>NC_050096.1:256162121-260962121 GCF_902167145.1 Zea mays | reverse complement strand
GAGACAATGGACAACCTTAGAAATGAAAATGCTAATTTGTTAGCTAAGGTTGATTCTCATGTTTGTAATGTTTCAACTTCCAATCCTAGAGATGTTAATGATGATTTGCTTGCTAGGATTGAAGAATTGAACATATCTCTTGCTAGTCTTAGAATTGAAAATGAAAAATTGCTTGCTAAGGCTAAAGATTTTGATGTTTGCAATGCTACTATTTCCGACCTTAGAACTAAGAATGACATGTTACGTGCTAAGGTTGTAGAATTAAAATCTTGCAAACCCTCTACATCTATTGTTGAGCATGTATCTATTTGTACTAGATGTAGAGATGTTGATATTAATGCTATTCATGATCACATGGCTCTAATTAAACAACAAAATGATCATATAGCAAGATTAGATGCTAAAATTGCCGAGCATAACTTAGAAAATGAAAAAATTAAATTTGCTAGAAGTATGCTCTATAGTGGGAGACGCCCTGGCATCAAGGATGGCATTGGCTTCCAAAGGGGAGACAATGTTAAACTTAATGCCCCTCCTAAAAGATTGTCTAACTTTGTTAAGGGCAAGGCTCCCATGCCTCAGGATAACGAGGGTTACATTTTATACCCTGCCGGTTATCCCGAGGACAAAATTAGGAGAATTCATTCTAGGAAGTCTCACTCTGGCCCTAACCATGCTTTTATGTATAAGGGTGAGACATCTAGCTCTAGGCAACCTACCCGTGCTAAGTTGCCTAAGAAGAGAACTCCTAGTGCATCAAATGAACATAGTCTTTCATTTAAAACTTTTGATGCATCTTATGTTTTAACTAACAAATTCGGCAAGGTAGTTGCCAAATATGTTGGGGGCAAGCACAAGGGGTCAAAGACTTGTGTTTGGGTACCCAAAGTTCTTGTGTCTAATGCCAAAGGACCCAAAACCATTTGGGTACCTAAAGTCAAGAACTAAACTTGTTTTGTAGGTTTATGCATCCGGGGGCTCAAGTTGGATCATCGACAGCGGGTGCACAAACCACATGACAGGGGAGAAAAACCAAGATCCCCAACGAGCTATCACATTCGGGGATGGAAACCAAGGTTTGGTCAAAGGATTGGGTAAAATTGCTATATCTCCTGACCATTCTATTTCCAATGTTTTTCTTGTAGATTCTTTAGATTACAATTTGCTTTCCGTATCTCAATTATGCAATATGGACTACAACTGTCTCTTTACTGATGTAGGTGTCACTGTCTTTAGAAGAAGTGATGATTCAATAGCATTTAAGGGTGTGTTAGAGGGTCAGCTATACTTAGTAGATTTTGATGGAGCTGAACTCGACACATGCTTAATTGCTAAGACTAACATGGGTTGGCTCTGGCACCGCCGACTAGCCCATGTTGGGATGAAGAATCTTCACAAGCTTCTAAAAGGAGAGCACATTTTAGGATTAACCAATGTTCATTTTGAGAAAGACAGGGTTTGTAGCGCGTGCCAGGCAGGAAAGCAAGTTGGAGCCCATCATCCACACAAGAACATCATGACGACCGACAGGCCGCTTGAGCTACTCCACATGGATTTATTCGACCCGATTGCTTACATAAGCATCGGCGGGAGTAAGTATTGCCTTGTAATAGTGGATGATTATTCTCGCTTCACTTGGGTGTTCTTTTTGCAGGAAAAATCTCAAACCCAAGAAACCTTAAAGGGATTCTTGAGACGAGCTCAAAACGAGTTCGGCTTAAGAATCAAGAAAATTAGAAGCGACAACGGGACGAAGTTCAAGAACTCTCAAATCGAAGGCTTCCTTGAGGAGGAGGGCATCAAGCATGAGTTCTCTTCTCCTTACACCCCACAACAAAATGGTGTAGTGGAGAGGAAGAATAGAACTCTATTGGACATGGCAAGAACCATGCTTGATGAGTACAAGACTTCGGATCGGTTTTGGGCCGAGGCGGTCAACACCGCTTGCTACGCCATCAACCGGCTGTATCTACACCGAATCCTTAAGAAGACATCCTATGAACTCCTAACCGGTAAAAAGCCCAACATTTCATATTTTAGAGTCTTTGGTAGCAAATGCTTTATTCTTGTTAAAAGAGGTAGAAAATCTAAATTTGCTCCTAAGACTGTAGAAGGCTTTTTACTAGGATATGATTCAAACACAAGGGCATATAGAGTCTTTAACAAGTCCACTGGACAAGTTGAAGTTTCTTGTGACGTTGTGTTTGATGAGACTAACGGCTCTCAAGAAGAGCAAGTTGATCTTGATGAGATAGGTATTGAAGAGGCTCCGTGCATCGCGCTAAGGAACATGTTCATTGGGGATGTGTGTCCTAAGGAATCCGAAGAGCCTCCAAATGCACAAGATCAACCATCCTCCTCCACGCAAGCATCTCCACCAACTCAAAATGAGGATGAAGCTCAAGTTGATGAAGAAGAAGATCAATCAAATGAGCCACCTCAAGATGACGGCATAGATCAAGGGGGAGATGCAAATGATCAAGACAAGGAGGATGAAGAGCAAAGACCGCCACACCCAAGAGTCCACCAAGCAATCCAACGAGATCACCCCGTCGACACCATCCTCGGCGACATTCATAAGGGGGTAACCACTAGATCTCGTGTTGCACATTTTTGTGAACATTACTCTTTTGTTTCCTCTATTGAGCCCCACAGGGTAGAGGAAGCACTCCAAGATTCGGATTGGGCGGTGGCGATGCAAGAGGAGCTCAACAACTTCACTAGGAATGAGGTATGGCATTTAGTTCCACGTCCTAACCAAAATGTTGTAGGAACCAAATGGGTCTTCCGCAACAAGCAAGATGAGCATGGTGTGGTGACAAGGAACAAAGCTCGACTTGTGGCTAAAGGATACTCTCAAGTCGAAGGTTTGGATTTTGGTGAAACCTATGCACCCGTAGCTAGGCTTGAGTCAATTCGCATTTTATTGGCCTATGCTACTTACCATGGCTTTAAGCTTTATCAAATGGACGTAAAAAGTGCCTTCCTCAATGGACCAATCAAGGAAGAGGTCTATGTTGAGCAACCTCCCGGCTTTGAAGACAGTGAGTACCCTAACCATGTCTATAAGCTCTCTAAGGCGCTTTATGGGCTCAAGCAAGCCCCAAGAGCATGGTATGAATGCCTTAGAGATTTCCTTATTGCTAATGGCTTCAAAGTCGGAAAGGCCGATCCTACGCTCTTTACCAAAACACTTGAGAATGATTTGTTTGTATGCCAAATTTATGTTGATGATATTATTTTTGGGTCTACTAACGAATCTACATGTGAAGAGTTTAGTAGGATCATGACACAAAAATTCGAGATGTCTATGATGGGGGAGTTGAAGTATTTCTTAGGATTTCAAGTAAAGCAACTCCAAGAAGGCACCTTCCTAAGCCAAACGAAGTATACTCAAGACATTCTAAACAAGTTTGGAATGAAGGATGCCAAGCCCATCAAGACACCCATGGGAACCAATGGGCATCTCGACCTCGACACGGGAGGTAAGTCCGTGGATCAAAAGGTATACCGGTCGATGATAGGTTCTTTACTCTATTTATGTGCATCTCGACCGGATATTATGCTTTCCGTATGCATGTGTGCAAGATTCCAAGCCGACCCTAAGGAAGCTCACCTTACGGCCGTAAAACGAATCTTGAGATATTTGGCTTACACTCCTAAGTTTGGGCTTTGGTATCCCAGGGGATCCACATTTGATTTGATTGGTTATTCGGATGCCGATTGGGCGGGGTGCAAAATCAATAGAAAGAGCACATCGGGGACTTGCCAGTTCTTGGGAAGATCCTTGGTGTCTTGGGCTTCAAAGAAGCAAAATTCGGTCGCTCTTTCCACCGTCGAAGCCGAGTACATTGCCGCAGGCCATTGTTGCGCGCAATTGCTTTGGATGAGGCAAACCCTGCGGGACTACGGTTACAAATTAACCAAAGTCCCTTTGCTATGTGATAATGAGAGTGCAATCAAGATGGCAGATAATCCCGTCGAACATAGCCGCACTAAGCACATAACCATTCGGTATCACTTTTTAAGGGATCACCAACAAAAGGGAGATATCGAGATTTCTTACATTAATACTAAAGATCAATTAGCCGATATCTTTACCAAGCCTCTTGATGAACAAACTTTTAGCAAACTTAGGCATGAGCTAAATATTCTTGATTCTAGGAACTTCTTTTGTTGATTTGCACACATAGCTCATTTTACATACCTTTGATCATATCTCTTTCATATGCTATGACTAATGTGTTCTCAAGTCTATTTCAAACCAAGTCATAGGTGTATTGAAAGGGAATTGGAGTCTTCGGCGAAGATAAAGGCTTCCACTCCGTAACTCATCCTTCGCCGTCGCTCCGTGCCACTCTCCATTCTTGGGGGAGAAAAGCATGAGCATCAAGGAAAAGGACTTCGTCTTTGGTATAATCTTAACTCATTTATTTATGACCAAAGGGGAAGAAAGCACTTCGAGGGCTCTAACGATTCCGTTTTTGGCGATTCATGCCAAAGGGGGAGAAAGTAAGAGCCCAAAGCAAAAGGACCACACCACCACCAATTTCAAAAACTTTGTGTTTCCAAGCATATTATCAATTGGTATCCTATTGTGTTCAAAAGGGGGAGAAAGTAGTATTTCAAATGATATATCAAAACCCTTTTGAACACTAAGAGGTGGATCTCATTTAGGGGGAGTTTTGTTTAGTCAAAGGAGAAGCATTTGAAACAGGGGGAGAAAATTTCAAATCTTGAAAATGCTTTGCAAAATCTTATTCATTTACCTTTGACTATTTGCAAAAGAACTTTGAAAAGGATTTACAAAAGAATTTGCAAAAACAAAACATGTGGTGCAAGCGTGGTCCAAAATGTTAAAAATGAAAGAAACGATCCATGCATATCTTGTAAGTATTTATATTGGCTCAATTCCTAGCAACCTTTGCACTTACATTATGCAAACTAGTTCAATTATGCATTTCTATACTTGCTTTGGTTTGTGTTGGCATCAATCACCAAAAAGGGGGAGATTGAAAGGGAATTAGGCTTACACCTAGTTCCTAAATAATTTTGGTGGTTGAATTGCCCAACACAAATAATTGGACTAACTAGTTTGCTCTAGTGTATAAGTTATACAGGTGTAACAGGTTCACACTTAGCCAATAAAAAGATCAAATATTGGATTCAACAAAGGAGCAAAGGGACAACCGAAGGCACCTCTGGTCTGGAGCACCGGACAGTGTCCGGTGCACCACCGGACAATGTCCGGTGCACCAGAGGACTCCAACTCAAACTTGCCACCTTCGGGAAATTCCAGAGGCGACTCCGCTATAATTCACCGGACTGTCCGGTGTACACCGGACAGAGTCCGGTGCTCCAAGGAAGAGCGGCCTCCGGAACTCGCCAGCCTCGGGAAAACGTAGCGGCTGCTCCGCTATAATTCACCGGACATGTCCGGTGTACACCGGACTGTCCGGTGAACCAGCAGAGCAACGGCTACTTCGCGCCAACGGTCACCTGCAGGCGCATTCAATGCGCGCCAGAAGCGCGCAGAAGTCAGGCACGCCCATACTGGGCACCGGACATTGAATAGTACATGTTCGGTGTGCACCGGACATCCAGGCGGGCCCAAAAGTCAGAACTCCAACGGTCAGAATCCAACGACATTGGTGACGTGGCTGCCGCACCGGACATGTCCGGTGTGCACCGGATTGTCCGGTGCACCATACGACAGACAGCCTCCACCAACGGTCAAGTTTGGTGGTTGGGGCTATAAATACCCCAACCACCCCACCATTCATTGCATCCAAGTTTTCCACTTCTCAACCACTTACAAGAGCTAGGCATTCAATTCTAGACACACCAAAGAGATCAAATCCTCTCCAACTCCACACAAGGCTTTAGTGATTAGCGAGAGATATTTGTCGTGTTCTTTTGAGCTCTTGCGCTTGGATTGCTTCTTTTCTTTCTCACTTGTTCTTGTGATCAAAACTTCATTGTAATCAAGGCAAGAGGCACCAATTGTGTGGTGGCCCTTGCGGGGAAGTTTTGTTCCCGGTTTTGATTTGAGAAGAGAAGCTCACTCGGTCCGAGGGATCGTTTGAGAGAGGGAAGGGTTGAAAGAGACCCGGCCTTTGTGGCCTCCTCAACGGGGAGTAGGTTTGCGAGAACCGAACCTCGGTAAAACAAATCCACGTGTCACACTCTTCATTTGCTTGCGATTTGTTTTTCACCCTCTCTCGCGGACTTGTTTTTATTTCTAACGCTAACCCGGCTTGTAGTTGTGTGTTTATATTTGTAAATTTCAGTTTCGCCCTATTCACCCCCCCTCTAGGCGACTATCAGGCGCAATCATTGCCTATCTGGCGGAGCGAGCCAGATGGGACACCGGTCTTGTTCCCTGCGACCCGAGTCAGCTCGGGGTAGGGTGATGATGGCGCCTCCTGTTGACGTGACTGGTCTGCGCCCTAGGTTGGGCGATGTGGAAGCTCCTCCGAAGCCGAGGTCGAGTCTGTCTTCCGTGGCCGCGGTCGAGTCCGAGCCCCTGGGTCGGGCGAGGCGGAGTTCGTCGTCTTCTAGGGCTGAGCCCAAGTCCGAGCCCTGGGTCGGGCGGAGCGGAGTTCGTCGTCTTCTGGGGCTAAGCCCATGTCCGAGCCCTGGGTCGGGCGGAGCGGAGTTCGTCGTCTTCTGGGGCTGAGCCCGTGTCCGAGCCCTGGGTCGGGCGGAGCGGAGTTCGCCGTCTTCCGGGGCTGAGCCCGTGTCCGAGCCCTGGGTCGGGCGGAGCGGAGTTCGCGGTCTTCCGGGGCTGAGCCCGAGTTCGAGCCCTGGGTCGGGCGAAGCGGAGCTTCCTATGGTGCCTTCGGCAGGGCCTGACTGCCTGTCAGTCTCACTCTGTCAAGTGGCACCGCAGTCGGATTGGTGCAGGCGGCGCTGTCCTTCTGTCAGGCCGGTCAGTGGAGCGGTGAAGTGACGGCGGTCACTTCGGCTCTGCCGACCGGGGGGCGCGCGTCAGGATAAAGGTGTCAGGCCACCTTTTGCATTAAATGCTCCTGTGATTTGGTCGGCCGATGCGGCGATTTAGTCAGGGTTGCTTCTTGGCGAAGACAGGGCCTCGGGCGAGCCGGAAATATGTTCGCCGCTAGAGGGGGGCCTCGGGCGAGACAGAAATCCTCCGGGGTCGGCTGCCCTTGTCCGAGGCTAGGCTCGGGCGAGGCGTGATCGAGTCCCTCGAATGGACTGATCCCTGACTTAATCGCGCCCATCAGGCCTTTGCAGCTTCATGCTGATGGGGGTTACCAACTGAGAATTAGGAGCCTTGAGGGTACCCCTAATTATGGTTCCCGACACTAAGTAAATAAGAGAGAGAATATAAATATATCGAATAAATAAAAGTCTTACTAAAAAGGGAAGGACACAAAAACTATACCATACTCTCTAGAAGATTGCTTCTGTAAACTTGAGGAGAGCACACTACTCTATCTAACTCCCACACTAGACTATCCTACACTACTAAGACAAAATAGAGCTACACTACTCTTCACTTTGGTGGTTGAAGGCGTGAATGGAGAGGGGGTGAGAGTCTCTATTTGTACATGGATAGATGTGGACCCTAGCCCCATGTGCTCTCGATTTCCTCCCTTGCATCATTCCGGCTTGAAATGGATGACCTTGATCACTTGGAGTTGTGCTTTCCTGCATGGTACCATGCACTAATGCAGTGGGTGCATTATGAAGGTTAGTTGACCTAGGGGAGGTCGTTCAACCCATTCTCTACCATGTGGGTCCATCCTATTTGGTGTGATGGGTCCTCACTTTATGTAGAGTGCATACACATTACCTGGATTGAGTTTGTATGTCGATTTGCTTGATTATGGGACCATAAATCCATGTCACTTGATCTTGAGACATTGAGAAGGAACACACTTTGTATATAGGGGGTGGAGAACCACTTGAGAGTGCGTCACATGAATTGTGGCGACTCATAAGGGCTAGTGAACCCAATGGCAGGTTCGGTTGACCCTCCTACGTGGGTCTTAGTGACTCACATTTCTCTATTTTGCAAAGCGGTATAAAGAACTAATCCATGTACATGTGGAACTTGTTATTTGTAAAATATGATCATGATATTCTTGTCTTTCTTTTATTTAGAGGTTGTTGATAGCTTTTTGAGTGCATGAAATTATAATGTTTTCACCATCAACAATCATATCAACTAGTTCTTGGGCAGGGGTTTCACCTTTCAATTTGCCTCTCACAATGATGGTGACTAGAGTGTCAAATCGAAGTCCTCATCATCCACCTTGTTACCCAAGTTTCTTATGTCATTTACAATGACATTGAGCCTATAGAACATCTCTGACATACTCTCATCTTCAAGCATCTTGAATTTGGCATACGTGGCCTTGAAGTTGTACAAATTGGCCTCCTTCACGACTAATGTGACCTAATATGAATCAAGTCTTTCCACACCTCATGTGCAAACTTTAAGTCTTTGATTGACTTGAAAACTTTTGAATCAAGAGCCTCATAAATCACATTGAGAGTTTGATTATTCTATTGCAAATTTTTACTCTCTTGGTGTTGGGTCTTTCATGTCAAGCACCACAAAAGGCTCTGTCGGTACCCTGAAACTAGGGTACACTTTACTACTGTATAAAGATGCAGTACCCACACGACTATCTTTAGTCGCGTGGTAAAAGAGTTGTACGTGGGACCAGGCCATGACTTGCCTCAGCCTCGGGCGACTACTCTGGGTCAGCAACAGCACCTGACCCCACCACATGGGCGGGTCCGGGGCCACCACGTGTCTAGAGAAAGTGATATACTCCAAGGCATCAACAGTGAGTCCGGACCCCCATGGGAGAGTGCTGGACCTCTGTATATACGGTCCAAGCCTCCAAGTTTGGCCCAGGACCTCCACGTGTGCGAACCAGACCCCTAGAATGGGATCTGGATCCGGACCCCCCATATGGGGTCCGGGCCGCCCACAGTGGGGTCCCAGGGTTTCAGGACAGAACATAACCGGACCTTAATCAAGACCCAGGCGGGGGTCCGGACCCGACACGTGTCCAGACCTAGTCTGGTGGGATCTGGACCTATCCGCATACGCTCCTGCTCCCCGCTGTAACACCCTGAATTTGGGGTATAAAAAATTTTCTTTGCTCGTATTCACAAATTCAGGTGTTACTTCTCTCTTCACATCTTCCCCAACCTCCTCCTTCTCTTTTTTATAGAAGAAGAGTGGTTATTTTTAAGTGTAAAGGTAATTATAATCTAGTAGAAAAGAGAACAATGGCTGTTGCATCATGTTAGAAAGCATTTGTTCTTTTTGGTTGATGAATGAGTTGCTTAATCTTTCATCTAATTATTTATTTACGCATAGTGTCCAACTGAAATAAATAGAAAAGAGAAAGAAATAGAAAAGAAAAGGAAAAACAGAATTCAGCCCAACTCCCTCCCTGGCCCAGCTCGGCCGGCCCAGCCACCCCTTCCCTCTCTCCCCTTCCCCCCCCCTCGGCCCACCGCGCCAGCTTCCCCCCGTGGGCCCGCGCGCGCCTGTGCAGCCCAGCTGCGCGCCCGCTGCCGCTGCTCAGTGGGGCCCGCGTGCCAGCCCCACGCGCGCGCGACGGCCGCGCGACCCAGCTCGCTCGCGCCTGCGCTCGCCAGCGGCCGCGGCCCAGCCAGCAGCGCGCGCCAGCCCAGCGCCGCGCCAGCCCAGCGCCGCGCCAGCCCAAGCGCCGCGCCCCCAGCCCAAGTTTGTGGTAGTGTTCATCGACGATATTCTCATATATTCCAAAAGTGAGGAAGAACATGTGGATCATTTGAAGATGGTATTGCAAAGGCTACGAGAGCATCAGTTGTATGCCAAGCTGAGCAAATGTGAGTTCTGGATTCATGAAGTCTTGTTTCTGGGTCACATCATAAACCAAGATGGGTTAGCTGTGGATCCAAAGAAAGTAGCAGATATCCTGAACTGGAAAGCACCGAAGGATGTTCGTGGAATCAAGAGCTTCATTGGAATGGCTGGATACTATAGGCGTTTCATTGAAGGCTTTTCAAAGATTGCTAGGCCAATGACAGCGTTGCTAGCGAAGAAAGTTGAGTTTAAGTGGACCCAAAAGTGCCAAGAGGCATTTGAAGAACTGAAGAATAGATTGACTACAGCACCTGTGTTAGTTCTGCCTGATGTTCACAAGCCATTCTCGGTGTACTACGATGCTTCTTACACCGGATTGGGATGTGTGCTAATGCAAGAAGGAAGAGTTGTAGCATACTCATCTCGACAACTGAAGATCCATGAGAAAAATTATCCCACACACGACCTGGAGTTGGCAGCAGTGGTTCATGCTTTAAAGACCTGGAGACATTACCTGTATGGGCAGAAGTGCGACATCTACACAGATCATAAAAGTCTGAAGTACATATTCACCCAGTCAGAGTTAAACATGAGGCAGCGAAGATGGTTGGAATTGATCAAGGACTACGAGTTGGAGATACATTACCATCCAGGCAAAGCCAATGTTGTTGCAGATGCTCTGAGCAGGAAGAGTCAAGTCAATATGATGGCTACGTACCCAATGTCATATGAGTTAGCCAAGGAGTTCGACAGACTGAGTCTCGGTTTTCTGAACAGTACACAATGAGTAAAAGTGGAATTAGAGCCCACCTTAGAGCGGGAGATCAAAGAAGGACAGAAGGATGATGAAAACATCAACAAGATCCGACAGCTGATCTTAGAAGGAAGAGGCAAAGACTTTCGAGAGGATGAAGAGGGAGTAATATGGTTCAAGGACCGACTGTGTGTTCCTGACATCAAACCTATTCGGGAGCTGATACTCAAGGAAGCTCATGAGACAGCCTACTCCATACACCCTGGAAGTGAAAAGATGTATCAGGATTTAAAAAGGAGGTTTTGGTGGTATGGAATGAAAAGAGAGATCGCAGAATATGTCGCCATCTGTGATAGCTGTCAAAGAACCAAAGCAGAGCATCAAAGGCCCACCGGACTGTTGCAGCCATTACAGATTCCTCAGTGGAAGTGGGATGAGATCGGGATGGATTTTATAGTTGGCCTGCCTCGTACCCGGGCTGGCTATGATTCCATCTGGGTGGTTGTGGACCACTTAACAAAGGTGGCCCATTTCATACCTGTGAAGACAACATACACTGGAGCAACATTAGCGGAGTTGTACATGTCTCGAATAGTCTGCCTTCATGGTGTGCCGAAGAAGATAGTGTCAGATCGAGGAACACAGTTTACCTCTCATTTTTGGCAGCAGCTACAAGAAGCTTTGGGCACGCATTTGAACTTTAGCTCGGCTTATCACTCGCAGACAGACGGTCAGACTGAAAGAACTAATCAGATCCTAGAAGATATGCTGAGAGCCTATGCGTTGCAAGACAAGTCAGGATGGGACAAAAGGTTACCTTATGCAGAATTCTCCTACAATAATAGTTACCAGGCCAGCTTGAAGATGTCACCGTTTCAGGCGCTCTATGGACGGTGTTGTAGGACTCCGCTGCATTGGGACCAGCCTGGAGAGAGACAGGTGTTTGGCCCCGACATTTTGCTCGAAGCCGAAGAGAATATTAAAATGGTTTGGGAGAATCTGAAGATAGCACAATCAAGGCAGCGAAGCTATGCTGACAGAAGGAGAAGAGAACTGAATTTTGAAGTGGGGGATTACGTCTATCTGAAGGTGTCGCCTATCAGGGGAGTCAGAAGGTTTGGAGTCAAGGGCAAGTTAGCACCCCGGTACGTTGGACCATATCAGATTCAAGCAAAGCGTGGAGAAGTGGCCTACCAGCTCAACCTACCAGAAAGTTTGTCGGCAGTGCACAATGTGTTCCACGTGTCGCAATTGAAGAAGTGTCTGCGAGTACCAGAAGAACAGTTGCCAGTGGAGGACTTGGAAGTCCAAGAGGATCTGACCTACATAGAGAAGCCAACACAGATTCTGGAGTTTGCAGACAGAGTCACCCGGAGGAACACCATCAGAATGTGCAAAGTCAGATGGGGCCACCACTCTGAGGAAGAAGCAACCTAGGAACGAGAAGATGATCTGAAAGCCAAATACCCCGAACTCTTTGCTGACCAACCTTGAATCTCGGGGCGAGATTCTTTTAAGGGGAATAGGTTTGTAACACCCTGAATTTGGGGTATAAAAAATTTTCTTTGCTCGTATTCACAAATTCAGGTGTTACTTCTCTCTTCACATCTTCCCCAACCTTCTCCTTCTCTTTTTTATAGAAGAAGAGTGGTTATTTTTAAGTGTAAAGGTAATTATAATCTAGTAGAAAAGAGAACAATGGCTGTTGCATCATGTTAGAAAGCATTTGTTCTTTTTGGTTGATGAATGAGTTGCTTAATCTTTCATCTAATTATTTATTTACGCATAGTGTCCAACTGAAATAAATAGAAAAGAGAAAGAAATAGAAAAGAAAAGGAAAAACAGAATTCAGCCCAACTCCCTCCCTGGCCCAGCTCGGCCGGCCCAGCCGCCCCTTCCCTCTCTCCCCTTTTCCCCCCCTCGGCCCACCGCGCCAGCTTCCCCCCGTGGGCCCGCGCGCGCCTGTGCAGCCCAGCTACGCGCCCGCTGCCGCTGCTCAGTGGGGCCCGCGTGCCAGCCCCACGCGCGCGCGACGGCCGCGCGGCCCAGCTCGCTCGCGCCTGCGCTCGCCAGCGGCCGCGGCCCAGCCAGCAGCGCGCGCCAGCCCAAGCGCCGCGCCCCCAGCCCAGGTCGCGCTCGCGGCTCAGCAGGCGCGCGTACCGCGCACGCGACCGCGCCCAGTGCGCGAGGAGCGTCCGCCGCCGCCGCTCCAGCCGGGCCCGCGCGTCAGGACGCCCTGTTCATCTCCTTGAAACCGCCAGACGCACGATTTCTTCGCACGCCGCACGATTTCTTCGCCCGACGCGCAGTTTTCTTCGCCCGAGTGCCTAATTTCTCGCCCAGCACCGCTCCTCCTTGCCTCGCCCTCGCTCTCTGCATCCCGCTGCGGTCGTCGTCGTGCGCGCCGCCGAGGTGAGCCCGCCCCGTCCTCTCTCTCCTTTCCCATTCTTCCTCCCCCGCCGTACGCGTCTGCTGCGTCCCCGCAGCCCCTCGTCGCGCCGTTTCACTTCGCCGGCAAGACCTCGCTCAGTCGCTGTCCAGTTTCGCTGCCAGGAGGCCCTGCGCGCGGCTGCTCCCTTGCCGCGCAGCACCTAGCCCCGGCCATCTGCGCAACGCGCCTCGTCCTCGCCCCAGCCCCACCTCATCGTTCCTGCGGTGCATCCTGCTGCGAGTACGGCCAGGATGCTGTCTTGCCCTGAGCACGTCGCTCGCCTAGCGGCCCTCGTGCCTCGCTAGCTGCCGTGGCCGCGCTATCGCAGCTGAGTCGCTACGCTCGCCGCGTTCGCTGCACGCCCAGCACCCCCGCCGTGGCTAGCTAGGGTGACTGAATCACCGAGTCTGACCCCGCCGACGTCCCTGCAGCCCGCCCCGACCGTTCGTCTACCATCGCCATGCCTCGGACTCACCGTCAGCTGTGTCACACACGTTAAGTCGCGTGTGCGCAGTGTCTCGCCGTGCTCTCGCAGCTGTCATCGCGCAACTAGTGCGCGCGCTCGCGTCCGCTTGCGCGCAGTGCGTCGACGGGACTTCGTCTACCCCTAGACGACTCTCGTCTACCCCCCGTCTACCCCTCGTCTAACCTCGTGTGCGTTCGTGTCGTTCGCCATCGCCCACGCGTCGCGCAATAAATCGTCGCGTGTCGTTCGCGCGCGTTGCGCGTGCTGTCCGCACGTTAATAATTCATCTCACCTAGAATAGCTCACGCTAATTAAATATATATTTAAGCAACAGTTATTCGAACAACACACTAATCGGGACTAAGTAGTAATTTTACTCGGCATGTGATTATTGTCCGTTAATATGATTACGTCGAATTAAATATTATAATTCACATTTGCTTAGTGTAAACGTGATATCCCTCGACCGTAGCGTCAGTCGTCTCGGTTCCGTTCTCGCGTAGTGTAGATGCGAATTCTATGTCGCGTGCATATTTATTTGATCTATATTGTTGTATGGTGTACTGTTTTCTACCATTTCAAGAATGTTGGATGTATGTCTGCACTCGCGTAGATATCGGGCCGTTCGTGGAGTCTGAGGGAATTGCAGGAGAAGACCCTGAGCAGCAGCAGCTTGGTAAAGGCAAGTGTCCTCAGTCCTATTATGTCTCATTTACTTTATAATACATTGTCCCGCATACTTTGAACAACCTAAGGATTTACTAGCTTTCTATTTACCTTATCCTTGTTTACCTTTCGGATTGCTATGGTTAGCTTCATGCTAGCGCTTTAATTTAATCAATGAACATGATGAGATACAATGATGATACGATGTTTTTATTTTGGATACGATGGTAATATACTTGTGGCATTTTAGGGGACTCGGGCCGTTTCCCGAGCACCTCTCCGTAAGGACCTGTTCGTTGAGAGACCACCCGGGATAACAGTGCAACCATGAGGGTGAAATGGGATGCCCTTAGCTAATTAATTAGAGGAACTAGAGGTGTAGTTGCTTCGCCGTCGTGCCGTCAATGGGGTCCAGGCACAGTGCTTGCTCTGCCGAGGCCGAGTGCCGAGGTTCTTTCGTTTTGCTTTTTGTTAATCACTCTCCTGCGGGGAGGGGTACTGTGTTTATCAAACTGGAGAAACCTAACGGGCGGCTATGATCTCTAGGGAATCTTTGTAAAAGCTACGTAGTGATACCCTGCCGGACCACCTAGGAAGTGATCAATGGGGATTAGCTCTCCCCGGGCAGAACGGGAATCACGGCTCATGGGTAAAGTGTGCGACCTCTGCAGAGGGTAGTGAAACTGATATATCAGCCGTGCTCACGGTTAAGAGCAGCCTTGGGATCCTCTTTGATTAGAGATACAGATGATTAGAGATACAATGGTTCTATTAATGTTGTTGGTTCGATGATGATCATGATGTTTCCTCGATGAGGAAATGACTCAGGGGATGGTTATATAATAAAACTTGGCTCCTACAAATAATAAATACCTGACCAACTAAAAGCAACTGCTGAGCCTAACCCCACATAAAAGCTAGTCCACTTCAGCCAAACGGGGCATTTGCTGAGTACGTTGATGTGTACTCATCCTTGCTTTACCACAAAACACCAGGTTGTCCACATTGTAACCACTGCTCAGGAGAAGACGAAGCCGTGGAAGGAGACTTCCAGGAGTCCCAAGACTACGACAAATTTTAGGTGTGGGTTGGCGGCAACCCCCAGTCAGCTGCCTGTGAAGGCCTTATCTTTACTGTGTTTCGCTAGCACTTTGATTTATCTGTTAAGTTGATGACTATGTGGATGTCTATGACTCTGTGATGTAATAAGTTAATACCCTTTTATGTTATTATTCGAGCATTGTGCGATGATGTTCATTTATGTAATCACTGTGTACGTGAGTTCTGATCCTGGCACGTACATAGTTCGCATTCGGTTTGCCTTCTGAAACCGGGTGTGACACCCGCTTAGGCGGAGACCCGATACTGCCACGTGTGCGCGGCATAAGCCAACAGGCAGAACCTGGCATGACGCCTCTGGGCTACACGCGCCTTTGCATTCATTACGGATAAGACGTGCGCCTGTCCATTCCACTGACAGACGGCGTGCTTAGTCCACGATACGTGGGCCGTGCAGTTACTCACACGTTACCATATCGAGGGCAATGACTCGCCATTACTCCCGTGTTACCAGGAAAAGGGTTACTACCTATCAATGCTGCATGAACTGCAGCCAGCATGACTCCCGCTGATTACTCATGTGTTACTCTGTCAGCATTAGTTATTCACATAATGTATTTCTTCCATTATGCTCCTGGGCCCGCATGTCGGGGCTCAGCATCCTTGTATGTGCCTCCCTTAAACTATAAAAGGGAAGGCACATAGCGTTACAGGGGAGACACGCTCAATTACACTCAATATAGTTTACATAAAGTGGAGGTAGGGTATTACGCTCCGGCGGCCTGAACCACTATAACCCCTCGAGTCCTCTTGTGTTCATCCCGAATTCACCAAACAGGCAATCGCTTATGCCCCCTCCTCATCTTAGGATTAGGGCGGGTGCATTCCGCCACCCGGCCAGAGGATTTTCCCTCCGACAGGCTCCTCCACAACATCCCATATATTCTAGCTCATGGTCTTCAAGTGCAAACACATATGCTTCTTTTAATAGTCTTAATTTGTCCATTAAAGTGAAGTGACTTGCCAACATGATTAGTTTCCATCTTTACATCGTAGGTTGTTAGGCCTTGAAATTGGTAGTGACTTGGCTCCAATACCACTTGTTAGGACCTATATGGTTAGATAATGTGAATAGGCTATACAAAACCAAACACTAGAGAAAATTGATTATAACAATACGAGGCCCTAATAAACTCTACTTTGCACTAGCACTAACTCACTCAAGCAAGCCTCCTACACAAGTCTAGTAGCTTGATTTCTATCTATTCCACTTAAACAAAACAAGCTACAACTAGCAAGAGACCTACAACTAGCTAAATCTACTAACAAGAGCTACTAGAACTAGTTCCAACCACACTACTACTCTAGCTAGTCAAGCAAGTAACTACACACAAGCAAGTATGGAAGTCAAGCGCAAGTGAATAGAGAGTAAACCAATAGGGCAAGAAATCACACAAGATATTTCCCTAGGTTTGGTTGCTTGCCAGAAACCTATGTTCTTGTTTTGGCGAGTCTTCACTTGATGGTTCATGTACTAATTGGCCTCACACACCAAACCCATGACTTTGGTTCCACAAGAACCACTCAAGAGGTGCATTCTAACTAGCCATGATTCAACTAGAGTTATTCATGATCTCCCACCGGGACAAACACAATAGCCCCTTACAGTTGATCCATCAGAGTGATAAAAATCACCAAATCTGCTCAATGATCTCTCCAATGACTGGGTCGATTAGGTGACATTAAATCACCAAGGGTAAAAAGATCTCCACCATCCAACATGCCTACCTAGTACTATGAGATGCAAGAGCAACACTGAAAATGCACTAGAGGCTCTCCAATCTCACTTAATTGATGAATGAAACTATGAAAGGATGAAAGCAAGTGGAGTGTATGTCTTAGCTCTCAAAGTGTGTACTCGTGTGTTTGAGGTCTAAGAGAGCGGCCATCATTTACCACAATGGGTATTCATAACCCCAAACAAACCAAGTGTTACCCACTAAGACAATTTCTACAAGGGCACCGACACACCCCAATGGTCGATTCTCGATAGCTGAGGAAACTTGTTGGTGGTCACTGTTCACATCCGATGCTCCTGCACTGGACACATATGGTGAACGTCCACTCTCGGATGCCCTATCTTTGAAAAATAACTTATGTTCGATGGTATATCTAGCCAACACTGGACGCATTCAATTATCTCTTTTGAAAAAACCACGCTCATCCAGGCTACCACTATAGTTGTCTAGTGCTACACGTCTAGTGCACACCAGACTCAACTATGCTTGGCTAAAAACTCCAAGGCGTTTGTCTATAGGCTAACACATCAGATGCTTGCTAAACAACAACATCGTTAGCATGTCTTCGTCTCCTTGCAAGCGTGCCAACTCTCAAATCTTTTGCTAAGAATGATAGACAAGATTAAAGGTTTTAAAGTATTTTCATAATTTTTTCTTGCTCTCTGATGTGTGTCACTGGGCCTAAATGCACATTAGTTCGAACACCTAATGGTACCAGATGACTGAATCTACTAATTAGAGAACCCAAGTAAACCCAATCACACATTTTATTGTATCTTGACCGACAAAACAAGCATCCTATTTTATACCTTTGCCTTGAGTCCATAGGGTCTTGTTTTTTCTCTTTCTTCTTTTTCCAAGAATTAAGCACTTGATCATCATATTTGACCACATCTAATCTTCTCCATGAGTTGCCATCTTGGTCAACCTTGGTATGGACTTAACTTATTTCAATCAAAACAATAAGGTAAAGATTAGTCAATTAGTTATCTCAATTGTCAAAATCAAAATATGACTTTAACATGTCCCTAGATTTCTGACATGGGTTCAAATTTTTTGGTATAGAATTAACAACTAGATATAACACTCTAGGGTCCTTTGGTTGGGCTTTTGAACTCGCTTTTGCTTTTGCAAAAGTCAAAAGCCAACCAAAGGGCTAAAAGTCATTTGCTTTTGCTATAGTGCAAAACTAAAAGCAACCCACCCGCTACTTTTACATGCTATGAAGGTGGGAACCTTTAAAAATATCCATCTGCCACTAGTTATGAATATACTATTTCATTTTTTCTTTTTTCCATCTCTGACCTCTTCTCGTATGTGAGATTGTGACCCCTTTCTCGTTCTGTATGGTGTTTCTGGTTGATGACGATGCTCCTTCCTCTCCCCCGCTCAGCTCCAGCGACCCCTTCTCTAGACTTCCGGAGGCAAGGCCATCTCTTCGAGCATGGTTCTAGCTACTGCGTAGGACATTGGACGCCACGTGGGTGAGCGCTGGTCCACTATCGTGGTTGAGCACGACCTTGGCCGCCATGTGGGTGAGTGTGTCTCCACCATCGCAAGAGAGCATGACCTTGATTGGGGATCCATCAGGAGTAAGAATAAGTGGTTGACAGATGGGGTCTATTTGTCGAGAAAAGTTGACATTGGTTTTTTAAAAGCCAAAACTATTGAAGTAAACGACTTTTAGCTCTTGCATAGCTCTTAGTTTTAAAACTGTGCCTCATTTAGCTATTTCCATGAGACTCTTTATCGCACCTTTCATCTCATCGCTATTTCAAACTTCACTTTATAAACAGTTATACTACAATATAAAATAGTGAAATGATTTGTAAGTCTGTATAAGGTCTGCTGGAGATAGTTTACTCAACCCATTGTCACATGTTGTCTCTGCCTTCTCCTTTTCTTTTCTTTTAAAAATTAATAAAAAATATCTAGAGGATGCAAAATCGGGCTTGGACGAGGCATTCGGTGGGTTCCATTCTTACCTGAACCCGATGCCGAAACGAGAGACAGTCTACCCTACTTATCACACTGTTAATCGGTCTTGGACTCTCTGTCCTGGACTCCTGGTGTCCTGGTGGTGATGGGGTGACCCAGGTGGGTGGGAAAAAATATGTACATCTTGGATGCAAATGTTCTTTTTTACCGTCTTTCACATCTAACTAGAAGATCCAAAAAAAATAGATCAAAATTTGCAACTTAATTATTTTGTAATTTGTTTTTCTTGGATAAAAGTGTTTTTAGCATCCTGGATGCAAAGATTTTTTTTTGCGGGTGGGTCGTCCAAAGTAGAATCCAACGGCGCGCCGCAGCTCCTCCGCCCCTCCGCTCCCGCCGCCTATATTCCTTACTTGCGTTCGTTCGTCAAGCCCTTGCACAAGCGCGGGCGGCCCTCCGACCGGCTGAAACCCCGGCGGCCTCCTGAAGATTACGGTACCGGGATCGGTCTGAGCCGCCGAGGCCCGCGCAGGCGCTTCCTTATATATCGTTTCTTGGCGTGGCTAAGGTGGTGGTGACCATCCGGTGAATATGGTATGTATTGCATGCTTGATGTAATGCGAAGTTGCGATTTCCCTGTGCTACTACTTCCCGGTTGGCAAAATGTAATGCGACCACAAAAATGTGGTTTCTTGGCCGGGGCACCGGCTTCGTCTGCATTGCTCCCGTCTCGCAATGAGGAAAGATTAATTAATTAATACAGTATATAATCAAGGGTGTTATTGTTCCCTCTGGGCTCCGGGTCTGGTGCTCATCCTGTCCTAAATCTGGGTGCGATGCGATTCGCGTTCGGGCGATTCGACTCGGATATTGATCAAATGGTATCGATTCCTCCCGTCGATGCGGCAATTGCTGGCTAATGTATGAATGAACCTTCTACTGCTCAGTTGTTTGTAGGCGGTCTAACACTCCTTGAGTAATCAGCTGATGTGATGTGACACCCACCTGGATAGATAGTCTTTTCATCAAAGATGGCGATTTCGCTGGAACAATTTGATTATTTGAGATACATAGTGAGATACTGGCATGATTATTGATAATTTGATCATGGCAGCAAATAAACTTTTTGGTGTTTGTGCAGAACATTGTGTGTGAAGTATGTGGAGATATTGGTTACAGACAACTTCTGCTATGTTGCGGAGACTGTAAGCGTTATGCTGTGCACCAGTATGTCTTCCTTTTACGCTAATTTACTATGCTTTCATTTTACTACATAGATTCGATTTTATGTTCTGCTTATTAATGGGTTTAGACATTTTTTCCTTATAGTATATGACAAACCATGGTATCACCTTAGAGGGTAGGTTTATTTATATACCAGTGTTTTACATCATTATAATATCTTTTTCCAATCAATTCGAAAGTCAATAGACGAACTACAGGAATCTATCTATCTTCACATTCTATTGAATTATAAATGGATATTTGCAAATCATATATATATATATAATACCTAAATGGAAAACTCAAGTACCCTCTGTAATCTCTACTGTAGCTATGTTATTAGAGTTTATTATGATTCGTCATTGCGTAGGTACTGTTTGGACAAAGTTGTTTTCGATGCAACGTTGCTAGAATGGTTCTGTTATGAATGCCTACAAAGGCGTGGTGAAGTTACTTGCGTCGCATCTCTAGAACAGGTGTCAAGTGAAAGCCCACTAAGTCATGCTCATTTTGGTCCTCTAGTACATCAGCGTACTACTAAGAGGGTGGAGTCAGTAACAGGGCCATATTCACCCAGTGATGACTGTGAGGAATTATTTTCCTACCCTGGCATAGAAAGCATCCCAAGTGTTCAAGAAATAAGTGTAGATCCCATTAAGACTTCAAGTATTTCTGAACATGATACCATAGAAGCAGCTGCAAGCAGTGAAAGATTCACGGAGTGTCAAAAGGCTAGCTCCTGTCGCGAGGGGATAACTGTGAAGATGGCTATGGCGCCCTCATCATATGAGAACTCAGGTTACAACCTTATTCAAGTTGCTTGAATATTTACCTTAAATCAAACATCACTTGTTATTAAACTCTGTTGGGTAATTTTGTACAGGAGAAGACATTTTCTCTGAAAATGTATTTTTGGAATATGTTTTGGCATATAAATGTTATCTATCTAAAGCACAAAAGAAGAGAGTAATGGAGCTTATTCAGGAAATTCAACCTGAATTCACAGTTTTTATATCAATAATGCGGAGGGGCAATGTGCGACCTCCGGGTCCTTTTCTGGTAACTCCACTACCCCTATGGAATAAACAACTCATTTACCTCATCATTGACTGTTTGTAGATAATAGCGCCAGTGTATGGGAAATTTACCTATAAGATTCTATTTGTCATGAATCTTCTCAGCATCATGTTCCATTTGCTTGCTGTTAGGGAATTAACAAGGAATATGCAAATGCACATTTCCCAGATAAAAGCACAAATGTCACTCTTGAGATGCCTGACAAGAGCAAGAAGTGGCATCCCAAATTCTACAGAAGAGATGTAAGCAGAACCTGCATGCTTACGGGACAGTGGCTAGACTTTGTCTGCGACAATCATGTGCAGGAGGGAGATATATGCCTCCTTTTACCGACAAAAGATGAGATAAGATGCACGTTTATGGTCTATGTTCTTCATGAAACAACTCATTCTTCTAGAGGTGAGGCTGGCTTTCAAATGGGTGGCCCATGCCCTGGTGCATCTGGTGTGGCTTCAGAAATCCATGTTGAGGAGGAACCAACCACTGGTATTAGTGCAAAACATTAAAAAACTATTGAGTATCTATATTATTTCTTTTCTTGTTGTCTAAAACCGTCTGCAGGGGAACATGTTTCTTCAGAAAGTGATATGCGAGAAATTCCTCATGAATCTCTCTCGAGAGGAGACTCTGATGATCAATTTGAGCCTCCATACTTTGTACCATGCAAGAGTCCTCTATCTGAATCCCAAAAGAGAATGGTTGAGGAGCGAGTGCGAGCTATCCGATCTGAAATTCCCATTTGTGTGGCAGTAATGAAGAACAACAATGTTGGTGTCGCTCAACGTTGGATGCTAGTAAGCTCAAATCGTTTTCTGTTTGGTCTTGAATTGTTAATTTTTACCCTCAAGGTTGCTTCTCTATCACCTTAACCTTATTTCGTTTAAGTGGCCATCCTTTTGTCACCTGAGAACTCACCGATTCACCTGCCTTCATATGAACAAACTCTTTGCTATCAAATCATCAAAATGTAATATTTTCTCTATAACCATCAACATACAAAATTACGAATACAATCCACCATTATAACCCCTAGAAGTTTTCTAGATTATTCGGAGAGTTTTTGAACTACCCTGTAGGGCTAATTTGGTGATTAGGGATCCCTAAAGGATCCATGGGGGAGGAATCCCCTCGCAATTCAATTTTGAATAGCAAGAGGATTTCTTCCCCTCGGGATCCCCGGTCACCAAATCAGCTCGTAGTGTGTTGCTAACTACTGATCTTAATGCATCAGGAATTAGGTTCACGATATGGTTCGGTATATCTCCCAACTAAAGGGCAAACCATATTGCTCCAGTGCGGGGGGACGACATGGAAGGCAAAATTGATGTTTCATAATGGTAGAAGGTGGTTTCTGAATGGAGGTTGGCCCAATTTTGCTCGCGGCAATGGCCTGCGTGTGGGTGACATCTGTCTATTCGAACTGAAGAAGAAAGACAGTAAGCTTACCATGGCAGTCCACATCATTCGCAGGGAGAAGTTTTAGTTTGCACTATACCAAAGTGTGGCTCCTGTTCTTTCGGCTGGTACCCTGGGCTTATTGTACTTGTTCTATTTTGACAGTCGTGTGGCTGATCTCTCGAAGGATTAGAGACCAATCTGTAACATCTGTTGGTAGCTATCGTGCCGCCTTGCTTTTGCTTATGTTGTACTTAACACCCTTCTTAAAGTTTCATCTGAATTAAAAGTGATGACTATTGTTTGTCATCGAACATCTAGTCTGTGTTCTCAATATAGTCTCTCATGCCTGTTACGTCTATCTCCCTCTCAAGAAAGAGATCCGGTTGTCCAGGAACCAGTTAATATTAATTGTTTATTCTCTCTTTGTGCATGTACAATGTATGAAAATAATGGAAAATACTATTACTAATTCTTATATTATTATATTGAATGAACCAGGTGGTAGCATTATAGAACACCCAAATTTTTATTTTTGGAACCTAAATAAATCTTTTTAAAGATTTATTTGAATTAAAAGTGCTTTTAAGATGGGTTATGTATTTGAATTATTTTCAGAAATAAATATATGGGTAAATGTAAAATCATGTTTGTGCACTGTATGTTGGTGCATTATTTTTGCCTGTACGAATTCAAATTTGCATCCAAAAATATGAATTTGATTGAAACTCTTTTCTAGAAAATTCAAAAAGGTCTTTACCCCTTTTTTCTCTGGTTTTCGCTGGCTGATTTCCTGACCTCGGCCTGTTAAACAAAGAAGTGTGTAATCTATATTTGGGAGGAGATCATCTATATTTGGAGATGTGTCTCCTGTGTACCGTGCACCATTGATCACGGTTGTAAGCTTCCATGTATACAATCCTCTATATAAAGAGAGAGCCTGGTCCGTAGAGGGCATTCAGCGCCAATCATTTCAACATGGTAACAGAGCCGATAATTCGATCATGTCTATAAACTCTTCATCCTCCTCCACCACCTCCGCCACCAATTTCAGCCTCTCCTCTAGCGCTATGTCTGCGTTTTCACCTATCCCGATCCACCATGCTGTCACCATTAGGCTCAACAAGAACAACTACACGTTGTGGCGCGCCCAGCTGCTCCCGTACCTTCGGAGTACCAAGCTCATGGGCTTTATCGATGGATCCATGCCGCCGCCGCCCAGGCAGGTTCCTTCCTCCACTGCTGCGGGCGTCGAGCTCGTGCCTAACCCGCCTATGGCGCGTGGTATGATCAAGATCAGCAGCTTCTCAGTGGTCTTCTTTCCTCCATGACCGAAGACATTCTCCAAGATGTTGTGGAGGCCACCACCTCTCAAGAGGCTTGGGATATCCTCAAGCGGATGTTCTCCTCTGCTATCCGCGCACGTGCTGTCCAAGTGCGCGTTGATTTGGCCACCACAAAGAAGCGCGATCTCTCTGCTGCCGACTATTTTCGCAAGATCAAAAGTCTCGCTGCCGAATTGGCTGCCGCTGATGCGCCTCTTCGTACTGACGAGATCATTGCATACCTCCTGTCCTGGCTGGCTTGCCTTCGTATTACGATCCGTTTGTTACTTCAATCACCATGAAGACCGAGTCCCTCACGCTCGATGATTTCTACGCCCATCTCCTGGCATTTGAGGCGCGTCAGCAGCAGTCTCAGGCGGAGACGCGTCTCAACATTGGCGCGCAAGCCAACTTCGCTGGCCGTGGTGGTCCACAGCGTGGTCGCGGCCGGGGGACTCCACCTGCTGGTCGTGGTGCGCGTGGCCGAGGTGGGCCGCCGTTCCAGGGCCGTGGCCGTGGTCCTTCTTCCTCGACATCCAATCGCCCACAGTGTCAGATATGCGGACGTACGGGCCACACTGCCATCAAGTGTTGGTACCGTATGGATGAGTCATACCAGGAGGAACATCCATCTGCTGCAGTGGCTACAACTTCATACCAGGTTGATCCCAATTGGTATACTGACACAGGGGCTACCGATCACATAACAAGTGATCTGGATCGCCTAGCTCTCCGTGAACAGTATCATGGTGGAGAAACAGTACAAGTCGGCAATGGGACAGGTTTGGAAATTATGCACATTGGTTCATGTTCTTTTAATACTGCTACACGTCCTCTTGCTCTAAAAAATGTTCTCCACGTTCCTCATATATCAAACATCTCTTGTCAGTACATAAATTAGCTCGTGACAATAACGTATACTTTGAATTTCACCCATATTATTTTCTTATAAAGGACAAGGTCACGCAGCAAGTTCTTCTGGAAGGCAGGTGTGAGTCCGGCCTTTATCCCATCAAGCCCTCCGATGTTGAGTTTCTCAAACAAGCTCTAATAAGTGTCAAGGCGTCCTCGAGTCAGTGGCATGCTCGGTTTGGCCACCCCTCCACCCCAGTCGTGCGGTCTATTTTGACCTTGAATAAACTCCCTTATGTCAAGGAGTCGAGTCTCTCAGTTTGTAATGCATGTCAATTAGGCAAAAGTCATCAACTACCTTATAGTTCTGCTATTCATCGTTCTACTACTCCGTTGCAGCTTATTTTTTCTGATGTTTGGGGCCCTGCTCCCATATCTGTTGGTGATTACAAGTACTATATAAGTTTTATTGATGACTTTACTAAATTTACGTGGATATATTTGATGCATGATAGAACAGAGGCACAACACATCTTCTTACAATTCCAAGCCCATGTTGAACGTCTCCTTGACACTAAAATTAAGTGTGTCCAATCTGACTGGGGGGAGAGTACCAGAAACTTCATAACCAACAAAATGGGTCAGCAGAACGCAAGCACCACCACATTGTTGAAACGGGTCTTGCCCTCCTTGCTCATGCATCAGTCCCAATTAAATTTTGGGATGAAGCTTTTCTCACTGCCACATATCTAATTAATAGAATGCCTACTCGGGTCATTGATAATATGTGCCCACTAGAACGTCTCCTCAAAACTCCACCAAATTATTCCATGCTCCGTATATTTGGCTGTGCTTGTTGGCCCAATTTGAGACCTTATAACAAACACAAACTCTCTTTCCGATCTAAAGCTTGTGTGTTCTTGGGTTACAGTGGGCTTCATAAGGGGTACAAGTGCCTTGACACGGACTCCGGACGCGTTTATATCTCTCGCGATGTCATATTCGATGAAACAAGTTTTCCCTTTGCTAACTGTCCTTCATCCAGCGTTGCACCTGACCAGGATAGTAGCAGTTTTAATTTGAACTATAACCATATGCATATATTTCCTGCTAACTCTGTTCACGCAGCAACACAACATGTAGCAGCTGCGCCGGGTGCGGCGCATGACGCAGGGCTGCCTGTTTCCATACAGCAGCGCACCCCGGGCTCCCCGGCAACTCCCACGCGACAACCTGCGGTGTCGACACCTTCCATGCGACAACCTGCGGCGTCGTCTGATCCCGTGTCCCCTGTGGGTACTGGGGCTGCGATGGAGATATCGCCTACCAGCCCCTCATCATCACCTAGTGTACTGGCTGCTGCTGCGGAGCAATCAGCAACACCTGAAGCAGCTCCTCCCGCCCATGCGTACAGAACACGCTTGAGTCATAATCTCAGGCAACCAAAAATTCGTACTGACGGTACAGTTACTTATACTGCTGTCAAGTCTTCTAATGCAGAGCCTACATCACATGTGGCTGCTATGGAACATCCACTTTGGCGCTCTGCAATGCATGAAGAATTTCAAGCTCTTGTCAAGAACAAGACGTGGCATTTGATTCCTCCACAACCTGGCCTTAATATTATTGATTGCAAGTGGATTTTCAAACTCAAGCACAAAGCTGATGGGTCCACGTCCATTGATAGCTATAAAGCTCGATTGGTAGCCAAGGGTTTCAAGCAACAATATGGAGTTGATTATGATGATACATTCAGCCCGGTAGTCAAACCAACAACTATTCAGGTCTTATTATCTCTTGCAGTCTCTCGTGGTTGGTCTCTTCGCCAGATTGATATACAGAATGCCTTTTTACATGGCCACCTTCACGAAGATGTCTATATGAAGCAGCCACCTGGTTTTGTGGACTCGGCTCATCCGACATATATTTGCAAGTTAGACAAGTCATTATATGGTCTCAAGCAAGCCCCTCGTGCATGGTTTTCTCGGCTTAGCAACAAATTATTACAATTGGGATTTCAAGCTTCAAAGGCTGATGTCTCTCTGTTCATCTTCAACAAAGGTGGTGTTCAGATGTACATTCTCATTTATGTGGATGATATTATTATTATGAGCTCCTCCACATCAGCCACAGATCGTCTCATCAATCAACTTAAGACGGAGTTTGCGGTCAAGGATCTTGGCACTGTTCGATACTTTCTTGGCATTGAGGTCCATCACACATCCACTGGTCTGGTATTGACACAACACAAATACATTCAAGACTTGTTGCAGCGCACCAACATGACTTCTTGCAATGGTGTTCCGACCCCTATGCTTCCTAGTGACAAGCTGCTGTTAAAAAGTGGTGATCCTCTCTCAGCCGAAGACACTACACGCTACCGTAGTGTTGTTGGGGCCCTTCAATATCTCTCCTTGACACGACCAGATATATCATTCTCTGTCAATCGGGTTTGTCAATTTCTGTCCGCCCCTACGTCTCTTCATTGGGCGGCTGTGAAACGCATCTTGCGTTATCTTCACTCCACGTTGGATTTGGGGTTGTGCATCACCAAATCTGGGTCCTCTCTACTCAGTGCATTCTCGGATGCCGATTGGGCCGGGAATCCCGATGACAGGCGCAGCACCGGTGGCTATGCCATCTTCTATGGTGGCAATCTTGTTTCTTGGAGCTCTCGCAAGCAACCCACTGTTTCTCGCTCAAGCACCGAAGCGGAATACAAAGCTGTCGCCAATACTACTGCCGAGGTAATATGGATACAGTTGCTACTTCGGGAACTTGGAATTTCTGAGCTTCGACCACCCTCTCTTTGGTGTGATAATATTGGTGCCACTTACCTATCTGCCAACCCCATCTTTCATCGCCGCACGAAGCATGTGGAGGTTGATTACCACTTTGTTCGCGAACGTGTTGCATCAAGACAGCTTGACGTTCGATTCATATCATCCAAAGACCAGGTTGCCGACATTATGACAAAGCCTTTGCCGATTACTCCATATTGCAACTTGCGGCGCAATCTGAACCTGGTGTCCCACCGTCCAGATTGAGGGGGTGTTAAACAAAGAAGTGTGTAATCTATATTTGGGAGGAGATCATCTATATTTGGAGATGTGTCTCCTGTGTACCGTGCACCATTGATCACGGTTGTAAGCTTCCATGTATACAATCATCTATATAAAGAGAGAGCCTGGTCCGTAGAGGGCATTCGCATTCAGCGCCAATCATTTCAACACGGCCTAGCTCCCTCGCTGCTTTCCTTGATCGCACAGGCCGACTCGGCCTTGACCTAGCTCGTCTCGGCTGCCCACACCTGCCTAGGAGACGTCAAAAGCGCAAATGCTCGTTTTCAATTCGGAGTGGCGCCCCACGAGTGTCAGCGTGTGCATGTGCTCTCTACATTTGCATGTGGCACCCGGCCGCTAGAACCGTCTTCCTCGAGTTCAATCAAGACTCTGTTCCTTTTCCGCGTGAGCAGCGAGTCCTGGCGAGAAGCACACGCTCATAGCCCTCTTCCTGCCTTATACATTAACGGTGTACCCTCAATTCATCCAAGCTACGTAACATCTATTGCAGAGTTGAGAGCCATTGTCGCTGCGACGCTGCCTAAATTCACAGCCGCGAGCCACCACCATCCAACTAAGCCAACAACGCTAGTTAGTCCTCAGCAAGTAGCCTACATCTTCCTTAGAGCGCGTGGAGTCTGCGTGTGGTGTTATAGAGCGAAACCAGTACAGGTCAGCACACGCACCAGCACCAGCAGTCGATGCACTTCCGGTGTCTCACGCTGATCTAAACATGCGACAACATGCTCATGAGGTCGAATGAATCCGGCTGTTTCTCATGGTGTACCTAGGATTTTTCCCTAAAGACGTCCGACGAGGATGACGAGGAGAGAGGCGGAGACGACGAGCGACGAGGTATACGATGTGAAGTGAGACGAGATTAAGAGGGTGTTTGGTTTGAGAAATGAAGTGATCCATCTTCTTCTCATTCTTCACTTTTTTATTTGGTTTGTGTAATAGAATGAGTTGATCCATCACCACCTCATTCCTCATAAGCTAATAATTAGTATATACATGAGGAGTTCGTTGATTCCACCAAAATTGATGGAATGAATTTATGATGCATCACCTCATGAAACATAGAGTGACTCTACAAACCAAATACACTATAAGTTTTCTCTCTCATTTTTTCCACGCTCGTGAGATCGGGGATGGTGTGGGAGGAGGCTGTAAACCATGAGTTTAAAGTATTAGGAGGTTCTTTGAATTTATTTTTAGTCTATGTTTTATTTGTGAGACATGTTTCTTTTATTTTTTGTTCTAAATAAATATTAAATAAAATTAAGTATATACATATCATGCTGGTGTTCTTTTATTGTTGCATTTATTTGAATTTGTAATTCAGAATTGAATTTGAGGTTTGAATATTGTAAGAAAAGAAGCAAATAGAAAACAGAAATTTGAGTAATAAGAAAAAAGAAAAGAGAAGCCTTACCTCGGTCCGAATCCTCTAGCCCTGCCCAACAAATTTATTTTCCACTCCGCGCCCGCGTGGACTGCTCGACCAGACGTCGTTTTCCTTTTTTATGGCCGTCGTACGCGCTTGCGTCATGGTGACGCCATCGGTGAAGTCAACAGCACTCACCCCTCCCTCGCTGGCAGTGGACCGCTAGGACCAGGTCTTGTCGCACCGCACGCGTGGTCATGGACTCACAGTAGCCGCCGTCGGGTGGGACTATAGATGTCCAAATGGACAGAACATCCCAAGCACGACTAGATCTAGCACGGATTAGGATCGTGTCGGTCTGGTATGTATTAGCTAACGGGTCATGCTGTGCCAGCCCATAGGACCCAAGCGAAGCCTAGGCATGGCCTGGTAGGTTGAAAATCGTGTCGGGCCAGTCCACAGTCCGACGGGCCTAACGAACCCATAACATCATATGATGTTTAAATGATAAAAATATCTTAAAAGTATGCATATTTGAGGGTTCAAACCATATTTATTAGCTCTAAACATTTATTTACACTCATATCCAACAAAAACACATGTTTCTTGTGTTTTATACTCTATATTCAAGTATAATATATGTATTTATATGAAAAATAGAAAAAATAAACTGGGTCGTGCCGGACCTAGCCCGCTGTGCCATGCCTTCATCTCGTTTCATTACGTCTCGGCCCGGTTCACTACGTCTCGTGTTGGGTTCGTGCCGGACCAAATCCGTGCCGGGTTTCGGGTCGCCCGACAAGCCTGACCCGTGTGGACATATATAGGTTGTCGATCACATGCTCATAGGTCGCCGCTGGTGGGTGGGCCTGTCTAATCATATAACCATCGTCGTCTATATGAGTCGTCATACACCATCATCGAGTTGTTACTCTAGGATTTGGAGTCCGCCCAAGCATATACCCACCGGGCCGAGATTCTCTCGTGGCTATGGCTATAAGACTCGGCCGCCTGTGCCCCTTAAACCCAGCAATCAGTAGATCAGCAAAGACCCCAGGAAGACTGAGAGCGGCCAACGAGAGAAGCAAGAGGCCGTCGAGTTAGGAGCTGTGAATCATCTAGGCCCCTTAGTAATGTTTTGGTAATTAATGACAACCATTTGTGGACTAACAATTCTTGGAGAAATAAGAACGCAGGTTGGACCATAGAGGAAAGTATGCCTTGGAGACTTAAAGCATTGGATGTGGATCAAGTGAACGCAAAGGTACAACATAGGTTTTGCTTTTGCCAGTCACCAGGTGTTTTAGAGAAGAAATTGACCGGATTGGTAGGCTAGATAAATGTACTATAAAGAGGGGTCAATGGCTTTGGTATGTGTAAAACTTAGTGCCTTATAGAGCATCTAGTAGTTGCATTTGCATGAGGACTAACAACGCTTCAAATTCCAAGAGTTAAAATCCTTTCAAAAGCGTGTCTGGAAGGTGGTAATGTCTGTGGTCGGCGGACCTTCCGGGCCAGGAGGCCGGACCGTCCGCGTCCCACTCAGAGAGGTCCGAAAAATGTTCATGTTATAGGGGGTCCGGAATATTTGAATTGCAGACAGTCTGGGCCTTGGGGTCGGACCGTCTGCAGTCCTAACCAGAGAGGTTTTCGAGGTTACATTAGTCCCTGTGTGCTTGTGCGGACCGTCCGGCTGGGTCGTCGGACTATCCGCAGGTGCCAAAACAGATTTGGGCAGGGACTGTGTGTTTTTTGTTGAATGTACTACGAACTGTCCAGTGTTTGAACCCGGACAGTACTGACTTCCTGGTGGTGGGCCGTCTGACCTTGGAGGGTGGACAGTCCGCCCATGTAAATCATTTTGGTCAGTGCTCGGGTGCTTTAAGTTGCGAGGTCTCGGACCATCTGTCCAGAGTTGGCGGACCGTCCAGACCTGCCTTTTCTAACAAGCTCTGACACATTTCAAACGGTAAAAATAGCCATTACTAGTACGATGGACCGTCCGGCCATAGGGCACGGACTGTCCCCGTGTGCGCAGAAGTTGTGCTACTTGCACATAACGGCTAGAAAAGAGTGAAGGGTTATAAATAGAAGTGGAGCTCCTGTGTGAGGACTCTCTTGGCCATTCCTAGCATACATTGAGCTCACTTGTGATCCTCTAATTCATTCTCTCACACTTTTTGCTTGGGATTGTATTCTAGTGAGAGATTGAGAGCTCATAGTGCATTTGCATCATTTGGTGATCCTTGAGGCACTAGGTGGTACACCGAGCAAGCGTCATTGGCTTGTTACTCTTTGAGGTTGCCGCCTCCTAGATGTCTCGGGTGTTGTCTCCGTCGAGCTCTCCATGAAGATTGTGCAGGAGTCGCGGTGGTGATTGTGAGAGGCATTGTGCTTGCCTCGTCGGAGCGGTGAAAAGCAACTCTAGTGGAATCGAGTTTTGGGAGATTCATTGACCAAATCGAGCTCAAGAGATCAAGCGGAGTCTTGATAGAGGAGCGGTTGGGTGCTTTGAATCCACCTCAACGTGGACTAGGGGTGATCGGCAAGTCATCGATACCACAAGATAAAATTTAGTGTCATTCCCTTCACTCTTTACTTATTACTTTGCAAGTAGTTAGTAATTTGTGTATTGCCTCTCATTTCTAGTATTGCCATAATTAGGCCTCATAGATTTCTTACTTGTCATAGCTAGAGAATTTATCTCTTGTCGTATTGATTAAATTTCTCTAGTGTCTTTGATTTTAGTTAAAACCGTCTAATCACCCCCTTCTAGTCGGTCTCCTAGATCCTACAGGAGTGGGGGCTGCGGGCGTCGGTGAGTACATCTGAGGCCTTTGGGTGCATCGACGATGGGTAATGCGTGCATCTACAGTCTTGGCGGTGAAGGAGGAGCGACCGGAGCCACGAGAACCTACACCGTCAATCCGTCGTACCACGGTGTTGCACCTCGCTATGGGTCCGATTCCCTGCTATGAGGTTGACGGTAATAGCCTCCCTTGACCTTCGTTACCATTTCCGCTTCATGTAGTGTCGATCGAGTGAGGGTTTGGGGCTGCCAGGGATCGAGAATCGCTCATCGGTCATGCGTGACCGCGAGAGCCACACCCGGTCGCTGATGGCCACCACAGAAGGAGAAGAAAAGGCGTCGACCTCTAGATCCAGATTGGATGGTCTGGATTATGTCCGAGGGTATCGGTTTAGGGTTAAGATTCGAGACGTAGATCTTTGGTGGACGACTGTGGTGAGATCTTGGGCTTAATAAAATCGGGACCACAGATCTGGGATCCTGCTCTTACCGTGGCTTACTAGTTCGATGTAAATTGGGATATAATCTTAGTCGTTCGATCAAGATCGAATGGCTGTGATGCATGCAACATTATAGTGGATGTGCAAAATTTGCTTAAGATCCCATGACTTTATTCTAAATCAATCCACCGTCCAACCAGTTCAGTTTCTAATGCAAATAGGTCATGAAATTTATAAAGTAACCCCTAGTCTTTTCTGGAATAGTTGCCTCAATCCATTTATCCTAGGGAATTTACAAAATTAACTCCTAAATGATTTTTAGTGCAAATATAATTCCTAAAGCTTAGGAAAATCATAACTTCTTTATTTTAACTCTGATTTTAGTGGTTCTTGAACATACGATCTCGTAGCAACGAGTAAAATATTATTATGTGGTTTGTTTCCATCTTTGGTGTAATGTTATTTTTAATTATCATCTGCCTATTTGTATGTTTTGTTACGAGTAGAAGCGAGGTGATGAGGAACCGAAGCCCAACCTTTGGAAAGATATCTAAGCAGCAGATTATCGCAAGTAAAAGGCAAGTTGTGTCCTTGATCATATTCTTTAACCTAATAATGTTTTTGTTTTTGTTAATCACCGTATCATAGTTAGGTCAACTTGATGGGACCTAATAGGTTACCTAGTTTTGTTTACCCTACACATTGCATACAAATGAATTTATTATTGTTGGTTATTTATTATGCATAATGAGGTCATTTTGTTAATTGGAACATATAGAACACTCGAGAAAACAGTGCTACCACAAGGGTGGAATGGGATGCCCTTGGCCAATTAATTAGGAAAGCAAGTGAGAGATTACCTTACCTGAAAGAGGCAAGCTGGGAGTAAATCCCTGCAGAGCATAGTGCTGGTTGTAATTACTGCAATGAGGTTACAAACCGTGAAAAAGGCATATGCTCCCTTCTGCTTGAAACCGTAGCAGGTTTTCTCAAGGTAGTGGAACTTTGTAAAGACCTCGCAGTAGATCCCTAGCCATTCACCTTGGAAGTGTCTAAGGGTCTAGCTAACCCTGACTATACGCTATATGGGAAACACGTCTTGTGGGTAAAGATTGTCGGCGTTTCGAACCCCGGGGGGTCCCTGGACCGATGAGTAAATTGTCGCCGCGTGCCCCAGCCCAGATGGGTCGGCGCGAGACAGAGCGCGAAGGGGGGAAGAGGAGCCGGAGGGAGACAGGCGTGAGAGGTGAAACCCGCGGCCTTCGTGTTTGTCCCGCGCCCAGGTCGGGTGCGCTTGCAGTAGGGGGTTACAAGCGTCCACGCGAGAGGGAGCGAGCGACCCTGCGCGAGCGTCGTCCCGTCCTTCTCCGCGCGGCCAACCCTCTGTAAGAGGGCCCTGGACCTTCCTTTTATAGGCGTAAGAAAAGGATCCAGGTGTACAATGGGGGGTGTAGCAGTGTGCTAACGTGTCTAGCGGAGGAGAGCTAGTGCCCTAAGTACATGCCATCGTGGCAGCCGGAGAGGTTTTGGCACCCGGTTTGTGTGGTGTCGTGGCCGTCGGAGGAGCGCTGGAGCCTGGCGGAAGGACAGCTGTCGGGGCTGTCGAGTCCTTGCTGACGTCCTCTTGCTTCCGTAAGGGGGCTAAGAGCCACCGTCGTCATAGAGCGTGCGGGGCGCCATCATTACTTGTTTAGCGGAGCGAGCCAGATGGGACGCCGGTCTTGTTCCCCGTAGCCTGAGTCAGCTTGGGGTAGGGTAATGATGGCGCCTCCTGTGACGTGGTCGGTCCGAGCCCTGGGTTGGGCGAGTTGGAGGCTCCTCCGAGGTCGAGGTCGAGTCTATCTTCCAAGGCGGAGGTCGAGTCCGAGCCCCTGGGTCGAGCGAGGCGGAGACCGTCGGCGGAGGCCAGGGCTGAGTCCGAGCCCTGGGGTCGGGCGAAGCGGAGTTCGTCGTCTTCCGGGGCTGAGCCCGAGTCCGAGCCCTAGGGTCAGGCGAAGCGGAGTTCGTCGTCTTCCGGGGCTGAGCCCGAGTCCGAGCCCTGGGGTCGGGCAAAGCGGAGTTCGTCGTCTTCCGGGGCTGAGCCCGAGTCCGAGCCCTGGGGTCGGGCGAAGCGGAGTTCGTCGTCTTCCGGGGCTGAGCCCGAGTCCGAGCCCTGGGGTCGGGCAAAGCGGAGTTCGTCGTCTTCCGGGGCTGAGCCCGAGTCCGAGCCCTGGGGTCGGGTGATGCGGAGTTTCCTATGGCGCCTGAGGCCGGACTTGTCTGTTGTCAGCCTCACTCTGTCGAGTGGCACAACAGTCGGAGCGGCGCAGCCGGCGCTGTCCTCTTGTCAGGCCGGTCAGTGGAGCGGTGACGTGACTACGGTCACTTCGGCTCTGTCGATTTGAGGGCGCGCGTCAGGATAAAGGTGTCAGGCCACCTTTGCATTAAATGCCCCTGCGATTTGGTCGGTTGGCGTGGCGATTTGGCCAAGGTTGCTTCTTGGTGAAGACTGGGCCTCGGGCGAGCCGAAGGTGTGTCCGTTGCTGGAGGGGGTCCTCGGGCGAGACGTAAATCCTCCGGGGTTGGCTGCCCTTGCCCGAGGCTGGGCTCGGGCGAGGCGTGATTGCGTCCCTCGAATGGACCGATCCTTGACTTAGTCGCACCCATCAGGCCTTTGCAGCTTTGTGCTGATGGGGGTTACCAGCTGAGATTTAGGAGTCTTGAGGGTACCCCTAATTATGGTCCCCGACAGTAGCCCCCGAGCCTCGAAGGGAGTGTTAATACTCGCTTGGAGGCTTTTGTCGCACTTTTTTGCAAGGGGACCAGCCTTTCTTGGTTGCATTTTGTTCCGGTGGGTGCGCGCGAGCGCACCCGCCGGGTGTAGCCCCCGAGGCCTCGGAGGAGTGGTTTGACTCCTTCGGGGTCTTAGTGCGTTTCGCAATGCTTCGGCTGGTCTGGTTGTTCCCTCATGCGAGCTGGCCGTAGCCCGGGTGCACGGTCGGGTCCCAAGTTCTCGGGCTGGTATGTTGACGCTGTCAACGGTTTGGCCGGAGCCGGGTTTGCGAGAGCAGCCCCCGAGCCTCTGCACAGGGCGAGAGGACGGTCAAGGATAGACTCGAATTTTTTACATACGCCCTTGCGTCGCCTTTCCGCAAGGAGGAGGGGGGAAAGTGCCATGTTGCCCTTGGAGGGCGCCGAACATGGTGTCTCCAGCGAGCTACTGACGGGTAATCCGAGTGGACGCCCGTGCCCCATTTGTTAGGGGTTGGCTAGAGGCCCGGAGGCGTGCTCCAAAAGTACCTGCGGGTGATCTGCCGGACCCGGTCCCCTTTTGATGGGGTCCGAGGGCTCGATGCCTCCCTCTGATGGGATTCCGTTACACGATCGATCCCACTGGTCTTGGAAATGTCCTAGGGTACCTCGGGAGCGTAGCCCGAGCCTTGGTTATGTATCGAACGTACCCAGGGTCATCCCTTGCTCTACGTCTGAGGCGGCTGTGAACCCTTCGAGGGCCAGCCTACGAACCCCTGATCAGTAGTGGGCGCGGAGCCCGAGTGGCCTGAGGCGGCCGTTGAACCCTTCCGAGGGGCCGACCTTCGAACCTCTGACCAGTAGTGGGCGCGGAGCCCAAGCGCTCTGAGGTGGCTGTTGAACCCCTCAGAGGGGCTAGCCTTTGAACCTCTGATCAGTAGGGAGGCTCGGGGCCTGTTTCCTTCGCGGAGAAGGATCCCTTTCGGGGTATCCCCCTTTCCCAGTCCCTGTTGTAAGAGAGAGAAAGAGGAAAAGGAAAAGGATACGAAATCGAATGACATGGCGTACCTTTTTTGACGCGGTCATTATGGCGAAGGCGAAGCGTCGCCCGCTTCTCCTGCCAAAGATGCCGCCTGTCCCGCCGTAAAGTTAATGCGACGGGACGAGCGGTTCACGGGGCAGCTGTTGCGCGTGCCCGAGCCGTTCGAGGAACGGAACACGGGCGCAACGTCCTCACGCCGTGGGAGAGGGTTCCCTTGCTGTCCCCGGATGGGACGTAAGCTTGGCTGACGACGTGACCGCTGCTTCCTGAAAGGGAAATGTGCCCTTGGGCCATTTCTAAGTATTTTGGTGATTGAGTGTCAACGCAAGTGCTTTTGTGTTAATCTATGCAAAGTGGTGGACAAAGTGCAAATCAAGTCAAAAGGTATGTTTCTCAGACTTAGTACATTGTTTTAAAGACTAATGTATTGTGTCTAAGTGCTGGAAACAGGAGAAAACAAATTGGAGAGAGATAGCTTTGTTTCAGCCAAAGCCAACGCTGTCTGGGTGCACCGGACAGTGTCCGGTGTGCCAGGCTGGCTCAGGCAAACTTGGCGCTCTCAGGAATAAATTAACGACGTACGACTATAATTCACCGGACTGTCCGGTGTGCACCGGACTGTCCGGTGAGCCAACAGTCGGTCGGGCCAATGGTCGGCTGCGCGATCTGCGCGAGACACGTGGCTGAGCCAACGGTCGGGAGGGGGCACCGGACTGTCCGGTGTGCACCGGACAGTGTCCGGTGCGCCAACGGCTCCCATGCGCCAACGATCGGCTTCGCCAAATAAGGAAGGAGATCCGCACCGGACAGTGTCCGGTGGTGCACCAGACTGTCCGGTGCGCCAAGCGACAGAAGGCAAGAATTGCCTTCCCGGATTGCTCTCAACGGCTCCTAGCTGCCTTGGGGCTATAAAAGGGACCCCTAGGCGCATGGAGGAGAAGAACAAGCATTCCTTGAGCACTCTTGATCACTCACACTCCATTCTTGCGCACTTGTTCGACATTCTAGTGATTTGAGCTATGTTCTAGTGTGCTAGTCTTTTGAGCTTAAGTCTGGGTCTTGTGTGTGCGTACTTGCTGTGATCTTTGTGTCTTGTGTGAGTTGCTAATCCCTTCCTTACTCCGTGCTTCTTTGTGAACATTTTTGTAAGGGCGAGAGACTCCAAGTTGTGGAGATTCCTCGCGAACGGGATTAAGAAAAGCAAAGCAAAACACCGTGGTATTCAAGTGGGTCTTTGGACCGCTTGAGAGGGGTTGATTGCAACCCTCGTCCATTGGGACGCCACAACGTGGAGTAGGCAAGCGTTGGTCTTGGCCGAACCACGGGATAACCACCGTGCCATCTCTATGATTGATATCTTTGTGGTTATTGTGTTTTGTTGAGACTCCTCTCTAGCCACTTGGCAATTATTGTGCTAACACTTAACCAAGTTTTAGTGGATTAAGTTTCAAGTTTTACAGGATCACCTATTCACCCCCCCCCCTCTAGGTGCTCTCAATTGGTATCAGAGCCATTCTCTTCAAGAAAGGGACTAACCGCCCAAAGAGATGGATCCTAAGGGGAAGGGAATCGTGATCAACGATAAGGAGAAGGAGTCCTTTGTCAACGAGCCAAAGGATGACAAGCCTACCGACTCGGGCTCGGGCCACAAACGAAAGGATGGGAAGAAGAAGAAGACAAGGCGCATCAAGGAGATTGTCTACTACGACGACAGCGATGAGTCCACTTCTTCCCAAAAGGACAACGACTACGACAAACGAAAGACGGTTAACTCAAACTTTTCTTTCGATTATTCGCGTATCCCGCATAGCTCAAATGCACATTTGCTTTCCATCCCTCTTGGCAAACCTCCACACTTTGATGGGGAGGACTATGGATTTTGGAGTCACAAAATGCGTAGTCACTTGTTCTCTCTCCATCCAAGCATATGGGAGATTGTTGAGAATGGAATGAAATTCGATAGCTCGGATAGTCCTATATTTATTAATGAACAGATTCATAAAAATGCACAAGCTACTACTGTGTTGTTAGCCTCTTTGTGCAGGGACGAGTACCATAAGGTGAGCGGCTTGGACAATGCCAAACAGATCTGGGACACCCTCAAGATCTCTCATGAGGGGAACGACGTTACCTTACTCACCAAGATGGAGTTGGTGGAGGGCGAGCTTGGAAGATTCGCGATGATAAGGGGCGAGGAGCCAACCCAAACATACAACCGGCTTAAGACCCTTATCAACAAAATAAGGGGCTACGGAAGCACGCGATGGACGGATCACGACGTCGTCCGCCTAATGCTAAGGTCCTTTACTGTACTTGATCCACATTTGGTGAACAATATTCGTGAAAATCCTAGGTACACCAAGATGTCACCCGAAGAAGTCCTTGGAAAATTCGTAAGCGGGCGAATGATGATCAAGGAGGCGAGGTACGTGGACGACGTGTTGAACGGTCCAATCCATGAGCCTCAACCCATTGCTCTCAAGGCAACGAGGAGCAAGGAGGCGCTACCTAGCAAGGTGGCGCAAGTTGAGGCGGCCGGGCTCAATGATGAAGAAATGGCCCTCATCATCAAGCGCTTCAAGACGGCGCTAAAGAGTCGCAAGGGACAGCCAAGCAAGACCAAGACAAAGGGGAAGCGCTCATGCTTCAAATGTGGTAAGATTGGTCATTTTATTGCTAACTGTCCCGATAATGATAGTGACCAGGAACAAGGGGGAAAGAGGGAGAAGAAGAAGGCATACAAGAAGGCTAAGGGCGAGGCACACCTTGGCAAGGAGTGGGACTCGGATTGTTCGTCATCCGACTCCAAAAATGAAGGACTCGCCGCCACCGCCTTCAACAAGTCATCCCTCTTCCCCAACGAGCGTCACACATGCCTCATGGCGAAGGAGAAGAAGGTATGTACTCGAGACAGTACTACCTATGATTCTTCTAGTGATGATGAGTCTAGTGATGAAGAAATAGATTACTCTAGTTTATTCAAGGGATTGGATAGAACTAAAATAGATAAGATTAATGAATTAATTGATGCCTTGAATGAAAAGGATAGACTTTTAGAGAAACAAGAGGACCTTTTATATGAAGAGCATGATAAATTTGTTAGTGAAGCTAAAATTTGCAAGGGATGCCTACACGATTGGTAGACACCCCTCAATTAAGGATGGACTTGGCTTCAAGAGGGAAGCCAAGAACTTGACAAGCCATAAGGCTTCCATCTCTACCAAGGAGAAAGGGAAGGCCCCTATGGCTAGTAGTGCTAAAAAGAACCATGCTTTTATATACCATGATAGGAGACAATCTAGAAATGCTTATAGGAGTTGTAATGCTTATGATGCTTTTGATTCTCATGCCATGTTTGCTTCTAGTTCTTCCCATATGCATGGTAGAGATATGTCTAGAAGAAATATTGTTCATGTGCCTAGAAAGAATATTGTTCATGCTCCTAGGAAAGTAATGAATGAACCTTCTACAATTTATTATGCTTGCAATGCTTCCTTTGCTATTTGTAGAAAGGATAAGAAGGTAATTGCTAGGAAGTTAGGGACCAAATGTAAGGGAGACAAAACTTGCATTTGGGTCCCTAAGACCATTGTCACTAACCTTGTAGGACCCAACAAGAGTTGGGTACCTAAAACCCAAGCCTAAATTTGCCTTGCAAGTTTATGCATCCGGGGGTTCAAGCTGGATTATCGACAGCGGATGCACAAACCACATGACGGGGGAGAAGAAGATGTTCACCTCCTACGTCAAGAACAAGGATCCCCAAGATTCAATCATATTCGGTGATGGGAATCAAGGCAAGGTGAAAGGCTTAGGCAAAATTGCAATATCAAATGAGCACTCTATTTCTAATGTGTTTTTTGTTGAGTCTCTTGGATATAATTTGTTATCTGTTAGTCAATTATGCAATATGGGATATAATTGTCTATTCACAAATGTAGATGTGTCTGTCTTTAGAAGAAGTGATGGTTCACTAGCTTTTAAGGGTATATTAGATGGCAAACTTTACTTAGTTGATTTTGCAAAAGAGGAGGCCGGTCTAGATGCATGCTTTATTGCTAAGACTAGCATGGGCTGGCTGTGGCATCGCCGCTTAGCACATGTGGGAATGAAGAACCTTCACAAGCTTCTAAAGGGAGAACACGTGATAGGTTTAACTAATGTGCAATTCAAAAAAGATAGACCTTGTGCAGCTTGTCAAGCAGGCAAACAGGTGGGAAGCTCTCATCACACCAAAAATGTGATGACCACATCAAGACCCTTGGAGATGCTTCATATGGACCTCTTCGGACCTGTCGCCTATCTAAGTATAGGAGGAAGTAAGTATGGTCTTGTTATAGTTGATGATTTTTCCCGCTTCACTTGGGTATTCTTTTTGCAGGATAAATCTGAAACCCAAGGGACCCTCAAGCGCTTCCTAAGGAGAGCTCAAAACGAGTTTGAGCTCAAAGTGAAAAAGATTAGGAGCGATAATGGATCCGAATTCAAGAACCTTCAAGTGGAGGAGTACCTTGAGGAGGAAGGGATCAAGCACGAGTTCTCCGCTCCCTACACACCACAGCAAAATGGTGTGGTAGAGAGGAAGAACATGATGCTTATAGACATGGCGAGGACGATGCTTGGAGAGTTCAAGACCCCCGAGCGCTTTTGGTCGGAAGCCGTGAACACGGCTTGCCACGCCATCAACAGGGTCTACCTTCATCGCCTCCTCAAGAAGACGTCGTATGAGCTACTAACTGGTAACAAACCCAATGTTTCGTATTTTCGAGTTTTTGGGAGTAAATGCTACATTCTAGTGAAGAAGGGTAGGAATTCCAAGTTTGCTCCCAAAGCTGTAGAAGGGTTTTTATTAGGTTATGACTCAAATACAAAGGCGTATAGAGTCTTCAACAAATCATCGGGTTTGGTTGAAGTCTCTAGTGACGTTGTATTTGATGAGACTAATGGCTCTCCAAGAGAGCAAGTTGTTGATCTTGATGATGTAGATGAAGAAGACGTTCCAACGGCCGCTATGCGCACCATGGCGATTGGCGATGTGCGACCACAGGAACATTTGGAACAAGATCAACCTTCTTCCTCAACAATCGTGCATCCCCCAACCCAAGATGACGAACAGGTACCTCAAATGGAGGCGCATGATCAAGGGGGAGCACAGGATGTTCAAGTTGAAGAGGAAGAAGCACCTCAGGCACCTCCAACCCAAGTTCGAGCGACGATACAAAGGAATCATCCCGTCGACCAAATATTGGGTGATATTAGCAAGGGAGTAACTACTCGCTCTAGATTGGTGAATTTTTGTGAGCATTACTCTTTTGTCTCTTCTATTGAGCCTTTCAGGGTAGAAGAAGCCTTGCTAGATCCGGACTGGGTGTTGGCCATGCAGGAAGAGCTCGACAACTTCAAGCGCAATGAAGTTTGGACACTAGTGCCTCGTCCCAAACAAAACGTTGTGGGAACCAAGTGGGTGTTCCGCAACAAACAGGATGAGCACGGGGTGGTGACGAGGAACAAGGCTCGACTTGTGGCAAAAGGTTATGCCCAAGTCGCAGGATTGGACTTTGAGGAGACTTTCGCTCCTGTGGCTAGGCTAGAATCAATTCGCATCTTGCTAGCATATGCCGCTCACCACTCTTTCAGGTTGTACCAAATGGATGTGAAGAGCGCTTTTCTCAACGGGCCGATCAAGGAGGAGGTGTACGTGGAGCAACCCTCTGGCTTCGAGGATGAACGGTACCCCGACCACGTGTGTAAGCTCTCTAAGGCGCTCTATGGACTTAAGCAAGCCCCAAGAGCATGGTATGAATGCCTTAGAGACTTTTTAATTGCTAATGCTTTCAAGGTTGGGAAAGCCGATCCAACTCTTTTCACTAAGACTTGCGATGGTGATCTTTTTGTGTGCCAAATTTATGTCGATGACATAATATTTGGTTCTACTAATCAAAAGTCTTGTGAAGAGTTTAGCAGGGTGATGACACAGAAATTCGAGATGTCGATGATGGGCGAGTTGAACTACTTCCTTGGGTTCCAAGTGAAGCAACTCAAGGATGGCACCTTCATCTCCCAAACGAAGTACACGCAAGACTTGCTAAAGCGGTTTGGAATGAAGGACGCCAAGCCCGCAAAGACTCCGATGGGAAGCGACGGACACACCGACCTCAACAAAGGAGGTAAGTTCATTGATCAAAAGGCATACCGGTCTATGATAGGGTCTTTACTTTATTTATGTGCTAGTAGACCGGATATTATGCTTAGCGTATGCATGTGTGCTAGATTTCAATCCGATCCAAGGGAATGTCACTTGGTGGTCGTGAAGCGAATTATTAGATATTTAGTCGCTACGCCGTGCTTCGGGATCTGCTATCCAAAGGGGTCTAACTTTGACTTGATTGGATATTCAGATTCCGACTATGCTGGATGTAAGGTCGATAGGAAGAGTACATTAGGGACGTGCCAATTCTTAGGAAGGTCCCTGGTGTCGTGGAACTCTAAGAGACAAACTTCCGTTGCCCTATCCACCGCTGAGGCCGAGTATGTTGCCGCAGGACAATGTTGCGCGCAACTACTTTGGATGAGGCAAACCCTCCGGGACTTTGGCTACAATCTGAGCAAAGTCCCACTCCTATGTGATAATGAGAGTGCTATCCGAATAGCGGAAAATCCTGTTGAGCACAGCCGCACAAAGCACATAGACATCCGACATCACTTTTTGAGAGACCACCAGCAAAAGGGAGATATCGAAGTGTTTCATGTTAGCACCGAGAACCAGCTAGCCGATATCTTTACCAAGCCTCTAGATGAGAAGACCTTTTGCAGGTTGCGTAGTGAGCTAAATGTCCTAGATTCGCGGAACTTGGATTGATTTATAGCATACATGTGTTTATGCCCTTGATCATGTTCCTTCTGCATTTTGTTGTTTATTTATGGTGCCCAAGTTGTACAAGCACTCCCCGGACCTCACAAGTCCTTTTTGCAAGTGATGCAAATATTTAGGGGGAGTTGTGTGACAACTTAACCCTTTGAGACTAACCGTGTGCTTGAGTTTGCTTGATTTAGTCTCAAAGGAGGTTTGAAAGGGAAAAGGTGGACTTGGACCATGAAAGACTTCCACTGCACTCCGATGAGGGGGTAACTTACTCCAAGTTCATCTCACGTACTCTTATTGCCTTTGTATTCTTATTGAAGATTTTGGTGAGGCAATGGGGTTAAAGGGCCACGATTGATCCCGTTTTGGTGCTTGATGCCAAAGGGGGAGAAAATAAAGGTCAAAGCAATAAATGGATCAGCTACCACTTGTGAATTTTGAAAATAATAGAGTTAGAGTTTTTGTTTGTCAAAATACTCTTATTTGCTCTCATTGTCAAAAGTGGGTCTCTTGACGGGAGAAGGTTTAATTATGGCAAAAAGGGGGAGTTTTTGAATACTTGATCAATCTCTCGTGAAAAATCTCTCTTTATGTTTCAACATGTGTGTTTGACTTAGAGATAGGAAATTGAGTTTGATTTGCAAAAACAAACCAAGTGGTGGCAAAGAATGATCCATATATGCCAAATTTGGTTCAAAACAAATTTGAGTTCTTATTTGAATTGATATTTCACTTGCTCCAGTTGCTTTATGTTGTGTTGGCATAAATCACCAAAAAGGGGGAGATTGAAAGGGAAATGTGCCCTTGGGCCATTTCTAAGTATTTTGGTGATTGAGTGTCAACGCAAGTGCTTTTGTGTTAATCTATGCAAAGTGGTGGACAAAGTGCAAATCAAGTCAAAAGGTATGTTTCTCAGACTTAGTACATTGTTTTAAAGACTAATGTATTGTGTCTAAGTGCTGGAAACAGGAGAAAACAAATTGGAGAGAGATAGTTTTGTTTCAGCCAAAGCCAGCGCTGTCTGGGTGCACCGGACAATGTCCGGTGGTGCACCAGACAGTGTTCGGTGTGCCAGGCTGGCTCAGACAAACTTGGCGCTCTCAGGAATAAATTAACGGCGTACGGCTATAATTCACCGGACTTTCCGGTGTGCACCGGACTGTCCGGTGAGCCAACAGTCGGCCGGGCCAACGGTCGGCTGCGCGATCTGCGCGAGACACGTGGCTGAGCCAACGGTCGGGAGGGGGCACCGGACTGTCCGGTGTGCACCGGACAGTGTCCGGTGCGCCAACGGCTCCCAGGCGCCAACGGTCGGCTTCGCCAAATAAGGAAGGAGATCCACACCGGACAGTGTCCGGTGGTGCACCGGACTGTCCGGTGCGCCAAGCGACAGAAGGCAAGAATTGCCTTCCCGGATCGCTCTCAACGGCTCCTAGCTGCCTTGGGGCTATAAAAGGGACCCTAGGCGCATGGAGGAGAAGAACAAGCATTCCTTGAGCACTCTTGATCACTCACACTCCATTCTTGCGCACTTGTTCGACATTCTAGTGATTTGAGCTCTGTTCTATTGTGCTAGTCTTTTGAGCTTAAGTCTGGGTCTTGTGTGTGCGTACTTGCTGTGATCTTTGTGTCTTGTGTGAGTTGCTAATCCCTTCCTTACTGCATGCTTCTTTGTGAACATCTTTGTAAGGGCGAGAGACTCCAAGTTGTGGAGATTCCTCGCGAACGGGATTAAGAAAAGCAAAGCAAAACATCGTGGTATTCAAGTGGGTCTTTGGACCGCTTGAGAGGGGTTGATTGCAACCCTCGTCCGTTGGGACGCCACAACATGGAGTAGGCAAGCGTTGGTCTTGGCCGAACCACGAGATAACCACCGTGCCAACTCTGTGATTGATATCTTTGTGGTTATTGTGTTTTGTTGAGACTCCTCTCTAGCCACTTGGCAATTATTGTGCTAACACTTAACGAAGTTTTAGTGGCTTAAGTTTCAAGTTTTACAGGATCACCTATTCACCCCCCCTCTAGGTGCTCTCACTTCCGCCCGCCTGCCACCGCCATTACTGCCAACCCATTTTTGGTCGTATTGACCATCGCGCCTGGCTGGCGCTGTTGGGTCATACGCAGGGTTGCCTTGAGTCGCGGTACTGGTTCCGTAGTCGAGGAGGCGCGGTAGTGGCGCGAGTGGCGGTGCAGTTGCTCGCACGTAGCAACCGGCGCGCTGGTTGCATGACGTGTGGGCCTGGGCCTCCATGCTGGGTGCGTTGGAAGTCGGAGGGGTGCGCCCACTTGGCGCGGTTGCATGCTGCCTGCATGGCTGTCCGCCCTTTCACCCGCTGGTCTGGGCGATAGTGGAGGAATGCTTCTAACCGCTGGGCAGTTGCATGCACCGCGCGCGGCGGTTTGGCTTCTTCTGCCCTGGGCCAGCTTGCATGACGCGCGGGACCCAGCCCCCGTGCCATAGGGGGAGGACCTTGGAGCGTGTTGGAGAAGACTCAGCCCGCGATGGCTGAGGACGCAAGTGGGGAGAGTCGCCTTTAAAAGGAGGGTGATCCCCTTGAAAGGCGACCATGTCTTTGCGCCACCTTATGCATCGCGTGTTTCCACCTTCCGAGCCCCCGGATGGGGAACTCCCGCAATCCTTCTGCCTTGTCGTTGGAGGAACGCAACTTCGCGGAAGTTGGTACCTTTCAGCCATCGTTCGGCTTCAAGGATTTTCATCAGGCAGCCCGGCCGCACCCCCTCGCCGGTGGTCACCCAAGACGGTGACCTCCAGTTCGATGGCGGGGAGAAGCGAGCCGGGCTGCGATCTTGGTCCCGCCCTCAGCTTCAAGGATGTTCATCATCCTGGCTGGGGCGGGGGCCGGGCTGAGCCGGAGCTATACCTCCCGCGCGGGTTCGTGGGTCAGCCTCTCCCTTAGCGTTCAAGGGAGAGGGCGCTCAGCGGCCCAGCGGGAAGGTCGGACTTCGACAACGCGGGGCTGGTCGACGGCGGGCGTCGTCAGCTTCAGCGCGTTGGGCTCGCTGGCTCGGCACGCGGTGCCCCCTCTCGCCGCAAGGGCGGTTGTCGCGCCGCGCGCACCGGAGGACCGCCCAAGACGTCGCGCGCTGCAAGGGAGGCGTTCGTGTTCTGGGGCTGTCCTGCCTTTGCCCCGGTACGGCACCTCTGCACGGAGATCGGTGCTCCGCTCATCCGGGAGGATCCGAGTGGGGATCTGCCGGTGGGCAGACGGCTCCTGTCGTCGGTGCGGAGGTGGCGGCTGGAGAAGTCCTCGTCGCCGGCGAGATCACCGCCACCATCCGCGCTCGGGGCCTTCGGCTCTTTGTACTTGTCCTCGCCCCTCGAGCGTCGGCGTGGGCGAGGGCAAGGTTGCAGCGGCGTCTGCCCTGAGGCCATCGCTGCTGCAGTTCGGCCACCCGGAGCGGGGGTCGTTGTCGCTGCTGCTGGAGCGGGCGACGGCGAGCCATCCGTCGGCCTTCTGTTGCTCCGTAGGCCCTCCCCCAATCGTGTGGGGTTGTTTGTACCTGCGGAGGTGGAACCGGAGTTCCGTTTGTAATGGCACCTTGAATGCCGGTGTTTTGTTCATTGCGGCCGTCGGGGCCTGAACATGTATGTATTTTCGGCACGGAGCCGTGTTTTTTCCTCATTTCGAGCACTAAGACTCACCTGTCGGCTATGTGAACCGCTTCACCAAGTGTGAGTTGCCTCGTGCAAAGGTGACGAGTGAGGTATTCGTATCCCAGAGGCGTAGGAGTCCCTCGGCTCGGTCGGTCTTGTTGTCCGAGGCTTCTCTTGCTTAGTTAAAGGAAACCCTCGGCCGCTCTTCGATGAGCCGAAGCCGGAGGTAGTGGTGTGAGCACAGACAGAGGCTGAGTTGGCTCGAAAAGAAGTCTTGGTCGGCCAGAGCCTGGCCGGGTCGTTCACTGGCGGGACCGACGCCGGAGTCGAGTTGCCAGGGCCGCGAGCCTGGCCGATATCCTCGGGGGACAGCTGGCTGAGGCCTCGGGGTGGCCGGCCGAGCCGTCTGCTCGAGCCGGATTCCTGGAGAAGACCCTGGCGGCGATGGCCCCGGCGTGGTGCTGATGTCGTCCTTCGGAGTGGAGATCCTCCAACCGCGTCGCCGTCCGAGGCTAGGTCAGACCCCGCCGAAGGTGTAGATGACGCCGAGGGTGCTGCTGCTCCCATTAACTGTCAAGGTCCGAGCCTGCAGGATCGGGTTATCTTGTAGTGTGCGTATGTTTTCTGCGGCCGCCGAGGCTCAAACACACTGCCGTTGTGTTGTAAAGCTGCGTTTTCTTTCCTCTTGTTTCGAGTGTCTGGACTTATTTGTCGGTAACCGAATTGTTTGTCCGAGCGGGAGTTACTTTTCACGGAAGGTGATGAGTCAGGTATCCGTATCCCGGAGGCGTAGGAATCCCTTGGCTCAGTCGGCCTTGCCGTTTACGTGCACTCTTACTCGTCGATAGGGTTCTGTCACCGACGCAGTCGAGAAGGCCCGAAAAATCGTTTCGGCAGAGGAGTTTTCGAGCGTGAAGACTTGTTCGGTCCGCGGAATCACTTATCCGAGCGTGAGTTACTTATCGCAGAAGGTGATGAGTGAGGTATCCATATCCCGGAGGCTCGGTCAGCCTTGGCTCTTTCGAAGTAGTCGAAAAGCACGAAAGACATTCTGGCAGAAAAGATCTTTTTCCGAGGAAAATTTTGACGCAGAGGGGGTTCCCCCCCTTTTAGCCCCTGAGGGAGGGTCGGGCTTTGCCGAGGCAAGGCTGACCCTTCCTTGATGACTAAACTTTGTGTGTGAATGAGGTATACGAACAACTTGAAAGCATCTTAAGGGTAGAAGCGACGTAGCTGTCGGATGTTCCAAGCGTTGTTGTAGACCTCGCCTTGACTGTTGGCCAGCTTGTACGTCCCGGGCTTCAGAACTTTGGCGATGACGAACGGCCCTTCCCAGGGAGGCGTGAGCTTGTGCCGCCCTCGGGCGTCTTGTCGCAGCCGAAGCACCAGGTCGCCCACCTGGAGGTCTCGGGACCGAACCCCTCGGGCGTGGAAGCGTCGCAGGGACTACTGGTACCGCGCCGAGTGTAGTAAGGCCATGTCCCGAGCCTCTTCCAGCTGGTCCAGTGAGTCTTATCGATTAGCTCGATTGCTTTGGTCGGCGTAGGCCCTCGTCCTCGGGGAACCGTATTCTAAATCTGTGGGCAAGACGGCCTCGGCCCCATAGACTAGAAAGAACGGTGTGAAGCCCGTGGCCCGGCTCGACGTCGTCCTCAGACTCCAGACCACCGAGGGGAGTTCCTTCATCCACCGCTTGCCGAACTTGTTGAGGTCGTTGTAGATCCGAGGCTTGAGTCCTTGTAGAATCATGTCGTTGGCACGCTCTACTTGCCCATTCGTCATGGGGTGAGCCACGGCGGCCCAGTCCACCCGGATGTGGTGATCCTCGCAGAAGTCCAGGAACTTTCTGCCAGTGAACTAGGTGCCGTTGTCGGTGACGATGGAGTTCGGGACCCCAAAGCGATGGATGATGTTGGTGAAGAACGCCACCGCCTGTTCGGACCTGATGCTGTTTAGGGGTCGGACCTCGATCCACTTGGAGAATTTGTCGATGGCGACCAACAGGTGCGTGTAGCCCCCGGGTGCCTTCTGCAAGGGGCCGACTAGGTCCAGACCCCACACAGCAAACGGCCAGGTGATGGGTATGGTCTGCAGGGCCTGAGTGGGCAGGTGGGTCTGCCTTGCGTAGAACTGACACCCTTCGCAGGTGCAAACAATTCTAGTGGCGTCGGCCACCGCCATCGGCCAGTAGAAACCTTGTCGGAAGGCGTTCCCAACAAGGGCTCGAGGTGCTGCGTGATGACTGCAAGCCCCCGAGTGTATCTCTTGTAAGAGCTCCTGGCCTTCGGCGACGGAAATGCATCGCTGGAGGATGCCCGAGGGGCTGCGGTGGTAGAGCTCCTTCCCGTCTCCCAGCAAGACGAACGACTTGGCGCGCCGCGCCAACCGCCGAGCTTTCGGCTCGGTCGAGGGGTAGCTCTCCTCGGTGGAGATATTACAGGTACGGGGTCTGCCAGTTTCGATTAGGCGTGACCCCGCTCTGCTCCTCCTCGATGCGCAGTGCCTCACCCTCGGGGGCCGAGGGTACCTCGGGCCGAGCCGAGGGTGCCTCGGGTTGAGCCGAGGGTGCCTCGGGCCGAGCCGAGGGTACCTCGGACTGAGCCGAGGGTGCCTCGGGCTGGGCTGAGGCCTTCTCGGGCTCGGGCGTGTCGTCGGTCTTGACGGAGGGTTGATGCAGGTCTCGGGAGAAGACGTCCAGGGGAACCATTGTTCGCCCCGAGGCTATTTTAGCCAGCTCGTCCGCAGTCTCATTGTAGGGTCGGGCGATGTGGTTGAGCTCGAGCCCGTAGAACTTGTCTTCCAGGCGCCGAACCTCATCGCAGTAGGCTTCCATCTTCGGGTCGCGGCAGTGGGAGTTCTTCATGACTTGGTCGATGACGAGCTGCGAGTCACCACGAGCGTCGAGGCGTCAGACCCCTAGCTCGATGGTGATGCGCAACCCGTTGACCAGAGCCTCGTACTCAGCCACATTGTTGGACGCCGGGAAGTGGAGGCGTAGCACGTAGCGTAGGTGCTTCCCGAGGGGCGAGATGAAGAGCAGGCCTGCACCTGCTCCTGTCTTCATCAGCGACCCATCGAAGAACATGGTCTAGAGTTCCGGTTGGATCGGATCTGTTGGGAGCTGGGTGTCGACCCATTCAGCCACAAAGTCCGCCAAGACCTGGGACTTGATGGCCTTCCGAGGGGCGAACGAGATCGTCTCGCCAATGATTTTCACCGCCCACTTTGCAATTCTACCCGACGCCTCTCGACACTGGATGATCTCCCCCAGGGGGAAGGATGACACCACAGTTACCGGATGAGACTCGAAGTAGTGTCGCAACTTCCGCCGCGTTAGGATCACCGCGTACAGCAGCTTCTGAATTTGTGGGTAGCGGATCTTGGTCTCGGACAGTACCTCACTGATGAAGTAGACTGGCCTCTGGACGGGCAATGCATGCCCCTCTTCTCGTCTCTCAACCACAATCGCGACGCTAACCACCTGAGTGGTCGCGGCGACGTAGATCAAGAGGGCTTCTCCGGCAGCGGGGGCACCAAGATGGGCGCGTTCGTGAGGAGCGCCTTCAGGTTCCTGAGGGCTTCCTCGGCCTCAGGGGTCCAAGTGAAGCACTCGGCCTTCCTTAAGAGGTGGTACAGAGGCAGGCCTCTTTCGCCGAGGCGCGAGATGAAACGTCTCAGAGCCGCAAGGCATCCCGTGACTCTCTATACGCCTTTCAAGTCCTTGATGGGCCCCATGCTGGTGATGGCCGCGATCTTCTCCGGGTTGACCTTGATGCCCCGCTCGGAGACGATGAACCCTAAGAGCATGCCTCGGGGAACCCCGAAGACACACTTCTCGGGATTGAGCTTCACGCCTTTCGCCTTGAGACATCGGAATATCGCTTCAAGGTCGGAAAGGAGGTCGGAGGATTTCCTCGTCTTGACTATGATGTCATCGACGTAGGCCTCGACCGTTCGGCCAATGTGTTCGCCGAACACGTGGTTCATGCACCGTTGGTACGTTGCACCCGCATTCCTCAAACCAAATGGCATGGTAACATAGTAGTACATGCCGAAGGGTGTGATGAAAGAAGTCGCGAGCTGGTCGGACTCTTTCATCCTGATCTAGTGATACCCCGAGTAGGCATCAAGGAAAGACAGGGTTTCGCACCCAGCAGTGGAATCCACGATTTGATCGATGCGAGGCAAAGGGTAGGGAACCTTCGGACATGCTTTGTTCAGACCAGTGTAGTCTACACACATCCGCCATTTCCCTCCTTTCTTTCTCACAAGCACAGGGTTGGCAAGCCATTCGGGATGGAATACCTCTTTGATGAACCCTGCCGCCATTAGCTTGTGGATCTCCTCGCCTATGGCTCTGCGCTTTTCTTCGTCGAATCGGCACAGAGGCTGCTTCACGGGTCGGGCTCCAGCTCGGATATCCAGCGAGTGCTCGGCGACATCCCTCGGTATGCCCGACATGTCCGAGGGACTCCACGCGAAAACGTCGGCGTTTGCGCGGAGAAAGTCGACGAGCACTGCTTCCTATTTGGGATCGAGCTCAGAGCCGATCCGGATCTGCTTGGAGGCGTCGCTGCTGGGGTCGAGGGGGACGGATTTAACCGTCTCTGCTGGCTCGAAGTTGCCGGCGTGGCGCTTCACGTCTGGCGCCTCCTTAGAGAGGCTCTCCAGGTCGGCGATGAGGGCCTCGGATTCGGCGAGGGCCTCGGCGTACTCCATGCACTCCACGCCGCATTCGTACGCGTGTCGGTACGTGGGGCCGACGGTGATGACCCCGTTGGGGCCCGACATCTTGAGCTTGAGGTAGGTGTAGTTGGGGACGGCCATGAACTTGGCGTAGCATGGCCTCCCCAGCACTGCGTGGTAGGTTCCTCGAAACCCGACCACTTCGAACGTGAGGGTCTCCCTTCGGAAGTTGGAGGGTGTCCCAAAGCAGACGGGTAGATCGAGTCGTCCGAGGGGCTGGACGCGCTTCCCAGGGATGATCCCGTGGAAAGGCGCAGCGCCTGCCCGGACGGAGGACAGATCTATCCGCAGAAGCCCGAGGGTCTCGGCGTAGATGATGTTGAGGCTGCTGCCTCCGTCCATGAGGACCTTGGTGAGCCTGACGTTGCCAATGACGGGGTCGACAACGAGCGGGTATTTCCCCGGGCTCGACACGTGGTCGGGGTGGTCGTCTTGGTCGAAGGTGATGGGCTTGTCGGACCAGTCTAGGTAGACTGGCGCCGCCACCTTTACCGAGCAGACCTCCCGACGTTCTTGCTTGCGGTGCCGAGCCGAGGCGTTCGCCACTTGCCCACCGTAGATCATGAAGCAGTCGTGGACCTCGGGGAACTCTCCCGCCTTGTGATCTTCCTTCTTATCATCGTCGTGAGCCCTGCCACCCTCCATGGGTGGCCCGGCCTTGTGAAAGTGGCACCGAAGCATGGCACACTCCTCAAGGGTGTGCTTGACGGGCCCCTGATGATAGGGGCACGGCTCCTTGAGCATCTTGTCGAAGAGGTTGGCACCTCCGGGAGGTTTCCGAGGGTTCTTGTACTCGGCGACGGCGACAAGGTCCGCGTCGGCGGCGTCGTGTTTCGCTTGCGACTTCTTCTTGCCTTTCTTCTTGGCGCCGCGCTGAGTTGACGCCTCGGGAACATCTTCCGGTGGGCGGCCCTGGGGCTGCTTGTCCTTCCGGAAGATGGCCTCAACGGCCTCCTGGCCAGAGGCGAACTTGGTGGCGATGTCCATCAGCTCGCTCGCCCTGGTGGGGGTCTTGCGACCCAGCTTGCTCACCAGGTTGCGGCAGGTGGTGCCGGCGAGGAACGCGCCGATGACATCCGAATCGGTGATGTTGGGCAGCTCGGTGCGCTGCTTCGAGAATCGCCGGATGTAGTCCCGGAGAGACTCTCCCGGCTGCTGGCGGCAGCTTTGGAGATCCCAGGAGTTTCCAGGGTGCACGTACGTGCCCTGGAAATTGCCGGCAAAGGCTTGGACCAGGTCGTCCCAGTTGGAGATCTGCCCCGGTGGCAGGTGCTCCAACCAGGCCCGAGCGGTATCGGAGAGGAACAGGGGGAGGTTGCGGATGATGAGGTTGTCATCGTCCGTTCCACCCAGTTGGCAGGCCAGCCGGTAGTCCGCGAGCCACAGTTCCGGTCTCGTCTCCCCCGAGTACTTTGTGATAGTAGTCGGGGTTCGGAACCGAGTCGGGAACGGCGCCCGTCGTATGGCGCGGCTGAAAGCCTGCGGACCGGGTGGTTCGGGCGAGGGACTCCGGTCCTCCCCGCTGTCGTAGCGTCCCCCACGCCTGGGGTGGTAGCCTCGGCGCACCCTCTCGTCGAGGTGGGCCCGACGATTGCGGTGATGGTGCTTGTTGCCGAGGCGACCCGGGGCCGCAGGCGCTGTGTTGCGCGTGCGCCCGGTGTGGACCGAGGCTTCCCGCATGAATCGGGAAGTCGTGGCATGATGTTCCGAGGGGTACCCCTGCCTTCGAGAGGCGGAGCTTTCGGCCCGTCGGACCGCGGCGTCCTTCAGGAGATTCTTGAGCTCTCCCTGGATACGCCGCCCCTCGGTGGTTGATGGCTCCGGCATCGCGCGGAGAAGTATTGCCGCTGCAGCCAGGTTCTGGCCGACCCCACTAGAAACCGGTGGCGGCCTTCCCCTGACATCGTCGGCGACGCGGTGCTGGATGCCCTGGGGTAGATGACGCACTTCTCCGGCCAGAGGTTGGCCCACCCATTCCTGCCCATTGTCCCGGCGGAACGGCTCAAGTGTTCCTGCTCCCTCGTCGAGCCTGGCCTGCATCTCGCGGATGTGCTCGAGTTGTGGGTCATGACCCCCCGCCGGGACGGGGACCACAGCTAGCTCCCGAAGGATGTCAACGCGAGGCACAGGCCTAGGGAGGTCACCGTTCTCCGGCATACCAAGATGGTTGCCTTCGTCGGGACCCCCTAGATCGACGTGGAAACATTCATGATTTGGGTCGCAGTCCTCGTCGCCGAGGCTGCGGCTACCGTTGGAACAGTCGGAAAGGCAGTAGTCGCAAGTGGTCATAAAGTCCCGCATGGCACTGGGGTTACCAAGTCCGGAGAAATCCCAACTAAAGTCGGGCTCGTCATCTTCCTCGAACCCCGAGGGCCCGTAGGTCGAGACGGCCGTCAGCCGGTCCCAGGGTGACCGCATACGATACCCCAGAGGTTTTGGACTCGCCTCTATGAGAGCATCCACCAAAGCGAAGTCGCTTGGTGGGTCGAGGCTGAATCCAAAAGGCGTGAGATGGGAATCGGTCGGTACTTCTTGGTCGACGGGCGGTGACGAAGTCACATCAGGGGTATACCGCACCGCCGTCTCAGGTACGAGGGTGACGCCCAGCAAGTCCTTTGCGAGCGTGCTGGCGTCGTCCGTTTGCTTGGGGTTGGCGTGTTGCGGGGAGACGGCGCTCGTCTTCGTCTCAGACGCGAGGTCGATGCCCGACGTGCCCCCCGTTGGGGCGCCGGCGCCGTCGACTCGCTCGACAGCCGACGAGGTGCCGCCTCCTGCTTGGCCTTGGTTGCCCCGCCTCCTCCTCCGTCGGCGGGGGAGGGGACAGGGCGAGCTCGAATGTTGTTCTTCCACCACGCGAGGAAGACGTCGTCGATCCTGCCACCGGTGGGCGGGTTGTCGGCCGCCATTGTCGCTGTCGCGTGGCGGGGGAAGGAGTATCATGGCGTAGCTGCCGTCGAGGGACATGAACTCAAGACTCCCGAAACGGAGCACTGTCCTGGGCTGGAAAGGTTGCTAGAGACTGCCCATCTGGAGCTTGACGGGAAGCTGCTCGTCAACACGCAGCAGGCCCCTACCTGGCGCGCCAACTGTCGGCGTTTCGAACCCGGGGGGTCCCTGGACCGACGAGTAAATTATCGCCGCGTGCCCCAGCCCAGATGGGTCGGCGTGAGACGGAGCGCGAAGGGGGGAAGAGGAGTCGGAGGGAGACAGGCGTGAGAGGTGAAACCCGCGACCTTCGTGTTTGTCCCGTGCCCAGGTCGGGTGCGCTTGCAGTAGGGGGTTACAAGCGTCCACGCGGGAGGGAGCGAGCGGCCCTGCGCGAGCGTTGTCCCGTCCTTCTCCGCGCGGCCAACCCTCTGTAAGAGGGCCCTGGACCTTCCTTTTATAGGCATAAGAAAAGGATCCAGGTGTACAATGGGGGGTGTAGCAGTGTGCTAACGTGTCTAGCGGAGGAGAGCTAGTGCCCTAAGTACATGCCATCGTGGCAGCCGGAGAGGTTTTGGCACCCGGTTCGTGTGGTGTCGTGGCCGTCGGAGGAGCGCTGGAGCCTGGCGAAAGGACAGCTGTCGGGGCTGTCGAGTCCTTGCTGACATCCTCTTGCTTCCATAAGGGGGCTAAGAGTCGCCGTCGTCATAGAGCGTGCGGGGCACCATCATTACTTGTTTAGCGGAGCGAGCCAGATGGGACGCCGGTCTTGTTCCCCGTAGCCTGAGTCAGCTTGGGGTAGGGTAATGATGGCGTCTCCTGTGACGTGGTCGGTCCGAGCCCTGGGTTGGGCGAGGTGGAGGCTCCTCCGAGGTCGAGGTCGAGTCTGTCTTCCAAGGCCGAGGTCGAGTCCGAGCCCCTGGGTCGGGCGAGGCGGAGACCGTCGGCTGAGGCCAGGGCTGAGTCCGAGCCCTGGGGTCGGGCGAAGCGGAGTTCGTCGTCTTCCGGGGCTGAGCTCGAGTCCGAGCCCTGGGGTCGGGCGAAGCGGAGTTCGTCGTCTTCCGGGGCTAAGCCCGAGTCTGAGCCCTGGGGTCGGGCGAAGCGGAGTTCGTCGTCTTCCGGGGCTGAGCCCGAGTCCGAGCCCTGGGGTCGGGCGAAGTGGAGTTCGTCGTCTTCCGGGGCTGAGCCCGAGTCCGAGCCCTGGGGTCGGGCGAAGCGGAGTTCGTCGTCTTCCAGGGATGAGCCCGAGTTCGAGCCCTAGGGTCGGGCGATGCGGAGTTTCCTATGGCGCCTGAGGCCGGACATGGCTGTTGTCAGCCTCACTCTGTCGAGTGGCACAGCAGTCGGAGCGGCGTAGGCGGCGCTGTCCTCTTGTCAGGCCGGTCATTGGAGCGGCGAAGTGACTACGGTCACTTCGGCTCTGTCGACTGGAGGGCGCGCGTCAGGATAAAGGTGTCAGGCCACCTTTGCATTAAATGCCCCTGCGATTTGGTCGGTTGGCGTGGCGATTTGGCCAAGGTTGCTTCTTGGTGAAGACTGGGCCTCGGGCGAGCCGAAGGTTTGTCTGTTGCTGGAGGGGGTCCTCGGGCGAGACGTAAATCCTCCGGGGTCGGCTGCCCTTGCCCGAGGCTGGGCTCGGGCGAGGCGTGATCGTGTCCCTCGAATGGACCGATCCTTGACTTAGTCGCACCCATCATGCCTTTGCAGCTTTGTGCTGATGGGGGTTACCAGTTGAGATTTAGGAGTCTTGAGGGTACCCCTAATTATGGTCCTCGACAAAGATGCACAAACTCTACAGAGTGGAAAACTAGTATACCAACTGTGCTCACGATCAAGAGTGGCTTGACACTCACATGATTAAATGATGGAACTAAACTTAACCTATCATGCATTTCATTGCATTGTAGAATTTTGTTCATCTATGATCTCTTATTTAATTGGGTTGGTATTTACTTATACTTAGTAATTGCTAATAAAATTTTGACCAATAAAGTTAAAATCTATGCTTATCCTTAACCATTTTCTTGGTAAGCCTTACACTACACATGAGCTCCAACCGTAAGTGGGCTCATACACATTTTTCCTCACACTGGCTGAGCGATGACTGTATGGGAGCTCACCCTTGCTATAATCACACAGTTAAGAATAGGTACCACCGGAGGAGTATGAAGGATGTACGATAAGTTCGGAGAGGTCTAGGTCGTCGTCTCACAGTCAACTATGGTTGTGGAGGATCGTTGTCGTCATATGATGTATTTTATTTAGTGAATTTTTGTACATAAATTAATTTAAGTGATAAAGATATGACGTTGTTTTCTATAACCTGGGTCTTCATATGTGTGAGACTTGATCATGGCACACATTTAAAATACATCTGGATTGTTGTCCTTAAATCTAGGTGTGACGGGGGCATTGTATTAACGATAGACAAATGGGTCATGCTTGACTGGCCGACCGAAGCACGTGCCATTTAAGAGTACCATAGCCCGGTCCGAGAATCGTGCCATGTCTGGACCACCTTCTTGAACCACAATCTCAGCCTAGCCAGCACAATTGTATTTTTTATTTTCAAATTATTAGTATATATTTACGATATATATCCTTGATATTACATAATTGAACATGATCTTTTGCTACTTGCATGCGCTATTCGCGGGTGCTTGCATGCTATTTGTCCGTGCGGGATCCCACTTGCATAGTTGCATGCAGCCTTGCATGCACGCGGTTGAAGAGATAGACCACACACAAAGATTTTCACGCTTTAAAGTTGTAATGATTGGGAGTAAATTAAGGCAGTGTTTGGGATGACTTCAGGTTCTAGCTCCAGTGAAGAGCCATAATTTATAATATCAATTTAAATAGTTTTAAAAATATTGTTAATCTAAATAATAAACAAAATGACTTATCTAAATACCTTCTTAAGGCTTACAACTCTAGCTCTACGATTTTTTAGAGCATTTAATGACCTACTTCACCAATTCCACCAAATTTTTTAGAGCTAGAGCTGTCCCAAACAGGGTCTAAATGGATACGTAGGTTGTTTATTGTTGGTATTTCAGTTATGATATTTTATTTAATTGGGATGATATCAACTTATACTTAGTAATCGTTAATAACATTTTGACCAACTTAATTAAAATGTGGAATGATATACCTAGCCTTATTCTTGGATAATCTTGCGCTACACTTTTTCATGCACACTTGCTCAGTGCCAACTATAAGTATACTTATTCTTGCTAAATTTATGGCTCTAACCAATGTCAACAGAAGGACTATTATGAAGATTTTGAGGAGTTCTAGGCCTACGTTGCTCCAGTCAACTAGCTTGTGGATCATCGTCAGCGACGGCGACGATGTTTAGTTATTCAATTTATATAATAAAGTTATGAGATTGATTATTGATATATGCTGAAGCAATCATACTTGTGAATTGATCCTCGCGCACATATGAGATGCACCTGCTTTGTTCTTGTGATATCCTGGCCCCGAGGGATAGTGATATCTTAGCCCAAGATTTAATAGAATTAATAGAGTACTCATATCAACAAGGTGCATCTTCTTTTTCAGAAGTCTATCTCGAAAGAACCTCCAGGTTAAGCGTGCTTGGCTTGGAGCAATTTGGGATGGGTGACCGACCGAGAAGTCTTCTCGGATGCGCATGAGCGAGGATAAAGTGCGCACAAAAGGCTCATGTTGGTCTGTAGGGACAATATATGATCCTAGAGAGCTGCCAGGAGTAAGTACCGTCGGTCTAGGAGTGGACAGGGTGTTATAAGTGGTATCAGAGCCGACCCTCGCGGTTTCACGGGCGTGTGTGGGTTAGGGGTTCGGATATATGGCGCATGGCGCATGTGAGCCATGAGTGGTCACATGGCATGGCATATGATGACACTGGACACAGATGTGGCCAAGAGGAGAGACTCCTAGATTGGGGTTGACCAATGAGGATGTCGGTCTTCTAAGGGGGGTGGATTGTGATATCATGTCCCCGGTGGATGGTGATATCCTAGCCCAAGGCTTAATATAATTAATAGAGTACTCATATCAACAAGGTGCATCTTCTTTTTCAGAAGTCTATCTCGAAAGAACCTCTAGGTTAAGCGTGCTTGGCTTGGAGCAATTTGGGATGGGTGATCGACCGGGAAGCCTTCTTGGGTGTGCATGAGTGAGGAAAAAGTGGGGATGGTTTATGGTCCTAGAGGGCTACCATGAGTTAGTATCGCCGGTCCAGGAGTGGACGGTGGTGTTACAGTTCTGAAATCCGGGTATGACATATGTACATTTAGTAGACATTTTTGTTTGCTTTTAGTTGCATGCCATATAAGGCTATCCGTAGCAAATCATGTATCTGGTCGCGGATACGCATTTTACACGATCATATTCAATTATTCACGCTTCCAGCAGATCGCGGATGAACACGCGTAAAATGAGCACTCCACCGCTCCGCTCACGCATATTTGTGTGTTTCTCTCTCCTATGTGGCGATGATGTGTATCTGCATGCGCGCTCTACTGGACTATGCGTCTACATGCCTATGCTACTGGAGTCAGTCTAATTAGTTATTCCATTATATGTACCCAAATTGTAGTTAAATTTACGCTGGGTAGCTCTGGTCAACAATAGGGGTGACATTTGTCGAATAGCTAATGGGCCTTGGAGATATTGCAGTATGATACAAAAGGGCCTCTAGCTAAGTTGGTTAGGTGTTCTAAGTAACAAATCTCAAGTCCTAAGTTCCACTCCACGTGGGAGCGAATTATAGGCTGGGGTTAAAAAATCCACTCGTGTATCCCACAACAAAGCATATGTTGTCTTAGGGATCAGAGGCTAGACCCATTGAGTATGTGAAAGGAAAATAGTCTCAACATTTCCTATAATCGATTTTGGTGTTTGACGATCATCACAAACCTTGTGGACTAACCAGTTTGCCTAGTTGATCATTCCACAGGTGCATAAGGTCATCTACAACTGTTCTAAAGTCGACTGTCCGGAGGAGAAGCTTTTTGGAAAATCACCTAAGTGCGGACCGTCCGGGCCTTGCGGCGGACCGTCCGCGACACTAGGCTGAGCCTCGGACAGAACCAATGCAAAAACACAAGTCTACACTACAGACCGTCCGATGGAAAAGCAAGCACCGTCCGAGACCAAGCGCGGACCGTCCGGCCGATGGTCCGCACAGAACCAGAAAACCCGAAGGTGACGGGTTCGGTAAAATGAATTATAGCGTCCTTGCGGACCATCTGGGGTGCACGACTGCCTTTATCTGACATCTGATGACACATTAAATGATATATAGCCGTTGATATAGTCGTTACTGCTGACCGTTGCGATTTCAGTCATTGATGTGCAGGGGCAGATCGTCTGGACGAGGGGCACGGACCGTCCGCGGTCGGCAGAAAAGAAGCAACGGCTAGGAAGTGGTTGGGGGCTATAAATACAACCCCAACCACCTCCATTCATAACAACCCAAGCATTCCAATCTTCCACATTCAATATAAGAGCTAGCAATCCATTCCAAGACACAATCAAAGCTTCCAATCTCTCCAAGTTCCACAATTGAGACAAGTGATCATTAGTGATTAGTGACTTGAGAGAGAGAGAGAAAGTGATCTGTGTGTTATTTGTCGCTCTTGTCGCTTGGCTTTTGCAATCGTGCTTTCTTCTTCCTCATTCTTATTCTTCAAGTGACTTGTAATAAAAGCAAGAGACAACAATTGTGTGGTGGTCCTTGTAGGGTCTAAGTGACCCGTTTGATTAAGGAGAAAGCTCACTCGGTCTAGGTGACCGTTTGAGAGAGGGAAAGGGTTGAAAGAGACCCGGTCTTTGTGACCACCTCAATGGGGACTAGGTTCTTTGGAACCGAACCTCGGTAAAACAAATCACTGTGTTCATCTGCTTTATTTCTTGGTTGATTTGTTTCTCCCTCTCTTTCGGACTCGGATTTAATTCTAACGCTGACCCCAACTTGTAGTGTGTGCTTAAGTTTGTAAATTTCAGATTCCGCCTATCCACCCCCCTCTAGGCGACTTTCAATTGGTATCAGAGCCTTGTACTTCATTAGAGTCTAACCACTCGAAGTGATGTCGGGAGATCACGCCAAGAGGGAGATCGTGACCGGCGGTGACAAGTCCGCAAGCCACGGGTAGGCTCCATCAAGGGAGTCCGACGCCAAGGGAAGGGAGGAATCACCTCCCCACGTCAAGTCGCACCGGAGTGGCGACAAGAAGAAGATGATGAAGAAAGTGGTCTACTACGAGACCGATTCTTCGTCGCCCTCCACCTCTGGCTCCGACACTTCGTCTGTCACTTCTAAGCACCATGAGCGCAAGAAGTTTAGTAAGATCCCCCTACGCTATCCTCGCATTTCTAAACGTACTCCTTTACTTTCTGTCCCATTAGGCAAACCACCGGTTTTTGACGGTGAAGATTATTGTATGTGGAGTGATAAAATGAGGCATCATCTAACCTCACTCCACGCTAGCATTTGGAACATTGTTGAGTTTGGAGAGCAAGTACCATCTGTGGGGGATGAAGGCTACGACTCGGACGAGGTCACCCAAATCCGACACTTTAACTCCCAAGCAACTACTATACTCCTCGCCCCTCTATGTCGAGAGGAGTATAATAAGGTGCAAGGGTTGAAGAGTGCCAAGGAGATTTGGGATGTGCTAAAGACCGCGCATGAAGGGGATGAGGTGACCAAGATCACCAAGCGAGAGACGATCGAGGGGGAACTCGGTCGATTCATCCTCAACCAAGGAGAAGAGCCACAAGCAATGTACAACCGGCTCAAGACCTTGGTCAACCAAGTGCGCAACCTCGGGAGCACCAAATGGGATGACCATAAAATGGTCAAGGTTATTCTAAGATCACTTGTTTTTTGTAATCCTACACAAGTTCAATTAATTCATGGTGATCCTAGATATAAGCTAATGTCTCCCGAGGAGGTTATAGGAAAGTTTGTGAGCTTTGAGTTGATGATCAAAGGCTCCAAACAAATCGTTGAGCAAGGCGGCACCTCCACACCCGAGGTGCAACCCGGCGCATTCAAAGCGACGAAAGAAAAGAAAGAAGAGTCTACATCAAGTAGGCTCCCCATCGACGCCTCAAAGCTCGACAATGAGGAAATGACGCTCATCATCAAGAGCTTCCACCAAATCCTCAAGCAAAGGAGGGGGAAGGAAAAATATTACAAGAAGAAGGGTGGCGATGCCCACATGTGTCGGGAATGGGATTCCAACGAAAGCACCACCGACTCCTCCGACGACGAGGACGCCGCCAACATTGCCGTCAACAAGGGACTTCTCTTCCCCAACGTCGGCCACAAGTGCCTCATGGCAAAGGACGACAAAAGGAAGAAGGTAAAATCTAGAGCCTCTACTAAATATACAACATCTAGTGATGAGGGTAGTTCTAGTGAAGATGAGGAAGATTTGCTAAGTCTTTTTGCCAACCTTAACATGCAACAAAAGGAAAAACTAAATGAATTAATATGTGCTATTCGTGAGAAGGATGAACTCTTGGATAGCTAAGAGGAATTCCTTATTAAGGAAAACAAAAAACATGTTAAGGTGAAAAATGCTTATGCTCAGGAAATAGAAAAATGTGAAAAATTGACCAGTGAGCTTAGCATTTGTCATGACACTATCTCCATCCTTAGAATTGGAAATGCCAAATTGATTGCTAAGGTTGAGAAGTCAAATGAGTGTGATGATTCAATTGCCAATCTTAAAAATGAGAATGATAATTTAATTGCTAAGATTGACAAAATGAATGAATCAATTTCTATCCTTAAGATTGAGAATGATAAACTAATTTCTAAGGCTAAGGATTTAAATGTTTGCAATGTTTCTATTTCCTGTCTTAGAGATGAAAATGTCATGCTAAAATCTAAGATAGATGAATTAAAATCTTGCAAACCCTCTACATCCACCGTTGATCATGTTTCTATTTGCATGAGATGTAGAGATATTAATGTTGATGCTATCCATGATCACATTGCTATGATTAAACAACAAATGATCATATAGCTAAACTAGATGCTAAAATTGCCGAGCATGAACTAGAAAATGAAAAATTTAAATTTGCTCGTAGCATGCTTTATAATGGGAGACACCCTGGCATTAAGGATGGCATTGGCTTCCAACAGGGAGACAATGTCAAGCTTAATGCCCCCAAGAATTTGTCTAATTTTGTTAAGGGTAAGGCTCCCATGACTCGAGATAACGAGGGTTACATTTTATATCCTGATGGTTATCCTGAGCACAAGATTAAGAGAATTCATGCTAAGAAGACTCATTCTGTTTCTCATCATGCTTTTAGTATAAGAATGAGACTTCTAGCTCTAGGTATACCACTCATATTAAAATACCTAAAAAGAAAACTCCTGTTGCATCAAATGAGCCTAATGTTTCATTTAAGACTTTTGATGCTTCTAATGTTTTAACTAACAAATCAGGCAAAGTAGTTGCCAAATATGTTGGGGGAAAACACAAGGGCTCCAAGACTTGTGTTTGGGTACCCAAGGTGCTTGTTTCTAATGTGAAAGGACCCAAGACCGTTTGGGTACCTAAGAACAAGGCATAAACTTGTTTTGTAGGTTTATGCATCCAGGGGCTCAAGTTGCATCATTGATAGCGGATGCACAACCCACATGACATGGGAGAAAAGGATGTTCTCCTCCTATGAGAAAAACAAAGATCCCCAAAGAGCTATCACATTCAGGGATGGAAATCAAGGTTTGGTCAAAGGACTTGGTAAAATTGCTATATCCCCTGATCATTCCATTTCCAATGTTTTTCTTATAGATTCTTTAGATTACAATTTGCTTTCAGTTTCTCAATTATGTAAAATGGGCTACAACTGTCTTTTCACGGATATAGGTGTTACTGTCTTTAGAAGAAGTGATGATTCAGTAGCATTTAAGGAAGTATTAGAGGGTCAGCTATACTTAGTTGATTTCAATAGAGCTGAACTTGATACTTGCTTAATTGCTAAGACTAATATGGGTTGGCTCTGGCACCGCCGACTAGCCCACGTTGGGATGAAGAATCTTCACAAGCTTCTAAAGGGATAACACATTTTGGGACTAACAAATGTTAATTTTGAGAAAGACAGGGTTTGTAGTGCATGTCAAGCAAGAAAGCAAGTTGGTGTCCACCATCCACACAAAAACATCATGACGACAGACAGGGCACTGGAGTTACTCCACATGGATCTATTCAGCCTGATAGCTTACATAAGCATCGGCGGGAGTAAGTACTGTTGTGATATCCTGGCCCCTGGGATGGGATATCCTGGCCCAAGGCTTAATAGAATTAATAGAGTATCCATACCAACAAGGTGCATCTTCTTTTTCGAAAGCCTATCTCGAAAGAACCTCCAAGTTAAGCGTGCTTGGCTTGGAGCAATTTGGGATGGGTGACCAACTGAGAAGTTTTCTCGGGTGCGCATGAGTGAGGACAAAGTGCGCACAAAAGACTTGTGTTGGTCTATGGGGACAATATATGATCCTAGAGAGCTGCCAAGAGTAAGTACCGTCGGTCCAGGGATTGGATGGGGTGTTACAAGTGGTATCAGAGCCGACCCTCGCGGTTTCACGGGCGTGTGTGGGCTAGGGGGTTCGGGTATATGGCGCATGTGGGCCCGGAGTGGTCACATGGCATGGCATATGACGACACTAGACATACAGACATGGCCAAGAGGGGTGGTTCCTGAATTGGGGTTGACCGACAAGGACGTCGGTCTTCTAAGGGGGGTGGATTGTGATATCCTGGCCACTGGGATGGGATATCCTGGCCCAAGGCTTAATAGAATTAATAGAGTATCCATACCAACAAGGTGCATCTTCTTTTTTGGAAGCCTATCTCGAAAGAACCTCCAAGTTAAGCGTGCTTGGCTTGGAGCAATTTGGGATGGGTGACCGACTGGGAAGTTTTCTCGGATGCGCATGAGTGAGGACAAAGTGCGCACAAAAGACTTGTGTTGGTCTGTGGGGACAATATATGATCCTAGGAGCTGCCAGGAGTAAGTACCGCCGGTCCAGGGATTGGACGTGGTGTTACAACTGTCTTGTAATTGTGGATGATTATTCTTGCTCCACTTGGGTATTCTTTTTACAGGAAAAATCACAAACCCAAGAGACTTTAAAGGGATTCTTTAGACGGGCTCAAAATGAGTTCAGATTGAGAATCAAGAAGATAAGAAGTGACAACGGGATGGAGTTCAAGAACTCTCAAATAGAAGGCTTTCTTGAGGAGGAGGGAATCAAGCATGAGTTCTCTTCTCCCTACACACCTCAGCAAAATGGTGTAGTGGAGAGGAAGAATAGAACTCTATTGGACATGGCGAGGACCATGCTTGATGAGTACAAGACTCTGGACCGGTTTTGGGTTGAGGCGATTAACACCGCTTGCTACTCCATCAACCGGTTATATCTTCACCCAATCCTCAAGAAGACATCATATGAACTCATCACCGGTAAAAAGCCCAATGTTTCATATTTTAGAGTCTTTGGTAACAAATGCTTTATTCTTGTTAAAAGAGGTAGAAAATCTAAATTTGCTCCTAAGGCTGTAGAAAGCTTTTTACTTGGTTATGACTCAAACACAAGGGCATATAGAGTCTTCAACAAATCCACTAGACTAGTTGAAGTTTCTTGTGATATTGTGTTTGATGAAACTAATGGCTCTCAAGTAGAGCAAGTTGATCTTGATGAGCTAGATGATGAAGAGGCTTCGTGCGTCACGCTAAGGAACATGTACATTAGGGATGTGTGTCCTAAGGAATCCGAAGAGCTTCCACGAGCACAAGATCAACCATCATCATCTTCAAATCAAGCATCTCCACCAACTCAAGATGAGGATCGGGCTCAAGACAATGAAGAAGAAGATCAAGAAGATGAGCCACCTCAAGCGGAGGACAATGATCAAGGGGGAGATGACAATGATCAAGACAAAGAAGATGATCAAGAAGTACAGGGTCAAAGATCTCCACACCCAAGATTCCATCAAGCGATTAAAAGAGATCACCCCGTGAACTCCATCCTCGGCGACATTCACAAGGGACTAACCACTCGATCTCGAGTCGCTCACTTTTGTGAACATTACTCTTTTGTTTCCTCTATTGAGCCATACAGGGTAGAAGATGCATTAAGAGATTCGGATTGGGTGTTGGCTATGCAAGAGGATCTCAACAACTTCACGAGGAATGAGGTATGGCATCTTGTTCCACGTCCTAACCAAAATGTTGTAGGAACCAAATGGGTATTCCACAACAAGAAAGATGAGAATGGTGTGGTGACAAGGAACAAAGCCTGACTTGTAGCCAAAGGATATTCACAAGTCGAAGGTTTGGATTTCGGTGAAACCTATGCACCCGTAGTTAGGCTTGAGTCAATTCGTATATTACTTGCCTATGCTACTTACCATGGCTTTAAGCTCTATCAAATGGACGTGAAAAGTTCCTTCCTCAATGGACCAATCAAGGAAGAGGTCTATGTTGAGCAACCTCCCAGCTTTGAAGATAGTGAGTACCCTAACCATGTGTATAAACTCTCAAAGGCGCTTTATGGGCTCAAGCAAGCCCCAAGAGCATGGTATGGATGCCTAAGAGATTTCCTTATCACTAATGGTTTCAAAGTCGGAAAAGCCGATCCTACTCTCTTTACTAAAACTATTGCAAATGATTTGTTTGTATGCCAAATTTATGTTGATAACATCATATTTGGATCTACTAACAAATCTACTTGTGAAGAGTTTAGTAGGATAATGATTCAAAAATTCGAGATGTCTATGATGGGGGAGTTGAAGTATTTTCTAGGATTTCAAGTCAAGCAACTCCAAGAGGGCACCTTCATCAGCCAAATCAAGTATATACAAGACATACTTACCAAGTTTGGAATGAAGGATGCCAAGCCCATCAAGACATCCATGGGAACAAATGGGCATCTCGACCTCGACACGGGAGGTAAATCCGTAGATCAAAAGGTATACCGGTCAATGATAGGATCTTTACTCTATTTATGTGCATCTCGACCGGACATTATGCTTTTCGTATGCATGTTTGCAAGGTTCCAAGTCGATCCTAAGGAAGTTTACCTTAGGGCCGTGAAAAGAATCATGAGATATTTAGTTTATACACCTAAGTTTGGTCTTTGGTACCCCAAGGGATCCACTTTTGATTTAATAGGATATTCAGATGCCGATTGGGCAGGGTGTAAAATTGATAGGAAGAGCACATCAAGGACTTGTCAGTTTCTGGGAAGATCCCTAGTGTCTTGGGCTTCAAAGAAACAAAACTCAGTAGCTCTTTCTACCGCCGAAGCCGAGTATGTTGTCGCAGGCCATTGTTGTGCACAATTACTTTGAATGAGGCAAACCCTTAGGGACTATGGCTACAAATTGAGCAAAGTCCCTCTCCTATGTGATAATGAGAGTGCAATCCGCATGGAGGATAATCCCGTTGAACACAGCCGCACTAAGCACATAGCCATTCGATATCACTTTTTGAGGGATCACCAACAAAGGGGGGATATCGAGATTGCTTATGTTAGCACAAAAGAACAATTAGCCGATATCTTTACCAAACCATTAGATGAGAAACCTTTACCAAACTTTGGAATGAGCTAAACATTCTTGATTCTCAGAACTTTGATTGACACTTTGCACACATAGCTCATGCATATACCTTTGATCATATCTCTTTTATGTCTATGACTAATGTGTTTTCAAGTGTGTTTCTATATTAAGTCGTAGATTGAAAGGGAAATGGAGTCTTTGGCGAAGACAAGGCTTCCACTCCACTCTACCGGTATCATTTACCCTTCGCCATCACTCCACACCACTCTCAAATTAGTAAAATCTTCACTCTTATTACTCTTACCAACGGGGAGAAAATTAAAAGGGCTCTCAAAAGATTCCGTTTTTGGCAATTAATGCCAAAGGGGAGAAATATAGTCCAAAGCAAAAGGACCGCACCACCACCAATTTCAAAGTTTTTTTAAAGAAGTTTTCAATTGGTATCTAAATCTCTTTCATATTGGTAAAACCCTCTTGAACACTAAGAGGAGAATTTTATTCGGGGGGAGTTTTGTTCTAGTCAAAGGAAAAAGCATTTGAAACATGGGAAGAAATTTCAAAACTTAAAATGCTTCCTAAAATCTTATTCCTATAACTTTGACTATTTGCAAAAAGATTATGAAAAGATTATGAAAAGATTTTTCAAAAGAATTTGCAAAAACAAAACAAGTGGTGCAAATGTGGTCCAAAATGTTAAAATTATCATATCAAATTTATCTGCCTAGAAATGCTTTCATTTCAAAATAACTTATGCACATCTGTCAAAATGCTTTGGTTTGTGTTGGCATCAATCACCAAAAAGGAGGAGATTGAAAGCGAAATAGTCTCAACATTTCCTATAATCGATTTTGGTGTTTGACGACCATCACAAACCTTGTGGACTAACCAGTTTGTCTAGTTGATCATTCCATAGGTGCATAAGGTCATCTACAACTAATCTAAAGTCGACTGTCCGAAATACCGTAGATTATTCTGGACAGGAGAAGCTTTTTGGAAAATCACCTAAGCGCGGACCGTCCGGGCCCTTGCGGCGGACCGTCCGCGACACTAAGGTGAGCCTCGGACAGAATCAATGCAAAAACACAAGTCTACACTACGGACCGTCCGATGGAAAAGCAAGCACCGTCCGAGACCAAGCGCGGACCGTCCGACCTCAGGCGCGGACCGTTCGGTCGACGTAGAACCGGAAAAACCCGAAGGTGACGGGTTCGGTAAAATGAATTATAGCGTCCTCGCGGACCGTCCGGGGTGCACGACCGAACCGTCCGCGACTGCCTTTATCTGACATCTGACGACGCATTAAATGCTATATAGCTGTTGATAAAGTCGTTACTGCTGACCGTTGCGATTTCAGCCGTTGATGTGCAGGGGCGGACCGTTCGGACCAAGGGCGCGGACCGTCCGCGGTCGACAGAAAAGGAGCAACGGCTAGGAAGTGGTTGGGGGCTATAAATACAACCCCAACCACCTCCATTCATAACAACCCAAGCATTCCAATCTTCCACATTCAATACAAGAGCTAGCAATCCATTCCAAGACACAATCAAAGCTTCCAATCTCTCAAAGTTCCACAATTGACACAAGTGATCATTAGTGATTAGTGACTTGAGAGAGAGTGATCTGTGTGTTATTTGTCGCTCTTGTCGCTTGGTTTTTGCAATCATGCTTTCTTCTTCCTCATTCTTATTCTTCAAGTGACTTGTAATCAAAGCAAGAGACACCAATTGTGTGATGGTCCTTGTGGGGTCTAAGTGACCCATTTGATTAAGGAGAAAGCTCACTCGGTCTAGGTGACCGTTTGAGAGAGGGAAAGGGTTGAAAGATACCCGGTCTTTGTGACCACCTCAACGGGGACTAGGTTCTTTGGAACCGAACCTTGGTAAAACAAATCACCATGTTCATCCGCTTTATTTCTTGGTTGATTTGTTTCTCCCTCTCTTTCGGACTCAGATTTAATTCTAACGCTAACCCCGGCTTGTAGTGTGTGCTTAAGTTTGTAAATTTTAGATTCCGCCTATCCACCCCCCTCTAGGCGACTTTCAGTATGCTCGTGTGTATCCAGAGGCTTGACCTAGTATATACATCTGGGAGTGGATGCAACATTGTTGGTAGGGCTGGAAACGTGTTGAGCCGAGCTCGGATCGGCTCGGCTCGGTGCAGCTCGTTGGCTGACCAAGCTCGACTCGTCCACTCATGAGCTCAAGGAGGAGGCTCAGCTCGGCTCGTGAGCTGCACCTTGATTAATAATATTACATTATATAGTGATTTAATAATATATAAATGTGAAAATATAATTATCATTCAACATTATAAGTAATCTAAATTATAAATTATCATATATCCATCATCAAAGGCTAAGAAATGAGTCGGATATCTATAAAATTAACCAATATCCATCATTATTCTATATGTTGATTAATTTAGCACAGCTCGTGGGCTAGAACAGCTCGACTCAACTCAACTCGCTGGACCAACGAGCTCGAAAATCAGGCTCAGCTTGGCTCGACTCTCTTGAGGCTCGTGAGTTGCTTCGAGCCGAGCCGGCCCGAGCTCGAGCTGGCTCATAAGCCGCGAGCTTATTTTCCATCCCTAATTATTGCCCCCTCCTACACTCAAATGAGTTCTCAATAACACCAAAGATGAAGGACCTCAAGGTGCTTGGATACAAGCCTTAGCTAACAAATTATTTGCATTGCACCCCCATGCAGTCCTTAGTGAATAAGGGGAGGTATGGGCTCATGTAGAAAGGATCAAACCTGATCGAGAACTAAGAAACCCTAGGATAGCACTGCACAATCCCTTGCCAAACTCTTATTCCATCTTTGATTATTGTAAGAACTCATGATTAGGTATTATTGACATAACGAACACTATACTACTAAACATATGGTCCATAAGTGTTGTGGAACCACCCAGCTTAATCCAGCTTAAGTGCTCAAGTCACACCTGAAGGGTGATGACACACTTAAATTGGATTAAATCATCGATCTATCAGATCGCATATGATTTAACCACCTGTACAAGATCGATAACCACATCTCATTCGAAGATAAGAACATAGAACACAACATTCCACAAGTGACATAAATAGTCGAGTTAACATCTTTGTTATTACATCACAGAAGTTTGACCATAAAAACAATAGTTCATTGTTCAAGCGCAGTGGAATTCAAAAGCGACGATAGATCTAACGACAATAAATGAGTAGTATGGCAAAGCCGACCATGGTCTACTATGCACGATCCTCTCCTATAGAGGTCATGTCCCACTCAACCGTTCATCCAGGTGGTAGATGGCTCGGCCAAGTCACCCCAGCAGCCATGTCATCATTTTCAGTATCTGAAAAGTTATGCCATAAGCAAGGCTGAGTATAATAATACTCGTCAAGACTTACCTGGTGTGTGGAAACTACTCCATGACTCCTAGACACATGAGGCTTTTTGGCGAGAGCTTTGCTTTGCCAAAAGCAGGTGCTAGTTGTCTACTTAAAACTTTGGCTCTAGATTATAGTTGAATAGTTATTATAGGTATCCATTGTAATACCCTGTCCACTCCCGGACAGGCGATACTTACTCCTGTCAGCCCTCTAGGATCATAGACCATCCCCACAGACCAACATGAGTCTTTTGTGCACACTTTGTTCTCACTCATGCGCGCCCGGGAAAACTTCCCGGTCGGTCACCCATCCCAAGATTGTTCTAGGCCAAGCACGCTTAACCCAGAGGTTCTTTTGAGACAGTCTTCTGAAAAAGAAGATGCACCTTGTTGGTATGTGTACTCTATTAATTCTATTAAGCCTTGGGATATCATCATCCACGGGGGCCAGGATATCACAATCCACCCCCTTAGAAGACCGACCTCCTCGTCGATCAACCCAATCCAGGAACCTCCCCTCTTGTCCACGTTTGTGTGTCTAGTGTCGTCATATGCGGATATGCATATGACATGCCATGTGACCACTTCGAGCCCACATGCGCCATGCGCCATATACCCGAAACACTAGCCCACACACGCTAGTGAAACCATGCGAGTCAGCTCTGATACCATTTGTAATACCCCGTCCACTCCTAGACCGGTGGTACTTACTCCTAGCAGCCCTCTAGGACTATAGACCATCCCCACAGACCAACATGAGTCTTTTGTGCGCAATTTATTCTCACTCATGCACACTCAAGAAAACTTCCTGGTCGATCACCCATCCCAAGATTGCTCTGGACCAAGCACGCTTAACCCAGAGGTTCTTTTGAGACAAGCTTCTAAAAAAGAAGATGCACCTTGTTGGTATGAGTACTCTATTAATTCTATTAAGCCTTGGGCTAGGATATCACCATCTCATGGGGTCAGGATATCACAATCTCCTTATAACATCCCGTCCACTCCCAGACCAACTCCTGACAGCCCTCTAGGATCATATATTGTCCCCACAGACCAACATGAGTCTTTTGTGCGCACTTTGTTTTCACTCATGTGCATCCGAGAAAACTTCCCGGTCGGTCACCCATCCCAAGATTGCTCTGGGCCAAGCACGCTTAACCCAGAGGTTCTTTTGAGATAGACTTTAGAAAAAGAAGATGCACCTTGTAGGTATGAGTACTCTATTAATTCTATTAAGCCTTAGGCCAGGATATCACCATCCCCTGGGGCCAGGATATCACATGCATCCTTCTAGACAATCATGGTAGCTAATAATTAATTCACATCATCCACTATATTCATCAACCTCATTCATCTTTTTTACTCAATGCAATACATTGATCGAGCAATCTCATTAGCTGCTAGAAGAAAACGATTCAAATCGAGTTTTTAGCCTTGCAAGGGAAAACCTAAACACACGACATGTAGGGGCCCTCAGAACCTGCACACGTCAACCACCCCCATCGATCCCCAGGACTTGGTGAGGGCCCACTTCCCATGGATACAAAGCCCCACCGTCTCGGACCCAGCCGTGTAGTGACTGCTCTTGTACCCACCACTAGCTATTATGGGAAACTTCATTTCAGAGCAAGTGGGGAAAAGACCATGTTCAGATTCAATTAGGTACTAAGCTTACTGATTACCATATTTATCTGCATGTGTTTAGTACGTTCAAATGCTTGATACAAAGTATCCACACATTAATCCTTATTCCAATTTTGTTCCATAGATAGGGCATCTCTCAAAGATCTATGTCCACAGACATTTCATACTCCTATTCTCAAAGGATAACATTCAAATTCTTGGCATCACACGAGTGTTATAAAAATCACTCGACGTATACTGTAATCCTAAATTAGCATTGCATCTAAGCTACTTATCATATTTCATCATAAAGGTAATACTATCTATTGGTACGATGATAGACCTACCCTTTGACCACCCTCATTTGTTTACTAATCAACTACCTAAGTGCCAGATGTAGAGCAGTCGAATGACGAGAAGGCAAAGGCGGGCGCTAGGGATAATGCCCTCGCAATGATCACGACGATCGATGACCTCTCTGCTTCGATAGCAATAACGGTGGGATCTTTGCTTTCTTGAAGGACTAACTCGCCGCCACCAAAGATAGGCGAAGGCAACGAGAGTACTCCTCAGTGAAGGGTCCCACGAGCGAAGACTACACTAAAGCGAAAACCCGAAGGCGGTGTCCACAACCTAGTCCCCTGTCTAGTCTAGGCCCACTTGTCAGCCTCCGTCTAGGTAGAGAATCCGGTGTAACTAGGAAAAAGCAACCTCATCCTGTAATTACCCCGTTGTACAACATATTCCTGGAATATGGTAGGTAACCGGAGGCATGGGCGTACTTAGGCTACTTGCCCCCGATTACCCTATAAATACCCCTGTCTTGTAGCATGACGGGACATGCTTGACATGACATTTGCGCTCCCTGCTCACTATTTTATGGTGCCACCTGTCCTACTGCTTCTAAGTGTGTGGGCCCATGGTTTTCCATCCCAACATTTAGCACCCACCGTTTGTGCCCTGAAGACCAACACTCGTGATGGCTCCTAAGAAAGTAACCACTAGGGCCAACTCCTCTCTGTACAAGGCCACGAAGGCAATCCTCGCTGCTGAGAAAGGCAAAGTCACCTTCGCTGACAACACCCTGCCCCTCACAACCGTGAACAACGGGTCTGACGTAGAAAACAGCAAGCAGAGACCCACCTATACCAGAGGGCGGCATTCACACCTGCAGTCCTAGGACTAGGAGCCTCATACCTGACGGCCCACCACCAAGGTTCACGCCCATGGGGCACTCCGTAATACAAGAGGAAGAAGACATCCTACAAAAGGGCAAGGTCCTGAGAATTTTCTCAGAAGCCCAACTACTACTATGTAGCCTATACATAAAAATAACCATCTTCAAAAATAAAGGAGGACCTCATAGCCAAGAGGCGGAGAACCACCATGCATGCTAGAATCAGATAGCTTATCATGGACATTTGGAGAAAACAAGAGCACTGCAACAGAAATTGGTCTACAAGAGGAGGAGAGTGATGTCTTGGATGGTGGGGGTGGTTGCGCCGTTAGGTTCCTCTTTGTCGACACCTCCGCCAGATGCCGCTGGGGTCAATGTCTTAGGTTCGTCTCTCCTAATGCCCTTCGATCCACCTGGTCCCCCTTTGTCTATCGAGTGGTTTCCCTTAGGTCCACTCGGTCCCCCTTTTTAGCTCCACCATGCCCGATCTCGGGCTCGGTGCCTTGGGGTTCGTTCGGGGCGGGGTGCTTCTAGGGTAGACGTTTCCTTCCTCCTACTGACTGATGGGCCCTGGTTGCCAGAGGCCCTTCCCAACGCCCTCGTTGACCGGTGGGCCCCATGGACTGGGGATCTTTTCCCTGACACCTGCCTAATCCTAAGAACAAGGGGGTTGCTTAGGGTTAGCCTAATGAGAAGATGGAACATAAGAAAACATGAGGATTTAGAGTGGTTCAGGTCGTCTAAGCATAATACCCTATATCCACTTGAGAATTGTATTGTTGTTGAGCTTGTGAGGTTGTGAGATTCTGAGAGTGTCTGTGAGAGCTTGTCGTCTTGTATAGCATGTAACCTCCCTTTTATAGTCTAAGGGTGCATGTAAAAGGGTACTGAGCCCCGACAGGTGGACCTAGTGATCTAGTATTAAATATGTACAACATGGAGTGTTAAATGTTGCAACAGATAGAGATCTCCTCCCTCGACCATCGTGTGTATCTTCCGACCAGGCGTGCTTCCACCCCATCTGTCGGCTTGAGTCGGCTACAGAGGGGAGTCTGGTACGCTAAGGTATGCAGGGGCTGGCCATGCTTATGCATGCAGGAGTTAATGTGATAGATGTGAGCTGCCACCCTTGGTCAGCGCTGCAGTGGGTGCACTACTCGAGCCAACAATTGATCATGATGGCGCCACCCATGCGCGTGACACTGAGACATAACTACCTGCCTCGGTAACACGTGAGAGCCATGTGTGTGGTGCTGTGACACAACCGCCTGCCTCGTTAACGCGCAGAGCAGTCATTTGGGCTTCTGCAGCCTGACAAAAGCATGCCCATGTCCTGTGCATAGAGCACGCCTTAGCCACTCGCATTGAATGCGGACGGGCGAGCTTGCTTTCAATCGAAGGCTTCTGCCACGTGCCCACAGGCCATGTGACACCACCAAACCCCTACCCGAGTGGAGAGCGGGGACCCAGAACACATGCTGGCTTGAAGTCCTGGACCTCCCTTTTCAGGGGTCCGGATTTAGGCAGGGAGGTCCGAGACCCTCGTGTAAGGATCCGGACGGTACATGTGGAGGTCCAGGATCTGCCCTTGGGGTCCGAATGGCATAAGTGGGGTCTAGGTCCCACCCACGGGGGTTCAGACTCAATAGCAGTAGTTCATGAGTATTTTCACCTCTGGAACATGTGGCGGCATCGGGCCCGTTCCCAAGCGAGGAGCGGGTCTCGAGGCCAGCGGTCCTATCAGACGAGTCCAAACCCATGGGTCCGGTTGCTGAATTTTTCAGTACGCGGTTACAGGTAACCACGCGAGTATGTGTCTTGACATAGTTAGGGTACCCCAGTTAACACATACCCTTAATATAATCATATGGATTTGTGATAATTTTGTGTGTGCGCTCTAGCAATGCAATTGCGGATTTTATGTAAGTGTGTTAAGGTAATTACCATTGACATGTGCAAAATAAAGATAAAATAATGCTTATATGTTGAAAATGAATTCTGCCTTATTTTGTGCCAACGATAATAACAAACCATGAAAATAATATAAATAATTCTTTATATTAAAAATATGTTAAAACCGAAGTCTGTACTCTTGTCTGTAAAAACGTCAATCCAAGCTCTTGGCCTCTCGCATTCTTCCGTCTCTCTAGCGAAGAGGAACGGGCTCAAGCCTCAAGGTGAGACTATTCTCCTCTCCCGTAGAAAACGTTTCTGCGCTTGAATCTCGCAAGAATTATTGTAAGAGCTTGTTGAAAGCAAAGGTAACAGAAGGGGTTGAGGGAGCTAGAAGTGGAGGATTCTAACTCTCTCAACCCACATCATTACTCTTGCTCCCATACAAGCTTCAAGGGCTGATTTGGTGACACGGAATCTCGGGAGGATTGAAGGGGATTAAGGGGGAAATAAGTTTATTTCCCCTGAATCTCCTCTAATCCTTCCGGGATCTTCTTGTCACGAGGGTTTATTTGAGAGCAAGAATACTAGAAGAGATTGTAGGTTTAGGATTTATAGTTTAGGGTTCAGGGAGCAAGATTGAAGGTGCTAAAATCTCTTTGTTATTAAAAATAATAAAGGGATTTTAGTCCTTTTGGAAACTGAAATCCCCTTGGGATTGAAAAAGATTAGATAGAAAATTAGTTTATTTCCACCTTAATCCCCTTCAATTTCGAAGTGGATTTAAAGTTCCTAAAGTAGTACTAATCTTCTACAATATTCTTGTTCCTAAATAAGTCCTAAGATTTTCTTCTCCTTTGGTTTCTACGTGCTGCTTTAGATAGTCTTGAGGATTATTTTTGCCTTTAGTTAATCTTGAGGAAATTCCTTTTAACATATACATCATTATTAGAGTTTCGTTCTTTCTGTTTCTTCCGCTGCTAGTCCCCCTGTCAATTCCATTTTTTTTCTAAACTCGCGCTCTCTCTTTGTCTCTGAGATTGATCGTTCATGTAGTGTGTTTCTCCCTGTATAATAACGAGCTAAGTTCCTTAAAGAATGGAACGACAATAAAATGTTAATAGGGCGTACAGAATCACCCAGAAATGAGGTAAAAAAAACTTTTTTGCAGGTACGGTACCAAGATGAGAAAGCCTTCAAAGGGACGCAAGGAGAGGGATGTGATTTACCACCGGAATGATCACTCAGATGACCGTGGGAAGCATTTCTTCAAGATTTTGATTGGTGAATTCCATGAAAGATTGGTGAGCAACTTTCTTGCTTGTGGAATACTGGAATGTGGTCATTACCTTCTGAAAAGTGAAGAAACTTTTGTTACTAATGTTAGGAGAATGAAAATGGTAACACATGTATTCCATAGGGCCAAAGGGCAAATGTATATGAATTAAATTTACAGAGAGAACTCTTAATTCTAGAGAAAATACAATACAAGAAAGAGACTGTTTATGGCATGGCAAGCCGTATTCATGGATTTCGACCAAAACCGCTCTAGCGTCTTGTATTCTCCCAGCATCATTCTTGCTATGTCGATGAGCATCATGTTCTTCCTCTCTACTACATCATTTTGTTGTGGTGTGTAGGGAGCGGAGAACTCATGCTTGATGCCTTCCTCCTCAAGATAATCTTCCACTTGAAGATTCTTGAATTCTAATCCATTGTCGCTCCTGATTTTTTTTTTACCTTGAGCTCAAATTCATTTTGAGCTCTCCTTAAGAAGCGCTTTAATGTACCTTGAGTTTCTGATTTATCCTTGCAAAATGAATAGCCAAGTGAAGCGAGAAAAATCATCAACAATTACAAGATCATACTTACTTCCTCCGATGCTAAGGTAAGCAACAGGTCCGAAAAAATCCATATGAAGAAGTTTCAATCTGCTTCCATGTCTGACATGCTACACAAGCTGTCTTTCTCAAAACAACATCGGTTAGTCCTAACGCATGTTCTCCCTTTAAAAGTTTATGAATATTCTTCATTCCAACATGTGTTAGACGGCGTGCCAGAGCCAGTCCAAGTTAGTCTTAGCAATTAAACATGCATCTAAATCGGTATTCTCTTTAGTAAAATCAACCAAATAAAGCTTGTCGTCTAATACAGCTTCCTTACCTCATGTCCTGGTCTGAACTTTGCTCTGCGTTAATCTTGTTTCTGCAGGTCATACCGGTTAAGTTTGCTAAAAATTTCAGAGGAAAAATAGAAAGAAGTATTACGCTTGAATCACTTGGTGGCTGTACTTTTGATGTTCAAGTCGCACAGAATTTGGGCAGAATCGTGTTTCAATCTGGGTGGGAGTCGTTTGTTAGTGCCCATGACTTGAAAATGTGTGACTTGTTGGTATTCAAGTATGATGGGATGTCTCGGATGAAGGTCCTGGTATTTGATCCTAGTGGTTGCGAGAAAGTACCGCCTTTTTTTGTCACGAAAAATGCTATGAGTGGAGGACGGAAGAGAGAAGGGCCCCTTGACATTTCAAGCAGCGATGCTAATCTTCCCATGAAAACACCAGAGACTAAAAAGAAAGCTTGGAAGCAAAGGGACAGGAGTAGGATCAGTATTAGGTCATCTAGATCCCTATCCAGCTCATCAGGTTGAGTCACAATGTCGTCAAACCTATTAGCATCTATGTATATTTACAAGATCATGATGTCATCGTCTTGTTTGGTTATAGGAGGAATGACAGCTTCAGAGGACGATGAAGCACATTCTGTTCCAAGTTACGTACTCCCACGTCACACCAGCCTTGATACTATGCAAAAGAGGAAGGTGAAAGAGAGACTCCAAGCTATTTGTTCTGAAATCCCCATCTATGTGTTAGTCGTGAAGAACACAAACATTTCTGGAAGATCTCGAGCTATGGTGAGTTAGACCCCTTTTATTTCCTTTCGAGATTATATCAGCTTATAGATTATATGAGCACCTAATATATAACCCGTTTATGGATTATTATAATCTAGATATATATATTATATAATTCACATAATAATTTGTATTGTTTGTTTGTCTCTTAACTTATTTAAGCTGGATTATATAATTTGGAGGCTAAACAAACAGGTTTTTCTCTCTTCTCTCTCTTTTGGGTTCTAAGATCGATACTGCATTTCGATTGCACGTCCTTCAGCGAGCAGGCTGTTTATAGCTTCCTAGACTCCTTGAAGAAATTTACAGGCTAACTTCCAACACTGAGAAACCATTTCCCTCTGTAATCAGGTCTTCTCCAGAAAATATCCTGATGTGTGTCTTCCATCCAAGAGCGGTGCGTTGATTCTTCAGTGTCATGGCAAGAGCTGGCAAGTGATGTATTGCATTGAGGTTTGGAAAGATCGAGGCGAATCCAAAAGGCTTCGCAACGGGTGGGCACAGTTTGCTCGTGACAACTATTTGCAGCTGGGAGATATCTGCCTCTTTGAGCCACTGAAGACCAAGAAGTGCACCATGAATGTGCACATCATCCGCAAAAAAGAGTGAGATCTGGGAAATGTTATGTAATTCTGGGTTTGATGAGAGTTGCTAATGGTCATGTCAGCCGTTATTGGCGCCAACTTTTGTAGCACTGATATTAACGCTTTTATGCTTGGGAGGCTCCAACTTAATCCTTCCATCTCCTAATATAATTGTCATTCTCACACATTTTTAGCTTTGACCGAATATTCATGAGCAATTATTAAGATATACAGTGCAGAATTAGTATTATATAAATCGCTGATTTATATTTTTATAATAAACTTACTGAGGATACAAATATTGCGAACATATTCTATAAAAAATTATAGTTAAATTTTTAGAAACATTTTTTATTAAACAAATTTTAAGAAGGATCGGTGAAAGTCGCCTAGAGGGGGGTTAGATAGGCGGAAACTGAAATTTACAAACTTAAAGCACAACTACAAGCCGGGGTTAGCGTTAGAAATAAAATCGAGTCCGAAAGAGGGGGTGAAAAACAAATCAAGGCAAATGAAGTGGATGACACGGTGATTTGTTTTATCGAGGTTCGATTCTTGCAAACCTACTCCCCGTTGAGGTGGTCAAAAAGACCGGGTCTCTTTCAACCATTTCCCTCTCTCAAACGGTCACTTAGACCGAGTGAGCTTTCTCCTTAATCAAACGGGTCACTTAGACCCCTCACAAGGACCACCACAACTTGGTGTCTCTTGCTTTGATTACAAGTGTCTTGAGAACAAAAATGGAGGAAGAAGAAATCGATCCAAGCGACAAGAACTCAAATGAACACGAAAATCTCTCTCTCACAAGTCACTAAGTGTTTGGAGTGGTTTTTGGACTTTGGATAGGATTTGATCTCTTGTTTGTGTCTTGGAGTGAAGTCTAGAGCTCTTGTATTGAATGCAATATGTTGGAAACTTAGATGCCTTGAATAGTGGTGGTTGGAGGTATTTATAGCCCCAACCACCAAAACAGTCGTTGCGGAGGGCTGCTGTCGATGGACGCACCGGACAGTCCGGTGCGCCAGCCACGTCACCCAACAGTTAGGGTTCTGACGGTTTCGACCGTTGGAGCTCTGACAGCCTGGGCCACCGGACAGTCCGGTGCCGCACCGGACAGCCACTGTTCACTGTCTGGTGCGCCTTCTGGTGCTGCTCTGACTCTGCGCGAACTGTTTGCGCACTGTTCACGTTGCAGGCGACCGTTGGAGTCGACCGTTGCGCTTGGGAGTCGTTGCTCCGCTGGCACACCGGACAGTCCGGTGACCCACCAGACAGTCCAGTGAATTATAGCGGAGCGCGGCCTCAGAAACCCGAAGGTGAAGAGTTTGAAGTCGATCCACCCTGGTGCACCGGACACTGTCCGGTGGTGCACCGGACAGTCCGGTGCGCCAGACCAGGGTTCACTTCGGTTTCTTTTGCTCCTTTCTTTTGCACCCTAACTTTAACTTTTTATTGGTTTGTGCTGAACCTTTGGCACCTGTAGAACATGTAATCTAGAGCAAACTAGTTAGTCCAATATTTGTGTTGGGCAATTCAACGACCAAAATCATTTAGGAAAAGGCTTGACCCTATTTCCCTTTCAATCTCCCCCTTTTTGGTGATTGATGCCAACACAAACCAAAGCAAATATATAAGTGCAGAATTGAACTAGTTTGCATAAGATAAGTACAAAGGTTGCTTGGAATTAAATCAATTTATACTTTCATTAGATATGTATGGATTGCTTTCTTTCTTTTTAACATTTTGGATCACGCTTGCACCACTTGTTTTGTTTTTGCAAATTCTTTTGGGAAATCTTTTCAAAGTTCTTTTGCAGATAGTCAAAGGTATATGAATAAGATTGCAAGAAGCATTTTCAAGATTTGAAATTTTCTCCCCCTGTTTCAAATGATTTTCCTTTGACTTAAACAAAACTCCCCCTAGATGAAATTCTCCTCTTAGTGTTCAAGAAGGTTTTACCATTTGAAAGAAGATCAAATATTTTAGATACCAATTTGAAACATCCTCTTTTAAATATTTCGTCATAAGATACCAATTTGAAAATTTCTTTTTAAAACTTTGAAATTGGTGGTGGTGCGGTCCTTTTGCTTTGGGCTATATTTCTCCCCCTTTGGCATTAATCACCAAAAACGGAGTCTTTTGAGAGCCCTTCTTACTTTCTCCCCATTGGTACAAGTAATAAGAGTGAAGATTATACCAAAGTGGAGAGCGGTGCAGAGTGACGGCGAAGGGTAAACAATACCGATAGAGTGGAGTGGAAGCCTTATCTTCGTCGAAGACTCCATTTCCCTTTCAATCTATGACTTAATAGAAATTTACTTTGAAAAACGCATTAGTCATAGGCATAGAAGAGATATGATCAAAGGTACATAAATGAGCTATGTGTGCAAAGTATCAATCAAAATTCCGAGTCCAATTGACCGGCTTTGATACCAATTGAAAGTTACCTAGAGGGGGGTGAATAGGCGGAATCTGAAAATTATAAACTTAAGCACACACTACAAGCCGGGGTTAGCTTTAGAAATGAATCCGAGTCCAAAAGAAAAGGGGAAAACAAATCAAGAGCGAATCAAGCGGATGAACACGGTGATTTATTTTACCGAGGTTCGGTTCTAAAAAAACTAGTCCCCGTTGAGGTGGTCACAAAGACCGGGTTTCTTTCAACCCTTTCCCTCTCTCAAACGATCACTTAGACCGAGTGAGCCTTTTCCTTAATCTCCCGGGTCACTTAGACCCCGCAAAGACCACCACACACTTAGGTGTCTCTTGCTTCGATTACAAATCACTTGAGAAAAGAAATGAGAAAGGAAGAAGGCAATCCAAGAGGCAAGAGCTCAAAAGAACACAAAATCTCTCTCTCACAAGTCACTAAGTGTTTGAGATGAATTAGGGACATGGAAAGGCTTTGATCTTTTGAATTGTGTCTAGGAGTGAATGCTAGAGCTCTTGTAATGAATGTGATACTCAGAAATCTTCGATGCTTGGAGTGATGGTGGTTGGGGGTATTTATAGCCCTCAACCACCAAACAACCGTTGGGGCAGGCTGCTGTCGATGGGCGCACCGGACAGTCCGGTGCGCCAGCCACGCCACCCAACCGTTAGGGTTCTAGAGCTTTTGACTGTTGGAGGCTTTGTCTTCTAGTGGCACCAGACATCCATTGTTCATTGTTCGGTGCGCCTCTGACTCTGCCGCGCACTGTTGGGCACTATAGCGTTGCAGTGAGCCGTTGCAGTCGACCGTTGCGCTGGATAGCCGTTACTCCGCTGGTGCACTGGACAGTCCGGTGAATTATAGCGGAGTGCGCCTGAAGAAACCCGAGAGTGTCTGGTTTGAGATTGTACGGTCCTGGTGCACCGGACACTGTCCGGTGCGCTAGACCAGGGCACACTCGATTTCTTGCTTCTTTGTATTTGAACCCTATCTTCAATCTTTTGTTGGTTTGTGTTGAACCTTTATGCACATGTAGATCATATACTCTAGAGCAAACTAGTTAATCCAATAATTGTGTTGGGCATTCAACCACCAAAATTAATACTGGGAAAAGGTTAACCCTATTTCCCTTTCATGTTTAAACTCTTGCGTCCTACTAGCACAACATCCAAGCCCTAAAAACACGCATCACAAAATTACTTGTTGGTGCTTATTCGAAACACCGACACGACCATTAAGGCCTAGGTATCTGGTGCAGTCACTGTGTCATATTAGGGATGTCTGATGAGTGTTATCGGCTTGGTTGCATTTGCATCCTTACCAAGTGTCGTATCTGGTGTGTCACCTGACACCTTTGATGCGTTGTAATCTCTCACATACATGTTGTAGGGCTTACTAGGTGCCTTGGCCGATGTGGCATCCAGTGCACATGTTTGGTGCACACCACATGTCCGGTGCACTGTCTTCAAGCCCTTCTTCAGTATAGGCATTGCACCTATCTAATGCAACATCTGGTGCACCACCGGACACATGTCTTTTTGTTTCTTCGCTTGGGCTTCTTCCATCATATGTCTTGGACTATGGCATGATGTTCATAAGTCTTCAATTAGTTTTCTAATGTCTTGCTGCATCCTTTGAACTATAAACATAAATATTAGCAAACATCATTAGTTTAAATAATTATGTTGGTCATTAAACACCAAAATCCATTACTCAAATGGGTCGTGGTCTATTTCCCTTCGCCATTGTACTCCTTATCTTCATATTGTACATCATGGCCTCAACCTCGTTGTTTTTTGCGAAGGTCTAAAGTCAGAGTAAAATCCCACAAAAGATATCATATAAATCATATATTTTTGAAAATATTGTTATTATATTTATGTGAATCATATGTTGATTGTGGTTGCAAAACATAAAAAAATCAAGTTTTCTTTTTAAAATAGCCTTTAGAGGCATTATAGATGTTTCTTACTAAACCTACAACACTTTTATGTTGACCAAGCAACTTTAAATTTTCTTATCTAATAACGGTTTTTCCATAGCTCATTGCTCACGAAAGTTTTTTAGGCTCACAAACCAAACCAAAAAGACCCAGAATATACACATATGTTGATTTGTGATCAATATGTATGTGTGTGCTTCAATGAGAATTTTATGCACATGTGTAAAGGTAATTACCATATATATTTACATGATTACTTCATATTTTTATGCTAATTGATTGACATGTGCAAAATAAAGATAAAATAATGTTTATATGTTCAAAAATAAATTCCATCATATTTTTTTGCTATTACGATAATCATAAAAAAATAAACATTTTTTAAAATAAAAATATGTTAAAACTTATGTCTATAATCTTGTCTAAGTTGCCTAAGGTAAGAACTTTCATCTATGTTCTACTTAACATCCTTAGTCTCCAACAGAACGTGTATATAGTCATACAAAATGTTATTGTACATTTTATTCGAGAGATGGGATAGATAAGGAGACAATCTAAGAGAAAAAAAAGGAAACTTAACTTCAAAGAAATAATTGTCTTTAAATGCAGACGTGGGAGTCTGGAAGATTTCGAATAGGTTTTAATAAAAGCTCTTGGCTTCTCCTATCCCATTCTAAAATCTCTCTGGCGAAGAGGAACGGGCTCAAGGCGAGCTGTTCTCTTCTCCTGTAGAAAGCGTTTCTACCCCTGGACCTCGCAAGAATCCTGTAAGGTTTTCTTGTCCTTTGGTTCCTTGCGGGTTGCTTTAGATAGTCTTTTTTTTTTTGCCTTTAAATAGTCTTGAGGAAATTCTTTTGACCTATACATCGTTATTAGAGTTCCGTGTTTTTCTGTTTCTTCCGCTGCCTGTCCCCCTGTTAATTCCATTTTTTCTAAACTCTCTCTCTCTCTCTCTCTCTCTCTCTCTCTCTCTCTCTCTCTCTCTCTCTGAGATTGATCGTTCAGGTAAAAAAATGCCCAATTTCCTTCCTTTTTCTCTCAAGAAGTTACTTCTCCATCTCTACTGTATACTATTGCAAACTTTATTGCAGGTACTGTACCAAGATGAGAAAGCCTTCAAATGGATGCAAGGAGAGGGATGTGATTTACCACCGGAATGATCACACGGATGACAATGGGAAGCATTTCTTCAAGATTTTGATTGGTGATTTCCATAAAAGATTGGTGAGCAATTTTCTTGCTTGTTCAATACTGGAATGTGGTTATTACCTTCTCAGAAGTGAAGTAACTTTTGTGACTAATTCAAACTATGGACTGTGGTAGTGTTCCCAATCTATATTAGCATGATGTTCCTAAGACTACTGAGCAAAGATCTATTTTGGTAGCCATGAATGGAATAACATCACTTGCAAGTTACAATTACAACATAAATAATGGTAGTGCAATTTTATGGCAATCCTTCTAGTCTTCTACACCAGGGGACAGAGACAAATTATTTACTGATTTTGCAAGATATTGGCTTCAAGAAATGAAATTGAATTAATCAAACTGTAGCAACTCTTTTCATTCTTTAGTTTCTAGCTGATTTGCACCTGGAATCAATTTAGTGTTTCATTATATGATGGTGCGCATCACTTGTTTTAAGATAATTAGCTGTGATTACATCAACCAAACTTGCAATACATCGATGCAGATTTTATACAGCTTCCTTACCTCATCTGAACTTTGCTCTGCGTCAATCTTGTTACCGCAGGTCATACCGGTTAAATTTGCTAAAAAATTCAGAGGAAAAGTAGAAAGAAATATTAAGCTTGAATCACTTGGTGGTTATACTTTTGATGTTCAAGTTGCACAGAATTTGGGCAGAATCATGTTTCAATCTGGGTGGAAGTCGTTTGTTAGTGCCCATGACTTGAAAATGTTTGACTTGTTGGTATTCAAGTATGATGGGATGTCTCGGATGAAGGTCCTGATATTTGATCCTAGTGGTTGCGAGAAAGTACCGCCTTTTTTTGTCACGAAAAATGCTATGAGTGGTGGACGAAAGAGAGAAGAACCCCAAGAACCCCTTGACATTTCAAGCAGCTATGCTGATCTTCCCATGAAAACACCAGAGACTAAAAAGAAAGCAAGAAAGCAAAGAGACAGGAGTAGGATCAATATTAGTCCATGTAGATCCATATCCAACTCATCAGGTTGAGTCGCAATGTCGTCGAACCTAGTAGCATCTATGTATATCTACAAGATCATGATATCACTGTCTTGTTTGATTATAGGAGGAATGAGAAGTTCAGAAGACGATGAAGCACATTCTGTTCCAAGTTGCATACTCCCACGAGGCACCATCCTTGATAGTATGCAGAGGAGAAAAGTGAAAGAGAGACTCCGAGCTATTTGTTCTGAAATCCCAATCTACGTGTTTGTCGTGAAGAAGTCAAACATTTTTGGACGATCTCAAGATATGGTGAGTTAGGTTTCTCTTTCTCTCTCTCTCTCTCTTTTGGTTCTAGGACCGATACTGCATTTCGATTCCAACCCTGAAATTGAAAAACATGTTTCCCTCTCTAACCAGGTCTTCTCCAGAAAATATCCTGATGTATGTCTCCCATTCAAGAGCGGAGCGGTGATTCTTCAGTGTCATGGCAAGAGCTGGGAAGTGATTCTTGAGGTTCGGAAAGATCAAGGTGAATCCAAAAGGCTTCGCATTGGGTGGGCAGAGTTTGCTCGTGACAACAATTTGCAGCTGGGAGATATCTGCCTCTTTGAGCCACTGAAGACCATGAAGTACACCATGAATGTGCACATCGTTCGCAGAAGAGTGAGATCTGGGAAATGATTTCTGCTGTTCTTTGCGACTTTTGCAGCGGTAGCCGTTGACAGTAGTGCTTCTTGGTTTGATAAGAGTTGCTAATGGTCATGTCAGCCATTATTAGTGCCAACTTTTGCAGCAGTGATATTAACGATTTAACGCTTTTATGCTTGGGAGGCTCCAACTCCTTTCATCCTAAAATAAATATCATTCTCGCATATTTTTAGTTTTAACTGAATATACATAAGAAATAGTTAAGATATGTAGTGCAGAATTAGTATTAGACTAGTGGATTATATAGTGGTATAGATAAATCACTGATTTATATTTTTATAATAAACTTATTGAGGATATAATTATTGCTAATATATTCTGAATTAAATCTAACCAAATTTTTAAAAAGATTGATCAATGTGAATTACATAACAACACTTGACTGGGCAATGTTCTCAAATTTGGAGGTAAACAATACTATGTGAGATTTATTGATGATTACTGCAAATTCTCATGGATTTATCCTCTAAAGTTCAAGTCTGACGTCTTTCATGAATTTGTTGAATTCCAAACTTTGTTGAGCGTCTTTTTTATAGAAAAAGCATCATAGTTCATTATTGCTAGGGATGTGAATATCAAAGGCTTCAGTTTTTTTTTCAAAAAATTGGCATCACCCATCATGAATCCCATCTATACATGCACCAACAAAACACGCCACCTAAAAGAAAGCATTGCCATATAGTTGAGGTTGGTTTTGCCCTTCTCTAGCCTCTATACCTTCTAAAGTTTTCGGATGATGCTTTTCTTGCTGCCATTTACTTGATCAATCTTACACCAATCAAAGTCATCAATTATGAAACATCGTTGAAATGCTTGTCGATACTACACTCACAAACTCTAGTTTTGGTCCACACGCTGTCTTGGGATTAAGCATTTTTCACAAAGGCTTCAAGTGCATTGATCCCAGTTCTGGACATGTCTATATCTCATGAGACTTTATCTTCGATGAATCTATTTTTCCTTTTGCCAAACTCCATCCCATGGTCGGGTGTCTCCAATAGGAAATCTGCCTTTTCCATCTCACCTTCTAAATGATGCAGTGAAGCAATTGCATGATCTTGTGATTACTTGTTTGTCTAATCTTGTTAATAAATTTGGGGCGAGTATTGATAGTTTTTACAAAGAAACAATAACCGATAATGGCAGATTTTCTTGCGCTCAATCATTTTCAACTGCAAGATGGTGTGGCGCCCTCTTTGAGGTGAGCACGAACACCATCTTCATAGCAAGATTTTGAAGAATCTGAAAATTATGTCAAGAATATAACAGAAGATTGTATGTATAGTAGGCACACATGCACATGCATGAACAATTCATACCTAGTATGCGTGAGGAGGACTACGTTGTGGGATCTTCTGCGGATGGGGAAGAACAAACATCACTACACCACTACACGACGATTGATCTTTAGCGACTTTTATTTATTATCAACTATTGGTTGCTAAAAGTTAGGGACCGATGGTTGGTCGCTAAATTCGTTTGTGGCAACGGTCTGTTGGTCGCTAAATATTCAATATCAACAATGGATGGTCGGTCGCTAAAAAGATATCAGTCGCTAAAGCCTTTAGCGACGGCACTTACAGCGACCATCCTTATGGGTCGCTAAAGGTTTTTAGCGATCAATCGTAGGTTGGTGTTGACGCCTTTTCGGAGCGCCAAACACTCAAGAAGAACCGGTGGCGGTGCCCTCTGCACAAGGGCGGACGGTCCGCGCGCGGGGCCGGACGGTTTGCGGCCTGGTGCAAGGCGCGGTGATACTCTCTGCGCAGGGGCGGACTGTCCGCGGCCTGGGGCCGGACGGTCCGCGGCCTGGCGCGCAGCTAGGGTTCCCTGCCTGACGGCCGGACGGTCCGCGCCCTAGGGCCGGACGGTCCGCGCGTGCGCAGGGGCGGCGGAAGATCGCCGGCGGCGCCTGGATCTCGCTCCCGGGAGGGACCCCGTCGGGGAGGAGAGATCCTAGGTGGTGTCTAGGCTCGGGCCGGCCGACCTAGACTCCTCTAATCGACGTAGAGTCGAGGAGAGGCGGAGAATTTGGGGATCGAGAGGCTAAACTAGAACTAGACTAGAACTACTCCTAATTGTACTGGAAATAAATGCGAATAGAAGTTGTATTGATTCGATTGTTGATGATAAATCGGCCGTAGACCTCTCTTTTTATAGAGGAGGGGGGCTGGACCCTTTACACGACCGGATTCCGAGCTAAACCCGCGAATATAGCTAACAAACATAGCACAAAACTCGGAACCCTAATCTGTTCTGCGTAGGCGCGGACCGTCCGGCCCACAGGCGCGGACTGTCCGGACCGCGGACCGTCCGGCTCCAGGGCCGGACCGTCCGCTCGGCTCTTTTTGGCACTCAACATATGCCCCCCTGCCTTTTGGTGGAGCTGAGCAAACCAAAAGCAACTAACTCGATGTGATTACATCGGTTCTCTTAGGCATCCTGCCACATACTAGGATGGTACTGTTTGAGGAAACGCCCATTCAAAGCCTTAGGCAAGTCCTTGCCTTGTAATGTTTGTAGCAAATAGGCGTTGCCAGACATCACCTGTTTTACTTTATAAGGGCCTTCCCAGCTTGGTGACCATTTCCCGAACTTCCGGTCTTTACTCCTTAGAGGCAGAATAGTCTTCCACACCAGGTCCCCTACTTGAAATGATTTTGCTTTGACCTTCTTGTTGTAGGCCCTGGCTACCATGATCTTGTCCTTTTCTATTGCTCCCAAAGCTATCATCCTTTTGTCGGTCACCTCATCAATATTATCCATCATTGAATTATAATAATCAGTAGCATTTAAATCATTTTGTCTGGCGAACCTGACAGCATTCAAACTTATTTCCACAGGCAACACTGCTTCCTGCCCATAGACAAGCTCAAAAGGAGACACTTGAGTAGCCCTATGTTTAGATATCCTATGAGCCCATAAAGCTTCAGACAAAATCTTATGCCAATGTTTAGGATTATCAGATATCTTCTTTTTTATCAAGTTAATCAATGTCCTATTACTAGACTCGGCCTGTCCATTGGCCTGAGCATAATACGGAGATGAATTAAGTAGCTTAATTCTGTATAATTCAGCAAATTCACGTACCTCCCTTGACATAAAAGAAGTACCTTGATCTGTAGTTAAGGTCTGGGGAATGCCGAATCTATGAATAATATGCTCAGTTATAAACTCAATTACCTCCTTGTGTGTCATGTTCTTTAGAGCAACGGCTTCAGTCCATTTGGTGAAGTAGTCAGTGGCAACTAACACAAACCGATGCCCCTTTGATGATGAAGGATGAATTTCTCCAATAAAGTCTAATCCCCATCCTCTGAACGGCCAGGGCTTGATGATAGGATGTAATTCGGCTGCAGGGACTAACTGTAGGTCGCCGAATTTTTGACACACTTGGCAACCCTTGTAGTACTTGAAACAATCAGCTATCATACTAGGCCAATAAAAACCAGACCTTCGCAACAACCACTTCATCTTTGGGGCTGATTGATGAGTACCACAAATTCCTTCATGTACTTCGGCCATGGCTAATATAGCATCATCTGGGCCCAAGCACTTAAGCAGGATATCATTGACTGTTCGGCGGTAAAGTTCATCACTCATCAGAACATACTTGAAAGCTGTTCGCCGAATGTTCTTATCTGTCCTGATATTGGGATTTCGTAGATAATTAAGTATAGGTGTCCTCCAATCACTTGCATCGGCCTCATTGTCAGCCGAATTGATCAAAAGAACATTTCTGGTAACCCCGTACGGTCCGGTGTCATCACGCGGACGGTCCGCGACCTGGGAATTTGGCTTTGCACCGGTTATCAGATTTTTAGTTTTGTGAAACTTTTCTCTCTTTATCCGATAACCTGATGCATCTTGTGCCAAATCGTTAGCTCTATGATTCTCAACTCTAGAGATATGCCGAATACTGAATTCGTCAAAAGAATGAATTATGCTCCAACATTTCTCAAGGTAACTATTTAGAGTACCATCAAAACATTGATATTCTTCTAATACTTGTTGGACAACCAGCTGAGAATCACCAAATACCTTCACATGTTTTACTCCCATACCATTTAAAAGTTCTAAGCCGAATAGGAGGGCCTCATATTCAGCTTGATTATTAGTGCAATAAGTTTTCAATCGGCTAGAGAAGTCAAAGGAGACATTACTTGGTGAAACAAGCACAATGCCAATTCCTTGCCCTTCATTGCAAACCGATCCATCAAAATATAAAGTCCAAGGAGTAATAGTGAGGTATGACATGTCTAGTTCATGAATATCATTAACCCGATGTTCTACAATGAAATCCGCTATGACTTGGCCTTTCATAGATTTCAATGGTTCATAGGCCAAGTCATATTCTATGAGTGCATAAGCCCATTTACCAATTCTACCACTCATAATTGGGTTATGCAACATGTATTTGATCACATCGGCTTGACCAGAAACAGTGCAATGACTAGACAGTAAATAACATCTACATTTGGTGCATGCAAAAAACAAGCATAAGCATAACTTTTCAATAAAAGTGTACCTTGTTTCAGCATCCACCAACCTTCGGCTTAGATATGTCACCACATGCTCCTTCCCCTCGGTTTCTTGTGTCAGAACAGCCCCAATGACCTTATCCTCAGCTGCAATGTATAATCGGAATGGTACTCCTGCTCGTGGTGCTTTTAATACGGGAGCCGAAGATAAGTATTTTTTGATGAGATCAAATGCTTCTTGTTGTTCTGCCCCCCAAGCGAATTCGGCATCATTCTTAAGCCGAAGAATAGGGGTGAACGCATCAATCTTCCCGGCTAGGTTAGAAATAAACCTTCGTAAATAATTCACCTTGCCGAGAAACCTCTGTACCTCGACCTTACAGGTCGGAGGTCCCACATTCCGAATAGACTTGATTCGGTCAGGATCTATTTCTATACCATGTTCATGTATGACAAATCCTAAAAACTTACCAGCCGACACTCCAAAAGCACATTTACGTGGGTTCATTTTCAAACCATACTGACGCATTTTATCAAAGGCTTTGCGCCAATCAACTATATGAGAACTAAACTCAGCCGATTTGACTACAATATCATCAATGTAAACTTCCACAGTGTTCCCTAACAATTCATGAAAGATCAAATTCATAGCCCTCTGATAAGTAGCACCAGCATTTTTCAGACCAAATGTTATGACAACCCACTCAAATAAACCAATGAAGCCTGGACATATAAAGGCCGTTTTAGACGCATCTTCTTCGGCCATAAAAATCTGATTATATCCGGCATTACCATCAAGGAAGCTAATAATTCTATTTCCTGATGCATTATTGATTAATGTGTCGGCTATGGGCATGGGATATTCGTCTTTAGGAGTTGCTCTATTTAAATTGCGAAAATCAATGCATACTCTAAGTTTACCTGACTCCTTCTTCTCCACCGGCACAATATTGGAGACCCACTCTGCGTATCTGCAAGGTCTGATAAAATTAGCTTCTAGCAGCCTGTGGATTTCGTCCTTGATGCGTGGGAGAAGATCTGGACGAAATGTTCTAGCTCTTTGCTTAAAAGGTCTGAAACCAGATTTAATAGGCAGCCGATGCTCTACGATCTCTCGGCTTAATCCAGGCATCTCAGTATAATTCCAAGCAAAGCAATCTGAATATTCCTTCAATAGACCGATCATCTCATCTCTAGGATCGGTCTCCAGGGTCTTGTTTACAAAAGTCGGCCTTGGAGTTTTACCATCTCCTATGTCAATCTCCTCCAAAGGATCGGCCGATGTAAACCCCTGTCCTAGTTTATCAAGATCTCTGAATTCCTCTATCATGTTCCCCCCAGAGGAATTAGAAGATCTTTGTGTGACGACGGACTCTCCGGTCTCGGGGACCGGATCATCCGTAATACTGTCCTTTTGCTGTGATATATGTTCGGTCTTAAAGTCCGAACCCTTTTGTGAAAGACCAGACCATTCGGCTTTGGAAGCCGAACTATCCGTGTCCAGAGACTCATGAATTTTGTGTGTATTCATCATTTAAACTTTATTTAGGATTTAGCCGATTCTCCATCGGCTCTAGCATTACAGGAATGAAACCTTTCTTATCTATACTTATGAATTGATAATCAGAAAAATCTACTCCTGTGAGACATGTAGCAGTCTCATAAGTCCAGAGTACAGGGGCATCGGCCACAGCGATGCAGGCCGATACATCAGCATGTACTTGTTCTATGTCATCGCCAACCCATTGTATCAGCATTTGATGTAATGTAGAAGGTATACATTGATTGGCGTGAATCCAATCTCTGCCTAGGATTAAACTGTAATTTCCTTCTACATCAGCGACGAAGAATGCAGCAGCAAGGGTCTTAGTCCCGATGGTTAATTCAACGGACGTGACTCCCCTGGCTTTGATCGAACTATCAGTTCCAACACCGCTGAGGGTCATGTTGGTCTTGACAAGTTCGTCATCTTGTTTACCTAGTTTTCTGTATAATGAATAAGGCATTAGATTTACAGCCGCCCCTCCATCTACTAACATCTTAGCAATCGGTATCCCATCAATGTGGCCGCGCACGAAGAGCGGCTTTAAATGATTTACCGATTCTTTTGGTTTAGTAAAGGCGGCTTCTTTAGGACCAAAATCAAACTGGGCAACAACAGGTTCATCGTCACCGATAATAGTACAATCGGCAGAAAATGTAATAATATTTACATCCATACCTGGGCGTTCTGGAGAAGCCTCGTAGTCGACCAGGTCTTCTCCCAGCAGGTCGTCCTCTTCCATTGATGTTGTCGTGTCGTTGGAGGCTTCCTGGTGAACGGCGGACGGTCCGCGCGCAGGGGCTGGACGGTCCGCGCCTGGTGCAAATTGATTTTCTATTTCTGTGGCCGTTTGTTTTTTCTCAACGGCCTTCGGTCTCCATTTCTTTTGCGGTGGCGGGTATAGTGGATGTGTGTCATTAAATGTCTTTTCCGCCTCCTTCTCCTGGCTCTCCTTTGCTCTTAGGCGCTGTAATTTTCTCTTTTGGGATCGTGTCAATCCCGTTGGGCACCATCGAGGCATGGAGTATTTTGGATCGACTGTTTTGATAGTAGCCGTATCCTTTTTGGTTGTGTTGGCCGATTCGCCGAAAATCATCGGCCCTTTATTATCTTCTTGTATGACAACATCTGCAGTGCCTATCTTGATGATGTCCTTTTTTGTTGTTTTTTGAGTTGCTGCAGGCATATGCCCCCCTGCCGGATTGGTCGGCCTAGGAGGCCGAGTAGTCCGGCAATCTTGTTGGGCCTGTGCCTGGTGACCAGATTCAGCAGCGCTCAATCGGTCTTGCACTGGCGGCGCCAACCTATCAAAAACGGATGTTTGGGGTGCCCCCCAGGCGGGGTACTGTGGCATCCCAAATGGATATGGTGGCATGCCCCACATTTGATTTGGGACATATGGTGGAGGTAAGTATGTGTATGGATATGGCATAGATGGATAAGGGGGTGGAGGGGTCCATGTCGGCATGTTAGGTCTCAATTGTACAATAGGACCTTTCATTTCTTCCGATTGGTGAGGTGGTCCAATCGGCCTGACCTGACGTTGCTCATGAATGGGTGAGCGGGGTCGCTTCGGTGGCCGGTCACTGGGGCCGGCCTTCTTTTTCACATATTTAGACAACAATTGATCGAAAGTCGGGCCAGGCTTGATCAGCCGACCAGCTGCTTTAAATGTATTTGTTTTCCACGTACCTATCTCTGGTCGTCGTGGTTTGAAGGTACGTGGTCGCTGCGAGTCCTGAGCATGGCCGGACCGTCCGCCGGAGCTCTCCGGACCGTCCGGTGGGGTCCCGGACCGTCCGCGCCTACGTGCCGGACCGTCCGGGATACGCAGCACGGGCTCCTGCATCTGTCTCCCTGTCTGCGCTTGCCCCCCAGTACTGGAGGCTGTGATGGTCACCTTTAGGGTCTCCCCTTTATCGGGAGTCTTCTCGGCCACCACTTTCCTGCAAGAAACTTTACGATCCCCATCGGCCTCTTTAGCATTGCCGATGATTGTCTCTTTGCCTTTGTCTCTATCGGCTGTGTTTGGCCGAAATATGACTTTCTTGCCCTCGAAGTCAATCATGTTCATCGGAAAGGGCTCTGTATCCACCTGCATTTCCTGAAATTTCAATCGTCCTTCGTTAATGGCCGATTGAATCTGTCGACGGAATACATTACAATCATTAGTGGCATGAGAAAATGAGTTATGCCACTTGCAATATGCACGACGTTTTAGCTCGTCGGCGGATGGAACAGTGTGATTTATTTTAATGTTGCCATTTTTAAGTAATTCATCAAATATTCTATCACACTTACCAACATTAAATGTAAACTTAACCTCCTCTTGCCGTTTCTTTTGAACCGGCTGTAAGGAGGCACAAGCCGAAGATTTGGCCTGCTTTGGCCAAACCATTTCAGCAGCATACACCTCTGCTGATTCGTCTTCTGAGCTACTTTGGTCGCATTCTACTACATGTACGTTGTGACGAATTGTTTTAGCAGTTTCTTTGCTTCGGCTTTCACAAGACAAAGCTCTCTGGTGTAATTGTGCTAATGTAAAGAATTGGATGCCTTCTAATCTTTCTTTTAAATAATATCGCAGACCATTAAAGGCTAATCCTACTAGCTGTTTCTCTGCTAAATGAATTTGAAAGCATCGGTTTCTTGTATCTCGGAATCTCTGGATGTAATCATTAACCGATTCATCTTTTGTCTGTCGCAACGACACTAAATCTACCAAATCCAACTCATAGTCACCGGAGAAAAAATGATCATGAAATTTTTGTTCTAGATCCCCCCATGATGAAATGGAATTAGGAGGTAAAGTGGCATACCATGCAAACGCGGTTCCTGTTAGCGATAATGAAAATAAACGTACGCGAAATGCCTCTGTGTCGGCCAACTCTCCTAATTGTGCTAAAAATTGGCCTATGTGTTCACGTGTGTTCTTTCCTTGATCACCCGAAAATTTTGTGAATTCGGGTATCCTGGTTCCCTGTGGGTATGGGTGGTGATCAAATCGGCTGTCATAAGGTTTCCGATATGATTGCCCCCCAGGGACCATGCTTACTCCGAGCTTATCTCGGAACGCCCCAGCTATTTCTTCCCTTACTATATCAATGGCAGCCGGTGCGAGACCACCGGCTCTCTGGTCAAACATAGGTGGGGTTGGCTGGATATTAGCATGTTGTCTTTCCCCCCATTGGTTTGAGTTACGTGGTGCATTTCCATTTGCTCTATATGGCTCATATGTTTGATCGTTTCTTTCCGGCCTTCTAGGTAGGGCCAGAAAGCTTTCCTGGGCTTTGGATCCTGAATTAATGGGCTGGTGCACTGCATAGTGTGATGGGAAGTGTTGCTGGGACGGGCGAGGATTCATGTAATAATCCTCCTCAAAAGACTCATGCGCGGACTGTCCGGATACGTACCCGGACCGTCCGTGGTTATATGCGGACCGTCCGTCGTTGTATGCGGACCGTCCGACTGGGTAGTTTGGGTTCTGTGCCGTGTGTGGTGGCTCGGGCGCATATCTAGGTAACTCATTAAAAATAGGCCCGACTGTTGCTGGCCCGGACGGTCCGCGCTCACGTGCGGACGGTCCGGGCATGTGCAGATCGACCGATTTACTGCCGATTTGCGGTTGCTCAGGGTATGTGTCCGTCGGCATCCCATACAGGGGTTGTGACTGGTCGTGACAACCTGTAGCCGATGTATTACGCGTGTTACCCCCTAACTCAACCTCGTGCGAAGGAAAATTTGCGATATTAGATTTATCAAATGCACGTACTAGTCTCTTAAAATCGCTTTGCATACCCCCTATGATGTTCTGCATTTGCTCACGTTGCTCTTCTACATAATTTCTAAGAGATTGTAGCTCGTTGGTATTACTTACATTGGGGATATTTGGTGTGGGTTGGAGCGAAGCCGGATCCGTCGCCCGATGTCGGACGACCTTGTTGTTCCTGTCCACTTTGAAGTCGGCCAAGAATTTTGCTTTTGCCTCCTGGATCATACGCTCCTTGTGCTCCTCGAATTAGAGCTGTTCGTCAGCCGGCAAGGTCTCCCAAGTCGGCTCTATGATGTTGCTTAGGGAAATATCAGAGCTATCTCTTGAACCGGCCATTGAGGGCCGATTTGATGCGTCTATATTTGTCTTCCCCAGCGGAGTCGCCAAAAAGTATGTTGACGCCTTTTCGGAGCGCCAAACACTCAAGAAGAACCGGTGGCGGTGCCCTCTGCACAAGGGCGGACGGTCCGCGCGCGGGGCCGGACGGTTTGCGGCCTGGTGCAAGGCGCGGTGATACTCTCTGCGCAGGGGCGGACTGTCCGCGGCCTGGGGCCGGACGGTCCGCGGCCTGGCGCGCAGCTAGGGTTCCCTGCCTGACGGCCGGACGGTCCGCGCCCTAGGGCCGGACGGTCCGCGCGTGCGCAGGGGCGGCGGAAGATCGCCGGCGGCGCCTGGATCTCGCTCCCGGGAGGGACCCCGTCGGGGAGGAGAGATCCTAGGTGGTGTCTAGGCTCGGGCCGGCCGACCTAGACTCCTCTAATCGACGTAGAGTCGAGGAGAGGCGGAGAATTTGGGGATCGAGAGGCTAAACTAGAACTAGACTAGAACTACTCCTAATTGTACTGGAAATAAATGCGAATAGAAGTTGTATTGATTCAATTGTTGATGATAAATCGGCCGTAGACCTCTCTTTTTATAGAGGAGGGGGGCTGGACCCTTTACACGACCGGATTCCGAGCTAAACCCGCGAATATAGCTAACAAACATAGCACAAAACTCGGAACCCTAATCTGTTCTGCGTAGGCGCGGACCGTCCGGCCCACAGGCGCGGACTGTCCGGACCGCGGACCGTCCGGCTCCAGGGCCGGACCGTCCGCTCGGCTCTTTTTGGCGCTCAACAGTTGGTGAATACGTTTTTAGCAACCAACCGTAGGTCGCTGTAAGTGAACCATCGTATAGTGCATGTCCTTCTACACGACTTTAGCGTGACATTTGTAAGCCTAAAGTCTACACAGATGGTATAGTTTGGTATGGATTTCTGACAGCCACTGGTGAACCACAAAATTTAGAAGAAGCTCTGCATGATTAAAAAATGAAAAAAAATATTATGGGTTTGGATATTGAATTCGTGGTAGTGCAGAAAAATAAAACTTATCACCTAATTCCACCTCAGAAGGGTTGCAATGTTATTATAAATCAAAATAAAACAAGATGGGTTATAAGAGGATACCTTTAGTCCTATTGTTAAAGTAGCTATTATCAGAATTGTTCATTATATTGTTGTATACAGAGGATGGCATCTTTGTAAACTAGATGTGCAGAAGGCTTTCCTCCATAGAGATGTAAGAAATTTACATGAGACAGGACTCCTGGGATTGAAGATTAGTCATGTCCTAATTATGTCTTTAAGTTGGACAAGGCACGATATGGACTAAAACAAGTTCCACGTGCATGGTATGCCAAACTGAGTAGAAAAATTTGTGCTATTTGTTTTAAAGAATAAAAACAGACATCTCTTTATTTTATTATCATATGAATATTATATATATGTTTATTCTAGTATATATTGATGATCTAACTATAGCAATAATTTCAAAACAAGAGGCTATCACAACTTTGTTGTATGATCTTAGACAAAACTTCTCATTGAAGGATTTGGAGAATCGTCGTTGCTTTCTAGGAATTGTAGCAGACAAGATGTGGGGGATGGATATCCCTAGGTCACCACAGCTTGGTTATGCTCTGGGGGCCACCTAAAAGGCCCCTAATTGGCCGGGCACATGCCCCCCTGGGGGACTTTAGTTGGGCGTAACTGGGAGCGAGCGAAGAAGGAAGTTGCGTGGGCATGAAGGCTCCTAGGCCGCATTCCGCATGTAGAGGACGTGCAAATCTCCTAAGGACTCGCTGACCATCGGAATACTCGGTGTTGGGGGCCTTCGGCTTCCGAAGGTCCTCAAAAACATGATTTAACAATGTTTCTGGAGTATAATGTGTGAACAGGTATCTTCGAACTTGAATCAGAAAGGGAGAAGCTCAAAAGATACGAAGGTTGACACAGTGCCGAAGCTGTGAAGCAGGAAAGCTTCGGCATGTTGGCAGAAAGGGGAACCGACTTAAAGATGAAAAGGCCATTTAGACCTCGATAGAATGCTATAGAATTATCACCAAATGTAAAGGGCATGTATGTAATTTTGTATGGGTTGTACCCCGTGCCTATAAATAGGTGAACAGTACCCCCGTACTGTTCACGCGGAATTGGCATTTGCTTTTGCGTCACACTTGTATTTTCATTTCCCTCCAAGCCGAAGGTACATTTATAATTCAATATTGTTTCTATTCCTTTATGATGAGTTAATAAAGTTAAATAAATAATGTTATACGATTATTCACGCTATCTTTTATGTTTCATATGCTTCGTCTTTTACTAATGTATATTATAGTGATGAAGGTTAATCCTTCATGACCTTCGTCCGGGGATCGTTATATCCTAAGGGAAATAATGCTTCGAAGGACGAAGGATCTTAATGTTTAACATTTTCTGTGTTGCCTTGTTCTTAACTCATAGCATTTGAGAACAAGTCCCCAACACTCGGCATAACTCTAGCAAAGGCGGGTGGACGGAAATCGTGTATCGTGTCGTGTGTGTAATCCCTACTCGGTCGGGAATAAGGGTGAGGAGGAGCCCCTACGAAAATAGGAGACACCTGAATAGCGCCACCATATTCTACCTTCTGACCTCTATGTAATCTCGAATCACCGGGTGAAAGTTCCCTTTGCCCGGGAACAGGATCTGGATGTCGCCTAGAGGGGGGGGGGGTGAATAGGCGAATAAAAACTATCACTTTAAAACTTAAATTCTTACTCTACTCGAAGGCTGGATCGCAGTGGAATGGAAAACCCTTCGAGTAGGTTGCAGCGGAATAGAAGATCCTGTCTTAAAATGCCCTGCACTTCAAATATAACTTGTACCACAAATAAGTATTGAAGTGCAGATATAAATAGTAAGTAAGACAGAGAGTCAGCACACAATACAGAGCGAAGCACACAGACGCAGGAATTTATCCCGAGGTTCGGCCAAGCCTGAAATGCTTGCCTAGTCCTCGTTGGAGTTAGCCACACCTGGGCTTGGAGTCTATTTCAACTCCTTCCTCCGTTTGCTCAGATCTGTCAGTATGACAGATAGAGCCTTCCACTATGTTGAGTTGGGTTACAACAAAGCCGCAGCTGCTTACAATCTTCTTGACAGCACTCCGGCAGAGTAACAATGCGCTCAAGACTTTGCTCTAGCTCTTTGCAACACCTCTCCACTCTCTAAAGGCTTATAACTTTGCCTTCACACAAACTAGAGAGATTTACACAAGAGGGAGAGAGAGAATCGATCCGAGTGATGTATACAATTGTTGGCTGCACTTGTGTTATTGTTTGAGGCGCCTAGGGGTCCCTTTTATAGCCCCAAATGGCCTAGGAGCCGTTAGAGCTTCATTTGGAAGCTCCCAGCCTTCCCTGGTTGCGGGTGCACCGGACTGTCCGGTGGCGCACCGGACAGTGAACAGTAACGGATCTGATTGACAGTTTCCTTCTCTGAAACAGCTAGCCGTTGGTGCACCGGACAGGTTACTATTCACTGTCCTGTGCACCGGACAGGTCACTATTCACTGTCCTGTGCACCGGACACAGCTACTATTCACTGTCCTGTGCACCGGACGCTGCGACTATTCACTGTCCTGTGCACCGGACGCTGCGACTATTCACTGTCCTGTGCACCGGACACAGTTACTATTCACTGTCCTGTGCACCGGACAGAGTTACTATTCACTGTCCTGTGCACCGGACAGCTACTATTCACTGTCCTGTGCACCAGCCAACAGCACACTAAGTGCTTTTTCCTCCGTTCTTTCTCCGTTTGACTTCAACTTTTGGGAGGATTTTCCTGAGACTTAAACAAACACATTTAGAGTATAATCCAATTGATTTAGTCCTAGAAACTTACATCTTTCTTGTTCTTCTCCTAGCTTTTCTGTTTCTCCTCCAGCAGAGCTCAGAATGGTACTTTCTCTACAGAAAGAGTTAGAGAGCAAACCAAAGCACCAAACTTGTAGCAAGAGGTGTATGCAAAATGGTTGAACACTCAAACCTTACATACTTAACTTTTTTCATCGTTTTACCCAATTTGGCTTGTTTGAGGTCGATGTTGGACTCTAAACCATCAAGTCAACTTGACTTGATCTAGATTGACATATCTGAGCCCCAACCCCCGTTCACTTCTCGAGCTTGATCTTGAGCCTTATGTAGTGATCCTTGATGCACCATAAGTCTTCTTAACTCGATCAACCTTGACTTTGCAAGTCTTCTTCTTCACCCCTGGCTTTGGGTTCCTGGTCTCCTTGACCTTCTCCCGTGCACTCGATACCTCGAAGCTCTTCTTGCCTCCATCCTTGGCTTGATCGGTTGTCTCTGAGTTACGCACACCAAGTCTCACTTAAGCAATGTCCATCTTACTTGTGATGTCCATTATCTATAGATAATCCAGTCTTTGGACCATCACACTTGTTCACTTGTGTTGAACCCTGTTAGCTTTGCATTAAGCACCTGTTCAACACTTAGCACACTTGTTAGTCCTTTAATTGGGTTGTCATCCAAACCACCAAAACCCACAAGAGAGCTTTCAATCTCCCCCTTTTTGGTGATTGATGGCAACACAATTAAAGCTTACACAACAATAAGATTTAAAGCACAAATTTTGAATTCTAAGTTTATAGAATGCTCCCCCTAAATATGTGCTTACATTAAAATCTTAACTTTGGCCTTAAATGCCAAAATGCACATACTTAGGCTAATTCGAAGCATTGCTACACCTTAGCACCTGTGGGATGCATTGTGTGAAGAATCAAACCGTGATGCATATAACACACAAATGCACAGAATCAGAGTTAAACACCAATTAAATAAATATACCATAGGAATATCAACCTACCACTATTCACCATTAAGATACCGATTTAAAGCGCCAGAACCACATGAATATCTATCACAGGATAAACACAGTAGATACCAATTGATTCATATCAATGGAAGCACTAATTTTGCATTATCACCATATAATACAACAAGAAGCATATGATAAGTATTATCAACAAACTAACACATTTTTCTTTAAGATCAAAGGAACTCAAGAAAACCCCTTTGAGTCCTTTAGCACACAAAAAATTAATCTTCACCCTTAAGATAAGCTTTCCTCTCAGGTCGAGGTAAGCTTTAATGCACAAATTCTCCCCCTTTGACATCAAACACCAAAACCATATTCAAGCAAGAACATAGGATGATGTTAAGGGACAACAGGGTATTAAGCAGGGAAAATGCAACACACTAATATTACTCCCCCTTACACATTAAACATATGCAACACAAGCATTGGAGAAAAATTAAGGTACAAATATGCAAAAAGGTCAATACCTCCTTTTGTACCTTTACCATGTTATGGTGTACTTTCCATCTAAGTAGGCGGAGTTCCTTTTGTCATCAATTCAAGATTTCCATCTTGAAAGTTTTATCTCTAGGGAGCTCCTTTACACTTATGTCTGATCCTTTATCCTGACCTTTTCTTGTTGCTAAGATACAAAACTTAGAACAAGTTATAGTATTGTGGCACAAGATGAAGCTTCTATTCTAGTGATTACCAAAAGATACCAATTGAAGCACACTACCAAGGCTACCAATTGAAAAATCATCATTGTCATAGCTCCATGATATTTAAAGATAAGCATCTAGGATCACCAATATTATAGAGCACGAGCAACCTTTAAATACTTAATTACTCACAACTTTAGATACCGATTACTCGACTTGTGGAGGTACCCAAGTCCTGATCGCTCCATTTCTTGCTCATCTTCCCTTTTCCACCTTGAGACTATATAGGATCACTCAAAAAACAGTTAGTCTCAAAAGACACAAGTTATGTGTGCTCCCCCTAAAGTTGTGCATCAAGTATTTGAATGACTTGCACCTTGCACATTCTAGCATCCTCAGAAGTAAAGGGGAAACATACCTTGGTCTAGGCATAATATATCAATTACATCACAAAAAGATACCAATTGAATAGATGAGATAATACAACTTATGACTAGTGGAAACAATGCATGCCTCATGATATATAACATTTAAAAACACCAAGGCACGCTTCACACATGATGATCATTGCAACACATATACTAATTGAAAAACGACAAGATCATGCATATAAAGCACAATGTCTAAGCACACCATGATTAATAAGTATTTTCTTAGGTACACCAAAGGAAACAACATTTTAAAGCATAAAGCACCTAAGCCAAGATACTACCAATTGAAAGGCAAGAACATAGCTATGATCACAATCAACGGAACTTCAAGATATTCAATGAAATTGCATAGTTCCATTCTCCATACCTTTGCCTTTTACCTGAATGCCATGAGATTCATTCTTTTAGGTAGTGTGTAGTGAGAGCACCTGTTGTCACCAATTTAGGGCTCCTTTTGCTCATGCACCTCATAGCTCGAGAGGGTGCATTAGAGACACAACATGGATTTCTTGTTTTGGTATACACAGAGTACCAAGACAAAGTAATCATGTGAACATGGACTAAACAAAACTATCATGCTTGCACATAGGTTAATCATTAAAAAAACACATAGCATGACGTACAAAAAGATACATGTTTATCCACATACACCAAGAGAGTTAATCATGGTGGATATATCAAATGAAAAGCTACCCATTGAATGATTCAAGAGATATACCCTATAAAGCACACAGTTACAATTAAGCAAGCATGATTATGATCTTGGAAATCATGGATCATTAATTGAAAGATATTCAACACAAGCAATCTCAAAAGCATAACTACTCCAAGGATAGGTATAACACGATAATCCAACTTAAAAGCAATGCTGATTAGAAATAATGCACTTAAGATACACGGGTACCGTCCTTTGGAGAGCAAGTTGCAGATTCTCATCAAAGTCCTTTGCTTGATTCACCAATAATGATTAAGGACCTCTACAACTTATTTAACTCGAGATGAACATGGGATTAGTATTGCACAATAATTCAACCTTGGGTCAATAAATAGACAATAAAATTGACAGCTTAAGCATAGAGTTTGAATTAACCATCTTAAGCTCTCCCAGGGTCTCCAGTCCATCTCGAGGCACCTGCATGGTCTAGTTGGCACAGTTTGGTACCCATCTCGAGATGGGCCCATAACGTTCATCTAAAAGGGCCTTTGGTACCCAAATAGCAGTTGTGCTAGTTCTAGGTGATCTCATTACTCTAGCACAGGTGTATGATTTGGGTCTCCTAAGCGAATAAGATTGAGATAAATTTACTTGTTTAGGAACCTTACCCTTCTTACATACCTTAGGTAGATGACCATGCTCACCACACATGTAGCAGAAGCGTCGCTCAACCTGACTTGACACTTGTTGTTTGTTTTTTTAGTGAGGGTCATCTTGGAGGGTGCACGTCTTTGATTCTTCATGAGCGGACATGAAGTAATCATATGGTCCTTATCGTTGCATCTAAAACATCTCCTCATTCCTTCATCCTTGTCTTTGTGTGGACAAGTCGCAATGAAGTGACCTAATTCCTTGCACTTGAAGCACCTCCTTTTTCTTCTTCCATTTTTGCTCTTGGATGACATAGAGAGATGATCAGTGCAAACAACATGACTAATTGAATTTTTACCTTTTTCCTTGTTCATGTTGATTTCTTCATTTATTGCTTTAGGAACATCCTTCTTATGGAGTTTAACACTTGCTGCGGTTTCTCCCGTCTCAAGCTTCTTCACCACGCGCCCGTGGATATCTTGAGGAGGTTGAGCAATGCGTCTTCTCCTTAGTTGCTTTGCTTTTTTGTTCCTTTCTTTATTGATGAGCGACTTTTCTTTTGATCCTGCAGCTTGATGCTCATTCAAAAATTGGCTTTCTTTTGAGCAACAGAGGTTAGCACCTGGTGATATATTATCTAAATGCGCACGTGTGCAAGAATGAGGTTCACATGAATTTAAGTTCGCAATTACAACCTCATGAGCAACATCAAGCATGATATGGTCATCAACTAATTCATTATGAGAATAAGATAGCATATCATATTTTTCACTTAGAGCAAGTTTTTCTAAATTTACCATTTCTACTTGACTCTTAAGCATAGAATTCTCAGTTTTAAGTTGAGCAACATCAGATAATACATCATGATTATTTCTTTGCTCAAATAAAATAGATTCATACCGTTGGACCAAATTATCATGAGAGCACTTTAGCTCCTCATGTTCTTTGGTCATCTTCTCCAGGCTGTCGTTGGTTTTGATGAGAGTCTCCTCTAGCCTGAGAAGCGTCTCGCCTTGTTCCTTGTTCCTCCTCAACAACTTAACCAAGAGCACTTTGTCTTCTTTGTTGAGATTGGTGTAGAACCGGCGAATCTCCTCTTCTTCCACATCACCGGTCTCATTTTCCCTGTCATTATTATTAGTGGAAGCAATACAGGAAAATGTACCTTGTGGTGATGAAGACTCATCCTCGCTATCATCCTCATATTCCTCCTCATTATCGCTTTCGTCTCCACTATCATTGTTAGCAATAAGACATTTATAACTAGTGGAAGACACACCTGTCGGTGAGGTGGATTCATCGTTTGGTTGCCATCGTTTTTCTTCTCCCTTTGAAAGGTTAGTACCACAAGCAACATAGGGAGTAGAAGTAGTACAATTGGACTCAGAATATTTTATTTTAATTCTAGTCCATAGATCATGAGCATCAACAAATAAATCACTATCACTACTCATGATGGCAAAATAAGCACCTCTAGAAAGAGAGTCAACTAAGATGTTGCAAGCATGGTGATTAAGAGATAGACATCTTAGTTCAGTATTAGAAGGGGTTTTACTAATATTAGAGGGAAAAATACTTCTACTAAAGATCTGTCTCAAATCAGGATCAATATGTATGAAAGCATTATAAATAGAGACGGACCAAGATTTATAATTAGAACCATCGCCTAAAAGAAGTTCTAGAGTTACCTCTTGTGACGACATCGTCATCTCCGGACGGCTAAGCCCACACTGGAGAGGCCTAGCTCTGATACCAATTGAAAGTTCCCTTTGCCCGGGAACAGGATCTGGATGTCGCCTAGAGGGGGGGTGAATAGGCGAATAAAAACTATCACTTTAAAACTTAAATTCTTACTCTACTCGAAGGCTGGATCGCAGTGGAATGGAAAACCCTTCGAGTAGGTTGCAGCGGAATAGAAGATCCTGTCTTAAAATGCCCTGCACTTCAAATATAACTTGTACCACAAATAAGTATTGAAGTGCAGATATAAATAGTAAGTAAGACAGAGAGTCAGCACACAATACAGAGCGAAGCACACAGACGCAGGAATTTATCCCGAGGTTCGGCCAAGCCTGAAATGCTTGCCTAGTCCTCGTTGGAGTTAGCCACACCTGGGCTTGGAGTCTATTTCAACTCCTTCCTCCGTTTGCTCAGATCTGTCAGTATGACAGATAGAGCCTTCCACTATGTTGAGTTGGGTTACAACAAAGCCGCAGCTGCTTACAATCTTCTTGACAGCACTCCGGCAGAGTAACAATGCGCTCAAGACTTTGCTCTAGCTCTTTGCAACACCTCTCCACTCTCTAAAGGCTTATAACTTTGCCTTCACACAAACTAGAGAGATTTACACAAGAGGGAGAGAGAGAATCGATCCGAGTGATGTATACAATTGTTGGCTGCACTTGTGTTATTGTTTGAGGCGCCTAGGGGTCCCTTTTATAGCCCCAAATGGCCTAGGAGCCGTTAGAGCTTCATTTGGAAGCTCCCAGCCTTCCCTGGTTGCGGGTGCACCGGACTGTCCGGTGGCGCACCGGACAGTGAACAGTAACGGATCTGATTGACAGTTTCCTTCTCTGAAACAGCTAGCCGTTGGTGCACCGGACAGGTTACTATTCACTGTCCTGTGCACCGGACAGGTCACTATTCACTGTCCTGTGCACCGGACACAGCTACTATTCACTGTCCTGTGCACCGGACGCTGCGACTATTCACTGTCCTGTGCACCGGACGCTGCGACTATTCACTGTCCTGTGCACCGGACACAGTTACTATTCACTGTCCTGTGCACCGGACAGAGTTACTATTCACTGTCCTGTGCACCGGACAGCTACTATTCACTGTCCTGTGCACCAGCCAACAGCACACTAAGTGCTTTTTCCTCCGTTCTTTCTCCGTTTGACTTCAACTTTTGGGAGGATTTTCCTGAGACTTAAACAAACACATTTAGAGTATAATCCAATTGATTTAGTCCTAGAAACTTACATCTTTCTTGTTCTTCTCCTAGCTTTTCTGTTTCTCCTCCAGCAGAGCTCAGAATGGTACTTTCTCTACAGAAAGAGTTAGAGAGCAAACCAAAGCACCAAACTTGTAGCAAGAGGTGTATGCAAAATGGTTGAACACTCAAACCTTACATACTTAACTTTTTTCATCGTTTTACCCAATTTGGCTTGTTTGAGGTCGATGTTGGACTCTAAACCATCAAGTCAACTTGACTTGATCTAGATTGACATATCTGAGCCCCAACCCCCGTTCACTTCTCGAGCTTGATCTTGAGCCTTATGTAGTGATCCTTGATGCACCATAAGTCTTCTTAACTCGATCAACCTTGACTTTGCAAGTCTTCTTCTTCACCCCTGGCTTTGGGTTCCTGGTCTCCTTGACCTTCTCCCGTGCACTCGATACCTCGAAGCTCTTCTTGCCTCCATCCTTGGCTTGATCGGTTGTCTCTGAGTTACGCACACCAAGTCTCACTTAAGCAATGTCCATCTTACTTGTGATGTCCATTATCTATAGATAATCCAGTCTTTGGACCATCACACTTGTTCACTTGTGTTGAACCCTGTTAGCTTTGCATTAAGCACCTGTTCAACACTTAGCACACTTGTTAGTCCTTTAATTGGGTTGTCATCCAAACCACCAAAACCCACAAGAGAGCTTTCAATCTCCCCCTTTTTGGTGATTGATGGCAACACAATTAAAGCTTACACAACAATAAGATTTAAAGCACAAATTTTGAATTCTAAGTTTATAGAATGCTCCCCCTAAATATGTGCTTACATTAAAATCTTAACTTTGGCCTTAAATGCCAAAATGCACATACTTAGGCTAATTCGAAGCATTGCTACACCTTAGCACCTGCGGGATGCATTGTGTGAAGAATCAAACCGTGATGCATATAACACACAAATGCACAGAATCAGAGTTAAACACCAATTAAATAAATATACCATAGGAATATCAACCTACCACTATTCACCATTAAGATACCGATTTAAAGCGCCAGAACCACATGAATATCTATCACAGGATAAACACAGTAGATACCAATTGATTCATATCAATGGAAGCACTAATTTTGCATTATCACCATATAATACAACAAGAAGCATATGATAAGTATTATCAACAAACTAACACATTTTTCTTTAAGATCAAAGGAACTCAAGAAAACCCCTTTGAGTCCTTTAGCACACAAAAAATTAATCTTCACCCTTAAGATAAGCTTTCCTCTCAGGTCGAGGTAAGCTTTAATGCACAAATTCTCCCCCTTTGACATCAAACACCAAAACCATATTCAAGCAAGAACATAGGATGATGTTAAGGGACAACAGGGTATTAAGCAGGGAAAATGCAACACACTAATATTACTCCCCCTTACACATTAAACATATGCAACACAAGCATTGGAGAAAAATTAAGGTACAAATATGCAAAAAGGTCAATACCTCCTTTTGTACCTTTACCATGTTATGGTGTACTTTCCATCTAAGTAGGCGGAGTTCCTTTTGTCATCAATTCAAGATTTCCATCTTGAAAGTTTTATCTCTAGGGAGCTCCTTTACACTTATGTCTGATCCTTTATCCTGACCTTTTCTTGTTGCTAAGATACAAAACTTAGAACAAGTTATAGTATTGTGGCACAAGATGAAGCTTCTATTCTAGTGATTACCAAAAGATACCAATTGAAGCACACTACCAAGGCTACCAATTGAAAAATCATCATTGTCATAGCTCCATGATATTTAAAGATAAGCATCTAGGATCACCAATATTATAGAGCACGAGCAACCTTTAAATACTTAATTACTCACAACTTTAGATACCGATTACTCGACTTGTGGAGGTACCCAAGTCCTGATCGCTCCATTTCTTGCTCATCTTCCCTTTTCCACCTTGAGACTATATAGGATCACTCAAAAAACAGTTAGTCTCAAAAGACACAAGTTATGTGTGCTCCCCCTAAAGTTGTGCATCAAGTATTTGAATGACTTGCACCTTGCACATTCTAGCATCCTCAGAAGTAAAGGGGAAACATACCTTGGTCTAGGCATAATATATCAATTACATCACAAAAAGATACCAATTGAATAGATGAGATAATACAACTTATGACTAGTGGAAACAATGCATGCCTCATGATATATAACATTTAAAAACACCAAGGCACGCTTCACACATGATGATCATTGCAACACATATACTAATTGAAAAACGACAAGATCATGCATATAAAGCACAATGTCTAAGCACACCATGATTAATAAGTATTTTCTTAGGTACACCAAAGGAAACAACATTTTAAAGCATAAAGCACCTAAGCCAAGATACTACCAATTGAAAGGCAAGAACATAGCTATGATCACAATCAACGGAACTTCAAGATATTCAATGAAATTGCATAGTTCCATTCTCCATACCTTTGCCTTTTACCTGAATGCCATGAGATTCATTCTTTTAGGTAGTGTGTAGTGAGAGCACCTGTTGTCACCAATTTAGGGCTCCTTTTGCTCATGCACCTCATAGCTCGAGAGGGTGCATTAGAGACACAACATGGATTTCTTGTTTTGGTATACACAGAGTACCAAGACAAAGTAATCATGTGAACATGGACTAAACAAAACTATCATGCTTGCACATAGGTTAATCATTAAAAAAACACATAGCATGACGTACAAAAAGATACATGTTTATCCACATACACCAAGAGAGTTAATCATGGTGGATATATCAAATGAAAAGCTACCCATTGAATGATTCAAGAGATATACCCTATAAAGCACACAGTTACAATTAAGCAAGCATGATTATGATCTTGGAAATCATGGATCATTAATTGAAAGATATTCAACACAAGCAATCTCAAAAGCATAACTACTCCAAGGATAGGTATAACACGATAATCCAACTTAAAAGCAATGCTGATTAGAAATAATGCACTTAAGATACACGGGTACCGTCCTTTGGAGAGCAAGTTGCAGATTCTCATCAAAGTCCTTTGCTTGATTCACCAATAATGATTAAGGACCTCTACAACTTATTTAACTCGAGATGAACATGGGATTAGTATTGCACAATAATTCAACCTTGGGTCAATAAATAGACAATAAAATTGACAGCTTAAGCATAGAGTTTGAATTAACCATCTTAAGCTCTCCCAGGGTCTCCAGTCCATCTCGAGGCACCTGCATGGTCTAGTTGGCACAGTTTGGTACCCATCTCGAGATGGGCCCATAACGTTCATCTAAAAGGGCCTTTGGTACCCAAATAGCAGTTGTGCTAGTTCTAGGTGATCTCATTACTCTAGCACAGGTGTATGATTTGGGTCTCCTAAGCGAATAAGATTGAGATAAATTTACTTGTTTAGGAACCTTACCCTTCTTACATACCTTAGGTAGATGACCATGCTCACCACACATGTAGCAGAAGCGTCGCTCAACCTGACTTGACACTTGTTGTTTGTTTTTTTAGTGAGGGTCATCTTGGAGGGTGCACGTCTTTGATTCTTCATGAGCGGACATGAAGTAATCATATGGTCCTTATCGTTGCATCTAAAACATCTCCTCATTCCTTCATCCTTGTCTTTGTGTGGACAAGTCGCAATGAAGTGACCTAATTCCTTGCACTTGAAGCACCTCCTTTTTCTTCTTCCATTTTTGCTCTTGGATGACATAGAGAGATGATCAGTGCAAACAACATGACTAATTGAATTTTTACCTTTTTCCTTGTTCATGTTGATTTCTTCATTTATTGCTTTAGGAACATCCTTCTTATGGAGTTTAACACTTGCTGCGGTTTCTCCCGTCTCAAGCTTCTTCACCACGCGCCCGTGGATATCTTGAGGAGGTTGAGCAATGCGTCTTCTCCTTAGTTGCTTTGCTTTTTTGTTCCTTTCTTTATTGATGAGCGACTTTTCTTTTGATCCTGCAGCTTGATGCTCATTCAAAAATTGGCTTTCTTTTGAGCAACAGAGGTTAGCACCTGGTGATATATTATCTAAATGCGCACGTGTGCAAGAATGAGGTTCACATGAATTTAAGTTCGCAATTACAACCTCATGAGCAACATCAAGCATGATATGGTCATCAACTAATTCATTATGAGAATAAGATAGCATATCATATTTTTCACTTAGAGCAAGTTTTTCTAAATTTACCATTTCTACTTGACTCTTAAGCATAGAATTCTCAGTTTTAAGTTGAGCAACATCAGATAATACATCATGATTATTTCTTTGCTCAAATAAAATAGATTCATACCGTTGGACCAAATTATCATGAGAGCACTTTAGCTCCTCATGTTCTTTGGTCATCTTCTCCAGGCTGTCGTTGGTTTTGATGAGAGTCTCCTCTAGCCTGAGAAGCGTCTCGCCTTGTTCCTTGTTCCTCCTCAACAACTTAACCAAGAGCACTTTGTCTTCTTTGTTGAGATTGGTGTAGAACCGGCGAATCTCCTCTTCTTCCACATCACCGGTCTCATTTTCCCTGTCATTATTATTAGTGGAAGCAATACAGGAAAATGTACCTTGTGGTGATGAAGACTCATCCTCGCTATCATCCTCATATTCCTCCTCATTATCGCTTTCGTCTCCACTATCATTGTTAGCAATAAGACATTTATAACTAGTGGAAGACACACCTGTCGGTGAGGTGGATTCATCGTTTGGTTGCCATCGTTTTTCTTCTCCCTTTGAAAGGTTAGTACCACAAGCAACATAGGGAGTAGAAGTAGTACAATTGGACTCAGAATATTTTATTTTAATTCTAGTCCATAGATCATGAGCATCAACAAATAAATCACTATCACTACTCATGATGGCAAAATAAGCACCTCTAGAAAGAGAGTCAACTAAGATGTTGCAAGCATGGTGATTAAGAGATAGACATCTTAGTTCAGTATTAGAAGGGGTTTTACTAATATTAGAGGGAAAAATACTTCTACTAAAGATCTGTCTCAAATCAGGATCAATATGTATGAAAGCATTATAAATAGAGACGGACCAAGATTTATAATTAGAACCATCGCCTAAAAGAAGTTCTAGAGTTACCTCTTGTGACGACATCGTCATCTCCGGACGGCTAAGCCCACACTGGAGAGGCCTAGCTCTGATACCAATTGAAAGTTCCCTTTGCCCGGGAACAGGATCTGGATGTCGCCTAGAGGGGGGGGTGAATAGGCGAATAAAAACTATCACTTTAAAACTTAAATTCTTACTCTACTCGAAGGCTGGATCGCAGTGGAATGGAAAACCCTTCGAGTAGGTTGCAGCGGAATAGAAGATCCTGTCTTAAAATGCCCTGCACTTCAAATATAACTTGTACCACAAATAAGTATTGAAGTGCAGATATAAATAGTAAGTAAGACAGAGAGTCAGCACACAATACAGAGCGAAGCACACAGACGCAGGAATTTATCCCGAGGTTCGGCCAAGCCTGAAATGCTTGCCTAGTCCTCGTTGGAGTTAGCCACACCTGGGCTTGGAGTCTATTTCAACTCCTTCCTCCGTTTGCTCAGATCTGTCAGTATGACAGATAGAGCCTTCCACTATGTTGAGTTGGGTTACAACAAAGCCGCAGCTGCTTACAATCTTCTTGACAGCACTCCGGCAGAGTAACAATGTGCTCAAGACTTTGCTCTAGCTCTTTGCAACACCTCTCCACTCTCTAAAGGCTTATAACTTTGCCTTCACACAAACTAGAGAGATTTACACAAGAGGGAGAGAGAGAATCGATCCGAGTGATGTATACAATTGTTGGCTGCACTTGTGTTATTGTTTGAGGCGCCTAGGGGTCCCTTTTATAGCCCCAAATGGCCTAGGAGCCGTTAGAGCTTCATTTGGAAGCTCCCAGCCTTCCCTGGTTGCGGGTGCACCGGACTGTCCGGTGGCGCACCGGACAGTGAACAGTAACGGATCTGATTGACAGTTTCCTTCTCTGAAACAGCTAGCCGTTGGTGCACCGGACAGGTTACTATTCACTGTCCTGTGCACCGGACAGGTCACTATTCACTGTCCTGTGCACCGGACACAGCTACTATTCACTGTCCTGTGCACCGGACGCTGCGACTATTCACTGTCCTGTGCACCGGACGCTGCGACTATTCACTGTCCTGTGCACCGGACACAGTTACTATTCACTGTCCTGTGCACCGGACAGAGTTACTATTCACTGTCCTGTGCACCGGACAGCTACTATTCACTGTCCTGTGCACCAGCCAACAGCACACTAAGTGCTTTTTCCTCCGTTCTTTCTCCGTTTGACTTCAACTTTTGGGAGGATTTTCCTGAGACTTAAACAAACACATTTAGAGTATAATCCAATTGATTTAGTCCTAGAAACTTACATCTTTCTTGTTCTTCTCCTAGCTTTTCTGTTTCTCCTCCAGCAGAGCTCAGAATGGTACTTTCTCTACAGAAAGAGTTAGAGAGCAAACCAAAGCACCAAACTTGTAGCAAGAGGTGTATGCAAAATGGTTGAACACTCAAACCTTACATACTTAACTTTTTTCATCGTTTTACCCAATTTGGCTTGTTTGAGGTCGATGTTGGACTCTAAACCATCAAGTCAACTTGACTTGATCTAGATTGACATATCTGAGCCCCAACCCCCGTTCACTTCTCGAGCTTGATCTTGAGCCTTATGTAGTGATCCTTGATGCACCATAAGTCTTCTTAACTCGATCAACCTTGACTTTGCAAGTCTTCTTCTTCACCCCTGGCTTTGGGTTCCTGGTCTCCTTGACCTTCTCCCGTGCACTCGATACCTCGAAGCTCTTCTTGCCTCCATCCTTGGCTTGATCGGTTGTCTCTGAGTTACGCACACCAAGTCTCACTTAAGCAATGTCCATCTTACTTGTGATGTCCATTATCTATAGATAATCCAGTCTTTGGACCATCACACTTGTTCACTTGTGTTGAACCCTGTTAGCTTTGCATTAAGCACCTGTTCAACACTTAGCACACTTGTTAGTCCTTTAATTGGGTTGTCATCCAAACCACCAAAACCCACAAGAGAGCTTTCACCGGGCAATACACATCCACAAACTCACAAGACGTAGGGTATTACGGCCTCGAGCGGCCCGAACCTGTATAATCCGTCATTTTCCGTCGTGCCTCGCATGAACCATCGAGTTGTGATCGACCTCGCCGTCCTCCCAAAAACACTACTTGGTACACCCCGTAGTGTGTCGTTGGTACCAAACACCAACAACTGGCATGCCACGTAGGGGGTGCGATGTCGATATGTGTACGATAGATCCATGGTCGTTGTTTTCAACACCACCTTCAACTTCGTCGCCAATGAGGTTTTCCGCTTTGGATCCCTCTCCTGCATCGTGGACCAGAAGGGTGCCATGCATCATGTAGAGGTTGTGGGGAAGGAGGCCCCGAGGTATCACACCATCACCACGATGGACAAGAAGCCTCCGCCAAGATCCAGGGTGCCCCCAGTGACGGTCACGACTCAAGCCTCATCGGCACGCGCCTGGACTCAGGTAGGCCCAACTCATCCGTGTCACACGTCAGGCTGCTGCTGCGCCAGCCAAACGTGTGGTTGCACCAACGCCTTCGCCTCGTCCGACCATCACAGCAGTTCCAACACAACGAAATCTATTGTCCACCTCGCCGACCCGAGTTTGGACTTGGATCAGTCAAAAGAAGAAAGGGGTCGAGGGCCCCGTTGTTCTCAAGACTGCTGGAGCGCGGTCGACAGCCGCCGCGATCACTTGGCCCGCGAGTGTGGTTGCCAAACTCGTGGAGGTAGAGCCCTCGCTCTACTACCCCTGACGTCCTCTTCATCAACGAGGGAGTAGAGAACAACCCCATATTCGATGACGAGCCAGCGGTATAGGGGAGGAGCCCCCACAGCGTGAGGCATGTAACCGTCTGAACCATCGCCGCGACGTTCGACGTCACCACGTCGCCGGGGAGCAGGACCCGACCCAACCTATTTCCCAGGATGATGCGTCTAAGGTCAATGAGACTACCGACGAGCGGGGATTCCACTTTCAATGGAATGCTAGTCGTCGGAGCAGAAACACCCGAACTATAACTGTCGGCACCGCCGCAACACCCGAGCAAGTTGTGTTTCCCTTGAACACCTTCACTTGTAGCTGCAACACCTGAACTAGTTCCTAGACTAGTCTCATCAAAAGTAACTTCACATTTTGTTAGTCTCCTTCCTTGCACGAGAAGCCTGCATAGAGAGAGATGTTTAAGACTCAGTGCTAAGGTTAGAAATATAACGCTTAGAAATCTAATACTGAGTCACACAACGAACTGAAAACACAAGGAGATGCATAATAAGTATTTTTCTGTGTAAATTTAAATTTGGTGTTACTCCTGTTTCTAGGAATAAAAGATGTTTGCTTCACTCTATACATAAAACAAGATTACACACCCATAATGTCAATAATACATGCCAGGGTGCCCTTATCAAGCTCAATGAAAAGGCATGTACAGATAGACCCATGGGCCGAGAACCTATGGATTCAACCATCATGATCAGAAGTAGATCTACCACAGGAGGATCCTAGAAGTACTAATATAACAAAGATCTTATCTAAATAGTAGATATAATAAGGATTCTAACGGATAAGGCAAAGATCCTAGCAGATAAAACGAAGAGCCTAACAGATAAGGAAGATACACTTGTAATCAAAGACTTGAGTTCATGTAAAACTAGATAACCAACTTGATACTGTCATAGACGGGTAACCAAATTAGTATCCATTATTTAACTGTTATTCCTTCTTGCAGGGGCAAATGGTCTTATTTTAATAGAGAATACAACAACACCACCACATATAGGACGTAGAGTGGGCTTGTATGGAGGGACGAGGAGGTAGAAAAGTCGACGTGGATATAGATGGAGCCATTATAAAGCTATTTTTTGGCGGCTAGCCACCAAAAATAAATTGTTTATTTTTAGTGCCAGACAGCTGGCCGCCAAAAACAACTAAACTAGGGATGTTCCTAAAACATCCGAATTAAATATCAAATTTAATATTTTAATATAGATGTACATAGAATTTGGTGCTAATCTTTAGTCATGTTGTTAAGTATATTATTGAAGACAAGAAAAAAATTGTATAATTTTTTTACATTATTTTCTCCCTACAACAAGAAATATGAAAAAAAAACGTTTGAATCCGAATAGTATCTATATCTGAATTTTTATATGAATCATTTTAAAATATATAGAATAAATTTGAGATTTATTTTTTATAAATATTAATAAGGTCAATGTTAAAAACAAGAATATAGATTTACATAACAAATTCTATATCCAATCTATTCACAATAAAGAAAGAAAAGATAAAAAATTTAACATCTAAATAAGTATCTGAATTCATCCATATCGAAAATAAACTGCTAATAGCTGGCCAGGACACCTAAACTCGTAGAGGCCGACGAGAGCTCTGTTGTGAGCTTCAGTGTTCCGCTTGGCTTTATGTCTCCGTTAGTATTCGGCTGTGTGTGGGTCGTCATCGAAAAAATCTTGTAGCTTTGTAGTTAGCTCAAGAACATCACTGTTAAAAAAAATTGACTCTCATTCGTCCTTATCGCTTTCTCGGTCCTTCGAAGAACTGTTGGGCGGACGACGACGTCTGTATTCTCACGCTTGTTTGCGTGTAAAACTTGGGATCGCAGAGCATACCCGCTTTGAGAGTTGTTAAAAGTAATAAATGCACACACTACAGTAGAGACATAAATGCAGGAGCGGCCAACATTAGAGGCCTCGATTGCTCGGCTCCAAAGACATAGCCCAAGCCCACCCTCGGTGTCTCCGTTCTTCCACGAGTGTTGGTGGTCACCAAAGCTTCATCTTGGCATCAGGAAGCTGCAGGTACTCCATACTTCTTCCTTCCGTCCGTAGTTTGGGCTTTCCAAGATGGTGCAAGATTATCATTCATGGCCGCTTTATCTTCCGTAGCTTGCGATTATTGTTAAGTATCTAATATTTGTCCAGCTCCCTTTGTTCTGTTCTGGCACGTCCTCGGCATTGCTCCAGTGTGGTGAAGATGATGAAACCTGGTGAGAGAAGCAGGGAGAGGGATGCTGATTTCCACTATTCGGGTCACGACGATGAGAAGGACAGGTACTTCTTCAAGGTTCTGGTTGGCGATTTCCGTGAACGACTGGTAAGTTTGCAAGCCCGGCCCGTCCACTGCGTTCAGTGTCATTCAGTGTAACTGTTGCTGTGGCCAGTGGCCAACTTCTTGAATGAAATGGAAGGTTAGATGTGAGCTAGTCCCGTGCTGTTGCTGCATGCAGGCCGTCCCTGACAAATTCATGCAGCACTTCACCAGAGGGCTAGTCACAAGCAGTGTTACGCTAGAATCACGCTGCGGACGCAGTTTCCATGTCCAAGTGGCTGAGAATCTGGGCAAGGTGGTCCTTCAAGCGGGGTGGAAGGAGTTCGTCGCTGCGCATGGCTTGAGCATGGGGGACGTCCTGGTTTTCAAGCACGACGGGACTCCTCGGCTGAAGGTTTTCATGTTCGACCATAGCTGCTGCGAGAAAGTGCCGCCGCCATGCCCTGTCAAGATCAAGCGAGAGCATCATGTCTGTGGCGGAGAGAGAAGGGAGACGCACCCTGAAGTTCCAAGCAGCAGCTGTGGAGATGCTTCCATGACTTTTGTCACCGCTAGCTCGTCGTCAGCCTCCCCCTCCGACGACGCGTCAGGTTATGAGAGAGAACTTTGTGCAGGAGAGATTTAGTCTACAGATCATGACCTCACGCTTCTCTTCCTCTTGATCTGTTTATGTGTAGGAGAGTGGATATTATCTCCAGAAGACCAGAAACCACGTTACGTTCCAGGTTACATCCTCCCAAATGGAACCTACCTCACCTGTGTGCAGATGCAGAAACTGAAAGAAAGAGTCCGAGCTAGGACTTCTACTATCCCCATCTACGGATGCACCGTGAGGAAGAGCAACATTCGTAGGGGATCTCAGAATATGGTGAGCTTGGAAGCTTTGTTTTTTTTTTCTTTTGGATTGATATTCTAGTGCAGTTATTGTGATCCAAACCTTTCTTCGCAGTTCGTAAATAATTTTAGTTCAAAAAAAATAAAAATAGAGTCTGATTCTAATCCGATCCGATCCTTAAATTTTTAAGATTTAGTTTTCTTAATCTCTGAAGTACTACTAGCTCTAAACAAGTTGCCTTGAAGAAATTCACAGTACTGATGCAAATACTTCCAGAGCTTGAGCTATTTTTCAGTTCAGTTTTACACTTCCCTACTGCAACCTGCAGGCCATACCAAGAGCATATGCTGATGTATACCTACCATTCGAGGACCGAACGCTGACGCTCCAACGCTGCGGCGAGAGCTGGGAGGTGCAGTGTCGGATTCAGAAGGGCAGACGCGGATGCAAAAGGCTCGCGCAAGGGTGGAGGCAGTTTGCTCACGACAACAAGCTGCAGCTGGGAGACCTCTGCCTCTTCGAGCTACTTGAGAACACCAGCAAGTACACGATGGATGTGCATGTCGTTCGCGCGGAATGAAAATTGCATGCACAGGCAGCTGACGCTCTTGGCGCCAGCATAGCTTTTGCAGCAACATGTGGATGGTGGTAGCAGATGCATGCTTGCCCATCCTCTCTGGTTGGGCAATTGGTTAACTCGTGTGTGCCGCCGCCTAAGTTCAGGCTTCAGAGTGTTTAACTTGTGACCCATATTATGCTCCAGCAATCGTTTGAGGACAGAGGTCATCACGATTTGATTTGTCTCAATGATTCGGGTCCAACAAGCGAAATAAAAAAGGGCAGGAAAACAACGATGACTCGGGCAAATCTAAGCATGTGGATCATGTAAAATAGGAGACATGATATTGTAGATGACACAGTAAATGACACTGTTTATAGAGCGAATACTTATAATATTCGATCTGTTGCCATCTCTAGTGGATGCTACATTTCACATCATTCCATCAAAGGGCCTCTTTTTTTTAATCTCAATCTATATAAATTAGAGGAGATTGAGCGGGTTTAAATTCCTAGCAAGTTAAAATTCTTCCTAATTTCTTCCAAATCCTCCGATCAGGAATGCAAATAACCAAAGTCTAACGCGACAAGGATATATACATAACTCGATGGAGAATGGAGATAGGATTTTATCTTAGTGGGCCAATACCCGATATTATTACTGTATTGGTTTGTTCCATAGGCCCGTAGGTGCTAACTGGCCTTGACTGTTGTGTTGTCTATCTAGTCGCGTGACATAAATGGAAAAAGAAGGAAAATATCATAATTTTGAAAATATAGATGAAAAACGTTGAATCATTTTCGTTCTCGTTACTTCAATGTAAACTACCATTCCCGATTTTTTTCTCACGAATACGAAAATTATTCCAATAAAAACGATTTTTTTTCTCACGAATACGAAAATGATTCAAGTAAAAACGAAATACGATACCAAATGAAACGAATTTTTTTCCGCCCGAGAAGGTAAGGCGCGTTCAAAATGTGTGGCCCATATATAAGTAGGATCTTATTTTGTCAATCTATATATTTTTTATAAAAATTAATGATTAAAGATATAGATGTTTGGTTTAGAACAAAACTAATATGATAGGTAAAAACGAAGGAATTTCCATTTTCATGTTAATTTTTCCATAGAATTCTTAGAAAATAGATAAACGAAGACAACCGAGTAACGTAATCTTAAAACAAGAAACATATTGCCAATACTCCGTAGTTAACTAGTTAATCAAATCGTATATGGACATATATTGCTCGTTCTTTATTTGTTTTTTATATTTTTTATGTAGATTCAGATCGAATACACATTTTAAATATATCAGATGCGAATGGAATACTGAATACCGAACTCGTGTAGGGATCGATCTACAATTTATATCCCTACAATTCCGCTTGCATATTTTGCCGGCAAATGTCATGTCAAAAAATAAAAAATCATGTCAAAAGGTCCCCGAGCTCCCCTGCTTCCATTCCCCACTTCCTTGTTTGCTTTTGTTATCTCACCTTTAATTTCCCTAGCTAATTTCTCTCTGTTCTTCCGAATCTACAGAACATGGATAAGAACTGCAGAGGGCTTGCAGGGAGTGGCAAGAGCATTACTACTGGAACCACATGGCCGACAACAAGAAACATTTCTTCAGGCCTATGGTCAGGGACTTCACTGAAACAATGGCGACTGAATGTGTTACAGGAATCGACTTCTCTAGCCTCATGCATTCGCATTGTACGAACTTAAGCATGATTATTATCGGGTAAAAAGAAAGGGAGAAACATGTCACAGAAGAACAAAAAAAATGCTTTTGATGCACAGCATACCTGCAAGATTTGCCAACAATTTCAACGGCCGCATCGAAAGGTCATCAGTCTGAAGCCCCCAAGTGGCGAAGCATGGAGCGTCGGAGTAGGCAATAGACAGTGACGGAGTAGGCTGGAAGGAGTTCGTCAGCGCCCACAGCATCGACGAAGGAACACTTTACACAGCTGGTTTCAGGAGTTGGTAAAACGGATCACTATCGTTCTGGATGGTACAAATCCGTCCGTCGCTTGTGCACACTGGTTTCATAAGCTCGTACAAAGGAACACTTTCCGCAAGAAAATGTGGACCAGTGATGACACAGCAAGAAGCACGAGCACGCGTAACACGTCGAAGCATCATGGAAACAAGGTCAAATGAAAACATGCACGAACACAGTGCGTACTGCGTAGCAGGCTAACATAGGCTTGTTTATATTTTAGTTGCAGCAAGTGTACTGTCCGTTTGCCGACACACGAGGCACTCTGCAAAATGCAGGAAAAAGGCCGCAAGCCCGACGAGAGATCCTACCCTTGCATTGGAAGACAAAAGTGTGCATTCAAGTGCCTGCAAAATAACACGGACAGGGTAAGCCCAACGTTAAAAAGTTCATACAAAATTAGGTCAGAATGCAAAAAAAAAATATGGCATAACAAGAGTACCGTTCACATAATTTCCTTTTTTAAAAAATCAAACTCACTGAAGGTGCATGCTAAGATAAAAAAAAAGGACTTGTATATCGTTTAATATAATCCAAGTATAATGTCTATCTATAGTGCTATGGTGGGGAGGGTGGACAAGCAGATACCTCAGACCATAAACATATATACAGAAAGAACGAAAAAAAAGAGTTGAGACTATAAATGCTTATGACTATGACATGCAGGACACTGCACAGTGGCAGAGAACTTAACAGTATTGGCCTTGACAGACATGGTAGATAAGTCCCTAATCATCAAGTGATGTGGCAGGATATAGCCTCCTCAAGGTCTGTGATTTTACTTTCAACAAAATATGAGCGTTTCTTTCAGGCTCCCTAAGTTGTCCCGGATTTTAATATTCAATCAATCTATTCTAGTTGTTTGCATTCGATGGATGGTTTCTTCATCAGGTGCATTACCAAAGTAACAAGAAAAATAGTTCACTTATCACAGCAGCACCTTTTCCATGCTTTAAAACTGCTTCCCAAGCATCATGCATCATCGTCATTTCCTAATAGATCCAGACCACAAAAATCCTCATATCAACCTTATTATAAAACTAATTATATTGAGCTAATGCATGTGGGGACCATTGGTATAGTAATCGCTTGCACGTTTTAATGTCAAAATTTGATAAGCAATGCATCACACAAATATTGGGACAACTAAAATTATATTTCACACCTGCAAACCATATGCATATGCAACTTTGTAACACAAGTTCAGCAAAATCGTATTGCAAGGGCAAATTCCTGGACACATAAAATATTCAGTGAACCATTTATGTGAATATGTGCATGAGTACAAAAGTATTCCCATGATTGTATAAATAATGGATGCACAGTAGTACTTGCACCGAACCTTAGAGATCAATAAACATAACAATGGACAAAATCACCAACATCTATAGTGCACCAAGACTATGAAGCTAACTTATAGTTAGAGTTGCGTACATATTTGTTGAAAATAATAGCACGTTTGGGAAAACTTCAAACATCATCAAAATCAGCAGTGCAGCATATATGTTGCAGTTTCGCTAAAAAATAGCATATTTTGTCTAATGTCGTTTAGAAAACAATTGAAGCGGTTTATCTCGAAAGATTGAATACTGTTAAGAAGTAAAACAAATATACGCCAAAATCTCAGAATACACTAATCCAATGAAACAAAAATCTATCAAACTCGCAAATAATGCATATTATATCCTTCTAATTTCTTAAGATAGATAACACACAGGAAAATAAAAGGACCTACATCATTTTATACAATAGGATACAAATCATTCTGTCTAATCTCTTCATCACCGATCCTTCCCATTTTGGCCTATCAAATCCCAATTTTTTTCTTGTATTAGTTCTCAAAAAACTTTACAAAGGACAAACAACAAACTGCTATGGTTAGTAGTCAATGAAGAAACAACAGGTAGGGAAGTCAGCATATATCCAGATGTTACAATCAACAACACAGCCTTTTAGTGCCAACTGCCAAGAAAGTTGGGGTACACTAGAGCTGAAACCAAACATGAACAAGAGCAACAAACTTGACCAGTTACATTATTAAAAATGGTCAAAAGGTTAACAGTCTAGAAGGGCAAAATAATAATTAAAAATAAGTAAAGAACTAATAAGCATTATCTAAATCACTGTAACAGAAACATTGTGTGCTTAACCATCTGCTGAGTGTGGCCTGCTCAGAAAACTAAAAAAGGGAAGATTTTTTCATGGCTGCAAATGGATGTGAGAGCAAAAATAGTCCCCATACATTTCTTGCAGAAAGATTTCCCATTTCCCCAAATTGTCATGATGCTGAAATTCTCTTACAATCAACTGACTCCTAGTACAGGTAGGTAATAAACTAATAATGCACATTTTTGGTACACAGGTGCCACACCAACCCATTTCCACCCAATACCACCCACCAGGAAAGATACTTGAACACTCAGTGAACTAATTCTAATTATTATCATAAAAAACATTTCACCAATCAGTCTGAATCAGAAACATGACATAAGCATGCAAGAAAATACATAGTTTAGTTTAATACCTCAAGCAACAACCCATTCCTGGTTCAACTCTGCAAAATTCTTAGGCTGCTGCCCATGAAACAGGAGCAATGCTACCAAGGCACATGCATAGGATCATTGCATAACACGAATTGAACAAATATAAGGATTACAAATCTTGGACAAAATGAGCAACCATAGGTGCCCACGGATATACAGTACATACGATGATGACATATCATGATGCATGATCACTAACTTGCTAACGATCCTGACAAGTGCGGCAGAAGAGGGTACCCTGGGAGAGCTCACAGCACGCCCGCACGCTCGTCGCCGAGTGCCCGGTGAGCCTCACCGCGACCGCCGCGGGGTACCCCGCCATCGCCGCCAACGGCCTACACGGATCTTAACCCATAAGACCGCAGGCCTAAATGACCTAGGAGTGGAGCACCATTTCGATTTACCTCGCGGCCGCGAAAGCAAAGGCGGGGACGGTGCGGCGCGGGGTGGCGGCAATTGGAGCCGCCGAGCGGAGGCGCGTGGCCGCTGAGGAGGAGGAGGAGGATGCGGCGCGGGCACGGACGGCGGCGAAGATTGAGCGGGAGGCGGCGCCGCGCCAAGCCATGGCCAAGAGTTTCGTGGGAGGAGGGAGTGGATTGCGGACAGCGGAATGGCGTAGGCGGTTTTGTGCGGTTTAGGGTTTTAGGGGAAAAATACAATACTGGGCCTTGGACCTATGTGATTCGGACCAAATGGAAATGGCTGGTGAATCTGTTTCTGTCAGGTTGGGCCATAACTATTTTGAGGAATGTTAATTACCAATATTTAGGCTCGGATTGGTTGCGAAATATTTTTAGAGTATTGAATAAGTATATTATGGTTTTGCAAATTTTTTGGGTTTCTGAAATATACTATGTAGTTTTGCAAAACCACGGTTTATCAAAACTGTAGTTTATTTAGAGTTTTAGAAACTTTACACACGACCTCTTTTATATAATCCTCGGTTATGTCTCTTTGGTTTACAAAACCTGAATTTTGTGATATACTAGTCAAAGTGCCCGTGCATTGTAATGGCAAACAAAATATTCGACAAAATATTAGTGCACAACGATTACATAAACCAAATATCACATATTATCGATCTCAATCTTATAATTTCTCTTGCAACAACTAATACAGAATTTCAAGGGAGGTCGTGGGGAGGGAGGTTGGGGACGAAGATGGTGTGGACCCAAAGGGAGGCGGGACAGAGAAGTGCGTAGGACAGTGGGTTGATTCGTAGAATTTCAGGGGTATTTGTAAAAGTAATCCATATTATTGGCAGCTTTGGTTATATCAACAACTATACAAATTATTGCTTTTGTTTATCTAAACATTTTAGTAATCTAAAATGATGAATACATTCATAGCAAATACATGTTAGCAACATGAAATATTTTGTGGTTCACATAAGAGAAGGAGATAACCTCAACCAAAATGACATTTGTTTCTATTTTCTAACCAGCAGGAGCTTTGTACGTCACAAAAAAAATGCATATATGAATTTATATCAAGATGATAAGGAGTATCACTAAGTCTCTGCAAAAATAGCGCCATGTGTTAAATTCACCATTACTGTAACTTTTCTATCGATGAAGTAATTGAGAATAGCATCAAACCACAAACAATTGTAGTAAATAAACTGATGCTCCTTCCAAAAATTGAAGCAAGAAAAAACAGAGGGAAAAACAAAAGTATCTGGATAGCAATAAACAAAAAATATCTATGCACAGGTGCTTCACTAGATCGATGTACAGCCACAATTAGCAAGGTGCTAGAACCAATTTCCTGTTAAAATAGAAGGTGGCACAATCACGTTTTGGTTAGTTGGAGACTCACTAGACGGTATGCTATGATACGGAGGGGCTCAAGACGGTATGTTGTGAGGCGTAGGGTCTCAAGAACAGGATGTTGGAAGTGCTACTACTCCAGCTTGTGGCTACCATGGGATGAGGTGCATAAGGATGGTAGGACGACGGTTGGGAACGTAGACGAGCGAGGATGGCGAGCGCGATAAGGTTAGCGCATGCGTCGAACGCGGGCTAGCGAGGAAGGCACGCTAAGGCTATTGGGTGAGCGCAAAATGCGTAGATAACGGGGGGCGAGGATGGCGGTCGCGGCATGCACAGACGCGGTTGGAGCAGACGTGGCAAGAACGGAGCACAGCATGGATTTCGAGAGGTCGCGGTTGGAGCGCCCACGGGCGAGGATGGCGACCGCGGTTGGAGCGCTCACTGTTACGGGTGGGTTCATGGCGAGCAGAGGGGTTGCGAGATTTTTAGGGCGCTCGGTCGGTTGCAAGCTCCACGGTAATGGAGGTGTGGCAGAGCCGACGTGGGGAAGGAGGTCGTGAGCAGGCGACAAGCAGAGCAGCGAAGTGGGGAGAGAGGTCGCGGGGAGATCCGGACGAGCGGAGGTTTGGCGGACGTGACGTGGGGAGGGAGGTCGCGGGGAGGGCGCAGGGAGACGGCATGGGGAGGGAGGTTGGGGACGAAGATGGTGTGGGCCCAGAGGTAGGGGACAGATAAGTGTGTAGGACAGCGGGTTGATTCGTAGAATTTCAGGGGGGGTATTTGTAAAAAATGATGTAGGACGACCGTTGAAACTGGTGCTTTAATACAGTAGAGATAAAGATGGAGAAGAGATAGTTTTTGAAAACTACGTGGTATTTGGTTCCAGCCAACTAAACTTTAGTCTTTATCACAACAAATGTTTGAATGGTAATTACGGATATTAAATATAGTCTATCATAAAAAACTAATTACAAAGATGAAGACTAAAAGATGAGACGAAATTATTAAACCTAATTAAGTATATGTACAATACTCGTAATTGATATTCAAACATAACCAAACACCCTATGTCACCCAAATGAGGGATCTTAGGAAGAACAAAACCAAAAGTATCCCATTGTAATCTTTGTTTGAAAGGTTGTTTTTGTCCAGTTGTTTGATTTTTATACCGGTATCTATTTTCCTTTACAAATATACATATTGTATATTACGAGCCATGGACTTCCAATACTAGAGTAAGCCTAGGTCAGACGGTGCAATCCAGTCGAGCCGGACCAGGTCCGGGCGTCTATAAAAGAAGACCTTGATTGCTAGGGTTTAGTTTTTCACGTCTCATCTCGATTTATTGGCGATGGCACCCACCTAGGTGTGTGCGACGACGACGGTTGCTCGAGAGCGCGTGGCAGCGGACCCCCGGCTGATGGCTGCTGTGGTCGCGGCTCTCCGGCCCGGACGTGTGGTGGCGGTGTTAAGCGCCCCAATCCTTTGGGACTCAAATGTGATACAATTACTAGTCCAGGAGGCTAGTAACCACATTCCTTACTTCAAATAGTACAGAGTTCGAATAAAAGTTATTACAATACCAGAGTACAAGCTCTAGAGAGCCAGAAATACAAAGCGCGGTAGAGATAAACTAGCCCAAGCCACAGGCAGAACTGGGTGCAGACACAGCCCCCTCTAGTCGAGCATAGCAGAAAAGAAGTCTTCAGCTGCTGAAAAACATGAATAAATCTAGGTGAATACACTAGGTATTTTGCAAGCCCATCCCGCCCGTAAAGAGAAAGGGACCTATACAATACATGCTTTATATGGTGGAGTTGAAGTCACTCTTCTTTTTCCAGAGAAAGGCAATACTTGATGGTTTTCCCAAAGAAGGAAATAGCACATTTTCACACTCAACCACCACTGAGCTTCCTGCTCCCGTGGCATCGTTTTCATTTCCAAAAACACACCCACTCACACATTTCCCTGTTTATGGAGGTTTTAAAACACTAATTGTCATACCACACCAGACTCGTCCATACCAGTGGACACAGACTATTCGAATAGGTTTGAACTCTGCGTAGAGGGGTACACTTTACCCACTAGTCCGGTTTCGGCGATCTCACCGTCGTGAGATCCGAATGCCGAATCTCTCTCTTTCCTCGCACGTCCTTACCTTAATGGTTATACCGGAAGGAGTCAGGCCACCGCCATGTCCAAACCGGACAAAACATTCCCCCTCTGATAGTCGCCTAGAGGGGGGGTGAATAGGGCGAAACTGAAATTTACAAAATTAATCACAACTACAAGCCGGGTTAGCGTTAGAAATAATAACGAGTTCGAGAGAGAGGGCGCAAAACAAATCGCAAGCAAATGAAGAGTGTGACACGCAGATTTGTTTTACCGAGGTTCGGTTCTCGCAAACCTACTCCCCGTTGAGGAGGCCACAAAGGCCGGGTCTCTTTCAACCCTTACCCTCTCTCAAACGGTCCCTCGGACCGAGTGAGCTTCTCTTCTCAAATCAAAACCGGGAACAAAACTTCCCCGCAAGGGCCACCACACAATTGGTGCCTCTTGCCTTGATTACAATGGAGTTTTGATCACAAGAACAAGTGAGAAAGAAAAGAAGCAATCTAAGCGCAAGAGCTCAAAGGAACACGACAAATCTCTCTCGCTAATTACTAAAGCCTTGTGTGGAATTGGAGAGGATTTGATCTCTTTGGTGTGTCTAGAATTGAATGCCTAGCTCTTGTAAGTGGTTGAGTAGTGGAAAACTTGGATATCTTAAATGTGGGGTGGTTGGGGGTATTTATAGCCCCAACCACCAAACTAGCCGTTTGGTGGAAGCTGTCTGTCGTATGGTGCACCGGACAGTCCGGTGTACACCGGACATGTCCGGTGCGCCAGCCACGTCACCAAAATCCGTTGGGTTCGACCGTTGGAGCTCTGTCTTCTGGGCCCGCCTGGATGTCCGGTGGCGCACCGGACATGTACTGTAGAGTGTCCGGTGCGCCAGCATGGGCGTGCCTACCCTCTGCACGCGCTGGCGCGCATTTAATGCGCTGCAGGTAGCCGTTGGCGCCTGAAGTAGCCGTTGCTCCGCAGTTACACCGGACAGTCCGGTGTACACCGGACATATCCGGTGAATTATAGCGGAGCAGCCGAAGTGAATTCCCGAGGCTGGCGAGTTCGGAGCCGCGTCCTCTTGGAGCACCGGACACTGTCCGGTGTACACCGAACAGTCCGGTGAATTATAGCGCGCTGGTTCCGAGAATTCCCGAAGGTGAAGAGTTTGAAGTCGATCTTCCCTGGTGCACCGGACACTGTCCGGTGGTGCACCGGACAGTCCGGTGCGCCAGATCAGGGTGCCTTCGGTTGCCCTTAGCTCTCTATTTAGAACCCAACTTTGGTCTTTTTAATTGGCTTGTTGTGAACCTTTGGCACCTGTATAACTTATACACTGGAGCAAACTAGTTAGTCCAATTATTTGTGTTGGGCAATTCAACCACCAAAATCATTTAGGAAATAGGTGTAAGCCTAATTCCCTTTCAATCTCCCCCTTTTTGGTGATTGATGCCAACACAAACCAAAGCAAATATAGAAGTGCATAATTGAACTAGTTTGCATAATGTAAGTGCAAAGGTTGCTTGGAATTGAGCCAATAAATATCACTTACTAGATATGCATGGATTGTTTCTTTATTTTTTAACATTTTGGACCACGCTTGCACCACATGTTTTGTTTTTGCAAATTATTTTTGTAAATCCTTTTCAAAGTCTTTTGCAAATAGTCAAAGGTAAATAAATAGGATTTTGAGAAGCATTTTCAAGATTTGAAATATTCTCCCTTTGTTTCAAATGCTTTTCCTTTGACTAAACAAAACTCCCCCTCAATAAATTCTCCTCTTAGTGTTCAAGAGGGTTTTAAGATATCAATTTTGAAAATACTACTTTCTCCCCCTTTAGAACACAAGGAGATACCAATTTGAAATTTACCATTTGACAATCATTAATTTTAAAATTAGGGTGGTGGTGCGGTCCTTTTGCTTTGGGCTCATACTTTCTCCCCCTTTGGCATGAATCGCCAAAAACGGAATCATTAGAGCCCTTTGAAGTACTTTCTCCTCCTTTGGTCATAAAATAAATGAGTGAAGATTATACCAAAGTTGGAGAGATGCTCGGAGTGACGACGAAGGATGAGTTGTGGAGTGGAGTGGAAGCCTTTGTCTTCGCCGAAGACTCCAATTCCCTTTCAATATGCCTATGACTTGGTTTGAAATACACTTGAAAACACATTAGTCATAGCATATATAAAAGAGACATGATCAAAGGTATACTTATGAGCTATGTGTGCGAATTAGCAAAAGAAATTTCTAGAATCAAGAATATTGAGCTCATGCCTAAGTTTGGTAAAAGTTTGTTCATCAAGAGGCTTGGTAAAGATATCGGCTAATTGATCTTTAGTATTAATGTATGCAATCTCGATATCCCCCTTTTGTTGGTGATCCCTAAGAAAATGATACCGAATGGCTATGTGTTTAGTGCGGCTATGCTCGACGGGATTATCCGCCATCTTGATTGCACTCTCATTATCACATAGCAAAGGGACTTTGGTTAATTTGTAACCGTAGTCCCGCAGGGTTTGCCTCATCCAAAGCAATTGCGCGCAACAATGGCCTGCGGCAATGTACTCGGCTTCGGCGGTGGAAAGAGCGACCGAATTTTGCTTCTTTGAAGCCCAAGACACCAAGGATCTTCCCAAGAACTGGCAAGTCCCCGATGTGCTCTTCCTATTAATCTTACACCCCGCCCAATCGGCATCCGAATAACCAATCAAATCAAATGTGGATCCCCGAGGGTACCAAAGCCCAAATTTAGGAGTATAAGCCAAATATCTCAATATTCGTTTTACGGCCGTAAGGTGAGATTCCATAGGGTCGGATTGGAATCTTGCACACATGCATACGGAAAGCATAATATCCGGTCGAGATGCACATAAATAGAGTAAAGAACCTATCATCGACCGGTATACCTTTTGATCCACGGACTTACCTCCCGTGTCGAGGTCGAGATGCCCATTAGTTCCCATGGGTGTCTTGATGGGCTTGGCATCCTTCATCCCAAACTTGTTTAGAATGTCTTGAGTATACTTTGTTTGGCTAAGGAAGGTGCCCTCTTGGAGTTGCTTTACTTGGAATCCTAGAAAATACTTCAACTCCCCCATCATAGACATCTCGAACTTTTGTGTCATGATCCTACTAAATTCTTCACATGTAGACTCGTTAGTAGACCCAAATATAATATCATCAACATAAATTTGGCATACGAACAAGTCATTTTCAAGAGTTTTAGTGAATAACGTAGGATCGGCCTTTCCGACTTTGAAGCCATTAGCGATAAGGAAATCTCTAAGGCATTCATACCATGCTCTTGGGGCTTGCTTGAGCCCATAAAGCGCATTAGAGAGTTTATAAACATGGTTAGGGTACTCACTATCTTCAAAGCCGGGAGGTTGCTCAACATAGACCTCTTCCTTGATTGGTCCATTGAGGAAGGCACTCTTCACGTCCATTTGATAAAGCTTGAAGCCATGGTAAGTAGCATAGGCTAATAATATGCGAATTGACTCAAGCCTAGCTACGGGTGCATAGGTTTCACCAAAATCCAAACCTTCGACTTGTGAATACCCCTTGGCCACGAGTCGAGCTTTGTTCCTTGTCACCACACCATGCTCGTCTTGTTTGTTGAGGAATACCCACTTGGTTCCTACAACATTTTGGTTAGGACGTGGAACTAAATGCCATACCTCGTTCCTCGTGAAGTTGTTGAGCTCCTCTTGCATCGCCATCACCCAATCTGAATCTTGGAGTGCTTCCTCTACCCTGTGTGGCTCAATAGAGGAAACAAAAGAGTAATGCTCACAAAAATGTGCAACACGAGATCTAGTGGTTACCCCCTTATGAATGTCGCCGAGGATGGTGTCGACGGGGTGATCTCGTTGGATTGCTTGATGGACTCTTGGGTGTGGCGGCCTTGGTTCTTCATCCTCCTTATCCTGATCATTTGCATCCCCCCTTGATCAATGCCGTCATTTTGAGGTGGCTCATCTCTTTGATCTTCTTCTTCATCATTTTGAGCCTCATCCTCATTTTGAGTTGGTGGGGATGCTTGCGTGGAGGAGGATGGTTGATCTTGTGCATTTGGAGACTCTTCGGATTCCTTAGGACACACATCCCCAATGGACATGTTCCTTAGCGCGATGCATGGAGCCTCTTCATTACCTATCTCATCAAGATCAACTTGCTCTACTTGAGAGCCGTTAGTCTCATCAAACACAACGTCACAAGAAACTTCAACTAGTCCTGAGGACTTGTTAAAGACTCTATATGCCCTTGTGTTTGAATCATATCCTAGTAAAAAGCCTTCTACAGTCTTAGGAGCAAATTTTGATTTTCTACCTCTTTTAACAAGAATAAAGCATTTGCTACCAAAGACTCTAAAATATGAAATATTGGGCTTTTTACCGGTGAGGAGTTCGTATGATGTCTTCTTGAGGATTCGGTGTAGATATAACCGGTTGATGGCGTAGCAGGCGGTGTTGACCGCCTCGGCCCAAAACCGATCCGGTGTCTTGTACTCATCAAGCATGGTTCTTGCCATGTCCAATAGAGTTCGATTCTTCCTCTCCACTACACCATTTTGTTGTGGGGTGTAGGGAGAAGAGAACTCATGCTTGATGCCCTCCTCCTCAAGGAAGCCTTCTATTTGTGAGTTCTTGAACTCCGTCCCGTTGTCGCTTCTAATTTTCTTGATCCTTAAGCCAAACTCGTTTTGAGCCTGTCTCAAGAATCCCTTTAAGGTCTCTTGGGTATGAGATTTTTCCTTCAAAAAGAATACCCAAGTGAAGCGAGAATAATCATCCACAATAACTAGACAGTACTTACTCCCGCCGATGCTTATGTAAGCGATCGGGCCGAATAAATCCATGTGTAGGAGCTCCAGTGGCCTGTCGCTTGTCATGATGTTCTTGTGTGGATGATGAGTGCCAACTTGCTTTCCTGCTTGGCATGCGCTACAAAGCCTGTCTTTCTCAAAATGAACATTGGTTAATCCTAAAATGTGCTCTCCCTTTAGAAGCTTATGAAGATTCTTCATCCCAACGTGGGCTAGTCGGCGATGCCAGAGCCAACCCAAGTTAGTCTTAGCAATTAAGCAAGTGTCGAGTTCAGCTCTATCAAAATCTACCAAGTATAGCTGACCCTCTAACACTCCCTTAAATGCTATTGAATCATCACTTCTTCTAAAGACAGTGACACCTACATCAGTGAATAGACAGTTGTAGCCCATTTGACATAATTGAGATACGGAAAGCAAATTGTAATCTAAAGAATCTACAAGAAAAACATTGGAAATGGAGTGGTCAGGAGATATAGCTATTTTACCCAATCCTTTGACCAAACCTTGATTTCCATCCCCGAATGTGATAGCTCGTTGGGGATCTTGGCTTTTCTCGTAGGAGGAGAACATCTTCTTCTCCCCTGTCATGTGGTTTGTGCACCCGCTGTCGAGTATCCAACTTGAGCCCCCGGATGCATAAACCTACAAAACAATTTTAGTTCTTGACTTTAGGTACCCAAACGGTTTTGGGTCCTTTGGCATTAGAAACAAGAACTTTGGGTACCCAAACACAAGTCTTGGAACCCTTGTGTTTTCCCCCAACAAACTTGGCAACAACCTTGCCGGATTTGTTAGTTAAAACATATGATGCATCAAAAGTTTTGAATGAAATGTCATGATGATTTGATGCATTAGGAGTTTTCTTTTTAGGCAACTTATGACGGATTGGTTGCCTAGAACTAGATGTCTCACCCTTATACATAAAAGCATGGTTAGGGCCAGAGTGAGACTTTCTAGAATGAATTCTCCTAATTTTGCTCTCGGGATAACCGGCAGGGTACAAAATGTAACCCTCGTTATCCTGAGGCATGGGAGCCTTGCCCTTAACAAAGTTAGACAAATTTCTAGGAGGGGCATTAAGTTTGACATTGTCTCCCCTTTGGAAGCCAATGCCATCCTTGATGCCAGGGCGTCTCCCATTATAGAGCATACTTCTAGCAAATTTAAACTTTTCATTTTCTAAGTTATACTCGGCAATTTTAGCATCTAATCTTGCTATATGATCATTTTGTTGTTTAATTAAAGCCATATGATCATGAATAGCATCAATATCAACATCTCTACATCTAGTGCAAATAGAAACATGTTCAACATTAGAAGTAGAGGGTTTGCAAGATTTTAATTCTACAACCTTAGCATGTAATATATCATTCTCACTTCTAAGGTTGGAAATAGTAACATTGCAAACATCAAAATCTTTAGCCTTAGCAATCAAATTTTCATTTTCTACTCTAAGGCTAGCAAGAGAAATATTCAACTCATCAATCCTAGCGAGTAAATCAACATTATCATCTCTAGGATTGGAAATACAAACATGAGAATCAACCTTAGCAATTAATTTAGCATTTTCATTTCTAAGGTTGGCAATAGTGTCATGGCATGTGCTTAGCTCACTAGATAGTTTTTGACATTTCTCTATTTCTAGAGCATAAGCATTTTTAACCTTAACATGTTTCTTGTTTTCCTTAATTAGGAAGTCCTCTTGGGAATCCAAAAGGTCATCCTTTTCATGAATAGCACTAATTAATTCATTTAATTTTTCCTTTTGTTCCATGTTAAGGTTGGCAAAAAGGGTACGCAAGTTATCCTCCTCATCACTAGCATTTTCATCACTAGAAGACTCATATTTAGTGGAGGATTTAGATTTAACCTTCTTATTTTTTTCGTCCTTTGCCATGAGGCACTTGTGGCCGACGTTTGGGAAGAGGAGTCCCTTGGTGACGGCGATGTTGGCGGCGTCCTCGTCGGAGGAAGACTCGGTGGAGCTCTCATCGGAGTCCCACTCCCGGCAAACATGGGCATCGCCGCCCTTCTTCTTGTAGTACTTCTTCTTTTCTCTCCTCTTTCCCTTCTTGTCGTCGCCCCTGTCACTGTCACTAGATAAAGGACATTTTGCAATAAAATGACCGGGCTTACCACATTTGTAGCACACTTTCTTGGAACGGGATTTGTAATCCTTCCCCTTCCGTTGCTTGAGGATTTGGCGAAAGCTTTTGATGATTAAAGCCATCTCCTCATTGTCGAGCTTGGAGGCATCAATTGGTTGTCTACTCGGTGTAGACTCCTCCTTCTTCTCCTCTGTCGCCTTGAATGCCACGGGTTGTGCTTCGGACGTGGAGGGTTCATCAAGCTCGTTGATCTTCTTTGAGCCTTTAATCATACATTCAAAGCTCACAAAATTCCCGATTACTTCCTCGGGAGTCATTAGTGTATATCTTGGGTTGCCACGAATTAATTGAACTTGAGTGGGGTTAAGGAAAATGAGAGATCTTAGAATAACCTTAACCACCTCGTGGTCGTCCCATTTCTTGCTCCCGAGGTTGCGCACTTGGTTCACCAAGGTTTTGAGCCGGTTATACATGTCTTGTGGCTCCTCCCCTTGGCGAAGACGAAAGCGACCGAGCTCCCCCTCGATCGTTTCCCGCTTGGTGATCTTGGTGAGTTCATCACCCTCGTGCGCGGTCTTGAGTAGGTCCCAAATCTCCTTCGCATTCTTCAACCCTTGTACCTTGTTATATTCCTCCTTACTTAGACAGGCGAGGAGTATGGTTGTAGCTTGAGAGTTGAAGTGCTCGATTTGGGCCACCTCGTCCTCATCATAATTTTCATCCCCTACGGATGGTACCTGTGCACCAAACTCAACAACATCCCATATACTTTTGTGGAGCGAGGTTAGATGAAATCGCATTAAATCACTCCACCTAGCATAATCTTCACCATCAAACGTTGGTGGTTTGCCTAATGGGACGGAAAGTAAAGGTGTATGTTTGGGAATGCGAGGGTAGCGTAGGGGAATCTTACTATACTTCTTGCGCTCTTGGCGCTTAGAAGTGACGGATGCCGCGTTGGAGCCGGAGGTGGATGTTGATGAAGAATCGGTCTCGTAGTAGACCACCTTCCTCATCCTCTTCTTCTTGTCCCCACTCCGATGCGGTTTGTGGGAAGAAGATTTTTCTTTCTTCTCTTTGTGGTGAGAAGAGGATTTCTTCTCCTTCCCTTTGGTGTGTGAAGAAGACTTCTTCCCTTTGGAGGAGTCCTTCTTCTTCTCCTTCCTCTTGGTGCGGGACTCTTCCGATGAAGTGCTCCCGTGACTCGTAGTGGGCTTGTCGCCGGTCTCCATCTCCCTCTTGGTGTGATCTCCCGACATCACTTCAAGCGGTTAGGCTCTAATGAAGCACCGGGCTCTGATACCAATTGATAGTCGCCTAGAGGGGGGTGAATAGGGCGAAACTGAAATTTACAAAATTAATCACAACTACAAGCCGGGTTAGCGTTAGAAATAATAACGAGTTCGAGAGAGAGGGCGCAAAACAAATCGCAAGCAAATGAAGAGTGTGACACGTGGATTTGTTTTACCGAGGTTCGGTTCTCGCAAACCTACTCCCCGTTGAGGAGGCCACAAAGGCCGGGTCTCTTTCAACCCTTACCCTCTCTCAAACGGTCCCTCGGACCGAGTGAGCTTCTCTTCTCAAATCAAAACTGGGAACAAAACTTCCCCGCAAGGGCCACCACACAATTGGTGCCTCTTGCCTTGATTACAATGGAGTTTTGATCACAAGAACAAGTGAGAAAGAAAAGAAGCAATCCAAGCGCAAGAGCTCAAAGGAACACGACAAATCTCTCTCGCTAATCACTAAAGCCTTGTGTGGAATTGGAGAGGATTTGATCTCTTTGGTGTGTCTAGAATTGAATGCCTAGCTCTTGTAAGTGGTTGAGTAGTGGAAAACTTGGATATCTTAAATGTGGGGTGGTTGGGGGTATTTATAGCCCCAACCACCAAACTAGTCGTTTGGTGGAAGCTGTCTGTCGTATGGTGCACCGGACAGTCCGGTGTACACCGGACATGTCCGGTGCGCCAGCCACGTCACCAAAAGCCGTTGGGTTCGACCGTTGGAGCTCTGTCTTCTGGGCCCGCCTGGATGTCCGGTGGCGCACCGGACATGTACTGTAGAGTGTCCGGTGCGCCAGCATGGGCGTGCCTGCCCTCTGCGCGCGCTGGCGCGCATTTAATGCGCTGCAGGTAGCCGTTGGCGCCTAAAGTAGCCGTTGCTCCACAGTTACACCGGACAGTCCGGTGTACACCGGACATGTCCGGTGAATTATAGCGGAGCAGCCGAAGTGAATTCCCGAGGCTGGCGAGTTCGGAGCCGCGTCCTCTTGGAGCACCGGACACTGTCCGGTGTACACCGGACAGTCCGGTGAATTATAGCGCGCTGGTTCCGAGAATTCCCGAAGGTGAAGAGTTTGAAGTCGATCTTCCCTGGTGCACCGGACACTGTCCGGTGGTGCACCAGATAGTCCGGTGCGCCAGATCAGGGTGCCTTCGGTTGCCCTTAGCTCTCTATTTAGAACCCAACTTTGGTCTTTTTAATTGGCTTGTTGTGAACCTTTGGCACCTGTATAACTTATACACTGGAGCAAACTAGTTAGTCCAATTATTTGTGTTGGGCAATTCAACCACCAAAATCATTTAGGAAATAGGTGTAAGCCGAATTCCCTTTCACCCTCCTTATCCTCCCGGTGCTCCCCAGCCTTCATAACCCTGGGGTTTGGACCGTACGAGTTCAGATTGAGTGACTGTCCATACAGTCTCGAGTGGTTGTACTTATCATGAGTACATGTAGTGAAGGATGACAAACCGATCCTTATATGAGGGGACAATCCTTCTGCTCACACCTAACCCGGCTGAGCCATCACCTTAGGCCCTCCCCTAAACCTGGGAGTCCCTGATCATCCCACTCAAAAGGTGATGAGGGTGAATACCCTTCATCATACACTTTTTTGAAAACATCGTTTAGAAAAAACACTGCCCTTTTCTCATCCCACATTTTGTACTCAAAAGATGTTTGTTAATGCATGCTATCTCTCTTCTCACAATGCAAAAGATCCATCCCTTATTCCTGGCTTAGGTAATGGTAGAAAGAGTAGGTAATTTATGCATCAAGGGAAGAATGGACTTGCCTTCGTCGAAGTTCTCCTGGCACAAAAGATCTATTTCGGAGAGGTCGGGTTCCTGCCCTTCTTCCGGAGCTACAAATTCCGGAGGATCGGATCTCTCTTCTTCGAGCAAAAATATAAGCAAAAACAATACATCAATCACGGTGGCTTAGTGGAGTGTACCAAGTTTTAGATGTTATTATTGTGTGTACTATAATTTATTTAGGCTATTTTTGGTGCATGAAATATCAATATATATACATATATAAAAAATAGGAAAAGAAAAGGACAAAAGAAAAAGATAAAGAATTTTCGGTTAGCTGGGCACGGGGGGAATTCGGCCCAGCAGGGGCGCGCGCGTGGGGCCATGCGGGTAGGTGGCCCACTGAAAGTCGCCTAGAGGGGGGGTGAATAGGGCGAATCTGAAATTTACAAACTTTAAGCACAACTACAAGTCAGGGTTAGCGTTAGAAATATAAACGAGTCTGAGAGAGAGGGCGAAAACAAATCACAAGCAAATAAGGCGGATGACACGGTGATTTGTTTTACCGAGGTTCGGTTCTTGCAAACCTACTCCCCGTTGAGGTGGTCACAAAGACCGGGTCTCTTTCAACCCTTTCCCTCTCTCAAACGATCACTTAGACCGAGTGAGCTTCTCTTCTCAATCAAACGGGACACTAAGTCCCCACAAGGACCACCACACAATTAGTGTCTCTTGTCTTGGTTACAATTGAGTTGGAATCAAGAAAGAAGGAAGAAGGAAGAAGAAAAGCAATCCAAGCGCAAGAGCTCAAATGAACACAAGTATCTCTCTCTCACTAGTCATTATTTGATTGGAATTGACTTTGGACTTGGGAGAGGATTTGATCTCTTGTTTGTGTCTTGTATTGAATGCTATAGCTCTTGTATGAGGTGTGAAGGCTGAAAACTTGGATGCAATGAATGGTGGGTGGTTGGGGGTATTTATAGCCCCAACCACCTAAGGAGCCGTTGGTGGAGGCTGCTGTCGCATGGCACACCGGACAGTTCGGTGCGCCACCGGACACTGTCCGGTGCGCCAGCCACGTCACCCGACCGATGGGTTCTGACCGTTGGAGCTTCTGACAGCTGGGCCACCGGACAGTCCGGTGGTGCACCGGACAGGTCCTGTAGACTGTCCGGTGCGCCTTCTGGCACGTGCTCTGACTTCTGCGCGCGCAGCCATGCATTGTAGCGCATTTAATGTCCTCTGCAGACGACCGTTGGCGCGAAGTAGCCGTTGCTCCGCTAGCACACTGGACAGTCCGGTGAATTATAGCGGAGCGGCTTCCTGAATTCTCGAAGGTGAGCAGTTCCGAGTTGAGTTCATTGGTGCACCAGACACTGTCCGGTGGCACACCGGACAGTCCGGTGCGCCAGACCAGGGCATAATTCAGTTGTCTTTTGCTCTTTTTATTTGAACCCTTTCTTGGTCTTTTTATTGGTTTGTTGTGAACCTTTGGCACCTGTAGAACTTATAATCTAGAGCAAACTAGTTAGTCCAATTATTTGTGTTGGGCAATTCAACCTCCAAGATCAATTAGGAAAAGGTGTAAGCCTATTTCCCTTTCAATCTCCCCCTTTTTGGTGATTGATGCCAACACAAACCAAATCAAATATAAAAGTGCATAATTGAACTAGTTTGCATAATGTAAGTGCAAAGGTTGCTTGGAATGAAACCAATAATTATTTCTACTAGATATGCATGGATGGCTTTCTTCTAATTTAAAATTTTGGACCACGCTTGCACCACATGTTTTGTTTTTGCAAACTCTTTTGGAAATTCTTTTCAAAGTCTTTTTGCAAATAGTCAAAGGTAAATGAATAAAATTTGAGAAGCATTTACAAGATTTGAAATTTTCTCCCCCTATTTCAAATGCTTTTCCTTTGACTAAACAAAACTCCCCCTTAATGAAATCCTCCTCTTAGTGTTCAAGAGGGTTTTAGATATTATTTTTGAAGAGGGTATTCCAATTTGAAATTATATCATAAATAAGATACCAATTGAAAAATATCAATTGAAAAATCTTTTCTTAACATAAGCTTGAAAGACTATATTTTTGAAATTTGGTGGTGGTGCGATCCTTTTGCTTTGGGCTAATACTTTCTCCCCCTTTGGCATGAATCGCCAAAAACAGATACTTGAGTGAAATATAAGCCCTTCTAACTACTTTCTCCCCCTATGGTAAATAATGTATGAGTGAAGATTATACCAAAGTTGGAGAGCGGTGCGGAGCGACGGCAAAGGATGAATAATTCGATGGAGTGGAGTGAAAGCCTTGTCTTCACCGAAGATTCCAATTCCCTTTCAATCTATGACTTAGCATGAAATGCACTTGAAACCACATTAGTCATAGCACATGAAAGAGATATGATCAAAGGTATATAAATGAGCTATGTGTGCAAAATATCAATCAAAATTCCTAGAATCAAGAATATTTAGCTCATGCCTAAGTTTGGTAAAAGTTTGCTCATCTAATGGCTTGGTAAAGATATCGGCTAATTGTTCTTTGGTGTTAACATAAGCAATCTCGATATCCCCCTTTTGTTGGTGATCCCTCAAAAAGTGATACCGAATGGCTATGTGTTTAGTGCGGCTATGCTCAACGGGATTATCCGCCATGCGGATTGCACTCTCATTATCACATAGAAGAGGAACTTTGGTTAATTTGTAACCATGGTCCCTAAGGGTTTGCCTCATCCAGAGCAATTGCGCGCAACAATGGCCTGCGACAATGTACTCGACTTCAGCGGTAGAAAGAGCCATAGAATTTTGCTTCTTTGAAGCCCAAGACACCAGAGATCTTCCCAAGAACTGGCAAGTCCCTGATGTGCTCTTTCTATTAATTTTACACTCTGCCCAATCAGCATCGGAATAACCAATTAAATCAAATGTGGATCCCCTGGGGTACCAAAGGCCAAACTTAGGAGTATAAACTAAATATCTCAAGATTCGTTTTACGGTCCTAAGGTGAACTTCCTTAGAATCAGCTTGGAATCTTGCACACAGGCATACAGAAAGCATAATATTCAATCGTGAAGCACATAAATAGAGTGAAGAATCTATCATCGACCGGTATACCTTTTGATCTACGGATTTACCTCCCGTGTCGAGGTCGAGATGCCCATTGGTTCCCATGGGTGTTTTGATGGGCTTGGCATCCTTCATCCCAAACTTTGTGAGTATGTCTTGAATGTACTTCGTTTGGCTAATGAAGGTGCCCTCTTGGAGTTTCTTCACTTGAAATCCTAAGAAATACTTCAACTCCCCCATCATAGACATCTCGAATTTTTGAGTCATGATCCTACTAAACTCTTCACATGTGTAGATTCGTTAGTAGACCCAAATATGGTATCATCAACATAAATTTGGCATACAAACAAATCATTTGCATGTGTTTTAGTAAAGAGAGTAGGATCGGCTTTTCCGACTTTGAAGCCATTAGCGATAAGAAAATCTCTTAGGCATTCATACCATGCTCTTGGGGCTTGCTTGAGCCCATAAAGCGCCTTAGAGAGTTTATAGACATGGTTAGGGTACTCACTATCTTCAAAGCCAGAAGGTTGCTCAACATAGACCTCCTCCTTGATTGGTCCATTGAGGAAGGCACTTTTCACGTCCATTTGATAAATCTTAAAGCCATGGTAAGTAGCATAGGCAAGTAAAATGCGAATTGACTCAAGCCTAGCTACGGGTGCATAGGTTTCACCGAAATCCAAACCTTCGACTTGTGAATATCCCTTGGCCACAAGCCAGGCTTTGTTCCTTGTCACCACACCATGCTCATCTTGTTTGTTGCGGAAGACCCACTTGGTTCCTACAACATTTTGGTTAGGACGTGGAACTAAATGCCATACCTCATTCCTTGTGAAGTTGTTGAGCTCCTCCTGCATTGCCAGCACCCAATCCGAATCTTGAAGTGCTTCCTCTACCCTGTGTGGCTCAATAGAGGAAACAAAAGAGTAATGTTCACAAAAATGAGCAACACGAGATCGAGTGGTTACCCCCTTTTGAATATCGTCGAGGATGGTGTTCACGGGGTGATCTCGTTGGATTGCTTGGTGGACTCTTGGGTGTGGCGGTCTTGGACCGTCATCATCTTCCTTGTCTTGATTATTAGCATCTCCCCCTTGATCATTGTCCTCCTCTTGAGGTGGCTCCTCTTGATCTTCATCTTCATCATCTTGAGCTTGATCCTCATCTTGAGTTGGTGGAGATGCTTGCATTGAGGAAGATGGTTGATCTTGTGCATGTGGAGGCTCTTCGAATTCCGTACGACACACATCCCCAATGGACATGTTCCTTAGTGCGACGCATGGAGCCTCTTCATCATCTAGCTCTTCAAGATCAACTTGCTCTACTTGAGAGCCGTTAGTCTCATCAAACACAATGTCACAAGAAACTTCAACAAGTCCAGAGGACTTGTTAAAGACTCTATATGCCCTTGTGTTTGAATCATAACCAAGTAAAAAGCCTTCTACAACCTTAGGAGAAAATATAGATTTTCTACCTCTTTTAACAAGAATAAAACATTTGCTACCAAAGACTCTAAAATATGAAACATTGGGCTTTTTACCGGTGAGGAGTTCATATGATGTCTTCTTGAGGATTCGGTGAAGATATAACCGGTTGATGGCATAGCAAGCGGTGTTGACCGCCTCGGCCCAAAACCGATCCGAAGTCTTGTACTCATTAAGCATGGTCCTTGCCATGTCCAATAGAGTTATATTCTTCCTCTCCACTACACCATTTTGTTGTGGCGTGTAGGGAGAAGAGAACTCATGCTTGATGCCCACCTCCTCAAGAAAGCTTTCGATTTGTGAATTCTTGAACTCCGTCCCATTGTCGCTTCTAATCTTTTTGATCCTTAAGCCGAACTCATTTTGAGTCCGTCTCAAGAATCCCTTTAATGTCTCTTGGGTTTGTGATTTTTCCTGCAAAAAGAACACCCAAGTGAAACGAGAATAATCATCCACTATTACAAGACAATACTTACTCCCGCCAATGCTTATGTAAGCTATCGGGCCGAATAGGTCCATGTGGAGTAGCTCAAGCGGCCTGTCGGTCGTCATGATGTTCTTGTGTGGATGATGAACACCAACTTGCTTTCCTGCTTGACATGCGCTACATACCCTGTCTTTCTCAAAATGAACATTGGTTAGTCCCAAAATGTGCTATCCCTTTAGAAGCTTATGAAGATTCTTCATCCCAACATAGGCTAGTCGGTGGTGCCAGAGCCAACCCATGTTAGTCTTAGCAATTAAGCAAGTGTCGAGTTCAGCTCTATCAAAATCTACTAAGTATAACTGACCCTCTAACACTCCCTTAAATGCTACTGAATCATCACTTCTTTTAAAGACAGTAACACCTAAATCTGTAAAAAGACAGTTGTAGCTCATTTTACACAATTGAGAAACGAAAAGCAAATTGTAATCTAAAGAATCTACAAGAAAAACAATGGAAACAGAGTGGTCAGGAGATATAGCAATTTTACCCAATCCTTTGACCAAACCTTGATTTCCATCCCCGAATGTGATAGCTCGTTGGGGATCTTGGTTTTTCTCATAGGAGGAGAACATCTTCTTCTCCCCTGTCATGTGGTTTGTGCACCCGCTATCGATGATCCAACTTGAGCCCCCGGATGCATAAACCAAAACAATTTTAGGCCTTGTTTTTAGGTACTCAAACGGTCTTGGGTCCTTTGACATTAGAAACAAGCACCTTGGGTACCCAAACACAAGTCTTGGAGCCCTTGTGTTTGCCCCCAACATATTTGGCAACTACTTTGTCTGATTTGTTAGTTAAAACATATGATGCATCAAAAGTCTTAAATGAAATGTTAGGTTCATTTGATGCAATTGGAGTTCTCTTCTTAGGCAATTTAGCACGGGTTGATTGCCTAGAACTAGATGCCTCACTCTTATAAATAAAAGCATGATGAGAGCCAGAGTGAGACTTCCTAGAATGAATTCTCCTAATTTTGTGCTCGGGATAACCGGCAGGGTACAAAATGTAACCCTCGTTATCCTGAGCCATGGGAGTTTTGCCCTTAACAAAGTTTGACAATCTTTTAGGAGGGGCATTAAGCTTGACATTGTCTCCCTTTTGAAAGTCAATGCCATCCTTAATGCCTGGGTGTCTCCCACTATAAAGCATACTACGAGCAAATTTAAAATTTTCATTTTCTAATTCATGCTCGGTAATTTTAGCATCTAATTTTGCTATATGATCATGTTGTTGTTTAATCATAGCAATGTGATCATGAATAGCATCAATGTTAACACCTCTACATCTAGTGCAAATGGTAACATGCTCAACGGTAGATGCAGAGGGTTTGCAAGAATTTAGTTCAACAATCTTAGCATGTAAGATGTCATTCTCATCTCTAATATTGGAAATAGAAACATTGCAAACATCTAATTCGATAGCCTTAGCAATTAATTTTTCATTCTCATTTCTAAGGCTAGCAAGAGAGGCATTCAATTTTTCAATCTTAGTAATTGAACTAGCGTTATCATTTCTAAGATTATCAGTTGAATCATCACAAACATTTGATTTCTCAACCTTAGCAATTAGTTTGGCATTTTCATTTCTAAGGTTGGAAATAACATCATGGCAGGTACTTAGCTCACTAGATAATTTTTCATATTTCTCTACCTCTAGAACATAAGCATTTTTAACCTTAACATGCTTTTTGTTTTATTTAATTAGGAAGTCCTCTTAGCTATCCAAGAGTTCATCCTTCTCATGAATAGCACTAATCAATTCATTTAATTTTTCTTTTTGTTGCATGTTTAAGTTGGCAAAAAGGGTGAGCAAATCATCCTCATCATCACTAGAGCTAGCCTCATCACTAGATGTTGCATACTTAGTGGAGGATCTAGATTTTACCTTCTTCTTCTTGCCGTCCTTTGCCATTAGGCACTTGTGGCCGACGTTGGGGAAGAGGAGGCCTTTGGTGACGGCGATGTTGGCGGCGTCCTCGTCGGAGGAGGAGTCGGTGGAGCTCTCATCGGAGTCCCACTCCCGGCAAACATGGGCATCGCCTCCCTTCTTCTTATAGTACCTCTTCTTTTCCTTCTTCTTCCCCCTCTTGTCATTATCCCTGTCACTATCACTAGACAAAGGAAATTTAGCAATAAAATGACCGAGCTTACCACATTTGTAGCAAACCTTCTTGGAGCGGGACTTGTAATCCTTCTCTCTCCTTTGCTTGAGGATTTGGCGAAAGCTTTTGATGATGAGCGCCATCTCCTCATTGTCGAGCTTGGAGGCGTCGATGGGGACCCTACTAGGTGTAGAGTCTTCTTTCTTCTCCTCCGTTGCCTTGAAGGCGACGGGTTGCACCTCGGGTGTTGAGGTGGTGCCTTGCTCGATGATCTTCTTAGAGCCTTTGATCATCAATTCAAAGCTCACAAATTTTCCTATAACTTCCTCGAGAGACATTAGCTTATATCTAGGATCACCACGAATTAATTGTACTTGAGTAGGGTTAAGAAATACAAGTGATCTTAGAATAACCTTGACCATTACATGGTCATCCCACTTGGAGCTCCCGAGGTTGCGCACCTGGTTCACCAAGGTTTTTAGCCGGTTGTACATGGCTTGCAGGTCTTCTCCTTGGTTGAGCATAAAGCGACCGAGCTCCCCCTCGATCGTTTCCCGCTTGGTGATTTTGGTCACCTCATCTCCTTCGTGCGCGGTCTTGAGTACGTCCCAAATCTCTTTGGCGCTCTTCAACCCTTGCACCTTATTATATTCCTCTCGACTTAGAGAGGTGAGGAGTATAGTAGTCGCTTGAGAGTTGAAGTGCTCGATTTGGGCCACCTCGTCCTCATCATAATCTTCATCCCCTACGGATGGTACATGTACTCCAAACTCAACAACATTGAAAGTCGCCTAGAGGGGGGGGGGTGAATAGGGCGAAACTGAAATTTACAAAATTAATCACAACTACAAGCCGGGTTAGCGTTAGAAATATAATAGAGTCCGCGAGAGAGGGTGCAAAACAAATCGCAAGCGGATGAAGAGTGAGACACGTGGATTTGTTTTACCGAGGTTCGGTTTTCGCAAACCTACTCCCCGTTGAGGAGGCCACAAAGGCTGGGTCTCTTTCAACCCTTACCCTCTCTCAAACGGTCCCTCGGACCGAGTGAGCTTTCTCTTCTCAATCACTTGGAACACAAAGTTCCCACAAGGACCACCACAAGATTGGTGTCTCTTGCCTCAATTACAAGTGAGTTTGATTGCAAGAAGGATTGAAAGAAAGCACGATTGCAAAAGCCAAGCGACAAGAGCGACAAATGACACACGGATCACTTTCTCTCTCAAGTCACTAATCACTAAAGATCTCTTTTCTCAATTGTGAAACTTGGAGAGATGGAGGCTTTGAATGTGTCTTGGAATGGATTGCTAGCTCTTGTATTGAATGTTGAAGGTTGGAATGCTTGGTTGAAGTGAATGGAGGTGGTTGGGGTGGTATTTATAGCCCCCAACCACTTCCTAGCCGTTGCTCCATTCTGCCGACCGCGGACGGTCCGCCCGCCTGGTCCGGACGGTCCGCGCCTGTAGATCAACGGCTGAAAATGCAACGGTCAGCAGTAACGGCTATATCAACAGCTATATTGCATTTAATGCGTCGTCAGATGTCAGATAAAGCCTGGCGCGGACGGTCCGGTCGTGCACCCCGGACGGTCCGCGTGGACGCTAAAATTCATTTTACCGAACCCGTCACCTTCGGGTTTTTCGGTTCCTCACCTACCGGACGGTCCGCGCCTGAGGCCGGACGGTCCGCGCGAGGTCCCAGACGGTCCGCTCTTCTCCTCCGGACGGTCCATAGTGCAGACTCAGATTTTTGCATTGGTTCTGTCCGAGGGTCATCCTGGTGGTGCGGACGGTCCGCCACAAGGGCCCGGACGGTCCGCGCTTGGCCTGTTTTTTCCAAAAAGCTTCTCCTGTCCGGAATAATCTACGGTATTCCGGACAGTCGATTTAGTATGTTTGTAGATGAACCTTTGGCACCTGTAGAACGTATATTCTAGAGCAAACTAGTTAGTCCAATAATTTGTGTTGGGCAATTCAACCACCAAAATTATATAAGAACTAGGTGTAAGCCTAATTCCCTTTCAATCTCCCCCTTTTTGGTGATTGATGCCGACACAAACCAAAGCAAATATAGAAGTGCATAATTGAACTAGTTTGCATAATGTAAGTGCAAAGGTTGCTTGGAATTGAGCCAATATAAATACTTACAAGATATGCATGGATTGTTTCTTTCATTCTTAATATTTTGGACCACGCTTGCACCACACGTTTTGTTTTTGCAAATTCTTTTGTAAATCCTTTTCAAAGTTCTTTTGCAAATGGTCAAAGGTAAATGAATAAGATTTTGCAAAGCATTTTCAAGATTTGAAATTTTCTCCCCCTGTTTCAAATGCTTTTCCTTTGACTAAACAAACTTCCCCTAAATGAGATCCTCCTCTTAGTGTTCAAGAGGGTTTTGATATATCATTTATGGAATACTACTTTCTCCCCCTTTTGAACACAATAGGATACCAATTGATAAATACTCTTGGAAAACACTAAGTTTTTGAAGTTTGTGGTGGTGCGGTCCTTTTGCTTTGGGCTCATACTCTCTCCCCCTTTGGCATGAATCGCCAAAAACGGAATCATTAGAGCCCTCTAAATTACTTTCTCCTCCTTTGGTCATAAATAAAAGAGTGAAGATTATACCAAAGTAGGAGTCCTTTTGTTTTGCTCTCTCCCCCAAAGATAGAGAGCGGCTCGGAGTGACGACGAAGGATGAGTTACGGAGTGGAAGCCTTTGTCTTCGCCGAAGACTCCAATTCCCTTTCAATACACCTATGACTTGGTTTGAAATAGACTTGAAAACACATTAGTCATAGCATATGAAGGAGACATGATCAAAGGTATATTTATGAGCTATGTGCAAAGTTAGCAAAAGAAATTTCTAGAATCAAGAATATTGAGCTCATGCCTAAGTTTGGTAAAAGTTTGTTCATCAAGTGGTTTGGTAAAGATATCGGCTAATTGATCTTTAGTATTAATGTATGCAATCTCGATATCCCCCTTTTGTTGGTGATCCCTAAGAAAATGATACCGGATGGCTATGTGTTTAGTGCGGCTATGCTCGACAGGATTGTCGGCCATTTTGATTGCACTCTCATTATCACATAACAAAGGGACTCTGGTTAATTTGTAACCGTAGTCCCACAAGGTTTGCCTCATCCAAAGTAGTTGCACGCAACAATGACCTGCGGCAATGTACTCGGCTTCGGCGGTGGAAAGAGCGACCGAATTTTGCTTCTTTGAAGCCCAAGACACCAAGGATCTCCCCAAGAACTGGCAAGTCCCCGATGTGCTCTTCCTATTAATTTTGCACCCCGCCCAATCGGCATCCGAATAACCAATCAAATCAAATGTGGATCCCCGAGGGTACCAAAGCCCAAACTTAGGAGTATAAGCCAAATATCTCAAGATTCGTTTTACGGCCGTAAGGTGGGTGAAAGTCGCCTAGAGGGGGGGGGTGAATAGGGCGAAACTGAAATTCTCAAAAATAATCACAACTACAAGCCGGGTTAGCGTTAGAAATATAATGGAGTCCGCGAGAGAGGGCGCAAAACAAATCGCAAGCAAATAATGAAGTGAGACACGCGAATTTGTTTCACCGAGGTTCGGTTCTCTCAATCCTACTCCCCGTTGAGGAGGCCACAAAGGCCGGGTCTCTTTCAACCCTTCCCTCTCTCAAACGATCCCGCGGATCGAGTGAGCTTTCTCTTCTCAATCACTTGGAACACAAAGTTCCCACAAGGACCACCACAAGTTTGGTGTCTCTTGCCTCAATTACAAGTGAGCTTGATCGCAATGAAAGAATCAAGAAAGAAGAAAGCAATCCAAGTGCAAGAGCTCGAAAGAACACAAGCAAATCACTCTCTCTAGTCACTATGGCGTTGTGTGGAATTTGGAGAGGATTTGATCTCTTTGGTGTGTCTAGAATTGAATGCTAGAGCTCTTGTAGTAGTTGGGAAGTGGAAAAAACTTGGATGCAATGAATGGTGGGGTGGTTGGGGTATTTATAGCCCCAACCACCAAAAGTGGCCGTTGGAAGGCTGTCTGTTCGATGGCGCACCGGACAGTCCGGTGCACACCGGACAGTTCGGTGCCCCCTGCCACGTCATCACTGCCGTTGGATTCTGACCGTTGGAGCTTCTGACTTGTGGGCCCTCCAGGGTGTCCGGTGCACACCGGACATGTACTGTTTGCTGTCCGGTGTGCCAGCATGGGCGATTCTGACTCCTGTGCGCGCTGCGCGCGCATTTATTGCTCTGCAGAGAGCCGTTGGCGCGGAGATAGCCGTTGCTCCGGAGTCGCACCGGACAGTCCGGTGCACACCGGACAGTCCGGTGAATTATAGTGGACTAGCCGTTGGAGTTTCCCGAAGCTGGCGAGTTCCTGAGGCCGACCTCCCTTGGCGCACCGGACACTGTCCGGTGTACACCGGACAGTCCGGTGAATTATAGCCGAGTCGCCTCTGGGAATTCCCGAAGGTGGAGAGTTTGAGTCTGAGTTCCCCTGGTGCACCGGACATGTCCGGTGGCGCACCGGACAGTCCGGTGCGCCAGTTCAGGGGTGCCTTCGGTTGCCCCTATGCTCCTTTGTTGAATCCAAAACTTGGTCTTTTTATTGGCTAAGTGTGAACCTTTTACACCTGTATAATCTATACACTTGGGCAAACTAGTTAGTCCAATTATTTGTGTTGGGCAATTCAACCACCAAAATTATATAGGAACTAGGTGTAAGCCTAATTCCCTTTCAATCTCCCCCTTTTTGGTGATTGATGCCAACACAAACCAAAGCAAGTATAGAGATGCATAATTGAACTAGTTTGTACAATGTAAGTGCAAAGGTTGCTTGGAATTGAGCCAATATAAATACTTACAAGATATGCATGGATTGTTTCTTTCTTATATAACATTTTGGACCACGTTTGCACCACATGTTTTGTTTTTGCAAACTCTTTTGTAAATCCTTTTCAAAGTTCTTTTGCAAATAGTCAAAGGTGAATGAATAAGATTTTGCCAAGCATTTTCAAGATTTGAAATTTTCTCCCCCTGTTTCAAATGCTTCTCTTTTTGACTAAACAAAACTCCCCCTAAATGAGATCCACCTCTTAGTGTTCAAGAGGGTTTTGATATACAATTTTTGAAATACTACCTCACCCCCTTTTGAACATAATAGGATACCAATTGAAAATATTCAACACTAAATTTTTGAAATTGGTGGTGGTGCGGTCCTTTTGCTTTGGGCTCATATCTCCCCCTTTTTGGCATGAATCGCCAAAAACGGAATCATTAGAGCCCTCGAAGTGCTATCTTCCCCTTTGGTCATAAATAAATGAGTTAAGATTATACCAAAGGCGAAGTCCGGTCCTTAAGCTTTGGGCTCTTACTTTCTCCCAAAGACGAAGTCCTTTTCTTTGATGCTCATTTCTCCCCAAGGAATAGAGAGTTGCTTGGAGTGATGGCGAAGTATGAGTTACGGAGTGGAAGCCTTTGTCTTCGCCGAAGACTCCAATTCCCTTTCAATATACCTATGACTTGGTTTGAAATACTCTTGAAAACACATTAGTCATAGCATATACAGAAGAGATATGATCAAAGGTATATAAATGAGCTATGTGTGCAATCTAACAAAAGAAGTTGCGGGAATCAAGAATATTGAGCTCATGCCTAAGTTTGGTAAAAGTTTGTTCATCAAGAGGCTTGGTAAAGATATCGGCTAATTGATCTTTAGTGTTAATGTAAGAAATCTCGATATCCCCCTTTTGTTGGTGATCCCTAAGAAAATGATACCGAATGGCTATGTGCTTAGTGCGGCTATGCTCGACGGGATTGTCGGCCATCTTGATTGCACTCTCATTATCACATAGCAAAGGGACTTTGGTTAATTTGTAACCGTAGTCCCGCAGGGTTTGCCTCCTCCAAAGCAATTGCGCGCAACAATGGCCTGCGGCAATGTACTCGGCTTCGGCGGTAGAAAGAGCGACCGAATTTTGCTTCTTTGAAGCCCATGACACCAAGGATCTTCCCAAGAACTGGCAAGTCCCCGATGTGCTCTTCCTATTGATTTTGCACCCCGCCCAATCGGCATCCGAATAACCAATTAAATCAAAAGTGGATCCCCTAGGGTACCAAAGCCCAAACTTAGGAGTATAAGCCAAATATCTCAAGATTCGTTTCACGGCCGTAAGGTGAGCTTCCATAGGGTCGGCTTGGAATCTTGCACACATACATACGGAGAGCATAATATCTGGTCGAGATGCACATAAATAGAGTAAAGAACCTATCATCGACCGGTATACCTTTTGATCCACGGACTTACCTTCCGTGTCGAGGTCGAGATGCCCATTAGTTCCCATGGGTGTCTTGATGGGCTTGGCATCCTTCATTCCAAACTTGGTTAGTATGTCTTGAGTGTATTTGGTTTGACAAATGAAGGTGCCCTCTTGGAGTTGCTTGACTTGGAATCCTAGAAAATACTTCAACTCCCCCATCATCGACATCTCGAATTTCTGTGTCATGATCCTACTAAACTCTTCACATGTAGACTCGTTAGTAGACCCAAATATAATATCATCAACATAAATTTGGCATACAAACAAGTCATTTTCAAGAGTTTTAGTAAAGAGTGTAGGATCGGCTTTGCCGACTTTGAAGCCATTAGCAATAAGGAAATCTCTAAGGCATTCATACCATGCTCTTGGGGCTTGCTTGAGCCCATAAAGCGCCTTAGAGAGCCTATAGACATGGTTAGGGTACTCACTATCTTCAAAGCCGGGAGGTTGCTCAACATAGACCTCTTCCTTGATTGGTCCGTTGAGGAAGGCACTTTTCACGTCCATTTGATAAAGCTTAAAGCCATGGTAAGTAGCATAGGCTAATAATATGCGAATTGACTCAAGCCTAGCTACGGGTGCATAAGTTTCACCGAAATCCAGACCTTCGACTTGGGAGTATCCTTTGGCCACAAGTCGAGCTTTGTTCCTTGTCACCACACCATGCTCATCTTGCTTGTTGCGGAAGACCCATTTGGTTCCTACAACATTTTGATTAGGACGTGGAACTAAGTGCCATACCTCGTTCCTTGTGAAATTGTTGAGCTCCTCTTGCATTGCCACCACCCAATCCGAATCTTGGAGTGCTTCCTCTACCCTGTGTGGCTCAATAGAGGAAACAAACGAGTAATGTTCACAAAAATGAGCAACACGAGATCGAGTAGTTACCCCCTTATGAATGTCGCCGAGGATGGTGTCGACGGGGTGATCTCGTTGGATTGCTTGGTGGACTCTTGGGTGTGGCGGCCTTTGCTCTTCATCCTCCTTGTCTTGATCATTTGCATCTCCCCCTTGATTATTGCCGTCATCTTGAGGTGGCTCATTTGCTTGATCTTCTACTTCATCAACTTGAGCTTCATCCTCATTTTGAGTTGGTGGAGATGCTAGCGTGGAGGAGGAAGGTTGATCTTGTGCATTTGAAGGCTCTTCGGATTGCTTAGGACACACATCCCCAATGGACATGTTCCTTAGCGCGATGCATGGAGCCTCTTCTTCACCTATCTCATCAAGATCAACTTGCTCTACTTGAGAGCCATTAGTTTCATCAAACACAACGTCACATGAGACTTCAACTAGTCCAGTGGACTTGTTAAAGACCCTATATGCCCTTGTGTTTGAGTCATAACCAAGTAAAAAGCCTTCTACAGTTTTAGGAGCAAATTTAGATTTTCTACCTCTTTTAACAAGAATAAAGCATTTGCTACAAAAAACTCTAAAGTATGAAATGTTGGGCTTTTTACCGGTTAGGAGTTCATATGATGTCTTCTTGAGGATTCGGTGAAGATATAACCGGTTGATGGCGTAGCAGGCGGTGTTGACCGCTTCGGCCCAAAACCGGTCCGGTGTCTTGTACTCATCAAGCATGGTTCTTGCCATGTCCAATAGAGTTCGATTCTTCCTCTCCACTACACCATTTTGTTGAGGGGTGTAGGGAGAAGAGAACTCATGCTTGATGCCCTCTTCCTCAAGAAAGCTTTCAATTTGAGAGTTCTTGAACTCCGTCCCGTTGTCGCTTCTTATTTTCTTGATCCTTAAGCCGAACTCATTTTGAGCCCGTCTCAAGAATCCCTTTAAGGTCTCTTGGGTTTGAGATTTTTCCTGTAAAAAGAACACCCAAGTGAAGCGAGAATAATCATCCACAATAACTAGACAGTACTTACTCCCGCCGATGCTTATGTAAGCGATCGGGCCGAATAGATCCATGTGTAGAAGCTCCAGTGGCCTGTCACTAGTCATGATGTTCTTGTGTGGATGATGGATGCCAACTTGCTTCCCGGCTTGGCATGCGCTACAAATCCTGTCTTTCTCAAAATGAACATTTGTTAGTCCTAAAATGTGCTCTCCCTTTAGAAGCTTATGAAGATTCTTCATCCCAACATGGGCTAGTCGGCGGTGCCAGAGCCAACCCATGTTAGTCTTAGCAATCAAGCAAGTGTCGAGTTCAGCTCTATCAAAATCCACCAAGTATAGCTGGCCCTCTAACACTCCCTTAAATGCTATTGAATCATCACTTCTTCTAAAGACAGTGACACCTACATCAGTGAATAGACAGTTGTAGCCCATTTGACATAATTGGGAAACAGAAAGCAAGTTGTAATCTAAAAAATCAACAAGAAAAACATTGGAAATAGAATGGTCAGGAGATATAGCAATTTTACCAAGTCCTTTGACCAAACCTTGATTTCCATCCCCGAATGTGATTGCTCTTTGGGGATCTTGGTTTTTCTCATATGAGGAGAACATCCTTTTCTCCCCTGTCATGTGGTTTGTGCACCCGCTGTCGAGTATCCAACTTGAGCCTCCGGATGCATAAACCTACAAAACAAGTTTAGTTCTTGACTTTAGGTACCCAAATGGTTTTGGGTCCTTTGGCATTAGACACAAGAACTTTGGGTACCCAAACACAAGTCTTTGACCCCTTGTGCTTGCCCCCAACATACTTGGCAACTATCTTGCCGGATTTGTTAGTTAAAACATAAGATGCATCAAAAGTTTTAAATGAAAGACTATGTTCATTTGATGCACTAGGAGTTTTCTTAGGCAACTTAGCACGGGTTGGTTGCCTAGAACTAGATGTCTCACCCTTATATATAAAAGCATGATTTGGGCTCGAGTGAGACTTCCTAGAATGAATTCTCCTAATTTTGCTCTCGGGATAACCGGCAGGGTATAAAATGTAACCCTCGTTATCCTGAGGCATGGGAGCTTTGCCCTTAACAAAGTTGGACAATCTCTTAGGAGGGGCACTAATTTTGACATTGTCTCCCCTTTGGAAGCCAATGCCATCCTTAATGCCCGGGCGTCTCCCATTATAAAGCATGCTACGAGCAAATTTAAATTTCTCATTTTCTAAGTTGTGCTCGGCAATTGTAGCATCTAATTTTGCTATATGATCATTTTGTTGTTTAATTAAAGCCATATGATCATGAATAGCATTAACATCAACATCTCTACATCTAGTACAAATAGATACATGCTCAACAATAGATGTAGAGGGTTTGCAAGAATTAAGTTCAACAATCTTAGCATGAAGAATATCATTTTTATCTCTAAGGTTGGAAATGGTAGCATTGCAAACATCTAGTTCTTTAGCCTTAGCAATTAATTTTTCATTTTCTATTCTAAGGCTAGCAAGTGAAATGTTTAATTCTTCAATCCTAGCAAGCAAATCATTATTATCTCTAGGATTGGGAATTGAAACATTACAAACATGTGAATCAACCTTAGCATTTAAACTAGCATTTTCATGTCTAAGGTTGTCAATCATCTCACGGCAAGTGCTTAGCTCACTAGATAATTTTTCACATTTCTCAATCTCAAGAGCATAAGCCTTTTTAACCTTAACATGTTTCTTGTTTTCTTTAATTAGACAATCCTCTTGAGAATCCAAAAGATCATCCTTTTCATGAATAGCACTGACTAATTCATTTAATTTTTCCTTTTGAGCTATGTTAAGGTTGGCAAAAAGGGAACGCAAACTATCTTCCTTATCACTAGCATTATCATCACTAGAAGATTCATATTTAGTGGAGGAGTTAGATTCAACCTTTTTCTTTTTGCCGTCCTTTGCCATGAGGCACTTGTGGCCGACGTTGGGGAAGAGAAGTCCCTTGGTGACGGCGATGTTGGCGGCGTCCTCGTCATCGGAGGAGTCGCTTGAGCTTTCGTCGGAATCCCATTCCCGACAAACATGGGCATCGCCGCCCTTCTTCTTGTAGTACCTCTTCTTTTCCTTTCTTCTCCCCTTCTTGTCGTCGCCTCGGTCACTGTCACTAGATATAGGACATTTAGCAATAAAATGACCGGGCTTACCACATTTGTAGCAAACCTTCTTGGAGCGGGACTTGTAGTCTTTCCCCCTCCTTTGCTTGAGGATTTGGCGGAAGCTTTTGATGACGAGCGCCATTTCCTCATTGTCGAGCTTGGAGGCGTCTATTGGTTGTCGACTTGGTGTAGCCTCCTCCTTCTTTTCTTCCGTCGCCTTGAATGCGACGGGTTGAGCTTTGGATGTGGTGGGTTCGTCAAGCTCATTGATCTTTCTCGAGCCTTCGATCATGCACTCAAAACTTACAAAATTCCCGATAACTTCCTCGGGGGTCATTTTAGTATATCTAGGATTACCACGGATTAATTGAACTTGAGTAGGGTTGAGGAAAATAAGAGATCTTAGAATAACCTTAACCATCTCGTGGTCATCCCATTTTACACTCCCGAGGTTGCGCACTTGATTCACCAAGGTCTTGAGCCGGTTGTACATGTGTTGTGGCTCCTCCCCTTTGCGAAGCCGGAATCGACCGAGCTCCCCCTCGATCGTTTCCCGCTTGGTGATCTTGGTGAGCTCGTCTCCCTCGTGCGCGGTTTTGAGCACATCCCAAATCTCCTTGGCGCTCTTCAACCCTTGTACTTTGTTATACTCCTCTCTACTTAGAGAGGTGAGGAGTATTGTTGTTGCTTGAGAGTTGAAGTGCTCGATTTGGGCCACCTCATCCTCATCATAGTTCTCATCCCCTACCGATGGGACCTGTGCACCAAACTCAACAACATCCCATATACTTTTGTGGAGCGAGGTTAGATGAAATCGCATTAAATCGCTCCACCTAGCGTAATCTTCACCATCAAAAGTCGGTGGTTTGCCTAATGGGATGGAAAGTAAAGGTGTATGTTTGGAAATGCGAGGGTAGTGTAGGGGGATCTTACTATACTTCTTGCGCTCTTGGCGCTTAGAAGTGACGGAGGGCGCATCGGAGTCGGAGGTCGATGTTGATGAAGTGTCGGTCTCGTAGTAGACCACCTTCCTCATCCTTTTGTGCTTGTCGCCTTTCCGATGCGGCTTGTGGGAAGAAGACTTTCCTTCTTCTCTTTGTGTTGAGAAGAAGATTTCTTCTCCTTCCCTTTGTTGGAGGAGCTCTTCTTCTTCTCCTTCCTCTTGGTGCGGGACTCTTCCGATGAAGTTCTCCCGTGGCTTGTAGTGGGCTTTTCGCCGGTCTCCATCTCCTTCTTGGCGTGATCTCCCGACATCACTTCGAGCGGTTAGGCTCTAATGAAGCACCGGGCTTTGATACCAATTGAAAGTCGCCTAGAGGGGGGGGTGAATAGGGCGAAACTGAAATTCTCAAAAATAATCACAACTACAAGCCGGGTTAGCGTTAGAAATATAATGGAGTCCGCGAGAGAGGGCGCAAAACAAATCGCAAGCAAATAATGAAGTGAGACACGCGAATTTGTTTCACCGAGGTTCGGTTCTCTCAAACCTACTCCCCGTTGAGGAGGCCACAAAGGCCGGGTCTCTTTCAACCCTTCCCTCTCTCAAACGATCCCGCGGATCGAGTGAGCTTTCTCTTCTCAATCACTTGGAACACAAAGTTCCCACAAGGACCACCACAAGTTTGGTGTCTCTTGCCTCAATTACAAGTGAGCTTGATCGCAATGAAAGAATCAAGAAAGAAGAAAGCAATCCAAGTGCAAGAGCTCGAAAGAACACAAGCAAATCACTCTAGTCACTATGGCGTTGTGTGGAATTTGGAGAGGATTTGATCTCTTTGGTGTGTCTAGAATTGAATGCTAGAGCTCTTGTAGTAGTTGGGAAGTGGAAAAAACTTGGATGCAATGAATGGTGGGGTGGTTGGGGTATTTATAGCCCCAACCACCAAAAGTGGCCGTTGGAAGGCTGTCTGTTCGATGGCGCACCGGACAGTCCGGTGCACACCGGACAGTCCGGTGCCCCCTGCCACGTCATCACTGCCGTTGGATTCTGACCGTTGGAGCTTCTGACTTGTGGGCCCTCCAGGGTGTCCGGTGCACACCGGACATGTACTGTTTGCTGTCCGGTGTGCCAGCATGGGCGATTCTGACTCCTGTGCGCGCTGCGCGCGCATTTATTGCTCTGCAGAGAGCCGTTGGCGCGGAGATAGCCGTTGCTCTGGAGTCGCACCGGACAGTCCGGTGCACACCGGACAGTCCGGTGAATTATAGTGGACTAGCCGTTGGAGTTTCCCGAAGCTGGCGAGTTCCTGAGGCCGACCTCCCTTGGCGCACCGGACACTGTCCGGTGTACACCGGACAGTCCGGTGAATTATAGCCGAGTCGCCTCTGGGAATTCCCGAAGGTGGAGAGTTTGAGTCTGAGTTCCCCTGGTGCACCGGACATGTCCGGTGGCGCACCGGACAGTCCGGTGCGCCAGTTCAGGGGTGCCTTCGGTTGCCCCTATGCTCCTTTGTTGAATCCAAAACTTGGTCTTTTTATTGGCTGAGTGTGAACCTTTTACACCTGTATAATCTATACACTTGGGCAAACTAGTTAGTCCAATTATTTGTGTTGGGCAATTCAACCACCAAAATTATATAGGAACTAGGTGTAAGCCTAATTCCCTTTCAGTGGGATTCCTTAGGGTCGGATTGAAATCTTGCACACATGCATACGGAAAGCATAATATCCGGTCGAGATGCACATAAATAGAGTAATGAACCTATCATCGACCGGTATACCTTTTGATCCACGGACTTACCTCCCGTGTCGAGGTCGAGATGCCCATTTGTTCCCATGGGTGTCTTGATGGGCTTGGCATCCTTCATTCCAAACTTGGTTAAGATGTCTTGAGTGTACTTTGTTTGGCTAATGAAGGTGCCCTCTTGGAGTTGCTTAACTTGGAATCCTAGAAAATACTTCAACTCCCCCATCATCGACATCTCGAATTTCTGTGTCATGATCCTACTAAATTCTTCACAAGTAGATTCGTTAGTAGACCCAAATATGATATCATCAACATAAATTTGGCATACAAACAAATCATTGTCAAGAGTTTTAGTGAACAAAGTAGGATCGGCCTTGCCAACTTTGAAGCCATTTGCAATAAGGAAATCTCTAAGACATTCATACCATGCTCTTGGGGCTTGCTTGAGCCCATAAAGCGCCTTAGAGAGCCTATAGACATGGTTAGGATACTTACTGTCTTCAAAGCCGGGAGGTTGCTCAACATAGACCTCCTCCTTGATTGGTCCATTGAGGAAGGCACTCTTCACGTCCATTTGATAAAGCTTGAAGCCATGGTAAGTAGCATAGGCTAATAATATGCGAATTGATTCAAGCCTAGCTACGGGTGCATAGGTTTCACCAAAATCCAAACCTTCGACTTGTGAATATCCCTTGGCCACGAGTCGAGCTTTGTTCCTTATCACCACACCATGCTCGTCTTGTTTGTTGCGGAAGACCCACTTGGTTCCTACAACATTTTGGTCAGGACGTGGAACCAAATGCCATACCTCATTCCTAGTGAAGTTGTTGAGCTCCTCTTGCATTGCCACCACCCAATCCGAATCTTGAAGTGCTTCCTCTATCCTGTGTGGCTCAATAGAGGAAACAAAAGAGTAATGTTCACAAAAATGAGCAACACGAGATCTAGTGGTTACCCCCTTATGAATATCGCCGAGGATGGTGTCGACGGGGTGATCTCGTTGGATTGCTTGGTGGACTCTTGGGTGTGGCGGCCTTGGTTGTTCATCCTCCTTGTCTTGATCATACGCATCTCCCCCTTGATCATTGCCGTCATCTTGAGGTGGCTCATCTCTTTGATCTTCTCCTTCATCAACTTGAGCCTCGTCCTCAATTTGAGTTGGTGGAGATGCTTGCGTGGAGGAGGATGGTTGATCTTGTGCATTTGGAGACTCTTCGGATTCCTTAGGACACACATCCCCAATGGACATGTTCCTTAGCGCAATACACGGAGCCTGTTCTTCACCTATCTCATCAAGATCAACTTGCTCTACTTGAGAGCCGTTAGTTTCATCAAACACAACGTCACAAGAAACTTCAACAAGTCCTGAGGCCTTGTTAAAGACTCTATATGCCCTTGTGTTTGAGTCATATCCTAGTAAAAAGCCTTCTACAGTTTTAGGAGCAAATTTGGATTTTTTACTTCTCTTAACAAGAATAAAGCATTTGCTACCAAAAACTCTAAAATATGAAATATTGGGCTTTTTACCGGTTAGGAGTTCATAGGATGTCTTCTTGAGGATTCGGTGTAGATATAATCGGTTGATGGCGTAGCAGGCGGTGTTGACCGCCTCGGCCCAAAATCGATCCGATGTCTTGTACTCATCAAGCATGGTTCTTGCCATGTCTAATAGAGTTCGATTCTTCCTCTCCACTACACCATTTTGTTGTGGGGTGTAGGGAGAAGAGAACTCATGCTTGATGCCCTCCTCCTCAAGGAAGCCTTCTATTTGTGAGTTCTTGAATTCCGTCCCGTTGTCGCTTCTAATTTTCTTGATCCTTAAGCCGAACTCATTTTGAGCTCGTCTCAAGAATCCCTTTAAGGTCTCTTGGGTATGGGATTTTTCCTGCAAAAAGAACACCCAAGTGAAGCGAGAATAATCATCCACAATAACTAGACAATACTTACTCCCGCCGATGCTTATGTAAGCGATCGGGCCGAATAGGTCCATGTGAAGGAGCTTCAGTGGCCTGTCACTTGTCATGATGTTCTTGTGTGGATGATGGGTGCCAACTTGCTTCCCAGCTTGGCATGCGCTACAAATCCTGTCTTTCTCAAAATGAACATTGGTTAGTCCCAAAATGTGTTCTCCCTTTAGAAGTTTGTGAAGATTCTTCATTCCAACATGGGCTAGTCGGCGGTGCCAGAGCCAACCCAAGTTAGTCTTAGCAACCAAGCAAGTATCGAGTTCAGCTCTATCAAAATCTACCAAGTATAGCTGACCCTCTAACACTCCCTTAAATGCTATTGAATCATCACTTCTTCTAAAGATAGTAACACCTACATCAGTAAATAGACAGTTGTAGCCCATTTGACATAATTGGGATACGGAAAGCAAATTGTAATCTAATGAATCAACAAGAAAAACATTGGAAATAGTATGGTCAGGTGATATAGCAATTTTACCCAATCCTTTGACCACACCTTGATTTCCATCCCCGAATGTGATAGCTCGTTGGGGATCTTGGTTTTTCTCATATGAGGAGAACATCTTCTTCTCCCCTGTCATGTGGTTTGTGCACCCGCTGTCGAGTATCCAACTTGAGCCCCCGGATGCATAAACCTACAAAACAATTTTAGTTCTTGACTTTAGGTACCCAAACGGTTTTGGGTCCTTTGGCATTAGACACAAGAACTTTGGGTACCCAAACACAAGTCTCTGACCCCTTGTGTTTGCCCCCAACAAACTTGGCAACGACCTTGCCGGATTTGTTAGTCAAAACATATGATGCATCAAAAGTTTTGAATGAAATGTCATGATCATTTGATGCATTAGGAGTTTTCCTTTTAGGTAACTTAGCATGGGTTGGTTGCCTAGAACTAGATGTCTCACCCTTATACATAAAAGCATGATTAGGGCCAGAGTGAGACTTCCTAGAGTGAATTTTCCTAATCTTGTTCTCAGGATAACCGGCAGGGTATAAAATGTAACCCTTGTCATCTTGAGGCATGGGAGCCTTGCCCTTAACAAAATTAGACAATCTTTTAGGAGGGGCACTAATTTTGACATTGTCTCCCCTTTGGTAGCCAATGCCATCCTTAATGCCAGGGTGTCTCCCATTATAGAGCATACTTCTAGCAAATTTAAACTTTTCATTTTCTAAGTTATGCTCGGCAATTTTAGCATCTAATTTTGCTATATGATCATTTTGTTGTTTAATTAAAATCATGTGATCATGAATAGCATCAACATCAATATCTCTACATCTAGTACAAATAGTGACATGCTCAATGGTAGATGTAGAGGGTTTGCAAGAATTAAGTTCAACAATCTTAGCACGAAGTATATCATTCTTATCTCTAAGATCGGAAATTGTAACTTTGCAAACATCAAAATCTTTAGCCTTAGTAATCAAGTTTTCATTCTCTAATCTAAGGCTAGCAAGAGATACATTCAATTCTTCAATCTTAGCAAGTAAATCATCATTATTGTTTCTAAGATTGGAGATTGAAATATCACAAACATGAGAATCAACCTTAGCATTTAAACTAGCATTTTCATTTCTAAGGTTGGTAATAGTGTCATGGCAAGTACTTAGCTCACTAGATAATTTCTCACATTTTTCTACCTCTAGAGCATAAGCATTTTTAACCTTAACATGCTTTTTATTTTCCTTGATTAGGAAGTCCTCTTGGGAGTCCAAGAGGTCATCCTTTTCATGGATGGCACTAATTAGCTCATTTAGTTTTTCCTTTTGTTCCATGTTAAGGTTGGCAAAAGGAATGCGCAAGTTATCCTCCTCATTGCTAGCATCATCCTCATCACTAGAGGTTTCATATTTAGTGGAGGATCTTGATTTTACCTTCTTCCTTTTGCCGTCCTTTGCCATGAGGCACTTGTGGCCGACGTTGGGGAAGAGGAGTCCCTTGGTGACGGCGATGTTGGCGGCGTCCTCGTCGGAGGAGGAGTCGGTGGAGCTCTCGTCGGAGTCCCACTCGCGGCACACATGGGCATCGCCGCCCCTCTTCTTGTGATACCTCTTCTTTTCTCTCCTCTTTCCCTTCTTGTCGTTATCCCTGTCACTGTCACTTGATAATGGACATTTTGCAATAAAGTGACCGGGCTTACCACACTTGTAGCAAACCTTCTTGGAACAGGATTTGTAGTCCTTCCCCTTCCGTTGCTTGAGGATTTGGCGAAAGCTTTTGATGATTAAAGCCATCTCCTCATTGTCGAGCTTGGAGGCGTCAATAGGCTGTCTACTCGGTGTAGACTCCTCCTTCTTCTCCTCCGTCGCCTTAAATGCCACTGGTTGTGCTTCGGACGTGGAGGGTTCATCAAGCTCGTTGATCTTCTTGGAGCCCTTGATCATACATTCAAAGCTCACAAAATTCCCGATAACTTCCTCGGGGGTCATTTGAGTATATCTAGGATTTCCACGAATTAATTGAACTTGAGTAGGGTTAAGGAAAATGAGTGATCTAAGAATAACCTTAACCACCTCGTGGTCATCCCACTTCTTGCTCCCAAGGTTGCGCACTTGGTTCACCAAGGTTTTGAGCCGGTTGTACATATCTTGTGGCTCCTCCCCTTGGCGAAGACGGAAGCGACCGAGCTCCCCCTCGATCGTTTCCCGCTTGGTGATCTTGGTGAGTTCATCACCCTCGTGCGCGGTCTTGAGTAGGTCCCAAATCTCCTTTGCATTCTTCAACCCTTGCACCTTGTTGTATTCCTCCTTGCTTAGAGAGGCTAGGAGTATGGTTGTAGCTTGAGAGTTGAAGTGCTCGATTTGGGCCACTTCGTCCGTATCATAATCTTCATCCCCTACGGATGGTACCTGTGCTCCAAACTCAACAACATTCCATATACTTTTGTGGAGTGAGGTTAGATGAAATTTCATTAAATCACTCCACCTAGCATAATCTTCGCCATCAAAGGTTGGCGGTTTGCCTAATGGAACGGAAAGTAATAGAGTATGTCTAGATGTACGGGGATAGTGTAAGGGGATCTTACTAAACTTCTTGCGCTCTTGGCGCTTAGAAGTTACGGACGGTGCATCGGAGTCGGAGGTGGATGTTGATGAAGTGTCGGTCTCATAGTAGACCACCTTCCTCATCCTCTTGTGCTTGTTGCCTTTCCGATGCGACTTGTGGGAAAAAGATTTTTCCTTCTTCTCCTTGTGGAGTGAGGAAGAAGATCTTTTCTCCTTCCGTTTGGAGGAGTCCTTCTTTTTCTCCTTCCTCTTGGTGCGGGACTCTTCCGATGAAGTGCTCCCTTGGCTAGTAGTGGGCTTGTCGCCGGTCTCCATCTCCCTCTTGGTGTGATCTCCCGACATCACTTCAAGCGGTTAGGCTCTAATGAAGCACCGGGCTCTGATACCAATTGAAAGTCGCCTAGAGGGGGGGGGGGTGAATAGGGCGAAACTGAAATTTACAAAATTAATCACAACTACAAGCCGGGTTAGCGTTAGAAATATAATAGAGTCCACGAAAGAGGGTGCAAAACAAATCGCAAGCGGATGAAGAGTGAGACACGTGGATTTGTTTTACCGAGGTTCGGTTTTCGCAAACCTACTCCCCGTTGAGGAGTCCACAAAGGCCGGGTCTCTTTCAACCCTTACCCTCTCTCAAACGGTCCCTCGGACCGAGTGAGCTTTCTCTTCTCAATCACTTGGAACACAAAGTTCCCACAAGGACCACCACAAGATTGGTGTCTCTTGCCTCAATTACAAGTGAGTTTGATTGCAAGAAGGATTGAAAGAAAGCACGATTGCAAAAGCCAAGCGACAAGAGCGACAAATGACACATGGATCACTTTCTCTCTCAAGTCACTAATCACTAAAGATCTCTTTTCTCAATTGTGAAACTTGGAGAGATGGAGGCTTTGAATGTGTCTTGGAATGGATTGCTAGCTCTTGTATTGAATGTTGAAGGTTGGAATGCTTGGTTGAAGTGAATGGAGGTGGTTGGGGTGGTATTTATAGCCCCCAACCACTTCCTAGCCGTTGCTCCATTCTGCCGACCGCGGACGGTCCGCCCGCCTGGTCCGGACGGTCCGCGCCTGTAGATCAACGGCTGAAAATGCAACGGTCAGCAGTAACGGCTATATCAACGGCTATATTGCATTTAATGCGTCGTCAGATGTCAGATAAAGCCTGGCGCGGACGGTCCGGTCGTGCACCCCGGACGGTCCGCGCGGACGCTAAAATTCATTTTACCGAACCCGTCACCTTCGGGTTTTTCGGTTCCTCACCTACCGGACGGTCCGCGCCTGAGGCCGGACGGTCCGCGCGAGGTCCCAGACGGTCCGCTCTTCTCCTCCGGACGGTCCATAGTGCAGACTCAGATTTTTGCATTGGTTCTGTCCGAGGGTCATCCTGGTGGTGCAGACGGTCCGCCGCAAGGGCCCGGACGGTCCGCGCTTGGCCTATTTTTTTCCAAAAAGCTTCTCCTGTCCGGAATAATCTACGGTATTCCGGACAGTCGATTTAGTATGTTTGTAGATGAACCTTTGGCACCTGTAGAACGTATATTCTAGAGCAAACTAGTTAGTCCAATAATTTGTGTTGGGCAATTCAACCACCAAAATTATATAAGAACTAGGTGTAAGCCTAATTCCCTTTCAAACATCCCATATGCTTTTATGGAGTGAGGTTAGGTGATATCTCATCATATCACTCCACCTAGAATAATCTTCACCGTCAAATGTCGGTGGTTTGCCTAATGGGACTGAAAGTAATGGAGTATGTCTAGGAATGCGAGGGTAGCGTAGGGGGATCTTACTATACTTCTTGCGCTCTTGGCGCTTAGAAGTGATGGACGCGGCGTCGGATCCCGAAGTAGAAGGCGATGAAGAGTCGGTCTCGTAGTAGACCACATTCTTCATTTTCTTCTTCTTCTCGCCACTCTTGTGCGTCCTAATGCATGAAGGGGATCCCTCCTTCTTTTTGTTGCTGGACTCCCTTGATGGAGCCTTCCCGTGGCTTGTGGCGGGCTTCTCGCCGGTTACCATCTCCTTCTTGGCGTGATCTCCCGACATCACTTCAAGCGGTTAGGCTCTAATGAAGCACCGGGCTCTGATACCAATTGAAAGTCGCCTAGAGGGGGGGGGGGGGTGAATAGGGCGAATTTGAAATTTACAAACTTTAAGCACAACTACAAGCCGGGGTTAGCGTTAGAAATATAAACGAGTCCGAGAGAGAGGGCGAAAACAAATCACAAGCAAATAAGGCAGATGACACATTGATTTGTTTTACCGAGGTTCGGTTCTTGCAAACCTACTCCCCGTTGAGGTGGTCACAAAGACCGGGTCTCTTTCAACCCTTTCCCTCTCTCAAACGGTCACTTAGACCGAGTGAGCTTCTCTTCTCAATCAAACGGGACACTAAGTCCCCACAAGGACCACCACACAATTGGTGTCTCTTGCCTTGGTTACAATTGAGTTGGAATCAATAAAGAAGGAAGAAGAAAAGCAATCCAAGCGCAAGAGCTCAAATGAACACAAGTATCTCTCTCTCACTAGTCACTATTTGATTGGAATTGACTTTGGACATGGGAGAGGATTTGATCTCTTGTTTGTGTCTTGTATTGAATGCTATAGCTCTTGTATGAGGTGTGAAGACTGAAAACTTGAATGCAATGAATGGTGGGTGGTTGGGGGTATTTATAGCCCCAACCACCTAAGGAGCCGTTGGTGGAGGCTGCTGTCGCATGGCGCACCGGACAGTCCGGTGCGCCACCGGACACTGTCCGGTGCGCCAGCCACGTCACCCCGCCGATGGGTTCTGACTAGGGCTGGAAAAATAGCTCGAGGCTCGTGAGCCGGCTCGGCTCGGCTCGGCGAGGCTCGCGAGCCTAAACGAGCCCGAGCCGAGCCTAATATCGTGGCTCGCTACACTACCGAGCCGAGCCGAGCCAGCTTGGTGAGGCTCGTGAGCCGGCTCGAGGCTCGGCCCAACCAATTTTCCAGAGGCCCAAGAAGAGCAAACCCTAGAGTCCTAGACCGAGTCCACCAGGAGGAAGGCACTTGACTGAGTCACTACGCACTGCGCTACTCGCTCAGTCGCTCGGTCGACGCCTGGTCGCCTCACGCCGCCACAGCGGCGCCACCGCGCCATTGGCCACCAGCCCACCAGCGCCGGCGTCCAGCAGCGCCCAGCCGCCCACCGCGGCAGCAGCCAGCAGCCAGCAGCCAGCTAGGAGCCAGCCACCAGCGGTCCTCCGCTCCGCCGTCCTCTCATCCTCTGGTAGTCTGGTTCTCTCGTCCGACCTCCCTTCTCCCGTCCAGGTTCAGCACCAGCAGGCAGGCAACAGCGTCCAGCAGCTGAGCAGCACACCAGCGCCCACTGCGGCACGTCTCCCGTCCAGCAGGCAGCAGTGAGCCAGCGACCAGCAGCAGACTACAGCCTACAGTAGTACAACCTACAGGTTTGATCTATTATGCCGAGTAGAAAGAGACATCAAAATTGATATTCTACAGGTTTTCATCCATAGGCACTAGGCAGTGTTACATTGTTTGTAAATGCTTATACTACATCTTGATATTCTGCTTATCAGTCAAAATTCAAACTCAAGCATCATGACTCATGAGGGATTTATTTTTACTGATTGTAGCCTGCAGATTTGTAAGTGATTTTGTCAGCTGTAGAAGGGAAGGGGACTGATTCAGAAAGTAATTCATTTGACAAGAGGGATGACATGACTGAAGATGAACTGACAGTGCTAGGTGGAAAAATTGGTGATGCGGACAATGTCACAATTGATGAATCTGATGATAGAAAAAGTAAAAAGGGGGTCAAAAGAAGGCACAAGAAGGTGAAGACTGCTGAAATGGGCAAAAGGGGAAAATCTAAAGTTTGGGATGTCTTTATTAAGGTGAATGTGTCAGATCCATCTGAGAAGGGGAAGATGATATCAAAGGCAAAATGCAACTATTGTAAGAAGCTATATTCTTACATACAAGGATCAACAACATCTCATTTGTCAAGGCACATGAAAATTTGTGATGGGTATTTGAAGCATGTGGCACAGAAGTTGGATCAATCTCTTCTAAACTTTGCTCCATCAACGGCAGGTGAATCTGGATCTGGCCTCCCTCCTATCACTTCTCCTAAAGATTATAATCATGAGCAAGTTAAAAAATTAATTGCTAAGATGATAATAGTTCATGAGTATCCATTTAGGATGGTTGAGCATACTTGGTTTAACATTGTCATGAGATATTTGAATCCTTCATATGAGTTCATTGGTAGGAAGACCATAAGAGCTGAATGTTTAAAGGTGTATGAGTCTGAAAAAGATTCTCTGGCAAAGGTCCTTAAAGGTGTGGAGTACATTTCCCTAACCACTGATTTATGGACATCAAATCAAACTTTATCATATATGTGTTTGGTTGCACACTACATAGATAGTGATTGGAAAATGCAGTGTCGGGTGCTAAATTTTTTTGAGTTAGACCCCCCTCACAAAGGCCCTATCATAGGACAAGCAGTATATGAATGTGTTGCTGCATGGAAAATAGAGGATAAAATTATTTCTATCACTCTAGATAATGCCGCAAACAATGATGGTGCTATTCGAGGTTTGAGGGCCAGATTTTCAGCTAGACAAGGAACTGCTTTTATTGCAAAATATTTTCATGTCAGATGTTGTGCACACATAATTAATTTGGTTGTTAAGGACGGAACTGCAGTATTGGAATCTTTGATAAGCAATCTAAGATCTACTGTGAAGTACATTAAGAAATCTCCTTCTCGCCTGCATAAGTTTGTTGAGATTTGTAGATCTCTAGCTTTGAAAATAGGAGAAGGGTTGAGTCTTGATGTTTCAACTAGATGGAGTTCAACATACAAGATGTTGCATACTAGTGTAGCTTATAAAGAAGCCATTCAAACATATGCTGATGCAGATTTGAACTATAAATGGGAACCTACAGCCGAAGAGTGGGATTTGTTTGTTGCAATTGAACCAATTCTTGCATCTTTAGCTAAAGTTACCACTGCATTGTCTGCTTCTTCATATCCCACTGCGAATTTATTCTATCCTCACATTGTTGACATCAAAATCGCATTGAGGGCAGCAATGGTTTCCAATAATTTGAATTTGAGGAAAATGGGTAATGCAATGATAGAGAAGTTTAACAAGTATTGGGAAGAAAAGAATAATGTTATGGTGATTGCTACTATTCTTGATCCAAGGTATAAGATGAGATTTATTGAGTGGTGCTTCGAGAAGCTATTTGATGGAGACCTAGTTGTGTTTGAGTTAGATGATGTTCGCTGCGAGTTAGAAAAGTTATATGAGGATTTTGAGGTGCAGTATAGAGAGACAAAAGATGCTCAAAATAGATCTAATGCTTCCTCATCTTTGAGTATTAAAGGATCATGTAGTTTGCCATCTGCTTCAAGTGAATTTCAGTCATTCTTGTCTTCAACTCAATCTAACCCATCAAAGAGCGAGTTGCTAATCTATTTAGAGGAGACTAATGTGAGTCTTAGTAACAAGGAGTTTGATTTGTTGAATTGGTGGAAGGTTAATTCACATAGATTTCCGGTGGTGTCCAGAATGGCAAAAAAATTCCTAACTATACCGGCAACATCCGTGTCTTCGGAGTCTACTTTTAGCACAGGGGGTAGAACTCTAGATGATTACCGTAGTTCTCTAAGCCCTTCTATGGTGGAGGCATTGATATGCTCCTCTAGCTGGATTCGAGGTGCACATGATGGAAGCATGACTTATGTGGTAAGGTCTTTTATTATTTCTTATACTTGTCCTTTTCATGTAACACTTTAATTGAACTTTGTATTTTCTCAGGAACAAGATGGTGAGGATGATGTCGAGAATGTTTGGTTTCCAAAAAGTTTGGTGGGAAGCAACTAGTAAGAGATCATGCACTATGAATAAATAGTTTAAGCATGTGATATTTTATCTATGATTGGACCTGCAAATATAAAACTGAAATAAGCCCTCAATGTTTGCAGATGAAAACAAATCTGAATATGCAAACTGAAACAAATCTGAATCTAAAATTCTGAAACAAGACCTCAATGTGTTGTGTTTAAAGCTTAGCATTTTCCTTGTGTTGTGTTTGGCTGTTTGCCGCATGTACTGTTGTCTGTCGCATGGTGCTGTCGTCTGTCGTATGGTGCTTACTGCTCTAGAAATCTAGAGTCTGGACGTCTGGTCAGGAGAGGACTCAGGACAGTGGATGTGGTCTTTTGAATCAATGACAGTGACACCATTTGTATTTTGCATAATACTTTTTTTTGCGTAAATGGCAGTATGGCACTGCTGTAGACTGTAGTGCGCCACTAGTGTTGTTCTAGTGTTCTATGTGGTGTGGTTGTGGACTTGTCACTTGTGGACGTGTGGTCTTTTACTCTTTTGAATGTGAGACAATGATACATATTGTGCTTCAAATTTTAGCTAATGACTGTAAATTGTTGTTTTACTCATTTACTCTTTTAGCTAATGACTGTAATCTGTAAATTTTAGCTAATGACTGCACAGGCTCGCGAGCCAAGCCGAGCCAGCTCGCGAGCCTATATCGATCCGAGCCGAGCCTCATCACCGAGCTCGCGAAGTGGCCGAGCCGAGCCTGGCTCGGCTCGGCTCGTTTCTAGCCCTAGTTCTGACCATTGGAGCTTCTGACAGCTGGGCCACCGGACAGTCTGGTGGTGCACCGGATAGGTCCTGTAGACTGTCCGGTGCGCCTTCTGGCGCGTGCTCTGACTTCTGCGCGTGCAGCCGCGCACTGTAGCGCATTTAATGTCCTCTGCAGACGACCATTGGTGCGAAGTAGTCGTTGCTCCGCCGGCACACCGGACAGTCCGATGCTACACCGGACAGTCCGGTGAATTATAGCGGAGCGGCTTCCAGAATTCCCGAAGGTGAGCAGTTCCGATTTGTGTTCTCTGGTGCACCGGACATTGTCAGGTGGCACACCGGACAGTCCGGTGCGCCAGACCAGGGCACACTTTGGTTGTCTTTTGCTCTTTTTATTTGAACCCTTTCTTGGTCTTTTTATTGGTTTGTTGTGAACCTTTGGCACTTGTAGAACTTATAATCTAGAGCAAACTGGTTAGTCCAATTATTTGTGTTGTGCAATTCAACCACCAAAATCAATTAGGAAAGGAACAATTGGATCTATACCATTAAAAGATCCAAACTTTAGATATATACCATAGACCCCACATGTCATTGACTCATGTGGACCCACATGTAAGTGAGATAGTAATGGTATGGATCCAAAGTGGTGATCTTTTAATGGTATGGATCCAAATTTCCCATTAGGAAAAGATGTAAGCCTATTTCCCTTTCACCCACTTGGCCCGCCAGCGGGGGAACGACGCGGGGACGACGCCGTTGGGCATGGGCCCACGTGCAAGAGGGAGAGGAAGGCTGACGGCGTTGGGTGGTCGGAGGGGGGGGGGCGAACCGGCCGGGGCTCGACCGTCGGTGAGGCCCCGCGGTGGTTCTCCGCTGGGGTCCCGGTTCTGTGACGACGGAGTGGTGCCAAGGCACGGGCGGGGGTAGGGGATTACGGTGGTGGGGCCAATTTGGCTGACGGGTGCTTGGGATGGCCGGTCCACAGCTAGGTGGCGGGCACCCGCGGCGGTGGGATCGCCGGCGAGGTTGCCGGGCGCAATAGGAGAAGGGGATGGGTGTGTTGTGCTCGCGAGGGCATAGTGAAGCTCAAGAGCTACGACAATTGGACTAGAACTTAACAGAGAGGGGAGGGCGGGACTCACCAGAGCGGAGGAAGGGTGTGGCGGCGCTGTCTCAATCGAGCTCAGGGAAGGGGAGAGGGAGTGGCCGAGGCCAGTGTGGAGAAAGAGGGAGCTCGGGCGGTCCTTTTATAGGCACCCAGGCGGGGAAGGGGGCGAGAGGTGGCGAGCATCAGCGAGCTTGCCACGGCGGTGATGGTGGTGCATAGTGGCGACGACGGGACGGCTCGGGCTGGCGCAAGGGGACAGGGACGCAAGGCGCCAACCATGCTGGTGAGCGAGTTAATGGCGAGGCGACGGGGCGGTGGCAACCGACGGCGATCGTGCCGATAGCCTGGTCACGGGCGCGAGGAAGGTGCTGACAAGCGGGACCCGCTTGCCAGAGAGAGCGGTTGCGAGGGAGCGAGGGCGAGTGCGGATGACGGGTGGGGCCGAGCTGGCAGCGGCAGAGGGGAGGGGAGCGCGGGCGCGCGGGAGATGGGCCGCTTGGGCCGCGAGGGGGGAGAGCCGGAGAGGAAGTGCGGGCGCGCGGGCGAGAGAGAAGGACTGGGCCGAAAACACCCAGCCGAGGGGGATTTTTCCTTTTCCTTTTTCTTTTTCTATTTCTATTTCTTTTATCTCTTTTTCTTTTGAACAAATATTTAGCTATATATTCTTAAGTGCTAAAAATATACTATGTGAAATGCTTCTAACTATCATGGTGTATGCATATGATGAAATGTCCTATGAGGTGGAGTCTAGGGAGTAATCAAGGGGGGGGTTAGGAGATTAGGGTTTCTAAGCTTGGGGTTAAATTTTGGGATGTTACACGGTGGTTCCTCGATCCGGAGTAGTGGCGGTTGTTCCCAGATCGGTGGCGCGGTGACGGCAGCTGCTCGATCTAGAGGGCGAGCGACGGCGGGGCCCCTGTGCGGGCAAGCAGCAGTGTCCCCGGGGCCCCGAGGAGGCGGCACTCCCAAGGCGGGCGAGCAAGCGGTGCCCCCGACATGCAAGTAGCAACGGCGCAACACGAGACACGAGGTTTGAGCATCGTCACGAAAGGCGCGAGGTGCGCGCAGCGACGATCATGTGTGACATCCTCCGATCCAGCACAGTTCAGGCGACACGAGTGACGACCTCCATCTGTTCTTGTGTCTTCGACAATGTCCTTTGGCGACTGCCTCCTCCGATTCGTGTTGCATTTCGATTATTGTGTTTTATACCTAAGACATGCACTATTTACTCTAAAAACTATACAATTTTATGCTTGAACATGGAGTTCGTATATCAGTTTACTTCTTGCATATTTTTGCATGCACATTGGAAAGACAATTCCTTGATTTATGTTGTTCATAGTTGGCATAAAAAATCAAATCAAATCATTTATGTTCATAACTGCTAGATTTTTACATCTACCATAAAAGTGTCCTTGATTCCCGCTTATTCGTAATTACCATAAAAAATCAAATCAAATCACTTATGTTCTAATTGCCAGGTTTTTACGTCTACCATAAAACTGTCGCTAATCCCCGCTGGTGTTCTTAGTTGGACCGATATTAGGCTTTTTATCAATTATGCTACATGGTGTAAGTATTTATGCGACGTTGTATAAGAATTTATGCATTGTGTGACTCATGTCATCCAATTTTTTGCGCGCGTGCAATGGAAAGGAAAATATAATCTAAAATTTGCCGCATGCAATAGAAACTCTCAAGATTTGCCATAATTTTTGGATCTATGTAAAAATAAAAACCACATGCATCCGACTCCCATATTTTCGGATCTGCCATAAAAATTAGATCGTTGTCACACCCGGTTGTGAAGGTGAACCGAATAAGAACCATGTACGTGCCAGGATTAGAAATTCACGTACACATCGATTATATAAATGACTCATCATAGCATAATGCTTCGAATTACCATAAAAATTAAGTAATAATATTAAAGACTAGAGTCATTTACATAATATAAATCAAAGTACACAGAATGGAAATGTAGCCAACGTAAACTACCCACCACAGACAGCCGACTGGGGGAGGTCGCTAGCCTAATTCTTGAACACGTCGATGTCCTATAACTCTTGGAGATCCGCCTCGACACTTTCTTCTTCTTCTTTACGTGAGCATAGATTGCACCAAAGGCAACCTGGTGTTTTATGAAAGCAAGGGTGAGTACACATCAACGTACTCAGCAAATGTCTCGTCTGGCTGAAGTATAGTAGCTTTATGTGGAGTTAGGCTGAAAGTAGTTGCTTTTAGTTCGTCAGGTATTTATTATTAGTAGAAGCCAAGTTTTAGCAATAACCAACTCGTGGATCATTTACTCATCAAGGAACAACATTGTCATCATTGAACCAAAACCATTAACATAACCATTATGTCTCAGATCATCTGTATCTCTAATCAAAGAGGATCCTAAGGTCGATCATAACTGTGAGCACGACTGATATATCAGTTTCATTCCTCTACAGAGGTCGCACACTTTACCCATGAGTCATGATCCCTTTCCAGTCTGGGTTTGCAAGACACCATCTTCACTACCAAGGTGAAGGGTCAGGAATACACTACATAGCCTTTACAAAGACTCCCCTGGTGCATAGCTGCTCGTTAGGTTTCGCCAGTCGTACAAAGACAGTACACCTCCCTAAGGTGGGTGACTAACAAAACTAAATCAAATGAACATCGGCACCCACCCTTAGTAGAGCGAGCACTATGCCCCGACCCCCATTGATGGCCCCTCCGGCAAAGACAACTACACCCCATGTTCATCTAATTATTCAACCAAGGGCGTCACATTCCACCCTCATGGTTGCACTGTTATTCCGGGTGGTCACTCAATGAATAGGTCCTTACGAAGAGGTACTCAGGAAAACAGCCTGAGTCCCCTAAAGTAACACAAGCTCATCAACATAAACAAGATATCATCGTATCATAAGTGTTCTCATCATATTCGTTGATTAAAATAGAGCAATAACATGAAGCTAACCATAATAATCCAAAAGGTACTCAAGGACAAGGTAAATAGAAAGCTAGTCAATTCTTAGGTTGATCATGGTATGCGGGACATTGAATTATAAAGTAAATAGGACATAATGGGTCAGAGGACACTTGCCTTCACCAAACAGATTCTCAGGGTCTTCAACTTTGCAGAACTCGAAGAACCAGGTCACTTGGTCGCTAACGCTTGATCTTCAATTCCTCGAAGCTCAGGAACATATCACAATCTATTCGTGACGCACAGAGAATACAACAAGCACAAACAAACATATACATACATAATAACATTACACCATACGAGATAAAACATTATAAAAGCGAGCAATATAAAATAGAAATCGCTTCTACGGTTACACGAGAAAAAGAAACATCAAACTCGAGGCTACGGTCAAGAAGATATCGCGTTTACGCTAAATCAATATTAACTATAACATTTAATTCGACATTATCAATTATGAATAATATCTACCATTTAGTTTCGATTAATACTCTAACAACTGTCAGTTAAATAATTAATTTAATTATCAGACCCTCCCTTCGTCGCTGACGCTTTTTCGGCACTAATGACTTGGCAAATCCGATTGAGGTGGTGGTGGTGGAATGCATCGTTGACGGGCACAGGCGCAATGGCGTGTCCGATGGGTCACTTCTCTTCGTGGCTGGTTCCGAGGCCTTTTGGGTTGGCGGCAATGCCCGGTGGCGGGGTACTCACGCCCGACGACGGCTAGCTACAGTGGTCGCGAGTGCCTGGCGCTATGACGTCAGCCGACATCGGCTTCGGCTTGTGGCAGTGTGGCGCTCGCGGCATGGTGAGGCCTGGTTCTGTGCGCCCTGCAGGAGGGGATGGCGATCGACACAGCTTTGAGTCTTCTACGACAGCCAGTGTGTCGTTGCCTCTCTGGAAGGATTTGTGTGGTATGTCAGGGCAGCGACGACGACAGAGTTAGCATGCTACGACCCGGGGTCTTGGCTTGACGATGTGCTGGGGTAAATCTTATGCGAAAGCCTCGACGCCGGTGGGTGCTGCTTTCCTATTGAGGGCGACACATTTCCTCAGCAGTCTTCTATGGGTGAAATCCATTTCCATCTTGGACATACGGCGATGGCATATACGACATCACTTCCTTCCTATAGACGTCGCTTTCGAAGTTCGTCTCGACCATGACGTCGTCTTCAGTTGATGCTTTCACTTCTCGACGCCTGGTTTGTGGGTGGAGAAAGGATCTTACAATATTAAGTCGGAGCTACTACGTGAGAGGATGTTGCTCAGCAACGATGACATGTGACAGCCCCCCTTCTTCGTAGGCTGAATTGTTTTCGGAGGTTGGGCATAAGCAAGGGCGGGGTAGAGGATCAAGATTGGAAGTCAGAGTTGCTCTTTGGCTTGAGCTCAGCAACGATGACCTATTGTGTCCTTTCGCTTCGGGCCGTTTTCCTATTTTCGTTTGGATCGTGTGGGGTCCGCCATGGGAAGTCAGAGCTGTTGGCTACTTCTCAACCATGCTTGTCAATGATGACTTATGACAATTTTGTGTGCTCTTTCCATGTCGCAATGGTGGGTTAGTCACGAGTAGTCGGAGTTGCTAGTCGCTTTGGCGACCTGCTTGGCAACAATAACTTTGGTGGGTTCCATGTTCTCGAGGTGTCGCTTGTTCCTTTGGCACGTTCAGGATTATGTTGTGAGCCATTGTGTTCGGGGTTTTGTCGATTTTCCTCCAATAAATCACATAAACTGAGTCAATTCTTCTCTCTTAATGGAAGGCACTACGCCTGCCAGTTAGTTAAAAAAATAAATAACTAGCAAGTTGGCAAACATTGCAGCTAGCTACTTTCTTTATTATAACATTTGGGTTTCTTAATCAAAAACATTTCCAAAATGTTTTATTTTTTGTTTGATTGTAATTGCTTCTATTAATATAATGCATATTTACTATATCCATCAGTCTAAGATGGTCTATTTGGAAGCATCTAGGTTTTAAGAAACTGCTTTATAGAAACAGGGGGCTTTCAAACAGGTCAGTTTAGGCTTCAGTTTCTAGACACTGGATTCCCAGTTTCGAAGAAACCAAAAAGATGGTATTCCCTAGCTAAAATTAGTGTTTCCCAGTAAATTATGTACTTTGTTTAGTTGGTTTGATAGAAATTACGATAATTGCCACTGCTCATAGGCCTATGCATGTGATCCTCTCGATGATGGATCTACTCGATTTTAATGTTTAATTATTTTTAAAAATAAATTTAAAAATATGAGTTCAATCTATATTTAAAATTAACAGCAAAGAAAAATGAAGGGAATAGTTGAATCAATAACTTCTAAAATAGAGCAAGGGTAGACTTGGCTTTGTGTACCGAAAAAGCTAGAAACATGGTTCCAAATAAGCACACCCATTTTCCCCTTATACACAAGTTTCTAAAAACAAGATAGAAACCAGTTTCTTAGAAATTGTGGTGTTTCCAAATAGACCCTTAGCTTTGAACTATTGTTACCTTTCTTATCTCTTCCATTTTCCTCATTCCTGTGTTGTGATTGAGCGCTTGTTTATTTTAAAAATACAACAAGGTTACATTTAATAATAGTTCTTACCCATGTTTGAATTATGCATGCTACCTTGGTCATATTGTACATGCTCATACTATGTTGTTCATGTTGTCACTATCTCAATTTTACTTCCTTATTAATTTGAACTAGTTCAATGGCCATGTGTTACGACGACACACAATCATATTTGATACCCATAAAAAATAAATTTAATACAAAAAACAAACATATGGTCTAATTATTAGATATTAAACTGATAAGAACATATATTACATGCACTTTATCTTACCCAAAAGGTCGAGAAAGGTATGAGTCGAGAATGTTACTATATGGGAGCGTTGCACTACATGTGGTTTCCTATCTTGTTGGTGTTGAGTGCTTTTCAGGACCGTTTCTGACTTTTTGGAGGTCGGGGCGAAATTCGATACGGAGACCCCATCGACCCAATGGCAGATCCACCACTTAGGCACCACATGCCACGACCTAGGCTGCTTTGCCGTTTGAAAGTGCACCTCAAGTATAAATATATATACATGTCTTTTTATATGAAATTAGTTATAGTTATTAGCACTTGATAATCTCATCTAGATTATCTTTAATTCTTGGGTCTTCCACTACATCCACCCAAATATACATTAAATTTATGTATCTATAAAAGTATACATGTATTATTAAATATTCAACATATAAAAACTTTTATTCAATCCTAAAAAGTTTATAAGATGACAAATGTAAAATACAACCATAAACACTTGTTACTTGATATCACGCTTAAAATATCTTCTAACATTTTATGATACAAAGTCGTTGATTATACCATTGAGACCAATCTCATCCAATAACTTATGGATACATAAATCGCCAAACCATTTAACTTCTCTTGAGTCATTGTTGACATCAAATAGTTCCTCAATAATTATAATTTCAAAAAGCTTCTCTCTACCGATGCAACCGTCATGGATATATATAATAAATAATATTTAATAAGTAATTGAGATATTAGGATAACAATCTAAATAAGACAAGACAGTGGCACGACATCTTTGTATATTTATATCTAGGACAAATAGACTTCACGGAAAAATGTTAGCGTTCAGACCCAGTAGTAAGTGATATTAGTAGGCGAGAAACGTGGAAGAAAAACATATCTATGCACTATGCACTTTGTATGTGACACACGCCACACAAAACTATTGCTTTAAAGTAGTAGAGATATGAATCAAGTCCATGTAAATATATGTCATTAGTGAGATGATGTATAGTTGGCTAGTTTTGCTAGTTGTTGTCTATGTTATTCTCGGACTTCGTTCATAAGGCAAAAAAAAAAAATGAATGACGTGATGTTGCTCATGTTTACATGACTTAGGGTCTTAGGGACAACCAATATTGGCTTTGCAAGATCATAGCGAGAAAACACAATTATGACCTATTTAGTTCGTCATTTGGAAAGCAGCACCGCCAAATACCCATAGTCCTTGTTCAGTTGTATGGGGATCCGAAAGAGATTAAATCCCTTTCTGTTTAATTTTAACTAGCAAAAGATTTAATTCACTCTAATTCCCTTCAAACACTGTTCGATTGGAGGTTGATAGTTAGGAATTTAATCCTCTCTAACCCCTTCAATCCATCCCTAATCGAACAAATCCTCTTTACTTCTAACCGAACACGCCCTCAACACATCTAGCTTCTAACCAAAAATCACAGGAGAGAGAAAAAAAAAACAAAACACCGAAAACAATCGCAGAAGAAAGACCATGCTACTCTCAGACGACCTGATCTTTGAATAACCAAAGGTTTAGGCATATGGACGAAAAACACACTCGCTTCGTATCTCGATCATTTGGTCGCGCTATGTTTTGCTGTTGGACGTCTACCTCGATAATTAAGGTAGACTGTACCGCTTGTTCTTTGCATCTCGTTGGGTATATTTAAAGTTGTAGTTCTTCGTGTTCCCAATATCAAACTGTACTTATTCCATACTGTTTTATTTTCCGGACATAGTACTATCGGTGGGTGAGTTTGGTTCAACTATGAGAGGTGTGAAAAAGCTATTGTGAGCTATTTCTTCTGGGAAAAAACTGCTATGAAAAAAAGCTAAAAGATGTTTGATTCAAACTGTTGTGAATTATCCAATGTAATAAAATGTATATTCATACTTTGTTTAACTATATCTTTTAATCAATATATCTAATTAAAAAACCGATTTCACATTTGTCTTCCTAGTTTTTTACAAATAAATCAATTTTACAATTTCACTTCTAATAGTTTTTACTAAAAATATTTTTATTTCATTCATTATAACACTTAATTATTTTTAATTCTTTTTTAGTTTTTATTTCTCGCATCTATTTATTAATATAACGAACTTGAATAAGCAACAAAAGTAGGGTCCCAGCTGCTTTCAAATTTGTATTATAGAATCTACATTTTCAAAGTAACTGTATAAATGATGAACCATTTTGATTCAGCTTATGCTTTTCCAAAACAGAAGTATGTTCAAAAAGCTAAACCAAACATGCTCTATGTCCCGTGGGTTGCAAGCCTCACTTAGATCTTGTCTGTTTCATCCTAAGATTAAATAGATTGGAGGAGATCTTGAAGAATTTAATCCTATATATAAAGGCTAGGCTAGTTTGTAAATGTAATCCCCTTCAGGATTTCCAAGGATTGATGGAGAAATGAGCTTAGTTTTCCTCTCAATCTCTGAGAATATCAGATGGAATTTAAGTTTCCAAACTAGCCATAAAAGTGAAAAATCCTCATTAAACCTTTCTAATCCTCTCCAACCTCCTTGGTTTGGAGAAAACTCGAACAATACCTTAGTGTAGCAGTGTAAAAAAAAGCAACATATATAGTGGCTCAATTATTATGTCTCAGTGCGATGTGGCATGCGCAAAATTGCCAAATTGACATGCAATTATGCAAAGAATAATATATGTGGCGAGCTAGAGAAGACCGGTGCATCAGGATCGGCCGGTGCGGATGGGGCCGGCAGGGACGATTGACGTGAATTAACGCTAGCTGCACGAACCCTGCATGCATGCACGCGCGTGCGTGCTTTGTGTTTCCTGGATCCATGCATGCATGTCCATGCACGATCGATCGATTGGGTGTGGCGGGTCCGGGAAGCAGTTCCTGTGTGCCGCATGCCTTGGACTTCCACGAGCTCATCTCTGAATGACGATATGCATGCATGTCATCTTATAATTTATATTTGTTAGAGTGGATTTAATTTAAAGTAAAATGACTTGTTTTTTTTACCATGATATACTATAATATATGGATTTATAAGTGGCTCCAGGCCAAAAAACCTTTAATTTAAATTTCACCATGTACTTATATCATATTACGGTTAAGCAAGCACCACTTTAAACTTTGCAACAGCCACCTAAACAAATGCACCCAAAACAATCTCACTTTTGAAACCAAGGGACGAAATCAGTCTAAATCTCTTCTTTCTCTTACTCAAATTCAACGGTCTAGCTTATATAATTGGATCAACCCCTCATCAATCATGCTTTCAGCCACAATCCACTCATACGATCGAGGGTGCCGAGCTCGCAGTTGGCAACGTCGTACGGGTTGGAGGTGGCACGGGCGACGCACGACATATATTGACCATCGGGTAGAGCGCGATGGAGTGCATCATAGTGGACTTGAGGCTCTTCCCACTAGTAGAAAAATCCTCAAAGCTGACGGTACGTTCAAATTTTCACTGGCGGTTTCGGTTATCAAACGTCAGTGAAAAAAATCCTCCCGTTCTAAATTATATATAAGTTCACGGTTTTGCATTTACTCAGAGTCAAACTTCTCTGACTCTAACTAAGGTTATATATGACAATTTAATAATCTATTGGTATGGTGTGCGTAAGATGCACACACGTATATATGTGACACTATACTACTCTTGGCATAAGAAATCTTAAAAAGGAGTTAAATACATGAGCAACTTCTAAAGCTGTTAAAATGTGTCGATTTCACTCGTGAACTTTGAAAACACATTTCTAGGCTCTTAAACTTGTTAGGCTACGCACCACATTGATCGGTTCGGCCTAGAAATAACCGTGCATGTGATGCACTGTTTTACAAGTACAGGAATGTGTAGTGCAACATAAAACAAATTTGGGGACCAAAAAACACATCTACGAAGTTTATAGACCTACTGGGACCAATAATGTAGACGTCGCTCGGACATTTAACTTTCTCTAAAAATAACATTTTTTTATACTAGACATGTGCATGCACGGAGGATATTATGATGATGTGCATATATGCATATATAGTCAATCAACTAGCAGGCCTGCAACAGATACGAACGCATTGGAGCTTATTGGGACCAATAAATACATCGTTGTCTCATCTATTTGTCCACGCAGCAGTCAATCAAGCAATGCATACTACTACACACAACATGCAATGCAACGCTGCTGTGTTTTTTTTACTGTACGAAGAGCATGGATACACGTACGTACGTGTGCATGCTGGTCCCTGGATGCATGCATGTTAGTTTGGGCCGGGCCAGGGGGAAAGGTGCATTTTGTTCCTTGATCCCTGTAACGAGAATAATCATGCATGTTCCCGCGCCTTCTTCAATTCCTTTGGTCGCTAGCATATGCATGCATGCATGCATGCGGGTCCTACCGTGTCTCTGCACGAGCAGAGGGAGGAGCCACTGCCAGTAGTGGCAGTAGAACACACACCGCGTTTTGGCATGCCAGCAGGCGGGGGAAGAGAAAAAAAGCTACTAATAATAAGCGAGGACGGGACGGAGGAACTAGACAACCTGTCTGGAAGACCGATGCAGCTATTTTTGTGCTGCTGGTCCTGCATGCGTCTGCTTGCTGCTAGCTGTGGTGGACCATCCATGCGTGTGCCAGAGAACAGAAAAAAAGCGTTCAAACAAGACATCATGATGCGTACCACTAGTATATAGGGGCATAATGTTGGTTTTATTGCTGCTCCCAGTGCTTTGTCGCTCTTCCGTAACTTGCCTTTTGTACCATATTTCAGATTATACTCGATCTCGAATTAAGGCCCCGTCTGGGGTTCCCTGGCCCACGTTTAGTTCTTTTTAGCATTTATTGAGCAGCTTATGAAATAATAGGTGCTACATTTTATCATATCACCATTAGCTCTTTCGTTTAGATCACCAAATGACTAAAAGTAACTAAAAAAAGCTGCTAAAATTTATTTCTTGAGATTGAAACAGTGCCTAAATCTGTTTGACTAAAACTCTGTAACGTTGTGATTTATATGCTAAATATTTTTTTATACAAATTAAATAACGATGGTTCGATCTCCTAAAAGCGTCCGGATCTACTATGGAGCATTATATTATAATAAAAAAGTGGTAGATCCAGTGGCGGAGGCCACTGAATGCACTGAAACAGTTTTTACCATTGCATCGTCGGACCTGTCCATCTACTGAGCATCATAATACAAATTAAGGCATAATATGATATGTGTATAGCATTGTAATGCAGCATAGATATATACATAAAAAGAGCATGGTATATGGTTGCTTAACATGTGGCACACGCGCCATGCATGCATGGAACCATCACCTGCACATATAAGCTTAGATATCATACCAATCATAACATTAAACAAAAGCGAATAAAACAAATTCAATGCTAACCTCAAGGTATTGTTCCTCTGTTAGGTATATCTTTGAAAACCCTTGCTTTTTGGTCAAGGGACCTTCTTCGTCTAGATGCACTTGAAAATAAAGGTTTGTTGCCTGAATCCTTGTATAGTACAGTGCTACTACACTAGCTTCTATGCATTTCTTTGGAACACACGCTTAGTGTGCCCATATAATCTATGCCTTCAGTCAACTAAAAATATAAGCTACAGGATAAATATCATGTACTCAGAAGTCGTCATAGAATAAGAACATTTAGAAAAACAACAAATAGAACGAGAATATTTACCCGAAGAAATGATGAACCAGTCCCTGGCCTTCAACCTATATTCATCCCAATTACCGACGAGGACCTCATCCATGCCAGGATCGTCGGACACCTCGACAAAGGGCACCCAAGGCAAGCTTAACCTGCATATGGTGTCCCTCGTTAGTAAAAGAAGGTCCTCGCAATGCCTGCATAACACAAAAAAAATCAAAAGGTTGCACACAAACACATATTTTATGTTAAAATATCAGACAAGTCAAAATATTGGACTCAACGATCTCCAAGAGGCCAAATTAATGTCCTATCGGCCTCTCAATCTTTCGCGAGAAGCAGATTCACTATGTGGCTCTTCATAGGGCGACGTCAGCATGCCATAGTAGAGCCTCTGGAAGCCCCATCCTAAACCTCATCCGTCTACTCGGCTCCCGGTGGTGCTCCTCCTCCCACTGTCCCACTCATGGTGTCCTTTGTCCTAGCGTTGCACCTCCTCCCACACTAGTCCCACTTCTGGTGTTTCCCCTCTTTCTAGTGCTCATCCTGATACATTAAATTCAATATTTAGATTTATGTTGACAACAAATTCATTAGTAAGCTATAAATTAATAAAATAATTGAATTGGTACCTTGTCTCTCTAGACAGCAGTCAACAGGACCCAACGCTTGTTGGAGCTCAAAGAATTGTCATGAAACATGGTTTGTCTGAAGCCCTAAAAGCCCCTTCACTATCTGCTTCTTTGTCTTTCGTGGCATCCTATATCAAAATAAGAAAAATTTTGTTAGTACAATGTGTCCCTGGCGAACTCTGGATCAAAGGTGCATCACCATCTGGCGAGTGCACCATTAACCCATCTTTTTTGTTTGTACGATCTTTGTGCCACCTCATGTGCATAGTAGTCTTCCTCGAGAGAAACAAACATTTCATTCTAGGAGTGAGAGGCATGTACCAAAGCTGCTTTTGTGCAATAACCTTTGTCACCATCTTCTCCCCATCTTTGTTTACAACCTTGACATCCCTCAACTTGCCACATTTTAAGCACTTTTGTTCCCTGCTTTGTTCCTTCCAAAAGAGCATATATATAGTTGTCCTGTCACACATCAATCTTCTCATACTCCATACCGAGACCTTCAAGCAATTTTTTGGACTAAGACATGTCCTTGGGCACCTTGTGACTCATGGGAAGAATCCCACTAATCAAATACATGAGCTCCTTGTAACAATTGATTGAGAATGCAAACTTGGACTTGATTGCCATTAGTCATGTCACAAATTCGAGAATGATAATCTCGGTATGCCCATGCAGAGGCTCTTCTAAAGCTTTGAGGAGGTCAAAAAACTTCTGAAACTCAGGTGTAGGCGAATCATGATGATTTGGGTCCAACTTGAGATGCACATCCTCGAGCATGTGAACCATCCTATCAACATATTCATTGTCATCAACTTCTAGTTGTGTCACTCTTTTATGTGAGACTCTCCATGGAGATACTAGACCTCATAGACTGGCACAAAATTGTGGGTGTATAGGTCTTGTGTGACCTGATTCTTGTTATGGCATAAGATATTTTTGCATTTGTGGCATATGCACTGTCGGGTACCTAGGAACGGAGTGACCAAAGTGAGGCCCATAACCTCTCTCCAGCCCATTTGCCGAGCAAGTCTGCGAGGAGGGGCGAACGACCAAAGTCCCCGCCAAGCGAGTCTCGAGGCAGGCTGAACGACCAAGTCCCAGCCGAGCAAGTCTGTGAGGCAGGGCGAGCGACCATGTCTCCGCCGAGCAAGTTTTGAGATGGGAAGAATGACCAAGTTTCCGCCAACGGACCCATAAGGAAGGAACCTAGGCCGACGTTGCTAGCCCACGGCGGCTGCCACAAGACACATCATCACCAAACCACGACTAGACCGTACGTACGATACCAAAAGGTTTCTGACAAACTGATGGTACACCCCACGTGCACCCTTAGATATGCCCTCGCCCTTACTAACTCACGGGGCCGGTCAAATCCAGTCACGGGGACCTCAGCACCGAAGTCTCTACAGTGACCCCATACACCAGAAAGAACAGGACAATATCCCATACCGGGTGCATGCCTACGTGTGCTGGAAGGTGATGCAAGGGGTATGACGAAAGATGAGGAACACGACCCTGAACCTTACCTTTTCTCAGGCCAAGGATCCCATGGAAGCTGGCGACTGACTTAAAGCAGCTTAGAAGAAACTGATGATTGTGCAGTGTAATGATCTTTAGATGGTGTTATTCACTACCCATCAGTTGGTTGGCGCCACAACGAATTGGTGGGAAGCTTATTGCAATGCTTATGAAGAAATTGCCACCATCTCTTGAAATGAGTTTTAATTTTGGCAAGCTTTCTTGCTCACTATGTTCCGCTGGATCTCACCTATATAGAGCGTCCAATTATAATTTTAGAAATAGACAAATGGGTAACCAGAAGCAAGACAACCAAGATGTGCAAAGTACAATAAATTCATCAATTGGAAGTTGAATCCATATGGGAGCGTGAAGATCTTATGGCAGATGAGAGCATATTCTGTACGCAAAGGACCCCGGTGCTCCCATGCGCAAAATGCATTCAACCCATCCGTCCAATATCCAACGGTGTACTGGTTTTTTTAATGAACAGCACTAACGTGGGGAGCGTGGGAGGACTTATTTGCAAAAATGTCATAACACCGTTGAATACCGAACGGATTGACTGAATGCATTTTGTGCATGGGAGCACCTGACTTCTTTGCGTAATTGATATGCTGCCATGGCAGATTATTCACGTCTTCTTGAATCTCGAGGGTGAAATTCGTCTTAAGGGGTAGGTTTGTGTATTTTTTTATAAAATATATAAACAAATATATATTAAATGTTTAATTTGTTATATATATAGTTTAAAAAATATAAATAAGTTTTTAAAAAGAAAACAAGTCATCTTCTTCCTCCAGCGCTCGGCGCGGGCGAGCCTAGGAGCAAACTGACTGACGCTGGACGCTGCTGCGGCTAGGGGGCACGAGCGCAGCCAGGAGCTAAGGGCGTGCGGCCTGCACGACTCAACGAGACTGCTGGCGCAGACCCAACACGAGACTGCTGGCGCTTTGCCGCAGCACCCCTTCCTCCTATGTGCGCCCGTGTTCCTTCTTCATGTGCCACCTCACTTCTCATTACTATATTCCTTCCCCTCCCTGTTCGTTCTTCTTTTGAGTGCTCCACCATCCATTCATGGAGGCTATTCTTCTTCCTCCTCTCCCTATAAATAGAACATAACTCCTCCTCCCTCTCATTCATAAGCTAGCTCTTGTATTTCTCACCCATAGGACAACCATTGCGCCATCCCACTCTGTTGGTCGAACTCTTGCACGGCCAATCCATGGCCGAGAAGTAGTGGACTTGGTCCACGGTTCTTGTTCAAAAAATTAAAATATTTTTGTTATTTTATTTCACACAATATTTTTCTCCGTTATTTTTAGTTCAAAATCTATACATCTATTATTTTTATTGCATATATAAGTATTGATTGTGTTGATTATGTGCGTTGCTTGTGTGTATCGATGGCCCTAGCTAGACGAGAGCATGCGCAAAGAAGGTTATGTGGACATCCAAGACCAATGTTTAGAGTTCACTGGGCAACACTTTCAGGATGAAGGCAAGTGTTCTTAACCATTTTAATTAGGTTTTTAAAAAATGCTTTTGTTTGCAAAATTTCATGCTTGTGTCAATAAATGCACACATAAATAAGATTTACTAGAATTTCTAAATAATTCTTGGTAACCTTTATCATCGTTTTGTTATGGGTAGAATAGCTTTGCCATGTATTTGGTTTTGGATAAAGTTAAATTTAATTAATCCAATTACTTCATCTACTCAAGTAATCTTTACGCAATATGAAAAGTAGGATTTGGGTGATATGGTATATGAACTATGTTTGGGGCTATTATCAGTTTGGGAACTATGTAGGGGTTACCGTTAATTAGCTTGGTTGTTTTATCACCTGAATCAAGCACCAGTTTGTGGAGCGATCACCTATGAAAATTGTAGATCCACGAGGCGAGCCAAGTATGGGGCACGACCTAGCATAGTAAATGGTGGAGTCCAGTTATGGTACACACCAAATGGTGGTACAAGGATAGTGGTGTATTCCAAATCCATCAAAAAGTGATATGTGGGAGATAGGAGGGGCACTCATGATATCCATTTGGTACAAGAGGGGGACCTCCAGGAAAGGAGTACTTTTCTATTAGTCGAAACCAGGCACGTATAATCTAGTTGAACCTATTGAAAACCCCTAAAGTGGTCTTCTGGTCGCACACTAGTGAATTGTGCAAGTGACTTGCAACCATAGACTAGATGGAGATATCCAGACACCCGATGGCGGGGAATAAAGTCATTTCTTGTAGGAAAAATGCACAACCTCTACATAGATAAAAATGTCATGACAATCGTGCTCACAGTTATGAGTGGCATGGACCCTCACATGATTAGTTAAGATATGGTTTGGTTGGTCGTTATATATTTGTGGTTTGATGAAAGATCCTTATTTACAAGAATATTTATGAGTTGAGAATCACATGCTAAATAATTGCTTTTATAAATGAATTTGAACTAAAAGCATTTTAACCAAAAGAATTGAGTTTAACCTTTCTTGACTTTAGCCTTCATGACATCTTTATCACACTTGTTGAGTACCATAAGTACTCAAACTTTCCATATATATTGTTGCTCAGTTGAAGGTAGTGTATGGGTGTATGCCGACGAAGACAGAGGTGAAGACTAGACTTATTGTCTTCTCGGTCGATGTCTATGAAGACTGCTATGGCTAGTTCCGCCGATCTTTGATGTTTTTTTGTAATAGTTTTATCTTTCTCTTCTAAACTACAGGTCCATCTATAATAAGCTAACAATGTTTTAAGCTAGACATGGAATATTGTTATCACTAATGATGTCATTGCATGTGCAAGTAAACTTTATGGACACTGATGTATTCGGTTGTGTCCTTAAAACTGAGTGTGACAAGATCTTCTATGTATGCTATAGACATTTTATTATGTGATCTGATAGTATAAAAGAAATATGATGGTAGTAACTTAAACTAACCGCCAATGTAAATTGATAGTTTGCACTGACAATTTTCTTAAGAGAATCTCTAGCGTAAATATTATTTACATTGATGGTTTTTTAAAACCACAGGTATAAATATATTGTTAATATTGGTGGTTTCTTAATAAAATACAAATGAGAAATAATATACAATGGTGGTTTTCAGCTCGTGATCATATATTTTATACATGTGATGTGTACTCCCTACCAATCGCGTTGGGGGCGAATACAGAAGGGGGCTGCCACCCTAGCCATGGACTAAAAATTATAAAAACACAGGTCTTCAGACCAACTTAAATGCCGACACACACGTTCGCAACCCACCATGCACCAGCCACGTCTGCGTCTGACACACACATCACGACACCAGCCTCGTCCCTATCTGAGTCCTAATCCTAGACACCCAATGTCTGGTCTCCCCTTCAGTTGTCACTATATGTCTAGCGGCTGCCCTCCATCTCCTGTGTGACATGGCCATGGTCGGGACACGACCTTGCCCACGCCTAGGCTCTAGGCCGATAGACGACAATGACTAGTCGGGTAGGCTATCCACTACAAGGTATCAGCTACATATCGCCAGTCCACCAGTGCCATGGTTAGCCGGCAGCGGGCTGCCAGTGACTGTCGGTGCTTGGGACCCGACCGCGCACCTGGGGTTACCCCTCGAAGTGCTTTTGGGTAGGATGGTGTCATCGACTGTAGCTCGATGGTTCGTGCTGGGCGCACGAGAGACGATAGACGATTTTATACAGGTTCGGGCCACTTAGAGAGGCGTAACACCCTACTTCCTGGTATGGATCTTTATGTGGTGGGTTACAGGGGAATTCTCTAGTATGGAGGAGGCTAGAGAATTGAGTAGATGGCTAATGAGTGACCTGTCTTTTGATGGGGTGCCCCCTAGGCCTTATATACTCGACCGTGGGGCATTACATGCGGGTATGATAACTACGTGCTCCTAAGTAATAGTGAACCGACTGAACTTATCTTCCTATAATCATGTCGACTTATCCTCGTTTAGTTCCGACGTCTGAGGGTACTGCGCGGGAGAATCGGATCAGCACTGTGGATAATGCTTAAACCCAATGAGCTATCTGGGCTTGAGTCTATCCAATCTTGCGTCAATCCATTCCGCCAGTGGTTCCTCCCCTGGCCCATGAAGGGATGGCCTTGCAAAGTAATGGACCCAAAGTCTTTCGCGAGGCCTTCTGCCCTTCTAGTGGACCCGGGGAATATCTGTCCCCCACAAGCCCCCAATCTTTGAGTTGATTTTGAAATAATCGGCCCAAAGATTTTAGGTCCAGCTTGCAGTTTTGATTTTAGGCCGTGGATGCTCTGAGAGTACACCTGTCGAATCGTTGCTTCTGAACTCTAATCAATTCGGTAAAAACAAACTTCTGTTATCCTTCTTCAGCTCTTTCAGCGGTCTTCACTTTATACTTCAGAAACCAGTGCTCGGTTACCAGCTTATGCTTTAGAGATCAGCATTTTGTCCTTAGGGGTTGAGGATTCATTGGGTGCACCGGAGGTGCACCCAATAGGTGTAGCCCCCGAGCTTTGAGTGGATTACTGAAATAAATTCACCCAAAGGTCTTCATCTTATGCTTTTTAGAAATCATTGGTTGATCTCCGTCTTATGCCTTAGAAATCAGCATTTCGTCGTCGGTCCATGCTTTAGAGATCAACATTCTGTCTTTAGGGGTTGAGGATTTATTGGGTGCACCGGAGGTGCACCAAATGGGTGTAGCCCCCGAGCTTTGAGTAGATTACTGAAAATAATCCACTCAAAGGTCTTCATCTCGTGCTTTTAGAAGTTATTATCTTATCTTCGTCTCATGCCTTACAACTCAGCATTATATCATCATCTTATGCTTTATAGATCAGCATGTTGTCTTCATTTCCTGTTTTAGAGAATAGCAGCGTGATCTGTCCATGTCCTGTTAGGTTTGAAATTTATTTGATCGGCGACAGATTGGACGTCTGGTAGATGGCTCTTGGCTGGTCTTCATTTCGCTTTGTGCTTCAATGCTTCTGTTGATTAGAATTGTACTTCAGTAGCTATATTTGGCTTTCCTCCGATCTCCATTGATATCTTTCTTCTGTCTTGATACATTCATTATGTATACTGTATGGATGTGACTGCTGGGAAAATCTATTGAAAATTCTTGGACGTCCCGTCCCCAATGGGTGTAACCGAGGGACGGCTTGGTACTCGGAGGACTTTGGTGACTCTGAGTACTCGGAGGAGGAGTTTTCCTCCTAGTTCGAGGGGTCGTCGGTCTATGCCTCTCCCCTGGTGTCGTCCGATGACTCGAACGATTCCCAGGGGATCGCTGCCGAGGTGTGAACGTACATCCGGTCCATCGAGCGTTCCGGGCTCGAGGGCTCGGATGAGTCGGAGGTCTCCTCGGATGAGGAGTACTCCTCCGATTCGTCCGAGGAGGGGAGCGGCGGTGACGGCGACGACGAGGGCAACAGAGGGCGATGACGACGACGACGATGGCAAGGGCGACAGAGGCAACAACGGCAAGGGCGATGGCGACGGTGGCAAGGGCGACGGCGACGGCAAGGACAACGGTAGCAGCAGCAGGGCCAGTGGCAAAGCGCCAATGGTTTAAATATTAGTATAGGTAATTAGTAATAGTAGTAGTAGTAGTAGCATAATAATGTAGTAGTAGTTAGTAGTATAGTGTAGTGTGAGTAATGTAGTAATGTAATGTAGTGTAGTGAAAAAGGAGAAAAGGACGACTCATAATGAGTTGGTCTTTAAGTTTGTGGAAAAACTTCCCTCCTCTATATATCTAAGAAAATTTCAGCTTGTTCTGGGCAACCTTTTGCTTTTTTGCCGTTCTTTTATAGTTGATTGATAGTTTGCCTTCGAGCCCAACACTGCTGACGTTATTAGAAATAATTACCAAGTAATAACTGGTAACTGCTGCGCCATGCTTGGTGAGTCTCGGCGTTTTTTAGAGAAAATGGCTGAGTTATGACAGACATTGTCAGTGTTTTAGAGGTAACAGTCGAGTGGTGCTTGACGCTGTTTGCGTTTTGGAGATATCAGCCGAGTTATGGCAGGCACTATCGACGTTTTAGAGGTAATGACCGAGTGGTGTTTGATGTTGTCGGTGTTGTAGAGGTAATAGCCGAGCTATGGCAGGCGTTGTCAGCGTTTTAGAGGTAACGACCGAGTGGTATTTGACACTGTTGACGTTTTAGATATAACAGCCGTGCTATGACAGGCACTGTCGGAAATCTCGTTTTCCCGAGTGATGACTTGGCAATTTTTAGAAACGGTGCCCAACCCGGGAAAACCCCATTTATACTCATGTCATCGTGCGCTCTTGAGTTCTGAGCCCTAACTTCACATTTCCGCTTCAAAACACTCCTCTGTTTCCCTCTGATTTCGCCCTTGTTCGACCCGCCGGCGAGATTGCAATGGCGCCCAAGCGGAAGAGCCAGAGTTCTGCTGCGGTAGTCATTCCTCCCATCGATCTCAACAACCAGTTGTCGTTCGCAGGTAACCACATGTCTGTTGTCTCAGAATCAGATCTCCTCCGCCTTGTCAATGTTGGAGTTCTTCCTCCAAAAGAGCTCTGTTCTTGGCGGATTTGCCATGGGGTCACTGTTTCGACAGAAGATACCAACGAGTCCATCGTTTACGTTCCTTTTCTCATCCGCGGTCTTGCTCTTCCCATTTCTCCCTTCTTCCACGGCATCCTCGATTTTTACAATCTAAACCTGACTCACCTGAATCCCAATTCCATCTTGCAAATTTCCATCTTTGTACATCTGTGTGAGGCCTATCTCGGAATTCTTCCTCATTTCAGATTATGGAAGTATTTGTATCACTGTCGGCCTAGGATGGCTGGGGGTCAGCACCAACTCGTTGGTGGTGCAAGTCTAGAGATGTGCCGCGGGAGGAAGACGGAATACCTTGACATTCATCTCAAGGACAACATTAAAGGGTGACACCTTGAATGGTTTATTGTGGAAAACCACGGCAAGTCCCTCCTCCCTCAGTCGGGGAGACAGCCAGATGCACGCACTCCGAGTTGGGTTGAGTCTCCCACTGCCTTAGAGGTGACAGAAGCTAGGGTTCTGCTGGCTGAAATCTGTTTGCTGAAGGAGAGAGGTCTGACTGCCGAAGCTATGGTTGCTGACTTTCTTTTCAAGAATATTCAGCCTTTGAAAGACAGGGCATATCCAGCTTACTTGTACAGTGGTATTACTGACTCAACTCGGGTCACCAACAGGAAAATTCCTACTGAGGATCTGGTGAGCCAACTAGATATGATCCTCAGGGGCAAGGTATCAAATGTTGGTGCTCCTGTTGCTTATTCTGCTTGGAATCTTCCACCTCCTAGGTCATTTTCAATTTTGTGTCCAACCCTCCTGCTAGTGATAGTGGTCTGGGTCTTAGAGTGCGACCTTCTCCTGAATACATTGAAGCTCTGGTTGCTCCTCTTCGTGATCTTCCCAATGATGAGAGGCAAGTTCACTTTTCGATGCTGGCAAGTCCGGATGATGCAAAAATAGATATTGTACTCACTTTGTTGGCTGGAGAATCTTCTGACTCGGCCCATGCTAAACCGATGGCTGTTACGGTTGGACAAGAGGTTAACAAAACAGTGGACACCCGAAAGCCTGAGGGTACTCACCCAAAACGTCCTCGCCAGGTTAGCCGTCCAACTACGCCTATCGAGGAGAAGAAGAGGTGGCTTCGACGACTATCATGCTTGGACCAGGATGCTAGCCCTTCTGCTTCTGTTTGTGAAGAAGTACCAGCAGAGGTCCTTACTGAGGTTGATCCCAATGGTGGTGTACATGTTGAAGCTGACCCCAATGGGTGTGACCTTGTTGAAATTGACCTCAATGGGTGTAACCGTGCAAAAGCTGACCCCAATGGGTGTCACCGTCCAGAAGCTGACCCCAATGGGTGTGACCGTGTAGAAGCTGACCCAATGGGTGTGACCGTGCACCGGCTATTATCCGTATTTTTGATGAGGACGAAGAAGAGGAAGAAGAAGTTCCGCTAATTCGTAAGAATAGCCGGCGCTACAGAGGTAGTAGGGGGGATAGTGATATTCCTTCTCCAGCTCTGTCTGCTCTTGTCAGCCTTTAGGAATTGTCCATAACAAATTTTGATCAGGCCCTTGAGGATGTCGTTCCTGAAGATATGCTGTCGGAGCCGACTGCTGGCGACGATGGATGTTTGCTCTGAAATTCCAAACATGGGATTAGAGGTATCCTGAGTAGTGTTGTCGGGGACCATAATTAGGGGTACCCTCAAGACGCCTAATTCTCAGCTGGTAACCCCCATCAGCATAAAGCTGCAAAGGCCTGATGGGTACGATTAAGTCAGGGATCAGTCCACACGAGTGACTCGATCACGCTTCACCCGAGCCTAGCCTCGGCCAAGGGCAGCCGACCTCGAGAGACTTCCGTCTCGCCCGAGGCCCCCTTTTTATGGCGGACACATCACCGGCTCGCCCGAGGCCTTGGCTTCGCTCAGAAGCAACCTTGACTAAATCGCCACACCGACTGACCAAATTGCAGGGGCATTTAACGCAAAGGTGGCCTGACACCTTTATCCTGACACGCGCCCCCGGCAGAGCCGAAGTGACCGCCGTCACTCCACCGCTCCACTGACCAGTCTGACAGAAGGACAGCGCCGCCTGCGCCACTCCGACTGCAGTGCCACTCGACAGAGTGAGTCTGACAGGCAGTCAGGCCTTGCCAAAGGCGCCACGGCGAACTCCGCTCCGCCCGACCCCAGGGCTCGGACTCGGGCTAAGACCCGGAAGACGGCGAACTCCGCTCCGCCCGACCCCAGGGCTCGGACTCGGGCTAAAACCCGGAAGACGGCGAACTCCGCTCCGCCCGACCCCAGGGCTCGGACTCGGGCTAAGACCCGGAAGAAGGCGAACTCCGCTCCGCCCGACCCCAGGGCTCGGACTCGGGCTAAGACCCGGAAGACGGCGAACTCCGCTCCGCCCGACCCCAGGGCTCGGACTCGGGCTAAGACCCGGAAGACGGCGAACTCCGCTCCGCCCGACCCCAGGGCTCGGACTCGGGCTAAGACCCGGAAGACGGCGAACTCCGCTCCGCCCGACCCAGGGCTCGGACTCGGGCTAAGACCCGGAAGACGACGAAACTCCGCTTCGCCCGACCCCAGGGCTCGGACTCCGCCCTGGCCTCGGCCGAACGACTTCCGCCTCGCCCGACCCCATGGCTCAGGCTCGGCCGCGGCAACGGAAGACAGACTCAACCTCGACTTCGGAGGAACCCCCACGTCGCCCTGCCTAGGGCACAGACCGCCACGTCAACAGGAAGCACCATCATCATCCTACCCCGAATCGACTCGGGTCACGGAGAACAAGACCGGCGTCCCATCCGGCCAGCTCCGACCGGAGGGGCAATGATGGCGCTCCACAAGCTCTATGACGACGGCGGCCCCCAGCTCTCTTACGGAAGCAGGACGACGTCAGCAGGGACTCGACCGCTCCAACAGCTGTCACTCCGCCAGGCTCCGCCGCACCTCCGACAGCCACGACATCACGCCAGCAGGGTGCCCAGATCTCTCCGGCTGCCACATTGGCATGTACCTAGGGCGCTAGCTCTCCCTCCGCTAGACACGTAGCACTCTGCTACACCCCCCATTGTACACCTGGACCCTCTCCTTACGACTATAAAAGGGAGGACCAGGGCCTTCTTAGAGAAGGTTGGCCGCGCGGGACCGAGGACGGGACAGGCGCTCTCTTGGGGCCGCTCGCTTCCCTCACCCGCGTGGACGCTTGTAACCCCCCTACTGCAAGCGCACCTGACCTGGGCGCGGGACGAACACGAAGGCCGCGGGACTTCCACCTCTCTCACGCTCGACTCCGGCCACCTCGCCTCTCCCCCCTTCGCGCTCGCCCACGCGCTCGACCCATCTGGGCTGGGGCACGCAGCACACTCACTCGTCGGCTTAGGGACCCCCCTGTCTCGAAACGCCGACAGTTGGCGCGCCAGGTAGGGGCCTGCTGCGTGCTGACGAACAGCTCCCCGTCAAGCTCCAGATGGGCAGTCTCCAGCAACCTCTCCGGCCCGGGACGGTGCTTCGTTTCGGGACTCTTGAGTTCATGTCCTTCGACGGCAGCTACGACATGATACTTCTTCCACCGCCGCGCGACTACGACAATGGCGGCCGACAACCCGCCCGCCGGCGGCGGAATCGACGACGTCTTCCCCGCGTGGTGGAAGGGCAACATTCGGGCTCGCTCCGTTCTCTCCCCCGCCAACGGAGGAGGAGGCGGGGCCGTCAAGGCCAGGTGGGAGGCCGCGCTTCGTCGGCCGTCGAGCAAATCGACGCCCCCGACGCCCCGACGGAAGGCACGCCGGACGTCGACCTCGCGTTCAAGACGGAGGCAAGCGCCGTCCCCCCGCGGCACGCTGACCCCGAGCAAGAAGACGACGCCGGCGCGCTCACGGAAAGCCTGCAGGACGTCGCCCTCGAACCAGAGATGACGGTGCAACCAGTCCCCGATGTGACTACGTCGCTCCTCGTCGACAAAAAGGTACCGACTAACTCCCATCTTGCGTCATTTCGACTCGGCCTCAACCCGCCAAACGACCTCGTTTTGGCGGGCGCTCTCATTGAGGCGAGTGCAACCCCACTGAGGTTCCGTATGCGGTCGCCTTGGGACCGACTGACGGACGTCTCGACCTACGGGCCCTCTGGGTCCGAGGAAGATGACGATCCCAGCATCGGTTGGGATTTCTCCGGACTTGGCAACCCCAGTGTCGTGCGGGACTTCATGACCGCATGTGACTACTGCCTATCCGACTGTTCCGATGGAAGCCGCAGCCTTGGCGACGAGAGCTGCGGCCCAAACCGCGAATGTTTCCACATCGAGCCAGGGGATCCCTCCGAAGGCAACCATCTTGGCATGCCGGAGGACGGTGATCTCCCTAGGCCGGTGCCTCGCGCCGACATCCCACGGGAGCTAGCTGTGGTCCCCGCTCCGGCGGGGGGTTACGACCCACAACTCGAGCAAGTCCGCGAGGCGCAGGCCAGGCTCAACGAGGGAACAGGAGCGCTTGAGCCGATCCGTCGGGGCGTCGGACAGGCATGGGTGGGCCAACCCCTGGCCGGAGAAATACGTCACCTGCCCCAAGGTCTCCAGCACCGCGTCGCCAACGATGTCAGGATCAGGCCGCCGCCCGCATCCAGCGGGGTTGGCCAGAACCTGGCAACCGCAGCAATGCTCATCCGCGCGATGCCGGAGCCGTCAACCACCGAGGGTCGGCGAATCCAGGGAGAACTCAAGAATCTCCTGGAAGGCGCTGCGGCCCGGCGGGCCGAGAGCACTGCCTCCCGAAGGCAAGGATATCCCTCGGAACCTCATGCCGCGACTTCCCGATTCATGCGGGAAGCCTCGGTCTACACTGGGCGCACGCGCAACACCGCGCCTGCGGCCCCGGGCCACCTCGGCAACGAGCACCATCGACGCGACCGTCGGGCTCACCTCGACGAAAGGGTGCGCCGAGGCTACCATCCCAGGCGTGGGGGGCGCTACGACAGCGGGGAGGATCGGAGTCCCTCGCCCGAACCACCCGGTCCGCAGGCCTTCAGTCGAGCCATCCGACGGGCGCCATTCCCGACCCGGTTCCGACCCCCGACTACTATCACGAAGTACTCGGGGGAAACGAGACCGGAACTGTGGCTCGCGGACTACCGCCTTGCCTGCCAACTGGGTGGAACGGACGACGACAACCTCATCATCCGTAACCTCCCCCTGTTCCTCTCCGACACTGCTCGCGCCTGGTTGGAGCACCTGCCTCCGGGGCAGATCTCCAACTGGGACGACTTGGTCCAAGCCTTCGCTGGCAATTTCCAGGGCACATACGTGCGCCCCGGGAATTCCTGGGACCTTCGAAGCTGCCGGCAACAGCCGGGGGAGTCGCTCCGGGACTACATCCGGCGATTCTCGAAGCAGCGCACCGAGCTGCCCAACATCACCGACTCGGATGTCATCGGCGCGTTCCTCGCCGGCACCACTTGTCGCGACCTGGTGAGCAAGCTGGGTCGCAAAACCCCCACCAGGGCGAGCGAGCTGATGGACATCGCCACCAAGTTCGCCTCTGGCCAGGAGGCGGTCGAGGCTATCTTCCGAAAGGACAAGCAGCCCCAGGGCCACCCATCGGAAGAGGCTCCCGAGGCGTCTGCTCCGCGCGGCGCCAAGAAGAAAGGCAAGAAGAAGTCGTAATCGAAACGCGACGCCGCTGACGCGGACCTTGTCGCCGCCGCCGAGTATAAGAACCCTCGGAAGCCCCCCGGAGGTGCGAACCTCTTCGACAAGATGCTCAAGGAGCCGTGCCCCTACCATCAGGGGCCCGTCAAGCACACCCTCGAGGAGTGCGTTATGCTTCGGCGTCACTTCCACAGGGCCGGGCCACCCGCCGAGGGTGGCAGGGCCCGCGACGACGACAAGAACGAAGATCACCTAGCAGGAGAGTTCCCCGAGGTCCGCGACTGCTTCATGATCTATGGAGGGCATGCGGCGAATACCTCGGCTCGGCACCGCAAGCAAGAACGCCGGGAGGTCTGCTCGGTGAAGGTGGCGGCGCCAGTCTACCTAGACTGGTCCGACAAGCCCATCACTTTCGACCAGGCCGACCACCCCGACCATGTGCCGAGCCCGGGGAAATACCCGCTCGTCGTCGACCCCGTTGTCGGCGATGTCAGGCTCACCAAGGTCCTGATGGATGGGGGCAGCTGCCTCAACATCATCTACGCCGAGACCCTCAAGCTCCTGCGCGTCGATCCGTCCTCCGTCCGAGCAGGCGCTGCGCCCTTCCACGGGATCATCCCTGGGAAGCGCGTCCAGCCCCTCGGGCGACTCGACCTCCCCGTCTGCTTCGGGACACCCTCCAACTTCCGAAGGGAGACCCTGACGTTCGAAGTGGTTGGGTTCCGAGGAACCTACCACGCCGTGCTAGGGAGGCCATGCTACGCGAAGTTCATGGCCGTCCCCAACTACACCTACCTGAAGCTCAAGATGCCGGGCCCCAACGGGGTCATCACCGTCGGCCCCACGTACAAACACGCGTTCGAATGCGACGTGGAGTGCGTGGAGTACGCCGAGGCCCTCGCCGAGTCCGAGGCCCTCATCGCCGACCTGGAGAACCTCTCCAAGGAGGTGCCAGACGTGAAGCGCCATGCCGGTAACTTCGAGCCAGCGGAGACGGTCAAGGCCGTCCCTCTCGACCCCAGTGGCGACACCACCAAGCAGGTCCGGATCGGTTCCGGGCTCGACCCCAAATAGGAAGCAGTGCTCGTCGACTTTCTCCGCGCAAACGCCGACGTCTTTGCGCGGAGTCCCTCGGACATGCCCGACATACCGAGGGATGTCGCCAAACACTCGCTGGATATTCGGGCCGGGGCCCGATCCGTCAGGCAGCCTCTGCGCCTCGATCATCAAGGAAGGGTCGGCCTCGCCTTGGCGGAGCCTGACCCTCCCTCGGGGGCTAAAAAGGGGGAACCCCTCTGCGTCAAGATCTTTTTAAATCAAAAAAGGGGCCTCTTGCGTTCTCCCAACTACGTTCTCCCGGCTATGTCAGAAGCCGGGTCTCGAGGAGCGAACGCGGGTACATGAAAATGGCAAGGCCGATTGAGCCGAGGAACTCCCGTACCTCCGGGTTAGGGATACCTCACTCATCACCTGCCACGAAGAATGGCCCAACTCGAGAAGCCACCCTATTATTGACGAGCCAGGACGAACATGCAGATGGAAAGAAAGGAGAGTACGACTCCATGCAAGAAAGACAAAAGTGTTCAGGCCTCAGCGGCCGTGGTGAGACGCACGTTCAACAAGAAACTGTTCAAACGAGAATTAGGCGCCGCCTTGGGAAGGAGCCGCGCCTTCAGCTCCACCCCCGCCATCGGTGGGGTCCATCTCGGCCTCCGGTGACGTCGCAGGAGGAAGGACCTCCGCCTCAAAGGTGGTCGCCAACACCGCGCTCGGACCCGCGGCGACCGCGTCAAGCCGCTGCACCTCCGCCAGAGCAGCATCGTCCTCGTCAGGAAGACAGTACCCCTCACTAACCCGCTCCAGGTCCACAACGTAGTGAGAAGCGAGCACGGCGAAGGCCCGCCTGACGCCGTGGTGTAGCGCTTCGCGGACTCTGCCGCGGGCGTGACCACCTAAGGCTCGAAGGCGGCTCTGAGGGGAGCTTCCTGAAGGGACGTCGCCGGAGCCGAGGACACGATAAAAGTCCGAGACGGCCTCGGACATGGCCGCGAGGTCCGCCTCCCTCTGCTCGGCGGCTCCGGCAAGCGCCTCAGCAAGCGCCTTGGCGGACTCGTCAAGGGCGGACTCAAGCTCTGCAAGTAGCCAGGAGAAATACCTCAAGCACAAGCAAGGGAAACGGACGAGAAAAAGAACTAGGGAGGACCAAGACGTACTTCCGGCTCGGGCACGGTGCTCCGAGGCCGCGACCTGGGTCGCGGCTAAGTCAGCCGCGAGGGTCTCGGCTCGGCTTTCGGCCTCGGCAGCCCGGCCCTGAAGTCGGTTCCGTTCCTCGACGACCTGGACGAGCTCCGATCGCTGCTGTTGCGCCTCCGCACGCGCTGCTGCCGCCTCGGCTCTCAGGTCGACGCAGAGCAGCTGGAGGTCCGCCACCTTGGCATCCTGCTGAGAAAGGCGCGTGGTAGCCCCGGCAAGCGAAGACCTCAGGGATCGCAGCGAGCCCCAGACATCAACCTCACGGCGGATAAACGACGACTTGGCGGCGCTCCGGTCCGTCAGATCCTGGGGAAAGGAAACAGGGCGTCACAGCGAGTATCTCACAGAAGGAAAAAAGGTATGCCCGAAACCGCTACCTGGAGGATTTTGGGGACGTCTCTGCAGAAAACCTCCAGCGACGCCCGGAGCGACCCCACCGTTGCCTCTGCGCACTCGCGGAGCTCACCCCAGGACTGGTCCTCCTGCTCATCATCGAGAACGAAGACGGGGTCCGAGGCCTCGCGGGTCCGGAATCGGAGCAACGGGCGCCGGGCCTCGGGGCTCCGCCGCACAGCGATGAGGCTGTCACTCGGCTGGACGGATTGCGCGACCGCGCCCACCTCTTCTGAGGTCTTGGGCGCCGACGCATCAGCCACCCCGGCGCTGGCGGCAACTGGACACCCTTCGACAGGGACGGCGGCAACCTCGGCGGTGGCAGGCGCCGGCATGACCGGCACGACAGGCGAACTCAGAGCCACGTGGGCGTCAGCCGCCTCCTCAACCACGATCGCCGCCTCGGCTGAAGAGCCGGCCTCGGGAGCCCGCTCCTCCGAGATTGGCGACGCCCGAGCCCCCGATGTCGGGGTACCCCGCGAAAGGGTCGGCTGAATGGCGCTGGCCGCACAGTTCGGCGCCGTCTTGAGGGCCTTCCGGGGTGCCAGGTCGGTCTGGCCATGGCTTCGCTTGCTGGATAAAAAAGAAAGGGGATCACAACCGAGACATACGAATGGGAGGCCAAGACGAAGACGTTCCGAGGTACTCACCCACTCCGGGCCATGATCCACCGCGCCTGGGGAGAGCCTTCTTGGATCCCGGCTCTCGAAACGGCCGCCGAGGTCCGCTTCGCCGGTGCTTGGGGCGCCTGGGAGGCAGATTCCCCGGGCACGGCCGCGACAACCTGGGGGTCACCCCCATGCGCCACCAACACAAGCGGCGGCCCCTGGGGAACAGACGCCTTGGCCTGGACCTCCGGAACTACTTCAGCTCCTCCGGCTGAGGGGTCAGGTGACCTCTCGGTTCGCCCCCGCGCCTCGGGTCGGGAGCCCGACGCCCCGACTTCGGGGGCTGACGGAGTCGGCTCGCTCGGGGGCTGGCTCGACGGCTCCTGGCCGCACCCCAGGCCGAGGCTGAGGCCGAGACGGGCGGCCATGTCGTCATCATTATCATCATCATCGTCGTCGTCGTCGTCGGGCGTCTCCGGCGACGGCTCCCTCGGGAGTCCGTCCCTCTCCTGCTGGCGGCGGCGCTTCTCCAAGGCGTCCCGAGCCTGCCTCCGCTCGCGGGCCCGGGCCTTCTCCGCGTCCTTCTTTTTCTTCTTCTCCTCCGCGGCGACCCGCCGCGCTGCACGGTCCACCGCGTCCTCCGGGACCCGTGGCAGGGAGGGTTTGTGACACCCCACATCCTAAAAGGAGGGGAGAAAAGAACCCGATCATAAGGACCCGGAGCGACCAGATATACGAAGAAGGGAGGAGCAAACGCTCACCAAAGTCACGCACCCCTGGTCGGGGCGCATCCGAAGCTGGGAATATGCGTGGGGGTCCGGCTTCCCCATCGCGGCCGACACCCGCCATTGGAGGGCGTTGAAGGGGAGAGGATCAGGGGACATTCGTGAGCCCTCCCAGTCAGCTTCCGGGGTCATCTCTCAGAGCGGCAGCCGCCGCTCCGCCAATGGGAGCACCCTCCGACGGTGGATAGCGGCGATCACTCCCGCAGCGGTAAGTCCCCCCTCCCGCAACTCCTTCAGGGCCTGGAGAAGGGGCTCGAGATTTTTCTGCCTCTCGTGCGGGGTCCCGTGGCGCCAGGCGTCGGTGGCAGCCGTAACTACTCGCTGGGAAAACGGTGGGAGCGACTCACCGTCATTCCGGAGGTAGAACCACCGGCGCTGCCACCCCTTGTTCGAAGACGCAAGAATGGCAGGAATGTACTGCAACGCCCGCGACTGCCTCAACAAGAGAATGCAGCCGCCGGCCCGCACCGCTGCACGGATCCTCCTCTCCCCCGTCGACAAGGCGAAAGGCTCGGCGAGAAAGAAGTAAGTCCACAAATCCCAATGAGGAGCGATCCCCAAGTACCCTTCGCATAACGCTACGAAAATAGCGGCCTGCGAGATGGAGTTGGGGGAGAGGTTGTGCAACTCCACCCCGTAGTGGAATAGGATGGCCCACATAAAGCGGCCCGTCGGCACACCAAATCCCCGCTCATGGAAGGAGACGAAGCTCACGACATACCCCGGCGGTGGGGACGGAGCGGCTCCGCCCACGGGAGGAATCCACTCTGGCCGCTGCTTGTCGGTGAGGGGGCGGAGCAAACCTTCGCCGACCAGCTCCTCCAGATCACTCGCCGTCACCGTGGAGAAGGGCCACGGATCGCGCGGGGGGATTATAGTCACTCGATCCGCCATCACCAAGATGGAGAAGATGGCGGCGCGGGGGGCAGGAAGGGCGGTTTCTCTCTCCTCCGACTAAAGTTTCCCGGGTTGCGAAAACCTAAAGGGAAAAGAAGAGAGCAGAGCGAAGAACCGTCACCGGACCCCCTCTCAAGTATATGAAGGCCAGGGCGAAACCGTTTCCAGCACGCCGCCTGGACCGGACGCAAGATTCGAAAAGCGCGAAGCGGCACAACCGTTCCTCGAAACGGCTCGCGCACGCGTAACGGCCGCCCCGCCAACCACTCGCCCCGTCGCATTAACTCCGCGGCGGGACAGGCGGCGCCTCTGACGGGAGGAGCGCGCGACGCTTCACCTTCGCCGTAATAACCGCGTCAGAAAAGGTACGCCACGACATTCGATTTTGTATCCTTTTCCTTTTTCCTCTTTCTCTATCTCTTGCAACAGGGACCGGGAAAGGGGGATACCCCGAAAAGGACCCTTCTCCGCGAAGGAACCGGGCTCCAAGCCCCCCACTACTGATCAGGGGTTCGAAGGCTGGCCCTCCGAAGGGTTCAACAGTCGCCTCAGATCGCGTGGGCCCGACACCCACTACCGGTCAGGGGTTCGAAGGCCGGCCCCCCGAAGGGTTCCATGGCCGCCTCAGGCTACCCGGGCTCCGCGCCCATTACTGATCAGGGGTTCGAAGGCTGGCCCCCGAAGGGTTCACAGTCGCCTCAGACACCGAGCGAGGGATGACCAGGGGTACGTTCGATACATAACCGAGGCTCGGGCTGCGCTCCCGAGGTACCCTAGGACATTTCCGAGACCAGCGGGAACGATCTTGTAACGGAATCCCATCGGAGGGAGGCATCGAGCCCTCGGACCCTGTCGCCAAGGGACCGGGTCCGGCAAATCACCCCGCAGGTACTTTTGGGCGTGCCTCTGGACCCCTAGCCGACCCCCAACGAACGGGGCACGGACGTCCACTCGGATTACCCGCTTGCAGCTCACCGGAGACACCATGTTCGATGCCCATCGAGGGTAACATGGCGCACTCCCCCCCTCCTCCTTGCGGAAAGGCGATGTAGGGGCGTATGCAAAAAGTCGAGTCTGTCCCTGATCGTCCTCTCGCCCTGTGCAGAGGCTCGGGGGCTGCTCTCGCAAAAACCGGCTCCGGCCAAATCATTGACAGCGTCAACATACCAGCCCGAGAGCTTGGGCCCCGACCGTGCACCCGGGCTACGGCCAGTTCGCATGAGGGAACGACCAGACCAGCCGAAGCGTTACGCGAGGTATTAAGACCTCGAAGGAGTGTAACCACTCCTCCGAGGCCTCGGGGGCTACACCCGGTGGGTGCGCTCGCGCGCACCCACCGGAACGAAAGGCAACCGAGAAAGGCTGGTCCCCTTGCAAAAAAGTGCGACAAAAGCCTCCAAGCGAGTGCTAACACTCCCTTCGAGGCTCGGGGGCTACTGTCGGGGACCATAATTAGGGGTACCCTCAAGACGCCTAATTCTCAGCTGGTAACCCCCATCAGCATAAAGCTGCAAAGGCCTGATGGGTACGATTAAGTCAGGGATCAGTCCACACGAGTGACTCGATCACGCTTCACCCGAGCCTAGCCTCGGCCAAGGGCAGCCGACCTCGAGAGACTTCCGTCTCGCCCGAGGCCCCCTTTTTATGGCGGACACATCACCGGCTCGCCCGAGGCCTTGGCTTCGCTCAGAAGCAACCTTGACTAAATCGCCACACCGACTGACCAAATTGCAGGGGCATTTAACGCAAAGGTGGCCTGACACCTTTATCCTGACACGCGCCCCCGGCAGAGCCGAAGTGACCGCCGTCACTCCACCGCTCCACTGACCAGTCTGACAGAAGGACAGCGCCGCCTGCGCCACTCCGACTGCAGTGCCACTCGACAGAGTGAGTCTGACAGGCAGTCAGGCCTTGCCAAAGGTGCCACGGCGAACTCCGCTCCGCCCGACCCTAGGGCTCGGACTCGGGCTAAGACCCGGAAGACGGCGAACTCCGCTCCGCCCGACCCCAGGGCTCGGACTGGGGCTAAGACCCGGAAGACGGCGAACTCCGCTCCGCCCGACCCCAGGGCTCGGACTCGGGCTAAGACCCGGAAGACGGCGAACTCCGCTCCGCCCGACCCCAGGGCTCGGACTCGGGCTAAGACCCGGAAGACGGCGAACTCCGCTCCGCCCGACCCCAGGGCTCGGACTTGGGCTAAGACCCGGAAGACGGCGAACTCCGCTCCGCCCGACCCCAGGGCTCGGACTCGGGCTAAGACCCGGAAGACGGCGAACTCCGCTCCGCCCGACCCCAGGGCTCGGACTCGGGCTAAGACCCGGAAGACGACGAAACTCCGCTTCGCCCGACCCCAGGGCTCGGACTCCGCCCTGGCCTCGGCCGAACGACTTCCGCCTCGCCCGACCCCATGGCTCAGGCTCGGCCGCGGCAACGGAAGACAGACTCAACCTCGACTTCGGAGGAACCCCCACGTCGCCCTGCCTAGGGCACAGACCGCCACGTCAACAGGAAGCGCCATCATCATCCTACCCCGAATCGACTCGGGTCACGGAGAACAAGACCGGCGTCCCATCCGGCCAGCTCCAACCGGAGGGGCAATGATGGCGCTCCACAAGCTCTATGACGACGGCGGCCCCCAGCTCTCTTACGGAAGCAGGACGACGTCAGTAGGGACTCGACCGCTCCAACAGCTGTCACTCCGCCAGGCTCCGCCGCACCTCCGACAGCCACGACATCACGCCAGCAGGGTGCCCAGATCTCTCCGGCTGCCACATTGGCATGTACCTAGGGCGCTAGCTGTCCCTCCGCTAGACACGTAGCACTCTGCTACACCCCCCATTGTACACCTGGACCCTCTCCTTACGACTATAAAAGGGAGGACCAGGGCCTTCTTAGAGAAGGTTGGCCGCGCGGGACCGAGGACGGGACAGGCGCTCTCTTGGGGCCGCTCGCTTCCCTCACCCGCGTGGACGCTTGTAACCCCCCTACTGCAAGCGCACCTGACCTGGGCGCGGGACGAACACGAAGGCCGCGGGACTTCCACCTCTCTCACGCTCGACTCCGGCCACCTCGCCTCTCCCCCCTTCGCGCTCGCCCACGCGCTCGACCCATCTGGGCTGGGGCACGCAGCACACTCACTCGTCGGCTTAGGGACCCCCCTGTCTCGAAACGCCGACAAGTGTCTCGTGCATCGTCGACTTTGGAAGGTAGTCTTCGATGTCAAGAAGTTGGTCAAGATTGCTCGACTCCCATAGAGGTGGCTGAGGATCCTTCAGCCATAGAGGTGGCTATTGCGGAAAACCCAGCCCCCGAGGGTGTCGCCGGTAGTGATCCGGCTCTGGTGGGTAGCGCGAGCTGCAACCCAGCCCCCGAGGGTGTTGTCGGTAATGATCCGGCTCTGGTGGGTGGCGCGAGCTACAACCCAGCCCTCAAGGGTGTCCAAGTGAGCTCTCCTTCCCACACCTCCATGAATGTCCATGTCGGGTCATCTCCACCATGATCTGATGGGGTGATGGCGATGCATGCTTCTTTGACTTCGAGCAAACGAGTCGCCTTGGAGGTCGGGGAGCCAGCTGCAAGAATTCTGATATCCGCTGGCGGGGCTGAGTCAACCCCTGACAATGTTCTTCAAATTATTCTGGTTTATCTTCCTTCATCGAGCTATGACGCAGCTTCTCCTGACTTGGGATTACCCTCATTTTTTCCAATCTTCAGGTAACTCAGCTCTTTCGTTCTGTCGTTCCTCCTAGTAAATCATCTTCTCTGTACTCATTTATCTTTGATAACAAGCTTTGGTTGACGGAATGTCCGCTCAGTTGAGATCACACGGTGCTACTATCCCAGAAGGGGCTCTGTCTCTGATGCAGTGGAACCCATTGCTGCTTCAGAAACAGATAGCTGATTTGAAGGCGTCAAATGCTGGTTGGTAACTTTGTTTCTTCCTTGGCTGATTGATCAACTTGTTTTTAACTGTGTATCCTTCTTCGACTGCTTTGTCAGATATGGCTCAGCGGTGCTCTAAGCTTGAGGAAAAACATCTTCAACATCAAGCCGACTCAACCCGATGGTACTCTGACCTTGAAGAGTAGTATTCTCAAAGTCAGACCGACCTGGCTCGGGTTTCTGCTTCTTTGGACGATTGTAACATCCCAAAATTTAACCCCCAAGGTTAGAAACCCTAATCTCTTAACCGCCCCTTTATTATTCCCTAGACTCCACCTCATAGGACATTTCATCATATGCATACACTTTGATTCTTAGAAGCACTTCACATAGAATATTCTTTTATCACTTAAGAATATATATAGCTAAAGAATGGTTCAAAAGAAAAAGGAGAAAAAAAAGAAATAGAAATAGAAATAAGAAATAGAAAAGAAAAAGAAAAAGGAAAAATCCCCCCTCGGTTGGGCCGTTTCCGGCCCAATCCTTCTCTCTCTTCGGCGCGCCCGCACTTCCTCCCCCCTCGCGGCCCAAGCGGCCCATCTCCCGCGTGCCCGCGCTCCCCTCCCCTCTGCCGCTGCCAGCCCGGCCCCACCCGTCAGCCGCACTCGCCCTCGCTCCCTCGTAACCGCTCTCTCTCTCTGGCAAGCGGGTCCCGCTTGTCAGCACCTTCCTCGCGCCAGTGACTAGGCTAACGACGCGATCGCCGTCGGTCGCCACCGCCTCGTCGTCTCGCCATTAACTCGCTCGCCAGCACGGTTGGCGCCTTGCGTCCCTATCCTTTACGCCAGCCCGAGCCATCCCGTCACCGCCTGCCCAAGCCGTGCCGTCGTCGCCACTATGCGCCACCATCACCGCTGTGGCAAGCTCGCCGGTGCTCGCCACCTCTCGCCCCCTTCCTCGCCCCGGGAGCCTATAAAAGGACCGCCCAAGCTCCCTCTTTCTCCACATCGACCTCGGCCACTCCCTCTCCCCTTCCCCGAGCTTGATTGAGCCAGCGTCGCCGCGCCCTTCCTCTGCTCCGGTGAGTCCCGCCCTCCTCTCTCGGTTAAGTTCTGGTCAAATTAGTGTAGCTCTTAAGCTTCACCACTCCCTCACAAAGACAACACACCCATCCCCTTCACCTATTGCGCCCGACATCCCTCGCCGGCGATATCCCGCCGTGGACCGACCGTCCCAAGCGCCCTTCGGCCAAATTGGCCCCACCACCGTAATCCCCTACCCCCACCCGTGCCTTGCCACCACTCCATCGACGCAAAACCAGGACCCCGACGGAGAACCGCCGTGAGGCCTCACCAACGGTCGAGCTCCGACCGGTTCGCCCCCCCGTCACCCTCCTAACGCCGTCCCCTCCCCTCCTCGCTGGCACGTGGGCCCGCGCCCACGGCACCGTCCCCGCGCCGTTCCCCTGCTGGCGGGCTAAGCAGGCGCGGCCGCACTCGGTTGGGCCGAATCCCCCCCGGCCCAGCCAGCAGAGGAAACCCTTTTCTTTTTTTTCCTTTTTCCATTTCCTTTTCCTATTTTCACATATTTATGCATATATTGTTATTTTATGCACCAAAAATAGTCTAAATAAATTATAGGGAACCAAAAAAATAATGTCTAACAATTGGCATACTCCACCTAGTCACCATGGTTGATGTACTGTTCATTACCTATTTTTGCTAGAAGAAGAGGGATCCGATCCTCCGGAATTTGTAGCTCCGAAAGAAGGGCAGGAACCCGACCTCTCCAAAATAGATCTTTCGTGCCAGGAGAACTTCGACGAAGGCAAGTCCATTCTTCCCTTGATGCATAAATTACCTACTCTTTCTACCACTACCTAAGTCGGGAATAAGGGATGGATCTTTTGCATTGTGAGCAGAGAGATAGCCCGCATTAACAAAACATCTTTTGAGTTCAAAATGTGGGATGAGAAAAGGGCAGTGTTTTTACTAAACGATGTGAGCAGAAGGATTGTCCCCTCATATAAGGACCGGTTTGTCATCGTTCACTACCAGTACTCATGATAAGTACAACCACTCGAGACTGTATGGGCAGTCACTCAATTTGAACTCGTACGGTCCAAACCCCAGGGTTATGAAGGCTGGGGAGCACCGGGAGGATAAGGAGGGGGAATGTTTTGTCGGGTTTGGACATGGCGGTGGCCTGACTCCTTCTGGTATAACCGTTAAGGTAAGGACGTGCAAGGAAAGAGAGAGATTCAGCATTCGTATCTCACAACGGTGAGATCATAGAAACTGGACTAGTGGGTAAAGTGTACCCCTCTGCGTAGAGTTTAAACCTATTCGAATAGTCCGTGTCCACTGGTATGGACGAGTCTAGTGTGGTATGACAATTAGTGTTTTATAACCTCCGTAAACAGGGCAATGTGTGAGTGGGTGTGTTTTTGGAAATAAAAACAATGCCATGAGAGCAGGAAGCTCAGTGGTGGTTGAGCGTGAAAATGTGCTACTTCCATCTTTGGGAAAAACCATCAAAGTATTGCCTTTCTCTGAAAAAGAAGAGTGACTTCAACTCCACCATATAAAGCATGTATTATATAGGTTCCTTTCTCTTTATGGGTGAGATGGGCTTGCGGAATACCTAGTGTATTCACCTAGACTTATTTATGTTTTTCAACAGCTGAAGACTTCTTTTCTGCTATGCTCGACTAGAGGAGGGCTGTGTCTGCACCCAGTTCTGCCTATGGCTTGGGCTAGTTTATCTTCTACCGTGCTTTGTATTTCTGGCTCTCTAGAGCTTGTACTCTGGTATTGTAATAACTTTTATTCGAACTCTGTACTATTTGAAGTAAGGAATGTGGTTACTAGCCTCCTGGGACTAGTAATTGTTTCACATTTGAGTCCCAAAGGATTAGGGCGCTTCAGGTGGTATCAGAGCCATAGGACTGGCCGTAGATCGCAGCCCCGACCTTAAAAGTTTGCCTTAAAAATAAAAGACCTCTTACCTCTAAGAAAAATCTTCTCTCCTTTCCCTGATATTAACAGACCCTTCTTTACTTCTAACAGATGGAAGGCTCCTTGGTCATTAGGACATCCTACTGCTCAGAGGTGGAAGAATTCCCTCATCTTTTGCGAAGTTGCGCTTCACATGGGGATCCTCAAGAAGCCAGAGTACGTCTGGAAAGATTACCAAGATAATGGAACTGAGAAGTGCTCCATGGCAGTCTACCTGGGAGAAAGCCGAAACTACCCAAACCACCCTCCCTTCCAAGTCACCTTCACTGGACACCGCTTCCCAGACACTTGCCAAAATGTTGCCCGAAAAGCCCTCCGACAGCTATGCCAAAACTACAGCAGGGAGGTCTTTGAGACCCCCCTTCAATACTTTCCACCTAGCAACAAAAATACCCCTACCTGGAGGAAAAGACTTCAGGCCCTGTTAGGAAGAGATCCTACTGAGGATGACCCCACCATCGTCTACATGGCCGGATATCTCCACACCCTTGATAACCACTATGACGACCTTTCCTCCCACTACACCCACCTAAACTCCCGAGTGGAAAGCTTAGAGCAACAGGTCAAGGAACTTAAGAAGGAGAAGGCGTCTCTCCAAGAAAGTCTCGAAATAGCAGAAGGTGAAGAGGCCAACACTCGTGAAGCCTACCGAACCCTGAAGATGGATTACGACAAGAAGTTAAAGAAGCTCGCCCCCACTAAGAAGATCCGGAAGAGGACCAAGAGCCAAGCATGCCAGACTGAGCGGAAAAAGGAAGCCCCACCAGCACTGCCTCCCTCCAGGATAGAGAACCTGTCCGACGTCGAGGATATGTCCCTAGCTAGCCTTGACGACCTTCTCAAGGAATTTGGGGACACTTTAGAAAGGGAGTTCGGAAGCACCTTAGAAAGCACTCGCGTGTAGTGTGACTTGTGGTAACTATATGCTTGTAATGAACTTGTGTGATGAATAAAATAACATGATTGAAGAAAAAAATTGGCATATGCATAGTAGTAATTCTCTCCCCCTGGCAGATGGCTTCGGATAAAACCACGCCTACCGCCTCCGGGATGGGAGCAAGGTTTCCCCTAGGAGCTGAAGGAGAAGCCGGTGGAGAAGGGATTGAGACCCACCTCCCCGCACCTCCGGAGGTGCCATTAGATTTAGCCCATGTTCTGTCCAACCAAACCCGACTCATTGAAGTCCTCACTAGAAGTCTGGAGAATCACCGCCCGAATGGTGGAAGACCTTAGGACAGGATGAGAGATTTTCTAAGACTCAAGCCTCCCACATTCGCTGGATCCAGCAATCCGCTCGACGCTGATGACCAACTGCGCACGATAAAAAGGAAGTTAGAAGCCATCGGATGCCCTGAGAACCAGCGTGTCCATCTGGCTGCTCATCAACTTTCCGGGATGGCCCTATCTTGGTGGTATACCTTCAGCACTGCCGTCAGAGATACTACCTAGGCAGAATTTGAAGCTGCTTTCCGAGAACATCATGTGCCCCAAGGGATCGTTCAGCTCAAGGAAGATGATTTCCGAGAATTAACTCAACGCGAAAGATCTGTCAGTGAGTACGTGCACAAATTCACAGAACTGGCTCGCTACGCGCCTAACGACGTCAACACAGAAGCCAAGAAGATGGCCCACTTTTTGAAAGGGCTAAGACCAGAACTCAAGACTATCCTTGCCAGCCAAGATTTCCTCAGCTTCTCGCACCTCTCAAACAAGGCCATACAAGTGGAAAGGGCAAGGGAAGAAGAAAAAGGTCACCTCAAGAGGAAATTCCAAGTCCTCCGAGCTCAGCAGCAAGACAGGCACCAGAGAATTCAATCCTTTGGGTTTACACCCAAGGGACCAAGCTTCAATAAGCCAGCTGGACCCACTCCGTCACATTTCAGTCAGCAGGGTCAAAGCTCCTTTCAGGCTCCCTCCGTTGCAAGCAACCAACCACCAGCTAATGCCTGTTGGCACTGCGGAGACCCCAGTCACTACAAGAATAATTGCCCCAATTGAAGGCATCAGGACCTACTTACTCCAACTCGGTGAATGGCCCCAAGAATGCGCCAACGCTCGCCTCCAAGGCACCCTCCTCCAACAGCCAGTAGAGCAAGACCCAGTATCATGGCAGGGCACGAGAAAACCATGTCGATGCTCAAGAGGCTCAGCAAGCTCCGGGAGTAGTGCTCGGTGAGTTCCTAGTTGAATTTACTCCCGCTATTGTACTTTTCGATTCTGGAGCATCTCATTCATTTATAGCCACTAGTTTTGTGGAAAAACATGGCATTCCCTCTACACACCTAGAAATTCCCTTGGTCACCCGAACCCTAGGGTCAGACCTTCTATGCCAGCTCAAATGCTCCCAAGTCAGAATTATTTTAAGTGGGGTAGTGTTCTTGGCGGACTTAGCCGTCTTGCCATCCCAAGGGATTGATGTGATGTTAGGAATGGATTGGTTAACCAAACACAGGGGCATCATAAGTTGCGCAAATAAGACCGTTCTTCTCACTGACCACCAAGGAAAGTCAGTTTCATGTCAGGCTCAGCCACCCGCCAAGGATCCAATGGTGTTTAATCTAGCAGCAGAAAGCATATCTGTAGTAGAAGAATTCATGGATGTATTCCTAGAAGAATTGTCAGGAATGCCGCCAGAAAGAGAAGTGGAGTTCTACATAGATCTAATTCCCGGCACTGCGCCCATCGCAAAGAGAACATACCGCATGGCTCCCACCGAATTAGCAGAACTAAAACTCCAGATCGCAAAGCTTCAACAAAAAGGGTACATTCGTCCCAACTCATCTCCTTGGGGAGCACCAGTCATTTTCGTCACCAAAAAGGATGGAAGTATGAGGATGTGTATTGATTACCGATCCTTGAATGAGGTTACAATCAAAAACAAGTATCCACTCCCTCGGATCGATGACCTCTTCGTCCAGCTTCAAGGGGCCAAGTATTTCTCCAAGATAGACCTAAGGTCAGGATATCACCAGCTGAGAATCAAGGAAGCAGATATTCAGAAGATTGCATTTGTCACCCGGTACGGACAGTATGAGTTCACAGTAATGCCCTTCGGACTAACCAACGCACCCGCCTTTTTCATGAATCTCATGTATAAGGTATTTATGGAAGAGCTGGATAAGTTTGTCGTAGTCTTCATTGACGACATCCTTATCTACTCCAAGAGTCACGAAGATCATGAGCATCACCTCTGGATTGTCCTAGAAAGACTCAGAGCACATCAACTCTATGCTAAGCTCAGCAAATGTGAATTCTGGTTAGAAAAGATAGCATTCCTTGGGCATATCTTGACTGCAGAAGGAATAAAAGTAGACCCGTCCAAGGTAGAAGCAGTATCCAAATGGAAGCAGCCATCCAATGTTAGTGAAGTTCGATGCTTTTTGGGAATGGCAGGATATTACCGCCATTTTATCAAAGGATTCTCCAGCATAGCAAGACCTATGACCGAGCTCCTCAAGAAAGACAATAAGTTTGTGTGGACCCCGAAGTGTGAGGAAAGCTTCCAAATCATAAAGAAGAAGCTCACAACCGCACCCGTTTTGACACTGCCAGACATCCATCAGGATTTCGTCGTCTTCTGTGATGCTTCAAGGCAAGGCTTAGGGTGTGTACTTATGCAAAATGAGAAAGTCATTGCCTATGCATCACGCTTACTCAAGCCGCACGAGCAGAATTATCCCACACATGATTTGGAATTGACAGCCATAGTGCATGCCCTAAAAATATGGAGACACTACCTGATTGGGAACAAATGTCACATCTTCACCGATCACAAGAGCCTGAAGTATATTTTCACTCAGCCAGACCTCAACCTCCATCAGTGAAGATGGCTGGAATTGATCAAAGATTATGCCCTTGAGATCCACTACCACCCCAGGAAGGCCAACGTGGTAGTAGATGCCCTCAGCCTAAAACCTTTCGAGAAGAAAGGAACCAACTTCTTAGAAGATTGGAAGAAAGAATCAGCTCAGCTGAATGCATGTCTGGGAGACAATGGCAGCCTAGAAGTCAAGCCAATGCTAGAACACCTCATACGCAAGGCTCAACGCTTGGACACTAAGACAACAGGTCTTATGGATAGAGCCCTCAAAGAACAACTTCTGGACTTCAGTACATATGAAGAAGGAGTCCTTTGGTTCAAAAACTGTCTGTGTGTACCAAAAGAAGAGGCACGAGAAGTTTTGCTTGACAAAGCTCACAACTCAGCCTACTCTATCCACCCAGGGACCACCAAGATGTACTTAGACCTCAAGACCAGATACTGGTGGAGAGGAATGAAGAAAGAAATAGCACAATATGTGGCCCGGTGCGACATTTGCCAACGAACTAAGGCCGAGCATCAGAAGCCTGCAGGTCTACTGCAACCCCTTCCAATACCCGAATGGAAGTGGGAAGAAATAGTCATGGATTTTGTAACTGTACTGCCCCAGACCCAAAAAGGGAACGACTCTATCTAGGTGATAATCGACCGTCTTACCAAGGTAGCCCATTTCATCCTAGTGAAAACTACCTTCGGAGGAGCCACCCTTGCCCGAATATATCTTAAAGAAATAGTCAGACTCCATGGTATTCCACGGAAGATAGTGTCAGACAGGGGGACACAGTTCACCTCAAAATTTTGGATGAGCCTTCAGCAAGCTATGGGCACCAAGCTAGACTTCAGCACCGCCTATCACCCCTAGTTAGATGGTCAGACAGAAAGGGTCAACAAGGTCCTCGAGGATTTATTAAGAGCCTGTGTGTTGACGTTTGACATAAATTGGGAGTCCAGTTTACCATATGGAGAGTTCTCGTATAACAACAACTACCAGGCCCGTATCAAGATGTCACCGTTCGAAGCATTATATGGACGGAAGTGCCAGACCCCTCTAATGTGGTCCAACGTAGGGGAAAAGACACTACAAGGACTTGCCTTCGTTAAAGAGGCAGAAGAGAAGGTTGCCCTGATCCGCAAAAGATTACTTGAAGCTCAGAGTCGGCAGAAGAGTTATGCAGACAATAGGCGGAGAGAACTCAGATTTGAGGAAGGAGACTTCATCTACCTCAAGGTCTCCCCGATGCGTGGAGTCAAAAGGTTTCAAGTGAAAGGAAAGCTAGCTCCGCAGTTCGTTGGCCCCTATCCTATCATTGGCATAATAGGACCTGCAGCATACCGCCTTGAATTGCCAGAATTCATGTCAGATATCCACAATGTGTTTCACGTATCCCAGCTCCGCAAATGCCTGCAAGTACCAGAAAATCACATCGAAGAAGAGATAATCCAGATTCAGAAGGATCTTCAATACCGAGAAAAGCCAGTAAAGATTCTTGACTCGGCAGTCTGAAAGACCCGCAACTCAGAAGTGAGACTCTGTAAAGTTCAGTGGAGCAGAGAAGGAGAAGAGGAAGCTACCTGGGAGAGTGAGGACTCTTTGAGGAGGGAATACCCTTACCTTTTCTCAAGCCCAGTCTGAATCTCGAGGGCGAGATTCCTTTAAGTGGGTAGGTTTGTAACATCCCAAAATTTAACCCCCAAGGTTAGAAACCCTAATCTCCTAACCCCCCTTTTATTATTCCCTAGACTCCACCTCATAGGACATTTCATCATATGCATACACCTTGATTGTTAGAAGCACTTCACATAGAAAATATTTTTTTATTACTTAAGAATATATATATCTAAATAATGGTTCAAAAGAAAAAGGAGAAAAAAAGAAATATAAATAAGAAATAGAAATAGAAATAGAAAAAAAGAAAAAGGAAAAATCCCCCCTCGGTTGGGCCGTTTCCGGCCCAATCCTTCTCTCTCTCTCCCTCGCGCCCGCGCTTCCTCCCTTCCTCTCGCGGCCCAAGAGGCCCATCTCCCGCGCGCCCGCGCTCCCCTCCCCTCTACCGCTGCCAGCCCGGCCCCACCCGTCAGCCGCACTCGCCCTCGCTCCCTCGCAACCGCTCTCTCTGGCAAGTGGGTCCCGCTTGTCAGCACCTTCCTCGCTCCCGTGACTAGGCTAACGACGCGATCGCCGCCGGTCGCCACCGCCCCATCGTCTCGCCATTAACTCGCTCGCCAGCACGGTTGGCGCCTTGCCTCCATGTCCCCTTGTGCCAGCCCGAGCCATCCCGCCACCGCCTGCCCGAGCCGTCTTGTCGTCACCACTGTGCGCCACCATCACCGTCGTGGCAAGCTCGTCGGTGCTCGCCACCTTCCCCGCCCCGGGCACCTATAAAAGGACCGCCTGAGCTCCCTCTTTCTCCACACCGGCCTCGGCCACTCCCTCTCCCCTTCCCCGATCTTGATTGAGCCAGCGCCGCCGCGCCCTTCCTCAGCTCCGGTGAGTCCCGCCCTCCTCTCTCGGTTAAGTTCTGGTCAAATTAGTGTAGCTCTTAAGCTTCACCACTCCCTCACAAAGACAACACACCCATCCCCTTCACCTATTGCGCCCGACATCCCTCGCCGGCGATCTCCCGCCGCGGACGCCCACCACCTCGCCGTGGACCGGCCGTCCCAAGCGCCCTCCGGCCAAATTGGCCCCACCACCGTAATCCCCTACCCCCGCTCGTGCCTTGCCACCACTCCATCGATGCAAAACTGGGACCCCGACGGAGAACCGCCGCAGGGCCTCACCGGCGGTCGAGCTCTGACTGGTTCGCCCCTCGTCACCCCCCTAACTGAAAGGGAATTAGGCTTACACCTAGTTCCTAAATAATTTTGGTGGTTGAATTGCCCGACACAAATAATTAGACTAACTAGTTTGCTCTAGTATATAATTTATACAGGTGCCAAAGGTTCACACTCATCCAATAAAAAGATCAAGTATTGGATTCAACAAAGGAGCAAAGGGGCAACCGAAGGCACCTCTGGTCTGGGGGCACCGGACTGTCCGGTGTACACCGGACACACCGGACAGTGTCCGGTGCACCAGAGGACTCCAACTCGAACTCGCCACCTTCGGGAAATTCCAGAGGCAACTCCGCTATAATTCACCGGACTGTCCGGTGTACACCGGACATGTCCGGTGCTCCAACGAAGAGCGGCCTCCGGAACTCGCCAGCCTCGGGAAAACGCAGCGGCTGCTCTGCTATAATTCACCGGACATGTCCGGTGTACACCGGACTGTCCGGTGCAACTCCAGAGCAACGGCTACTTCGCGCTAACGGTCACCTGCAACAGCATTTATTGCGCGCCAGCGCGCGCAGAAGTCAGGCGTGCCCATACTGGCGCACCGGACACTCAACAGTACATGTCCGGTGCGCCACCGGACATCATGGCGGGTCCAGAAGTCAGAACTCCAACGGTCCGAATCCAACGGCATTGGTGACGTGGCTGGCGCACCGGACATGTCCGGTGTGCACCGGACTGTCCGGTGTACCATACGACAGACAGCCTCCACCAACGGTCAAGTTTGGTGGTTGGGGCTATAAATACCCCAACCACCCCACCATTCATTGCATCCAAGTTTTCCACTTCTCAACCACTTACAAGAGCTAGGCATTCAATTCTAGACACACCAAAGAGATCAAATCCTCTCCAATTCCACACAAGGCTTTAGTGATTAGCGAGAGAGATTTGCCGTGTTCTTTTGAGCTCTTGCGCTTGGATTGCTTCTTTTCTTTCTCACTTGTTCTTGTGATCAAAACTCCATTGTAATCAAGGCAAGAGGCACCAATTGTGTGGTGGCCCTTGTGGGGAAGTTTTGTTCCCGGTTTTGATTTGAGAAGAGAAGCTCACTCGGTCCGAGGGACCGTTTGAGAGAGGGAAGGGTTGAAAGAGACCCAGCCTTTGTGGCCTCCTCAACGGGGAGTAGGTTTGAGAGAACCGAACCTCGGTAAAACAAATCCACGTGTCTCACTTCATTATTCGCTTGCGATTTGTTTTGCACCCTCTCTCGCGGACTCGTTTTTATTTCTAACGCTAACCCGACTTGTAGTTGTGTTTATATTTGTAAATTTCAGTTTCGCCCTATTCACCCCCCTCTAGGCGACTATCAATTGGTATCAAAGCCCGGTGCTTCATTAGAGCCTAACCGCTCGAAGTGATGTCGGGAGATCACGCCAAGAAGGAGATGGAGACCGGCGAAAAGCCCACTACAAGCCATGGGAGCACTTCATCGGAAGAGTCCCGCACCAAGAGAAAGGAGAAGAAGAACTCCTCCAAAGGGAAGGAGAAGAAGTCTTCTTCACACCAAAAGGAGAAGAAGGAGAAATCCTCTTCTCACAAGACGTGTCGGAGTGGGGACAAGAAAAAGAGGATGAGGAAAGTGGTCTACTACGAGACCGATTCTTCATCGCCATCCACCTCCGGCTCTGACGCGGCATCCGTCACTTCTAAGCGCCAAGAGTGCAAGAAGTATAGTAAGATCCCCCTACACTACCCTCGCATTTCTAAACATGCACCTTTACTTTCCGTCCCATTAGGCAAACCACCAACTTTTGATGGTGAAGATTATGCTAGGTGGAGTGATTTAATGCGATTTCATCTAACCTCACTCCACAAAAGTATATGGGATGTTGTTGAGTTTGGTGCACAGGTACCATCCGTAGGGGATAAAGACTATGATGAGGATGAGGTGGCCCAAATCGAGCACTTCAACTCTCAAGCGACAACAATACTCCTCGCCTCTCTAAGTAGAGAGGAGTATAACAAAGTGCAAGGGTTGAAGAGCGCCAAGGAGGTTTGGGATGTGCTCAAAACCGCTCACGAAGGAGATGAGCTCACAAAGATCACCAAGCGGGAGACGATCGAGGGGGAGCTCGGTCGGTTCCGGCTTCGCAAAGGGGAGGAGCCACAAAACATGTACAACCGGCTCAAGACCTTGGTGAATCAAGTGCGCAACCTCGGGAGCAAAAAGTGGGATGACCACGAGGTGGTTAAGGTTATTCTAAGATCTCTTATTTTCCTTAACCCTACTCAAGTTCAATTAATCTATGGCAACCCAAGATATACACTAATGACCCCCGAGGAAGTAATCGGGAATTTTGTAAGTTTTGAGTGCATGATCGAAGGCTCAAGGAAGATCAACGAGCTTGATGATCCCTCCACATCCGAAGCTCAACCCATCGCATTCAAGGCGACGAAGGAAAAGAAGGAGGAGTCTACACCAAGTAGACAACCAATCGACGCCTCCAAGCTCGACAATGAGGAAATGGCGCTCGTCATCAAGAGCTTCTGCCAAATCCTCAAACAAAGGAGGGGGAAAGACTACAAGTCCCGCTCCAAGAAGGTTTGCTACAAATGTGGTAAGCCCGGTCACTTTATTGCTAAATGTCCATTATTAAGTGACAGTGACAGGGATAACGACAAGAAGGGCAAGAGGAGAGAAAAGAAGAGGTACTACAAGAAGAGGGGCGGCGATGCCCATGTTTGTCGGGAGTGGGACTCCGACGAAAGCTCTAGCGACTCCTCCGACGACGAGGACGCCGCCAACATCGCCGTCACCAAAGGACTTCTCTTCCCCAACGTCGGCCACAAGTGCCTCATGGCAAAGGACGGCAAAAAGAAGAAGGTTAAATCTAAATCCTCCACTAAATACGAGTCCTCTAGTGATGATAATGCTAGTGATGAGGAAGATAATTTGCGTACCCTTTTTGCCAACCTTAACATGGAACAAAAGGAAAAATTAAATGAATTAATAAGTGCTATTCATGAAAAGGATGACCTTTTGGATTCTCAAGAGGACTTCCTAATTAAGGAGAACAAAAAACATGTTAAGGTTAAAAATGCTTATGCTCTAGAAATTGAGAAATGTGAAAAACTATCTAGTGAGCTAAGCACTTGCCATGAGACAATAGACAACCTTAGAAATGAAAATGCTAATTTATTAGCTAAGGTTGATTCTCATGTTTGTAATGTTTCAATTACCAATTCTAGAAATAATGATGATGATTTACTTGCTAGAATTGAAGAATTAAACATTTCTCTTGCTAGCCTTAGAATTGAAAATGAAAAATTGCTTGCTAAGGCTAAAGATTTTGATGTTTGCAATACTACTATTTCCGACCTTAGAACTAAGAATGACATGTTACATGCTAAGGTTGTAGAATTAAAATCTTGCAAACCCTCTACATCTATCGTTGAGCATGTATCTATTTGTACTAGATGTAGAGATGTTGATATTAATGCTATTCATGATCACATGTCTTTAATTAAACAACAAAATGATCATATAGCAAAATTTGATGCTAAAATTGCCGAGCATAACTTAGAGAATGAAAAATTTAAATTTTCTAGAAGTATGCTCTATAATGGGAGACGCCCTGGCATCAAGGATGGCATTGGCTTCCAAAGGGGAGACAATGTCAAACTTAATGCCCCTCCTAAAAGATTGTCTAATTTTGTAAAGGGCAAGGCTCCCATGCCTCAGGATAACGAGGGTTACATTTTATACCCTGTAAGTTATCCTGAGGACAAAATTAGGAGAATTCATTCTAGGAAGTCTCACTCTGGCCCTAACCATGCTTTTATGTATAAGGGTGAGACATCTAGCTCTAGGCAACCAACCCGTGCTAAGTTGCCTAAGAAGAGAACTCCTAGTGCATCAAATGAACATAGTCTTTCATTTAAAACCTTTGATGCATCTTACGTTTTGACTAACAAATCCGGCAAGGTAGTTGCCAAATATGTTGGGGGCAAGCACAAGGGGTCAAAGACTTGTGTTTGGGTACCCAAAGTTCTTGTGTCTAATGCCAAAGGACCCAAAACCATTTGGGTACCTAAAGTCAAGAACTAAACTTGTTTTGTAGGTTTATGCATCCGAAGGCTCAAGTTGGATCATCGACAGCGGGTGCACAAACCACATGACAGGGGAGAAGAAAATGTTCTCCTCCTATGAGAAAAACTAAGATCCCCAAGGAGCTATCACATTCGGGGATGGAAATCAAGGTTTGGTCAAAGGATTGGGTAAAATTGCTATATCTCCTGACCATTCTATTTCTAATTTTTTTCTTGTAGATTCATTAGATTACAATTTGCTTTCTGTATCTCAATTATGCAAAATGGGCTACAACTGTCTTTTTACTGATATAGGTGTCACTGTCTTTAGAAGAAGCGATGATTCAATAGCATTTAAGGGAGTGTTAGAGGATCAGCTATACTTGGTAGATTTTGATAGAGCTAAACTCGACACTTGCTTAATTGCTAAGACTAACATGGGCTGGCTCTGGCATCGCCGACTAGCACATGTTGGGATGAAGAATCTTCACAAGCTTCTAAAGGGAGAACACATTTTAGGACTAACAAATGTTCATTTTGAGAAAGACAGGGTTTGTAGCGCATGCCAAGCAGGAAAGCAAGTTGGTGCCCATCATCCACACAAGAACATCATGACGACCGACAGACCGCTTGAGCTACTCCACATGGATCTATTCGGCCCGATTGCTTACATAAGCATCGGCGGGAGTAAGTATTGTCTTGTAATAGTGGATGATTATTCTCGCTTCACTTGGGTGTTCTTTTTGCAGGAAAAATCACAAACCCAAGAGACCTTAAAGGGATTCTTGAGACGGGCTCAAAATGAGTTCGGCTTAAGGATCAAGAAAATAAGAAGCGACAACGGGACGGAGTTCAAGAACTCTCAAATCGAAGGCTTCCTTGAGGAGGAGGGCATCAAGCATGAGTTCTCTTCTCCCTACACGCCACAACAAAATGGTGTAGTGGAGAGGAAGAATAGAACTCTATTGGACATGGCAAGGACCATGCTTGATGAGTACAAGACTTCGGATCGGTTTTGGGCCGAGGCGGTCAACACTGCCTGCTACGCCATCAACCGGTTATATCTACACCGAATCCTCAAGAAGACATCTTATGAACTCCTAACCGGTAAAAAGCCCAACATTTCATATTTTAGAGTCTTTGGTAGCAAATGCTTTATTCTTGTTAAAAGAGGTAGAAAATCTAAATTTGCTCCTAAGACTGTAGAAGGCTTTTTACTAGGATATGATTCAAACACAAGGGCATATAGAGTCTTTAACAAGTCCACTGGACAAGTTGAAGTTTCTTGTGGCGTTGTGTTTGATGAGACTAATGGCTCTCAAGTAGAGCAAGTTGATCTTGATGAGATAGGTGATGAAGAGGCTCCGTGCATCGCACTAAGGAACATGTCCATTGGGGATGTGTGTCCTAAGGAATCCGAAAAGCCTCCAAATGCACAAGATCATTCATCCTCCTCCACGCAAGCATCTCCACCAACTCAAAATGAGGATGAAGCTCAAGTTGATGAAGTAGAAGATCAAGCAAATGAGCCACCTCAAGATGACGACAATGATCAAGGGGGAGATGCAAATGATCAAGACAAGGAGGATGAAGAGCAAAGGCCGCCACACCCAAGAGTCCACCAAGCAATCCAACGAGATCACCCCGTCGACACCATCCTCGGTGACATTCATAAGGGGGTAACTACTAGATCTCGTGTTGCACATTTTTGTGAGCATTACTCTTTTGTTTCCTCTATTGAGCCACACAGGGTAGAGGAAGCACTTCAAGATTCGGATTGGGTGGTGGCAATGCAAGAGGAGCTCAACAACTTCACTAGGAATGAGGTATGGCATTTAGTTCCACGTCCTAATCAAAATGTTGTAGGAACCAAATGGGTCTTCCGCAACAAGCAAGATGAGCATGGTGTGGTGACAAGGAACAAAGCTCGACTTGTGGCCATCCTCGGCGACATTCATAAGGGATACTCTCAAGACATCTTAGGAACAAGAATACAAATATTCTATATCCTATTTACTCACAATTAAAGTAAAAAGTGATTACCGAAAAAATACCGTTTCCGACCGTTTTCATCCCTAGCCGGGAGGTTGCTCAGCATAGACCTCTTCCTTGATCGGTCCGTTGAGGAAGGCACTTTTCACTTCCATTTGATAAAGCTTAAAGCCATGGTAAGTAGCATAGGCCAATAATATGCGAATTGACTCAAGCCTAGCTACGGGTGCATAGGTTTCACCGAAATCCAAACCTTCGACTTGGGAGTATCCTTTGGCCACAAGTCGAGCTTTGTTCCTTGTCACCACACCATGCTCATCTTGCTTGTTGCGGAAGACCCATTTGGTTCCTACAACATTTTGATTAGGACGTGGAACTAAATGCCATACCTCATTTCTAGTGAAGTTGTTGAGCTCCTCTTGCATTGCCACCACCCAATTCGAATCTTGAAGTGCTTCCTCTACCCTGTGTGGCTCAATAGAGGAAACAAACGAGTAATGCTCACAAAAATGTGCAACACGAGATCTAGTAGTTACCCCCTTATGAATGTCGCCGAGGATGGTGTCGACGGGGTGATCTCGTTGGATTGCTTGGTGGACTCTTGGGTGGGGTGGTCTTTGTTCTTCATCCTCCTTGTCTTCCTCAATTGCATCTCCCCCTTGATCATTGCTGTCATCTTGAGGTGGCTCATTCGTTTGATCTTCTACTTCATCAACTTGAGCTTCATCTTCATTTTGAGTTGGTGGAGATGCTTGCGTGGAGGAGGATGGTTGATCTTGTACATTTGGAGGCTCTTCGGATTCCTTAGGACACACATCCCCAATGGACATGTTCCTTAGCGCTATGCATGGAGCCTCTTCATCACCTATCTCATCAAGATCAACTTGCTCTACTTGAGAGCCGTTAGTTTCATCAAACACAACGTCACATGAGACTTCAACTAGTCCAGTGGACTTGTTGAGGACCCTATATGCCCTTGTGTTTGAGTCATAACCAAGTAAAAAGCCTTCTACAGTCTTAGGAGCAAATTTAGATTTTCTACCTCTTTTAACAAGAATAAAGCATTTGCTACCAAAGACTCTAAAATATGAAATGTTGGGCTTTTTACCAGTTAGGAGTTCATATGATGTCTTCTTGAGGATTCGGTGAAGATATAACCGGTTGATGGCGTAGCAAGCGGTGTTGACCGCCTCGGCCCAAAACCGATCCGAAGTCTTGTACTCATCAAGCATGGTTCTTGCCATGTCCAATAGAGTTCGATTCTTCCTCTCCACTACACCATTTTGTTGCGGCGTGTAGGGAGAAGAGAACTCATGCTTGATGCCCTCCTCCTCAAGGAAGCCTTCAATTTGAGAATTCTTGAACTCCGTCCCGTTGTCGCTTCTAATTTTCTTGATCCTTAAGCCGAACTCATTTTGAGCCCGTCTCAAGAATCCCTTTAAGGTCTCTTGGGTTTGAGATTTTTCCTGTAAAAAGAATACCCAAGTGAAGCGAGAATAATCATCCACTATTACAAGACAATACTTACTCCCGCCGACACTTATGTAAGCAATCGGGCCGAAAAGATCCATGTGGAGTAGCTCAAGCGGCCTATCGGTCGTCATAATGTTCTTGTGTGGATGATGGGCTCCAACTTGCTTTCCTGCCTGACATGCGCTACAAATCCTGTCTTTCTCAAAATGAACATTTGTTAGTCCTAAAATGTGTTCTCCCTTTAGAAGCTTATGAAGATTCTTCATCCCAACATGAGCTAGTCGGCGGTGCCAGAGCCAACCCATGTTAGTCTTAGCAATTAAGCATGTGTCGAGTTCAGCTCTATCAAAATCTACTAAGTATAGCTGACCCTCTAACACACCCTTAAATGCTATTGAATCATCACTTCTTCTAAAGACAGTGACACCTACATCAGTAAATAGACAGTTGTAGCCCATTTGACATAATTGTGAAACGGAAAGCAAATTGTAATCTAATGAATCTACAAGAAAAACATTGGAAATAGAATGGTCAGGAGATATAGCAATTTTACCCAATCCTTTGACCAAACCTTGATTTCCATCCCCGAATGTGATAGCTCGTTGGGGATCCTGGTTTTTCTCATATGAGGAGAACATCTTCTTCTCCCCTGTCATGTGGTTTGTTCACCCGCTGTCGAGTATCCAACTTGAGCCCTCGGATGCATAAACCTACAAAACAAGTTTAGTTCTTGATTTTAGGTACCCAAATGGTTTTGGGTCCTTTGGCATTAGACACAAGAACTTTGGGTACCCAAACACAAGTCTTTGACCCCTTGTGCTTGCCCCCAACATATTTGGCAACTACTTTGCCGGATTTGTTAGTCAACACATAAGATGCATCAAAAGTCTTAAATGAAATGCTATGTTCATTTGATGCATTAGGAATTTTCTTCTTAGGCAACTTAGCACGGGTTGGTTGCCTAGAGCTAGATGTCTCACTCTTATACATAAAAGCATGATTAGAACCAGAGTGAGACTTCCTAGAATGAATTTTCCTAATTTTGTCCTCAGGATAACCGGCAGGGTATAAAATGTAGCCCTCGTTATCTTGAGGCATGGGAGCCTTGCCCTTAACAAAATTAGACAATCTTTTAGGAGGGGCATTAAGTTTGACATTGTCTCCCCTTTGGAAGCCAATGCCATCCTTGATGCCAGGGCGTCTCCCATTATAGAGCATACTTCTAGCAAATTTAAATTTTTCATTCTCTAAGTTATGCTCGGCAATTTTAGCATCTAATTTTGCTATATGATCATTTTGTTGCTTAATTAAAGTTATGTGATCATGAATAGCATTAACATCAATATCTCTACATCTAGTGCAAATAGAAGTGTGCTCAACAATAGACGTAGAGGGTTTGCAAGATTTTAATTCTACAACCTTAGCTTGTAACATGTCATTCTTGGTTCTAAGGTTGGAAATAGTAACATTGCAAACATCAAAATCTTTAGCCTTAGCAATCAAATTTTCATTTTCTACTTTAAGGCTAGCAAGAGAAATGTTTAATTCTTCAATCCTAGCAAGCAATTCATCATTATTATCTCTAGGATTGGGAATTGAAACATTACAAACATGAGAATCAACCTTAGCTAATAAATTAGCATTTTCATTTCTAAGGTTGTTAGTGGTCTCATGGCAAGTGCTTAGCTCACTAGACAATTTTTCACATTTTTCTACCTCTAGAGCATAAGCATTCTTAACTTTAACATGTTTCTTATTTTCTTTAATTAGAAAGTCCTCTTGGGAATCCAAAAGGTCATCCTTTTCATGAATAGCACTAATCAATTCATTTAATTTTTCCTTTTGTTCCATGTTAAGATTGGCAAAAAGGGTACGCAAGTTATCCTCCTCATCACTAGCATTATCATCACTAGAAGACTCATATCTAGTAGAGGATTTAGATTTAACCTTCTTTTTGCCGTCCTTGGCCATGAGGCACTTGTGGCCGACGTTGGGGAAGAGGAGTCCCTTGGTGACGGCAATGTTGGCGGCGTCCTCGTCGTTGGAGGAATCGCTAGAGCTTTCGTCGGAGTCTCATTCGCGACAAACATGGGCATCGCCACCCTTCTCCTTGTAATATCTCTTCTTCTCCTTTCTTCTCCCCTTCTTGTCGTCGCCTCGGTCACTGTCACTAGATATAGGACATTTAGCAATAAAATGACCGGGCTTACCACATTTGTAGCAAACCTTCTTGGAACGGGACTTGTAATCCTTCCCCTTCCGTTGCCTGAGGATTTGGTGGAAGCTCTTGATGACGAGCGTCATTTCCTCATTGTCGAGCTTGGAGGCGTCGATTGGTTGTCTACTTGGTGTAGACTCCTCCTTCTTTTCTTCCGTCGCCTTGAATGCGACGGGTTGAGCTTCGGATGTGGAGGGATCATCAAGCTCGTTGATCTTCCTCGAGCCTTCGATCATGCACTCAAAACTTACAAAATTCCCGATAACTTCCTCGGGGGTCATTTTAGTATATCTAGGATTACCACGAATTAATTGAACTTGAGTGGGGTTAAGGAAAATGAGAGATCTTAGAATAACCTTAACCACTTCGTGGTCGTCCCACTTCTTGCTCCCGAGGTTGCGCACTTGGTTCACCAAGGTCTTGAGCCGGTTGTACATGTTTTGTGGTTCCTCCCCTTTGCGAAGCCGGAACCGACCGAGCTCCCCCTCGATCGTTTCCCGCTTGGTGATCTTTGTGAGCTCATCTCCCTCGTGCGCGGTTTTGAGCACATCCCAAACCTCCTTGGCGCTCTTCAACCCTTGAACTTTGTTATACTCCTCTCTACTTAAAGAGGCGAGGAGTATTGTTGTTGCTTGAGAGTTGAAGTGCTCGATTTGGGCCACCTCATCCTCATCATAGTCTTTATCCCCTACGGATGGTACCTGTGAACCAAACTCAACAACATCCCATATACTTTTATGGAGTGAGGTTAGATGAAATCGCATTAAATCACTCCACCTAGCATAATCTTCACCATCAAAAGTTGGTGGTTTGCCTAATGGGACGGAAAGTAGAGGTGTATGTCTAGAAATGCGAGGATAGTGTAGGGGAATCTTACTATACTTCTTGCGCTCTTGGCGCTTAGAAGTGATGGATGCTGCGTCGGAGCCGGAGGTGGATGCCGATGAAGAATCGGTCTCGTAGTAGACCACCTTCCTCATCCTCTTTTTCTTGTCCCCACTCCGTTGCGGCTTGTGGGAGGAAGACTTCTCCTTCTTCTCTTTGTGTGAAGAAGATTTCTTCTCCTTCCCTTTGGAGGAGTCCTTCTTCTTCTCCTTCCCTTTGGAGGAGTCTTTATTCTCCTTCCTCTTGGTGCGGGACTCTTCCGATGAAGTGCTCCCGTGGCTTGTAGTGGGCTTTTCGCCGGTCTCCATCTCCTTCTTGGCGTGATCTCCCGACATCACTTCGAGCGGTTAGGCTCTAATGAAGTACCGGGCTCTGATACCAATTGATAGTCGCCTAGAGGGGGGGGGGTGAATAGGGCGAAACTGAAATTTACAAGTATAAACACAACTACAAGCCAGGTTAGCGTTAGAAATAAAAACGAGTCCGCGAGAGAGGGCGCAAAACAAATCGCAAGCAAATGAAGAGTGTGACACGCGGATTTGTTTTACCGAGGTTCGGTTCTCGCAAACCTACTCCCCGTTGAGGAGGCCACAAAGGCCGGGTCTCTTTCAACACTTCCCTCTCTCAAACGGTCCCTCGGACCGAGTGAGCTTCTCTTCTCAAATCAAAGCCGGGAACAAAACTTCCCCGCAAGGGCCACCACACAATTGGTGCCTCTTGCCTTGATTACAATTGAGTGTTGATCACAAGAACAAGTGAGAAAGAAAAGAAGCAATCCAAGCGCAAGAGCTCAAAAGAACACGACAAATCTCTCTCGCTAATCACTAAAGCCTTTTGTGGAATTGGAGAGGATTTGATCTCTTTGGTGTGTCTAGAATTGAATGCCTAGCTCTTGTAAGTGGTTGAGAAGTGGAAAACTTGGATGCAATGAATGGTGGGGTGGTTGGGTTATTTATAGCCCCAACCACCAAACTTGACCGTTGGTGGAGCTGTCTGTTCGATGGCGCACCGGACAGTCCGGTGCACACCGGACATGTCCGGTGACCCAGCCACGTCACCAATGCCGTTGGATTCTGACCGTTGAAGTTCTGACTTGTGGACCCGCCTTGATGTCCGGTGGCGCACCGGACACGTACTGTTCACTGTCCAGTGCGCCAGTATGGGCACGCCTGACTTCTGCGTGCGCTGCGCGCGCATTTAATGCATCGCAGGTAGCCGTTGGCGCGATGTCCGGTGAATTATAGTGGACTAGTCCGGTGCACACCGGACATGTCCGGTGAATTATAGCGGACTAGCCGTTGGAGATTCCCGAAGCTGGCGAGTTCCTGAGGCCGCTCCTCCTTGACGCACCGGACACTGTCCGGTGTACACCGGACAGTCCGGTGTACACCGGACAGTCCGGTGAATTATAGCGCGAGTGCCTCTGAAATTTCCCGAAGGTGGCGAGTTCGAGTTGGAGTCCTCTGGTGCACCGGACATGTCCGGTGGTGCACCGGACACTGTCCGGTGGCACACTGGACAGTCCGGTGCGCCAGACCAGAGGTGCCTTCGGTTGACCCTTTGCTCTTTTGTTGAACCCAACTCCTGATCTTTTTATTGGCTGAGTGTGAACCATTTACACCTGTATAATCCATACACTTGGGCAAACTAGTTAGTCCAATTATTTGTGTTGGGCAATTCAACCACCAAAATTAATTAGGGACTAGGTGTAAGCCTAATTCCCTTTCACCTAACCATGTCTATAAGCTCTCTAAGGCGCTTTATGGGCTCAAGCAAGCACCAAGAGCATGGTATGAATGCCTTAGAGATTTCCTTATTGCTAATGGCTTCAAAGTCGGAAAGGCCGATCCTACGCTCTTTACCAAAACACTTGAGAATGATTTGTTTGTATGCCAAATTTATGTTGATGATATTATTTTTGGGTCTACTAACGAATCTACATGTGAAGAGTTTAGTAGGATCATGACACAAAAATTCGAGATGTCTATGATGGGGGAGTTGAAGTATTTCTTAGGATTTCAAGTGAAGCAACTCCAAGAAGGCACCTTCATTAGCCAAACGAAGTATATTCAAGACATTCTAAACAAGTTTGGGATGAAGGATGCCAAGCCCATCAAGACACCCATGGGAACTAATGGGCATCTCGACCTCGACACGGGAGGTAAGTCCGTGGATCAAAAGGTATACCGGTCGATGATAGGCTCTTTACTCTATTTATGTGCATCTCGACCGGATATTATGCTTTCCGTATGCATGTGTGCAAGATTCCAAGCCGACCCTAAGGAAGCTCACCTTACGGCCGTAAAACGAATCTTGAGATATTTGGCTTATACTCCTAAGTTTGGGCTTTGGTATCCTAGGGGATCCACATTTGATTTAATTGGTTATTCGGATGCCGATTGGGCGGGGTGTAAAATCAATAGAAAGAGCACATCGAGGACTTGCCAGTTCTTGGGAAGATCCTTGGTGTCTTGGGCTTCAAAGAAGCAAAATTCGGTCGCTCTTTCCACCGCCGAAGTCGAGTACATTGCCGCAGGCCATTGTTGCGTGCAATTACTTTGGATGAGGCAAACCCTGCGGGACTACGGTTACAAACTAACCAAAGTCCCTTTGCTATGTGATAATGAGAGTGCAATCAAGATGGCGGATAATCCCGTCGAGCATAGCCGCACTAAACACATAGCCTTTCGATATCACTTTTTGAGGGATCACCAACAAAAGGGAGATATCGAGATTTCTTACATTAATACTAAAGATCAATTAGCCGATATCTTTACCAAGCCTCTTGATGAACAAACTTTTAACAAACTTAGGCATGAGCTAAATATTCTTGATTCTAGGAACTTCTTTTGTTGATTTGCACACATAGCTCATTTTACATACCTTTGATCATATCTCTTTCATATGCTATGACTAATGTGATTTCAAGTCTATTTCAAACCAAGTCATAGGTGTATTGAAAGGGAATTGGAGTCTTCGGCGAAGACAAAGGCTTCCACTTCGTAACTCATCCTTCGCCGTCGCTCCAAGTCTCTCTCCACTCTTGGGGGAGAAAGCATGAGCACAAAGCACAAGGACTCCATCTTTGGTATAAACTTCACTCATTTATTTGTGACCAAAGGGGAGAAAGTAGTTAAAAAGGGCTCTAATGATTCCGTTTTTGGCGATTCGTGCCAAAGGGGGAGAAAGTATGAGCCCAAAGCAAAAGGACCGCACCACCACCAAATTCAAAAACTTAGTTTCTTAAAAGAGTATTTTCATTTGGTATCCTATTGTGTTCAAAAGGGGGAGAAAGTAGTATTTCAAAAATGATATATCAAAACCCTCTTGAACACTAAGAGGTAGATCTCATTTAGGGGGAGTTTTGTTTAGTCAAAGGAAAAGCATTTGAAACAGGGGGAGAAAATTTCAAATCTTAAAAATGCTTTGCAAAATCCTATTCATTTACCTTTGACTACTTGCAATAGAACTTTGAAAAGGATTTACAAAAGAGTTTGCAAAAACAAAACATGTGGTGCAAACGTGGTCCAAAATATTAAGAATGAAAGAAACGATCCATGCATATCTTGTAAGTATTAATATTGGCTCAATTCCAAGCAACCTTTGCACTTACATTATGCAAACTAGTTCAATTATGCACTTCTATTTTTGCTTTGGTTTGTGTTGGCATCAATCACCAAAAAGGGGGAGATTGAAAGGGAATTAGGCTTACACCTAGTTCCTAAATAATTCTGGTGGTTGAATTGCCCAACACAAATAATTAGACTAACTAGTTTGCTCTAGTATATAATTTATACAGGTGCCAAAGGTTCACACTCAGCCAATAAAAAGATCAAGTATTGGATTCAACAAAGGAGCAAAGGGGCAACCGAAGGCACCTCTGGTCTGGGGGCACCGGACTGTCCGGTGTACACCGGACACACCGGACAGTGTCCGGTGCACCAGAGGACTCCAACTCGAACTCGCCACCTTCGGGAAATTCCAGAGGCAACTCCGCTATAATTCACCGGACTGTCCGGTGTACACCGGACATGTCTGATGCTCCAACGAAGAGCAGCCTCCGGAACTCGCCAGCCTCGGGAAAACGCAGCGGCTGCTCTGCTATAATTCACCGGACATGTCCGGTATACACCGGACTGTCCGGTGCAACTCCAGAGCAACGGCTACTTCGCGCCAACGGTCACCTGCAACAGCATTTATTGCGCGCCAGCGCACGCAGAAGTCAGGCGTGCCCATACTGGCGCACCGGACACTCAACAGTACATGTCCGGTGCGCCACCGGACATCGTGGCGGGCCCAGAAGTCAGAACTCCAACGGTCCGAATCCAACGGCATTGGTGACGTGGCTGGCGCACCGAACATGTCCGGTGTGCACCGGACTGTCCGGTGCACCATACGACAGACAGCCTCCACCAACGGTCAAGTTTGGTGGTTGGGGCTATAAATACCCCAACCACCCCACCATTCATTGCATCCAAGTTTTCCACTTCTCAACCACTTACAAGAGCTAGGCATTCAATTCTAGACACACCAAAGAGATCAAATCCTCTCCAATTCCACACAAGGCTTTAGTGATTAGCGAGAGAGATTTGCCGTGTTCTTTTGAGCTCTTGCGCTTGGATTGCTTCTTTTCTTTCTCACTTGTTCTTGTGATCAAAACTCCATTGTAATCAAGGCAAGAGGCACCAATTGTGTGGTGGCCCTTGTGGGGAAGTTTTGTTCCCGGTTTTGATTTGAGAAGAGAAGCTCACTCGGTCCGAGGGACCGTTTGAGAGAGGGAAGGGTTGAAAGAGACCCGGCCTTTGTGGCCTCCTCAACGGGGAGTAGGTTTGAGAGAACCAAACCTCGGTAAAACAAATCCACGTGTCTCACTTCATTATTCGCTTGCGATTTGTTTTGCACCCTCTCTCGCGGACTCGTTTTTATTTCTAACGCTAACCCGGCTTGTAGTTGTGTTTATATTTGTAAATTTCAGTTTCGCCCTATTCACCCCCCCTCTAGGCGACTATCACTAACACCGTCCCCTTCCCTCCTCGCAGGCACGTGGGCCCGCGCCCACGGCACCGTCCCCGCACCGTTCCCCCGCTGGCGAGCCAGGTGGGCCTCCTGCCCACGCGGCCGCGCGCGCCCGCGCTCGGCTGGGCCGAATTCCCCCCCAGCCCAGCCAGAAGAGGAAACCCTTTTCTTTTTTCCTTTCATTTCCTTTTCCTATTTTCACATATTTATGCATATATTGATATTTTATGCACAAAAATAGTCTAAATAAATTATAGGGCACCAAAACAATAATGTCTAACAATTGGCACACTCCACCTAGTCACCATGGTTGATGTACTGTTTATTACCTATTTTTGCTAGAAGAAGAGGGATCCGATCCTCCGGAATTTGTAGTTCTGGAAGAAGGGCAGGAACCCGACCTCTCGGAAATAGATCTTTTGTGCCAGGAGAACTTCGACGAAGGCAAGTCCATTCTTCCCTTGATGCATAAATTACCTACTCTTTCTACCACTACCTAAGCCGAGAATAAGGGATGGATCTTTTGCCTTGTGAGCAGAGAGATAGCCTGCATTAACAAAACATCTTTTGAGTTCAAAATGTGGGATGAGAAAAGGGAAGTGTTTTTACTAATGATGTTTTAAAAAAGTGTATGATGAAGGGTATTCACCCTCATCACCTTTTGAGTGGGATGATCAGGAACTCCCTGTTTTAGGGGAAGGCCTAAGGTGATGGCTCAGCTGGGTTAGGTGTGAGCAGAAGGATTGTCCCCTCATATATGGACCGGTTTGTCATCCTTCACTACTTGTACTCATGATAAGTACAACCACTCGAGACTATATGGGCAGTCACTCAATCTGAACTCGTACGGTCCAAACCCTAGGGTTATGAAGGTTGGGGAGCACCGGGAGGATAAGAAGGGGAATGTTTTGTTCGGTTTGGACATGGCAGTGGCCTGACTCCTTCCGGTATAACCGTTAAGGTAAGGACGTGCGAGGAAAGAGAGAGAGATTTGGCATTCGGATCTCACGATGGTGAGATCGCAGAAACCGGACTAGTGGGTAAAGTGTACCCCTCTGCGCAGAGTTCAAATCTATTCGAATAGTCCGTGTCCACTGGTATGGACGAGTCTGGTGTGGTATGACAATTAGTGTTTTATAACCTCTATAAACAGGGCAATGTGTGAGTGGGTGTGTTTTTGGAAATAAAAACAATGCCACGGGAGCAGGAAGCTCAGTGGTGGTTGAGTGTGAAAATGTGCTACTTCCTTCTTTGGGAAAAACCATCAAATTATTGCCTTTCTCTGGAAAAGAAGAGTGACTTCAACTCCACCATATAAAGCATGTATTATATAGGTTCCTTTCTCTTTACGGGCGGGATGGGCTTGCAGAATACCTAGTGTATTCACCCAGACTTATTTATATTTTTCAGCAGCTGAAGACTTCTTTTCTGCTATGCTCGACTAGAGGAGGGCTGTGTCTGCACCCAGTTCTACCTATGGCTTGGGCTAGTTTATCTTCTACTGCGCTTTGTATTTCTGGCTCTCTAGAGCTTGTACTCTGGTATTGTAATAACTTTTATTCGAACTCTGTACTATTTGAAGTAAGGAATGTGGTTACTAGCCTCCTGGGACTAGTAATTGTTTCACATTTGAGTCCCAAAGGATTGGGCCGCTTCAACGATGTGCATTCTTTGATTTTTTTCTCTCAATGCTCAGCTTAACTCTAAAAGGGCAGCTCATGAGGTAAACTTCCTTAATTGGCTCTGTCGTGCTTACTGCTTACTGGATGCTTGAAAGTTGATTCTTGTTTGTAGGAGGAGAGGCGAGCACTTGCAGCTTCTCGTGACAATCTGGATAGGTTGTATCGTGATGCCAACAACTCCTTAACCATCTTGGAGAGAAGCCATCGGTTTACTATGTCAGACCTGGATCATCATCGTCGTGAACTGCAAGTGTCCCAAGATGAGGTCCTGCGGCTTAGACAGTTGGTGTCAAGCAAGGATTCCATCGTCAAAGATCTGCGTGCCTCCAATAAGCTAGTCGCTCAGGAGCTAGAGGCCGCTCGATGGGCTACCAAAGTTTCAGAAGACAACTGCACCATTCTGAAGGCTCAGCGCGACAAGGCTATGGACAAAGCCATTCGCGCGGGGCAGATCTTGATGAGAAGGCCTGGTGTAGTTGTTCCTGATGACATTGTTGTCGACGTCAAGGCTGCGCCTGATGCCTTGAGTCGCCCTTCTTCCTCAATTGCCCCTGTGAAAGACATTGCCAAATAGAGATGTTTTGTCGTAGTGACGTGTTTAGAAGATACTGAATGTATTTGTGAATTATATGTGTTTGTGATCATTATGCTTGGATATTCAGTGGATGAAGCACTAGAATGTGCCCCTGGTGCTGACAACTATAACAATTATTTCTATTGTCAAGATGTAACAATCATCTTGAATGATTGCGGAAGTAAATGTGGCGTGTTGGTTTTGGAGTTTTTTCGTGACTTATGTCAATCGCTTGGCTGGTAAGGCATAGTGGTTGCCCTAAGATGAGTAGACGTGAGCATGTCGCACTGTCTTAAGTCATTGCCGACTTAAGCTGATTGCTCCGTTAGTAGGGTATAGTGGTCACCCTAAGTCAAGTAAGCGCGAGCATGTTGCACCGTCTTAAGTCATTGTCGACTTAAACCGATTGCTCTTTAGTAGGGTATAGTGGCCACCCTAAGTCGAGTAAGCGCGAGCATGTTGCACCGTCTTAAGTCATTACCGACTTAAGTCTATTGCTCTGTTAGTAGGGTATAGTGGTCACCCTAAGTCGAGTAAGCGCGAGCATGTTGCATCGTCTTAAGTCATTACCGACTTAAGCCGATTGCTCCGTTAGTAGGGTATAGTGGCCACCCTAAGTCAAGTAAGCGCGAGCATGTTGCACCATCTTAAGTCATTGCCGACTTAAGTCTATTGCTCTGTTAGTAGGGTATAGTGGTCACCCTAAGTCGAGTAAGCGCGAGCATGTTGCATCGTCTTAAGTCATTGCCAACTTAAGCCGATTGCTCCGTTAGTAGGGTATAGTGGTCACCCTAAGTCGAGTAAGTGTGTTGATTCCAAGTCTAATCAAGTCGAAGTCGATTGATAACCAATAGTTTGAATGCCTTCGAGAATGAAATCTTTTATTGATGATGTATTTTCCAATTACAGAGTACAACGTTGCTCCGATAGCTCTTGTTAAGGGTAAAACTTCCTGAGATGCTCTATATTCCATGAATACTCCACTTCCGTGCCATCCATTTGAGTAAGCCGATATGATCATGACCGAGTGACTTCTAATACCATGAATGGCCCTTCCCATAGCGGTGATAATTTGTGCCGTCCTTCTCCCGTTAGAATTCGACGAAGGACCAAGTCTCTCACTAGAAAGGATCGATGTCGTATAGCTTTATCATGATAGCGCCTCAGGGTCTGCTGGTATCTGGCTGACTGAATTACTGTATTCAATCGCTCTTCCTCCAGCATATCAATATCTTTTAGCCTGGTAGCTTCTGCTTCAGTTATGCTTTCGAAAACTAGCCTTGGTGCCCCAAACCTGAGGTCGGCAGGTAGCACTGCCTCCGAACCATAGACCATGAAGAAGGGGTGTTTCCATGCAGAGCTCGACTGGGTTGAGTTCTTAGGCTCCAAACCACATAAGACAACTCTCTGATCCACTTCCCTGCGAACTTTTCATTCTTGTCGAAGACTTTATTCCTGAGTGCTTCCAGTATCATTCCATTCGCCCTTTCCACCTGACCATTAGCTCTTGGGTGTGCTACCGATGCATATTTGATCTGGATGCTCCGTTGTTCGCAGAAATCAAAGAATTCAGAGCTAGTGAAGTTGGATCCCAGGTCGGTTATGATGCTATTCGGTATCCCAAACCTGAATATTATATCTTGTATGAATTCCACTGCCTTGGCTGAAGTTAGAGAAGCAATGGGTTTGTACTCTATCCATTTGGTGAATTTATCGATGGCAACCAACACGTGAGTATAGCCTCCATGAGCTTTCTTGAAGGGTCCAATCATGTCCAGTCCCCAGCATGCAAATGGCCATGTTACAGGTATGGTCTGCAGCTGCTGTGCTGGTAAATGTTGTTGCTTTGACAAGAATTGGCAAGCTTCACATCTCTAGACTAACTCGGCTGCATCACTCTTTGCTGTTGGCCAATAGAAACCAGACCTGAAAACTTTTCCAACCAGAGTTCTGGATGCTACGTGTATCCCACACTGTCCGACATGAATCTCATCTAGTAGTTGTCTCCGAGTAGTCGAGGAAATGCACTTCATGAGGACTCCTGTTGCACCCCTTCTGTATAGTGCGTCCCCTATGAGGGTGTAGTGGGCCGACTGTCTTGCGATGCGTTCTGCTGCTGTCTTATCATCCGGTTCTTCTTCGTTATTTATATACTTGATGATAAACTCTCTCCAGTCATTAGAGTCTGACTCTGGTTGGCTCAAAACGTTGCACTCTTCCGCCTGATCTGAGGGAATGCTTGGGCGTGACACTTCCTGGACGAAAACTCTGGGTGGGACCCGGGCTCGACTAGATCCTAGCTTTGACAATGCGTCTGCTGCTGTGTTGCGATCTCTTTCCACGTGGTGGAATTCCAGCCCTTCAAACTTGTCATCTAATTTTCGGACGGTCGTGCAGTACTTGCCCATTGAATCAGTCGAGCAATTCCAGTCTTTATTTATCCGACTTATGACCACTAGTGAATCTCCGTATACCATCAACATCTTAATGCCCAGTGATATGGCAATGTTCAATCCATGGATCAGAGCCTCATATTCTGCTGCATTATTTTATGCTGGGAATGATAACTGAAGAGTGTATTTGAGTTGTTCACCTCCAGAGGCAATGAAGAGGATTCCTGCGCCTGCTCCCTGCAGTTTCAGCGAGCCATCGAAATACATTCGCCATACTTCTGTAGCCTCCAGGTTGTCAGGTATTTGTTGCTCGGTCCATTCTGATACGAAGTCAACCAGTGCTTGAGTCTTTATTGTTGTGCGAGGCCGAAACTCGATGTCGTGAGCTCCCAGCTCGCAGGCCCACTTGGCTATTCTCTCGATGGCTTCTTTGCTGTGAAGAATATCCTCTATTAGAAACCCGGTGACTACTATGACTTTGTGGTCGTCAAAGTAGTGACGGAGCTTACGAGCAGTTAGAAGTACTGCGTATAATAATTTTTGAACTTGAGGATACTTTTCTTTGAGGGCCCCAGAACTTCACTGATGAAGTAGACCGGATGTTGTACTGGATATGTGTGCCCTTCCTCTGCCCGCTCGACTACTAACGCGATGCTCACCACGTGAGTCGTGGAGGAGATGTATAACAGTAGATCTTCTGCCGGCTGATCTGGCATGGCTCGGCGTGAGGTTCATTCGCAAGTATCGCGAGGTCTTCCTCAGGCTTTGAGTTCGCCTGCACAGAGGAAGTTGTCGGTGGTTTGGTGGTGAGGGCCGCCTGAATGGCCACTCGGAAACATTCTGCGGTGCCTTGGAAGTCAGCACGCACAGTGATGATTCCTTGTGGTCCCGACATCTTCAATATCATGTACGAATAGTGTGGAATGGCCATGAATTTTGCCAACCCTAGCCTGCCGATGATGGCATTGTATCCGCAGTCGAAGCTTGCTACCTCGAACCTCAGGAACTCGGTTCTGTAGTTTTTCGGAGTTCCAAAGGTGACAGACATGTAAATGTGCCCAAGCGGGTATTCTCCTTCGGTCGGCACAATGCCGAAAAAGGAGTGTCTGACTTGTGGAGCTCTTTGAGTGCGACTCCCAAGCCTAAGACTGTCCCGGGGAAGGTGACGTTGATGCTGGTTCCCCCGTCCACCAACACCTTCTTTACCCTGCTCTCTCGGATCACCGGATCGACGAGGAGCGGGTACTTGCCCAGATGATCGAAGTTGAGCCATTGATCCGCACGAGTAAAGGTGATCGGGTGTTCTGACCATCGATACGGGGTGGGAGCACTAGTGGCCGCCACCAGTATCTGTCGATCGTTGAGCTTCTGCTGCCTTTTGTTCTCTTGTGACCCGTGTCCACCGAAGATGACGTTGACTTCTCCATCGACGCGCGGGAACGCTCTGCCTCCTCCCTCTTCCTGCTGCTGAGGTTGTCGAGGTTCTCTGGGTCCTCCTCGTGGTGGGGGTGGTAGAGGTTGGAAGGGTCGGCCATTCCCGATGGAGTGCTTGAAGTCTCTGCAGTTCCGGAGGGTATGACGCATATCCTTGTGGTACGGGTATTGGGCGTCGAGGATGTCGTCCAGTGTTCGTTCGCCTCCGCGGGGTGCCCCTCGGGCAGGAGAGACGGGTGGTCCAGCGGCATGGACTTCTTCACGAGGCCTCTTCTCCCAGCGCTTGTCGGTTTGCTGGTTCGCGTCGCACCATGGTGCTGATGGAGCGGGCTTCATTCCCCCGATGAGGTCCTGGGCACGCTCATCAGCGGTGATGTAGAGGTCCGCCTCCCTGAACATCTGTTCGGAAGTGGTCGGCGCCTTTTGTAGTATGGCTCGGATGAAGGCAGAGTCATTAGATCCTCAGTATCAGTCCTCGATCACTGCTGCTTCAGCAACCTCGGGAATACGATTTCTCATGGTCTGAAACCTTTTGAGGTACGACCGAAGAGTCTCATCCCCTCGGCGCCTGATGGATTTGAGGTCCCATGGCTGCGCCGGCTTGTCGGAGATGGACTAGAAGTTGGCGATAAAAGGTCGACTGAAGTCGCTCCAATCGTCGATGCAGTATCGGGGTAGGTGTCATAACCATTGCAGTGCATCTTGCCCGAGGACGATGGGAAACTATGCAGTCATCACATCTTCAGTTGCCCCAGTAGCCCGGGCAGCGGTGGTATAGACAGCCAACCAGCCTCTCGGGTCCTGCTTAGGCTCGTACTTGTCGACGTTGGAGACTTTGAAGTTTGGGGGCCACTGAATGGCCCTGAGACGCGGAGTGAACACAGATACTCCACGCGTGCAGGGATGCCATGATCTCGATCATACTCTTCTCGACGTCGGATCTCGTTCTCATGTCGTCGTTCGCGCGAAGCATTGATGGAGCTTCGCTCGTCCTGCTGACTATTGATGGTGTGTCGTAGATCGCTCGGAGGATGAGTGAGAGGCAGAAGATGATTAGCTGCCCGAGTGAGCAGCCGCCGATAGCCCTCAGCGTCTGGAGTCCGGGGAAGGCCATCGGCTATCCAGGCCAACACTCCACCGACCTCGCTCGGTGTGTTCATGGCTCGGGTGAAGTCGGGGTTCAGGTTTCGTCCGAAGAGAGGGTTCTCTCGGTGTTGTTTCGCCTCCTACTTGGCTTGCTCTTGAGCTTGCCGACGATCACGTCGGCGGGAATTCCTCCTTTCCCTGAAGACTCGTTCATCAGGAGTTTCTCCTACCTCCGAGATCTCATCTCGTGATACAGGCTGTTCCGGGTCTCGTTCTCCGGCTTCATGATGTCGTCGAGCATTCCGGCGTCGATTCCTTCATCGACGAGCTTCTCGCTGAGGAGGTTCTTCCCCAGGCACGGTTGGCTCGTCGTCGGAGATGGGTGTAAAGCCCTAAAATTTGTATAAGGTAAAAATAATAAAATAAATAAATACATATATTATAAATAAATATAATAGGGAAATAAGAGTAGATATAATAGTGTTGTGAGAATTTTGAAGACCTTTGAAAACCTATTGGAATTCTCTCTCCTCATCTTCAAACAATAATAGTAAATTAATTAAGGGACCAATAAATAGATGAGAAAGGTTGATCTCTTGTTGATTTTGTGGTGATACATTTGATGGAAAACATAAACTTGACCTTCAATTTTAAATAAAGCATAAAAGAGAATGTGAGAAAGTAAATGTTCATAAAACCATTTATTCCTCTCATAAACAAATAATAAGAAAAAGAATAAATATTGTTATCATAAACAGTAAAGTTTATATTCACATTAGAATTATTTTGACACTTGAAAATTTGAAGTAGGATTGAAAAGAGAGTAGAAAAGATAAAAGAAAAAGGGGCAGAACACGGTTGGGCCTGCGGATCCCTTTTCTCGGCCCATTTCACCTGGTGTCCTGCGCCGGCCCATATTCATAACACGTCGTCGGTCCAGCCCATTCAGAAACCAAGTCCCTGCTGAAGCAAAAGCTAGCGCCGACATGTAGGCCCTATGTGTCAGCCTCTCTACTTGTGTCCGTGCGCGCCTACGCTGTCCTCAGCACCTCTCGCCTGGGTGTCTTGCGTGTGGGCCCAGCCTGTCAGGGTCATCCCTATCCTCTCAAACCCCCTCCGCATCTGGCGCTAACTGATGCCAGGAACCGAGATTTCCGGGCTCGATTCGTCGTCATCCCACCGTGAAGCTCGGCTTTAGGAATATAAAAACCATCCCCCGGTTTCCCCATTGCTTCGGGGTCGACTTGGAACCTGCGGCCCAGCGAGAACACAAGGAGAACCAGGAAGGGGCGCCATGGTGGAGAGAGAAAATTGGGGAGAGAGCTTGGATGGCGACTCCGTGGACGAACTGGGCAGCACCGTTGCGGCATGGAGGGCCCGCCGCTCCCTTTTCTCCTCGGACCACGCCCAGCCGCCGCCATGGACGCGAACCTTCCTATCGCGCTCGACCGGGATTCTGGCGCGCCTTCGCCCTGGCCGCTTCTCTCCATTGCCCAGCGGCTGCTTGGGTGCACGCCCATACTGATCTGCTACGTCGGCTTGAGCTCTTTGGGCGCATGCACATCGCCCAGTGCGTCGTGAACGGGATGATTAGCGTCGGGTACAAGAACCATCTACCGGTGTTGTGTTGCGCCACCGCAGATTCGCCGTGTTGCATGGCCTCGGCCTGTGCGCTGTCGGGTGGAAGAAAACCCCCTGTCCACTGATCTAGCCACCAATGGCAAGGATTGGGCCAGAGTGTATTCCTTCGCTTGATTCATCTGGACCATAGATCTAACGATGTCCGGCTCTCGGTGCATACAAGCCAATGAAAGATATGGACCGATGGATTAAGATCTGATGGCTACCGATGTGTCCTGGCTTTGATCTAATTTGGGACGTTTGATTTTGATCCTATGGCTCAGGTAATCTCACACCCCTTCGCCTCGGCATTTATTCTAAAGAGCCCCTTCTCTTTTTCATAAACAACCCGCCGTCCTGTGCGGGGAAAGCTGAGTCTTGGAAAAATTGCGAGTTAAACCCTGATTTTTTAAGAAATATTGTGCCCAGTCCAGAACACTTAGGATATTCAGAAATTAATAAAGAAATAGGTTTTTAGTATGAAAATAATTCCACAAACTTGTATAATTCATAGTTAATTCATTTTAGCTCCAAATTGAGTCATTCCAGTTGCAATAATTTTGTACTAATATTGTCTATCAACCATTAACACTGTTTAGCCATGAATCATGAATTAAAATTATTCATTTGGATTAATCTATTCTAAGTACTAAATAATTTCGGAAAATCATAACTTAATAACCGTAGTTCCGAAGTTAGTGGTTCTTGTTCCCACGATCTCGTAGCAAAGCGTAGATTATTATTACACAGTTTATTCTTATGTTTGGTGTAATGTTAATTTTGTCTATACACTGTTTGTTTGTAATGCTACGACTAGCGTGAGGACACGTGTCATCAGAAGAGCAAGTTGGTACCTGGAATCTCAAGTCCCAGGCAAGTTGTGCCCTTGATCACTTCTTTTTACCCAACCATGTTCTGATTAATCATAATGATCTGCATAGGTTAATTTTGATGGGACCCAATAGGTTACCCTAGTTTGATTATCTTTATACCTTGTTACCACTGAACTTTTTGGGTAGTACTTGCTAGTGCTTTATGTGGTTTTGGGTATGAAGATACATTACTCATGATTATACTTTTGTTATCCGTTGTTATTTATCATGATAAGATCATTATGTTAATTGGAACATGGAGCGACCACCCGGGAAAACAGTGCTACCACAAGGGTATAATGGGACGCCCTTGGCTGATTAATTAGGAAAGCTAGTGGAGGACTACCTTACCCGAAAGGGGCAAGGGCAGTAGGGGAGTGGTCAGTGTAGGGAGGCCCTCGGGAGGATTTTGCTGCGATGGCGGTCCTGCAAGGGATTCCTACATTGGAGCTTCCTATAAACTGTAGCGGGTTTTCTGAAGCTAGTGGAACTTTGTAAAGGCCTCGTAGTGTTACCCTGCCTCGCCTCCTCGGTAGAGGTGTATGGGAAGTCGCGATCCCTTGGCAGATGGGTAACATGACTTGTGGGTAAAGATGCGCAACCTCTGCAGAGTGTAAAACTGGTATACTAGCCGTGCTCACGGTCATGAGCAGCTCGGACCCTCACATGATTAATCTATGGAACTTAAATTCAATTTGTCATATGCATTGCATCGCAGGTGATGTTGTTACTTCTGTTCTACTATTTAATTGGGTTGGTATTTACTTATACTTAGTAATGGCTAATAAAATTTTGACCAACTTTAAAAGCAATGCTCAGCTTCAGCCATCCTCTTTGGTAAGCCTTACACTTCACGTGAGCTCCCACCTTTGGCGAGTTCATGCACATTATTCCCCACAACTTGTTGAGCGATGAACGTATGTGAGCTCACTCTTGCTGTCTCACACCCCCCCCCCATTTGTCAAGAACAGGTACCACAGGATGAGACGCTTGGAGGATGCTGTGACGAGTTCGTGAGAGGTCTAGGCCGTCGTCTCCCAGTCAACTTTGGGTTGCTGGATCGTTTCCTCATATGATGTAATTATTTAATTATTTTTATACAGAACTCCTGTTATATAGTAAAGATGTGACATTCGATCCTGTGCCACTATGCATCATATGTGTGAGACTTGGTCCCAGCACACCTGGTGTTTATGTTCGCGCCCGGGTTTTTGACCCCTAAAACCCGGGTGTTACAGAAGTGGTATCAGAGGAATGTTGACTGTAGGACGAAACCTAGATAGAACTGGACAACCATTATCTACTTACCTTTGCTACTCTGATTCTTTCTAAACTTTTCTTAATCTTTTCTCATCTATTTCCGCTTTACTCTGATTATTCTTACCTTTTCATTCTAAAGACAAATGTGGATTTCACACTTTGAAATCTTGTGCCTAAAGTGACTTTAGGAATAGGAGACCTACTCTTAGGAACAAAAATAAAACTATTTTTATAGGTATTTGTATGCTTGAATGTTTGTTCTTATGATACTTGTTTGATTTGGATCTTTGATTGAGTGTGATTAGTTGTGGAGTAATGTCCACAATCACATCTGCATATACATAAAGAAAAAAAACGGTTATAAAAATATCTAAATGAACTAGGTTATCCCTCATCAAAGAATCTAGCCTAGCAAAATCCATTTTATCTTGAAAAAGTCTCTCCTACACTCATAGATCCATCTTATCCTAAAAAAAATAGATTCTCATCTTATCTGGAAAAGATTTATCTTATCCTAATAGATCTATCTGACCTTAAAAGATTCTACCTTATCCTTATGGATTCATCTTACCCAATAAGCATATTTATCCCACGCTAGTGTAACAACCATGATCTAGCCTAAAATAAATAAGATCTTATCTAGTCAAACTAGTCACACCAATCTAACCTAGATCTGATCTAATCTAAAGTGACTTATCAAACATGTTAGATAATACTGATGAAATAGATTAGACTCTACTCCTATAGAACGGGTCTTAACTTAGTTCACCCTGCACTAAATTAAGAATGACAGATCGACTTGGCCATATGCAACTACCTTAACCATCCAATAGTTGCATAACCCCACAATTTTAACCTAGCAAGAGAATCTAACCTACCTACACCATACAATCCATCCTACTCACATATGTCCTAGCCATATGTCCTTAACTCGGATGACAAACTCCAAGAAATAAAGGCCAAAGAAGACCAACCATGTCAAAGAAGGATAAGCATCAACTCAAGACTTCAAAGATCAAGTTGAATCGCCAGCGAAATCAAGATCCATAGTTTAAGATGAAGTTTTTCCTTATTATACCCTTGCCACAACCTCTACTTGCCATAACCGTACCTGACCTAATGAATATCTAGACATACAATATTCATATCATCTACTGACTGTTAAAAAAAAACTTGAACAAAACTTTGATTCCCAAAACCAAATGAGAAACTAAAATTCTAGACCAAACCTATTATATCCCTTTTCATACAAATCTCGAGGACGAGATTTCTCTTAAGGGGGGTAGGATTTGTAAAGCCCTAAAATTTGTATAAGGTAAAAATAATAAAATAAATAAATACATATATTATAAATAAATATAATAGGGAAATAAGAGTAGATATAATAGTGTTGTGAGAATTTTGAAGACCTTTGAAAACCTATTGGAATTCTCTCTCCTCATCTTCAAACAATAATAGTAAATTAATTAAGGGACCAATAAATAGATGAGAAAGGTTGATCTCTTGTTGATTTTGTGGTGATACATTTGATGGAAAACATAAACTTGACCTTCAATTTTAAATAAAGCATAAAAGAGAATGTGAGAAAGTAAATGTTCATAAAACCATTTATTCCTCTCATAAACAAATAATAAGAAAAAGAATAAATATTGTTATCATAAACAGTAAAGTTTATATTCACATTAGAATTATTTTGACACTTGAAAATTTGAAGTAGGATTGAAAAGAGAGTAGAAAAGATAAAAGAAAAAGGGGCAGAACACGGTTGGGCCTGCGGATCCCTTTTCTCGGCCCATTTCACCTGGTGTCCTGCGCCGGCCCATATTCATAACATGTCGTCGGTCCAGCCCATTCAGAAACCAAGTCCCTGCTGAAGCAAAAGCTAGCGCCGACATGTAGGCCCTATGTGTCAGCCTCTCTACTTGTGTCCGTGCGCGCCTACGCTGTCCTCAGCACCTCTCGCCTGGGTGTCTTGCGTGTGGGCCCAGCCTGTCAGGGTCATCCCTATCCTCTCAAACCCCCTCCGCATCTGGCGCTAACTGATGCCAGGAACCGAGATTTCCGGGCTCGATTCGTCGTCATCCCACCGTGAAGCTCGGCTTTAGGAATATAAAAACCATCCCCCGGTTTCCCCATTGCTTCGGGGTCGACTTGGAACCTGCGGCCCAGCGAGAACACAAGGAGAACCAGGAAGGGGCGCCATGGTGGAGAGAGAAAATTGGGGAGAGAGCTTGGATGGCGACTCCGTGGACGAACTGGGCAGCACCGTTGCGGCATGGAGGGCCCGCCGCTCCCTTTTCTCCTCGGACCACGCCCAGCCGCCGCCATGGACGCGAACCTTCCTATCGCGCTCGACCGGGATTCTGGCGCGCCTTCGCCCTGGCCGCTTCTCTCCATTGCCCAGCGGCTGCTTGGGTGCACGCCCATACTGATCTGCTACGTCGGCTTGAGCTCTTTGGGCGCATGCACATCGCCCAGTGCGTCGTGAACTGGATGATTAGCGTCGGGTACAAGAACCATCTACCGGTGTTGCGTTGCGCCACCGCAGATTCGCCGTGTTGCGTGGCCTCGGCCTGTGCGCTGTCGGGTGGAAGAAAACCCCCTGTCCACTGATCTAGCCACCAATGGCAAGGATTGGGCCAGAGTGTATTCCTTCGCTTGATTCATCTGGACCATAGATCTAACGATGTCCGGCTCTCGGTGCATACAAGCCAATGAAAGATATGGACCGATGGATTAAGATCTGATGGCTACCGATGTGTCCTGGCTTTGATCTAATTTGGGACGTTTGATTTTGATCCTATGGCTCAGGTAATCTCACACCCCTTCGCCTCGGCATTTATTCTAAAGAGCCCCTTCTCTTTTTCATAAACAACCCGCCGTCCTGTGCGGGGAAAGCTGAGTCTTGGAAAAATTGCGAGTTAAACCCTGATCTTTTAAGAAATATTGTGCCCAGTCCAGAACACTTAGGATATTCAGAAATTAATAAAGAAATAGGTTTTTAGTATGAAAATAATTCCACAAACTTGTATAATTCATAGTTAATTCATTTTAGCTCCAAATTGAGTCATTCCAGTTGCAATAATTTTGTACTAATATTGTCTATCAACCATTAACACTGTTTAGCCATGAATCATGAATTAAAATTATTCATTTGGATTAATCTATTCTAAGTACTAAATAATTTCGGAAAATCATAACTTAATAACCGTAGTTCCGAAGTTAGTGGTTCTTGTTCCCACGATCTCGTAGCAAAGCGTAGATTACTATTACACAGTTTATTCTTATGTTTGGTGTAATATTAATTTTGTCTATACACTGTTTGTTTGTAATGCTACGACTAGCGTGAGGACACGTGTCATCAGAAGAGCAAGTTGGTACCTGGAATCTCAAGTCCCAGGCAAGTTGTGCCCTTGATCACTTCTTTTTACCCAGCCATGTTCTGATTAATCATAATGATCTGCATAGGTTAATTTTGATGGGACCCAATAGGTTACCCTAGTTTGATTATCTTTATACCTTGTTACCACTGAACTTTTTGGGTAGTACTTGCTAGTGCTTTATGTGGTTTTGGGTATGAAGATACATTACTCATGATTATACTTTTGTTATCCGTTGTTATTTATCATGATAAGATCATTATGTTAATTGGAACATGGAGCGACCACCCGGGAAAACAGTGCTACCACAAGGGTATAATGGGACGCCCTTGGCTGATTAATTAGGAAAGCTAGTGGAGGACTACCTTACCCGAAAGGGGCAAGGGCAGTAGGGGAGTGGTCAGTGTAGGGAGGCCCTCGGGAGGATTTTGCTGCGATGGCGGTCCTGCAAGGGATTCCTACATTGGAGCTTCCTATAAACTGTAGCGGGTTTTCTGAAGCTAGTGGAACTTTGTAAAGGCCTCGTAGTGTTACCCTGCCTCGCCTCCTCGGTAGAGGTGTATGGGAAGTCGCGATCCCTTGGCAGATGGGTAACATGACTTGTGGGTAAAGATGCGCAACCTCTGCAGAGTGTAAAACTGGTATACTAGCCGTGCTCACGGTCATGAGCAGCTCGGACCCTCACATGATTAATCTATGGAACTTAAATTCAATTTGTCATATGCATTGCATCGCAGGTGATGTTGTTACTTCTGTTCTACTATTTAATTGGGTTGGTATTTACTTATACTTAGTAATGGCTAATAAAATTTTGACCAACTTTAAAAGCAATGTTCAGCTTCAGCCATCCTCTTTGGTAAGCCTTACACTTCACGTGAGCTCCCACCTTTGGCGAGTTCATGCACATTATTCCCCACAACTTGTTGAGCGATGAACGTATGTGAGCTCACTCTTGCTGTCTCACACCCCCCACAGGTCAAGAACAGGTACCACAGGATGAGACGCTTGGAGGATGCTGTGACGAGTTCGTGAGAGGTCTAGGCCGTCGTCTCCCAGTCAACTTTGGGTTGCTGGATTGTTTCCTCATATGATGTAATTATTTAATTATTTTTGTACAGAACTCCTGTTATATAGTAAAGATGTGACATTCGATCCTGTGCCACTATGCATCATATGTGTGACTTGGTCCCAGCACACCTGGTGTTTATGTTCGCGCCCGGGTTTTTGACCCCTAAAACCCGGGTGTTACAATGGGGGATGATTCCACTCTTCCCTCATGAAGAGGACATCGGGGTAGAATGGAGTTGTCGTGACGACAAGCTTCTCTTTGTTCTCCTTTGAGGGTGAAGTGCCAGAAGAGCAGCTTGACGGGTCTTTATCTTGTTTGCTTCTTTTCTTCTTGCAATCCGTGTCCATTTTTTCATGGATGAGGTGGACAACGGGGTTCTCCGAGTAGGCGAATTCTCTATTCCTGGCTTGCAGGAGGTAGTCTTCGCCCAGAGCACTGGAGGTTGCGCTATTTCCTGCTTTGTTCCGGCTTTTTCGGAGATTTTCGAGGAAGGCTTCTTCTCCGGTGGATCCGCTATATGATGTAGAATCCCTTCTTCGTCTGCCACGGACGAGATGGTTCCGAAGCAGAACACGGATCCAGGGCGGAGAGTGATCTTGTGCTGGAAAATGATGGCCATTGAGCTAGCTTGGATCAGCGACACACCCCCTACCTAGCGCGCCAGCTGTCGGTGCTTGGGACCCGACCGCGCACCTGGGGTTACCCCTCGAGGTGCTTTTGGGTAGGACGGTGTCACCGACTATAGCTCGATGGTTCGTGCTGGGCGCACGAGAGACGATAGACGATTTTATACAGGTTCGGGCCACTTAGAGAGGCGTAACACCCTACTTCCTAGTATGGATCTTTATGTGGTGGGTTACAGGGGAATTCTCTAGTATGGAGGAGGCTAGAGAATTGAGTAGATGGCTAATGAGTGACCTATCATTTGATGGGGTGCCCCCTAGGCCTTATATACTCGACCGTGGGGCGTTACATGCAGGTATGATAACTACGTGCTCCTAAGTAATAGTGAACCGACTGAACTTATCTTCCTATAATCATGCCGACTTATCCTCGTTTAGTTCCGACGTCTGAGGGCACTGCGCGGGAGAATCGGATCAGCACTGTGGATAATGATTAAACCCAATGAGCCATATGGGCTCAAGTCTATCCAATATTGCGTCAATCCATTCCGCCAGTGGTTCCTCCCCTGGCCCACGAAGGGATGGTCTTGCGAAGTAATGGGCCCAAAGTCTTTCGCGAGGCCTTCTAGCCTTCTAGTGGATCCGGGGGATATCTATCCCCCATAGTGTCCTCTGCTCTTGGCTTTCTCTGCTATGGAGATCATCAAGATTCGAGACTAAAAGGGGAAACAAAATGGGTGATGTGTGGATGAATTATAGGAATTCTATGCTATATTGAGCGGGATATGTTTGAAGACGTCGAAGACAGAAAGGTTTTTGAAGTGTTTTTAAGGCATAAGAACTCAAAAGATAAATTTACCTCTCGCAACTGCAACTCATGAGCGGTATGTGTTGAGTACTGCATTTGTAGATTTCATGCGTACTTATTTGGTCTACATGTTTCTTGAAGACTTCAATTATATATTGTTCGTTGTCATATTGAACATCAGTTGTACCATTTTATTCGGACTAAAAGTTTTTAGCCTTAACTTAGGCTGTCTTCAGTAGATTATTCATCTTATCTCCTATTTTATCCTCTATTTCAAATTTCACTTTCATAAACATTGTGATCTATAGTGAAAAATAATGTTTTACACGACCATATATATGCACGATCTGCTGGAGACAGCGTCATCAGTAGCCCCTCCACTAGTTAAAAGAATCGGCACCACCAAGAAAAAACCGTCTTCTAGCGTAATGTTGAGCCATGTGAAAAATTGCATTATGCTGAGGTCTTGCATCCAAACATTGTACAGATCGGATGGCTTTGAACCATGGCCATGGTAGCTATGACGAATTGGTGCATTGACTACTCATCTTTCTTGACTAGGAAATCAGATCCCAGGGGCATGCCCCTACTACACCTAATTCATATTTCTCTTTGCAAACTTTACTAATGAACTTATTGTTTGATCATTTTTGGGATGCATTTACTGTCTGGTCCTCGAGGGCACACATATATAACTGCATTAAATTATCGACAAGCGAATTATGCATGCACGTACAGCATAAAGACGAGCCAGATAGAGTAATTTGGACGCATGAGGGTACTGACATCGACCCCCGGCCTACGTACGTGACGACCTGATGCATGCATGTGTACTGACAAACTAACTTGAATGTTCGCCACCTTTATTTGCCCATCGTTGCCTTCCTGTACAGGTCCCCGGCCGGGCGTACGCGCACGTACTAGATGGATGGATCTATCGATCGATCACATGTAGCAGGGGAGGGACAGAACGGGTTGATGCATCCATTATCGCGCATTAACAATTATTCCCTTGTGAGGATTAACTAACTACCTCAGTTCTTGGTGCATAGTACTTCATTGATTTGTTTTCTAGCGTGGCAAGCACATCATCTGAATTGATTTACTTGTCATATATAGTATAGTATGACTTCTCGTTTCTCCTATTCAACCAAAATAAATGATCTGTCCATATACAAGTCAGGTGTTTTAAAGGGGTGGGACACTCTTGAATTTTCTTTAACGGTTGGTCAAGATCTGACACACCACCTTTTTTTCTCTACCTTTGCCTCTTTCTTCTCCATAAGCGCTCTACAGCTTGATAATCACATCTATATGCAGAAAACCCCTCTGCTAGTCACACCCTTAAATCTCTATTTTGGGTTGTGGCTGAAATAATTAACTAAAAGAAATACTTTTTTTATCAATTTTCTAAAATATTTCAAGATTTATTTTTGTCATACCCGATTTAGGGGTAAAATCGAATACATACCATACATGTGCCAGGATCCAATTTCACACATATCTTGGCGTCACAAATGTAATATCAAAAGAAGAATGCATAAAAGTGTAAATAAATATTACACTTCGATGGGATTTAATGTCTTAAACAATATTCATCAAAGTAACAGTGAAACATGGCACTCTTCCACATGAAGAAGACCAGAGGTATCGCTAGCCGAGAATCCATCAAACTCGTCATCATATTCCACATCTCCTTTAAATCCTTCTGATGAACATTATAAGCAAGGTTGGGTACACTTATGATTGATACGCAGCAAATAGGGGGGAGAATGCATATCTAACAAGGTAAGGCTACGGTTTAATGTGGTTAGCATTTTAGTTGGTCAAAATTTTATTAACAACACCTGATTACTAAGTATAAATATATACCAACCCACTTTAAGCATAGGAATTGTAATAATCATCATAATCTCAAAACCACTTAAGCCATAAAACACAATTTATTCTCCATTTTAAGTTCAATTATCATGTTGGGGTCCATACAGCTCATAACCGTGAGCACGATTGATATATCAGTTTTGCACACTATAGAAGTTGCACACTTCCACCACAAACGTGTATCCCCTCTAGCCTAGGTTTGCAAGGCCCATATTCACTTCCGAAGTGAATGGCTATGGATCCACTAGATTTTCACAAAATACACTTAATACAATGTAACCTGCTAAGGTTTCTAGCCTTCTAGGTCAGGGTGTGACTTTATACGTGAGGTAACTTAACTAAGACTATCACCCCATATCCAGAGTTATACCCCATCACTACCCTGATCTTGCCCATATTTTAGGAAAGGTCGCTAAGCACTAAACATATTAAGCTATTTGCCAAAGTCATAGCTATAATAACACTCATGGCTATACTTCATTCCTAGGTGGTTCTCCATGTTCCAATTAGCATGCATAATCTTGTTATAATTAACAATACAACATAATTTAAGGAACAATATCATCTTTAAGAGAGAACCATCATAAAGCTAAAGTTAAAACAGCAGCATAACTACTAGAGTAAAAGTATAACCCAAGTTTAACAAGGAATTTGATTGATAGAATCTAGGTGTGTCTAAATAGGCAACCCATCAAATTTATGCAGAACACAAATATAGACATAGTTATTATGACATGATTAGTTTCAAAGAGAATATGCAGAGGAGAAAATCCACTTGCCTTATAGAATTCTAGAGGATCTTCCTCAAAATGGTCCTGATCCTCTACCACATAATGAACTTCTAAACAATACACGAACTAGGAGAAACATGCACCAACCAAAAAAGGTACACCATTCATCAAAATGAAGAAAGCAAACACTATGTTACTATTTTTGAAAAACAACAAGTTTAACAAAAGATAAACTTTTGTAAGAGGGCTTGGTTTAAAAATCTAACCATAATTTTGGGTTCAAATTTTGGAACACTAACTACTTTCTTCAATCCTTTCTAGGAAAAACTAAATGAAATTTAACATGGGTTAAGTTTGTTGAAATAATTAATTAAGAGTATATAACTATTTATGAAAAACTTGAAATACAATCCTAAATAATAAACCATGAGAAAAGATAATTAATCTTATTAACTATATTTATTTTTAATTTAGAAACACATGGACTATTTTATTTTAAATTTTATCTAAGAAACCTCATTTTTTAAACCAATAATAATAGTCATAAATAACTTTTATAGTTGGATGCACAAAACTGCTATAAAAACTATCCTAAAAGTTCATCACATTATTTTGAAGCTAACAAAACAAAATATAAATCATTTGGACCTAAAATACTCGTTTTATAATAAAAAACATTATTGCAGGGACTTATTTGTAATGAAAATAGGCTTTCAGGGGTTAGACTTGAAGAAACCGAGAACTAAAACATAATTAAATTAAAAACTCAAGCCTAACCTATAAAAGGAAATCCTCAGGACTATGGGTTTCAAAGTTTTAAAGCTCAGGGTTCAAAACATAAATAGATAGGACCGATTCCTAATTATTTTGAACTGCATTGGGCTGCGGAGCCAAAGCCAAAAACTATAGTGGCTCTTTAATGAAAAGGCCACCACACGTGGGAGGGTTGACTGGTACACCAGACGTTTGACCTGATTCGAGCCGTTGGATCAGAGGCGGACGACCGAGGTGTGGCGGGGACATTCCACGACGACAGATGACGGCGGTGGGCACGCACATGGTGGCACATTGTCGAAGTCGCGATAGGGGCATAGCGAGTAATATGAACGAAGAAAAGAATGCAGGAGCTCAAGAAGGAGCCCACCAACACGATGGAATTGACCGGGACGATGTTCATGCAGTAGAGACGTCGAATGATAGAGCACGATGGCGTGGGCTTAGCGGAGCTCCGGCGAGGCGAATTCTCGATGTGGAGAGGAGTAGAGATGGAGAGGAAGGAACGAGAAGAAGCGGGGTGCTCTAGCGATCCAAATTATATAGGTCTAAGGGGGAGTGAGAGGGGCTTTGGGCTTTACAACGATGGTGGGTGCTGGTGAGTGGACGACATTAGTGGAGCGACAATTAGGGCATTCAGTTGAGAAAATAGCGACGGTTTTCGGGTGCAGGAGGACCACTCGACTAGAAACAGGCATTGAGAGGTGAGCGGAAGGAAGAGAAGGGATGTTGGTGTGGGAGAGAGAACAACGTCAACCAAGAAAGGGTAATGGTGGGAGGAAGAAGCAAACCAATAGGTGGGGCCCACCCACCAACGGAAAGGAGAGGGAGAGAGGTGTGCATAAGGACAGTTGGATCGGCTCGACTGAAAGCTTGGGCAGGTGAAGCTAAACATGCCAAAAATATTTCCAATTTTCTTTTCTTTTCGAAATCCTTTTCTAAATTCAGAATATACATAAATAAATATATATTCAAAAAATTAGGATAAATCCAATATTATTATTAACTCAAACAAATACTTATTTTGTAGAAACTATTATTTGAAATCCATTGTTTAAATAGAAATGGACAATTGTGTCAGTGTCCCTGTTTTAGGGTGTAACTGTAGATTTGTCCCTATTGTTAGACATTGTTTGTTTGCTCTTGTTTTTCAAAGCAAAACGGTTGTATGCCTCTACTCCGTTAGTTGTATATAACGGTGTTACGAGTTGCACGTCAAGACTCTAAAGGTTCATCATCAACCACAGTTACTAGATCCAAAAAGTGGCTAAAATTGAGCAAGAATGAACAAGAATCGGCCAGAGAAACATAAACCAACGTTTCTTAGCAACTAATAAACAAAAAAATCTTAATTACCAAACCTATTTTACTCTCTCCATACCAACACACCATTAATTAAACACCTAAATATATATTGGATAAACTAAATTGAGAACTAAACATGAAGAGACAGAGAGGAGACATTACCTAACAGTCTTGAGCAACCTCATTTGAGGAAATAGAGACAATAATCTTGCTATTCTTCTCTCTAACACATGTTGAAACCCTAGATCCAAAAAGTGATTAAAGTTGAGTAAGAATGAACAAAAATTGGCAAGAAAAACATAAACCAACCTTTCTTAGCAACTAATAAACAAAATCTTAATTACAAAACATATCTTACTCTCTCCATACAAACACACCATTCATTGAACAACTAAATATATTTTAGATAAACTAAATTGAGAGCTAAACATGAAAATGGAGAGAGGAGAGACAATATCTAACCATGTTAAGCAACCTCATTTGAGGAAATAGAGACAATAACTTAACTACTCTTCTCTTTAACCCATGGTGAAACCCTAGATCCAAAATATGGCTAAAGTTAAGGAAGAATGCACAAAAAATAGCAAGAGAAACATGAACCAACCTTTCTTAGCAACCTTCTTCCAAAAAATATAAACCAAAACCTCTACTCTTGTATTTTGTGAAATCTTGACCTCCAAAACCGCCTTCCAATGGAAGGTGGTTACTAGAAACAGTACTAATCGGGAGGAACAAGGGGTTTTTATACTTGAACCATCATAGGCGGTTGGCGTAAGGAACCGCCAGTTGAAACACTTTTTCACCAACGGTTCATTTAAAAAACCACCAATGAAAATACTGCCTTTCCACTGTCGCTTTTTTAAAGTGAACTGCCAACCACCAGTGAAAATGGATAATTTGCACTGGCAGTTTTTGAATCGGGGCCACCGGTTTTCTTTCACTGGTGTGCGATAATAACTGAAACCGTCTGTAGAAATTTGTGCGCGTCTTAAGCATATATAGAGCCATTTTGTACTATAGTGGTAGGGAGAAGTAGGCTGAAGATCCTGGTAACGTCTGCCTATGAAAAACTTGGCTGGGCAGTTTTGTTTTGTGTTATAAATCTTGATGGATCTATGATATATGTGATGCTTTAAATATCCATTCTCATAATCACAGGAAATAAAAGGTATTGTAGAAAATAATAAAATAAAATAATACATAAGAATATGTGAAAATAATATCGCAGCTGGGTAATAACAAAAGCCAGCAGTGACCATACAAATATCGCTACCGGTTAAAAAGAAAGCCGACATTGTTGCTCTGGCGGTTGAGGATATATAAACCGACAGTAATGTTTGATATCACTGTCTGTTTTTGTTGAATTATTGGCAGTGATAAGGAAGACCCCATCACTGCCTGTTCTTCTGCCGGTTTGAGGAGGTAGTGAATTTACAGTAACAACTTACTTTGAGGTAGTTATACAGTAACAGCAACATGCATATATCTGTAAGAATTAAAATATGTTATAAATTGGAACAAAAGAAGTATATAACTAAACATGCCATATATACTTTGTTGTAACCAAGTAGCATGCAGTCCCTTATTATTATGAGTGTGTGGCTTCCAACCAAACAAAAACAAGGTAGCGCCGTCTCTTCCACGTATATAGTACTACGTTTGTTTCCGAATATTTTTCGTTCGCTAGTTATTTTTTAACTAAAATGTGATAAATATAAAAGAACGGAGCCATTATATTCTTAGCGTTTGTATATATATAGCATGCGTGCAAACAAATCATGACATGATATGTATATAGCCGCTAGCGAGGAACAAAGATACAAAGGTGAGACGACAGCAGACAAATAGATAATGATGGTTTGATGTGGATGCATGGTAACAACGGACAGTGGCAGGGGAGGTTTGCTAGCTAGCTTAGTGGCCCTTTGGACATATATGTATATACATATGCATGCATGGCAGATGGCACCACCATTCATGGCTATATCTCCGACCAGATTATTCAAATAGGAGCCTGAGCCGCAACATAAATACCTCCAACCAATATTATCAGCAAAGATACACAAGGTACATGTACATGCTGTAGGTTGGGGCCTAGCTAATATATGCGTGCATCGTCTTCTTGCTGTACACGCCCCACTCTCTCATATATGCTTCGACAGTGATGCGACTAGCTACAGCTACAGGTGCGCGTATTCTATTCGTCCTAAAATAAATATCATTCTCACTTGTAAATAATTACATATTTTGTTAACTTTGGTCATGTATACAAGAAAACTTTAATATATATATTTTTTTACGAAGGGGCAGAGCTCCCTATTTCATTAGGAAATAGGGAAAAATTTAATATATATATATATATATATGATACATAGTTAATATTATTAGAAATATCTGCCATTTGAATATATTTTCATAATATTTTTTTAGATATTAATATTGCTAAAAAAATTCTACAAACTTAGTTAAAGTTAAAAATTTTTGATCATCGCATGTCTTATAGTGATACTTATTTTAGAATGGAGGGAGTGTGTACTGAATGTACACGTCAAGTTAAAAAAAAACCGGTACTAGTACCTACGTGACGCATATTCCATATACAAATATAAACATATATATAAGGTGTAATATATACATTGGTGTAACTGTACAACCAAGACACAAATACGAAGGTAGAAGGGTTATTTTGAAACAGGGCATTTTAAAAAATCCTTCGGCTTCATATTTACGTCTTGGTTGCATGGTTACACTGTATATAGTTGTATCTAGCTAATATATTTTCTATATAAATTACTCAGTAATGATGGAGCGTACTACTGCATATGTGGTGTATTTATGAAAAAAGTAACTATGTATCATAGAGTAGAAAAGAAAAAAGGGTCCAATCTACGATCACGTGCCTTGGCAGGTCTGGTGCCGGCGAATACACCGGCCAGGTGTCAGAAAGTGGGGTTCGGATGGTAATCTGTCAGCGTCTTCCAGCCCCCCTAATTAGTTAAGGTATACCTCCCTCCCATCCTGCTATATATCTTACTAGCTAGCAAGATGATCAGTTGACTTAAAGTTTAAGGGCCTGCTGCATGCTAGAGTAGAGCTAACAATTAGCTAACGTGTCTTATTAGCTTCCTAGCTAATGGTCTAGCTATACTGCTACTGTAGAATGCATGTGCCGTCCTATCACTATTGGGTATGCTGGAATAGATAGTGATCCAGCTTCAGTGTCAGGTCAGAATCCTAGGATCTAGACAATGATTTATTAGGATCCTTGTGACCCAGCTGTAGAGCTCTCCCATCTCATTACTAGACATGAACTAACATTGATTGCTAGTTAATTAGTGGGAATATTACTTCCAGGCCAAGCTATAATGTATCTTGTGGCTTGATCTGGCAGCAGCAAACAGCAATACAATATAGTTCAACTATTCATAACCCGGTAATGATCTTGGTCACTGAATCCGCCTTCCCCTGTTAGAGCTTATTCAGTTAGAGATGGATTGATCAGGATAGGAGGAAATAATCCCCTTCATTTTAAATTTGAATATTAGAGAATTTAATCTCCTCTAATTCCATCGATTTATCTCTAACCGAATAAGCCCTTCACTCACTCGATCCTCAACCATGATTAAGGCCCTGTTTAGTGACTAAATTTTAGTGACTAAAGTTTAGTCGCTAAAGTACCCTGTTTGGTTCCAGTGACTAAACCGGACTAAAGAACATTAATTGCTGTGAATAATGACTGTTTTACCCCTATTAATTAATAGATGTTTGCTATAAGAAGAAAGTTGAGAGGGCAAATAAGGTAAAAATACTACTTTAGTCTCTTTTAGTCACCCCTTGGTGACTAAAGAACTAAAGTTTAGTCACCCTATTTTAGTCACCATATTTACTTCTTTAGAGACTAAAAATAACTAAAATCTAGTCACTAAACTTTAGTCACCCCTAACCAAACCGGGCATAAGTTATCACGCTATTGCTTCTAGTTATAAATAGACCCTAGATGCGCTCTTGTAATCCCACATCCGGAGGAATAAGTTTGACAGTGACAAGGAAAACCGACAGAAAAATTACAAGACCGATGTACTGTCTTCGTTGACTTGAAAGTGTCAATTGAATCATTTTCGTGATGATATTATGAAAGTTAAGATGGCACCAAGAAAAAATAGTTTGCTGCACTGTGCATTTCAATATTTCTATTGATTGGCTGGTAAAACAATTTCATTATCGGTGTAAAAGCATGACTGTGAAAAGATGCATTGACAAATAAAATGAAATATCTTTTGACGATGGTACAACTCAAGATAGGAAAATCTCCAATCTGTTTTGACGGTATACCATCATAAAATACTTTTCCTGGTGGTGAAGATATATTTTTTGTGTTGGTTTGTGATGACAAAGATAGAATTACAGACCTGTAGGTCAATACATGTGTTGAGCACCATTTATGGCACTAGGCACGGCCGGACGGTCCGGCACTGAAATCCGGATGGTCCGGCCTGCGGAAAATCCGTCCATTAGAGGCGAAGAGTCCACGATTAGATCGGATCAAGCGGATTAACTCCTATTTCCACATATTTTTATCCCTCTAAACTCCTGGGAGTTGTTGGAGGACGACTAGGAACGGATCCAGACCTCCTCTTATATATTTGAAGGAGCGCGACCGATTGAAACATACAACAATCGAACCAAAATCAATATATCTTCCGGTCCTTACTTTGGTTCTAGGAGTAGACAATAACGTAGCTTTCTTACCCCGATCTTCATCTCTATTCGACTCTAGGTTCGTCTGGAGGCGTCTTAGGTGGCCTGGGGATCTCAAGACAAACTCTAGAATCTTTTCTTCCCGACAGGGTCTCTCCCGAGAGCGAGATTCAGGTGTTGTTAGCGAACGCCGCTACCCCTGTACACATGCGGACCATCCGGCTACCAGGCGCGGACCATCCGGCTTCACCACAGGGAAGACCCGCCTCTACGCGACAGGTCGCGGACCGTTCGGCCCTAGGCCACGGACTCTCTACTACGCTGCCGCAAAAAGAACCGCCACTAGTACACCTCGCAATGATTGTCTCCCGGATCGGGGCCAAACAACATGCAGACAGAAATAGTTTCCAAAGTTGCCCATGAGAGGCGAATATATCCCTTTATTTTGAAGGAATTGGAATTTATATATCAACCTAAAAGTAAGTTAATTTTCTACAACGCCAAAAATATGATGCCCTCTGAAAGTTTACTGTTTTTGCACGCCATGATCTCGTTTTGTAGATCAAATCATATTAAAAAATAACGTGGCGAATTTTTTTATAGATTTGATATTTGTTTACTAGATATTTTCAGTTAAAATTTTCTAATTCACAATCTCGATGCACGTGCAACAAAGCAGCTTAACACCTCATCTTGGTGCATGGCCATGCAGCCGGCCAAATTGGTGCTGGCGATTATCCCGCCCGTTGAATACTTGAATACCCAATTTCCATGTTTACTGTAGGGTAGCCAAATCTTGGTCTGAAACTAATTAATTAAACGGTAGCATGTCAAAATTTGTCTTGGCTATAGCTAGATAGCTAGAACCAGACATAACCTAAATCGGTTCAGCACACCCACCAATATTTTCTTGACTAGCTGAAGTTTCTACGATTTTAGTTTATTCGGTAAGAAGTAGATTTTGGGGTATTAGATGGGACTAAATCTCCTCCTATTAAAATTTGAATAAGAGGACATTTAATCCCCTCAATACTTCTCAATCCATATCAAACCGAGCATCTCTTCAACGAGTATTTAGTTTAAAGAAACAATCAATTTTAGATGAGGTGATGCATCATAAGTCTATTTCAAAATTTTGGTGGAATTAAACTTATTGCTCATATTATTGCTAATTATTGGCATGTGAGAAATGAAATGACCATGGATCAACTCATTCTATTGTACAAACCAAACAAGAAAGTGAAGGGCGTGAGAAAATAACGGACTAACTCATTTCTAAAACCAAACATGCTATAATTATTTCCATACCCAAACTTCTCTCTCTTCCTGTGGTTTTATATATGCAATTAATATGAATATTTTGGGTAAACCAGTGCGTGCGCCCACACAGCTGGCACATTACACTCCTAGCTAGCTTGCTCTCCTAGTTATAATACAGAGCACATTCAGTTCTCACTTTTGATATATTCCTAGTACAGTTTTACCTTTTGTAACACGATCGATACGCATGTCCAAAGAAATACCGTACGTGTCCTCCTGCCACTTGACTAAATGCATAGTGAGGAAAGAATATGCTGGAGCCAGTAGTACATACAATATAAACGACACATTCACTAGCTCAGAGAGAGAGAGAGAGAGAGAGAGAGAGAGAGAGAGAGAGAGAGGTGCACATACCATGTCAAATCAGTTTCTCAGTCCATGCATCCCATCCATCGGTTTGGACCATGTCTCTGTGCTATTTACGCTGTACCCTCAAAACGGCACGTACGTACACAAGAAGAAGAATAAAATAAATAAACATATATTATATTGGTGCCTGCTCCACCTCACCTAGCTCTCCACGCATTTCATCTCTCTCTCCCTCTCTCTCGTTAGCATAATACTCTCCACACCTAGCTGATGGGGGCCGGCTATCCCCCTCCATAATTGTACCAGCAAGTATAGTATTACCAAATTAAACTTTGCTCCTCATCACCCACACGCACAACAGACGCCGCAACACCCCGCCCTATATACAATAAGAACCATATGCCATACGCCACTCATGACCTAATCACCAAGATCCATTCCCTCCCCCTCGAGCAAGAACAGGCGGCAAGGGCTCCATCTGCTGCCAATTCACAAGTGCAGCAGGCCAGCAGCAGAAGCTTGTTGTTGCAATGGCTACTACTACTGCCGCAGCCCCCGACCTCTCGCTGCATATCAGCCCTCCCTCGCCGCCCGATGATGCTAGGAGCAGTGACGTGCTCTTCTCCAAGCAGACGTTGTGCCTCGGACTCGTTCAGACGACGACGGCGGCGGCGCATGATCAGGATGGCCAATGCGACGACGTCCAGCAGCAGCAGCGGCAGCGACTGCACCAGCAGCCTAGCCAGATCCAGAGGTTCAAGAAAACCTCGTCATCGTCGGCGGCGTTGTTATCTGCCGGAGGAGGCACGACGAGATCTGGGAACGGCAACAGCGGGGGCGGGAAGAGGAGCTCCAGAGCGCCGAGGATGAGGTGGACCACGGCTCTTCATGCACACTTCGTCCATGCCGTAGAGCTCCTTGGCGGCCATGAGAGTACGCTCGTCGACGCGACGTCCTTGCTTGTTGCTTGCCTTCCATATATACATTCTCACCAATGTTCTGTTCAATTGTTAGTCAATCGATTAATTGTGTGCTTCAGTTCGTTGGTCCTACGCTTTTGCCGTTAATATATATAACGACATGATGATCCGGTCTCTCTTGTGCATAGCTCATAGTGGGGAAATATTGTTACCTTGCATTGCTTTTGTTTGTTTTTCTTGCTTTCCACTTAATTAAATTGTAGCGTTTGCACACACTTCACTGAACTGCCAGTCTCGAGGTTTCAGTTTCATTTTTGTTACAAATTCAGAATTATTGTACCTTTCTTTCTAGGAGCAACGCCAAAGTCAGTGCTGGAGCTGATGAACGTTAAGGATCTCACATTGGCTCATGTTAAGAGCCACTTGCAGGCAAGTTACAAGAACCTCAATATACAATCTCTCTCTCTCTCTCTCTCTCTCTCTCTCTCTCTCTCTCTCTCTCTCTTCTCTCTCTCTCTTTCTCGATCTCCAGTAGATTTTGGTACTCAATAGTATTTCCCATGTCGCGAGACTCAAGAACCAAACAAAAAGATATCACAGTTTGACGATCTCTTGAGCAGCCCCCATTCACCTTTCCCTTCTTGGCATTGCTTGTAGTTGTCGCCAAATACTTGTCTCTTCCATCCGAATCATCATTTAACCAGTACTATATATATATATATATATATCAACCACAACGAACTAATGTTTCCTTTCCTTAGCGCGTTGCAAGAGTAAACCAATTAATTAAATGGCAGCACACAAGGATCAGTCTAATCTTTTGCATGGCGTCCTTTTCTTATTTGCTTTACTTGTTGATGCAGATGTATCGAACAGTGAAGGGAACGACGGCAGACAGATCATGTGCTGCAGGTAAAACATTTCTTTTCCTGAGTTGATATTCCTCAGGAGGGTCATATCACATAATGCTAGCTGAATTATTGGCATGGGGCGTGCATGGTTAGTATTTCAAGTCAGTCCCATAAAGCAAGCACTACTGTCATTCTTTTTTTTTCTTCTTAAAAATGGAAGTGGCAGTGTTTGTCTTTGAGCCACTACACAGTGTCTGGAAATACCTAGCTAGCTAGGGAATAGCCGCATATGTTCATATAGATTTATATATGTATCCGTTGTAAATTTCAGTGATTTGACATGCATATATATTTTGCTGCAGGCCATGTCCAGATGAGAGACATGGGCTTTCTGCACAGGGGTTGTGAACTGAATGGCTTCGAAGCGTTTAGCAACGGTACTTCTAATGCTACCGCCAATAATAGGTTAGTACACATTATCGGCTGCTCTCTTATTATATATAGTATTCTGTGTGTGTCAGCGATGCCGATGCGTATATAATTCGTTAAAGTGACGCCATGCATATATATTTAGTCACTTGCATCGGTACGGTTACTTTTCCTCTGCGAATCTGCATCCTCTATCTTGTTCATTCTGATGACGATTTAAGTGGATACCTTCTGCGCATTTTTTAGATTTTTTAAGTATAATGCACAAACATGAATGGTTCAATGGTTGTGGCTTCTAATTTTGAGAGCAAGTTGTTTTTAGTCAATGTGTATTTTTTTTTAACAATGAATGGTTATGTTCATGAAAAAGGTCCTATTTTCGACGGTCTATGGCCGCCGAAAATGACTGTAACTGTCGTAGTGTCATATATAACCTATATGTGCTCAAACTAGAATAAAATTAATTCTTTTTTCTAAAAAAATGTATAATGCACGAACATGACCACTACGATCCCATCACTTTATATTTCCTTTCTATCCTTTTTTAGAAAGAAAAATTGATCTCTCATGTCTTTCTATTGCATTCCTGGCCAGTGTTGCTGTCATGCATCACTCTTGCATTTATTCTCTCATCTTCTATAGCTAGAGGTTTTGGTCCCACATGCTTCTGTATATGAGGTATCCTTCATCCAACTTTAACAAGTCAAACTACAACACAAGTTGCAAGCAGTTCTATCCCTTTTTCTGTTTTTCACACGTGTCACACAGTACTTAATTTAAAGATAAATGACACTTGTGACAAATCAAACATATATAGAAGGGACTTCCGTAGGGTATATATATTGAGCTGCCCCATACAGTGCAATGTGCAATATTTTATTCCCAAATCCCAATCCAGTTAAGTTTGTTGCTTTTCAAAAATCAATAGATAGCACACCAGACCGCACACTTTGATCATCATTTATTCAAAAGGCACGGAACTGTGGGGTTATCTTTCGATTTTAATCAAAATTTATTTGTAATGTTCTCCATATAACTAACTGTGTATTATGCCAACATATTTGGTCAAAATTAGACTAACTGATTGCATGCGTTCAAAGTCGTCACTGTATTTTTTTTTCTAACTCTCTGTGTCCCAAACAAATGTTTTTTTATCCAAACAATCTCATGTTTGATTAAGCTCGTAGAAAATAATATCAGCATTTATATATTAAAATTGATTTATTATGAGAGTATATTATATAATTAATCTACTAATACTTATTATGCATCATATATATTAATTAGTATTTTGTGTAGATATTTGGTCAAATTAAGTCCTTATTTGGCATGGCTTCACTTCACCGGTGAACCATTTTTTTTTCTTTAGCTCCATGAAAGTCCATCGTTGGAGCTAGAGCTGCTTTGGTGAACTATTTAGCAAAATAGCTCCATATGTAGAGCTTCTTAAAGTATGCTCTTACTACAAAATCCCATGAAGGATCCACCATGATAAGGTGAAGTCTAGTGAAGCCACTATTTTTGGCTCCATACCACATCGAACATATGTTGAGAGCACGATTTAATGAGCTTTTCTAGATGAAGGCCATTTGTTTTACCTTGTTTGGCAGAAAATAGCTCCAGACTACTCTAGAAGTCAGTGAACAAGTCATGCTAAATGGGATCTAAGGATCATTTATCTCCTCATAAAATGAAGTTTCATGCCTTTTAGGATGGAGGGATTAATTAAAAGGGAGCGGCTGAACCTTAAGTCCAAGGTTTATGAGATGACACCAGTGAACCCAAAAAAATTGTCATATGGTTGTGAAAGGATCACGTTTAATGAATATTGATGAACATATTTCATATATGGTCAGCTATACTGTGCTACGACAATAATATTGGTATTTATGTTGATCAAACATATATAGAAGCCATAGTTTAAATTATAGTTGTAGAATGGCAATCTATATTTATGCTAAAACATAATAGTTAAGACTACTTCACAACCTACTTTTTATTACATGGTAGTGTTGCTTCTTCTCCAATCATAAATCCAAGTACCATTTTGATGTTTGCAAGATCTGCAGAGCACAATTCTGTCCACAAATTTATTTTAGTCGATAAGCAAAAACCTAATGAGAATATGTAATGCAAAGCAATTGTTTTTTATATATAATCACAAATTTTGTTAGCCAAAGTTAATGTTTAACAACACGTAAAGCGGAAAAACTTAATTTGTTTGAATACAGGTCACTGTAAAGACCTATACTACAATATGTAGGTATTAGGTAGAATCAAATATTGTCACTGATTTAGCTCTTCATGAAAGAGCTAGTTATAACTTATTATTCTCCCTTCCTCTTGCTCAATAAAATATTGTATGAAATAGATATTATAACACTATTGGAGTTGCCCGTAGAAGTTTTTTTTTGTCTCAACCGTACCTTTTACTTTAATTATTGCCATGAAAAAAGAAACTTACCATCCTTACTATGCACACCAACTATATATAAATATCCAATTAATTGTGATATTATGACAGAAATTGTTTATTAATTAACACATACACATGGATTGTTTAGATACATAAGAACTAATATAAGATTGAGACTAGCTTCTTGGTATGAGCACAATAACCAGGTGGTGCAGAGCAGAGGGGGGCAACGACCCCGAGGCCACCCCCCTAATCATCCCTAACTTTATAAGAGTCACTAATTTTATTAGCTAATGACTATGTAAATAATTCAAAATAACTCCTATCAGCTCCAATCTAATTTGCCCCTCCCCTCCAAAAAAAAACTCAAATCCTGGCTTCGCGCCCCCTGAGCACAATGTCTCCTCAAAAGTTCAACAATATAACGATACTTGTATAATAATGTTCCATGCGTGTTCATATTATACATATCATATGCAGAAGAGGAGAGGGGGGGGGGGGTATTAATATATTATTGCGATTTTTCTTTAGTCCATTCAGGTGGGCACACGGTTGCTGTGCGAGTAGCTGTCTAATAAGGTACGATGACAGTGTGTTGTGCATGCATGCATGTCTGATGGTGTGATGGATGCGCGTCATCCTTGGACCTCGGCTGCCGATGGATTCCAAACTCCCCCGCACGCACTCACATGCAAAAGCTCGCGCGCGTGCGTTCTGCCGTGCTGGAACCTGAACTGAACGCACCCGGCCGGCCCGACCTCCTGCCCTGTGTGTGTGCCTCATGCGTATAGTACGCAGGCAGCAGCAAATATAATAATGATCCGATCGATCCAACTAATCCGCTGCTGCAGGCGCGGGCACGCACATGACTAGCTAGCTAGGGTTTTGCCTGCATGCATGGGGGACACGTCATTAAAGGCAAGTAAAGCCTCTAGCTAGCTAGCTAGTCACATTATTTATTATTGCGAAAAAATTGCGGTGCAGAGGCCAGCAGCAGTCACCCTTCTTCATTGCATGCATGGTATAGTCCTGCTGCTACATGCACAGCGCAGCACGCAGCTACTGGCCAAAGGACATCATGATGGATGGCAAGACTTTTTTCTCTCTCTCTCTCTCGCCTTGCACTGCCAGGCTAGCTAGCTAGCTTGTTGCTGCAAAGCAGAGCTCGCTCGTGTTGAGGGAGGAGGGCCGGTCCCGTCCCAATACGATCGACGACGACGATACTTATGTGCAAGAAGCCGGCCGGCCGGTGTGGTGGTGGTAGCAGCTAGTAGTAGTAGTCCCAGCCCGGCCTGTCATGATTCATTCATTGTCAATTCAGATCCATATCAATTGTTCCCCCTGTGCGCGCTGCGCCCCCCCTCCGGCCGTCATACATTACGCGACGACGAGAGCGGTGGCCGGCCGGAATCTTGGCAAGAAACAAGTAGAAGAAGACGAGGGAAGGGAAGGGCATGATGCAGATGCAGTGCGGCATGCAGCAGCAGCAGCAGCAGGGCCGGGCGGGCGCCGGCCGGGGGACATGCTAGCTGCATGTTGCAGTCGGCCTCCCCTCGCCGCAGCTCCATCCGATCCATCCATCCATCCGTCCGTCCGTCCGTTGCCCTTGACCGAAAGCCTGCGTGCGGGTACCATGCATGCATGCTCCAGCCCCGGGCCTATAGTGGAGGAGGATAGTAGAGCTCGCAGCAGGCATGTGCAGCAGCCCGGCCGCCAGCTGCTTAAATAGAGTTCGCACTACGGTGTGGTAGTAGTGGCGAGCATGGACAAGCCAAGTTGCCAGCAGCAGCAGCAGCTAGCAGGTAGCGCATTGCGTCAACACACAGTCGCTCGATCAACGACACTGCTGCATTCAGTCGTCCAGACTCCACACACTCCAGACAGATCAGTGGCATACACACTTGTGCGTGCTTAAATTCGCGTGTGTGTGTGATGGAATGGAGGAGTGCGTGGCATGCATTTCAGCTAGCTAGTAGTGGATGGTGGATCGGTACAGTACGTACGTGCCACCCAGAGTCTCAGCTAGTAGACTCTCTCTGTCTGTCGTCTCTGTGTGCGTGTCTGGGGCTCGCTGATCTACCGCTACCAGCTGCCTGCGGCTGTGTGCTGGGCGTGTGCCAGATCGGAGTTAATTCCTTGTGTACCTACGACTACGATAGACATCGTCCGGCCCTGCTAGCTGCTGCTGCTCCCTCTGCAATGCATCTTTGTTCGTGTAATCTGATGTTTTTAACTGTTTTGCTGCCTGTCGTCGTATTCATTGTGTCTCTTCTGGTACACCGTACGATACGCAGAGAGTCACGAGACTGATCTCTCTCTCTCTCTCTCTCTCTCTCTCTCTCTCTCTGCGTACCGCGTACGACCTGGTACGTACCTATATGTATATAGCATCAAACCTAGTACGGAGATACATATATACATATACTACTGCGATAACGTACGAAAGGCGGATCCGTACACTACCCCCTACATGGGATATTGGGATGCGATAGCTATAGATACACGTGTATACCCTGGTATGTACATGGACAAAGTACGTACTGAATATTTGTATGATGCAGAATGCAGGCAGCTGCCGGGTCGCCGGCAGGGAAGCATGCTGAGGTAGCCTGGTTCTTGCGGCCACCCTTGGCACACCAGAGTAGTGGTGGTGGTGGTGGTGGTGGGGCGGTGCCGCTTCCGCTGCCGCTGCCCTGCCCCTACCTCATGTCTGCCCACCACAACCGCTACTTGCTCTCACAGAATCAGGTGATTATTCTATATACATTTATATTACTCTCTACAATATATTTCCATTAGAGTGTACAGTGCATGCAGTAGTGTTCGTAGTTAACATATATATAGATAGTGTACGGTCAGATCGAGCTTGTTAGTTACGATCAGATAAATGTATCGTTCTTCTCCCATCCATCGTATGAAGCACAGACGGCGTCGAATGATTAATGTTCGCGCTGTTCCGTCCCGGCCTGACGACACCACAGTACGTACAAGGGTGTAGTTAATTAGGCTAGTAATAACAATACAACATTCTGACCGAGTGTTGGGGAGAATTAACAGCTAGCACATGCATCTTCCCTTTTCTTCAATAATAATGTTGGCTGCAGCAGAGCCGTACCCTCGCTCTCTTTAATTCCTCCGAACCACTCAATCCAGGCAGCAAGCTAGCTGCTTAAGTAGACACGAACGCGTCACCACACATATATGTGACGCATGCATGCAGGTGCAGATGCAGTGGCAGGATGTTTTAGGCCCTGTTTAGATCATCAGATTCGTCCAACAATAAATTGGCAATAAATCAGATCCCCGCCGCAGTTTTTTTTAAGAAGTTAGCTTCATTTATTAGTCACATGGTCACAATAAACTGGCAAAAGTTGGGTATTTGGGTTTAAAGAATCTAGTAAGAATTGGCTCAAGAAACTGGGAAAAAAAACTGGCCTATCTGGACCCTACCCATTTCCAGATTCTTAAAAACTGGATCGATGCAAGAACACGTCTGTCGTTTGCCAGATCCATGATATATAATTCGCAACAAAATATTTTTCTAGTACGTAATCAGATCCTCTCTTCTCTACATACATTTGTTACATTATTAATATTTATTAGGCTTGGCAAATACAGTAGCAGTGCAGACGACATGTACAGATGGCAAAAAAATTTATATTATGCTGTCGACGTTGTCGCACTCATAATGACACTTTCTACGGCAAGAACGAGATGCTACTGGGAACCACATATAGCTAGTAGATACTATATTTTTTTTCTCTTTAGATCTCGTGGTGTATTGCTTTTTGCTGGAGCAAGCCAAACGCTATACTTCAGTAGAGAGAGAGAGAGGGAGAGAGAGAGTGAGCAACGTGCTGAAAAGTGTTACTATGAGACATTTCAAAGAATATCAATCTAATCAGTCATTCAACTGGCTTTATTTCATCAACTAAGGAGTATACATAATATAATCGCCGACATGCATGTCAGCTATCCGACAAGATGAGTACGTTGCCATAATATAAGCGATGCATGCATGCGTTGCGTGCGTGTCTTTATTTCTACAGGGATGGAGGACCAGAGGCGCGCATCAGCAAGACGCTGCCGCCCCCCCGCCGCTCGTCCTAGGCCAGCAGGACAGTGCGCGGCGTCTGCATCCAGGCTTCCCCGACACGGCCATCAGCAGCAGCAGACCGTCATCCTGGAGCGCAGGCGTGGCAAGCCGCTGGTCGTCGTCGACGGCGGCGGCGCCTTCGCCGTCAAGTGGCAGGAGTAGCATCAGCAGCGGCACGGAACAGCCAGCAGCATGCAGCTGGACGATGATGACGACGAACAAGCAGCAGCAGCAGCCGCCGCCGTCGACGTCATCATCATCAAGGGTCGTCGCGGTACCGAACCTGGAGATGAGCCTGGGGAGGCAGGGGTGGCAACACGACCTGCAGGATCATCATCCGCAGCAGCAGCAGCAGCAGCGCAGCGGGGAGTCCACGGCGCCAAAAGAGCTGACCCCCGGCCTCCTCAAGTGCTTGTGAAATAATAATGATAGCTAATACTTGATCGGCTAATAATCACTTATATAATTCCACCGTCGAGATGAGCTTGCGAGAGGTGTTCAAGGCTTGGAAGCAAATTATCGACCGCGACGTTAGCTAGAGACGACGTTGTACTCGTTTGGTGCTACCGGCTTCACGTACGTAGTTGTTTTCTACTCCTCCCATCTATATCCATTATTAGCTATATATTTAGCTTCATTTTCTGGTATATGCATGTAATTTGAGCTGATGTGGAGACGACGACTGTTAGAAATAAACGAGCTACCTTTCTCAATATATATACGGTGACTAATTTTTTTAGAGTTCTAGAGTACTTATATATATACGGTGACTAAATCTAATCGAAGATGGTTTTACTTGTGCTTAATTAATCTTTTTAAGAGCAAAGTTAGGTCACCATGCATGTTCAAGTACAGTTGATAGGAAAAGGAGTACTCACCATGCATGCTAGACCCGACCGTATGTACACACAACGACCCACCTAGTGACGCAGAAGAAGTGGTACGGCTCGTCCTCACCAACAAGACCCGTCACTTAGCTTATCTCTATCTGCAGCGGCGCGGCGCTCTGCCGGACTAGGGATGTGGCAGCTCTCCTAGCTCAAATTTGTTTTACTCTTCTTTATTCTGGTCGCACCATGTGTTTTTTTTTTTGGGTTGTAATGTCTGTGCCATCAAGCTCTCTGTCCACTCTTCATTATACGGTCATTATTGTGCTCAAGTCTCCATCCTGTGAACGATACAGATTATGCTTGCATACTTGTTTTGAGGTAGCACAAAGATGATCTTCCTCACAATGTTCATGTTACCTGCCAATGGAGTTGAGCTCGTTTATGATTACGATTAGATTTAAAGGAGAATACATATCCTTAACAAGCTTATTTTCTTTCGTTTGAACAAAATTATAATCATGCAAAGCTAGACAATGCTTTTGCTAATTGTTGGGAGTTCGCATTACCAAAGGTCGTCAAAATATTGCATATCAAGCTAGAAATGTCTCTCGGCTTGTGGTGTGCAGGTGTGGAGTCAGGAGATGATGGTCAACGACAAAGGTGAAGGTTATACGGGTTCGTGCTGATGGACCGCGAGCGACGAAGGACGAGTACTGAGTCTTGACCAAGGGACTCGAGAAGCTAGGTGACTAGCCATGGTGGCTGACACTGATAGGCGTGAGGACATGGAGGAGCGGATCATGTCGCCGACATGGTTGCGGACTAGGGGAGGCGTGTCCAGGATGAGCGAGACGTGTACGGGGTACGCTACGTGTTGAGGTTTCGGTGGTTGAGCCTCAAAACCACCCAATGGTACAATTTGTTGGTTTCACCGGGGTTAGGCCTCTCAAAACCCAGCGGTATAGTTCCAAAAGGAATCAGAGGCGACATGTGACATCATCACGAATGGTGTGTCAAGGTGAAGCAACTTCATGAAGAGTGTGTGGCCGTCAAATCAAAATTCTAGGAGTTGGTCCATTTTGTCTCTAACTGAGTGGATAAGCTCTATGTATCTAGGGATAGTTTAGGAAAGTAAAATAACTCTCTATAAATAGAGGGGGGTTGGTTGTTTAGTTATCTATTTTGGCTATCTATTTAGCTATCTCTTGAGCACTTAGTTTGTAATCTTTCTTTTGTTCAAAGCTTGGAGATTCTTAGGTGCTTTTGAACCATGACATCTAAGATTGTAAGATTTTAAGGAAGTATGATCGTAACCACACGTGTGTCCTCGTGACATTTCCCTCCATCTCAGGTCAGTTTGGTATTTGTGTATGAATTGGTTTCTTCTTCTTCTCAACTCCTCTACTTGGATTTTTTAGATAATCTTTGGTTACTATGGTTGAGTGAGGTTTTGGGGATACTCTCTATGTTGGGAACTACCCTGGGATCTTTGCAAAGTTCTGGTTTGAGTAGGTCTCACTCATGGGTAGGGTTTTAACTGTTTTTATCAAACTCACAAAACCCCAACAACAAGCTCATTCATAACCAAGTTTTTGGATCTGGTTTGGATGCACTGATCTTTTCATGCTCATACTTCACGAACCACTTCTTCTTCATCCATGCTTGCTGCCTACAAAATTTGGGGTTCTAACCATTTGTTATTGTGCGGCACTGTCGCTCTAACGCGTGGCACTATCGCTCGTTCTGAAGTGCTTCTCTGGAAACTATTTGGTGCAGCCAATCGACACTGGATTGAGTTGTTTATGTTGAGGTGTTTTTGGTGTTCCCTGGGGTCCGGATTGAATTAGGGAATGAAGTCACGTGTGCTCTAGATTTAGAATTTTCAGTGGCTCTTATTCATCACCCCTCCTCCTCTGGTCGCCTTTCCGATCCTTCATCAGTCCAGTGCTGTGAGCTAGGATTAATTGTAAAGCCAAAGCAGGGTAAAAAGGTCTACCTTTAAGCTTGTAAATGCCAGACAATCTGTAAGATCCCGCCTAGGCATCAAAGATAACTCGTCATTAAGCTTTGGGTTCCTAATGTTATCCATCATAGTTCGAGATACCGCAATCTCCCTACTGTCTGGTCAACAATATAAGAATAAAAAATCATTGTCACTGTGTCACACCTGGATTTAAGGGATAAAGCCAGGTGCGTCCTATATGTGTGTCAAAGAAGAACATCACATATAATGACAGAGTATAGAGATAAATGTCACAAGTATCATTATTACATAGCAGAAGTCTTACAAAAATAAATGATAACAATAAAAAAACTAAATATTATTTCTTGGCGCCATCAAGCTGACTGGGAGACGCCACCTAGATCAACTCGTACTCCTCATTATAGGGCTCCTCTTGGACCACATGCTCTTCACCTGTGGGGGTTTATATATCGCAAGAGTGAGCTCAGAGAAGATCATAGCTCAACAAGTTGTGGGGAATAATGTGCATGAACTCACCAAAGATGGGAGCTCATGTGAAGTGTAAGGCTGAGCAACAAATAATGGTTAAAGTTGAGCATTGCTTTTAATAAGTGGTCAAGTTTTATTAGCAGTTACTAAATGTAAGTAAATACCAAACCAGAGTAGTAATAGATCAAATTAATAATAAACCACAATGTGATGCAAATGACAAATTTAATTTAATTCCATAAATTACTTATGTGAGGGTTCGAGGCGCTCATGACCGTGAGCACGATTGATATACCAGTTTTACACTCTATAGATGTTGCACATCTTTACCGACAAGTTGTGTTACCCATTTGCCAAGGGACCGCGACTTCCCATTCATTTCTACCAAGGAGACGAGGCAGGGTAGCACTATGAGGCATTTACAAAGTTCCACTAGCTTCAGAAAACCCGCTACAGTTTCTAGGAAGCCACAATGCAAGGACCCCTCGCCTGACCGCCATCGCAGCAAAATCAACCCGAAGACCTCCCTACACCGACCACTCCCCTGTTGCCCTTGTGTAAGTGCAATCAACCCTGACTGAGAGTTTTGGTGATTAAATGACAAAACAAACAGAGTTTCTGACAAGTTTGCTCCTAGTATGTATACAGTTATTCTAAAGACAGGAGGAGCACAGATTCCATATGTACACAAAAGAGTAAGCACCACGGATTAAAAAATCTACATCATATGGCGCGCTTCAAGTGCTTGTGAACAACGACAGTTTAAGTTTTATAATTCTTGAGTCGTAGGAATCACCGTTCAATTAAGAGGGGTGAAAGTCGCCTAGAGGGGGTGAATAGGCAAATCTGAAATTTATAAAGTTTAAGCACAACTACAAGCCGGGGTTAGCGTTAGAAATGTAAACGAGTCCGAAAGAGAGGGCGAAAATAAATCACAAGCGAATAAGAGTGGATGACACGGTGATTTATTTTACCGAGGTTCGGTTCTTGCAATCAAATGGGACACTAAGTCCACTACAAGGACCACCACAACTTGGTGTCTCTTGTTTTGATTACAAGTGAGTTGAACACAAGAATAGAGGAAGAAGAAAAGAAATCCAAGCGCAAGAGCTCAAATGAACACAAATGTCTCTCTCTCTAGTCACTAATTTGGTTGGAGTGATTCCGGACTTGGGAGAGGATTTGATCTCTTTGTTTGTGTCTTGTATTGAATGCTATAGCTCTTGTATGAGGTTTGAAGGCTGAAAACTTGGATGCATTGAAGTGTGGTGGTTGGGGGGTATTTATAGCCCCAACAACCAAAAGAACCGTTGGTGGAGGCTGTTGTCGTATGGCGCACCGGATACTGTCCGGTGCGCCAGCCACGTCACCAAGTCGTTGGGTTCTGACCATTGGAGCTTCTGACATCTGGGACACCGGACAGTCCGGTGGTGCACCGGACAGTCACTATTCACTGTCCGGTGCGCCTTCTGGCGCTGCTCTGACTTCTGCGCGCGCAGGCGCGCACTGTAGCGTTGTACTGTAGCGTTGTAGTCGACCGTTGGCGCTGTGTAGCCGTTACTCCGCTGGCACACCGGACAGTCCGGTGAATTATAGCGGAGCGGCTCCCAGAATTCCCGAAGGTGGCAAGTTCGGAGTTGGGTTCCCTGGTGCACCGGACAGTCCGGTGCGCCAGACCAGGGCTGCCTTTGGGTTGTCTTTTGCTCTCTTTATTTGAACCCTTTCTTGGTCTTTTTATTGGTTTGTTGTGAACCTTTGGCACCTGTAAAACTTATAATCTAGAGCAAACTAGTTAGTCCAATTATTTGTGTTGGTCAATTCAACCACCAAAATCAATTAGGAAAAGGTGTAAGCCTATTTCCCTTTCAATCTCCCCCTTTTTGGTGATTGATGCCAACACAAACCAAAGCAAATATATAAGTGCAGAATTGAACTAGTTTGCATAATGTAAGTGCAAAGGTTGCTTGGAATGAAACCAATAATTATTTCTACTAGATATGCATGGATGGCTTTCTTCTTATTAATCATTTTGGACCATGCTTGCACCACATGTTTTGTTTTTACAAACTCTTTTGCAAATTCTTTTTCAAAGTCTTTTGCAAATAGTCAAAGGTATATGAATAAGATTTTGAGAAGCATTTTCAAGATTTGAAATTTTCTCCCCCTGTTTCAAATGCTTTTCCTTTGACTAAACAAAACTCCCCCTTAATGAAATCCTCCTCTTAGTATTCAAGAGGGTTTTAGATATTAGTTTTGAAGAGGGTATACCAATTTGAAAATTATATCAAAAATAAGATACCAATTTGAAAGACTTTAAAAACACTTCTTTAATACAAATTGAAAGACTACAAATTTTTGAAATTGGTGGTGGTGCGGTCCTTTTGCTTTGGGCTAATACTTTCTCCCCCTTTGGCATGAATCGCCAAAAACGGATACTTACGAGTGAAGTATAAGCCCTTTTCAAACTTTCTCCCCCTTTGATAAATAATGTAGGAGTGAAGATTATACCAAATTGGAGAGCGGTGTGGAGTGATGGCGAAGGATGAATAATTCGATGGAGTGGAGTGGAAGCCTTGTCTTTGCCGAAGACTCCATTTCCCTTTCAATTTATGACTTAGCATAATATGCACTTGAAAACACATTAGTCATAGCACATGAAAGAGATATGATCAAAAGGTATATAAATGAGCTATGTGTGCAAGATATTAAACCAAATTCCTAGAATCAAGAATATTTAGCTGATGCCTAAGTTTGGTAAATGTTTTCTCATCTAGTGGCTTGGTAAAGATATCGGCTAATTATTCTTTGGTGTTAATATAAGCAATCTTGATATCCCCCTTTTTTTGGTGATCCCTCAAAAAGTGATATCGAATGGCTATGTGTTTAGTGCGGTTATGCTCAACGGGATTATCCACCATGCAGATTGCACTCTCATTATCACATAGAAGAGGAACTTTGGTTAATTTGTAACCATAGTCCCTAAGGGTTTTCCTCATCCAAAGCAATTGCGCGCAACAATGACCTGCAGCAATGTACTCGGCTTCGGCGGTAGAAAGAGCGACAGAATTTTGCTTCTTTGAAGCCCAAGACACTAGAGATCTTCCCAAGAACTGGCAAGTCCCTGATGTGCTCTTTCTATCAATCTTACACCCTGCCCAATCAGCATCTGAATATCCAATTAAGTCAAAAGTGGATCCCCTGGGGTACCAAAGGCCAAACTTAGGAGTACAAACTAAATATCTCATGATTCGTTTTACCACCCTAAGGTGAACTTCCTTAGGATCGGCTTGGAATCTTGCACACATGCATACGGAAAGCATAATATCCGGTCGAGATGCACATAAATAGAGTAAAGAACCTATCATCGACCGGTATACCTTTTGATCTACGGATTTACCTCCCGTGTCGAGGTCGAGATGCCCATTAGTTCCGATGGGTGTCTTGATGGGCTTGGCATCCTTCATCCCAAACTTAGTGAGTATGTCTTGAATGTACTTCGTTTGGCTGATGAAGGTGCCCTCTTGGAGTTGCTTTACTTGAAATCCTAAGAAATACTTCAACTCCCCCATCGTAGACATCTCGAATTTTTGAATCATGATCCTACTAAATTCTTCATAAGTAGATTTGTTAGTAGACCCAAATATGATATCATCAACATAAATTTGGCATACAAACAAATCATTTGCAATAGTTTTAGTAAAGAGAGTAGGATTGGCTTTGCCGACTTTGAAGCCATTAGCGATAAGAAAATCTCTTAGGCATTCATACCATGCTCTTGGGGCTTGCTTGAGCCCATAAAGCGCCTTAGAGAGTTTATAGACGTGGTTAGGGTACTCACTATCTTCAAAGCCGGGAGGTTGCTCAACATAGACCTCCTCCTTGATTGGTCCATTGAGGAAGGCACTTTTCACGTCCATTTGATAAAGCTTAAAGCCATGGTAAGTAGCATAGGCAAGTAATATACAAATTGACTCAAGCCTAGCTACGGGTGCATAGGTTTCACCGAAATCTAAACCTTCGACTTGGGAATATCCCTTGGCCACAAGTCGGGCTTTGTTCCTAGTCACCCACCATGCTCATCTTGCTTGTTGTGGAAGACCCACTCGGTTCCTACAACATTTTGATTAGGACGTGGAACTAAATGCCATACCTCATTCCTCGTGAAGTTGTTGAGTTCCTCTTGCATTGCCAACACCCAATCTGAATCCCTTAATGCGTCTGCTACCCTGTATGGCTCAATAGAAGACACAAAGGAGTAATGTTCACAAAAATGAGCAACATGAGATCGAGTGGTTACCCCCTTATGAATATCGCCGAGGATGGTGTTTACGGGGTGATCTCGTTGGATTGCGTGGTGGACTCTTGGGTGTGGCGGTCTTGGACCCTCATCATCTTCCTTGTCTTGATTATTAGCATCTCCCCCTTGATCATTGTCCTCCTCTTGAGGCGGCTCATCTTCTTGATCTTCATTTTCATCCTCTTGAGCTTGATCCTCATCTTGGGTTGGTGGAGATGCTTGCATTGAGGAAGATGGTTGATCTTGTGCTTGTGGAGGTTCTTTGGATTCCTTAGGACACACATCACCAATGGACATGTTCCTTAGCGCGACGCACGGAGCCTCTTCATCATCTAGCTCATCAAGATCAACTTGCTCTACTTGAGAGCCGTTAGTCTCATCAAACACAATGTCACAAGAAACTTCAACTAGTCCAGAGGACTTGTTAAAGACTCTATATGCCCTTGTGTTTGAATCATAACCAAGTAAAAAGCCTTCAACAACCTTAGGAGCAAATTTAGATTTTCTACCTCTTTTAACAAGAATAAAGCATTTGCTACCAAAGACTCTAAAATATGAAACATTGGGCTTTTTACCGGTGAGGAGTTCGTAGGATGTCTTCTTAAGGATTCGGTGAAGGTAGAGACAGTTGATGGCGTAGCAAGCGGTGTTGATTGCTTCCGCCCAAAACCGGTCCGAAGTCTTGTATTCATCAAGCATGGTCCTCGCCATGTCAAGTAGAGTTCTATTCTTCCTCTCCACTACACCATTTTGTTGTGGTGTGTAGGGAGAAGAGAACTCACGCTTGATGCCCTCCTCCTCAAGGAAGCCTTCGATTTGAGAGTTCTTGAACTCCGTCCCATTGTCACTTCTAATCTTCTTGATCCTTAAACCGAACTCATTTTGAGCTCGTCTCAAGAATCCCTTTAAAGTCTCTTGGGTTTGAGATTTTTCCTGCAAAAAGAACACCCAAGTGAAGCGAGAATAGTCATCCACAATTACAAGACAATACTTACTACCGTCGATGCTCATGTAAGCGATCGGGTCGAATAAATCCATGTGGAGTAGCTCAAGTGGCCTGTCGGTTGTCATGATGTTCTTGTGTGGATGATGAGCGCCAATTTTCTTCCCTGCTTGGCATGCACTACAAATCCTGTCTTTCTCAAAATGAACATTGGTTAGTCCCAAAATGTGCTCTCCCTTTAGAAGTTTGTGAAGATTCTTCATTCCAACGTGGGCTAGTCGGCGATGCCAGAGCCAACCCATGTTAGTCTTAGCAATTAAGCAAGCGTCGAGTTCAGCTCTATTGAAATCAACTAAGTATAGCTAACCCTCTAACACTCCCTTAAAAGCTACTGAATCATCACTTCTTCTAAAGACAGTAACACCTATATCCGTAAAAAGACAGTTGTAACCCATTTTACATAATTGAGAAACAGAAAGCAAGTTGTAATCTAAAGAATCTACAAGAAAAACATTGGAAATAGAGTGGTCAGGAGATATAGCAATTTTACCAAGTCCTTTGACCAAACCTTGATTTCCATCCCCGAATGTGATAGCTCTTTAGGGATCTTGGTTTTTCTCGTAGGAGGAGAACATCCTTTTCTCCCCAGTCATGTGGTTTGTGCACCCGCTGTCAATTATCCAACTTGAGCCCCCGGATGCATAAACCTACAAAACAAATTTAGGCCTTGTTCTTAGGTACCCAAACGGTCTTGGGTCCTTTGACATTAGAAACAAGCACCTTGGTTACCCAAACACAAGTCTTTGACCCCTTGTGTTTGCCCCCAACATATTTGGCAACTACTTTGCCTGATTTATTAGTGAGCACATAAGAAGCATCAAAAGTTTTAAATGAGATATTAGGTTCATTTTATGCTATAGGAGTTTTCTTCTTAGGCATTTTAACATGTGTAGAACGCCTAGAGCTAGAAGCCTCATTCTTATAAATAAAAGCATGGTGGGAATGAGTCTTCTTTGCATGAATTCTCCTAATCTTATCCTCAAGATAACCAGTAGGATATAAAATATAGCCCTCGTTATCCTGAGGCATGGGAGCCTTGCCCTTAACAAAATTAAACAATCTTTTAGGAGGGGCATTAAGCTTGACATTGCCTCCCTGTTGGAAACCAATGCCATCCTTAATGCCAGGGCGTCTCCCACTATAAAGCATGCTACGAGCAAATTTAAAATTTTCATTTTCTAGTTCATGCTCGGCAATTTTAGCATCTAGTTTAGCTATATGATCATTTTGTTGTTTAATCATAGCAATGTGATCATGAATAGCATCAACGTTAATGTCTCTACATATAGTGTAAATAGTAACATGCTCAACGGTAGATGTAGAGGATTTGCAAGTATTTAATTTAACAATCTTAGCATGTAAAATAGCATTCTCATCTCTAAGATTGGAAATAGAAGCATTGCAAACATTTAAATCTTTAGCCTTAGCAATTAATTTTTCATTCTCAATTTTAAGGCTAGAAAGGGATGCATTCAAATTGTCAATCTTAGCAATCAAATTAGCATTATCATTTCTAAGATTAACAATTGAATCATCACAGACATTTGATTTCTCAACCTTAGCAATTAATTTGGCATTTTCATTTCTAAGGCTAGAAATAGTGTCATGGCAAGTGCTTAGCTCACTAGTTAATTTTTCACATTTTTCTACCTCTAGAGCATAAGCATTTTTAATTTTAACATGCTTCTTATTTTCTTTAATAAGGAAGTCCTCTTGGCTATCCAAGAGTTCATCCTTCTCATGAATGGCACTAATTAATTCATTTAATTTTTCCTTTTGTTTCATGTTTAAGTTGGCAAAAAGGGTGAGCAAGTTATCCTCATCATCACTAGAATTATCCTCATCACTAGAACTTGCATACTTAGTGGAGGATTTTGATTTTATCTTCTTTTTCTTGTCGTACTTTGCCATGAGGCACTTGTGGTCGACGTTGGGGAAGAGAAGGCCTTTGGTGACGGCGATGTCTGCGGCGTCCTCGTCGGAGGAGGAGTCGGTGGAGCTCTTGTCGGAGTCCCATTCCCGGCAAACATGAGCATCACCGCCCTTCTTCTTGTAGTACCTCTTCTTTTCTCTTCTCTTTCCCTTCTTGTCGTTATCCCCTGTCACTATCACTAGACAAAGGACATTTAGCGATAAAATGACCGGCCTTACCACATTTGTAGCAAACCTTCTTGGAGCGGGGTTTGTAATCCTTCCCCCTCCTTTGCTTGAGGATTTGGCGGAAGCTCTTGATGATAAGCGCCATCTCCTCATTGTCAAGCTTGGAGGCGTCGATGGGAAGCCTACTCGATGTAGACTCTTCCTTCTTCTCCTCCGTCGCTTTGAAGGCGACGGGTTGCACCTCGGGTGTTGAGGTGGTGCCTTGCTCGATGATCTTTTTGAAGCCTTTGATCATTAATTCAAAGCTCACAAATTTTCCTATAACTTCCTCGGGAGACATTAGCTTATATCTAGGATCACCACGAATTAATTGTACTTGAGTAGGGTTAAGAAACACAAGTGATCTTAGAATAACCTTGACCATTTCATGGTCATCTCACTTGGAGCTCCCGAGGTTGCGCACTTGGTTCACCAAGGTTTTTAGCCGGTTGTACATGGCTTGCGGGTCTTCTCCTTGGTTGAGCATAATGCGACCGAGCTCCCCCTTGATCGTTTCCCGCTTGGTGATTTTGGTCACCTCATCTCCTTCGTGCGCGGTCTTGAGTACGTCCCAAATCTCTTTGGCGCTCTTCAACCCTTGCACCTTATTATACTCCTCTCGACTTAGAGAGGTGATGAGTATAGTAGTTGCTTGAGAGTTGAAGTGCTCGATTTGGGCCACCTCGTCCTCATCATAATCTTCATCCCCTACGGATGGTACATGTACTCCAAACTCAACAACATCCCATATGCTTTTGTGGAGTGAGGTTAGGTGATATCTCATCATATCACTCCACCTAGAATAATCTTCACCGTCAAATGTTTGTGGTTTGCCTAATGGGACCGAAAGTAATGGAGTATGTCTAGGAATGCGAGGGTAGCGTAGGGGGATCTTACTATACCTCTTGCGCTCTTGGCGCTTAGAAGTGACGGACGCGGCGTTGGATCCCGATGTAGATGGCGATGAAGAGTCGGTCTCATAGTAGACCACTTTCTTCATTTTCTTCTTCTTTTCGCCATCCTTGTGCGTCCTAATGCGTGAGGGGGATCCTTCCCTCTTTTTGTTGCCGAACTCCTTTGATGGAGCCTTCCCGTGGCTTGTAGCCTTGGTGGGGCTTGTAGGCTTGTTCCCGCCGATCACCATCTCCTTTTTGGCGTGATCTCCCAACATCACTTCGAGCGGTTAGGCTCTAATGAAGCACCAGCCTTTGATACCAATTGAAAGTCACCTAGAGGGGGGGTGAATAGGCAAATCTGAAATTTATAAAGTTTAAGCACAACTACAAGCCGGGGTTAGCATTAGAAATGTAAACGAGTCCGAAAGAGAGGGCGAAAATAAATCACAAGCGAATAAGAGCGGATGACACGGTGATTTGTTTTACCGAGGTTTGGTTCTTGCAAACCTACTCCCCGTTGAGGTGGTCACAAAGACCGGGTCTCTTTCAACCCTTTCCCTCTCTCAAACGGTCACCTAGACCGAGTGAGCCTTTCTCTTCAATCAAATGGGACACTAAGTCCACTACAAGGACCACCACAACTTGGTGTCTCTTGTTTTGATTACAAGTGAGTTGAACACAAGAATAGAGGAAGAAGAAAAGCAATCCAAGCGCAAGACCTCAAATGAACACAAATGTCTCTCTCTCTAGTCACTAATTTGGTTGGAGTGATTCCGGACTTGGGAGAGGATTTGATCTCTTTGTTTGCGTCTTGTATTGAATGTTATAGCTCTTGTATGAGGTTTGAAGGCTGAAAACTTGGATGCATTGAAGTGTGGTGATTGGGGGTATTTATAGCCCCAACCACCAAAAGAACCGTTGGTGGAGGCTGCTGTCGTATGGCGCACCGGACAGTCCAGTGCGCCACCGGACACTGTCCGGTGCGCCAGCCACGTCACCAAGCCGTTGGGTTCCGACCGTTGGAGCTTCTGACAACTGGGACACCGGACAGTCCGGTGGTGCACCGGACAGTCACTATTCACTGTCCGGTGCGCCTTCTGGCGCTGCTCTGACTTCTACGCGCGCAGGCGCGCACTGTAGCGTTGTACTGTAGCGTTGCAGTCGACCGTTGGCGCTGTGTAGCCATTACTCCGCTGGCACATCGGACAGTCCGGTGCTACACCGGACAGTCCGGTGAATTATAGCGGAGCGGCTCCCAGAATTCCCAAAGGTGGCAAGTTCGGAGTTGGCTTCCCTGGTGCACCGGACACTGTCCGATGGCACACCGGACAGTCCGGTGCGCCAGACCAGGGCTGCCTTTGGGTTGTCTTTTGCTCTCTTTATTTGAACCCTTTCTTGGTCTTTTTATTGGTTTGTTGTGAACCTTTGGCACCTGTAAAACTTATAATCTAGAGCAAACTAGTTAGTCCAATTATTTGTGTTGGTCAATTCAACCACCAAAATCAATTAGGAAAAGGTGTAAGCCTATTTCCCTTTCAAGGGGTCCACAAAATTTGAGTAAGTAACTGTGATGAGCTCAGTCTAAAACTTCTTCAAAATCCTCTAAGAAAACATTTTGTTAGATCATAAATGCTCTTGGAAAAACACTTTCACTTCCCACTCAGACTTCCCCATGGTTCTCTTAAGTTTTCTAAAAACCTGCTCAGCTAGTGTGAAAACCAGCTCAACCGGTTTTTGGAAACCGGCTCAACCAGTCTGAAAACCGGCTCAGTCGGTTTTTGCACTGTTCACTCTGCCTTTCTCTGCTCTACCAGTCTGCCATGTCAGAAAAGAAGTGCACAAACTGTTGGGAGTATGCTTCGTAGCCGAAGATCCTGAAGAAAGAAACACCTTCGGCAAAACCTCTCAAAAGCCGAAGCTATCACCCATAAAGCTTCGGCATAGTGACATGTCTCAAGACGAAGGAGTGAACTGACTTAAAGATGAAATGACCAATAGACCCATGATAGTTTGTGTCATGATTGTAATCGATTGTATAGGGCATAAATGTAATTTCACACAGGCTGCGCCCTATGCCTATAAATAGATGAACAGTACCCCAGTACTGTTCACGCAATCTAGTAATCACTTGCATGCGACACTTGGATTATTGCCTTCTATCAAGACGAAGGTATAAATGTGATTAAATGTTATGTTTTAATATTTAAGTTTGTATAATGAAATATATGAATAAGTTTATGTGTTTTGATATATTATTCCTTCATGTTTTATATTTTATATTTCATCTTTCATTATTTCACAACTTTATTCACGAAGGTATGACCTTCGTGATTTTTGCTTATGACCTTCGTCCGAAGTTCATTATACCCTTGGGGAGATAATGCTTCAATGGACGAAGGGCATTAACATTTAACATTTTATGTTGCCTTGTTCTTAATTCGAAGCATTTGAGAACAAGTCCCCAACATTGGCGCCCACCTCCGGTGAACTCACTTCCACTTTTTGAGCTGATGGCTTCGTTCAACAACCAAGCTGAAGCTACTTCGGCTACGAAGCTGGTGCTCCCGATAACAGGCGGTTCATGCTCAGAGCCGGCCAACAAGAAGCAGAAGAAGGAGGCTTAGAGAAGGGTACAGCATGTCGGGGTGCAGGGACCCTTCATCAAGTCGAAATGGTCCCACATCCCAATTACCTTCTCTCAGGAGGACCTTCAGCTCAAGGATTACCCTCACAATGACGCTATGGTCATTTCTTGTGTCATCAAGGGATTTCTGGTCCACAATGTTCTGGTTGATACGGGCAGTGCAGCAGATATTATATTTGCCAAGGCCTTCAGACAGATGCAAGAGCCAGAGAATAAGATTCATGATGCTACACTCCCTCTTTGTGGCTTCGGAGGAAGGCAGATTGTAGCACTCGGCAAGATCACGATGCTAGTGACCTTCGGATTTGTCAACAATACAAGGACTGAGCAAGTTGTGTTTGATATTGTCGACATGGAGTACCCCTACAATGCAATCATTTGTCGTGGGACACTCAATGCTTTTGAAGCAATTCTTCATCCAGCATATCTATGCATGAAGATACCTTCGGATCAAGGGCCTATTGCTATTCATGGAAGTCAGGAAGCTGCCAGAAAGGCTGAAGGAAACTGGACAGATTCAAAAGCAATCCATAATATAGATGGAGCCAAAGCTTGTGAGGAGTATAAGTACAGAAGGGAGAAGGCTGCTTCGGCCGATCAGCCGAAGCCCATGCTTCTATGTGAAGATATAGCAGAGCAGAAGGTATTGCTGGGATCTCAATTATCTGAGGAGCAGGAGAAAACTCTAATAAGGTTTTTGTTCAACAACAAAGATGTCTTCACATGGTCAGCCAACGATCTCTGTGGTGTCAACAGGGACGTCATTGAACATTCGCTCAATGTCGATCCATCCTTCAGACCCAGAAAGCAGAGGCTTTGGAAAATGTCTGATGACAAAGCCGAAGGTGCTCGGAATGAAGTGAAAAGACTTCTTAGTGCTGGAGTCATCAGAGAAGTAAAATACCCAGAATGGCTAGCCAACAATGTTATGGTGAAGAAGGCCAATGGTAAATGGAGAATGTGCATTGATTTTACTGATCTCAACAAGGCTTGTCCAAAGGATGAGTTCCCATTACCAAGAATAGATTCTCTAGTAGATGCAGCAGCTTCGTCAGAGCTCATGAGTCTACTAGATTGTTATTCAGGCTACCACCAAATCTGGATGAAGAAGGAAGATGAGCCAAAAATCAGCTTCATAACCCCCAGTCGTACATATTGTTATCTTCGGATGCCTGAGGGGCTCAATAATGCTAGAGGAAGCTTCAGTAGAATGACAGCCAAAGTCTTTCACTCTCAGATAGGCAGAAATGTGCTAACATATGTTGATGATATCATAGTAAAGAGCACGAAGCAGGAAAATCACATTGCTGATCTGCAGGAAACATTTGCTAATTTTAGGCAAGCTGTCCTGAAATTAAATCCAGAAAAATGTGTCTTCGGAGTAAAGAAGGGAAAATTCCTTGGTTGTCTAGTTTCAACGAAAGGGATCGAAGCTAATCCAAACAAAATCGAAGCTATTCTTCGGATGGAGCCGCCAAGCACAAAGAAGGGGGCTCAACGGCTGACAGGAAGACTAGCATCTTTGAATCGATTCATATCTAGATCAACAGAGAGAAATTTACCATTCTTTGAAGTGCTGAAGTCGGCCGAAGTCTTTCAATGGGGATCAGCTCACCAGAAAGCCTTCAAAGAGATGAAGCAATACATGATAGATCTAACAATGCTAACTCCACCCACGCCAGGGGCTCCTCTGCTATTGTATGTGGCAGCTTCGCACTCTGCAATAAGTGTGACGCTTGTACAGGAGAAGCTTGAAGGACAAACTAAAAAGCAAGTCTCAGTATATTTTGTCTCCGAAGTATTAAGCTTATCAAAGAAAAATTACACAGAATTGGAGAAAGTGTTGTATGTTGTATTAATGGCCTCCAGGAAGCTTCGACATTATTTTCAAGCTTACCATATAATTGTTCCCTCGTCACATCCTCTGAAGGATATTATGAGGAACAGAGAAGCTACTGGAAGGGTTGGAAAGTGGGCTGCGGAGCTCAATGAATTCACCATTGACTATGTGCACAGATCTTCAATTCAATCTCAGGCGCTAGCAGACTTCATCGCTGACTGGATTCCAGGGGCTCACGAAGAAGGGACAAGCAAGGATACCGAAGCTTGGACGGTGTTCTGCGATGGTTCTTGGGGAACCTTTGGTGCAGGAGCAGTTGCGGTCCTAGTGGCACCTTCAAAAGTCAAAACATGTTTTGCAGTCAAACTGGATTTCAGTTGCACAAATAATATTGCTGAGTACGAAGCACTTCTATTGGGGCTTCGGAAACTAAGGGCAATGGGAATAAGAAGGGCCATCCTAAAGACTGATTCTCAAGTTATTGCTGGCCATGTGGATAAGAGCAGCAAGGCACGAGATCCGAAGCTTGAAAAATATCTGGATGCAGTCCGAAGGTTGGAAGCTTCCTTCGAAGGTTTTTCTGTCAAGAATATTCCAAGAGGTGAAAATGAGCATGCAGATTTGCTAGCCAAATCAGCGGCTCAGGGGCTCCCCCTACCCTCCGAAGTATTTTTTGAAACAATAAAAGCACCTTCAGTTGAGCTCATGGAGAGAGCAGTGCTTACTATTTCTCCAGTACACAGTGAAGACTGGAGAACTGAAATAATATTTTTCCTCCAAGGAAATTGTTTTTCAAGTGACGAAGCTTATAACAAAAGAATGGAGGCAAGAAAAAGATCATATGTGATGATAGAAGGGGAATTGTATAAACATGGAGTTTGTTCACCACTCCTCAAATGTTTATCAAGAGCCGAAGGTATGGAATTAATGAAAGAGATACATGCAGGTCTGTGTGGATCTCACATTGGATCTAGGCCCTTGTTGGGAAAAGTTTTTCGACAAGGATTTTATTGACCGAAAGCAGCTTCAGATGTAGCAGAATTAGTCCAAAAATGCGAAGGCTGTCAAAAATGTGCAAGGGATCAGAAGCAACCTTCATCTCTCACTCAATTAATACAACCCACTTGGACGTTGCAAAGGTGGGGCCTCGATTTGCTAGGACCACTTCCACCAGCTCAAGGAAATCTAAAATATGTCGTGGTGGCAGTAGAGTATTTTTCCAAGTGGATTGAGGCAAAGCCTTTAGCCACAATAACTTCGGTCACTGTCCAGAAATTTTTCTGGTAAAATATTATTTGTCGCTTCGGAGTGCCGAAGGCTATTACTGTGGACAACGGAACACAATTCGATGCTGAAGCTTTCAAAGAATTCTGTGAACAAATTGGCACGAAGATTCATTTTGCATCGGTCAGACACCCGGAGTCAAATGGACTTGTTGAAAGAGCCAATGGCATTATAATGACGGGAATAATGAAGTTAATCTTCAATCAGCCCAGAGGAAAGTGGCCAGATGAATTGATCAAAGTGGTGTGGAGCCACAATACAACAATATCAAGGTCAACAGGTTTTACACCATTCAAACTATTGTTTGGCGACGAAGCAATAACCCCAGAAGAAGCTAAGGCAGGATCAATAAGAACAGTGGCTTCGGCAGAAGACGAAGCTGATTATTCTGTGGCAAAAGATGCTATAGAAGGGATCAGGCTTTAGGCCGTAGAGAATATCAATAAATACCAAGCCGAAACAATAAAATGGCGTGATAGAAAAGTTTGGCTAAAGAACATTAAGCCGGGACATTTGGTACTTCGGAGAGTGGCCAACCCAGATACAGTAGGCAAGTTACAGCTGAAGTGGGAAGGACCTTTCTTGATAGTATCTTCGTCAAGACCCGGTTCTTACAGACTGAAGGATATGGACGACAACGACATTCCTAGATCTTGGAATGCGGATGAGCTTCGGCGATATTATGTCTAGCTTGATGTAATCTTTTTATTTTTTTCTATGGCACCCTTTTCCTTTCCAAAGGGGGAGAAAGGTTTTTAATGGGGCCATAGCATGTAATTTCTCTTTTTTCTTATTCAGCTCTACGGGAGCAAAATCCCCCAAAAATGTAAATGTAAAAACTGAGCATGCACCATCGAGTGCAGGGAAAAAGAAAAAACAAGGAGAAGCTCGAAAGTCGTCCCTAAGGGGATGCAGAGCACGACGAAGCTAAAAAAAGTCATTCCTAAGGGAGCGCAGCGTAAGTTTTCTGCTCAAAATTCGTTCCTAAGGGAATGCAGAGCTTACAGCGAAAAGTCAACGCTGATACCGCCAAAATATAAGGCGAAGCGCGAAAAGTCAACGCGAATACCGCCGAAATAGAAGGCGAAGAAGTTCAAAAGACGTTCCTAAGGGGATGCAGAACTTACAGCGAAAAGTCAACGCTGATACACCGAAAAATAAGCGGTGAAACCGAAAAATAAACAGCAAACTGACTTCGGTCATTCCCAAGGGAATGAAGGCTATGGTTGTGGCTTCGTATGTGTGTGTTTGGACATTCATTTGCATGACACATTACATCATACATTTGTATTCATCAACATTCATTTAGACATACATAGGATCATCATCATCATAACATACAGACACAGGCGGATGCTTCGGCTCTAAAAATAAGGCTTCGGCAAAAAGAGAAAAAGAAGCAGTTTCATGCTTCGTTGTGTACGAAAAGAAGGGAAGGTGTTTTTCGCCTTCGGCTCAAAAAATGCTAGTTTCGTCCACAGCAAAGCAGTTCAATGCAAGTACAAGTTTTGTTCACATCGAAGCACTTCATACATTGATGGAAAGGTAAAAATATATTACAAGGTATGGACAAAATTTACAGAGTAAAATCTAATTCTTAGATTACAATATTCTTTACAAAGGTTATTACAAGAGTTCTTAGAGGTTTTTCCATAGTTATCTATTCAAGCTTCATCATTATCTATTGAGCTTCAGATCGTCTATTAAGCTTCGGCTTTGTGCTCTTCAGCTTCGTCATCTTGCTCCTCAGCTTCGTCATCCTGTACATATTAAAGTATTGTAAGGAAAATTCAAGTTTAAAGGAAAAGGTAAGCACAAGGTATGATTTTGTTACCGGCTTAAGATGACCTCGAGCTTCGTCACCAGCTATGCTTCGTCCACCCTTCATCCATACTAGTTTTATAAATCTGTTTCCTATGCTTCGGGCAAGACTGGGAATATCAACCAGATCTGCTGGTGATAAACTAAAGTTGGGTCTATTAACAATCTTTCCATGTGTGCAACCAGATTTCAGGAAAGCGACAGCTGTGCTCCGAGAAGCTACCAGGGCACAGAAATCACCATGTCCGGCTATAATTTCATCAAGGGCATCAACTTCACCCTCGATATGTTCGAAGGCCCCTGGCAGGTCTTCAGTCGAAGGACTAAATTTTTCCCAGCTGGCTCCAACCGAATTGAAGATCTGCTTCAACCGTTGTACACATCGGCTACTGAACTCCAGACATTTGTTTTGAAGCTCTGTCAATGATTTTTGCAAATTTGAGCTTTTCTCGACCTCAGTCTTAAATTTGGCATTTAACTTCTGCTTTTCCTGTTCGAAGCTTTCTGACTTTGAGAGAAGCTCCGTATTTAACTTTGCAATTTTAGCTTCAGCTTCTGCCAATAAACCTTTTGTTGTCTGAAGCTCGAAATCCTTCTTTTCAAGAGCAGCCGTTTGATCTTTTAATTTGCTTTCTAAACCCTCAATTATAACTTCATGTTTTTTATCTTCAAGATCTTGTTGCATTCTCAAAGCTTTACTCAACAACATACTCTGTGCACAAGCAACCTTCATTAGAAAACACCTTCGTTGTTTAAAAACAATAAAAAGTCGAAGAAAAGTTTTTACCTTGAAATTAGAATAGAATAAACTACCGACAAGATGCTGTCGTCGGTAACAAGCTTCGGGAAACCAATACTCTTTGATAGAGTACCGATAACCTTCGCTCCGGTTTGATCTCGGACGCAGCCTAACTTTTCATCGTCAACACCACCGAAGAGCAGTGCCCCTGGTTGATATCCGCAGGATATGACATATTCTTTCAACTCTTCTTTCTCAGCCTTCGTCAACTCTTGTCCAATTAAGTTTTGAAAGTTGAAAATTTCCTCTTCCGAAGCATCTTCGGCTATTTCCTTTTCCTTCTCAGGCTCTGTGGCCATGGTTTATTCGGTGGCTGCAGCAGTTTCTTTTGCGGCCATGTCTAGAAGTATTTTATCAATATTAGAAAGTGTGATTTCTAAATGTACATCTTCGGTCGTGGCAGCTTCGGCAGCTGCAGCTTCAGTAGCTGCAGCTTAGATAGCTGTTGCGCTCTCAACAGCTGGTGCCTTCGAAGCCAAAGCTTGTGGTGGTGTCCCTTCAATAACTTCTGTCACTGTAATAATTCTTCGTTTTTTCGGCCCAGCTGCCTTCTTCGTTATCGAGGGCTCCTTTTCCTTCTGAAAAAGCTTCGTCAGATGCGGCCCCAGTGGACTTAGCTTGATAGGCAAAGATTCAGTCATTACCTTTAAGATTTCCTCCACGTCGGTGGCAGAAGGTGTTGCAGCAGTTTCATCTTCTATACCAGTTGCCTTCTGCTTCGGAGCCACAACCTTTCTTTTCTTTGAAGCATCTGTCTTCGTCTCAGGCATCAACTTTCTCTTTTTTAGTTTTTCTTCATCATCTTTCACAAATTTAGCAGCTTCTTTATTCAGGACGCTGGCAACTCTCTTTCTCTTCTGTCCTTTGGCACCTTGGTCCAGTCACTCATAGTTAGGATATTCAAAGTTCAGAGCATCCATCACCCAGTTTAACCTTCGCTTCGGACGAGTGCCGAAGGCTGCAGTCATTAGTTGATCTTCTTTTTTAGAAAAATTGCCAAGAATTTCGTTGCACATAACTTCAATTGTGTCTAACCATTCTTGGCAAGGTACTTTGAAATGTTTCTTGAATTTATAATAATAGGGCAACCGAACAAGTTCCCTCTTTTTCTTTTCTCCCTTGAGCTTCAGCATGTCCCACTCTTTCAAAGTTGGGAACACTCTAAAAGCCAAGAATTCTTGCACCAGATCCCTAGTGCCAATATGCTCCGCAATAACTCGAAATTCGCCCAGTGCAATTTGGCTTGGACTCTCCGGTGTCATGTTGCACTAGGGCCTGGTTTCTCCGAAGATTAATTCTAGTGGACTTTGGACCAGCTTCTCCTTTTCTTCATCAACTTTGATGTAAAACCATTTAGTCTTCCAGCCAGCTGGCCACTTGGTACGATAGCTCATAATTGGAAACTTCGTATTTTTGCGATAGGCAAAATTGTAGCAGCCGGAGTTTTCATGCAGCCCATCTTCTCTAGCTTTTGTTTGATAATGAAGCTCATGTACTCGACAGAAGCCTTCGGCAAATGGTACTACCCCTGGCTTCGGAGGGCCCAGATGTTGACACTAAGCCTAACGATGGCGTTAGGGGTTAGCTGATGAAGATAAATCCCAAACTTCTTCAAAACATCAGCAATCATCCCATTCAAAGGAAATCTTAATCCTGCTTTAAAGAAGCTTTTGAAGACTACCACCTTATCCTTTTCCGGCTTCGGAGTAATTTCCTCTCCGCCAAAACGAACCAGCTCCTTTTTTGCTTCACTGAAATAGCCTAACTTCATCAGCTTAGACATATCACCTTCGGTAATGGTGGATTTCCCAAACTCCAGGTGGCTGGGTTTAGATGGCACGACGCTGTAATCATCTTCAGATTCAATTTCCTCGGCATCAACCTGCTCAGCTTCAGCGGCAGGTGCATCCTCCGATACTGCCAGCCCTGACCGTTTCATCACTTCAGAAATTGGAGCGGTTTCGGCACCTTCGGCTTCCTCTCCATCGCGAGTAACCCTAGCTGTTGAGCGTACCCTAGCCATCTGATGATTGAATTTCTTGTTTTTTGACGAAGTTGAAATTTTTTTAACTTTGCCAAAGCTCTTTCTTGTTACGAAGCTTGAGCAAAATGAATAGCTTTGGTTGAGGATGCAGTAAGCAAGCTTCGGCTATGGTCAAATTTTTGGCAGCAAAACAGTGCAATAGCAATGAATGCTGTGGTAACTTCACACCTACTCGTCTGTTTATATAGTGTCGCAGGTGAGAAGGTAAATCTTCAAGTCTTCCGTACCGGACAAACAGCCGCCCGCACCCACCGAACGGTGGGCCACAGAGCCCGAGAAGGTGAATCGCCAGGACGCGCGTAACTGTTGCATGGTGGGGCCACATCGCGCTCGGATTATTTTAATCGTTTCTCGGCAACGAGCTCAGGGAAGGTTTTTTCGGATCTTCGGCATCCCGAAGCCTAAGAGACTTTTTCACGGATCAAGCTCGTTACGAAAAACGATCTAGCGCCGCGAAGGGGCTACTGTTGGGGTATGCTTCGTAGCCAAAGATCCTGAAGAAAGAAACACCTTCGACAAAACCTCTCAAAAGCAGTGCCGAAGCTATCACCCATAAAGCTTCAACATAGTGACATGTCTCAAGACGAAGGAGTGAACCGACTTAAAGATGAAATGACCAATAGACCCATGATAGTTTGTGTCATGATTGTAATTGATTGTAAAGGGCATAAATGTAATTTCACACAGGCTGCGCCCTGTGCCTATAAATAGATGAACAGTACCCCCATACTGTTCACGCAATCTTGTAATCACTTGCATGCGACACTTGGATTATTGCCTTCTATCAAGACGAAGGTATAAATGTGATTAAATGTTATGTTTTAATATTTAAGTTTGTATAATGAAATATATGAATAAGTTTATGTGTTTTGATATATTATTCCTTCATGTTTTATATTTTATATTTCATCTTTCATTATTTCACAACTTTATTCACGAAGGTATGACCTTCGTGATTTTTGCTTATGACCTTCGTCCGAAGTTCATTATACCCTTGGGGAGATAATGCTTCAATGGACGAAGGGCATTAACATTTAACATTTTATGTTGCCTTGTTCTTAATTCAAAGCATTTGAGAACAAGTCCCCAACATTGTTGCAGAACCGGCTCAACCGGTTTTTGGGTCGGCTCAACCGGTTTTAGAACCGGTTCACTCATCAGTTGAGCCAGTCCCTAAACCAAGAACCACTCTGGTGGAAACGGGTTTTAGGACCGGCTCAACCGGTTTCAGTCAAAATTCCCCAACGACCACCAGCTTTTGGGGGCTCCTTTATATACCCCTTGCACTCTCTCTCTCTTCATTCACTTCTGCCCAATTCACGATTTCTTGGCTGACCTACTCTCAAACAAGAGCATTCACTCCACCTCTCACACCCAAAATCACATCTCCTTCAATTGATTGAAGGACCCTTGGTGTGAGGTGAAGTTGGTCTAACTTGTTGTTGATTTCATCTCGATTCTCCCTTTATATTCATCTCTCGAGCTCATCGTAAACTTGAATCTTGTGCGGATTTGTTACTCTTGGAACCTTGTGTTCCTTGACAGATAGAGGTTGCTTGGGAGTCTCCAAATTTGTGCACAACCCCAAGAAGTTTGTATCAATCGCTCGTTGAGCTAAGTTAAGAGATTGCCTTGACCTTGGTGGTCGGCTTATGGAGGATTAGGGTTGGAAAAGACCCGATCCTTTGTGGGCTCCTCAACGAGGAGTAGGACACCTTTGTGGTGGTTGCCGAACCTTGGGCTAAATCATGTGTTCTTGGTGTGTTCTTGAAAAGTGCTTTAATTGTTGGTCAGTTCAAATTTATTTATATTGTGTGCAAATCTTGTGGAACCTATTCACATCGATTTGTCACCCATTCGAGTGGATTTTATCTAGGGAAAGTCTTAAGAAAGAATATCTCATTACTTCATGATATTCGTTTAACTGATTATCTAATCTAAGTTGAGCAGGTTCAAACTTGTTCAGCTGTAAACAAAATCAGCTGAACCAGTTTGCACCAGTGCAACTTGAATTTAACACTACCTCGAAGTTTTTGGTGAGAAATTTCAGGTGTAGCCTATTCACCCCCCCTCCTCTAGGCTACTTTCATTTGGTATCAAAGCTTCGTGCCTCATTTTACGCTTAACCGCGTGAGGTTGCGATCATGTCAACGCAAAGGGACCATGTGGATCCTCTTCTCGAAGAAATCCCTACCACCTCCACCGGTGAGGAAATGGACCCTAAGGTCCTCGACTCGCCATGAAGATTGCGAAGAAAATGTTCCTCAAAATGAAAGAGGAAGATGCAAAGAAAAAGACTAAAGGAGAAGAAACAAGACAGAAGGCTGAAGAAGACAGAGGAAAAGGGAAAATTGAATACAATGATGACTTGGTGGAACTTTTGGTGTCAAGGGTGATGAGCAAGGTAAGTCTCAACACCGAAGAATCATCAACCAAAAGTAAAGGTACTGAATTCAATAAGCTTCAATTTGATTACTTTAGAAATTTTATTCCCAACTTTTCTTCGGCTCCACTCAAAAAGTTACCAACTTTTAGTGAGTTGAACTATGATGAGTGGGCCGATAAGATGAAGTCACATTTAATCGGTGTGCATCCTAGTCTTTGGGAGATTGTTAATATAGGTATGCATAAGCCTACCCAAGGAGAAGAGATGACATCGGAAATGATGCAAGAGGTGCATCGCAATGCTCAAGTAGTGAGCATAATCAAAGGAATCCTTTGTCCAGAAGAGTACTGGAAAGTTCAAGGAAGAGAAGATGCACGTGACATTTGGAATATTCTGAAAATGTCACATGAAGGTGATACCAAAGCTAAAAGACACAGAATTGAAGCTTTGGAAAGCGAACTTGCAAGATATGATTGGTCTAAGGGTGAATCTCTTCAATCACTATTTGACCAGTTAATGGTATTGGTCAACAAAATACGAGTGCTAGGTAGTGAAGATTGAAGTGACTCGAAGGTCACTAGGCTTTTCATGAGAGCCTATAAAGAAAAGGACAGGAGTCTAGCAAGGATGATAAGAGATCGAGATTATTATGAGGAGATGACTCCTCATCAACTATTTGCCAAAATTCAACAACATGAGTCCCAAGAAGCCCTGATCAAAACAAGAGACTCACATGCCTTGTTTTCAAATGAGCAAGAATCTTACAAGAAAAGCAGAGACCACAAGTCAAAGAAAGTGGTTGAAACATCAAGCGATGAAGAGAGTTCAAGTGATGAGGACACTACTATGTTCATCAATACCTTCAAGAAGTTTGTAAGGAAGAATGACAAGTATCAGAGAAAAGGAAAGAAGAGGGCATGCTATGAATGTGGTCAGACCGGTCACTTCATAGCGGATTGTCCAAATAAAAAGGAACAAGATGCCAAGAAGGATTACAAAAGGGACAAGTTGAAGAAGGGATGTAAGAGCAAGGGATACTTCAAGAAGAAGAAGAAGTATAGCCAAGCTCACATAGGTGAAGAATGGAACTCCGACGAAGAGAGTTCAAGCTCGGAGGAATAGGAAGAGGTAGCTAATGTCGCCATTCAATCCACCTCGACCTCGCAACTCTTCACCAACCTCTCTGACGACTCCTACACTCCCACTTGCCTCATGGCAAAAGGAGATAAGGTAACCTTATTTAATTGTCGGCGTTTCGACCCTGGGGGGTCCCTGGACCGACGAGTAAATTGTCGCCGCGTGCCCCAGCCCAGATGGGTCGGCGCGAGACGGAGCGCGAAGGGGGGAGACAGGCGGAAAAAGGGGAAACCCACGACCTTCGTGTTTGTCCCGCGTCCAGGTCGAGTGCGCTTGCAGTAGGGGGTTACAAGCGTCCACGCGGGAGGGAGCGAGAGGCTTACGCGAGCGCCGTCCCGTCCTTCCCCGCGCGGCCAACCTTCTATAAGAGGGCTCTGGACCTTCCTTTTATAGGCGTAAGGAGAGGATCCAGGTGTACAATGGGAGGTGTAGCAGTGTGCTAACGTGTCTAGCAGAGAAAAGCTAGTGCCCTAAGTACATGCCGTCGTGGCAGCCGGAGAGGTTTTGGCACCCTGTTCGTGTGGTGTCGTGGCCGTCGGAGGAGCACTGGAGCCTGGCGGAAGGACAGCTGTCGGGGCTGTCGAGTCCTTGCTGATGTCTCCTTGCTTCCGTAAGGGGGCTGAGAGCCGCCGTCGTCATGGAGCATGCGGGGCGCCATCATTACTTGTTTACCGGGGCGAGCCAGATGGGACGCCAGTCTTGTTCCCCATAGCCTGAGTTGGCTTGGGGTAGGGTAATGATGGCGCCTCCTGTGACGCGGTCGGTCCGAGCCCTGGGTTGGGCGAGGTGGAGGCTCCTCCGAGGTCGAGGTCGAGTCTGTCTTCCGAGGCCGAGGTCGAGTCTGAGCCCCTGGGTCGGGCGAGGCGAAGACCGTCGGCTGAGGCCAGGGCTGAGTCCGAGCCCTGGGGTCGGGCGAGGTGGAGTTCGTCGTCTTCCGGGGCCAAGCCCGAGTCCGAGCCCTGGGGTCGGGCGATGCGGAGTTCGTCGTCTTCCGGGGCTGAGCCCGAGTCCGAGCCCTGGGGTCGGGCGATGCGGAGTTCGTCGTCTTCCGGGGCTGAGCCCGAGTCCGAGACCTGGGGTCGGGCGATGCGGAGTTCGTTGTCTTCCGGGGCTGAGCCCGAGTCCGAGCCCTGGGTCGGGCGATACGGAGTTTCCTATGGCGCTTGAGGCCGGACTTGGCTGCTGTCAGCCTCACTCCATCGAGTGGCACAACAGTCGGAGCGGCGCAGGCGGCGCTGTCCTCTTGTCAGGTCGGTCAGTGGAGCGGCGAAGTGACTGCGGTCGCTTCGGCTCTGTCGACTGAAGGGCGCGTGTCAGGATAAGGTGTCAGACCACCTTTGCATTAAATGCTCCTGCGATACAGTCGGTCGGCGTGGCGACTTGGCCAAGGTTGCTTCTTGGCGAAGACTGGGCCTCGGGCGAACCGAAGGTGTGTCCGTCGCTGGAGGGGGTCCTCGGGCGAGACGTAAATCCTCCGGGGTCGGCTGCCCTTGCCCGAGGCTGGGCTCGGGTGAGGCGAGATCGTGTCCCTTGAGTGGACCGAGCCTTGACTTAATTGTACCCATCAGGCCTTTGCAGCTTTGTGCTGATGGGGGTTACCAGATGAGATTAGGAGTCTTGAGGGTACCCCTAATTATGGTCCCCGACAGTAGCCCCCGAGCCTCGAAGGGAGTGTTAATACTCGCTTGGAGGCTTTTGTCGCACTTTTTTGCAAGGGGACCGGCCTTTCTCGGTTGCGTTTTGTTTCGGTGGGTGCGCGCGAGCGCACCCGCCGGGTGTAGCCCCCGAGGCCTCGGAGGAGTGGTTTGACTCCTTCGAGGTCTGCGTTTCGCGATGCTTCGGCCAGTCTGGTTGTTCCCTCATGCGAGCTGGCCGTAGCCCGGGTGCACGGTCGGGTCCCAAGTTCTCGGGCTGGTATGTTGACGCTGTCAACGGTTTGGCCGGAGCCGGGTTTGTGAGAGCAGCCCCCGAGCCTCCGCACAGAGCGAGAGGACGGTCAAGGACAGACTCGACTTTTTTACATACGCCCCTGTGTCGCCTTTCCGCAAGGAGGAGGGGGAAAAGCGCCATGTTGCCCTTGGAGGGCGCCGAACATGGTGTCTCCAGTGAGCTGCTAATGGGTAATCCGAGTGGACGCCCGTGCCCCATTTGTTAGGGGTCGGCTAGAGGCCCGGAGGCGCGCTCCAAAGGTACCTGCGGGTGATTTGCCGGACCCGGTCCCCTTTTGACGGGGTCCGAGGGCTCGATGCCTCCCTCTGATGGGATTCCGTTACAAGATCGTTCCCGCTGGTCTCGAAAATGTCCTAGGGTACCTCAGGAGCGTAGCCCGAGCCTTGGTTATGTATCGAACGTACCCAGGGTCATCCCTCGCTCTGCGTCTGAGGTGGCTGTGAACCCTTCGAGGGCCAACCTACGAACCCCTGATCAGTAGTGGGCGTGGAGCCTGAGTGGCCTGAGGCGGCCGTTGAACCCTTCCGAGGGGCCGGCCTTCGAACCTCTGATCAGTAGTGGGCGCGGAGCCCGAGCGCTCTGAGGCGGCTGTTGAACCCCTCCGAGGGGCCACCCTTCGAACCTCTGATCAGTAGGGGGGCTCGGGGCCCGTTTCCTTCACAGAGAAGGATCCCTTTCGGGGTATCCCCCTTTCCCGGTCCCTGTTGTAAGAGAGAGAAAGAGGAAAAGGAAAAGGATACGAAATCGAATGACGTGGCACACCTTTTTTGATGCGGTCATTATGGCGAAGGCGAAGCGTCGCCCGCTTCTCCTGCCAAAGGTGCTGCCTGTCCCACCACAGAGTTAATGCGATGGGACGAGTGGTTCGCGGGGCAGCCGTTGTGCGTGCGAGCCATTCGAGGAACGTGCGTTTCGCTTTGAGTTTTGAATCCCGCGGTGGGTTCGGGCGACGCGTTGAAGGGTCTCGCCTGGGTCTTTATATATTCGGGAGAGGGACCGGTGACGGTTCTTTGCTCTGCTACTTGCCTCCTTCTTAGGTTTTCGCAACCCGAGGGAATAGCCAGAGAAAAGGAAACCGCCCACCTAGTCCTTTCCGCCGCCACCTCCTTTGCTTGGTGATGGCCGACCGGGTGACCATTGTTCCGCCGCGCGACCCGTGGCCTTTCTCCACCGTCACGGCGGATGATCTGGAGGCCCTCGTCGCTGAGGGTTTACTTCGCCCTCTCTCCGATGAGAGGCAGCCGGAGTGGATGCCCCCCCCCCCCCGAGCGGAGCCGCCCTGTCCCCGCCGCCAGGGTATGTCGTGAGCTTCGTCTCCTTTCACGAGCGGGGGTTCGGAGTGCTGGCAAGCCGTTTTATGTGGGCGATTCTGCATGTCTACGGGGTGGAGCTGCACAACCTCAGCCCCAACTCCATCTCGCAAGCTGCCATCTTCACAACGGTTTGCGAAGGATACATGGGGATTGACCCTCACTGGGACCTGTGGACTCATTTCTTCTCCACGGAGCTTTTTGCTTCGCCGACGGGGTAGAGAAGGGTCCGCGCGACAGTGCGAGCCGGTGGCTGCATCCTCCAGCTGAGGCAGGCGCGGGCGCCGCAGTATATTCCCGCCATCCTTGCGTCCTCGAACAAAGGGTGACAGCGCCGGTGGTTCTATCTCCGAAATGACGACGGGAGGCTCCCATCGTTTTCTCAGCGAGTGGTGACCGTCACCGCCGATGCCTGGCGCTACGGGACCCCGCACGACAGACAGAAGAATCTCCAGCCCCTTCTGAAGGCCCTGGAGGTGTTGCGGAAAGGAGGGCTCACCGCTGCGGGAGTGGTTGCCGCCATTCATCGCCGGAGGGTGCTTCCCTTGACGGAGCGGCGGTTGCCGCTTTGGGAGATGACGCCGGAGGCCGACTTGGAGGGTTTGTGGATGTCCTCGGATCCCCTTCCCGTCGACGACCTCCATAGGCGGGTAGCCATCATGTTGGGGAAACCGGACGCCGGCGCCCTTTCCCAGCCCTTGATGTGTCCCGACCGCGGGTGTGTGTCCCTGGTGAGTGTTCGCTCCTTCTTTCTCCTTGCGTCGGATTGCCCTTGGTTCTCACAGCCGAGACTTTCCGTCTGTCCCCAGGAGGTAGGGTGGCACAAGCCTTCCCGGCCACCGGTCCCGGAGGACGCGGTGGACCGAGCTGCGCGGAGGGTTGCCGCGGAGAAGAGGAAGGAGAAAAAGAACGCGAAGAAGGCTCGGGCCCGCGAGCAGATGCGGGCTCGGGACGCCTTGGAAAGGCTCCGTCGTCGGCAGGAGAGTGATGGGCTCCCGAGGGAGCCGTCGCCGGAAACGCCTAACGACGACGACGACGATGAAGACGATGACGAAGACGATGATATGGCTGCTCTCCTTGGCCTCAGCCCGGATCTGAGGCTGGGCCAGGAGTCGTCAAGCCAGCCCTCGAGCGGGCTGGCGCCGTCGGTTTCCGGGGCCGGGACGTCGGGGTCCCGGTCCGAAGAGCGGGGGCAGACCGAGGGGGTACTTGACCCCTCGGCTGGGGAAGTTGAGGTGACCCCGGGGAGTCAGGCCGAGCTGCCTGTTCCCCGAGAACCGTCGCCCATGCCGGCTGCGCAGGAGGGCGATCCTCAGGTCGTCGTGGCTGCGCCTGGGCAGTCCATCTCTCGGGCATCTAGGGCGCCCAAGGCGAGGATGGTACTGAAGCTGGCAGCGAGGCAGACCTCGGCGGTACCTTCGGGGGTCGAGGTTCGAGAGACCTCCCCACAGGCACGGTTGATCATGGCCCGGAGTGGGTAAGTACCTTAGGATGTCTTCATCCCGGCTCCCCCTTTGTATGTCCCGACCCTGACTTTCCTTTTCTCCTTAGCAAGCGGAGTCACGGTCCGACCGATCTGGCTCCCCGGAAGGTCCTCAAGACGGCGTTGGCTTCCGCAGCTGGTGTCGCGCCGGGCCTCGCCGGCCAGCTGACCTCCTCGCAAGACGCCCCACAGCGGGAGGCTCAGGCGGCACCAGTTGCCGTGGAGCGAGCTCCCGAGGCTGGCTCTTCTGTCGAGGCGACCGTCGCGCTGGGGGAGGCTGCTGGCGCGGTCGTGGCCTTGGGCCCACCAGACATGCTGCCGGCGCTGGCGCCGGCCGCTGCCGAGGCCGTTGTCGTCCTGGCCGTGGAGCGACCCGTCACCGCTGACGCTGAGATGGCCGAGGCGTCGCTACTTGGTGCCTCGGAGGAGGGGGCGCGGGACCGCGACCCGTCCCGTCGAGCGGCAGCCTTGTCCCCGCGCGGCGCAGCTCCGAGGGGCGGCGCCAGTTGCTTCGGTTCCGGACCCGTGAGGCCTCGGATCCCTTCTTCGTCCTTGACGATGAGCGGGAGGAGCAGTCTTGGGACGAGCTCCGTGAGTGTGCCGAGGCAACGGTGGGGTCGCTCCGGTCATCCTTGGAGGTCTTTTGCAGGGACGTTCCCAAGATCCTCCAGGTAATGATTTCAGGCATACCTTTCTCGTGATCAAGGCGTTCTTTGTGATGCCCCGCTTCCTTTCCTCAGGATCTGACGGATCTGAGCGCCGCCAAGTCGTCGTTCATCCGCCGCGAGGTCGATGTCTGGGGTTCGCTGCGGTCCCTAAGGACCACGCTTGCCAGGGCTACCGCGCGCCTCTCCCAGCAGAGCACCGAGGTGGCAGACCTTCGGTTGCTCTGTGCCGATCTGGGAGCAGAGGCAGCAGCGGCACGCGCAGAGATGCAGAGGTGCAGCGGCGGCAGTCGGAGCTTGACCAGGTCACCGGCGAGCGGGACCAATCTCAGGGCCGGGCCGCCGAGGCCGAAAGCCGGGCCGGAGCCCTTGCAGCAGATCTAGCCGTGGCCCAAGCCGCATCCTCGGAGCAGCGTGCCTGAGCCGGAGATATGTCTTGGCTGTTTTAAGTTTTTGTTTCTGCTCGGTTCCTCAACTTGCGTTTGAGGTCTTGCGCTTTGGCTGTTTGCAGAGCTCGAGTCTGCCCTTGATAAGTCCACCAAGGCGCTTGCTCAGGCGGCCGAGCAGAGGGAGGCCGACCACGCGGCCATGTCTGATGCCATCTCGGCTTTCTGCCGGGTCTTTGGCTTCGACGACGTCCCCTCGGGAAGCTCCCCTCAAAGTCGCCTGCAGGCCTTGGGTGACCATGCACGTGGCAGACTCCGCAAGGCGTTACATCACGGCGTAAGGCGGGCCTTCGTCGTGCTTGCTTCCCACTATGTCGTGGATCTGGAGCGGGTCAGCGAGGGGTATTGCCTCCCCGACGAAGATGAAGCCGCCCTGGCCGAAGTCCAGAGGCTCGACGCGGCCGCCGCGGGCCCGAGCGCGGTGCTGGCAACCACCTTCGAGGCAGAGATCCTCCCGCTTGCGCCGTCGTCCGAGGCCGGGGCGGACCTTGCCGAGGGTGGGAACGAAGCCGAGGGCGCGGCTCCTTCTCCGGGCGACGCCTGACTCTGCCGGAGCAGTTTTCTTTGAATGCACATGTGTCTTTTGCGGCCACTGAGGCCCGAACACTTTATTATCGTAGTATAAGGTTGTGCTCCTTTTCCTTCCGTTTTGCGTATCTGGCCCCGTTTGTCAGTAGCAGGGTGGCTTGCCCAAGTAAGAGTCATTTTTTGTGGTAGGTGACGAGTGAGGTATCCGTATCCCAGAGGCGTAGGAGTCGCTCGGCTCGGTCGGCCTTGCCACTTACATGCGCCCTCATTCGCTTCTTGGGGTCCTGCTACTGATATAGCCGGGGAACGCAGAAGCCTTTTTGATGGAAGACTTTTTTCGAGAAAAATTTTGACGCACAGGGGGTCCCCCCTCCTAGCCCCCGAGGGAGGGTCGGGCTTTGCCGAGGCAAGGCTGACCCTTCCTTGATGGTTAGACTTTGTGTGTGAACGAGGTGTACGAACGACTTGAAAGCATCTTAAGGGTAGAAGCGACGTAGCTGTCGGATGTTCCAAGCGTTGCTGTAGACCTCACCTTGACTGTTGGCCAGCTTGTACGTCCTGGGCTTCAGAACCTTGGCGATGACGAACGGCCCTTCCCAGGGAGGTGTGAGCTTGTGCCGCCCTCGGGCGTCTTGTCTCAGCCGAAGCACCAGGTCGCCCACCTGGAGGTCTCGGGACCGAACCCCTCGGGCGTGGTAGCGTCGCAGGGACTGCTGGTACCGCGCCGAGTGTAGTAAGGCCATGTCCCGAGCCTCTTCTAGTTGGTCCAGTGAGTCTTCTCGGTTAGCTCGATTGCTTTGGTCGTCGTAGGCCCTCATCCTCGGGGAACTGTATTCTAAGTCAGTGGGCAAGATGGCCTCGGCCCCATAGACTAGAAAGAACGGTGTGAAGCCCGTGGCTCGGCTCGGCGTCATCCTCAGACTCCAGACCACCGAGGGGAGCTCCTTCATCCATCGCTTGCCGAACTTGTTGAGGTCGTTGTAGATCCGCGGCTTGAGTCCTTGCAGGATCATGCCGTTGGCACGCTCTACTTGCTCATTCGTCATGGGGTGAGCCACGGCGGCCCAGTCCACCCAGATGTGGTGATCTTCGCAGAAGTCCAGGAACTTTCTGCCGGTGAACTGGGTACCGTTGTCGGTGATGATGGAGTTCGGGACCCCAAAGCGATGGATGATGTTGGTGAAGAACGCCACCGCCTGTTCGGACCTGATGCTGTTTAGGGGTCGGACCTCGATCCACTTGGAGAATTTGTCGATGGCGACCAGCAGGTGTGTGTAGCCCCCAGGTGCCTTCTGCAAGGGGCCGACGAGGTCCAGACCCCACACAACAAACGGCCAGGTGATGGGTATGGTCTGCAGAGCCTGAGCGGGCAGGTGGGTCTGCCTTGCATAGAATTGACACCCTGGCAGGTGCGGACAATTCTAGTGGTGTCGGCCACCGCGGTCGGCCAGTAGAAGCCTTGTCGGAAGGCGTTTCCAACAAGGGCTCGAGGCGCTGCGTGATGACCGCAAGCCCCCGAGTGTATTTCTTGTAAGAGCTCCTGGCCTTCGGCGATGGATATGCATTGCTGGAGGATGCCTGAGGGGCTGCAGTGGTAGAGCTCCTTGCCGTCCCCCAGCAAGACGAACGACTTGGCGCGCCGCGCCAACCGCCAAGCTTCGGCTTGGTCGAGGGGTAGCTCTCCTCGGTGGAGATATTGCAGGTACGGGGTCTGCCAGTTTCGATTAGGCGTGACCCCGCTCTGCTCCTCCTCGGCGCGTAGTGCCTCACCCTCCGGGGCCGAGGGTGCCTCGGGCCGAGCCGAGGGTGCCTCGAGCTGAACCGAGGGTGCCTCGGGCTGGGCCGAGGGTGCCTCGGGCTGAGCCGAGGGTGCCTCGGGCTGAGCCGAGGCCTTCTCGGGCTCGGGCGCGTCATCGATCTTGACAGAGGGTTGATGCAGGTCTCGGGAGAAGACGTCCGGGGGGACCGTTGTTCGCCCCGAAGCTATCTTAGCCAGCTCGTCCGCAGTCTCGTTGTAGCGTCGGGCGATGTGGTTGAGCTCGAGCCCGTAGAACTTGTCTTCCAGGCGCCGAACCTCATCGCAGTAGACTTCCATCTTCGGGTCGCAGCAGTGGGAGTTCTTCATGACTTGGTCGATGACGAGCTGCGAGTCACCGTGAGCGTCGAGGCGTCGGACCCCTAGCTCGATGGCGATGCGCAACCCGTTGACCAAAGCCTCGTACTCAGCCACATTGTTGGACGCCGGGAAGTGGAGGCGTAGCACGTAGCGTAGGTGCTTCCCGAGGGGTGAGATGAAGAGCAGGCCCGCGCCTGCCCCTGTCTTCATCAGCGACCCGTCGAAAAACATGGTCCAGAGTTTCGGTTGGATCGGAGCTGTTGGGAGCTAGGTATCGACCCATTCAGCCACAAAGTCCGCCAAGACTTGGGACTTGATGGCCTTCCGAGGGGCGAACGAGATTGTCTCGCCCATGATTTCCACCGCCCACTTTGCAATCCTACCCGAGGCCTCTCGGCACTGGATGATCTCCCCCAGGGGGAAGGATGACACCATAGTCACCGGATGAGACTCGAAGTAGTGTCGCAACTTCCGCCGTGTCAAGATCACCGCATACATCAGCTTCTAAATTTGTGGGTAGCAGATCTTGGTCTCGGACAGTACCTCACTGATGAAGTAGACTGGCCTCTGGACGGGCAATGCATGCCCCTCTTCTCGTCTCTCAACCACGATCGCGGCGCTGACCACCTGAGTGGTAGCGGCGACGTAGATCAAGAGGGCTTCTCCGGCCGCGGGGGGCACCAAGATAGGTGCGTTCGTGAGGAGCGCCTTCAGGTTCCCGAGGGCTTCCTCGGCCTCAGGGGTCCAAGTGAAGCACTCGGCCTTTCTTAAGAGGCGGTACAGAGGCAGACCTCTTTCGCCGAGGCGCGAGATGAAATGGCTCAGAGCCGCAAGGCATCCCGTGACCCTATGTACACCTTTCAAGTCCTTGATGGGCCCCATGTTGGTGATGGCCGCGATTTTCTCCGGGTTGGCCTCGATGCCCCGCTCGGAGACGATGAACCCCAAGAGCATGCCTCGGGGGACCCCGAAGACACACTTCTCAGGATTGAGTTTTACGCCTTTCGCCTTGAGACATCGGAATGTCACCTCAAGGTCAGAAAGGAGGTCGGAGGCTTTCCTCGTCTTGACTACGATGTCATCGACGTAGGCCTCGACCGTTCGACCAATGTGTTCGCCGAACACGTGGTTCATGCACCTTTGGTATGTCGCACCCGCATTCCTCAAACCAAACGACATGGTAACATAGCAGTACATGCCGAAAGGTGTGATGAAAGAAGTCATGAGCTGGTCGGACTCTTTCATCCTGATTTGGTGATACCCTGAGTAGGCATCGAGGAAAGTCAGGGTTTCGCACCCAGCAGTGGAATCCACGATTTGATCGATGCGAGGCAGAGGGTAGGGAACTTTTGGACATGCTTTGTTTAGACCAGTGTAGTCTACACACATCCGCCATTTCCCTCCTTTCTTTCTCACAAGCACATGGTTGGCAAGCCATTCGGGATGGAATACCTCTTTGATGAACCCTGCTGCCATTAGCTTGTGGATCTCCTCGCCTATGGCTCTGCGTTTTTCTTCGTCGAATCGGCGCAGAGGCTGCTTCACGGGTCGGGCTCCAGCTCGGATATCCAGCGAGTGCTCGGCGACATCCCTCGGTATGTCGGGCATGTCCGAGGGACTCCACACGAAAACGTCGGCATTTGCGCGGAGAAAGTCGATGAGCACTGCTTCCTATTTGGGGTCGAGCTCGGAGCCGATCCGGATTGGAGGCGTCGCTGCTGGGGTCGAGAGGGATGGACTTAACCGTCTCCGCTGGCTCGAAGTTGCCGGCATGGCGCTTCACGTCTGGTGCCTCCTTGGAGAGGCTTTCCAGGTCGGCGATGAGGGCCTCAGATTCGGCGAGGGCCTCAACGTACTCCACGCACTCCACGTCGCATTCGTACGCGTGTCGGTACGTGGGGCCGACGGTGATGACCCCGTCGGGGCCCGGCATCTTGAGCTTGAGGTAGGTGTAGTTGGGGACGGCCATGAACTTGGCGTAGCATGGCCTCCCCAGCACTGCGTGGTAGGTTCCTCGGAACCCGACCACCTCGAACATGAGGGTTTCCCTTCTGAAGTTGGAGGGAGTCCCAAAGCAGATGGGCAGATCGATTTGCCCGAGGGGATGGACGCGCTTCCCGGGGATGATCCCGTGGAAAGGCGTCACGCCTGCCCGGACCGAGGACAGATCGATCCGCAGGAGCCCGAGGGTCTCAGCGTAGATGATGTTGAGGCTGCTGCCCCCGTCCATGAGGACCTTGGTGAGCCTGACGTTGCCGATGACGGGGTAGACAACGAGCGGGTATTTCCCCGGGCTCGGCACGTGGTCGGGATGGTCGCTCTGGTCGAAGGTGATGGGCTTGTCGGACCAGTCTAGGTAGACTGGCGCCGCCACCTTTACCGAGCAGACCTCCCGACGCTCTTGCTTGCGGTGCCGAGCCGAGGTGTTCGCCACTTGCCCACCGTAGATCATGAAGCAGTCGCGAACTTGGTGGCGATGTCCATCAGCTCGCTCATCCTGGTGGGGATTTTGCGACCCAGCTTGCTCACCAGGTCGCGGCAGGTGGTGCCGGCGAGGAACGCGCCGATGACATCCGAGTCGGTGACGTTGGGCAGCTCGGTGCGCTGCTTCGAGAATCGCCGGATGTAGTCCCGGAGAGACTCTCCCGGCTGCTGGCGGCAGCTTCGGAGATCCCAGGAGTTTCCAGGGCGCACGTACGTGCCCTAGAAGTTGCCGTCGAAGGCTTGAACCAGGTCGTCCCAGTTGGAGATCTGCCCCGGAGGCAGGTGCTCCAGCCAGGCTCGAGCGGTGTCAGAGAGGAACAGGGGGAGGTTGCGGATGATGAGGTTGTCATCGTCCGTTCCACCCAGGTGGCAGGCCAGCCGGTAGTCCGTGAACCACAGTTCCGGTCTCGTCTCCCCCGAGTACTTTGTGATAGTAGTCAGGGTTCGGAACCGGGTCAGGAACGGCGCCCGTCGTATGGCCCGGCTGAAAGCCTGCGGGCCGGGTGGTTCGGGCGAGGGACTCCGATCCTCCCCACTGTCGTAGCGTCCCCCATGCCTGGGGTGGTAGCCTCGGCGCACCTTCTCGTCGTGGTGGGCTCGACGGTCGCGGTGATGGTGCTCGTTGCCGAGGCGACCCGGGGCCACAGGCGCTGTGTTGCGCGTGCGCCTGGTGTGGACCGAGGCTTCCCGCATGAATCGGGAAGTCGTGGCGCGATGCTCCGAGGGGTACCCCTGCCTTCGGGAGGCAGAGCTTTCGGCCCGTCGGACCGCGGCATCCTCCAGGAGATTCTTGAGCTCTCCCTGGATACGCCGCCCCTCGGTGGTTGATGGCTCCGGCATCGCGCGGAGGAGTATTGCCGCTGCAGCCAGGTTCTGGCCGACCCCGCTGGAAGCCGGTGGTGGCCTTGCCCTGACGTCATCGGCGATGCGGTGCTGGATGCCTTGGGGTAGATGACGCGCTTCTCCGGCCGGAGGTTGGCCTGTCCATTCCTGCCCGATGTCCCGGCGGAACGGCTCAAGCGTTCCTGCTCCCTCGTTGAGCCTGGCCTGCATCTCGCGGATTTGCTCGAGCTGTGGGTCATGACCCCCCGTCGGGACGGGGACCACAGCTAGCTCCCGAAGGATGTCAACGCGAGGCGCAGGCCTAGGGGGATCACCGTTTTCCAGTATACCAAGATGGTTGCCTTCGCCGGGACCCCCTAGATCGACGTGGAAACATTCACGACTTGGGCCGCAGTCCTCGTCGCCGAGGCTGCGGCTACCGTTGAAACAGTCGGAAAGGCAGTAGTCGCATGCGGTCATGAAGTCCCGCATGGCACTAGGGTTGCCAAGTCCAGAGAAATCCCAACAAAAGTCGGGCTCGTCATCTTCCTCGGAACCCGAGGGCCCGTAGGTCGAGACGGCCGTCAGCCGGTCCTAGGGTGACCGCATACGATACCCCAGAGGGTTTGGACTCGCCTCTATGAGAGCGTCCACCGAAGCGAAGTCGCTTGGTGGGTCGAGGCTGAATCCAAAATGCACGAGATGGGAGTCGGTCGGTACCTCTTGGTCGACGGGCGGTGACGAAGTCGCGTCAGGGGCAGACTGCACCGTCGTCTCAGGTACAAGGGTGACGCCCAGCAAGTCCCTCGCGAGCATGCTGGCGTCGTCCGTCCGCTTAGAGTTGGCATGTTGCGGGGAGACGGCGCTCGTCTTCGTCTCAGACGCGAAGTCGATGCCTGACGTGTCCCCCGTTGGGGCGCCGTCGACTCGCTCGACAGCCGACAAGGTGCCGCCTCCTGCTTGGCCTTGGTTGCCCCGCCTCCTCCTCCATCGGCGGGGGAGGGGACGGGACAAGCCTGAATGTTATTCTTCCGCCACGTGGGGAAGACGTCGTCGATTCCGCCGCCGGCGGGCGGGTTATCGGCCGTCATTGTCGCTGTCGCGCGGCGGAGGAAGGAGTATCATGTCGTAGCTACCGTCAAGGGACATGAACTCAAGACTCCCGAAATGGAGCACCGTCCCGGGCTGGAAAGGTTGCTGGAGACTGCCCATCTGGAGCTTGACGGGAAGCTGTTCGTCAACACGCAGCAGGCCCCTACCTGGCGCGCCAACTGTCGGCGTTTCGACCCCGGGGGGTCCCTGGACCGACGAGTAAATTGTCACCGCGTGCCCCAGCCTAGATGGGTCGGCGCGAGACGCAGCGCGAAGGGGGGAGACAGGCGGAAAAAGTGGAAACCCACGGCCTTTGTGTTTGTCCCGCGCCCAGGTCGGGTGCGCTTGCAGTAGGGGGTTACAAGCGTCCACGCGGGAGGGAGCGAGAGGCTTACGCGAGCGCCGTCCCGTCCTTCCCCGTGCGGCCAACCTTCTGTAAGAGGGCCCTGGACCTTCCTTTTATAGGCGTAAGGAGAGGATCCAGGTGTACAATGGGAGGTGTAGGAGTGTGCTAACGTGTCTAGCAGAGAAGAGCTAGTGCCCTAAGTACATGCCGTCGTGGCAGCCGAAGAGGTTTTGGCACCCTGTTCGTGTGGTGTCGTGGCCGTCGGAGGAGCGCTGGAGCCTGGCGGAAGGACAACTGTCGGGGCTGTCGAGTCCTTGCTGACGTCTCCTTGCTTCCGTAAGGGGGCTAAGAGCCACCGTCGTCATGGAGCATGCGGGGCGCCATCATTACTTGTTTACCGGGGCGAGCCAGATGGGACGCTGGTCTTGTTCCCTGTAGCCTGAGTTGGCTTGGGGTAGGGTAATGATGGTGCCTCCTGTGACGTGGTCGGTCCGAGCCTTGGGTTGGGCGAGGTGGAGGCTCCTCCGAGGTCGAGGTCGAGTTTGTCTTCCGAGGCTGAGGTCGAGTCCGAGCCCCTAGGTCGGGCGAGGCGGAGACCATCGGATGAGGCCAGGGCTGAGTCCGAGCCCTGGGGTCGGGCGAGGCGGAGTTCGTCGTCTTCCGGGGCCGAGCCCGAGTCCGAGCCCTGGGGTTGGGCGATGCGGAGTTCGTCGTCTTCTGGGGCTGAGCCCGAGTCTGAGCCCTGGGGTCGGGCGATGCGGAGTTCGTCGTCTTCCGGGGCTGAGCCCGAGTCCGAGCCCTGGGGTCGGGCGATGCGGAGTTTGTCGTCTTCCGGGGCTGAGCCCGAGTCCGAGCCCTGGGGTCGGGCGATACGGAGTTTCCTATGGCGCCTGAGGCCGGACTTGGCTGCTGTCAGCCTCACTCCGTCGAGTGGCACAGCAGTCGGAGCGGCGCAGGCGGCGCTGTCCTCTTGTCAGGTCGGTCAGTGGAGCGGCGAAGTGACTGCGGTCGCTTCGGCTCTGTCGACTGAAGGGCGCGTGTCAGGATAAGGTGTCAGGCCACCTTTGCATTAAATGCTCCTGCGATACGGTCGGTCGGCGTGGCGACTTGGCCAAGGTTGCTTCTTGGCGAAGACTGGGCCTCGGGCGAACCGAAGGTGTGTCTGTCGCTGGAGGGGGTCCTCGGGCGAGACGTAAATCCTCCGGGGTCGGCTGCCCTTGCCCGAGGCTGGGCTCGGGCGAGGCGAGATCGTGTCCCTTGAGTGGACCGAGCCTTGACTTAATTGTACCCATCAGGCCTTTGCAGCTTTGTGCTGATGGGGGTTACCAGCTGAGATTAGGAGTCTTGAGGGTACCCCTAATTATGGTCCTCGACATTAATGATGATTTTACTAATGATGATGATGAACAACTTGCTATGAAAAATAAAATGATTAAAGAATTTGGCTTAAATGGATAAAATGTAATCACTAAACTGATGGAGAAGCTAGACAAAAGAAAAGCAACCCTTGATGCTCAAGAAGACTTGCTCGTCCTTGAAAAGGAGAGAAACCTAGAGCTTCAAGAATTTCTTTCCAATAAAGATGAGATGCTCGAAGTTTTGACTGAGGAAGTATCTTTAGTCAAAATAACTATAGAGGATAAAAAGAAAGAAATGACTAATATAAAAACCTCTATAGTTAGTCTTGCAAATGAAACAGAAGCATGTGAATCAAGCTTGTTAAGCTTAATAGTTCAAAATCAAGAACTCCAAGTGCAACTTGAAAGCTGCAACAACTTCAACACTTCATCTTTATTGGCAGAGTCTAAGGCTAGCTCCTCAAATAATAACATTTGCAAACATTGTACAAAATATCATGCTTCTTGTTTCTTGACTAACCATGCAAGGAAGGAAACATCACAAGTTAAAGTCAAGGGAATATTGAAGAAATGCTCTAGCAATGATGGGTTAAAGAAAGTTGAACCCAAGTACAAGTCACTGAAGCCCAACAATGGGAGAAAGGGGCTTGGGTACAACTCGTACAAGGTGAACCCTAGCATAGAGCATAAGGGTGGAGATCCCCCAAGTTCATAGAGGGAACTACCCTATATGATGCCTTGGGGAGGATTCATTCCTCAAATGACAAGTCAACTCAAGTGAAGGTAAACTTGAGTCACACAAAGGATAAGATGAAGGACGTTGTCTCCACAAATGGAGAAAAGTTTAGAGCTCCCATTTCTCACTCTTACCTTTGTGATTATATGTTGACCTAGGATTCAGGTAAACTAGTTGTGAAATATGTGGGTGCCTACACTAAGAGAAAGGTTATGAAAAGGAGTGTGTGGGTACCCAAGGCTATAACTAACACTGCAGGACCCAATTCAATTTGGGTACCTAAAAGCATAGCCTAAATTTGTTTTGTAGGTCTACTCCTCCGGTGGGTCAAGTTGGGTGCTTGACAGTGGATGTACAAATCACATGACCGGGGAGAAAGACATGTTTCACTCCTTGCAACTAACTCAATAAGCACAAGAAATTGTGTTTGGGGATAGTGGCAACAGTGAAGTGATTGGTATTGTTAACATTCCTATCTCTGACCACCAGTCACTTTCAAATGTTTTGTCAGTAGATTCATTAAGCTACAACTTGATGTCCATTTCACAACTTTGTGGAATGGGATATGATTGCCTATTTACTATATGGATGTGAAGATCCTTAGAAGGGAGGATTCCTCTGTTGCTTTCACGGGTAGCCTGAAGGGCAAACTTTATCTTGTTGATTTCACAACAAGTAAGGTGACGTCTGAGACTTGTTTAGTGGCAAAATCCGACAAGGGTTGGTTGTGGCATCGTCGGCTAGCTCATGTCGGTATGAGGAACTTGGCCAAACTTCAAAATGATAGTCACATCATTGGACTAACAAACGTTGTGTTTGAGAAATATAGGATTTGTGGTGCATGCCAGGCAGGAAAACAACATGGAGTTCCACATCAATCAAAGAATGTGGTCACAACTAAGAGGCCTTTGGAGCTTCTTCATATGGACCTATTCGGTCCAGTGGCCTACATAAGTATTGGAGGAAGTAAGTATGGATTAGTCATTGTTGATGATTTTGCTCGCTTCACCTGTGTTTTCTTTTTGAGTGACTAAGGTGAAACCCAAGAGACATTGAAGAAATTTATGAGAAGAGCTCAAAATGAGTTTGAGTTAAAAATCAAGAAGGTGAGAAGTGACAATGGGATAGAGTTCAAGAATACAGGTGTTGAAGAGTTCTTAGGCGAAGAAGGGATCAAACATGAGTTCTCGGTGCCCTACACTTCACAACAAAATGGTGTAGTCGAAAGGAAGAATCGAACAATAATCGAAGCCGCCAGAACCATGTTGGATGAATACAAGACACCTGACAACTTCTAGGCAGAGGCGGTCAACATCGCCTATCATGCAATCAATTGTCTTTATCTTCATAAGATTTATAAGAAGACTGCCTACGAGCTTCTCACCGGTAACAAACCTAAGGTTGATTACTTTAGAGTCTTTGGTTGCAAATGCTTCATTTTTAACAAGTCAAGAGCTCGAAGTTTGCTCCTAGAGTGGACGAAGGTTTCTTGCTTGGTTATGCATCAAATGCGCACGGATATCGTGTCTTCAACAATGCCACCGGTCTTGTTGAAATAGCGATAGACATGACATTTGATGAATCTAATGGCTCGCAAGGGCATATTTAAAATGATATTGCATGAAATGAAAAATCACCATGTGAGGCCATAAAGAAGCTTGCAATAGGTGAAGTGAGACCACAAGAAAAGAACGATGACGAAGGAACTCTTTGGATGACAAATGAGGTAATTGATGTAGGCGCAAAGGTGGTGGGTAATAAATCCTCCACCCAAGCAAACACATCAACCTCAAGTCATCTAATCCTTGAGGAAGTTCATCAACCACAAGAGTTGCCAACAATTGTGGAAGATGAACATAGAGTAGTTGTTAGTGAAGTTCCTCTTGATCAAGAGGATGATGATGAAGGGCAAATTCAAAGACTACCATTAGTGCCTCATCCTCAGGTTCACCATACCATCCAAAGAGATCATCCAGTAGAAAACATTCTTGGCAGCATCAAAAGAGGGGTAACAACTAGATCTCGTTTAGCAATTTTTTGTGAATTTTACTCGTTTGTTTCCTCTCTTGAGCCACTTAAGGTTGAAGAAGCACTAGGTGATCCAGATTGGATAATTGCAATGCAAGAGGAGCTAAATAATTTTACTCGGAATGAAGTCTGGTCCTTAGTTGAAAGACCTAAGCAAAATGTGATTGGAACCAAGTGGGTCTTTAGAAATAAGCAAGATGAACATGGTGTTGTTACAAGGAACAAAGCATGGTTGGTTGCTCAAGGTTTCACTCAAGTGGAGGGAATTGATTATGGGGAAACCTATGCGCCAGTAGCAAGGTTAGAATCAATAAGAATATTAATTGTCTATGCTACTAATCAATGTTTCAAGTTGTATCAAATGGACGTCAAGAGCGCATTTCTAAATGGGCCACTACAAGAGCTAGTCTATGTGGAGCAACCGTCGGGATTTGAAGATCCAAGGAAGCCAAACCATGTTTTTCTCCTCCACAAAGCGCTCTACGGGCTTAAACAAGCCCCTAGAGCTTGGTATGAGTGTCTTAAAGATTTCCTACTTAAAATGGTTTTGAAATAGGAAAAGCTTACTCTACCTTGTTTACTCACAAAGTCGATAATGAATTATTTGTGTGCCAAATATATGTCGATTACATTATATTTGGTAGTACTAATGAGAAATTTTGTGAAGAATTTAGTAAGGTAATGACGAACAGGTTTGAGATGTCTATGATGGGTGAGCTCAAGTTCTTTTTGGGATTTCAAGTCAAGCAATTAAGGGAAGGAACGTTCTTGTGTCAAACCAAATACACTCAAGATATGTTGAAAAAGTTTGGTATGGCAAAGGCAAAACCCATCAAGACTCCAATGGCATCAAATGGGCATCTCGACCTAAATGAAGAAGGTAAACCGGTAGACCAAAAGCTATATAGATCAATGATAGGGTCACTACTATACTTGTGTGCATCTAGACCTGATATAATGTTAAGTGTATGCATGTGTGCTCGTTTTCAAGCAAATCCAAAAGTATGTCATCTTGTAGCCGTTAAGAGAATCCTAAGATACTCAGTCCACACCCAAAATCTAGGATTGTGGTACCCTAAAGGCTTATTTTTCGATTTACTTGGCTATTCTGACTCAGATTATGCCGGTTGCAAAGTAGATCGAAAAAGCACTACTGGCACTTGTCAATTCCTTAGGTGGTCCTTAGTGTCATGGAGTTCCAAGAAACAAAATTGTGTTGCACTTTCCACTGCAGAAGCTAAGTACATAGCAGCTGGTGCATGTTGTGCACAGTTTTTATGGATGAAGCAAACCCTGAGAGATTTCGATTGTGAGTTTAACAAAATTCCACTGTTGTGTGATAATGAGAGTGCTATTAAACTTGCAAATAATCTTGTGCAACACTCTAGAACGAAACATATTGATATAAGACATGACTTCTTGAGAGACCATGAAACCAAAGGAGATATCGAATTATTCCATGTGAGCACCGAAAATCAACTAGTCAATATCTTCACTAAACCTCTTGATGAGACTAGGTTTTGCTTCCTAAAGAGTGAACTAAATATCTTGGATTCTCGAAACGTGTCTTAAAAATAACACTTAAATCATGATTGATTTGCATAAAGTTGTTTTTGTGACACAAAATTACATTTAAAATCTTACTTTTATTGTCTAAAATGTTAAAAATGGTCATAACATTAATGTTGTTTGTATACTAGGCCATATTTGGCTCTTACTGAAACCTGGTTGAGTAAACCGGCTGAGCCAGCCACTCAACTGGTTTCTCTCTGGTGAAAACCGGTTGAGCTGGTCCAAAAACCGGCTAAATCGCTTTTCTACATCTCGGCAACTGCGATGTCAGTCTATCTCACAGTCTGCGCTGGCAGCTCGTCAGTAGTCTGCGTGGGTCAGTCTTTTTTTCTGCGCATCTACTATGCGTGCTGCAGCAAAACCGACTGAACCGGTTTTGGGCAGTCTGCCCAGCCGCCGCCGCCCCCTTTTCTCTCCTTTCCCCTCTACTTCTTCTCTCTCTCCTCAGTTTCTTCCCCAGCCGACGACGCCTTCTCTTCTTGGTCTCTCTCACTTCCTCACCTCAAATCCTTTCAATATCCACTAAAATCTCTCCAAAATTCGTGGAGAAAAGTTGTGGATTCGATCCTCTCAAGCTCCTCCACATCTTCTCCTCTTCGTTTTGGGATTTTTGTGAAAATTTTCACAGATCGAGGTAATTTTATCTCTTCCCTATTTTTCACTCGATCTATACATTTCTTGAATATCTTGAGATTATCCTCAAGGAGTTGTTTGGTTTAGGTGTGTGATTCACACTTAATCAGTCCTCATTGTCTTGAACATAGCTTTGAAGATGAATCAGTTGATATTGTTTATTGTAGTTAGACCGTTCATATGAACGATTGAAATGCATGCCCAATATTACACTTGATTCTCCTCAAATATGTTCATTAAATTCCTTGAACAACAAATATCACTCTCACCGTATGTATCTTGTTTGATCTCAAGGATGGTTCATCATCGGAATCCATCGGTCATTGAATCTGACTCAGATGACAGTTCCCCTGAGATTCGTGAGGAGACGCCCTCACGGTCCAGATCCAAGCATGGGCGAGAATCTAGAAATGTCATGATGGGTGGTGAGGCATGTAGGTCTCAAGGAAGTCGCAGGCGAACGGCTAGAACCCCTTCTAGTCGTTCTTGTCCCACGAGTAATCCACAAGCTTGGGAGCCTACCAGTGATGACGATGGAGGTAAAGATGATGTTATTGATCTTCCTCTCGATAATGCCCCCATTATTCGTGGATTGGTCCTTCACAAAGCTCAGGCTCGACGATCCCCCAACGAAGAAATCACTGACTTCAGTGCCAGCGGAGGGTCCGCTCTTCTTCAAGATATGCTGAAAGTCGCCTAGAGGGGGGTGAATAGGCGTAATCTGAAATTTATAACTTTAAACACACACTACAAGCCAGGGTTAGTGTTAGAACTAAAATCAAGTCTCGGAGAGAGGGGGAAACAAATTAAATGGAAATCAAGTGAATGAACACGGTGATTTGTTTTACCGAGGTTCGGTTCTAAACAACCTAGTCCCCGTTGAGGTGGTCACAAAGACCGGGTCTCTTTCAACCCTTTCCCTCTCTCAAACGGTCACTTAGACCGAGTGAGCTTTCTCCTTAATCAAACGGGTCACTTAGACCCCGCAAGGACCACCATACACTTAGGTGTCTCTTGCTTTGATTACAAGTCACTTTGGAACAATAATGAGGAAGGAAGAAAGCGATCCAAGCAACAAGAGCACAAATGAACACGAACACACTCTCTCTCAAGTCACTAGGTGATTGGAATGAATTTGGGACTTGGAGAGGCTTTGATCTTTTGATTTGTGTCTAGGAGTCAATGCACTAGCTCTTGTATTGAATGAAAACTTCAGAAGACTTGGATTCTTGGAGTTGTGGTGGTTGGGGGGTATTTATAGCCCTCAACCACCAAGAAGCCGTTGGGGAAGGCTGCTGGCGATGGGTGTACTGGACAGTCCGGTGCGCCACCGGACAGGTCCTGTTCATTGTCCGGTGCGTCGCCACGTCACCCAACCGTTAGGGTTCGGGAGCAGTCGACTGTTGGCGCCGTTGTCTCCTTGTGGCACCGGACAGTCCGGTGCCACACCAGACACTGTCTGGTGCGCCTCTGACTCTGCGGCTCTGACTCTGCGTGCACTGTTCTTCACTGTTGCTCTGTCAGCGGCTTTTGCAGTCGACCGTTGCGCGAATTAGCCATTGCTCTAGCACACCGGACAGTCCGGTGGCACACCAGACAGTCCGATGAATTATAGCGGAACACGCCTGCTGAAACCTGAGAGTGGCTGGTTCAACCCTGTACGAGCCTGGTGCACCGGACACTGTCCGGTGGCACAGCGGACAGTCCAGTGCGCCAGACCACACCACACTTGGTTTCTTTTGCTCCTTTGACTTGGATCCCTAACTTGAATATTTATTGGTTTGTGTTGAACCTTTTTGCACCTGTAGAACATGTATTCTAGAGCAAACTAGTTAGTCCATATATTTGTGTTGGGCGTTCAACCACCAAAATTAATTGTGGGAAGAGGTTAACCCTATTTCCCTTTCATATACATTTTTAGAATCCTGCCCTCCGTGTAAGAGACGTCCGGATTGAAGGTAATCGTTTTTGGATTCTACTACATGTAGATTTCTATAATACGGTTATCCTTCTGATGAAGCATCAACCCATTCTGCATCAACGATTTATCAATTGGAGTGGGTGTGAAGGAATTGGGGATCGAGAGATGTCGTTAGCACTGAGGGCCTGCGAACACAATAACATGAAAAATATCATGACCTTCCAATTTGATTGGAACGATGAAATTATTGCTCAATTCTACTCCACATTATGGATCAAGCATGTAGATGAGGAAAGTCCCTACAACTTCCCTTATATTAACTTCTTTATTGAAGGGAACTAGTACAAGATCAGCTATAGAAGATTTGCTCATATATTGGGATTCTCTGATAATAATATAGATGGAGATAAGATCAAAAATCATGATTTTCGCCCTCCCACCAGGGCTGAGGCCAAAGATCTCCATATTTCTGAAAATGATGAGTTCTAGAAATCCACCAATATGCATAAGTACTATAGATACCTCAACTCTCTTTTCAGGATGACTCTCATTCCCAAAGAGGGCAATCAAATGAACATTCTGGGTGAAAGCAAGGTACTTCTCTCTTTCATGAAGCCCAATAGCAGTGAGAGATTGAATGTGTTTGATATGATCTGGCAAGAAATCATTCATGCCTCTTGCTCCCCACTCAAAGGTTGTCTGCATGCCCCCTACATCATGTAGATGATTGAGGTTGTCACCCAATTCAGATATGAAAAAGGCACCAGACATCTTTCCTACACCCCTTTTTGGATTGACCCCAATAATCCAGCAGGCAGGATGAAGAAGGCTCCTGCCAGCTCTCGTGAGCAGACCTCAGCTGGTCCCTCCCATCCTTCTCTTGGTCGTGGCTCTCTCACTCCCCGTGGTCGTGGTCGAGGTCATGGCCTGGGAGCCAGGTTGGCTCATGGGATTGCAGCCTTTTTCTCTATGTGCAGGGACATTTCTGCTGACGTTCATGAGCTGGCCAGGCGGCAGCGGGAGACGGATGACAATCTCCATCGTCAGTCTATCACCATGGGAATTCCTTTTGCCCCCCGCTCGCCCGACGTGCCCCTTCATGCACCCCTCCAGAAATCAATGAATGGCACCAACAAGCTTATGGTGTTCCATTCATGTCTGCTGAAGATGAAGATGTTGAGGAAGAGTTCTTTGATGATAGAGATCAGTTTGTCCCGCCTCCCTACCAGGGTGATCCAGGCCCCTCGTCGTCTTATCCTCCCCCCAGGATCTTCAGGAAGCACTCCTCCCCCTGCTAACCCTGGGGAGGAAAACTTTGCTGCTAATCTAGCATCTCGGTTCTTTGATCCCTCTCCATCCTAGTAATATGTGGCTGTGTCTTCTCCTGTTTTTGGTGCTCGCTGCCAAAAGGGGGAGAGAAGGGTTGTTGCTTGGTAGCCCAAGGGGCTAAACCGCTGAACTATTTTATTTATGTAATGAACATGATGGTCTGTAATAACTTTACATTTGTCTGTGATTGTGATGATGGCCTAAGGCCATGAACTACATTATGCGATGGTGATCGTCATTGTAATAGCTAGTTTCTTTTATGAACCTCTTTATCCATCATATATGTGTTAGGCTATGACATGATGAAATTGGGAGAGTATGTTATTTTACATCATCATCTCTTATACAACATTGTTGCATCCCTCAAATAATTGTGAGATGTGTTGACTATTCACTCCCTCTAAATGTGTTGCACAATTGACATATCAAGTCAATATGAAGATCACAAAACACATGCACATATTTAGGGGGAGCCACACATACACAAGTATTCACAATCTCGTTAGTATTTTTATTTTATCTCTACTCTAGTTTGTTTTGGCATCAATAACCAAAAAGGGGGAGATTGTAAGTGCAATCATCCCCGACTGAGGGTTTTGGTGATTAAATGACAAAACAAACAGAGTTTCTAACAAGTTTGCTCCTAGTATGTATACAGTTATTCCAAAGATAGGAGGAGCACAAATTCCATATGTACACAAAAGGGTAAGCACCGCGGATTAAAAATTCTACATCATATGGCATGCTTCAAGTGCTTGTGAACAATGACAGTTTAAACTTTACAATTCTTGAGTCGTAGGAATCACCGTTCAATTAAGAGGGATCCGCAAAATTTGAGTAAGTAACTGCGATGAGCTCAGTCTAAACCTCTTCAAAATCCTCTAAGAAAACATTTTGTTAGATCATAAATGCTCTTGGAAAAACCACTTTCACTTCCCACTCAGACTTCCCCATGGTTCTCTTCAGTTTTCTAAAAACCAGCTCAGCCAGTGCGAAAACCAGCTCATCCGGTCTGAAAACCGGCTCAACCGATTTTTTGCACTGTTCACTCAGCCTTTCTCTGCTCTGCCAGTTTGCCATGTCAGAAAACCAGTGCGCAGACTGTTGCAGAACTGGCTCAACCGGTTTTTGGGCCAGCTCAACCAGTTTTAGAAATGGTTCACTCACCAGTTGAGCCAGTCCATGAACCGAGAACCACTCTGGTGGAAACCGGTTCAACCGGTTTCAGGACCGGCTCAACCGATTTTCAGTTAGAATTCCCCAACGGCCACCAGCTTTTGGGGGCTCCTTTATATACCCCTTGCACACACTCTCTCTCTCTTCATTTACTTCTGCCCAATTCACGATTTCTTGGCTGACCTACTCTCAAACATGAGCATTCACTCCACCTCTCACACCCAAAATCGCATCTCCTTCAATTGATTGAAGGACCCTTGGTGTGAGGTGAAGTTGGTCTAACTCGCTGTTGATTTCATCTCGATTCTCCCTTTCTCTTCATCTCTCGAGCTCATCGCAAACTTGAATCTTGTGCAGATTTTTTACTCTTGGAACCTTGTGTTCCTTGACGAATAGAGGTTGCTTGGGAGTCTCCAAATTTGTGGATGACCCCAAGAAGTTTATATCACCCGCTCGTTGAGCTAAGTTAAGAAGATATTGCCTTGACCTTGGTGGTCGGCTTGTGGAGGATTAGGGTTGGAAAAGACCCGACCCTTTGTGGGCTCCTCAACGAGGAGTAGGACACCTTTGTGGAGGTTGCCGAACCTCAGGCTAAATCGTGTGTTCTTGGTGTGTTCTTGAAAAGTGCTTTAATTGTTGGTCAGTTCAAATTTATTTATATTGTGTGCAAATCTTGTGGAACCTATTCACATCGATTTGTCACCCATTCGAGTGGATTTTCTCTAGGGCAAGTCTTAAGAAAGAATCTCTCATTACTTCGTGATATTCGTTTAACTGTTTATCTAATCTAAGTTGAGCAGGTTCAAACTTGTTCAGCTGTAAACAAAATCAGTTGAACTAGTTTGCACCAGTGCAACTTGAATTTAACATTATCTCGAAGTTATTGGTGAGAAATTTCAGGTGTAGCCTATTCACCCCCCTCTAGGCTACTTTCACCTTGCCCCTTTCGGGTAAGATAGTCATCCACTAGCTTTCCTAATTAATCAGCCAAGGGCGTCCCATACCACCCTTGTGGTAGCACTATTTTCCCGGGTGGTTCTCCATGTTCCAATTAACAATATGATCTTATCATGAACAGTAAATAATAAATTGATAAAAGCATGATCATGAATAATGTGTATCTCAATACCCAAAATCACATAAAGCAATATCAGGTAGTACCCAAAAGTTCAGTGGTAAACAAGATATAAAGATAGTCAAACTAGGGTAACCTATTGGGTCCCATCAAATTTAACCTATGCAAATCATAATGATTAAAACAAACATTATTGGTAAATAGAAGTGATTAAGGGCACAACTTGCCTTCAATGAGCTCCTGCTCAGCAGTCTCCACCTGCTCAACACTTGGGTCCTCAGTGGCTTGCTCGTCTACTTGCAACAATACAAACAAACATGATATAGGAGAAATTAACATCACACCAACCAGCAAAACAGAATGCATGATAATATTCTACGCGTCGTAACGAGATCGTAGGAACAAGAACCACTAAATTCGGAGTTACGGTTATCGAGTTATGAATTTCTAAAGTTATTAAGTGCTTAGTATAGAATAAACCAAGTGCATAATTTTAATCTATGTTTCATATCTAAACAGAGTTACCAGGTGATAAACAATATTAAAACAAAAATTAATGCAACTGGAATGGATTAAAAAGGCTTTAAAATGGATTTTGTAACACCCCTGGTGTTAATGCCACTAAAACTTGAGCATAACATCATGAACACTAGCATATCATGTGATTGTTACACTTAGAATGCATTCACTAGGCAAAAATTTCAAACAAGTTGTATTGATGTGACTGGTCATGGGTGAAACCCTAGGGTAGGGTACTTAACCCTAAACTAGGCTTAAAAGAGTAAACAAAGCCTAAATAAGAGAAAACTTCAAAACTCACTAGTAATGATCATACAATGTCACCATTAATGGACTTAAGTGGCATCCAAACCCCAGAAGTACCAAAAACCCTAAATAGACCCCTAGAAAACCCTAAATTGAAACCCTAGGGGGTTATATGTAAATGTTGCACACTTTTGGGCCAAAGTGCAAAAACCAAGGTATTTTGGCACCTCAAATCATATGGTTCACATGTATGAGGATTTGCAAATCAAACCATGAGATTTGGACTTATTTGCAAAAAGCACCACTTAAACCCTATTGGGTTAAGTCTGAAATTCAGTGAACTTAGGGCATCTTTGGAGCCTTATATCTTTTAATCCATGAATAATTTGCCCTAGATCAATACATCAAGATTATAGAGCTATAATAGGAGAACAACTTTGCTTAAGTAACTAAACTTTGATTACATACAAAATTTGGAGAAAAATGAGCCCAAAGTTGTGCTGTTAGTCAGCCTTGGATCTGAACTTTGAGTGACAGTGAAGTTGGATGAACTTAGGGCTTGATTTTGAGTAAGATTTGTTGCTCGATTGAGGATAGTTGCCATAGTCGATTTGTAGCTGGATCATAGGGCTACAAGTTTGCTACAGATGGATTGGCATGTTCTGGCACAAAAATCCGAGATCTGGGCATTGCAAGTTGCTCTGTCAGGCGCTCTGTTGAACGTTTCCAATGGTACAGTGACCGGATCAGAACGCTAGCGCAGAGAAGCTCACCGCCGGTGATCGTGCGTCCGGATTCGTGCCGCCGCGGTGATTCGGGTCCGGCGCTGGTGGATAACGAAGAAGGGGTAAGAAATATCGCGCTGTAGATAACCTCCAGCCACTGTTCTCACCGGCCGTCGTGTCCCGCCGCGGTTGATCGCGCTGGCATCACCGAAGTTCTCTGTTATCCGACCCAGCTGCGTGCCTCAAAGCCTTACCATGTCGCAGTGAGTCACCATAACCCATCCATTCATCGCCGGTGAGCTTGCCACGGTGAATGCCACGAATTTTTAGCGCCAGTAACCTCTTTCCTCTCCGGCTGCCACCGCGCCAACTCCAATTCACGCACCACCGCCCCCGGAGCCTATAAATTGAGCGTGTTGTTGGGTCCATAAGGTAGTCAAGCACCCAAGCCACCAAACCGTGCCTTCAATTGCTCACCAGCGAGCCCCAATTTCGGATTTCCCCCAATTCGGTCCGAAACACCGCGCCTTGTGACCTCATCGTGGTCAGCGTGCTCCAGGTCCGCTCATGCCCCCTGCTCTTTCGTTTCAGTATCCTTATCTGTCCCTGATGCTCCCCGACCCAGCCGATTAAGCTAGGACCCCTTAGATCATCGGGAACACTTCATGTCGTCCATTGTGCCCGCTGTCACCATGGACAGGGTGATGTAGAGCTCAAATCCAGCAATTAAGCGAGGGGAAATGTTTGTTAAGGGTTCAATTTGGTGTCTGCCACACGGGAGCACCGGTAGTTGAGTGATCCGGCCGGTGTATGCTCGCCGGAGCTCGGTTCTCCGTCGTGCGACGTCGTGGACCTCGGGTCGTAAAGAATTAGAACTTGGGGGGCTTCGGTGTAAATGTCAGCGAGACAGAGGAACAGTGGGGGGCTCTTTATAGGTATTTCGAACCACCAAGGTCCCCTGCACAAAATGGACATCGCAACGCGCGCGGGCGCGCGTTCTCCCCGTTTCTAGGCCGACTTGGACCAGATTCAGCCCAGCACTGTTCATAGTTTCTCTTTTTCTTTTTCTTCTGGACTTAGAGAATTTCTAGAAAATTATAGAAAAATGCTAAAAATACCAGACCAATTTTGCTAGGCTCCTGATTTTTTATAGTATTTAATAAAATAGTTTCATGATTTTTAGTTCAAATAGGGAATTATGGTGTATTTAATATAGACAAAACCCATACTTCTGGAACTTTAGAAATTAATTAATAATCCCAAAAATCACCAAACTTTTGAGAAAAGCTTTAAATATTATTTAGAAGCCTTGGGTAAAGTTTGGTATGATTTGGACCATGTTTGATGCCTAAACCTCAAAACCCTAGTCTTCTGGTAATACCTTCCCTATGAACTTCAGTGTTGACTCCAAAAACCCTAGTTTCCTGGAGTCCTGTGAAGGAAAATTATATTCAAGACCTAAGATAATGTACTTTTATTATCTTTGCATTTTCATGAGCATTACATGAGCATTCATGATTATATACGGCTATATATAGAAAACGAAGAAGAGATAGAAGTTGAAGAAGCAAGGACTACACCACCACCACCACTTGAAGAACCTCAGGCAGGGAATTGCTTTTATTTTGGCATCTGTGGAGCAGAGCCTGACTCACCTATAACATAAGGCAAGCCCCGGTGCATTTGCCACCTCCTTGCTATTTTAAAATCTTTCTCACTGCTTGATGCATTAGGTGATAGGAGTTGTGTGCTAAACCAGTTGTTGTATTTCCTTCCTTGAGGATTTGATTACCTTTCCTTAATCCCCTGTTTTACAAAAAGGTTTTTTCTTATGCTTAGCTTTGCTCTAGAAAAACAAAATGTTTTGTTTTGACAAAAGCTGATGCTTCAAGTGGGTGGGATGTTTTCAAAAATAAAACTTGATGGTGGATCCATCATGGTCGTGATGGGTTCAACATCGAAAAAGATGTACCTCAGTCAGGTACCAAACTTTGGGTTGAAATGATAAAGCTGAGACCGGGCGAGTGACTTGCACAAGAAGAGAGTCTCGGTGTAGTGTCTCCGTCTAAGTCGATTAAGGACCTTGTCGATGTAGGCCTGCTGACCGAGGACCCTTTAACTGGTCACATTCCTCATCATGGGTAAGCTTTGCCTCGGGCAGACTAATACCAGAATAAGATAACACACAATGGGAGTGGAGAGATGGCGAGAGTAGTGTGTACCCTCCGTGGCAAGAGGCTGGACGGTGGTGTATATGTGCTCTCGGTTGGCGTGAACCTGATCTGGTCTTAAGAACCCCGGTGGCGAGTTGACATATGCAAGGGTTAAGTGCTACATATGTCATGTGATTGGAGATCCTCAGTTGAGTATTAATCGGTTCGGATCGCCATTACTTCTCGGACTTGAAGACTTCGTCACTGACTTACATGTAGAAATCCAGTAAACCAGAAGGGTTGATAAGAAATTGGCTAGTGTAGGTCAAGTGCTTGAACTAGGGTAGAAAGAACTCTAGATACAGGTAACTTTACTTAACCTGACAAGTAAAACTAGATTTTTAAGGATCCACTATTAGTAAGCATTTCTGCAAACAGAGCCTTGATTATTGATTAAGCCTTACCTTGTCTCCCAAAAAGCCAGCATATCCTTGAGAGTCTTTTTCTTTTGACGGGTAAGACTTGTGAAAGTACACTTTGTACTCAGGGCTTTGTCCCATGTTGTTTTAGGTGAAGAAGCAGCAAATTTTTGTTGGTTTTGTTCCAAGGTGGTGCCTAAGGAAGAAAGTCAAGACTGAAGCCTCGGGAGGAAGTGTCCTCCTTTAAAACTTTTTACTGTTTATCAGGAGGGGGTTTTGCCTCCCAGGTTATGAAATAATATTACTCCAGCACTCTTATATTTCACTGGTCTGTAATAATACTACTCTTTCTATACTTTAATATAAAGTAAGTTATTGTAACTGCTTCCGCATGCTCGTACCTCTGATGTGTTGTAATATATGTGTGACGGGTGAAACGCTCTTGGGCAAGGTAAAGAATACAGATACCGAACTTGTCAAGTGGTCAGGTGCACCTGCAGGGTTGTTTGAGGTCCGTTGGACAAGGACAACTGTAGGTGGGCCTAATGACTTGGGAGGTTCCGTCACAGCTGGTATCGGAGCGAAGCCCATCTCTGCAAATATTATGAGGCATATTCAAAAAGAATTTTTAAAGACTTATTTAAGAAAATTTCTTTCTTTCTTATCTAACTACCTTCTGAAGTATTTATATTAAGACCAGATAGTAGAGTGCAATGTATAGAAGGCTGTGAATCAACTAAGGTTGATTATGTAATTATGCATGCATCATGTTAAAAACTATATTAATAAGATTTTCCCCCTTATGGAGATATGCCACCGCGCACAATGAAAACCGCGTGCAAGTCCACCAAACCGATTGGCGTGCCTCGCCATCAACTGACTCCAAGGCACGAGGATAGTAGCAGCGGCAGCAATGATCCCATTGGAGATCTAGAAGCTCAGGTAGAGCAGCTTCGAACGGAGCTCCGTCACAGGAACAGTGTGTGGGTCGAGGATGGTCAGCGCATAAATGAGTTAAGAACTGACATCCGGCATCTGCAAGACGAGCTTGCCGAACGAGATTTGGCACTTGATTGGGCCATCAACTCGTGTTCCATTGCTTGGGACCGAGAGGCCAAAGCTCAAGCTCGTGTGGAGGAGCTTAGCACGGCCGTTGATAACTTGCAGGTGTACTGCAATACATTGCATGAGGAAGTTCATGAATTGTATTCGCAACTGCACCCTGATGTACCTGCAAAACCTGTTGGAATGGGAGTTGGACCTTCTGGAACAACAGGTGAAGCATTTGGTGGGGAACTGGATCTTTTCAATCCCCCTCCTTCAATGAACTTGGCTGATGAATGGACCCCTACACCCGACAACGAAGCTGCTAAGGATAATAAATACTAGTAGTAGTATTGTTTAGAAATAGTGTTAAATGTAAACTAGGTAATGATGTCATGTTGTACATTGAGTTTGTAACATTACATCTTATGTAATGTAAAATGATGGTATGTATCAGCATGTGATATTTTCCAAATATTTCTTTGCTTCAGATGCCATCTCGAACTCGTGCACATGACGGCGCGGGAACATCCCGTGGTCAAGATGATACCCCAAATCCACCGCCGGTTCCACCCACGCTGGCCGAGGCTATCGCCGCCTTGGTCACCACGACCGCTGACAACACCCGCTTCCTTCGTGAAATGGCGGGACAGCAACTTCAACAACAAGACGGGAGAGCTTATCCACAAGGACCCCGCGAAACTTCATATTTGGATTTCTCGGAAACCCGTCCCCCACTATTCGTCAAGGCCGAAGATCCCCTCAAAGCTGACGAATGGATTCGGGTTATTGAGCAGAAGTTTGGACTTCTTCGATGCACAAAGACCCAGAAGCCCTTGTTTGCGGCTCAGCAATTAAGAGGCTCTGCCAGCACCTGGTGGGGAAATTATGTGGCCATTCAGCCTGCCGGCCATCAAGTTACCTGGGACGAATTTAAGTTGGCATTTCGAGAGCACTACATTCCAGAAGGAGTGCTCCATATGAAGCAAGAAGAATTCATGAAACTCAAACAAGGTGGAGTATCTCAACAAGTTCAATCATTTGTCCCAGTACGCAATTGACCAGGTCAACACTGACCTGAAGAAGAGAAATTGTTTTATGAGAGGCCTTAATGACCGGCTACAACGAAAGATGGTCACCTGCCTCGACCTCTCCTACAGTAGGCCTGTCAGCACGGCACTGGCAGTTGAAGCCAAGTATGCAGGCCTAGGGAAGTCAAAGGGCTATGGAGGTGACAGGTCCAACCAAGGGCCTGAAAGCGACAAAGTTTGGTGATCTGACCTTTCAATCCAAACCGTTCTTCACCTCGTCCACCCTCCTACCCCTTCAAACAACCTATATTCATCCGCCCTGCTACTGCCCCCACTTCAACAACTCAGCCGAGTGCCCCTGGTACTCGTTTCCCTGCACTCCCAAGCTCATCTACTGGTTGCTTCAATTGCGGGAAGTCTGGACATTTCATCAAAGACTGCCCATATCCGAGGCGGAACAACTCCAATAATCAGTAGAACCCGGGGAGTTCCAACCAAGGCAAGGAAAACACGACAAATAATGCAGCAGGCAAGAATATGAAGAAAAACTGGGCGAATCTATTATACACAAGTGGCCACTACACCGGAGGGAGAACCGGTCATGATGGGTACGTTTCTCGTGGCCAATCACCATGCAGTCATTCTCTTTGATTCTGGTGCTTCACATACATTCATAAGCAAGAAGTTTGTGGAGAAATATTGCATTCCATGCATTGAATCAAGGGAAGGGTTCATTATTCATTCGCCTAGGGGCAAATATTTACTAAAGAAGTGGCTTTCCATGTGCCCGTAACATTGGCTGAATGGGACTTTCCCACAAATATGATTGTTCTAAAAGGCCAAGATATAGATGTAAATCTAGGCATGGATTGGTTAGCCCAGCACAAAGCTATCCTCAACACTGATCTGAGAACCATCAGGTTGAGCTATGGCCAGGAAGAGGTTCTCTTGTCCATTCCCGTAGCTACTACAGCTAAACCAATTGGCAGAGTATATGAAGCCATCATACTGGAGATCCAAGATATTCCGGTAGTATGTGAATTCTCGGACGTCTTTCCGGAAGATCTGCCTGGATTGCCTCCAGAGAGAGATGTAGAATTTGTGATTGAGTTGAAGCCCGGTACGGCCCCTGTTTCTAGAAGGTCGTACCGAATGCCTCCGAATGAGTTGGTAGAGCTCAAGACACAATTACAAGATCTGCTAGAAAAGGGATTCATCCGACCAAGCTCGTCACCATGGGGTTGTCCAGCCATCTTTGTCAAGAAGAAGGACCAAACGCTTCGGATGTGCGTGGATTACAGACCCCTTAATGAGGTCATAGTCAAGAATAAGTACCCTCTTCCCCGGATTGATATCTTATTTGATCAGCTTACCGGAGCTCGGGTATTTTCCAAAATTGACCTCAGGTCGGGTTACCATCAGATCTGTATCCGACCCGAAGATATACCTAAGACCGCATTCACTACGCGGTATGGATTATTTGAATATCTGGTTATGTCTTTTGGATTAACAAATGCTCCTGCCCACTTCACATATCTTATGAACTCGGTATTCATGCCCGAGTTGGATAAATTTGTGGTGGTCTTCATTGATGATATTTTGATATATTCCAAGAATGAAGAGGAGCATGCTCGGCATTTGCGGATCGTGTTAACGTGCTTAAGGGAGCATCAACTATATGCTAAATTCAGTAAATGCGCGTTTTGGCTGGAGGAGATCCAATTTTTGGGACACATATTGTCTGCCAAGGGGATTGCGGTTGATCCCAGCAAAGTCAAGGATATTTTGGAGTGGAAACCACCAACCACTGTACATCAAGTCCGAAGTTTTCTTGGACTGGCTGGTTATTACCGCCGATTTATTCCAGATTTTTCCAAGCTTGTGAAACCAATCATAAGTTTATTGAAGAATGATACCAAATTTAATTGGTCTTCAAGATGCAATGAAGCTTTCGAGCAGCTGAAGGTGTTATTAACCACTGCTCCGGTATTAGCTCAACCGGACATTGAAAAGCCATTTAATGTGTATTGTGATGTATCAGGCAGTGGTTTAGGTTGTGTCTTGATGCAAGAAGGCCGAGTTGTAGCATACACCTCAAGACAGTTGCGCCGACATGAGGAACATTATCCAACTCATGACCTGGAATTAGCTGTTGTGGTTCATGCCCTGAAAATATGGCGTCATTATCTGCTAGGGAATATCTGTCATATCTATACAGATCATAAAAGTTTGAAGTCCATCTTTACCTAGTCAGAGCTGAATATGAGGCAAAGGAGATGGCTCGAGCTGATCAAGGATTATGAATTGGAAATTCACTATCACCCAGGCAAGGCCAATGTAGTGGCAGATGCATTGAGCCGCAAGGCTTCCTACCATTGTCTTACAATGAAGACTTCTGACAATAAATTATGCCAAGAAATGGAAAAGTTGAACCTAGGAATGATTCAACATGGAACTTTTAATCACTTGAAGCTTGAGTCGATTCTTCTACAAAGAATAATTGATGCACAAAAAATGACGAGGGTATGAAACACATTCATGACAAAATGGAGGCCGGTAAAGCCAACTGCTTCAAAAGAGATGATCAAGGCGTTGTATGGTTTAACAACCGCATAGTTGTGCCCAAGAATGATGAGATCCGCCAGCAAATTTTAGATGAAGCACATCTTAGTCGCTATTATATTCATCTCGGAAGCACTAAGATGTATCATGATCTAAAGCAGCATTATTGGTGGACGAAGATGAAGATTGAAATTGCACGCTATGTGGCAAGATGTGACACTTGCAGACGTGTCAAAGCCATACATATGAAAACTGCTAGTCCATTGCAATCATTACCTATCCCAACCTGGAAATGGGAAGATATTAGCATGGACTTCATTGTGGGATTGCCCAGGACAGCAAAAGGGTTTGATTCTATTTAGGTTATAGTTGATCGACTTACCAAGATAGCACATTTTCTACCCGTCAAAACAGATCATCCAGTTGCTGTCTATGCCCAATTATAGATTGCTCGTATTCTTAGTCTGCATGGGGTTCCAAAGACCATAGTGTCGGATTGTGGGCCGCAATTTGTAGCCATGTTTTGGGAAGCACTTCATAAATCCCTGGGTACCAAGTTGCTTCACAGTTCGGCCTATCATCCCCAAACCAGTGGGTAGACTGAGAGGGTAAATCAGATACTTAAAGATATATTGCGAGCATGTGTTCTGGAATTCCCACAGAAATGGGATGACTGCTTACCATTAGCGGAGTCCTCATACAATAATAGTTATCAAGAGAGCATCAAAATGGCACCCTTTGAAGCTTTGTATGGATGATGGTGTCGTACTCCGTTAAACTGGTCTGAACCAGGAGAAAGATGGTTTTTCAGGCCTGATATGGTAAAAGAAACGGAAGAGAAGGTTCAATGAATAATACATAATTTTAAAGAAACCCAAGCTCGCCAAAAGAGTTATGCAGACAAGCGACGCAAACCCTTGTACTTTCAAGTTGAAGATTATGTCTACCTGAAAGTCTCACCAATAAAGGGTGTATCACGTTTCGGGGTAAAAGGGAAGCTTGCACCTCGGTACATTGGTCCTTTCCCTGTTCTTGAACAATGTGGACCAGTGGCATATCGACTCCAATTACCCGAACCATTATCTGCGGTGCACAATGTGTTCCACGTATCTCAATTGAAGAAGTGTCTCCGGGTTCCGGATCAAACCGTTGAAGTGACAGATGTTGCCTTAGAACTAGATTTGACGTACTCAGAACATTCGGTTCAAGTCTTGGATCAAAAGGACAGAATTACCCGAAGGAGAACTCTCAAGTTTTATAAGATACAATGGAACCAACACATGGAAGATGAAGCTACTTGGGAAACTCAAGACTTTTTAGAAAAGAATTTCCCAGGCTTTTTAGCTTCATGTAAATTGTAAGATATGTACACTTGTTATAATAAAGGAATAAACCCCATACCCCAAAAATAAGGAAATAAAGTTATGACGTGTTTCCTTTTCCATTACTTGCCCTAGACTTTTAATCTCGGGACGATATTCTTTTATGGGGGGAAGGATGTAACACCCCTGGTGTTACTGCCACTAAAACTTGAGCATAACATCAGAGCATTAGCATATCATGTGATTGTTACACTTAGAATGCATTCACTAGGCAAAAATTTCAAACAAGTTGTATTGATGTGACTGGTCATGGGTGAAACCCTAGGGTGGGGTACTTAACCCTAAACTGGGCTTAAAAGAGTAAACAAAGCCTAAATAAGAGAAAACTTCAAAACTCACTAGTAATGATCATACAATGTCACCATTAATGGATTCAAGTGGCATCCAAACCCCAGAAGTACCAAAAACCCTAAATAGACCCATGGAAAACCCTGGATTGAAACCCTAGGGGGTTATATGTAAATGTTGCACACTTTTGGACCAAAGTGCAAAAACCAAGGTATTTGGGCACCTCAAATCATATGGTTCACATGTATGAGGATTTGCAAATCAAACCATGAGATTTGGACTTATTTGCAAAAGCACCACTTAAACCCTATTGGGTTAAGTCTGAAATTCAGTGAACTTAGGGCATCTTTGGAGCCTTATATCTTTTAATCCATGAATAATTTGCCCTAGGTAAATACATCAAGATTATAGAGCTATAATAGGAGAACAACTTTGCTTAAGTAACTAAACTTTGATTACATACAAAATTTGGAGAAAAATGAGCCCAAAGTTGTGCTGTCAGTCAGCCTTGGATCTGAACTTTCAGTGATAGTGAAGTTGGATGAACTTAGGGCTTGACTTTGAGTAAGATCTGTTGCTCAATTGAGGATAGTTGCCATAGTCGATTTGTAGCTAGATCATAGGGCTACAAGTTTGCTACAGACGGATTGGCATGTTCTAGCACAAAAATCTGAGATCTGGGCATTGCAAGTTGCTCTGTCAGGTGCTCTATTGAACGTTTCCAATGGTACAGTGACCGGATCAGAACGCTAGTGCAGAGAAGCTCATTGCCGACGATCGTGCGTTCGGATTCATGCCGCCGCGGTGATTCATGTCTGGCGTTGTTGGATAACGAAGAAGGGGTAAGAAATATCGTGTCGTAGATAACTTCCGGCCACTGTTCTCACTGACCGTCGTGTCCGACCACGGTTGATCACGCTGGCATCACCAGAGTTCGCCGTTATCTGGCCCTGCTGCGTGCCTCAAAGCCTTACCATGTCATAGTGAGTCACCATAACTCATCTGTTCATCGCCGGTGAGCTTGCCACGGTGAACGCCACGAATTGCTAGCGCCGGTAACCTCTTTCCTCTCCGACCGCCACCGCGCCAACTCCAATTCACGCGCCACCGCCCCCGGAGCCTATAAATTGAGCGTGTCGTCGGGTCCGTAAGGTAGTCAAGCACCCAAGCCACCAAACCGTGCCTTCAATTGCTCACCAACGAGCCCCAATTTCGGATTTCCTCCAATTCAGTCCGAAACACCGCGCCTTGTGACCTCGTCGTGGTCAGCGTGCTCCAGGTCCGCTCATGCCTCTTGCTCTTTCGTTTCAGTATCCTTATGTGTCCCTGATGCTCCCCGACCCAGCCAATTAAGCTATGACCCCTTAGATCGTCGGGAACACTTCATGTCGTCCATTGTGCCCGCTGTCACCATGGACAGGGTGATGTAGAGCTCAAATCCAGCAATTAAGCGAGGGGAAATGTTTATTAAGGGTTCAATTTGGTGTATGTCGCACGGGAGCACCGGTAGTTGAGTGATCCGGCCGGTGTAGGCTCGCCGGAGCTCGGTTCTCCGCTGTGCGACGTCGTGCACCTCGGGTCTTAAAGAATTAGAACTTGGGGGGCTTCAGTGCAAATGTAAGCGAGACAGAGGAACAGTGGGGGGCTCTTTATAGGTATTTCGAACCGCCAGGGTCCCTACGCAAAATGGACACCGCAACGCGGGCGGGCGTGCGTTCTCCCCGTTTTTGGGTCGACTTGGACCAGATTCAGCCCAACACTGTTCATAGTTTCTCTTTTTCTTTTTCTTCTGGACTTAGAGAATTCCTAGAAAAATATAGAAAAATGCTAAAAATACCAGACCAATTTTGCTAGGCTCCTGATTTTCTATAGTATTTAATAAAAATAGTTTCATGATTTTTAGTTCGAATAGGGAATTATGGTGTATTTAATATAGCCAAAACCCATACTTATGGAATTTTAGAAATTAATTAATAATCCCAAAAATCACCAAACTTTTGAGAAAAGCTTTAAATATTATTTAGAAGCCTTGGGTAAAGTTTGGTATGATTTGGACCATGTTTGATGACTAAACCTCAAAACCCTAGTCTTCTAGTAATACCTGCCCTATGAACTTCACTGTTGACTCCAAAAACCCTAGTTTCCTAGAGTCCCGTGAAGGAAAATTATATTCAAGACCTAAGATAGTGTACTTTTATTATCTTTGCATTTTCATGAGCATTACATGAGCATTCAAAAATAAAACTTGATGGTGGATCCATCATGGCCGTGATGGATTCAACATCGGAAAAGATGTACCTCTGTCAGGTACCAAACTTTGGGTTGAAATGATAAAGCTGAGACCGGGCGGGTGACTTGCACGAGAAGAGAGTCTCAGTGTAGTGTCTCCGTCTGAGTCGATTAAGGACCTTGTCGATGTAGGCCTGCTGACCGAGGACCCTTTAACTGGTCACATGCCTCATCATGGTTAAGCTTTGCCTCGGGCAGACTAATACCAGAATAAGATAACACGCAATGGGAGTGGAGAGATGGAGAGAGTAGCGTATACCCTCCGTGGCAAGAGGCTGGACGGTGGTGTATCTGTGCTCTCGGTTGGCGTGAACCTGATCTGGTCTTAAGAACCCCGGTGGTGAGTTGAAATATGCCAGGGTTAAGTGCTACATATGTCGTGTGATTGGAGATCCTCATCTGAGTATTAATCAATTCGGATCGCCGTTACTTCTCGGACATGAAGACTTGGTCACTGACTTACACGTAGCAATCCAGTAAACTAGAAGGGTTGATAAGAAATTGGCTAGTATAGGTCAAGTGCTTGAACTAGGGTAGAAAGAACTCTAGATACAGGTAACTTTACTTAACCTGACAAGTAAAACTGGATTTTTAAGGATCCACTATTAGTAAGCATTTCTGCAAACAGAGTCTTGATTATTGATTAAGCCTTACCTTGTCTCCCAAAAAGCCAGCATATCCTTGAGAGTCTTTTTCTTTTGACGGGTAAGACTTGCGAAAGTACACTTCGTACTGAGGGCGTTGTCCCATGTTGTTTTAGGTGAAGAAGCAGCAAATTTTTGTTGCTTTTGTTCCAAGGTGGTGCCTAAGGAAGAAAGTTAAGACTGAAGCCTCGGGAGGAAGTGTCCTCCTTTAAAACTTTTTACTGTTTATCGGGAGGGGTTTTTGCCTCCCAGGTTATGTAATAATATTACTCCAGCACTCTTATATTTCACTGGTCTGTAATAATACTACTCTTTCTATACTTTAATATAAAGTAAGTTATTGTGACTGCTTCCGTATGCTCGTACCTCCGATGTGTTGTAATATCTGCATGACGGGTGAAACACTCTTGGGCAAGGTAAAGAATACAGATATCGAACTTGTCAAGTGGCCAGGTGCACCTGCAGGGTTATCTGAGGTCCATTGGACAAGGACAATTGTAGGTGGGCCTAATGACTTGGGAGGTTCCGTCACAGATTTTCTATGAATTAATTATGATTCTAGAATTATTTTAGTACAAGAAAAGTAATTTCTATATTGTTTTCCCAATTTCCCTCGGTCACTGGACTGGGCGCACTATTATATTAAATCTCAGGGGTCCTTTTATAAATTATGGGGCCTGATTGTGTTAATCTTTGCACACGCGTGGACGACGGGTTTATTCCTTAAAACTAGAGGGGTTCCTTTGCAATTTTGTCTGGCGGAAATGGTATCAGCCCATCAGAGCCGTCTGATCAGCAATAGAGTGCTAGGATTAGGTTTCTATTAAATCGGACCGGTACTCATTCGCAGTCGTCGGATTCAGATCCGATGGTCCCGAGACATCAATCCCCGATCCAACCGAGACCATCAGATTGACATCCAACGGTCACAGGTCATTACAACGAATCGTTACACGCCTCCTAATCTGAGCCGTTAATTCCGGAATCCACAATCGGGCGACTGTCTTCCTTCCTCGGTATGTCGAACGGCGGTGCAGAGCCCCCCCCCCCCCCCCCCCCCCGCGGCGATGCACCATGGCCAGAAACCCCCCAAGGGCCCATGGTGCATTATTCCTTAATTCGCTAAGCCTAATTCGTAGTCTAAACACTGGCGAACTCGTGAAGGGGATTCTCACCGGTGATCGAAGTCGTGGCGAGCCTGCCCTCGGCATGCCGCGATACTTGGTGTCCGAACACGAATTCTAGCCATCGCAACGACGATCTCCTCCCGATTGGCAATGGCGCTTCACTAGCAACTCCCCGAGACTCCCGAGCGCTAGCGCAGACCCCCGTTCGTTGGTTGTGGACGAGGTCGGCGTTAGTGGTGTACTCTGCTCCCTCCGCACCGGTGCAAGGACTTGGTTTCGGCTCGGGTGAGGTGAACAGGGAGGCAGGGGAGGTGCGGCTGGAGTATAAATGCAGGAGGAAGCCGTCCGGGTCATGCAACAACCTCCCCCTGACGGATTATTAGGTGGAATGCGGTGGGCAGCAGGCGTCCGTCACGTCACGCTATTCTCGCGGAGACGATGACCAGGAAGTGAGGGGTCCACTAGCAGCGAGTCATTGCACAGGGAAGCGCGTACGCTCAGCGACTGACCCAAGGGCCCCGTCTGTTAGGTGATGCAAGCGTGCCAACGCACCGCGGCGCAGCCGTAGCCGGCCCACGCGGTCCATAGAGCATTTGGGCCAAAATGCGGTTCCGCGGCCCAGTGTCAGTTTTCTTTTTTTTCTTTTCTTATTTTTCTATTTCTTTTTCTTCTCATTTTTAGATTCAAACTTTTGAATTCAACTTTGTGGCAAATTTATCCTCAGATTAAATGTTCAATTTAAACATACCATTATGGGAATAAATTTACTTATATATTTATTTTATACTATGTAGTATTTCTCCTTACCCTTTCTTTTTTTAAGTTGTTTTCCAATTCTCTAAATTGTAGTTTAGGTTAAATCCTTATTTGTACATTAACATTTTCTATTAATATTTCTAGTAGTGAATGCACAACACAAAAGCCCAACATGACGCATAGATCATTTCAGGTGTTATTAGGTAATTGTTTACTTTAAATATAGTTATTCTCAAGTTATAACGGGTAGAGGGCAAAACATGTATTGAGAACAACTCTCTTTATTTTATTTACAAATTGGGTATTACAAATCCTACCCCTCTTAAAAAGAATCTCGTCCTCGAGATTAGGATGGGCTAGGAAAGAGGTGGGGAAATTATATTCGTAGCTCTTCTTCTCTCTCCCAAGTAGCCTCATCTTCACCATGGTGACTCCATTGCACTTTGCACATTTTGATCACTTTACTCCTCGTGACACGAGTCAAAGTATCAAGGATCTTGATAGAATACTTTGTATAAGTCAGGTCATCTTGAACGCTAATATCCTCCATAGGTAGCTGCTCCTCGGGTACCCTAAGGCACTTCTTCAACTGGGATACATGGAAGACATCGTGTACATCCGCAAGATGGACGGGTAATTCCAGTTGATAGGAAACTTCCCCCGCTCGCTTTAGGATCAATAAGGGTCCAATAAAACGAGGGGACAACTTCCCTTTAACTTTAATCTCCGCATACCCCAGATCGGTGACACCTTCAGATACACATGATCACCCTCCTTAAACTCGAACAATCTTCTCCAGGTATCTGCATAGCTTTTCTGTCTTGACTGCGCAGTTCTCAAGTTCTCCCTTATCAAACGTACTTGTTCTTCTGCCTCTTGTATAATTTCTGACCCAAAGACCTGCCTTTCACCAGTTTGATCCCAATATAGAGTAGTCCTGCATTTTCTGCCATATAGAGCATCAAACAGGGACATCTTCAAACTAGCCTGGTAGCTATTATTGTAAGAGAACTCTGCATAGGACAAATTCTTATCCCAGCTACCACCATGTTTAAGAGCACAAGCTCTTAACATATCTTCCAGTACTTGGTTGGTTCTCTTGGTCTACCTATCAGTTTGAGGATGGTAGGCCGAGCCGAAATTCAACTATGTGTCCAAGCACTCATGCAACTTCTGCCAAAACCGAGAAGTAAACTATGATCCTCGGTCTGACACGATCTTCTTAGGCGCTTCGTGTAGACAAACTATCCGAGCCATATACAACTCCGCTAGCTTGGCCCCTGTGTAATTGGTCCTCACAGGAATGAAGTGAGCCACTTTTGTTAGTCTGTCCACAATCACCCAAATAGAGTCATACCCTGCAAGAGTGCGGGGTAGACCAACAATGAAATTCATGCCAATTTCTTCCCACATCCACTCAGGTACCTTTTGTGGGTGAAGTAATCCAACAGGTCTCTAATGCTCGGCTTTTACCCTCTGGCAAACATAACATACTGCCACATGTGAAGCAACATCCCTTTTTAGACCATACCACCAATACTTTTGTTTCAGATCTTGATACATCTTGGGGTGGATGGAGTAGGCTGAGTTGTGTGCTTCCTTCAATATGGTTTCACAAAGACCATCAATCTTCGGAACACAAATCATGTTTATGTTTGTTATCGACTGGTGACCAACTAATTGGTTGTCTTTTCCGCCTACTAAATTATGTCTCTTGCAAAACTATCTTACCCTATGTCTCTAACCCAGATGGTTAATACCAGGAGGGGAGGAGGTGTTGATCTACCCGCACGAATTCATCGAAGAAGGGTTGTAGCTAATCCAGAACCGAAAATGAATCCTCCTCTGAATCCCCCACCGGCTGGGATAGTGTCGTGGTTGCAGCTCAAATGCGACTACTATAACAGATGGCTAACACCATAACGGAGATGCAAGCGCCAATTCGTCAAGAGCATCAAGAAATCCATCAAGAGCGCCAGGAACGACAACAACTACAACCTCCACCACCACCAGCTGCACCCAGGGATAACCACATAGCAGCAGCAACTGTCTATAGACTTAAATGGTAATAGTGATAAATTCACATAGATAACATTCCTGGTCCATTCCAGACATATAAAGAAAAACAAGGCACCTAGTCTAAACAAAATCCTTTTATTGACCAATAACATGTCCCATCAGGCCCTGAATTTCGAAACAGCGGCATTCCAACAATTTTTGCATGATCAACACTTTAGAATTACAGCTCAGTCATTACACAAACGCTAAATTCAATATTTTCAACATCACAATCACAACAATTTGACTCCAACTTCTTTGACTAAAACTATAACGACCTTCACTTTGCAATTAATTAATCTCGTGCACGATTTGCTTTCTGATTCATTTAATTAGGTATTGTATGCTTGCTTAACTATTTTTAGGTAGCTGCATGTGAGAATGAGCAACGTTGAAACTAGTCTCATGTCGTGTTCACAATGTGGCCAGTAGTAGTCATCGCCATGTTGTGCATGAAACGTCCTCATGCTTTAGGCACGCATGACACAACATGAGCGTGTATGGTGGGGGATCATGGGGCTCAGACTGTGTAAACACTAGTATAAGAGGAACAAATGAAACTAAAATGATTGCAACGTTTTGGGAGCACCATTCTCCTATGTTGACATGTGTAAACGAGTGGGTGGCGCCATGGGCGTGATCCCTATGTTGTCGATCATCGTCGAGTTGCGCATTCCGGCAACCGGTGCCAACAACTGGTATCAGAGCTCAGTGTATATTCTATGAAGGCTCTGCGATCACACCACAAGAACCACCACAAAATAAACTGATAATCCCACGCATGAGACCAGCAACGGTGAAGATGGGCGACAACAAGTCGTTGAGCACTATGGCGTGCAGCGTGCAGGAGAGCTCACTCATGTGGTTGATGCTCACCTTCTCGAATTATTTGGAGTGGGCCATGTCGATGCAGTGCAACTATGAAGCCATAGAGACATGGGAGGTCGTCGATCGATGCCATTGATGTGAAGTGCGCTCATGATTGACATGCATTAGATGCTCTCCTACGTTCTATGTCAGGGGGTGATGCTAGAGAGTAAGAAGACGGTTAAGGAGGTGTGAGAGGTGGTGAAAAGCATGCATGTGGGGGTTGATCCCATAAAGGAATCCCATGCTCAACAGTTGTAACAGGAGTTCGAGAATATCCAATTCAAGGACAACGAGCCCATAGATGACTTCATGTTGTGTATCAATGCATTGATCAAGGTCTAAAGGACTCGGGGAACCATCAATGACACTTGTGTTGTGAAGAAGATGTTATGTGTGCTCCGGAAGAACTACTCCTAGCTCATGGTCTTAATTGAGATGCTACTCGATCTAAAGACACTAACGATGGAAGACTTAGTCGATGCCTAAAGGCCGCTAAAGATTGATTTGAGATCGACTCCATCACTGAGAAGATGGGGTGACTCATGGTATCAGAGGAGGAGTGGTTGTCAAAGTACCACCATCAACTCACCCCTAAGTCAACCTCGACAAGTGGATGCCAGAGACAGGGCGACTCCAACCAGGCCAAATCGAAGGGAGTTGGGCGTAGCGATAAGAAGTATCCTGCCATCAAGCTAATGTCAAAGGGAATGTCGAGGTGGAAGGGAAGATGTCATAATTGTTGTATCTATGGTCACTGGAAGTATGATTGCAAGCGACCCGATTGGAGCACAAGAAAGAGGAACATCAAGTGCAGGCGAAGCCAGAACGGCTGACACTCCTGCTAGCCATGGTCAATGTTGTGCATCTCGAGAGGAGGTCATGTAACATTATGACATTAATGGTGCACAAGGATGATCAATGTGTGTGTATTAATGAGAAGAAGGTGACCCCTGCTAATTGCGATGAAGGCAACGATGTTTGGATCCTCAACACAGGGGGGGCTAGAAATCACATGACAGGGTGCCTCAAGGTGCTCACATCAAGATCGAGGGCATTGGCTCTATGATGCTCTCGACCAAGACAAAGAGCTACAAGGTACTCACTAAAGTCTAGTTTATTTCAAAAATGAAGAGCAATATTGTAAGTCTAGTCCAATTGGAGGGGGTAGAAGATCATAATTGAGTATGGATTCTGCAATGTGTTTGATATCGAGCGCTCACTACTGGATTGAGTACCTCGTATCAAGAGTCATTTATATTTGTTGAAGATGTAGCTTGTTGCTCCTGTTTGCCTAGTGGTAAAGGAAGATGATGAAGCTTGTTTACGACATGCTCGCTATGGCCATCTCAATTTTTGGACACTTCAAGAGATCTACATGAAAGGGAAGGTCCAAGGACTATCTATGGTGAATCAAGTTGAAGAATGTTGTGACGGTTGTGCACTCAGAAAACAACATCGACATCTGGTCTATGAAGGTGCTTGCAAAAACTTAACATGGTGGCAAGCTTCGTGCCTTCTATAGTGACCATGGTAGAGTTCAATTCCATTGAGTTAAAACAATATTGTGATGAGAACAACATAAAACATTTCATCACCACACCTTACACACTACAACAAAATAGCGTCACTGCGTCAGCAGCACCATAACCAAACAATGACGGAGATGGCAACATGTATATTGAAGAGCAAGAGTGTGCCTAGAGAGTTATCGAGAGAAACAACGTAACACAATGGTGTATTTGTTTAACCATGCCCCAACACCAAGCCTCGAAGGAAGAACACCCTAAAGCATGGCACAAGAGGAAATCCACTAACAAACTTGCCTAGAAACTAGTCACACTAGACCTTTCACTGTAGCCAGGTCTGATGCACCAGACCAATGATTGTTTTCTACCTAGTCAATGACTTATAGGTAAAGGTGTTAGCTTATCAGGGTGCATTAGATTTGTCATGTCAACGAATCATTAAATCTTCTGCTTCCAAACCCGGTCCGGAGCACACCAGACCTGGTTCGATGTACCAACTACGTAGTGTCCCAAAATTAAACTCTCTACATGCCTTATCCAAAGGGAAGTCCAGTGCCACCAGATGTGATCTAGTGCACCAACTTCTGAAGGTCTTGAAAACATGCTCTGTGTGTGTTGAGTTTGGTGCACCGAACCAGTTCTTTATGCTAGGTGTGAGTTCAATTAGCCTACATTGTTCTAAGTTGGTACCATTTTGCTTGGATTTGTTTGGCTAGTTTCTTGAACACTTATATGACTTATCCAAACACTCCAAGTCATAGGTCTTGAATCAATTGATCCTCTAAATCCTTTTGCTCTATTTCTCTCAAACTTTGCTTCAACTGCCCCTGGAACACCAAATCTTAAATTTGATCTTTCCAACTATTCTAATAGGTTCTAAAATGTTGCTAGAGCCTTTTAGAACTTATCTAAATGTTTAAATGTCCCAATGTCCATTTCCTATTCAATATGCCCTTTTTTATAAGTCTAAGTTGTGTCTCTACATCTGGTCTTCCAAATACAATCTTTTGATCTTATGGCCAAACTGATGCCGAAACTATTAATATGGGTTCCTTCCCATAATTTTAGTATCGGTTCTTTGGAACCTAGTGCTAAATTTAAGGGATGGAAGACTTGTTCTCTAGTAGTGGTCAACTCCATGTTTGGTCTCAATAGCTTCTCCCATGAACTTGCCAAACATGCAACCATTGATGTTGGGGTGTGGATGACCTGAGCGGATGCATATACTTGTTTGTGAAATGCATCCTCAACAAGTAGGGCTTGAGAAAACACGTGACTCTAATTGCCCTTTTTGGTGGAGGGATCACCATTATTTATAGTCTCTCTACTGCAAGTTAACAGGGGGCAACAAAGGTTTAGTAAACCAATACACATCAATGAATTGGTAACTTAAAACAAGGATGCAAACACTACGACCGACCATAGTATCAAGAAAAAAATGTGTGCATTAGTTTTCTACCTAGTTAATAGGGTGAAAATGCATAAGAAAGTTACAATCTTTAAAGAACGAAAAAGTAAAAAATATAGAATATACTTAAGGCACAGTTAGATTTTAGTAGAACTAGGAAATTGTCCTTCTATCCCTGCACATCACAGTAATAGTTGTCAATCATTCCACCTTAAGTGGATAGATAAAACCATATACCAAAGAAACAACACTTTTAATCTAATATGCAATTGTTCAAAGTGATTTGGGACTTTCTCCACATAATAGGATTGCGACAAAGTAGTCCCATCCTCATCTTTTATTGGCTTGAAGTTTAAGATTACATCAACTTCACGCAAGTCCTTCAGATCGAAGTTCCTAGAGACGAATTTCTTTTATTTTCACGATTATTTTTTAATCGGTCCCAAAAATTAATATGTCATCAATGTATAAGAACAATATGACACCATTGACCCTAGATAAGAGATAGTACACACACTTGTCAGCTTTGCTTGTACAAAAACTAGTAGTAGATGACATATTATTAAACTTTTCATGCCATTGTTTGGGAGCTTATTCAAGACCATATAAGGATTTAATTAGGCAACACACTTTGATCTCTTGTCCTTTAACCACAAACCCTTCTAGTTGTTGCATATAAATTTTCTCTTCCAACTCTCCATTTGGAAATGTTGTTTTCACATTCATTTGATGGATAATAAATTTATCAGCAAACAACCAATGCCAAAAGCACACAATTTTGGGCAATCGAGTGACATGAGAATATGTATCAAAACAATCCACCTATTTCTTATGAGTAAAACCATTAGCCACTAGACAGACCTTGTACTTTTTAATAGTATCATCAGGTCTCCTCTTCCTCTTAAACATCCACTTGTAGCCCACATGCTTGCAACCAGTAGGGAGATCAGCCATCTCCCACATTACGTTGGAGATGATCGAGTACAACTTACTTTGAACAACCTCCCTCAAGTACTCCGCGTCTGAATTAGGATGCATATGCCTCTATGAGGGAGTGTGGTTCTTAACCCACTAGATGTGTGACATAATCATCTCTTAGAGACTTCTTAGCTCTTTGACATTTTCTCCTCCTCAACTCCACATCAAGAGTTGGGTCATAGACACTTGAGGACAAAGAATATGTCTGATTTAGACCATATAGGGTTACCACTTTCTTATACTTTATAGGAAAAGGTGCTTTCAAAGAATGTCACATTCCGAGATTCCATAATCAGGTTTACAACAATTTCATTTGTCTCAGAATGGACCACAAGAAATCTATAAGGTACATTATTATGTGCATAACCTAAGAAGACATAGTCTATAGTCTTAGGGCCTACCTTTCTCTTATTCGGCAATGGCTCATTTACCTTTGCAAGGCAGCTCCAAGCTCAAATATGGGAGAAATCTGTCTTCCTTCCTTTAAATCCTTCATAAGGCATGGCCTCAAGATTATGGGGTGGCACCTTGTTTAGGACATAATTCACCATGGTTGTTACCTTGCCCCACCATATGTTAGGCATCCTCGAACTTTGTAAAAGACATTGGCATTATCACCATGAACGACTCATTGCCATTATTAACATTATAATTCCTTCTCGAGTTCAGCTCAAAGTTCTTTAGTAGAGGTAAATCCTAAGTATATGTCAGATAGGTGGTTCAACAAGACCTTCCACATATGAGACATGCATGCATGTTTGATTTTGTTCCACTTTGCCTTTTTCGCTTTCGTGGTGACCTTTGCTATATCATCAGTTTATCCGATGCAACCAAGTGGACAACCGACACCACCACCCAAAATAAATTTAGATCAGTAAGTCGCATGCAAGCTTAATGACATCATAATTGTAGGCCGTTGCACAAATTAGAATTCTAGTTTGTTGTAAATTTGAAGAAATAAGTGACATGTTTCTAACTTTAAAATTTTTTATTCTGAATAAAATAATCAGATTACTTAGATCAAAGCCATATGTAAATAAGATTAGAAAGAACAAGATCATTTCTAAGGTTTGCATCTAGGAAACAATAGTACTTAAGTATTAACATTTAACATTGCAAGTAGATGAAGAAAACATGTTAGCATGAATGTTTATATACATTACTCTCAAAATAGCATGTTACTGATCTAGACAACCCTCCAACGATATATGGTGTTCAAAGATCCTTGACTAACACGACAACCCATGAGATATAAAACATGATTTTATATCATATATAATAGGTAAAAAAAGAACAATATTATCAAGATGAAGTTACTATATACAAGAACAAAGAGAACATGACTTAATTCAAGTAATATGCCAACATAGAGAGATGTTCAACTAGGCAGACAATATATCAATGCTGAAATTAACAACACTCCAAAAATCATATGATTGTCACGTTGTCTCAATACACCTCTACTATCATTGAGTAAAGAGAATCCACCCACAAATGTGCAATCATACCCATTTTTTGAAACTAGTAGATTGCACAAATATATATACTATAAACCGAGAGGGGCAACATATAACTCACAACATGTAAATTGTCTATATGGGAAGCCAAGCTTAGCGAACATGAAGTTCTATCATAGAAACCAATTATATCACTCACGTCTGAGCCTAATCGGTAGGAGATTGATGGAGATACAAAGCAGCTGCTAGAGCCGAGGGAGACGTCCACGACAACAATCCAAAGAGGAACAACGGAATATTATGCATCGAAGATCCCAAGAATCAGGCCACGATCTATGCCAACCAGAAAAATCGTGCAGTACCACACAAGCACACACACGATCACTAGTTTGTCAGTTTGCGCGAGTAGTAGAAATATCACAAGAAACAACTCCACGCTAGTATATGCACGACCTCCAAACATCACTAGCAGACGCCACACGCAAATACACTGTCACCCTCTTAATCTACAGCAATACAGGGCACCAGATCAATGAATGACACCACCACATGATGGAAAAGGAAGGTGATGAGGACCAACGCCCCCCGAAATTGAACAGACCGATTGTTTTCTTGACTGGAATAGTGAATCAGGGAGAGCATATGAGTTTGTATGCGTTGCACATCCATGGAAAAGAGATACATGACCGTATTTGAAAGAGTGGAGTAGTAGCCTCGGTCATTGCGTCTGCCCATGTCGTGTGGAAGGCATGCTGCCTAGGGTGGAGAGGCATTGCTGTCGCCGCCGCCACTAGGAGCTGCAACTTGTTACCCTTACATATGAGACCAAGCAGAAAGAAGAGGATAAGGATAAGGGCGATTGGTTGGACTGATGGGCTGCTCGATTCGTATGGACCTTATAGTGGCCCAATGGCCACTGCCCTTTTCCTCTTTCTCTTAATAATTATTTATTTCTTCTTCTCTCCAATACGAAAAATAAGAATAGACATCAATTTAATGATATCTAATAGCTGATAGTTTGCAAGGTAGAAACCATCATCACACTATTGGGCTTAATGGGCCAAGGCTCATCTCAATCCAGCCCACATACAACTGTGAAAGAAACAAGGGCCTCCTTGGAACTAATTTTCGAAGGATTGTGTGGCAGCTAGTCGCCCGACTATAAAAGGGAGTGGGTATGTGGTGGCGGTTGACCGAGGACAATTCACACAAGTGACCGAATGGGGACAATAGACTATAGATGGGTTGAGATGGGTGTAGCTAGAAACCCTAGCTTCTTCCTTGCACTCACCTTATGGAAGAGAAGCACAAATGAGAATCAATAGGGAAAGATATAGAATCTTTTTTCATAGTAAGTGGTAGGTAAGTAAATTTTTAAAGTTAAATATCTCTATAGTTAGGGGTGGTAATGGACCACGATCCAAATGCCCCTTCACAAAAAGTTAGAGCCCTTAAATAATTTTAGTTCAAAAATGAATAGGAATAGGGCCCGATCCTAATCCGATTCGATCCTTAAAGTTTATAGTGTAAAATATAGAGACTATTACTACCAGTAGATAAAAGTATTAGAAAATCTATAGAAGAATTTGTATCAAAGAAAAAACTTCTTTTAGACCAAAACACATATAAGTTTGCACCCCTTTGGTTATTTTGTAAATTTTAAAATATCTTAAAAATATATTTTACATTTATTTCAACCAACTAATATGTTACCATCACAATTAGCATCTTACATAACTTTTTACAACTTATAACATATAATACTTTTCCTAGATCAACTCCTACTCTTAACCTTCCATAAAACTAGGAAGACCTGAAAACTGATGATATCCGATTTGACGGATGCAAGTACATGTGAAGATTTTAACTCACTGGTGCATCCGCACTCGAAGTTTTACATGTGAGGATTTATATTCCAACTCGCGGGTGGCGCACATCCGACCCAAAATTTGGTTCAAATATTTTATTTTGCGTAAAAATGATCAAGATACAATAGTAATTATTTTGAATAAATAACTTAGCTAATGATTCATGAAACCTTTGGTTGCTGCTGAACGTGGGAACTCAATTATTGCTGGTACTTAAATGCTTATAACTGAATTATTGTTTAAACTGTACATTGAGTAAAACCTCGTGGTGACCCAAAACCAACCCGAAATTCAACGAGATTGGGTGCGATTTATGGGCGGATCTAGGTAGATTCCAGGGTATGATCGCAGGTGGTTTTTCGGTCCACCAGACCTGAACTCGATTCGTTGCCATCCCTACGTGAGATTAGGGATGGATCTAGATACTTATTCAAATGTTAACTTTTCGGTCTTTTTTCTTTGACTGCAAATAAATAATATATATAATCAGTTATGCAAATCCATATTCTTATTTTTAGCATTGATCTTGCAAATATTTATAAAAAAGCAAGCCTCAATTTGATCCTATATCTTTTTAAATAATGAAAATAAGATTTAGATACCAATATGAATACAAATTCAGATATTTTTTCACATTTTTCGTTATATTGAGAAAATAGTACATAAAAAGTATAAAAATTTTATTTTTATTTTATATAATATGATTAATAACGTAACTAAAGATTAGTACTAAATTTCATATATATCTATTTTATAATATTAAATTTATCTTATAATTTCAATTGTAAGATTTCTCCGGCAGCGGGGTGATTGTGAGTAGGGATGAAAACAGATGGAAAAAGTCCTGTTTCATCTAGTACTGCATTTCGTTTTACCTGTACCGTTTTCGTATTTGCGAGGAAAAAACGGGAACAAAACGGAAATGAGATGGTATATTGCGGGAACGGAAACAGAAATGGTTAAGTGTTTTTTCGTTCGTATTCCCAAAATCACGTTTTAGCGGGATATTCCCATTTTTCTCGTTTCTAGAATCCGGTTTTAGGTGCACAAAAACAATATATAGAAAGGTATTATATTAGCCCTACTCGCTATGGCATGCTGGTATAATCTTTGATGTTGTCATTTTAGCATCTTACAACCTTATAGAGTAATCCTTTTTTTCTTATGTATCCACAAGTTTGGGGTTTATGATTGAAGAATGTTGACAAAAAAGTGTTGCCTTTGTGCAAGCTGTTGATCTTTAAAAAACATATGTTTTTGCCAACTTTTAAACTTGCGAATTTATGATTTATAATGTCCTAAACTCTTAATATTGTAGTTTGTTGAGTAACTGTTCAATATTGCATATTTCGAAACAAAGTTTCCGGATACTGTCCATTTTCGTTGCATATCTGTCAGGGACCATAATTAGGGGTACCCCCAAGACTTCTAATCTCAGCTGGTAACCCCCATCAGCACAAAGCTGCAAAGGCCTGATGGGCGCAATTCAGGTCAAGGCTCCGTCCACTCAAGAGACACGATCTCGCCTCGCCCGAGCCCAGCCTCGGGCAAAGACAGCCGACCCAGGAGGATTCACGTCTCGCCCGAGGGTCCCCTCAAGCAACGGGCACACCTTTGACTCGCCCGAGGCCCAGCTCGGGCAGACTTCGCGGAGAAGCAACCTTGGCCAGATCGCCTCGATAGCCGACCGGATCGCAAGAGCATTCAATGCAAGGATCGCCTGACACCTTATCCTGACGCGCGCTCCTCAGTCGACAAGGCCGAAGTGGCCGCAGTCACTTCGCCCCTCCACTGACTGACCTCACAGGAAAACAGCGCCGCCTGCCCTGCTCCGACTGTTGTGCCACCCGCCAGGGTGAGACTGACAGCAGCCAAGTCCAACCTCGGGCGCCAAAGCTCCGCCTCGCCCGACCCCAGGGCTCGGACTCAACCTCGACACCGGAAGACGGACTCCGCCTCGCCCGACCCTAGGGCTCGGACTCCACCTCGACCTCGGAAGACGGACTCCGCCTCGCCCGACCCCAGGGCTCGGACTTAGCCTCGACCTCGGACGACGGTCTCTGCCTCACCCGACCCTAGGGCTCGGACTCAGCCTCGACCTCGGAGGAATCACCGCCTCGCCCGACCTTGGGCTCGGACCAACCACGCTACAGGGGGCCCATCATTAGCCTACCCCTAGCTAGCTTAGGCTACGGGGAACAAGACCGGCGTCCCATCTGGCTCGCCCCGATAAACAAGTAATGATGGCACCCCGCGTGCTCCATGACGACGGCAGTTCTCAGCCCCTTACGGAAGCAAGGAGACGTCAGCAAGGATCCGACAGCACCCGACAGCTGTGCTTCCACAGGGCTCAAGCGCTCCTCCAACGGCCACGACATCACATGAACAGGGCAGCAACACCTCTCTGAGAGCACCTAGAGGGGGGTGAATAGGTGATCCTGTGAAACTTGAAAGCTTAAGCCACAAAACACAGTTAATCGTTAGCACAATAATTGCCAAGTGGCTAAAGAGATGTCTTAGCAAAACACAATAACCACAAGAGAACAATCACAGAGATGACACAGTGGTTTATCCCGTGGTTCGGCCAAGACCAACGCTTGCCTACTCCACGTTGTGGCGTCCCAACGGACGAGAGTTGCACTCAACTCCTCTCAAGTGATCCAATGATCAACTTGAATACCACGGTGTTTTGCTTTTCTTTTCTTATCCCGTTCGCGAGGAATCTCCACAACTTGGAGCCTCTCGTCCTTACACTTTTGATGTTCACAAAGAATCACGGAGTAAGGGAGGAATGAGCAACTCACACAAAACTCACAAATCAGAGCAACAACACGCACACAAGTCGCAACAAGAGCTCGCAACACAACCCAATGAGTTCACAACTCCACAAGAGCTCTATATGCTATCACAAAGAAACAAATGCGCGGAATCGATGACTTGGTGCTTAGGAATGTTGTGAGTATGCTTGGTCTACTCCTCCATTCGCCTAGGGGTCCCTTTTAAAGCCCCAAGGCAGCTAGGAGCCGTTGTGCGCAATCTAGGAAGGTTGATCTTGCCTTTGGTCGACTGGCGCACCGGACAGTCCGGTGCACACCGGATACTGTCCGGTGCCCGATTTCCTTCCATAAATGGCGCAGTCGACCGTTGGCAGCCTGAGAGCCGTTGGCGCACCGGACATGTTCGGTGCACACCGGACAGTCCGGTGCCCCCTTCTAGCCGTTGGCTCGGCCACGTGTCCCGCGCAGATCGCGCGGCCGACCGTTGGCCCGGCCGACCGTTGGCTCACCGGACAGTCCGGTGAATTATAGCCGTACGCCGCCGGTGAATTCCCGAGAGCGGCCACTTCGCTCGAGCCAGCTTGGCGCACCGGACACTGTCCGGTGCACCACCGGACAGTCCGGTGCTCCCAGACTCAGCAGAGTCTTGGCTGCTCGAGCCAAGACATTTACAATTGGATTTTTCCTGTTTCCAGAACTTAGACACAATACATTAGTCCATAAAACAATGTACTAAGTCTGAGAAACATACCTTTATCATTGATTTGTACTTTGTCCACCTTTGTACACTTAGGCACCTGTGTTAGACACTAAATCACCAAAATACTTAGAAATGGCCCAAGGGCACATTTCCCTTTCAATCTCCCCCTTTTTGGTGATTTATGCCAACACAACATAAAGTCAGTAGAACAAGTACAAAAACAATTCAACTAAGAACTCAAAATTGTTTTGATTCAAATTTGACATTTATGGATCACTCTATGCCACCACTTGGTTTGTTTTTGCAAATCAAACTCAAATTCCTATCTCTAAGTCAAATCCACTTGTAGAGACATAAAGAGAGGTTTTCCAAAGAAATTTGATCAAGGATTTCAAAAACTCCCCCTTTTTCATAATCAACACTTCTCCCCACAAGCGGCCAACTTTTGACATAAGAGACAATAAAAGAGTTTTGACAAACCAAAAGCTCTAATCTACTATTTTCAAAATTTCTCAAGTGGTAGCTGATCCATCTATTGCTTTGGCCTTTATTTTCTCCCCCTTTGGCATCAAGCACCAAAACGGGATTAATCTTGGCCCTAGAACCCCATTGCCTCACCAAAATCTTCAATAAGAATACAGAGGCAATAAGAGTACATGAGATGAACTTGGAATAAGTTACCCTCTCATCGGAGTGCAGTGGAAGTCTTTCATGGTCCAAGTCCACCATTTCCCTTTCAAACCTCCTTTGAGACTAAAACAAGCAAACTCAAGCACATGGTTAGTCTCAAAGGGTCAAGTTGTAACACATCTCCCCCTAAACATGTGCATCACTTTGCAACGGACTTGTGAGGTCCAGGGAGTATTTGTACAACTTGAGCACCATTATTAAGCAACAAAATGCATAAGGAACATGATCAAAGGCATAAACACATGTATGCTATAAATCAATCCAGGTTCTGCGAATCTAAGACATTTAGCTCACTACGCAACCTGCAAAAGGTCTTCTCATCTAGAGGCTTAGTGAAGATATCGGCTAGCTGGTTCTCGGTGCTAACATGAAACACTTCGATATCTCCCTTTTGCTGGTGGTCTCTCAAAAAGTGATGCCGGATGTCTATGTGCTTTGTGCGGCTGTGTTCAACAGGATTGTCCGCCATGCGGATAGCACTCTCATTATCACATAGGAGTGGGACTTTGCTCAGATTGTAGCCAAAGTCCCAGAGGGTTTGCCTCATCCAAAGTAGTTGCGCGCAACACTGTCCTGCGGCAACATACTCGGCCTCAGCGGTGGATAGGGCAACGGAGGTTTGTTTCTTAGAATTCCATGACACCAGGGACCTTCCTAAGAATTGGCACGTCCCCGATGTACTCTTCCTATCGACCTTACATCCAGCATAGTCGGAATCTGAATATCCAATCAAGTCAAAGGTAGACCCCTTTGGATACCAGAGCCCGAAGCAAGGCGTAGCAACTAAATATCTAAGGATTCGCTTCACTGCCACTAAGTGACACTCCTTAGGATCGGATTGAAATCTAGCACACATGCATACGCTAAGCATAATATCCGGTCTACTAGCACATAAATAAAGCAAAGAACCTATCATCGACCGGTATGCTTTTTGATCAACGGACTTACCACCTTTGTTGAGGTCGGTGTGTCCGTCGGTTCCCATCGACGTCTTCGCGGGCTTGGCGTCCTTCATCCCAAACCGCTTCAGCAAGTCTTGCGTGTACTTCGTTTGAGAGATGAAGGTGTCGTCCTTGAGTTGCTTCACTTGGAACCCAAGGAAGTAGTTCAACTCGCCCATCATCGACATCTCGAATTTCTGCGTCATTACCCTGCTAAACTCTTCACAAGACTTTTTATTAGTAGAACCAAATATTATGTCATCGACATAAATTTGGCACATAAAAAGATCACCGTCACAAGTCTTAGTGAACAGAGTTGGATCGGCTTTCCCAACCTTGAAAGCATTAGCAATTAGAAAGTCTCTAAGGCATTCATACCATGCTCTTGGGGCTTGCTTAAGTCCATAGAGCGCCTTAGAGAGCTTACACACGTGGTCGGGGTACCGTTCATCCTCGAAGCCAGGGGGTTGCTCCACGTACACCTCCTCCTTGATTGGCCCGTTGAGGAAAGCACTCTTCACATCCATTTGGAACAACCTGAAAGAATGGTGAGCGGCATATGCTAGCAAAATACGAATGGACTCTAGCCTAGCCACAGGAGCAAAAGTCTCCTCAAAGTCCAAACCTGCGACTTGGGCATAACCTTTTGCCACAAGTCGAGCCTTGTTCCTCGTCACCACTCCGTGCTCGTCTTGTTTGTTGCGGAACACCCACTTGGTTCCCACAACATTTTGCTTAGGACGAGGCACCAGTGTCCAAACTTCATTCCTCTTGAAGTTGTTGAGCTCCTCTTGCATGGCCAACACCCAGTCTGGATCTAGCAAGGCCTCCTCTACCCTGAAAGGCTCAATAGAAGAGATAAAGGAGTAATGCTCACAAAAATTAACTAGTCGAGATCGAGTAGTTACTCCCTTGCTAATATCACCCAGAATTTGATCGACGGGATGATCCCTTTGGATCGTCGCTCGAACTTGGGTTGGAGGTGCTGGTTGCGCTTCTTCCTCCATTACTTGATCATCTTGTGCTCCCCCTTGATCACATGCCTCCTGTTCATCATCTTGAGTTGGGGGATACACCAAAGTTGAGGAAGAAGGTTGATCTTGCTCCTTTTGTTCCTGTGGTCGTACATCACCAATCGCCATGGTTCGTATAGCGGCCGTCGGAACATCTTCCTCATCTACATCATCAAGATCAACAACTTGCTCTCTTGGAGAGCCATTAGTCTCATCAAATACGACGTCGCTAGAGACTTCAACCAGACCCGATGATTTGTTGAAGACCCTATACGCCTTTGTATTTGAGTCATAACCTAACAAAAACCCTTCTACAGCTTTGGGAGCAAACTTAGAATTTCTACCCTTCTTCACTAGAATGTAGCATTTGCTCCCAAATACACGAAAGTAAGATACATTGGGTTTGTTACCGGTTAGAAGCTCATATGAAGTCTTCTTGAGGAGGCGGTGAAGGTAGACCCTGTTGATGGCGTGGCAAGCCGTGTTCACGGCTTCCGACCAAAAGCACTCGGGGGGTCTTGAACTCTCCAAGCATAGTCCTCGCCATGTCTATGAGCGTCATGTTCTTCCTCTCTACCACACCATTTTGCTGAGGTGTGTAGGGAGCGGAGAACTCGTGCTTGATCCCCTCCTCCTCAAGGAACTCCTCCACTTGAAGATTCTTGAATTCGGACCCGTTGTCGCTCCTTATCTTCTTCACCTTGAGCTCAAACTCATTTTGAGCTCTCCTTAGGAAGCGCTTGAGGGTCCCTTGGGTTTCAGACTTATCCTGCAAAAAGAACACCCAAGTGAAGCGGGAAAAGTCATCAACAATAACTAGACCATACTTACTTCCTCCTATGCTCAGATAGGCGACGGGTCCGAAGAGGTCCATATGCAGCAGCTCCAGAGGTCTTGAAGTAGTCATCACATTCTTGCTGTGATGTGTTCCTCCCACTTGTTTACTTGCTTGACAAGCTGCACAAGGTCTATCTTTTTCGAATTGCACGTTAGTCAAACCTATCACGTGTTCTCCCTTTAGAAGCTTGTGAAGGTTCTTCATCCCCACATGTGCTAAGCGGTGATGCCACAGCCAACCCATGCTAGTCTTAGCCATTAAGCATGCATCTAGACTGGCCTCTTCTTTTGCAAAATCAACCAAATAAAGTTTGTCGTCTAGTATACCCTTAAAAGCTAGTGAACCATCACTTCTCCTAAAGACAGACACATCTATGTTTGTGAATAAACAATTGTATCCCATATTGCATAATTGACTAACAGATAGTAAATTATATCCCAGAGACTCAACTAAAAACACATTAGAAATAGAGTGCTCATTTGAGATTGCAATTTTACCTAACCCTTTTACCTTGCCTTGGTTCCCATCACCGAAAATTATTGAATCTTGGGAATCCTTATTTTGACGTAGGAGGTGAACATCTTCTTCTCCCCTGTCATATGGTTTGTGCATCCGCTGTCGATAATCCAGCTTGAACCTCCGGATGCATAAACCTGCAAGGCAAATTTAGGCTTGGGTCTTAGGTACCCAACTCTTGTTGGGTCCTACAAGGTTAGTCACAATTGTCTTAGGGACCCAAATGCAAGTTTTATCACCCTTGCATTTTGCCCCTAATTTCCTAGCAACTATCTTCCTATCCTTTCTACAAATAGCAAAGGAAGCATTTAAAGCATGATAAATTGTAGAAGGACCATCCATAACTTTCCTAGCAACATGAACAATATTCTTTCTAGGCATATGATGAACAACATTTCTTCTAAACACATTTCTATCATGCATATAGGAAGAACTAGAAGCAAACATGTCATGAGAGTCAAAAGCATTATAAGCATTACAACTCCTATCATCATGAACATTTCTAGAAAATTTTCTATCATGGTACATGAAGGCATGGTTCTTTTTAGCATTACTCACCATAGGGGCCTTCCCTTTCTCCTTTGTGAAGATGGAAGCCTTATGGCTTGTTAAGTTCTTGACTTCTCTCTTGAAGCCAAGACCATCCTTAATTGAGGGGTGTCTACCAATTGTGTAGGCATCCCTTGCAAATTTTAATTTGTCAAATTCACTTTTGCTAGTCTTAAGTTGGGCATTAATACTAGCAACTTCATCATTTAATTTTGCAATAGAGACTATGTGTTCACTACAAGCATCAATATCAATATCTTTACACCTATTGCAAGTTTCAACAATTTCTACATAAGATGTTGATTTACTTGTTGTTTCTAACTTAGCATTCAAATCATCATTAATGCTTCTTAAGCTAGAAATTGTCTCATGGCAGGAAGATAATTCACAAGAAAGCATTTGATTTCTTTTAACTTCTAGAGCATGAGATTTTTGTGCTTCTACAAATTTGTCATGTTCTTCATACAACAGATCCTCTTGTTTTTCTAAAAGCCTATTCTTATCATTCAAGGCATCAATCAATTCATTAATTTTATCTACCTTGGTTCTATCTAGGCCCTTAAATAAACATGAATAATCTATTTCATCCTCATCACTAGATTCGTCCTCACTTGAAGAAGCATACGTAGAGTTTTGAGTACATACCTTCTTCTCCCTTGCCATAAGGCATGTGTGACGCTTGTTGGGGAAGAGGGATGACTTGTTGAAGGCGGTGGCGGCGAGTCCTTCATTGTCGGAGTCGGAAGAGGAGCAATCCGAATCCCACTCCTTGCCTAGATGCGCCTCGCCCTTTGCCTTTTTATAGTTCTTCTTCTTCTCCCTCTTGTTCCCTTGGTCCTGATCACTATCATTGTCGGGACAGTTAGCAATAAAATGACCAAGCTTACCGCATTTGAAGCATGAGCGCTTCCCCTTGGCTTTGGTCTTGCTTGGCTGTCCCTTGCGACCCTTAAGCGCCGTCTTGAATCTTTTGATGATGAGGGTCATCTCTTCATCATTAAGTCCGGTCGCCTCAATTTGCGCCACCTTGCTAGGTAGCACCTCCTTGCTTCTTGTTGCCTTGAGAGCAAGGGGTTGCGGCTCGTTGATAGGACCATTCAAGGCGTCGTCCACGTATCTTGCTTCCTTGATCATCATTCGCCCGCTCACGAACTTTCCAAGTATCTCCTCGGACGTCATCTTGGTGTACCTAGGATTCTCACGAATATTGTTCACAAGATGAGGATCAAGAACAGTAAACGACCTTAGCATTAGGCGGACGACGTCGTGGTCCGTCCATCGCGTGCTTCCATAGCTTCTTATCTTGTTGACAAGGGTCTTGAGCCGGTTGTACGTTTGAGTTGGCTCTTCTCCTCTTATCATAGCGAATCTCCCAAGTTCGCCTTCCACCAACTCCATCTTGGTGAGCATTGTGACATCATTCCCCTCATGAGAGATCTTGAGGGTGTTCCAAATTTGCTTGGCATTATCCAAGCCGCTCACTTTGTGGTATTCATCCCTGCACAAGGAAGCTAGAAGAACAGTAGTGGCTTGTGCATTTTTATGAATTTGCTCATTGATAAACATGGGACTATCACTACTATCAAAATGCATTCCATTCTCAACTATCTCCCATATGCTTGGATGGAGAGAGAACAAATGACTACGCATTTTGTGACTCCAGAATCCATAGTCCTCTCCATCAAAATGAGGAGGTTTACCAAGTGGAATAGATAATAAATGAGCATTTGTATTTTGAGGGATACGAGAGTAATCAAAAGAAAAGTTCGAATTGACCGTTTTATTTTTCTCGTAGTCGTCGTCCTTTTGGGAAGAGGAAGATTCGTCGCTGTCGTAGTAGACGATCTCCTTGATGCTCCTTGTCTTCTTCTTCTTCCCATCTTTTCGTCTATGACCTGAGCCCGTGTCGGTAGGCTTGTCATCCTTTGGCTCGTTGACGAAAGACTCCTTCTCTTTATCGTTGATCACGATACCCTTCCCCTTAGGATCCATCTCTTCGGGCGGTTAGTCCCTTTGTGAAGAGAACGGCTCTGATACCAATTGAGAGCACCTAGAGGGGGGGTGAATAGGTGATCCTGGGAAACTTGAAAGCTTAAGCCACAAAACACAGTTAATCGTTAGCACAATAATTGCCAAGTGGCTAAAGAGATGTCTTAGCAAAACACAATAACCACAAGAGAACAATCACAGAGATGACACAGTGGTTTATCCCGTGGTTCGGCCAAGACCAACGCTTGCCTACTCCACGTTGTGGCGTCCCAACGGACGAGAGTTGCACTCAACTCCTCTCAAGTGATCCAATGATCAACTTGAATACCACGGTGTTTTGCTTTTCTTTTCTTATCCCGTTCGCGAGGAATCTCCACAACTTGGAGCCTCTCGCCCTTACACTTTTGATGTTCACAAAGAATCACGGAGTAAGGGAGGAATGAGCAACTCACACAAAACTCACAAATCAGAGCAACAACACGCACACAAGTCGCAACAAGAGCTCGCAACACAACCCAATGAGTTCACAACTCCACAAGAGCTCTATATGCTATCACAAAGAAACAAATGCGCGGAATCGATGACTTGGTGCTTAGGAATGTTGTGAGTATGCTTGGTCTACTCCTCCATTCGCCTAGGGGTCCCTTTTATAGCCCCAAGGCAGCTAGGAGCCGTTGTGAGCAATCTAGGAAGGTTGATCTTGCCTTCTGTCGACTGGCGCACCGGACAGTCCGGTGCACACCGGACACTGTCCGGTGCCCGATTTCCTTCCATAAATGGTGCAGTCGACCGTTGGCAGCCTGAGAGCCGTTGGCGCACCGGACATGTCCGGTGCACACCGGACATGTCCGGTGCCCCCTTCTAGCCGTTGGCTCGGCCACGTGTCCCGCGCAGATCGCGCGGCCGACCGTTGGCCCGACCGACCGTTGGCTCACCGGACAGTCCGGTGCACACCGGACAGTCCGGTGAATTATAGTTGTACGCCGCCGGTGAATTCCCGAGAGCGGCCACTTCGCTCGAGCCAGCTTGGCGCACCGGACACTGTCCGGTGCACCACCGGACAGTCCGGTGCTCCCAGACTCAGCAGAGTCTTGGCTGCTCGAGCCAAGACATTTACAATTGGATTTTTCCTGTTTCCAGAACTTAGACACAATACATTAGTCCATAAAACAATGTACTAAGTCTGAGAAACATACCTTTATCATTGATTTGTACTTTGTCCACCTTTGTACACTTAGGCACCTGTGTTAGACACTAAATCACCAAAATACTTAGAAATGGCCCAAGGGCACATTTCCCTTTCACTCTCCAACAGCCACGTCGGCATGTACATAGGACTCTGGCTCCTCCCTGCTAGACACGTTAGCACATTGCTACGCTCCCTGTTGTACACCTGGACTCTCTCCTTATATCTATAAAAGGAAGGTCCAAGGCCCTCATACGGGAGGACGGGCTGACGCACAGGCTCTCTCTCTCTCTCCCTCGCGAACGCTTGTAACCCCCTACTGCAAGCGCATCCGCCCTGGGCGCAGGACAACACGAGGCCGTGATTCCCCTTATTGTTTCCCCCTTGTGTTCCGTCTCACGCCGACCCATCTGGGCTGGGACACGCAGCGACAATTTACTCATCGGTCCAGGGACCCCCCGGGGTCGAAACGCCGACAGTTGGCGCGCCAGGTAGGGGACTCCTGCGTATTGACGAACAGCTTCCCGTCAAGCTCTAGATGGGTAGTCTCCAGCAACCTCTCCAGCCCGGGACGCTGCTCCGTTTCGGGAGTCTTGAGTTCATGTCCCTCGACGGCAGCTACGACATGATACTCCTTCCTCCGCCGCGCGACAACGACAATGGCGGCCGTCAGCCCGCCCGCCGGCGGCGGAATCGACGACGTCTTCCCCACGTGGCGGAAGAGCAACATCCGGGACTGTCCTGTCACCTTCCCCGCCGATGGAGGAGGAGGCGGGGCAACCATGGCCAGGCAGGAGGCGGCAACTCGTCGGCTATCGAGCGAGTCGACGGCACCGGCGCCCCAGCGGGGGACACGTCGGGCGTTGACCTCGCGTCTGAGATGAAGACGAGCGTCGTTTCCCCACAACACGCCAACCCCAAGCAGACGGACAACGCCAGCACGCTCACGAAGGGCTTGCTGGGCGTTAGCCTCGTACCTGTGATAACGGTGCAGTCCGTCCCTGACGCGACTTCGTCACCATCCGTCGATCAAGAGGTATCGTCCGTTTCCCATCCTTTGCCTTTTAGATTCAGCTTCGACCCACCGAGCGATCCCGCTTCGGTGGACGCTTTCATAAAGGCATATCCAAACCTTTCGGGGTACCATATATGGTCAACCTAGAACCGACTGACGACTGTCTCGACCTACGGGCCCCCGGGTTCCGAGGAAGATGACGAGCCCGACTCTGGTTGGGATTTCTCCGGGCTCGGTGACCCCAGTGCATGCGGGACTTCATGAACGCATGTGACTACTGCCTCTCTGATTGCTCCGATGATGGCCACAGCCTTGACGACGAGGAATGTGGCCCAAGTCACGAATGTTTCCACGTCGATCTAGGGGGTCTCGACGAAGGCAACCACCTTGGTATGCCGGAGGACGGCGATCCCCCTAGGCCTGCGCCTCGCGTTGACATCCTTCGGGAGCTAGTTGTGGTCCCAGACCCTACGGAGGGTCAGGACGCACAGCTCGAGCAAATCCGCGAGATGCAGGCCAGGCTCGACGAGGAAGCAGGACAACTTGTGCAGCTCCGGCAAAATATCGGGCAGGAGTGGGCAGGCCGAGCACCGGCCGGAGAAGCGCGTGATCTGGCCTAGGACGTCCAGCACCGCATCGCCGATGATGCCAGGGCAAGGCTACCCCCGGCTTCCAGTGGGGTCGGCCAGAACCTGGCTGCTGCAGCAATACTACTCCGAGCGATGCCGGAACCATCCACCACCGAGGGGCGGCGTATCCAGGGAGAGCTCAAGAATCTCTTGGAAGATGCTGCGGTCCGACGGGTCGAAAGCTCTGCCTCCCGAAGGCAGGGGTACCCCCCGGAGCATCGCGCCGCGACTTCCCGATTCATGCGGGAAGCCTCGGTCCACACTGGGCGCACGCGGAACACAGCGCCTGCGGCCCCGGGTCGCCTCGGCAACGAGCACCGCCGCCACGACCGTCGAGCCCACCTCGATGAGAAGGTGCACCGAGGCTACCACCCCAGGCGTGGGGGACGCTACGACAGCGGGGAAGATCGGAGCCCCTCGCTCGAACCACCCGGTCTGCAAGCTTTCAGCGGGGCCATACGACGGGCGCCGTTCCCGACCCGGTTCCGAACCCCGACTACCATCACCAAGTACTCGGGGGAGACAAGGCCGGAACTGTGGCTCGCGGACAACCGGCTGGCCTGCCAGCTGGGTGGAACGGACGATGACAACCTCATCATCCGCAACCTTCTCCTGTTCCTCTCCGACGACGCCCGAGCCTGGCTGGAACATCTGCCTCCTGCGCAGATCTCCAATTGGGACGACCTGGTCAAAGCCTTCGTCGGCAACTTCTAGGGCACATACGTGCGCCCTGGGAACTCCTGGGATCTCCGAAGCTGCCGCCAGCTGTCGGGAGAGTCCCTGCGGGACTACATCCGACGATTTTTGAAGCAGCGCACCGAGCTGCCCAACATCACCGACTCAGATGTCATCGGCGCGTTCCTCACCGGCACCACTTGCCGCGACCTGGTGAGCAAGCTGGGTCGCAAGACTCCCACCAGGGCGAGCTAGCTGATGGACATCGCCACCAAGTTCGCCTCTGGTCAAGAGGCGGTCGAGACCATCTTCCGGAAGGACAAGCAGCCTCAGGGGCACCAGCCGGAAGACGTCCCCGAGGCGTCCGCTCAGCGCGGCACGAGGAAGAAGGGAAAGAAGAAGTCGCAAGCGAAACGCGACGCCGCCGACGCAGACCTTGTCGCCGCCGCCGAGCACAGGAACCCTCGGAAGCCTCCCGGAGGCGCCAACCTGTTCGACAAGATGCTCAAGGAGTCGTGCCCCTATCATCAGGGTCCCATCAAGCACACCCTAGAGGAGTGCGTCATGCTTCGGCGCTACTTCCACAAGGCCAGGCCCCCGGCGGAAGGTGGCAGAGCCCACAACAACGACAAGAAGGAGGGTCACAAGGCAGAGGAGTTCCCCGAGGTCCACGACTGCTTCATGATCTACGGTGGGCAAGTGGCGAACGCCTCGGCTCGGCACCGCAAGCAAGAGCGCCGGGATGTCTGCTCGGTGAAGGTGGCGGCGCCAGTCTACCTAGACTGGTCCGACAAGCCCATCACCTTCGACTAGGGTGACCACCCCGACCGCGTGCCGAGCCCGGGAAAGTACCCGCTTGTCGGGGACCATAATTAGGGGTACCCTCAAGGCTCCTAATTCTCAGGTGGTAACCCCCATCAGCATAAAGCTGCAAAGGCCTGATGGGAGCGATTAAGTCAGGGATCGGTCCATTCGAGGGACTCGATCGCGCCTCGCCCGAGCCTAGCCTCGGACAAGGGCAGCCGACCCCGGAGGATCTCCACCTCGCCCGAGGCCCCCCTCCAGCGGCGAACATATTTCTGGCTCGCCCGAGGCCATGTCTTCGCCAAGAAGCAACCCTGACCAAATCGCCACGCCGACCGACCAAATCGCAGGAGCATTTAATGCAAAGGTGGCCTGACACCTTTATCCTGACGCGCGCCCTTCAGTCGACAGAGTCGAAGTGACCGCCGTCACTTCGCCGCTCCACTGACCGGCCTAACAGAAAGACAGTGCCGCCTGTGCTGCTCCGACTGTGGTGCCACTTAATAGAGTGAGGCTGACAGGCAGTCAGGCCCGGCCGCAGGCGCCATAGGAAGCTCCGCTCTGCTCCACCCGACCCAGGGCTCGGACTCGGGCTAAGCCCCGGAAGACGGCAAACTCCGCTCCGCCCGACCCAGGGCTCGGACTCGGGCTAAGCCCCGGAAGACGGCGAACTCCGCTCCGCCCGACCCAAGGCTCAGACTCGGGCTAAGCCCCGGAAGACGGCGAACTCCGCTCCGCCCGACCCAGGGCTCGGACTTGGGCTCAGCCCTAGAAGACGACGAACTCCGCTCCGCCCGACCTAGGGCTCGGACTTGGGCTCAGCCCCAGAAGGCGACGAACTCCGCTCCGCCCGACCCAGGGCTCGGACTTGGGCTCAGCCCCAGAAGATGACGAACTCTGCTTCGCCCGACCCCAGGGCTCGGACTCAGCCCTGGCTTCAGCCGACGGTCTCCGCCTCGCCCGACCCAGGGGCTCGGACTCGACCACGGCCACGGAAGACATACTCGACCTCGACCTCAGAGGAGCCTCCACATCACCCAACCTAGGGCGCGGGCCAGCCACGTCAACAGGAGGCGCCATCATTACCCTACCCCGAGCTGACTCAGGCTACGGGGAACAAGACCGGTGTCCCATCTGGCTCGCTTCGCCAGATAGGCAATGATGGCGCCCCGCACGCTCTCTGACGACGATGGCTCTCGGCCCCCTTACGGAAGCAAGAGGACGTCAGCAAGAACTTAACAGCCCCGATAGCTGTCCTTCCGCCAGGCTCCAGCGCTCCTCCGATAGCCACGATATCACACCAACTGGGTGCCAAAACCTCTCCGGCTGCCACGACGGCATGTACTTAGGGCACTAGCTCTCCTCCGCTAGACACGTAGCACTCTGCTACACCTCCCATTGTACACCTGGATCCTCTCCTTACGTCTATAAAAGGAAGGACCAGAGCCCTCTTACAGAGGGTTGGCCGCGCGGGGACGAGGACGAGACAGGCGCTCGCGTGAGGCCACTCGCTCCCTCTCCCGCGTGGACGCTTGTAATCCCCTACTGCAAGCGCACCCGACCTGGGCGCGGGACGAACACGAAGGCCGCGGGATTTCCACCTCTCTCACGCCCGTCTCCGGCCACCTTTCTCCCCCCTTCGCGCTCGGCCTTGCGCCGACCCATCTGGGCTAGGGCACGCAGCGACATTTCACTCGTCGGCCCAGGGACCCCCCGGTCTCGAAACACCGACAGTTGGCGCGCCAGGTAGGGGCCTGCTGCGTGTTGACGAATAGCATCCCGTCAAGCTCCAGATGGGCAGTCTCCAGCAACCTCTCCAACCCGGGACGGTGCTCCGTTTCAGGAGTCTTGAGTTCATGTCCCTCGACGGCAGCTACGACATGATGCTCCTTCCACCATCGTGCGACAGCGACAATGGCGGCCGATAGCCCGCCCGCCGGCGGTGGAGTCGACGACGTCTTCCCCGCGTGGTGGAAGAACAACGTTCGAGCTCACCCCGTCCTCTCCCCCACCGACGGAGGAGGAGGCGGGACAACCAAGGCCAAGCAGGAGGCAGCGCCTCGTCGGCTGTCGAGCGAGTCGACAGCGCCAGCGCCCCAACGGGGGGCGCGTCGGGCATCGACCTCGCGTTTGAGACGAAGACGAGCGCCGTCTCCCCGCAACACGCCGATTCCGATCAAATGGACGACGCCAGCGTGCTCGCGAAAGGCTTGCTGGACGTCACCCTCGTACCTGAGACGATGGTGCGGTCAGTCCCCGACGTGACTTCATCACCGCCCGTCGACCAAGAGGTACCGACCGATTCCCATCTCACGCCTTTCAGATTCAGCCTCAAACCGCCAAGCGACCCCGCTTTGGCGGACGCTCTCGTAGAGGCGAGTCCAAACCCTCTTGGGTATCGTGTGCGGTCACCCTAGGACCGGTTGACGGACGTCTCGACCTACGGGCCCTCTGGGTCCGAGGAAGACGACGCGCCCGACTTCTGGTGGGATTTCTCTGGACTTGGCAACCCCAGTGCCATGCGGGACTTTATGACAGCATGCGACTACTGCCTTTTCGACTGTTCCGACGGTAGCCGCAGCCTCGGCGACGAGGACTGCGGCCCAAGCCGCGAATGTTTCCACGTCGATCTAGGGGGTCCCTCCGAAGGCAACCATCTCGATCTCGGCATGCCGGAGGACGGTGATCTCCCTAGGCCAGTGCCTCGCGTTGACATCCCACGGGAGCTAGCTGTGGTCCCCGTTCTGGCGGGGGGTTACGACCCACAGCTCGAGCAAATCCGCGGGGTGCAGGCCAGGCTCGACGAGGGGGCAGGAGCACTTGAGCCGATCCGCCGGGACGTCGGGCAGGAATGGGCAGGCCAGCCTCCGGCCGGAGAAATACGTCATCTACCCCAGGGCTTCCAGCACCGCATCGCCGGTGATGTCAGGGTCAGGCCGCCACCCGCATCCAGTGGGGTTGGCCAGAACCTGGCTGCAGCAGCAATGCTTCTTCGTGCGATGCCAGAGCCATCAACCACCGAGGGGCGGCGAATCCAGGGAGAGCTCAAGAATCTCCTGGAAGGCGCCGCAGTCCGACGGGCCGAGAGCTCCGCCTCCCGAAGGCAGGGGTACCCCTCAGAACATCGTGCCGCGACTTCCCGATTTATGCGGGAAGCCTCGGTCCACACCGGGCGCACGCGCAACACAGCGCCTGCGGCCCCGGGTCGCCTCGGCAACGAGCACCATCACCGCGACCGTCGGGCCCACCTCGACGAGAGGGTGCACCGAGGCTACCACCCCAGGCGGGGAGGACGCTACGACAGCTGGGAGGATCGAAGTCCCTAGCCCGAACCGCCCGGTCCGCAGGCCTTCAGCCGGGCCATACGACGGGCGCCGTTCCCGACCCAGTTCCGACCCCCAGCTACTATCACAAAGTACTCGGGGGAGACGAGACCAGAGCTGTGGCTCGCGGACTATCGGCTGACCTGCCAACTGGGTGGAACGGACGATGACAACCTCATCATCCGCAACCTCCCCCTGTTCCTCTCCGACACCGCTCGCGTCTGGTTGGAGCACCTGCCTCCGGGGCAGATCTCCAACTGGGACGACCTGGTCCAGGCCTTCGCCGGCAATTTCCATGGCACGTACGTGCGCCCTGGAAACTCCTAGGACCTCCGAAGCTGCCGACAGCAACCGGGAGAGTCTCTCCGGGACTACATCCGGCGATTCTCGAAGCAGCGCACCGAGCTACCCAACATCACCGACTCGGATGTCATCGGCGCGTTCCTCGCCGGCACCACCTGCCGCGACCTGGTGAGCAAGCTGGGTCGCAAGACCCCCACCAGGGCGAGCGAGCTGATGGACATCGCCACCAAGTTCGCCTCTGGCCAGGAGGCGGTCGAGGCTATCTTCCGGAAGGACAAGCAGCCCTAGGGCCGCCCACTGGAAGATGCCCCCGAGGCGTCAACTCAGTGCGGCGCCAAGAAGAAGGGCAAGAAGAAGTCGCAAGCGAAACGCGACGCCGACGACGCGGACCTTGTCGCCGTCGCCGAGTACAAGAACCCTCGGAAACCCCCCGGAGGTGCCAACCTCTTCGACAAGATGCTCAAGGAGCCGTGCCCCTACCACCAGGGACCCGTCAAGCACACCCTTGAGGAGTGCGTCATGCTTCGGCGCCACTTCCACAGGGCCGGGCCACCTGCGGAGGGTGGCAGGGCCCACGACGGCGACAAGAAGGAAGATCACCAGGCAGGAGAGTTCCCCGAGGTTCGCGACTGCTTCATGATCTACGGTGGGCAAGCGGTGAACGCCTCGGCTCGACACCGCAAGCAAGAGCGTCGGGAGGTCTGTTCGGTGAAGGTGGCGGCGCCAGTCTACCTAGACTAGTCCGACAAGCCCATCACCTTCGACCGAGCCGACCACCCCGACCACGTGCCGAGCCCGGGGAAATACCCGCTCGTCGTCGACCCCGTCATGGGCGACGTCAGGCTCACCAAGGTCCTCATGGACGGGGGCAGCAGCCTCAACATCATCTACGCCGAGACCCTCGGGCTCCTGCGTGTCGATCTGTCCTCGGTCCGGGCAGGCGCTGCGCCTTTCCATGGGATCATTCCCGGGAAGCGCGTCCAGCCCCTCGGACAACTCGACCTTCCCGTCTGCTTCGGAACACCCTCCAACTTCCGAAGGGAGACCCTGACGTTCGAGGTGGTCGAGTTCCGAGGAACCTACCACGCGGTACTGGGAAGGCCATGCTACGTGAAGTTCATGGCCGTCCCCAACTACACCTACCCGAAGCTCAAGATGTCGGGCCCCAACGGGGTCATCACCGTCGGCCCCACGTACAAACACGCATTCGAATGCGACGTGGAGTGCGTGGAGTACGCCGAGGTCCTCGCCGAGTCCGAGGCCCTCATCGCCGACCTAGAGAGCCTCTCTAAGGAGGTGCCAGACGTGAAGCGTCATGCCGGCAACTTCGAGCCAGCGGAGACGGTTAAGTCCGTCCCCCTCGACCCCAGCAACGACGCCTCCAAGCAAGTCCGGATCGGCTCCGAGCTCGATCCCAAATAGGAAGCAGTGCTCGTCGACTTTCTCCGCGCGAACGCCAACGTCTTCGCGTGGAGTCCCTCGGACATGCCCGGCATACCGAGGGATGTCGCCGAGCACTCGGGACATCCGAGCCGGAGCCCGACCCGTCAAGCAGCCTCTGCGCCGATTCGACGAAGAAAAGCGCAGAGCCATAGGCGAGGAGATCCACAAGCTAATGGAGGCAGGGTTCATCAAAGAGGTATTCCATCCCGAATGGCTTGCCAACCCTGTGCTTGTGAGAAAGAAAGGAGGGAAATGGCGGATGTGTGTAGACTACACTGGTCTAAACAAAGCATGTCCGAAGGTTCCCTACCCTCTGCCTCGCATCGATCAAATCGTGGATTCCACTGCTGGGTGTGAAACCCTGTCTTTCCTCGATGCCTACTCAGGGTATCACCAAATCAGGATGAAAGAGTCCGACCAGCTCGTGACTTCTTTCATCACACCCTTCGGCATGTACTGCTATGTCACCATGTCGTTCGGCTTGAGGAATGCGGGCGCGACGTACCAGCGGTGCATGAACCATGTGTTCGGCGAACACATTAGCCGGACGGTCGAGGCCTACGTCGATGACATCGTAGTCAAGACGAGGAAAGCCTCCGACCTCCTTTCCGACCTTGAAGTGACATTCCGATGTCTCAAGGCGAAAGGCGTGAAGCTCAATCCCGAAAAGTGTGTCTTCGGGGTACCCCGAGGCATGCTCTTAGGGTTCATCGTCTCCGAGAGGGGCATCGAAGCCAACCCGGAGGAGATCGCAGCCATCGTCAGCATGGGGCCCATCAAGGACTTGAAAGGAGTGCAGAGGGTCATGGGATGTCTTGCGGCTCTGAGCCGCTTCATCTCACGCCTCGGCGAAAGAGGTCTGCCTCTGTACCGCCTCCTAAGGAAGGCCGAGTGCTTCACTTGGACCCCTGAGGCCGAGGAATCCCTCGGGAACCTGAAGGCGCTTCTCACGAATGTGCTTATCTTGGTGCCCCCAGCTGCCGGAGAAGCCCTCTTGATCTACGTCGTCGCGACCACTCAGGTGGTTAGCGCCGCGATTGTGGTTGAGAGGCAAGAAGAGGGGCATGCATTGCCCGTTCAGAGGCCAGTCTACTTCATCAGTGAGGTACTGTCCGAAACCAAGATCCGCTACCCACAAGTTCAGAAGCTGCTGTACGCGGTGATCCTGACGCGGCGGAAGCTGCGACACTACTTCGAGTCTCATCCGGTAATTATGGTGTCATCCTTCCCCCTGGGGGAGATCATCCAGTGCCGAGAGGCCTCGGGTAGAATTGCAAAGTGGGCGGTGGAAATCATGGGCGAAGCAATCTCGTTCGCCCCTCGGAAGGCCATCAAGTCCCAGGTCTTGGCGGACTTCGTGGCTGAATGGGTCGACACCTAGCTACCAACAGCTCCGATCCAACCAGAGCTCTGGACCATGTTCTTCGACGGGTCGCTGATGAAGACAGGAGCCGGCGCAGGCCTACTCTTCATCTCGCCCCTCGGGAAGCACCTACGCTATGTGCTACGCCTCCATTTCCCGGCATCCAACAATGTGGCTGAGTACGAGGCTCTGGTCAACGGGTTGCGGATCGCCATCGAGCTAGGGGTCCGACGCCTCGACGCTCGCGGTGACTCGCAGCTCGTCATCGACCAAGTCATGAAGAACTCCCACTGTCGCGACCCGAAGATGGAGGCCTACTGCGATGAGGTTCGGCGCCTGGAAGACAAGTTCTACGGGCTTGAGCTCAACCACATCGCCCGGCGCTACAACGAGACTGCGGACGAGCTGGCTAAAATAGCCTCGGGGCGGACAACGGTTCCCCCGGACGTCTTCTCCCGAGATCTGCATCAACCCTCTGTCAAGATCGACGACACGCCCGAGCCTGAGGCACCCTCGGCTCGGCCCGAGGTACCCTCGGCACAGTCTGAGGCACCCTCGGCTCGGCCCGAGGCACCCTCGGTTCAGCCCGAGGTACCCTTGGCCCCCGAGGGCGAGACGCTGCACATCGGGGGGGAGCGAAGCGGGGTCACGCCTGATCAAAACTGGCAGACCCCGTACCTGCAATATCTCCACCGAGGAGAGCTACCCCCCCCCCCCCCCGACCGAGCCAAAGCTCGGCGGTTGGCGCGGCGCGCCAAGTCGTTCGTCTTGCTGGGAGATGAGAAGGAGCTCTACCACCGCAGCCCCTTAGGCATCCTCCAGCGATCCATCTCCATCGCCGAAGGTCAGGAGCTCCTGCGAGAGATACATTTGGGTGCTTGCGGCCATCACGCAGCGCCTCGAGCCCTTATCGAGAATGCTTTCCGACAAGGCTTCTACTGGCCGACGGTGGTGGCCGATGCTACTAGAATTGTCCGCACCTGCGAAGGGTGTCAGTTCTACGCAAGGCAGACCCGCCTGCCCGCTCAGGCTCTGCAGACGATACCCATCACCTGGCCTTTTGCTGTGTGGGGTCTGGACCTCGTCGGCCCCTTGCAGAAGGCACCCGGGGGCTACACGCACCTGTTGGTCGCCATCGACAAATTCTCCAAGTGGATCGAGGTCCGACCCCTAAACAGCATCAGGTCCGAGCAGGCGGTGGCATTCTTCACCAACATCATCCATCGCTTCGGGGTCCCGAACTCCATCATCACCGACAACGGCACCCAGTTCACCGGCAGGAAGTTCCTGGACTTCTGCGAGAATCACCACATCCAGGTGGACTGGGCCGCTGTGGCTCATCCCATGACGAATGGGCAAGTAGAGCGTGCCAACGGCATGATTCTGCAAGGACTTAAGCATCGGATCTACAACGACCTCAACAAGTTTGGCAAGCGATGGATGAAGGAACTCCCCTCGGTGGTCTGGAGTCTGAGGACAACACCAAGCCGAGCCACGGGCTTCACGTCGTTCTTTCTAGTCTATGGGGCAGAGGTCATCTTGCCCACAGACCTGGAATACGGTTCCCCGAGGACGAGGGCCTATGCTGACCAAAGCAATCAAGCTAATCGAGAAGACTCGTTGGACCAGCTGGAAGAGGCTCGGGACAAGGCCTTACTACACTCGGCGCGGTACCAGCAGTCCCTGTGACGCTACCACGCCCGAGGGGTCCGGTCCCGAGACCTCCAGGTGGGTGACCTGGTGCTTCGGCTGCGACAAGACGCCCGAGGGCGGCACAAGCTCACACCCCCCTGGGAGAGGCCGTTCGTCATCGCCAAAGTTCTGAAGCCCGGAACGTACAAGCTGGCCAACAGTCAAGGCGAGGTCTACAGCAACGCTTGGAACATCCAACAGCTACGTCGCTTCTACCCTTAAGATGCTTTCAAGTCGTTCATATACCTCGCTCCCACGCAAAGTTTAGTCATCAAGGAAGGGTCGGCCTCGCCTCGGCAAAGCCCGACCCTCCCTCGGGGGCTAAAAGGGGGGAAACCCCTCTGCGTCGAATTTTTTCCTCGAAAAAAGATCCTTTCTGCCAGAATGTCTTTCGTGCTTTTCGACTACTTCGAAAGTGGATCCTGAAAACGACGGAGTACACGTAAGCAGTCAAGGCTGACCGAGCCGAGGGACTCCTACGCCTCCGGGATACGGATACCTCACTCATCACCTTCTGCGATAAGTAACTCACGTTCGGATAAGTGATTCCGCGGACCGAACAAGTCTTCACGTTCGGAAGCTCTTCTGCCGGAGCGATTCTTTGAGCCTCAGTGACAGAACCCCATGGACGGGTAAGAGTGTGCGTAAGCGGCAAGGCCGACCGAGCCGAGGGACTCCTACGCCTCCGGGATACTATAAGACCTAAAATGGGTAGGAAAAGAATGTAAAAGAAATAAATAATAATCAAAATAAAATAGACCATGTATAACATGTTGGAGTTTTTGTTTGACACTTAAATATACTTTAAGTTTAAACTATATGTGAATTTAATTCAAAATTTCAATTGGAATCTAATGTGAAATTAGAAAAGGAAATAAAAAAAGAGAGAAAACAGAAAACCTAGTGCTGGGCCGAATTACCTTTAGCCGGCCCAACACGGCCACTAACCAGCCCACCAGCGCGCTCGGCCCTGCTCACTGTGGCGCGGGGCCCACAAGTCGGCGGCTCCATCCAGTATCTACGCGCGCGCCAGCCGTTTTCTCCTCCGCGTTGCATGCTTGGGCCACTGCAGACGGGTCCCACTTGCCTGGTCTTCTTCTCCGATTGAAACGAACACCGAAGCTCGCGGATCGAGCCACGATTTTGGCGGGTCGTTGGAACCTCCGATTCTCATGCTACCCCTCGCCCCATGTGCATATAAGCCTACCGCCCCCATTGGCCCTCCGGAACCAAAGCCGTGCAGGGAGAAAGGGATCTGCCAGCCACCATTTTTCTGAGGTGAGAACGAAGAAAGAGAGAGAGAAAAGAACCGAGTTGTGCACGGTGGTCTGGGCGACCGCGGGGAGGAGTCTTCCGGGCTCTGGATGCGCGTGGCGGCTGTGGCGCTCCCCGTACCGTAGGCGGCGTCCTTTGCGGCATCAAGTTGGGGCGTCGGGACTCGCCTCGAAGGAGCACCGTCGCGAGTCGGCACGGCCGTGGGTGTCCCTGTTGCTTCAATAGCCAGTAAGCACCCTTATTACTTCCATCTTGTCCTCTGCTATACTTAGGGCTAGCTAGATTTGGCGCGTGGATCATCTGAGCTCTGGAAATTCTTTGTTGACGTTATTCGTCACCGTGTATCCGCACTATGCCGCGGCTGCCGTTAGGCATAGACATCAAGAGCCGGACCTCGTGGTGGATCATCGGGTGTCGGTGTGAGGTAGAAGATGGAGATGCGCCGTCTAATCTGGGCTCGAATGGCGAGCTCGGGACAGCTCGCTGCCTCGTCCATGGCGCTCGGCCGCGGCGGATTAGCGGAGGAAAGAATTAGAAGAGAGAGAGAGAGCTGAGGGGAAGAAGAAGGCGTCTTGACTGTTGATCTGTCCCTGTACGGTGGATACTAGGTGACTATAGCAACTAGATCGGATTGGCGCACAACCGTTGATGCCAAATCATACGCACAGGATTGGAGTTCGGTCATTTAAAAATCTAATCCGTAGATCCAAAATCCAACGGTTGGGATCGTTTCAACGCGTAACGATTCGTGATCTAATCCGGGCCCTCGATTATGATCCAACGACCATGATTCTCCAATACCCCTTTGCCGAGTCACTTTGCTAAAGAGTCCCTGAAATTTATCTAAACCAACCCGCCGTCCTAGGGGAGGTGTAGATTGTGTCTAGGTTCATTTTGCGGCTGAAACCCTACCTTCTCTGGTATTTGATGCGCTGTCCAGGAATTAGAAAAAAAAATCCAGAAAAGTAAATAGGAAGTGAATTTTCAATGTAACAATAAATACTAGGACTTGTTTAATTCATATAAAATTCATATTAAGTCCAAATGAGTTCATTCTAGTTCCTATAATTTTATAATACTATTGTTTATCAAATTGTGTCACTGTTTTGACATGAAAGTCACGTTAAAAATTTATATCATATTTAATCTTGTACGAAACACATAAAAGATTTAGAAATTCATAACTTAAAATCTATGACTCCAATTTGATCCGCTCCAGTTGCGTTAGTCTCGTATAAATATTTACTATACAATAAAAACATATATTATACCATGTATTATATCTGTATTTAACTGATGTTGGTTAGTTTGGTTAAACTGCTTATAAACTACTGAAATATGACCTATGGTTAATTTATAACTTAGGTTAAAGTTGAATTAATTACTACTTTAAGTTATTTTCTCTTGATTTATAAAATAAACATAAGACCTAGTTTTAATTACTTAATCACGTGGGTCTTCCGTAAACTATACCTCTTAACCGTAACTTCGATCTTAGTAATTCTCGAACCCGCGATCTCGTAGCTTCGCGTAGATCATTATTATTCAGTTTGTACTTATGTTTGGTGTGATGTTAATCTATACCATGTATGTTTGTATTGCTACGACTAGCGCGAGGTTTCGAGGATCTGAAGAATTACCCTGGTAACTGGAATCTCAAGTGCCAGGCAAGTTGTGCCCTTGATCACCTCTTTTACCCATTCATGTTCTTATTAATCATAATGATCTGCATAGATTAATTTTGCTGGAACCCAATAGGTTACCCTAGATTTTGACTATCTTTATACCTTGTTCCACCACTGGTTTTACTACTAAAGTTTTGGGTAGTTCATGCTATTGCTTTATGTGGATTTGGGTATAGAGATATTCATCACTCATTTTATACTTGTTATTATCTGTTCATTATTTTATGTTCATGATAAGATCATTATGTTAATGGGAACATGGAGAACCACCCAGGAAAACAGTGCTACCACAAGGGTTTAATGGGACGCCCTTGGCTGATTAACTAGGAAAGCTAGTGGAGGGCTACCTTACCCGAAAGGGGCAAGGGCAGTAGGGGAGTGGTCAGTGTAGGGAGGTCCTTGGGTTGATTTTGCTGCGATGGCGGTCAGACAAGAACCCTGCACTGGAGCTTCCTATAAACTGTAGCGGGTAGTCTGAAGCTAGTGGAACTTTGTAAAGGCCTCGTAGTGGTACCCTGCCTCGCTTCCTTGGTAGAGGTGTATGGAGTCTGATCAACTCTGTGGCAAATGGGTAACACGATTTGTGGGTAAAGATGCGCAACCTCTGCAGAGTGTAAAACTGGTATACTAGCCGTGCTCACGGTCATGAGCGGCTCGGACACTCACATGATTAATTTATGGAACTAAATTCAATTTGTCATATGCATTGCATCGCAGGTGATGTTGTTACTTTTGTTCTACTACTTAATTGGGTTGGTATTTACTTATACTTAGTAATTGCTAATAAAATTTTGACCAACTTTAAAAGCAATGCTCAGCTTCAACCATCCTCTTTGGTAAGCCTTACACTTCATGTGAGCTCCCACCTTTGGCGAGTTCATGCACATTATTCCCCACAACTTGTTGAGTTATGAATGTATGTGAGCTCACTCTTGCTGTCTCACACCCCCCCACAGGTCAAGAACAGGTACCACAGGATGAGGCGCATGGAGGATGCTGCGATGTGTTTGTGAGAGGTCTAGGCCGTCGTCTCCCAGTCAACTTTGGGTTGCTAGATCGTTTCCTCATATGATGTAATTATTTAATTATTTTGTATAGAACTCCTGTTATATAGTAAAGATGTGACATTCGATCATGTGCCACTATGCATCATATGTGTGAGACTTGGTCCCAGCACACCTGGTGTTTATGTTCGCGCCCGGGCTTTGGATCCCTAAAACCCGGGTGTGACAGAAGTGGTATCAGAGGAATGTTGACTGTAGGACGAAACCTAGATAGAACTGGACAACCATTCTTTATGAAAGGGAATTAGGCTTACATCTAGTCCCCAATTAATTTTGGTGGTTGAATTAACCAACACAAATAATTGGACTGACTAGTTTGCCCAAGTGTATAGATTATACAGGTGTAAAAGGTTCACACTTAGCCAATAAAAAGATCAAATTTGGATTCAACACAGGAGCAAAGGGCCAACCGAAGGCACCTCTGGTTTGGCGCACCGGACTGTCCGGTGCACCACCGGACATGTCCGGTGCACCAGAGGACTCCAACACCAACTCGCCACCTTCGGGAATTTCCAGAGGCACTCGCGCTATAATTCACCGGACTGTCCGGTGTACACCGGACAGTGTCCGGTGCGCCATGGAGAAGCGGCCTCAGGAACTCGCCAGCTTCGGGAAACTCCAACGGCTAGTCCGCTAAAATTCACCGGACTGTCCGGTGTACACCGGACTGTCCGGTGCGACTCCGGAGCAACGGCTATCTCCGCGCCAACGGCTCTCTGCCGCGCATTTAATGCGCGCTCTGCGCGCACAGAAGTCAGGCGCGCCCATACTGGCACACCGGACAGCAAACAGTACATGTCCGGTGTGCACCGGACACCCAGGTGGACCCACAAGTCAGAAGCTCCAACGGTCAGAATCCAACGGCAGTGATGACGTGGCAGGGGGCACCGGACTGTCCGGTGTGCACCGGACTGTCCGGTGCGCCATCGAACAGACAGCCTCCCAACGGCCACTTTTGGTGGTTGGGGCTATAAATACCCCAACCACCCCACCATTCATTGGATCCAAGTTCTCTACTTTCCAACTACTACAAGAGCTCTAGTATTCAAGTCTAGACACACCAAAGAGATCAAATCCTCTCCAAATTCCACACAACGCCATAGTGACTAGAGAGAGTGATTTGCTTGTGTTCTTTCGAGCTCTTGCGCTTGGATTGCTTCCTTCTTTCTTGATTCTTTCTTGTGATCAAACACTCACTTGTAATTGAGGCAAGAGGCACCAATTGTGTGGTGGCCCTTGCGGGAAGTTTGATTCCCAAGTGATTTGAGAAGAGTAGCTCACTCGGTCCGAGGGATCGTTTGAGAGAGGGAAGGGTTGAAAGAGACCCGGCCTTTGTGGCCTCCTCAACGGGGAGTAGGTTTGCAAGAACCGAACCTCGGTAAAACAAATCCGCGTGTCACACTCTTCATTTGCTTGCGATTTGTTTTGCTCCCTCTCTCGCGGACTCGTTTATATTTCTAACGCTAACCCGGCTTGTAGTTGTGATTATTTTTGAGAATTTCAGTTTCGCCCTATTCACCCCCCCCCCCTCTAGGCGACTTTCAATTGGTATCAGAGCCCGGTGCTTCATTAGAGCCTAACCGCTCGAAGTGATGTCGGGAGATCACGCCAAGAAGGAGATGGAGACCGGCGAAAAGCCCACTACAAGCCACGGGAGCACTTCATCGGAAGAGTCCCGCACCAAGAGGAAGGAAAAGAAGAAGAGCTCCTCCAACAAAGGGAAGGAGAAGAAATCTTCTTCGCACCACAAAGAGAAGAAGGAGAAATCTTCCTCCCACAAGCCACATCGGAGAGGGGACAAGCACAAAAGGATGAGGAAAGTGGTCTACTACGAGATCGACACTTCATCAACATCGACCTCCGACTCCGATGCGCCCTCCGTAACTTCTAAACGCCAAGAGCGTAAGAAGTTTAGTAAGATCCCCCTACATTACCCTCGCATTTCTAAAAATGCACCTTTACTTTCCGTCCCATTAGGCAAACCACCAACTTTTGATGGTGAAGATTATGCTAGGTGGAGTGATTTAATGCGATTTCATCTAACCTCACTCCACAAAAGTATATGGGATGTTGTTGAGTTTGGTGCACAGGTACCATCCGTAGGGGATAAAAACTATGATGAGGATGAGGTGGCCCAAATCGAGCACTTCAACTCTCAAGCGACAACAATACTCCTCGCCTCCTTAAGTAGAGAGGAGTATAACAAAGTTCAAGGGTTGAAGAGCGCCAAGGAGGTTTGGGATGTGCTCAAAACCGCGCACGAAGGAGATGAGCTCACTAAGATCACTAAGCGGGAAACGATCGAGGGGGAGCTCGGTCGGTTCTGGCTTCGCAAAGGGGAAGAGCCACAACACATGTACAACCGGCTCAAGACTTTGGTGAACCAAGTGCGCAACCTTGGGAGCGTCAAGTGGGACGACCACGAAATGGTTAAGGTTATTCTAAGATCTCTCATTTTCCTTAACCCCACTCAAGTTCAATTAATTCGTGGTAATCCTAGATATACTAAAATGACCCCCGAGGAAGTTATCGGAAATTTTGTAAGTTTTGAGTGCATGATCGAAGGCTCAAGGAAGATCAACGAGCTTGATGATCCATCCACATCCGAAGCTCAACCCGTCGCATTCAAGGCGACGGAGGAGAAGAAGGAGGAGGCTACACCAAGTCGACAACCTATAGACGCCTCCAAGCTCGACAATGAGGAAATGGCACTCGTCATCAAGAGCTTCCGCCAAATCCTCAAACAAAGGAGGGGGAAAGACTACAAGCCCCGCTCCAAAAAGGTTTGCTACAAATGTGGTAAGCCCGGTCATTTTATTGCTAAATGTCCTATATCAAGTGGCAGTGACCGAGGCGACGACAAGAAGGGGAGAAGAAAGGAGAAAAAGAAGTACTACAAGAAGAAGGGCGGCGATGCCCATGTTTGTCGGGAGTGGGATTCCGACGAAAGCTCAAGCGACTCCTCCGACGACGAGGACGCCGCCAACATCGCCGTCACCAAGGGACTTCTCTTCCCCAACGTCGGCCACAAGTGCCTCATGGCAAAAGACGGCAAAAAGAAGAAGGTTAAATCCAACTCCTCCACTAAATATGAGTCTTCCAGTGATGATAATGCTAGTGGTGAGGAAGATAATTTGCGTACTCTTTTTGCCAACCTTAACATGGAACAAAAGGAGAAATTAAATGAACTAATTAGTGCCATCCATGAGAAGGATGATCTCTTGGACTCCCAAGAGGACTTCCTAATCAAGGAAAATAAAAAACATGTTAAGGTTAAAAATGCTTACGCTCTACAAGTTGAAAAATGTGAAAAATTGTCTAGTGAGCTAAGCACTTGCCGTGAGATGATTGACAACCTTAGAAATGAAAATGCTAATGCTAAGGTTGATTCTCATGTTTGTAATGTTTCAATTCCCAATCCTAGAGATAATAATGATGATTTGCTTGCTAGGATTGAAGAATTAAACATTTCTCTTGCTAGCCTTAGATTAGAGAATGAAAATTTGATTGCTAAGGCTAAAGATTTTGATGTTTGCAAAGTTACAATTGCCAATCTTAGAGATAAAAATGATATACTTCGTGCTAAGATTGTTGAACTTAATTCTTGCAAACCATCTACATCTACCATTGAGCATGTCACTATTTGTACTAGATGTAGAAATGTTGATATTGATGCTATTCATGATCATATGGCTTTAATTAAACAACAAAATGATCATATAGCAAAACTAGATGCTAAAATTGCCGAGCACAACTTAGAAAATGAGAAATTTAAATTTGCTCGTAGCATGCTTTATAGTGGGAGACGCCCTGGCATTAAGGATGGCATTGGCTACCAAAGGGGAGACAATGTCAAACTTAGTGCCCCTCCTAAAAGATTGTCAAATTTTGTTAAGGGCAAGGCTCCCATGCCTCAGGATAACGAGGGTTACATTTTATACCCTGCCGGTTATCCCGAGGACAAAATTAGGAGAATTCACTCTAGGAAGTCTCACTCTGGCTCTAATCATGCTTTTATGTATAAGGGTGAGACATCTAGTTCTAGGCAACCAACCCGTGCTAAGTTGCCTAAGAAAACTCCTATTGCATCAAATGAACATAATCTTTCATTTAAAACCTTTGATGCATCTTATGTTCTAACTAACAAATCCGGCAAAGTAATTGCCAAATATGTTGGGGGCAAACACAAGGGCTCCAAGACTTGTGTTTGGGTACCCAAAGTTCTTGTGTCTAATGCCAAAGGACCCAAAACCGTTTGGGTACCTAAAGTCAAGAACTAAAATTGTTTTGTAGGTTTATGCATCCGGGGGCTCAAGTTGGATACTCGACAGCGGGTGCACAAACCACATGACAGGGGAGAAAAAGATGTTCTCCTCATATGAGAAAAACCAAGATCCCCAACGAGCTATCACATTCGGGGATGGAAATCAAGGTTTGGTCAAAGGACTTGGTAAAATTGCTATATCTCCTGACCATTCTATTTCCAATGTTTTTCTTGTTGATTCTTTAGATTACAATTTGCTTTCTGTATCTCAATTATGTCAAATGGGTTACAACTGTCTTTTCACTGATATAGGTGTCACTGTCTTTAGAAGAAGTGATGATTCAATAGCATTTAAGGGAGTGTTAGAGGGTCAGCTATACTTGGTAGACTTTGATAGAGCTGAACTTGACACTTGCTTAATTGCTAAGACTAACTTGGGTTGGCTCTGGCACCGCCGACTAGCCCATGTTGGGATGAAGAATCTTCATAAACTTCTAAAGGGAGAACACATTTTAGGATTAACAAATGTTCATTTTGAGAAAAACAGGATTTGTAGCGCATGCCAGGCAGGGAAGCAAGTTGGAGCTCATCATCCACACAAGAACATCATGACGACCGACAGGCCACTGGAGCTCCTACACATGGATCTATTCGGCCCGATTGCTTACATAAGCATCGGCGGGAGTAAGTACTGTCTAGTTATTGTGGATGATTATTCTCGCTTCACTTGGGTATTCTTTTTACAGGAAAAATCTCAAACCCAAGAGACCTTAAAGGGATTCTTAAGACGGGCTCAAAATGAGTTCGGCTTAAGGATCAAGAAAATAAGAAGCGACAACGGGACGGAGTTCAAGAACTCTCAAATTGAAGGCTTTCTTGAGGAAGAGGGCATCAAGCATGAGTTCTCTTCTCCCTACACCCCTCAACAAAATGGTATAGTAGAGAGGAAGAATCGAACTCTATTGGATATAGCAAGGACCATGCTTGATGAGTACAAGACTTCGGATCGGTTTTGGGCCGAGGCGGTCAACACCGCTTGCTACGCCATCAACCGGTTATATCTTCACCGAATCCTCAAGAAGACATCATATGAACTCCTAACCGGTAAAAAGCCCAATATTTCTTATTTTAGAGTCTTTGGTAGCAAATGTTTTATTCTTGTTAAAAGAGGTAGAAAATCTAAATTTGCTCCTAAGACTGTAGAAGGCTTTTTGCTCGGTTATGACTCAAACACAAGGGCATATAGAGTCTTTAACAAGTCCACTGGACTAGTTGAAGTCTCATGTGACGTTGTGTTTGATGAGACTAACGGCTCTCAAGTAGAGCAAGTTGATCTTGATGAGATAGGTGAAGAACAGGCTCCGTGCATCGCGCTACGAAACATGTCCATTGGGGATGTGTGCCCTAAGGAACTCGAAGAGCCTCCAAATACACAAGATCAACCATCCTCCTCCACGCAAGCATCTCCACCAACCCATGATGAGGACGAGGCTCAAGTTGATGAAGGAGAGGATCAAAAGGATGAGCCACCTCAAGATGACGACAACGATCAAGGGGGAGATGCAAATGAGGAAGACAAGGAGGATGAAGAGAAAAGGCCGCCTCACCCAAGAGTCCACCAAGCAATACAAAGAGATCACCCCGTCGACACTATCCTCGGCGACATTCATAAGGGGGTAACTACTAGATCTCGTGTTGCACATTTTTGTGAGCATTACTCGTTTGTTTCCTCTATTGAGCCACACAGGGTAGAGGAAGCACTACAAGATTCGAATTGGGTGGTGGCGATGCAAGAGGAACTCAACAATTTCACAAGGAACGAGGTATGGCACTTAGTTCCACGTCCTAACCAAAATGTTGTAGGAACCAAATGGGTCTTCCGCAACAAGCAAGATGAGCATGGTGTGGTGACAAGGAACAAAGCACGACTTGTGGCCAAGGGATACTCCCAAGTCGAAGGTTTGGATTTCGGTGAAACCTATGCACCCGTAGCTAGGCTTGAGTCAATTCGCATATTATTGGCCTATGCTACTTACCATGGCTTTAAGCTTTATCAAATGGACGTGAAAAGTGCCTTCCTCAACGGACCAATCAAGGAAGAGGTCTATGTTGAGCAACCTCCCGGCTTTGAAGACAGTGAGTACCCTAACCATGTTTATAGGCTCTCTAAGGCGCTTTATGGGCTCAAGCAAGCCCCAAGAGCATGGTATGAATGTCTTAGAGATTTCCTTATTGCAAATGGCTTCAAAGTCGGCAAGGCCGATCCTACTCTCTTTACTAAAACTCTTGAAAATGATTTGTTCGTATGCCAAATTTATGTTGATGATATTATATTTGGGTCTACTAACGAATCTACATGTGAAGAATTTAGTAGGATCATGACACAGAAATTCGAGATGTCTATGATGGGGGAGTTGAAGTATTTCTTAGGATTTCAAGTGAAGCAACTCCAAGAGGGCAACTTCCTTAGCCAAACAAAGTATACTCAAGATATTTTAAGCAAGTTTGGGATGAAGGATGCCAAGCCCATCAAGACACCCATGGGAACCAATGGGCATCTCGACCTCGACACGGGAGGTAAGTCCGTGGATCAAAAGGTATACCGGTCGATGATAGGTTCCTTACTCTATTTATGTGCTTCTCGACCGGACATTATGCTTTCCGTTTGCATGTGTGCAAGATTCCAATCCGACCCTAAGGAATCCCACCTTACGGCCGTAAAACGAATCTTGAGATATTTGGCTTATACTCCTAAGTTTGGGCTTTGGTACCCTCGGGGATCCACTTTTGATTTAATTGGTTATTCCGATGCTGATTGGGCGGGGTGTAAGATTAATAGGAAGAGCACATCGGGGACTTGCCAGTTCTTGGGAAGATCCTTGGTGTCTTGGGCTTCAAAGAAGCAAAATTCGGTTGCTCTTTCCACCGCCGAAGCCGAGTACATTGCCGCAGGTCATTGTTGCGCGCAATTGCTTTGGATGAGGCAAACCCTGCGGGACTATGGTTACAAATTAACCAAAGTCCCTTTGCTATGTGATAATGAGAGTGCAATCAAAATGGCCGACAATCCCGTCGAGCATAGCCGCACTAAGCACATAGCCATTCGGTATCATTTTCTTAGGGATCACCAACAAAAGGGAGATATCGAGATTTCTTATATTAACACTAAAGATCAATTAGCCGATATCTTTACCAAGCCTCTTGATGAACAAACTTTTACCAAACTTAGGCATGAGCTCAATATTCTTGATTCGCGCAATTTCTTTTGCTAGATTGCACACGTAGCTCATTTATATACCTTTGATCATATCTCTTTCATATGCTATGACTAATGTGTTTTTAAGTCCATTTCACACCAAGTCATAGGTATATTGAAAGGGAATTGGAGTCTTCGGCGAAGACAAAGGCTTCCACTCCGTAACTCATCCTTTGCCATCGCTCCAAGAAAAGGATCTTGTCTTTGGGGGAGAGAGTAAAAGCCCAAAGCAAAAGGACCGGACTTCGTCTTTGGTATAATCTTAACTCATTTACTTATGACCAAAGGGGAAGATAGTACTTCGATGGGCTCTAATGATTCCGTTTTTGGCGATTCATGCCAAAGGGGGAGAAAGTATGAGCCCAAAGCAAAAGGACCGCACCACCACCAATTTCAAAAACTTAGTGCTTTCCAAGAGTATTTATCAATTGGTATCCTATTGTGTTCAAAAGGAGGAGAAAATTAGTTTTTCAAAAATGTATATCAAAACCCTCTTGAACACTAAGAGGTGGATCTCCTTTAGGGGGAGTTTTGTAAAGTCAAAGGAAAAGCATTTTAAACAGGGGGAGAAAATTTCAAATCTTGAAAATGCTTTGCAAACTCTTATTCATTTACCTTTGACTATTTGCAAAAGATCTTTGAAATAGATTTACAAAAAGAATTTGCAAAAACAAAACATGTGGTGCAAACGTGGTCCAAAATGTTATATAAGAAAGAAACAATCCATGCATATATTGTAAGTATTTATATTGGCTCAATTCCAAGCAACCTTTACACTTACATTATGCAAACTAGTTCAATTATGCACTTCTATATTTGCTTTGGTTTGTGTTGGCATCAATCACCAAAAAGGGGGAGATTGAAAGGGAATTAGGCTTACATCTAGTCCCCAATTAATTTTGGTGGTTGAATTAACCAACACAAATAATTGGACTGACTAGTTTGCCCAAGTGTATAGATTATACAGGTGTAAAAGGTTCACACTTAGCCAATAAAAAGATCAAATTTGGATTCAACACAGGAGCAAAGGGCCAACCGAAGGCACCTCTGGTTTGGCGCACCGGACTGTCCGGTGCACCACCGGACAGTGTCCGGTGCACCACCGGACATGTCCGGTGCACCAGAGGACTCCAACACCAACTCGCCACCTTCGGGAATTTCCAGAGGCACTCGCGCTATAATTCACCGGACTGTCCGGTGTACACCGGACAGTGTCCGGTGCGCCATGGAGAAGCGGCCTCAGGAACTCGCCAGCTTCGGGAAACTCCAACGGCTAGTCCGCTAAAATTCACCGGACTGTCCGGTGTACACCGGACTGTCCGGTGCGACTCCGGAGCAACGGCTATCTCCGCGCCAACGGCTCTCTGTCGTGCATTTAATGCGCGCTCTGCGCGCACAGAAGTCAGGCGCGCCCATACTGGCACACCGGACAGCAAACAGTACATGTCCGGTGTGCACCGGACACCCAGGTGGACCCACAAGTCAGAAGCTCCAACGGTCAGAATCCAACGGCAGTGATGACGTGGCAGGGGGCACCGGACTGTCCGGTGTGCACCGGACTGTCCGATGCGCCATCGAACAGACAGCCTCCCAACGGCCACTTTTGGTGGTTGGGGCTATAAATACCCCAACCACCCCACCATTCATTGGATCCAAGTTCTCTACTTCCCAACTACTACAAGAGCTCTAGTATTCAAGTCTAGACACACCAAAGAGATCAAATCCTCTCCAAATTCCACACAACGCCATAGTGACTAGAGAGAGTGATTTGCTTGTGTTCTTTCGAGCTCTTGCGCTTGGATTGCTTCCTTCTTTCTTGATTCTTTCTTGTGATCAAACACTCACTTGTAATTGAGGCAAGAGGCACCAATTGTGTGGTGGCCCTTGCGGGAAGTTTGATTCCCAAGTGATTTGAGAAGAGTAGCTCACTCGGTCCGAGGGATCGTTTGAGAGATGGAAGGGTTGAAAGAGACCCGGCCTTTGTGGCCTCCTCAACGGGGAGTAGGTTTGCAAGAACCGAACCTCGGTAAAACAAATCCGCGTGTCACACTCTTCATTTGCTTGCGATTTGTTTTGCTCCCTCTCTCGCGGACTCGTTTATATTTCTAACGCTAACCCGGCTTGTAGTTGTGATTATTTTTGAGAATTTCAGTTTCGCCCTATTCACCCCCCCCCCCTCTAGGCGACTTTCACTTTACTTACCCTTGCTACTCTGATTCTTTTCTAAACTTTTCTTAATCTTTTCTCTTCTATTTCCGCTTTACTCTGATTATTCTTACCTTTTCATTCTAAAGACAAATGTGGATTTCACACTTTGAAATCCTGTGCCTAAAGTGACCTTTAGGACTAGGAGACCTACTCCTAAGAACGAAAACAAAACTATTTTTATAGGTATCTATGTGTTTGAATGCTTGTTCTTATGATACATGTTTGATTTGGATTTTTGATTGAGTGTGATGAGTTGTGGAGTAATGTCCACAATTACATCTGCATATACGTATAGGCTTAAATAGAATTCATAAGAAAACTAAGCAACTTAGATTATCCTCCATTAAAATGTATCTATCTCATAGAGATCTGAAAGTCGCCTAGAGGGGGGTGAATAGGGCGAAACTGAAATTGTCAAAAATAATCACAACTACAAGCCGGGTTAGCGTTAGAAATATAATCGAGTCCGCGAGAGAGGGTGCAAAACAAATCGCAAGCGAATAAGAAGTGAGACACGCGGATTTGTTTTACCGAGGTTCGGTTCTCGCAAACCTACTCCCCGTTGAGGAGGCCACAAAGGTCGGGTCTCTTTCAACCCTTACCCTCTCTCAAACGATCCCTCGGACCGAGTGAGCTTTCTCTTCTCAATCACTTGGAACACAAAGTTCCCACAAGGACCACCACAAGTTTGGTGTCTCTTGCCTCAATTACAAGTGAGTTTGATTGCAATAAAAGAATCAAGAAAGAAGAAAGCAATCCAAGCGCAAGAGCTCGAAAGAACACAAGCAAATCTCTCTCTCTAATCACTAGGGCGTTGTGTGGAATTTGGAGAGGATTTGATCTCTTTGGTGTGTCTAGAATTGAATGCTAGAGCTCTTGTAAGTGGTTGGGAAGTGGAAAACTTGGATGCGATGAATGGTGGGTGGTTGGGGTATTTATAGCCCCAACCACCAAACTAGCCGTTTGGTGGAGCTATCTGTTCGATGGCGCACCGGACAGTCCGGTGCACACCGGACATGTCCGGTGCGACAGCCACGTCACCAAAAGCCGTTGGGGTCGACCGTTGGAGCTCTGTCTTCTGGGCCCGCCTGGATGTCCGGTGGCGCACCGGACATGTACTGTTGAATGTCCGGTGCGCCAGCATGGGCGTGCCTGACCTCTGCGCGCGCAGCGCGCACATTAAATGCGCCGCAGGTAGCCGTTGGCGCCGAAATAGCCGTTGCCCCGCTGTTGCACCGGACAGTCCGGTGTACACCGGACAGTCCGGTGAATTATAGCGGAGCGGCTGGAGTGAAAACCCGAGGTTGGCGAGTTCCGGAGGCGGCTCTTCCTTGGAGCACCGGTGTCACACCCGGCTTTAAGGAACCAAGCCAGGTGCATCTCATACATGCGCCAAGAAGACAACATATATAATAACAGAGTGTATAGAGATAAATGTCACAATAATCAGAGTATTTATTACATAGCGGAAGACTTATTACAAAATAAAAGAATAAATATAAAACGAACTAAGGATCGTCGGCGCCAATGTCAACTGAGAAACGCCACCTAGATCAGGTCATACTCCTCGCCTTGTGGCTCCTCCTGAACCGCCTGCTCTTCTCCTGTGGGGGGTGTGAGACAGCAAGAGTGAGCTCACATACGTTCATCGCTCAACAAGTCGTGGGGAATAATGTGACATGAACTCACCAAAGGTGGGAGCTCATGGAGTGTAAGGCTTATCAAAGAGAATGGTTAAAGCTGAGCATTGCTTTTAATGTTGGTCAAACTTTTATTAGCAGTTACTAGATGTAAGTAAATACCAAACCTTAAATAAAGTAATAGAACAAATTAATAATAAACCCATGCAATGCAAATGACAAAATTGAATTTAAGTTCCATAATTTAAACATCAGAGAGTCCTGAGCTACTCATGACCGTGAGCTCGGCTAGTATACCAGTTTTACACTCTGCAGAGGTTGTACCCTTTACCCACAAGTCATGCTACCCATATGCCAAGGGGTCGCGAATCCCATACACCTCTACCTAGGAAGCGCGGCAGGGCAACACTACGAGGCTTTTACAAAGTTCCACTAGCTTCCGAAAACCCGCTACAGTTTATAGGAAGTTCCAATGCAGGGTTCCTGGCTGACTGCCATCGCAGCAAAATCAACCAGGGACCTCCCTACACTGACCACTCCCCTACTGCCCTTGCCCCTTTCGGGTAAGGTAGTCTTCCACTAGCTTTCCTAATTAGTCAGCCAAGGGCGTCCCATTAAACCCTTGTGGTGGCACGTGGTTCTTAAGTTAAGCTCTATGTTCCAATTAACATTAATGATCTTAACATGAACATAAATAGAATAACAAAAAGAATTGGAACATAGAGGTAATAAATGATTATCCCAAAACCATGTAAAGCAATAGCAAACTACCCAAGTGATTCGGGGTATACAAGGTAATGAGATAAACAATCTAGGGTGACCTATTGGGTCCCATCAAAATTAACCTATGCATGGATAAATGATATTAAAGAATATTATTGGGTAAAATGTGGTCAAGGGCACAACTTGCCTTCAATGAGCTCCTGCTCAGCTACTTCAACCTGCTGCTCACCAGTATCCTCAGCAACGGGCTCTTCTACTCGCCACAATACAAACAAGAACAGTGCATATAGAGAAATTAACATTACACCAAACATATATAAAAAATACACAGTAATAATCTACACATTAAAATAAAATCCTAGGAACAGGAATCGTAATTTTTGGAGTTATAGATTTTAAGATATGAATTTTCAAAGGTTTCATGTGTTTAAATTGGATTAAGTGAGGAATTAAATTTATTACTGTTTTCATAACAAAACAGAGGTTCTAAGTGATAGAGAATAAAATTATAAAATTTTAGGAACTGGAATGGAGTAATTTGGAGTTAGTATGAATTTTCTATGAATTATTGAAGATTTAGCACTTATTTTTGTATTAAAAATACATTTTCTAATTCATTTACTCATTTTAAAACAGCACTGGACTGGGCCTCAAATTCAGTTAAGCACAGGGGGCTCAGGGGAAGAATCCAGAGACCCAGCGCACAAAGGCGAGGGACGGCGGGTTGATATATGTAAAGAGTAGGGTCTCTTTTGAAGTTTTATACCACCGAAGGGGTATCGGGATTTACTGGCCGCACGATCCAGATCTGGCGGTCCGGATTAGATCGCCATTAAATGAAGAGGTATGCGATCACGGCCACAGGATCTAAGATCAAGGGTAAGGATTTAATAAAGCCGATATCCATCTGTGGCCCTCGGATCTAGATCTGATGGCTAGAAGCGCGAGTTACCCAGCACCGCCAGATCGACGTTCAACGGTACATATTAAAATAAACTGAAAGGGTAAGCGCTATCTAATCCTAGCCACACACGCACAGATCAACGGCTCAGAACGAATCGGTCATGATCTAATCTCATCCGCTGGAAACCGATCCAACGGCACAAGATGATTACCCCCAGATCTAATCCTAGCCACAGGATTCTACATCTGACGGCAGGCGTGTCTTCTCCTATCTCGAGCACACCAGGCGGCGGGGCTGGCTTCCCCCGCGGTGGAGCATCGCCGGCGTACCGCGCCCAGGTGATCCCGGACCGCATTGGCTATCCCGGTAGGCGCTAATCGAAGAGGGAAGGATGGGGAATGCGATGACGTGCCACTCACCCCAATTCCGGTGCCGAGAAGATCGGGCCACGCTGCTCTGCGGATCCGCGGTGACGCTGGGGAGTTGACGCCGGCTCGGTGACACCAGTGCGCTCCCAACTTCAGGCAAGATCCCCCACGGTAGCGCGGAGCACCCAACGACGACCCAGTGCCGAAATGGCCAGCGTTTTCGCGAGGCCGAGCTGTGCGGCAATGGCGGTGCAGTACAGACCTTTGGGTGGCTTTGGGGGAAGAAGGGATCGCGGTAAGCGCGGCAGGGCGAGTCGCAAGGCGGGTTCAGCGAGAACCCAACCCAACCATATATCTTGAGTCCCAGGGAGGGAACGATCGCCGAAATCCCCGCCGGATTTGGTCTTCCGCCGCGCCTTCCTCGCGCGATCTGTTGCGGTGTAGGAGACGAGCCTGACGCCTGGGGTCCATGCGCCAGTGAAGAGGTGAGGAGCGACCACAGATGAGCACCGGCCGACCGACGAAGGGGCCCACCAGTCGGCGCACGGGGCTGTGGCAAGTTGGGCCGCGCGGTGGAGAAGCGGGGTTGGGCCGAATTCCAGTATTTAGGCCCAGTTAGTTGGGTTTGTTTTTATTCTTTTATTTTCTATTCCTTTTTCATTTTCTTTATTTTCAAATTCAAACTCCTTTCAAATTTAAATTCTCATTCTCATGGAAAACTTATCCTCAGTTTTATATTATGCCATGAACAGTATCGATTTGGAGATATATTTATATGGACATTGTTTTTATCTTAAATCCTTATATATCTTCTCCTTCTCAAATTCTAGAATTTTCTTTTTGAATTAATATATTTCCTGTCTTTTTATTTTTATATTGTCAAAAAAAAAGAATGCATACACACAAAAATAATATCCAGCATGATGCATACTTTCAATGGCATATATTCTTTTATTAATTATTTGCTTTTGAATATGGTGTTCACATGGGATGATGCACAAAGGTTAAACCCACATAAAGAGAAATTGTTTCTCTATTGGTATTATTTCTAGCAATTTACCAAGTGGGTGTTACAACCGGACATGTCCGGTGTACACCGGACAGTCCGGTGAATTATAGCGGAGTCGCCTCTGGAAATTCCCGAAGGTGACGAGTTTGAATTCAGAGTCCTCTGGTGCACCGGACATGTCCGGTGGCACACCGAACAGTCCGGTGCGCCAGACCAGAGGTGCCTTCGGTTGTCCCTTTGCTCTTTTGTCGAACCCAATACTTGGTCTTTTTATTGGCTAAGTGTGAACCTTTTGCACCTGTATAATTTATACACTTAGAGCAAACTAGTTAGTCCAATATTTGTGTTGGGCAATTCAATCACCAAAATTATTTGGGAACTAGGTGTAAGCCTAATTCCCTTTCAATCTCCCCCTTTTTGGTGATTGATGCCAACACAAACCAAAGCAAATATAAAAGTGCATAATTTGAACTAGTTTGTATAATGTAAGTGCAAAGGTTGCTTGGAATTGAGCCAATATAAATACTTACATGATGTGCATGGATTGTTTCTATGTTTTTAACATATTGGACCACATTCGCACCACATGTTTTGTTTTTGCAAATCTTTTTGTAAATTCTTCTTAAAAACCTTTTGCAAGATAGTCAAAGGTAAATGAATAAGATTTTTGCAAAGCATTTTCAAGATTTGAAATTTTCTCCTCTTGTTCCAAATGCTTTTTCTTTGACTAAACAAAACATCCCCCTCAAATAGATTCTCCTCTTAGTGTTCAAGAGGGTTTTAAGATATCAAGTTTTGAAAATACTACTTGCTCCCCCTTTAGAACATAAAGAGATACCAATTTTGAAATTTTCCATCCAATTGAAAAAACTCCAAATTTTTAAAATTAGGTGGTGGTGCGGTCCTTTTGCTTTGGGCTCATATTTTCTCCCCCTTTGGCATGAATCGCCAAAAACGGAATCATTAGAGCCCAACAAAGTACTTTCTCCTCCTTTGGTCATAAAATAAATGAGTGAAGATTATACCAAAGTTGGAGAGATGCTCGGAGTGACGGCGAAGGATGAGTAATAGAGTGGAGTGGAAGTCTTTGTCTTTGCCGAAGACTCCAATTCCCTTTCAATATACCTATGACTTGGTTTGAAATACACTTGAAGACACATTAGTCATAGCATATATAAAAGAGATATGATCAAAGGTATACTTGTGTGCTATGTGTGCAAATTAGCAAAAGAAATTCCTAGAATCAAGAATATTGAGCTCATGCCTAAGTCTGGTAAAAGATTGTTCATCAAGTGGCTTGGTAAAAATATCGGCTAATTGATCTTTAGTGTTAATGTAAGAAATCTCGATATCCCCCTTTTGTTGGTGATCCCGAAGAAAATGATACCGAATGGCTATGTGTTTAGTGCGGCTATGCTCAACGGGATTATCCGCCATGCGGATTGCACTCTCATTATCACATAGAAGAGTAACTTTGGTTAGTTTGTAACCGTAATCCCGCAGGGTATGCCTCATCCAAAGCAATTGCGCGCAACAATGGCCTGCGGCAATATACTCGGCTTCGGCGGTAGAAAGAGCGACCGAATTTTGCTTCTTTGAAGCCCAAGACACCAAGGATCTTCCCAAGAACTGGCAAGTCCCTGATGTGCTCTTCCTATTAATCTTACACCCCGCCCAATCGGCATCCGAATATCCAATCAAATCAAATGTGGATCCCCGAGGGTACCAAAGCCCAAACTTAGGTGTATAAGCCAAATATCTCAAGATTCGTTTTACGGCCGTAAGGTGTGATTCCTTAGGGTCGGCTTGGAATCTTGCACACATGCAAACGGAAAGCATAATGTCCGGTCGAGATGCACATAAATAGAGCAATGAACCAATCATCGACCGATATACCTTTTGATCCACGGACTTACCTCCCGTGTCGAGGTCGAGATGCCCATTTGTTCCCATGGGTGTCTTGATGGGCTTGGCATCCTTCATTTCAAACTTGCTTAGAATGTCTTGAGTATACTTCGTTTGGCTAATGAAGGTGCCCTCTTGGAGTTGCTTGACTTGGAATCCTAGAAAATATTTCAACTCCCCCATCATAGACATCTCGAATTTTTGTGTCATGATCCTACTAAATTCTTCACAAGTAGATTCGTTAGTAGACCCAAATATGATATCATCAACATAAATTTGGCATACAAACAAATCATTGTCAAGAGTTTTAGTGAACAAAGTAGGATCGGCCTTGTCGACTTTGAAGCCATTTGCAATAAGGAAATCTCTAAGGCATTCATACCATGCTCTTGGGGCCTGCTTGAGCCCATAAAGCGCCTTAGAGAGCCTATAAACATGATTAGGGTACTCACTATCTTCAAAGCCGGGAGGTTGCTCAACATAGACCTCCTCCTTGATTGGTCCATTGAGGAAGGCACTCTTTACGTCCATTTGATAAAGCTTGAAGCCATGGTAAGTAGCATAGGCTAATAATATGCGAATTGACTCAAGCCTAGCTACGGGTGCATAGGTTTCACCGAAATCCAAACCTTCGACTTGTGAATACCCCTTGGCCACGAGTCGAGCTTTGTTCCTTGTCACCACACCATGCTCGTCTTGTTTGTTGCGGAAGACCCACTTGGTTCCTACACCATTTTGATTAGGACGTGGAACTAAATGCCATACCTCGTTCCTCGTGAAATTGTTGAGCTCCTCTTGCATCGCCATCACCCAATCCGAATCTTGGAGTGCTTCCTCTACCCTGTGTGGCTCAATAGAGGAAACAAAAGAGTAATGTTCACAAAAATGTGCAACCCGAGATCGAGTGGTTACCCCCTTATGAATGTCGCCGAGGATGGTGTCGACGGGGTGATCTCGTTGGATTGCTTGGTGGACTCTTGGGTGTGGCGGCCTAGGTTGTTCATCCTCCTTGTCTTGATCATTTGCATCTCCCCCTTGATCATTGCTGTCATCTTGAGGTGGCTCATCTTTTTGATCTTCTCCTTCATCAACTTGAGCCTCATCCTCATTTTGAGTTGGTGGAGATGCTTGCGTGGAGGAGGATGGTTGATCTTGTGCACTTAAAGGCTCTTCGGATTCCTTAGGACACACATCCCCAATAGACATGTTCCTTAGCGCTATGCATGGAGCCTGTTCTTCACCTATCTCATCAAGATCACTTTGCTCTACTTGAGAGCCGTTAGTCTCATCAAACACAACGTCACAAGAAACTTCAACAAGTCCTGAGGTCTTGTTAAAGACTCTATATGCCCTTGTGTTTGAGTCATATCCTAGTAAAAAGCCTTCTACAGTTTTAGGAGCAAATTTAGATTTTCTACCTCTTTTTACAAGAATAAAGCATTTGCTACCAAAAACTCTAAAATATGAAATATTTGGCTTTTTACCGGTTAGGAGTTCATAGGATGTCTTCTTGAGGATTCGGTGGAGATATAACCGGTTGATGGCGTAGCAGGCGGTGTTGACCGCCTCGGCCCAAAACCGATCCGGTGTCTTGTACTCATCAAGCATGGTTCTTGCCATGTCCAATAGAGTTCGATTCTTCCTCTCCACTACACCATTTTGTTGTGGGGGTGTAGGGAGAAGAGAACTCATGCTTGATGCCCTCCTCCTCAAGGAAGCCTTCAATTTGAGAGTTCTTGAACTCCGTCCCATTGTCGCTTCTAATTTTCTTGATCCTTAAGCCAAACTCATTTTGAGCCCGTCTCAAGAATCCCTTTAAGGTCCCTTGGGTATGAGATTTTTCCTGTAAAAAGAACACCCAAGTGAAGCGAGAATAATCATCCACAATAACTAGACAGTACTTACTCCCGCCGATGCTTATGTAAGCGATCGGGCCGAATAGGTCCATGTGTAGGAGCTCCAGTGGCCTGTCACTAGTCATGATGTTCTTGTGTGGATGATGAGTGCCAACTTGCTTCCCGGCTTGGCATGCGCTACAAATCCTGTCTTTCTCAAAATGAACATTGGTTAGTCCTAAAATGTGTTCTCCCTTTAGAAGCTTATGAAGATTCTTCATTCCAACATGGGCTAGTCGGCGGTGCCAGAGCCAACCCAAGTTAGTCTTAGCAACCAAGCAAGTGTCGAGTTCAGCTCTATCAAAATCTACCAAGTATAGCTGACCCTCTAACACTCCCTTGAATGCTATTGAATCATCACTTCTTCTAAAGACAGTAACACCTATATCAGCAAATAGACAGTTGTAGCCCATTTGACATAATTGGGATACGGAAAGCAAATTGTAATCTAAAGAATCTACAAGAAAAACATTGGAAATAGTATGGTCAGGTGATATAGCAATTTTACCCAATCCTTTGACCAAACCTTGATTTCCATCCCCGAATGTGATAGCTCGTTGGGGATCTTGGTTTTTCTCATATGAGGAGAACATCTTCTTCTCCCCTGTCATGTGGTTTGTGCACCCGCTGTCGAGTATCCAACTTGAGCCCCTGGATGCATAAACCTACAAAACAATTTTAGTTCTTGACTTTAGGTACCCAAACGGTTTTGGGTCCTTTGGCATTAGAAACAAGAACTTTGGGTACCCAAACACAAGTCTTGGAGCCCTTGTGTTTGCCCCCAACAAACTTGGCAACTACTTTGCCGGATTTGTTAGTCAAAACATAAGATGCATCAAAAGTTTTAAATGAAATGCTATGATCATTTGATGCAATAGGAGTTTTCTTTCTAGGCAACTTGGCACGGGTTGGTTGCCTAGAGCTAGATGTCTCACCCTTATACATAAAAGCATGGTTAGGGCCAGAGTGAGACTTCCTAGAATGAGTTCTCCTAATTTTGCTCTCGGGATAACCGGCAGGGTACAAAATGTAACCCTCGTTATCCTGAGGCATTGGAGCCTTGCCCTTAACAAAGTTAGACAAGTTCTTAGGAGGGGCATTAAGTTTGACATTGTCTCCCCTTTGGAAGCCAATGCCATCCTTGATGCCAGGGCGTCTCCCATTATAGAGCATACTTCTAGCAAATTTAAACTTTTCATTTTCTAAGTTATGCTCAGCAATTTTTGCATCTAATAATGCTATATGATCATTTTGTTGTTTAATTAAAGCCATGTGATCATGAATAGCATTGATATCAACATCTCTACATCTAGTACAAATAGAAGTGTGCTCAACGGTAGATGTAGAGGGTTTGCAAGATTTTAATTCTACAACCTTAGCATGCAACATATCATTCTTAGTCCTAAGGTCGGAAATTGTAACATTGCAAACATCTAATTCTTTAGCCTTAGCAATTAATTTCTCATTCTCATTTCTAAGGCTAGCAATAGAGACATTCAACTCATCAATCCTAGCAAGTAAATCCACATTATCATTTCTAGGATTGGAAGTTGAATCAATACAAACATGAGAATCAACCTTAGCAATTAATTTAGCATTTTCATTCCTAAGGTTGTTAATGGTCTCATGGCAAGTGCTTAGCTCACTAGACAATTTTTCACATTTTTCAACTTCTAGAGCATAAGCATTTTTAACCTTAACATGCTTTTTATTTTCCTTGATTAGGAAGTCCTCTTGGGAGTCCAAGAGATCATCCTTCTCATGGATGGCACTAATTAATTCATTTAATTTTTCTTTTTGTTGCATGTTTAGGTCGGCAAAAAGGGTACGCAAATTATTTTCCTCATCACTAGCATTATCATCACTAGAGGATTCATATTTAGTGGAGGATTTAGATTTAACCTTCTTCCTTTTGCCGTCCTTTGCCATGAGGCACTTGTGGCCGACGTTGGGGAAGAGGAGCCCCTTGGTGACGGCGATGTTGGCGGCGTCCTCGTCGGAGGAGGACTCGGTGGAGCTCTCGTCGGAGTCCCACTCCAGGCAAACATGGGCATCGCCGCCCTTCTTCTTGTAGTACTTCTTCTTTTCTCTCCTCTTTCCCTTCTTGTCGTCGCCCCTATCACTGTCACTAGATATAGGACATTTTGCAATAAAATGATCGGGCTTACCACACTTGTAGCACACTTTCTTGGAGCGGGGTTTGTAGTCCTTCCCCCTCCGTTGCTTGAGGATTTGGCGAAAGCTTTTGATGATTAAAGCCATCTCCTCATTGTCGAGCTTGGAGGCGTCAATTGGTTGTCTACTCGGTGTAGACTCCTCCTTCTTCTCCTCCGTCGCCTTAAATGCCACCGGTTGTGCTTCGGACGTGGAGGGTTCATCAAGCTCGTTGATCTTCTTTGATCCTTTAATCATACATTCAAAGCTCACAAAATTCCCGATCACTTCCTCGGGGGTCATTAGTGGGTATCTAGGATTACCACGAATTAATTGAACTTGAGTGGGGTTAAGGAAAATGAGAGATCTTAGAATAACCTTAACTACCTCGTGGTCGTCCCACTTTTTGCTCCCGAGGTTGCGCACTTGGTTCACCAAGGTTTTGAGCCGGTTGTACATATCTTGTGGCTCCTCCCCTTGGCGAAGACGGAAGCGACCGAGCTCCCCCTCGATCGTTTCCCGCTTGGTGATCTTGGTAAGTTCATCACCCTCGTGCGCGGTCTTGAGTAGGTCCCAAATCTCCTTTGCATTCTTCAACCCTTGCACCTTGTTGTATTCCTCCTTGCTTAGAGAGGTGAGGAGTATGGTTGTAGCTTGGGAGTTGAAGTGCTCGATTTGGGCCACTTCGTCCGTATCATAATCTTCATCCCCTATGGATGGTACCTGTGCTCCAAACTCAACAACATTCCATATACTTTTGTGGAGTGAGGTTAGATGAAATTTCATTAAATCACTCCACCTAGCATAATCCTCGCCATCAAAGGTTGGCGGTTTGCCTAATGGAACGGAAAGTAATGGAGTATGTCTAGATGTACGGGGATAGTGTAAGGGGATCTTACTAAACTTCTTGCGCTCTTGGCGCTTAGAAGTTACGGACGGCGCATCAGAGTCGGAGGTAGATGTTGATGAAGTGTCGGTCTCGTAGTAGACCACCTTCCTCATCCTCTTGTGCTTGTCGCCTTTCCGATGCGACTTGTGGGAAGAAGATTTTTCCTTCTTCTCTTTGTGGTGTGAGGAAGAAGATCTTTTCTCCTTCCGTTTGGAGGAGTCCTTCTTCTTCTCCTTCCTCTTGGTGCGGGACTCTTCCGATGAAGTGCTCCCTTGGCTCGTAGTGGGCTTGTCGCCGGTCTCCATCTCCCTCTTGGTGTGATCTCCCGACATCACTTCGAGCGGTTAGGCTCTAATGAAGCACCGGGCTCTGATACCAATTGAAAGTCGCCTAGAGGGGGGGTGAATAGGGCGAAACTGAAATTGTCAAAAATAATCACAACTACAAGCCGGGTTAGCGTTAGAAATATAATCGAGTCCGCGAGAGAGGGTGCAAAACAAATCGCAAGCGAATAAGAAGTGAGACACGCGGATTTGTTTTACCGAGGTTCGGTTCTTGCAAACCTACTCCCCGTTGAGGAGGCCACAAAGGCCGGGTCTCTTTCAACCCTTACCCTCTCAAACGATCCCTCGGACCGAGTGAGCTTTCTCTTCTCAATCACTTGGAACACAAAGTTCCCACAAGGACCACCACAAGTTTGGTGTCTCTTGCCTCAATTACAAGTGAGTTTGATTGCAATAAAAGAATCAAGAAAGAAGAAAGCAATCCAAGCGCAAGAGCTCGAAAGAACACAAGCAAATCTCTCTCTCTAATCACTAGGGCGTTGTGTGGAATTTGGAGAGGATTTGATCTCTTTGGTGTGTCTAGAATTGAATGCTAGAGCTCTTATAAGTGGTTGGGAAGTGGAAAACTTGGATGTGATGAATGGTGGGTGGTTGGGGTATTTATAGCCCCAACCACCAAACTAGCCATTTGGTGGAGCTATCTGTTCGATGGCGCACCGGACAGTCCGGTGCACACCGGACATGTCCGGTGCGACAGCCACGTCACCAAAAGCCGTTGGGGTCGACCGTTGGAGCTCTGTCTTCTGGGCCCGCCTGGATGTCCGGTGGCGCACCGGACATGTACTGTTGAATGTCCGGTGCGCCAGCATGGGCGTGCCTGACCTCTGCGCGCGCAGCGCGCACATTAAATGCGCCGCAGGTAGCCGTTGGCGCCGAAATAGTCGTTCCCCCGCTGTTGCACCGGACAGTCCGGTGTACACCGGACAGTCCGGTGAATTATAGCGGAGCGGCTAGAGTGAAAACCCGAGGTTGGTGAGTTCCGGAGGCGGCTCTTCCTTGGAGCACCGGACATGTCCGGTGTACACCGGACAGTCCGGTGAATTATAGCGGAGTCGCCTCTGGAAATTCCCGAAGGTGACGAGTTTGAATTCAGAGTCCTCTGGTGCACCGGACATGTCCGGTGGCACACCGGACAGTCCGGTGCGCCAGACCAGAGGTGCCTTCGGTTGTCCCTTTGCTCTTTTGTCGAACCCAATACTTGGTCTTTTTATTGGCTAAGTGTGAACCTTTTGCACCTGTATAATTTATACACTTAGAGCAAACTAGTTAGTCCAATATTTGTGTTGGGCAATTCAATCACCAAAATTATTTGGGAACTAGGTGTAAGCCTAATTCCCTTTCAAGATCCCTCTAATCTTAAAAGACTCTCCCATATCTTAATAGATTCATTGTATCTTATAAGATTCTCTCATATCTTACTAGATCCACCTCATCTTAAAAGGTTCTTCTTACCTTAATAAATTCATCTTATCTTGAAGAGATTCTATCTTATCATAACATATCTAACTAATCTCAAAAGATTCTAACATATCTTAATAATACATATTCTACCCTGTTGGACCTATCTAACCTAAAACTAGTCTAATCTAGTCATATCCAATCTAATCTAGATCTTATCTTACTAAATGTGACCTAATCTAGTGTGGTCTAATGTTATCTAGCTTAATGTGGTCCACTTAAACAGATTAATGACACTAGTAGAAGAGATTAGACCCCACTAGCCATGTATTAACTTAACTTAGCACATTGGATCAACTCAACCATGAACTAACCCAACCCATAGAGCCATGATGAATGGTATAACCTTTCTATTCCCACCTAACAACAAACAAACTTTTAACCTACATCTTGTAGTCTATCTCACCCATATATATCTCTCATCTTGACAGATTCTATCTTACCCTTGGATATTCACCTTATACGACTGGTTACCCCAATCTGGACATAAAACAAAGATTAAGCCCTACTAAAGAATCTTTAGATTATAACCAGCTACTAGCTTATTCATTCCGCTTATTGAATAAATTCCTTTGCAAAACTATTACCATATGCTTCTAACTTTCATGGTCAATACCAGGAAAGGAAAGATTATCACACAACAGCAAACAGAAATGAATCCTCCAAACCCTCCACCTATTAAAATTGATCAAGTGGTTGCTGCCCAAAGACTGGTAATACAACAATTAACAGACCTGGTGACCGAGATGCAAAATCAGATAAGACAAGAACGCGAGGAAATACGTCAGGTCCGCCAAGAAATAAGGCAAGCGCGGTTGGAGAGACAACAACAACAACAACAACCTCCACCACCACCACCCGCTCCACCAAGCTACATAAACATATATATAAATTACTACTATTTGTAATATCTAAATGTTACTATAGTTAGAAAATGGTATGATACTATTTTAGGAGGAATAATAGGTCTAATTGCCCCATGTGTTGCTAATCAATCGCGCATCATGCAGAGATTTTTGTTTGTGCATATGTGATGAGACAATATGAGTATACACCCTTTCTTTACAAATCTCGAGGACGAGATTTCTGTTAGGGGAGGTAGGATTTGTAAGACCTAAAATGGGTAGGAAAAGAATGTAAAAGAAATAAATAATAATCAAAATAAAATAGACCATGTATAACATGTTGGAGTTTTTGTTTGACACTTAAATATACTTTAAGTTTAAACTATATGTGAATTTAATTCAAAATTTCAATTGGAATCTAATGTGAAATTAGAAAAGGAAATAAAAAAAGAGAGAAAACAGAAAACCTAGTGTCGGGCCGAATTACCTTTAGCCGGCCCAACACGGCCACTAACCAGCCCACCAGCGCGCTCGGCCCTGCTCACTGTGGCGCGGGGCCCACAAGTCGGCGGCTCCATCCAGTATCTACGCGCGCGCCAGCCATTTTCTCCTCCGTGTTGCATGCTTGGGCCACTGCAGACGGGTCCCACTTGCCTGGTCTTCTTCTCCGATTGAAACGAACACCGAAGCTCGCGGATCGAGCCGCGATTTCGGCGGGTCGTTGGAACCTCCGATTCTCATGCTACCCCTCGCCCCATTTGCATATAAGCCTACCGCCCCCATTGGCCCTCCGGAACCAAAGCCGTGCAGGGAGAAAGGGATCTGCCAGCCACCATTTTTCTGAGGGAGAACGAAGAAAGAGAGAGAGAAAAGAACCGAGCTGTGCACGGTGGTCTGGGCGACCGCGGGGAGGAGTCTTCCGGGCTCTGGACGCGCGTGGCGGCTGTGGCGCTCCCCGTACCGTAGGCGGCGTCCTTTGCGGCATCAAGTTGGGGCGTCGGGACTCGCCTCGAAGGAGCGCCGTTGCGAGTCGGCACGGCCGTGGGTGTCCCCGTTGCTTCAATAGCCAGTAAGCACCCTTATTACTTCCATCTTGTCCTCTGCTATACTTAGGGCTAGCTAGATTTGGCGCGTGGATCATCTGAGCTCTGGAAATTCCTTGTTGACGTTATTCGTCACCGTGTATCCGCACTGTGTCGCGGCTGCCGTTAGGCATAGACATCAAGAGCCGGACCTCGTGGTGGATCATCGGGTGTCGGTGTGAGGTAGAAGATGGAGATGCGCCGTCTAATCTGGGCTCGAATGGCGAGCTCGGGACAGCTCGCTGCCTCGTCCATGGCGCTCGGCCGCGACGGATTAGCCGAGGAAAGAATTAGAAGAGAGAGAGAGCTGAGGGGAAGAAGAAGGTGTCTTGACTGTTGATCTGTCCCTGTACGGTGGATACTAGGCGACTATAGCAACTAGATCGGATTGGCGCACAACCGTTGATGCCAAATCATACGCACAGGATTGGAGTTCGGTCATTTAAAAATCTAATCCGTAGATCCAAAATCCAACGGTTGGGATCGTTTCAACGCGTAACGATTCGTGATCTAATTCGGGCCCTCGATTATGATCCAACGACCATGATTCGCCAATACCCCTTTGCCGAGTCACTTTGCTAAAGAGTCCCTAAAATTTATCTAAACCAACCCGTCGTCCTAGGGGAGGTGTAGATTGTGTCTAGGTTCATTTTGCGGCTGAAACCCTACCTTCTCTGGTATTTGATGCGCTGTCCAGGAATTAGAAAAAAAAATCTAGAAAAGTAAAAAGGAAGTGAATTTTCAATGTAACAATAAATACTAGGACTTGTTTAATTCATATAAAATTCATATTAAGTCCAAATGAGTTCATTCTAGTTCCTATAATTTTATAATACTATTGTTTATCAAATTGTGTCACTGTTTTGACATGAAAGTCACGTTAAAAATTTATATCATATTTAATCTTGTACGAAACACATAAAAGATTTAGAAATTCATAACTTAAAATCTATGACTCCAATTTGATCCGCTCCAGTTGCGTTAGTCTCGTATAAATATTTACTATACAATAAAAACATCTATTATACCATGTATTATATCTGTATTTAACTGATGTTGGTTAGTTTGGTTAAACTGCTTATAAACTACTGAAATATGACCTATGGTTAATTTATAACTTAGGTTAAAGTTGAATTAATTACTACTTTAAGTTATTTTCTCTTGATTTATAAAATAAACATAAGACCTAGTTTTAATTACTTAATCACGTGGGTCTTCCGTAAACTATACCTCTTAACCGTAACTTCGATCTTAGTAATTCTCGAACCCGCGATCTCGTAGCTTCGCGTAGATCATTATTATTCAGTTTGTACTTATGTTTGGTGTGATGTTAATCTATACCATGTATGTTTGTATTGCTACGACTAGCGCGAGGTTTCGAGGATCTGAAGAATTACCCTGGTAACTGGAATCTCAAGTGCCAGGCAAGTTGTGCCCTTGATCACCTCTTTTACCCATTCATGTTCTTATTAATCATAATGATCTGCATAGGTTAATTTTGCTGGGACCCAATAGGTTACCCTAGATTTTGACTATCTTTATACCTTGTTTCACCACTGGTTTTACTACTAAAGTTTTGGGTAGTTCATGCTATTGCTTTATGTGGATTTGGGTATAGAGATATGCATCACTCATTTTTATACTTGTTATTATCTGTTCATTATTTTATGTTCATGATAAGATCATTATGTTAATGGGAACATGGAGAACCACCCGGGAAAACAGTGCTACCACAAGGGTTTAATGGGACGCCCTTGGATGATTAACTAGGAAAGCTAGTGGAGGGCTACCTTACCCGAAAGGGGCAAGGGCAGTAGGGGAGTGGTCAGTGTAGGGAGGTCCTTGGGTTGATTTTGCTGCGATGGCGTCAGACAAGAACCCTGCACTGGAGCTTCCTATAAACTGTAGCGGGTAGTCTGAAGCTAGTGGAACTTTGTAAAGGCCTCGTAGTGGTACCCTGCCTCGCTTCCTTGGTAGAGGTGTATGGAGTTTGATCAACTCCGTGGCAAATGGGTAACACGACTTGTGGGTAAAGATGCGCAACCTCTGCAGAGTGTAAAACTGGTATACTAGCCGTGCTCACGGTCATGAGCGGCTCGGACACTCACATGATTAATTTATGGAACTAAATTCAATTTGTCATATGCATTGCATCGCAGGTGATGTTGTTACTTTTGTTCTACTACTTAATTGGGTTGGTATTTACTTATACTTAGTAATTGCTAATAAAATTTTGACCAACTTTAAAAGCAATGCTCAGCTTCAACCATCCTCTTTGGTAAGCCTTACACTTCATGTGAGCTCCCACCTTTGGCGAGTTCATGCACATTATTCCCCACAACTTGTTGAGCTATGAACGTATGTGAGCTCACTCTTGCTGTCTCACACCCCCCCCACAGGTCAAGAACAGGTACCACAGGATGAGGCGCATGGAGGATGCTGCGATGTGTTTGTGAGAGGTCTAGACCGTCGTCTCCCAGTCAACTTTGGGTTGCTAGATCGTTTCCTCATATGATGTAATTATTTAATTATTTTGTATAAAACTCCTGTTATATAGTAAAGATGTGACATTCGATCCTGTGCCACTATGCATCATATGTGTGAGACTTGGTCCCAGCACACCTGGTGTTTATGTTTGCGCCCGGGCTTTGGATCCCTAAAACCCGGGTGTGACAGATACGGATACCTCACTCATCACCTTCCGTGAGAAGCAACTCTCGCTCGCACAAACAATTCTTTTACCGACAAAAAAGTCCAGATACTCGAAACAAGAGGAAAAGAGACGCAGCTTTACAACACGGCGAGGGTGTGTTTTGGCCTCGGCGGCCGCACAAAACACACGCTACAAGATAATCTGATCCTGCAGGCTCGGATCCAGACAGTTGAGGGAGCCACAGCACCCTCGGCGTCGACAACACCTTCGGCGAGGTCCGACCTAGCCTCGGACGGCGATGCGGTCCGAGGATCTCCACTCCGAAGGACGGCGTCATCACCACACCCGGGCCATCACCGCCAGGGTCTTATCCGACTTCCAGCACGCCCAGCATGGAGGCCCAGGCCCACGCGTCATGCAACCGGCGCGTCGGATGCTTCGTGCAAGCAACTGCACCGCCAATTGCGCCACTACCGCGCCTCCTCGACTGCGGAACCGATACCGCGACTCGAGGCGACCCAGCGCACGACCCAGCAGCGCCAGCCTGGCGCGACGGTCAATGCGGCCAAAAATGGACCGGTAGTAATGGCGGTGGCAGGCGGGCAGGAGCAGCGGTCACGTCGTCAGCCAAGCTTACGTCCCATCCAGGGCAGCGAGAGAACCCTCTCTCACGGCGTGAAGACGACGCGCCCGTGTTCCGTTCCTCGAACGGCCCGCGCACGCGCAACGACCGCCCCGCGAACCACTCGCCCCGTCGCATTAACTCCGTGGCGGGACAGGCGGCGCCTCTGGCAGGAGAAGCGAGCGACGCTTCGCCTTCGCCATAATGACCGCGTCAAAAAAGGTACGTCGCGTCGTTCGATTTCGTATCCTTTTCCTTTTTTCCTCTTTCTCTCTCTTACAACAGGGACCGGGAAAGGGGGATACCCCAAAAAGGATCCTTCCCCGTGAAGGAACTAGGCTCCGAGCCTCCCTACTGATTAGAGGTTCGAAGGCTGGCCCCTCGGAAGGGTTCAACAGCCGCCTTAGAGCACGTGGGCTCCACACCCACTACTGGTCAGAGGTTCGAAGGCCGGCCCCTCGGAAGGGTTCAACGGCCGCCTCAGGCTACTCGGGCTCCGCGCCCACTACTGATCAGGGGTTCGAAGGCTGGCCCCCGAAGGGTTCACAACCGCCTCAGACACGGAGCGAGGGATGACCATGAGTACGTTCGATACATAACCAAGGCTCGGGCTGCGCTCCCGAGGTACCCTAGGACATTTTCGAGACCAGCGGGAACGATCTTGTAACGGAATCCCATCAGAGGGAGGCATCGAGCCCTCGGACCCCGTCGACAGGGGACCGGGTCCGGTAGATCACCCGCAGGTATTTTTGGGCGCGCCTCTGGGCCTCTAGCCGACCCCTAGCGAATGGGGCACGGGCGTCCGCTCGGATTACCCGCCTGCAGCTCACCGGAGACACCATGTTCGGCGCCCACCGAGGGCAACATGGCGCTTTCCCCCCCCCCTCCTCCTTGCGGAAAGGCGACGCAAGGGCGTATGTAAAAAAGTCGAGTCTGCCCCTGATCGCCCTCTCGCCCTGTGCAGAGGCTCGGGGGCTGCTCTCGCAAACCCGGCTCCGGCCAAACCGTTGATAGCGTCAACATACCAGCCCGAGAACTTGGGACCCGACCGTACACCCGGGCTACGGCTAGCTCGCATGAGGGAACGACCAGACCAGCCAAAGCATTACGCGAGGCATTAAGACCTCGGAGGAGTCAAACCACTCCTCCGAGGCCTCGGGGGCTACACCCGGCGGGTGCGCTCGCGCGCACCCACCGGAACAAAACGCAACCGAGAAAGGCTGGTCCCCTTGCAAAAAAGTGCGACGAAAGCCTCCAAGCGAGTGCTAACACTCCCTTCGAGGCTCGGGGGCTACTGTCGGGGACCATAATTAGGGGTACCCTCAAGGCTCCTAATTCTCAGCTGGTAACCCCCATCAGCATAAAGCTGCAAAGGCCTGATGGGAGCGATTAAGTCAGGGATCGGTCCATTCGAGGGACTCGATCGCGCCTCGCCCGAGCCTAGCCTCGGACAAGGGCAGCCGACCCCGGAGGATGTCCGCCTCGCCCGAGGCCCCCCTCCAGCGGCGAACATATTTCCGGCTCGCCCGAGGCCATGTCTTCGCCAAGAAGCAACCCTGACCAAATCGCCACGCCGACCGACCAAATCGCAGGAGCATTTAATGCAAAGGTGGCCTGACACCTTTATCCTGACGCGCGCCCTTCAGTCGACAGAGCCAAAGTGACCGCCGTCACTTCGCCGCTCCACTGACCGGCCTGACAGAAAGACAGCGCCGCCTGCGCTGCCCCGACTGCGGTGCTACTTAACAGAGTGAGGCTGACAGGCAGTCAGGCCCACCCGCAGGCGCCATAGGAAGCTCCGCTCCGCTCGACCCAGGGCTCGGACTCGGGCTAAGCCCCGGAAGACGGCGAACTCCGCTCCGCCCGACCCAGGGCTCGGACTCGGGCTAAGCCCCAAAAGACGGCGAACTCCGCTCCGCCCGACCCAGGGCTCGGACTTGGGCTCAGCCCCAGAAGGCGACGAACTCCGCTCCGCCCGACCCAGGGCTCGGACTTGGGCTCAGCCCCAGAAGACGACGAACTCCGCTTCGCCCGACCCCAGGGCACGGACTCAGCCCTGGCTTCAGCCGACGGTCTCCGCCTCGCCCGACCCAGGGGCTCAGACTCGACCACGGCCACGGAAGACAGACTCGACCTCGACCTCGGAGGAGCCTCCACATTGTAGGAAACGGGTGACGCCTAAGAGGGGGGTGAATTAGGACTTCTAGAACTTTTACTAAACTAGGCCACAAATAAATCCCTAGAGCAAAACCTATGCAAATAATCAAACTAGAAAGTGCAATCTAGGTTTTGTCTAAGTGTTGCTATCTCTACCGCAATGGCTAAGTTTCAATCTACACTAAATAAGTATGCATACAAGATTGAAACTTAAATGCTTAATATAAATGCGGAAACTTAAAGAGCAAAGTAGAGAAGCAAACTCTCATGGATGACGCCGGTATTTTTACCGAGGTATCCGGAACCACGCAAGGTCCCGACTAATCCTCGTTGGTGCCCCTATGCAAAGGGAAGCCCATGCGAGGGCCAAGCACCACGGTCGAGTAACTCCGTAGAGAGTCGTGGGCCTTCTCCACGCGCAAGTGGTGCTCCGCTTCCGGCTCCTCTCGGACGCTCCCCGCCGTCTCCACTATCGAGCTTCCGGCTGAAACGTCGCGGGCCTCGTTCCCTCCGGTACACGGTGGCGGCCGTGACACAAACACGGTTGTCACGGTCTCACAAGACTCTCGCCCCACTCGGTACAATTACAATGGCCCACGCAAGAGGCGAGGGGTTGTGTGGTTTGTCTAAACTCACTCAACAAACTAGGATTCACCTAGAGCAAGCGCTAATGCGGTCTAACTAACCTAAGCACTTCGCAAAGCACCTACGCTAATCACCGAGTGATTCTATTAAGCACTTGGGTGTTTGAGCACTTGGAAATGTCTACAATATGCCTTGGTATGTTGCTTGGGCTCCCACTATTGAGAATGGCCGGTTGGGGTGGTATTTATAGCCTCCACACCCCAAACTAGCCGTTGGACAGGAAGCAGCAGCTTTCTGTCGTCGGGTGCACCGGACAGTCCGGTGCACCACCGGACACTGCACAGTGGATGTCCGGTGCACGCCACGTCAGCCGACCGTTGGCGCCTGTAGCAGTCGACCGTTGGATCCGACCGTTGCCGTCTGCCCGTGGCACACCGGACAGTCCGGTGCACACCGGACAGTCCGGTGCTACAGCCAGAGAGCGCCTGTCTGCGGCCTCTCTGCGCAGACTGTCCGGTGCCTCACCGGACAGTCCGGTGCACACCGGACACCAATGTCCGGTGCGCCACCAGGCGCTGGCTGACAGCCCTTATCTTGGATTTCTTTGCTGATTTCTTCGGGCTTCTTTGTTCTTGAGTATTGGACTCCTATGCATCTTTTTATGTCTTCTTTTGAGGTGTTGCATCCTCATTGCCTTGGTCCAATTCTCTTCGCATCCTGTGAACTACAAACACAAACACTAGAAAATTTATTAGTTCACGGATTGTGTTGTTCATCAAACACCAAAACTCAATTAGCCAAATGGCCCGGGGTCCATTTTCCTTACAATCTCCCCCCTTTTTGGTGATTGATGACAACACAACCAAAGCAAGCAAATAATACAAGTATTTGAGTGAAAATATGCAATCTACTTGCTAAGATGCATGATTGTCCCCACAATGTGATATTATGGACTTAAGCCTCCCCCTAACTCCATAATTCACTTACTTCCTATTTTTGGACCAAATAACCAAAACCACTTGAAAAGCCATTTGTAGATATAAAATTTTAAATTGGTGGTGTTTGGTGTTTGATATAGTTTTCATTGCTTTGGTCCCTAAACTTCTCCCCCTTTGGCATCAACCACCGAAAAGGAAGACATTAAAAGCATGTAGGAAGTAAATAAAAGCTTGCCCTCATCAAGAATTGTATCAAATGATATCACTAGAAGGATATTAAATTGAACTATGTGAATGATACCACTTGAAGGAGTCCTCAAAAGATTACTCCCCTAAATGAGTTGTCTCCTTTAGAAAGAGTTTTTCTCCCCCTTTAGAGATGAAGAAATACTCCCCTTGACAGAGATCCTCTACTTAGGAAAAAAGCATGTGAAAATTAGAGGTGCAAGACATGATTTGAAAAGACTAACTTCCCTTGTGCATAGGTAACAGAATATGATTTAATTACTTATGCAATTTTGCAACATGGAAGCATATGATATGAAATATAGTCTAATCAAATTTAGGAGAAGACATGTAAATGATACTGAATGTAGTCTCAAAAGATACCAATTGAAAGTCAATGGTGAGCTTGAGAGACACGAGAGTTCTTGGAGATTTTGCAGTGGAAGATTGTTGTCTTTCTCCAGGGACCTTATTTTCCTTACAATGAGACTATCACATGAAATAGACTTGAAAAGGTGTTAGTCTCAAAGTATTAGATTATAGAGTAACCTCCCCCTAAAGGTGTGCATACAAGTTTTGAATACTTGTAGGAGACATGCACTTTGATTTGATATCAAGAGGGGCAAATTATCCATAATCCAAACTTTGGCACATATAAGTTAAATGATACACTTTGTAGAAATCAAAATTTTCAATTGATGCATCACTTACTATGGAGTGATATAAAAGCTATGTGTCGTGCTTAAATAAACATTTTAAGCCGTGTAGGTTTGCTTAAGTATATGAATTAAAAACAAGCAATCCTATCATATGATTTACCTAGTATGCATGATTTTAAACAAAAGTACATAACGAATGTAATACTAGGCAAGAAAGGTAAACTAGATAATAGATATGCATATCTAAAAACGAAGACTACAATAAAACTAGTTACCTTAGTCATGGGTGGGAAATTTGGGTCCAAAGTTTTCACTAACCCACTTGGCAATAAACTTAATCCAATATGATGTACCCCATGATATACATCCCAACTTTGCCAAGTCTCCAAATTTCCCGAGGACCTTTGGTCCACTCACTTCCCTTTCGGGATCCAAACCTTCTTGATGCTTTTCATGGTTGAAATTATCTCCTTTGGCACCCAGATGCGTTTGGCCCCCTTTCCTTTGTTGGCTTGCTTGTTGGCCTTGATTGCTATCACCTTTTCGTTATTTTTCTTCTTGATCAAATATGGTGTAGCATCCTTTTTGTTCACCTTTTTGATGTAGGTGTTTGAGATTTTGCTTGATGGCTTTTGCTTGAGCTTTTGTCTTTGTTTATCCCCGGTCATCGCCTTGCATTGGAAAGACTTGTGGCCTTCCTTGTGGCATAGCCTACAAATCACAGTTTCTCCCTCCATAGGCTTGTTCACTCCCGCAGTGATGTTATCCTGTGGAGGTTGGATTTGTTTGGCTTTGCCTTTCTTGTCATACAAAGCCTTGCCAAGGCGAGCCACTTCTTGCTTTAATTGTTCATTTTCCTTTGCAACCTCATCCGTACATGTCTCTACAATAATATTCTCAACAACGACTTGGTTGCAGGGGTTAGAATCATCAATTAAATCAAAGCAGGAAGTAGAGGCATCTTTCTTAATTATTTCAGGTATTTCAACTAAAGATGCTGCTGGGGTGCTACCAATGTTTTCTAGCTTAGTAGTTAGCTCATTGTTGTGTATGCTAAGAATTTCCATTTTCTTTAGCAAATTTTCAATAGCTTCTTGGGAGCTAGCTAACTTAGCCTTAAGTTTTTCATTCTTTTTAATAAGGCTATCATCGGTAGCAGTGGATGGAGCACTAGATTTTAATAGCTCAATTTTAATTGATAGCTCACTATTTAAGTTTGCAAAAGTTTCAAATTTTTCTAGCAAACCTTTGTAATCATTTTGAGAGCTAACCAACTTATTTTTCAAAGTTTTAAGTTGAGCTTTTTGCTTAGTGCAAACATCCTGGAAAAATTCTACGGCTTCCGCAAGCTCATCTAGAGAGGGCTTTCCCTCACCTTCATCATCACTACTACTTTCATCACTAGAGGATGGAATGCTTTTGTTACCTCTTGCCATAAGGCATTTGTGTGATGACCGTGATGATCGTGACGAGGACCGGTGGCTGCGCGTCCTTGGAGGTTCATCTTCACTTGAAGAATCATCCCAAGTTCTAACACTTGTTAGCGCCTTGCCTTTGCTCCTCTCCTTTTTGGGCTTGGCCATATTTGGACAGTTGTCCTTGAAGTGGCCCTTCTCCCCACATGTGAAGCATCCTCTCTTCCTTTGCTTTTTCCTGTCAATTTTAAAGAGAAGATCCTCGACCTGCAGGGGCACACCCATTAGATTAATCTTGCGGATCATCCTCATTACCTTTCCGACGCGTCGGATTGTTTCTTCGTCCTCGGAGGATGATGTGCATGGTTGATTATCTTCATCATCATCACTTTCTTCTTCTTCCTCTTCTTCACTTGAGGAACTTGGAGTGGGAGCCTTCTTTTTGCCCTTCCTTTCATCACATGCAAAAGCATATGGCCTTGAGGAAGTTGGCTCCTCTCCCCGACTCATTTTTCGCGACATCTCAAAGGCTGCAATTTTCCCAATCACAATGGTCGGGGTCATGTTGCTCAAATCCTCCATGTTGTGAAGGATGGTGATGATGCTCCCATATCTTTGTTGTGGTAGCAGGGAGATAGTCTTCCTCACAATGTCCGCATCACCTAGCTTATTAATGCCAATAGAATTGAGCTCATTGATAATTAGATTCAAACGAGAATACATGTCTCTAACAAGCTCATCATCTTTCATAGCAAAAGAATTATACTCATTCAAGACTAGGCAATGTTTTTGCTCACGGACATTGGATGTGCCATCATGGAGCTCATGCAATTTTAGCCAAATCTCATTAGCAGTCTTCAAGGTAAATACTTGATTAAAAATATCCATGCTAAGAGATTCATACAAGCAATTTTTGGCTCTAGCATTTAAATGAATTTCTTTTTCCTCACTCGTGGTGGGTTTCTCGGGATTCTTGAGAGGTTTCATCCCGTCACGAGTGACTCTCCAAACACCTAGATCAACGGCCTCTAGGTAACAAGCCATTCTAGCACTATAATATGGGAAGTTAGTGCCGTCGAAGTGTGGTGGCCTATGGGTATCCATCCCTTCCTCTAAAAAGCGTCGGCTCTTTTTAGCGGTGAAGCTAAAGCGTTTCAAATGAGCCAAACCGGCTTTGATACCACTTGTAGGAAACGGGTGACGCCTAAGAGGGGGGGGGGTGAATTAGGACTTCTAGAACTTTTACTAAACTAGGCCACAAATAAATCCCTAGAGCAAAACCTATGCAAATAATCAAACTAGAAAGTGCAATCTAGGTTTTGTCTAAGTGTTGCTATCTCTACGCAATGGCTAAGTTTCAATCTACACTAAATAAGTATGCATACAAGATTGAAACTTAAATGCTTAATATAAATGCGGAAACTTAAAGAGCAAAGTAGAGAAGCAAACTCTCGTGGATGACGCCGGTATTTTTACCGAGGTATCCGGAACCACGCAAGGTCCCGACTAATCCTCGTTGGTGCCCCTATGCAAAGGGAAGCCCATGCGAGGGCCAAGCACCACGGTCGAGTAACTCCGTAGAGAGTCGTGGGCCTTCTCCACGCGCAAGTGGTGCTCCGCTTCCGGCTCCTCTCGGACGCTCCCCGCCGTCTCCACTATCGAGCTTCCGGCTGAAACGTCGCGGGCCTCGTTCCCTCCGGTACACGGTGGCGGCCGTGACACAAACACGGTTGTCACGGTCTCACAAGACTCTCGCCCCACTCGGTACAATTACAATGGCCCACGCAAGAGGCGAGGGGTTGTGTGGTTTGTCTAAACTCACTCAACAAACTAGGATTCACCTAGAGCAAGCGCTAATGCGGTCTAACTAACCTAAGCACTTCGCAAAGCACCTACGCTAATCACCGAGTGATTCTATTAAGCACTTGGGTGTTTGAGCACTTGGAAATGTCTACAATATGCCTTGGTATGTTGCTTGGGCTCCCACTATTGAGAATGGCCGGTTGGGGTGGTATTTATAGCCTCCACACCCCAAACTAGCCGTTGGACAGGAAGCAGCAGCTTTCTGTCGTCGGGTGCACCGGACAGTCCGGTGCACCACCGGACACTGCACAGTGGATGTCCGGTGCACGCCACGTCAGCCGACCGTTGGCGCCTGTAGCAGTCGACCGTTGGATCCGACCGTTGCCGTCTGCCCGTGGCACACCGGACAGTCCGGTGCACACCGGACAGTCCGGTGCTACAGCCAGAGAGCGCCTGTCTGCGGCCTCTCTGCGCAGACTGTCCGGTGCCTCACCGGACAGTCCGGTGCACACCGGACACCAATGTCCGGTGCGCCACCAGGCGCTGGCTGACAGCCCTTATCTTGGATTTCTTTGCTGATTTCTTCGGGCTTCTTTGTTCTTGAGTATTGGACTCCTATGCATCTTTTTATGTCTTCTTTTGAGGTGTTGCATCCTCATTGCCTTGGTCCAATTCTCTTCGCATCCTGTGAACTACAAACACAAACACTAGAAAATTTATTAGTTCACGGATTGTGTTGTTCATCAAACACCAAAACTCAATTAGCCAAATGGCCCGGGGTCCATTTTCCTTACACACATCACCCAACCTAGGGCACGGGCCAGCCACGTCAACAGGAGGCGCCATCATTACCCTACCCCGAGCTGACTCAGGCTACGGGGAACAAGACCGGCGTCCCATCTGGCTCGCTCCGCCAGATAGGCAATGATGGCGCCCCGCACGCTCCCTGACGATGGCGGCTCTCGGCCCCCTTACGGAAGCAAGAGGACGTCAGCAAGGACTCAACAGCCCCGATAGCTGTCCTTCCGCCAGGCTCCAGCGCTCCTCCGATAGCCACGATATCACACCAACTGGGTGCCAAAACCTCTCCGGCTGCCACGACAGCGTGTACTTAGGGCACTAGCTCTCCTCCGCTAGACACGTAGCACTCTGCTACACCTCCCATTGTACACATGGATCCTCTCCTTACGTCTATAAAAGGAAGGACCAGGGCCCTCTTACAGAGGGTTGGCCGCGCAGGGACGAGGACGAGACAGGCGCTCGCGTGAGGCCACTCGCTCCCTCTCCCGCGTGGACGCTTGTAATCCCCTACTGCAAGCGCACCCGACCTGGGCGCGGGACGAACACGAAGGCCGCTAGCCGACCCTTATCGAACGGGTCCGGCAAATCACCTGCAAGTACTTTTGGAGCGCGCCTCTGGGCCACTAGCCGACCCTTATCGAACGGGGCACGGGCGTCCACTCGGATCACCCGTTAGCAACTCACTGGAGACACCATGTTCGACGCCCTCCGAGGGCAACATGGCGCTTTCCCTCCCTCCTCCTTGCGGAAAGGCGACGAAGGGGCGTATGATAAAAGCCGAGTCAGTCCTTGACCATCCTCTCGCTCTATGCGGAGGCTCGGGGGCTGCTCTCGCAAACCCGGCTCCGGCCAAACCGTTGACAGCGTCAACATACCAGCCCGAGAACTCGGAACCTGACTATGCACCCGGGCAACGACCAGTTCACATGAGGGAACAACCAGACCAGCCGAGGCGTCACGAAAAGCGCTAAGACCTCGGAGGAGTCAAACCACTCCTCCGAGGCCTCGGGGGCTACACCCGGCGGGTGCGCTCGCGCGCACCCACTGGAACGAAATACAACCAAGAAAGGCCGGTCCCCTTACAAAAAGTGCGACAAAAGCCTCCAAGCGAGTACCAACACTCCCTTCGAGGCTCGGGGGCTACTGTCGGGGACCATAATTAGGGGTACTCCCAAGACTCCTAATCTCAGCTGGTAACCCCCATCAGCACAAAGCTGCAAAGGCCTGATGGGCGCAATTCAGTTCAAGGCTCCGTCCACTCAAGGGACACGATCTCGCCTCGCCCGAGCCCAGCCTCGGGCAAAGACAGCCGACCCAGGAGGATTCACGTCTCGCCCGAGGGTTCCCTCAAGCAACAGGCACACCTTCGACTCGCCCGAGGCCCAGCTCGGGCAGGCTTCGCGGAGAAGCAACCTTGGCCAGATCGCCTCGCCAGCCGACCGGATCGCAGGAGCATTCAATGCAAGGATCGCCTGACACCTTATCCTGACGCACGCTCCTCAGTCGACAAGGCCGAAGTGACCGCAGTCACTTCGCCCCTCCACTGACTGACTTGACAGGAAAACAACGCCGCCTGCCCTGCTCCGACTGCTGTGCCACCCGCCAGGGTGAGAGTGACAGCAGCCAAGTCCAGCCTCGGGCGCCATAGGAAGCTCCGCCTCACCCGACCCCAGGGCTCGGACTCAACCTCGACACCGGAAGACGGACTCCACCTCGCCCGACCCCAGGGCTCGGACTCCACCTCGACCTCGGAAGACGGACTCCGCCTCGCCCGACCCCAGGGCTCGGACTCAGCCTCGACCTCGGACGACGGTCTCCGCCTCGCCCGACCCCAGGGCTCGGACTCAGCCTCGACCTCGGAAGAATCACCGCCTCGCCCGACCTTGGGCTCGGACCGACCACGCTATAGGGGGGCCCATCATTACCCTATCCCTAGCTAGCTCAGGCTACGAGGAATATGGCACCCCGCGTGCTCCATGACGACGACAGTTCTCGGCCCCTTACGGAAGCAAGGAGACGTCAGCAAGGATCTGACAGCACCCGACAGCTGTGCTTCCACAGGGCTCAAGCGCTCCTCCGACGGCCACGTCACATGAACAGGGCAACAACGCCTCTCCAACAGCCACGTCAGCATGTACATAGGACTCTGGCTCCTCCCTGCTAGACACGTTAGCACATTGCTACACTCCCTGTTGTACACCTGGACCCTCTCCTTACATCTATAAAAGGAAGGTCCAGGGCCCTCATACGAGAAGGTGGCCGCGCGGGAGGACGGGCTGACGCACAGGCTCTCTCTCTCTCCCTCGCGAACGCTTGTAACCCCCTACTACAAGCGCATCCGTCCTGAGCGCAGGACAACACGAGGCCGCGATTCCCCTTATTGTTTCCCCCTTGTGTTCCGTCTCGCGCCGACCCATCTGGGCTGGGACACGCAGCGACAATTTACTCGTCGGTCCAGGGACCCCCGGGGTCGAAACGCCGACAATATCTGTTTGTTTTAATCTGTTTTCGTGTAACCGTATATCTCGCAACCATTTCCGGCTATACCGCTCCCGTTCTCGGTAAAAAAATATGTAACAGAAACGAGAGAGGGTTCAGACTGTTTCTGTTCGTTCTCGTCTTAGTTGTGAGCAACCATCAGGACTAGTTTGCGAGCGATAAAACCAGAGGATTAGAGGGGCTAGATTCTCATTCTTGTTCAAAATCTAGCCCCTCAAATTACCTTTGGTTTTATTATGCTTCCAATCTAGCCCTGAGTGATCATTACGTTCCAAGATTGCCCTGGCCTTGCAAGCAAATTACCCGCCTTCTGCCATCTGACGTTCTAGGGTTTGGCGGCTCCTCTATCCTTTCTCCATCCGCTAGCAGGCGCGAGGCGCCCCCTCCGACCGACACTGAATCCCGCCTCCAACCTCCGCTCGAAACCCATACCTTCGGTCTCCTCCGTCTGTCCGTCGCCCATCCGGCCGCCTCTTCTCCCACCAGCCGCCGCTGCCGCACGTTAGCTCCTCCTGCATCGTCGCCGGACCTCCGCTACGCCCCCGTGCATCCCTGCCTTGGCAGGCAGGATCTGGCCACCTTTCGCCGGCAACAGTTGGGCGCCGCATAGGTAACCGCCTACCCCCGAGGCAAGGCAGTACCCCGTCGCCCAGCGTATAAGCGCGGAAGGAGGGCGCGGAATAGCGCCTTTTCTAACACTAATGGCAACGGCGGCGGCGGATGGCCCCCCTGTGGAACCGCAGTCTCTGAAGAAGCTGAGCCTCCGGTCGCTCAAGCGGTCCCTGGACCTCTTCGCCCCGGCGCACGCCCTCCTCTTCACGCCCGACGCCGAGAGGTAACCTCGCTTAGCTGTTAACTCTGTTCTTTCCTCGGGTGGTTCAAAATCCTATCAGGGATTCTAACTGCGTATTCTCTTGATCTTGCTGCGGCGGCGGTGGTGCAGCAAGCGGATTCGTACTGGGTGCAAGGTGAGTGCGGAGTACGGTGCGGTGAAGGACCTCACGCCGGAGCAGGGGCGCGGTGGGCAGGGCAAGGGTCCTGCGCCGCCATCTTCAACAGCTTTGGCATTGCCAGGTTAACTTTGCTCTTTTCATTCTTTTACTTGCTGTTTAATGAAGGTTGAATCTATTTAGATCGTTTAGAATTGTAAGCTAGCAGCAGTACCAGAAATTCATGACTTTACCCTATTCTTCAATTTCTAGAGCAATTGAATACGGTAGTGTGAAACCTACTTAACTGTTTGATTTTAAGTTACAGAATTTCAGAAACCATGACTTGTAGTGTGAAAATCTATAGTTTATATTCCTCTTAAGCCAAATACCGTAGGCACATGGTTTTAACAAACTCCGTAATAGCAAAAAGTAGGTTGCATCCCCTGGCTTAAATTGAACAAGAAACTATAGTTGAGGCGTTGAGCTACTCAGCTGGTTACCTTCAGCAACTTGTTAGCTTGGGGTTGGGTAGCATTTATGATCTAATACAGCTTCTGCTGATTTCCCTGCTTTCATTAAATGCAGTCACAGATACAGAAGAAAAAATGTCTTACACAGAAAAGCGTTGCGATTAGAAATTAGTTTACCTCAGTTGCTATTCAGTTTAAGATTTCCTTGAATAGCCATATCTATTTCATCTATAAAATGGCAAATGCATTGGGGATGGACTTTTTGGCTCCCCTGCTCTGGTTATGTAAGTGTTTCCAAATTAAAGTTAATGAAAATAAAACAAGATAGTTTGGGATCGCAAAAAAGCTCCACGAAACATGGAGTTTTTACTCTCTGCACCATTTTCTGATACGACTAACCACCAGTATAGATTTTGTCCTGAATGGTCTGCAACCAGGTCTTTACCTTCAAAGTTACTTTTCATGGTTAATCCTATGAGTAACCATGCCTCTAGAGCACATCTGAACATATAAAGTACTATTAGAACCATACAACAACAGCAACAACAATAGAGCCTTTTAGTCCCAAGCAAGTTGGGGTATACTAGAGTTGAAACCCAACAAAACCAACAAATCAAGATTCATGCATGTGAATAGCTATTTTACATTTGCTCCTATTCAAGGCTAAATATTTGTTTATATTCCATCCTTTCAAGTCTCCTTTTTTTGCCTCTTCCCATGTCAACTTCGGCCTTCTCTTTCTTCTTTTCCCATTACTATCGTGTCTTAGGATCTTACTATGCACAAATGCCTCTAGAGGTTTTTGTTGGATATGTCCAAGCCATCTCAACAAGTGTTGGACATGCTTTTCTTCAGTTGGTGCTACCCCTAGCCTATCACACATATCATTGTTTCGGACTCGATCGCTCTTGTATGGCCACAAACCCAATGCAACATACACATATGTGCAACACAACACTTATCTGCTAAACATGACATCTTGTAGGCCAACATTCTGCACCATACAACATAACATGTTTAATTGCTAGAACTTTCCTTTTAGCTTTTGTGGTACTCTCTTGTCACAGAACTCAAACGCCAGATGCTTGGCGCCGCTTCCTCCACCCTGCTTTGATTCTATGGTTAACATCTTCATCGATATCATCATCTTTCTGTACAACTGATCCTAAATACCGAAAGGTATCCTTCTTGAGCAATGAGCACTAGATGACCTTCTAAACTAACATGTACATCCTCATGTTCTATGGACTCTAAAACTTTTGGGCTTTAGTTCTCTTGGCACAACTCTAGTTTTCTATTTACTCCTGACTGGCTTTCATCAACTAGCAATACATTGTCAGCAAAAAGCATACATCAGGGGATACCCCATGTATGTCCCTTGTGACCTCATCCATCACCAAGGGAAAAAAGGTAAGGGTTCAAAGCTGACCCTTGATATAGTTCTATTGTAATAGGAAAGTCATTTGTGTCGCCATCACTTATTCGAATATTAGCCACATCATCGTTGTGCGTGTCTTTGATGAGTCCAACGTATTCCATTGAAACTTTATGTTTGTCCAAAGGTCACTCCGTAACATTCCTAATTCCTTGGTATTTTGTCATAAACCTTTCTCCAAGTCGATGAAAACCGTCATTCTGCTCTCTATACTGCTCAATACTTATCTTATTAAGAAAATGGCTTTCATGGTTGACCTTCCGGGCATGAAACTAAATTGATTCGTAGAGATCCTCGTTATTTCTCTCAGACATACATAGCTTCATAGTGTGGCTAATCAACTTAACTCATAGCTTCATAGCGTGGCTAATCAACTTAACTCCCTGGTAATTGGTACAACTTTGAATATCTCCCTTATTTTTGTGTATCGGTACCAATATACTTCTCCACTTGTTAGTCATTTTGATCGACTGAAACGTTGAATACCAACTATTAGAATCATACCTTCTCAGATTTTGTTTCGCCCAATCTTTCTTTAGAGAAAGTTGAATAACAAGTTCTGTCAATATTCCTAGTCATGCGGCTCACTTTTCCCCGTAAAATGGCATGACCTGTAGGATTCAGTGTCCTATATAGCATTCATCTGCTTGCTATCAGGACAGGAACAAGCCACAAATGGTTAGAGGATTGGCATTTCTAGCCAAAGTGTAACGAAAATCTAATATTTCCAACATCACAGACTTGATGAGTATCTCCACAATTACTTGATGAAATTAGTTTAGTATTTTGCAAGCCTTCATGGATTGTCATCCACCCTGATAACTAAAGCCGAAAAATTCAGACAAATTAGTTTGCTAGCTGTGTACATGTTATTTTTCCTTTTCTGCATTTCATTGTCTTGCAATTATCTTGTCAGGAACACAAGATACAAAAGATGCTCACGGAGAAGGCTCTAGGAATGCCATTGTCCCTGCACCACTTATGCTGCCAAAAGCACCGTGAGTGCATTCACATTATGTTACTTGTTATTAACTAGTTAATGCTGTTTTTTCATTAACTGTTTTTTCCATATGATGTTTGCTCAGTGAATCTACCATACCTGGCAAAAATACAACTCTGTCAATTCCTGGATCATCTGACAGGTTTATTCCCTTGTATTTTATTATATTGACTTTATTGTACTGCATGGCTTGATATCAGCATTATTTCTTGATGTATTTATTGCTTTAGAACATTCTTTCTTTATTTTGTGACGCTATAAGAGCTGTAAAATCTAGTGCTTCAACCTTCTTGCTGTTGGTTTACTTTTCCTTTTTGCTGCTTGTATGGGTACTTTTTTGTTTATAGTTCATTTATTGTAGTCCGATTTTCAGCCACCCTAAATTTTCTATCACACAAATGAAGTCAATTATTTAGTAACTTTAGATGCTCTTGTGAGATCTGCCAGTACCAAAGAAATAAAAAGGATGCATGAGCTTGTGAACAAGTGTTGTGCCTTTTTTTGCCTAACTCTTTGTACTTGTGTTTGTTACCTTAATGAAATGACATGCAGCTCTCCTGCATTGTTCATGGAAAAAAGAAGTGTTGCGACGATGATGCATTGATTCTTATGCACATTTGTTGTACTTGTACCCAGACATATTTTGGGTACCTTATGTATTGGTAGCATATCATGTTCCAAATTCCTGATAGCCCTTAGCATGGTCTAATTTATAAAGTTTCTTAACAAAGATTGGTGCTTCCTTACTATCAGAAGCTAGCAGTTTGGTGTATGCTTTGAGGTTTGGGCTTTCTAAATTTGTGGCTTGCCATCTTCTGTATTTTCTTGATATACATGCAACCATATTTTCTCAATGATAAAATAACTTTGTTATTGTATGTGCATGTGTACCAATAGTTCTGTATGTGTAAAAAATGCTTTGTAAGCTCTCAAGAACACAAGCAAGTCCCTTTGATTTCTGGTCATTTCAGAATGATTTATTTTTGGATGCAGCAGTTTATATAATTTATCACTCACTTTGTGAATTGCTGATGTCTTGGGATATCTCACAGATTTTCTACATCCGCACTGATGGAAAGGATACCTAGTAGATGGCCACGGCCTACATGGCATGCTCCTTGGAAGAACTATCGGGTACTTTCTCTTTCCACTATAGTGGTACTTTTCGAGTTCATCTAGTTGAGTTGGTTAGGTGGTTTGAATAGCACTCCTCAGGTCCTGGATTTGACTCCACGTGGGAGCGGATTTCAAGTTAAGGTTAAAAAAGTCACTCGCTGGTTCCCTTGATCGGCATGGGTAAACCGGCCTATGGTGGGCGGGCCCTCGTGTAAGGGGCTGGTTGTGTGGGTTGGGCCTCAAAGCACAGGTCAAGAGGCCTGAACCATAGGGGGTGGCATCCCCATGTATGAGCTCTTCTTAGTGAAAGTGTGAAACACCATGGGGGTGGCCTTTCTCCCACCGGCCATTTTTTTTTATTTAACAGGTTCTCACATTAGTGAGAAGTCAGTACAATTTTTTTTTGTATTGTGTTACAGTATTCAGGATCCAAGTCTCTATACTTCACTTGCATGTACTTTTAACATCCAGTCTAACCATTGACGCCGAAACCGCTGACCCATGCATCTTCTTTTTTTCATGTATGATTTAAGTACAATAGTAGATTTGTTTATGGTAGCATTCTGGTTCTCATGAATTAAGAGACAGTTTTGATTTTATTCCACAAATTATGTATTGAACTACGCAGGTCATCAGTGGTCACTTGGGATGGGTTCGATCTATTGCATTTGATCCAGCGAATGAATGGTTCTGCACTGGTTCTGCCGATAGGACAATAAAGGTAAATTTCATTTATCCTGCAGTCGCAAACTGAAATAACTCTTTTGTGTTCTTGATATTATCTTGTTCTCGTCAGGTTATCTCTATGATTTCATGACATTATTTTTATTCTCTTTGGGTGTTTCAGTCTGTTAACCTCATGTTTAACTACTTACTATGACAATGGCCCACATGTCACCGACAGTGGAATTTTGTGAGACCACACTTGTCACGGTGTTATGAACCAAATTTTTTTATTCCCTTCTCTTTGGCACTTAGTTTAGGGTCTGTTTGGTTGAGCTGTAGCTGTGAAAAAAGCTGTTGAGGCCTGTGGGCTGTGAGCTATGAAAAAAATGTTGTAGGTTGTGAGCTGTTAAAAGCTAAAAACCATTTAGTGAAACCACTAAAAGCTGCTAAAAGGTCTTCCATATATATTTTCACAGTTCCATCCGAAAGCCGCTAAAAGCAGGTCCAGAGATGGTTTCAGTTTTGCACTACGAGAAAGTCGGCTTTTAGAAAAAGCTGCTTCCTGGATCCATCTCTTTGGTTTGACTTTTGGCTTTAGGAGGCAAAAGCCAAAGCCAAAAGCCAAACCAAACACACCCTTAGTCCATTAGAAGTTGATAACAACTTCGATACTAGAGCTCTATACCATCTGTCGCCATATATTTGGTATAGTTATAAACCTAATATGGTGACCCTGATAATCTACTCTTTTGGTGGGTTATATAAATTGGCTTCGGACATGACCAGTATCTGGGCTGGTTCCCAGCTGCGTTCCAAACCTGACATCTGGGAGATCGTGTATATTTACCAGCTGTGCCTTATGATCCAGCATCCTAGTATTATTTGGCTTTCAATCTTCTAGTTAGCAGGATTACCCTATCTGAATATTTCTTTATGTTGCGTACCTTGGGGATTTTATCCTTTCTTTTTTTCTTCTTTTTTAGCAAGAACATATAATATGAATACAATGCAATTGATTATCATCCCTCCTGTTATTTACTAGTGTAATGTTAAGCCAACAGTTCAACTTTGTCACTATACTTCCTTGTTTCTTGTATAGTCTGATGACTCTGTTCATTCGTCCTGCGACTCGTGTCTTGCTGTAGATATGGGATCTTGCATCAGGAACCCTGAAGCTTACACTGACTGGTCATATTGAGCAAATTCGTGGTAAGTTTTTCTTTGTTTTTGTGAGCAGGATCTACTCAACATCCACGCTAAGATTTGTGCCCCACTGTAAAACTTTAGTAACTGATGAATGTTCTGCACATTACTATAGGACTTGCTGTCAGCCAACGTCACACTTATTTATTTTCTGCTGGTGATGACAAACAAGTAAAATGTTGGGATCTTGAACAAAACAAGGTTAGTTTTACTTTAAGTATGGTGTATTTTGGGTGGCATTTTGACTTCTCTTGACATCTGATCTGTATATTCTATGTTAAAGGTTATTAGGTCCTACCATGGGCATCTGAGTGGTGTTTACTGCCTAGCTCTCCATCCAACAATTGATATCTTACTGACTGGTGGCCGGGATTCAGTTTGCAGGGTATGATCTCTCTTGCAGTTGCACCTTCTGAAAAATCTCATCGTATTCAATGATCACTTGGTTTTACTTGGGTTATATGTACAGGTGTGGGACATCAGAACAAAAGCACATGTTTCTGCTTTAACAGGGCATGACAACACTGTCTGTTCAGTGTTTGCTCGTCCTACGGTAAGAATGCATTTTAACCTGTCAAGTACTCAAGTTCACGATTCACAACAATATTGAGTTCTGCCAAACAGTACACTTTATTTCATGATATGGTTTCATTTGGAGTTACTCCCTCATAATTAACCAATGGACTGCTTGAAGCAGTGTCTCTCTCGGTTCAGTGGATACTTTGCTTCTTTGAAAATACATGCTATAGGTTGTTTTAGTAAAGTTTAAAGTGCAATGATAAAGGCAAATGTGCAACCTTGATAGAACTTCTAGTCCTATGCCATCAGCAGTTTTAACATTTAAGCTACGCTATTTTAAAATATATATTTGCTATGGTAAATACTCCGATGTGTCCTGCCTTACTGTTCATAAAAACTTCTTTCTTGCTTTCTCTTGTCTCAGGATCCTCAAGTTGTTACTGGTTCACATGATACAACTATTAAATTCTGGGATCTTGTAGCTGGTAATTCATCTGTCAAATGGAACACTGTATACTGCTGTTTTTACATATATATTTTTGTTACAGTTGTTTCCTCCTGCAGGGAGGACTATGTGTACCCTTACTCACCATAAAAAGTCTGTCCGAGCTATGGCGCTTCATCCAAAGGAGTAATTTTTTATTCATGATTTGATTTTCAATATTGACTACAATGTTATGGACCCTTATATAGCAACCCTTTTTTCAGGAAAGCATTTGCATCAGCATCAGCAGACAACGTAAAGAAGTTTAACCTTCCCAAAGGCGAATTTCTGCACAACATGCTGTGAGTCTTCCATATATTTAATTTTCATTTTCACATTGTAACTGAACACATTGTGGTTCATGCTTACTGTGCTACATGATTAATATCAAAAGCCATATCATATGACGATGCCAGAAGGAAATGCATTATAAATGTCAATACATGTTGGGTGCCACGAGCAAAGAAATCTTGGGCGTTTATGCGATTTTCCAAAAAGTTACCACCTTTTTTTTGTGAATAAGTTACTTGATACATATGCTAGTGTGATGAATTCTTACCAGCCTTTTTTACTTCCACTCTTCCCTTCCTGCCTTTTTTGATAATAAATTTGTGAATCTGCACATTTTACTAGTTTCCTGACATGAAGAGGGAGTAAACTTGTGACCATACTTCCAATATTTTCCTAACCAGATACTATTGTCATATTTAAATTTTGATTCTAATATGAACCATTATAACCTGGCAACTAGCAAGGAAACTAAATCTCTTTAGTGCAGTATCCTTTTACTCCTAATGGAGATAATTAGGTTGCCTTGTATGTGGTTTCTTTGCCCCTCCTTTCTCTCTTTTTTATATAAAGACATACAGCTCTTGTGCTTGTTCGAGAAAAAACGAAACCAAATCTTTTGGCCTAATACTCATTGCCTTGATCTGACCAGTGACGCTTTTAAATTGTGTGCAACATTCTGTATTTTTTGTAACATATAGAGGAAACTCATGGAGTCCCCCTTTAACATTGCATTAGGCTCTTTTTAAATGCTCTGCGCTTCTGCTTACGTGGCACTGAGACACCTCATCTTTATTACGTTCAGGTCGCAGCAGAAAACAATAATCAATTCAATGGCTGTAAATGAGGATGGTGTCTTGGCAACTGGAGGTAATGTACTCTGAAAATCATTGTGTTCAAAATGTAATTGAACATACATGTGGTCTTATCAAGAATAAGTACAATAATATATTGATTGGAAATATTGGAACCATGTGTGCATTTGTTTTGAAAGGTTGAATAAATATAGTCTAGCTTTTTTGGGTTATATATAACTAGGTTGAAGATTATTTGTAGTCAAGCTAAGCTAAATTGTGGAGACCATGTGGATGTGCAGAATGGCGTGTATTCATAAGTTGTCAATATTTGAAACCTGTGCAGGGGATAATGGAAGCCTGTGGTTTTGGGACTGGAAGAGTGGTCATAACTTTCAACAAGATCAGACTATAGTCCAGCCTGGTAAGTTTTCATTTGAATCACGCAGGCACCGATAATAGGAGATAAGCAACTCTGTTTCGAGTCTCCACAATGTTTTTCCTCATATGAGAGGTTCTTGAGAACACCAGTATCAGAAATGCTACTGGTGGCTTAAATCAGCCTAAGGGCTTGTTCGTTTTGCTCTCAATCCATGTGTGCTCTCAATCCATGTGGATTGGGTCGAACAAGTCAACATCTTTTATAATTTTTTCCAATCCATCCAATATATATGGGAATCCAATATATATGGGATAGGAATAACCGAACAAAGCCTAAATGTTATCACACTGAGTCCTTGGTTAATCCATAGCAACTAGCCAAACTATTCCAGAGTTCCATAATCTAGATGTTACCTAGATTATGTTATGTCCGTTGAAAAGTATGCGATTTGAAATGATCATGCTCATTACTGGTATCTCCCATTTTCAGGATCACTGGAGAGTGAGGCATGCATATATGCCCTCTCATATGACGTGAGCGGATCAAGGCTTGTGAGCTGTGAGGCGGATAAGACTATAAAGATGTGGAAAGAGGACTTGACAGCGACGCCAGAGACTCATCCCATCAATTTCAAGCCCCCAAAGGACATCCGAAGATATTGATGCTCAAATCCCACAAGTAGCAAGCTAGTGGATGGTTGGAGCCTCCACAATTGTGTGACCCAAACTCGCTTCTTCCCTGAGCCCAATTGAAATTTTGCTAGGGTTTGCTCTATTGTGTAATCTGATGCATGTACTCCACCAGTCTGATGCCTTGGTCCAACGCTTTGAAACCCTTAGACTGTTTCTTTGTGATCTTTGCGTTCGATTTGATTATATCCTACCTTAGTACCTTGGACTCTTGCACTAATAGGTCTTTAACATGTCTTCTAATATCTTTATTGATGTATTAATCATCTAGATCACTAATTCACCTAAGTCCACTTTGCATCCTTGAAACTATTTCAAAAAACACTAGCAAATAATGTTAGTCCAAGTAGTCATGTTGGTCATCAAACATTATAATCAAACTATAGATATGCCGAGGTCCATCTTCCTTACATTACAAGGAATATGAAAAGGGAGAGGGAAGGGGTAAAGGGGTTACTGAGAGTTGGGCTTAGGTCTGCCAAACAAGCATCCTTTTCCTTCTTATTTTTAAACGTTACATTCTCCCCCTTTTAAAAAGAATTTGTTCCTAAATTTGACAATATAACTCACCATTCTCAAAAGAGTTAGGATACTTGCGTATTTGCTCTTTGAGCTCCCAAGTTGGTTCACACTCTTTCTAGTTGTCCATATAACCTTAACATGTTTGATAGTTCTCTTCATGGCAGGCTCTGAAAAGTCCAATATGCATACTAGATGACATCCAATCAACAATCCGGGTTCTTCGAGTATTGCTTGAAACTAGTTGCTACATGATATATCTTGATTACTGGTATATCATTGAGAAGCATTGTCCACCTAGAAGTTTGAGAGAACAACTACATAAGTTAGATAAATATAGAAAGGTCTTTGAAATGTTAACTGTGCATATGTTGGTTGGAGTTAACCAACATCATATTTACTAGATAATATAAGGATTGTGTGATGCACATGATTTACGTCTAATTGGATAGTATGAAATAGATACGAGATCACATACTAACCTTGTTCGTGAAAGCAGGATAGACATGCACTTCACCAAATATGTGAAGTCCCCCTTTCATGGCACGAAGGCTCCATAGACCCTAGTTAAGGTTGGCGGGCAACGAGGGCTGGATCCACAGCGGAGGTTCCGAGCCCTAAAGGTCGAATATCTCTAGGGCTTCGCTCGTGGTGGTTCCCTCCCCAAGCACGGTCTCAGAAGACCGAGGCAAGATCCTAGGCACAACAAGGGGTCACCATTTCCCCTCAGCACGAAATCAGAAGACGAGTCAACGAAGCGACCTCGAAGACTACAACACGAATGCCTTTGGGACTTGGAACAAGAAGACTACGCGCGGATAACAGAGGCCTAGTGGCCCCTTGGCATGTGAAACAAGCCCACTTGTCAGCCTCACCCGTGGGGTACAACGTTTGTAATTAGGCCTAGACCGACACTATTATGTAATTAACCCATTGTACAATATATTTCGAGAATGGAGTATGTAACCAAGGGCACGAACATACTTTAGGCCTTTAATAACTTGCTTATTCTATAAACCGTTCAGCTCCCGGATGGGACACACTTGACAAGACATTGGGCCGGTTTGGTTCGACTTTTTTCTGAATAGCTTTTCTGAAAAGCTGGCTGTGGTGAAAAGCTGGTGGTTAGAATTTAGGTGTTTGGTTCGCCAGCTGTGGAGAAAAGCTATTGGTTAGAATCTAGGTGTTTGAATACGCAGATTCACAGATTGCAGATTCTGTTTGAACAAACGATACACATAAACACCGAACCAACAAAAGGTCATTACATTATAATTAGTAGAGTTCATTACAACATAACTATCATTACATTCACATATTAAACTACGACACTAATGCATTAGCAATTCCATCTCGAAATGCACTCATGTCTAACTCATCAGATGTGCTACTACTACTCTCACCTACGAGTACATCATGACCAAGGCTATTAGGTCCAAGTTGATCAAAGTCTCTATCGTGTAGAGCACTGTCTCTAATGAAGTTATGCAATGCCATACAAGCAATAATTATCTTCGATTGTGTCTTAAGCGAAAAAGAAGGGAGACTTAGGAGAATTCTCCACTTCATCTTAAGCACCCCAAATGATCGCTCTATAACATTGCGTAGCGAAGAGTGTGCAAAGTTGAATACTTCTTTGCTCCCAATAGGTTGCCTCGCATTTTGCCATTCTGAAATGTGGTACTTCTGACCCTTATAAGGTGCAAGGTACCCCTTTCTATTTGGATAACCAGAATCCACAAGATAGTATTTACCTGCACAAACAAAAATATCAAGTTAAATACATACTAGTTGGTTGCCCGTGCGTTGCGACGGTTTACAATAATACCCATGTAAACTATCCACAAAAAAATCAAGATTTTTTATTAATTGTCTCCGCTCTCCGCATAATATTTTTTTATTTGGCTAACTGATGTTATTATTTACTCCATCCAATATGTCTTGGTACAACACAGTCAATGAAGTGGGCGATTAGAAGATAGTTCACAGCGATTGACTGAACGAACAGAGATTATAAAATGACATAATTCCACCATACAGAGACCAAATAAGAGAAAGTTTGTGAGCTCAAGTTTCTAAAATAAGTCACATGAACTCAAACTTATAAAAAAGATAGATCAAAATATGAAGTTATTGCTAAAGTCAGGCATCAATAAAAACTGGATGTGCTTTATATAAATTATGTTATTTCGTAGCAATTAATAACGTTTAAAACCAACAAACAACCTTTTATTTTACTGTTAGTGTAATAAATCATTGTTGCTCTATCCAATCCAGCAACCTCAAATACCATGGAGTCCATTGCGCCAATGTGGTCTCAGAAACGACCTAATGGTTGCAAGAGCCAAGAACGTGTAGCCTCGACCCGTAGTGTTGGTCCGGCCCGACACGATTATATTTTTTATTTTACAAAAAACGTATATACATATATATAATTTATATTCAATATTAAAAACATCTGAGTATGATGTTCTACTGGTTAGACAACTTTATCCGGTGTCTCCCGCCCTTCATCCATCAGGGCATGGGTTTGAACCCCACCTCCTACACCGTTTTTTTGTTTTTTAACATTTTACTCTGATTTAGTCAAATGGTCCGACGGGCTAACGGGCTGGCCCGGCACAGTTAGCAGGTCAGCATGACGTGCCTGGGCTAGAGTTGTGGCCCGCGGGCGTCTGGCTCATGCCGGGCCGCCGTTTGGCCATCTATAGGCGTGCAGCAGATTAATTTGAAATAGATGTGAGGGGTTATTTATAAAAAATGACGCGTGGCAACCGTTGAAACTGATGCTTTAAGTATAGTATAGATATGACATAAGTTAATAACGTATGATACAAAAGGACAACACACTTATATACCATCCGGTGGATGCGGGAACCTGTCAGCATAAGTTATCAAAGTATCTTGTAATACTCTAGTGTCATGCACTCAACCTGGCCAACCCGTGACAACAAATGTGAACCTCATATCGAAGTCACAAACGGCCATTACATTCTGTGATGCGTAACTGTGTCGACCAATATATTTTGCTTGCTCCGTGGCCGGGACAGACGCGGGAAAGTGACTTCCATCAATTGCTCCTATGCAATCCTTGAAATGGGGCCAAAATCTACTCTCTCGCAATCGAGGGTGAATCTCTATGAAATTTGGGTCTTTGGGCTTGATTACGTCAGAAGACATCTTATATAGTGCATTAAGGACTTCACTATACTTGCGACTAATAGTTTCTAAAGAGTGACCAAACTTATTCCTTATCTGCCTAAATGATTGTGGACCCCCACATGCCCACAAGAAAATACCTAAAGCTTCCGTTGTACTGACACCTCGACTTGGAAGCAGACCATAACTTTCCACCAACGTATCATGCAAACGTCGAAAAACAGTACGCCCCATGCGAAACATGTCGAAGCAGTCGTCACTATTCTCCAATGTTCGCTCAACCCATTGGATACCTGTTTCAACCATTGTTCTTCTAGAAACCCCACTGGGCGAGCTCCCCCAAATGTCTACAACACATAGGGCAACAAGCAATTCTCCAGCCCTCTCATCATCAGATGTGTGTGTATCAGGTTCACACATCTGCAAACACAGAAACAATAACCACATTTCTTGAATAAGCACAATATATTACACACATATTCATGTATCATAACTGAAAGAAGGTTCACAGATTGACATTGTTCACACACATACAACTCTTATTATTGAAAATACATGTTCAACTCGAATAATTGGAAAATTGTGCGATGCGGAACAGATGCATACGACAGGTATAGTTTGTAACACGACTGCACGACGAAAAAGACTCAAACTGACGACAGTTATAAACTATAACAGCAGCACCAACATAGTTCGGACCAGCAACATCGTTGTCGGATGAGCACCATCTAACTGGACTTAACATTCATCTCGAAAGCACGGCGCAACCAAGCGTCCCTTCCTTCTTTGGTCTTCAGGGTTGCAAATACATCTCTGTACCGTTTCTCCATCAACAAATGAGTGGCAAAGAAATGTAAGTCGCTGCCTTCCTCTAAACCATCTTTAATGACTTGTTGCAACTGAGCAGCAACCTCTACACGAACTGGGTCGGTCTCAAATGAGGTTATGGACTTGTTAGTGTTCATGGAACGTGACTCAAAAGCCTCCACTAGGCGTTTCATGTATTCATCCTTCGTATCTTTTTTCTTCTTAGATTTAGGAGAATCATGCAGCACCTTACGCTTCCCTGTCGCATTTGAGCAGGGGTCAGGTGTGCTGTTTTAACCCCCACCTAAATTGGCTTGGACGTGGTCATCAGATGAAGAATTTGAATCCTCAACTCCAGGAACAAGGGTTGTTTCATTGGTGCAGACAATGGGTCCAAACATAACCTTAAGCTCGTCCTCATTCTCAAGGGGGGCTGTTTTGAACATAATACACCCTGACATTGCCTGCAGTAACATGTTATTTCCTACTTTCAGATGTCCATTAGTATTGTTAATCTACGAAAACAAAAAATTAAGTCTACTTACTTCATTTTGCTTAGCCCACCACTCATCTGGTGCACTGATTGAACCAGTATGAGGGTCTCGACCAAGACCTGTATCCCTTTCATTAAGTGTTTTCCACTGGGTGAACATTCTCTTTAAGGAGTCCCACCTATTCTTCATTTGATCTCTGGTGTAAGTGCGACTAGTGCATTCCTTAAACTTTCTTATGAGGTTAGCATACCCTTCTGCATTTAGAAAATGTTGTGGCCTGTTCCGTGTATTGACCTCTTCTACACAAATTTCTGTGTAAATTTTTGTTGCTCTACTATCCCACTTTGCAATCACTTTGCCAGACTTGTCCATCTAGTGCAAAACAATTGTAGAGTTTTGAAAATACGCAGTGCAGTCGATTTAAGAAGAAAACAAAATTAACACTCAAGGGACCATAATAACATCATATAGTAGCATAAGTAGTAACATTCGGTTTTCCATAATTACATATAGACTACCATAATTCAACTGCTGATGGACACAAAAGGATAGGGAACACATTACAGCAGCGCATTAAGCAAAAGCCTGATCCTATCCCTGTTTCCCTAAGACCTTACTACAAGGCTAACCATGTTCTAACTTAAACCTCATTGTCACTAAACGAAGGCATCTGATTGGAGTCATATTCAAGACCCCAAAACTTTTCGAAGTGCTCGGCAAAGTCCCAGTCTGGACTAAGTTCGTCTTCACCAGGGGGTGGTGAGGACAAGTTTGAGGGTTCGTAGTTGCTGTCAGCCTGGTTGTTAACGTTGTTGACCTTGTCCAAATACTCTTGCAACACCAGAGAGTCTTGCTCCATCATGCAAGCAATATCCTCCAATGCTACATGAAGTTTGGTAGCGTCAAATGAGGTCAACCCACGTCCAGGACGGATTGTTTCCCGAGCTACGAAAAATATCTTGTCCACAATCTCTTGCATCCTTCCAATTGCCTTGTCGGCTATGGAGTCTGCTGAATCCATCTGATGTGGATTTAGGTGGTTAGTGTACTAGACAAGGGGACAATCTACTAACTTCCATGTATTGACATGAATTGCGTGCTAACATAGACAAACTATGGTTGAATCTAACATACAGGAACTAACAAACAAACTATGAACTCAACCCTGAACAAATAATAGTGATACAACAGATCAATGGTATCCCTAGTAAACCATAAACAAAATTGGTAAAACCGCATCTGTGCTGACAGTATAGTGAGCAACAAATTTATTTTCACATTACCTTGGTTGCAGTTGATCTTAGAACCCAAGACGAAGACCCCGAGTTGATACGGAAATCTGAAGGCGACATTGGACAAAAAAATTGTTAGTACGTCGATCCATACCCGTTGTGATGTACTGAATAAACTGGAGATTACATCAGCCAGACGAGGATGAACCCTAAACAATAGTAAACAGGGCAGGACGAACCCTAGCAACACGAGAGGAGGGGGCGGCGAGGGTCAGGATGGAGGCGAGCTACACCGTACCTGCGAAGACGACGACGCGACGGGGGGGGGGGGGGGAGCAGAGGAACCTTCACGACGGAGCAGTGGCGCCGGTTTGGGTGCGACAACCCTAGCGAAAGTCAAAGGTCAAGGAACGACCGCGTCGGCGGTGGTGAATGAGAGGGTCCGGATGGGGGAGAGAGACCGTACCTGCGAAGACGACGACGGGGGGAGAGGTTCCTTCGCGACGGGGCTGCGGCGCCGAGGTGGGTGCGCCAACCCTAGCCAAGATGGACTGTCACGGGAAGGAGACACGGCGGAGGAGGAGAAGACACGGTCGGACTGGAGGAGTTCGCGGAGGAGGTCGCCCGTACCTGCGAAGACGACGATGCGGGGAGGAGAGGGACCGGCGGCGGCACGGTGGGTGCGCGGCGGCGGCGCGAGAACCCTAGCGAAGTGAACAAACTTTCGCCCGAAGCCAACTGAAGGCCGCTTCCTGCGGACCGTGGCCGAGGCGCTTCTATCCGAAGCGCGCCGCGCAGAAGCCGCGCGAGAAGCTGCGCGTTTAGTTACAGCTTCGACTTCTGGCGGTCATAAGCCGCCGAGAAGCTGAACCAAACAGGGGCATTGAGCGCCATTGCTTCTCATTTTATTGAGCACCGTGGGCCTATTTGCCCGAATTTTTTGTATTTTAGCCCTTAAACAGAAGTAAAAATCACGTTTAGACCTAAAAAAATTTTAAATGCAGTTTTGGACCCTTAGCTCGGTGCCATAGGCCGTGGCGCCGAGCTAACACAGCTCGGCGCCACAGGCTGTGGCGCCGAGCTTCGTGACGTGGAAGTCCGCGTGGCACACCTAGCTCGGCGCCACAGATCTTGGCGCCGAGCTAGGAAACTTAACCGTGACCTCCCTTTCCTCTTCGTTTGTTCTCTGTTTCACGGAACCGACGCCCGCTGCCGCCGTTCCTTAGCCCGCCGCCGCGCCTACCTACCTCCGCCGCCGCCCGCGCTCGGCGAGAGTGCCCCGGCCGCCGCCCGCCGAGCTCGCCGATAGCCCCCGCCCGCCTTGCTCGCCGAGAGCTCGCCGCGGAGCTCGCTGCCTAGCTCGCCGCCGAGCTCGCCGCGGAGCTCCCTCGCCGCCGAGCTTGCCGCGGAGCTCCCTCGCCGCCGCGCCACCTCCCCGGCCCGGCCACCGCCCCGGAGCGCCTGCGCCACCGACCCGGCCCGGCCACCGGCTGCCGCTAGGTATTTTTTTTATTTTTTAGTTACTAAATTGTTAGCTATTTACTTAGTTCTTGTTAGCTATCTATTGTTAGCTATCTATTGTTAGGTATTTACTTAGTTAGTAAATTGTTAGCTATTATTAGGTATTAGTTAGTAAATTGTTAGCTATTGTTAGGTATTTTTTTATTGTTTAGTAAATTGTTAGCTCTTGTTCGTGTTTATTAAAATAGTTAGCTAGTTTCTTGCTTAGCATATTGTTAGTGTTTAGTAAATTCTTAGTGATTATATAGTTACCATTTTGTTTAGCGCATTGATATTACATGTTTTCTGTGTTGGCAACCATCGTGTTGTCGTTTATTCGCAGGTTCTATAAACATCACTTTACAGGGGAGGTGCTGCCAAATTTTTTACTGACAATTGGTTTTTTTGTACGTAGGTGTTCGTCCGACTTGACCTTCTCCACCGTTAGCTGGAGTCGTACGCGTTCTCAGGTATACATAGTTTGCGTACATTATTTATAGATTATGTAATTTCGTTTGATGTGTTTATTTAATATTTATTGTATAGTTATTAGTTAATATATATTTATTACTTAGTAAGTTAGTAGGCTTAAGTATGTAGCCATTATTGAGTTAGTAATCCATTTTTGAAATAGATGGACAGCCTAGTAACACTATACCATGGAGGAAGGGTGGAGATAGATGCTTATGGGAGTGTTACTTTTGCTTCCCTATACTCTGCCGCCTTCAACCTCCTATACTCTGCACGCTTCGGGCTATCATAAAAGGCAGATTTTGCTTCCCTACGCATGTCGCGTATGCGATCGTTAATGTACGAATCAACGAGCCGAGATCCACAACGCATCTTCTGTCCCATTATTCTCTTGGACTCTATTGTGCGCATCACCTCTCCTTTGTCGTCGTAACTCTCCCAACTGCATTTCCTCGTCTCCTACAAAAAAATAGTAAGTACCGCTATAACATTACATCTGGTGCAAAAAAAATACCAACCTCATCGTAATCGACCATATGTCCACAAAAATATCCAACACCAAGCTCCGAAGGAACTAATCCATACTTAGCTTCAATACCGCATTTGCAGAGTATTGGATCAAATTTGACCTCTTCTGCCGCCCACCCCATGTATCTCTTTTCCTTTACCTCTGGCTCTGGCCAATGGGACAAAGGACCATACAACCACTCTCTGAAACGACACTTACGCCACCCGTATGGCTGCAGGAGAAAAAATTAGTAATTTATTGTAAATAAAAACTAGTTCATACATTTAGCGTATCAATGGGCTCACATACACTACAGGAAAACAGTTAATTCCCGTCGGCCAGGAACCGACGGGAATAAGCACTAAACCGACGGGAATAAGTAATTCCCGTCGGTTTAGCCCTTATTCCCGTCGGTTGTCAGCCGCCAGGCGTTCCATGTCGGGGATACGGTTATTCCCGTCGGCTGCCGACGGGAATACGTAATCCCCGTCGGCCAATATCGAGCCGACGGGAATAATGGCTAATCCCCGTCGGCCAGGTCAGCCGACGGGAGTTACTAATTAATTCCCGTCGGCCAGGTCAGCCGACGGGAATTACTTATTAATTCCCGTCGGCCAGGTCAGCCGACGGGAATTATCTGGGCCGACGGGAGTTAATAGTCAATTCCCGTCGGCTATGGTCAAACCGACGGGAATTAACTGGGCCGACGGGAGTTAACCTATATTTCTGCAACAGCAACACCAAATTAGATATTTCTCACACATAACATACACAAAACATATATATCACAAACATATGACAAAACGTATCACATAAACATATAAATCACAAACGCATTGACATCACACATCACAAACACATCATTGACATCACACATCACAAACACATTGATATAATTCACACATCACAAACATTTCAGATACGAGAGTGTTTACACAAACATAACGTCCAGGAGTTAAAAACATAACGAGCACGAGTTTAAGTGTTTAGAGATAACCACCACTTGGGTGGTTAGAGCTTTGACCGCTGCCGCCTTCACCACCAGGAGGAGGGAACGCAAAGAGCGAGTCAACAAATCCAGTCCCTGCTGCTGGATCAGACCCACTGCCACCCGCTTCAGGCGTAACCTATGCAAGTTAGCAAATATCAACACGTTAAATGCAAATATCAAAAAGTATACAAGTGTATAAATTAATGGAGAGTTATCAAACGTACCCTATCTCCAGGTGCAGGTATATGTGTCGGAGGGGTGGTGAACTGTGGTGGTGGAACTGGTGTGTTTGCAAATTGGCTCCATTGTGGTGGCGGTGGAAAATTTGATGTCATGCCCTGTTGCTGCATTAACTGTTAAACACATATGTGTTACTACTGAAGATGTTGTATTGAAATATAATAATTTAGAGTTCGGATTATGTGTACTCACTTGATACATCGCTTGATTATGAGCATTGCAAGCCTCCATAAATTCGCGTTGTTGTCTCATCTCTTCACGCATCCTCATAATCTCCAACTCCTGCTCGTTCGGTCGACGAGAGCATGAGCTACGGGAAGATGAACCCGTCCTCTGAGATCTCACCGACGACGAGTCAATGAATCCGTCGAAGAGTGCGTATCTATAAGTGATTCAAAAAATGTTATTACAGCATAATCAATTTAGTGTCAACCATATAATTTCATAAGTTAGAGCTTACCGTCCATGCGCTTTGCCACCACCACTTGCGTACACCACCGAGGGATCCACCGGTTCATGGCGCCAGTCGTAGTCAGGGCCATGGCGACGAACCATCTCCTCCCCATATGCCGCCTATACATCATTCACAACCTTACAAATGCAGGAATTTATATACTTTGAACGTTTGAACTTTTGAGCCAAAACTCACCAAGCGATCCGTGGCTGTCTGGCTGCAGAGCTGGTCAGGGTTGTTCGGGTCTGGTCCTTTGTGGCCCTCCTGGTAGACCTCAATGTCACTAGGCTTTTGGCCACTCGTAGCTTCCTGTATAAACAAAAAACATTCATAAGCAATCGTATTATTTGTTGATCGACATAGAAAGATGAAACTTACCATTCTTTTAGCTTTTCGTATCATGTCGTCACCGCCAAACTTGTGGTTAGGATTGGTTCCTCGACATTGTCTGTGATGCGCTGACGCTTTCTGGAAGCCTTCGGAAGCCCAATATCGACACCAAGAATAGTACGCATCAGGCACGGGCGCCATCCATGGAACCATCACCTGCACACACACAATGTTACATATTATATCAATCACGACAATAAATATAACGGGTAAAACAAATTGAATACTAACCTCACGATATTGATCCTCAGTCAAATATATCTTTGAGGACCCTTCCTTTTTATTCAAGGGGCCTGCTTCTTCCGGATGCTTTTGAAAATACAGGTTTGTAGCCTAAATTCTCGCATAGTATATGGCATCCTTCACCAGCTTCTTTGCATTGTTTTGCAAGACACGTTCAGCGTGCCCCATGTAATCCTCTCCATCAGGCAACCGATATCGAAGCTACAACATAAAGAATACAAATGTTATAAGTCATAGATTTACAATATTAAGAAACATAACAAAAATAATAAAGAATTCATACCCAAAAGTCATTACGCACAAGTCCCTGTCTGTCGGTGTGGTTTCGTTCCTTTTTAAACTTGTACTCATCCCAGGTACTGACGAGCACCTCATCCTCGGTATCACCGTTTGACACCTTCACTATACCAGGGTAGTGAAGGCGGCAAAGAGAACCCAACGTAAGGTTAACCTGAGTGTGGTGTCCCTTGCCGTCAAAGGACAGGTCCTCCCAATTCCTGCATTACACAAAAACATTAACAATACACATAATAGTTATATTAGATAAGTTAATATATTACACTCACCGATCTCCATGTGGCATGATTAAAGTCCTATCAGCCTCTCGCTCTATCGCGTGACGAGGCTTTACTGAGTGGCTTTTTCTTGAGCGACGTGTGCGTGTCGCTGAAGAGCCTCCCGAGCCATCATCCATCGGGTTGTCAGCCGGTTCGCCCTGTTGGCCCCACTGGTCCCACGCCTGTTGCTGCTCTCTCTGGTGGTCCCACTGGTCCCATGGCTGGTGATGCTGTGCGGCCTGGTCCCATGTCACGTGCTCCACCTCCTCATTGAGCTCCACCTCCTCATTGTGCTGCTCCTCCTCAATGTGCTGCTCCTCAGTGTGCTGCTCATCCTGGTACATACAACTCAAGATTTATTTGTAAATATGTAAACAAATTTATTTGTACAAGATATGTTACCTCATCTCCATGTACCGCGCTCAATAGCTCTCGACGTCTGCTGCTGCTCGAAGAACTGCCCTGAAAAAGGCCCAGGCCCTTGAACAACCCCTTCACTGACTTCTTTGATTTTGGCGGCATCCTGCATAAAAAATAAGAAATTATTCATTAGTGCATCAAAATGACATAATACTTAAAATATAAACAAATGAAATAACAAAACAACTTTACTTGTTAAATATCATCAAAATCAGGATCTATTTGTTCTCTTCTATGCAGAGGTCGCCATGTAACTTTTCTCCTAACAGGTTGTCTTCTCCGTCTCTCGGGAAAAGTTAAGTCGTTAACGTCTGCAACTAGTGAATCTAATGCCGGTGCAGGATCAATATGAAAACTAGTTGGCAACTCTTCTTCTTGAAACACCTCATCAACCTGCTCAAGGTGACCAATTTGATATTCGTCCTCACCAGGAGTGTATAGGCGTTCTCGGGGATTTACATTGTACACAACCCTCCATTTAGACAACTTTTTGCATGGATATGTCGAGAAATAAACTTGGTCTGCTTGATGGGCAAGGATATACGTGTCGTGTCCTTGAAGCAATTTCTCAGGTTGGATCTGTGTCATCCCAAATTCGGTCCTATAATACTTCGGGTCATACCATTTACACTCAAAGAAAACTAGCGCTAAAGGCTTATTTCCAGCAAATGTAATCTCGATTATATTTTTGATTTTCCCGTAATAGCAGGCTTCGTGTCCTTCCATGTCGGTTGCCCTAGTAACGACTCCACTATTTTGAGTGGCGGCCATAGGATGACTTGATTCGAAAATGCTTGAACGAAAGCGATATCCATTGACGTCGTAACGTCCATAGCTTTTGGCAGTTACGCTTCCAATAGATAACTGACGTAAGTCATCATTCAAATTCATTTCCTCCCCAAACTGTCAATCATGCCACAAAGCATTAGCAAATTCTGTAATATTAGTTAAATGAAATTAGCTCTCGGAGCCACATAATTAAGACTTACACGGTCCCGAAGCCACATAATGAAATTAGGTCGCCCATGCATACCATCGCGTCGCAATTTGTCTATGTCTCTCGCTGTTGGCCTACCGAGACACCTCATGTTTTGTTCATCAAACTCGCTGTCAAATATTATTGTATGACATGAGATATTTGATAACATAAACTAATTCACATATGAACAGTTTAAGAAAACAAGTCTTACACAAAGTATTTCTCCACCTCAGGCATATTCGTGAACATGTACAGTAAAGCAGACTTCCGTTCTTCCATACTGAGGTGATATGCCTTGGGTGGACCAACGGCTTTGCCGTTTGTCTGAAAAATCGAAAGATCACTACACGGAGGCATCTCTCGTTCATCATCATGGTACCTTTTCTTTCGAGCAAATACATTATGTTCTTCTGCAAAGTAACAACTTGTGAAGTGTGCTACCTCCTTTAGTTTAAATTGTTCCACAATACATCCTTCAACTCTTGCCTTATTGCCCACCATTGCTCTAAGCTTATTTAATGCTCTTTCTATATGAAACATCCACCTATACTGAACAGGACCACCGACCTTAGCCTCATATGGAAGATGTATAAAGAGATGCTGCATAGGATTGAAGAAACCCGGTGGAAATATTTTTTCCAATTTGCACAAAAGCACCGGTGCCTCTTTCTCCAGCTGTTCCATCACATCTCTTCTGATTTCTTTAGCACACAACTGTCTGTAGAAATAGCTAACTTCAGCTAACGTTTTCCACACAGCTTCGGAAATGTATCCACGAAACATTACAGGCATGAGTCTCTCCATAATTATGTGGAAGTCATGGCTCTTCAGTCCATTCATCTTCATTGTCTTCAAGTTCACAGATCTTCTAAAACCAGCGGCATAACCATCGGGGAATTTAATATCCTTCATCCACTTCATCACTTCTTTCCGTTGCTTAGATTTCAGACAATAGTCAGCTTTTGGTTTGCCTCCGTTTTCTCTAAGCACTTGGGTTGGACGATCACATATCACTGCTAAGTCCATGCGTGCCTTGTCATTGTCTTTCGTTTTATCAGGGAAATCCATGCATGTATTTATGAGGGCTTGGCAAAAGTTACTCTCTTGATGCATGACATCGATGTTGTGCATCAAAATCAATGACTTAGCATAAGGAAGCTCCCACAAGCCACATATGTGAGTCCAGTTATGCTCCTCACCGAAACCTTGATACCTTTTCCCACTCTCGTCTAGGACAAGTTTCATATGCTCTTCTGTAATTTCTATCCCACTACGTCGCTTGGGCGGTCCCTTCGTGACAATGGTGCCCTTCCTAAATTCCTTTCTCTGCCTTCTGAAGGGGTGATTGAAGGGTAGAAAACATCTATGGCAATCAAAGTAACATATCTTGCCACCAGCACTAAGACGAAAACAATCTGTATCTTTAGCACAATAAGGACACGTCAATCTACCATGCACGCTCCATCCAGAGAAAATACCATACGCCATAAAATCATGAACCGAGAACAGATATGCAACACGAAGATTGAATTTCTGCTTCTTGAAGCAGTCATAGGCTTCCACACCTTGCCATAGCTTCTTTAACTCTTCAATCAGTGGTTGAAGCATCACATTGAGGCGTACGCCAGGATGCTCAGGCCCAGGTATAACAAGACATAGGAACATAAACTCATATTTCATGCAAAGAGCAGGTGGAAGGTTGTACGGTATGGCAATGACAGGCCAACATGAATACGACGCAGCGGTCATATTGAACGGCGTGAAACCATCAGTTGCCAAGCCGATACGAACGTTTCTTGCATCGCTGGCAAAATCTGGATCAAATTTGTCAAGAGCCTTCCATGCATCACCATCTGACGGGTGCACCATTAACCCATCTTGTCTGTCCGTACAATCTTTATGCCACCTCATGTGCATAGCGGTCTTTCTCGAGAGAAACAAACGTTTCACTCTAGGAGTGAGAGGCATGTACCGAAGCTGTTTATGTGCAACCTTTGTCACCACCTTCTCCCCATCTTCATTTACAAGCTCCACGTACCTCGACTTCCCACATTTTAAGCATTTCTGTTCTCGGTCATGTTCCTTCCAAAAAAGCATACAGTTGTCTTGGCAAACATCAATCTTCTCATACTCCATACCAAGACCTTCAAGCAATTTCTTGGACTGGTACATGTCTTTGGGCATCTTGTGACCCGTAGGAAGAACCTCGCTAATCAAATCCACAAGCTCCTTGTAACAATTAATTGAGAATGCAAACTTGGACTTGATTGACATCAGTCGGGTCACGAATTCCAGTACGGTCACGTCAGTGTGCCCGTGAAGAGGCTCTTCTGACGCTTTGAGTAGGTCGAAAAACTTCTGAACCTCCGGTGTAGGTGAATCATGATGATCTGGTGCCAGTTCAGGCTGCAGATCCTCAAGCATCTGGTCCATCCTATCAACATCATCTTCACCATCATCAACTTCTACTTCTGCTGCTCGTTCAACATCTTCACCATGGAGATACCAGACCTTATAGCCTGGCACGAAACCATGCGAACACAGGTGTAGTGTGACCTGCCTCTTTGTGTGGCTCGTCATATTTCTACATTTATTGCATGGACACCTAATATTATCTATTTGTGACAAACCAGCTGCATGGTCCAGAAACATCTGCGTCTTGACAAACCATTCACTTGTATGACACCCACCCTTCTTGAAACCTTCATACATCCAATCACGTATATCACCCATTGTTGCGGCTGTGTGTACGAGTAAAGAGTGCGTGTGAGACATTTATGTTTCTACACGTCACACATATATCTATAGGTAAGTAGTAAAACTATATATATATATATATATACATAACATCACCTTCATCACATTAACATGATAATAATTAATTAACAATATTGCAACATCCAATTTTAAGTCAAATAATACTAACAAATAACATGTGATATTAAAACCGACGAAAATTAACATGTGATATTAAACTAACAAATTGTAATCGTATTACAGTTAACTCCCGTCGGCCATAAAAACCGACGAAAATAAACAATAATCACACTCTAATCAAGCCACATAAACTAACTCTAATCACACTCTAATCACATTAAAGCTAACTCCCGTCGGCCATAAAAAACCGACGAAAATAATCACATTTATTTACATATAGGTAGGATTATACCTCGACGAGGGCTAGAAGCGGCGTTCGGGCGGACGGCGGCGCTTCGGGACGAACTGAGGGCGTTGGCGGCCTCGGGGGCGGCGTTCCGGCCTCGGGTGGCGGGCCTCGGATGACGGCGGCGCGGTGGCGTGGCGGCTCGGCGGCCCGGCGGCGCAGGAGCTCGGCCACGCGGGTGCTCGGGCGGGCGGCGGCTCGCTGCGGGCGGCGGCGGCTCGGGGGCACGGGCGGGCGGCGGCTGGGGCGCGGGCGGGCAGCGGCTTTGGGGGCTCGGGCGGGCGCCGGCGTTGGGGCGCGGGCGGGCGCCGGCGTTGGGGCGCGGGCGGGCGGCGGCTCGGACGGGCGGCGGGGGCACGGGCGGGCGGCGGCGTAGGTGGCGCGGGCGGGCGCCGGCGTTGGAGCTCGGGCGGGCGGCGGCTCGAACGGGCGACGGCGGCTCGTCAATTTCAGCGAGAGAGAGGAGGAAGAATGAGTCCGCGCGGGCTCGGCCGTTGCTCTAAAACCATTAATCCCCGTCGGCCTATGACGTGGCCGACGGGAATTAAATAACCCCCGTCGGCTTAGGGACAAAGCCGACGGGAATTACTAAACCCCGTCGGCCAGGGACGTGGCCGACGGGAATTAAAATAATTCCCGTCCGCTAGTTGACGACCGACGGGAGTTACTTAATTCCCGTCGGCTTTTACACTGGCCGACGGGAATTAAGCTGGCCGACGAGAGTCAACGGAATTCCTGTTGTGATAATCAATGTCCGGACAACAGAACTGCTTGTCATAGTCTTCGTCGATGACAGCACGGTCTCCACAATCGCATCGAGGCGGTGAGTCCAGCCGTCTTTCTGTTGCTACCTCCTTCTCCGCATCCGTCATTGGTGGAGGATTCGGTGGAGGAGGTACCCAACGCTTAAAACGCTCATGACTGGTCTTTCCACTCAACCAATTAACGAAAAGAAGATATCGAGGGTCAAATTTATCAGGACCATCGATCCACTGGAAAAAGAAACACTTCTGATGTCCCTAAAATAATGGAAAGATGCACTATTACATATCTACAAAATAATGAATGCGAACAAAGTTAAGTGACAAGTCATAAGCTACGTACGTCCAAAGTGCCACAAAGGTAGTAGCAGCGAGCAGCCGTGTCTGGATGTTGTGATTGATGTACCCAAACCAGTCTGCCACAGTCACAGTTAGGCACGGGGAGTTCAGGAGGAACAGGAGCATCCTTACTAGATACGTCCGGATATAACTCCCGAGGACGACCTCTCTTCTGCCACAACGCCTCTCGGTACATGTCTTTCATCTAATAAATGATTATAATTATCACTTGTACCTATTATGCTTTATAATAAGTTTACACAAACTAATAATCGAAATGATAATATAATAGGTGTATACAAATTATTAAACTAACAACCTAATATACAAAACGAATCAGTTGGAAATCATACCTTGGTCTACGAAGTGAACCAACTCAAATCTTTGAATCCAGGAAATTTTGACGAAGTTTGGAAATGGGACGAAATGAGCTGCTCTCGGCCAGCCGCGCGGGCGTTTTTATAGGAATTCGTAGCTCGGCGCCAAGATCTGTGGCGCCGAGCTACGAGGGCGCGCCGCCGCCACGTCAGAGCCAGGTCAGCCCTAGACGGAACTAGCCGTTGCGGCCACGTCACAGCTCGGCGCCATAGGCTGTGGCGCCGAGCTGTGTTACCTCGGCGCCACAGGCTGTGGCGCCGAGCTAAGGGTCCAAAACTGCATTTAAAATTTTTTTAGGTCTAAACGTGATTTTACTTCAGTTTAGGGGCTAAAATACAAAAAATTCGGGCTATTTGCTTATGAGTATTTGGGTACACGTGTCAGAACCCAATGAAAATGCTAGCCAATCTTAAGTGAGAAAGTTACACACCTACTGTTGAAAGTTTGTTGCAAAATCATGCCGTCCGCTAAGAAACTGCACCTTGCAATAGCAAATGGACCAAGCATGTAGTAATATATATTTTTCTTACAATTAAAACATAGGACACAAATCAAGAGACACGTTCACTTCTATATCTATAGTAAAACTGACTTGTTTTTTTGACCTAACAATGGGGCTTGTCCCATTTTAACACATAGCATGGACCTAATATAATAGTGGGTTTGTCCCATATATATTAATTGCCTAGAATATCCCCCCCTACAAGTGTATATATTTATAGTAATTGACCACAAGTGCATAATAGCTAAATAATATATAAGTTGATCGATCTGGCGCAGTAGTAGCAACAACGGTCTTTTTTGTGTGCAATATTATATGTAGGCGCGCGGCGATGACCATCAGAATGCTCTCCATGTGGATTCGTCCACTCCCAGCTGCTGCTCCGGCGGCGCCTGCTGCTGATCATACTCCATCGTCCCAGCCTTCATCACGGAGGTCCCGAACATGGCATGCTCACCGCTTGCGACGACGCCACCGAGGTCCCGCGGCTGGCTGCACCCGGCGAACGGAAGCGGCCTCTGCAACATCTGGCTGGGCGGCGCGAAGACATTGCCGAACGACGACAATCCCGGCGGCGGCGCCGTGGCCCAGGGAAGCATGGCGGCCGCGGCGCCCGGGTTGGCGGCCGCCATCCAGCTCATGTACGCGCTCATGTCCATCCTATGGGCGGCGGCGAAGCTCTCGGCGGCGGATCCCTGGTGGTGCGGCGAGGCGGACGATGCGTGCGCCGCGGCGGCGGAGGCCAGGCCTCCGAGGATGGAGGAGACGTCGAGCTCACTTAGGGACAGGGATGCGTCGTGGTCGTGGCACGGGGATAGGGATGCGTCGTCGTCCTGCATCGGCGGCCTCACCTTGACGACCTGGCACTTCTTGAACACCCTGCACACCACCCACTCGTCCTTGCTGGGCTTGTAGGGGAACTTGGTCTGCAGCCTGTACTCGTGCATGACCCAGCTCGTCTTCTGGCCCTTGGGCGCCCGGCCCCGGTAGAAGACCAGCGTCTTCTTCATCCCCACGAGCGCGCCGCCGTGGAAGATCTCCTTGTCCTTGCCCGTCGTCTTCCAGTAGCCCGAGTCGGTGGCGCGGTTCGTCCGGATCCCCGTCGGGTACTTCCTGTCGCGCATGCTGAAGAAGTACCACTCTTTCTCGCCCATGCTAGCCTTGCCTGCATGGATGATGCATACTTCATCAGAGGCAGAGCTAGCTGTGCGCTGACCAATCACTTCTGACGGTATGCATGATGCTTACCTGGGAGGTCCCATGGCTCGCACTTGTTGAGGTCGACGTCGGCGATGGCGCGCGTGGAGAAGGTGAAGTCGGACACCTTGCGGGTGAGGTAGTAGGTGATGAGCTCCTCGTCCGTCGGGTGGAACCGGAACCCTGGAGGGAGCCCCTCCTCCATGGACGACGACGACGGCGATCGCCCAAGCTAGCTAGCAGCGCGCGCGGGAAAATAAAAGCCTCACAGATTCACTAATTCTTGGGAGTGTGGTGCAGTGAGAGCTCACTGTAGACTGTGAGCGAGGAGAGCCCAGCGCGGCGGTGGCGGCGATCGATGGAGCTAGCTACTGCAAGGATTGCATATATATATTGGCAGAGGAAGACGCGCACGCGCGGACGGTTTCAGCGTAAGGCCAAAAGTCCGTATGCACACACTACACTGACACACACACACGTATGTGCGCGAATTAATATACTAACGATGAGCTAGCTAGCTAGCTGACGATGCTAATGTAATGTTGCTGCTATGGCCTGGTTCCTTGTTCTCAGCTTGTTCTAGAGCGGATCGCAGGGGTCTCAACAACCACGCGGAAGCGAAAAGGACGGGAAAGGGATTATGGAAGAAGACGACGACGACGACAGGGCGGAGGGAAAAGGAGGAAGAAGACATCGCTCGATCCCACGATCCGCATGCGCAAGGGCCGTTTCCAGCCAACTCCAACCACCTTCACCTACCAGCATTATGCATTCTGATGAACCCCGGCCCGGCCTCGATCGCATTGGAATTGGATTGCATCGCATTGGAGACAGCTAGATGCGAGACAGCGACCGCGACGACGACGACGATGACAGTAACAGCTTATTATGCTGCTAACCTCACACATTTATTCAGTACGTGCTTATACATATAAAAGCATCTTCGTCGCACACGTACGGTGTGTGCAATGGGACGGGGGAATTGCATGCTGGCGGTTCGTTTGAGAGAGACCGATCGATCGATCAATGGAGCTATATATGCATGGGGCCGGCTGGTGTGGCTACCTGCAGTGACGGGAAGCAGAATGATCTATCTTTTTGGTAGGGAGAGAATTGAATCCAACAACACCGCACTGCGCTGCACAGCAGAGGCCCGCCCGGTGCCTAGTTTCTGAACCGCATTCGCGCGTGGGTGAAACTTTTTAGTCGATCTGGTGACTAATGATCACAGTAGGCTCGCGGCCCGAAAGCACGAATCAGAAGTCAATCCGGCACTCGACTCGGCTCGGCTTTTTGAGCAGACCCGGTCCGGATAGGCGTGCCGGGCCCATGTACGGCTCGTTGGGCTAGCACGGCCCGACCCGGATTTTTGAGCAGGTCCGGTTTCCAAGCGACCTGTAAAAGCATCCCCCGCCCATAGCCTCGCGACCTTGTCACCACATCCCACTCGACACTCGCCCGTCGCCCACACCTTACCCTAACCCTAAAGCACACACTCACTCGACTCTCCACCCAACCTCAGTCCATAGACCGCAGCGGCCAGCGGCGCATCGTCTCCTAACCCTAATCCCTAATCTAGCTCTCGTCGCCTCCGCCGCGGCGCCGTGCCTCACTCCGATCTCCGGCCCTCGTCGTCTCCACCGCGCCTCACCACAGATCTGTCTCGTTCTCCGGCTGGCCGACTCTCAGCGTCAGCTAGAGATGGCAATGAGTACCCGAAATCCGATAGGTTTTTATCCATTAGGGTACATGTTTGGGTCAATTTTCAACCCCATGGGTTTGTTAATGGCATAAATGTATACCCGACGGGTTCATGGGTACGAGTTTGTTCCTATAGTACCCAAACCCGTGAACCTGTGGGTTTTTAAACCCGACCAAACCTAGTGCATATTATCATTTTATTTTATAAACGAACAACAAACTTGTTATCTATCTATTTACTTCCTAATTTTTATCAAATAGTGAATGTATAAGTAGTTGGTGATAGTGTTGCTTGCTTGCTATTATAGTTATTACTAGCATTATATATGTGGTGGATGTATAACTTAGTGCAAGGTAACATGATTATACAACTTATTATTTGTATTTAATTCTCTCTACTAATATTTTTATACCAAATCATGAACTCGTTGTTCATTACATAAATTTTGGACCATGATCTCATTAATCATTACGATACTTATTGATCATAAAAAGAATAAGCATATTGGAGATAAAAACCACCGCAGATAACCCGTGGGTACCCGCAAACCCGATGGGTACGGGTTTGGGCAAAATTTCAAACCCGTCATGAGTACGGGTTTTTTAATGGGTGTAAATATTTTTCACGGGTACGGGTTTGTGATAGCAAAACTCGACGGGTTTGTACCCGTTGTCGTCTCTAGCGTCAGCGCTCAGTGGCCACGGAGGCACGTACCCCGCCTCTCCATCTCCGTCTCCGTCTCTCTGTCTCCTCTCCACGGATCCGTCCTCGTCTCTCTGTCTCCTCTCCGTCTTCTTCTTCTTCCTTCATTCCTCGTCTCTTTTATGGGCCATCGCCGATGAAATTGGTGCTCCGATAGACCAGCTTCATTCCCAAGCCGCGTAGGTAACACCTCCTCCTCACCGAATGTCCGGATCTGTTGTTTAATGCTTAATGCTTGTGAGTTGTGACTTGTTTTGTTTATAGGTCGTGAGGAACCGATGTGTTGGCGATGGAGGATGGTGGTGGTGATGTTAGCCACTCCATCAACCACGATTTGATGGTGCTGTGAGAATCTGGAGACCCTTAGAGCCGTGATGCTGCCACTATCGACCTTGGTAGTGGCAGTGGTAGTAGTGGTGCTGCTCCTATCGACCTCGTCGTCGTGGACTCTGGCGCCGGCCGAGGCAATGACACAGAAGCTCCTGCTGCAGTTGGTCAGGGTTCCAATGACCTTAAGAGGTCTAACACCTCAAAGGTATGGGATGAATTTGAGCCTATGTGCACGATTAAGAATGACAAGAGGGTAAGGACTGGTTGTAAGTGTCACTGGTGCAAAGTTACCTTGTTTGCTGTGTCTTCTAGTTGTACTGGCCATTTGCTTAGGCATCAACGTGATTGCAAAGTTAAAAATGCTAGGATGGGCAAGCAGTCCATTATTAAGTTCAACCCTGATGGTTCTGTTCGTAATTTTGATTATTGTCCCCATCGTGCTAGAACTAAGATGTGTAAGTTAATTTCCAGGCTTCATCTTACTCTTAATTTTGGTGAGTCCTCTGCTTTTGAGGAGTACATCAAGTTGTCCCATAATCCTAGCTTCAAATATGTGACCACATAGACCATATCTAAGGATATGGTTAAGTACTATATTGATCGTCGTAAGGTTATAGACGATTGCTTGTTGTCTGCTTCATCCATTGCGATTACTTCTAATAGTTGGTTAGGCAATGCTAAGGAGGACTACCTTAGTGTAGTTGCACATTACATTAATAAGGATTGGTTGCTAGAGAAGAGAATCATTGGCCTTAGGCTCATAGAGTTAGCTCACACTGGTGAGAACATTGCTGACCATATCTATAATGTGACTGATGATTTTGGATGCACTAACAAAGTGATCTCTATCACTTTGCATAATGCATCTTCTAACTCCAGAGCTATGGAGACATTTAAACATATATTATCTGGTTATGTTGGTTCTCTATTTTTGCATCAACGTTGTGCATGCCATATTATCAATCTTATTGTGAAGTCTGGCTTGAAACAACTTAAGCCTTACATTGAAGCATTTAGAATTGCTATTTCATTATTGAACTCCTCTAATCAATGCATTGCTGCTTATAAGAGTTATTGTGTTGCTATGAATGTACGCTCTCGTAAGTTTGGGCTTGACATGTATGTGAGGTGGAATTCTACATATCTCATGCTTAAGCATTTAGTTCCATAAAAGTCAACATTTCCTGTTTTCATGCATAATCGAAAGCCTAGTGAACCTGATCTATTAACAGAGGCTCATTGGTATGTGGCTGAAAATATCCTAGAGTTTCTGGAATTGTTGTATGATGCAACTGTGTCCCTTTCTGGTGTTTATTATCCCACACCTCATCTAATATTGCATAACATCCTAGATATTGCTAAGCATTTAAATGATTATGAGAATGACCACTTGCTTAGAAATGTTGTTTTTCCTATGAAGTCTAAATTCCTTAAGTATTAGAGAGATATTCCAATGTTATATGCTTTTGCTTTCAAATTGGACCCTAAAGCAAAGATGAGAGGTTTTCATAATATTCTTAGGATATTGTCTGGTCTCACTGGTACTGACTACTACTCAACTTTCTTTTCTGTTGCGATATTTGAACTAACTGCAATGTTTACCAAATATGATGCTAAGTTTTGTGCAGTTAAACTACAGAGGCCCACTCCTACAATATCTGTTATTGGTAAGAGGAAACAACAATGGGGCTAGATCTATGGATCTGAAACTAAGTATGCCACTCCTATTACTCCTCCTAACTTGTTTACAGGAACATCAACATCTGAATTGATGTATGAAGAAAGCTCTCGTGCATGCCTATGTTTCAGAACTCTCCTCCTACCTTGATAGTGGCACTCTTCAGAAGTTTAAGGATGATTTCAACCTCTTAAACTTGTGGCATGAGCATAAATTAACTAACCTATCTTATTCTCTCAATCTTAACTAGAGATGTTATTTCAGTTCCTGTTTTAATTGTACCTTCAGAGTCTGCTTTCAGCCTTTGTGGCAGGATCATCGAGGAACGACGACGACACCTAGCCCTAGAGATGGTTGAGATGCTCCTTAATTTGCATTAAGGACTGGGAGCTAGGCGATGCAAGAGCTAAACACTCTGCCTAAGATAAAGAGTTAGAAGATGCATTTGAAGGACTGTATCTTGATGAGGAGCAACATAAGACTTAGGCTCTGATTTGCTGACCTTATGTTATGTAGATCTACTTTCATGTTTCATCTATGTAACCTTTAGTACTGAACAATGCACAATATTTAAGAGCTAGGACTATACTCTTTTCCTTTCTAGGGTTTTCTCATGAGATGTGAGTTTTTACCTAAAAAGTTTTTTAATGAGGCAGACATAGCATAAACATCTCAATTAAGTTTAAATTCTCTATGTTAACTGGCTTCTGTGTGTGCTATGTGACCATATCTATGTGCCTGTGTGGTTACAGCCTATAGGCTTACTAGTTACAGTTGATTTGTTTCTGTGTGTGCTATGTGGATACAACTGATTATATCATATCTATTATGTGCAATTGAGTTCTGTAATGTGTAATTAAGGTATGTTGTGTTGTGTTGAATTGTGTTGAAAATCATATATTTTGTTAGATTCTGGTATGCTGAATTTTGTTGAGGGAGTCAGTCCTAGGTCCTGGGATGTGTAACTGAGTTCACGGGCTCAGTCTGACACGACCCTGTTTTTTAGCTGTGTTTGTCGAGCCAGTCCGACACATTTAAGACTGAGACATACCGGGCTCATCTAGATATTTGAGCCCCCCAGCCCGATTTACCCACCGTGTGGCGGGTCGTGTTCTAAACGGGCCGTGCTTTGTCGGGCCGTATTGGATGGGACGGCCCGTCTGTATATCGATACTGGTGATAGATTCTGACCTATCTCTCTATCTATCTGGCCCAGCTTGCAGCAGCTCTGCTCCGTCCATCCGCGATCGTCGTCGTCTCCACTCTCCCGCGCCATGCTCGTGCGCATGCATCAAAACTGTCGGCAGGAGGAAGAGGTAAAAAAAGTACAGGGGCGAGATTGTCCGTTAATTTCGTCCGGTGGCACGTGCGACAATGACACGGGCGAAATTACGTGCGTACGGCCTAGGCGCCTAGCTCATCTGATCTGGTCGTTGGGGCTTGCGGTACTACCTACACTCCTACAGTGTGTTGTCCAGTGTCCACGGAGTGATGCAGCAGGTTTGATTTTATTAGCGACCGTACGTACGTGTCATGTTGCCGGTGCGCTAGCTGTTTAATTTAGTTTACTCCCATTGTCCTCAATAAGTAGTTAATAATGTGATGGAGATACAATCAATACAAATACAATAAGTAAAGTGGAATGCATACGTACATTGTTGATCGATCAATAATGTGTGTCCACTAAAGAGCAGTGTTGTTGTCACACGAATGAGTCATTATATACACAATGCACTACAGTAAAAAACACACATATCCGACGGTCTGCTTATGTCCGACGGTATCTTCGACGGCTTCTGGCGGCCGTCGGATATAAACTCTTATGACAGCTTATGTTCGACGGTTTCCCTTAGGCCGTCGAACATAAACGGCGTGGGCCCCGCCGATGGCCGTTAACGAGTATAATCGCTGACGGCCGAAAGTAGCCGTCGGACATAGCTTATTTTCACCTCCTTTACGGCCGAGGTACAGGTACCGTCGGACATAAGCCTTCGACCGTCGACTTAGATTCCCTCTTTTACTGTAGTGATGCAGATGCTCACTAGCATCGTTTTATATATATATATATATATATATATATATATATATATATATATATATATATATATATATATATATATATATATATATATATATATATATATATATACACTAGGTATATGCCCGTGCGTTGCTACGAAACCAATATGATAAAATGCATTGATATGTAAAAACAAATAATGAGCTATTTGGTTAGGTTTATTTTGGTCGGTAACCGTTCCCACCGCAACCCGACACTGTTGCTTTTGTTTGCTGTTTGTTTCGGACGGTTTGTGATCCATCACGGTGGGAGTCGGCTTCGTCCCGTTCCATCTCGTTACCACTCAATTTGTGGCACAGTCGGATCCCTTGACACAACGATCACGCCTTGATGACGCTGTTTAGATAAACCAAACAAACCAAGGTAATTATTACACTGTGACCGATAGCACCCCAACCCATTCCATTACCGTTCTCATTACCATTACCTAGAGTGAACGAACACTACCTAATTGTTATTCTATACATTTGTTAGTGTCAATAAAATTGGATGTTTACATACCTTTAAAATATATAGTAAGGTGTCTATGCATTGCTAAACTATCATCTGTTCATATACACATTGTTGTTTCGTAAACTAAATTGTTCAAAAGAAATCAAAAACTAAATTGCTCAAAAGGAATCAAAGTTATGTGATATGCTCATTTTAGAATTTGCGTAATTGACAAAGCTGGCACAATATATAATGACGTGAATACATTAGTTTGAGAACTGTATGCAAATGAATATATTTCATTGGTCACTGTTCATAGCTTAGAGAATTTATCTACATAGTAATCATCATGAGACGAGTAGACAATAATAGGTACACTTAGTATTGTTTTTGTAATTTTGAAAAAAAGAAAGTATCCTCTAGTTAATGTAGTCTCTGATCAAATGCACAAAATCATGACTCCTATATTCCATAGAAACAAAACCATAAATTAATAAATATTTTCCCAGCACTTGATGCCATCATGTAACACTGCTACAAATATCTTTCATGGCATAGCTTTCCCAGCATTGCTTTCCAATACGTCCAGGTATAGTTTAGGCAAGGTCGACCATTTACATGGCCCAAGTTTGTTTACCATCTGAGTAATGGCCCCGACTTTCTTAAAAAAAAGAAATAATAAAAGAGTCATGTGGCATATAATATAATTCAGTAAAATAACCAAAATGACATTTGTAAAGGTATGCAGATGGTAAACAAAAATAAAAAAACACGACATTGCCAAAATGGTTTCAATATATCACATATGCAGATCTTATTTAAATAGAATAATTGTTTAAACATACTTCAAAATTAGTCTCCAAAACGGTTTCATGTGTATTGAAGTGGACAAAAATGAAAAAACATGACATTGCCAGCCATACATGCCAAAGCAATCAAAAAGACGCAATTAAAAACAAACACTTCATCTTCTCCTAGCCCAGTAGTGCCCACTACATGCCCATATTCCAGTGCAAATCTATAAACAACATGAGTTCATTCATGACGAGATTTTTAACTCACATACTTCGAAAATTTGGTTGCCACCGCTTCTTCATAAGCAGGAAAATATCCAGTCTTGCGAATCATAGTCTTTCATCGAGCTAGCAACTAAATTAAAACCCTCACTTACAAAATCAAACAAACAAGGCCAAGTTAAAATAGGTACAATGCTACTACACCGCAAGTTCACGACAATCTAGGTAAGAAACTGTTTAGGAAAACTCAAAATAGTTATCACACAGCAACTGCACGGCCAAAACTTATAGTCCACGTATCAGTATTTACAGTTGCAGGTTTACCAAGTTTAAGTGACACTATCAGCACAGTTATTACCCAATATGCTAAACAGGGATATGTTGCTCCTACTGTGGTGACCATGAAATATTTTTTTTACAAACCAATGCACTCATAACCTTAACCAGTGAGTCTAAGTATGGTATATCGTTAGCTTCTTCCCAGCTCTGAAATATAACCAGTGAGTCTGTGAGTGTCAGATTGAAAAAACTGCAAATGGATCACTTGATAATAGATAGTTTTAGTAGTTATTTTGTGCTATCTCCAGCCCAAAACACAAGCACTATGATTTGAATATACACAACATCTTCTAGGTAACAACAGCCATGGCTTTTTACTACTTTGACTTAGTGAGCAGCTTAATGCAAATGGGGCGATAACACCACCATACCAATAATAATAATGAACCAATTGTTTGAAAGAGGAGATGTAAGGAAGTCACAAATCCACATAAATATACTTCAAACATCAACAAATGCTAGTTTCTCATATTTGCCTGATGCAGGTTACAATTTTTGAGGAAAAATTAGTTTACAAATATCACATTATTGCAAGTATTGACTGTCAAAAATATGTGTGTGATCAGTGAACTAAGACGTTGTCTCACCCATAACTGTATATTGTTAGCTTGTATATGTGATAAACACAGATACCTATAGTTATTGACATGCAAGGACATAAAATGAGAGACATGAACACATAAGTTGTTCATGGATTTTCACAGATACCTATAACAATTGGACAAATTTGGTCGAACGGTTAAATACAAGAACTTAATGCCGTCATGATAGCCTGGCTACTTTGAATGCATAGAAGAAACTGAAATCAATTATTGAAATATCATCACGGTAGTTGAGAAAAGAATTTCATAAGGAGATACATATCATCTGACTTGAATTAGTTACAAAGGTCAAGGACCCATGGCACAAACAATGACTCGTAGTCTGGTACTCCATAGTAAAACTGTACAAAGGAACACCAAACTTGTGTTGGACTCAATAAATCCACAACCTCTTAAGATGATCTGAGGCTGAGCGGCTTCAAGCAAACATGCTTAAATTTACTTTAAGGCCACCTTAAAAGGAGTTTTATAGTCAGTTCACAACAATGGTAAAATTTGCCTAGTACCTAGGTTAAGGTCCCTCAAACAGATCATGAAAAACTGTACAGGTGGTACAGTAGCCCCATAAAATTATTGTACGTAGCAGTGACTGTATCCCTGTTATAATGTTGCACCTATGGATGCACATTTTTGAACATTTGATGGATTAATGATGTACTGTTGCCCCTCTGAATGCACAATCAGAAAGCAATAAAGTTCATATATTAAAGAATGTGAATTTAATCAGTAAGTACTAACAACTATTGACGATAAAAGTGGAAACAACAGCAAGTTTGTGCTGGGGATCGGGGACTCGAGAATCCTAGTGCTGGACTATGTTAAGAAAATATTTTCTTGGAAAAAACACATAGCCAACTTGTGCACCACAAATTCACAATCAGATGACCACTACAACTGTCTTCAAAGCAAAGCACATCAATTGTCCCCCAAACCACATGGAATGGAAAAGATCCATTCCATAGTCAAAAACATTTAATTAGAAAGTGCAAGGGGGGCAGGTAAAGGAAAAATCAACAAATATCACAGTGCATAGTGCTTGTCGTATGAATAAAACTAATCTATTACAAGATAAAAATACAATTATTGTACTCACCAAAAAAGAGAAAACTGTCACTGATAAAAAAGCATTGAAATCCAATATGATGTAGAACAACTTCATGAGTACTATATATGTTCAAGTGCAGTATGCAATTGTGGAACTCTTCGCCTAAATAATGGCTCAAGGCGAAACGATGGAACACCACGCAGCCACCGTTTAATGTCATACATTTCATTAACCAATGCACTCATAACCTTAACCATGGGCAAAGTATTTAACAGAAACAATGATGCCTAAAAATATTAGAGCACAATATACCATACTTAGAATTGGACATGTACCATAATTATTGAGTATTTTCCTAGCATCCTCTGCACCTGCAAAATAAGCAATTGCCAGCTACATTAAAGTGTTTAATCTGATTAGAGAGCAACTTATTTAGAATCGGGATCTAATTCACCAGATAGAAGGTAGTACAGTGGAACCATACAAAAATATGCCTCGACCAACTATTGCTTTTCAGACACGAACCATACTTTTCAGTTTTCACACAATTAGAGGAAATAGTAACCCGAACAAAAAATAAGCTCTACTCCAAAAGCTTCCCCTTTTCCACAGATTAATAATTAGGTAGCATAACATAAATGTCCCCGCCAAGTCACCAACTATTACTTTCTGGCTCTACCGCTCTAGCAGTCTGGCCTCCTATAGGTTAGTTCCACGTATAGAAGAACTGAAACCTTCCACCAGCCTCACCAACCCCAAGTATAGTGGCTACAGAAGACTGAATGTGGCACAAGTCCAGAACCTTGAGCTTCAGAAGTCGGTGAAGACCATCTACCTCACTGATCTTGTTACCGACCAGATACAACTCCTTCAAAGAGGAACATGAGGCCAATCCTAACAGATGATCTAAAACACAAGTCAATGCAAGAAGAATATAATTATCAGGAAGTATCCATGAACGGGGTTTCTCATATGACTTGAGATAGTTAAGAATCCAAAGCACAGTGAACTTGCCATATCAAAAGACGAAAATGGGGGAAAGGGGATAGGAACAAAGTAAGAACCTATCATGTGGCCACAACCAAGGAGAAACACATAAAAAAGATCATATGAGAAGCTAAAACACATACCATGGCCAATTCTAGATATCCTATTATAGTTGATATCCAACAAGCGCAATCGTGTCAATTCTCTGAGGCGTTCAATAATTGATATGTTATTCTTCGATAGGATTAACATGTGAAGGCCTTTCGGAAGAGCTCCTGCTATTACTCGCACTATGCAAAAAGATCCAAACATTAGAAATGCGACAGTGTGATCTTCTCGAAAGAGATGAGCAGTACAACTGCAAAAGAAAAGAAAGAAAACAACATACAATATCCCATTAATGTTGAGCTAATAATAAAAAAAGCTTACCAATTGAGTTCCCTGATTAGGGAAAAACAAATTTGATATGGGGATACATAGAAACTCCAACAACATGCAGCCTGTGGCATATCCGATTCCCCTGCAGAAACAAATGCAGAGACGATGAAAAAAATATTAGATGATTAAGGAATGAAGTAATCCCCAATATTGTAGCAGTACCTCGCAGCAATGTCCTAAAGGCGAACATCTGCCAAGAAAACACTACTTCAACTGCTAGAAGAACTGAAATAGAGAAGAAAAATGTGATGAGTCAAATACTGGCAAAATTTGAACCACATAGTTTCTGTAACTATGAATCCTGCATCTACCAACATTTGTCAATGGCTTGGGAAAATGTGCCCCGGGCCCTGGTTGATTGATGCAGGATTCATAATTAACACAATAGATTGATAAGATTGATATCATATATGTGGTTCAAATGTTGTGCCCTATACACTCGTTTTCGAGGCAGCAGTTTGGCGTTAAGATGATGTGCCCTACCCGCTAAGGCCTTGTTCGGTCATATGACATATGGATTTGATGAGATTGAAAAATTTTAGTAGAGCTTTTGACCTATTGTAGATTTAAAGCTACTCAAACCCCTCTGATCCACATGGATTGAGATGAAAACGAACAAGCCCTAAACAAATATAGCCCCTTTTTGCTACTGCTCCTAATAACTTAACTACTGGTACTGAAGTGCTAATCCGTCAAGCAGGAAAATCCTTCAATCCTTGATCCTTCAAAAAGAAAACACACAGAGACACTTTCCTACGCAAACTATAGAATGTCAATTCTTTCCTGTTTGATTGATCATGACAATTTTTGATTTAATTTTGACTCAAACTCAAGGATTAGGACGCATGCATGCAAGTATGTAGGTAGTTTAGTGCTACCAAAAAGATCTTCTATTGATCGTATGGTTTGCTAACCATACGAATATTGAATAGGGTGGTTGCATTGCACGTCATTATGTTTTTCAATAAAAATTGCGTATTAACAGAAAGTGGTTGAGAAATTGACCAAATATCGGAGTTGATCCCACCTGCCCAGTATTTCTACCAACATGTCCAGGTCAGTGGGCATCTAAAAGACCGGCGCTTATGAACTGTCAGAATAGAAAAACGAGAACATGAACTGTTTTAGGACAGGAGAGAGCACATCTCTCCTATATCCATATGATTTAGCACTAAACTGTGGTGCACACGTCCATTCTTCTGATTAAGAACAAACCATGGGGCAACTCATCCACAGTGAACAGATTAGCTGCGATTTTCTCTACAATATGAGGAAAATTCAATATGAAATAGCGAATACTGTAAGGGCTTGTTTAGATGGCTACTGACTGAAACTATCTAGTCCAAACGTCATCCATCCCAAACACATGCCCCAACAGCATGTCGCAAGTAAAACCGAACAACAAGCATATTGAATCACAGTCAACTAAATAGAAGGAATTGGACGTACCTTGATAAAACAACGCTAACAGAGCTGTGATTCTGTCCATGTGCAGAGTTGCCGTATGAAACAAAACACTTACCAGTTTGCAAAATCAACTCAACATCTGAAATCATAAATCTAAAAATTGGACTTACAAATGCGAGGAGGGTGAAGCTGGTAGGCGTGGCCTTAATCGTGCTCTCCCTTTGGACTAATATATATGGAGTTGTCAGCGTGTGGAAGGGGTTTTTTAGTGGTTAGTAGGAGGGCGCCTTCTATGGAGGATGTGTAGGCATGTAGAAGGGACGCAGATTGGGGGGTCTCCCCACCACCTCATCCAGCGTGGATTTGGCACGGATTTCGGGCTCTGATTTGGCGCGGACTCCTTCCAGCAGATTGGGGGATATCCCCACCGATGGTGCCGCGTAAGGAGGGGCGGGTGCCTACTATGGAGGATGTGTAGGGTTTGGCGCCGATGGATGGGATTGCCATCCATTTTCCTCTCGGTGCCGAAGATGGAAGGGGATCTCCGAGGGACAAGGCGCAGATGAGGGGATATCGCCAGGGAAGGAGAGTGTGAGCGTCGTGGGGCCGTGCTGTTTGGGGAAGGAGAGTGCGGGCGCGGCAGGGGGAGCACGTGGTGCCGTGCTGTTTGGGGAAGGGGCCGCCGCAACAGGGGGCTGCGCCGGTGCGGGGAAAGGAGGCGGGCAATACGGTGACATACCAGAGTGCAGGGTGAGGGAGGTCGCCGTCCACGCCATGGGCGACGTCGAGGAGAATAGGTGCGTCGCTGACGGGGGAGCGGATGCGCGGACGGGACTGGGGTCTGGGGGCAGCCATGGGGAGGAGGTGTTGCTCGCTGCTAAGGGCTAGAGAAGGGAGGTCGCTGGTGGCCAGGAACGTGGACGGCTGTGGCTTGCCAGGGAAGGGGGCGTTGATGGTGGACCTCGCTGTGTAAGGAAGGGAAACTTGGTGGTTCTCGGGCGGGCGGGGGAGGAGGCGCAGGCATGGCGGAGATAGGGCGCATGGCGGCTGTCGCGGGGGAGCGCGAGCGCGACGGCGGGGGAGGGCGGGGTGGGTCGGGGTCTCGGGTGGAGACGCGGGCGGCTTCAAAGAGACGGGGCGTGGGTGCATGGTGTCGCGGGGCAGAACCGTGCACCATCCAGGGGTGTGAACGCCTACAATAGGCACATAATTAGTAGTACTAGGTGAGTGCCCGTGCGTTGCAACGGAAACATATAATATCACGATAACCTTGATCCTCAACTCATCCTTAATATAAAGTGTTTGCCATTCAATTAGCACCTCTGAGATGATGATGGCTTCCATGCAAAAGAGTGTTATGAAATATTTAACAAAATAATATCATCAACAATGTCATTTTAGAGTAGAGCCGCGTGTTTATTGCTTTCATCAGTGCATTTGGATCAAGATATGTTATCTTCATTGTTGTTTGGTCAAAACTTAAGGTGTTTCATAAAAATAACTATGAAGAGGAAGTAAGGGATTGCAGTCCTCTAAGCCCCTCCAATACTCTTGCTCCCAAACAAGACCTTAATTATAATTATACTTGTGTGTATCCCACGAACACCATCGTCCACGACAACACATTCCGGTGCGGCATACTGTCGAACAACTCAATAAGAGTTTTCATGCAGCTGGTATACAAAATGAAATGTGTTAGTTGTACAAAAAATACATTTAAGCTTGCAATCACAATATTTCATTTTGAAATAATATATGTATGTGCTCGTACTATGCCATAGAAATAAAAAAAATTGCCAAATTCATACGTTAGTTTGTTAAGATACAAATATTACAAAATATCAGATAATAAAGTATTACATAAGAAGGTAGTAATCTATTACATCGTTCTAGAGGATTCAGGGAAGCACAACACAATACATGTGTTTTCCAAATCGTTCGGGAGAAAGGTGCCTTATGCAAAATAATTATTTTTGACAAAAATATTTATACATGACAGTACACACAGCTAGGAGCATAACAGACTTCGCACCGTGATAAAAAGTAACCAATAAATCATGCACAATTATTCAAGCATATGTAGAAGTTCAGTACTTACATGGCATACGCATGTTGCCGCTGCTATCTTTGAAAGGTGATCATTTGGTCTGCACAAGCGCTCACCCCACCAATATGGCATATGTAGACTCTGTTATTTTATATTCACTAATCATTTACGATTGTCGAGTGACAACACATGTACTTAAAATTAGTAAGATTGCACGCGAAGAACCAGGTATAACCCTTTAAAAGATAGGATTATGTGCTGATGTTTCTAGAATTACAGTGGCATTCTTTTTTTGCTTAAGGAGAATTTCATTCCAGAGCTTGAAGGTAAAAAAATAAAACAAAGGATTAGGTAACAACACTGTGCTCTAGCCTGAAAATGTTGCAATAGAGAATACCAGAGAGACTGAAATTACATGAGTTAGCCCCTGTCCACAAGTACAATGACACAAAGACAGCTAGCCCCTGTCCACAAGTACAATGACATCAAGACGCTAAAACAATTAGAGATGATAAATGTGTTGACCTGGATGAAGAGAATGATGAGCAGTTCTAGAATCTGAGGATGGAGTAGCTAATGTGGTTGAACTGCCCAAAGAATCGAAAGGGAAGTATATACCTTCGAAGCTATGTAATGCTTTCAATTTAGAATCACAAGTAATTGTGGTTTTATTTTATCGGTCCCTGTTTTGTGTGTGGCCTACAATAACAATCTGGATCACGTCAAAATAGCACCATATTATATATAGCATACCTTTCAGTTGTAGGTCTAGTTGGTTGGACTCAGAAGAGCAGGCGGTCCCTCCTCGTCGCACACACGTTCACTGGCGCTTTGTCGTGGATATGAGCAGTAATAGTTTTCATGGATGTAGTTCTACTCTAGTATTTAAAACAACACCACTTGTTGAGGAAAAGTACTACATGGTATGAGCAGATAACAACATCTACTTAAAAGGACTCGTATGTCCCCAGGCTGTCCACAAGTAATAGTTTTCTTGATGCAATGAATCACTAAAATAAATTTTATAGAGTCTAGATCATGGTCTACAGTAATATAAAAACAACAAATGAAACCTATAGTGAACATCATTAATATAACTAACTAAGAACAGACAATGAGATATCTGAAGACTATGTCAGTTGTGTCTGGTTGCAGCGGTAAGCAATTTCTTGATAGAACATGGATTACATCAAAGTTATTGCCTTTATGAACCGGAACAAACGCCATATATCCTTTAGCATTTCAACCTTGTGTAGTACTATCATCTTAAAAATGAACTTGACAGCTCATGTGTTAGCAGAAAAAAAACAGATGCACCATTCTTTTCATTAAGATGCAAGGCACAAGTTTCTATCAGAAAATCCTAAATCTGTGGAAAATCCATTAGAAACCAGATTCAAAGGTAAGATGATTCCAAGAGCTCGATGGATTACATTTGCATGCTACATGGATTCCCTTCTGCACTGTTAGGCAAATGATGATTCCAAGCATCTAATGCAATGCCTTTTTTGCAGCACTCTTGCTCTTAAGAAGTTTAGAGATCTATTTGTTACCTGGAACCTAGCATTGATAGAAAACAAAGTATCAGATCATGCTCAACAATAAACATAGAAACTCACATGCTTCGAGAAGCTGCATAAAAGAAGTATATATTGTAAATGTAAATGGTCATCTTCTCAATAATTGCAGATGTATGGCATTCTAGCAATTACTTATAGAAAATCTATCCTTACCTCCACATGGTTAAGGTAGTATGGAATATCAGATTGTTGCATATATCTAACACCTTCCGTAGCAGCACGCCAGCACGTCGACATCGTGCCTCGCCTAGCAGTGGATGTACAATGAAACTGAAGAATCCCTAGCACGACAGTTCAACCAGATCTCCATACAGGCACCCCGGATCCCTCTCGTCCACGGTCCACCGTATCCCAACCGGTAGCGCCTCGGGGCCAAAGCCGGTGCAGAGGTGCATCACCAGCGCACCGAACACTGGAATCAACTCTTGATCTGTACCGCTGCAACAGTTAACCAAAACAATCCAAGTGCTCAATCGTCTCTAGCTCTCTACCTGGTCTGGCACCCAGGTGACAAGTGTTGTATCAAAACTCAGGAGCAGTAGAGCCTATTTGGTTCGTTGGTTCGTGGCTCAAAAGCAACATACCTCATAAGCAGCAAGTGTAGCTCATCGCCACCAGAGGATATGGCACGACGATAGAGGAAGAAACAAATCAGGTGGCGGCGGCCGACGAGGGAGGCTGCACCGGTGGCATTTGCTGTGTCATCAGGGACGACATGGTTGGGCGGGCTCGCCATCGAGGGTGATAGAGGTCCCGACGCGGAACGGCAGCGTGGATTAGCCAATGGCCGGGTCGCACCTGATATGGAGGCCACGCATGATCCCAAACTATAAATACAAGTGGTTATGTTGCAGTCATCATCAAAATAAAAAGATGAATACAAGAACTTTTTAAGCTATATGAAAATAGTAACATCGACCATGGTTCATATAAACGACTCTCAAAAAACTTTTCTGTAAAATACACTTGCTTCCAAATCCACACAAATGTAGTATTCGATTGTTAACAATAATTAAGGTAAAGATAAATAGTAACACCGACCATGGTTCATATAAAATAGATAAACTGCAAGAAGGCTCCACTGAATCATCGAAACAGCATCAGCAATAGAGAGTTCTGTCTCTTTGGTGTTTCTATTGCGACTTTATCATACACCAAGCTACAAAATAAAGATGATGGCAACAGAAACATCAGTAACATTTGTGCTCCTAGTTTGGTGTACCTGAAATTGTGTTTGAATTCAAACAAAGCAGTCAACATCTAGTTGTCCTGGGCTAAGTGAGCGAATTGTGCTCAACATGTACTACAAGTAATAAAAAATATCATGATGTGGTGGCTGAAGAAGAGGCGTTGGCAGTCGCGAACACCATGCCGATGCTGGAAACGGCTCGAGCTTGCCTACAGCCTGTTCAGCGACGTTGGGCTTCCCCCCTCCCACCGCCACCCCGGGCGCGCCGTCACGGACGCCGGCGTGCTGGCAGTGGCCTCGTTGTCTCAGCCGCCTCTGCAGCAGCACGAGAGGCCGGCGAGCACGCGGCACGCGACCTCGGCCAGCGCGACGTCGACAGCAGCGGCGACGGGGGCCACGACGGCGAGGCGCGGGAAGCCGGTGCGGAGCGGGAGCAGCGGCGGCGACGGGGTCACTGTGGATGCCTTCGTTAGATCCTTGCAGCCGGGGAAGGATCTGGGAGATGGGGCGAGATCTTGCGCGGGGAGGGGATCACGGGCGGGGGGCGGGATGAACGAGGGAGAATCTGGGAGGCGCTGCTGGCGTGGCCAGGGACTGAGAAAGGTCGAGGATGGGGTTCCCCATCGTGGGAGGCAGGGCGGGCGAGGACGACGGCGAGATGGATGGGTAGCGAGGGGACCGCGGGGATGGGTTCACGGGATGAACGGGGGCGAGATGAACGGGGTTGGGGGAGGGAGGTAGGGCGCGGTTAGGGCCGAGCATCCTGGAGGTAGTCCGTGCGTGACGGCGGCGGGATGAACGGGGTCGCGAGGGTAGCGCGCGGTCGACGGCAGCCGGGGTGGAGGGAGGGAGGACCGGAGCCTGCGTTGCCTGCGATGGAGGAGGGTGGGGCGGATCAGCTGGCAGAACCGTGCACCAAGGTTTTGTGTGGACGCCTACACTATTCTCTTAAGTAGTAGTAATAGATATATATCTCTACTACTACATAAGACACTATTGTAGACGTCCACAAACTTTTTGGTGCACGGTTCTGTCGTCAACGCGCCGCGGATCCCCCACCTTCCTCCCCTCTGCTCCCCGCCATCAACGCGCACGCGCCCTCTGCTCTCCGCCATCAACGCGCACTGCATGCCTGCGCCGCAGATCCCCCACCCTCTCCTCGCCATCAACGCGCAAGCGGATGCCGCGGATCCGCCTATCCGCCATAAACGCCGATCCATAGATCCACGCTCGCCCTGCCTCCTACGACACCAACCGATCCCTCAACCTCTCCTACGACACCTTCTCCAGCCCGCTCCCCGACGACATCGAGCGCCTGGCTTTCACAGCGGCGGGACATGGAGGATGAACGAGCACCGGGAGAGAGTCGGTTAGATCTAAATTTCCGTGGAGGTGAGCTTGGACGAGGTCAGGTATGTCGCCTCCTTCTCTTCCTCCACCGGCTTCTACACGCTCCAGGCTTGCGCTGGTGTTGCTAGCCATTCCTTGTGCTCGACCTCGCGTCTGCGTTGGACTCCGCCCCTCTGCCACCGTCTCCAGCGCCGACGTTGAAGAGACAACGAAGGCGTCCACACTAGCCCATGCCCCCGCCTGCCTCCGTCCCCGCGACACCCAACCCCCAAACCTCGCCCGCTCCCCGCGTGATGGCCGCCCATCCCGCCGTGCCCGCCCCCTACCCCCACCAACCGCCGGAGCCTACCTCGCCTAGCCGCTCAAGCGGGGAATCCACCTGTCGGCGCCGAGAGCGAGGAGCGTGGATCCAGGAGCGGGCAGGCCGAGTGGGCGGGAGGGGGCGAGGACCTGCACCTCTGCATCGACGACAGCCAGGCGAGGTGGCACGCGCCGCCCGAGCATGCTCACCCTGCAGTTCCCGTGGGGTCCCCGCTGCTCGCACGCCTGTCGGTGCGTGGGCTCAACCTCAGGGCCGTCAACAACGCCATGGTTGCCATGCTCGAGGTCATCCACCTCCACTCCGTCTTCCTCACCGACGCCTCGCTGCGCCGGATGGTCGCCGTCTGCCCCTACCTCCGGAACCTTGACCTCCGCTACTGCTGTCGCCTGGCCGCGTCAACTTCACTAATGTCGGGGTGCGCAGCCTCACGAGCTTCACCGTCGTCGACTACATCCACACCACCGAGCTGTGGGTCCTGGTACCGGTCACGCCCTGCCTCTGCTCCTTCCGCTTCAGCGAGTGGCAGGCTATCACTTCACTCGATATCAATACGCTCAATCAGTAGATGTAGCGAACAATCTAATGAAGAAATAGTATACGATGATAAATCATGGGCTAGGGCGTGACCGGTACTAGAGGCATCTCTGTGAAATCGAGCGGAAGGTGGTGGTGCTGAATGACTCCTTGATGGCCAAATTTCGTGATAGTTTATGGGTAGTATGTGCACGGGCTTGAGCCTTTACTTTATCTGAGTGAAGTGCATGAGAAGGGAGTTCATGATCTGTGGAGAGCGCCGACGGATGAGATTTGCCTGCCACTAATGGTATCACTGTGCCAACTGAATTATTTGCGTTTGCCACGCCATGCTTGATGGCTTTGCCTGCTGATCTTAAGACTAAGGTATTGCATTTTTTACCTGGGGTTGATCTTGCAAAGGTTGAGTGCACGTGCAAGGAAATGAGGAATCTTGCATTAGATGATAGTATTTGGAAGAAGCTTGTATTCAAGTATGAAAATTATGGTAAGGGCTGTAGGGGGCGAGCAAGAGTGCGAAGGCCATATTTGGAGAAGCTTGGCAGGCCAATAAGAGATGGCAGAAGAGGCCTAATCCAACCTTTTGGTACAATGGCTGGGGAAACAATTCTTTTAGCCGTCCACTTAGGCTGCCATTGATGGTGGGAACTTAGACAGACTTCCTTTTATTGGAAATCATGGTTCTGTAGGGCGTCACTTTAGAAATAAACGAAGGAATATCTTGCTAAATTGCATTCTTGATGGTCATCGGTCACCGCCACAACTTCCTTTGAAGCCATGCCAATGAGTTTGACTTGTATATTAAGAGTGGTCGGTAAGTAGTGCATAGACGGTTAGAGCGCCTTGTTCTTATCAAATATCAATTATCATCAACTCACACATTATGCATATGCCTTATCCTAATAAATCCCCCAGTACTCCTTTCTATTTACATAGAAGGCTTTTGTGACTGCTAGAGAGTGATAGACAAGGTCGATAATTGTATGGTTTAATTTCGTTCCATTTTTTATCCAAGATTTTTTACTTGGTAAATGATGGTGAACTTTCGGCTTAGTGCAATCGCAGGTTCAAACAGGCATATCTCTGAACACCTTGGGCTCTCTAGGCTATGAGATAGATCATGGATCGAGACGGAGAATAGCAGTGTGTCATTCTAAACTGGGTGATCAGCCGAAAAGATCCCATGGATAATCATTAACGATTATATGGTATGTAATTAGCAATTCAGCTTGTCTGCATTTATTTTTTTCCAATGAAACTAATCACACTTTGGATTAGCTTGATCAAACGAGAGGTACTGTCATATCCAGCCAGGTTGTTTCTAATTTAACAGAGGGAGGGAACCAACAAAGGCACTACATGTGGGAATGGTTGTGGCCAGGTTTGTTAATGGTGTTGCGGCTGCAAGCGTCGTGTGGCATCTGTCGCGACCAAGCATTACGAGATAGTCTCCTCCAGCGCTTTGCACTGCTCCTATCAAGGTCAGCATATACCCACGTCATAGTTATGTGCCCTTCGGTTTTACATTAACTAGCCCTGAAAGTGCTCCTTGTTACTACAGTATAGGCGTATAGTTTAGTCTCTACTGTGCTCTTTTTAGTCTCTCGGCTTGCTCTTGTATATAAACTATTTTGTGTCAGTTGCTCTCGAGGTACTTGTCATACAGCTAAAAAGCACCCACAAATCCACTCCTAGCACAATTGGTTTGGTTACATGAAATATCTGTTTCACAGATGTGTAGAGCATGGTGTAAATGATTCCTATGTTGGCTGCTACTTTCGTTTACACAAATTGATTATGTTGTTATCAATTTTGTGTAAATGATTATTTTGTGTAAATGATTATTAATGATTGTTTTGTGTAAATGATTCCTATGGTGTAAAACCATGGCTCAACCAGCTACTATCTGAAGCTACTGTTAGGTGGTAATGTGGTCAGCTACTATCTGAACCATGGTAAGTTGTAGGTTGGATGGTCTGACGATATCACTCACTAGCAAAACTGTGAGAAATAAATTAACTGGACTATATGTTCACTTGGAAATATAATCAGCTAATTGCAAAACAAAGTGAATATCAGTTAATTGCAAAACAAAGTGAACATATAATCGAGAGCATCCATCACTCTAGACTACTAATGTGTACTGAGTGGTGGCCATGCTTGTGCCCATGGCCAGGGATTCGAGTTCCCTGCTGTTCCTGCAACACCCTAACCATGTTCCCCACCTGGCCGATTCGAACATAGCACACACACATTCCTCGAAAGCACTCCCACATGTTTGCAGCGGTAGGACACAGGGAAAATCCAAGAGAATGAAATACATTTACAGTAGTCATGCTTCCATTTTAATGTTAGTATTACTTGGATATCCTTTTAATGTTTCTACATGGTTCTTTTTCATTGGATATATAAAAGGAATCATTTACATTCTCTTGGATTTGTGGGTTCTTTTTGTGGGTTTGTGGGTTCTTTTTACAAGAGAATGAAACACATTTACATAGGAATCATTTAGCGGGTATCAGATAGTTAGTATTACTTGGATATCCTTTTAATGTTTCTGCATGGTTCTTTTTTTGCATTTGTTTACTTGATCTCTTCTCTGGGATATCAGTAATGCCTTCTCGATTTCATTATATCAGTAACACTTTATCATACCATCTTGTTTGACAGGCCTTATCTAATGGTTTTAGTATCATACCATCTTGTTTGACAGGCCTTATCTAATGGTTTTAGTATCTGTTCAACAAATGATTTTAGTATCTGTCGGTTGATGTGGGCTTGTGGAGTTATGTAGGTTTCGGTAAATAGTGATGTACAGGGTTTTGATCATCCCAAGATGCCTGTGATACATTATACTGACTTCCCTTTGCACGATGTTTTCCTGGTAACCCGTTGCAGATTCTGAGGCTGTGTTTCTTGAGCTGCCGTGCATTTGTCAGGACACAATGAAAGCTAGAGAACCCAAGAAGGCAAGGTTAGTGGTGCTGTCTCAACTTCTTTTTCTGACATAATGGTTTGCCCTGCAAAAATACCACAGTTGATGTGTTCCAGGGGCCATGTCAAATGGAATGAGGAGAATTTAAATGACATTGAGTCAAACAAACCAGAAAGAGAGAAGATCACTGAGCCTAAGACACCTTACCACCCTATGCTCGATGAAGATGAAGGTATTAAATCTGGGGTTTGCACACTAAATCCAGATTGCTGCTGTTCCGTAATGCATCCACTATCCATTATCAAACAACATAAATATGATGACCAACTCTGATCAGCAGGGCCTGTTTCACCATTACATCTCAGTGAAAGTTCAGTGGATAAATCTGCTCATGCTGATGCCATAAAGACCGCTCTAGCTGAAGCTGTTTCAAGTGGGAAGATTTTTGACAGAAATAGTTGGGATATGTGTGACAGTGAAGAAGCCATAAAACAAGGGAAAGGTTATCAATTTGACATCTTCGATTATATTCTATTATGCATTTCAAAGCTCAAGTTGGAGTACTCATAGCTCTTCTTATCATTAGCGGTTGCTTGTGCAAATTCTTTATCATCCTGTTTCCATGTAACAATTTGTCTTCTACCTTCATTTTATTTTTGCCATAATAAATCCAATGAAGCGATATATGAAAGGAGGTAGCATAAGTGTTTAAGTCTCAAATGACCTGATTTTGTTATATGCTAATGTAAATTTTACAGATACCTTTAGCACACTCTTCAACTGATTTACATTTCTGACTAATGTGGTGGCTGAAGAAGAGGCGTTGGCAGTCGCGAACACCATGCCGATGCTGGAAACGGCTCGAGCTTGCCTACAGCCTGTTCAGCGACGTTGGGCTTCCCCCTCCCACCGCCACCCCGGGCGCGCCGTCACGGACGCCGGCGTGCTGGCAGTGGCCTCGTTGTCTCAGCCGCCTCTGCAGCAGCACGAGAGGCCGGCGAGCACGCGGCACGCGACCTCGGCCAGCGCGACGTCGACAGCGGCGGCGACGGGGGCCACGACGGCGAGGCGCGGGAAGCCGGTGCGGAGCGGGAGCAGCGGCGGCGACGGGGTCACTGTGGATGCCTTCGTTAGATCCTTGCAGCCGGGGAAGGATCTGGGAGATGGGGCGAGATCTTGCGCGGGGAGGGGATCACGGGCGGGGGGCGGGATGAACGGGGGAGAATCTGGGAGGCGCTGCTGGCGTGGCCAGGGACTGAGAAAGGTCGAGGATGGGGTTCCCCATCGTGGGAGGCAGGGCGGGCGAGGACGACGGCGAGATGGATGGGTAGCGAGGGGACCGCGGGGATGGGTTCACGGGATGAACGGGGGCGAGATGAACGGGGTTGGGGGAGGGAGGTAGGGCGCGGTTAGGGCCGAGCATCCTGGAGGTAGTCCGTGCGTGACGGCGGCGGGATGAACGGGGTCGCGAGGGTAGCGCGCGGTCGGCGGCAGCCGGGGTGGAGGGAGGGAGGACCGGAGCCTGCGTTGCCTGCGATGGAGGAGGGTGGGGCGGATCAGCTGGCAGAACCGTGCACCAAGGTTTTGTGTGGACGCCTACACTATTCTCTTAAGTAGTAGTAATAGATATATATCTCTACTACTACATAAGACACTATTGTAGACGTCCACAAACTTTTTGGTGCACGGTTCTGCCGTCAACGCGCCGCGGATCCCCCACCTTCCTCCCCTCTGCTCCCCGCCATCAACGCGCACGCGCCCTCTGCTCTCCGCCATCAACGCGCACTGCATGCCTGCGCCGCAGATCCCCCACCCTCTCCTCGCCATCAACGCGCAAGCGGATGCCGCGGATCCGCCTATCCGCCATAAACGCCGATCCATAGATCCACGCTCGCCCTGCCTCCTACGACACCAACCGATCCCTCAACCTCTCCTACGACACCTTCTCCAGCCTGCTCCCTGACGACATCGAGCGCCTGGCTTTCACAGCGGCGGGACATGGAGGATGAACGAGCACCGGGAGAGAGTCGGTTAGATCTAAATTTCCGTGGAGGTGAGCTTGGACGAGGTCAAGTATGTCGCCTCCTTCTCTTCCTCCACCGGCTTCTACACGCTCCAGGCTTGCGCTGGTGTTGCTAGCCATTCCTTGTGCTCGACCTCGCGTCTGCGTTGGACTCCGCCCCTCTGCCACCGTCTCCAGCGCCGACGTTGAAGAGACAACGAAGGCGTCCACACTAGCCCATGCCCCCGCCTGCCTCTGTCCCCGCGACACCCAGCCCCCAAACCTCGCCCGCTCCCCGCGTGATGGCCGCCCATCCCGCCGTGCCCGCCCCCTACCCCCACCAACCGCCGGAGCCTACCTCGCCTAGCCGCTCAAGCGGGGAATCCACCTGTCGGCGCCGAGAGCGAGGAGCGTGGATCCAGGAGCGGGCAGGCCGAGTGGGCGGGAGGGGCGAGGACCTGCACCTCTGCATCGACGACAGCCAGGCGAGGTGGCACGCGCCGCCCGAGCATGCTCACCCTGCAGTTCCCGTGGGGTCCCCGCTGCTCGCACGCCTGTCGGTGCGTGGGCTCAACCTCAGGGCCGTCAACAACGCCATGGTTGCCATGCTCGAGGTCATCCACCTCCACTCCGTCTTCCTCACCGACGCCTCGCTGCGCCGGATGGTCACCGTCTGCCCCTGCCTCCGGAACCTTGACCTCCGCTACTGCTGTCGCCTGGCCACGTCAACTTCACTAATGTCGGGGTGCGCAGCCTCACGAGCTTCACCGTCGTCGACTACATCCACACCACCGAGCTGTGGGTCCTGGTACCGGTCACGCCCTGCCTCTGCTCCTTCCGCTTCAGCGAGTGGCAGGCTATCACTTCACTCGATATCAATACGCTCAATCAGTAGATGTAGCGAACAATCTAATGAAGAAATAGTATACGATGATAAATCATGGGCTAGGGCGTGACCGGTACTAGAGGCATCTCTGTGAAATCGAGCGGAAGGTGGTGGTGCTGAATGACTCCTTGATGGCCAAATTTCGTGATAGTTTATGGGTAGTATGTGCACGGGCTTGAGCCTTTACTTTATCTGAGTGAAGTGCATGAGAAGGGAGTTCATGATCTGTGGAGAGCGCCGACGGATGAGATTTGCCTGCCACTAATGGTATCATTGTGCCAACTGAATTATTTGCGTTTGCCACGCCATGCTTGATGGCTTTGCCTGCTGATCTTAAGACTAAGGTATTGCATTTTTTACCTGGGGTTGATCTTGCAAAGGTTGAGTGCACGTGCAAGGAAATGAGGAATCTTGCATTAGATGATAGTATTTGGAAGAAGCTTGTATTCAAGTATGAAAATTATGGTAAGGGCTGTAGGGGGCGAGCAAGAGTGCGAAGGCCATATTTGGAGAAGCTTGGCAGGCCAATAAGAGATGGCAGAAGAGGCCTAATCCAACCTTTTGGTACAATGGCTGGGGAAACAATTCTTTTAGCCGTCCACTTAGGCTGCCATTGATGGTGGGAACTTAGACAGACTTCCTTTTATTGGAAATCATGGTTCTGTAGGGCGTCACTTTAGAAATAAACGAAGGAATATCTTGCTAAATTGCATTCTTGATGGTCATCGGTCACCGCCACAACTTCCTTTGAAGCCATGCCAATGAGTTTGACTTGTATATTAAGAGTGGTCGGTAAGTAGTGCATAGACGGTTAGAGCGCCTTGTTCTTATCAAATATCAATTATCATCAACTCACACATTATGCATATGCCTTATCCTAATAAATCCCCCAGTACTCCTTTCTATTTACACAGAAGGCTTTTGTGACTGCTAGAGAGTGATAGACAAGGTCGATAATTGTATGGTTTAATTTCGTTCCATTTTTTATCCAAGATTTTTTACTTGGTAAATGATGGTGAACTTTCGGCTTAGTGCAATCGCAGGTTCAAACAGGCATATCTCTGAACACCTTGGGCTCTCTAGGCTATGAGATAGATCATGGATCGAGACGGAGAATAGCAGTGTGTCATTCTAAACTGGGTGATCACCCGAAAAGATCCCATGGATAATCATTAACGATTATATGGTATGTAATTAGCAATTCAGCTTGTCTGCATTTATTTTTTTCCAATGAAACTAATCACACTTTGGATTAGCTTGATCAAACGAGAGGTACTGTCATATCCAGCCAGGTTGTTTCTAATTTAACAGAGGGAGGGAACCAACAAAGGCACTACATGTGGGAATGGTTGTGGCCAGGTTTGTTAATGGTGTTGCGGCTGCAAGCGTCGTGTGGCATCTGTCGCGACCAAGCATTACGAGACAGTCTCCTCCAGCGCTTTGCACTGCTCCTATCAAGGTCAGCATATACCCACGTCATAGTTATGTGCCCTTCGGTTTTACATTAACTAGCCCTGAAAGTGCTCCTTGTTACTACAGTATAGGCGTATAGTTTAGTCTCTACTGTGCTCTTTTTAGTCTCTCGGCTTGCTCTTGTATATAAACTATTTTGTGTCAGTTGCTCTCGAGGTACTTGTCATACAGCTAAAAAGCACCCACAAATCCACTCCTAGCACAATTGGTTTGGTTACATGAAATATCTGTTTCACAGATGTGTAGAGCATGGTGTAAATGATTCCTATGTTGGCTGCTACTTTCGTTTACACAAATTGATTATGTTGTTATCAATTTTGTGTAAATGATTATTTTGTGTAAATGATTATTAATGATTGTTTTGTGTAAATGATTCCTATGGTGTAAAACCATGGCTCAACCAGCTACTATCTGAAGCTACTGTTAGGTGGTAATGTGGTCAGCTACTATCTGAACCATGGTAAGTTGTAGGTTGGATGGTCTGACGATATCACTCACTAGCAAAACTGTGAGAAATAAATTAACTGGACTATATGTTCACTTGGAAATATAATCAGCTAATTGCAAAACAAAGTGAATATCAGTTAATTGCAAAACAAAGTGAACATATAATCGAGAGCATCCATCACTCTAGACTACTAATGTGTACTGAGTGGTGGCCATGCTTGTGCCCATGGCCAGGGATTCGAGTTCCCTGCTGTTCCTGCAACACCCTAACCATGTTCCCCACCTGGCCGATTCGAACATAGCACACACACATTCCTCGAAAGCACTCCCACATGTTTGCAGCGGTAGGACACAGGGAAAATCCAAGAGAATGAAATACATTTACAGTAGTCATGCTTCCATTTTAATGTTAGTATTACTTGGATATCCTTTTAATGTTTCTACATGGTTCTTTTTCATTGGATATATAAAAGGAATCATTTACATTCTCTTGGATTTGTGGGTTCTTTTTGTGGGTTTGTGGGTTCTTTTTACAAGAGAATGAAACACATTTACATAGGAATCATTTAGCGGGTATCAGATAGTTAGTATTACTTGGATATCCTTTTAATGTTTCTGCATGGTTCTTTTTTTGCATTTGTTTACTTGATCTCTTCTCTGGGATATCAGTAATGCCTTCTCGATTTCATTATATCAGTAACACTTTATCATACCATCTTGTTTGACAGGCCTTATCTAATGGTTTTAGTATCATACCATCTTGTTTGACAGGCCTTATCTAATGGTTTTAGTATCTGTTCAACAAATGATTTTAGTATCTGTCGGTTGATGTGGGCTTGTGGAGTTATGTAGGTTTCGGTAAATAGTGATGTACAAGGTTTTGATCATCCCAAGATGCCTGTGATACATTATACTGACTTCCCTTTGCACGATGTTTTCCTGGTAACCCGTTGCAGATTCTGAGGCTGTGTTTCTTGAGCTGCCGTGCATTTGTCAGGACACAATGAAAGCTAGAGAACCCAAGAAGGCAAGGTTAGTGGTGCTGTCTCAACTTCTTTTTCTGACATAATGGTTTGCCCTGCAAAAATACCACAGTTGATGTGTTCCAGGGGCCATGTCAAATGGAATGAGGAGAATTTAAATGACATTGAGTCAAACAAACCAGAAAGAGAGAAGATCACTGAGCCTAAGACACCTTACCACCCTATGCTCGATGAAGATGAAGGTATTAAATCTGGGGTTTGCACACTAAATCCAGATTGCTGCTGTTCCGTAATGCATCCACTATCCATTATCAAACAACATAAATATGATGACCAACTCTGATCAGCAGGGCCTGTTTCACCATTACATCTCAGTGATAGTTCAGTGGATAAATCTGCTCATGCTGATGCCATAAAGACCGCTCTAGCTGAAGCTGTTTCAAGTGGGAAGATTTTTGACAGAAATAGTTGGGATATGTGTGACAGTGAAGAAGCCATAAAACAAGGGAAAGGTTATCAATTTGACATCTTCGATTATATTCTATTATGCATTTCAAAGCTCAAGTTGGAGTACTCATAGCTCTTCTTATCATTAGCGGTTGCTTGTGCAAATTCTTTATCATCCTGTTTCCATGTAACAATTTGTCTTCTACCTTCATTTTATTTTTGCCATAATAAATCCAATGAAGCGATATATGAAAGGAGGTAGCATAAGTGTTTAAGTCTCAAATGACCTGATTTTGTTATATGCTAATGTAAATTTTACAGATACCTTTAGCACACTCTTCAACTGATTTACATTTCTGGATCCAGAAGATATTAACACATAGAAACAACACCTTGATAATATCATGATCAATTGCTGTATATATTAATATCAAGTTCCTTCCGATCAGCCTGCTCGGTTTTCTCTTCACTGCATTCAAAACTTTTCTAATTCACGGAGTTTTAACTATTAACTGCATGGTGATAATAGACCAAAATTGTTCAAAAAAAGGGCACATCCAATGCCTGAGACTCCCACATGAGTGGGATCTGGGGAAAGATAAACTGAGACAAGCCTTTCCCCGCATGCAAATGCAGAAAGACCGCTTCGAGCCTGCAATGTGGTGACTCAATGAGACAACTCACGGACACATCTATAACAATATAACACACATATTATATGGTTCCGTTGCAACGCACGGGCACTCTACTACTCCTTAAGAGTGGAGTGTAGGCGTCCACACATTGAGTGGTGCACGGTTCTGCCTATGGCGCGCGGATGGAAGGTCCTCTTGCCGTTGCCGCCGATGGAAGGTGTCGCGGATCCCGGCCCTCCTCCCACACCGCCTCTCCCTCCCCCTGTGCTCCACCTCGCCGTGTCCGCGATGGAACCCACCCGCGCCGTGTCCGCGATGGAACCCACCCGTGGATCTCGCCCACGATGCACGCCTCCACCGCGTCGCCGATGGAAGGTGCCGCGGATCCCGGCACACCCGCTCGCCCGGATCTCGCCGTGTCCGCGCATGGATCCCGCCCGCTCGCCCGGTCTCCGCACGCTCTCGTGGTGGAGGCGCCCGCTCGGCCGGATGCTCATGAATACTGTCCAAGCTCGCGAGGCCTCCGCCCGCCTCCCCCACCGCGACAGGTACCCTCGCGCCCCGCCTCCGTCCGACGCCCCTACCACACCGCCATCTCCGCGCGCAGATTCAAGGCAGGCGCGCCCCGCTCCCAAATTCCCTCCGCGCTAGGGATCCGCCGGGAATCGCCCATGGCAGCCGCGCTCCATCTGCCCCCTTCCATCCATGGCATCGCGCGTCCGCGCCCCTACGCCGCCACCACCTCCTCCTCCTCTCCCCCTCGCTGCGCTGCCATCTCCTCGGTTCTGCGCGTCCGCGCCCCTGCCTGCCTGACTCCTGGTCCTCTCTCTCGCCCCCATCCCCCATGAATCCCACCTCCGCGATGCCCTCAGCCCCCTTCCGCTCTCAGATTTCGGCATCTCCCGGACTCCCTGGCGTCCTTCCCTCCTCCCGCGCAGATGCTTTGCGCCGGCGGCGAACCGGATCCGGCCGCTCGCGCCTTCTGCGACGCACCGGCCTCGCGCGCGGATGCGGGGGCCAACGGGACGCCCAGCCCGCAGGTACTCACCCCCGATCACTCTGCCTCCCATTACCGTGTAGGAATGGCATCGTTTGGGGTGCCCAACTGTGATTGCTCCGTGCGGAGTTACGGTTCCAGCGCGTGCCCTGCTACTCACTCTTTCTCAATTAACGTGTAGGATCACGCCGAGAAGGATCCGCCCAATGTGCTAGACGTTGCTATCGTTGGTGGAGGCATGATGGGCTTGGCTGTTGCTTGTGCAATGTGTAGGGATTGCTGTTCGTGTGCTCTGACCTGTTTTAAGGTACCGATGTGATGAGTCGTCTTGTGTTCAGTTGTGTCTGGCAGTCGATGCTCTCTTCCTCGTCGCATTAGTATTTGACCATAAATAGTATCATCCCTAGAACGAGAATGTTTTGGCAGCTGCCACTTCGTTCTCTGGGAGCTGGAGTGTTGTTTACCTGTTCATAGTTTAATCTCAAGTATTTTTACCATCGAACCATTGCTTGTATTGACGTGTTAATGTTGTAATTTCTCATGCTTTTATGTCCTGTATGCAGCCAATATGCCGTTAACGAAACACCTTAGAGTCGCTATTATCGATAGCAATCCAGCGCTGAAGTCAAGAAGTTACCTGGGCAAAAACAGTATACCCGATTCTAGGGTCAGCACCGTTACCCCTGCAACCATTTCCTTCTTCAAGGGTATGATTCTGAATCAACTATGTGCATCGTCATACTTAATTTCAGTTGTATTTCAACTTTCAACGATATTTGGATTTAAGTTTGAGCTTGTATGTTCAGGTGTCATATCGTCTTCAAGGGTATGTTGTTTACACATATATTTACACATTTTGTTTGATCAACTATACCATGTGACCACATTGGATGTACATGAAAAGCAGCTCAATCATCTTTAGTTAGCGTTTGGTTCAAAGTTCGAGCTTGCCATGGTGTACTAGCCCTGGAGTCCTGAACCCAGCTGCCACTCATGGTTGCAAAGGTTACTAGGCGTCCATGCGAGAGCTTGGTGTGCCTTGACACCAAGGCGATAAGGCACCATTGTTCCCCAAGGCGAGCTGGGTATGCCTGTATGCCTAGGTGGCGCTTTTGAATCTGGGTTGACACTCACCCATTTTCTATTCATAGCTTGCACAGGTTTGCCGAACAGATTTGGCTGCCACAGATGGCTCCCCAACTGAAATACAATAAAGCATTTCTTTCATAATCTCCACATTCCAAATCAAAGTTTACTTTAGCTTTAGCTTAAGTCAAATTTTACTAACTGTGAACATGTGATCTCACTAACATGGGCTATGAAGAGACATCTCAGCTTTGAACATCTCCTTTTTTCCCTTTATTTAAAATATGTGAATGTGATAGACTTCTTTTATACATACATATTCAGTGTTGATTAGCAGAATTTTGTGGGGAGGTGGTTATAATTTTTTGCAAATTCTTAGATCCTCAATTACTCATTCTTTGTAATTGGCCTTAGGAGCTGCCATGTGTTTCCTATATAGTTTCACAGAGCACTACTCATCTGTAGTGGGGCAATGTTCTTTATGCTTAATGACTTTTGCTTACAAAATAGTGTTGGCACCTCCACACTCCTCTACAGGTTGCAGCAGCCCCCAACTGACTTTTTTCTATGCTCTGCTAGCGGGAGATATACAGGTATTTGCTATGTCATAGTTACTATGTAATTTTATAGTTATTACCTGGTTGAGAACCTCATGTGCTGTCCTAAAAGCTCTATCATTAGAGTAATTATTATTGTATAACCTAATAATTTTAGAAAGGAATGTCAATTATAATTTTGAACGTCTAGATGCATCCCCTTTTAGTTATTTGAACGTTGACAATGGTAGTATAGTGTACAGAAAAGAGAGTTCAAGTAGGGAACTCTTATTTTGTAGTGAAATCTCTTAAAGAGAAGAAAAAAGGTAATTAAGTGATCGTAGAGGGTTGGAAGCCATGTGCACAACTTTTCTTACAACTGAAGTATGAAGCTTAATGGCTGTAAGAATATTGGACTAGCATATCCTTCACTCTTAATGGATGTAAGTCAATTGCTGCTTGAGTATTTAGTATAACTTTTAGTTCTGGTAAGCCTGCTTATGACTGTAATCACTTGCAAGACTCAGTCACTAACAATAATGTGACTAGCTTGCTGCAGGTTGGTGCTGTTTTTGTATGATCTATTGTGTATAATGTTGTTCGTGTCGTATCAAACGTTGACGAGGGACACGACAACGCCCAAACAAATTAAACCAAAGTGTTAGGGTCAGGAGGTGCTACAGGAACTGTTACAGAAGAGAACTGCTCCACCTCAAATGATTGCACCCATGAATGTGCACTCCTTTTTCTATCGAAGAGATTACTTGCAGCTAAAAATAAGTTTTGTTAGTGCTGAAAGATCTTTCACCCATAATTTACGTTGCTCTATATGTTTGTTCTACAGTTTTGCTTGCTTGTGTCACTATGAAATTTAAAATTCTAGAGGAACCGAAGCTGGGGAGAGCATGGAAGTTTTTATCACCAATGTCTGAAATAGTCGACTTGAAGAAGCTCTTTGCTCCATCAACCATTGCAGTGGTACACTGGTTTGATGACTTGTTAGCTCTATTTCAATATCATGATTATTTTTTGCGCTGCAACCTGATAATAGTTGATGCAGAGCTTGCAGTGAGCTTGAAAATATTAGAGGTTCTTAAAATTCTTAATAGTATAGAAGAGGCACCAGAGCATCTAATATTATGTTTTTGTTGCAAATTGAAATGTCTGGTTGTCATATAGTGAAGTTATGATAAGCACTTTGATTTGTACAATTGTTGATTAGTACTAATGGATTTGCCTATTGGTATGGACAGTATATGGGCTCATCGTGACACAATACGGAGACCTGGAAGACCCCATCAGTCTCCTGCGAAACCGCGAAAGCAAGCAGACGATTAGCTACTCAAAGCACATATACCAATTAACCACTTCAGACCAAAGTGAGTTGTGCATACTGTGAGCTTGTGTTTGACTACTTTCTAAATGACTTATTTTAGGTTTGGATACAGTGCTGCGATTTTCTGCTCTCCCACCGTAAGAACACAAGATGTGGATTGAGAATTGTTGATAGTCTTGGTGTTGGTTGGACTTACTTTTAGTGTCCCTATAGTGAATTACTTTCGTGTCTTCATAGTCAATTCAAAGCTCCTTACAGACACCTCATGTTTCACGGTGTACCACATTTGCAGGTACATAATGCGCTCGACCACATTAATGTTGTCGTTAAGAGTCGAACGATGGTTTGTGTTCACAACTGAAACCATTGGATTTTGTTTTTGAAATCCTCAAGGAGGAATTAACCGAGAGCTTGCTGCCGCAAAGAAGGTTGCTTTGCTACTTATATGAATCTTCGGCCTTAAGTTCATACCACATCTTTTTCTGGATGTGCACTGGCAATTCTGGCAGATTTCTAACATCTGATATCGGGAGAAGAAGGCATTTTCAAGGTTGTTCCAACCCTCAGGAGAAGGGTGAAAAAATACATTTCTATAACCACATTCTGTTATTTTCCTTGTAAAAGTGTTAGTATGATTTTTTGATATGCCACGAGTCGTTATTAATATTGTTGACCAGACGTATTGATGTTTTTTGTCTTGTAGGAGAATAGCTGATCTGTTGATGTGCTTGGCCTTAAGACTGCTTTTGCAACCTTCATGGGTAAGGCAAGTAAATCTTCCTCCTTTGCCTCTCTGATGTTATGTGCTATGTAATAATGGCCTAACCCCATCGGTCGCTTAGTAAGCTATCTTGTCTGTTATTAACTTACATTAAAATTCTGCCACAGATTCCCATCAACAAGAAAAACAAGAAAGATAGCTACTAAGAGGAGCCAGAAGAGTGTATCATTTCATTTGTTGCTTCGTTGTTTGGTAAGCAGGCAAGTCCACTCCAGTGCGGCACTTCATGTTATTATTCTATACTGACCAGATGTGTTCTCTATGGTATTTTTTATTCTAAATAAATCCAAATAATGTGTATATGAGCCTAACTTTCAAGAATGAACACCAATGTATTCATTCTTTTCATGTCAGCTGAAAATTTCTAGGAATTCTACAAATATGTGAAATAAACTTGCGACCATGTTAGTATTTTACAAGACAATCATGAAGGGTGGTTCGTCATGTCAGCTGAAAATTTCTAGGAATTTCTTTTTTGCTACCATGTTAGTATTTTGTAATGGGGCACTGCCGGGCACTAATAGAGTTCTATTTTCTTTTCGTGTGGCAGAGTTTATGCTTCTGTTTATTCCGTTGTGCAGAAACTATGCTTGATATTGGGTTTTCTTAAGGAACTGCTCACAACAGTGCGCTTGTCAGATAGTTGTATTCTGCAATTAGCGAAAACATGCTTTACTACGTTCTTGGTGGATAATTGAAAGCGATTGGGGTTATTTGCACGGTAATTTTCTGTCTATGCTCAATCTTTTTTATGCACGTTCAGTTTTCAAAGAATTTGCTCACATTCAAATCCTTGTGCAGGTGTTTTCATCATACACACAGCACAGGAGTTACTTGGTTGATGAAACACTTCACCTTATTCGTAAGTTGCAGTTTTCCAAGAATGTCGTTAGAACCTACCATCTTGCAGATGAAGACCAAAAGCAAAACCAGTACAATGCTAGCTGAGCAGTAGCTTCAGATTTCAGAAGTAAATAACAGGGCAGCTTATTTGGATTTGCAAAGAAGCAAGCACGAAAGCACCTGCTGGTTTGCACTCCAGCAGCAGCATCGGACAGACTTCGTGAAGGCAAGTGAAAAGAAGGAAATGTAGTCCCCCCTGGACTAGGGGTAGGCACCACAAGAATGAATATACTGTGGAAAGGGCGTTCTTTATCAGTTACCATGACCAGTCACCAGCAGTCCAGCACTGGTAAGAAAACAAGAGGCCAAGAGGATGTGCCAGGCAGTGCGAGTGTGCGACACGTCCGAAAAACCGGTCATCACAGCAGCCAAAGGCACTGTCAGCTTGCACACACAGTGAAAAGATCATCCACTAAACAAGTGGCGATGAGCCCACAAGCACAAAAGTTTGCGAGCATAAGAATTGGACTTTGGGTTATGCTATTCTGATTGTGCAACAGACTTTAGAGTTCCAACAAAGCATTTGCAAACCGATGCTTTATAATAGAGATTTATTTTGACATAATTTGTGAGATATCGAAGTCGATGAATATATATATGTTGGTCGTTGTCGTGTAATCGTTGTGCACAAACATTTTGTAAGATATTTCGTGTGCCGTTGCAACGCACGGGCATCTAACTAGTATATATATATATATATATATATATATATATATATATATATATATATATATATATATATATATATATATATATATATATATATATATATATATATATATATATATAGTTTATCTATTAAGAGCCCTAAGCTCTATATAACTGTGGAGAGCCTCAGACATCAAATCTGCAAACTCACGTCCGATCACTTTTTATGCAAGCGAACTGATTTAGCGTAAACGGAAACTCATTTTAGCGTAAACAGAGTAACAGCCACGAACCCTCGTTCCAGAAATAGCGGCTTAGGCCCACTTTCCACGTGGTCAACAATATCTTCCTTAGTCAACACATGTTTACGCTATTCCATTCTTCCGTTTATACACAATAGAGATTTAGCGTAAATACTCCAGCCGACCCACGTTCTAGAAATTCAGGAATTGGCCCACTACCCCACTTCCCACGCGGTCAAACATTTCTATACCCTAACCCCCGCGCGGTCAACCTTCCTGGCCGACTCGCCGCGATTATTTAGGCGATTCGCCTTCCTCCCCTCCCGTCAGGGCGATTCGCCTTCCTCCACCCCCACTCGCCCTCAACCCTAATCGGCGCCGCCGTTGTCAGTGTCGTGGAGCCGCTCGCCGCTGACAAGCCTCCGCCCACGCGTCACATTGTTCTTCTACACGCTCGTCGACGGTTGTCCTGCTTCCCAAGGTATTGAGTTCCTCTGTAATTTTTATGCATTCACTGCTACTTCCTAATCTCCCCATTCATATGCTCCATTTTCTTATGCATCGTGTGCCGTATTTGTGCGACGTTGATCTCTGCGCCGTATTCCAGGTGCCCAACTCCATCAACCTCTGTCGGATTTTCTGGCCGTCAATGACAAAGAAATCACATGTGATATATTTACGCTAAATTATTTTTTTGTTTACTGCATAAATGTTTTTTGTTTGTCGATATATGAATGCTTATTCTAGTACTGTATAAATATTTATGTTTGTTTTGTTTATTTTTGTTTGTCCAAACTCATCAGATCTAGTTCAACTTTTTTGCTTCACATCTAGCAGTTCAAACCCATCAGATCCAGTTACAATTGTTACATTTTCTTCATCATCATTGTGTGACTGCAGAAATTGTATTGTAAAAATCTAGTGATCTCTTTGGAACATCAATTTTCAAAAGAAAAAAATAATACCAAACATTGATAATAACAGTGTGGGAATTATACTAATATTTGCCCAAAAGCTTTTGCTCTGCTGGTATTTTTTGTAATCTCTACCTTTTTATATAACCTTGTTAATGCGATGGATGCAAATATTTATGACCTGAAACTGAAAACTGCATTCGGCCTTTTATTTGAACCCAACAAACCAATCTTGAACACTGCATTGCAGTGTTCACAGCGCAACACATTAATGTTTTCATATTATTCATATATAAAATGTAACCAGGATACCAGAGAGATGATGATCAGCCCAAGGTACTTGGATCATTTTTAGCAGCTAGCAAGTTATTTTAGTCAATCCAAACATGCTTAGCATGACAAACACCCCATATGCATATGATTCGGCTAGATCATTTTTTGGCGCCTCGTGGATTTGTGTGCATGTTAGGTATTCGAAGATAAATGTTTTCAGTTATTTGAAATGTGTGTCTCTCAGGGCCTTAGCAAAGCTATATAGCAAGTGTCTTCAGTCAAACATAATAAGTAGGAAACCCATAACAACACACATGTTGCCAAGTGGGTATTAGTAAGGGATAGCATGTTTTCTTACTGGCGTCTTAGCAGACACGTTAAGATCTATTCACGCTAAATTGGAGATCTACTTACGCGAAATTGGTTTTTTGTTTACTGCATAAATGTATATTTTTGTTTGTCGGGATATGAATGTTTATTCTAGTACTGTATAAATGTTTATTTTGTTGCTTAGTCACTACTACTACTGCATAACTTTTTATTTTGCTGGTTAAATACTGTTTTAGATGAACATACTGTTGGTATGCATAGATGTATATGGCAATTTCTACAATGCAATGATACGATTTGTTGATGTTTTGTTCACTTACCATCTATGTTGGTAGGGTCATATAACACAATTGATGTGAATTATACATATCTTTATGAAGCAGTGGTTGATATTTTGATGTGCAAACAAGTGTGCTGCTCATGACTTCGTGCTACTATATATTATTCAGATAAACTGAAATGCAATTCACTTTTTATATACTTACTGGATCATATTTTTCACATAAATATGGTCATCAATCATGTCCAAATTGCAACAATAAATTTTTGAACTTCTGGTTGCATGTTTTGTTTTAGTCATGTATAAATGTTTATGTTGCTGCTTATTAACTACTACTGCATAAATATATATTTTTCTGAGTAAATATTGTTTTAGATTAACAGTCTGTTGGTTTGCATATATGTATATGGCAATTTCTATAATGCAATGATACAATTTTTTTGATGTTTGACTGTGTTGACATTTATTTTGTTAGGGTCATATAACACAATTAATGAATTATAATGTGTATGACTGTGTTGAGTGTTCAATTAGTTCGTATAATCATTGGTGTATATGTTGATGTAACTCAATAAAGCACATATGCTTTACATTGTTCTTTTGCAGGCTGCTGCTTCAATAATGCGGAAGGTTGATCGACCCCCAACCAATCTGAAGCGTTTAATCATTGAGTCAAGTCAAGAATGTTTCAGTGTTGACATTCCGCGCTCGGCTGACATGGGCGACCCTACAAATGTGGATGCAGCCGATGCTAAAAAGATTCCTATGCCTAATGTGGATGGTGATGATGACTTTGAGCCACCAAAAAAGAAGTGCAATATCTTAATGGATGCCCCAAACAAGACGCAGGTGAGTTTACAACATTGCAGAAATTAATCGTTTCCAATATTTTAATCATGCATCTAATCACAATACATACCTTATGTGCTGAAAGATATAGCTTTCTACATTATCTTAGCTCATTAATCCAAAACAGTCATAGGACAAGGAACTTTGTATAAATAAGAACGCATAAATTGTGATATTTAAGTATTAACATATTTATCCATCTATCTACCTTTTCATTACAGAGACTCAACATCATATGCAACCCAGGAGATGTTCTTGCGTCCATTCAGATATTGAATGAAAGGCAACGTCAAGCTATAGTCAGAAAATGATTCTCTAGTATTCTTGACATGACAATTGATGCAATTGGATGTCGAACACTTCTTTGTTGGCTCATGCAGAAGCTAGACCCCAGAGACATGACTCTTCGTATTGGTCCAGACAAAGAACTCAAAATCACCAAACAGACTATCCATCAGATATGGTCTTCCAAATTTGGGTGGTGGAAAGCCCCTTAATATTGATGAAGCGAACGCTGCGGCAACACTTCGGGCCTCCTTGAATATTAGCAAGGATGAGTTTGTTATTTCAAAGCTCCAGGACAGATTGAGGCTAGGCCAGGATGACGATCTTTCTATCAGATGTTTTTTTTCTGATTCTCTTCAACCGGCTGCTATTCCCAACAGCTAGCTGGTCTATTTCTTACAATGAGGTTCTACTTACAGAAGAAATGGAGCGATTCCCTCAAATTGATTGGTGCTATCTAATTTTTAGTGACTTATGTGACGCTGCACAGAAATGGCACAACAGGAGCATTAACAATGTGTCGGTGACGATATATGGCTGTTCCATCGTTGTTCTTGTAAGTTTCATAATTAATTTGGCAAATCTTTTATTAGATTAACCAATTGCAATTTGAAAATACATACATATATTATGTGTTTACGTTCATTTGTATATGACTCTCATGATATATATATATATATATTATGTAGCTCTATTATTTGGATCATTTGCACCATGCTGCTGCTCCAAACAACAAAATTGGCACTCCGCGCATAAAGTATTTTAATAAGAATATTATAAGGGCGTTGTCAATGGCCGATAAGCGGAAGCCTCGCCAGGGTGGCGAACCATTTGGTGTTTGCCCTGTGAGTCTTCATTTCTTCTATCATAATTTTCCTGTTTTTTATAACAATGTTATTTATGACTAGTTACAAACCAATGATTTTAGTAGTCTTTTAATGATCTCAATTAATGGCATGAGTCAATCCATATACATAATTATTAATTTTCATTCTGTTTCATCAGTTTCGGAGCAGCAGTGAGACATGTTATGTCTCAAAATCGCCATCTACTGGTCAGATTGAGGTTAGATCATATACCCACTATGTTATTTGTTTGTCTGTTGCTTTACCATAATTATCATATCATTATTATTATTTTTTTACTCCAGTCTCCAATGAGGCCAGAAACTGTTGATGAAGACCCAAATCAACATGGTCGACTTCCAAATATAATCATCCAACTCCCTCTTATGCAAGACCTGATGGCAAATAAGATTCAGATGCTTCCTGTACATCAACGCCAGAAGTTCCAAGCTAAGTTGATTGATTATGACTTAGAGGTTGGCAAAATATTTGCCTCTATCAAGCAATGTTTGAATACTATTGGTACAAAGCAGTCCAATCTAGCTACTACATTTGAAGATTTGATTGATGAGGTTCTTCGGGCCGATGAATCTGTTACACCAAATACTGTTAGTATTTAAGCTTGACTTATATATCTTTTCTGTCTTGATAGCGTGCATTTCATGTTTACATATTATGATTAACGTATACTTCATCTTTTTTGTGCAGCAAGGTCAGACAGTGCCAGGTGACACAGTTGACCATGATTCTGGACCAGTATTTGACAAGACTCCTATTGGGAGTGTTTGTGCACTGGGCATCTTCTTATCTGAATTAGAATGTGCTCGCGCTCTTCGGGCATACTTGTGTTCTAAGGTTATTGAATTGGATAGGTACATACTTTTTAAATTGTTTGACTTGGCATAATGTTTAATTCTTATTAATTCTGATTGAACAACATCGTGGCAATGGTATAGATACTATTAAGTTTTATTCAATCTTTGTACCCAAAGATTTAGCCTTGAATAGAAGCGAAAGGAAAATAGCTATACACATGACTGAACTTTGAGTTGTAGCTTCTATAGGGTTTCAACTCTAGGTCTCTAGCCTACCCTAACGTATCTAGTGTTTGTTGTTAAAGAGATAAAAAAAACTAGTTCAAAGCCTAGTGATTTAAAGCCTACAATGATCTATTTCTAGACGCATACCAGGGTACTGAATCAAAGCTTGTGTCCCCCCATTCTTCTAAAAATAGCAATTTTTTGGACTGAACCAAATGATGAGAACACCTATAGCCACATTGTCATAGTTAGAAGAGAAAATAACAAAAAAATTAAGGATATTTTAAATCGTCTTCACAATTTGACTTACAGTATGAAGAACATCTACAGTAACAGCATATTGCATATTCTCAATTGATGCAAGAAGAACATTGCCTTGAGCCTCCCCTTTCCTTTCGTCAGCTCCAACAGCAGGCTGTGCCAGAACATCAAAAGGCAAAACAACAAGTTTACATAAAAGAGAAAAACAGACAATTGAAATACTAGAATGCCCATGGTCTTCTGAAAAAGTAATAAATACCTGTAATGTATCATCCATGGCAGAATAATTGATTGGAAGATACGGATTATTATAATCCCTGCTGCTGCGGAGGGCAGAGGCAGCATGGCTGCTGCTGCACAGGGACAGAGGTGGTGCAGCGGTGGCACCGCATAGAAGTGGCTGGGAGAGAGAGGGAGAGGGCTCGGAGACGGAGAGAGGGTGGCGGCTGAATGGCTGAGAGAGGGTGGCGTGGAGAAGAGCTAGCTGGGTAGTGCTTAACCAAACTTTGATGGACTAGCTAGACTGATTTGTGGCTTCAATTCAATGTTCAAATTGCATATATATTATGTAATTATGTATCTCATTATTCCCATTTAGTACCTTCAATTCAATGGTCAAAATTGCATATATATTATGTAATTTTGTATCTCATTTATACAAATAACATTTGTTTCTATTGTTGTATGTTCAATCTTTTCATATGTAGAAATATAATTGACTTTGGTGAATATCGTGCCAATTGTTGTGACATACAACAATCTTTTGATGATGGCGCATGTCTCGACAACGTGTTTATGCAATGTTTCATTGAGTGTGTCCGCGATGACTGTTCTAAACATATTCCTCCACTGAATGCTCACCAGCTCATTCTAGATGTTAATGTTGGGGTATGACTTCTACATTTATACCTCTTTTTTAAATGCATAGCATATATGGAAATTACATAATACTTCTCTATCCTATTAGGCTATATTGAACTTTGAGGAGCAGGAGCAACATAGTAAGTCTCCTCGTCCATTTGACCCTTCAGTTTTGGAGAGTTACCTATTGAAGACACTGCCTTCCTTCAAGCAGCTGGATAACTACAAATCCGTTAATTTCTGTTCCTTGACCCATCACACTCTCACTTCATATTGCTGCATTTAAATTTCAATCAAATCATTCATATCAACCATAGTGTATTCAACATTTGTTATTTCCATTTTGTGTGCATGTAGATAATGGTACCCATGCTATGCTCTGGACATTGGACATTGTATGTTGTTAATCTTCAGATTGGACGCATACATGTGTTAGATTCCAACCCATATGGACCAGAGATGGGTGGGACTATCTGGAAAAATTACCATTGTATACCTATGGATATGGGTGATAGGAAGGTTTCATGGGCCAGGTTAATAATGAGTAGGCTCAATCTAGCCATACAAAATGCTCGACCAAGATCAGCCCTCCCTGCTTTTTTGAAGTACCCTATCGAACTCTTGAATAACTGCCCAACAATGAAATTGGGGTCTAATGATTGTGGATTCTTTGTTATGAGATATATGCAGCAGTACAACTACATGGTTGGAGCTATGAATGCAGTCATTGTTCCGGTACATAATATATAGATATTATTTTTGTTGTTATGACATAATGTATGTATAGTTATGTCTAACTCACCTTTTCCTTATATTGATTTGTAGGATAATTCAGAGGACATTCGCTCTCTTGTACTGTAGTACCTAATATTCCATCGACTAAACAGAAATAGCTCCATGGTTTCCTATCTGGATAGATTCAAGTTCTCTCAGTAGTAGCCCAGTATAGTTTACTCTCTGAATGGTAGTCTGAACATGATGGTCTGATGGCTTTTGGTGGCTTCAAGTTATTTTAGTACTAGCTTAGTTTAGGGTACTGTCACTGAATGGTGTTGATGTACATATTGGTCTGTTGGCTTATGTTATCATTCAGATAATACTTATGTCCGTATGCAGCTCTTAGCAAACTCTTATATATGTTGTTCCAGATATGTTTTAGATGGACATATTTATATATGATAGTTATGCACTTTATCATTTGTGTTCTGGTTTTTATATCTTCTTCAGTGATGTACTTCAATGCATCAGATGTTTAATTCTGTTATTTACTGTATGCGCCTGTTTATCCAGTGCCAATGCGCTGCCTTTATATGTTCAGTTATGTACAATATTTTCAGTTCTTCTCTGTATTGATTATGCAAAAATCTGATACGGTTTATGCATATAACTGAACTGGTTTACGCCCTTTTATATACTTATTTACTGTATGCGTCTGTTTATCCAGTGTCAATGCGCTGCCTTTCTATGTTCAGTTATGTACAATATTTTCAGTTCTTCTTTGTATTGATTATGCAAACATCTGATACGGTTTATGCATATAACTGAACTGGTTTACGTCTTCTTATATACTTATTTACTGTATGCGCCTGTTTATCCAGTACCAATGTGCTGCCTTTCTATGTTCAGTTATGTACAATATTTTCAGTTCTTCTCTGTATTGATTATGCAAAAATCTACATATTGGTTTACGCTTATTCATTCAGTTTTTTCGTTTGACGCTAGTACATACATATTGACTTCAGTTCGCCGGCTTTTTGATTTTTTCAACATAAATATTGTATGAGATGCAGTGAATATATGATTATATAGCCAAACAAACTCAACAATAGCATAGCTCATAAGAAATAATTACATTGCATTAATAGATATAATCCATACAGTGAGCTTTTAACGTAAATATTCATATTCATCAAATAGTATCATGATCATAACATTTCAATATCATCCATTATTTATGTATAAATGTTTTACAATCATGTCAAATTATCGTCATCCGAACCATGTTCTTCAGAATCGGTATGTTTATGTTTTTTTGACGTGGATGTCTCATTCCACTGCGGGGCCATTGTTGAATTTTTGTTTCTAGACCCAGGCGGTCGTCCTCTTTTTCTATCAGCAAGGCTAGCCAATTTAACCCTATTTTCCTCTATAGACAAGCAGATTCGACTGTTATGTCCATCAGCAATGCCACATTTTTGGCACTTTCGAGTCTTCTTCTTTTCTCCTTTCCCACCCAGTTTCAGAACTCTTTGTTCACTAGTTTTTATCGTCCTTCCCTTTGGCCTTGCATTATTTGGACGCATTAAGCTTATACCATCTACATCATATTCAGTCTCTACATGCCATACAAAGAAGTATTTATAGGTACAAATGTTATGATGTCAGATTATAAATATTTACTAACATTAAATATACATAATATCTGCAATTTAATAAATTTAGAATTCATACCTTTCTAACATCCACATATTCTGTTCCTTCACAATCATCATTTCCAACAAGCGTCATTTGCAGTTCAGATTGATGATGTGCATCAATATTTAAGCCTCCATCCTACTCATTAGTGCATTATAGTCAATATTACAAATAATGTATATATCATCCCATTTGTTTGCATTATACATAAATTACATTGTTTTTTGCCATAATATTACCTGTTGTCGTGAATGTCCTACCACATGCTCCTCGTTATCACATTGCGATACATGTTCACCTTCAGCGTTTCCAACAGCATCCTCTTCGCCCTGCAGCGTTTAATTTTTACAATTAGCAATAATTAAGTTCTGAATAAAATGTTTAACAATTTTATATAAAACAACACCCACATGGTTGCCCTCTCCAGTACTTGCACCACCAGCATCTTCACATCCTATATCTGGCTCTAAACGCCCAAGCATCTCCAATAGTTCATCCATTGTGTCCAAGGCCTTATCACTCCCTGCCTTTGACATACTAGCTTGGTTTACTACCTTCATTGCCTTTTTAAGCAACATTTTTTGCCTATATGATTTTGTTTCTCCATCTTTTCCACTCATTTTCCTGTCATCTCTTGAAAATACCACATCTTGCCTAGCTGAGTATGTGTAACGCTGTAGAATGTATTCCTTCGGTATCCTTTCTAGCTGAATGTGCATGAATGTTCGGATTAGATGCACACAAAATAGTCCTACATTTAAACAAGGTGAGAGCACCTAGAGGGGGGGTGAATAGGTGATCCTGTAGAACTTAAAAACTTAAGCCACAAAACTTTGATTAAGCGTTAGCACAGTTAATGCCAAGTGGCTAGAGAGAAGATCTTGCACAATACGATAACCACAAGGAGTTCAACACAGATAGGACACAGTGGTTTATCCCGTGGTTCGACCAAGTACAAAACTTGCCTACTCCACGTTGTGGCGTCCCAACGGACGAGAGTTACACTCAACTCCTCTCAAGTGATCCAATGATCAACTTGAATACCACAGTGTTATGATTTTCTTTTCTTATCGCGTTCGCGAGGAATCTCCACAACTTGGAGTCTCTCGCCCTTACACTTGAAGTTCACAAAGAAGCACGGAGTAAGGGAGAGAAGCAACACACACAAATCCACAGCAAAATGCGCACACACACGGCCAAGAATCGAGCTCAAAAGACTATCTCAAAGTTCTCACTAGAACGGAGCTCGAATCACTGAGAATGACAAACGAATGCGCAAAGACTGAGTGTGGATGATCAAGAATGCTCTAAGGTTGCTTGGTGTACTCCTCCATGCGCCTAGGGGTCCCTTTTATAGCCCCAAGGCAGCTAGGAGCCGTTGAGAGCAAATCTGGAAGGCCAATCTTGCCTTTTGTCGTCGGGTGCACCGGACAGTCCGGTGCACACCGGACACTGTCCGGTGCCCGATTTCCTTCCTAAAATGGCGCGGCCGACCGTTGCAAGTCTGGGAGCCGTTGGCGCACCGGACATGTCCGGTGCACACCGGACAGTCCGGTGCCCCCTCCCGACCGTTGGCCCGGCCACGTGTCGCGCGCAGATTCCGCGGCCGACCGTTGGCCCGGCCGACCGTTGGCTCACCGGACAGTCCGGTGCACACCGGACAGTCCGGTGAATTTTAGCCGTACGCCGTCGGCAAATTCCCGAGAGCGGCCACTTCACGCCGAGTCAGCCTGGCGCACCGGACACTGTCCGGTGCACCACCGGACAGTCCGGTGTGCCAGACTGAGCTGAGTCTTGGCTGTACACAGCCAAGCCTTTTTCACCTCTTTTCTTTTCTTCTTCTTTCTGTTTCTAACACTTAGACAAGTATATTAGTACACAAAACCAATGTACTAAGGCTTAGAAACATACCTTTACTCTTGATTTGCACTTTGTCTATCCATGAGCATAAATTCACATTTAAGCACTTGTGTTGGCACTTAATCACCAAAATACTTAGAAATGGCCCAAGGTGAGAGCACCTAGAGGGGGGGGGGGGGTGAATAGGTGATCCTGTAAAAGTTCAAAACTTAAGCCACAAAAACTTGTTAAGGGTTAGCACAAGTATGGCCAAGTGGCTAGAGAGAACTCAAAACACGATAACCACAAGAAAGCAATCACAGAGTTGACACGGTGGTTATCCCGTGGTTCGGCCAAGTACAAAACTTGCCTACTCCACGTTGTGGCGTCCCAACGGACGAGAGTTGCACTCAACTCCTCTCAAGTGATCCAATGATCAACTTGAATACCACGGTGTTTTTCTTTCCTTTGATCTTTTCCCGTTTGCGAGGAATCTCCACAACTTGGAGTCTCTCGCCCTTACAATTAAGTTCACAAAGAATACGGAGTAAGGTGGGAATGAGCAACGCACACAAGACTCGAAAATCAGAGCAACAACACGCACACAAGTCGCAACAAGAGTTCGCAACGCAACACAAAGAGTTCACAACTCCACAAGAGCTCTATATGCTATCACAATGAAACGAATGCGTGAGATTGATGTCTTGGTGCTTAGAAGAGTTGTAGGAATGCTTGGTATACTCCTCCATGCGCCTAGGGGTCCCTTTTATAGCCCCAAGGCAGCTAGGAGCCGTTGAGAGCACATCTGGAAGGCTATCCTTGCCTTCTGTCGTCGGGCGCACCGGACAGTCCGGTGCACACCGGACACTGTCCGGTGCCCGATTTCTTTCCTTAACAGGCGCAGCCGACCGTTGCCGACCACTGCAGATCTGGCGCACCGGACAGTCCGGTGCACACCGGACAGTCCGGTGCTTTCTTCCGACCGTTGGCTCAGCCACGTGTCGCGCGGCGATCGCGCGGCCGACCGTTGGCCCGGCCGACCGTTGGCTCACCGGACAGTCCGGTGCACACCGGACAGTCCGGTGAATTTTAGCCGAAGTCGCCGGAGAAAAACCCGAGAGCGGCCTCTTCGGCTGGGGCAGCCTGGCGCACCGGACACTGTCCGGTGCACCACCGGACACTGTCCGGTGCACCACCGGACAGTCCGGTGCCCCAGACCGAAGCAGCCCCTTGGCTGTACACAGCCAAGTCTTCTCTTCTCTTCTTCTATCTGTTTCTAACACTTAGACAAATATATTAGTACACAAAACCAATGTACTAAGGCTTAGAAACATACCTTAACTTGTGATTTGCACTTTGATCATCCTTGGGCATATTTTCACATTTAAGCACTTGTGTTTGCACTCAATCACCAAAATACTTAGAAATGGCCCAAAGGCACATTTCCCTTTCAATCTCCCCCTTTTTGGTGATTTATGCCAACACAATATAAAGCAACTAGAACAAGTGCAAAATCACTTTAAATAAAAACTCAAATTGGTTTTATTCAATTTTGGCATATATGGATCATCCTTTGCCACCACTTGGTTTGTTTTTGCAAATCAAACTCAAATCTCTATCTCTAAGTCAAACACACATGTTGAAGTATAAAGAGAGTCATTCCAAAAGAGATTGATCAAAGATTTCAAAAACTCCCCCTATTTCCCATAATCAATACTTCTCCCCACAAGAAGCCAACTTTTGACAAGAGAGACAATAAAAGCTTTTGACACAACAAAAACTCTATTCTACTATTTTCAAAATCTCTCAAGTGGTAGCTGATCCATTTATCGCTTTGGCCTTTATTTTCTCCCCCTTTGGCATCAAGCACCAAAACGGGATCAATCTTGGCCTTTTAACCTCATTGCCTCACCAAAGTCTTCAATTAAGAGCAAATGGCAATAAGATTTCATGAGATGAACTTGGAATTAGTTACCCTCTCATCGGAGTGCAGTGGAAGTCTTTCATGGTCCAAGTCCACCTTTTCCCTTTCAATCCTCCTTCGAGACTAAATTATCAAACTCAAGCACAAGGTTAGTCTCAAAGGGTCAAGTTGTAACACATCTCCCCCTAAACATGTGCATCACTTTGCAACGGACTTGTGAGGTCCAGGGAGTGTTTGTACAACTTGAGCACCATAATAAGCAACATAATGCAAAAAAAAAGGAACATGATCAAAAGCATAACTACATGTATGCTACAATTCAATCCAGGTTCCGCGAATCTAAGACATTTAGCTCACTACGCAACCTGCAAAAGGTCTTCTCATCTAGAGGCTTAGTGAAGATATCGGCTAGCTGGTTCTCGGTGCTAACATGAAACACTTCGATATCTCCCTTTTGCTGGTGGTCTCTCAAAAAGTGATGCCGGATGTCTATGTGCTTTGTGCGGCTGTGCTCAACAGGATTCTCCGCCATGCGGATAGCACTCTCATTGTCACATAGGAGTGGGACTTTGCTCAGATTGTAGCCAAAGTCCCGGAGAGTTTGCCTCATCCAAAGTAGTTGCGCGCAACACTGACCTGCGGCAACGTACTCGGCCTCAGCGGTGGATAGGGCAACGGATGTTTGTTTCTTAGAGTTCCATGACACCAGGGACCTTCCTAAGAATTGGCACGTCCCCGATGTACTCTTCCTATCAACCTTACATCCAGCATAGTCGGAGTCTGAGTATCCAACTAAGTCAAAGGTAGACCCTTTTGGATACCAGAGCCCGAAGCAAGGCGTAGCAACCAAATATCTAAGAATTCGCTTCACCGCCACTAAGTGACATTCCTTAGGATCGGATTGAAATCTAGCACACATGCACACGCTAAGCATAATATCCGGTCTACTAGCACATAAGTAAAGCAAAGAACCTATCATTGACCGGTATGCTTTTTGATCAACGGACTTACCTCCTTTGTTGAGGTCGGTGTGTCCGTCGGTCCCCATTGGCGTCTTTGCGGGCTTGGCGTCCTTCATCCCAAACCGCTTTAGCAGATCTTGCGTGTACTTCGTTTGGGAGATGAAGGTGCCTTCCTTGAGTTGCTTCACTTGGAACCCAAGGAAGTAGTTCAACTCGCCCATCATCGACATCTCGAATTTCTGCGTCATCACCCTGCTAAACTCTTCACAAGACTTTTGGTTAGTAGAACCAAATATTATGTCATCGACATAAATTTGGCACACAAACAAATCACCATCACATGTCTTTGTAAAAAGAGTTGGATCGGCCTTCCCAACCTTGAAAGCATTAGCAAGTAAAAAGTCTCTAAGGCATTCATACCATGCTCTTGGGGCTTGCTTAAGTCCATAGAGCGCCTTAGAGAGCTTACACACGTGGTCGGGGTACCGTTCATCCTCGAAGCCAGGGGGTTGCTCCACGTACACCTCCTCCTTGATTGGCCCGTTGAGGAAAGCGCTCTTCACATCCATTTGGTACAACCTGAAAGAATGGTGAGCGGCATATGCTAGCAAAATACGAATGGACTCTAGCCTAGCCACAGGAGCAAAGGTCTCCTCAAAGTCCAAACCTGCGACTTGGGCATAACCTTTTGCCACAAGTCGAGCCTTGTTCCTCGTCACCACCCCGTGCTCGTCCTGTTTGTTGCGGAACACCCACTTGGTTCCCACAACATTTTGCTTCGGACGAGGCACCAGTGTCCAAACTTCATTGCGCTTGAAGTTGTTTAGCTCCTCTTGCATGGCCAACACCCAGTCCGGATCTAGCAAGGCCTCCTCTACCCTGAAAGGCTCAATAGAAGAGACAAAAGAGTAATGCTCACAAAAATTAACTAATCGAGATCGAGTAGTTACTCCCTTGCTAATGTCACCCAGAATTTGGTCGACGGGATGATCCCTTTGAATCATCGCTCGAACTTGGGTTGGAGGTGCCGGTTGCACTTCTTCCTCCATCACATGATTATCTTGTGCTCCCCCTTGATCGAGCGCCTCCACTTGAGGTACCTGTTCGTCATCTTCGGTTGGGGGATGCACCATAGTTGAGGAAGAAGGTTGATTTCGTTCATCTTGTTCCTGTGGCCGTACTTCTCCAATCGCCATGGTCCGTATAGCGGCCGTCGGAACATCTTCTTCATCTACATCATCACAATCAACAACTTGCTCTCTTGGAGAGCCATTAGTCTCATCAAATACAACGTCGCTAGAGACTTCAACCAAACCCGATGATTTGTTGAAGACTCTATACGCCTTTGTATTTGAGTCATAACCTAACAAAAACCCTTCTACAGCTTTGGGAGCAAACTTAGAATTTCTACCCTTCTTCACTAGAATGTAGCATTTACTCCCAAATACACGAAAGTACGATACATTGGGTTTGTTACCGGTTAGTAGCTCATACGACGTCTTCTTGAGGAGGCGATGAAGGTAGACCCTGTTGATGGCGTGGCACGCCGTGTTCACGGCTTCCGTCCAAAAGCACTCGGGGGTCTTGAACTCTCCTAGCATCGTCCTCGCCATGTCGATGAGCGTCCTGTTCTTCCTCTCTACCACACCATTTTGCTGTGGTGTGTAGGGAGCGGAGAACTCGTGCTTGATCCCTTCCTCTTCAAGGAACTCCTCCACTTGAAGGTTCTTGAACTCGGACCCGTTGTCGCTTCTTATCTTTTTCACTTTGAGCTCAAATTCATTTTGAGCTCTCCTGAGGAAGCGTTTGAGAGTCCCTTGGGTTTCGGATTTTTCCTGCAAAAAGAACACCCAAGTGAAGCGGGAAAAGTCATCAACAATAACTAAACCATACTTACTTCCTCCTATGCTCAGATAGGCGACAGGTCCGAAGAGGTCCATATGCAGCAGCTCCAGGGGTCTTGAAGTGGTCATCACGTTCTTGCTGTGATGTGCTCCTCCCACTTGTTTACCTGCTTGACAAGCTGCACAAGGTCTATCTTTTTCGAAATGCACGTTAGTCAAACCTATCACGTGTTCTCCCTTTAGAAGCTTGTGAAGGTTCTTCATCCCCACATGTGCTAAGCGGCGATGCCACAGCCAGCCCATGCTAGTCTTAGCTATTAAGCATGCATCTAGACCGGCCTCTTCTTTTGCAAAATCAACTAAATAAAGTTTGCCGTCTAATACACCCTTAAAAGCTAATGAACCATCGCTTCTTCTAAAGACAGACACATCTATATTTGTAAATAGACAATTATATCCCATATGACATAATTGACTCACAGATAGCAGATTGTATCCAAGACTCTCTACTAAAAATACATTAGAGATAGAATGCTCATTAGAAATCGCAATTTTACCTAAACCTTTTACCTTGCCTTGATTCCCATCACCGAATACAATTGAATCTTGGGAATCTTTATTCTTGACGTAGGAGGTGAACATCTTCTTCTCCCCCGTCATATGGTTTGTGCATCCGCTGTCGATAATCCAGCTTGAACCCCCGGATGCATAAACCTGCAAGGCAAATTTAGGCTTGGGACTTAGGTACCCAACTCTTGTTGGGTCCTACAAGGTTAGTCACAATTTCCTTAGGGACCCAAATGCAAGTTTTATCACCTTTGCATTTTGCCCCTAACTTCCTAGCAATTACTTTTCTATCCTTTCTACAAATTGCAAATGAAGCATTCAAAGCACAATAAATTGTAGAGGGTTCATTCACTACTTTTCTATGAACATTTGCAACATTTCTTTTAGAAACAACATTTCTCCTAGTAACATTTCTATTATACACATAAGAAGAACTAGGAGCACACATGGCATGAGAATCATAAACATATGAATCAAAAGCATCATAACTTCTATTTCTAGTTTGTCTTTTATCATGATACAAAAAGGCATGGTTCCTTTTAGCACTAGTAGCCATAGGGGCCTTCCCTTTCTCCTTGGCGGGAATGGGAGCCTTATGACTTGTTAAGTTCTTGGCTTCTCTCTTGAAGCCAAGTCCATCCTTAATTGAGGGGTGTCTGCCAATTGTGTAGGCATCCCTTGCAAATTTTAGCTTATCAAAATCATTCTTGCTAGTCTTAAGTTGAGCATTAAGACTAGCCAGTTCATCATTAAGCTTGGAAATTGAAACTAGGTGTTCACTACAAGCATCAATGTCAAAATCTTTACACCTAGTACAAATTTCAACATGTTCTACACAAGAATTGGATTTATTTGCTACTTCTAATTTAGCATTTAAATCATTGTTGACACCTTTCAAAGTAGAAATGGTTTCATGACAAGTAGATAGTTCAAAAGAAAGCATTTCATTTCTTTTAACTTCTAAAGTATAGGATTTTTGTGCCTCAACAAATTTATCATGCTCTTCATACAACAAATCCTCTTGCTTTTCTAAAAGTATATTCTTTTCATTCAAGGCATCAATTAATTCATTAATTTTGTCTATCTTAGATCTATCTAAGCCCTTGAACAAACATGAATAATCTACTTCATCCTCATCACTAGATTCGTCCTCACTTGAAGAAGCATAGGTAGAGTTGCGAGTACATACCTTCTTCTCCCTTGCCATAAGGCATGTGTGACGCTCGTTGGGGAAGAGGGTTGATTTGTTGAAGGCGGTGGCGGCGAGTCCTTCATTGTCGGAGTCGGACGAGGAGCAATCCGAGTCCCACTCCTTGCCTAGATGCGCCTCGCCCTTTGCCTTCTTGTAATGCTTCTTCTTTTCCCTCTTGTTTCCCTTTTCCTGGTCACTATCATTATCGGGACAGTTAGCAATAAAATGACCAAGCTTACCGCATTTGAAGCATGATCGCTTCCCCTTGGTCTTAGTCTTGCTCGGCTGTCCATTGCGACCCTTTAGCATCGTCTTGAAGCGCTTAATGATGAGAGCCATTTCTTCATCATTAAGCCCGGCCGCCTCAATTTGCGCCACCTTGCTTGGTAGTGCCTCCTTGCTCCTCGATGCCTTGAGAGCAATGGGTTGAGGCTCGTGGATTGGACCGTTCAACGCGTCATCGACGTACCTTGCCTCCTTGATCATCATCCGCCCGCTCACGAATTTTCCAAGTACTTCTTCGGGCGTCATCATCGTGTACCTGGGGTTCTCACGAATATTGTTCACGAGATGAGGATCAAGAACGGTAAATGACCTGAGCATTAGGCGGACGACGTCGTGATCCGTCCAACGCGTGCTTCCGTAGCTCCTTATCTTGTTGATAAGGGTCTTGAGCCGGTTGTAAGTTTGAGTTGGCTCTTCTCCCCTTATCATGGCGAATCGTCCAAGCTCGCCCTCCACCAACTCCATCTTGGTGAGCATGGTGATGTCGTTCCCCTCGTGAGAGATCTTGAGGGTGTCCCATATCTGCTTGGCATTGTCCAAGCCGCTCACCTTATTGTACTCTTCCCTGCACAAAGATGCTAAGAGAACAGTAGTAGCTTGTGCATTTTTATGAATTTGTTCATTGATAAACATAGGGCTATCCGAGCTATCGAATTTCATTCCATTCTCTACAATCTCCCATATGCTTGGATGGAGAGAGAATAAATGACTACGCATTTTGTGACTCCAAAATCCGTAGTCCTCCCCATCAAAATGTGGAGGTTTACCAAGAGGAATGGAAAGCAAATGCGAATTCGAACTATGTGGAATACGAGAATAATCAAATGAAAAGTTCGAATTAACCGGTTTCCTTTGTTTGTCGTGGTCGTCGTTCTTTTGGGAAGAAGAGGACTCATCGCTGTCGTAGTAGACGATCTCCTTGATGCGTCTTGTCTTCTTCTTCTTCCCATCTCTTCGCTTGTGGCCCGAGCCCGAGTCATTGGACTTGTCATCCCTTGGCTCGTTGACGAAGGACTCCTTCTCCTTGTCGTTTATCACAATTCCCTTCCCCTTAGGATCCATCTCTTCGGGCGGTTAGTCCCTTTCTTGAAGAGAATGGCTCTGATACCAATTGAGAGCACCTAGAGGGGGGGGGGGTGAATAGGTGATCCTGTAAAAGTTCAAAACTTAAGCCACAAAAACTTGTTAAGGGTTAGCACAAGTATGGCCAAGTGGCTAGAGAGAACTCAAAACACGATAACCACAAGAAAGCAATCACAGAGTTGACACGGTGGTTATCCCGTGGTTCGGCCAAGTACAAAACTTGCCTACTCCACGTTGTGGCGTCCCAACGGACGAGAGTTGCACTCAACTCCTCTCAAGTGATCCAATGATCAACTTGAATACCACGGTGTTTTTCTTTCCTTTGATCTTTTCCCGTTTGCGAGGAATCTCCACAACTTGGAGTCTCTCGCCCTTACAATTAAGTTCACAAAGAATACGGAGTAAGGTGGGAATGAGCAACGCACACAAGACTCGAAAATCAGAGCAACAACACGCACACAAGTCGCAACAAGAGTTCGCAACGCAACACAAAGAGTTCACAACTCCACAAGAGCTCTATATGCTATCACAATGAAACGAATGCGTGAGATTGATGTCTTGGTGCTTAGAAGAGTTGTAGGAATGCTTGGTATACTCCTCCATGCGCCTAGGGGTCCCTTTTATAGCCCCAAGGCAGCTAGGAGCCGTTGAGAGCACATCTGGAAGGCTATCCTTGCCTTCTGTCGTCGGGCGCACCGGACAGTCCGGTGCACACCGGACACTGTCCGGTGCCCGATTTCTTTCCTTAACAGGCGCAGCCGACCGTTGCCGACCACTGCAGATCTGGCGCACCGGACAGTCCGGTGCACACCGGACAGTCCGGTGCTTTCTTCCGACCGTTGGCTCAGCCACGTGTCGCGCGGCGATCGCGCGGCCGACCGTTGGCCCGGCCGACCGTTGGCTCACCGGACAGTCCGGTGCACACCGGACAGTCCGGTGAATTTTAGCCGAAGTCGCCGGAGAAAAACCCGAGAGCGGCCTCTTCGGCTGGGGCAGCCTGGCGCACCGGACACTGTCCGGTGCACCACCGGACACTGTCCGGTGCACCACCGGACAGTCCGGTGCCCCAGACCGAAGCAGCCCCTTGGCTGTACACAGCCAAGTCTTCTCTTCTCTTCTTCTATCTGTTTCTAACACTTAGACAAATATATTAGTACACAAAACCAATGTACTAAGGCTTAGAAACATACCTTAACTTGTGATTTGCACTTTGATCATCCTTGGGCATATTTTCACATTTAAGCACTTGTGTTTGCACTCAATCACCAAAATACTTAGAAATGGCCCAAAGGCACATTTCCCTTTCACAAGGGCACATTTCCCTTTCACAAGGGTGCAACATTTCACATTCACCTTTAATTATTAGCGTATAAATAATATAACGTTATATCTTAACTCTTGCTTACCTGTGTGTTCCCATTGTTTGCATTCACATTTAAACTTTCCTGCCTCTACATCCGCCTTCACTTTGAATTGGTGTTGCCCCCACACGATTCTTTTCGAGCTTGATGTATGCTGCACCAACCAATCATTTGCGCCTTCATCTAGATCAAGTGTTATCCTATATGCAGTAGCGTATTTTATTGACTCCTCGAACCTATTCATCACAACCCTTGTGTATGCCCTTGCAACCCTAATTTCGAACATATATAGTGTTGTGGTGTCTTTTTGACCCTGCATATAAAATAATTAGTTACGTCTTGCGAGCCTACTAAATAGTATAATGCATAAATAATATTACATACCATACATCCTAGTGTTTCTTTCCTTCTTGCATCTTCCTGCTATGCAGTAGTTTCAACATTTGCTTCGCAAACTCATGAAGTGGGGTGTTTGAATCGACATGAGCGCCCTTCACGAGTTTGTTCATGCTCTCGCTACGTTGCGTAGACACCATAAGCCCACAATAGTCATGTTTGAAAAAAACAAGAATCCATTCCTTACGCATTTCATATAATTTTCTAAGAGTACCATCTTCATGCAGGTTGAATTCATCAATCAACATTTTTCATGCAGCCTCAAACTCTTTTTCAGTCAATGGATGATGTACTATAGACTGGAATTTTGTCTTAAAATCCGCTTCAGCATAACGTGCATACAACTCATTTAGAAATGGCATGTACCTATTTTGCACATGCCATAGACACAACCTGTGGACTGTGTTTGGGAAGACCCGACGTAATGTCACTGGCATTGCAGGGTCTTGACCTGTAAATATACATTGTCGGACATTATTAGATGGTTATTTTTATGTAAACATTGTATGGTACATAACAAAACAAGACTCACATGCATTGTAAATATGCACAAGATATTGAATTTATATTCCATCTACTTCGAGTTTATAGTTATTATATATACATAAATCATACCTGTCAACATTACTCTTGGTCCTTCAGTCCCCATGCATGTCTTGAATGCATTAAACACCCACTCGAATGTTTCAACAGTTTCATCTCCCAACAATGAGAACCCAAACACTGTGCATTGTAGGTGTTGGTTTGCACCAACAAACATTCCTAGGGGTTTTCCATACAAATTAGTCTTATAAGTTGTATCAAAGGTAAGTGCATCCCCAAAATCAACATACTCTCCTTGCTGACTAGCATGAGACCAAAAAATACTCAATATTTTTCCTTCGCCGTCTAACTGGAAATCAGAGAAAAATTGTGGATTATCCCTTTTGCATAATGAAAAAAGCCAAAAGCTTAGACACATCATGTAGCATCCCAAAAACCCTAATCTAGGTTTGAAACCCTAATCCACCTTTTACCCCTCCCTCCATCCTCTAATTCTAAAAGTCCTCCCCTAAAATTTTCCTTCATCATATGCATACATTTTGTTTGATCACAAAGCACCTCACTTAGATTCTATTTTCTAAACACTTAGAGTATCTACAAAATAATTTGTTCCAAAGAAAAAGATGCAAAACGGGAAATAGGAATTAGAAAGTAAAAAGAAAAAAAGAAAAGCCTCCCCCCCCTGCTGGGCCGACTCCCGGCCCAAACCCGCGACTCCCCCCCCCTCTCGCGCCCGCGCTCCTTCTCTCTCGGCCCACTCCCGGCCTGCCTCCGCGCGCGCGCCAGCCCGCTCCGCACTCCGCCTCTCTCTCACTGACAAGCCAGCCCCACCTGCCAGCCGCCCTCTCTCGCGCGCTCGCTCCCACTGGCAGACCGGCCCCACCGGTCAGCCGCTTCGTCGTCCTCCCCGCATACGACGCCCCGCCGTCCCTTCACCGCCGTCCCTTCCCCGCCGTCTCTTCACCACCGTCTCCTCGCCGCACAGGAAAGTTTGGCACCGCTCCGTCCTCCTCCCCTTGACCAGCGTCCTCGCCAGTACCGCCCCGCCGTAGCGTCCCCTCGGCGGCGCTGTACGCCATTAATTGCGGCACCGGGAAGCTCACCGGAGTCAGGGAGCTCCACCGCTCCCCTTGCCCCCGCGCGCCTATAAAAAGCTCGCCCCGAGCTCCTTCTTCCTCGCACCGGCCTCGACCACTACCCTCCTCCCCTCGCCCGAGCCCAATTCGCGAAGCCCCGCCGTCTTCCCCCTCTCCGGTGAGTCCCTCCCCCTCTTCTCTCTCCCTCTCTGTTGGCCCAGCGAGCGATTAAGTTAGCCTAGCAGCTTCCTCACCTTGCCGCAAACGCAATACACCACTCCCCCACCCCGATTGCTCGCCCAGAGCTCACCGACGGCAACCCCGCCGCGAAGCTCCGCCACCTCCCCGCGGACAGCCCCCTCCCGACCTCCTCTGACCAAATTGAGCCCACCTCTAGGTCCGCCATCCCCTCCCCATGCTAAGACACCTGCACATTGCCCAAGAACCAGGCCACCGGCGGCGAACCGCCGCCGAGCCCACCGGCGGCCGAGTCCTCCCCGCGGACGGCCGGTTCACCCCCCCGTCAACCGTAACGCCGTCCCTTCTCCCCCCTCTCGCTGGCAAGTGGGCCCTATGCGACGCCGTCACCCCCCCCACGGCCGCGCCGTTCTCCCCCCCCCCCCCCCCGCTCGTGGGCCGCCGCTGGGCCGAAAGCGCCTCAGCGCGCGCTCGCGCCCGGGATGGGCCAAAATTCATGCCCCCAGCCCAGATAAGAGGAATTCCCTTCTCTTTTTCTTTTCCACCCCCTTTTTCCCCTTTAAATAGTTTTCTCAATATTTTATGCACAAAATATTATCAAAAAGGATTTCCAAGGGCACATAAAATAATGTTGTTAGGAAATGGCACACTATGATTGTTAAACTACTGTTGATGTATTGTTTTACTGTATGTTTCCTAGAAGTAGAGGGAACCGCAAATCCGGATCCCGTAGCCCCGGAAGAGGGACCAGAGCCCGAACTTCCGGAAGTGGGTCTTCTGTGCCAGGAAAGCTTCGACGAAGGCAAGTCCATCCTTCCCTTGATGCATAAATTACCTATTCTCTCTACTACTGCCTAGGCCGGGAATCACGGGGAAATATTGCATTGTGAGTGAGATATGGCCCGCATTAACATATACTATCTAGATACGTAATGTGATTTGGAAAGAAGGGCAATGTGTTCCCCCTAATAAAGTCTCTTCTTGAAAAGTTTTGCGATGAAGGGTACTCACCCTCATCACCCTGAGAGTGGGATGATCAGGGACTCCCTGGTTTAGGGGAGGGCCTAAGGTGTTGGCTCAGCTGGTTTAGGCGTGAGCAGAAGGATTGTCCCCTCATATAAGGACCGGTTTGTCATTTTCACTACCTATACTCCTTTGTCGTACAACCACTCGAGACTGTGTGGGCAGTCACTCAATCCGAACTCGTGCGGTCCAACCCCAGGGTTAAGAAGGCTGGGGAGCACCGGGAGGATAAGGAGGGGGAAAGTTTTGTCCGGTTTGGGCATGGTGGTGGCCTGACTCCTTCCGGATAACCGTTAAGGTTAGGATGCACGAGTAAGGAAAGAGATCCGGCATTCGGGTCTCGCGACGGTGAGATCGCAGAAACCGGGCTAGTGGGTAAAGTGTACCCCTCTGCGCAGAGTTGAAACCTATTCGAATAGTCCGTGTCCACTGGTATGGATGAGTCTGGTGTGGTATGGCAATTAGAACTTTTTCTCTAAGTTTCTTATCAAGGAAAAGGTGTGTTTAAATGGGTTTTGAAAAAGAAAATGAAGCCACGGGAGCAGGAAGCTCAGTGGTGGTTGAGTTTTTGGTTACTGGTAATACCACGGGAAAACCTTCAAGCAACTGCCTCTCTCTAAGAAAATGATGAGTGACTACAACTCCACCAAATTGAGCATGTACATCATAGGTCTCTTTCTCTCTACGGGAGCGGGGTGGGCTTGCGGAATACCTAGTGTATTCACCCAGATTTATTTATGTTTTTCAGCAGCCGAGGACTTCTTTTCTGCTATGCTTGATTAAGAGGGCTGTGTCTGCACCCAGTTCTGCCTGTGGCTTGGGCTAGTGTATTTTCCTTCTACGCTTCTCTATTTGGCTCTCTCTCGAGCTTGTACCCCGGCATTGTAATAAATTTATCTAAACTCTGTACTATTTGAAGTAAGGAATGTGTTTACTAGCCTCCTGGGACTAGTAATTGTTTCACATTTGAGTCCCAAAGGAACAGGACGCTTCAGGTGGTATCAGAGCCCATAGGACTGGCCGTAGGTCGCAGCCCTGACCCTAAAACTTACCTTAGAAAGAAAATACCCCTTACCTAAAGAAAAGTTTTCTCTTCCCTTCCCCGGTTTTAACAAGACCCTTCTTTTCCTATTCCAGATGGAAGACTCTCTGGCCATTAAGTCATCCTACTGCTCAGAAGTGGAAGGGTTCCCACGCCTCTTGCGAAGCTGTGCGCTCCGCATGGGAATCCGCAAGAAGCCGGAATACGTCTGGACGGAACATTTCGAGGGCGGAATGATAAGATGCTCTATGGCAGTCTACCTGGGGGAAAGCCAAAGCTATCCCAACCAACATTCCTTCCAAGTCACTTTTACCGGGGTCCATTTCCTAGATGCTTGCCAAAATGTCGCCCGAAAAGCCCTCCGACAGCTATGCCAGAACTACAACAAAGTAATCATTGAAACCCCCCTTCGCTACTTTCCACCCAGCAACAAGAATACCCCCACCTGGAGGAAAAGACTTCAGGCCCTATCAGGAGGAGATCCTATTGAGAATGATCCCACCATTGTCTACATGGCTGGATACCTGCATACCCTTGATAACCAATATGATGACCTCGCCCTCCACTGCACCTCCCTAACCTCCCGGGTGGAAAGCCTGGAGCAGAAAGTCAGGGAACTTTCAGAAGAAAAGGCGTCCCTTCAAGAGAGCCTCTCGTTAGCTGAAGGCGAAGAAACCAACACCCGTGAAGCTTACCGCACCCTCAAAATGGACTACGACAAGGTACTGAAGAAGCTCGCCCCCGCAAGGAAAATCCGCAAGAAGACCAGAAACCAAGGATGCCAAACTGAGCAGCAGGAAGAGAACCCTCCCAGAAACCAGTCCGACACCGAGGACATGTCCCTGGCCAGCCTTGATGACCTTCTCAAGGAATTTGGGGACACTTTAGAGAAAGAGTTCGGGGGTACCTTAGGTAGCACTCGTGTGTGATAAAGCTTGTGGTAGTGGTATGCTATGTAATGTAATGGCTTGATGTAATGAATAAAATAACTAGTTAAAAAAATGGCATGTGCATAATAGCGACTCTCTTCCCATGGCAGATGGCTTCGGATAGAACCACGCCTACCGCCTCCGGGATTGGAGCAAGACTTCCTCTAGGAGCTGAGGGAGAGGCTGGCGGAGAAGGGGGTGAGACCCACCTCCCCGCACCTCCAGAACTACCACTAGACCTAGCCCAAATTCTGGCCAATCAAACCAGACTCATTGAAGTCCTCACTCGAAGTCTGGAGAACCAGCGCCCAGGCGGTGGAAGGCCCCAGGACAGGATGGGAGAATTCCTGAGACTGAAGCCGCCCACGTTCGCGGGGTCCAGCAATCCCCTCGATGCAGATGACTGGCTTCGCACAATCAAGAGGAAGTTGGAAGCCATCGCTTGTCCTGAGAATCAACGTATTCAGCTGGCAGCTCATCAGCTTTCAGGAATGGCTTTAGCATGGTGGGACACCTTCAGTGAAGCCATCAGAGACGCTACATGGGCAGAATTTGAAGCAGCCTTCCGTGAGCACCACGTACCCCAGGGGATAGTTCAACTCAAGGAGGATGAGTTCCGGGAGCTAACCCAAGGCGGAAGAACAGTTAGTGAATATGTGCACAAGTTCACAGAGTTGGCCCGCTACGCGCCCGAGGATGTCAGCACCGAGTCCAGAAAGATGGCTCGTTTTCTGAGAGGGTTAAGACCCGAGCTTAAGACCATCCTCGCCAGCCAGGACTTCCACAGCTTCTCTCACCTTTCCAACAAAGCTATTCAAGTGGAAAGAGCAAAAGAGGAAGAAAAAGGGCACATCAAGAGAAAGTTCCAGGTCCTCCGAGCACAACAGCAAGAACGTCACCAGAGAGCTCGACCCTTTGGGCTCCCACCCAGGGGTCCAAGCTTCCATAAACAATCTGGACCCTCTCCATCGCGCTACAGTCAGCAGAGTCAGAGCTCCCATCAGGCACTCTCCGTTGCAAGCAACCAGCCGCCAGCAAACGCCTGTTGGCACTGCGGGGACCCCAATCACTTCAAGAACAACTGCCCCCAGTTGAAGGCACCAGGACCAACCTACTCCAACTCGGTGAATGGCCCCAAGATTCCATCAGCACCTGCCCCCAAGGCGTTTCCTTCCAGCAGCCAGCAGAGCAGGGCTCAGTACCAGGGCAGGGCCCGGGTCAACCACGTCGACGCTCAGGAAGCCCAGCAAGCCCCGGGAGTAGTGCTCGGTGAGTTCCTCGTTGAATTTACTCCCGCTTCTGTGCTTTTTGATTCAGGAGCATCCCATTCATTTATAGCCGCTAAGTTTGTGGAAAAGCATGGCATACCCTCTACACCTCTAGCTATCCCCTTGGTCACCCGAACCCCGGGATCAGACCTCCTGTGCAAACTCAGGTGTTCCCAAGTCAGAATTCTTTTAAGTGGGGTAGTGTTCCTGGCAGACTTAACCATCTTGCCATCCCAAGGAATTGATGTAATCCTAGGAATGGATTGGCTAGCTAAGCACAATGGTGTTATCAGCTGCGCAAGCAAGACTGTTCTTCTCATAGATCACCAAGGAAAGGCAGTTTCCTGTCAAGCCCAACCGCCCGCAAATGATCCAATGATATTTAATCTGGCAGTAGAGAGCATGTCTGTAATCAAGGAGTTTGAAGATGTATTCCCAGAAGAGTTGCCCGGGATGCCACCAGAAAGAGAAGTAGAGTTCTATATAGATCTCATTCCCGGCACCGCACCCATCGCAAAGAGACCATACCGCATGGCCCCCACTGAGTTGGCAGAATTGAAGCTTCAGATTTCGGAACTACAACAAAAAGGGTACATCCATCCCAGTTCGTCTCCCTGGGGAGCACCCGTTCTTTTCGTTACCAAAAAGGATGGGAGTATGAGGATGTGTATTGATTATCGATCCTTGAACGAGGTTACAATCAAGAATAAGTACCCTCTTCCCCGGATCGATGACCTATTCGACCAACTGCAAGGAGCCAAGTACTTCTCCAAGATAGATCTCAGGTCAGGGTATCACCAACTCAGGATTAAGGAAGCAGACATTCAGAAAACTGCATTCGTCACCAGATACGGGCAATATGAATTCACAGTGATGCCTTTTGGACTAACCAACGCACCCGCCTTTTTCATGAACCTCATGAATAAGGTATTTATGGAAGAATTGGATAAGTTTGTCGTGGTTTTTATCGACGACATCCTCATCTATTCCAAGAGTCGCAAGGACCATGAGCAGCACCTTCGAACCGTCCTCGGAAGACTCAGAGCACATCAACTTTATGCTAAGCTCAGCAAGTGTGAGTTCTGGTTAGAAAAGATAGCCTTCCTAGGGCATATCTTGACTGCTGAAGGGATAGAAGTGGACCCATCTAAGGTAGAAGCTGTTTCAAATTGGAAGCAACCATCCAACGTCAGTGAAGTTCGAAGCTTTCTGGGAATGGCAGGGTATTATCGCCGCTTTATCAAGGGATTCTCCAGCATAGCAAAGCCCATGACGGAACTTCTCAAAAAGGACAATAAGTTTGTATGGACTCCCAAATGTGAAGGAAGTTTCCAAATCATCAAGGAGAAACTTACAACTGCACCAGTCCTGACCCTACCAGACATACACCAGGATTTCGTCATCTTTTGTGATGCTTCCAAGCAAGGCTTGGGGTGTGTCTTAATGCAAAATGAGAAAGTCATTGCTTATGCATCCCGATTGCTCAAGCCGCACGAGCAGAACTATCCTACCCACGATCTGGAATTGGCTGCCATAGTGCACGCCCTAAAAATTTGGAGGCATTATCTGATTGGGAACAAATGCCACATCTTCACTGATCACAAGAGTCTAAAGTACATCTTCACGCAACCGGACCTCAACCTCCGTCAAAGAAGGTGGCTCGAATTGATCAAAGATTATGACCTCGAAATCCACTACCACCCCGGAAAGGCCAACGTGGTAGCAGATGCCCTCAGCAGAAAACCCTTCGGGGTTAAGGGAGCAAACTTTTTGGAAGATTGGAAGAAAGAATCAGCTCAGCTAAATGCATGTCTGGGAGACAACGGTAGCCTGGAAGTCAAGCCAAATCTAGAAGATCTCATATGCAAGGCCCAACGCCTGGACGCAGAAACAACCAAGCTTATGGAAAGAGCACGAAAGGAGCAACTTCCGGACCTCAGGACAGATAATCAAGGAGCCCTCTGGTTCAAGGATCGCCTGTGCGTGCCAGTGGGAGAAACACGAGAAACCCTGCTCGATGAAGCCCACAACTCAGCTTACTCTATCCACCCAGGGACCACCAAGATGTACTTAGACCTTAAGACCAGATATTGGTGGAAAGGGATGAAGAGGGAAATAGCACAGTATGTGGCCCGATGTGACACCTGCCAGCGAACAAAGGCCGAACATCAGAAGCCTGCAGGCCTACTTCAACCCCTCCCAATACCCGAGTGGAAGTGGGAAGAAATAGGCATGGATTTCGTAACCGGACTACCCAGATCACAAAGGGGAAATGATTCCATATGGGTAATCATCGATCGTCTCACCAAGGTGGCCCATTTCATTCCAGTAAAGACCACTTTCGGAGGAGCAGCCCTTGCCCGATTATACCTTAAAGAGATAGTCAGGCTACATGGCATCCCGCGAAAGATAGTATCAGATAGAGGAACGCAGTTCACTTCAAAATTTTGGAAGGGCCTTCAGCAAGCAATGGGCACCAAGCTAGATTTCAGCACTGCTTATCACCCCCAGTCAGATGGTCAAACAGAAAGAGTCAACAAGGTCCTTGAAGATTTACTCAGAGCCTGCGTGTTGGCTTTCGACAGAGATTGGGAGTCTAGTTTACCGTATGCCGAATTCTCATACAACAACAGCCATCAGGCCAGCATCAAAATGTCACCATTCGAAGCACTGTATGGAAGAAAATGCCAGACTCCCCTAATGTGGTCCAATGTAGGGGAAAGAACACTAGAAGGACCCGACTTTGTTAAAGAAGCCAAAGAAAAAGTTGCTTTGATCCGCAGAAGGTTGCTTGAAGCTCAGAGTCGACAGAAGAGTTACGCGGACAATAGGCGAAGGGAACTCAGATTTGAGGAAGGAGATTTTGTTTATCTCAAGGTTTCCCCAATGCGTGGTGTCAAAAGGTTCCAAATGAAAGGAAAGCTAGCACCCCGTTTCGTCGGTCCTTACCCTGTCATTTCCCGAATAGGACCTGTGGCATACCGTCTTGAGCTACCAGAATCCATGTCGGATATTCACAATGTGTTCCATGTGTCTCAGCTCCGCAAATGTCTAAAAGTACCAGAAACCCGTATCGAGGCAGAAGCAATTCAGATTCAAAAAGATCTCCAGTATCGGGAAAAGCCAGTGAAGATTCTCGACTTAGCAGTCAGAAGGACCCGCAATTCAGAAGTGAAGCTCTGTAAGGTTCAGTGGAGCAGAGATGGGGAAGAGGAAGCCACCTGGGAAAGTGAGGACTCTCTGAGAAAGGAATACCCTTACCTTTTCTCGAGCCCCGTCTGAATCTCGAGGGCGAGATTCCTTTAAGTGGGGTAGGTTTGTAGCATCCCAAAAACCCTAATCTAGGTTTGAAACCCTAATCCACCTTTTACCCCTCCCTCCATCCTCTAATTCTAAAAGTCCTCCCCTAAAATTTTCCTTCATCATATGCATACATTTTGTTTGATCACAAAGCACCTCACTTAGATTCTATTTTCTAAACACTTAGAGTATCTACAAAATAATTTGTTCCAAAGAAAAAGATGCAAAATGGGAAATAGGAATTAGAAAGTAAAAAGAAAAAAAAGAAAAGCCTTCCCCCCCCCCCTGCTGGGCCGACTCCCGGCCCAAACCCGCGACTCCCCCCCCCTCTCGCGCCCGCGCTCCTTCTCTCTCAGCCCACTCCCGGCCTGCCTCCGCGCGCGCGCCAGCCCGCTCCGCACTCCGCCTCTCTCTCACTGACAAGCCAGCCCCACCTGCCAGCCGCCCTCTCTCGCGCGCTCGCTCCCACTGGCAGACCGGCCCCACCGGTCAGCCGCTTCGTCGTCCTCCCCGCATACGACGCCCCGCCGTCCCTTCACCGTCGTCCCTTCCCCGCCGTCTCTTCACCGCCGTCTCCTCGCCGCACAGGAAAGTTTGGCACCGCTCCGTCCTCCTCCCCTTGACCAGCGTCCTCGCCAGTACCGCCCCGCCGTAGCGTCCCCTCGGCGGCGCTGTGCGCCATTAATGGCGGCACCGGGAAGCTCGCCGGAGTCAGGGAGCTCCACCGCTCCCCTTGCCCCCGCGCGCCTATAAAAAGCTCGCCCCGAGCTCCTTCTTCCTCGCACCGGCCTCGACCACTACCCTCCTCCCCTCGCCCGAGCCCAATTCGCGAAGCCCCGCCGTCTTCCCCCTCTCCGGTGAGTCCCTCCCCCTCTTCTCTCTCCCTCTCTGTTGGCCCAGCGAGCGATTAAGTTAGCCTAGCAGCTTCCTCACCTTGCCGCAAACGCAATACACCACTCCCCCACCCCGATAGCTCGCCCTGAGCTCACCGACGGCAACCCCGCCGCGAAGCTCCGCCACCTCCCCGCGGACAGCCCCCTCCCGACCTCCTCTGACCAAATTGAGCCCACCTCTAGGTCCGCCATCCCCTCCCCATGCTAAGACACCTGCACATTGCCCAAGAACCGGGCCACCGGCGGCGAACCGCCGCCGAGCCCACCGGCGGCCGAGTCCTCCCCGCGGACGGCCGGTTCACCCCCCCGTCAACCGTAACGCCGTCCCTTCTCCCCCCCTCTCGCTGGCAAGTGGGCCCTATGCGACGCCGTCACCCCCCCACGGCCGCGCCGTTCTCCCCCCCCGCTCGTGGGCCGCCGCTGGGCCGAAAGCGCCTCAGCGCGCGCTCGCGCCCGGGATGGGCCAAAATTCATGCCCCCAGCCCAGATAAGAGGAATTCCCTTCTCTTTTTCTTTTCCACCCCCTTTTTCCCCTTTAAATAGTTTTCTCAATATTTTATGCACAAAATATTATCAAAAAGGATTTCCAAGGGCACATAAAATAATGTTGTTAGGAAATGGCACACTATGATTGTTAAACTACTGTTGATGTATTGTTTTAATGTATGTTTCCTAGAAGTAGAGGGAACCGCAAATCCGGATCCCGTAGCCCCGGAAGAGGGACCAGAGCCCGAACTTCCGGAAGTGGGTCTTCTGTGCCAGGAAAGCTTCGACGAAGGCAAGTCCATCCTTCCCTTGATGCATAAATTACCTATTCTCTCTACTACTGCCTAGGCCGGGAATCACGGGGAAATATTGCATTGTGAGTGAGAGATGGCCCGCATTAACATATACTATCTGGATACGTAATGTGATTTGGAAAGAAGGGCAATGTGTTCCCCCTAATAAAGTCTCTTCTTGAAAAGTTTTGCGATGAAGGGTACTCACCCTCATCACCCTGAGAGTGGGATGATCAGGGACTCCCTGGTTTAGGGGAGGGCCTAAGGTGTTGGCTCAGCTGGTTTAGGCGTGAGCAGAAGGATTGTCCCCTCATATAAGGACCGGTTTGTCATTTTCACTACCTATACTCCTTTGTCGTACAACCACTCGAGACTGTGTGGGCAGTCACTCAATCCGAACTCGTGCGGTCCAACCCCAGGGTTAAGAAGGCTGGGGAGCACCGGGAGGATAAGGAGGGGGAAAGTTTTGTCCGGTTTGGGCATGGTGGTGGCCTGACTCCTTCCGGATAACCGTTAAGGTTAGGATGCACGAGTAAGGAAAGAGATCCGGCATTCGGGTCTCGCGACGGTGAGATCGCAGAAACCGGGCTAGTGGGTAAAGTGTACCCCTCTGCGCAGAGTTGAAACCTATTCGAATAGTCCGTGTCCACTGGTATGGATGAGTCTGGTGTGGTATGGCAATTAGAACTTTTTCTCTAAGTTTCTTATCAAGGAAAAGGTGTGTTTAAATGGGTTTTGAAAAAGAAAATGAAGCCACGGGAGCAGGAAGCTCAGTGGTGGTTGAGTTTTTGGTTACTGGTAATACCACGGGAAAACCTTCAAGCAACTGCCTCTCTCTAAGAAAATGATGAGTGACTACAACTCCACCAAATTGAGCATATACATCATAGGTCTCTTTCTCTCTACGGGAGCGGGGTGGGCTTGCGGAATACCTAGTGTATTCACCCAGATTTATTTATGTTTTTCAGCAGCCGAGGACTTCTTTTCTGCTATGCTTGATTAAGAGGGCTGTGTCTGCACCCAGTTCTGCCTGTGGCTTGGGCTAGTGTATTTTCCTTCTACGCTTCTCTATTTGGCTCTCTCTCGAGCTTGTACCCCGGCATTGTAATAAATTTATCTAAACTCTGTACTATTTGAAGTAAGGAATGTGTTTACTAGCCTCCTGGGACTAGTAATTGTTTCACATTTGAGTCCCAAAGGAACGGGACGCTTCACATCATTGGCATTCTTTTCTCGTTGCTTTGCCTGTTTCCTGTATAGTTCAAAAAATTTTTGTAATTATTACTCATTTACTTGACATGGATTTTAAAATTTATATAATAAATTCATAAAGAAAATGATTCTTACAAATTAGCAATGTCCTTTGCTGTAATTGGTACGTTTTCAGGACCACCATGCATCTCAGACACGAAGTCCATGATACAGTGTTGCGGGATTCTGCTTTGCTGCATTGAACTGAGAAACTCCATGTACTCAGGATCATGAGTCTTGTTGCATTGTAGGTGTTTCTTTACAGTATCCTTCTTAATGAAATCATGATTATGTTCTAAGTGGACCAGATCGATTCTTACGGCTACAATATTTTCTTTTGAGTCATCATAGATTTTTTAGTTTCAAACCAGCCTTGCATTGTGTTCTCCTCGATGATGTATTACGAATTCTTGGATTATTAGCTAACCTTTCTGTATTTCTACCCTCCATTGAACAATTTAACCACTTATATACTTTTTAAGTGGAAAACCAACCTCATATGCGTAACGACTGTAAAAATTGTATGCCTCATCGACATTTCCAAATGTCATACCGATCCTAGGCACCATGGTTGGATCAATACTTTCAGGCTGTGAATTAACATAATCATAAATACAATTAATGTTATATTATTTATACTCTTAATGTCATTTAAATTGTATAATAGACATAACCTAAGATAAATAACTTACATGACTTCGGAGGATATTAGGTGTATCTTGTTCATGATCACTAATGGTCCTCATAGGCACCATTTGATTTGCTGCTACCATTGTTTCAATTACTGTTGTATTGCCATCATTGACCCCTGGCGCTCTTAATTCTGCAGGTGATGTTACTATATTTATACGTGGACTCACAACACACTTTGGAGATACAAGTCTTGGTGTGGGCGCTGCTGGTAGACCAATGCATGTGTCTGCAAGCCGGCCATCATATTTGACTGATTATTATATGAACTGAAGTAATTATACAAATGCTAATGTACATGATTCAGCTCTGTGCAATGACGCAGAAATATCCTCGCCAGTTTCTTCTTCTCTGCCGTCAGCCATGGTAAACAATGTAATACAATGTGCCGCCAGTTTCCTTTTTATATGCCCTGTGCTAACCAACCTCGTGTACAATGTTTACGCTATTTTTTGCAGTCATTTACGGTCTATAAAGTTTGTTCCTGCATGCCCGGAGATATTGTCGGACACGTGATAACAACCCTAGAGAATTTATCTTGTTTTGTTGAAACAGTTTAGTATTTACTCAAATATATGTACCGAGTTACGCAATTCTATATACATATTTATGCTTCGTGTTTCTGCTTACGTGCCTGCCATGCGATATTTTCGGGATGCTTCAGTTATGGTTCGCGATTTTATCGCGTATACCGTTTTACGCTAAAATACACACGCGTTTACGTTGTGTTGGATTATGATTTACGCTGTGGTTCGACCAGACCAGTAAACCGCCGAACAAACCTGCGGGCTGCCCAGTTCCGTCTAATTGGCTGGGGCTTCCTGATACTATATATTATTCACTCCATATCAAAACGTACATAAGACGTTTTATTCTTTTTTTTCTAGATTCGAAACTTTTGCTACATTCTTATATAGACTATATATATAAAAGCTCATACCTTAAAAGTAAAAACATTTTATAATTTAGAAAAGAGATAATATAAATATAAGATTTTGCGTAGTCTTTTTTCCCAGAAGACCAGCATGTAACAAACTGACTTCATTCTGTGTACTAAAATTTGGAACTAAAAAACTCAATAATCTGTAAAAATGGCGTCCAAAAAGAACTTATTGATGTCGGTGTATATAGTATATCTGGTGTCATCAATTGTTACTTTCTAATAGAAGTATTTTGATGCTGATAAGCATGACCATTATACTAGCTTACTATTACAATGAAGAGTATTTTTATGGTCATTTATTCTCTCCGATGCCATTGAACTAGCATGTACATGCAATGCAATCACGGTGCATGGTCCAATTTTAAGTTAAAAATCCGAATATGAAGCGTTTCCATTTGTTATTCTCTAGGGTAGCTGTATAGGTTAGAGCAATGTGTCTATAAATGATAAAATTTCGAAATCAATATGAATTGGACTTGCGACAAAATCATCTCTGACACAATAATAATTTGGATAAGCGGACGAAAAATAGCTATTTTTATCGACGGTTGATGATCACGGGCTAATAGGAAATAGCTAATTTCCATTGGTAGTCCATAGCCTAACATCCCTCGACTTCTGCGACCAAGCTAACCGAAATTATCTTTTTATTTTTCGTCGGCTATGGCTGTCCGATGAAAGTTAGCATGATTAATTTTCGTTTATTATGAGCAGCCGACAGAAATTAGCCTCAATAGCTATATGATTACTGGACGATCTTTAGTAATTACTGAATATCGCTTGGTCATTATCGATAACTGAAAGGGAAATGGTCTCAACATTTTCTATAATCGATTTTAGAGTTTGACGTCCATCACAAACTATGTGTACTAACTAGTTTGCCTAATCAATATTTTTCTCATGTGCATAAAGTTCATATACACATACAAAGAAAATGATCATGGGACAATTGTACAAGTTTGAAGCATAACAAACTCGCTATAGCCAGTGGCACACCGGACTGTCCGGTGCCCTGGCTGGAGCACTCTGCGAACTGGCTGCTCTTGGGTTTTCTCAGCGCTCCTCCACTAACAATCACTCGACTGTCCGGTGAGACAACGAGCAACGGTCAACTTCGCCCAACGGTCGACTGCGCGCGTAGTATGCACCGCCAGAAGTCAGAACACATTCTGCGACGACAGGTCGCACCGAACTGTCCGGTGCAGCAAAAGGACAGACGACTTCAACGGTCAACCGCTCAAAACCCCAACGATCGGCTGACGTGACACTCACCGGACAATGAACAGTAGAGTGTCCGGTGCACCACCGGACTGTCCGGTGTGTCCATCGATAGAGCACCCAACCAACGGTTAGAATAGTGGTTGGGGCTATAAATACCACACAACCACCACCATCCAAGCCATCCAAGCATTACAACTTCTTCATTCAATACTAGAGCAAAATAATACACTCCAAAGACACAATCAAAGCATCAAATCCTCTCCAAGCTCCAAAATCAAGTCAATTGATCAAAAGTGCTTAACGACTTGAGAGAGTGCGATTTGTGTTTCTTTTGTTGCTCTTGTTGCTTGGTTGCTTTGTTCTTCTCAGTATAATATTTCCAAGTGTTTTGTAAAACAAGTAAGAGACACTTAATCGTGTGGTGATCCTTGTGGGGTCTTATTGACCCGTGTGATTAAGAAGAAGCACTCACCGGTCTAGGTGACCCATTGAGAGAGCGAAAGGGTTGAAATAGACCCGACCTTTGTGGCATCCTCAACGGTGAGAGCACCTAGAGGAGGGGGGTGAATAGGTGATCCTGTAAAATCAAACACTAAATAGCCACAGACTTGATTATTAAGGTGTTAGTTAAATCAAGTGGCTATGGAACACGCTCGTGTGAACAAAACAATCACAAGAAGCAACACACGAGACACACGATTTTGATCCCATGGTTCGGCCAAGTAACACTTGCCTACTTCCACGTTGTGGCGTCCCAATGGACGAGGGTTGCACTCAACCCCTTTCAAGCGATCCAATGATCCACTTGAATACCACGACTTTCTTTCTTATAGTCTTTTTCCCGTTTGCGAGGAATCTCCACAATTTGGAGCCTCTCGCCCTTACAATGATGATCACAGGAGAGACACAAAAGTAAGGGAGGAGAGCAACACAAACAAGACTCCAATACGCAGCACAACCACGCACACAAGTGAAGAAGTGAGCACACAAACACAGCGCGAGGAGTTTATAACTCGAAAGTGCTCAAATCTCAAGAACTATGATCCGATTGCGTGAATGCAGAGTCTATGTGCCTTAGGATGTTTCTTGTAAGCTTGGTGTCCTACTCCATGCGCCTAGGGGTCCCTTTTATAGCCCCAAGGCAGCTAGGAGCCGTTGGAGATCAATTTGGAAGGCCATTCTTGGCTTCTGTCGAGTGGTGCACCGGACAGTTCGGTTCACCACCGAACAACCATTGTTCATGTCCGATGCGTGATCTCCTTCCATATCGGGCGCAGCCGATCGTTGCTCCTCGGGGCCCGTTGGCGCACCGGACACTGTACGGTGCACACCGGACAGTCCGATGTGCCCAACCGACCGTTGGAGCGAGACACACGTCGCCCGCAGATTACGCAGCCGAACGTTGGCCGCGGGCGCCGTTAGCTCACCGGACAGTCCGGTGATTTTTAGCCATGTCGCCTTTTTCATTTCCCGAGACTGATGAGTTCATCGCGGATGACTCACCAGACAGTCCAGTGATTTATAGTCGTACACCTCTGTCGATTCCCGAGAGCAGTCGGTTCAACGCCGGCCAGCCTGGGGCATCGGACACAGTCCGGTGCGCCACCGGACAGTCCGGTGTGCCAGGCCGAGTTGGAGTTGGCTGCACACTGCCAATTCTTTTCCATTTCTTTTCTGCGTCTTTTGTCACTGTTTCTAGCACTTATACAAACACATTAGTATTCAAAAACAATGTACTAAGTCTAGAACCATACCTTGTAATATGATTTGTATTTCTCTTCTTTGTTTAGCACATATGAACTTAACCAATCGTGTTGGGCATTTAATAACCAAAACATTATAGAAATGTCCCAAGGGCACATTTCCCTTTCAATCTCCCCCTTTTTGGTGATTCATGCCAACACATCAAAAAGCAACAAAAGAAGTGAAACATCAATGTAAATGAAGACCAAATTCTCTTTACTTAGGATTTAGCATATTTGGATCATTCTTTGCCACCACTTGGTTTGTTTTTGCAAATCAAATTCATTTTCCTATCTCTAAGTTAAACACGATTGTTTTGGCACATATAGAGATATTCCAAGAGTAAAATTAATCAAGTGCCAAAAACTCCCCCTTTTTCCTATAATCAAAATTCTTCCCCCACAAGAGACCAAATTTTGCAATAAGAGTATTTTGAGCAAATCACAAATTCTTACTCTATTATTTTCAAAAATTCACAAGTGGTTGGCTGATCCATTTTGCTTTGGCCTTAATTTCTCCCCCTTTGGCATTAAACACCAAAACGGGATCATTCTTGGCCCTTTAACCCCATTGCCTCACCAAAAATATCAATTAAGAGCAAAAAGGCAATAAGAACATAAGTATGAACTTGGAATTAAATACACTAATACCGGAGTGCAGTGGAAGTCTTTGCGTCGTCCAAGTTCAGTTTCCCTTTCAATGTACCTTTGAGACTACATCAGGTGTACTTAAACAAACATGTTAGTCTCAAGGGGTCAAGTTGTAGCACATCTCCCCCTAAATATGTGCACCATTTGCATATGGACTTGTGAGGTCCGGGGATCACTTGTACAACTTGAGCACCATAAATAGATAACAAATGTTGTACATGCATAAAGTAACATGATCAAAGGCATAGAACACATGTATGATGTAGATCAATCCAAGTTACGCGAATCTAAGACATTTAGCTCACTACGCAACCTGCAAAAAGTTTTCTCATCCAACGGCTTGGTGAAGATATTGGCTAGCTGGTTCCCGGTGCTAATATGATAAATATCGATATCTCCCTTTTGCTGGTGGTCCCTCAGGAAGTGATGCCGGATGTCTATGTGCTTAGTGCGGCTGTGTTCAACAGGATATCCGCCAAGCGGATTGCACTCTCATTGTCACATAGGAGTGGGACTTTGCTCAGATTGTAGCCAAAGTCCCGGAGGGTTTGCATCATCCAAAGTAGTTGCGCGCAACACTATCCTGCAGCAGCATACTCGGCCTCAACGATGGATAGGGCAACAGATGTCTGTTTCTTGGAACTCTAGGACACCAGGGACCTTCCTAGAAATTGACACGTGCCTGATGTACTCTTCCTATCAACCTTGCACCCGGCATAATCGGAGTCTGCGTATCCAATTAAGTCAAAGGTAGACCCCTTTGGATACCAGATCCCGAAGCACGACGTAGCAACTAAATATCGAAGAATTCGCTTAACGTCCACAAGGTGACATTCCTTGGGGTTGGATTGATATCTAGCACACATGCATACACTAAGCATAATGTCCGGTCTACTAGCACAAAAATAAAGTAAGGAACCTATCATGGACCGGTATGCCTTTTGATCAACGAACTTACCTTCTTTGTTGAGGTCAACATGCCCGTCGGTTCCCATCGGTGTCTTTGCGGGCTTGTCATCCTTCATCCCAAACCTCTTGAGAAGATCCTGAGTGTACTTCGTTTGGGAGATGAATGTGTCGTCCTTGAGTTGCTTCACTTGGAATCCAATGAAGTAGGTCAACTCGCCCATCATCGACATCTCAAACTTTTGTGTCATCACCCTGCTAAACTCCTCACAAGACTTTTGATTAGTAGAACCAAATATTATGTCATCGACATAAATTTGGCAAACAAAGAGATCACCATTACATGTCTTTGTGAAAAGAGTGGGATCGACTTTCCCAACCTTGAAAGCATTAGAAATAAGGAAGTCTCTAAGGCATTCATACGATGCTCTTGGGGCTTGCTTAAGTCCATAGAGCGCCTTAGAGAGTTTATACACATGGTCGGAATACCTGTCATCCTCAAAGCCAGGGGTTGCTCCACGTATACCTCCTCCTTGATTGTCCCATTGAGGAAAGCGCTCTTCACATCCATTTGAAATAGCCTAAAAGAGTGGTGAGCGGCATAGGCTAACAAAATTCGAATTGACTCTAGCCTAGCCACAGGAGCAAAAGTCTCCTCAAAATCCAAACCTGCGACTTGGGCATAACCTTTTGCCACAAGTCAAGCTTTGTTTCTTGTCACCACCCCGTGCTCATCTTGCTTGTTGCGGAACACCCACTTGGTTCCCACAACGTTTTGCTTTGGACATGGCACCAGGCTCCAGACTTCATTCCTTTTGAAGTTGTTGAGCTCTTCCTGCATGGCCAACACCCAGTCCGGATCCTGCAAGGCTTCTTCTACCCTAAAAGACTCAATAGAAGAGACAAACGAGTAATGCTCACAAAAATTGGCTAAACATGAGCGAGTAGTTACTCCCTTGCTGATATCACCCAGAATTTGATCGACGGGGTGATGTCTTTGGATCGACGCTCGGACTTGAGTTAGAGGGGCCCATGGTGCTTCTTCCTCCATCATTAGATCTTCCTGTTCTCCCCCTTGATCCTGCCCTTCTTCTTGAGGTACTTGTACATCGTCTTGAGTTGGGGGATGCACCATTATTGAGGAAGATGGTTGATCTTCTTCATGTGGTTCCTGTGGGCGCACATCGTCTATCACCATCGTGTGTATTGCGGCCGTCGGAACTTCATCTTCATCTATGTCATCAAGATCAACTTGCTCTCTTGGAGAGCCATTAGTCTCATCAAATACAATGTCGCTAGAGACTTCAACTAATCCTGATGATTTGTTGAAGACCCTATACGCCTTTGTATTTGAGTCATACCCTAGTAAAAACCTTTCTACTGCCTTGGGAGCAAATTTACAGTGTCTACCTTTCTTCACTAGAATGTAGCATTTGCTCCTAAATACACGAAAGTAAGAGACATTGGGTTTATTACCGGTAAGGAGTTCGTAGGAGGTCTTCTTGAGGAGACGGTGTAGATAGAGCCGGTTTATGGCGTGGCAGGCTGTGTTCACAGCTTTCGACCAAAACCGCTCAGGGGTCTTGAACTCTCCAAGCATCGTTCTCTCCATGTCGATTAGTGTCTTGTTCTTCCTCACTCTCTACCACACCATTTTGCTGTGGAGTGTAGGGAGCGGAGAACTCGTGCTTGATGCCTTCCTCCTCAAGGAACTCTTCAACTTGTAGATTCTTGAACTCTGACCCATTGTCACTTCTTATTTTCTTCACCTTAAGCTCAAACTCATTTTGAGCTCTCCTTAAGAAGCGCTTTAGGGTCCCTTGGGTTTCTGACTTATCCTGTAAGAAGAACACCCAAGTGAAGCGGGAAAAATCATCAACGATTACAAGACCATACTTACTTCCCCCGACGCTTAGATAGGCAACGTGTCCGAAAAGAATCATGTGAAGGAGCTCCAGTGGTCTTGATGTTGTCATCACATTCTTGCCGTGATGTGTGCTTCCCACCTGTTTCCCTACCTAACATGCTGCACAGGGTCTATCTTTCTCAAAACAAACATCGGTTAGTCCTAACATATGATCTCCCTTTAGAAGCTTATGAAGGTTCTTCATCCCAACATGTGCTAGACGACGATGCCACAACCAGCCCATATTAGTCTTAGCTATTAAGCATGCATCTAGACCGGCATTCTCTTTCGAAAAGTCAACTAAATAGAGCTTGCCGTCTAATACACCCTTGTTGGAGACTTGTTCTCAAATGCTACGAATTAAGAACAAGGCAACATAAAATGTTAAATATCAAAGCCCTTCGTCCTTCGAAGCATTATTTCCCTTTGGATATAATGGATTTCGGACGAAGGTTATGAAGGTCACACCTTTATAATCATAATAAAAGATAAGAGAGATTTATACACAAAACACGGAAAATAACATGATTACTTTGAACATTATTATTAATTTATTTCTATTTATTTTACTTATATAAACAACAACAAATTACAGATGTACCTTCGGCTTGAAGGAAAGTAAGGGTACAAGCATGATGCTAATGCCAAGTCAGCGTGAACAGTACGGGAATACTGTTAATCTATTTATAGGCACGGGACGCAGCCCGTGTGTTGGGACCATGCTTCGTCGCCGAAGGTCCTGCAGAAAGAGACAACTTCGGCTGAAGCTGCTCGTACGTGACGCCGAAGGCACCATTCATGAAGCTTCGGTATTACAGCATATCCGAAGATGAAGGGTCGAACCGACTTAAAGATAGAATGACCTTTTAGTCCATAAAGGGCTGAGTCAATGTTGTAAACTTTTATGAGGGGCATGATTGTAATTCCTCACAGGCTGTGTCCTGTGCCTATAAATAGTGAACAATATTCCTTTACTGTTCACACATTCCTGTAATTGCAATCGCATCACTCGGAAATTATTCTTTGCCAAGGCAGAGGTATAAATGTATCTAATATTATATTTGAATACATCAAGTTTATATAATATGTAAATGATGTTGTTTACTTATAATTTACTTGTCTTTAATGCTTTATATCTCGCATTATTTTATATAATCTCTGAGAGTTCAATTACGAAGATTTAACCTTCGTAATTGTATCATTTTAACCTTCGTCCGAAGTTCATTAAATCCTTGAGGAAATAATGCTTCAGCGGGCGAAGGGTATTAACATTTAACATTTTATGTTGCCTTGTTCTTAATTCATAGCATTTGAGAACAAGTCCCCAACATTGGCGCCGACCTCCGGTGAACTCACTTCCACTTTTCTGAGCTGATGGCTTCGTTCAACATTCAAGACGGAGCTGCTTCGGCTCCGAAGCTGGTACTCCCGATAACAGGCGGTTCATGTTCAGAGCCAGCCAACAAGAAGCAGAAGAAGGAGGCACAGAGAAGGGTACAACATGTCGGGGTGCAAGGACCCTTCATCAAGTCAAGATGGTCTCACATTCCTATTACCTTCTCCCAAGAGGATCTTCAACTCAAGGATTACCCACACAACGATGCTATGGTTATCTCTTGTGTTATCAAAGGATTTCTGGTCCACAATGTTTTGGTTGATACAGGCAGTGCAGCTGATATCATATTTGCTAAGACCTTCAGACAGATGCAAGAGCCCGAAGATAAAATTCTTGATGCCACACATCCCCTTTGCGGCTTCGGAGGAAGGCAGATTGTAGCACTCGACAAAATCTCAATGTCAGTGGCCTTCGGATTTATCAACAACACAAGGACTAAACAAGTTGTGTTTGATATTGTTGACATGGAATACCCTTACAATGCAATCATTGGTCGTGGTACTCTTAATGCCTTCGAAGCAATTCTGCATCCAGCTTATCTTTGCATGAAGATACCTTCGGACCAAGGGCCCATTGCTATTCATGGAAGTCAAGAAGCTGCCAGAAGGGCCGAAGGAAATTGGACAGACTCAAAAGCAATCCATAATATAGATGGAACTGAAGCTTGTGAGCAATACAAGTTCAGAAGGGAAAAAGCTGCTTCGGCTGACCAGCCGAAACCCATGCTCTTATGTGAGGATATAGCAGAGCAGAAGGTGCTATTGGGATCTCAATTGTCCGAAGAGCAGGAGAAAACCTTGATAAGGTTTTTGTTCAACAATAAAGATGTTTTTTGCTTGGTCAGCTAATGATCTTTGTGGAGTTAACAGGGATGTTATTGAGCACTCGCTCAATGTTGATCCATCCTTCAGACCCAGGAAACAGAGGCTTCGGAAGATGTCTGATGACAAGGCCGAAGGTGCTCAGAATGAAGTGAAAAGACTGCTCAGTGCCGGAGTTATTAGAGAGGTAAAATACCCAGAATGGTTGGCTAACACTGTTATGGTGAAGAAGGCCAATGGTAAATGGAGAATGTGTATCGATTTTACTGACCTCAATAAGGCCTGTCTGAAGGACGAGTTTCCATTGCCAAGGATAGATTCTTTAGTCGATGCAGCAGCTTCATCAGAGCTTATGAGTTTGCTGGATTGCTATTCAGGCTATCATCAAATCTGGATGAAGAAGGAGGATGAACCGAAAACCAGCTTCATAACCCCTAGTGGGACATATTGCTACCTTCGGATGCCCGAGGGGCTTAAAAATGCTGGAGGAAGCTTCAGCAGAATGACAGCGAAGGTTCTCCATTCTCAGATAGGCAGGAATGTACTAACTTATGTTGATGATATCATTGTAAAAAGCACGAAGCAAGATAACCACATTGCTGATTTACAGGAGACCTTCGCTAATTTTAGACAGGATGGTCTAAAGCTGAATCCAGAAAAATGTGTCTTCGGAGTAAAGAAGGGGAAATTTCTTGGTTGCCTAGTTTCAACAAAGGGAATTGAGGCCAACCCAAGTAAAATCGAAGCTATACTTCGAATGGAACCACCAAGTACAAAAAAGGGGGCTCAAAGGTTGACAGGATGGCTGGCATCTCTCAACAGATTCATATCCAGATCAGCAGAGAGAAACTTGCCATTCTTCGAAGTGCTGAAGTCAGCCGAAGTCTTTCAATGGGGACCAATCCAGCAGAAAGCCTTCGAAGAGCTGAAGCAGTATTTGATAGATCTAACAACATTAACTCCACCTACGCCAGGGGCTCCTTTGTTATTATATGTGGCAGCTTCGCACTCAGCGGTAAGTGCAACACTTGTCCAGGAGAAGCTTGAAGGCCAAGTTAAGAGGCAGGCCCCAATATATTTTGTATCCGAGGTTCTTAGTTTATCAAAGAAAAATTATACAGAATTGGAGAAGGTACTGTATGCTGTTTTGATGGCCTCCAGGAAGCTTCGGCATTATTTTCAAGCTTACAACATAATTGTTTCTTCTTCACAACCTCTGAAGGATATTATGAGAAATCAAGAAGCTACTGGAAGGATTGGAAAATGGGCTGCAGAGCTCAATGAATTTTGTATTGATTATGTTCATAGATCTTCGATTCAGTCCTAGGCGTTAGCAGACTTCATTGCTGACTGGACGCCAGGGGCTCAGTAGGAAGAAACAAATAAAGATGCCGAAGCATGGACAATGTTTTGCGATGGGTCTTGGGGAACCTTCGGAGCAGGAGCGGCTGCTGTGTTGGTTTCACCTTCCAAAGTTAAAACTTGTTATGCGGCAAGACTTGATTTTAGTTGCACAAATAACATCGCTGAGTATGAAGCTCTGCTCTTGGGTCTTCGGAAGTTAAAGGCAATGGGAATCAGAAGGGCCATTCTTAAAACTGATTCTCAAGTTATCTCTGGTCATATTGACAAGAGCTATAAAGCAAGAGACCCGAAGCTTGAAAAGTATCTAGATACAGTCCGAAGGATTGAGGCTTCCTTCGAAGGTTTCTCTGTCAAAAATATTCCTCGTGGAGAAAATGAATACGCTGATCTATTGGCTAAGTCAGCAGCCCAGGGGCTGCCTATACCTTCGGAAGTATTTTTTGAAACAATAAAAGCACCTTCGGTCGAGCTTCTTGAAAGAGCAATCCTTAACATATCCCCTGTTTATAGTGAAGATTGGAGAACTGAGATCATCTCTTTCCTTTAGGGTAATTTTCTTTCAGACGACGAAGCTTATAACAGGAGAATAGAAGCAAGAGCTCGACCATATGTTATAATAGAAGGGGAGTTATACAAGCGTGGGGTCTGTTCCCCATTGCTCAAGTGTTTATCCAGATCCGAAGGTATAGAATTAATGAAAGAAATACATGCAGGCCTGTGTGGATCTCACATTGGATCTAGGCCCTTGCTTGGGAAAGTTTTTCGCCAAGGATTTTATTGGCCAAAGGCAGCTTCAGATGCAGCGGATTTAGTCCAAAAGTGCGAAGGTTGTCAGAAATGTGCAAGAGATCAAAAACAACCTTCGTCTTTAACTCAATTAATACAACCCACTTGGTCGTTGCAAAGGTGGGGCATTGATTTGCTAGGCCCATTACCACCAGCACAGGGGAACTTAAGATATGTGGTAGTGGCAGTAGAATATTTTTCCAAATGGATTGAGGCAAAGCCCTTAGCCACAATAACTTCATTTACTATTCAAAAGTTTTTCTGGCAAAACATTGTTTGTCGCTTCGGAGTGCCGAAGGCTATTACTGTGGATAATGGGACACAGTTTGATTCTGAAGCCTTCAGAGAATTTTGTGATCAAATTGGCACGAAGATCCATTTTGCATCAGTCCGACACCCAGAGTCAAATGGACTTGTCGAAAGAGCTAATGGGATCATAATGACAGGCATAATGAAGTCAATCTTCAATCAGCCCAGGGGAAAATGGCCAGACGAGTTAATCAAAGTGGTGTGGAGTCATAACACAACCATGTAAAGGTCAACAGGCTTTACACCCTTTAAACTATTGTTCGGTGACGAAGCAATAACCCCAGAAGAGGCCAAAGCAGGATCAATAAGGATAGTAGCTTTGCCAGAAAGCGAAGACGAAGTTGATTGCTCTGTAGAAAAAGATGTTATTGAAGGGATTAGACTTCAAGCTGTGGAAAACATCAATAAATATCAAGCTGAAACAATAAAATGGCGTGACAGAAAGGTCAAGCTGAAGAACATTGAACCAGGACACTTGGTACTTCGAAGGGTAGCCAACCCTGAGACGGTAGGCAAATTACAGCTGAAGTGGGAAGGTCCCTTTTTGGTAGTATCTTCGTCAAGACCCGGTTCCTACAGATTGAAGGATATGGACGGCAACGACATTCCTAGATCATGGAATGCAGATGAACTTCGGCGATATTATGTTTAGCTTGATGTAATTTTTTATATTCCTTTTTGTGGCACCCTTTTCCTTTCCAAAGGGGGAGAAAGGTTTTTAATGGGGCCACAACATGTAATTTTCTTTATTTCAATTTTATGAGAATGATATCCCCCAAAAAATGTAAATGTAAATACAAAAGAAAAAAGAAAAGGAAAGAGGGAGAAGCTCAAAAGTCATTCCTAAGGGAATGCAGAGCTTACAGCGAAAAATAAGCGTTGATTCCGCTGAAAGTAAAAGGCGAAGAAGCTCCTAAGGGAGGCTTACAGCGAAAAATAAGCGCTGATTCCGCTGAAAGTAAAAGGCGAAGAAGCTCCTAAGGGAGGCTTACAGCGAAAAGTCAACGCTGAAGGACTATGATTATGGTTTTTTTGAATATGTGTTTTGATATTCATTTGCGCAATACATCTCATCATGTCATTTGCATTCATAAACATGCATTTAGACATATAGAATCATCATTATACCGCACAAAAAACACAGATGCTTCGGCAATGAGGAGAAACTCGAAGGAAAATTTTTATGCTTCGTTGTGTACGAAAAGAAGGGAAGGTGTTTTTTCGCCTTCAGCTCAAAAGAGAAATTTCGTCCACAGCAAAGCAGATTGTACACAGATAGCAGAAACAAAATATATTACAAGGTATGTACAAATTTACATAAGTTGTTCCGTAACTATATTACAAAAGTTTCTCCAGAATTTTTGCAGGAAAGTATATTGTAAACAACTATCTAGCTTCAGGATAAGTTTCGTCAAACTTCAGCTTCGTCATCCTGCGTATATCAAACAGCAGAATAAGAAAGGTGCAAATTTCAAGGAGAAGGTAAAAATAACAAACATAAGTTTCTTACCGGCTTAAGATGACTTCGAGCTTCGTCACCTGCCATTTTTTGCCCGCCACTTACCCAGATCTGGGTCATGAATCTATTTCCAATGCTTCGGGCTAGGCTTGAGATATCTATCAGATCTGATGCAGACAAGCTGAAGTTTGGTCTGTTCACAATATTTCCATGCGTGCAGCCAGCCTTCAGAAAAGCGGCGGCTGTGCCTCGGAAAGCTACCAGGGCGCAGAAGTCGGCATGCCCACCAATGACTTCGTCAAGGGCATCAACCTCGCCTTCAATATATTCTAATGTGCTGGACAGATTTTCAGCTGAAGGTGTAAATTTTGCAGAGCTGGCTCCGACAGAATGAAACACACCCTTCAGACGCTGCACGCATCGGCTGCTGAAGCTTAAACATTTCTCTTGAAGATCTTTAAAGGATTTCTGCAAATTTGAATTTTTATCCACCTCAGTTTTCAGCCTTGCTTCAAGATATTTCTTTTCTTGCTCAAATTTTTCCGACTGTTGGAGCAATTCATTCTTTAAGTTGCTATTCTCATTTTGGACTTCAGCCAAAGAACCCTCCATGGTCTGAATAACAAAATCTTTCTTCTCTAATGCACCTTCGTGCTCTTTAACCATGATTTTAAGGTCTTGGATGGTAAAGTCTTTCTTTTTCAGATTAGCTTCGTAATTTTCAACTTTTTCAGCTAAATCTTGGATGACGGCCTTGTTCTTCTCTTCTTTGAGATCTTGTTGCATTTTTAGAACCTTACTTAATAATATGCTCTGTCGAAACGATCTTCGTCAGAAAATGACCTAAAAGATAATAATAATAGTAATAAAATAACAAAAATATTTGTTACGTTGAAATTAGCATATAGCAAGCTTCCGGCGATATGGTGTCGTTGGTAACGGCAGAGGTCCGCTTCTAGCTTCGGCAAGCCAATGTTCTTGCAGAGAGTTCTAACAATTTTAGCTTCGCTGCGGTTTCGAAGGCACCTCAGTTTTCCTTCGTTAACCCCACCGAACAGTGTAGCCCCTGGCTTATATCCGCAGGCTATGGCACATTTTTTAAGCTCTGCCTTTTCAACGTCTGTCAGTCCTTGCCCAAGTAAATCTTGAAATTCAAAATCTTCTTCCTCCAAAATGTCTTCAGCTTGTTTTTCCCCTTTTCAGTAGCTGTGCTTGCCGCAGCCACAGCAGATTCTTCCTCAGTCATTTTTAGAAGTATGTTATCGATAACTTCAAGTGTCTCTTCCAGGTTCGGATCTTCTGTGGCCCCGATTTCAGCCCCGGCAGCTTCGGCTGCGCCAGTTTCAGCTTCATAGATTTCCGCTCTGGTGGCTTCGGCTGCGATGCCTTTAGCTTCGGCAGTTTCCGCAGTCTGTTCAATGGCAATTTTTGATGCCGGTGTTGGTGACGGTGTCCCATGAATTACATCTGCTATTTGAATAATCCTTCGTTTTTTCGGCAGTGTAGGACCTTCGTCTGGCGAAGCTGCCTTGTCCTTCTGAAAAAACTTCGTCAGTTCCAGTGCCAGCGGACTTAGCCTGATAGGCAAGGGTTCAGTCATTACCTTCATGATCTCTTCTACTTCAACAGCAGAAGGCGTTCCAGGAGTATCTTCTTCTCGAACCAGCGTTTTCGGTTCTGGAGATGCACTTTTTCTCTTTGTTATAGTGGCCACCTTCGGCTCAGGGTTTAACTCTTCAGGGCTAAGTTTTTCAGAATCTTTCTTTTTCTTTTTGGCTACCTTGGCGACCTCTTCGTCAGTAGCGCTGGCAATTCTTTTTCGCTTCGGGCCTCCAGCATCTCCGCCTAGTCAACCATAATCAGCATATTCAAATCCTATAGCATCAAGCACCCTGTTCAGCCTTCGCTTCGGCCGAGTGCCGAAGGCTGCTGTCATCAGCTGGTCCTCTTTTTTGGAGTAATTTCCAAGAATTTCATTACTCATTATTTCAATTGTATCGAGCCATTCTTGGTAGGGTGCTTTAAAATATTTTTTAAACTTATAATAATAGGGTAGTCGGACATGCTCCCCTTCTTTCTTTTCTCCTTTAAGCTTCGGCATAGTCCACTCCTTCATAGTTGGAAATACTCTGAAGGCCAGAAATTCCTGCACTAAATCTCTAGTGCCAATGTGTTCTGCAATAATTTTGAATTCAGCTAGTGCGGTCCAAGTTGGACCTTCAGCTGTCATTCTGCAACGGGGTCTTGTTTCTCCGAAGATCAGTTCAAGAGGGCTCTGTACTAGCTTCTCTTTGTCTTCGTCAACTTTGACATAAAACCATTCTGACTTCCAGCCTGCCGGCCATTTGCTCCGGTAGCTAATCACAGGAAATTTTGTGGTTTTCCGATAGGCAAAATTATAGCAACCAAAATTTTCATGCAATCCATCTTTTCTGGCCTTAGTCTGGTAATGCAGCTCATGAACTCGACAAAAGCTGTCGGCAAACGGCTCCACCGCCTGGCTTCGGAGAGCCCAGATATAAACGCTAAGCCTGACCATGGCGTTAGGAGTCAATTGATGAAAATAGATCCCAAACTTTTGCAGCACATCAGAAATCATTCTATTCAAAGGAAATCTCAACCCAGCTTTCAGAAAACTCTTGAAAATAACTATTTCATCCTTTTCTGGCTTCTGGGTAGTTTCCTCCCCCCGAAGCGAAGCAACTTCTTCTCATTTTCACTAAAATAGCCCGACTTCACCATTTTGGAGAAATCAGCCTTGGAGATAGTCGACTTTCCGAAGTCCAAATGGCTAGGCTTGCTCGGTACTGCAATATGATAATCATCGTCAGAATCAGCTTCCTCAATATCTCCTTGTTCTGTTTCGGCAGCAGCTTGTTCTGTATCGACAACAGTCTGTTCTGTCTCGGCAGTGGGGATTCCTTCCGAGGTCACCAATCCGGACCGTTGCATTGCTTCGGAGATAGGAACAGTCTCCGCTCCTTCGGCTTCGCCTCCCTCACGCTCAACTCTAGCGGTAGAGCGCACTCTGCCATTTAATTTTGAATTTCTTGAAAGATTACTTGGGAACTAAATAACTTCTTCTCCCGAAGCTTTTCTTCTGACGAAGTAGGCACTAAACTGGAGCTTCGTCTGAATGCGAGAGTCAAGCTTCGACTATGGTTAAAAATTTTGGCAGCAAAACAGTGCAATAGCAATGAATGTTGTGGTAACTTCACACCTACCTGTCTGTTTATATAGTGCTGCAGGTAAGAAGGTGAATCGTCAGGATTTTTACACCAGGCAAACAGCTGCTCGCACCCGCTGCGCGGTGGGCCGCAAAGACCAAATAGTAAACCTGCAGGGTGGGACCGCTACGCGCTCGGAAACTGTATCGTTTCTCGACAACGAGCTCAGGGAAGGTGTTTTTCGGACCTTCGGCTTCCTGAAGCCTAAGAGACTTTTTTCACGGATCAAGCTCGTTACGAAAAACGATCTAGCACCGCGAAGGGGCTACTGTTGGGACCATGCTTCGTCGCCGAAGGTCCTGCAGAAAGAGACAGCTTCGGCTGAAGCTGCTCGTACGTGACGCCGAAGGCACCATTCATGAAGCTTCGGTATTACAGCATATTCGAAGATGAAGGGTCGAACCGACTTAAAGATAGAATGACCTTTTAGTCCATAAAGGTCTGAGTCAATGTTGTAAACTTTTATGAGGGGCATGATTATAATTCCTCACAGGCTGTGTCCTGTGCCTATAAATAGTGAACAGTATTCCTTTACTGTTCACACATTCCTGTAATTGCAATCGCATCACTCGAAAATTATTCTTTGCCAAGGCAGAGGTATAAATGTATCTAATATTATATTTGAATACATCAAGTTTATATAATATGTAAATGATGTTGTTTACTTATAATTTACTTGTCTTTAATGCTTTATATCTCACATTATTTTATATAATCTCTGAGAGTTCAATTACGAAGATGTAACCTTCGTAATTGTATCGTTTTAACCTTCGTCCGAAGTTCATTAAATCCTTGAGGAAATAATGCTTCAGCGGGCGAAGGGTATTAACATTTAACATTTTATGTTGCCTTGTTCTTAATTCATAGCATTTGAGAACAAGTCCCCAACACCGTTAAAATTACATTAATGCCCTTTACTTTTATCAATAACTCTATAGTAATTCTTCGAGGTCTAATTTGACTTTTCATCTTTAAGTCGGTTCCCCTTTTCTGCTGTCATGCCGAAGCTCTTCTGCACATAGCTTCGTGATCGTTTCATCCTTCGTCATGATTGTCTTCCATTTCAGTCAAGCTTCGTCTTGACCATGCTCTTGTATACCCGCAACCTGATTCCGAAGATACCTGCTCTCATACTTGGAAAACATTGTCAAATCATATTGCGATATGGACGAAGGCCCCCAACAGTAGCCCCTCGCAATATTAATTTGCTGTAATGATAAATTCATATTGCGATATGGACGAAGGCCTTAAGCCGAAGGTCCAAAAAAACACCTTCTCTTTGCTAGAATAGCAACAGTCTTTGACAAGCGGGACCCTCCAGCTTTCAACGCACTAGGTGTATAAATAAGAGCTCATCACAAGTTTATTTGGCACGCTCTCTTGCCAACTGCTTTTACTCACCCAACTTTTAGCCTGCGCGCAACAACACTTGCTTGGCTTTTTAGATTTTTAAGCTTCGGTTTTGAGAGCACTTTCTCAGCGTTTGCAAGGATGTCTGAAGATAAAAAAGTTGTTGGTGATTCGAAGCTAAGTCTTTCTGAGGAGATGCATCTGGGCTTTCTTCAATCAATGTCGAAGACTAATACAGAGAAGATTACTAAAGAAATTTTGGAGGGTTTATCTGAAGATAATGGTGACAGTGACAGTTATGATGTGGATAGTGGTGGTGAAGACTCCGAAGATCGACCTTGGCGACCAAGCCATGCGGTTTTTGGTAAATCAAGTATTAAAGAAAATCATCTTGTCAATATGAGGGGCCGGTATTTTCGGGACTTGTCCGTTGTGAGGACCGATAAAGGGGAGAAGACTTGTCCGACTCCTGAGGAAAATGAAGTCGTGGTATTCCGAAGCTTCTTGAAAGCTGGACTACGATTTCCCTTAAGCAGCTTTGTTGTGGAAATACTGAAGATATTTGAAATCTACCTTCACCAACTTACCCCCGAAGCAATCATAAGGATGAGCATCTTTGTGTGGGCCATGCGAAGCGAAGGTTTGGAACCTAATGCGAAAAGTTTCTGCAACATACATGAATTATTGTACGAGACAAAACCCTAGGGTAAAGAACAGTATCACAACAATTTTGGCTGCTACAGCTTCGGCTCCCGGTCTGGGTCAAGTTGCCCCGTGCCAACCTTTCGAAAGAGGTGGCCCGACGACTGGATGACGGAATGGTTTTACGTGAAGAATGACTTGAAATCACGGGAAGATATTAAAAGTATCATTATGCGTCCCATCTGGCAACGCTTCGGCCTGCGGAGGCCGAAGGTGGAAATGAATGAAGAAGCCGAAGAATGCCAGAGAGCCTTCAGTGTTGTTTGTTCTTTTATTGGGACAAGGGATTTGGTCCAAGAACACATTGCCTTCAGAGTATGGCCACTTGTGGAAAAATGGGAAATGCCGAAGGAGACCATTAAAGAAACTGACGAAGGTGGACTAGTCAGGCTGAAATACACAATTAAATACGGAGATAAATTCGTTGAGCCAGATGATGACTGGTTGAAAAGTATTGAGGCCATCAGTGATGAATTACTTGGTGTATACTCAAAGGCCGAAGATACTGCATTATCGGCGGCCTTCGGAGGCCGAAAAAGGAAAAGGCTCAACCAAGTATTTGATGCAATTGGGTTTGTCTACCCCGACTACCATTATCCAGCACGGGGTGAAAAAAGAAAGAATATATCTTCTGCGAAGGAAACTGCTTCAGCCGCTCCTAGCGAGCCGGCGCCGAAGAGGAGAAGGGTAAAAGTTCTCACACACCGGCCACGTTATATTGAACCGGCCACAGTGCCTGCATTTGTCAGTGGGACTCCTTCGGCCACTGAAGCTAAAGAGACAGCTCCCCTGCCAAATATTGAAGTGCTGGCCGAAGTGCCAGTGACTGAAAAAAATAGAAGAAACGAGGGCTGAAGAAGTAAAGACATCAGAAGTCTTGAGTCCTTCGGCAAAAACTGAGGCAACAAAAAGCCATAAGGGTCCAGCAGTGACCCCTAAAAGAAAAAGGATGGTTAATGTGCTAGATGTTTTAGAGACAATTAAATCTTCAAGCACAACTCCAAAGAAAATTGCTAAAACTTCCGAAGTGCATACTGAAACCTTTGACGCCGAAGCTTCAAAGCCACAGTCTGAAACTGAAGTCGGGCCTTCAGAGCCCGCCAAGGTGAAATCCTTGGAAGCTGAAAAAACAAAAATGGCAGAACAAATTTTGAGTGAAGAAACTGGCACTGCTGCCCCTGAAGCATCTTCCAAAATACGTGATTATATTGTACGACATGCTTCGGGGAAGAAATTATCTGAAGAAGAGATTTTTGAAGCTAATCACTATGCCCGAGAACTGAAGTATCCGAAGGGGGCCTTAGTGTTCAACGGCACAGATGAAGATGACTTCTTATACTGCCTCCCAGACAACAAAGAATTATCTGTCTGCCGGGAGATGGCTAGAAGTATGGGGTTCCCGAAGCTTGAAGCTAGGCTCTGCGCTATGACGAAGGACGATCTTGCAGATAGCCTTGCATATAATAGTCTGAAGGTATGAGAATTGTATATTTGGAAATTTGTAATTTTTGAATCATTCTTTTATTCTTATACTAATTCTTTTTTCATATAGGGTTTAATACTAAGCAACGCTTTGAGAGCGCAAAAGAATGCCGAAGACGAGAGCTATAATATTGCTTTCAACAACCTACGAACAGAGGTTATTAAGCTGAGGAACGAAGCTTTGGAAAAAGATAAAATTCTGCTTACATTGGTGGATAAAATAAAGGAAGACAAAGCTACCTCTAAGGCTCAAGCTGAAGCCCAAAAACGTGAAATTCAGGATCTTCGGAAACAGCTGGCCAGAGCTAAAGAAGAACGTATACTTGAAGAAACAAAACGAGAACTTAGTGATCAATGGGCAAATCATTTGGAAATAAATGTTGAAGAGCTTCGTGCAGCCAAGAAAAGGTGCTATGACAAATCCATAGAGTGTGTTAAGAAGATAAAATCCAGCTTCGCCAGCGTTGGCGCATTCTCTAGCGAAGAAAATTTCACAAGGGGGAATCCAGAAGGCCCGATTGAATGGATCAGCCACGAAGCCGAGGCCTTCGAGGAAATCTTGAATAGTCGTTGTCGGCGTTTCGAGACCAGGGGGTCCCTGAGCCGACGAGTGAAGTGTCGCCGCGTGCCCCAGCCCAGATGGGTCGGCGCGAGGCCGAGCGCGAAGGGGGAAGGAGAGGCAGCCAGAGGCGGGCGTGAGAGAGGTGGAAATCCCGCGGCCTTCATGTTCGTCCCGCGCCCAGGTCGGGTGCGCTTGCAGTAGGGGGTTACAAGCGTCCACGCGGGAGGGGGAGCGAGCGGCCTCACGCGAGCGCCTGTCCCGTCCTCTTCCCCGCGCGGCCAACCCTCTGTAAGAGGGCCCTGGTCCTTCCTTTTATAGGCGTAAGGAGAGGATCCAGGTGTACAATGGGGGGTGTAGCAGAGTGCTACGTGTCTAGCGAAGGAGAGCTAGCGCCCTAAGTACATGCCGTCGTGGCAGCCGGAGAGGTTTTGGCACCCGGTTCGTGTGGTGTCGTGGCCGTCGGAGGAGCGTTGGAGCCTGGCGGAAGGACAGCTGTCGGGGCTGTCGAGTCCTTGCTGACGTCCTCTTGCTTCCGTAAGGGGGCTGAGAGCCGCCGTCGTCACAGAGCGTGCGGGGCGCCATCATTGCCTATCTGGCGGAGCGAGCCAGATGGGACGCCGGTCTTGTTCCCCGTAGCCTGAGTCAGCTTGGGGTAGGGTAATGATGGCGCCTCCTGTCGACGTGGTCGGTCCACGCCCTAGGTTGGGCGATGTGGAGGCTCCTCCGAGGTCGAGGTCGAGTCTGTCTTCCGTGGCCGTGGTCGAGTCCGAGCCCCTGGGTCGGGCGAGGCGGAGACCGTCGGCTGAGGCCAGGGTTGAGTCTGAGCCCTGGGGTCGGGCGAAGCAGAGTTCATCGTCGTCTGAGGCTGAGCCCAAGTCCGAGCCCTGGGTCGGGCGGAGTGGAGTTCACCGTCTTCTGGGGCTGAGCCCAAGTCCGAGCCCTGGGTCGGGCGGAGCGGAGTTCGCCGTCTTCCGGGGCTGAGCCCAAGTCCGAGCCCTGGGTCGGGCGGAGCGGAGTTCACCGTCTTCCGGGGCTGAGCCCGAGTCCGAGCCCTGGGTCGGGCGGAGCGGAGTTCGTCGTCTTCTGGGGCTGAGCCCAAGTCCGAGCCCTGGGTCGGGTGGAGCGGAGTTCGCCGTCTTCCGGGGCTGAGCCCGAGTCCGAGCCCTGGGTCGGGCGGAGTGGAGTTCGTCGTCTTCCGGGGCTGAGCCCGAGTCCGAGCCCTGGGTCGGGTGAAGCGGAGCTTCCTATGGTGCCTGAGGTCGGGCCTGACTGCCTGTCAGCCTCACTCTGTCGAGTGGCATAGCAGTCGGAGCGGCGCAGGCGGCGCTGTCCTTCTGTCAGGCCGGTCAGTGGGGCGGTGAAGTGACTGTGGTCACTTCGGCTCTGTCGACTGGAGGACGCATGTCAGGATAAAGGTGTCAGGCCACCTTTGCATTAAATGCTCCTGCGATCTGGTTGGTTGGCGCGGCGATTTGGTCAGGGTTGCTTCTTGGCTTTGCAGCTTTATGCTGATGGGGGTTACTAGCTGAGAATTTGGAGACTTGAGGGTACCCCTAATTATGGTCCCCGACAGTAGCCCCCGAGCCTCGAAGGGAGTGTTAGCACTCGCTTGGAGGCTTTCGTCGCACTTTTTTGCAAGGGGACCAGCCTTTCTCGGTTGCGTTTTGTTTCGGTGGGTGCGCGCGAGCGCACCCGCCGGGTGTAGCCCCCGAGGCCTCGGAGGAGTGGTTTGACTCCTCCGAGGTCTTAATGCCTCGCGTAATGCTTCGGCTGGTCTGGTCGTTCCCTCATGCGAGCTGGCCGTAGCCCGGGTGCACGGTCGGGTTCCAAGTTCTCGGGCTGGTATGTTGACGCTGTCAACGGTTTGGCCGGAGCCGGGTTTGCGAGAGCAGCCCCCGAGCCTCTGCACAGGGCGAGAGGACGATCAGGGACGGACTCGACTTTTTTACATACGCCCCTGCGTCGCCTTTCCGCAAGGAGGAGGGGGGGAAAGCGCCATGTTGCCCTCGGCGGGCGCCGAACATGGTGTCTCCGGTGAGCTGCTGGCGGGTAATCCGAGCGGACGTCCGTGCCCCATTTGTTAGGGGTCGGCTAGAGGCCCAGAGGCGCGCCCAAAAGTACCTGTGGGTGATCTGCCGGACCCGGTCCCCTGTCGACGGGGTCCGAGGGCTCGATGCCTCCCTCTGATGGGATTCCGTTACAAGATCGTTCCCGCTGGTCTCGGAAATGTCTAGGGTACCTCGGGAGCGTAGCCCGAGCCTTGGTTATGTATCGAACGTACCCATGGTCATCCCTCGCTCTGTGACTGAGGCGGCTGTGAACCCTTCGAGGGCCAGCCTACGAACCCCTGATCAGTAGTGGGCGCGGAGCCCGAGTGGTCTGAGGCAGCCGTTGAACCCTTCCGAGGGGCCGGCCTTCGAACCTCTGACCAGTAGTGGGTGTGGAGCCCACGTGCTCTGAGGCGGCTGTTGAACCCCTCCGAGGGGCCAGCCTTCGAACCTCTTATCAGTAGGGAGGCTCGGAGCCTGTTTCCTTCACGGAGAAGGGTCCTTTTCGGGGTATCCCCCTTTCCCGGTCCCTGTTGTAAGAGAGAGAAAGAGGAAAAGGAAAAGGACACAAAATCGAATGACACGACGTACCTTTTTTGACGCGGTCATTATGGCGAAGGTGAAGCGTCGCTCGCTTCCCCTGCCAGAGACGCCGTCTGTCCCGCTGCGGAGTTAATGCGACGGGGCGAGTGGTTCGCGGGGCGGCCGTTGCGCGTGCGCGAGCCGTTCGAGGAATGGAACACGGGCGCGTCGTCTTCACACCGTGAGAGAGGGCTCTCTCACTGCCCCAGGATGGGACGCAAGCTTGGCTGACGACGTGACCGCCGCTCCCGCCCGCCTGCCACCGCCATCACTGCCGACCCGTTTTTGGCCGCATTGACCGTCGCGCCTGGCTGGCACTGCTGGGTCGTACGTAAGGTTGCCTCGAGTCGCGGTACTGGTTCTGCAGTCGAGGAGGCGTGGCAGTGGTGCGAGTGGCGGTGCAGTTGCTTGCACGTAGCGACCGGCGCGCCGGTTGCATGACGCGTGGGCGTGGGCTTCCATGCTGGGCGCATTGGAAGTCGGAGAGGTGCGCCCACTTGGCGCGGTTGCATGCCGCCTGCATGGCTGCCCGCCCTTTCGCCCGCTGGTCTGGGCAAAAGTGGAGAACTGCTTGTAACCGCTGGGCGGTTGCATGCACCGCGCGCGGCGGTTTGGCTTCTTCTGCTCGAGGCCGGCTTGCAGGACGTGTGGGACCCAGCCCCCGTGCCGTAGGGGGAGGACCTTGGAGCGTGTTGGAGAAGACTCAGCCCACGACGGCTGGGGACGCAAGTAGGGAGAGTCGCCTTTAAAAGGAGGGTGACCCCCTTGAAAGGCGACCATGTCTTCGCGCTCCCTTATGCATCGTGTCTTTCCACCTTCCAAGCCCCCGGATGGGGGATGCCCGCAGTCCTTTCACCTTGTCGTTGGAGGAACGCAACTCCGTGGGAGTCGGTACCTTTCAGCCATCGTTCGGCTTCAAGGATTTTCATCATGCAGCCCGGCTGCACCCCTCCGCCGGTGGTCACCCAAGTCGATGACCGCCAGCCCCTGGATGGGGAGAAGCAAGCCGGGCTGTGATCTCGGTCCCGCCCTCAGCTTCAAGGATGTTCATCATCCTTGCTGGGGCGGAGAGCGAGGCGAGCCGGGGCTCTACCTCCCGCGCGGGTCGGCTGGCCACCTCCTCTTCCAGCTTCTGGTGGTGGAAACCATCGTCCAGCTATGCGGAGGAGGCGTCCTCCAGCCATGCCGGGGAAGGCGAACTGTTGCTGCCCAGCTAGGTTGCAACATTCCGCCCTCTTCCTCGCTTTCATGGCGAGGACGGGAGCGAGGACCTGCTGGTGCGCTTTGGAGCGGCCCGCTCTTTGGCTTTGATGGCTGGTTCATGTCCCTTGAGCGGGAATGCGAACGAGAGCCTTCCGGTGGCCGCGTCCGTTCTGGGACCATGGCTGCTGCTGCAGAGGTCGCTGGCGAGCCGCCCGGAACTCGTCGCCCCTCAGGCTCCCCGGTGTGGAGGTTGTTCATACCCGCGGGGACGGAACTGGAGTTCCGTTTGTAATGGCACCTTGAATGCCAGTGTTTTTGTTCATTGTGGCTGTCGAGGCCTGAACATGTATGCATTTTTGGCACGGAGCCGTGTTTTTTCCTCATTTTTGAGCACTAAGACTCGCATGTTGGTTGTCTGAACCGCTTCACCAAGCGTGAGTCGCCCCGTGCAAAGGTGACGAGTGAGGTATCCGTATCCCGGAGGCGTAGGAGTCCCTCGGCTCGGTCGGCCTTGCTGTCTGAGGCTTCTCTTGCTTAGTTAAAGGAACCCCACGGCGGCTCTTCGATGAGCCGAAGCCAGGGGTAGCGGTGTCAGCACGGACAGAGGCAGAGTTGGCTTCGAAAAGAAGACTGGGTCGGCCGGAGCCTGACCGGGTCGTCCATTAACGGGACCGACACCGGAGTTGATCTGCCGAGGCCTCGGGCCGGCTGATGTCTTCGGGGGACAGCTGGCCGAGGCCTCGGGGTGACCAGCCGAGCCGCCTGCTCGAGCCGGATTCTTGGAGGAGACCCGGGCGACGATGGCCCGGGCATCATGATGAAGTCGCCCTTCAGAGTGGAGACCCTCGGACCGTGTCGCCGTCGGAGGCTAGGTCGGACCTCGCCGAAGGTGTAGTTGACGCCGAGGGTGCTGCTGCTCCCTTCAACCGTCAAGATCCGAGCCTGCAGGATCGGATTATCTTGTAGCGTGTGTTTTCTGCGGCCGCCGAGGCCCAAACACACCCTCGCTATGTTGTAAAGCTGCGTTTATTTCCTCTTGTTTCGAGTATCTGGACTTTTTCGTCGGTAACAGAATTGTCTGTGCGAGCGAGAGTTGCTTCTCACGGAAGGTGATGAGTGAGGTATCCGTATCCCGGAGGCGTAGGAATCCCTCGGCTCGGTCGGCCTTGCCGCTTACGCACACTCTTGCCCGTCCATAGGGTTCTGTCACCGACGCAGTCGAGAAGGCTCGAAGAATCGCTTCGGCAGAGGAGCTTTCGAACGTGAAGACTTGTTCGGTCCGCGGAATCACTTATCCGAGCGTGAGTTACTTATCGCAGAAGGTGATGAGTGAGGTATCCGTATCCCGGAGGCGTAGGAGTCCCTCGGCTCGGTCAGCCTTGGCTGCTTACGTGTACTCCGTCGTTTTCAGGATCCACTTTCGAAGTAGTCGAAAAGCACGAAAGACAGTCTGGCAGAATGGATCTTTTTTCGAGGAAAATTTCGACGCAGAGGGGGTTCCCCCCTTTTAGCCCCCGAGGGAGGGTCGGGCTTTGTCGAGGCAAGGCTGACCCTTCCTTGATGACTAAACTTTGTGTGGAAGCGAGGTATATGAACAACTTGAAAACATCTTAAGGGTAGAAGCAACGTAGCTGTTGGATGTTCCAAGCGTTGCTGTAGACCTCGCCTTGACTGTTGGCCAGCTTGTACGTTCCGGGCTTCAGAACTTTGGCGATGACGAACGGCCCTTCCCAGGGAGGCGAGAGCTTGTGCCGCCCTCGAGCGTCCTGTCATAGCCGAAGCACCAGGTCGCCCACCTGGAGGTCTCGGGACCGGTCCCCTCGGGCGTGGTAGCGTCGCAGGGACTGCTGGTACCGCGCCGAGTGTAGTAAGGCCTTGTCCCGAGCCTCTTCCAGCTGGTCCAGCGAGTCTCCTCGATTAGCTTGGTTGCTTTGGTCAGCATAGCCCTCGTCCTCGGGGAACCATATTCTAAGTCTGTGGGCAAGATGGCCTCGGCCCCATAGACTAGAAAGAACGGTGTGAAGCCCGTGGCTCGGCTCGGCGTCGTCCTCAGACTCCAGACCACCGAGGGGAGTTCCTTCATCCATCGCTTGCCGAACTTGTTGAGGTCGTTGTAGATCCGAGGCTTGAGTCCTTGTAGAATCATGCCGTTGGCGCGCTCTACTTGCCCATTCGTCATGGGGTGAGCCACGGCGGCCCAGTCCACCCGGATGTGGTGATCCTCGCAGAAGTCTAGGAACTTCCTGCCGGTGAACTAGGTGCCGTTGTCGGTGATGGTGGAGTTCGGGACCCCGAAGAGATGGATGATGTTGGTGAAGAACGCCACCGCCTGCTCGGACCTGATGTTGTTTAGGGGTCGGACCTCGATCCACTTGGAGAATTTGTCGATGGCGACCAACAGGTGCGTGTAGCCCCCGGGTGCCTTCTACAAGGGGCCGACGAGGTCCAGACCCCACACAGCGAAAGGCCAGGTGATGGGTATGGTCTGCAGAGCCTGAGCAGGCAGGTGGGTCTGCCTTGCGTAGAACTGACACCCTTCGCAGGTGCGGACAATTCTAGTGGCATCGGCCACCGCCGTCGGCCAGTAGAAACCTTGCCGGAAAGCATTTCCGACAAGGGCTCGAGGTGCTGCGTGGTGGCCGCAAGCCCCCGAGTGTATTTCTCGTAGGAGTTCCTGACCTTCGGCGATGGAAATGCATCGCTGGAGGATGCCCGAGGGGCTACGGTGGTAGAGCTCCTTCCCATCTCCCAGCAAGACAAACGACTTGGCGCGTCGCGCCAACCGCCGAGCCTCGGCTCGGTCGAGGGGTAGCTCTCCTTGGTGGAGATATTTCAGGTACGGGGTCTGCCAGTTTTGATTAGGCGTGACCCCGCTTCGCTCCTCCTCGACGCGTAGTGCCTCGCCCTCGGGGGCCGAGGGTACCTCGGGCTGAACCGAGGATGCCTCGGGCCGAGCCGAGGGTGTCTCGGACTGAGCCGAGGGTACCTCGGGCTGGGCCGAGGGTGCCTCGGGCGTGTCGTCGATCTTGACGGAGGGTTGATGCAGGTCTCGAGAGAAGACGTCTGGGGGAACCGTTGTTCGCCCCGAGGCTATTTTAGCCAGCTCGTCGGCAGTCTCGTTGTAGCGCCGGGCGATGTGGTTGAGCTCGAGCCCGTAGAACTTGTCTTCCAGGCGGCGAACCTCATCGCAGTAGGCCTCCATCTTCGGGTCGCGGCAGTGGGAGTTCTTCATGACTTGGTCGATGACGAGCTGCGAGTCACCGCGAGCGTCGAGGCGTCGGACCCCTAACTCGATGGCGATGTGCAACCCGTTGACCAGGGCCTCGTACTCAGCCACATTGTTGGACGCCGGGAAGTGGAGGCGTAGCACGTAGCGTAGATGCTTTCCGAGGGGCGAGATGAAGAGCAGGCCTACGTCCGCTCCTATCTTCATCAGTGACCCATCGAAGAACATGGTCCAGAGTTCCGGCTGGATCGGATCTGTTGGGAGCTGGGTGTCGACCCATTCAGCCACGAAGTCCGCCAAGACCTGGGACTTGATGGCCTTCCGAGGGGCGAACGAGATTGTTTCGCCCATAATTTCCACCGCCCACTTCGTGATCCTACCTGAGGCCTCTCGGCACTGGATGATCTCCCCCAGTGGGAAGGATGACACCACAGTTACCGGATGAGACTCAAAGTAGTGTCGCAACTTCCGCCGCGTCAGGATCACCGCGTACAACAGCTTCTGAACTTGTGGGTAGCGGATCTTGGTTTCGGACAGTACCTCGCTGATGAAGTAGACTGGCCTCTGAACGGGCAATGCATGCCCCTCTTCTCGTCTCTCGACCACAATCGCGGCGCTAACCACCTGAGTGGTCGCGGCGACGTAGATCAAGAGGGCTTCTCCGGCAGCGGGGGGCACCAAGATGGGCGCGTTCGTGAGGAGCGCCTTCAGGTTCCCGAGGGCTTCTTCGGCCTCAGGGGTCCAAGTGAAGCACTCGGCCTTCCTTAAGAGGCGGTACAGAGGCAGGCCTCTTTCGCCGAGGTGCGAGATGAAGCGGCTCAGAGCCGCAAGACATCCCATGACTCTCTGTATGCCTTTCAAGTCCTTGATGGGCCCCATGCTGGTGATGGCTGCGATCTTCTCTGGGTTGGCTTCGATGCCCCGCTCGGAGACGATGAACCCTAAGAGCATGCCTCGGGGCACCTCGAGACACACTTTTCGGGATTGAGCTTCATGCCTTTCGCCTTGAGACACCGGAATGTCACTTCAAGGTCGGAAAGGAGGTCGGAGGCTTTCCTCGTCTTGACTATGATGTCATCGACGTAGGCCTCGACCGTCCGGCCAATGTGTTCGCCGAACACATGGTTCATGCACCGCTGGTACGTCGCACCCGCATTCCTCAAGCCGAACGGCATGGTGACATAGCAGTACATGCCGAAGGGTGTGATGAAAGAAGTCGCGAGCTGGTCGGACTCTTTCATCCTGATTTGGTGATACCCTGAATAGGCATCGAGGAAAGACAGGGTTTCGCACCCAGCAGTGGAATCCACGATTTGATCGATGCGAGGCAGAGGGTAGGGAACCTTCGGACATGCTTTGTTTAGACCAGTGTAGTCTACACACATCCGCCATTTCCCTCCTTTCTTTCTCACAAGCACAGGGTTGGCAAGCCATTCGGGATGGAATACCTCTTTGATGAACCCTGCCGCCATTAGCTTGTGGATCTCCTCGCCTATGGCTCCGCGCTTTTCTTCGTCGAATCGGCGCAGAGCCTGCTTGACGGGTCGGGCTCCGGCTCGGATATCCAGCGAGTGCTCGGCGACATCCCTCGGTATGCCGGGCATGTCCGAGGGACTCCATGCAAAAACGTCGGCGTTTGCGCGGAGAAAGTCGACGAGCACTGCTTCCTATTTGGGATCGAGCTTGGAGCCGATCCGGATCTGCCTGGAGGCATCGCTGCTAAGGTCGAGGGGGACGGACTTAACCGTCTCCGCTGGCTCGAAGTTGCCGGCGTGACGCTTCACGTCTGGCACCTCCTTAGAGAGGCTTTCCAGGTCGGCGATGAGGGCCTCGGACTCGGCGAGGGCCTCGGCGTACTCCACGCACTCCACGTCGCATTCGAACGCGTGTTTGTACGTGGGGCCGACGGTGATGACCCCATTGGGGCCCGGCATCTTGAGCTTGAGGTAGGTGTAGTTGGGGACGGCCATGAACTTCGCGTAGCATGGCCTCCCCAGAACCGCGTGGTAGGTTCCTCGGAACCCGACCACCTCGAACGTAAGGGTCTCCCTTCGGAAGTTGGAGGGCGTTCCGAAGCAGACGGGAAGGTCGAGTTGTCCGAGGGGCTGGACGCGCTTCCCGGGGATGATCCCGTGGAAAGGCGCAGCGCCTGCCCGGACCGAGGACAGATCGACACACAGGAGCCCGAGGGTCTCGGCGTAGATGATGTTGAGGCTGCTGCCTCCGTCCATGAGGACCTTGGTGAGCCTGACGTCGCCGATGACGGGGTCGACAACGAGCGGGTATCCCCAGGCTCGGCACGTGATCGGGGTGGTCGGCTTGGTCGAAGGTGATGGGCTTGTCGGACCAGTCTAGGTAGACTGGCGCCGCCACCTTCACCGAACAGACCTCCCGATGCTCTTGCTTGCGGTGCCGAGCCGAGGCGTTCGCCGCTTGCCCACCGTATATCATGAAGCAGTCGTGGACCTCGGGGAACTCTCCTGCCTGGTGATCTTCCTTCTTGTCGTCGTCGCGAGCCCTGCCACCCTCCGCGGGTGGCCCGGCCCTGTGGAAGTGGCGCCGAAGCATAGCGCACTCCTCAAGGGTGTGCTTGATGGGTCCCTGATGATAGGGGCACGGCTCCTTGAGCATCTTGTCGAAGAGGTTGGCACCTCCGGGGGGTTTCCGAGGGTTCTTGTACTCGGCGGCGGCGACGAGGTCCGCGTCGGCGGCGTTGCGTTTCGCTTGCGACTTCTTCTTGCCCTTCTTCTTGGCGTCGCGCTGAGTTGACGCCTCGGGGGCATCTTCCGGTGGGCGGCCCTGGGGCTGCTTGTCCTTCCGGAAGATAGCCTCAACCGCCTCCTGGCCAGAGGCAAACTTGGTGGCGATGTCCATCAGCTCGCTCGCCCTGGTGGGGGTCTTGCGACCCAGCTTGCTCACCAGGTCACGGCAGGTGGTGCCGACGAGGAACGCGCCGATGACATCTGAATCGGTGATGTTGGGCAGCTCGGTGCGCTGCTTCGAGAATCGCCGGATGTAGTCCCGGAGAGACTCTCCCGGCTGCTATCGGCAGCTTCGGAGGTCCCAGGAGTTTCCAGGGCGTACATACGTGCCCTGGAAATTGTCGGCGAAGGCTTGGACTAGGTCGTCCCAGTTGGAGATCTGCCCCGGAGGCAGGTGCTCCAACCAGGCGCGAGCGGTGTCGGAGAGGAACAGGGGGAGGTTGCGGATGATGAGATTGTCGTTGTCCGTTCCACCCAGTTGGCAGGCCAGTCGGTAGTCCGCGAGCCACAGTTCTGGTCTCGTCTCCCCCGAGTACTTTGTGATAGTAGTCGGGGGTCGGAACCGGGTCGGGAAAGGCGCCCGTCGTATGGCACGGCTGAAGGCCTGCAGACCGGGTGGTTCGGGCGAGGGACTCCGATCCTCCCCGCTGTCGTAGCGTCCTCCACGCCTGGGGTGGTAGCCTCGGCGCACCCTCTCATCGAGGTGGGCCCGACGGTCGCGGTGATGGTGCTCGTTGCCGAGGCGACCCGGGGCCGTAGGCGCTGTGTTGCGCGTGCGCCCGGTGTGGACCGAGGCTTCCCACATGAATCGGGAAGTCGCGGCACGATGTTCCGAGGGGTACCCCTGCCTCCGGGAGGCGGAGCTCTCGGCCCGTCGGATCGCGGTGCCCTCCAGGAGATTCTTGAGCTCTCCCTGGATTCGCCGCCCCTCGGTGGTTGATGGCTCTGGCATCGCGCAGAGAAGCATTGCCGCTGCAGCCAGGTTCTGGCCGACCCCACTGGAAGCGGGCGGCGGCCTTACCCTGACATCATCGGCGATGCGGTGCTGGATACCCTAGGGTAGATGACGCATTTCTCCGGCTGGAGGTTGGCCCGCCCATTCCTGCCCGACGTCCCGGCGGATCGGCTCAAGTGCTCATGCTCCCTCGTCGAGCCTGGCCTGCACCCCGCGGATTTGCTCGAGCTGTGGGTCATGACCCCCCGTCGGAACGGGGACCACAGCTAGCTCCCGTAGGATGTCAACGCGTGGCACAGGCCTAGGGAGATCACCGTTCTCCGGCATACCGAGATGGTTGCCTTCGGAGGGACCCCCTAGATCGACGTGGAAACATTCACGACTTGGGCCGCAGTCCTCGTCGCCGAGGCTATGGATACCGTCGGAACAGTCAGAAAGGCAATAGTCGCATGCGGTCATGAAGTCCCGCATGGCACTGGGGTTGCCAAGTCCAGAGAAATCCCAACAGAAGTCGGGCTCGTCATCTTCCTCGGACCCCGAGGGCCCGTAGGTCGAGACGTCCGTCAGCCGGTCCCAGGGTGACCGCATACGATACCCCAGAGGGTTTGGACTCGCCTCTACGAGAGCGTCCGCCAAAGCGAAGCCGCTTGGCGGGTCGAGGCTGAATCCAAGGGGCATGAGATGGGAATCAGTCGGTACCTCTTGGTCGACGGGCGGTGACGGAGTCACGTCAAGGACTGACTGCACCGTCGTCTCAGGTACGAGGGTGACGCCCAGCAAGCCTTTCACGAGCGTGCTGGCGTCGTCCGTTTGCTCGGAATTGGCATGTCGTGGGGAGACGGCGCTCGTCTTCATCTCAAACGCGAGGTCGATGCCCGACGCGCCCCCTGTTGGGGCGCCGGCGCCGTTGACTTGCTCGACAGCCGACGGGGGGCCGCCTCCTGCTTGGCCTTGGTTGCCCCGCCTCCTCCTCCGTCGGCGGGGGAGAGGGCGGGGTGAGCTTGAATGTTGTTCTTCCACCACGCGGGGATGACGTCGTCGATTCCGCCGCCGGCGGGCGTGCTGTCGGCCGCCATTGTCGCTGTCGCGCGGCGGAGGAAGGAGTATCATGTCGTAGCTGCCGTCGAGGGACATGAACTCAAGACTCCCAAAACGGAGCACCGTCTCGGGCTGGAAAGGTTGCTGGAGACTGCCCATCTGGAGCTTGACGGGAAGCTGTTCGTCAACACGAAGCAGGCCCCTACCTGGCGCGCTAACTATCGGCGTTTCGAGACCGGGGGGTCCCTGAGCCGACGAGTGAAATGTCGCCGCGTGCCCCAGCCCAGATGGGTCGGCGCGAGGCCGAGCGCGAAGGGGGGAAGGAGAGGCAGCCGGAGGCGGGCGTGAGAGAGGTGGAAATCCCGCGGCCTTCGTGTTCGTCCCGCGCCCAGGTCGGGTGCGCTTGCAGTAGGGGGTTACAAGCGTCCACGCGGGAGGGGGAGCGAGCGGCCTCACGCGAGCGCCTGTCCCGTCCTCTTCCCCGCGCGGCCAACCCTCTGTAAGAGGGCCCTGGTCCTTCCTTTTATAGGCGTAAGGAGAGGATCCAGGTGTACAATGGGGGGTGTAGCAGAGTGCTACGTGTCTAGCGGAGGAGAGCTAGCGTCCTAAGTACATGCCGTCGTGGCAGCCGGAGAGGTTTTGGCACCTGGTTCGTGTGGTGTTGTGGCCGTCGAAGGAGCGCTGGAGCCTGGCGGAAGGACAGCTGTCGGGGCTGTCGAGTCCTTGCTGACGTCCTCTTGCTTCCGTAAGGGGGCTGAGAGCCGTCGTCGTCACAGAGCGCGCGGGGCGCCATCATTGCCTATTTGGCAGAGCGAGCCAGATGGGACGCCGGTCTTGTTCCCCGTAGCCTGAGTCAGCTTGGGGTAGGGTAATGATGGCGCCTCCTGTCGACGTGGTCGGTCCGCGCCCTAGGTTGGGCGATGTGGAGGCTCCTCCGAGGTCGAGGTCGAGTCTGTCTTCCGTGGCCGTGGTCGAGTCCGAGCCCCTGGGTCGGGCGAGGCGGAGACCGTCGGCTGAGGCTAGGGCTGAGTCTAAGCCCTGCGGTCGGGCGAAGCGGAGTTCGTCATCGTCTGAGGCTGAGCCCAAGTCCGAGCCCTGGGTCGGGCGGAGTGGAGTTCGCCGTCTTCTGGGGCTGAGCCCAAGTCCGAGCCCTGGGTCGGGCGGAGCGGAGTTCGCCGTCTTCCGGGGCTGAGCCCAAGTCCGAGCCCTGGGTCGGGCGGAGCGGAGTTCGCCGTCTTCCGGGGCTGAGCCCGAGTCCGAGCCCTGGGTCGGGCGGAGCGGAGTTCGTCGTCTTTTGGGGCTGAGCCCAAGTCCGAGCCCTGGGTCGAGCGGAGCAGAGTTCGCCGTCTTCCGGAGCTGAGCCCGAGTCCGAGCCCTGGGTCGGGCGGAGCGGAGTTCGTCGTCTTCCGGGGCTGAGCCCGAGTCCGAGCCCTGGGTCGGGCGAAGCAGAGCTTCCTATGGTTCTTGAGTTCAGGCCTGACTGCCTGTCAGCCTCACTCTGTCGACTGGTACAGCAGTCGGAGCGGCGCAGGCGGCGCTGTCCTTCCGTCAGGCCAGTCAGTGGGGCGGCGAAGTGACTGCGGTCACTTCGGCTCTGTCGACTGGAGGACGCGTGTCAGGATAAATGTGTCAGGCCACCTTTGCATTAAATGCTCCTGCGATCTGGTCGGTTGGCGCGACGATTTGGTCAGGGTTGCTTCTTGGCGAAGACAGGGCCTCGGGCGAGCCGTAAGTATGTTCGTCGCTGGAGGGGGGCCTCGGGCGAGACGGAGATCCTCCGGGGTCGGCTGCCCTTGTCCGAGGCTAGGCTCGGGCAAGGCGTGATCGAGTCCCTCGAATGGACCGATCCCTGACTAAATCACACCCATCAGGCCTTTGCAGCTTTATGCTGATGGGGGTTACCAGCTGAGAATTAGGAGACTTGAGGGTACCCCTAATTATGGTCCCCGACAGCCGTAGAGACATATGTGCTTTTTCAGGCGCCAGGGGGATTGCTACTGTTTTGGAAAGAAAAGGTTGCGATCATGTGAAATCTTTAGCGCAATCCGAAACTGCCTTGTCTTCCGAAGATATAAAAGACCCCTCAGCCGAAGCAAGCCTGGTTGGTGGAAAATTCTTCACCGACATCTGGGACAATGGCGGCCGAGAAATGGCCCAAGAAATCATTCAAAAAAGCGAAAAAGGCATCCATGATGCTAGGAAGGTAGCAGAGGCTGCTGAGAAAAGCGCAGAGCCCGAAGGGCAAATAGGTATTAATTAGTGATAACTGGCTCTTCGTTGTAACTTTTTGATTTCGAACTTGTTCATTGTTTGTAATAGTAATATATCTGTATCTTCTCTTCCCTCAGAACCTACTGAGCTATCACCAGGCCCCCACACGAAGGGGATGACGAAATTAAACAAATGGCCGAATCCATCATGGATAGAGTTGTTGATCAGCTTCTAAATGAAGCTGCAGAAGTAGTCTTAAAGGAAGATTAAATGCTGCTGTAAAAACATTTAGATTGTAATGCTTGCTGAGTATCATGTGTAATATTGTGTAACTTTGGATATAGCATTTTAGCCGTTTATAATTCTATTTTTGACGATGCATGAAACATCACATACGTACCATTTTGGAGCCTTCGGCGAAAAAACACCTTCCCTTCTTTTCATGCTTCGTAAAAATCAATGATCAATCCTTGTAAAATCAATAATCAATAGGTCCTTCCATTTCAGAGTTTGACGATGGTATAACTTTTCAACGGCTATCTTTTGTGCCTTGTCACTATTTCTTCAAAACAATCTTCGAATACCAATATCGAGACCCCCCCTTCTTGCGTTGTTGATGCACTATGATGTATGATGTTATGCTATGCAAATGATGTAATGCTGTGCAAAATGATATTTGCCGAAGGTTGACATTAATTTTTCTCTGTAAGCCTCCCTTAGGAGCTTCTTCGCCTTTTACTTCAGCGAAATCAGCGTTTATTTTTCGCTGTAAGCCTCCCTCAGGAGCTTCTTCGCCTTTTACTTTCAGCGGAACCAGCGTTTATTTTTTGCTGTAAGCTCAGAAAACTTACACTGCGCTCCCTTAGGAACGACTTTTTGCTGCTTCGAAAAAATTGCGTTGCGTTCCTTAGAACAAAATTTTGATAATTCGAAGGTCCTCCTTGCCATCATAAATTCTCATGCTTCGGCAACTTAGGCCTATGGAGAAGATATATTTTCATTATGGTAAAAAGTGAAACTATTACAAGAAATTGAAAGACGATAAAAGACATTTAGACTCCATAATTGTTCCTTATTAAAAAGAAAATAATACTGAATGTGAAAATGCGAAAAGCTGCTGTCGAGGTAGGATATTTTCAGTAAATGTGCTTCGACTCTGGCACAGTGCTATTGACTGTGCGAGCTTCAGACTCCTCTCTGAAGTCCCGCTGAAGGTGAGTGTGCTGACTCCCTTCTGGCTGCTGACCTCGTTGTGTTGGTGGTGGCGGCGGAGGCTGTTGCCAAGATGCTTGGGGTTGGCTTGCCGAAGCAACAGAAGCTGCAGAGTGATTGCCTACATATTCTGGAATGTAAGGCGAATGGTACGAAGCAGTATGCATGACCTGCTTCGGCTGACTCTGTTGTGCAACAGCTTCTGCTATCTCCTTTTGCTTCTGGATGGTAACATGGCACATCCTGGTGGTATGGCCCTTGTCTTCACCACAGAATAGGCAGTAGATTTTTCTTGGCTGATCCCCAAATCTTCCCCCAAAGCCCCTGGCGCCTCTGCCCCTTGGCGCTGACGGCCGAAAAGAGCTTTGTTGCTGCCCCGAAACTTGCGAGGAGTATTGTGGCCTTTGCTGTTGGTTCCCTCTATCATCATTCTGAGTGGAGTTATGAATTGACCTGACGTGCCTCGGATGAAATCTTCCTCCGAAGCCCCTGGTCATTTCAGAGAACCTGAATGCCTCCTCCCTTCTTTGGCGGAAGTCATTGTCAGCTCGGATATACTCGTCCATCTTCTGGAGCAGCTTCTCCAAAGTTTGTGTTGGCTTCCTGGCAAAGTATTGCGCTGAAGGTCCCAGCCGAAGTCCCTTAATCATGGCCTCAATGATAATTTCATTGGGCACTGTTGGCGCCTGTGCCCTCAAACGCAGAAACCTTCGGACATACGCCTGAAGGTATTCTTCGTGGTCCTGGGTACACTGGAATAAAGCTTGAGCAGTAACTGGCTTCGTCTGAAACCCTTGGAAGCTGGTTATCAACATATCCTTCAGCTTCTGCCATGAGGTGATTGTCCCTGGCCGAAGAGAGGAGTACCAGGTTTGAGCGACACTCTTGACGGCCATGACAAAAGACTTTGCCATGACTGCAGTATTGCCACCATACGAAGATATGGTTGCTTCATAGCTCATCAAGAATTGCTTCGGGTTTGAATGATCGTCGTACATGGGGAGCTGGGGTGGCTTGTAAGACTGGGGCCATGATGTAGCCTGCAATTCTATTGATAGAGGAGAAGCATCATCAAAAGCAAAATTTCCATGATGGAAATCTTCATACCAGTCGTCCTCATTGTAGAAGCCCTCCTGATGAAGCTCTCTGCGCGGAGGCCTTCGGTTCTGGTCATCCTGAGCAAGATGACGAACCTCTTCCGAAGCTTCATCTATCTGCCTCTGAAGGTCAGCTAGACGAGCCATCTTCTCCTTCTTTCGTTGCACCTGTTGATGGAGCATCTCCAGGTTTTGGATTTCCTGGTCCAAGTCGTCCTTCGGAGGCGTTGGACTGGTGGCCTTCCTCTTCTGGCTTCGGGCCTCCCTAAGAGAAAGGACGTCCTGATTGGGGTCCAGCGGCTGCAGAGTGGCAGCCCCTGTCGCTGAAGCTTTTTTCGGCGGCAATGTTGGAGACTTGTTCTCAAATGCTACGAATTAAGAACAAGGCAACATAAAATGTTAAATATCAAAGCCCTTCGTCTTTCGAAGCATTATTTCCCTTTGGATATAATGGATTTCGGACGAAGGTTATGAAGGTCACACCTTCATAATCATAATAAAAGATAAGAGAGATTTATACACAAAACACGGAAAATAACATGATTACTTTGAACATATTAATTTATTTCTATTTATTTTACTTATATAAACAACAACAAATTACAGATGTACCTTCGGCTTGAAGGAAAGTAAGGGTACAAGCGTGATGCTAATGCCAAGTCAGCGTGAACAGTACGTGAATACTGTTCATCTATTTATAGGCACGGGACGCAGCCCGTGTAAAATTACATTAATGCCCTTTACTTTTATCATTAACTCTATAGTAATTCTTCGAGGTCTAATTTGGCTTTTCATCTTTAAGTCGGTTCCCCTTTTCTGCTGTCATGCCGAAGCTCTTCTGCACATAGCTTCGTGATCGTTTCATCCTTCGTCATGATTGTCTTCCATTTCAGTCAAGCTTCGTCTTGACCATGCTCTTGTATACCCGCAACCTGATTCCGAAGATACCTACTCGCATACTTGGAAAACATTGTCAAATCATGTTTTTGAGGACCTTCGGAAGCCGAAGGCCCCCAACAACCTTTAAACGCTAATGAACCATCATTCCTTCCAAAGACAGATACATCAACATTTGTAAACAGACAATTGTAACCCATGTGGCACAATTTACTTACAGACAGAAGGTTGTACCCAAGCGACTCTACTAGAAATACATTCGATATTGAGTGCTCGTTAGTGATAGCTATCTTGCCCAAGCCTTTGACCTTGGCTTGGTTCCCATCTCCAAAGATGATCGTATCCTGGGAATCCTTGTTCTTGACGTAGGAGGTGAACATCTTCTTTTCCCCCGTCATGTGGTTTATGCATCCGCTGTCGTTAATCCAGCTAGAGCCCCCGGATGCATAAACCTCCAAGGTAATTTAAGCTTGGGTTTTAGGTACCCAACTCTTGTTGGGTCCTGCAAGGTTAGTCACAATAACTTTTGGAACCCAAATACAAGTCTTGTCTCCCTTGCATTTGGATCCCAACTTCCTAGCAACTACTTTTGCATTCTTATATGAAAGTACGAAAGAAGTATTGCAAGCATGATAAATAGTAGAAGGTTTATTGCACATTCTCCTAGGCGCATGAGATACAACATGATTTCTCCTAGGCCTACTTCTACCATGAACAATAGTGGAGCTAGAGGCAAACATAACATGTGAATCATTATAAGCAGTATGAACATAACTCTTATTATAATGAGAACGGCTAGCAATTTTCTTATCATACATAAAAGCATGGTTCCTTTGAGGACTACTAGCCATAGGAGCCTTCCCTTTCTCTTTGTTGAGAATGAGAATCCTTTGACTTGTTAAGTTCTTGGTTTCCTTTCGAAAACCAAGTCCATCCTTAATTGAGAGGTGTCTACCAATAGTGTAGGCATCCCTAGCAAATTTTAATCTATCAAAGTCAACTTTGCAAGTCTTAAGTTGAGCATTAAGACTTGCCACATCATTGTTTAATTTAGCAATAGAAATAAGATGTTCATTACAGGCATCAACATTAAAATCCTTACATCTATTACAAATAGTAACATGCTCTACATATGAACTAGTTTTATTAACTTCCTCTAGCTTAGCATTTAATTCATCATTTAAATTCTTTAAACTAGAGACAGATTCATGGCAAGCAGATAACTCAGAGGATAACATTTCATTCCTTTTTATTTCTAAAGCAAGATATTTTTGAACATTAACAAACTTGTCATGTTCCTCATACAAAATGTCCTCTTGCTTTTCTAGCAATCTATCCTTTTCATTAAGGGCATCAATTAACTCATTTATCTTATCTATTTTAGCTCTATCTAAACCCTTAAATAAGTCAGTGTAATCTACTTCATCATCGGAAGATTCCTCATCGCTAGAAGAAGAGTACTTGGGGGTATCACGAATGTTTACCTTCTTCTCCTTAGCCATAAGGCACATATGGCGTTCGTTGGGGGAGAGCGAAGACTTGTCGAAGGCTGAGGCAGCCAATCCTTCATCGTCGAAGTCAGATGAAGAGCAGTCAGAATCCCATTCCTTTCCAAGGTGCGCCTTGCCCTTTGCCTTCTTGTAGTTCTTCTTCTCCCTCTTCCCGTGATTTTCTTGTCCCTGGTCATTATCATTATCAGGGCACTGTGTTATGAAATAACCAGTCTTACCGCATTTGAAGCAGGAGCGCTTTCCCCTTGTTTTATTTTTGTTGGGATATTCCTTGCGTCCTTTCAAGGCGGTTTTGAAGCGCTTGATGATGAGCGCCATTTCGTCCTCGTTGAGTCTGGCAGCCTCCACTTGTGCTACCTTGCTCGGTAGTGTCTCCCTGCTGCTCGTTGCTTTGAGGGCAACGGGATGCGACTCGTAGATGGGCAGTGGACCATTTAGCACATCATCCATGTATCGTGCCTCCTTCACCATCATGCGCCCGCTCACAAATTTTTCGAGGATCTCCTCGGGCGTCATCTTGGTGTACCTGGGGTTTTCACGAATAAGATTGACAAGAAGGGGGTCAATTACAGTAAACGATCTTAGCATGAGTCGGACGACATCATGATCTGTCCATCTTGTGCTTCTGTAGCTTCTGATCTTGTTGATCAGGGTCTTGAGCCTGTTGTAGGTCTGAGTTGGCTCCTCTACCCTGATCATCGCGAACCTCCCCAGCTCGCCTTCCACTAGTTCCATTTTTGTGATCATAGTGGCATCATTTCCCTCATGTGATATCTTGAGGGTATCCCAGATTTGTTTGGCATTGTCCAAGCCACTCACTATATTATATTCGTCCCTGCAAAGAGATGCTAACAAAACAGTAGTAGCTTGGGCATTTTTATGGATTTGCTCATTAATAATCACAGGATTATAGGTACTATCAAAATGCATCCCATTTTCTACGATTTCCCATATGCTAGGATGGAGAGAGAATAAATGACCACGCATTTTATGACTCCAAAACGAATAGTCCTCTCCATCAAAGTGTGGAGGCTTTCCAAGGGGAATTGATAGTAAATGCGCATTTGAATTATAGGGCATGTGAGAGTAATCAAAAGAATAATTTTGATTGATCGTCTTTTTCTTGGACGAGGAGTCGTCATCGTCCCTTGGTGAAGAGGAAGAAGCATCGCTGTCGTAGTAGATGATTTTCTTGATGCGTCTCTTCTTCTTCCCGTCCCTCTTCTTGTGACTCGAGCCTGAGTCAGTGGGCTTGTCGTCTCTTGGCTCGTTGAAGATGGACTCCTTTTCCTTGTCGTTGACCACTGATCATCGCGAACCTCCCCAGCTCGCCTTTCACTAGTTCCATTTTTGTGATCATAGTGGCATCATTTCCCTCATGTGATATCTTGAGGGTATCCCAGATTTGTTTGGCATTGTCCAAGCCACTCACTATATTATATTCGTCCCTGCAAAGAGATGCTAAAAAACAGTAGTAGCTTGGGCATTTTATGGATTTGCTCATTAATAATCACAGGATTATAGGTGCTATCAAAATGCATCCCATTTTCTACAATTTCCCATATGCTAGGATGGAGAGATAATAAATTACTACGCATTTTATGACTCCAAAACGAATAGTCCTCTCCATCAAAGTGTGGAGGCTTTCCAAGGGGAATTGATAGTAAATGTGCATTTGAATTATAGGGCATGTGAGAGTAATCAAAAGAATAATTTTGATTGACCGTCTTTTTCTTGGACGAGGAGTCGTCGTCGTTGTCGTCCCTTGGTGAAGAGGAAGAAGCATCGCTGTCGTAGTAGATTATTTTCTTGATGCGTCTCTTCTTCTTCCCAACCCTCTTCTTGTGACTCGAGCCTGAGTCAGTGGGCTTGTCGTCTCTTGGCTCGTTGAAGATAGACTCCTTTTCCTTGTCATTGACCACCATCCCCTTTCCCTTAGGATCCATCTCTTCGGGCGGTTAGTCCCTTAAATGAAGAGTATGGAACCGATACCAATTGAGAGCACCTAGAGGGGGGGTGAGTAGGTGGTCCTGTAAAATCAAACACTAAATAGCCACAGACTTGATTATTAAGGTGTTAGTCAAATCTAGTGGCTATGGAACACGCTCGTGTGAACAAAACAATCACGAGAAGCAACACACGAGACACACGATTTTTATCCTGTGGTTTGGCCAAGTAACACTTGCCTACTTCCACGTTGTGGCATCCTAATGGACGAGGGTTGCACTCAACCCCTTTCAAGCAATCCAATGATCCACTTGAATACCACGACTTTCTTTCTTATAGTCTTTTTCCCGTTTGCGAGGAATCTCCACAATTTGCAGCCTCTTGCCCTTACAATGATGATCACAAGAGAGACACTTAAGCAAGGGAGGAGAGCAACACACACAAGACTCAAATACGCAGCACAACCACGCACACAAGTGAAGAAGTGAGCACACAAACACAGCGCGAGGAGTGTACAACTCGAAAGTGCTCAAATCTCAAGAACTATGATCCGATTGCGTGAATGCAGAGTCTAGGTGCCTTAGGATGTTTCTTGTAAGCTTGGTGTCCTGCTCCATGCGCCTAGGGGTCTCTTTTATAGCCCCAAGGCAGCTAGGAGCCGTTGGAGATCAATTTGGAAGGCCATTCTTGCCTTCTATCGAGTGGTGCATCGGACAGTCCGGTGCACCACCGGACAGCCACTGTTCATGTCCGGTGCGCGATCTCCTATATCGGGCGCAGCCGACCGTTGCTCCTCGGGGCCCGTTGGCGCACCGGACACTGTCCGGTGCACACCGGACAGTCCGGTGTGCCCAACCGACCGTTGGAGCGAGACACGCGTCGCCCGCAGATTGCGCAGCCGACCATTAGCCATGGGCGACGTTGGCTCACCGGACAGTCCGGTGATTTTTAGCCACATCACCTTTTTCATTTCCCGAGACTGATGAGTTCGTCGCGGATGACTCACCGGACAGTCCGGTGCACCACCGGACAGTTCGGTGATTTATAGCCATACACCTCCATCGATTCCCGAGAGTAGCCGGTTCAACACCGGCCAGCCTGGGGCACCGGACACTGTCCGGTGCGCCACCGGACAGTCCGGTGTGCCAGACCGAGCTGGAGTTGGCTGCACACTGCCAATTCTTTTCCATTTCTTTTCTGCTTCTTTTGTCACTATTTCTAGCACTTATACAAACACATTAGTATTCAAAAACAATGTACTAAGTCTAGAACCATACCTTGTAATATGATTTGTATTTCTCTTCTTTGTTTAGCACATAGGAACTTAACCAATCGTGTTGGGCATTTAATCACCAAAACATTATAGAAATGGTCCAAGGGCACATTTCCCTTCCAAACGGGAAGTAGTTCTTTGGAACCGAACCTCGGGAAACAAATCACCGTGTTCACGTGTATTTATCTTCACTATTTGATTTGTTTCTTCACTCTCCTCTCTCTCTAAAAGTTCTCTTGCTCATATTGTTTTAAGTTAGCTCCCTAAGTTATCCGCATTGATTGAGCAACTCATAGCAAGAAGAACTATCTTCCGCACTCCGAATTCACTATTATTTATTTCTAACTCTAACCCCGGGTGAAGTGCGTGTTCAAAGTTTATAATTTTCAGGTTTCACCTATTCACCCCTTTCTAGACGACTTTCAATAATTATTAAAGATCGTTTAGTAATTATCAAGTCTTAAGCTTCCAATAAACAAAAGGAAGCCCCGGTCCAAATCAACATTTGATCCACGCTGGCCACGACAGTTGAACCCGACCATAGGCACACGCGAGCCCACGTATCAAAGGCAAGAACTGTCAAACCGAATCAACTGCACTTCTTCTCTCCCGACTTTCCAACTTCCCGGTTCCTACTTTTGTTCCACCATCACCCCCGCGATAGAGACGCAACCTCAGCCACCGTCTCTCCCTCGAGATCAAGCGCTTGAATCTGTTGCGCCGTCTACATTCTACACAACCGTTGCGACTGCTTTGAGCTCTGTTCCTAGTCGAGGGCAAGCAGTCCGATGAGCAACACCTCAATTCTCATTCACTCCTTTCTCTGCTTGCTGATCAACACCCCCTGCCGAAGGCGGTGCCCGTGGTACACCATCGAGTAAACCAAAGTTGATGTAAGCTGTGCAGATAAACAAAATTTTGCATTCAAAGCCATTTTTTTCTAGGGTTATCTCGAGTTTTATTTTTCAATATTATTCCCACATTTTTATAAGCAGTCACCATTATGCAAATCGCAAATATGCAAACCCCAGTTACATACCCTTTTTTCTAGGTCATTGTCATTCGGATCACAGTTTTTTATACTATCATCCAATGCGAAATACTATTAAATTAGACTCTTGTTACACAGAGTAAGAAGTAAATGTGATGTTTATGCTCGTAGATGCAAAATTTATAAAAAAATGGCACTATATTACAGTTACACTCATTTTTCTACATCACTGTTTTTATTTGTTAGTTGGGTTTCTTTATGTTTTATGCATTTTCATGGTTCAGACATTCCTTCACCTCTTTTACGTATGCAACTACGTTATTTATTTTATGTGTTACATTTTTTATACAACCAACATGAGTTAATTGCAGTTAATATACTGCTATAAAGGTTGCTACTTAGAATGATCCTTTTAGTTGTGCATTTTAGATGCATAATGTATGATATATATACACTATGCTCCGGCCACAAAATATTTTTCTCCCATCCACCCCATTGTTGATGGAATACTCAACAATCAATACCGGAGTCAGGCCTGGTGCTCGGCAAAAGTAAAGCCGTCAGCTATAGACGGGCGCTAATGGACCTTTTGCCGAGCATCTAGGTTCGCCGAGAGTTGGGCACTCAGCAGACTTTTCTTTGCCGAGTGTTTCCCTGTACCGAGTGTCCTACTCTTGGTAAACGTGGCCGTTACCGAGAGTAGGACTTTGCCGAGTGCCACACTCGGCAAAGACTGCTTTGCCGAGTGACCAAAAGCACTCGGCAAAGCGCCTAACATTCGGCAAAGAGCCATATTTCGGTAGTGAATGCATATATACAATATATATTCTCTGGCTACAATATTTTGTTTTATTTATATCCATTCATTCGATGCTTTCATACATGTTTTTTGGTTAAGCTTTTATATTTGTTTCTTAACAATGATCGTTTTGGTATTCAAAATACATGTATATGAAGTCTGTTGACTAGTCACCGATCAGTCCGGAACATATTACAATTGAATCAAGTCAGGAGGGTATCAACGTTGATATACCATGGACTAGATAGCAGATTGGTCGTCCAACGTCTTTAGGTATTCACATAGGCACCAAGCGATCTGCACGTAAAACACTAGACGACACGTCAAAGGCAAATGACGACAACAACTTCATGCCTCCTCAAAAGAACAAGTGTCGCGTCACCTTTGCTGACTTGCCACAACCCGCACCAATTCCCCCAAGAGCAAGGCCCAAGTCACACATTCCTCTAAGACGGTCTCTTTCTCTAAGACGGTCTCTTTCGTGACCCAACCTACGCAAAAAGTAGACAGTGGCGTGGCTGATGATAAAAAACCGTGGGTGTCAAAAAAGCAGAAACACGAACTCATATGGCAAACACATCCAAGTTTGTTCAAATATTTTTTAGCACAACTTAGCAGTAATTTATGGTTTATTGTTTCTCATAGCGAATTTCAACAATATCCAAAATATATATTTTAATTATGCAATTTTTGTTATAGTTTCAGTCGTTTCGTTATAGTCTTAGGGTGTGTTTGGTTCAACTCTTTGAATCTGCTTCTGCTTTGCTGAACCAAAGTGGTTCAGCTTTTCTGCAGCTACATTAAAAAGTAACTTTCTGTAGTACAAATTTGAAAGCAGCCTGGACCCTGTCAGAACGTGGGGCACAACGACACACGGTGGTTTGTTGGGGTGTGCGGATTGATCGGGTGTGGCGGGTAGCACGCTCGATTGAAGCGCGAGGCATGCTGTGGCTGATCGGGAGCAGACGATTAGCGCGTCAAGTTGGATTGGTCCAGGCGTTCGGTTCATCATTATAGGTGATGAATAACTCTACCCTATAGGTTATTCATCATATAGGTGATGGACCAGATAGTAATTTACATAATTAGTATATGAACGTTTTAATTTGGACTTGTATTAATTAAGATTTTTTTTTCACTTTGGTTTGGCATGACTAGATAATAATAATAATAAAAAGTTTACACAAATTATTCCCTTCTCGATGGCATGTCTACTTTTAGGGGCAATTATTTTTCTATTGTTTTAATATTGTTACTCTTAATAAGGATATCGAAGAGTAATAACTTTTCATTATTTCCTAGTATTTGGCGTTATCTCTAGTAGTAATTAATTGTATCTATATATACTATTGTCTAATATAACTAACCCGGGAGAAGGAGGGAGAGCAATGAACAAGAAACTCGTCCAAACAGAAGAACAAGTGCTTGTCGTCTTTCCATAGCACTTCGTCCCCAACCACACACAATAATAATTATGCTTGCCGAGAAGGTTGCTAGTGTTCTGTCGTTGGCATTTTTCATGGCCATGGCCATGGTCATTGTGTTCTCGTCTTGTACCGCGGCAGGTAATTAACACACATGCATGTATACGTACTCGTTTGTAGGTTGCAGCAGGTTAACAGAAGAATGGAGTATACATACATATATGGTCGTTTATATGTGTTTTTGGGTGATTGACAGACTAGTGCCAAGATATCGGGACGATGTGCTTACCAGAGTTCTGCCTCGCGAAGAACTACACCAACAATAACTTCTTCCAGACGTACTGCTTGCCGCCGGATATTAACAAGTACCTGCTCTGCTGCTGCCGGTCGCCGGGAGCAGATGGAGCATGAGCGGCGGCGACACACGTATGAAAGCATCACTGATTCAAGAACCAAAAAAAAAACCCCGGATACGGAGCAGGTACAAATTAAAGTTCTCTCGACCGTGGAAACTTACGAAATTGTTGGATGAGATTTTTTTTAAAATAAAATCTTTTACATAACTCCTAAAGATTCTTTACGGTCGAGTAGTATTTTCTAGCGAATTGGGCCTTGGGCTTCTCGACTTTCTTCCTGGGCTGAGTCACTGTTGCCATTCTCCCACGGCGTCGTTCGGGGTCAGGAAAGCATGTATCCCGATAACAAAACAAAAGGCCCACCCAACGCAAAGTGGGCTGAGAGCGTCTTTGGTTCCAACCTAGAAAACAACAAAGATAAAAACTATATATCGAGGTGAGACTATTTCATTTTTATCATAGTTTCAGACCACCTTAGACGTGTCATCTAGTTAACGGGACGGTATGCATGAAATTTCCACTAAGAACGACCTAAGTTGATTTACAACAGTAAAAAAACACATCATAAATATGGTGTGGCTGCAAGCACGTGTGGCTACATATGGCTGGGCCTCGGAGCCAAACACGCCGTAGTATTTTATTTATCTGATTATAGTGTTTTTTTATCTGATTACAGCCGTATCAAAACTAACTTTTCTCTAATACTTTATAGCACATTTTTATGTATCGTGTGTCGTATGTCACATGTGAAACACGTAGATCTGTTCCACTCCTTTGTTTCTTGTCTAAGACTATCACTAGCAGCCTCCATATTCAACCCTTTATCACACTCCCTATTTCAAACTACACTATGTAAACAGTGTAGTAAACAGTGTCAAACAATGTTTTGCACACTCATATCCACGTTTCGCTGGCGTTGGCTCTTATACCACAGATAAACAATGAGAAACCACCCAATACCAACAGATGGACAATGTTCCCAATAGGATGTTACACTACATATGACAATGAGAAACCAGCCAAGACCAACACGACAGGAAGCCACAAGCAACGCAACGCTCGCACATAGTACCACCTGTTAGAAATATGCCCTAAAGATTATCATAGAGATGAGTATATTTCTTTGTATCCGTGATATATATATTGCTTAATTGAATATCCATGAAAGACACCCTATATTGATTAGCAATTATATGAATTGTTTGTGAGATTCTTTACTTGTATGGTTATTCTAAAAGGTGTCTCTGCTCAGAATGATGACTAGCACATTTATTCGTTGATGACTATGTTTCACAAGTCATGGGCACAGAGATGTCAAACTAATAATGTGGGTACATGTATGACATGATGCTGATCGTTGGGATAGTGTAATATAGTTCTCTTTCTGTAGCATGTACACAATGTCCTTAGACCCGAGATTGTCGCATATAATCAAGATGTGAATTGACCTACTTAGCGACTATCAAATGCTATTCCGTAACTGGGTAGTTATAAAGGTACTTTTGGGTTTGTTAGGAAGCATGCTGTGAAGCATGCTCAGTCAAGCTAGAATTTATCCCTCTCTTCTTGAGAGAAATATCTCTGGGTCTCTCGAGTGTTTGGATCAAGAAATGCATGTTTATACTAGGGTTATATGTTAACCTTGAAAGGATTCCAAATCATAGTATCGAGAAAGAGAACTAGACCAAATATCGTGAGACAAAGGGAATAACTTGTACGTAATGTTGTGATGGTTCATCTAATATAATCTTTACGTGCGTATAAGAGTTGACATTTCTTGCTAGAGGTCGTTGTCAATTATTGGGCCAAGTAGGAGTACTTCAGTCATGTCTATGTGTACGTACTTAAGGGGAAGGAAGCCTAATTTGGGTAGAATTTGAACTAGACTAGGTTTAGGGTTATTGATGGGCCTCGGAGTTAGAAGCCCATTAAGACGCCTATAAAATGAGGGGTGAAGGCGGGGTTAGGGTTAACCTAATTTCGCCAACCAGCAAACCAACAGTTGTGCCCCTCTCGCCCTCGCCAAGCCGACGTCGCAAACCTAGCAGTTCTGTACACGTCGCTTCCTCCCTGTACGTGTGGATACATCACAGGTGCTGCATATAGAGTACTAGGACGAACCACACGAGGACGTGAAGAACGCCGATGATTGTACGACACTGCTTGACGTGTTCATCTGCATCGAGACGGTTTCCGCTGCCCTACACATCAAGTGATAATCTCGTGACCTATAACATCAGTAGATCTTGGTTTTATTGGGTCAAAATTTTTGTTTTGCGCTAGTGTAGCCTTCCCGTAATCCTTAATCCTACACCATCTCGCTTGTTGTAGGAGGACGAGCGACCGAACAAGCTATAAATAGGGGTCGGATTCCTTTTTAACTCATACCTTTCTCGACTTTTGTCTAAGATAAAGTGCAATATTTGTTCTTATCATTTTAATATTGTATCACTTCGTCCACTTCCGGACCGGCGGTACTTACTCCTGGCAACCCTCTCGGATCATGTATCATCCCTACAGGCCGACACGAGTCCTTTGCGCGTACTTTGTCCTCACACATGCATATCCGAGAAGACTTTCGATTAAGTTCAGTGTGGAATCGAAAATTTTGGTTTCAATTTTTTCAGTTCGGTTTTGGTTCTAATCAAACATACCAAAGCTTGGCAGAAATAGAAAAAACACAATTTTAGTGTTCAGCGAAGTGCGTAGTTGACCGGACGGAGGATTGAGGTTGAGGATCGATTGTTTTAGAGGAGTTGTATACGTATTCGGGAAGACAATATTAAAATAGAACTAAAATTATATTGGTCTATTGGGCTTCTATTATATTTTGATTTTTTTGTTAATTCGGTTTTCTGAGGTCTAGAAACGAATTCACTTCAGTTATTTTGGTTTTCTAAAACATGGATCCGAAATTGCTAACGGTTCATTCGATTTCGGTTCTGGTTAATTTGATTTGGTTCTTCGGGTTTTTTTTTTTTTTGCTAGGCCTGCTCTAGACATACACATCTTTTTTTTCTATTTTTTGTGCCAACAATATCTAATAATGATGCTTATTTATTTGATACCACTAATATAATTGTTTTTTTATAAATTCGATAAGTTAGAATAATTTGACTTGTAACAAGAGGACGGACCGACTATTGTTGATGGTTACTTGCACTTCTTTTACATCTCCACGGTGGTGTGAGCACCTCACGTGCAAAACCTTCTCTTCTGAGCTCCTCCTTCTTTCTTTGTGACACATGTACTTACATAAAGACCAAGACTCATAAGCATGCACGCTGCTAGTAGCTAGTCCATCCTCCCTTATCATATCTCTAATGATCCACTTTTTTAGTCACTGGCCGGCTAGCTAGCTTACTATATCTTCGCTTTGCTACTGTGCCTGGCTACAAGGCGGCAGGATATATAGAAGAACCAACAATTCTGAGCAGACGACACGAATCGCCTGCAAAATCTAATTAAACTACAGTTGAAGTCAAAAGACATATACGACGTTAGGCTGATCGCAACTCAACTGATACACGCGTTGGTTTAATTAAACGCTAGATTGATCCACACGTCCTTGCGATCCTGTCTCCTGTAGTTTGACAATTGCAAATTAGCCTTCCACGTTGCAAAAGCTATATATTCCCTCCCAAATCCTGATTAAATACATCGTCCCCTTTACATGTCATGAGATTTAGGCGCATACGTCGCGACATCTTTGAAAAGAGCATGTAGCAGCTGGACGCCTAGCCTGGACTTCAAAGATCTTGTGAGCATATCTCCAGCCAGCTATATGTTTGTATATATAAACCATCGTGCAAGCTGTAAGAAAAATTAGGAAATTTAGTTTTAATTTAATCCGAAAATTAATCATGCATGACCATGACGACAAACGAGCACAAAAAAGAAAATATTTAACTATGTGTATTATGACATTTATTATTAAAATTTGAATCAGTTAGAACCATATATAAACAGATTAGAAAAATTAGGAAAATTGATTTTAATTTAACCCGAAAATAAATCACATGACCATGACGATAAACGTGCAAAAAAGAAAATATTTAAATATGTGTATCATGTCATTTAAGATAAAAATTTGAATTAGCAGAACCATATCTAAATAAATTAGACAAAATAGTACGAAAGACATGATGGGAGGAAGATGGTTGTACGTTTATTTCTCGCTGACGATCAGGTAGAGAAGACGACGCCTATGTTCAGCACCATCTCATTTTTGGCGATGACGTGAAGTACCCACACGATAAGGAGGCAGGCGAGCCGTGGCGACGAGGCTGAAGTTAACGAGGAAGCGATCGAGCAGACCCATACAATGCTTCCCAAAAATTCTCAAAAACCCTTATTCGCCCACTCCCGGTGCAGGATTGTTGAGGGCGACGGTTCCAAAGACCTGCTATCCGCCTATCCCTTCAGCAACATCTCACTTTTGCGAGGGATATGTACACATCGTATTCGTTTCAAATTCGTTGAACTGCAATCATATGACTTCCTCTATTGCAGTATAAATACGTGGGTATTTGACTGTGAGTCAAACTTTTATCCCACCCGCGCGTTGGGTTTGTCTTACACAAATAAATATCACCACCGGAGATCCTAAATTTATCATTATCCATCATCATAACATATCTCGGATCATCATATATAGGGGTTAATCATAGCTCGTATGTTGATCACTTTGAGGAGGATACCAAGCATTAGGGGGAGATTTATACCACACATAGAATACCAAAAATCAGAAGTGAATGTCACGTATTGACAACCTCCTCACATGTATCCATGTACCGAAGAATCGACTTTCAGAACATTATGTTTGCAAATTATTACAAATAATCTGTCAAAAGCATTCACTTAGCAAAGGTGTCATTTGATTTCCAATATCATTGTGCAAAATAAAGTGGAGGCACCTATTTCAAAAACTGTTCGATCCCAAAACGAAGGGGAGAAGTATGGTCACAAGAGATATAGCTTCTTGCAAGATTATGTGAAAATGAAAAAGTAAATGGTATTCAACATCAAGTTGATTGACACCTCATTTATATTTACTATCCAAAAGACATATGTGTACATATATTCAGGCGGTGGACCATTGGAATACCCTACCTCTATCGTTGTGTGGGAATTGACATGGAGTAGGTCAATATTTTCACATACAATATTGGTTCTATTGAATCGATCATACAAATTCCACAAAATGTCGACATCTCTCCATCTTAGATTGCCTACACCTACTGGATCTAGACTAAAAGTCCTAGGCAACAATGTTTCTTCACTCATTTGGGACAAATCAAATGCGATAATCGAGGAGAATTGCTCTTTCTAAAACAATGATTGAGTGATATTTTACTCTCATAATGCTTTCTTTATAGAAGCAAGGTGGTGAGATAGCAAGAGCTTGTAGCACATGGTTTCATATAGAAACCTAGCTAGCATACCCTTGGTAGGTGTGAAAATTATGTTCCTATGTATTTGATCATTGGTGGATCTTGTGGATTTGATAAATTTGAATATATAAGTCTTAATGAACTTAGTGTTCTTAATAAAAAAATGCAACATATGTTGTGTACAAGTCAAGTCAATACATGACTTGAAACAAACAGTTAAGTTGATTATGTTACAACCGACTGGGTGAGTTCCTTCATCCGAAGAGTTACTCCCAACCACGATAATTACATATTTGTGTTTATATCAAAATCTTATTTGGATTTTCTATCATCTCTAATCACACACAATAAATCATACAATTATCTTAAGACGAACTAGGAGATGATGATTGGATAAACCAAATTATGCTCAAGTTTATAACTTAAGTATATGCATCAGTTACCAATATCCAATGATATTGGGCACCATATCCATAAACACTTATCATTTAATCTCTAAAGTGGATCAATATCCATTTGGACCCTGGGATTAAACCTTTGTGTCATCAAAGCGCATATGTATCTTGCAAATTGCAACATGCGTGATATTGCATTTACATATACTTGCTAGCTTAAAATAGCGCATCTCAAATAACACCATTTTGGTTGGAGAAAGATACCAATTGATATCATCTATATGGTACTAAAGGAATTTGGCATGTCATTAGATAAGTTAAGATATGGTCATAGTGGGATATGAAGATACCAGCAAATTAATCCCTATAAAGTATACCAGATTATAGACCGGTCCCTTTGTCATATAAATTTTTAATGAGCTAATATCAATACAAAGCATATTTCACATAGTTCTTAGTTTTTCCACTGGATTTTTATAAAACAATATAAGGAATAGTAGAGATATTACATAAAATACTTTCAAAGGCGAATTCGATAAAGATTGATTCGGTCAAGGGGGAGTGTCGTTTCGAAAAACAAAGTAAATACCTATCTCATCCGCATCATCGTCCATATTATCAATACGGGAGAAGAAGCACATGAAGCATCTAACAAGAGATCTATATGGCATATACTCCATCCGTTTCTTTTTAATTGTCGCTGGATAGTTCAATTTTGCACTATCCAGCGACAACTAAGATGAAACGGATGGAGTAGTTTATAGGAATAGACACCTTAATTGATGGCAGTTAAGGCATTATTTCATCTCTCTTCCGATGAAATAATGCCTTAATTGCCATCCTTTGGCCATATATAAATATGTATTGATCATCAATAAAAGGATATGAGATTCATTTGTCTCCAAACTGGAACCCAACCGGTTACCGACACCGTACGCTTACACTACTTCGCTTGCTCGCACTGATTGGTCTGACTGATTGCCGCCTTGATGGTTCATGCACATGAGTAACCCCCGGTACAGAGTGCAACGTTGGCACACAGGTGTAGTACGTTCGCTGGCGCGGCGTGAAACGTTGACAAGCACGACCTGTCAAGCCCACATTGTGGTGGTCGTCTCCATGCATGCATGCCATCGGTTTATTTGCCCTAGCTCTAGCTTGTCGAACACTTATCATAGAGAAGGTACCGGCACGTACTCACCTCTCGATGATGTTAATACGTGGCACGTGTGCGTGTGTGTAGTGTTGGATGGTCTTGTCAACATGTCCCAGCGGCCAACCACGGCCGCGCGCAGCAGCGGTGGGCCATCCAGGTGGCCTGTCCCCTGTGCCGTACGTGTTGCCAAAGCGGGAAATGCACGGTCACGAGACGGAAGCAGCGCACAAACACGTACTGGTCGATGCCGCACACACATCAAGCCTTGCTGCAACAAGTGCCGTCCTCGATTTGGAGCCATGCATATTCATGGTAGCATTGTCGCATTATTACGCTAGATACTATGACTATCAACAGATACTATTTACTCATCTTAAGTTTCCCAAAGTTTGTAGCAATATATATATATATGTATGTATGTATATATATATATATATATATATATATATATATATATATATATATATATATATATATATATATATATATATATATATATGGAAAGCCCCAGCCAAATTAGTGGTCACGCGTGTGGTCAGGTCCCGTGCGTCCGCGCGATCGTGGAGCACGTTTATGCATGTGTTATGTTTTGAGTAAACAGAAGGTGCGCACATGGTGGGATCGAGTTGGGATGGACGAAGGTGGGCCACCGTTGTGTTCGCTAGTCGGGTAGTTGGTTCCTACTCGTGTTTATGCTAGCATATGTAATGGTTCAGACTTGCATAACAGGAAAGCGGCAACGAACCTTTCATTGGTTCGTTCAGGTGGGTCTACACACCACTGTGATTAGCGCGCCCACGAAACTGGAAGTTACCGTATATATCGGAACAGAAGATATGGAGGCATAGAGCCGATCGTGCGTGGGAGCTCAGGTGGATTTCAGCGTAAAACGTGAACCAAACAGCGTAAATGGGTATGAATTTTAGTGTAAATCATCGATCCATTTCATAACGAAAACATGTATGGAAACAAAAAAACCGATTTAAATGCTTTATTTCCTACATAAATATAAGATCTCTTCAACATCCATGCATCAAGGCTCGTTAGAACCAGTTTATGATATATACTGACACTAATTATACTATATGATGAAGTTATTTATGCACTACGGTAGACTGTGTAAAAAATCTGTTTTGTACTGTATGTGCACAAATTTAGGATGGCAAGAACGTGAGTTGAAAAAGAAATGGATCGACATAAGCAAGATTTATGGAATTGTGGCAAATAACCTCATTTCTTAGAGCAGATACCTTTTTTTCTAAATTTCTATTTTGTTACGTAAATGTGTGAATCGTAAATATATCTTATACATATGGAATAAATGGTAGGAACCGAATACACACTGGATTAAGTAAACCAGATAATGCATAAAATCAATAAATTGTTTGCGTAAAATATGAATAGAAATATCATAAACAGACAAATAAATGGAAGCGGAGCCATGAACTGAAATATATGTCGTAAAAACATATTCACATCTGCATAAATATGTATACAAAATAGCATAAGAATAGGACCGCCGCCCTGCGGAAATGTCGCCTCGCATCTGGGATGCGCCACCACTTCGTGTCTAGGGGAGGCTGCCATCGTCGCTCGCGCCTAGGGAAGTCCGCCATCGTCGCTCCCACCTTGGATGGCATCGTAGTCGTACACGCTCAGGGGTCGATCCTCGCGCGCGTGCATGCAGAGAACCGGCGCATCAGCCGCTCCCACCTCGTCGTCATGCATGCCTTATGGATGCCGTCATTGCTCACGTGCCCCCAAATCCGTCGTCGCGCCGCCGCAGCCGCTCCCACCTCACTGCATTGCGCACCTCAAGGGGTCGTTGCCGCATGCACCTCAGGGAAACGCTGCCGCGCTCGTGCTCCCCGAGATCCGCCGCCGCGGTCGCTGCCACCTCGCCGGCGTGCGCACCTCATTAGGCCTCCATCGTGTGCATGCCCTCGGGATCCGATGCCGCAGCCGCTCCCACCTCGCCACCGTGCGCGCCTCAGGGGGGCCATCGCCGTGTGCTGGCCTCAGGGACCCGCCGCCGCGAGCGTGTCCCTTGTATCCGCCATCATGAGTGTGTCCCCAGATCCGTCGTCGCGAGCTTGCTCTCAGGATTCGCCGCCGCGCGCACCTCTCGGGGGTGGGGACATAATTGTCGGCGTCGGTAAAACTGAACCCTAGCGATCTGCAGCTTCTTTTATAGACACTTTGGACCTGGTGCGGCTGACCGGTTGGCAATATCGGATCAGGGATTTCGCCGAGCTATTGAAAGCACGTGGCTCCTAATATCTAATATATATATATATATATATATATATATATATATATATATATATATATATATATATATATATATATATATATATATATATATATATATATATATATATATATATATCAGTTGGTTTCTATTTAAAGTGCTTGCAAAACATGTGAGTTACACATGGAGCATATGTGTGAAAGACTCTAAGAAAATGTTCTAAAACAAATTAGTGGTTAAAGGAATAATGCACGCATTGTTACAGGCCGTGCAAATGTCGAACGTGTCAATCGCGTCATCTGTGAGCGAACGGATGGCATGCATGCTTCACGGTTCTTCCTCTTCCATGCGAGCGACACGAATTGTGCGAGAAGAACTAAACTACTAGTAAACAGCTAGAGAGGCGAGCAAACGACGTAATAAGCGCGCTGTACCGATTACGGCCGGGGATTACCGCTGGGATTGGTTTAGTTAATCTATACTGACCCATCACGTACGTACCCTGCTGTGCCTCTCCCGGCCGTACGTGAATTGTGAAATGCGGATTAGGAATCCACGTTGCAAAAAGGGTACCCCCAAATCCACATTTAATAGAGTTGTGTGCATGTCACCCGAGATTTACGGACACAAATACGTCATGAGATCAGTGAAAAACAAGGAAAGTATAATTATCTATCTAATTATAATAACCGTACTGCGCCTGCAGGGCCGGCCTTAATTAGCCAGCTTCAAGAGGATCTTTTGATCGTATCTGGAGAGACTTGAATACGTTATCTTGCAGTGACTAGCTAGCTTAGCTAGGAAGAGGGATAGCAAATTAAGTCGCGCTTTATACCTACCTCGGATGATTTGTACTATCTTTTTTTTCACTTTTTGCTTAAATTTGTTTTGATCGGTAGTACGTACAAATTTACAGATTGACCGTTCAACGCGCGCGGGCACACACAGCTTTAGTTTTACACGTCGTTCCGCCGCACGTGCTCATATATATGTGGTGTGCATTGGGGAATTAGTACATGATGGTGTGTGGAGTATATATATATCTATTAAGCACAATCTGATTACCCACACAATATTATTAGCAGCTGATGACCCAATCCGATTACCACACATTAATTAGCTAGCTGAGAAAATGTGCCCGGCCGACGACGGGGTGCGCGTGTCATCTGCTTTCTCTTTCAGCCGCTGGAGACAGTGACATGCATTGCAATAATAGATCAACACCAAGCAGTACTACGTAGCTATATATACAGTACGGAGAGTACACATCAGGGGGCGCCCAAATTTTCTTGACGTACCGTCTCGTGTGTCCCTAATCCAGTTTTTAATGGTTGCTTTATCTTTAGTTTACTGTTGCGTGTGCCATCCCACGGGGCGGCAGGCGCTGGCACAGATCTTCTAATACAACCTGCTTTTTAGCTGCTCCGATCCTCTTCTTCCAAGCAGCTGCAGATGACATGACACGTACGTACTACTAGTACTGCGTGCAAAACTAAACTAAGCTAAGGTTCATCCGAGTCAAACCAAGTTTTCTTTTGCATTTGTCCATGAGAGTTATCTGCTGCTTACGTACGTGTTTCGGTGCTATTTTCTATGCACCTACCGATCAATCATGTTATTGTCTCCCGTTAATTGACAAATGCTAGATAGCAGCAGTACGTCGTCCGCCCCTCCAACTTTTTGAAACAACTAGTAGATCTTTTGACGGTATATATATATATATCTCGATCGAATTAAGTATGTTATCGTGTGTGCAATCATTTAGCCAGGCGATATATAGATCAGGAATCAGGTTACCACGCTAGCTCAATTGTAGATAATCAAATGGTAAGTTGCGCTTTATACCCGCCATAGATTGGTCATGGTGGATCATATCAGATCGATTTAATAACATGGATTTGATCCATAGTATTTTATTTAAAAATAGTTTAATTCCTCGATACACGTGACGTGCACGGATGGAGGGAGTACGAGGCAATCGACCGCACCATGGGGCTGGGCTGGGCGTGCGCGTGGAGAAAGCCGTGAAGCACATGCACCACCTGCATGCCAGAGCCAGACCGCCAAGGCAAAGCCTGCCCATGGCCGAAGGCTGCAGGCCACTGGCGTTGGCAACCGGCCGGCGCGCGGCGCGAGTGGGCTCAAGTGGAAAGCGAGTGCCGTCACGATCCCGTCCCGCCACGTAACCTAGCTACCACGGACGACCTCCGCAGGCCGGCATTTCTAGTAACCAAAAACCATGCATATATATTTCTGATTGTCCCTAAAAACTTGTAGTATACCATGTATTTTTGTACTAGTATGGATGTTTTGCATGTGTACCTACAAAAATGTCATTCGCACAACTATTATCTTAATTCGCCATGCATGCAAATAGTAATTAGTAACTCGTATAAGCAACGTCTACAATTTACGCCTTCATGCAGCTAGCTAGCACACCAGCAGGTACATACACGACTAGGGATGAAAACGGACGGAAATGGTCGGAAAAACCCATCTCCCGTTTCTGTATCCGCATTTTATCATCGGAAACAGGATCGGGTCCGAAATAGTCGGAAACGGAAACGGGAGCGGGATAAACGTAATTGCGAAAACGAACGAAAACGAAAATACTAACGGAAACTTATAGTTTAATACAAATAGAAATGTTATTGATGTTTGACTAGTAATTGATTGGCAGAACAATAACATAAAACAAATAGTCAAATACATATAGAGAGGCAACATTCTATTGTTGTTTGGTTGCTAAATGTGTATATTTAGCTACATCCGATATTGTTTAAGACTTTAGATCACTTGTCATTTGAAAAGAGCCGGTGGTTACAATGACCAATTGTGCTATAATTTGTCACCTAAATACACGAGGATTTAGTTTATATACTAATACATATTAGGCTCGTCCCATATTTGTCAAATACGGAATATATACGGGTTCAATCCGAAAAAAACGAGATCCCGCAAAAACGGGCGGAATAAGTTCTCTCCCGTTTCAATCATGTTTCCATATTTTTCTGTAAATACGGAAACGGTCGGATCAAATGTAGAAAACGATATGGGTCGGGACAAAAATTTTTCCGTCAGTTTTCAACCCTATAGACGAGGACGCAAGCCGAAAGAGGCAACGGACCGCGACCAAAGCGAGCGTCTTTCCGGCGGCGCCGTTCGCTAGTAGCTTCTGTCTAGGCCTGCAAATGGGGCGGGTGTAAATGGTTATTTTGGGTGGATTTAGATATGGGTTTAGTTTGGATGGGTGATGCTGAATTTTAATTGACTGTGAATTGGGTTGGTTGGATTTATTTTATAGTATGGGTGGAAACTGTCTATACCCACGCGTCGTACATGGGTTTCCACGTATATTCGATTCCATGGGTTTGTCACCCATGTTGCCAGCTGACTATCAGCGAGAGCCTAGGCCCCAAAGCCGTGGAGCACATCTGACTATCAACGACTCGACGCTTCCACCCTGGCATGCGCCTGCCGTGGCGTCCTCGTGAGAGAAAAAAAATCATTTGCATGAGAGAATCAGTGAGGCTGTGAGAGAATCCTCGTGAGAGAAAAGTTTTCTTTTAAAAAAGTTCTGTACGGTCCACCCTACTGACGTTGCCCACCGCTTCCTTTATAGATGGTCAACCGGCCGACCCGGCACGGGCCCGGGGAAGCACGGCCCATCAGCCAACGGGCCGGCACGGGTACACGGGCTTAACGGGCCGTGCCTAGAGAGCCCACATGCCTGGCCATTGGCCTAGGCACGGCCCTCTGGGCCATTTTTCGTGTCGGGCCAGCCCGCAAGGCACGCTCAAAAAAACGGGCCGTGCCAGCACTAGCCCGTCAGAGATCCCAAACAGCAGAAAACATAGAGAAATTTAACCAAAGTTAAAAAAACAGCAGAAAATATAGACAAATATAATAAATGAGCTGTTTTGTGCAATGCTGCCTCATTAAAAACCTTTCTAGGTAAAACTCACCCTTGTGAGAAACCCTAGAAAGGAAAAAAGAGTGCAGCCAGCTCAAAGTTTAATCACTAAGTTCGTATCTGTTACAAATGTATATTACAATACAAAATGACTCTCTCACAATCACTCAATGACAAAGCAGTGAAAGCACAGATCAGATGACCACATCACAGTCTAGAAGAGACAGCAGATACAGGAACAGACATAATATCCCTTGCCATTATGGATAAAACTGGATATGTTAGCTTGTGGTCACGCCACCAGAGAAGTATATCAAAATCATCCTCATAAGAAGTGACATTGTCACTGTCTAAGTAGGCTGAGAGCTCACAAATAGCAGATGAAGATGAAGCAGAAGGGGTAGGGGGAGGACCAACAACACCTGAACTGGAATCTCCAAATATTCTTCCCCAAGCTTGTTTTCTTTTACCTGTATGAATAGAAGGCCGAGCAGCCCTTTGAGCCCTAACTGCACCAAACTTAGTCTCATATTTAGTAAACAGTTTATACAATTCATTTTTGACATCAGCATAATATGTACTGTACTCACACCCAGTGCACTCTCCAAGTAAATGCAACACATTAAAAAAACCTCTCATCTTAGCTCTAGGGTCCAGAATGAATGCATATGAATATAGCAAAGGTATGTCACTCCAGTATTTAAGGAATTTAAGTTGCATTGGAAACACAATAGTTCTAAGATTTAAATCTCTTTCACATGCTTTCAAATGAGATGCAATTTCCAGAATATGGTGAAGAACTAGTGGACTAGTTGGATAATAAACACCAGACAGAACAACAGTAGAGTCATAGTACAGTTCTAGAAACTCTAAAATCTTCTCAGCAACATACCAATGATTAGGAGGCAACAATTGTGACTCATAATGTGAATTGATGAAGACAGAAAAAAACAGTTTTGTATGGGACCAAGTGTTTAAGCATCAAATAAGTAGAATTCCATCTAACATCCATATCCAAGCCAAATTTTCTGGGTCTAACACCCCTTGCTAAGCAGTACTCTTTAAATGTTGCTATTCTAGAATTAGAAGCATTTAAGAAATTAATTGCAGTTCTAAAATCTTCCAAAAAAGGTTTCAGTCTCTTCATTCCAGATTTAACAATGAGATTAATGATATGACAAGCACAACGTTGATGCATAAGAGTGTAGTTAGACGAAGGATCAGGACCCAAATAACCAGCAAACAAAGGTGTCAATGTATCCATAGCCTTTGAATTAGAAGAAGCATTGTCTAGAGTGATAGAGAAAATCTTGTCAACCAGACAAAACTCCTCAACCACAACACCAATTCTTTCAGCAATATTTTGACCAGTATGTCTAACCTCAATAAGCCTAAGACCAATGACCTTTTTCTGTAATTCCCAATCAGCATTAACATAATGACAGACAACACTAATGTAGTCCTCCTTAGCATTACCAGACCAAATATCCGAGATTAATGCAACCGAAGAAGTAGCAGGCAACACAGAATTGATAAGCACATTACGTCGTTCAGTGAAAAGCTTCAGAAGGTCTCTAGTGGTGGTCTGTCTAGACACTTTGGTAAACCTGGGGTTATGAGCATGGGCAATATATTCCTCCCAGTCCTGTGACTCACCAATACCTAATGGAAGGTCAAGCCTAGCAATCAGACGACATAACTCAGTTCGAGCAAAAATAGGATCATATTCCCAATTGTGTAGAGAACCATCATGATTGAAAGCAAGCCTAGACTGGACCCTAGCAGCGTGATCAACCTTCTTCCTACAAGCTTTCTGGTGTTGTCGGTGTTTCGAACCCGGGGGGTCCCTGGACCGACGAGTAAATTATCGCCATGTGTCCCAGCCCAGATGGGTCAGCGCGAGACGGAGCGCGAAGGGGGGAAGAAGCCGGAGGGAGACGGGCGTGAGAGGTGGAATCTCGTGGCCTTCGTGTTTGTCCTGCGCCCAGGTCGGGTGCGCTTGCAGTAGGGGGTTACAAGCGTCCACGCGGGAGGGAGGGAGCGGCCTCACGCGAGCGCCGTCCCGTCCTTCCCCGCGCGGCCAACCCTCTGTAAGAGGGCCCTGGTCCTTCCTTTTATAGGCGCAAGGAGAGGATCCAGGTGTACAATGGGGGTGTAGCAGTGTGCTAATGTGTCTAGTGGAGGAGAGCTAGCGCCCTAAGTACATGCCATCGTGGCAGCCGGAGAGGTTTTGGCACCCGGTTCGTGTGGTGTCGTGGCCGTCGGAGGAGCGCTGGAGCCCGGCGGAAGGACAGCTGTCAGGGCTGTCGAGTCCTTGCTAACGTCCTCTTGCTTCCGTAAGGGGGCTGAGAGCCGCCATCGTCATAGAGCGTGCGGGGCGCCATCAATACTTGTCTGGCGGAGCGAGCTAGATGGGACGCCGGTCTTGTTCCCCGTAGCCTGAGTCAGCTTGGGGCAGGGTAATGATGGCACCTCCTGTTGACGCGGTCGGTCCGTGCCCTAGTTTGGGCGAGGTGGAGGCTCCTCCGAGGTCGAGGTCGAGTCTGTCTTCCAAGGTCGAGGTCGAGTCCGAGCCCCCGGGTCGGACGAGGCGGAGACCGTCGGCTGATGCCAGGGCTGAGTCCGAGCCCTGGGGTCGGGCGAAGCGGAGTTCATCGTCCTACGGGGCTGAGCCCGAGTCCGAGCCCTGGGGTCGGGCGAAGCGGAGTTCGTCGTCTTCCGGGGCTGAGCCCGAGTCCGAGCCCTGGGGTCGAGCGGAGCGGAGTTCGTCGTCTTCCAGGGCTGAGCCCGAGTCTGAGCCCTGGGGTCGGGCGGAGCGGAGTTCGTCGTCTTCTGGGGCTGAGCCCGAGTCCGAGCCCTGGGGTCGGGCGAAGCGGAGTCCGTCGTCTTCCGGGGCTGAGCCCGAGTCCGAGCCCTGGGGTCGGGCGGAGCGGAGTTCGTAGTCTTCCGGGGCTGAGCCCGAGTCCGAGCCCTGGGGTCGAGCGAAGCGGAGTCCGTCGTCTTCCGGGGCTGTGCCCGAGTCCGAGCCCTGGGGTCGGGCGAAGCGGAGTTTCCCATGGCGCCTAGGGCCGGACTTGGCTGCTGTCAGCCTCACTCTGTCGAGTGGCTCAGCAGTCGGTGCGGCGCAGGCGGCGCTGTCCTCTTGTCAGACCGGTCAGTGGAGCGGCGAAGTGACTGCGGTCACTTCGGCTCTGTCGACTGGAGGGCGTGCGTCAGGATAAAGGTGTCAGGCCACCTTTGCATTAAATGCCCCTACGATTTGGTCGGTTGGCGTGGCGATTTGGCCTAGGTTGCTTCTTGGTGAAGACCGGGCCTCGGGCGAGCCGAAGGTGTGTCTGTTGCTGGAGGTGGGCCTCGGGCGAGACGTAGATCCTCTGGGGTTGGCTGCCCTTGCCCGAGGCTGGGCTCGGGCGAGGCGTGATCGCGTCCCTCGAATGGACCGATCCTTGACTTAGTCGCACCCATCAGGCCTTTGCAGCTTTGTGCTGATGGGGGTTACCAGCTGAGATTTAGGAGTCTTGAAGGTACCCCTAATTATGGTCCCTAATAGTAGCCCCCGAGCCTCGAAGGGAGTGTTAATACTCGCTTGGAGGCTTTTGTCGCACTTTTTTGCAAGGGGACCAGCCTTTCTCGGTTGCGTTTTGTTCCGGTGGGTGCGCGCGAGCGCACCCGCCGGGTGTAGCCCCCGAGGCCTCGAAGGAGTGGTTTGACTCCTCCAAGGTCTTAATGCCTCGGCGCAATGCTTCGGCTAGTCTGGTCGTTCCCTCATGCGAGCTGGCCGTAGCCCGGGTGCACGGTCGGGTCCCAAGTTCTCGGGCTGGTATGTTGACACTGTCAACGGTTTGGCCGGAGCCGGGTTTGCGAGAGCAGCCCTCGAGCCTCTGCACAGGGCAAGAGGACGGTCAAGGACAGACTCGGCTTTTTTACATACGCCCCTGCGTCGCCTTTCCGCAAGGAGGAGGGGGGAAAGCGCCATGTTGCCCTCGAAGGGCGCCGAAAACGGTGTCTCCGGTGAGCTGCTGGCAGGTAATCCGAGTGGACGCCCGTGCCCCATTTGTTAGGGGTCGGCTAGAAGCCCGGAGGCGCGCTCCAAAAGTACCTGCGGGTGATCTGCCGGACTCGGTCCCCTTTCGACGGGGTCCGAGGGCTCGACGCCTCCCTCTGATGGGATTTGGTTACAAGATCGTTCCCGCTGGTCTCGAAAATGTCCTGGGGTACCTCGGGAGCGTAGCCCGAGCCTCGGTTATGTATCGAACGTACCCAGGGTCATCCCTCGCTCTGTGTCTAAGGCGGCTGTGAACCCTTCGAGGACCAGCCTACGAACCCCTGATTAGTAGTGGGCGCGGAGCCCGAGTGGCCTGAGGCGGTCGTTGAACCCTTCCGAGGGGCCGGCCTTCGAACCTCTGACCAGTAATGGGCGCGGAAACCCAAGCGCTCTGAGGCGGCTGTTGAACCCCTCCGAGGGGCCAGCCTTTGAACCTCTGATCAGTAGGGAGGCTCGGGGCCTGTTTCCTTCACGGAGAAGGATCCTTTTCGGGGTATCCCCCTTTCACGGTCCCTATTGTAAGAGAGAGAAAGAGGAAAAGGAAAAGGACACGAAATCGAATGACGTGGCGTACCTTTTTTGACGCGGTCATTATGGCGAAGGCGAAGCGTCGCTCGATTCTCCTGCCAGAGGCGCCGCCTGTCCCGTCGCTGAGTTAATGCGGCGGGGCGAGTGGTTCGCGAGGCGGCCGTTGCGCTTGCGCGAGCCATTCGAGGAACGGAACACGGGCGCGCCGTCTTCACGCCGTGAGAGAGGGTTCTCTCGCTGCCCCTGGATGGGACGTAAGCTTGGCTGACGACGTGACCGCTGCTCCTGCCCGCCTGCCACCGCCATTACTGCCGGCCCATTTTTGGCCGTATTGATCGTCGCGCCTGGCTGGCACTGCTGGGTCATACGCAGGGTTGCCTCGAGTCACGGTACTGGTTTCGCAGTCGAGGAGGCATGGTAGTGGTGCGAGTGGCGGTGCAGTTGCTTGCACGTAGCAACCGGCGCGCCGGTTGCATGACACGTGGGCCTGGGCCTCCATGCTGGGTGCGTTGGAAGTCGAAGGGGTGCGCCCACTTGGTGCGGTTGCGTGCCGACTGCATGGCTGTCCGCCCTTTCACCCGCTGGTCTGGGCGAAAGTGGAGGAATGCTTGTAACCGCTGGGCAGTGGCATGCACCGCGTGCGGCGGTTTGGCTTCTTCTGCCCTGGGCCAGCTTGCATGACGCGTGGGACCCAGCCCCCGCGCCATAGGGGGAGGACCTTGGAGCGTGTTGGAGAAGACTCAGCCCGCGACGGCTGGGGACGCAAGTAGGGAGAGTTGCCTTTAAAAGGAGAGTGACCCCCTTGAAAGGCGACCATGTCTTCGCGCTCCCTTATGCATCGCGCCTTTTCGCCTTCCGAGCCCCCGGATGGGGAACACCCGCAGTCCTTCCGCCTTGTCGTTGGAGGAACGCAACTTCGTGGAAGTTGGTACCTTTCAGTCATCGTTCGGCTTCAAGGATTTTCATCAGGCAGCCCGACTGCAACCCCTCGCCGGTGGTCACCCAAGACGGTGACCACCAGCTCCTGGGTGGGGAGAAGTAAGCCGGGCTGCGATCTTGGTCCCGCCCTCAGCTTCAAGGATGTTCATCATCCTTGCTGGGGCGGAGGCCGGGCTGAGCCGGAGCTCTACCTCCCACGTGGGTTCGTGGGTCAGCCTCTCCTTCAGCATTCGAGGGAGAGGGCGCTCACTGGCCCTGTGAGAGGGGCGGACTTCGACAACGCGGGGCTGGTCGACGGCGGGCGTCGTCAGCTTCAGCGCGTTGGGCTCGCCGGCTTGGCTCCTGGTGCCCCCTCCTGCCGCAAGGGCGGTTGTCGCATCGCACGCACGGGAGGACCGCCCAAGACGTCGCGCACTGCTAGGGTGGCGTTCGTGTTCTGGGGCTGTCCTACCTTTGCACCGGTACGGCGCCTCCGCGCAGAGGTCGGTGCCCCGCTCGTCCGGGAGGATCCGAGTGGGGATCTGCCGATGGGCTGACGGCTCCTGTCGTCGGTGCCGGGGTGGATGCGGCTCGAGAAGTCCTCGTCGCCGACGGGATCACCGCCACCATCCGCGCTCCGGGCCTCCGGCTCTTTGTACTTGTCCTCGCCCCTCGTGCGTCGGCGCGGGCGAGGGCAAGGTTGCAGTGGCGTCTGCCCTGAGGCCATCGCTGCTGCAGTTCGGCCACCCGAAACGGGGGTCATCGTCGCTGCTGCTGGAGCGGGCGACGGCGAGCCATCTGTCGGCCTTCTGTTGCTCCGCAGGCCCCCCCCCCAATCGTGTGGGGTTGTTCGTACCTGCGGAGGTGGAACCGGAGTTCCGTTTGCAATGGCACCTTGAATGCCGGTCTTTTGTTCATTGTGGCTGTCAGGGCCTGAACATGTATGTATTTTCGGCGCGGAGCCGTATTTTTTCCTCATTTTCGAGCACTAAGACTCGCCTGTTGGTTATCTGAACCGCTTCACCAAGCGTGAGTCGCCTCGTGCGAAGGTGATGAGTGAGGTATCTGTATCCCGGAGGCGTAGGAGTCCCTCGGCTCGGTCGGCCTTGCTGTCCGAGGCTTCTCCTGCTTAGTTAAAGGAACCCCTCGGCCGCTCTTCGATGAGCCAAAGCCGGGGGTAGCGGTGTCAGCTCGAAAAGAGGCAGAGTTGGCTTCGAAAAGAAGACTTGGTCGGCCGGAGCCTGGCCGGGTCGTCCGTTGGCGGGACCGACGCCGGAGTTGAGTTGCCGAGGCCACAAACCGAGCCGATGTCTTCGGGAGGCAGCAGGCCGAGGCCTCGGGGTGGTCGGCCGAGCCGTCTGCTCGAGCCGGATTCCTGGAGAAGACCCTGGCAGCGATGGCCCGGGCGTGGTGCTGATGTCGTCCTTCAGAGTGGAGATTCTCCGACTACTTCGCCGTCCGAGGCTAGGTCGGACCTCGCCGAAGGTGTAGTTGACGCCGAGGGTGCTGCTGCTCCCTTCAACTGTCAAGATCCGAGCCTGCAGGATCGGATTATCTTGTAGTGTGTGTATGTTTTCTGCGCCCGCCGAGGCCCAAACACACCATCGTCGTGTTGTAAAGTTGCGCTTCTTTTCCTCTTGTTTCGAGTATCTGGACTTTTTTGTCGGTAACAGAATTGTCTGTGCGAGCGAGAGTTGCTTTTCACGGAAGGCGATGAGTGAGGTATCCGTATCCCGGAGGCGTAGGAATCCCTCGGCTGCCTTGCCGCTTACGCGCACTCTTACCCGTCCATAGGGTTCTGTCACCGACGCAGTCGAGAAGGCCCGAAGAATCGTTTCAGCAGAGGAGCTTTCGAGCGTGAAGACTTGTTCGGTCCGCGAAATCACCTATCCGAACGCGAGTTACTTATCGCAGAAGGTGATGAGTGAGGTATCCGTATCCCGGAGGCGTAGGAGTCCCTCGGCTTGGTCAGCCTTGGCTGCTTACGTGTACTCCGTCGTTTTCAGGATCCACTTTCGAAGTAGTCGAGAAGCACGAAAGACATTCTGGCAGAAGAGATCTTTTTTCGAGGAAAATTTCGACGCAGAGGGGGTTCCCCCCTTTTAGCCCTCGAGGGAGGGTCAAGCTTTGCCGAGGCAAGGCTGACCCTTCCTTGATGACTAAACTTTGCGTGGGAACGAGGCATACTAACAACTTAAAAGCATCTTAAGGGTAGAAGCGACGTAGCTGTTGGATGTTCCAAGCGTTGCTGTAGACCTCGCCTTGACTGTTGGCTAGCTTGTACGTTCCAGGCTTCAGGACTTTGGCGATGACGAACGGCCCTTCCCAGGGAGGTGTGAGCTTGTAATGCCCTCGGGCGTCTTGTCACAGCCGAAGCACCAGGTCGCCCGCCTGGAGGTCTCGGGACCGAACCCCTCGGGCGTGGTAGCGTCGCAGGGACTGTTGGTACCGCGCCGAGTGTAGTAAGGCCATGTCCCGAGCCTCTTCCAGCTGGTCCAGTGAGTCTTCTCGATTAGCTTGATTGCTTTGGTCGGCGTAGGCCCTCGTCCTCGGGGAACCGTATTCTAAGTCTGTGGGCAAGATGGCCTCGACCCCATAGACTAGAAAGAACGGTGTGAAGCCCGTGGCTCGGCTCGGCGTTGTCCTCAGACTCCAGACCACCGAGGGGAGTTCCTTCATCCACCGCTTGCCGAATTTGTTGAGGTCGTTGTAGATCCGCGGCTTGAGTCCTTGCAGGATCATGTCATTGGCACGCTCTACTTGCCCATTCGTCATGGGGTGAGCCACGGCGGCCCAGTCCACCCGGATGTGGTGATCCTCGCAGAAGTCCAGGAACTTTCTACCGGTGAACTGGGTGCCGTTGTCGGTGATGATGGAGTTTGGGACCCCAAAGTGATGGATGATGTTGGTGAAGAATGCCACCGCTTGTTCGGACCTGATGCTGTTTAGGGGTCGGACCTCGATCCACTTGGAGAATTTGTCGATGGCGACCAACAGGTGCGTGTAGCCCCTGGGTGCCTTCTGCAAGGGGCCGACTAGGTCCAGACCCCACACAGAAAACGGCCAGGTGATGGGTATGGTCTGCAGGGCCTGAGCGGGCAGGGGGGTCTGCCTTGCATAGAACTGACACCCTTCGCAGGTGCGGACAATTCTAGTGGCGTCGGCCACCGCCGTCGGCCAGTAGAAACCTTGTCAGAAGGCGTTTCCAACAAGGGTTCGAGGTGCTGCGTGATGGCCGCAAGCCCTCGAATGTATCTCTTGTAGGAGCTCCTGACCTTCGGCGATGGGAATGCATCGCTGGAGGATGCCTGAGGGGCTGCGGTGGTAGAGCTCCTTCCCGTCTCCCAGCAAGACGAACGACTTGGCGCGCCGCGCCAACCGCCGAGCTTCGGCTTGGTCGAGGGGTAGCTCCCCTCGGTGGAGATATTGCAGGTACGGGGTCTGTCAGTTTCGATCAGGCGTGACCCCGCTCCGCTCCTCCTCGACGCGCAGTGCCTCACCCTCGGGGGCCGAGGGTGCCTCGGGCTAGGCCGAGGGTGCCTCGGACTGAGCCGAGGGTGCCTCGGACTGGGCCGAGGGTGCCTCGGGCTCGGGCGTGTCGTCGATCTTGACGGAGGGTCGGTGCAGGTCTCGGGAGAAGACGTCCGGGGGAACCATTGTTCGCCCCGAGGCTATTTTAGCCAGCTCGTCCACAGTCTCGTTGTAGCGTCGGGCGATGTGGTTGAGTTCGAGCCCGTAGAGCTTGTCCTCCAGGCGCCGAACCTCATCGCAGTAGGCCTCCATCTTCGGGTCGCGGCAGTGGGAGTTCTTCATGACTTGGTCGATAACGAGCTACGAGTCACCGCGTGCGTCGAGGCGTCGAACCCCTAGCTCGATGGCGATGCGCAACCCATTGACCAGAGCCTCGTACTCGGCCACATTGTTGGATGTCGGGAAGTGGAGGCGTAGCACATAGCGCAGGTGCTTCCCGAGGGGCGAGATGAAGAGCAGGCCTGTGCCCGCTCCTGTCTTCATAAGTGACCCGTCGAAGAACATGGTCCAGAGTTCCGGTTGGATTGGAGCTGTTGGGAGCTGGGTGTCGACCCATTCAGCCACGAAGTCCGCCAAGACCTGGGACTTGATGGCCTTCCGTGGGGCGAACGAGATCGTTTCGCCCATGATTTCCACCTCCCACTTTGCAATTCTACCCGAGGCCTCTCGGCACTGGATGATCTCCCCCAGGGGGAAGGATGACACCACAGTTACCGGATGAGACTCGAAGTAGTGTCGCAACTTCCGACGCGTCAGGATCACTGCGTACAGCAGCTTCTGAATTTGTGGGTAGCGGATCTTGGTCTCGGACAATACCTCACTGATGAAGTAGACTAGCCTCTGGACGGGCAATGTATGCCCCTCTTCTCGTCTCTCAACCACAATCGCGGCACTAACCACCTGAGTGGTCACGGCGATGTAGATCAAGAGGGATTCTCCGGCAGCGGGGGGCACCAAGATGGGCGCATTCATGAGGAGCGCCTTCAGGTTCCCGAGGGCTTCCTCGGCCTCAGGGGTCCAAGTGAAGCACTCGGCCTTCCTTAAGAGGCGGTACAGAGGCAGGCCTCTTTCGCCGAGGCGCGAGATGTAGTGGCTCAGAGCCGCAAGGCATCCCGTGACTCTCTGTACACCTTTCAAGTCCTTGATGGGCCCCATGCTGGTGATGGCCGCGATCTTCTCTAGGTTGGCCTCGATGCCCCGCTCGGAGACGATGAACCCCAAGAGCATGCCTCGGGGAACCCCGAAGACACACTTTTCAGGATTGAGTTTCACGCCTTTCGCCTTGAGACATCGGAATGTCACTTCAAGGTCGGAAAGGAGGTCGGAGGCTTTCCTCGTTGTTGGGGCGAAGGCAAAGACGCCACCCTTCGCTCGAGGCCTTCGCCGCAGTCGCTGGTCTGACAGAGACAAAACGGGCAGGGACACCCTTCGCTCCATTCGGCACCAGATGAAGGCCTGCGACGACGCCTCCCCGCGGCGCGGCCTCGTTCAGCTCTGAGGCCCACGTGTGATCTGGCCCATTGTAACGGGCCCTGCGTGGCCGCCTTTGTGTTACGGGCCTAATTTGTAAAGGCATGCTTGTAATTACAGCTTGTAACCCTGCTTTATGGGAATATTCTGGGGATAAACTAGGTGTCTGAGGGCACATGCGTCCTTAACACAAGGCGCTGGGCACTCAGATACCTATAAATACCCCCGCACAGTGCCCGTGAGAGGCTAGATTAACAGAGCTATTGCCCCCGAGCACGCAACCCTGTTGTCACCACTGTTCACTCTTGTTGGCTTCTTTGCTGCTGAGAGCAAGTTCCAACAGTTGGCGCCCACCGTTCGTGCTACGACCAAACCACCCGCGATGGCACCCAAGAGAGCTAACCCGAAGGCTGACGAGGCTGCGAAGGCAGCACTGCTTGCCGCAAGGAAGGGCAAGGCCCTCGCCCTCACCCAATCCACCCACCAAGAGCCCACCGAAGACAATATTCCCCGCACCTGCGAGGACGACACCTTCCGCACCTGCGGGCCCGAAGGACAATCGCAGCCGCCCCCAGGCTTCGCCCCACTGGAGGGCGCGGATCTCACCGAGGACGGCGAGGTCCTCGGTGTCTCAACAGAAGAACAGTTACAGCTGCGCGCCCTGCGCCTCAAGAACCGCAATCTCCAGAGGCAGAAAGAGATACTGGAGGCCAAGCGCCAGCGTGTGTCCGCACTAGCCAAGGTGCGACAAATGATACGCGACGAGGAGCAGAAGGCCCAAGACCTCGAGCGCGAGATCGCGCTGATGCAGCGCGAAGGCCACCTCGGTCTACAGCAAGAGCCACCCCTCCAGCAGCGCGCGCAACCGGAAGACACGCGCGAAGGCCACCTCGGCCTGCAGCATGGCCCACCCCTGCAACACCGGGCGCAGCCGGAGAACCCGCGTTTCCCCCAGCATGACTACGCTTTCCAGCACGGCGCGCCATTCCAAGGGGTCAACTACCTCGACGAGCGAAGTCCCCTGGCGCCACACCTACAAGTGACGCCTTGGCCAGCTAACTTCCGAGCAGGGGCATATCCCAAGTACAACGGCAGCACCGACCCGGCGCAATACATAATGAGTTATCAAGTCGCCGTTGCATCCGCCGGAGGGGACGACGCCACAATGGCGAAGTCTTTCATCATCGCCCTAGAGGGCCCAGCACACACCTGGTTCACCAGATTGCCTCCGCTGTCCATTGATTCGTGGAGAAGTCTCAGGGACAAGTTCCTTCTCAACTTCCAAGGGTACCGTCCAGACACCGACGCTTTGGCCGAGCTCTCGCTTTGCAAACAGCTGGAAAAGGAGACTCTGCGGGAGTATTACCGTAAATTCTTAACACTCAAGTCACAGCTGCCCTCCGTCGATGATCAGATCGCTATCCACTACGCCATCAGTGGCCTTCGGGCCGGCGTCCTCTACAGCCACTGTATCAGAGATCCACCCAAGAACCTCTAGGAGCTATATCAGCTCTTTGAAAAATATGCCAAATCCGAAGAGCTCCACCAGCGCAAGGTTGAGTCACAGCGGAAGCCCAAAGATGCCCCGCAGTCCAGCCGCACGTGGACGAGGACTCCGCAACCAGACTCCGGTCGAGATGGCCGCAGTCAACAGCAAGTGCACAACATCGCCAACCAGCAGCCTGCTGCTGACCCCCTCGTCGCCAGGAATATCCCCCCCAGGGCCGCGGAAACGGAACTCGTGGCAGGGGCCGAGGGCGCGCGCAGCCGCCGCGCCGGTTCTACTGCCTTTTCCACGGCGAAGACTGCGCCCACCAAACCAAAGACTGCCCAGAAACGAAAGCCACCAGGGACAGAATGGCGCGGGCGCAGCCAGCCGACAATCCCAGAATTGTCGCGCATAATTACCAGCCACCCCCTCCACCATATATCCACGCTCCCGCTCCGCATCCACCGCACCACGCCTACCAACACCATCAGGAAGTACAAATCGTACCTCCTCCGCCCCCACCACCACACCAGCAACACCAAAACATCCCCCATGCCCCAAAGCAGGAGGACTTCGCCGATCAACCATATCGCGGAGTCATTCACATGATAACAGGGGGGTCCAGCACCGATTTCGACACCAAGCGGCAGAAGCGGGACCACTACCGCAGCATCAACCATGTCGCCGTCACTGGCCCAGTCGTGCAAACAAAGTGGTCCCACATACCGCTAACCTTCGACGCACGAGACGTCGACCTGCGCAGTGCCCCCCACATCGACGCTATGGTCATCAATTGCAGCGTGGCAGGCTGGGACTTACACAAAGTCCTAGTCGACAACGGCAGTCAGGCTGACATCATCTTCCTCCACGCCTTCGACCGCATGGGTATAAGCCACAGCCTGCTCAAGCCTTCGGACAACCCGTTGTATGGTTTCGGCGGCAAGGGCACTTTTCCCGTTGGCAAAATAGAGTTGCCCCTCTCCTTCGATGTAGCACCCAATGCCCGAAGTGAGCAAGTAACCTTCGACATTGTCGACATGGTATATCCATACAACGCCATCATGGGCCGGGGCTCCATCAATAAGTTCGAAGCTGCCATCCACGGGCTGTACCTATGTATGAAGATACCAGGTCCGCTAGGCGCCATTGCAATCTACGGCAACCAGCAGACGGCGCGCAACATAGAGCGGGACTTCGTGCCTGGTCAGAGGAACGTACACTGTCTCACGACCCAGCGCGAGGTCCCCGCGCCCGCCAGCCCAACCGATAAGCAGCACGACAAGGCACAGTTGCAGAGCCAAGACGGGACCAGGACTGTCCCCCTCGATCAGGCCACGCCCAAGCAGACAGTCACTATCAGCGAAGACCTCACCTCACTCGAAGAAGAGAAACTTCTCTGCTGCCTGGCCAAGAATAAAGATGTCTTCGCCTGGTCTGCCCTCGACTTGGTCGGAGTCAGCCGATCCATAATTGAGCACAGCTTGGGAATTGACCCTTCGGTGCGACCAAAAAAGCAGAGGCTTTGCAAAATGTCCGACGAAAAGACAGAGGCCGCCAAGGCGGAGGTGCACCGCCTCCTAGAGGCTAAATTCATTGAGCCAGTGGCTTACCCCTCGTGGCTCTCCAATGTTGTAATGGTGCAGAAAAAAAGCGGGAAATGGCGAATGTGCATAGACTTCACCAGTCTCAATAAGGCCTGCCCAAAGGACAATTTCCCGTTGCCACGGATCGACAAAATCGTCGATAGCGCGGCCGGCTGCGAGGTCATGTCTCTCCTCGACTGCTTCTCCGGCTATCACCAGATATACATGAAGGAGGAAGACAAGGCTAGCACCAGTTTTATAACACCCTTCGGCACTTATTGCTTCATCAGAATGCCGGAGGGTCTCAAGAATGTCGGGTCCACCTTCTCCAGACTCACCAAAACAGTACTCGAGGGCCAGGTCGGCAGAAATATATTTACATATGTGGACGACATCGTCGTCGCCAGCAAGAATAAGGAGGACCATCTCGCCGACCTGGCCGAGACATTCGCGAACATGCGCGATGCACGGCTCCGCCTAAACCCGGAAAAGTGCGTCTTCGGTGTTCGCCAAGGCAAGATATTGGGCTACCTGGTGTCACGCCGCGGCATCGAGGCCAACCCAACCAAGATCCAGGCCATCGTCGACATGTCGCCTCCGCAGTCCGCCAGGGACGTCTAGCGTCTGACAGGCAGATTGGCCGCTCTCAACAGATTCATCTCCAGGTTCGCTGAGCGAAGTCTCCCCTTCCTCAAAACACTCCGCGGTGCAAAAGACTTCGCCTGGGGACCGGAGCAAGCAGCGGCCTTCGCCTCACTAAAACAGTACCTGTCGGAGCTGGCCACCCTCACAAGCCCCGACTCCTCGCTCCCCCTATTGCTCTATGTCGCGGCTTCGCCGTACGCGATCAGCGCGGCACTAGTGTAGGAGCAGACAGTCGAGGGCGCAGTCAGATAGTGCCCTGTTTACTATGTCTCCGAGGTCCTGACACCGTCCAAATGCAACATGACAGAGCTGGAGAAGATCGCCTACGCAGTTGTTATGTCCTCGCGCAAGCTGCGCCATTACTTTGAAGCATTCAAGGTCCGAGTCACCTCCGACAGGGGGCTCGGCGAACTATTCAGAAACTCGGAGGCATCGGTGAGGATTGCCAAGTGGGCAGCCGAACTCTCCGGCTACCACATCAGCTTCGAGCCCAGGACAGTCATCAAGTCACAAGTCCTAGCAGACTTCGTCGTCGACTAGACTGGGCCAGTAACACAGCCAGACCCGTCCACAGAGAAGGTCTGGACCATCCATTGCGACGGCGCATGGTGCCATGCGGGGGCAGGCGTCGCGGCAGTCGTCACCTCACCAGCCGGAGTCAAACACAGATATGCAGCACGCCTCAACTTCGCTCTAGAGTCCGACAGATGCACAAACAATATAGCAGAGTATGAAGCGGTTATCCTCGGCCTCCGCAAGCTAAGGGCCCTCGGAGTCACCACATGTATCATCAAGACAGACTCCAAGATAGTTGCCGGCCAGGTCGAGAAAGACTATGCAGCAAAAGACCCCGCGCTCATGCAATACCTCGCGGCTATCCGAAGCCTCGAGAGACAGTTCAAGGGATTCACCTTACAGCATGTGGATAGGGCCAAGAACGAGGAGGCCGATGCATTAGCCAAGGCCGCCGCCAGGGGCGAGCCCTTGCCCTCCGACGTGTTCTTTCACACCATCGACACGCCAGCCGTCCGGAGCCCCGAAGGGCTCCAAATAACTAATGATAGCGAGGGCCACCGCATAGTCAACCTAATCATGACCGAAGACTGGCGGGCACCAATAACCCTGTTCCTACAGGGGTACTATCATCCAACCGACGTCAGTGAGGCAAAGCGCCTCAGACATCGAAGCCGGGACTTCGCACTGATTGAGAGCCAATTATACAAGAAAGGGGTCAGTCAGCCAATGCTGAAATGCGTCACCGAAACCGAAGGCATGCAGATCCTACACGAAGTCCACAGTGGCACGTGCGGCTCGCACGCAGGGCCAAGAGCCCTGGCTGCCAAGGTGATCCGACAAGGGTTTTACTGGCCTGCAATGATCTGCGCCGCAAATCGAGTCACAAGGTCCTGCGAAGCCTGCCAGAAGTTCTCTCCTCGGTCAGGCAACCCCTCGCAATATACAAAGCTGATCGCCCATACATGGCCTCTCCAGCGCTGGGGCCTGGACATTGTCGGGCCCCTGCCCACCGCTCAGGGGAACCTTAAGTTCGCCTTCGTAGCCGTTGAATACTTCACCAAATGGATTGAAGCGAGGGCTGTTTCCACAATCACATCAAAGACTGCCCAAAAATTCTTCTGGCAGAACATTGTTTGCCGCTTCGGAGTACCGTCCGAGCTAACAGTTGACAACGGCAAGCAGTTCGACAGCCAAGATTTCAAGGATTTTTGCTTCTCCATCGGCACCAAGCTTGCCTTCGCTTCAGTCTATCATCCGCAGTCCAACGGGGTCGTGGAGCGTGCCAATGGGAAAATCTTCACAGCTGTCAAGAAGATGCTCCTCGACGAAAAAAAGGTAGATGGACCGATTTACTACCGGAGGCAGTCTGGGCGCTAAACACAACTGAGTGCAGGGCGACCGGGTTCACTCCTTTCCGCCTTCTATACGGATCGGAGGCAATGACCCCGCAAGAAATAAAGCATGGGTCCCCGCGTACAGTTCCGTCAGCCGTCCCCGACGTGGACAAGCCAACTTCAAAAGATCTCATTGACGGAGACCGGGTCTTCGCCCTACAGGCCCTAAACAAATACCAAGCCCAGACCAAAGCATGGCGCGACCACGCAGTCATCCCGAGGGAGTTCAGCGAGGGGGACCTCGTACTCGTCCGAACAGCTCAGACGGAGTCCAAGGGCAAGTTGGAGCCCAAGTGGGAGGAACCCTTCATAGTCAAGACAAAAGCTTCCCCCAGCGCTTACAGGCTCACAACGCCAAATGGCGAGGACCTGGAGCACTCCTGGAACATCGACAACCTCCGCAAATTTTTTGTTTGACCCATTTAGGGCTGATTTCGCCCTTGTAATTCGCCGCAAACAATCTTGTACCGGCCCGCACTCTTTTCCTCCCGGGGGGTGAGGTTTTTAACGAGGCGGAGCCATGTAATATATGTGAGAAAAATCCCCCGCAAAAACATGTGTCGAAAAAAGACCGCGACAACGGTCTTCGGCATTCGACCAATTCGAAGTCACCGCGAGGCTAAGCGCTAGCCACCCTCGCGTGCGACAAGTCCGCGCAGAAGTCGCCTAAGGGTGCAGCCGGACTAAGCACAACAAGTGCGAAAAAATCCGATGTCTATCGCGAAGACTATCCGCGCAGAAGTCGCCTAAGGGTGCAGCCGGACTAAGCACAACAAGTGCGAAAAAATCCGATGTCTATTGCGAAGACTATCCGCGCAGAAGTCGCCTAAGGGTGCAGCCGGACTAAGCACAACAAGTGCGAAAAAATCCGATGTCTATCGCGAAGACTATCCGCGCAGAAGTCGCCTAAGGGTGCAGCCGGACTAAGCACAACAAGTGCGAAAAAATCCGATGTCTATCGCGAAGACTATCCGCGCAGAAGTCGCCTAAGGGTGCAGCCGGACTAAGCACAACAAGTGCGAAAAAATCCGATGTCTATCGCGAAGACTATCCGCGCAGAAGTCGCCTAAGGGTGCAGCCGGACTAAGCACAACAAGTGCGAAAAAATCCGATGTCTATCGCGAAGACTATTCGCGCAGAAGTCGCCCAAGGGTGCAGCCGGACTAGCACAACAAGTGCGAAAAAACCCGAAGTCTATCGCAAAGAACCCACGCAGAAGCCGCCTAAGGGCGCAGCCGAACCAGTACAACAAAAGCAGAAACGACAGCATCAAACCACCCGCGCTAAGACCGACTATAATCACACCAGCACAGCATAGCCAACCATACCAGACAAAGTACACAACGTCCTCGCAGGCACAGGCACGCGAGGGCACACAACTTCATCTTACAAGCCTTTACACATATACAAGCGAGGGCGCCACACTCTACATCGGCTCAACCTTAGGAATAATTCCCATCTCCCTATAATTAAATAACATTATCCTAAGCTCCTCACCCGCAAAAAGACTTCGCAGCTCCCCTTCCCCTGCACCCGCGGCGGCCGGCAAAGACAGCAGCTCCTGCCGACCAGCCCTACTCACGCGAAGCCGAGCCCCTTCCTCCGCACTAACCCTACGCTTTGCAACCTCCCTTCGTCGTCGGCGTCCGGTGCTAGGACCTGGCACGTCTGGCGCGTCCGCGGCGTGTGGCGAAGCCTCCGCCGCAGCCACGTCCAAGGCCGCAAAATAATCCAAGTCCTCCTCCGACGACTCCTCAGTCCACTCAACCGAGCTCCCAGAGTCAGTAAAATCAAAAAACTCAGATACAGACCCACCATATTCATTCCCACCTTCCGCGGTCGAAGCCGCCAAAAACTCAGTAGTAGCGGTTGCGTGCGCAGGCCCAAAATCTTGAACCTGCGCAGCAACCAAAATTCAGCACAACATCCAAAAATTCCCCAACCCTAAACACCTACTACGCCACCTGCGAAGGCCCTGACGCTGCGGGAGCCTCCGCCGTTGGCTCCGCCGTTGGCTCCGCCGCTGCCTCCGCCGTTGTTTCCGCCGCCACCGCCGCGGGATCTTCAGCACTCGGCACAGCAGCTGCGGGGGCATCAGGGGCGCCTTCGGCCACCTTCGGGGGCAGGTCTTCGCCGGCCACAGCGGATGTGGGGGCAGCTGTCGCGATCGCCGCGGTCTCCGGGGTTGGCTCCAGGGCGACCCCAGTCACAGCCTCCGCGAGGGTCGGCTCCGGGTCTGGCAGCGCGCTGTTCAGAGCCCCGAAGTCGTCCACCCGCTCGCCGCGCTCCGCCTAGGACAAGACACACAGATTCAGCAAACACACGCACAGCCCGCATACAGCAAACGCCAAACAAACAACAACGTTACCTGAGCCCTTGCAGTCTCGGCCCGCTCCCTGACCACCTCACGACCGTACAGACCCCACATCCGGTCATAAAGGGCCCCGGCGGATTCCTTCACTACGGGGTCTTCGACCTTATAGATATCTCGCTCAAATTCTTCATCCGCCTGGTCGAAGGCCTCGAAGTGCCGGCACCCTTCGCGGGAGAGCGCGTTCATCGCCCCCTCGCAGGTCACCAGGGAGGCGTACGACATCAACCCCCCCCCCCCCCCGCGACGGCTGGAAGTTCCAGCAGCTCCTCCTGCACCCACTGCAGACAGCGAAGCCCGGGCTCTCGGTCCGGCACCTCGAAGTCACCGGTCTGCGCACCCAGCTCACGATATGTATCCATAAGCTGCGTGCGCGTCCGTTCGGCCTCCGCATGCATCACGGCCTCGGCCTCCTTCGCGCGGCTCTCCAGGGCGGTGAGCCGCTCTTGCAGATGTTCGGCGAGCTCCTTGGCAAGATTGCCCTCCGCCCGCGCCAGCTTGGCCTCCGCCTGCGCAGCCTGCCCCTTGGCGACGGCCTCGTTGGCTTCCCTCCTCTCCGCCGCCAGTCGGCGCCGGAGGTCAGCCTTCTCCCTCTCCAGGGCGGCCACCCTGTCCGTCAGCTTACGGCACTTGCTGTCGGAGGCCGACTTCTCACGGACAGCGTCAGCATGTTGTGTCCGAAGTCTCTCGACTTCGGCAGACACAGCTGCCGTGAGGGCCCCTGACGCAGTACGGCTGGCGAAGTCAGCCACCTGCAGAGCCGCGACGCAGTACGTAAGGCCGTTGCCCCAAAAGAGGTGGGGGAGAGAGTATAACTCAGCGGACCTGACTCAGCGCCTCCGTCGCCTGACTCAGCGCCTCCGTCACTCCCTTCAGCCGGCGGGTCACTGCGCCCGCCTCGTCCCTAACCACCGCGAGGGCCGACACCTCGCCTCCGGCGTCAAGGGCCTCGCCCCTCGCCTTCGGCACTATGGCCGCCGTCGCGATCTCCGCGCCAGGCGCAACCATAGCAAGCTGGCCCTCGTCCGACCCTGCAACGCATCTTCGAATTAAAAATAATAATAATAATAATAATAATAATAATAATAATAGGCCAACGACTTACCACCAAGATAGTCGTCTACAGTAATATCGGTGCCGAAGTCGGCAACGCGCTTGCCCGACAACGGCAACGCTCGGGCCGCCTTCGAAGCCTCCGCCACTCCGCTGGCCGGCGGCACCACCTTCGTTGACTTGGAGCCTCCGGCGCCCGCCGTTGCCTCCGGTGCCTTGCTAGGTGCAGAGGCGCCCGCCTTCGCCGCCAGCGGCGGCTTGCCTCCGCCGGAGGCCGCAGCCTTCACAGCCCCCCGCTGCCTCTTCGGCCTAGCTTCATGCAGCCTGACAGCCGCCTGGCGTTTTTGCGCCGCACCTTGGCGATCCTTGTCCATCACTGCCCACACAACAGCACCGATATTCCGCCCGTAAGGAAAAACTCTCCACTGACGAACCATACGAGATGTAAAACAGTCCTCGCCAGCCGCGCAGGGGATAGGAACATTCCTAGGCCAGCAACCCCCGGTAACCCTCAGCATCCGAGCCGAAGACTCCCGGAGCTCGGGCGAAGACATCCTTTCCCCCGGGGCCGCACACGTCCTCATTAACTCTCTAGCAAAACTATCAGACACCCCAAGTCCTCCCATTGCAGTACCTAATTTTCTCTTTTTTGAGAAAGGGGCGGCCGCCAGCGCAGGGTCGCCTCCAGTCTCCACCGCCGGTTTCTTTCCACGGCGGTCCGCTTCGTCTTGACCAGGATAGCCGTCGTATGGCAATTGATTTAATTCGAAGACCCTGTTCAAACGGTCATTTGACCCGCGGATATCAAAGCTGCGCTGGCCTTCCGTCCTCGGCACGTAACGCCCCACGAGCCGCACCGCCCCGTCCTCCGCATCGCGCACAAACGCGGCCGGGTCGCGGTTTCGCAGATTCAGTGCGAAGGCAGGGCTTCGCACCACCCTTCCTCCGTGAAAAGGCATCTGGCGAGGGCACACTTCGCCCAGCGCCCAGCCGTGCGCCAAGGGCCACACCCCGTACGCCACGAACTCTTCAACTAAATCACGCCCACTACTCTGACCGGCGGCGCACCGAAGGGCCCCTTCGTCTGCATCTTCCTCTGCCACTTCAAAGGGCGGATACGAAGAGTAATAATGAGAGCACATCTCAGACACAGGGAGTCCTTCATGGCCTTCGACAGTAGCCTCAGCAACGTAAAACCAAAATTCATTCCAATTGCCCCACTTGTTGCGGGCGCACGGAACCAACTCCACTACTTGCATTGTGGTCTTGCCGGTCTTCGGCGTGAATGTGCATGACCCGAACTGGGCGACTTCGTCCCCAATCATCCTCTTCTGCCAATGCAAACAATAATACTTCGCAAAAACTTCAACCGACGGCTGTCCGCCGTACGAAGTCGTCGCCCAGACATACTTCGCCAGTGCCACCACGGCATTCGGTGTCAACTGATGTATTTGAACGTTGAATCTACGCAGGACTTCGCCAACAAACCGGTGCGCAGGCAAGCGGAGACCGGCGGCGAAGAACGCCTCGAAAATGACCAATTCACCCTCCGGCTCGGGGACTTCCTCCGTCCCTGGAGCACGAGCAACTCCGCCGCCAAAGTAGCCCAATCGCTGCATATCTTCAACGCGGGCTGACGTCATCCGTGACACACCAAAATCAACAGAGTCGCCGGCGCGCAACTCCTCCACCATCAAGCTACTCAACGTCTCCTCAGACGAGGCGGCGGCCGGCGGCGTAGTAGCAGCGGAAGAAGAGGAAGACGGCATTGCTACGTACCGTCGGCGGCGGCGGGCGGTCTGCTTCACTCGAGCCAGAACTCCGGCGAGCAAAAGGAGCAGCGGAAGAAGAGGAGCAGCAAGACGGCGGGCGGCTAGGGTTTTCACGGAGCGCGGAAGGCAAAGTTCAAACAGCGCCAACCCCCGCCCCCTTTTATAGGCAGGGCGCGGCTCTTCGGGAAACCCGCAATCCGACAGGGCGCGACGCTTCGGGAAACCCGCAATCCAACAGTACGCCATCCATCAACGGTCACATCAAAAACCCCCGCGGAACCACTTCGAGCGAGGGCAGCGTCTCCGCCATCTAGCGACGTCTTCGGCACCAGGTGACTTTGTCGAACTGGTCCCTCGGAGGGCAAATGTTGGGGCGAAGGCAAAGACACCACCCTTCGCTCGAGGCCTTCGCCGCAGTCGCTGGTCTGACAGAGACAAAACGGGCAGGGACACCCTTCGCTCCATTCGGCACCAGACGAAGGCCTGCGACGACGCCTCCCCGCGGCGCGGCCTCGTTCAGCTCTGAGGCCCACGTGTGATCTGGCCCATTGTAACGGGCCCTGCGTGGCCGCCTTTGTGTTACGGGCCTAATTTGTAAAGGCATGCTTGTAATTACAGCTTGTAACCCTGCTTTATGGGAATATTCTGGGGATAAACTAGGTGTCTGAGGGCACATGCGTCCTTAACACAAGGCGCTGGGCACTCAGATACCTATAAATACCCCCGCACAGTGCCCGTGAGAGGCTAGATTAACAGAGCTATTGCCCCCGAGCACGCAACCCTGTTGTCACCACTGTTCACTCTTGTTGGCTTCTTTGCTGCTGAGAGCAAGTTCCAACACTCGTCTTGACTACGATGTCATCGACGTAAGCCTCGACCGTTCAGCCAATGTGTTCGCCGAACACATGGTTCATGCACCGTTGGTACGTCGCACCCGCATTCCTCAAACCAAACGGCATGGTGACATAGCAGTACATGCCGAAGGGTGTGATGAAAGAAGTCGCGAGCTGGTCGGACTCTTTCATCCTAATTTGGTGATACCCTGAGTAGGCATCGAGGAAAGACAGGGTTTCGCACCCAGCAGTGGAATCCACGATTTGGTCGATGCGAGGCAGAGGGTACGGAACCTTCGGACATGCTTTGTTTAGACCAGTGTAGTCTACACACATCCGCCATTTCCCTCCTTTCTTTCTCACAAGCACGGGGTTGGCAAGCCATTCGGGATGGAATACCTCTTTGATGAACCCTGCCGCCATTAGCTTGTGGATCTCCTCGCCTATGGCTCTGCGCTTTTCTTCGTCGAATCGGCGCAGAGGCTGCTTCACGGGTCGGGCTCCAGCTCGGATATCCAGCGAGTGCTTGGCGACATCCCTCGGTATGCCGGGCATGTCCGAGGGACTCCACGCGAAAACATCGGCGTTTGCACGGAGAAAGTCGACGAGCACTGCTTCCTATTTGGGATCGAGCTCAGAGCCGATCCGGATCTGCTTGGAGGCGTCGCTGCTGGGGTTGAGGGGGACGGACTTAACCGTCTCCGCTGGCTCGAAGTTGCCGGCATGGCGTTTCACGTCTGGCACCTCCTTAGAGAGGCTCTCCAGGTCGGCGATGAGGGCCTCGGATTCGGCGAGGGCCTCGGCGTACTCCACGCACTCCACGTCGCATTCGAACGCGTGTCGGTATGTGGGGCCGACGGTGATGACCCCGTTGGGGCCCGACATCTTGAGCTTGAGGTAGGTGTAGTTGGGGACGACCATGAACTTCGCGTAGCATGGCCTCCCCAGTACTGCGTGGTAGGTTCCTCGGAACCCGACCACCTCGAACGTGAGGGTCTCCCTTCGGAAGTTGGAGGGCGTCCCAAAGCAGACAGGAAGATCGAGTTGTCCGAGGGGCTGGACGTGCTCCCCGGGGATGATCCCGTGGAAAGGCGCAGCGCCTGCCCGGACCGAGGACAGATCAACACGCAGGAGCCCGAGGGTCTCGGCGTAGATGATGTTGAGGCTGCTGCCTCCGTCCATGAGGACCTTGGTGAGCCTGACGTCGCCGATGACGGGGTCGACAACGAGCGGGTATTTTCTCGGGCTTGACACGCGGTCGGGGTGGTCGGCTTGGTCGAAGGTGATGGGCTTGTCGGACCAGTCTAGGTAGACTGGCGCCACCACCTTTACCGAACAGACCTCCCGACGCTCTTGCTTGCGGTGCCGAGCCGAGGCGTTCGCCGCTTGCCCACCGTAGATCATGAAGCAGTCGCGGACCTCGAGGAACTCTCCTGCCTGGTGATCTTCCTTCTTATCGTCGTGGCGAGCCCTGCCACCCTCCGCGGGTGGCCCGGCCCTGTGGAAGTGGCGTCGAAGCATGGCGCACTCCTCAAGGGTGTGCTTGACGGGCCCCTGATGATAGGGGCGCGGATCCTTGAGCATCTTGTCGAAGAGGTTGGCACCTCCGAGGGGTTTCCGAGGGTTCTTGTACTCGGCGGCGGCGACAAGGTCCGTGTCGGCAGCGTCGCGCTTCGCTTGTGACTTCTTCTTGCCTTTCTTCTTGGCGCCACGCTGAGTTGACGCCTCGGGAACATCTTCCGGTGGGCGGCCCTGGGGCTGCTTGTCCTTCCGGAAGATGGCCTCAACCGCCTCCTGGCCAGAGGCGAACTTGGTGGTGATGTCCATCAGCTCGCTCGCCCTGGTGGGGGTCTTGCGACCCAGCTTGCTCACCAGGTCGCGGCAGGTGGTGCCGGCGAGGAACGCGCCGATGACATCTGAATCGGTGATGTTGGGCAGCTCGATGCGCTGCTTCGAGAATCATCGGATGTAGTCCCGGAGAGACTCTCCCGGCTGCTGTCGGCAGCTTTAGAGATCCCAGGAGTTCCCAGGGCGCACGTACGTGCCCTGGAAATTGCCGGCGAAGGCTTGGACCAGGTCGTCCCAGTTGGAGATCTGCCCCGGAGGCAGGTGCTCCAACCAGGCGCGAGCGGTGTCGGAGAGGAACAGGGGGAGGTTGCGGATGATGAGGTTGTCATCGTCCGTTCCACCCAGTTGGCAAGCCAGCCGGTAGTCCGCGAGCCACAGTTCCGGTCTCGTCTCCCCCGAGTACTTTGTGATAGTAGTCGGGGTTCGGAATCGGGTCGGGAACGGCGCCCGTCGTATGGCGCGGCTGAAAGCCTACGGACCGGGTGGTTCGGGCGAGGGACTCCGATCCTCCCCGCTGTCGTAGCGTCCCCCACGCCTGGGGTGATAGCCTCGGCGCACCCTCTCGTCGAGGTGGGCCCGACGGTTGTGGTGATGGTGCTCGTTGCCGAGGCGACCCAGGGCCGCAGGCGCTGTGTTTCGCGTGCGCCCGGTGTGGACCGAGGCTTCCCGCATGAATCGGGAAGTCGCGGCGCGATGTTCCGAGGGGTACCCCTGCCTTCGGGAGGCGGAGCTTTCGGCCCGTCGGACCGCGGCGTCCTCCAGGAGATTCTTGAGCTCTCCCTGGATACGCCGCCCCTCGGTGGTTGACGGCTCCGGCATCGCGCGGAGAAGCATTGCCGCTGCAGCCAGGTTCTGGCCGACTCCACTGGAAGTGGGTGGCGGCCTTACCCTGACATCGTCGGCGATGCGGTGCTGGATACCCTGGGGTAGATGACGCACTTCTCCGGCCGGAGGTTGGCCCGTCCATTCCTGCCCGATGTCCCGGCAGATCGGCTCAAGTGTTCCTGCTCCCTCGTCGAGCCTGGCCTGCACCCCGCGGATTTGCTCGAGCTGTAGGTCATGACCCCCCGCCGGAACGGGGACCACAGCTAGCTCCCGAAGGATGTCAACGCGAGGCACAGGCCTAGGGAGATCTCCGTTCTCCGGCATACCAAGATGGTTGCCTTCGTTGGGACCCCCTAGATCGACGTGGAAACATTCACGACTTGGGCCGCAGTCCTCGTCGCCGAGGCTGCGGCTACCATCGGAACAGTCGGAAAGGCAGTAGTCACACGCGGTCATAAAGTCCCGCATGGCACTGGGGTTACCAAGTCCGGAGAAATCCCAACAGAAGTCGGGCCCGTCTTCTTCCTCGGACCCCGAGGGCCCGTAGGTCGAGACGGCCGTCAGCCGGTCCCAGGGTGACCGCATACGATACCCCAGAGGGTTTGGACTCGCCTCTACGAGGGCGTCCACCAAAGCGAAGTCGCTTGGTGGGTCAAGGCTGAATCCAAAAGGCGTGAGATGGAAATCGGTTGGTACCTCTTGGTCGATGGGCGGTGACGAAGTCACGTCCGGAGCAGACTGCACCGCCGTCTTAGGTACGAGGGTGACGCCCAGCAAGTCCTTCGCGAGCGTGCTGGCGTCGTCCGTTTGCTTGGGGTTGGCGTGTTGCGGGGAGACGGCGCTCGTCTTCGTCTCAGACGCGAGGTCGATGCCCGACGTGCCCCCCGTTGGGGCGTCGGCGCTGTCGACTCGCTCGACAGCCGACGAGGTGCCGCCTCCTGCTTGGCCTTGGTTGCCCCGCCTCCTCCTCCGTCGGCGGAGGAGGGGACGGGGCGAGCTCGAATGTTGTTCTTCCACCACGCGGGGAAGACATCATCGATTCCGCCGCTGGCGGGCGGGCTGTCGGCCGCCATTGTCGCTGTCGCGCGGCGGGGGAATGAGTATCATGTCGTAGCTGCCGTCGAGGGACATGAACTCAAGACTCCCGAAATGGAGTACCGTCCCCGGCTGGAAAGGTTGCTGGAGACTGCCCATCTGGAGCTTGACGGGAAGCTATTCGTCAACACGCAGCAGGCCCCTACCTGGCGCGCCAACTGTCGGTGTTTCGAACCCGGGGGGTCCCTGGACCGACGAGTAAATTATCGCCGCGTGCCCCAGCCCAGATGGGTCGGCGCGAGACGGAGCGCGAAGGGGGGAAGAAGCCGGAGGGAGACGGGCGTGAGAGGTGGAATCCCGCGGCCTTCATGTTTGTCCCGCGCCCAGGTCGGGTGCGCTTGCAGTAGGGGGTTACAAGCGTCCACGCGGGAGGGAGCGAGCGGCCTCACGCGAGCGCCGTCCCGTCCTTCCCCGCGCGGCCAACCCTCTGTAAGAGGGCCCTGGTCCTTCCTTTTATAGGCGCAAGGAGAGGATCCAGGTGTACAATGGGGGGGTGTAGCAGTGTGCTAACGTGTCTAGCGGAGGAGAGCTAGCGCCCTAAGTACATGCCATCGTGGCAGTCGGAGAGGTTTTGGCACCCGGTTCGTGTGGTGTCGTGGCCGTCGGAGGAGCGCTGGAGCCTGGCGGAAGGACAGCTGTCGGTGCTGTCGAGTCCTTGCTGACGTCCTCTTGCTTCCGTAAGGGGGCTGAGAGCCGCCATCGTCATAGAGCGTGCGGGGCACCATCATTACTTGTCTGGCAGAGCGAGCCAGATGGGACGTCGGTGTTGTTCCCCGTAGCCTGAGTCAGCTTTGGGCAGGGTAATGATGGCGCCTTCTGTTGACGCGGTCGGTCCGTGCCCTAGTTTGGGCGAGGTGGAGGCTCCTCCGAGGTCGAGGTCGAGTCTGTCTTCCAAGGTCGAGGTCGAGTCCGAGCCCCCGGGTCGGACGAGGCGGAGACCGTCGGCTGATGCCAGGGCTGAGTCCGAGCCCTAGGGTCAGGCGAAGCGGAGTTCATCGTCCTTCGGGGCTGAGCCCGAGTCCGAGCCCTAGGGTCGGGCGAAGCGGAGTTCGTCGTCTTCCGGGGCTGAGCCCGAGTCCGAGCCCTGGGGTCGGGCGAAGCGGAGTTCGTCGTCTTCCGGGGCTGAGCCCGAGTCCGAGCCCTGGGGTCAGGCGGAGCGGAGTTCGTCGTCTTCCGGGGCTGAGCCCGAGTCCGAGCCCTAGGGTCGAGCGGAGCGGAGTTCGTCGTCTTCCAGGGCTGAGCCCGAGTCCGAGCCCTGGGGTCGGGCGGAGCGGAGTTCGTCGTCTTCTGGGGCTGAGCCCGAGTCCGAGCCCTGGGGTCGGGCGAAGCGGAGTCCGTCGTCTTCCGGGGCTGTGCCCGAGTCCGAGCCCTGGGGTCGGGCGAAGCGGAGTTTCCCATGGCGCCTAGGGCCGGACTTGGCTGCTGTCAGCCTCACTCTGTCGAGTGGCTCAGCAGTCGGTGCGGCGCAGGCGGCGCTGTCCTCTTGTCAGACCGGTCAGTGGAGCAGCGAAGTGACTGCGGTCACTTCGGCTCTGTCGACTGGAGGGCGTGCGTCAGGATAAAGGTGTCAGGCCACCTTTGCATTAAATGCCCCTGCGATTTGGTCGGTTGGCGTGGCGATTTGGCCTAGGTTGCTTCTTGGTGAAGACTGGGCCTCGGGCGAGCCGAAGGTGTGTCCGTTGCTGGAGGGGGGCCTCGGGCGAGACGTAGATCCTCCGGGGTCGGCTGCCCTTGCCCGAGGCTGGGCTCGGGCGAGGCGTGATCACGTCCCTCGAATGGACCGATCCTTGACTTAGTCGCACCCATCAGGCCTTTGCAGCTTTGTGCTGATGGGGGTTACCAGCTAAGATTTAGGAGTCTTGAGGGTACCCCTAATTATGGTCCCCGACAGGTGTCTAAGCAAATGCCCAGTACCAGCAGAAGATCTAGCAGATAAACGAGTCTTACACATTCTACAAATAGCAGCAATTCGAACATTGGACCCATTCACTTTTTCAAATACCTCATCAAAATCAACCCAGACAGTAGATTTACGCTTACCAACAGATGAGGTACCAGTACCACCATCGGTGCTGGTGGAGCCGACCAGAGTATTGGTGGCCATAGCAGGCCCTCCACCAGCGTTGGTCGGATTAGAACTTAGATCGACAGGAGCAGAGGTTAGATCGATACCGAGCAAAGCAGCAGCGTCAGCCTGGATGTCATCTTCGTCATCTGGGACAAGCCCTGCCGCGCGAAGGTCGTCGTTGCCGGTGACCGGATTGACATCGTCATCATCCGCCATGGCGACCTTCACCGCGGACGGTCGATCTTCAGCACCGTCCCTCAATGGAGCACGCAGTCGCCGTGCCCGATCTACCCCAGAGGAAGAAGACGAGGCATCAGCAACTGACCTACAAAAGAGCAAAACATTATACAGTTAGGGTTAGGGTTTATGAAAGATCTAGGGTTAGGGTTAGGGTTTACCTGTGCTACCGGAGCCCGATGCCGGAGAACACGGGGGGCCACCCAGACGACACACGACAGACAGAGACCGATTAGAGACGACGACGAGCGGGGGAGGGCCGGAGGGGAGGACGAGACGACAACACGAACTCACATAGTTCACTGAGAGAGAGGGGATTGGATAGGGGAGAGGGGTTAGGGTTAGAGAGGAGCTGGTGGATCGAGGTCACCGGCGTCGGGGACGGGAGCCGAGGTCGCTGGACAGGGGCGGCGCCGCGATGGAGGGGAATCGCCGATTCGCCAATCGCCGCCGAGTCGGGAGAGAGAGAGGGAGCAGGGTGCGAATGCGAGTGCGAGCGGAGGGACTGAGAGGTGGGCCCCATGGGTCGTGGAGCCGAGGAGGTAAGGGCCACGGCGTCGGCTACGGGCCCCGATCGGGCTATCCGCATGGAGCAGGCCGTGCCGTGCCGGCCCATGTGCCTGGCCAGCGGCCCAGGCATGACCTGCTCCACTGGGCCGTGCCATCCCGGACCCATCCCATACGTGTCAGGCCGGGCGTGAACCAGGCCAAAAAAACGGGCCTCGGGCCGGGTTAACGACGTCGGGAACGGGCCCGTGTCGTCTCGTCCTCCCCTCCGACCCTCCCCCGCTCGCCGTCGTCTCTAATCGGTCTCTGTCTGTCGTGTGTCGTCTAGGTGGCCCCCGTGTTCTCCGGCATCGGGCTCCGGTAGCACAGGTAAACCCTAACCCTAACCCTAGATCTTTCGTAAACCCTAACCCTAACTGTATAATGTTTTGCTCTTTTGTAGGTCAGTTGCTGATGCCTCGTCTTCCTCCTCTGGGGTAGATCGGGCACGACGACTATGTGCTCTGTTGAGGGACGGTGCTGGAGATCGGCCGTCCGCGGTGAAGGTCGCCATGGCGGATGATGACGATGTCAATCCGGTCACCGGCAACGACGACCTTCGCGCGGCAGGGCTTGTCCCAGATGACGAAGACGACATCCAGGCTGACGCTGCTGCTTTGCTCGGTATCGATCTAACCTCTGCTCCTGTCGATCTAAGTTCTAATCCGACCAACGCTGGTGGAGGGCCTGTTACGGCCACCGATACTCCGGTCGGCTCCACCAGCACCGATGGTGGTACTGGTACCTCATCTGTTGGTAAGCGTAAATCTACTGTCTGGGTTGATTTTGATGAGGTATTTGAGAAAGTGAATGGGTCCAATGTTCGAATTGCTGCTATTTGTAGAATGTGTAAGACTCGTTTATCTGCTAGATCGTCTGATTGCTAGGCTTGACCTTCCATTAGGTATTGGTGAGTCACAGGCCTGGGAGGATTATATTGCCCGTGCTCATAACCCCAGGTTTACCAAAGTGTCTAGACAGACCACCACTAGAGACCTTCTGAAGCTTTTCACTGAACGACGTAATGTGCTTATCAATTTTGTGTTGCCTGCTACTTCTTCGGTTGCATTAACCTTAGATATTTGGTCTGGTAATGCTAAGGAGGACTACATTAGTGTTGTCTGTCATTATGTTAATGCTGATTGGGAATTACAGAAAAAGGTCATTGGTCTTAGGCTTATTGAGGTTAGACATACTGGTCAAAATATTGCTGAAAGAATTGGTGTTGTGGTTGAGGAGTTTTGTCTGGTTGACAAGATTTTCTCTATCACTCTAGACAATGCTTCTTCTAATTCAAAGGCTATGGATACATTGACACCTTTGTTTGCTGGTTATTTGGGTCCTGATCCTTCGTCTAACTACACTCTTATGCATCAACGTTGTGCTTGTCATATCATTAATCTCATTGTTAAATCTGGAATGAAGAGACTGAAACCTTTTTTGGAAGATTTTAGAACTGCAATTAATTTCTTAAATGCTTCTAATTCTAGAATAGCAATATTTAAAGAGTACTGCTTAGCAAGGGGTGTTAGACCCAGAAAATTTGGCTTGGATATGGATGTTAGATGGACTTCTACTTATTTGATGCTTAAACACTTGGTCCCATACAAAACTGTTTTTTCTGTCTTCATCAATTCACATTATGAGTCACAATTGTTGCCTCCTAATCATTGGTATGTTGCTGAGAAGATTTTAGAGTTTCTAGAACTGTACTATGACTCTACTGTTGTTCTGTCTGGTGTTTATTATCCAACTAGTCCACTAGTTCTTCACCATATTCTGGAAATTGCATCTCATTTGAAAGCATGTGAAAGAGATTTAAATCTTAGAACTATTGTGTTTCCAATGCAACTTAAATTCCTTAAATACTGGAGTGACATACCTTTGCTATATTCATATGCATTCATTCTGGACCCTAGAGCTAAGATGAGAGGTTTTTTTAATGTGTTGCATTTACTTGGAGAGTGCACTGGGTGTGAGTACAGTACATATTATGCTGATGTCAAAAATGAATTGTATAAACTGTTTACTAAATATGAGACTAAGTTTGGTGCAGTTAGGGCTCAAAGGGCTGCTCAGCCTTCTATTCATACAGGTAAAAGAAAACAAGCTTGGGGAAGAATATTTGGAGATTCCAGTTCAGGTGTTGTTGGTCCTCCCCCTACCCCTTTTGCTTCATCTTTATCTGCTATTTGTGAGCTCTCAGCCTACTTAGACAGTGACAATGTCACTTCTTATGAGGATGATTTTGATATACTTCTCTGGTGGCGTGACCACAAGCTAACATATCCAGTTTTATCCATAATGGCAAGGGATATTATGTCTGTTCCTGTATCTACTGTCTCTTCTAGACTGTGATGTGGTCATCTGATCTGTGCTTTCACTGCTTTGTCATTGAGTGATTGTGAGAGAGTCATTTTGTATTGTAATATACATTTGTAACAGATACAAACTTAGTGATTAAACTTTGAGCTGGCTGCACTCTTTTTTCCTTTCTAGGGTTTCTCACAATGGTGAGTTTTACCTAGAAAGGTTTTTAATGAGGCAGCATTGCACAAAACAGCTCATTTATTATATTTGTCTATATTTTCTGCTGTTTTTTTAACTTTGGTTAAATTTCTCTATGTTTTCTGCTGTTTGGGATCTCTGACGGGTTGGTGCTGGCACGGCCCGTTTTTTTGAGCGTGCCTAGCGGGCTGGCCCGGCACGAAAAGTGGCCCAGAGGGCCGTGCCTGGGCCAACGGCCAGGCACGTGGGCTCTCTAGGCACGGCCCGTTAAGCCCGTGTACCCGGGCCGGCCCGTTGGCTGATGGGCCGTGCTTCCCCGGGCCCGTGCCGGGTCGTGCCGGGCCGGCCTGTTGGCCATCTATAGGTACGGTACGTCTAGAGAAAGATCAAAAATATATCTAGGGTGGCAGGTCCTCAGACCTAGGTATGTCTCCATTCTCCAGGCTATATGAACTTATTGATCCTATCCTATCCTTAGAAAACAAACAAATTACAAAGGTACCTCCAGTATCTTACCATATGCATGTGTATGTTTATTTGCTAACTTTGTTAATGAAATAACTTATTGATTATTTTATCTATCTTTATTGTTATAGGTTTATTTTTCTAGTGATTTGACGTGAAGGCCTTTATTCAATAGATTTATATAGATTTATATATATAGGGGCATCGCTCGGTTTTTTCCTGGCTGGTCGTATCGTGTTGTGTGAGGGAGGTAAAACATCGGCCCATGGATCTTATGGCCATCTTATTGTCACCGTGTTATTTACGACATATCGTACGAGCATGAGCATGAATTACTTGGTACGTAATAACGATGGCTGATGGCATGTGACGTGGGTATTTATAGCACTCGTTGAAGTAGCTCGTTTTTTCCTAACTTGTGAGTGATCGAAACGAAACGAAGACTTGGTTATTGGCACCGTAGTATGCGACGGGTGAGATCGAGCACGTCTACATTATCTTTGTTTTGGTGGGGCCCTGTCATGTGTACCATTGATGAATATACATGACATTTTAAGACGTACGGCGACGGACACGTGGAAGCGTTGCGCTTGGGGGTGGGAGAACAGAGTGACGTCGCGGTAGGTACGTACACGCACACCGTGTCGAACGTACGCTGAGATACATCTGCCACGATTAGCTAGGGCCGTAAACGGGTTAGCAGGCGGTGTATAATATATACGCTGCGCGTACACGACCACACCGTCCACACGCATTATTTCTGCGAATTATTACATGAGCAAGCAGCACAGAAAAAGGTCGTAGAGAAGTTGAGTGCATGCGCGGCCTAGCAACGGAGACGGAGGACATTGGACCACGGTGCACTGCACAGCACAACTGCCAAACCGTGCATGGAAACTTGTGCGCGCCGGAGCTTCCAAACCTGTCACGGACTGATGATGAGTTGAAACGACCCATGCTGTGGTCCGTATGGGGGCAGGGCACCCGGCAACCCCGCACGCCGGCACAGTCGCGCGCCCTACCGCCACCAGCCACGTGCCCCCGGTTCGGTTAACAAACACCTCCTCCCCCTCCCACTTCTTTTACCAAGGGGGGGGGGCACGAAACCAAAATAAAAAATAAAAAAAATCAAAAGATCCCATTCCGGAGAAATACTCTCTGTTGCGACAAAATCCACGGGAAAAGAGAAAAGAAAACGCCTCTACTACGCGCGGCCCCGCCACCTGTCCCGCCGTCGTGGGCTCGTGGCCTCCCTCCTCGCTCGCTCCTTCCGTCCTTCTCCCTGCGACCCACCGGCCGCCACGCAGTATATATGCGGCCACTGCTCGCGCGTCCCCTTCTCCAACCTCGCAAGCTAGCTAGCTACTACCACTCATGCCCGCCTCCTACGCTCTGCTCCCTACTCCTCCCCTCCCTTTCGGCTCCCGATCCCTTCCCGCGCGCGCACGTCGTCCTTCCCGATTCGCTCCGACGACCCACCGCCGTGCCGTCGGCTGGATATAGCTGCCCGACCCAGAGCGCGCGCCATTAAAACACCTCTTTCCTCCTCGATCGCGGCCGTGCCAAGCGCATAGACCAGCACGTACCACACGTTTACGTGAACGACCGACCGGCGCATTCCATCGTCCATGGGCAACCGCAAGAAGCTGGTCCACTTCCTCCGCGTCGACCCGGCGGCGGCGGCAGCGGCCTCCGCCCTCTCCTCCCCTACGTCCTTCTCCTCCTTCTCCGACGACGACGGCTACAGCTCCTCCTCCTTCTCCTCCTCCTCGCCGTCGCGGTACAGCCCGCCCAAGTCGCCGTGGGCGCGCCTCCCGGGCCTCGGCGGCGCCGACGACGCTGCCGCGACAGGCCTCATCGCGTCGCTCGTCAAGGAGGACGGCAAGGTCTACTCGCTGGCGGCGGCCGGGGACGTGCTGTACACCGGCACGGACTCGGAGAACGTGCGTGTGTGGCGGGACCGGCGCGAGCTCGCGGGGTTCCGGACCGGCAGCGGCCTCGTCAAGGCCATCGTGGTCGCCGCCGACGGCCGCATCTTCACGGGCCACCAGGACGGCAAGGTCCGGGTGTGGCGCGCCGACGCCGCCGACCCCGCCGTGCACCGCCGCGTGGGGTCGCTCCCGCCGCTCGGGGACCTCCTGGTCAGCTCCGTCAACCCGTCCAGCTACGTGCGCTCGCCGCGCGGCGGGAGGGGCCGGGGCCGGCGCCGCGTCGCCGTCTGGCTCCGCCACTCGGACGCCGTGTCGTCCCTCAGCCTCGACGAGGGCGCCGGCCTGCTCTACTCGGCCTCCTGGGACCGCACCTTCAAGGCGTGGCGCGTGTCAGACTACCGGTGCCTCGAGTCCGTGCCCGCGCACGACGACGCCGTCAACACGGTCGCCGCGGCCGGGTTCGGCGGCCTCGTGCTCACCGGCTCCGCCGACGGGACCGTCAAGGTGTGGCGGCGGCGGGAGGCGGCGGCCGACCGGACGAGCCACGTCCTGCAGAGGGTGCTCCGGGAGGGCGACGGCGCGGTGACCGCCATCGCGGCGTGCCCCGAGGCCCGCGCCGTGTACGTGGGCTCCTCCGACGGGCTGGTCACGTGCTGGCGGTGGGGGCTGGACGTGGACGCCCAGCCGACGCACGCGGGCGTGCTGGCCGGACACGGGATGGGCGTGCTGTGCCTCGCCGTGTCCGGGCGCGTCGTCGTCAGCGGCTCGGCCGACGGGACGCTCTGCGTGTGGCGCCGCGACGACGACGACGACGAGCAAAAGGGACACGCCCGCCTCGCCGTGCTCGTGGGGCACACGGGGCCCGTCAAGTGCGTCGCAGTGGCCGCGGACGAGGACTGCTACGACGCGGACGGCGAGCGGCGGTTCGTGGTGTACAGCGGCAGCCTGGACGGATCGGTCAAGGTGTGGCGTCTGTCGGAGGAGCGCGCGCTGGAGCCGCCCGCGGTAGAGACAACAACGCCTCCGTTGATGGCGGCGGCACTGAGGCAGTCGGAGACATGGATGCCCCGCCCCCGAACAGCACAGCTTCCGTCACCGGTGCAAACGTGGGCGCCGGAGCTGAAGGGCGTGGCAGCTGCATGAGCACGATTGCACGAAGAAGCTACCGGTCGATTAGCTGCACCTGCACTGCATGAGGTCGTGCGCGTGTGCGTGCAAGAATGTGCCGCCAACACGTGTGCTGTAGGAGAGTGTGTACATATACCTAGAACATACGGATACCGTATGGTAACTACGCCTAGCTAGTATGAATTTTGAGGAGGATTAAATCAAGTGTGGAGTGCCGGGGTTTTTTTTCAAAAACTAAAAGAAAAAAATCAAGTGTGTGGTGATCTGATACGGCCGGGTGGTTTGATGAGGATAAAAACGAGCGGTTGGTCTGATTTGAAAACGAGAGGTGTCTTCTACAATGTCAAAATCAAATTAATGGACAAGGAAAACGATTTCGTGTTTGTCGGTAGATAATCTTCGCCTTGCTGCTAATTTTCTGTGAAGGAGATGCAGATATAAATGTATGGTTTGGTTTGATCTTGTGGTGGGATTAACAGACAGACAGATAGTGATGTGCTTAGAGCATCTCCAACAATGCCTCAAACTAGTGCCTCAAATTGAAATATAAGGCTCTACACAGGAAAAACTACTCCAACAGTGCTCTATTTCATAAATTTTTGTCAAAAAACTATAGGGCACCCTCTCAAGTGACTCAAATATACTACACCGTAGTGGGCTGCCCTATAATCTAGATTTGGGGCTTTACTGTTGGAGCGAGGTGTTTTGTTGGTGCCCTAAATTCTATAAAATATACTTATTTTCAAATTATAGGACATTTTTATAGGTCACGTTGTTGGAGATGCTCTTAGGTTCTTGTGGTGAAGTGGGGCTTCGTTTTGTGTTCACCATTTTCATTGAGCATCACATTATATATACTCACTCTATCCTAAATCATATATATTTTTGCTTTAGCTCTTGTTTTTTTATATCTATATTCAAATAAATGATGACGAATCTAGACACATATAAAAACGCATACATCAATTATCGATGGATTTATTAAAAATCTAAAATAAATTTTAACTTAGGACATAGGAGAGTATATCACAAATGTGGCGGTATATCATTAGCACACGCGTGTTGCAGTTGATCCATCCCACTCGCTCGAAGTTAACTACCACGTACGGTCATACTGCATCGTAAGTCAAACTTTGTGCTGGGGCTAGGATTAGTACCTTATCCTATCAATTAGCTAGGGTTTTAAGTCTATTTCATAACCCCAACTAGCACGGTTATCCGGTTTTAACACTCAATTATGAAACCAGGTACTAGAAGCGCACAACCGTAGAAACTAGACAGTTTTTTCCTAAAAAATAATACACATTTAGGACCATCTGTAATTTCCAAAATAAGCTCTTGGGCTTGTTTAGCACAACTTGTTTTTAGCTTAATCATATATTTAAGCGAAAGCTGTGCTAAACAGGGAGTTTCTGCAGTAGCTTATCGGAAAACAGACAATAAATAGAAGCTCACCAGCTTCTCAGATAAGTTGTTTTTCAACAAGCAGCAGTTATGCCAAACAGAACCCTTGTTTCATATTTTCTAATTATAAAATTTTAAAATAGTTATGGATATTAGAGGTCAAACTAGAGTTTATAGTTTTTGGAAAGCAGGAAACCATCTTTGATATTAGTCAGATGACTGAATTTGTTCTGTTCAATAATTGGAGGATTTCTAGTGTTAGGTTTTTACAGTTCAAAATAAAAAAAATATGATATAAAGTTTGAAAGCATATATGCCACTAGTGGGATTTTTTTATTAATAACGGTACTAGATTATTGCAATTATAATAGCGATTGATTGAGCGTAGATGGATTCCGTGTCCCATTGATGGTATTCAATTTCAATTTTTCAAAGAATGGGCGACAAGATTAAAGATAGGTTAGCTCTAACTTCTAAGTGTCGAATGAAGTTGATGGATACTTAGATTATTAGTGATATTTTATTTGGCCATACCATAAAGAGGTATGGATGATCAGCTTGACCTAGGTAATTCTAGCGATGAGTGGTGATACACACTTGTGAAATCTAGTACCAGGTAGCTCTATAAAAGCCTAAGGCAAGTTTTAAAACGAGCTCAACTCAAAGAGTATTTGAAATAGATGAGTTAATGATGTCGCAGAAGCATCAAACATGTCTAGTGTGCAGTGGATACGGGGTTCCGGGTGGGTACGGACAATGTCCTATATATATAGAGCTGCAGCATCAGCGTATCTGGTGTGCACCGATCGTGATGCACCAGAAAAAGCGCTTAGAGAAGGTTGCAAAGTATAGAAATATTTTTGTTTGAAGAATAGAAATCACTATTAGACATGTCTATAGATAGGGCTTGGGATAAAAAACGTACACCTTTGAAGCTTGTGGTGTGTTTGGTTTGTGGAGTCACTCTATGTTTCATGAGGTGATGCATCATAAGGTCATTCCATCAATTTTGGTGGAATCAACCCACCTCTCATGTATATACTAATTATTAGCTTATGAGGAATGAGTGAGAAGAAGATGGATCACTTCATTCCTCAAACCAAACACACTCTTGGTGAACGTCAAAATTTCTGCGCTTGGACAATTGGTGGACGCCTAGTACTCGGTTTCAAAGGTTGAAAATTAAACAAAAGGTTAGAATGGATCTTATCTCAGTTTTCTACAGGTGGTGCTGCCTTCCGTTGCTTCTTATGACTCGTTAAAAATGATCGTGTTTTTCGTTAGGAGTAGTACTATGGAAATATTTTTGTAGGTCTTACTAGCTAGAAGTACACCGTTGGTTCTCGTTTTGCATCTACTACGAGGCTTATGAGACCCTGGACGGAGACACTTCAACTTTGGCCATTTCCCCTCCTAGCTATACATGCATCCATCCAGATCTTGCTGCGACCACCGTCCCAAGACCAGACGCATGCAGTCCGCATCTCGCCATCCCGATCATGGCGGCGGAAGGTAGCACCTGTGTTCTTGCACGCACCACAAAATCCTAATGCCACTGGTATACTACTTAATCAATGATCCAATCCAAGGAAGAGGCAAGCAGCCACAGATCTCAGAGGGTTGGTGTCAGGTGGCGTCGCCGGCCGTCGTGGAACATGAAACCGCGTGTGGAGGACGAGGATTCCCTCTGTAGTACTGCACTGCACTGCAAGTTGTTGTACACAAGTGCATGTGTATGTGTAGTAGTCCGGCCTCCGGGCGGGAGGCGCCGACCCCATCCGATGGCGACGGTGGCGTCCTTGTCGGATGCTGAGCTCGCCGACGCTGAGCCTGAGCGTCTACGCCTCCATGTCAACTTGTTATCTATCAAAGCGATCAGCAATAAATTAATATCAACCTGTTTGTCTTGTGTAGATTGGGCATGCTATATGCATGATCGATTAGCCCACACTGCAGGTGAATGAAGGAGAGCTGTGGCCAACGATTAGCCCACCACCACACAATGGAGACCGGAGAGGTGACCAACCGTGTCCAGTCCCGTGAACGGCCGGCACGGGATTGAGTTGAGCGGGCGGGCGAAAAAGCAGCTACTTTCCTCCAAACTTCACAAGCGTAAAGGACTAAGGGGGACAAGATTGATGACATAATGGACGAGTAACCTCCAAAAAAAATCCCTGAAATCTCTATTGTTGTCACTAAACCAGGTGTTTAACTGAATTAAGTTTGTTGTCCTACTTTTAGCAGCCTTTTTGTTTTCTGGATCGCCTTTTCTCCCACCTTCTGTTACTAGCACATCTCGAACCCACGGTGACTGAGGCCGGGCATGCCGCTACCACGCCGGCCAAGCAGCAGCCAGCCAGCCAGCAAGCCGACGGGGACGGGCGCGTCGCAGCGCCAGGCACGCCAGTGAACTCTGTTTTCTCATATCATTTGTGCCACTCAAGTGAACTCTGTCGCTTGAATCATGGTTAATCACCGGTGATTGTTGTAATTGATTAATAGTGTAAAAAGTAAAAGATTATCATAGACTAATATACGTAAAAAGACAAAAAAATGTTATAGTTTAGAACGGATGATTAGTATATGTGAAAAAAGAATGGGCCAAAGTCCATGTCGCGAATGGGTGCAGCAGCAGCACTGATAAAGCTGTCGCCACTGCCGAATGGGGGTAGCCCAGATGGATCTCCATTCTAAAAAAAAAATCTCACCGAGCAGAAAACTCAGGCCACGCGCACCACATGGGTGGGCAGAAACGTAAATTCCGGGGATGCTCCTAACCCTAGGCTCGTGCTATAAATCAACAACAGAGCTTTTCAGGAAGCCATGGCAGTCCAGTCAGCATTCGCGTCCGCCGCCAGCATTCGTCTCCTGTTTTTCCCTCCGGTCTGCTCATCTCTGCTTGCGCCTTTCTTTGCGTTGCGACCTTGTTCCTCTCGATTCGATTTGAGATGCACCAATCCTCTAGGATCTTGAATCCCTCTCCCTTCTTTTTCTATGAATTCTTTTGGTGATCTGTTTCATTATGCTTGCACAATCTGAAATAGGGGGTGTTGCCTGAAATTTCGGTTTGTTTGTTCATTTGGTTTTTTAAAATATATAATTGATAGTAAATACTTGCGAGGAGGTAGAGCGACCCTGATGCAGCAGTGATAGTAAAAGAATGACTCTTACAATCATGAGGCTCGTGCTTCAGCAAGAGCACGGACCCTCTGATTACTTTCAAGCACTGTTGAGCTGCATCACGCTCTTCTTGCCTCACACTTTTTTTTTCTCTCAAACGCCACCCCTTTATTTCTATGTTTGTGTTTCGACACCTGAGATGCTCATGTTTCTAAGCTGGGAAGCCCGCAACATATGGGGCCACACTAACGAACTGGAGCCCGACACGTGATAGCTTGCACTTCAGTCTTCAGCTGAACAACCGAAAGTAGCAATGAGACCTCAGACCAGGAAACAAAGCGAACTTGGCAAGACATGACCTTCTTGACCGTGAATGGAACGGCAATTGGACAAATGACGTCATAAACATGAACATGTTCCTTCCGGTACTCCGGGTTTGCAGTTTGCATTGTCACTGACGGCTCGATGCGACACAGGAACATCATTAGGGGAAGCATGCCGCGTTCACTTCTATACAGAGGACATCCACATACACACACATAACCCAAAAAGGGCGCCTAACACAGTAACGCAAGTGGGTGCAGAATTCAATGGAATGAATGGAATACATAGCTATTTCTCTGAAATCATACATGGTGCTGTGTACTTGTATCTAAAAACCAGCAAGGACGTCTTTCATTTCGTTGACTGACATGATCGGCTCATTCCCATATATCCGTGTTACCATCTGAACAAAGCTCTCGTATTTGTCCAAAAACTCCTTCTGCAAGTGTTTGAGCAGATTAAGCAATCAGCTTAAGTGGAACGTCTCAAGCAATGACTCCTGGGGGCAATAGTGAACCAAACATTCATAATAATAGGATGGTCGAGTGGCTAACCTTGCACTTGTCCCACAGCGAAGGAAACAACTCGTCGGAGGTCAGTGTCTTTTGCAACCTCCTGTACATGGCGCTAATTGACTTATCAATCTGCACAGTTTTACACTGTGTCAGTTCTCATGGTGACACCGTGGGATGAACGAGCCTCTTGATCAAACAAAATAATTGGGCATTAAATTGATGTGATTTATTTGAAAATACAAGACAGTAGTTAGTCTGCAACCCCACATGGAAATATGCTCACAGGTCACAGCTTAGGGCAAGAAGTGACAACTGCCACCCAACTCTGTAAAAAGCTCTGAAGTACAACTGATTCATGAAGCAGATATAGATTTACTTACCCCAGATAAGCTGGATTTCAGTACCCTCCTTAGGTCAGTTTTTGATAATCCCAGCTGAAACGGTATCTGAAAAATTTTGACAATAAAAATTAGACGGCTTAATAAAAAAATGAATATTCAAAGCTCATTTATTGTCACTTCCGAAGTATATATATATCATACTTTCTCTGTCCCAAAATAAATTTTTTTTTAGAGAATTGGTGGATTCATACAATACTTGATGTATGTGTTTTGTATATGTTTACATTCATTATCATCCATTTGACGGAGGGAGTATAATAAAGTTAGCTCACCTCCTCAGCAGCAATAGTGTAAGTCAATTCGTCAACTTTCCGGTTGAATTGAAATAACCTCTCAAATTGCTGCCAAAGGTCCAAAAGAAATCTTAGATCTGTCAGAGACAGACAATATCCCACAAGAAAATTTGAATAAGTTTACATACCAGATAAATGAGTGAGCTGATATGGCGAGTGCAAGCTAGTTCATATGATTCACTGGCTTGATGGTAGAACTTTGCAAGCGTTGGCACAACATTAGCCAAGTCATAAAGACTGCATCAAACATAATATATTGTTAGTTTTGTAGACCCACCTATGCATGAAGGATGAAAAGGCAAGGATGTATATAAGTGAAAGATCATATGCTCAACAAATAGGACAAGCCCAAGTTAAGGAAAGATGAAGAAACATAACCTGTTCTGGAAAGCAGCATAATTCTCAATCAACACAATATCAGCAGTTTTAGGATCACTCTGTGCAATTTTCTCCAAAGTTGCGAACATTGTGCTAACCTATTCCATGATACGAAATGTGGTTTAGCCATATGGTGAAAAATAAAAAAAGTGCCCAACTTACAAAAAAAATCGGTAATACAATTTTCTACCAAGTAAGATAGAAATCTTACAATAATGCAAAATCTTAGGACGAAATCTTCCTTGACTCTAAACTGACTATTGGCAACATTATGCCATGTATCTCTAAAATCTAAATGTGGGAAACCCTAACTCAGGGTTGGGAGTTGTATTAGTAGGCCAAGGTTATTGGGCCTAGCCCATTACACAGGGGTAAGAATGTAATTACATGGGGTTAAGCCCAAAAACCTAAACGGGGTTCTAACACCCCCAGTCTCAACTCTATCCTGTACAGATGTTGAGACTGGATCGAAAATCGGCGAATACACTCGACGATAGCTCCTTAGTGAGGTTGCCGGCAAACTGCTGCGTGGTGGGGACACTGAGAACCCGAACATCACCGGCAGCGACACGCTGGTCAATCTCAACGTGCTTCATGCGCTGATGTTGCACGGGATTGGTGCAGAGGTAGACCGCGCTGATGTTGTCGCAGTAGACGAGGGTGGCGCGCTGAAGAGGGCTGTGAAGCTCCTGGAGAAGCTGGTGTAGCCAAGAGACCTCTGCCACACCGTTGGTCACAGCATTGTACTCGACCTCTGCGCTAGAGCAGGAGACGAGGTTGGCGCCCAGGAACACGTCAATAACCGGAAGTGGTCCGACGCGTGTCGGGACAGCCAGCCCAGTCAGCGTCGGTGTAGACCACGAGCTCCGACGTCGGGGAGAGTCAGAGTAGAAGGTTGTAGTCGAGGCAGCCGCGGAGGTAGCGCAGGATCCTCTTGAGAGCGGTGAGATGAGGCTCCCACGGGGTGTGCATGTGTAGGCACACCTGCTGGACAGCGTAGGCGATGTCGGGCTTGAAAAAGGTCAGGTACTGGAGGGCACCCGCGGCGGTTGGAGGTGGAAATAGGGAGAGATGACAGTCGGCGACTGGGGTGGAAAAAAATTACCTAGCCTAATACCATGTGGGAAACCCTAACCCTAACTCAGGTTTGGGAGTTGTATTAATAGACCAAGGTTGTTGGGCCTGGCCCATTACATAGGAGTAAGAATGTAATTACAAGGGGCTTACCCCAAAACCGGGATTCTAACACTAAATTACAGTCCCATTGGATAGAAGTAGAACTTAGGATACAAAAAACTACTATACACTATTTAGTGCAATGGAAGAAATTTGCAAATATTTGTGTATATTTTTTAGAAGGTAATCTATTAACGAAAGACACCTTTCAATGGCACCTATAAAGTCATGGAGTCTACAAGTGTTGATAGGCAAGCAAACAATGAAACAACCCAAAGTATACCACATGTCATATGCCCATGTACAGTACTACTAAGTACTAACACAAATTTATGAACTAAATCGGCAAAATATGTATACCAAGAATGCAAACAAGTGCAAGATTGCAAGGGAATGAAACTCACTAGCTTTGTGTATGCTTTATCAATTAAATCCCTGGATTGTCCTTGGATATATTGTTCCATACGTGATGCAAGGACAGCAAATCTATATGAAACAAACAGTCAGATCTTGGTCTATGTTTGCCACTTCAGAAAAGAATCTCTAAGACAACAAAAAAACTTGTCACAGTACACCCTGCAATAAGCACAATTTCTCCATAGTGCTCTTTTTATCTTGAAGCAGAACTTAAATCATATAATCACCAGTGCCAAGGATAAGAGCACCGGAGTCTTGCTGCTTATTGCCAGTTTTTACATTTTTGGGTAAGAGCTGAGCATAGGCAAAACATATGTGAGAACCTGCTGGGTCATGTCAAATTTATTCTATATTGTTTTCACAGGGAATATAATGATGCAGGCAATGTGTTACCACATGTAAACAAGGTTCTGCAAAGTACCAATGAGAATGTTTTAACATGTATGTTCCTATGAATATTATGAGCTATTATGTGAGTTTTATTCTTTGTCTAAGTGCAATTAAATTAAAATGTTAACAAATAATACTCCCTCTGTCCTAGTACATAAGACGTACCCACTTCTAGTTCAAAGACCAAGAAATATATTTAATTCTCTTTATCAACACTAATACTACTATATCGATGTACGTATATGCAGAGAGAGCACACCTTATATTATGGGATTAGAATAAAAAGCGGTTATGTCTTATATACTAGAACGGAGGGAGTAATGCAGGATGCACGAATTAGGATTTAATATGACAATACACAAAAGGTGAGCTAACATGCAATGGAATGTTTAATCACCATTTCTGTGTCAGAATATACATAAGTGTCAGGGCCCAAGAGGGCCTGCTACAGTGCCGCTGCAGTAACAGCGGCTCTGTAGCACGCCCCTCAGGTTGTTTAGATAAAGATAGACTAGTTTGGGATAAGATTAGATTTAGTGCTTAGGGTCAAGTAACCCTCTCTATATAAGGAGAGGGATTGTATCAATTGAAGGTAAGCAAGAGATTAGAAGGAAATCCCTTCTCTCTTGCCAGCCGTGGGCAAAGCCCTGCGGCCGACCTCCACAGCGCCGATAACCCTAGTTGTCGCCCTCAAACCCTAGCCATCGCCCTCTAACCCTCGCAGCCATCTGCCGCTCATAACATAAGAGTACTCCCTCCATTTGTTTATACAAGGTATATTAGGATTTGAAAATGTCAAACATCATAAATTCCAACTAGCAACTAGTCAAATGATATGTGTGCTTAATTTATGACATTTATATCAACAAAATGTGACGCTGGTTTTATAGTAATTAATGAGGTATTGTATGAGAAATTGACTGTCAAAGTAGAAAGTACACTAGAAAAAAATCTCCGAATCCCAATAAGCCTTATAAAAAGAACAGGGGGTAGTCTTAAATTGTACTTCCTCCGTCCCAAAATAGTATTCGTTTTAGGGTCTTAATAGATTCATAAAATATTTGATATATGAGTTTTATATAAGTGTCTAGGTTCATTGTCATCAATTTGAATATGGATAAAAAATATAGGCCTAAAACGACTAGTATATTGGGACAGAGGGAGTAGCACTAAAGACTGGAATTACAAATAAATCACAGTGCTAATCCATCCAGTGCAAATACCTTGGAATGTAGGCTAGAATTCCAGTTTGCCGCACATTTCTTTCGTTACGCTCAATTTGATGGCATGCTTCATCAATAAACTGAAAAGAGAGAAGAAATAAAGATCTGAACAAGCAGTGGACAGAAAATCAGCCCGTAATGAATAGTCACACCGAGCAGCTTAGGCTCAACAAGGGAACTAACCCGGCTGAACTGTACTGATATTCTTGATTCCAAGTCATCAAGTAGTTTGCGAACAAATCCTGCAGCATCAGCTTTCTGTCCAGAAAGGTAACGCTCTGTAATCCCATGCATTGAGATGCAACGCAAGGGGTCAATTTTATAAGCCCAATCTACGACCGCATAGAAGTCTTCCTGGAATACAAGGGGGAAAACATTTCAGTCACTGAAGGAAGTTGGCAACTGCAATACTGCACAATAATGTGCACATGAAAAAACAGAAGAATGCACAATTGACTTAAATCAGAAGTACTTCATGTTTGTCCTATCAAAAAAAATTATTTTTTACTCTTCTTTCCGTCAGTATGGACGAGTCAGGGTTGCAGTGTTCTATATCACGAAATATACCTGGATTCCATCGAGTAATTCTTGAAGAGCTTCATTCAATGTACCCAGTTCAGCAGAGGTACTGTCTGTAAACAGGATAGCAACACATAAAAAAAATAAGAAATAGAGCATTAACATTACATCCACGAACACATATTAGTGAGTACAAGAAAAGGTACCAGGTTTCAGATCGTTGCCATCTGGATCCATAAGACCCAGATCATCATCCGGGTCATTTCCTCCGGATTTGCTCTTATTAGCATTAGGAGAACCAGCTGGAACAAGTGCAGGTACTTCAAAGCACATAAAATGTGCAAAAAAGGAACTCTGCAAAGGTAATAGCTATTAGTTTGTCTATCAAATAAAAACAAAGGTAGTCATGTAGCTACATTTAATGAAAGGAAAGGAGCAACCTCGTCCACAAGAAGCGGGATAAATATTGTAAGCATCTTTGAGTATGCATCTGAGACCTGTGAAGTATCAGAACTGCTTCCATTATGACCAGAGCCGCCAGAACCTTCAAGCCAAACAGCAGGATTCTTCGGTGCTTTTGTACTTGCACGAAGTTCATTGGCAAATTCGCGTGCCTGAACCAAATCAAACAGTAAACTTCAAAATTGTGAATCCTTTAAAATCAAATAAAGAAGGCAAATGGATTGTAAAGTAACTGTCCATTAAGCAGAGGACTCAAAACAAACAAACAAAAAGATAAATTGTTAAATGTGAGATTAAAACAAAATGAACATATTTGAAATTAGATAAACAAAAAGTGAACTGTATGGAATCAAATTAAAAAAAGCATTCCATTATCCATATCTAACCTCTCGTCGTAGTAGTAAATTAAGGGAATGACAGTATGCCTTCCTTAAGGGACCTAAGCAGCTCTTGTCCAGACTCTGCAGTAATTAGCAACAAGAAATGATACATGTCAAATGTGTCAATGAAGTAAATATGTAATATCTAGGCAGACCCCTTGGCAAAATTAAGTCAATTATTACCTTTAAGTGCTGCAGAAGTCGGGCATATGTCCTGCATTTATACCTAAGGTCTGCATGATCAGGCCGCTTCAATTGTCCACGCTGCTTTCAGTTAAAAGTGAACTCTGTCGGTCATCTCAAATGGGAAAGGAAATATTTACTTTCAAAAATGAAGCTATGAAGAAACCTGTGAAAAGTAGCTTTTGTCACTGATCATGAAGTCTACCAAACTGGAGAAGTAGTTCCGCAAAAACTCTGATGCTCGTCGAACAAAAGTTGTTTTCAGTTTCTCCAGCTCTGCCTTTTTCTCTCTAACCTGACAAGATGTTACACAGAAGTAATTTATCAGAGATGCACAGTTCTCAACTTTAAGCTACTACAAAGAAAAACTTAAATAGGGCTTATTGAGGAAATGGTGACACCCAAAGCATATGAAGCATAGTGATTCTTAAAATTTGTTCCTTAACCAATACAGGTGGACTTTACAAAAGATTTTTTGTTAAATATGCATGAGAGCTGTGTATCATTGCATTAAGGAGAAACCAAAAAAATTACAACATACCCACCTCGCTAACACGAACACACTCTTACAAAACAAGTCTTAACAATTTTGTAATGTTATTCAACGTTCACAGTGTCACAACTCTATAATATTAACAATTCTGCAATGTTAGCATGATCAATTCCATGCACTATTAAATTGTAAATTGTAGCAGAAAACAAGAAAAAGGTAGCTCACAGCGCGCATGTTGACATAGCATGGGTCCAAATTAGGAACTTCAAGACTGCGAATGGCCCCTGTCAACCATTCACATGCCTCAACATTTTTCAGCATCCGTGACTCTTCAAATGAGCCTCCAGTTAATGATGCTGCAAACTGAATTGGATATAAGCAAAAATAAATAAATAAATAAATAAATATTAGACATCAATTTAGGGAGATGAATATTATTCCTCTCCATCATACCTCCTGTGGAATCCGCAGACGCTCAAGCAATTTATCTAGCTCTTCCATAAGCCCTTTGTTATTTACAGACTGCATCTCCAAGCCATTGTTACGTGATTCAATCTGCAAAATTAGATAGTAGGGGACCAATTAGTGAAGTTCTTTCTTATCAGCATCTAGAAAATTGTGTCTTCTGCTAACAAATGACTGCAGCAGGACCAGTGGACCACAAAAACAGGCACAATATTTAATTTTTCAAAATGACAAGTCCAAGAGGCCAGGCTGATGCCAAAGGAAGGATTCTACCAAAATTCTGAAACCGATGATAACAAGCAAGCAAGAATTCAGGACCTTCAGATTCCAAGTGAGTATTGAGTTGATTCAACAGACCTTGTAGCTCAGGTGCTAGTTACAACTACCAAACTAGTACAGGTTGTCAGTATTACTCAGCTTGATAGGTTGTCTTTTTCTTAAGTTTTTCTGAAACCCCAAAAGCCAGACAGATATGTCGTCAGAAGAGTCAGACAATCAGGTCAGAAGGGCTATAATTCTGGATGCATGTGTATTCAGCATACGGGTGCTAAGATCCTTTGGGTTTTGAATGGCAAATAATGGGGTTTGATCTACAGAGGCGCAGAGGAATATTTTCAATTAACATCTATATCCCACTGATTTCCACTTATCAGTAAACTCCATATACCAGATAGGGCCAATCACTAATCCTGGCTTTTCATGTCAAACTGGTAGTCTCTGTTTTCAACTTTTCATAGCTATGCTTCTAACAGTAAAACAAATAAACTAGAGAAGAAATATATATCCGCTTCAAATCAGACAGCTAAAAAACTCCTCAAACATACCGATGCAATATCTTCTCTCATGTGCCTCAGCTTCAGATTGAAAATCCGTAGCCACTCATCCATATCATCTACAGTTGCACTAGCAGCATCCAGACCCTGCAAGACCTGAAAATCCAAGCAACTAGATCAGTCAATGAATAAGCTTCCATACCAAAAAACAAAACATTCACTCCAGAATAAAAGTGAGATGAGTAATGGCAGTCAGATGCTGTACTATATCATAATTAGTGCACAAAAGTCAATATTGCATTGCAAAGGAACATAGAAGCAATACCTCTTCTATTAAAGGCTCGCTTTCCAGTAATTGATATACATTTGCAGCCTCCAAAGCCACAAGCTCCTGCTTCAATCTCTCAGAGAATGCATCTGCTTCACCTATTCCCATAACATACCTGCATTATTTACGGCTTTACGCTAGTAAGATTGTAGTGGTACCAAAGTACTGAAAGCATTTCAGCAATAGTAAGGTCAGATGCAAGTGATATGCAAACTAATTACACGTGGTACATTGGAAAGGCAAAGGGATCTTTGGGCAGTAAGATTTTGTATGAGTTTAGTATGGTCCTTCTATCGGTTGTCACACCATGAGGTCGAGTCAATAGGGCACATGAGCAACTGCATCCCCTGATGTTTCAACTTGTGTTAACATGGGAAAAAAGATCACGGCTAGGTTTAATCTCAACAGAATTAGGGATGAACTCCTTGTATTATAAAAAATGGCAGATAAAAAGTTCAAAAACTACAAAATGAACTACTAGAATAATATAGGTGTACAGCTAAAAAAACTAAGACCTTGTTCGTTTGTGTCGGATTGCACCCGGAATCGTTCCACCTAATCAAAGTTTATATAAATTAAAGAAGCAATCCGGTTAGGAATCGTTCCGACCCACCAATCCGGCACAAACGAACAAGCCCTAAAAGACAGCAATAGTTGTTGTATGCAGTTTTGGTTGTATTTTTTGCAATAATCAGGGGCAAATCTATGTAAGATAAGATATTTACGTGTCAAGAAGTGCCTCCATGTCTTCTTCCTCCTCTTTTGCTTGGGACACGAGATCATTTTCAACAGTTACTGTTACTTTCCTCTCGGTTTGAGTAGCAACTGATGTTTCTTGACCATCTTGGGTACTCACTTGATTATCTATGGTCAGTGTGTTTTCCTAAAAAGGATTCAGGTTCATTAGAAAAATATCCAGACAACAACCATCAAGGGGCATATCAAGCCAAACCATCATTTTGGTGAAAATTTGGAGATCAAATTAGTGAGCACCAAATCGATGTGAAATGTTGCCCAAAAAATGAAATATCAGTAGAGATATCAGGCTTTAATGTTTAAGGTGTAAACTAAAAATGAGCTAGGCATTGCAGAAACAAGAAAATTGATATAGTACTCCCTCCTTTTATTATGTAGGATTTGTGAAGCGCAAACTGTAACTCTGTATCTTCTCTATTTTCTTTAACTTGTATTCCTTGAATAAAAATAAGTTTGGCCAGTGACCAGGTCTTCAAAACATAACTTCGGTCAGCAGTATCTATTACAATTTATTTAAACAAAATAAAAAAAATATGACATTGTGAGACTAGTTTTTATTAAATTGCATGTCACCAATCAATTCAACCCAAAGGTTTAAGCTAAGGCTATCTCCAGCAGCTTACTCATCTACATACCCATATTCAAACTCCACTCTGCTAACAATGCAGTCTACAGTGCAAAACAGTGTTTCGATTGACCATGTGAGTGAACTGTTGTACAAGGTATAATAGGAAGAGGTGAGCAATTTACTTATATTATATTCCAACACTCACTCATGTCGAGTCCCTTTTGGATCTCAAACGTGAAATAGGAGCGAACAATAACTATTTTATTTTAATTTCGCTAAACAGGATTCGAACTCGACTACTCTGGCTCTGATATCATATTAAGTTGCATGCATCAACCAGTCCAAGCTCTGATACCATATTAATTGGACTGATTGGTGCATGGAACTTAATATAATATCAGAGCCAGAGGTCTCAAGTCGAATCCTGGTAAGTGCAATTAAAATAAAATAATTATAGCTCACTCATATTTCACGTCTGAGACCCAAAAGAGACTCAACGTAAGTGGGAGTGTTACTCCAATAACGTTCCCTATATCTCGTTCTCTATACGTAAATACCTATATTAGAGACATATTTTACTTTTAACTTTTGTACGTACGTATTTGTAATACTCTCAAATGTATTGTACTTGTACATATTTTAGTTTTGCTAAATATGTTGTTTTATATATTAAAACGAATAGAGGAGAGGAGAGAGAAACTATATAGCGAGAGGATTCAGCAACATCCTCTATATTTAGAGGAATATTTAGAGGACATTGCTGGAGACATGAAGGATGGAAATCTTTCATAAAATTTACGGTAGAGGAGGCTTTAGAGAACCTACTGGAGACAGTCTAATAAACCGATTTGGAGTAGACATGTTCAAACGTCGGTCGAGTTCGGGATGAGTCAAGGTCGGGTCATGGGTTGTTTGACACGGCCCATGCCCGACTCATGTCTAGTGTCGGGTTGGGTTGGACCGTACCTCCCGGTTGAACGTGTTGGGTTGGGTTGGACCGTACCTCCCAGTTGAACATGTTGGGTCGGGTTGGGTTTTGGATGAAAAATCATGGTATATTACTATGTGGAACATAGATATTCTATTTATTAGAAACAATGAGAGAAAGGGCGCAAAAATACCATAGATAGGCAATTTGTGTCAAATTAGTTCCAAGAAATCACTATGTGGAACATAGATATTCTATTTATTAGAAACAATGAGAGAGAGAGGGCGCAAAAAGGCAAGCTCGCAATCACAACGAATGGAAAATTTTGATATACACCTTTGCCCAAAGAGCTAGCTCCACAATATCAATTCCAACAACTTTTGGAAGATAACTGAGTATCTCCTTGCACATATTCAGAATACAAAAAAGTAGACGATTTCTGCAAAATATATAGCAAAGAATGAGATTTAAAGCACAAGAGACAAGAAGTTGGATAAAATTAGCACTCTAGCAGAGTCTAATACCACACAGCAAACTTTCTGGGCAACAACCTGTCATCAATGTTACGCATCGTCCATTGTGGTGGGGCAACACTCTGACTCCTAAGGTTATCAAATCCCTGCAGTCCGGACATAAAACATAAAGAGTTAGTAATGGATATAACCGATGTTCTCTTCAGATACTCCACCAGAAGCATTGCGAAAGAGATCAAAGTACATACCAGAACAAATGTACAACCACTGGGATCATTGGAAATAACCTCAACCTTTGTTAGATGTTTCAGCTTGTAAAGTTTGGCTGGCTGAAATAGAAGAAAAAGAACAGGAGAAGACTAAGTTTCTCGCAGCAAAGTAAGCAACAACCATCACCAAAAGCCAGAGGGGGAAAAATTAGTACAGTATTTTATTGATGCAGGAGTATTACAATACGCAATGCTAGCTTGAGGTAGTGTTCATGCAATGCAATCAATCATGAGTGATAGGAAACAGAAGAAAGATAATAGTATATGTAATCATGTATGCAATGAAAATGCACAGTGACCCAGTGTTTCATCTTTCAACAACAGCATGTATACCCTCATGAAAGCTTAAGGCGCCAAACAAGATTACCCCATTCCTGTGATGGACAACTATTAGATAGCAAAGTTGTCAGTATTGAAAACAAACCTCGAGCACTGCCCCAGATGAATATTTTAATACTCGAAGAAAAGCTTTGTTCGCCTCGCCTCTTGATGATTGTTTAACTGCGTGAAGCTAAAATTGTTCAGCAGATGTTGCAAGCATATATCTTCTATATAACACAGTTCCTACCCTATGCTTCCAATAACATAGTGAGATATTTACTAATAGATGCCTATCATATGCCACCCAAGATATTTACTGAATTACTGAACAGAAAAAACAGCAAACTGACACTGGCCACGGTAATAAATCCAAAATAAAGCAAATCACGTATTGGGCAGACATAATGACTGAAGCATGAATGCATAATCAAGGATCATCTTCAAGAGCCAACTCCTCCAATTAGACTCGGGTACTACATGGTTAGGCTCCATTTATCTTCAAACAATCAAGTGAATGACAACTGCATATAGATCACTGCTTCTTTCATCCAAAACAAATTATGGCTAAGCTAGGGATCTACTCATATGAATATGTGAATGCAACAAATATCTGAACAAAGAAATCACTGTTGTTGCAATCCTCGAATCCACCAGTTATGGGCTCATAGCCTCATATTCTGAGCTCTCTCATAACAACGCCATTCCAGTGTGTAAAGTGGAACTGTAAATCATCCCCTCTGGCTAACTGTGGTAGCTCCAGCTGCTAACTTCAGAAGGACCTATAAAGAGGTCCAGCACATCAAATTTGGCAGTTGACGATTGCTCATCTTTTCTGCTCCTTAGTTGTTATAGTCCAGCAATGTGTAAGTTTGGGTTCGCATTATCTTGCTAGAGCTTTGTGAGGTAAATAGCCAAGTTGTGTGCTTAAACTATGAAAAGTGGATCCAGGTGTAGTGAATGCGGGCTACTTTTCCAGGTAGCAGCATGAGATAAGCAACACGGATCTTCTCAAGCCAGCGGCAAGTGTGAATAAGAGCATAGCGAGCAAGACTTGGCTTCGTGGGGATCCAAGCGGCCCAGATCACGACCGTCCGAGCAAGAGTCGTGCAAGTGGCAATGAAGCGGGACATCACCAATGAACCCGGCACAATCCTCTTAGGCGCCAAATCCGCTCCAAGCAACCCAACTTGGTGCTCAGCAGCCCACCCCTCGCTCGCAGCGCAGCGTAGCACTAGCGCAGCAAATCGAAGCGGAGACGTGAGTGGGGCGAGGAGGGAGAAGGGGGGCGCTGACCGGTGAGAGCGAGGACACGGGGCTTGGCGAGCCTGCCGAGCTTCTCGAAGATGCCGCGGCCCTTGGCGACGCGGATGGAGAAGGCCACCTCCTCCCCGCGCGCGCCTGACGCCGCCACGGCCGCGGCGCACGCGCGCCGCAGCTCGGCGTCGTCCGCGCTCGACTTCGCCATGACGCCTCGAGCTCTCCGCCGCCTGTCCGGGCCCCCCGGTTCGCCGCCGATCTGGGGAGGTGGAGGCGCGTGACGCGGTGGGGGATAGGTTGGTGGTGGTGGGGCGTGACGGTGGCGTCGTCTGGCCGTCTGGGAGAAGAGAGGGCGAGGGAATAGAGAACAGTCAAATCATTTTCCGCGTACACTAGTAGTACTACTCGCCGTCGTGTGGACGTTACGGTTTTACCGACGACACTGGAGTGGGAGACTTGCGGTGGAACCGGAACCGGCCCGTGGCGATGGGTCGGCGGTCGCTGGTGCGAGGCGTTGTGGCTACTGGTCCTAAGTTGAGTATGTCTGGGAGAACTTCTTCAGTCTTTACCGATAGAAATAAACAGAAAAAAATATAAGTTTTTGTTAAGGCTGACTCCAATCTCTAGTGGCTCGTCCCCGGCTATTATTTTAAACTTCACTTTATAAACACTAGACTATCAAATAATATTTTACACAGCCATTAATACGATCTACGGGCTAAAGCTTTAGTCCCGTCTCGCTCGCCCAACCGTGATGCCTGCACCGTCATTGTGCCTAGTAACGCCCATCGAGACGGTCGCGACTCGCGAGCAGGGCGGGGGGCACCCAGACCAGCCCTCTATGGCTATTAAGTCATTCTCTCCTTTCTTTTTACATCATGTCAGCTTGATTTCACGTTTGCGACTCGAGTCGAGTGTATGCGAAAAGATGTGTTGATCTTAAACATGAGGTTAGGCTCAAAGTTCAATCTCATTTTTCTAATTGAGGTTTCATATGTATATTTTGTGCAATTTGAATTACTTCAAGATGTTATTTTATATATGCAAATTGAATTCTATGCGTTATTTCCTTAATATGTTCATTTTAAAACTTTGCCATGTGAATGCTCGTCAGAAATTGCTAGCATCTTCCCAATGATCTTTTTGCTTCCACTTCATTAGTCATTCTTTCCCTTTTCTTTGTCTGCTATTTAGGTTATGCTCCGGATAAAAAAATGACTTTCTTTTTGAAAGGGTATGCATCTTTACTATCCAAAATCTTCCTTCGTCACAATTAGAGTAAAGGTTGGCAGGGAACTTTTAAGTTAAATTCGTTTCTGCATCTCCCTAAGTTGTACAATACTAACTACTTAATTATGTTTGTTTGTTTGAACTTGTGGAGGTTGTGTCGGTACCCTGAAACTAGGGTACCCCTTACTACAGTATGAAGACGCAGTACCCACGCGGCGATTTTTAGTCGCGTGGTAAAGAAGTTGTGCGTGGGGCCAGGCCGTGACTCGCCCCAGCCTCGGGTGACTACTCTGGGCCAGCAACAGCATCGCCACGTGGCCGGAGAAGGTGATGTACTCCAAGGCATCGACAATGAGTCCGGACCCCATGGGAGGGTGCTGGACCCCTGGATATACGGTCCAAACCTCCAGGTTGGTCCAGGACCCTTACGTGTACGGACCGAATCCCCTAGAATGGGATCCGACCCCCCCCCCCCCCCGTATGGGGTCCGGATCGCCCACAGTGGGGTCCCAAGACCTTACTTAAGGCACAGGCGGGGGTCCAGAGCTGACACGTGTCCAGACCTGCTCTGGTGCGCTCTGGACCTATCTGCATACACTTCTGCTCCCCGCTCAGGCGAAGCCCCGATGCTGTCACGTGGCATACTGCGCGTGGCATAAGCCAACGGGCGAAACCCAGCATGACGCCTCTGGGCTACGCGCGCCTTCATGACGGATAAGATGTGCGCCTGTCCATTCAACTGACAGGTGGTGTGCTCAATCCACGATACGTGGGCCGCGCAGTTACTCATCATTACTCCCGTATTACTCGTACGGTAACTGTCCATCAATGCAGCATAGATTGCGGACATCAAGACTCCCGGTGATTGCTCAGGCGTTACTAGCATTAACTACTCACATAATGTAGTCCTTCTGTTATGCTCCTGGGCCCGCATGTCGGGGCTCAGTATTCTTGTATGTGCCTTCCCTTAGACTATACAAGGGAAGGCACACTGCGTTACAAGGACAAGTTCACACAAGCTCTCAGACTCTCAAGCTCACAGGTTTTACACACACTCAATACAACATACACACAGTGGAGGTAGGGTATTACGCTCTGGTGGCCTGAACCACTCTAAACTCTTGTGTCCTCGTGTGTTCATCCCAAATCCACATAACAGGCAAAACGCTTAGGCCCCTCCTCATCTTAGGATTAGGGCGAGTGCGTTCCGCCACCCGGCTGGAGGATTTTCTCTCCGACATTTGGCACGCCAGGTAGGGGCTTAGGCTTTAGGTTTTTCCATGTTTCCTTGCTCGGCACGATGGTTCAAATCGTAGAGCACTGTGACTTCATTCCTGAGGACTTCCCAATGGAGGAAGAGGTTGTGTCTTCCATGTCGTGGGCTTCCAACCGCCCTGCGCCTAGTGCTGCTGTTGTGCGCGCTGCGCAGCAGCACACGCCTGCGCAGACATCTTGGGCTCCGTCAAGGGCTGCTCCTGGAGCGCTGTCTGCAGCCAGGGAGTTGCTGTGCCACCCTCCTAGCTCCACGGCCTCGCCGGGGACCATGAAGCAGTGGCGTGACGATGTCGACCGTCTGCTCAGCATGGCGCATTATGGCTCAGTCAGGCCCAGGCCTCGGTCATTCCGGTGTCAACATGAGGCGTCGGCATCGGTGCGCTCACCTTCAATGAAGGCCGCACCGACTGAGGACCTGCGGGTGGAGCTCAACCGCCGACTTGTGGGCGAGGATGCCCCAATTTCTCTAGAGAGACCTAATGACCTGCGGACAGAACTCAACAGCAGGCGTGCGGGCGAGGACGCACAAGTCTCTCTGGAGAGGGCGCGTGAGCGCCGGCTAAACTTCAAGGGTCGCAACCTCGACCAAGACTTCGCTCCGCTTGCTCCACAAACTCCAAGGGGTGCCCAAACCCATACGGGTGTCCCATTGGTTGGCATGGGCTGTGCCGCGCTAGCGGATCACCTTCGCGTGGCGACTTGGCCGCCCAAGTTTCGGCCACACCTGCTAGAGAAGTACGACGGTACGTCAAACCCGTCGGAATTTTTGCAGGTTTATGTCACCGCCATTACGGCAGCTGGTGGAGACACTGATGGCGACCTATTTCCATGTAGCCTAGACTGGGCCGGGCCAGACCTGACTCATGAACCTGACCCCGGGATCCATCTATTCCTGGGAAGAGCTCTGTGCACGGTTCACAACAAACTTTGCCAGTGCTTATCAACAGCACGGTGTGGAGGCTCATCTCCATAATACAAGAACCCGGGGAGACTCTCCGGGCTTTCATCGCCCGCTTCACCAAGGGGGTGTGTGATGAGAAGATGCTAGAGAAGCTGGCGACACACGACGTGGAAACCGTCACCACGCTCTTCGCTCTGGCTGACAAATGTGCTAGAGCTACCGAGGGCCACGCATGGCACTCGGCACCACAGACCAGAGTTACCCAGGCGGGTGGCTCGAGTGCCGTCACCCAGGGCGGCAACAACAAGAAGAATAAGAACCGCGACCACGAGAGTCTGCAGTCTGCTGCTCCGGTCGTCGCGGCTGCGATTGGGGGCCGGAACGAGCACAACAAGCGCCCATGGCCACAGGAGGCAACAGTGGCTCAAGCCCTGTCCATCCCAACAATCGCCACAGCGCATCGGAGTGCCGCGAGATCATCAAGCTCACGAAGCGCGTCAGTGAGCGACGCGAGCAGGCCTCCAGGGATGGTTTGCCACCTCGTCGCCAACTTGGCAAGGAGAAGGTCGACGAAGGTGACGCGGCCGCAGGAGAACGGGACCTCAGGTATCAATCACCTGAGGGGGTCCTGAAGGACGTTTTCACTGGAGACTCCGACTCTGGTGACGACAACGACCGCCGCAAAAAGTTGTACATCATGTACGGCGGGAGCTATGAGCTCACCTCCCGTAGGAACGTAAAGTCCCTACGCCGAGAGGTCCTTCCGGCGGTCCCAGGGGTCCCGAAGGCTGCTCCACATCAGCGGTGGAGGAGCACCACTATCTCCTTCGGGGCATCCGACTGCCCCGACAACATGGCAGGGGCTGGTATACTACCGCTCATCACCGCCCCTATCATTGCCAACATGCGGCTGCACCATGTTCTGATTGACGGTGAGGCTGGGCTCAACGTCATCAGCCATGCTGCATTCAAGCAGCTGCAGATCCCAAGGTCCCGACTGGGACCCTCTCGTCCATTCTCAGGAGTGGGCCCACAATCGGTGTATCCCCTTGGGAGCATCGCTCTCCCGATTACATTCGGGACCGAAGAAAACTTCCACACAGAGAACGTCCAGTTCGACGTCGCGGAGGTTAACCTCCCCTTCAATGCCATCATTGGCATGTCGGCCCTGTACCGGTTCATGGCCATTGCCCATTACAGGTATTTGGTTCTCAAGATGTCGTCCCCGGCTGGGGTCCTTACCGTGCGGGGTGACCGCGCCGCTGCGCTAGCGGCTATCAAGAAGCTGCACGCCCTGGCGGCAGAGACTGCTCGCCCGGACGATGGAGGGAGGGACCCCTCGACTTCCGGTACCAAGGCACCTTCCAAGGTGCCAAAGGTGCAACCATTTGGAGCAGACGACGGACCCGTCAAGGCCATCCAGATCGGCGTTGACTCCTCCCGGATCACTCGCTGAGAGCACCTAGAGGGGGGGTGAATAGGTGATCCTGTAAAACTTAACACCACAAACTTGATTAAGAGTTAGAACAATGAAATCAAGTAAGTAGAGAGGAGAGCTCTTGTGAAGCACAATAGACATAATAAGGACAAGCACAAGAGACACGAGGATTTATCCCGTGGTTCGGTCAAGTACAAAACTTGCCTACTCCACGTTGTGGCGTCCCAATGGACGGGAGTTGCACTCAACTCCTCTCAAGTGATCCATGGATCAACTTGAATACCACAGTGTTCTTCTTTACTTTACTCTTTCCCGTTTGCGAGGAATCTCCACAACTTGGAGTCTCTCGCCCTTACAATAAGAATCAATATGAAGCACAAGAGTAAGGGAGGGAAGCAACACACTCAAATCCACAGCAAATACGCACACACAAGATCAAGACTTGAGCTCAAGACAATATCTCGAGGTTCTCACTAGAACGGAGCTCAAATCACTAAGAATGTCGAACAAGTGCGCAAGAATGAAGTGTGAGTGATCTACAATGCTCAAGGAATGCTTGGTGTGCTCCTCCATGCGCCTAGGGGTCCCTTTTATAGCCCCAAGGCAGCTAGGAGCCGTTGAGAGCATTCCAGGAAGGCAATTCTTGCCTTTTGTCGCCTGGCACACCGGACAGTCCGGTGCACCACCGGACACTGTCCGGTGCGGATCTCTTTCCTTATTTGGCGAAGCCAACCGTTGCAGATTCCGAGCCGTTGGCGCACCGGACACTGTCCGGTGCACACCGGACAGTCCGGTGCCCCTTCTGACCGTTGGCTCTTGCCACGCGTCGCGCGCGGATTATGCGGCCAACCGTTGGCCCGGTCGACTGTTGGCTCACCGGACAGTCCGGTGCACCACCGGACAGTCCGGTGATTTATAGTCGTACGTCGCCGTCGAAGTCCCGAGAGCAGCCAGTTCGTCAGAGTCAGCCTGGCGCACCAGACACTATCCTGTGCACCACCGGACAGTCCGGTGCACCCAGACCGAGCTGTCTTTGGCTAAACAAGTCATCTCTTTTCCAACTTGATTTCTCCTGTTTCCAGCACTTAGACACAAATCATTAGTCTCCAAAACAATGTACTAAGTCTTAGGAACATACCTTTTTACTTGATTTGCACTTTGTCCATAACTTTGCATAGATTAACATAAGTCCACTTGTGTTGGCACTCAATCACCAAAATACTTAGAAATGGCCCAAGGGAACATTTCCCTTTCAATCTCCCCCTTTTTGGTGATTTATACCAACACAATAAAAAGCAACTAAAGGAAGTGCAACATCAATACAAATTAGAACTCAAAATTGTTTTGGTTCAAATTTGGCATATATGGATCATTCTTTGCCACCACTTGGTTTGTTTTTGCAAATCAAACTCAATTTCATATCTCTAAGTCAAACACACTTGTTGAAACATAAAGAGAGACATTTCAAGAGAAATTGATCAAAGATTCAAAAACTCCCCCTTTTCCCATAATCAAATATTCTCCCCACAAGAGATCAACTTTTGACAATAAGAGACAAACAAGAGTATTTTGACAAACAAAAACTCTAACTCTACCTTTTCAAAATTCTCAAGTGGTAGCTGATCCATTTCTTGCTTTGGCCTTATTTTCTCCCCCTTTGGCATCAAGCACCAAAACGGGATAAATTTTGGCCCTTTAACCCCATTGCCTCACCAAAATCTTCAACTAAGAGTAAAAAGGCAATAAGAGTACATAGATGAACTTGGAGTGAGTTACTCTCTCATCGGAGTGTAGTGGAAGTCTTGCATGGTCCAAGTCCACCTTTTTCCTTTCAAACCTCCTTTGAGACTAAATTAAGCAAACTCAAGCACACAGTTAGTCTCAAAAGGGTCAAGTTGTAGCACATCTCCCCCTAAATATGTGCATCACTTGCAATTGGACTTGTGAGGTCCGGGGAGTGCTTATACAACTTGAGCACCATAAATAAACAACAAAATGCATTAAGGAACATGATCAAGGCATAAAACACATGTATGCTATAAATCAATCCAGGTTCCGCGAATCTAAGACATCTAGCTCACTACGCGGCCTGCAAAAGGTCGACTCATCTAGAGGCTTGGTAAAGATATCGGCTATAGCTGGTTCTCGGTGCTAACATAAAACACTTCGATATCCCCTTTTGCTGGTGGTCTCTCAAAAAGTGATGCCGGATGTCAATGTGCTTTGTGCGGCTGTGTTCAACAGGATTATCCGCCATGCGGATAGCACTCTCATTATCACATAGGAGTGGGACTTTGCTCAGATTGTAGCCAAAGTCCCTGAGGGTTTGCCTCATCCAAAGTAGTTGCGCGCAACACTGTCCTGCGGCAACATACTTGGCCTCAGCGGTGGATAGGGCAACAGAAGTTTGTTTCTTAGAACTCCACGACACCAGGGACCTTCCTAAGAATTGGCACGTCCCCGATGTATTCTTCCTATCGACCTTACATCCAGCATAGTCGGAGTCTGAATATCCAATTAAGTCAAAGGTAGACCCCTTTGGATACCAGATCCCGAAGCAAGGCGTAGCGACTAAATATCTAAGAATCCGCTTCACGGCCACTAAGTGACACTCCCTTGGATCGGATTGGAATCTAGCACACATGCATACGCTAAGCATAATATCCAGTCTACTAGCACATAAATAAAGCAACGAACCTATCATGGACCGGTATGCTTTTTGATCAACAGACTTACCTCCTTTGTTGAGGTCGGTGTGTCCGTCGGTTCCCATTGGAGTCTTTGCGGGCTTGGCGTCCTTCATCCCAAACCGCTTGATCAAGTCTTGTGTGTACTTTGTTTGGGAGATGAAGGTGCCATCCTTGAGTTGCTTCACTTGGAACCCAAGGAAGTAGTTCAACTCGCCCATCATCGACATCTCGAACTTTTGAGTCATCACCCTGCTAAACTCTTCACAAGACTTTTGGTTAGTAGAACCAAATATTATGTCATCGACATAAATTTGGCACACAAAAAGATCACCATCACAAGTCTTAGTAAAAAGAGTTGGATCGGCTTTCCCAACCTTGAAATCATTAGCAATTAAAAAGTCTCTAAGGCATTCATACCATGCTCTTGGGGCATGCTTAAGTCCATAGAGCGCCTTAGAGAGCTTACACACGTGGTTGGGGTATCGTTCATCCTCGAAGCCATGGGGTTGCTCCACGTACACCTCCTCCTTGATTGGCCCATTGAGGAAAGCGCTCTTCACATCCATTTGGAACAACCTGAAAGAATGGTGAGTAGCATAGGTTAACAATATGCGAATTGACTCTAGCCTAGCTACAGGAGCGAAAGTCTCCTCAAAGTCCAAACCTGCGACTTGGGCATAACCTTTTGCCACAAGTCGTGCCTTGTTCCTTGTCTGAAAGGGAAATATGCCCTTGGGCTATTTCTAAGTATTTTGGTGATTGAGTGCCAACGCAAGTGCTTCTGTGCTAATCTATGCAAAGTGGTGGACAAAGTGCAAATCATGTCAAAAGGTATGTTTCTCAGACTTAGTACATTGTTTAGAGACTAATGTATTGTGTATAAGTGTTGGAAACAGGAAAAGAACATTTGGAAATGCCTTGGCTCGAGCAGCCAAGACTCTGCTCAGTCTGGGAGCACCGGACTGTCCGGTGCGCCAGGCTGGCTCGTGCAAACTCGCTGCTCTCGGGATTTCATCGGCGGCGTACGGCTATAATTCACCGGACTGTCCGGTGTGCACCGGACTGTCCGGTGAGCCAACGGTCGGCTGCACGATCTGCGCGAGACACGTGGACCGAGCCAACAGTCGGGAGGGGGCACCGGACTGTCCGGTGAGCCAACGGTCGGCCGGGCCAACGGTCGGCTGCGCGATCTGCGCGAGACACGTGGACCGAGCCAACAGTCGGGAGGGGGCACCGGACTGTCCGGTGTGCATCGGACAGTGTCCGGTGCGCCAACGGCTCCCAGGCGCCAACGGTCGGCTTCGCCACAGAAGGAAAGAAATCCGCACCGGACAGTGTCCGGTGTGCACCGGACTGTCCGGTGCGCCAGGCGACAGAAGGCAAGATTTGCCTTTCTGGAATGCTCTCAACGGCTCCTAGCTGCCTTGGGGCTATAAAAGGGACCCCTAGGCGTATGGAGGAGCACATCAAGCATTCTCTAAGCATTCCTAAGCACTAAGACATCGATTCCGCGCCTTTGATTCTTTGCGATAGCAATTAGAGCTCTAGTTGAGTTGTGAACTCATTGAGTTGTGTTGTGAGCTCTTGTTGCGACTTGTGTGCGTGGTGTTGCTGTGATTTCTTGTCTTGAGTGTGTTGCTTATCCCTCCCTTACTCCGTGCTTCTTTGTGAACTTCAAGTGTAAGGGCGAGAGGCTCCAAAGTGTGGAAATTCCTCGCAAACGGGATATAGTAAAGCAAGCAAAACACCGTGGTATTCAAGTGGGTCTTTGGACCGCTTGAGAGGGGTTGATTGCAACCCTCGTCCGTTGGGACGCCACAACATGGAGTAGGCAAGCGTTGGTCTTGGCCGAACCACGGGATAAACCACTGTGCCATCTCTGTGATTGATCTCTTGTGGTTATTGTGTTTTGTTGAGACTTCTCTCTAGCCACTTGGCATTATTTGTGCTAACGCTTAACCAAGTATTTGTGGCATTAAGTTCAAGTTTTACAGGATCACCTATTCACCCCCCTCTAGGTGCTCTCAATTGGTATCAGAGCCGTTCTCTTCAAGAAAGGGACTAACCGCCTGAAGAGATGGATCCTAAGGGCTAGGGGATTGTGATCAATGACAAGGAGAAGGAGTCATTCGTCAATGAGCCCAAGGATGACAAGCCTACCGACTCGGGCTCGGGCCACAAACGCAAGGATGGGAAGAAGAAGAAGACAAGGCGCATCAAGGAGATCGTCTACTACGATGATAGCGATGAATCCACTTCTTCCCAAAAGGACAACGACGACAACGACTACGAGAGAAGGAAACCGGTTAATTTGAACTTTTCTTTTGACTACTCTCGTATTCCGCAAAGTACAAATGCTCATTTGCTCTCCATTCCACTTGGCAAACCTCCTCACTTTGATGGAGAGGACTACAGATTTTGGAGCCACAAAATGCGTAGTCACCTGTTCTCTCTCCATCCAAGCATATGGGAGATTGTGGAAAGTGGAATGAAATTTGATAGCTCGGATAGTCCTATGTTTATCAATGAACAGATTCATAGAAATGCACAAGCTACTACTGTGTTGCTAGCCTCTTTGTGCAGGGAAGAGTACCATAAGGTGAGCGGCTTGGACAATGCCAAGCAGATCTGGGACACCCTCAAGATCTCTCATGAGGGGAACGATGTCACCTTACTCACCAAAATGGAGTTGGTGGAGGGCGAGCTTGGAAGATTTGCAATGATAAGGGGCGAGGAGCCAACTCAAACATACAACCGGCTCAAGACCCTTATCAACAAAATAAGGAGCTACGGAAGCACGTGATGGACGGATCACGACGTCGTCCGCCTAATGCTAAGGTCTTTTACTATACTTGATCCACATTTGGTGAACAATATTCGTGAAAATCCTAGGTACACCAAGATGTCGCCCGAAGAAGTCCTTGGAAAGTTCGTAAGCGGGCGAATGATGATCAAGGAGGCAAGGTACGTGGACGACGCGTTGAACGGTCCAACCCATGAGCCTCAACCCATTGCTCTCAAAGCAACGAGGAGCAAGGAGGCGCTACCTAGCAAGGTGGTGCAAGTTGAGGCGGTCGGGCTCAATGATGAAGAGATGGCCCTCATCATCAAGCGCTTCAAGACGACGCTAAAGGGTCGCAAGGGACAACCAAGCAAGACCAAGACAAAGGGGAAGCGTTCATGCTTCAAATGCGGTAAGATTGGTCATTTTATTGCTAACTGTCCCGATAATGAAAGTGACCAGGAACAAGGGAGCAAGAAGGAGAAGAAGAAGGCATACAAGAAGGCTAAGGGCGAGGCACACCTTAGCAAGGAATGGGACTCGGATTGTTCGTCATTCGACTCCGATAATGAAGGACTCGCCGCCACTGCCTTCAACAAATCATCCCTCTTCCCCAACGAGCGTCACACATGTCTCATGGCGAAGGAGAAGAAGGTATGTAATCGAAATAATGCCACTTATGATTCCTCTAGTGATGATGAGTCTAGTGATGAAGAAATAGATTACTCTAGTTTGTTCAAGGGATTGGATAGAGCTAAAATAGATAAGATTAATGAATTGATTGATGCCTTGAATGAAAAGGATAGACTTTTAGAGAAACAAGAGGACCTTTTATATGAAGAGCATGATAAATTTGTTAGTGCACAAAATTCACTTGCTCTAGAAGTTAAAAGAAATGAAATTCTTTCTAGTGAAGTGTCTACATGTCATGATTCTATCTCTAGCTTAAAGAGAATTAACAATGATTTAAATGCTAAACTGGAAGTAGCAAATAAATCTAACTCTTGTGTAGAACATGTTATGATTTGCACTAGGTGTAAAGATTTTGACATTGATGCTTGTAGTGAACACCTAGTTTGCATTTCTAAATTAAATGATGAAGTGGCTAATCTTAATGCCCAACTTAAGACTAGCAAGAGTGAATTTGACAAGCTAAAATTTGCAAGGGATGCCTACACGATTGGTAGACACCCCTCAATTAAGGATGGTCTTGGCTTCAAGAGGGAAGTCAAGAACTTAACAAGCCATAAGGCTTCCATCTCCACCAAGGAGAAAGGGAAGGCCCCTATAGCTAGTAGTGTGCAAAAGAACCATGCTTTCATGTATCATGATAGGAGACATTCTAGGAATGCCTTTAGAAGTTATGAAGCTTTTGATTCTAATGCTATGACTGCTTCTAGTTCCCATGTTGTGCATGATAGAAATGTTGCTAGGAGAAATGTTGTTCATCATATGCCTAGGAGAAATGTTGTTAATGTTCCTAGGAAAATTAATAAACCCTCTACAATATATCATACTTTAAATGCTTCCTTTGCTATTTGTAGAAAGGATAGAAAGGTGATTGCTAGAAAATTAGGGGCAAAATGCAAGGGAGACAAAACTTGCATTTGGGTCCCTAAGACAATTGTGACTAACCTTGTAGGACCCAACAAGAGTTGGGTACCTAAAACCCAAGCCTAAATTTGCCTTGCAGGTTTATGCATCCGGGGGTTCAAGCTGGATTATCGACAGCGGATGCACAAACCACATGACGGGGAAGAAGAAGATGTTTACCTCCTACGTCAAGAACAAGGATCCCTAAGATTCAATCATATTCGGTGATGGGAATCAAGGCAAGGTGAAAAGCTTAGGCAAAATTGCAATATCAAATGAGCACTCTATATCTAATGTGTTTTTAGTTGAGTCTCTTGGATATAATTTGTTATTTGTTAGTCAATTATGCAATATGGGATATAATTGTCTATTCACAAATGTAGATGTGTCTGTCTTTAGAAGAAGTGATGGTTCACTAGCTTTTAAGGGTGTATTAGACGGCAAACTTTACTTAGTTGATTTTGCAAAAGAGGAGGTCGGTCTAGATGCATGCTTAATTGCTAAGACTAGCATGGGCTGGCTGTGGCATCACCGCTTAGCACATGTAGGGATGAAGAACCTTCACAAGCTTCTAAAGGGAGAACACGTGATAGGTTTAACTAATGTGCAATTCGAAAAAGATAGACCTTGTGCAGCTTGTCAAGCAGGTAAACAAGTGGGAGGAGCGCATCACATCAAGAATGTGATGACCACATCAAGACCCCTGGAGCTGCTACATATGGACCTCTTTGGACCCGTCACCTATCTAAGCATAGGAGGAAGTAAGTATGGTTTAGTTATTATTGATGACTTTTCCCGCTTCACTTGGGTATTCTTTTTGTAGGATAAATCTAAAACCCAAGGGACCCTCAAGCGCTTTCTAAGGAGAGCTCAAAACGAGTTTGAGCTCAAGGTGAAAAAGATAAGGAGCGACAATGGGTCCGAGTTCAAGAACCTTCAAGTAGAGGAGTACCTTGAGGAGGAAGGGATCAAGCACGAGTTCTCCGCTCCCTACACACCACAGCAAAATGGTGTGGTAGAGAGGAAGAACAGGACACTTATAGACATGGCGAGGACGATGCTTGGAGAGTTCAAGACCCCCGAGCGCTTTTGGTCGGAAGCCGTGAACATGGCTTGCCACGCCATCAACAGGGTCTACCTTCATCGCCTCCTCAAGAAGACATCGTATGAGCTACTAACCGGTAACAAACCCAATGTTTCGTATTTTCGAGTTTTTGGGAGTAAATGCTACATTCTAGTGAAGAAGGGTAGGAATTCCAAATTTGCTCCCAAAGCCGTAGAAGGGTTTTTGTTAGGTTATGACTCAAATACAAAGGCGTATAGAGTCTTCAACAAATCATCGAGTTTGGTTGAAGTCTCTAGCGACGTTGTATTTGATGAGACTAATGGCTCTCCAAGAGAGCAAGTTGTCAATATTGATGATGTAGATGAAGAAGAAGTTCCAACGGCCGCAATACGCACCATGGCGATTGGAGATGTGCGGCCACAGGAACAAGATGAGCAAGATCAACCTTCTTCCTCAACAATGGTGCAATCCCCAACTCAAGATGATGAACAGGAGGCGTGTGATCAAGGGGGAGCACAAGATGATCTTGAAATGGAGGAAGAAGCGCAACCGGTACCTCCAACCCAAGTTCGAGTGATGATTCAAAGGGATCATCCCGTCGACCAAATCTTGGGTGATATTAGCAAGGGAGTAACTACTCGATCTCGATTAGTTAATTTTTGTGAGCATTACTCCTTTGTCTCTTCTATTGAGCCTTTCAGGGTAGAAGAGGCCTTGCTAGATCCGGACTGGGTATTGGCCATGCAGGAGGAGCTCAACAACTTCAAAAGAAATGAAGTTTGGACACTAGTGCCTCATCCCAAGCAAAATGTTGTGGGAACCAAGTGGGTGTTCCGCAACAAACAAGACGAGCACGGGGTGGTGACAAGGAACAAGGCACGACTTGTGGCAAAAGGATATGCCCAAGTCGCAGGTTTGGACTTTGAGGAGACTTTTGCTCCTGTGGCTAGGCTAGAGTCCATTCGCATTTTGCTAGCATATGCCGCTCACCATTCTTTCAGGTTGTTCCAAATGGATGTGAAGAGCGCATTCCTCAACGAGTCAATCAAGGAGGAGGTGTACGTAGAGCAACCCCCTGGCTTCGAGGATGAACGGTACCCCGACCACGTGTGTAAGCTCTCTAAGGCGCTCTATGGACTTAAGCAAGCCCCAAGAGCATGGTATGAATGCCTTAGAGACTTTTTAATTGCTAATGCTTTCAAGGTTGGGAAAGCCGATCCAACTCTTTTTACTAAGACTTGTGATGGTGATCTTTTTCTGTGCCAAATTTATGTCGACGACATAATATTTGGTTCTACTAACCAAAAGTCTTGTGAAGAGTTTAGCAGGGTGATGACTCAAAAATTCGAGATGTCGATGATGGGCGAGTTAAGCTACTTCCTTGGGTTCCAAGTGAGGCAACTCAAGGATGGAACCTTCATCTCTCAAACCAAGTACACGCAAGACTTCATCAAGCGGTTTGGGATGAAGGACGCTAAGCCCGCGAAAACTCCGATGGGAACCAACGGACACACTGACCTCAACAAAGGAGGTAAGTCCGTTGATCAAAAGGCATACCGGTCTATGATAAGGTCTTTACTTTATTTATGTGCTAGTAGACCGGATATTATGCTTAGTGTATGCATGTGTGCTAGATTTCAATCTGATCCAAGGGAGTGCCACTTAGTGGCTGTGAAGCGAATTCTTAGATATTTAGTCGCTACGCCTTGTTTCGGGATCTAGTATCCAAAGGGGTCTACCTTTGACTTGATTGGATATTCAGATTCCGACTATGCTGGATGTAAGGTCGATAGGAAGAGTACATCGGGGACGTGCCAATTCTTAGGAAGGTCCCTGGTGTCATGGAGTTCTAAGAAACAAACCTCTGTTGCCCTATCCACCGCTGAGGCCGAGTACATAGCCGCAGGACAGTGTTGCGCGCAACTACTTTGGATGAGGCAAACCCTCAAGGACTTTGGCTACAATCTGAGCAAAGTCCCACTCCTATGTGATAATGAGAGTGCTATCCGCATGGCGGATAATCCTGTTGAACACAGCCGCACAAAGCACATAGACATCCAACATCACTTTTTGAGAGACCACCAGCAAAAGGGAGATATCGAAGTGTTTCATGTTAGCTCCGAGAACCAGCTAGCCGATATCTTTACCAAGCCTTTAGATGAGCAGACCTTTTGCAAGTTGCGTAGTGAGCTAAATGTCTTAGATTCACGGAACTTGGATTGATTTATAGCATACATGTGTTTATGCCTGTGATCATGTTCCTCATGCATTTTGTTGCTTATTAATGGTGCTCAAGTTGTACAAGCATTCCCCGGACCTCACAAGTCCGTTGCAAAGTGATGCACATATTTAGGGGGAGATATGTTACAACTTGACCCTTTGAGACTAACCGTGTGCTTGAGTTTACTTGTTTTAGTCTCAAAGGAGGTTTGAAAGGGAAAAGGTGGACTTGGACCATGAAAGACTTCTACTGCACTCCGATGAGAGGGTATCTTATTCCAAGTTCATCTCATGTACTCTTATTGCCTTTACATTCTTATTGAAGATTTTGGTGAGGCACTGGGGTTCTAGGGCCAAGATTGATCCCGTTTTGGCGCTTGATGCCAAAGGGGGAGAAAATAAAGGCCAAAGCAATAAATGGATCAGCTACCACTTGAGAATTTTGAAAATAATAGAATAGAGCTTTTGTTTTGTCAAAATACTCTTATTGGCTCTTTTTGTCAAAAGTCGGTTTCTTGTGGGAAGAAGTGTTGATTATGGGAAAAGGGGAGTTTTTGAAATTTTGAATCAATTTCTCTTGGAACGACTCTCTTCATGTCTTAACAAGTGTGTTTGACTTAGAGATAGAAAATTGAGTTTGATTTGCAAAAACAAACCAAGTGGTGGCAAAGAGTGATCCATATATGCCAAATATGAATCAAAACAATTTTGAGTTCTCATTTGCATTGATATTGCACTTGTTCTAGTTGCTTTATGTTGTGTTGGCATAAATCACCAAAAAGGGGGAGATTGAAAGGGAAATATGCCCTTGGGCCATTTCTAAGTATTTTGGTGATTGAGTGCCAACGCAAGTGCTTCTGTGCTAATCTATGCAAAGTGGTGGACAAAGTGCAAATCATGTCAAAAGGTATGTTTCTCAGACTTAGTACATTGTTTAGAGACTAATGTATTGTGTATAAGTGCTGGAAACAGGAAAAGAACATTTGGAAATGCCTTGGCTCGAGCAGCCAAGACTCTGCTCAGTCTGGGAGCATCAGACTGTCCGGTGGTGCACCGGACAGTGTCCGGTGCGCCAGGCTGGCTCGTGCAAACTCGCTGCTCTCGGGATTTCATCGGCGGCGTACGGCTATAATTCACCGGACTGTCCGGTGTGCACCGGACTGTCCGGTGTGCACCGGACTGTCCGGTGAGCCAACGGTCGGCTGCACGATCTGCGCGAGACACGTGGACCGAGCCAACAGTCGGGAGGGGGCACCGGACTGTCCAGTGAGCCAACGGTCGGTCGGGCCAACGGTCGGCTGCGCGAGACACGTGGACCGAGCCAACAGTCGGGAGGGGGCACCGGACTGTCCGGTGTGCACCGGACAGTGTCCGGTGCGCCAACGGCTCCCAGGCGCCAACGGTCGGCTTCGCCACAGAAGGAAAGAAATCCGCACCGGACAGTGTCCGGTGTGCACCGGACTGTCCGGTGCGCCAGGCAACAGAAGGCAAGATTTGCCTTCCTGGAATGCTCTCAACGGCTCCTAGCTGCCTTGGGGCTATAAAAGGGACCCTAGGCGTATGGAGGAGCACATCAAGCATTCTCTAAGCATTCCTAAGCACTAAGACATCGATTCCGCGCCTTTGATTCTTTGCGATAGCAATTAGAGCTCTAGTTGAGTTGTGAACTCATTGAGTTGTGTTGTGAGCTCTTGTTGCGACTTGTGTGCGTGGTGTTGCTGTGATTTCTTGTCTTGAGTGTGTTGCTTATCCCTCCCTTACTCCGTGCTTCTTTGTGAACTTCAAGTGTAAGGGCGAGAGGCTCCAAAGTGTGGAAATTCCTCGGAAACGGGATATAGTAAAGCAAGCAAAACACCGTGGTATTCAAGTGGGTCTTTGGACCGCTTGAGAGGGGTTGATTGCAACCCTCGTCCGTTGGGACGCCACAACGTGGAGTAGGCAAGCGTTGGTCTTGGCCGAACCACGGGATAAACCACTGTGCCATCTCTGTGATTGATCTCTTGTGGTTATTGTGTTTTGTTGAGACTTCTCTCTAGCCACTTGGCATTATTTGTGCTAACGCTTAACCAAGTATTTGTGGCATTAAGTTCAAGTTTTACAGGATCACCTATTCACCCCCCCTCTAGGTGCTCTCATTGTCACCACCCCGTGCTCGTCTTGTTTGTTGCAGAACACCCACTTGGTTCCCACAACATTTTGCTTGGGACGAGGCACCAGTGTCCAAACTTCATTTCTCTTGAAGTTGTTGAGCTCCTCTTGCATGGCCAACACCCAGTCCGGATCTAGCAAGGCCTCTTCTACCCTGAAAGGCTCAATAGAAGAGACAAAGGAGTAATGCTCACAAAAATTAACTAGTCTAGAACGAGTAGTTACTCCCTTGCTTATGTCACCCAATATTTGGTCGACGGGATGATTCTTTTGAATCGTCGCTCGAACTTGGGTTGGAGGTGCCGGTTGTGCTTCTTCCTCCATTACATGATCATCTTGTGCTCCCCTTGATCACACGCCTCTTCTTGAGTTGGGGGATGCACGATTGTTGAGGAAGAAGGTTGATCTTGCTCCTTTTGTTCCAGTGGCCTCACATCTCCAATCGCCATGGTACGTATTGCGGCCATCGGAACATCTTCTTCATCTACCTCATCAAGATCAACAACTTGCTCTCTTGGAGAGCCATTAGTCTCATCAAATACAACGTTGCTAGAGACTTCAACCAAACCTGATGATTTGTTGAAGACCCTATACGCCTTTGTATTTGAGTCATAACCTAACAAAAACCCTTCTACAACTTTGGGAGCAAACTTAGAATTCCTACCTTTCTTCACTAGAATGTAACATTTGCTCCCAAATACACGAAAGTAAGACACATTGGGTTTGTTACCGGTTAGAAGCTCATATGAAGTCTTCTTGAGGAGGCGATGAAGATAGACCCGATTTATGGCGTGGCAAGCCGTGCTCATGGCTTCCGTCCAAAATCGTTCGGGTGTCTTGAATTCACCAAGCATCGTCCTCGCCATGTCTAGTAGCATCCTGTTCTTCCTTTCTACCACACCATTTTGTTGTGGTGTGTAGGGAGCGGAGAACTCGTGCTTGATTCCTTCCTCCTCAAGATACTCCTCCACTTGAAGGTTCTTGAACTCGGACCCATTGTCGCTCCTTATCTTCTTCACTTTGAGCTCAAACTCGTTTTGGGCTCTCCTTAGGAAGCGCTTGAGGGTCCCTTGGGTTTCAGATTTATCCTGCAAAAAGAATACCCAAGTGAAGCGGGAAAAATTATCAACTATAACAAGACCATACTTACTTCCTCCTATACTTAGATAGGCGACGGGTCCGAAGAGGTCCATATGAAGTAACTCCAGGGGTCTTGATGTTGTCATCACATTTTTGGCATGATGAGAGCTTCCCACCTGTTTCCCTGCTTGACAAGATGCACAAGGTCTATCTTTTTCGAAAGTTACATTAGTTAGACCTATCACGTGTTCTCCCTTTAGAAGCTTGTGAAGGTTCTTCATCCCCACATGTGCTAAACGGCGATGCCACAGCCAGTCCATGCTAGTCTTAGCAATTAAGCATGCATCTAGACCGGCCTCCTCTTTTGCAAAATCAACTAAATAAAGTTTGTCGTCTAGTACACCCTTAAAAGCTAATGAACCATCACTTCTTCTAAAGACAGACACATCTACATTTGTGAATAAACAGTTATATCCCATATTACACAGTTGACTCACAGACAACAAGTTATATCCAAGCGACTCAACTAAGAACACATTAGAAATAGAGTGCTCGGATGAAATAGCAATTTTTCCTAACCCTTTCACCTTGCCTTGGTTCCCATCACCGAATATGATTGAATCTTGGGGATCCTTGTTCTTGACGTAGGAAGAGAACAACCTCTTTTCCCCTGTCATGTGGTTTGTGCATCCGCTGTCGATAATCCAGCTTGAGCCCCCAGATGCATAAACCTGCAAGGCAATTTAGGCTTGGGTCTTAGGTACCCAACTCTTGTTGGGTCCTACAAGGTTAGTACAAATAGCCTTAGGGACCCAAATGCAAGTTTTATCTCTCTTGCATTTTGCCCCTAATTTTCTAGCAACTATCTTCTTATCCTTTCTACATATAGCAAAGGAAGCATTTAAAGCATGATAGATTGTAGAAGGTTCATTACTTGTTTTCCTAGGAACATGAGCATTTCTCCTAGGCACATGTTGAATGACATTTTTCCTAGCCAAACTTCTATCATACATCATAGAAGAACTTGAAGCAAACATTGCATTTGAATCATAAGCATGTGAAACAATATCATTGCAACTTCTATCATGATGAACATTCCTAGAATATTTCCTATCATGGTATAAGAAAGCATGGTTCTTTTGAATACTATATGCCATAGGGGCCTTCCCTTTCTCCTTGATGGAGATGGGAGCCTTATGACTTGTCAAGTTCTTGGCTTCCCTCTTGAAGCCAAGCCCATCCTTAATTGAGGGGTGTCTACCAACCGTGTAGGCATCCCTTGCAAATTTTAGTTTATCAAAATCATTTTTGCTAGTCTTAAGTTGGGCATTAAGACTAGCCACTTCATCATTCAATTTAGAAATTGAAACTAGGTGTTCACTACAAGCATCAACATAAAAATCTTTACACCTATTGCAAATTGCAACATGTTCTACACAAGATGTTGATTTATTAGCTATTTCTAACTTAGCATTCAAATCATCATTTATGCTCTTTAGGCTAGAAATAGAGTCATGGCATGTAGACAATTCACAAGAAAGCATTTCATTCCTTTTAATTTCTAAAGCAAGGGATTTTTGTGCCTCTACAAACTTATCATGTTCTTCATACAAAAGATCCTCTTGCTTTTCTAATAACCTATTCTTATCATTCAATGCATCAATTAATTCATTAATCTTATCAACCTTAGTTCTATCTAGGCCTTTGAATAAACATGAATAGTCTATTTCATCATCACTAGATTCTTCATCACTTGAGGAAGCGTAAGTACTACTATTATGAGTGCTTACCTTCTTTTCCCTTGCCATGAGGCAGGTGTGATGCTCGTTGGGGAAGAGGGACGACTTGTTGAAGGCGGTGGCGGCGAGTCCTTCGTTGTCGGAGTCGGACGACGAACAATCCGAGTCCCACTCCTTTCCAAGGTGTGCCTCACCCTTAGCCTTCTTGTAAGCCTTCTTCTTTTCCCTCTTATTCCCTTGTTCCTGGTCACTATCATTATCGGGACAGTTAGCGATAAAATGACCAATCTTGCCACATTTGAAGCATGAGCGCTTCCCCTTTGTCTTGGTCTTGTTGGGATGCTCCTTGCGACCCTTTAGCGCCGTCTTGAAATGCTTTATGATGAGGGCCATCTCTTCCTCATTGAGTCCCGCCGCCTCAACTTGTGCCACCTTGCTAGGTAGCACTTCCTTGCTCCTCGTTGTCGCTTCCCCTTTGTCTTGGTCTTGTTGGGATGCTCCTTGCGACCCTTTAGCGCCGTCTTGAAACGCTTTATGATGAGGGCCATCTCTTCCTCATTGAGTCCCGCCGCCTCAACTTGTGCCACCTTGCTAGGTAGCACTTCCTTGCTCCTCGTTGCTTTGAAAGCAACGATTTGAGGCTCGTGGATTGGGCCGTTCAATGCATCGTCAACGTATCTTGCCTCCTTGATCATCATCCGCCCGCTTACAAACTTTCCAAGTATCTCCTCGGGTGTCATCTTGGTGTACCTAGGATTCTCACGAATATTGTTCACAAGATGTGGATCAAGGACAGTAAAGGACCTTAGCATTAGGCGGACGACGTCGTGGTCCGTCCATCGCGTGCTTCCATAGCTCCTTATTTTGTTGACGAGGGTCTTGAGCCGGTTGTATGTTTGGGTTGGCTCCTCGCCCCTGATCATTGTGAATCTCCCAAGTTCGCCCTCCAATAACTCCATCTTGGTGAGCATGGTGACGTCATTTCCCTCATGAGAGATCTTGAGGGTGTCCCAAATTTTCTTGGTGTTATCCAAGCCGCTCATCTTATGGTATTCATCCCTGCACAAAGATGCTAGAAGAACAGTAGTAGCTTGTGCATTTTTATGAATTTGCTCATTGATAAATGTAGGACTATCAGTACTATCAAATTGCATTCCACTCTCTACTATCTCCCATATGCTTGGATGGAGAGAGAACAAGTGACTACGCATTTTGTGACTCCAAAATCCGTAGTCCTCTCCATCAAAGTGAGGAGGTTTACCAAGTGGAATGGAGAGTAAATGAACATTTGTATTTTGCGAAATACGAGAATAATCAAAAGAAAAGTTTGAATTGACCGTTTTCTTTTTCTTGTAGTTGTCGTCGTCCTTTTGAGAAGAAGAGGACTCGTCGCTGTCGTCGTAGTAGACGATCTCCTTGATGCGCCTTGTTTTCTTCTTCTTCCTGTTCCTTTGTGGCTTGAGCCCGAGTCGGTAGGCTTGTCATCTTTTGGATCATTGACGAAGGACTCCTTCTCCTTATCATTGACCACCATCCCCTTGCCCCTAGGATCCATCTCTTCGGGCGATTAGTCCCTTTCTTGAAGAGAACGGCTCCGATACCAATTGAGAGCACCTAGAGGGGGAGTGAATAGGTGATCCTGTAAAACTTAAAACTTAACACCACAAACTTGATTAAGAGTTAGAACAATGAAATCAAGTGAGTAGAGAGGAGAGCTCTTGTGAAGCACAATAGACACAATAAGGACAAGCACAAGAGACACGAGGATTTATCCCGTGGTTCGGCCAAGTACAAAACTTGCCTACTCCACGTTGTGGTGTCCCAATGGACGGGAGTTGCACTCAACTCCTCTCTAGTGATCCATGGATCAACTTGAATACCACGGTGTTCTTCTTTACTTTACTCTTTCCCGTTTGCGAGGAATCTCCACAACTTGGAGTCTCTCGCCCTTACAATAAGAATCAATATGAAGCACAAGAGTAAGGGAGGGAAGCAACACACTCAAATCCACAGCAAATACGCACACACAAGATCAAGACTTGAGCTCAAGACAATATCTCGAGGTTCTCACTAGAATGGAGCTCAAATCACTAAGAATGTCGAACAAGTGCGTAAGAATGAAGTGTGAGTGATCTACAATGCTCAAGGAATGCTTGGTGTGCTCCTCCATGCGCCTAGGGGTCCCTTTTATAGCCCCAAGGCAGCTAGGAGCTGTTGAGAGCATTCCAGGAAGGCAATTCTTGCCTTCTGTCGCCTGGCGCACCGGACAGTTCGGTGCACCACCGGACACTGTCCGGTGCGGATCTCTTTCCTTATTTGGCGAAGCCGACCGTTGCAGATTCCGAGCCGTTGGCGCACCGAACACTGTCCGGTGCACACCGGACAGTCCGGTGCCCCTTCTGACCGTTGGCTCTTGCCACGCGTCGCGCGCGGATTATGCGGCCAACCGTTGGCCCGGTCGACTGTTGGCTCACCGGACAGTCCGGTGCACCACCGGACAGTCCGGTGATTTATAGCCGTACGCCGCCGTCGAAGTCCCGAGAGCAGCCAGTTCGTCAGAGTCAGCCTGGCGCACCGGACACTGTCCGGTGCACCCAGACCGAGCTGTCTTTGGCTGAACAAGCCATCTCTTTTCCAACTTGATTTCTCCTGTTTCCAGCACTTAGACACAAATCATTAGTCTCCAAAACAATGTATTAAGTCTTAGGAACATACCTTTTTACTTGATTTGCACTTTGTCCATAACTTTGCATAGATTAACATAAGTCCACTTGTGTTGGCACTCAATCACCAAAATACTTAGAAATGGCCCAAGGGCACATTTCCCTTTCACTCGCATCGTGGGCAATCTGGAGGAGAAATAGGAACTCGCGCTCGTCGCCTTCCTCCAGGCAAATGTCGACGTTTTCGCATGGGAATCGTCGCAGATGCCTAGGATCCCCAGGGAGGTGATTGAGCACCATCTGAAGATCCACCTTGACGCCAAACCGGTGAGTCAGAAACCTCGCAGACTGTCTGTTGAGCGGCAGGACTTCATCCGTGAGGAGGTCCAGAAGTTGCTTGATGCTGGCTTCATCGAAGAGGTTCATCACCCCGTATGGCTAGCCAACCCAGTCATCGTTCCAAAGGCAAACGGGAAGCTTTGGATGTGCATCGACTACACCAGCTTTAATAAGGCTTGTCCCAAGGACCTGTATCCACTTCCATGCATAGATCAAATCGTGGATTCTACCTCCGGGTGCGACCTCTTGTCCTTTCTAGATGCTTACTCTGGTTTCCATCAGATCTAGATGGCTAGGGAAGATAGGAAGCATACCGCTTTTGTAACAGTGGATGGGCTTTATTGCTATGTTGTAATGCCCTACGGTTTGAGAAACGCCTTGCCAACATTTGTACGGGCGATGAGTAAGACCTTCGGGGACCTGATTAGGGACAGGATAGAGATATATGTCGATGACATCGTGGTCAAGTCTAAGGGGGTCGACTCTGGTGGAAGACCTGGCCCTGGTCTTTGACAAGCTGCGAGCAACGCGCACGAAGTTGAACCCAGACAAGTGCGTCTTTGGTGTCTCAGCAGGAAAGTTGCTGGGGTTCCTGGTTTCACACCGGGGCATTGAAGCAAACCCGGAGAAGATCAGGGCAATTGAGGCAATGAGGCCTCCAGCCCAGATCAAGTACATCCAGAAGCTTACGGGGTCCCTGGCCGCCCTTAGCCGCTTCATCTTGCGGTTAGCTGAGAGGGCGCTACCCTTCTTCAAGCTCCTACGGAAGTCTGGCCCATTCTCTTGGACCGAAGAGGCGGAACAAGCCTTCCAGGAGTTGAAGCAACACCTTGTGTCCCTACCAATACTGGTAGCTCCGGAGCCAGGCGAGCTGTTGTACTTGTATATTACAGCGGCTGCGGAGGCAGTGAGCATGGTGCTGGTCGTCGAGAGGACGGAGCAACACTCCTAGGGGAGTCAGGAGGTTCCCCTAGGAGAAGGTGGTGGTCCGACCGCCACGGACCCTGAGGGCTTGGGGCCAACCGTAGGGGTCCGGACCATACAGAGGCCGGTCTACTACGTCAGCGAGGTCCTCCATGAGGCGAAGACCAGGTACCTTGAGACGCACAAGCTTCTTTATGCTGTGCTTATTGCGTCCAGGAAGCTGCGCCACTATTTCCAGGCACACAAGGTTGTGGTGGTGACCTCCTTCCCGCTAAGGGCCATCCTCCACAACTCTAACTCCACAGGCAACATCGCCAAGTGGGCAGCAGAGCTTGCTGAGTTCCAGCTGGACTTTCAGCCTCGCCACGCTGTCAAGAGCCAGTTCTAGCTAATTTCATCGTGGAGTGGACCCCTCCCCCGAGTGCTCCTGGGGGTCCGGATCCCGATTCGTACCCCACACCTGCGGAGCCCAGGGTCCCGGTCTTCACCGAGCCCCACTGGACGCTTTTGTTCGACGGGTCCGCCCGCCAGCAAGGTGGTGGTGCTGGAGTGGTCCTCGTCGACCCAAGCGGAGGTCAAGTCAAGTACATGGTGCACCTTGAGTTCAAGGCCACCAACAACATGGCAGAGTACGAGGCGCTTATCTTTGGCTTGTCTGTGGCCCTATCCCTAGGGATCCGCCAGCTCCTCGTGAAGGGGGACTCCCAGCTGATCATCAAGCAGGTCCGTGGGGAGTGTAGCTGCAACGAGCCTAGACTTGCAGCTTATCTCCTCCACGTAAGAAAGTTGGAAAAGGACTTCACGGCCCTGGAACTGTTACAAGTTCCTCGGGCTGACAACTCAGCGACAGATGAACTCTCCACGAGGGCATCAACTTGGGCATCCGTGCTCGAGGGCGCCTTCGAAAGACGACTGCTGAGACCTACGGCCTAGCCTGCCGAGCTGGGCGAAGGGGGTGAGACTAGCACCTCAAAGCTAGCGGTCCCGGTGGCGTTACATTCACAGAACCCACCAAGGATTGTGTGTGCTACAGGGGGTCCTGCCAACCTCTTAGCGCCACAGCCAATAGCTCAGAGTGGTCCCTATGCATGGATCTCCGAGATCCGAGACTACCTGAAGGAAAATATCCTTCCTGAAGATCATGTGTCCGCAGAGCGCATAGTGCGGTTGGCTAAGCGATACGTGGTGGTGGAAGGGGATCTCTACCGCCGTGGCGCCAACGGTATTCTCATGTGGTGCATTACCCAGGAGGAGGGCCGCGAGTTGTTCACGGAGATCCATGGAGGTGAGTGCGGAAGTCATTCCTCATCCTGCATGCTGGTTGGTAAGGCCTTCCGGCACGGCTTCTACTGGCCAACCGCCCTCCAGGATGCAGCTGAGATGGTAAAGTCTTGCAAGGCATGTCAATTCCATGCAAAGCACACACACACACACACCAGCTCAGGCTCTGCAGATGATTCCACCCTCCTGGCCATTCGCTGTATGGGGGGTGGATATTCTGGGACCATTCCCCAAGGCCATCGGCGGGTACCGATTCATCTTCGTCGCCATCGACAAGTTCACAAAGTGGCTAGAGGCCACCCCTGTGGTCAATATCACCCAGGGTGCTGCTGTTGCTTTCCTCAGATCGATTGTCCGTAGATTTGGGTTCCCAAGCCATATCATTACGGACAACGGGACCCAGTTTACAAGTCGGCTCTTCTAGGAGTATTGCGAGGGCATCGGCACCCAGCTCTGCTTTGCGTCTGTGGCTCATCCCAAGAGCAACAGCTAGGTGGAGAGGGCAAACGCATAAATCCTCAGGGGACTCAAGACACGCACCTATGACTGCTTGAAAAAGCATGGTGCGAATTGGGTCAACGAGCTTCCGTCCGTACTTTGGGGGAACCACACCACACCCAACCGAGCTACCGGGGAGACCCCGTTCTTCCTGGTCTACGGGGCCGAAGCCTGCCTTCCCTCGAACATCATTATGGGCTCCCCACGGGTCCAGGCTTTCGATGAGTCTATGCAGGAACAGCTACGGCGTGAGGACGTGGACTTCATCGACGAGCACATATGGTGAGCGACGATCCGAAATGCACGGTACAACCAAGCGCTCAGGCGCTACCACTAATGGTTCGTGCATAGTAGGGAGCTCAGGGTCGGGGACCTAGTCCTAAGGCGAGTACTGAACCTAGAAGGGCTCCACAAGCTCTCCCCCGACTGGGAGGGACCCTTCAAGGTGACGGAAATATGCCGACCCGGGTGTGTCCGCCTTGCCACGACTGAAGGAGTGCCTCTTCCCATTCCCTGGAACATAGAGCATCTCCGTAAGTTTTACCCATAAGAGCAACACTGGGGAATTCATTTTTCTTCCTTTGTAACTAGGTTACGCATATATATACGTCAATCCGGTGAGGTCCGCCCTCATAAACCTGATCTATTGGCCTACACTCATGTATATCAAGTTATAAGGAAAAGATTCACCCCCAGATTTATTTTTATGATGGTTCGTTCTACTTCAATTTACGACCATTATTTTTTTATCTAACCCACCCATACTGTTCCCCACCCTTGCTGGTATGATGACATCCGAATTGAGTAGCCAGACTTGCAGTTTAGGACCCCTCTACAAAGGCAGGGGGGTCCGGCAGCCTGGGGGCTAGTTCTAGAGAATGGGCGCTCGTTTCCTGGGGTGGTCTGGAGCTTTGTAGACGCTAAGCTTGGTTCCGTACCCTAAGCCTGCACGCTCCACCACTCTGTGACGAGTATCCTAGTATTTGGAACTATAGTCCTATGGGTCCGGCAACCTGAGGTCCGGTTCTAGAGAATGGACACTCATCTCCTGGGGTGGTCCGGAGCTGTGTAGCCGCTTAGCCTGGTTCCGTACCCTAAGCCTGCACGCTCTGTGGGGGACAGATATTCCCCGGGTCCACTAGAAGGATAAAAGACCTCACGAAAGGCCCAAAGGCCCCATAATTCGTAAGGTCATCCCCCTCGTAGGCCTGGGAGGAACGACCAGTGAGACAGATCAACACAAGGCCGGGTCGGTGCAAGCCCAGACGGCCCAACAACATCCGAGCAGTAATCACAGCAGTGACCCGACCTTCCTGCACAGGAGCCCCGTATATTAGAACTGGGCGAGGATGAGTCGGCTGAATTATAGGGAGACAAACTCAGTTAGTTCACTATTATTCTGGCTCACGATGTTATCATATCCACATGTAATGCCCCACGGTCGAGTATATAAGGCCTAGGGGGCACCCCTTCAAGACGATCGGTCAACATCATTCATCACTTAGCCTTCCACCTCGCTCTCTACGTTTTCTGGCACTAGAGAGCTCCCTTGTAACTCGTCGCATAAAGCATTCCAGCCAGGACGTAGGGTGTTACGCATCTCAAAGCGTCCCGAACCTATACATCATTGTCTACTATTTCTCGTGCGCCCGGCACGAACCATCGAGCTACAGTCGGTAACACCGTCCTACTCCTAAAAGCACCTTGGGGAGTAACCCTGGGTGCGCGGTCAAACCCGAAACACCGACACGCTCCACCACTCTGCGATGGGTGTCCTAGCATTTGGAGCTGTGATCCAGGGGGTCTGGGCATATGACTTGGCTTCCCAAGCTAAATCCTACAGGTCCTGTTGCATGAATCAAAGGATACAAGATACCAGTTGGTGGGTCCTATGGGTGCGCTACTAAAACTTCCTAGCCAAAGCTGTGTATAGGTCCAGGTCCCAGTCCAGACTACATCCTTGACCAGCACGAAGGTGGAGATGTAGGCTATGACCAAATCCGGCCTCGTTTGAAAATAGTAGGCATCAAGATGGTCCCTAGCCTTCCCAAACTTGACCAGCACGAAGAAATGGTGGAAGAGGGAAGTACAGGGGGCCACCCCTACGAACATCTCGCAGAGGTGGATGAAGATGGCCGCTTGGAGGATGGAGTGGGGTGTAAGGTGCTGAAGCTGGAGCCTGAACTCCTCCAATAGCAGCAAGAAGAAAGGCGAGATCGGCAGCGCCAACCCACAGGAGAGGTAGGAGACGAACAACACGAACTCCCCAGCGGCGAGATCGTCGAGGGGAGCGGTGCCAGCGTGGATCCTCCCGGCGAGCGCCGGCGTGTGACAGCCCTCCCAAGTTATCAGGCCCACATGCACCAACCCTTGCCATTAACGGCCTCAGATGGCTGTGCACGTGTACCGGGTAACTTAACAAGGCTATCGAGTTCATCAACTCGAACTCATCATCCCAAGGATCTCCCACATTCATGCATATTACAGTAATCACACTCGATACACACACACTTCGGAGATAAAGCGGAAGACTTTACAAAACATATTTTACATTTCCAAAGCTCAAGTTTTACAATATAAGAAGAATTGTAATTATTACAAGTCCTGATAGTACTCGAAGTGCATAACTTAACTACAATAATTGGAAGGGTGAAGCCTTTCCAAAGAGATATATAAAAACCTTCTAAGCTTGAAGTCCTCCACAAGAAGTAACTAACCCAAAGATAAGGGAATAAAACTTCTCCTACAAAAACAACAAGGGATAAAACCCTGAGTACGCAATTACTCAGCAAGACTTACCCGACTAAAGAAAAGACTCTCAAGGGTATGCTGGCTTTAGGAATTAAGGTAAAGCTCATCAAAGTTCAATGACTCATTTTGCAGAAAAGCTTACTAGAAGTGGGTCCTTAAGCCAAGTTTTATTTCACAAGTTAGTTTATTACCTGAATCTTCTAGCCTGAATCTAACAGTTTCCTAATCTAGATCATTCACTTGTCCTATACTAACTTTCTTTTAAAATCCAAATTTTGTTTCGCTTGTTATCTACGATGAAGGGCAGCGATCCAGTCTTCATATCCGAGAAGTAACGGCGATCCGAATCGATTAATACCCAGCTGGGGATCTCCAACCACACGACATATGTAGCACTTAACCCTTGCATATGTCAACCATTCCCACGGATCCTCCACTACATGAACCGGTCCGTGCTACCCGGGAGCACATTACCCTACCATCCAGCCTCTTGCCAGGAGGGTAACTGCTACTCCCACCATCTCCCACGCCCAGTGCGCGGTTGTCTTTTCACGTATGGAATAGCCGGGTTCAGGCTTACCCATGACGAGGTATGTGGCCAGTTAAAAGGTCCTAGATCATCAGGCCAACAATCGGTACGGTCCTTAATCGACACAGACGGGCGACCTTTCCTGCTCAACGTCTGGTCCCATTTTAAACTATTTCAAAAATTTGGCGCCTGACAGAGGGGCCGTGCCTGGATAATGAATTTATCAACGTCTTGATGCCTTCATTATCCCAAGCCCATTTTCTGTTTTGGAAAAACATGAGTCATAGATAAAAACATTTTTCTTAATCTATCAGCATGACTAAGCATCTCTAGCTTTTATAAAATAGGTGACAAGGTACGGTAATCAATCTTTCAAGGATGGTAATGCATCAAGTGTTTAATCAATCAAGTCCTATCACCTAATGCAGCATATAAGTGATAAAATTTTGTAAACACAAGGGAGGTGGCAAATGCACCGGGGCTTGCCTTATTGCAGTGAAGAGGTGCTCGAACCCTCTATTAAACCCCAGTTAGATGGCTCCTCCACTTGATCAGCAGCCACTGGAGTAGATTCCTCTTCAGTCACCACTTCAGCTTGAATCTTCACTCCTTCTAGTAGGAGTTCTATATGAAATGACATGATCATGGATGTTTATGCTTATGCAACTTGAAAAGAAAATACTAAGAAGCATCACAAGACTTACACCTCTCTAAAGGTGCACACAAAAACTAACAAAACCTTAAGAGAGTTAAATACTCTAATATCACAACACAATTCACCAACCAAACTAGGAAACCTTGCCTCCATAACCAACCAAGTGCTTCATTTATGCCTTAAGCAAGGATCCAAACTGCATGTACTACAAGTTAAGGTGTCCAAAATTCAGCCACAATTTACTGAACTTGGTTTCAGTCCTCTGAATTCAGTTTAGAGTTCACACAGCGCCACTTCTTGGGGCTTTTACTCCAATTTTTTTTGTAGAACTAGACCAATCACTTAAGGGAATTTGTTCTCCTATATGTGGCATTTCTGTTTGCTACAGAATTCCTAACTCAAATCTCCTTGGTCTAATTACCATAGAGCTCCAAAGTTAGTTAAACACAACCCTGAAATAGATTTTCAGTGCACTGAAACAACCCACAATATGTTTGACAGAGGATTTTGCAGCAGACTATTCTCTAAATTCCATATAGTAGCAAGCCCACTCTTTGCACAAAACTTGTTCATCTACATCTGTTCTATCATTTTGCTACAGACTCTTAACCCAAATCACTTTGGATTTATTACCACGAGGCCTCAAAGTTGGGTAAAAACACACATATTCAGACTGAATTTGCACTAAGTCTGAAATCTGACAGCCTATGTTTGAGCAAATTTCACACCTAGTTCTAGGCAACCAATAGTGGTAGAGTTCAAGTAGTAAATGGTGTGAGCTTCACTGACCTGAGATGAGTACGGAACAAGCTTCATACAGGCCAGCAACTCCCTAGAACGTTCTGGCTATGGTGGGGTGAAGAATTGTGAGCATGGTCACCACTGGCGCTTGATGCTCTGGACAGAGTAGACTTGGTGGCTGTGGGAGAGGGTTATCACTAGCAGGAATACAAGAACCCCAACACCCATGCAGTGGTATGTGAGTAGAGCTCGAGGTAGAGAGGAGATTTCCACTGCTCCCTGCCCTTTAAATACCTGAAATGGGATAGGTGTTCCCTGAACTTGGCAAACATGTAGAGGGGATGTGTTTTCCATTGTGCCAGCACAACATGGACTCAAAGACGTGGCTCTCATGTACTAACTCCACACACGCACCCAGGACACTGAACTGGTCTAATTCATAGCACAAATATCACCTGCTCACTTCTGTAGATAGAAGAATGAGCAGATAGGAACGCCACCGAGGGCAGACTTAAATGGGTCCAGAGCTGATATTTCTGCAAGGATAAGGTCACTAGAATGTTTGCTGTCCAATTTATTCCCTCAAGTCAAGAACCAGTAAATCAGGTTCCACGGCTTACTGCATGTTGGACAGGGGGCAGATAGACAACAACAGTCTCATGTGATGGAATTCACTTCCCCTCGCCCTCAATCTCATCTTTGATATTGTGCATGGGAGCCAGGTAGTTGCCCCCACAGATTGCCAGCACAATCCTTATCCCCAACGTACCTAGAAGGAATTGGAGTCTATAGTGGAGGGTGATATTTCTAGCAGATATTTTTACTCCACCCTGAAATGCTACTGCTCGACAGCCCCACCAGATTCTCCCCCTTTTTCACTGCTCCACAACAGTCCAAACTTGGATATTTTTAGTGGGGAGAACAGCCCCTAGCACCTAGGCTAAACACTTCACCCTTATCTTCATTTAAACCTACACGTGTAATTACAGGGAGAGGAGATTCTTCTTCAGTTTCCCGTAAATCAGCCACTGGTTCACTGATACAACACTCATTTCTCCATTGCACCCTCTCAGTTCAGTCCCTTTAATCTCACAATTCCATATGTCAACAGGTCAACCTTGGTTAACAAAACTTGATCCTTAAGCATAGCTCTACCAACTTGGTATAGCAACCCAAGACTGAAATCACAGAACACAAGTGATGGTGCACCAGAGTTTAGTAAAAACACTGAAACACTCCAATTTCAGCTAACTGACATAGATCCATGCCAACCCTGACATAGAGGGTTGCAGTACCATTATCTCCAAATTTTACACAACAGCAAGGCTAACTCCTTGTAAGAAACTTGTTCCCCTATACTTGGTCTTTAACTTTGCTATAGAATTTCTAGTCCAAATCCTCATGCACTAGTCACAAAATAACTCCAAACTGGGACTCACGCACTGATTGAACTGCAGACACTACAACCAAATTCAGACCACCCTCAGCCGAACAGGGAAGGTTGGGACCCATTTTACTCCTATTTTTATGTAGCACCAAGTCCATCGCCCTTTAGGAAATTTGTTCCTTTTACTTTGGTCTACCACTTTGTTATATAAAGCATGACCCACAACTCCCTAAAATAGTCTCAAGAATCCACCAAAGTTGAGCCAAAAGAACTGAACTCAGACTTGGTTAATCCGAACCTTGTTCAGTGCATTACTGCCTGACAGCACCACTTTGAGCAATCTTTACACCTAGTTCCATGTAGCTCTAGGGTCAAATAGCTTAACCAAGTTTGCACTACTACAATATCCCTACAATGTTTCTACAATGACAAATAACTAAAGACTCATGGTTTAAAAGTTACAGTATTTCAATGTTGAACCAACTTCACAAAAATTCAGTTTCAGCTTCTGAACTAAACTCAGTCACCAACATCTGACAGTCCAACTTTGAGCAACCTTTTCTCCATTTTTTGTGCAGGATAAAACCCTCCAATATTAAATACTTTTTCTCACCAACCTATGGTCTTTAACTTCTATATATACTCCACAGCCCAACACCCTATGTATTAGGCACAAATGAGTTCCAAAATCAGCCAAAACACTGCAATTTCAGACTTAGTGGACTGTTCTGAATCTGAAAATGCAAAGATCTGTTAACACCTCTTTGGACTACCTTTTCTACTAGTAGCATATAGTTTTAGGGCTATCACACTTAATAAGGATTGTTCTCCAACAGTTACTCTAAAAGTTTTATATAGTGACCCATAGCCAAATACTCCTGGATTCCAAACTACAAGAACCCAAAGCTTGCACAAAACACAGAAGCTCAGACTCTAAATTTATTAAGTCTGAAATCCACAATTTCTGACAGCTTTATTTTGGACCAGTTTTACTCCAAGTTCCAAATAGTTTTAGAGCTAGATGACTTAACCAAACTTATACTCCTCATGTAGCTCTATGACTTTGTTATAAGGACCATCTTCAAAATGCTTATAGATAAGAATTTATAAGGGTTCAAAGTTGGCTAGTTTATATTAATTTCAGAAGTTCCAATTTGAACCCAAAACTGAATTTCTGCAAATTACTCCAAATTCTTCCACACAACTTGGGAATCTCCAAATAAGAAAGTTATTCACTTTTCCAAGTTCTACAACTTTGGTATATGGACTTTTAGCTAAATCCTTCTAGATTTTGAATTCCTCTTTTGGGCTAGTTTTAGGGTTTCAAATGTGACTCCTTCTCATCTAGTGATTTACCAACTCAATTCATACTCCTAAAAGACAAGTGAATCCTTAATCTCAATCCAACTCTAGTACATGAAACTCATCTCCAAAGTGTCCTTGGTTTAGGAGTTGTTTTGTTTATCCACAATTCCAAGCAAGGTTTTCAAATCTCACTTAAGGTTTTTTTGTAAGGTCAATCCAGTTCATCAATTAATGCTTCCACTTAACATACCTCCGAAATCATAGTTTCTCTCGGTTCTAAGTCTTGCCTTTAATACTTTAAATTCTAAGCCAGCTTACTACTTGCTCAAGAGACGACTTCTCTTCCCATGGCTTAATCAAAGTTCTTAATCTGAGCCATGTACTCTAATACACAACACCACATTCAGTGAAATTTTTTGACCTAGTGAATGCATTCTAGGTGTATCAAGCAGTTAATGCAAGTGCAGATGATGACATGTTAGAGTTTTAGTTAACGTAACACCAGGGGTGTTACACGGCGCGCTCCATCCGAGCAAGTTGCGCACCAGGTTGAGCGCTCCCTCAGACTGGAAACGCTCGAGATGGCCAAGCGAAGTCATGGCTTGTGTGGTGGCGTGAGCGCAGAGCAGAGGAACACGAAGGCAAAGGAGCGCAGAGGAGCATGAAGGCAGAGAGGCGCAGCCGATTGGAAGAGAATGCAAAAGGATAACTGTTGCACGCGGGGGGGACCCTTTTTCAAGGAAACCAGAGTCCTCGCCGTGCAGAAACCCTTCCGCGTGCCCCTCAATCGCCGCAGGAGATCACGAGTGACAGGCACCTAGGATCTAGGCAGCCCAGTTTATGACACGGGGGCCCGGGTCCACGAGTCATGCAGCGTGGGTGCCAGATTTCGGGTGCAGGAACCGCCGCACGCGGTAGCGCGCCTCTTCATCTCCGTCGCAAGAGACAACAGTCCAGTCTATGACACGGGGGCCCAGGCCCACAAGTCATACTCCTTGGGTGTCGGATACCGGGTGCGGAAAGAGCGAACCGCCGCACGCATCGGTAGTGCGCCTCCTCGGGGCCGCGGCAGAACACATAAGGTAATTTTTTAAACCAATGCAGCGATATCGAGGCGCCCCACGCGTGGCCCAACGAAACCACCAGGCGTGGGGGCCGCGGGCCAGTCAGCCGTGAGAACAAATATGGCAGTTGGCGTGACCGAAGGCGGATTGACAGCGAGTACGTCAGCAGACGCACGAAAGCGGCGCGCCAATCACCAATCAGGCCATGTTGAGGCGAAGTACAAGCTTTGGCCCCACCTGCAGGCTCGTATCCTCCCCTGAGGTGGGCCCAGGGGCCACTATCGGTACCTTGAAACTAGGCTACCCCTTACTACAGTATGAAGACGCAGTACCCATGCAGCTATCTTTAGTCGCGTGGTAAAGGAGCTGTGCGTGGGGCCAGGCCATGACTCGCCCCAGCCTCGGGTGACTACTCTGGGCCAGCAGCAGGATCCGACCCCACCACGTGGGCGGCTCTGGGGCCGCCACGTGGCGGATAAGGTGATGTACTCTAAGGCATCGACATTGAGTCCGGACCCCCATGGGAGGGTGCCGTACCCCTGGATATATGGTCCGGACCTTCAGGTTGGTCCAGGACCCCCACGTGTATGGACCAGACCCCTAGAATGGGATTCGGACCCCCCCCGTATGGGGTCCGGACCGCCCACAGTGGGGTCCCAAGACCTTACTTAAGGCCCAGGCGGGGGTCCAGAGCTGACACGTGTCCAGACCTGCTCTGGTGCGCTCCGGACCTATCCGCATACACTCCTGCTCCCCGCTAAGGCGGAGCACCGATGTTGCCACATGGTATACTGCGCGCGGCATAAGCCAACGGGCGAAACCCAGCGTGACGCCTCTAGGCTACGTGCGTCTTCATGACGGATAAGACGTGCGTCTGTCCATTCCACTGACATGTGGCGTGCTCAGTCCACGATACGTGGGACGCGCAGTTACTCACCATTACTCCTGTATTACTCGTACGGTAACTGCCCATCAATGCAACATAGATTGCAGACATCAAGACTCCCGGTGATTGCTCAGACGTTACTAGCATTAACTACTCACATAATGTATTCCTTCTGTTATGCTCCTGGGCCCGCATGTCGGTGCTCAGTATTCTTGTATGTGCCTTCCCTTAGACTATAAAAGGGAAGGCACACAGCATTATAAGGACAAGTTCACACAAGCTCTCAGACTCTCAAGCTCACAGGTTTTACACACACTCAATACAACATACACACAGTGGAGGTAGGGTATTACGCTCCGGTGGCCTAAACCACTCTAAACTCTCGTGTCCTCGTGTGTTCATCCCAAATCCACATAACAGGCAAAACGCTTAGGCCCCTCCTCATCTTAGGATTAGGGCGGGTGCGTTGCGCCACCCGACCAGAGGATTTTCTCTCCGACAGGTTGCATAGTTTTTATTTATGGTAAGTAACAACTCCTGATCACTCAATATAGCTGCATCGCACATCATGATAATCATACTTTTACAATTCAATAGCATAAATTTAGATGAGATATGGATTACAGATATATTGATGCAACATTCAAGGGGGAAGTCTGCACTTATTTTCTGTTCTACAAGAAGAGATGCACAAGAAACAGCACAGTGCCTTTCACAAACAAGAGAATCTCTTGGCTATTCGAATCCATTTATGAAATCGATGTAGCAGTATGAACATCTAAAGGAGGCTGCCATCGACGATAGTGACAAGCAACTGCAAGCTTGCATCGTACATGGAGGTTATCTAGGATCTTGTTCCCTTGGCACTCTTAATACCTTCCTTATCTTTGCAACCTCCATTTTCCAGTAATGTTTTTAGGTGTCCATGTTAGTTGATACACTTGTAAAACTTTAGTTGATTGCCTAGCTGATGCATTCCCGTTCAACTTTCAGTTGGTTTTCATAGTGGTCGTCTTTGCTTAAACCCGTTTTTTTTAAAAATGTCCAAAATGCTAGGGGCAACCCCATGTGAATGCTTTAGATCTTTATTGGTAGTGTGACAAAAAAGATCTTGTGATCATAGCCAAGTGACTATTGATGTTTCATGGGTCCCATGGAGTCATATTGTATGACAACAATATTTTATCTTCACAAGAAATATGGGGCCTATCGACAAAACTATGATGTCAGCTTCCCTTTCTTGCATTACTAGATCATTTAATGCAACAATATAGTGTGGAATTACAACCTTTTTTTGCAGAAATGGCCTTACCCTTAGTACTGAAAGGGAAATGGCCTCAACCATTTCCTATAATCTATTTTGGTGTTTGACGACCATCACAAATCTTATGGACTAACTAGTTTACTTAGTTGACATTTCTCAGGTGCATAGAGCTCATCTACATCAATTCTAAGTCGATTGTTCGGAATACCGTAGATTATTCCAGACAGGAGAAGCTTTTTAGAAATTTACCTGTGTGTGGACCGTCTGGCTCCTTGCAGCAGCCCGTCCACGACATTAGGGTGAGCCTTGGACAGAAACACTGCAAAAACACGAGTTAACACCGCGAGCACCGTCCGAGACCAAGCACGGACCGTCCGACCATTGAAAAAACAGAAGAACTCGAAGGTGACAGGTTCGGTAAAATACATTTTTAGCGTCCTCGTGGACCATCCGGGATGCACGGTCGGACCGTCCGCGACTGCTTTATCTGACAACGCATTAAATGCACTATAGCCATTGATATAGCCATTATTGCTGACTGTTGTGATTTTAGCCGTTGATGTGCAGGGCGGACCGTCCGGACCAAGGGCGCGGACCATCCGCGGTCGACAGAAAGGAGCAACGGCTAGGAAGTGGTTGGTGGCTATAAATATAACCACAACCACCTCCATTTAACACATCCAAACATTTCACTCATACACATTCAATACAAGAGCTAGCAATTCATTCCAAGGTACATCCAAAGCTTTCAAACCTCTCCAATTTCCACAATTGAGACAAGTGGTCATTAGTAATTAGTGACTTGAGAGAGTGTGATTCGTGTTTCATTTGTTGCTCTTGTTGCTTGGTTCTTTTAATCGTGTTTTCTTCATCTCCTTCTAAACTCATTCATTGGTAATTAGTGACTTGTAAAGCTAGCAAGAGACACCTAAGTGTGTGGTGATCCTTGCGTGGTCTTTGTGATACTTGAGATTAAGAAGAAACACTCAATCGGTCTGAGTGATCGATTGAGGGAGGGAAAGGGTTGAAAAAGGCTCGGCCATCGTGGCCTCGTCAATGGGGATTAGGTTTATTGGAACCGAACCTCGGGAAACAAAACATCGTGTTTATTTGTGTTGATCTTCACCTTACGATTTGATTTCTCCTCTCCCCTCTCTCTAAGTTCTCTCGCTCATAATCTTTTATTATCTTTATAAATTCTGTTAATGTTCATGTGTATATCATGAAATAAATATATAAGTGAATGAATGAATAATGTATATTATCTCTATGGATTCCTACTCTCATAAATGACGAAATGTTGTTCTTCATGACCTTCGTCTGAAGATCATTATATCCAAAAGGAGATAATGCTTGAGAGGACGAATATCATTAATCTTTAACAATTGTGTTGTCTTATTCTTAATTCATAGCACTTGAGAACAAGTGACCAACAAGGCCATTACCAATTTTGGAGAAGTAAATCAATATCAAGTTTGCTAATATCTACAAAAATACTAAATACCAATGTTTCGTAATAAAATACAGTAATATAAACAATGAAATGTTTTCATAACAAATAGTTCCTTTTGGATTGTAGATAAAAATATCAATATTATTATCTTTGTAAGCAAAAATTTATTAAGCTACTTAGGGTCCTGTTGCATGAATCAAAGGATGACTGATACCAGACGATGGGTCCTAATGGGTGTGCTACTAACACTTTGTAGCCGAAGCTGTGTGCAGGTCCAGGTCCCAGTCGAGGCTACCTCCTGGGGGTTGGGACACCAACTCTTCCTTAGGTATGCTGGTATCTAGCCCCGATGCGTCGAGCCTACATCCCAGGGGACCGAGTACCAGGAGAGGGGTTGATAAAACCACACACAGCAAGAACAAGCATCATACAGATAAGAACTATTTAATTGATAGTTCCCAAAAGTATCTTGCAAAAACGAAGTTATTACATCCGCCTTCAAGCGGGGCCCTAGCCTCATTTCTACAGGTATGAGCTACTCGACATCAGGAGAGTCGTGCTGGAAGCGCGCGGTCGCCGTCTCCACGGCATCTTGTACGACCTCCCGGGCGGCGTCTTCAGCAGCCGGACCGACGGTCACCGTTGGAGGCGGCACCGAAGCCATCAAAGCCAAAGAGATGGAGCCACAGCTCAGCTCGCTTCCCACCTCATGGAGTTGGAGCTAGACCAGTTCATGGAGCTGCACCATGGGATGCTGGTGAAGCTCACGCGAAAGATGGAGACGCAGCTCGCCTCCCGCCTCCGGAAGGTCGCTGCGCAACACCCATTCCTCCGAATGCTGGAGGAAGAAGCGTCGCCCCCACGGACATCTCGCAGAGGTAGGCGATGATGGCCGCCTAAAGGATGAAGCAGAGCGTGAAGTGCTGAGGTTGGAGGCCAAGCTCCTCCAGCAGCAGCACGAAGAAAGACGAGATCGGCAACGCCAACCCGCAGGGGAGGTTGGAGACGAAGAGCACGAACTCCCCGACGGCGAGATCGCCGAGGGGAGAGGCGCTGACACGGATTCTTCCGGCGAACGCCAGCGCACCCCATCCGAGCAGGTTGCGCACCAAGTTGAGTGCCACCTCAGGCTAGAAGCACTCGGGAGGGCCTAGCAAGGCCATTGTGGCTACGGTGGCAGAAGATTGCGGAGAACTCAAGGGCGAAAGGGCGCTGCGAGTAATGAGAATGGCTACCGCACTCGGGGGAATCCCTTTTTAAAGAAAGATTATCCCACTGACGCCCCGAGACGCTGCAGAAGATCTCGCCCGACACGCGCCAAGGTGACTCAACCTCTAGCACGGGGGCCCGGGCCCACGAGTCATACTCCTTGGGCGTCGGTCTTCATGTGCGAAGAAGGCAAACCACCACGCGAGGAGCGAACCTCCGCGCCTTTTCATCTCCGCCAAAAGCAGCGGACTAGCCTTTGGCACGGGGGCCCAGGCCCACGAGTCATACTCCTTGTGCGTTGGTCTCCGTGTGCGAAGAAGGTGAACCACCACGCGAGGAGCGAACCGCCGCGCCTCTTCATCTCTGCCGAAAGCAGCGGACCAGCCTCTAACACGGGGGGCCTGGTCCCACAAGTCATACTCCTTAGGCGTCGGCCTCCGAGTGCCAAGAAGGCGAATTGCTGCGAAGGAGCAAGCTGCCGCTTGCGGTAGTATGCCTCTTAACCTCCATCGAAACCAACAACCCAGTCTCTGACGCGGGGGCCTGGGCCCACGAGTCACCCTCCCTGGCGCTGATTCCTGGGTGCAGAGAAGTTGAACCGACGCTCGCACCAGTACCACATCTCCTCGAGGTCGCAGCAGAAGATAAAGAAGGCGAATTTTCAAAGCCAATGCAGTGGTATCGAGGCACCCCGCGCGTGGCCCAGCAAAACCATCAAGTGCGGAGGCCACAGGTCAGTCAGCCGCGGGGACAGGCGTGACAGTTGGCGTGACTGAAGACGGACTGGCAGTAATTACGTCAGCAAGCGCACAGAAGCAGTGTGCCAATCGTCTATCAAGCTTTGGCCCCACCTGCAGGCTCATTTCCTTCCCTGAGGCGGGCCCGGGGGCCACTGTCGGTACCCTGAAACAGGGGTACCCCTTACTACAGTATGAAGACACGGTGCCCGCGCGGCTATCTGTAGTCGCGTGGTGAACAGCACCCGACCCCACCACGTGGACAGCTCCAGGGCCGCCACGTGGCCAGATAAGACGATATATTCCAGGATATCAACAGTGGGTCTGGACCCCCATGAGAAAGTGTTGAACCTCTGTACGTACGAACCGGACCTCCGGGTAAGGTCTAGAACCTCCACGGGTATGCCCGGACCCCTGGGACGGGTCCTGGACCCCCCTGTGTAAGGTCCGGGCCACTCACAACAAGGTCCCTGGATTCCGGGACAAAGAATACTCAGGCCTTAACCAAGGCTAGGCGGGGGTTCGGAGCTGACACGTGTCTGGACCATACCGCGTACGCTTCCGCTCCCCGCTCAGGCGGAGACCCGATGATGCCACGTGGCCGACTTCCCGTGACGTAAGACAATGGGCGGAGCCTGGCGTAAGGCTTCTGGGCCGCGCATCCTTGGCATTTATTGCGGATAAGACGCGCCGCCTGACAGGCGATGTGCCGCCTCGGCATTTAATGAGCCATGTCTATTCCACTGGCAGGGATGTGCCGCCTCGGCATTTAATGTGCCCTATCCACTCCGCTGGCAAGAGGCGACCAACCCGTCCCGCAGGCGGCGTGTCTGTCCATCCGTTGGTAGGTAGTACGCCCGTGCTGCGGAGTGCACTGTGCTCATCATCACTCATACGTTGCCAGGGAAGCTTCCGCTGCACGCCAATGCTACGCAGACCGCGGATATCAGGGTGCAAAGAGATTGCACTGGCAACTAGCATCAGTTGCTCCAAGTATTACATCTGTTATGTTCCAGGGCCCGCATGTCGGGGCTCAGCACTCTTGTGCGTGCCCCACTTGAGCTATAAAAGGGGAGGCACGCAACGATACAGGGGGGACACTTTGACTCTCACACTCACAAGTTCATACAAGCTCTCAAGCTCAATACATCACACAGTGGAGTAGGGTATTACGCTCCGGCGGCCCGAACCACTCTAAACTCTTGCGTGTTCTTGTGATCGTTCATCGCTTAGTAGACAGGCAAAATGCTTAGGCCCCTCCTCATCTTAGGATTTAGGGCGGGTGCGTTCCGCCACCCAGCCAGAGAATTTCATCTCCGACAGGTTTGTTTGGTCCAATTTTTTAACCAGATTCGCTGTCAAGAATCTAGAATTTGAACCAAACAGGTTGAAAGTCGCCTAGAGGGGGGGTGAATAGGCAAATCTGAAATTTATAAAGTTTAAGCACAACTACAAGCCGGGGTTAGCGTTAGAAATATAAGCGAGTCTGAAAGAGAGGGAAAACAAATCAACAAAGAAATAAAGCGGATGAACACGGTGATTTGTTTTACCGAGGTTCGGTTCTTGCAAACCTACTCCCCGTTGAGGTGGCCACAAAGACCGGGTCTCTTTCAACCCTTTCCCTCTCTCAAACGGTCACTTAGACCGAGTGAGCTTCTCTTCTTAATCAATTGGAACACTTTGTCCCCGCAAGGACCACCACACAATTGGTGTCTCTTGCTTTGATTACAAAGAACTTGGAAGCAAGAATAGAGGAAGAAGAAAAGTGATCCAAGCGAAGAGCTCAAAAGAACACAAAAGTCTCTCTCTCTAGTCACTAATTTGTTTGGAGTGATTCCGGACTTGGGAGAGGATTTGATCTCTTTGTTTGTGTCTTGGAATGAAGTCTAGAGCTCTTGTATGAGGTTTGATGGCTAAAAACTTGGATGCAATGAAGTGTGGTGGTTGGGGGTATTTATAGCCCCAACTACCAATATGGCCATTGGTGAGGGCTTCTGTCATATGGTGCACCGGACAGTTCGGTGCGCCACCGAACACTGTCCGGTGCGCCAGCCATGTCACCCAGCCGTTGGGTTCCGACCGTTGGAGCTCTGACATGTGGGGCCACCGGACAGTCCGGTGGTGCACCGGACAGTCACTATTCACTGTCCGGTGCGCCTTCTGCGCCTGCTCTGACTTCTGCACGCGCAGTCGCGCACTGTTGATCACTGTTCACCTTTTGCAGACGACCGTTGGCGCTGTTAGCCGTTACTCCGCTTGGCACACTGAAAGTCGCCTAGAGGGGGGATGAATAGGCAAATCTGAAATTTATAAAGTTTAAGCACAACTATAAGTCGGGGTTAGCGTTAGAAATATAATCGAGTCCGAAAGAGAGGGCGAAAACGAATCACAAGCAAATAAGGCGGATGACACGGTGATTTGTTTTACCGAGGTTTGGTTCTTGCAAACCTACTCCCCGTTGAGGTGGACACAAAGACCGGGTCTCTTTCAACCCTTTCCATCTCTCAAACGGTCACTTAGACCGAGTGAGCTTCTCTTCTCAATCAAACGGGACACCAAGTCCCCACAAGGACCACCACACAATTGGTGTCTCTTGCTTTGATTACAATGATCTTGGGAACAAGAAAGAAGGAAGAAGAAAAAGCAATCCAAGCGCAAGAGCTCAAATGAACACAATTGTCTCTCTCACTAGTCACTATTTGATTGGAATGATCTTTGGACTTGGGAGAGGATTTGATCTCTTTGTTTGTGTCTTTGAATGAAGTCTAGAGCTCTTGTATGAGGTTTGAAGGCTGAAAACTTGGATGCAATGAATGGTGGGTGGTTGGGGGTATTTATAGCCCCAACCACCAAAGTGACCGTTGGTGAGGGCTTCTGTCGCATGGCGCACCGGACAGTCCGGTGCGCCAGCCACGTCACCATGTCGTTGGGTTCGGACCGTTGGAGCTTCTGACATGTGAGCCACCGGACAGTCCGGTGGTGCACCGGACAGTCACTATTCACTGTCCGGTGCACCTTCTAGCGCTGCTCTGACTTCTACGCACGCAGGCGCACACTGTTCACTTTTACTGTTCCGTTGCAGATGACCGTTGGCGCTGTGTAGCCGTTACTCCGCTGGCACACCGGACAGTCCAGTGAATTATAGCGGAGCGGCTCCCAGAATTCCCGAAGGTGGCAAGTTTGGAGTTGGGTTCCCTGGTGCACCGGACACTGTCCGGTGGCACACCGGACAATCCGGTGCGCCAGACCAGGGCAGCCTTCGGTTTAACTTTGCTCCTTTGTTTTGAACCCTTTCTTTTATCTTTGTATTGGTTTGTTGTGAACCTTTGGCACCTGTAGAACTCATAATCTAGAGCAAACTAGTTAGTACAATTATTTGTGTTGGGCAATTCAACCACCAAAATTCATATAGGAAAAGGTGTAAGTCTATTTCCCTTTCAATCTCCCCCTTTTTGGTGATTGATGCCAACACAAACCAAAGCAAGTATAAAAGTGCAGAATTGAACTAGTTTGCATAAGGTAAGTGCAAAGGTTGCTTGGAATTAAACCAATATTCATTTCATAAGATATGCATGGATGATTTTCTTCTTATTTAAAATTTTGGACCACGCTTGCACCACTTGTTTTGTTTTGCAAATGCTTTGGAAATTCTTTTCAAAGTCTTTTACAAATAGTCAAAGATATATGAATACGATTTTGAGAAGCATTTTTAAGATATGAAATTTTCTCCCCCTGTTTCAAATGCTTTTCCTTTGACTAAACAAAACTCCCCTTAATGAAATCCTCCTCTTAGTGTTCAAGAGGGTTTTAGATATTAATTTTTAAAGGGTTTATACCAATTTGAGAATTTTATCAAAAATAGGATACCAATTGAAAAATATTTTCTTAACACAAATTAAAAGACTACATTTTTGAAATTGGTGGTGGTGCGGTCCTTTTGCTTTGGGCTAATACTTTCTCCCCCTTTGGCATGAATCGCCAAAAACGGATACTTGTGAGTAAAATATAAGCCCTTTTTTAAACTTTCTCCCCCTTTGGTAAATAAGATAAGAGTGAAGATTATACCAAATTGGAGAACTGTGTGGAGCGACGGCGAAGGATGAATAATTTGATGGAGTGGAGTGGAAGCCTTGTCTTCGCCGAAGACTCCATTTCCCTTTCAATCTATGACTTAGCATGAAATACACTTGAAAAACACATTAGTCATAGCAAATAAAGAGAGATGATCAAAGGTATAAATGAGCTATGTGTGCAAAACATCAATCAAAATTCCTAGAATCAAGAATATTTAGCTCATGCCTAAGTTTGGTAAAAGTTTTCTTATCTAAAGGCTTGGTAAAGATATCAGCTAATTGTTCTTTGGTGCTAACATATGCAATCTCGATATCCCCCCTTTGTTGGTGATCCCTCAAAAAGTGATACCGAATGGCTATGTGCTTAGTGCGGCTGTGCTCAACGGGATTATCCGCCATGCAGATTGCACTCTCATTATCACATAGGAGAGGAACTTTGGTTAATTTGTAACCATAGTCCCTAAGGGTTTGCCTCATCCAAAGTAGTTGCGCGCAACAATGGCCTACGACAATATACTCGGCTTCGGCGGTAGAAAGAGCGACAGAATTTTGCTTCTTTGAAGCCCAAGACACCAGAGATCTTCCCAAGAACTGGCAAGTCCCTGATGTGCTCTTTCTATCAATCTTACACCCTGCCCAATCAGCATCGGAATATCCAATTAAATCAAAAGGGGATCCCGTGGGGTACCAAAGGCCAAACTTAGGAGTATAAACTAAATATCTCAAGATTCGTTTTACGGCCCTAAAGTGAACTTCCTTAGGATCGGCTTGGAATCTTGCACACATGCATACGGAAATCATTATATCCGGTCGAGATGCACATAAATAGAGTAAAGATCCTATCATCGACCGGTATACCTTTTGATCTACAGATTTACCTTCCGTGTCGAGGTCGAGATGCCCATTGGTTCCCATGGGTGTCTTGATGGGCTTGGCATCCTGTCGGGGACCATAATTAGGGGTACCCTCAAGACTCCTAATCTCAGCTGGTAACCCCCATCAGCACAAAGCTGCAAAGGCCTGATGGGTACAATTAAGTCAAGGCTCGGTCCACTCAAGGGACACGATCTCGCCTCGCCCGAGCCCAGCCTCGGGCAAGGGCAGCCGACCCCGGAAGATTTACGTCTCGCCCGAGGACCCCCTCCAGCAACGGACACACCGTCGGTTCGCTCGAGGCCCAGTCTTCGCCAAGAAGCAACCTTGACCAAGTCGCCACGCCAACCGATCGTATCGCAGGAGCATTTAATGCAAAGGTGTCCTGACACCTTATCCTCACGCGCGCCTTTCAGTCGATAGAGCCGAAGTGACCGCAGTCACTTCGCCGCTCCACTGACCGGCCTGACAAGAGGACAGCGCCGCCTGCGCCGCTCCGACTGCTGTGCCACTCGACAGAGTGAGGCTGACAGCAGCCAAGTCCGGCCTCAGGCGCCATAGGAAACTCCGCATCGCCCGACCCCAGGGCTCGGACTCGGGCTCAGCCCCGGAAGACGACGAACTCCGCATCGCCTGACCCCAGGGCTCGGACTCGGGATCAGCTCCAGAAGACGACGAACTCCGCTTCGCCCGACCCCAGGGCTCGGACTCGGGCTCAGCCCCGGAAGACGATGAACTCCGCTTCGCCAGACCCCAGGGCTCGGACTCGGGCTCAGCCCCAGAAGACGACGAACTCCGCATCGCCCGACCCCAGGGCTCGGACTCGGCCCTGACCTCAGCCGACGGTCTCCGCCTCGCCTGACCCAGGGGGCTCGGACTCGACCTCGGCCTCGGAAGACAGACTCGACCTCGACCTCGGAGGAGCCTCCACCTCGCCCAACCCAGGGCTCAGACCGACCACATCACAGGAGGCGCCATCATTACCCTACCCCAAGCTAACTCAGGCTACGGGGAACAAGACCGGCATCCCATCTGGCTCGCCCCGGTAAACAAGTAATGATGGCGCCCCGCATGCCCCATGACGACGGCGGCTCTCAGCCCCCTTACGGAAGCAAGGAGACGTCAGCAAGGACTCGACAGCCCCGACAACTGTCCTTCCGCCAGGCTCCAGCGCTCCTCCGACGGCCACAACACCACACGAACCGGGTGCCAAAACCTCTCTGGCTGCCACGACGGCATGTACTTAGGGCACTAGCTCTTCTCTGCTAGACACGTTAGCACACTGCTACACCTCCCATTGTACACCTGGATCCTCTCCTTACGCCTATAAAAGGAAGGTCTAGGGCCCTCTTACAGAGGGTTGGCCGCGCGGGGAAGGACGGGACGGCGCTCGCGTAAGCCTCTCGCTCCCTCCCACGTGGACGCTTGTAACCCCCTACTGCAAGCGCACCCGACCTGGGCGCGGGACAAACACGAAGGCCATGGGTTCCCCCTTTTACGCCTGCCTCCCTCCGGCTTCGCCCCCCCCTTCGCGCTCCGTCTCGCGCCGACCCATCTGGGCTAGGGCACGCAGCGACAATTTACTCGTCGGTCCAGGGACCCCCCGGGTCGAAACGCCGACAGTTGGCGCGCCAGGTAGGGGCCTGCTGCGTGTTGACGAACAGCTTCCCGTCAAGCTCCAGATGGGTAGTCTCCAACAACCTTTCCAGCCCGGGACGGTGCTCCATTTCGGGAGTCTTGAGTTCATGTCCCTCGACGGCAGCTATGACATGATACTCCTTCCCCCGCCGCGCGACAGCGACAATGGCGATCGACAACCCGCCCGCCTGCGGCGGAATCGACAACATCTTCCCCATGTGGCGGAAGAACGACATTTGGGCTTGTCCTGTCCCCTCCCCCGCCGACGGAGGAGGAGGCGGGGCAACCAAGGCCGAGCAGGAGGCGGCACCTCGTCGGCTATCGAGCGAGTCGACGGCGTCGGCGCCCCAACGGGGGGCGCGACGGGCATCGACTTCGTGTCTGAGACAAAGACGAGCGCCGTCTCCCCGCAACACTCCAACTCCAAGCAAACAGACGATGCCAGCACGCTCGCAAAAGACTTGCTGGGCGTCACCCTCGTACCTGAGACGACGGTGCAGTCTACCCCTGACGTGAATTCGTCACCGCTCGTCGACCAAGAGGTACCGATCGATTCCCATCTCACGCCTTTTGGATTCAGCCTCGACCCACCAAGCGACTTCGCTTTGGTGGACGCTTTCATAGAGGCAAGTCCAAACCCTCCGGGGTATCGTATGCGGTCACCCTGGGACCGTCTGACAGCCGTCTCGACCTATGGGCCCTCGGGTTCCGAGGAAGATGACAAGCCCGACTTTTGTTGGGATTTCTCCGAACTTGGTAACCCCAGTGTCATGCGGGACTTCATGACCGCATGCGACAACTGCCTTTCCGACTGTTCCGACGGTAGCCGCAGCCTCGGCGACGAGGACTGCGGCCCAAGTCGTGAATGTTTCCACGTCGATCTAGGGGGTCCCTACGAAGGCAACCATCTTGGTATACCGGAAAACGGTGATCCCCCTAGGCCTGCGCCTCGCGTTGACATCCTTCGGGAGCTAGTTGTGGTCCCTGTCCCGACGGGGGGTCATGACCCACAGCTCGAGCAAATCCGCGAGATGCAAGCCAGGCTCGACGAGGGAGCAGGAACACTTGAGCCGTTCTGTCGGGACATCGGGCAGGAATGGGCGGGCCAACCTCCGACCGGAGAAGCGCGTCATCTACCCCAGGGCATCCAGCACCGCATCACCGACGATGCCAGGGCAAGGCCGCCACCGGCCTCCAGTGGGGTCGGCCAGAACCTGGCTGCAGCGGCAATACTTCTCTGCGCGATGCCGGAGCCATCAACCACCGAGGGGCGGCGTATCCAAGGAGAGCTCAAGAATCTCCTGGAGGATGCCGCGGTCCAACGGGCCGAAAGCTCTGCCTCCCGAAGGCAGGGCTACCCCTCGGAACATCGCGCCGCGACTTCCCGATTCATCCAAGAAGCCTCGGTCCACACCGGGCGCACGCGCAACACAGCGCCTGCGGCCCCGGGTTGCCTTGGCAACGAGCACCATCACCGCAATCGTCGAGCCCACCTCGACGAGAAGGTGCACCGAGGCTACCACCCCAGGTGTGGGGGACGCTACGACAGCGGGGAGGATCGGAGTCCCTCGCCCGAACCACCCGGTCCGCAGGCTTTCAGCTGGGCCATACGACGGGCGCCGTTCCCGACCCTGTTCCGAACCCCGACTACTATCACAAAGTACTTGGGGGAGACGAGACTGGAACTGTGGCTCGCGGACTACCGGCTGCCCTGCCACCTGGGTGGAACGAACGATGATAACCTCATCATCCGCAACCTCCCCCTGTTCCTCTCCGACACCGCTCGAGCCTGGCTGGAGCACCTGCCTCCGGGGCAGATCTCCAACTGGGATGACCTGGTCCGAGCCTTCGCCGGCAACTTCCAGGGCACGTACATGCGCCCTGGAAACTCCTGGGATCTCTGAAGCTGCCGCCAGCAGCCGGGAGAGTCTCTCCGGGACTACATCCGGCGATTCTCGAAGCAGCGCACCGAGCTACCCAACGTCACCGACTCGGATGTCATCGGCGCGTTCCTCGCCGGCACCACCTGCCGCGACCTGGTGAGCAAGCTGGGCCGCAAGACCCCCACCAGGGCGAGCGAGCTGATGGACATCTCCACCAAGTTCGCCTCTGGCCAGGAGGCGGTTGAGGCCATCTTCCAGAAGGATAAGCAGCCCCAGGGCCGCCCACCAGAAGATGTCCCCGAGGCGTCAACTCAGCGCGGCACCAAGAAGAAAGGCAAGAAGAAGTCGCAAGTGAAACGTGACACCGCCGATGCGGACCTTGTCGCCGCCGCCGAGTACAAGAACCCTCGGAAACCTCCCGGATGTGCCAACCTCTTCGACAAGATGCTCAAGGAGCCGTGCCCCTATCATCAGGGGCCCGTCAAGCACACCCTTCAGGAGTGCGCCATGCTTCGGTGCCACTTTCACAAGGCCGGGCCACCTGCGGAAGGTGGCAGGGCCCGCGACGACGATAAGAAGGAGGATCACAAGGCAGGAGAGTTCCCCGAGGTCCACGACTGCTTCATGATCTACGGTGGGCAAGTGGCGAACGCCTCGGCTCGGCACCACAAGCAAGAGCGTCGAGAGGTCTGCTCGATAAAGGTGGCGGCGCCAGTCTACCTAGACTGGATGGACAAGCCCATCACCTTCGACCAGGGCGACCATCCCGACCACGTGCCGAGCCCGGGGAAATACCCGCTCGTTGTCAACCCCGTCATCGGCAATGTCAGGCTCACCAAGGTCCTCATGGACGGAGGCAGCAGCCTCAACATCATCTACGCCGAGACCCTCGGGCTCCTGCTGATCGATCTGTCTTCGGTCCGGGCAGGCGTTGCGCCTTTTCACGGGATCGTCCCCGGGAAGCGCGTCCAGCCCCTCGGACAACTCAATCTACCCGTCTGCTTTGGGACACCCTCCAACTTCCGAAGGGAAACCCTCACGTTCGAGGTGGTCGGGTTCCGAGGAACCTACCACGCGGTGTTGGGGAGGCCATGCTACACCAAGTTCATGGCCGTCCCCAACTACACCTACCTCAAGCTCAAGATGTCGGGCCCCAATGGGGTCATCACCGTCGGCCCCACGTACCGACACGTGTACGAATGCGACGTGGAGTGTGTGGAGTACGCCGAGGCCCTCGCCGAATCCGAGGCCCTCATCGCCGACCTGGAGAGCCTCTCTAAGGAGGCGCCAGACGTGAAGCGCCATGCCGGCAACTTCGAGCCAGCGGAGACGGTTAAGTCCATCCCTCTCAACCCCAGCAACGACGCCTCCAAGCAGATCCGGATCGGTTCCGAGCTTGATCCCAAATAGGAAGCAATGCTCGTCGACTTTCTCCGCGCAAACGCCGACGTTTTCGCGTGGAGTCCCTCGGACATGCCCGGCATACCGAGGGATGTCGCCGAGCACTCGCTGGATATCCGAGCTGGAGCCCGACCCGTGAAGCAGCCTCTGCGCCGATTCGACGAAGAAAAGCGCAGAGCCATAGGCGAGGAGATCCACAAGCTAATGGCGGCAGGGTTCATCAAAGAGGTATTCCACCCCGAATGGCTTGCCAACCCTGTGCTTGTGAGAAAGAAAGGAGGGAAATGGCGGATGTGTGTAGACTACACTGGTCTAAACAAAGCATGTCCGAAAGTTCCCTACCCTCTGCCTCGCATCGATCAAATCGTGGATTCCACTGCTGGATGTGAAACCCTGTCTTTCCTCGATGCCTACTCAGGGTATCACCAAATCAGGACGAAAGAGTCCGACCAGCTCACGACTTCTTTCATCACACCTTTCGGCATGTACTGCTATGTTACCATGCCGTTTGGTTTGAGGAATGCGGGTGTGACATACCAAAGGTGCATGAACCACGTGTTCGGCGAACATATCAGTCGAACGGTCGAGGCCTACGTCGATGACATCGTAGTCAAGACGAGGAAAGCCTCTGACCTCCTTTCCGACCTTGAAGTGACATTCCGATGTCTCAAGGCGAAAGGCGTAAAACTCAATCCTGAGAAGTGTGTCTTCGGGGTCCCCCGAGGCATGCTCTTGGGGTTCATCGTCTCCGAGCGGGGCATCGAGGCCAACCCAGAGAAAATCGTGGCCATCACCAACATGGGGCCCATCAAGGACTTGAAAGGCGTACAGAGGGTCACGGGATGCCTTGCGGCTCTGAGCCGTTTCATCTCGCGCCTCGGCGAAAGAGGCCTGCCTCTGTACCGCCTCTTAAGGAAAGCGGAGTGCTTCACTTGGACCCCTGAGGCCGAGGAAGCCCTCGGGAACCTGAAGGCGCTCCTCACGAACGTGCCCATCTTGGTGCCTCCCGCTGCCGGAGAGGCCCTCTTGATCTACGTCGCCGCTACCACTCAGGTGGTCAGCGCCGCGATCGTGGTTGAGAGACGAGAAGAGGGGCATGCATTGCCCGTCCAGAGGCCAGTCTAATTCATCAGTGAGGTACTGTCCGAGACCAAGATCCGCTATCCACAAATTCAGAAGCTGTTGTACGTGGTGATCCTGACGCGGTGGAAGTTACGACACTACTTCGAGTCTCATCCGGTAAATGTGGTGTCATCCTTCCCCTGGGGGAGATCATCCAGTGCCAAGAGGCCTCGGGTAGGATTGCAAAGTGGGCGATGGAAATCATGGGCGAGACAATCTCGTTCGCCCCTCGGAAGGCCATCAAGTCCCGAGTCTTGGCGGACTTTGTGGCTGAGTGGGTCGATACCCAGCTCTCGACAGCTCCGATCCAACCGGAGCTCTGGACCATGTTTTTCGATGGGTCGCTGATGAAGACAGGGGCAGGCGCGGGCCTGCTCTTCATCTCGCCCCTCGGGAAGCACCTACGCTACGTGCTACGCCTCCACTTCCCGGCGTCCAACAATGTGACCGAGTACGAGGCTCTGGTCAACGGGTTGCGCATCGCCATCGAGCTAGGGGTCTGACGCCTCGACGCTCGCGGTGACTCGCAGCTCGTCATCGACCAAGTCATGAAGAACTCCCACTACTGCGACCCGAAGATGGAAGCCTACTGCGATGAGGTTCAGCGCCTAGAGGACAAGTTCTACGGGCTCGAGCTCAACCACATCGCCCGACGCTACAACGAGACTGCGGACGAGCTGGCTAAGATAGCCTCGGGGCGAACAATGGTTCCCCCGGGCGTCTTCTCCTGAGACCTGCATCAACCCTCTGTCAAGACCGACGACACGCCCGAGCCCGAGAAGGCCTCGGCCCAGCCCGAGGCACCCTCGGCTCACCCCGAGGTACCCTCGGCTCAGCCCGAGGCACCCTCGGCCCCCGAGGGTGAGGCACTGCGCGTCGAGGAGGAATGGAGCGGGGTCACGCCTAATCGAAACTGGCAGACCCCGTATCTGCAATATCTCCACCGAGGAGAGCTACCCCTCGACCGAGCCGAAGCTCGGCGGTTGGCGCGGCGCGCCAAGTCGTTTGTCTTGCTGGGGGACGGGAAGGAGCTCTACCACCGCAGCCCCTCAGGCATCCTCCAGCGATGCAGATCCATCGCCGAAGGCCAGGAGCTCTTACAAGAGATACACTCGGGGGCTTGCGGGCATCACGCGGTGCCCCGAGCCCTTGTTGGAAACGCCTTCCGACAAGGTTTCTACTGGCCGACCGCGGTGGCCGACGCCACTAGAATTGTCCGCACCTGCCAAGGGTGTCAATTCTACGCAAGGCAGACCCACCTGCCCGCTCAGACTCTGCAGACCATACCCATCACCTGGTCGTTTGCTGTGTGGGGTCTGGACCTCGTCGGCCCCTTACAGAAGGCACCCGGGGGCTACACGCACCTGCTGGTCGCCATCGACAAATTCTCCAAGTGGATCGAGGTCCGACCCCTAAACAGCATCAGATCCAAGCAGGCGGTGGCGTTCTTCACCAACATCATCCATCGCTTTGGGGTCCCGAACTCCATCATCACCGACAACGGCACCCAGTTCACCGGTAGAAAGTTCCTGGACTTCTGCGAGGATCACCACATCCGAGTGGACTAGGCCGCCGTGGCTCACCCCATGACGAATGGGCAAGTAGAGCGTGCCAACGGCATGATCCTGCAAGGACTCAAGCCGCGGATCTACAACGACCTCAACAAGTTCGGCAAGCGATGGATGAAGGAGCTCCCCTTGGTGGTCTGGAGTCTAAGGACAACGCCGAGCCGAGCCACGGGCTTCACACCGTTCTTTCTAGTCTATGGGGCCGAGGCCATCTTGCCCATAGACTTAGAATACGGTTCCCCAAGGACGAGGGCCTACGACGACCAAAGGAATCGAGCTAACCGAGAAGACTTGCTGGACCAACTGGAAGAGGCTCGGGACATGGCCTTACTACACTCGGCGCGGTACTAGCAGTCCCTGCGACGCTACCACGCCCGAGGGGTTCGGTCCCGAGACCTCCAGGTGGGCGACCTGGTGCTTCGGCTGCGACAAGACGCCCGAGGGCGGCACAAGCTCACGCCTCCCTGGGAAGGGCCGTTCGTCATCGCCAAGGTTCTGAAGCTCGGAACGTACAAGCTGGCCAACAGTCAAGGCGAGGTCTACAGCAACGCTTGGAACATTCGACAGCTACGTCGCTTCTACCCTTAAGATGCTTTCAAGTCGTTCGAACACCTCGTTCACACATGAAGTCTAGTCATCAAGGAAGGGTCAGCCTTGCCTCAGCAAAGCCCGACCCTCCCTCGGGGGCTAGAAGGGGGGAACCCCCTCTGCGTCAAAATTTTCTCGGAAAAAGATCTTTTCTGCCAGAATGTCTTTCGTGCTTTTCGACTACTTCGAAATTGGGATCCTGAAAACGATGGAGTACACGTAAGCAGCCAAGGATGACCGAGCCGAGGGACTCCTACGCCTCTAGGATACGGATACCTCACTCATCACCTTCTGCGATAAGTAACTCACGCTCGGATAGGTGATTCTGCGGATCGAACAAGTCTTCACGCTCGAAAACTCTTCTGCCGAAACGATTTTTCGGGCCTTCTCGACTATGTCGATAGCAGAATCCTGCGGACGAGTAAGAGTACACGTAAGCAGCAAGGCCGACCGAGCCGAGGGACTCCTACGCGTCCGAGATACGGATACCTCACTCATCACCTTCCGTGAAAAGTAACTCTCGCTCGGACAAACAATTCTGTTATCGACAAATAAGTCCAGATACCCGAAACAAGAGGAAAAGAAACACAGCTTTACAACACGACGACAGTGTGTTTGGGCCTCGGCGGCCGCAGAAAACATACGCACACTACAAGGTAAACCGATCCTGCAGACTCGGACCTTGACGGAGGGGGAGCAGCAGCACCCTCGGCGTCAACCACACCTTCGGCAAAGTCCGACCAAGCCTCAGACGGCAACACGGTCGAAGGATCTCCACTCCGAAGGATGACATCAGCACCACGCCTGGGCCATCGCTGCCAGGGTCTTCTCCAGGAATCCGACCCGAGCAGACGGCTCGGCCGGCCACCCCGAGGACATCAGCCCGGCTTGAGGCCTCGACAACTCGACTCTGGCGTCGGTCCCGCCGGTGGACGGCCCGGCCAGGCTCTGGCCGACGAAATCTTCTTTTCAAGCCAACTCCGCCTCTGTCCGCGCCGACACCGCTGCCTCCGGCTTCGGCTCATCGAAGAGCGGTCGAGGGTTTCCTTTAACTAAGCAAGAGAAGCCTCGGGCGGCAAGGCTGACCGAGCCGAGGGACTCCTACGCCTTCGGGATACGGATACCTCTCTTGTCACCTTCGCACGAGGCAACTCACGCTTGGTTAAGTGGTTCAGTTAGCCAACAGGCGAGTCCTAGTGCTCGAAATGAGGAAAAAATACGGCTCCGTGCCGAAAATACTTACATGTTCAGGCCCCGACAGCCACAATGAACAAGACACCGGCACTCAAGGTGCCATTACAAACGGAACTCCGGTTCTGTCCCCGAGGGTATGAACAACCTCCACACTGGAGGGCCTCCGGGGCGACAAGCTCCGGGTGACTCGCCGGCGACCTCTGCAGCAGCAGCCATGGTCCCAGGACAGACACGGCCACCGGAAGGCTCTCGTTCGCGTCCCCACTCAAGGGACGCGAACCAGACATTAAAGCCAAAGAGCCAGAGGTCGGTCCGTAGGCGGCGCTGACGGCCTCGACGGTGGGGAAGCTTCCTCCAGCTGCCACCACGTCAGCACCGACGGCGGCGTCCGCCTCTCCACCAACGCCGCACCGGCAAGCGCGGGCCGCTCCAAAGCGCACCGGCAGGTCCATGCTCCCGTCCTCGCCACGAAAGCGAGGAGGACGGAATGTTGCATCCTAGCTGGGCAGCAACAGTTCGTCTTCCCCGGCATGGCTGGAGGACGCCTCCTCCGCAGAACTGGAGGATGGTCTCCACCACCAGAAGCTGGAAGAGGAGGTGGCCAGCCGACCCATGCGGGAGGTAGAGCCCCGGCTCACCTCGCTCCCCGCCCCAGCAAGGATGATGAAGATCCTTGAAGCTGAGGGCGGGACCAAGATCGCAGCCCGGCTTGCCTCTCCCCACCCAGGAGCTGGTGGTCACCGTCTTGGGTGACCACCGGCGAGGGGATGCGGTCGGGCTGCCTGATGAAAATCCTTGAAGCCGAACGATGGCTGAAAGGTACCAACTTCCGCGAAGTTGCGTTCCTCCGACGACAAGGCGGAAAGACCACGAGTGTCCCCCATCCGGGGCTCGGAAGGTGGAAAGACGTGATGCATAAGGGAAGCGCGAAGACATGGTTGCCTTTCAAGGGGGTAACCCTCCTTTTAAAGGCAACTCTCCCCACTTGCGTCCTTAGCCATCGCGGGCTAAGTCTTCTCCAACACGCTCCAAGGTCCTCCCCCTACGACACGGGGGCTGGGTCCCACGCGTCATGCAAGCTGACCAGAGGCGGAAGAAGCCAAACCGCCACGCGCGGTACGCGCAACTGCCCAGTGGTTACGAGCAATCCTCCACTTTCGCCCAGACCAGCGGGTGAAAGGACGGACCGCCATGTAGGCGGCATGCAACCGCACCAAAGGGGCGCACCCTTTCGACTTCGACGCGTCCAGCATGGAGGCCCAGGCCCACACGTCATATAACCGGCGCGCCGGTTGCTACGTGCAAGAAACTGCACCGCCACTCGCGCCACTACCGTGCCTCCTCGACTGCGGAACCAGTACCGCGACTCGAGGCAACCCTGCGCATGACCCAACAGTGCCAACCAGGCACATCGGTCACGGGCCAGTCAGCCGCGGGAGAAGGCGCGACGGTCGATGAGGCCAGAAATGGGCCGGCAGTAATAGCGGTGGCAGGCGAGCGAAAGCAGCGGTCAAGTCGTCAGCCAAGCTCACGTCCCCTCCTAGGACAACGGGAGAGCCCTCTCCCACGGCGTGAAGACGGCGCGCCCGTGCCCCGTTCCTCGAACGACTCGTGCACGCGCAACGGCTGCCCCGCGAACCACTCGTCCCATCGCATTAACTCTGTGGTGGGACATGCGGCACCTTTGGCAGGAGAAGCGAGCGACGCTTTGCCTTCGCCATAATGACCGCGTCAAAAAAGGTGCGCCACGTCATTCGATTTTGTATCCTTTTCCTCTTTCTCTCTCTTACAACAGGGACCGGGAAAGGGGATACCCCGAAAGGGATCCTTCTCCGCGAAGGAAATGGGCCCCGAGCCCCCCTACTGATCAGAGGTTCGAAGGCTGGCCCCTCGGAGGGGTTCAACAACCGCCTCAGAGCGCCCGGGCTCCGCGCCCACTACTGTTCAGAGGTTCGAAGGCCGGCCCCCCGGAAGGGTTCAACGGCCGCCTCAGGCCACTCGGGCTCCGCGCCCACTACTGATCAGGGGTTCGTAGGCTGGCCCTCGAAGGGTTCACAGCCGCCTCAGACGCAGAGCGAGGGATGACCCTGGGTACGTTCGATACATAACCAAGGCTCGGGCTACGCTCCCGAGGTACCCTAGGACATTTCCGAGACTAGCGGGAACGATCTTGTAACGGAATCCCATCGGAGGGAGGCATCGAGCCCTCGGACCCCGTCAAAAGGGGACCGGGTCCAGCAAATCACCCGCAGGTTCTTTTGGAGCGCGCCTCCGGGCCTCTAGCCGACCCCTAACAAATGGGGCACAGGTGTCCACTCGGATTACCCGTTAGCAGCTCACTGGAGACACCATGTTCGGCGCCCTCCAAGGGCAACATGGCGCTTTCCCCCCTCCTCCTTCCGGAAAGGCGACGCAGGGGCGTACGTAAAAAAGTTGAGTCTGTCCTTGACCGTCCTCTCGCTCTGTGCGGAGTCTCGGGGGCTACTCTCGCAAACCCGACTCCGGCCAAACCGTTGACAGCGTCAACATACCAGCCCGAGAACTTGGGACCCGACCGTGCACCCGGGCTACGGCCAGCTCGCATGAGGGAACAACCAGACCGGCCGAAGCATCGCAAAACACATTAAGACCTCGAAGGAGTCAAACCACTCCTCCGAGGCCTCGGGGGCTACACCCGGCGGGTGCGCTCGCGCGCACCCACCGGAACAAAACGCAACCGAGAAAGGTCGGTCCCCTTGCAAAAAAGTGCGACAAAAGCCTCCAAGCAAGTATTAACACTCCCTTCAAGGCTCGGGGGCTACTGTCGGGGACCATAATTAGGGGTACCCTCAAGACTCCTAATCTCAGCTGGTAACCCCATCAGCACAAAGCTGCAAAGGCCTGGTGGGTACAATTAAGTCAAGGCTCGGTCCACTCAAGGGACACGATCTCGCCTCGCCCGAGCCCAGCCTCGGGCAAGGGCAGCCGACCCTGGAGGATTTACGTCTCGCCCGAGGACCCCCTCCAGCAACGGACACACCGTCGGTTCGCCCGAGGCCCAGTCTTCGCCAAGAAGCAACCTTGACCAAGTCGCCACGCCAACCGACCGTATCGTAGGAGCATTTAACTCAAAGGTGGCCTGACACCTTATTCTGACGCGCGCCCTTCAGTCGACAGAGCCGAAGTGACCGCAGTCACTTCGCCGCTCTACTGACCGGCCTGACAAGAGGATAGCGCCGCCTGCGCCGCTCCGACTACTGTGCCACTCGACAGAGTGAGGCTGACAGCAGCCAAGTCCGGCCTCAGGCGCCATAGGAAACTCCACATCGCCCGACCCCAGGGCTCGAACTCGGGCTCAGCCCCGGAAGACGACAAACTCCGCTTCGCCCGACCCCAGGGCTCGGACTCGGGCTCAGCCCGGAAGATGACGAACTCCGCATCGCCCGACCCCAGGGCTCGGACTCGGGCTCAGCCCCAGAAGACGACGAACTCAGCTTCGCCCGACCCCAGGGCTCGGACTCGGGCTCAGCCCCGGAAGACGACGAACTCCGCTTCGCCCGACCCCAGGGCTCGGACTCGGCCCTGGCCTCAGCCGACGGTCTCCGCCTCGCCCGACCCAGGGGGCTTGGACTCGACCTCGGCCTCGGAAGACAGACTCGACCTCGGCCTCGGAGGAGCCTCCACCTCGCCCAACCCAGGGCTCGGACCGACCACGTCACAGGAGGCGCCATCATTACCCTACCCCAAGCTAACTCAGGCTACGGGGAATAAGACCGGCGTCCCATCTGGCTCGCCCCGGTAAACAAGTAATGATGGCGCCCCGCATGCCCCATGACAACGGCGGCTCTCAGCCCCCTTACGAAAGCAAGGAGACGTCAACAAGGACTCGACAGCCCCGATAGCTGTCCTTCCGCCAGGCTCCAGCGCTCCTCCGACGGCCACGACATCACACGAACCGGGTGCCAAAACCTCTCCGGCTGCCACGACGGTATGTACTTAGGGCACTAGCTCTTCTCTGCTAGACACGTTAGCACACTGCTACACCTCCCATTGTACACCTGGATCCTCTCCTTACGCCTATAAAAGAAAGGTCTAGGGCCCTCTTACAGAGGGTTGGCCGCGCGGGGAAGGACGGGACGACGCTCGCGTAAGCCTCTCGCTCCCTCCCGCGTGGACGCTTGTAACCCCCTACTACAAGCGCACCCGACCTGGGCGCGGGACAAACACGAAGGCTGTGGGTTCCCCCTTTTACGCCTGCCTCCCTCCGGCTTTTTCCCCCCTTCGTGCTCCGTCTCGCGCCGACCCATCTGGGCTGGGGCACGCGGCGACAATTTACTCGTCGGTCCAGGGACCCCCCGGGGTCGAAACGCCGACACATCCTTCATCTCAAACTTGGTGAGTATGTCTTGAATGTACTTCGTTTGGCTAATGAAGGTGCCCTCTTGGAGTTGCTTGACTTGAAATCCAAGAAAATACTTCAACTCCCCCATCAAAGACATCTCAAATTTTTGAATCATGATCCTACTAAACTCTTCACAAGTAAATTTGTTAGTAGACCCAAATATGATATCATCAACATAAATTTGACATACAAACAAATCATTTGCAATTGTTTTAGTAAAGAGAGTAGGATCGGCTTTGCCGACTTTGAAGCCATTAGCGATAAGAAAATCTCTTAGGCATTCATACCATGCTCTTGGGGCTTGTTTGAGCCCATAAAGCGCCTTAGAGAGTTTATATACATGGTTAGGGTACTCACTATCTTCAAAGCCGAGAGGTTGCTCAACATAGACCTCCTCCTTGATTGGTCCATTAAGGAAGGCACTTTTCACATCCATTTGATAAAGCTTAAAGCCATGGTAAGTAGCATAGGCAAGTAATATATGAATTGACTCAAGCCTAGCTATGGGTGCATAGGTTTCACCGAAATCCAAAACCTTCGACTTGTGAATATCCCTTGGCCACAAGTCGGGCTTTGTTCCTTGTCACCACACCATGCTCATCTTGCTTGTTGCAGAAGACCCACTTGGTTCCTACAACATTTTGGTTAGGACGTGGAACAAGATGACATACCTCATTCCTCGTGAAGTTGTTGAGTTCCTCTTGCATTGCCAGCACCCAGTCTGAATCCCTTAATGCGTCTTCCACCCTGTATGGCTCAATAGAATACACAAAGGAGTAATGTTCACAAAAATGAGCAACACGAGATCGAGTGGTTACCCCCTTATGAATATCGCCGAGGATGGAGTTCACGGGGTGATCTCGTTGTATTGCTTGGTGGACTCTTGGGTGTGGCGGTCTTGGACCCTCATCATCTTCCTTGTCTTGATCATTAGCATCTCCCCCTTGATCATTGCCCTCCTCTTGAGGTGGCTCATCTTCTTGATCTTCATTTTCATCCTCTTGAGTTGGTGGAGATGCTTGTATGGAGGAAGATGGTTGATCTTGTGCTTGTGGAGGCTCTTCGGATTCCTTAGGACACACATCCCTAATGGACATGTTTCTTAGCGCGACACATGGAGCCTCTTCATCATCTAGCTCATCAAGATCAACTTGCTCTACTTGAGATCCGTTAGTCTCATCAAACACAATGTCACAAGAAACTTCAACTAGTTCAGTGGACTTGTTAAAAACTCTATATGCCCTTGTGTTTGAATCATAACCAAGTAAAAAGCCTTCTACAGCCTTAGGAGCAAATTTAGATTTTCTACCTCTTTTAACAAGAATAAAGCATTTGCTACCAAAGACTCTAAAATATGAAACATTGGGCTTTTTATCGGTGAGGAGTTCATATGATGTCTTTTTGAGGATTCGGAGAAGGTACAGGCGGTTGATGGCGTAGCAAGCGATGTTGATTGCTTCCGCCCAAAACTGGTCTGAAGTCTTGTATTCATCAAGCATGGTCCTTGCCATGTCAAGTAGAGTTCTATTCTTCCTCTCCACTACACCATTTTGTTATGGCGTGTAGGGAGAAGAGAACTCATGCTTGATGCCCTCATCCTCAAGGAAGCCTTCTATTTGTGAGTAAAAAGACAGTAACACCTATATCCGTAAAAAGACAGTTGTAACCCATTTTGCATAATTGAGAAACAGAAAGTAAGTTATAATCTAATGAATCTACAAGAAAAACATTGGAAATAGAATGGTCAGGTGATATAGCAATTTTACCAAGTCCTTTGACCAAACCTTGATTTCCATCCCCGAATGTGATAGCTCTTTGGGGATCTTGATTTTTCTCGTAGGAGGAGAACATCCTTTTCTCCCCTGTCATGTGGTTTGTGCACCCGCTATCGATGATCCAACTTGAGCCCCCGGATGCATAAACCTAAAAAACAATTTTAGGCCTTGTTCTTAGGTACCCAAACGGTCTTGTGTCCTTTCACATTAGAAACAAGCACCTTGGGTACCCAAACACAAGTCTTTGATCCCTTGTGTTTGGCCCCAACATATTTGGCAACTACTTTGCCCGATTTGTTAGTTAAAACATAAGAAGCATCAAAGGTCTTAAATGAAATGTTATGATCATTTGATGCTATAGGAGATTTCTTTTTAGGCAATTTAGCACGAGTGGATTGCCTAGAACTAGATGTCTCACTCTTATACATAAAAGCATGATGAGACCCAGAGTGAGACTTCCTAGAATGAATTCTCCTAATTTTGTGTTCGGGATAACCGGCAGGGTATAAAATGTAACCCTCGTTATCCTGAACCATGGAAGCCTTGCCCTTAACAGAGTTAGACAATCTTTTAGGGGGGCATTAAGCTTGACATTGTCTCCCTGTTGGAAGCCAATGCCATCCTTAATGCCAGGGAGTCTCCCACTATAGAGCATGCTTTTAGCAAATTTAAATTTTTTATTTTCTAAGTCATGCTCATTGATTTTGGTACTAAGTTGAGCTATGTGATCATTTTGTTGTTTAATTAAAGCTAGGTGATCATGAATAGCATCAACATTAATGTCTCTACATCTAGTGCAAATAGTAACATGCTCAACAGTAGATGTAGAGGGTTTGCAAGTATTTAATTCAACAATCTTAGCATGTAAGATAGCATTCTCATCTTTAAGATTGGAAATGGAAACATTGCAGACATTTAAATCTTTAGCCTTAGCAATTAATTTTTCAATTTCAATCTTAAGGCTAGAAAGAGATGCATTCAATTTGTCAATCTTAGCAATTAAACTAGCATTATCATTTCTAAGATTAACAATTGAATCATCACAAATATTTGATTTCTCAACCTTAGCAATTAATTTGGTATTTTCATTTCTAAGGCTAGAAATAGTGTTATGGCAAGTGCTTAGCTCACTAGTTATTTTTTCACATTTTTCTACCTCTAGAGCATAAGCATTTTTAACTTTAACATGCTTCTTATTTTCTTTAATAAGGAAGTCCTCTTGGCTATCCAAGAGTTCATCCTTCTCATGAATGGCACTAATTAATTCATTCAATTTCTCTTTTTGTTGCATGTTAAGATTGGCAAAAAGAGTAAGCAAGTTATCCTCATCATCAGTAGAATTATCCTCATCACTAGATGTTGCATACTTAGTGGAGGATTTTGATTTTACCTTCTTCTTCTTGCCGTCCTTTGCCATGAGGCACTTGTGGCCGACGTTGGGGAAGAGAAGCCCCTTGGTGACGATGATGTTTGCGGCGTCCTCGTCGGAGGAGGAGTCGGTGGAGCTCTCGTCGGAGTCCCACTCCCGGCAAACATGGGCATCGCCACCCTTCTTCTTGTAGTACATCTTCTTTTCTCTTCTCTTTCCCTTCTTGTCGTCGCCCTGTCACTATCACTTGATAATGGACATTTTGCAATAAAATGACCGGGCTTACCACACTTGTAGCAAACCTTCTTGGAACGGGGCTTGTAATCTCTCCCCTTCCTTTGTTTGAGGATTTGGCGAAAGATTTTGATGATTAAAGCCAATTCCTCATTGTCGAGCTTGGAGGCGTCAATGGGGATCCTTCTTGGTGTAGAATCCTTCTTTTCTTCTTTCGTCGCTTTGAATGCGACGGGTTGCACCTCGGGTGTTGAGGTGGCGCCTTGCTCGATGATTTTCTTGGAGCCTTTGATCATCAATTCAAAGCTCACAAATTTTCCTATCACTTCCTTGGGAGACATTAGTTTATACCTTGGATCACCACGAATTAATTGAACTTGTGTAGCGTTAAGAAAAACGAGTGTTCTAAGAATAACCTTGACCATCTCATGGTCATCCCATTTGGTGCTCCCGAGGTTGCGCACTTGGTTCACCAAGGTCTTGAGCCGGTTGTACATCGCTTGTGGCTCCTCCCCTTGGTGAAGCATGAATTGACCGAGCTCCCCCTCGATCGTTTCCCGCTTCGTGATCTTGGTCACCTCATCTCCTTCGTGCGCGGTCTTGAGCACGTCCCAAATCTCCTTTGCACTCTTCAACCCTTGCACCTTATTATACTCCTCTCGACTTAGAGAGGCGAGGAGTATAGTGGTGGCTTAGGAGTTGAAGTGTTGGATTTGTTCGACCTCCTCCGAATCATAATCCTTGTCCCCCTTCTTCGGTACCTACGCTCCATACTCAACAATATCCCATATACTTTTGTGGAGTGAGGTTAGATGATGCCTCATTTTATCACTCCACATTGAATAATCTTCACCTTCAAACATAGGTGGTTTGCCTAATGGGACGGAAAGTAATGGAGTACGTTTTGAAATGCGAGGATAGCGAAGGGGCATCTTACTATACTTCTTGCGCTCATGGCGCTTAGAAGTGGCGGATGCCGATTCCGAGCCGGAGGTGGAGGGTGACGAAGAGTCGGTCTCATAGTAGACCACCTTCTTCATCTTCTTCTTTTTGTCACCCTTCCGTTGGGACTTGATGGAGGAAGAGGATTCCTCCTTGTGCTTGTGGGCGGACTCTCTTGAGTGAGTTCTCCCCGAGCTTGTGGACTTGCCGCCGGTCTCGATCTCCCTCATGGCGGATGCTCCCGACATCACTTCGAGCGGTTAGACTCTAATGAAGTACCGGGCTCTGATACTAATTGAAAGTCGCCTAGAGGGGGGTGAATAGGCAAATCTGAAATTTATAAAGTTTAAGCACAACTACAAGCCGGGGTTAGCGTTAGACATATAATCAAGTCCGAAAGAGAGGGCGAAAACAAATCACAAGCAAATAAGGCAGATGACACGGTGATTTATTTTACTGAGGTTTGGTTCTTGTAAACCTACTCCCCGTTGAGGTGGACACAAAGACCGGGTCTCTTTCAACCCTTTCCCTCTCTCAAACGGTCACTTAGACCGAGTGAGCTTCTCTTCTCAATCAAACGGGACACCAAGTCCCCACAAGGACCACCACACAATTGGTGTCTCTTGCTTTGATTACAATGATCTTGGGAACAAGAAAGAAGGAAGAAGAAAAAGCAATCCAAGCGCAAGAGCTCAAATGAACACAATTGTCTCTCTCACTAGTCACTATTTGATTGGAATGATCTTTGGACTTGGGAGAGGATTTGATCTCTTTGTTTGTATCTTTGAATGAAGTCTAGAGCTCTTGTATGAGGTTTGAAGGCTGAAAACTTGGATGCAATGAATGGTGGTTGGTTGGGGGTATTTATAGCCCCAACCACCAAAGTGACCGTTGGTGAGGGCTTCTGTCGCATGGCGCACCGGACAGTCCGGTGCGCCAACCACGTCACCAGGCCGTTGGGTTCCGACCGTTGGAGCTTCTGCATGTGAGCCACCGGACAGTCCGGTGGTGCACCGGACAGTCACTATTCACTGTCCGGTGCGCCTTCTGGCGCTGCTCTGACTTCTGCGCACGCAGGCGCGCACTGTTCACTTTTACTGTTCCGTTGCAGATGACGGTTGGAGCTGTGTAGCCATTACTCCACTGGCACACTGGACAGACCGGTGAATTATAGCGGAGCGGCTCCCAGAATTCCCGAAGGTGGCAAGTTTGGAGTTGGGTTCCCTGGTGCACCGGACACTGTCCGGTGGAACACCGGACAGTCCAGTGCGCCAGACCAGGGCAGCCTTCGGTTTAAGTTTGCTCCTTTATTTTGAACCCTTTCTTTTATCTTTGTATTGGTTTGTTGTGAACCTTTGGCACCTGTAGAACTCATAATCTAGAGCAAACTAGTTAGTATAATTATTTGTGTTGGGCAATTCAACCACCAAAATTCATATAGGAAAAAGTGTAAGCCTATTTCCCTTTCACACACCGGACAGTCCGGTGCTACACCGGACAGTCCGGTGCTACACCGGACAGTCCGGTGAAGTATAGCGGAGTGGCTCCCCAAATTCCCGAAGCTAGCGAGTTGGAGAGAATCCACCCTGGTGCACCGTACACTGTCTGGTGGTGCACCGGACAGTCCGGTGCGCCAGACCAAGGCAGCCTTCGGATGTCTTTTGCTCTTTTTATTTGAACCCTTTCTTAGACTTTTTATTGGTTTGTGTTGAACCTTTGGCACCTGTAGAACTTATAATCTAGAGCAAACTAGTTAGTCCAATTGTTTGTGTTGGGCAATTCAACCACCAAAATCATTTAGGAAAAGGTGTAAGCCTATTTCCCTTTCAATCTCCCCCTTTTTGGTGTTTGTTGCCAAGACAAACCAAAGCAAATATATAATTGCAGAATTGAACTAGTTTGCATAATGAAAGTGCAAAGGTTACTTGGAATTAAACCAATATACATTTTATAAGATATGCATGGATGCTTTCTTCTATTTTACATTTTGGACCACGCTTGCACCACTTGTTTTGTTTTTGCAAACTCTTTTGGAAATTCTTTTCAAAGTCTTTTTGCAAATAGTCAAAGGTAAATGAATAAGATTTTGAGAAGCATTTTCAAGATTTGGAATTTTCTCACCCTGTTTCAAATGCTTTTCCTTTGACTAAACAAAACTCTACCTCAATGAAATTCTCCTCTTAGTGTTCAAGAGGGTTTTAGATATTAATTTTGAAAGGGGGTTATACCAATTTGAAAATTCTATCAAAGATAAGATACCAATTGAAAAACCTTCTTTTAATACAATTTATTTTTGAAATTGGTGGTGGTGCGGTCCTTTTGCTTTGGGCTAATACTTTCTCCCATTTGGCATGAATCGCCAAAAATGGATACTTGTGAGTGAAATATAAGCCCTTTTTCAAACTTCCTCCCCCTTTGGTAAATAATGTAGGAGTGAAGATTATACTAAATTGGAGAGCGATGCGGAGCGTCGGCGAAGGATGAATAATTCGATGGAGCGGAGTGGAAGCCTTGTCTTCGCCGAAGACTCCATTTCCCTTTCAATATATGACTTATCATGAAATACACTTGAAAACCACATTAGTCATAGCACATGTAAGAGATATGATCAAAGGTATTGAAATAAGCTATGTGTGCAAGGGATCAATCAAAGTTCCTAGAATCAAGAATGTTTAGCTCATGCCTAAGTTTGGTAAATGTTTTCTCATCTAGTGGCTTAGTAAAGATATCGGCTAATTGTTCTTTGGTGTTAATATAAGCAATCTCAATACCCCCCTTTATTGGTGATCCCTCAAAAAGTGATACTGTATGGCTATGTTCTTAGTGCGGCTGTGCTCAACGGGATTATCCGCCATGCGGATTGCACTCTCATTATCACATAGAAGAGGAACTTTGGTTAATTTGTAACCATAGTCCCTAAGGGTTTGCCTCATTCAAAGCAATTGCGCGCAACAATGGTCTGCGACAATGTACTCGACTTCGACGGTAGAAAGAGCTATAGAATTTTGCTTCTTTGAAGCCTAAGACACCAGGGATCTTCCTAAGAACTGACAAGTCCCTGATGTGCTCTTTCTATCAATTTTACACCCTACCCAATCAGCATCTGAATATCGTATTAAATCAAATATGGATCCCTTGGGGTACCAAAGGCCAAACTTAGGAGTATGAACTAAATATCTCAAGATTCGTTTCACGACCCTAAGGTGAACTTCCTTAGGATCAGCTTGGAGTCTTGCACACATGCATACGGAAAGCATAATATCCGGTCGAGATGCACATAAATAGAGTAAAGATCCTATCATCGACCGGTATACCTTTTGATCTACGGATTTACCTCCCGTGTCGAGGACGAGATGCCCATTAGTTCCCATGGGTGTCTTGATAGGCTTGGCATCCTTCATCCAAAACTTGGTGAGTATGTCTTGAATGTACTTTGTTTGGCTGATGAAGGTGCCCTCTTGGAGTTGCTTCACTTGAAATCCTAAGCAATACTTCAACTCCCCCATCATAGACATCTCGAATTTTTGAACCATGATCCTACTAAACTCTTCACATGTAGATTTGTTAGTAGACCCAAATATGATATCATCAACAAAAATTTGGCATACAAACAAATCATTTGCAATTGTTTTAGTAAAGAGAGTAGGATCGGCTTTTCCGACTTTGAAGCCATCAGTGATAAGAAAGTCTCTTAGGCATTCATACCATGCTCTTGGGGCTTGCTTGAGCCCATAAAGCGCCTTAGAGAGTTTATAGACATGGTTAGGGTACTCACTATCTTCAAAGCCAGGAGGTTGCTCAACATAGGCCTCTTCCTTGATTGGTCCATTGAGGAAGGCACTTTTCACGTCCATTTGATAAAGCTTAAAGCCATGGTAAGTAGCATAGGCAAGTAATATACGAATTGACTCAAGCCTAGCTACAGGTGCATAGGTTTCACCGAAATCCAAACCTTCGACTTGTGAATATCCCTTGGCCACAAGTCGGGCTTTGTTCCTTGTCACCACACCATGCTCATCTTGCTTGTTGCGGAAGACCCACTTGGTTCCTACAACATTTTGATTAGGACGTGGAACTAAATGCCATACCTCATTCCTCGTGAAGTTGTTGAGTTCCTCTTGCATTGCCAACACCCAATCTGAATCCCTTAATGCGTCTTCCACCCTGTATGGCTCAATAGAGGACACAAAGGAGTAATGTTCACCAAAATGAGCAACACGAGATCGAGTGGTTACCCCCTTTTGAATATCGCCGAGGATGGTGTTCACGGGGTGATCTCGTTGTATTGCTTGGTGGACTCTTGGGTGGGGCGGTCTTGGACCGTCGTCATCTTCCTTGTCTTAATCATTGGCATCTCCCCCTTGATCATTGTCCTCCTCCTAAGGTGGCTCATCTTCTTGATCTTCATTTTCATCCTCTTGAGCTTGATCCTCATTTTGAGTTGGTGGAGATGCTTGATTTGAAGATGATGGTTGATCTCGTGTATGTGGAGGCTCTTCGGATTCCTTAGGACACACATCCCCAATGGACATGTTCCTTAGCGCGACGCATGGAGCCTCTTCATCATCTAGCTCATCAAGATCAACTTGCTCTACTTGAGAGCCGTTAGTCTCATCAAACATAATGTCACAAGAAACTTCAACTAGTCCAGTGGACTTGTTAAAGACTCTATATGCCCTTGTGTTTGAATCATATCCTAGTAAAAAGCCTTCTACAGCCTTAGGAGCAAATTTAGATTTTCTACCTCTTTTAACAAGAATAAAGCATTTGCTACAAAAGACTCTAAAATATGAAACATTGAGCTTTTTACCGGTTAGGAGTTCATACGATGTCTTCTTGAGGATTCGATGAAGGTAAAAATAGTTGATGGCGTAGCAGGCGGTGTTGACTGCTTCCGCCCAAAACCGGTTCGAAGTCTTGTACTCATCAAGCATGGTCCTCGCCATGTCAAGTAGAGTTATATTCTTCCTCTCCACTACACCATTTTGTTGCGGCGTGTAGGGAGAAGATAACTTATGCTTGATTCCTTCATCCTCAAGAAAGCCTTCAATTTGAGAGTTCTTGAACTCCGTCCCGTTGTCGCTTCTAATCTTTTTGATCCTTAAGCCGAACTCATTTTGAGCCCGTCTCAAGAATCCATTCAAGGTCTCTTGGGTTTGAGATTTATCCTGCAAAAAGAATACCCAAGTGAAGCGAGAATAATCATCCACAATAACTAGACAGTACTTACTCCCACCGATGCTTATGTAAGCTATCGGGCCGAATAGGTCCATGTGGAGTAGCTCAAGCGACTTGTCAGTCGTCATGATGTTCTTGTGTGGATGATGAAAACCAACTTGCTTTCCTGCTTGACATGCGCTACAAATCCTGTCTTTCTCAAAATGAACATTTGTTAGTCCCAAAATGTGTTCTCCCTTTAGAAGCTTATGAAGATTCTTCATCCCAACGTGGGCTAGTCGACGGTGCCAGAGCCAACCTATGTTAGTCTTAGCAATTAAGCAAGTGTCGAGTTTAGCTCTATTAAAATCAACTAAGTATAGCTGACCCTCTAACACTCCCTTAAATGCTACTGAATCATCACTTCTTCTAAAGACAGTAACACCTATATCCGTAAAAAGACAATTGTAGCCCATTTTGCATAATTGAGAAACAGAAAGCAAGTTGTAATCTAAAGAATCTACAAGAAAAACATTGGAAATAGAATGGTCAGAAGATATAGCAATTTTACCAAGTCCTTTGACCAAATCTTGATTTCCATCCCCGAATATGATAGCTCGTTGGAGATCATGGTTTTTCTCGTAGGAGGAGAACATCCTTTTCTCCCCAGTCATGTGGTTTGTGCACCCACTATCAATGATCTAACTTGAGCCCTCGGATGCATAAACCTACAAAACAATTTTAGGCCTTGTTCTTAGGTACCCAAACGGTCCTGGGTCCTTTCACATTAGAAACAAGCACCCTGGGTACCCAAACACAAGTCTTTGATCCCTTGTGTTTGGCCCCAACATATTTGGGAACTACTTTGCCTGATTTGTTAGTGAGCACATAAGAAGCATCAAAAGTCTTAAATGAAATATTAGGTTCATTTGATGCTATAGGAGTTTTCTTCTTAGGCAACTTAGCATGAGTGGATTGCCTAGAACTAGATGCCTCACTCTTATACATAAAAGCATGATGAGAGCCAGAGTGAGACTTCCTAGAGTGAATTCTCCTAATTTTGTGCTCGGGATAACCGACAGGGTATAAAATGTAACCCTCGTTATCCTGAGCCATGGGAGCCTTGCCCTTAACAAAGTTAGACAATTTCTTATGGGCATTAAGCTTGACATTGTCTCCTTTTGGAAGCCAATGCCATCCTTAATGCCAGGGCGTCTCCCACTATAGAGCATGCTTCTAGCAAATTTAAATTTTTCATTTTCTAAGTCATGCTCATTAATTTTGGCACTAAGTTGAGCTATGTGATCAATTTGTTGTTTAATTAAAGCTAGGTGATTATAAATAGCATCGACATTAATGTCTCTACATCTAGTGCAAATAGTAACATGCTCAACGGTAGATGTAGAGGGTTTGCAAGTATTTAATTCAACAATCTTAGCATGTAAAATAGCGTTCTCATCTCTAAGATTGGAAATAGAAACATTGCAAACATTTAAATCTTTAGCCTTAACAATTAATTTTTCATTCTCAATTTTAAGGCTAGAAAGAGATGCATTCAACTTGTCAATCTTAGTAATCAAACTTGCATTATCATTTCTAAGACTAACAATTGAATTATCACAAATATCTAACTTCTCAACCTTAGCAATTAATTTAGCATTTTCATTTATAAGGTTTGATATAATATCATGGCAAGTACTTAGCTCACTAGTTAATTTCTCACATTTTTCAACTTCCTGAGCATAAGCATTTTTGACCTTAACATGCCTTTTATTTTCTTTAATAAGGAAGTCCTCTTGGCTATCCAAGAGTTCATCCTTTTCATGAATAGCACCTATCAATTCATTTAGTTTTTCCTTTTGTTGCATGTTGAGGTTGGCAAAAAGGGCTACCAAGTTATCCTCATCATTACTAGAGTTTTCCCCATCACTAGATATTGCCTATTTAGTGGAGGCTCTAGATTTTACCTTCTTTTTGTCGTCCCTTGCCATGAGGCACTTATGGCCGACGTTGGGGAAGAGAAGCCCTTTGGTGACGGCGATGTTTGCGGCGTCCTCGTCGGGGAGGAGTCGGTGGAGCTCTCGTCGGAGTCCCACTCCCGACAAACATGGGCATCGCCGCCCTTCTTCTTGTAATACTTCTTCTTTTCTCTTCTCTTTCCCTTCTTGTCGTCGCCCCTGTCACTATCACTAGATAAAGGATATTTAGCAATAAAATGACCGGGCTTACCACATTTGTAGCACACCTTCTTGGAACGGGGCTTGTAATCCCTCCCCTTCCTTTGCTTGAGGATTTGGTGAAAGCTTTTAATGATTAAAGCCATCTCCTCATTGTCGAGCTTGGAGGCGTCGATCAGGAGCCTACTTGATGTAGACTCTTCCTTCTTCTCCTCTGTCGCTTTGAAGGCGACGGGTTGCACCTCGGGTGTGGAGGTGGCGCCTCACTCAATGATTTGTTTGGAGCCTTTGATCATTAGCTCAAAGCTCACAAACTTTCCTATCACTTCCTCGGGAGACATTAGTTTATATCTTGGATCACCACGAATTAATTGAACTTGAGTAGGGTTAAGAAAAACGAGTGATCTAAGAATAACCTTGACCATTTCATGGTCATCCCATTTGGTGCTCCCGAGGTTGCGCACTTGGTTCACCAAGGTCTTGAGCCGGTTGTACATGGCTTGTGGCTCCTCTCCTTGGTGAAGCATGAAGCGACTGAGCTCCCCCTCGATCGTCTCCCGCTTGGTGATCTTGTTCATCTCATCTCCTTCTTGCGCGGTTTTGAGCACGTCCCAAATCTCTTTGGCGCTCTTCAACCCTTGCACCTTGTTATACTCCTCTCGACTTAGAGAGGCGAGGAGTATAGTGGTGGCTTGGGAGTTGAAGTGCCGGATTTGGGCTACCTCGTCCGAATCATAGCCTTCATCCCCCACGGATGGTTCCTGCGCACCAAATTCAACAATGTCCCAAATACTAGCGTGGAGTGAGGTTAGATGGTGCCTCATTTTATCACTTCACATACAATAATCCTCACCATCAAAAACCGGTGGTTTGCCTAGTGGGACGGAAAGTAAAGGAGTGTGTTTGGAAATGCGAGGATAGCGTAAGGGAATCTTACTAAACTTCTTGCGCTCATGGCGCTTAGAAGTGATGGATGGCGCGTCGGAGCCGGATGTAGAAGGTGATGAAGAATCAGTCTCGTAGTAGACCATTTTCTTCATTTTCTTTTTCTTCTCGCCGCTCTGATGCGACTTAGTGTGTGAAGGGGATCCCTTCATCTTGTTGCCGGACTCCCCCGATGGAGCCTTCCCGTGGCTTGTGGCGGGCTTCTCGTAGGTCACCATCTCCTTCTTGGCGTGATCTCCCAACATCACTTCGAGCGGTTAGGCTCTAATGAAGTACCGGGCTCTAATACCAATTGAAAGTCGCCTAGAGGGGGGTGAATAGGCAAATCTGAAATTTATAAAGTTTAAGCACAACTACAAGCCGGGGTTAGCGTTAGAAATATAAGCGAGTCCGAAAGAGAGGGAAAACAAATCAACAAAGAAATAAAGCGGATGAACACGGTGATTTGTTTTACCGAGGTTCGGTTCTTGCAAACCTACTCCCCGTTGAGGTGGTCACAAAGACCGGGTCTCTTTCAACCCTTTCCCTCTCTCAAACGGTCACTTAGATCAAGTGAGCTTCTCTTCTCAATCAATTGGGACACTTAGTCCCCGCAAGGACCACCACACAATTGGTGTCTCTTGCTTTGATTACAAAGAACTTGGAAGCAAGAATAGAGGAAGAAGAAAAGCGATCCAAGCGCAAGAGCTCAAAAGAACACAAAAGTCTCTCTCTCTCTAGTCACTAATTTGTTTGGAGTGATTTCGGACTTGGGAGAGGATTTGATCTCTTTGTTTGTGTCTTGGAATGAAGTCTAGAGCTCTTGTATGAGGTTTGATGGCTAAAAACTTGGATGCAATGAAGTGTGGTGGTTGGGGGTATTTATAACCCTAACTACCAATATGGTCGTTGGTGAGGGCTTCTGTCGTATGGCGCACCGGACAGTCCGGTGCGTCAGCCACGTCACCCAGCCGTTGGGTTCCGACCGTTGGAGCTCTGACATGTGGGACCACCGGACAGTCCGGTGGTGCACCGGACAGTCACTATTCACTGTCCGGTGCGCCTTCTGCGCCTACTCTGACTTCTACACGCGCAGTCACGCACTGTTGATCATTGTTCACCTTTTGCAGATGACCGTTGGCGCTGTTAGCCGTTACTCCACTTGGCACACCGGACAGTCCAGTGCTACACCGGACAGTCCAGTGAATTATAGCGGAGTGGCTCCCCAAATTCCCGAAGCTAGCGAGTTGGAGAGAATCCACCCTGGTGCACCGGACACTGTCCGGTGGTGCACCGGACAGTCCGGTGCGCTAGACCAGGGCAGCCTTCGGATGTCTTTTGCTCTTTTTATTTGAACCATTTCTTGGACTTTTTATTAGTTTGTGTTGAACCTTTGGCACCTGTAGAACTTATAATCTAGAGCAAACTAGTTAGTCCAATTGTTTGTGTTGGGCAATTCAACCACCAAAATCATTTAGGAAAAGGTGTAAGACTATTTCCCTTTCACAGGTACAATAGCATAATAGATTTAAAAAATCTATATATTCATCTAGTTCAATTTAGAATCATATTCTTCACTAGATTTTCCAGATTCCTACCAATGAAATCTATAGTTGACAGTTGTTTTAACAAAACATATTTTTGCTTAACTACAAGCGTCAGCTCATAACAATTTTCTCACAACTCATATTTAGAATCGAATTTTCAAGAATCTACAACTGAACCAAACAGGCACTTAGTTCAAATTTTGGATAACAATCTTGAGAACGAGGGATTATTTTGTCAAATGCAATGTGAAGGATTTGTCGGTTCATTTCCTTCCCGATACAACCTCCAACGTAATTTAATATTTAAATTGCGCTCTTTATTATTACTAGGTGAGTGCCCGTGCGTTGCAACGAGAACATATAATATCATGGTAATTGTCGGCGTTTCGAGACCGGGGGGTCCCTAGGCCGACGAGTGAATGTCGCCGCGTGCCCCAGCCCAGATGGGTCGAGCGCGAGGCCGAGCGCGAAGGGGGGAGAGCGAGGCGGCCGGAGACCGGCGTGAGAGAGGTGGGAATCCCGCGGCCTTCGTGTTTGTCCCGCGCCCAGGTCGGGTGCGCTTGCAGTAGGGGGTTACAAGCGTCCACGCGGGAGAGGGAGCGAGCGGCCTCAAGCGAGCGCGTACCTCGTCCTCGTCCCCGCGCGGCCAACCCTCTCTAAGAGGGCCCTGGTCCTTCCTTTTATAGGCCTAAGGAGAGGATCTAGGTGTACAATGGGGGGTGTAGCAGAGTGCTACGTGTCTAGCAGGGGAGAGCCAGCGCCCTAAGTACATGCCGTTGTGGCAGCCGGAGAGATCTTGGCACCCAGCTGGTGTGATGTTGTGGCCGTCGGAGGAGCGATGGAGCCTGGCGGAGGGACAGCTGTCGGAGCTGTTGAGTCCTTGCTGACGTCCTCTTGCTTCCGTAAGGGGGCTGAGAGCCGCCGTCGTCACAGAGTATGCAGGGCGCCATCATCGCCTATCTGGCGGAGCGAGCCAGATGGGACGCCGGTCTTGTTCCCCGTGGCCCGAGTCAGCTCGGGGTAGGGTGATGATGGTGCCTCTTGTTGACGTGGCTGGTCTGCGCCCTAGGTTGGGCGACGTGGAAGCTCCTCCGAAGCCGAGGTTGAGTCTGTCTTCCGTGGCCGAGGTTGAGTCCGAGCCCCCGGGTCGGGTGAGGCAGAGGTCGCCGGCTGATGCCGGGGCGGAGTCCGAGCCCTGGGGTCGGGCGAAGCGGAGTTCGTCGTCTTCTGGGGCTGAGCCCAAGTCCGAGCCCTGGGTCGGGCGAGGCGGAGATCGTCGTCTTCTGGGACTTAGCCCGAGTCCGATCCCTGGGTCGGGCGGAGTTCGCCGTCTTCCGGGACTTAGCCCGAGTCCGAGCCCTGGGTCGGGCGGAGTTCGCCGTCTTCCGAGACTTAGCCCGAGTCCGAGCCCTGGGTCGGGCGGAGTTCGCCGTCTTCCAGGACTTAGCCCGAGTCCGAGCCCTGGGTCGGGCGGAGTTTGCCGTCTTCCGGGACTTAGCCCGAGTCCGAGCCCTGGGTCGGGCGGAGTTCGCCGTCTTCCGGGACTTAGCCCGAGTCCGAGCCCTGGGTCGGGCGAAGCAGAGCTTCCTATGGTGCCTTCGACCGGGCCTGACTGCCTGTCAGCCTCACTCTGTCGAGTGGCACCGCAGTCGGAGCGGCGCAGGCGGCGCTGTCTTTCTGTCAGGCCGGTCAGTGGAGCGGCGAAGTGACGGCGGTCACTTCGGCTCTGGGGGCGCGCGTCAGGATAAAGGTGTCAGGCCACCTTTGCATTAAATGCTCCTGCGACTTGGTCGGTCGGTGCGGCGATTTGGTCAAGGTTGCTTCTTAGCGAAGACAGGGCCTCGGGCGAGCCGGGAACACATTCGCCGTTGGAGGGGGGCCTCGGGCGAGACGGAGATCCTCCGGGGTCGGCTGCCCTTTTCCGAGGCTAGGCTCGGGCGAGGCGTGATCGGGTCCCTCGCATGGACCGATCCCTGACTTAATCGCACCCATCAGGCCTTTGCAGCTTTATGCTGATGGGGGTTACCAGCTGAGAATTAGGAGCCTTGAGGGTACCCCTAATTATGGTCCCCGACAGTAGCCCCCGAGCCTCAAAGGGAGTGTTAGCACTCGCTTGGAGGCTTTCGTCGCACTTTTTTGCAAGGGGACCAGCCTTTCTCGGTTGCGTTTTGTTCCGGTGGGTGCACGCGAGCGCACCCGCCGGGTGTAGCCCCCGAGGCCTCGGAGGAGTGGTTTCACTCCTCCGAGGTCTTAATGCCTCGCGTAATGCTTCGGCTGGTCTGGTCGTTCCCTCATGCGAGCTGGCCGTAGCCCGGGTGTACGGTCGGGTCCCAAGTTCTTGGGCTGGTATGTTGACGTTGTCAACGGTTCGGCCGGAGCCGGGTTTGCGAGAGCAGCCCCCGAGCCTCTGCACAGGGCGAGAGGACGATCAGGGACAGACTCGACTTTTTTACATACGCCCCTGCGTCGCCTTTCCGCAAGGAGGAGGGGGGAAAGCGCCATGTTGCCCTCGATGGGCGTCGAACATGGTGTCTCCGGTGAGCTGCAAGCGGGTGATCCGAGTGGACGCCCGTGCCCCGTTCGTTAGGGGTCGGCTAGGGGCCCAGAGGCACGCCCAAAAGTACCTACGGGTGATCTGCCGGACCCGGTCCCCTGGCGATGGGGTCCGAGGGCTCGATGCCTCCCTCCAATGGGATTCCGTTACAAGATCGTTCCCGCTGGTCTCGGAAATGTCCTAGGGTACCTCGGGAGCGCAGCCCGAGCCTTAGTTATGTATCGAACGTACCCATGGTCATCCCTCGCTCGGCGTCTGAGGCGGCTGTGAACCCTTCGGGGGCCAGCCTTTGAACCCCTGATCAGTAGTGGGCGCGGAGCCCGAGTAGCCTGAGGCGGCCGTGGAACCCTTCCGAGGGGCCGGCCTTCGAACCTCTGACCAGTAGTGGGTGTAGGGCCCACGCGATCTGAGGCGGCTGTCGAACCCTTCCGAGGGGCCAGCCTTCGAACCTCTAATCAGTAGGGGGGGCTCGGAGCCCGGTTCCTTCTCGGGGAAGGATCCTTTTCGGGGTATCCCCCTTTCCCGGCCCTGTTGCAAGAGAGAGAAAGAGGAAAAAGGGAAAAGGATACGAATTCGAACGACGCGGCGTACCTTTTTTGATGCGGTCATTATGGCGAAGGCGAAGCGTCGCCCGCTTCTCCTGCCAGAGGCGCCGTCTGTCCTGCCGCGGAGTTAATGCGACGAGGCAAGTGGTTGGTGGGGCGGCCATTGTGTGTGCGCGAGCCGTTCGAGGAACGGATCACGGGCGCGTTGTCTTCACGCCGTGAGAGAGGGTTCTCTCGTTGCCCCCGGACGGGACGTGAGCTTGGCTGACGACGTGACCGCTGCTCCTGCCCGCCTGCCACCGCTATTACTGCCGGCCCACTTTTGGCCGCATTGACCGTCGCGCCAGGCTGGCGCTGCTGGGTCGCGCGCTGGGTCGCCTCGAGTCGCGGTATTGGTTCCGCAGTCGAGGAGGCGCGGTAGTGACGCAAGTGGCGGTGCAGTTGCATGCGCGAAGCATTTGGCGCGCCGGTTGCATGACGCGTGGGCCTGGGCCTCCACGCCGAGCGTGTTGGGAGTCGGAGAAGTGCGCCCACCTGGCGCGGTTGCATGCCGCCTGCATGGCTGCCCGCCCTTTCGCCCGCTGGTCTAGGCGAAAGTGGAGGGTCGCTTGTAACCGCTGGGCAGTTGTACGCACCGCGCACGGCGGTTTGGCTTCTTCCGCTCTGAGCCGGCTTGCATGACCTGTGGGACCCAGCCCCCGCGCCGTAGGGGAGGACCTTGGAGTGTGTTGGAGGAGACTCAGCCCACGACGGCTGGGGACGCAAGTAGGGGGAGCCACCTTTAAAAGGGGGTGACTCCCTTGGAGGGCGACCATGTCTTCGCGCTCCCTTATGCATCGTGTCTTTTCACCTTCCAAGCCCCCGGATGGGGGATATCCGCCGTCTTTCCGCCTCGTCGTTGGAGGAACGCAACTCTGTGGGAGTTGGTACCTTTCAGCCATCGTTCGGCTTCAAGGATTTTCATCATGCAGCCCGGCTGCACCCCTCCGCTGGCGGTCACCCAAGATGGTGACCTCCAGTTTGATGGTGGGGGAAAGCGAGCCGGGCTGCGGCCTCTGCCCCTCCCTCAGCCTCAAGGATTTTCATCACCAGGGCTGGGGAGGGGAGTGAGCCGAGGTGGGGTCGGCCCCTACGTGGGCGGTGGCCCGCTCCTTCCCTCAGTGATCGGGGGGAAGGGCGGCTGTCGTCCGTGGCGCCGGCAGCTGCAGCGTGCCTGGCTCTCGGACCCGAGTGGCTTCGGAGCCGTTCTCGGCGCCGGCTTTCGCCACGGCAGCTGGAAGAGGTTCTTCCGCCGACGAGATAGCCAGGGCCACCCACGGGCCGACCTCCAACTCTACGGCCTTCTGCCCGTCCTTGCCTCACGAGTTTGGGCATGGGCGGGGGCCTCTTGGCAGCAGCATCCGCCCTGAGGTCAGCGCTGCCGCTGTTCGGCCCCCCGGAGCAGAAGTCATCGTCGTCGTCGCTGCTGGAGCGGGTGACGGCGCGCCGTTCGTCGGTCTTCTGTCGCTCCGCAGGCTCCCCCCCATCGAGTGGGGTTGTTCGTACCTGCGGAGGTGGAACCGGAGTTCCGTTTGTAATGGCACTTTGAATGCCAGTGTTTTTGTTCATTGTGGCTGTCGAGGCCTGAACATGTATGTATTTTTGGCACGGAGCCGTGTTTTTTCCTCATTTTCGAGCACTAAGACTCGCCTGTTGGTTGTCTGAACCGCTTCACCAAGCGTGAGTCGCCCCGTGTAAAGGTGACGAGCGAGGTATCCGTATCCCGGAGGCGTAGGAGTCCCTCGGCTCGGTCGGCCTTGTTGTCCAAGGCTTCTCTAGCTTAGTTAAAGGAACCCCTCGCTCTTCGATGAGCCGAGGCCAGGGGTAGCGGTATCAGCATGAACAGGGGCAGAGTTGGCTCGAAAAGGAAACCTGGTTGGCCGGAGCCTAGCCGGGTCGTCCGTTAGCGGGACCGACACCGGAGTTGACCAGCCGAGGCCTCGGGTCGGGCTGACGTCCTTGGAGGACGGCTGGCCGAGGCCTCGGGGTGACCGGCCGAGCCGCCTGCTCGGGCCGGATTCCCGGAGAAGACCCTATCAGCGATTGCCCGGGCGTGGCGATGACGTCGTCCTTTAGAGTGGAGATCCTCGGACCACGTCGCCGTCCGAGGCCAGGTCGGACCTCGCCGAAGGTGTCGTCGATGCCGAGGGTGCGGCTGCTCCCTTCAGCCGTCGAGATCCGAGCTTGCAGGATCGGATTATCTTGTAGTGTGTGTTTTCTGCGGCCGCCGAGGCCTAAACACACCTTCGCCGTGTTGTAAAGCTGCGTCTATTTTCCTCTTGTTTCGAGTATCTGCACTTTTTTGTCGGTAACAGAATTGTTTTGCGCGAGCGAGAGTTGCTTCTCACGGAAGGTGATGAGTGAGGTATCTGTATCCCGGAGGCGTAGGAGTCCCTCGGCTCGGCCGGCCTTGCCGCTTACGCGCACTCTTGCCCGTCCATGGGGTTCTGTTCCCGACGCAGTCGAGAAGGCTCAAACAATCGCTTCGGCAGAAGAGCTTCCGAACGTGAAGACTTGTTCGGTCCGCGGAATCACTTATCCGAACGTGAGTTACTTATCGCAGAAGGTGATGAGTGAGGTATCCGTATCCCGGAGGCGTAGGAGTCCCTCGGCTCGGTCAGCCTTGGTTGCTTACGTGTACTCCATCGTTTTCAGGATCCACTTTCGAAGTAGTCAAAAAGCACGAAAGACATTCTGGCAGAAAAGATCTTTTTTCGAGGAAAAAATTCGACGCAGAGGGGGTTCCCCCCCTTTTAGCCCCCGAGGGAGGGTCGGGCTTTGCCGAGGCAAGGCTGACCCTTCCTTGATGACTAAACTTTGCGTGGGAGTTAGGTTTATGAACAACTTGAAAACATCTTAAGGGTAGAAGCGACGTAGCTATTGGATGTTCCAAGCGTTGCTGTAGACCTCGCCTTGACTGTTGGCCAGCTTGTACGTTCCGGGCTTCAGAACTTTGGCGATGACGAACGGCCCCTCCCAGGGGGGCGTGAGCTTGTGCCGCCCTTGGGCGTCTTGTCGCAGCCGAAGCACCAGGTCGCCCACCTGGAGGTCTCGGGACCGAACCCCTCGGGCGTGGTAGCGTCGCAGGGACTGCTGGTACCGCGCCGAGTGTAGTAAGGCCTTGTCCCGAGCCTCCTCCAGCTGGTCCAGCGAGTCTTCTCGGCTAGCTTGGTTGCTTTGGTCGGTGTAGGCCCTCGTCCTCGGGGAGCCGTATTCCAGGTCTGTGGGCAAGACGGCCTCGGCCCCGTAGACTAGGAAGAACGGCGTGAAGCCCGTGGCTCGGCTTGGCGTTGTCCTCAGACTCCAGACCACCGAGGGGAGTTCCTTCATCCATCGCTTGCCGAACTTGTTGAGGTCGTTGTAGATCCGAGGCTTGAGCCCTTGTAGAATCATGTCGTTGGCACGCTCTACTTGCCCATTTGACATGGGATGAGCCACGGCGGCCCAGTCCACCCGGATGTGATGACCCTCGCAGAAGTCCAGGAACTTTCTGCCGGTGAACTGGGTGTCGTTGTCGGTGATGACGGAGTTCGGGACCCCGAAGCGATGGATGATGTTGGTGAAGAACGCCACCGCCTGCTCGGACCGGATGCTGTTCAAAGGTCGGACCTCGATCCACTTAGAGAATTTGTCGATGGCGACCAGCAGGTGCGTGTAGCCCCCGGGTGCCTTCTGCAAGGGGCCGACGAGATCCAGACCCCACACAGCGAAAGGCCAGGTGATGGGTATCGTCTGTAGAGCCTGAGCGGGCAGGTGGGTCTGTCTTGCGTAGAACTGACACCCTTCGCAGGTGCGGACAATTCTAGTGGCGTCGGCCACCGCCGTTGGCCAATAGAAGCCTTGTCGGAAAGCATTCTCGACAAGGGCTCGAGGTGCTGCGTGATGGCCGCAAGCCCCCGAGTGTATCTCTCGCAGGAGTTCCTGACCTTCGGCGATGGAGATGCATCGCTGGAGGATGCCGGAGGGGCTGCGGTGGTAGAGCTCCCTCTCATCACCTAGCAAGACGAACGACTTGGCGCGTCGCGCCAGCCGCCGAGCTTCGGCTCGGTCGGAGGGTAGCTCTCCTTGGTGGAGATATTGCAGGTACGGGGTCTGCCAGCTTTGATCAGGCGTGACCCCACTTCGCTCCCCCCCAACGTGCAGCGTCTCGCCCTCGGGGGCCGAGGGTACCTCGGGCTGAACCGAGGATGCCTCGGGCCGAGCCGAGGGTGCCTCGGACTGAGCCGAGGGTACCTCGGGCTGGGCCGAGGGTGCCTCGGGTTCGAGCGTGTCGTCGATCTTGACGGAGGGTTGATGCAGATCCCGGGAGAAGACGTCCGGGGGAACCGTCGTTTGCCCCGAGGCTATTTTAGCCAGCTCATCCTCAGTTTTGTTGTAGCGCCGAGCGATGTGGTTGAGCTCGAGCCCGTAGAACTTGTCTTCCAGGCGCCGAACCTCATCGCGGTAGGCCTCCATCTTCGGGTCGCGGTAGTGGGAGTTCTTCATGACTTGGTCGATGACGAGCTGCGAGTCACCGCGAGCGTCGAGGCGTCGGACCCCTAGCTCGATGGCGATCCGCAACCCGTTGACCAGAGCCTCATACTCGGCCACATTGTTGGACGCCGGGAAATGGAGGCGTAGCACGTAGCGTAGGTGCTTCTCGAGGGGCGAGATGAAGAGTAGGCCTGCGCCGGCTCCTGTCTTCATCAGCGACCCGTCGAAGAACATGGTCCAGAGCTCCGGCTGGATCGGAGCTGTTGGGAGCTGAGTGTCGACCCATTCAGCTACGAAGTCCGCCAAGACCTGGGACTTGATGGCCTTCCGAGGAGCGAACGAGATCGTCTCGCCCATGATTTCCACCGCCCACTTTGCAATCCTTCCCGAGGCCTCCCGGCACTGGATGATCTCCCCCAGGGGGAAGGATGACACCACAGTTACCGGATGAGACTCGAAGTAGTGTCGTAGCTTTCGCCGCGTTAGGATCACCGCGTACAGCAGCTTCTAAACTTGTGGGTAGCGGATCTTGGTTTCGGACAGTACCTCGCTGACGAAGTAGACTGGCCTCTGAACGGGCAATGCATGCCCCTCTTCTTGCCTCTCGACCACAATCGCGACGCTAACCACCTAAGTGGTCGCGGCGACGTAGACCAAGAGGGCTTCTCCGGCAGCTGGGGGTACCAAGATAGGTGCCTTCGTGAGGAGCGCCTTCAGGTTCCCGAGGGCTTCCTCGGCCTCAGGGGTCCAAGTGAAGCACTCGGCCTTCCTTAAGAGGCGGTATAGAGGTAGACCTCTTTCGCCGAGGCGTGAGATGAAGCGGCTCAGAGCCGCGAGGCATCCCATGACCCTCTGTACGCCTTTCAAGTCCTTGATGGGCCCCATGCTAGTGATAGCTGCGATCTTCTCCGGGTTGGCTTCGATGCCCCGCTCGGAGACGATGAACCCCAAGAGCATGCCTCGGGGCACCCCGAAAACACACTTTTCGGGATTGAGCTTGACGCCCTTCGCCTTGAGACATCGGAATGTCACTTTAAGGTCGGAAAGGAGGTCGGAGGCTTTCCTCATCTTGACCACGATGTCATCGACGTAGGCCTCGACCGTGCGGCCGATGTGTTCGCCGAACACATGGTTCATGCACCGCTGGTACGTCGCGCCCGCATTCCTCAAGCCGAACGGCATGGTGACATAGCAGTACATGCCGAAGGGCGTGATGAAAGAAGTCGCGAGCTGGTCGGACTCTTTCATCCTGATTTGGTGATACCCCGAGTAGGCATCGAGGAAAGCCAGGGTTTCGCACCCAGCAGTGGAATCCACGATTTGGTCGATGCGAGGCAGAGGGTAGGGAACCTTTGGACATGCTTTGTTGAGACCAGTGTAGTCTACACACATCCGCCATTTCCCCCCTTTCTTTCTCACAAGCACAGGGTTGGCAAGCCATTCGGGATGGAATACCTCCTTGATGAACCCTGCCGCCATTAGCTTGTGGATCTCCTCGCCTATGGCTCTGCGCTTCTCCTCGTCGAATCGGCGCAGAGGCTGCTTGATGGGTCGGGCTCCGGCTCGAATGTCCAGCGAGTGCTCGGCGACATCCCTTGGTATGCCGGGCATGTCCGAGGGACTCCACGCGAAGACGTCGGCGTTCGCGCGGAGAAAGTCGACGAGCACTGCTTCCTATTTGGGGCCGAGCTCGGAGCCGATCCGGACTTGCTTGGAGGCGTCACTGCTGGGGTCGAGGGGGATGGACTTAACCGTCTCCGCTGGCTCAAAGTTGCCGGCGTGACGCTTCACGTCTGGGACCTCCTTCGAGAGGCTCTCCAGGTCGGCGATGAGGGCCTCGGACTCGGCGAGGGCCTTGGCGTACTCCACGCACTCCACGTCACATTCGAACGCGTGTTTGTACATGGGGCCGACGGTGATGACCCCGTTGGGGCCCGGCATCTTGAGCTTCAGGTAGGTGTAGTTGGGGACGGCCATGAACTTCGCGTAGCATGGCCTCCCCAGTACCGCGTGGTAGGTTCCTCGGAACCCAACCACCTCAAACGTCAGGGTCTCCCTTCGGAAGTTGGAGGGTGTCCCGAAGCAGACGGGAAGGTCGAGCTGTCCGAGGGGCTGGACGCGCTTCTCGGGAATGATCCCATGGAAGGGCGCAGCGTCTGCCCGGATGGAGGACAGATCGACATGCAGGAGCCCGAGGGTCTCGGCGTAGATGATGTTGAGGCTGCTGCCTCCATCCATGAGGACCTTGGTGAGCCTGACGTCGCCGATGATGGGGTCGACGACGAGCGGGTATTTCCCCGGGCTCGACACATGGTCGGGGTGGTCGGCTTGGTCGAAGGTGATGGGCTTGTCGGACCAGTCTAGGTAGACTGGCGCCGCCACCTTCACCGAACAGACCTCCCGGCGCTCTTGCTTGCGGTGCCGAGCTGAGGCGTTCGCCGCTGGCCCACCATAGATCATGAAGCAGTCGCGGACCTTGGGGAACTCTCCTGCCTGGTGATCTTCCTTCTTGTCGTCGTCGCGGGCCTTGCCACCCTCCGCGGGTGGCCCGGCCCTGTGGAAGTGGCGCTGAAGCATGACGCACTCCTCAAGGGTGTGCTTGACGGGCCCCTGGTGATAGGGGCACGACTCCTTGAGCATCTTGTCGAAGAGGTTGGCACCTCCGGGGGGCTTCCGAGGGTTCTTGTACTCAGCGGCGGCGACAAGGTCCGCGTCGGCGGCGTCGCGTTTTGCTTGCGACTTCTTCTTGCCCTTCTTCTTGGCGCCGCGCTGAGTTGACGCCTCGGGGGCATCTTCCGAAGGGCGACCCTGGGGCTGCTTGTCCTTCCGGAAGACAGCCTCGACCGCCTCCTGGCCGGAGGCGAACTTGGTGGCGATGTCCATCAGCTCGCTCGCCCTGGTGGGGGTCTTGCGACCCAGCTTGCTCACCAGGTCGCGGCAGGTGGTGCCGGCGAGGAACGCGCCGATGACATCCGAGTCGTGATGTTGGGCAGCTCGATGCGCTGCTTCGAGAATCGCCGGATGTAGTCCTGGAGAGACTCTCCCGGCTGCTGTCGGCAGCTCCGAAGGTCCCAGGAATTCCCAGGGCGCACGTACGTGCCCTGGAAATTGCCGGCGAAAGCTTGGACCAGGTCGTCCCAGTTGAAGATCTGCCCCGGAGGCAGGTGCTCCAACCAGGCGCGAGCGGTGTCGGAGAGGAACAGGGGGAGGTTGCGAATGATGAGGTTGTCATCGTCCGTTCCACCCAGCTGACAGGCAAGACGGTAGTCCGCGAGCCACAGTTCCGGTCTCGTCTCCCCCGAGTACTTTGTGATAGTAGTCGGGGGTCGGAACCGGGTCAGGAACGACGCCCGTCGGATGGCCCGGCTGAAGGCCTGTGGACCGGGTGGTTCGGGCGAGGGACTCCGATCCTCCCCGCTGTCGTAGCGTCCCCCATGCCTGGGGTGGTGGCCTCGGTGCACCCTCTCGTCGAGGTGGGCTCGACGGTCGCGGTGATGGTGCTCGTTGCCGAGGCAACCCGGGGCCGCAGGCGCTGTGTTGCGCGTGCGTCCGGTGTAGACCGAGGCTTCCCGCATGAATCGGGAAGTCGCGGCATGAGGTTCCGAGGGGTACCCCTGCCTTTGGGAGGCAGAGCTCTCGGCCCGTCGGACCGCGGCACCTTCCAGGAGATTCTTGAGCTCCCCCTGGATTCGCCGCCCCTCGGTGGTTGATGGCTCCGGCATCGCGCGGAGAAGCATCGCTGCTGCAGCCAGGTTCTGGCCGACCCCACTAGATGCGGGTGGTGGCCTGACCCTGACGTCATCGGCGACGCGGTGCTGGAAGCCCTGGGGTAGATGACGTATTTCTCCGGCCGGGGGTTGGCCCGCCCATGCCTGCCCGACGTCCCGGCGGATCGGCTCAAGCGCTCCTGCTCCCTCGTCGAGCCTGGCCTGCACCCCGCGGATTTGCTCGAGCTGTGGGTCATGGCCCCCCGCCTGAACGGGGACCACAGCTAGCTCCCGTGGGATGTCAACGCGAGGCACCGGCCTAGGGAGATCACCATCCTCCAGCATGCCGAGATGGTTGCCTTCGGAGGGACCCCCTAGATCGACGTGGAAGCATTCGCGACTTGGGTCGTAGTCCTCGTCGCCGAGGCTACGGCTACCGTCGGAACAGTCAGAAAGGCAGTAGTCGCATGCAGTCATGAAGTCCCGCATGGCACTGGGGTTGCCAAGTCCAGAGAAATCCCAACAGATGCTGGGCTCGTCGTCTTCCTCGGACCCAGAGGGCCCGTAGGTCGAGACGTCCGTCAGCCGGTCCCAAGGTGACCGCGTACGAAACCCCAGAGGGTTTGAACTTGCCTCTACGAGAGCACCCGCCAAAGCGAAGCCGCTAGGCGGGTCGAGGCTGAATCCGGAAGACGTGGGATGGGAATCGGTCGGTACCTTCTGGTCGACGGGCGACGATGAGGTCACGTTGTGGACTGACTGCGCCATCGTCTCAAGTACAAGGTTGACGTCCAGCAAGCTTTTCGCGAGCGTGCTGGCGTCGTCCGCTTGCTCGAGATTGGCGTGTCGCAGGGAGACGGCGCTCGCCTTCGTCTCAAACGCGAGGTCGACGCCCGGTGCGCCCCCCGTTGGGGCGCTGGGGCCGTCGACTCGCTCGACAGCCGACGAGGCACTGCCTCTTGCTTGGCCTTGGTTGCCCCGCCTCCTCCTCCGTCAGCGGGGGAGAGGACGGGGTGAGCTCGAAGGTTGTTCTTCCACCATGCGGGGAAGATGTCGTCGATTCCGCCGCCGGCGGGCGGGTTGTCGGCCACCATTGTCGTTGTCACACGGCGGTGGAAGGAGTATCATGTCGTAGCTGCCGTCGAGGGACACGAACTCAAGACTCCCGAAACGGAGCACCGTCCCGGGTTGGAGAGGTTGCTGGAGACTGCCCATCTGGAGCTTGACGGGAAGCTGTTCGTCAACACGCAGCAGGCCCCTACCTGGCGCGCCAACTGTCGGCGTTTCGAGACCGGGGGGTCCCTAGGCCGACGAGTGAATGTCGCCGCGTGCCCCAGCCCAGATGGGTCGAGCGCGAGGCCGAGCGCGAAGGGGGAGAGTGAGGCGGCCGGAGACCGGCGTGAGAGAGGTGGGAATCCCGCGGCCTTCGTGTTCGTCCCGCGCCCAGGTCGGGTGCGCTTGCAGTAGGGGGTTACAAGCGTCCACGCGGGAGAGGGAGCGAGCGGCCTCAAGCGAGCGCGTACCTCATCCTCGTCCCCGCGCGGCCAACCCTCTCTAAGAGGGCCCTGGTCCTTCCTTTTATAGGCGTAAGGAGAGGATCCAGGTGTACAATGGGGGGTGTAGCAGAGTGCTACGTGTCTAGCAGGGGAGAGCCAGCGCCCTAAGTACATGCCGTTGTGGCAACCGGAGAGATCTTGGCACCCAGCTGGTGTGATGTCGTGGCCGTCGGAGGAGCAATGGAGCCTGGCGGAGGGACAGCTGTCGGAGCTGTTGAGTCCTTGCTGACGTCCTCTGGCTTCCGTAAGGGGGCTGAGAGCCGCCGCCATCACAGAGTATGCAGGGCGCCATCATCGCCTATCTGGCGGAGCGAGCCAGATGGGACGCCGGTCTTGTTCCCCGTGGCCCGAGTCAGCTCGGGATAGGGTGATGATGGTGCCTCCTGTTGACGTGGCTGGTCTGCGCCCTAGGTTGGGCGACGTGGAAGCTCCTCCGAAGCCGAGGTCGAGTCTGTCTTCCGTGGCCGAGGTTGAGTCCGAGCCCCCGGGTCGGGCGAGGCGGAGGTCGCCGGCTGATGCCGGGGCGGAGTCCGAGCCCTGGGGTCGGGCGAAGCGGAGTTCGTCGTCTTCTGGGGCTGAGCCCAAGTCCGAGCCCTGGGTCGGGCGAGGCGGAGATCGTCGTCTTCTGAGACTTAGCCCGAGTCCGAGCCCTGGGTCGGGCGGAGTTCGCCGTCTTCTGGGACTTAGCCCGAGTCCGAGCCCTGGGTCGAGCGGAGTTCGCCGTCTTCCGGGACTTAGCCCGAGTCCGAGTCCGAGCCCTGGGTCGGGCGGAGTTCGCCGTCTTCCGGGACTTAGCCCGAGTCCAAGCCCTGGGTCGGGCGGAGTTCGCCGTCTTCCGGGACTTAGCCCGAGTCCGAGCCCTGGGTCGGGCGAAGCGGAGCTTCCTATGGTGCCTTCGACCGGGCCTAACTGCCTGTCAGCCTCACTCTGTCGAGTGGCACCGCAGTCGGAGCGGCGCAGGCGGCGCTGTCTTTCTGTCAGGCCGGTCAGTGGAGCGACGAAGTGACGGCGGTCACTTCGGCTCTGGGGGGCGCGCGTCAGGATAAAGGTGTCAGGCCACCTTTGCATTAAATGCTCCTGCGACTTGGTCGGTCGGTGCGACGATTTGGTCAGGGTTTCTTCTTAGCGAAGACAGGGCCTCGGGCGAGCCGGGAACACATTCGCCGTTGGAGGGGGGCCTCGGGCGAGACGGAGATCCTCCGGGGTCGGCTGCCCTTGTCCGAGGCTAGGCTCGGGCGAGGCGTGATCGGGTCCCTCGTATGGACCGATCCCTGACTTAATCGCACCCATCAGGCCTTTGCAGCTTTATGCTGATGGGGGTTACCAGCTGAGAATTAGGAGCCTTGAGGGTACCCCTAATTATGGTCCCTGACAGTAATTTATATACAAATGTGTGTTATAAAGTTACGAGAAAATGTTTTGTAATCCATTTATGATCCTAATCATACACAAATTTTGTTATTTTAATCTAGTTATTTCACCACTATATAAGTACGTGTCCATGCGTTGCAACAACATACAAAATATTTGACAAAATGATAGCGCACAATGATTACATAGTATCGTAATGTGATACTTGTAGAAGGTAATTCAAAACCTTGCATAACTTAAGGTCAATGGACCGGACAAAGAAATAACAAGGAAGCTATAAAATTTGGAAAGTCAAAGTGCAAACATCATGCCTGGTAAAAGAATGTTTCTTGTAACAACGAAAGCTACTTCATATTCTGGAAATGTATGATGTCCCAGTAGACCTGGAATATAAGAGATTTGCATAGCGTCAAAATCCTAAAACATGTCCCGACTTTGTCATCACACCAGCAGTGGAAACATACCTCCCTTGCTATTTTCCTCCATAACAATGTCTGCTATTATTCGCACCTTTGTCATGTCTTGCTTTGTTGGCAGCATTGTCCGCATAGTGGCACCATTGCACTGGCATCATGTAACTAACCGTAGCATCAAGCTCTTGAATCGCTCACCTCTTTCTCCTCCGATAACCCGGCAAGGAACTTAGCGTACCTAATAATAGCTTTTGGTACCTTCTCCACCATCTCGACATCTTCATTATTGTCTGGTTCGAGTGAATAATTCAGACTCGTTAGTTAGAAAGTTTATCTATTAAAGTATGAACACAAAGGGACCATAGAGATTACTATGAAGCACAAAGGGGTAAAACATATTGTGTTTTCTTTTTTCTGAATGCTCTTATATCTTGGTCATCTAGGTACAACAAACACAATATAGATAGGACACGATAAGCATTTTGAAAAGAAAAAAAGAGTCAAGACAAATTTATGTGTCACCTTTTGAAGAGTAGGGGTTTAGGTTCATAAACTGAGAGAATGAAGTCCAAACAAGTATTAGAAAGTGGCATTAAATAGAAAGTGAAAATATGGAATAGCAAGAGATTAACATCACCTTATCATCAACTTCGACATCAAATATCTATGCCACACTGTATAAATATATTATTATGTTATCTAATGTCATAAAACGCATTTTGGGTATGTATCTCATGCTATCAACCTCATGGCACAAGAAATATATACTGATAGAAAAATTGTTGGCAGGATATACGAACTGAGCATTGTATTTTTCAGTGTGGGAGTACCATTTACAGACAATTAGCTGAGAAATACAGTTCCAATAATTACTTTGTGGACAGAGTAAGACACACCGAGTATCTAAAAACATAATGTTGCAAGTATCCATGATATTTAGCATAAAAGGATTGGCTTCATTTCAATCAAAGCAAATAAGAAATCCTCTGCATATGAAGGATCGTTCATTATCACTCACAATACAACAGATTCTAGTTTTCCATGTAGCAGTAAATAAAGGGAAGTCAAGACAACTTCAGCTACATCACACAACCTTAGACCATCAATATGTTCCTGTATTTGTTCTGGAGTGAATAATTCAGTCATTGAAATGCCTTTTATTTTTTGCTTTCCTGATTTAGACATAGTAGCATAAGTTAGACACTAAAATACCTTTAATCATTATGGATGAAAAACATGATAAGCATGAGTTTGTAGGGTATAGTCAAAGCTTAGTGGAAGCTAAAAGCTTGGAAGGAAAAACTATGTACGTGCAGACTCAAAATTGCCATATATACAAACTGAACCTACCCACTTTCAATTTCTAGACTTCTCATACTTCTCTCTAGCACTTCGCCTTTTCCGTGAGCTGCTTGCTACCAGGAAAACATACTTTAAATCCTTTTGGTTAACTGGATCATTCCTAAAGGGTAACCATGTAACAATATTGTCATGTTTGACTTCTTTCCAACTGTAGGCTACACGAATAATCAAACACTGCATGCATGCTACTATTTGTAAACATAGTTTGTACACAACAGATCAGGGAAATTTGTACCTTTCTCCAAGTAATGGGCACTCAGGGACTGGAGCTCCTTTTCCAATATTTATTGTGATGTCGCTTAGTAGAATGTGATGGTTCAACTTTCCCATCTGAAATAGAGCAAGATAAGCAGCACACACAAAAAAGTTGTTAGTTTTCTTAACTAAAATGATGCTTCAAATTCTTAACTAAAATCATGCTTCGAAAAATATAGAGTATAATATGTATGTAGTCCCATTCTAAATTCAGCTTAGGTGAAAGCAAGTATGCAGTCTGTTCACTTGTTTTAATCGCAGGATTGATGGGGGAGCCATCATCATTCTTGAGCTGCACCCTGGCCCTCCCTGCCTGGAAAATATCCTGAGGGTACGACTTATCCAACTTCACATAGCAACAATTGGCTAATCAGATGTATAAACAAATGATACTGCCAATCTTGAACTGGGAAAATAAACGATCAAAGAAGGAATCAGAGCAAGTACCTCGATGGTGTGGAGGATCTTGAGGTGTGAACAACAGTTGTCGAAGAAGGAATGAGAGTGACCTGAAGAATGTTAGTAACATCATGACAGAAGCTAGATTAATCATGTATTAAGCAAACAATACCAATATGACTTGAAACAATCAACAATGAATGGATTCAATAACTGGTTAGAAAAAAGAGGAAAATACATTGTTTTGTCTATTAAAGTTATTCCTTTCCAGACATTTATTATCCTACATATCATGAGCATCACCTGCAAAATTTTAAATTACCAGATAAGTACTTTCACTTTGTAAACAAACCAATTAACAATATCAGTTCAAGAATAGTACATAACATCTCAACTCTAGTATTTTCATCTGATAGTTGTAGATATGGCAGCTAAATTAGCCTCAGAGCTTATTTGAAACATTAAGCAACATGGGCGGTATAGGTTGAGCAGAAAATTCAGAATAAGAAAAAACATATAGTATCCAAAATTTCAGCTATCATCTTTAGCATGCACACATAAAAACATGACTCAGTAGTAATGTTTGTTGACAATCGTAGCTATTTCTTCAATCATCATTTCTGGTGAGTGAATAGCATTATCTCATGAAGAAAGGAATTAAACCTCATAATTTCGTTTCAACTGAGGATATAAAATATGCAGTATTTCGTTATTTTCAAGAAGGCCTTGTGAACATTTTTTCCTAATAAAAGTTGATATTAATTAACCTTAACAAATAGTTTTGATGCTGCCAACTTTTTCAAACAAATTATTTTTACCAAGCATTGTCTAATCAGGATAGGTTTGATATCAACCATGTTTAGACTTTATAATGGATAAAAACAAAGAAAAATAAGCGACAATTTTTTTATTGCGCAAAAGAAGAAGAATTTCAATTATATTATTAAAACAAAATAATAAATACAGAGAAGGGAGGAAAAACACCATTGCAATGATGAGAAAAGCAACAACCGGATAATTGGATATCTCTTAAGTCGAAATGGAGGAGCATAATATATTGTGCCAAGAAATAGGCCAAGGCAGTATAGAGAGGTAATGAAAGGTCCAAAGTTTGATATAACAATTAAAAACCTGCAACTGCAAATAATACAACCAAGAGCCATGCTGACTGAACTGAGATCACAAGAACACCGTTTTTGTTTACCAATATTAGAGAATTTTGATGTGTAAAATTATGAAATTAGGTATCAATATTAAACAGAAGATACTGAAGATGATCCAACTGGAGTTGCTCTAACAGCCATATATCAAATACTATACCTTGTTGTACTCAACTCCCAGATTACTCTATTGGGTCATAATCATATGGATATCTAGATGGCATCTAGGTTCAGTTTGTTGATACCGGCAATTTTTTCCTGTTGATAGGAAGCAAGACAGTTATTGTTGGGACTGAATTGCGCACAACCTATTGAGGCTATCTCACTCGCATGCATTCATTATCTACAATTTATCAAGCATCATGAGTATCCAAGAAAATGTGATCATTGATGCAACACAAACAGTACGAGAAAGCTTACATTACTACTATACTTACACTTTGGGCAGCCACAAGAATAACCATGTCCATTTATCCGTCCAACCTTATCCACCTAAAGATAATCAAAATTAAGCATAAATATTGTCCCGGAGATATCAAACCCTATGTTTCAATCAGTTTACTCGGGTTCACGGGCTCGTTGGCTCTTGGTTGTGAAGGATCTCCATTCCAGGGTATCTGTTGTGATTCAAGTTGTTGATGCAATCTCCAAAAGAATTGAGAAGATAAGGGATGAAGAACTACAGCCATAGCTTGTCGAGCTAATTCAAGGGTATATATACCTGATAGACAATATTTCATTTCTTATACCACAATTTCGAATGCAATCTTCTTGTTTCATTTTTTTCAGTGTATGCTAGCAATTTTTTTCTCGAACACGTAGGATAGTTGCGTGTCATTCCATTAATAGGTAGAAAATGGTCAATTACATGTCGATTCTATAGATCTGGTTAATATTACACCGAATTTATTAAATATTTCAATTGTCAACATCACTCCAATTTTTTTGGCAGAATGGTAGTACAGTAGAAGAGCATGCAGTGTTGGAGTTGTCTAGAGTTGCCAGGTTGCGGGTTTGAAATCGCCTTCTCCGCATTTGCAGAGGGAAGGCTTGCCTCGTCTATCCCTTTCCCGGACCTCACTTGTTTGGGAGCCTCTGATGCTGTGTCTGCCCTTTTTTTAGAATGATAGTGCAATACTGAGAATCAGAAGATTACAGTTCACATCCTATTCTAAGAAGTTCCTTTGTTTTGTTGAAACATTCTGATGGCTCATAACTGTACCTTCAGTCTTAGCTCATCAAAATCATGTTTTTGACATTTATAGTCTATTGACCTTGATCTGACTTCATACAAGCTAATCAGAATGTGGAAACAGATGCTGGAATGTCACCACAAACAGTTCATCACGATCACATTAGCATACCACGTGAAAGACTCGACCTCGGCGCGTCAAGGTGAGCACCACCATCACCGCCAGGCAGCGATGCATCTGTGGAATGAGATGGACAACTTCTCCTCCAGCTTCAGAAACTGGGTCACCGCTCACAAATCGTACGTCGAGGCTCTCAACGCGTGGCTCCAGAAGTGCGTCCTGCAGCCGCCCCAGGACCAGTGCAGGCGCACACGCAAGGTCTCCTTCCCTCCTCGGCAGGTCGTCTCCCCTCCCATATTCATCCTTTTGCGGGGACTGGCTTGCCAGGACAAAACCTCTCCCTGCTAACGAGCTATGCAGATCCCTCAAAGACGTGATGCAGCTCCTCCGCGGCTCGTTCGAGCACTGCGGCAAGCAAAACAGGCCCAGAAGCGGTGAGTAGCGAGAGTGCGGGATGCTGGAGAACAGTAGCGAGCAGGAGGCGGCAGCTGAGTGGGAGTTGTGCAGCATCAGCTGAAGGGCTGCAGTCGAGACTGTCGGCGGTTCTTGACCGCCTGACAAAGTTCTTGGAGGCATCACTGAAGTGCTACGAGGAGCTCAAGCAGAACTACGAGATGGCCTATGCTGATTATAGGAGAGTTGGACCAAATGCTCGGCTTGCTTAGGATTGATGTTGGTTGTGGTGTGTGACTTCTTGATATCTCTGTTCTGGATGACAAATTCTCTAGTGTTTTGGTATATATTTTGTGAACAATCAGGTGATAGCACAATCTTTGGCCGAATATTACTGATCGAAGGGAACTACTCCAGTGACTGCAGGGGGAAGCTATATTGAGCAAAATTACGTAGAACAGTAACCTGGTCGTTAATGATGGACGACAGAGAGTAATCTGGAGGCATGCAGTGGTGGAATTCATGAAATTCATTGAATGATTGACCTGTCTGCTATACTAACCGCATCACTCATCGCGAGATGGCACGACTGATGGAGGCTAGAATGCCAAGTCGGGCGCGGTGGAAATGGAATGGAAGAGATCGTTGCGTGAGAGGAAAGGGAGAAGGTGAAGGGGAGACCGGGGAGTACCTTACGGATGAACTTGGGGGCACCGCCAGTGAAGCCAGATCTGAGTCGAGGAGGCGGCGGCTCACCTCCTTGGAGTAGGATTGCAGCGCCTCGATTCCCTCCTCCACGGAGGCGGCGGCGCCTCCCGCGGTGGCCACGGCGTCGAAGGTGCGGTGAGGAGGATTGAGGGAGTTTGTCCTATGCCATCGCTGCGCAACGGATTGGGCGCTATGTCCATTGGAATCACTGCGATCGTGGGGGCTGCAGTGGCCACGGCGGGATTTGCGGGATTGCCGCGTGCGGGCAGGAGGGCGGGCGTTAGGGCGGTTCGCCATGGTCGCGACTTGGTTTGCGGCGTGCAGGCGGGCTGTCCGGGGGCGGCTGCGGGGTTCCACGGATCGACCATGGCGGGCGGCAATGGTCGGGCGGGTGGTTCGCGGAGGCCGCGGCAGCTGCAGAGGCCTTAGCGGGATTGCCGTGTGCGGGCGGTCTGCGGTTTTCGTGGCTTTCGCGGAGGCTGCAGCTGTAGCATCCGCACAGCGGGATTGCGGTGTGGGGGGCGGGTGGTAGGGCGGTTCGTGGCGTTCGCGGATGGAGTTGCGGGTGGGCGGTATGGCGGGGTGTTTCGACGGCGAGATTTCCGGCGTGAGGCAGGCGAAGGCGGGCGCAGTGTTTTTGGAGGTCAGGGGCGGGGGCGGTCTACACTCTGCGCTTAATTGTTAGTAGAGATAGAGATTGCTGCTGTTGCTGATTTTATCGTCGTGTCATCGTCATTTTCGTTATTTTATTGGGTCCCTGATTTGTGTTATTGTTATGACGTTTTCTAGAAGGCCAATCGGGCCAATTTTACGGCGAACGACGGTAAGCAACCGGTCAACCCATTTGGGTCGGAGGCCCATTCGTCTCCGAAATCCAGAGTGGGACCTGAGCGTAAATAGAACCCGAGCCCCTCTCCGCCTCCCTCCCCGCCGCACAGCCTCCACAGCCCGAAACCCTCGCCGCCGATCGGTTTCGGAGAAGAGAAGCAAATCAAGATGTTTCTCGGCTCGCTCCCGCGGCGCCCGAGCAAGGAGGCTGCGTACAAGCAGCTGCGGTCGCACATCATCATCATGGCCTCCTGCGCCGCCGTCATCCGCGCCACCCCTTACATCCTCCATTTCCTCGCCCGCGACGGCGACATCCAGGAACTCAAGCTCGATCTGTAGGCCCGTCCGTTGCTTCCCCACCTCCAGAGGTGAGCTCCTCGTCCTTCTCTTCCCCTCAATAGGTTTCTGTCTTGTGGTGATTGATTGATCTCTGCAATTGCATGTAGTTCGCAGCGATTTTGTTTTGTATTCACGATAGATGAGCCGCGGTCGGTCATAGCTCATTACATGTTCTGGTGGAATGATCTGTTGACTTGAACTTGGTTAGATTCACCGTGTTTTGTTGGATTAATCAATGCGGCAATAGGTCATCATAGTTTAAATTCTGCGGTTCCAAGAAGAGTTGACCGGCTGAACTGCTGGATTCGGTGTTTTAGTTCACTGGTGGGTTTCATTAAGTTGGTGGTCTTGTTGAACTGTCTGTTGGTATTGTATTATTTAATGTTTATTACTCCTCTGCTTGAATTGTTAAGGCACTCCTAATGAAGAAACTAGGGTAGTTTTTATGTGTATTTATTATCCAGTCAGATAAGCATTTTGCTGATGCGGCAAAGATTTTTTTGAGGAGAGAGGAGAAAATAGAGAAACCGTTTCTACATCAAGAAACATAGTCTTCACGCGCATCAAAGGCACAAGGAATGATCCGTTCTACTATGGGCATGGTGACATCGTTTCTATTGGCCTTACTCAAATCATGGGCTCCTGTGACCTCCCTCCCTTCTGGTTAGATTGCCGCTGCCAAAATCCCCTTCCCACTCATGCTGGTATTGTGTCCGTCCATGCCTTTTCTCCTTGCTTCTGGATCTGGTGCTGCCGCAACTGATGCAGCTGATGTGCCAACACAGTCCGCTGTGCACGGAGTCACCCTTCCAATGCTGGTCTTCCTTGCAGCTCAAATTGTCTCCATCTGATCAGTGAACAAGCTCTGCCTATCCCCAGCCACTTACCAGATCAGCTCCTGCCTGACCTAGCTGCACCAAAATTCCATCGGTGTCATGATTCCAATTTCTGTGCAAGGATGAATTGACCAGCAAATGATAGAGTAGAGCAAGTTGAAAGATCATAGAAGCGTACTTTGGGTACAGATGAATCACTGGTATTCTGGCGGCCGGTGCTCCTAGATGCATGTTTTTTCCGTCGCTAGTGGTCTTAAATCTAAATGGTATGGTTCCAATATGCATGCTTTGGCTAGGATGTGTTCTGCACCTCTCCTAAGTTGTGACTCTAGTCTAGAGTAGCTCTGCTACTTGTTCGATTTGGTTACTGGAGAAACTGTTTCCCGTTCAGTTTATGAACGACCCACAATTGTTGTAACCAAATTTTTATGGTATATTTATGTTTTATCTGCACAAAATTAAAGCTTTGCTTCTCCCCTAATAATTTTTCTTTGAACAATTGAACAAACATGAAGCTCCTTTGCACTGAATTTTTCATATCCACAATGGTCAAGTCTAAACTCTTCCTTTAATATTATGATCTGATAACATGATGGCTGCAGATTCACAGTTGCTTGCCACAGCAGATTAATGTCTATGTGTTGTGCATGTATGAACTATGAAGTTATTAAGATTTTCTATGCATAAAAACTACTATGGAAATTATGCATTTGGAAGGTCTAAAGGAAAATTTATTGTGCTCAAACTGATAGAATCTACGGGTCGGGACTGCACCTAGAGCTTTACAAATGCAAAAAGCCAAAAACAGGTACCAGGTTCTCGATTCTATGTTTGCAGAACAACCTGGGCCATTGCTAGTACATCCTGGTTGTATGGTTGTATATCAGTGGGAAGTGGGAACTCATTCCTGTTTGATATGTTTCCTTTTTTTAATATAAAAACCTTGGTTCATATCATAAATTTGACTCTTCAATTGCCTTGAAACACAGTTTATCATCCAGAAATTTAATCTTATGTAATTACGTTTTTGGGTAATGTTTATTCTCCTGCTACCCATCTTGATATTGTCATGCAAGTGTGATATATTCTCTATGCGAGTGTAGCATTGAATTTGATGTGAAAATCTTGAGACTGGAATCTGGTTTGGTTACCATATTGAATACTTCTGTTTTTTTTGTCTATTTGGGGCTCTAAGTGGAAGGAGTATTTGAACATGCCTTGATGATCCATTGGTGAATTTTTAGCTATCATGCATTTTTGTTGGTGGTTTTTGTGTTTCTGGTAATAACTAGGTCTTGTGTAGAACAGGTTAACGGTAAACACACTACTTACAAGAAATAAATCACAGTCAAGAACCCATGTTGTAAGTTTCCAGATTGATATATCTGTGGGAATGCAAACCATCACCTGGACACAATCTGCCGAGCTGTAAAACAAGTTCCTCCGATTGTAGATACAAGTCTGTCGAAGTCAAACCTTTAAACCTTTGACTATGAATATCTAAATTTTGCATGGGTGTACAAGATAAATTTGGTATTGCTAGATTCTTTATGAATAATATATCCATAACATACAACTCTTTTCTATGTAAGGAAAAATATATTTTAAATTTCTAATGGATATTGACAGTCAAAGGATCACATCGTAGACCTTGTCGACAATGGACTTGTATTTTTGATCAGTTGAAGTATAACTTCTAACCTATTGGCTTGGCATTTAAACTTGCTGGTTTGTTCAAATATTCTGCCAAGTGCCAACTGGAAACATAAACTTGTTTTGCCATTGAGCCGCCTTCCCTGTCCTGATCATGGAACTGGCATAGTTTTGTTCTTTTGTGTTAAATTTATTTTTTTGTCCTGGTTGGAATTGGCAGATAACCAGGATAATCTTTAGCTGGGGCAGATTCCTCTTGCTCTGTGTTTAGAAATTAGAATTATAATAAATTGATACTAAAAGTTTATATGGTTTCATTTTATAGTAAATGAGAATATGCTGTTGGTTTTTTTACTGTTTTTTTTTTTGCAAATTTGCTACACAGTTATAATTTATACGGGGATCATTTATCCCACCCCCTTTATTTGAAAAGTTCGTTCTCGTGTTTGCAACCACTTACTGATATTATTATTTTTTTGGTTTCTGTTAGGTGCTACAAAGGCAACCGTTAGTTCGAGGCCACTGCAAGGTACTATGGAGTTAGTGGCTACAGTGCCTGCTTAAGTTTCTTTGTTGTTCCAAGTTTAGTGACAAAACTGACAATGGTGTAGCAACTGGGTTGTGCTGCGACCAGTATTTCGTTTTTGCCTACCTGTATGGTCTAGTCTTTGTTTGCACTGGTGGATTTGCAGAGATGTTATCATTCAACAATGTTCTGTGGTCAGTTGCAATTGTCCTTATGCTCTGTGAATAATGCTTGGACTGCCGACTGTGTATGATTTGGTTTCGGCTTGAACTTTGTTGTGTGTCAAGCTATTCCTAGGCGATGCTTGATTATATCCACGAGATGCAGCAGACAGTGCTGAGGTCATCGATGGTATCACAAGGAAGGATGATTCTTGTGACATGCTCGCGTTCTGGGTTCAAGTCGGCTCGCAGCGGACTGGAATCTGAATGCAAAGCAGGCTGGCGCACGAGCCTGATTCGGCTGGCGGCCTAGTCGAAGCCGGCCACTGCCGTTTACCAATTGTCATGTGCCGTCCTGGCACTCGTGGCCACAACACAGTACGACTCCGTTGACATTGGGAGTTAGAAGGACGGGCAACCAAATGAGCAACGGAAACCATTTTATTTGCTCTGACTGGGACATCATCCAACAAGGGACGACGGATGATTCAAGCGCTTTTACTCGATCGTCATTTGACTGGAACGTCTCTGGGGAATGGACCAGATGCTTCCCCCCCCCCCCCCCCCCCCCCCCCCCCCCTTTTTTTTGTAGGATTCATTCAAGAAGGCCATTGGGTCACCAATCTGTAGAATTCACAGTTCACAAAGGCCATCATCACCTAGCCGTTGAATCTGGTGGCTTCATGAAGGGTCCAGCATGTTCCCGAGAGGAGCTTCTGCTTCTCAATCACAAGTGACAAGTCCATGGCCAGCCAAGGTTTCTTGCACTGCCTTCCCTTTCCTTACTTCACCACCAAACCAAACGTGCCAAACTGCAGAATAGCAGCTTCCTGGCCCCTATTCCTCTACGCAGTCTCTTTCGCATTTCCCCTAATAACACATGGACTGCTGTAGCCGCCTTCTAATGACGGGAAGACAGACGAGATCCCGTCGACGTCACATCAAGGAGGATGTGCAGTACTGCGTACCTAACAATCAAAAATCCAGCTGGCCCCAAATGGCTGGTTCTTGGCTACTCCACCTGTCGCCGTTTCGTAGCGCTTTGAAAATTTTCCCTTCTCAAGAGCACATGGGAAACAGTACACATGAACGCTCAAAAGCCGCAGAGAAATTTCGGAGGCCAGTAGTATTCGTATCGAAATCCGATAGGTCCTCTCTGTGGCTGAAACCTGGAAGTAACCCTCGACCGTTCGAACACAACACAGCTGTATAAAAAAAAAGGGCTCCTTTGCTATCTCCTCCACGCTAGATCGATGATCAGGAACGTACAAAGGGTTCAGTTCAGTTTTCAGTGAGTCGGCATATGGGCAACTGCAGCAGCAGCAGCGGCTTCTTCTCTCTTCCGAAACGGTACCTCTCATCTCAACTTTGCAAACATTTCTCTCTCTCTCTCTCTTTTCCCCCCGTATGATATGATTCTTCTGCGTCTCTTGATTGGCACACAACATTGCAGGGGAAGCAAGCTACTCAAACTCAACAATGGCATGGTCTCGGTCGACGATGAGGGTGGGACTCACGAAGGGATAAAGACCATTCCGGTGCAGAGAGCCTGCGAGTTCACCACGAACTCCGTGCTCTGCGTCTGCATCGTCACTTGGAACATGAACAGCAAGGTACATATATATATATATATATATATATATATATATATATATATATATATATATATATATATATATATATATATATATATATATATATATATATATATATATATATATATATATATATATATAATCGTGACGACTCGGTCCATCGTCTCTCCTCTCGACGTCGACGCGCGGTGTGATGTTTCCAATGCAACCCACGTTGACTCGATCTCGATGCGTGTTGTGTTCTGCTGACTGGCGAAAGATGTCCGCGGAAGATGTGGCGAAGCTGGTGAGCTCCGACAGGAAGTTCGATCTGCTGGTCGTCGGGCTGCAGGAGGCGCCGAAGCCAGACGTTTCAAGGGTCCTGCAGGAGGCGTTGGCGGGGACACACGTGTAAGGAGCCAGTAGAGTGGACCTCTCTCTCTCTCTCTCTCTGTATCTACTCTCGTCGTCTCTTCCATTGATCATCATCTCAGAGGGGCTGTTTCCACTGCACAACATTCTCATGAGGTTTGATGTCCATGATGAAACCTGCAGGCTGTTGGGTCAGAAGAGCATGCAGTCTCTCCGGATGCTTCTTTTCGGTTCAAGGAGCTCGGAGAAGTACATCAGAGGTGACTGTGAACTTGATCGTCATAGTTTTTCTTAGACGACGACTGCTTATAGTGCATCTTTCTTCGTCAGTCAAATTAGTATTTTTTTGTTGTTGTCTTCGTTGCCCCAGTCTGTTCAGTTCTTTGTTTTGGACAGAGATGAAGGTGGACAAACACGCGGTTGGGGGTTGCGGGGGTATCATCGGGAGGAAGAAAGGAGCGGTGGCCATGTACATCAACTTCAGCGGGATCCGGATGGTCTTCGTGTCCTGCCATCTTGCAGGTTAATTAGTTTTCAATCGCCAGGCCATGCTTTTTTCGATCGTCAGGGGGGGTATCTTGCAGGTTAGTTGCCATCTCGAAGTAACAAAGGTGTAATAAAAAACCCGCAGCTCACGAGCACAAGGTGGAGAAGAGGAACGCGGAGTTCCAGCACATCTCGCAGTCGCTCTTCGCCAGGTACGGCGCGCCGACGCCGTACGCGCAGTCTGCCGACATAACGGTGTGGCTGGGCGACCTCAACTACAGGCTCCAAGGGATAAGCTCGACACCGGCGAGGAAGATGATCGAGGAGAACCGCCAGAGCGTGAGTGCCTTGCTGTTCTTTCTGAGGAAGATGATCAGCGTCTCATATGTTTCTAAGTTCTTTCTGTTCTTGCATTATCAGAAGCTAAGAGGCAGAGACCAGCTGCTGCAAGAGGCCGAGAAGGGCCAGGTGTTCAGCGGCTACTGCGAGGGGACGCTGTCGTTTAAGCCCACGTACAAGTACGACGTCGGGGGCAGCGTCTACGACACCAGCTACAAGGTATATATATCTTTGATCCAACTAAACATCACTTGCAGATAGACGACCCCAGCTTTTTGTGCTGCTTGTGATCGATCCATCCATCGGGTTGTTCACCTGTGCAGGTACGAGTGCCTTCGTGGACGGACAGGATACTGTTCAAGGTTGGCCAGTCTTCAGGCCTGGATGCAGTGCTGAGCTCGTACGAATCACTCGACTGTGTCCGGAGCTCCGACCACAAGCCTGTGAAGGCGCATCTCTGTCTCAAAGTACGCAGTGATGGTGATGCTGACTGATATCCAGTACTGGCGGTTACTTCTGCCGATTAACATGACATGCTACGATGAAAATGTTCTAGTTTGGAATGGTGATTATACTCTAGTATATTTTATAACATGGCGCTCGATCTTAGCTTGTGGGCCAATTGTTTCAGAACGTGCCATTCTTTCTTATTCTATTTTCTCCCCTTTTGTTTCTCCTTGTACAACTATGGCTATCTATACTACTTATTAAGGCTCTAAGGGTAGCCTGCCTTTTTTCGTTCTGCCATCCGTGAATCTGGACCGTTCGCTTCATCCAGGGCGATCTAACCGTGCTCCGCCCCCTCCCTCGTCCCAGCCGTCCCTGACTTTGGCAACCACCCCGCCCCCATCCATCGCCGTGCAGGCACCGCCCCGCTCACCCTTCGGCGGCGTCGCCAACGAGGCCTATCCACCGCTCCGCTCCTCCCCCAGTACCTAGATCCCCCCACACTCGCCGACGACGATGAGCGTCGCACCCCTCGGCGGCCAGATCCACGTCTCACAAGTACACCGCCGGTGGAGAAGCTGTTGGCGCCCCCGCCCGGTGCCCAGATCCCACGCCCCACCCCACACCACCATCGACGACGACGAGCGCGCCGCACTCCCCCGGTGCCTAGCTCTCGTCGTAACGTAACCGCCGCTCCTGCTCCTGGTGCTCGGTCGATGCACGCAGCGTAGCAACCGGCGGCGAGAAGAATTGCATGCTTCCCTCCCTCGCGGCGCTCGCGGCCGTTCATGCCCTGCAGGAAAAGAGCCGCCTCCTTCCCGGATCCCGCCGCCACTCGCCGGAGATGGGAGGCTCCCGCTGGCTGTTCCACTTCCTGTTCGTCTCCGTGCTGCTGCACGTCGTCCGGTCCCTAGAGTCCCAGGCGTGCCACCCCGCCGACCTGAGGGCGCTCCTCGACTTCTCCGGCGGCTGGGACAGCAAGGCCGCCGGGCTCGTCGGGTGGGGTCCCGGCGCCGCCGCCGCCTGCTGCTCCTGGACGGGCGTCGCCTGCGATCTCGGGCGGGTCGTCGCGCTGGATCTCTCCAACAGGAGCCTCCACGGCGTCATCTCCCCCGCGGTCGCCTCCCTCGACGGCCTCGCCGCGCTCAACCTCTCCCGAAACGCGCTCTGCGGCGCCGCGCCGGAGGCGCTGGCCCGCCTCCCGATGCTGCGGGCGCTCGACCTCAGCGCCAACGCGCTCTCCGGCTCATTCCCCGCCGCCGGCTTCCCGGCGATCGAGGACCTCAACATCTCCTTCAACAGCTTCGACGGGCCGCACCCCGCGTTCCCCGCCGCGGCGAACCTCACGGCGCTTGACGTCTCCGGCAACAACTTCTCCGGCGGCATCAACTCGTCCGCGCTCTGCCTTTCGCCGCTCCAGGTCCTGCGCTTCTCCGGGAACGCCCTCTTCGGCGAGATACCCAGCGGGTTGAACCGGTGCAGGGCGCTCACTGACCTCTCCCTCGACGGCAACTATTTCACCGGGAACGTGCCCGGCGACCTGTACACGCTGCCCAACCTGAGGAGGCTGAGCTTACAGGAAAATCAGCTCACTGGCAACCTCGGCAATGACCTTGGTAACCTCTCTCAGAACGTGCAAGTCAGCTTTTGAGATTAATTACCAAGTCAGCTTTTGAGAGCTCAAAAGATGGTCTTCGCATTGAGTAGATTTTTGTGAAACATTTACAGATTTAATAAAGTCATTGTTTATTGGTTTTAAATTAAAAAACTTGAGCTGGCAAGGGAAAATAACATCGGACATCATATATAGAGGAGAAATTCTTAGTTTCTCACACAGGTAAAAAAAACCTTTAACCTCTGCCTACTCAAACAAACTGGTACCGTAGACCATATGATGAATTATTTACTGAATTTACTATAAATTATTGAATGTTATTCCTTCCTCCTTGTTTAGAAAGAAAGATAAAAATGAGTATTTTTTCCTAATGTCTGACGCACTCTATCTATACATGCATTGTCATTCCCAGTTTCTTTCGCTCAGATACATCTCCATTTTGTTCTGAAGCTCATATTTGGGAATACAAAAGAACCGGGGAAAAGGCAGAGAGGATTGTTGGTCTGTAATCTATATATGGATATTCCTATTTTGCAACAATATGTTCTGTCAGCTATGTGTTTTCCTTTTTATATTTTGGCTTTGAATGAATGGTTGTTGCAGGTCTCAACTCTCAAGTCAGTACCAGCAACAGAGTTGAATGTTTCGTAATTTGGGTATCATTGCTCAACCTTCTTTTTTTATTTTGCCTATTGTTTTTCTTTAGTAAATTCAAGCTGATACATCATACTATAATACAGTCCAAAGCTAGCTCTTGCTTCCTAGGATCTAATCAGAGTTTATATCAGATAATGAGTCGTTAAACTACCAAGAAAATGTCGGTATAATAATAGAACTACAGTAGTATCCCTGTGGTCTCTCTCTAGAGTTGCATAAAAGTACTTGCAGGCTTGTTGCACACCTTGACTGGCCTGTCCTGAGTCATGACCCAGATATGATCAAGATGCTATGTGGAAGTTCCTATCCAGCCATTTTGTAGGTTGTTTCTCATTGACATAATACCTCAGAATCTTGTTCCATTACAACTTCCATGTCTCTTTGAAGCACTAGGTCGATTTTGTTGGATAATGTATAACTGAATACTCTTGTTACTTCATAACAGAAAATTGTGTGGTTTATTCTTACAAGCTACTGTTGTCCCTGCAGTGGGAGAAGCCTGGAGAGTATGTGTTGTATGAGCAACAATAGCAGAAACAACTTTTGCTTCAATAACACCAACAAGATCTCTATACAACAACTGCATTCACCGCCACAGGATCAATCACTTCCATCCATGGAACCTATTCAATAGCTTCCCTAGGCAGAAAGAACACAAATGAATATGAAACAACAGGTGCGCAAGTTGTTCTGTTATAGTTTTGATTTGTGAGATATTATTTTTATTTCAGATAGCAATGTATAGTTTTGTGTTGGTATTTTGCTTGTGTCTAGCTATACTTAAAGGAGATCTCTTGGATGAACTGAAGTTATTCAAATGGATTCTTCTTTTTAGCATTTTTCTCACTAGCATACATCCTATATATTTGAATTGTTTGCTTTTGAATTTCATGTAAATTTTACTATCTTTTTAAGTGCACATCTCTACTATCTATTAAGGCTGTAAGGGTAGCCTGCCTTTTTTTGGTTCTGCCTCTCCCTGGCTGTAGGATCTTCTATCTCGGTTCTGCCGCTCCGTGGCTGTAGGATCATATGTCGTGAGCCCATCGCGCCATACGTCACGCCTCCTTCACCCCATCACCTTCGGCGGCGCCCGCGTGCGCCGCAACCACCCTGGCGCCGCCGTCCCCCCACCTCCGCGGTTCTCGCCCCCCACGCGCTCCAGACAATCTCCGCCGTGTTCTGCCTCTCATCCGTAACCCTTAACTCCGATGCTCGCGAATCTTTGACGCAGCGACGGCAGCCGCCTTCGCACCTGCTCAATCTCCATCGTCGATCCGAGCACATGGCGATCTAGGCGCAGCAGTAGGCCACCCCATCGCCGACGCGCGACAGGGTGGGCAGCAGCGAGTGTCCGACCGACACAGAGAAGCTCCCCGACGCCGCCGCGTCCTCGGACGATGTGGACCTCGTCGTCGTCGCCTCCACGCACCACGTCGCCGCCGCCACGTACGTCCCGCCGCGAGTCACGTCGCACACCGCCGACCCGAATCCTACCCGCTGCGGTGGCAGGGTACTCATGGAACGGCGACCATCACACTCGCCTCGATCCGCTCGCGCCGCGGCGGCGGTAGACCGCAGAGATGCCCTCGTTGCCCCTAGCTTTGCCTCCGGCTCCCGCTCCAGCTCCGCTTCCAAGGAGACAAGGACCTCACACTCTTCTTCCTAGGCTTGTTTATGGCTATAGAACTGCTTGTGCTCCTGACTATTACACCGAGGAAGAGGAATTGGTATGTATGAAGTCATCTTACTGAAGAAAAGTATAGGCTTTTTAACTTGGTGGTGGAGGAGATGTGTTACTTGTGATTTGTGATATACTCCTTGGTTACGTTATGCTCCCTCCATTTGGTGCCTCGATTGAAGTCAACATGGTTAGGTCATCGCTGTCTTGATATGATATACACCCCAAATGCCTGCATTCTGATCATCCTATCATGTGCTAAACTTTGCGTCATCCAAGTTTGTGATGAATCTTTGTGGCTGTTAATTGCTACTTATTTGAAGTTGAGTAGAGAATCTTCAGCATCAGCGTGGAAATAAAACCTAGCTGATTGGTTACTGCTTGCATACTACTTTTCATCCCTGATTACTCTTGTTTCTTTATACATGAGGATCAACAAGTTCATTTGCATGTTCAACATATCTCATTTTCACGTTCACTGCATTCGTGCTCAAAGCCTCAAATATAAACCGAGTGAGTGAGCAATTGATGAGCATGAGCCTCCTTAGTTAATATGTCTTCACAACGATTATGTGCTTCATTACTTTATGCTTGATTATGGTTTTGATGGCCCTTTTTGTTAGATAACTTAGTTTGCACAAATAGGAGGGTTTCTGTTGTCTGCAAATATAACAAGAATTATTTAAATTTATATGAGATCGGGCTATTATGTGATAGTATAATTTTGTACCTATACTTTTTACTTGATATTATTGCTTTTCCACTAAAGTTACATGATAGTATTTTTACTCGATATTATTCCTTTCTCACTAAAATTGTGTGATCATATTTTTTACTTGACACTATAGCTTTGGCTTTGGCTTCAAGGATTCGACAGCGGTCTCAATACTATTTGTTTTTCTTATCAGCTACATATATGTTTAATTATGGTTTTATACACTTAAATAGAAGTGACTGGAATCTATGAAAAAGTTATGTTCTGTTTCTTTGTTAGTCGACCATGATCTATCCACATGCTTTATGTGGACTTGATTGGTAAGAGTCTTCATCTTTGCATAGGCCTAGCCTAAGACGGTACCGTGAAATGGTTTACTTTGTTAGTTCTATGCATACAGCCCTTGGCCCCATTGTGAAAGAGTTGGTTCTCTCATTTTCTTGTACAGTGAAAATGTATTGTCAAAAGCCCTTAGCCTCACGACATTCATTTATTCTGAACAAGGCACTGAATTTTTGGGGTGTTGTTCCTGCATGAGTTCACCTTTTGATTATTAAGACGATATGTATGTACATTTTCATTAAGGTAGCTCATTTCTGTGGTTTTTGTGTTGGTGAATTGATTATTTTGGGAGATTTCATTGGAGATATTGAATACCTAGCAGTTCAAGTCTCAAAAAATTGCTTATTTGTCATGCTGCTTCAGAGATTTGACCATCACGAGTGCTTTTGCTTTGCCAGTTCCATCCCTATACCATCTTGCTTCGCTAGAGCAATGCTAGGCGCACCGGCCTCACGGGGGAGTGCTGAGCTGGTTCTCGTTTCGACCTTGCTCTCGAGGTGAGTTTGTGCCTATTATAGAAAAAGATCCAAGCTTCATGTCTGAGAAAGAACTGTAATTCTGGTGAGGTATTCTCTACTCATTTTGGTTATTTTGTTGGTTTGATTCAAATGGTTAACTAGATGTGGAAAGTCATGCATTGTACCGAATTTGAATTAACCTCCAAGGAAAAAATAGTGTAAAGTCTGTATGAAAAAAGGCAATGACATCTTTTCATCCAGTAGCAGCTATCAATGTTAAACTAAATTTGTGCCAATGCACATACTGAAACTTAAGGCAGACAAAGAAAAAGAACAACCCATCTAGAAGGCAAGCTTCAATTCTAGAGATGCTTAAAAACAACTATTTTTTGTGGTGTTATGTCTGATTCATATTACTTATATGGTTTGATCCCAACCATATGTTAAGTATTCAATGTTATTTTTAGGAGAGGTTCTTGTGATGCGAGTTTTAATTATTTTATCCTTTCTGTGTATTCTCCTTGTAGGATGTAATGTCTTTTGTGTGTTCTCCTCGTAGAAATTATCTTTTTCATATCTTTTTAGGAGAATGAGATTTTGTAATTAGCAGTATGCATTACACTTTCTGGGAATAGACTTCTCTGATTTCTATGATTAGAACTAGAATGATGTCCCATGTACTATTCATAGTGTGAGTATAACGATTGATTTAGCTGGTGCCTTGCTGGTGCAGTTAACATTTGCAGGATTTGGCTCCTGATATAGTCAGCTCGATGAGCTTTGGTGTGTTTATCAATGCTTGGAACTTGTGTTCTATTGTGTCAGTGATCCCTAAAATTGGCAAAGGTAGTCCAAACTCCTGGTGGATTGTGGATAACCTCTCATCATTGTATAGACATCCATGAGCTACCGCATCTTAGTATTGATTGAAGTAATATCCTCACTTCTAGACTTGTAGTGTTGATTGAAGTAGTATCCTGCTGAAGTGTTGATTGAAATAGTATCAAGTTGTTGATTGAAATAGTATCCAGTTGTTGATTGAAATGTTATCCAATTTTTAGGATTGTCATCCATGAACTCTTGTATATTGATGGTGTGCTACATCGTGTGGGAACTATTCAAAAATACTTGGTGACTCTACCATATTGCAGCTTATGGTCAAGTATGCAGTTTGTAATCTACATATCTATATCAGTCTACCATCTCACTGTCCTTGGTAGCTGTCACACCCGGATTTTAGGGGTCAAAAACCCGGGCACGAACATAAACACCAGGTGTGCTGGGACCAAGTCTCACACATATGATGCATAGTGGCACAGGATCGAATGTCACATCTTTACTATATAACAGGAGTTCTATACAAAATAATTAAATAATTACATCATATGAGGAAACGATCCAGCAACCCAAAGTTGACTGGGAGACGACGACCTAGACCACTCACGAACACATCACAACATCCTCCAAGCGCCTCATCCTGCGGTACCTGTTCTTGACCTGTGGGGGGTGTGAGACAGCAAGAGTGAGCTCACATGCGTTCATCGCTCAACAAGTTGTGGGGAATAATGTGCGTGAACTCACCAAAGGTGGGAGCTCACGTGAAGTGTAAGGCTTACCAAAGAGGATGGTTAGAGCTGAGCATTGCTTTTAAAGTTGGTCAAAATTTTATTAGCAGTTACTAAGTATAAGTAAATACCAACCCAATTAAGTAGTAGAACAAAAGTAACATCATCACCTGCGATGCAATGCATATGACAAATTGAATTTAGTTCCATAAATTAATCATCAGAGAGTCCTGAGCTGCTCATGACCGTGAGCTCGGCTAGTATACCAGTTTTACACTCTGCAGAGGTGGTACCCTTTACCCACAAGTCATGTTACCCATCTGCCAAGGGATCGCGACTTCCCATACACCTCTACCGAGGAGGCGAGGCAGGGTAACACTACGAGGCCTTTACAAAGTTCCACTAGCTTCAGAAAACCCGCTACAGTTTATAGGAAGCTCCAATGCAGGAATCCCTTGCAGGACCGCCATCACAGCAAAATCCTCCCGAGGGCCTCCCCAGGAATCCCTTGCAGGACCGCCATCACAGCAAAATCCTCCCGAGGGCCTTCCCAGGAATCCCTTGCAGGACCGCCATCACAGCAAAATCCTCCCGAGGGCCTCCCTACACTGACCACTCCCCTACTGCCCTTGCCCCTTTCGGGTAAGGTAGTCCTCCACTAGCTTTCCTAATTAGTCAGCCAAGGGCGTCCCATTAAACCCTTGTGGTGGCACGTGGTTCTCAAGTTAAGCTCTATGTTCCAATTAACTTTTAATGATCTTGTCATGAACATAAATAGAATAACAACATAATTGGAACATAGATGTAATGAAATATTAACCCAAAACCATATAAAGCAGTGGCAGAACTACCCAAGTGATTCAGGGGTAAACAAGGTATTCAGGATGAACAAACTAGGGTGACCTATTGGGTCCCATCAAAATTAACCTATGCAGATCATTATGATTAATCAGAACATGAGTGGGTAAAAGAAGTGATCAAGGGCACAACTTGCCTGGGACTTGAGATTCCAGGTACCAACTTGCTCTTCAGGTGACTCGTGACCTCACGCTAGTCGTAGCAATACAGACAGACATGGTATAGGCAAAATTAACATCACACCAAACATAAGAACATACTGCATAATAATTATCTACGCGTTGCTACGAGACTAACGCAACTTGAACGGATCAATTCGGAGTTAAAACGGAGGAGTTATGAATTTCCTAGGGTTTAATGTGCTTGAAATAGGATTAAATAAGAAATTAATTTTCTTACTGTTTTCATGCAAAAACAGAGACACTAAATGATAGACATTAATATTACAAAATTTTAGAAAGTGGAATGGGGTAATTTGGAGCTCATATGAATTTTCTACAATTTAAACAAGTTTCTGCAATTAAATATGTATTAAAAACTATTTTCTAAATGATTTTCCTGGTTTTATCAACTATCTAGACTGGGCGCACTATTATCAGGAAAGACAGGGACCACGGTGCAAGATCCCAAAGACACAATGAATAGTACTCTGAGGACTGCGGGTTGTTTCCAAAGTTTGGCGGGGTCTCTTTTGCGAAACATACACGCCGAAGGGGTATCTAGAAACCCTGGCCGCTCAGATCAGATCCAGAGGCCAGGATTAGATCACAATTTTCCCCAAGCGGTACGCCGCGCTAGCCGCCGGATCAATAGCGAACGGTCCGGATATAATGAGTCGCAGATTCACTCCGCGCCACCGGATCACGATCTAACGTTCCAGGACAGCCCTCCCCAATCGGTATGCACCATCTAATCTTACCCGTCTGATATGAATCCGACGGACGGGCACTAGTTTCTCCCTCCCAGGCGAACTCCGGTGGCCACACATAGTCCCATGGTGGAACAGCACGACACGGCGGCGCCATGGCCGGACTTCGCGCGCCCACGATTCCTACCGCCATACTCCGGTCCAAACTATGCTACACGACGAGTATGACAATACGATGCAATGGGTAGCGTGCTCACCGGGGGTTAGAGATGAAGGCGCAGCTATCCGCGGTGAAGGGCGGATCCGTGGTGGCGGTGCTCTACGGCGAGGAATTCCGGGCAACGCAGAGGCCGGTTTTCACCCAATCGGCCACGTCGCCTCTCCAGGGACTCCGCCGAAGCCCCCAGACGCGAAGCGAGCCCCCGAGCAACGCACTGGGACTGGAACACACGCCAAGGCCAAATCGTCGGCAGCGCGGTGTTGCCAGCGGGGGTTGACCGCGGCGGCGTCTTCAAGCTCTCCCTCTCATACTGTCTAATCGGCCGTGCGTGGTGGTTTAAGCCTAATCTCTAGCCGAAGGAGGATGTGAGCAGCGGACTTATAGGGCGACGGGTGAACTCCGAGCTGGTCGCGGTCAGGCACGCGAGATCCCAGCGGAAGCGGCCTTCGGTTACGGGGGTGAGGAAGATCTCCAGGGATTCCTTACGTGTGGGACCCGTGTGACAGTGGCGAGAGCACGCGTGAGTCAATGGCCAGGTGGACCCACATGCCGGTAAGCCAACTAGAGGACGCACGCAGTATACTGGCTGGCGATATGGGCCCCGGCCGTCGGCGCCATCGCGCGCGCGGTCGTGAGGCGCGAAGATGGGCCGCGCGGAGAACTAAATGGGCCGGGCGCGGGGAAGAGTAGATGGGCTGGTTGGTGGCCGAGGAGGAAAATGGCCCAAGCGCGCTGGTTCTTTTATTTAATTATTTATTTTCTATCTTTAGATTTCAGATTTGAACTCCTTCCCAAATTTAAAAGTCGATAATTTGAATTCCCTTTTATGTTGGGGTTTTGACACAGTAATTGAGCACATAAAATGTACTAACATGAAGGAGTATATTTATTCATGTATATTTTTCTTTGCATATTCCTTTTCCCTTTATATTTCATTTTTTTCTTAGTTCTCTTTCTCATTTAAATTTCAAATTTGAATTTGAATCTTGTTATGAGCTTCACCTTTGAGTCAATTATACAAATTCAAACCCTATTTTAGGAATCATTTATCTTTGTTCACTTTTTTCTACATAATATTTATTTTCTTATCTTTTCTAGAATTTCTTTTGGATGTCAAATTCCACTTTGGTCTTTAATATATTTCTTGTCACATTATTTTTATTGTCACAAAATGCACACAACATAAAATTCCAGCATGATGCATAATTTAGTGGCATATCATTTATTAATTATTTGTTTTTTTAAATATGATATTCACATGTGATGATAAGTATAGATCACAAAATATTGGGCTCTCCTCTATTTTCACTATTTACATTTTTGGGTATTACAGTAGCTAAGGTAAAGTTGCATTCATTTATGAACCATGTAGCCATAAGACAATAGTTTTGTATAATCTCTACCTGCTAGAATCCCATTTTTGTTACACAGTTTTCATTGGTTAATTCACTTTAGTGCTGAATAATTTTTATTATCTGTTGGAGAGAAACACATCCTCTACAATGAGGAAGAAAAATTTTGAGGGGTCCTCTGTACTCTCTTGTGAACAAGATCATAGTGTATGCATGCCATTAATTGAGAGTGGTACGTGTTGTGAATTTGCCCTCCTAAAAATCTTTTTCTATTGCTTTCTTCATTTTTAGAAATTTAGGGAACATGTTTTGTACAGTTGCTGCAGAAGTTAGTTTGCTAGGTACATGCTTGCTATCTTTCAAACATTTTGATATTGAAAAAATCTATGGAGCTTGTTGTATGGCTCGCAGAGATTTTCAGATAGAAACTTTGGAACATGGAGTTCACAACTCAACATGATATTGCCATGTTGCAATTAGATTCCATATGTAAATTTTTTGAGATTGCAAACATATGTGTATGCTAGATATTGTTCTATGCATTTTTAACTGTTTTTCTTTTCTCCATGTCTAGGACATTGCTGAAGGGAAGGTGAAGTTGCAAGAAGCCATCAACCCTTTTTTCTGAATGGGTTATTGGTGCAGACTGATTTAGGAGGGTTTTTATTGCCATTGTTCTGATTTTCTGCTCCTCATAAAAAGCCAATTGTAAAGGTACCATTGTTTTCCCATGCTTGCTACAACATGTTTGTTAAACTGTTGATGTGTACTTATGTGCAAAATATTCAAATATGTGGTCCGTTAGATTATTTAGTGTTTACATGTTGAGGAGCTACCTGCGGTGGCATCAATTGTTGCTTCTGATTTGCTCCCTAGAGGCCTTAAAGGTAAAAACCATTAGCCCTAAGGAATTACCTCTGGCATATGAACCATATCAAGGTGACATTCCTTTTTCCTAATTTTCTTGTTATTAATATGCCTGGTTACCTGCACAATTCAGTTGAACTGGATATTCAAGTTCACATATTTCCAAAGATTTGTTGTGCTATTGGTCTTGTCATGGAGCTCAAATTTGGTACAATATGAATTATTATATGTGCTGCATACTCTAAATTTTTGTGTTTAATTTTTGCAAGATAAGTCCAGCGCTAAGATCAGATAAGGAGGCGGCGACGTTACTGAAATTTTGCATTAATTTATCCTGTTCAGCTCCTTGTGCCTGGATACAAGAGATGGTTAACTGAAACTAGATATTTTACCATGTTCAAATCCTGATGCCTGGATACAAGGTGGTTAACTGAAACAAGATGGTATGTGTTTGCAGGGGACGCCAACAAGGTTACTGTCATGTACATACATATTGATTAACGAGCATGATCCGAACCTCTTTGCTGAATGTGATTTTGTGGTAAGAACTTTTAGTTCATGTAGTTTCAAACCATGGTTTGTGAAGATGGAATACATAGTTGACACGACAACAACAGAGAGCCTTGTCTCCCACAATTATTTGTAAATTTCATTTGGTAAGATTTTAGAACCATGAAATAACTGTGTCACACAGATTAGTCATTTTTCTGCTGAGAATATATGCTCGTGATGCAAAATAACTATGGTGATGTCTATTTTGTACTTGCATTTGTTTTAGTCACATGCAATTCAAAGTCAATGATCTTTTGTACTTGCATTTGTTTCATGGAAGAAATCTACTGTTCCTCGCAAGACAGAAGTTTATTTTATACTGTAAGGTTAACCTTTATTTATTTGTTTTTCAAATGGTGAAATTCTGGAATCAATAGTATGTGTTTGTTTGTTTTGGAGTCCTCTAGATTATTTTTAGGTGTACTGTGTGGCTAGGTTTTGCGTTTTTTTGTTTATTAGCACAGATGTAATTTTATTATTTGGTGGGTCTGATCCTCCCTTTACAGGGAGGCTTGTACTTCGGACATTCTTTTCTTTCTTATAAATACAAAGATTTACGACTATTGGAAGTTTAAAATAGTGCCTTTCTGACCTGGGGTTTCTTTGCTTTCCTATCAGTCGTTTAAGGAGATCACACAACTTTTGACATTAGAGAACTTTAGGTAAAAAGCTGACTGGATAGCCTTGTCTTTTTATATGCATCGATCTGTTGTCATTGTTGTCATGGATTTTAGCTGTTTCAGGCTTGCTCAACGAGTGATTTCTAAGTATGGTGTGCAAGACCAATAATGCTTGTTGAGCCGAAGAAGCTTATTGAAGCTAACTCCTTGTTCTGTGGCAAGCTACAATTTCCCAGCCTGAAGAATTCTAGACGGGTTTGGATTGTGGAAATGAATTGCTATAAGGATATTGACATGAAACAAATAGCAAGTGACTGATGCAAGATATTTATGTACTCTCAATTGTGTATTTAGGTATTAAGAAGTAGCTATCTCAAATATCTGTGAACTCAAGTGACTATCCAGTTTGATAGCTATTACTGATTCTTTTAATGTGTTGTTTGTTTGATAGCTAGATTAAAATAATAAAAATTATGCATGGTTAGGATCACAAATGGATTATGAAATCTTTTCTTATAACAGTATAACACATTTATACATAAGTTATTGTAATATTATATATTTCCGTTGCAACGCACGGGCACTTACCTAGTAACAAAAGAAGAGGAGACAGTAATTAAGCATTACGTAAGCAATAGTGATTGACTTAATAATTAATTGAGCGCAACGCGTTTACTGCCTCCAGTGTCCAGTCCAAGCTAAAAACCGGTGCAGAACTGCTCTCTTTTGGCGTACCAGTGCGTCAACCGTAACCCTTTTTCTTTTGCAAGTAACACTCCTGCACTCGCTTTTAAAATCCGGGCTGTGAGAGGAGGGAAAATCTCGCTTATAAGCTCATCACGGCCCCCTCTAGCTAGTGAGGTGGTACTAAAGCCGGACGCTGACGGTTGCGCTCCTGACATCCCATCCCCTTTTCGGGCGGTATGACGATTGCCTGAGCTCCGATACCAATTGTCAGCGACCTTCCCGGTCTAACCCACTCAATGCTACACCTTTGGACGTTTTTCGGCGCTCGTGGGCTAACACAAGCGAGCCCCTGCACTCGCTCTCAAAACCCAGGCCGTGAGAGGATGGGAAATCTCGCTTATAAGCTCACCACGACCCCCTCCCGCTAGCGAGGTGGTACTAAAGCCGGACGCTGACGGTTGGGCTCCTGACAACCTGCTGTATCGCTGCTTGTCACTGTGACCAAATTGGGTTCAAAACTGGGACCGGATCAACAACATTTTCCTAGCACAGAAACTAAACACAAATGGACTATAATTTATTGCACCTTTGAACATTTTATATAATTTACTGCACCTTTGAACATTCTATATAATCCAGTGACACTTAGGTGTCTGAGTTGTCTAATTAAGCTTTCCTCTTATGACAATCTATCATAACTATACCTTTGTCTTGACCCCTTGCATTTTTCTTTTATCCTTCCTCTTTTCATGTTGAACCCTTGATTCTTCTTTTGGATATAACCATCATTTCGTAGTTGCCATTCTTGCTCAATCTTAGATGTGGACTTTAGCCTAGCTCATCTACACCACCTAGAGTAGAGGTTAGACCACTAGTTTCACATGGAGTTTCATTCTTTCTCTTTTCAATAATTGACGACAACCATACAAAGGTAGGAACTATAATTTGAATTCCAAGATAGTATTTCATACAAGAGTTACTAACTTGGTTTGAATTTGATTAACGTGTCTAAGAGTTTTAGCTACCTGTGAATATTTAGACAAGTTTCATAAGTTAACTTTGATAGTATTTGTTCCCTCTACATGTGTGCTAGGAATTATGAATTACAACTTGCATGTGTTGGATTTTGAAATTATGTAAGAAACAATGCTACCAAGTGATGCTAAGGTGTATAAGATAACCCCTTGAAGCATGTAGACTACTTAAATGCCACTTAGAAAACATTTATCTTTGGCCCCTAAGATAGCTAGACACACCTTCGTGAGATCAAAACTACAAGAGAGATTTCTAGATACCAATTAAAAACAAATAATATTAAATGTAGTTATTGCTTTACTTATGCATGCTAGTATATCAAATCATCAATTGAACATTCATCTTGGTCCATAATATAGCCCCTGTTTTTATCATGTGTAACATGTCTGCAACAACTTTAATTTAGAGCTGATTTGATGATAAGGGAATTAGATGGATTCATGGGAGGAAATCTCTTGGTATTCATTTCATTTTCTATGGATTTTCTCCAATTATTTTGTCACTAAACCAGCCTTTAGTGTTATTTTTCCCGAAACATGCAGATCTAAATTCATCGTCTATTTTGCTCATGATTTTATGGAAAAAAGTAGGTCTACCCCTGTGCGAGAGCATATATAGAAATTTGCATCAATGCCAAATAAAATACTAGGCAGGCAACTGATCATACTAAATACTAAATTTATAAAATCATAAACAGAAAGGGCTTTGATACAAAAACAGCCTGGCCAGCACTGCCATTGCCCATTGACTTCGGTAGCGACCTCTCACGGTCTCACCCCACTCCCGCCTCTCCTCAGTCACCCCTCCAGCTCCAAGGTCCGAGCCCAACTGCCAGAGAATTTCCTGCGCGCGCAGGCAGGGCGCTCGACGGAATGCGTGCGCCAGACGTCGCCGCGCCTCCTCGCCAGCCTCAGCCCCACGTGGGCCTCCTCTACCCTCCCCCTCCCACCGGCCCCGCGCGTAGGGGTGTCGACGTCGCCGCGACAACGACGCGGGCGGGCGGTGGGCGAGTGAGAGTGGGGTTGGGACAGAGATGTCAACCTCAGCTCGTTGTTTTTTCTCTCTCCGTTTCTCCCTCCTGGACTCGGGCTCCCACCCTATTTCTTTGCTGCACCTGCACCTCCGCTTCCCGTCCATATCACGCTTTGATCGCTTCTTTTTTCTCTCCATCATTTCTCCCCGTTTCGTCTCGCTTCTTTTCTGTCGCCTCCCGTTTCGTCTATCTCCGGCCGGCCTTTCTGCTGCAAGGAAACCAATATTGTTTGCTGGATCTTTCAAAAAGGGAAACCGAATTCCCGAGAGCGAGCAGCAGGGAATCTCTGCTGAATCCGTAGGCTCCGAATTGGTCAGTCTCTTGCTCTTCTTCTTTTACTTGAATTACAGTGGTCTTCTTGGTTTGTTCCTGTATTATTACTTCACTATTTTCACCGGTACTCAAGTTAGTTTGGTAGCTAACGTCTTTTTGTGGTTGCTGAACCGTGGGCTCTGTACCCTGATGCTTTGTGGGGACTGGAGCTGCCATAATGGTTTCTTCCTGTTCTGGTGCAGGAGCTGGAAGTGTAGTGATTTCCTGATTGGGGACATAAGGTGGGGTTTGTCCCTACTCCCCAGTGAGCTCCACGCGGTCCCTGCTGTTCTTCCAGTCAAAATTCTGTACCCTTCGGTGCTGGGGTCAAGGAACTAGGCGTGTTGTCCTGAACTCTTGATTCCTGCTTCATGGAAATTGTATATGTTTTTCTCTGAATTCAAAATCGTCCCTATTCTCCCAAAGCTTTCTGAGGTAAGGATAAGATAATGACGTCGTGACCTGTTTCAATTTATTTTGTAGTCTCTTTCTCTTTTGAAGGCGCACTTGCATTCTCTCTGCTGCTTCTTTTAGTACTGGTTACCGAAATTTGGACTCTACTGTTTGGTGACCAGTGATTTCCACAGAGTTTGAAAAAACATTTATAGATACAGGGCTGCATATATAGTTTTGGTTTGTGAGGTTCTCAAAGGACAATTTCATGTGTAGTAAATCTAAGAGACATGTTAAGCCATTTTGTTGAATTTGGATACTTTTGATTTAAGGACTCCAGACGCGGCATGCATATCTGTGTAGGTGATCAATTGCTGGTCTCTTCATTGTAACTTACATAACAAGCCACTCGCCTATCTTACTGTTGTTCAAATGCAACTGCGAAATCTTCAGTTATCTTTCCATTGGTCTGGCTGTCCTTTGGGGTTACTTGTGTGCATTTTGCATTCTGAATGCCGTGCATACAGAACCATCAATATTTCATCATTGTGGTGGCACACCAGCCTATTTGTTTTTTTATCGCACCACTAAAAGTAATGTAGAGTGCACTAGCGAGAGTGGCACTTTTCTACATAGTTGATAATATTCACTTTCAAAGCAAAGAGCACTCTGTAAATTGTTTAAGTATTGACAAAATTTTAGGACTGATTAATGCTAGAAACATGATGGTGTTTCCAACAGTCTGCATTGATGCTTACTGTGGGAATCTACATTAGAAGAGTAATATGGAGATAGAATCGCTACGCAATTGCAGAATATAATTTTTAAGGCATATGGATTAATTTATAACCTATGGATGTGCTTGATCATCGAAAATTCATGAGCCTTCACCTTCACCCCTGAGGTCTGTGCTTGCTATTGGAATATGGCAACATGCATTGCAAAAGTAGTAAGAAAAACAGAGCTGCTATACATCAATCAATGAAATTTTTAGAGACCACATGGAATTTCTAGCTTGTTAATGTGCTTGAAGATTCTTCCACCTTCATCTTTTGCTTAGCATGTGTCACTAGTGCCTCACATCATACATTCAGCAAAGCTCAATGCCTGTTTTGCTGGATGTGCTTATATTTCTAAGCGGTGAATGTTTTTAGATTTCTCTCATATTGATTCCAGTTTCAAGGCCACATGGGACATAAGGGAGAAGCAAGCAAAGAGCTGATAGTGAAGGTGCCATGTGTGTTTGGAACAGGGTAGGAACTAATAGTGGAGAGTGATTTTTATTTGATGTAGCACTAACATTTAAGGGTCAACTACTACATAAGAAATACTAGTGTTTTATATAGACAGACCCTCAATTGCCTTCTTTAAGTGTGAAGAACTCATATGCACTCATTTTCTCCAAATATGGTTCTCAATGCATCTTGTTTTGCAGCGCAGGAAGAAGGATATTGTCCCTCTCCAAAACTATAAACATGGGTTGGTTGAGTAAAATATTTAAAGGTCCAGTAAATAGAGTTTCAAGAGGACACTACAACGGGAACTCCCATGAAGGCTATTCAGCTCAGCACACTAAATCATATGTACTGCTCAGTTGCAGCTTATCCTCTTAATCTTTATCTTTACTGGTGCAAATTAGTTAATTTAAGTAGAACCTAATATAAAAAATGAAGAAAAGAATCATAGTGCACTGAAATGTGCCCCCAATATTATATACTATGAGTTGCTTAGTGCACTTGCCGTATTTGTTTACTTAATTTGAAATGGGTCCTTCCCTATTTCTAATAAATAATTTTTATTAAAGTATATTGTTGGCATGCCTGCCTGGAAAAATATAAGTAGTGAACAACTTACCAATCTGTGCTTGACTAATGAGGATCCACAGTATTTTTTAATGTATATCAGGACTCACAACAGGTTGCATGTTCCTCAGTCGGAGAGGAAAGGAGTAGCACTGGATGTGCTTTTTGCATACTTAACCGTTCCCTGCTTTTTTACTGTATAATTAAAATTTAATGTAGGGTGTGCATGGCAATGAGGACGAAGACATGGATCATGCTATTGCATTATCCTTATCAGAGGAAGATCAAAGGAAGGGAAAGACCATTGGTTTGTAGTGCTCTGCCCCATCTTTGAATGTTTTGGCTATTTCTATAAATAGATTGCATATCTAATTTCTAAACTTGTGTGGTTTAGTTGTCTTTTAACTTGAGACGAAACTTTGAGATTTGCTAAACTGTTATAAGTTAGAGGGAACAGTTCTGAAACCTGTCCTAACTTAGCAACCGTTGATGCCAAAGCACTGTGCTCTAATAATGGTAATGTTTGATGATATCCTCTGTGAAGCGATACTACTTCAAAACTAGTAAAACACTTTATAAGGTATCATAGTTCCATTCAAATTCATAAGGCTAGCCCTTCATTAATTTCACATGCTTTCTGCAAAGTCAAATGAGCAACCTGAATATTTGAGAAAAAAACATAGCAACCTGAAATAGCATGTCATCACTATTTTCTGATTAAATAGGGCCTGCTTGCCTTGGCCACATATACAAGTTCAGGTACTACATATGGAATCCTCATGTTCAAGACTAAAAACAAAACAACTCATTTTTTACAGTTTTTTCTATAGGTATTAAGTTTCTTCTCTAGTTGTCAGCGTCTAGTTAACTGAAGTTGATCCTTGATCCTTGATCTTGTCCCTAGGCCCCTGTGCCTCAGGGCACCCATGAGACTAAGGGACTGTTTGGTTCCGTCCTCAACGGACCTGCCTGGCCCAGACAGTGTCCCAGGCCATTGATTTTGGACGCCTGAGGGCTATGATGGAATGCCTGGCAGGCATCTACCTAGGAGGCTGCAATCCAAACGTGCCCTAAGTCATGACATCACACACTCTGAGGCGCTTGCGAGTATAAGTTCCTGGGGTCCTTCACGCCTTGGGACACCTGTCGTTATAAGTCCTCGGGCCCCTCGCGCCCTAGGACACTTATCTGTATAAAGCCCTCGAGGCCCTTCACGCCCCGAGACACCTGTCGACATATGTCCACAACTCGGGGATGAAAGTGGTAATCCGAACTGTTAGGACAAATTTAATATTTTAAAATAGATATGTATAAAATTTGATGTTGATCTTTTCTTATGTTATCAAGCACATTAGTATAAATATGAATAAAATATTACATACATTGTTTTATGTATTATTTGCTCCCTACAACACAAAAAGTTGGAAAAATTACCGAATTTATTTCCGAATCCATACCGAAGTTTATATCTATTATTTGAGAAAATATAGGATGAATTTGAGGTTTATCTTTTATGAATCTTAACAAGATGGATGTTAAAAACAAGAATACAAATTTGTATTGTATATTCATATCCTATTTATTCACAATCAAAGAAAAACGACTAAAAAACTGATTACTGAAAAAATACCGTTTCCGACCGTTTTCATCTCCCTTATGTCTCGAAGCACATATCCATATAAGCCCCTGGGGCACCTGTCGATATAGGTTCCTGAGGCCCCTCACGCCCCACGACGCCTATCAGTATAAGCTCTCGAGGCCCCTCGCGTCCTGCAACACCTGATGGTGTAGGTCTCTAGGACCCCTTGCCCTAGAGTAATAATGAGTCCTCGGGGCAGACCAAACCCTGAGCTCTTGTAGCACTTGGCCGCTCTGGGCTCTTCAAAGGCCCCGGGACCCCTAAAGTTCCCGACCTCATACTCCGAGGACGGACGGGACTTGAGTCCTTCGAGGCTTAGGGGTCCCCAGAGGAGTTGAGGACTTAGATTGGCAAAGTCTGATCCTATCTCATGATAGAAGGATGTGTCAGACCCATTGGGGACAATACGACCTTTGGAGATGGACCTCAAATCTAAAGGTCTGAAGACTATTCCTTAGCGATAGCTTAATGTATAAGTCTCTGGTACAACACATTAAATATGCGATTAGCAACATTACGGGTCTGACTTAGTGTACCGGCACACAACTTACGCTGCAGGGCACTTGAGACCACTGCACAGTACATACACCGGTCATGTAGCCACACGTGTGCATGCAGAGTGTGCTGTAAAAACAATAAAATACTAAGGGTCAAGTTGGCCACTAGTTACATTGTGCCAGGTGCCTTGGACCGCGGTGTCTGTAGACGAGGGTTATCTGGCAAGTATGGCAATCACTTCAGGAAGGGATGACTGCAACTAGGCCCGTGTATCACATTAAATGTAATACATGACATTACGGTCACGCCTTCGCCCTAACACGCTCTAAGGGGAGCAGGTGTACCCGATGCCACTGCGCAAGGGTGCTCGTGCATTTAAGACCATATCTGATCAGACAATCATAACCAACTGACTGGGAATAGGAAATCCCTATGGCCATGACAAGGCAGTACGACGATACTTTCATGTAATTAAAAGTACAAGGAATCATACTTAACACCATAAAGCACCTGTCCCCACTCTAGGCTGGGCCCAGAAGGTCACTTCAACAAGTATCATTACATTGGCGCATGCCCTACGTATGTTGTACGATTACAAGGTTGAGACAGGACGGGGGCAGTCAACCCAATGACAGGTAGGGCCTGCTAGTAGTGCATACATGTAACCTAACCACTCCCATGGACTATAAAAGGATGATGTAGAGCAGCATTTAAGGGGATCCCCATTCGGTTCCACTCAGGTTCTATTCAGACTTTAGTCTTCACCAAACATCAACCAAGTATGATCAATTCGATCCGGTCAAGATAACTACAATTAGAGTCGGTCTGGCTTTCCACAATACTCTCATCTTGTAGGTGGTCTTGGAGTCTCCTGGTGCTAGAGTTTGTACTCTTTTTGTATCATCTACACACATCAATACATGATCAGCAAGAGAACGTAGGGTATTGCACTCACTGTGGCCTTAACTTCTATGAAAATTCATGTATTAGACTCTTAATGCCATGACCTCACAGACATACTCTACGGTGTTAGGACTCGCTCCCTGCTCTTCTAGTTATTGTTTATCTGGTATTCTTAGTACCCTGGTGTCTTTGCTACGACACTAGTAATTAGTAGAAATACCAAAACAACTGGTTTTAGATTGAAATATTAGTTTATGCATATAAGGTGTTTGAGGAAAAGCATATTCATATAAGCATGGTTAGTTAGAACTATGAATTCTAATGCTTTGTCATTTTTTTATTTTAATTATTAACCAGATACCGGGCATCATTTAGATGAAGATGAACAGATTGCACAGGCTCTGCAAGAAAGTATGAATGATGGTCCTCTTCGAATATTCATTCAGATAATTGTTCATTAATTTCACGTTATGACTGCAAAGTCAAATAAGCAACCAAAATTTCATTTCATCTCTTATTGCCAACTAAATAATGCTTATGCATGCCTTGACCGCATATGCAAATTCAGGGACTAAATATGGAGTTCTCAAGTTCAGGGCCAAACATAGCACAACTTTATTAGACAGGGTGTTCCTGTAATATTAAATTTGATTCTTTAATACTTACCAAAGAATTGTAAATAACAGTTCTTGTCTAACAAATGAGTACTGCTAGTCAGAACCATGAACTTTAATGCTTTGTCTTATAATAATGAACCAGATATTGGTCATAACCTAGCTGAAGACGAACAGCTTGCACGGGCTCTGCAAGAAAGTATGAATGATGGACCTCCTCGTCAGCACATTCCAGTTGAAGATGTTAACTCAGAAAGTACTCCAGCAAGCATCTTGCCCTCAAATATTTTCCGCACAAGTGGCTTGAGGTATTTCTCGTAATGATGCATTATGTTGCTTCACTAATTGCTTCTGCCACCTTGCAAATACTACAATCGAATTATTACAAATTTTTTTGTTATCTACCTTTCAAAAGTACTAATAAGCATTTATAGGGGACTTGGGGTGAGTGGCATTTTCGAAGATTGTTGAGTAAGACCACTCACACAATCATCGGGACACAAACTGAGTTCAATTAAGTAATTATTGAACACATGTTATGAGGTACTTATTGGGGATGCTGCCTTCGCTGTTCTTAATAGAAAGTCTAGAATACCCCTAAGCTACCATTTACAACCCTTCTTATACTCAAGGGCATAGTAGTCATTACATCTTTGATTCGGTGTTTTATATGTCACAAGTGACCTTCGGGTAGGGAGCATCAGCGACGAGGCTTCACGTTTTGAAGATAAGTCACACTGCTTCCATCCGCTTTGACTTCACCTAGAAGCGAACAAGTGACTACATCTTCCGAACTGCAGCGAAGTGAACTGGGTGACGTTGTGCACTCTCTGTCTTCGCACTCAAGCGAAATGGTCTGACTGTCTTAGCTTTCTCCCTTCATTTCTCCAGACAAAGATACTTCTAAAAACAAGCATTAACAAAGCTACTATTAGTTCTGACCGAAGTACCGAACCATCGGGGACTGTTTGTGCGAGGTCAAATCCCCAACAAAGATACTTCTGATAATCAGACGTGTTAAGACTTGGATCCATAGCATTAGCTTTTTGGTTTCTTACACACAACAAAAAACAACAACTGAGTTTGGGTTCTACGGCTACACTTTGAGTTTCTAGAAGCACCATTTGTTCTGGAAACAGGATACGACTGCAAACTCATATATTCCAAAGGCTACCCAAGTGTGATATATATTATAAAAAACTCAACTTGTGGGGGGTAAGACAGCCTCTCGGGCATTGTATTAAGAAGAAGACTTTCTCACACAGGTCGAGAAAACCCCCGAATCCCTGCCCCACCCATACACAGCGGCACTGTAGCCATGTGAGAACGACCGCGACCGGGGCCGGGCCTTAGACCTGTGCTTTTGGCGTGGGACAGACGAGTGGATTTTTTTAACCACGGCCTGAAATTCGCTCCCACGGGAAGTCGAACACAAGACCTGAGGAGTGCAACTCAAACCACCTAACCAACTCAGCTAGATGCCCTTTCGCTGATATATATTATAGAATGAGCTAGTATTCAAAGAAGGCTAGATACAGAAGTATAATATGGCTCAGATTGTCTACATCTAATACTATAGTATTACTTCACTGGATATGCAACATGGATCAATTTGTCTGATTATCTGAGCCTTGTTCTAGTGTGACGGAGAATTTTATCATCTGATTTTCTCTCATTCTCTCTGATTAAGCTTTTTCTGGTCTATAATTTTTGTGTATCTGGTTGCACCACTGCCTTCTGTAGGGTTTGTGCTGGATGCAGAAGTCCAATTGGCCGCGGTCGGTTTCTCAGTTGTATGGACTCTGTTTGGCATCCCGAGTGCTTCAGGTGTTATGCTTGTGATAGACCAATATCAGAGTATGAGGTATACAATTGAACATTCCTGACCTAACATTCTTCAGCTTCACAAGATAATTAACACCAGCCTTTCTCTTTGTAAGTTTGCTGTTCATGAAAACCATGCCTACCACAGGCCCTGCTACAAGGAGCGTTTCCATCCTAAATGTGATGTTTGCAGTAGCTTTGTAAGCACTCTTCACTTTGATTTGATAGATGAGCTTGAAAATTTAGTAGTAAATAATCTTGATTATCCATTTGGTTATTCTTATTTCTGATGGAATTTTGGTAACCAGATTCCCACAGATAAAAATGGCCTCATTGAATACCGGGCCCATCCTTTTTGGATGCAGAAGTATTGTCCTTCCCATGAAAATGATGGTACACCTAGGTGCTGCAGTTGTGAACGAATGGAGGTTAGTGTTATGTTTACATACAATAATATATATATATATATATATATATATATATATATATATATTATTGATGGATTCATAAAAAATAAAATGTGGATCCCAAATGCTATTTCAAATACTCCAGCAGCTGCATTTGTGTGTCTCATTTCAGAAATTTACCTGCGAATTTGATGAATTGTATTATCTTGTGCCGCCTATAGCACACATCTTCCTGATTTTGGCTTTCCAATGACATTTCCTTCTTTTATTGTTTTGTTGTCAACCCTAGCCAAAGGACAGTCAATACATAACATTAGATGATGGCCGGAGACTCTGCTTGGAGTGTCTGCATACTGCTATTATGGAGACCAATGAATGCCAGCCACTGTACATTGATATTCAAGAATTTTATGAGGGTATGAACATGAAAGTAGAGCAACAAGTTCCCTTGCTTTTGGTTGAGCGACAAGCTTTAAATGAAGCCATGGAAGCAGAGAAATCTGTAAGTGACACCCTTTCCTTTATTATGTGGTATATATAACATATATCTAATGTACTCTCGTCGATTAGGTGCACCACCTTCCTGAAACAAGAGGCCTCTGCCTATCTGAGGAGCAGATTGTCAGAACTGTATGATCTTAAAACATTTCCTTGTTTTGCTTAATTGGTCTACTGAATTTGTGAGCTTCAAAGCCAATTACGATTAAACATAAATAACATAATGGTATTGTCTAGATATTGAAAGGACCAATTGGACCAGGCAACAGAATCATAGATATGGTCACAGGACCATACAAACTCATTAGACGGTGTGAAGTGACTGCAATTCTTATACTGTACGGGCTGCCAAGGTGATTTTCTCTCTCATTATTTAACAAACTAATTACAATTGATGTAGTTTCCCTTTGATGAACGTTGATTCTACTGCCAATCCATGAGAATGCATTCATGTTCTAATTTTAATTTATTTAACTGCATGCAGGCTGCTAACTGGCTCGATTCTGGCTCATGAGATGATGCATGCTTACCTCCGACTTAAAGGTATTCTGGTTGTGCCTGTTTATCTACGTTTGCAGCATCCTCTTCATTCTTCGATACCATTCTATGTTTGCACAACAGCAGTATTTACTATCTTAATACTTTTTTTGGGTAGGATACCGAACCCTGAGTCCAGAGGTTGAAGAAGGCATCTGTCAGGTTCTAGCTCATCTTTGGCTTGAGTCAGAAATCACATCAGGTTCTGGTAGCATGTCAACCACCTCAGATGCGTCATCGTCATCTTCAACATCTTCATCATCGAAAAAGGGCGCAAAGACGGAATTTGAAAAAAGACTCGGGGAGTTCTTCAAGTACCAAATTGAAACAGATTCTTCTGTCGCTTATGGAGATGGGTTTCGAGCAGGCATGCGAGCCATTGAGCGGTACGGCTTGAGAAGCACCCTTGATCATATCAAGATGACGGGGTCTTTTCCATGCTGAAGCTGGTTTTTTTTTACCTCGGCTTGGATATGGGTATACATATTTTTTTTGGAGAACTTTTGGTTCAGGTTATACATACGAAAAGCCGAACTTCTGTGTCGAGAAGAGGCATAAGGATTTAGCTATACTGTCCATTGCAGGAAAAAAAACTGTTTCCCTTTTCAATTATAAAATTTCACAGTGCAGACATGAAGGTATGTGGTCTTTAGCTTGGCCAACCTTGTGGAATGCTGTCACTTGATGCAAAAGAAATTTCGAATACATATGCTTTGCTGTGCTTGAAATGCAATGGTTGGATGCTATGCTCTTCTTTATTGCGTTCCTTTGTATCGTAGTAGATTCCAAGCCAATTCTCGAATACCCTGTTCGTTTACTACTAATTGTAAAAAAGAACTGTACAACTTAGTATATTTGTATCTGAGGGGGTCATCCCTCAGAAACAAATCCTAAGCTGAACAGTCCTTTCTTACAATTAGCAGGGTATTCAAAACAGGTATTCAAAACAGATGCATTAATAAAGTCATCAGGAGCCGGGTCTTGTTTGTTTAAGCTTTTCGCTAGCTTCTCGGTGCTAAAAGTCTGAAGCTAAAATAAACAGCTAGCCTTTTGAGCTTTCGGAAAACTAGAAGATAAAAACTGAGTTTATATAGGAAGCTAAGAAGCCTAATTTTATGAGTTTTTTTATAGCTTTCTGATTTTAGAAAGCTCATAACATCAGTGGCTTCTTAGAATTAAAACCCTAGCAGCAGCTTTTCCGAAAAGTTCCAAAAGCAGTAACTTCAACTCTTAGGCTTATATAATAACTAGTCAGTTGTCTGTATTTTGCTGCGATTGTTATATATCATATAAATAAATATTAAGATATTTATTTAAATATAATTATTATTTATTTTTAAATATTAAGTTATATGTGGTCTGTTGGCTAGCCCCAAAAATTTGAAATAGGGGACGTGAGTTCGAGTGCTTGCTCTTTTTTTGCACTGGACGCCGGATATGAGGCCCACAGGGTACGACGTCGAGGCGGGGGCGTATGGAGCGGGTCCATAGTATCAGTACGGAGAGTAAAGCCATGGTAGCACAAGACGACCTAATTAGATTTTTTATAGAGTAGTATAAATAAGCCGAGGGATGAAAAAGCCCGTTAGGCTTTTGTTTGGATGGAAGGCCCAGTAAATGACTAAAATCTTGGGTCATTCACACACGTGGATAACCCTTGTGGCAATCTTTCCTCTCATTTCCTCCACGGGTGAAAAACCCTATGTGTATGCAATCTTTACTGCTGTCGGTTGGGCTAACATTTTATATTACTTGCATATGTGGCTGCAGTCCCAAAAAGGGCCACGACATGGCCTACTGTAGCCCAACACCTAAATTGTAAATTGTTGGTTTTTTAGTCCTAAAATATAATTCGTTTTACACTAAATATAGATTCATTTAATAATTTATGAAGATAGTTTATATGTATGTTTATATTTATTATCATTAATTTGAATATGGCTAGAAAAAAGGATTAGAAAGAACTATATTTTTTGACAGATGAAGTGCATTCTATGCTAATGTTAGTGTTCATGAAATTTAACAATAGGAGATTTGTACAAAAGAGGATACCTTAATTTAGACTCTTCGTATAATACAACAGAGTGCAAAATATATATGATGATTACAAAAAACGAAGAGGCACCACATGGGATTTTGTTAAGCTGTTTATTTTAGAGTATTTCTTTGTGTGGCCAAATTTAGACATTCGCATAAACAAAGTGATTATAAACAGCTCATGGAATCTGGGAAATTGTTCCAAAGTAGTTTAGAGTGCAAACAATTGTTTGAAAACCATGTGAGGCAAAAGCGGTAATAAACTTTTCTGCTGAGACATAAATGTAAAAGGTTTAGAGAGTGTTTGATTTCTAGGGACTAATTTTTGTTTCCTCTATTTTAATTCCTTGTAGTTCATAAATTGTCAAATAAAGGAACTAAAAATAGAGATAATCTATGTTTTAGTTCTTGTGTTTGGCAATTTATGGACTAAAATGTATTAAAATAGAGAGACTAAAAATGAGTCCTTAGAAACCAAACACCTCCAGTTTTATGCTGAGCTAAAATTGTCTAACTTTGGTTAGGATTTGTTTTAAAAAACAGATATGAAGATTTATATAAATGTACTATCAACTACCAAGACATATTCAATTGTGAAAAAATGTAAGCAAACCAGTTTGATGTTTGACGGTGTGTGTTTTCTGTAAAAAAAGTAATCTAATTATAGAAGTTTATTTTAAGTTAAAATAAAACCAAACGTCTAACTCATTTTGATTGAAACCGATGGAGTTATATATAGAACAGGTTGCCGCATCACTGCCTAAACCGCCTTGCATTGCATGCCGTGGTCCATCTCATGGACGTTTCACATCGTCACGCTGTTTGCTTTCAGGCTACGACGACGAAAATCGCAATCGGTGCCTCCGTGGTAGGATTGTGTCCCAGTCGATGGGTAGGTACCAGCTCAAAGACTCACAACAAGTGTCATGAACTAGACCGCAATTTTTGAGCCGGTGGCATGTGCCAACTACACGAGGCAATATTTGTTGACTATGCATGCTGCTCTTTTAGATTAGCAATCGATATCTACGACCAAATGCAACTAGTAGCTAGTTCTAGATAAAGTAGTGTTTAGAATTCTTTTGTGTGAGGCTCATTACGTTCATACCAACTATATCCTGATGAGATCCTATTATACTCCGTCCGTTTCAATTTCATAACTATTGTTAATTTTTGTTGTGATATTATTTAGCAGATAATATACTTTAAATATAGCTTTGGATTTTTCATTTTTCGCAGATTTTTTTTATAGGACGAGCCGATCAAACGTGACACAAAAAAATCAAACGAATTATAATTTAGAACTGATGGGGTACTGTTTATTTCTTAAAAAAAATGTGAGCCGGCTTGTCGATTTGTTGGGCGTTATAACTCCTCCAAGGCTCCAAAGGGTTCTAATGATAAAGAAATACCATCTTGCAGACAGATAAAGTCTGCACCTATGTCGTTGTAAAGAAACAAAGTCTAATGAACCTATATATGGAACACTCTTGCTCATGCGTTTTCAAGGGATCATAATCAGCTACCTACTCACTTGATAACTTGGTCGCCGCGTAACATATATAGTAGAAGCTAATTAAGAGGGGCAAAAAAAAAACCACCAAATAGTTCAAGCCAAATCCAAAGTCAATAATAGATGGACCATACCACACCAGTGGATGTGGCCGTGTGTGGGGAATTGAAGGACCGGATGAACAAAGCCGGAAAGTAAGGTAGGTTACACATCAAGTTGCTTCCATACATTGTTATTGTTTAGGTGTGGATGCATGCAATGGTTTATGGGAAGGCAACATATCCAATGCACATGAACTGCTGGTGCACATAATGCACATATTAAATCAGATCCTTTGATCTAAAATCCAACGTCTCAAACACATCCCACATCTCTCTCGTGCCTTTTTTCTAAAATCCCCTTCCACCTCCCTCACTTAGTGCATGTCACTTTTCAGAAAGCTCCCTAGCAGGCTGTTCGTCTCCCTGATTAGAGGTCTCTCATCTCCCTCATTTACCTCCTAGAAACGATCACCACGGATGACCTTCGTATGTTGTTAATTTTGTAATTAATTTATGGATTTAGAATCAACGGTCTCTTTGTTGGATGACATGTATCTTACCATGTCGTCCTATACAAGACTGTGGTACATAGGTATGGTGATCGAAAATGGCGCAGTGAAAGATTTACTGAATCTGTTGCATATTATTTTTTGTTTTTGAGCTGCAGCTTCAAATCATTGGTCGAAAAGTTAGAGCATATTCAGTTTTTTATTGATATATCATATTTTATTTGAGAGGCAGAGAAAGATAGAGAGAGAACAATAGGGGATATATGTACTAGATGTTGTCAGTTTCTTTGCTCATTCTGTTGGTGCATGAAAACGCCACTATATATTCACCTACGCAATACATTCATATTCTATTGACCGGAGGAAGCAAAAAAAATCTGACACGGCTGAACCCTGCATACTCCCAGCCGTTCTGATCAAGCAGATAAACAGTCCGCCACGCAGCTTTCTAAAGAACGACATGGCAGGAAGTGGGAGAGGCGGGAGGGCATTTTAGCAAAAAGGCAGGAGAGAGAGAGGTGAGATAATTGTGAGACGCTTGATCTTAGATGAAAGGGCAGGATTTAATATGTGCATGATGTGCACCAGCAGTCTATGTGCATTGGATACGTTGCCTTATGGGAATAGCAAATTCATGTAGTTCAGTTGATTAGAGATTTAATTAATTTCTTCTAGTGGCATACCCGATCCATTCATTGGAGTGCTTGCTGCCGCTCACCGCAGTCTACCACTAGCACACAGAAGCTCTATAACAACGTTCATAGAGCTATTTTCATTGACGTTTTCAGTGCTACAAGTGCTAAGTTATTTTGGAACCACCAGTAGAAATGTTATTTTCACTGTCGGTTCTCTTAACCAACCTTCGGTGAAAATAGAATGTGGTTCTCTTAACCAACCGCCAATAGATGATATTTCTTTCAACATCTTGGCGTTTTAGGTTTGAACTGTTTTTTTTTGTGATGGGTTGGTGTGTCTTTACCTATCAAGAAAAAGAAGGTCCGTTCAAGTAAATAGAAAAATGGTTGACCTGGATTGCATTTGGCGTGAAACGGACCTGCTGGTGGGCAGTTGGATATGTCTAGCTGGGCTGGATGTTTAATTTCTCCCTCATGTAGAGCACATAAATCTCAACATGTATACTTTTTCTTTATGCACTGTTAGATGTATCCATGTATGCATATACATTGTAGTTGGTAAGGCAAAAGATGATCTGATTTGCATGTGTATGTATAATAAATCTCTAGGCAGAGGCTGGCTGGATGGATATCCGCATGTGTATTTATTTATCCCTTTGGGATTCCGAGGCTTGGAAGAGCTAGCAGAGAGATCGTTTTCTCAAAGAAACGTGAAGAATCGGTTGCCCCGATTTGAGACGCCGGAACCGGGGCAGATGCTTTCGTTGCTCGATCGAGAAAATGACTTCGTTTTTTCTTCTTTCTTTGGCCTCTCGGACACCGGCCCCACCCTCTACCCGGTCCACTTAATCTATAATCAGGGCTTGTTCGTTTTGCTCTCAATCCATGTAGATTTGGTGGGATTGGATAGATTTCAATCCCAAATAAGTCAAAATCTTTCATATTTTTTTCACAATAAGACTATTCCTTAGGTTTAAGAGACACATCTTTCAGCAATAATATGACACTATTAATGATAGTTCAGAATAGGACTAGTAGGATGATGCCAAATTTTCCCCGTACTCGACGACCCAACCCGAATGGACGGGGATGGAATGAAATTCCCTAGGGATGACGGGGTGGAGACCCAAAACCTAATAGGATTTGGGCAGGGATAAAAAAAATCTCGTGGGGTTTTGATGAGAACTCGAATTAAGAGTCATACCGTCCCCTCATGCGGTTTATGAAGGCTCGTGTCATTGTGACCCCATATAAAGATTCAAAATTCTCACTTGGTAACCTTAGTCCTCATTTCCTTCGCTTAGATGCAATTCACCCACGTGACAATCTTTGTTTTTGTGTGCATACCATAATATCTAAAGTCAATAATTGATCCCCATGGGTTCTTCGTGGGGATTGGGTCTCTAACGGGGACGGGGATGAAATCCTCCGTATAAGCGTTTCAAGGCCAAGACGGGGAATAGGTTTCGGGGATCAAGGTGGGGATGGGGAGCAGTCCCTGACCACGACACGTCTTGTTGCCAACCCTATACCAGACAGGTACTACCACCTTCACCTCCATGCATGGTTACATTGAAGACCACATGATTCAGAGGCCGATGGTTCCAGTATAGTACCCCACCTCCATTAGTTTATGCGGTCAGTCCACCACTCCACCCTATGACGCTTGAGTTTTCTTCACCTAAACAAGGTGCGACCTTAGGACTTATAGTACCATAGGCTATCCCTGCTCTAACACCCTTGACTTCAATTTGAGTGAACATGCTCCATTAGTTTCACCTTAAGAAAGCCAAGGAGTTGAGCTACACTCAATTCATGTATGCTATTGTGTTTATTTAGCTAACGTTACATAATGTAGCTTATGACCCGTTTGGAATCCCCTTGTCTGAATTTTATATAGCTCCAAACTTTAGAGCTAAAGTCTTCAAATAGATGACCTTTAGCTTTAAGCTCTAGTTTACCTTAAAACTTTAGAGCTAAAGACTTCAAATAGATGATCTAAAGTTAGCTTTAAGCACTAGTTTACCTTAAAAGTTTAGAGCTAAAGCACTAGTAAATATGTTGTGGCACATCGTTCCTAGCAGATATTATCTCAGTATTTTTTTTCTCTGGAACCGCAATTGTGCAGAGCACCATTTGCATAGACACAAGTCAGAGGGAGGGACAACAGAGTGGTTACTGTTTGAACTGAAAGTAATAAAAGGAAACATTTATTTATATATAGTTTATTTGCTCTAAATGTTTGATTACTGAACATGAACCTAAGTATAGTATATGAACTTCTAACAAAAAAAACGTGTGGGTGGGGGGGGGGGGGGGGGGTAAAAGTCGCCAAGATTGGGGGAAAACGAAAAACAACGGAGGTCCCGGCCCGGCCGCTGTATTCTTCGTTTCTTGAAAAATAAATCGTTGGGCCTGGCTGCCATGCAAAAGTCTAGAGCAAAACAACATTCTTGCTTAAAATGGATGCGTTTGGGGGACGCTAACACTAGGTTTTTTCATCTTCATGTGAATATTAGGCGGAAAAAGAATTTCATCGGGGAGCTGCATTCTAACGCTGGTATCGCTTTGACCCATACAGTTAAGGAGGATGTGGCTTTTCAGTATTTTAAAAATCTGTTAGGATCTCACTCAGCTAGGGAGCAGACGTTGAACTGGTCTTTTCTTGGTTATGAGGCTTCAGACTTGAGTGACTTAGAAACCCCCTTTTCTGAGGATGAAATAAACAAAGTTATTCGGGCAATACCTTCCCAGAAAGCTCCAGGTCCTGATGGCTACATTGGATTGTTCTATAAAAAATGCTGGAGTATTGTTAAGACAGATTTGGTCAATGCTCTCATTGGATTCTATAATCACCGCACTTATAAGCTCCATCTTGCGAATGAAGCAAATATTGTTCTCCTTCCAAAAAAGAGGGGGCACTCTGCCTTGCTGATTTCAGGCTGATTAGTTTGATAAACAGCTTAGCAAAGGTTCTAACAAAGCTACTAGCAGAAAGATTAGCACCTAGGCTTGAGCAGCTGGTGTCCAGATCGCAGAATGCCTTCATCAAAGGGAGGAGTATATGAAAGGGAATTAGGCTTACACCTATTTCCTAAATGATTTTGGTGGTTGAATTGCCCAACACAAATAATTGGACTAACTAGTTTGCTCTAGTCTATAAGTTATACAGGTGCCAAAGGTTCACACTTAGCCAATAAAAAGACCAAGAAATGGGTTTAACAAAGAGAGCAAGGGATAACCGAAGGCTGCCCTGGTCTGGCGCACCGGACTGTCCGGTGCACCAGGGGACTCCAAGCCAAACTTCGCATCTTCGGGAATTTTCAGAGGCGCTTCGATATAATTCACCGGACTGTCCGGTGCTCCAGAGGAGAGCGGCTCTGAACTTGCCAGCTTCGGATTTTCGCTCCGCTACAATTCACCGGACATGTCCGGTGCACACCAGACTGTCCGGTGAGCCAGCGGAGCAACGGTTCTCCGCGCCAACGGTCGTCTGCAACGCATTAAATGCGCGCCAGCACGCGCAGAGGAGCAGAGCACGCGCGGGTGGCACACCGGACAGTCTACAGGACTTGTCCGGTGCACCACCGGACAGCCAGGCGGGCCCACAAGTCAGAACTCCAACGGTCGGAACCCAACGGCCTGGTGATGTGGCTGGCGCACCGGACAGTGTCCGGTGGCGCACCGGACTGTCCGGTGCGCCATGCGACAGCAGCCTCCACCAAACGGCTAGTTTGGTGGTTGGGGTTATAAATACCCCCAACCACCCACATTCAAGTCATCCAAGTTTTCCACCTTCCAACCACTTACAAGAGCTAGGCATTCAATACAAGACACACCCAAGTGATCAAATCCTCTCCCAATTCCACAAAAGCACTAGGGTTAAGTGAGAGTGATTTGTTGTGTTCTTTTGAGCTCTTGCGCTTGGATTGCTTTCTTTCTCACTCTTTCTTGAGATCAAATTCACTTGTAATTGAGGCAAGAGACACCAATCGTGTGGTGATCCTTGTGGGAACTTTGTGTTCCAAGTGATTGAGAAGAAAAGCTCACTCAGTCCGAGGGACCGTTTGAGAGAGGGAAAGGGTTGAAAGAGACCCGGTCTTTGTGACCACCTCAACGGGGAGTAGGTTTGCGAGAACCGAACCTCGGTAAAACAAATCCGCGTGTCACACTCTTTATTCGCTTGCGATTTGTTTTGCACCCTCTCTCGCGGACTCGATTATATTTCTAACGCTAACCCGGCTTGTAGTTGTGATTAACCTTGTAAATTTCAGTTTCGCCCTATTCACCCCCCCTCTAGGCGACTTTCAATTGGTATCAGAGCCCGGTGCTTCATTAGAGCTTAATCGCTCGAAGTGATGTCGGGAGAACACGCCAAGAGGGAGATGGAGACCGGCGACAAGCCCATCGGCGACAAGCCCATCGGCGACAAGCCCACTACAAGCCATGGGAAGGCTTCATCGGAAGAGTCCCGCAAAAAGGGGAAAGGGAAGGAGAAGAAAGCCTCTTCCCACAAGTCGCATCGGAGTGGGGACAAGAAAAAGAAGATGAGGAAGGTGGTCTACTACGAGACCGATACTTCATCACCTTCCACCTCCGGCTCCGACGCGCCCTCCGTAACTTCTAAGCGCCATGAGCGCAAGAAGTTTAGTAAGATCCCCCTTCGCTACCCTCGCATCCCTAAACATACGCCTTTACTTTCTGTCCCATTAGGCAAACCACCAACCTTTGATGGTGAAGATTATGCTAGGTGGAGTGATTTAATGCGGTTTCACCTAACCTCACTCCACAAAAGTATATGGGATGTTGTTGAGTTTGGTGTACAGGTACCATCCGTAGGGGATGAGGATTTCGATGAGGACGAGGTGGCCCAAATCGAGCACTTCAACTCCCAAGCCACAACTATACTCCTCGCCTCTCTAAGTCGAGAGGAGTATAACAAGGTGCAAGGGTTGAAGAGCGCCAAGGAAGTTTGGGACGTACTCAAGACCGCGCACGAGGGAGATGAGCTAACCAAGATCACCAAGCGGGAGACGATCGAGGGGGAGCTCGGTCGCTTTCGGCTTCGCAAAGGGGAAGAGCCACAAGACATGTACAACCGGCTCAAAACCTTGGTGAACCAAGTGCGCAACCTCGGGAGCAAAAAGTGGGATGACCACGAGATGGTTAAGGTTATTCTTAGATCGCTTATTTTCCTTAACCCTACTCAAGTTCAATTAATTCGTGGTAATCCTAGATATACACTAATGACTCCCGAGGAAGTAATCGGGAATTTTGTGAGCTTTGAGTACATGATCAAGGGCTCAAAGAAAATCAATGAGCTAGAAGATCCCTCCACATTCGAAGCACAACCGGTCGCATTTAAGGCGACAGAGGAGAAGAAGGAGGAGTCTACACCGAGTAGACAACCAATCGACGCCTCAAAGCTCGACAACGAGGAAATGGCGCTCGTCATCAAGAGCTTCCGCCAAATCCTCAAGCAAAGGAGAGGGAAAGATTACAAGCCCCGCTCCAAGAAGGTTTGCTACAAGTGTGGTAAGCCCAGTCACTTTATAGCAAAATGTCCTATTTCTAGTGACAGTGACAGGGGCGACGACAAGAAGGGGAGAAGAAAGGAGAAGAAGAAATACTACAAGAAGAAGGGTGGCGACGCCCACGTATGCCGCGAGTGGGACTCGGACGAGAGCTCCTCCGACTCCTCCTTCGACGAGGACGTCGCCAACATCGCCATCAACAAAGGCCTTCTCTTCCCCAACATCGGCCACAAGTGCCTCATGGCAAAGTATGGCAAAAAGAAGAAGGTTAAATCCAAATCCTCCACTAGATATGAGTCCTCTAGCGATGATAATGCTAGTGATGAGGAAGATAATTTACGTACTCTTTTTGCCAACTTAAACATGCAACAAAAAGAAAAATTAAATGAATTGATTAGTGCTATCCATGAGAAGGATGATCTCTTGGACTCCCAAGAGGACTTCCTTATTAAAGAAAACAAGAAACATGTTAAAGTTAAAAATGCTTATGCTCTAGAAGTAGAAAAATGTGAAAAACTATCTAGTGAGCTAAGCACTTGCCATGAGACTATTGACAACCTTAGAAATGAAAATGCTAATTTGTTAGCTAAGGTTGATTCATATGTTTGTAATGTTTCAATTTCCAATCTTAGAGATAAAAATGATATATTGTGTGCTAAGATTGTTGAACTTAATTCCTGCAAACCCTCTACATCTACCACTGAGCATGTCACTATTTGCACTAGATGTAGAGATGTTGATATTGATGCTATTCATGATCATATGGTATTAATTAAGCAACAAAATGATCATATAGCAAAATTAGATGCAAAAATTGCCGAGCTTGAACTTGAAAATGAAAAAAAATAAATTTGCTCGTAGTATGCTTTATAGTGGGAGACGCCCTGGCATTAAGGATGGCATTGGCTTCCAAAAGGGGGACAATGTCAAACTTAATGCCCCTCCTAAGAAATTGTCCAACTTTGTTAAGGGCAAGGCTCCCATGCCTCAGGATAACGAGGGTTACATTTTATACCCTGCCGGTTATCCCAAGAGCAAAATTAGGAGAATTCATTCTAGGAAGTCTCACTCTGGCCCTAACCATGCTTTTATGTATAAGGGTGAGACATCTAGTTCTAGGCAACCAACCCATGCTAAGTTGCCTAAGAAGAAAACTCCTAGTGCATCAAATGACCATAGCATTTCATTTAAAACTTTTGATGCATCATATGTTTTAACTAACAAATCCGGCAAGGTAGTTGCCAAGTATGTCGGGGGCAAGCACAAGGGGTCAAAGACTTGTGTTTGGGTACCCAAAGTTCTTGTGTCTAATGCCAAAGGACCCAAAACCATTTGGGTACCTAAAGTCAAGAACTAAAATTGTTTTGTAGGTTTATGCATCCGGGGGCTCAAGTTGGATCATCGATAGCGGGTGCACAAACCACATGACTGGGGAGAAGAAGATGTTCTCCTCCTACGAGAAAAACCAAGATCCCCAACGAGCTATCACATTCGGGGATGGTAACCAAGGTTTGGTCAAAGGATTGGGTAAAATTGCTATATCTCCTGACCATTCTATTTCCAATGTTTTTCTTGTAGATTCATTAGATTACAATTTGCTTTCCGTTTCTCAATTATGTCAAATGGGCTACAACTGTCATTTTACTGATGTAGGTGTCACTGTCTTTAGAAGAAGTGATGATTCAATAGCATTTAAGGGAGTGTTGGAGGGTCAGCTATACTTGGTAGATTTTGATAGAGCTGAACTCGACACTTGCTTAATTGCTAAGACTAACATGGGTTGGCTCTGGCACCGCCGACTAGCCCATGTTGGGATGAAGAATCTTCATAAGCTTCTAAAGGGAGAGCACATTTTAGGATTAACAAATGTTCATTTTGAAAAAGACAGGATTTGTAGCCCATGCCAAGCAGGGAAGCAAGTTGGTGCCCATCATCCACACAAGAACATCATGACGACTGACAGGCCACTGGAGCTCCTACACATGGATCTATTCGGCCCGATAGCTTATATAAGCATCGGCGGAAGTAAGTACTGTCTAGTTATTGTGGATGATTATTTTCGCTTCACTTGGGTGTTCTTTTTGCAGGAAAAATCTCATACCCAAGAGACATTAAAGGGATTCTTGAGACGGGCTCAAAACGAGTTCGGCTTAAGGATCAAGAAAATTAGAAGCGACAACGGGACGGAGTTCAAGAACTCACAAATCGAAGGCTTTCTTGAGGAGGAGGGCATCAAGCATGAGTTCTCTTATCCCTACACGCCACAACAAAATGGTGTAGTGGAGAGGAAGAATCGAACTCTATTGGACATGGCAAGAACCATGCTTGATGAGTACAAGACTTCGGATCGGTTTTGGGCCGAGGCGGTCAACACCGCTTGCTACGCCATCAACCGATTATATCTACACTGAATCCTCAAGAAGACATCATACGAACTCCTTACCGGTAAAAAGCCAAATATTTCATATTTTAGAGTCTTTGGTAGCAAATGTTTTATTCTTGTTAAAAGAGGTAGAAAATCTAAATTTGCTCCTAAGACTGTAGAAGGCTTTTTACTAGGATATGATTCGAACACAAGGGCATATAGAGTCTTTAACAAGTCCTCGAGACTAGTTGAAGTTTCTTGTGACGTTGTGTTTGATGAGACTAACGGCTCTCAAGTAGAGCAAGTTGATCTTGACGAGATAGGTGATGAAGAGGCTCCGTGCATCGCGCTAAGGAACATGTCCATTGGGGATGTGTTTCCTAAGGAATCCGAAGAGCCTCCAAATGCACAAGATCAACCATCCTCCTCCACGCAAGCATCTCCACCAACTCAAAATAAGGATGAGGCTCAAGTTGATGAAGTAGAAGATCAAAGAGATGAGCCACCTCAAGATGACGGCAATAATCAAGGGGGAGATGCAAATGATCAAGACAAGGAGGATGAAGAACCAAGGCAGCCACACCCAAGAGTCCACCAAGCAATCCAACAAGATCACCCCGTCGACACCATCCTCGGCGACATTCATAAGGGGGTAACCACTAGATCTCGTGTTGCACATTTTTGTGAGCATTACTCTTTTGTTTCCTCTATTGAGCCACACAGGGTAGAGGAAGCACTACAAGATTCAGATTGGGTGGTGGCGATGCAAGAGGAGCTCAACAACTTCACTAGGAACGAGGTATGGCATTTGGTTCCATGTCCTAATCAAAATGTTGTAGGAACCAAATGGGTCTTCCACAACAAGCAAGACGAGCATGGTGTGGTGACAAGGAACAAAGCCCGACTTGTGGCCAAGGGATATTCACAAGTCGAAGGTTTGGATTTTGGTGAAACCTATGCACCCGTAGCTAGGCTTGAGTCAATTCATATATTATTGGCCTATGCTACTTACCATGGCTTTAAGCTTTATCAAATGGACGTGAAAAGTGCCTTCCTCAATGGACCAATCAAGGAAGAGGTCTATGTTGAGCAACCTCCCGGCTTTGAAGATAGTGAGTATCCTAACCATGTTTATAAACTCTCTAAGGCGCTCTATGGGCTCAATCAAGCCCCAAGAGCATGGTATGAATGCCTTAGAGATTTCCTTATCACTAATGGATTCAAAGTCGGAAAAGCGGATCCTACACTCTTTACCAAAACACTTGAAAATGATTTGTTTGTATGCCAAATTTATGTTGATGATATTATATTTGGGTCTACTAACGAATCTACATGTGAAGAGTTTAGTAGGATCATGACACAAAAATTCGAGATGTCAATGATGGGGGATTTGAAGTACTTCTTAGAATTTCAAGTAAAGCAACTCCAAGAGGGCACCTTCATTAGCCAAACAAAGTATACTCAAGATATCCTAAGTAAGTTTGGGATGAAGGATGCCAAACCCATCAAGACACCCATGGGCACCAATGGGCATCTCGACCTCGACACGGAAGGTAAGTCCGTGGATCAAAAGGTACACCGGTCGATGATTGGGTCCTTACTCTATTTATGTGCATCTCGACCGGATATTATGCTTTCCGTATGCATGTGTGCAAGATTCCAAGCCGACCCTAAGGAAGCTCACCTTACGGTCGTAAAACGAATCTTAAGATATTTAGTTTATACTCCTAAGTTTGGGCTTTGGTATCCTAGAGGATCCACGTTTGATTTAATTGGTTATTCGGATGTCGATTGGGCAGGGTGTAAAATTAATAGAAAGAGCACATCGGGGACTTGCCAGTTCTTGGGAAGATCCTTGGTGTCTTGGGCTTCAAAGAAGCAAAATTCCGTAGCTCTTTCTACCGCCGAAGCCGAGTACATTGCCGCAGCCATTGTTGCGCGCAACTACTTTGGATGAGGCAAACCCTTAGGGACTACGGTTACAAATTAACCAAAGTTCCTCTTCTATGTGATAATGAGAGTGCAATCCACATGGCGGATAATCCCGTTGAGCATAGCCGCACTAAACACATAGCCATTCGGTATCATTTTCTAAGGGATCACCAACAAAAGGGAGATATCGAGATTGCTTATATTAACACTAAAGATCAATTAGCCGATATCTTTACCAAGCCACTTGGTGAACAAACTTTTAACAAACTTAGGCATGAGCTAAATATTCTTGATTCTAGGAACTTCTTTTATTGATTTGCACACATAGCTCATTCATATACCTTTGATCATGTCTCCTTCATGTACTATGACTAATATGTTTTTCAAGTGAATTTCAAACCAAGTCATAGGTATATTGGAAGGGAATTGGAGTCTTCGGCGAAGACAAAGGCTTTCACTCCACTCCATAACTCATCCTTCGCCGTCGCTCCGAGCCACTTCTCCAACATTGGTATAATCTTCACTCGTATTTTACTTGCCCAAGGGGAGAAAGTAGTAACAAGGGCTGTAATGATTCCGTTTTTGGCGATTTATGCCAAAGGGGGAGAGAGCATGAGCCCAAAGCAAAAGGACCACACCACCATCAATTTCAAAAATTTTAGTCTTTCAATTGGTTTTAAAGAAGGATTTTCAAATTGGTATCTTATTTGTGATGTAATTTCAAACTAGTAAACCCTCTTCAAAATTAACATCAAAACCCTCTTGAACACTAAGAGGAGGAATTTATTGAGGGGGAGTTTTGTTTAGTCAAAGGAAAAGCATTTGAAACAGGGGGAGAAAATTTCAAATCTTGAAAATGCTTCGCAAAATCTTATTCATTTACCTTTGATTATTTGCAAAAAGAACTTTGAAAAGGATTTACAAAAGAATTTGCAAAAACAAAACAAGTGGTGTAAGCGTGGTCCAAAATGGCAAAAATCAAAGAAACAATCCATGCATATCTTATAAGTATTTATATTGGCTCAATTCTAAGTAACCTTTGCACTTACATTATGCAAATTAGTTCAATTATGCTCTTCCACATTTGCTGTGGTTTGTGTTGGCATCAATCACCAAAAAGGGAGAGATTGAAAGGGAATTAGGCTTACACCTATTTCCTAAATGATTTTGGTGGTTGAATTGCCCAACACAAATAATTGGACTAACTAGTTTGCTCTAGTCTATAAGTTATACAGGTGCCAAAGTGTCGGGGACCATAATTAGGGGTACCCTCAAGACGCCTAATTCTCAGCTGGTAACCCCCATCAGCATAAAGCTGTAAAGGCCTGATGGGTTCGATTAAGTCAGGGATCAGTCCACACGAGTGACTCGATCACGCTTCACCCGAGCCTAGCCTCGGCCAAGGGCAGCCGACCTCGAGAGACTTCCGTCTCGCCCGAGGCCCCCCTTTTTATGGCGGACACATCACCGGCTCGCCCGAGGCCTTGGCTTCGCTCAGAAGCAACCCTGACTAAATCGCCACACCGACTGACCGAGTTGCAGGAGCATTTAACGCAAAGAGTGAGTCAGACAGACAGTCAGGCCTTGCCAAAGGCGCCACGGCGAACTCCGCTCCGCCCGACCCCAGGGCTCGGCCTCGGGCTAAGACCCAGAAGACGGCGAACTCTGCTCCGCCCGACCCCAGGGCTCGGACTCGGGCTAAGACCCGGAAGACGGCGAACTCCGCTCCGCCCGACCCTAGGGCTCGGACTCGGGCTAAGACCCGGAAGACGGCGAACTCCGCTCCGCCCGACCCCAGGGCTCGGACTCGGGCTAAGACCCGGAAGACGGCGAACTCCGCTCCGCCCGACCCCAGGGCTCGGACCCGGGCTAAGACCCGGAAGACGACGAAACTCTGCCTCGCCCGACCCCAGGGCTCGGGCTCCGCCCTGGCCTCAGCCAAACGACCTCCGCCTCGCCCGACCCCATGGCTCGGACTCGGCCTCGGCAACAGAAGACAGACTCAACCTCGGCTTCGGAGGAGCCCCCACGTCACCCCGCCTAGGGCACAGACCCGCCACGTCAACAGGAAGCGTCATGATCGTCCTACCCCGAATCGACTCGGGTCACGGAGAACAAGACCGGCGTCCCATCCGGCCAGCTCCGCCGGATGGGCAATGATGGCGCTCCACAAGTTCTGTGACGACGGCGGCCCCCAGCTCTCTTACGGAAGCAGGGCGACGTCAGCAAGGACCCGACCGCTCCAACAGCTGTCCCTCCGCCAGGCTCCGTCGCACCTCCGACAGCCACGACATCACGCCAGCAAGGTGCCAAGACCTCTCCGGCTGCCACATTGGCATGTACCTAGGGCGCTAGCTCTCCCTCCGCTAGACACGTAGCACTCTGCTACACCCCCCATTGTACACCTGGATCCTCTCCTTACGACTATAAAAGGGAGGACCAGGGCCTTCTTAGAGAAGGTTGGCCGCGCGGGACCGAGGACGGGACAGGCCCTCTCTTGGGGCCGCTCGCTTCCCTCACCCGTGTGGACGCTTGTAACCCCCCTACTGCAAGCGCACCCGACCTGGGCGCGGGACGAACACGAAGGCCGCGGGACTTCCACCTCTCTCACGCTCGACTCCGGCCACCTCGCCTCTCCCCCCTTCGCGCTCGCCCACGCGCTCGACCCATCTGGGCTGGGGCACGCAGCACACTCACTCGTCGGCTTTGGGACCCCCCCTGTCTCGAAACGCCGACAGTTGGCGCGCCAGGTAGGGGTCTGCTGCGTGATGACGAACAGCTCCCCGTCAAGCTCCAGATGGGCAATCTCCAGCAACCTCTCCGGCCCGGGGCAGTGCTTCGTTTCGGGACTCTTGAGTTCATGTCCTTCGACGGCAGCTACGACATGATACTTCTTCCACCGTCGCGCGACAACGACAATGGCGGCCGACAACCCGCTCGCCGGCGGCGGAATCGACGACACCTTCCCCGCGTGGTGGAAGAACAACATTCGAGCTCGCTCCGTTCTCTCCCCCGTCAATAGAGGAGGAGGCGGGGCCATCAAGGCCAAGCGGGAGGCCGCGCTTCGTTGGCCGTCGAGCGAATCGACGCTCCCGACGCCCCGACGGAAGGCACGCCGGACGTCGACCTCGCGTTCAAGACGAAGGCAAGCGCCGTCCCCCCGCGACACGCTGACCCCGAGCAAGAAGACGACGCCGGCGCGCTCGCGGAAAGCCTGCAGGACGTCGCCCTCGTACCTGAGATGACGGTGCAACCAGTCCCCGATGCGGCTACGTCGCTCCTCGTCGACCAAAAGGTACCGACTAACTCCCATCTTACGTCATTTCGACTCGGCCTCAACCCGCCAAACGACCTCGCTTTGGCGGGCGCTCTCATTGAGGCGAGTGCAACCCCACTGGGGTTTCGTATACGGTCGCCTTGGGACCGGCTGACGGACGTCTCGACCTACGGGCCCTCTGGGTCCGAGGAAGATGACAACCCCAGCGTCTGTTGGGATTTCTCCGGACTTGGCAACCCCAGTGCCATGCGGGACTTCATGACCGCATGTGACTACTGCCTATCCGACTGTTCCGACGGAAGCCGCAGCCTTGGCGATGAGAGCTGCGGCCCAAGCCGCGAATGTTTCCACATCGAGCTAGGGGATCCCTCCGAAGGCAACCGTCTCGGCATGCCGGAGGACGGTGATCTTCCTAGGCCGGTGCCTCGCGCCGACATCCCACGGGAGCTAGCTGTGGTCCCCGCTCCGGCGGGGGGTTACGACCCACAACTCGAGCAAGTCCGCGAGGCGCAGGCCAGGCTCAACGAGGGAACAGGAGCGCTTGAGCCGATCCGTCGGGACGTCGGGCAGGTATGGGCGGACCAACCCCTGGCCGAAGAAATACGTCACCTGCCCCAAGGTCTCCAGCACCGCGTCGCCAACGATGTCAGGGTCAGGCCATCGCCCGCATCCAGCGGGGTTCGTCAGAACCTGGCAGCCGCAGCGATGCTCCTCCGCGCGATGCCGGAGCCATCAACCACCGAGGGTCGGCGAATCCAGGGAGAGCTCAAGAATCTCCTGGAAGGCGCTGTGGCCCGACGGGCCGAGAGCACTGCCTCCCGAAGGCAAGGACATCCCTCGGAACCTCATGCCGCGACTTCCCGATTCATGCGGGAAGCCTCGGTCTACACCGGGCGCACGCGCAACACCGCGCCTGCGGCCCCGGGCCACCTCGGCAACGAGCACCATCGACGCGACCGTCGGGCCCACCTCGACGAAAGGGTGCGCCGAGGCTACCACCCCAGGCGTGGGGGGCGCTACGACAGCGGGGAGGATCGGAGTCCCTCGCCCGAACCACCCGGTCCGCAGGCCTTCAGTCGGGCCATCCGACGGGCGCCGTTCCCGACCCGGTTCCGACCCCCGACTACTATCACGAAGTACTCGGGGGAAACGAGACCGGAACTGTGGCTCGCGGACTACCGCCTTGCCTGCCAACTGGGTGGGACGGACGACGACAACCTCATCATCCGTAACCTCCCCCTGTTCCTCTCCGACACTGCTCGCGCCTGGTTGGAGCACCTGCCTCCGGGGCAGATCTCCAACTGGGACGACTTGGTCCAAGCCTTCGCTGGGAATTTCCAGGGCACGTACGTGCGCCCCGGGAATTCCTGGGACCTTCGAAGCTGCCGGCAACAGCCGGGGGAGTCGCTCCGGGACTACATCCGGCGATTCTTGAAGCAGCGCACCGAGCTGCCCAACATCACCAACTCGGATGTCATCGGCGCGTTCCTCGCCGGCACCACTTGCCGCGACCTGGTGAGCAAGCTGGGTCGCAAGACCCCCACCAGGGCGAGCGAGCTGATGGACATCGCCACCAAGTTCGCCTCTGGCCAGGAGGCGGTCGAGGCTATCTTCCGAAAGGACAAGCAGCCCCAGGGCCGCCCATCGGAAGAGGCTCCCGAGGCGTCTACTCCGCGCGGCGCCAAGAAGAAAGGCAAGAAGAAGTCGCAATCGAAACGCGACACCGCTGACGCGGACCTTGTCGCCGCCGCCGAGTACAAGAACCCTCGGAAGCCCCCTGGAGGTGCAAACCTCTTCGACAAGATGCTCAAGGAGCCGTGCCCCTACCATCAGGGGCCCGTCAAGCACACCCTCGAGGAGTGCATTATGCTTCAGCGTCACTTCCACAGGGCCGGGCCACCCGCCGAGGGTGGCAGGGCCCGCGACGACGACAAGAACGAAGATCACCAAGCAGGAGAGTTCCCCGAGGTCCGCGACTGCTTCATGATCTATGGAGGGCATGCGGCGAACGCCTCGGCTCGGCATCGCAAGCAAGAGCGTCGGGAGGTCTGCTCGGTGAAGGTGGCGGCGCCAGTCTACCTAGACTGGTCCGACAAGCCCATCACCTTCGACCAGGCCGACCACCCCGACCATGTGCCGAGCCCGGGGAAATACCCGCTCGTCGTCGACCCCGTTGTCGGCAATGTCAGGCTCACCAAGGTCCTGATGGATGGGAGCAGCTGCCTCAACATCATCTACGCCGAGACCCTCAAGCTCCTGCGCATCGATCTGTCCTCCGTCCGAGCAGGCGCTGCGCCCTTCCATGGGATCATCCCTGGGAAGCGCGTCCAGCCCCTCGGGCGACTCGACCTCCCCGTCTGCCCCGGGACGCCCTCCAACTTCCGAAGGGAGACCCTGACGTTCGAGGTGGTCGGGTTCCGAGGAACCTACCACGCCGTACTAGGGAGGCCATGTTACGCGAAGTTCATGGCCGTCCCCAACTACACCTACCTGAAGCTCAAGATGCCGGGCCCCAACGGGGTCATCACCGTCGGCCCCACGTACAAACACGCGTTCGAATGCGACGTGGAGTGCGTGGAGTACGCCGAGGCCCTCGCCGAGTCCGAGGCCCTCATCGCCGACCTGGAGAACCTCTCCAAGGAGGTGCCAGACGTGAAGCGCCATGCCGGCAACTTCGAGCCAGCAGAAACGGTTAAGGCCGTCCCTCTTGACCCCAGTGGCGACACCACCAAGCAGGTCCGGATCGGTTCCGGGCTCGACCCCAAATAGGAAGCAGTGCTCGTCGACTTTCTCCGCGCAAACGCCGACGTCTTTGCGTGGAGTCCCTCGGACATGCCCGGCATACCGAGGGATGTCGCCGAGCACTCGCTGGATATTCGGACCGGAGCCCGACCCGTCAGGCAGTCTCTGCGCCGATTCGACGAGGAGAAGCGCAGAGTGATTGGCGAAGAGATCCACAAGCTAATGGCAGCAGGGTTCATCAAAGAGGTATTCCATCCCGAATGGCTCGCCAACCCTGTGCTTGTGAGGAAGAAAGGGGGGAAATGGCGGATGTGTGTAGACTACACTGGTCTCAACAAAGCATGTCCGAAGGTTCCCTACCCTCTGCCCCGCATCGATCAAATCGTGGATTCCACCGCTGGGTGCGAAACCCTGTCCTTCCTCGATGCCTACTCAGGGTATCACCAGATCCGGATGAAAGAGTCCGACCAGCTCGCGACTTCTTTCATCACGCCGTTCGGCATGTACTGCTATGTCACCATGCCGTTCGGTTTGAGGAATGCGGGCGCGACGTACCAGCGGTGCATGAACCATGTGTTCGGCGAACACATCGGTCGCACAGTCGAGGCCTACGTCGATGACATCGTAGTCAAGACAAGGAAGGCTTCCGACCTCTTCTCCGACCTTGAAGTGACATTCCGATGTCTCAAGGCGAAAGGAGTCAAGCTCAACCCTGAGAAGTGTGTCTTCGGGGTGCCCCGAGGCATGCTCCTAGGGTTCATCGTCTCCGAGCGAGGCATTGAAGCCAACCCGGAGAAGATCGCGGCCATCACCAGCATGGGGCCCATCAAGGACTTAAAAGGTGTACAGAGGGTCATGGGATGCCTCGCGGCCCTGAGCCGCTTCATCTCACGCCTCGGCGAAAGAGGTCTGCCTCTGTACCGCCTCTTAAGGAAGGCCGAGTGTTTCGCTTGGACCCCTGAGGCCGAGGAAGCCCTCGGCAACCTGAAGGCGCTCCTTACGAAGGCGCCTGTCTTGGTGCCCCCGGCGGTTGGAGAAGCCCTCTTGGTCTACGTCGCCGCGACCACTCAGGTGGTTAGCGCCGCGATTGTGGTCGAGAGGCAAGAGGAAGGGCATGCATTGCCCGTTCAGAGGCCGGTCTACTTCGTCAGCGAAGTGCTGTCCGAGACCAAGATCCGCTACCCACAAGTTCAAAAGCTGCTATATGCTGTGATCCTGACAAGGCGGAAGCTGCGACACTACTTCGAGTCTCATCCGGTAACTGTGGTGTCATCCTTCCCCCTGGGGGAGATCATCCAGTGCCGAGAGGCCTCGGGCAGGATCGCAAAGTGGGCGGTGGAAATCATGGGCGAAACGATCTCGTTCGCCCCTCGGAAGGCCATCAAGTCCTAGGTGTTGGCGGACTTCGTGGCCGAATGGGTTGACACCCAGTTGCCGACGGCTCCGATCCAACCGGAGCTCTAGACCATGTTTTTCGACGGGTCGCTGATGAAGACAGGAGCCGGCGCGGGCCTGCTCTTCATCTCGCCCCTTGGAAAGCACCTGCGCTACGTGCTGCGCCTCCATTTCCCGGCGTCCAACAATGTGGCCGAGTACGAAGCTCTGGTCAACGGGTTGCGGATCGCCATCGAGCTAGGGGTCAGACGCCTCGACGCCCGTGATGATTCGCAGCTCGTCATCGACCAAGTCATGAAGAACTCCCACTGCCGCGACCCGAAGATGGAGGCCTACTGCGACGAGGTTCGGCGCCTGGAAGACAAGTTCTTCGGCTCGAGCTCAATCACATCGCTCGGCGCTACAACGAAACCGCAGACGAGCTGGCTAAAATAGCCTCGGGGCGAACGACGGTCCCCCCGGACGTCTTCTCCCGGGATCTGCATCGACCCTCTGTCAAGATCGACGACGTGCCCGAGCCCGAGGCACCCTCGGCTCAGCCCGAGGTACCCTCGGCCCCCGAGGGCGAGGCACTGGACGTCGAGGAAGAGCAGAGCGGGGCCACGCCTGATCGAGATTGGCAGGCCCCGTACCTGCAATATCTCCGTCGAGGAGAGCTACCCCCCGACCAAGTCGAGGCTCGGCGGGTAGCGCGACGCGCCAAGTCGTTCGTCTTGCTGGGCGATGAAGAGGAGCTCTACCATCGCAGCCCCTCGGGCATCCTCCAGCGATGCATCTCCATCGCCGAAGGTCGGGAACTGCTGCAAGAAATACACTCGGGGGCTTGCGGCCACCACGCGGCGCCTCGAGCCCTTATCGGGAATGCTTTCCGGCAAGGCTTCTACTGGCCAACGGCGGTGGCTGACGCCACTAGAATTGTCCGCACCTGCGAAGGGTGCCAATTTTATGCGAAGCAGACCCACCTGCCTGCTCAGGCTCTGCAGACGATACCCATCACCTGGCCCTTCGCCGTATGGGGTCTGGACCTCGTTGGTCCCTTGCAGAAGGCGCCCGGGGGCTACACGCACCTGCTGGTCGCCATCGACAAATTCTCCAAGTGGATCGAGGTCCGACCTCTGAACAGCATCAGGTCCGAGCAGGCGGTGGCGTTCTTCACCAACATCATCCATCGCTTCGGGGTCCCGAACTCCATCATCACCGACAACGGCACCCAGTTCACCGGCAAAAAATTCTTGGATTTTTGTGAGGATCACCATATCCGGGTGGACTGGGCCGCCGTGGCTCATCCCATGTCGAATGGGCAAGTAGAGCGTGCCAACGGCATGATTCTACAAGGGCTCAAGCCTCGGATCTACAACGACCTCAACAAGTTCGGCAAGCGGTGGATGAAGGAACTCCCCTCGGTGGCCTGGAGCCTAAGGACGACGCCGAGTCGCGCCACGGGTTTCACGCCGTTTTTCCTGGTCTACGGGGCTGAAGCTATCTTGCCCACTGACCTGGAATACGGCTCCCCGAGGACGAAGGCCTACACCGATCAAAGCAACCAAGCTAGCCGAGAAGAATCGCTGGACCAGCTGGAGGAGGCTCGAGACAGGGCCTTACTACACTCGGCGCGGTACCAGCAGTCCCTGCGACGCTACCACGCCCGAGGGGTCCGGTCCCGAGACCTCCAGGTGGGCGATCTGGTGCTTCGACTGCGGCAAGACGCCCGAGGGAGGCACAAGCTCACGCCCCCCTGGGAAGGGCCATTCGTCATCGCCAAAGTTCTGAAGCCCGGAACATACAAGCTGGCCAACAATCAAGGCGAGATCTACGGCAACGCCTGGAACATCAAACAGCTACGTCGTTTCTACCCTTAAGATGTTTCCAAGTTGTTCATATACCTCGCACCTACGCAAAGTTTAGTCGTCAAGGAAGGGTCGGCCTAGCCCCGGCAAAGCCCGACCCTCCCTCGGGGGCTAAAAGGGGAGAGACCCCCTCTGCGTCGAATTTTTCCTCGAAAAAGGATCTCTTTCTAGCAGGATTACTCTCGTGCTTCTTGACTACTTCGGAAAGCGGATCCTGGAAACGACAGAGTACACGTAAGCAGCCAAGGCTGACCGAGCCGAGGGACTCCTACGCCTCCGGGATACGGATACCTCACTCATCACCTTCTGCGATAAGTAACTCGCGCTCGGATAAAGCGACTCCGTGGACCGAACAAGTCTTCACGCTCGGAAGTTCTCCTGCCGAAGCAGTCCTTCAAGCTTTCTCGACTAAGTCGGGGACAGGGCCTCATGGACGGGTGAAAGTACGCGTAAGCGGCAAGGCCGACCGAGCCGAGGGATTCCCACGCCTCTGGGATACGGATACCTCACTCGTCCCTTCCGCGAGAAGTAACTCTCGCTCACACAAACATCCCTGTTACCGACAGAGTCCAGATGCTCGAAACAAGAGGAAAAAAGATGCAGCTTCGCAAGCACGGCGAGGGTGTGTTTTCTGGCCTCGGCGGCCGCAGAAGGCACACGCTACAAGACGATCTGATCCTGCAGGCTCGGGTCTTCACGCTGAAGGGAGTCGTAGCACCCTCGGCATCGACGACGTCTTCAGCTATGTCCGACCCAGCCTCGGACGGCGGCGCGGTCCAGGGACCCCTCCGGGAATCCGGCCCGAGCAGGCGGCTCGGCCGGTTACCCCTGGGGCCTCGGCTAACCGGCTTCCAAGGGCGCCAGCCCGACCCGAGGCCTCGGCGGATCGACTTTGGCGTCGGCTCCGCTGACGGACAACACGGCTAGGCTCCGGCCAACCAGGTCCCCATTCTCGAGCCAACTCCGCCTCTGTTCATACTGATATCGCTACCCCTGGCCTCGGCTCATCGAAGGGCAGCCGAGGGGTCTCTTTAACTAAGCTAGAGGAGCCCCAGACAACAAGGCCGATCGAGCCGAGGGATTCCCACGCCTCCGGGATACGGATACCTCATTCGTCGCCTTGACACGGGGCGACTCATGCTTGGTAAAGCGGTTCAGATAATCAACAGGCGAGACTTAGTGCTCGAAAATGAAGAAAAAACACGGCTCCGTGCCGAAATTACATATATGTTCAGGCCTCGACAGCCACAATGAACAAACACACTGGCATTCGAAGTGCCATTACGAACGGAACTCCGGTTCCCCCTCCGCAGGTACGAACAACCCCACTCCGAGGGGGAAGGCCTGCGGAGCAACGGAAGGCCGACGAACGGCGCGCCGTCACCTGCTCCTGCAGCGGCGACGACGACGACTTCTGCTCCGGGGGGTCGAACAGCGGCAGCACTGACCCTAGGGTGGATGCTGCTGCCAGGAGGCCCCCGCCCACGACAAAACTCGTGAGGCAAGGACGGACAGAAGGCCGTAGAGTTGGAGGTCAGTTCGTGGCCGGCCCCGGCTATCGTGCCGGCGGAAGAACCTCTTCCAGCTGCCGTGGCGGACGCCGGCGCCGCGAGCGGCTCCGAAGCCACTCGCGTCTGAAGACCGGGCACGCTGCAGCTGCCAGCGCCACGGACAACAACCGCTCCTCCCCCCCATCACTGAGTGAAGGAGCGGGCCGCCGCCCACACGGGGGCTGACCTCAACTCGGCGCACTCCTCTCCCCAGCCCTGGTGATGAAAATCCTTGAGGCTGAGGGAGGGCCAGAGGCCGCAGCCCGGCTCGCTTTCCCCCACCATCAAGCCGGAGGTCACCATCTCGGGTGACCGCCGGTGGAGGGGAGCAGCCGGGCTGCATGATGAAAATCCTTGAAGCCGAACGATGGCTGAGAGGTACCAACTCCCACGGGGTTGCGTTCCTCCAACGAGGAGGCGGAAAGGCGGCGGATACCCCCCATCCGGGGGCTTGGAAGATGGAAAGACACGACGCATAAGCGAGGAAGAAGACATGGTTGCCTTCCGAAAGGAGTCTCCCTCCTTTTAAAGGCAACTCTCCCTACGTGCGCCCCCAGACGCCGCGGGCTGAGTCTTATCCAACACGCTCCAAGGCCCTCCCCTGCGACTCGGGGGCTGGGTCCCGCATGTCATGCAAACCAGCTCAGGGCAGAAGAAGCCAAACCGCCGCGCGTGGTGCGCACGACTGTCCAGCGGTTACAAGTGACCCCCCACTTTTGCCCAGACCAACGGGCGGAAGGGGCGGGCAGCCATGCAGACGGCATGCAACCGCGCCAGGTGGACGCGCTTCTCCGACTTCTGACACACCAGCTTGGAAGCCCAGGCCCACGCGTCAAGCAACCGGCGCGCCAATTGCTGCATGCAAGCAACCGCACCGCCACTTGCGCCACCGTCGCGCCTCTTCGGTTGCGGAGCCTATGCCGCGACTCGAGGCGACCCAGCAGCGCTAGCCTGGCGCGTTGGTCAAAGCGACCGAAAGTGGGCCAGCAGTAATGGCGGTGGCAGGCGGGCGGGCGCAGCAGTCACGTCGTCAGCCAGGCTCACGTCTCATCCTGGGGCAGCAAGAGAGCCTCCTCCCACGGCGTGAAGACGGTGCGCCCGTGACCCGTCCCTCGAACGAATCGCGCACGCGTAACAGCCACCCCGCCAACCACTCGCCCCGTCGCATTAACTCCGCGGCGGGACACGCGACGCCTCTGGCGGGAGAAGCGCGCGGCGCTTCACCTTCGCCGTAATAACCGCGTCAAAAAAAGGTACGCCACGTCGTTCGATTTCGTTTCCTTTTCCTTTTTCCTCTTTCTCTATCTCTTGCAACAGGGACCGGGAAAGGGGGATACCCCGAAAAGGATCCTTTTCCGCGAAGGAACCGGGCTCCGAGCCCCCCTACTGATCAGGGGTTCGAAGACTGGCCCTCCGAAGGGTTCAACAGTCGCCTCAGATCGCGTGGGCCCGACACCCACTACTGGTCAGGGGTTTGAAGGCCAGCCCCCCGAAGGGCTCCATGGCCGCCTCAGGCTACTCGGGCTCCGCGCCCATTACTGATCAGGGGTTCGAAGGCTGGCCCCCGAAGGGTTCACAGTCGCCTCAGACACCGAGCGAGGGATGACCAGGGGTACGTTCGATACATAACCGAGGCTCGGGCTGCGCTCCCGAGGTACCCTAGGACATTTCCGAGACCAGCGGGAACGATCTTGTAATGGAATCCCATCGGAGGGAGGCATCGAGCCCTCGGACCCCGTCGCCAGGGGACCGGGTCCGGCAAATCACCCACAGGTACTTTTGGGCGTGCCTCTGGGCCCCTAGCCGACCCCCAACGAACGGGGCACGGACGCCCACTCGGATTACCCGCTTGCAGCTCACCGGAGACACCATGTTCGGTGCCCATCGAGGGTAACATGGCGCACTCCCCCCCTCCTCCTTGCGGAAAGGCGACGTAGGGGCGTATGTAAAAAGTCGAGTCTGTCCCTGATCGTCCTCTCGCCCTGTGTAGAGGCTCGGGGGCTGCTCTCGCAAAAACCGGCTCCGGCCAAACCGTTGACAGCGTCAACATACCAGCCCGAGAGCTTGGGCCCCGACTGTGCACCCGGGCTACGGCCAGTTCGCATGAGGGAACGACCAGACCAGCCGAAGCATTACGCAAGGTATTAAGACCTCGAAGGAGTGTAACCACTCCTCCGAGGCCTTGGGGGCTACACCCGGCGGGTGCGCTCGCGCGCACCCACCGGAACAAAATGCAACCGAGAAAGGCTGGTCCCCTTGCAAAAAAGTGCGACGAAAGCCTCCAAGCGAGTGCTAACACTCCCTTCGAGGCTCGGGGGCTACTGTCGGGGACCATAATTAGGGGTACCCTCAAGACGCCTAATTCTCAGCTGGTAACCCCCATCAGCATAAAGCTGCAAAGGCCTGATGGGTTCGATTAAGTCAGGGATCAGTCCACACGAGTGACTCGATCACGCTTCACCCGAGCCTAGCCTCGGCCAAGGGCAGCCGACCTCGAGAGACTTCTGTCTCGCCCGAGGCCCCCCTTTTTATGGCGGACACATCACCGGCTCGCCCGAGGCCTTGGCTTCGCTCAGAAGCAACCCTGACTAAATCGCCACACCGACTGACCGAGTTGCAGGAGCATTTAACGCAAAGAGTGAGTCAGACAGACAGTCAGGCCTTGCCAAAGGCGCCACGGCGAACTCCGCTCCGCCCGACCCCAGGGCTCGGCCTCGGGCTAAGACCCGGAAGACGGCGAACTCCGCTCCGCCCGACCCCAGGGCTCGGACTCGGGCTAAGACCCGGAAGACGGCGAACTCCGCTCCGCCCGACCCCAGGGCTCGGACTCGGGCTAAGACCCGGAAGACGGCGAACTCCGCTCCGCCCGACCCCAGGGCTCGGACTCGGGCTAAGACCCGGAAGACGGCGAACTCCGCTCCGCCCGACCCCAGGGCTCGGACCCGGGCTAAGACCCGGAAGACGACGAAACTCTGCCTCGCCCGACCCCAGGGCTCGGGCTCCGCCCTGGCCTCAGCCAAACGACCTCCGCCTCGCCCGACCCCATGGCTCGGACTCGGCCTCGGCAACAGAAGACAGACTCAACCTCGGCTTCGGAGGAGCCCCCACGTCACCCCGCCTAGGGCACAGACCCGCCACGTCAACAGGAAGCGTCATGATCGTCCTACCCCGAATCGACTCGGGTCACGGAGAACAAGACCGGCGTCCCATCCGGCCAGCTCCGCCGGATGGGCAATGATGGCGCTCCACAAGCTCTGTGACGACGGCGGCCCCCAGCTCTCTTACGGAAGCAGGGCGACGTCAGCAAGGACCCGACCGCTCCAACAGCTGTCCCTCCGCCAGGCTCCGTCGCACCTCCGACAGCCACGACATCACGCCAGCAAGGTGCCAAGACCTCTCCGGCTGCCACATTGGCATGTACCTAGGGCGCTAGCTCTCCCTCCGCTAGACACGTAGCACTCTGCTACACCCCCCATTGTACACCTGGATCCTCTCCTTACGACTATAAAAGGGAGGACCAGGGCCTTCTTAGAGAAGGTTGGCCGCGCGGGACCGAGGACGGGACAGGCGCTCTCTTGGGGCCGCTCGCTTCCCTCACCCGCGTGGACGCTTGTAACCCCCCTACTGCAAGCGCACCCGACCTGGGCGCGGGACGAACACGAAGGCCGCGGGACTTCCACCTCTCTCACGCTCGACTCCGGCCACCTCGCCTCTCCCCCCTTCGCGCTCGCCCACGCGCTCGACCCATCTGGGCTGGGGCACGCAGCACACTCACTCGTCGGCTTTGGGACCCCCTGTCTCGAAACGCCGACACAAAGGTTCACACTTAGCCAATAAAAAGACCAAGAAATGAGTTCAACAAAGAGAGCAAGAGATAACCGAAGGCTGCCCTGGTCTGGCGCACCGGACTGTCCGGTGTGCCACCGGACAGTGTCCGGTGCACCAGGGGACTCCAAGCCAAACTTCGCACCTTCGGGAATTTTCAGAGGCGCTTCGCTATAATTCATCGGACTGTCCGGTGCACCACCGGACAGTGTCCGGTGCTCCAGAGGAGAGCGACTCTGAACTCGCCAGCTTCGGATTTTCGCTTCGCTATAATTCACCGGACATGTCCGGTGCACACCGGACTGTCCGGTGAGCCAGCGGAGCAACGACTCTCCGCGCCAACGGTCGTCTGCAACGCATTAAATGCGCGCCAGCGTGCGCAGAGGAGCAAAGCACGCGCGGGTGGCACACCGGACAGTCTACAGGACTTGTCCGGTGCACCACCGGACAGCCAGGCGGGCCCACAAGTCAGAACTCCAACTGTCGGAACCCAACGGCCTGGTGACGTGGCTGGCGCACCGGACTGTCCGGTGCGCCATGCGACAGCAGTCTCCACCAAACGGCTAGTTTGGTGGTTGGGATTATAAATACCTGAAAGGGAAATGTGCCCTTGGGCCATTTCTAAGTATTTTGGTGATTGAGTGCCAACTCAAGTGCTTAAATGTGAATTTATGCCATGGATGAATAAAGTGCAAATCAAGAGCAAAGGTATGTTTCTAAGTCTTAGTACATTGGTTTTGTGTACTAATATACTTGTCTAAGTATTGGAAACAGGAAGAAAAAGAAAGGAAAAGAGTTGGCTGTGTACAGCCAGAAGGCTGCTTCGGTCTGGAGCACCGGACTGTCCGGTGGTGCACCGGACAGTGTCCGGTGCGCCAGGCTGCCTCGGCCGAAGAGGCCGCTCTCGGGAATTTGCTGACGGCGTACGACTAAAATTCACCGGACTGTCCGGTGTGCACCGGACTGTCCGGTGAGCCAACGGTCGGCCGGGCCAACGGTCGGCCGCGGATTCTGCGCGCGACACGTGGCCAAGCCAACGGTCGGAAGGGGGCACCGGACTGTCCGGTGTGCACCGGACATGTCCGGTGCGCCAACGGCTCCCAGATCTGCAACGGTCGGCTTCGCCATTTAAGGAAAGGAATCGGGCACCGGACACTGTCCGGTGTGCACCGGACTGTCCTGTGCGCCCGATGACAGAAGGCAAGGATGGCCTTCCAGATTTGTTCTCAACGGCTCCTAGCTGCCTTGGGGCTATAAAAGGGACCCCTAGGCGCATGGAGGAGTACACCAAGCATTACTACAACATTCCTAAGCACCAAGACATCGATCTCACGCATTCGTTTCATTGTGATAGCATCTAGAGCTCTTGTTGAGTTGCGAACTCTTTGAGTTGTGTTGCGAGCTCTTGTTGCGACTTGTGTGCGTGTTGTTGCTCTGATCTTTTGAAGTCTTGTGTGCGTTGCTCATTCCCCCTTTGCTCTGTGTTCTTTGTGAACTTCAATTGTAAGGGCGAGAGGCTCCAAGTTGTGGAGATTCCTCGCGAACGGGATTGAGAAAAAGCAAGCAAAACACCGTGGTATTCAAGTGGGTCTTTGGACCGCTTGAGAGGGGTTGATTGCAACCCTCGTCCGTTGGGACGCCACAACGTGGAGTAGGCAAGCGTTGGTCTTGGCCGAACCACGGGATAAACCACTGTGTCATCTCTGTGATTGATCTCTTGTGGTATTGTGTTTTGTTGAGACTCCTTTCTAGCCACTTGGCATTTATTGTGCTAACACTTAACAAGTTTTTGTGGCTATAAGCTTAAGTTTTACAGGATCACCTATTCACCCCCCCTCTAGGTGCTCTCAATTGGTATCAGAGCCGTTCTCTTCAAGAAAGGGACTAACCGCCCGAAGAGATGGATCCTAAGGGGAAGGGAATCGTGATCAACGACAAGGAAAAGGAGTCCTTCGTCAACGAGCCAAAAGATGACAAATCCAACGACTCTGGCTCGGGCCACAGACGTAAAGATGGGAAGAAGAAGAAGACAAGACGTATCAAGGAGATCGTCTACTACGACAGCGACGAGTCTACTTCTTCCCACAAGGACGACGACTACGACAAACAAAAGACGGTTAACTCAAACTTTTCTTTTGATTATTCGCGCATTCCGCACAGCTCAAATGCTCATTTGCTCCCCATTCCACTTGGCAAGCCTCCTCACTTTGATGGAGAGGACTACGGATTTTGGAGTCACAAAATGCGTACACACCTATTTTCTCTCCATCCAAGCATTTGGGATATTGTGGAAAGTGGAATGAAATTTGATAGCTCGGATAGTCCTTCGTTTATTAATGAACAGATCCATAAAAATGCACAAGCTACTACTGTGTTGCTAGCCTCTTTGTGCAGGAATGAGTATCACAAGGTGAGCGGCTTGGACAATGCCAAGCAGATTTGGGACACCCTCAAGATCTCTCATGAGGGGAATGATGTCACCTTACTCACCAAGATGGAGTTGGTGGAGGGCGAGCTCGGACGATTCGCGATGATAAGGGGCGAGGAGCCAACACAAACATACAACCGGCTCAAGATCCTTATCAACAAAATAAGGAGCTACGGAAGCACGCGATGGACGGATCACGACGTCGTCCGCCTAATGCTAAGGTCATTTACCGTTCTTGATCCTCATCTCGTGAACAATATTCGTGAGAATCCCAGGTACACGAAGATGACGCCCGAGGAGGTACTCGGAAAATTCGTAAGCGGGCAGATGATGATCAAGGAGGCAAGATACGTGGACGACGCCTTGAATGGACCGATCAACGAGCCTCAACCCCTTGCTCTCAAGGCAACAAGAAGCAAGGAGGCGCTACCTAGCAGGGTGGCACAAATTGAGGCGGCCGGACTTAATGATGAAGAGATGGCCCTCATCATCAAAAGATTCAAGACGGCGCTTAAAGGTCGCAAGGGACAGCCAAGCAAGACCAAAGCCAAGGGGAAGCGTTCGTGCTTCAAATGCGGTAAGCTTGGTCATTTTATTGCTAACTGTCCCGACAATGATAGTGATCAGGACCAAGGGAACAAGAGGGAGAAGAAGAAGAATTATAAGAAGGCAAAGGGCGAGGCTCATCTTGGCAAGGAGTGGGATTCGGACTGCTCCTCGTCTGACTCCGACAATGAGGGACTCGCCGCCACTGCATTCAACAAGTCATCCCTCTTCCCCAACGAGCGTCACACTTGCCTCATGGCAAGAGAGAAGAAGGTAATCACTCGTAATGATGTCACTTATGATTCTTCTAGTGACGATGAGTCTAGTGAGGATGAAATAGATTACTCTAGTTTGTTCAAGGGATTGGATAGAAATAAAATTGATAAAATCAATGAATTGATTGATGCCTTGAATGAAAAGGATAGGCTTTTAGAAAAGCAAGAGGATTTGTTGTATGATGAACATGATAAGTTTGTAGAGGCACAAAAATCCTATGCTTTAGAAGTTAAAAGAAATGAAGTGCTTTCTAGTGAATTATCTTCTTGTCATGAAAACATTGCTACTTTAAAGAGTGTTAATGATGACTTAAATGCTAAACTAGAAGTAGCTAGTAAATCAACATCTTGTGTAGAAATTGTTGAAACGTGCACTAGGTGTAAAGATCTTAATGTTGATGCTTGTAGTAAACATCTAGTTTCAATTTCTAAATTGAATGATGAAGTGGCTAGTCTTAATGCTCAACTTAAGGCTAGCAAAAGCGAATTTGATAAGCTAAAATTTGCAAGGGATGCCTACACGATTGGTAGACACCCCTCAATTAAGGATGGACTTGGCTTCAAAAGGGAAGCCAAGAACTTAACAAGCCATAAGGCTCCCATTCCCGCTAAGGAGAAAGGGAAGGCCCCTATGGCTACTAGTGCTAAAAAGAACCATGCCTTTTTGTATCATGATAGGAAAAATTCTAGAAATGCTTTTAGAAGTCATGATGCTTTTGATTCACATGCTTATGATTCTTATGCTATGACTGCTTCTAGTTCTCATGTTGTGCATGATAGAAAGGTTGGTAGAAGAAATGTTATTCACAATATGCCTAGGAGAAATGTTGTTAATGCTCATAGGAAAGTTCATGGACCTTCTACAATTTATCATGCCCTAAATGCTTCCTTTGCTATTTGTAGAAAGGATAGGAAGATAGTTGCTAGGAAGTTAGGGGCAAAATGCAAGGGAGACAAAACTTGCATTTGGGTCCCTAAGGATATTTGCACTAACCTTGTAGGACCCAACAAGAGTTGGGTACCTAAGTCCCAAGCCTAAATTTGTCTTGCAGGTTTATGCATCTGGGGGTTCAAGCTGGATTATTGATAGCGGATGCACAAACCATATGACGGGGGAGAAGAAGATGTTCACCTCCTACGTCAAGAATAAAGATTCCCAAGATTCAATTATATTCGGTGATGGGAATCAAGGCAAGGTAAAAGGGTTAGGTAAAATTGCAATTTCTAATGAGCACTCTATCTCTAATGTGTTTTTAGTAGAGTCTCTTGGATATAATTTGCTATCTGTTAGTCAATTATGCAACATGGGGTATAACTGTCTATTTACAAATGTAGATGTGTCTGTCTTTAGAAGAAGTGATGGTTCACTAGCATTTAAGGGTGTATTAGACGGCAAACTTTATTTAGTTGATTTTGCAAAAGAGGAGGCCGGTCTAGATGCATGCTTAATAGCTAAGACTAGCATGGGCTGGCTGTGGCATCGCCGCTCAGCACATGTGGGGATGAAGAACCTTCACAAGCTTCTAAAGGGAGAACACGTGATAGGTTTGACTAACGTACAATTCGAAAAAGATAGACCTTGTGCAGCTTGTCAAGCAGGTAAACAAGTGGGAGGAGCACATCACAGCAAGAATGTGATGACCACATCAAGACCCCTGGAGCTGCTACACATGGACCTCTTCGGACTCGTCGCCTATCTGAGCATAGGAGGAAGTAAGTATGGTCTAGTTATTGTTGATGACTTTTCCCGCTTCACTTGGGTGTTCTTTTTGCAGGATAAGTCTGAAACCCAAGGGACCCTCAAGCTCTTCCTCAGGAGAGCTCAAAATGAGTTTGAGCTCAAGGTGAAGAAGATAAGGAGCGACAACGGGTCGGAGTTCAAGAACCTTCAAGTGGAGGAGTTCCTTGAGGAGGAAGGGATCAAGCACGAGTTCTCCGCTCCCTACACACCACAGCAAAATGGAGTGGTAGAGAGGAAGAACAGGACGCTAATCGACATGGCAAGGACTATGCTTGGAGAATTCAAGACCCCCGAGCGTTTTTGGTCGGAAGCCGTGAACACGGCTTGCCACGCCATCAACAGGGTCTACCTTCACCGCCTCCTCAAGAAGACGTCATATGAGCTTCTAACCGGTAACAAACCCAATGTATCGTACTTTCGTGTATTTGGGAGCAAGTGCTACATTCTAGTGAAGAAGGGTAGAAATTCTAAATTTGCTCCCAAAGCAGTAGAAGGGTTTTTGTTAGGTTATGACTCAAATACAAAGGCGTATAGAGTCTTCAACAAATCATCGGGTTTGGTTGAAGTCTCTAGCGACGTTGTATTTGATGAGACTAATGGCTCTCCAGGAGAGCAAGTTGTTGATCTTGATGATGTAGATGAAGAAGACGTTCCAACGGCCGCTATGCGCACCATGGCGATTGGTGATGTGCGACCACAGGAACAATTGGAGCAAGATCAACCTTCTTCCTCAACTATGGTGCAACCCCCAACTCAAGACGATGAACAGGTTCATCAACAGGAGGCGTGTGATCAAGGGGGAGCACAAGATGATCATGTGATGGAGGAAGATGCGCAACCGGCACCTCCAACCCAAGTCCGAGCGGTGATTCAAAGGGATCATCCTGTCGACCAAATTTTGGGTGACATTAGTAAGGGAGTAACTACTCGATCTAGATTAGTTAATTTTTGTGAGCATTACTCCTTTGTCTCTTCTATTGAGCCTTTCAGGGTAGAGGAGGCCTTGCTAGATCCGGACTGGGTGTTGGCCATGCAGGAGGAGCTCAACAACTTCAAGCGCAATGAAGTTTGGACACTGGTGCCTCGTCCCAAGCAAAATGTTGTGGGAACCAAGTGGGTGTTCCGCAACAAACAGGACGAGCACGGGGTGGTGACGAGGAACAAGGCTCGACTTGTGGCAAAAGGTTATGCCCAAGTCGCAGGTTTGGACTTTGAGGAGACGTTTGCTCCTGTGGCTAGGCTAGAATCAATTCGTATCTTGCTAGCATATGCCGCTCACCATTCTTTCAGGTTGTTCCAAATGGATGTGAAGAGCGCTTTCCTCAACGGGCCAATCAAGGAGGAGGTGTACGTGGAGCAACCCCCTGGCTTCAAGGATGAACGGTACCCCGACCACGTGTGTAAGCTCTCTAAGGCGCTCTATGGACTTAAGCAAGCCCCAAGAGCATGGTGTGAATGCCTTAGAGACTTTTTACTTGCTAATGCTTTCAAGGTTGGGAAAGCCGATCCAACTCTGTTCACTAAGACATGTGATGGTGATTTGTTTGTGTGCCAAATTTATGTCGATGACATAATATTTGGTTCTACTAACCAAAAGTCTTGTGAAGAGTTTAGCAGGGTGATGACGCAGAAATTCGAGATGTCGATGATGGGCGAGTTGAACTACTTCCTTGGGTTCCAAGTGAAGCAACTCAAAGATGGCACCTTCATCTCCCAAACGAAGTACACGCAAGATCTGCTAAAGCGGTTTGGGATGAAGGACGCCAAGCCCGCAAAGACTCCGATGGGAACCGACGGACACACCGACCTCAACAAAGGAGGTAAGTCCATTGATCAAAAAGCATACCGGTCAATGATAGGGTCTTTACTTTATTTATGTGCTAGTAGACCAGACATTATGCTTAGCGTATGCATGTGTGCTAGATTTCAATCCGATCCTAAGGAGTGTCACTCAGTGGCGGTGAAGCGAATTCTTAGATATTTGGTTGCTACGCCTTGCTTCGGGCTCTGGTATCCAAAGGGGTCTACCTTTGACTTGGTTGGATACTCAGACTCCGACTATGCTGGATGTAAGGTCGATAGGAAGAGTACATCAGGGACGTGCCAATTCTTGGGAAGGTCCCTGGTGTCGTGGAACTCTAAGAAACAAACCTCCGTTGCCCTATCCACCGCTGAGGCCGAGTATGTTGCCGCAGGACAGTGTTGCGCGCAACTACTCTGGATGAGGCAAACCCTCCGGGACTTTGGCTACAATCTGAGCAAAGTCCCACTCCTATGCGATAATGAGAGTGCTATCTGCATGGCGGAAAATCCTGTTGAACACAGCCGCACAAAGCACATAGACATCCGGCATCACTTTTTGAGAGACCACCAGCAAAAGGGAGATATCGAAGTGTTTCATGTTAGCACTGAGAACTAGCTAGCCGATATCTTTACCAAGCCTCTAGATGAGAAGACCTTTTGCAGGCTGCGTAGTGAGCTAAATGTCTTAGATTCGCGGAACTTGGATTGAATTGTAGCATACATGTGTTTATGCCTTTGATCATGTTCATTCTGCATTTTGTTGCTTATTGTGGTGCTCAAGTTGTACAAACACTCCCTGGACCTCATAGGTCCTTTTTGCAAGTGATGCACACATTTAGGGGGAGATGTGCTACAACTTGACCCTTTGAGACTAACCATTTGCTTGAGTTTGCTTGATTTAGTCTCGAAGGTGGATTGAAAGGGAAAGGTGAACTTGGACCATGCAAGACTTCCACTGCACTCCGATGAGAGGGTAACTTATTCCAAGTTCATCTCTATGATCTTATTGCCTTTGTACTCGTAATTGAAGATTTTGGTGAGGCAATGGGGTTAAAGGGCCAAGATTGATCCCGTTTTGGTGCTTGATGCCAAAGGGGGAGAAAATAAAGGCCAAAGCAATAGATGGATCAGCTACCACTTGAGAAACTTTGAAAATAGTAGAATAGAGCTTTTGGTTTGTCAAAACTCTTGTATTGTCTCTTTTGTCAAAAGTTGGCCTCTTGTGGGGAGAAGTGCTGATTATGAAAAAAAAGGGGGGAGTTTTTGAAATCTTTGATCAATCTCTTTTGGGATAACTCTCTATATGCTTCAACATGTGTGTTTGACTTAGAGATAGAGATTTGAGTTTGATTTGCAAAAACAAACCAAGTGGTGGCAAAGGATGATCCATATATGCCAAAATTGAATCAAAATCAATTTGAGTTTTATTTGAAGTGATTTTGCACTTGTTCTAGTTGCTTTATGTTGTGTTGGCATAAATCACCAAAAAGGGGGAGATTGAAAGGGAAATGTGCCCTTGGGCCATTTCTAAGTATTTTGGTGATTGAGTGCCAACTCAAGTGCTTAAATGTGAATATATGCCATGGATGAATAAAGTGCAAATCAAGAGCAAAGGTATGTTTCTAAGTCTTAGTACATTGGTTTTGTGTACTAATATACTTGTCTAAGTATTGGAAACAGGAAGAAAAAGAAAGGAAAAGAGTTGGTTGTGTACAGCCAGAAGGCTGCTTCGGTCTGGAGCACCGGACTGTCCGGTGGTGCACCGGACAGTGTCCGGTGCGCCAGGCTGCCTCGGCCGAAGAGGCCGCTCTCGGGAATTTGCTGACGGCGTATGGCTAAAATTCACCGGACTGTCCGGTGTGCACCGGACTGTCCGGTGAGCCAACGGTCGGCCGCGGATTCTGCACGCGACACGTGGCCAAGCCAACGGTCGGAAGGGGGCACCGGACTGTCCGGTGTGCACCGGACATGTCCGGTGCGCCAACGGCTCCCAGATCTGCAACGGTCGGCTTCGCCATTTAAGGAAAGGAATCGGGCACCGGACACTGTCCGGTGTGCACCGGACTGTCCGGTGCGCCCGATGACAGAAGGCAAGGATGGCCTTCCAGATTTGTTCTCAACGGCTCCTAGCTGTCTTGGGGCTATAAAAGGGACCCCTAGGCGCATGGAGGAGTACACCAAGCATTACTACAACATTCCTAAGCACCAAGACATCGATCTCACGCATTCGTTTCATTGTGATAGCATCTAGAGCTCTTGTTGAGTTGCGAACTCTTTGAGTTGTGTTGCGAGCTCTTGTTGCGACTTGTGTGCGTGTTGTTGCTCTGATCTTTTGAAGTCTTGTGTGCGTTGCTCATTCCCCCTTTGCTCTGTGTTCTTTGTGAACTTCAATTGTAAGGGCGAGAGGCTCCAAGTTGTGGAGATTCCTCGCGAATGGGATTGAGAAAAAGCAAGCAAAACACCGTGGTATTCAAGTGGGTCTTTGGACCGCTTGAGAGGGGTTGATTGCAACCCTCGTCCGTTGGGACGCCACAACGTGGAGTAGGCAAGCGTTGGTCTTGGCCGAACCACGGGATAAACCACTGTGTCATCTCTGTGATTGATCTCTTGTGGTATTGTGTTTTGTTGAGACTCCTTTCTAGCCACTTGGCATTTATTGTGCTAACACTTAACAAGTTTTTGTGGCTATAAGCTTAAGTTTTACAGGATCACCTATTCACCCCCCCTCTAGGTGCTCTCAATACCCCCAACCACCCACATTCAAGTCATCCAAGTTTTCCAATTTCCAACCACTTACAAGAGCTAGGCATTCAATACAAGACACACCCAAGTGATCAAATCCTCTCCCAATTCCACAAAAGCACTAGGGTTAAGTGAGAGTGATTTGTTGTGTTCTTTTGAGCTCTTGTGCTTGGATTGCTTTCTTTCTCACTCTTTCTTGAGATCAAATTCACTTGTAATTGAGGCAAGAGACACCAATCGTGTGGTGATCCTTGTGGGAACTTTGTGTTCCAAGTGATTGAGAAGAAAAGCTCACTCGGTTCGAGGGACCGTTTGAGAGAGGGAAAGGGTTGAAAGAGACCCGGTCTTTGTGACCACCTCAACGGGGAGTAGGTTTGCGAGAACCGAACCTCGGTAAAACAAATCCGCGTGTCACACTCTTTATTCGCTTGCGATTTGTTTTGCACCCTCTCTCACGGACTCGATTATATTTCTAACGCTAACCCGACTTGTAGTTGTGATTAACCTTGTAAATTTCAGTTTCGCCCTATTCACCCCCCTCTGGGCGACTTTCAGTATACATGACAACTTTCTATATGTACATAAAGTCATCCAAAAATTGCACAAGAATAAATGTGAAGCACTTTTCATCAAGCTTGATATTTCCAAGGCATTTGATTCTATCAGCTGGGCTTACTTGTTAGAAGTCCTTGTGATTCTTGGCTTCGGTGCCAGATGGAGAAATTGGATTGCTGCTCTCCTCGCTTCATCATCTTCTCGTGTGCTTATGAATGGAAAGCCGGGTAGGAGAATTACCCATTTGAGGGGACTCCGGCAAGGTGACCCCTTGTCCCCTATGCTCTTTATCTTCGCCATCGATCCTTTTCAAAGAATTATTGAGCGGGCGATCCAGTCAGGAATCCTTTCGCAAATCGTTCCACGACCGACAACCCTTAATTGCTCTTTGTACGCTGACGATGCGGGTATTTTTGTCAAACCAGTTGAGGCCGAGCTCGGCGTCCTCCAAAGTATCCTGCAAACTTTCAGTCGTTGCTCGGGGCTTAAGTTTAATCTTAATAAGACGGAAATTTTTCCCATTTGTTGTCATGCAGATATGGTCGAATCTTTGCCCATGTGGTTCCCGGGGAAGCTGGCATCATTCCCGAGTAGATATCTTGGGCTCCCCTTGCATTTGAGAAACCTCCGAAAAATTGATGTGCAGCCACTGTTAGACAAGGTGCGGGCTAGACTTTCGGGATGGAAAGGGAAACTATTATCTAAGTCTGGACGATTGACTTTGGTTAAAACAGTGCTATCAGCTCAGCCAATTTACCACTTGACTGTGTTCCCAGAACAGAGGTGGATTTTCAAGCAAATTGACAAAATTCGTCGTAGTTTCTTGTGGAAGGGAGAGGAACCAGAAAATATTTCTGGGGGACACTGTCTAGTCAGGTGGCCGTTAGTGAAGCGCCCTTTGAACCTAGGTGGTTTGGGAATCGTCGATCTGGAGCGTTTTGCAAGAGCTTTACGACTTCGTTGGCTTTGGTTTGAATGGAAAAATCAAGAAAGAGCTTGGGTCGGTTTGGACACTCCCTGTAGCAAGGTTGATTGGGATCTCTTTCATGCGTCTACAGTGGTGATAGTGGGCAATGGGGTTAAAGCCTCTTTTTGGCATTCGTGTTGGATCGATGGCACGTCGGCACGATTGATAGCTCCCACGCTCTTTGCCAAGTCCTCACGGAAGAATATTTCAGTTCTAAAAGCCACAACAAATAACAGATGGATCTTCCATATTTCTCCAGTTGTTGGGGCCAAGGAAATTAGAGAGTTTGTGGCTCTCTGGGAAGCTCTGCGCGAGGTGCAATTAAATCCAGTGATTGAGGACGCCATTTACTGGCGCTGGACCAATGATGGTGCCTACTCAACCAGGAGTGCCTATTTGGCCCAATTCATTGGAGGGTATGCCAAGTGCAATCTATTACCAATTTGGAAGGCGAAAGTGGAGCCAAAATGTCGTTTCTTCGCATGGACTCTGCTGCATAATAAGATATTAACAGCTGAAAATCTCCAGAAAAGAGGTTGGAGTAATGATCCGATCTGCAGACTTTGCAAACAAGAACCAGAAGCTATAACCCACTTGTTCCAAAACTGTATCTTCACTAGGGCGGTGTGGGCGCAGCTTTCTCATTGGCTTGACCTCGCATTGCTGCCAGGGATGGCACAATCTTCGTCAATATACACTTGGTGGAACAAGTGCAGAGCCAAAGTCGACAAATGCTCAAGGAAAGAGTTTGATGGTTTGATCATCCTTTTCTGGTGGGAGATTTGGAAAGAGCGGAACCGCAGAACCTTCCAAAGCCTAGAGAAGTCAGAGTGTGTGATTGCAGGGTTAATTAAGGATGTTTTTGGGCAGCAACGAATTGCTAATTCTTTTGACTTTGGTTGCTAGTGTCTCTGCGTAGCGTTCTTTATCCTTTTTTTTCTCATTCTTGAGTTCTTGGGTGGCTTTTTCGGGAGCTGTTTGGCTAGTTAAGTGCCTGTAAGTGTGTTCTCTTTTTCCTCTTAATAAAGCTTGGACGTGGCAATTCTCTTGCCGCGTCTTTCAAAAAAAATGATCTAAAGGTAGGTTTAAGCACTAGTTTACCTTATAAGTTTATAGCTAAAGCACTAGTAAATATGTTGTGGCACATCGTTCCTAGCAGATATTATCTCAGTATTTTTTCTCCGGAAGACCGGAACCGCAATTGTGCAGATCACCATTTGCATAGACACAAGTCAGAGGAAGGGACAACAGAGTGGTTACTGTTTGAACTGAAAGTAATAAAAGGAAACATATATATATATATAGTTTATTTGCTCTAAATGTTTGATTACTGAACATGAACCTAAGTATAGTGTATGAACTTCTAACAAAAAAAACGTGGGGATAAAAGTCGCCAAGATTGGGGAAAAAACGAAAAACAACGGAGGTCCCGGGCAGCACTGTATAAATTAATTAAGCTCCACTCGATCAATCTGTACACATGGGTCCGGTCCGCTGTGGCGATGTTCGGGCTGTTGCTGCAGCAAAGTCTTGATGCCTACACATAACACTGCCATTAATTAATCCTAAACGACCTTAGAACTTAGGTCGCACTCGCATTTGATGGTGGACCCGCATCTTCGGCCGCCGGCGCGACCTGCGTGGCCGACGGCAGGGCGTCGGCCCTCCCTCCCCACTCCCTGACCCTTTCTTCGGCCCGCATAGCCTGTTTCTCCCACTTGGTCCTGTACGAGATGAACACGAGGATAGCCGTCTGAAGCAGAGTCCCGAGCGTCATGCCCAGCCAGATCCCCTGCAGGGAGTGATGAGGGTTTCATTCGATCAGGAGCTAGGCGGGCCACGCAATATAATTCTGCATACATTGATGAGAAGAGCGCCGTAGTACCATCGCGTCCATGCCTAGCTTGAAGCCGAAGAGCGCCGCGAGCGGGATGCCGACGAAGTAGTAGCTGCCGATGTTGACGACGGCCACGAGCGCCTGCCAGCCCGCCCCGATGGCCACGCCCGAGAGCACCGGCTGGACGCTGTTGAGGAAGATGGAGCCGGCGAGGAGGTAGCCCAGCCTGGAGGCCTCCCGCAGCACGTCGCCGTCCTCGCTGAAGAAGCGCGGCAGCCCCGTCCTCCAGGCCAGGAACACGGCGAGGAAGACGGCGCCGACGGAGCCCGACGTCAGCACCGCCACGGTCACCGCGAACTTGGCCGCCTTGGGCCTGTTGGCGCCCAGCTCGTTGGACACCCGGACGCTGAATAGTAGCGTTTATTGGTTATGCATGCGTCAGTGTCAGCTTGATTGGTTGGGACTTGGATGATGAGTACTCAGTCCATGCATGGTGTCCCTGGGTTCTTTACCTACCTCACCGCTGCGTTGAAGCCCAGCGCAACCATGAGCGTCCACAGCTGGTAATTGATGCTGTCGAATTTACCAATAATAATCCATTGGTCAGGAGTCAGAACACTAACTGGCTGATGCATGGGCTGCTTAGTTCATAAAAATTAGTTACCAGATGGACATGACGTCAATCTGAAGCCGCGCGTTCTTCAGGAACCCTACAAGGATGAGCACCGCAGTGTAGTACCAGAGCTCCAAGCTGCAACAACAGAGCATTTTTATTATTATTTTGGTTGCACTCGAGTTAAAAAAAACAGAGAATCCACATCAAGCTAGCGTTACCAGAGCATGACGGCGGACGCGAGCGACAGCTTGACGAAGGCGGCGAGGTTGGCGAACGCGAGCCTAGAGAACCCTCGCCATGCGTCCTCGAATCGCCCAGACAGGAGGTACGCCACCTGCGCGGCGATGACGAGCCACCAGGTGACGTTCCCGACGGCGGCGGCGGCGGGGAGGCCGTGGCCCATGCGCGCGACGAAGACGTAGTTGAGGGCGACGTGGAGCGCCAGGGCGGCGCCCGAGATGGCGGTGACCACCCACACCCGGCTCTGCGCCTGGAAGAACTTCTGCAGCGGGAAGTTGGCGGCGTAGGCGAACAGCTGCGGGAGCACCCAGCGGCAGTAGGCGCCCGCGACGCGCGCCACGTCGGCCGGCTGCCGCAGCGCGCGCAGGATGGGCGCCGTGAACAGGTACGTCGGCGTGAGCAGCACCGCCGTGGCGCCGCAGATGATCCAGGAGCGCTGGATGTACACGCCCAGCATCCCCACCTGCCCCGCCCCCACCGCCTGCCCGCACAGCGTCTCCAGCGCGCTGCCCATGCCCAGCTGGACGCATGCCAGTCGCCGTCGCCATGCATGCACCACGGCGGCCGGCGCGTCACTTGTTGTTAGTCACTTTGGTTTGAGAATTGATGAGAGAGCTAGCGCGGTAAATGTAAATGCATGGCATAGTAGTTACTTGCGCGCTAGAAAATTTGTTTGTTTTTCGTTGCCCTCCGCCCGTCAATAGATTTTTCCTACCCGACTTGATGTGTAGTTGTACATGCATGTTTCATGATGGGCACGTAATAATAGTACATATACCAGCATGTTAATTAGTTTGTTTCCTGCTGTGTACACTACTTGCATGGAACATGTCCCTCTCTAAGGGCATGTACAGTGAAGAGACACCAAAACGGTTCTCTAAGCATAGGAGACAACTAAAAGATTGTATTGTACAATGGAGTGTCTACAAACGTAGTCTATTAATAAATACAGAATTAAATATATTTGTATAGCATCAGATCGATAGAACAGACGACAAATTCGTACAGTGGGAAGTGAGGCGTCTGTTGCTACTTGGTTTACGAGCCAGAGGCGTCTCTTTGCGGAGAGACGGCTCTAAGATTTTTTTGCAAATACCCCCTTAAACACCTTAAGAGCCTCCACGTTAAACACTACTGTACATGCCCTAATGAGATTACGGTTGACGATCGAAGCTGCTTGTGCGTTTTCCCTACCTGCTGCTATGCAAGGTTCACGCACGCGCGCTGGTTTGTTTCAGGCGAATTATTCTAGATATTGCAAAAAATGCTGTCGTACGTAGTCGCAAGAAGGACAGGAACGTGATACCGGCCCTAAACCAATAGGCAAAAAAAAATTCTATTTCTAATCTGAAGACCGTGTCCAAAACGTCGCTATTAGTAGTACTCCTTCGTAAGCAGACAATAACAGGGTATGGGTCGGTGCACACGTCACGAGTCATGACCGTGCGCCCTAGCCGACAGAGCGCAAACTGCCACGGGAACGGGACTCGATCTTAACAACTACTCCCTACGTTTCTTTTTATTTATCGCTGAATAGTACAATTTTACACTATCCAGCGACAAATAAAAAGAAACGGAATGGACTACTACTCATCGTAGCTACTGCTAGCCAGTAGTGTTTTTTTTGGGTTGGGTTACTATGACGAAATTAATGAACAAAACGTAGAGTACTATGCATTACACAGAACTGCAATAAACGCGTGGAGATGGTCGTCAAAGAAATGACGACCGCTCATCTGCACATCGTTGGTTGCGGCAAGAAAGACACCGCTTTTTTATTTATTGTGAGTGGATCAAAGGAAGGAAGGAGACGGAGCCGAGACAGAAAGACAGACATCGCCTAGTTCGCATCGGATCCATCTACTTCCTGGCGGCACCAAACGATCGAAAGCGACCGCCGCGAATCCTGGCGGGTTTCTGGACGCGTCGGGACGTGTGTCGTCGACTCGTCGTCGCCGTCGATGGATCTCGGATCGGATGCTTGCATTGTTGGTTGGTCAATGCGGCGCGAGCCCTTTTTTTTTTTTTGCCGCCTTTGATTTGGTTGCTGCTACGCACCAGCAGATTCAAAAAAAGTAGTTTCGATTTGAATTTGGCCGATTTTTACCGGTTTACGCCAATAAATCGTGATTAGTCGCTAATCGGTGCTGGCTTGTTTTTGAAACCCCACCTGTTTGGTGAACCCTGTGTGTGTGGCTGGCCAGAGGTATAGGCTAGCTTTCTATCCGGGACCGGGAGACAAGTGTACCGCGCGCTGTTTCCTTTTACTTACCCTACCAACCTCCAGAAAGCGCGGAGACAGCTAGCCTGAACGCAACACGATGATCTATCTATCTCTGCATGTTGCTTCCTTTTTCAGATTGGCCTTTTTTTTTTGTTGTTGACCGGCTTGCTTCTACGCTCTACTACCATTTTACACATGTGCATGGTGCAATGTCTGCCATCATCAGTGGTTAATGTTTTCACAGCTATTGTCGTCGTTTCCATATCTGCCAGGACATGAACGACGATAGATGTTCATGTACTATGCCATGCACGTGCTGCCTTTTCTCTCCCTCCCTAGCTTTATTATTCGTCCCGAGAATAACTCGACCTAATTAATGATGAATTAGCTGCTAGTACTCTCAATTCACCAACACCAGCAGCAGTACTGTGCGTGCGGTGCGGCTCAATCAATGCGCACCCCCGGCCGGCCGTGTGCGTGCTAGCTATAGCTGGCTACCCCGTTTCAATTCAATGCGTACGTGACATCCATACACGCGTGCACGGACAAATTAAAGCGACATGTAGGTTCGTCAAAACTAAAGCGTATACTAGCTATATATATACCTGTCTATAATGTATATACAAACACGTTTTATAAGAGCTAGCTAGTAGTTAGCTCTGGTTTATTAGTAAAATTAAGCAGAGATTAGTTTATCTCCTTTGGAAGAAGAAAAAAACATTATGAAATAGACAGTGAGTATTTCTGTCATCGCTAGCTTTTACGCATGAATGTAGTACATGTTCGCGCCGGTTAACTTGTCCCTGCTTCAATTCTCTCATATAAGCCTCCATGGGAAGGAACAAATTGGTTGTTCTATGCGTATATGGACGTGAGAGAAGGACGGGGACGTGCAAACCACCCACCATTCGACATCGTTAATTAAGCAACAATATCGATATGATCTTCTACAGTAGATAATGATTTCTTTGTCCTTTCTCCTAATCCGGCCAAATAAGTCGTAATTTGCGTTTTGTACGTGAATAGAAGAACCTAAAGAAATGTCTTTTCTTTTCGCACTAATAAAACCGATGATGGGGGAGTGTAGTCGTTGCATATATGCGCGGCGCGTACCAGGACCCCGTAGGCGAAGCCCTCGATGACGTTCTCGACGACGGTGACGGCGGCGAGCTCCACGGAGCCGATGTGGCCCACGAAGCCCACGGTGACGAAGCCGATGGAGAACTGGAAGACGGCGGTCAGGATGGCCGGGAACGCGATGTGCCACAGCAGCTTCGACTCCTGCCAGCTCTTGCTCACCACCGCCGCCTTGCCCATGCCCATGCCCATGGACGACGACGACGGCATGCGCAGCCTTGCTAGCTAGCTCGCTGGAGATCGATATATCACCTGGACTTGGTTAGCTAGCTAGCCTTTTTTTCTTGATCGGGGTATGATGAAGGACGACGCACATGCAGTGGAAGCAATGGAGGAGGAGGGAGAAGAGAGAAGCAGCCAAGCCAGCGGACACAAGGTTGTTAGCTGGAGCTCTCAGCTCTACCACTACTACCAGCGGCTACTTAGGTTGGGCTGGCCGGCTGGATGGGTGCTCTTCTTATATATAGCCTTCTCTCTCTTTTGGAGGCTGGAGCTGGATCCAAGTAGGCAAGTCTCGGTACCACCAAGTCTACCACATCAGTTTATTTATTTAGACTATCTTCGATGAATCACGTAAAATAGAAAATGTGAAACTGTAGATGACATTGTTTAACATTGTTTGTAGAATTAAGTTTTAAATAGTGGGTGAGATGACCAGTGTTAATAATTCGTGCTCTCCTCATGGAAGCCGCGATAAGAAAAAAAAACTGCCTGCGAATTACTCCGCCATGGAACCAAACAAAAACGAAAATAGTCGATTCCGTTCCCATTAACTCCCTGTGGAAGTGGAACGGTTATCTTTACGTTTGCCGCTGCCCTTATTCAAACCAAAACATTACCTAATAAGATATCTCCGGATCAGACGACTACATGTTGTTTTAGTCAGTGTAGTAGTACTGGTGATCAGATTACTGGTGATCAGATAAGTTTTTTTTCACTAACGTCAATATTATTATTATATGGAAAAGAAAAAAAGGAACCAAGTACTGCTGGCAATTAGATTGGCAACACGCAGGTTAGACTTGGCATGAAAAAAGTTTAGTTCAGTTGCGGAGGGCCAGCTCCCAGGTGAGCGCGAAGTTGGTGGGGGAGAAACGGGTGGTTCAGGTCAGGACTCGCACTGGGGACCGGGCCCGGAGCCGGACCGCCGCAGCCCACATGTTGGTTAGGTACGAATCTCCGGCCCACACACTGCAGTACAAGTGTGCCTACTCCACTCTTTCCTGCGCGTTCTCGCCAGATCGGTCGAAAAAACGATCAAAAATATCTAAATCAATTTTGTTTTCATATTTTTAATGGAACGAAAACAAGAAACGGAAACTAACGATTAAAAATACGGGATCGGATATGTAGATTATTCGAAAACAATCGAAAACGATAAACTCAAGTCGGAAAGCCGGAAAGAAAATTATTTTGCACTTTCCACATATACATAATAAAATGTCATATTATTACACAAATAACTATTCATCGTTCATATTATTCAGAATAATTACTGAAAAGGAAATGTATCTTTGGGACATTTTCGGTTGTTTTGGTGATTAAATATTCAACACATTAATAAGAACTAACACTCCTCTTATGAGCATGAGCACAGGTGTTTAGAAAAGCAAATTAAAGTAAAGGTAAGTTTCTAACACTTAGTCATTTGTTTTAGGCGCTACCAATATCCATCTGAGTGCTAGGGAACTTCTCAAGTCGATCCAAAATGCAGTGAAGAAGTTTGACTAAGTATGGCCAAACTTAGGCCAGTTTCGGCCTAACCTCACAGTCAACCGAGATGCGCTTGGGCGAATCATGCCTGACACAAGCGAGTCGGAGATGTGCTCGGGCGAATCGAAACCGCGTCGCGCCCGCCGAAGTTGGTCTGGTCGAAGAAAGTGGGTTGGTCTGGACAGCTCTGGATGGTCCGATGCCACCCATCGGACAATCCGGTGTGCGCCGGACAGTTCGACACGTGTATAGTCGAACTATCAAGCCTCGACATTGGCTGGGCCTGGTCGGCTAAAAATCACCGGACAATCCAATAGATGTGACCATTTTCACAAAAGTAACTAACAAATATAAAATATTGAAGTCTCATATCTCATCAATAATAAAAGATACTAAAATAACATATTATCTTTGTGTCTAGTATGATAAATTCATGGAACCAAATAAAGTCTGCTTCATAGAAGCTCTCACAGATCAAGAGATATGCCGCTGTCGAAATTTGGCTATAATGTCCGAAAATATTCCTACAACGTCCTTTTCTCCTTATATATAGAGAGAGAGAGTGTAAGGTAAAAATTAGAGATATAATTATTCAACGATAAGATTCTTCAAGTGTAAAGCAAACAAAACGGATCATAGCAGGCAACATACTAAACATTTTCTAAAGTCTGTTGTCCACGTATGAGTTTGAGCCATGGTTGATGTGAACACGTTTTCTTCTTGCGAACTGAAGCTTTGTACTTCAAAGTGGTTGTATAATATCATAGTTAAAATTCTCGCAAACTGAAACTTTGGAAGTTGTTATAATCATATACATCTTTGTCTGTATGAAGAACCGGAAAACACTACACCTGCAGCTGCAGTGGGATGAGTAAACTCAGAGGGCCCGAATCTGTGGAGAAACTTTATCTGTCATGGTTGGCAGTTGCTATAAATGAATGCGACACAAATAGGATCAATCACAGAGGAGACACGGATTTACGTGGAAAACCCCTCTAAAGTGAAGGGGAAAAAACCACGGGCGCCGGCCGGCAACTTCTCGCTATTTTCAGGTGGTTACAGATCGCAGGAGATTTACCATTGAGATAGATATCTCCTGCGACTTACAAAGATATTTATAGAGGTGAAACCCTAAAACGATCCGTGCCGAGCCTCCCGGCGACGGGCCTCCGCTTCGCTCGCCAACTTGGCCGCCTTCTTCAGAATTTGGATCACAAACTCAACAAACTCCACCTTGAGACAAATTCCTTGTAGCATCATAATAGCAACCTCCACCTTAAACAAATGCATCATCATCTTGCCGGCGCCAACAGCCACTAAGGGCTAATTTATAATACCAACTAAGTTTGAGCATAGCTCAAACTTAGCAACAGAAACATGCTTTGTCATCATATCAGCTGGATTATTATCAGTACTGATCTTGCATACCTTCACCAACCCTTTTTCAATGATATCACGAATGAAGTGATAACGAATATCAATATGTTTGGATTTCTCAGTAATCATCTGATCTTTGGTGAGATGAATGGCACTCTGGCTATCACAATAGATGGTAATGCAAGACTTAATTCCACATAGCTCTGAATATATACCTTTCAACCATAAGGCTTCCTTAGTAACTTCTGCAATTGCCATATACTCAGCTTCTATGGTAGACAAAGCAACAGTATCCTGTAAACGAGCTTTCCAACTCACAGCACAATCTCCAATAGTAAAGACATAACCTGAAAGAGATCTCCTCCTGTCTAAATCACCACCATAATCTGAATCAACATAGCCAATCAGACAATCTCCAGATTTACCGAAACATAAACAAGCACTAGAAGAACCACGTAGATATCTAAAAATCCACTGAACAGCTTTCCAATGCTCTTTACCAGGATTAGACATGTATCTAGCAACAACGCTCATAGCATGAGACAAATCAGGACGAGAACAAACCATAGCATACATGAGTGACCCAACAGCACTAGAGTATGGAACTTTTGACATATATTCAAGCTCAGCATCAGTTTCAGCACACTGTTTAGCAGACAGTTTAAAATGAGGAGCCAACGGAGTACTCACAGGTTTAGTATTTTGCATGTTGAAACGACGAAGGACCTTCTCAATATAATTCTTCTGGCTCAAGTACAGCAGTCTAGACTTCCTATCCCTGACTATCTCTATGCTAAGGATTTTCTTTGCAGCACCCAGATCCTTCATATCAAATTCGCTACTAAGCTGCGCCTTTAAAGCAGTGATTTCCTTCATGCTCTTGGCAGCAATCAACATATCATCAACATATAGCAACAAATATGTAGGTGATCCATTAACAAATTTTAGATAAACACAACTATCATATTGAGACCTCTGAAAGCCCTTAGAAAGCATAAATGAATCAAACCTCTTATACCATTGTCTGGGAGATTGTTTCAGACCATATAAGGACTTCTTCAACCTGCACACATAGTCTTCTTTTCCAGGAAAAATGAACCCCTCTGGCTGGTCCATATAAATGTCCTCCTCCAAATCACCATGTAAGAAAGCAGTTTTCACATCTAACTGTTCAAGCTCATAGTCATGTACAACAACAAGACTAAGAAAGGTACGAATTGAACTATGCTTGACAACAGGAGAATAGACATCAGAGTAATCAATTCCTGGAATCTGACTAAAACCTTTTGCAACTAGCCTTGCTTTAAAGCGCGGAGGCTCTTTTGGAGTCATACCTTCTTTTCTTTTGAAGATCCATTTGCACTTAATTGCCTTTTTACCAGAAGGCAGCCGAGCTAGTTCCCAAGTGCCATTCTTATCAAGAGACTCCATTTCCTCATGCATAGCACCCATCCACTTTTCACTATCAGTAGACAATATAGCTTCTGAATAATTCAATGGTTCCTGAACATTATCAACTTCTTCAACAACAGCCAAAGCAAAAGCAACATTGCACTCTTGAATCAGTCTTTGGGGCCGAACTATCTGCCTCCTAGTTTGGCCTTCAGCAAGAGACTGGGGATGAGACTCCACAACAGGTGATGAAATTTCAGAAACAGAATTTTCAGCAGGTTCAGCAGATGGTGGAGCATGATCATCAACATCCCCCCGTGCTCCACCTGCACACTGATAGACTCAGAATTCTGGTTAGTAGCACTAATAGATACAACCGAAGGGAATGTTGGGGCGACGGCAAAGACGCCACCCTTCGCTCCAGGCCTTCAGCGTCTCCGCCATCTAGCGACGTCTTCGGCACCAGGTGACTCTGTCGAACTGGTCCCTCGGAGGGCAAATGTTGGGGCGAAGGCAAAGATGCCACCCTTCGCTCCAGGCCTTCGCTGCAGCCGCTGGTCCGACGGAGGCAAAGCGGGCAGGGACACCCTTCGCAGGTCTCGACACCTTGACGAAGACCTGCGGCGACGTCCTCACACGGCGCGGCCTCATTCAGCCCCAAGGCCCGCGTGTGATCTGGCCCATTGTAACGGGCCCCGCGTGGCCGCCTCTGTATTACGGGCCTGACTTGTAAAGGCATACTTGTAATTACAGCTTGTAACCCTGCTTTATGGGAATATTCCGGGGATAAACTAGGCGTCTGAGGGCACATGCGTCCTTGAGACAAGACGCTGGGCGCTCAGACACCTATAAATACCCCCGCACAGTGCCCGTGAGGGGCTAGATCAACAGAGCTATTGCCCCCGTGCACGTAACCCTGTTGTCGCCATTGTTCACCCCCGTTGGCCCACTTGCAGCAGAGAGCAAGTTCCAACATTTGGCGCCCACCGTTCGTGCTACGACAAAACCACCCGCGATGGCACCCAAGAGAGCTAACCCCAAGGCTGACGAGGCTGCGAAGGCAGCACTGCTGGCCGCAAGAAAGGGCAAGGCCCTCGTCCTCACGCAATCCACCCACCAAGAGCCCACTGAAGACAATGTTCCCCACACCGGCGAAGACGACACCTTCCGCACCTGCGGAACCGAAGGACAGTCACAGCCGCCCCCAGGCTTCGCCCCACTGGAGGGCGCGGACCTCACCGAGGACGGCGAGGTCCTCGGCGTCTCAACAGAAGAACAGCTGCAGCTGCGCGCCCTGCGCCTCAGGAACCGCAATCTCCAAAGGCAGAAAGAGATACTGGAGGCCAAGCGCCAGCGTGTGTCCGCGCTAGCCAAAGTGCGGCAAATGATACGCGACGAGGAGCAGAAAGCCCAAGACCTCGAGCGCGAGATCGCGCTGATGCAGCGCGAAGGCCACCTCGGTTTGCAGCAAGAACCACCCCTCCAGCAACGCGCTCAGCCGGAGGACATGCGCGAAGGCTACCTCGGCCGACAGCACGGCCAACCCCTGCAGCACCGGGCGCAGCCGGAGAACCCGCGTTTCCCCCAGCATGACTACGCCCCCCAGCACGGCGCGCCATTCCAAGGGATCAACTACCTCGACGAGCGAAGTCCCCTGGCGCCACACCTGCAAGTGACGCCTTGGCCAGCCAACTTTCGAGCGGGGGCATACCCCAAGTACAACGGCAGCACCGATCCGGCGCAATACATCATGAGTTACCAAGTCGCCGTTGCATCAGCCGGAGGGGACGAGGCCACAATGGCAAAGTCTTTCATCATCGCCCTAGAGGGCCCAGCACTCACCTGGTTCACCAGATTGCCCCCGCTGTCCATTGATTCGTGGCGAAGTCTCAGGGACAAGTTCCTCCTCAACTTCCAAGGGTACCGTCCAGACACCGACGCTTTGGCCGAGCTCTCGCTTTGCAAACAGCTGGAAAAGGAGACTCTGCGGGAGTATTACCGCAAGTTCTTAACACTCAAGTCACAGCTGCCATCTGTCGACGATCAGATCGCTATCCATTACGCCATCAATGGCCTTCGGGCCGGCGTCCTCTACAGCCATTGTATCAGGGATCCACCCAAGAGCTTGCAGGAGCTATATCAGCTCTTCGAAAAATATGCCAAATCCGAAGAGCTCCACCAGCGCAAGGTCGAGTCGCAACGGAAACCCAACAGTCAGACTCCGCAGTCCAGCCGCACGTGGACAAGGACTTCGCAGCCAGACTCCAGTCGAGACAGCCGCAGTCAGCAGCAAGTCCACAACATCGTCAACCAACAGCCTGCTGCCGACCCCCCTCGCCGCCAGGAATATCCCCCACAAGGCCGCGGAAATGGAACGCGCGGCAGGGGTCGAGGGCGGGCGCAGCAGCCACCGCGCCGGTTCTATTGCCTTTTCCACGGCGAAGACTGCGCCCACCAGACCAAAGACTGCCCCGAGACGAAGGCCACCAGAGATAGAATGGCGAGGGCGCAGCCGGCCGACAATCCCAGAATTGTCGCGCATAACTACCAGCCACCCCCTCCACCATACGTCCACGCCCCCGCTCCGCATCCACCGCACCACGCTTACCAACATCATCAGGAAGTACAAATCGTACCTCCTCCACCCCCACCACCACACCAACAACACCAAAACATTCCCCATCCCCCAAAGCAAGAAGACTTCGCCGATCAACCTTATCGCGGAGTCATTCACATGATAACAGGGGGGTCAAGCACCGACTTCGACACCAAGCGGCAGAAGCGGGACCACTACCGCAGCATCAACCATGTCGCCGTCACTGGCCCAGTCGTGCAGACGAAGTGGTCCCATATACCGCTAACCTTCGACGCGCGAGACGTCGACCTGCGCAGCGCCCCCCACATCGACGCAATGGTCATCAACTGCAGCGTGGCAGGCTGGGACTTACACAAAGTCCTCGTCGACAACGGCAGTCAGGCGGACATCATCTTCCTCCACGCCTTCGACCGCATGGGCATAAGCCACAGCTTGCTGAAGCCTTCGGACAACCCGTTGTATGGTTTCGGCGGCAAGGGCACCTTTCCAGTTGGCAAGATAGAGTTGCCCCTCTCCTTCGGTGTAGCACCCAATGCCCGAAGTGAGCAAATAACCTTCGACATTGTCGACATGGTATATCCATACAACGCCATTATGGGCCGAGGCTCCATCAACAAATTCGAAGCCGCCATCCACGGGTTGTACCTATGTATGAAGATACCAGGCCCGCTGGGCGCCATCACAATCTACGGCAACCAGCAGACGGCGCGCAACATAGAGCGGGACTTCGTGCCCGGTCAGAGAAATGTACACTGTCTCACGACCCAGAGCGAAGTCCCTGCGCCGGCTAGCCCAACCAACAAGCAGCACGACAAGGCACAGTTGCAGTGCCAAGACGGGACCAAGACTGTCCCCCTCGATCAGGCCACGCCCAAACAGACTGTAACTATCAGCGAAGACCTCACGTCACTTGAAGAAGAGAAACTCCTCTGCTGCCTGGCCAAGAATAAAGATGTCTTCGCCTGGTCTGCCCTCGATCTGGTCGGAGTCAGCCGAGCCATAATCGAACACAGCCTGGGGATCGACCCTTCGGTGCGACCCAAAAAGCAGAAACTTCGCAAGATGTCAGATGAAAAGACAGAAGCCGCCAAGGCGGAGGTGCATCGCCTCCTGGAGGCTAAATTCATCGAGCCGGTGGCTTACCCCACGTGGCTCTCCAATGTTGTGATGGTGCAGAAGAAAAGCGGAAAATGGCGCATGTGCATAGACTTCACCAGTCTCAACAAGTCCTGCCCAAAGGACAATTTCCCGTTGCCACGGATCGACAAAATAGTCGATAGCGCGGCCGCATGCGAGGTCATGTCCCTCCTCGACTGCTTCTCCGGCTATCACCAGATATACATGAAGGAGGAAGACAAGGCCAGCACCAGCTTTATAACACCCTTCGGCACTTATTGCTTTGTCAGAATGCCGGAGGGTCTCAAGAATGCCGGGTCCACCTTCTCCAGACTCACCAAAACGGTGCTCGAAGGGCAGGTCGGCAGAAACGTATTCACATATGTGGACGACATCGTCGTCGCCAGCAAAAATAAGGAGGACCACCTCGCCGACCTGGCGGAAACATTCGCGAGCATGCGAGATGCACGACTCCGCCTAAACCCGGAAAAGTGCGTTTTCGGTGTCCGCCAGGGCAAGATATTGGGCTACCTGGTGTCCCGCCGAGGCATCGAGGCCAACCCAACCAAGATCCAGGCCATCGTCGACATGTCGCCTCCGCAGTCCGCCAGGGACGTCCAGCGCCTGACAGGCAGGATGGCCGCCCTCAATAGATTCATCTCCAGGTCCGCCGAGCGAAGTCTACCCTTCCTCAAAACCCTCCGCGGCGCGAAGGACTTCGCTTGGGGACCGGAGCAAGCAGCGGCCTTCGCCTCATTAAAACAGTACCTGGCGGAGCTGGCCATCCTCACAAGCCCAGACTCCTCGCTCCCCTTATTGCTCTATGTCGCGGCTTCGCCGCACGCGGTCAGCGCGGCACTAGTGCAGGAGCAGACAGTCGAAGGCACAGTCAGACAGTGCCCTGTTTATTATGTCTCCGAAGTCCTGACACCATCCAAATGCAACATGACAGAGCTGGAGAAGATTGCTTACGCAGTTGTTATGTCCTCGCGCAAGCTGCGCCATTATTTTGAAGCATTCAAGGTCCGAGTCACCTCGGACAGGGGACTCGGCGAACTATTCAGGAACCCGGAGGCATCAGTGAGAATCGCCAAGTGGGCAGCCGAGCTCTCCGGCTACCATATCAGCTTCGAGCCCAGGACAGCCATCAAATCGCAAGTCCTGGCAGACTTCGTCGTCGACTGGACTGGGCCAGTAACACAGCCGGACCCATCCACAGAAAAGGTCTGGACTATCCATTGCGACGGTGCATGGTGTCATGCGGGGGCAGGCGTCGCGGCAGTCATCACCTCACCAGCCGGAGTCAAACACAGATACGCAGCACGCCTCAGCTTCGCTCTGGAATCCGACAAATGTACAAACAACATAGCAGAGTATGAAGCAGTCATCCTCGGCCTCCGCAAGCTAAGGGCCCTCGGAGTCACCACATGTATCATCAAAACAGACTCCAAGATAGTCGCCGGTCAGGTCGAAAAAGACTATGCAGCAAAAGACCCCGCGCTCATGCAATACCTCGCGGCTATCCGAAGTCTCGAGAGGCAGTTCAAGGGATTCACCCTACAGCATGTGGACAGGGCCAAGAATGAGGAGGCTGATGCATTAGCCAAGGCCGCCGCCAGGGGCGAGCCCCTGCCCTCCGACGTATTCTTTCACACCATCGGCACGCCAGCCGTCCGGAGCCCCGAAGGGCTCCAAATAACAAATGATAGCGAGGGCCACCGTATAGTCCACCTAATCATGACCGAAGACTGGCGGGCCCCAATAACCCTGTTTTTACAGGGATACTATCACCCAACCGACGTCAGTGAGGCGAAGCGCCTCGAACATCGGAGCCGGGACTTCGCACTAATCGAGGGCCAATTATACAAGAAGGGGGTCAGTCAGCCAATGCTTAAATGCGTCACCGAGACCGAAGGCATCCAAATCTTGCGCGAGGTCCACAGTGGAACTTGCGGCTCGCACGCGGGGCCAAGGGCCCTGGCTGCTAAGGTGATCCGACAAGGGTTTTACTGGCCTGCAATGATCTGCGCCGCAAATCGAGTCACAAGGTCCTGCGAAGCTTGCCAGAAGTTCTCTCCTCGGTCAGGCAACCCCTCGCAATACACAAAGCTGATCGCCCATACATGGCCTCTTCAGCGCTGGGGCCTGGACATTGTCGGGCCCTTGCCCACCGCTCAGGGGAACCTCAAGTTCGCCTTCGTAGCCGTCGAATACTTCACCAAGTGGATCGAAGCGAGGGCTGTGTCCACAATCACATCAAAGACTGCCCAAAAATTCTTTTGGCAGAACATTGTTTGCCGCTTCGGAGTACCGTCCGAGCTAACAGTTGACAACGGCAAGCAGTTTGACAATCAAGATTTCAAGGATTTCTGTTTTTCCATCGGCACCAAGCTTGCCTTCGCTTCAGTCTATCATCCGCAGTCCAACGGAGTTGTGGAGCGTGCCAATGGGAAAATCTTCACAGCCATCAAGAAGATGCTCCTCGACGAGAAAAAAGGCAGATGGACCGACTTGTTACCGGAGGCAGTCTGGGCGCTAAACACAACCGAATGCAGGGCGACCGGGTTCACTCCTTTCCGCCTTCTATACGGATCAGAGGCAATGACTCCGCAAGAAATAAAACATGGGTCTCCGCGCACAGCTCCGTCAGCCACCCCTGACGTCGATGAGCCAACCTCCAAAGATCTCATTGACGGAGACCGGGTCTTCGCCCTGCAGGCCTTGAACAAATACCAAGCCCAGACCAAAGCATGGCGCGACCCGCGCAGTCATCCCAAAGGAGTTCAGCGCGGGGGACCTCGTACTCATCCGAACAGCTCGGACGGAGTCCAAGGGCAAGCTGGAGCCCAAGTGGGAGGGCCCCTTCATAGTCAAGACAAGAGCTTCCCCCAGCGCTTACAGACTCGCAACGCCAGATGGCGAGGACCTGGAGCACTCCTGGAACATTGACAACCTTCGTAAATTTTTTGTTTAATTCCTAGGGCTGAGTTCGCCCTTGTAATTCACCGCAAACAATCTTGTACCGGCCCGCACTCTTTTCCTCCCGGGGGGTGAGGTTTTTAACGAGGCGGAGCCATGTAATATATGTGAGAAAAATCCCCCGCAAAAGCATGTGTCGAAAAAAGACCGCGACAACGGTCTTCGGCATTCGACCAACTCGAAGTCACCGCGAGGCTAAGCGCTAGCCACCCTCGCGTGCGACCAATCCGCGCAGAAGTCGCCTAAGGGTGCAGCCGGATTTAGCACAACAAGTGCGCAAAAATCAAAGTCTATCGCGAAGACTATCCGCGCAGAAGTCGCCTAAGGGTGCAGCCGGATTTAGCACAACAAGTGCGCAAAAATCAAAGTCTATCGCGAAGACTATCCGCGCAGAAGTCGCCTAAGGGTGCAGCCGGATTTAGCACAACAAGTGCGCAAAAATCAAAGTCTATCGCGAAGACTATCCGCGCAGAAGTCGCCTAAGGGTGCAGCCGGATTTAGCACAACAAGTGCGCAAAAATCAAAGTCTATCGCGAAGGCTATCCGCGCAGAAGTCGCCTAAGGGTGCAGCCGGATTTAGCACAACAAGTGCGCAAAAATCAAAGTCTATCGCGAAGACTATCCGCGCAGAAGTCGCTTAAGGGTGCAGCCGGACTTAGCACAACAAGTGCGCAAAAATCAAAGTCTATCGCGAAGACTATCCGCGCAGAAGTCGCCTAAGGGTGCAGCCGGACTTAGCACAACAAGTGCGCAAGAATCGAAGTCTATCGCGAAGACTAACCGCGCAGAAGTCGCCCAAGGGTGCAGCCGGACTTAGCTCCACAAGTGCGCAAAAATCAAAGTCTATCGCGAAGGCTTTTCACGCAGAAGTCGCCTAAAAGGCGCAGCCGGAGCCTACCGCAAAAACCGCCCAAGGGCGCAGCCGACCCAGTATGGCAAAAGCAGAAGCGACAGCAAGACCAATTATAATCACACTGGCACAGCACAATCAATCACACCAGTCAAAGGGCACAGCGCCCTCGCAGGCACAAGCACGCGAGGGCACACCACTCCATTTTACAAACCCTTGCACATACACAAGCGAGGGCACTATGCCCTACATCGGCTCAACTTTAGGAATAATCCCCATCTCTCTATAATTAAATAACATTATCCTAAGCTCCTCACCAGCAAAAAGGCTTCGCAGCTCCCCTTCCCCCACACCCGAGACGGCCGGCAAAGACAGCAGCCCCTGCCGACCAACCCTACTAACGCGAAGACGAGCCCCTTCCTCCGCACTAATCCTACGCTTCGCAACCGCCCTTCGTCGTCGGTGCCCGGTGCTAGGACCGGGCACGCCTGGCGCGTCCACAGCATGTAGCGCAGCCTCCGCCGCAGCCTCGTCCAGGGCCGCAAAATAGTCCAAGTCCTCCTCGGACGACTCCTCGGTCCATTCAGCCGAGCTCCCAGAGTCAGTAAAATCAAAAAACTCAGAAACAGACCCACCACATTCATTTCCACCTTCCGCGGTCGAAGCCGCCAAAAAACCAGTAGTAGCGGTTGCGTGCGCAGGCCCAAAATCTTGAACCTGCGCAGCAACCAAAATTCAGTACATCATCCAAAAATCCCTCAACCCTAAACACCACCTACGCCACCTGCGAAGGCCCTGCCGCTGCGGGAGCCTCCGCCGCCGCCTCCGCCGTTGTCTCCGCTGGATCTTCAACGCCCGGCACAGCGGCTGCGGGGGCATCAGACGCGCCTTCGGCCACCCTTGGGAGTAGGCCTTCGCCGGCCGCAGCAGGTACAAGGACGCCTGGTGCATCTTCCGCGGTCACCGGGGCGACTCCAGTGGCGGCCTCCGCAGGGGTGGTCTCCGGCTCAGGCGGCGCGCTGTTCAGCGCCCCAAAATCGTCCACCCGCTCGCCGCGCTCCGCCTAAGGCAAAACGTACAAAAAAAAATTCAGCAAACACACGCACAAACCGCACCCAGCAAGCACCGAGCAAACGACAACGTTACCTGAGCCCTTGCAGCCTCGGCCCGCGCCCGGACCACCTCTCGACCGTATGAACCCCACATCCGGTCAAAGAGGGCCCCGCCGGACTCCTTCACCACGGGGTCTTCGACCTCAAAGATATCTCGCCCAAAATCTTCATCCACCTGGTCGAGGGCCTCAAAGTGCCGGCAGCCTTCGCGAGAGAGCGCGTTCATCGCTGCCTCGCAGGTGACCAGGGAGGTGAACGACATCAACCCCGCCAAGACAGTGGGGAGCTCCTGCAGTTCCTCCTGCACCCACTCCAGACAGCGAAGTCCGGCCTCTCGCTCCGGCACCTCGAAGTCGCTCGTCCGCACACCCAGCTCGCGATATGAAGTCATGAGCTGCGTGCGCGTCCGTTCGGCCTCCGCTCGCGCCGCGGCCTCGGCCCCCTCCGCGCGGCTCTCGAAGGCAGCAAGCCGCCGCTGCAGCTCCCCGGCGAGCTCCTTGGCGACATTGCCCTCCGCCCGCGCCAGCCTGGCCTCCGCCTGCGCAGACTGCTCCTTGGCGATGGCTTCGTTGGCCTCCCTTCTCTCCTCCATCAGCTGGCGCCGGAGGTCTGCCTTCTCCTTCTCAAGGGCGGCCACCTTCTCCGCCAGCTTGCGGCACTTGCTGTCGGAGGCCGACTTCTCACGGACAGCGTCCGCGTGTTGCGTCCGAAGTCTCTCGACCTCGGCAGACAACGTCGCCGTAAGGGCCCCCGACGCAGTACGGCTGGTGAAGTCAGCCACCTGCAGAACACACATAAGGCCCGTGTTAAAAAAAAAAAAAAAAAAAAAAAAAAAAAAAAAGAGAAGCTCGGCAGACCTGACTCAGCGCCTCCGTTGCTTCTTTCAGCCGGCGGGTCGCCGCGTCCGCCTCGTCTCTGACCAACGCGAGGGCAGTCACCTCGCCTCCAGCGCCAAGGATCTCTACCCCCGCCTTCGGCGCTGGCACAGCCGTCGCGACCGCCGCGCCAGGCACAAATAGAGCGAGCGGGCCCTCGTCCAACCCTGCAACGCACCAACAGATTTAAAAAAAAAAAAAAAAAAAAAAAAAGTGTATACATACAGACTCACCCCCAAGATAATCCTCCACATCAATCTCAGTGCCGAAGTCGGCAACGCGTTTGCCGGGCGGCGGTAGCGATCGGGCCGCCTTCGCAGCCTCCGCCACTCCGCTGGCGGACGGCACCACCTTCGACAGCTTGGGGCCTCCGGCGCCCACCGTCGCCTCCGGCGCCTTGCCAGGCGCGGAGGCACCCGCCTTCGCCGGCAATGGCGGCTTGCCTCCGCCGGAGGCCTCAGCCTTCGATGCTCCCCGCTGCCTTTTCGGCCGGGCTTCATGAACCCTCACAGTCGCCTGACGTTTCCGCGCCGCCGCTTGGCGATCCTTGTCCATCACTGCCCACACAACATGACCGATATTTCGCCCATAAGGAAAAACTTTCCACCGACGAGCCATACGAGATGTAAAACAGTCCTCTTCATCCCAGGGGATAGGAATGTTTTTAGGCCAGCAACCCCCGGTAACCCTCAGCATCCGAGCCGAAGACTCCCGGAGCTCGGGCGAAGACATCCTCTCCCCCGGGGCCGCACACGTCCTCATTAACTCTCTAGCGAAACTATCAGACACCCCAAGCCCTCCCATCGCAGTACCTAATTTTCTCTTTTTCGAAGAGGTGGCGGCCGCCAGCGCAGGGTCGCCTCCGGCCTCCACCGCCGGTTTCTTCCCGCGGCGGTCTGCTTCGTCCTGACCAGGGTAGCCGTCGTACGGCAGTTGATTTAATTCAAAGACCCTGTTCAAGCGATCGTTTGACCCACGGATATCGAAACTGCGCTGGCCTTCCGTCTTCGGCACGTAGCGCCCCACGAGTCGCACCGCCAAGTCTTCTGCATCGCGCACGAAGGCGGCCGGGTCACGGTTCCGCAAACTCAGTGCGAAGGCAGGACTTCGCACCTCCCTTCCTCCGTGAAAGGGCATCTGGCGAGGGCATACTTCGCCCAGCGCCCAGCCGTGCGCCAAGGGCCAGACCCCGTACGCCGCAAACTCTTCAACCAAATCACGCCCGCTGCTCTGTCCGGCGGCGTACCGTAGGGCCCCTTCGTCTGTATCCTCTTCTGCCACTTCGAAAGGCGGATACGCAGAGTAATAGTGAGAGCACATTAAGGACACGGGGAGCCCTTGATGGCCTTCGACAGTCGCCTCAGAAACATAAAACCAAAACTCATTCCAACTGCCCCACTTGTTGCGGGCGCACGGGACCAACTCCACTACTGGCATCGTGGTCTTGCCGGTCTTCGGCGTGAAAGTGCACGACCCGAACTGCGCAACTCCGCCCTCAACCACCCTTTTCTGCCAATGCAAGCAATAATTCTTCGCGAAAACTTCCACCGACGGCTGCCCGCCGTACGAAGTCGTCGCCCAGACATACTTCGCCAGCGCCACTATGGCGTTCGGCGTAAGCTGATGTATTTGAACACTGAATCTGCGCAGGACTTCGCTGACAAACCGGTGCGCAGGCAGGCGGAGTCCGGCGGCGAAGAACGCCTCGAAAACAACCAACTCGCCCTCCGGCTCGGGGACTTCCTCCGTCCCCGGGGCCCGAGCGACTCCGTCGCCAAAGTAGCCCAACCGCTGCATATCTTCAATACGGCCTGACGTCATCCGTGACACACCGAATTCAACAGAGTCGCCGGCGCGCAACTCCTCCACCATCGCGTCACTCAACGTCTCCTCAGACGAGGCGGCGGCCGGCGGCGTGGCGGTGGCGGAAGAAGAAGAGGATGGCATGGCTACGTACCGTCGGCGGCGGCGGGCGGTTTGCTTCACTCGAGCCAGAACGACGGCGAGCAAAGGGAGCAGCGGAGGAAAAGGAGCAGCAAGGCGGCGGGCGGCTAGGGTTTTACGGAGCGCGGAAAGCAGAATTCAAACAGCGCCGCCCCCGCCCCCCTTTTATAGGCAGGGCGCGGCTCCTCGGGAAACCCACAACCCGACAGGCCGCGACGCTTCGGGAAACCCGCAATCCAACAGTACGCCGTCCATCAACGGTCACATCAAAAACCCCCGCGGAACCACTTCGAGCGAGGGCAGCGTCTCCGCCATCTAGCGACGTCTTCGGCACCAGGTGACTTTGTCGAACTGGTCCCTCGGAGGGCAAATGTTGGGGCGACGGCAAAGACGCCACCCTTCGCTCCAGGCCTTCAGCGTCTCCGCCATCTAGCGACGTCTTCGGCACCAGGTGACTCTGTCGAACTGGTCCCTCGGAGGGCAAATGTTGGGGCGAAGGCAAAGATGCCACCCTTCGCTCCAGGCCTTCGCTGCAGCCGCTGGTCCGACGGAGGCAAAGCGGGCAGGGACACCCTTCGCAGGTCTCGACACCTTGACGAAGACCTGCGGCGACGTCCTCACACGGCGCGGCCTCATTCAGCCCCAAGGCCCGCGTGTGATCTGGCCCATTGTAACGGGCCCCGCGTGGCCGCCTCTGTATTACGGGCCTGACTTGTAAAGGCATACTTGTAATTACAGCTTGTAACCCTGCTTTATGGGAATATTCCGGGGATAAACTAGGCGTCTGAGGGCACATGCGTCCTTGAGACAAGACGCTGGGCGCTCAGACACCTATAAATACCCCCGCACAGTGCCCGTGAGGGGCTAGATCAACAGAGCTATTGCCCCCGTGCACGTAACCCTGTTGTCGCCATTGTTCACCCCCGTTGGCCCACTTGCAGCAGAGAGCAAGTTCCAACAGGGAACATAGCAGATTCATTGAACACAACGTTTCTACTAAAAAATGTCTTATGTGTATCAGGATTCCACAATTTATATGCTTTAACACCATATCCATAACCCAAGAAAACACACTTAATTGCTCTAGGCTCAAGTTTACCATTATCAACATGTGCATATGCAGTACAACCAAACACTCTCAACTGAGAATAATCATAGGGGGAACCAGACCAAACCTCAATTGGAGTTTTCTTATCGATAGCAGTGGATGGTGAACAATTGATCAAATGACAAGCAGTGGAAGCGGCCTCAGCCCAAAACTTTTGGCTCAAACCTGAGTTGGACAACATACACCGAGCCTTGGAGATTATTGTTCTATTCATACGCTCTGCCACACCGTTCTGCTGAGGCGTATATGGTATAGTGTGGTGCCTCACAATGCCCTCCTTCCTGCAAAAAGAGTTAAAATCACTAGAACAAAACTCCATACCATTGTCAGTTCTCAGAACCTTCAGCTTCCTCTCAGTCTGCTTCTCAACCATAGTCTTCCAAACCTTGAAAGACTCAAAGGCATCTGATTTTTGCTTAAGAAAATAAGGCCAAACTCTGCGTGAATTATCATCAATGATAGTCAACATGTAACGAGCACCACCATGTGAAGGTATACGTGACGGCCCCCACAAATCAGCATGAACATAATCAAGAATATTTTCGGTATTATGAACAGCAGAACTGAATTTTACCCTTTTATGCTTACCAAAAACACAGTGCTCACAGAAATCAAGAGTATCAGCATGGCAACCATCAAGAAAGCCTCTCTTGCTCAATTCTGCCAAACCAGGTGCACTCATATGGCCAAGGCGCATATGCCAAATTTTAGTAGTCTCAGAATCAGATGCAACAACAGTGAAAGGGAATTAGGCTTACACCTAGTTCCTAAATAAATTTTGGTGGTTGAATTGCCCAACACAAATAATTGGACTAACTAGTTTGCTTTAGTGTATATGTTCTACAGGTGTCAAAGATTCAACAAAAACCAATAGAAAGAACAAGACAGGGTTCAAAACAAAGGAGCAAAAAGAAACCGAAGTGCTCCCTGGTCTGGCACACCGGACTGTCCGGTGTGGCACCGGACAGTGTCCGGTGCACCAGGGAGGATTGCCTTCGAACTCTTCACCTTCGGGTCTCTCAGGCGCAGCCCACTATAATTCACCGGACTGTCCGGTGCTCCAGAGTGAAGCAGCTCTGAACTGGCCAGCTTCGGGAAAATGGAAGGCCGCTCCGCTAAAATTCACCGGACTGTCCGGTGTACACCGGACTGTCCGGTGCGCCAGCGGAGCAACGACTACCTCGCGCCAACGGTCGACTCTAACAGCGAACAGTGCGCAACAGTACACGCGGCAGAAGTCAGAGCAGAAGGACAGAGGGGCACCGGACTGTCCGGTGTGCACCGGACTGTCCGGTGCCACATGAGGACAAAGCCTCCAACGGTCGACCAGCTCCAACCCCAACGGATAGGATGACGTGGCTGGCGCACCGGACACTGTCCAGTGTGCACCGGACTGTCCGGTGCGCCCATCGCCAGCAGCCTTCTCCAACGGCTACATTTTGGTTGGTGGCTATAAATACCACCCCAACCGGCCACTTCAAGGTGTGGGAGCCCAAGCAACATTCCAAGTCATCTAGTTGACATACTCAAGCCCTCCCAACCACATATATTCATTGATCCATCCTATACACAAGATTTAGACCACTACAACCAACACAAGTGACACAAAAGAGAGAGCAAGCAATTGAGAGCTACTCAATTGAGTCTAGCCCTAGTGCCTTGTGAGATTCCTTGAGAGATAGTGTGTGCTACATCTTTGTGTTCATTTGCGCGTGGAGTATTGACTCCCATCGAACTTCCTCCAAAGTTTTGGAGGCTTGTAAAAGCTAGCAAGAGACACCAAAGAGTGTGGTGGTCCTTGTGGGATCGAGAGTGATCCTTGAAAAGAAGAAGAGCTCGCCGATCCTTGTGTGATCGGTGGAGAGAGGGAAAGGGTTGAAAAAGACCCGTCCTTAAGTGGACTCCTCAACGGGGACTAGGCCTTCGAGGGCCGAACCTCGGTAAAACAAATCACCCGTGTCTCGTGTGCTTATTGCTTGTGATTTGTTTGTTCTTTCCCTTCTAAGTTTCTCTTGCACTACTCTTTGCTAATTCTATTTGGTGTTGCTTTAAGTTAAATTCACATTTAGTGAAGCAACTCATTGCAAGAGAAAAACTTGTGTTATTGCTTTTCCTTGCCTAAGCACTCTTGCTTTATTCTCATAGACTTATTAGTAGTATTGATTTATCAATTCCGCATTATTTGAAAGCAATACTCTTTACAAGCAAGGACTTAGTTTTCATACCCCGATAATTGTATATCTTGTTCTAACCACTAATCAAGGGATCTAGTTGGGGGATAAAATTTTAATTTTCAGGTTTCGCCTATCCACCCCCCCCCTCTAGGCGACTTTCAATTGGTATCAGAGCCTAGGCACTTCATCTTGAGTCTAACAACTCGAAGTGATGTCTCGTAGAAGATCCCAAAAGAACAAGAAGTCCAAGGAGAACAAGGAGGTAACTCTTGAGATATCACTTTCCGATTGTTCTAATTATGTTTCTTGGTCCACTAGAGTGATAAATGCTTTTCGAACCATAGATCCACAATTAGAACAAATTTTAGACAAGAGTATCATTCCTCTTAACTATGCTAGGGAAAATGCCTCCGAAGAAGATTTAAGATGTATACGCTTAAATTATCTAGCTTATGACATCTTAAGTAAATCCCTTAGCAAAGAAGATTACCATGCCTTCATAATAAAATATGACAAACCCATTTGTGATGTGCATGATATTTGGACTAGAATTAAAAGCAAATTTATTAAGTCCAAACATGATAGTTCATTTTGTGCTTCTACTTCCTTTGGTCTTTGTGATACTAACCCTTGCAAGGAAGAAGAAGAAAATGATCGATGGATACCAAACGATGAAACCACCTCTCCAAAAGGTTTGTCTTCCCATTTCGATTCCCACATGTGTTGTGTGGCTAATGCAAATGATAGAGGAAGCACAAATGAGGATGGGGAGGAAGAAAGAAGCTTTGTGCAACTCTACGCTCGCCTAAGCCAAGAAGATAAGGCGATCATGATCAAACTTCTAGAAAGAGCGAGAGAGCAAGGCGAAGCTCGTCAAAGGCTAGAAAGTATTCTCTCCATGAAGATGCAATGCTTTGACGAGTTGACTAAAGAACATGAGGAGCTAAAGTGCTCTCATGTTGATTTGGTCCAAAGGTATGAAACTATTTCAATTGAGCAAGATAACGCTTTACATTGTATAGCTCAATTAGTAAATAAGAATACCTTGCTTAAGGACCAAGTAGAAAAGCTAAAAATTGAAAATCTAGCTTTTCAAGAAAAATATGATATGCTCCTATGCTCTCATGAAAATATTAGAGATGATCATATCATATTAAACATTGCTCATGAGGTTGTGATAGAAAACTTAAAATTCCAACAACCTCACTCATGCACATGTGTTCATATTGATACTACATTGCCATGTGCTAATGCTTGTTGTCCGTCGACAAGCAAATCTTCTTTTGAGCTAGAATTCACAGGAACAAAAGAAGACACAATATCAAAAGCTCAAAGAAGAGAATGAGAGGCTAAAGAAGAGCTTGACACAACTTAAAGGGAAGTGCATTGCTCAACCTTCACAAGATAACCGTGACCACATGGTGAAGAAGCTTGAGACGGGAACAACCGTGGCATGCACTACATCCCTTGAAGAAAATGTCAAGGACTTGAGGATTGCCAAGAAGAGGAAGCAAAAGAAGAAAATCAACACCTCTTCCAAAAGCCTCAACCATGCCTCCATAAAAGGTAACATCCAAGGTAATAATCAAATTACACTTCATACAAATGAAAATAAGAAGTGTAGTGAATGCTTTGAAAAGGGGCACTTGATTAGATCATGTCCCTACATTAAAAGTGTCTTGATTATTAACAAGGATGATAGACTTTGTTTTAAATACTCCAAGAAGGGACACTTACTTAGATCTTGTCCCCATTTAAAACAAAGAGGCATAGGGTTAGAAAGGAAAGTTTTTACTAACCATGTAGCAAGCAACAAACAAGGAAAGAAGAAATCTTCAAAACTTGAAAAACGCCTATGCTACACATGCCGGGAAAAGGGACATCAATGCAATGATTGTCCCATTGGTAACTCCTCCACTCATAGCTTGTCATTTGATTCATATATAACTAGGCAATCCAAAATTGCAACTTGTGCTAGAAAGGCAATGAATTTGCCAAACGCTAGCGCAAAGGACATTTGGGTTCCTAGATCTTTGTTAACTAACCATAATGGACCCATCAAGAGATGGGTACCAAAACATGCTTGACAAGCTTTGCAGGAGGAAAAGATGATATGAAGCTTTGGGATGCTTGAGAGAGTCAATTCAATTTTTATTAACTCAAGCTATCAATCTTTAATGATCTATACTCAAGATTGACCCAAGGTTATTTTGAATTGTTATATCTTAAACTCATATCATCTCGAGGAAAGTATTGATGTTGTAGGAAACAAAGAACTAATCCCATGTCGAAAAGTCAAGACCTACAACATGGAGGAAAGCCAAAGGATGGTAACACTTATGCTTTTAAGTGCAAGTACCTTAAGTTATCATTTCTTATGTGTCTTGTGTAGTCACATAGAAAAAGGAAGCACTTAAGATGTTTTTAAATTTATGTCACCATTCTTTGAAGAAATTCCTCTCATATGGTAGATTGCATATTCTTCATTTCTATATTATGACAATCTACATGCTTTAAAATTGTTGTTTTTTCCCATGGCATGGTTTACACTAATTATTCTATTATTGCCATGTTCTAGATATAGAGAGATATTTCATGTTCTTAAAAGAATAAGGTGTCATGTAAGGAATTCAAATACTTAGGACACTTATAAAAGGAAAATTCTCTCTATAGCTAGAAAAGTGAGACTAATGTTTTATCTAAGTAATTTAAGTAGTCTCACTTATAGAAATAAATTTCTCTTTGGAGATGCGTAATCCATCATGACAAGGAAAATCAATCCAATAATTTATGTTGTATGTCTTTTTGCTTAAATTGGATATGATTCTCCTACATTTATCGCTTTCCATATCATGAATTAGATTTATTCCCATGATCTTAAAGGATTGGTTATGCTTGTTTTATGAGTTAAAATTGGCATAACATCTTCTATGGATAATCTAGTTCATGCTTTGAAGTTTCCATGCTTTTAGTAATCTAGTTTTTCATTCCTTATCAAAATGATTACAAAAAGGGAAACTAGTGCTTGTGTTGCCATTAACCTTTCGCTTGAGCTTACTTATGAAAATCAACAAGAGAGTATGTGCAAGTTTAATGACACAAGCCTCAAAGGGTTGATCTTCACCCATAGGAAGAAAGGTAAAAGCAAAGGTATGGGAACTCATCTCCTTAACCAAATGTAGTTCCCATCAATGACTGTTTACTATAATTATATCTTTATGAAGAAATAGATTCTTTATTGAATTTAAATTGGCTAAGACGTGCATTCAACCTCAATCTCATTAATGCACTTGTCCATTAGAATCTATTTCATACCTTTGCTATAAATGTTCTCATATTGACTTGTTTTTAAAGTAATGATTAATAAACTCAACATGAAGAAGTAAATTCCTATGATTGATCAAATGGTTAAATAGTGCATATTCCTCTTTTCTTATGATGTGCACTAATGCTAGGGAGTTTTACTTCATGTCTGTGTGACTTATGGATGATGAATTGTTCATATTTATTTTCTAAAAGAAATCATCATTCATCATATACTCCCTTGCGCTATTGACATCTCTCTTGAGTATTTTCAATAAGTTTGGAAGGAAAAAGAGACAACTACAAAGGGAGGACACTCAAATGAAAAAGGAAGAACATCAAGAACAACAACACCTACTTGTCAATAAGGTCTTCACAACAATCAATGGTGTGGTTGTAAGCATTCTAAATCTTTTTCATTGTGAGAATACAAGGCTTAAGTTGTTTATTGCAAATTTTATAAGCCTTGATCACGATGTATAATGGGTCTCCCTTTATGTCTTTAAAAGTGAATGCATCGAAATCCTTGAATGCAGCGACATTAGTCTTTCAATTACTTGGTGCATACCTTTAGGGGGAGTCCATTCTTATATTTTGATTATGTTGAGACTACTGCTTTATCTTAGTAATTTCATATAGTCTCTTGCATGAGAATAATGTTTCTCATAAAAGTATGCTACTACTCATCAATCCAACTTGTTAAAATAATGTCGCTTTTATCAAGGATTGTTGCTTTCATTGCTAATGTAGCATGCTTACTGGATTCTCCTAAATAAGCTTATTTGTTAATCTAATGCTCATGTTGTTCTTTTGATCACATCTGTTATTTGTTTGATCATTGAACAGCTTCTATTAACACTTATATTTTCTAGTGCCTCATATAATATCAATCAATATCTCTTGATATGCACTAACTTAAAAGGAGAATTCATGTTGCGTATATACAATTTGTGATCCATTTAATTTGATCTACATTAACTTGGAAAAGGATCACTAGTTGTAGAACTCTCTCTTGTGCAAAATATTTCCATATATTGTCTTGAGTATAGGTCTTAAGCAACTAAGACTAAGGACAATGCACAATGAAGAGAGCGTCTCTATGTGAAGGTACGAAAGGGTAAAACTACTTCCTTTCATTCAAACTTGTACCTAAATCTTCCTTTTCTATACTTTCTTTACTTATCTTGTATAAAAGGAAGAGAAAACATGTCATTGCATATTTCCCTGCTTCATACCTAGTTTAACCTCTCAAACATTGAGAGCACCTAGAGGGGGGGGGTGAATAGGTGATCCTGTAAAACTTAAACTTATAGCCACAAAAACTTGGTTAAGTGTTAGCACAGTTAATGCCAAGTGGCTAGAGTGAAGATCTTGCACACAACGATAATCACAAGAAGTTCAACACAGAGAAGACACAGTGATTTATCCCGTGGTTCGGCCAAGTACAAAAACTTGCCTACTCCACGTTGTGGCGTCCCAACAGACGAGAGTTGCACTCAACTCCTCTCAAGTGATCCAATGATCAACTTGAATACCACAGTGTTATGCTTTTCTTCTCAAAATCCCGTTTGCGAGGAATCTCCACAACTTTGGAGCCTCTCGCCCTTACACTTGAGATTCACAAAGAAATACGGAGTAAGGAGGGAACTAGCAACGCACACAAGACTCAAAATCAGAGCAACAACACGCACACAAGTCGCAACAAGAGCTCGCAACACAACTCAATGAGTTCACAACTCAACAAGAGCTCTAGATGCTATCACAATGAACCAAATGCGTGGAATCGATGTCTTGGTGCTTAGGAATGTTGTAGGAATACTTGGTGTTCTCCTCCATGCGCCTAGGGGTCCCTTTTATAGCCCCAAGGCAGCTAGGAGCCGTTAAGAACAAATCTGGAAGGCCATCCTTGCCTTCTGTCGTCGGGCGCACCGGACAGTCCGGTGCACACCGGACACTGTCCGGTGCCCGATTTCCTTCCTTAAACAGCGCAGCCGACCGTTGCCGACCGTTGCAGATCTGGCGCACCGGACAGTCCGGTGCCCTAGACCGAAACAGCCTGTTGGCTGTACACAGCCAACATTCTCCTTTTCTTCTTCTCTCTGTTTCTAACACTTAGACAAATACATTAGTACACAAAACCAATGTACTAAGGCTTAGAAACATACCTTTACTTGTGATTTGCACTTTGTTCATCCATGGGCATAGATTTACATTTAAGCACTTGTGTTGACACTCAATCACCAAAATACTTAGAAATGGCCCAAAGGCACATTTCCCTTTCAATCTCCCCCTTTTTGGTGATTTATGCCAACACAACATAAAGTAGCTAGAACAAGTGCAAAATCACTTCAAATAGAACTCAAATCTATTTTGATTCATTTTTGGCATATATGGATCATCCTTTGCCACCACTTGGTTTGTTTTTGCAAATCAAACTCAAATCTCTATCTCTAAGTCAAACACACATGTTGAGGCATAAAGAGAGTCATTCCAAAAGAGATTGATCAAAGATTTCAAAAACTCCCCCTATTTCCCATACTCATTACTTCTCCCCACAAGAAACCAACTTTTGACAACAGAGACAATAAGTTAGTTTTGTCAAAACAAAAGCTCTACACTACTATTTTCAAATCTCTCAAGTGGTAGCTGATCCATTTATTGCTTTGGCCTTTATTTTCTCCCCCTTTGGCATCAAGCACCAAAACGGGATTAATCTTGGCCCTTTTAACCCCATTGCCTTACCAAAATCTTCAATTAAGAGCAAATGGCAATAAGAGTTCATGAGATGAACTTGGAATTAGTTACCCTCTCATCGGAGTGCAGTGGAAGTCTTTCATGGTCCAAGTCCACCTTTTCCCTTTCAATTCTCCTTCGAGACTAAATCAAGCAAACTCAAGCATATGGTTAATCTCAAAGGGTCAAGTTGTAACACATCTCCCCCTAAACATGTGCATCACTTTGCAACGGACTTGTGAGGTCCAGGGAGTGTTTGTACAACTTGAGCACCAAAGTAAGCAACAAAATGCAGAATGAACATGATCAAAGGCATAAACACATGTATGCTACAATTCAATCCAAGTTCCGCGAATCTAAGACATTTAGCTCACTGCGCAACTTGCAAAAGGTCTTCTCATCTAGAGGCTTGGTAAAGATATCGGCTAGCTGGTTCTCGGTGCTAACATGAAACACTTCGATATCTCCCTTTTGCTGGTGGTCTCTCAAAAAGTGATGCCGGATGTCTATGTGCTTTGTGCGGCTGTGTTCAACAGGATTTTCCGCCATGCGGATAGCACTCTCATTATCACATAGGAGTGGGACTTTGCTCAGATTGTAGCCAAGGTCCCTGAGGGTTTGCCTCATCCAAAGTAGTTGCGCGCAACACTGTCCTGCAGCAACATACTCGGCCTCAGCGGTGGATAGGGCAACGGAGGTTTGTTTCTTAGAATTCCATGACACCAGGGACCTTCCTAAGAATTGGCACGTCCCCGATGTACTCTTCCTATCGACCTTGCATCCAGCATAGTCGGAATCTGAGTATCCAACTAAGTCAAAGGTAGACCCCTTTGGATACCAGAGCCCGAAGCAAGGCGTAGCAACTAAATATCTAAGGATTCGCTTCACCGCCACTAAGTGACATTCCTTAGGATCGGATTGAAATCTAGCACACATGCATACGCTAAGCATAATATCCGGTCTACTAGCACATAAGTAAAGTAATGCCCCTATCATTGACCGGTATGCTTTTTGATCAACAGACTTACCTCCTTTGTTGAGGTCGGTGTGTCCGTCGGTTCCCATCGGAGTCTTTGCGGGCTTGGCGTCCTTCATCCCAAACCGCTTTAGCAGATCTTGCGTGTACTTCGTTTGGGAGATGAAGGTGCCTTCCTTGAGTTGCTTCACTTGGAACCCAAGGAAGTAGTTCAACTCGCCCATCATCGACATCTCGAATTTCTGCGTCATCACCCTGCTAAACTCTTCACAAGACTTTTGGTTAGTAGAACCAAATATTATGTCATCGACATAAATTTGGCACACAAACAAATCATCATCACATGTCTTTGTAAAAAGAGTTGGATCGGCTTTCCCAACCTTGAAAGCATTAACAATTAAAAAGTCTCTAAGGCATTCATACCATGCTCTTGGGGCTTGCTTAAGTCCATAGAGCGCCTTAGAGAGTTTACACACATGGTCGGGGTACCGTTCATCCTCGAAGCCAGGGGGTTGCTCCACGTACACCTCCTCCTTGATTGGCCCGTTGAGGAAAGCGCTCTTCACATCCATTTGGTACAACCTGAAAGAATGATGAGCGGCATATGCTAGCAAGATACGAATTGATTCTAGCCTAGCCACAGGAGCAAAAGTCTCCTCGAAATCCAAACCTGCGACTTGGGCATAACCTTTTGCCACAAGTCGAGCCTTGTTTCTCGTCACCACCCCGTGCTCGTCTTGTTTGTTGCGGAACACCCACTTGGTTCCCACAACATTTTGCTTAGGACGAGGCACTAGTGTCCAAACTTCATTGCGCTTGAAGTTGTTTAGCTCCTCTTGCATGGCCAACATCCAGTCCGGATCTAGCAAGGCCTCCTCTACCCTGAAAGGCTCAATAGAAGAGACAAAGGAGTAATGCTCACAAAAATTAACTAATCGAGATCGAGTAGTTACTCCCTTGCTAATATCACCCAAAATTTGGTCGACGGGATGATCCCTTTGAATCATCGCTCGAACTTGGGTTGGAGGTGCCGGTTGCGCTTCTTCCTCCATCACATGATCAACTTGTGCTCCCCCTTGATCACACGCCTCCTGTTGATGAACCTGTTCATCGTCTTGAGTTGGGGGATGCACCATTGTTGAGGAAGAAGGTTGATCTCGTTCATCTTGTTCCTGTGGCCGCACTTCTCCAATCACCATGGTTCGTATAGCGGCCGTCGGAACATCTTCTTCATCTACATCATCACAATCAACAACTTGCTCTCTTGGAGAGCCATTAGTCTCATCAAATACAACGTCGCTAGAGACTTCAACCAAACCCGATGATTTGTTGAAGACTCTATACGCCTTTGTATTTGAGTCATAACCTAATAAAAACCCTTCTACAGCTTTGGGAGCAAATTTAGAATTTCTACCTTTCTTCACTAGAATGTAGCACTTGCTCCCAAATACACGAAAGTAAGATACATTGGGTTTGTTACCGGTTAGTAGCTCATACGACGTCTTCTTGAGGAGGCGATGAAGGTAGACCCTGTTGATGGCGTGGCAAGCCGTGTTCACGGCTTCCGTCCAAAAGCACTCGGGGGTCTTGAACTCTCCTAGCATCGTCCTCGCCATATCGATGAGCGTCCTGTTCTTCCTCTCTACTACACCATTTTGCTGTGGTGTGTAGGGAGCGGAGAACTCGTGCTTGATCCCTTCCTCTTCAAGGAACTCCTCCACTTGAAGGTTCTTGAACTCGGACCCGTTGTCGCTCCTTATCTTCTTCACCTTGAGCTCAAACTCATTTTGAGCTCTCCTGAGGAAGCGCTTGAGGGTCCCTTGGGTTTCAGACTTATCCTGCAAAAAGAACACCCAAGTGAAGCGGGAAAAGTCATCAACAATAACTAGACCATACTTACTCCCTCCTATGCTCAGATAGGCGACGGGTCCGAAGAGGTCCATATGCAGCAGCTCCAGGGGTCTTGAAGTGGTCATCACATTCTTGCTGTGATGTGCTCCTCCCACTTGTTTACCTGCTTGACAAGCTGCACAAGGTCTATCTTTTTCGAATTGAACGTTAGTCAAACCTATCACGTGTTCTCCCTTTAGAAGCTTGTGAAGGTTCTTCATCCCCACATGTGCTAAGCGGCGATGCCACAGCCAGCCCATGCTAGTCTTAGCTATTAAGCATGCATCTAGACCAGCCTCTTCTTTTGCAAAATCAACTAAATAAAGTTTGTCGTCTAATACACCCTTAAAAGCTAGTGAACCATCACTTCTTCTAAAGACAGACACATCTACATTTGTAAATAGACAGTTATACCCCATGTTGCATAATTGACTAACAGATAGCAAATTATAACCAAGAGACTCTACTAAAAACACATTAGAGATAGAGTGCTCATTAGAAATTGCAATTTTACCTAACCCTTTTACCTTGCCTTGATTCCCATCACCGAATATAATTGAATCTTGGGAATCCTTATTCTTGACGTAGGAGGTGAACATCTTCTTCTCCCCCGTCATATGGTTTGTGCATCCGCTGTCGATAATCCAGCTTGAACCCCCGGATGCATAAACCTGCAAGGCAATTTTAGGCTTGGGTCTTAGGTACCCAACTCATGTTGGGTCCTACAAGGTTAGTGCAAATATCCTTAGGGACCCAAATGCAAGTTTTGTCTCCCTTGCATTTTGCCCCTAACTTCCTAGCAACAATTTTCTTATCCTTTCTACAAATAACAAAGGAAGCATTTAAAGCACAATAAATTGTAGAAGGTTCATTCACTACTTTCCTAGGAGCATTATGAACTACATTTCTCCTAGGCATTTGGTGAACAACATTTCTTCTAAACACATTTCTCCCATGCATAACATGAGAACTAGAAGCAGTCATAGCATAAGAGTCATAAGCATGTGAATCAAAAACATCATGACCTCTAAAAGCATTTCTAGAGTATCTCCTATCATAGTACATGAAAGCATGATTCTTCTTAACACTATTAGCCATAGGAGCCTTCCCTTTCTCCTTGGTGGAGATGGGAGTCTTATGGCTTGTTAAGTTCTTGGCTTCCCTCTTGAAGCCAAGCCCATCCTTAATTGAGGGGTGTCTACCAATAGTGTAGGCATCCCTTGCAAATTTTAGTTTTTCAAATTCACTCTTGCTAGTCTTAAGTTGGGCATTAAGACTAGCTAATTCATCATTCAATTTTGAAATGGAAACTAAGTGTTCACTACAAGCATTAATATCAACATCCTTACACCTAGTACAAATTTCAACATGTTCAACACAAGAGTTGGATTTATGTACTTCTACTAGTTTAGCATTTAAGTCATCATTAACGCTCTTTAATTTAGAAATTGAATCATGGCAAGAAGATAGTTCACAAGAAAGCATTTCATTTCTTTTAACTTCTAGAGCATGAGATCGTTGAGCTTCTACAAATTTATCATGCTCTTCATACAATAAATCCTCTTGTTTCTCTAAGAGTTTATCCTTCTCATTCAATGCATCAATCAATTCATTGATTTTATCAATTTTATTTCTATCCAATCCCTTGAACAAACTAGAATAGTCTATGTCATCATCATCACTCGACTCATCACTAGAAGAATCATAAGTACTAGCGTTACGAGTGATTACCTTCTTTTCCCTTGCCATAAGGCAAGTGTGATGCTCGTTTGGGAAGAGGGATGACTTGTTGAAGGCGGTAGCGGCGAGTCCTTCGTTGTCGGAGTCGGACGAGGAGCAGTCCGAGTCCCACTCCTTGCCTAGATGCGCCTCGCCCTTTGCCTTCTTGTAATTCTTCTTCTTTTCCCTCTTGTTTCCCTGTTCCTGATCACTATCATTATCAGGGCAGTTAGCGATAAAATGACCAATCTTACCGCACTTGAAGCATGAGCGCTTCCCCTTTGTCTTGGTCTTGCTTGGCTGCCCCTTGTGACCCTTTAGTACCGTCTTGAAGCGTTTAATGATAAGAGCCATCTCTTCATCGTTAAGTCCGGCCGCCTCAATTTGTGCCACCTTGCTAGGTAGCGCCTCCTTGCTTCTTGTTGCTTTGAGAGCAAACGGTTGCGGCTCGTTGATCGGTCCATTTAAGGCGTCGTCCACGTACCTTGCTTCCTTGATCATCATTCGCCCGCTGACGAATTTTCCTAGGACTTCCTCGGGCGACATTTTGGTGTACCTGGGATTCTCACGAATATTATTCACCAAATGAGGATCAAGAATGGTAAAGGACCTTAGTAATAGTCGGACGACGTCATGGTCTGTCCATCGCGTGCTTCCATAGCTCCTTATTTTGTTGATAAAGGTCTTGAGCCGGTTGTATGTTTGAGTTGGCTCCTCGCCCCTTATCATCGCGAACCTTCCAAGCTCGCCCTCCACCAACTCCATTTTAGTGAGCATGGTGATGTCGTTCCCTTCGTGAGAAATCTTTAGGGTGTCCCATATCTGCTTGGCATTGTCCAAGCCGCTCACTTTATTGTACTCGTCCCTGCACAAAGAGGCTAGCAACACAGTAGTAGCTTGTGCATTTTTATGAATCTGTTCATTGATAAACATAGGGCTATCCGAGCTATCAAATTGCATTCCACTCTCTACAATCTCCCATATGCTAGGATGGAGAGAGAACAAGTGAGTACGCATTTTGTGGCTCCAAAATCCGTAGTCCTCTCCATCAAAGTGAGGGGGCTTGCCAAGTGGAATGGGGAGCAAATGCGAATTTGAACTTTGCGGAATACGAGAGTAGTCAAAAGAAAAGTTCGAATTAACCGGTTTTCTTTTCTTGTAGTCGTTGTGGTCGTCGTCCTTTTGGGAAGAAGAGGATTCGTCGCTGTCGTAGTAGACGATCTCCTTGATGCGCCTTGTCTTCTTCTTCTTCCCATCTTTGCGCTTGTGGCTTGAACCCAAGTCGGTAGACTTGTCATTCTTCGGCTCGTTGAAGATAGACTCCTTCTCGTTGTTGTCAACCACCATCCCCTTTCCCTTAGGATCCATCTCTTCGGGCGATTAGTCCCTTTCTTGAAGAGAACGGCTCCGATACCAATTGAGAGCACCTAGAGGGGGGGGTGAATAGGTGATCCTGTAAAACTTAAACTTATAGCCACAAAAACTTGGTTAAGTGTTAGCACAGTTAATGCCAAGTGGCTAGAGTGAAGATCTTGCACACAACGATAATCACAAGAAGTTCAACACAGAGAAGACACAGTGATTTATCCCGTGGTTCGGCCAAGTACAAAAACTTGCCTACTCCACGTTGTGGCGTCCCAACAGACGAGAGTTGCACTCAACTCCTCTCAAGTGATCCAATGATCAACTTGAATACCACAGTGTTATGCTTTTCTTCTCAAAATCCCGTTTGCGAGGAATCTCCACAACTTTGGAGCCTCTCGCCCTTACACTTGAGATTCACAAAGAAATACGGAGTAAGGAGGGAACTAGCAACGCACACAAGACTCAAAATCAGAGCAACAACACGCACACAAGTCGCAACAAGAGCTCGCAACACAACTCAATGAGTTCACAACTCAACAAGAGCTCTAGATGCTATCACAATGAACCAAATGCGTGGAATCGATGTCTTGGTGCTTAGGAATGTTGTAGGAATACTTGGTGTTCTCCTCCATGCGCCTAGGGGTCCCTTTTATAGCCCCAAGGCAGCTAGGAGCCGTTAAGAACAAATCTGGAAGGCCATCCTTGCCTTCTGTCGTCGGGCGCACCGGACAGTCCGGTGCACACCGGACACTGTCCGGTGCCCGATTTCCTTCCTTAAACAGCGCAGCCGACCGTTGTCGACCGTTGCAGATCTGGCGCACCGGACAGTCCGGTGCCCCAGACCGAAACAGCCTGTTGGCTGTACACAGCCAACATTCTCCTTTTCTTCTTCTCTCTGTTTCTAACACTTAGACAAATACATTAGTACACAAAACCAATGTACTAAGGCTTAGAAACATACCTTTACTTGTGATTTGCACTTTGTTCATCCATGGGCATAGATTTACATTTAAGCACTTGTGTTGACACTCAATCACCAAAATACTTAGAAATGGCCCAAAGGCACATTTCCCTTTCAAACATTTCATTCCTGCATTTATGCATCTTTGTTAAAACTAGATGAAGTAATCTTATTGTCAAAGAGCTTAAAGCTTAACCTTGTAACGAGGATAAGCTGCCTTTGTTCCAAAGGTGGATGGTCCTTGAAAGTAGCCTAGAGGGGGGGTGAATAGGCTAATCTGAAAATTTTCACAACAAACTTCGAAAGATTGTTAGATACACAGTTCGACTGGTGCAGGACGGTTCAACAGCTACGTGCGCAAGTTGAACCACTCTGAACCAATCCAACTGTTTTAAAAACTTTAGACTAAAATCTACTCGAAAAGTATTTCGCAAGTTCTTGAGAGAAGTAAGATATAGCTAAGTGAGGATGAAAAGATGAATATGTAAAGGCTATTTTACTTCTAGATAAACTCTACGGAGAAATCTTTATGTCAATCTTGCAAGTAAAAATATCACAAGTTGAAACAAGCAAGAACACAAGACACAAGATTTAATCCGAGGTTCGGCCACACCACAAAGGTGTCCTACTCCCCGTTGAGGAGCCCACAAAGGGCCGGGTCTTTTTCAACCCTAATCCTCCAAAAGCCGACCATAAAGGTCAAGGCAATCTCTTCTTATCTTAGCTCAAAGAGCGGGTGATACAAACTTCTTAGGGTCGTCCACAAATTTGGAGACTCCCAAGCAACCTCAAAGATCTTGAAACCTAGGGTTTCAAGAACACCAAGAACGCACAAGAGGGGTTTGCACAAGCTTAAGTCTTTGAAAGAGAGATGGGAGAGGAAAACCAAATCGTGAGCACAAGCACAAACCTCACACCCAAGAGCTCCTCCAACAAGGTTGAATCTTGAGGAAGATTTAAGTGTGAGAGAGATGGAGAGATGAGTGCTTTGTCTCAAGTTAGGTGAGCAATAAATGAGTGAGTGTTCAGCCGTATTGAAGAAGAGAGAGAGGGGGGTCTATTTATAGTCACGGCTCAAAAACTAGCCGTTTGACCAAAAACCCCGTTGAAAACCGGTTGAACCGCCCCCTAGGGCGGTTGAACCGCCCCCTGACAGGTCAGCAGACTGTCTGCCAGTCTGACTGGCAGACTGACCTGCAGGCGGGTCAGACAGGCCAGGACCGGTTGAACCGCCCCCTAGGGCGGTTGAACCGCCCCCTGACACCCCTGGCGACCTGACTGCCAGTCTGACTGGCAGACTGCAGATCAGAGGTCAGAGGGTCAGAGACCAGTTGAGCTGCCCCCGAGGACCAGTTCAGCTAGTCTAGACCAGAGAGTTTTGGAGAGAAAACCCCAGCTCAGCTGCCCTGGGGCAAGTTCAGTTGGGTATGGTCAGAGAGGTCTACAGCTGAAGTTGAAGTTCAGCTGGAGTTGAAAGTTCAACTCAGCTGAAGTCCAGCTCAGCTGAAAAACTTAGCTGCAGCTGAAGAAGCTCATCACAGCTGAAGTTAAGTTCACCTGGAAAGCTCAGCTGCAGTTGAAGAAGTTCAGCTGTTTTTCAGCAAGAACACTCTAGGTTTCTCAACCCAAACCATGGTCAGCCAAATAATGTTAAAGTGATTTTTGGTTTTCAAAAATAGCTTTTGAATTAGAGGACTTGAGCTATAGCAAACACCCGTACCTGTGCGGAAAAGAACAAGGAAGAATTACATCATGCAACACAAGATTTTACATAAATTTTATACGTCTGTTGCATGAAGTCCTTGGTGCTTCCTTAAGTTCCTGTTTCCTTCTAATCAAACACTGAGAACAAAAACTGTTAGTACTCTTATTTGTTTTGTCATTAAATCACCAAAACCCTCACTTGGGGTTGATTGCACTTACAATCTCCCCCTTTTTGGTGATTGATGCCAAAACAATTAAGGTCAAAAGATATATATTTGCAATAGAAAATTTCTTTTGAATGATTGTATGTAGATGGCTCCCCCTAAATGTGTGCACGATTGTGAATCCAACGTCTTGACATAATATGTCATGTGAGCAACACATTTAGAGATAGTGACAACAACCATACTAAATACAATCATCCGAGGGGTGCAAGAGTGTCATAACAGGAGTTGTGATGCACATGACTATCTCTATAAACCCATTATTTTTACTTCATAGCAGAGTAGACATTACAAACTGATAGGACAAAAGATGATGGCCAGAAGACCATCATATTACTTTGAATAACAATCCAACAGTTTTATTCCATACAATGGTAAAAAAAAGTACAAACCACAACAGTGGCCAAAGACAAAAATAATCCAAAAGAAAAAACGAAAGAACCACAAACTAGAAGTTGGATTTTCTCCCCCTTTTTGGCAACAAGTACCAAAAACGGAGAGAGAGACAAGGATACAAGAACCAGTATCCTCCAGGAGGAGGATATGATGGAGGATATGATGGAGGATATGAAGTGTAGTCAGGGAAAAAAGTCCTCATCGCGTCCTCCTCAAAAGTGGAGTCCCGAGGTGGCTCATCAGCCGCAGAAAAAACAGATGCCGAAGATGTACGATGATCAGGAGGAGGTGGAGGGTGGTGGTGGTGGTAACCAGAGCCGGATGGCCTAGAGTCACCAGGAATGGGTCCCGGACCCGGGTAAGGAGGCGGAGGGTGGGAGGATGATTGACCCGGATCCCCATGGTAGGGAGGCGGGGCAAACTCCTCGCGATCATCAACATAGACTTCTTCATCTTCATCGTCTGCAGGCATAAAAGGCACCCCGTAGGCCTGCTGGTGCCACTCATTGATCTCCGGGGGAGGAGGATGGAGAGGCACATCAGGCGAACGAGGGACAAAAGGCATGCCCATGGAGGAAGCTTGACGACGAAGATTGTCGTCAGTCTCCCGCTGACGCCGTGCCACCTCATGGACATCAGCAGAAATGTTGCGGCACATGGAGAAAAATGCCGCAAGCCCATGGACCAAGCGAGCACCCATCCCGCGGCCACGACCTCGACCACGACCACGAGCACGTGGCATGGGAGAGCCGCGGCCAAGAGAGGGACGCGAGGCAGCAGCGGGGGGAGAGGAGGATGGATGATGGGGTGGCTGGCGAGGTGGCTCAGTGGAGGAGGCAGGGCCTCCAGACCGTGAGAGAGCCCGCTTCGTACGAGCAGCTGGGTTGGAGGAATCAACCCAGTAGGGTACGTAGCGGGAGTGTTTGACGAGTTTTTCGAAGTGGGTCTGGGTGACCACTTCGATCATCTTCATGATAAAGGGTGCATGAAGACACCCTCTGTGAGGAGACCAGGAAGCACAGACGATCTCTTCCCAGATCATGTCAAACACATTGATGCGGGCGAGACTGTTTGGAGCAAGGAGGAGGAGGAAGACTCGACTCTCCCCAAGGACGTTCATTTGATTACCGCCCTTCGGGAGAACGGTCATCCGGGACAAAGAATTAAGGTACCTGTAGTACCTATGCATGTTAGCGGTTGTCCAGAACTCCCGCTCAGTAGAGACATGAATGAATTCCGTCTCTTCCCGCATGGGCAGCCGAATGTCATGCACTCGCATGTTGCTGCCCTGTATATCTGCATCAGAGAAGCCCAGAATGTGGGCAAAACGACGATAACTGACTTTGTGCCAGTTACCCTGGATGAAGAAATACATGACTGGGTAATCATACCCATCGGCTTCCTCATCTACTTTCTTTATCCAGAGGGTGGCATAGAACTGAGCTACCACCTCATCGTTCCAGGGGTATTCCATGGTCATAATGTTCCGTAACCCCTTTCTCTCTAAGTTTACGAGAGCTGACGACATGTCAGCATCTCCCATATTCTCACAACCCTCCCAGTCAATAAATCTATGTCGGACGACTGGGTGTTTCTTGGAAAGAATGACAGAATTGTAGAAGTCAGCCTGGAAAAGATTCCAGAACCGAGGGTCCTGGACACCAGGATGACGAGGAGTGAGAGTAGGGTTGGTAAACCTCAGACGCTGAAGGGTGTCTATTCTCTTCTGAGTGAAGTCGACGGGAGATTCATGCGGACCGCGGCTGACGTTCGCCGGATGCATGTGCAGTCCGGTGACGTAGAGAGCATCAGGCGCCGGAAGGTCGACGAAGTCGTCGAAAGCCCCATCCTCCTCCTGGCAGGGAGCATACCTAGAGGAAGACGTGCTACGACGAGGACGAGAGGCGCCAACCTTTTGGCGTCTCCCGCGAGTCGGCTGCGAGGGCATGGAAGAGCCCTCGCCATCCATCCGACCAGAGCCACGTCCTCTCTTAGAGAGGGAGCGACGAGGCGGAGGAGAGGGGACAGGAGATTCCTCCTGAATCTCGTCGAAGTCGCTGCTAAACTCAATCACAGAGGGATTGCGACGACGCACATGATTGAAAAGGTGGTGAAACTGCGAACCGGTTGAAGTGTGTGAAGGAGAGGCTCTAAAGGTTGTGAAGCGACTAAGGCGAGAGAGAATGAAGTGGGAGAAGAGAAGAGGAGAGTCAAGTATATATAGGCAGTTGAGCTGGTCCTCAGGACCAGTTCAACCGCCCCCATGGGCCAGTTCAGCTCGTTCTGACCAGTGTGGTCAGAGAACCAGAAACAGCAGAGGGAAGATGCCAAAAAAATTCAAATTTCTTGCTGCGCGGGTGACACAGCGACTGGTCAGGAAAAATTTGCGCCCCTGACACGCATGCATGGCTAGTGCGCGGGCAGAGCAGAAACGTCCAAGAAAAATGCTGCGCAGCGTCCAGCAGAGGAGAAGTGACCGGACAGAACAAATAAAAAAAATTCCTGCATGCGCACCCCTGCTGTTGACCGGACAACACAAATAAAAAAAATATGTGCGCGCAGACAAGAAGCGACCGGACTCTGCATACACACCCAGAAAAAAGATTCTGCATGCACACCCGACCGGACTCCACACAAAAAAAAAGATTCTGGCGCGCACAGGCCCTGCTGAGCGGCAGCAAGCAAAAAGAGTACACTGCGCGCGCCGCAGGGGAAGTGACCGGACGCAGATGAAATGACCGGTCATGCAGGATGCGACCGAATAAAAAAAATGGCGCGCTGAGCGGCAGCAAAAAAGAAAAAAACTTTATCTGCGCGCCAGGGGAAGTGACAGGACAGAGAAAAAAAATCTGCACGAGGAAGCGACCGGTCAAGAAAAAGTGCTGCGAGACAAAAGAAAAGGTGCAGCGCGACTGAAAAAAGTGCAGGTGACAGACCTGCGACCGGTCAAAAAGGTGCTGCGCGACTAAAAAAAGTGTAGGTGACAGACCTGCGCGGACAGGCCGGTCAGAGACCGGTTCAACCGGTCCACTATGCCGGTTCAACCGGTTTTAACCAGGATGGTCCTGGTAAAAACTGGTTAAAAACAGCTGAGCTGAAGTTCAACTGCTAAGTTCAGCTGGCTTCCTCCAGCTGAACTAGAAAGTTCAGCTGGTCAAGCCAGTTGAGCCCAAAAAAAAATCTTAGCACTAAAATGCATTCAAATTTTAACATTTTCACCAAATTTTTGAAAGATCATCACATAGCTTTAAAACTATCAATCAAAAACAGTGAATCAAACAATTTTTGTGACCGTTTTCAAGTTAAGTTACGAGAATCCAAGATATTTAATTCACTCCTAAGAAAGCAAAACCTAGTCTCATCGAGGGGTTCTGTGAAGATATCGGCTAGTTGATTTTCGGTGCTCACATGAAACAATTCGATATCTCCTTTGGCTTCGTGGTCTCTCAAGAAATGGTGTCTGATGTCAATATGTTTAGTTCTAGAGTGTTGCACAGGGTTGTTTGCAAGTTTTATGGCACTCTCATTGTCACACAAAAGTGGAATTTTGTTAAACTCACAACCAAAATCTCGAAGGGTTTGCTTCATCCATAACAACTGTGCACAACATGCCCCAGCTGCTATGTACTCAGCTTCTGCAGTGGAAAGTGCAACACAATTTTGTTTCTTGGAACTCCATGATACTAAGGATCGCCCAAGGAATTGGCAAGTCCCAGTAGTGCTTTTTCGATCTACTTTGCAACCGGCATAATCTGAGTCAGAATAGCCAAGTAAATCGAAAAGGGAGCCTTTGGGATACCATAATCCTAGGTTTTGGGTGTGAACTAAGTATCTTAGAATTCTCTTAACTGCTACAAGATGGCAATCTTTAGGATTTGCTTGAAAACGTGCACACATGCAAACACTCAACATAATATCAGGTCTAGATGCACATAAGTAAAGCAGTGATCCTATCATTGATCTATATAATGTTTGATCTACGGGTTTACCTTCCTCATTTAGGTCGAGATGTCCATTTGATGACATTGGAGTCTTGGCGTGTTTTGCCTTTTCCATGCCAAATTTCTTGAGCATATCTTGTGTATATTTGGTTTGGCATAGAAAAGTACCTTCCTTGAGCTGTTTGACTTGAAATCCCAGGAAGTATTTAAGCTCGCCCATCATAGACATCTCAAACCTGTTCGTCATTACTTTGCTAAACTCTTCACAAAATTTTTCATTAGTACTACCAAATATAATGTCATCAACATATACTTGGCACACAAATAATTCATTGTCAACTTTTCTAGTAAATAAGGTAGAGTCAGCTTTTCCTATTGTAAACCCATTCTTAATTAAAAATTCTTTAAGACAGTCATACCAAGCTCTAGGGGCTTGTTTAAGCCCGTAGAGTGCCTTGTGAAGAAGATAAACATGATTTGGCTTCTTTGGATCTTCAAAACCCGGTGGTTGCTCCACATATACTCTCTCTTGTAGTGGTCCATTTAGAAATGCGCTCTTGACATCCATTTGATATAGCTTGAAATCATGGTTAGTAGCATATGCAATTAATATTCTAATTGATTCTAACCTTGCTACCGGCGCATATGTTTCACCAAAATCGAGTCCTTCCACTTGAGTATAGCCTTGGGCAACCAATCGTGCCTTGTTTCTTGTAACCACGCCATGTTCATCTTGCTTGTTCCTAAAGACCCATTTAGTCCCAATTACATTTTGTTTGGGTCTTTGGACTAAGGACCAGACTTCATTCCGGGTGAAGTTGTTTAACTCCTCTTGCATGGCAATTATCCAATCCGGATCACCCAATGCTTCTTCAACCTTAAGTGGCTCAAGAGAGGAAACAAACGAGTAAAATTCACAAAAATTAGCTAAACGAGATCGAGTCGTTACCCCTCTCCTGATGCTACCCAGGATGTTGTCCACCGGATGATCCCTTTGAATTGTATGATGGACTCTTGGATGAGGCACTGATGGTTGTCTTTGTATTTGCTCCTCCTCATCATTCACTTGATCAAGAGGCACTTCACCATCAATGCTTTCGTGTTCATCTTCTACCACTGTTGGCATCCTTTGATGATTTTCTTCGTGGCTTGGATGACTTGAGGTTGATGGGTTTGCTTGGGTGGAGACTTTGTCACTCACCACCTTTGCACCCACATCAACTAACTCATTGGTCATCCATAAGGTTCCTTCTTCATCATCCCTTTCTTGAGGTCTCACCTCACCTATTGCAAGTTTCTTTATGGCCTCACAAGGTGGTTCTTCATTTCCTGCAGTGTCATTAGAAACATGCCCTTGCGAGCCATTAGACTCATCAAATGTCACGTCTATCGCTATTTCAACAAGACCGGTGGTATTGTTGAAAACACGATATCCATGCGCATTTGATGCATAACCAAGCAAGAAGCCCTCATCCACTCTAGGAGCAAACTTTGAGCTCTTGACTTTCTTGTTAAGAATAAAACATTTACAACCAAATATTCTAAAATAATCAACTTTAGGTTTGTTACCAGTGAGAAGCTCATAAGCAGTCTTTTTGTAGATCTTATGAAGATAGAGACGGTTGATTGCATGACAGGCGGTGTTGACCGCCTCTGCCCAGAAGTTGTCAGGTGTCTTGTATTCATCCAACATGGTTCTTGCAGCTTCAATTAGAGTTCGGTTCTTTCTTTCCACAACACCATTTTGTTGTGGAGTGTAAGGCACCGAGAACTCATGTTTGATTCCCTCTTCCCCTAAGAATTCTTCGACACCTGTGTTCTTGAATTCCGTCCCATTATCGCTTCTCACTTTCTTGATTTTGAGCTCAAATTCATTTTGAGCTCTCCTCATGAATTTCTTTAAAATTTCTTGAGTTTCACCTTTATCACTTAAAAAGAAAACCCAGGTAAATCGAGAAAAATCATCAACAATAACTAAACCATACTTACTACCACCAATGCTAATGTAGGCCACAGGTCCGAAGAGGTCCATGTGAAGAAGCTCCAATGGCCTCTTTGTTGTGACCACATTCTTTGATTGATGTGGGACTCCATGTTGCTTTCCTGCTTGGCATGCGCCACAAACCCTATCTTTCTCAAATACAACATTTGTTAGTCCAATGATGTGATTATCCTTTTGAAGTTTGGCCAAATTCCTCATACCGACATGGGCTAGCCGGCGATGCCAAAGCCAACCCTTGTCGGACTTTGCCACTAAACAAGTCTCAGGCGTCACTTTACTTGTTGTGAAATCAACAAGATAAAGCTTGCCCTTCAAGCGACCGGTAAAGGCAACTGAGGAGTCCTCCCTTCTAAGGATCTTCACATCCACATCCGAAAATAGGCAATTATAACCCATTCCACAAAGTTGTGAAACGGACAACAAATTATAGCTTAAAGAATCTACTAATAAAACATTTGAAAGTGATTGTTGGTCTGAGATAGGAATTTTACCAATACCAATCACCTTACTTTTGCCACTATCTCCAAACACAATTTCTTGTGCTTCTTGAGTTAGTTGCAATGTATGAAACATGTCTTTCTCCCCGGTCATGCGATTTGTACATCCACTGTCAAGCACCCAACTTGACCCACCAGAGGAGTAGACCTGCAAAACAAGTTTAGGCTATGCTTTTAGGTACCCAAATTGAATTGGGTCCTACAGTGTTAGTGATAGCCTTGGGTACCCACACACTTCTTTTCATGACTTTTCGTTTAGTGTAGGCACCCACATATTTCACAACCAATTTTCCTAAATCCCAAGTCAACATATAATCACAAAGATATGAGTGGGAAATGGGAGCATTAGATTTTTGTCCACTTGAGGATCCCACTTCCTTCATCTTACTCTTTGTGGAACTCAAGTTAACCTTTACCTGAGGTGACTTGTCATTTGAGGAGTGAATCCTCCCCAAGGCATCATATAGGGTGGTTCCCTCTATGAACTTGGGGGATCTCCACCCCTTATGCACTGTGCTAGGGTTTTCCTTGGATGAGTTGAACCCAAGCCCCCTTCTTCCATTGTTTGGCTTAAGGGACTTGTACTTGGGTTCAACTTTCTTTAACCCATCATTGCTAGAGCATCTTTTCAAAATTTCTTTGACCTTCACCTGTGGGCTATTCTTCCTTGCATGGTTAGTTAGACAACAAGAAGCATGATATTTGGCACAATGTTTGCAAGAATTATCATTTAAGCTAGACTTAGATTCAAGAACTAAACATGAGGCATTGATGTTCTTGCAATTTTCAAGTTGCACTTGAAGTTCTTGATTTTGAACATTTAAGCTCAACATGCTTGATTCAAGTGCATTCTTTTCATTTGCAAGATTATCTATAGATGTTTTCATGTTAATTACTTCTTTATCTTTATTGTGAATCAACTCGTGAAGCTCTAGGTTTCTTTCCTTTTCAAGGATAAGCAAGTCTTCTTGAGCATCAAGAGTTGCTTTTCTTTTATCTAGCTTCTCCATTAATTTGGTGATAACATTGTATCCATTCAAGCCAAATTCTTTAATCATTTTATTTTTCATGGCAATTTGTTCATCATCATCATCATTTGAAAAATCATTACTAAATAAGGTTACCTTATCTCATTTTGCCATGAGGCAAGTTGGAGTGTAGAATTCGTCTTGTAGGTTGGTGAAGAGTTGCGAGCTTGATGTAGATTGGATGGCCACGTTTGCCACCACTTCCTCTTCCTCGGAGCTAGAACTCTCTTCATCGGAGTTCCATCCTTCACCAATATGGGCTTGACCATATTTCTTCTTCTTGAAGTATCCCTTGGTCTTGCCCCCCTTTTTGAACTTGTCCTTCTTGTATTCCTTCTTAGCTTCTTGTTCCTTCTTGTTAGGACAATCCGCTATGAAATGACCGGTTTGGCCACATTCATAGCATGCCCTCTTCTTTCCTTTCCTTTGGAACTTGTCATTTTTCCTTACAAATTTCTTGAATGTTTTGATGAACATAGCAGTGTCTTCATCACTTGAGCTATCTTCATCACTTGAGGTCTCGACCACCTTCTTTGCTTTGTGGTCTTTGTTCTTCTTGGGGTTGTCTTGTTCATTAGTGATCAATGCATGAGAGTCCCTTGACTTGATAGGGGCTTCTTCGGACTCGTGTTGTTGAATCTTTGCAAATAATTGATGAGGTGTCATATCCTCATAGTCATCACGATCCCTAATCATCCTTGCAAGACTCTTATCCTTTTCTTTATAAGCTCTCATGAACAATCTTGTGACCTTGGAGTCACTCCAATCTTCACTCCCAAGAACTCTTATTTTGTTGACCAACACCATCAAGCGATCAAAGAGTGATTGAAGCGACTCACCCTTTGTCCAATCATATCTTGCAAGCTCACTTTCCAAAGCCTCAACTCTATGTCTTTTAGCTTGGGATCTCCTTCATGTGACATTTTAAGAATATTCCAAATGTCACGGGCATCTTCTCTTCCTTGAACTTTCCGGTATTCTTCCGGACAAAGACTTCCTTTAATTATGCTCACTGCTTGAGCATTTCGATGAACCTCTTGCATCATTTCCGGAGTCATCTCTTCTCCTTGGGCGGGCTTGTACATACCTACATTAACAATCTCCCAAAGACTAGGATGCACACCGATTAAATGCGACTTCATCTTGTCGGCCCACTCATCATAGTTCAACTCACTAAGAGTTGGTAACTTTCCAAGTGGGGCGGAAGAGAAGTTGGGAATATAATTTCTAGAGTAATCAAATTGAACTTTGCTAAATTCATTACCTTTGCTTTTGGTAGATGATCCTTCGGTGTTGAGACTTACCTTGCTCAATACCTTAGACACCAAAAGATCCACTAGATCGTCATTATAATCAAATGTTCCCTTACCTTTATCTTCTTCGGCCTTTCTTCTTGATTCTTCTTCTTCGGCCTTTTTCTTAGCATCTTCCTCTTTCATTTTGAGGAACATTCTCTCGGCAATCTTCATGGCGAGGTCGAGGACCTTGGGGTCCACTTCCTCACCGGAAGATGTGATGGGGATTTCCTCGAGGAGAGGATCCACATGGTCCCGTTGAGTAGACATGATCGTTTCCTCACGCGGTTAAGCGTAAAACGAGGTACGAAGCTCTGATACCAATTGAAAGTAGCCTAGAGGGGGGTGAATAGGCTAATCTGAAAATTTTCACAACAAACTTCGAAAGATTGTTAGATACACAGTTCGGCTGGTGCAGGCCGGTTCAACAGCTACGTGCGCAAGTTGAACCACTCTGAACCAATCCAACTGTTTTAAAAACTTTAGACTAAAATCTACTCGAAAAGTATTTCGCAAGTTCTTGAGAGAAGTAAGATATAGCTAAGTGAGGATGAAAAGATGAATATGTAAAGGCTATTTTACTTCTAGATAAACTCTACGGAGAAATCTTTATGTCAATCTTGCAAGTAAAAATATCTCAAGTTGAAACAAGCAAGAACACAAGACACAAGATTTAATCCGAGGTTCGGCCACACCACAAAGGTGTTCTACTCCCCGTTGAGGAGCCCACAAAGGGCCGGGTCTTTTTCAACCCTAATCCTCCAAAAGCCGACCACAAAGGTCAAGGCAATCTCTTCTTATCTTAGCTCAAAGAGCGGGTGATACAAACTTCTTAGGGTCGTCCACAAATTTGGAGACTCCCAAGCAACCTCAAAGATCTTGAAACCTAGGGTTTCAAGAACACCAAGAACGCACAAGAGGGGTTTGCACAAGCTTAAGTCTTTGAAAGAGAGATGGGAGAGGAAAACCAAATCGTGAGCACAAGCACAAACCTCACACCCAAGAGCTCCTCCAACAAGGTTGAATCTTGAGGAAGATTTAAGTGTGAGAGAGATGGAGAGATGAGTGCTTTGTCTCAAGTTAGGTGAGCAATAAATGAGTGAGTGTTCAGCCGTATTGAAGAAGAGAGAGAGAGAGGGGGGTCTATTTATAGTCACGGCTCAAAAACTAGCCGTTTGACCAAAAACCCCGTTGAAAACTGGTTGAACCGCCCCCTAGGGCGGTTGAACCGCCCCCTGACAGGTCAGCAGACTGTCTGCCAGTCTGACTGGCAGACTGACTGGCAGACTGACCTGCAGGCGGGTCAGACAGGCCAGGACCGGTTGAACCGCCCCCTAGGGCGGTTGAACCGCCCCCTGACACCCCTGGCAACCTGACTGCCAGTCTGACTGGCAGACTGCAGATCAGAGGTCAGAGGGTCAGAGACCAGTTGAGCTGCCCCCCAGGACCAGTTCAGCTGGTCTAGACCAGAGAGTTTTGGAGAGAAAACCCCACCTCAGCTGCCCTGGGCAAGTTCAGCTGGGTATGGTCAGAGAGGTCTACAGCTGAAGTTGAAGTTCAGCTGGAGTTGAAAGTTCAACTCAGCTGAAGTCCAGCTCAGCTGAAAAACTCAGCTGCAGCTGAAGAAGCTCATCACAGCTGAAGTTAAGTTCAGCTGGAAAGCTCAGCTGCAGTTGAAGAAGTTCAGCTGTTTTTCAGCAAGAACACTCTAGGTTTCTCAACCCAAACCATGGTCAGCCAAATAATGTTAAAGTGATTTTTGGTTTTCAAAAATAGCTTTTGAATTAGAGGACTTGAGCTATAGCAAACACCCGTACCTGTGCGGAAAAGAACAAGGAAGAATTACATCATGCAACACAAGATTTTACATAAATTTTATACGTCCGTTGCATGAAGTCCTTGGTGCTTCCTTAAGTTCCTGTTTCCTTCTAATCAAACACTGAGAACAAAAACTGTTAGTACCCTTATTTGTTTTGTCATTAAATCACCAAAACCCTCACTTGGGGTTGATTGCACTTACAATCCTTAAGCCTCTTTGAAATCCTTAAGGGAAAATGCTTAAGACACTTATAACATGCTTTCATAAGTGCATAAACTGTCATGAACATCACACTTATACTAGGACACAATGCACTTCACATTCTGTATGGTATAGATATGTTCTCATTAACCTCATTATGTGCAATTGGCATTTCAAGGCCAAAATACGTATTCCTATCAAGGCACATATTTAGGGGGAGCAATCTATATTATATAGAACTATGATCATGCTTAATTGACATATCTTTTTCATTTTGGTACAAATGCATATATCTTATTATTCTCGTACCATGACTACGACTAATATGTTTCCAAGTATATTTCTATACTAAGTCGTAGATTGAAAGGGAAATGGAGTCTTCGGCGAAGACAAGGCTTCCACTCAACTCTATCGGTACCATTTATCCTTCGCCATCACTCCAAACTAGCTCTCCACATTGGTATAATCTTTCACTCATATATTATTTGCCAAAGGGGGAGACAACTTACAAGGGCTTATATTTCACTCAAAATATCCGTTTTTGGCAATTCATGCCAAAGGGGGAGAAAGTAGCCCAAAGCAAAAGGACCGCACCACCACCAATTTTCAAAATTTAAAAGGTCTTGAAATGATGAATTTTCAATCGGTATAGTCTTTCAATTTGGTTTTAAAGAAGTTTTTTCAAATTGGTATCTTACTTATGATATAATTTCAAATTGATATACCCTCTTCAAAATTAATATCAAAACCCTCTTGAACCCTAAGAGGAGGATGTCATTAAGGGGGAGTTTTGTTTAAGTCAAAGGAAAAGCATTTGAAACAGGGGGAGAAAATCTCAAATCTTGTAAATGCTTCTCAAAATTCTTATTCATCTACCTTTGACTATTTGCAAAAGACTTTGAAAAAAATTTCCAAAACATTTGCAAAAACAAAACATGTGGTGCAAGCTTGGTCCAAAATGTCAAAAATATAAAGAAACAATCCATGCATATCTTGTAAGTATTTATATTGGCTCAATTCCAAGCAACCTTTGCACTTACATTATGCAAACTAGTTCAATTATGCACTTCTATATTTGCTTTGGTTTGTGTTGGCATCAATCACCAAAAAGGGGGGAGATTGAAAGGGAATTAGGCTTACACATAGTTCCTAAATAAATTTTGGTGGTTGAATTGCCCAACACAAATAATTGGACTAACTAGTTTGCTTTAGTGTATATGTTCTACAGGTGTCAAAGATTCAACAAAAACCAATAGAAAGAACAAGACAGGGTTCAAAACAAAGGAGCAAAAAGAAACCGAAGTGCTCCCTGGTCTGGCACACCGGACTGTCCGGTGTGGCACCGGACAGTGTCCGGTGCACCACCGGACACTGTCCGGTGCAGCAGGGAGGATTGCCTTCGAACTCTTCACCTTCGGGTTTCTCAGGCGCAGCCCACTATAATTCACCGGACTGTCCGGTGCTCCAGAGTGAAGCGGCTCTGAACTGGCCAGCTTCGGGAAAATGGAAGGCCGCTCCGCTAAAATTCACCGGACTGTCCGGTGCGCCAGCGGAGCAACAACTACCTCGCGCCAACGGTCGACTCTGACAGCGAACAGTGCGCAACAGTACACGCGGCAGAAGTCGGAGCAGAAGGACAGAGGGGCACCGGACTGTCCGGTGTGCACCGGACTGTCCGGTGCCACATGAGGACAAAGCCTCCAACGGTCGACCAGCTCCAACCCCAACGGATAGGATGACGTGGCTGGCGCACCGGACACTGTCCGGTGTGCACCGGACTGTCCGGTGCGCCCATCGCCAGCAGCCTTCTCCAACGGCTACATTTTGGTTGGTGGCTATAAATACCACCCCAACCGGCCACTTCAAGGTGTGGGAGCCCAAGCAACATTCCAAGTCATCTAGTTGACATACTCAAGCCCTCCCAACCACATATATTCATTGATCCATCCTATACACAAGATTTAGACCACTACAACCAACACAAGTGACACAAAAGAGAGAGCAAGCAATTGAGAGCTACTCAATTGAGTCTAGCCCTAGTGCCTTGTGAGATTCCTTGAGAGATAGTGTGTGCTACATCTTTGTGTTCATTTGCGCGTGGAGTATTGACTCCCATCGAACTTCCTCCAAAGTTTTGGAGGCTTGTAAAAGCTAGCAAGAGACACCAAAGAGTGTGGTGGTCCTTGTGGGATCGAGAGTGATCCTTGAAAAGAAGAAGAGCTCGCCGATCCTTGTGTGATCGGTGGAGAGAGGGAAAGGGTTGAAAAAGACCCGTCCTTAAGTGGACTCCTCAACGGGGACTAGGCCTTCGAGGGCCGAACCTCGGTAAAACAAATCACCCGTGTCTCGTGTGCTTATTGCTTGTGATTTGTTTGTTCTTTCCCTTCTAAGTTTCTCTTGCACTACTCTTTGCTAATTCTATTTGGTGTTGCTTTAAGTTAAATTCACATTTAGTGAAGCAACTCATTGCAAGAGAAAAACTTGTGTTATTGCTTTTCCTTGCCTAAGCACTCTTGCTTTATTCTCATAGACTTATTAGTAGTATTGATTTATCAATTCCGCATTATTTGAAAGCAATACTCTTTACAAGCAAGGACTTAGTTTTCATACCCCGATAATTGTATATCTTGTTCTAACCACTAATCAAGGGATCTAGTTGGGGGATAAAATTTTAATTTTCAGTCGCCTATCCACCCCCCCTCTAGGCGACTTTCAAACAGCATTAGCAGAGCCAGAACTACCTCGAAGCACATATAAGTTTTCAGCTTTCAAATCACCTTTAATAACCACAAGAGAGCCTTTTGTTACCTTTATGACACCGTCACCGGCGGTATACTTGTAGCCTTTTGTGTCCAGAGTACTCAGAGAGATGAGGTTCCTGGACATGGATGGAACATGTCGTACTTCAGTCAATGTGCGTACAATCCCATCGAACATCTTGATCTGCATGGTGCCCATGCCAACAACAGTGCAAGGGGAATTATCACCCATCCGAAGAGTACCTCCGTTCTGCACAGCTTCATAGGTACTTGATAGTCGCCTAGAAGGGGGGTGAATAGGGCGAAACTGAAATTTACAAATATAAACACAACTACAAGCCGAGTTAGCGTTAGAAATAAGAACGAGTCCTCAAGAGAGGGTGGGAAACAAATCACAAGCAAATAAAGAGTGTGACACGCGGATTTGTTTTACCGAGGTTCGGTTCTTGCAAACCTACTCCCCGTTGAGGAGGCCACAAAGGCCGGGTCTCTTTCAACCCTTCCCTCTCTCAAACGGTCCCACGGATCGAGTGAGCTTCTCTTCTCAAATCACTTGGAAATCAAACTTCCCGCAAGGACCACCACACAATTGGTGTCTCTTGCCTTGATTACAAGTGAGTGTTTGATCACAAGAAAGAATGCGAAAGAAAAGAAGCGATCCAAGCGCAAGAGCTCAAATGGACACTACAAATCACTCTCTCGTTAGTCACTAAAGCTTTGTGTGGAGTTGGGAGAGGATTTGATCTCTTTGGTGTGCTTTGCAATGAATGCTAGCTCTTGTATAGTGGTTGGAAGCTGGAAAACTTGGATGCTATGAATGTGGGGGTGGTTGGGGTATTTATAGCTCCAACCACCAAACATGACCGTTGGTGGAGGCTGTCTGTCGTATGGTGCACCGGACAGTCCGGTGCACACCGGACATGTCCGGTGCGCCAGCCACGTCACCAAGGCCGTTGGATTCCGACCGTTGGAGCTTCTGTCTTCTGGGCCCGCCTGGATGTCCGGTGCACACCGGACATGTACTGTTCAATGTCCGGTGCGCCAGTATGGGCGCGCCTGACTTCTGCGCGCTTCTGGCGCGCATTAAATGTGCGCGCAGGTGACCGTTGGCGCGAAGTAGCCGTTGCTCTGCTGGTTCACCGGACAGTCCGGTGTACACCGGACAGTCCGGTGAATTATAGCGGAGCAGCCGCTGCGTTTTCCCGAGGCTGGCGAGTTCCGGAGGCCGCTCTTCCTTGGAGCACCGGACACTGTCCGGTGTACACCGGACAGTCCGGTGAATTATAGCGGAGTGCCTCTGGAAATTCCCGAAGGTGGCAAGTTTGAGTTGGAGTCCTCTGGTGCACCGGACACTGTCCGGTGGTGCACCGAACACTGTCCGGTGTACACCGAACAGTCCGGTGCCCCAGACCAGAGGTGCCTTCGGTTGTCCCTTTGCTCCTTTGTTGAATCCAATACTTGATCTTTTTATTGGCTAAGTGTGAACCTTTTACACATGTATAACTTATACACTAGAGCAAACTAGTTAGTCCATTTATTTGTGTTGGGCAATTCAACCACCAAAATTATTTAGGAACTAGGTGTAAGCCTAATTCCCTTTCAATCTCCCCCTTTTTGGTGATTGATGCCAACACAAACCAAAGCAATTATAGAAGTGCATAATTGAACTAGTTTGGATAATGTAAGTGCAAAGGTTGCTTGGAATTGAGCCAATATAAACACTTACAAGATATGCATGGATCGTTTCTTTGTTTTTTTTTAACATTTTGGACCACGCTTGCACCACAGGTTTTGTTTTTGCAAACTATTTTGTAAATCCTTTTCAAAGTTCTTTTGCAAAAAGTCAAAGGTAAATGAATACGATTTTATGAAGCATTTTCAAGATTTGAAATTTTCTCCCCCTGTTTCAAATGCTTTTCCTTTGACTAAACAAAACTCCCCCTAAATGAGATCCTCCTCTTAGTGTTCAAGAGGGTTTTGATATATCATATTTGAAATACTACTTTCTCCCCCTTTTGAACACAAAAGGATATAAATTGAAAATACTCTTTAAAAACGAAGTTTTTTGAAATAGGTGGTGGTGCGGTCCTTTTGCTTTGGGCTCATACTCTCTCTCCCTTTGGCATGAATCGCCAAAAAACGGAATCATTAGAGCCCTCGAAGTACTTTCTTCCCCTTTGGTCATAAATAAATGAGTTGAGATTATACCAAAGATGAAGTCCTTTTGCTCTCTCCCCCAAAGATGGAGAGTGGCACGGAGCGACGACGAAGGATGAGTTACGGAGTGGAAGCCTTTGTCTTCGCCGAAGACTCTAATTTCCTTTCAATACACCTATGACTTGGTTTGAAATAGACTTGAAAACACATTAGTCATAGCATATGAAAGAGACATGATCAAAGGTATGTAAATGTGCTATGTGTGCAAATTAGCAAAAGAAGTTCCTAGAATCAAGAATATTTAGCTCATGCCTAAGTTTGTTAAAAGTTTGTTCATCAAGAGGCTTGGTAAAGATATCGGCTAATTGATCTTTAGTGTTAATATATGAAATCTCGATATCTCCCTTTTGTTGGTGATCCCTAAGAAAATGATACTGAATGGCTATGTGTTTAGTGCGGCTATGCTCGACGGGATTATCCGCCATCTTGATTGCACTCTCATTATCACATAGCAAAGGGACTTTGGTTAATTTGTAACCGTAGTCCCGCAGGGTTTGCCTCATCCAAAGCAATTGCGCGCAACAATGGCCTGCGGCAATGTACTCGGCTTCGGCGGTAGAAAGAGCGACCGAATTTTGCTTCTTTGAAGCCCAAGACACCAAGGATCTTCCCAAGAACTGGCAAGTCCCCGATGTGCTCTTCCTATTGATTTTACACCCCGCCCAATCGGCATCCGAATAAACAATCAAATCAAATGTGGATCCCCTAGGATACCAAAGCCCAAACTTAGGAGTATAAGCCAAATATCTCAAGATTCGTTTTACGGCCGTAAGGTGAGCTTCCTTAGGGTCGGCTTGGAATTTTGCACACATGCATACGGAAAGCATAATATCCGGTCGAGATGCACATAAATAGAGTAAAGATCCTATCATCGACCGGTATACCTTTTGATCCACGGACTTACCTCCCGTGTCGAGGTCGAGATGCCCATTGGTTCCCATGGGTGTCTTGATGGGCTTGGCATCCTTCATCCCAAACTTGTTTAGAATGTCTTGAGTGTACTTCGTTTGACTAATGAAGGTGCCCTCTTGGAGTTGCTTTACTTGAAATCCTAAGAAATACTTCAACTCCCCCATCATAGACATCTCGAACTTTTGTGTCATGATCCTACTAAACTCTTCACATGTAGATTCGTTAGTAGACCCAAATATAATATCATCAACATAAATTTGGCATACAAACAAATCATTCTCAAGTGTTTTGGTAAAGAGCATAGGATCGGCTTTTCCGACTTTGAAGTCATTAGAGATAAGGAAATCTCTAAGGCATTCATACCATGCTCTTGGGGCTTGCTTGAGCCCATAAAGCGCGTTAGAGAGCTTATAGACATGGTTAGGGTACTCACTGTCTTCAAAGCCGGGAGGTTGCTCAACATAGACCTCTTCCTTGATTGGTCCATTGAGGAAGGCACTTTTCACGTCCATTTGATAAAGCTTAAAGCCATGGTAAGTAGCATAGGCCAATAATATACGAATTGACTCAAGCCTAGCTACGGGTGCATAGGTTTCACCAAAATCCAAACCTTCGACTTGGGAGTATCCTTTGGCCACAAGTCGAGCTTTGTTCCTTGTCACCACACCATGCTCATCTTGCTTGTTGCGGAAGATCCATTTGGTTCCTACAACATTTTGATTAGGACGTGGAACTAAATGCCATACCTCATTTCTAGTGAAGTTGTTGAGCTCCTCTTGCATCGCCACCACCCAATCCGAATCTTGGAGTGCTTCCTCTACCCTGTGTGGCTCAATAGAGGAAACAAAAGAGTAATGTTCACAAAAATGTGCAACACGAGATCTAGTGGTTACCCCCTTATGAATGTCGCCGAGGATGGTGTCGACGGGGTGATCTCGTTGGATTGCTTGGTGGACTCTTGGGTGTGGCGGCCTTGGTTCTTCATCCTCCTTGTCTTCCTCATTTGCATCTCCCCCTTGATTATTGCCATCATCTTGAGGTGGCTCATTTGCTTGATCTTCTACTTCATCAACTTGAGTTTCATCCTCATTTTGAGTCGGTGGAGATGCTTGCATGGAGGAGGATGGTTGATCTTGTGCATTTGGAGGCTCTTCGGATTCCTTAGGACACACATCCCCAATGGACATGTTCCTTAGCGCGATGTACGGAGCCTCTTCATTACCTATCTCATCAAGATCAACTTGCTCTACTTGAGAGCCGTTAGTCTCATCAAACACAACGTCACAAGAAACTTCAACTTGTCCAGTGGACTTGTTAAAGACTCTATATGCCCTTGTGTTTGAATCATATCCTAGTAAAAAATCTTCTACAGTCTTAGGAGCAAATTTAGATTTTCTACCTCTCTTAACAAGAATAAAACATTTGCTACCAAAGACTCTAAAATATGAAATGTTGGGCTTTTTACCGGTTAGGAGTTCATACGATGTTTTCTTGAGGATTCGGTGTAGATATAACCGGTTGATGGCGTAGCAGGCGGTGTTGACCGCCTCGGCCCAAAACCGATCCGAAGTCTTGTACTCATCAAGCATGGTTCTAGCCATGTCCAATAGAGTTCGATTCTTCCTCTCCACTACACCATTTTGTTGAGGGGTGTAGGGAGAAGAGAACTCATGCTTGCCCTCCTCCTCAAGGAAGCCTTCAATTTGAGAGTTCTTGAACTCCGTCCCGTTGTCGCTTCTAATTTTCTTGATCCTTAAGCCGAACTCATTTTGAGCCCGTCTCAAGAATCCCTTTAAGGTTTCTTGGGTTTGAGATTTTTCCTGCAAAAAGAATACCCAAGTGAAGCGAGAATAATCATCCACTATTACAAGACAATACTTACTCTCGCCGATGCTTATGTAAGCTATCGGGCCGAATAGATCCATGTGGAGTAGCTCAAGCGGCCTGTCGGTCGTCATGACGTTCTTGTGTGGATGATGGGCCCCAACTTGCTTTCCTGCTTGGCATGCGCTACAAACCCTGTCTTTCTCAAAATGAACATTGGTTAGTCCTAAAATGTGCTCTCCCTTTAGAAGCTTATGAAGATTCTTCATCCCAACATGGGCTAGTCGGCGGTGCCAGAGCCAACCCATGTTAGTCTTAGCAATTAAGCAAGTGTCGAGTTCAGCTCTATCAAAATCTACTAAGTATAGCTGACCCTCCAACACTCCCTTAAATGCTATTGAATCATCACTTCTTCTAAAGACAGTGACACCTATATCAGTGAAAAGACAGTTGTAGCCCATTTTGCATAATTGAGATACGGAAAGCAAATTGTAATCTAATGAATCTACAGGAAAAACATTGGAAATGGAATGGTCAGGGGATATAGCTATTTTACCAAGACCTTTGACCAGACCTTGATTTCCATCCCCGAATGTGATAGCTCGTTGGGGATCTTGGTTTTTCTCGTAGGAGGAGAACATCTTCTTCTCCCCTGTCATGTGGTTTGTGCACCCGCTGTCGATTATCCAACTTGAGCCCCCGGATGCATAAACCTACAAAACAAGTTTAGTTCTTGACTTTAGGTACCCAAATGGTTTTGGGTCCTTTGGCATTAGACACAAGAACTTTGGGTACCCAAACACAAGTCTTTGACCCCTTGTGCTTGCCCCCAACATATTTGGCAACTATTTTGTCGGATTTGTTAGTAAGCACATAAGATGCATCAAAAGTCTTAAATGAAATGTTATGATCATTTGATGCATTAGGAGTTTTCTTTCTAGGCAACTTGGCACGGGTTGGTTGCCTAGAGCTAGATGTCTCACCCTTATATATGAAAGCATGATTAGGGCCAGAGTGAGACTTCCTAGAATGAGTTCTCCTAATTTTGCTCTCGGGATAACCGGCAGGGTACAAAATGTAACCCTCGTTATCCTGAAGCATGAGAGCCTTGCCCTTAACAAAGTTAGATAAATTCTTTGGAGGGGCATTAAGTTTGACATTATCTCCCCTTTGGAAGCCAATGCCATCCTTGATGCCAGGGTGTCTCCCATTGTAGAGCATACTTCTAGCAAATTTAAACTTCTCATTCTCTAGGTTATGCTCGGCAATTTTAGCATCTAATAATGCTATATGATCATTTTGTTGTTTAATTAAAGCCATGTGATCATGAATAACATTGATATCAACATCTCCACATCTAGTACAAATATAAGTGTGCTCAACGGTAGATGTAGAGGGTTTGTAAGATTTTAATTCTACAACCTTAGCATGCAACATATCATTCTTAGTTCTAAGGTCGGAAATAGTAGTATTGCAAACATCAATATCTTTAGCCTTAGCAAGTAATTTCTCATTTTTATCTCTAAGGCTAGCAAGAGAGATATTCAACTCATCAATCCTAGCAAGTAAATCATTATCATTTCTAGGATTGGAAGTTGAATCAATACAAACATGAGAATCAACCTTAGCAATTAATTTAGCATTTTCATTTCTAAGGTTGTTAATGGCTCATGGCAAGTGCTTAGCTCACTAGACAATTTTTCACATTTTTCTACTTCTAGAGCATAAGCATTTTTAACCTTAACATGCTTCTTATTTTCTTTAATAAGGAAGTCCTCTTGAGAATCCAAAAGGTCATCCTTTTCATGAATAGCACTAATCAATTCATTTAATTTTTCTTTTTGTTCCATGTTAAGGTTAGCAAAAAGGGTACGCAAATTATCTTCCTCATCACTAGCATTATCATCACTAGAGGATTCATATCTAGTGGAGGATTTAGATTTAACCTTCTTTTTGCCTTCCTTTGCCATAAGGCACTTGTGGCCGACGTTGGGGAAGAGAAGTCCTTTGGTGACGGCGATGTTGGCGGCGTCCTCGTCGTCGGAGGAGTCGCTAGAGCTTTCGTCGGAGTCCCACTCCCGACAAACATGGGCATCGCCGCCCTTCTTGTAGTATCTCTTCTTCTCCTTTCTTCTCCCCTTCTTGTCGTCGCCCCTGTCACTATCACTTGATAATGAACATTTAGCTATAAAGTGACCGGGCTTACCACACTTGTAGCAAACCTTCTTGGAGCGGGACTTGTAGTCTTTCCCCCTCCTTTGCTTAAGGATTTGGCGGAAGCTCTTGATGACGAGCGCCATTTCCTCATTGTCGAGCTTGGAGGCGTCGATTGGTTGTCTACTTGGTGTAGACTCCTCCTTCTTTTCCTCCGTTGCCTTGAATGCGACGGGTTGAGCTTCGGATGTGGAGGGATCATCAAGCTCGTTGATCTTCCTCGAGCCTTCGATCATGCACTCAAAACTTACAAAATTCCCGATTACTTCCTCGGGGGTCATAAGTGTATATCTTGGGTTGCCACAGATTAATTGAACTTGAGTAGGGTTAAGGAAAATAAGAGATCTTAGAATAACCTTAACCACCTTGTGGTCATCCCACTTTTTGCTCCCAAGGTTGCGCACTTGATTCACCAAGGTCTTGAGCCGGTTGTACATGTTTTGTGGCTCTTCCCCTTTGCGAAGCCGGAACCGACCGAGCTCCCCCTCGATCGTGTCCCGCTTGGTGATCTTTGTGAGCTCATCTCCTTCGTGTGCGGTTTTGAGCACATCCCAAACCTCCTTGGCGCTCTTCAATCCTTGCACTTTGTTATACTCCTCTCTACTTAGAGAGGCGAGGAGTATTGTTGTTGCCTGAGAGTTGAAGTGCTTGATTTGGGCCACCTCATCCTCATCATAGTCTTCATCCCCTACGGATGGTACCTGTGCACCAAACTCAACAACATCCCATATACTTTTGTGGAGTGAGGTTAGATGAAATCGCATTAAATCACTCCACCTAGCATAATCTTCACCATCAAAAGTTGGTGGTTTGCCTAATGGGACGGAAAGTAAAGGTGTATGTTTAGAAATGCGAGGGTAGTGTAGGGGGATCTTACTATACTTCTTGCACTCTTTGCGCTTAGAAGTGACGGATGCCGCGTCGGAGCCGGAGGTGGAGGTTGATGAAGAATCGGTCTCGTAGTAGACCACTTTCCTCATCCTCTTTTTCTTGTCCCCACTCCGTTGCGCCTTGTGGGAGGAAGACTTCTCCTTCTTCTCTTTGTGTGAAGAAGATTTCTTCTCCTTCCCTTTGGAGGAGTCCTTCTTCTCCTTCCTCTTGGTACGGGACTCTTCCGATGAACTGCTCCCGTGGCTTGTAGTGCGCTTTTCGCCGGTCTCCATCTCCTTCTTGGCGTGATCTCCCGACATCACTTCGAGCGGTTAGGCTCTAATGAAGCACCGTGTTCTGATACCAATTGATAGTCGCCTAGAGGGGGGGTGAATAGGGCGAAACTGAAATTTACAAATATAAACACAACTACAAGCCGGGTTAGCGTTAGAAATAAGAACGAGTCCTCAAGAGAGGGTGGGAAACAAATCACAAGCAAATAAAGAGTGTGACACGCGGATTTGTTTTACCGAGGTTCGGTTCTTGCAAACCTACTCCCCGTTGAGGAGGCCACAAAGGCCGGGTCTCTTTCAACCCTTCCCTCTCTCAAACGGTCCCACGGACCGAGTGAGCTTCTCTTCTCAAATCACTTGGGAATCAAACTTCCCGCAAGGACCACCACACAATTGGTGTCTCTTGCCTTGATTACAAGTGAGTGTTTGATTACAAGAAAGATTGCGAAAGAAAAGAAGCGATCCAAGCGCAAGAGCTCAAATGGACACTACAAATCACTCTCTCGTTAGTCACTAAAGCTTTGTGTGGAGTTGGGAGAGGATTTGATCTCTTTGGTGTGCTTTGCAATGAATGCTAGCTCTTGTATAGTGGTTGGAAGCTGGAAAACTTGGATGCTATGAATGTGGGGGTGGTTGGGGTATTTATAGCCCCAACCACCAAACATGACCGTTGGTGGAGGCTGTCTGTCGTATGGTGCACCGGACAGTCCGGTGCACACCGGACATGTCCGGTGCGCCAGCCACGTCACCAAGGCCGTTGGATTCCGACCGTTGGAGCTTGTCTTCTGGGCCCGCCTGGATGTCCGGTGCACACCGGACATGTACTGTTCAATGTCCGGTGCGCCAGTATGGGCGCGCCTGACTTCTGCGCGCTTCTGGCGCGCATTAAATGTGCGCGCAGGTGACCGTTGGCGCGAAGTAGCCGTTGCTCTGCTGGTGTACACCGGACAGTCCGGTGAATTATAGCGGAGCAGCCGCTGCGTTTTCCCGAGGCTGGCGAGTTCCGGAGGCCGCTCTTCCTTGGAGCACCGGACACTGTCCGGTGTACACCGGACAGTCCGGTGAATTATAGCGGAGTGCCTCTGGAAATTCCCGAAGGTGGCAAGTTTGAGTTGGAGTCCTCTGGTGCACCGGACACTGTCCGGTGTACACCGGACAGTCCGGTGCCCCAGACCAGAGGTGCCTTCGGTTGTCCCTTTGCTCCTTTGTTGAATCCAATACTTGATCTTTTTATTGGCTAAGTGTGAACCTTTTACACCTGTATAACTTATACACTAGAGCAAACTAGTTAGTCCATTTATTTGTGTTGGGCAATTCAACCACCAAAATTATTTAGGAACTAGGTGTAAGCCTAATTCCCTTTCAGTACTAAACAGAGATTTTTTAGTGCAAACATGATACGAGCAAGCAGAATCGAGGATCCATTGGGCATCATCAGCAGCACAACCAACAAAGGCAATAAGAACATCACCATTATCAGAATTATTTTCGGATGCAATAGAGACAGTACCTCCAGTCTTACCCTTCACCTTGTTCCTCTTCTCCTTGTTCTGCAGTTTGTAACAGTTCACAATTACATGGTTCGTCTTCTTGCAGTATTTGCAAAACAATTCATCGGATGGCCCCCTTGACTTGGAGCGACCCCTCTGGTTCTTCCCCTTTCCTTTGCCACCTGAGTTGGACTTTTTCTGATCAGTGCGGCCACGGACATACAAAGCTTCTCCACTCGAGCCAGCAGCATATTCCGAGTTAACCATCTGTCTCATCTTTTCTTTCGCAGTCAAAGCTTCATACACTTCAACCACGGTTAGAGTATCACGACTGTATAGGATGGTATCTCGAAAATTGCTAAACGATGCAGGGATGGAACACAGGAGAAGAAGAGCTAGGTCTTCATCATCAAACTTTACCTCCATAGACGTTAGATCGGCCACGATCTCCTTAAACACCGATATGTGCGTCAGAACGGAGCCTCCTTCCTGCAACTTGTGGGAGAACAACTTCATTTTGACATGCATCTTGCTGGTCAGATCCTTTGACATACAGATCGACTCCAGCTTCAACCAGAGAGCAGCAGCAGTTTTCTCCGCCAGAACCTCCTGCAGAATATTGTTAGACAGATGAAGGTGAATATGAGCGAGCGCCTTACGATCCTTGCGCCTCTCCTCATCAGTCCACGTCCTGGCATCTTTGTTGCCAAATCCATCTAGGGCATCATCCAGGTCGCGATCGGATTGCGAGAGAATTGCCCGCATCTTCACCTGCCACAGCGAGAAACGCGTGTCGAGATCCAGCAGCGGAAGATCGTACTTCATTGACGTCGGCATCCGTGCGTCGGCAGGAAACCCTAGCACACCGATCACCAAACAACCAAAGCTCCGATACCACTTGTTATAAATGAATGCGACACAAATAGGATCAATCACAGAGGAGACACGGATGTAACGTGGAAAACCCCTCTAAAGTGAAGGGGAAAAAACTACGGGCGCCGGCCGGCAACTTCTCACTATTTTCGGGTGGTTACAGATCGCAGGAGATTTACCATTGAGATAGATATCTCCTGCGGCTTACAAAGATATTTATAGAGGCCCAAGACTTCAGGCGATGGGCCTCCGCTTCGCTCGCCAACTTGGCCGCCTTCTTCAGAATTTAGGTCACAAACTCAATAACAGTGCCTAGGGTCGCTCGGACGCTCCCGCTTAGCGCTGCCGCACAGCCCCCGCTTACTGCCCGCTGCACAGCCCACGCACACCGCTCGCCGCCGCGAGACTCCCTTAGTACCCTTACTGCTTGCTGCACAGCCCACGGACACCGGCCGCCGTTCGCTCGCGCGGCAAACTCACCTTTGCGGCCTCGCCTGCTCCGTCGGTCTATCCTCCGTTCTGCCTTCGCATGCTGCCGCTTCGCTCGCTCGGACGACGCTCGCTTGCTAGGGAAGGTCCGACTTTCGACGAGATCGAGATGGAGTCCGACAGAGCTGGTCAGCTGGAACCAGCAAGGGAGAGGGGGAGCACTGGAACAAGCGGTGGCACGGCGTTTTTTTCGCGTCTGGAACGCTCGCGTCCCGTGGACTCGTCGGAAGGCAAGCCGTCAAGCGGGCCATACCCGAAGAGGCCGATAGTTGATTCTCGATCCTGTGGAGGAGAAAAAAAGGATGACGTGTACAGCTCAAGAGAGCAGCTCGCCTTTAATATGTATAGAAAAAAAATGAGAACAAAGAAGGTAAATAAACGCTCCTGGGAAAAAAAACAAAAACACGAAGAACTCCACCGTTTCATCCTCTTTCCCCAATCCGTTCAACGACGGCTTCAGAAACCCTTCCTCCGGCGGCCGCCACAACGAGCCTCGGGCACCGCAAAGCAAATCCTATCCTATCAGTCGAATCGTGCGTCTCGTCGAGCCTCGATCCTATCCCCGCCACGCCGATCCCTCGTCGGTCGTCCGAATCTGGTGGACTATCTCCATCGCCGGGCGTCCATTTTTGGCCGGGTGAGCCGGGGGTGGGGGGTGGGTGGGTATTTGGTGCCGTGAGTTGCTGCTCCCGCCCGTCGATGCTTGGTTAGCAGAAGAGACGGCGGCGGTACCATGTTGCAGTGCCTGGATGGAGTGAAGCAGCTCCTTGCCGTGCTCCTCAAGTGCTGCCACATCGACCTCAAGCAGCCCAACGGCCTAGATGATCCGGAGGTGCTCGCTAGGGAGACCGTGTGTACGTCCAAGCCGCTTCCCCGTTTCCGTTGTCTCCTTCAATTCTTCGTCCGTAGTACCGTGATCGATTGTCTTCCGTTTGTCTTACTGCCTCGTCTGCGTCTAAAACTTTACCTGCAGTTAGCGTGAGCGAGGTCGAGGCATTGTATGAACTGTTCAAGAAGATCAGCAGTGCTGTGATTGATGATGGGCTGATCAACAAGGTTTGTGGGTGATTGCTGCTGCTTTCTTTCTTTTCTTCTCTTAGGAAAATGAATACAACTTTCTTGCTTTATGTATGTACACAATACACATACACCATACACATGATCGTGATGAGTAATCTGGGTTGTGGCGCTCTTGTCCTGGCATCCTGCAGGAGGAGTTTCAGCTGGCGCTGTTCAAGACTAATAAGAAGGAAAGTTTGTTTGCTGATCGGGTAAGGCTACTTTGCATACTGTTTCTGTTATGCTCTTTGTACTTTGTAGTTGTCCAATGAAAAATATTGTAGCACTATTAGTAGTATTCAGTCATGATCAGGTATTTGTTGATTGAAGCTATAATATCAATAACATAACTACATAAGGCTGCACTCTTTTAACTTGTCCCTTTTCTATGAAGACACAGTTCATGCTCACAAACACTTGCACTCAAACCATCTGAACCCACACATTCTCTGCTTTACTACACACCTGCCAACCAAAACTTTTAATTATGAAATAATCATTTATGCCTGCTGTGTTCATATGTAACTGTGTCCAATGAAAAATAGTCAAGTGAGATCCTGTGGATGCTTACTTTCTTTCCAGTTAGTATGACATTGTATTGCTATAACCATTGTCATTGTTCTTGCAGGTATTTGACTTATTTGATACAAAACACAATGGGATTCTTGGATTTGAAGAATTTGCTCGGGCGCTCTCAGTATTTCATCCCAATGCTCCCTTGGATGAGAAGATCGAGTGTAAGTTTGTGATACTTAGGGCATGTGCACAGTTTGTTTGATTCCAAAATAAGGCATGTACATAACGGCAGATTATGTTGATGTGGTCAAGATGAATAGTATAATTCAAAAAATAAACAATGAACGCCGGCATAGTTCCAGATGATACAGTGTTACAAATGACACTTCCTATTTCATAGTTTCTTAAGCCAACTTATGATAGTACATAGTAGAAATAGACTTAGCATTATTATTTATAAATATCTATGTTCTGTACTAAGGAAAAATATAAGTTTAAGGTTACTGATACATGGTTTTGTAAAGAACGACTTTGATATTCACCACCTCTATCCATAAGTTCTGCTAATTGGCTCCTAATAGCGCCATGCTGAAATGTGACAACTAATTTTAGTGCCACAGCTTACGAGATTAACATCATAATGTGTTACTACTTACAACTACCTACTGTGTTTTTTTCGCTGCAGCAATTGGTATATGTCAGTCTTAGATATAGGTGACCTTGGAAATGAGTTGACATAGTTTCATCCCCATGAAACTAATTTCATCCCATGAAACTTAATCCTCTTAAATGCTATGCCATGTCATAAAAAAAATCTGATGTGGCAGTGTGGCACACTAATAAATGTGCATAAAACTACCATGAAACCACCATTGAGAATAGGCTAAATGCAGATCCAGCATAGATCTCAGTGTTGGAGTTGTGCCTACTTTGACATGTAATTAAATCGGATTAGGAGGATGTGTTAAGTGTTAAGAGGTTATTTGTATTGACTCAGATTGTGATCCTTTTATAGATTTGTGTACTTCATGCCATCTGAGGACTAGTGGTCTTTCATGGGGAATGCCAATATGGGCTGTAACTCTCTTGTTGTTTAGTAGTGTACAATGACACATAAGCAATTGCATTAATTTGTTTTAGCATATGCCGATGTTCTTTCTTTCTTCTCTGTGCCTTATGCCTGCTTTAGTGTTTTTTTTTTTTTTGTATTTGAGGGCAAAAAATATCCCTTCTGACTCTACAATCCTTGCAGTTTCATTCCAACTTTATGACCTCAAGCAACAAGGCTTCATTGAAAGACAGGAGGTATTTAACTAATCTATGTGCTGTGTTGGAACTTAGCATGTTTGTAGGGTTATATGGTTTTGTTTTTAACAAATATTTTACAATCCTGATACTGGCTGGTATAATCGAATTGGCTAGTTTCCAGTTGTTATCTTATCAAATCGTTTGCCTTCACTTTTTCCTTCATGTTTGAGTTCTTTGTTATTCCATTTTTCTTCCCTTATAACTAGTGGTCACATCTTCAGAATTAATGTATAGCTAAACCCAATTCCAGCCGGCTAAATGCTATTGGACCATCACCCAAAAAAGAATATGGATTACCATCTCTTTCTGGTTTCCATTTGTAAGATAGTTCAAATATTTTCATATATTTAGTTAACTTGAATCATAGTTGCCTTCAAATTTGTACTGAGCAATTTTGTGGCTGCATGATGTAGTTCTCAACCCCATTCGATGTGTATTGTTTTGACTTATTAACAAAAAAGACCATATTCTACATCTATAAGTTTGGATTGCTTTGTTGCTGGTTAAGAGAGATTTTGTGCGAATTGATCTATATGTTAAACGGGTTTACATAAACTTGAGTTTGTACGGTGGTGCTTCAAACAGTATTGTCGGAGTTCCCGCCTTTCAAAGCCCTCTCGTGGACCTGTCCCAGCTGATCTGCGTGGGAAGTGCTTCAATTGTTTCTCCCCTTCCCACCGTGCGGCTGTGTGTCGCGGTCAGGTGCGGCGTTTCCTCTGCCGCTTGCTTGGGGGGAGCCCCCACCAGTGGAGGCTTCTCTCTGTGCAATGGAGGGAGCTCAGGGAGACTGTGGTCGGTGCTGCTGGCGCTTGTGTGGAGCCGAGGAAGCGTACTCGTCGTGATCATAGACGTCGGAAGGTTGTTCCTGATGGAGGTCAAGTCCGCGGCTCCTCTATTCGTGCCTCGCCTCTACTCTCTCCCTCCATCACCTCGGGGGATTCAATCTCGAATGTGAGAATCTTCAGGCGTTCAAGGATGGTTGATCGGGCCGAGGATGACCTTCGTCGCGCGTTGATCGTCACCGTTCTTGGCCAGGAGAGTTCTGACTGCGCCACGGGTCCTGGATGTGCTCGCCTCGAGGGTTGGCCTTGAGGCTGATGCGCTTCAGCTCCGACGTGCTGCGTCAAACTCTTTCTTGGTATTCTTCCCCTCTGAGGATCATGTTGTCCGTGCCTTTAATGGAGGACCCCCCTATCAGGTTGCATATTAGGCGGTGGTCTCATCAGGCGTCGGCCGCTGGTGGCGGCGCCTTGCCGGTGCTTCTCGACATTGAACTTTGAGGGATTCCTGCCCATCTCTAGGGAATTAGCATGACGGAGCATCTTCTTAGTACTCACTGCTTAATTCAAGGTCTGCACCCAGATTCTGTGGATGAAGTTAACATGTCTGTGTTGAAGCTGAAGGCCTAGAGTTCCATTCCGGTTTGTCTGTCTGCTGTCTTGGATCTTCACGCTGAAGAGCCGTCGGTTCTTGGAGAGGATGGCTCGTGTTTCCCTCGCACTTTAGTTTACTCTGTTTCAGTTTCAGTTTCAGTGAAGGTCCTCCGTTCGTGTGACTTGCCGGGTGGAAGCCAGCCTCCGCCTCCCCCGCCTTCCCCGCCGGACGTTGATGGCGAAGACCGTGATCAGGACCATCACAGGCGGCGGCCGCGTTTGCTGGATTAACCGCTTTCCTCTGTTCGGACCTCGGTGCATGCACGATGACCACGTGTCGCTTCATCTTCGGCGGAGGTTGGACCAGTTGATGTCGCTTCGGTTGAAGAGTTAACGGTGCATGTGCCCTCCCCTCCGCGTGTCCCTTTGGTTTCCATGGGGGGTAGGCTAGTCGATGCCATTACTCTCTTGAGTGCCTCGGTTGTAGAGTTGGAGGCGCCTGCGTCCCCCCCCTCCCGGAGTCTTTCCCGGCGGTGCCGTATCGGCGTATCCTATGTTGAATGATTTGGATGCCGGCCCGGTGTCAGCAGTTATGTCGCCCTCCCAGCTGGATTCTCCTGTCCCGGAAAGGGATATTCATGTTGTCTCAGTGGACAAAAGGTTTCTGGCGTCTTCATCTGGTACTGGTTTGAATGTTTCTGCCTCTATTGAAGCGGGACAACTTGAATCTCAGGAGGAGAACCAAAGTAATTGTAATATGGAGGAAAGGGCTTCAGCCTTGAACTTGTCCTTGGGAACAACAAACTCATGGGTCTGCAAAATTAGGGCTAAGCCCCCTTGTTTCAAAGTCTATGCCAGGAGAAGAAGGGTTCAGGTTCAGCCGCCGCAGACTGATAATTCTGGACTTTCTACTCCTTTACTGGAATTCCTTGAAGGGGCTACAAAACCGACTGATGGTCTTTTGCCACCTAGCTCCACCTCATTCTGTAAAACGAAAGAAGAAAAAGATGCCAAGTAATTTTCAGCTGAGGCAAAGTAGGGGGGTGGCCAGGATGCCACCTGAATTGGGGTCCAGTTCTGCTGCGCACATATGCAGGCATTTGGGGTTTTCTGATGAACAAGAGAATGTCTCTTTCAAAGATGCAAGCAATTATGCTAGACTGTTTGATTCAGCCCTCTCCATGGAGCACATTGCTGCTCTGGCAGCCTTGTTTGGCTGGGATGTGCCTCCAGCTGGGCAGACCTGATCAGTGGGTTTTTTGGTGGTCCTGGTAGTTGCTCTTTTATGTTTTCATGGATCCTAGCTGTTTTCTAATCTGGAATGGGAGGTGTCTTAATGGCCGTGCTAAGAGGGACTCTGTTAAGTCACTGGTATTTGACATCAAACCTTCTATTGTTTGTTTGCAAGAAACCAAATTATGCTCAATATCAGATTTCGATATCCTATCTATTTTAGGTGCTGGATATAGTAATTTTGTGTATTACCCTGCGCATGGGACCAGAGGAGGTATTCTTGTGGCCTGGCGTGATGGATCCTATTCCTCTAGTGCCTCTGTTATCAAGGAATACTCTGTCTCAGTTCAATTTCAGTTAATGTCTAGTCATCTTTGGTGGTTCACAGGTGTGTATGGGCCTCATCAAGACAATCTCAAACATTATTTCCTCCAGGAGCTAAGAGAGGTCAGGAACGATTGTGTTGGCCCATGGATTATTGCTGGTGATTTTAATCTGATTTACAGGTCGGAGGACAAGAACAATTCCAATATAAATCGGGTTCTGTTGGGTAGTTTCAGGAACTCGATCAATTCCTTGGACTTGAAGGAAATTCCAATGTCTGGAAGGAGATTTACTTGGTCAAACCAGAGGGAGGATCCCACTCTTGTTAAGCTGGACCATATTTTCTGTACTAGCATCTGGGAAGATTACTTTCCTGACTGTATGCTTTGTAGCAGTGCAACTGAAATCTCTGACCACTGTCCTCTGATTCTCAAGCTCAGAGTGGATCTCAGGGGGAAGCGTAGATTCCATTTCGAAAGTTTCTGGCCCAACTTCCCTGGGTTCTTGGAAGAGGTTGCTGCCTCTTGGAACGAGCCGATTCAAGGCTCCTGCCCTCTTGAGAAGGTGTCTTTGAAGCTTAAAAGATTATCCAGAAGGCTGCAGTCTTGGGGGCACAAAGTGGTAGGCAATATTGGGTTCCAATTGGGATTAGCTCGTGAGGTGCTACATAAATTGGAGATAGCTCAAGACAGCAGGGTATTGTCTATAGAGGAAGGTTGGTTGCTGAGAAAGCTGAAGCAGCACTGCCTTTTCCTTGCTTCTTTGGAAAGGACAGTTGCACGCTTGAGGTCGCGGGTTCAATGTTTGAAGGATGATGATGCCAACACAAAATTCTTTCACATGCAGGCTCGTCTCCGCAAGAAGAGGAATTTTATTTCTAAATTAGAAGATGATGGGAGGATTGTCACCAATCATGAGCAAACGCAGGAGGTGCGGATGGTTTCTTTTCCAATCTTTTGGGTTCTGAATTTCAGAGACCTTTTACTTTTGATTTGGTGAATTGCCATAGAAATGCAGTTGATCTGAGCGCCTTGGAGGTTCCTTTTTCAGAAAAGGAGGTGCGGGACACAATTGCATATCTCCCTTCTGACAAGCCCCCCGGTCCTGATGGGTTCACGGGGAGATTTTATAAGTCTTGTTGGCATATCATTAAGGCATGTCTAATGGCTGCCCTGGACTCCCTTCTTCATGGAAATTCTCATAAGTTATGGCTGCTAAATTCATCATATCTCACTCTTATTCTTAATAAAGTGGATGCCTTGACGGCTAAGGAGTTTAGGCCAATTAGCCTAATCCATAACTTTGCTAAATTGGTCACCAAATTGCTTGCTAATAGACTGGGTCCCCGCCTTCTTGAGTTGGTTGCAGCTAATCAAAGTGCTTTTGTAGTGGAAGATCTATTCATGACAATTACATGATGGTCCAGCACTCAATTAAGTCTCTTCACAAGAGACGGGTATCAAGTTTATTTTTGAAATTGGACATTTCGAAAGCTTTTGATTCAGTCTCATGGGCCTTTCTTATTGAGGTGCTTTCTCACCTTGGTTTTGGACCTATTTCGCGTAACCTGATTTCAAATCTGTTGGCCTCTTCTTCCACTCAAGTGCTTTTGAATGGGTCCCGTGGTGATCTTATCAGACATCGGCGAGGTCTTCGTCAGGGGGATCCTCTATCTCCTATGTTGTTTGTATTGAATTATTGATTATGGATGTCCTCAGCAGCCTGTTTTCGCTGGCTGAAAGTAAGGGGCTGCTTCAAAGTCTGGAGGGAGCAAATGTTCGAAACAGACTTTCCATTTATGCTGATGATGTGGTCCTGTTTGTTAAACCTTTAGAGGAAGATCTGAATTGTGTTAAAATGATCTTAGATTGCTTTGGCTCAGCTTCTGGGTTGATATCTAATATGCATAAGAGTTGTGCCATTCCAATAAGGTGCAGCCAGCAGGCTGTGCAAGAGGGCTGCAACCTTCTTCATTGCAACTCAGCTTCTTTTCCGCGCTCCTATCTAGGGCTTCCAATTTCAGACAAGAAGCTAGGAAGGATAGATCTCATGAATTGGGTTGAGAAGATTGCAGATCGACTTCCTAATTGGAAGGCTAGACTACTTAATCTTGCTGGAAGAACGACTATGGTGCGGTTTGTTCTGTCGGCCATCCCGATTTATCTCCTCATTGCCATGAATATCCCTAAGTGGGTGATTAAGTCGATTGACAAGATCCGAAGAGGTTTTTTATGGAAAGGGAGAAAGGACATGAATGGAGGAAATTGTTTAGTCTCTTGGGATATTATTACAAGGCCTCTAAAGCTTGGTGGTATTGGGGTTCCTAATTTATACTTCCAAAGCTGGGCTCTGCAAGCTAAATGGCTGTGGTTGGAAAAAAACGGACTCTAACAGACCTTGGCATGGGCTAAACTTTCATATACCAAAACAAGTCAGGAGGTTCTTTGCTTCGTCGATTATTACTATGATTGGAGATGGAACCAATACTTTATTTTGGTCGGACAAATGTTTAGCTAGGGGTTGCATCATGGACATTGCCCCTGCTGTTGCCTCTAAGGTGGGTAAGAGTGCTCTTTCCACTAGAACTGTGGCCCAGGCTCTTGAAAACTGGCAGTGGGTCAATGACATAAAGACCCTTCTGTCTTTGATTGGAGTGCAACAATTCTTGCAACTGTGGGATGCTATAAGAAGAGTGGTGTTAACTCAAGAAACTGATAGACATGTGTGGCTGCATACCTCCTATGGCCAGTTCACTTCTAAGTCATGCTACAAGGCATTCCTCATGGGATCCATTACCTTTGAGCCATGAAGAGGTTGTGGAAGTCTTGGGCCCCTCCAAAATGCAAATATTTCCTGTGGTTGGCAATACGGAATAAGTGTTGGACTTCTGATAGACTGGAGAGGAGAGGCTTGGACCACCCAGAGTCTTGTCCACTTTGTGACCAGGGGCAGGAAACCGTCCAACATCTCCTTTGCACATGCATCTTTGCAAGACAGTTTTGGCATATCATCCTTTCTCCCTTGGGGTTTGGCAATCTCTCTCCGTCTGGCGATGAGATCTCTTTTCCAGAATGGTGGAGAAAGGTATGTAAGAAGGTGCACAAAAGCAAGAGAAAGAGATTGAACAACGTCATCATTCTAGGGGCCTGGTGCCTTTGGACTCACCGTAACAAGGCAGTCTTTAATGGAGAGAACCCTTCTTTAAGCACAGTTCGAAGGGTTTTCTTAGATGAGTTGGTGTGTTGGAGTAAGGCTGGAGCTAAACATCTTGAGATTTTAGACCTAGAGGTCGCCCTTAATAGGGTCGGGGCGTAGTGTTTGTTGAGTTTGGGGGTCTGCCTGCAGTTTTTTCGCTGTAACCATCTAGAAGTGGTGCTGCAGTATAGTTGCAGGCCAGACTGTGAGTGGGTGTGTTTTCTATTGCCTTCTGTAGGCTTTGTATTTGGGTCCATTTTGGGCCTTTTTTTCTCCTCTTAAGTAAATGATGCGCAGCTCTTCCGCGCGTTCGAGAAAAAACAAATTTACATCATATGATTCCTGGCTTGTGCTTATTACATAAAATTAAATAGCTATCGGCATAAAGTTACAACAACATCATTTGATCCATAGAGTTTTAATTAGTAATATCTTTATAAATCAGCATTTCTATTATTCTTATTAAAGCCAGTTAACTACTAAAAAGTGAATTGATTTTAATGCATTCTGTATCTAATAATTTTCTTGTTTTGTTATTAGGTAAAGCAAATGGTTGTTGCTACACTTGCGGAGTCAGGAATGAATCTTTTAGATGAGGTCATAGAGAGCATCATTGATAAGGTGTGCTGAGATATTTGTATTGACATACTTGTCTGGCTATTTCCTTTTCATGTAGAGCCCTTGTGGACTTATAAGAAAATCATGAAAACAATGTGTGGAGCCAATTAAGAGCCCATAGTTTCTTGAGAAGAATTGGGATTATAATAGGGAGCATGGAGAGCAGCCATAACTAACAGTGTGACACAACCTATGGCTAGGCAACAGTGGATACACTATTGGGGGTCCAACTTGGTTGAGATTTGGAAGCACTGTGGATGTGCGGTCACTGCAGGCCAGCTGGGTAGCAGTTCCAAAGGAAGCATGTTACAAAGCCGTGGCAACAAGGTGCTTCATATGCTGTCCAATTTGGTGAGAAAGAGGTTTAGTTTTTTTCTCTCAAACAGTGGAGGAGAGCTGCACATCTTTATACTAAAGAGAGAATGAGGGAAAGAAACCCCATACAGGGCAACCTACTTACCTCCACTAGGAGATAAAAGAAGGTTTGAAAAAAATGCATAGGCTTATCACGCAATATAAACACAAGAGCACAACCCGACTACGGAGGCAATTTACTCTACACCCTCCACACGATCAAATAGTAAATTCTGAAGTTTCGGAGCTTCAGAAAAACTCCACATCTGCAGCTCTTCATTGAAACAACTATTGGGTAGCCGGCAAGGATGGAGAGGCACCATCAAAGACACATATATTCCTGAAATTCCATAGTCTCCAAGCTCCCAAGACCACAGCACTGCTGAAACTTTTCTTTGTGGCCTTCCAAAATTTTTGGCTAGATTTCCTCCACAATCAGCAAAGCAGTTTGTTAGGAACCCTAGCCCTACCAAGGACTGGTCGGAAGTTGTAGGGGTGAGAGAATTGTGGACAGGGTTTAGGGCTCCTGTGGCGGCGCGTGGGCGCCGTGGATGCTGCTGCGTGCGAGAGGAGAGGCTGCTAGGGCAAATTCTGGCTCCCTGAGGAAGCCGAAAACAATATAAGTTTCTGCTTAATCCCATTAGATGACCACTTACAAGTATTTATGTCCTAGCTGATGCTTATCTGATCTAAAGATAAGAGATATGAGATCTCTTCTAATCTCTATCCAACTAACCAGAGATAATCTCTCCTTTATCTATTTATTAGCTAAGCCTTATCTAATCTATTTGGCCGATCTCATCCAACTGGCCGCATGTGGCCTGTGGCCATGGGCCTTAGCCCCCCTAGCCACTAATGGGCCTGCACCTGGTATAGGAGATGCCGGTCATAACATCTTTCCCTGCCTGCTGAAATAACTTGTCCTCGAGCCGAAAGTTTGGGTATGCCGAGCGGAAGTCATCCAGTGGCTCCCAAGTTGTGTCTTCTTCAGCAAGGCCGTGCCACTTGACAAGGACCTACCAGACGTCCCGCCGCTTGTGCGCGCGCAGGGCTTGGTCGGGCATAGGGAGCAAGCACACGTCTTGAATCGGGGGCAAAGCACTCGTCGCCTTCGGGGGATCACCGCGGTGGGGCTTCAGCAAGCCCACATGGAAGACTTCGTGTATAAGCCATTGAGCCGATGCGCTCCACGACGCGGAATGGTCCTGCATACCTTGGCTCGAGCTTCTTCTTGGCGTCGGGCTCCAGGGATTGGGTGGTGCGGTGGAGTAGGCGAAGCCACACCTAGTCCCCAACAGCGAACTCTAGGGACCGATGGCCGGTGTAGTAGTACCTCTTGGAGAGATTCTGCGCTTGGAGAAGGCGTTGGCGAACCTTCGCTAGAATGTCGTCACGTGAGCGCAGGAGAGAATCAGCCGCCTTCGTGCGTGCTGACGTGCTGTGCCCGACGTGTAGGGTAGCAAGGGAGGCGGCGGCCTGCCATACACCCCCTCAAAGGGCGTCGTGCGAAGGGAGGTGTGGAATGAGGTATTATCATGGTTTTAAAGGCGGCTAGGCAGAACTAGGCGCCCATCCACCGCCTGAACACCTAGGCGACTTAGGCGGGCGCTTAGGCGACGCCTTACTAGCCTCATTTTTGGGTGTTGACACCCGAGAGAAAGCAGGAGAGGAGGAAGCAGGGGAGGAGGACCTACCAGTCTACCACTCTACCACTGAGGGGCGCCCAGGGAGGGGGTGCAGCCGGCCAACCGCGCGCCCAGCGAGCAGCAGCCGCGTGCCCAGCGAGCAGCTTTGGCGTGCGGCGAGCAGCAGCCGCGTGCAGGGCGTGCGCAGGGAGGAGCAGCCGCGTGCAGGGTGCGCGCACGGAGGAAGATCCGCGCGCACAGGAAGAGCCGCACGCGCAAGGGGAGAGAATCAGAGAATAGCCACCAGCCGCGCGCGCAAGGGGAGGAGCAGTCGCGCGCGCAAGGGGAACGCGCGCCAATTTACAGGGGAAACGTCCGCCAAGCTAGCGCATCGGGCGCCAAAATCCAGCGCCAACAAACCCTAGGTTAGGCGTCGCCCAGGGGGAGAAAGGCGTCGCCCAGACGCCTACCGCGCCTAGGCGGACGCCATACTCAATTTTACCTGGGCGGCACGGACGCCTAGCAAAAAATGTCGCCTGGACGCCTAGGCGTCGCCTAGGCGAGGCCTTTTAAACAATGGGTATTATAGCAATACTCCGCCCATGACAGCCAGTCCACCCATGCACGCGGCCGATCACATGTAACACAACGAAGGTACATGGCAATAACCTTGTTAACCACCTCCGATTGGCCGTTGGTTTGGGGTTGGAAGGCTGTACTCATGCGGAGCGTAACCCCCGCCATCTTGAAGAGGTCGCGCCACACGTTTCTGGTAAACACGGGGTCCCGATCGTCGACGATGGAGGCGGGGAACCCATGTCGTCGGACGATGCCATCAAAGAAGGCGCGAGCGACGAACGACGCCGTGTAGGGGTGGCCGAGCGCAATAAAAAATGTGCGTACTTGGAGAAGCAGTCGACCACTGTGAGGATAACGAACTTGCCCCCGACCTTGGGTAGCCCCTCGATGAAGTCCATGGAGATGTCCACCCACACATGGGATGGCACCGCCAGGGGCTGCAGCAGCCCTGCTGGTGGCAATGTTTGCGACTCTGCGTCTTGTTGTGCTGGCATGTTGCGCAAACCGGACCAGTCCGCGACCAGGGCCCGATCGCTCAGAATGGATAAGTCAGCGCAGAGGCGATGTAGTGTCTTATGGATGCCCTCATGCCCAGCCGAGTGAGCCACCTGGATCGCCTGGTGTCGAAGATCCCCGACATCCGACACGAAGATGCGACGGCCGTGCAGCAACCCCGCGTCCTCGCGCTAGGGCGCGAACAGGTCACCCGTGCGCAGGCGGCCAGACAAATGTTGTGCATGACTGCGTGTCCTCCAGGAACGAGAACGACAACCCTAAGATGGCCAGTACCGCGCCCGTGGCTCAGGGCGCGTCCTCGGCGTTGCGGTGGGATAGAGCATCCATCGCGACATTGATGCGCCCCGGGCGGTACTTTACCTCGAAGTCGTAGCCGAAGAGCTTGCTGATCCACTAGTGCTGAGGAACTGTAGACAACCGCTAGTCAAACAAAAACTTCAGACTGTAGTGGTCAGTACGCACCAAGAAGGGACACCCCCACAAGTACGGACGCCAATGATGAACGACCTGGACCAGGCCGATCAACTCGCTCTCATAAGCAACAAGCTTTAGGTGGCAGGCTGCAAAGGGGCAGCTGAAGTACGTCAGGGGACTGGTGCCCTGGTGGAGCACAGCCCCGAAGCGGGTACCCGACACGTCGCAGTCGACCACGAAGGTCTTGTCGAAGTCGGGCATCTAAAGGACCGACCCCGTGGTGAGAGCACCCTTGAGTGCTTGGAACGCCGTAGTCACCTCGTCGTCCCACACGAACGCATCTCGGCATAAAAGACGCGTGAGTGGGGCAGCGATGACGCCGAAGTCCTTGATGAACTTTCTGTAGTAGCTCGTGAGGCCAAAGAAGCCCCGAAGGCCGTGGGCGGAGTGCGGCGTTGGCCACGCACGGATTGTCGCGACCTTGTCGCCGTCCATTGCCATGCCATCAGCGGAGATGACATGGCCCAAGTAGGCCACAAACGGAGCCCCGAAGGAGCACTTTGAACACTTTAGGTGGAGGTGGTGTGCTCGAAGAGCGTTGAGGACGATGGCGATGTTCTGGAGGTGCTCTGCCCATGACGAGGTGTAAATAAGGATATTGTCGAAAAAACAAGTATAAATCGTCGTAGGTAGGGGCGAAGTATGTCGTTCACCAATGCCTGGAACGTGGCCGATGCGTTGGAGAGTCTGAACGGCATGACTACGAACTCGTAGTGGCCATGGTGGGTGTGGAACGCCGTCTTGGCGATGTCCCCAGCAAAGATCTGCACTTGGTGGTAGCCCAAGCGGAGATCGAGCTTGGTGAAGAAGCGATCGCCACAGAGCTCGTTGAGGAGCTCATCCACCACCGGGACTGGGAACTTGTCCTTGGAGGTCTTGGCATGATAGTTGATGCAGAAACGCCAAGTCTGGTCCGCCTTGCGGACGAGGAGCACCGGTGCCGTGAACGGAGACGTGCTGGGCCGTATGATGCCTTGTGCTAACATGGCCTCGCACTGCCTCTCAAACTCATCCTTCTGGAGCTAGGGATAACGGTACAGGCACACCATGATAGGGGCCGTGTCTGGCAGAAGGTGAATGTGGTGGTCGTATGACCGCGACGGTGGAAGGCCTCGCGACTCCTCGAAGACGGCGCCATGCTGCTGGAGAAGGCGGTCCAGCAGGGGCTGTTGCTCCGCGGTCGCCATCAAGGTCGTGGTCGACTGCGCCCTGCTTGGGGCCTCCGCTCCCTGGACGCCGTGCCACACAACGCGTCGTGCGCTGCGTTGGAAAGCGACCGTCATGGCTGCCAGGTCCCAAGTGATGGGGCCCAACGTTCGAAGGAAGTCGACGCCGAGGATGAAATCGAAGCAGCCCAAGTCGATGTCGACGCAGGTGATGGCGTACTCGTCGCTGGCGATAGAGATGGGCACGTGGTGAGCGATCTCGACGCAGCGAAGGCGGTCACTGTTGACCACCGTGACTCGGAGCTGCTCGCCGCCTGAAGGTGCCAAGCCGAGTCGAGTCATCACGGCCCCTACATGAAATTGTGGGTGGAACCGGTGTCGAGCAGGGCCAAGAAGCGCGTCCCCTTGAGCACCACGGGCATGATCATCGTGTTGTCCGTCCGAATGCCCACGAGTGCATGGAGGGAGACCACCAATGCGTTGGTCGTAGCGGCGGTTGTTCGGCCTTCGGGGTGGCATCCGTCGTGGCGTCCTCCGCGACCTCGTCCGCAGACTCCGCCCGACTTCAAGTAAAAGAGACGCTTGCACTGATGGCCACGGACGAATGGCTCATCACAGTTGAAGCACAGCCCTTGACGGCAACGCTCCTATTGCTCCGACGGCGTGAGGCGACGGAACTATCGAATCAGCGACAGGGTAGCCGCGGTCAGCTGTGCAACGCCTCTAGGTGCGGTCGTGGGTTGGAGAGGCATCGGGCGCGGCTGCTGCCGCGCTGGTCGCTGGGGGCCTGACGAGAGCATCCGCCATGATGCTGTTGGAACGCAGCTCGAACGCCCGGGCCAAGTAAACCGCCGTCGGAAGGTACTACGACGCGCGCATCGCTACGTCGACGCGGATGTGGTCCGGAAGGCCCCCCACGAAGAGCTCCGTCTTCTGGTCAACGTCAAGATTGCGCTCGTGGTAGAGAACGACGTTGAACCGTTCCGTGAAGTTTTGCACCGTGGAGCGGAACAGAAGCCGACCGAGTTCCGCAAGGCACGAATCCTGGCCAGGCGGTTCGAACTGCAGATGACAGAGTTCCTTGAAGCGCTCTCACAACGGCATCCCGGTGTCTTGCTCGAGGGCGTAGTACCACGTCTGCGCCGCGCTCCGAAGTTTATAGGACGCGAGCCACGTCCGGTTAGAGGCCAACGTCTTCTGGCCGCGAAAAAACTGCTCACAGTGATTTGAGCCAGTTCAGGGGGTTCACCGAGCCGTCATACGTCGTGAACTTGAGCTTGTAGAATTTCGGTGGAAGTTGATCGTGGCCCGGCTTGGAGCTTGATCGGTCCTGGAACGCCTCGTCTGGGGACCGGTCGGAGGCGCCTAGCGGGGAGGGGAACATGGTCCCATCCACCCCCTGTATAGGAGGTATGGGGCTAGCGTGCCTCCAAAGGGCGCCATGTTAGTAGTAGTCGCCGACGGCTGCGACACTGTTGTGGTGATCGACGTCTTGGAGGAGTAGACCGGCGGTGGTGCGGAGCCCAGTGCCCATGCCGGAACTTTCGACGCCGACCGCATGAAGGTCAACTGGTGGATCGACACACCCGCCGATTATGAGGCCGCCGGGGTGGACGTGAGGGCCGGCAGCGATGGAGACGACAGAGCATCGACGACCGCGGTGGACGATGGCAGAGGCGGCGACGGCTGGGAGCCAAGCATGATGGCTTTCATCGCGGCCACGTTGGACTGTAGCGCGAACATACCGGACTGCATGTTGTTCATGCCGGATTGCTTGTTATTCACCTGGGCTTGCAGAGCTCCCACGTTGTTGAAGTGGCCGAGGGACGCCGTCAGCTGCTCGCTGGTCACCGTGGGAAGGGTGGTGGTCACGCCGGAGGTGGGCTGAATGGGCGTGGTGGTGATGGGCAGCGCGATGGTGGAGGCGAGTAGCAGTGATGATGGCTAGGGGGAGGAGGACGGCAGGGAGGCGGGTGGGGCTGGTGGTGGGTTACCCATGGTTGCCGAAGGATCAGAGGTCTATACAAGGCTGTTAGGAACCCTAGCCCTACCAAGGACTGGTTGGACGTTGTAGGGGTGAGAGAATTGTGGACGGGGTTTAGGGCTCCTGTGGCGGCGCATGGGCGCCATGGCTGCTGCTGCGTGCGAGAGGAGAGGCTGCTAGGGCAAATCCCGGCTCCTCGAGGAAGCCAGAAACAATATAAATTTCTGCTTAATCCCATTAGATGACCACTTACAAGTATTTATGTCCCAACTGATGCTTATCTGATCTAAGGATAAGAGATATGAGATCTCTTCTAATCTCTATCCAACTAACCAGAGATAATCTCTCCTTTATCTATTTATTAGCTAAGCCTTGTCTAGTCTATTTGGCCGATCTCATCCACCTGGCCATGTGGCCTGTGGCCGTGGGCCTTAGCCCCCCCCCCAGCCACTAATGGGCCTGCGCCTGGTATATGAGATGCCGGTCATAACACAGTTGTCATGGTGTCTAGGTGCAGTGTGTTTGAGGACAGTAGGGCCAGCAAATGATGCTACAATTCGTAGCAAAAACACAGCTAGTAAGATTATGTTGTACTGTCTCCTCTTGATCACAATGAACACACTTCGGGATGTGCTAGCCCCCATTTTGCTAACCAATCTACTGTTCAGCACTTGTTTCGAATCCTAAGACGTAGGAAAACCTTGCACTTGGGAGATGTCTGCCACCATATCTGGAAATTAAGTTTGATAACAGAATCTTTGCAAACATCACTGTGTATTGAAGTTGTCATAATATGTATGTCCCCTTTTGAATCGCGTTGGCTGATACCTTACTTACATATGTAACCTTTCATATATGAAAGGATCAAGATACCCTAGGGGTTGAATTGGGCTTATGAAAATTTTCACACAAATTCTAACCTATTACATATCTGAATTCACATATGTGCCTAGGAAATGAAAGCGCGACTATCCTATGTACAAGAGCACTTAGCAGTCATCAATTATTTTAGTTAATACAATAAATATAGTTGTTTTTGTAAACAAGAAAAATGTATATAGTTATAGGCTTATAGCTATTATCAATAGTATCCTTTTTGTGTTGGTTGATGCACTGTGTTGTGCTTATTACTTAAATAAATACTCCAAACAAGTGAAAACGTGACAAGTTGGTCAGCCTATGTGCTATTTGAATCTTATTAAGTTTTTTCTTTTTCTAAAAGACTTTTGAGGAGGCAGACACAAAGCATGATGGGAAAATTGACAAAGAAGAATGGCGCAATTTAGTAGTGAGGCATCCCTCTTTATTGAAGAACATGACACTACAATATCTCAAGTAAGATATTCTAATCTTTTGCGTATGCTGTTAACTCTGTTTAGCTGGAAATAACAAAGACAACATTAAATACCACGATTTATTTAGATAATATCAGAACACATGCGATTATCCTGAATGAGCTAGTATTGTAAATTGTAGTTCTACTTCAACCAAATCAATTTATGGTTCTAATCATGCTAACTTTGTGCAGGGACATCACCACTACATTTCCGAGCTTTGTCTTCCATTCTCAGGTCGATGATACCTGAATTTCTGAAAACTAATGAATGTCAGAAGGTGGACTGCTTGCTTTGCTAAGCAAACTTTCAGTGCCTGTTTGATGGTTCAAAAATCTCATCGTCCTGAAGGCATCAAATCATCGTTTGTTGTTAATAATCTTTTTCCTTGTTTTTTATTTGGAATTCTTGCTGGATCCTGTGTGAATCCTCTTCTATTTTCCCTCTCAATTGTTCCTTTATTCTATTTCGGTTTTGATGGCCAGTACTTGAGTCAGTTAATGTGTACAAAGTTGCGTCTGATGCTGCCCGTCATTGAATTGTATGGCATGTGAGGAAGATTTAAATTGTATATTCAACTTTTGTGGTCATGATAGTTGCACATATTTTTACCATCCTTTCTAATTTATATTTGTTATTTTTTTCAATATAGTAAAGTTCTTGAACTGAAAATTCATTACTCATGAACATGGATAAGTTTAGATTAGATAAAGTTTTTTCTACTCCGTTTTAAATTACATAAGTTATTTCAACTTCCTTAGAGATCATATGTTGACCAAATTTATATAATAATTAATTAAACTTATATAATAAAATAATATCATTTATGATACTAAAATAAACATTATTAGATTATTTGTTAACTATTTTTATAGTATACCTATTTGATGTTGTCGTAGTAAAGACACCAAAGAAAGGTCGCAAGAAGAGCCAGGTATAAGTTATAGCACCTAGAGTATGTCTATATGAAGTTACCATATCAGAGCCTTCAGAGCCATGACATACAGATTTGTATAGACGTTTAGGGGACAGTATGCGTAATATTCTATATTATTTATAAATGATAAATAGATTATAAGCTCAAAACACCAGTAAGCATAAAAATCATATGTAAAGTGCGTCGTGGTAAGTTAGGTTACCACCAACTTGGTTGGGTCGAATTGTATGCCTTTGCCTTTGTGTTGGAATTGGGCTGTTTTTTTATCTAGATTGAGTGAATTGGGATCCCCTTAACGGCTTGTTCGATTAGGAGTGGATGGAAGGAGATTGATGATGATTAAATAACTTATTAGTTAAAATTGAATAGAAAAGCATTTAACTCTCCTTAATCCCCTCCGATCACTATGCGACTGAATAAGACCTAAATGTTGTTCACTTTGCCCATTTCATAGCACAAGAAAGTGGTTGAGCTTACATATACATTCTAGCAAGCCCTATCTATTATTGGACCTACCGTCTTTGTCTCGTCACGACCTTATATAGTTATATATGTATGATTCAAGACTTTATACCACGTAGCCATGTGGTGCACGTCGGGCATTCACTCATGTTAATCATTCATGTTGAAGTGACATTCTAAGATCTTGCTCAGAATGAGGACATGCTTTATTGGTGTTATTACGCCATAGCAGGAGTTCATCATGGTTCCCTAAGCGGGCACACCTACTGAGTACTGACGGAGTATGGTTTTAAATGAGATGACATGCCTATACATTTGTAGCGGGCACACCTGTCTCCCTAAGCTCTTATTAGGGTGAAGGCAATGTTGTGAGGTCATCCATCACATTTAATGCGGTACTCGGGAGCCTTATCTCTCCCTCACCCACAATTATTACTTCTAAGATGACCACCATACTAGCCATAGGGGTAGGTATAATAAGCTATGTCTACGGGTATCGGGGCCCATGCCACTTTACATGATGCTATTGGTAGCCGATGTAGCATTTTGTACTCGCTTATATTTTATGGCACATCTTGTGTGTGCCCACACGGCTATAGGGTCAATGCACATACAACATAGTGATCTTGAGTGCCATGCAACCTAAGTCGTGCTCCAACATGTTTGCCAGACTTCTTAATGCCGCTAATTGCATATTAATGTGTTTTACATGAGGATTATCTATTAAGCTTTCACTCTAGACTTATCCTCGAGAACTTTAGATGTGGGGTCCATCTCTTGGGGTCATACTATCCCTGGTGGGCCTAGTACATCCTTCTGTCATGACATATGGTTCCACACTTAACTGCTTTCGAGTCCTTGGTACCTTGGGGGCCTAAAGGGCCTAGGTCCTAGCCACCCTTGGAGTATAAGGCCAGGGACTCTACGAGCACGAGGGCCAACGGAGGGCCTTGAGTGGCTAAGTGTTGTTAAGGCTTGGGGGACGGACTGACCCGAGCACTAGTTACCTTCATACCAGCCTAGAACACGAGGGGCACTAAGGACTTAGCTTATAAGTGCCCTAGGACCTGAGGGATTTAGCTTATAAGTGCCCCAAGACATGAGGGCCACTAAGAACACTATGGACTTAGCTTATAAGCGCTAGTGTCAGGCATGTCCCATGTATGTTCCCTTCAATAAGACATGACATTCCTTGGTCTAAGAGGCTCATCATCATGTGGGAGGAAACCTAATTATCGATGACTTCTTAGTAAGGAAATAATTAGGTCAACTGACACAATTCTTGAGTGAGATCTTGGGACTAAGGCCCTATGACAGAGTCGTCTTATCTCGTATGCCATGATTTTTAAGTGTAATCACCCAAGTGGTTGGGTGGTTATTCTCATATACCCATCACATCAAATGGCTCACCTTTTTATGTGAGCCATGTGATGTGCCTCATGGATGGAGAGAGAGAAGTCTTTAAATAGGGCTATATGCAAGGTCTTACTCTTTTCACGTTAATCTGTAGCCCCTAGCCTTTGCCCTTTGCTTTCGTAGTTGTTGTCTTCCTCCCACCCTACATGTTTCCCTTTGTGATCTTCTCCATCTGTGATGACAAATCCTGCCATTCTTGAGCATCTCTTGCGAGTGTGCATTCTAAATGATTAAGGGCTAGACAAGGTATAAGAAATTCTCGGTAGGGTATCGTCGCTGCATTCTAGTAATATTTGCCATGTGACTTATCCATTGTGGCTCCCACTAGAGGAAGTCGAGGACTATGTTTTATCAATTTCTCTGTTATATTCTTGACTACTAAGGTCTCTAACTTGGTCACCTTATGCACAATGTTGTCCTTGTCCTCTCCACCTTTGCTTGTCGTCTTTGTGACACATTTGTTGGAGCAATGCCATGTGTAACATTATTCTGCCACTTCTTCATGTCCTAGACCACAAACCCCTTTGGAAAGGTGTATTTCTAGCTTTGCACCAAGCCTCGATGTCGTTCTCTGTATATTTCCATAGATTTTCCTAGGAAGTGGGAGCACGAAGAACATTTTGGATGTATGTGTCCGTCCATCGGAGCATATACTTGGAGATGCTAGCGGGAGATCTAGAGGTCGACAGGCCCCAGTGGGAGGTCATCTCTGAGATGGACAAAGGCTAGGAGCTAGTGCTAGTAAAAATTGAAGAACTTGCAAGGGTCGTTCTTTCTCTGACCACCCTCCTTACTCAGTTCTTGGCCTAATAGATTGCTTCTCTTTAGAGACATACCAAGGCAATGTGGGATTACTCTAGAGAGCACGAAAATATGTGAGTCATACCCATGCCCAAATAGACCTTCCATGTTGCCACTAATACGGTCATATAATGATGAGATGTTATCGACCCCGGATGGTGTTTACACCATTTTTAAGAATGATATGGTGTTTGAGCGGGATGTGGCAATGATGCCTGTGAGTGGCAAACTGATAGTCGCCTAGAGGGGGGGGGGTGAATAGGGCGAAACTGAAATTTACAAATATAAACACAACTACAAGCCGGGTTAGCGTTAGAAATATAATCGAGTCCGAGAGAGGGCGTGAAAACAAATCGCAAGCAAATAATGAAGTGAGACACGCGGATTTGTTTTACCGAGGTTCGGTTCTCTCAAACCTACTCCCCGTTGAGGAGGCCACAAAGGCCGGGTCTCTTTCAACCCTTCCCTCTCTCAAACGGTCCCTCGGACCGAGTGAGCTTCTCTTCTCAAATCAAAGCCGGGAACAAAACTTCCCCGCAAGGGCCACCACACAATTGGTGCCTCTTGCCTTGATTACAATGGAGTTGTGATCTCAAGAACAAGTGAGAAAGAAAAGAAGCAATCCAAGCGCAAGAGCTCAAATGAACACGGCAAATCACTCTCACTAGTCACTAGGGCTTTGTGTGGAATTGGAGAGGATTTGATCTCTTTAGTGTGTCTAGAATTGAATGCTAGAGCTCTTGTAGTAGTTGAGAAGTGGAAAACTTGGATGCAATGAATGGTGGGGTGGTTGGGGTATTTATAGCCCCAACCACCAAAAGTGGCCGTTGGAAGGTTGCCTGTTCGATGTCGCACCGGACAGTCCGGTGCACACCGGACAGTCCGGTGCCCCCTGCCACGTCATCACTGCCGTTGGATTCTGACCGTTGGAGCTTCTGACTTGTGGGCCCGCCTGAGTGTCCGGTGCACACCGGACAGGTACTGTTTGCTGTCCGGTGTGCCAGCATGGGCGAGCCTGCCATCTGCGCGCGCAGAGCGCGCATTAAATGCACGGCAGAGAGCCGTTGGCGCGGAGAAGACCGTTGCTCCGGAGGCGCACCGGACAGTCCGGTGCACACCGGACAGTCCGGTGAATTATAGCGGACTAGCCGTTGGCGTTTCCCGAAGCTGGCGAGTTCCTGAGGCCGACCTCCCTTGGCGCACCGGACACTGTCCGGTGTACACCGGACAGTCCGGTGAATTATAGCCGAGTCGCCCCTGGAAATTCCCGAAGGTGGCGAGTTTGAGTCTGAGTCCCCCTGGTGCACCGGACATGTCCGGTGGCGCACCGGACAGTCCGGTGCGCCAGACCAGGGGTGCCTTCGGTTGCCCCTTTGCTCCTTTGTTGAATCCAAAACTTGGTCTTTTTATTGGCTGAGTGTGAACCTTTTACACCTGTATAATCTACACACTTGGGCAAACTAGTTAGTCCAAAGATTTTGTGTTGGGCAATTCAACCACCAAAATTATTTAGGAACTAGGTGTAAGCCTAATTCCCTTTCAATCTCCCCCTTTTTGGTGATTGATGCCAACACAAACCAAAGCAAATATAGAAGTGCATAATCGAACTAGTTTGCATAATGTAAGTGTAAAGGTTGCTTGGAATTGAGCCAATATAACTACTTACAAGATATGCATGGAATGTTTCTTTCTTATATAACATTTTGGACCACGTTTGCACCACATGTTTTGTTTTGCAAATTCCTTTTGTAAATCCATTTCAAAGATCTTTTGCAAATAGTCAAAGGTAAATGAATAAGAGTTTGCAGAGCATTTTTAAGATTTGAAATTTTCTCCCCCTGTTTCAAATGCTCTTCCTTTGACTTAACAAAACTCCCCCTAAAGGAGATCCTCCTCTTAGTGTTCAAGAGGGTTTTGATATTTATTTTTGAAAAACTAACTTTCTCCTCCTTTTGAACACAATAGTATACTAATTGAAAAATACTCTTGGAAAGAACTAAATTTTTGAAATTTGTGGTGGTGCGGTCCTTTTGCTTTGGGCTCATACTTTCTCCCCCTTTGGCATGAATCGCCAAAAACGGAATCATTAGAGCCCTAGAAGTACAATCTTCCCCTTTGGTCATAAGTAAATGAGTTAAGATTATACCAAAGACGAAGTTCGGTCCTTTTGCTTTGGGCTTTTAATCTCTCCCCCAAAGACAAGGTCCGTTTATTGGAGCGAGGGCGAAGGATGAGTTACGGAGTGGAAGCCTTTGTCTTTCGCCGAAGACTCCAATTCCCTTTCAATATACCTATGACTTGGTTTGAAATAGACTTGAAAACACATTAGTCATAGCATATATGATCAAAAGTGTAAATGAGCTATGTGTGCAATCTAGCAAAAGAAGTTGCGAGAATCAAGAATATTGAGCTCATGCCTAAGTTTGGTAAAGGTCTGTTCATCAAGAGGCTTGGTAAAGATATCGGCTAACTGATCTTTAGTGTTAATGTAAGAAATCTCGATATCCCCCTTTTGTTGGTGATCCCTAAGAAAATGATACCGAATGGCTATGTGCTTAGTGCGGCGATGCTCGACGGGATTGTCGGCCATTTTGATTGCACTCTCATTATCACATAGCAAAGGGACTTTGGTTAATTTGTAACCGTAGTCCCGCAGGGTTTGCCTCATCCAAAGCAATTGTGCGCAACAATGACCTGCGGCAATGTACTCGGCTTCGGCGGTGGAAAGAGCGACCGAATTTTGCTTCTTTGAAGCCCAAGACACCAAGGATCTTCCCAAGAACTGGCAAGTCCCCGATGTGCTCTTCCTATTAATTTTGCACCCCGCCCAATCGGCATCCGAATAACCAATCAAATCAAACGTGGATCCCCGAGGGTACCAAAGCCCAAACTTAGGTGTATAAGCCAAATATCTCAAGATTCGTTTTACGGCCGTAAGGTGGGATTCCTTAGGGTCGGATTGGAATCTTGCACACATGCAAACGGAAAGCATAATGTCCGGTCGAGATGCACATAAATAAAGCAATGAACCAATCATTGACCGGTATACCTTTTGATCCACGGACTTACCTCCCGTGTCGAGGTCGAGATGCCCATTGGTTCCCATGGGAGTCTTGATGGGCTTGGTGAAAGGGAATTAGGCTTACACCTAGTTCCTATATAATTTTGGTGGTTGAATTGCCCAACACAAATCTTTGGACTAACTAGTTTGCCCAAGTGTATAGATTATACAGGTATAAAAGGTTCACACTCAGCCAATAAAAAGACCAAGTTTTGGATTCAACAAAGGAGCCAAGGGGGAACCGAAGGCACCCCTGGACTGGCGCACCGGACTGTCCGGTGTGCCACCGGACAGTGAACAGTACCTGTCCGGTGCACCAGGGGACTCAGACTCAAACTCGCCACCTTCGGGAATTTCCAGGGCGTCTCGGCTATAATTCACCGGACTGTCCGGTGTACACCGGACAGTGTCCGGTGCGCCAAGGGAGGTCGCCCTCAGGAACTCGCCAGCTTCGGGAAACGCCGTCGGATAGTCCGCTATAATTCACCGGACTGTCCGGTGTACACCGGACTGTCCGGTGCGACTCCGAAGCAACGGTCGTCTCCGCGCCAACGGCTCTCTGCCGCGCATTTAATGCGCCGTCTGCGCGCGCAGAAGTCAGAATCGCCCATGCTGGCACACCGGACATCAAACAGTACCTGTCCGGTGTGCACCGGACACCCAGGCGGGCCCACAAGTCAGAAGCTCCAACGGCTAGAATCCAACGGCAGTGATGACGTGGCAGGGGGCACCGGACTGTCCGGTGTGCACCGGACTGTCCGGTGCGCCATCGAACAGACAGGTTCCCAACGGCCACTTTTGGTGGTTGGGGCTATAAATACCCCAACCACCCCACCATTCATTGCATCCAAGCTTTCCCACTTCTCAACCACTTACAAGAGCTAGGCATTCAATTCTAGACACATTCAAAGAGATCAAATCCTCTCCAATTCCACACAAAACCCTAGTGACTAGTGAGAGTGATTTGCCGTGTTCATTTGAGCTCTTGCGCTTGGATTGTTTCTTTTCTTTCTCACTTGTTCTTGAAATCACAACTCCATTGTAATCAAGGCAAGAGGCACCAATTGTGTGGTGGCCCTTGCGGGGAAGTTTTGTTCCCGGCTTTGATTTGAGAAGAGAAGCTCACTCGGTCCGAGGGACCGTTTGAGAGAGGGAAGGGTTGAAAGAGACCCGGCCTTTGTGGCCTCCTCAACGGGGAGTAGGTTTGAGAGAACCGAACCTCGGTAAAACAAATCCGTGTGTCTCACTCGCTTATTTGCTTGCGATTTGTTTTGCGCCCTCTCTCGCGGACTCGTTTATATTTCTAACGCTAACCCGGCTTGTAGCTGTGTTCATATTTGTAAATTTCAGTTTCGCCCTATTCACCCCCCCTCTAGGCGACTATCAATTGGTATCAGAGCCCGGTGCTTCATTAGAGCCTAACCGCTCGAAGTGATGTCGGGAGATCACGCCAAGAAGGAGATGGAGACCGGCGAAAAGCCCACTACAAGCCACGGGAGCACTTCATCGGAAGAGTCCCGCACCAAAAGGAGGGAGAAGAAGAAGAGCTCCTCCAACAAAGGGAAGGAGAAGAAATCTTCTTCTCACCACAAAGAGAAGAAGGAAAAATCTTCTTCCCACAAGCCGCACCGGAAAGGCGACAAGCACAAGAGGATGAGGAAGGTGGTCTACTACGAGACCGACACTTCATCAACATCGACCTCCGACTCCGATGCGCCCTCCGTCACTTCTAAGCGCCAAGAGCGCAAGAAGTATAGTAAGATCCCCCTACGCTACCCTCGCATTTCCAAACATACACCTTTACTTTCCGTCCCATTAGGCAAACCACCAACTTTTGATGGTGAAGATTACGCTAGGTGGAGCGATTTAATGCGATTTCATCTAACCTCGCTCCACAAAAGCATATGGGATGTTGTTGAGTTTGGCGCGCAGGTACCATCCGTAGGGGATGAGGACTATGATGAGGATGAGGTGGCCCAAATCGAGCACTTCAACTCTCAAGCAACAACAATACTCCTCGCCTCTCTAAGTAAAGAGGAGTACAACAAAGTACAAGGGTTGAAGAGCGCCAAGGAGATTTGGGATGTACTCAAAACCGCGCACGAGGGAGACGAGCTCACCAAGATCACCAAGCGGGAAACGATCGAGGGGGAGCTCGGTCGGTTCCGGCTTCACAAAGGAGAGGAGCCACAACACATGTACAACCGGCTCAAGACTTTGGTAAACCAAGTGCGCAACCTCGGGAGCAAAAAGTGGGACGATCACGAAGTGGTAAATGTTATTTTAAGATCTCTCATTTTTCTTAATCCCACTCAAGTTCAATTGATTCGTGGTAATCATAGATATACTAAAATGACCCCCGAGGAAGTTATCGGGCATTTTGTAAGTTTTGAGTGCATGATAGAAGGCTCGAGGAAAATCAACGAGCTTGGCGACTCATCCGAAGCCCAACCCGTTGCATTCAAGGCAACAGAGGAGAAGAAGGAGGAGGCTACACCAAGTCGACAACCAATCGACGCCTCCAAGCTCGACAATGAGGAAATGGCGCTCGTCATCAAGAGCTTCCGCCAAATCCTCAAACAAAGGAGGGGGAAAGACTACAAGTCCCGCTCCAAGAAGGTTTGCTACAAGTGTGGTAAGCCCGGTCATTTTATTGCTAAATGTCCTATATCTAGTGACAGTGACCGAGGTGACGACAAGAAGGGGAGACGAAAGGAAAAGAAGAGGTATTACAAGAAGAAGGGCGGCGATGCCCATATTTGTCGCGAGTGAGACTCCGACGAGAGCTCAAGCGACTCCTCCGACGACGAGGACGCCGCCAACATCGCCGTCACCAAGGGACTCCTCTTCCCCAACGTCGGCCACAAGTGCCTCATGGCAAAGGACGGCAAAAAGAAGGTTAAATCTAAATCCTCCACTAAATATGAATCCTCTAGTGATAACAATGCTAGTGATGAGGAAGATAATTTGCGTTCCCTTTTTGCCAACCTTAACATAGCTCAAAAAGAAAAATTAAATGAATTGGTTAGTGCTATTCATGAAAAGGATGACCTTTTGGATTCCCAAGAGGATTGTCTAATTAAAGAAAACAAAAAACATGTTAAGGTTAAAAAGGCTTATGCTCTAGAAGTAGAAAAATGTGAAAAATTATCTAGTGAGCTAAGCACTTGCCGTGAGATGATTGACAACCTTAGAAATGAAAATGCTATTTTAAATGCTAAGGTTGATTCACATGTTTGTAATAGTTCAAATCCCAATCTTAGAGATGATAATGTTGACTTGCTTGCTAAGATTGATGATTTGAATGTATCTCTTGATAGCCTTAGATTAGAGAATAAAAGTTTAATTGCTAAGGCTAAAGATTTTGATGTTTGCAAAAATACAATTTCCGATCTTAGGGATAAAAATGATATTCTCCATGCTAAGATTGTTGAACTTAATTCTTGCAAACCCTCTACATCTATTGTTGAGCATGTATCTATTTGTACTAGATGTAGAGATGTTGATGTTAATGCTATTCATGATCATATGGCTTTAATTAAACAACAAAATGATCATATAGCAAAATTAGATGCTAAAATTGCCGAGCACAACCTAGAAAATGAAAAATTTAAATTTGCTCGTAGCATGCTTTATAATGGGAGACGCCCAGGCATTAAGGATGGCATTGGCTTCCAAAGGGGGGACAATGTCAAAATTAGTGCCCCTCCTAAGAGATTGTCCAACTTTGTTAAGGGCAAAGCTCCCATGCCTCAGGACAACGAGGGTTACATTTTATACCCTGCCGGTTATCCCGAGGACAAAATTAGGAAAATTCATTCTAGGAAGTCTCACTCTGGCCCTAATCATGCTTTTATGTATAAGGGTGAGACATATAGTTCTAGGCAACCAACCCGTGCCAAGTTGCCTAAGAAGAAGATTCCCAATGCATCAAATGAACATAGCATTTCATTTAAGACTTTTGATGCATCATATGTTTTGACTAACAAATCCGGCAAGGTTGTTGCCAAGTTTGTTGGGGGCAAACACAAGGGCTCCAAGACTTGTGTTTGGGTGCCCAAAGTTCTTGTATCTAATGCCAAAGGACCCAAAACAGTTTGGGTACCTAAAGTCAAGAACTAAATTTGTTTTGTAGGTTTATGCATCCGGGGGCTCAAGTTGGATACTCGACAGCGGGTGCACAAACCACATGACCGGGGAGAAAAGGATGTTCTCCTCATATGTGAAAAACCAAGATCCCCAACGAGCTATCACATTCGGGGATGGAAATCAAGGTTTGGTCAAAGGACTTGGTAAAATTGCTATATCTCCTGACCATTCTATTTCCAATGTTTTTCTTGTTGATTCTTTAGATTACAATTTGCTTTCCGTTTCTCAATTATGTCAAATGGGCTACAACTGTCTATTCACTGATGTAGGTGTCACTGTCTTTAGAAGAAGTGATGATTCAATAGCATTTAAGGGAGTGTTAGAGGGTCAGCTATACTTGGTAGATTTTGATAGAGCTGAACTCGACACTTGCTTAATTGCTAAGACTAACATGGGTTGGCTCTGGCATCGCCGACTAGCCCATGTTGGGATGAAGAATCTTTATAAGCTTCTAAAGGGAGAGCACATTTTAGGATTAACAAATGTTCATTTTGAGAAAGACAGGATTTGTAGCGCATGCCAGGCGGGGAAGCAAGTTGGAGTCCATCATCCACACAAGAACATCATGACGACCGACAGGCCGCTTGAGCTACTCCACATGGATCTATTCGGCCCGATTGCTTACATAAGCATCGGCGGGAGTAAGTACTGTCTTGTAATAGTGGATGATTATTCTCGCTTCACTTGGGTATTCTTTTTACAGGAAAAATCTCAAACCCAAGAGACCTTAAAGGGATTCTTGAGACGAGCTCAAAATGAGTTCGGCTTAAGGATCAAGAAAATAAGAAGCGACAACGGGACGGAGTTCAAGAACTCTCAAATCGAAGGCTTCCTTGAGGAGGAGGGCATCAAGCATGAGTTCTCCTCTCCCTACACGCCACAACAAAATGGTGTAGTGGAGAGAAAGAATCGAACTCTATTGGACATGGCAAGAACCATGCTTGATGAGTACAAGACACCGGACCGGTTTTGGGCCGAAGCGGTCAACACCGCCTGCTATGCTATCAACCGGTTATATCTTCACCGAATCCTCAAGAAGACATCATATGAACTCCTAACCGGTAAAAAGCCCAACATTTCATACTTTAGAGTTTTTGGTAGCAAATGCTTTATTCTTATTAAAAGAGGGAGAAAATCTAAATTTGCTCCTAAAACTGTAGAAGGCTTTTTACTTGGTTATGACTCAAACACAAGGGCATATAGAGTCTTTAACAAGTCCACTGGACTTGTTGAAGTCTCATGTGACGTTGTGTTTGATGAAACTAACGGCTCTCAAGTAGAGCAAGTTGATCTTGATGAGATAGGTGAAGAACAGGCTCCATGCATAGCGCTAAGGAACATGTCCATTGGGGATGTGTGTCCTAAGGAATCCGAAGAGCCTCCACATGCACAAGATCAACCGTCCTCCTCCACGCAAGCATCTCCACCGACTCAAAATGAGGTTGAAGCTCAAGTTGATGAAGTAGAAGATCAAGCAAATGAGCCACCTCAAGATGATGGCAGTAATCAAGGGGGAGATGCAAATGATCAAGAAAAGGGGGATGAGCAAGACCCAAGGCCGCCACACCCAAGAGTCCACCAAGCAATCCAACGAGATCACCCCGTCGACACTATCCTCGGAGACATTCATAAAGGGGTAACTACTAGATCTCGGGTTGCTCATTTTTGTGAACATTACTCTTTTGTTTCCTCTATTGAGCCACACAGGGTAGAGGAAGCTCTCCAAGATTCGGATTGGGTGGTGGCGATGCAAGAGGAGCTCAACAACTTCACTAGAAATGAGGTATGGCATTTAGTTCCACGTCCTAACCAAAATGTTGTAGGGACCAAATGGGTCTTCCGCAACAAGCAAGATGAGCATGGTGTGGTGACAAGGAACAAAGCTCGACTCGTGGCCAAAGGGTATTCACAAGTCGAAGGTTTAGATTTCGGTGAAACCTATGCACCCGTAGCTAGGCTTGAGTCAATTCGCATATTATTAGCCTATGCTACCTACCATGGCTTTAAGCTTTATCAAATGGACGTGAAAAGTGCCTTCCTCAATGGACCAATCAAGGAAGAGGTCTATGTTGAGCAACCTCCCGGCTTTGAAGACAGTGAGTATCCTAACCATGTTTATAGGCTCTCTAAGGCGCTTTATGGGCTCAAGCAAGCCCCAAGAGCATGGTATGAATGCCTTAGAGATTTCCTTATTGCTAATGGATTCAAAGTCGGCAAGGCCGATCCTACACTCTTTACTAAAACTCTTGAAAATGACTTGTTTGTATGCCAAATTTATGTTGATGATATTATATTTGGGTCTACTAACGAGTCTACATGTGAAGAGTTTAGTAGGATCATGACACAGAAATTCGAGATGTCGATGATGGGGGAGTTGAAGTATTTTCTAGGATTCCAAGTCAAGCAACTCCAAGAAGGCACCTTCATTAGCCAAACGAAGTACACTCAAGACATTCTAACCAAGTTTGGGATGAAGGATGCCAAACCCATCAAGACACCCATGGGAACTAATGGGCATCTCGACCTCGACACGGGAGGTAAGTCCGTGGATCAAAAGGTATACCGGTCGATGATTGGTTCATTGCTTTATTTATGTGCATCTCGACCGGACATTATGCTTTCCGTTTGCATGTGTGCAAGATTCCAATCCGACCCTAAGGAATCCCACCTTACGGCCGTAAAACGAATCTTGAGATATTTGGCTTACACACCTAAGTTTGGGCTTTGGTACCCTCGGGGATCCACATTTGATTTGATTGGTTATTCGGATGCTGATTGGGCGGGGTGTAAGATTAATAGGAAGAGCACATCGGGGACTTGCCAGTTCTTGGGAAGATCCTTGGTGTCTTGGGCTTCAAAGAAGCAAAATTCGGTCGCTCTTTCCACCGCCGAAGCCGAGTACATTGCCGCAGGACATTGTTGCGCGCAATTGCTTTGGATGAGGCAAACCCTGCGGGACTACGGTTACAAATTAACCAAAGTCCCTTTGCTATGTGATAATGAGAGTGCAATCAAAATGGCCGACAATCCCGTCGAGCATAGCCGCACTAAGCACATAGCCATTCGGTATCATTTTCTTAGGGATCACCAACAAAAGGGGGATATCGAGATTTCTTACATTAATACTAAAGATCAATTAGCCGATATCTTTACCAAGCCACTTGATGAACAATCTTTTACCAAACTTAGGCATGAGCTCAATATTCTTGATTCTAGAAATTTCTTTTGTTAGCTTGCACACATAGCTCATTTGAATACCTTTGATCATATCTCTTTTATATGCTATGACTAATGTGTTTTCAAGTCTATTTCAAACCAAGTCATAGGTATATTGAAAGGGAATTGGAGTCTTCGGCGAAGAAAAAGGCTTCCACTCCGCAACTCATACTTCGCCATCACTCCGAGCAACTCTCTACTCTTTGGGGGAGAAATGAGCATCAAAGAAAAGGACTTCATCCTTGGGGGAGAGAGTAAAAGCTCAAAAGCAAAAGGACCGGACTTCATCTTTGGTATAATCTTAACTTGTTACTTATGACCAAAGGGGAAGAAATTACTTCGAGGGCTCTAATGATTCCGTTTTTGGCGATTCATGCCAAAAAGGGGGAGAAATAAGCCCAAAGCAAAAGGACCGCACCACCACCAAATTCAAAAACTTAGTGCTTTCCAAAAGTATTTATCAATGGGTATCCTATTGTGTTCAAAAGGGGGAGAAAGTAGTATTTCAAAAATAGTATATAAAAACCCTCTTGAACACTAAGAGGTGGATCTCTTTTAGGGGGAGTTTTTGTTTAGTCAAAGGAAAAGCATTTGAAACAGGGGGAGAAAATTTCAAATCTTGAAAATGCTTTTTGCAAACTCTTATTCATTTACCTTTGACTATTTGCAAAAGATCTTTGAAATGGACTTACAAAAGTATTTGCAAAAACAAAACATGTGGTGCAAACGTGGTCCAAAATGCTAAATAAGAAAGAAACATTCCATGCATATCTTGTAAGTAGTTTTATTGGCTCAATTCCAAGCAACCTTTACACTTACATTATGCAAACTAGTTCAATTATGCACTTCTGTATTTGCTTTGGTTTGTGTTGGCATCAATCACCAAAAAGGGGGAGATTGAAAGGGAATTAGGCTTACACCTAGTTCCTATATAATTTTGGTGGTTGAATTGCCCAACACAAATCTTTGGACTAACTAGTTTGCCCAAGTGTATAGATTATACAGGTATAAAAGGTTCACACTCAGCCAATAAAAAGACCAAGTTTTGGATTCAACAAAGGAGCCAAGGGGGAACCGAAGGCACCCCTGGACTGGCGCACCGGACTGTCCGGTGTGCCACCGGACAGTGAACAGTACCTGTCCGGTGCACCAGGGGACTCAGACTCAAACTCGCCACCTTCGGGAATTTCCAGGGCGTCTCGGCTATAATTCACCGGACTGTCCGGTGTACACCGGACAGTGTCCGGTGCGCCAAGGGAGGTCGCCCTCAGGAACTCGCCAGCTTCGGGAAACGCCGTCGGATAGTCCGCTATAATTCACCGGACTGTCCGGTGTACACCGGACTGTCCGGTGCGACTCCGAAGCAACGGTCGTCTCCGCGCCAACGGCTCTCTGCCGCGCATTTAATGCGCCGTCTGCGCGCGCAGAAGTCAGAATCGCCCATGCTGGCACACCGGACATCAAACAGTACCTGTCCGGTGTGCACCGGACACCCAGGCGGGCCCACAAGTCAGAAGCTCCAACGGCTAGAATCCAACGGCAGTGATGACGTGGCAGGGGGCACCGGACTGTCCGGTGTGCACCGGACTGTCCGGTGCGCCATCGAACAGACAGGTTCCCAACGGCCACTTTTGGTGGTTGGGGCTATAAATACCCCAACCACCCCACCATTCATTGCATCCAAGCTTTCCCACTTCTCAACCACTTACAAGAGCTAGGCATTCAATTCTAGACACATTCAAAGAGATCAAATCCTCTCCAATTCCACACAAAACCCTAGTGACTAGTGAGAGTGATTTGCCGTGTTCATTTGAGCTCTTGCGCTTGGATTGTTTCTTTTCTTTCTCACTTGTTCTTGAAATCACAACTCCATTGTAATCAAGGCAAGAGGCACCAATTGTGTGGTGGCCCTTGCGGGGAAGTTTTGTTCCCGGCTTTGATTTGAGAAGAGAAGCTCACTCGGTCCGAGGGACCGTTTGAGAGAGGGAAGGGTTGAAAGAGACCCGGCCTTTGTGGCCTCCTCAACGGGGAGTAGGTTTGAGAGAACCGAACCTCGGTAAAACAAATCCGTGTGTCTCACTCGCTTATTTGCTTGCGATTTGTTTTGCGCCCTCTCTCGCGGACTCGTTTATATTTCTAACGCTAACCCGGCTTGTAGCTGTGTTCATATTTGTAAATTTCAGTTTCGCCCTATTCACCCCCCCTCTAGGCGACTATCACTTGGCATCCTTCATTCCAAACTTGGTTAGAATGTCTTGAGTGTACTTCGTTTGGCTAATGAAGGTGCCCTCTTGGAGTTGCTTGACTTGGAATCCTAGAAAATACTTCAACTCCCCCATCATCGACATCTCGAATTTCTGTGTCATGATCCTACTAAACTCTTCACATGTAGACTCGTTAGTAGACCCAAATATAATATCATCAACATAAATTTGGCATACAAACAAGTCATTTTCAAGAGTTTTAGTAAAGAGTGTAGGATCGGCCTTGCCGACTTTGAAGCCATTAGCAATAAGGAAATCTCTTAGGCATTCATACCATGCTCTTGGGGCTTGCTTGAGCCCATAAAGCGCCTTAGAGAGCCTATAAACATGGTTAGGATACTCACTGTCTTCAAAGCCGGGAGGTTGCTCAACATAGACCTCTTCCTTGATTGGTCCATTGAGGAAGGCACTTTTCACGTCCATTTGATAAAGCTTAAAGCCATGGTAAGTAGCATAGGCTAATAATATGCGAATTGACTCAAGCCTAGCTACGGGTGCATAGGTTTCACCGAAATCCAAGCCTTCAACTTGGGAGTATCCTTTGGCCACAAGTCGAGCTTTGTTCCTTGTCACCACACCATGCTCATCTTGCTTGTTGCGGAAGACCCATTTGGTTCCTACAACATTTTGGTTAGGACGTGGAACTAAATGCCATACCTCATTTCTAGTGAAGTTGTTGAGCTCCTCTTGCATCGCCACCACCCAATCCGAATCTTGAAGTGCTTCCTCTACCCTGTGTGGCTCAATAGAGGAAACAAAAGAGTAATGTTCACAAAAATGAGCAACACGAGATCTAGTGGTTACCCCCTTATGAATATCGCCGAGGATGGTGTCGACGGGGTGATCTCGTTGGATTGCTTGGTGGACTCTTGGGTGTGGCGGCCTTGGTTCTTCCTCATCCTCCTTTTCTTGATCAATTGCATCTCCCCCTTGATCATTGCCATCATCTTGAGGTGGCTCATCTTCTTGATTTTGCCCTTCATCAACTTGAGCTTCATCCTCATTTTGAGTTGGTGGAGATGCTTGCATGGAGGAGGACGGTTGATCTTGTGCACTTGGAGGCTTTTCGGATTTCCTAGGACACACATCCCCAATGGACATGTTCCTTAGCGCGATGCACGGAGCCTCTTCATTACCTATTTCATCAAGATCAACTTGCTCTACTTGAGAGCCGTTAGTTTCATCAAACACAACGTCACATGAGACTTCAACTAGTCCAGTGGACTTGTTAAAGACCCTATATGCCCTTGTGTTTGAGTCATAACCAAGTAAAAAGCCTTCTACAGTTTTAGGAGCAAATTTAGATTTTCTACCTCTTTTAACAAGAATAAAGCATTTGCTACCAAAAACTCTAAAGTATGAAATGTTGGGCTTTTTACCGGTTAGGAGTTCATAGGATGTCTTCTTGAGGATTCGGTGAAGATATAACCGATTGATGGCGTAGCAGGCGGTGTTGACCGCTTCGGCCCAAAACCGGTCGGTGTCTTGTACTCATCAAGCATGGTTCTTGCCATGTCCAAAAGAGTTCGATTCTTCCTCTCCACTACACCATTTTGTTGAGGTGTGTAGGGAGAAGAGAACTCATGCTTGATGCCCTCCTCCTCAAGGAAGCCTTCAATTTGAGAGTTCTTGAACTCCGTCCCATTGTCGCTTCTTATTTTCTTGATCCTTAAGCCGAACTCATTTTGAGCCCGTCTCAAGAATCCCTTTAAAGTCTCTTGGGTTTGAGATTTTTCCTGTAAAAAGAATACCCAAGTGAAGCGAGAATAATCATCCACTATTACAAGACAATACTTACTCCCGCCGATGCTTATGTAAGCAGTCGGGCCGAATAGATCCATGTGGAGTAGCTCAAGTGGCCTGTCGGTCGTCATGATGTTCTTGTGTGGATGATGGACTCCAACTTGCTTCCCCGCCTGGCATGCGCTACAAATCCTGTCTTTCTCAAAATGAACATTTGTTAATCCTAAAATGTGCTCTCCCTTTAGAAGCTTATGAAGATTCTTCATCCCAACATGGGCTAGTCGACGGTGCCAGAGCCAACCCATGTTAGTCTTAGCAATCAAGCATGTGTCGAGCTCAGCTCTATCAAAATCTACTAAGTATAGCTGACCCTTTAACACACCTTTAAATGCTATTGAATCATCACTTCTTCTAAAGACAGTGACACCAATATCAGTAAAAAGACAGTTGTAGCCCATTTGACATAATTGAGAAACAGAAAGCAAGTTGTAATCTAAAGAATCAACAAGAAAAACATTGGAAATAGTATGGTCAGGTGATATAGCAATTTTACCCAAACCTTTGACCAAACCTTGATTTCCATCCCCGAATGTGATAGCTCGTTGGGAATCTTGTTTTTTCTCATATGAAGAGAACATCCTTTTCTCCCCGGTCATGTGGTTTGTGCACCCGCTGTCGAGTATCCAACTTGAGCCCCCGGATGCATAAACCTACAAAACAAATTTAGTTCTTGACTTTAGGTACCCAAACTGTTTTGGGTCCTTTGGCATTAGAAACAAGAACTTTGGGTACCCAAACACAAGTCTTGGAGCCCTTGTGTTTGCCCCCAACAAATTTGGCAACTACCTTGCCGGATTTGCTTGTAAGCACATAAGAAGCATCAAAAGTTTTAAATGAAATAACATGATCATTTGATGCAATAGGAGTTTTCTTTCTAGGCAACTTGGCACGGGTTGGTTGCCTAGAGCTAGATGTCTCACCCTTATACATAAAAGCATGATTAGGGCCAGAGTGAGACTTCCTAGAATGAATTTTCCTAATTTTGCTCTCGGGATAACCGGCAGGGTACAAAATGTAGCCCTCGTTATCCTGAGGCATGGGAGCCTTGCCCTTAACAAAGTTAGACAAGTTCTTAGGAGGGGCATTAAGTTTGACATTGTCTCCCCTTTGGAAGCCAATGCCATCCTTGATGCCAGGGCGTCTCCCATTATAGAGCATACTTCTAGCAAATTTAAATTTTTCATTTTCTAAGTTATGCTCGGCAATTTTAGCATCTAATTTTGCTATGTGATTTTTTTGTTGTTTAATTAACGACATGTGATCATGAATAGCATTAACATCAATATCTCTACATCTAGTGCAAATAGAAACATGCTCAACATTAGATGTAGAGGGTTTACAAGATTTAAGTTCTACAACCTTAGCATGCAACATTTCATTCTTAGTTCTAAGGTCGGAAATGGTAGCATTGCAAACATCAAAATCTTTAGCCTTAGCAATCAAATTTTCATTCTCTAATCTAAGGCTAGCAAGAGAAATGTTTAATTCTTCAATCCTAGCAAGCAAATTATCATTATTATCTCTAGGATTGGGAATTGAAACATTACAAACATGAGAATCAACCTTAGCATTTAAACTAGCATTTTCATTTCTAAGGTTGTCAATTATCTCACGGCAAGTGCTTAGCTCACTAGATAATTTTTCATATTTTTCAACTTGTAAAGCGTAAGCATTTTTAACCTTAACATGTTTTTTATTTTCCTTGATTAGGAAGTCCTCTTGGGAGTCCAAGAGATCATCCTTCTCATGGATGGCACTAATTAGTTCATTTAATTTCTCCTTTTGTTCCATGTTAAGGTTGGCAAAAAGAGTTCGCAAATTATCTTCCTTACCACTAGCATTATCATCACTAGAAGACTCATATTTAGTGGAGGAGTTAGATTTAACCTTCTTCTTTTTGCCGTCCTTTGCCATGAGGCACTTGTGGCCGACGTTGGGGAAGAGGAGTCCCTTGGTGACGGCGATGTTGGCGGCGTCCTCGTCGTCAGAGGAATCGCTTGAGCTTTCGTCGGAGTCCCACTCCTGACAAACATGAGCATCACCGCCCTTCTTCTTGTAGTACCTTTTCTTTTCTCTCCTCTTGCCCTTCTTGTCGTTATCCCTGTCACTGTCACTTGATAATGGACATTTAGCGATAAAGTGACCGGGCTTACCACACTTGTAGCAAACCTTCTTGGAACGGGATTTGTAATCCTTCCCCTTCCGTTGCTTGAGGATTTGGCGAAAGCTTTTGATGATTAAAGCCATCTCCTCATTGTCGAGCTTGGAGGCGTCAATTGGTTGTCTACTTGGTGTAGACTCTTCCTTCTTGTCCTCCGTTGCCTTGAAGGCTACCGGTTGCGCCTCGGATGTGGATGGTTCGTCAAGCTCGTTGATCTTCCTCGAGCCTTCGATCATGCACTCAAAACTTACAAAATTCCCGATAACTTCCTCGGGGGTCATTTTAGTATATCTAGGATTACCACGAATTAATTGAACTTGAGTAGGGTTAAGAAAAATGAGTGATCTTAGAATAACCTTAACCACCTCGTGGTCATCCCACTTTACGCTCCCGAGGTTGCGCGCTTGGTTCACCAAGGTCTTGAGCCGATTGTACATGTGTTGTGGCTCCTCCCCTTTGCGAAGCCGGAACCGACCGAGCTCCCCCTCAATCGTTTCCCGCTTGGTGATCTTGGTGAGCTCATCACCTTCATGCGCGGTTTTGAGTAAATCCCAAATCTCCTTTGCGTTCTTCAACCCTTGAACTTTGTTATACTCCTCTCTACTCAAAGAGGCTAGGAGTATTGTTGTTGCTTGAGAGTTGAAGTGCTCGATTTGGGCCACCTCATCCTCATCATAGTTCTCATCCCCTACGGATGGTACCTGCGCACCAAACTCAACAACATCCCATATGCTTTTGTGGAGCGAGGTTAGATAAAATCGCATTAAATCGCTCCACCTAGCGTAATCTTCACCATCAAAAGTTGGTGGTTTGCCTAATGGGACGGAAAGTAAAGGTGTATGTTTAGAAATGCGAGGGTAGCGTAAGGGGATCTTACTATACTTCTTGCGCTCTTGGCGCTTAGAAGTGACGGAGGGCGCATCGGAGTCGGAGGTAGAAGTTGATGAAGTGTCGGTCTCGTAGTAGACCACCTTCCTCATCCTCTTATGCTTGTCGCCTTTCCGATGCGGCTTGTGGGAAGAAGATTTTTCCTTCTTCTCTTGGTGGTGAGAAGAGGATGCCTTTTTCTCCTTCCGTTTGGAGGAGTCCTTCTTCTTCTCCTTCCTCTTGGTGCGGGACTCTTCCGATGAAGTGCTCCCATGGCTTGTAGTGGGCTTTTCGCCGGTCTCCATCTCCTTCTTGGCGTGATCTCCCGACATCACTTCGAGCGGTTAGGCTCTAATGAAGCACCGGGCTCTGATACCAATTGATAGTCGCCTAGAGGGGGGGGGGGTGAATAGGGCGAAACTGAAATTTACAAATATAAACACAACTACTTAGCGTTAGAAATATAATCGAGTCCGAGAGAGGGCGTGAAAACAAATCGCAAGCAAATAATGAAGTGAGACACGCGGATTTGTTTTACCGAGGTTCGGTTCTCTCAAACCTACTCCCCGTTGAGGAGGCCACAAAGGCCGGGTCTCTTTCAACCCTTCCCTCTCTCAAACGGTCCCTCGGACCGAGTGAGCTTCTCTTCTCAAATCAAAGCCGGGAACAAAACTTCCCCGCAAGGGCCACCACACAATTGGTGCCTCTTGCCTTGATTACAATGGAGTTGTGATCTCAAGAACAAGTGAGAAAGAAAAGAAGCAATCCAAGCGCAAGAGCTCAAATGAACACGGCAAATCACACTCACTAGTCACTAGGGCTTTGTGTGGAATTGGAGAGGATTTGATCTCTTTAGTGTGTCTAGAATTGAATGCTAGAGCTCTTGTAGTAGTTGAGAAGTGGAAAACTTGGATGCAATGAATGGTGGGGTGGTTGGGGTATTTATAGCCCCAACCACCAAAAGTGGCCGTTGGAAGGCTGCCTGTTCGATGTCGCACCGGACAGTCCGGTGCACACCGGACAGTCCGGTGCCCCCTGCCACGTCATCACTGCCGTTGGATTCTGACCGTTGGAGCTTCTGACTTGTGGGCCCGCCTGGGTGTCCGGTGCACACCGGACAGGTACTGTTTGCTGTCCGGTGTGCCAGCATGGGCGAGCCTGCCATCTGCGCGCGCAGAGCGCGCATTAAATGCGCGGCAGAGAGCCGTTGGCGCGGAGAAGACCGTTGCTCCGGAGGCGCACCGGACAGTCCGGTGCACACCGGACAGTCCGGTGAATTATAGCGGACTAGCCGTTGGCGTTTCCCGAAGCTGGCGAGTTCCTGAGGCCGACCTCCCTTGGCGCACCGGACACTGTCCGGTGTACACCGGACAGTCCGGTGAATTATAGCCGAGTCGCCCCTGGAAATTCCCGAAGGTGGCGAGTTTGAGTCTGAGTCCCCCTGGTGCACCGGACATGTCCGGTGGCGCACCGGACAGTCCGGTGCGCCAGACCAGGGGTGCCTTCGGTTGCCCCTTTGCTCCTTTGTTGAATCCAAAACTTGGTCTTTTTATTGGCTGAGTGTGAACCTTTTACACCTGTATAATCTACACACTTGGGCAAACTAGTTAGTCCAAAGATTTTGTGTTGGGCAATTCAACCACCAAAATTATTTAGGAACTAGGTGTAAGCCTAATTCCCTTTCACAAACCCCATCGGGAAGGTTCCTATTCGAGAGCCATAGGGGGCAGGGACGACGTAGCTAGAGCGCACATTGAGGCCGGCGACCCTCGACATCGATGATTGTGATGCGGACAGGGCCCCCTAGCCAAGGGGAATGTTATAAGGGGAAGGAGGTCGCCCTGGATGAGGCCAACACAAGAGACACTCGAAAGAGGGCGCCCTAATCCAGGGACTCCTCTCCCTGCAAGCGCCCACGTTGGGACTCGGAGGCCCCATTCGCAAGCACCTGCGCTAGGTCGACATCTAGTGACGGCAAGCATCATTCCCTTTCTTTTGTTGTTTGTTGTTTTTTGTGTATCCTTATGATATTGCTTTTAGACCCGCAACAACATTGAACCTGATGTGGGATGCCTAGGCCCGGAGGTGGCCCCCTAGTTCCATGGGAGGCTAGGGCATTTTCTGCTCATGGTGGTGAGAGGGCACCGCCTTTGATACATGGCAATGCACCACAATCTCCATTGTAAGTGTAAAGACTCTTCATGCTAAATGATTCAAACAATCAAATTTGGTTTAGCATTAAGATGAATTTATTTTTCATCACTCGCGACTGATTTTCAAGATTCTTTAGGGTTTCATCTAATCGCGAGTGACTCACGAAACACCTAAATTAACAACTTCCAGATAGCAAGCCATCTTAGCACTACATTAGAAGTTAGTACCGTCAAAGTAAGAAAGTTATCCATTTGTCACTCTCTAAATAGCGTTGATTTCATAGTGGTTAAGCCAAAAAAGTTTAATTAAGCTACTGGGTACCAATTGAAAGTAACTATGAACTAGACAATCTAATTTATCTCTAAACTATGGTCTCTATTTTTCTTTTTAATTATATATATGTAATAAACAAACTATCTTAAATAAAATATGGGTTATGTCTATATTAAATCTAACCTGATGCTTGCTTGATTCATATACAAAATGGTTTAAATGATAACAACTTGTCATACAATCAATGTGAAGTCAGTTCAGTACATGAATCATAGTGCTTTATCCACGTGCGTCTTCTCTTTTTCATCATGGAGTACAAATGAGCCTTTATTAGCCGAAATTTCTGATGGTGGTATGGTTAATAAAGATCAATTTTCTATAGCTCGCAAATTTTCAGCATCTGAGATCTTGAAGGTTCTAATATTTAGATATGGTAAATAAATTAGGTCTGTAATTGCTAAAAATTCTCTTAAGCTACACAATTTTCAGCAGATGGGGCATGTTCCTCTCTATAAATATTGAAACTAAAATGTTTGCATGTCTGTGAAGTAGATCTATCAAACACATGTTAATCTATGTGAGGATTATCTCATGAAAACATCTGCAACAAAAGTGCAGAGAAAGGCGCTGCAGCAGGACAACCTAAAACTGAGTTTCACTTACTGAAAAAAGAAGAAAACAAATTGAATACAGCTTCACATCATAGAGGATATAATGGTCATACACGAAACAGTGAAAAATCCGCGGCTAACTGAGATAACACTCCAGTCTCCAGCAACAAAAGGGTCTCCAGCGCATCTATTTAAAGCTCCTATTTTCAGTCTCCAACACTCCTATTTGAGGATGCACGCAAACACAAAATAATTATCATCGTACATGTGATTTTTTTTGAAAATAAACAGAATTTTATTTTTTACCTCTCTTAATATAGAATAAAATAGAATTTAAAATTTAATATATTGATAGAGTAATAATTATTTTATATTTTTTTAAAACAATTATTTTATATTTTGTCAGTTTAATTGTACAATGATTGTCTAGAAAACTTGATTACACAACCGTTTTTACCTATATATATAAGTGTATGTCCCGATAAGTTTTTCAATATTTTTACATACTTAGTAAATATTTATAATAAAAATTATAATATTGTGATAAGAAATGGGGTAGATTGAGGTTCCGATGTGATGTAAATTGAAATGTACAGCCCACAGGGAGGAGGCCTGCAACTGCAACGGTCCAGCCGCACCCGCGCTCGGCATACGGCGCCTCTCGGCCTACGTTCTCCGTGGGCCGTGGCGGCGTGCCGCCCATCCGCCCTCTGCCCTCGCCCCACCCGGCCACCCGTCGACGACGGTCCTCCGCCCTCGCCCCACCCGTCGACGACCTCGTCTCCTCCGTGCGCGGGCCTCGGCTAGCTCCTGCTTGGCGCTGGGTAGCGGGCTCGTCGGTGCTGGGTAGCGGGCTCGTCGGTGCTGTGCAGATCCACCCGCGCCCCGCCTTGTTCTGTGCTGCCGCTTGGCGCTGCGTCACTGACCAAGTGCGTGCCTGCCAGCCGACCGACGGCCAGCACCACATTTCGCAGAGCCGTTGGTGCTCTCTCTTGGCTGTCAGCACCAGAAGCACAGCGCAGAGTCGCCCCAGCCCCCTGCGCCTGCTGCATAGTGAGTCTGTGTGATTGTTTGATTTCTAATTTTGTTGCACCTTATGCCAATACCGGTTTGGGGCTTATTGCTTTTTTAGGTCTCTATTCCTTGCCGCTCGCCAAAATACCCCGGCATTCGTTGCACTTGTCTAATTGCCCCACTTAAGCCACCCTTTCTAGCTATAATACTCCACTACACTAATTACTGGTTACAACGGACATTTATACCCTTCCACCGTTTGTTCATGTTATCTGCCGTTACATGTGCCTGATGGCTGTTGCAGGGCCTGCTGCTGCATGCGTCCTCTCGCCAGGATGGTGGTGATTGGCGGGCGATTAAAAAAGATTCTTCTTATTAAGTGTTGCACATATTCGTTGCATGTGATCAATTTTGACACAAAATTTACTATGTTGCTCAATTGCATCAGTTAGTTCTACCTATATATGCATGTGATCAATTTTTATTGTGTTACATTTACTATGAGTTACTCTCATGTTGTAACCTGGAAGCATATGTGCTTGTGGCCTAAACATCTATGGACTATAGGCTTAGCATTATGAAGTTAAAGAGCATAACCAGCGCCCCTCTTGTTGCGTTTCAGGTCTGCCACTGCCCCTCAGTTGTTGTGGTGGCCAAGGGACGAATCACTCTCTCATTCTCAATGTGGCACAGTTTCTTTTCGATGCACCGGATAGCCTCTCGCTCGGTGAGACATCAGCTATACGATTGTTTACTGCTTCCAAGGAATTTCCTCACTTTTCCGCTAATTTTCCGGTGCAAAATTGCAGCTTTTCCCATGTCCAACCCTCCTGACTGTTCTGATAATCTAAAACCATTGCATTTTCCCTCCTGTTTTCTAGCTTATCGCTCCTTTGTGCCTAGGGTTTGCTTGGTAGGAGATGTTACAGCTATGCCATGAAAGGGGGCACTTCGATCGCCGGAGTAGGCGACATCATTGCTGTCGCATCAGGGAAAGGAGGCGTAGGCAAATCCACCACTGCAGGTCTACATTTCTCTTAACACTAGAATAGCTCACATTTGTACAATTCTTTTTCAGATTTAATATTGGTGCAGATGGCTCTAAGGATGATGTGTTGTGATTGTAGAGCTTGAATCTTTTAGATCTGTTTGGAGGTACACTGTAACCAAGAGTTCCGCTGTGCTAAAGATACTTTCTAGTTCCTATTAGCTATCTTGAAGCAGAAATGGTTTTTAACTTGAGTTGAGGGTATATATGCCAATGATTTAGGTGCATAATTTATGTTTTAACTTTTAAATAATGATGGCAATATAAAGCTAGCGCTTGTCTTCTAGTCATATTTCTCAAGTTTCTGCTCCATTTTTGTTTCTTTCTGTTCACTAGAGTTAAAATTGCTTCTTCACATTGGCAATTGTATTCGTGCAGTTAACATTGCTGTAGCACTTGCCAAGGAGTTTAAGCTTCAGGTTGGTTTGCTAGATGCTGACATATATGGGCCATCCATTCCTACAATGATGAACCTCCATGCTAAGCCTGAAGTAAATGAAGGTATCTGTTGGAACTCTTTCAGCACATGCCATGGTGTACACCATATGGCTTCTTATATATGTTTAAACTCATGAGGCTATACACCTAGGACTGGTTTTCTTATATTTTTTTAGCTTTTTCTACCATTTTTAGTGATAATTTGATTTGTGTAAACTGAACTATATCGGAATAAATGAAGAAATACTTACTGGACACAACCTTGCTAAACTAAAAGTACAAGTCAAAACACTATGCTGAAAGAACCAAATATAAGCTTGTTCTTAGAACTTGGTTGCCCATTTTTCTGTGATATCTTTTTTCTTGCTACATGATTAAACAAAACTATTCATGATCCTTTCATGGTTGCACCAACATTTTTTTACTAAATGGTCCTTAACACGCTTAGGGCTTGTCCGGTTTGGTGGTGATTGGCGGGGGATTAAAGAGGATTGAGGGGGATTATATCCCTTACAAATCAAAAGCCCTCACATCCCCTTCAACCCCCTTGGCAAGGGGATTAAGCTAACAAGGCCTTAAGTTTTTGGCTAGACTACAATGATAGTTTCATTTGTTAAGGTGATTGGATTTTGATTAAATGGACAACAATTAATTGGCCATTGCACTAGTTTGGTTCAATTGAAACTGCAAACCATCAAACATGATACCTTTTGACCAAGTTTGATAAACGCCAGGCAGTCCGAAATTAAAATGGGAAAACATTTTGTACTGGTCTCAATTTTAATCTATCATCTATGAGCAGTGAACTAAATATAGCTATTTAGAAATGTAATTCTTTACTATTCTTTAATACACGTATGCCAATTACCCTTCCAAGCTTGTTTAACCTCTGATAAAATAATTCCTGGATGCTAGCATCCTATAATACTTGTACCTTTTTTAACTATTACATTTGCTATTTCTTTGTGGGTTTATACTGAATTTTAATTACACATATATTTTTTGCAGACATGAAGATGATTCCAGTTGAGAACCATGGTGTGCGATGCATGTCCATTGGTTTTCTTGTAGACAATGATGCACCAATTGTTTGGAGAGGTCCTATGGTTTGTCTTTGCATGTGCTTCTGTTAACTTCTTATTTGAAGTGTCTAAATCTTTTGTGAATTTATCATGTCAAACATTTCCTTTTGTATTGTATGTTTAGCGCGTAAAAACATAAACTGAAATGTGAACATGCATATTATCATGAAAACATGTTACTATGGAAACAGACTCAACTTTGGTTACTTTCTGTTCTGGCATCTTCAATGCAACAAAACTGGTCTAAGGCTAGGATCCAGAAGGGCTGGTGTATGTGAACACTTTTATTTTATTTTGTACTCCATGCAGGTAATGTTACAATTGAATCTTATAAATGGGGTGAAGTGGCTAATTTGAAATTACTGCTCGAAGAAGACATTTTCTTGTTGCAGTTGATTGAAATATGTAATGATGGTTAATTGGCTTTCGCTATATTTGAATTAGTTGCTATTGCCTATTGGTAATCTTTTACATAGATACAATGCTGTTGCTTCATATTTACAATTGATGTTCATTTGTCAAGTTCTATGTTGGTAATACTACTTTTCTATTGGTATCAGGTAATGAGTGCTCTTGAGAAGATGACAAGGGGAGTTGCTTGGGGGGACCTTGATATTCTTGTTGTTGATATGCCCCCAGGCACTGGCGATGCTCAACTATCGATGTCCCAAAGGCTTCGGTTATCTGGTATTTATACATCTGCCTATGAAGCTGCAAATGTTGGCTGGATACAGTTTTTAAATTTTAGTTTCTACATTTTTTTTGCAGGTGCTTTAATTGTTTCAACTCCTCAAGATATTGCTCTTATTGATGCTAGAAGAGGAGCCAACATGTTCCGCAAAGTTCAAGTTCCTGTACAGTCTGTTTAACTTATTCTATCTTTTTTCTCTCCATAGCTGTTTATCTGCATCACATTTTAAATTTCTATTTCAAGTTATAGTTCTTCAGGTTATTCTCTTAAATTTGTTTTGTTCTTCTAGACTTCTTCAGTTACTGTTTTGTAATCGGTTGCATGTCAACCCTGAAATAAGGGTATCACTTATCCACCTTAAGAATATGCGCATTTCATTTTACTGATGCAAAATTCTTCATGATGCCTTTCCCATGCTCCAGTAATATATCTAGTTTTCACATCACAGCTGAGTATTTTGGTTTCACAGATTCTGGGATTGGTAGAGAATATGAGTTGTTTTAAGTGCCCAAAATGTGGTGAGAAATCTTACATCTTCGGGGAAGGTGGAGCGCAGAGAACTGCAGAGGAAATGGACATGAAATTACTTGGTGATGTGAGTGAATCTTGTGATTGCAATTGGCACCAATTCTTAAGTTATGATGAATATGCTCGAATGTTTTATATCTGAGAAAAGGTTGAATCTTTTTCGAGCATTAGACTTCAATTTCTAGATATCATGAATGTGAGACGTAGAGAACACTCTGTCAGTAATGAACACCCCAAATTTGGTTTTACTGCAGATGGATGATTGACATATCGGTTTTCTATGTTTATACATGTCCTTATGATCTTATGCTACACAGCGGTTGTTTTTCTTCAATAGGTACCTCTTGAAATCAGCATCAGAACAGGTTCAGATGAAGGCAGCCCTATCGTTATATCATCACCCAACTCTGCATCAGCACAAGCGTACGTAAATGTTGCTGAGAAGGTGACTCAAAGGCTCAATGAGCTAGCAGAGGAGCGGCGTATGGGCCCAGAAATCTTACTTTGAGACATTCAAGCCACTTTTCTACACACCTTCTCCTGTTTGACGGTACGGCGCAACAAAAAAAAAATGCACTGATAAATAGTGTTGTTGGAAGTAAACTTCAAGTTTTATCAGTTGGGTTGGAAATTTTACTCGAATAAAACCTCTGCTGCCAACCTTGTCTTTGTCACGCATGTCCATTATCTAGTATTCTAGTCTCTGCATTTTTTCATGACTCATTGAGTGATAATTATATACTAGTGATTGGCATGGCTCTGCTCCATCCCAGAGCAGTTCTACTCTAAAACTCTGCGTGGAGCAACTCTGCTCCAGAGTTTAGATTGTTTCTTATAACCGGTGACAGTGGTGGGTAAATAACTCAAAACTCCATAACTAGGTTGCTTTTTTGGAGTTTTCGGAGCAGTAAAAGATGTACTCTAAAAAATTGTACTGCAGCTCCAAAAACTTCATAGAGTTTACAACTCTGAAGTTAGAGTGTTTGGCATGCTCTGGTCAGCTCCTACTTAGAGTTTTGCTCTGGAGTCATGCCAAACAGTATGTGACCTCTGTTTTTGGCAAGCATGTATTATCACTTTTGCACCTGTTAGCACTTGCATGTTTATTTGGCTTATAGAGCAACTCGAGGAGCTCTCTAAAAGACTTCTTAAATCAATAATTTAGTTAGTTAACATAAAAACTCATCTCTAATAGTTCTCTAAATTAACTTCTAAATTTAGGAACTTCTCATCTAATCATATTTCCTCACTACATTTGACAATCATTTAGCAAATCACTAAACAAAAATATTAACTGCATTTTTAGGTAATGAAGATGGTTGTTGACATTTATGATCTATTTTTTATGTGGATATATACAAAACAAAATTACAATCTATATTTAGAGAACTATTGAAGAACTCGTATTTCTTTTACTCTCAGTTATTTAGTAACTTCTTAAATCTATAATTTAGAGAGCTAAAATTTACATAACAATTGGAGTTACTCTGCCTTGACTTCGGTGCAGTCATGATGATGGTCGGTCGAAAAGAGGATATGTGGTGTTAGCGGGTTGACACCGGGCTGATGCTATTCTAGCAGGCTGGACCGTTCGGTGGCAGCTTTTTCGTTTTTATTTTTTAAAAATAATCAAAATTTCAACTTTACATCTCGCTTCCTAAGTGTTTGTTTATCCCAATCTCCTTCCATCCGCATAGAATGGAAATAATCGAACATGGTCTAAGGGCTAGTTTGAAAACTCAAGTCCCCTTCGGGATTGAAGGAGATTGAAAAAGAAATTAGTTCATTTTGAACTCAATCCCCAATTTGGAAGGGGATTCGAGGTTTCTAAAGTAGCTCCACCGTTCTCGTTTTAATATAACAATTCGCATGCTTTCCTGCCTTAATGGTTGAACTCGATCTTGCGGATGACATTATTCTGGTCTTTTTGAGAGAGAGAGAAAGAAAGAAAGAAAATATAGCGATCGTATTGAATTCGCTATGCACTTCCATTTTGCAAGGTGGTCGCAGAAGGTTTGGCCGAGGTCGGTCTCGTGCTGGGGAGCAAAAGCAAAGCTGTAAACCGCGTGACAGAGACACGAGCGAGCACTTTGTCGGCCGCCTCTGATAGTCTGATGGGTCGAGTGAGTAGCAGGTGCAGTTTGCCGCCCATCTTTTGTCGTCAAGACCTCCAGCTAGCTTTTGGCTTCCTAGCTAATCCCCGCGTACGGAACTCTCTGACCACCGGCCGGCCGTTTCTACCTCTGCTAGCTGTGCTGACTGCTGGCCACCAAATTAGGCACGCATCTGATGCATGCATTACTAATCCTTGTGATCAGTATACATAATTATATGTGCAGATCCCCTTTACGTACGGCCATCCATGTGTATATATAGAGAGGGAGAGAGAAGGGGAGACACATGCATAGCATAGCTCCCTAAACCGCAACACCACCAGCATCACATTTCCTGTGCACCGGACCCTCTCGCTACCCCTCTCTGCCCTAGCTAGCTTCATCGATTGGTAGGGATTGTTTATTCCACAGTAATAATCTCGATCGCTACCTGGAAGCAGACAGTATCATATATATATGGCCAAAGTGCTGAGGCGGCGTTCTGCTGGCACGGCGGCGACGATTGCTGTGGCCGTCCTCATGCTCATCGCCGTGGTTATTTCTTCGGCCGTGCCAGCCGTCGGCGCCGGGAGGCCCGGTCGTCGTATGCGCGCGGCGCCGCCGCCGACGATGACGACGGCTGCTGCTGCCGCTGCCGCCATGAAACCTGATCAGACGGCGACCGAATCATCGGCCGGGCCGTCGGGGTGCAGCAACAGCCCCAGCAACGGTGGCGCCCGGTGCCCTCACCGCCAGACGATATCCAGCACCAACCCGAGCAATCAGACGACTAACTGATCAGGCCGACGGCCCACGGGCATGGCGCCGGCGGTCGATCAATCGTGCGCGCGTGGACGTATGCTTTTTTTTTTGGTGTTGCTGGAGAATACTTAGGCAATATAATGCTCCCGGCCCATTATGTTATTGTTATGTGTGGTCGCTCGTGTGTTCTTGCATCGTCGTGCCTTAGTGAATTATACTATACAGCCGCAATTCGCGTAGTACGTAGGCTGCTAAGCTAGGAGTCAACGCGCACGTGAGCATTGTTGCATGCACATATCCACGCACTTGAAGCAAGCATTCCCTCCGGTCGATCTGTATTGATAGGATAGGAGTGTTGGCCGCCGCATTGGAGTTGTTGGTCACTTGTTGTTGCTGGTGTTATTAGCCCCCACTCTGCTGGTCAGTACTGTGTGCGCTGGTTCTGACCGTTGTTGCGTGCACTTAATAATTAACAGTTCTGATTCTGCTGTGTTCCCAGCACTCGTTGCCTCGTTGGTGGTTGTTACAATGGTGTTTAATGTTGAGGTTCTTAAGATGTTTTAAGGGAGTATTTGTAAAAAAAATCTTAGAGTCGTCTCTCCGTGAAGAGACGCTTCTGGCTCGTAAACCAAGTAGCAACAGACGCCTCACTTCCCACTGTACGAATTTGTCGTCTGTTCTATCGATCTAATGCTGTACAAATGCATTTAATTCTATATTTATTAACATACTACATTTATAGACACTCCATTGTACAATAGAGTCTCTTAGTTGTCTCTTGTGCTTGGAGAACCGTTTTGATGTCTCTCCACTATACATGCTCTTAATCGCTTCCATCTCACCACGCTTGTGTTCTATCATGATGGCTCTATCTACTACTAGTTGTTGGAAGTTGACAAAGGTATGATTCATCGATTGTATGTATCAACTGGTAGTAAGAATTTCTTTTATAGTATCGGTTGGTCGCTAGAACTGGTACTAAAGTGATCCTAGAGTGTGGCTTCTTGTAATACCCAAATTGTAATTTGTTAGAGATATTATAAATGGAGAAACAAATTCTCTTTATCTACATGTTAGTTTGATCTTTATGTATCATCACATGAAAACAAATAAATAAATAACAAAAGAACACTCAAATAAATCATGCATCATGCTGGGATGTTGTTTTGTGTGCATTGTATGACAATATGAAAATAATGTGACAAGGAATTTATTGAAGTCAAAAAAAGAAAGGAATTTAGAATCTAAAAGAAACTAGGAGTTAGAAAAGAGAAGCAAACAAATATTTCATAGATAAAAATAAGGAAATAAAAATATATTTCTACATTAGGGTTTGAACTTGTATAATGGGTTCAAAGGAGAAACTCATATTCAAATTCAAATGTGATTCAAAATAATTTTGAATAAAATAAAACAAAAAATAAACAAGGAAAAGAAAATAAGATAAGAAATTAAAAAAACATGCTGCTCACCCAGCCTATTTAGCCTCCCATGCAGCCAACGGCCATGCATGCATGCATCTCTCTGTTTAGCCGCTCGTGCTCGTAGTAGATATACCTTCTCTTGTATCTTGGCCGCAATAGCCGCACTGCTCCGTAACAAACCAAGCGCCATGCATGGTAGCCGCCAGGCGAGATCATCCTCGGCTATAAGACTAGCCTCCACGTTCTCCTCTCATCTCTCCATGGCCTGCAGAAAGCTCGTGGCCACCGTGACCACCATTACCACCGATCGCGATCGGCACTGAGGCAGAAGGGAGATTGTGCAGACCATCACCGCGCAACAACCAGGAAACCAGGGAAATAGCTGGACTCACACCGCGGGGGAAGTCACCATCACACGCCAAGCGGGCGTACTGTACACACGAAGAACCGACGTGGTCGGCTCCTCATCGGGTGGGAACTCCATCGCCGAACAGTGCCGCTGCCAGAACCTCTGGTGAGAATCACCCTTGCCACTTCTGCTTTACTCGTCCGTGCCGGTAGTACTCCGAAGGCTTAGGTTCTGGGGTTCTGGCAATCTATGGATCGGTCGCCGTGCAGTCATTGTCCTGGGGCGGGTGCAGCGTCACCACTCGGCGAGTCTGAGGTAGAAGAAAACGTCGTGACCGTGGGCTGCAGAATCGACGATATGGATTAATTCGACGATAGCTGGTTCAACCAGGGTGAGCGCGGCCATCTGATCCATAACAGATGACGTAGAATAGATCATGGTTGGACGGTTGTGATTAAATTAGTGTATGGATTCGACGGGGCGTAGGAAAGGAGAAATAGGAGTCGTTGATCTTCTGTGGAACACGCTGGATTAGATCTGGGTAGCGTTTTGCCGCGACCGTTAGATGTTGATCGGACGGTTCGGGATGGATCTCAGGTATTTAAAACCTGGGTCGTTAGATCATGATCCGATGGCCATCCTCGCGTACCGTTTCAGATTCAGTCAAATCTAATCTGGGCCTTAGGATCAGGATCGGTCGGCTCAGATCGAACCCTGGTAGTGCCGCCTTGAACAATTGCTAAAGAGACCCTCTGAAACCCTATAATCAACCCACCGTCCACCTTGGAACTACTGAGTCTGGGGAATAAGTGTGGTTTAGCCCCTGTGCTTCACAGAAATTGAGGCCCAGTCCAGAGCAGTGTAAAACCAGAGAAAATAATTTATAAATGGATTTTTAATGAGAAAATAATTGCTAGAACTTTGATAATTCATAGAAAATGCATATGAACTCCAAATTACTTCATTCCAGTTCCTAAAATTTTGTAATTTTATTATCTAACACTTAGTGTCTCTGTTTTATCATGAAAACAGTAAGAAAATTTATTTCACACTTAATCCTATTTTAAACACATGAAACCTTTGAAAATCCATAACTTAAAATCTATAACTCCAAAAATTATGATTCCTGTTTCTAGGATTTTATTTTAATGTGTAGATTATTACTGTGTATTTTGTTTATATGTTTGGTGTAATGTTAATTTCTCTATATGCACTGTGCTTGTTTGTATTGTGGCGAGTAGAAGAGCCCGTGACCGAGGATCCTGGTGAGCAGCAGGTTGAAGTAGCTGAGCAGGAGCTCATTGAAGGCAAGTTGTGCCCTTGACCACTTTTTACCCAATAATGTTCTTTAATATCACTTATTCATGCATAGGTTAATTTTGATGGGACCCAATAGGTTACCCTAGATTGTTTATCTCATTGCCTTGTTTACCCCTGCCTCACTTGGGTAGTTTGCTATTGCTTTACATGGTTTTGGGATAATCATTTATTATATCTATGTTCCAATTCTTTTTTGTTATTCTATTTATGTTCATGTTAAGATCATTAATGTTAATTGGAACATAGAGCTTAACTTGAGAACCACGTGCCACCACAAGGGTTTAATGGGACGCCCTTGGCTGACTAATTAGAAAAGCTAGTGGAAGACTACCTTACCCGAAAGGGGCAAGGGCAGTAGGGGAGTGGTCAGTGTAGGGAGGTCCTTGGTTGATTTTGCTGCGATGGCAGTCAGCCAAGAACCCTGCATTGGAGCTTCCTATAAACTATAGCGGGTTTTTGGAAGCTAGTGGAACTTTGTAAAGGCCTCGTAGTGTTGCCCTGCCACGCTTCCTAGGTAGAGGTGTATGGGATTCGCGACCCCTTGGCAGATGGGCAGCATGACTTGTGGGTAAAGGGTACAACCTCTGCAGAGTGTAAAACTGGTATACTAGCCGAGCTCACGGTCATGAGCAGCTGAGGACTCTCTGATGATTAATTTATGGAACCTAAATTCAATTTTGTCATTTGCATATGCATGGGTTTATTATTAATTTGTTCTATTACTTTATTTAAGGTTTGGTATTTACTTACACTTAGTAATTACTAATAAAATTTTGACCAACTACTTAAAAGCAATGCTCAGCTTTAACCATTCTCTTCGATAAGCCTTACACTCCATGAGCTCCCACCTTTGGTGAGTTCATGTCACATTATTCCCCACAACTTGTTGAGCGATGATCATGTGTGAGCTCACCCTTGCTGTCTCACACCCCCCCACAGGAGAAGAACAGGTGGTTCAGGAGGAGCCACAAGGCGAGGAGTTTGATCTGATCTAGGTAGCGTTTCTTAGTTGACATTGGCGCCAACGATCCTTAGTTCGTTTTATGTTTATTCTTTTATTTTGTAATAAGTCTTCCGCTATGTAATAAATACTCTGATGTTTTATGACATTTATCTCTATACACTCTGTTATTATATATGTTGTCTTCTTGGCGCATGTATGAGATGCACCCGACTTTGTCCTTTAAAGTCGGGTGTGACACTTCTCTACCGCAAAATAAACCCTCCTTTAGTACCAATGGCGGCTAGAACTAATACTAAAGGGGTGTCTAGAGTGTGTCACTTTTGCTACTATATACTGCTTTTTTGAGAAAGGGCCTCTAGCCGAGTTGGTTAGGTGGTCTAAATAGTATTTCTCGTATTCTGAGTTCGAGTCCCAGTGGAAAGTGAATTTCAGATTGAGGTTAAAAAAGACCACTCGCTGGTACTCCTGGTGGTGGTATGAACACGAGATGAACTGATCTATGGTGCGGATCCTCGTGTAGGGACTGAAAGGGCTAAAAGTACGAGTAAAGATCTGTCATATAGGGGCGGACCCTCGTGTTGCATGGGGAGCCACTTTTGTGGCCTTTCTCGAACGGGGCTCCGATTGAGCTTCTTCTTAATATATATATATATATATATATATATATATATATATATATATATATATATATATATATATATATATAATACTGTGGAGTCGGTCTTTCTCCCAACGGTCGGTGTTGACACCTTTTTAGGGCGCCAATCACTCAACACGAACCAACGGCGGTGCTCTCTGCACAGGGGTGAACGGTCCGCGGCCTGGCGCGAGGCTAGGGTTCCTGCCTGATGGTCGGACGGTTCGCGCCCTGGGGCCGGACGGTCCGCGCGTGCGCAGGGGCGGCGGAAGATCGCCAGCGACGCTTGGATCTCGCTCCTGGGAGGGACCCCATCGGGGAGGAGAGATCCTAGGTGATGTCAAGGCTCGGTAGGCCGACCTAGACTCCTCTAATCGACATAGAGTCGAAGAGAAGCGAAGAATTTGGGGATTGGAAGGCTAAACTAGAACTAGACTACAACTACTCCTATGAAATAAATGCGAAATAGAAGTGTTATTGATTCGATTGATCATTACAAATCGGCCGTATACCTCTGTATTTATAGAGGAGGGGGGCTGGACCCGTTACAAACAAACTCCCCGAGCTAATCCCGCGAATTTCGTCAACAAACACGGCAAGAAACTCAGAACCTAATCTGTTCTGCGTGCGCGAACCGTCCGGACCGCGGACCGTCCGGTAGTCTCTTTTTGGTGCCCAACATATGCCCCCCTGCCTTTTGGTGGAGCTGAGCGAACCAAAAGCAACTAACTCGATGTATCACATCGGTTTTCTTAGGCATCTTGCCACTTACTAGGATGGTACGTAGTGGCCTTGGTCGTGATGGTTGACTCAACGAACGTGACCCCTTTAGCTTTGATCGAACTGTCAGTCCCAACACCGCCGAGCGTCATACTGGTCCTGACCAATTCATCACCTTGCTTTCCTAATTTTCTAAGTGTTCTAGCGTAGCTCCGTAGTCGACCAGGTCTTCTCCTTGCAGGTCGTCTTCCTCCATGGGCGTCGATATGTCGTTGGAGGTGACTTGGTGTAGTGCGGATGGTTCGACCTCAGGGGTCGGACGGTCCGCGTCCTGTGCACATGATCCGGCCTTTATAGCCGGACAGTCTACCATACCTGCAGAGAGCTGCACAGTTGTCGTTTTATTTTCTATCTTTGTGGCCGTTTGATTTTTCTCAACGGCCTTTGGTCTCCATCTCTTTTGTGGTGGCGGATACTGCGGATGCGTGTCATTGAATATTCTTTCCGCCTCCTTTTCCTGATTCTCCTTTGCTCTGAGGCGCTGTAATTTTCGCTTTTGCGATCGTGTCAATCCTGATGGGCACCATCGGGGCATGGAGTATTTTGGATCGACTATTTTCTTGATAGTCGTACCTTCTTTTTTGTTTGTGTTGGCCGATTCACCAAAGATCATTGGCCCTTCGTTATTTTGTTGTACGACGACATCTGTCGTTCCTATTTTAATGGCGTCTCCTTTTATCGTACTGTTGGAGGTTGTAGTTGTATGCCCCCCTGCCGGATTAGTCAGCCTTTGGAGCCGAGTTGTTCGGCAATCTTGCTGGGCCTGTGCTCGTGGACCAGATTGAGGGGCTCTCAATCGGTCTTGTACTAGAGGTGTGAGGTGTCAACCTATTGAATACAGATGTTTGGGGTGCCCCCCACGCGAGGTACTGTGGCATCCCAAATGGGTATGGTGGCATGTCCCACATTTGATTTGGGACATATGGCAGAGGTATGTATGTGTATGGATACGACATAGGTGGATATGGGGGTGGAGGTGTCCATGCAGGTACGTTAGGTCTTAATTGAACATTATGACCTCCCGTCTTTTTCGATTGGTGAGGTGGTCCAATCGGCCTAACCTGCTGTCGCTCCTGGGTGGGTAAGCGAGGTCGTTTTGGTGGCCGGTTGCTGGTGCCGGCCTTCGTTTTCACATATTTAGACAATAATTGACAAAGGTTGGGCTGGATTTTACCAACCGACCAGTTGCCTTGAACGTGTTAGTTTTCCACGTACCTATTTCTGGTCGTCGTGGTTTGAAGGTACGTGGTCGCCGTGGCTCTTTGGCGTTGCCGGACCGTCCGCTGGAACGCTTCGGACCGTCCGATGATGTTACAGACCGTCCGCGCCTGGGAACCGGACCGTCCGCGATGCGTAGTATGGGTTCTCGCGCATGTCCCCTTGTTTGCGCTTGCCCTCTAGTGCCTGAGTTTGTGATGGTCACCTTCAGTGTCTCCCCTCCATCAGGAGTCTTCTCGGCCACCACTTTCCTGCAAGAAATTTTGTTGTTTCCATCGCCCTCCCGTGTGTTGCCGATGATGACTTCTTTGTCTTTGCCCTTATCGGCTGTGCTGGGCCGAATTAGGACCTTTTTGCCATTGAAGTCGATCACATTCATTGGGAAGGGCTCCGTGTCCTCCTGAAATTTCGATCGTCCCTCGTTAATGGTCGATTGAATTTGTCGTTGAAACACATTACAATCATTAGTGGCATGGGAAAATGAGTTGTGCCACTTGCAATATGTGCGACGCTTTAGTTCGTCGGCGGGTGGGACGGTATAATCGATCTTAATGTTACCATTTTTTAGTAATTCATCGAATATCTTATCACATTTGCCGACAATAATGTAAACTTAATCTCCTCCTGCCGTTTCTTTTGAACTGACTGCAAGGAGGAGCCAGCCAAAGATTTGGCCTTTCCGGGCCAAACTATTTCGGCAGTGTAAACTTCCTTTGGTTCATCGTCCGAACTACTTTGATTGTGTTCTACTATATGAACATTATGATGAACCGTTTTGACAAGTTCTTTGCTTCGGCTTTCACAAGTCAAAGCTCTCTGATGTAATTGTGAGAGCACCTAGAGAGGGGTGAATAGGTGATCCTGTAAAATCAAACACTAATAGCCACAAAAAACTTAGTTTGAGGTGTTAGTACGGCTAAGTAGCGAGTTCTTGTGAACACAATAATCACAGAGAAAGCAACACAAGTGACACGCGATTTTTATCCCGTGGTTTGGCCAAGTAATACTTGCCTACTTCCATGTTGTGGCGTCCCAATGGACGAGGGTTGCACTCAACCCCTTTCAAGTGATCCAATGATCAACTTGAATACCACGACTTTCTTCCTTATAGTTTTTCTCCCGTTTGCGAGGAATCTCCACAAGTTGGAGCCTCTCATCCTTATAATAAAGATCACAAAGAAGGTACAAGAGTAAGGCTAGGAGAGCAACACACACAACACACAAATCCGCAGCACACACGCACACAAGTCAAGACTTGAGCTCTAAACGTAGCACAGAGAGTTCACAACTCGAACGGAGCTCAAATCACTAACACAATCGATCAAATGCACGGAGATGGAGTGTGGGAGTCTTAGAATGCTTAATGAATGCTTAGATCACTCCTCCATACGCCTAGGGGTCCCTTTTATAGCCCCAAGGCAGCAAGGAGTTGTTGGAGATCAACATGGAAGGCTATCCTTACCTTCTGTCGAGTGGCGCACCGGACAGTCCGGTGCGCCACCGGACAGGTTCTGTAGACTGTCTGGTGCGCGATCTCCATCCAAATTTGGCATATCCAACCGTTGCTCCTCTGGGCTGATTGGCACACCGGACAGTCCGGTGCACCAGCTGACCGTTGGAGCAGTCCACGTGTCGCGCGAAGATTGCACGGCCGACCGTTGCTCAGGTGACCGTTGGCTCACCGGACAGTCCGGTGAATTTTAGCCGTACGCCGCTGATCCTTTTCCCGAGAGCGGCCTTTTCACCGAAGACCAGCCTGGCGCACCGGATAGTCCGGTGTGCCAGGCCGAACTGGAATTTGGCTGCACACAGCTAAGTCTTTTGCAATTCGGTTCTCTTCTTCTCGGCACTGTTTCTAGCACTTGGATAACCTCATTAGTATTCAAAAACAAATGTACTAAGTCTAGAAACATACCTCATGACTTGATTTGCACCTTTCACACATTTAGCTCATTAGTACTCAAATAATGTGTTGGGCATCTAATCACCAAAATACTCATAGAAATTGCCCAAGGGCACATTTCCCTTTCAATCTCCCCCTTTTTGGTGATTTATGCCGACACATCAAAAAGCAACAAAAGAAGTGCAATATCGATTCAAATTGAAAATCAAATTGTTTTTGCTTATGATTTGGCATATTTGGATCACTCTTTGCCATCACTTGGTTTATTTTTGCAAATCAAATTCTTTTTCCTATCTCTAAGTCAAACACACTTGTTTGGGCACATATAGAGTTATTCCAGGAGTAAAATTGATCAAGTGCCAAAAACTCCCCGTTTTCCCATAATCAAAATTCTCTCCCACAAGAGACCAAATTTTGCAATAAGAGTATTTTGGACAAATCAAAAGCTACCTCTACTATTTTCAAAATTCTCAAGTGGTTGGCTGATCCATTTGCTTTGGCCTTAATTTCTCCCCCTTTGGCATTAAGCACCAAAACGGGATCATTTTTGGCCATCTAACCCCATTGCCTCACCAAAAATGTCAATTCAGAGCAAAAAGGCAATTAGAGCATAAGAATGAACTTGGAAGTAATTACACTAATACCAGAGTGCAGTGGAAGTCTTTGCATTGTCCAAGTCCACATTTCCCTTTCAATGCACGTTTTAGACTACATCAAGTATACTCAAACAACCAGGTTAGTCTCAAAAAGTCAAGTTATATCACATCTCCCCCTTAATATGTGCATCACTTGCATATGGACTTGAGAGGTCTGGGGATCATGTGTACAACTTGAACACCACAAATAAACAATAATGGATAAAGTAACATGATCAAAGGCATAGAACACATGTATGCTATAGATCAATACAAGTTACGCGAATCTAAGACATTTAGCTCACTACGCAACCTGCAAAAAGTTTTCTCATCCAACGGCTTGGTAAAGATATCGGCTAGCTGGTTCTCGGTGCTAATATGGTACACCTCGATATCTCCCTTTTGCTGGTGGTCTCTGAGGAAGTGATACCGGATGTCTATGTGCTTAGTGCGGCTGTGTTCAACAAGATTATCCGCCATGCTGATTGCACTCTCATTGTCACATAGGAGTGGGATTTTGCTCAGATTGTAGCCAAAGTCCCAGAGGGTTTGCCTCATCTAAAGTAGTTGCGTGCAACATTGTCTTGCGGCAACATACTCGGCTTCAGCGGTGGATAGGGCAACGGATGTTTGTTTCTTAGAGCTCCAGGACACCAGGGACCTTCCTAAAAATTGGCACGTCCCCGATGTGCTCTTCCTATCAACCTTGCACCCGACATAATCGGAGTCTGAGTATCCAGTCAAGTCAAAGGTAGACCCCTTTGGATACCAGATCCTGAAGCAAGGCGTAGAAACTAAATATCTAAGAATTCGCTTAATGGCCACAAGGTGACATTCCTTGGGGTCGGATTGATATGTAGCACACATGCATACACTAAGCATAATATCCGGTCTACTAGCACATAAATAAAGTAATGACCCTATCATAGACCGGTATGCCTTTTGATCAACGGACTTACCTCCTTTGTTGAGGTCGACATGCTCGTCGGTTCCCATCGGTGTCTTCGCGGGCTTGGCGTCCTTCATCCCAAACCTCTTGAGAAGATCTTGAGTGTACTTTGTTTGGGAGATGAAGGTACTGTCCTTGAGTTGCTTCACTTGGAACCCAAGGAAGTATGTTAACTCGCCCATCATCGACATTTCGAATTTCTGCATCATCACCCTGCTAAACTCCTCACAAGACTTTTGGTTAGTAGAACCAAATATTATGTCATCGACATAAATTTGGCACACAAAGAGATCACCATCACAAGTCTTGGTAAAAAGAGTGGGATCGGCTTTCCCAACCTTGAAAGCATTAACAATTAAGAAATCTCTAAGGCATTCATACCATGCTCTTGGGGCTTGCTTAAGTCCATAGAGCGCCTTAGAAAGCTTATACACATGGTCGGGATACCTATCATCCTCAAATCCAGGGGTTGTTCCACGTATACTTCCTCCTTGATTGGCCCATTGAGGAAAGCGCTCTTCACATCCATTTGGAACAGCCTAAAAGAGTGGTGATCAGCATAGACTAACAATATTCGAATTGACTCTAGTCTAGCCACAGGAGCAAAAGTCTCCCCGAAATCCAAACCTGTGACTTGGGCATAACCTTTTGCCACAAGTCGAGCCTTGTTTCTTGCCACCACTCCATGCTCGTCTTGCTTGTTGCGGAACACCCACTTGGTGCCCACAATGTTTTGCTTTGGACGTGGCACCAGGCTCCAAACTTCATTTCTTTTGAAGTTGTTGAGCTCTTCCTGCATGGCCAACACCTAGTCTGGATCCTGCAAGGCCTCTTCTACCCTGAAAGGCTCAATAGAAGATACAAACGAGTAATGCTCACAAAAGTTAGCTAAACGTGAGCGAGTCGTTACTCCCTTGCTGATATCACCCAGAATCTGATCGACGGGGTGATTTCTTTGGATCGTCGCTCGGACTTGAGTTGGAGAGGCACGTGGTGCTTCTTCCTCCATCACTTGTTCTTCCTATGCTCCCCCTTGTTCCTGTCCCTCTTCTTGAGGTACATGTTCACCGTCTTGAGTTGGAGGATGCACAATTGTGGAGGAAGATGGCTGATCTTGCTCCTGTTGTTCCTGTGGTCGCACATCTCCAATCGCCATCGTGCGCATTGCGGCCGTTGGAACATCATCTTCATCTATGTCATCAAGATCAACTTGCTCTCTTGGAGAGCCATTAGTCTCATCAAATACAACGTCGCTAGAGACTTCAACCAAACCCGAAGATTTGTTGAAGACTCTATACGCCTTTGTATTTGAGTCATACCCTAGTAAAAACCCTTCTACTGCCTTGGAAGCAAATTTAGAATGTCTATCTTTCTTCACCAGAATGTAACATTTGCTCCCAAATACACGAAAGTAGGAGACATTGGGTTTATTACCGGTAAGGAGTTCGTAGGATGTCTTCTTGAGAAGGCGATGCAGATAGAGCCGGTTTATGGCGTGGCAAGCTGTGTTCACAACTTCCGACCAAAATCGCTCGGGCGTCTTGAATTCTCCAAGCATCGTTCTCGCCATGTCGATAAGCGTCCTGTTCTTCCTCTCTACCACACTGTTTTGTTGTGGTGTGTAGGGAGCGGAGAACTCGTGCTTGACGCCTTCCTCCTCAAGATACTCCTCAACTTGCAGATTCTTGAACTCGGACCCGTTGTCGCTCCTTATCTTTTTCACCTTTAGCTCAAATTTGTTTTGATCCCACCTTAGAAAGCGCTTTAGGGTCCCTTGGGTTTCTGATTTATCCTGCAAAAAGAACACCCAAGTGAAGCGGGAAAAATCATCAACAATTACAAGACCATACTTACTTCCCCCGATGCTAAGGTAGGCAACGGGTCTAAAGAGGTCCATGTGAAGAAGCTCCAGTGGTCTTGATGTTATCATCATATTCTTGCTATGATGAGTGCTTCCCACCTGTTTCCCTGCCTGACATGCTGCACAAGGCCTATCTTTCTCGAAACAAACATTGGTTAGTCCTAACACATGTTCTCCCTTTAGAAGTTTATGAAGGTTCTTCATCCCAACATGTGCTAGACGGCGATGCCACAGCCAGCCCATACTAGTCTTAGCTATTAAGCATGCATCTAGATCGGCCTCCTCTTTCAAAAAATCAACTAAGTAGAGTTTGTCGTCTAATACACCCTTAAAAGCTAGTGAACCATCACTCCTTCTAAAGACAGATACATCAACGTTTGTAAAAAGACAATTGTAACCCATGTAACACAATTGACTTACAGATAGAAGGTTGTAACCAAGCGACTCTACTAGAAATACATTCGATATAGAGTGCTCGTTGGTGATGGCTATCTTGCCCAAGCCTTTGACCTTGCCTTGGTTCCCATCTCCAAAGATGATCGTATCCTGGGAATCCTTGTTTTTGACGTAGGAGGTGAACATCTTCTTCTCCCCCGTCATGTGGTTTTGTGCATCCGCTATCGATAATCCAACTTGAGCCCCCGGATGCATAAACCTTCAAGGAATTTAAGCTTGGGTTTAGGTACCCAACTCTTGTTGGGTCCTACAAGGTTAGTCAAAATAGTTTTTGGAACACATAAGCAAGTTTTGTCTCCCTTGCATTTGGATCCCAACTTCTTAGCCACTACTTTTGCATTCTTACATGAAAGAATAAAAGAAGTGTTGCAAGCATGAAAAACAGTAGTGGGTTCATTGCACATTTTCCTAGGCACATGAGACACAACATTATTCCTCCTAGGCGCATGAGACACAACATGATTGCGCCTAGGCCTATTTATACTACAATCATAAGTAGAGCTGGAAGCAATCAGAGCATGATCATAGTCTTTATTATTATAAGCATTCCTAGAAAATTTTCTATCATAAATGTAGGCATGACACTTTTGAGAACTACTAGCCATAGGGGCCTTCCCTTTCTCCTTGTTGAGAACGAGAGCCTTTTGGCTTGTTAGTTCTTGGTTTCCTTTCGAAAACTAAGTCCATCCTTAATTGAAGGGTGTCTACCAATAGTGTAGGCACCCCTAGCAAATTTCAATTTATTAAAATCATCCTTGCAAGTCTTAAGTTGAGCATTAAGACTTGCCACCTCATTATTTAATTTTTTAATAGAAACAATATGTTCATTACAGGCATCAACATCAAAATCCTTACATCTATTACAAACAACAACATGCTCTACACATGAACTAGATTTATTTACTTCCTCTAGCTTAGCATTTAAATCATCATTTAAACTCCTTAAACTAGAAACAGATTCATGGCAAGCAGATAACTCAGAAGATAGCATTTTATTTCTCTTAGTTTCTAAAGCAAGGGATTTTTACACACTAACAAATTTGTCATGTTCCTCATACAATATGTCCTCTTGCTTTTCTAGCAGTCTATCTTTTTCATTTAGAGCATCAATTAATTCAATAATTTTCTCTACTTTGGCTCTATCTAAACCTTTAAATAAACTAGAGTAATCTACTTCATCATCGGAAGATTCTTCATCACTAGATGAAGTGTACTTGGGTGTTTCCCGAACACGTACCTTTTTCTCCTTGGCCATAAGACATGTATGGCGTTCGTTGGGGAAGAGTGAGGATTTGTTGAAGGCTGAGGCAGCAAGTCCTTCGTCGTCAGAGTCGGAAGAGGAGCAGGCCGAGTCCCATTCCTTTCCAAGGTACGCCTCGCCCTTTGCCTTCTTGTAGTTCTTCTTTTTCTCCTTCTTCCCGCTCTTTTCTTGTCCCTGGTCACTATCATTATCGGAACAATTTGCAATAAAGTGACCAGTCTTACCGCATTTAAAGGAGGAGCGCTTTCCCCTTATTTTGTTCTTGTTGGGGTACTCCTTGCGTCCTTTAAGCGCGGTCTTGAAGCGCTTGATGGTAAGTGCCATCTCATCCTCGTTGAGGCCAACAGCCTCCACTTGTGCCACCTTGCTTGGAAGCGCCTCTCTGCTACTAGTTGCCTTAAGAGCAATAGGTTGAGGCTCGTAGACGGGTAGTGGACCGTTTAGAGCATCGTCCATGTATCGAGCCTCTTTCACCATCATGCGCCCGCTCACAAATTTTCCAAGAATCTCCTCGGGCGTCATCTTGGTGTACCTAGGATTCTCACGAATAAGATTGACAAGATGGGGGTCAATTATAGTAAATGACCTTAGCATGAGTCAGACGACATCATGATCCGTCCATCTTGTGCTTCCATAGCTTCGGATCTTATTGACTAGGGTCTTGAGCCTATTGTAAGTCTAAGTTGGATCCTCTCCCCTGATCATCGCGAATCTCCCCAGCTCGCCTTCCACTAGCTCCATTTTAGTGATCATGGTGGCGTCGTTTCCCTCATGAGATATCTTGATGGTGTCCCAGATTTGCTTGGCATTGTCCAAGCCGCTCACCTTATTATATTCATCCCTGCAAAGTGAAGCTAGCAAGACAATAGTAGCTTGGGCATTTTTATGAATCTGTTCATTAATTATCACAGGGTTATCCGTACTATCGAAGTGCATCCCATTCTCTACAATTTCCCAAATGCTAGGATGGAGAGAGAATAAATGACTACGCATTTTATGACTCCAAAATGAGTAGTCCTCTCCATCAAAGTGTGGAGGTTTTCCAAGGGGAATTGAAAGTAGATGTGCATTTAAATTGTACGGCATCCGAGAATAGTCAAAAGAGTAGTTTTGATTAACCGTTCTCTTTTTCGACGAAGTGTCGTCGTCGTCTCTTGGTGAAGAAGAAGATGCATCGCTGTCGTAGTAGATGATCTTCTTGATGCGCCTCTTCTTCTTCCCTTCCTTCTTATTGTGACTCGAGCCTGATTCAGTGGGCTTGTTATCTCTTGGCTCGTTGAAGATGGACTCCTTCTCCTTGTTGTTGACCACCATCCCCTTTCCCTTAGGATCCATCTCTTCGGGCGATTAGTCCCTTACGGGAAGAGTACGGCTCTGATACCAATTGAGAGCACCTAGAGGGGGGGTGAATAGGTGATCCTGTAAAATCAAACACTAATAGCCACAAAAAAACTTAGTTTAAGGTGTTAGTACGGCTAAGTAGCAAGTTCTTGTGAACACAATAATCACATAGAAAGCAACACAAGTGACACGCGATTTTTATCTCGTGGTTCGGCCAAGTAATACTTGCCTACTTCCACGTTGTGGCGTCCCAATGGACGAGGGTTGCACTCAACCCCTTTCAAGTGATCTAATGATCAACTTGAATACCACAACTTTCTTCCTTATAGTTTTTCTCCCGTTTGCGAGGAATCTCCACAAGTTGGAGCCTCTCGCCCTTACAATAAAGATCACAAAGAAGGCACAAGAGTAAGGCTAGGAGAGCAACACACACAACACACAAATCCGCAGCACACACGCACACAAGTCAAGACTTGAGCTCTAAACATAGCACAGAGAGTTCACAACTCAAATGGAGCTCAAATCACTAACACAATCGATCAAATGCGTGGAGACAGAGTGTGGGAGTCTTAGAATGCTTAATGAATGCTTAGATGACTCCTCCATACGCCTAGGGGTCCCTTTTATAGCACCAAGGCAGCAAGGAGCCATTGGAGATCAACATGGAAGGCTATCCTTGCCTTCTATCGAGTGGCGCACCAGACAGTCCAGTGCGCCACCGGATAGGTTCTGTAGACTGTCCGGTGCGCGATCTCCTTCTAAATTTGGCATATCCGACCGTTGCTCCTCTGGGCTGATTGGCACACCGGAAACTGTCCGGTGCACACCGGACAGTCCGGTGAATTGTAGTCGTACGTCGCTGATCCTTTTCCCGAGAGCGGCCTTTTCACCGGAGACCAGCCTGGCGCACCGGACACTGTCCGGTGCACCACCGGACAGTCCGGTTTGCGAGGCCAAACTGGAATTTGGCTGCACACAGCCAAGTCTTTTGCAATTCGGTTCTCTTCTTCTCGGCACTATTTCTAGCACTTAGATAACCTCATTAGTATTCAAAAACAAATGTACTAAGTCTAGAAACATACCTCATGCCTCGATTTGCACCTTTCACACATTTAGCTCATTTGTACTCAAATAATGTGTTGGGCATCTAATCACCAAAATACTCATAGAAATTGCCCAAGGGCACATTTCCCTTTCAAATTGTGCTAGCGTAAAGAACCGGATGCCTTCTAATTTCTCTTTTAAATAATAGCGCAATCCATCAAAGGCTATTCCTGCCAGTTGTTTATCTGTTAAATAAATTTGAAAGCATCGGTTTCTCATATCCTGGAATCTTCGGATGTAATCACTAACCGATTCATCCTTTTCTTATCGCAAGGTCACTAAATCCACTAAATCTAACTCATAGTCACCGGAGAAAAAGTGATCATGGAATTTTTGTTCTAAATCCCCCCATGACAAGATAGAATTAGGAGGTAATGTAGTGTACCATGCGAACGCGGTTCCTGTTAAAGATAGTGAAAATAAACGCACGCGAAATGCTTTCGTGTCGGCCAATTCTCCTAATTGTGCTAAGAACTAGCCTATATGTTCGCGCGTATTTTTTCCTTGGTCACCCGAAAACTTTGCAAATTCGGTTATCCTGGTCCCCTGTGGGTATGGGAGACGGTCAAACTGGCTATCATAAGGTCTCCGATATGACTGCCCCCCGGGGACTATACTAACTCCGAGCTTATCTCAGAACGCCCCAGCTATTTCCTCTCTTACTATATCGATGGCAGTCGGTGGGAGATCACCGGCTCGTTGGTCCAATATGGGTGAGTTTGTTTGGATGTTGGTATGTTGTTTTCTTCCCTATTGGTTTGGGTTTTGCGACGCGTTAATACATGCCCTATGAGGCTCATAGGACTGGCCATTCCTTTCTGGCCTTCTGGGGGCGGGAAAGTACTCACTCTCACGGTTTTGGTAGATTATATTATGGTGCTGGTGTATCGTATGGTGAGATGGGGAGTCTAGCTGAGACGGATACGGAGTTGGATATCCATCCTCCTAAAAAAACTCTATGCCGGACCATCCGGTTAAATACGCGGACCGTCCGGCTCCGTGCGCGGACTGTCCGGCCATGTGGCCGAGCCGTCCGACATTATATTCAGACTGTCTAGCGCCACACGCAGATGGTCCAAATGAGTTATCTAGGGTTTGCACGTCATGTGGCGGCTTGGGTGCAGGTCTCGGTAATTCGCTTCTAAAAATGGGATCGGCCGCCGCTGGCCCTGACGGTCCACGCTCACGTGCGGACGGTCCGGACATGTGCAGATCGGCAAATTTATCGCCGATGTGCGTGGGAGGCTGTCGTTGCCCAAGGTACATTGAAGCATTCTGATCCTTTGTGACTCAAATGTGATACAATTACTAGTCCCAGGAGGCTAGTAAACACATTTATACATCAGATAGTTCCAGATCTATTGAAACGAGACAAACCTATAAAGGTGGCGATCAACTTTAAGAGTTGGTCCACAACTCGGGACATATCATCACAGTGGGGCTGAAGCAGCCCGATATACGTAGCGAAGCAAATCAGCGGTCCAACAGCCACAGACAAGGTTGGGAACAATCGTAACTCTTACCCGATCTCCTTTTCTGAAAAAATAACAAATAAGCAAGGGTGAGTACAAACGTACTCAGCAGCCCACCTTCACCCGCGGAATGGGGAAATCAGATATAATGCATGGAATATGTGGAGCTCAAGATATTTTGCAGAAACAACAATATTTTATGCAGGGTTGTTTTGTAAAACATTTTGTATTTTTCAAGGCGCATCCTCTCCCAAAGGAGCAGGAAGTTTTTCAATATACAATAAAATCCCCTAGACTAAACCATCCAGGTATCTCAGCAGTTTCCCACTGGTTTTCATTTTCAAAAACAACTACTGGACTTCCCGTCCACCATAGCTCACGGCTCAGCCGCCGGACCTTTTAAAAACCACTTTTCTCAAACGCACTTTTTTTTGAAAACAAAACACTAATTGCCATACCACACCATATAAGTCCATTCTTGTGGACACAGACTATTCGAATAGGTTTAAACTCTGCGCGGAGGTGTACACTTTACCCACTAGTCCAGTTTCTGTGATCTCACCGTCGTGAGACCCGAATGTCGAATCTCTTTCTTTCCTCACACGTCCTTACCTTAACGGTTATACCGGAAGGAGTCAGGCCACTGCCATGTCCAAACCGGACAAAACATTCCCCCTCCTTATCCTCCCGGTGCTCCCCAGCCTTCATAACCCTGGGGTTTGGACCGTACGAGTTCAGATTGAGTGACTGCCCATACAGTCTCGAGTGGTTGTACTTATCATGAGTACAGGTAGTGAAGGATGACAAACCGGTCCTTATGTGAGGGGACAATCCTTCTGCTCACACCTAAACCAGCTGAGCCGTCACCTTAGGCCCTCCCCTAAACCAGGGAGTCCCTGATCATCCCTACTCAAAGGTGATAAGGGTGAAAACCCTTCATCATACACATTTTGAAAAGCATTTTCTTTTGAAAACTCACACCTTTTCTCAAATCATTTGTAACAAATATATCAAGGATTGATTAGGGCAAGCGGCTGGGTGGCCATAATAACTTGTCTCAAAATCATATCATGCATAAAATAACAGGCTAAGGGTTGTGGTTGAAAAAGCATAGGTAATTTATGCAGATCCAGTGAGCTTGTCGTGCTTATCCGGCGAAGGGGGAAGGGGAGCTCGCGGAACTGGCTTCTAGCTCCACTGCCTGGCGTAGACTTGCAGATCTGGCCTCCACGAGACGGCACGAACGCTCTGATAACTATGCAACATAAACAAGCTAACATACAAACCAGCAAGTATACCAACAAATATTTAGTATAGTGGTCAGAATAGCGATATATGGATGGGTAGAGTCTTGAGTAGAATCTGTGTCATGTGGTGTTGAGATACTACTAGTGGTGGAGCGGAGGTGCTTACCAGGAGGGTGGACTGGAGGCAAAGCGACACTATGCGTGTAGCCGGCAGAGCGGAGTAACTGAGTGGGTGGGGTGTTTGCCTTGGCTGGGGGTATTGAGTGTGTGTGGAGAGGGAGAAGGTAGCTGGGTGTATTTATAACTGGGTGTATGTGGTGTAGCACAGTAAAGTTCACTGTTGGTGAGAATAGTGACGAATGAATCGTCTGACTTAGTATGAACAAGAGAGTTATAGGCTGAATATGAGACAAGAGTATTTTGGGAGTTTTCTGGAATATGAACCATGCTTAAGGGATGACATGGTTGGATAGGGAATAGTTTGATAAGAATTTAGAAACAAGAATTATTGGAATTGGAGTTTGGAAGCCTGGTTCGAAGGAATCTCAAAGTTAAGCGTGCTCAACTTGGAGAAACCTGAGATGGGTGACCAGATGGGAAGTTCCCTACTAGAAGGAAAATCACAGTCACCGGAGTTCGTATGACTGGAATATGGGTCTGGCTGGTCTTAGGTGGACTGGACAACATGATGGATGAGTAGTTGAAATTTGGGGTGATCGGATGATCGATGAATAGTAACAACGAATAGTGACGATGAATAGTGATGACAAAAAAGTAACTATAGATACCATCGATGAATAGTAACGATGGTGAATAGTGCTGGTGAACAAACGAACGATGAACTATGAACGAACGATGAACGATGAATAGGAACTATGAACGAACAGACGAATGATCGGACGAACGAACGATAAGAATTTCGGCAGCATAACGGCAGGACAAAGATTATCTGGATGAACGATGAATAGGGACTATGAACGAACGATGAACGATGAATAGGAACTATGAACGAACGATGAACGATCGAATGATCGAACGAACGAACGATCGGAATTTTGGCAGCATAACGACAGACAAAGATTATCTAGAAGAACGACGAATAGGGACTATGAACGAACGATGAACGATGAATAGGAACTATGAACGAACGGACGAACGATCGAATGATCGAATGAACAAACGATCAAAATTTCGGCAGCATAACGGTAGGACAAAGATTATTTGGACGAACGAACGGACGAACGATCGAACGAACGGACGAACGAACCATGAACGATCGGATGAACGATCGAACGATCGGACGAACGAACGAACAAACTAAGAACAGGGGGACGAACGATCGAAGAACGACCGAACGATCCTTGTGCTAGTGTGTGCTTGTGTGGGAGATGGAGTGGGCGTGTGTGTGTGTGGAGGGGGGAAGAGTTGCCATGAAATGGCTTGGGTGGGATGAGAGGAGGCCCTTGCCCCTCTATTTATAGCCCCTCTTGTAGAGCTCACCGTATGACACCGGAGGCATACGTATACATATGAGCATGAGAAAAGTTATGAAGAAAATATTTGTAGGGACTTAAAAAATGATTCTGAAGGTATTTCTCAGGATGAAAATACTTGGAGAATTATTGGTGGAATATTTGGGCAGTATTTCTGGAAAGAATCAGAGGGGATCACTGGAAAAATATTTGGGCAGTATTTCTGGAAAGAATTTGAGGGGGTCACTCGGGAAATATTTGAAGGATATTTTGAGGAGGATTTTGGAGAGAATATAGACCACTATATTTAATTTGTTGATATCAACTTGCAAACAAACATTTTGAAACAAAATTTGAAATTCATTTTGAATTTAGAGCGAGTTAAGAAAATTCCAAGATTTAAATTTTTGGGATGCTACATACATGTCCATCGGCATCCCATAAAGGGGTTGTGACTGGTCATGACACCCTGTAGCCAATGAATTACGTGTGTATTCCCTCAATTCAACCTCGTGCGAAGGAAGATTTGCCATAGTAGACTTATCAAGCGCACACACTAGCCTTTTATGATCGTTTTGTATATCCCCTACGATACGTTGCAACTGCTCTCGTTGTTTGTCTATGTAAGCTTTAAGAGATTGGAGTTCGTTGGTGCTACTTACATTGGGGGTAATCGTAGTAGGTCGGAGCGAAGCCAGATCTGTCGCCCGTTGCCAAACGACTTTATTGTTCCTGTCCGCCTTGAAGTCGGCCAGGAACTTCGCCTTTGCTTCTTGGATCAGCTGCTCCTGGCGCTCCTCGAACAGGAGTTGTTCTTCAGCCGGCAAGGTTTCCCATGTCGGCGTGATGATATTGCTTGTGGAAACTTCAGAGCTATCCTTTGAACCGGCCATTGAGGGCCAATTTGATAGGTCTATATGTGTTGTCCCCAGCGGAGTCGCCAAAAAGTATGTTGACACCTTTTTAGGGCGCCAATCACTCAACACGAACCAAATCAACCAGCGGCGGTGCTCTCTGCACAGGGCCGGACGGCGCCTGGATCTCGCTCCCGGGAGGGACCCCGTCGGGGAGGAGAGATCCTAGGTGATGTCTAGGCTCGGCAGGCCGACCTAGACTCCTATAATCGACGTAGAGTCGAAGAGAAGCGAAGGATTTGAGGATTGGAAGGCTAAACTAGAACTAGACTACAACTACTCCTAGGAAATAAATGTGAAATACAAGTGTTATTGATTCGATTGATCATTACAAATCGGCCGTATACTTCTATATTTATAGAGGGGGGGCTGGACCCGTTACAAACAAACTCCCCGAGCTAATCCCACGAATTTCGTCAACAAACATGGCAAGAAACTCGGAACCCTAATTTGTTCTGCGCGCACAGACCGTTCGGCCCACAGGCGCGGACCGTCCGGCCCCAGGGCCGGACCGTCCGGTAGTCTCTTTTCGGTGTCCAACAGTCGGGTAATACTCTTTGGTAGCGATCGGAGTCACCAACCAGTATTAAAGGCAACAATTAGCACTAGACTATATGCAACTGGGGCTAAAGACCGAGACTTTAGTCTTTGTTGCATAACCGATTGAGAATATGGTATTGTGAGACCGTGTCCAGTAGTTTACTCATATGATCACATAAAACACTGTTAGGCTGTATTGTTCGTAGAGTCGAGTTTAAATATAGGGGACAGAGATAGATAAGCTGCCGGAGATAGTCTAACCGATTTCCAACAGGTACTTTTACTAGTAGTTGTCAGTTATATGAAAATATGACTATGAATTTGGATTAGTATGGACATCAATATTAAACAAGTAATGTGGTGTGAACCGGCCTATATATAACACTAGTTTGGTGCCCGTGCGTTGCAACGGTATACAAAATATTCAACAAAATGTTAGTTATCAATTGTTCAAAAGCTACAATAAAACATTACATAAGATAGGTAACATATGAAAGACGTCGTCATGGATTCACTCGTCGTTATCAATTGTTCCAAATATAGAGGTAGAACCTACTGAAAATTATTAAAAAAACTTAAAAACAATAAATAGACAAGTAAGATAATGTAAAATAATTTTCGGAACAACATTTTTGCAAATACTATTTGAACAAGTTTTTTTGTAAATACCAGTGCCTGATCGTCTGCTTCCCGCTCCTCAGCCGCCCCTGGTCGGCTCACACCACCGATTGGGTTATCAATTTATAAATAAATAGAGCCCAAAGGAAAGAACAAACTCGCTTCACCAACAAAAACAATATTTCTTCTAAATTACTTACAGATGATTCAATTGACTCAAGCCTCCTTCAAGCTTTGATCGTTTGTATCCAAGCACCTTTCAAGAATAGAACTCCAATACAATTGGATAATACCACCAGTTATGTTGGTGTCTTCAGCACCAGCACCAACACGCACTTCATTTCTGTCATTTATTTCACACTGCGCAGGAGGTTTCATAGTACTCTCAATAGTAAGTTGGCTTTCAACATCTCTGAGATACTCGTAGAGGTTTTGAAGTCATTGGATCTAAACATGTGGATTAATTTTATTTATTTTTTCAAACAGAAAATAACTACCAAAAGAAGATGAAAGTACAAAATGGCATACCTTGAATCATAATCAACCTCAGAAGAGAGTGTTGTCTCTATGAGATTCAACCTATCCTTTTGTAGCATAAATTTAGGCTTCGCAATAAGTATGTATCCCAAAGTCTGAATGCACAGGAGAGAAGCAGCATGCACAGTTCATAAGAAATACATTCTGGGCTGTTGAATGCTTGACTACAAATATTTAACAATGTTTCATATCATAAAAAATAGTTCAAGCCATATGTAGTGACCACATTAATCAGTATGCAATTTTACAGCAATGTAAGAACTGAACACAGGAAACATAAATTTTAAATAATGAAACATTGCAAGAACTGAACACAGAAACATTTAGCAAGATGAAACACAATCTATTAGTTAGTGCCTAATTACTTTGATGCCCAAACTTTTGCTAGATGTGTCTGACCAAATCTGGTTGTAGTAACTCCTCCATCACTTTTCATTCCCATGAGTGATTCTAGCTGGCTGAACAATAAAAAGGCCAGTAGTAGTATTGCAAGAAGAATATAGAGGCAGTGACAGATAACACTTCACAAAAAATAGTGGAAAGAGTTTATGCTTGCATGTGAAAAAATGTTTTAGTTTCACAAAAATGGTGGAAATAACACTGGTCACAATATGAAGTAGTTCCACTAACTGGAGACTGAAAATAGCACTGATCACAACTAAATAATTTCCATTTTCACAAAAAATGGTGGAAATAACACTAATCACACAAACTAAATAGTTTCAGTTTGAAGACGGAAAATAACATTATAAACAAGAATTAAAAGGATTTCAGTTACCTTATAGATATTACTTGCATGGTCACATTTATATGCACATACTTGCTACTGTAGAATCAATTTCCAAAAAATTTACAGATCCATCTATTAACCGTTCCCAACAATTTAATAAGAAACCAAAGAAGGATTAAGTGTTAGGAAACAAAGCAAGTCTCAGGCTCTCCAGTGCTTTGTTTCCCATCAGCCAAAGCATCTGCAGTAATCCAATCGATAGATGCAAGCAATAGTTGGGTGTCAGTTTCTAGCGTTTTGCACTTAGTTTATTCATGAGCTGCTTCAATCTTCTTATCACCGAAGTTTGCTGAATTTCAGTCATATTCTCTCTGTCTGTCCTATTTTTCGTGCTTACTTCAATGTACTCAGGTTTTGCACTAAAATCAGACAAAGTATCAGCTGCCTCCCTTTGTCATTACACTCATTTTTTACTCTCTTATGTCCCATACGTCGCTTTTATCGGTCTACTTCCATATTGACAACTTGAGCTGGGTTATCCTTTGAGCTCTTTTTCTTTTCGTTATTCAACCTATTCAGATCTGTTGACCACTTTTGATCACGTACTACCTTAACACATGTGCAGTAGAGTGAAGGACTCACCATTATTTTGAATGGCATAAACCTCTAATACTTTGTCAATAACCTGGTTGTCACTCATCCCACTTTACCACACTCTACAGGTTTGTACCCAACATCCATGGAAACCGCTTATAATGGTTTATTTGTCCCCTATATAATATCATCTGGTTCCAGTTCCTCTTACGACTATTTTCTGTGGTGGTAGTGTATGTGCTAGTAACAGCTGCCCATTACTGCCCAAAACTGCTTTGCCTTCCTGCCAGTTCTATCAACCACATCCTTTGAATTATACAACCAAGCATTATCCTACAAATTACAGAAATAACAAAGCAATATAATTTCTATAGGCATACATAAACAATGCTATCAAGTTTTAAAGTAAGAAAGAAAACTTACCAATCTGTTATCTTCATCAGCCAACCAGTTCAAACGCTTATTAACTTTGATTATTTCAGTTCATTGTTCATATACACATCCTCCACTGCATTATTTATTTTGTGCTAGAGAGGGAGTTCCTTTAGCACTCATGCGAAATGGAAACACCGAAGATTTGCTCATTGCAGCACCAACAAAGTGAAAATTTTCTGGAATGGTATTTCCATTAGTGAACCCTCCTAACCGGTATAACCTGCAAACATATGACAAATGGAATACATATGACAACCCCTTTTTTAAGCATATCCGAAAAGTTATTGCTGGACAAAATTCACTTCAATAGTTTTTATAGTTCCTTTCCCTTGTGCTCACAACGGATCAGAGAAGCAAATGAAAAACCTACGATAATAACATCAATGAACAACGTCACCAAAGTAATATTTTTATAAATATATTACTTGTACTACCTAGAAATATATAATACATTATCATTTATATTACTAAATATTTTGTAAGACAATACTTTTATCACTTGCAACAGCTATGAACAAGAAACTCTATGTGCTCCTTTCTTTTTGCAATCATATGTGTAAGTATGACAACTATATCTACTTCATCTGAATACATGCCAAGGGTATTTGAAGAGAATGTGGACAACTAAACTTTACCAGTACCTGCTTTCTCTGAAAGGTGAACCCCAGTCATCTCTGCAAGGAAAGTGGATGTGTTATATGTGAAGTTGTAAGCACTAATCAAACAAACAGAAACATTCAATTAGAGGATCAGACAATCAATTATTTGATGCAAGAAAAATAGTTACTGAACCGGGGATGGAAAAACAGTTCGCCCATTAGATTCATTTAGGACTGTAATAAATAAATAAAAAGAAAACACTTACCACCCTTTGTTCCAATTGACAGTGCCTTCTTTGGGAGTATTGACCTAGATTCCTAGAGCCTATGTGGATGTCTATCGAGTGTCATCGCGTCCTTGCTGACGGTGACGGTGCCTATGCCCACTACTGCTTTGCTCCAGGCGCCTCAAAATCATCTCTGCTTTAGGGCTCTGTCCCCTTTCCTCCTACCATCCACGCAACAGCCCCTTTCCCCTTGCTCTGAGGCTAGAAGCACGACCAGCAAACTGTGGACAAACAGTGGCAAGCCGTGATAGACCTTTGTAAATGATTTCTTTGATCGCAGAGAAGCATAGCCTCTGCTTTAGGACTATGTCCCCTTTCATCCTGCCATCGACGCAACAGCCTCCTTTCCCCGTTGCTCCGAGGCTAGAAGCACGACCAGTAAACTGTGAGCAAACACTGGCAAGCTGTGACAAACCTTTGCAAATGATTTATTGATTGCGGAGAAGCATAGCTAGAGAGGTGCTTCCACCTAGGCTAGAAGTCGCATTCATTTCAGAGCTAGCAAGAAAGTATTTCGTCCAACCCCATTGCCATACGTCCTAGTGGGTACACCTCTGGTGTGGACCAGTGGGTCACCGCCAAGCGCGGTGGTCATCGTCGAGCATGATGTTGGCCGCCGCAAGGGAAACCCACCCGACCACAATGTGGGCCCTATTCTCGAGGAGGAGATCACCGGAGAGGTTGGTAGATACAACGCACCTGGGCCGCTCCTCCTCGGTCGAAACCTCCTAGAGTAGGGAGTGAGGTCCCTGATGCGACGAAGAGGAGGGCAAGGAGGAAGCCATTGGTGGGGTAGGGGAATATGGAAGGTCGCCTCGACCGATTCGTCCGATCCCGATAGACCACCGGCGAGGGATTTGGCGCCTCCTCCTGCATCCCCATGCCCCCGCCGTCAGCGTTGAAGGAGGGGAGGCGGAAGAGGTTCGCCTCGACGACGCTATGCGGCTTAGGCTACACGTCGGCGACGGAGGAGGGGTACCACAGGAGGAATGAGCGGGGCGGCGATATTGAAGATAGAGGTTGGATGCGGGTTAGGGTTTTGTGAGAACGTGAGGATGGTGGGCACACGGGTCGGGGAGCGGAGATCCGTAGCGCGGGTGCGTTCGAAAGCAGTATGGCTGGACGGCGGGTTGAATACCCAAAAAGATATGGGTCTTTTTGCAAAAAAATGACGCACGACAACCGTTGAAACTGGTGCTTTAAGTATAGTAGAGATACTGCATGAATGAGTTTTGGAGGCGGATGAGAAACTCCATGCTTGTGAACCCTATTTTTATAACGCTACTGCAAGAAAGTCTTTAACGATGAGGATGTTTCTATATACTTGTGTGCGAATTGGTGGCTCTAATGGACCCACCACCGACCCTCTTTAGTCAACAAATTGAACTAGTTGACTTGCGATTGTCGTTGCTGGGGCCACGAAACCCAATCCAAAGTTTTTTGAAACTTCAACCATAAAAGAAAAGGAAGAGAAACCTCAGACTCTAATAGATCAGCTTTAATGCTTGTTTGATACTAACGACTAATTAGCTAAAACCTACTCTGGCCTATCTATAAATATGGGGCTAATAATAGACTGATTGTTTAATTAAACATTTAGCTAGCTAGTTGTTAGTTACCCCTCCGTCCACATAAGTTTGACGTTTTGGATTTGTCTTAAGTCAATCACTATTAACTTTAATTAGTTACATCGGATGATTTATAAAATTTTACAACATAAAAGTAAAATCATTAGATTCATCATGATTTGAACTATCACAACATGTAATTCTTTTAGTTAAAAATAATTTAATCTTGTTGGTCAAAATTTAAATAGTTTCACTGAGGACAAACCTATAAAGACAAATTTATGTGGACGGAAAGAGTAATTCGTTAGCCAACCACAGTTAATATATGCTATTTTTTTAGCTCTAACCGGTAACTAGCTAATCCTACCCCTAGCCTAAACAGACCACCAGTTATAGGATCTGATTTTGAAAGTACATTATATATAGATCCAAACGGAACTGATTATATTGGAACTAATTTTACCTCTTGGATTCTGTGCACGGAGAGAGAGAAAAAATCCGCTCGCTGCAGATTTTAGAATCTGTGGCAAACTAAACGCGGCCTTAATTTATCTATGAAGAACGCTCTGCTTTCGAGTTTGAACGCATGAATTGCCAATTATTGTACGCGTAAACGTACGCCGGAATGTTATTTCGGAAGAGTCTGGTCAGCGGTCGCCAGCCGCCTGCGGTGTTTTGACTCGGCGGGCGTGGAGTCCGAATTTTTTGTTTTTTAGCCCCTTTCGAGTCAAAAATTTACGTTTGGACCCTTAGAAATTTTATTTGCACGTTTGGACCCGAAGCTCGGCGCCACAGGCTATGACGCCGAGGTAACATAGCTCGGCGCCATAGCCTATGGCGCCGAGCTTCGTGACGTGGCAGTCCCGCGTGGCACCTAGCTCGGCGCCACAGATCTTGGCGCCGAGCTAGGAAAAACCCGCAAACTGCCTTCTCTCTACGCGTTTCTTCTCTTCTCTGCTCATTCCAAATCACGCCGCCGCCGTTTACAAAATCGCCGCCGCCGCCCGCCCCAGCTCCGGCTCCGGCTCGCCGCCCGCCCGCCTCCGCCCGAGCTCCGGCTCGCCGCCGCCCGCCCGCCCCGGCCCAGCTCCGGCTCGCCGCCGCGAGCTCCGCCGCTCGCCCGCCCCGAGCTCGCCCGGAGCTCCGCCCGGAGCCGCCCGCCCCACGCAGTCCACTGCCGCCCCGAGCTCGCCCGCAGTCCACTGCCGACCAGTCCCCGCCGCCCGGAGTCCGGCCAACGATCGGCCACCGCCCGCTCCGGCCCCGGTAGCTCCCTCCCCCACTGCCGACCAGTATTTTTTTAATTTCTTAGTTTGTAAACTAGTAGTAATTAGTTAGGTATCCACTTATTTATTGTTTAGTAAATAGTTAGATATTTTGTTGTTAGTGTTTATTAAAATAGTTAGCTAGTTTGTTGCGTAGTATATTGTTAGTGTTTAGTAAATTCTTAGTGATTATATAGTTACCATTTTGTTTAACGCATTGATATTACATGTTTTCTGTGTTGGCAACCATCGTGTTGTCGTTTATTCGCAGGTTCTATAAACATCACTTTACAGGGGAGGTGCTGCCAAATTTTTTACTGACAATTGGTTTTTTTGTACGTAGGTGTTCGTCCGACTTAACCTTCTCCACCGTTAGCTGGACTCGTACGCGTTCTCAGGTATACATAGTTTTCGTACATTATTTATAGATTATGTAATTTCGTTTGATGTGTTCATTTAATATTTACTGTATAGTTATTAGTTAATATATATTTATTACTTAGTAAGTTAGTAGGCTTAAGTATATAGCCATTATTGAGTTAGTAATCCATTTTTGCAATAGATGGACAGCCTAGTAACACTATACCATGGAGGAAGGGTGGAGATAGATGCTTATGGGAGTGTTACTTTTGATGGTATGAAGATCGTGACCATGTTGTTCGTTGAAAGACCATCTTTTGACCAGCTTTTGGCTCGAGCTTGTGAGGAGATTAGTTGCGACATAAACGACCCTAGAATATCAATTCAGGGTTTGTTGTCCCATATTACATATGGAACAGTTGTCCGACGGTTGATCTCCATTACCTCAGAAGATGATTGGGTGATATATTTAAGAATTGTGAAGACGATGGTTCCACCATGTTTGGATGTGGTTGTTCAAAAGTTACCTGTTAGTCATTGCGAAGGTCCAGTCGGGTTATCTCCACAAATGCCAAATGCATCTCGTATTGAAGCTCCTTTGGTAGAGCTTCATGAAGAAGTCGTTGTTGTGCCCGATGCTCAATCGGGTCCGCACGAGTATGGGATTTCTCGTCCTATTCCTGGCGTTTGTGGGGCTTCTAATGCGGTGGTACCCCCCCAAGAGATCCCATTGACCCAGGATCCAGTTCACGATCATCCTAGTAAGTGTCTTCGACACATTGTTCGTATCCATCGTTATTTCGTTTGATTAGACTTTTTAATGTGGTTTTTCTTGCTCCGACCCGATGCAGGATCTCCACATATCGATAATGCTGCTTATCTTGATGTGCCTGTGTCATATAATATGGACAACATATGCAGGGCATCCAATAGTGTTGATGTTCAGATTGAGGATGAGGAGGAGCCATATGAGGCTGCACGGGCCTTAGATTCTGATGATGACCGTCCGGTTCAACAAATGACCGAGCAAGAAATTGAACTCATAAGACGTTTGTGTCCGGAGCGAGACCCTGCAGTACATGAATTTAGCAGTTTAAGTCATTCCACCCGTGCTTATGCTGAAGGACGTGACGATGAACTGCTAGAGGCTCCGGATAACGCCGACAGCATTGAGATTAAGGTTGGCTTACTTTTCAAGGATCTGCCTACACTGAGACGATGGCTACAGGAATATTCTGTAAACCGGAAGAGGCCGTTCAAGGTGAGACATTCGTATGCACAGCGTCGTTACACTGTTGTGTGCGAGGTGCCAGAATGTAATTGGAGGGTATGTGCCCGAAGGCAGAAGGACACCGGAAAGTTTAAGATCACCAAAATTGTAGGTCCACACACTTGTGCCTAGACAGAGCTGAGCTCTAAGCATCGTCAGTTGACATCTACCCTGATTGCGAAAAGGATATTGGGGATATTGAAGGGTTAGCCAAACTTGAAGGTGAAGTCAATTATGACCATGACTTCGGAGCTGTTTGGTTACAGGATCAAATATGGGAAAGCATGGAGGGCAAAGCAGCGAGCATGGAAGATGATATACGGGGATTGGGAGGAGGGTTATGAGAAGTTACTAGCATTGTTCAATGCAATGAAAGCAAAAAACCCAGGCATGCATTACGAGTACATCCCCAAACCTAATGAATGGAGGAACGACAAAGAGATATTTTTTCGTGCTTTCTGGTGTTTCTCGCAGTGCGTAGAGGCCTTCAGGCATTGTCGTCCCGTGCTCTCTATTGATGGTACTTTTCTGCTTGGGAAGTATAAGGGCACATTGTTGGTTGCCATATCATGCGACGCAGACAACGCACTGGTACCTTTGGCATTTGCTTTGGTGGAGAGGGAGAACAGAGATAGTTGGTCTTGGTTCTTGCGGCTTGTACGCATCCATGTCGTAGGCCCTGGACGCGAGGTTGGTGTCATATCTGACAGACACCAAGGTATTCTTAATGCAGTGCAAGAGCAGATTCCTGGCTACGCACCCATGCACCACAGATGGTGCACTCGACATCTAGCAGAAAATCTTCTTCGAAAGGATCATAGCAAGGCTAACTTCCCCCTTTTTGAGGAGGTATGTCGACAGTTGGAGGTTTCGTTTTTCGAGGATAAGTTGAAGGAACTAAAAGATGCAACAAATGCTGAAGGTAAGAACTGGATTGCTGGATTGCTGAGGGAACCGCAGAAATGGACAAGGGCCTACGACGAAGGTGGCTGGCGGTTCGAGTTTCAGACTAGCAACATGGCCGAGTCATTTAACAGTGTGCTCAAGGGTATACGGGGCATGCCAGTCAATGCTATAGTAACATTCACTTTTTATAGGCTTGTGGCTTGGTTTAATGATAGACACGCGCAGGCCAAGGCAATGCAGACCCGAGGGCAGAGATGGGCACCTAAACCAACATCACACCTTAATAATGCAAAGGAACGTGCCCATAGACATGAGGTACAATGCTTTGATGAGGAGCTGGGTAAATACGAGGTAACAACACTAGGTGGCATAACTTCCGACGGTGAGGTGCGACCTTCGAGGACACATGTCGTGTTACTTGATGCATTCTGGTGCGGATGTGGTAAACCTAGACAATACCATTTTCCATGTTCTCATTATGTTGCGGCCGCACGTCATCGTAACTTTGCATTTGAGAGCAGAATACCTTCTGAGTTCAGTGTAGAGAGCTTAGTATGTACCTGGAGCCCTCGTTTTGAGCCATTTCTTGATGAGTCACAATGGCCAACGTACACCGGTCCGGTATACGTTGCTGATCCAGCGCATCGATGGGACAAACGTGGTAGTAGGAAAAGGAGCCGGTGCAACATGGTTATGGATCAGGTTTCCGGTCGCAGTAGGAGAGGACGAGCGTCCCCCTTTCTCGTGGACCCAGAGCAGAATGAATGCGGAAAATGCGGTAGACTTGGCCACAACTCACGTACATGCATTTGGACACTTAGTCAGGTGTGATATATTTTTTATACACAAATTTTATTCTAATATGTCGATGTTTTTGTTACACTTTGTACACAACTTATATTCTAATATGTTGATATCTTAATTTGCAGGATGGCGCAGTTCCACTTGCTGGACCCTCACTACGACGAGCACCACAGGGGCCGTCTCACCGCAGAGGGAGAGGTAATATTTTGTACATAAATTAAATTTTCGAATTAATATATGCGACCTATATTTGACTAATGAAAATTCTTTTGATTGCCAGGTGTTGCCTGTTCTGCGGGTCCGGACCCACGACCGGTTTCTGGAGGAGATGAGGTACGATGAGAGGTATACGCCTCTCCTACAGAGGGCTGGCTTGGACGTCTTATCGTACCAGGTCCGCCGTGGGCTGCCCACTTTCAACCCAGCAGCGTTGACGGCTCTGGTCGACAGGTAAAGACTTCTCTAGTTGTTTAATATTTACAATTATCAAATCTACTTTGCATACTAATGATTTTGTATTCTTTTGTCTTCCAATAGGTGGCGGCCAGAGACTCACACTTTCCACCTTCCCTGCGGTGAGATGACCGTGACGCTTGAAGATTGCCAGAAGATTCTTGGTCTCAGCATTATGGGTCGTCCAGTGACCGGTCAGGCATCACTAGGCGGTTGGAGGCAGAGGGTGGAGGCCTTTCTTGGGAGACTGCTTCCAGATGAGCTACGAGGTAGCCACAACACCGGAGTCCCACTGACCTGGCTTAGGCAGACCTTTGGGCAGTGTCCACCTGGTGCAGATGAGCAGACGGTTGGATACCATTGTCGAGCTTGGATTCTCCATCTCTTTGGTTCAGTTCTTTTTCCAGACGCGACAGGCGACAACGCGTCATGGATGTTTCTGCCCTGCCTGCCTGACTGGGATACGACCGGAGGTTACAACTGGGCTTCAGCAGTGTTGGCCTTCCTGTACAGGCAACTTTGCGAGGCTTGTCGTCGTTCGTCGAGGACCGCCAGCTTAGGTGGATGTGTCTACCTACTACAGCTGTGGATGTGGGCACACATACCCGTCGGGCGACCCAGAGAGTTTCCTCCTCGTGAGTGGTTCGTGGTAGCCGGACATCGGCTTAAGCCCACGGCTGCTTACCGCTGGGACCAGGTCGAGGAGCCATTCGCACGACACCAGCGTGCTTACGTGGAGTACTCAAACGAGCTCGACGCACTTACTCCTTCGATGGTGAGTTGTCTCCTTTTATCTTTTTACATGTGCTTTCTACTTTTATCGCACGACACCAGCGTGCTTACATGGGCTTTCTAAAACTTTTGCATGTGACTTGGCAACCGTATCTTGATCCATATTTCGCCAGCATACAGTTGAGCAGCATGTGCTCAATAGACGAGGACATCTACCTCATGAGGTGTCCCCTCATCTGTTTTTATGCTGTTGAGTACCACTTGCCCCACAGAGTTGCTCGACAGTTCGGATTGCGCCAGGAGTTTCCGGTGGAGCCATTCTCGACTTCAATAGAACTTCATAAGTGAGTTACTACATGCACTTGTTATTCTAACTAATAATTGAAATATCAGTTATTCGCTAATATATGGTTCTACCTTTTGCAGGTTCGACAGACAGAGACAGAAGAAGGTCACGGACTTCGAGACCCACCATCGTGATTACATTGATGAATGGGAACAGCAGGGGGATCTTAACTATGAGAATGACCAGGCGCACACAAACTACAACTTCCGGAGGTATTTGATTTGGTATTCTGGTGTGACTAGGTGCAAGCTGAAGGGACAGTGGACAGCTGCAGACTACGCCGAGCAAGAATCGTCAGACGACGAAGACACAGCTTTCGACATAGCTGCTCGGCACGGGTCCCAAATTGAGGCTGCTCCAATCCTTGATAGAGTGGTAACTATTTCTTTACTAAAATTAGAGATTTCAATTCAATGCTTTATGTCTAGTTTTGAGCATCCTAATGTTTTAACTTCTGATAGGGAAACTCTATGCTCGTATCTGTTGTTGAACTCGAGCGTATCTCACAGAGAACTTCAGATACTACTACGCTATCGTTACTATCAGTGAGTATCAATGTCTAACAGAAAACTTGTTTATTTGTATGTTGTAACATATGTCTTTAACTAATATTTCGATTACAGAGGGTATCACGTCGTCTTCGTCGTGCAGCGGCTCGGTGTGGATGCCGGTCTCTAGCGGGCGTTGACGTGCAGCTGCCTGTGCCTCGTATGCAGCAGGACGTTCAGCCTCCCATTTGTGCAGTTGGACCATCTACAGCAGGACTGAGCTCTTCGCGATCGACGCGGGACACGTTTGAGGACGTGGCCCACGACGAGGACGAGGACGACGACGACGACGACGACGACGACGCTGGCGCTGGCGCTGGGGCCGCAGGTCAGGTGGAGATTGGACCATCTCAGTTGCAGGATGCTCCTACAACTCAGCCATCACAGCTGACACCACGTAGAAGGCGTCCACGAGACCCTTACACTCCAGGCACCGACGCTCTTGGGGCCAAGGGCAAGGGTAAGACTAGGAGGAAATGAGTACTTTTGTGATGTTGGTCTTACCCTGAAAACTGTGTGATTTGGACTCATGCTGGAGACGTTGTAATATGAACTATGTTATGTGTTTTGGACTATGTGTTGTGGAACTTGTATTTTGGACTTTGTTTGTGGACATTGTATGAAGAACTATGTTCTGTGGATGTTTTTATATTCGATGTTATTTTGTGATGTATTATATGTTGAAATGCTTATATGTCTTATAATATGTGATTATTTGAACTGTGGTTGTTAATAAAACAAGGGGAACTCTTGCAAAATTTTTTTGTGAATTGTAAAAAACATAATAAGCAATAAGTAACGCATCTTTAGAGTTCTAAATTATTTTTGATACGTAAATACTACATAATAGGCTACAATTCTTCAGTCTGAATCACAATCTATGAGTAACTCATCTTCAGAGTCATCTGTCGCGCAATCCTCAACGACAACTTCATTCCACTTGCTGCATTGTCCTGCATCACACTTGTCACCAGTTCTCTTGTAATAATTGGCTTCTGCTTCATCTGCAGCTTGGGAGAATAGCTCATCCTCAGCCTCAGCCTCATCAGACTTCTTCTTGTAATAAGCTGCCTCTACCTCTGCGGCGGCCTGAGACATAAACTCATCCTCTTCCTCTTGAGCACGTAATCCTGCCTCAGCTAGTGCGATGAGCTCACTCAACCTTGATGTGTCGTCCTCCTCTTATTCGTGTAATCCTGCCTCTGCGAGAGCGATAAGCTCACTCAATCTAGATGTGTCGTCGTCCTCCTCCTCCATCAGCTCAACCGTTGCCATTTTATCCTGGCATGCGCCTCATCGGCCAAATAGTTTACGCCGCTTCCAATCTCTGCACATATAATGAGAAAATTAAGTTAGCAAAGTCAGGATAAATAAATTGTATTAACATAATTATAATATCATTTATCTCACTTACTTCCCTTGAGGCGATCAGCAAGATTATCCAACATCTGTTTCTCGGCTTGAGCCGCTTCCCATTCCCTTGCATCCTGTGCTCTCTTCTCATCTGCCGCCTTCAACCTCCTATACTCTGCACGCTTCGGGCTATCATAAAAGGCAGATTTTGCTTCCCTACGCATGTCGCGTATGCGATCGTTAATGTACGAATCGACGAGTCGAGATCCACAACGCATCTTCTGTCCCATTATTCTCTTGGACTCTATTGTGCGCATCACCTCTCCTTTGTCGTCGTAACTCTCCCAACTACATTTCCTCGTCTCCTACAAAAAAATAGTAAGTACCGCTATAACATTACATCTGGTGCAAAAAAAATACCAACCTCATCGTAATCGACCATATGTCCACAAAAATATCCAACACCAAGCTCCGAAGGAACTAATCCATACTTAGCTTCAATACCACATTTGCAGAGTACTGGATCAAATTTGACCTCTTCTGCCGCCCACCCCATGTATCTCTTTTCCTTTACCTCTGGCTCTGGCCAATGCGACAAAGGACCATACAACCACTCTCTGAAACGACACTTACGCCACCCGTATGGCTGCAGGAGAAAAAATTAGTAATTTATTGTAAATAAAAATTAGTTCATACATTTAGCGTATCAATGGGCTCACATAATCAATGTTCGGACAACAGAACTGCTTGTCATAGTCTTCGTCGATGACAGCACGGTCTCCACAATCGCATCGAGGCGGTGAGTCCATCCGTCTTTCTGTTGCTACCTCCTTCTCCGCATCCGTCATTGGTGGAGGATTCGGGGGAGGAGGTACCCAACGCTTAAAACGCTCATGACTGGTCTTTCCACTCAACCAATTAACGAAAAGAAGATATCGAGGGTCAAATTTATCAGGACCATCGATCCACTGGAAAAAGAAACACCTCTGATGTCCCTAAAATAATGGAAAGATGCACTATTACATATCTACAAAATAATGAACGCGAACAAAATTAAGTGACAAGTCATAAGCTACGTACGTCCAAAGTGCCACAAAGGTAGTAGCAGCGAGCAGCCGTGTCTGGATGTTGTGATTGATGTACCCAAGCCAGTCTGCCACAGTCACAGTTAGGCACGGGGAGTTCAGGAGGAACAGGAGCATCCTTACTAGATACGTCCGGATATAACTCCCGAGGACGACCTCTCTTCTGCCACAACGCCTCTCGATACATGTCTTTCATCTAATAAACGATTATAATTATCACTTGTACCTATTATGCTTTATAATAAGTTTACACAAACTAATAATCGAAATGATAATATAATAGGTGTATACAAATTATTAAACTAACAACCCAATATACAAAACGAATCAGTTGGAAATCATACCTTGGTCTACAAAGTGAACCAACTCAAATCTTTGAATCCAGCAAATTTTGACGAAGTTTGGAAATGGGATGAAATGAGCTGCTCTCGGCCAGCCGCGCGGGCGTTTTTATAGGAATTCGTAGCTCGGCGCCAAGATCTGTGGCGCCGAGCTACGAGGCCGCGCCGTAACTAGCCGTTGCTGCCACGCCATAGCTCGGCGCCATAGGCTGTGGCGCCGAGCTGCGCCACCACGTCAGAGCCAGGTCAGCCCTGGACGCAACTAGCCGTTGCTGCCACGTCACAGCTCGGCGCCACAGCTGTGGCGCCGAGCTGTGTTAGCTCGGCGCCATAGGCCATGGCGCCGAGCTAAGGGTCCAAATCTGAGTTTAAAATTTTTTTAGATCTAAACGTGATTTTACTTCTGTTTAAGGGCTAAAATACAAAAAATTCGAGCGTGGAGTGGAGTGGGCTCCCGCAGGCCGCAGTGAACTCGCGCCCAGCTCCCTCCTACACCACACGCAATCGGCAAACGGAAACTTGCATCGCGGCTTGAATTTCCTTCTATCTCTCTCCTTTTTCAAACTGATTTTAGTTCACAATTATACCAAGTCAAAATTTTTGACTTTGACTAATCGTTTAATAAATATGTCAATACATACAAGTTCAAAAAATATATAATAATGCTCTATCCAAAAGTGTTTTTGTTTTTGAGAATTGGATCAAACTAGTTTTATATTCCAAATGACGGTGCTAAGTTTTTTTTTTTGCTCAAGTTTACAAGGTTTGATTTAAGACGAAACATAACTCTGCATGAATTTCTAATGTGAAACAAATGAAGTCATTGGTTGGGTTACGAAACGATCTTTGTGTACATTGCATATATATGTAAAATAAATCGACGTCACAGAAACGTGTACCAATTTTATTAATCCCAAGACTCTTGATAAAACTCAGCCGCCAGTCACGTTTGTGGACGTCAATATCTTATCCGTGGATTTGGGTTGAATAATACCGACGATCTATCGTCCCGATATTCATGAAATTGACGTGTGTAACCTCCTAAACCTAGAGCAGCCCTGTTTGAAAAAAATGGCATCGACTCTTCTTCTGGCTGATGCTATAAATAAAGAGCAGCAGGGTGGAACCAAACCAAGGAAACTGAAGTTGCACTTTGAGGAGAGACGAGATCATGAGGAAGCAATACTCCCCTGTGCTCTCCTTGTGCCTGATGGCCCTTGTCGTAGCTGCTATGGTCTGTGTCATGTACACCACCTCGGCACAAGCAGGTAAGGTCGTGTTTGGAAGTGTAGTTACAGTTTTGAAACAATATTATGGTATTTAGTGATACTATAGTATTGTAACTCAAAAGATGTTTGTTTTGTACAGGTAAAACATAGTTTTAAATACTATGGTTTACCTAAAACCATTATATTTTTGGAATTTTCGAAACTCCACTCATCATTTTAATGTTCTTTTCTTCTCTTTACAAATACTTTGTTTTTCTAATAGAACCAAACAGATCTCGGTTTTGAGTAATACTGTAGTTTTATATATGCATGCGTGTTTCATACGTACGTGGTAGCTACAGTTTACGTCTAATTACCCAATCGTCTTTACCTTCTTCACCACAGGAAGGAGTGGCTACAACTCGTACGAACCTGATGGTAAGTAAGAAGACCCTTGTCATGTAATTAACCTCGCTCGTGATGAGGATCAGTTTAACCGCGTACATATTTATACGCTGATTAATATTTGTGCGTTACGTATTCAGGAAGGAGTGGATACAACTCTGTTCCAATAAACGGCGGTGGCAGCCCCTAGCCAGGCGGTGGAGCCTGTATCAGAAATCAAAAAAATATAAAGGCTCATCGGATGAAAACTGTGTGTGTATTCTGTCATGTCATGTGTGTTGGTATATGATGGCTTGGTCGTCGTAATTAATGTAATGTGTGGACAATAAATATGCGGGGTTGCACCTCAACGTAACTCTAGTACTTGCTATTGCGATATATATGTACTTTATTATTATTATTATTATATGTGTTAGAAGTCAAAAAAGATTGCGCGGATGGTTCGGTCCTGAGGCCGGACGGTCCGCGGTCCGGACTGTCCACGGTGGTGACGCGGACGGTCCGCGCGTGCGCAGAGTCAGTTAGGGTTATAGTTTCTCGCGGGATTTGTTACCTAAAACACTGGGATTGACTCGGAAATCAGTTCGAAGCGGATACAGACCTCCCCTTTATATAGATGAAGGGTTACGGCCGATTAAACCCCCCAACAATCGATCAAATCAAGTCTATTACTCGTTTTTACCTTATGCGTTAGTAGTAGTTCTAATTTAGCCCTAGTTTAGTATTCCAATCCCCAAATTCTTCGCTTCTCTTTGACTCTACGTCGATTAGAGGAGTCTAGGTCGGCCTGCCGAGCCTAGACAACCCCTAGGATCTCTCCTCCCCGACGGGGTCCCTCCTAGGAGCGAGATCCAGCCGCCGCCGGCGACCTTTCGCCGCTGTAGGAAACGGGTGACGCCTAAGAGGGGGGAGGGTGAATTAGGACTTCTAAAACTTTTACTAAACTAGGCCACAATTAAATCCCTAGAGCAAAACCTATGTAAATAATCAAAACTAGAATGTGCAAACTAGGTTTTGTCTAAGTGTTGCTATCTCTACCGCAAAGGCTAAGTTTCAATCTACACTAAATAAGTATGACTACAAGATTGAAACTTAAATGCTTAATATAAATGTGGAATGTAAAGAGCCAAGTAGAGAAGCAAACTCTCGTGGATGACGCCGGTATTTTTACCGAGGTATCCGGAACCACGCAAGGTCCCGACTAATCCTCGTTGGTGCCCCTACGCAAAGGGAAGCCCACGCAAGGGCCAAGCACCACGGTCGAGTAACTCCGTAGAGAGCCGCGGGCCTTCTCCACGCGCAAGTGGTGCTCCGCTTCCGGCTCCTCTCGGACGCTCCCCGCCGTCTCCACTATCGAGCTTCCGGCCGAAACGCCGCGGGCCTCGTTCCCTCCGGTACACGGTGGCGGCCGTGACACAAACGCGGTTGTCACGGTCTCGCAAGACTCTCGCCCCACTCGGTACAATTACAACGACTCACGCAAGAGCCGAGGGGTTGTGTGGTTTTACAAAACTCACTCAACTAACTAGGATTCACCTAGAGCAAGCGCTAAAGCGGTCTAACTAACCTAAGCACTTCGCAAAGTACCTACGCTAATCACCGAGTGATTCTATTAAGCACTTGGGTGTTTGAGCTCTTGGAAATGTGCACTATATGCCTTGGTATATTGCTTGGGCTCTCACACTTGAGAATGGCCGGTTGGGGTGGTATTTATAGCCTCCACACCCCAAACTAGCCGTTGGACAGAAAGCAGCAACTTTCTGTCGTCGGGTGCACCGGACACTGCACAGTAGATGTCCGGTGCACGCCACGTCAGCCGACCGTTGGCGCCTGTAGCAGTCGACCGTTGGATCCGACCGTTGTCGTCTGCCCGTTGGCACACCGGACAGTCCAGTGCACATCGGACAGTCCGGTGCTACAGCCAGAGAGTGCCTGTCTGCGGCCTCTCTGCGCAGACTGTCCGATGCCTCACCGGACAGTCCGGTGCACACCGGACATCAATGTCCGGTGTGCCACCAGGCGCTGGCTGACAGCCCTCATCTTGGATTTCTTCGCTGATTTCTTCGGGCTTCTTTTGTTCTTGAGTATTGGACTCCTATGCATCTTTTTATGTCTTCTTTTGAGGTGTTGCATCCTCATTGCCTTGGTCCAATTCTCTTTGCATCCTGTGAACTATAATCATAAACACTAGCAAACATATTAGTCCACAGGTTGTGTTAATCATCAAACACCAAAACTCAATTAGCCAAATGGCCCGGGGTCCATTTTCCTTACAATCTCCCCCTTTTTGGTGATTGATGACTGTTGGGGCGAAGGCAAAGACGCCACCCTTCGCTCGAGGCCTTCGCTGCAGCCGCTGGTTCGACGGAGACAAAGCGGGCAGGGACACCCTTCGCAGGACTCAGCACTTTGACGAAGGCCTGCGGCGACGTCCTGCCACGGCGCGTCCTCGTTCAGTCCCAAGGCCCACGTGTGATCTGGCCCATTGTAACGGGCCCCGCGTGGCCGCCTCTGTATTACGGGCCTAACTTGTAAAGGTAAACTTGTAATTACGGTTTGTAACCCTGCTTTATGGGAATATTCTGGGGATAAAATAGGTGTCTGAGGGCACATGCGTCCTTAGCACAAGACGCTGGGCGCTCAGATACCTATAAATACCCCCGCACAGTGCCCGTGAGAGGCCAGATCAACAGAGCTATTGCCCCCGTGCACGTAACCCTGTTGTCACCACTGTTCACCCTTGTTGGCCTTCTTGCTGCTGAGAGTGAGTTCCAACATTTGGCGCCCACCGTTCGTGCTACGACAAAACCACCCGCGATGGCACCCAAGAGAGCTAACCCCAAGGCTGACGAGGCTGCGAAGGCAGCACTGCTGGCCGCAAGAAAGGGCAAGGCCCTCGTCCTCACCCAATCCACCCACCAAGAGCCCACTGAAGACAATGTTCCCCACACCGGCGAAGACGACACCTTCCGCACCTGCGGAACCGAAGGACAGTCACAGCCGCCCCCAGGCTTCGCCCCACTGGAAGGCGCGGACCTCAACGAGGACGGTGAGGTCCTCGGCGTCTCAACAGAAGAACAGCTGCAGCTGCGCGCCCTGCGCCTCAGGAACCGCAATCTCCAGAGGCAGAAAGAGATACTGGAGGCCAAGCGCCAGCGTGTGTCCGCATTAGCCAAAGTGCGGCAAATGATACGCGACGAGGAGCAGAAAGCCCAAGACCTCGAGCGCGAGATCGCGCTGATGCAGCGCGAAGGCCACCTCGGTCTACAGCAAGAGCCACCCCTCCAGCAGCGCGCGCAACCGGAGGACACGCGCGAAGGCCACCTCGGCCGGCAGCATGGCCCACCCCTACAGCACCGGGCGCAGCCGGAGAACCCGCGTTTCCCCCAGCATGACTACGTCTCCCAGCACGGCGCGCCATTCCAAGGGGTCAACTACCTCGACGAGCGAAGTCCCCTGGCGCCACACCTACAAGTGACGCCTTGGCCAGCTAACTTTCGAGCGGGGGCATACCCCAAGTACAACGGCAGCACCGACCCGGCGCAGTACATCATGAGTTATCAAGTCGCCGTTGCATCAGCCGGAGGAGACGACGCCACAATGGCGAAGTCTTTCATCATCGCACTAGAGGGCCCAGCACTCACCTGGTTCACCAGATTGCCTCCGCTGTCCATTGATTCGTGGAGAAGTCTCAGGGACAAGTTCCTCCTCAACTTCCAAGGCTACCGTCCAGACACCGACGCTTTGGCCGAGCTCTCGCTTTGCAAACAGCTGGAAAAAGAGACTCTGCGTGAGTATTACCGCAAGTTCTTAACACTCAAGTCACAGCTGCCCTCTGTCGACGATCAGATCGCTATCCACTACGCCATCAATGGCCTTCGGGCTGGCGTCCTCTACAGCCATTGTATCAGAGATCCACCAAAGAGCTTGCAGGAGCTATATCAGCTCTTCGAAAAATATGCCAAATCCGAAGAGCTCCACCAGCGCAAGGTTGAGTCACAGCGGAAGCCCAAAGATGCCCCGCAGTCCAGCCGCACCTGGACGAGGACTCCGCAACCAGACTCCGGTCGAGATGGCCGCAGTCAACAGCAAGTGCATAACATCGTCAACCAACAACCTGCTGCTGATCCCCCTCGCCGCCAGGAATATCCCCCCCAGGGCCGCGGAAACGGAACTCGCGGCAGGGGTCGAGGGCGGGCGCAACAGCCGCCGCGCCGATTCTATTGCCTTTTCCACGGCAAAGACTGCGCCCACCAGACCAAAGACTGCCCCGAGACGAAGGCCACCAGAGACAGAATGGCGCGGGCGCAGCCAGCCGACAATCCCAGAATTGTCGCGCATAATTACCAGCCACCCCCTCCACCATATATTCACGCTCCCGCTCCGCATCCACCGCACCACGCTTACCAACACCATCAGGAAGTACAAATCGTACCTCCTCCACCCCCACCACCACACCAGCAACATCAGAACATCCCCCATGCCCCAAAGCAGGAAGACTTCGCCGATCAACCATATCGCGGAGTCATTCACATGATAACAGGGGGTCTAGCACCGACTTCGACACCAAGCGGCAGAAGCGGGACCACTACCGCAACATCAACCATGTCGCCGTCACTGGCCCAGTCGTGCAGACGAAGTGGTCCCACATACCGCTAACCTTCGACGCACGAGACGTCGACCTGCGCAGCGCCCCCCACATCGACGCTATGGTCATCAATTGCAGCGTGGCAGGCTGGGACTTACACAAAGTCCTAGTCGACAACGGCAGTCAGGCGGACATCATCTTCCTCCACGCCTTCGACCGCATGGGTATAAGCCACAGCTTGCTGAAGCCTTCGGACAACCCGTTGTATGGTTTCGGCGGCAAGGGCACCTTTCCAGTTGGCAAGATAGAGTTGCCCCTCTCCTTCGGTGTAGCGCCCAATGCCCGAAGTGAGCAAGTAACCTTCGACATTGTCGACATGGTATATCCATACAACGCCATCATGGGCCGGGGCTCCATCAACAAGTTCGAAGCTGCCATCCATGGGTTGTACCTATGTATGAAGATACCAGGCCCGCTAGGCGCCATCACAGTCTACGGCAACCAACAGACGGCGCGCAACATTGAGCGGGACTTCGTGCCCGGCCAGAGAAACGTACACTGTCTCACGACCCAGCGCGAGGTCCCTGCGCCGGCCAGCCCAACCGACAAGCAGCACGACAAGGCGCAGTTGCAGTGCCAAGACGGGACCAAGACTGTCCCCCTCGATCAGGCCACACCCAAGCAGACAGTAACTATCAGCGAAGACCTCACCTCACTTGAAGAAGAGAAACTTCTCTGCTGCCTGGCCAAGAATAAAGATGTCTTCGCCTGGTCTGCCCTCGATCTGGTCGGAGTCAGCCGAGCCATAATTGAGCACAGCTTGGGCATTGACCCTTCGGTGCGACCCAAAAAGCAGAAGCTTCGCAAAATGTCAGACGAAAAGACAGAGGCCGCCAAGGCGGAGGTGCATCGCCTCCTGGAGGCTAAATTCATCGAGCCGGTGGCTTACCCCACGTGGCTCTCCAATGTTGTGATGGTGCAGAAAAAAAGCGGAAAATGGCGCATGTGCATAGACTTCACCAGTCTCAATAAGGCCTGCCCAAAGGACAATTTCCCGTTGCCGCGGATCGACAAAATAGTCGATAGCGCGGCCGGATGCGAGGTCATGTCCCTCCTCGACTGCTTCTCCGGCTATCACCAGATATACATGAAGGAGGAAGACAAGGCTAGCACCAGCTTTATAACACCCTTCGGCACTTATTGCTTTGTCAGAATGCCGGAGGGTCTCAAGAATGCCGGATCCACCTTCTCCAGACTCACCAAAACAGTGCTCGAGGGGCAGGTCGGCAGAAACATATTCACATATGTGGACGACATCGTCGTCGCCAGCAAGAATAAGGAGGACCATCTCGCCGACCTAGCAGAGACATTCGCGAACATGCGAGATGCACGACTCCGCCTAAACCCGGAAAAGTGCGTTTTCGGTGTTCGCCAGGGCAAGATATTGGGCTACCTGGTGTCCCGCCGCGGCATCGAGGCCAACCCAACCAAGATCCAGGCCATCGTCGATATGTCGCCTCCGCAGTCCGCCAGGGACGTCCAGCGCCTGACAGGCAGGATGGCAGCTCTCAACAGATTCATCTCCAGGTCCGCCGAGCGAAGTCTCCCCTTCCTCAAAACACTCCGCGGCGCGAAGGACTTCGCCTGGGGACCGGAGCAAGCAGCGGCCTTCGCCTCACTAAAATAGTACCTGTCGGAGCTGGCCATCCTCACGAGCCCCGACTCCTCGCTCCCCTTATTGCTCTATGTCGCGGCTTCGCCGCACGCAGTCAGCGCGGCACTGGTACAGGAGCAGACAGTCGAGGGCGCAGTCAGACAGTGCCCTGTCTACTATGTCTCCGAAGTCCTGACACCGTCCAAATGCAACATGACAGAGCTGGAGAAGATAGCCTACGCAGTTGTTATGTCCTCGCGCAAGCTGCGTCATTATTTTGAAGCATTCAAGGTCCGAGTCACCTCAGACAGGGGGCTCGGCGAACTATTCAGGAACCCGGAGGCATCAGTGAGGATTGCCAAGTGGGCAGCCGAACTCTCCGGCTACCACATCAGCTTCGAGCCCAGAACAGCTATCAAGTCGCAAGTCCTGGCAGACTTCGTCGTCGACTGGACTGGGCCAGTAACGCAGCCGGACCCATCCACAGAAAAGGTCTGGACTATCCATTGCGACGGTGCATGGTGTCATGCGGGGGCAGGCGTCGCTGCAGTCGTCACCTCGCCAGCCGGAGTCAAACACAGATATGCAGCACGCCTCAGCTTCGCTCTGGAATCCGACAAATGTACAAACAACATAGCAGAGTATGAAGCAGTCATCCTCGGCCTCCGCAAGCTAAGGGCCCTCGGAGTCACCACATGTATCATCAAAACAGACTCCAAGATAGTTGTCGGTCAGGTCGAGAAAGACTATGCAGCAAAAGACCCCGCCCTCATGCAATACCTCGCGGCTATCCGAAGTCTCGAGAGACAATTCAAGGGATTCACCCTGCAGCATGTGGATAGGGCCAAGAACGAGGAGGCCGATGCCTTAGCCAAGGCCGCCGCCAGGGGCGAGCCCCTGCCCTCCGACGTGTTTTTCCACACCATCGGCACTCCAGCCGTCCGGAGCCCCGAAGGGCTCCAGATAACTAATGATAGCGAAGGCCACCGTATAGTCAACCTAATCATGACAGAAGACTGGAGGGCACCAATAACCCTGTTCCTACAGGGGTACTATCATCCAGCCGACGTCAGTGAGGCAAAGCGCCTCAGACATCGAAGCCGGGACTTCGCTCTGATCGAGGGCCAACTGTACAAGAAAGGGGTCAGTCAGCCAATGCTCAAATGCGTCACCGAAACCGAAGGCATGCAGATCCTACGCGAAGTCCACAGTGGCACGTGCGGCTCGCACGCAGGGCCAAGGGCCCTGGCTGCCAAGGTGATCCGTCAAGGGTTTTACTGGCCCGCAATGATCTGCGCCGCAAATCGGGTCACGAGGTCCTGCGAAGCCTGCCAGAAGTTCTCCCCTCGGTCAGGCAACCCCTCGCAATATACAAAGCTGATTGCCCATACATGGCCTCTCCAGCGCTGGGGCCTGGACATCGTCGGGCCCCTGCCCACCGCTCAGGGGAACCTTAAGTTCGCCTTCGTAGCTGTCGAATACTTCACCAAATGGATTGAAGCGAGGGCTGTTTCCACAATCACATCAAAGACTGCCCAAAAATTCTTCTGGCAGAACATCGTTTGCCGCTTCGGAGTACCGTCCGAGCTAACAGTCGACAACGGCAAACAGTTCGACAGCCAAGATTTCAAGGATTTTTGTTTTTCCATCGGCACCAAGCTTGCCTTCGCTTCAGTCTATCATCCGCAGTCCAACGGGGTCGTGGAGCGCGCCAATGGGAAAATATTCACAGCTGTCAAAAAGATGCTCCTCGATGAAAGAAAAGGTAGGTGGACCGATTTATTACCAGAGGCAGTCTGGGCGCTAAACACAACCGAGTGCAGAGCGACCGGGTTCACTCCTTTCCGCCTTCTATACGGATCGGAGGCAATGACCCCGCAAGAAATAAAGCATGGGTCCCCGCGTACAGTTTCGTCAGCCGTCCCCGACGTGGATGAGCCAACTTCAAAAGATCTCATTGACGGAGACCGGGTCTTCGCCCTACAGGCCCTAAACAAATATCAGGCCCAGACCAAAGCATGGCGCGACCGCGCAGTCATCCCGAGGGAGTTCAGCGAGGGGGACCTCGTACTCATCCGAACAGCTCGGACGGAGTCCAAGGGCAAATTGGAGCCCAAGTGGGAGGGCCCCTTCATAGTCAAGTCAAAAGCTTCCCCCAGTGCTTACAGGCTCACAACGCCAAACGGCGAGGACCTAGAGCACTCCTGGAACATCGACAACCTTCGCAAATTTTTTGTTTGACCCATTTAGGGCTTATTTCGCCCTTGTAATTCGCCGCAAACAATCTTGTACCGGCCCGCACTCTTTTCCTCCCGGGGGGTGAGGTTTTTAACGAGGCGGAGCCATGTAATATATGTGAGAAAAATCCCCCGCAAAAGCATGTGTCGAAAAAAGACCGCAACAACGGTCTTCGGCATTCGACCAATTCGAAGTCACCGCGAGGCTAAGCGCTAGCCACCCTCGCGTGCGACCAATCCGCGCAGAAGTCGCCTAAGGGTGCAGCCGGACCAAGCACAACAAGTGCGCAAAAATCCGAAGTCTATCGCGAAGACTATCCGCGCAGAAGTCGCCCAAGGGTGCAGCCAGACTTAGCACAACAAGTGCGCAAAAATCCGAAGTCTATCGCAAAGACTATCCGCGCAGAAGTCGCCCAAGGGTGCAGCCGGACTTAGCACAACAAGTGCGCAAAAATCCGAAGTCTATCGCAAAGACTATCCGCGCAGAAGTCGCCCAAGGGTGCAGCCGGACTTAGCACAACAAGTGCGCAAAAATCCGAAGTCTATCGCAAAGACTATCCGCGCAGAAGTCGCCTGAGGGTGCAGCCGGACTTAGCACAACAAGTGCGCAAAAATCTGAAGTCTATCGCGAAGACTATCCGCGCAGAAGTCGCCTAAGGGTGCAGCCGGACTAAGCACAACAAGTGCGCAAAAATCTGAAGTCTATCGCGAAGACTATCCGCGCAGAAGTCGCCTAAGGGTGCAGCCGGACTAAGCGCGCAAAAATCCGAAGCCTATCGCAAAGACTTCGCGCAAGAGCCGCCTAAGGGCGCAGCCGACCCAGTACAACAAAAGCGGAACCGACACCAAGACCAATTACAATCATGCTGGCACAGCATAACCAATCACACCAGACAAAGTACACAGCCCTCGCAGGCACAGGCACGCGAGGGCACACAACTCCATTTTACAAGCCCTTACACATACACAAGCGAGGGCACCGCGCCCTACATCGGCTCAACCTTAGGAATAATCCCCATCTCTCTATAATTAAACAACATTATCCTAAGTTCCTCACCCGCAAAAAGGCTTCGCAGCTCCCCTTCCCCTGCACCAGCGGCGGCCGGCATAGACAGCAGCTCCTGCCGACCAGCCCTGCTAACGCGAAGCCGGGCCCCTTCCTCCGCACTAATCCTACGCTTTGCAACCGCCCTTCGCCGTCGGTGCCCGGTGCTAGGACCGGGCACGTCTGGCGCGTCCGCAGCATGTGACGCAGCCTCCGCCGCAGCCACATCCAAGGCCGCAAAATAATCCAAGTCCCCCTCCGAAGACTCCTCAGTCCACTCAACCGAGCTCCCAGAGTCAGTAAAATCAAAAAACTCAGAAACAGACCCACCATATTGATTTCCATCTTCCGCGGTCGAAGCCGCCAAAAACTCAGTAGTAGCGGTTGCGTGCGCAGGCCCAAAATCTTGAACCTGCGCAGCAACCAAAATTCAGTACAACATCCAAAAATTCCTCAACCCTAAACACCACCTATGCCACCTACGAAGGCCCTGCCGCTGCGGGAGCCTCCGCCGAGGCCTCCGCCGCTGCCTCCGCCCCCACCTCCGCTGGATCTTCAGCGCTCGGCACAGCAGCTGTGGGGGCATCGGGCGCGCCTTCGGCCACCGTTGGGGGAAGGTCTTCGCCGGCCGCAGCAGGCGCAGGGGCGCCTGGTGCATCTTCCACGGTCTCCGGGGTCGGTCCCGGGGCGACTCCAGTCGCGGCCTCCGCAGGGGTCGTCTCCGGGTCAGGCGGCGCGCTGTTCAGCGCCCCGAAGTTGTCCACCCGCTCGCCGCGCTCCGCCTAAGACAAAACGCACAAAAAATTCAGCAAACACACGCACAGACCGCATCCAGAAAACGCCGAGCAAACGACAACGTTACCTGAGCCCTCGCAGCCTCGGCCCGCGCCGGAACCACCTCACGACCGTATGAACCCCACATCCGGTCATAGAGGGCCCCGCCGGATTCCTTCACCACGGGGTCTTCGACCTCAAAGATATCTCGCCCAAAATCCTCATCTGCCTGGTCGAGGGCCTCAAAGTGCCGGCAGCCTTCGCGAGAGAGCGCGTTCATCGCTGCCTCGCAGGTGACCAAGGAGGTGAACGACATCAACCCCGCCAAGACAGTGGGGAGCTTCTGCAGTTCCTCCTGCACCCATTCCAGACAGCGAAGTCCGGCCTCTCGCTCCGGCACCTCGAAGTCACCCGTCCGCACACCCAGCTCGCGATATGTAGTCATGAGCTGCGTGCGCGTCCGTTCGGCCTCCGCTCGCATCGCGGCCTCGACCCCCTCCGCGCGGCTCTCCAGGGCAGTAAGCCGCCGCTGCAGCTCTCCGGCGAGCTCCTTGGCGATATTGCCTTCCGCCCGCGCCAGCCTGGCCTCTGCCTGAGCAGCCTGCTCTTTGGCGATGGCTTCGTTGGCCTCCCTCCTCTCCCCCGCCAGCTGGCGCCGGAAGTCAGCCTTCTCCTTCTCCAGGGCGGCCACCTTCTCCGCCAGTTTGCGGCACTTGCTGTCGGAGGCCGACTTCTCACGGACAGCGTCAGCATGTTGCGTCCGAAGTCTCTCGACCTCGGCAGACAAAGCTGCCGTAAGGGCCCCCGACGCGGTGCGGCTGGTGAAGTCAGCCACCTGCAGAACACACGTAAGGCCGTTGTCAAAAAAAAATGTGTGTATATCTCGGAGGGCGGAGAGGGAATAGCTCGGCGGACCTGACTCAGCGCCTCCGCCGCTCGACTCAACGCCTCCGTCGCTCCCTTCAGCCGGCGGGTCGCCACGCCCGCCTCGTCCCTGACCAGTGCGAGGGCAGACACCTCGCCTCCGGCGCCAAGGGCCTCTCCCCCCGCCTTCGGCGCTGGCGCAGCCGTCGCGATCGCCGCGCCAGGCATAACTAGAGCAAGCGGGCCCTCGTCCGACCCTGCAACGCGTCAACGAATTAAAAAAAAATGTGTGTGCATATATTTATTTATGTAGACTTACCCCCAAGATAATCCTCCACATTAATCTCGGTGCCGAAGTCGGCAACGCGTTTACCGGGCGGCGGTAACGTTCGGGCCGCCTTCGCAGCCTCCGCCACTCCGCTGACTGACGGCACCACCTTCGTCAGCCTGGGGCCTCCGGCGCCCACCGTCACCTCCGGCGCCTTGCCAGGCGCAGAGGCGCCCACCTTCGCCGGCAGCGGCGGCTTGCCTCCGCCGGAGGCCTCCGCCTTCGCCGTTCCCCGCAGCCTTTTCGGCCGAGCTTCGTGAACCCTCACAGTCGCCTGGCGTTTTCGCGCCGCCCCTTGGCGATCCTTGTCCATCACTGCCCACACAACATGACCGATATTTCGCCCATAAGGAAAAACTCTCCACCGATGAACCATACGAGATGTAAAACAGTCCTCCTCAGCCGTGCAGGGGATAGGAATGTCTTTAGGCCAACAACCCCCGGTAACCCTCAGCATCCGAGCCGAAGACTCCCGGAGCTCGGGCGAAGACATCCTCTCCCCCGGGGCCGCACACGTCCTCATTAACTCTCTAGCGAAACTATCAGACACCCCAAGTCTTCCCATCGCAGTACCTAATTTTCTCTTTTTCGAGGAGGCGGCGGCCTCCAGCGCAGGGTCGCCTCCAGTCTCCACCGCCGGTTTCTTCCCACGGCGGTCCGCTTCGTCTTGACCAGGGTAGCCGTCGTACGGCAGCTGATTTAATTCGAAGACCCTGTTCAAACGTTCATTTGACCCGCGGATGTCAAAGCTGCGCTGGCCCTCCGTCCTCGACACGTAGCGCCCCACGAGCCGCACCGCCAAGCCCTCCGCATCACGCACAAAGGCGGCCGGGTCACGGTTTCGCAAATTCAGTGCGAAGGCAGGACTTCGCACCACCCTTCCTCCGTGAAAGGGCATCTGGCGAGGGCATACTTCGCCCAGCGCCCAGCCGTGCGCCAAGGGCCAGACCCCGTACGCCACGAACTCTTCAACTAAATCTCGACCGCTGCTCTGACCGGCGGCGCACCGAAGGGCCCCTTCGTCTGCGTCATCTTCTGCTACCTCATAAGGCGGATACGCAGAGTAATAGTGAGAGCACATTTCGGACACGGGGAGCCCTTTATGGCCTTCGACAGTAGCCTCAGCAACATAAAACCAAAATTCATTCCAATTGCCCCACTTGTTGCGGGCGCACGGGACCAACTCCACTACTGGCATTGTGGTCTTGCCGGTCTTCGGCGTGAATGTGCATGACCCGAACTGGGCAACTCCGTCCTCAACCATCCTTTTCTGCCAATGCAAACAATAATTCTTCGCAAAAACTTCAACTGACGGCTGTCCGCCGTACGAAGTCGTCGCCCAGACATACTTCGCCAGCGCCACTATGGCGTTCGGTGTCAGCTGATGTATTTGAACGCTGAATCTACGCAGGACTTCGCTGACAAAACGGTGCGCAGGCAAGCGGAGTCCGGCGACGAAGAACGCCTCGAAAACAACCAACTCGCCCTCCGGCTCGGGGACCTCCTCCGTCCCCGGAGCACGGGCGACCCCGCCGCCAAAGTAGCCCAACCGCTGCATATCTTCAATACGGGCTGACGTCATCCGTGACACACCAAATTCAACAGAGTCGCCGGCGCGCAACTCCTCCACCTCCACGTTACTCAACGTCTCCTCAGACGAGGCGGCGGCCGGCGACGCGGCGTCGGCGGAGGAAGAAGAGGATGGCATTGCTACGTACCGTCGTCTGCGGCGGGCGGTTTGCTTCACTCGAGCCAGAACGCCGGCGAGCAAAGGGAGCAGCGGAGGAAAAGGAGCAGCAAGACGGCGGGCGGCTAGGGTTTTACGGAGCGCGGAAGGCAGAGTTCAAACAGCGCCGCCCCCGCCCCCTTTTTTATAGGCAGGGCGCGGCTCTTCGGGAAACCCGCAATCCGACAGGCCGCGACGCTTCGGGAAACCCGCAATCCAACAGTACGCTGTCCATCAACGGTCACATCAAAAACCCCCGCGGAACCACTTCGAGCGAGGGCAGCGTCTCCGCCATCTAGCGACGTCTTCGGCACCAGGTGACTTTGTCGAACTGGTCCCTCGGAGGGCAAATGTTGGGGCGAAGGCAAAGACGCCACCCTTCGCTCGAGGCCTTCGCTGCAGCCGCTGGTTCGACGGAGACAAAGCGGGCAGGGACACCCTTCGCAGGACTCGGCACTTTGACGAAGGCCTGCGGCGACGTCCTGCCACGGCGCGTCCTCGTTCAGTCCCAAGGCCCACGTGTGATCTGGCCCATTGTAACGGGCCCCGCGTGGCCGCCTCTGTATTACGGGCCTAACTTGTAAAGGTAAACTTGTAATTACGGTTTGTAACCCTGCTTTATGGGAATATTCTGGGGATAAAATAGGTGTCTGAGGGCACATGCGTCCTTAGCACAAGACGCTGGGCGCTCAGATACCTATAAATACCCCCGCACAGTGCCCGTGAGAGGCCAGATCAACAGAGCTATTGCCCCCGTGCACGTAACCCTGTTGTCACCACTGTTCACCCTTGTTGGCCTTCTTGCTGCTGAGAGTGAGTTCCAACAATGACAACACAACCAAAGCAAGCAAATAATACAAGTATTTGAATGAAAATATGCAATCTACTTGCTAAGATGCATGATTGTCCCCACAATGTGATATTATGGACTTAAGCCTCCCCCTAACTCCATAATTCACTTACTTCCTATTTTTGGACCAAATAACCAAAACCACTGGAAAAACCATTTGTAGATATAAAATTTTAAATTGGTGGTGTTTGGTGTTTGATATAGTTTTCATTGCTTTGGCCCCTAAACTTCTCCCCCTTTGGCATCAACCACCGAAAAGGAAGACATTAAAAGCATGAAGGAAGTAAATAACAGCTTGCCCTCAACAAGAATTGTATCAAATGATATCACTAGAAGGATATTAAAATAAACCATATGAATGATACCAGTTGAAAGGAACTCCCCCTAAATGAGTGTTCTCTTTAGAAAGAAGTTTCTCCATCTTTTTAGAGATGAAGAAATACTCCCCCTGACAGAGATCCTCCACTTAGGAAAAAGCATGTGAAAATTAGAGGTGCAAGACATGATTTAAAAAGACTAACTTCCCTTATGCATAGGTAACAGAATATGAGTTAACTACTTATGCATTTTTGCAACATGGAAGCATATGATATGAAATATAGTCTAATCAAATATTGGAGAAGACAAGTAAGTGATACTGAATGTAGTCTCAAAAGATACCAATTGAAGATCAATGGCGAGCTTGAGAGACATGAGAGTTCTTGGAGATTTTGCAGTGGAAGATTGTTGTCTTTCTCCGGGGACCTTATTTTCCTTACAATGAGACTATCACATAAAATAGACTTTGAAAAGGTGTTAGTCTCAAAGTGTTAGATTATAGAGTAATCTCCCCCTAAAGGTGTGCATACAAGTTTTGAATACTTGTAGGAGACATGCACTTTGATTTGATATCAAGAGGGGCAAATTATCTATAATCCTAACTTTGGCACATATAAGTTAAATGATACAACTTGTAAAAATCAAAATTTTCAATTGATGCATCATTTACTATGGAGTGATATAAAAGCTATGTGTCGTGCTTTAACTAAACATTTTAAGCCATGTAGGTTTGCTTAAGTATATGAATTAAAAACAAGCAATCCTACCATATGATTTACCTAGTATGCATGATTTTAAACAAAAGTACATAACAAAAGTAATACTAGGCAAGAAAGGTAAGCTAGATAAAAGATAAATAGATACGCATATCTAAAAACGAGAAATACAATAAAACTAGTTACCTTAGTCATGGGTGGGAAATTTGGGTCCAAAATTTTCACTAACCCACTTGGCAATAAACTTGATCCAATATGATGTATCCCATGATATACATCCCAACTTTGCCAAGTCTCCAAATTTCCCGTGGACCTTTGGTCCACTCACTTCCCTTTCGGGATCCAAACCTTCTTGGTGCTTTTCATGGTTGAAATTATCTCCTTTGGCACCCAGATGCGTTTGGCCCCTTTTCCTTTGTTGGCTTGCTTGTTGGCCTTGATTGCTATCACCTTTCCATTCTTTTTCTTCTTGATCAAATATGGTGTAGCATCCTTTTTGTTCACCTTTTTGATGTAGGTGTTGGAGATTTTGCTTGATGGCTTTTGCTTGAGCTTTTGCCTTTGTTTATTCCCGGTCATCGCCTTGCATTGGAAAGACTTGTGGCCTTCCATGTGGCACAGCCTACAAATCACAGTTTCTCCCTCTACAGGCTTGTTCACTCCCGCAGTGGTGTTATCCTGTGGAGGTCGGATTTGTTTGGCTTTGCCTTTCTTGTCATACAAAGCCTTGCCAAGGCGAGCCACTTCTTGCTTTAATTGTTCATTTTCCTTTGCAACCTCATCTGAACATGTCTCTACAACAATATTCTCAACAACGACTTGGTTGCAGGGGTTAGAATCATCAATTAAATCAAAGCAGGAAGTAGAAGCATCTTTCTTAATTATTTCAGGTATTTCAACTAAAGATGCTGCTGGGGTGCTACCAATGTTTTCATTTTCTCTAGCAAATTTTCCATTTTCTCTAGCAAATTTTCAATAGCTTCTTGGGAGCTAGCTAACTTAGCCTTAAGTTTTTCATTCTTTTTAATAAGGTTGTCATCGGTAGCAGTGGATGGAGCACTAGATTCTAATAGCTCAATTTTAGTTGATAGCTCACTATTTAAGTTTGCAAAAGTTTCAAATTTTTCTAGCAAACCTTTGTAATCATTTTGAGAGCTAACAAACTTATTTTTCAAAGTTTTAAGTTGAGCTTTTTGCTTAGTGCAAACATCCTGAAAAAATTCTACGGCTTCCGCAAGCTCATCTAGAGAGGGCTTTCCCTCACCTTCATCATCACTACTACTTTCATCACTAGAGGATGGAATGCTTTTGTTACCTCTTGCCATAAGGCATTTGTGTGATGACCGTGATGAGCGTGATGAGGACCGGTGGCTGCGCGTCCTTGGAGGTTCATCTTCACTTGAAGAATCATCCCAAGTTCTAACACTTGTTAGCGCCTTGCCTTTGCTCCTCTCCTTTTTGGGTTTGGCCATATTTGGACAGTTGTCCCTGAAGTGGCCCTTCTCCCCACATGCGAAGCATCCTCTCTTCCTTTGCTTTTTCCTGTCAATGTTAAAGAGAAGATCCTCGACCTGCAGGGGCACACCCATTAGATTAATCTTGCGGATCATCCCCATTACCTTTCCGACGCGTCGGATTGTTTGTTCGTCCTCGGAGGATGATGTGCATGGTTGATTATCTTCATCATCATCACTTTCTTCTTCTTCCTCTTCTTCACTTGAGGAACTTGGAGTGGGAGCCTTCTTTTTGCCCTTCCTTTCATCACATGCAAAAGCATATGGTCTTGAGGAAGTTGGCTCCTCTCCCCGACTCATTTTTCGCGACATCTCAAAGGCCGCGATTTTCCCAATCACAATGGTCGGGGTCATGTTGCTCAAATCCTCCATGTTGTGAAGGATGGTGATGATGCTCCCATATCTTTGTTGTGGTAGCAGGGAGATAATCTTCCTCACAATGTCCGCATCACCTAGCTTATTAATACCAATAGAGTTGAGCTCATTGATTATTAGATTCAAACGAGAATACATGTCTCTAACAAGCTCATCATCTTTCATAGCAAAAGAATTATACTCATTTAAGACTAGGCAATGTTTTTGCTCACGGACATTGGATGTGCCGTCATGGAGCTCATGTAATTTTAGCCAAATCTCATTAGCAGTTTTCAGGGTAAATACTTGATTGAAAATATCCATGCTAAGAGATTCATACAAGCAATTTTTGGCTCTAGCATTTAAATGGATTTCTTTTTCCTCACTCGTGGTGGGTTTCTCGGGATTCTTGAGGGGTTTCATCCCGTCACGAGTGACTCTCCAAACACCTAGATCAACGGCCTCTAGGTAACAAGCCATTCTAGCACTATAATATGGGAAGTTAGTGCCGTCAAAGTGTGGTGGCCTATGGGTATCCATCCCTTCCTCTAAAAAGCATCGACTCTTTTAGCGGTGAAGCTAAAGCGTTTCAAATGAGCCAAACCAGGCTTTGATACCACTTGTAGGAAACGGGTGACGCCTAAGAGGGGGGAGGGTGAATTAGGACTTCTAAAACTTTTACTAAACTAGGCCACAATTAAATCCCTAGAGCAAAACCTATGTAAATAATCAAAACTAGAATGTGCAAACTAGGTTCTGTCTAAGTGTTGCTATCTCTACCGCAAAGGCTAAGTTTCAATCTACACTAAATAAGTATGACTACAAGATTGAAACTTAAATGCTTAATATAAATGTGGAATGTAAAGAGCCAAGTAGAGAAGCAAACTCTCGTGGATGACGCCGGTATTTTTACCGAGGTATCCGGAACCACGCAAGGTCCCGACTAATCCTCGTTGGTGCCCCTACGCAAAGGGAAGCCCACGCGAGGGCCAAGCACCACGGTCGAGTAACTCCGTAGAGAGCCGCGGGCCTTCTCCACGCGCAAGTGGTGCTCCGCTTCCGGCTCCTCTCGGACGCTCCCCGCCGTCTCCACTATCGAGCTTCCGGCCGAAACGTCGCGGGCCTCGTTCCCTCCGGTACACGGTGGCGGCCGTGACACAAACGCGGTTGTCACGGTCTCGCAAGACTCTCGCCCCACTCGGTACAATTACAACGACTCACGCAAGAGCCGAGGGGTTGTGTGGTTTTACAAAACTCACTCAACTAACTAGGATTCACCTAGAGCAAGCGCTAAAGCGGTCTAACTAACCTAAGCACTTCGCAAAGTACCTACGCTAATCACCGAGTGATTCTATTAAGCACTTGGGTGTTTGAGCTCTTGGAAATGTGCACTATATGCCTTGGTATGTTGCTTGGGCTCTCACACTTGAGAATGGCCGGTTGGGGTGGTATTTATAGCCTCCACACCCCAAACTAGCCGTTGGACAGAAAGCAGCAGCTTTCTGTCGTCGGGTGCACCGGACAGTCCGGTGCACCACCGGACACTGCACAGTAGATGTCCGGTGCACGCCACGTCAGCCGACCGTTGGCGCCTGTAGCAGTCGACCGTTGGATCCGACCGTTGTCGTCTGCCCGTTGGCACACCGGACAGTCCAGTGCACACCGGACAGTTCGGTGCTACAGCCAGAGAGTGCCTGTCTGCGGCCTCTCTGCGCAGACTGTCCGATGCCTCACCGGACAGTCCGGTGCACACCGAACATCAATGTCCGGTGCGCCACCAGGCGCTGGCTGACAGCCCTCATCTTGGATTTCTTCGCTGATTTCTTCGGGCTTCTTTTGTTCTTGAGTATTGGACTCCTATGCATCTTTTTATGTCTTCTTTTGAGGTGTTGCATCCTCATTGCCTTGGTCCAATTCTCTTTGCATCCTGTGAACTATAATCATAAACACTAGCAAACATATTAGTCCACAGGTTGTGTTAATCATCAAACACCAAAACTCAATTAGCCAAATGGCCCGGGGTCCATTTTCCTTACAGCCGCCCCTGCGCACGCGCTGACTGTCCGGCCCCAGGGCGCGGACCGTCCGGCCGTCAGGCAGGGAACCCTAGCCCTGCGCTAGGTCGCGGACCGTCCGGCCCCTGGCCGCGGACCGTCCGCGCCTGTGTAGAGAGCACCGCCGCCGGTTCTTGTTGAGTGTTTAGCGCCCGAAAAAGGTGTAAACATACTTTTTGGCGACTCTGCTGGGGAATAGGTGTCTAGACCTGCTAAAAATCGGCCCATAGATGGCTGGTTCTAAGAATCACACCAAGATCTCCACCACCAACATCATCAAGCCGGCCATGGAGGCGCTCCTGGCTGATGACCAAAGACCCTTTGAAGACCTCATAATGCGCGATGAGAAGGAGGTGATGCGGCAATGGAACGAACAACGCGACAAGGAAGAGGCGGAACTGCTGCATAAACTCTCCGAACGGCGCAAGGAGGCGACAGAAAAGTACTTGTCACACTTCACGATGGATCGCCACCAGAAGATCATCCGTCAAGGGGAGATCGATATGGAATCTCTCCTATCTCCACTTCAGGGTCCCGCTGTAAGTACTCCAGATCTATCTCTTACGACTTTCATGGATTAACGAGGAGATCAGTTAAAGCAATATGTAGATAAATCTATTAAAATGCATTTACATGCATACGAGAAATCAGCTGCTCCTAGCTTTCCATCGCGAGAGTCTAATACAGAGCCACCCGCGTCAAACACATCGGCTATAAACGGGTCACCCTTAACCCAGCCATCATATGGTATGCCGATGCACACTTTCGTGTCACCATCACAGCCACAACCACTAGGCACGCGGCAGCTACTGGACGTGACCGGACCGTTCGAGCATCATCTCAGACAATCCGGTTATACCGCGGACCGTCCGATGTATTTCACGGGACCGTCCGACCAGATGCAGGCCCGCACACAAAATACTCAGGTCGCACCATACATGGTCGGACCACCAGGGTACAACCCCGAACAATTCGGCCCCATCACGGACCGTCCGGTGCATCACGCCGGACCGTCTGGATATGTTGCGGATCATCCGCCATCTTACGTCGGACCGTCCGAATATGGCATGAACCGGCTGACGTATTACGCCGGACCATCCGACTCTATACGAGTCCACGCGCGCGGACTGCCCAAGTCGCGCCATATATGACCGATCCGTCCGGGTACAGCCCTGGACCATTCGGCCCGATTGCGGACCGTCCAGTTCTTTACGACAGATGGTCTGGGTACGAGACTACCCATGTAGCACCATATACGGCTGGACAATCCAGATATACCTTCGGACCATTTGGCCAGGTCGCGGACCATCCGGCCTCTTACGCCGGACCGTCCGGATATGCATATGCAGAGCCGAGAGCTGCGCAATACGCACAGTTCCCACATTCATCGCAGCAACATCATGGTGCCCCACTGGCAACACATTATAATCATGTCATACCACCTCATGGACATAGGGCTGAATACTGTTCGGGCACAAGAGAGCCTAAGAGGTATAGGGCAGGAGCTGGTGACATTAATAGGACACCTAGCACACACCTCAAACATCCCTGGGAGGAAAGCCGGCAGAGTGATGTCAGGCAACCTGAGATTTCCATCCACAAACTCAATGGATGGTCGCCAGGCATGGCAGAGAGGATCAGAGACGAGGTAGCCGGGATGTTCAGGGACAAACTCGGTGTTAGTGTGCCAGGTACAGGGCAATCGTATCGGAAGCCTTATAGACACCGATTCGACATCGTGCCATATCCACAAGGAACTAGAATACCAGACTTCTCTAAATTTTCAGGTGAAGGTGGGAAAAGCACACACGAACATATAAGCCAATTCATAGCACACTTGGGAGAATTGGCTGATGGGGAAGCCTACCGCGTTCGTTTATTCTCGTTGTCCCTTACTGATACTGCATTCGCATGGTACGCAGCCTTGCCACCAAACTCTATTAACTCTTGGGAAGAATTAGAGCAGAAATTTCATGAACACTTCTTCTCAGGAGAACATGAATTAGAATTGGCTGACTTAGCCTCAGTCTGACAGGGGCCTGAAGAATCGGTTAATGACTATATCCGGAGATTCCGGGACACTAGAAACCGATGCTTTCAGATCCATGTCGCAGAAAAATAACTAACAAGGTTGGCTTACAATGGGTTGCGACCCTACTTAAAAGAAAAATTAGATGGCACCCAATTCTTTTCGCTAGTGCACTTGCACCAGCGGACTATGACTATACGTGGCCAATGGGCCGTGCCGGGCCAGCACGGCCCGAACCCGTCATGGGCCGGGCCAAATTAGATGGGCCGAGGCACGGCACTATTAATTGTCGTGCTGTGCCGTGCCGGCACTTAGGCCTACGCCGCAGCCCAAGCCCGGCACTATTGGCTTTAATCGGGCCGTGCCGGGCCATAGTGCTGTGCTGGGCTTTCGTGTCGTGCTGGCCCTATACCCACATGTCAAACATCCATGCAAATAGCAAATATGTATGTAATACAAAGGTTCGACAACCAAGAATACAATATACAACCATGAACCATACAATACACTAATTTGTTCTCAACACAGTCATAGTGCCATACAAATACAAGTATACAATCATCAGGCATAGTGCTTTATAAAGAAACATAAGCATACAATAAACATAAGCATACAATCAGCCATAGTGTCATACAAGTACACAATAAACATAAGCATACAATCAGCCATAGTGCCATACAAGTACACAATAAACATAAGCATACAATCAGCCATAGTGCCATACAAGTATACAATAATCAGGCATCAGCCAATCAGCCATACATGAGACATCAAAAAATAGATCGCCATGCTTTATAAAGAGCTATTTAGATTGGTTGCCTCGTTAAAAACCTTTAGGTAAAACCCCATTTTAACTACATGGGGACAAAACCCTAAAGGAAAAAAAGAGTACAACCTAGCTCTTTTAGTGATCATGTCCATCTCCACCACCAACACAAGTCGATCCTTCTTGTGCATCAAGATACATGTTTTCCATTAGCTCTTCAAGATCTTTGTTCTCAACACAGTGTTGCTGCCGAACAGTTGCTTGCTCCCAATCCTTGGCCATCCAAACTATTAGGACATGAGGGATTTGAACCCAACACTGCGTCTTCCCCTTCTGCATTGCAATTATTGTCAACATCATCACTAGACAAACCTGGAGAAAATAGCATTCCAATATTAGCCAACCAAATAGCCTCACTGTTATTACAAAGTCCATGTTTCGGTTACACTAATTTTGAGAAAAATACAAAGCAAATCTACGTACTAGCAACACACGCACGTACCAAAGCAATAGTATGTAGTAGCAACACACGCACGGGAAAGGAAACATTACCATTTGAAGGGGAATTAGTCGATGGCAGCGTTGCTGCAGTAAAGGAGGCGGGAGCAGGAACAGGACGTAGTGCCGCGAGAGAGACGAGCGAGCGTCGAACCCGCTCCCTCGGCTGAGCACTCGATGCTTGGCGCGGTGGAAGAGATCCGAGCACCTCCTCGCGAGTCTCCATTAGAGGGCTTCTGGGCGGCTGGTGCTTGGCGCCTTGGCGGACTGCGGTGGTCGCTGGCCGGCACGCCGCACGCGTGCGGTACTGCGGTGACTGAGTCGGTGGGGCGGCGTGGGCGTTGCCGCGTGGTCGTGGAGCACTGGAGCCTGGCGAGTGGGCGCGGCGGCTGTTGGCTGGCGACTGGCGAAGTGGGCGGCTGGTGAGGGAAGAGGGCTGCGGGCGGCTGGCGAGGTGCGCAGGTGGCGAGGGAAGCCGGCGGCTGGCGAAGTGGCGGCTGGCGGCTTAGGGTTAGGTTTTCGGCCAACTGCGCTGCGGGCTGCGGCTGTGCGTATTGCGCTGCGTGACTGCGTACTGCGGTGCGGTCTGCAGAGTGCGGAGTGCTGTGGCCGGCCGCCGGTTATGTATTAGGGATTTAGGGTTAGGCCGGTTAGCTAGCTCTGTGCACTGCTGCGGCCTGCGGGCTGCGGCCTTCGTGCGCCGTGCGGTCGGACTGCGCCACTGCGGAAGACTGGGCTGGGCCGTTTGGGCGCTAACGCGCTCCACGCTGCCGACTTGCCGTCTGTCGAGTTAATTATATTGGGCTGTCTGGTAGTGGTAGTCGGGCCGTAAATGGACCGGGTCGGGTCGTGCTGGGCTTTCTGGGCCGAACGGGCCAATCAGCGGGCTAAATGGGTCGTCGCTAATCGTGTCGTGCTCGTGCTGCCCAATGGGCTTGCCTCTAAGCCCAAGCACGACCCATGATGGGCCTCGTGCCGGCCCGGGCACGATAATATCGTGTCGTGCCGTGTTCGTGTCGTGCCAAAATAGTCGTGTTTCGTGCTAGCCCATATAGCCTGGCCCGTTTGGCCACCTATAGCTATGACCGGTGAAAGCCGAAGTAAGGAAACATCAAAATCGACTAGCCATAAGATGCATCTAGTGGGATACGATAATTCGGATGATGAATCCATGGATGTATACACCGCCGAACTAGTTTGGCCAGGACAGGCTAAACCTTCCGCATGTTCTGCTTTATAGACGATTCGAAAGAATCGACAAGAAGAAGTTATGTTTACTTTTAATGTTGCCAAATACGATAAAATATTTGACAAGTTACTAAAAAACGGCAACATTAAGTTAACTCATACTATTCCTCCTCCTGATGAATTAAAGAGGCGTGCTTATTGTAAGTGGCATAATTCCTTTTCTCATGCCACCAATGATTGTAATGTTTTTCGTCGATAGATACAATCGGCCATAAATGAGGGCCGATTGGCTTTTTAGGAGATGCAAGTAGACACACAACCTTTTCCTGTTAATACAATAGAACTCACATGCAAAAAGGTCTTGGTTCGGCCCGAAATGGCCGATAAAGGCAAAGGCAAGGGCATCGTCATTGGCGATCCTCGCATGTCACTTATATCACAAAAGGAGATTGCTCGAAAGGCTTCGGACGAGAAGGCTAAAAAGTCCGAAGACGCCGGGGGCAGGCACAATTAATGAACCAAACTCATCAACCTAGCTCGAGCATCGCAGATGGTCCGGCACCTACGTGCGGACGGTCCGGTGCTCAGATAAATGGTCTGGCTAACTCAGCCGGACAGTCCACCTATGACCAAAGGTGTCAGCCTCTACACGAAGCAAGGAAAAAGACGCAAGGTCAATGCACATATAGTCGACTGATCAAAGCCGACCCTACTTTTGATCAGTTGCTCTCCAAAAATGCTAGCAAAAAAACTGTTCCACGTGATCGGTCAACAAAGAAACCTCGGTCACCTGCTAAAACGAAACGGTCAAGTAAAACGGCTCAAAAGGCGACGCGACAAACATCGCTTGTTCATCCTATGAGACCAGGGTACTTTCCACCCATTTATTCATCGTCGGTATATTGTCCTACTCAAATGTGGAATGCACGACGATGAATCCATGGTACATGTATAGTCCCTTTGTCTATCCAGGCTGGGGGCACCTCCATTCTATTCATTCTGATGCATTGATCAAATGGTCGTGGCCGATGTCGGCGTTTCGAGACCGGGGGGTCCCTAAGCCGATGAGTGAGTGTGCTGCATGCCCCAGCCCAGATGGGTCGAGCGCGTGGGCGAGCGCGAAGGGGGGAGAGGCGAGGTGGCTGGAGACGGGCGTGAGAGAGGTGGAAGTACCGCGGCCTTCGTGTTCGTCCCGCGCCCAGGTCGGGTGCGCTTGCATTAGGGGGGTTACAAGCGTCCACGCGGGTGAGGGAAGCGAGCGGCCCCAAGAGAGCGCCTGTCCCGTCCTCGGTCCCGCGCGGCCAACCTTCTCTGAGAAGGCCCTGGTCCTTCCTTTTATAGGCGTAAGGAGAGGATCCAGGTGTACAATGGGGGTGTAGCAGAGTGCTACGTGTCTAGCGGAGGGAGAGCTAGCGCCCTAAGTACATGCCAATGTGGCAGCCGGAGAGATCTTGGCACCCTGCTGGTGTGATGTCGTGGCTGTCGGAGGAGCAACGGAGCTTGGCGGAAGGACAGCTGTCGGAGCGGTCGAGTCCTTGCTGACGTCCACCTGCTTCCGTAAGAGAGCTGAGAGCCGCCGCCGTCATAGAGCTTGGGAGGCGCCTTCATTGCCTATCTGGCGGAGCTGGCCAGATGGGACACCGGTCTTGTTCTCTGCGGCCCGAGTCGGCTCGGGGTAGAGTGGTGATGGCGCTCCCTGTTGACGTGGCGGGCCCGCGCCCGAGGCCGGGCGACGTGGGGGCTCCTCCGAAGCTGGGGTCGAATCTGTCTTCCGTTGCCGAGGCCGAGTCCGAGCCCCTGGGTCGGGCGAGGCGGAAGTCGTTCGGCAGAGGCCAGGGCGGAGTCCGAGCCCTGGGGTCGGGCGAGGCGGAGTTCGTCGTCTTCCGGGGCCGAGCCCGAGTCCGAGCCCTGGGGTCGGGCGGAGCGGAGTTCGCCGTCTTCTGGGTCTTAGCCCGAGTCCGAGCCCTGGGGTCGGGCGGAGCGGAGTTCGCCGTCTTCCGGGTCTCAGCCCGAGTCCGAGCCCTGGGGTCGGGCGGAGCGGAGTTTGCCGTCTTCCGGGTCTTAGCCCGAGTCCGAGCCCTAGGGTCGGGCGGAGCGGAGTTCGCCGTCTTTCGGGTCTTAGCCCGAGTCCGAGCCCTGGGGTCGGGCGGAGCGGAGTTCCCTATGGCGCCCCTGGCGAGGCCTGACTGCCTGTCAGACTCACTCTGTCGAGTGGCACCGCAGTCGGAGTGGCGCAGGCGGCGCTGTCCTTCTGTCAGACCGGTCAGTGGAGCAGCGGAGTGACGGTGGTCACTTCGGCTCTGCCGGGGGGCGTGCGTCAGGATAGAGGTGTCAGGCCACCTTTGCGTTAAATGCCCCTGCAACTCGGTCAGTCGGTGCGGCGATTTAGTCAGGGTTGCTTCTTAGCGAAGCCAAGGCCTCGGGCGAGCCGGAGATGCGTCCGCCGTTAAAAGGGGGGCCTTGGGCGAGACGGAAGTCCCTCGAGGTCGGCTGCCCGAGTCCGAGGCTAGGCTCGGGTGAAGCGTGATCGAGTCACTCGTATGGACTGATCCCTGACTTAATCGCACCCATCAGGCCTCTGCAGCTTTATGCTGATGGGGGTTACCAGCTGAGAATTAGGCGTCTTGAGGGTACCCCTAATTATGGTCCCCGACAGTAGCCCCCGAGCCTCGAAGGGAGTGTTAGCACTCGCTTGGAGGCTTTCGTCGCACTTTTTTGCAAGGGGACCAGCCTTCCTCGGTTGCATTTCATTCCGGTGGGTGCGCGCGAGCGCACCCGCCGGGTGTAGCCCCCGAGGCCTCGGAGGAGTGGTTTCACTCCTTCGAGGTCTTAATGCCTTGCGTAACGCTTCGGCTGGTCTGGTCGTTCCCTCATGCAAACTGGCCGTAGCCCGGGTGCACGGTCGGGGCCCAAGTTCTCGGGCTGGTATGTTGACGCTGTCAACGGTTCGGCCGGAGCCGGGTTTGCGAGAGCAGCCCCCGAGCCTCCGCACAGGGCGAGAGGACGATCAGGGACAGACTCGACTTTTTGCATACGCCCCTACGTCGCCTTTCCGCAAGGAGGAGGGGGGGAGTGCGCCATGTTACCCTCGATGGGCACCGAACATGGTGTCTCCGGTGAGCTGCAAGCGGGTAATCCGAGTGGACGTCCGTGCCCCGTTCGTTGGGGTCGGCTAGGGGCCCAGAGGCACGCCCAAAAGTACCTGCGGGTGATCTGCCGGACCCGGTCCCCTGGCGACGGGGTCCGAGGGCTCGATGCCTCCCTCCGATGGGATTCCGTTACAAGATCGCTCCCGCTGGTCTCGGAAATGTCCTAGGGTACCTCGGGAGCGCAGCCCGAGCCTCGGTTATGTATCGAACGTACCCCTGGTCATCCCTCGCTCGGCGTCTGAGGCGACTGTGAACCCTTCGGGGGCCAGCCTTCGAACCTCTGATCAGTAATGGGCGCGGAGCCCGAGTAGCCTGAGGCGGTCATGGAGCCCTTCGGGGGGCCGGCCTTCGAACCCCTGACCAGTAGTGGGTGTCGGGCCCACGCGATCTGAGGCGACTGTTGAACCCTTCGGAGGGCCAGCCTTCGAACCTCTGATCAGTAGGGGGGGCTCGGAGCCCGGTTCCTTCACAGGGAAGGATCCTTTTCGGGGTATCCCCCTTTCCCGGTCCCTGTTGTAAGAGATAGAGAAAGAGGAAAAAAGGAAAAGGATACGAAATCGAACGACGTGGCGTACCTTTTTTGGCGCGGTTATTACGGCGAAGGCGAAGCGTCGTCCGCTTCTCCTGCCAGAAGCGCCGCCTGTCCCGCCGCGGAGTTAATGCGACGGGGCGAGTGGTTGGCGGGGCGGCCGTTGCGCGTGCGCGAGCCGTTCGAAGAACGGATCACGGGCGCACCGTCTTCACGCCGTGGGAGGAGGCTCTCTTGCTGTCCCTGGATGGGACGTGAGCCTGGCTGACGACGTGACTGCTGCTCCCGTCCGCCTGCCACCGTCATTACTGCCGGCCCACTTTCGGCCGCATTGACCGTCGCGCCAGGCTGGCGCCTGAAAGTCGCCTAGAGGGGGGGGGGGTGAATAGGGCAAAACTGAAATTCTCAAAAATAATCACAACTACAAGCCGGGTTAGCGTTAGAAATATAAACGAGTCCGCGAGAGCAAAACAAATCGCAAGCAAATGAAGAGTGTGACACGCGGATTTGTTTTACCGAGGTTCGGTTCTTGCAAACCTACTCCCCATTGAGGAGGCCACAAAGGCCGGGTCTCTTTCAACCCTTCCCTCTCTCAATCGGTCCCTTGGACCGAGTGAGCTTCTCTTCTCAAATTACTTGGGAATCAAACTTCCCGCAAGGGCCACCACACAATTGGTGCCTCTTGCCTCAATTACAAGTGAGTGTTTGATCACAAGAAAGAATCAAGAAAGAAGGAAGCAATCCAAGCGCAAGAGCTCGAAAGAACACAGGCAAATCTCTCTCTCTAGTCACTATGGCGTTGTGTGGAATTTGGAGAGGATTTGTTCTCTTTGGTGTGTCTAGAATTGAATGCTAGAGCTCTTGTAGTAGTTGGGAAGTGGAAAACTTGGATGCAATGAATGGTGGGGTGGTTGGGGTATTTATAGCCCCAACCACCAAACTTGACCGTTGGCTGGGCTGTCTGTTCGATGGCGCACCAGACAGTCCGGTGCACCCGCCACGTCACCAGTGCCGTTGGAAATCGACCGTTGGAGTTCTGACTTCTGGGCCCGCCTTGATGTCCGGTGGCGCACCGGACATGTACTGTAGAGTGTCCGGTGCGCCAGCATGGGCGTGCCTGATCTCTGCGCGCGCTGGCGCGCAATAAATGCGCTGCAGGTAGCCGTTGGCGCCCGTTGCTCCGCAGATGCACCGGACAGTCCGGTGCACACCGGACAGTCCGGTGAATTATAGTGGAGCGGCTGGAATACAAACCCGAGGCTGGCGAGTTCCTGGGGCCGCCCTTCCTTGGAGCACCGGACATGTCCGGTGCACACCGGACAGTCCTGTGAATTATAGCGGAGTGGCCCCTGGAAATTCCCGAAGGTGGCGAGTTCGAGTTGAAGTCCTCTGGTGCACCGAACATGTCCGGTGGTGCACCGGACACTGTCCGGTGGCACACCGGACAGTCCGGTGTGCCAGACCAGAGGTGCCTTTGGTTGCCCCTTTTGCATTTTTGTTGAACCCAACACTTGGTCTTTTTATTGGCTAAGTGTGAACCTTCGACACCTGTATAACTTATGAACTAGAGCAAACTAGTTAGTCCAAAGATTTGTGTTGGGCAATTCAACCACCAAAATTATTTAGGAACTAGGTGTAAGCCTAATTCCCTTTCAATCTCCCCCTTTTTGGTGATTGATGCCAACACAAACCAAAGCAAATATAGAAGTGCATAATTGAACTAGTTTGCATTATGTAAGTGTAAAGGTTGCTTGGAATTGAGCCAATATAACTACTTACAAGATATGCATGGATTGTTTCTTTCTTATTGAACATTTTGGACCACAATTGCACCACATGTTTTGTTTTTGCAAACTCTTTTGTAAATCCTTTTCAAAGTTCTTTTGCAAATGGTCAAAGGTAAATGAATAGGATTTTGCAAAGCATTTTCAAGATTTGAAATTTTCTCCCCCTGTTTCAAATGCTTTTCCTTTGACTAAACAAAACTCCCCTAAATGAGATCCTCCTCTTAGTGTTCAAGAGGGTTTTGATATATCATTTTTGAAATACTACTTTCTCCCCTTCTTGAACTTAATAAGATACCAATTGAAAAATATTCTTAGAAAGCACTAAGTGTTTGAAATTGGTGGTGGTGCGGTCCTTTTGCTTTGGGCTCATAATCTCTCCCCCTTTGGCATGAATCGCCAAAAACGGAATCATTAGAGCTCTTGAAGAAATTCCTTCCTCTTTGGTTATAAACAAATGAGGTAAGATTATACCAAAGATGAAGTCCTTTTGCTTTCTCCCCCAAGGATGGAGAGTCTCTTGGAGCGACGGCGAAGGATGAGTTACGGAGTGGAAGCCTTTGTCTTCGCCGAAGACTCCAATTCCCTTTCAATACACCTATGACTTGGTTTGAAATAGACTTGAAAACACATTAGTCATAGCATATAAAAGAGATATGATCAAAAGTATATAAATGAGCTATGTGTGCAATCTAGCAAAAGAAGTTGCGTGAATCAAGAATATTGAGCTCATGCCTAAGTTTGGTAAAAGTTTGTTCATCAAGAGGCTTGGTAAAGATATCGGCTAATTGATCTTTAGTGTTAATGTAAGAAATCTCGATATCCCCCTTTTGTTGGTGATCCCTAAGAAAATGATACCGAATGGCTATGTGCTTAGTGCGGCTATGCTCGACGGGATTGTCGGCCATTTTGATTGCACTCTCATTATCACATAGCAAAGGGACTTTGGTTAATTTGTAACCGTAGTCCCGCAGGGTTTGCCTCATCCAAAGTAATTGTGCGCAACAATGGCCTGCGGCAATGTACTCGGCTTCGGCGGTGGAAAGAGCGACCGAATTTTGCTTCTTTGAAGCCCAAGACACCAAGGATCTTCCCAAGAACTGGCAAGTCCCCGATGTGCTCTTCCTATTGATTTTGCACCCCGCCCAATCGGCATCCGAATAACCAATCAAATCAAATGTGGATCCCCGAGGGTACCAAAGCCCAAACTTAGGTGTATAAGCCAAATATCTCAAGATTCGTTTTACGGCCGTAAGGTGGGATTCCTTAGGGTCGGATTGGAATCTTGCACACATGCAAACGGAAAGCATAATGTCCGGTCGAGATGCACACAAATAAAGCAATGAACCAATCATCGACCGGTATATCTTTTGATCCACGGACTTACCTCCCGTGTTGAGGTCGAGATGCCCATTAGTTCCCATGGGTGTTTTGATGGGCTTGGCATCTTTCATCCCAAACTTGCTTAGAATATCTTGAGTGTACTTTGTTTGGCTGATGAAGGTGCCTTCTTGGAGTTGTTTGACTTGAAATCCTAAGAAGTACTTCAACTCCCCCATCATAGACATCTCGAACTTCTGTGTCATGATCCTACTAAACTCTTCACATGTAGACTCGTTAGTAGACCCAAATATAATATCATCAACATAAATTTGGCATACAAACAAGTCATTTTCAAGAGTTTTAGTGAAGAGTGTAGGATCGGCCTTTCCGACTTTGAATCTATTTGCAATAAGAAAATCTCTAAGGCATTCATACCATGCTCTTGGGGCTTGCTTGAGCCCATAAAGCGCCTTAGAGAGCTTATAGACATGGTTAGGATACTCACTGTCTTCAAAGCCGGGAGGTAGCTCAACATAGACCTCTTCCTTGATTGGTCCATTGAGGAAAGCACTTTTCACGTCCATTTGATAAAGCTTAAAGCCATGGTAGGTAGCATAGGCTAATAATATGCGAATTGACTCAAGCCTAGCTACGGGTGCATAGGTTTCACCGAAATCCAAACCTTCGACTTGGGAGTATCCTTTGGCCACAAGTCGAGCTTTGTTCCTTGTCACCACACCATGCTCATCTTGCTTGTTGCGGAAGACCCATTTGGTTCCTACAACATTTTGGTTAGGACGTGGAACTAAGTGCCATACCTCGTTCCTTGTGAAATTGTTGAGCTCCTCTTGCATCGCCACCACCCAATCCGAATCTTGTAGTGCTTCCTCTACCCTGTGTGGCTCAATAGAGGAAACAAACGAGTAATGCTCACAAAAATGTGCAACACGAGATCTAGTAGTTACCCCCTTATGAATGTCGCCGAGGATAGTGTCGACGGGGTGATCTCGTTGTATTGCTTGGTGGACTCTTGGGTGTGGCGGCCTTGGTTCTTCATCCTCCTTGTCTTCATTATTTGCATCTCCCTCTTGATCGTTGTCGTCATTTTGAGGTGGCTCATCTTCTTGGTCTTCTTGTTCAACATCTTGAGCCTCATCCTCAATTTGAGTTGGTGGAGATGCTTGCGTGGAGGAGGATGGTTGATCTTGTGCTTTTGGAGGCTCTTCGGATTCCTTAGGACACACATCCCCGATGGACATGTTCCTTAGCGCGATGCACGGAGCCTCTTCATCACCTATCTCATCAAGATCAACTTGCTCTACTTGAGAGCCGTTAGTCTCATCAAACACAACGTCACAAGATACTTCAACAAGTCCTGAGGACTTGTTAAAGACTCTATATGCCCTTGTGTTTGAGTCATATCCTAGTAAAAAGCCTTCTACAGTCTTAGGAGCAAATTTAGATTTTCTACCTCTTTTAACAAGAATAAAACATTTGCTACCAAAGACTCTAAAATAAGAAATATTGGGCTTTTTACCGGTTAGGAGTTCATATGATGTCTTCTTGAGGATTCGGTGAAGATATAACCGGTTGATGGCGTAACAAGCGGTGTTGACCGCCTCGGCCCAAAACCGATCCGAAGTCTTGTACTCATCAAGCATGGTCCTTGCCATGTCCAAAAGAGTTCGATTCTTCCTCTCCACTACACCATTTTGTTGTGGGGTGTAGGGAGAAGAGAACTCATGCTTGATGCCCTCCTCCTCAAGAAAGCCTTCGATTTGAGAGTTCTTGAACTTCGTCCCGTTGTCGCTTCTAATTTTCTTGATCCTTAAGCCGAACTCATTTTGAGCCCGTCTCAAGAATCCCTTTAAGGTTTCTTGGGTATGAGATTTGTCCTGCAAAAAGAACACCCAAGTGAAGCGAGAATAATCATCCACAATAACTAGACAGTACTTACTCCCGCCGATGCTTATGTATGCAATCGGGCCGAATAGATCCATGTGTAGGAGCTCCAGTGGCCTGTCGGTCGTCATGATGTTCTTGTGTGGATGATGAGACCCAACTTGCTTTCCTGCTTGGCATGCGCTACAGATCCTGTCTTTCTCAAAATGAACATTTGTTAGTCCCAAAATGTGCTCTCCCTTTAGAAGCTTATGAAGATTCTTCATCCCAACGTGGGCTAGTCGGCGATGCCAGAGCCAACCCATGTTAGTCTTAGCAATTAAGCATGTGTCGAGTTCAGCTCTATCAAAATCTACCAAGTATAGCTGACCCTCTAACACACCCTTAAATGCTATTGAATCATCACTTCTTCTAAAGACAGTGACACCTACATCAGTGAAGAGACAGTTGTAGCCCATTTGACATAATTGGGATACGGAAAGCAAATTGTAATCTAATGAATCAACAAGAAAAACATTAGAAATAGTATGGTCAGGTGATATAGCAATTTTACCCAATCCTTTGACCAAACCTTGATTTCCATCCCCGAATGTGATAGCTCGTTGGGGATCTTGGTTTTTCTCATATGAGGAGAACATCTTTTTCTCCCCAGTCATGTGGTTTGTGCATCCGCTGTCGAGTATCCAACTTGAGCCCCCGGATGCATAGACCTACAAAACAATTTTAGTTCTTGATTTTAGGTACCCAAATAGTTTTGGGTCCTTTGGCATTAGACACAAGAACTTTGGGTACCCAAACACAAGTCTTGGAGCCCTTGTGTTTGCCCCCAACATATTTGGCAACTATTTTGCCGGATTTGTTAGTCAATACATAAGATGCATCAAAAGTTTTAAATGAAAGACTATGTTCATTTGATGCACTAGGAATTCTCTTCTTAGGCAACTTAGCACGGGTTGGTTGCCTAGAACTAGATGTCTCACCCTTATACATAAAAGCATGGTTAGGGCCAGAGTGAGACTTCCTAGAATGAAGTCTCCTAATTTTGTCCTCGGGATAACCGGCAGGGTATAAAATGTAACCCTCGTTATCCTGAGGCATGGGAGCCTTGCCCTTAACAAAATTTGACAATCTTTTAGGAGGGGCACTAATTTTGACATTGTCTCCCCTTTGGAAGCCAATGCCATCCTTAATGCCAGGGCGTCTCCCATTATAAAGCATGCTACGAGCAAATTTAAATTTCACATTTTCTAAGTTGTGCTCGGCAATTTTAGCATCTAGTTTTGCTATATGATCAGTTTGTTGTTTAATTAAAGACATGTGATCATGAATAGCATTAATATCGATATCTCTACATCTAGTACAAATAGTGACATGCTCAATGGTAGATGTAGAGGGTTTGCAAGAATTAAGTTCAACAATCTTAGCATGTAGTATATCATTCTTATCTCTAAGATCGGAAATTGTAACTTTGCAAACATCAAACTCTTTAGCCTTAGCAATCAAATTATCATTTTCTACTCTAAGACTAGCAAGAGAATCGTTTAATTCCTTAATCTTAGCAAGCAAATCATCATTATCATTTCTAAGATCGGGAATTGAATCAATACAAACATGAGAATCAACCTTAGTAATTAATCTAGCATTTTCATTTCTAAGGTTGTCAATGGTCTCATGGCAAGTGCTTAGCTCACTAGACAATTTTTCACATTTTTCTACCTCTAGAGCATAAGCATTTTTAACCTTAACATGTTTCTTATTTTCCTTGATTAGGAAGTCCTCTTGGGAGTCCAAGAGATCATCCTTTTCATGGATGGCACTAATTAGCTCATTTAATTTTTCTTTTTGTTCCATGTTAAGGTTGGCAAAAAGGATGCGCAAATTGTCTTCCTCGCCACTAGCATTATCATCACTAGACGATTCATATTTAGTGGAGGAGTTGGATTTAACCTTCTTTCTTTTGCCGTCCTTTGCCATGAGGCACTTGTGGCCGACGTTGGGGAAGAGGAGTCCCTTGGTGACGGCGATGTTGGCGGCGTCCTCGTCGGAGGAGGAGTCGCTAGAGCTTTCGTCGGAGTCCCACTCCCGACAAACATGGGCATCGCCGCCCTTCTTCTTGTAGTACCTCTTCTTCTCCTTTCTTCTCCCCTTCTTGTCGTCGCCCCTGTCACTATCACTTGATAATGGACATTTAGCAATAAAGTGACCGGGCTTACCACACTTGTAGCAAACTTTCTTGGAGCGGGACTTGTAGTCTTTCCCTCTCCTTTGCTTGAGGATTTGGCGGAAGCTCTTGATGACGAGCGCCATTTCCTCATTGTCGAGCTTGGAGGCGTCTATAGGTTGTCGACTTGGTGTAGCCTCCTCCTTCTTTTCTTCCGTCGTCTTGAATGCGACGGGTTGAGCTTCGGATGTGGATGGATCATCAAGCTCGTTGATCTTCCTCGAGCCTTCGATCATGCACTCAAAACTTACAAAATTCCCGATAACTTCCTCGGGGGTCATTTTAGTATATCTAGGATTACCACGAATTAATTGAACTTGAGTAGGGTTAAGGAAAATAAGTGATCTTAAAATAACCTTAACCATCTCGTGGTCGTCCCACTTTATGCTCCCGAGGTTGCGCACTTGGTTCACCAAAGTATTGAGCCGGTTGTACATGTGTTGTGGCTCCTCCCCTTTGCGAAGTCGGAACCGACCGAGCTCCCCCTCGATCGTTTCCCGCTTGGTGATCTTTGTGAGCTCATCTCCCTCGTGCGCGGTTTTGAGCACATCCCAAACCTCCTTGGCGCTCTTCAACCCTTGAACTTTGTTATACTCCTCTCTACTTAAAGATGCGAGGAGTATTGTTGTTGCTTGAGAGTTGAAGTGCTCGATTTGGGCCACCTCATCCTCATCATAGTCTTCATCCCCTATGGACGGTACCTGTGCACCAAACTCAACAACATCCCATATACTTTTGTGGAGTGAGGTTAGATGAAATCGCATTAAATCACTCCACCTAGCATAATCTTCAACATCAAAAGTCGGTGGTTTGCCTAACGGGACGGAAAGTAAAGGTGCATTTTTGGAAATGCGAGGGTAATGTAGGGGAATCTTACTAAACTTCTTACGCTCTTGGCGTTTAGAAGTTACGGAGGGCGCATCGGAGTCGGAGGTCGATGTTGATGAAGTGTCGGTCTCGTAGTAGACCACTTTCCTCATCCTTTTGTGCTTGTCCCCTCTCCGATGTGGCTTGTGGGAGGAAGATCTCTCCTTCTTCTCTTTGTGGTGCGAAGAAGATTTCTTCTCCTTCCCTTTGTTGGAGGAGCTCTTCTTCTTCTCCTTCTTCTTGGTGCGGGACTCTTCCGATGAAGTGCTCCCGTGGCTTGTAGTGGGCTTTTCGCCGGTCTCCATCTCCTTCTTGGCGTGATCTCCCGACATCACTTCGAGCGGTTAGGCTCTAATGAAGCACCGGGCTCTGATACCAATTGAAAGTCGCCTAGAGGGGGGGTGAATAGGGCGAAACTGAAATTCTCAAAAATAATCACAACTACAAGCCGGGTTAGCGTTAGAAATATAAACGAGTCCGCGAGAGCAAAACAAATCGCAAGCAAATGAAGAGTGTGACACGCGGATTTGTTTTACCGAGGTTCGGTTCTTGCAAACCTACTCCCCGTTGAGGAGGCCACAAAGGTCGGGTCTCTTTCAACCCTTCCCTCTCTCAATCGGTCCCTTGGACCGAGTGAGCTTCTCTTCTCAAATTACTTGGGAATCAAACTTCCCGCAAGGGCCACCACACAATTGGTGCCTCTTGCCTCAATTACAAGTGAGTGTTTGATCACAAGAAAGAATCAAGAAAGAAGGAAGCAATCCAAGCGCAAGAGCTCGAAAGAACACAGGCAAATCTCTCTCTCTAGTCACTATGGCGTTGTGTGGAATTTGGAGAGGATTTGTTCTCTTTGGTGTGTCTAGAATTGAATGCTAGAGCTCTTGTAGTAGTTGGGAAGTGGAAAACTTGGATGCAATGAATAGTGGGGTGGTTGGGGTATTTATAGCCCCAACCACCAAACTTGACCGTTGGCTGGGCTGTCTGTTCGATGGCGCACCGGACAGTCCGGTGCACACCGGACAGTCCGGTGCCCCCGCCACGTCACCAGTGCCGTTGGAAATCGACCGTTGGAGTTCTGACTTCTGGGCCCGCCTTGATGTCCGGTGGCGCACCGGACATGTACTGTAGAGTGTCCGGTGCGCCAGCATGGGCGTGCCTGATCTCTGCGCGCGCTGGCGCGCAATAAATGCGCTGCAGGTAGCCGTTGGCGCCTGAAGTAGCCGTTGCTCCGCAGATGCACCGGACAGTCCGGTGCACACCGGACAGTCCGGTGAATTATAGCGGAGCGGCTGGAATACAAACCCGAGGCTGGCGAGTTCCTGGGGCCGCCCTTCCTTGGAGCACCGGACATGTCCGGTGCACACCGGACAGTCCGGTGAATTATAGCGGAGTGGCCCCTGGAAATTCCCGAAGGTGGCGAGTTCGAGTTGAAGTCCTCTGGTGCACCGGACGTGTCCGGTGGTGCACCGGACACTGTCCGGTGGCACACCGGACAGTCCGGTGTGCCAGACCAGAGGTGCCTTTGGTTGCCCCTTTTGCATTTTTGTTGAACCCAACACTTGGTCTTTTTATTGGCTAAGTGTGAACCTTTGACACCTGTATAACTTATGAACTAGAGCAAACTAGTTAGTCCAAAGATTTGTGTTGGGCAATTCAACCACCAAAATTATTTAGGAACTAGGTGTAAGCCTAATTCCCTTTCAGCGCCGCCGGGTCGTGCGCTGGGTCGCCTCGAGTCGCGGCATAGGCTCCGCAACCGAAGAGGCGCGACGGTGGCACAAGTGGTGGCGCGGTTGCTTGCATGCAGCAACTGGCGCGCTGGTTGCGTGACGCGTGGGCCTGGGCCTCCCTCGGGCGTCCTGCCGCAGCCGAAGCACCAGATCGCCCACCTGGAGGTCTCGGGACCGGACCCCTCGGGCGTGGTAGCGTCGCAGGGACTGCTGGTACCGTGCCGAGTGTAGTAAGGCCTTGTCCCGAGTCTCTTCCAGCTGGTCCAGTGAGTCTTCTCGGCTAGCTTGGTTGCTTTGTTCGTTGTAGGCCCTTGCCCTCGGGGAGCCGTATTCCAGGTCAGTGGGCAAGATGGCCTCGGCCCCATAGACCAGGAAGAACGGCGTGAAACCCGTGGCTCGGCTTGGCGTTGTCCTCAGGCTCCAGACCACCGAGGGGAGTTCCTTCATCCATCGCTTGCCGAACTTGTTGAGGCCGTTGTAGATCCGGGGCTTGAGCCCTTGTAGAATCATGCCGTTGGCACGCTCCACTTGCCCATTCGACATGGGATGAGCCACGGCGGCCCAGTCCACCCGGATGTGGTGATCTTCGCAAAAATCCAAGAATTTTTTGCCGGTGAACTGGGTACCGTTGTCGGTGATGATGGAGTTTGGGACCCCGAAGCGATGGATGATGTTGGTGAAGAACGCCACCGCCTGCTCGGACCTGATGCTGTTCAGGGGTCGGACCTCGATCCACTTGGAGAATTTGTCGATGGCGACCAGCAGGTGCGTGTAGCCCCCGGGCGCCTTCTGCAAGGGACCGACGAGGTCCAGACCCCATACAGCAAAGGGCCAGGTGATGGGTATCGTCTGTAGAGCTTGAGCGGGCAGGTGGGTCTGCTTCGCATAGAATTGGCACCCTTCGCAGGTGCGGACAATTCTAGTGGCGTCAGCCACCGCCGTTGGCCAGTAGAAGCCTTGCCGGAAAGCATTCCCGACAAGGGCTCGGGGTGCTGCATGATGGCCGCAAGCCCCCGAGTGTATTTCTTGAAGGAGTTCCTGACCTTCGGCGATGGAGATGCATCGCTGGAGGATGCCCGAGGGGCTGCGGTGGTAGAGCTCCCCCTCATCGCCCAGCAAGACGAACGACTTGGCGCGTCGAGCTACCCGCCGAGCCTCGGCTTGGTCGAGGGGTAGCTCTCCCTGGCGGAGATATCGCAGGTACGGGGCCTGCCAATTTCGATCAGGCGTGGCCCCGCTCTGCTCTTCCTCGACGTGCAGCGCCTCGCCCTCGGGGGCCGAGGGTACCTCGGGCTGCGCCGAGGGTGCCTCGGGCCGTGCCGAGGGTGCCTCGGGCTGTGCCGAGGGTGCCTCGGGCTCGGGAGCGACGTTGATCTTGACGGAGGGTTGATGCAGATCCCGGGAGAAGACGTCCGGGGGGACCGTCGTTCGCCCCGAGGCTATTTTAGCCAGCTCGTCTGCAGTCTCGTTGTAGCGCCGAGCGATGTGGTTGAGCTCGAGCCCGAAGAACTTGTCTTCCAGGCGCCGAACCTCATCGCAGTAGGCCTCCATCTTCGGGTCGCGGCAGTGGGAGTTCTTCATGACTTGGTCGATGACGAGCTGCGAGTCACCGCGGGCGTCGAGGCGTCTGACCCCTAGCTCGATGGCGATCCGCAACCCGTTGACCAGAGCCTCGTACTCGGCCACATTGTTGGACGCCGGGAAATGGAGGCGGAGCACGTAGCGTAGGTGCTTCCCAAGGGGCGAGATGAAGAGCAGGCCCGCGCCGGCTCCCGTCTTCATCAGCGACCCGTCGAAAAACATGGTCCAGAGCTCCGGTTGGATCGGAGCCGTCGGCAGCTGGGTGTCGACCCATTCGGCCACGAAGTCCGCCAACACCTGGGACTTGATGGCCTTCCGAGGGGCGAATGAGATTGTTTCGCCCATGATTTCCACCGCCCACTTTGCGATCCTGCCCGAGGCTTCTCGGCACTGGATGATCTCCCCAGGGGGAAGGATGACACCACAGTTACCGGATGAGACTCGAAGTAGTGTCATAACTTCCGCCTTGTCAGGATCACAGCATACAGCAGCTTCTGAACTTGTGGGTAGCGGATCTTGGTCTCGGACAGTACTTCGCTGACGAAGTAGACTGGCCTCTGAACGGGCAATGCATGCCCCTCTTCTTGCCTCTCAACTACAATCGCGGCGCTAACCACCTGAGTGGTAGCGGCGACGTAGACCAAGAGGGCTTCTCCATCAGCTGGGGGCACCAAGACAGGCGCCTTTGTAAGGAGCGCCTTTAGGTTCCCGAGGGCTTCCTCGGCCTCAGGGGTCCAAGCGAAACACTCGGCCTTCCTTAAGAGGCGGTACAGAGGCAGACCTCTTTCGCCGAGGCGTGAGATGAAGCGGCTCAGGGCCGCAAGACATCCCATGACCCTCTGTACGCCTTTTAAGTCCTTGATGGGTCCCATGCTGGTGATGGCTGCGATCTTCTCCGGGTTGGCTTCGATGCCTCGCTCGGAGACGATGAACCCCAGGAGCATGCCTCGGGGCACCCCGAAGACACACTTCTCAGGATTGAGCTTGACTCCTTTCGCCTTGAGACATCGGAATGTCACTTCAAGGTCGGAGAGGAGGTCGGAAGCCTTCCTTGTCTTGACTACGATGTCATCGACGTAGGCCTCGACTGTGCGACCGATGTGTTCGCCGAACACATGGTTCATGCATCGCTGGTACGTCGCGCCCGCATTCCTCAAACCGAACGGCATGGTGACATAGCAGTACATGCCGAACGGCGTGATGAAAGAAGTCGCGAGCTGGTCGGACTCTTTCATCCGGATTTGGTGATACCCTGAGTAGGCATCGAGGAAGGACAGGGTTTCGCACCCAGCGGTGGAATCCACGATTTGATCGATGCGAGGTAGAGGGTAGGGAACCTTCGGACATGCTTTGTTGAGACCAGTGTAGTCTACACACATCCGCCATTTCCCCCCCCCCCTTTCTTCCTCACAAGCACAGGGTTGGCAAGCCATTCGGGATGGAATACCTCTTTGATGAACCCTGCTGCCATTAGCTTGTGGATCTCCTCGCCTATCGCTCTGCGCTTCTCCTCGTCGAATCGGCGCAGAGGCTGCCTGACGGGTCGGGCTCCGGACCGAATATCCAGCGAGTGCTCGGCGACATCCCTCGGTATGCCGGGCATGTCCGAGGGACTCCACGCAAAGACGTCGGCGTTTGCGCGGAGAAAGTCGACGAGCACTACTTCCTATTTGGGGTCGAGCCCGGAACCGATCCGGATCTGCTTGGAGGTGTCGCCACGGGGGTCGAGAGGGACGGCCTTAACCGTCTCCGCTGGCTCGAAGTTGCCGGCATGACGCTTCACATCTGGCACCTTTTTGGAGAGGTTCTCTAGGTCGGCGATGAGGGCCTCGGACTCGGCGAGGGCCTCGGCGTACTCCACGCACTCCACGTCGCATTCGAATGCGTGTTTGTACGTGGGACCGACGGTGATGACCCCGTTGGGGCCCGGCATCTTGAGCTTCAGGTAGGTGTAGTTGGGGACGGCCATGAACTTCGCGTAGCATGGCCTTCCCAGTACCGCGTGGTAGGTTCCTCGAAACCCGACCACCTCGAACGTCAAGGTCTCCCTTCGGAAGTTGGAGGGCGTTCCGAAGCAGACGGGGAGGTCGAGTCGTCCGAGGGGCTGGACGCGCTTCCCAGGGATGATCCCGTGGAAGGGCGCAGCGCCTGCTTGTCACACCCGGATTTTAGGGGTCCAAAGCCCGGGCGTAAACATAATCACCAGGTGTGCTGGGACCAAGTCTCACACATATGATGAATCATGGCACAGGATCGAATGTCACATCTTTACTATATAATAGGAGTTCTATACAAAATAAATAATTACATTATAAGGAGACAACGGTCCAGCAACCCAAAGTTGACTGGGAGACGACGACCTAGACCACTCACGAGCTCATCACAGCATCCTCCATGCGCATCATCCTGCGGCACCTGTTCTTGACCTGTGGGGGGGTGTGAGACAGCAAGAGTGAGCTCACATACGTTCATCGCTCAACAAGTTGTGGGGAATAATGTGCATGAACTCGCCAAAGGCGGGAGCTCATGTGAAGTGTAAGGCTTACCAAAGAGGATGGTTAGAGCTGAGCATTGCTTTTATAGTTGGTCAAAATTTTATTAGCAATTACTAAGTATAAGTAAATACCAACCCAATTAAGTAGTAGAACAAAAGTAACAACATCACCTGCTATGCAATGCATATGACAAATTGAATTTAAGTTTCATAATTTAATCATCAGAGAGTCCTGAGCTGCTCATGACCGTGAGCTCGGCTAGTATACCAGTTTTACACTCTGCAGAGGTGGTACCCTTTACCCACAAGTCATGTTACCCATCTGCCAAGGGATCGCGACTTCCCATACACCTCTACCGAGGAGGCGAGGCAGGGTAACACTACGAGGCCTTTACAAAGTTCCACTAGCTTCAGAAAACCCGCTACAGTTTATAGGAAGCTCCAATGCAGGAATCCCTTGCAGGACCGCCATCGCAGCAAAATCCTCCCGAGGGCCTCCCTACACTGACCACTCCCCTACTGCCCTTGCCCCTTTCGGGTAAGGTAGTCCTCCACTAGCTTTCCTAATTAGTCAGCCAAGGGCGTCCATAAACCCTTGTGGTGGCACGTGTTTCTCAAGTTAAGCTCTATGTTCCAATTAACATTTAATGATCTTGTCATGAACATAAATAAAATAACAACATAATTGGAACATAGATATAATGAAATATTAACCCAAAACCATATAAAGCAGTAGCAGAACTACCCAAGTGATTCGGGGGTAAACAAGGTATTCAGGATAAACAAACTAGGGTGACCTATTGGGTCCCATCAAAATTAACCTATGCAGATCATTATGATTAATTAGAACATGAGTGGGTAAAAAGAAGTGATCAAGGGCACAACTTGCCTGGGACTTGAGATTCCAGGTACCAACTTGCTCTTCAGATGACACGTGTCCTCACGCTAGTCGTAGCAATACAAACAAACATGGTATAGGCAAAATTAACATTACACCAAACATAAGAATAAACTGAATAATAATAATCTGCACGTCGCTACGAGATCGTGGGCTCGAGAATCACTAAATTCGAAGTTACGGTTATTGAGTTATGATTTTCTAAAGTTATTAAGTGATTGGTATGGAATAAATTAAGTAGACAAATTTAATCTAGGTTTCATGTATAAACAGAGTTACCAAGTGATAAACAATATTAATATAAAATTATTGCAACAGTAAATGGATTAAAAAGAAGCTAAGATGAATTTTCTATGAATTATATAAGTTCTGGAATTATTTTGGCACTAAAAATCTATTTTCTAAACCCTTTTTCCTATTTTCTCGGACCTCAGGACTGCGCACACGAATCTGGAGAAGTTCAGGGTTCAAACTATAAATTCCAGGACCACAGTGTAATGATCTAAATACTATAATGGATGGCGGGTTCACTTCTTAAAAACAGAGGGGCTTTACTAGAAAGTGTCTCGGCCGAAGGGGTATCGGCCAACGAGCACCGCTGGATGCAGGATCAACGGCGTAGATTACACAATCCTCTTTATGAACTGGTACGCCAAGACGACCATCGGATGTGAAATATACGATCACGATTTAACATAGCGAAGAGGTAAGATCGATCTGATCCTGACCATTACTTCACAGATCGACGGTCGCCCACGTGGGATGTGCTCGCCTAATCCTGACCGTTTATCTCAAGACTGACGGCACCCGAGCAGCACCCATTTCTATCTCTTTCTTATCCCACTCACTAACTACCCCGGCGATCGCACTTCCTCCCCACGGCGGCGCTATAGCTAGGACTACCCCACCCATCGACCCGGCGACCAAGCTTCAATCTATATGGTTTAATAGGCCGTGGAGCATCGCATGGGGCCATACCTGCACTTGAAGTAGAGCAGCAGCAAACGATGCTGGGCGGCAACGCACCGACGAGTCCCAGCCCGATGCACCGATGAACTATTCCATGCCTACCAGCGAAACACGACGTGGAGAACAGAGGGAATCATCCAGCTGGGAGTTCGTATCTGGACTCAGCAGGCAGCAGGATTGCCCAGGCGGCAGACCCTTCTCTCTCAAATTCCTCTCTGCGGATGGTGGGTGTCCTCTTCTCTTTCCTCTATCTATTTTCTTGGCTTCGCACCGCGCATCTTGCCAGACGCCCGATGGCTTGGCGGCGAAGACCCGTGCCCGGCACCTAGCAGTGGCGCGGATCAAGCAAGGAAGCGGACAGGGATTTATATATCCCAGTAGGCAGATCCAAGGCCGCAAGACATCCGCCAAGTCCGAGAAAAAGAAAAATACGACGGTGGTTATGGAAGCCATAGCTTGTTCAGGATTTGCGGAGGAGTTCGTTTAGCTTGAGCTAGGGGCGAGATTCGTGGGATACGGAGTTCGCTGGGGACATCCGCGCGATGCATGCAGTTTGTTGCGATGGAGGCGGTGCTGACCTCCGTATCCACATGCAAAATGGTCGGGCACACGCAACGGAGAGAGAGACCGAGTAGGAAGCAAAGTTTGTTACCACCAGCTCGATTTGCATGTGCATGTGCATGGCGCATGACCCAACAGGTAGGCTTAGTTCTTTTTTTATTTATTTCCTGTTTTCAAAGTCTAATTAAATTTTAAGCTTGGTTTTGAAATACAAACTACATCTAAATGCACAAACAAAAGCTTCAATATGAATGCAAAAATATAATTTTTATTTATTGTTCTTCTCATGTATATAAATGCTTCTAACTTTGTATGTAATTTGGTAGTGTTTTTTTTGTAACCAATAATCCACTCTAATACAGGAAGAGAATATCTTTGTTTGCTTAAATTCAAATCCAGTGTTTTGAATTCAAATCTACATTTGAACCATCTAGCTTTTCCTTTTATTTGTCTTAGGAGATTAATCTAAAAGGTGAGAAAAAATCTTTATCCCAGACACTTGAAATTTTTAAATCTTTAGAAGGTTTCCTTAAATACCAAAATAGGACTTTAGGGTGTTACACTGCTCGGACGGAGGATAGATCGACGCGCAAGAGCTTGAGGGTCTCGGCGTAGATGATGTTGAGGCAGCTGCCCCCATCCATCAGGACCTTGGTGAGCCTGACGTTGCCGATGACGGGGTCGACGACGAGTGGGTATTTCCCCGGGCTCGGCACGTGGTCGGGGTGGTCAGCCTGGTCGAAGGTGATGGGCTTGTCGGACCAGTCTAGGTAGACTGGCGCCGCCACCTTCACCGAGCAGACCTCCCGGCGCTCTTGCTTGTGATGCCGAGCCGAGGCATTCGCTGCATGCCCACCGTAGATCATGAAGCAGTCGCGGACCTCGGGGTACTCTCCTGCTTGGTGATCTTCTTTCTTGTCATCGTTGTGGGCCCTGCCACCCTCCGCGGGTGGCCCGGCCCTGTGGAAGTGGCGCCGAAGCATGACGCACTCCTCGAGAGTGTGCTTGACGGGCCCCTGATGGTAGGGGCACGGCTCCTTGAGCATCTTGTCGAAGAGGTTTGCACCTCTGGGGGGCTTCCGAGGGTTCTTGTACTCGGCGGCGGCGACAAGGTCCGCGTCAGCGGCGTCGCGTTTCGATTGCGACTTCTTCTTGCCCTTCTTCTTGGCGCCACGCAGAGTAGATGCCTCGGGAGCCTCTTCCGATGGGCGGCCCTGGGGCTGCTTGTCCTTTCGGAAGATAGCCTCGACCGCCTCCTGGCCAGAGGCGAACTTGGTAGCGATGTCCATCAGCTCGCTCGCCCTGGTGGGGGTTTTGCGACCCAACTTGCTCACCAGGTCACGGCAAGTGGTGCCGGCAAGGAACGCGCCGATGACATCCGAGTCGGTGATGTTGGGCAGCTCGGTGCGCTGCTTCGAGAATCGCCGGATGTAGTCCCGGAGCGACTCTCCTGGCTGTTGCCGGCAGCTTCGAAGGTCCCAGGAATTCCCGGGGCGCATGTATGTGCCCTGGAAATTGCCGACGATGGCTTGGACCAAGTCGTCCCAGCTGGAGATCTGCCCCGGAGGCAGGTGCTCCAACCAGGCGCGAGCAGTGTCGGAGAGGAACAGGGGGAGGTTTCGGATGATGAGGTTATCGTCGTCCGTTCCACCCAGTTGGCAGGCCAGGCGGTAGTCCGCGAGCCACAGTTCCGGTCTCGTTTCCCCCGAGTACTTTGTGATGGTAGTCGGGGGTCGGAACCGGGTCGGGAACGCGCCCGTCGGATGGCCCGACTGAAGGCCTGCGGACCGGGTGGTTCGGGCGAGGGACTCCGATCCTCCCCGCTGTCGTAGCGCCCCCCACGCCTGGGGTGGTCGCCTCGGCGCACCCTTTCGTCGAGATGGGCCCGACGGTCACGTCGATGGTGCTCGTTGCCGAGGTGGCCCGGGGCCGCAGGCGCGGTGTTGCGCGTGCGTCCGGTGTAGACCGAGGCTTCCCGCATGAATCGGGAAGTCGCGGCATGAGGTTCCGAGGGGTATCCCTGCCTTCGGGAGGCAGTGCTCTCGGCCCGTCGGGTCGCAGCGCCTTCCAGGAGATTCTTGAGCTCTCCCTGGATCCGCCGACCCTCGGTAGTTGATGGCTCCGGCATCGCGCGGAGGAGCATCGCTGCGGCTGCCAGGTTCTGACCAACCCCGCTGGATGCGGGCGGCGGCCTGACCCTGACATCGTTGGCGACGCGGTGCTGGAGACCTTGGGGCAGGTGACGTATTTCTCCGGCCGGGGGTTGGCCCGCCCATACCTGTCCGACGTCCCGACGGATCGGCTCAAGCGCTCCTGTTCCCTCGTTGAGCCTGGCCTGCGCCCCGCGGACTTGCTCGAGTTGTGGGTCGTGACCCCCCGCCGGAACGGGGACCACAGCTAGCTCCCGCGGGATGTCGGCGCGAGGCGCCGGCCTAGGAAGATCACCGTCCTCTGGCATGCCGAGATGGTTGCCTTTGGAGGGATCCCCTAGCTCGATGTGGAAACATTCGCGGCTTGGGCCGCAGCCCTCGTCGTCAAGGCTGCGGCTTCCGTCGGAACAGTCGGAGAGGCAGTAGTTACATGCGGTCATGAAGTCCCGCATGGCACCGGGGTTGCCAAGTCCAGAGAAATCCCAACAGATGCTGGGATCGTCATCTTCCTCGGACCCAGAGGGCCCGTAGGTTGAGACGTCCGTCAACCGGTCCCAAGGCGACCGCATACGAAACCCCAGTGGGGTTGCACTCGCCTCAATGAGAGCGCCCGCCAAAGCAAGGTTGCTAGGCGGGTTGAGGCCGAGTCGAAATGACGTAAGATGGGGATTAGTCAGTACCTTTTGGTCGACGCGGAGCGACGTAGTCACATCGGGGACTGGTTGCGCCGTCATCTCAGGTACAAGGGCGACGTCCTGCAAGCTTTCCGCGAGCGCGCTGGCGTCGTCTTCTTGCTCGGGATCAGCGTGTCGCGGGGGGACGGCGCTTGCCTTCGTCTCGAACGCGAGGTCGACGCCCGGCGTGCCTTCCGTCTGGGCGTCGGGGGCGTCGATTCGCTCGACGGCCGACGAAGCGCGGCCTCCCGCTTGGCCTTGGTTGCCCCGCCTCCTCCTCCGTTGGCGGGGGAGAGGACGGAGCGAGCTCGAATGTTGTTCTTCCACCACGCGGGGAAGATGTCGTCGATTCCGCCGTCGGCGGGCGGGTTGTCGGCCGCCATTGTCGTTGTCGCACGACGGTGGAAGGAGTATCATGTCGTAGCTGCCGTCGAAGGACATGAACTCAAGACTCCCGAAACGGAGCACCGTCCCGGGCCGGAGAGGTTGCTGGAGACTGCCCATCTGGAGCTTGACGGGAAGCTGTTCGTCAACACGCAGCAGGCCCCTACCTGGCGCGCCAACTGTCGGCGTTTCGAGACCGGGGGGTCCCTAAGCCGACGAGTGAGTGTGCTGCGTGCCCCAGCCCAGATGGGTCGAGCGCGTGGGCGAGCGCGAAGGGGGGAGAGGCGAGGTGGCCGGAGACGGGCGTGAGAGAGGTGGAAGTCCCGCGGCCTTCGTGTTCGTCCCGCGCCCAGGTCGGGTGCGCTTGCAGTAGGGGGGTTACAAGCGTCCACGCGGGTGAGGGAAGCGAGCGGCCCCAAGAGAGCGCCTGTCCCGTCCTCGGTCCCGCGCGGCCAACCTTCTCTGAGAAGGCCCTGGTCCTTCCTTTTATAGGCGTAAGGAGAGGATCCAGGTGTACAATGGGGGTGTAGCAGAGTGCTACGTGTCTAGCGGAGGGAGAGCTAGCGCCCTAAGTACATGCCAATGTGGCAGCCAGAGAGATCTTGGCACCCTGCTGGTGTGATGTCGTGGCTGTCGAAGGAGCAACGGAGCTTGGCGGAAGGACAGCTGTCGGAGCGGTCGAGTCCTTGCTGACGTCCACCTGCTTCCGTAAGAGAGCTGAGAGCCGCCGCCGTCATAGAGCTTGGGAGGCGCCATCATTGCCTATCTGGCGGAGCTGGCCAGATGGGACACCGGTCTTGTTCTCTGCGGCCCTGTTGACGTGGCGGGCCCGCGCCCGAGGCCGGGCGACGTGGGGGCTCCTCCGAAGCTGGGGTCGAATCTGTCTTCCGTTGCCGAGGCCGAGTCCGAGCCCCTGGGTCGGGCGAGGCGGAAGTCGTTCGGCAGAGGCCAGGGCGGAGTCCGAGCCCTGGGGTCGGGCGAGGCGGAGTTCGTCGTCTTCCGGGGCCGAGCCCGAGTCCGAGCCCTGGGGTCGGGCGGAGCGGAGTTCGCCGTCTTTCGGGTCTTAGCCCGAGTCCGAGCCCTGGGGTCGGGCGGAGCGGAGTTCGCCGTCTTCCGGGTCTCAGCCCGAGTCCGAGCCCTGGGGTCGGGCGGAGCGGAGTTCGCCGTCTTCCGGGTCTTAGCCCGAGTCCGAGCCCTGGGGTCGGGCGGAGCGGAGTTCGCCGTCTTCCGGGTCTTAGCCCGAGTCCGAGCCCTGGGGTCGGGCGAAGCGGAGTTCCCTATGGCGCCCCTGGCGAGGCCTGACTGCCTGTCAGACTCAATCTGTCGAGTGGCACCGCAATCGGAGTGGCGCAGGCGGCGCTGCCTTCTGTCAGACCGGTCAGTGGAGCAGCGGAGTGACGGCGGTCACTTCGGCTCTGCCGGGGGGCGTGCGTCAGGATAGAGGTGTCAGGCCACCTTTGCGTTAAATGCCCCTGCAACTCGGTCAGTCGGTGCGGCGATTTAGTCAGGGTTGCTTCTTAGCGAAGCCAAGGCCTCGGGCGAGCCGGAGATGCGTCCGCCGTTAAAAGGGGGGCCTCGGGCGAGACGGAAGTCCCTCGAGGTCGGCTGCCCGAGTCCGAGGCTAGGCTCGGGTGAAGCGTGATCGAGTCACTCGTATGGACTGATCCCTGACTTAATCGCACCCATCAGGCCTCTGCAGCTTTATGCTGATGGGGTTACCAGCTGAGAATTAGGCGTCTTGAGGGTACCCCTAATTATGGTCCCCAACAGCATTAGGAGTAGTTCTAGTTTAGCCCTAGTTTAGTATTCCAATTCCCAAATTCTTCGCTTCTCTTCGACTCTACGTCGATTAGAGGAGTCTAGGTCGGCCTGCCGAGCCTAGACAACCCCTAGGATCTCTCCTCCCCGACGGGGTCCCTCCCGGGAGCGAGATCCAGGCGCCGCCGGCGACCTTTCGCCGCCCCTGCGCACGCGCGGACCGTCCGGCCCCAGGGCGCGGACCATCGGGCCGTCCGCGCCTGTGCAGAGAGCACCGCCGCCGGTTCTTGTTGAGTGTTTGGCGCCAAAAAAGTGTCAACAATATGTAGTACTTGTTTTCTCAATTTCTTGCGTTAACAACTTTGACAGACGATTTGATAGGTGAGAAAAGCCAGGTTAACGATCAGCAAATCAGAGGAGCAATATTTTTAATTTGTTCAATTTATTTTTGTGTGCAGATACTCTTAAAATTAATTAAAGACACCATTAGTCTTCGTTACTCAGAAGATGCTTCGCCTGTTGCGAGCCTAGATAGCTAGGTTGCGTCGCTAGTTGCAAGCTTATGAGATGTGTGTCGATAAGTTTTAAAATGCATTTTAGTTTGTTAGGGACTGTTTGATTGGACTTTTTTACCTGCTTTTTCTGATAATCTGATGTGGGCAAAATCTCACTGTAGAGTGAATCTAAGTATTGTTAGGATTACGTGTGGAGAAAGATGAAGACGTCTATAGAGTTCGGAATCTATAAAGTGACGGATTCCTACTGTTACAATGATTCGACCGATTATGTGTTTATGTTAATTTTGGATGGTTTTTACTAAATCAATTTTTATAGAAGTCGGCTGAAAAGCTGAACGTTTAGCAGCAACAGCTTTTGGTGTTCAGAAACTGAAAAAAGCTGAAACAAATATAACATTAACCTTGTTAAGTAAAGTTGAAACAAATATAATATTAACCTTGTTAAGTGGCGCACCGCACTGGTTGGTATGATCCAGAAATAGACTTTGCGATGCACTGTTTTTTTTTAAAATGTAAAAAAACGAATTTATAAAAAGATATATCAAAATGAAAGTAACTCGCCGTCGTACCCTAGGCTTACCCAGACCATCTTGGCACTGTGGACCCTCTCGAAGTAGTAGTACCCGAAGAAAAATTTGGGTTGGCGTGGCTGGTTCTGACGGTTTTTTTTTTTTTGAAAATTCACTAATCACGGTTGCTAAAATGTAGTGCAGGTCGTAGCATGCAGGCAAGGTTGATGACCCCGTCGACGTAATCCTGTAGATGTACATGCAATTGTACTTTAATTTCGAAGGAACGACAAGTCGACAAGACTCTGTATGAAAAGACGGCCCCGCCGAGCGCCTGATCAGAGCGCATTGACTGATCTGGGGTGTGTGTTTAGGAGGACTTCGTTTCAATAGCACATGCCAAGTTGGGAGCATATCTGGTGAGCACGGACGTTTGGTGCGTATCGTGTGCATTTTATATCCTATCCATCCATTCAAATCCAACGGCTCTTGTTTTCCTCACACGTTACCCCTTCCACCTTCCCTCTTCTTTGGTCTGCTCCCTTTGCAACCCCCCCCCCCCCCCCACGCCTCACCCTTCTATCTTTCACCTTTGAACAGGCAGAACGGCCATGAACTGGCGGCTAGGGTTGCCGTCGTTGGCCTCTTGACCTCCCGCCGCCGGCTTTTGGCCTCTCGTCAGAGGTGCCCACAATCGCCAACCACATCCGTCGTGCCGAAGGCCTCCCCAGTTGTCTCCCTCACGCGCCAGCCAGGCACACCGCTGCTCGCATATGGACTTCAGCGAGACACTGTCTGGCTTGGACACGCCCCCAATAGGTGGTTTCATGGAGCTTCTCAACGTCATGGGTGGATTTGAAAGTCACGCCATGCTCGCAACCCCTATCCAGGACGCTGCTGCTATCGTGTCGCCGGCCATGGCTACCGATGTCGTGCCGCCGATCGTTGTCCAAGACAACGTTGTTGTTGTGGCGCCAACCATGTTGTCCCATGTCCATGACGTTGTTGCTATCGTGACGCCAACCATACCGGCCCCTTCCCAGGACACCATCGCTGCTACGACGCCAACCATGCTGGTCCAAGTCCAGGATGTACCTGCTGTCGTGTCGCCGACCATGGCTTCTCCTGTCGAAGATGATGGATGTATTACACCAACAAAAAATTCTATATTGCAAACATCGGTGAGCTATTTCGCATTAAATACATCTGATGTAGAATCCAATTGCTATTATGTTGATAAATCCATATTATGTTGATAAATCCATATCATCTAAAGAGTGTGTATGGGGTTCAAAAACAGGACAAGAATTTGATATTCGGTGGAATGATATCATGACTACTTATGGTCTACATGGGAATGAATGGTTGACTAATAGGTATCAAATTTGGGAGTCATGGATTCCAGCATACTTTATGGATGTACCCCTTGCAGGACTCCTCAGAACTACCTCAAGATCTGAAAGCTCAAATTCATTCTTCAATCGCTTTATCCATCGGAAATTGAGTTTTGTTGAGTTTTGGCTTCGATTTGAAACAGCCTTAGAGTGCCAACGACATGAAGAGCTACAAGCAGATATGATTAGTATTCATAGGACACCACTATTGAGTACACCATGGCCTATGGAGAAGCAAATAAGCATATTATACACGCATCAAGTGTTCAGATTATTCCAAAATGAAGTGGTAGCTGCTAGGGACCATTGCTTTGTTGTACAAATTGTGCAGCAAGAGGGTGCCAAGATTGTTATAATTAATGAAGGATCTATGAGGGAAAGGATGGTTCAGTGGAGTGAATCAATGATATTTGGAACCTGCACATGCAAATTATTTGAGAGGATGGGAATTCCATGTCGTCATATTATTCTAACATTAAGAGGTGAAAAGCTTTATGAGGTTCCATCTTCTTATATTTTGAAGAGATGGCAGACAAGATGCAAAAGGTAAAATAAACCATGCCATATATTTTTTACGTTCCTAATTATGAATTATTTTTTACCTAATTATTTACATGTTACATAGAGAGAAGCAATTTGATGAGGAAGGCACTTTATTAGAGGAGAAGCCCTTAGATGCTAGTGAAGTGAGAAGAAGGAAAAAGATAGCAGCGATACGAAACAAGGTAGAAGATTTGATCCAAAGAGCAAAGAATTCGAATGAAGGTATTGATTTCTTGGAAACAAGTGTGATGAACATAGAGGCTGCTCTTGGTCAAATTGTGTCGAACACTATTCAATCTACACAACAAGAAGAATATGAGGGCTTCATTGGTTGCAAAATTCCAGCCCAAGTTAAAATTCATCCTCCAACTGATGTTCGTTCAAAAGGAAGGAGTAAAAGAATCAAGGGAGCCAAAGAACTACCTAAATCGCGCAAGGCAAAAAATGCTAAGACTGTGATGAAGGAGCCACCTCACTAGATCAGTTTCTATTGATTAGATTTTGGCATTTTGCTTATCTTGTCTAGACAACTAAGTACTTCAGACCAATTTGGTCCACTTTGCTGATCAAACAAGAGCTAATATTTTGGTGACCACCCATTCAGTAACTTCTGTAATTTCTGAAACTTCACAATGCAACTTGCTGCAATCCAAAATGAGTTCAGATAATGGAGCCATCTGAATATCTGTCTATTGCAGTAATATGTTCGATTGATGCTTGTCTAATGCAGTAATATGTTATGTTTTCTTTGACTATGCCATCTGGATATTGGTACTACTTGTGCTTGAGTCTGAACTTTAGTGTCTAATGCAGTAGTGTTCTATTTTATTTGACTACGCCATCTGAACCTACGCCATCTAAACATTCATGGTCTTCCTGCTGCCGTGGTTGTGGCTGACAGCAGGTGGTGCTCTCGTTTCTGTGTTCGAAGGTAGAGATAGAAGGGTGAGGCGTGGGAGTTTTTGCAAAGGGAGCAGACCAAATAAAAGGGGAGGTGGAAGGGGTAACATGTGAGGAAAACAGGAGCTGTTGGATTTGAATGGATGGATAGGATATAAAATGCACACGATACGCACCAAACGTCTGTGCTCACCAGATATGCTCCCTGCCAAGTTTATGGATGATGAGCTACTGTTGTGGCTGCACGTGTAGCCGAGCAGTTCGACCCTGCTCGGTAAAAAAATAAAAGTGGTCCTGAAAATTAGATCCAATAGCTTTGTCATCAACCTCGCTACTCTATTTCACTCGGCATCAGGTCTCCCTCGCTAGCCAATTTCACCGAGGTGAGCTCACTAGCCATCACCAGCGTGTGCGCCCATGTAACAATCCTTGCGGCCCATGCAACATGCAACCATCTGGTGAGCCCATACAACGATCCTGCAGCACTTTGTTATATGTATGGACAAAAAAGCTAACTTTTAGATACTCTTTTGGTTAACACGAGCTAAAGGAAATTTTCTATTTTAAAAACTCCACTGCAAAACTCTATATTTACCTAAGACTTTATATAAACCGTTGGAGTTGCTTTAAGCTAACAATTACTGTAGCAATAACCGTTACATCTGCAACGGCTATTGTTAAGCAAAAACGAACATGCATGGGAGAACGAGGCTTCTCTAGGAAATCGGTACCGATTCAAGCTACGGTACCGGTTTTAACCACCGCCATCCTGTAGATAGCATTAGTACAGGTTGGTGTCTCCAACTAATACTAATGTTAAGTTTTTAGTACCGATTAATGACATCAATCGATACTTACATACCTCGAGTTTGCGCTTGAAACAGAGAGTTAAGCCAATACTAAATGTTTTTTTCTCTATTCCCGCGTAGAAGTGTAAGTTCCCGCCCATTTTTTTGACAAGAGGATCACCCCATTTCTATTATATCATAACAGAAATACAAAAGTTTTTATGATGCACATATGGCAAACAGCGATAACACCTAGTCTGATCAAAGAATCTGATTCAGATTACATGACCAAACCATGCAAAATGATACTTATGTTATGGTTCTTAAAATGAAACAACACTAAAGGTTGTATTTGGTTCCTTTCTATAACTTCCTGTTCTCGTCTAAACATATTTAGTACTAGTTCTCTATTGAACAGATACTAAAGTATCCACTATGGCCTTTCTCAGGCCTTTCTCGTTAGTGAGCCCGTCGAGCCCCCTATAACCGCACCATCACTAATAAGTCCCATGCCCCTTGAACACATTGAAAACCAAAGCTTTGTATACCATTATTCTTGTGTATTTAACTAGTGGCGTTGTTTTTTGTGTATCTTCGCTATATAATTAGCATTTCCTACATGCCAGCAAGCTTGATATATATAAAATAATGTTTTCCCATAATGCCTACATCGTTTAGTGTGGTACAGATTTCCTCGGATACTTATACTCATGAGGTCAAAATCACCCGTCGGATGACCCATACCCACAACGTCTATCAAAATAACACATTAAACAAACGGTGGATTTTGAACTAAGTCGTAATACCATGCATTCATCAATCCAAATATATATCTAGTACTTATGGTTACGGAGTAGAAAATTTTTTATATAGCTAAGGTTTTATGTTGTTTTAGGCTGGACCAAGTTTATGTATTGGTTTAAGCCAAAATTATGCAGGGTATTTAATACCCATGAGTTAATAGGTATGAGTGAGGACAGAACGTTTTAGTAGTTGTTTACCCATTAGATGAAGGTTTTTAGTTCACATACATTCGATAATAAAGTAAATATCCATTGAGTATGAGATCGTGGGTCTCTATTGCCATCTGAATGCCTAGCTATGATAGGTTGATAGCAGGGGTGAATTTAGTAGGGTTTATCGAGGTCAGCTGACCTCGATAAAATTCATAAATCTCTTTAGCAAAGTACTATTAAAGTTCAAGAAATTTTATATTATATAGTAAAGATAACTCTGATGAATCCAACGATATTTTTAGTTAGACTGCCACTGGTCGATAGGATACAAACGGATGGGCTATCCAGCTAGGACGCGCCATTCTTTACTATTATTAATTCAGAATGAATTAAGCATGCGCGTGTTCTGCTCATCGGCCCCGCTCCGATCATTCTCACAACAATGCAAACAGACAACAGATCGGACGTAAACGCTACCTGCTATAGGCTGTTACCAGCAGCTCTGCTTCCTGCAACAAGTAGATCGATCGTTCATGGTTGTTGCGTGCGCCATAAACAAATTTAATTAATCAGACCACAAGTTAGTCAGTTCGTCGTCGTAAAAAAACTAAACCATGCATCCAAACAAGACACACATACATTAATTAATTAATTAAAACCACGAGTTGGCTTGGGTCCGGTCGATCGGTTGCGTGACAGGGAGAAAGGTCGTCGTCTTCGTCCTGGAAAACAAATCAGGAAATGAAACAGATCGATGGGTGGTTAGTTGACCGATCGACGAGGCGGAGTCGGAGTGGACGCTGCATACTGAAAGCAAATTAAATCAGCAAGGTAATCTGGGTTCATCTCATGCATGTGCAGTTATTGCCGGCTGCAACTGCAAAATTAAGCGAGCGTGCAGTGGACATTACTATTATCTCTAGCATTGTTAGGCAGAGGGCGGCGACAATTGATGTTTGGTGTCTGCTAGGTGAAAATTGAAATTGCTTCCATTTTCCTAAGAAAAAATAAACTATTTTTTTAGAAAAATTGAAATCCTTGAAAAAAAATTGGTTCCCAAACTAGTCATTAAGTATGAATTTGAATATAGAACTTAAAGCCCTTTATTGTGAGAGCTCTATTAGACTATCTCCAGTATGCTTACTTATTTCATCTTCTATCTTAAACTATATTCGATAAACAGTATCGTTTGTAATATAAAACAGTATTTTATATAACCATATACACGATTTTATGGTTAGCCTATTGAATAGGGATGTAGATCTAAAGCACTACTGACAAGTGAATAATCTACTGGTCTTTGTGAACTCCACAAATGGATCTGTATATGAGACATGAGTGTTTAAGGTTGATATCTCAATCTTTATTTTATTTTTTGTTCCAAACTTAACTTCACAAACAGTGACATCTACAATATAAATCTCCTATTTTATATCATCTGTTATGGACAGTCTAACTACAGATAAGTGAATAATCTATGTGAACTCCACAAATCTCTAAGTTTTCAGAGCATCCTCTGAGGCACTCCACGAAATCTACAGATTTAGATTGAGACGGTCCATGTTTTTTATCTAGAGTTTTTGGAGCGAAAGTGTTTGGGTAGGATTTTTTTTTTAGTAAAACAGTTTCTTTCAGATCTGGAGCTGCTAGAGCTCACTCAAACATACCATAATTTTGTAGGTTTTATTTGTCTAGTTCCAATTTCAGTTCCTATAGAGCTGTAGTATAGTGTTGTAAAAAAATAACTGACGTCTATATAATTATTAATTAAGTTGATCATTCTTGTGCTGGGATCATCTCTGATATACAGTAGCTATTAATTAATTAGTTAAAAACGTAGTAAAAGGGTAAAGCTGGTAAAGCTGCCTACGATAATAAACTAATCACAAACCAGGTTATTATATACACTATACAGTTACACCAGCCGACAGTCAGAACTAACTGATCAACGAACTGAATAACAATAACTAATCAACCGGGCCCTCGAGGATCCGGTCAACACATCACATTTTCCCACACTCGCTTCCAATCAAACAAATTATTAGGGCTTGTTCGGTTAGCTCTCAATTCATATGAATTAAGTAAGATTAGATAAGTTTAAATCTTAAACAAGTTAATTTTTTTCTTAATTTTTTCCAATCTCATCCAATACATCTGTATTGGGAATAACCGAACAAGATCTAACAATCGCTTTACAAGTCAATTGCGCTTGCGCGGCGCGGGTGGCATTCAATATTTCCACTACATAAACAACTAGCACTGCATTGATCCCCTGTGTTGCGCGTGGCTTTAAGTACCACTGGTTGTTACTTACTTACGTCTCGGAAAAAAAGAACACATACTAGAGAAAAGTCTCCATTTTCTTGCGGAAAGATGTACTAACGAATATTTATCGCCCGCTAATTTATTTTTAAACTAAACAGCGATAAATAAAAAAGAACCGTAAGAGAGTATTAATTAATTAAGGGGTGGTTTGTTTATAGGAACTAATTTTTTAGTCCGTTTACTTTATTGTATTTTAATTCCTAAATTACCAAATAAGAGAACTAAAATAGAGTTTTAGTTTCCGTATTTAATAATTTAGAAAATAAAATGGAATAAAATAGAGGGATTAAAAACTAGTTCCTAAAAATTAAACACCCCTAAGTGGGTCAATTAATAACAAGCATGGGCATCTTACTCGTTTTTTTTATAGATTTCTTCCGTTTTTTTCTAGCACATCTCGTGAGAATGAATGGAATGTGTGGATAATCTATATACAAATGTATGTGTTATTTTGAATTACGTTTTGTAATGACAGACGATGGATGATTTACATGCAACATTAGGGTGTACTTTTTGTTCTATTCTTGATAATGATAGCAGTTGGTAATTTTGAATAAATTAAACTACAATAGATGTATTGCCTACCACCGACTAGTGACTACGATGATTAGAGTCCACCAAATCAAAGTTAGATATTTCTGAAAATTTAAAGAATTTATCTATTCTTTAGCGCGATAGCTGAAAACTAATGTGATACCTTTGTGGGGCCTCGATCTACTAATAACTAAATAGTGATAGTGTCGGATATAAAGTATGCCGTGCCTGCGTTGCGCGCGCTGCGAGCCAGGGGAGAGAGGCAGCATCGGTCCCGCGCCAACTGGCCAGTCTGGCTGGCCGCAGCCCTAGTGGCTAGTGCAGTACCGCCTCCGGGACCGCGACCCGGGGGAATTGGTTCCACTTCCACCCATCCCCGTGTGTTTCCGATTCCCCCCGTTCGGGAGCAGAGCATCCGCGCGCGATGGCCAAAGGTGAGAGTAGAGCGGCCGGCCGTGCAACATCTGCTGGTTCCGTTCCCGTCGAGCATCTTGTTCTCTGCTTCTGACGGGCGCCTTTCTTCTTTTGCCCTCTTGTATGGACGGATCCATGCATGCACAGATGGTGGCTTCGCCAAGGCGCTGCTGCTCCACGTCGCCGCGCTGTCGACGGCCGGCGCCTTCGCGGCCGCCGCTGCCGCCCTGGCGCGGCGCCGGCTGTGGGGAGGAGACAGGCGGAAGAAGCAGCTGCCGGCGCCGGCCATGGCCGAGATGCCCCGGCTCCAGCTGGCGGAGTCCGGCCGCCTGGAGTACCTCGAGAAGTTCTCGCACTACGTGGGTCAGTCGTCGTCATCCTCCTCTTCCTCTCTTCCTCCTCTTCTCCGTTGCCTGGTCAATCGTTCGACGAATGAGTGAGTGAGTGGATCCAAAACAGACTATAGCTTGCGTTCCACGCGCGCGCGCGCACGCACATAAAAAACACACAAAGAAAAAGAAGCAGCATTAAACAACCGATCGACAGCCCTGGTTTATGAGAAACAACGGCCACGTCGCCATCGATCAAGCTAGGTGGCTACTAGTAGCGTGTCGTCGTGAAAGTCTAGCGGCCGCAGGAGAAATGCAATAATCTACTGCTACTAATAATGTCATTATTTCTGCTCTCTGCTCTACTACCTACCGTGGCGCGTCGCATGCGCATGAATGCAGCTAGGCAGCTGGGTTTCCAGGACGTGAGCGAGTGCCCACAGCTCTGCAGGCTGGCGAACAACTACCTCAGCAGCAGCAAGACATGCATGGAGGACATCTACGGGTTCTTCGCCGGCGCCAAGGACGACGCCGCCGAGTGCCTGCTTTATGTCAAGCTCATAGAGGAGCTGGACAGATGCATCCTCGGATATTTTGCGTTCCACTGGGACCATGCCACCTACCTCATCACCTCGGTACGACGACGTACTACTGGCCTGCGTCCTCCTCATTATTATCCCTATTAATCAGTACGCATTTATACATACATAACGTAAATTCTATGGACTAAAAAAGAGTTACAAGTAACTTTTAATCTGAAACGGAGCTAGGAAGTTTGTAATGTCGTCGTCCTCTGGCAATAACTTGGCCGTCGCTAACGTACGTACGCGTGCAGGCCTTGACCGCGGACACCGGCAGCAAAAGGAAGCTCAGGAACATGGTCTTGGAAGCAACAAGGTGAGGCCAGCATGAATGCAGCTCCATTCCTATATTTTTTTGTTTATTTCTCTTCTCTATATATTTTTCTCTTTATCTGAGAGCACAGCTATGCACGCGCGCGGTACAAGCAGAGGATAATTGCAACAAAAAAAAAGTATTCTTTACAAATAATTGGACAAAGGCGTATTAGTTATGTCATAGTATTCATCTACGTACGTGGAGTGTTTGTACGTGTAAACCAAAATTTGTTAAGTATTAGGCAACCAAATTGTCATTGTTCCACGATTTTGGCGCACACGCATCAACGGTTTTTATTTATTTTTGTGTTGGTTGAGTTGACCTATATCCTATTATATTTCATCTAGTTATTCTGCACATGCATGCGTGTTTCATGTTTTAGATCATATTATAACTTTGAGTAATATTAGTTGTCGTTTAGGACGGTAACACGGTCTCTAAAATATAACTTTGACTAATATTTTTTTTTAAAATACAAATAAGCTCTTAATACATTTAAACTTTTATAAAAATACTTGTTAAGACAAATCGGTGTATATAAACATTATGTTTCAAAACTACATAATAAAATAGTTATGTGTAGTTAAAATTTTATAAGTTTGACTTAAACCTTATTCAAAACGATAACTAATAGAACATCAAAGAGAGTAGATGATTAGTGATTATTGCAGTCTTGTGTGGTGGAAACCATTGCGCTGGCTGCCTGCGTCATGGAGTAGGCCAGGGTCACCAACTTCAGGCATAACATAATCATGTGGCTGGTAGGTTCAATGAACTAACTAAGGTTTTGTTTGGTTTCTTTAGTCACTAGACTAATCTTTAGTGTACACCGTTTTGTTCGAGCGACTAAACCGAACTAAAAAATATTAATTGTTGTGAATAATGACTATATTACCTCTACTAATTAATGGATGTTTACAGTACGAAGAAAGTGTAGAGAGCAAATAAGGTAAAAATATTATTTTAGTCTCTTTTAGTTACCTACTTGGTGACTAGAGAACTAAAGTTCAGTCACTTCACTTTAGTCATCATATTTGTTTTTTTAGAAACTAAAAGTAACTAAACTTTAGTCATCCTAAACTAAACGGGATCTAACTAACTGGATAGATGTTCCATATGTCTGGTGCCAGATTTTGATTCCGTGGAGCATCATCACATTATATATTGTTAGTCATTATTGTACCAGGCAGACAAGAGCAGTACTAGTTCAGTCATGGGTCATTTTCGCCATGTCCTTATTTCTCCTTATTTTACAGAAAAGAAAAGAGAAACGTATCATCATTGTATTCTATCTCCTGCTGCGTGTCCCTGGCCAGATGACAAAGTCTAAGGTGTAAACTAATATGATATGGGCAAGGAAACTGTCTACTTTTGCTAAAAATAATGGTTAGATGCAAGTGGTGGACGAGTTAGCTAGGTGTGGTGCCATCATGATTTGCCTCCCTGCTTTCCTTTGGGTGGGTCAATGCAAATGCCATCATCAGTTCAAGCGTATACTAGCATGACTTACTAACAATTAATTGTTTCAAGGACTGCACATACATACATACATACATACATACATATACACGCAAGTTGTTACGCGGTCTCCCTAGTTTTTTTAAGGATATGGCTTTTGGAAACTGGCAGTTTTTGTCGCGGCTTATTGTGCCCAAAAAAAATCAGGAAGCTGTTGCGACTTCCTTGTCCGTACTCTGTACTGATGTACTCGACGCTGGTGTGCAAACAGGAAGCAGCGTTTCGAGCGCGTGACGCGTGACCTGAAGGTGACGCGGGTGTTCTCGACGCTGGTGGAGGAGATGAAGGCGATCGGCATCATAGCGGCGGGCGGCGAGGCGTCGCAGTGCACGGACGTGATGGCCCCCGTGGCGCACTCGGAGCGCAGCCCGGTGCTGCTGCTGATGGGCGGCGGGATGGGCGCCGGCAAGAGCACGGTGCTCAAGGAGCTGAAGCAGGAGGCGTTCTGGACCAACGCGGAGGCCAACGCCGTGGTGGTGGAGGCGGACGCGTTCAAGGAGGCGGACGTCATCTACCGCGCCATCAGCTCCATGGGCCACCACAACGACATGCTCCAGACGGCAGAGCTGGTACGCAACGCACTACACGCTGGCGCCAGATGGGCTGATTCAGATAGCCCATTCCGTCTGTCGATGCACTCTTCCGGGGGGGCCCTGCTGATTGCTAAATGGGCTGGGCTGTCCACCTGTTTGTTCCCGTGCAGGTCCACCAGTCGTCGACGGACGCGGCGTCGTCGCTGCTGGTGACGGCGCTGAACGAGGGGCGGGACGTCATCCTGGACGGCACGCTGTCCTGGGAGCCCTTCGTGGAGCAGACCATCGCCATGGCGCGCGCCGTGCACCGCCAGCGCTACCGCATGGGCGTCGGCTACAAGGTGGCCGACGACGGCACCGTCACCGAGAACTACTGGGAGCCCGCGAGCGACGACGCCACCGAGCAACCCCCGCGGAGGCCCTACCGCATCGAGGTGGTCGGGGTCGTCTGCGACGCCTACCTCGCCGTGGCGAGGGGCATCCGGAGGGCCATCATCACCCGGCGGGCCGTCAGGGTCAGGTCCCAGCTGCAGTCGCACAAGCGCTTCGCCGCCGCGTTCCAGCGGTACAGCCGCCTCGTGGACGGCGCCAGGCTCTACAGCACCAACTCCATGGGCTCCGCCAAGCTCATCGCGTGGAAGGACGGGATCGGAAACAGCCTGCTGGTGGAGCCCCGGGAGTTCGACTGCCTGGAGAAGGTGAGCGGGCTCAACGAGCACGCCACCTCCGTCCACGACCTCTACCCCGACGGCACCACCACCTGCGGATCGCGCTCCATCTGGGAGGACATGATCGTCTCCACGGCCCGTGCCGACACCCAGCGCGAGCTCAGGGAGGCCATCCGCTCCGTCGAGTCCGGCGGCGGGCAGCCGGACACACCACCAACAACGCCCCAGCGCGAGCTCCTGGGCTTCATCCGCTCCCTGGAGGCCGCCAACGCCGAGCCAGCTGCAGTTGACAATGGTCTCTAAATTTTAAACCATAAGATTTAAGAATCGAATCAGATAATCGGACCATATTTCTATTTATTTTTGAAACCAACATTTAATTGAGACTATTTTATTTTGTGAAAAAGTATTTGGATCGTGATCCATTACCACCCTTAGCTGCAGCAGGTCAGACACCGACAACTACCTCTTAGCTAGTGCTGGAAAAATACGGGACATGCTTTTTGGTCAGCACAAACACAACCCAAAAACAATAGGTTAAAGCACGGACCGACACGAAATAATATGGACCGAGTTAGTACGGTCCGAAGGCGGGCCTAAACCGAGCCTCAAATTCTGGCCCGTCGAGCCCCGGCACAGCCCACACAGATAGGTTGGGCTTGAGCCGGCACGGTCTGATGAAACTCATGTGTTTAATTTTATTTAATTTAGTAAGTGATAGACTTTATATTGTTATGGTATTTAGAGTTTATGTGGTCAAATAATGATGTGATTGTTTAACATCTTTAATTGAGTAAGTTATGTATTTTATATGATTGTAATATTTTGATTTTATGCGGTTAAATATATGTGTCGGGTTTGTGCCGACACGGCCCAATAAAAACACGACGTGATTTAATGCTATACTAAGCCACTATTTTTATACTTTGGACTGGCACGACTCAAGATTTTTTTAGGATTTCTTGACCTGAACTTATTTGGTACAAAACACAACGGGCTCGGGGTGGTCCGGGTCTGTACTGCCCAATTCCCAGCAATACTCGTACCACGCCACATCGAGACATCAACAACGATCGAGATCATTAGTAACTGTCAATGTTTGGGGCTGCAACGAATACGAGGTTTTCCGAGCGTATAATTTGTAGCCGGTTATTTGCTGATTTGACATCGCAAAATGCATTAGCCGGTTATTTGCTGATTTGACATCGCAAAATGCATTAGCCGGCTATTTAAAATAAACGCACTGTTTATTTAAACTCGACTACTTAATTTGATCAGGCAAGAGCATTTCCTTGCACAGCAGTCATCGCCAACCGCTTTAGCACTACCTAAAACTACATATGTTAAAACAAAGGATAAATTTAGAACCAATATAAGGCCTTATTAAGATGTACATGTATCTATCTGAATACATGTTAGGGTGGATTATAACAGAACTTACAATTTTCACTTCAAACCACGCATGTGGATTAGGATAAATACGGATTGAGTTAAATAAACGAGTACCCAAACAAGAACTAATAGAAGGCAGCACCGCTGATCATTGAACGAATGAATTGCTATAACAGCAAAAGGCGGCCTCTGTGCTGTGCACTTCTTTTCAGTTTTGACGCTATCTTGATACAGGTGAGTGAGGAATGGAATCAGATTAGTCCAAGAAGAACAGCACTATCTCTACTTCCCCATTCTACTAAGTTTACACAACTGTCCCATTCCCGCCAACTTTTATCTTTCCTTTCCACCTCTTCACACTAATCCCGACCAACAGCTCAGCTGTCCTATCTATCTAATGGCTTGTTCTTCCTCGTCATCATTGTGATAACCTCCATAAGAGAGAAGAAAATCTTGTGCTCACCACCCACTCCATTCTCGCTACAAATCATGTGGATAGTAGCAGCAGGGCCAAACATCTCAACGACAGCTGAAAATGTCTCCGCACAAATCATTGTTGACCTGACCCCGTGCTGGTGGCACTTGCGGAAGGAGGTGCGGCGATGATGATGAGTTCTTTACACCTGTGCTGACTGAGTTGTTGGCATTCTGGTGTGGTTGTGCTCGCCCTCATATGTCACGATGAGCATCGCCGAATCATCTACGCACCGTTCCACATGCTTCCTGGCTGGGCAGCCCCTCACGCTACTGCATTTGTAGTAACCCCTGCGTTTTGTTAAAGAAAGCAATGAGAATTTGTCTGTCTTATGCCAACATCTAGACAGCACCATGGTAGCTATGAATCAAGAACAGAAATGCACCAGGTGTTTCCATATCAACGGTTGGCTAAAAGGAGCCAAAGATGTGTCTCATCCACAGGAACACAACTATATTCATGTGGTCGCTACCGGTATGCGACTTTCTATCAAGATATCAAAGCTAGAGAATTGACATGGTTATGGGACTATGGAGATAATGAATCATCACAGGATAACCTTGGTTCAATTAAAAACTTTGCCCACTTTAAGCACCATGATTGACCAATTTCCATAAAGTGCACCGGAGAGAAAGAACAAGAGGATACATGGAACAATAGTTTAATGTCAGTCATAGCCTCTTCGATAACGAAGCACCTCGAGACACAAAACAAATGTAGATAGAATATGAGAAAATATTCACTCAGATAAAGCGTGTTCTGATTATCATCGGTTCGTTATGGCACTTGAGTATGTCATGGAACTTGTACCACATTGCTAATGATGATGTCTTCGCTGACCAAACTGATGAGTTGATATTGTTGGCATCAATTGTGGGATCATCACAGGTATTTTAAAGCAATGTTTAATAAAAGGCATGCATCCAAGAAAGACTAGTCATAATTGAGTACATACCTAGGATGAGGGGAACCCTTAATTGGCTTCTGCCCATACTTCCTCCACGAGTATTCATCCGGAGGTATATCGGCAATCTTGTTACTAATGGCAGGAACCTTAATCGACCTCTTCACCCGCAACTTCCTACTGAAATAAAAAAAAAAGGAACAGCGATCGTATTAAAAATCTTGAATTTTTTTTTAAAAAATAGTAACAATAATAAGCACAGGGGTAGCAGATGTACCTACCTTCTCTTCGAACAGTGGCACCTCCCTGTAACAGCGCACTTGCCGGTCCCATCCTCCCCACGGCCCGTGCACCGCCTCCTCGGGGGCTGCTGCGCGTTCAGCGGATCGCTCATCGCAGGTCCACCGATCAAATGGAACGACGATGACTTGGCGTCCAGGCTAGCCACGCTACCGTCCATGCTCAGAGACGACAAGAAGGACCTCGCCGACGACATCGTCCCAGCAGTGCCACTGGCGCTCTCGAACTTCAGGTTAACCCCGCTGTTGCTTCTCTTGAACATCTCGGCGTGCAACTTCTGCTGCTGCTGATTCGGGAACTGATACCGAGCCGGCACACTGCCGAACTGAAAGTGCGCGGACAAGGGCTGGACCAGCTTGGGAGGTCCTCCGACTCCGAGGGGGTGCACGCTCTGTGCATCGACGAGAGCTCCAGTTCTAGGGTACACCTGCGCGGAGGTAGTAGAAGGATGGGCGCTGTTCAACACCACGACCGGGGTGTTGCTGTCCAGGAAGCCTTTCTGGGTCAAGAACCCTGGATTCTGTCTTCTGCTAACAAGCTTAGCTCTAGGACGGCTTGCGCTTGCGCTTCCGCATGACGGCCCGGCTTCTCCTAGCCCCGCTCCTCCATTGCTCAGTAGAGAGACCACCTTCCTGAACCTGGCACATGCTTCGTCCGTGCCCAGAGCTATGCTCCTGGCCTGCGCGGGGTCATGCGGCTGGGAGAGCAAGGCGAGCACCCTGTGGCAGCTCTCCACGGCTTCCCTGTTCGCTTCCTCCACTTCCTCCATTACACTCGCAATCGCACCAACAAAAACGAATAAAACAGGGACCTCTTCCGAACACTTGAGGAGCACCAGCTCAGATTATATGCAACTCCCTCAGCGGCAGATCTGGACAGCAGGTAAAAAAAAAAGAATCACTCAGATCCTACGTAAGGCTCAGAAGCTCAGCTCTTTTATCGCAACACCAGTACACCACGCACGCAACAGGCATCGGAGAAAGCCTATTAGTAGAGCTAGCCAGCTCGTGTCTTGAGCGGAGCGGATCACGGGGGACGACGGGAGGGGGAGCCGTCTCCGCAAGAAATCCCAGAAGCGGCGGGCGCGGACGCCGAGACCGACGGTCGCCGGCCGCGGCAAGTAAACGATCCGGGGCGACGATCTCTTGCGTGCGGACGCATCAAAACGGACGCGAGGAGAACCCCCACCGCACGGACGGAACGCGCCCTAAATAATAATCCAAAGATTCGCACGCCAGGAACTCGCGGCCAGACAAAGGCGGCAAGCACCAAACCGCCACGAAAATCCGTACCCACTCAAAAAAAACGGGGGGCAATCGCCCGAGCCGCGAGCTCACCTCCGAGACGATCCGGAGGCGCGGTGGGCGCGAATCCGGGGGAGCCGCGACCGGGTGGCCGGAAGGCGGCGGTCGTTGCGCCACGGGACGGGACGGTGAAATCGCAAATGGCAAGCAGGTGTGAAGGCGACGGAGGGGACGAAGAAGACCGGACGCAGAGGAGTGAACGAAGAGAGGAGGGGAGGGGGGAGGGGGGAAGAAAACCCCAAAAACAAAAGGTGATAAACAAATAAATTCGCATTTCGTTTTCGCGGCCGAGGACGGACGCCGGTTCGTATAAATAAAAAATAGCAGCCGGGTCCCTCGTCTCGTCCCTCCCCTCCCCGCTTTGAAAAAGCCCCGCGCCCTCGGGAGTAGTTTTATTGCGGGGCCGGGTTAGAAATTAGATTAGAAAAGGCGTGACCGTTGATCCGATCCTGGCCGTCAGTGATGGATCTGGGAGGCGACGCACGGCTGGGGATGGGTTTTGGCTGGTGGGGACCAGTTGGGTCGATGACTTGGTGACCTGGTGGGGGGGTCAGAAATGTCAAAGGCACGAGTCAGTGTGAAAGTGGGCTGGTGTTGACTGTTGCTACGCTCTCACATGGAAAAACACTGCCCCACTGGACGCAGATGTTTGTATGGAGTAGTTTATTTACGGGTGGTGGACCGGTAGTAAACTAAACTTTGGGACTTGCTTTCTTTTCTTTTCTTTTCTTTTCTTTTCTTTTTCCTTACCCTTCTGCCCATAGGCGCAAAGAGAGAGGAAGTTGCATATTTTAATAGGTGACAAGTTTGGACATGGCATCTTTGCATTTTGATACTACGAAGAGATTGAAGCTTACCTAACACAGATGCTCTCTCTTTTTTTTTCCTTTGGAATGAATAAACTCGTAGTACAGCTTCGCATCACTATTTGTGTGCGCGCGTGTGTGTATGAACTCTCTTGGTATACAATTATGGCTGGAATGCTTGTCGGGAGGAAATTCTGATGAACCTGTAACGTGCGGAGATGCATTCATTCGTTGCACGGCATCGTCGTGATGATACAGTTATTGTTATTTATTATTATTTTTATTATTATTTTATTATTATTATTATTATTATTATTATTATTATTATTATTATTATTATTATTATTAATAATAATATTATATAGAAGATGATGGAGAACCCTGTGATCTGATAAGATGCATGATTTGGAGACGCTGATTGATTTTAGTCCGCATATTAACGAGTCATCGTGGACACGTGACGTGAGGCGTAGGGCCCCTGGAATCACATGTTCCTGACGTGGTTGCAGTTGCATTGCATCCATCCATGGGAGTCGCTGAAAGGTCAAAAGAAAAGGACATGCATCTGGTCCTGCGACCAGGAGAAGATGGGTGGGTGTGACCGTTTGAGTGGAATCAGACTCACACGCATTTCCCTCCCTACTTCTCACGGAGGGAAATGACAATGGAGTTGTTTCTTCATGCCAATGAAGTGCTCGATGAAATGCCAGCTGAAGGGAAATATGGGCGGTAACATCATCAGATTCGAGATTTCTAGATGCAAGGTTACCAAATCTCTTCAAACTGGCTATCAATAACCATCTCAATAGAGCCGGGCTCTAGTGGAAACCAACAGTTGAACCATCTCAGTCTGTTTGTTGGAGGTATGGACTTGTTCATTTTGTAGTTAATCCATATGTATTGTGTGGGATTAAATCCATAACAGGTCAAAATACATTTCAATCCACTTCGATCCACATGTGATGAGAATAAATCGAACAAGCCTATAGTTGCTTTTAGACTTCTCCAAAAAATTGCTTGGATTTATGCTCCTACGAGACTAATTATAACATTTTTGGTGATTCTATTCGCTTTCTAAACTCAGAAAGCTACAGCAATTTCCCATATGGACTTAGTTTTTTATTTATTTTTTCAACATCTAAACAAACAAAAAAAAACTAGCTATTTATTTGGGCTTCTTGTTTTCGAGCTGACAAACATCTACAAGTTCAATCAAGCAGGTCCTAAGACTGTCTTCAATAGCCCCCTCTATATTTCACTCCCTATATCACACTATCTAGCCACGTCAGCAATCTATCTCACCTATATCACTATATCACCTCTCTCTGCAGCGCTTTCCTCTATATTTATCCTTCATGCCCCACCTGAAACAAATAATACCATTTCTTCTCAACTACTAGTCCACGCAATCTCTCTCCATCCATGTGTAGCCGATGGCGCGCTGGACAGCCAAGAGATGGGCTCAGCGAGCGCGACGACCTCGGTAGCGGCGAAGGCATAGTTTGCGGGTGGTTGTATCGGAGTCGGGGCAACGTTCTTCTTCTACCGGCGGCGGTGGTCGACGATGGAGATCCTGCGACTTGTTGCTTCATGAACGAGTAACTCTCCTAGGAGCCTGACTCGGTGGCTCGTCGTCGCTGCGCATGCCGGAGGGGCTCCACTGTCGAGTCACGACAAAGGCCGGTGAGTTGCGTTCGTCTCCGAAAGCGCAGGCCCCAACGAAACCTTCCGAGCGACGACACGAGCTCTCGCGTGGACAACGTCAGAGCTGGTACATCTTGGGTGAGAGAGACGATTCTCGTTGGATAGAGTAGGAGGGGCGACGTTGTGTGCTTTAGAGGGCAATTGTAGCCCCTATACGATGCACAATAATAGGGGAGGGGGCTTGCGAGATTCGTTGTAGGCAATCTTACGCCGTACTTAGTAAGACGGACCCACTCTCCTTAGGCCGTTCTCAGTGAGAGTTTCATGGACACGATTAACACATCATGTAAGAATATTTGAAACTATGATGAAATAGTCTCACATAATGCATAGTTTCATGTTTGTTGTTTTCCTAGGTCACATGCAAGACACAAACATCTTAGAAACAGTATACACATGATTTCATACCCATATAACTACTTTCATCTCTCTCGTCATTAATACACTGTCACATCATCAAAAAATGCTAGCCTATTTAATGCTTATGGAACCCCACTAAGAATGGCATTAGCCCAACAACACGTCTACTCCCTCCATACCAAAATGGTTGTCATTCTCACTTATATCATTTTTAGCTTTAATCAAATATATAAATAATAATAATATTTATTGTATATAATTAGTATCATTAGATTAGTGTTGTGAGATAAATCTTTAATCTATTTTGAGTAAAATGCATAAACGATCCTCGAACTTAGCACGATGTGTCATTTGGTCTCTAAACTCAGAAAATCAGTAAAACGAGTCATCTAACTTAGTTACCCCATACAAAAAAGTCTAAAATCAAGTTTGCTCAAATAGGATATCGACGTGACATGCCATATTAGAGTTGCTTAAGACCCCAAACTTGATATGATGTGTCACTTAGGTCTTTAAACTTGGCATAGTATATCACTTCGGTCCTCGGACTTTAATTAGTATGCTCCAACATAGCATTGCCACATCAGCATATAATTTGAGTAAAACCAATTAGGCTGACTAAACTAGAGGAGCCATTTTATTTGTTTTCCGAGTTCAGGGCCCAAGTGACACGGTAGGCCAAATTCAATGACCATTGTATTTTACTCGTCTAATTTTATATTAAAAATTAGAGATAAAAATATTGCTAATTTCTTCAAATCTAACTCAAACTTAGGGATGGATCCGGATATTTATTCGGATGTCAAATTTTTGGTCTTCTTTCTTCGACTATGAACAAATAACATATAGATTTTGCTATGTAAATTTATATTCTTGTTTTTAGCATTGAGGCTATTAATCTTCAAAAAAAATAAACATTAAATTCATTCTATATATTTTTAAATAATTGATATAAAATTCGGATGTGTATTCGAATACGGATTCAGATGTTTTTTCACCTTTTTGTTGTAGGAAGAAAATAATATACATAAAAAATTATATAAAAATTTATTTAAATACTTCATAATATTTTTAATAACATTGCCAAAAAATAGCTTTAAATTCTATGTATATCTATGCTAAAATATTAGATTTGTGATACAAGTCGGTGTTTTAGGAACATCCCTACTTAAACTTGACAAAAATTGACAGGCACAAATACCATAGCTGAGAAAATAGCCTGAGTTAGCGACTAGCCAAAAGTCGCATGTTGTTGCATCTGTACTTCATCCTAGATATAGGATTCTAGTTCTCTTTATTTACACTGTTTAAAGGATAGCCGAATTTATAAAAAGAAATATTAAAGACTAGTTTGGAAACACTATTTTTTCAAAAAAAAAATCATTTTTCTAAGAAAAATTAGTTCATTTTTCTATGGAAAAATAGGAACCCCTTGAGATAATGGTGTTTCTAAATTAGCCCTAAATATTTATAATATCAAAAATCTGTCATAAAATATAGGTAATTGAACACTTTAATGATATTTATATGGTACTATAAATATTGATATTTTCTAAGTAGGTTTGATTAAACTCAACATGTTTCGACTTCTATGGCTTGTCCTTTCCTCTCTTTTTTCTATACTATCGGCCCTGCCATTTCAATCTTCTACTCAAGTACACGGACACAGCGACACTCTTTGTTTCCAATCTTTCTACTGAAGAGCGGAAGAGAATTGAGTGACTCCATTCCGATTTTATAGATGTTTGGTTTCCAACGGAAGAGAAGCGAGGTGGCTCTTGAGTCTATATATAACAAATATTTGTAATGCTTCTACTCCACCAAACAACCAGATGCGAGCGCTCTCGTGGATGTGAGCACTCTTTCTTCTTCTCCCTTCCACACTTATATGACTTTCCAAGATGTGAGCACTCTTTCTTCTTCTCCCTTCCACACTTATATGACTTTCCAACCAAACAATGAACGGAATACATCCACTTTATTCTATTCTTCAACCAAATAAAAAATGGAGCGGTTCTATTCTGATTGCCAAGCACAAAATGAAATTGCTCTATTCTTAGAAACTAGAATGGAGCCGCTCAATTCCAATTAGCTCACCAACCAAACACACACTAAAATTACTGAGATCCACGGATCTGTTTGGATTACTTCCATAAATTTTAGAGCTCTATAAACATTACAGCACTTGATGCCAATTTTTTAGCTCTAAAGTTTACAAAAGTATCCAAAAACAATGCTACTCATAAGTCTATGTTTGAGTCTTAGACATGTGCTTTGGCATGGGACAGACGATGCCCCCGAACCCCTTCCCATATAGAGCAATACCGTAGTCCATGTGAGAAAGGACTATGACCAAAACCAACCCTTAGACCTGTACCATGTGAGAAAGGACTATGACCAAAACCAACCCTTAGACCTGTACTTTGGCGTGGGACAGACAAGTAGATTTTTTTTAAGCATAAACCACAACCTGAAATTCGCTCTCACGGTAAAAGTCGAACCTAGAACATAAGAAGTGCTACTCAGACCACCTAACCAATTCAGCTAGAAACCCTTTCACGCTTCCAATGGTCTAAGATACCATAGTATCTAGAATACTATTGTTTTAAAAACACTATATATATAGAATACTATGGTTTTGAAAACTGAAAACAATGCAACCAAAGACCTCATGTATAAAACACTATAATATTTCTATAAACCATGGCATTATCTAAAACTATAAAAAATACTTTCCTTCTAAACAGCCCCTAAATACTTTCCAAAATATCACCGAAGCTGGTGAGAGCACTGCGGCACTGCCAGCCAAGGTAAGGGTGCAAATGATACTGAATGTTTTCTGGCCCTCACAGGTTTGCAGGAAAATAGGGCTAGTGATGTACCCACAATCCCACATGCACCCAGCGAAAACTGAACTGAAAAGGGATTCATCGGCTCAGGTCCATTAACTTCAATGCATATACACCCGCGGAATGAATGGAACTATTTTCTGGGTTCTTCTGGGTAATAGAGGTTTTGAAAGAACTGCTAACACAACCAGGCCAGCATCACAAGACTGATGTTTGGGAGAGCCGGAGAGCAAGGGAAAAAACAGCACCTGAACTAGAAAGAGGGTCAAATCGCCACGACTCCAGTACTGCTAATCTTCCTCCAGGTTGATGGCATCCTTGAACTTCCCGTACAGTATCTTCTTCAGCTCGGCCATCTGGGCCAGGATGGATTCCTTTTCCTCCTCTAACCTCTCCAGCTTCTTAGCCGCATCCTCTTTCATCTGCTCCAGCCTAGTCTCGACGTCATCCCTTGGCATGTGAGCAAACACTTCCCCAATTTGGAAGCGTACAACGTCTTCATCCGACAAGATGAGTTCATTCCCAGCATCATCAAGGTTCTCATTCGTCTCCTGAAACATACAGTGAATAACGACATGGCCTTTAAGGTTGAGATCTAATGTAGGAATTTCACATGGAAAGGTCATTTTCCCACAATAATCATGAGAACTCTCGCATACCAAATAGTGGCAGTACGCAGCAAAATTTAAAGTGATGTTAAGTACAATTCTAATTTCACATTCCTCTTCTACTAATCTATGTTGAAAGTAACTTCTCGAATAATCATGAAACAAGATGAAAAGAAAGGAATATTGTGCCCTTTTCACACAGTACAAACTATGAAAGATTATTAATAGGATAAAGATGAAAAAAAAGGTCTACTTATCAATTCAAAAATCATCTAAAACAGAGCATGTGAAAAAACAACATGATGCCATTCCCCAGCACGAACACACAAATTCAGCACCACGTTAGCCTATCAACAGAATTTTCTTAGGATAACATCTCTCGGGGATCACAAACTCACGATAACTAGTTCAGGAGTAGACATGAATACACACTATAACTCAATTGCTGAAAAGATAAACCTGACTTGGTGTACTACGTAAACAACCCTTGATATAAGCATTAAAAATATAGAACAACCCTATGCATATTGATTTTTTAAATGATAAAGTTAAACTTTCTCCATTCTTCTCTGGCATTTTTTGTTAAATCTTAGTTCTCAAGTTATAAGAAGACATTTACTGTAGACATCTTCAATCACACCCAGGTCACCACAGAATGATAGAATCATCATTATGGTTATCAAGAATTTTCAGAATTAAGAACTACACTAGTCTCTCGCAGTTCATATTTACTTGAAAATTCTGGCACAAGGCTGAAAATTCTGACACCATAGAAGGCGCTTCTATTTTTTTATGAAAACTTGTACATAAACTGAAATTTGTATTCACTTCTATATATCTACACGTGCGAGGCACTTCTATTTTTTAAAAGGAAAATTGTATATAAACTAAAATTTGTATTCGCCTCTTTACATACTTGGAAGCACTTGAGTGAATTTGAAACCATAATCACTAGATTCCATGTTTGGTTAAAATGCAATTACAGTTGGAATAAAGTGCTAAAATAGGGGGTTGGACAAAGGAAGTTGGGTCAAAACAAAGTATGCAGGTGGTACCTTCTCATAATATGCCAAAATCTGGGTCACCAAAAATCCTAGCAAGTATTAATTCCATTATAAAATTTTCTCCTAACTCCCTGAACAAGACAACAATATTACCCTAGGTTTTTTATTATAATTTTCATGGGTGAAAATTGACTGAGAACCTTTAAAAAAATTATATGTTATCTGTAGAAAATCCCATAATCCAATAAAAAATACAGGTAATGCTTTCCCATCAAACAACAATAGCATAAACTAGTATCACATTTCCATACAGAAATGAAGGAAATACTAAGAACAAAACAGATATATTGATGAAGTGTAAAGTTGTAAACCATAAGTTGGTCCATTTATCTAGCAAACGACTGTCCTATGCAAATGAGACTCGTAGATTTACCCAATACAACTTAAAGTAAAACTAGAACTAATACATGGGATGTTTCTGTCTGATGCATTCTTGCAAACAATCACGAAATGCACTCTCTCCAGCACTTTTCCCCCAAAGGAATGTACACAACAAATAGGCTACCATAAACCCTCAGCCCCAAGAACCTATAAACCATTAGCATCGGCACCTGACTGGTCGCTAAAGACTGAATCTGCTCAAAGGCTGCGACAGGCGCCCCCGTTTACACTTCACTCTAAACAAACTAGACAGTGCAAATTCCAATAGATGGTGCGTGGAAAAAAAGTAGGGATGAAAACGGTCGGAAACGGTATTTATTCGGTAATTAGTTTTTTCTTTGATTGCGAATAAATAAGATATAGAATATACAATACAAATTTGTATTCTTGTTTTTAACATCCAGCTTGTTAAGATTCATAAAAGGTAAACCTCAAATTCATCGTATATTTTCTCAAATAATAGATATAAACTTCGGTATGGATTCGGAAACAAATTCGGTAATTTTTTCAACTTTTTGTGTTATAGGGAGCAAATAATACATAAAACAACTTATATAATATTTTATTCATATTTGTACTAATGTGCTTGATAACATAAGAAAAGATCAACATCAAATTTTATACATATCTATTTTAAAATATTAAATTTGTTCAAACAGCTCGGATTACCACTTTCATCCCTAAAAAAAAGCAAGATGTCAAAGAATCCACCTTCGCGAGCTTGATCTCGTCCTGGAGCTCGTGGAGGCGGTTGTTGAGGCGACCGAAGCGGTTGATGTTCTGCTGGTCCTCCCACGTCACCTGCGCCTCCGTGCCGTCGCCCTGCGGAACCAATCACCCACCACAGCAACAACGCTCGGATTAAGCAAGGATTAAAGCCAAACAAGGGAGGAGGTGTTTGGCTTGGGGGGCCTAGGGTTTGCTCTGGCACTTTACCTGCTGCATCTCCGGTTCTCTCTAGGTCGCGCCGACCGCAGATCAGAATCGAAGGCGTCGTCCTCGCCTGATCCGCTCTTCGGGCTCGGAATTGCAGCCGCTGCGAGATTTGGTCGGAGCTCAAGCACTCGATCCGGGAGGGGGGAGAAGGGTTTTGAGGATCTCGGTTCTGAGAGGCGATTCAAAGCTACAAAATGAAGATAATCCCTTTTTTAATAAAGTCAACAAACATAAATTTAGGAAATGTTTGCGACTTTGTGTCTGGCCAGCTCGACCCGTTCAATTGGTTTATGAGCCTGGCTCAGACGAGCTGGTGATTGTTTGTCAATCAATATGTAGTCGGGCTAGAAGACTAAAACTACCTAAACGGCTAAACGCGAAATCCTTGCGCCACGAGCAGCCAGCCTCCCACGAAACGGATCTTGATCTCGTTTCTGTGGAGCCAGACTGAGAGGTTAAATTTGCACGCGTACAACTAGGCTCCCGATCAAGCTAGACAACACAAACACGGGAGCTACAGCCCGGGAGCGCAGCCAGGCTGCTGGACCATGGCGGCAAACATGCCCATAGAGGACAGTAGAAGTGCTGTGGATGTGGAATGGTTTGGGTTTGGGCGCCGAAAACGACTAATATGGAACCGTTCAATGTTTGTTTTGGTTTTTCTAGATAAATTTTTTTGCTACATAGATATGGTATATATGCATATATCTAAATATATCGTAAACGCTATATATTTAGAAATAATAAAATATTTTCGAATTTAAATTTAGAAGGACATGTGATATGACGTAGATGACTATAATAGAGTGAACGGACCATAAAAACATTCTAATAAAACTTAACATAAAAACCAGAGACACGATGAAATTTATATGTGGAAATATGTCTTGATCTAGTTTACTTCTTACTCAGTAGTGTGTAAAAAGATACAAATCTGTCGGGGGCCATAATTAGGGGTACCCCCAAGACTCCTAATCTCAGCTGGTAACCCCATCAGCACAAAGCTGCAAAGGCCTGATGAGCGCGATTAAGGTCAAGGCTCAGTCCACTCAAGGGACACGATCTCGCCTCGCCCGAGCCCGGCCTCGGGCAAAGGCAGCCGACCCCGGAGGATTCACGTCTCGCCCGAGGGCCCGCTCAAGCAACGGACACACCTTCGGATCGCCCGAGGCCCAGTCTTCGCAGAGAAGCAATCTTGGCCAGATCGCCACGCCAACCGACCGTATCTGTCGGGGACCATAATTAGGGGTACCCTCAAGACGCCTAATTCTCAGCTGGTAACCCCCATCAGCATAAAGCTGCAAAGGCCTGATGGGCACGATTAAGTCAGGGATCAGTCCACACGAGTGACTCGATCACGCTTCGCCCGAGCCTAGCCTCGGCCAAAGGCAGCCGACCTCGAGAGACTTCCGTCTCGCCCGAGGCCCCCTTTTTATGGCGGACACATCACCGGCTCGCCCGAGGCCTTGGCTTCGCTCAGAAGCAACCTTGACTAAATCGCCACACCGACTGACCAAATTGCAGGGGCATTAAACGAAAAGGTGGCCTGACACCTCTATCCTGACACGCGCCCCGGCAGGGCCGAAGTGACCGCCGTCACTCCACCGCTCCACTGGCCAGTCTGACAGAAGGACAGCGCCGCCTGCGCCACTCCGACTGCAGTGCCACTCGACAGAGTGAGTCTGACAGGCAGTCAGGCCTTGCCACGGCGAACTACGCTCCGCCCGACCCCAGGGCTCGGACTCGGGCTAAGACCCGGAAGACGGCGAACTCCGCTCCGCCCGACCCCAGGGCTCGGACTCGGGCTAAGACCCGGAAGACGGCGAACTCCGCTCCGCCCGACCCCAGGGCTCGGACTCGGGCTAAGACCCGGAAGACGGCGAACTCCGCTCCGCCCGACCCCAGGGCTCGGACTCGGGCTAAGACCCGGAAGACGGCGAACTCCGCTCCGCCCGACCCCAGGGCTCGGACTCGGGCTAAGACCCGGAAGACGGCGAACTCCGCTCCGCCCGACCCCAGGGCTCGGACTCGGGCTAAGACCCGGAAGACGACGAAACTCCGCCTCGCCCGACCCTAGGGCTCGGACTCCGCCCTGGCCTCGGCCGAACGACTTCCGCCTCGCCCGACCCCTTGGCTCGGGCTCGGCCGCGGCAACAAATGGCAGACTCAACCTCGGCTTCGGAGGAACCCCCACGTCGCCCTGCCTAGGGCACAGACCGCCACGTCAACAGGAGGCGCCATCATCATCCTACCCCGAATCGACTCGGGTCACGGAGAACAAGACCGGCGTCTCATCCGGCCAGCTCCGCCAGAGGGGCAATGATGGCGCTCCACAAGCTCTATGACGACGGCGACCCCCGGCTCTCTTACGGAAGCAGGACAACGTCAGCAGGGACTCGACCGCTCCAACAGCTGTCCCTCCATCAGGCTCCGCCGCACCTCCGACAGCCACGACATCACGCCAGCAGGGTGCCCAGATCTCTCCGGCTGCCACATTGGCATGTACCTAGGGCGCTAGCTCTCCCTCCGCTAGACACGTAGCACTCTGCTACACCCCCCATTGTACACCTGAATCCTCTCCTTACGACTATAAAAGGAAGGACCAGGGCCTTCTCAGAGGAGGTTGGCCGCGCGGGACCGAGGACGGGACAGGCGCTCTCTTGGGGCCGCTCGCTTCCCTCACCCGCGTGGACGCTTGTAACCCCCCTACTGCAAGCGCACCTGACCTGGGCGCGGGACGAACACGAAGGCCGCGGGACTTACACCTCTCTCACGCTCGACTCCGGCCACCTCGCCTCTCCCCCCTTCGCGCTCGCCCACGCGCTCGACCCATCTGGGCTGGGGCACGCAGCACACTCACTCGTCGGCTTAGGGACCCCCCTGTCTCGAAACGCCGACAGTTGGCGCGCCAGGTAGGGGCCTGCTGCGTGCTGACGAACAGCTCCCCGTCAAGCTCCAGATGGGCAGTCTCCAACAACCTCTCCGGCCCGGGACGGTGCTTCGTTTCGGGACTCTTGAGTTCATGTCCTTCGACGGCAGCTACGACATGATACTTCTTCCACCGCCGCGCGACTACGACAATGGCGCCCGACAACCCGCCCGCCGGCGGCGGAATCGACGACGTCTTCCCCGCGTGGTGGAAGAGCAACATTCGGGCTCGCTCCGTTCCCTCCCCCGCCAACGGAGGAGGAGGCGGGGCCGTCAAGGCCAGACGGGAGGCCGCGCTTCGTCGGCCGTCGAGCGAATCGACGCCCCCGACGCCCCGACGGAAGGCACGCCGGACGTCGACCTCGCGTTCAAGACGGAGGCAAGCGCCGTCCCCCCGCGGCGCGCTGACCCCGAGCAAGAAGACGACGCCGGCGCGCTCGCGGAAAGCCTGCAGGACGTCGCCCTCGAACCAGAGATGACGGCGCAACCAGTCCCCGATGTGACTACGTCGCTCCTCGTCGACCAAAAGGTAACGACTAACTCCCATCTTGCGTCATTTCGACTCGGCCTCAACCCGCCAAACGACCTCGTTTTGGCGGGCGCTCTCATTGAGGCGAGTGCAACCCCACTGAGGTTCCGTATGCGGTCGCCTTGGGACCGACTGACGGACGTCTCGACCTACGGGCCCTCTGGGTCTGAGGAAGATGACGATCCCGGCATCGGTTGGGATTTCTCCGGACTTGGCAACCCCAGTGCCGTGCGGGACTTCATGACCGCATGTGACTACTGCCTATCCGACTGTTCCGATGGAAGCCGCAGCCTTGGCGACGAGAGCTGTGGCCCAAGCCGCGAATGTTTCCACATCGAGCTAGGGGATCCCACCGAAGGCAACCATCTTGGCATGCCGGAGGATGGTGATCTCCCTAGGCCGGTGCCTCGCGCCGACATCCCACGGGAGCTAGCTGTGGTCCCCGCTCCGACGGGGGGTTACGACCCACAACTCGAGCAAGTCCGCGAGGCGCAGGCCAGGCTCAACGAGGGAATAGGAGCGCTTGAGCCGATCCATCGGGACGTCGGACAGGCATGGGTGGGCCAACCCCTGGCCGGAGAAATACGTCATCTGCCCCAAGGTCTCCAGCACCGCGTCGCCAACGATGTCAGGATCAGACCGCCGCCCGCATCCAGCGGGGTTGGTCAGAACCTGGCAACCGCAGCAATGCTCATCCGCGCGATGCCGGAGCCGTCAACCACCGAGGGTCGGCGAATCCAGGGAGAACTCAAGAATCTCCTGGAAGGCGCTGCGGCCCGGCGGGCTGAGAGCACTGCATCCCGAAGGCAATGATATCCCTCGGAACCTCATGCCGCGACTTCCCGATTCATGCGGGAAGCCTCGGTCTACACCGGGCGCACGCGCAACACCGCGCCTGCGGCCCCGGGCCACCTCGGCAACGAGCACCATCGACGCGACCGTCGGGCTCACCTCGACGAAAGGGTGCGCCGAGGCTACCACCCCAGGCGTGGGGGGCGCTACGACAGCGGGGAGGATCGGAGTCCCTCGCCCGAGCCACCCGGTCCGCAGGCCTTCAGTCGGGCCATCCGACGGGCGCCATTCCCGACCCGGTTCCGATCCCCGACTACTATCACGAAGTACTCGGGGGAAACGAGACCGGAACTGTGGCTCGCGGACTACCGCCTTGCCTGCCAACTGGGTGGAACGGACGACGACAACCTCATCATCCGTAACCTCCCCCTGTTCCTCTCCGACACTGCTCGCGCCTGGTTGGAGCACCTGCCTCCGGGGCAGATTTCCAACTGGGACGACTTGGTCCAAGCCTTCGCTGGCAATTTCCAGGGCACATACGTGCGCCCCGGGAATTCCTAGGACCTTCGAAGCTGCCGGCAACAGCCGGGGGAGTCGCTCCGGGACTACATCCGGCGATTCTCGAAGCAGCGCACCGAGCTGCCCAACATCACCGACTCGGATGTCATCGGCGCGTTCCTCGCCGGCACCACTTGCCGCGACCTGGTGAGCAAGCTGGGTCGCAAAACCCCCACCAGGGCGAGCGAGCTGATGGACATCGCCACCAAGTTCGCCTCTGGCCAGGAGGCGGTCGAGGCTATCTTCCGAAAGGACAAGCAGCCCCAGGGCCGCCCGTCGGAAGAAGCTCCCGAGGCGTCTGCTCCGCGCGGCGCCAAGAAGAAAGGCAAGAAGAAGTCGCAATCGAAACGCGACGCCGCCGACACGGACCTTGTCGCCGCCGCCGAGTATAAGAACCCTCGGAAGCCCCCCGGAGGTGCAAACCTTTTCGACAAGATGCTCAAGGAACCGTGCCCCTACCATCAGGGGCCCGTCAAGCACACCCTCGAGGAGTGCGTTATGCTTCGGCGTCATTTCCACGGGGCCGGGCCACCCGCCGAGGGTGGCAGGGCCCGCGACGACGACAAGAACGAAGATCGCCCAGCAGGAGAGTTCCCCGAGGTCCGCGACTGCTTCATGATCTATGGAGGGCATGCGGCGAATACCTTGGCTCGGCACCACAAGCAAGAGTGCCGGGAGGTCTGCTCGGTGAAGGTGGCGGCGCCAGTCTACCTAGACTGGTCCGACAAGCCCATCACTTTCGACCGGGCCGACCACCCCGACCATGTGCCGAGCCCGGGGAAATACCCGCTCGTCGTCGACCCCGTTGTCGGCGATGTCAGGCTCACCAAGGTCCTGATGGACGGGGGCAGCTGCCTCAACATCATCTACGCCGAGACCCTCAAGCTCCTGCGCATTGATCCGTCCTCCGTCCGGGCAGGCGCTGCGCCCTTCCACGGGATCATCCCTGGGAAGCGCGTCCAGCCCCTCGGGCGACTCGACCTCCCAGTCTGCTTCGGGACACCCTCCAACTTCCGAAGGGAGACCCTGACGTTCGAAGTGGTCGGGTTCCGAGGAACCTACCACGCCGTGCTAGGGAGGCCATGCTACGCGAAGTTCATGGCCGTCCCCAACTACACCTACCTGAAGCTCAAGATGCCGGGCCCCAACGGGGTCATCACCGTCGGCCCCACGTACAAACACGCGTTCGAATGCGACGTGGAGTGCGTGGAGTACGCCGAGGCCCTCGCCGAGTCCGAGGCCCTCATCGCCGACCTGGAGAACCTCTCCAAGGAGGTGCCAGACGTGAAGCGCCATGCCGGCAACTTCGAGCCAGCGGAGACGGTCAAGGCCGTCCCCCTCGACCCCAGTGGCGACACCACCAAGCAGATCCGAATCGGTTCCGGGCTCGACCCCAAATAGGAAGCAGTGCTCGTCGACTTTCTCCGCGCAAACGCCGACGTCTTTGCGTGGAGTCCCTCGGACATGCCCGGCATACCGAGGGATGTCGCCGAGCACTCGCTGGATATTCGGGCCGGAGCCCGACCCGTCAGGCAGCCTCTGCGCCGATTCGACGAGGAGAAGCGCAGAGTGATTGGCGAAGAGATCCACAAGCTAATGGCAGCAGGGTTCATCAAAGAGGTATTCCATCCCGAATGGCTTGCCAACCCTGTGCTTGTGAGGAAGAAAGGGGGGAAATGGCGGATGTGTGTAGACTACACTGGTCTCAACAAAGCATGTCCGAAGGTTCCCTACCCTCTGCCTCGCATCGACCAAATCGTGGATTCCACTGCTGGGTGCGAAACCCTGTCCTTCCTCGATGCCTACTCAGGGTATCACCAGATCCGGATGAGAGAGTCCGACCAGCTCGCGACTTCTTTCATCACGCCGTTCGGCATGTACTGCTATGTCACCATGCCGTTCGGTTTGAGGAATGCGGGCGCGACGTACCAGCGGTGCATGAACCATGTGTTCGGCGAACACATCGGTCGCACAGTCGAGGCCTACGTCGATGACATCGTAGTCAAGACGCGGAAGGCTTCCGACCTCCTCTCCGACCTTGAAGTGACATTCCGGTGTCTCAAGGCGAAAGGAGTCAAGCTTAATCCTGAGAAGTGTGTCTTCGGGGTGCCCCGAGGCATGCTCCTAGGGTTCATCGTCTCCGAGCGAGGCATCGAAGCCAACCCGGAGAAGATTGCGGCCGTCACTAGCATGGGACCCATCAAGGACTTAAAAGGGGTACAGAGGGTCATGGGATGCCTCGCGGCCCTGAGCCGCTTCATCTCACGCCTCGGCGAAAGAGGTCTGCCTCTGTACCGCCTCTTAAGGAAGGCCGAATGTTTCGCTTGGACCCCTGAGGCCGAGGAAGCCCTCGGCAACCTGAAGGCGCTCCTTACAAAGGCGCCTGTCTTGGTGCCGCCGGCGGACGGAGAAGCCCTCTTGGTCTACGTCGCCGCGACCACTCAGGTGGTTAGCGCCGCGATTGTGGTCGAAAGGCAAGAGGAAGGGCATACATTGCCCGTTCAGAGGCCGGTCTACTTCATCAGCGAAGTGCTGTCCGAGACTAAGATCCGCTACCCACAAGTTCAAAAGCTGCTGTATGCTGTGATCCTGACAAGGCGGAAGCTGCGACACTACTTCGAGTCCCATCCGGTAACTGTGGTGTCATCCTTCCCCCTGGGGGAGATCATCCAATGCCGAGAGGCCTCGGGCAGGATCGCAAAATGGGCGGTGGAAATCATGGGCGAAACGATCTCGTTCGCCCCTCGGAAGGCCATCAAGTCCCAAGTGTTGGCGGATTTCGTGGCCGAATGGGTCGACACCCAACTGCCAACGACCCCGATCCAACCGGAGCTCTGGACCATGTTTTTCGACGGGTCGCTGATGAAGACGGGGGCCGGCGCGGGCCTGCTCTTCATCTCGCCCCTCGGAAAGCACTTGCGCTACGTACTGCGCCTCCACTTCCCGGCGTCCAACAATGTGGCCGAGTACGAAGCTCTGGTCAACGGATTGCGGATCGCCATCGAGCTAGGGGTCAGACGCCTCGACGCTCGCGGTGATTCGCAGCTCGTCATCGACCAAGTCATGAAGAACTCCCACTGCCGCGACCCGAAGATGGAGGCCTACTGCGACGAGGTTCGGCGCCTGGAAGACAAGTTCTTCGGGCTCGAGCTCAACCACATCGCTCGACGCTACAACGAAACCGCAGACGAGCTGGCTAAGATGGCCTCGGGGCGAACGACAGTCCCCCCGGACGTCTTCTCCCGGGATCTGCATCAACCCTCCGTCAAGCTCGACGACACGCCCGAGCCCGAGGTACCCTCGGCTCAGCCCGAGGTACCCTCGGCTCAGCCCGAGGTACCCTCGGCACAGCCCGAGGTACCCTCGGCCCCCGAGGGCAGAGCACTGAACGTCGAGGAAGGGCAGAGCGGGGCCACACCAGATCAAGATTGGCAGGCCCCGTACCTGCAATATCTCCGTCGAGGAGAGCTACCCCTCGACCAAGTCGAGGCTCGGCGGGTAGCGCGACGCGCCAAGTCATTCGTCTTGCTGGGCGACGAAGAGGAGCTCTACCATCGCAGCCCCTCGGGCATCCTCCAGCGGTGCATCCCCATCGCCGAAGGTCGGGAACTGCTGCAAGAAGTACACTCGGGGGCTTGCGGCCACCACGCAGCGCCCCGAGCCCTTGTCGGAAATGCTTTCCGGCAAGGCTTCTACTGGCCAACGGCGGTGGCTGACGCCACTAGAATTGTCCGCACCTGCGAAGGGTGCCAATTCTATGCGAAGCGGACACACCTGCCCGCTCAGGCCCTGCAGACAATACCCATCACCTGGCCCTTCGCTGTATGGGGTCTGGACCTCGTCGGTCCCTTGCAGAAGGCGCCCGGGGGCTACACGCACCTGCTGGTCGCCATCGACAAATTCTCCAAGTGGATCGAGGTCCGACCTCTGAACAGCATCAGGTCCGAGCAGGCGGTGGCATTCTTCACCAACATCATCCATCGCTTCGGGGTCCCGAACTCCATCATCACCGACAACGGCACCCAGTTCACCGGCAAAAAAATCTTGGATTTTTGCGAGGATCATCATATCCGGGTGGACTGGGCCGCCGTGGCTCATCCCATGTCGAATGGGCAAGTAGAGCGTGCCAATGGCATGATTCTACAGGGGCTCAAGCCTCGGATCTACAACGACCTCAACAAGTTCGGCAAGCGATGGATGAAGGAACTCCCCTCGGTGGTCTGGAGCCTAAGGACGACGCCGAGTCGTGCCACGGGCTTCACACCGTTTTTCCTGGTCTACGGGGCTGAAGCTATCTTACCCACTGACCTGGAATACGGCTCCCCGAGGGCGAGGGCCTACACCGAACAAAGTAACCAAGCTAGTCGAGAGGAATCGCTGGACCAGCTGGAGGAAGCTCGGGACAGGGCCTTACTACACTCGGCGCGGTACCAACAGTCCCTGCGACGCTACCACGCCCGAGGGGTCCGGTCCCGAGAACTCCAGGTGGGCGACCTGGTGCTTCGGCTGCGGCAAGACGCCCGAGGGAGGCACAAGCTCACGCCCCCCTGGGAAGGGCCATTCGTCATCGCCAAAGTTCTGAAGCCCGGAACATACAAGCTGGCCAACAATCAAGGCGAGATCTACGGCAACGCTTGGAACATCAAACAGCTACGTCGCTTCTACCCTTAAGATGTTTTCAAGTTGTTCATATACCTCGCACCTACGCAAAGTTTAGTCGTCAAGGAAGGGTCGGCCTAGCCTCGGCAAAGCCCGACCCTCCCTCGGGGGCTAAAAGGGGGGAGACCCCCTCTGCGTCGAATTTTTTCCTCGAAAAAGGATCTCTTTTTAGCAGGATTTCTTTCGTGCTTCTTGACTACTTCGGAAAGCGGATCCTGGAAACGACGAGGTACACGTAAGCAGCCAAGGCTGACCGAGCCGAGGGACTCCTACGCCTCCGGGATACGGATACCTCACTCATCACCTTCTGCGATAAGTAACTTGCGCTCGGATAAAGCGACTCCGTGGACCGAACGAGTCATCACGCTCGGAAGCTCTCCTGCCGAAGCAGTCCTTCAAGCTTTCTCGACTAAGTCGGGGACAGGGCCTCATGGACGAGTGAAAGTACGCGTAAGCCGCAAGGCCGACCGAGCCGAGGGATTCCCACGCCTCCGGGATACGGATACCTCACTCGTCCCTTCCGCGAAAAGCAGCTCTCGCTCACACAAACATCCCTGTTACCGACAAAGTCCAGACGCTCGAAACAAGAGGAAAAAAGACGCAGCTTCGCAAGCGCGGCGAGGGTGTGTTCTTCTGGCCTCGGCGGCCGCAGAAAGCACACGCTACAAGATGATCTGATCCTGCAGGCTCGGGTCTTCACGCTGAAGGGAGCCGTAGCACCCTCGGCATCGACGACGTCTTCAGCAAAGCCCGACCCAGCCTCAGGCGGCGCCGCGGTCCAGGGACTCCTCCAGGAATCCGGCCCGAGCAGGCGGCTCAACCGGTTACCCCTGGGGCCTCGGTCAACCGGCTTCCAAGGGCGCCAGTCCAACCCGAGGCATCGACTGATCGACTTTGGCGTCGGCTCCGCTGACGGACAACACGGCTAGGCTCCGGCCAACCAGGTTCCCATTCTCGAGCCAACTCCGCCTCTGTTCATACTGATATCGCTACCCCTGGCCTCGGTCCACCGAAGGGCGGCCGAGGGGTCTCTTCAACTAAGCTAGAGGAGCCCCAGACAACAAGGCCGAACGGGCCGAGGGATTCCTACGCCTCCGGGATACGGATACCTCACCCGTCACCTTGACACGGGGCAACTCATGCTTGGTAAAGCGGTTCAGATAATCAACAGGCGAGACTTAATGCTCGAAAATGAGGAAAAAACACGGCTCCGTGCCGAAATTACATACACGTTCAGGCCTCGACAGCCGCAATGAACAAAAAACACTGGCATTCGAAGTGCCATTACAAACGGAACTCCGGTTCCCCCTCCGCAGGTACGAACAACCCCACTCCGAGGGGGAAGGCCTGCGGAGCAACGGAAGGCCGACGAACGACGCGCCGTCACCTGCTCCAGCAGCGGCGGCGACGACGACTTCTGCTCCGGGGGGCCGAACAGCGGCAACGCTGACCTCAGGGTGGATGCCGCTGCCAGGAGGCCCCCGCCCATGCCAAAACTCGTGAGGCAAGGACGGGCAGAAGGCCGTAGAAGTTGGAGGTCAGCCCGTGGCCGGTCCCGGCCGCCGCGCCGGCGGAAGAACCTCTTCCAGCTGCCGTGGCAGACGCCGGCGCCGCAAGTGGCCCCGAAGCCACTCGCGGCTGAAGACCAGGCACGCTGCAGCTGCCGGACGCCACGGGCAATGCCCGCTTCTCCCCCCATCACTGAGTGAAGGAGCGGGCCACCGCCCACGCAGGGGCCGACCCCAACTCGGCACTCTCCCCTCCCCAGCCTTGGTGATGAAAATCCTTGAGGCTGAGGAAGGGGCAGAGGCCGCAGCCCGGCTCGCTTTCCCCCACCATCAAGCTGGAGGTCGCCATCTCGGGTGACCGCCGGTGAAGGGGTGCGACCGGGCTGCGTGATGAAAATCCTTGAAGCCGAACGATGGCTGAGAGGTACCAACTCCCATGGAGTTGCGTTCCTCCAACGAGGAGGCGGAAAGGCGGCGGATACCCCCCATCCGGGGGCTTGGAAGATGGGAAGACACGACGCCTAGGGGAGGAAGAAGACATGGTTGCCTTACGAAAGGGGTCTCCCTCCTTTTAAAGGCAACTCTCCCTACGTGCGCCCCCAGGCGCCGCGGGCTGAGTCTTCTCCAACACGCTCCAAGGCCCTCCCCTGCGACTCGGGGGCTGGGTCCCGCATGTCATGCAAGCCGGCTCAGGGCAGAAGAAGCCAAACCGCCGCGCGTGGTGCGCACGACCGTCCGGCGGTTACAGGCGACCCCCCATTTCCGCCCAGACCAATGGGCAGAAGGGGCGGGCAACCATGCAGGCGGCATGCAACCGCGCCAGATGGACGCGCTTCTCCGACTTCTGACACGCCAGCTTGGGAACCCAGGCCCACGCGTCGAGCAACCGGCGCGCCAGTTGCTGCATGCAAGCAACCGCACCGCCACTTGTGCCACCATCGCGCCTCTTCGGTTGCAAAGCCTATGCCACGACTCGAGGCGACCCAACAGCGCCAGCCTGGCGCGTCGGTCAAAGCGACCGAAAGTGGGCCGACAGTAATAGCGGTGGCAGGCGGGCGGGCGCAGCGGTCACGTCGTCAGCCAGGCTCACGTCCCATCCTGAGACAGCAAGAGAGCCTCCACTCACGGCGTGGAAACGGTGCACCCGTGACCCGTTCCTCGAACGGATCGCACGCGCGCAACGGCCGCCCCGCCAACCACTCGCCCCGTCGCATTAACTCCGCGGCGGGACACGCGGCGCCTCTGGCAGGAGGAGCGCGCGACGCTTCACCTTCGCCGTAATAAACGCGTCAGAAAAGGTACGCCACGTCGTCCGATTTCGTATCCTTTTCCATTTTCCTCTTTCTCTATCTCTTGCAACAGGGACCGGGAAAGGGGGATACCCCGAAAGGGATCCTTCTCCGCGAAGGAACCGGGCTCCGAGCCCCCCATTACTGATCAGGGGTTCGAAGGCTGGCCCCCCGAAGGGTTCAACAGTCGCCTCAGATCGCGTGGGCCCGACACCCACTACTGGTCAGGGGTTCGAAGGCCAGCCCCCCGAAGGGCTCCATGGCCGCCTCAGGCTACTCGGGCTCCGCGCCCATTACTGATCAGGGGTTCGAAGGCTGGCCCCCGAAGGGTTCACAGTCGCCTCAGACATCGAGCGAGGGATGACCAGGGGTACGTTCGATACATAACCAAGGCTCGGGCTGCGCTCCCGAGGTACCCTAGGACATTTCCAAGACCAGCGGGAACGATCTTGTAACGGAATCCCATCGGAGGGAGGCATCGAGCCCTCGGACCCCGTCGCCAGGGGACTGGGTCCGGCAAATCACCCGCAGGTACTTTTGGGCGTGCCTCTGGGCCCCTAGCCGACCCCCAACGAACGGGGCACGGACGTCCACTCGGATTACCCGCTCGCAGCTCACCGGAGACACCATGTTCGGTGCCCATCGAGGGTAACATGGCGCACTCCCCCCCTCCTCCTTGCGGAAAGGCGACGTAGGGGCGTATGTAAAAAGTCGAGTCTGTCCCTGATCGTCCTCTCGCCCTGTGCAGAGGCTCGGGGGCTGCTCTCGCAAAAACTGGCTCCGGCCAAATCGTTGACAGCGTCAACATACCAGCCCGAGAGCTTGGGCCCCGACCGTGCACCCGGGCTACGGCCAGTTCGCATGAGGGAACGACCAGACCAGCCGAAGCGTTAAGCGAAGTATTAAGACCTCGAAGGAGTGTAACCACTCCTCCGAGGCCTCGGGGGCTACACCCGGCGGGTGCGCTCGCGCGCACCCACCGGAACGAAATGCAACCGAGAAAGGCTGGTCCCCTTGCAAAAAAGTGCGACAAAAGCCTCCAAGCGAGTGCTGACACTCCCTTCGAGGCTCGGGGGCTACTGTCGGGGACCATAATTAGGGGTACCCTCAAGACGCCTAATTCTCAGCTGGTAACCCCCATCAGCATAAAGCTGCAAAGGCCTGATGGGCACGATTAAGTCAGGGATCAGTCCACACGAGTGACTCGATCACGCTTCGCCCGAGCCTAGCCTCGGCCAAAGGCAGCCGACCTCGAGAGACTTCCGTCTCGCCCGAGGCCCCCTTTTTATGGCGGACACATCACCGGCTCGCCCGAGGCCTTGGCTTCGCTCAGAAGCAACCTTGACTAAATCGCCACACCGACTGACCAAATTGCAGGGGCATTAAACGAAAAGGTGGCCTGACACCTCTATCCTGACACGCGCCCCCGGCAGGGCCGAAGTGACCGCCGTCACTCCACCGCTCCACTGGCCAGTCTGACAGAAGGACAGCGCCGCCTGCGCCACTCCGACTGCAGTGCCACTCGACAGAGTGAGTCTGACAGGCAGTCAGGCCTTGCCACGGCGAACTACGCTCCGCCCGACCCCAGGGCTCGGACTCGGGCTAAGACCCGGAAGACGGCGAACTCCGCTCCGCCCGACCCCAGGGCTCGGACTCGGGCTAAGACCCGGAAGACGGCGAACTCCGCTCCGCCCGACCCCAGGGCTCGGACTCGGGCTAAGACCCGGAAGACGGCGAACTCCGCTCCGCCCGACCCCAGGGCTCGGACTCGGGCTAAGACCCGGAAGACGGCGAACTCCGCTCCGCCCGACCCTAGGGCTCGGACTCGGGCTAAGACCCGGAAGACGGCGAACTCCGCTCCGCCCGACCCCAGGGCTCGGACTCGGGCTAAGACCCGGAAGACGACGAAACTCCGCCTCGCCCGACCCCAGGGCTCGGACTCCGCCCTGGCCTCGGCCGAACGACTTCCGCCTCGCCCGACCCCTTGGCTCGGGCTCGGTCGCGGCAACAAAAGGCAGACTCAACCTCGGCTTCGGAGGAACCCCCACGTCGCCCTGCCTAGGGCACAGACCGCCACGTCAACAGGAGGCGCCATCATCATCCTACCCCGAATCGACTCGGGTCACGGAGAACAAGACCGGCGTCTCATCCGGCCAGCTCCGCCAGAGGGGCAATGATGGCGCTCCACAAGCTCTATGACGACGGCGACCCCCGGCTCTCTTACGGAAGCAGGACAACGTCAGCAGGGACTCGACCGCTCCAATAGCTGTCCCTCCATCAGGCTCCGACGCACCTCCGACAGCCACGACATCACGCCAGCAGGGTGCCCAGATCTCTCCGGCTGCCACATTGGCATGTACCTAGGGCGCTAGCTCTCCCTCCGCTAGACACGTAGCACTCTGCTACACCCCCCATTGTACACCTGGATCCTCTCCTTACGACTATAAAAGGAAGGACCAGGGCCTTCTCAGAGGAGGTTGGCCGCGCGGGACCGAGGACGGGACAGGTGCTCTCTTGGGGCCGCTCGCTTCCCTCACCCGCGTGGACGCTTGTAACCCCCCTACTGCAAGCGCACCTGACCTGGGCGCGGGACGAACACAAAGGCCGCGGGACTTACACCTCTCTCACGCTCGACTCCGGCCACCTCGCCTCTCCCCCCTTCGCGCTCGCCCACGCGCTCGACCCATCTGGGCTGGGGCACGCAGCACACTCACTCGTCGGCTTAGGGACCCCCCTATCTCGAAACGCCGACAGTATCGCAGGAGCATTTAATGCAAGGATCGCCTGACACCTTATCCTGACGCGCGCTCTTCAGTCGACAGAGCCGAAGTGACCGCAGTCACTTCGCCGCTCCACTGACCGACCTGACAAGAATACAGCGCCTTCTGCCCTGCTCCGACTGCCGTGCCACTCGCCAGAGTGAGGTCGACAGCGGCTAAGTCCAGCCTCGGGCGACATAGGAAGCTCCGCCTCGCCCAACCCCAGGGTTCGGACTTAGCCTCGGCTCCGGAAGACGATGGACTCCGCCTCGCCCGACCCCAGGGCTCGGACTCAACCACGACTTAGAAGACGACGGACTCCGCCTCGCCCGACCCCAGAGCTCGGACTCAGCCTCGGCTCCGGAAGACGACGAACTCCGCCTCGCCCGACCCCAGGGCTCGGACTCAGCCTCGGCTCCGGAAGACGATGGACTCCGCCTCGCCCGACCCCAGGGCTCGGACTCAACCTCGACCTCCGAGGAATCGCCACCTCGCCCAAACTCGGGTCCGGACCGGCCACGTCGCCAGGGGGGCCATCATTACCCTGCCCCTAGCTAGCTCAGGCTACGAGGAACAAGACCGGCGTCCCATCTGGCTCGCCCCAGTAAACAAGTAATGATGACACCTCGCACGCTCCATGATGACGGCAGCTCCCAATCCCTTACGTCAGCAAGGAGACGTCAGCAAGGATCCGACAGCCCCGACAGCTGTACTTCCGCAGGGCTCCAGCTCTCCTCCGACGGCCCCGACATCACATGAACAGGGCAGCAACACCTCTCCGACAGCCACGACGACATGTACATAGGGCACTAGCTCCTCTCTGCTAGACACGTTAGCACATTGCTACACCCTCCATTGTACACCTGGACCCTCTCCTTACGCCTATAAAAGGAAGGTCCAGGGCTCTCGTACGGAGAAGGTTGGCCGCGCGGGAGAACGGGCCGGCGCATAAGGCTCTCGCTCTCGCTCTCTCCCACGCGAACGCTTGTAACCCTCTACTGCAAGCGCATCCATCCGCCCTGGGCGCAGGACAACACGAAGGCCGCGGGTTCCCCTTTACTGTTCTCCCCCTTTGTGTCCCGTCTCGCGCCGACCCATCTGGGCTAGGACACGCAGCGACAATTTACTCGTCGGTCCTGGGACCCCCCAGGGTCGAAACGCCGACAGTTGGCGCGCCAGGTAGGGGCCTGCTGCGTGTTGACGAACAGCTTCCCGTCAAGCTCCAGATGGGTAGTCTTCAGTAACCTTTCCAACCCGGGACGATGCTCCGTTTCGGGAGTCTTGAGTTCATGTCCCTCGACGGCAGCTACGACATGATACTCCTTCCTCCGCCGCGCGACAGCGACAATGGCGGCCGTCAGCCTGCCCGCCGGCGGCGGAATCAACGACGTCTTCCCCACATGGCGGAAGAACAACATCCGGGTTTGTCCCGTCACCTCCCCCACCGACGGAGGAGGAGGCGGGGCAACCAAGGCCAAGCAGGAGGCGGCACCTCGTCGGCTGTCGAGCAAGTCGACGACGCCGGCGCCCCAGCGGGGGACACGTCGGGCTTTGACCTTGCGTCTGAGATGAAGATGAGCGTCGTTTCCCCGCAACACGCCAACCCCAAGCAGACGAACGATGCCAGCACGCTCGTGAAGGACTTGCTGGGCTTCGCCCTCGTACCTGAGACAACGGTGCAGTCTACCCCTGACGCGACTTCGTCACCGCCCGTCGACCAAGAGGTACCGACCGATTCCCATCTCCTGCCTTTTGGATTCAGCTTCGACCCACCAAGCGACCTCGCTTTGGTGGAAGCCTTCATAGAGGCATGTAGCAACCCTCCGGGGTACCATATGCGGTCGCCCTGGGACAGACTGACGGTCGTCTCGACCTATGGACCCTCGGGTTCCGAGGAAGATGATGAGCCCGACTTTTGTTGGGATTTCTCCGGGCTGGGTAACCCCAGTGCCATGCGGGACTTCATGACCGCATGCGACTACCGCCTCTCTGATTGTTCCGATGGTAGCCGCAGCTTCGGCGACGAGGACTGCGGTCCAAGTCGTGAATGTTTCCACGTCGATCTAGGGGGTCCCGGCGAAGGCAACCATCTTGGTATGCCGAAAAACGGCGATCCCCCTAGGCCTGCGCCTCGCGTTGACATCCTTCGGGAGCTAGCTGTGGTCCTAGTCCCTGCGGGGGGTCAGGAAGCATACAGCTCGAGCAAATCCGCGAGATGCAGGCCAGGCTCGACGAGGGAGCAGGAACACTTGAGCAGTTCCGGCGGAACATCGGGCAGGAATGGGTAGACCAAGCTCCGGCCGGAGAAGCGCGTCATCTACCCCAGGGCATCCAGCACCGCATTGCCGACGACGTCAGGGCAAGGTCGCCACCGGCTTCCAGTGGGGTTGGCTAGAACCTGGCAGCAGCAGCAATACTACTCTGCGCGATGCCGGAACCATCGACCACTGAAGGGCGGCGTATCCAGGGAGAGCTCAAGAATCTCCTGGAGGATGTCGCGGTCCGACGGGCCGAAAGCTCTGCCTCCCGAAGGCAGAGGTACCCCTCGGAGCATCGCGCCGCGACTTCCCGATTCCTGCGGGAAGCCTCGGTCCACACCGGGCACACGCGGAACACCGCGCCTGCGGCCCCGGGTCGCCTCGGCAACGAGCACCATCGTCGCGACCGTCGAGCCCACCTCGACGAGAAGGTGCACCGAGGCTACCACCCCAGGCATGGGGGACGCTACGACAGCGGGGAGGATCGGAGTCCCTCGCCCGAACCACCCGGTCCACAGGCTTTCAGCCGGGCCATACGACGGGCGTCGTTCCCGACCCGGTTCCGAACCCTGACTACCATCACAAAGTACTCAGGGGAGACGAGGCCGGAACTGTGGCTCGCGGACTACCGACTGGCCTGCCAGCTGGGTGGAACGGACGATGACAACCTCATCATCCGCAACCTCCCCCTGTTCCTCTCCGACACCGCTCGAGCCTGACTGGAGCATCTGCCTCCGGGGCAGATCTCCAACTGGGACGACCTGGTCCAAGCCTTCGCCGACAACTTCCAGGGCACGTACGTGCGCCCTGGGAACTCCTGGGATCTCCGAAGCTGCCGCCAGCAGCCGGGAGAGTCTCTCCGGGACTACATCCGGCGATTCTCGAAGCAGCGCACCGAGCTGCCCAACGTCACCGACTCGGACGTCATTGGCGCTGAAAGGGAATTATGCTTACACCTATTTCCTAATTGATTTTGGTGGTTGAATTGCCCAACACAAATAATTGGACTAACTAGTTTGCTCTAGTGCATAAGTTATACAGGTGCCAAAGGTTCACACTTAGCCAATAAAAAGACCAAGAATTGGGTTCAACAAAGAGAGCAAGGGATAACCGAAGTGTGCCCTGGTCTGGCGCACCGGACTGTCCGGTGTGCCACCGGACAGTGTCCGGTGCACCAGGGGACTCCAAGTCAAACTCTTCACCTTCGGGAAAACTCAGAGCCGCTCCGCTATAATTCACCGGACTGTCCAGTGTACACCGGACAGTGTCCGGTGCTCCAAGGAAGAGCGTCTCTGGAACTCGCCAGCTTCGGGAATTCGCTCCGCTATAATTCACCGGACATGTCCGGTGTGCACCGGACTGTCCGGTGAGCCAGCAGAGCAACGACTACCTCGCGCCAACAGTCACCTGCAGAAGCATTAAATGCGCGCCAGAGCGCGCAGAAGTCAGGCACGCGCGAAGTGGCGCACCGGACACTCTACAGTACATGTCCGGTGTGCCACCGGACATCCAGGCGGGCCCAGCAGTCAGAGCTCCAACGGTCGGAACCCAACGACCTGGTGACGTGGCTGGCGCACCGGACACTGTCCGGTGTGCACCGGACTGTCCGGTGCACCATGCGACAGACAGCCTTCACCAAACGGCTAGTTTGGTGGCTGGGGTTATAAATACCCCCAACCACCCCACATTCAAGTTATCCAAGTTTCTCAACTTCCAACCACTTACAAGAGCTAGGCATTCAATACAAGACACACCCAAGTGATCAAATCCTCTCCCAATTCCACAAAAGCTTTAGTGTTAAGTGAGAGTAATTTGTCGTGTTCTTTTGAGCTCTTGCGCTTGGATTGCTTTCTTCTTTCTCATTCTTTCTTGAGATCAAACTCACTTGTAATTGAGGCAAGAGACACCAATCGTGTGGTGGTCCTTGTGGGAACTTTGTGTTCCAAGTGATTGAGAAGAAAAGCTCACTCGGTCCGAGGGATCGTTTGAGAGAGGGAAAGGGTTGAAAGAGACCCGGTCTTTGTGACCACCTCAACGGGGAGTAGGTTTGCGAGAACCGAACCTCGGTAAAACAAATCCGCGTGTCACACTCCTTATTCACTTGCGATTTGTTTTGCACCCTCTCTCGCGGACTTGATTATATTTCTAACGCTAACCCGGCTTGTAGTTGTGATTAACTTTGTAAATTTCAGTTTCGCCCTATTCACCCCCCCTCTAGTCGACTTTCAATTGGTATTAGAGCCTGGTACTTCATTAGAGCCTAACCGCTCGAAGTGATGTCGGGAGAACATGCCAAGAAGGAGATGGAGACCAGCGACAAGCCCGCTACAAGCCACGGGAAAGCCTCATTGGAAGAGTCCCGCAAATAGGGAAAGGGGTGAAAGGGAATTAGGCTTACACCTAGTCCCTAATTAATTTTGGTGGTTGAATTGCCCAACACAAATAATTGGACTAACTAGTTTGCCCAAGTGCATAGATTTTACAGGTGTAAAAGGTTCACACTCAGCCAATAAAAAGACCAAGTTTTGGATTCAACAAAGGAGCAAAGTGGCAACCGAAGGCCCTCTGGTCTGGGAGCACCGGACTGTCCGGTGTACACCGGACAGTGTCCGGTGCACCGCCGGATAGTGTCCGGTGCACCAGAGGACTCCAACTCGAACTCGCCACCTTCGGGAAATTCCAGAGGCACTCGCGCTATAATTCACCGGACTGTCCGGTGTGCACCGGACAGTGTCCGGTGCGCCAAGGGAGGTCGGCCTCAGGAACTCGCCAGCTTCGGGAAACTCCAACGGCTAGTCCGCTAAAATTCACCGGACTGTCCGGTGTGCACCGGACTGTCCGGTGCATCCTCGGAGCAACGGCTACTTCGCGCCAACGGCTACCTGCAACGACATTTAATGCGCGCGCAATGCGCGCAGAAGTCAGAGTCGCCCATACTGGCACACCGGACAGCAAACAGTACCTGTCCGGTGTGCACCGGACACCCAGGCGGGCCCACAAGTCAGAAGCTCCAACGGTCAGAATCCAACGGCAGTGATGACGTGGCAGGGGGCACCGGACTGTCCGGTGTGCACCGGACTGTCCGGTGCGCCATCAAACAGACGGCCTCCACCAACGGTCAAGTTGGTGGTTGGGGCTATAAATACCCCAACCACCCCACCATTCATTGCATCCAAGTTTTCCAGCTTTCAACCACTATACAAGAGCTAGCATTCATTGCAAAGCACACCAAAAGAGATCAAATCCTCTCCCAACTCCATACAAAGCATTAGTGATTAGAGAGAGTGATTTTTAGTGTTCATTTGAGCTCTTGCGCTTGGATCGCTTCTTTTCTTTCGCATTCTTTCTTGTGATCAAACACTCACTTGTAATTGAGGCAAGAGGCACCAATCGTGTGGTGGCCCTTGCGGGAAGTTTGATTCCCAAGTGATTTGAGAAGAGAAGCTCACTCGGTCCGAGGGACCGTGTGAGAGAGGGAAGGGTTGAAAGAGACCCGGCCTTTGTGGCCTCCTCAATGGGGAGTAGGTTTGCGAGAACCGAACCTCAGTAAAACAAATCCGTGTGTCTCACTTACTTATTCGCTTGCGATTTGTTTTGCGCCCTCTCTCGCGGACTCGATTTTATTTCTAACGCTAACCCGGCTTGTAGTTGTGTTTATATTTGTAAATTTCAGTTTCGCCCTATTCACCCTCCCTCTAGGCGACTATCAATTGGTATCAAAGCCCGGTGCTTCATTAGAGCCTAACCGCTCGAAGTGATGTCAGGAGATCACGCCAAGAAGGAGATGGAGACCGGCGAAAAGCCCACTACAAGCCACGGGAGCACTTCATCGGAAGAGTCCCGCACCAAGAGGAAGGAGAAGAAGAAGAGCTTCTCCAACAAAGGGAAGGAGAAGAAATCTTCTTCTAACCACAAAGAGAAGAAGGAAAGATCTTCCTCCCACAAGCCACATCGGAGAGGGGACAAGCACAAAAGGATGAGAAAAGTGGTCTACTACGAGACCGACACTTCATCAACATCGACCTCCGACTCCGATGCGCCCTCCGTAACTTCTAAACGCCAAGAGCGTAAGAAGTTTAGTAAGATCCCCCTACATTACCCTCGCATTTCTAAAAATGCACCTTTACTTTCCGTCCCATTAGGAAAACCACCAACTTTTGATGGTGAAGATTATGCTAGGTGGAGTGATTTAATGCGATTTCATCTAACCTCACTCCACAAAAGTATATGGGATGTTGTTGAGTTTGGTGCACAGGTACCATCGGTAGGGGATAAGGATTATGATGAGGATGAGGTGGCCATAATCGTGCACTTCAACTCTCAAGCAACAACAATACTCCTCGCCTCTTTAAGTAGAGAGGAGTATAACAAAGTTCAAGGGTTGAAGAGCGCCAAAGAGATTTGGGATGTGCTCAAAACCGCGCACGAGGGAGACGAGCTCACCAAGATCACCAAGCGGGAAACGATCGAGGGGGAGCTCGGTCGGTTCCGGCTTCGCAAAGGGGAGGAGCCACAACACATGTACAACCGGCTCAAAACTTTGGTGAACCAAGTGCGCAACCTCGGGAGCGTAAAGTGGGATGACCACGAAGTGGTTAAGGTTATTCTAAGATCTCTTATTTTCCTTAACCCTACTCAAGTTCAATTAATTCGTGGTAATCCTAGATATACTAAAATGACCCCCAAGGAAGTAATCGGGCATTTTGTAAGTTTTGAGTGCATGATCGAAGGCTCGAGGAAAATCAACGAGCTTGACGAACCCACCACATCCGAAGCTCAACCCGTCGCATTCAAGGCGATGGAAGAAAAGAAGGAGGAGTCTACACCAAGTAGACAACCAATCGACGCCTCCAAGCTTGACAATGAGGAGATGGCGCTCGTCATCAAGAGCTTCCGCCAAATCCTCAAGCAAAGGAGAGGGAAAGACTACAAGTCCCGCTCCAAGAAAGTTTGCTACAAGTGTGGTAAGCCCGGTCACTTTATTGCAAAATGTCCATTATCAAGTGACAGTGACAGGGATAACGACAAGAAGGGCAAGAGGAGAGAAAAGAAGAGGTACTACAAAAGGAAGGGCGGCGATGCCCATGTTTGTCGGGAATGGGATTCCGACGAAAGCTCAAGCGACTCCTCCGACGACGAGGACGCCGCCAACAGCGCCGTCACCAAGGGACTTCTCTTCCCAAACGTCGGCCACAAGTGCCTCATGGCAAAGGACGGCAAAAGGAAGAAGGTAAAATCAAGATCCTCCACTAAATATGAAACCTCTAGTGATGAAAATGCTAGTGATGAGGAGGATAACTTGCGTACCCTTTTTGCCAATCTTAACATGGAACAAAAAGAAAAATTAAATGAATTAATTAGTGCTATTCATGAAAAGGATGACCTTTTGGATTCCCAAGAGGATTGTCTAATTAAAGAAAACAAGAAACATGTTAAGGTTAAAAATGCTTATGCTCTAGAAGTAGAAAAATGTGAAAAATTATCTAGTGAGCTAAGAACTTGCCGTGAGATGATTGACAACCTTAGGAATGAAAATGCTAGTTTAAATGCTAAGGTTGATTCACATATTTGCAATGTTTCAACTTCCAATCCTAGAGATAATAATGATTTGCTTGCTAGGATTGAAGAATTGAACGATTCTCTTGCTAGCCTTAGAATAGAAAATGAAAAGTTAATTGCTAAGGCTAAAGATTTTGATGTTTGCCAAGTTACAATTTCCGATCTTAGAGATAAAAATAATATTCTACATGCTAAGATTGTTGAACTTAATTCTTGCAAACCGTCTACATCTATTGTTGAGCATGTATCTATTTGTACTAGATGTAGAGATGTTGATGTTAATGCTATTCATGATCATATGGCTTTAATTAAACAACAAAATGATCATATAGCAAAACTAGATGCTAAAATTGCCGAGCACAACTTAGAAAATGAGAAATTTAAATTTGCTCGTAGCATGCTTTATAATGGGAGACGCCCGGGCATTAAGGATGGCATTGGCTTCCAAAGGGGAGACAATGTCAAAATTAGTGCCCCTCCTAAGAGATTGTCCAACTTTGTTAAGGGCAAGGCTCCCATGCCTCAGGATAACGAGGGTTACATTTTATACCCTGCCGGTTATCCCGAGAGCAAGATTAGGAGAATTCACTCTAGGAAGTCTCACTCTGGCCCTAATCATGCTTTCATGTATAAGGGTGAGACATCTAGTTCTAGGCAACCAACCCGTGCTAAGTTGCCTAAGAAAACTCCTACTGCATCAAATGAACATAATCTTTCATTTAAAACTTTTGATGCATCTTATGTGTTAACTAACAAATCCGGCAAAGTAGTTGCCAAATATGTTGGGGGCAAGCACAAGGGTTCAAAGACTTGTGTTTGGGTACCCAAAGTTCTTGTGTCTAATGCCAAAGGACCCAAAACCATTTGGGTACCTAAAGTCAAGAACTAAACTTGTTTTGTAGGTTTATGCATCCGGGGGCTCAAGTTGGATACTCGACAGCGGGTGCACAAACCACATGACAGGGGAGAAAAGGATGTTCTCCTCATATGAGAAAAACCAAGATCCCCAAAGAGCGATCACATTCGGGGATGGAAATCAAGGTTTGGTCAAAGGTTTGGGTAAAATAGCTATATCTCCTGACCATTCCATTTCCAATGTTTTTCTTGTTGATTCTTTAGATTACAACTTGCTTTCCGTATCTCAATTATGTCAAATGGGCTACAACTGTCTATTCACTGATGTAGGTGTCACTGTCTTTAGAAGAAGTGATGATTCAATAGCATTTAAGGGTGTGTTAGAGGGTCAGCTATACTTAGTAGATTTTGATAGAGCTGAACTCGACACATGCTTAATTGCTAAGACTAACATGGGCTGGCTCTGGCATCGCTGACTAGCACATGTTGGGATGAAGAATCTTCACAAGCTTCTAAAGGGAGAACACATTTTAGGACTAACAAATGTTCATTTTGAGAAAGACAGGATTTGTAGCGCATGCCAGGCAGGAAAGCAGGTTGGCTCTCATCATCCGCATAAGAACATAATGACGACCGACAGGCCACTGGAGCTCCTACACATGGATCTATTCGGCCCGATCGCTTACATAAGCATCGGCGGGAGTAAGTACTGTCTAGTTATTGTGGATGATTATTCTCGCTTCACTTGGGTATTCTTCTTACAGGAAAAATCTCAAACCCAAGAGACCTTAAAGGGATTCTTGAGACGGGCTCAAAATGAGTTCGGCTTAAGGATCAAGAAAATAAGAAGCGACAACGGGACGGAGTTCAAGAACTCTCAAATTGAAGGCTTCCTTGAGGAGGAGGGCATCAAGCATGAGTTCTCTTCTCCCTACACGCCACAACAAAATGGTGTACTAGAGAGGAAGAATAGAACTCTATTGGACATGGCAAGGACCATGCTTGATGAGTACAAGACTTCGGATCGGTTTTGGGCCGAGGCGGTCAACACCGCTTGCTACGCTATCAACCGGTTATATCTACACCGAATCCTCAAGAAGACATCGTATGAACTCCTAACCGGTAAAAAGCCCAACATTTCATATTTTAGAGTCTTTGGTAGCAAATGCTTTATTCTTGTTAAGAAAGGTAGAAAATCTAAATTTGCTCCTAAGACTGTAGAAGGCTTTTTACTTGGTTATGACTCAAACACAAGGGCATATAGGGTCTTTAACAAGTCCACTGGGCTAGTTGAAGTCTCATGTGACGTTGTGTTTGATGAGACTAATGGCTCTCAAGTAGAGCAAGTTGATCTTGATGAGATAGGTGAAGAAGAGGCTCCATGCATCGCGCTAAGGAACATGTCCATTGGGGATGTGTGTCCTAAGGAATCCGAAGAGCCTTCAAATGTACAAGATCAACCATCCTCCTCCATGCAAGCATCTCCACCGACTCAAAATGAGGATGAAGCTCAAGTTGATGAAGTAGAAGATCAAGCCAATGAGCCACCTCAAGATGATGGCATTGATCAAGGGGGAGATGCAAATGAGGAAGACAAGGTGGATGAGGAACAAAGGCCGCCACACCCAAGAGTCCGCCAAGCAATCCAACGAGATCACCCCGTCGACACCATCCTCGGCGACATTCATAAGGGGGTAACTACTCGATCTCGTGTTGCACATTTTTGTGAACATTACTCGTTTGTTTCCTCTATTGAGCCACACAGGGTAGAGGAAGCACTTCAAGATTCGGATTGGGTGGTGGCGATGCAAGAGGAGCTCAACAACTTCACGAGAAATAAGGTATGGCATTTAGTTCCATGTCCTAACCAAAATGTTGTAGGAACCAAATGGGTCTTCCGCAACAAGCAAGACGAGCATGGTGTGGTGACAAGGAACAAAGCTCGACTTGTGGCCAAGGGATACTCCCAAGTCGAAGGTTTGGATTTTGGTGAAACCTATGCACCCGTAGCTAGGCTTGAGTCAATTCGTATATTATTAGCCTATGCTACTTACCATGGCTTTAAGCTTTATCAAATGGACGTGAAAAGTGCCTTCCTCAATGGACCTATCAAGGAAGAGGTCTATGTTGAGCAACCTCCCGGCTTTGAAGACAGTGAGTATCCTAACCATGTCTATAAGCTCTCTAAGGCGCTTTATGGGCTCAAGCAAGCCCCAAGAGCATGGTATGAATGCCTTAGAGATTTCCTTATTGCTAATGGCTTCAAAGTCGGTAAAGCCGATCCTACACTATTTACTAAAACTCTTGAAAATGACTTGTTTGTATGCCAAATTTATGTTGATGATATTATATTTGGGTCTACTAACGAGTCTACTTGTGAAGAGTTTAGTAGGATTATGACACAGAAATTCGAGATGTCTATGATGGGGGAGTTGAAGTATTTCTTAGGATTCCAAGTGAAGCAACTCCAAGAGGGCACCTTCATTAGCCAAACGAAGTATACTCAAGACATTCTAAACAAGTTTGGGATGAAGGATGCCAAGCCCATCAAGACACCCATGGGAACCAATGGGCATCTCGACCTCGACACGGGAGGTAAGTCCGTGGATCAAAAGGTATACCGGTCGATGATAGGTTCTTTACTCTACTTATGTGCATCTCGACCGGATATTATGCTTTCCGTATGCATGTGTGCAAGATTCCAAGCCAACCCTAAGGAAGCTCACCTTACGGCCGTGAAACGAATCTTGAGATATTTTGCTTATACTCCTAAGTTTGGGCTTTGGTATCCTAGGGGATCCACATTTGATTTGATTGGATATTCGGATGCCGATTGGGCGGGGTGCAAAATCAATAGGAAGAGCACATCGGGGACTTGCCAGTTCTTGGGAAGATCCTTGGTGTCTTGGGCTTCAAAGAAGCAAAATTCGGTCGCTCTTTCCACCGCCGAAGCCAAGTACATTGCCGCAGACCATTGTTGCGCGCAATTGCTTTGGATGAGGCAAACCCTGCGGGACTACGGTTACAAATTAACCAAAGTCCCTTTGCTATGTGACAATGAGAGTGCAATCAAAATGGCCGACAATCCCGTCGAGCATAGCCGCACTAAGCACATAGCCATTCGGTATCACTTTTTGAGGGATCACCAACAAAAGGGAGATATCGAGATTTCATACATTAATACTAAAGATCAATTAGCCGATATCTTTACCAAGCCTCTTGATGAACAATCTTTTAACAAACTTAGGCATGAGCTCAATATTCTTGATTCTAGGAACTTCTTTTGTTAAAACTGCACACATTGCTCTTTTATATACCTTTGATCATGTCTCTTTTATATGCTATGACTAATGTGTTTTCAAGTCTATTTCAAACCAAGTCATAGGTATATTGAAAGGGAATTGGAGTCTTCGGCGAAGACAAAGGCTTCCACTCCGTAACTCATACTTCGCCATCACTCCAAGCAACTCTCTATTCCTTGGGGAGAAATGAGCATCAAGGAAAAGGACTTCGTCTTTGGTATACTCTTAACTCATTCATTTATGACCAAAGGTGAAGAAAGCACTTTGAGGGCTCTAATGATTCCGTTTTTGGCGATTCATGCCAAAGGGGGAGAAAGTAAGAGCCCAAAGCAAAAGGACCGCACCACCACCAACTTCAAAAACTTAAGTGTCGAATATTTTTCAATTGATATCCTATTGTGTTCAAAAGGGGAGAAAGTAGTATTTCAAAATGACATATCATAAACCCTCTTGAACACTAAGAGGAGGATTTCATTTAGGGGGAGTTTTGTTCGTCAAAGGAAAAGCATTTGAAACAGGGGGAGAAAATTTCAAATCTTGAAAATGCTTCTCAAAATCTTATTCACCACCTTTGACTATTTGCAAAAGAACTTAGACAAGATTTACAAAAGATTTTGCAAAAACAAAACATGTGGTGCAAACGTGGTCCAAAATGTTATAAGTAAGAAACAATCCATGCATATCTTGTAAGTATCAATATTGGCTCAATTCCAAGCAACCTTTGCACTTACATTATGCAAACTAGTTCAATTATGCACTTCTATATTTGCTTTGGTTTGTGTTGGCATCAATCACCAAAAAGGGGGAGATTGAAAGGGAATTAGGCTTACACCTAGTCCCTAATTAATTTTGGTGGTTGAATTGCCCAACACAAATAATTGGACTAACTAGTTTGCCCAAGTGCATAGATTTTACAGGTGTAAAAGGTTCACACTCAGCCAATAAAAAGACCAAGTTTTGGATTCAACAAAGGAGCAAAGTGGCAACCGAAGGCCCTCTGGTCTGGGAGCACCGGACTGTCCGGTGTACACCGGACAGTGTCCGGTGCACCGCCGGATAGTGTCCGGTGCACCAGAGGACTCCAACTCGAACTCGCCACCTTCGGGAAATTCCAGAGGCACTCGCGCTATAATTCACCGGACTGTCCGGTGTGCACCGGACAGTGTCCGGTGCGCCAAGGGAGGTCGGCCTCAGGAACTCGCCAGCTTCGGGAAACTCCAACGGCTAGTCCGCTAAAATTCACCGGACTGTCCGGTGTGCACCGGACTGTCCGGTGCATCCTCGGAGCAACGACTACTTCGCGCCAACGGCTACCTGCAACGACATTTAATGCGCGCGCAGCGCGCGCAGAAGTCAGAGTCGCCCATACTGGCACACCGGACAGCAAACAGTACCTGTCCGGTGTGCACCGGACACCCAGGCGGGCCCACAAGTCAGAAGCTCCAACGGTCAGAATCCAACGGCAGTGATGACGTGGCAGGGGGCACCGGACTGTCCGGTGTGCACCGGACTGTCCGGTGCGCCATCAAACAGACGGCCTCCACCAACGGTCAAGTTGGTGGTTGGGGCTATAAATACCCCAACCACCCCACCATTCATTGCATCCAAGTTTTCCAGCTTTCAACCACTATACAAGAGCTAGCATTCATTGCAAAGCACACCAAAAGAGATCAAATCCTCTCCCAACTCCATACAAAGCATTAGTGATTAGAGAGAGTGATTTTTAGTGTTCATTTGAGCTCTTGCGCTTGGATCGCTTCTTTTCTTTCGCATTCTTTCTTGTGATCAAACACTCACTTGTAATTGAGGCAAGAGGCACCAATCGTGTGGTGGCCCTTGCGGGAAGTTTGATTCCCAAGTGATTTGAGAAGAGAAGCTCACTCGGTCCGAGGGACCGTGTGAGAGAGGGAAGGGTTGAAAGAGACCCGGCCTTTGTGGCCTCCTCAACGGGGAGTAGGTTTGCGAGAACCGAACCTCGGTAAAACAAATCCGTGTGTCTCACTTACTTATTCGCTTGCGATTTGTTTTGCGCCCTCTCTCGCGGACTCGATTTTATTTCTAACGCTAACCCGGCTTGTAGTTGTGTTTATATTTGTAAATTTCAGTTTCGCCCTATTCACCCCCCCTCTAGGCGACTATCAAGGGGAAGGAGAAGAAAGCCTCTTCCCACAAGTCGCATCGGAGTGGGGACAAGAAAAAGAAGATGAGGAAGGTGGTCTACTACGAGACCGACACCTCATCGCCATCTACCTCCGGCTCCGACGCGCCCTCCGTAACTTCTAAGCGCCATGAGTGCAAGAAGTTTAGTAAGATTCCCTTACACTACCCTCGCACCTCTAGACATACTCCATTGATTTCCGTTCCATTAGGCAAACCGCCAACCTTTGACGGTGAAGATTATGCTAGGTGGAGTGATTTAATGAAATTTCATCTAACCTCACTCCACAAAAGTATATGGAATGTTGTTGAGTTTGGAGCACAGGTACCATCCGTTGGGGATGAGGATTATGATGAGGACGAGGTGGCCCAAATTGAGCACTTCAACTCCCAAGCCACAACCATACTCCTCGCTTCTTTAAGTAGGGAGGAATACAACAAGGTGCAAGGATTAAAAAGCGCCAAGGAAGTTTGGGACGTGCTCAAGACCGCGCACGAGGGTGATGAACTAACCAAGATCACCAAGCGGGAAACGATCGAGGGGGAGCTCGGTCGCTTCCGTCTTCGCCAAGGGGAGGAGCCTCAAGACATGTACAACCGGCTCAAAACCTTGGTGAATCAAGTGCGCAACCTCGGGAGCAAGAAATGGGATGACCACGAGGTGGTTAAGGTTATTTTAAGATCACTTATTTTCCTTAACCCTACTCAAGTCCAATTAATTCGTGGCAATCCTAGATACACACTAATGACTCCCGAGGAAGTAATCGGGAATTTTGTGAGCTTTGAGTTTATGATCAAGGGCTCACGGAAGGTCAACGAGCTTGACGGTCCCTCCACGTCCGAAGCACAACCGGTCGCATTCAAGGCGACGGAGGAGAAGAAGGAGGAGTCTACACCAAGTAGAACACCCATCGACGCCTCCAAGCTCGACAACGAGGAAATGGCGCTCGTCATTAAGAGCTTCCGCCAAATCCTCAAGCAAAGGAGGGGAAAGATTACAAGCCCCGCTCCAAGAAGGTTTGCTACAAGTGTGGTAAGCCCGATCACTTTATTGCAAAATGTCCTATTTCTAGTGACAGTGACAGGGGCGATGACAAGAAGGGGAGAAGAAAGGAGAAGAAGAGGTACTACAAGAAGAAGGGAGGCGATGCCCATGTTTGTCGCGAGTGGGACTCCGACGAAAGCTCTAGCGACTCCTCCGACGACGAGGACGCCACCAACATCGCCGTCACCAAGGGACTTCTCTTCCCCAACGTCGGCCACAAGTGCCTCATGGCAAAGGACGGCAAAAAGAAAAAGGTTAAATCTAAATCCTCCACTAGATATGAATCCTCTAGCGATGATAATGCTAGTGATGAGGAAGATAATTTGCGTACTCTTTTTGCCAACTTAAACATGCAACAAAAAGAGAAGTTAAATGAATTAATTAGTGCCATCCATGAGAAGGATGATCTCTCGGACACCCAAGAGGACTTCCTAATCAAGGAAAACAAAAAGCATGTTAAAGTTAAAAATGCTTATGCTCTAGAAGTTGAAAAATGTGAAAAATTATCTAGTGAGCTAAGCACTTGCCATGAGACTATAGACAACCTTAGAAATGAGAATGCTAATTTGTTAGCTAAGGTTGATTCTATTGCTTGTAATGTTTCAATTCCCAATCTTAGAAATGATAATGATGATTTGCTTGCTAAGATTGAAGAATTGAACATTTCTCTTGCTAGCCTTAGAGATGAAAATGAAAAATTGCTTGCTAAGGCTAAAGATTTTGATGTTTGCAATACTACTATTTCCGACCTTAGAAGTAGAAATGATATATTACATGCTAAGGTGGTAGAATTAAAATCTTGCAAACCCTCTACATCTACCGTTGAACACACTATTATTTGCACTAGATGTAGAGATGTTAACATTGATGCTATTCATGATCACATGGCTTTAATTAAACAACAAAATGATCATATAGCAAAATTAGATGCTAAAATTGCCGAGCATGACTTAGAAAACGAAAAATTTAAATTTGCTAGAAGCATGCTCTATAAAGGGAGACGACCTAGCATTAAAGATGGCATTGGCTTCCAAAAGGGGGACAATGTCAAACTTAATGCCCCTCCTAAGAAATTGTCCAACTTTGTTAAGGGCAAGGCTCCCATGCCTCAAGATAACGAGGGTTACATTTTGTACCCTGTCGGTTATCCTGAGAGCAAAATTAGGAGAATTCACTCTAGGAAGTCTCACTCTGGCCCTAATCATGCTTTTATGTATAAGGGTGAGACATCTAGCTCTAGGCAACCAACCCGTGCTAAGTTGCCTAAGAATAAAACTCCTAGTGCATCAAATGATCATGACATTTCATTTAAAACTTTTGATGCATCCTATGTTTTAACTAACAAATCTGGCAAGGTAGTTGCCAAATATGTTGGGGGCAAGCACAAGGGGTCAAAGACTTGTGTTTGGGTACCCAATGTTCTTGTATCTAATGCCAAAGGACCCAAAACCATTTGGGTACCTAAAGTCAAGAACTAAACATGTTTTGTAGGTTTATGCATCCGGGGGCTCAAGTTGGATCATCGACAGCGGGTGCACAAACCACATGACAGGGGAAAAGAAAATGTTCTCCTCCTACGAGAAAAACCAAGATCCCCAACGAGCTATCACATTTGGGGATGGAAACCAAGGTTTGGTCAAAGGATTGGGTAAAATTGCTATATCTCCTGACCATTCAATTTCCAATGTTTTTCTTGTAGATTCCTTAGATTACAATTTGCTTTCCGTCTCTCAATTATGTCAAATGGGCTACAACTGTCTTTTTACTGATGTAGGTGTCACCGTCTTTAGAAGAAGTGATGACTCAATAGCCTTTAAGGGTATGTTAGAGGGTCAGCTATACTTAGTAGATTTTGATAGAGCTGAACTCGACACATGCTTAATTGCTAAGACTAACATGGGTTGGCTATGGCACCGCCGACTAGCCCATGTTGGGATGAAGAATCTTCATAAGCTTCTAAAGGGAGAGCACAATTTAGGATTAACAAATGTTCATTTTGAGAAAGACAGGATTTGTAGCGCATGCCAAGCAGGGAAGCAAGTTGGTGCTCATCATCTACACAAGAACATCATGACGACTGACAGGTCGTTGGAGCTCCTACACATGGACCTATTCGGCCCGATTGCTTACATAAGCATCGACGGGAGTAAGTAATGTCTAGTTATTGTGGATGATTATTCTCGCTTCACTTGGGTATTTTTTTGCAGGAAAAATCTCATACCCAAGAGACCTTAAAAGGATTCTTGAGACGGGCTCAAAATGAGTTCGGCTTAAGGATCAAGAAAATTAGAAGCGACAACGGGACGGAGTTCAAGAACTCTCAAATTGAAGGCTTCCTTGAGGAGGAGGGCATCAAGCATGAGTTCTCTTCTCCCTACACGCCACAACAAAATGGTGTAGTGGAAAGGAAGAATAGAACTCTATTAGGCATGGCAAGAACCATGCTTGATGAGTACAAGACTTCGGATCGGTTTTGGGCCGAGGCAGTCAACACCGCCTGCTACGCCATCAACCGGTTATATCTTCACCGAATCCTCAAGAAGACATCATATGAACTCCTAACCGGTAAAAAGCCCAATATTTCATATTTTAGAGTCTTTGGTAGCAAATGCTTTATTCTTGTTAAAAGAGGTAGAAAATCTAAATTTGCTCCTAAGACTGTAGAAGGCTTTTTACTAGGATATGATTCAAACACAAGGGCATATAGAGTCTTTAACAAGTCCTCTGAACAAGTTGAAGTTTCTTGTGACGTTGTGTTTGATGAGACTAACGGCTCTCAAGTAGAGCAAGTTGATCTTGATGAGATAGGTGATGAAGAGGCTCCGTGCATCGCGCTAAGGAACATGTCCATTGGGGATGTGTGTCCTAAGGAATCCGAAGAGCCTCCAAATGCACAAGATCAACCATCCTTCTCCACGCAAGTGTCTCCACCAACTCAAAATAAGGATGAGGCTCAAGTTGATGAAGGAAAAGATCAAGCAAATGAGCCACCTCAAGACGACGGCAATGATCAAGGGGGAGATGCAAATGATCAAGACAAGGAGGATGAAGAACCAAGGTCACCACACCCAAGAGTCCACCAAGCAATCCAACGAGATCACCCCGTCGTCACCATCCTCGGCGACATTCATAAGGGGGGAACCACTAGATCTCGTGTTGCTCATTTTTGTGAACATTACTCTTTTGTTTCCTCTATTGAGCCACATAGGGTAGAGGAAGCACTTCAAGATTCGGATTGGGTAGTGGCGATGCAAGAGGAGCTCAACAACTTCACTAGGAACGAGGTATGGCATTTAGTTCCACGTCCTAACCAAAATGTTGTAGGAACCAAATGGGTGTTCCGCAACAAGCAAGATGAGCATGGTGTGGTGACAAGGAACAAAGCCCGACTTGTGGCCAAAGGATACTCCCAAGTCGAAGGTTTGGATTTCGGTGAAACATATGCACCCGTAGCTAGGCTTGAGTCAATTCGTATATTATTGGCCTATGCTACTTACCATGGCTTCAAGCTTTACCAAATGGATGTGAAGAGTGCCTTCCTCAATGGACCAATCAAGGAAGAGGTCTATGTTGAGCAACCTCCCGGCTTTGAAGATAGTGAGTATCCTAACCATGTTTATAAACTCTCTAAGGCGCTTTATGGGCTCAAGCAAGCCCCAAGAGCATGGCATGAATGCCTTAGAGATTTCCTTATCACTAATGGATTCAAAGTCGGAAAGGCCGATCCTACACTCTTCACTAAAACTCTTGAAAATGACTTGTTTGTATGTCAAATTTATGTTGATGATATTATATTTGGGTCTACTAACGAGTCTACATGTGAAGAATTTAGTAGGATCATGACACAGAAATTCGAGATGTCTATGATGGGGGAGCTAAAGTACTTCTTGGGATTTCAAGTGAAGCAACTCCAAGAGGGCACCTTCATTAGCCAAACAAAGTATACTCAAGACATTCTAAGCAAGCTTGGGATGAAGGATGCCAAGCCCATCAAGACTCCCATGGGAACCAATGGGCTTCTCGACCTCGACACGGAAGGTAAGTCCGTGGATCAAAAGGTATACCAGTCAATGATAGGTTCTTTACTCTACTTATGTGCATCTCAACTAGATATTATGCTTTCCGTATGCATGTGTGCAAGATTCCAAGCCGACCCTATGGAAGCTCACCTTACGGCCGTAAAACGAATCTTGAGATATTTAGTTTATACTCCTAAGTTTGGGCTTTGGTATCCTAGGGGATCCACATTTGATTTGATTGGTTATTCGGATGCCGATTGGGCGGGGTGTAAGATTAATAGAAAGAGCACATCGGGGACTTGCCAGTTCTTGGGAAGATCCTTGCTGTCTTGGGCTTTAAAGAAGCAAAATTCCGTAGCTCTTTCTACCGCCGAAGCCGAGTACATTGCCGCAGGCCATTGTTGCGCGCAACTACTTTGGATGAGGCAAACCCTTAGGGACTATGGTTACAAATTAACCAAAGTTCCTCTTCTATGTGATAATGAGAGTGCAATCCGCATGGCGGATAATCCCGTTGAGCATAGCCGCACTAAACACATAGCCATTCGGTATCACTTTTTAAGGGATCACCAACAAAAGGGAGATATCGAGATTTCATACATTAATACTAAAGATCAATTAGCCGATATCTTTACCAAGCCACTCGATGAACAAACCTTTAACAAACTTAGACATGAGCTAAATATTCTTGATTCTAGGAACTTCTTTTGTTAATTTGCACACATAGCTCATTCATATACCTTTGATCATGTCTCTTTCATATGCTATGACTAATGTGTTTTCAAGTCTATTTCAAAACAAGTCATAGGTGTATTGAAAGGGAATTGGAGTCTTCGGCAAAGACAAGGGCTTCCACTCCGTAACTCATCCTTCGCCGTCGCTCTGGGCAACTCTCAATCTTTGGGGGAGAGAGCCTAAGTACAAAGCAAAAGGACTCCGTCTTTGGTATAATCTTCACTCATTTATTTATGACCAAAGGGGGAGAAAGTAATTCCAAGGGCTCTAATGACTCCGTTTTTGGCGATTCATGCCAAAGGGGGAGAGTGTATTAGCCCAAAGCAAAAGGACCGCACCACCACCCTAGTTTTAAAAATGATTTTCAATTGGAAATTTCAAATTGGTATCCTATTGTGTTCAAAAGGGGGAGAAAGTAGTATTTCAAAATTAATATATCAAAACCCTCTTGAACACTAAGAGGAGATTTCATTTAGGGGGAGTTTTGTTTAAGTCAAAGGAAAAGCATTTGAAACAGAGGGAGAAAATTTCAAATCTTGAAAATGCTTCGCAAAATTTTATTCATTTACCTTTGACTATTTGCAAAAGGACTTTGAAAATGATTTACAAAAGAATTTGCAAAAACAAAACATGTGGTGCAAGCGTGGTCCAAAATGTTAAAAATGAAGAAACAATCCATGTGTATCTTATAAGTATTTATATTGGCTCAATTCCAAGCAACCTTTGCACTTATTTCATGCAAACTAGTTCAATTATGCACTTCTATATTTGCTTTGGTTTGTGTTGGCATCAATCACCAAAAAGGGGGAGATTGAAAGGGAATTAGGCTTACACCTATTTCCTAATTGATTTTGGTGGTTGAATTGGCCAACACAAATAATTGGACTAACTAGTTTGCTCTAGTGTATAAGTTATACAGGTGCCAAAGGTTCACACTTAGCCAATAAAAAGACCAAGAATTGGGTTCAACAAAGAGAGCAAGGGATAACCGAAGTGTGCCCTGGTCTGGCACCGGACACTCTACAGTACATGTCTGATGTGCCACCGGACATCTAGGCGGGCCCAACAGTCAGAGCTCCAACGGTCGGAACCCAACGGCCTGGTGACGTGGCTGGCGCACCGGACTGTCCGGTGCACCATGCGACAGACAGCCTTCACCAAACGGCTAGTTTGGTGGTTGGGGTTATAAATACCCCCAACCACCCCACATTCAAGTTATCCAAGTTTCTCATCTTCCAACCACTTACAAGAGCTAGGCATTCAATACAAGACACACCCAAGTGATCAAATCCTCTCCCAATTCCACAAAATCTTTAGTGTTAAGTGAGAGTAATTTGTCGTGTTCTTTTGAGCTCTTGCGCTTGAATTGCTTTCTTCTTTCTCATTCTTTCTTTAGATCAAACTCACTTGTAATTGAGGCAAGAGACACCAATCGTGTGGTGGTCCTTGTGGGAACTTTGTGTTCCAAGTGATTGAGAAGAAAAGCTCACTCGGTCCGAGGGATCGTTTGAGAGAGGGAAAGGGTTGAAAGAGACCCGGTCTTTGTGACCACCTCAACGGGGAGTAGGTTTGCGAGAACCGAACCTCGGTAAAACAAATCCGCGTGTCACACTCCTTATTCACTTGCGATTTGTTTTGCACCCTCTCTCGCGGACTTGATTATATTTCTAACGCTAACCCGGCTTGTAGTTGTGATTAACTTTGTAAATTTCAGTTTCGCCCTATTCATCCCCCCTCTAGGCGACTTTCAGGCGCGTTCCTCGCCGGCACCACCTGCCGTGACCTGGTGAGCAAGCTGGGTCGCAAGACCCCCACCAGGGCGAGCGAGCTGATGGACATCGCCACCAAGTTCGCCTCTGGCCAGGAGGCGGTTGAGGCCATCTTCCTAAAGGACAAGCAACCCCAGGGCCGCCAGCCGGAAGACGTCCCCGAGGCATCCGCTCAGCGCGGCACCAAGAAGAAGAACAAGAAGAAGTCGCAAGCGAAACGCGACGCCACCGACGCGGACCTTGTAGCCGCCGCTGAGTACAAGAACCCTTGGAAGCCTCCCGGAGGCGCCAACCTATTCGACAAGATGCTCAAGGAGCCGTGCCCCTATCATCAGGGACCCGTCAAGCACACCCTTGAGGAGTGCGTCATGCTTTGGTGCCACTTTCACAAGGCTGGGCCACCGGTGGAAGGTGGCAGGGCCCACAACAACAAGAAGAAGGAGGATCACAAGGCAGAGGAGTTCTCCGAGGTCCACGACTGCTTCATGATCTACGGTGGGCAAGTGGCGAACACCTCGGCTCGGCACTGCAAGCAAGAGCGTCGGGAGGTCTGCTCGGTAAAGGTGGCGGCGCCAATCTACCTAGACTGGTCCGACAAGCCCATCACCTTCGACCAGGGTGACCACCCCGACCGCGTGCCGAGCCCGGGGAAATATCCGCTCGTTGTCGACCCCGTCATCGGCAACGTCAGGCTCACCAAGGTCCTCATGGACGGAGGCAGCAGCCTCAACATCATCTACGCCGAGACCCTCGGGCTCCTGCAGATCGATCTGTCCTCGATCCGGGCCGGTGCGGCGCCTTTTCACGGGATCATCCCCGGGAAACGCGTCCAACCCCTCGGACAACTCGATCTGCCCGTCTGCTTTGGGACTCCCTCCAACTTCCGAAGGGAAACCCTCACGTTTGAGGTGGTCGAGTTCCGAGGAACCTACCACGCAGTACTGGGGAGGCCATGCTATGCCAAGTTTATGGCCGTCCCCAACTACACCTACCTCAAGCTCAAAATGTCGGGCCCCAATGGGGTCATCACCGTCGGCCCCACGTACCGACACGCGTACGAATGCGACGTGGAGTGCGTGGAGTACGCCGAGGCCCTCGCCGAATCTGAGGCCCTCATCGCTGACCTGGAGAGCCTCTCCAAGGAGGCGCCAGACGTGAAGCGCCACGCCAGCAACTTCGAGCTAGCAGAGACGGTTAAGTTCGTCCCTCTCGACCCCAGCAACGATGCCTCCAAGCAGATACGGATCGGCTCCGAGCTCGACCCCAAATAGGAAGCATTGCTCGTCGACTTTCTCCATGTGAACGCCGAAGTCTTTGCGTGGAGTCCCTCGGACATGCCTGGCATACCGAGGGATGTCGCCGAGCACTCGCTGGATATCCGAGCTGGAGCCCGACCCATGAAGCAGCCTCTGCGCCGATTCGACGAAGAAAAGCGCAGAGCCATAGGCGAGGAGATCCACAAGCTGATGGTCGCAGGGTTCATCAAAGAGGTATTACATCCCGAATGGCTTGCCAACCCTGTGCTTGTGAGAAAGAAAGGAGGGAAATGGCGGATGTGTGTAGACTACACTGGTCTAAACACAACATGTCCGAAGGTTCCCTACCCTCTACCTCGCATCGATCAAATCATGGATTCCACTGCTGGGTGCAAAACCCTGTCATTCCTCGACGCCTACTCAAGGTATCACCAAATCAAGATGAAAGAGTCCGACCAGCTCGTGACTTCTTTCATCACACCTTTTGGCGTGTACTGCTACGTTACTATGCCATTTGGTTTGAGGAATGCGGGTGCGACATACCAAAGGTGTATGAACCACGTGTTTGGCGAACACATTGGTCGGACCGTCAAGGCTTACGTCGATGACATCGTAGTCAAGACGAGGAAAGCCTTCGACCACCTCTCCGACCTTGAAACGACATTCCGGTGTCTCAAGGCGAAGGGCGTAAAACTCAATCCCGAGAAGTGCGTCTTCGGCGTCCCCCGAGGCATGCTCTTGGGGTTCATCGTCTCCGAGCGGGGCATCGAGGCCAACCCGGAGAAAATCGCGGCCATCACCAACATGGGGCCCATCAAGGACTTGAAAGGCGTACAGAGGGTCATGGGATGCCTTGCGGCTCTGAGCCGCTTCATCTCGCGCCTCGGCGAAAGAGGCCTACCTCTGTACCGCCTCTTAAGAAAGACCGAGTGCTTCACTTGGACCCCCGAGGCCGAGGAAGCCCTCGGGAACCTGAAGGCGCTCCTTACGAACACACCCATCCTGGTGCCTCCCGCTGCCGGAGAAGCCCTCTTGATCTACGTCGCCGCTACCACTCAAGTGGTCAGTGTCGCGATCATGGTCGAAAGACGAGAAGAAGGGCATGCATTGCCCATCCAGAGGCCGGTCTACTTCATCAGTGAGGTATTGTCCGAGACCAAGATCCGCTACCCACAAATTTAGAAGCTGCTGTACGCGGTGATTCTGACGCGACGGAAGTTGTGACACTACTTCGAGTCTCATCCGGTGACTGTGGTGTCATCCTTCCCCCTGGGGGAGATCATCCAGTGCCGAGAGGCCTCGGGTAGGATTGCAAAGTGGGCGGTGGAAATCATGGGCGAGATAATCTCGTTCGCCCCTCTGAAGGCCATCAAGTCCCAAGTCTTGGCGGACTTTGTGGCTGAATGGGTCGACACCCAGCTCCCGGCAGCTCCGATCCAACCGGAACTCTGGACCATGTTTTTCGACGGGTCGCTGATGAAAACAGGGGCAGGCGCGGGCCTGCTCTTCATCTCGCCCCTCGGGAAGCACCTCCACTACGTGATGCGCCTCCATTTCCCCGCGTCCAACAACGTGGCTGAGTACGAGGCTCTGGTCAACGAGTTGTGCATCGCCATCGAGCTAGGGGTCCGACGCCTCGACGCTCGCGGTGACTTGCAGCTTGTCATCGACTAAGTCATGAAGAACTCCCACTACCGCGACCCGAAGATGGAAGCCTACTGCGACGAGGTTCGGCGCCTGGAGGACAAGCTCTACGGGCTCAAGGTCAACCACGTCGCCCGGCGGTACAACGAGACTGCGGACGAGCTAGCAAAGATAGCTTCGGCGCGAACAACGGTTCCCCCGAACGTCTTCTCCCGGGACCTACATCAACCCTCAGTTAAGACAAACGACACGCCCGAGCCCGAGAAGGCCTCGGCCCGGCCCCGAGGCACCCTCGGCTACCGAGGGTAAGGCTCTGCGCATCGAGGAAGAGCGGAATGGGGTCACGCCTAATCGAAACTGGCAGACCCCGTACCTGCAATATCTCCACCGAGGAGAGCTACCCCTCGACAGAGCCGAAGCTCGGCGACTGGCGCGGCGCGCCAAGTCATTCGTCTTGCTGGGTGACGGGAAGGAGCTCTACCACCGCAGCCCCTCCGGCATCCTCCAGCGATGCATATCCATCGCCGAAGGCCATGAGCTCTTACAAGAAATACACTCGGGGGCTTGCGGTCATCACGCAGCGCCTCGAGCCCTTGTTGGAAACGCTTTCCGACAAGGTTTCTACTGGCCGACCACGGTGGCCGACGCCACTAGATTTGTCTGCACCTGCCAAGGGTGTCAATTCTACGCAAGGCAGACGCACCTACCCGCTCAGGCTCTGCAAACAATACCCATCACCTGGTCGTTTGCTGTGTGGGGTCTGGACCTCGTCGGTCCCTTGCAGAAGGCACCCGGGGGCTACACGCACCTGCTGGTCGCCATCGACAAATTCTCCAAGTGGATCGAGGTCCGACCCCTAAACAGCATCAGGTCTGAACAGGCGGTGGTGTTCTTCACCAATATCATCCATCGCTTTGGGGTCCTGAACTCCATCATCACCGACAATGGCACCCAGTTCACCAGCAGAAAGTTCCTGGACTTCTGCGAGGATCACCACATCCGGGTGGACTGGGCCGCCGTGGCTCACCCCATGACGAATGGGCAGGTAGAACGTGCCAACGGCATGATTCTGCAAGGACTCAAGCCGAGGATCTACAACGACCTCCACAAGTTCGGCAGGCGATGGATGAAGGAACTCCCCTCGGTGGTCTGGAGTCTGAGGACAACACCGAGCTGAGCCACAAGCTTCACACCGTTCTTTCTAGTCTATGGGGCCGAGGCCATCTTGCCCACAGACTTAGAATACGGTTCCCCAAGGACGAGGGCGTACGACGACCAAAGCAATCAGACCAACCGAGAAGACTCACTGGACCAGCTGGAAGAGGCTCGGGACATGGCCTTACTACACTCGGCGCGGTATCAGCAGTCCCTGCGACGCTACCACGCCCGAGGGGTTCGGTCCCGAGACCTCCAGGTGGACGACTTGGTGCTTCGGCTGCGACAAGACGCCCGAGGGCGCCACAAGCTCACGCTTCCCTGGGAAGGGCCATTCATCATCGCCAAGATTTTGAAGCCCGGAACATACAAGCTGGCCAACAGTCAAGGCGAGGTCTACAGCAACGCTTGGAACATCCGACAGTTACATCGCTTCTACCCTTAAGATGTTTTCAAGTCGTTCATACACCTCGTTTACATACGCCAATAAAGTCTAACCATCAAGGAAGGGTCAGCCTTGCCTCGGCAAAGCGCGACCCTCCCTCGGGGGCTAGAAGGGGCGAACCCCCTCTGCGTCAAAATTTTCCTCGAAAAAAGTCTTCCATCAAAATGACTTTCGCGTCTCCCGGCTATATCAGTAACAGGACCCCAAGAAATGAATAAGAGTGCATGTAAGTGGCAAGGCCGACTGAGCTGAGGGACTCTTACGCCTCTGGGATACGGATACCTCACTCGTCGCCTACCGCGAAAAATAACTCTTACTTGGGTAAGCAATCCTGCTACTGACGAACGAGTCCGGATAAGCAAAACAGGAGGAAAAGAGACACAGCCTTATATTACGATGATAAAGTGTTCGGGCCTCGGCGGCCACAAAAGACACATATGCATTCAAAATAAACTGCTCCGGCAGAATCAGGCGTCGCCCGGAGAAGGAGCCGCGCCCTCGGCTTCGTCCCCATCCTCAGCGAGATCCGCCCCGGCCTCGGACGACGGCGCAAGCGGGAGGATCTCTGCTTCGAAAGTGGTCGCCAGCACCGCGCTTGGGCCCGCGGCGGCCGCGTCAAGCCTCTGGACTTCGGCCAGGGCAGCTTCATCTTTGTCGGGAAGGCAATACCCCTCGCTGACCCGCTCCAGATCCACGTCGTAGTGGGAAGCGAGCACGGCGAAGGCCCGCCTGACGCCGTGATGCAGTGCCTCGCGGAGTCTGTCGCGCGCGTGGTCACCCAAGGCCTACAGGCGACTCTGAGGGGAGCTTCCCGAGGGGATGTCATCGAAACCAAAGACCCGACAGAAGGCCGAGATGGCCTCGGACATGGCCGCGTGGTCGGCCTCCCTCTGCTCGGCCGCCTGGGCAAGTGCCTTGGTGGACTCATCGAGGGCAGACTCGAGCTCTGCAAACAGCCAAAGCAGAAGACTTCAAACATGAGTTGAGGAACGAAGCTGAATCAAAATCTTAAAACAGCCAAGACATACCTTCGGCTCGGGCACGCTGCTCCGAGGATGCGGCTTGGGCCACGGCTAGGTCTGTCGCAAGGGCTCCGGCCCGAGCAGATGCCTCAGCTAACTGGACTCCAAGAGCCTCAGCCCGGCTTTCAGCCTCGGCGGCCCGGCCCCGAGATTGGTCCCGCTCGCCGATGACCTGGCCAAGCTCCAACTGCTGCCGCTGCGCCTCTGCGCGTGCCGCCGCTGCCTCTGCTCCCAGATCGACACAGAGCAATCGAAGGTCCGCCACCTCGGCGCTCCGTTGGGAGAGGCGCTTGGTAGCCCCGGCAAGCGTGGTCCTCAGGGACCGCAGCGAACCCCAGACATCGGCCTCGCGGCAGATGAACGACGACTTGGCGGCGCTCAGATCCGTCAGATCCTGAGGAAAGGAAGCGGGGCATCACAAAGAATGCCTTGATCATGTGAAATGTATGCTTGAAATCATTACCTGGAGGATCTTGGGAACGTCCCAGCAAAGGACCTCCAAGGTCGACCGAAGCGACCCCACCGTTGCCTCGGCACACTCACGAAGCCCGTCCCAAGACTGCTCCTCTCGCTCATCGTCAAGAACGAAGAGGGGATACGAGGTTGCCCATCGGGACTGCGCCGCGCGGGGACGAGGTTGCCGCTCCCCAGGACGGGTCGCGGTTCCGCGCCCCCCTCCTCCGAGGCACCAAGTAGCGACGCCTCGGCCATCTCAGCGTTGGCGGCGACGGGTGGCTCCATGGCCAGAATGGCAACCACCTCGGCAGAAGCCGGTGCCAGCGCCGACAACGCGTTTGGTGGGCTCGAGGCCGCAGCCGCGCCAGCAGTCTCCCTCGGCACGACGGCCGCCTCGACGGACGAGTCGGCCTCGGGAGCTCGCCCCACTGCAACCTGTGCCGCCTGGGCCCCCCGGTTTGGGGCATCTTGTAAGAAGGCCAGCTAGCCGACGAGGCCCGGTGCGGCACTGGCTGCAGAAGCCGGCGCCGTCTTGAGGGCCTTCTAGGGAGCCAGACCGATCGAACCATGCCTTCGTTTGCTGAGAAGAAAAGGAAGAGCAGGATCAAGACACACGAAGAAGGAGCCAGGACGAAGATATCCTAAGATACTTACCCACTCCGGGCCACGATCAATCGTGCCTGTGGGGAGGTCTCTCGAGCCTCGATCCTCGAAGGTACCACCGAGGTTAGCCCCGCTGCAGGCTTCGGCACCATCCTTGCCTCGGGCGCCCGAGGCACCAGAGGGACGGATTGCCCAGGTGCAGCCACGATGACCCGAGGATCACCCTCCTGCGCAGTCGGCATGAGCAATGGTTCTTGGGGAAGAGGCGGCTCGGCCTGACTCCCCGGGGTCACCTCAACTACCTCAGCCAACGGGTCAAGTACCCCCTCGGCCTGCCCTCGTTCTTCGGACCGGGACCCCGACGTCCCGGCCCCGGATACCGACGATGCCAGACCGCTCGGGGGCTGGCTCGACGACCCCTGGACCAGCCTCAGATCCGGGCTGAGGCCGAGGCGGGCAGCCATGTCGTCGTCTTCATCATCATCTTCATCGTCGTCGTCGTCATCGTCAGGCGTCTCCGGCGACGGCTCCCTCAGGAGCCCATCCCTCTCCTGCCGACGATGAAGCCTTTCCAAGGCATCCCGAGCCCGCATCCGCTCGCGGGCCTGAGCCTTCTCCGCGTCCTTCTTCTCCTTCCTCTTCTCCGCGGCGACCCTCCGCGCGGCTCGGTCCACCGCGTCCTCCGGGACCGGTGTCAGGGAAGGCTTGTGAAACCCCACCTCCTGGAGACGGACGAAAAGTCTCGGCTGTGAGAACCAAGGGCAATCCGACACAAGAAGGAAGAAGGAGCGGACACTCACCAGGGACACACACCCGCGATCGGGACGCATCGAGGGCTGGGAAAAGGCGCCGGCGTCTAGTTTCCCTACCGTGTCGGCTACCCGCCTACGGAGGTCGTCGGCGGGAAGGGGGTCCGAGGACTTCTGCAAACCCTCCAAGTCGACCCCCGGTGTCATCTCCCAAAGCGGCAGCCGCCGCTCCGTCAAAGGGAGCACCCTCCGGCGATGAATGGCGGCAACCACCCCCGCAGCGGTGAGCCCTCCTTCTCGCAGCTCCTCCAAGGCCTTCAAAAGGGGCTGGAGATTCTTCTGTCTCTCGCGCGGGGCCCCGTAGCGCCAGTTACCGCCGGCGGCGGACACCACTCGTTGAGAAAACGACGGGAGCCTCCCGTCGTGATTCCAGAGATAAAACCACCGGCGCTGCCAACCTTTGTTCGAAGACGTGAGGATGGCAGGGATGTACTGCTGCGCCCGCGCCTGCCTCAACTGGAGGATGCAGCTACTGGCCCGCACCGCCATGCGAACTCTTTTTTCCCCCGTCGTCGAGGCAAAAAGCTCCGCGGAGAAGAGATGGGTCCACAGGTCCCAGTGGGGGGCAATCCCCAAAAATCCTTCGCAAACCGCCGCGAAGATGGCTGCTTGCGCGATGGAGTTGGGACTGAGATTGTGCAGCTCCACCCCGTAGACGTGCAGAATCGCCCGCATAAAACGACTTGCCGGCACTCCGAACCCCCGCTCGTGAAAAGAGACGAAGCTCAGCACATACCCCGGCGGCGGGGACGGGGCGGCTCCGCTCGGAGGGGCCATCCACTCCGGCTGCGAGTCATTGGAGAGAGGACGAAGCAAACCATCAGCAACAAGGGCCTCCAGATCATCCGCCGTGACGGTGGAGAAAGGCCACGGGTCGTGCGGTGAAACAACGGTCACCCGGTCGGCCATCACCAAGCAGAAGAGGTGGCGGCGGAGAGGACAAGGTGTGTGGTTTCCTTTCTCTGGCTATTCCCTCGGGTTGCGAAAACCTAAGTGGGAGGCGAGCAGCAGAGTAAAGAACCGTCACCGGTCCCTCTCCCGAATATATAAAGGCCCAGGCGAGACCCGTTCAACACTTCACCCGAACCCGCCGCGAGATTCAAAACTCAAAAGCGAGACGCCCATTCCTCGAACGGCGCGCGCACGCACAACGGCTGCCCCGCGAACCACTCGTCCCGTCGCATTAACTCCGCAGCAGGACAGGCGGCACCTTTGGCAGGCAAAGCAGGCGACGCTTCACCTCCGCCATGATGACCGCGTCAAAAAAGGTGTGCCACGTCATTCAATTTCGTATCCTTTTCCACTTCCTCTTTCTCTCTCTTGCTACAGGGACTGGGAAAGGGGATACTCCGAAAGGGATCCTTCTCCGCGAAGGAAGCGGGCCCCGAGCCCCCCTACTGATCAGAGGTTCGAAGGCTGGCCCCTCGGAAGGGTTCAACGGCCGCCTGAGGCCACTCGGGCTCTGCGCCCACTACTGATCAGGGGTTCGTAGGCTGGCCCCGAAGGGTTCGACAGCCGCCTCAGAGCATGCAGAGCGAGGGATGACCCTGGGTACGTTCGATACATAACCAAGGCTCGGGCTACGCTCCCGAGGTACCCTAGGACATTTCTGAGACTGACGGGAACGATTTGTAACGGAATCCCACCAGAGGGAGGCATCGAGCCCTCGGACCCCGTCAAAAGGGGACCGGGTCCGGCGAATCACCCGCAGGTACTTTTGGAGCGCGCCTCCGGGCCACTAGCCGACCCCTAACGAATGGGGCACGGGCGTCCACTCGGATTACCCGTTAGCAACTCATTGGAGACACCATGTTCGGCGCCCTCCGAGGGCAACATGGCGCTTTCCCCCCTCCTCCTTGCGGAAAGGCGACGCAGGGGCGTATGAAAAAAGTCGAGTCTGTCCTTGACCGTCCTCTCGCTCTGTGCGGAGGCTCGGGGGCTACTCTCGCAAACCCGGCTTCGGCCAAACCGTTGACAGCGTCAACATACCAGCCCGAGAACTTGGGACTTGAAAGGGAATTAGGCTTACACCTGGTTCCTAATTGATTTTGGTGGTTGAATTGCCCAACACAAATAAATTGGACTAACTAGTTTGCTCTAGTGTGCAAGTTATCCAGGTGCCAAAGGTTCACATTTAGCCAATAAAAAGACCAAGAATTGGGTTCAACAAAAAGAGCAAGGGATAACCGAAGGCAGCCCTGGTCTGGCGCACCGGACTGTCCGGTGTGCCACCGGACAGTGTCCGGTACACCAGGGGACTTCACGCTAAACTCCTCACCTTCGAGAAAATCCAGAGGCACTCCGCTATAATTCACCGGACTGTCCGGTGTACACCGGACAGTGTCCGGTGCCCCAGGGAAGAGCGACTCTGGAACTCGCCAGCTTCGGGGATTCGCTCCGCTATAATTCACCGGACCGTCCGGTGAGCCAGCGGAGCAACGGCTACTTCGCGCCAACGGTCACCTGTAGAGGCATTAAATGCGCGCCAGAGCGCGCAGAAGTCAGGCACGCGCGAAGTGGCGCACCAGACACTCTACAGTGCATGTCCGGTGAGCCACCGGACATCCAGGCGGGCCCAGCAGTCAGAGCTCCAACGGTCGGAACCCAACAGCCTGGTGACGTGGCTGGCGCACCGGACACTGTCCGGTGTGCACCGGACTATCCGGTGCACCATGCGACCGAGAGCCTCCACCAAACGGCTAGTTTGGTGGTTGGGGTTATAAATACCCCAACCACCCCACATTCAAGTCATCCAAGTTTTCCAACTTCCAACCACTTACAAGAGCTAGAAATTCAATACAAAACACACCCAAGTGATCAAATCCTCTCCCAATTCCACAAAAGCTTTAGTGACTAGTGAGAGTGATTTGTCGTGTTCTTTTGAGCTCTTGCGCTTGGATTGCTTTCTTCTTTCCCATTCTTTCTTGTGATCAATACTCACTTGTAACCAAGGCGAGAGACACCAATTGTGTGGTGGTCCTTGTGGGGAAGTTTTGTTCCCGGTTGATTTGAGAAGAGAAAGCTCACTCGGTCCGAGGGACCGTTTGAGAGAGGGAAAGGGTTGAAAGAGACCCGGTCTTTGTGACCACCTCAACGGGGAGTAGGTTTGCGAGAACCGAACCTCGATAAAACAAATCCGCGTGTCACACTCTTTATTTGCTTGCGATTTGTTTTGCACCCTCTCTCGCGGACTTGATTATATTTCTAACGCTAACCCGACTTGTAGTTGTGATTAACTTTGTAAATTTCAGTTTCACCCTATTCACCCCCCTCTAGGCGACTTTCAATTGGTATCGGAGCATGGTGCTTCATTAGAGCCTAACCGCTCGAAGTGATGTCGGGAGAACACACCAAGAAGGAGATGGAGACCGGCGACAAGCCCGCTACAAGCCACGGGAAAGCTTCATCGGAAGAGTCCCGCAAAAAGGGAAAGGGGAAGGAGAATAAAGCCTCTTCCCACAAGTCGCATCGGAGTGGGGACAAGAAAAAGAAGATGAGGAAGGTGGTCTACTACGAGACTGACACCTCATCGCCATCTACCTCCGGCTCCGACGCGCCCTCCGTAACTTCTAAGCGCCATGAGCGCAAGAAGTTTAGTAAGATTCCCTTACACTACCCTCGCACCTCTAGACATACTCCATTGCTTTCCATTCCATTAGGCAAACCGCCAACCTTTGACGGTGAAGATTATGCAAGGTGGAGTGATTTAATGAAATTTCATCTAACCTCACTCCACAAAAGTATATGGAATGTTGTTGAGTTTGGAGCACAGGTACCATCCGTCGGGGATGAGGATTATGATGAGGACGAGGTGGCCCAAATTGAGCACTTCAACTCCCAAGCTACAACCATACTCCTCACCTCTCTAAGTAGGGAGGAATACAACAAGGTGCAAGGATTAAAAAGCGCCAAGGAAGTTTGGGACGTGCTCAAGACCGCGCACGAAGGTGATGAACTAACCAAGATCACCAAGCGGGAAACGATCGAGGGGGAGCTCGGTCGCTTCCGTCTTCGCCAAGGGGAGGAGCCTCAAGATATGTACAACCGGCTCAAAACCTTGGTGAATCAAGTGCGCAACCTCGGGAGCAAGAAATGGGATGACCACGAGGTGGTTAAGGTTATTTTAAGATCACTTATTTTCCTTAACCCTACTCAAGTCCAATTAATTCGTGACAATCCTAGATACACACTAATGACTCCCGAGGAAGTAATCGGGAATTTTGTGAGCTTTGAGTTTATGATCAAGGGCTCACGGAAGATCAACAAGCTTGACGGCCCCTCCACGTCCGAAATACAACCGGTCGCATTTAAGGCGACGGAGGAGAAGAAGGAGTCTACACCAAGTAGAACACCCATCGACGCCTCTAAGCTCGACAACGAGGAAATGGCGCTTGTCATCAAAAGCTTCCGCCAAATCCTCAAGCAAAGGAGGCGGAAAGATTACAAGCCCCGCTCCAAGAAGGTTTGCTACAAGTGTGGTAAGCCCGGTCACTTTATAGCAAAATGTCCTATTTCTAGTGATAGTGACAGGGGTGACGACAAGAAGGGGAGAAGAAAGGAGAAGAATAGTGTTGGGGACTTGTTCTCAAAGGCTATGAATTAAGAACAAGGCAACATAAAATGTGAAATATCAAAGCCCTTCGTCCTTCGAAGCATTATTCCCCTTTGGATATAATGGATTTCGGACGAAGGTTATGAAGGTCTCACCTTCATAATCATAATAAAAGATAAGAGAAATTTATACACAACAACACAGAAAATAACATGATTACTCTTAATATTATTATTAATTTATTTCTATTTATTTTACTTATATAAACAACAACAAATTACAAATGTACCTTTAGCTTGAAGGAAAGTAAGGGTACAAGCGTGATGCTAATGCCAAGTCAGCGTGAACAGTACGGGAGTACTGTTCATCTATTTATAGGCACGGGACGCAGCCTGTGTAAAATTACATTAATGCCCTTTACTTTTATCAATAACTCTATAGTAATTCTTCGAGGTCTAATTTGGCTTTTCATCTTTAAGTCGGTTCCCCTTTTCTGCTATCATGCTGAAGCTCTTCTGCACATAGCTTCGTGATTGTTTCATCCTTCGTCATGATCGTCTTCCATTTCAGTCAAGCTTCGTCTTGACCATGCTCTTGTATACCCGCAACCTGATTCCGAAGATACCTGCTTGCATACTTGGAAAACATTGTCAAATCATGTTTTTGAGGACCTTCGGGAGCCGAAGGCCCCCAACAGTAGCCCCTCGCAATATTAATTTGCTGGAATGATAAATTCATATTGCGACATGGACGAAGGCCTTAAGCCGAAGGTCCGAAAAAACACCTTCTCTTTGCTAGAATAGCAACAGTCTTTGACAAGCGGGACCCTCCAGTTTTTAACGCACTAGGTGTATAAATAAGAGCTCATCACGAGTTTATTTGGCACGCTCTCTTGCCAACTGCTTTTACTCACCCAACTTTTAGCCTGCGCGCAACAACACTTGCTTGGCTTTTAGATTTTTAAGCTTCGGGTTCGAGAGCACTTTCTCAGCGTTTGCAAGGATGTCTGAAGATAAAAAAGTTGTTGATGATTCGAAGCTAAGTCTTTCTGAGGAGATGCATTTGGGCTTTCTTCAATCAATGTCAAAGACTAATACAGAGAAGATTACTAAGGAAATTTTGGAGGGTTTATCTGAAGATACCGGTGATAGTGACAGTTTTGATGCGGAATGTGGTGGTGAAGAGTCCGAAGATCGACCGTGGCGACCAAGTCACACAGTCTTCGGAAAATCGAACATCAAGCAGAGTCATCTTGATAGCATGAAGGGAAGGTATTTTCGAGACATGTCTATTGTGAGGGCAGATGCCGGGGAGAAGACTACGCCTACTCCCGAAGAGAATGAAGTCATAATCTTTCGAAGCTTCTTGAAGGCTGGACTGCGATTTCCTTTGAGCAGTTTTGTCGTGGAAGTACTGAAGATATTTGAAATCTACCTTCATCAACTTACTCCGGAATCAATCATAAGGATGGGCATCTTCGTCTAGGCCGTGAGGAGCCAAGGTTTAGAACCGAATGCAAAAAATTTCTGCAACATACATGAGTTATTGTACGAGACAAAACCCTGGGGTAAAGAACAGTATCACAACAACTTCGGCTGCTATAGCTTCGGCTCCCGGTCTAGGTCAAGCTGTCCCGTGCCAACCTTTCGAAAGAGGTGGCCCGGCGACTGGATGACGAAATGGTTTTACGTGAAGAATGATTTGAAATTACAGGAAGATATTAAAAGCATCATTATGCGTCCCATCTGGCAACGCTTCGGACTGTGGAGGCCGAAGGTGGAAATGAATGAAGCAGCCGAAAAATGCCAGAGAGCCTTCGGTGTGGTTTGCTCTTTTATTGGGACAAGGGATCTAGTTCAAGAACATATTGCCTTCAGAATATGGCCACTTGTGGAAAAATGGGAAATGTCGAAGGAGACCATTAAAGAAACTGATGAAGGTGGACTAGTCAGATTGAAATACACATTTAAATACGGAGATAAATTCGTCGAGCCAGATGATGACTGGTTGAAAAGTATTGAGGCCATCAGTGATGAATTACTTGGTGTATACTCAAAGGCCGAAGATACTACGTTGTCGGCAGCCTTCGGAGGCCGAAAAAGGAAGAGGCACAACCGAGTATTTGATGCAATTGGGTTTGTCTACCCCGACTACCGCTATCCAGCATGGGGTGAAAAAAGAAAGAATACATCTTCGGCGAAGGAAACCGCTCCAGCCACTCCTAGTGAGCCGGCGCCGAAGAGGAGAAGGGTAAAAGTTCTCACACACCGGCCTCGCTATATTGAACCGGCCACAGTGCCCGCATTTGTCGGTGGGACTCCTTCGGTCACTGAAGCTAAAGAGACAGCTCCCCTGCAAAATATTGAAGTGCTGGCCGAAGTGCCAGTGGCTGAAAAAATAGAAGAGACGAGGGCTGAAGAAGTAAAGACATCAGAAATCTTGAGTCCTCTGGCAAAAACTGAGGCAACAAAAAGCCATAAGGGTCCAGCAGTGACCCCTAAAAGAAAAAGGATGGTTAATGTGCTAGATGTTTTAGAGACAATTAAATCTTCAAGCACAACTCCAAAGGAAATTGCTAAAACTTCCGAAGCGCACACTGAAACCTTTGACACCGAAGCTTCAAAGCCACAATCAGAAACTGAAGCCGGGCCTTCAGAGCCCGCCAAGGTGAAATCCTTGGAAACTGAAAAAACAGACTGGCACTGCTGTCCTCGAAGCATCTTCCAAAATACGTGATTATATTGTACGACATGCTTCGGGGAAGAAATTATCTGAAGAAGAGATTTTTGAAGCTAATCACTATGCCCGAGAACTGAAGTATCCGAAGGGGGCCTTAGTGTTCAACGGCACAGATGAAGATGACTTCTTATAGTGCCTCCCAGACAACAAAGAATTATCTGTCTACCGGGAGATGGCTAGAAGTATGGGGTTCCCGAAGCTTGAAGCTGGGCTCTGCGCTATGACGAAGGACGATCTTGCGGATAGCCTTGCATATAATAGTCTGAAGGTATGAGAATTGTATATTTGGAAATTTATAATTTTTGAATCATTCTTTTATTCTTATATTAATTCTTTTTTCATATAGGGTTTAATACTGAGCAACGCTTTGAGAGCGCAAAAGAATGCCAAAGATGAGAGCTATAATATTGCTTTCAACAACCTACGAACAGAGGTTATCAAGTTGAGGAACGAAGCTTTGGAAAAAAATAAAATTCTGCTTACGTTGGTGGATAAAATAAAGGAAGACGAAGCTACCTCTAAGGCTCAAGCTGAAACCCAAAAACGCGAAATTCAGGATCTTCGGAAACAGCTGGCCAGAGCTAAAGAAGAACGTATACTTGAAGAAACAAAACGAGAACTTAGTGATCAATGGGCAAATCATTTGGAAATAAATGTTGAAGAGCTTCGTGCATCCAAGAAAAGGTGCTATGACAAATCCATAGAGTGTGTTAAGAAGATAAAATCCAGCTTCGCCAGCGTTGGCGCATTCTCTAGCGAAGAGAATTTCACAAGGGGGAATCCAGAAGGCCCGATTGAATGGATCAGTCACGAAGCTGAGGCCTTCGAGGAAATTTTGAATAGCCGTGGAGACATATGTGCTTTTTCAGGCGCCAGGGGGATTGCTACTGTTTTGGAAAGAAAAGGCTGTGATCATGTGAAATCTTTAGCGCAATCCGAAACTGCCTTGTCTTCCGAAGATATAAAAGACCCCTCGGCCGAAGCAAGCCTGGTTGGTGGAAAATTTTCACTGACATCTGGGACAATGGCGGCCGATAAATGGCCCAAGAAATCATTCAAAAAAACGAAAAAGGCATCCATGATGCTAGGAAGGTAGCAGAGGCTACTGAGAAAAGCGCAGAGCCCGAAGGGCAAATAGGTATTAACTAGTGGTTTTTATTCTGTTGTAATTTTTGATTTCAAACTTTGTTCGCGGTTTGTAATAGTAATATAGTCGTATCTTCTCCTCGCTCAGAACCTGCTGAGGCATCTCCGGGCCCCCACCCGAAGGGGGACGATGAAATTAGAAAAATGGCCGAAGCCATCATGGACAAAGTTGTCGATCAGCTACTGAACAAAGCTGCAGAAGTAGTTCTTAGGGAAGATTAAATGCTATTGTAAAAACATTTGGAATGTAACATGTGTAATACTTTGTAACTTTGAATGTAATATATAATCTATTTATGGTTTAATTCTTTACGATGCATGAAATTTTGCATACATACCATTTTTTGAGCCTTCAGCGAAAAACATCTTCCCTTCTTTTCATGCTTCGTGAAGAAAATCTTTTCATATATCACAATAGTTTCCATACTTCTCTGATGAAGAATATCCAAGCTCCGTGAAAACATTCTCTGAAGTTATAAAAAAGTTTTATGTTGTCTCTCTAATGAAGCTACACTTCTTCTCAATTTATCTTGTGCCTTAGCATGATTTTCTCTTTTTCAAAGCATTCTCCGAAGATCAATACTATATCCCCTTCTTGTTCCACATGCAATATGATGTATGATGCTTATGTTATGCAAAATGATGTGATGATGTTATGTTATGCAAAATGATATTTGTGCCGAAGATACACACATCCCTGCAGTAGAGCACACAATTTTTTTATATCAGCGCTGACTTTTCGCTGTAAGCCTCCCTTAGGAGCTTCTTCGCCTTTTACTTCAGCGGAATCAGCGTTTATTTTTCGTTGTAAGCCTCCCTTAGGAGCTTCTTCGCCTTTTACTTTCAGCGGAATCAGTGTTTATTTTTCGCTGTAAGCCTCCCTTAGGAGCTTCTTCGCCTTTTACTTTCAGCGGAATCAGCGCTTATTTTTCGCTGTAGGCTCAGAAAACTTACACTGCGCTCCCTTAGGAACGACTTTTTACTGCTTCGAATAAATTGCACTATGTCCCTTAGAACAAATTTTTGATAATTCAAAGGTCCTTCGTGGCACCATAAATTCTTATGCTTCAGCAACTCAAGCCTATGGAGAAGATATATTTTCATTATGGCAAAAGGCGAAACTGTTACAAGAAATTGAAAAACGATAAAAACACTTAGACTTGCCATAATTGTTCCTTATTAACAAAAAAGTAATACTGAATGTGAAAATGAAAAAACTGCTGTCGAGGTAGGATATCTGTCAGTAAATGTGCTTCGACTCTGGCACAGTGCTATTAACTATGCGAGCTTCGGACTCCTCTCTGAAGTCCCGCTGAAGGTGAGTGTGCTGACTCCCTTCTGGCTGCTGACCTCGCTGCGTTGGTGGTGGCGGTGGAGGCTGTTGCCAAGATGCTTGGGGTTGACTTGCCGAAGCAACAGAAGCTACAGGGTGATTGCCTACATATTCTGGAATGTAAGGCGAATGGTACGAAGCAGTGTGCATGACCTGCTTTGGCTGACTCTGTTGTGCTGCAGCTTCTGCTATCTCCTTTTGCTTCTGGATGGTAACATGGCACATCCTGGTGGTATGGCCCTTGTCTTCACCACAGAATAGGCAGTAAATTCTTCTTGGCTGATCCCCAAATCTTCCCCGAAGCCCCTGGCGCCTCTGCCCCTTGGTGCTGGCGGTCGAACAGAGCTTTGCTGCTGCCCCGAAGCTTGCGAAGAGTATTGTGGCCTTTGCTGTTGGCTCCCTCTATCATCATTCTGAGTGGAGTTATGAATTGACCTGACGTGCCTCGGATGAAATCTTCCTCCGAAGCCCCTGGTCATTTCAGAGAACCTGAATGCCTCCTCCCTTCTTTGGCGGAAGTCATTGTCAGCTCGAATATACTCGTCCATCTTCTGAAGCAGCTTCTCCAAAGTTTGTGGTGGCTTCCTGGCAAAATATTGCGCTGAAGGTCCCGGCCGAAGTCCCTTAATCATGGCCTCAATGACAATTTCATTGGGCACTGTTGGCGCCTGTGCCCTCAGACGCAGAAACCTTCGGACATACGCCTGAAGGTATTCTTCGTGCTCCTGGGTACACTGGAATAAAGTTTGAGCAGTAACTGGCTTCGTCTGAAACCCTTGGAAGCTGGTTATCAACATATCCTTCAGCTTCTGCCATGAGGTGATTGTCCCTGGCCGAAGAGAGGAGTACCAGGTTTGAGCGACACTCTTGACAGCCATGACAAAGGACTTTGCCATGACTGCAGTATTGCCACCATACGAAGATATGGTTGCTTCATAGCTCATCAAGAATTGCTTTGGGTCTGAATGACCGTCGTACATGGGGAGCTGGGGTGGCTTGTAAGACTGGGGCCATGGTGTAGCCTGCAATTCTGTTGATAGAGGAGAAGCATCATCAAAAGAAAAATTTCCTTGATGGAAATCTTCATACCAGTCGTCCTCATTGTAGAAGCCCTCCTGATGAAACTCTCTGCGCGGAGGCCTTCGGTTCTGGTCATCCTGAGCAAGATGGCGAACCTCTTCTGAAGCTTCATCTATTTGCCTCTGAAGGTCAGCTAGACGAGCCATCTTCTCCTTCTTTCGTTGCACCTGTTGATGGAGCATCTCCAGGTTTTGGATTTCCTGGTCCAAGTCGTCCTCCGGAGGCGTTGGACTGGTGGCCTTCCTCTTTTGGCTTCGGGCCTCCCTAAGAGAAAGGACGTCCTGATTGGGGTCCAGTGGCTGCAGAGTGGCAGCCCCTGTCGCTGAAGCTTTTTTCGGCGGCATGACGAAGGTGATGCTTGCCGAAGATGTTGAAAGCTCAAGAAATGGAAGTGAGTTCACCGGAGGTGGGCGCCAATGTTGGGGACTTGTTCTCAAAGGCTATGAATTAAGAACAAGGCAACATAAAATGTTAAATATCAAAGCCCTTCGTCCTTCGAAGCATTATTCCCCTTTGGATATAATGGATTTCGGACGAAGGTTATGAAGGTCTCACCTTCATAATCATAATAAAAGATAAGAGAAATTTATACACAACAACACGGAAAATAACATGATTACTCTTAATATTATTATTAATTTATTTCTATTTATTTTACTTATATAAACAACAACAAATTACAAATGTACCTTCAGCTTGAAGGAAAGTAAGGGTACAAGCGTGATGCTAATGCCAAGTCAGCGTGAACAATACGGGAGTACTGTTCATCTATTTATAGGCACGGGATGCAGCCCGTGTAAAATTACATTAATGCCCTTTACTTTTATCAATAACTTTATAGTAATTCTTCGAGGTCTAATTTGGCTTTTCATCTTTAAGTCGGTTCCCCTTTTCTGCTATCATGTCGAAGCTCTTCTGCACATAGCTTCGTGATTGTTTCATCCTTCGTCATGACCGTCTTCCATTTCAGTCAAGCTTCGTCTTGACCATGGTCTTGTATACCCGCAACCTGATTCCGAAGATATCTGCTCGCATACTTGGAAAACATTGTCAAATCATGTTTTTGAGGACCTTCGGGAGCCGAAGGCCCCCAACAAATAGGTACTACAAAAAGAAGGGCGGCGATGCCCATGTTTGTCGCGAGTGGGACTCCGACGAAAGCTCTAGCGACTCCTCCGACGACGAGGACGCCGCCAACATCGCCGTCACCAAGGGACTTCTCTTCCCCAACGTCGGCCACAAGTGCCTCATGGCAAAGGATGGCAAAAAGAAGAAGGTTAAATCCAAATCCTCCACTAGATATGAGTCTTCTAGCGATGATAATGCTAGTGATGAGGAAGATAATTTGTGTACTCTTTTTGCCAACTTAAACATGAAACAAAAAGAAAAGTTAAATGAATTAATTAGTGCCATCCATGAGAAGGATGATCTCTTGGACTCCCAAGAGGACTTCCTAATCAAGGAAAACAAAACGCATGTTAAAGTTAAAAATGCTTATGCTCTAGAAGTTGAAAAATGTGAAAAATTATCTAGTGAGCTAAGCACTTGCCATGAGACTATAGACAACCTTAGAAATGAGAATGCTAATTTGTTAGCTAAGGTTGATTCAAATGTTTGTAATGTTTCAATTCCCAATCTTAGAAATGATAATGATGATTTGCTTGCTAAGATTGAAGAATTGAACATTTCTCTTGCTAGCCTTAGAGATGAAAATAAAAAATTGCTTGCTAAGGCTAAAGATTTTGATGTTTGCAATGCTACCATTTCCGACCTTAGAAGTAAGAATGATATATTGCATGCTAAGGTTGTAGAATTAAAATCTTGCAAACCATCTACATCTACCGTTGAGCACACTACTATTTGCACTAGATGTAGAGATGTTAACATTGATGTTATTCATGATCACATGGCTTTAATTAAACAACAAAATGATCATATAGAAAAATTAGATGCTAAAATTGCCGAGCATGACTTAGAAAACGAAAAATTTAAATTTGCTAGAAGCATGCTCTATAGAGGGAGACGCCCTGGCATTAAGGATGGCATTGGCTTCCAACAGGGAGGCAATGTCAAAATTAATGCCCCTCCTAAGAAATTGTCCAACTTTGTTAAGGGCAAGGCTCCCATGCCTCAAGATAACGAGGGTTACATTTTGTACCCTGCCGGTTATCCTGAGAGCAAAATTAGGAGAATTCATTCTAGGAAGTCTCACTCTGGCCCTAACCATGCTTTTATGTATAAGGATGAGACATCTAGTTCTAGACAACCAACCCGTGCTAAGTTGCCTAAGAAGAAAACTCCTAGTGCATCAAATGATCATAACATCTCATTTAAAACATTTGATGCATCATAAGTTTTAACTAACAAATCCGGCAAGGTAGTTGCCAAGTATGTTGGGGGCAAACACAAGGGATCAAAGACTTGTGTTTGGGTACCCAAAGTTCTTGTATCTAATGCCAAAGGACCCAAAACCATTTGGCTACCTAAAGTGAAGAACTAAACTTGTTTTGTAGGTTTATGCATCCGGGGGCTCAAGCTGGGTAATCGACAGCGGGTGCACAAACCACATGACAGGGGAGAAGAAGATGTTCTCCTCCTACGAGAAAAACCAAGATCCCCAACGAGCTATCACATTCGGGGATGGAAATCAAGGTTTGGTCAAAGGATTGGGTAAAATTGCTATATCTCCTGACCATTCTATTTCCAATGTTTTTCTTGTAGATTCTTTAGATTACAATTTGCTTTCTGTATCTCAATTATGCAAAATGGGCTACAACTGTCTATTCACTGATGTAGGTGTCACTGTCTTTAGAAGAAGTGATGATTCAATAGCATTTAAGGGAGTGTTAGAGGGTCAGCTATACTTAGTGAATTTTGATAGAGCTGAACTCGACACTTGCTTAATTGCTAAGACTAACATGGGCTGGCTCTAGCATCGCCGACTAGCACATGTTGGGATGAAGAATCTTCATAAGCTTCTAAAGGGAGAGCACATTTTAGGATTAACAAATGTTCATTTTGAGAAAGACAGGATTTGTAGCACATGCCAAGCAGGAAAGCAAGTTGGTGCTCACCATCCACACAAGAACATCATGACGACCGACAGGCCACTGGAGCTCTACACATGGACCTATTCGGCCCGATCGCTTATATAAGCATCGGCGGGAGTAAGTACTGTCTAGTTATTGTGGATGATTATTCTCGCTTCACTTGGGTATTCTTTTTGCAAGAAAAATCTCATACCCAAGAAACTTTAAAAGGATTCTTGAGACGGGCTCAAAACGAGTTCGGCTTAAGGATCAAGAAAATTAGAAGCGACAACGGGACGGAGTTCAAGAACTCTCAAATTGAAGGCCTTCTTGAGGAGGAGGGCATCAAGCATGAGTTCTCTTCTCCCTACACGCCACAACAAAATGGTGTAGTGGAGAGGAAGAATAGAACTCTATTGGACATGGCAAGAACCATGCTTGATGAGTACAAAACTTCGGATCGGTTTTGGGCCGAGGCGGTCAACACCGCCTGCTACGCCATCAACCGGTTGTATCTCCACCGAATCCTCAAGAAGACATCTTATGAACTCCTAACCGGTAAAAAGCCCAATATTTCATATTTTAGAGTCTTTGGTAGCAAATGCTTTATACTTGTTAAAAGAGGTAGAAAATCTAAATTTGCTCCTAAGACTGTAGAAGGCTTTTTACTAGGATATGATTCAAACATAAGGGCATATAGAGTCTTTAACAAGTCCTCTGGACAAGTTGAAGTTTCTTGTGACGTTGTGTTTGATGAGACTAACGGCTCTCAAGTAGAGCAAGTTGATCTTGATGAGATAGGTGATGAAGAGGCTCCGTGCATCGCACTAAGGAACATGTCCATTGGGGATGTGTGTCCTAAGGAATCCGAAGAGCCTCCAAATGCACAAGATCAACCATCCTCCTCCACGCAAGCATCTCCACTAACTCAAAATAAGGATGAGGCTCAAGTTGATGAAAGAGAAGATCAAGCAAATGAGCCACCTCAAGATGACGGCAATGATCAAGGGGGAGATGCAAATGAGCAAGACAAGGAGGATGAAGAACCAAGACCGCCACACCCAAGAGTCCACCAACCAATCCAACGAGATCACCCCGTCGACACCATCCTCGGTGACATTCATAAGGGGGTAACTACTAGATCTCGTGTTGCACATTTTTGTGAGCATTACTCTTTTGTTTCCTCTATTGAGCCACACAGGGTAGAGGAAGCACTCCAAGATTCGGATTGGGTGGTGGCGATGCAAGAGGAGCTCAACAACTTCACTAGGAATGAGGTATGACATTTAGTTCCATGTCCTAATCAAAATGTTGTAGGAATCAAGTGGGTCTTCCGCAACAAGCAAGATGAGCATGGTGTGGTGACAAGGAACAAAGCCCGACTTGTGGCCAAAGGATACTCCCAAGTCGAAGGTTTGGATTTTGGTGAAACCTATGCACCCGTAGCTAGGCTTGAGTCAATTCGTATATTATTGGCCTATGCTACTTACCATGGCTTCAAGCTTTATCAAATGGACGTGAAGAGTGCCTTCCTCAATGGACCAATCAAGGAAGAGGTCTATGTTGAGCAACCTCCCGGCTTTGAAGATAGTGATTACCCTAACCATGTGTATAAACTCTCTAAGGCGCTTTATGGGCTCAAGCAAGCCTCAAGAGCATGGTATGAATGCCTTAGAGATTTCCTTATCACTAATGGATTCAAAGTCGGAGAGGCCGATCCTACACTCTTCACTAAAACTCTTGAAAATGACTTGTTCGTATGCCAAATTTATGTTGATGATATTATATTTGGGTCTACTAACGAGTCTACATGTGAAGAATTCAGTCGGATCATGACACAAAAATTCGAGATGTCTATGATGGGGGAGTTGAAGTATTTCTTAGGATTTCAAGTGAAGCAACTCCAAGAAGGCACCTTCCTAAGCCAAACGAAGTATACTCAAGATATTCTAAGCAAGTTTGGAATGAACGATGCCAAACCTATCAAGACACCCATGGGAACCAATGGGCATCTCGACCTCGACGAAGGAGGTAAATCTGTCGATCAAAAGGTATACCGGTCGATGATTGGCTCTTTACTCTATTTATGTGCATCTCGACCAGATATAATGCTTTTCGTATGCATGTGTGCAAGATTCCAAGCCGACCCTAAGGAAGCTCACCTTACGACCGTAAAACGAATCTTGAGATATTTAGTTTATACTCCTAAGTTTGGGCTTTGGTATCCTAGGGGATCCACTTTTGATTTGATTGGTTACTCCGATGCCGATTGGGCAGGGTGTAAAATCAATAGAAAGAGCACATCGGGGACTTGCCAATTATTGGGAAGATCCTTGGTGTCTTGGGCTTCAAAGAAGCAAAATTCCGTAGCTCTTTCTACCGCCGAAGCCGAGTACATTGTCGCAGGCCATTGTTGCGCGCAACTACTTTGGATGAGGCAAACCCTCAGGGACTATGGTTACAAATTAACCAAAGTTCCTCTTCTATGTGATAATGAGAGTGCAATCCGCATGGCAGATAATCCCGTTGAGCATAGCCGCATTAAACACATAGCCATTCGGTATCACTTTTTAAGGGATCACCAACAAAAGGGAGATATCGAGATTTCTTACATTAATACTAAAGATTAATTAGCCGATATCTTTACCAAGCCACTTGATGAACAAACTTTTAACAAACTTAGGCATGAGCTAAACATTCTTGATTCTAGGAACTTCTTTTGTTGATTTGCACACATAGCTCATTCATATACCTTTGATCATATCTCTTTCATATGCTATGACTAATATGTTTTCAAGTCAATTTCAAACCAAGTCATAGGTGTATTGAAAGGGAATTGGAGTCTTCGGCGAAGACAAAGGCTTCCACTCCGTAACTCATCCTTCGCCATCACTCCGAGTCACTCTCCATCTTTGAGGAGAAAGCATGAGTCCAAAGCACGAGGACTCCGTCTTTGGTATAATCTTCACTCATTTATTTATGACCAAAGGGGGAGAAAGTATTTCTCAGGGCTCTAATGACTCCATTTTTGGCGGTTCATGCCAAAGGGGGAGAAAGTATTAGCCCAAAGCAAAAGGACCGCACCACCACCTAATTTTAAAATGATTTTCAATTGTATGTTCAAAAGGGGGAGAAAGTAGTATTTCAAAATTGATATATCAAAACCCTCTTGAACACTAAGAGGAGATTTCATTTAGGGGGAGTTTTGTTTGAGTCAAAGGAAAAGCATTTGAAACAGGGGGAGAAAATTTCAAATCTTGAAAATGCTTAGCAAAATCTTATTCATTTACCTTTGACTATTTGCGAAAGATCTTTGAAAAGGATTTACAAAAGAATTTGCAAAAACAAAACATGTGGTGCAAACGTGGTCCAAAATGTTAAAATGAAGAAACAATCCATGCGTATCTTATAAGTATTTTATTGACTCAATTCCAAGCAACCTTTGCACTTACATTATGCAAACTAGTTCAATTATGCACTTCTATACTTGCTTTGGTTTGTGTTGGCATCAATCACCAAAAAGGGGGAGATTGAAAGGGAATTAGGCTTACACCTGGTTCCTAATTGATTTTGGTGGTTGAATTGCCCAACACAAATAAATTGGACTAACTAGTTTGCTCTAGTGTGCAAGTTATCCAGGTGCCAAAGGTTCACACTTATCCAATAAAAAGACCAAGAATTGGGTTCAACAAAAAGAGCAAGGGATAACCGAAGGCAGCCCTGGTCTGGCGCACTGGACTGTCTGGTGTGCCACCGGACAGTGTCCGGTACACCAGGGGACTTCACGCTGAACTCCTCACCTTCGGGAAAATCCAGAGGCACTCCGCTATAATTCACCGGACTGTCCGGTGTACACCGGACAGTGTCCGGTGCCCCAGGGAAGAGCGACTCTGGAACTCGCCAGCTTCAGGAATTCGCTCCGCTATAATTCACCGGACATGTCCGGTGTACACCGGACTGTCCGGTGAGCCAGCGGAGCAACGGCTACTTCACGCCAACGGTCACCTGCAGAGGCATTAAATGCGCGCCAGGGCGCGCAGAAGTCAGGCACGCGCGAAGTGGCGCACCCGACACTCTATAGTGCATGTCCGGTGAGCCACCGGACATCCAGGCGGGCCCAGTAGTCAGAGCTCCAACGGTCGGAACCCAACGGCCTGGTGACGTGGCTGGCACACCGGACACTGTCCGGTGTGCACCGGACTGTCCGGTGCACCATGCGACAGACAGCCTTCACCAAACGGCTAGTTTGGTGGTTGGGGTTATAAATACCCCAACCACCCCACATTCAAGTCATCCAAGTTTTCCAACTTCCAACCACTTACAAGAGCTAGGCATTCAATACAAAACACACCCAAGTGATCAAATCCTCTCCCAATTCCACAAAAGCTTTAGTGACTAGTGAGAGTGATTTGTCGTGTTCTTTTGAGCTCTTGCACTTGGATTGCTTTCTTCTTTCCCATTCTTTCTTGTGATCAATACTCACTTGTAACTAAGGCGAGAGACACCAATTGTGTGGTGGTCCTTGCGGGGAAGTTTTGTTCCCAGTTGATTTGAGAAGAGAAAGCTCACTCGGTCCGAGGGACCGTTTGAGAGAGGGAAAGGGTTGAACGAGACCCGGTCTTTGTGACCACCTCAACGGGGAGTAGGTTTGCGAGAACCGAACCTCGGTAAAACAAATCCGCGTGTCACACTCTTTATTTGCTTGCGATTTGTTTTGCACCCTCTCTCGCGGACTTGATTATATTTCTAACGCTAACCCGGCTTGTAGTTGTGATTAACTTTGTAAATTTCAGTTTCGCCCTATTCACCCCCCCTCTAGGCGACTTTCAGGACTCGACTATGCACCCAGGCTACGGCTAGTTCGCATGAGGGAACAACCAGACCGGCCGAAGCATCACGAAACGCGCTAAGACCTCAAAGGAGTCAAACCACTCCTCCGAGGCCTCGGGGGCTACACCCGGCGGGTGCGCTCGCGCGCACCCACCGGAACGAAACGCAACCGAGAAAGGCCGGTCCCCTTGCAAAAAAGTGCGACAAAAGCCTCCAAGCGAGTATCAACACTCCCTTCGAGGCTTGGGGGCTACTGTCGGGGACCATAATTAGGGGTACCCCAAGACTCCTAATCTCAGCTGGTAACCCCCATCAGCACAAAGCTGCAAAGGCCTGATGGGCGCGATTAAGGTCAAGGCTCAGTCCACTCAAGGGATGCGATCTCGCCTTGCCCGAGCCCGGCCTTGGGCAAAGGCAGCCGACCCTGGAGGATTCACGTCTCGCCCGAGGGCCCCCTCAAGCAACGGACACACCTTCGGATCGCCCGAGGCCCAGTCTTCGCAGAGAAGCAACCTTGGCCAGATCGCCACGCCAACCAACCATATCGCAGGAGCATTTAATGCAAGGATCGCTTGACACCTTATCCTGACACGCGCTCTTCAGTCGACAGAGCCGAAGTGACCGCAGTCACTTCGTCGCTCCACTGACCGACCTGACAAGAATACAGCGTCGCCTGCCCTGCTCCGACTGCCATGCCACTCGCCAGAGTGAGGTCGACAGCGGCTAAGTCCAGCCTCGGGCGACATAGGAAGCTCTGCCTCGCCCGACCCCAGGGTTCGGACTCAGTCTCGGCTCTGGAAGACGATGGACTCCGCCTCGCCCGACCCCAGGGCTCAGACTCAACCACGACTTAGAAGACGACGAACTCCGCCTCGCCCGACCCTGGGCTCGGACTCAGCCTCGGCTCTGGAAGACGACGAACTCCGCCTCGCCCGACCCCAGGGCTCGGACTCAGCCTCGGCTCCGGAAGACGATGGACTCCGCCTCGCCCGACCCCAGGCCTCGGACTCAACCTCGACCTCGGAGGAATCGCCACCTCGCCCAAACTCGGGTCCGGACCGGCCACGGCGCCAGGGGGCCATCATTACCCTGCCCCTAGCTAGCTCAGGCTACGAGGAACAAGACCGGCGTCCCATCTGGCTCGCCCCAGTAAACAAGTAATGATGACACCCCGCACGCTCCATGATGACGGCAGCTCCCAGCCCCTTACGTCAGCAAGAAGACGTCAGCAAGGATCCGACAGCCCCGACAGTTGTACTTCCGTAGGGCTCCAGCTCTCCTTCAACGGCCACGACATCACATGAACAAGGCAGCAACACCTCTCCGACAGCCACGACGGCATGTACATAGGGCACTAGCTCCTCTCTGCTCGACATGTTAGCACATTGCTACACCCCCCCATTGTACACCTGGACCCTCTCCTTACGCCTATAAAAGGAAGGTCCGGGGCTCTCGTACGAAGAAGGTTGGCCGCGCGGGAGAACGGGCCGGCGCATAAGGCTCTCGCTCTCGCTCTCTCCCACGCGAACGCTTGTAACCCCCTACTGCAAGCGCATCCATTCGCCCTGGGCGCAGGACAACACGAAGGTCGTGGGTTCCCCTTTACTGGTCTCCCCCCTTTGTGTCCCGTCTCGCGCCGACCCATCTGGGCTGGGACACGCAGCGACAATTTACTCGTCGGTCCTGGGACCCCCCGGGGTCGAAACGCCGACAAAATCAGATTAAAAAACTACTAACACGAGTAACTTGAAATTCAAAACACATGAGACAAGAGGCGAACAACTTCATTTATGCATGAGGCTCGCTTGCTTCTCATCGGTCTCCTACATTTTTGTTATGGTGAGTCCAAACCACATGATTCACATGCTTTATCGGTGTAATAAATCAAGACGCAAAGGGTGTCATCAATCTATAAAAGCACTCTAATAAACCATTATTTCACTACAGTTGGCCTTCATGATCTCCACCAAAGAATGAGCACAAGGACCCCTTATAAAATGATAGTCGAGTTGTCAACAGTCATCAAAGCCGCTATATAGAGTTGAGATGGCGGACTAGAGGAGAGGTGTACACTCATTTCTAAAATTAATTACGTGGACTAACTGAAAGAAATGTGAAACTAAAACTATTCGGTTTAGCAAAGACTACAACATTCTATCTATCACAAGCACCTTACAAAAAATATATACTACTTATTAAGAAGGTAAGAGTAGTCTGTCGTTCTGCCTTTAATCGATCTGGACCGTCCATGGCACGGTAGCCGCCCGCGCCAGCCAGTCGCGATCCATCCGCCTGCGCTCCCGTGTGTCCTCCCACGATAGCCACGAGCAACCTCTCCCTCTCTGGAACCGACGCCGCTGCCTCTGTCCCCATCTAGCGATCTCCCTCTCCTCGCCATTGTCGACACCACCGCGATCAAAGATCCGGAAGGCAAGTTTTTTTCTTCATCCTCTGCCTCGGTGTCCTCTTCTGTGTGGTTTGGTGGGGAGGCAGCCGGAGCGCTGCGAGGCCGATGCTGCTCCCACCGCTCCGGTCGCGGCGTGGCCGACGCGCGGCCTCCGCTTGCGAGGTGAGGGCGGGCCTGCACGGGCTCGACTCCGTCGGTGGGCCCCACCTTCAGGCCGCGCTGGAGCACGCCGAGGCGGCGCTATACACACTCGCTGACGCCGCGGACGCCGCCGTGGGCGCGGGGGCCGACGCAGGCCAGGCTGTGGCGGTCCAAAAGAACAGCGGCTGGTTCGGCTTCATCTCCGAGGCCCTCGAGGTCATGCTCAAGGTAATGATTGCTACCCTTACCAGTTTCTTTCTCGACGAACTGAATGCGCCCGAATTATGAGTTATGGGAGTGGAAATTTCTGGAGAGTCGAGGGTGAGGACTGAGGGGTGTGCATACATATACTTGTGGGACGTGGGCAGAGACTAATATATTTTTTTCATATTTGATTTTTGTTTGGATCTTTCTGTTCCCTAACGAACCAACAAGGTGACAAAGACGGTATGCAAAGGAGTTGGTAAGCACAAGAGACAACCCAATTAACATTCTTTAGAATTTGAATACACAGGCCTTAAAAATGTACAACAATTCTGCTGGCTAACAGAGGAATATGTAGTTTTTTAGAAATCTATTCTAATGTTATACCCATTTGGTTGGGATTCTAGATTTTTTACCATGAATTTGATTCAGAAATCTGAATGTGACAAGACTCCTGAAGCTGTCAATCTTTAATGTAGCATAAAAACATGAGCGTTTAGTTGTGCCTATCTTTAATGTAGCACATTTTTTGTACACATCTTGACCTTTTCTGTTTGATGCCTTGCTTGATGCTTGCTTTCAGGTACTTGACATTTCGTGTTTCATGCTTTGTTTCCTATGCAGATTTTGAACATAACAATAGGTCAGCGCCAGGTTATACATCAGCTCGACAATCTGACCAATCTGCTTCATGAGCATTTGGTCTTAACACGCCAGGCTAATAATACCGCCAGCAGGAACCGGGTGCTAGATAGCGACACGCTCATCTGTCCACTTATTTGTTTGACTGTTGCCAGTATTGGTTACTGAAAGTCGCCTAGAGGGGGGGGTGAATAGGGTGAAACTGAAATTCTCAAAAACAAACACAACTACAAGCCGGGTTAGCGTTAGAAATATAATAGAGTCCGCGAGAGAGGGTGCAAAACAAATCACAAGCGAATAATGAAGTGAGACACGCGGATTTGTTTTACCGAGGTTCGGTTTTCTCAAACCTACTCCCCGTTGAGGAGGCCACAAAGGCCGGGTCTCTTTCAACCCTTACCCTCTCTCAAACGGTCCCTCGGACCGAGTGAGCTTTCTCTACTCAATCACTTGGAACACAAAGTTCCTATAAGGACCACCACAAGATTGGTGTCTCTTGCCTCAATTATAAGTGAGTTTGATCGCAAGAAAGAATCAAGAAAGAAGAAAAGCAATCCAAGCGCAAGAGCTCGAAAGAACACAAGCAAATCTCTCTCTCTAATCACTAGGGCGTTGTGTGGAATTTGGAGAGGATTTGATCTCTTTGGTGTGTCTAGAATTGAATGCTAGAGCTCTTGTAAGTAGTTGAGAAGTGGAAAACTTGGATGACTTGAATGTGGGGTGGTTGGGGGTATTTATAGCCCCAACCACCAAACTAGCCGTTTGGTGAGGCTGTCTGTTCGATGGCGCACCGGACAGTCCGGTGTGACAGCCACGTCACCAAAGCCGTTGGGTTCCGACCGTTGGAGCTCTGTCTTCTGGGCCCGCCTGGATGTCCGGTGGCGCACCGGACATGTACTGTTGAGTGTCCGGTGCGCCAGCATGGGCGTGACTGACCTATGCGCGCGCTGGCGCGCATTTAATGCGACGCAGGTAGCCGTTGGCGCCAGAAGTAGTCGTTGCCCCGCTGTTACACCGGACAGTCCGGTGTACACCGGACAGTCCGGTGATTTATAGCGGAGCAGCTAAAATGAATTCCCGAGGCTGGCGAGTTCCGGAGGCCGCTCTTCCTTGGAGCACCGGACATGTCCGGTGTACACCGGACAGTCCGGTGAATTATAGCGGAGTTGCCTCTGGAATTTCCCGAAGGTGACGAGTTTGAAGTTGGTGTCCTCTGGTGCACCGGACATGTCCGGTGGCACACCGGACAGTCCGGTGCGCCAGACCAGAGGTGCCTTCGGTTGTCCCTTTGCTCTTTTGTTGAACCCAATACTTGGTCTTTTTATTGGCTAAGTGTGAACCTTTGGCACCTGTATAACTTATACACTAGAGCAAACTAGTTAGTCCAAATATTTGTGTTGGGCAATTCAACCACCAAAATTAATTAGGGACTAGGTGTGAGCCTAATTCCCTTTCAATCTCCCCCTTTTTGGTGATTGATGCCAACACAAACCAAAGCAAATATAAAAGTGCATAATTGAACTAGTTTGCATAATGTAAGTGCAAAGGTTGCTTGGAATTGAGCCAATAAATGTTACTTACTAGATGTGCATGGATTGTTTCTTTATTATTAACATTTTGGACCACGCTTGCACCACATGTTTTGTTTTTGCAAATTATTTTTGTAAATCCTTTTCAAAGTTCTTTTGCAAACAGTCAAAGGTAAATGAATAAGATTTTGCGAAGCATTTTCAATGCTTTTCCTTTGACTAAACAAAACTCCCCCTCAAATAAATTCTCCTCTTAGTGTTCAAGAGGGTTTTGAGATATCAAGTTTTGAAAATACTACTTGCTCCCCCTTTAGAACACAAAGAGATACCAATTTGAAATTTTCCAATTTGAAAACCATTAATTTTAAAATTAGGGTGGTGGTGCGGTCCTTTTGCTTTGGGCCAATACTTTCTCCCCCTTTGGCATGAATCGCCAAAAACGGATACTCGGAATGAAATATAGGCCCTTTCCTAACTACTTTCTCCCCTTTGGCAAATAAAACATATGAGTGAAGATTATACCAAAGATGGAGAGTGATGCGGAGCGACGACGAAGGATGAGTAGTAGAGTGGAGTGGAAGCCTTTGTCTTCGCCGAAGACTCTAATTCCCTTTCAATATACCTATGACTTGGTTTGGAATACACTTGAAAACACATTAGTCATAGCATATATAAAAGAGACATGATCAAAGGTATACTTATGAGCTATGTGTGCAAGTTTAGCAAAAGAAATTCCTAGAATCAAGAATATTGAGCTCATGCCTAAGTTTGGTAAAAGATTGTTCATCAAGTGGCTTGGTAAAGATATCGGCTAATTGATCTTTAGTGTTAATGTATGCAATCTCGATATCCCCCTTTTGTTGGTGATCCCTAAGAAAGTGATACCGAATGGCTATGTGTTTAGTGCGGCTATGCTCAACGGGATTATCCGCCATGCGGATTGCACTCTCATTATCACATAGAAGAGGAACTTTGGTTAGTTTGTAACCGTAGTCCCGCAGGGTTTGCCTCATCCAAAGCAATTGCGCGCAACAGTGGCCTGCGGCAATATACTCGGCTTCGGCGGTAGAAAGAGCGACCAAATTTTGCTTCTTTAAAGCCCAAGACACCAAGGATCTTCCCAAGAACTGGCAAGTCAACGATGTGCTCTTTCTATTGATTTTGCACCCCGCCCAATCGGCATCCGAATAACCAATTAAATCAAATGTGGATCCCCGAGAGTACCAAAGCCCAAACTTAGGAGTATAAGCCAAATATCTCAAGATTCGTTTTACGGCCGTAAGGTGGGATTCCTTAGGGTCGGATTGGAATCTTGCACACATGCATACGGAAAGCATAATGTCCGGTCGAGATGCACATAAATAAAGCAATGAACCAATCATCGACTGGTATACCTTTTGATCCACGGACTTACCTCCCGTGTCGAGGTCGAGATGCCCATTGGTTCCCATGGGTGTCTTGATGGGCTTGGCATCCTTCATTCCAAACTTGGTTAGAATGTCTTGAGTGTACTTCGTTTGGCTAATGAAGGTGCCCTCTTGGAGTTGCTTGACTTGAAATCCTAAGAAATACTTCAACTCCCCCATCATAGACATCTCGAATTTTTGTGTCATGATCCTACTAAATTCTTCACATGTAGATTCGTTAGTAGACCCAAATATAATATCATCAACATAAATTTGGCATACAAACAAATCATTGTCAAGAGTTTTAGTGAATAAAGTAGGATCGGCCTTGCCGACTTTGAAGCCATTTGCAATAAGGAAATCTCTAAGGCATTCATACCATGCTCTTGGGGCATGCTTGAGCCCATAAAGCGCCTTAGAGAGCTTATAGACATGATTAGGATACTCATTGTCTTCAAAGCCGGGAGGTTGCTCAACATAGACCTCTTCCTTGATTGGTCCGTTGAGGAAGGCACTCTTCACGTCCATTTGATAAAGCTTGAAGCCATGGTAAGTAGCATAGGCCAATAATATGCGAATGGACTCAAGCCTAGCTACGGGTGCATAGGTTTCACCAAAATCCAAACCTTCGACTTGTGAATACCCCTTGGCCACGAGTCGAGCTTTGTTCCTTGTCACCACACCATGCTCGTCTTGCTTGTTGCGGAAGACCCACTTGGTTCCTACAACATTTTGATTAGGACGTGGAACTAAATGCCATACCTCGTTCCTAGTGAAGTTGTTGAGCTCCTCTTGCATCGCCATCACCCAATCCGAATCTTGTAGTGCTTCCTCTACCCTGTGTGGCTCAATAGAGGAAACAAAAGAGTAATGCTCACAAAAATGTGCAACACGAGATCGAGTGGTTACCCCCTTATGAATGTCGCCGAGGATGGTGTCGACGGGGTGATCTCGTTGGATTGCTTGGTGGACTCTTGGGTGTGGCGGCCTTGGTCTTTCATCCTCCTTGTCTTCATCAATTGCATCTCCCCCTTGATTATTGTCGTCATCTTGAGGAGGCTCATCTCTTTGATCTTCTCCTTCATCAACTTGAGCCTCATCCTCATTTTGGGTTGGTGGAGATGCTTGCGTGGAGGAGGATGGTTGATCTTGTGCACGTGGAGGCTCTTCGGATTCCTTAGGACACACATCCCCAATTGACATGTTCCTTAGCGCGATGCACGGAGCCTGTTCTTCACCTATCTCATCAATATCAACTTGCTCTACTTGAGAGCCGTTAGTCTCATCAAACACAACGTCACAAGAAACTTCAACTAGTCCTGAGGACTTGTTAAAGACTCTATATGCCCTTGTGTTTGAATCATATCCTAGTAAAAAGCCTTCTACAGTTTTAGGAGCAAATTTAGATTTTCTACCTCTTTTAACAAGAATAAAGCATTTGCTACCAAAAACTCTAAAATATGAAATATTGGGCTTTTTACCGGTGAGGAGTTCGTATGATGTCTTCTTGAGGATTCGGTGTAGATATAACCGGTTGATGGCGTAGCAGGCGGTGTTGACCGCTTCGGCCCAAAACCGATCCGGTGACTTGTACTCATCAAGCATGGTTCTTGCCATGTCCAATAGAGTTCGATTCTTCCTCTCTACTACACCATTTTGTTGTGGCGTGTAGGGAGAGGAGAACTCATGCTTGATGCCCTCCTCCTCAAGGAAGCCTTCAATTTGAGAGTTCTTGAACTCCGTCCCATTGTCGCTTCTAATTTTCTTGATCCTTAAGCCGAACTCATTTTGAGCTCGTCTCAAGAATCCCTTTAAGGTCTCTTGGGTATGGGATTTTTCCTGCAAAAAGAACACCCAAGTGAAGCGAGAATAATCATCCACAATAACTAGACAGTACTTACTCCCGTCGATGCTTATGTAAGCGATCGGGCCGAATAGGTCCATGTGTAGGAGCTCCAGTGGCTTGTCACTAGTCATGATGTTCTTGTGTGGATGATGAGTGCCAACTTGCTTCCCGGCTTGGCATGCGTTACAAATCCTGTCTTTCTCAAAATGAACATTTGTTAGTCCTAAAATGTGTTCTCCCTTTAGAAGCTTATGAAGATTCTTCATTCCAACATGGGCTAGTCGGCGGTGCCAGAGCCAACCCAAGTTAGTCTTAGCAATTAAGCAAGTGTCAAGTTCAGCTCTATCAAAATCTACCAAGTATAGCTGACCCTCTAACACTCCCTTAAATGCTATTGAATCATCACTTCTTCTAAAGACAGTGACACCTACATCAGTAAATAGAATCTACAAGAAAAACATTGGAAATAGTAATCTAAAGAATCTACAAGAAAAACATTGGAAATAGTATGGTCAGGTGATATACCAATTTTACCCAATCCTTTGACCAAACCTTGATTTCCATCCCCGAATGTGATAGCTCGTTGGGGATCTTGGTTTTTCTCATATGAGGAGAACATCTTCTTCTCCCCTGTCATGTGGTTTGTGCACCCGCTGTCGAGTATCCAACTTGAGCCCCCGGATGCATAAACCTACAAAACAATTTTAGTTCTTGATTTTAGGTACCCAAACGGTCTTGGGTCCTTTGGCATTAGAAACAAGAACTTTGGGCACCCAAACACAAGTCTTGGAGCCCTTGTGTTTGCCCCCAACAAACTTGGCAACTACCTTGCCGGTGTTGGGGCGAAGGCAAAGACGCCACCCTTCGCTCTAGGCCTCCGCCACAGTCGCTGGTCTGACAAAGACAAAGCGGGCAGGGACACCCTTCGCTCGATTCGGCACTTTGACGAAGGCCTACGACAACGCCTTCCCGCGGCTCGGCTTCATTCAGTCCCGAGGCCCACGTGTGATCTGGCCCATTGTAACGGGCCCTGCGTGGCCGCCTTTGTGTCACGGGCCTAATTTGTAAAGGCATACTTGTAATTACAGCTTGTAACCCTGCTTTATGGGAATATTCCGGGGATAAACTAGGTGTCTGAGGGCACATGCGTCCTTAACACAAGGCGCTGGGCACTTGGATACCTATAAATACCCCCGCACAGTGCCCGTGAGAGGCGAGATTAACAGAGCTATTGCCCCCGAGCACGTAACCCTGTTATCACCACTGTTCACCCCAGTTGGCCTTCTTGCTGCTGAGTGCAAGTTCCAACATTTGGCGCCCACCGTTCGTGCTACGACCAAACCACCCGCGATGGCACCCAAGAGAGCTAACCCGAAGGCTGACGAGGCTACGAAGGCAGCACTACTTGCCGCAAGGAAGGGCAAGGCCCTCGCCCTCACCCAATCCACCCACCAAGAGCCCACCGACGACAATATTCCCCGCACCAGCGAAGACGATACCTTCTGCACCTGCGGGCCCGAAGGACAATCGCAGCCGCCCCCAGGCTTTGCCCCACTGGAGGGCACGGATCTCACCGAGGACGGCGAGGTCCTCGGCGTCTCAACAGAAGAACAGCTACAGCTGCGCGCCCTGCGCCTCAAGAACCGCAACCTCCAGAGGCAGAAAGAGATACTGGAGGCCAAGCGCCAGCGTGTGTCCGCACTAGCCAAGGTGCGGCAAATGATACGCGACGAGGAGCAGAAGGCCCAAGACCTCGAGCGCGAGATCGCGCTGATGCAGCGCGAAGGCCACCTCGGTCTACAGCAAGAGCCACCCCTCCAACAGCGCGCGCAACCGGAAGACACGCGCGAAGGCCACCTCGGCCTGCAACATGGCCCACCCCTGCAACACCGGGCACAGCCGGAGAACCCGCGTTTCCCCCACCATGACTACGCCTTCTAGCACGGCGCGCCATTCCAAGGGATCAACTACCTCGACGAGCGAAGTCCCCTAGCGCCACACCTGCAAGTGACGCCTTGGCCAGCCAACTTTCGAGCAGGGGCGTATCCCAAGTACAACGGCAGCACCGACCCGGCGCAATACATAATGAGTTATCAGGTCGCCGTTGCATCCGCCGGAGGGGACGACGCCACAATGGCGAAGTCTTTCATCATCGCCCTAGAGGGCCCAGCACTCACCTGGTTCACCAGATTGCCTCCGCTGTCCATTGATTCGTGGAGAAGTCTCAGGGACAAATTCCTGCTCAACTTCCAAGGGTACCGCCCAGACACCGACGCCTTGGCCGAACTCTCGCTTTGCAAACAGCTGGAAAAGGAGACTCTGAGGGAGTACTATCGCAAATTCTTAACACTCAAGTCACAGCTGCCCTCTGTCGACGATCAGATCGCTATCCACTACGCCATCAACGGCCTTCGGGCCGGCGTCCTCTACAGCCACTGTATCAGAGATCCTCCCAAGAGCTTGCAGGAGCTATATCAGCTCTTCGAAAAATATGCCAAATCCGAAGAGCTCCACCAGCGCAAGGTTGAGTCATAGCGGAAACCCAAGGATGCCCCGCAGTCCAGCCGCACGTGGACGAGGACTCCGCAACCAGACTCCGGTCGAGATGGCCGCAGTCAACAGCAAGTGCACAACATCGCCAACCAGCAGCCTGCTGCGGACCCCCCTCGTCGCCAGGAATATCCCCCCCAGGGCCGCGGAAATGGAACTCGTGGCAGGGGCCGAGGGCGCGCGCAGCCGCCGCGCCGGTTCTACTGCCTTTTCCACGGCGAAGACTGCGCCCACCAAACCAAAGACTGCCCCGAGACGAAGGCAACCAGAGACAGAATGGCGCGGGCGCAGCCAGCCGACAATCCCAGAATTGTCGCGCATAACTACCAGCCACCCCCTCCACCATATATCCATGCTCCCGCTCTGCATCCACCGCACCACGCTTACCAACACCATCAGGAAGTACAAATCGTACCTCCCCCACCCCCACCGCCACACCAGCAACATCAAAACATCCCCCATGCCCCAAAGCAGGAAGACTTCGCCGATCAACCATATCGCGGAGTCATTCACATGATAACAGGGGGCTCCAGCACCGACTTCGACACCAAGCGGCAGAAGCGGGACCACTACCGCAGCATCAACCACGTCGTCGTCACTGGCCCAGTCGTGCAGACGAAGTGGTCCCATATACCACTAACCTTCGACGCACGAGACGTCGACCTACGCAGCGCCCCCCACATCGACGCTATGGTCATCAATTGCAGCGTGGCAGGCTGGGACTTACACAAAGTCCTAGTCGACAACGGCAGTCAGGCGGACATCATCTTCCTCCACGCCTTCGACCGCATGGGTATAAGCCACAGCTTGCTGAAGCCTTCGGACAACCCTTTGTATGGTTTCGGCGGCAAGGGCACCTTTCCAGTTGGCAAGATAGAGTTGCCCCTCTCCTTCGGTGTAGCACCCAATGCCCGAAGCGAGCAAATAACCTTCGACATTGTCGACATGGTATATCCGTACAACGCCATCATGGGCCGGGGCTCCATCAATAAGTTTGAAGCTGCCATTCACGGGCTGTACCTATGTATGAAGATACCAGGTCCGCTAGGCGCCATCACAATCTACGGCAACCAGCAGACGGCGCGCAACATAGAGCGGGACTTCGTGCCTGGCCAGAGGAACGTACACTGTCTCACGACCCAGCGCGAGGTCCCCGCGCCCGCCAGCCCAACTGATAAGCAGCACGACAAGGCACAGTTGCAGAGCCAAGACGGGACCAAGACTGTCCCCCTCGATCAGGCCACGCCCAAGCAGACAGTCACTATCAGCGAAGACCTCACCTCACTTGAAGAAGAGAGACTTCTCTGCTGCCTGGCCAAGAATAAAGATGTCTTCGCCTGGTCCGCCCTTGATCTGGTCGGAGTCAGCCGATCCATAATCGAGCACAACTTGGGAATTGACCCTTCGGTGCGACCCAAAAAGCAGAGGCTTCGCAAGATGTCAGACGAAAAGACAGAGGCTGCCAAGGCGGAGGTGCACCGCCTCCTGGAGGCTAAATTCATCGAGCCAGTGGCTTACCCCACGTGGCTCTCCAATGTTGTAATGGTGCAGAAAAAAAGCGGGAAATGGCGAATGTGCATAGACTTCACCAGTCTCAATAAGGCCTGCCCAAAGGACAATTTCCCGTTGCCGCGGATCGACAAAATAGTCGATAGCGCGGCCGGATGCGAGGTCATGTCTCTCCTCGACTGCTTCTCCGGCTATCACCAGATATACATGAAGGAGGAAGACAAGGCTAGCACCAGCTTTATAACACCCTTCGGCACTTATTGCTTCGTCAGAATGCCGGAGGGTCTCAAGAATGCCGGGTCCACCTTCTCCAGACTCACCAAAATAGTACTCGAAGGGCAGGTCAGCAGAAATATATTTACATATGTGGACGACATCGTCGTCGCCAGCAAGAATAAGGAGGACCATCTCGCCGACCTGGCCGAGACATTCGCGAACATGCGAGATGCACGACTCCGCCTAAACCCGGAAAAGTGCGTCTTCGGTGTTCGTCAGGGCAAGATATTGGGCTACCTGGTGTCACACCGCGGCATCGAGGCCAACCCAACCAAGATCCAGGCCATCGTCGGCATGTCGCCCCCACAGTCCGCCAGGGACGTCCAGCGTCTGACAGGCAGATTGGCCGCTCTCAACAGATTTATCTCCAAGTCCGCCGAGCGAAGTCTCCCCTTCCTCAAAACACTCCGCGGTGCGAAAGACTTCGCCTGGGGACCAGAGCAAGCAGCGGCCTTCGCCTCACTAAAACAGTACCTGTCGGAGCTGGCCATCCTCACAAGCCCCGACTCCTCGCTCCCTCTATTGCTCTATGTCGCGGCTTCGCCGCACGCGGTCAGCGCGGCACTAATACAGGAGCAGACAGTCGAGGGCGCAGTCAGACAGTGCCCTGTTTACTATGTCTCCGAAGTCCTGACACCGTCCAAATGCAACATGACAGAGCTGGAGAAGATCGCCTACGCAGTTGTTATGTCCTCGCGCAAACTACGCCATTACTTTGAAGCATTCAAGGTCCGAGTCACCTCAGACAGGGGGCTCGGCGAACTATTCAGAAACCCGGAGGCATCTGTGAGGATTGCCAAGTGGGCAGCCGAACTCTCCGGCTACCACATCAGCTTCGAGCCCAGAACAGCCATCAAGTCGCAAGTCCTGGCAGACTTCGTCGTCGACTGGACTGGGCCAGTAACACGGCCGGACCCGTCCACAGAGAAGGTCTGGACCATCCATTGCGATGGCGCATGGTGCCACGCGGGGGCAGGTGTCGCTGCAGTCGTCACCTCACCAGCCGGAGTCAAACACAGATATGCAGCACGCCTCAACTTCGCTCTGGAATCCGACAAATGTACAAACAATATAGCAGAGTATGAAGCGGTTATCCTCGGCCTCCGCAAGCTAAGGGCCCTCGGAGTCACCACATGTATCATCAAAACAGACTCCAAGATAGTCGTCGGCCAGATCGAGAAAGACTATGCAGCAAAAGACCCCGCGCTCATGCAATACCTCGCGGCTATCCAAAGTCTCGAGAAACAGTTCAAGGGATTCACCCTGCAGCATGTGGATAGGGCCAAGAACGAGGAGGCCGATGCATTAGCCAAGGCCGCCGCCAGGGGCGAGCCCCTGCCCTCCGACGTGTTCTTTCACACCATCGGCACGCCAGCCGTCCGGAGCCCCGAAGGGCTCCAAATAACTAATGATAGCGAGGGCCACCGTATAGTCAACCTAATCATGACCGAAGACTGGCGGGCACCAATAACCCTGTTCCTACAGGGGTACTATCATCCAACCGACGTCAGTGAGGCAAAGCGCCTCAGACATCGAAGCCGGGACTTCGCACTGATTGAGGGCCAATTATACAAGAAAGGGGTCAGTCAGCCAATGCTCAAATGCGTCACCGAAACCGAAGGCACGCAGATCCTACGCGAAGTCCACAGTGGCACGTGCGGCTCGCACGCAGGGCCAAGGGCCCTGGCTGCCAAGGTGATCCGACAAGGGTTTTACTGGCCTGCAATGATCTGCGCCGCAAATCGAGTCACAAGGTCCTGCGAAGCCTGCCAGAAGTTCTCTCCTCGGTCAGGCAACCCCTCGCAATACACAAAGCTGATCGCCCATACATGGCCTCTCCAGCGCTAGGGCCTGGACATTGTCGGGCCCCTGCCCACCGCTCAGGGGAACCTTAAGTTCGCCTTCGTAGCCGTCGAATACTTCACCAAATGGATTGAAGCGAGGGCTGTTTCCACAATCACATCAAAGACTGCCCAAAAATTCTTTTGGCAGAACATTGTTTGCCGCTTCGGAGTACCGTCCGAGCTAACAGTTGACAACGGCAAGCAGTTTGACAGCCAAGATTTCAAGGATTTTTGTTTCTCCATCGGCACCAAGCTTGCCTTCGCTTCAGTCTATCATCCGCAGTCCAACGGGGTCGTCGAGCGTGCCAATGGGAAAATCTTCACAGCTGTCAAGAAGATGCTCCTCGATGAAAAAAAAGGCAGATGGACCGACTTGTTACCGGAGGCAGTCTGGGCGCTAAACACAACTGAGTGTAGGGCGACCGGGTTCACTCCTTTCCGCCTTCTATACGGATCGGAGGCAATGACCCCGCAAGAAATAAAGCATGGGTCCCCATGTACAGTTCCGTCAGCCGTCCCTGACGTGGACGAGCCAACCTCAAAAGATCTCATTGACGGAGACCGGGTCTTCGCCCTACAGGCCCTAAACAAATACCAAGCCCAGACCAAAGCATGGCGCGACCGCGCAGTCATCCCAAGGGAGTTCAGCGAGGGGGACCTCGTACTCATCCGAACAGCTCGGACGGAGTCCAAGGGCAAGTTGGAGCCCAAGTGGGAGGGCCCCTTCATAGTCAAAACAAAAGCTTCCCCCAGCGCTTACAGGCTCACAACGCCAAATGGCGAGGACCTGGAGCACTCCTGGAACATCGACAACCTTCGCAAATTTTTTGTTTAATCCATTTAGGGCTGAGTTCGCCCTTGTAATTCACCGCAAACAATCTTGTACCGGCCCGCACTCTTTTCCTCCCGGGGGGTGAGGTTTTTAACGAGGCGGAGCCATGTAATATATGTGAGAAAAATCCCCCGCAAAAACATGTGTCGAAAAAAGACCGCGACAACGGTCTTCGGCATTCGACCAATTCGAAGTCACCGCGAGGCTAAGCGCTAGCCACCCTCGCGTGCGACTAATCCGCGCAGAAGTCGCCTAAGGGTGCAGCCAGACTTAGCACAACAAGTGCGAAAGATTCCGATGTCTATCGCGAAGACTATCCGCGCAGAAGTCGCCTAAGGGTGCAGCCGGACTTAGCACAACAAGTGCGAAAAATTCCGATGTCTATCGCGAAGACTATCCGCGCAGAAGTCGCCTAATGGTGCAGCCGGACTTAGCACAACAAGTGCGAAAAATTCCGATGTCTATCGCGAAGACTATCCGCGCAGAAGTCGCCTAAGGGTGCAGCCGGACTTAGCACAACAAGTGCGAAAAATTCCGATGTCTATCGCGAAGACTATCCACGCAGAAGTCGCCTAAGGGTGCAGCCGGACTTAGCACAACAAGTGCGAAAAATTCCGATGTCTATCGCGAAGACTCCGCGCAGAAGCCGCCTAAGGGCGCAGTCAAACTAGTACAACAAAAGCAGAAGCGACAGCCTAGCCAACCATGCCACACGAAGTACACAGCGCCCTCGCAGGCACAGGCACGCGAGGGCACACAACTTCATCTTACAACCCTTTACACATATACAAGCGAGGGCACCACACTTTACATCGGCTCCACCTTAGGAATAATTCCCATCTCCCTATAATTAAATAACATTATCTTAAGCTCCTCACCCGCAAAAAGACTTCGCAGTTCCCCTTCCCCTGTGCTAGCGGCGGCCGGCAAAGACAACAGTTCCTGCCGACCAACCCTACTCACGCGAAGCCGAGCCCCTTCCTCCGCGCCAACCCTACGCTTTGCAACCGCCCTTCGTCGTCGGCGCCCGGTGCTAGGACCCGGCACGTCTGGCGCGTCCGCGGCGTGTGGCGAAGCCTCCGCCGCAGCCACGTCCAAGGCCGCAAAATAATCCAAGTCCTCCTCCGACGACTCCTCAGTCCACTCAACCGAGCTCCCAGAGTCAGTAAAATCAAAAAACTCAGATACAGACCCACCATATTCATTTCCACCTTCCGCGGTCGAAGCCGCCAAAAACTCAGTAGTAGCGGTTGCGTGCGCAGGCCCAAAACCTTGAACCTGCGCAGCAACCAAAATTCAGTACAACATCCAAAAATTCCCCTACCCTAAACACCCACTACGCCACCTGCGAAGGCCCTGCCGCTGCGGGAGCCTCCGCCGAGGCCTCCGCTGCCGCTTCCGCCACCACCGCCGCGGGATCTTCAGCGCTCGGCACAGCAGCAGCGGGGGCATCAGGCGCGCCTTCGGCCACCTTTGGGGGCAGGTCTTCGCCGGCCGCAGCAGATGCGGGGGCGCCTGGTGCGTCTTCCGCAGTCTCCGGCGTCGGTCCCAGGGCGACTCCGGTCGCGGCCTCCGCAGGGGTCGTCTCCGGGTCAGGCAGCACGCTGTTCAATGCCCCGAAGTCGTCCACCCGCTCGCCGCGCTCCGCCTAAGACAAAACACACAAAAATTCAGCAAACACACGCACAGACCACATCCAGCAAACGCCGAACAAACGACAACGTTACCTGAGCCCTCGCAGCCTCGGCCCGCTCCCTGACCACCTCACGACCGTACAAACCCCACATCCGGTCATAAAGGGCCCCGGCGGATTCCTTCACCACGGGGTCTTCGACCGCGAAGATATCTCGCCCAAAATCTTCATCTTCCTGGTCGAGGGCCTCAAAGTGCCGGCACCCTTCGCGATAGAGTGCGTTCATCACCGCCTCGCAGGTGACCAGGGAGGTGAACGACATTAACCCCTCCAAGACAGTGGGGAGCTCCTGCAGTTCCTCCTGCACCCACTCCAGACAGCGAAGCCCGGCCTCTCGCTCCGGCACCTCGAAGTCCCCGGTCCGCGCACCCAGCTCGCGATATGCAGCCATGAGCTGCGTGCGCGTCCGTTCGGCCTCCGCTCGCATCGCGGCCTCGGCCCCCTCCGCGCGGCTCTCCAGGGCAGTAAGCCGCCCCTGCAGCTCTCCGGCGAGCTCCTTGGCAATATTGCCCTCCGCCCGCGCCAGCCTGGCCTCCGCCTGCGCAGCCTGCTCTTTGGCGATGGCTTCGTTGGCCTCCCTCCTCTCCCCCGCCAGCTGGCGCCGGAGGTCAGCCTTCTCCTTCTCCAGGGCGGCCACCCTGTCCGCCAATTTGCAGCACTTGCTGTCGGAGGCCGATTTTTCACGGACAGCATCAGCATGTTGCGTCCGAAGTCTCTCGACTTCGGCAGACAAGGCTGCCGTAAGGGCCCCCGACGCAGTACGGCTGGTGAAGTCAGCCACCTGCAGTGCACATGTAAGGCCGTGGCCTTAATAAAAAAAAGGGGGGGTGGAGAGGGCATGGCTCAGCGGACCTGACTCAGCGCCTCCGTCGCCTGACTTAGCGCCTCCGTCACTCCCTTCAGCCGGCGGGTCGCCGCGCCCGCCTCGTCCCTGACCATCGCGAGGGCCGACACCTCGCCTCCGGCGCCAAGGGTCTCGCCCCTTGCCTTCGGCGCTAGCGCAGCCGTCGCGATCGCCACGACAGGCGCAACCATGGCAAGTTGGCCCTCGTCCGACCCTGCAATGCATCAGCGAATTAAAAAAAATAAAAAATAAAATATATATATATATATATACATATATATATATATATATAAAGACTTACCCCCAAGATAATCGTCCACATTAATCTCGGTGCCAAAGTCGGCAACTCGTTTGCCCGGCGGCGGCAACGTTCGGGCCGCCTTCGAAGCCTCCGTCACTCCGCTGGCCGGCGGCACCACCTTCGTCAGCTTGGAGCCCCCGGCGCCCGCCGTCGCCTCCGGCGCCTTGCTAGGTGCAGAGGCGCCCGCCTTCGCCGCCAGCGGCGGCTTGCCTCCGCCGGAGGCCGCAGCCTTCGCAGTTCCCCGCTGCCTCTTCGGCCGAGCTTCATGCACCCTGACAGTCGCCTGGCGTTTTTGCGCCGCCCCTTGGCGATCCTTGTCCATCTCTGCCCACACAACAGCACCGATATTTCGCCCGTAAGGAAAAACTCTCCACCGATGAACCATACGAGATGTAAAACAGTCCTCCTCAGCCGCGCAGGGGATAGGAACGTTTCTAGGCCAACAACCCCCGGTAACCCTCAGCATCCGAGCCGAAGACTCCCGGAGCTCGGGCGAAGACATCCTTTCCCCCGGGGCCGCACACGTCCTCATTAACGCTCTAGCAAAACTATCAGACACCCCAAGTCCTCCCATCGCAGTACCTAATTTTCTCTTTTTTGAGGAGGGGGCGGCCGCCAGCGCAGGGTCGCCTCCAGTCTCCACCGCCGGTTTCTTCCCACGGCGGTCCGCTTCGTCTTGACCAGGGTAGCCGTCGTACGGCAGTTGATTTAGTTCGAAGACCCTGTTCAAACGGTCATTTGCCCCGCGGATATCAAAGCTGCGCTGGCCTTCCGTCCTCGGCACGTAACGTCCCACGAGCCGTACCGCCAAGTCCTCCGCATCACGCACAAAGGCGGCCGGGTCACGGTTTCGCAAATTCAGTGCGAAGGCAGGACTTCGCACCACCCTTCCTCCGTGAAAGGGCATCTGGCGAGGGCACACTTCGCCCAGCGCCCAGCCGTGCGCCAAGGGCCAGACCCCGTAAGCCACGAACTCTTCAACTAAATCACGCCCACTGCTATGACCGGCGGCGCACCGAAGGGCCCCTTCGTCTGCATCCTCTTCTGCCACTTCAAAAGGCGGATACGCGGAGTAATAATGAGAGCACATCTCAGACACGGGGAGTCCCTCATGGCCTTCGACAGTACCCTCAGCAATGTAGAACCAAAATTCATTCCAATTGCCCCACTTGTTGCGGGCGCACGGAACCAACTCCACTACTGGCATTGTGGTCTTGCCGGTCTTCGGCGTGAATGTGCATGACCCGAACTGGGCAACTCCGTCCCCCACCACCCTCTTCTGCCAATGCAAACAATAATTCTTCGCAAAAACTTCAACCGACGGCTGTCCGTCGTACGAAGTCGTCGCCCAGACATACTTCGCCAGCGCCACCATAGCATTCGGTGTCAGCTGATGTATTTTAACGTTGAATCTACGCAGGACTTCGCCAACAAACCGGTGCGCAGGCAAGCGGAGACCGGCGGAGAAGAACGCCTCGAAAACGACCAATTCACCCTCCGGCTCGGGGACTTCCTCCGTCCCCGGAGCACGAGCAACTCCGCCGCCAAAGTAGCCCAACCGCTGCATATCTTCAACGCGGGCTGACGTCATCCGTGACACACCGAAATCAACAGAGTCGCCGGCGCGCAACTCCTCCACCATCACGTTACTCAACGTCTCCTCAGACAAGGCGGCGGCCGGCGGCATGGTGTCGGCGGAAGAAGAAGAGGACGGCATTGCTACGTACCGTCGGTGGCGGCGGGCGGTTTGCTTCACTCGAGCCAGAACTCCGGCGAGCAAAAGGAGCAGCGGAAGAAGAGGAACAGCAAGACGGCGGGCGGCTAGGGTTTATACGGAGCGCGGAAGGCAGAGTTCAAACAGCGCCGACCCCCGCCCCCTTTTATAGGCAGGGCGCGGCTCTTCGAGAAACCCGTAATCCGACAGAGCGCGACGCTTCGGGAAACCCGCAATCCAACAGTACGCCGTCCATCAACGGTCACATCAAAAACCCCCGCGGAACCACTTCGAGTGAGGGCAGCGTCTCCGCCATCTAGCGACGTCTTCGGCACCAGGTGACTCTGTCGAACTGGTCCCTCGGAGGGCAAATGTTGGGGCGAAGGCAAAGACGCCACCCTTCGCTCTAGGCCTCCGCCACAGTCGCTGGTCTGACAGAGACAAAGCGGGCAGGGACACCCTTCGCTCGATTCGGCACTTTGACGAAGGCCTACGGCAACGCCTTCCCGCGGCTCGGCTTCATTCAGTCCCGAGGCCCACGTGTGATCTGGCCCATTGTAACGGGCCCTGCGTGGCCGCCTTTGTGTCACGGGCCTAATTTGTAAAGGCATACTTGTAATTACAGCTTGTAACCCTGCTTTATGGGAATATTCCAGGGATAAACTAGGTGTCTGAGGGCACATGCGTCCTTAACACAAGGCGCTGGGCACTTGGATACCTATAAATACCCCCGCACAGTGCCCGTGAGAGGCGAGATTAACAGAGCTATTGCCCCCGAGCACGTAACCCTGTTATCACCACTGTTCACCCCAGTTGGCCTTCTTGCTGCTGAGTGCAAGTTCCAACAGCCGGATTTGTTAGTAAGCACATAAGATGCATCAAAAGTCTTAAATGAAATGCTATGTTTATTTGATGCACTAGGAGTTTTCTTTCTAGGCAACTTAGCACGGGTTGGTTGCCTAGAGCTAGATGTCTCACCCTTATACATAAAAGCATGATTAGGGCCAGAGTGAGACTTCCTAGAATGAGTTCTCCTAATTTTGCTCTCGGGATAACCGGCAGGGTACAAAATGTAACCCTCGTTATCCTGAGGCATGGGAGCCTTGCCCTTAACAAAGTTAGACAAATTTTTAGGAGGGGCATTAAGTTTGACATTGTCTCCCCTTTGGAAGCCAATGCCATCCCTGATGCCAGGGCGTCTCCCATTATAGAGCATACTTCTAGCAAATATAAACTTTTCATTTTCTAAGTTATGCTCGGCAATTTTAGCATCTAATATTGCTATATGATCATTTTGTTGTTTAATTAAAGCCATGTGATCATGAATAGCATTGATATCAACATCTCTACATCTAGTACAAATAGAAGTGTGCTCAATGGTAGATGTAGAGGGTTTGCACGATTTTAGTTCTACAACCTTAGCATGCAACATATCATTCTTAGTTCTAAGGTCGGAAATAGTAGTATTGCAAACATCAAAATCTTTAGCCTTAGCAATCAAATTTTCATTTTCTACTCTAAGGCTAGCAAGAGAATCATTCAATCCCTTAATCTTAGCAAGCAAATCATCATTATCATTTCTAAGATTGGGAATTGAAGCATCACAAACATAAGAATCAACCTTAGCAATTAAACTAGCATTTTCATTTCTAAGGTTGGCAATAGTGTCATGGCATGTGCTTAGCTCACTAGATAATTTCTCACATTTTTCTACCTCTAGAGCATAAGCATTCTTAACCTTAACATGTTTCTTGTTTTCTTTGATTAGAAAATCCTCTTGGGAATCCAAAAGGTCATCTTTTTCATGAATAGCACTAATCAATTCATTTAACTTTTCCTTTTGTTCCATGTTAAGGTTGGCAAAAAGGGTACGCAAGTTATCCTCCTCATCACTAACATTGTCATCACTAGAGGATTCATATTTAGTGGAGGATTTAGATTTAACCTTCTTCCTTTTGCCGTCCTTTGCCATGAGGCACTTGTGGCCGACGTTGGGGAAGAGGAGTCCCTTGGTGACGGCGATGTTGGCGGCGTCCTCGTCGGAGGAGGAGGAGTCAGTGGAGCTCTCGTCGGAGTTCCACTCGCGGCACACGTGGGCATCGCCGCCCTTCTTCTTGTGGTACCTCTTCTTTTCTCTCCTCTTGCCCTTCTTGTCGTTATCCCTGTCACTGTCACTTGATAATGGACATTTTGCAATAAAGTGACTGGGCTTACCACACTTGTAGCAAACCTTCTTGGAACGGGATTTGTAATCCTTCCCCTTCCGTTGCTTGAGGATTTGGCGAAAGCTTTTGATGATTAAAGTCATCTCCTCATTGTCGAGCTTGGAGGCATCAATTGGTTGTCTACTCGGTGTAGACTCCTCCTTCTTCTCCTCTGTCGCCTTAAATGCCACCAGTTGTGCTTCGGACGTGGAGGGTTCATCAAGCTCGTTGATCTTCTTTGATCCTTTAATCATGCATTCAAAGCTCACAAAATTCCCGATTACTTCTTCGGGAGTCATTAGTGTATACCTTGGATTACCACGAATTAATTGTACTTGAGTAGGGTTAAGGAAAATAAGTGATCTCAAAATAACCTTAACCACTCCGTGGTCATCCCATTTCTTGCTCCCGAGGTTGCGCACTTGGTTCACCAAGGTTTTGAGCCGGTTGTACATATCTTGTGGCTCTTCACCTTGGCGAAGACGGAAGCGACCGAGCTCCCCCTCGATCGTTTCCCGCTTGGTGATCTTGGTGAGTTCATCACCCTCGTGCGCGGTCTTGAGTAGGTCCCAAATCTCCTTTGCATTCTTCAACCCTTGCACCTTGTTGTATTCCTCCTTGCTTAGAGAGGCGAGGAGTATGGTTGTAGCTTGAGAGTTGAAGTGCTCAATTTGGGCCACTTCGTCCGTATCATAGTCTTCATCCCCTACGGATGGTACCTGTGCTCCAAACTGAACAACATTCCATATACTTTTGTGGAGTGAGGTTAGATGAAATTTCATTAAATCACTCCACCTAGCATAATCTTCGTCATCAAAGGTTGGCGGTTTGCCTAATGGAACGGAAAGTAATGGAGTAGGTCTAGATGTACGAGGATAGTTTAAGGGGATCTTACTAAACTTCTTGCGCTCTTGGCGCTTAGAAGTTACGGACGGCGCATCGGAGTCGGAGGTCGATGTTGATGAAGTGTTGGTCTCGTAGTAGACCACTTTTCTCATCCTCTTGTGCTTGTCGCCTTTCCGATGCGACTTGTGGGAAGAAGATTTTTCCTTCTTCTCTTTGTGGTGAGAGGAAGAAGCTCGTTTCTCCTTCCGTTTGGAGGAGTCCTTCGTCTTCTCCTTCCTCTTGGTGCGGGACTCTTCAGATGAAGTGCTCCCTTGGCTCGTAGTGGGCTTGTCGCCGGTCTCCATCTCCCTCTTGGTGTGATCTCCCGACATCACTTCGAGCGGTTAGGCTCTAATGAAGCACCGAGCTCTGATACCAATTGAAAGTCGCCTAGAGGGGGGGTGAATAGGGCGAAACTGAAATTCTCAAAAATAAACACAACTACAAGCCGGGTTAGCGTTAGAAATATAATAGAGTCCGCGAGAGAGGGTGCAAAACAAATCGCAAGCGAATAATGAAGTGAGACACACGGATTTGTTTTACCGAGGTTCGGTTTTCTCAAACCTACTCCCCGTTGAGGAGGCCACAAAGGCCGGGTCTCTTTCAACCCTTACCCTCTCTCAAACGGTCCCTCGGACCGAGTGAGCTTTCTCTTCTCAATCACTTGGAACACAAAGTTCCTACAAGGACCACCACAAGATTGGTATCTCTTGCCTCAATTACAAGTGAGTTTGATCGCAAGAAAGAATCAAGAAAGAAGAAAAGCAATACAAGCGCAAGAGCTCGAAAGAACACAAGCAAATCTCTCTCTCTCTAATCACTAGGGTGTTGTGTGGAATTTGGAGAGGATTTGATCTCTTTGGTGTGTCTAGAATTGAATGCTAGAGCTCTTGTAAGTAGTTGAGAAGTGGAAAACTTGGATGACTTGAATGTGGGGTGGTTGGGGGTATTTATAGCCCCAACCACCAAACTAGTCGTTTGGTGAGGCTGTCTGTTCGATGGCGCACCGGACAGTCCGGTGCACACCGGACATGTCCGGTGTGACAGCCACGTCACCAAAGCCGTTGGGTTCCGACCGTTGGAGCTCTGTCTTCTGGGCCCGCCTGGATGTCCGGTGGCGCACCGGACATGTACTGTTGAGTGTCCGGTGCGCCAGCATGGGCGTGACTGACCTCTGCGCGCGCTGGCGCGCATTTAATGCGACGCAGGTAGCCGTTGGCGCCAGAAGTAGTCGTTGCCCCGCTGTTACACCGGACAGTCCGGTGTACACCGGACAGCCCGGTGATTTATAGTGGAGCAGCTAAAATGAATTCTCGAGGCTGGCGAGTTCCGGAGGCCGCTCTTCCTTGGAGCACCGGACATGTCCGGTGTACACCGGACAGTCCGGTGAATTATAGCGGAGTTGCCTCTGGAATTTCCCGAAGGTGACGAGTTTGAAGTTGGTGTCCTCTGGTGCACCGGACATGTCCGGTGGCACACCGGACAGTCCGGTGCGCCAGACCAGAGGTGCCTTCGGTTGTCCCTTTGCTCTTTTGTTGAACCCAATACTTGGTCTTTTTATTGGCTAAGTGTGAACCTTTGGTACCTGTATAACTTATACACTAGAGCAAACTAGTTAGTCCAAATATTTGTGTTGGGCAATTCAACCACCAAAATTAATTAGGGACTAGGTGTGAGCCTAATTCCCTTTCAGTTACTTCATGTTTAAAGGTCTCAGTAGGGGCTAACCAAAGTGAGTTGGCCCAAACATGTGCTCCGAGGCTCACCCTCAAGTTTTGGCAGAACTGGAGTAAGCAATCGTCATAGCTCTTACTGATCTGCAGTACTTCCAGAATTCGTATTGATGTTGTCTCTCCTGCAGGCTAAAGGAAGACAGTTCTCGAACCGTTTACATCAGGAAGATCATATCTAATAGCTTACGGTCTTATTAAGACAGGTAAACCCATATACCAGCACATGGAACAAAGCTTTCCCTTTTCAGGGAGTTATTACTCCCAAACGCAGAAAATGGTGTACCAGAAGCATACACTTCTGTAACAGGCACTGGCAGTTCCCAGTGCCAATAAATTTTGGAGGTTAAAATAATGCTCAGATAATGTCGAAGAAATTATGAGAGATCTATAAGTTTAACTGAACATGGTTTAGCATAACTGATATATCAGTTTTAGGTGGTGTTTGGGAATGCTTCAAGTTCCAGCTCTAATGTGAAGATGTAGTTTATAAACAAGAGTGAGTTGCACATGGTTTAGCATGCTTCTAATGGTAAATTTATAAACAAAATCATAAGCTATGTATAACCAGACTACCACTAAATCTGTCAGGAATGGTAAGCTGAAAACATTTTTTTAGGAGGGACTGGATCACCAGAGTAATTAGACATTAGCACGTTCACAAGACAAATTGAAACATTTCCCCCCTGAAAGTTTCTACCTTATTTACTTCACAACATTTTGTTGCTTGATATGCATGCAAAAATAACATTACCGCTGGTCGCATGCTCAGATGCATATAATCTCAAGACTATATCCTTGCAAAGAATATGTTGATCACTTCAAGAAAGTTTTCAAGTAAGTATTTCTCACCAACGACTTGAGCCATGCCAAACACCCACTTTTGGAGGCAAATATAATGTCTAGACCCTGGCATGGCCAAGGCTACCTGTAGCTCCACCATCAAGCAATGAATCCTATGAACTAGCTTGCACTCGCCACATGAGCTCACTCATTTATAAGGCGATGTAAGTCGTTATTTCCTAGCACAGGATTGTAATGACGCCATACCCTCATGCAACTGCAAATGATCCACATGATGGGAAGAGAAAGTGTGAAGCTCTCTGGCCTATTTTCCGTATTTCTCATCAAAGAAGCCACTTCATATATGGTCTTTACTACAAAAGGAAGGAGATATCGCAGGAGCTTTATGAGTTCTTGGACCCGGGTTATGCAGACTGTAAGCTGATCGCAAAGTGGAAAAAGGTAATTATCCATATTTGTTGTACATTGTCTATATCTCAGTTGGCTTGATTTTTTTCTCCACGACATCTTGTTCTTTTTGGGTTAAGGGTGGGTGGGAGGCATACTAATCTTCCTTATGTTTAGCTATAAGTTAGTAGATTAACTCAAAATGTTGTGTATACATTGTTTGTGCAAATTACATTATAAATATACAAGGTTCAAGAATATTCACGCAATTTATGATGAAGATTATGACAGGGATCCTAAGAGGATCAAAACTAAAATCATTGATTCGGAACTAAGTGTTGGTTCTGTCAGTGACAAGGATAGTGAACAAGATTGTGATGATGTATTTCTCAAGGATCTCAGGACTCAGTGTAAAGCAAAGAATTGGAAGACTTCAAAAATCACATCGAAAGGATGTGGCATTAAGAATCAGGCTAAAACAGAAGATGACATTGATCTTGATAAGCCTCTTATTGCATTGAAACAAAAGAGTCCAAAAACATCTCTTGCTAAGGATAATGTAAAGATGAATACACTAAGATTTTCTCCATGTGCTACGAAAGAGGAAGATACAACATCACAGAGAGACAAGATTCTTAGTTCTTCCTTGATCAAAGCAACAATGCAAGACCCAGTATTAGAGAAGCTTGGAAGGAAATTTGCAGAACTGGAGCAGTCTAAAGTTGTTATTGGTGAGTGACTAGCCTGTTCATATGAAGTCCAGTTCTTATATCACTGTCTATTATCTTCTAGATGTGTTAGATGAATGTGTAGATTTTTTTTCTTGTTTCTCATGTTTTTTTTGAAATAAACATACCCTTTTTCAATTATGTGACTAAATGTTTTTTCTGTACTGCACTTTCAGATTGTACTAAAATAGTTGGTGAGCAAATTTGTTGTGTTGAAGTGAACAATACAGCTGGAGCTCTAGCGAGCTGTGCAAAACCTGATGTACTTTGTGAAATAAAAGCTGAAGATACAAATTATTCTGAATTTGGAACTTCTATCTGTTCCATAAAGAATCCTGAGCATTCATCATTTAAGCTGCAACAGAAGCTGGTGGCGGGTGATGACTGTGTGCCTCAATCTCGTTTCATGACTCGAACAACTCAATTAGCCGATGTTTCTAATCATCCCTGCGAACAAACCTGCAGTATCAACAATTTTGATGACATTACAGCTGCAAAAGCAACTGAGGTTTCTTTGTTAGGTCTCACTGATGAAACGAGCAATCATCAGAAAACATCTGAAAATCTAACTGACTCAGATGTGTGTAAGTCCTCTACTGCAAATGGGTTTATGGCTTGTTCTTTCAATCAGTCCTGCCATGATCTTGTGGATAGCGATGAACACTGGAATTTATTTGTTCATCGGAATGAGCATGTGAAGCTTTTGGAAGAGTTGTCTTCTGTTGATGAATCATGCGCAGATACTCAATCTGATTTATGTGGAAGCACAAAAATGAATTGCACTTCACTTGAGGGGGTTGTGCAGATGCAGGCTGAAGGCCAATTGGATTCAATAGTCTGCTGTGGTGTAAGGCCAAAGCATATGTTACTAGATATGGAAATTAGACATACAGAAACTGGTATATTCACCTTTGATAAGACTATTGACTTGACTCATCCTGCCAATTTTGTTGCACAAGATGGAAGGCTAGAAAGTATAGTATACGATGTTTTGAATAATCATGCACAAAGGACAGCCTCTAAAAACGAATCTTTTGTTGGACTCCCAGAAACTGCTGTGACTCAGAGCTCACTTATTGACTTCACTGTCAATTGTTTTGAAGACAAAAGGGCTTCAGTTGATAAAATTTTACCTCCCAATAATCTAGACTGGCCATTGAAGGATAAGTTAAATTCTACAACAGACTATGACATTTGTAGGCCTATTAATGATGATGAAGGATCAGAAGAAGAATTAGTGCCTCAACATCAGTTATACCAGTCGTGTAGTGATAAATTCAACCTTAGCAGTGCCATGCCAGAGATTTCTAATGCTGAAGAATCACAAAAAATATCTGCTGGAGCTCAAAATTCTTCTGCTACCTTTTTGGAAACTGATGGGCGAATTAAAAAGCCAATTTTTTTTTTGTGGATGAAGAACCAATTGAAGAAAACACTCAAAAAGTATTACTGTCCAAGAGAAAGGTCTGAGCCATCCCTTCAACAATGTTCCATTCATATGCATTAGCATGATAGTCATACTGACATCTTTTCCCCCTCTTTTCTTTTAGATTATGTCACCGACGTCTCAGGAGAAGCTTTGCAGTGCTCTGACTGGCATTGATTTGTGTGATGGAGTTCAAAGATTTAGTAGGCAACTGCGCTCCTCCTCCACCTCTGGCGGCTGTACTGCCAGCACCACACATGGTGAGGTGCGCGGTAGCGGCAGCACACGAGCAGCTTCCTCCAGCGCGCAAGGACGGCAGTGGTGACCACGAAGCCGGGGTCGGGCTCGTGCTCAACTTCAGCAGCACACACGTCGTGCCTTCCGCGCGTCACCTGGCCACGGTCTTCAGTCGATTCGGGCCTGTCAAGGAGGTCCGGGCAGACAACTCTACCGCTCTGGTGGTCTTCGACAGTGGTGCGCATGCTGTTGTAATCTTTTGTCTGATCACAAACATTTCTTGTTGCTTATGAGCTTTTTGTTTCTGCAGCAGTGTGCTACTAATGATTGGAAAGCGGAACGAAACAATCAAACATCAGGACAGAGCTCTAAATTTGTATTGTCTTTTATGGTGAGCACACAAGCTGAAGCCTCACTTCATTGCACTTGCAACTATTTTGTGCCTTTGTAGGATATATATTGTTTTTATATAAATTTGCTTGTCATCTTTATTGTCTCAACTATAGCTGGTTGTCTGTTGTACAAAGTTCAATATATTGGGAAGTCTAAGGCTGAAGTAGCAGCGAAGAGGGTTATGGAGTGGGTTAATGGGGTGAACATTGTTCCTCATTTTTGCAGGATTGGAGATAAAGAGATAGAGTTTTACAGTCAGTTCCACATAATTGTCCTTGGTCTGGATTCAATTGGTATGGGAATATAAATTATGCGGCTTGTGATTTCTTAGGTATGCTTTTTCCATACCATTTTTTGTTAGGTATTCTGTCTCTAAATAATTGAGTTCCCCTTATGTACTCTCGCTAAGACACCAAGAACTCCAGCTCACTGCATTGAGTATGCTCACTTGATCAAATGGGACGAGGTACTATTTTTTCTGCACATTATTTCTCTCTAGACATTGACCCAACACTACTAACTGTTATATTCACTTTTTTAGGTTCATCCTGGAAAACCTTTTGATGGTGATGATGTAGAGCATATGCAATGGATTTATTCAGAGGTATCTATATCGCAATGTCATGTAACTTAATTTATTAGTAGCCTACTTGTTGTAAATCATTTGGCAGACATGCTTTAAAGCGAGCAGAGCTTTTTGGCATTTATGGTGTTACATATACTTTGACACATGTTTGTTTTTTGTTTATTGACAACATTTTGCCCATGATTTAAGGCATTAAATATTTTTTGCATGTAAATATGTTTAAAAATACAACACTGTTCTATTTATTTTTATGTTATAAGAGGCTAGCAATTTGGGCTTGGGTATTAAAAAATGGATTGCTGAGATAGCTCATCATCTTCTTGTATGACTGCTCGAGTTATATAAAATGCTAATGTCTGAGTATAAGAATGGTTCTAAATTAGGGGTATATCTTCTTTAGGTACCATTAAGTAGTGGAGTTGCTTATGTTTTTAATAGTTGTCTTGTAATATGGTAACTGGTTAACTGGATAAGCTCTACCCCGGTTCAAATGAAATCTCACTCGTTTATTAGTTTATCTTTGGTTTTATTGCTACTGCATATATGCTTATTTGTTGCTTTGTGCATAAAAAAGATGTCCATCATCATTTTTTTTCTTGTCTTCTTTATTATTCAAATTCACCTCAATTGTATGTATATGTCTGTCTGTCAAAACCAGTTTTTTGTTTCTTTACGCACACCTTACCCTATAGCAAGCAATCCACGGATGAGCGAAAGAAAGGTCCATGATTTGTACTGATGCACATCTCCTATATATACTACCTACTCGAGGTGCTAGAAGAAGTATGGAACATTCTATTTAGATGATGTGCCTTTTAATTACAATTTTAATATTTCCCCATTATAAACACTTTGTGATATTCTCAGTAGCTCATCATCTTTCTCTCTCTCTCAACATTGTAGATTGGCAATGATGCTTCTCAATTTGTTGGTCCACTTGTATTGAACCTGTTGATAAAGGTATGTTTCTCATTCTATGACTTCCCCCATCGTTAACATGACTATTGAAGTGCATTGATGCGTTAACATGACTATTGAAGTGCATTGATCCTAGAACATATTGTGCGATTATGCGTATCTTAGCGCACCTTTATTATGTTCTTTGCACCAATATACTTTGTTTTTTTCCTTTTCCGGTCTTTGAAAAAGGTGATCCATCTTGGAGCATTACATCTATGCTTTCTTGATCTTTGCAGAAGTTGGTTGTTTATCATATCACCTTTGTTACATAGGCTATGTACCCGAACTTAAAGTTAGTACAGCTAAGTAGCTAACTACGGCCATAGAAGGAACTATTATCATGCATGGTAATTGTGAGAATTCCATCACCGGGTGTTTTATTATTTTCATGTAATTTCAGGTTATGGACAACTATGGTAAGGGTAGACCTTCAGTCATGAAAACTACCGTGCTGTTGCTTGATAAAGATGGCTGGAGGGGCTTTTATAGAGGTTTTGGACCAAGTTTTCTTAACATGTCTGTTTCTCGTCTAACAAAATAATAATAAGATGTGAGTCTGATATAAAACTAGGATGTGAAAAAATTATATCTATAATAATGTATGCTATTCGTTTTTTGTGCAGTTATTATACATTACCATTTTATCGAATTTGTGTGTCATTGCAACGGACAGCCATTGTACTATATTTTTTTAGGTATGTAACTAACAAAAGTATAGAATAACAATAATTGTTTTGCATATCAATGTATTTTATCATAGTGCTTCTACGTCTCATTGCATCTTACCAGTACATGTTGACTCCGTAGCAACGCACGGGCATACACCTAGTCATAATTGAAGCAACCAAGGTGTCGAACTAGTGAGAGCTCAACCACACAAGCACAACTAAAGATCTACGACTACTTAACTGCACAAGCTAAGATAGGCTAATTAGCTACATAAACTAACTAACAAGAGAGCAACTACTTTACTACATAATTGAACTAGTTACATAAGAGCAACAAATACTTACATGAATAAGTAAATATAGACTAATGAGGGAAATTACAAACGAATAGGGTGATGATAACATATTGACACAATGTTTTTTATTCTGAGGTTCGATGGTTTGCCAACCACTTAATCCTTATTGATGAAAGCCCAAAGTTGTCAATGATCATCTTCCACTCTCTCCACCAAAGGGATGTTCATACAAGAGCTTTAGCACTTTGATCTGATCGAACCATTGTGTGCTCTTCACATCCCGCTCGACTAGAGTTGCTCTTCACGATCTTTCGAGGTACGAGCGCAACACTCTCACAAATCATTCTCTAGAGCCACACACAATTCTTATGCAAGATTTACAACGGAGACCATAAGCCACCAAGCCGTCTAGGAGGTGGCAACCTCCAAAGTAACAAGCAGCACCATCGACTTGCAACAATCCACCTAGTTCCACTCAAGCAAATCACTAAATTTGTCGTACTATAAACTCTCACTTGCTATAGAGCATGAACACTATCGATCACTAGTGAGTCGGAGGGCACTCAGCCACACAAACGCAGAGTCACCCCCTTTGCTCCTCACGTATCTGACCAGCCCAACCACCCTCTCTATTTATATAGAGAAAAAACTAGACATTGGATCACAACTTATCTTGCTCTCGCTCTTCACAGTTGCACCTGGTCCATCGAGGCCACGTCCATGTTCTAGCTTCACCGCCACATAGTCAATCACATCTCACCCTCCAACTTTCCCTTCACACTAGCAACCTGGTCCATCGTAGTTAAGTCATATATCTCTTTTGTCTTCTCCACTTATCTATATGACACTTTACCATGTCTTATATGCAATGAGCTCATTAATCACACTCGTTAAGCATATCAACATAACCAATCCACTTCACCACCATGGCTCAAATAACTCACACAAGTGTACTTGTGGACTAATCACATATGTATCTCGATACAAGCATATGTTAGTCCACCTAAACTGTCACTCCATTACCAAAACCAAACAAGGTCCTTACATGCTCAATTATCATATACCGCCTCTAAGTTTTATGGGTGGCGACAACCACCAAGAGTGACAAGAATCATGTAGGTCAATATAATCACTAGTGCCACTAGATGCAACCACTTGATTCACTCCCAATCTCACCTTGAATGAATCACTACCACTAGATATGAGCCAAAGATGTTTTCTCAGACCTACTAGGATGTATATCAACTTGAAAAGCTAGAATTTCCTACCCAAACATGCACAATATCTATTTATAATATCCAAGGGGCAACTAGCTGTTGGAACAGTTATTGTGCATTCTATGGGGTCGTCAGACCGTCTGATGCTCCGTCGTTGGACTAAAGCTTAGGGTCCGATGCTATCAGATTATGCCACATGGACTAGCCATTTAAATGTTACCGTCATCACCTAACATCTATCTCAGCATATGGTTCAACGCCCTTAGTTCGATATCGGACCAATGAAGCCAAAGTTTGACACCTCAAACAAAACACAGACCAGAGAGTGTGACCAATGGTGTTAATCTAGTCTGACACCCTCCAACCCTCGTCAGACCAAAAAGTGTCCTATCGTGTGGCCCAAACGACTCTTTCGGGCTTCCGAAGTCAACGACGAACTCCTACTCTATGTAGTGGAAAAGTAGCTCGTTATGGCCATGAACGAGGTGCGGGCTTCACAAGTCGTCGACGAGCTCCTGCTCTGTGTAGTGGAAATGCAGCTCGTTATGGCCATGAACGAGGTCCTGCCTCTCGAGTCTCGAGGATGCAGGAAAGGTGGACGCTCGACTACGGCTTCCATGACGGGACCGATATATATTGGGCTCGAGAAGATGTTGTGCACGTCTAGGAGGTGGCCATGGCTGTGCCAACACTCACCGGGGCCGCTGATCCTTCGCATGGAGGCGAGGGTTATTTGTTTCAGCTTTTTTTTAGTTTACGGCCAGCAGAAACTGATGTAGACTGTCAAACAAATTATTTTTTTAGTCCGCTTTTATGAGAATCACTTTAGTCAAAACCATCCAAAATCAACGTGAACACGTAATCGGTCGAATCGTTGTGATAGTAGAAAACCATCATTTCCTATATCCTAAATCCTATAGACTATTTTATCTTCCTCTGCACGTAATATCCAGGATAATTAGATTCTCTACCCGCATGATTGGTTGGTTGACAACCAGCACATGTCTCGCGCGAGCCTGTCCCTCCACAAACACAGTTTTCTCCGTTTGCGTGCATGCAACCAAAAAACTTTAATTTAGCCTACACTGCATCCACACATGCAGACACGGCCATCCACATACAGTCTTCCAATCAAACGTTGGGGAGCAGTCAACGCACGTAGGGATGGAAACGAGCATATTTTACCCGCGTGCTCGCGGGTAAAAAACCTATAGGGTGCGGGTTTGGGTGTGAGTTTATACCCGTGGGTACGGGTTTGATTCTCAACCCGACGGATTTTTTCTCGTGGGTATGAAAATGTTGTACCCGTGCCCGCAAGCCCGCATACCCGCGTGTGTGTTTGTGTAGACTGTAGAGCACATGCATATCAATTTAGTGCCACCCCGAAAGCTTTGAGCGGACGAAGCCAATCAAATGATATAAAAGAAGACTACAGGCGCCAGGGAACTCGTAGAACTTTTGGCTAAGATCGGTACATGTTTTTATCAGTTTAATAAATATTTATTATTGTGTGCTATCAGTTTAATAAATTTTTATTATATGACTAAGCCCGTGGGTGTACCCGCGGGTAACGGGTTTGGGTAACATTCGCTACCCGTCGCGGGTAGCGGGTACAGGTTTAACATTAATCTCACAGGTACGAATTTGTAATCTCTGTACCCGCGAGTTTTAAACTCGTTGACATCCCTAAACGCATGTGTAGAGACCGGTTTCAAAGCATGCAACCAATCGTGCGGTACGTAATCAAATTCTCTATAGCACAGATTCTCCCTATCAAACATGCCCGGACAGTGCCGGGTCCGCGTGGGCCTCCTCCCCCGGCCCCTGCGCACCGCGTAGGAATGGGCATGACAAGGCAGTGCCGCCGTACGGTGGCGCATGACAACAACGACGAGGTGGTCCTTGGTAGCATGCAATGCAATGGCATGGCGGCTGTGTTGTGGTGATCAGCAGGCGCATCGAGGACGCCACAGCAATGACTCCCTCCCAAGAGGTTCACCGTGCAGAACCATTATTGTATGTTATATTTAGTTATTGTAAATGTAAAGTAGCCTTCATTTGAGGAAAGAGACATAAACAAGCTAGACACTCAACCGCAAAAACATGCTCAGTTCAGATCAGGTCGATTTGATAACTTAACATCACCAAAGGCTTTGGCATTGAACTGCTGACTGAAATAACCATATGAGCCAACGAGGATGTCATTATTGTAGCAATCAGAGGGGCAAATTAGCAGATACATTCTTATTCTGTATCATTACCACCAGTCAATCAGTCAATCACAAGAAGCCTGGCAGATCGGGAGAACACAGTTATTTTCCGAAGAAGACTTCAAAAGACAAAATAGAGCTGGTGATAGTGCAGTGAATGAAAGCAAAAGACGGTCAACGAAAATAAATCAAATCATATATCCCTCGGTCCTAAAATAATATTTGTTTTAGCTGGCCAGTGAGTGAGTGGCCGCCTTCCTGGTACAATATTAAAAAGAGATCGGAACATTGGTCTCAGCTGAGATAATCCCTGAACCATAGCTCTCATCATTAATGGGTCAATGTCAACCGTCCACTCTACAACGGTCCAATCAGAAAATGGTGCATAAGACATCTTAAGTTCATAACCCGAAAGTGGATAGGGTACAACAAGGGGATTTTTTTAATCAAGCCCAACAAATTCACCTGTGAGAGGAATCGAACCCGAAAATAGAGGTGCTACTCGAAAGTATTAACCACTAGGCTGCTACATGTGAAACTAAAGAATGGTAGGCCCAGAAACAAGGAGGGGATGTTTGCAAGTGAAGTTTTTTCATAATTTTGGAGATATATTGTAGTATTCTCAAATATTACAGTAATATATACACGAAGATGTTTGACAAGCTAGCTAAAATCTCTGTTTTAAAGTATTTCAAATATTTCAAATAGTATAGTTGTTTTAAGTATTCTAAACTTAGACCCGGGCCTCAATTTCTAAAATTGTAGTATTTCAAACTATGATATTGTCATGATTAAAATATAATATAGTATTTTAAAAGTTGTTGTTTTCAAAAACTTTGTTTCCAAACAGGACTGAGTTAAGAGCATAATGCATGAGTCCCCCTGAACAAATAAGTCACTAACGAGTTCAAAGACAAAATATAGGGTTACAATTCGGTGCTAGTGCTACAATAAGTCACGGTACAGCAGAAACACTCTGCAATCAACTCTGCTCATCTCTTACAAGCAAAGACTACAAGTTTCTCTCCCTATATAATTTAAGGCCCAATCAAAACATCAATGATACCTACAAGTATCAATCACAACTTTCTATCTATATACCACTATCGATGTATAATAAATAAGAAAAGGACATCCTAAAGGAATCAAACAACATATGCTATAAAAAAAGAATACATGAATGTGACATCAAGGGCTTGGGCTGGCTCTGAAGTGAGCCAGCCACTGCATATTGTGAGGCTGTGTCGTCAGGGAGAGTTATCTTTGATGACCTCGCCAACAATTGTCTGGCTATAGCTGCCTCACAGGAAAAATAGGTTTGAGGGCCTGAATGTTTGCATGGTGCCTTCACATTGCAGGAGCCTTTGGCCGTCCGTATGTTAGCACCATTACAAACTCTTTAGCGGACGAACCGGTCATGGTCTGAGTTGTCTGTGTTGCTCTTCCCTTCAGCCACAGCTCTACTAAATTGCGCAGAGGTTGTGAAGGGTTCACTGGCTGCTCGCAACACTTTATTTCCACCTGTAACAGAAATATCAAGAGCTATTCAGACTCTCGGTCATGCTTGGTTGATCCTACTTTAGTTCTCCACAAAAGCCCAAACACATAGAAGAATACCTATTGCAATTATATTAGAAAAAAAAAACCAAATAATATGTCTACAAGGTGTGAGTGGAGGTGACAAGAGTATCATCAGGAGGAAATTGTAATCAGCGGTTGAACATATGCAGTGTCATGTGTAATTTGCATCCGGGACAACACGATGCTTAAGGGAAAGCGGACGTTTTTCAAGGTTCAAGAGTTTACTTTTTCTATCACAATTCCAGATGGCAATCAAGACCCCGGATTGAAAGCTAATCCAGATAATGCAGTTGATATAGGGTGCATTTTTTATGAATACTAAAATTTACTGCTAAAATCGTTAATGTATCCTATAAAAGAATGAAAGAACAATGAAGCAATTATTTCACCTTCACACGACAACAAGTCTGGCAAAAGATAATTCAAATTCCAGTAAAGAATAGATACTTCTTAACTCTTAAGAGGAGAAAAATCAAGTGTACAAAGGCCCAAGAATACTATATAAGTCACAGATGACTCGGATGTCTCACCTCAGACTCACTTGGAAGACTGAGCTTTTGCATGAGGTATTTTAGGATAGATGAAGCAGGGATATTTCCGTCTCTGGGGTTAAAAATTAGCATATCAGTCTTGAACAAAAGAATAGGATATTAATTCACAAAGTAACACAAAATCAATTTATTAAATAGCACAAACACATCCAACTATATTAAATCTGATCCTGTAACTATACTACTGAAGGGATATCATTCAAATTTACAAACGAGTAAATATAATGCTATTCATCTGATTACACAATCAGCAAATCTATACATGAACATCAAGTATCGAGGCATGGGGAAAACAAGACCTGTCTGAATCTTCAAGTCCACCTAGGACCAGCATTTACATATAGCTCCAATATAGGATTATGATAAAAGTTTGTGAACAAAATGCTCTTCAATTGTGTTAATATGCTGCTACCGGCAAAGGTAATCAGTGCTATGTAGGAATGAAAACGGTTTCGGAATTTTTCGGTATTCTGGAAACCGATTTCGAAATTTTTCGATCAGATTCATCGGTAACGGTATTTTTCGAAAACGGAATCGGTTTTCGGAATTTTCTATCGGAATCGGCGTGGTGTTTTACCGACCGTTTCCTTCGGTTACCGGTTTTTGTCGGAAAATACCGGATTTGTGTCTCGGAATTTTTCGGAATTGTGTCTCGGATTTTTTTGAAATTTTCCAGCATGTGATTTTTCGCATCGTTTGTACGTCTCTAGATAAGGATTACTTATTTTTGTATTTTTTTGACGCCTTAAGATTTTTTTTGGGATAGATGGTGTTAGAAGGCAGTTGAGATTAACGATTTGGTCTTTTCCACACACTAGGTTTTAGTGTTTTCCTGTGAGGTGGTGAAAAACTGTTTATGTGAGGAAAAATATTTCATAAGTAATCATGCCATGTCAGCTAGATCGAGTGGATATTGTGAATTGTGAACTTTGAGTCTGTGAACTTGTGATCTTTATAAACTTGTTATACTGTGAACTTGTTATATTGTGAACTTGTGATCTTTGTAAACTTTTTATATTATAAATTTGTGATCCTTGTGAACTTGTTATATCATGAATTGTGAACTTTTGGTCTTTGTGATCTTTTGTCAACTTTGTTGTATTATGAAGTTTGGTATGTTTACCGATCGTAGTTTAGATTTCGACCGTTACCGGTATGTTTTCCGCACCAAACTTTCGTTTCCGATGTTTCCGAAATACCGATATCGTTTCCGTTTCCGGAGTTACCGTTTTCGATTTTGTTTCCGATAAAAAATATGAAAACGGTAATGGTTTTAGTGTTTACCAACCGTTTTCATCCCTAGTGCTATGTACTTGTCATACAAGTATCTCTCTTCTTGTTTTCATTCTAATGGAAGTTCCTATATCTTGATTATTTTCTGACTAGTATTGTGCTATTTCTCATAATTTTATCTGCTGTAAATCAAGTGTAATAAATAAATAAGAACTTGACTCAAGGTCAAGCACATAAAAATCTACGAAATTACTGTTTAATCAAAAGCTGAGAAAAGATGAGCTCACTTTATTCGCAAATAGTGGGAAGGGATCTGTGGTAAAGGTGGATCTCCTTGCCTGAAAGTAATTAAAGCGCAAGATCAGGAAGAAGTCCATGCCTGCTGTTTGGTTTCTTGGATATTAGGATAAAAGGATTCTGGCGATGAATTGGAAATGCTTACTGGTCAAATGAGGCAATCAATGAAAACCATATGGAGCTGAACTTCTTTGCATTCTGTGCAACTGCAGCATCAGGCTTCACATCAGTTGGAGCTTGAAGACGATCTCTCTTCTTCCGCGCAGTACCTTGAGCTCTTCTTTTTGGCAGCACTGGTGGCATGGGAACATCTTTTTTGTCATCCTGAATTTTGGACTTCTCCAGATTCTCCCTTGCCTTTGCTTTGCTAGCAAATGTACTACTCGTAGAGCCATTGGGTTGCTCTCCCTTAACAACTGGACTCTGTGAACTTGACCTAAAGGATTTTGTCCTGTTGGCAGCTTCTACTAAACAATTTAAAGGACGCCAGAGCTCAGACTTATCTGCCAGCTCATCGTTACTATCACCTTCGGTATCTTTGTTGGAGGAACGGTTAGATGCCTCCACGTTAGGTGATATCTGCAGAAAGTAGGATCATATTACTACCAGTATGTGCATTATTCTAGTCAATGCACCCATTTTGGGAGTTCAGGATGCAAAATGATTACTTCAAATCTAGTCTAGTCTAACTAGCATGAGATGCAGCAGATATGAATCATAAAGAGCATGTCGTTTACCTGTCTTCTTATTTGTGGTGCTTTGCTTGAACTAGCAGGCAAATTTGAATCATGAGGATGGCTGTCACAACTATCAATTTCCTTTTTCACAGGATCTTCAATAACTGGACGAAGTTCATGCAAGGTGACAGTGGCAGTGGCGACAGCAGCAGCTTTTCTGGCAACTGCTCTTGTTCGCCGTCCAGTCAAGCCTGTTGGTTTTACTTTAGGCGTATCGACGACTAATGAAGAGATAGATCTTTCTTTAATTTTAGTGGGAAGTGAAATACTAGATGAAACTTCTTCTGCATTAATCTTCTTTCTTTTGAATGGAAAAAGTTTTGATCTTACATCTTGTAAGCTGTGATCGGCTCTGGAAATCATAAAACACAAGTATAAGGAACAAGGTAGAGCCGTAGAGGTGCAAAACCATACAGACAAAATTACAAACCATTCGTTTTTCAGACACGTACTATAATGTACTAGCAATTAAGCTATATAACAGGGCATTTGTATGCCAATGTAACACATAGTTTCATAAAATTTCAATGAAATTAGCATCAACTGCAACAGTGACAAAATCCTGGAAACGTCAATAACACTGCATAGTAAATGTGTGCATGATTTTTGGCAACACACTGTAATAGATGCTACAGAAAATAAAGCAATAAAACATTTTAAAAAATAGAATATTATGTTTACTGCAGGTTTTTAATCAAATTATACTGAGAAAATAGGGGGTCAGCAACTCAAAGTGCATCCATATATACAATTTTCAAATGAAAATAACTATCCAACTAACTAGACATATAATAATCAAACATGTGCATTTAGTACCGAATTTGAAAAGGATAAAACTTCAAATAAGAAAACTAAAATGAACTCCGATCCATATCTTACTGATGGGAAAATCAAAAGTGCAACTATATCCTACAGAATGCAGATGTCAGATAGTAGTAGTAGTAGTAGTAGTAGTAGATAAGTTGAATGATTTGCATCTATTTTGCATCCGGTTCTGATTAAGTATATGTGGTCAAAACGAAAGTCGCAGTATATCAGAGGTCCAGCAAAATAATATTACTGCAAAGATTTGGCATGATGACCTTAAGATAGAACGTAGCACAATGGATAAAATACAGAATCATGAGAGCATGTATACCTAAGCTTCTCAGTAGGTGTGCAGCCAAGATCAATTTTACATACTGGGCAGCATTCTACTTCCTCATCATCAAACTTCTGATATATACACTTTCTGCAAACTGCATCAGGGTGCAAAGCTTAGAGCTTTGAAGTTACTTTGATAATAAAAAGGAACTTTCAAATTAGTGGAACAGTATGTCAGAAACCTATGTGGGAGGGGGCACTGTGTTAAAAAGATGGAAGCTCAAAAACAACTCTTCAAATGATCTCACTGAAGGTACAATAGAAGGTTGACATGGAAGCAGCAACTATAAAAGCATCGCATCCAAGCTCCATGTGTGTAATGATAACTTATAAGCTACCATCTTCCTACATCTATTGCAGAGTTACATTGCAGTACTTCCCTGTGTTTGTTAAAAAACATCTTATCAATACTACTTACTAAAGAATTCTAGGCTTTCTAGCTTCCAGATTTCAAAACAGCAGTTCCTACTGACAAAATTACACAGTTCCATGATATTGGGACTTGCTGCGAACCAAATACTGTCGTCTCAGTCAACAGTGGCATGATGTTGGGACTTGTTGGGAACCGAATGCTATCATCCCGCACTAATGACATGCATATGGATCATTTTGAATGTCGACGCAACAACACGGTTCAGAAAGCGAGTTGCACCTGTAATCCCAGTTAGAAGCTCGCGTTCAGTAAAGTACACAACGATAGAACAAATGGTCGCCGAGCTTGACATTGTCATTTACATTGCCCAAGGACATAGGACCTTATCCAAATGCTACCGTAATGAACTTGAAGAAGCAGCTGGTCGACCACGAATACAGAGAAAAAAAAACTTGAAAACGGGACTGTTGTGGCAAATGATATCATTAGTTGAGCCAAAATTAAGAAAAGGTCTGTGCAGGTAGCCGCGACGATCTCTGCCGCGAAATTCGGCGACGCCGTGCACGTATACCTACGGCTACAGAGACGAACAGAGTGATATAACTGGCGTGAGGCATGACGGGGGGACGACGAGGAAGAAGAAGAAGCAGAATGAGTCGTCCTAACCCGTGAGCACGAGACGTGGAAGGCGCGCCGAATCCTCCTCGACGCGGTGCGCGCACGTGGAGGCAGCGGAGGGGTGAAACCCGACGTGCCCGAGGCGGCCGTAAAACGCGTGGAAATCAAGCGGCCGGCGCGACGTGCGCGGGCGGGGGGGAACGAGATCCTAGGCCCCCCCGGCCCGGGCGACGGCCAGGCCCGGCTGGGTTGGTTACGAATCACGGAATAGTAGGAGGCAGGCGCACGTCGCGAGGGAGGGGGGGAGACAGGAGACTCACACGTGTGGAGGCACTCGGAGATGGTGGTGGCGTCGCGGAGGAGGCGGCGGCAGAGCGGGCACGTCATGCAGCGCGCGAGCAGGTCCCGCTTGACCATGACGACCCCCCGCGTCGTCCCCGCGGCGGCGGCAGGGGACGGGAAGGGCGAGGGGGAGGTGGAGGAGGTGCCGCCGCGCCTCCGCCTCTTCCTCCCCCGGGCGGATGCGGTGGCGCCGCTCCTGTCGTTCCGGTCCTCCCGGGCTCCCGCCGCCGCTTTGACCGCGTCGCCGTCGTCAGCCTGGCCCTGGGGCTGGGCCTCCTCGCCGGGCAGGGGCAGGGTCGCGGGCTCCTCCTGTGGCGTCACCTCGTGCGGCGGCGAGGGGGATTCGTGCGGCGGCGAGGTGGGCCCCGGCTGCATGGCGCATGCGGTTGGTAGTCGGCGCCGGGTGGGGGGGAGCGGGGGACGGGGGGGAGGAGAGATCGAGGAGGCGATGGAGGTGGAGAAGGGAAAATGCGGTTGCCTGTGCCTGCCTGTGCGTGGGAGGCTGCGACCCTACGCTGTGCGCGCGCCTGCGTCTGCGTGCGTGGTGAGACGTGAGAGCGACAAAGGCAAAAGGAAAAGTAGGGGGGGCGTGGTGGGCAGGCGAGGGCGAGCCAATCCAAGTAGCAGGCCTTCCTCTTCACGTTGCCAATGCCCAGTGCCACCGTGTCCCAGTTGGAAGGCGTCGTAGTTTATTATTAGAGAGCCGTCTCTACTGGCGTTACTCCTCTTCATTCATCGCGACTAGTAGTTGTCTTATTGCTTGGAGATCCGAATTAGTAGCAGTAACGAACGTATCAGGGACATTTCACTCTGACGTGTAGCCATGGTGTTCGTCCGATGCTGCAACGTGTACGTACTACGTAGCAGCAGCTACAGGTGGCGCCCACCCACATCGATCGATGGCGATTCTCTATTTATGGTGTGGGCTGTGGCTCAGGCCGTGCGTCCGGGCCTCTCTCTCTCTCTTTCTCTCTCTCGGCCTGCCTGCGCGATTCATCCGCACGCTGGCTGACTGGCTGTGCCTTTACGCCTGTACTGCCTGCGTGCGTTACGTTGTAGTACAGGCTACAGAAACATGCGACAGCGCCCCCGGGCGTGGGATCTCATCTGACGACGACGAGACAGGCCAGACGGCGGGGATGAACAATCCAAACCCAATCCAATCCAATCCTCCGAAAGCAGATGCCGTACGGGGCAGGGCCATGCGTGCTGCACGTACTTCTATACTCCTACGTGTGTCCTGTTCTCCAGCCAGGCACAGGTAGCAGTGCAGAGGCATCACAGGCCGGCGAGACGTGCAGTCCAGCAGCTCCAGCGGTAGGAGCAGGTGGGACGGCAGCACATTTTCCCTCTGCCGGCTCATCTATTCTTTCTCTGCCTACTACCACTGCTACCTTCTTTTGTATGTAGTTCTGCACCCACGGCGGCCGGCTGCCCGGCACCGTGCTGTGGGCTGTGCCTCCGCCCAAATAGGACATCGCCACCGCACGGCCTCTAAAACAAGGCATGCATATCCCAACCCAACGGCTTATATTTGGGTCACGATTTGAATGAAACACGGGTGGAGATCGCGCCCTGACCTCTGTGGCTAGTTCCAACCTGGCCTCATGTAGTGTAGGTAACGGCATGTGTTGCTTTTGTTTGACCAAAACTGCCTGTCTAGTTTTGTTTTGTTTTGTTTTTTTTTTTTTGCAACATTCATCACCGGCCGGTCGAGTTAAAAAAATGTAAATGGGGGGAAGCGTCTTGGTAATGGTTGGAGACCCGACAATACCTGTGCGCATTTATTATATTGTGACGTGAAGATCGATCGAGGCAATTTTTGTGTAATACCCCACGTACCTAGCAGTGGTGAAGGTATAGTGGGGCAAATATTTTAAGGGTGCATAATAATGATTTTTAGCTGGTGTATATATACGATGAAAATTTGATCTAAATCACTGTTTTTCTTTTTGCAAATTTTCGTGCGTGTCTCTCTCGCCTACATAGCTTCGCTCCTGCTACCTAGGGTTCACTATCCCGTTTTTAGGCACATCTCCTATTCACATTGAGAACGAAATTTTAGCGAAAACCGCTAATTCTAAGCGGTTTGTTTTCTTTCTTTTTTTTTTCCAAATTTACAATTCCGTTATTTTTCGTTTTTCTCGCCAAAAATCGCCGCTGCCGAATCGGTTTTCGCTCATTTTTCACCAGGAATCGTTGTTTAGCGGGTTCGGTTTTGGTTTAACGGGTCTACAACAAATCAAATCTATTTTTAATACCAAATATGTTTTTGTCAATAATTTATTTTTAATCGTTTGTGTCGGTAACCGTTCGATATTTCTAACCCTGGTACTACCTCCCTCTCCTCCTCTTTCCTTACTTCATTAACATTTTCGAAAGCCATCTGGGCTACAGGGCCATTGGGTCATCCGGGTATGTCGAGCCCATCTGGGGACATCGAGGCATGCTATGGCATCGTCCATGACCGTACTTTATGGGTGAGATTGTTTAGCCACTTGAGCCGGTTAACAAAGAAGGTCTTTGTTAGATTGATTACTGTGATTAATCCATATTTCTATCTCTCTCTCGACTCGTTCAATTACATCTTGCTCTCATAGCACGAGCAGACATAATGCAACAACATATAGTCACCTCTCACTTCACGATTGAGTTGCATTTGAGTTTTTTTTTTGTCTCAATCCTCTACGTGCAATGAGTTTTTGTAAAGTAGGTCTCCAAAATCAATGTCTACATCTACAACACGTGCTCGGGCGTACGAGCGATCAAGTGTTTGGGAAGCTTCTCAGTGATTGTTAGCTAATCATTTTTTATTCTTAATGTTAACTCGAATCGTCTTCTTGTTTATCTTAGTGGATATCTACGAACATCTACCTGCAATGTCCGTGATTTGCGATTTCGAGCGACACGCGATATCGACTAATGTGATTGAAGCTACAAGTGCATTAAGTATGGGTTCCTCTGTTGGGTATATTTCACTATATGAATTTATTAATTTTGGTTTCATTTTAGTCATAGTCAATATGAATTATGTATGTATTAGCTACTGATGCGTAGAGGTGACAATGAGCTCTAAATTTTACACTATAAGGTTTAAGAATCAGGCCATATTTCTATTCATTTTTAACTAAAAATTATTGAGGGTCCTACCATTTTATGAAGAGACATTTGGATCGTGGTCCATTACCACCTCTACTGATATGCGAGGGTATTACATACATACACATACATGAAATCACAAATTTACTCTATAATTCTTACATTAGATGAAATATGAAAATGCTTATATTCTTAACACTTCTTTCCCATCTTCACACGTAAAGAACACCTCTTAACATTTTTATCATTGTGATCTTTCTCGTCAACCGAAGAAACCTCATGATAGAACCAATATTTGAACCAATCATTATGCAACTTGTTATTTGAGCTAGAAGAAATTTCATTTGCATTTGCGGCAAGGATGGAAGTTGTAACATCCAAAGCAACCGGTAAGTTTAACCCTATTGACCATTTGATTTTGAACTAGCAATGCATTCATTCAGCGAGCAAAAAAGCAACTACATTTATAGAGTCAATTCTTGAGACTTGATGGCCCAAATAAAGAGAGCAATCTTCAAAATTCAATTGAGAGTTAAATGATGAAACTCTATGTTATAAGCTTAACGATTATCTTCAACTAGATCTCGCACAGAAAAAAACGAAGTTTGATAGTAAAGTAATCTTTTAAAACAACACATTTATCGGGTTCAAACTTCAGAACTGATCCATTCTAGAGCAGACTGATTTATTCCCTGATCAAAATCATCTTTAGGTCTAGTTTGAAAACTATATTTTATTAAGAGATTTTCATTTTTAAAGAGAAAATAGTTTATTTTTTCCTTAAAAAAATAGAAATCTCTTAAGAAAATGAATTTCCTATGCTCATAAAGAAACTCCAGAAGTCCTATGCCATCGAAGACCTCTCGAAACGAAGAAATTTTTTTCTCATCAACAAGCTCAGATTCCGACACCTCAGCAGATGAGAGTCACGTGAAGTTTCTCTAGCACCCTCAAACAAATTAAAAACTATAACATAGCTAATAAAAAAACAACTCTAAAAGCTTAGCTTCGCAAAACAGACTTCGTAGAAAAGGCTTCGTTTAATCAAAACGAGAAGCAAAACACTTCAGCTGCGTTAAGCCAATAGCAAACTACGACATACAATTGTACGTTGAATTTGTGATCTAGATTCTGCGTATGGAGGACATTTTGGCGAGCAGAGCTGAGATCCGTCTTCGGAAGACTTGGGCCGGAGCTGTGTGAAATTATTTGCTCAATAGGTATATGTATTTATTTTAAGACGAAACGAGTGGAGTACTGTATGTATATCGTACTACTTTGGAAGCAATCGGTAGGATTGGTCAGCATAGGGGTACAGGCGGCCACAGAGGCGCAGAGCCAGAGGCAGCCCGCCCGGCCGCAGCGCAGAGCGATCCAACGACTCGAGTTCTACGCAAGGAACAAGGTGGGCGCGCGGCCGCGCGCGCGCCGATTTTTATCTTTTCTGAACTAGGACAGCAGACAGCATACGGATACGGGTCTTCCTTGTACGTGTACGGGTAGAAGGACAACAGTTGCTGCAAAGCGTGACGAGCGTCGTGGCGGCCGGGCCCAGCACAGCAACCGCGCCCATGGGCCATGTCCATGATATGATAGGTTAGTATACCTAGTCCTCTCTTGTTTTTTTTTTCTCTCTCTCGCAGCGAAGGGGGATATGATTGAGCTTAACCGCTCTCAACACCGAGTTCTTGATTAGGTTGAAAAGATGCACTAGTGAGACTGACCGTGTTAAATAAATCCATGTCCTGCCGTATTGACGTATGACACTGGAACACTTTTCTTCCGTATTCCATTGGGCTTTGGCCCATGAAGATACCCCCTCCCACGCACACTTTGAGCCTGTTAAAGCCAACATGACTGCTGTCTCCTCTCCATTCAACCGACGTACTACGGAATTTCGGTTGGCGTTCATAGCATCATACGTACGGAAAATACGGGTAAATGAATTGGTGATACGTACGGTTGCCGGCCGCTGATGGGTAGTGCTTATTTGTTTATATAAAAAAATGGTATCGTTCTATTTTTGATCATATTTTTAATCTCTATCTAGGACACTTGCAACGCTTTTATGCCTTGTTCGTCGGTCCAAGAGAATTAAATCTCTTCCTACCTATTTAACTTTGAATAGGATTTTTTGTCCCCTTTTAATCTTCTTCAATTCACTGTTTTAGAGCGGATTGGAGTAAATTAGGGCTGATTTGGTGCTAAGGGATTCCAAGGGGATTCTTTCCCCATAGATCCCCTTGGGATCCCTGATTTGGTGACCGGGGATTCCGAGAGGAAGAAATCCTCTTGCTATTCAAAATTGAATTGCAAGGGGATTCCTCCCATGGATTCCCTAGGGATCCCTAATCACCAAATCAGCCCTAAGAGGCTAAAATCCGCTGCAATTCCCTTCCCAAACTAGGTCCCTCATAGAGAGAAGCGCACTAGCATTTCCTGTATTTTAGCTTGCCGTACATACTCGAGCTGTTTGAGTAAAAGATGGACGTAGAAGGATGCTTCTTCACGGCGCTGAGACAAGGCGTGACTCTAGCTCATCTTTTTTTTTTTCTTCCTTCTCTGCTTAACGAGCCGATCGGATCTTTTGTAACGAGGCAAAAGCAAAGCTGATCCTGGCCAGCTCAGTGTCTGGTTACTAAAAGGAAGTCATGAATGGGATAAATCAAAATGACCGCGTCTTGGAATGGACAATTGGACATTGCGGTCACAGAAGCACATTGCCGGCAGACATTGCGTCATTTCACACATGAGTTTGGTGCAAAAGCACGGCAAGAACGAAGCCGGATTCGGAAGGAATTCGCATGTATTCCGGGCGGATCACGTCCCGACCCAACTCACGTCTCGTCGCCCTCCTTCCATTTTTTTTTTCCTTTTCACTCGTGGCGGTTGTACCCCCGTGCATGTTTGTGTGACTGTGGTGTGATCTGTGGCTGACTGGCTGTGGTGTCAAGTGTGATACAGAGAGAGAGAGAGAGGCAGGCAGCTGCGTCTGCGTCGTGGCCGGCGCGGCGCTGCGCTGCGCGGAAACCAAATCCTCAGCTCCGGTGTTCTCTCCAATCTCCATCCATCCATCCTCCTCGCGGCTCGCGCCCCGAAAAATGGCGCCAACCCCTCCCCAGTCTCCCGCGCGGCGCTGCCCCAGCTATTTCCCCCTCCCCTGAATTGACCCCAGCCGCGCCTCCCAAACCCTAACCTAACCCCCGCCCCCTGGGCCCCGGCCATGGCGTCACTGCCCAAGCCGCCGCCGCCGCCACGCCCCAAGACGCGGGGCAACTACAACTGCGGCCGCTGCGGCCAGCCCAAGAAGGGCCACGTCTGCGTCGGCCCCGGCCCCGGCCCCGGCGGCGCTGCGTCGCCCTCCTCCTCGTCCGGGGCCGGAGGGGAGCACGGGCTGCGCCGCGCCCTCTCCTTCGACGAGGCCGGCACGCCGTCCTCGCCGGAGAAGAAGCCCAAGGTGGAGGACGTCGACGAGGCGGAGCTGGACGAGGAGGCCACGGTGGACGTGGGCGCCCGCGCGGTGTCCAGGGAGGTCATGGCGGAGGTTCTGCACCGCCTCGGTCCCCGCGGGGTCATGGCCGCCGCCGGGGTCAGCCGAGGCTGGCGGGACTGCGCGGGCCGGGTCTGGCGCGCGGCCGAGGAGCTCCGCCTTCGCGTCCTCGCCTCCTCTGGCGCCGGCCTCCTCGCCGCGCTGCTCCCCCGCTGCCCCGCGCTCTCCCGCCTCCACCTCCGGATGGAAAGGTGAGGTACTCCGGCCCGGATCTCATCCGGAACAGTATGGTTCTTCACGCGATCCGGGTGCCGATCTCAGCTCCGCGCTGCTCATTTGATGCGATGCCCAGGGGATTGGTCCGCGCGTAATTCCTGCTTATGGTTATTCAATTTTGTTTAAGGAAAGGGATACTATAAGTCACTAGAATATTATATGGGCAAAAATGTCATATTTCTGGGTGACTGCTAAAGTAGCATAAGGTGGATGACCGATATGAAAATTGGTACTGCTGCTACCTTGGTCTCCAATGGGCAGACATGACATGTACTGAATATTTATGTCCTGTATATACTAGTATCTAATAAGGGTGTAGGGATTTTGGTTAATGGTCAGGGCTCAATAAGCACGCACTACAAATTAATAATGCCTACTTATATATAAGACCATGGAACCATTGGGGGAACCGCTTGCTTGTCATATTTTGGATTTTTGGACTTGCTTCCCTTTTGTGTTTCTGTGAAGAGATAGACGTTGGTGCCCCCAGATCATATTTGAGCACTGACAGTTGTGGTAATGCAAGATTCAAGCAGGGATGCTTGTTGACAAATGGGTGGGGAGTTGTCTGTCTTGTCATGCTGGTGCATGATTCATATGCAGACCTTTCATTAATGCTTTTGGTTGGCTATTACGTCAGTATGAGCATATGCGCTCATGAATATTAATGTGAGATTAATGTCCCTTCAGAACATAATGAACATGGAGCCTTACCGGCTTATCCTTTCCTTATCCTGTGACCTTAGTATACAACTCTAAACTAGTCTAGTATATAATGTTGAAAGGACCAAAATTTGCTTCCAGAAGTATCTAATCAAGTTGTATGATTGTATGTGAATGGACACCAAGTTTAGGTCGATTGTTGCTGTTTGGTGGCAATAAATATGGTACAAAGGTGCCTGCTAGATGAATGTATAAACGGTGCATGTATCTGTTTGCATTTTTTTAGAAATGGCTTAGTTTCAGGTTTTATTTGTCTTGCTAACTTCTTTCTAAAACTCTTTCTTTTAACTTGTTTCTAAAGCATTATGCCTTCCCTAACTGTAAATTGGGAATACCTGATTGATTATAGATGTGTACAAGGTACAAATATTTATAGCCGTGATTAAGGACGCCTTGTGGAAACAGAACCGTCCTCTAGTACTCCTAACCTAATTCAACTCAATCCGTACCCAAAACCATATGTCTAACACCAATCAATGCTGCAGTTTTGAGAACCGCAATCAGTACTCACAATCAAGTTGGTCAGCTCTCATCAATGGCCACTGATTACTATCCATGATTTAGGTCATGTGACATTATTTAATTGCAGATTGCAGCGCAGAGTTACATGTGGAAAATATTAAGGAGAGACTTTCTGGTGATAAAACTGCTCATGTTCATATGACAATCCTTGCCAATTCCATCATAGTTGCATTTTTTCTCATTTATTTAGTCTTTTCACTTTTTACCTGAACCTTTTTTCCCCGCTGAATGTGTTGCATGCTTACCAGCAAATAGGTCTGTTTTTTTGTGTGTAATTCTTCTTTGCCTAAAAATAATTGCATGTCCAGTCTTTCACTTATGGTAACTAGTCTGGCCTTTTTGTTCCCAAAATGATGTACAACTTATCTACAGTCAAACCATCTGATGCGCTTGAGTGACATTAAAGAGGTTATTTTGAATTTTTGATTTGACGATAATGAAGATATTTTTCTCTCTCGAATACACAGGAGAGCTGCATATTATTTCATTAAAAGGAGAAGAGAAACAAGTACAGCAAACACGAACACACAAACACCCAGATAGAAATTCAGATTACATTCACGCCGGTTGAGAAGACAAAGGGCGACACCTAGACCTATACACGATCGTGGTCTGCAAGCAGGGACAGACCCTTTGCTCCAGCCATGTTCCAGGCTTCCAGCTCCAAAATTCATCCCCAGCCATGTTCAGTGCTGCAGACAGCATGGTTCTTAAGGCGTAAGGCGAGATAAGGCGTTGGACCACCGCCTGGACGCCTAGGCGACGTCTAAGACGAGCAAGGCGACACCTTATCAGTCTCAGAACCAGCAAACCAGCAACATGGAGGAGGAAGAAAAAGAAAAAAGAAGGGAAAAGGGGAAGGGGTAGGAGCCCAGCCCACTAGCTAGCCCATATAATCATTACCCTGGTTGCCCTAGGATGCCTCTCTCTTCCACAGTTCAGCTGCCGGTTGCCTTCTCCTCCATGGTTTAACCGCTGCCGCCCCGATTGAGCCGTCGTTGCCCTTGGTTTGCCGCCACCGCCTCCGTCGATTCTACCGCTGTCGCCCCCCGATTTGGCCGCCTCTCCCGATTCGGCCGCCTCTGCTCCCGATTTGGTCGCCGCCGCCCTGATTCGATGCCGCCCCTTCTCCTTCCCCTCTGCTCTCTTGCTGATTCTTACTTAGGCGGTGGGGACGCCTTGGACCTTTTGGGCGCCTGGTCGCCTAGGCGACACCTTTGAAACAGTGGCAGACAGCTTGGGGACCTTCCCATTGAACACACACTCGTTCTGATGCTTCCAAATGGCCCAAGCCCCCAAAATGCTAAGTGAGTTCAATCCCTGTTTGTGAGTAGTGCTCACTGAATTGAGAGCGTATATCCACCAGTCATCAAAAGAAACCTCGGTTGGCTGTGGAGCTAGATTAGCAAGCCCCAACCTCTGGAGAAGAATAAACCAGAATTGTCTCGCGAAGACACACTTGACCAAAAGGTGATTGATGTTCTCTTCTTTATCGCAGAGAAAGCATAAGTTGGGGTGAGGAACGTCCTTTTTGGCCAATCTGTTAGCAGTCCCATCGCTTGTGGGCCACTAACCACATGAAGAAGGCACATTTAGGAGGAGGCGCCCATGCCTTCCAGATCCACTCCCAAGCAGCAAAGCAAGTTGATCCTTGGAAGAGAGCATCATAAGCAGACTTTGCAGAGTAGCAGCCCTACCCCGAAAGACGCCAAAAAATGTCTGTACGGAACATTAGGTTGTAGGGTTACTTTAGCTAGAGCCTCACAGAGCATGAGGAACTCTTGAATCATCACCCAAGTAACGACCACATGAAACAGAGCCAAGCAAACCGTGTGCCTCTTTTCATCTGCAATACACCACTGCAGTCCACGGTCTCTTTTCTATGGCAATGCCTACTGAGTTAAGAGATGGCAATAGTACTCTATTCTGGAAAGATAGATGGCTCCTTGGTCATTCAAGAAATAGCTCCCCATATTTTTCAACCCTCATCCCAAGATAATTGCTAACAAGTGAACAGTATCAGAGGCTTTAATTTCAGATAGTGAAGATAGTTAATCTACCTATACTGGGAGTGGTGACAACTTGTAGTAGTGGGTCGGTTAGCTATTCATCCCACTTCCATTTCTTTGAAATCTGGATTAGTTTACTCACATAAGTTACGGGTCGACTAATAACCCGAAGATACAATGTGTATGCTTCTTTACTGAGAAAACTAGTATTTTTAACATGATTGTTTCTTTGAACTTAGACGTGCATCTCTACCAGTGTATTATTTACTGAGATAACATTTATTACTCTTAACATGTATCTTGTTCTAATGTTTCTTGCAGTGATGTTGATGGCACTACCCTGGCTTGTATTGCATTTTCCTGCCCAAGTTTAAGAACTCTCGAGATTACCATGGCTGCTGATGCTGTCAACAGGATGACTGGGTATGCCATGTTTGGTTGTAATATAATGATTTGTATTTTACATGTTTTACCTTGTTTTCAATGCTAGCCCCTCAACTAAAGTTGTGAGACGGGATCAAGGTTATTAAACAGTCAAGTATGAAGCAGAGGTCCTGTGGACATTTGAAGTTATTATAAATCTACTAGCATGGTTATTAAAGCGGTAAAACGTTAAAACGTTATTAACCAACTTTTTAACATTTAAACATTTAAACGAACGTTGAAACGTCTTTTCAGACTTGACATAGAAGTTCAAATATAAAATAAGTTCATACATAAGTTGAGTACTTGAGTTCACAAACCAAATTGAAATTCACTGTGAGCAATATGGTTGCACAATCAGTAGTTCAGTACTCACCAATATGATTGAGCAAATAGAGATTGATTGATTCACTGTGAGCAAAATCAGTACTCACCAAATGATCAAATGGAGAGCAGTGGAGGTGGAGGATGGCTGGCTGCTAGTGCTGGTCTTGGGCGCTGGCAGAGTGGAGCCGCAGAGGATGGCTGGCTGGTCTTGGGTGCAGATCTGCTGTGGGGTAGGCGGCCAGCGGTGGCGCAGGTCTGCTGTGCCTCCACGGCCGGCGGTCGGTTGTGCCTCCACATCTGAGGAGAGGACATAGGAGAGACGCGCCGGCTGTGCCTCCACGGCCGGCGGCCGGCTGTGCCTCCGCGGCTGAGGAGAGAAGAGACGCGCCGGAGATGTTGGAGGATAGGAGGGAGGAGGGTGGTGGCGCCGGCTGAGCCGTTGGAGGAGAGGAGAGACCGAGAGAGGAGGGTGGCGGCCGGCTGAGCCGTTGGAGGAGAGGAGAGAGGAGGGTGGCGTGCGTTCAACACCTAGAGAAAAACCTAAAGGCCCAGGAAAGGCCCGGAACGGGTAGAACGTCCTCAGCACGCATAAAACGTCCTAAAACGCGATTAGGACGCTTAAGCGACGCTTAGGGTGTGTTTGGTTTGACTTTTGGCTTTTGCCCCCTAAAAGCCAAAAGCCAACCAAAGGGTTAGATCCAGGAAGCAGCTTTTTCTAAAAGTTGGCTTTCTCACAATGCAAATCTGAAAGCACCCCTGAACCTGCTTTTAGTGGCTTTTCGAATGGAACTGTGAAAACATATATCGAAGAACTTTTAACGACTTTTAGTGGTTTCCACCAAACAGTTTTTAGCTTTTTAACGGCTTACAGCCTACAACAGCTTTTTCCACAGCTCACAGCCCACAACAACTTTTTTCACAGCCACAGCCCAACCAAACAGACCCTTAAACGCTCGAAACGGATGTTCTACGCGGCTTACCTAAACGCTCGCACGTTCCAACTGCTAATCACGTTTTAACGCTTAAACGACGCTTAAACGACGTTTAAGCGACGTTTTAATAACAATGTCTACTAGTGCAGTGCAATTAGTGGTCTGTTTCAAGTTACTGCATTAGTCATATGTTGATTGCATTGATACGTGTTTCTTTCAGAAACCTTTGTAGTTATGGTTATCCTCATATCCTGCTGCACAAGTCTTCTTGATATTGATTTGTGAATGATTGTATTTGCATCCTATATAAGTAATATCGTGTTTGCTTTCAGCACTTACCTAAATATAAGCTGATTTTGTTTGTGTGCAGGGAGGATCTAAGTCGTTTTGTTTCGGAGAAGTCTTCTCTCTCAGCCCTCAAAATTGGTGGTTGCTCTAATTTGGATATTCTTAATCTGTGCTCTTCAAGCCTTTCAATTCTTTGGTTGTCAGATCTTTGTTCCCTTTCGAAATCGGTAAATACTGTGTTGAAATGCTATTCACAATGATAGCAAGTTTATTTTCTGCGTTAATTCACTGGAGGGGATGTTTCTTACAGGTTATGAACTGTCCTAATATGAGCGAGCTATCACTGTGCTTCACAGAACATAGTAGTGATTGTACCAATCTGATTACTTTGATGGATGGCCTAGGTCGTACATGTCCTAACTTGGAAAAAATGCACATATCATCAAAACAATTATCTAATGAAGCTGTATGTGCTCTAGAGAATGCTAATCTCAGGTATCTTTCTGCCCTTCTCTTTCCACTCCAACCATCTTTTTGATCTAATGTTGCCATATTTCATGCTAATCTCTTCAATATTCTAGATTTGTATCATTTTGACTTTCTAACTTCAGTATTGTTATTGGTTTACCAGGGGACTGTTCATGCTATCCCTGATTCTAGGTTCAAAAATAACTGATGCAGCTGTTGCATCTATTGTTCGGTCATGTGCAAGCTTGGAGTTACTTGATTTAAGTGGGTAAGCTCCATTCCTTGGCTTTGGAAATTCAATTGTTATCAATTATCAGAAAGCTGCTGTTTTATTTACCAGCCAGAATTGGTAGTATTTTAGTTGATTTTAATTACATGTTTCAATTATTCCAGATCTAGCATTAGTGACAATGGTGTTGGGATGATATGTAAAGCATACCCTCGTACTTTATCAAGGCTGCTCCTTGCTCTTTGCCCAAATGTGACCACACGTAAGCCCCCGAGCCCTTTCTGCAGTCTATTAGTCCCACCTCACTGAACATGAGTTTACTGGTCATCATGCATAATTCCCTAATGTAAATACCATTCTTCATATGCTTTTATAGGTGGGATCCAGCTAGCCACAGCACAGTTGCCATGTCTTCAACTCATGGACTGTGGAATGAGCCTATGTGCTAATGTGAAGAATGAAAAAGAGGGTCCATATTTTGGTGAAATCAATGGAGGTATTAGAATTATTCGAAAACTGTCCATCTTAAAGAGGCAACCTATTCACCAAAAGCTTATTATAAAGCATGGGAATTTGAAGAAGCTCAGCCTGTGGGGCTGTTCTGCATTAGATGTAAGCCTTGGACTTTATGGGCATTGATACATCCTAGTGATTACTAATATAATATATAACTAGTTTCACATGTTGCAGGCTCTATATCTAAATTGTCCAGAGTTAAATGATCTCAATCTTAACTCTTGCACAAATCTACATCCAGGTATCATGTCTCATTTTTTCCCCTTCAGATTATCAAGTAGGTAAATAGTTGTGACCATTCCTGATGCTTAGAATTACTTGCCCCAGAACGTCTGCTTCTTCAGTGCCCAAATTTAAAGAATGTCTATGCATCCGGATGCCAAGATATGTTGATTGGAGCAATCAGAAATCAGGTATTCCCAAAGTTTTGCTAGGCGCTAGGCGGAATCTAGGCGATGACCCTTAGCCTAGGGACTAGTCCAGCCTAGGCTTGCCTAGGCGATGCTAGGCGTTTTTCTAGGCGTTTTGCCAACTTATATAATAATATATACATTTATAGATAAAAAATAGGGAAGGACCAGTAGACATACAGCCGTGCAGGAGAGAAGCAAGCAGAGGGAGAGAAGCAAACATGAGAGGAGAGAAGCAGGGGTCCGGCGTCCGGCGTCAGCTGTGCTGGAGAGAAGCTGCAGCCGCGTCTCTGGCGTCAGCCATGCAGGAGAGAAGGGAGAAGCAAGCGTCGAAAGGGGAAGAACTGAAGAAGCAAGCAGGCACTTTTCAACCGCAAACCCTAAACCCTATCCCGCGCGCGCCGCCCTTTTCACGCGCGCTATTTCCCGCTCGCGCGTGCGGCGCGCGCCTAGCTCGCCTAAGCGCCGCCTGAGCTCCTGGGCGCCGAGGAATCGCCGCCCGGCGCCGCCTAGGCGCTCCAATCGCCTAGGGGCCCGCCTACCCCCCTAGTCCAGGCGGGAGGCCGTGGCCTAGCGACTAGGCGCGCCTAGGCGCGTCGTAGGCGACGATTTTCAAAACCCTGGGTATTCCCTTCATTTTCAAATAGACACCGCAACCATGCTCAGTTAGGCAATCATGTTTCTTTATAAAATGCGACCAAGAATATGCCCCTCGTTAGTATCTGAATTCTCAAGTACAAATAATGAGGTTGACAACGATAAGGGTTGTTAGGGCTGAGGTGCACTTTGGGAAGCATACCTGCAGAGCAGTATAAGTGGAAATGTTAGTGAACAAAGGTTCTGGGTCAAATAAATGTAGAGCACCAATCTAATGAGCCCGTTTCTAACTGGGTGTTCCTATTGGCCAGCTTCCTTTTGCTATTAACTGATCAGTAATTCACTGCAGTTGACATTATTCAACAGATTAGGCATGTGCATGATCTGCGTAAGCCAAATAAAAGAGAGTGAATTGAACTGGCATAAAAGTTTGATTTGCAATTGGTGAAGAAATGGTCTCTTATAATTTAGAAAAGGAACTAATTCATCTCGGCTTTTCATTTTGGCTGGTTTTTGCCCTCCAGACACTGATATGCAAGCCACAAAACCTAACCGATCAACTTATTTGAACTGGAGCCTAGCATGGAGTGAGCAGAGGGTTGGAGCTGAAGGTATACGAGGCTAAGGCTATATTGCTATAGGCATTTCATAGCTTAGGAACCATTCATTTGCCATTGGTTCCTGTACATTGTAATTTTGGTGTCCCATGTAGGGTGTACTGGTGTTGTAACTTATTTTTCTCAACACATTGGAAGCGGTAATTCCGCACCTCATAGAAAACAATATAGAGTTTTGTTGATTGAGTTTTAGGACCTGACCAAGCTGAACAACGGACATCCTGGATAGACAGGTTGCAGCACAGCAGCACCTGCACTTTGTAGCCCTAGCCCAACTTTTTTGCATTTTAGCCCTTTTGGTTTTTTTGCACAATTATGCCCTTTGCAGTTTCATTTCAAAAAATGGACCTCAAACTCGGCGCCATCATCATTGGCGCCGAGGTAACGCATAGTGGCGTCGACATAATTGGCGCCAACTTTTCCTACGTGGCAGACGATGTGGATCGGCGCCAAGATCTATGGCGCCGACCCCCTGGGACTTGCCACATCGGCTGCCACGTAGGAAAAGTTGGCGCCAATGGTACTGGCGTCGCTGTGCGTTACCTCGGCGCCAATGATGATGGCGCCGAGGTTGGGGTCTATTTTTTGAAATGAAACTGCAAAGGGCATAGTTGTGAAAAAAAACCCAAAAAGGGCTAAAATCCAAAAAAGTTGGTAGCCCTAGCTATACTAGGCTTAGTTCTCCTGTTTGCTTTGTGCTTGATGCCTTCCTACCGTGACAGGTGCTTCCTATTTTTTGTGACCTGTCTATCACCTAGGCATTGACATCTTTCAAACTGATGTGCGTGTGGTCATGTGTCACATCTGGACAAGCTACACTTGTGGTGGGGTGGCTTTGCCATCCATTGATGTGCCCATTGTCGCTTGTATTCACTTTGTCGTACTTAAAAGGTTTGAACTGAGCAGTCATAGGTTGAGAAGCCTTTTGTTGTAAGCTGAAATGGAAATGGTAGAAGTTGTTAGCCTGCACTACTCTTCAAGAGTGTAATGTTGCTGTTAGACAGTTTCTATGTTTACAATCTGTGCTGCTGCTTATGTAACAGGAGCACGAATTTGAATCAGGTTGACATTTGGTTCATTGTTTCAGAACTGAAACAAAGAATTGAACCACTAAACTTAGTAGTAACAAATGAGTCCTAAAGAAAGGTGTTACTAATATCATCCACCAAATTAACTGAAATGATGGAGAAACTTGTCCAAATTTATTACGTTAAGGAAATGGAAAGGGCATTATCCCTTGGTATTCTGTTTTTCCAATGTATTGCCAAAATTTTGCCAGGTTCTGAATGAGTTCGCTGCAGTTGAACCATCTCTTCCATGCAAGCGGCTAGCGGATGGCTCCAAACGGGTTCAACTCCCTCAGTTCCTAAAGCAGCAGGTAAATGCACTGTGCCTTCGGCCCGGCCGTTTTCTCAGGGGTTTATCTAATTACTCCTGTGTTTCTTTCAGCCGTCGAAGGACAACAAATTAATTGAATTGAGCCAGACCCAGTGCACTGTGCATCTTGGTTCATAATAACACCACCAGAGCCAGTTAACGGAGCATTGTACACACCGAATTATGTGAATCATGCACCACATAACATTATCAATTCGTTGTATACTTCTGTATTGCATCAGAACCTGTAGTGATTGTTGTATAAGCTGCTAATTGCTGCATGGACATGTCTGAATCCATCATGGATTTCTTGCGACCGTTAGTCTGTTCTAGGAAACATTATATAGGAATAATTCGTAACCATGACCCGTATTCTCTAGGGAAAAAAAATAATGATCCTAGGTCACTCATTTTGGTTGGTGTTATTCTGTTATTCTTCCGCATGAGCTATCTATGGACTTTGGTTCTTCAATCTCTACTTTTAAATAGGCCCCGTTTGGATCATTTGAAGATCATTTGAATCGAATTCCATTCTAATAACGTCCCATTTGGATCATTGGAATTGAATTCCATTCTAATAATAGTAATTTAGGCATATATCAATTAAGCTAATTCAGTTTTATGCAAAATATATTTGTATACTACTCTTAACAAGACGCCGAAGATATTTATGTGCTACATTTTTACTATAGAGGAGTGAGACAAAGAGTGTCATATAAGTTACAGAGTAGAAACAAATTTAACTAATGCATAAAATCATTTCCTACCCTCTACCCTATGAATTTGAGATACACTTATATCTGAACTTTGTACAGTGGTGGAATGTCAAATTCCAAACTAAATAAGTTACTTTATTGAGTGAATTCCAATTCCTCTAAAATGAAGGGATCCAAACGCCCCGTAATAGTAATTTAGGCAAAGACCATTAAGCTAATTTGGGTCTATGTGAAATATATTTGTATACTATTACTAGCAATGTGTGAGAGATATTTATGTGTTACATTTTTACAGTAGAGGAGTGAGCCGAAGAGCCTTATAAGTTGTAGAGGAGATAATTTTTTCTTGATACATAAAATTATTTCTAATTCTCCACTTTATAAATTTAAGATATACTTAAATCTGAGTTTTGGAAAGTAATGCAATGTTAAATTTCAATCTAAATAGACTATTTTATTAAGTAAATTTTAATCTCTCTAAAATGAATAGATCCAAACAGCCCCGAGAAAACCCTATAATCCATATCTATAATATTCTTGTTACTCCTATAATGTCTGGAAGTTAATACTTTATTCTGCAGACGACAGATCCATATCAATAGTATTCAGTTTAATTTCTGCAATTTTGAGATCACTCTTTATCGTGGTGAAGCAACAACTTAGGGTAGGATGGAGTTAAAAAAACTAATTAAACAAGTAAATGGTTCTGGGCACATAGGTAGCTGATTTCTATGCACTACTATTTAAAGCGAAATCTTTGGTTATATCACATCCTTTCAATTCTCATTTTGCTACTTTCTAGGTCTTCTTTCTTTTCTCGCTTTAGGATTCCACTACACATTATTGTCTTTGAAGATTTCTGTTGGGCATGTTAAATCATTTTAATCAATGTTAGACACTTTTTTCTTCAATTGGTGCTACCCCTAGCCTATTATGTGTATCAAGTGAAGATCAAGAACTTAAACAGGGAGAAGAAAACTAAGTGCAGAAAGTAACGAACACATGACACAATGAATTTTTGACTGAGGTTCAACTTCGAGGAGTCTACATCCCCATTGTGGTGTTTCAAAGGATAAAGGTTGCAGTAAACACTTCTCAAGTGATCCAATAATCAACTTGAGGTCACAATTCTTCGCTATAGTATTCTCCTCACAAGGATCTCCACAGATCGGAGTCTCTTGCTATCCGTACACAAGTTAATGGAAGTTACCATCTCCAAGAATACAAGAGAGAACACACAAGAGCAAGAACTTAGCCACAACACTAAGAACACTAGCACAATCTCACTAAAAACACAAACTTAACTCACATAGGTGCTAAGCTCTCTCTAGAATGGATTTGTGGTGTTGCATAAGTGTATTGGAATGATCTATAGCTTTTGAGGTCCTTAGGTACTCGAGGAGGGCAGTTAGGGAGTTATTTATAGCTCAAAAGCCCCAACGAGTCATTGCTAAAAACCGAAAGATCTGCTCTCAACTGGTGTATCGTACTGGTCTGGAGCACCATTGGACCTCCAACGGTCGATCATCGTCAACGGGATCTGTCACGAGCCTTCCATTAGCTAGAGCACCGGACCCCCACATGTTAGCCGCCCTTGAACTAGCCGTTGGACCCCGAGGTCCGATGCACCACCCAACTTGGTCTGATGATTTTTAGCCAAAAATCATGAGACTACCGAGTTCCCTGACGATGGTCTGGTGCGTGTGCATACCCAAGGTCCGATGCACCATGCCTCCAGGTCTTCTACATGGCTCTCTAGACAAACAGTCCGATGATCACCTGTACAGCAGAAAAGAGCAATTTTGCTCTTTTCTTCTCTATTTCGAATTGGCTGGTCTTGAGAGCTTTTCTATGACTTATACAAACTTTATTAGAGTATGTTTACCTAGTCTAAGTCATAGGTTCATACCTTTAACTCGTCTTCTCCATACCGGTCTTGTTTTAGCTCAAACCAAGTCCAAAGTGACACTTTTACAAGAAACTGAGTTAAAGGACCAAACAAAGTGCCAAAAACATTGTAAAGGGCATATGCAACTTATTTAAATGTTCAAACCTCTCAAATTTAAGTTTTTTAAAAATATTTCCCTTCCTAGCCTTGTTTAAGCTTATTTAGACTTTGAGATCTTCAATTTGCACTAAGTGAACATGCACTCATAAACTTAGCAAACTAGTTAGTCCAAGATATTGTGTTGGGCATTAATCACCAAAACATTATGGAAATGAATTAATTGCCCATTTTCCTTACAATCTTCTCCTTTTTGTTGATTTATACCTACACAACCAAAGCAAATAGAACATGACTAACTTTAAACATGTTTGCTATTCAATAAAAGATCGAAGGATGAAAATTGAAATATGAAATAAGTTGACTCCAATGGTTTAAGTAATTTTAACATTTTGGACCATATTGATCACCACTTACTTTTGATTTTTAAAATGAAACTCCTTTTTAAGGTTTAGAATTTTCTCCCAAAACAAAGGCCATTTGATTTTGAGAAATCAAGGCAAATTTTGCAATTGTTTGATAAATTCTCTCTTTTTGGCATAAACTCCTCTTTTACAAAGATTTTGTAAAAGTTTCCTCTTAACTTTCAAGAGGGTTTTCACATTGTTTTCACAAACAAACTGATAACATCAAAATCATTAAATCTTTTAAAACTTAATTGGTGAGTTGGTTCCTTTGCTTTGGCCTATAATTTCTCCTCCTTTGGCATTAAGCACTAAAACATAGAAATTCATGTGGCCTTACTACATTACTTCAAGAGAATGAACAACTTAAGAGTAAAAGTAATGCAAACCATGTGAATTGGAGCAATCTTTAATACCAAACGAATGCAAGTGTCTTGCTCAAATTCACCATTTTCCTTTCAAGCATTGAGACTACACATATGATTAACTTGAAGAGATTGTTAGTTTCAAAAAGGTCAACGTGTCGACTATCCTCTAAATGTGTGCATCAATACACTTGAACTTGTGAGGTCTGAGAATGATTTTGTACAACTTGAACCTTGGCACTAGTATAATATGAACAACAAAGTAGTACTAATTACATAGACGAGAACTAAATGACAAGACAAACCTATTTAACCTAATTAGGGAGTGTTTGGTTTTAGGGACTAAAGTTTAGTACGTGTCACATCGAATGTTTGGATGTCAAATATAGGTATTAAATATAGTCTAATTATTAAAATAATATTATAGATAAAGACTAAAAAAGAGACAATTTTTTAAGAATAATTAATATATGATTAACAAATATTCACTGTAGCATCACAATAGCGAATCATAAAATAATTAGACTTAATATATTCGTGTTGTCATTTAGTTTTTATCTATATAATAAGTTTTGTAATTAAATTATATTTAATACTTGAGAGCACCTAGAGGGGGTGAATATGTGATCCTGGGATTTTCAACACTAAATAGCCAACACTTGGTTGTAAAATGTTAGTGCAATTAAAACCAAGTTGCTAAAGTGTGAATTCTACAAGAAAGCCAATCATAAAAAGATGGACACAAGACACAATGATTTATCTCATGGTTCGACCAATGCCTACTTCCACGTTGTGGTGACCTCCTTCGGTCAAGGATTGCACTCAATCCCTCTCAATTGATCCAATGATCAACTTTGAGTACCACAACTATCTTCCTTAGTAATCTTTCTCCTGTTTGCGAGGAATCTCCATAGATTGGAGCATCTCTCCCTTACAAGTTTATCACAAGAGAATCACAATAGTGAGGGAGAGTAACAGATGCAAGACTCAAATCCGCAGCACACACATGCACACAAGCCAAGACTTTAGCTCGAAACACATCACAGAGAGTTCACAACTCAAATGGAGCTCAAATCACTAACATAATCGATCAAATGCGTGGAGGCGGAGTTTGGGAGTCTTAGGATGCTTAGTGAATGCTTGGTATTCTGCTCCATGCGCTTAGGGGTCTCTTTTATAGCCCCAAGTCAGCTAGGAGCCGTTGGAGATCAATTTGGAAGGCAAATCTTGCCTTCTATCGTGTGGTGCACCGGACTGTCCGATGCACCACCGGACAGGTCCTGTAGCAGTCTGGTGCTCGATCCCCTTCCTTATCTGGCGCATCCGACCATTGGGCTGACAGTCCCGTTGGCGCACCGGACACTGTCCGATGCACACTGGACAGTCCGGTATGCCCAACCGACCATTGGTGCGGACCACGCGTCGTCCGATGATTGCGCTGGCGACCGTTGGCTCGGGCGGCTCTGACTCACCAGACAGTCTTGTGCATCATCGGACAGTCCGGTGCATCACCGGACAGTCCGGTGATTTTTAGCCGCAATGTACTTGGGCGCGGGCGCTGAAGACTCACCGGACAGTCTAGTGTTTTTTAGCTACATCGCCCCGCCGATTCCCAAGAGCGGCCAGTTCGTCGCCGAGCCAGCCTGGGGCACCGGGCACTGTCCGGTGTGCCAGGTTGGTGCTGGTTTTGGCTGTCCTGGGCCGTATCATCTCCGATGCTTTTCTTCTTTTCTTGGCACTATTTCTAGTACTTAGATAAACATGCTAGTACTGAAAAACAATTTACTAGGGCCGGATACATACCTTTTTCTTCGATTTGCACTTCTCACTTATTTGGCACATAAGAACTAAATCAATATGTGTTGGGCACCTAATCACCAAAACACTTATAGCAATGACCTAAGGGTACATTTCCCTTTCAATCTCCCCCTTTTTGGTGATTTATGCCAACACATTAAAAAGCAACTAAAAAGTGCAAATTGAAGACCAAATTTACTCACATAGGATTTTGGCATATTTGGATCACTTTTGCCACCACTTGGTTTGTTTTTGCAAATCAAATCCTTTTTCCTATCTCTAAGTCAAACACACTTGTTTGGGCAAATAGAGAGATATTGCAAGATTAAAATTGATCAAGTGTCAAAAACTCTCCCTTTTTCCCATAATCAAAATTCTCTCCTATAAGAGACCAAATTTTGCAATAGGAGTCATTTGTGCAAAATACAAATTCTAACTCTACTATTTTTGAAATTTACCAGTGGTTGGCTGATCCAGTTGCTTTGGCCTTAATTTCTTCCCCTTTGGCATTAAGCACCAAAACAGGAAAAATTGTGGCCCTTTAACCCCATTGCCTCACCAAAAAGTCAAATAAGAGCAAAAAAGGGCAATGAGAGCATAAGTATGAACTTGGAATTCAATACACTAATACCAGAGTGCAGTGGAAGTCTTTTTGTCGTCCAAGTTCTTTTTCCCTTTCATTGGTCCTTTGAGACTACTTCAAGTGTATTCAAACAAACACGTTAGTCTCAAAGGAGTCAAGTTGTAGCTCATCTCCCCCTAAATATGTGCATCATTTGCATACAGACTTGTGAGGTCCGGGGATGACTTATACAACTTGAGCACCACAAAAAAACGAAGTAAAAGCTCAAAGTAATATGATCAAAGGCATGGAACACATGTATGCTATAGATCAATCCAAGTTACGCGAATTTAAGACATTTAGCTCACTACGCAACCTGCAAAATGTTTTCTCATTCAAAGGCTTGGTGAAGATATCGGCTAGCTGGTTCTCGGTGCTAATATGATAAATGTCGATATCTCCCTTTTGCCTGATGTACTCTCCCTATCAACCTTGCACCCGGCATAGTCGGAGTCTGAGTATCCGATTAGGTCAAAGGTAGACCCCTTTGGATACCAGATCCCGAAGCAAGGCGTAGAAACTAAATACCTAAGAATTCGCTTGATGGCCACAAGGTGACACTCCTTGGGGTCGGATTGAAATCTCGCACACATGCATACACTAAGCATAATGTCCGGTCTACTAGCACAAAGATAAAGTAATGAACCTATCATAGACCGGTATGCCTTTTGATCAACGGACTTACCTTCTTTGTTGAGGTCAAGATGTCCGTCATTTCCCATCGGTGTCTTTGCGGGCTTAGCATCCTTCATTCCAAACCTCTTGAGAAGATCTTGAGTGTACTTTGTTTGGGATATGAAGGTGCCGTCCTTGAGTTGCTTCACTTGGAATCCAAGGAAGTAGGTCAACTCGCCCATCATTGACATCTCGAACTTTTGCATCATCACCCTGCTAAACTCCTCACAAGACTTTTGGTTAGTAGAACCAAATATAATGTCATCGACATATATTTGGCAAACAAACAGATCACCATCACAAGTCTTTGTGAAAAGAGTTTGTCGGGGACCATAATTAGGGGTACCCTCAAGACGCCTAATTCTCAGCTGGTAACCCCCATCAGCATAAAGCTGCAGAGGCCTGATGGGTGCGATTAAGTCAGGGATCAGTCCATACGAGCGACTCGATCACGCCTATAGGTGTACATTTGGGCCGGGCCTGATGGGCCGGCCCGAAGCACGGAAAAAAAAGCACGGCCCAGGCACGGCACGGCCCGAAATAATTTAGTGCCGGGCCGGCACGGCCCGTTATATCGGGCCGGGTTTGGGCCGAGGTCACGGCCCATGGGCGGGCACGAGCACGGCCCGTTTAAGGCAGGCACGAAAAGGCCCATATAGAGGCACGAAAAGGCCCATATATTTATCAAAACACACTTCATTCCACACTTTCATATACTTGATAAAAAACACAAAGCTAGAGATAATGCTAGTTAGATGTTTTTTTGTATCTTTGAATTAGAGTGTGTGATGTAATTTTACTTTTGTTATGAACATTAGACAATAAACTAAACTTACGAACTTTGTATAGAGCTGATTATACTCTTTTTTCTTCTAACAAAATGATTTATAAACGAGGTAGTCATTGCATAGCTGTGGTAACTTTAATACAAATATTAAGTTTAATTTTGTTCAAATTTATTTGTCTTATCTTTTATTTGTTTTATTATTTTTTTTGAATTTAGGGCTCTAATGTGAATTTCGGGCCAAAAACTGAATTTTGGGCCAAAAACGGAATTTCGGGCCCTAATGTGAATTTCGGGCCAAAAATTGAATTTCGGGCTTTTATAATTTCGGGCCGCCCGAAATAAGCCCGGCACGTTTAAGTAATTACGGGCCGGGTCGTGGGCCGAGGGCGAGGCCCATGGGCCGGCCCGGCACGGCCCGAAATTCAAACGGGCCGGGCCGGCCCGAAATTCAAACAATACGGGCCTTTTCGGGCTTGGGCCGGGCCGGGCCGGGCGGCCCGAATGTACACCTATAATCACGCCTCGCCCGAGCCTAGCCTCGGGCAAGGGCAGCCGACCCCGAAGGGGTTTCCATCTCGCCCGAGGCCCCCCTTCAACGGCGGACACATCTCCGGCTTGCCCGAGGCCTTGCCTTCGCTAAGAAGCAACCCTGACTGAATCGCCGCACCGACCGGCCAAGTTGCAGGAGCATTTAACGCAAAGGAAGCCAGGCCCTGCCAAAGGCACCATAAGAAGCTCCGCCCGACCCAGGGCTCGGACTCGGGCTAAGCCCCGGAAGACGGCGAACTCCGCTCCGCCCGACCCAGGGCTCGAACTTGGGCTAAGCCCCGGAAGACGGCGAACTCCGCTCCGCCCGACCCAGGGCTCGGACTCGGGCTAAGCCCCGGAAGACGGTGAACTCCGCTCCGCCCGACCCAGGGCTCGGACTCGGGCTAAGCCCCGGAAGACGGCGAACTCCGCTCCGCCCGACCCAGGGCTCGGACTCGGGCTAAGGCCCCGGAAGACGGCGAACTCCGCTCCGCCCGACCCAGGGCTCGGACTCGGGCTAAGCCCCGGAAGACGGCGAACTCCGCTCCACCCGACCCAGGGCTCGGACTCGGGCTAAGCCCCGGAAGACTGTGAACTCCGCTCCGCCCGACCCAGGGCTCGGACTCGGGCTAAGCCCCGGAAGACGGCGAACTCCGCTCCGCCCGACCCAGGGCTCGGACTCGGGCTAAGGCCCCGGAAGACGGCGAACTCCGCTCCGCCCGACCTAGGGCTCGGACTCGGGCTAAGCCCCGGAAGACGGCGAACTCCGCTCCGCCCGACCCAGGGCTCGGACTCGGGCTAAGGCCCCGGAAGACGACGAACTCCGCTTCGCCCGACCCAGGGCTCGGACTCGGGCTCAGCCCCAGAAGACGACGAACTCTGCTTCATCCGACCCCAGGGCTCGGACACCGCCCCGGCCTCTGCCGACGACTTCCGCCTCGCCCGACCCAGGGGCTCGGACTCGGCCTCGGCCATGGAAGACAGACTCGACCCCGGCTTCGGAGGAGCCTCCACGTCGCCCAACCTAGGGCACAGGCCAGCCACGTCAACAGGAAGCGCCATCATCACCCTACCCCGAGTCGACTCGGGCCGCAGAGAACAAGACCGGTGTCCCATCTGGCTAGCTCCGCCAGATAGGCAATGATGGCGCCCCGCTAGCCCCGTGACGACGGCGGCTCTCAGCTCTCTTACGGAAGCAGGGCGACGTCAGCAAGGACACAACCGTTCCAACAGCTGTCCCTCCGCCAGGCTCCGTTGCTCCTTGACTGCCACGACATCACGCCAGCAGGGTGCCAAGATCTCTCCGGCTGCCACATTGGCATGTACTTAGGGCACTAGCTCTCCCCCCGCTAGACACGTAGCACTCTGCTACACCCCCATTGTACACCTGGATCCTCTCCTTACGCCTATAAAAGGAAGGACCAGGGCCTTCTTAGAAAAGGTTGGCCGCGTGGGGACGAGGACGGGGACAGGCGCTCTCTTGGGGCCGCTCGCTTCCCTCACCCGCGTGGACGCTTGTAACCCCCTACTGCAAGCGCACCCGACCTGGGCGCGGGACGAACACGAAGGCCGCAGGATTCCCACCTCTCTCTCGCCGGACTCCGGCCTCCTCGCTCCTTTCCCCCCTTCGCGCTCGCCCACGCGCTCGACCCATCTGGGCTGGGGCACGCGGCACACTCACTCGTCGGCTTAGGGACCCCCCGGTCTCGAAACACCGACAGTTGGCGCGCCAGGTAGGGGCCTGCTGCGTGTTGACGAGCAGCTCCCCGTCAAGCTCCAGATGGGCAGTCTCCAACAACCTCTCCAACCCGGGACGGTGCTCCATTTCGGGAGTCTTGAGTTCATGTCCCTCGACGGCAGCTACGACATGATACTCCTTCCACCGCCACGCGACAACAACCATGGCGGCCGACAACCCGCCCTCCGGCGGCAGAATCGACGACATCTTCCCCGCGCGGTGGAAGAACGACATTCGAGCTCGCCCCGTCCTCTCCCCCGGCAACGGAGGAGGAGGCGGGGCAACCAAGGCCAAACGGGAGGCCGCGTTTCGTCAGCTATCGAGCGAATCGACGTCCCCAGCGCCCCAACGGAGGGCGCGTCGGGCGTCGACCTCGCGTTCGAGACGAAGGCGAGCGCCGTCCCCCCGCGACACGCCAATCCTGAGCAAGTGGACGACGCCAGCGAGCTCGCGGAGGGCCTGCAGGACGTCGCCCTCGTACCTAGGACGACGGCGCGATCAGCCCCCGACGTGACTACGTCGCTCCTCGTCGACCAAAAGGTACCGACCGATTCCCATCCTACATTATTTCGACTCGGCCTCAACCCGCCTAGCGACCTCGCTTTGGCGGGCGCTCTCGTTGAGGCGAGTGCAACCCCTCTGGGGTTTCGTATGCGGTCGCTTTGGGACCGATTGACGGACGTCTCGACCTACGGGCCCTCTGGGTCCGAGGAAGATGACGATCCCAGCATCTGTTGGGATTTCTCTGGATTTGGCAACCCCAGTGCCATGCGGGACTTTATGACCGCATGTGACTACTGCCTCTCCGACTGTTCCGACGGTAGCCGCACCCTTGACGACAAGGACTGCGGCCCAAGCCGCGAATGTTTCCACGTCGAGGTAGGGGATCCCTCCGAAGGCAACCACCTCGGCATGTCGGAGGACGGTGATCTCCCTAGGCCGGCGCCTCGCGCCGACATCCCGCGGGAGCTAGCTGTGGTCCCCGTTCCGGCGGGGGGTCACGACCCACAGTTCGAGCAAGTCCGCGGGGCGCAGGCCAAGCTCGACGAGGGAGCAGGAGCACTTGAGTCGATCCGCCGGGACGTCGGGCAGGTATGGGCGGGCCAGCCCCCAGCCGGAGAAATACGTCACCTGCCCCAGGGTTTCCAGCACCGCGTCGCCAACGACGTCAGGGTCAGGCCGCCTCCCGCATCCAGCGGGGTCGGTCTGAACCTGGCAGCCGCAGCGATGCTCATCCGCGCGATGCCGGAGCCATCAACCATCGAGGGTCGGCGAATCCAGGGAGAGCTCAAAAATCTCCTGGAAGGCGCTGCGGCCCGACGGGCCGAGAGCTCTGCCTCCCGGAGGCAGGGATACCCCTCGGAACCTCATGTCGCGACTTCCCGATTCATGCAGGAAGCCTCGGTCTACACCGGGCGCACGCGCAACACCGCGCCTGCGGCCTCGGGCCACCTCGGCAACGAGCACCATCGTCGCGACCGTCGAGCCCACCTCGACGAAAGGGTGCACCGAGGCTACCACCCCAGGCGTGGGGGACGCTACGACAGCGGGGAGGATCGGAGTCCCTCGCCCGAACCACCCGGTCCGCAGGCCTTCAGCCAGGCCATCCGGCGGGCACCGTTCTCGACCCGTTTCCGACCCCCGGCTACTATCACAAAGTACTCGGGGGAAACGAGGCCGGAACTGTGGCTTGCGGACTACCGCCTGGCCTGCTAACTGGGTGGAACGGACGACGACAACCTCATCATCCACAACCTCCCCCTGTTCCTCTCCGACACTGCTCGCGCCTGGTTGGAGCACCTGCCTCCGGGGCAGATCTCCAACTGGGACGATTTGGTCCAAGCCTTCACCGGCAATTTCCAGGGCACATACGTGCGCCCCGGGAATTCCTGGGACCTCCGAAGCTGCCAGCAACAGCCGGGAGAGTCTCTTCGGGACTACATTCGGCGATTCTCGAAGCAGCGCACCGAGCTGCCCAACATCACCGACTCAGATGTCATCGGCGCGTTCCTTGCCGGCACCACCTGCCGCGACCTGGTGAGCAAGTTGGGTCGCAAGACTCCCACCAGGGCGAGCGAGCCGATGGACATCGCCACCAAGTTCGCCTTTGGCCAGGAGGCGGTCGAGGCCATCTTCCGAAAGGACAAGCAGCCCTAGGGCCGCCCGTCGGAAGAAGCTCCCGAGGCGTCTACTCCGCGCGGCGCCAAGAAGAAAGGCAAGAAGAAGTCGCAAGCGAAACGCGACGCCGCCGACGTGGACCTTGTCGCCGCTGCCGAGTACAAGAACCCTCGGAAGCCCCCCGGAGGTGCCAACCTCTTCGACAAGATGCTCAAGGAGCCGTGCCCCTATCATCAGGGGCCCGTCAAGCACACCCTCGAGGAGTGCGTCATGCTTCGGCGCCACTTCCACAAGGCCGGGCCACCCGCAGAGGGTGGCAGGGCCCGCGACGACGACAAAAAGGAAGATCACCAAGCAGGAGAGTTCCCCGGGGTCCGCGACTGCTTCATGATCTACGGTGGGCATGCGGTGAATGCCTCGGCTCGGCATCGCAAGCAAGAGCGCCGGGAGGTCTGCTCGGTGAAGGTGGTGGCGCCAGTCTACCTAGACTGGTCCGACAAGCCCATCACCTTCTTCCAAGCTGACCACCCCGACCACGTGCCGAGCCCGGGGAAATACCCGCTCGTCGTCGACCCCATCATCGGCGACGTCAGGCTCACCAAGGTCCTGATGGATGGGGGCAGCTGCCTCAACATCATCTACGCCGAGACCCTCAGGCTCCTGCGCGTCGATCTGTCCTCCGTCCGAGCAGGCGCTGCGCCTTTCCACGGGATCATTCCTGGGAAGCACGTCCAGCCCCTCGGACGGCTCGACCTTCCCGTCTGCTTCGGAACGCCCTCCAATTTCCGAAGAGAGACTCTGACGTTCGAGGTGGTCGGGTTCCGAGGAACCTACCACGCGATATTGGGGAGGCCATGCTACGCGAAGTTCATGGCCGTCCCCAACTACACCTACCTGAAGCTCAAGATGTCGGGCCCCAACGGGTCATCACCGTCGGCCCCACGTACAAACACGCGTTCGAATGCGACGTGGAGTGCGTGGAGTACGCCGAGGCCCTCGCCGAGTCCGAGGCCCTCATCGCCGACATGGAGAACCTCTCCAAAGAGATGCCAGACGTGAAGCGACATGCTGGCAACTTCGAGCCAGCGGAGACGGTTAAGGCCGTCCCTCTCGACCCCAGTGGCGACACCTCCAAGCAGACCCGGATCGGTTCCGGGCTCGACCCCAAATAGGAAGCAGTGCTCGTCGACTTTCTCCGTGCAAACGCCGACGTTTTTGCGTGGAGTCCCTCGGACATGCCCGACATACCGAGGGAAGTCACCGAGCACTCGCTGGATATTCGGGCCGGGGCCCGACCCGTCAGGCAGCCTCTGCGCCGATTCGACGAGGAGAAGCGCAGAGTGATAGGCGAGGAGATTCACAAGCTAATGGCAGCAGGGTTTATCAAAGAGGTATTCCATCCTGAATGGCTTGCCAACCCTGTGCTTGTGAGAAAGAAAGGGGGGAAATGGCGGATGTGTGTAGACTACACTGGTCTCAACAAAGCATGTCCGAAGGTTCCCTACCCTCTGCCTCGCATCGATCAAATCGTGGATTCCACTGCTGGGTGCGAAACCCTGTCCTTCCTCGACGCCTACTCAGGGTATCACCAAATCCGGATGAAAGAGTCCGACCAGCTCGCGACTTCTTTCATCACACCCTTCGGCATGTACTGCTATGTCACCATGCCGTTCGGTTTGAGGAATGCGGGCGCGACGTACCAGCGGTGCATGAACCATGTGTTCGGCGAACACATCGGTCGCACAGTCGAGGCCTACGTCGATGACATCGTAGTCAAGACGAGGAAGGCTTCCAACCTCCTTTCCGACCTTGAAGTGACATTCCGGTGTCTCAAGGCAAAGGGCGTCAAGCTCAATCCCGAGAAGTGTGTCTTCAGGGTACCCCGGGGCATGCTCTTGGGGCTCATCGTCTCCGAGCAAGGCATCGAAGCCAACCCGGAGAAGATCGCAGCCATCACCAACATGGGGCCCATCAAGGACTTAAAAGGCGTACAGAGGGTCATGAGATGTCTCGCGGCCCTGAGCCGGTTCATCTCACGCCTCGGCGAAAGAGGCCTGCCTCTGTACCGCCTCTTAAGGAAGGCCGAGTGCTTCACTTGGACACCCGAGGCCGAGGAAGCTCTCGGGAACCTGAAGGCGCTTCTTACAAAGGCGCCTATCTTGGTACCGCCAGCTGATGGAGAAGCCCTCTTGGTCTACGTCGCCGCGACCACTCAGGTGGTTAGCGCCGCGATTGTGGTCGAGAGGCAAGAAGAGGGGCATGCATTGCCCGTTCAGAGGCCAGTTTACTTCGTCAGCGAGGTACTGTCCGAAACCAAGATCCGCTACCCACAAGTTCAGAAGCTACTGTATGCAGTGATCCTGACGAGGCGGAAGTTGCGACACTACTTCGAGTCTCACCCGGTAACTGTGGTGTCATCCTTCCCCCTGGGGGAGATCATCCAGTGCCGAGAGGCCTCGGGCAGGATTGCGAAGTGGGCGGTGGAAATCATGGGCGAGACCATCTCGTTCGCACCTCGGAAGGCCATCAAGTCCCAGGTCTTGGCGGACTTCGTAGCCGAATGGGTCGACACCCAGCTACCGACGGCTCCGATCCAACCGGAGCTCTGGACCATGTTTTTCGACGGGTCGCTGATGAAGACGGGAGCCGGCGCGGGCCTGCTCTTCATCTCACCCCTCGGGAAACACCTACGCTACGTGCTACGCCTCCATTTCCCGGCGTCCAACAATGTGGCTGAGTATGAAGCTCTGATCAACGGATTGCGAATCACCATCGAGCTAGGGGTCCGACGCCTCGACGCTCGCGGCGACTCGCAGCTCGTCATCGACCAAGTCATGAAGAACTCCCACTGCCGCGACCCAAAGATGGAGGCCTACTGCGATGAGGTTCGGCGCCTGGAAGACAAGTTCTACGGGCTCGAACTTAACCACATCGCTCGGCGCTACAACGAGACTGTGGACGAGCTGGCAAAAATAGCCTCGGGGCGAATGACGGTTCCCCCGGACGTCTTCTCCCGGGATCTGCACCAACCCTCCGTCAAGATCAACGCCACGCCCGAGCCCGAGGCACCCTCCGTCCAGCCCGAGGTACCCTCGGTCCAGCCCGAGGTACCCTCGGCCCAGCCCGAGGCGTCCTCGGTTCAGCCCGAGGTACCCTCGGCCCCCGAGGGCGAGGCGCTGCGCATCGAGGAGGAGCAGAGCGGGGCCACGCCTGACCGAGGCTGGCAAACCCCGTACCTGCAATATCTCCGCCAAGGAGAGCTACCCCTCGACCGAGCCGAGGCTCGGCGGGTAGCGCGACGCGCCAAGTCGTTCGTCTTGCTGGGCGATGAGAAGGAGCTCTACCACCGCAGCCCCTCGGGCATCCTCCAGCGATGCATCTCCATCGCCGAAGGTCAGGAACTTCTGCAAGAGATACACTCGGGGGCTTGCGGCCATCATGCAGCGCCTCGAGCCCTCGTCGGGAACGCTTTCCGGCAAGGCTTCTACTGGCCAACGGCGGTGGCCAACGCCACTAGAATTGTCCGCACCTGCGGAGGATGTCAATTCTATGCGAAGCAGACCCACCTGCCCGCTCAGGCTCTGCAGACGATACCCATCACCTGGCCCTTTGCTGTGTGGGGACTGGACCTCGTCGGTCCCTTGCAGAAGGCGCCCGGGGGCTACACACACCTGCTGGTCGCCGTCGACAAATTCTCCAAGTGGATCGAGGTCCGACCCCTGAACAGCATCAGGTCCGAGCAGGCGGTGGCGTTCTTCACCAACATCATCCATCGCTTCGGGGTCCCGAACTCCATCATCACCGACAACGGCACCCAGTTTACCGGCAAAAAATTCTTGGATTTTTGCGAGGATCACCACATCCGGGTGGACTGGGCCGCCGTAGCTCATCCCATGTCGAATGGGCAAGTAGAGCGTGCCAACGGCATGATTGTACAGGGGCTCAAGCCTCGGATTTACAACGACCTCAACAAGTTCGGCAAGCGATGGATGAAGGAACTCCCCTCGGTGGTCTGGAGCCTGAGGACAACGCCGAGCCGGGCCACGGGTTTCACGCCGTTCTTCCTGGTCTACGGGGCCGAGGCCGTCTTGCCCACTGACCTGGAATACGGCTCCCCGAGGATGAGGGCCTACGACGATCAAAGCAACCAAGCTAGACGAGAAGACTCGCTGGACCAGCTGGAAGAGGCTCGGGACAGAGCCTTACTACACTCGGCGCGGTATCAGCAATCCCTGCGACGATACCACGCCCGAGGGGTCCGACCCCGAGACCTCCAGGTGGGCGACCTGGTGCTTCGGCTGCGGCAAGACGCCCGAGGGAGGCACAAGCTCACGCCCCCCTGGGAGGGGCCATTCGTCATCGCCAAAGTTCTGAAGCCCGGAACGTACAAGCTGGCCAACAACCAAGGCGAGGTCTACGGCAACGCTTGGAACATCCAACAGCTACGTCGCTTTTACCCTTAAGATGTTTTCAAGTTATGCATATACCTCGCACCCACACAAAGTTTAGTCAACAAGGAAGGGTCGGCCTCGCCTCGGCAAAGCCCGACCCTCCCTCGGGGGCTAAAAGGGGGGAAACCCCCTCTGCGTCGAAATTTTCCTCGAAAAAAGATCTCTTTCACCAGAATATCTTCCATGCTTTTTGACTACTTCGAAAAGTGGGTCCTGGAAACGACGGAGTACACGTAAGCAGCCAAGGTTGACCGAGCCGAGGGACTCCTACGCCTCCGGGATACGGATACCTCACTCATCACCTTCTGCGATAAGTAACTCGCGTTCGGATAAAGTGGCTCTGCGGATCGGACAAGTCTTTACGTTCGGAAGCCCTTCTGCCGAAGCGATCCTTCGAGCCTTCTCGACCGAGTCGGTGACAGGGCCTCGCGGACGGGTGAAAGTACGGGTAAGCGGCAAGGCCGACCGAGCCGAGGGACTCCCACGCCTCCGGGATACGGATACCTCACTCATCACCTTCCGCGAGAAGCAACTTTCGCTCGCACAAACATCCCTGTTACCGACAAAAAGTCCAGATACTTGAAACAAGAGGAAAAGAGACGCAGCTTTACGACGCAGCGAGGGTGTGTGTTCCGGCCTCGGCGGCCGCACAAGGCACACGCTACAAGACACTTTGACCCTGCAGGCTCGGGTCTTGACGCTGGAAGGAGGCAGCAACACCCTCGGCATCGACGACACCTCCGGCGAGGCCTGACTTAGCCTCGGACGGCGACGCGGTCCGAGGTTCTCCGCTCCGAAGGACGACGTCATCACCACGCTCGGGCAATCGCTGCCAGGGACTCCTCCGGGAATCCGGCCCGAGCAGGCGGCTCGGCCGGTTACCCCCGGGGCCTCGGCCAAGACCATCTCCCGAGGGCGCCAGCCCGACTTGAGGCCTCGTCTGATCAACTCCGGCATCGGTCCCGCTGATGGACAACTCGACTAGGCTCCGGCCAACCAGGTTTCATTCTTGAGCCGACTCCGCCTCTGTTCATACTGATGTCGCTACCCCTGGCCTCGGCTCATCGAAGAGCGGCCGAGGGGTCCCTTTAACTGAGCTAGAGGAGCCTCGGACAGCAAGGCCGACCGAGCCGAGGAACTCCTACGCCTCCGGGATACGGATACCTCACTCGTCACCTTGACACGGGGCGACTCATGCTTGGTGAAGCGGTTCAGATAATCAACAGACGAGTCTTAGCGCTCAAAGATGAAGAAAAAACACGGCTCCGTGCCGAAATTACATACATGTTCAGGCCCCGAAAGCCGTAATGAACAGAAATACCGGCATTCGAAGCGCCGTCTCAAACGGAACTCCGGTTCCGTCCCCCTGGGCACGAACAACCCCACAAGATTGGGGAGCCCGCGGAGCGATCGCGGGCCGACAGGTGGCCCGTCGCCGCCCGATCCGGCGACAGCGATAACCACCCTCGCCCCGAGTGACGAAGCAGCTTCAGCAGTGGCTTCAGGGCGGGTGCTACGGCAGAAGGACTCTCACCCACCGAGGACGAGAGCCAGCCATTCAGGCCGGGAGACGGAGACCCAGGGCTGCCGTCGTCCGGACGGAGGACGTGGTGCTGCGCCCTGGCCGAGTGACGACGGCCCGCCTCTCCCGGCATGGCTGGAGGAAGTCTCCGTGGAGCTGGAGGATGCCGTTCTCCCCCAGACGCCCGGGGAAGAAGAGGGCAACCGACCCCCACGAAGGCAGCCCCCCGACTCGCCTCATCCTCCATCTTGGCCTGGATGACGAAAATCCTTGAGGCCGAGGTAGGGGCAGAGGCCGCAGCCCAGCTCGCTTTCCCCCACCATCAAGCCGGAGGTCACCATCTTGGGTGACCGCCGGCGGGGGGGTGCAGCCGGGCTGGCTGATGAAAATCCTTGAAGCCGGACGATGGCTGAAAGGTACCAACTCCCACGGAGTTGCGTTCCACCAACGATGAGGCGAAAAGACGGCGGGCATCCCCCATCCGGGGGCTTGGAAGGTGGAAAGATGCGGCGCATGAGGGAGGAAGAAGACATGGTCGCCTTACGAAAGGGGTCGCCCTCCTTTTAAAGGCAACTCTCCCTGCTTGCGCTCCCAACCGTCACGGGCTGAGTCTTCTCCAACACGCTTCAAAGCCCTCCCCTGCGGCGCGGGGGCTGGGTCCCGCATGTCATGCAGACCGGCTCCGAGCAGAAGAAGCCAAACCGCCGCGCGTGGTGCACGCAACCGCCCAGCGGTTACAAGTGATCCTCCACCTTTGCCCAGACCAACGGGCGAGAGAGGCGGGCAGCCATGCAGGCGGCATGCAACCGCGCCAAGTGGACGCACTTCTCCGACTCCCGACACGCCCGCATGGAAGCCCAGGCCCACGCGTCGCGCAACCGGCGCGCCGGATGCTGCATGCAAGCAACTGCATCGCCTGCGCCACCACCGTGCCTCCTCGATTGCGGAACCAATACCGCGACTCGAGGCGACCCAGCGCGCGACCCAGCGGCGCCAGCCTGACACGGCGGCCAACGCGGCCAAAGGAGGGCCGGCAGTAATGACGGTGGCAGACGCGCGGGAGCAGCGGGCACGTTGATAGCCAAGCTCACGTCCCATCCGGGGGCAGCGAGAGAGCCCCCCCTCACGGTGTGAAGACAACGCGCCCGTGATCCGTTCCTCGAACGGCTCGCGCACGCCCAACGGCTGCCCCGCCAACTACTCGCCCCGTCGCATTAACTCCGCGGCTGGACAGGTGGCGCTTCTGGCAGGAGCAACAGGCGACGCTTCGCCTTCGCCGAAACAACCGCCCCAAAAAAGGTACGCCGCGTCGTTCGGTTTCGTATCCTTTTTCCCTTTTTTCCTCTTTCTCTATCTCTTGCAACAGGGACCGGGAAAGGGGGATACCCCGAAAGGGATCCTTCCCCGTGAAGGAACCAGGCTCCGAGCCTCCTTACTGATCAGGGGTTCGAAGGCTGGCCCCCCGAAGGGTTCAACAGCCGCCTCAGATCGTGTGGGCCCTACACCCACTACTGGTTAGAGGTTCGAAGACCGGCCCCCCGAAGGGTTCCACGGTCGCCTCAGGCTACTCGGGCTCCGTGCCCATTACTGATCAGGGGTTCGAAGGCTGGCCCCCGAAGGGTTCACAGTCGCCTCAGACGCCGAGCGAGGGATGACCAGGGGTACGTTCGATACATAACCGAGGCTCGGGCTACGCTCCCGAGGTACCCTAGGACATTTCCGAGACCAGCGGGAGCGATCTTGTAACGGAATCCCATCGGAGGGAGGCATCGAGCCCTCGGACCCCGTCGCCAGGGGACCGGGTCCGGCAGATCACCCGCAGGTACTTTTGGGCGTGCCTCTGGGCCCCTAGCCGACCCCTAACGAACGGGGCACGGACGTCCACTCGGATTACCCGCTTGCAGCTCACCGGAGACACCATGTTCGGTGCCCATCGAGGGTAACATGGCGCTCTCCCCCCTCCTCCTTGCGGAAAGGCGACGTAGGGGCGTATGTAAAAAAGCCGAGTCTGTCCCTGATCGCCCTCTCGCCCTGTGCAGAGGCTCGGGGGCTGCTCTCGCAAACCCGGCTCCGACCGAACCGTTGACAGCGTCAACATACCAGCCCGAGAACTTGGGCCCCGACCGTACACCCGGGCTACGGCCAGCTCGCATGAGGGAACAACCAGACCAGCCGAAGCATTACGCAATGCATTAAGACCTCGAAGGAGTGAAACCACTCCTCCGAGGCCTCGGGGGCTACACCCGGCGGGTGCGCTCGCGCGCACCCACCGGAACCAAATGCAACCGAGAAAGGCTGGTCCCCTTGCAAAAAAGTGCGACGAAAGCCTCCAAGCGAGTGCTAACACTCCCTTCGAGGCTCGGGGGCTACTGTCGGGGACCATAATTAGGGGTACCCTCAAGACGCCTAATTCTCAGCTGGTAACCCCCATCAGCATAAAGCTGCAGAGGCCTGATGGGTGCGATTAAGTCAGGGATCAGTCCATACGAGCGACTCGATCACGCCTCGCCCGAGCCTAGCCTCGGGCAAGGGCAGCCGACCCTGAAGGGGTTTCCGTCTCGCCCGAGGCCCCCTTCAACGGCGGACACATCTCCGGCTTGCCTGAGGCCTTGCCTTCGCTAAGAAGCAACCCTGACTGAATCGCCGCACCGACCGGCCAAGTTGCAGGAGCATTTAACGCAAAGGAAGCCAGGCCCTGCCAAAGGCACCATAAGAAGCTCCGCCCGACCCAGGTAGGGATGGCAACGGGTCGGGTAAAGTGCGGGTAAGCCATTTACCCGCCCGCCAACATATCCGCGCCTCTAGTGCTTACCCGTACCCGCGAGAGCTTGCGGGTAAAATTTTCGACCCATGCCCGTACCCGCAGGATATCCGCGGATATCGGGCAACCCGTTACCCGCCAGAAAATACCATACGAGTATGTGGTCATGTTCATTTTACCAAGAACATCAATGACTTGACAGACATAATATGGCAAGGAACATAGTTCAAACTTCAAAGTCCACAAACATGATCGATCATCCACAAACATATGTCTCAAACCCTTAAGATAATTAATTATTACAACACAATGTTTTAGGATAAAATGAACACATGGGCGATATTTTGATGGGCTAGTAAATTAAGCGGGTAACGGATAATACCCGCGGGCGAAATTTTATATCCGTCAATTACCCGCGGGTGAGAAGTGTTGCCCGTATCCTTACCCGTGGGCGAGATTTCTTACCCGTATCCATGCCCATCGGGTACGAAACCCGCGGATATCCATGCCCGCGGGCAGAATTGCCATCCCTAGACCCAGGGCTCGGACTCGGGCTAAGCCCCGGAAGACGGCGAACTCCGCTCCGCCCGACCCAGGGCTCGGACTCGGGCTAAGCCCCGGAAGACGGCGAACTCCGCTCCGCCCGACCCAGGGCTCGGACTCGGGCTAAGCCCCGGAAGACGGTGAACTCCGCTCCGCCCGACCCAGGGCTCGGACTCGGGCTAAGCCCCGGAAGACGGCAAACTCCGCTCCGCCCGACCCAGGGCTCGGACTCGGGCTAAGGCCCCGGAAGACGGCGAACTCCGCTCCGCCCGACCCAGGGCTCAGACTCGGGCTAAGCCCCGGAAGACGGCGAACTCCGCTCCGCCCGACCCAGGGCTCGGACTCGGGCTAAGCCCCGGAAGACGGTGAACTCCGCTCCGCCCGACCCAGGGCTCGAACTCGGGCTAAGCCCCGGAAGACGGCGAACTCCGCTCCGCCCGACCCAGGGCTCGGACTCGGGCTAAGGCCCCGGAAGACGGCGAACTCCGCTCCGCCCGACCCAGGGCTCGGACTCGGGCTAAGCCCCGGAAGACGGTGAACTCCGCTCCGCCCGACCCAGGGCTCGGACTCGGGCTAAGGCCCCGGAAGACGACGAACTCCGCTTCGCCCGACCCAGGGCTCGGACTCGGGCTCAGCCCCAGAAGACGACGAACTCCGCTTCATCCGACCCCAGGGCTCGGACACCGCCCCGGCCTCTGCCGACGACTTCCGCCTCGCCCGACCCAGGGGCTCGAACTCGGCCTCGGCCATGGAAGACAGACTCGACCCTGGCTTCAGAGGAGCCTCCACGTCGCCCAACCTAGGGCACAGGCCAGCCACGTCGACAGGAAGCGCCATCATCACCCTACCCCGAGTCGACTCGGGCCGCAGAGAACAAGACCGGTGTCCCATCTGGCTAGCTCCGCCAGATAGGCAATGATGGCGCCCCGCTAGCCCCGTGACGACGGCGGCTCTCAGCTCTCTTACGGAAGCAGGGCGACGTCAGCAAGGACACAACCGTTCCAACAGCTGTCCCTTCGCCAGGCTCCGTTGCTCCTCCGACAGCCACGACATCACGCCAGCAGGGTGCCAAGATCTCTCCGGCTGCCACATTGGCATGTACTTAGGGCACTAGCTCTCCCCCCGCTAGACACGTAGCACTCTGCTACACCCCCATTGTGCACCTGGATCCTCTCCTTACGCCTATAAAAGGAAGGACCAGGGCCTTCTTAGAAAAGGTTGGCCGCGCGGGGACGAGGACGGGGACAGGCGCTCTCTTGGGGCCGCTCGCTTCCCTCACCTGCGTGGACGCTTGTAACCCCCTACTGCAAGCGCACCCGACCTGGGCGCGGGACGAACACGAAGGCCGCGGGATTCCCACCTCTCTCTCGCCGGACTCCGGCCTCCTCGCTCCTTTCCCCCCTTCGCGCTCGCCCACGCGCTCGACCCATCTGGGCTGGGGCACGCGGCACACTCACTCATCGGCTTAGGGACCCCCCGGCCTCGAAACGCCGACAGAGTTGGATCGGCTTTCCCAACCTTGAAAGCATTAGTAATAAGAAAATCTCTAAGGCATTCATACCATGCTCTTGGGGCTTGCTTATGTCCATAGAGCGCTTTAGAGAGCTTATATACATGGTCGGGATACCTGTCATCCTCAAAGCCAGTGGGTTGTTCCACGTATACCTCCTCCTTGATTGGCCCATTGAGGAAAGCGCTCTTCACGTCCATTTGGAACAGCCTAAAGGAATGGTGAGCGACATAGGCTGATAATATCCGAATTGACTCTAACTTAGCCACAGGAGCAAAAGTCTCCTCAAAATCCAAACCTGCGACTTGAGCATAACCTTTTGCCACAAGTCGAGCCTTATTTCTTGTCACCACTCCATGATCGTCTTGCTTGTTGCGGAACACCCACTTGGTTCCCACAACATTTTGCTTTGGACGTGGCACCAGGCTCCATACTTCATTCCTTTTAAAGTTATTGAGCTCTTCCTGCATGGCCAACACCCAATCCGGATCCTGCAAGGCCTCTTCTACACTGAAAGGCTCAATAGACGAGACAAACGAGTAATGCTCACAAAAATTAGCTAATCGTGAGCGAGTGGTTACTCCCTAGCTGATGTCACCTAGAATCTGATCGACCGGGTGATGTCTTTGGATCGTCGCTTGGACTTGAGTTGGAGGGGCCCGTGGTGCTTCTTCCTCCGTAACCTGTTCTTCCTATGCTCCCCCTTGATCCTGCCCCTCTTCTTGAGGTACCTGTACATCGTCTTGAGTTGGGGGATGCACCATTGTCGAGGAAGAAGGTTGATCTTGTTCCTGTAGTTCCTGTGGTCGCACATCTCCTATCGCCATAGTTCGCATTACGGCCGTTGGAACCTCATCTTCATCTATATCATCAAGATCAACTTGCTCTCAATTAGGAGTTCGTAGGAGGTCTTCTTGAGGAGACGGTGCAGGTAGATCCGGTTTATGGCATGGCACGTTGTGTTCACAGCTTCCGACCAAAAACGCTCAGGTGTCTTGAACTCTCCAAGCATCATTCTCGCCATGTTGATTAGCGTCCTGTTCTTTCTCTCTATCACACCATTTTGTTGTGGTGTGTAGGGAGCGGAGAATTCGTGCTTGATGCCTTCCTCCTCAAGAAACTCTTCAACTTGTAGATTCTTGAATTCGGACCCATTGTTGCTTCTTATATTCTTCACCTTAGGCTCAAATTCATTTTGAGCTCCCCTTAAGAAGCGCTTTAGGGTCCCTTGGGTTTCGGATTTGTCTTGTAAAAAGAAAACCCAAGGGAAGCGGGAAAAATCATCAACTATAACAAGACCATACTTACTTCCCCCGATGCTGAGATAGGCAACGGGACCAAAGAGATCCATATGAAGAAGTTCCAGTGGTCTTGACGTCGTCATCACATTTTTGCTATGATGAGTGCTTCCCACATGTTTCCCTGCTTGGCACGCTGCACAAGGTCTGTCTTTCTCAAAACAGACATCGGTTAGACCTAACACATGATCTCCCTTTAGAAGCTTATGAAGGTTCTTCATCCTAACATGTGCTAGACGGCGATGCCAAAGCCAACCCATATTAGTCTTAGCTATTAAGCATGCATCTAGAACAACATTCTCTTTCGAAAAATCAACTAAATAGAGCTTGTCGTCTAGTACACCCTTAAAAGCTAGTGAACCATCACTTCTTCTAAAGACAGATACATCAATATTTGTGAATAAACAATTATAACCCATGTTACATAATTGACTCACAAACAACAAATTATATCTGAGCGATTCAACTAAAAACACATTAGAGATAGAATGCTCGGATGTGATGGCTATTTTCCCAACCCTTTGACCTTGCCTTGGTTCCCATCTCCAAAGATGATTGTATCCTGGGAATCCTTGTTCTTGACGTAGGAGGTGAACATCTTCTTCTACCCCGTCATGTGGTTTGTGCATCCGCTGTCGATAATCCAGCTTGAGCCCCCGGATGCATAAACCTGCAAGGAATTTAAGCTTGGGTCTTAGGTACCCAACTCTTGTTGGGTCCTACAAGGTTAGTCACAACAGTTTTTGGAACCCATATGCAAGTTTTGTCTCCCTTGCATTTGGATCCCAACTTCCTAGCAACCACTTTTGCATTTTTACATAAAAGTACAAAGGAAGCTTTACAATCATGATATACAGTAGTAGGTCCATTGCAAGATTTTCTAGGCGCGTGAGACACAACATGATTACGCCTAGGCCTATTTCTATCATGTGCATAAGTAGAGCTTGATGCAAACATAGCATGTGAATAATTATAAATAGGTAAAGCAACATGATCATAACTCCTATTATAATGAGAAACTTTCTTAACATGAGCATAAAGATAGGCATGTTTCTTTTGATCATGTGAGGAATGTGAGCTACTGGCCATAGGAGCCTTCCCTTTCCCCTTGAGATTGGAAGTCCTTTGACTTGTTAAGTTCTTGGTTTCCTTTCGAAAACCAAGTCCATCCTTAATTGAGGGGTGTCTACCAACAGTGTAGGCATCCCTAGCAAATTTTAGTTTATCATATACATCTTTGCAAGTCTTAAGTTGAGCATTAAGACTTGTAACCTCATTGTTTAATTTAGTAATAGAAGTAACATGTTCATCAAAATTAACATCTTTACATCTATTGCAAATAACTATGTGTTCTACACATGAACTAGTTGCATTTGATTTTTCTAACTTAGTATTCAAATCATTATTTAAATTCTTTAAGCTAGCAATAGATTCATGACAGGAAGATAACTCAGATGACAGTATTTCATTTTCTTAATTTCTAAAGCAAGAGATTTTTGAACACTAACAAACTTGTCATGTTCCTCATATAAAATATCCTCTTGCTTTTCTAGCAGTTTATCTTTTTCATTAAGAGCGTCAATTAATTCATTTATTTTGTCTACTTTAGCTCTATCTAATCCCTTAAACAAATCAGTGTAATCTACCTCATCATCGGAAGATTCCTCATCGCTAGAAGAAGAGTACTCAGGAGTGTCTCGAATACGTACCTTCTTCTCCTTAGCCATAAGGCATGTATGGCGTTCGTTGGGGAAGAGCGAAGATTTGTTGAAGGCCAAGGCAGCTAGTCCTTCATCCTCAGAGTCGGAGGAGGAGCAGTCAGAGTCCCATTCCTTCCCGATGTGCGCCTCGCCCTTGGCCTTCCTGTAGTTCTTCTTCTTCTCCCTCTTCTCGTGCTTTTCTTGTCCCTGGTCATTATCATTATCGGGGCATTGAGCTATGAAATGACCAATCTTACCGTATTTGAAGCAGGAGCGCTTTCCCCTTGTTTTGTTCTTGTTGGGGTACTCCTTTCGTCCTTTTAGCACGATCTTGAAGCGCTTGATGATAAGCGCCATCTCATCCTCATTGAGCCCGACAGCCTCTACTTGTGCTACCTTGCTCGGTAGTGCCTCCCTGCTGCTTGTTGCTTTGAGAGCAACAGGCTGTGGCTCGTAGACGGGTAGTGGACCGTTTAGTGCATCGTCCACGTATCGTGCCTCCTTCACTATCATGCGCCCGCTCACGAATTTTCCAAGGATTTCCTCGGGCGTCATCTTGGTGTACCTAGGGTTTTCACGAATAAGGTTGACAAGATAGGGGTCAATAACTGTAAATGACCTGAGCATGAGTCAGACGACATCATGATCCATCCATCTTGTGCTTCCGTAGCTTCGGATTTTTGAAAGGGAAATGTGCTCTTGGGCCATTTCTAAGTATTTTGGTGATTGAGTGCCAACACAAGTGGACTTATGTTAATCTATGCAAAGTGATGGATAAAGTGCAAATCAAGTAAAAAGGTATGTTTCTAAGACTTAGTACATTGTTTTGGAGACTAATGTATTGTGTCTAAGTACTGGAAACAGGAGAAATCAAGTTGGAAAAGAGATGGCTTTGTTCAGCCAAAGACAACTCGGTCTGGGTGCACCGGACTGTCCGGTGGTGCACCGGACAGTGTCCGGTGCGCCAGGCCGGCGTCTGTCAACTGGCTGCTCTCGGGAAGCAATTAACGGCGTACGGCTATAAATCACCGGACTGTCCGGTGAGCCAACAGTCGGCCGGGCCAACGGTCGGCCGCATAATCCGCGCACGACGCGTGGCAAGAGCCAACGGTCAGAACGGACACCAGAGTGTCCGGTGTGCACCGGACAGTGTCCGGTGCGCCAACGGCTTCAAAGCGCCAACGGTCGGCTTCGCCAAAGAAGGAAAGAAATCTGCACCAGACAGTGTCCGGTGGTGCACCGGACAGTCCGGTGCGCCAGGCGACAGAAGGCAAGAGTTACCTTCCTGGAATACTCTCAACGGCTCCTAGCTGCCTTGGGGCTATAAAAGGGACCCCTAGGCGCATGGAGGAGAAAACCAAGCATTCCTTGAGCATTGTTGATCACTCACACTTCATTCTTGCGCACTTGTTCGACACTCTTAGTGATTTGAGCTCCGTTCTAGTGAGAACCTCGAGATATTGTCTTGAGCTCAAGTCTTGGTCTTGTGTGTGCGTATTTGCTGTGGATTTGAGTGTGTTGTTTCCCTCCCTTACTCTAGTGCTTTATTGTGATTCTTATTGTAAGGGTGAGAGACTCCATGTTGTGGAGATTCCTCGCAAACGGGAAAGAGAAAAGTAAAGAAGAACACCGTGGTATTCAAGTTGATCATTGGATCACTTGAGAGGAGTTGAGTGCAACTCTCGTCCGTTGGGACGCCACAACGTGGAGTAGGCAAGTTTTGTACTTGGCCGAACCACGGGATAAATCCTCGTGTCTCTTGTGCTTGTCCTTATTGTGTCTATTGTGCTTCACAAGAGCTCTCCTCTCTACTCACTTGATTTCAATTGTTCTAACTCTTAATCAAGTTTGTGGTGTTAAGTTGTAAGTTTTACAAGATCACCTATTCACCCCCCTCTAGGTGCTCTCAATTGGTATCAGAGTCGTTCTCTTCAAGAAAGGGACTAATCGCCCGAAGAGATGGATCCTAAGGGCAAGGGGATGGTGGTCAATGATAAGGAGAAGGAGTCCTTCGTCAATGATCCAAAGGATGACAAGCCTACTGACTCAGGCTCGGGCTACAAAAGAAAAGATGGGAGGAAGAAGAAAACAAGGCGCATCAAGGAGATAATCTACTACGACAGCGACGAATCTTCCTCTTCCCAAAAGGATGACGACAACGACTATGAGAAAAAGAAAACGGTCAATTCAAACTTCTCTTTTGATTATTCTCGTATTCCACAAAGTACAAATGCTCATTTACTCTCCATTCTACTTGGTAAACCTCCTCACTTTGATGGAGAGGACTACGGATTTTGGAGTCACAAAATGCGTAGTCACCTGTTCTCTCTCCATCCAAGCATATGGGAGATAGTAGAGAGTGGAATGCAATTTGATAGTACTGATAGTCTCATGTTTATCAATGAGCAAATTCACAAAAATGCACAAGCTACTACTGTTCTTCTAGCTTCATTGTGCAGGGATGAATACCATAAGGTGAGCGGCTTGGATAACGCCAAGAAGATTTGGGACACCCTCAAAATCTCACATGAGGGGAACGACGTCACCATGCTCACCAAAATGGAGTTGGTGGAGGGCGAACTTGGGAGATTCGCAATGATCAGGGGCGAGGAGCCAACCCAAACGTACAACCGGCTCAAGACCCTCATCAACAAAATAAGGAGCTATGGAAGCATGCGATGGACGGACCACGACGTCGTCCGCCTAATGCTAAGGTCTTTTACTGTCCTTGATCCACATCTTGTGAACAATATTCGTGAGAATCCTTGGTACACCAAGATGACGCCCGAGGAGATACTTGGAAAGTTCGTAAGCGGGTGGATGATGATCAAGGAGGCTAGATACGTTGATGATGCGTTGAATGGCCCAATCCAAGAGCCTCAAACCATTGCTCTCAAAGCAACGAGGAGCAAGGAGGCGCTACCTATTTGAGGCGGCCGAGCTTAATGATGAAGAAATGGCCCTCATCATCAAGCGTTTCAAGACGGCGCTAAGGGGTCGCAAGGAGCATCCCAACAAGACCAAGACGAAGGGGAAGCGCTCATGCTTCAAATGTGGTAAGATTGGTCATTTTATCGCTAATTGTCCCGATAATGATAGTGACCAGGAACAAGGGAACAAGAGGGAAAAGAAGAAGACTTACAAGAAGGCTAAGGGCGAGGCACACCTTGGCAAGGAGTGAGACTCGGATTGTTCGTCGTCCGACTCCAACAACGAAGGACTCGCCGCCACCGCCTTCAACAAAGCGTCCCTCTTCCCCAATGAGCATCACACCTGCCTCATGGCAAGGGAAAAGAAGGTAAGCACTCGTGATACTAGTACTTACGCTTCCTCAAGTGCTGAAGAATCTAGCGATGATGAAATAGACTATTCATGTTTATTCAAGGGCCTAGATAGAACTAAGGTTGATAAGATTAATGAATTAATTGATGCCTTGAATGATAAAAATAGATTATTAGAAAAGCAAGAGGATCTTTTGTATGAAGAACATGATAAGTTCGTAGAGGCACAAAAATCCATTGCTTTAGAAATTAAAAGGAATGAAATGCTTTCTTGTGAATTGTCTACATGTCATGACTCTATTTCTAGCTTAAAGAGCATAAATGATGATTTGAGTGCTAAGTTAGAAAAAGCTAATAAATCAACATCTTGTGTAGAACATGTTGTAGTTTGCAATAGGTGTAAAGATTTCAATGTTGATGCTTATAGTGAACACCTAGTTTCAATTTCTAAATTGAATGATGAAGTGGCTAGTCTTAATGCCCAACTTAAGACTAGCAAGAATGAATTTGACAAACTAAAATTTGCAAGGGATGCCTACACGATTGGTAGACACCCCTCAATTAAGGATGGTCTTGGCTTCAAGAGGGAAGTCAAGAATTTAACAAGTCATAAGTCTTCCATCTCCGCCAAGGAGAAAGGGAAGGCCCCTATGGCTAGTAGTGCTCAAAAGAACCATGCTTTCATGTATCATGATAGAAGACATTCTAGGAATGTTTATAGAAGTTATGATACTTTTGATTCTCATGCCATGATTGCTTCTAGTTCTTCTATTATGCATGATAGAAATTTGGCAAGGAAAAATGTTGTTCATCATATGCCTAGAAGAAATATTGTTCATGTTCCTAGGAAAGTAATGAATGAACCTTCTACAATTTATTATGCTTGCAATGCTTCCTTTGCTATTTGTAGAAAGGATAAGAAGGTGATTGCTAGGAAATTAGGGGCCAAATGTAAGGGAGACAAGACTTGCATTTGGGTCCCTAAGACTATTGTAACTAACCTTGTAGGACCCAACATGAGTTGGGTACCTAAGACCCAAGCCTAAATTTGCCTTGCAGGTTTATGCATCCGGGGGCTCAAGCTGGATTATCGACAGCGGATGCACAAACCACATGACGGGGGAAAAGAGGATGTTCTCTTCCTACGTCAAGAACAAAGATCCCCAAGATTCAATCATATTCGGTGATGGGAACCAAGGCAAGGTGAAAGAGTTAGGAAAAATTGCTATTTCATCCGAGCACTCTATTTCTAATGTGTTCTTAGTTGAGTCGCTTGGATATAACTTGTTGTCTGTGAGTCAACTTTGTAATATGGGATATAACTGTTTATTCACAAATGTAGATGTGTCTATCTTTAGAAGAAGTGATGGTTCATTAGCTTTTAAGGGTGTACTAGACGACAAACTTTATTTAGTTGATTTTGCAAAAGAGGAGGCCAGTCTAGATGCATGCTTAATTGCTAAGACTAGCATGGGCTGGCTGTGGCATCGCCGTTTAGCACATGTGGGGATGAAGAACCTTCACAAGCTTCTAAAGGGAGAACACATGATAGGTCTAACTAATGTAACTTTCGAAAAAGATAGACCTTGTGTAGCTTGTCAAGCAGGTAAACAAGTGGGAAGCTCTCATCATGCCAAAAATGTGATGACAACATCAAGACCCCTGGAGTTACTTCATATGGACCTCTTCGGACCCATCGCCTATCTAAGCATAGGAGGAAGTAAGTATGGTCTTGTTATAGTTGATGATTTTTCCCGCTTCACTTGGGTATTCTTTTTGTAGGATAAATCTGAAACCCAAGGGACCCTTAAGCGCTTCCTAAGGAGAGCCCAAAACAAGTTTGAGCTCAAAGTGAAGAAGATAAGGAGCGACAATGGGTCCGAGTTCAAGAACCTTCAAGTGGAGGAGTATCTTGAGGAGGAAGGGATCAAGCACGAGTTCTCCGCTCCCTACACACCACAGCAAAATGGCGTGGTAGAGAGGAAGAACAGGACACTACTAGACATGGCGAGGACGATGCTTGGTGAATTCAAGACTCCCGAACGATTTTGGATGGAAGCTGTGAGCACGGCTTGCCACGCCATAAACCGAGTCTACCTTCATCGCCTCCTCAAGAAGACTTCATATGAGCTTCTAACCGGTAACAAACCCAATGTGTCTTACTTTCGTGTATTTGGGAGCAAATGTTACATTCTAATGAAGAAAGGTAGAAATTCTAAGTTTGCTCCCAAAGCTGTAGAAGGGTTTTTGTTAGGTTATGACTCAAATACAAAGGCGTATAGGGTCTTCAACAAATCATCGGGTTTGGTTGAAGTCTCTAGCGACGTTGTATTTGATGAGACTAATGGCTCTCCAAGAGAGCAAGTTGTTGATCTTGATGATGTAGATGAAGAAGATGTTCCGACGGCCGCAATACGCACCATGGCGATTGGAGATGTGAGGCCACTGGAACAAAAGGAGCAAGATCAACCTTCTTCCTCAACAACGGTGCATCCCCCAACTCAAGAAGATGAACAGGTTCATCAAGAGGAGGCGTGTGATCAAGGGGAGCACAAGATGATCATTTAATGGAGGAAGAAGCACAACCGGCACCTCCAACCCAAGTTCGAGCGACGATTCAAAGGAATCATCCCGTCGACCAAATATTGGGTGACATAAGCAAGGGAGTAACTACTCGTCCTAGATTAGTTAATTTTTGTGAGCATTACTCCTTTGTCTCTTCTATTGAGCCTTTCAGGGTAGAAGAGGCCTTGCTAGATCCGGACTGGGTGTTGGCCATGCAAGAGGAGCTCAACAATTTCAAGAGAAATGAAGTTTGGACACTTGTGCCTCGTCCCAAGCAAAATGTTGTGGGAACCAAGTGGGTGTTCCGCAACAAACAAGACGAGCACGGGGTGGTGACAAGGAACAAGGCACGACTTGTGGCAAAAGGTTATGCCCAAGTCGCAGGTTTGGACTTTGAGGAGACTTTTGCTCCTGTGGCTAGGCTAGAGTCAATTCGCATATTGTTAACCTATGCTACTCACCATTCTGTCAGGTTGTTCCAAATGGATGTGAAGAGCACTTTCCTCAACGGGCCAATTAAGGAGGAGGTGTACGTGGAGCAATCCCCTGGCTTTGAGGATGAACGGTACCCCGACCACGTGTGTAAGCTCTCTAAGGCGCTCTATGGACTTAAGCAAGCCCCAAGAGCATGGTATGAATGCCTTAGAGACTTTTTAATTGCTAATGCTTTCAAGGTTGGGAAAGCCGACCCAACTCTTTTTACTAAGACTTGTGATGGTGACTTATTTGTGTGCCAAATTTATGTCGATGACATAATATTCGGTTCTACTAACCAAAAGTCTTGTGAAGAGTTTAGCAGGGTGATGACTCAAAAGTTTGAGATGTCGATGATGGGCGAGTTAAGCTACTTCCTTGGGTTCCAAGTGAAGCAACTCAAGGATGGGACCTTCATCTCCCAAACGAAGTACATGCAAGACTTGATCAAGCGGTTTGGGATGAAGGACGCCAAGCCCGCAAAGACTCCAATGGGAACCGACGGACACACCGACCTCAACAAAGGAGGTAAGTCCGTTGATCAAAAGGCATACCGGTCTATGATAGGATCTTTACTTTATTTATGTGCTAGTAGACCAGATATTATGCTTAGCGTATGCATGTGTGCTAGATTTCAATCCGATCCAAGGGAGTGTCACTTAGTGGCTGTGAAGCGAATTCTTAGATATTTAGTCGCTACGCCTTGCTTCAGGATCTGGTATCCAAAGGGGTCTACCTTTGACTTAATTGGATATTCAGACTCCGACTATGCTGGATGTAAGGTCGATAGGAAGAGTACATCGGGGACGTGCCAATTCTTAGGAAGGTCCCTGGTGTCGTGGAGTTCTAAGAAACAAACCTCTGTTGCCCTATCCACCACTGAGGCCGAGTATGTTGTCGCAGGACAGTGTTGCGCGCAACTACTTTGGATGAGGCAAACCCTCAGGGACTTTGGCTACAATCTGAGCAAAGTCCCACTCCTATGTGATAATGAGAGTGCTATCCGCATGGCAGATAATCCTGTTGAACACAGCCGCACAAAGCACATTGACATCCGGCATCACTTTTTGAGAGACCACCAGCAAAAGAAAGATATTGAAGTGTTTTATGTTAGCACCGAGAACCAGCTAGCTGATATCTTTACCAAGCCTCTAGATGAGTCGACCTTTTGCAAGCTGCGTAGTGAGCTAAATGTCTTAGATTCGCGGAACCTGGATTGATCTATAGCATACATGTGTTTTATGCCTTGATCATTTTGTTGTTTATTTTTGGTGCTCAAGTTGTACAAGCACTCCCCGGACCTCACAAGTCCATTTGCAAGTGATGCACATATTTAGGGGGAGATGTGCTACAACTTGACCCTTTGAGACTAACTGTGTGCTTGAGTTTGCTTAATTTAGTCTCAAAGGAGGTTTGAAAGGGAAAAGGTGGACTTGGACCATGCAAGACTTCCACTGCACTCCGATGAAAGAGTAACTGATTCCAAGTTCATCTTTGTACTCCTATTGCCTTTTTACTCTTAGTTGAAGATTTTGGTGAGGCAATAGGGTTAAAGGGCCAAAATTGATCCCGTTTTGGTGCTTGATGCCAAAGGGGGAGAAAATAAGGCCAAAGCAAGAAATGGATCAGCTACCACTTGAGAATTTTGAAAATAGTAGAGTTAGAGTTTTTGTTTGTCAAAATACTTTTGTTTGTCTCTTATTGTCAAAACATTGGTCTCTTGTGGGGAGAAGGCTTGATTATGGGGAAAAGGGGGAGTTTTTGAATCTTTGATCAATTTCTCTTGAAATATCTCTCTTTATGTTTCAATAAGTGTGTTTGACTTAGAGATAGGAAATTGAATTTGATTTGCAAAAAACAAACCAAGTGGTGGCAAAGAATGATCCATATATGCCAAATTTGAATCAAAACAATTTTGAGTTCTCATTTGTATTGATGTTGCACTTCCTTTAGTTGCTTTTTATTGTGTTGGCATAAATCACCAAAAAGGGGGAGATTGAAAGGGAAATGTGCCCTTGGGCCATTTTTAAGTATTTTGGTGATTGAGTGCCAACACAAGTGGACTTATGTTAATCTATGCAAAGTGATGGATAAAGTGCAAATCAAGTAAAAAGGTATGTTTCTAAGACTTAGTACATTGTTTTGGAGACTAATGTATTGTGTCTAAGTGCTGGAAACAGGAGAAATCAAGTTGGAAAAGAGATGGCTTTGTTCAGCCAAAGACAGCTCGGTCTGGGTGCACCGGACAGTGTCTGGTGCGCAAGCCGGCGTCTGTCAACTGGCTGCTCTCGGGAAGCAATTAACGGCGTACGACTATAAATCACCGGATTGTTCGGTGGTGCACCGGACTGTCTGGTGAGCCAACAGTCGGCCGGGCCAACGGTCGATCGCATAATCCGCGCGCGACGCGTGGCAAGAGCCAACGGTCAGAAGGGGCACCGGACTGTCCGGTGTGCACCGGACAGTGTCCGGTGCGCCAACAGCTTCAAAGCGCCAACGGTCGGCTTCGCCAAAGAAGGAAAGAAATCCGCACCGGACAGTGTCCGGTGGTGCACCGGACTGTCCGGTGCGCCAGGCGACAGAAGGCAAGAATTGCCTTCCTGGAATGCTCTCAACGGCTCCTAGCTGCCTTGGGGCTATAAAAGGGACCCCTAGGCGCATGGAAGAGAAAACCAAGCATTCCTTGAGCATTGTTGATCACTCACACTTCATTCTTGTGCACTTGTTCGACACTCTTAGTGATTTGAGCTCCGTTCTAGTGAGAACCTCGAGATATTGTCTTGAGCTCAAGTCTTGGTCTTGTGTGTGCGTATTTGCTGTGGATTTGAGTGTGTTGCTTCCCTCCCTTACTCTTGTGCTTTATTGTGATTCTTATTGTAAGGGCGAGAGACTCCAAGTTGTGGAGATTCCTCGCAAACGGGAAAGAGAAAAGTAAAGAAGAACACCGTGGTATTCAAGTTGATCATTGGATCACTTGAGAGGAGTTGAGTGCAACTCTCATCCGTTGGGACGCCACAACGTGGAGTAGGCAAGTTTTGTACTTGGCCGAACCACGGGATAAATCCTCGTGTCTCTTGTGCTTGTCCTTATTGTGTCTATTGTGCTTCACAAGAGCTCTCCTCTCTACTCACTTGATTTCAATTGTTCTAACTCTTAATCAAGTTTGTGGTGTTAAGTTGTAAGTTTTACAGGATCACCTATTCACCCCCCTCTAGGTGCTCTCAATTTTGTTGACCAGGTTCTTGAGCCTGTTGTAGGTCTGTGTTGGCTCCTCTCCCCTGATCATCGCGAACCTCCCTAGCTCGCCTTCTACCAGTTCCATCTTGGTGATCATGGTGGTGTCATTACCCTCGTGAGATATTTTGAGGGTGTCCCAAATCTATTTGGCGTTGTCCAAGCCGCTGACCTTGTTATATTCATCCCTGCATAGAGATGCTAGCAACACAGTAGTGGCTTGGGCATTTTTATGAATTTGCTCATTTATGAAAATGGGACTGTCAGTACTATCAAAGTGCATTCCGTTTTCAACAATCTCCCAGATACTAGGATGGAGGGAAAACAAATGACTACGCATTTTATGACTCTAGAAAGAATAGTCTTCTCCATCAAAGTGTGGGGGTTTCCCAAGTGGAATTGATAGCAAATTAGCATTTGAATTATAAGGGAGTAGTTTTGATTAACCGTCTTTCTTTTGGACGAGTCATCGTCGTCATCCCTCGGTGAAGAAGAGGAGGCGTCGCTTTCATAGTATATGATTTTCTTGATGCGCCTCTTCTTTTTCCTGTCGCTCTTCTTGTGACTCGAACCTGAGTCAGTGGTCTTGTCGTCTCTTAACTCGTTGAAGAGGGACTCGTTCTCCTTATCGTTGACCACCATCCCCTTACCCTTAGGATCCATCTCTTTGGGCGGTTAGTCTCTTAGATGAAGAGTACGTCTCCGATACCAATTGAGAGCACCTAGAGGGGGGTGAATAGGTGATCCTGGGATTTTCAACACTAAATAGCCAACACTTGGTTGTAAAATGTTAGTGCAATTTAAACCAAGTTGCTAAAGTGTGAATTCTAGAAAAAAGCCAATCACAAAAAGATGGACACAAGACACAGTGATTTATCCCGTGGTTCGGCCAATGCCTACTTCCATGTTGTGGTGACCTCCTTCGGTCAAGGATTGCACTCAATCCCTCTCAAGTGATCCAATGATCAACTTTGAGTACCACAACTATCTTCCTTAGTAATCTTTCTACCGTTTGCGAGGAATCTCCATAGATTGGAGCCTCTCGCCCTTACAAGTTTATCACAAGAGAAGCACAGTAGTAAGTGAGGGAGAGTAACACATGCAAGACTCAAATCCGTAGCACACACACACAAGCCAAGACTTGAGCTCGAAACATAGCACAGAGAGTTCACAACTCAAATGGAGCTCAAATCATAACACAATCGATCATATGCGTGGAGGCGGAGTTTGGGAGTCTTAGGATGCTTAGTGAATGCTTGGTATTCTGCTCCATGCGCCTAGGGGTCTCTTTTATAGCCCCAAGTCAGCTAGGAGCCGTTGGAGATCAACTTGGAAAGCAAATCTTGCCTTCTGTCGAGTGGTGCACCTGGACTGTCCGGTGCACCACCGGATAGGTCCTGTAGCAGTCCGGTGCTCGACCCCCTTCCTTATCTGGCGCATCCGACCGTTGGGCCGGTGGTCCCGTTGGCGCACCGGACATTGTCCGGTGCACATCAGACAGTCCGGTGTGCCCAACCGACTGTTGACGTGGACCACGCGTCGCCCGCTGATTGCACCGGCGACCGTTGGCTCGGGCGGCTCTGACTCATCGGACAGTCCGGCGATTTCCCAAGAGCGACGAGTTCATCGCCGATGTACTTGGGCGCGGGCGTTGAAGACTCACCAGACAGTCCGGTGCACCACCGGATAGTACGGTGCACCACCGGACAGTCCAGTGATTTTTAGCTACGTCGCCCCGCCGATTTCCCGAGAGCGGCCAGTTCGCCACCGAGCCAGCCTGGGGCACCAGACACTGTCCGGTGCACCACCGGACAGTCCGGTGTGCCAGGCTAGTGCTGGTTTTGGCTGTCCTGAGCCATATCATCTCCGATGCTTTTTTCTTTTCTTGGCACTATTTCTAGTACTTAGATACACATGTTAGTACTGAAAAACAGTTTAGTAGGGCCGGGTACATACCTTTTTCTTCGATTTGCACTTCTCACTTATTTGGCACATAAGAACTAAATCAATATGTGTTGGGCACCTAATCACCAAAACACTTATAAAAATGACCTAAGGGCACATTTCCCTTTCAATACTTCTAACTAACATCTAAACATCTGATATGATAGATGCTAAACTTTAGCAGAGGGAAACAAACATGCCTTAGTTCATGATTCACTCATGTGATGCTATAGTAAACATTTGCTAATTATGAATTAATTAGGTTTAATAAATTTCTCTTGTTGTTTAGTCTTAACTGTGTAATTAGTTTTATAATTAGACTATAACCATGTTTGAATGCTCTAGAGATAATAGTTAGCTGCTAAAATTAGTTGGAGACATCTAAATAGTCTAAGAGGATGTTTGAATGCACTAGAGCTAATATATAATTAGCTAAAATTTGCTAGTGGAATTAGTTAGTTAACAAATAGTTAGCAAACTATTAGCTAATTTGCTAAAAGTAAATATTAGATAAACAATTTAGATGTCTTCAACTAATTTTACCAGCTAACTATTAGCTCTAGTGCATTCAAACACCACCTAACTAATAGTTTAACTATTAGCTATTTTTAGCAAATTTGCTAGTAGTTAGTTAACTATTTGTTAGCTAGCTAATTCCACTACCAATTTTTAGCCAACTAACTATTAGCTATATTGAATTCAAACACCCTCTATATTCAATACTAATAATAGAGATCAAACATATGATATAACATGCACTAAGAGCCTGTTTGGCAATAGAGTATTTTCCTGGTTCCAGGACAATACCATAGTATTTAAGAATACTATAGTATTTAAGAATACTATGGTATTTTAGACCAAAAGATGTTTGGTTGCTCAGCCAAAAACTATGTTTCTAAAACCATGATTTTATCAATACTACAATATTTTTGGGGTATTGAAAATTTGTCTTGGTATTGCAGTTTTTCTTCTGTATGGCGAGAAGCGATATCCCGAGGCAAAGTGTTGTTGCTCCCGTGCAAGGTGCAATTGAAAACTTGGCTTCTGTTTGGTCCGTTCACACACCCACGTCGGGCCAGCAAGGTGTCGTTGCTCTCGAGCCAATCTAAAAGTAGCCTAGAGGGGATGTGCGAATAGGCTAAACCAGAAATTTCCACCACAAAATCCGAAATAATGTCAAATAAACAGTTCAACTAGTACATGTTGGTTCAACAACTATTGAGGTTGGTTGAACCACTCTGAACCAGTCCAACTGCAGGAGTAAATCTAGTTTATTAAAAACATGGAGACCAATGAGAGATTCCTTTAAGAAAAAAACTCACGGGATAAACTAGGGATAGACGGATGGTGATGAATCCGTGTGGAGAAATTCCACAAGATTCACACATAAGGCAACTCGAGCGATGTCTACTTTATGAAAGATGAAGCACATTGATTTGAATCAAAGCAAGAGCGCAAAGACACACGAATTTTTCCTGAGGTTTGGTCACACAATAAAGGTGCCCTACTCCCCAAGCAGGTGATTCAAAGGGCCCTACTCCCCAATTTTATTTACTTTGTTGAGGACTCCACAAAGGGTCGGATCTTTTCCAACGCTAATCCTTCACAAGCCAATCATAAAGGTGAAGGCAAACTTTTTTCTCAACTTGTCTAAAAAAGCAGGTGATTCAAACTTCTTGGGGTCATCCACAAATTTAGAGACTCTAAAGAAACCTCAAACCATCAAGGAACGATGGTTCCAAGAGCAACAAATCCACACAAGAGGTGTTTGCAACAAGTTCAAGAGATGAGAAAGGAGAGGAGAATGAAAACCAAGTCGAGAAGTGAAGAACTCAAACCTCACACCAAAATTCCTTCAATCAAGAGGGAACGATTTGGGGTGTGAGAGAGGAGTTAGGAGCTTTTGTATCGAGTTAGGTAAGCAATGAATGAGTGCAGCAACTGTTGTGAATGAGGAGAGAGACACAAGGAGGTATTTATAGATGTCTCTCAAAATGTGCTGACGGTTGGAACTTTCTACGTGGAAAGCAGTTTAATCGCCTCCAAAACTGGTTGCCAGTTTTGAGCAAAGCCAAACCAAGTTCAAAACGATCAGTTCAACTAGAAACCATCCAGCAAAACCGGTTCAACCACTTATGCCACCACCTGCTAGTCTTACTGATAGACATGGGCATAACATCCAGTCAGGCCCTAACACGGTTTAACCGCCCAGGGCTGGTTCAACCAGTTTTGACTAGAGAGGTTCGAGGAGAAAACCCCGGGGGCCAGTTCAACCGGTTTTGAGCAAAGAGCTCTATCGGAGAGGAAATCTCCGGCCGGGTGGCGGAGTGCACCCGCCCTAAATCCTAAGATGAGGAGGGGCCTAAGCGTTTTGCTTGTTAGTTGGAAAATGGGGAGAACACAAGAACACACAAGGATTTAAAGTGGTTCGGGCCGCCAGAGCGTAACACCCTACTCCACTGTGTGATGTATTGCTTGAGAGCTTGTATGAACTTGTGAGTGTCTGAGTGAGCCTAAGATTGGATCCCCTTGTAACGTCGCATGCCTCCTCTTTTATAGTTGAAGGGGGCATGCACAAAGGTACTGAGCCCCGACATGTGGGCCCAGGGACATAATGAATATAGCACTTGGAGCTACAAATGTTCGCTGCTAGGGCAATCTTCTTTTGCCCTGACATCCGAGATCTGCGTATCCTTGGCGTGCAGGGGAAGCTTATTGTAGAAGGGATGATGAGCACGGTGCGCCGCATGGCACAGGCGCACTATTTGTCAACAAACTGGACAGGCGCGCCGTCTGCTGGATGACCCTGACGCCGTCTGCCAGCGGAGTGGACAGGATGCATTAAATGCTGAGAGGGCACGTCTCCCGTCAGCGTGGTGGCAGGCGGCGCGTCCTCTCCGCAATAAATACAGAGGCTCCGCGGCTTTAGGGGCCTTACACCAGGCTCAGCCCGTTGGCTTATGTCACAGGCCACAAGCCACGCGGCAGCAGCGGGTCTCCGCTTGAGCGGGGAGCATAGGGCAAGGCCTGGACACGTGCCAGCATCGGACCCTTACTCATGCCGGGGCCCTCCCCATCCCGGGACCTTGCTAAGGCCCTTACCTTACTCGGAGGGTCCTGGGGCCCACCCGAGGGACCCGATATGCCTTCTTGGGAGCTCCAGACTTGTACGCGCAGGGGTCCGGTGTCCCTCTATGGAGGTCCAGACCCAATGATGCATCCTGGGATGTATTATCTTTCCTTGCCACGTGGTGCCTTTAGACCTGCCCATGTGGTGGGGTCGGGTGCCCTTCTCCGTGTGGCCTGGAGACGTAGTACATGTACAACGTCTTCATACTGTAGAAGAGGGTACCCCTGATTCAGGGTACCGATAGTGGCCCCCGGACCCGCCTCAGGGGAGGATGCGAGCCTGCAGGTGGGGCCAGAGTCTGATTAGCGGTTGGCCTACTTCTCCTACGTGCCTGTTGACGCAATTACTGCCGGCCCGCCTATGGTTATGCCGACTGCTACGCCTATTCCCACGGTTGACTGGCCCATGACCTTCGTACTTAATGTCACTGTTGGGCCATGCGCGGGATGCCTCGAGTCGCTGCACTGGTTCTGAAAACTTATCTTTTCAGTCTTCCATGACGGCCCCGAGAAGACGTGGCATTGGCGCGAGCGGCAGTGCGATTTTTCTGCACCCAGTAATCGGCGCGCCGGTTGCAGCGAAGCTGAGGGGGCGCACAACTGTGGGGCGGTTGTACACTTCCTTCGTGGCGGTTCGCCTTTTCGACCGCTGGTTTCGGCGAAGACGAAGGGGCGCATAACTGCGGGGCGGTTGCATGCTCCTTGTGCGGCGGTTCGCCTTCCTGGCCGCTGGTTACCCCGAAAATGAAGGGGCGCATAACCGCGGAGTAGTTACACGCTCCTTGTGCGGTGGTTCGCCTTCTTCGTGCTTCGGGTCGGTCTGTATGACATGTGGGGCCTAGCCCCCGTGTCATAGGGTGGGAACCCTGGTGCACGTCGGGGGAGACTTTGCCCTTGACGCTTCAGGGCACGAGTGGGGAAATCTGCCTTTAAAAAGGGGTCGATCTCCCGGGCAGTAGCCATGTCTCGCTCCTCTTGCATTCATCGCGCCCTTCCGCCTTCCGGGCCTCCAGATGGGGTGCGTCGGTGGTCTCTAGAGGGATCCGCGTCAGGGCCGCCCCCTCCGGCGGTCTCTCCACCGGAGAGCTCGCGCTCATGGTGGTGCTACCGATCTTGTCTTCTTCTTGCTGCTGTTAGAGGAGCGCAACCCCGTGGGGGTTGGCGCTCTTCCGCCATCGCTCGGCTTCAAGGATTTTCATCATGCAGCCCGGCTGCAATCTTCTGCCAGTGGTCATCTAGAGGGATGATCACCAGCCTTGTGGTGGAGAGAAGCGAGCCGGGCTGCGGCCTCCCCCCTGCCCTCAGCTTCAAGGATGTTCATCATCCGCGATGGGGAAGAGGGCGAGCCGAGTTGGGGTCCTGCCTTCCGCATGGGCTGGCGACCCGCTTCTTCCTCCAGCATTCGGGGGATAAGGGCGTCCACGAGCCTTGCGGAGGAGGCGAACTTCGGCTACGCAGGGTCGGCCGGCTGCAGGCGCCGTCAGCTACCGCGTGTCTGGCTCCTTGGCCTGGATGGCTTTGGTGCCGCCTCTGGCGCTGCCTCCTGCTGCTTGGTCGGGGCGTGGCTGTCCGTCCACCGCATGGGCGACGGTCGCGCCGTGTGGAGGTCCGCCACATCCACAGCTTCTCCCGCGCTGGTGGCCGCACCGGGGGGCCGTACAAGACGTCGTACGCCGTGGGGGCGGCGACCACGTTCTTAGACGGTCTTGTCCTCACTCCCGCAGGAGGACGGGAGCGAGGACCTCTTCGCGCGTGCTGAGGTAGCCGCCGCCCACCGGTGTAGAGGTGGCCGCTGTCGTCGGTGCTGAGGTGGTCGCCGCCGCTAGTGAGGCTGCCCGTTGCAGAGGTGGTTGCCTCTGCTAGCGAGACCATCAGTGCCACCTGCCGCCGAGCCTCCAACTCTTTGGCTTTAATGGCCTCGTTGTCGCCCCCCGTAGGAAGACGAGGGCGAGGACCTTTTCGCAATGGCGCACGTGCTGAGGTGATCGCCACTGCTGGCGAGTCGTCGGTGCAGAGGTGGCCGCCTCCGCTGGTGAGCCGCTCGGAGCTAGCTATCCCGCGGCCCTACTGGTGTGGAGGTAGTTCATACCTGTAGAGTAGAGATGGAGCTAGGGCTCCGCTTGGAAACAGATGTAATACTTTCGCTTTTTGTAAGGTACTCAAGAGTACTATTTATTAAGCAGTATTAGTACTTATCTATTTTCAACTTGTTTCTGCTGTGTGCGATATTGTTGACTCCTCCCTGGTACCTGACCCCCCGCCTGGGATGCAGGCTTGATGTGTTGAGGTTGGATACCAGCGTATTTGAAAAGGTTGTCAACAACTCTCGGGAGGCAACCTCGTCGGGATCTAGATCTGTACACAGCTTCAGCTAGGGAGCGTTAGGAGTACACCCATAGGGTTCCCTGTCTGATAATAGCCATCCTTTGATACATGCTCGGGACTCGCAAGTTTCAGTCCGGGTGGTCAAGTTGCGTGTCCGGACCCCCTTGGGTCGCGGTTCTAGATACTAGGACACTTGTCGCAGGGTGGTGGAGCGTGCAGGTCCACGGTACGGGACCAGGCTGAGCGGCTACACGGGCTCCGGACCACCCCAGGAGACTAATGTCCATTCTCTAGCTCCGGACTCGAGGTTGTCGGACGCACAGGACTTATAGCCCCAAATACTAGGTACCCGTCACGGAGTGGTGGAGTGTGCAGGCTTTCGGGTACAGAACCAGGCTAAGCAGCCACACAGGCTCCGGACCACCCCATGGAACGGGGTCCCATTCTCTAGAGCCGGCCCCCAGGCTGTCGGGCCTCCCAACTTTCGTATCGGGGGCCCTAAACTGTAAGCCTGGCTACTCAATTCGGATGTCGTCATGACATGACAGATGGGAACCGCACGGGTGGGTTAGATAAAAAGTACTATCTGAAAAAACTGCAAGGCAAGACCATGGAGCAGCGATATGGAACTATCATAGGGGCTCAACTGAGGGGGTAGTTTTTCTTTATAACTCATCATGCATGGGTGTAGACCAACAGGCCGGGTTTATGGGGACGGACCCCACCGGGTTGGCATCCACGTATGCGCTACCTAGTTACAAAAGGGAAACTAAATCGACCCCTCAGACTTGCTCTATGGATAGAACTTACAGAGATGTTCCGGCATCGGGGTAAGGCACTCCTTCAGTCGTAGCTAGATGGTTGCCCTCGAGTCGGTGCATTCCCGTTACCTTGAAGGGTCCTTCCCAGCTGGGGGAGAGTTGCGGAGCCCTTCTTGGTTTGGTACTTGCCATAGGGCTAGGTCCCGACCCTGGGTCCCCACTGCATTTGACACGGGAGCCCTCGCCTTTGGCTGTGGCCATTCCTGCATGTACCTGTCGGAAGCCTGGACCCGTGGGGAATCCAGAAGGGTTTCCGGAGGAAGGCAAGCTTCAGCTCCGTAGACCGAGGAACACAGGGTCCCTCTGGGGTCCGTCTAGTTGTCTCCACCGGAGTAGGAGCCTCCAGCGAAGACATCCTTCAGGTCCCCCTCGTGTGACTGATACCTGAGGTCCCGTTCAGCCGCGGCCACCTCGCCGTCGTCCACCTTTTCTTTGCCAGGTCGACGACGAGGTGGGGAGCCGTCTTTGGAAGACTGCTCGCGCCGCTCACTGACGCGTTTCGCTAGGTCAATGATCTCGCGACACTCCGTGGCACTGTGGCGACCGTTGGAGTGCACAGGGCATGAGCCGCTGTTACCCCTCTGCGGCCGTGGACGTTTGTTGCGGTCGCCCTGGCCTCCGGTCGTGGCTGCGACAACCAGAGCGGTGGACCGCGACTTCTGGTAGTCACGGTCCTTCTTCTTTTTCTTCTTTCCGTCCCGAGGGACGGCACCCGAGCCACCCGACTGGGCAGCTCCGGTTTGTGGGGCCGAGTGCCATGCACGGCCGTCGGCGGCTCTAGCGCACTTATCGGCCAGAGCGAAGAGTGTGGGGACAGTTTCCACGTCATGTGTGGCCAACTTCTCCGGCATTTTCTCATCACGTACTCCCTGTCGGAAGGCCGTGATGATGGAAGCATCAGAAATGCGAGGTATGGTACCTTGTACCTTGGTGAAGCGGGAGATGAACTTCCGAAGAGTCTCCCCGGGCTCCTGCCTCACCGCATGGAGGTGGGCCTCCACATCGTGCTGCTGGTAAGCACTGGCGAAGTTTGCAACGAACCGCACGCAGAGCTCTTCCCAGGAGTAGACTGACCCTGGGGTGAGGTTCATGAGCTAGGTCCGGGCAGGTCCAGACAAGGCAACATGAAAATATGTCACCATCACAGCGGTGTTTCCACCTGCTGCCGTGATGGCGGTGACGTACACCTGCAGGAACTCCGACGGGTTCGACGTTCCGTCGTACTTTTCCGGCAGATGCGGCCGGAACTTAGGTGGTCATGACGCCGCGCAGAGGTGATCCGCGAGAGCGGCGCAGCCCACGCCGACCAAGGGGACACCCGTTTGAGACCGGGTACCCATTGGTGTCTGCGGTGCAACCGCAGCGAAGTCTTGATCGAGGTTGCGACCACCGATGTTTTGGCGGCGCTCGCGCGCCCTTTCCAAGGAGACTCGGGCATCCTCTCCCGCACGCCTGCGGTCGAGTTCTGCCCGGAGGTCATTGGTCTAAGCGCCCCTTACTGAGGGCGAGCGCACAGACGCTGATGCCTTGTGTTGGCGCCGGGATGACTGTGTCCTTGACCTGGTCGAGGTAGAATGCGCCATACCGAGTAGTCGGTCGACGTCGTCCCGCCATTGCTTCATGGACCCTGGTGAGGCCGTGGAGCTTGGAGGGTGTCGCAACAACTCCCTGGCTACTGACAATGCTCGTGGGGTCGCCCTCGATGGAGTCCGGGACGTCTGTGCAGCCGTGTGCTGCCGTGCGGCGTGCACAGCAGCAGTGCCTGGCACATGGCGATTGGGAACCTGTGGTGTGGAAGAGGCAGCTTCTCCCTCCACCGCGAAATCTACCGAAGTCTCGGCACGGTGCTCAACGATTTGCACCATCATGCTCGAGCAAGGAAACAAGCAAAAACCTAATGCCTAGCCCCCTACCTGGCGCGCCAAATGTCGGAGAGGAAATCTCCGGCCGGGTGGCGGAGTGCACCCGTCCTAAATCCTAAGATGAGGAGGGGCCTAAGCGTTTTGCTTGTTAGTTGGAAAATGGGGAGAACACAAGAATACACAAGGATTTAGAGTGGTTCGGGCCGCCGGAGCGTAACACCCTACTCCACTGTGTGATGTATTGCTTGAGAGCTTGTATGAACTTGTGAGTGTCTGAGTGAGCCTAAGATTGGATCCCTTGTAACGTCGCATGCCTCTCCTTTTATAGCTGAAGGGGGGCATGCACAAAGGTACTGAGCCCCGACATATGGGCCCAGGGACATAATGAATATAGCACTTGGAGCTACAAATGTTCGCTGCTAGGGCAATCTTCTTGTGCCCTGACATCCGAGATCTGCGTATCCTCGGCGTGCAGGGGAAGCTTCTTGTAGAAGGGATGATGAGCACGATGCGCTGCACGACACGGGCGCACTGTTTGTCAACAGACTGGACAGGCACGCCGTCTGATGGATGACCCTGACGCCGTCTGCCAGTGGAGTGGACATGACGCGTTAAATGCTGAGAGGGCACATCGCCCGTCAGCGTGGTGGCAGGTGACGCGTCCTCTCCGCAATAAATGCAGAGGCTGCACGGCTTTAGGGGCCTTACGCCAGGCTCGGCCCGTTGGCTTATGTTACGGGCCACAAGCCACGCGACAGCAGCGGGTCTCCGCCTGAGCGGGGAGCATAGGGCAAGGCCTGGACACGTGCCAGCACCGGGCCCTTACTCATGTCGGGGTCCTCCCCGTCCCGGGACCTTGCTAAGGCCCGGACCTTACTCGGAGGGTCCTGGGGCCCACCCGAGGGACCCGGTATGCCTTCTTGGGAGCTCCGGACTTGTACGCACAGGGGTCCGGTGTCCCTCTGTGGAGGTCCGGACCCAATGATGCATCCTAGGATGTATTATCTTTCCTTGCCACGTGGTGCCTTTAGATCTGCCCATGTGGTGGGGTCGGATGTCGTTCTCCGTGTGGCCTGGAGACGTAGCACGTGTACAGCGTCTTTACTCAAAACAAGTTGAACTGTCCCTGAGGACAGGTTCAACTGCTTTTGAACAGGGAGGTTCTCTAACCCCAAAATCTCACTCTAGTTGAACTTACAAAGTATCTGAATACTTTAGTTTTCGAAATAAGCTTTTGAAATTGAGACACTTGAGCATTGAAGACCCCTCTTAATTGTACCTTGGTTTCTACTACTCAAGAAATATAAAATTTTATGTGATCGTCACATGGAATCACATGAAGTGCGCCATATGATATATATAAGTTGTCCTCAACACATTCTTTTTTGCTTACATTTAGAGTTTGTGCTCCTTCTGTCTTTAATATAAATGAACATATACTAGGAGCAAAACTTGTTAGAAATTTTGTTGGTTTTGTCGTTTAATCATCAAAACCGGGACTCCTAACCGAATCAGGGCTAAAGTGACCCGACTGTCGGCGCACGTCTCGATGCCCATCTGGTCAATTGATAACACGACCCAGGTTGGCACCTCGCACAGCCGGACAGCCCCATCTGACGAACTGTAGCATCCATTCAAGACTAGCAGTGCATGCCATATTTGACTCCGACGGTGCCATTGACCCCCTTAAGTATCAATCGCTGCAATATAAACTCCTACAGTATAGATCCAGATCACGCCACGCCGTCGGGCAAGACCAGCTCCTCTCGCCTCCCGGCACTTCCGCTTGCCCTCGGTCAAGGTCAACCAATCGCCATGGACGCCGCGTCCTCGTCCGCGGCGCCGCTGCGCCTTGTGATCTTCCCGTGGCTCGGGTTCGGCCACCTGCTCCCGTACCTGGAGCTCGCGGAGCGGCTGGCGCTGCGGGGCCACCGCGTGTCCTTCGTCTCCACGCCGGGCAACGTCGCCCGCCTCCCGCCGCTGCGCCCCGCCGCCGCGCCGCGCGTCGACATCGTGGCGCTCCCGCTCCCGCGCGTCGACGGCCTCCCCGACGGCGCCGAGTCCACCAACAGCGTCCCCCACGACAAGTTCGAGCTGCTGTTCAAGGCCTTCGACGGCCTCGCCGCGCCCTTCGCGGAGTTCTTGGGCGGGTGCTGCGCCGACGAGGGCAGGAGGCCTGACTGGGTCGTCCTCGACTCCTTCCACTACTGGGCCGCCACCGCCGCCGTCGAGCACAAGGTTCGTCCGCAGTCCGCAGTTCCGCACACCAAACGAAAACTGGTTACTAGCGTTGTTTGTTTTTTCTGAGAACATATCAATGCACATGAAATTTTAGTGCACATTAAATCATCACCACTCATTTTAGATTTAATGTATGTAGTTGTTTGATATATTTGCTAAGAACACTCTCCGACGTGGTGGATGTAGTGATAGAAAGTGTTATTTGTAAATTACAATGATAACCAGAGACGTTAGATCTAATATGGATAATTGTGATTTAATATGTGCAACATGTGTACAAAGATTAGCTTGGCTTGTCACCAGGTGCCATGCGCGATGCTGCTCCCGAGCGCCGCGTGCCTGGCCGTGGGCAGGGAACGGCAGTCCTCGAGCGGCAAGCCGGCCGCTGCACCCCGTTACGAGTCGGAGCAGAACAAACAGTATTCCGCCAAGGATGGCGCATCCGGTGTGTCCATCGCCGAGCGCTACTTCTTGACACGCGAGAGGTGCACGATCATGGCCATACGAAGCAGCCACGAGTGGGAACCGGAGTTCCTGCCGCTGGTGGCGCCGCTCGTCGGCAAGCCGGTTCTGCCCCTCGGCCTGCTTCCGCCGTCACCCGACGGAGGGCGTGGCGCCAGCGCCAACGCGAACGGGGAGCACGCCACCGTACGGTGGCTGGACGCGCAACCGCCGAGCTCGGTGCTGTACGTGGCGCTGGGGAGCGAGGTGCCGCTGCGCGCGGAGCAGGTGCACGAGCTGGCGCTGGGGCTGGAGCTCGCCGGGACGGGCTTCCTCTGGGCTTTGCGGAACCCTAGCGGCGTCCCCGACGCGGACGTCCTTCCGGCCGGGTTCCAAGAACGCACCCGCGGCCGTGGGCTGGTGACCACGGGGTGGGTTCCTCAGCCCAGCGTACTGGCGCACGCCGCCGTGGGCGGGTTCTTGACGCACTGCGGACGGAACTCGCTCATCGAAGGGCTCCTGTACGGCCGCCCTCTCGTCATGCTGCCCATCTTCGGGGACCAGGGCCCGAACGCGCGCCTCATGGAGGGAAAGAAGGTGGGGTTGCAGGTGCCCAGGGATGAGCACGACGGCTCTTTCGACCGCCATGGCGTGGCCGGCGCGGCCCGGGCCGTCATGCTAGAGGAGGAAACCAGGGGTGTCTTTGTCGCAAATGCTCTCAAGGTGCAAGCGATTGTAGCTGATAAGGAACTTCAAGACAGGTACGTGGATGAATTTATACAGCAACTACTAATAAGAGGGAGGCCATGCCCTGCCTCCAGCTGAGACTGCCGTGCAGGGTTTGTAACTTTCCCACTGGGGTTTGTTCGGTTAGCTCTCAATCCATGTGGATTGAGTGAGATTAGATGAGTTTGAATCCCAAACAAGTAAAACTTCTTTTTAATTTTTTCAATCTCATCCAATTCATGTGTATTGGAAATAACCGAACAAGGCCTTAATAAAACATCTAGCTTTCAAACTATGTTATCGGAGGCGACAATGGATTGGGATAATTTGCCACAATAAGAGAGCATGTATTGTTATATATTTGTCTATTTCATATGCTCACACCCTCTTGCAACTTTGAAAGTGTGACCAGAGGAGAAAGCACCCGATTTTGAAATGGAAATAATCATGCTGTTTGGTTGCTAGCAGTCTCAGCGCCTGGAAATAATCATGCAGAATATGAACATGGGTGATTGGGTTCATGATCACCACCTTTCACCTAACCCCGAATTCGTACATGGGTGATTGGGTTTACGATGACACCTTCCACTCAACTCAACTAGTTGAGTAAGACCCACTTCATCTTATTTTGTCAAGTTATGTTTTTTACAAAACTTAATAAAACAATATAATATTAAAGCATATACTTCTTCTAGCATCGAGATCCTCTAACGTAACGTCGTCAGACGTAGCCGACCGCGGTCGACTGACTCGTGAGCCCGGTTGCAGCTCGGCCCCGCCTTGGTAGCGGCCGGACGTTATGACAGAGGAGCCGCTGGCCCTTCTTCCATCTCCCTCTTTTGTTTTCAACCAGATCCTCTGTAGTAACGTGCATGGACGTATTTATCGGTCGATCACTGATGTGTGGGACTAGTCGATGCCTGGTCCCGCATGCTAGCGGCTAGATGTTACTGTAGAGGGTTTGCTTCCCTTTTGTTCCTACTTCCAACTACAGTGGCGTGTGCCACCTTGTGGATTTCTAGAAGTACTCTAAACCTAGGCGGAATCAGATGGGCCACTAACATACAGGGCCAGTCTAGATCTAGTTCAACGCGTCAGTGGCGGGACGTTACAACATAGGATTTGCTTTCACTCCAAACCGTCGAGACATTATACGTTCTATTTGGATTAGCTTGTTGTGGCTACAACAGGCCATCAAATATAAATAAAATTGCAATAACTGCAGTAAAAGACAACAAAAGTAGTAGACCAAGCAGCTATTAGCGGCAACAGCCAACAAGGAGATGTGTGTTCGCCAAGGCGTGGCAAAGCGGCCAATTGTGCGCTCGGCAAGCAGCGGTCGACGGCAGCGCAAGTAGCGGCCAGCATCGAGGCGTGCACGACGAACAGAGGCCGACGTCGAGGCGTGACTTCAGAGCGCTGTCGTGCGCACACACTACACGCTATATATATAGTCATTGTCGGAGGGATCTCAATAATAGAGTTAGTTTATTAGCTATAAGTTAAGTTATAAAAGTAATCAAAGTATCACCACTAGATGCATAGATCAGTAAGAAAAATTAGGGGGGAGAGGAGCCTTAGCTATGGCACGGAATACAAAGACTAAGTATAAGAAAATTGAAGGCATTGACACAATGATTGTCTATAGAGAAACTGAACACATAACCATAAAGCATTCATCCAAAGGAGACGACATGGGCATGCACAAATATTGATGGCAACACATCCATTGGAGGGAGCCCCAAACAACCATGTCGGCTTTATTTTGGTCTATTTGGCTTACTCGAAATGAGGTGGCTTTTAATCACAAACCAATACCATAAATTGTGCATGTCATTTTCAGAGGTACTCATTGGTTTAGGTTCTGGAGACTTCTACAGAAGAAGGAAACACATCAACAAATTCTCGATGTGTGTCAAGCCTTGGAAGTGGTGGCAATGGAAGTCTTTGTGAATCATGAATGGCGATCAAATGCAAGACTTGAGTGTGGCTAGTGTTATCCATAGTCACGATATTTAGTTCCATCAAGTTAGTTTCATTATTCAAGCACATGTTCATTGAGATAATAATTGACATGTAATGGTTGTACGCATTTGATGCAAAAGCCGGAACTCTTTGTTTCCATAATCAAAAAATGTACCATAGGGACAGGATCTGTATAGCAAAGCATCCACAGAGAATAAAGCGATATTGGCAGCAAATCATCCACCATAAAAGTTGAATGATGCAACAAATAATCCCCTAGGACGATCCAAACAATGTTAGGGTTGGACCAACCATTGCAAAGACGAACGATAATCAAATGCATAGGCACAACAGGGACCTATAACGTGTATCGATTGTGTGGCAAGAACCATTGACAACAGTGATCTCTTTGGGAACAACAAAAGGCCACAAAGACAAAGACGTAGAGGCCAAAGTAGAGTAGTGGTCCTGTAGTGATGCCTCCAAGAAGGAACATGATGCCTAGATCACCATCACCGCTACAAATGGCTAGCGATCAAGAAGGGCTTTCCCCAAGAACTACCATTGCAAAGGGCCTTGCCCAAACCACCCATAGCCCTTGATCCATAAGTCATAATTAACGAGGAGTGGTTCTTCAGCGATCCCTATAACAAGGAGCAAGATGTCGAAGACTCGAAGGACGCCATTACCGCTGGCATTGATAGCAAGCTGAACAAGGCTTTCACCAATAAAACACCATGACAGCCAAGTAGCATGCCACTTGTCCAGCACTACATGCCACACCGAGTCTGATGAGCACTCGGATGGCACTAATCCACCGATACCAAACCACCAGACACCATTTACTACCTACAAGAACTAGACAGGTAGCCATGCCTCGAACATGACCATCTAGCCATGGAGGACCACCACCAAAGCCCATGCCATCTAGCACGATAACCAGATGCTTTTGGCTCATAGCATGCAGATACATACAACTTCAACATAAATCTAGCCATCCACCGAGTGAAGTCGATGCCAAACCAAGGGAAGGGGATGAAGTAGAGAAAAACAAAGAATAGGATTAGAAGAAGATGGAGCAGAGGAGTAAAAGAAGAGTTGCGTGGATATCTTTGTGGATATCTTGCTTGTGTTACGCCACACGCACTGTCACCAACCGAAGTAGTGGCGACATTTGTCCAAGCTTTGTGGATATCTTGCTTGTGTTACTCAACTCGCATGCTAGTTGTCTATGCAGCAGAGGGGCGAGCTGAGTGTCTACAAGGTCATGTGGCACACCTAGGATGGGAAGGAGATGGAGGTGAGGCCTTAACGGATTTTATGGGTAGCATGTCTCACATTATTTTTTTAGTCCTCCTTATATTTGCTTGCTAACAGATCATGCAAAAGAGCATGCAAATGCAAAATACCTCTCGCACGACACTGTAGAGCAATGCATCTATCTCGAACGGCTACACATTCACAAGAGGCAAAATGCATATGAGGAAAGAGGTTATACAAATCTACACGCCCACAACCCCTTTCCTTCAAAGCATTATGCATGATATTTTGGAGAAACAAAACTTTGTGAGCCACACACATACACTATTTATTATGCAAATAGCTAAATGCCTCTAAAAATGTATTTCCTTGTTAGAGATAGACTCACCATTACATAAGCTCCCATAGTTAGCTTGTTGCTTGTATGAGAGCCAAACTCTTCTCTCCTCTACATCAAGAAAAATGTTGAGTAGTTTGATTATAAGACCATTATTATACTTGTTCTTAGTAGAGAGTTTCATGGTACTGTTTTGAAGACTACAATATCATATAAAACTAAATAAAATATTGATAAAACACACACCCTTAATGCATAGTCGTATTCTATTGTTTTATGGTCATTTAATCCACGATTCATCTAGACTTAAAAACTGAACCAACCTAGTTTTATACTTTTAATTTATCCCTATAACACACTATTCTTCTCTGTTTTTAATAATGCTGTCAGATAGCTTATTAAATATACACACACTATTCTTCTCTAATTGTAAAAATGTTGTCAGATATAGCCTATTGAATCAATATATGAAACTAGAATGAAATTTACACCTAAGGTTACTGTTGTAATTTGGCTTTTTTGTATACGTGTAATAACATAATAATCGATCTCCGTTGTAAGCTTAGTGCGTGCATGCATACACATGTATGAAACATTAGTTCTTGCACAATATAATGGTTGTGCGAGTAACGCTAATCTCCTGCGTGTCATTATATTCCACGTGCGTACGCTGCCATATACGTTGCCATCCGGAAGGCAACAAAACTGTGCTTGCGCACAAACTGTCGCTTCACGTGCACGCGTGTACATTTGTGGTATGTTTCGAGCATCGACACATGCATGCACATTCGGGCATGACAGCCTTTTGCTACAGCTTTGGTCACTTTTGCCTGCTTGCATTGCTTCCTCTGACGTCTCTTGATCCAGCCAGCACTGCAGGCTGCAGCGCGTGCTTGAATTGGCAGCAAGGTCGGGTAGCACCTCGATCAGCGTGGCTTATATTAGGGCAACACATCTCGTGCACTAAACCCACCTTCGTGTATATATATACAAAAACAATCTCAACCCTTCGTCCAAGATTAGGTCTAGTTTGAGTACTCTAGTATTGAGCTTAATCTATATATATTGAGGTGTAACTTAAATTGCACCCTAATCCACCTCAAAACACATGAATTGTGGTTAATATTAGAGTATTCAAACAAAGCGTTAGCTGATGTGTTTAAAACGGCGCTTAGCTCCGTGTTAATAAAAAAACCGGCATGAGCACTTTCTTTTTACTCGGTCCGTTCTAAAATATTAGTCGTTTTAACTCTTGATTTTTTTTATGTCTATATTTAAATGGATGATGATAAATCTAGACACGTATATAAAACAAATATATTAAACTATTGCATGAATCAAATAAAAAAGTAAAACAAATTTTATTTTAGGACAGGGTAGTACAAGTCTACATCTCTATTGTGTCATTGCAGAACTTTCCCTCGTACAGTTGTCCACATCCCATATATCTTAAGGTGTGTGGGCCGATGATCGCGACATGGGTTGTGTTCGTCTTCACCTATTCGCCATAACTTAGCCCACGAGGGTTTGCACTTCAAGTGTAGCTATCCGACAGTTATAGTTGTACAGTCTGATCTTTGAAATTGTTGTACGAAAACAATATGGTGTTATTTGGTTCACGAAATGTAATGTAACACACTTGAGTATAAGCGATAACAATTTTGAATAGTCCGTTATAAATTTCTAATGTGATATCTGATTACGGTTGAAGTTAAACAAATATTTTTTAACGTTACCAGTTATTCATTACGTTACAAAATATGTGAACGACCAAACGACACCTAGTAAGAAAAAACAACGAGAGCCAAGGCTAAAGTTTAGCTGCTTACATTAGCAGTGATGACAACGATCGAGAGAACACGGTTTTCAGGAAACCGTATGCAGAAACACAATCAAGATTCGACAGGAGACTGAAGAAAGTCGAATAGTACAAGGGCATATATATATGGTTCGCAGTTCACACACCGGCAGATACACACATTTGTAGGTACGTATACGCTGGATGTGGGAGGTCATTGCGACACATGGCATCTTTGAAAACAGAAAACAAACTGAACATGCATGCAAACCTTTGCTCTGATCTAGCTATTAGTCTAGTCGTGGGAACCCCAGATGCAGAGTGCAGCATTTTCAATACAGCCGAGCCAAACAAGTCCAATTGCACTGCACTGCACTGCATCCGTCGATCGGAATCATATGCAGCAGACCGCCAGGAATTTTCTTTTCGGTTGGCCGGGGGCGACACCAACAGCAGGTAGTACACATCACGTACAGCTCGAGAATAGTATATGATGTTTAGTTTAGTCATGGACAGTTGAAACACACACACACATGCACACTATGAGCAGCAGGCCAGCAGCAGCCCAATCATCAGCAGTGTGTTACGACGACGTCTCAGCTAGCTAGCCTTGTAAGTGGTTGCAGGAACACAAGGCATCTCTGCCAACAGTCAAACGGTACTGGGAAGCTGCTCTGATCTATATCAGTCAGTCTATATGCAATTTAGTTTTGGATGCATGCATCTCTAATCATGCATGCATGGACAGCAGAGAGCAGTAGTGGGACAGGGAATCGACGAATCAGGCTTGATTAATTCTAGCTAGCGCGTTCGTCATTTCAAGACAGGCAGAGCAGCTAGCTAGATCAGTTAGTTAACACCAATAAACGGCTCGTAGCTAGCTAGCTAGCTTCGGTAGATTGAATTTGGATCGACTTGATGCTGACAAAAGGATCGGAGCGTATCATGCTCATGCATGGGCTGGGATGGGATAGCACACGAGTCGACACGACCTTGCTTGTTGCGAGCTGCAAAAACAATTCTTTTTCGCGCGCGTCATGGAGCACCGCACCGCGCGGCATGCAAGTGTCGACATCAGGAACATCATCTAAACCTTCTCGCCACTTTTTCTTAAAACACACACACACACACAACGAAGTCAAATTAGCTAGCTATAGGCTTGGCTGGGTATAGTAGTAGTCCTTTACTAGGCGTAGCTAGGCCTGTGTGTTTAACTTGTGGTACTAGTAATATTGCTACTCCGATTGTTTTTTTTTAGACCGTACGTTGCAGCGTAGTCTTACCATTCTATTCGTTCCTCCCAACTAAAATTTAGTCACTGTCACATTAAATATTTAAACGATAATTAAATATATTAAATTTAGTCTAGTTATAAAATAAATTACATAGATAAAGGCTAAAAAATAAGACAGATTTATTAAATATTGTTATGATTATATTTAATATCTATAATTAATATTAAATATTTGATATAACACGAACTAAACTTTAGAGAGAGGAGCCAAACAACATGCATGCAATCTTTCGAGAAGTTTTGTTATCTTTTCTTTTTTCCGACTGTCCTTATATACATCCAAATTGCAATCCACACATATATATTCACACTTAAGATTTGTTCCGTTGCATTCGAATCGGAGGGGACTGAGAGGATAATGGTGTGTTTGGTTTGTGGAGTCACTCTATACTTCATGAGGTGATGCATCATAAGTTCATTCCATCAATTTTGGTAGAATCAACCTACTCCTCGTGTATATATTAATTATTAGCTTATGAGGAATGAGGTGGTGATGGATCAACTCATTCTATTCTACAAACCAAATAAAAAAGTGAGGAGTGAGAAGAAGATGAATGATTTCATTCATCAAACCAAACACACTCTTAAATTCTCTTATACTCAATTTTGGTTAGTACGGGTTTAACAAGCCCTTGTTGTGATCCGTGCTTTGGTCCCTACAAGTCCCTACAAGTATTCCTCTCCCACGACGCTCAATACGAGCAATATATTCTAGCCACAGTTCGTCTAGATCACCTTGGAGGTTGACATATATCTATTGCTAATAGAAGAAAGGCAAACCTAAAAAAGCCATCATCCTCTGACCCAGATTATTTTCCATTTTCTAGATATTTAAATTTTATTATATATCTAGTTATATAATAAATATAATATATTCAAAAAAAAAGATAAAATGGTCCACACGCGTTAGAACAAGGAGAGTATAAAATATTCGGGTATCAATAAGCCATACTCTAATGATCGCTAACAACAATAATTTTTAGATTTTATTCAGTTTTTTTTTTACCTACAGCTTTCATTATTGAAAAAGTTCAAAGTAACACCTAAACATATATCTAGATTACCACATGCAGATATTTTTATAAACTACCCACGTGTTTCACTATAGAATTTATTCTACAGTAACCCACTAAATCTTTAATTAAATCACCCATAGCATTAGAAAAAAATTTATATAAAGTAACTCGTAGGCTTATCTAAATTACCCACATGTGTCATAATTAAAAACTAACTTCAAATAAACCTCCGAATCTGTATCTATTTAAATTACCTAATACCATTGTCACTATAAAAAGCACCCAAGTATTGTTCTTCTACTTTGCCAAATTATTCCATAGTTAATATAGGCTCTGGTTCAGGCATCTTTATATGTTCATGCTTCAATTCAAAGTTGGCTATCTTGCTAACTAAAGCTTACTGTTTTGTACTGTCTCTATAACGAAGTTTGAAATAATGAGTAAGATAGGGAGTATATGTTGGAGATAATCTAGGAGTATATGCTGGAGATAATCTAGTGGTGGTGATAGACTCTAAATTTTACACTATAAAATTTAGGGATCAGATCATATTAGGATCGAACTCTATTTCTATTTGTTAAGCGGAAATTAATTAAGGACTTAAATAGATCGTAAAAAACATTTGGATGGTTGCGTACTGTAATTAAACACACAATAAAGTTGCTCCAGGATTAGTGCCTTCAAAACAGTCAAACTGATGACAAACAAACCGTACCAATGCAATCCCGTGAATTCCGGAGTGCATGATTTTTCCTACGTTGTAGTATATTATACGTACAAGACACGCTTGTTTCCGAAGGCACACTAACCTTTTTGCTTTTTTCTAGAACTGCTCGAGAAGCGTGGTTTCCAAAAGGTACGTTAGTTTGGTTCAACAGGTCCCGACTACCATGATATATACATGTCATGTCACGTATGAGCCACATTAATTCTTAAACAAGGGGGCCATTTGGTGGTTCTCATGATCAAAACTCAGGAGTAAGTGCAGTTCAATTTGTTTGCATGGGGAATAGCACAGAGCCAAACGACAGTGCTTTAATTTGTGTGCGAAGATCTCTTGTAAACAAACAGCTCCCACTTGGCTTTGTTGGACCTTTACCGAACCAAAAGATGAAGCAGCAGCGGCGCGCGCAGGGAGAGATTTGCTGAACAATAGTATCCCATTTGGTGGTTATTAAAAGAGAGATAGTGGGGATCCAAAGTGAAGTAGATGATGATAGTGGAGGATATATAAAATTATATACACCATGGGGGTTTTTCTGTAGTGTGTGGTACATCACACAGGTAGTCGTACTATACAGTGGCGGACCCAGGATTTGAGGACGACCTAGGCAAGATTAAGTTGCTATCCTCTATGCCTGTGCTTGCTTGCTTCTCTCCATTGCCGTAGGATTAAGCGTATGGTGCTTGCTTGCTTCTTTCCATTGTCGTAGGCAAAACAGCCCAGGCCACCGCCTGTGGTGCCTGGGTGGTGAGTCCGCCACTGGTACTATATATAGAGCCCCTTTATCTTGTCAAAACGTCACTTGATTTAAATGCTGGTTCGGTAAAAAAAAGAACAGCCGTGCAAAAATATGTATACTATCATTTTTTTTCGATGTCCAGTTGTACTTATTAAAAATATGTATAATCCGCGCAACCATGTAAAAAAACAATATTCCTCCATGTATCCCTTGGACCCTTGCCTAACCTTAAAATGTACAAGCACGAAAAAGGTGACGCGTGCGATGATGGTCAATAATTGGGTGTAATTTACTCAAAGATACGTGGGAAAATGGAGAAAGAGATGCATATATATATATGCAGGCAAAAGCAATCGACAGTGCCCCCCTATATTCTGCGATACATATGACTATATGAGCCATCTTCAATGTAACCGTAAATAATACGGGAGAGACGCTTCTCCATTTATATCTATCATAGCATCCTACTAAGTAATCGGTACTTATATGTATCAGCGAAGAGTGATTTCTCCAAAACAGGATCGCCAAATAATTCCTCCAAAACTGAATCCGCCATCATGATGAGCGGCGACAGCCCGTTAGCACGCCATGTTCTCCGCTGAATTGAAAAATCGACCGGGGGACTCGGAAAACCGCGTATCCAGCCAGGCAGCCACCCATTTGGTCCCGCTAAGGTTTTATTCGGTTATTCTAATTTTATGTGAATTAAAAATGTATTAAAATAGATTAAGATAAATTTTAACTTGCAATACATTTAAATTGACTTAATACTAACTAATTCATATAGATTAACGGTAAAACGAACAAACTCTAATGTCCGGTTCGCTCTTAATCTATATAGGCTGGGTGGGTTTAAATCACATACAGGTTAAAAAAATTCTTAATTTTTTAAATCTTATCTAATCCATATGAAAGGGGAATAACTGAACAATACCTAATGAAACAAAATATATTAGAGAATATGTGCATACCATGATTTCATATATATATTGATATGAGTTATGGTTATGGGTATCCATCCAGCGGCTGGCGGGCCCCGCCCACATGGGCTGCCTCCGGTCCGGATCCGACGGCCCCGCGGCCCGCCATGACTCCGTCGACCGAGGAATCTATGCATGTCGCCGGCCGACCCGGCAGGCCGCTCGTGGCTGCTTCCCCGCGGTCGCCCTCGCAGCACAGCCTTGCGCACGCCCCCGACGTCGCTGCATGCATGTGTCCGTGTCGCCGGCCTCTCATCTCGCTCCCCTCGACCAGTTCCTTCTGGCAGCCTGGCTGGCTGACCTGACCACCTCTCCTCCTCCAGTATAAAACATGCGCACCGATGCCATCCTCAGGCCGAACACACCAGAGACCAGCTCATCATCACATTCGCATACATCTCTTCTAGCACGCAAAGATCGAGCTATAGCTAGCTCTGCAACAAGAGAGAAGGAGGACTACCCTTCGCCGGCCGGCCTAAGGAGGAGTACGTACAGAACTTGGGACATGGAAACCGTCGTGGGCGACCTCATGGCGACCGAGCTGAGGCTTGGCCTGCCGGGCACCGTCGACGACTGCAGCCAGCCCCAACTGGTGAAGGCCACGCCGCCGTCGACGCCAAGGGGCAAGAGGCGCGCCACCGCCGATGCCGTGGAGGAAGCCGCCGGCGCCGAGGAGGCAAGCAAGCGTGACGCCGAGACGGCGCCCCCGGCAGCCAAGTGAGTAGAGATTATAGATAGAGCGTTATTCCAAAACTGTTCAGAAGAACCGTAGTGTCCCTTCTTCGATCGTAGCAGGCGCAGCTAGCTCCGCTCTGCTGCATCAGGTCCTGACTCCTGAGTCCTGACGCTACGTACGTATGTCACTCAACTCTCGCAGGGCGCCCGTGGTGGGTTGGCCGCCGGTGAGGTCGTACCGGAAGAGCTGCTTCCAGCAGGCCAGCAGCAAGCAGGCGGCAGCGGCCAAACAGGAGGCGGCGGCGGCGGCGCCCGGCTGCACGGCATCGTCAGCAGCCGCCACAAACACCACCAGCAGCAGCAGCGCCGCCGTCGTCGTTGGCTCCTTCGTCAAAGTGAGCATGGACGGCGCCCCGTACCTGAGGAAGGTGGACCTGAGGATGTACAGGGGCTACAGGGAGCTCCGGGAGGCCCTGGAGGCCTTGTTCGTCTCCTCCAGCAGCGCCAACAACCTGTCGGAGTTCGCCGTCACCTACGAGGACAAGGACGGCGACCTCATGCTCGTCGGAGACGTGCCGTTCGAGATGTTCGCTAGCACCTGCAAGAAGCTGAGGATCATGAAGAGATCTGAAGCCACAGGCCTGGGGTCGTCGTCAGCGAGGCAACAATGAAGATCTCATCTGATCTATCGAGAGGACCTGCATGCCCGGCAACAACACGTCGATCGATCGTCATGGCCTTATTAATTGTTTCTTTCTTTCTTTTCTTTTCTGTTTAATTATTTTTGTTGTTCTGGTTGGCGCCGCCGTGGATCGGAGGGATCCCCAAGCCGAAGGATGAGCTTGGCTGGCGCATCGAAGCGCATGCAACGGATGTGTGCGGCTTTGGTTCTGTAATAAGACAACCAGGGGTCCTTTTTTCGATCTGTTATTAGCGGCACAAAAGGAGCTAGATGCATGCTGAGGTTGTTTCAGTTCACTCTCCATGTGTGTCTGTACAAACGAAACAATACAGTTATATTTTGATCGTTGATCCCTTATTAATTTGCTTGAGCGCGCTGGTGTTTCTCTCTCGAGCTTTCCCGACTAGCTAGCTAGCTAGCTCTAGTTCAGCGTTTTAATGCCTTCGCCCGTTTCCGTACTATCTGATGCCGTGTCAGTTCATGTCATCGTCGTAAGATTGTTCATCAGGGTGAACCCCGATTAAGGCAAATTATTATACAGGAGTACGTGAAGGCTACCAACAATATAATGCTGCAAGCTAGCCATACAATATTGTAGCATGTCCAAATTGCAAAACTGCAGTAGTTCTTGATTCCTAGCAGCAGTTGACATTAGCCCAGCAAGTTATATATGTTATTATCAACCAAAACAAAACAATGGGCAACTTGTCCAAGTTTGACTTGAAACCAGAAGTTCCGGTTCAAATCAGCGTGGCATGCATGTCCCTGCATGTGTGTGATGGTGGCCTGTTAATTAGTTCTCAAGCTAGATCCACAAATGAAACCAATTAATGTGTGAGTGACCGAGCTCAGTCAAACGAGAGAGAGAGAGAGAGAAAAACAGGTTATTATTATCACCGAGATCATATATATCGATCGCTCAAGCAAACAGATCGAGCGCAGACACGACGCCGCCGACCTGCCTGCGTTTTGCTGTCAACACATGCGTCGGTCGAGGCACCCGCGGACACCGAGCATGTGGGCGCACATGAGAGCCGCATCGCCCAAGCATCCGATCCATTGCCATCAGGGGAGCTTCATTAGTAGCTAGTTAATGCACTCCCGTACGTCTTAAGAGAGCTCATCGTTATGGCATTTAAATTTTGTTTAAAATACTTAATGTTGGGTGTTTAAATGCACCAGATCTAATAGTTAGTTGGCTAAAAAATTACTAGTAAAATTAGCTAGCTAACAAATAGCTAGCCAACTATTAGCTAATTTACTAAAAACAGCTAATAGTTAAACTATTAGTTAGAGTGTTTGGATGTCCTCAACTAATTTTAGCAGATAAATATTAGCTCTAGTGCATTCAAACACCCTCCTAATACCTTCTTCTCTTCTCGATACACATCTTAATCTATTTCATCTATTTCATCTTCTTGTAAGATTATTTTAGTCTTTTATCTACAATATTGATATCATGTACCATCCTTAGGAGGCTATACTACAATCTTATTTAATATAATAAGGTCTCTCTTGAGTGTCCTTCAGAGATAAATGAAAAATAACAAGAGACGATCTCTTTGTAAAGAGCTCATATCTACACGACTCTTTATACATATTATCTTATAACTACATTTGATCTAGGGTTTAGAATTGTATCATGCGGTCATTTAATTATATCTTGTATTTGGACAACCGGTTCGAGGGATTAATGCTGTACATGCCCTTTCGGAGGGATAGAGTAAGTATAGCTGATTGGTTGTTAGGTCACTATCCGGATCATCATTCATCAGAAGGAAACTTAAAATAGCCAAGTCAATATCCTCCCTGTCCCTGAAATACAGCCTACAGATTTTGGAGCTCTAGCAGCAGCTAGCAGCCCTATCTTGTACTCTTCTACCTTCTTGGATGCTGCGTTCTGTATGGTTGCTGGCGTGCATGACGCCTGGAGAAGTGGAGATACGGCAGGTCCATCTGCTGCAGGCATAGAAAATGTTTCAGCACAGATTCTTCAGACCACGTCGTCCGACAAGGCAAGAGGGGTACCACGTCCATGATAGTGTATGTATGACAAGGAAATCAGTGGATACGTACATATTTATCTCGGTGATTCACCTTTAGTATATGTGCCGTGTGACAATGAGATTGACAAGGTGCATGATTTGGGTAATGAGTGTGGTGCCAAGCTCCAATGTGACAAGAGGGTACTATAGAAGCTAAAAGATAAATTTCATAGCTAGGATTATAATTAAAGTTGTTATGTCATATGTCATAAGTTCCGCAGATAAGTATCCGAAAATATGTATATTACATTGGATTTATGGTCATACAAGAAAAGATCAAGTCTGAAACGAAAAAAATGCTTGTCTAATACCGATTGAGATTATTTGACATATCTAAAGGAAACCTCCAGAGAAGCTAGTACTTAGCAGGATCCTAAGGTTCCATATAAATGAGAAAAGAGACAGAAAAGACCCAAGTTAACATGAAAATAGACAGTAAAACAATAATTAAAAACATAAATTACATCTAAATATTTAGGTTCAAATAGGGGAGAGCATAAACTACATCTATTCATGTGGCTGAAGCTTTATTTATGGTTTCTATTGAGTTTCAACTCTAATCTATCATTTAGGACTAAAAGTTATTATTGTTGTTGTTGCTGCTGCTGCTATGGTAACAATATAAACCTATGTAATTGATTTTGGCCATGTTTGTTTAAGCTATAACTTTTGGAGCTTTTTTGAAATGATGTTACTGAACTTTTGATTCAGAGAAGCCAATAATAACTTTCCAATGATGCTATTAGCTTCCTAAACTCAGGAAGCTATAAAAGCCATAAAATCAAGCTTTTTAGCTTCCCTTATTAACTTAGCTTTTTTGAGTTTCTAGCTTTCTTAAGCTAAACCATAAAGCTAGCTGTTATAATTGTCCAGAAGTTCAAACAAACAGGGTCTTAAGCACTTACTTTGGTTGTCGTTAACTATGGAACTTTTAGATGTATTGCAAATTTATTCTATCTGTTACAAATTTTCATGTGCACACAAAAACTGAAAGAATAGTACAGAGGGGGAACAAAAAAATGATGCAACAAGGAGAATAAAATTCTGATCCAACAAAGGCTATTAGAGCAGCACCAGAATAAACCATAAATTTTTAGTGTATTATTCAACTAAAGACAATAAATGTTATTTTCGCTGGCCCTAACCAATAGACGATAGTGAAGCTTAGGGAGAAGTTTCATGCAAGGATAATATTTTTTTCCAATGAAACAAAAGTAATTACAATGTTTTATATAATATAAGGATATGCACAACTTAGATACTATGTTGCGATTCTCTAAACACTAGATACACATAAGAAACTCCTTCATACAACCCAATATATCTAAGTCTTGTATCTTATTCATTAGAACCTCTCAAGATACTAATTTATGTGAGTTGTATGGCTAAAATCATATTTAGACTTAGAGAACCGTGCTAGAGACGTTCATTCATCAAGATACCGTCTCTTATGTTTTTTTTGCACTTACCCCCTTGATACCCCTTAAGATCCAAGATATTTATATGGGTTGTACATGCCCTAATAGCAGTAAGGATCCTCAAAGTTTTAGGCAAGGATAATAAAGAAACTTTCAATTTTTTTAATGGTACGGAAACAATTACAATCTTTTATAATAGCATAATGGTAAAATCTTTTAGGAATAATTGGATTTATACCATTAAAATATTACAACTTTAGATATATACCATTAAGTTCACATTTCATTGACTCATGTGAACTTTATATGTAAGTGAGATAACAATAATATATATTTAAAGTTGTAATCTTTTAATGGTGCATATCCAAATTTTCCAATCTTTTATGATAGCACGCTGGTAAAAGACTCCTCCAATTTAAGGGCTCGATTAGAAGCCCTGTAGGTATGGGCAGTAATGGACTCTAGATTTTCCACTACAAACTTTAAAGATTTAATCGAATTAAAATAGTACTCTATTTCTATTTTTTAAACTAAAATTATTTAATGTCCCTAACTTTTTTATCAAGATGCATTTCAATTGTGATCTATTACCATCTCTACCTGTAAGACCGCCGTCTTTAAGGCGAGCCCTCAAATTTATTTTGGTTTAGAAGTTGCTCTAAACGTCGCAAATCCCACTCTGCATAATGCGACATTTTATTTCCAAATTCTTCCGAAGACAAAAGGAAAAACTTCATGAGAGGCCACGGTTTACATACCATAACCGCTCGACGTAACAGCATAGTTAAAAACCATGTCACAAACCAGATAATACTACTAACAGAGTCAGAAGAAGCAAGGGTTTCTCCCATTTGTTTATGCCTGCTATAGGCTCATAGCGACCTTACAGTCTACCGAATACATGATACTACGTACGCTCATAACAACCCTCCAGAGCCGCTCAGATATGTACAACAAAACTGAGACAGCAAGGTTAGCTACTCCGACATCACAATCGTCATAACAGCCAGCCAAGCTGCACAAAAAATGGGGGCTGCGAAGCTTCCTCGTTCATAAAGATTATCGATTGCCTTCCAATGTCATGAACTCGTCAGCATACATGTAAGAGACTGGTTTTCTCTCATTGTCTTGCAGAGAACTCATTCTTGAGTCCAAAACTGCCAGCTGAGATGTAACCCAGTTAGGGTTGTTCCTCCCATCAACCCATAGCGCTTCACCAGTGTGCTTATGCTTGAAGTCTGGATACCTTGGGTTCTTCTGTTGACATGATTTAAGGTCATAAATCAAGCAAATGTGGAGCAGACTCTTCCAAACAAATTGATAGACAGATTACTGAAGTAGATAAACAAATACATCAACCTAACATGATCCTTCTGAAAGCTGTATTATGAAGCAGAGTCAAAGTAGCTTCTATCTTCTATTAGAGATTATTCAGTTTAAAATATGGACCAAACTAGTCACTGTCCATTCATTGCATTTACTTATTATTTGTTTGAACATGACAGCATATCTGGTGTATATGTGAGAAAAAATTGTTTAAGAAAAAAAACAAGTAATAGCAAGTCTATCTCCATAAAAAGCACACTGAACGTTAGCATAGAAGTGTTATGCACTGATAACAGGTCTTAAACTCTTGTCGCCAGGTTGAATTTAATTTCATATTTGTACTAGATTTCTTTATAGATTCAGGACGATGAACAAGTGATTGTTTTTAGTTCTGCGTGGCATATAGAAATGGGATTAAACCAACTAAATTCAATTGCATGACTCAAACAGTACTACAGCCACTAAACTTACGTTGATTAAGCTGTGAATTAGATATTTTATTTCTGCTGTTCTAAATTAGAAAATTTAGTGCAGCCTCTTCTGGTTAAATTGGAAGGAAATAAGGGTAGGTTCCAAAGTCAGAAGAGAATCCAACATAAACATACAGAACCCTTCTAGTACACTAGTCTTAAATTTAAAGTAACAAGTGAAGAAATTAAACACTAAATCACAAGAAAAAATATCTTCATAACCGCATTTGGCTGTTCATTATTTCCGTCTTAATATTCAACCACTCTACTGGCCATATATCCCTCTCCCTCAGTAAATATTTGAACTTCTTTTCTTTGGTTCTAGAGTTCTCATGTGTTCTCTGTATTTCTTTTTTATGTTTGCAAAGTAGCAACACTCAAAAGGAACATTTAAGTTATTCACATGCAAGGTAACTGTTACCATGTAAATGACAAGTGGCTATATCTTTGAACAATCCCAGTCTAACCTTATTTGTCCTGTTATCCCACCAGTCAAGAGGATTAGCAAAGAACGCTTGCCACAGCTCTTCAGTTGACCGAGAAGAGCTCATGTTATCCCTATTCTTTTCGTCAGTTGAATTAGAGGTAAAGTTAAAATAATCAGCACGCCTTCCACCTTTGATTGAACAAAAGAAGAGAATTAAATTTTAGCTTTTTATGAATTTTAATTACATTAATAAACAGCTACGAGCTACCTAGAACCAAGTCATGTGCATCATTGGCTAATAAAACATTTCATGAACTGAAGAAAGGCAGCTAAATCAAACAACTACTTCTGCAACAGTACTCAAGAATGATGCAGGTAAGAGATTTTTTCTGCGCCTTTCTAGAGACAACTTTGAAACTTTGGCAAAGGTTTTTGAGAAGCATGTAGTTTAATGGGATCTATCATAAGCAATATTTACTTTCACATACATATAAACAAGGGGGCATAGTGGTAAGGTTAACAGCATATAAAATTATATATTACAGGAAAATTAGTGATCCCGATATTAAAAAGAAACTTTGGTGCACTTTGGACATAAAACTTAAAATGCAATAACCAACAGTCAGGCAAAAGGTTTTTCGCATGTTAAGGATTGATATATCTTAACACAAAACAGAATATACAAATGTCAAGTTTGATTTGCCCTTGCAATTAGGTTCTGTTGGGAGTAACACTGAACTTGGCAAGCCAATGGAAGAATTAGCTCTCCCATTCCAAAACATCCGCAGAGTTGTGGATACAGGAAACACTTGCCAGAAGCTTGCAAACCAACTTACCTGGATTCTCACTAAGTTTATTTTCTCTACTGCTCTCTTGTACTATTTACAGTTGCAGCTAACTATGGCCATTACATAATACTAGCATGACTTTTTGCATGTGCAAACAGTAGATGCCTGTGGTATGTGCAAAGTCTAAGAACTTGCATAAGCTATATTTCATTACTTTAAGCTTCAAACTAATTAACCATGTCTGCAATCAAGAGTCCACTGCTAAATTAAGCACATAACAAATACAAATAAGAAACAAGCAATCAAGAAGTTAGCAAATCTAAAAACAAAGATTGACCATGAACCAAACAGTAGCCTAAGAATGTTCCAAAATAATTTGCAGCAGTCCAAACAACTCTACTAATGTTTAAAAAAAGTGGAACATGTCATCACAGGTTACGGACAACTATATCTCACAAAAATATAGGCAGACAAGAGGAATGGAAAAGGCAGCAATTTTATGGTAAAAAAAGGCTTCACAGCCTAACTGAGATCCACACCTGGGGCATCCTGGCTTGCATCTGATTCATATAATCGAACTGGCTGGGACTCGATGAAATTCAACTGTTGAACTGCAAGCTGAGAAAGAGTGTATCAGTGTACCCATTAATTCCATTATAATTACAGAAAAGATGTATTGGAGAGCGAATGAACAGTAGTCGCTACAGTAAACCCTAACCCTAACAGATATATACCCCTAGTGGGCTGTGGGCTAGGCCCATGTACACAGGTAGCTAACACCCCCCCGCAGTCGAAACTCTAGCCACTGCAGATGTTGAGACTGGATCGGAAATCCGTGAAGACCACCGACGGAAGCCCCTTGGTGAAGACGTCGCGAACTGTGAGGTGGTCGGGACGTGAAGGACGCGAACAGCTCCACAAGCTACCCGTTCGCGGACGAAGTGGAGGTCGATTTCCACATGCTTCGTGCGCTGGTGTTGGACGAGGTTGGTGGAGAGGTAGACGGCGCTGACGTTGTCGCAGAAAACCAGGGTGCTCGTGGTCAGCGGACTGTGGAGCTCGTGGAGGAGCTGACGGAGCCAAGCCGCCTCGGCCACGCCGTTGGCCACGGCGCGGTACTCGGCCTCGGCGCTGGAGCGGGAGACAACCGGCTGGCGCTTCGACGACCAAGAGATGAGGTTGTCGCCGAGGAACACGGCGTAGCCCGAGGTGGACCGGCGCGTGTCGGGACAGCCCGCCCAGTCGGCATCGGTGTAGACGCGAAGTTCCGTGGTGGAGGACTGGCGTAGAAGGAGCCCGAAGTCAAGAGTGCCCCGCAAGTACCGCAGAATCCGCTTCAGTGCGGTGAGATGCGGCTCGCGAGGGTCGTGCATGTGAAGGCACACCTGTTGGACGGCGTAGGCGATGTCAGGCCTGGTGAAGAGGAGGTACTGAAGGGCCCCGGCAAGACTCCGGTAGCCGGTGGGATCGGCAACCGGGGGGCCGATGGCGGAGAGTTTGCCCTGTGTGTCCACTGGAGTCGCGCAGGGCTTGCAGTCAGCCATGCCAGCGCGGTCGAGGACGTCGACGATGTACTGCCGCTGGTGGAGGAACATGCCCGGGGAACGGCGCTCGACGGTGATCCCCAGGAAGTGGTGGAGCGTCCCGAGGTCCTTCATCGCAAACTCCCGCTGGAGACAGGAGATGATGCGACGCAAAAGCTCGGGGGAGGAGGCGGTGAGGACGATGTCGTCGACGTAGAGGAGGAGGTACGCGGTATCCGAAGCATGACGAAGGACGAACAGGGACGTGTCCGACTTGGCCTCGAAGAAACCCTGCGAACACAGGAAGGTGGCGAAGCGACTGTACCAAGCCCGGGGTGCCTGCTTGAGGCCGTAGAGGGACTTGTTGAGCTTGCAGACCATGTCGGGTTGAGTAGGGTCGACAAACCCAACCGGCTGGGTGCAGTAGACCGTCTCCGTCAGGGTGCCGTGGAGGAAGGCGTTCGTGACGTCGAGTTGGTGGACCGGCCAGTCCCGGGCCAGCGCCAAGGTCAGAACAGTCCGGATGGTGGCAGGCTTGACCACCGGACTGAAGGTCTCGTCGAAGTCGACCCCAGGGCGCTGGGTGAAGCCCCGGAGCACATAGCGGGCCTTGTACCGCTCCAGGGACCCGTCGGCGCGCAACTTCAGCTTGAAGATCCACTTCCCGGTGACCACATTGGCACCAGGGGGAGCAGGCACCAGGTCCCAGGTGTGGTTGGCCTGAAGGGCCTCGTACTCCGCTTCCATGGCGCGCCGCCACTGTGGGTCGGCAAGCGCACCACGGACAGTCGTGGGTACAGGAGGAAGAGCTGAAGAGGAGGTGGCAGAGAGAATCAGGCGATCAGGCGGCCGAAGGACACCGGCCGCGCGGCGGGTGACCATCGGGTGGATGTGGCGAGGATCACGGTGGACGACGACGGGGTGGTAGGGCGTGACCTCGGCGCGGGAACGAGTCGGGGTGCCGCGTCGACCACGGCGCTGGTATGTATGGATGGGCTCGGTGTAGCGAGACGGCGAAGCAGGCGCCGGTGCCGCACTGGGCTGTGCGGAAGACGAAGGGGACGTCGAGGCCGCACGTGGCTGTGCGGGGGAGGGCGGGGCAGACAGGGTCGCAGGGGACGGCGAGGCCGCACGTGGCTGTGCGGTAGGGGGCGACGCAGGCAGGGTCGCGCGAGGCGACTCTGGGAACGGCAAGGCCGCACGTAGCTGTGCGGAGGAGGGCGGCGTAGAGGGCGTCGGGGCCGCACGTGGCAGTGCGGCGGGGGGCGGCGCAGGCAGGGCCACGCGAGACGGTGAAGTGGGCGAACCAGCGGGGAAGGGAGGCACGATAGTGGGAGAGACAGGGTCGAGGTCGAGGAGAACGTCAAGGTCGGTATGGGAGGCAGTGGGGGCGGAGGAAAAGTGAAAGGGAATTAGGCTTACACCTGGTTCCTAAATAATTTTGGTGGTTGAATTGCCCAACACAAATCTTTGGACTAACTAGTTTGCCCAAGTGTATAGATTATACAGGTGTAAAAGGTTCACACTCAGCCGATAAAAAGACCAAGTTTTGGATTCAATAAAGGAGCAAAGGGGCAACCGAAGGCACCCCTGGTCTGGCGCACCGGACTGTCCGGTGTGCCACCGGACAGTGAACAGTACCTGTCCGGTGCACCAGGGGACTCAGACTCCAACTCTTCACTCTCGGGAATTCTCGGAAGACGGCGCGCTATAATTCACCGGACTGTCCGGTGTGCACCGGACATGTCCGGTGCTCCAAGGAAGCGCGGTCTCCGGAACTCGCCAGCCTCGGGTTCGCGTGGCAGCCGCTCCGCTATAATTCACCGGACTGTCCGGTGTGCACCGGACTGTCCGGTGTGCCAGCGAAGCAACGGCTCCCTGCGGCGCCAACGGCTCCCTGCGGTGCATTTAATGCGCGCGCAGCGCGCGCAGACGTCAGGCACGCCCATACCGGTGCACCGGACATCAAACAGTACATGTCCGGTGTGCACCGGACACCCAGGCGGGCCCACAAGTCAGAAGCTCCAACGGTCAGAATCCAACAGCAGTGATGACGTGGCATGGGCACCGGACTGTCCGGTGTGCACCGGACTGTCCGGTGCGCCATCGAGCAGACGCCTCCAGCCAACGGTCAAGTTTGGTGGTTGGGGCTATAAATACCCCAACCACCCCACCACTCATTGCATCCAAGTTTTCCACTTCTCAACTACTACAAGAGCTCTAGCATTCAATTCTAGACACACTAAAGAGATCAAATCCTCTCCAATTCCACACTAAGCCCTAGTGACTAGTGAGAGTGATTTGCCGTGTTCATTTGAGCTCTTGCGCTTGGATTGCTTCTTTTCTTTCTCACTTGTTCTTGAGATCACAACTCCATTGTAATCAAGGCAAGAGGCACCAATTGTGTGGTGGCCCTTGCGGGGAAGTTTTGTTCCCGGCTTTGATTTGAGAAGAGAAGCTCACTCGGTCCGTGGGACCGTTTGAGAGAGGGAAGGGTTGAAAGAGACCCGGCCTTTGTGGCCTCCTCAACGGGGAGTAGGTTTGCAAGAACCGAACCTCGGTAAAACAAATCTCCGTGTCTCACTTGCTTATTCGCTTGGGATTTGTTTTTGCGCCCTCTCTCTCGGACTCGTTTATATTTCTAACGCTAACCCGGCTTGTAGTTGTGTTTATATTTGTAAATTTCAGTTTCGCCCTATTCACCCCCCCCTCTAGGCGACTATCAATTGGTATCGGAGCCCGGTGCTTCATTAGAGCCTAACCGCTCGAAGTGATGTCGGGAGATCACGCCAAGAAGGAGATGGAGACCGGCGAAAAGCCCACTACAAGCCACGGGAGCACTTCATCGGAAGAGTCCCGCACCAAGAGGAAGGAGAAGAAGAAGGACTCCTCCAAACGGAAGGAGAAAAAGTCTTCCTCTTCTCACCACAAAGAGAAGAAGGAAAAATCTTCTTCTCACAAGCCGCATCGGAGAGGAGACAAGCACAAAAGGATGAGGAAGGTGGTCTACTACGAGACCGACACTTCATCAACATCGACCTCCGACTCCGATGCGCCCTCCGTCACTTCTAAGCGCCAAGAGCGCAAGAAGTATAGTAAGATCCCCCTACGCTACCCTCGCATTTCCAAACATACACCTTTACTTTCCGTCCCTTTAGGCAAACCACCAACTTTTGATGGTGAAGATTACGCTAGGTGGAGCGATTTAATGCGATTTCATCTAACCTCGCTCCACAAAAGCATATGGGATGTTGTTGAGTTTGGTGCGCAGGTACCATCCGTAGGGGATGAGGATTATGATGAGGATGAGGTGGCCCAAATCGAGCACTTCAACTCTCAAGCTACAACAATACTCCTCGCCTCTCTAAGTAGAGAGGAGTATAACAAAGTACAAGGGTTGAAGAGCGCCAAGGAGATTTGGGATTTACTCAAGACCGCGCATGAAGGTGATGAGCTCACCAAGATCACCAAGCGGGAAACGATTGAGGGGGAGCTCGGTCGGTTCCGGCTTCGCAAAGGGGAGGAGCCACAACACATGTACAATCGGCTCAAGACCTTGGTGAATCAAGCGCGCAACCTCGGGAGCGTAAAATGGGATGACCACGAGGTGGTTAAGGTTATTCTAAGATCACTTATTTTCCTTAACCCTACTCAAGTTCAATTAATCCGTGGCAATCCTAGATATACCAAAATGACCCCCGAGGAAGTTATCGAGAATTTTGTAAGTTTTGAGTGCATGATCGAAGGCTCGAGGAAGATCAACGAGCTTGACGATGCCACCACATCCGAAGCCCAACCCGTTGCATTCAAGGCAACGGAGGAGAAAAAGGAGGAGGCTACACCAAGTCGACAACCAATCGACGCCTCCAAACTTGACAATGAGGAAATGGCGCTCGTCATCAAGAGTTTCCGCCAAATCCTCAAGCAAAGGAGGGGGAAAGACTACAAGTCCCGCTCCAAGAAGGTTTGCTACAAATGTGGTAAGCCCGGTCATTTTATTGCTAAATGTCCTATATCTAGTGACAGTGACCGAGGCAACGACAAGAAGGGGAGAAGAAAGGAGAAGAAGAGATACTACAAGAAGAAGGGCGGCGATGCCCATGTTTGTCGGGAATGGGATTCCGACGAGAGCTCAAGCGACTCCTCCGACGACGAGGACGCCGCCAACATCGCCGTCACCAAGGGACTCCTCTTCCCCAACGTCGGCCACAAGTGCCTCATGGCAAAGGACGGCAAAAAGAAGGTTAAATCTAATTCCTCCACTAAATATGAATCCTCTAGTGATGACAATGCTAGTGATGAGGAAGATAATTTGCGTTCCCTTTTTGCCAACCTTAACATAGCTCAAAAAGAAAAATTGAATGAATTGGTTAGTGCTATTCATGAAAAGGATGACCTTTTGGATTCACAAGAGGATTGTCTAATTAAAGAAAACAAAAAACATGTTAAGGTTAAAAAGGCTTATGCTCTTGAAATAGAGAAATGTGAAAAATTATCTAGTGAGCTAAGCACTTGTCGTGAGATGATTGACAACCTTAGAAATGAAAATGCTATCTTAAATGCTAAGGTTGATTCACATGTTTGTAATGTTTCAATTCCCAATCTTAGAGATGATAATGTTGACTTGCTTGCTAAGATTGATGAATTAAATGTATCTCTTGCTAGCCTTAGATTAGAGAATGAAAATTTAATTGCTAAGGCTAAAGATCTTGATGTTTGCAATGCTACTATTTCCGACCTTAGAACTAAAAATGACATATTACAAGCTAAGGTTGTAGAATTAAAATCTTGCAAACCCTCTACATCTATTGTTGAGCATGTATCTATTTGTGCTAGATGTAGAAATGTTGATATTGATGCTATTCATGATCATATGGCTTTAATTAAACAACAAAATGATCATATAGCAAAACTAGATGCTAAAATTGCCGAGCACAACCTAGAGAATGAGAAATTTAAATTTGCTCGTAGCATGCTTTATAATGGGAGACGCCCTGGCATTAAGGATGGCATTGGCTTCCAAAGGGGAGACAATGTCAAACTTAATGCCCCTCCTAAAAATTTGTCTAACTTTGTTAAGGGCAAGGCTCCCATGCCTCAGGATAACGAGGGTTACATTTTGTACCCTGCCGGTTATCCCGAGAGCAAAATTAGGAGAATTCACTCTAGGAAGTCTCACTCTGGCTCTAACCATGCTTTTATGTATAGGGGTGAGACATCTAGCTCTAGGCAACCAACCCGTGCCAAGTTGCCTAGAAAGAAAACTCCTAATGCATCAAATGATCATGCCATTTCATTTAAAACTTTTGATGCTTCTTATGTGTTGACTAACAAATCCGGCAAAGTAGTTGCCAAATATGTTGGGGGCAAGCACAAGGGGTCAAGGACTTGTGTTTGGGTACCCAAAGTTCTTGTGTCTAATGCCAAAGGACCCAAAACCATTTGGGTACCTAAAGTCAAGAACTAAAATTGTTTTGTAGGTTTATGCATCCGGGGGCTCAAGTTGGATACTCGACAGCGGGTGCACAAACCACATGACCGGGGAGAAAAGGATGTTCTCCTCATATGAGAAAAACAAAGATCCCCAACGAGCTATCACATTCGGGGATGGAAATCAAGGTTTGGTCAAAGGACTTGGTAAAATTGCTATATCTCCTGACCATTCTATTTCCAATGTTTTTCTTGTTGATTCTTTAGATTACAACTTGCTTTCTGTTTCACAATTATGTCAAATGGGCTACAACTGTCTTTTTACTGATATAGGTGTCACTGTCTTTAGAAGAAGTGATGATTCAATAGCATTTAAGGGTGTGTTAGAGGGTCAGCTATACCTAGTAGATTTTGATAGAGCTGAGCTCGACACATGCTTAATTGCTAAGACTAACATGGGTTGGCTCTGGCACCGCCGACTAGCCCATGTTGGGATGAAGAATCTTCATAAGCTTCTAAAGGGAGAGCACATTTTAGGATTAACAAATGTTCATTTTGAGAAAGACAGGATTTGTAGCGCATGCCAGGCGGGGAAGCAAGTTGGAGTCCATCATCCACACAAGAACATCATGACGACCGACAGGCCGCTTGAGCTACTCCACATGGATCTATTCGGCCCGATTGCTTACATAAGCATCGGCGGGAGTAAGTATTGTCTTGTAATAGTGGATGATTATTCTCGCTTCACTTGGGTATTCTTTTTACAGGAAAAATCTCAAACCCAAGAGACTTTAAAGGGATTCTTGAGACGAGCTCAAAATGAGTTCGGCTTAAGGATCAAGAAAATAAGAAGCGACAATGGGACGGAGTTCAAGAACTCTCAAATTGAAGGCTTCCTTGAGGAAAAGGGCATCAAGCATGAGTTCTCTTCTCCCTACACACCTCAACAAAATGGTGTAGTGGAGAGGAAGAATCGAACTCTATTGGACATGGCAAGAACCATGCTTGATGAGTACAAGACACCGGACCGGTTCTGGGCCGAAGCGGTCAACACCGCCTGCTACGCCATCAACCGGTTATATCTTCACCGAATCCTCAAGAAAACATCATATGAACTCCTAACCGGTAAAAAGCCCAACATTTCATATTTTAGAGTTTTTGGTAGCAAATGCTTTATTCTTGTTAAAAGAGGTAGAAAATCTAAATTTGCTCCTAAAACTGTAGAAGGCTTTTTACTTGGTTATGACTCAAACACAAGGGCATATAGGGTCTTTAACAAGTCCACTGGACTAGTTGAAGTCTCATGTGACGTTGTGTTTGATGAAACTAACGGCTCTCAAGTAGAGCAAGTTGATCTTGATGAGATAGGTAATGAAGAGGCTCCATGCATCGCGCTAAGGAACATGTCCATTGGGGATGTGTGTCCTAAGGAATCCGAAGAGCCTCCAAATGCACAAGATCAACAATCATCCTCCATGCAAGCATCTCCACCAACTCAAATTGAGGATGAGGCTCAAGTTGATGAAGGGCAAAATCAAGAAGATGAGCCACCTCAAGATAATGGCAATGATCAAGGGGGAGATGAAAATAATCAAGAAAAGGAGGATGAGGAAGAACCAAGACCGCCACACCCAAGAGTCCACCAAGCAATACAACGAGATCACCCCGTCGACACCATCCTCGGTGACATTCATAAGGGGGTAACCACTCGATCTCGTGTTGCACATTTTTGTGAACATTACTCTTTTGTTTCCTCTATTGAGCCACACAGGGTAGAGGAAGCACTTCAAGATTCGGATTGGGTAATGGCAATGCAAGAGGAGCTCAACAATTTCACAAGGAATGAGGTATGGCATTTAGTTCCACGTCCTAACCAAAATGTTGTAGGAACCAAATGGGTCTTCCGCAACAAGCAAGATGAGCATGGTGTGGTGACAAGGAACAAAGCTCGACTCGTGGCCAAAGGGTATTCACAAGTCGAAGGTTTGGATTTCGGTGAAACCTATGCACCCGTAGCTAGGCTTGAGTCAATTCGCATATTATTGGCCTATGCTACTTACCATGGCTTTAAGCTTTATCAAATGGACGTGAAAAGTGCCTTCCTCAACGGACCAATCAAGGAAGAGGTCTATGTTGAGCAACCTCCCGGCTTTGAAGACAGTGAGTATCCTAACCATGTTTATAGGCTCTCCAAGGCGCTTTATGGGCTCAAGCAAGCCCCAAGAGCATGGTATGAATGCCTAAGAGATTTCCTTATTGCTAATGGCTTCAAAGTCGGAAAAGCCGATCCTACACTCTTTACTAAAACTCTTGAAAATGACTTGTTTGTATGCCAAATTTATGTTGATGATATTATATTTGGGTCTACTAACGAGTCTACATGTGAAGAGTTTAGTAGGATTATGACACAAAAATTCGAGATGTCTATGATGGGGGAGTTGAAGTATTTCTTAGGATTCCAAGTAAAGCAACTCCAAGAAGGCACCTTCATTAGCCAAACAAAGTATACTCAAGATATTCTAAGCAAGTTTGGAATGAAGGATGCCAAGCCCATCAAGACACCCATGGGAACCAATGGGCATCTCGACCTCGACACGGGAGGTAAGTCCGTGGATCAAAAGGTATACCGGTCGATAATTGGTTCATTGCTTTATTTATGTGCATCTCGACCGGACATTATGCTTTCCGTTTGCATGTGTGCAAGATTCCAATCCGACCCTAAGGAATCCCACCTTACGGCCGTAAAACGAATCTTGAGATATTTGGCTTATACTCCTAAGTTTGGGCTTTGGTACCCTCGGGGATCCACATTTGATTTACTTGGTTATTCGGATGCCGATTGGGCGGGGTGCAAAATTAATAGGAAGAGCACATCGGGGACTTGCCAGTTCTTGGGAAGATCCTTGGTGTCTTGGGCTTCAAAGAAGCAAAATTCGGTCGCTCTTTCCACCGCCGAAGCCGAGTACATTGCCGCAGGACATTGTTGCGCGCAATTGCTTTGGATGAGGCAAACCCTGCGGGACTACGGTTACAAATTAACCAAAGTCCCTTTGCTATGTGATAATGAGAGTGCAATCAAAATGGCCGACAATCCCGTCGAGCATAGCCGCACTAAGCACATAGCCATTCGGTATCATTTTCTTAGGGATCACCAACAAAAGGGGGATATCGAGATTTCTTACATTAATACTAAAGATCAATTAGCCGATATTTTTACCAAGCCACTTGATGAACAATCTTTTACCAGTCTTAGGCATGAGCTCAATATTCTTGATTCTAGAAATTTCTTTTGCTAGCTTGCACACATAGCTCATTTAAATACCTTTGATCATATCTCTGTTATATGCTATGACTAATGTGTTTTCAAGTCTATTTCAAACCAAGTCATAGGTATATTGAAAGGGAATTGGAGTCTTCGGCGAAGACAAAGGCTTCCACTCTGTAACTCATACTTCGCCATCACTCCGAGCAACTCTCTATTCTTTGGGGGAGAAATGAGCATCAAAGAAAAGGACTTCATCCTTGGGGGAGAGAGTAAAAGCTCAAAAGCAAAAGGACCGGACTTCGTCTTTGGTATAATCTTAACTCATTCATTTATGACCAAAGAGGAAGAAAAACACTAAGGAGGGCTCTAATGATTCCGTTTTTGGCGATTCATGCCAAAAAGGGGGAGAAATGAGCCCAAAGCAAAAGGACCGCACCACCACCACCAAATTCAAAAAACTTATTGCTTTCCAAAAGTATTTATCATTTGGTATCCTATTGTGTTCAAAAGGGGGAGAAAGTAGTATTTCAAAAATGATATATCAAAACCCTCTTGAACACTAAGAGGTGGATCTCTTTTAGGGGGAGTTTTGTTTAGTCAAAGGAAAAGCATTTGAAACAGGGGGAGAAAATTTCAAATCTTGAAAATGCTTTGCAAACTCTTATTCATTCACCTTTGACTATTTGCAAAAGATCTTTGAAATGAATTTCCAAAAATTTTGCAAAAACAAAACATGTGATGCAAGCGTGGTCCAAAATACTAAATAAAGAAAGAAACATTCCTTGCATATCTTGTAAGTAGTTATATTGGCTTAATTCCAAGCAACCTTTACACTTACATTATGCAAACTAGTTCAATTATGCACTTCTCTATTTGCTTTGGTTTGTGTTGGCATCAATCACCAAAAAGGGGGAGATTGAAAGGGAATTAGGCTTACACCTGGTTCCTAAATAATTTTGGTGGTTGAATTGCCCAACACAAATCTTTGGACTAACTAGTTTGCCCAAGTGTATAGATTATACAGGTGTAAAAGGTTCACACTCAGCCGATAAAAAGACCAAGTTTTGGATTCAATAAAGGAGCAAAGGGGCAACCGAAGGCACCCCTGGTCTGGCGCACCGGACTGTCCGGTGTGCCACCGGACAGTGAACAGTACCTGTCCGGTGCACCAGGGGACTCAGACTCCAACTCTTCACTCTCGGGAATTCTCGGAAGACGGCGCGCTATAATTCACCGGACTGTCCGGTGTGCACCGGACATGTCCGGTGCTCCAAGGAAGCGCGGTCTCCGGAACTCGCCAGCCTCGGGTTCGCGTGGCAGCCGCTCCGCTATAATTCACCGGACTGTCCGGTGTGCCAGCGAAGCAACGGCTCCCTGCGGCGCCAACGGCTCCCTGCGGTGCATTTAATGCGCGCGCAGCGCGCGCAGACGTCAGGCACGCCCATACCGGTGCACCGGACATCAAACAGTACATGTCCGGTGTGCACCGGACACCCAGGCGAGCCCACAAGTCAGAAGCTCCAACGGTCAGAATCCAACAGCAGTGATGACGTGGCATGGGCACCGGACTGTCCGGTGTGCACCGGACTGTCCGGTGCGCCATCGAGCAGACGCCTCCAGCCAACGGTCAAGTTTGGTGGTTGGGGCTATAAATACCCCAACCACCCCACCACTCATTGCATCCAAGTTTTCCACTTCTCAACTACTACAAGAGCTCTAGCATTCAATTCTAGACACACTAAAGAGATCAAATCCTCTCCAATTCCACACTAAGCCCTAGTGACTAGTGAGAGTGATTTGCCGTGTTCATTTGAGCTCTTGCGCTTGGATTGCTTCTTTTCTTTCTCACTTGTTCTTGAGATCACAACTCCATTGTAATCAAGGCAAGAGGCACCAATTGTGTGGTGGCCCTTGCGGGGAAGTTTTGTTCCCGGCTTTGATTTGAGAAGAGAAGCTCACTCGGTCCGTGGGACCGTTTGAGAGAGGGAAGGGTTGAAAGAGACCCGGCCTTTGTGGCCTCCTCAACGGGGAGTAGGTTTGCAAGAACCGAACCTCGGTAAAACAAATCTCCGTGTCTCACTTGCTTATTCGCTTGGGATTTGTTTTTGCGCCCTCTCTCTCGGACTCGTTTATATTTCTAACGCTAACCCGGCTTGTAGTTGTGTTTATATTTGTAAATTTCAGTTTCGCCCTATTCACCCCCCCCCTCTAGGCGACTATCAAAAAGGGGAAGTCCGACTCGTCGAAAACAACGTGACGAGAGATGAGGACTCTGTGAGAGGCGAGGTCAAGACACCGATACCCCTTATGATCGGGAGAGTAGCCGAGGAAGACACAACGAGTGGAGCGAGGGGCGAGCTTATGAGGAGTAGTAGAAGCGAGATTGGGGTAGCAAGCGCACCCGAAGACTCGAAGATGGTCGTAGGAGGGATGGACGCCGAAGAGAGCGAAGTAAGGGGTGGGGTGGGCAACCGCCTTGGTGGGGAGACGGTTGAGGAGATAGGTGGCAGTGCCGAGGGCCTCAGCCCAGTAAGAAACGGGAAGGGAAGCCTGGAAAAGGAGAGAGCGCACTACATCGTTCGTCGTGCGAATCATCCGCTCAGCACGGCCGTTCTGAGGTGACGTGTAGGGGCAGGACATGCGGAGGTGGACGCCACGAGAGAGGAAGAAGTCACGGGACACATTGTTGTAGAACTCACGCCCGTTGTCACACTGGATGCTCCGGATGGTGCGGCTGAACTGAGTGGAGACCCAAGCGAAGAAGTGAGACAGGGTGGGAAAGGTGTCGGACTTCTGACGAAGAGGAAAAGTCCACAGATAATGCGAGAAGTCATCAAGAATAAGTAAATAATACTTATAGCCAGAAATGCTGATTACAGGGGATGTCCATACATCACAGTGTATCAGATCAAAAATGCCTGCTGCTCTAGAAGAGGAGATGGGGAATGGGAGCCTAACATGGCGACCTAACTGACAAGCATGACAGAGGTGCTCAAAAGATCCCCTACAACCAGAAACGGAGGTGCTGCTAGAGAGCTTGGACATCACATCACGACCGGGGTGACCGAGACGACGGTGCCAAGTCACAGAAGAGGCGGCGGCTGCAAGAACAGGCGGCGCAGAGGTCGGTGGCGGGGAAGCAGGCAGGCGAAGTGTGTAGAGCGGCCCGGGGCTGTCACACCGAGCGAGAAGGGTCCTGGTGGCAAGGTCCTTCACAGAAAGACCAAACGGGTCAAACTCCATGGAACAAGAGTTGTCAGTAGTAAACTGACGGACGGAAAGAAGATTTTGAATGATGTGGGAAGCAACAAGAACGTTGGATAAACGGAAAGGACCGGGAAGGACCGCGTCACCAACAGAGGTGACGGGAAGGGCAGAGCCGTTTCCAACCACGATAGAGGACGGAAGGGAGGGGTGGGGGGGATAGGTGGAAGACAGAGTACCTGCGTCCGGGGTGGTGTGGTAGGAGGCACCGGAGTCAGCCACCCAGTCAGAGACGGAGGTGGGTGGGGCCAGCGTCATTGTGGAGAAGGAGTTGGCGAGAGACTGCGTGTCCCACCCATTGGTCCAGGGTCCCCACACGGGTGGAGCCGGAGGCCCTGGGAGGGGAAGGAGCCCCTGCTGAGGCTGGGGAGGTGCCGAGGGCGCCGCCGGAGGAGTGGCAAGGAAAACCTGCTGAGGGGCGACGGGGCGAGGGGCCGAGGTGCCCGCGGACGGCCCGGGCCACATCTGAATGGTGCCAGTCCACGGGTTGTAGAAGGATGGCCACTGGGAGCCACCCGGGGAATGGCCCCGGCTGCCGCGGCCACTCTTGCGACCACGGCCGCGACCACGACTGCGACCCCCCCCCCGGAGCCAGGAGGTTGCCGAAGGGATCCAGACGGCGGGAGGCCGGAGTGCGGCGAAGAGGATCCCCCCCGGAGGCAGAGGGGGGAGCCCGAGGAGCGCTGTAGAGCGCCGTGGCGGGAGCGGCGGTCGCAGTGGCGGAGAGGCGAAGCTCCTCGAGAAGTAGATCGTCCTTGGCCTCAGCAAAGGTGGGAAAAGGCTTCAGGCGGGTGAGGATGGGCGTCACACGATCGAAGCGAGGGCTCAAACCGCGGAGGAGGTTGAGCACGAGGCACTCGTCGGTGATGGGGGACCCGAGGGTGCGAAGAGTGTCCGCCATCGTCTTCATCTGACGGCAGTACTCGTCCACAGAGAGATCGCCCTGAGTAAGCTGACGGAAGGCGGTCTCGAGGTACAGAATCCGAGTCTGGCGGTGGCCGAGGAACTGGGCCTCAAGAGCACCCCAGACCCGGTGAGCAGTGGCGTCCGGAACGCGAACGATGTCCTGAAGTTCGGCCGTGAGGGTGCCATGAATCCAGGAGAGCACCACCTCGTCCATCAGAAGCCAATCCTCTGACGGGTCAGGGACCGCTGAGAGGACGTGGTCGGCGAGGGCGTAACGGCGAAGGGTCTGCAAGACCTGATCGCGCCACCGGGGGTACTGAGTGGAGGCCGGCGCAAGGACGTCGGTGACGGTGGCCCGGATGCTGGTGAGGGCCGCCGCCTGAGCATGAAGAGAGGCGCGAAGGGTTGAGGCCGGGGCGAGCGCGGGCTCGAAGGTGTCGGCGCTGTGGCGAGCGGATGTGGGGGAGCCATCCGGCACGCCCTTGCCAGCGAGACGGTGGTAGGTCTCGGCGTACTGGCGCTCAATGGCGTCGACAACCGCCTGCTCCTGCTCGAGAGCACGGGCGGCGTCCTGGGCCCGCTGGCGAGCAGCCGTAACGGCCGCCCGGGTGGCGGCGAGAATGGCAGCAGCGTCTTCCGAAGGAGTGCGCAGGGAGGAGATAATGGCGGACGACTGACTGTAGACAGTGGTCGGCAGGGGGCAGCCACGAACGGGGCCCCCGCCAGTTGTGGTGACATGAGGAAAACCGGGCGCCAGCAGCTGGGAGCGAAGGAGGGCGGCATCCGGTAGGGAGAGGGCAGGAGCCGGCGGGGACCCGTCGTGGCCAGGGGCTGCCGCGAGGGTTGCAGTTGGGGTCGGCATGGGCGGAGGTGGCTCGACAGTGGGGGGAAGCGTGGCGGTGAGCACAAAGGCGTGGCTCGGCGGCGTTCCGGCAGCAGCGAAGGGATGTGCAGAGCCGGGGACAGCGGGGAAATGGGCCGCAGGGGGCGCAGTGAGGGCCGAGGGCGCGCTGGCCGCAGAGGGAAAGGCCGCGACGGGCGCTGCGAGTCCCGGCGGCGCGCCGGACGCAGGGGAGAGGGCCGCCGCGGAGGGTGTGCCGGCCGCAGGGGAGAGGGAGAAGGCCGCCGCGGGGGCGGTGAGTCCTGCAGGAGCGCCGGCCTCAGGGGAGAGGACCGCCGCGGGGGCGGCGAAGCCCGGCGGCGCGCCGGCCGCGGGGGAGAGGCCCGCCAGGGGCGCGGCGAGGGCCGCCCTGTAGGAGAGAGGAAGGGGAAGGGGAGGGAAGGGGTCGCCGAAGAAGGGAGGGGGCGGCGGCCGACCGGCCATGGAGAGGCGGCGGCGGCGGCTGGAGGGGTAGGGTGGCGGCGGCGGCTGGACCTAGAGCTCTGGTACCATATTGGAGAGCGAATGAACAGTAGTCGCTACAGTAAACCCTAACCCTAACAGATATATACCCCTAGTGGGCTGTGGGCTAGGCCCATGTACACAGGTAGCTAACAAGATGGATAATGAAAATGAGCATGTCCAGCAAAGATGATACCTTGTAGTAAACGTGCCGCTTCTCAGGCCCCTCATCAACAGTATCTGACACAAGCCGTCCAGCAACAAATATTCGGTCACCCTTCTTAACATGCTCAGAGGACACAATTGCCATATCATCCCAGAATTGTAGTGTTACCCTATAGTACAGTGACCCCATTAAACACTTAAACAACTACTTCTAGGACTGTATTTTTCAATTACCAAAAAATGCTCATCATTTATGGCTTTGAGAGTATGTAAAAGGCAGTATTATGTACCTGCAAAGCTAGAAATATTTATATCGACAACTCATGCAGTCACGCTTGGACTTGCTTGGCTATTCAGAGTTAACTTTTGTTGTGTCTGTGTGTGTGTGTGTGTGTCTGTGTGTGTGTGTGTGTGTGTGTGTGTGGTGTCTGTGTGCAAATAAGATAGTGTTAATTATTGATGGAGAGCCTTAGGAGTCAGAACTCAGTCTAATGCTTCATCTGTTGATACAATAGGCATTGAGAAATCAAAGCTCATTTGTTTATCATCATAGTACAACCATGGTTTCAAAGGTGACTAAGCATCCAAGTGAGAGCGGACACTGTTCCCGGAGGCAAGCTGGGTACACCTGGAAGCCTAATAACGCCTTTGAAACAGAGAGTACAACAGAAATAGGTAAGGTAATCTTGTCAGGTTGTGAGAAATTTTTTTGCAGGTAGCAAATAGCCTAAGGGAATATACTGGTTAATATTCACTGCTCCAAAATAAGGTACCTATTTAACTAAGCGTGTAACTCAGCCACAACAAAGAATTGTTACAGTTCCATTAGCACTTTCCGACATCACCCAATAAGCAGCAAGACAATTTGGCACAACTACACTGTCCATAAACAAAACTCAATTCCATGGTCTGGGCAATCATCTTTCTTGTTGCTACAATACATCAATTGCACAAACTGCTCTAGCCAACATATTACCGAATGTCTTCGTCGACCTTTCAAGAATCACGCATCCCTCACACTCACAAAGCTACAAACACCTACTGCGAATGACCCGGATAGTCGAACCACTGTCCACTGCCGGCCCCCAACAATATGGACATAAATAGGTGACGCTAGAAATGGTAGAAGAATTAACATTGCCTAGCGCCAATCAAATCAGTAATACCATGTAGTCTCGGTGGCCGACTTCCATACGGCGAGGCGACCCCTCGCAACAGCGGAGCCACTGGGCAGCTGCCGCAGCTCGACATCGGTGCCCACAGTCCCAATGAGCCGCACCGAATTGCAGATATCCTTGCTCCAAGGTATCTCAGACGGCCGCGGCGTCGTTGTCGACGCGGACGGCGCCGCCGCTTCACTGTACTTAGCGGAGCACCGGAGGCGGCGACATCGTGGCACCGGTAGCGGAAGGTGGAGAATGGAGGAGGGGAGGCGCCTGCGGGTGCGGCTGTGGTCCGGCGGGCTAGGGTTTAGGGTTTTGAACGGAGAGGCAACGGCGAGGATAGCCATGGCGTTATTTTCCCGGCTTTCACCGGATTGGGGACGTTGCAAGCGATAAATTTGGAATGTGCGAGGTGGACTTCACTGGATTGCCCACTACTACATCTATGACACAACATACCAAAAGGCTCGGTTACGTTTGTACCTGAAGACGGCTTACATAACAGTCGATGACTAAATACAGCCCAATTTTTAATCTAATTCATATATTGGTGTCGATCTAGAGGTCAAACACTAGAAAATGAATCGTCTGACGGTGCTCTTTGCGAATCTCGCGAGAAACCTGGAACCCTAACTGATTTTACGCACGCACGCACGGTCCGCGCCGCTCCGACGGATAGTCTAGACCGTCCGCTCAATCAAAGCCGATGCCAACGCCGCAGAACCGAAACTTAACAGGTACCCCACTCGACGGGTATCCATAAGTGCACCCGCACCTGACCAAAGTTTAGTAGGTGTTGATGTGAGTTTATATTTTAACCCGCGATTGACTTACATTTGAGGTAAAATGTGGTTTATTCTTTATTTGTGCAAAAATAATTAAGATATAATAATACTTATTTTGAATAAGTAAGTTGGCTAATAATTTACGAAATATTTTGTTGCCAATCAACGTGAGAAGGTTTAAAGCCGGTGGATATAACTTAATTATTGCTGGTATTTAATTGCTTATAGTTGAATTTTTGTTAAAATTGTAGACTGGGTAAAAAACTGTAGGTGACTTGAAATCCGACGGTTTGGATGCAGGTTTGAAATTGCACTCATAGGTGCAAGCGCAGAAGGGATTAAATAGACTTTATAGATGCGATCGTGGGAGGGTTTTGCTCTACCCAATCTGATCATTGTCATCCCTAGCTGCTCGTTGACAAATTAGCTTATCTTATAAGAAGATGAAAAGAAACTTATGTTTATTCTCTGCTTTTAGTTTATTTTAAGAAACAATTGAACTAGTAAGATGTTACATAAACATCTTGTTCGATACATTTCTGCTTAAAAAACTGTAAATCTGTACCAAGCAGCTTATTTTACATTAGACTTCACATATTTAAGCAGAATTTGTACAGCTTATTTCACATTTTGTTCACATATTTAAGCAGAATATGTACCAAACAATAGACTTCTACAACAGCTGCTTCTCAGAACAAACTAAAAATAGATAATAAATAGAATTTGTTCGCGTCAGCTTCACAGATAAGTTGTTTCTTCAATACGTAGAAGCTCAACCAAATATGTTATTCCCGGTACAAACTACAAACAATATCGCTACATGGCCTGAAACCGCGATGCGGTTAAAAGGATATGAACTGCTAACTCGAGAAGCCCAGAATACAATTTTCATAAACAACACTAGATAGATCCTGATCCTCACGCGCTCTCCTTGCTACTAGATGCCTCAAGCCCCTTCTCCTCCCCGCCACTTACAGCTGTGGGAGTTGCAGGTGGGGGCTGATCGCCGCCTTCCCCAGGCTCTTTCTTCAGTTCAGTTTCAAACTCCTTAGCCGCCTGCGAGAGAAGTTGGATGGATCACGGAACAATTTTACTGAATGGAAAAGGAAATAATGCTGGTCAGAAAACTTGATCTTCAGAAACAGAGCACGAAGTGTATGCAACTCAACAAGCTTTCAATTAGTATAATGGTGCAGGCTAAGGTGGATCAGTCCCATCAAATTCTTAGACAAGTGAGACCAAAAGGAAGCAGGCATATCATTCTTCTAAGTAATGATGAAATTATCAAACTAGTGGTAATGTGGCCCTGTGGCCTGTGGGTGACATATCTCTAGTCTCTAGACACTAATTTCCGCACACCCTGCCTCCTAAAACAAGTTGGACTAAAATGGAAACACTTTTCAACTTTTACACGCCACCTTTAAACCATTTCTTCTCTGCAGCTTTATCTCCTATCAAGTAGAATTGGGTAAGCCATATCAGCATGTAAGTTGGCAACGACCAAAACATAGATCATAAACCACAAATGGCCTCAGTTTTAGACCAATTTGTTGGAACCGGACCGCCGACACATGGCGTATCCGCACATACAGCGCGCCTACCAAGGCTGTCAGGCCGCGACACACGCGTCCGCACACATGACAGCGAGATTTAGGTCTGTTGGGCCAATACTCTCCAAAAAAGCTAACCCATTAGGGGGGTGCACCCACTATGTGGGACTATTCTCAACAATCTCTCCCTCACACATTGTGAGCCGAGATTTGTCTGAGAATACACTGGGTCAATCTGGCTTTGATACCAATTGTTGGAACCGGACCTAAACTGAACCACCAACACATGGCGTGTCCGTCGGGCCACCCACCACACGGCGCGCCTATCCAAGTCATCGGGCCGCGACACACGCGCACGCACGCATAGCAGCGGGCTTTAGGTCTGTTGGGCCAATACTCCCCCCAAAAGGCTTGCCCATTAGGGGGTTGCACTTGCACCCTCAAACATATAAACCATGATTGCTTCTCCACAACACACAATGTGGGACTATTCTCAAGACAATTACCCCCTTCTTGATTTTAAAAGCAATGAAAATTTAGCATCGTGGGGTTATCATTTTATAATAAATGTAAAGTCAGCTGAATCTCAATAGGTAACACTCTAACACGTAAGGCCTGTTTGGCAGCATTGTTTTCTAATACTGTGGTTTTAGAATACAATAGCATTTTTTTGGTTGTGACATGAATACTGTAGTTTCGATTACTCTATTTAAACCATGGTATTTTTTTGAAACCGAAGTGTGTTTGTTTCCATTATTCTGTGTGCTGCGAGCTGCTCTTGCGCAAAGAAAACTTGGGTCAAGATTGAAGTATCCAACACCACAAAAATTCTATAGTATTGACAAACCATAGTATTGAAAACAGAGTTTTGAAAGGACCAACCAAACACCTTTTAGCCTATAAAACTATGGTATTCTCCAATACTACAGTATTACCTTGAAACTAGGAAATTACAGAGCTTCCAAATAGGCCCTAAAGGTAACAACTGTTATCTTTGCTACAGCTACAGGCCTAGCTTGTATATGACATAATTCATCGGCGACCAAAAAAAACCCTGCACATATCATAACATGCAGGACTCTTAAGAGATTATACAACTCCAAATGGGCAAGAACAAACCACACCAAATTTTGGCTCCATCTCAAACAACTACTTGCTCCAATCTTTTTGATTTTCCAAAACGTCACCTAAATCCGACAAGAGGTAGTACTAAATTGGAAGATATGTTCTACTACTTCCCATTGCAGTTCAGAAAGAATGAGGTGCAGAAATTTCTATCACTCCAATCTTACATCCCTGTACCCACACCACTCATCACACTGGCATATAAAAAAACATAACTCATAAGCAGGGTTTTTAAGGCGTCGCCTAGGCGGGCGCTCGGCTAAACCTTGCCGCCTTGCCCGCGTAGGCGCTAAGGCGCTCGGAGTGTTTGCTTGCTCGCCTAGGCGCCTTAAGAACACTGCTCATAAGTCAAAATGAGGAAGCAATGTGGCCATATATCCTACCATTGGCATCCCACTAAGCGGTCAACAGCACAGCCGAGCCAAAATGCAAATTTGCAATGAATGTGATTTACTGGGCCACTGTATTAGCTGCCAAACTGAACAATATTATCTACTAGAGTACCGAAATCAGCCAAACTTTTTTTATACGGTTCAGCGCGCCGGGGGTGTGGGGGTGAGGATACTTCCTCCGCCTGCATATTCATAGCTACCAAAGCAATGACTTGCAGATTGGTAACACTACGAAGAAGACCTAAGCTTTAGCATCTCGAGCAAAACGGGGTGACAAGTTTCCGCAGCTGCTAACTAGCAGTCAAACGATTGTCAGCATCGCCCCCCCAGCAACCGCGAGCTTCTACTGACCACGCCATTTGGATTCATGCCCCAACCCTCACCTGCTGGAAGCTCTTGACGGTCTTGCCGATGCTGCGGCCGATCTCGGGGAGCTGCTTGGGCCCGAACACGAGCGCGGCGACGCCGGCGATGACGGCGAGCTCCGGCACGCCGAGCCCGAAGAGGCACTTGCACCCGAGCGCGCCGCCTCCCCCGGAGCCCGCCCTCCTGGGCCGCGCGGCTACCGACGCGGCCACCGCCGCGAGGTCGCCTCCGCTGCCCCCGACGAAGGAGGACGCCCTGGAGGACATCCCGGCCGCCGCGACGTGCGCGCGGCTCGGCGCCCTCGCCGCGGCGGCGGCGGCCCTCGGTGGCGCGGCGAGGGAGGAGGAGCACGAGTAGGCCGCCGCGACGGGAACCACCACGGGTATCCCCATGCCTGCTGGCTGCTGGCTGCTGCCCGGAGTGGGAGGGGGGAGGTCGGGGTCGCGCGGATATTTTTGTGTGTGAAGATGGGATAGCGTTCTATCATCTATGGCGAGTTGGTGACGGACGAACGAGCTGTTCTGACTTCTGACATTCCCGTCGTGTGACGCGTGTTCGTGTAACACGGTGCCATTTCGTTGCCCGTTGCCGTTGGATTGGATGCAAAGTGGGCTGGACGAGATACAGGGTGTTGTGGGTGCTTCATGGGCCAACAACCAATTTGTGGGTGCTTCGGAATTGGACTGTCTAATTGAACTTTCGGGCCTATTTCATTTTTTTGCATATCCTTCGTGGAGTGTACTTTTCAAAGCTCACCCTTTCGTTGTCCGTGCTACAAGAACTTGCTAGAAGTGTGCCATTCACCTCTCTCTCTCTCTCTCTCTCTCTCTCTCTCTCTCTCTCTCTCTCTCTCTCTCTCTCTCTCTCTCTCTCTCTCTCTCTCTTTCTCACACAGAATGGGATGCACAAGATGAAGAAGCGTGCACATTTGTAGCTTCTTTTTAGCACCTTGACTGATTGATTCGCACTCCGAGTCCACTGATCAGATTCCAGAAACATGCATGTACAACTGTACTGTACACCTCTGATCGTGACCACTCGCTTGATCTTGCCCTTTGCCCTTCGTTTATTTATTTATTTTGGCACAAGGGAAGGAGGAGAACCTTTTTCTTCACGTCCAATGGCTAGACACAATTAGACTAATCGAGTACATGACGGCAGCAAGACGACAACGAAGTTGTGCACTAATGCAGGGGGTGTTAGGTATCGTTCATCTTCAGTTTTGGATGCCTATGCCTTGCGTTGACAGTTGCGGTAGTAGTTGGACTGTTGGAGAGGGAGAGCCCTCTCCGGTCCGCCCGTCCGGGTCAGACTTGCTGGCCCTAGATTCATGCATGCCGCTACTCAACTTAATTACATGCTTTCAGCAATATCTGACATATTCTTCCCGATAGTATTCATGCATGCTACTACTCAACTTAATTAACACCGTTATTAGACACTATAATGGGCGTCTTCTTCTGTCTAGCTTAAGGAAGGGGGCGGCTTATTTCTGGGTTCCAGTTAGGATTGCCCCATGGGCCATGGTTGAAGAGATAGATGGTCAGATCAAAGCGATGAAGAACTCTTTTTTTTTTTTTTTTTTTTTGCCTTCTGGTCTGCTGCCTATTATCATGATGCATCTGAATTGAAAATAAACTCAGTTTTCTTGTGAAACGGATGACCTGACCAAAATATATTCTTAGTTTCTTGCGCTTGTGGTTCCACTTGAGCTTCTTTCTCTTGGATCTATGGCCAAAACCCGGCGTTTCAGCTAGTCGCATCTGGTATTCTGCTGTAACGCTCAGTTCACTTTCACCACTTCGCAGGCTGGATGAGGCCGTACGTCAGAAGGGAGAAAACTGTATGCTTAATTAAATTATCCGGCACAAGGATACAATACAAGCTGCTTGCATTGTCATCTTGCCATACCCCTGCCGGGCTGATCGATCTCGCTTTGTTCGTTTCCCCTGATCGGCGACGTCCATGCCAGCCAAGAGCATCACTCCTTTTTCTCCTCCGGCCGGGGTCTTACTGATTCTCGCTTTCATTCGTCCCCATCTAGCACCGCATCCACCAGACCACCACTAGCTACCTAGTATATGTAGCAGGGAGGCCACAGCTTGCAGCTGCCTGCCGATACTGCTACTTGAATCAACAGTTCAGCCGTTAGCATGCATTCGGCAAAGTTGACTTGAACTGCTGCTAGCTTGATGAACGAGAGATGTGGTCCGCGCGCGTACGTGCCTTGTGCGGGTCGACATTTGACGTGTTTAATGGACAGCAAGATGACTGGTGTGTGGTTTCCACGGAGTTCCATTGACACATGTTCATCCTCGTCCGCCATGAGCTCGGTGCTGCCAGAGCCCGGAGCCTACAAGTCACTGAAGATGATGTGGTCTCCGTTTTAAATTTCTCCGTTCGCCATCCATCTGATCACGCACGCCATGGCCATTTTAGTCCCTGCTGCTGGAGGGCGTTGCCTGTAAACCGACTACGACTTGCACCATGAATCTTCGCTGTAATGCTAGTAGACATGCCTGTCAACCTTTTGCGCTATGGTTCTTCTTCAATTCGCCAACCATAATTGGGATGGTATTATATATATTCTTCATCAACCTGATGAAGGAGCAGGTGACATCGAGTTGGACAGCACCTTGAACCTGAACCTTAATTGGATGGACTTAAACGGTTGACCGCATATAGATAGATGCATTTGCCACCCCCACCCCGGCCCAAAGCACATAGACAAGAAAGAATTTGCCACGCCCTCATGGGAGGATCTCGGAGGCAGCATGTATTTTGCTGGATCTGGGTGGGTGCAGGCACGCAGCTAGCTGCATCATTCGGACGGCGTCGCTGCGGCGGTTTGGCAGCCGCTGTCAGGGAAGGAAGACCACGAGTCCATGCAACAATGGGAATGTGCAGTCAAGTTTGGAGAGCTCCATTCGACGACTGGACAAGGAAACTGTTTTAATGCTGCAATCAGTTCAAGTTAAGCTCATTCTTTGAAACAGTTTCCTCTGGTATATCCTTGCAACATTCTTGTCACTAGCTTGGTAGCTAGTACACTTGAACAACAATCACGCGAGGTACCTAGTAAGGTCTTTAGTATACGTACTAATTTGACAAATAATCCCAAACATCACACATTTGATTGAAACTACCAGTCTAGTTAATCCCCAACATCACACGCTGCTGTTCGTCCTAACCAACTAATTTCACGTACACGAGATGAGATGCGCACTTGCTATACGGCTATACATGCTACACTGATACACCTGCGAAATCGTTCTCGCATTTCCTCTTGCGAATTTTTAACCTTCTTCACTCACGTGCCATGCTGTTACCACGTCCCCCAGCTCAACCCGGAGCTCCTCCCACCCGAACGCCTCGTCCTCGTCGCCGTGGCCGCCCTCCAGCCTCAGCTCCACCAGCATCAGCTCCGGCGACACCTCCGACATCTCCATCGACATGGCCACGAGGCCCGGCAGGACGCCCAGCGGCAGGCGCTCGGCCCCCTTCTTCCCCACAATGAAGTAGCCGAGCCTCGCGCCGGCCTGCGCGAGCCGCTCCACCGCCCGCTCCGGGGACGCCGTCGTCATGAACCGCTTCTCGCGGCGGCGCCTGCCCTCGCCGAACAGGCCCGACAGGTCCAGCCCGGGGGACATGGAGATGATGTCGAAGGCGTTCAACGCCGGCGGGGCCTGGAACGCCAGCTCGCGCTCCGCCTGGCCGTCCAGGAGGCCGCCGAGCTGGGAGTCCACGCTGAGCGAGCGCTTGAACCAGGGGTGGCCGGCGAGCTCCGCGACGGCGAGGCGCGTCGCCGGGTTCGGGTCCAGCAGGCGCGCCACGAGGCGGCGCGCCGGCTGCGACACCCACCGCGGGACCGTGTACTCCCGGCGGTGCGCCCTGCGGCACATGTCGGCGATGTTGGCGTCGTCGAAGGGGAGGTGGCCCGCGAGGAGGACGAAGAGGATGACCCCGCAGGACCACGCGTCCGCCTTGGCGCCGTCGTAGGCCCTGCGCCGGAGCACCTCGGGCGCCGCGAACGCCGGGGTGCCGCACGCCGTGTGCAGGCGCCCGTCGTCGCGGACCGAGTCCGGGAGCGCCGCGAGGCCGAAGTCGGACACCTTGAGGTTGCCCTCGGCGTCCAGCAGCACGTTCTGCGGCTTCACGTCGCGGTGGAACACCCCGCGCGCGTGGCTGTAGATGAGCGCCGACGCCAGCTGGAGGAACACGCGCCGCGCCGCGTGCTCGGGGAGCCTGCGCGACGGCAGCGACGCCAGCCGGGTCAGGAGGTCCCCGCCCGGGGCCAGCTCCATCACGAGGTACACCTTGGAGCGCGTCGCCAGCACCTCGTGGAGGCGGAGCACGTTGGGGTGGCTCAGGCGGCGCATGGCGGACACCTCGCGCAGGAGACGCGACGCCATGCCCGTGGCGGCCAACCCGGCCTTGTCCAGCACCTTCACGGCCACGGGGTCGCCTCCGCCGAGACAGCGCGCGTGGTATACCTTGGCGAAGTTGCCCCGGCCGAGGAGGTGGCCGAGCTCGTACTTGCCGAGGAGCGGGGGGCCGGCCTTGGCGGACGACTTGCTCTTGGCCATGGCGCGCGCGGCACCAAGGCGACGGGCAGGGCAAGCCGCCTTCTTCGGCTTTGGTAGTTAGTTTACAGGGTGCTGCCTTGGTGGTGCCAAGGTATATAAACAAACAAGGAGGGAGTGGTTGAGTCTTGTACGCTGTTTGTGTATGTATGGCGCTCTCGTGCCTCCTCTGGTTCCTGTCATTGGCATTTTGTATTTATAGCTGCAAGATATGATCACAGTGATCACGTCATTTAGATCCATGACCCTACTGGCACTACCGCTACATTTTCATTCAAGAATCAGGAATGTTTGTTTGAGATTATAATCTAGCTAGATTATCACTACAAATTATAATCCTGCGTCCTTGTCCAGTGCTGCTCCCTTCCCTCACTTGCGCCGCCGCCGTGAACATATTTACCCTCGTTCGCGAGATCGTGACGTTAGCACGGGCTATATGCTATTATAACCCAAATTTTTTTGAACTATAGTTTATTAGATTATATAATCTAGGCAGATTATAATCCCAAACAAACACACTCTTAAACCCTGCTTGTTTTCTTCCCGAATATATAATCTAGCTTATGAATTATATAATGATCTGCTTATGAATTATCATAATCTAGCTATAGATTGTATAATCCACCTAATAATATATGTTGTTTGTTTGTCTTTTAACTTAATTAAACTGGATTACATAGTCTATAGAGTAAACAAACAAGGCCTTATTGTATTTGGAAGGTTTATATTTGAACCAAGACATGAAAAGGTTGAGAAGTATCTTTGAACTCCGTAAAGAGGTTATCCCAGTTAATTGATTCTCATAAGTCATAATTCATCAACATTGTGAATTTTAGCTGCTAGTTTTTTTTCTTCTTTGGCATTCTTAACCGAGATATCCTTTTTCATCACATATTTCATAAAGATCTGGGTGAGTAATGTTCATGGGCTCCCTATCTAGCCAATTATCAGTCGAGAAGGCAGTTTTGTATCCGGATTTAGTAACAATGATCATGCCCTTAAGATAATAATTCCTTACCTACATTATCTAAAAAAAATAATCCCTCACCTTAGTCAATTTTTCCCGGATGGGGGAGTCAGAGTTTTGGATATTTTCCACCACCACTTGCACAGAAGGCCAATATTCATGGTCTCCAGATTTTTAATACCAAGGCCAGCAGCTCACAAGACGATATTTCTTTTTGTTCCCCCCTCCTCGCCAAAAAAGAAAAAAAAAATCTCCTCCTTTTTTCCTCTGAACTTTAATGGTTGTTTTTGGAGAAGATACATGGACATGGTCTCCTTTTTTCCTCTGAAATTTGTAGCGATGCTATGGGAGTTATGTAACAGATGTGGAAATCCCTGAATATTTAGGGCTAATTTGTGAACTCCATTTTTTTAAGAAATTTTCTATTTTACCCAGAAAAATGAGCTAATTTCTTTTGGAAAAATAAACAAATCTTAAGAAAATTATGTCCCAAACTAACCCTTAAACATTTTTTGCAAGGTAGAATTGTGTAAGATACTATCTTCAAGCGTGTGAACCAGGCTCTGAGAATTGAGTTCAACACGAACTCGGAAAAAGGACAAGGAACTCGGTTGCCAGTTGCCACGGCGGGCGGAACCTGAGATTTTTTTTTTCTCTTGCTCTCCTCCTCCAGCTCTCCAGCGCAGCGCGGCGCGGGGGAGCTGATCTGTTTGCTGGCGTTTCTGATGATCGGGTAGAGAGCCTACTGCCAGTACGTGTCAAGTGCCCGCCCTTTGGAGCTTGGGAGAGGCAGGACGCGGCGTCCGATTCTCCCACGCACCAGAGGTTCCTGGACGTTGCTCTGGCCTCACAAAAGCTGGGAGTGGGAGAGAGGGAGACAGAGCATCCTGTGGTGGCGCCGTGCGCAGGTGAGGTGCGAGAGCGAGACGTGACGAGAGACCGTAGACCGAGACGCGGGTGCGGCGGCGGACGCGGAAAGGAGCCGCTGCCCGCTGGGGTCGCCGCGGGGTGGGGAGGCTCCACGCAAAATATCCGCGGGGCGGAACGGAACGGAACCAGCGCGGCGAGGGCGAGGTCCCCGTCCAGCTTTTTCGGGGAAAGAAAATCTAGCTAGCGCGCCGCGTGTGGCGCCGGGGCTGCCTGGCCGTCGCGCTCCGGAGCCCGGTGGCGTACATCAGATGTCACCACCCGCGCCCGCACCCGCGCTAGGCGCTACGGTGTTGTTCCCGTCCCCGGCGGCAACAGGAACATCCAGGATAGCGCCAAGTGTGGAGTACAGTACGTAGATAAAAACGTCTCGCCTCGGGCGCCATACACTATCTCAGATACATATGGCAAACTACCTGGTAGCTAGTACTTGACTAGTTAGACCGGTGGTTCACGCCTACGGTCACGGGTCACCTGCACTTGGGAACGTTCGTTCATTCTTGCACTGCCTGCGCGCGCATAGGCGGCTGGTCGATACGCGTATACGTGATGACTGATGGACCAGCCAGAGCCAGCAGCAGCCCCTTGCTTTCTGGCTTCCGATCCGCCGTCGTGACACGGACGGGGTGGTGCGTTGGATTGGATCCATCTATCATTATCTGTCGTGCCAACCAACGGCTAGCAGAGCGCCCGCCCAGCAGCAGCAGCAGCGTCGCGAGCCTGGCTGGTTTCCTTTTTCGTTTTTCCTCCGTCGGTTGCCTGCGTTGGGTGCGCACCAGCAGCTGGATGCCGACATGCCGTGCGTGTCTGTCCCCTTCCTTCTCGCCAGTCGCCCCGCAGCACACCGTCGGTACGTAGCGCAGGCAAGTGGGAAATGCCGCCTTCAATTCATCCATCGTACAAACATCACCGAGCCTACGCAGATATATCTTCATCATTCTATCTATTATACGCATCCCTACTCCTGCGCGCGGGTGGTTATATACGCACATGCACCTGCAAAAACCTATTTCGCATGATTGGTTTCCCTGCTACCCGCGTCCATGTCCTCCGCATGCGTGCAAACCCCTGATTGGTTGTATGCACAGACACGTGCGGTACAATGCATGCCGCTTTTTCACTGATTGGATGCATGAGCGGGGACGGGAGATTCCTAGATCCCAGCCTGTCCAGATTCTACCCCCTACTTTTGTTTTCCCCGCAGTGGTTACCCCTAAATTATCTACATATACCCCACTCAACCATAAAATATTATTTTCTATACAAAAATTTTACATGATCTAATCTATTCTTTTTTTAAAAAAAAAAGAGCACACCGCATTAAGAATGAGCCTTATCAACAATACTTTCAACATATACAGAGGAGCATGAAACACTTTCTGCGTATGAATCAAAGAGGAAGCAGAGACCCTCATTGCATCGGTGCCGACGACGACGCTCTAGATGTTTTTTCTAATCTCCAAAGGCCCCTATCTCCAAAGAATCCTGGGGAAAAAAAGGGGGAGAAAAACACCGTGTTTATTAGCTTGTTTAAGCATGTATAAATGTTCATGAGGAACCTTTTACAAACTTGTGTAAACAGAAAATAATGTGCGAGAGGCCTTTTATTTGTAGAAGATATATATATTATTCCAACCGACACACCTCCTCCAGAAAGAGATCTATACACGGATCGGATTTTTTTTCTCTCTCGAACATGCGCAAGTGCAAGCTTTGGGCTAGTGCAAGCTTCTCGTCAAGGAGATGCAAATCTACACGTCCGTCCAAAATACGCGCTGAAAGCCGAAGCTTTTCACCTGTGCCGATCATACTGGAGATACAGCCTTTTATTTTAATTAGTTTTTCTTTTCTAAAACGAAGGATGCACTTGTTTCATGCAAAGTCTTAAACAACAGCAGCTAGCGCAGTGCAAGTAACCTTTGGGATACCGGAAAGGGCGAACTGAACCATGAACATGTGACATGCAAAGTAACACAGCCAGAAGATCTCGCACTAGCTGCTACATATGAGAGAGCCTGAGACTAATCAAACGATCGAATCGCATTCGCCCATCTAACCCCACTATGCATAATGCATGTATTGCAAACAAATGAACCCATGCTCTCCACAGGAGTATTTATATATATAGTTTAAAAAAACATTAATCTAAACGATGAATTCGATATTTATAGGGTGTTTGTTTTAAGGAACGAGCTAGTCCATATCATCTTCTCACTTCTCACTTTTTTCGTTTGGTTTGTGGAATGAAATAAGTCCACCTCATTGCTCTTAGTTGGTTAATACTAATATGAGAAATGAGATCATTCCACCAAACTTGATAAATGAACCAGTGATGCACCACCTCATTTTGAATTATTAGTCGACTAAAAATTACTAATGAAATTAGTTAGCTAACAAATAACTAGCTTATTATTAACTAATTTACAAAAAAAAATAGTTAATAGTTGAACCATTAGCTAGGACGTTTTTAATGTAATCATTAACTATTAATTAACTATTAGTTCTAGTGCAATCAAACACCACCTAAAATTAATTGACGATGCATGTGGGAGACGATAGATATTTTTGCCAGGTCTAGTTTCAACATCGCTATTCTCTAGTTCGATTCGAGCGCTACTATATATCTATATGGATCAATGCTGCGTTGGCTAGTGTGCATGTATATCTTCTTCTCTCCGCTTTGAGAGACTTCACTTCAAAGTGAAGTAAATCATCCTCTTGTTGTGTGTCCTTTTTTTGCGCGTCGCAATCTGCTTTTGAACTCCAGCTAGCATTTCACAGGCATATGTGTATGGCATCTTGCATTTCAACCAAAATTATCTCGGTCATATTATTTTCATAGTTAGGGGATACTAATTAATTCGTTTCGATCAATTCAAAGAGTTGAACGCACATATTCCTTTTGGACCAAGAGTAGTAAATCAACTAAAAAAAGCAAGTCTCTGCTTTCGGTTCGACCGAACCAGTGTACGACTGTACGTGTTTGCGTTAGTTTCAAAACATGCATGCACAGTCGGTCTGCTGCACCAGGAAAAACTTTGCCTATTAGTAGATAATCGATTTATGCCAACTTAGGCCATGTTTGTTTGAGATTATAATCTATATAGATTATATAATCCAATGTAAATAAGCTAGTGAGGAAACAAACAAACAACTTATCTGATAAGATTATATAATCTAGCACTTGAGATTATGATAATCCTATAAGCTCATCAAAGGGTGCTTATTTCAGCTTATTTTTTATGAAAGACCCACTACCCATGGCAAGTTGATTAAAATTACTTCCAATTGTCATCCACCTATCTATAAGCGTTCTCACCCACCAGACAATTAAAACAATCAAGGGTATTATTGTATTTGTATGCATATGAATAATAAGCCGAGTCCAAATAATCTGAGCTAACAAACAGTAGCACCTAGCTTATTTAATCCAGAGCAAATAATCCAGATTATATAATCTAAATTATAATATAGATTATATAATCTATAAGTTGAAACAAACAGGGCCTTATCTTAACTGAGCGTAGATTATTTATCCGATCGAGTAGTCTCCTCATGGAAGAGGAATAGTAGTGCCTATCTATAAAAGTCTGAACTGTTATAGTAGTGTGCACAGCAGATCCAGTCTAGCTAGTTTGCTTATACTAATGAACCAGCAATATGCTAAGGTATTAGAGATAATAACCGGTGCACATGAAGTATTGGTACGCGAATATATGCACATATAGAATTCTGACCTTCAAAATCAGAAGTTAAAAGAAAAAGCCAAAAATCGTGCGTGGTTGCTAAGAACATGAACATCTATAAATTTTTGTACTGGCCTTTTATATAGTTTAATCGTCAGTAGAAATATAAACTTAAAAAGTACAGCTGATAAAGTTACTTAATTTGTGTATACTAGAAAATCTTACTGTGCGCTCATATTTTACTTTAGCTGTTCTTCTATGATATTCACATATTGCAAGTATTTAAACATGTAAGTGCTGCCATATATATACAAAACCAGTTGCGTACCGCATAGAGATCCTTCACACATACACACACATATTTCATTTGAATTAGTAAACTAGGGTTTATGGGATCAATTTCAATGGACAAGTCCGAAAGTGAAAGACAGTGAGTTCACATGATTCATTCACGACATCTCTACTTTATTTTCTCCAGGAAATAACTTACATTTCACCAAAAAAAATACTGACCACTAGACCATGCAATGCTATCATTTTCATATATTTTAGGAAACCGATCTGTTTAACATGGGGATTCCGTGTTATGCACCATGCACTTAAATGTACTAGTACAGAGACAACTAAAAAAACGAAGGCATGTCAACGCATCATTGGAGCTATTTATTACTCGCTCCGTTACAAAAATATTAATCATTTTAGCTTTTGATTTTTATGTCCATATTCAAATAGATATCGATGAATCTAGATATATATGTAAAACAAATATATTAATTATTGTATGAATCAACTAAAAAGGTTAAACGAATTTTATTTGGGAATAGATGGAGCATTATATTTTTCTTCAATGCTGTTGTTAATAGAGGTTCTCTATACATAACATAACCATCAGTGTTGACATTAACATTTGACATAGAAATAAACATAATGGACAAGGTCATAACTATACATATACAGCATGTGTATCTTCTGCCATTATTGATAGTATCAAACAATTTTCAGCATCCAGGGTCCGGTGGCTTCCAATATCACGTTGAACTGGAGGCTACTGAGATACTCTTCAATAAAAATTAAGAGAACCGAGCATCTTTCTTACGTGTAGTTTAGCGTCACGCACGCATGATTGCTCCCGACTCCCACGATTCTTTCCTCCTATTGCCCCACCACATGTCAGGATGAGAATTGACGGGAATATGTAGCTCGGGTTTGTTTCTCTAAACTCAGCACATGCGTTTACTGAATTGCCTTCCATGCCTAATTATTGCAACTTCTCTATTAAATAATTCTTCGAGATGTTTATAAGATCAGAAAATGGCGAGACTGTGACACAAACAAATTTTAGCCAGTGGAGGTGGAACAAGAAACAGACTTGATGATTTGATCCCCGAGGAGCCACTAGCGAGAAAGGAACACATCCTCTCCCCCCAATCAAACACCTGTACTGTACACGAACAGGATCTCTGCAGCCTCCTGCGGCAAAAGCCAAAGGGGGTTTGAGCTGTTGGCTTTCCTATTTATGAACGTCACTGCAGCTTCTTGGTATATATATTTAGGATTTGCATTATTTGGGTGGATTTTCACCCACCTGAATTTGTATCTGTTTTGGCCCCTCGGCTGCGGCCCGCTGCGATTCATGTTTTGACAGTAGAAATTACAGTAGGAGGAGGAATGGTGCAGTGTTTGTTTGGCCTTAACTTGCCGAATCCAAAACTGCACCCTGCCAAACGATAGCTACGTCCGTGTCCTTTACGGGCACAGTTCAATCTCCCTTTCTGACCTCGTTTGTGAAGATCACAGCATTTCGACGCTTCCAAAGTTGCCAGCAGCAGCAGCAAGAGTCCCCAACGAACATGTTGAAATGTTTCGTTGGAGGTTCCCAAGCAGAAGGGAGATAGCCTCTTGTCAGAGAATGGATCGAGCGAACAGCCTGACATTGCCTGAATGGAAAAATCTGCTGGCGTAGGATTGCATTATTACGTGTTTTCTAGTTCAAAGGGCGGCACTATACAGCGACAGCGGCACGCATATGTGCTTCTGCTAATAATCTTTGGAGAATATTTCGGGAGTGAGATCTTTTCAGTGTCAGGCTTGTCTGTGTGTGTGCGTGTGTATAGAAAATTATATAAGTTTTAATTAACAGACGGCATCCAATTCTGTTTTTTTTTCTCTCTCTCTCGTATGATCTGTTGCATGTGGGGTGGGATCAACAAATGAAATGAAACAATAATTTATTCATCCGTTCTGAAACCAGTGGAAGATCTTGTGCCACCAAGATGTGATATACTCTGTATATGACATGCCTAGTTTTGCAAAAACAAAATGTTCAAATGGCTGAGGAGATTCGCAATGCAGTGGCAGTGCCGCAATTATTACTGAAGAACATGCTCTGGGTGCCCTCGTCCACACAGACTCTTGCCGTCTCTCTACGCAGGCCTCATGTTCATCCCTGTCCAAAACACTGGAGTACTTCAAGAAACAATGCAGTAGAAATCTGGGCGCTTAAATTCAGGTTAGCAATCATCATCCTATACCTACTATCGGGGGTCCCAAGTCCCAACACAATCATCGATCACGTAGCTATCGATCGGCAACTAGAGGCAGCAGCACTACAGCTAAGTACCTGAATTATTCTATCACATATTCTTCAGGTATATGCTCCCTTTGTAAAACCAAGGACCAAACCAACGGATGAGAATGGGGCATGGCCCAGGCTGGGTAGAGACAACAGCAGTAGTTTAGCACCCCTGACGGTGACAATCCGGTATAAGAATTCCCAGATCCATCATAAACTACTCTGCGTAGGCCATCCGTTTCATCAGATGGCGATCGCCAATGGATGGAAAATCCAGCTTTAGATTCGCCGCTCGCTATCGGAATGTTTGTTTAATTAACAGCGATGCCGACGGCCGGGGCGATGGTGGTGTGGTGTGACTTTGATGTCATATCGGTATTGTAAAAATTGAACCGAATTGACCTGGTAGCAGTTATTGAAGGATTAACTAGTAGCTACTTCTTCATGGTTGTCCAGGCATTCAAGGGTGGCGCGTTCCATTAGAACTGCTGTTGTATTGACGAAGGTAGTATTAAAAGAGAAAGGTGAGTATCCGGATATATATGTGGTTGATATTGGTTCATGGGATTCAAGACAGATGTGTGATTGCGAGAAAATGATCGGTTTTGATTGAGTTTGTGGATTAACCTTATCGCGACTTATGATGTGTGCAATATGTCTCTTGGTTTGTGATGCGTAGATCTACAACACAAAAACGATGGTCAACATCAAAGATGAAGGTCAAGAGGGTATGTGCCAAACAAGGAGTGGTGAAGGACGAACACTTAAACTTGGATTGATGGACTAAGAAAACCGGTCTCATATCGAGTGAGATCCATCTAGCATATCGAGTGAGACCCAACCGTCTAAAAAACCAGACTAAAAAAATGGACGCTAATCCAATGGATCTGATATCTCCTACACTTCATTTATTTTCATCCTTATTAGTTTTCTCCCTCCATCTAGCATATCGAGTGAGATCCATAGAGATGAGCTAGTCGCTGAAGAAATCTTTCATCCTGTTGACACCTTTTTAGGACGCCAATCACTCAACACGAACCAGCGGCGGTGCTCTCTGTATAGGGACGGACGGTCCGCGGCCAGGGGCCGGACGGTCCGCGGCCTAGCGCGAGGCTAGGGTTCCTGCCTAATGGCCAGACGGTCCGCGCCCTGGGGCCGGACGGTCCGCGCGTGCGCAGGGGCGACGGAAGATCGCTGGCGGCGCCTGGATCTCGCTCCCGGGAGGGACCCCATCGGGGAGGAGAGATCCTAGGTGATGTCTAGGCTCGGCAGGCCGACCTAGACTCCTCTAATCGACGTAGAGTCGAAGAGAAGCGAAGAATTTGTGGATTGGAAGGCTAAACTAGAACTACTCCTAGCATAAAATGTAAATTGTATTGATTAAAGGTTCGATTGATCATTACAAATCGGCCGTATACCTCTCTATTTATAGAGGAGGGGGGCTGGACCCTTTACAAACTAATTTCCGAGCTATTTCCGCGAATCTAGCTAACAACCGTAGCACAAAACTCGGAACCCTAAACTGCTCTGCGCACGCGCGGACCGCCCGGCCCACAGACGCGGACCGTCCGGCCTCGGGGCCGGACCGTCCGCCCTCTCAATTTGGTGCCCAACATATGCCGCCTGCCTTTTGGTGGAGCTGAGCAAACCAAAAGCATCTTAACACGATGTGATTACATCGGTTTTCTTAAGCATCTTGCCACATACTAGGATGGTACTGCTTGAGAAACGCCCATTCAAAGCGTTGGGCAAATCCTTGCCTTGTAATGTTTGTAGTAAATAGACGTTACCAGACATTACCTGTTTTACTTTATAAGGACCCTCCCATCTTGGCGACCATTTCCCAAACTTTCGATCTTTATTCCTTAAAGGTAGGATGGTCTTCTACACCAGGTCCCCTACTTGAAATGACTTTGCTTTGACCTTCTTGTTGTAGGCCCTGGCTACCATGATCTTGTCCTTTTCTATTGCTCCCAAAGCTATCACCCTCTTGTCGGTCACCTCATCAATATTATCCATCATTGAATTATAATAATCAATGACGGTTAGATCATTCTGTCTGGCGAACCTGACAGCATTCAAACTTATTTCCACAGGCAACACTGCTTCCTGCCCATAGACAAGCTCAAAAGAAGATACTTTAGTAGCACTATGTTTAGATATTCTGTGAGCCCATAAAGCTTCGGACAAAATCTTATGCCAATGCTTAGGATTATCGAATATCTTCTTTTTTATCAAGTTAATCAATGTCCTATTACTAGACTCGGTCTGTCCATTGGCCTGAGCATAATATGGAGATGAATTAAGCAACTTAATTCTATATAATTCAGCAAATTCACGTACCTCCTTTGACATAAAAGAAGTTCCTTGATCTGTAGTCAAGGTCTGGGGAATGTCGAATCCATGAATAATATGCTCAGTTATGAACTCAATTACCTCCTTGTGTGTCATGTTCTTTAGAGCAACGACTTCAGTCCATTTGGTAAAGTAGTCAGTGGCAACTAACACGAACTGATGCCCCTTTGATGATGAAGGATGAATTTCTCCTATAAAGTCTAATCCTCATCCTCTAAAAGGCCAAGGCTTGATGATAGGATGTAATTTGACTGCAGAGACCAACTGTAGATCACCGAATTTTTGACACACTTGGCATCCTTTGCAGTACTTGAAACAATCAGCTATCATATTAGGCCAATAAAAACCAGACCTTCGCAAAAACCACTTCATTTTTGGAGCCGATTGATGGGTACCACAAATTCCTTCATGTACTTCGGCCATGGCTAGTATAGCATCATCTGGGCCCAAGCACTTTAGCAGGACGTCGTTGACTGTTCGGCGGTAGAGTTCATCTGTCATCAAAACATACTTGAAAGGTGTGCGTCGAATGTTCTTTTCTGTCCTGATATTGGGATTTCATAAATAATTAGTTATGGGCGTCCTCCAATCACTTGTATCGGCTTCATTATGAGCCGAATCAATTAGGAGAACTTTCCTAGTAACCCCAGACGGTCCGGAGTCTTTGCTCGGACGGTCCGCAACCTGGGGAATTGGCCCTGCACTGGTTATCAGATTTTCAGTGTTGTGAAATCTCCCTTGCTTTATCCGATAACCTGATGCATCTTGTGCCAAATTGTTAGCTCTATGATTCTCAACTCTAGAGATACGCCGAATACTGAATTCGTCAAAAGAATGAATTATGCCCCAACATTTTTCAAGGTAACTATTTAGAGTACCATCAAAACATTGATATTCTTCTAACACCTGTTGGACGACCAACTGAGAATCACCAAATGCCTTCACATGTTTTACTCCTATACAATTTAAAAGTTCCAAGCCAAACAAAAGGGCTTCATATCCGGCTTGATTGTTAGTGCAATAAATTTTCAATCGGCTAGAGAAGTCGAAGGAGACATTACTTGGTGAAACAAGCACAATGTCAATCCCTTGCCCTTTATTGCAAACGGATCCATCAAAATATAAAGTCCAAGGAGTAATAATGAGGTATGACATGTCTAGTTTATGAGTATCATTAATCCGATGTTCTACAATAAAATCCGCTACGACCTGGCCTCTCATAGATTTCAATGGTTCATAGGCCAAGTCATATTCTATGAGTGCATAAGCCCACTTACCAATTCTACCACTCATAATTGGGTTATGCAATATGTATTTAATCACATCGGCTTGACCAAAAATAATGCAATGACTAGACAGTAAATAACATCTACACTTGGTGCGTGCATAAAACAAGCATAAGCATAACTTCTCAATAAAAGTGTACCTCGTTTCAGCATCCACCAACCTCCGACTTAGATATGTCACCACATGCTCCTTTCCCTCGGTTTCTTGTGTCAGAACAGCCCCAATGACCTTATCTTCAGCTGCAATGTATAATCGGAATGGTACTCCTGCTCGTGGTGCTTTTAATACAGGAGCCGAAGACAAGTATTTTTTAATGAGATCAAATGCTTCCTGCTGCTCTGCCCCCAAGCGAATTCGGCATCATTCTTAAGCCGAAGGATAGGGGTGAAGGCATCAATCTTCCCAGCTAGGTTAGAAATAAACCTTCATAATTAATTCACCTTGCCGAGAAACTTTTGCACTTCGACCTTACAGGTCGGAGGTCCCACATTCTGAATAGACTTAATTCGGTCAGGTTCTATCTCTATACCATGTTTATGGATGACAAATCCTAAAAACTTACCAGCCGACACTCCAAAAGCACATTAACATGGGTTCATTTTCAAACCATACTGACGCATTTTATCAAAGGCTTTGCGCAAATCAGCTACATGAGAACTAAACTCAGCCGATTTGACTACAATATCATCAATGTAGACTTCCACAGTGTTTCCCAACAGCTCATGGAAGATCAAATTCATAGCCCTCTGATAAGTAGCACCAGCATTTTCAGACCAAATGTCATGACAACCTATTCAAATAAACCAATGAAGCCTGGACATATAAAAGCCATTTTAGACGCATCTTCTTCGGCCATGAAAAACTGATTATATTCGGCATTACCATCAAGAAAGCTAATAATTCTATTCCCTGATGCATTATTGATTAACATGTCGGCTATGGGCATGGGATACTCATCTTTAGGAGTTGCTCTATTTAAATTGCGAAAATCAATGCATACTCTAAGTTTACCTGACTCCTTCTCCACCGGCACAATATTGGAGACCCACTCTGCATATCTGCAAGGTCTAACAAAATCAGCTTCTAGCAGCCGGTGGATTTCGTCCTTGATTCGTGGGAGAAGGTCTGGACGAAATGTTCTAGCTTTATGCTTGAAAGGTCTGAAACTATACTTAATGGGCAGTCGATGCTCTACGATCTCTCGGCTTAATCCCGACATCTCAGTGTAATTCCAAGCAAAGCAATTCGAATATTCTTTCAATAGACCGATCATTTCATTTCTAGGATCGGTCTCCAGGGTTTTGTTTACAAAAGTCGGCCTTGGAGTTTTACCATCTCCTATGTCAATCTCCTCCAAAGGATCGGCCAATGTAAACCCCTGTCCTAGTTTATCAAGATCTCTGAATTCCTCTATCATGTCTACCACAGAGGAATCAGATGATCTTTGTGTGATGGCGGACTCTCCAGTCTCGGGGGCCAGATTATTCGTAACACTGTCTTTACGCTGTGGTAGATGTTCGGTCTTAAAGTCCGAACTATTTTGTGAAAGACCAGACCATCCGGCCTTAGAAGCCAAACTGTCCGTGACCAAGGACTAAACTTTATTTGGGATTTAGCCGATTCTCCATCGGCTCTATCATTACAGGAATGAAACCCTTCTTATCTATACTTATGAACTGATAATCAGAAAAATCTACTCATGTGAGACATGTAGAAGTCTCATAAGTCCAGAGTACAGGGGCATCTGCCACAGCGATACAGGCCGATACATCCTTGTTCTATATCATCGCCTACCCATTGTATTAACATTTGATGTAATGTAGAAGGTATACATTGGTTGGCATGAATCTAATATCTGCCTAGGATTAGACTATAATTTTCTTCTACATCAGCGACGAAGAATGCAGCAGCAAGGGTCTTAGTCCCGATGGTTAATTCAACGGACGTGACTCCCCTGGCTTTGATCGAACTATCAGTTCCAACACCGCTGAGGGTCATGTTGGTCTTGACAAGTTCGTCATCTTGTTTACCTAATTTTCTGTACAATGAATAAGGTATTAGATTTACAGCCGCCCCTCCATCTACCAACATTTTAGCAATCGGTATTCCATCAATGTGACCGCGCACGAAGAGCGGTTTTAAATGATTTACCGATTCCTTTGGTTTAGTAAAGGCGGCTTCTTTAGGACCAAAATCAAACTGGGCAACAACAGGTTCATCGTCGCCGACAATAGTACAATCAGCGGAAAATGTAATAACATTTACATCCATACCTAGGCGCTCTGGAGAAGCTTCGTAGTCGACCAGGTCTTCTCCCAGTAGGTCATCCTCCTCCATTGGTGTTGGCACATCGTCGGAGGCATCCTGGTGTGCTGCGAACGGTCCGGACTCAAGGGTCAGACGGTCGGCGCCTGGTGTAGATGGTCCAGCTTTTTTAGCTGGGATGTCTGCCATACCTGCAAGGTGCTATACAAGTGCTGTTTTATTTTCTATTTTTGTGGCCATTTGCTTTTCCTCAATGGCCTTTGGTCTCCATTTCTTTTGCGGTGGCGGGTACTGTGGATGTGTGTCATTGAATATCTTTTCTGCCTCCTTTTCCTGGTTCTCTTTTGCCCTTAGGCGGCGTTGTAATTTTCGCTTTTGGGACCGTGTCAATCCCGCTGGGCACCATCGAGGCAAGGAGTATTTTGGATCGGCTGTTTTGATGGTAGTCGTATCTTCTTTTTTGGTTGTGTTGGCCGATTCACCAAAAATCATCGACCCCTCATTATCTTCCTGTATGATGACCTCTGTAGTACCTATTTTGATGATATCCTTTTTTATTGTTCTTTCGGTCGCTGCAGGCACATGCTGAAGGATTACGGGGAGGCTACGCTAGCGCAAAACAAATTTTTCATCCCTATAATACCAAGAACTACTGCGGTTATAGGTCATGGAATTACCACTAGACGCGTAGAGCAGCGGAAGACGTCTCGATGTAGACGAACGCGTCGAGCAGTGCCGTGCAGTCGCCGGCATCCTTCACGTCCTCGCACGGTTCGTCCAAGTGCTCCAGATGCAGCACCTCCGAGGTATCCACATGTACAGGGAGGAAGCGCCGCGTACCGAACTGCTAGGTTCGCGACGGCGGCTTGGCGAGGGCGAGAGGCGAGCGGCGGCTGCTGATTTGCAGGTGGCGAATTAGGTTATTCTTAACCGCGCCCCCGCCCCTCATTATATAGGCGTTATGGTGGGCTTCTGACGCCGAGGCCCATCATTAACCCTAAAGCACAGTCTAATTTCGGATCTAATCCGAATTAGGCTTCCTTCCCCTTAAGTGTGTGACCCTATAGGTTCACGTACAAATAGACATAGCCCGAGTACTCTTACTTGGTCTAATAATTGACAGCGGCCTCTAGCAATACATGTCAACTCCTATGTGTACGTAAAGATCATATCAGACGAACCATTGCGACATTACGTACATGCTGTTCCCTTTGTCTCACGATATTTGGTCTGGCTCTAAGCTGACCTCTCTTTCTCGATACTGTGAATTGGAATCCTTTCAATGGTTAACTCTTAACCCTAGCACGGCCATGCATTTCTTGATCCAATCACTCGAGGGGCCCAGAGATATCTCTCTCACAAAGAGAGGGACAAATTCCATCTTGACTGACCATGCCTCATAGCATGCTTCCTGACAAACCCAAAACTACCTTTATAACTACCCAGTTACGGGATAGCGTTTGATAGTCCCTAAGTAAGTCAATTCACATCTTGAGAACATGCGACAATCTCAGGTCTAAGGATACAGTATTCATGTTGCAAGAAGAGAACTATATTACAATATCTCACGTTGGGTCGGTCCAGCCTCATGTCATACATGCGCCCACATTATTAATTTAACATCTCCATGTTCATGACTTGTGAAATGTAGTCATCAACTAATACATGTGCTAGTCATCGACTCTGACTAGGGACATCATTTAGAATAACCATATAAGTAAAGAATCTCACAAACAATTCACATAATTGCTAATCAATACAAGGTGCCTTCCATGGATATTCAATTAAGCAATATATATATCATGGATACAAAGAAATATGCTCATCTCTATGATTATCTCTAGGGCATATTTCTAACACATGCCCCCCTGCCGGATTGGTCGGCCTTTGAGGCCAAGTACTCTGGCAATCTTGTTGAGCCTGTGTCTGGTGACCGGATTGAGCGACGCTCAATCGACCTTGTACTGGAAATGCCAACCTGTTGAATACAGATGTTTGGGGTGCCCCCCAAGCGGGGTACTGTGGCATCCCAAATAGATATGGTGGCATGCCCCACATTTGATTTGGGACATATGGTGGAGGTAAATATGTGTATGGATATGGCATAGGTGGATAAGGGGGTGGAGGTGTCCATGTAGGTATGTTAGGTCTCAATTGGACAATATGACCTTCCATTTCTTTCGATTGGTGGGGTGGTCCAATCGGTCTTACCTGACATTGCTCACGAATGGGCGAGCGAGGTCGCTTCGCTGGTCGGTCACTGGGACCGGCCTTCTTTTTCACATATTTGGATAATAATTGATCGAAAGTCGGGCCGGATTTGACCACCCGACCAGCTACTTTTAATGTATTTGTTTTCCACATACCTATCTTTGGTCGTCGTGGTTTGAAGGTACGCGGTCGTTGTAGGTCTTGAGTATGATCAGACCGTCCGCTGGAATTCTCCGGACCATCCGGCGTGGTCCCGGACCGTTTGCGCCTGTGCGGCGGACCGTCCGAGATGCACAGCACGGGCTCCTATTCCTTGGTCTGCGTTTGCCCCCCAGCGCTGAGGGTCGTGATGGTCACCTTAAGAGTCTCCCCTCCATCGGGAGTCTTCTCGGCCACCACTTTCCTGCAAGAAATTTTATGATTGCCATCAGCCTCTCTTGTATTGCCGATGATTATCTCTTTGTCTTTGCCGTTATCGGCTGTGTTTGGCCGAACCAGGATCCTCTTGCCCTCAAAATCGATCATGTTCATCGGAAAGGGCTCCGTGTCCACTTGCATTTCCTGAAATTTCAATCGTCCTTCGTTAATGGCCGATTGAATCTATCGACGGAATACATTACAATCATTAGTGGCATGAGAAAATGAGTTATGCCACTTGCAGTATGCACGATGTTTCAGTTCGTCGGCGAATGGAATAGTGTGATTTATTTTAATGTTGCCATTTTTGAATAATTCATCAAATATTTTATCACATTTACCAACATTAAATGTAAATTTAACCTCCTCTTGCCGTTTCTTTTGAACCGGCTGCAAGGAGGAACAAGCCGAAGATTTGGCCTGCTTTGGCCAAACCATTTTAGCAGTGTATACCTCTGTTGATTCGTCGTCCGAGATACTTTGATCGCACTCTACTATGTGGACATTGTGATGAATGGTTTTGGCAGTCTCTTTGCTTCGGCTTTCACAGGCCAAAGCTCTCTGGTGTAATTGTGCTAGCATGAAAAATTGGATGCCTTCTAATCTTTCTTTTAAATAATATCACAGTCCATTAAAGGCTAATCCTGCTAGCTGTTTTTCTGCTAAGTGTATTTGGAAGCATCAGTTTCTTGTATCCCGGAACCTCCGGATGTATTCATTAACCGATTCATCCTTCCCCTGTCGCAGGGCCACTAGGTCTACCAAATCTAACTCATAGTCACCAGAGAAAAAATGGTCATGGAATTTTTGTTCTAACTCCCCCATGACGAAATAGAATTAGGAGGTAAAGTGGCGTACCACGCGAACACGATTCCTGTTAAAGATAATGAAAATAAACGCATGCGCAATGCTTCTGTGTCGGCCAATTCTCCTAATTGTGCTAAGAACTGGTCTATGTGTTCGGGCGTGTTTTTTCCTTGGTCACCCGAAAATTTTGCGAATTCGGGTATCCTGGTTCCCTGGGGGTATGGGTGGTGATCAAATCGGCTGTCATAAGGTTTCCGATATGATTGCCCCCCAGGCACCATGCTTACTCCGAGCTTATCTCGGAACGCCCCAGCTATTTCCTCCCTCACTATATCGATGGCAGCCGGTGCGAGACCACCGGCTCTCTGGTCAAACATAGGTGGGGTTGGCTGGATATTAGCGTGTTGTCTCCCCCCACTGGTTTGATCTATGTGGTGCATTGCTGTTTGCCCTATATGGCTCATAGGATTGGTCGTTCCTTTCTGGCCTTCTAAGCGGGGCCGGACAGCTTTCCTGGGCTCTGGTTTTGTATTAATGGGCTGATGCATTGCATAGTGTGATGGGAAGTGTTGCTGGGACATGTGAGGATTCAGGTAGCAATCCTCATCAAAAGACTCATGCGCGGACTGTCCGGACATGTACCCAGACCGTCCGTGATTATATTCGGACGGTCCGACTGGGTAGTTTAGATTTTGTGCCATATGTGGTGGCTCGGGTGCATGTCTGGTAGCTCATTAAAAATGGGCCCGGCTGTTGCTGGCCCGGACGGTCCGCGCTCACGTGCGGACGGTCCGGACATGTGCAGATCGGCTGATTTACCGCCGATTTGCGGTTGCTCAGGGTATGTGTCCATTGGCATCCCATAAAGGGGTTGTGATTGGTCGTGACAACCTATAGCCGATGTATTACGCGTGTTACCCCCTAATTCAACCTCGTGCGAAGGAAAATTTGCTATACTAGATTTATCAAATGCACGTACTAGTCTCCTATAATCGTTTTGCATACCCCCTATGATATTTTGCATTTGTTCTCGTTGTTCATCTACATAATTCTTAAGAGATTGTAGCTTGTTTATATTACTTACATTAGGGATAACTGGTGTGGGTCGGAGCGAAGCCAGATCCGTCGCCCGTTGTCGGATGACTTTATTGTTCCTGTCCACCTTGAAGTTGGCCAGAAACTTTGCTCTCGCCTCTTGAATCAGCTGCTCCTTATGCTCCTCGAACTGGAGCTGTTCGTCAGCCGGCAAGGTTTCCCAAGTCGGCTCTATAATGTTGCTGGGAGAGACTTCAGAACTATCCCTTGAACCGGCCATTGAGGGCCGATTTGATGGGTCTAGACGTGTTTTCCCCAGCGGAGTCGACAAAAAGTATGTTGACACCTTTTTAGGGCGCCAATCACTCAACACGAACCAGCGGCGGTGCTCTCTGCACAGGGGAGGATGGTCCGCGGCCTGGCGCGAGGCTAGGGTTCCTGCCTGACGACCGGACGGTCCGCGCTTGCGCAGGGGCGGCGGAAGATCGCCGGCGGCGCCTGGATCTCGCTCCCGGGAGGGACCCCGTCGGGGAGGAGAGATCCTAGGTGATGTCTAGGCTCGGCAGGCTGACCTAGACTCCTCTAATCGACGTAGAGTCGAACAGAAGCGAAGAATTTGGGGATTGGAAGGCTAAACTAGAACTAGACTAGAACTACTCCTCGGATAAAATGTAAATTATATTGATTGAAGGTTCGTACAAATCGGTCGTATACCTCTCTATTTATAGAGGAGGGGGGCTGATCCCTTTATAAACTAATTTCCGAGCTATTTCCGCGAATCTAGCTAATAACAGTAGCACAAAACTCGGAACCCTAAACTGCTCTGCGCACGCGGGGACCGTCCGCCCTCTCAATTTGGTGCCCAACACATCCATGTAATATGATCTTGTAGCTTGCGAATCTTGTAAAAATGGAGACCCTATCCTCTTAGGTTGGTAGTGGCTCAAGATCTTGTGTTGTTTGGCGTGTTTGCTCTGATTTTCCCTCTCTCAATCTCCTTTTCTTTGGGTTCTGATATGGTTTTTGAAAGTCGCCTAGAGAGGGGGTGAATAGGCAAATCTGAAATTTATAAAGTTTAAGCACAACTACAAGCCGGGGTTAGCGTTAGAAATAAAGTCGAGTCCAAAAGAGAGGGCGAAAAACAAATCACAAGCAAATAAGGTGGATGACACGGTGATTTGTTTTACCGAGGTTCGGTTCTTGCAAACCTACTCCCCGTTGAGGTGGTCACAAAGATCGGGTCTCTTTCAACCCTTTCCCTCTCTTAAACGGCCACTTAGACCGAGTGAGCTTCTCTTCTCAATCAATTGGGACACTTAGTCCCCACAAGGATCACCACACAATTGGTGTCTCTTGCTTTGATTACAAAGATCTTAGGAACAAGAAATGGAGAAGAAGAAAAGCGATCCAAGCGCAAGAGCTCAAAAGAACACGACAAAACTCTCTCTTCTAGTCACTATTGTTTTGAGTGGAGTTGGGACTTAGAGAGATTTTGATTCACTCTAATTGTGTCTTGTATTGAATGCACTAGCTCTTGTATTGAATGTGTTGGCTGAAAACCTGGATGCTTTGAAGTGTTGGTGGTTGGGGGTATTTATAGCCCCAACCACCAAAGTGGCCGTTGGGGAAGGCTGCTGTCAAAGGGCGCACCGGACAGTCCGGTGCGCCACCGGACACTGTCCGGTGCGCCACCGGACACTGTCCGGTGCGTAGGGCTGGGCATTCGGTCTATTAGGGTAATTCGGTTCGGTCTATTCAGGTTTTTGAAATTTCGGGTTATGAAAAATGAGAACCGAAATTTCCAAAATAATTTTAGGAACCGAACCCGAATAGACCCACAATTTCGGTTCGGTCTATTCGGTCCACCGAATAGACTCGAATAGTAGAGAGACTATTATCTTTTGTTAAAATATATACAATTTATAATTAATTGGAAGTACTATTATTACAATAAGTGACTATAAAAAATAGCATACTGAGATATATATACTATCGTTAAGATGATATCATAATTTTTAGCTAATAAACTCATAAATCATATAATAATATCATCATATATTAAGAGGTTTTTTATATTTCGGGTTATTCGGTCTATTCGGGTTTTAAAGCTTAGGAACCGAACCCGAACCCATAACCCGAAATATAGCACATATAGGAACCGAACCCGAAAACCCGAATAGACCGATAATTCGGTCTATTCGGGTTCGGGTTCGGTTCGGGTTCGGGTTTCGGTTTTAAAATGCCCACCCCTACCGGTGCGCCAGCCACGTCACCCAACCATTAGGGTTCGACCGTTGGAGCTCTGACATGTGGGGCCACCGGACAGTCTGGCGGTGCACCGGACAGGTCCTGTTCACTGTCCGGTGCGCCATCTGGCGCCTGCTCTGACTCTGCGCGCGCAGTTGCACTGTTCACTGTTCATTGTAGACTTCTGCAGACGACCGTTGGTGCAGTTAGCCGTTGCTCCGCTGGCACACCAGACAGTCCGGTGCTACACCGGACAGTCCGGTGAATTATAGCGGAGAGGCAATCTCAGAAACCCGAAGGTGGCAAGTTCGGAGTTGATCTCCCTGGTGCACCGGACACTGTCCGGTGGCACACCAGACAGTCCGGTGCGCCAGACCAGGGCAGCCTTCGGTTTTCTTTGCTCCTTTTTATTTGAACCCTTTCTTGGACTTTTTATTGGTTTGTGTTGAACCTTTGGCACCTGTAGAACTTATAATCTAGAGCATACTAGTTAGTCCAATTATTTGTGGTGGGCAATTCAACCACCAAAATCATTTAGGAAAAGGTTTGACTCTATTTCCCTTTCAATCTCCCCCTTTTTGGTGATTGATGCCAACACAAACCAAAGCAAATATATAAGTGCATAATTGAACTAGTTTGCATAAGGTAAGTGCAAAGGTTACTTGGAATTAAACTAATTTATATTTCATAAGATATGCATGGATGCTTTCTTCTAATTTTAACATTTTGGACCACACTTGCACCACTTGTTTTGTTTTTGCAAACTCTTTTGGAAAGTCTTTTGCAAAATAGTCAAAGGTATATGAATAAGATTTTAAGAAGCATTTCAAGAATTGAAATTTTCTCCCCCTGTTTCAAATGCTTTTCCTTTGATTAAACAAAAACTCCCCCTCAATGAAATTCTCCTCTTAGTGTTCAAGAGGGTTTTAGATACTAATTTTGAAAGGGGTCATACCAATTTGAAATTATATCAAAAATAAGATACCAATTGAAAAACTTATTTAATACAAATTGAAAGACTACATTTTTGAAATTGGTGGTGGTGCGGTCCTTTTGCTTTGGGCTAATACTTTCTCCCCCTTTGGCATGAATCGCCAAAAACGGATACTTGTGAGTGAAATATAAGCCCTTTTTCAAACTATCTCCCCTTTGGCAAATAATATATGAGTGAAGGATTATACCAAAGTGAAGAGCGAGGCGGAGTGTCGGCGAAGGATAAATATTACGATGGAGTGGAGTGGAAGCCTTGTCTGCGCCGAAGAACTCCATTTCCCTTTCAATTTATGACTTAGCATGAAATACACTTGAAAACCACATTAGTCATAGCACATGAAAGAGAGATGATCAAAGGTATATAAATGAGCTATGTGTGCAAAATATCAATCAAAATTCCTAGAATCAAGAATGTTTAGCTCATGCCTAAGTTTGGTAAAAGTTTTCTCATCTAATGGCTTGGTAAAGATATCGGCTAATTGTTCTTTGGTGCTAACATATGCAATCTCGATATCCCCCCGTTGTTGGTGATCCCTTAAAAAGTGATACCGAATGGCTATGTGCTTAGTGCGGCTGTGCTCAACGGGATTATCCGCCATGCGGATTGCACTCTCATTATCACATAGGAGAGGAACTTTGGAATCCCTAAGGGTTTACCTCATCCAAAGCAATTGCGCGCAACAATGGCCTACGGCAATGTACTCGACTTCGGCGGTAGAAAGAGCTACAAAATTTTGTTTCTTTGAAGCTCAAGACACCAGAGATCTTCCCAAGAACTGACAAGTCCCTGATGTGCTATTTCTATCAATCTTACACCCTGCCCAATCAGCATCTGAATAACCTAATAAATCAAAAGTGGATCCCTTGGGGTACCAAAGGCCAAACTTAGGAGTATGAACTAAATATCTCAAGATTCGTTTCACGACCCTAAGGTGAACTTCATTAGGATCGGCTTGGAATCTTGCACACATGCATACGGAAAGCATAATATCCGATCGAGATGCACATAAATAAAGTAGATATCCTATCATCGACCGGTATACCTTTTGTTCTACGGATTTACCTCCTGTGTCGAGGTCGAGATGCCCATTGGTGCCCATGGGTGTCTTGATGGGCTTGGCATCCTTCATTCCAAACTTGGTGAGTATGTCTTGAATGTACTTAGTTTGGCTGATGAAGGTGCCCTCTTGGAGTTGCTTGACTTGAAATCCTAAGAAATACTTCAACTCCCCCATCATAGACATCTCAAATTTTTGAACCATTATCCTACTAAACTATTCACAAGTAGATTTGTTAGTAGACCCAAATATGATATCATCAACATAAATTTGGCATACAAACAGATCATTTGTAATAGTTTTAGTAAAGAGAGTAGGATCGGCTTTTCTGACTTTGAAGCCATTAGCAATAAGAAAGTCTTTAGGCATTCATATCATGCTCTTGGGACTTGCTTGAGCCCATAAAGCGCCTTAGAGAGTTTATAGACATGGTTAGGGTACTTGATTGGTCCATTGAAAGTCGGGAGGTTGCTCAACATAGACCTCTTCCTTGATTGGTCCATTGAGGAAGGCACTTTTCACGTCCATTTGGTAAAGCTTAAAGCCATGGTAAGTAGCATAGGCAAGTAATATATGAATTGACTCAAGCCTAGCTACAGGTGCATAGGTTTCACCGAAATCCAAACCTTCGACTTGTGAATAACCCTTGGCCACAAGTTGGGCTTTGTTCCTTGTCACCACACCATGCTCATCTTGCTTGTTGCGGAAGACCCACTTGGTTCCTACAACATTTTGATTAGGACGTGGAACAAGATGCCATACCTCATTCCTCGTGAAGTTGTTGAGCTCCTCTTGCATCGCCAGCACCCAATCTGAATCCCTTAATGCGTCTTCCACCCTGTATGGCTCAATAGAAGACACAAAGGAGTAATGTTCACAAAAATGAGCAACATGAGATTGAGTGGTTACCCCTTTATGAATATAACCAAGGATGGAGTTCACGGGGTGATCTCTTTGAATCGCTTGGTGGACTCTTGGGTGTGGCGGTCTTGGACCCTCATCATCTTCCTTGTCTTGATCATATGCATCTCCCCCTTGATCATTGTCCTCCTCTTGAGATGGCTCTTCTTGATCTTCATTTTCATTATCTTGAGCTTGATCCTCATCTTGGGTAGGTGGAGATGCTTGATTTGAAGATGATGGTTGATCTTGTGCATGTGGAGGCTCTTCGGATTCCTTAGGACACACATCCCCAATGGACTTGTTCCTTAGCGCGACGCACGGAGCCTCCTCATCATCTAGCTCATCAAGATCAACTTGCTCTACTTGAGAGCTGTTAGTCTCATCAAACACAATGTCACAAGAAACTTCAACTAGTCCAGTGGACTTGTTAAAGACTCTATATGCCCTTGTGTTTGAATCATAACCAAGTAAAAAGCCTTCTACAACCTTAGGAGCAAATTTAGATTTTCTACCTCTTTTAACAAGAATAAAGCATTTGCTACCAAAGACTCTAAAATATGAAACATTGGGATTTTTACCGGTTAGGAGTTCATATGATGTCTTGTTGAGGATTCAGTGAAGGTAGAGACGGTTGATGGCGTAGCAAGCGGTGTTGACTGCTTCCGCCCAAAACCGGTCCGAAGTCTTGTACTCATCAAGCATTGTCCTCGCCATGTCAAGTAGAGTTCTATTCTTCCTCTCCACTACACCATTTTGTTGTGGTGTGTAGGGAGAAGAGAACTCATGCTTGATGCCCTCTTCCTCAAGAAAGCCTTCTATTTGTGAGTTCTAGAACTCTGTCCCGTTGTCGCTTCTAATCTTTTTTATCCTTAAGTCGAACTCATTTTGAGCCCGTCTCAAGAATCCCTTTAAGGTCTCTTGGGTTTGAGATTTATCCTGCAAAAAGAACACCCAAGTGAAGCGAGAATAATCATCCACAATAACTAGACAATACTTACTCCTGCGATGCTTATGTAAGCGATCGGGCCGAATAGGTCCATGTGGAGTAGCTCAAGCGGTCTGTCGATCGTCATGATGTTCTTGTGTGGATGATGAACACCAACTTGCTTTCCTGCTTGACATGCGCTACAAATCCTATCTTTCTCAAAATGAACATTCGTTAGTGCCAAAATGTGCTCTCCCTTTAGAAGCTTATGAAGATTCTTCATCCCAACGTGGGCTAGTCGGCGATGCCAGAGCCAACCCATGTTAGTCTTAGCAATTAAGCAAGTGTCGAGTTCAACTCTATTAAAATCAACTAAGTATAGCTGACCCTCTAACACTCCCTTAAATGATACTGAATCATCACTTCTTCTAAAGACAGTAACACCTATATCCGTAAAAAGACAATTGTAGCCAATTTTGCATAATTGAGAAACTTAAAGCAAGTTGTAATCTAAAGAATCTACAAGAAAAACATTGGAAATAGAATGGTCAGGAGATATAGCAATTTTACCAAGTCCTTTGACCAAACCTTGATTTTCATCCCTGAATGTGATAGCTCTTTGGGGATCATGATTTTTCTCGTAGGAGGAGAACATCCTTTTCTCCCTAGTCATGTGGTTTGTGCACCCGCTATCAATTATCCAACTTGAGCCCCCGGATGCATAAACCTACAAAACAAATTTAGGCCTTGTTCTTAAGTACCCAAACGGTCTTGGGTCCTTTGACATTAGAAACAAGCACCTTGGGTACCCAAACACAAGTCTTTGACCCCTTGTGTTTGCCCCCAACATATTTGGCAACTACTTTGCCTGATTTGTTAGTGAGCACATAAGAAGCATCAAAAGTCTTAAATGAAATATTAGGTTCATTTGATGCAATAGGAGATTTCTTTTTAGGCAATTTAGCATGAGTGGATTGCCTAGAACTAGATGCCTCACTCTTATACATAAAAGCATGATGAGGGCCAGAGTGAGACTTCCTAGAATGAATTCTCCTAATTTTGTGTTCGGGATAACCGGCAGGGTATAAAATGTAACCCTCATTATCCGAAACCATGGGAGCCTTACCCATAACAAAATTAGACAATTTCTTAGGGACATTAAGCTTGACATTGTCTCCCTGTTGCAAGCCAATGTCATCCTTAATGCCAGGGTGTCTCCCACTATAGAGCATGCTTCTAGCAAATTTAAAATTTTCATTCTCTAAGTCATGCTCATTAATTTTGGCACTAAGTTGAGCTATGTGATCATTTTGTCGTTTAATTAAAGCTAGGTGATCATGAATAGCATCAACATTAATATCTCTACATCTAGTACAAATAGTAACATGTTCAATGGTAGATGTAGAGGGTTTGCAAACATTTATTTCATCAATCTTAGCATGTAAAGAAACATTTTCATTTCTAAGATTGGAAATAACATCATTGCAAACATTTAAATCTTTAGTCTTAGCAATTAATTTTTCATTCTCAATTTTAAGGCTAGAGAGAGATGCATTCAATTTGTCAATCTTAGTAATCAAACTAGCATTATCATTTCCAAGACTAACAATTGAATCATCACAAACATTTAACTTTTCAACCTTAGCAATTAATTTAGCATTTTCATTTCTAAGGTTGGAAATAGTATCATGGCAAGTGCTTAGCTCACTAGTTAATTTTTCACATTTTTCTACTTCTTGAGCATAAGCATTTTTAACCTTAACATGCTTCTTATTTTCTTTAATTAAGAAGTCCTCTTGGCTATCCAAGAGTTCATCATTCTCATGAATAGCTCCTATCAATTCATTTAACTTTTCTTTTTGTTGCATGTTGAGGTTGGCAAAAAGGGCAAGCAAATTATCCTCATCATCACTAGAGCTATCCTCATCACTAGATGTTGCATATTTAGTGGAGGCTCTAGATTTTACATTCTTTTTGCCGTCCCTTGCCATGAGACATTTGTGGCCGACGTTGGGGAAGAGAAGACCCTTGTTAACGGCGATATTGGCGGCGTCCTCGTCGGAGGAGGAGTCGGTGGAGCTCTCGTTGGAGTCCCACTCCCGACAAACATGGGCATCGCCGCCCTTCTTCTTGTAATACTTCTTCTTCTCCTTCCTTCTTCCCTTCTTGTCGTCGCCCCTGTCACTATCACTTGATAATGGACATTTAGCAATGAAATGACCGGGCTTACCACACTTGTAGCAAACTTTCTTGGAGCAGGGCTTATAGTCCTTCCCCCTCCTTTGCTTGAGGATCTGGTGAAAGCTTTTGATGATTAAAGCCATCTCCTCATTGTCGAGTTTGGAGGTGTCGATGGGGAGCCTACTTGACGTAGACTCTTATTTCTTTTCCTCCGTTGCTTTGAATGCGATGGATTGCACCTCGGGTGTGGAGGTGGTGCCTCGCTCGATGATTTGTTTGGAGCCTTTGATCATCAACTCAAAGCTCACAAACTTTCCTATTACTTCCTCGGGAGACATTAGTTTATATCTAGGATCACCATGAATTAATTGTACTTGACTAGGGTTAAGAAAAACGAGTGATCTAAAAATAACCTTGACCATTTCATGGTCATCCCATTTGGTGCTCCCGAGGTTGCGCACTTGGTTGACCAAGGTCTTGAGCCGGTTGTACATGGCTTGTGGCTCCTCCCCTTGGTGAAGCATGAAGCGACCGAGCTCCCCCTCGATCGTTTCCCTCTTGGTGATTTTGGTCACTTCGTCTCCTTCGTGCGTGGTCTTTAGCACGTCCCAAATTTCTTTGGCACTCTTCAACTCTTGTACCTTATTATACTCCTCTCGACTTAGAGAGGCAAGGAGTATAGTAGTGGCTTGGGAGTTGAAGTGCCGGATTTGGGCTACCTCGTCCGAGTCATAGCCTTCATCCCCCATGGATGGTTCCTGCGCTCCAAATTCAATAATGTCCCAAATGCTAGCGTGGAGTGAGGTTAGATGGTGCCTCATTTTATCACTCCACATACAATAATCTTCACCGTTAAAAACCGGTGGTTTGTGATAGTCGCCTAGAGGGGGGGTGAATAGGGCGAAACTGAAATTCTTCAAAATAATCACAACTACAAGCCGAGTTAGCGTTAGAAATATAATCAAGTCCGCGAGAGAGGGTGCAAAACAAATCGCAAGCAAATAAGAGGCTTGACACGTGGATTTGTTTTACCGAGGTTCGGTTCTTGCAAACCTACTCCCCGTTGAGGTGGTCACAAAGACCGGGTCTCTTTCAACCCTTTCCCTCTCTCAAACGGTCGCTCGGACCGAGTGAGCTTTCTCTTCTCAATCACTTGGAACACAAAGTTCCTACAAGGACCACCACAAGATTGGTGTCTCTTGCCTCAATTACAAGTGAGTTTGATCGCAATAAAGAATCAAGAAAGAAGAAAGCAATCCAAGTGCAAGAGCTCGAAAGAACACAAGCAAATCTCTCTCACTAGTCACTAAAGCTTTGTGTGGAATTTGGGAGAGGATTTGATCTCTTGAGTGTGTCTAGAATTGAATGCCTAGCTCTTGTAAGTGGTTGGAAGTGTGAAAACTTGGATGCTATGAATGTGGGGTGGTTGGGGGTATTTATAGCCCCAACCACCAAACTAGCCGTTTGGTGGGGCTGACTGTCGTATGGTGCACCGGACAGTCCGGTGCACACCAGACATGTCCGGTGCGCCAGCCACGTCACCAAAGCCGTTGGGTTCTGACCGTTGGAGCTCTGTCTTCTGGGCCCGCCTGGATGTCCGGTGGCGCACCAGACATGCACTGTAGAGTGTCCGGTGCGCCAGCATGGGCGTGCCTGACTTCTGCGCGCGCTGGTGCGCATTTAATGTGCTGCAGGTAGCCGTTGGCGCCGAAGTATCCGTTGCTTCGATGGCATATCGGACAGTCCGGTGTACACCGAACATGTCCGGTGAATTATAGCAGACTAGTCGTTGTGAATTCCTGAAGCTGGCGAGTTCCTGAGGCGCCGTTCCTTGGAGCACCGGACACTGTCCGGTGTACACCGGACAGTCTGGTGAATTATAGTGGAGCGCCTCTGGAATTTCCCGAAGGTGACGAGTTCGACTGGGAGTCCTCTGGTGCACCGGACACTGTCCGGTGGCACACCGGATAGTCCGGTGCGCCAGACCAGAGGTGCCTTCGGTTGTCCCTTTGCTCTTTTGTTGAACCCAATACTTTGTCTTTTTATTGGCTAAGTGTGAACCTTTGGCACCTGTATAACTTATACACTAGAGCAAACTAGTTAGTCCAATTATTTGTGTTGGGCAATTCAACCACCAAAATCAATTAGGAAATAGGTGTGAGCCTAATTCCCTTTCAATCTCCCCCTTTTTGGTGATTGATGCCAACACAAACCAAAGCAAATATGGAAGTACATAATTGAACTAGCTTGCATAATGTAAGTGCAAAGGTTGCTTGGAATTGAGCCAATATAACTACTCATAAGATATGCATGGATTGTTTCTTTGTTTTTAACATTTTGGACCACGCTTGCACCACATGTTTTGTTTTTGCAAATTCTTTTTATAAATCCTTTTCAAAGTTCTTTTGCAAATAGTCAAAGGTAAATGAATAAGATTTTGCAAAGCATTTTCAAGATTTGAAATTTTCTCCCCCTGTTTCAAATGCTTTTCCTTTGACTAAACAAAACTCCCCCTAGATAAGATTCTCCTCTTAGTGTTCAAGAGGGTTTTAAGATATCAATTTTGAAAATACTACTTTCTCCCCCTTTTGAACACAATAAGATACCAATTTGAAAATTACCAATTTTGAAATTTACCAATTGAAAAATCATTAGTGTCTAAAATTAGGTGGTGGTGCGGTCCTTTTGCTTTGGGCTAATACTTTCTCCCCCTTTGGCATGAATCGCCAAAAACGGATATTTAGAATGAAATATAAGCCCTTATTAGAACTTTCTCCCTCTTTGGACATAAATAAATGAGTGAAGATTATACCAAAGATGGAGTCCTTTTGCTTTTGAATCTCCCCCAAAAGATGGAGAGATGCGCGGAGCGACGGTGAAGGATGAGTTACGGAGTGGAAGCCTTTGTCTTCGCCGAAGACTCCAATTCCCTTTCAATACACCTATGACTTGGTTTGAAATAGACTTGAAAACGCATTAGTCATAGCATATGAAAGAGACATGATCAAAGGTATATGAATGAGCTATGTGTGCAAATCAACAAAAGAAGTTCCTAGAATCAAGAATATTTAGCTCATGCCTAAGTTTGTTAAAAGTTTGTTCATCAAGAGGCTTGGTAAAGATATCGGCTAATTGATCTTTAGTATTAATGTAAGAAATCTCGATATCTCCCTTTTGTTGGTGATCCCTTAAAAAGTGATACCGAATGGCTATGTGTTTAGTGCGACTATGCTCGACGGGATTATCCGCCATTTTGATTGCACTCTCATTATCACATAGAAGAGGAACTTTGGTTAATTTGTAACCATAGTCCCTGAGGGTTTGCCTCATCCAAAGTAGTTACGCGCAACAATGTCCTGCGGCAATATACTCGGCTTCGGTGGTAGAAAGAGCTACAGAATTTTGCTTCTTTGAAGCCCAAGACACCAAGGATCTTCCCAAGAACTGGCAAGTCCCCGATGTGCTCTTTCTATTAATTTTACACCCCACCCAATCGGCATCCGAATAACCAATCAAATCAAAAGTGGATCCCCTAGGATACCAAAGCCCAAACTTAGGAGTATAAACCAAATATCTCAAGATTCGTTTTACGGCCTTAAGGTGAGCTTCCTTAGGGTCGGCTTGGAATCTTGCACACATGCATACGGAAAGCATAATATCCGGTCGAGATGCACATAAATATAGCAACGAACCTATCATCGACCGGTATACCTTTTGATCGACGGATTTACCTCCCTCGTCGAGGTCGAGATGCCCATTGGTTCCCATGGGTGTCTTGATGGGTTTGGCGTCCTTCATCCCAAACTTGCTTAGAATATCTTGAGTATACTTCGTTTGGCTTAGGAAGGTGCCTTCTTGGAGTTGCTTCACTTGAAATCCTAAGAAGTACTTCAACTCCCCCATCATAAACATCTCGAATTTTTGTGTCATGATCCTACTAAATTCTTCACATGTAGACTCGTTAGTAGACCCAAATATAATATCATCAACATAAATTTGGCATACGAACAAGTCATTTTCAAGAGTTTTAGTAAATAAGGTAGGATCGGCCTTTCCGACTTTGAATCCATTAGTGATGAGAAAATCCCTAAGGCATTCATATCATGCTCTTGGGGCTTGCTTGAGCCCATAAAGCGCCTTAGAGAGCTTATAAACATGGTTAGGATACTCACTATCTTCAAAGCCGAGAGGTTGCTCAACATAGACCTCTTCCTTGATTGGTCCATTGAGGAAGGCACTTTTCACGTCCATTTGATAAAGCTTAAAGCCATGGTAAGTAGCATAGGCCAATAATATGCGAATTGACTCAAGCCTAGCTACGGGTGCATAGGTTTCACCGAAATCCAAACCTTCGACTTGGGAGTATCCCTTGGCCACAAGTCGAGCTTTGTTCCTTGTCACCACACCATGCTCATCTTGCTTGTTGCGGAAGACCCATTTGGTTCCTACAACATTTTGATTAGGACGTGGAACTAAATGCCATACCTCATTCCTAGTGAAGTTGTTGAGCTCCTCTTGCATTGCCACTACCCAATCCGAATCTTGAAGTGCTTCCTCTACCCTGTGTGGCTCAATAGAGGAAACAAAAGAGTAATGCTCACAAAAATGTGCAACACGAGATCTAGTAGTTACCCCCTTATGAATGTCGCCGAGGATGGTGTCGACGGGGTGATCTCGTTGGATTGCTTGGTGGACTCTTGGGTGTGGCGGCCTTTGTTCTTCATCCTCCTTGTCTTGATCATTTGCATCTCCCCCTTGATCATTGCCGTCATCTTGAGGGGGCTCATTTGCATGATCTTCTTCTTCATCAGCTTGAGCTTCATCCTCATTTTGAGTTGGTGAAGATGCTTGCGTGGAGGAGGATGGTTGATCTTGTGCATTTGGAGGCTCTTCGGATTCCTTAGGACACACATCCCCAATGGACATGTTCCTTAGCGCGATGCATGGAGCCTCTTCATCACCTATCTCATCAAGATCAACTTGCTCTACTTGAGAGCCGTTAGTTTCATCAAACACAACGTCACACGAAACTTCAACTAGTCCTGAGGACTTGTTAAAGACTCTATATGCCCTTGTATTTGAATCATATCCTAGTAAAAAGCCTTCTACAGTCTTAGGAGCAAATTTAGATTTTCTACCTCTTTTAACAAGTATAAAGCATTTGCTACCAAAGACTCTAAAATATAAAATATTTGGCTTTTTACCGGTTAGGAGTTCATACGATGTCTTCTTGAGGATTCGATGAAGATATAACCGGTTGATGGCGTAGCAAGCGGTGTTGACCGCCTCGGCCCAAAACCGATCCGAAGTCTTGTACTCATCAAGCATGGTTCTTGCCATGTCCAATAGAGTTCTATTCTTCCTTTCCACTACACCATTTTGTTGTGGCGTGTAGGGAGAGGAGAACTCATGATTGATGCCCTCCTCCTCAAGGAAGCCTTCAATTTGAGAGTTCTTGAACTCCGTCCCGTTGTCGCTTCTAATTTTCTTGATCCTTAAGCCGAACTCATTTTGAGCCCGTCTCAAGAATCCTTTTAAGGTCTCTTGGGTTTGAGATTTTTCCTGCAAAAAGAATACCCAAGTGAAGCGAGAGTAATCATCCACTATTACAAGACAATACTTACTCCCGCCGATGCTTATGTAAGCAATCGGGCCGAATAGATCCATGTGGAGTAGCTCAAGCGGCCTGTCGGTCGTCATGATGTTCTTGTGTGGATGATGGGTACCAACTTGCTTTCCTGCTTGGCATGCGCTACAAACCCTGTCTTTCTCAAAATGAACATTGGTTAGTCCTAAAATGTGTTCTCCCTTTAGAAGCTTGTGAAGATTCTTCATCCCAACATGGGCTAGTCGGCGGTGCCAGAGCCAACCTATGTTAGTCTTAGCAATTAAGCAAGTGTCGAGTTCAGCTCTATCAAAATCTACCAAGTATAGCTGACCCTCCAACACTCCCTTAAATGCTATTGAATCATCACTTCTTCTAAAGACAGTGACACCTACATCAGTGAAAAGACAGTTGTAACCCATTTTGCATAATTGAGATACAGAAAGCAAATTGTAATCTAATGAATCTACAAGAAAAACATTGGAAATAGAATGGTCAGGAGATATAGCAATTTTACCCAATCCTTTGACCAAACCTTGATTTCCATCCCCGAATGTGATAGCTCGTTGGGGATCCTGGTTTTTCTCGTAGGAGGAGAACATCTTCTTCTCCCCTGTCATGTGGTTTGTGCATCCGCTGTCGATAATCCAACTTGAGCCCCCGGATGCATAAACCTACAAAACAAGTTTAGTTCTTGACTTTAGGTACCCAAACGGTTTTGGGTCCTTTGGCATTAGAAACAAGAACTTTGGGTACCCAAACACAAGTCTTGGAGCCCTTGTGTTTGCCCCCAACAAACTTGGCAACTACCTTGCCAGATTTGTTAGTAAGCACATATAATGTATCAAAAGTTTTGAATGAAATGTCATGATCGTTTGATGCACCAGGAGTTTTCTTTTTAGGCAACTTAGCACGAGTTGGTTGCCTAGAACTAGATGTCTCACCCTTATACATAAAATTGTATAAAAGCATAATTAGGGCCAGAGTGAGACTTCCTAGAATGAATTCTCCTAATTTTGCTCTCGGGATAACCGGCAGGGTACAAAATGTAACCCTCGTTATCCTGAGGCATGGGAGCCTTGCCCTTAACAAAATTAGACAATCTTTTAGGAGGGGCACTAAGTTTGACATTGTCTCCCCTTTGGAAACCAATGCCATCCTTGATGCCAGGGCGTCTCCCATTATAGAGCATACTTCTAGCAAATTTAAACTTTTCATTTTCTAAGTTATGCTCGGCAATTTTAGCATATAATTTTGCTATATGATCATTTTGTTGTTTAATTAAAGTCATGTGATCATGAATAGCATTAACATCAACATCTCTACATCTAGTACAAATAGAAGTGTGCTCAACGGTAGATGTAGAGGGTTTGCAAGATTTTAATTCTACAACCTTAGCATGCAATATATCATTTTTAGTTCTAAGGTCGGAAATAGTAGTATTGCAAACATCTAATTCTTTAGCCTTAGCGATCAATTTTTCATTTTCCTTCCTAAGGCTAACAAGAGATATGTTTAATTCTTCAATCTTAGCAAGTAAATCATCATTATCATTTCTAAGATTGGGAATTAAAACATTACAAGCAATAGAATCAACCCTAGCTAATAAATTAGCATTCTCATTTCTAAGGTTGTCTATAGTCTCATGGCAAGTGCTTAGCTCACTAGATAATTTCTCACATTTTTCAACTTCTAGAGTATAAGCATTTTTAACTTTAACATGCTTTTTGTTTTCCTTGATTAGGAAGTCCTCTTGGGAGTCCAAGAGATCATCCTTCTCATGGATGGCACTAATCAATTCATTTAACTTCTCTTTTTGTTGCATGTTTAAGTTGGCAAAAAGAGTGCGTAGGTTATCTTCCTCATCACTAGCATTTTCATCACTAGAGGACTCATATCTAGTGGAGGATTTAGATTTAACCTTCTTCTTTTTGCCGTCCTTTGCCATGAGGCACTTGTGGCCGACGTTGGGGAAGAGAAGTCCTTTGGTGACGACGATGTTGGCGGCGTCCTCATCGTCGGAGGAGTCGCTAGAGCTTTCGTCGGAGTCCCACTCCCGACAAATATGGGCATCGCCGCCCTTCTTCTTGTAGTACCTCTTCTTCCCCTTTCTTCTCCCCTTCTTGTCATCACCCCTGTCACTGTCACTAGAGATAGGACATTTAGCTATAAAGTGACCGGGCTTACCACACTTGTAGCAAACCTTCTTGGAGCGGGGCTTGTAATCCTTCCCCCTCCTTTGCTTGAGGATTTGGCGAAAGCTTTTGATGACAAGCACCATCTCCTCGTTGTCGAGCTTGGAGGTGTCGATGGGTGTTCTACTCGGTGTAGACTCCTCCTTCTTCTCCTCCGTCGCTTTGAATGCGACCAGTTGAGCTTCGGACGTGGAAGGACCGTCAAGCTCGTTGATCTTCCGTGAGCCCTTGATCATAAATTCAAAGCTCACAAAATTCCCGATAACTTCCTCGGGAGTCATTAGTGTATATCTTGGGTTCCCACGAATTAATTGAACTTGAGTGGGGTTAAGGAAAATAAGAGATCTTAGAATAACCTTAACCACCTCGTGGTCATCCCACTTTTTGCTCCCGAGGTTGCGCACTTGGTTCACCAAGGTTTTGAGCCGGTTGTACATGTCTTGTGGCTCCTCCCCTTGGCGAAGACGGAAGCGACCGAGCTCCCCCTCGATCGTTTCCCGCTTTGTGATCTTGGTGAGTTCATCACCCTCGTGCGCCGTCTTGAGCACGTCCCAAACTTCCTTGGCGCTTTTTAGTCCTTGCACCTTGTTGTACTCCTCCCGACTTAGAGAGGCGAGGAGTATTGTTGTGGCTTGGGAGTTGAAGTGCTCGATTTGGGCTACTTCGTCCTCATCATAATCCTCATCCCCTACAGATGGTACCTGTGCTCCAAACTCAACAACATTCCATATACTTTTGTGGAGTGAGGTTAGAAATCACTCCACCTAGCATAATCTTCACTGTCAAAGGTTGGCAGTTTGCCTAATGGAACGGAAAGTAATGGAGTATGTCTAGAAGTACGAGGATAATGTAAGGGGATCTTACTAAACTTCTTACGCTCATGGCGCTTCGAAGTTATGGAGGGCGCGTCGGAGCCGGAGGTAGAAGGTGATGAAATGTCGGTCTCGTAGTAGACCACCTTCCTCATCTTCTTAATTTTGTCGCCACTCCGATGCAACTTGTGGGAAGAAGTCTTCTTTTCCTTCTTCTTCTCCTTCCTCTTCTCCTTGTTGTGGGACTCTCCCGATAGAGCTTTCTCGTTGCTTGTAGTGGGCTTTTCGTCGGTCTCCATCTCCTTCTTGGCGTGATCTCCCGACATCACTTCGAGCGGTTAGGCTCTAATGAAGCACCGGGCTCTGATACCAATTGATAGTCGCCTAGAGGGGGGGTGAATAGGGTGAAACTGAAATTCTTCAAAATAATCACAACTACAAGCCGGGTTAGCGTTAGAAATATAATCAAGTCCGCGAGAGAGTGTGCAAAACAAATCGCAAGCAAATAAGAGGTGTGACACGTGGATTTGTTTTACCGAGGTTCGGTTCTTGCAAACCTACTCCCCGTTGAGGTGGTCACAAAGACCGGGTCTCTTTCAACCCTTTCCCTCTCTCAAACGGTCGCTCGGACCGAGTGAGCTTTCTCTTCTCAATCACTTGGAACACAAAGTTCCTACAAGGACCACCACAAGATTGGTGTCTCTTGCCTCAATTACAAGTGAGTTTGATCGCAATAAAGAATCAAGAAAGAAGAAAGCAATCCAAGCGCAAGAGCTCGAAAGAACACAAGCAAATCTCTCTCACTAGTCACTAAAGCTTTGTGTGGAATTTGGGAGAGGATTTGATCTCTTGAGTGTGTCTAGAATTGAATGCCTAGCTCTTGTAAGTGGTTGGAAGTGTGAAAACTTGGATGCTATGAATGTGGGGTGGTTGGGGGTATTTATAGCCCCAACCACTAAACTAGCCGTTTGGTGGGGCTGACTGTCGTATGGTGCACCGGACAGTCCGGTGCACACCGGACATTGAAAGTCGCCTAGGGGGGTGAATAGGGCGAAACTAAAATTCTCAAAAATAATCACAACTACAAGCCGGGTTAGTGTTAGAAATATAATAGAGTCCACGAGAGAGGGTGCAAAACAAATCGCAAGCGCATAATCGAGTGAGACACGCGGATTTGTTTTACCGAGGTTCGGTTCTCTCAAACCTACTCCCCGTTGAGGAGGCCACAAAGGCCGGGTCTCTTTCAACCCTTACCCTCTCTCAAACGGTCCTACGGACCGAGTGAGCTTTCTTTTCTTAATCACTTGGAACACAAAGTTCCCACAAGGACCACCATAAGTTTGGTGTCTCTTGCCTCAATTACAAGTGAGTTTTGATCGCAAGAAGGAAATCAAGAAAGAAGAAAGCAATCCAAGCGCAAGAGCTCGAAAGAACACAAGCAAATCTCTCTCTCTAATCACTAGGGCGTTGTGTGGAATTTGGAGAGGATTTGATCTCTTTGGTGTGTCTAGAATTGAATGTTAGAGCTCTTGTAAGTAGTTGGGAAGTGAAAAACTTGGATACAATGAATGGTGGGTGGTTGGGGTTATTTATAGCCCCAACCACCAAACTAGCCGTTTGGTGAGGCTGTCTGTTCGATGGCGCACCGGACAGTCCGGTGCGACAGCCACGTCACCAAAGCTGTTGGGTTCCGACCGTTGGAGCTCTGACTTCTGGGCCCGCCTGGATGTCCGGTGGCGCACCGGACATGCACTGTAGATTGTCCGGTGCGCCAGCATGGGCGTGCCTGACCTCTGCGCGCGCAGCGCGCGCATTTAATGCGTCGCAGGTAGCCGTTGGCACCAAAATAGCCGTTGCCCCGCTGTTACACCGGACAGTCCGGTGTACACCGGACAGTCTGGTGAATTATAGCGGAGCGGCTGAAGAGAAATCCTGAGGCTGGCGAGTTCTGGAGGCCGCTCTTCCTTGGAGCACCGGACATGTCCGGTGTACACCGGACAGTCCGGTGAATTATAGCGGAGTCGCCTCTGGAATTTCCCGAAGGTGACGAGTTTGAAGTTGGTGTCCTCTGGTCCACCAGACATGTCCGGTGGCACACCGGACAGTCCGGTGCGCCAGACCAGAGGTGCCTTCGGTTGTCCCTTTGCTCTTTGGTTGAACCCAATACTTGGTCTTTTCATTGGCTAAGTGTGAACCTTTAGCACCTGTATAACTTATGCACTAGAGCAAGCTAGTTAGTCCAAATATTTGTGTTGGGCAATTCAACCACCAAAATTAATTAGGGACTAGGTGTAAGCCTAATTCCCTTTCAATCTCCCCCTTTTTGGTGATTGATGCCAACACAAACCAAAGCAAATATAAAAGTGCATAATTGAACTAGTTTGCATAATGTAAGTGCAAAGGTTGCTTGGAATTTGAGCCAATATAAATACTTATAAGATATGCATGACCACACTTGCACCACATGTTTTGTTTTTGCAAGGTATTTTTGTAAATCCTTTTCAAAGTCCTTTTGCAACATAGTCAAAGATAGATGAAATTTTTGCAAAGCATTTTCAAGTTTAAAATTTTCTCCCCTTGTTTCAAATGCTTTTCCTATGACTAAACAAAACTCCCCCTCAAATAAATTCTCCTCTTAGTGTTCAAGAGGGTTTTAAGATATCACGTTTTGAAAATACTACTTGCTCCCCCTTTAGAACACAAAGAGATACCAATTTGAAATTGTCCAATTGAAAACCATTAATTTTAAAATTAGGGTGGTGGTGCGGTCCTTTTGCTTTGAGCTCATACTTTCTCCCCCTTTGGCATGAATCGCCAAAAACGGATTTTTTGAGTGAGATATAAGCCCTTTCCTAACTACATTCTCCCCTTTGGCAAATAAAACATATAAGTGAAGATTATACCAAAGATGGAGAGTGATGCGGAGCGACGGCGAAGGATGAGTAGTAGAGTGGAGTGGAAGCCTTTGTCTTCGCCGAGGACTCCAATTCCCTTTCAATATACCTATGACTTGGTTTGAAATACACTTGAAAACACATTAGTCATAGCATATATAAAAGAGACATGATCAAAGGTATACTTTAAGAGCTATGTGTGCAATTTAGTAAAAGAAATTCCTAGAATCAAGAATATTGAGCTCATGCCTAAGTTTGGTAAAAGATTGTTCATCAAGAGGCTTGGTAAAGATATCGGCTAATTGATCTTTAGTGTTAATGTATGAAATCTCGATATCCCCCTTTTGTTGGTGATCCCTAAGAAAATGATACCGAATGGCTATGTGTTTAGTGCGGCTATGCTCAACGGGATTATCCGCCATGCGGATTGCACTCTCATTATCACATAGAAGTGGAACTTTGGTTAGTTTGTAACCATAGTCCCGCAGGGTTTGCCTCATCTAAAGCAATTGCGCGCAACAATGTCCTGCGGCAATGTACTCGGCTTCGACAGTAGAAAGAGCGACCGAATTTTGCTTCTTTGAAGTCCAAGACACCAAGGATCTTCCCAAGAACTGGCAAGTACCCGATGTGCTCTTTCTATTAATCTTACACCCCGCCCAATCGGCATCCGAATAACCAATCAAAGCAAATGTGGATCCCCGAGGGTACCAAAGCCCAAACTTAGGAGTATAAGCCAAATATCTCAAGATTCGTTTTACGGCCGTAAGGTGTGATTCCTTAGGGTCGGATTGGAATCTTGCACACATGCAAACGGAAAGCATAATGTCCGGTCGAGATGCACATAAATAAAGCAATGAACCAATCATCGACCGATATACCTTTTGATCCACGGACTTACCTCCCGTGTCGAGGTCGAGATGCCCATTGGTTCCCATGGGTGTCTTGATGGGCTTGGCATCCTTCATTCCAAACTTGGTTAGAATGTCTTGAGTGTACTTCGTTTGGCTAATGAAGGTGCCCTCTTGGAGTTGCTTGACTTGGAATCCTAGAAAATACTTCAACTCCCCCATCATAGACATCTCGAATTTTTGTGTCATGATCCTACTAAATTCTTCACAAGTAGATTCGTTAGTAGATCCAAATATGATATCATCAACATAAATTTGGCATACAAACAAATCATTGTCAAGAGTTTTAGTGAATAAAGTAGGATCGGCCTTGCCGACTTTGAAGCCATTAGCAATAAGGAAATCTCTAAGGCATTCATACCATGCTCTTGGGGCTTGCTTGAGCCCATAAAGCGCCTTAGAGAGCTTATAGACATGGTTAGGATACTCACTGTCTTCAAAGCCGGGAGGTTGCTCAACATAGACCTCTTCCTTGATTGGTCCATTGAGGAAGGCACTCTTCACGTCCATTTGGTAAAGCTTGAAGCCATGGTAAGTAGCATAGGCTAATAATATGCGAATTGACTCAAGCCTAGCTACGGGTGCATAGGTTTCACCAAAATCCAAACCTTCGACTTGTGAATACCCTTTGGCCACGAGTCGAGCTTTGTTTCTTGTCACCACACCATGCTCGTCTTGCTTGTTGCGGAAGACCCACTTGGTTCCTACAACATTTTGGTTAGGACGTGGAACTAAATGCCATACCTCGTTCCTAGTGAAGTTGTTGAGCTCCTCTTGCATCGCCATCACTCAATCCGAATCTTGTAGTGCTTCCTCTACCCTGTGTGGCTCAATAGAGGAAACAAAAGAGTAATGCTCACAAAAATGTGCAACACGAGATTGAGTGGTTACCCCCTTATGAGTGTCGCCGAGGATGGTGTCGACGGGGTGATCTCGTTGTATTGCTTGGTGGACTCTTGGGTGTGGCGGCCTTGGTTGTTCATCCTCCTTGTCTTGATCATTCGCATCTCCCCCTTGATCGTTGTCGTCATCTTGAGGTGGCTCATCTCTTTGCTCTTCTCCTTCATCAACTTGAGCCTCGTCCTCAATTTGAGTTGGTGGAGATGCTTGCGTGGAGGAGGATGGTTGATCTTGTGCATGTGAAGGCTCTTCGGATTCCTTAGGACACACATCTCCAATGGACATGTTCCTTAGCGTGATGCACGGAGTCTGTTCTTCACCTATCTCATCAAGATTAACTTGCTCTACTTGAGAGCCATTAGTCTCATCAAACACAACGTCACAAGAAACTTCAACAAGTCCTGAGGATTTGTTAAAGACTCTATATGCCCTTGTGTTTGAGTCATATCCTAGTAAAAAGCCTTCTACAGTTTTAGGAGCAAATTTAGATTTTCTACCTCTTTTAACAAGAATAAAGCATTTGCTACCAAAAACTCTAAAATATGAAATATTGGGCTTTTTACCGGTTAGGAGTTCATAGGATGTCTTCTTGAGGATTCGGTGTAGATATAACCGGTTGATGGCGTAGCAGGCGGTGTTGACCGCCTCGGCCCAAAACCGATCCGGTGTCTTGTACTCATCAAGCATGGTTCTTGCCATGTCCAATAGAGTTCGATTCTTCCTCTCCACTACACCATTTTGTTGTGGGGTGTAGGGCAACGAGAACTCATGCTTGATGCCCTCCTCCTCAAGAAAGCCTTCTATTTGTGAGTTCTTGAACTCTGTCCCGTTGTCGCTTCTAATTTTCTTGATCCTTAAGCCGAACTCATTTTGAGCCCGTCTCAAGAATCCCTTTAAGGTCTCTTGGGTATGGGATTTTTCCTGCAAAAAAGAACACCCAAGTGAAGCGAGAATAATCATCCACAATAACTAGACAGTACTTACTCCCGCCGATGCTTATGTAAGCGATCGGGCCGAATAAATCCATGTGTAGGAGCTCCAGTGGCCTATCACTTGTCATGATGTTCTTGTGTGGATGATGAGACCCAACTTGCTTTCCTGCTTGGCATGCGCTACAAATCCTGTCTTTCTCAAAATGAACATTTGTTAGTCCCAAAGTGTGCTCTCCCTTTAAAAGCTTATGAAGATTCTTCATCCCAACGTGGGCTAGTCGGCGATGCTAGAGCCAACCCATGTTAGTCTTAGCAATTAAGCATGTGTCGAGTTCAGCTCTATCAAAATCTACCAAGTATAGCTGACCCTCTAACACACCCTTAAATGCTATTGAATCATCACTTCTTCTAAAGACAGTGACACCTACATCAGTAAAGAGACAGTTTTAGCCCATTTGACATAATTGAGATACAGAAAGCAAATTGTAATCTAAAGAGTCTACAAGAAAAACATTGGAAATAGTATGGTCAGGTGATATAGCAATTTTACCCAATCCCTTGACCAAACCTTGATTTCCATCCCCGAATGTGATAGCTCGTTGGGGATCTTGGTTTTTCTCATATGAGGAGAACATCTTCTTCTCCCCTGTCATGTGGTTTGTGCACCCGCTGTCGAGTATCCAACTTGAGCCCCCGGATGCATAAACCTACAAAACAATTTTAGTTCTTGACTTTAGGTACCCAAACGGTTTTGGGTCCTTTGGCATTAGAAACAAGAACTTTGGGTACCCAAACACAAGTCTTGGAGCCCTTGTGTTTGCCCCCAACAAACATGGCAACTACCTTGCTAGATTTGTTAGTCAAAACATAAGATGCATCAAAAGTCTTAAATGAAATGCTATGATCATTTGATGCATTAGGAGTTTTCTTCTTAGGCAACTTGGCACGGGTTGGTTGCCTAGAGCTAGACGCCTCACCCTCATACATAAAAGCATGGTTAGGGTCAGAGTGAGACTTCCTAGAATGAATTCTCCTAATTTTGTTCTCAGGATAGCCGGCAGGGTACAAAATGTAACCCTCGTTATCCTGAGGCATGGGAGCCTTGCCCTTAACAAAGTTAGACAAGTTCTTAGGAGGGGCATTAAGTTTGACATTGTCTCCCCTTTGGAAGCCAATGCCATCCTTGATGCTAGGGCGTCTCCCATTATAGAGCATACTTCTAGCAAATTTAAACTTTTCATTTTCTAAGTTATGCTCGGCAATTTTAGCATCTAATATTGCTATATGATCATTTTGTTGTTTAATTAAAGCCATGTGATCATGAATAGCATTGATATCAACATCTCTACATCTAGTACAAATAGAAGTGTGCTCAACGGTAGATGTAGAGGGTTTGCAAGATTTTAGTTCTACAACCTTAGCATGCAACATATCATTCTTAGTTCTAAGGTCGGAAATGGTAGTATTGCAAACATCAAAATCTTTAGCCTTAGCAATCAAATTTTCATTTTCTATTCTAAGGCTAGCAAGAGAATCATTCAATTCATCAATCCTAGCAAGCAAATCAACATTATCATCTCTAGGATTGTAAATTGAATCAATACAAACATGGGAATCAACCTTAGCAAGTAATTTAGCATTTTCATTTATAAGGTTGTCAATGGTCTCATGGCAAGTGCTTAGCTCACTAGACAATTTTTCACATTTTTCAACTTGTAGAGCATAAGCATTTTTAACCTTAACATGCTTTTTGTTTTCCTTAATAAGGAAGTCCTCTTGAGAGTCCAAGAGATCATCCTTCTCATGAATAGCACTAATCAATTCATTTAATTTTTCTTTTTGTTGCATGTTAAGGTCGGCAAAAAGGGTACGCAAATTATTCTCCTCATCACTAGCATTGTCATCACTAGAGGATTCATATTTAGTGGAGGATTTAGATTTAACCTTCTTCCTTTTGCCGTCCTTTGCCATGAGGCACTTGTGGTCGACGTTGGGGAAGAGGAGTCCCTTGGTGACAGCGATGTTGGCGGCGTCCTCGTCGGAGGAGGACTCGATGGAGCTCTCGTCGGAGTCCCACTCCCGGCAAACATGGGCATCGCCGCCCTTCTTCTTGTAGTACTTCTTCTTTTCTCTCCTCTTTCCCTTCTTGTCGTTGCCCCTGTCACTGTCACTAGATATAGGACATTTTGCAATGAAATGACCGGGCTTACCACACTTGTAGCAAACCTTCTTGGAACGGGATTTGTAATCCTTCCCCTTCCGTTGCTTGAGGATTTGGCGAAAGCTTTTGATGATTAAAGCCATCTCCTCATTGTCGAGCTTGGAGGCGTCAATTGGTTGTCTACTCGGTGTAGACTCCTCCTTCTTCTCCTCCGTCGCCTTAAATGCCACCGGTTGCGCTTCGGACGTGGAGGGTTCGTCAAGCTCGTTGATCTTCTTTGAGCCTTTAATCATGCATTCAAATCTCACAAAATTCCCAATAACTTCCTCGGGAGTCATTAGTGTGTATCTAGGATTACCACGAATTAATTGAACTTGAGTAGGGTTAAGGAAAATAAGTGATCTCAAAATAACCTTAACCACCTCGTGGTCATCCCATTTCTTGCTCCCGAGGTTGCGCACTTGGTTCACCAAGGTTTTGAGCCGGTTGTACATATCTTGTGGCTCCTCCCCTTGGCGAAGACGAAAGCGACCGAGCTCCCCCTCGATCGTTTCCCGCTTTGTGATCTTGGTGAGTTCATCACCTTCGTGCGCGGTCTTGAGTAGGTCCCAAATCTCCTTTGCATTCTTCAACCCTTGTACCTTGTTGTATTCCTCCTTGCTTAGAGAGGCGAGGAGTATGGTTGTAGCTTGAGAGTTGAAGTGCTCGATTTGGGCCACCTCGTCCGTATCATAGTCTTCATCCCCTATAGATGGTACCTGTGCTCCAAACTCAACAACATTCCATATACTTTTGTGGAGTGAGGTTAGATGAAATTTCATTAAATCACTCCACCTAGCATAATCTTCGCCATCAAAGGTTGGCGGTTTGCCTAATGAAACGGAAAGTAATGGAGTAGGTCTAGATGTACGAGGATAGTGTAAGGGGATCTTACTAAACTTCTTGCGCTCTTGGCGCTTAGAAGTTACGGACGGCGCATCGGAGTCGGAGGTCGATGTTGATGAAGTGTCGGTCTCGTAATAGACCACCTTCCTCATCCTCTTTTTCTTGTCCCCACTCCGATGCGGCTTGTGGGAAGAGGATTTTTCCTTCTTCTCTTTGTGGTGAGAGGAAGAAGATCTTTTCTCCTTCCGTTTGGAGGAGTCCTTCTTCTTCTCCTTCCTCTTGGTGCGGGACTCTTCCGATGAAGTGCTCCCTTGGCTCGTAGTGGGCTTGTCGCCGGTCTCCATCTCCCTCTTGGTGTGATCTCCCGACATCACTTCGAGCGGTTAGGCTCTAATGAAGCACCGGGCTCTGATACCAATTGAAAGTCGCCTAGAGGGGGGTGAATAGGGCAAAACTGAAATTCTCAAAAATAATCACAACTACAAGCCGGGTTAGTGTTAGAAATATAATAGAGTCCACGAGAGAGGGTGCAAAACAAATCGCAAGCGCATAATCGAGTGAGACACGCGGATTTGATTTACCGAGGTTCGGTTCTCTCAAACCTACTCCCCGTTGCGGAGGCCACAAAGGCCGGGTCTCTTTCAACCCTTACCCTCTCTCAAACGGTCCTACGGACCGAGTGTGCTTTCTCTTCTTAATCACTTGGAACACAAAGTTCCCACAAGGACCACCACAAGTTTGGTGTCTCTTGCCTCAATTACAAGTGAGTTTTGATCGCAAGAAGGAAATCAAGAAAGAAGAAAGCAATCCAAGCGCAAGAGCTCGAAAGAACACAAGCAAATCTCTCTCTCTAATCACTAGGGCGTTGTGTGGAATTTGGAGAGGATTTGATCTCTTTGGTGTGTCTAGAATTGAATGTTAGAGCTCTTGTAAGTAGTTGGGAAGTGAAAAACTTGGATACAATGAATGGTGTGTGGTTGGGGTTATTTATAGCCCCAACCACCAAACTAGCCGTTTGGTGAGGCTGTCTGTTCGATGGCGCACCGGACAGTCCGGTGCACACCGGACATGTCCGGTGCGACAGCCACGTCACCAAAGCCGTTGGGTTCCGACCGTTGGAGCTCTAACTTCTGGGCCCGCCTGGATGTCCGGTGGCGCACCGGACATGCACTGTAGATTGTCTGGTGCGCCAGCATAGGCGTGCCTGACCTCTGCGCGCGCAGCGCGCGCATTTAATGCGTCGCAGGTAGCCGTTGGCGCCGAAATAGCCGTTGCCCCGCTGTTACACCAAACAGTCCGGTGTACACCGGACAGTCCAGTGAATTATAGCGGAGCGGCTGAAGAGAAATCCTGAGGCTGGCGAGTTCCGGAGGCCGCTCTTCCTTGGAGCACCGGACATGTCCGGTGTACACCGGACAGTTCGGTGAATTATAGCGGAGTCGCCTCTGGAATTTCCCGAAGGTGACGAGTTTGAAGTTGGTGTCCTCTGGTGCACCAGACATGTCCGGTGGCACACCGGACAGTCCGGTGCGCCAGACCAGAGGTGCCTTCAGTTGTCCCTTTGCTCTTTGGTTGAACCCAATACTTGGTCTTTTTATTGGCTAAGTGTGAACCTTTAGCACCTGTATAACTTATGCACTAGAGCAAGCTAGTTAGTCCAAATATTTGTGTTGGGCAATTCAACCACCAAAATTAATTAGGGACTAGGTGTAAGCCTAATTCCCTTTCAGACATGTCCGGTGCGCCAGCCACGTCACCAAAGCCGTTGGGTTCTGACCGTTGGAGCTCTGTCTTCTGGGCCCGCCTGGATGTCCGGTGGCGCACCGGACATGCACTGTAGAGTGTCCGGTGTGACAGCATGGGCGTGCCTGACTTCTGCGCGCGCTGGCGCGCATTTAATGTGCTGCAGGTAGCCGTTGGCGCCGAAGTATCCGTTGCTTCGATGGCACACCGGACAGTCCGGTGTACACCGGACATGTCCGGTGAATTATAGCGGACTAGCCGTTGTGAATTCCCGAAGCTGGCGAGTTCCTGAGGCGCCGTTCCTTGGAGCACCGGACACTGTCCGGTGTACACCGGACAGTCCGGTGAATTATAGTGGAGCGCCTCTGGAATTTCCCGAAGGTGACGAGTTCGACTGGGAGTCCTCTGGTGCACCGGACACTGTCCGGTGGTGCACCGGACACTGTCCGGTGGCACACCGGACAGTCCGGTGCGCCAGACCAGAGGTGCCTTCGGTTGTCCCTTTGCTCTTTTGTTGAACCCAATACTTTGTCTTTTTATTGGCTAAGTGTGAACCTTTGGCACCTGTATAACTTATACACTAGAGCAAACTAGTTAGTCCAATTATTTGTGTTGGGCAATTCAACCACCAAAATCAATTAGGAAATAGGTGTGAGCCTAATTCCCTTTCAGTTTGCCTAGTGGGAAGGAAAGTAAAGGAGTGCGTTTGGAAATGCGAGGGTAGCGTAAGGGGACCTTACTAAACTTCTTGCGCTCAAGGCGCTTAGAAGTGACGGACGGCGTGTCGGAGTCGGAGGTGGATGGCGACGAAGAGTCGGTCTCATAGTAGACCACTTTCTTCATTTTCTTCTTCTTGTCGCCACTCCGGTGCGACTTCACACGGGGAGGTGATTCCTCCCTCTTCTTGTTGCCGAACTCTCCCGATGGAGCTTTCTCGTGGCTTGTGGCGGGCTTCTCGTCGGTCACCATCTCCTTCTTGGCGTGAGCTCCCGACATCACTTCGAGCGGTTAGGCTCTAATGAAGTACCGACTTTGATACCAATTGAAAGTCGCCTAGAGGGGGGTGACTAGGCAAATCTGAAATTTATAAAGTTTAAGCACAACTACAAGCCGGGGTTAGCATTAGAAATAAAGTCGAGTCCGAAAGAGAGGGCGAAAAACAAATCACAAGCAAATAAGGCGGATGACACAGTGATTTGTTTTACCGAGGTTCGGTTCTTGCAAACCTACTCCCCGTTGAGGTGGTCACAAAGACCGGGTCTCTTTCAACCCTTTCCCTCCCTCAAACGGTCACTTAGACCGAGTGAGCTTCTCTTCTCAATCAATTGGGACACTTAGTCCCCACAAGGATCACCACATAATTGGTGTCTCTTGCTTTGATTACAAAGATCTCAGGAACAAGAAATGGGGAAGAACACAAGCGATCCAAGCGCAAGAGCTCAAAAGAACACGACAAAACTCTCTCTTCTAGTCACTATTGCTTTGAGTGGAGTTGGGACTTGGAGAGATTTTAATTCACTCTAATTGTGTCTTGTATTGAATGCACTAGCTCTTGTATTGAATGTGTTGGCTGAAAATTTGGATGCCTTAAAGTGTTGGTGGTTGGGGGTATTTATAGCCTCAACCACCAAAGTGGCTGTTGGGGAAGGCTGCTGTCGAAGGGCGCAACGGACAGTCCGGTGCGCCAGCCACGTCACCCAACCGTTAGGGTTCGACCAATGGAGCTCTGACATGTGGGGCCACCGGACAGTCCGGTGGTGCACCGGACAGGTCCTGTTCACTGTCCGGTGCGCCATCTGGTGCCTGCTCTGACTCTGCACGCGCAGTTGCACTGTTCACTGTACACTTTTGCAGACGACCGTTGGCGCAGTTAGCCGTTGCTCCGCTGGCACACCGGACAATCCGGTGAATTATAGCGGAGAGGCAATCCCAGAAACCCGAAGGTGGCAAGTTCAGAGTTGATCTCCCTGGTGCACCGGACATAGTCCGGTGGAACACCGGACAGTCCGGTGCAACACCGGACAGTCCGGTGCGCCAGACTAGGGCAGCCTTCGGTTTTCTTTGCTCCTTTTTATTTGAACCCTTTCTTAGACTTTTTATTGGTTTGTGTTGAACCTTTGGCACCTGTAGAACTTATAATCTAGAGCAAACTAGTTAGTCCAATTATTTGTGTTGGGCAATTCAACCACCAAAATCATTTAGGAAAAGGTTTGACCCTATTTTCCTTTCAGTTTTTTTGGATCTAAGCCAAGTGCTTTGGCAATGATCCACATCATTTGTTGCACTAACTCAACCTTGGTGATGTGCTCTCGAGGATATGGAGATCAGCGCCAAGCCCATTGATGTGGTTCATGAAATCTTTCTTGTTATCTGTCTCCTTCCACACCAAGGTTCTAAACTCATGGTGAAGCTATGGCGCATTGGCCTCACGCACCCGTTGGACCCCGATGTCAGGCGGTATGGAGCATATGATTGTGGCAAGCGCCAGGTGATCGTGGCAGTAGACAATATCCTCGCCTTCCTCTGGCTCAGCAGTGCACCACCATCATGTGACCTCCAAGTTCACGTATCAACATCGTCCACACATGGTAGTTGGTGCACGTGAATATGAGAACTGGTTCACCGAGGCGGATGTCTCTGGAATGGTGTAGTGCATCATGACCTCGTAGCACCCTCTACGCAACGCTAGCGAGGCCAAGACATGGCGACATTGTTGCCCTCCATGATTACCGTAAGGCAGAGTAGAGCGACGATCCCTCCATGATCCCTTCGTGGTTCATACGTCTTTGGTATCATATATTAGCCGGAACTCTTCTCCGGCATTGATCGTGGTTTTGGCGAGGATGAACCAATCACCACGAGCTATCAAGAACACGGTAAATACTCCAAAAACTTTTTGGTGATGCGTATCCATGAACATTTTTCTACTTGTATTAGACATCTACTTATATACATCTCGACGAGAAAAACCCCTGAAAAAAGAAACAAACAGGATGTGTTCGGAAGAACAAGTTTTAAAGCCGAGCTCAATGCTATCTCTACAAAAAAAAAAAGAAAGAAAGAAACGAGCCAAAATCTAGAATTAGATTCGGGAGGATAATTTTTAAAACCAAAATGAATGTTGTCGGTATAAAAAAAGAAATAAGCTAAAATTTAGAATTAGAGGGTGTTTATTTAGTATTATAATTTACCAAAATTATATAACCCAATAAATTTTGAACTAAGTGTTAGTTCAAAGTTTGCTGGATTATATAATCTCGATAGATTATAATCCCAAACAAATACCCCTTTGGTCACGAACTGAATGGGTGTGCGCTGTATGTTCGGCTCTGCCAAACGTGCGAAATACGCGCGTGCGTATGCACTGCACGTTTCGCGAGAAAAAAAGGGTTGCTGGTATGTTGAGGTTTGCAATGGAGAAGCTTAGTCCTTGTCCCTTCCTGCCCGAGCTGCTTCTGTCTTTAATTTGTTTGTTTTCATATAATCGGTTCGTCAGGGTGGCTAACCTGTCAAGCTTAGCTCACCGTACTTTCCAGTACAGGCGGCGGTTGAGATGATGCGTTTGGAACGCAAATATCTGATGGTACGAAGGCGCAGACTTTGTTCGGCGTCAAAGTTTGTTGTACACGGGACACAGGCAGTGGTGACTGGTGAGTGGTGGTGTATATATAGTCCAGTATACACGACGACAGCCAATCTGTATTTAGCTCTACACGGCTGCAGGTCAATATACTTGACTGAAACATTGTGAATGCCTACTCGCCTGTCCTTACGATGTGTATGTATGTATGTATACCGAAATCAAGGTAGCACAGCTCCAACACAACCATCGATCTGCGCACATTGTTCGACGCACGCAGGACATGAGAGCTAGTAGTGCAACGCTAGCCTTTTCCTCTCGGCTCCGTGAAGAAGACGTGGCACCAATCCAATCTGGTCCGGACTGTACCACCAAGCAAATGGACAGTCACTTCTTCCACCACTGCAGATCTCGGGGAAGGAAGAAGAGGGGCCACTGCAAATGTATGTATCTTCGAAATCAGATCTCGGTGCCAGACAATATGCACGCTGTCACTGTCAAAGAGTGATGCCGTTTCTGTGGCGCGCATCGTCTCAGGAGCTGTGCTAATATCTGAGTGCAGGATTCTAGCCGGCCAGTAGCACGACATAACCAATGGAGCCCCCGCCCCATTGGCGCCATCTGTTCGCCCTCTAGGGGCTAGGGCCGAATGTGGCTCGATCCAGTTCTTTGTTTCTTGCAAAATCCTACTACGTGCGTTGTTTTGTTCGTCGTTACTACAAGCTCCCTGGGCCTACGTGTCTATATACATGGCCGGCCGGGCCCTAAAAGTTTCAGTTAAACGAAGACAAAGATCAAGTGGAGACAGCACCTCGTCACCTAATAGTAATGTCCTAATGACAGATTTCATACAACTACTCCCATTCAGATACTTGGTTCTACAAGGTTGTCAAGTTCAGAACAGTACCCTTCTCGCCAATACGGAACAGACAGGGCTCGACCTTCTATTTTTTTCATGAGTTTTTAGGTTTTGTTTGGATACTCTAATATTCATTCCAATCCATATATATTGAAGTGTACATTAAACTAATGCCTTTTCCAATGTTTTTTCAAGAACAGTACATCGATAAGATATAAAGCGAAGTAGCTGTTGGGAGTCGACCCTACATCCTGCCTATGGTGTTTTAGCGCTGGTCGCCCCCGGCGTCCGCCGGTGCGCCTTGGCTTGGTGCCCCCCAGCACATGGCCATGGGGGCCCTCAGGCGGGTCTGTGTTCCTCGGCTTTGGACTTCTCCGACGGTCTTCGCTTTCAGGATTAGATTTCCAGCAAGTTTAACCGCCCGATCAACCTCATCTCAGGTAAATTTGATCGTCACGAGTTCTTTTTAGTCGTCTCCTTTGGCAGATGCTCCTTGCAACTGTGCTCAGAGTCTGTGGGTCTTCTTCAATCTTTCGTTGGTGGCAAGGCAGACTTATTCAGGGTCTCACAACTTGCGGATCGGGTCTTTCGTTTTTCGCTTTCTTGCAAGATCGTTGGTTTCACAGTTTATCAGTTACGCTCCTATTCCTGCTCCGTGTTCAAAGCTTATCTGCACCTTTGGAATTCTGGCGGCCCTAATTGGTTCATTGAGTGGCAACGTTATTCAGTGGAAGAATCTAAATCTTGGAAACTGGTTTCACATCGCCGTTCTTCCACGACATCGTTCGCTACTATGGCTCGAAAGCCAGCTCTGTCAGGTGCAAATTTGGTTCCTTTGGGTCGACCGATGAGGTCTATTCGTTCTTCCTCAGGATTGAAGCAGCGGCACTCGGTTTTCGATCGGATTTCCTTCCCCCTTCACACTGTCAGTGATCATGGAGTTGATGTTCGTCCACATTTTCAAAATTATTCAAATCGCAGAATCGGCCGCAAGGTTCGCTCCGGATTTCGGTCATCATTGAGGGCCTCTCGCGCTTCCCCATGGGCCCCGCGGAAGTTGGTTTGGCGGCCCAAGAAGATTTTGGAACAGTGCCCGGGGAATTTTGGGCAGGATTCTGTCCCCAGCCTTAATGGCTCTGCTGTCCCAGCGGCGTCGGGCCACCATCATTTTTGGGATCTTTCTCTCCCAGGAAATAAATCACAATTATTTGGTCTCTCGGGACAGAAGTGCAATCGACCGGTTGGCTCTTTCCCCAATAAGTTTGCGAATGCCTCCTGGGTGTTTCCCCCGCGTTTATGGTTCAGGCCACCTCTGCTGTCACTTACAGGTGGGCCCCCTTCCCCGCCCTCTTTTAACAATTTTTGTGAGTTCTCTCAGGCGGTTCTTTCGAGTACCAACGCTTCGCCTTCCATGGAACTTGCACTGTTCACAAAACCCCATTCCGCTACGCTGCCCTGGAAGAATCCGTCGCCATCAACCTCTCTACTGAGTGTGGTGCTTCTGCCACCCTCGCATTCCGACACTCTCGGTGCCACTGAAGATATGGCTTTTCGCAGAGTTGATCCTGCGCCGTTCCTCCCCCATGGCTTCGTGGCGCAACAGGTCGATCATCGCGAAATAATGGTACGTACTGTGACTCGTCCTCAACCTTCTGTGCATGAAGATTGGGGCATTGTGCTTGTTCAACCTTTGCCGGAGCATGAGGTCAACTTCCACATTTTTGATGATATCATCCGTGAGTATCTTGTGGAGGCCCGACGTGTTCAAGTCAGGAGCATTCAGCGCTCCCATTTGGGACAGGCTTTGGTGCGATTCAGGTTCGCGTTTGACAGAGACAACTTAGTGGCATTAGGCCCTTAGCAAGCCCTGGGATTTTCTTTTACTGTCATTCGACACAATGAGGGCTGGAACCAGCGTGCCCTAACCTTTAATCACGAATGTTGGCTTATTCTTCTTGGTTTTCCTATGGATTTCTGGACTCATGAACACATTCAAAATGCGGTTGGTGCCTTTGGAAGGGTTCTCATGTGGGACTCTGATCCAAATAATGCTACTAGGTTATTGGTCCGGGCAAGAGTGACTTCTTTACAGGAAGTGCCACAGTTCATAGTGTTCTCGGTGGCTGAAGGCTTTCAGGGAGTCTCTTGGACTGTTCAATGTGACATCGTGCAACAATTTATGCTTGGTGCCCAACCTCAAGATAAGGACCCCGTGCCTCCCTACCCTCATGATGGACACCAGCTTCCAGTTGAGTTTTTTTGGAATGGGTCAGCCAGTGCCCAATTTTCAGTTTGATCTCAATATTCCTCCCATGGAAGGGGTCAATGCTGAGGAAGATGTTGCAATTAATGCTGATGAAGGTTGGGACCCTTGGCCAGTTCAGCAGGCTCAACCCCCTGCGCCAGTGGTCATTGCAAATAATGCAAAGGTTGCGATCAATGAAGAAGAACAGTTCAATTATCAGTTATCGGGTCTTGAAGACCTTCCTTCTAACGACTCGGTGGGCTACTTTAACGGTATCATTATCCCTCAGGGAGTCCAGTTTCAGCAGGAAGAAGCCCCGGTGCTGGCTGGAGCAGTTCTCTCCTTGCCTGCTTTTCCTCCCGAAAACATGAATTTTGTAATACCCAATTTGTAAGAGATAATATAAAAGGAACAAAAAAATTATTTCCTTTATTTATATGTGTGTGTTGTATCTATTTAGCATCACATGTGAACACCATATTTAAAAACAAATAATTAATAAAAGGTATGCCACTAAAAATTATGCATCATGTTGGAATTTTGTTGTGCATCTAATAATAATAACAATAACATTACTAAAATTAAAGTAATGTGAGAATTTGGGTTGAACCCTAACTTGAAATTTAGATTAGCAATGGGAAAAGAAAGAAAAGAAAGGGAGACAAATATAAAATGTAAAAAAACATAAATCTATTCCTTTAAAAGTAATGCTTTTATTTGTGCTTAAAACCTATGGGCAGTCTTCAAATCGAATTTGAATTCAAGTACCAAATTTGAATTTGAGGAAGAAATTCAAATATAATAATAAAAAAAAAGAAATCTGAACCTAACTAGGCTATCCCTCTCCCCGTCGGCCCACTCGCGTGCGCGAGGCACCCTCGGCCCAACTGGGAATGCCAACCCAAAACCCCACGCGCGGCACTCCCTGGATGTCACTGGCACGCGGGCCCACTCGTCAGACTCTCCTGTGCGGCGCCGTCTTCTTCCCCTTCAACCGAAGGCCGATTCCGATGCCGCTATGCTCGGTGCTCGCGGCTGCGTGCCTGCGTTTTCCTCGGACCCATAACAACCTCGCGACCGGCTGGGAGCCCGGGGCTCCGCCATCTGCGCGCTCGTGACCAGGTCTGGGGCGCCGCTCTCCTCCTCTCGACGTGCATAGCGGACGACCGTTGTAACCACCGCTGCAGATCCGCGGAGCTCGGACCCAGTTGGCTCATGCGCCGCCACTACGCGCGTATAAGTTGGGACCCTCCCAGCCGTAGCCGTCCTACGCCAACAGAACCCTATCCACTAACCGCAAGCTCCAGCATCGTCGGAATTGAAGCGGAATGTGAGGAAGCCGCCGCCGTCGCCGTAGAACATCGCCCCTGCTTGCGCCTCGGTCATGATAGTTGCCCAGGTAGCTTTGCCATGACCCAACGATGGTGTGGGCGTGTGATTGCGGGTGCGTGATTAACCAGTGAATGGTTAATTCCTCGCCGTAGTCCACTGTTTCCGCGGATCCGCATCGCGACGTGGGCAGGACGTTGGGCCACATAACCCACGGTGAGGAATACTCCCTGTGATTCGCCTTAGCCTACGCATTATTTAGCACTAGATGATTTGGGGGTAGTGTGTTGGAGCTCGGTGGGGCACCGCACTGGGGTATGGCCGTCACGGGGGTTGAACGGGGAGGCATCCCTTGCTTGGTCGTAAGGAAGAAGATGGCCTCCTCGCCCTTCAATCTGTGATGAGCGGTCCAGATTGGGACACACCATCCCTTCACGCTATCAAATCTAGACCATCAGATCTGGATCGGACCGTCTGCGTAGCGTACCGGTTCATTAAGCTCCCCATCTAATCCGTACCATCGGATCAAAATCCAGCGGCTCAGAAAGAACCATACCCCTTCGCGGGTATGTTTTACTAAAGAGCCCCTATAGTTTTACGGAATTAACCCGCCATCCCCTTGGGGTGTTTACCGAGTCTGGGGATTTATTGCACCAAGGCCCCTGGACTTTCTGGTAATGGTGCGTTCAGTCCAGATAATTAGAAAATCAGATAATTCATTAGGAAAATACTTTTTAGTGTAAAAATAAATGCTAGAACTTGTTTAATTTATATAAAATGCATACTTGGTCCAAATTGACCCATTTCAGTCTCTATAATTTTGTAACAATGTTGTTTATCATCTATTGCCTCTGTTTTTACATGAAAATAATAATAAAATTGATCTCTTAATCAATCCCATATCAAGTACAATAAAATCTTTAGAAATTCATAACTTAAAATCTATGATTACGATTTGATCCGTTCCAGTTGCGTTAGTCTCGTATGAATATTTACTATACAATAACAACATTTATTATACCATGTCTCATTCTTTAATAATTAGACCTTTATTTAACTTATGTTGATTAGTTTGTTAATCTGCTTATTAATGCAATATAAGATGATTTATGCTAAATTTATAACTTAAATATAATTATTTATAGAATGACCTCTCATATGATTTATATTAACCAAATTATAATATAGTTTAATATTTTAATCAAACGGATCTTTTATAACATTTTAACTCCTTAATCGTAACTCCGATGTTAGTGGTTCTCGATCCCACGATCTCGTAGTAACGCGTAGATCATTATTACACAATTTGTTCTTATGTTTGGTGTGATGTTAATTTTGTCTATACCATGTGTGTTTGTATTGCTACGACTAGCAGTGAGGTCACGAGGATCTGAAGAATCACCCTGGTAACTGGAATCTCAAGTGCCAGGCAAGTTGTGCCCTTGATCCACTTTTGTTACCCAATAATGTTCCTTGTTATCACTATTCAATGCATAGGTTTAATTTTGATGGGACCCAATAGGTCACCCTAGTCTGTTTATCCTTTTACCTTGTTTACCCCTGATTCACTTGGGTAGTTATGCTATTGCTCTATATGGTTTTGGGATTAATATTTCATTACATCCATGTTCCAATTATTCTGTTATGTTATTTATGTTCATGATAAGATCATTATATTAATTGGAACATGGAGCGACCACCCGGGAAAACAGTGTTACCACAAGGGTTTAATGGGACGCCCTTGGCTGATTAACTAGGAAAGCTAGTGGAGGTCTTCCTTACCCAAAAGGGGCAAGGGCAGTAAGGGAGTGGTCAGTGTAGGGAGGTCCTTGGGTTGACTTTGCTGCGATGGCGGTCAGGCAAGAACCCTGCATTGGAGCTTCCTATAAACTGTAGCGGGATTTCTGAAGCTAGTGGAACTTTGTAAAGGCCTCGTAGTGTTACCCTGCCTCGCTTCCTTGGTAGAGGTGTATGGGATTCATGACCCCTTGGCAGATGGGTAACACGGCTTGTGGGTAAAGATGCGCAACCTCTGCAGAGTGTAAAACTAGTATACTAGCCGTGCTCACGGTCATGAGCAGCTCGGACCCTCACATGATTAATTTATGGAACCTAAATTTTATTTGTCATATGCATTTGCATGAGATTATTTTTGTTCTATTATTATTTATTATGGTTTGGTATTTACTTACATCTAGTAATTGCTAATAAAATTTTGACCAACTTTAAAAGCAATGCTCAGCTCTAACCATCCTCTTTCGTAAGCCTTACACTTCACGTGAGCTCCCACCTTTAGCGAGTTCATTCACATTATTCCCCACAACTTGTTGAGCGATGAACGTATGTGAGCTCACTCTTGCTGTCTCACACCCCCCCACAGGTCAAGAACAGGTACCGCAGGATGAGGCGCATAGAGGATGCTGTGATGAGTTCGTGAGTGGTCTAGGCCGTCGTCTCCCAGACAACTTCGGGTTGCTGGACCGTTGTCTCCTTATAATGTAATTATTTATTTTGTATAGAACTCCTGTTATATAGTAAAGATGTGACATTCGATCCTGTGCCATGATTCATCATATGTGTGAGAATTGGTCCCAGCACACCTGGTGATTATGTTCGCGCCCGGGTCTTGGTGCCCCGAAACCCGGGTGTGACAGAAGTGGTATCAGAGGAATGTTGACTGTAGGACGAAACCTAGATAGAACTGGACAACCAATACTTACTTACCTTTGCTACTCTGATTCTTTTCTACACTTATCTTGATCTTTCCTCATCCATTTCCGCTTTACTTTGATTATTCTTACCTTTTCTTTCTAAAGACAAATGTGCATTTCACACTTTGAAATCCTGTGCCTAAAGTGATCTTTAGGAATAGGAGACCTATTCCTAGGAACAAAATCAAAACTATTTTTATAGATATATATGCGCTTGAGTGTTTATTCTTATGATATTTGTTTGATTTGGATCTTTGATTGAGTGTGATAAGTCATGGAGTAACGTCCACAATCACATCTGCATATGCATATAGGCAAAAATAGAATTCACGAGATAACTAAACAACTTAGATTATCCTCCAATAAAATATATCTATTTCGTAGAGATCCCTCTTATCTTAAAAGACTCTCTCTTATCTTAAAGTGATCCATCCTATCTTAAAAGATACTCTCTTACTTTATTAGACTCATCTCTTCTCGAAAGGATTTTCATCTTATCCTAATAGATCTGACTAATTTCAAAAGATTCTACCTTGATCTTAGAGACTCATCTTGACCTAATAAGCATACTTGTCCCCACCACTTGGCTTATCTCATAACCTTTTAACAAACATGATCTATTCCAAAACAAATTAAGAAGATCTTATCTAGTCTAATCTGATTACACCAATTTAATTTAGATCCCATCTAATCTAATCAGATCTAATCTAATGGACAAACATGTTAGATAATACGGGTAAAATAAGATTGGATCCTATCCTTATAAAAATGTTTTAACCTAAACGAGTGTCTTAGACCAACTCGTCCATGAAACCACGACCTAGCCTATGTATAGGTTGCCCAACCCATTTATCTTACAAGTAAAAAAAACTCTGTTCAATCTACCTATCCCATGTACCCACACCTATCTCAACTATGTCCCTAGTTATGGCAACACCAATACCCATTATCCTTGATGATAACACCAAACTTGACCGATATAACAGGTTACATAACCTATCCAACCAATCTAAAAGCAAAACAACGAGACAGACTTTGCTTAAACTTATTTAACTCATAACCACCTATTAACCTATTTTGTTTACTTAAGAATCTACCTTCACTACATGTCCCCAATTCGGATAACAACTTCGAGAGCGAAGATTGAAGGTGATCGACCTCATCAAATCAAGGAAGGATAAGATTCAAGCTAGATCTTCAAAGGAATCAAGATCCACAATCTTGGATGGAGTACTTCCTTACCCTACCCTTTCTTGCCCAAATCTATCTATGCTTTAAAGGCATCTTCTATCCTACATAATAAAGTGGACATACATATATACACACATGCTTTCCTAACCACCAGCTCCACCGAGCTACATAAACATCTATATAAATTACTACTATTTGTAAGATCTAAACGTTACTTTAGTTAGTAAATGGTATGATACTATTTTTAGGAGGAATAATAAGGTCTAAGTGACCCCATGTATTGCTAATAAATTATGCATCATGCCAAGATTTTTCTTTGTGCATATGTTTTGAGATAACTTGGTTATATATCCTGTTCTTGCAAATCTCGAGGATGAGATTTCTGTTAAGGGGGGTAGGATTTGTAATACCCAATTTGTAAGAGATAATATAAAAGGAACAAAAAAAATATTTCCTTTATTTATATGTGTGTGTTGTATCTATTTAGCATCACATGTGAACACCATATTTAAAAACAAATAATTAATAAAAGGTATGCCACTAAAAATTATGCATCATGTTGGAATTTTGTTGTGCATCTAATAATAATAACAATAACATTACTAAAATTAAAGTAATGTGAGAATTTGGGTTGAACCCTAACTTGAAATTTAGATTAGCAATGGGAAAAGAAAGAAAAGAAAGGGAGACAAATATAAAATGTAAAAAAACATAAATCTATTCCTTTAAAAGTAATGCTTTTATTTGTGCTTAAAACCTATGGGCAGTCTTCAAATCTAATTTGAATTCAAGTACCAAATTTGAATTTGAGGAAGAAATTCAAATATAATAATAATAATAATAAAAAAAGAAATCTGAACCTAACTAGGCTATCCCTCTCCCCGTCGGCCCACTCGCGTGCGCGAGGCACCCTCGGCCCAACTGGGAATGCCAGCCCAAAACCCCACGCGCGACACTCCCTGGATGTCACTGGCACGTGGGCCCACTCGTCAGACTCTCCTGTGCGGCGCCATCTTCTTCCCCTTCAACCGAAGCCCGATTCCAATGCCGCTATGCTCGGTGCTCGCGGCTGCGTGCCTGCGTTTTCCTCGGACCCGTAACAACCTCGCGACCGGCCGGGAGCCCGGGGCTCCGCCATCTGCGCGCTCGTGACCAGGTCTGGGGCGCCGCTCTCCTCCTCTCGACGTGCATAGCGGACGACCGTTGTAACCACCGCTGCAGATCCGCGGAGCTCGGACCCAGTTGGCTCATGCGCCGCCACTACGCGCGTATAAGTTGGGACCCTCCCAGCCGTAGCCGTCCTACGCCAACAGAACCCTATCCACTAACCGCAAGCTCCAGCATCGTCGGAATTGAAGCGGAATGTGAGGAAGCCGTCGCCGTCGCCGTAGAACATCGCCCCTGCTTGCGCCTCGGTCATGATGGTTGCCCAGGTAGCTTTGCCATGACCCAACGATGGTGTGGGCGTGTGATTGCGGGTGCGTGATTAACCAGTGAATGGTTAATTCCTCGCCGTAGTCCACTTTTTCCGCGGATCCGCATCGCGACGTGGGCAGGACGTTGGGCCACATAACCCACGGTGAGGAATACTCCCTGTGATTCGCCTTAGCCTATGCATTATTTAGCACTAGATGATTTGGGGGTAGTGTGTTGGAGCTCGGTGGGGCACCGCACTGGGGTATGGCCGTCACGGGGGTTGAACGGGGAGGCATCCCTTGCTTGGTCGTAAGGAAGAAGATGGCCTCCTCGCCCTTCAATCTGTGATGAGCGGTCCAGATTGGGACACACCATCCCTTCACGCTATCAAATCTAGACCATCAGATCTGGATCGGACCGTCTGCGTAGCGTACCGGTTCATTAAGCTCCCCATCTAATCCGTACCATCGGATCGAAATCCAGCGGCTCAGAAAGAACCATACCCCTTCGCGGGTATGTTTTACTAAAGAGCCCCTATAGTTTTACGGAATTAACCCGCCATCCCCTCGGGGTGTTTACTGAGTCTGGGGATTTATTGCACCAAGGCCCCTGGACTTTCTGGTAATGGTGCGTTCAGTCCAGATAATTAGAAAATCAGATAATTCATTAGGAAAATACTTTTTAGTGTAAAAATAAATGCTAGAACTTGTTTAATTTATATAAAATGCATACTTGGTCCAAATTGACCCATTTCAGTCTCTATAATTTTGTAACAATGTTGTTTATCATCTATTGCCTCTGTTTTTACATGAAAATAATAATAAAATTGATCTCTTAATCAATCCCATATCAAGTACAATAAAATCTTTAGAAATTCATAACTTAAAATCTATGATTACGATTTGATCCGTTCCAGTTGTGTTAGTCTCGTATGAATATTTACTATACAATAACAACATTTATTATACCATGTCTCATTCTTTAATAATTAGACCTTTATTTAACTTATGTTGATTAGTTTGTTAATCTGCTTATTAATGCAATAGAAGATGATTTATGGTAAATTTATAACTTAAATATAATTATTTATAGAATGACCTCTCATATGATTTATATTAACCAAATTATAATATAGTTTAATATTTTAATCAAACGGATCTTTTATAACATTTTAACTCCTTAATCGTAACTCCGATGTTAGTGGTTCTCGATCCCACGATCTCGTAGTAACGCGTAGATCATTATTACGCAATTTGTTCTTATGTTTGGTGTGATGTTAATTTTGTCTATACCATGTGTGTTTGTATTGCTACGACTAGCAGTGAGGTCACGAGGATCTGAAGAATCACCCTGGTAACTGGAATCTCAAGTGCCAGGCAAGTTGTGCCCTTGATCCACTTTTGTTACCCAATAATGTTCCTTGTTATCACTATTCAATGCATAGGTTTAATTTTGATGGGACCCAATAGGTCACCCTAGTCTGTTTATCCTTTTACCTTGTTTACCCCTGATTCACTTGGGTAGTTATGCTATTGCTCTATATGGTTTTGGGATTAATATTTCATTACATCCATGTTCCAATTATTCTGTTATGTTATTTATGTTCATGATAAGATCATTATATTAATTGGAACATGGAGCGACCACCCGGGAAAACAGTGCTACCACAAGGGTTTAATGGGACGCCCTTGGCTGATTAACTAGGAAAGCTAGTGGAGGTCTTCCTTACCCGAAAGGGGCAAGGGCAGTAAGGGAGTGGTCAGTGTAGGGAGGTCCTTGGGTTGACTTTGCTGCGATGGCGGTCAGGCAAGAACCCTGCATTGGAGCTTCCTATAAATTGTAGCGGGATTTCTGAAGCTAGTGGAACTTTGTAAAGGCCTCGTAGTGTTACCCTGCCTCGCTTCCTTGGTAGAGGTGTATGGGATTCATGACCCCTTGGCAGATGGGTAACACGGCTTGTGGGTAAAGATGCGCAACCTCTGCAGAGTGTAAAACTAGTATACTAGCCGTGCTCACGGTCATGAGCAGCTCGGACCCTCACATGATTAATTTATGGAACCTAAATTTAATTTGTCATATGCATTTGCATGGGATTATTTTTGTTCTATTATTATTTATTATGGTTTGGTATTTACTTACATCTAGTAATTGCTAATAAAATTTTGACCAACTTTAAAAGCAATGCTCAGCTCTAACCATCCTCTTTGGTAAGCCTTACACTTCACGTGAGCTCCCACCTTTGGCGAGTTCATTCACATTATTCCCCACAACTTGTTGAGCGATGAACGTATGTGAGCTCACTCTTGCTGTCTCACACCCTCCCACAGGTCAAGAACAGGTACCGCAGGATGAGGCGCATAGAGGATGCTGTGATGAGTTCGTGAGTGGTCTAGGCCGTCGTCTTCCAGTAAACTTCGGGTTGCTGGACCGTTGTCTCCTTATAATGTAATTATTTATTTTGTATAGAACTCCTGTGATATAGTAAAGATGTGACATTCGATCCTGTGCCATGATTCATCATATGTGTGAGACTTGGTCCCAGCACACCTGGTGATTATGTTCGCGCCCGGGTCTTGGTGCCCCGAAACCCGGGTGTGACAAATTTGGAGGGAAATAATGTCCAGGGACAGGACGACATGCAAATTGAGGAAAACATCAACGTGGGCCTCATGTTGCACTTGGAACATACCAACCCTGATCTTGCTTTTGAAGACTTCATGGCCAGAAAGCGTTCCTCCTCTTGGGCTGATTTGCTCCCTGGCAATGATGGCTCAGTTTCTGTTCCAAAGGTCTGGCCTGCTTTCTTCATGGGCCTTTTAATGAGGCCGGACTCTTTTGACTGGGCCAGGAAATTTCTGTTGTCGGGAGCTATCTCTGCATTCGTCAAGCCCAGCATGGACACCATTTCAATCAAGATTCCCTCCAATTGTCTTCTTCCCCCCAGTCAGGACACCCCTGCTGAGCCACAGTCCCCTCCCCAGTCAAAGGCAACTTTCAGAAAAAGGCAGCCTATCCTAGTTGACACGACAGTTAGGAGTGCCAGGCTTAGGGCAAAGGCCAAGGGCTTTAAAATTGCACTGGGATTGGTAAAAAGAATTGTTCTTGCTGCGCTCAAAGCATTCCTCCTACCCTTCAACTTGACATCATCAAGAAACTGGGAGCTGAGTTTTGTAAGATGATCCCTTCCAAGCTTAATCCGGAGGATCTGAGTAGATCCAAGACCACTGGTATTGCCATTCAGAGGCCTATTGTTCCCCCCAGCAGCAAGGATGATGAACCCGGATCCTCTGAAGAACAGGTGGCCAGGTGGGGGAGCCTCACTTTGATGATGATAATGATGACGAATCTAGTACCTCGGCAGGGTTGTAAGGCTTTGGCCTCCCCTTTTTGGGCCGAAAAGTGTCTTCTGTGCCCCGGTTGGTGGATATTTTGGTGGTGTCCCACGTATAGCAACATGTTAACTGTTGGTGTTGGCGTGCATGTGGCGCTCTTTTGGTTTACAGAAACTAACTCTGGTGGAGTCGATGACTCTTTGTTGTTCGACATGGTTAACTTTGGTGTCTGGAACTTCTGTTATTTATTATGTGGGCCCTGTTTGGAAATTTTTTGTTGAGCCCCTTTGAAGTTTTATTTCCCTCACGTCATGCTTATTTTGTGGCCCTCTGGATACCTCTGTTTCTGGGCTTATATTTGTTTGAAGATCTATTGGTGTATGCTATGCATACCGGGATTCCTTAATTTGAAGATTGTTATTCATCCATGTCTTCCGGCACTCAGAATATCAGAGGAATTAACTGAAAGGGAAATGTGCCATTGGGCCATTTCTAAGTGTTTTGGTGATTTAGTGTCCAATACAAGTGCCTAAGTGTCAAATGGTGGACAAAGTACAAATCAAGTATAAAGGTATGTTTCTCAGACTTAGTACATTGTTTTAGAGACTAATGTATTGTGTCTAAGTACTGGAAACAGGAGAAATCGAATTGGAAGAGAGATGGCTTTGTTCAGCCAAAGTCAGCTCTGTCTGGGTGCACCAGACAGTGTCCGGTGCCCCAGGCTGGCTCAGGCGAACTTGCTGCTCTCGGGAAGAAATTAACGGCGTACGGCTATAATTCACCGGACTGTCCGGTGTGCACCAGACAGTGTCCGGTGAGCCAATGGTCGTTGGGCCAACGGTCGGCCGCTTAATCCGGGCGCAACGCGTGGCTGAGCCAACGACTAGAAGGGGGCACCGAACTGTCCGGTGTGCACCGGACAGTGTCCGGTGCGCCAACGGCTCCAAGGCGCCAACGGTCGGCTTCGCCAAATAAGGAAAGAGATCCGCACCGGACAGTGTCCGGTGGTGCACCGGACTGTTCGGTGCGCCAGTCGACAGAAGGCAAGAAATGCCTTCCTGGAATGCACTCAACGGCTCCTAGCTGCCTTGGGGCTATAAAAGGAACCCCTAGGCGCATGGAGGAGCACACCAAGCATCCTTTGAGCATTGTTGATCACTCACACTTCATTCTTGCGCACTTGTTCGGCATTCTTAGTGATTTGAGCTCTGTTGTAGTGAGGAACTTGTGATAGTCTCTTGAGCTCAAGTTTGAGTCTTGTGTGTGCGTATTTGCTGTGATCTTTGTGTCTTGTGTGAGTTGCTCATCCCTCCCTTACTCCGTGTTTCTTTGTGAATTTCAAGTGTAAGGGCGAGAGGCTCCAAGTTGTGGAAATTCCTCCCAAACGGGATATAGTAAAGCAAGCAAAACACCATGGTATTCAAGTGGGTCTTTGGACCGCTTGAGAGGGGTTGATTGCAACCCTCGTCCGTTGGGACGCCACAACGTGGAGTAGGCAAGCGTTGGTCTTGGCCGAACCACGGGATAAACCACTGTGCCATCTCTGTGATTGATCTCTTGTGGTTATTGTGTTTTGTTGAGACTCCTCTCTAGCCACATGGCATTATTGTGCTAACGCCTAACCAAGTTTTGTGGCATTAAGTTTTCAAGTTTCACAGGATCACCTATTCACCCCCTCTAGGTGCTCTCAATTGGTACCAGAGCCGTTCTCTTCAAGAAAGGGACTAATCGCCCGAAGAGATGGATCCTAAGGGCAAGGGGATTGTGATCAATGATAAGGAGAAGGAGTCCTTTGTCAACGAGCCTAAAGATGACAAGTCTACCGACTCGGGCTCAGGCCACAAACGAAGAGATGGGAAGAAGAAGAAGACGAGGCGCATCAAGGAGATCGTCTACTACGACGACAGCGACGAGTCCTCCTCTTCCCAAAAGGATGACGACAACGACTACGAGAAAAAGAAGACGGTTAACTCAAACTTCTCTTTCGATTATTCTCGTATTCTGCATAGCTCGAATGCACATTTGCTTTCCATTCCTCTTGGCAAACCTCCTCACTTTGATGGAGAGGACTACGGATTTTGGAGTCACAAAATGCGTAGTCACTTGTTCTCTCTCCATCCAAGCATATGGGAGATAGTCGAGAATGGAATGAAATTTGATAGTACTGATAGTCCCATGTTCATTAATGAGCAAATTCACAAAAATGCACAAGCTACTACTGTTCTCCTAGCTTCTTTGTGCAGGGACGAATACCATAAAGTGAGCGGCTTGGATAACGCCAAGCAGATCTAGGATACCCTCAAGATCTCACATGAGGGGAACGACGTCACCATGCTCACCAAGATGGAGTTGGTGGAGGGAGAACTTGGGAGATTCGCGATGATAAGGGGGAGGAGCCAACCCAAACGTACAACCGGCTAAAGACCCTCGTCAACAAAATAAGGAGCTATGGAAGCACGCGATGGACGGACCACGACATTGTCCGCCTAATGCTAAGGTCCTTTACTGTTCTTGATCCACATCTTGTAAACAATATTCGTTAGAATCCTAGGTACACCAAGATGTCGCCCGAAGAAATTCTTGGGAAATTTGTAAGCGGGCGGATGATGATCAAGGAGGCAAGATACGTCGACGATGCAGTAAATGGACCAATCCAAGAGCCTCAAACTATTGCTCTCAAGGCAACAAGGAGCAAGGAGGCGCTACCTAGCAAGGTGGCGCAAGTTGAGGCGGCCGGGCTTAACGATGAAGAGATGGCCCTCATCATCAAGAGATTCAAGACGGCACTAAAGGGTCGCAAGGAGCACCCCAACAAGAACAAGACGAAGGGGAAGCGCTCCTGCTTCAAATGTGGTAAGATTGGTCATTTTATCGCTAATTGTCCCGATAATGATAGTGACCAGGAAAAGAAGAGTGGAAAGTGGGAAAAGAAGAAGAACTACAAGAAGGCGAAGGGCGAGGCACATCTTGGAAAGGAGTGGGATTCAGATTGCTCCTCGTCAGACTCCGACAACGAAGGACTCGCCGCCACCGCCTTCAACAAGTCATCCCTCTTCCCCAATGAGCATCACACCTGCCTCATGGCAAGGGAAAAGAAGGTAAGCACTCGTAATACTAGTACTTATGCTTCTTCAAGTGAGGATGAGTCTATTGATGATGATGAAATAGATTATTCGTGTTTATTCAAGGGCCTAGATAGAACCAAGGTTGATAAAATTAATGAATTAATTGATGCCTTGACTGATAAGAATAGGTTATTAGAAAAGCAAGAGGATCTTTTGTATGAAGAACATGATAAGTTTGTAGAGGCTCAAAAATCCCTTGCTTTAGAAATTAACAGGAATGAAATGCTTTCTTGTGAATTGTCTGCATGTCATGACTCTATTTCTAGCTTAAAGAGCATAAATGATGATTTAAATGCTAAGTTAGAAATAGCAAAAAAATCAACATCTTGTGTAGAACATGTTACAATTTGCAATAGATGTAAAGATTTTGATGTTGATGCGTGTAGTGAACACCTAGTTTCAATTTCCAAATTAAATGATGAATTGGCTAGTCTTAATGCCCAACTTAAGACTAGCAAGAGTGAAATTGATAAAATAAAATTTGCAAGGGATGCCTACACAATTGGTAGACACCCCTCAATTAAGGATGGTATTGGCTTCAAGAGGGAAGTCAAGAACTTAACAAGCCATAAGGTTCCCATCTCAGCCAAAGAGAAAGGGAAGGCCCCTATGGCTAGTAGTGCTCATAAGAACCATGCTTTCATGTATCATGATAGGAGACATTCTAGGAATGCTTTTAGAAGTTATGATTCTCATGCCATGGTTGCTTCTAGCTCTTCTATTATGTATGATAGAAATGTTGCTAGGAAAAATGCTATGCCTAGAAGAAATATTGTTCATGCTCCTAGGAAAGTAATGAATGAACCATCTACAATCTATCATGCCTGCAATGCTTCATTTGCAATTTGTAGAAAGGATAGGAAGATAGTTGCTAGAAAATTAGGGGCAAAATGTAAGGGAGACAAGACTTGCATTTGGGTCCCTAAGACTATTGTGACTAACCTTGCAGGACCCAACATGAGTTGGGTACCTAAGACCCAAGTCTAAAATTGCCTTGCAGGTTTATGCATCCGGGGGCTCAAGCTGGATTATCGACAGCGGATGCACAAATCACATGATGGGGGAGAAGAGAATGTTCTCTTCCTGCGTCAAGAACAAGGATCCCCAAGATTCAATCATATTCGGTGATGGGAACCAAGGCAAGGTGAAAGGGTTAGGAAAAATTGCTATTTCTTCCGAGCACTCTATTTCTAATGTGTTTTTAGTTGAGTCTCTTGGATATAATTTGTTATCTGTTAGCCAATTATGCAAAATGGGATATAATTATCTATTCACAAATGTAGATGTGTCTGTCTTTAGAAGAAGTGATGGTTCATTAGCTTTTAAGGGTGTATTAGATGACAAACTTTATTTAGTTGATTTTGCAAAAGAGGAGGCCGGTCTAGATGCATGCTTAATTGCTAAGACTAGCATGGGCTGGCTGTGGCATTGCCGCTTAGCACATGTGGGGATGAAGAACCTTCACAAGCTTCTAAAGGGAGAACACGTGATAGGTCTAACCAATGTTACTTTCGAAAAAGATAGACCTTGTGCAGCTTGTCAAGCAGGTAAACAAGTGGGAGGAGCGCATCACAGCAAGAATGTGATGACTACATCAAGACCTCTGGAGTTGCTACATATGGACCTCTTCGGACCCGTCGCCTATCTAAGCATAGGAGGAAGTAAGTATGGACTAATTATTGTTGATGACTTTTCCCGCTTCACTTGGGTATTCTTTTTGCAGGATAAATCTGAAACCCAAGGGACCCTCAAGCGCTTCCTAAGGAGAGCTCAAAATGAGTTTGAGATCAAGGTGAAGAAGATAAGGAGAGACAATGGGTCAGAGTTCAAGAATCTTCAAGTGGAGGAGTACCTTGAGGAGGAAGGGATCAAGCACGAGTTCTCCGCTCCCTACACACCACAGCAAAATGGTGTGGTAGAGAGGAAGAACAGGACACTTATAGACATGACAAGGACGATGCTTGGAGAGTTCAAGACCCCCGAGCGCTTTTGGTCGGAAGCCGTGAACACGCTTTACCACGCCATCAACAGGGTCTACCTTCATCGCCTCCTCAAGAAGACGTCGTATGAGCTACTAACCGGTAACAAACCAAATGATTCGTATTTTCGAGTTTTTGGGAGTAAATGCTACATTCTAGTGAAGAAGGGTAGGAATTCCAAATTTGCTCCCAAAGCCGTAGAAGGGTTTTTGTTAGGTTATGACTCAAATACAAAGGTGTATAGAGTCTTCAACAAATCATCGGGTTTGGTTGAAGTCTCTAGCGACGTTGTATTTGATGAGACTAATGGCTCTCCAAGAGAGCAAGTTGTTAATTTTGATGATGTAGATGAAGAAGAAGTTCCAACAGCCGCAATACGCACCATGGCGATTGGAGTTGTGCGGCCACAGGAACAAGATGAACAAGATCAACCTTCTTCCTCAACATTTGTGCATCCCCCAACTCAAGATGATGAACATGAGGCGTGTGATCAAGGGGGAGCACAAGATGATCATGTAATGGAGGAAGAAGCGCAACCGGCACCTCCAACCCAAGTTTGAGCAATGATTCAAAGGGATCATCTCGTCGACCAGATTTTGGGTGACATTAGCAAGGGAGTAACTACTCGATCTCGATTAGTTAATTTTTGTGAGCATTACTCTTTTGTCTCCTCTATTGAGCCTTTCAGGGTAGAGGAGGCCTTGCTAGATCCGGACTGGGTGTTGGCCATGCAAGAGGAGCTCAATAACTTCAAGAGAAATGAAGTTTGGACACTGGTGCCTCGTCCTAAGCAAAATGTTGTGGGAACCAAGTGGGTATTTCGCAACAAACAAGACGAGCACGGGGTAGTGACAAGGAACAAGGCTAGACTTGTGGCAAAAGGTTATGCCCAAGTCGCAGGTTTGGACTTTGAGGAGACTTTTGCTCCTGTGGCTAGGCTAGAATCCATTCGCATTTTGCTAGCATATGCCGCTCACCATTCTTTCAGGTTGTTCCAAATGGATGTGAAGAGTGCTTTCCTCAACGGGCCAATCAAGGAGGAGGAGTATGTGGAGCAACCACCTGGCTTCGAGGATGAACGGTACCCCGACCACGTGTGTAAGCTCTCTAAGGCGCTCTATGGACTTAAGCAAGCCCCAAGAGCATGGTATGAATGCCTTAGAGACTTTTTAATTGCTAATGCTTTCAAGGTTGGGAAAGCCGATCCAACTCTTTTTACTAAGACTTGTGATGGTGATCTTTTTGTGTGCCAAATTTATGTCGATGACATAATATTTGGTTCTACTAACCAAAAGTCTTGTGAAGAGTTTAGCAGGGTGATGACTCAAAAGTTTGAGATGTCGATGATGGGCGAGCTAAGCTATTTCCTTGGGTTCCAAGTGAAGCAACTCAAGGATGGGACCTTCATCTCCCAAACGAAGTACACGCAAGATTTGATCAAGAGGTTTGGGATGAAGGACGCCAAGCCCGCAAAGACGCCAATGGGAACCGACGGACACACCGACCTCAACAAAGGAGGTAAGTCCGTTGATCAAAAAGCATACCGGTCTATGATAGGGTCTTTACTTTATTTATGTGCTAGTAGACCGGATATTATGCTTAGTGTATGCATGTGTGCTAGATTTCAATCTGATCCTAAGGAGTGTCACTTAGTGGCCGTGAAGCGAATTCTTAGATATTTAGTTGCTACGCCTTGCTTCGGGATCTGGTATCCAAAGGGGTCTACCTTTGACTTAATTGGATATTCAGACTCCGATTATGCTGGATGTAAGGTCGATAGGAAGAGTACATCAGGGACGTGCCAATTCTTAGGAAGGTCCCTGGTGTCCTGGAGTTCTAAGAAACAAACCTCCGTTGCCCTATCCACCGCTGAGGCCGAGTATGTTGCCGCAGGACAGTGTTGCGCGCAACTACTTTGGATGAGGCAAACCCTCCAGGATTTTGGCTACAATTTAAGCAAAGTCCCACTCCTATGTGATAATGAGAGTGCTATCCGCATGGCGGATAATCCTGTTGAGCACAGCCGCACAAAGCACATAGACATCCGGCATCACTTTTTGAGAGACCACCAGCAAAAGGGAGATATCGAAGTGTTTCATGTTAGCTCCGAGAACCAGCTAGCCGATATCTTTACCAAGCCTTTAGATGAGCAGACCTTTTGCAAGTTGCGTAGTGAGCTAAATGTCTTAGATTCGCGGAACTTGGATTGATTTATAGCATACATGTGTTTTATGCCTTGATCATATTCCTTAATACATTTTGTGTATTTATGGTGCTCAAGTTGTACAAGCACTCCCCGGACCTCACAAGTCCTTTGCAAGTGATGCACAAATTTAGGGGGAGATGTGCTACAACTTGACCCTTTGAGACTAACCGTGTGCTTGAGTCTGCTTATTTTAGTCTCAAAGGAGGTTTGAAAGGGAAAAGGTGGACTTGGACCATGCAAGACTTCCACTGCACTCCGATGAAAGAGTAACTTTTCCAAGTTCATCTTTGTACTCTTATTGCCTTTTTACTCTTAGTTGAAGATTTTGGTGAGGCAATGGGGTTAGAGGGCCAAAATTGATCCCGTTTTGGTGCTTGATGCCAAAGGGGGAGAAAATAAGGCCAAAGCAATAAATGGATCAGCTACCACTTGTGAGTTGTGAGTTTTGAAAATAGTAGAGTACTCTTGTTTGCCTCTTATTGTCAAAAGTTGGCCTCTTGTGGGGAGAATGGCTTAATTATGGGAAAAAGGGGGAGTTTTTGAATCCTTGATCAATTTCTCATGAAACATCTCTCTTTATGTTTCAACATGTGTGTTTGACTTAGAGATAGGAAATTGAGGTCGATTTGCAAAAACAAACCAAGTGGTGGCAAAGAATGATCCATATATGCCAAATATGAATCAAAACAATTTTGAGTTCTTATTTGGATTGATTTTGCATTTGTTCTAGTTGCTTTATGTTGTGTTGGCATAAATCACCAAAAAGGGGGAGATTGAAAGGGAAATGTGCCATTGGGCCATTTCTAAGTGTTTTGGTGATTTAGTGTCCAATACAAGTGCCTAAGTGTCAAATGGTGGACAAAGTACAAATCAAGTATAAAGGTATGTTTCTCAGACTTAGTACATTGTTTTAGAGACTAATGTATTATGTCTAAGTACTGGAAATAGGAGAAATTGAATTGGAAGAGAGATGACTTTGTTCAGCCAAAGTCAGCTCAGTCTGGGTGCACCGGACTGTCCGGTGCCCCAGGCTGGCTTAGGCGAACTTGCTGCTCTCGGGAAGAAATTAACGGCGTACGACTATAATTCACCGGACTGTCCGGTGTGCACCGGACAGTGTCGCCAACGGTCGCCGGGCCAACGGTCGGCCGCTTAATCCGGGCGCAACGCGTGGCTGAGCCAACGGCTAGAAGGGGGCACCGGACTATCCGGTGTGCACCGGACAGTGTCCGGTGCGCCAACGGCTCCAAGGCGCCAATGGTCGGCTTCGCCAAATAAGGGAAGAGATCCGCACCGGACAGTGTCCGGTGGTGCACCGGACTGTCCGGTGCGCCAGTCGACAGAAGGCAAGAAATGCCTTCCTGGAATGCACTCAACGGCTCCTAGCTGCCTTGGGGCTATAAAAGGAACCCCTAGGCGCATGGAGGAGCACACCAAGCATCCTTTGAGCATTGTTGATCACTCACACTTCATTCTTGCGCACTTGTTCGACATTCTTAGTGATTTGAGCTCTGTTCTAGTGAGGAACTTGTGATAGTCTCTTGAGCTCAAGTCTGAGTCTTGTGTGTGCGTATTTGCTGTGATCTTTGTGTCTTGTGTGAGTTGCTCATCCCTCCCTTACTCCGTGTTTCTTTGTGAATTTCAAGTGTAAGGGCGAGAGGCTCCAAGTTGTGGAAATTCCTCGCAAACGGGATATAGTAAAGCAAGCAAAACACCGTGGTATTCAAGTGGGTCTTTGGACCGCTTGAGAGGGGTTGATTACAACCCTCGTCCGTTGGGACGCCACAACGTGGAGTAGGCAAGCGTTGGTCTTGGCCGAACCACGGGATAAACCACTGTGCCATCTCTGTGATTGATCTCTTGTGGTTATTGTGTTTTGTTGAGACTCCTCTCTAGCCACTTGGCATTTTTGTGCTAACGCCTAACCAAGTTTTGTGGCATTAAGTTTTCAAGTTTCACAGGATCACCTATTCACCCCTTCTCTAGGTGCTCTCATTAACTCTGATACTAAATGGAATTCCTTACACAATAACATCTCAGTCTCTAAATGTGATATCATATGTATTCAAGAGACAAAAAAGAGTCCTTCGATGACTCCTACGTTCGTCGCTTCTGCAACAGATCCTTTGATAAGTTCAAATTCGGACCTTCTATCTGCGCTTCTGGGGGTTTCTTAACAATATGGAAAGGTTATCTTTTTGATGCGGAGGTGATTGATCAAAACTCTTTCGGTCACACGATCTGTTTCCGTACAAAATTGACTAATCAAACCTGGTGGCTCACCAACATTTATGCCCCTTGTACCCCTCAAAGAAGAGAGGAATTTCTGTGACGGAACCTCCCAAGTAATTAGGCCCACCTACAGTTGTCCTTGTCCAACGGACATCAGACAACCCTGTAGGTGCCCCTGAACTACTTGACAAGTTCGGTATCTTTCCTTACCTTACCAGGAACGTCTCACCCATCTTGTAGACATTACAGAACATCGGAGATAAAGAAATGCGGAAGCGAATTACATAATCTTACATTTTATTTCAAAAGTAAGCTTGAGTTATATTATTACAGACCAGCCTAAAAGTGAGTGCATAGGAGTAATATTATACAAACCAGGGAGGCACAAACTCCTCCCGAGAAGCAAAAGATCTTAAGTGGAGGACCGAGTCCTCCCGCACTTCAGTCTTGATTTTCTTCTTTTGGAACCACCTTGGCACAGAAGCAGCAAAAGTCTGCTACTTCCTCACCTAAAAACAACGAAGGGATAAACCCTGAGTATGGAATACTCAACAAGTCTTACCCGACTAAAGAAAAGACTCTCAAGGGTATGCTGGTTATATGGGAGTCAAGGTAAGGCTTTTCAATATTCAAAGACTCTGTTTTTGCAGAAATGCTTACTAAAGTGGATCCTTAAAAATCCAGTTTTATTTGTCAAGTTAAGTAAAATTACCTGCACTAGAGTTCTTTCTACCCTAGTTCAATCACTGGTCCTGCACTAGCCAATTTCTTAACAAGAGCCCATCGTCTTCAGTGGAATGCTACGTGTAGGGCAGTGACCAAGTCTTCATAACCGCGAAGGTACGGCGATCCGAATCGATTATACTCAGCTGAGGATCTCCAATCACACGACATATGTAGCACTTAACCCTTGCATATGTCAACCCGCCACCGGGGTTCTTAAGACCGGATCAGGTTCACGCAGACCGAGAGCACAGATACACCACCGTCCAGCCTCTTGCCACGGAGGGTACACGCTACTCTCGCCACCGCTCCACGCCCATATCGTGTTGTCTTATTCCGGCCTTAGTCTGCCCGAGGCAAGGCTTACCCATGACGAGGCATGTGACCAGCTAAAGGGTCCTCGATCATCAAGCCTACATCGAGACGGTCCTTAATCGACTCAGACGGAGACACTACACCGAGACTCTCTTCTCGTGCAAGTCACCCGCCCGGTCTCAGCTTAATCATTTAACCCAAAACTTGGTACCTGGCAGAGGTACATCTTTTCCGATGTTGAATCCATCATGGCCATGATGAATCCAACATCAAGTTTTATTTTTGAAAACATCCCACCCACTTTTGCCACATCATATTTGGTAAAAACAAAACCTTTTGTTTTTCTAAAGCAAAGCTAAGCATTAAAAAGCTTTTGTAAAACAGGTGATTAAGGAAGGTAATCCAATTCAAGGAAGATAATGCAGGAATGGTTTTATCAAGCAACTCCTATCACCTAATGCAGCAATCAAGTGAGAAAGATTTTAAAATAGCAAGGAAGGTGGCAAATGCACCGGGGCTTGCCTTCGTTCACAGGTGAATCAGGCTCAGGTCCACAAATGTCGAAGTAGAAACTATTCCCGGCCTGAGTGTCCAAAGGTGGTTGCACTTGCTCTTCAGTTACTTCTACTTCTTCTTCTCGTTCTAATCATAACCATACATATGTATAAGAATGGATGCCATGGGATGCTCATGAGGATGCAAAGATAGCATAAACTTATTATTTATGTCTTGAATACAACTTTCCTTCACGGAGTTCCGGGAACTTAGGGTTTCCGGAGTCGGTAAAGGAGTTCATAGGGCAGGGGGGGTGTTTTGGGGTTTGGTGATCAAACAAGGTTCAAATCAATTCAAACTCTACCCAAGGCTTCTAAATATTATATAACACTCTTATAAAAATTTTGGGCATTTTAGGACTTATCAATTATTTTCTAAAAATCTATAACCAAGACTTTTAACTACTTTAAATACCCTAAAATTTCTTACTTTCACTAAAAATCACCAACTTATTTTTATTAAATACTATGGAAAATAACAAACCTAGGAAAATTAGTTTCATAATTTTAGCATTTTTCTACATTTTTCTACATATTTTAAAGCTCTGCTGGAAAAAGAAAAAGAAAAAGATTAAGGGGAACTGGGCCGGATTCAGCCCAGCGGCCCAAGACCAGGGAGGAAAGCGCCCGCGCGCCCGCGCGCTCTGGCGGTTTTGCGCAGAGACCCCCGCTCTTTAGACTATCTACGACCAGGTTCTTTTACTGTTTATTCAAGTCACTGACACTTTGCAAGAAAGCCCCTCGAGTTCCATTCCTTTACGTTTCACAGTCCCCGACGGCGTGGAGCACGGTCGAGCTCCGGCGAGCTGTCTGCGCCGGCCGATTGGGGCAAGGACTGACGTCCTTCTTCGGTCGAACTCGAATTCACACCCCAGTCAACGATTCCCCTAAGTTAATTGCATAATTGGTGGATTAATTTGGTCTGGCCACGGAGAGCGCGTGGATGGACCAAAGATCCATGTGTTCCCGACGGTTAGGGGACTTCTAGCTCAATTGGACGGTTCGGTAAGCATCCAAGGCATGTGAGAAAGCTTAAACGAGGAAGCAGGGGACGGGAGCTGACCGGAGTTGGGCTGGCGACGGTGAGTTTACTTCTACGGCGGCGGAGAACCGATTTGGGGGAAGTGCAAAATTCAGGCGAGCTGGTGGACAATCGGGTGTGGGAGCGGGTGCGATAGCTAGTAAAATACATAGCGAAGCCGAGGGGGGGCTCAATTTATAGACTCCGAGAGCGGTGGCTCTCAATTTGATCGCGATGCATCGACGGCCGGAGAGGAGGAAGAAGCACTGGCTTCGCGGGTACGTGGCTAACGACGTGGCAGTAACTCCGGTGAGCCACGGAGGGTTCAGAGAAGGTCATGGCGACACGGTGAAAGTGTAGAGCCACGCGGCACCCGGCCGAGAGGCGGCGGTCGACGGCGAGTACTTACCGCGGGCGGTGAGCCAGGGGGGGGGGAGAACGTGCCGTGGCCGAGCGGGGTGACTTCCAGCTCACCGCCGTTGAGGACACGTATCGGCAGTGCTTATCCAAAGACCACCGAGCACGAATCGTGACGAGTCGCGATCAACGGCGGCGGCTACCGGCGGTGAGGACGAACCCGATCTTCTTCAGTTAAGCGGTCACTGTACCATGGGAATACCGGTTCAGAGTGACTGAGAGTCCAGTTTCCAGAGCCCATAACTTCCAATTTTGTGTAGCAACTCGATTGCCTTTCTTAAACAAAATTGTAGAGCAATATACCATCTACAATTCGACTATAGGACTTGAACATATTTGAGCACTGGATCATGCTTGAATCTGAGCTAGAAGTTGATGTCAGTTCACTGCTAAACAGAATTTCAGTTCAACAACCTGACAGTCGAACTTTGATGGGGTTTTTCTCTAAATTTCTTCTTAACAACAAAGCTTACAACCTTAAGCAAAGTTGTTCTCCTATAATTGGTCTTCAACTTTGATGTGGTGACCTAGGGCAAAAATCCTATGCTTTGTAAGTTACAAAGCCCCAAAGTTGAGCCCATTCACTGATTTTCAGACTTAGAGCAAAACTCAAATGAAGTCCATTTTGCATTTAGGTCCAAAACTTAGGGTTTGGCTTGCAAAATCACATATTTGTGATCCAATTGACTTAAAATACTTATTTGACTTGGTTTTTGCACTTTAGCCCAAAAGTGGACTAATTTTGCATATAAGCCCCTAGGGTTTGGTTTAGGGTTTTCCAGGGTTCCAATTAGGGTTTCTGGTATCTCAGGGGTATAAAAGTGATTCAAGCTTATCCTTAGGGTCATTTTATGACTTTTACCCTAAAGTATTTAGGTTTTCTTAACTTGGGTAAAGTTTTACCCCTATAATCCCTATTTAGGGTTAAGCTCCTTAACCAGGGTTCTAGTTGCAAAACACTTAAAACAATACAACTTGTTTGAAATTTTTGCCTAGTGAATGCACTCTAGGTGTGTCAAACATATGCAATGCCAATGCTATGATGCCATGCTCAAGTTTTAGTTATAGTAACACCAGGGGTGTTACAATTTCTCTCTTGGTTTTCCAGTCTTGAGATTGATGATGACAAAATATGGATCTTCCTTGGTGATTTTAATATGATCAGATCTCCTGATAACCGCAATAAGTCGGGAGGGGATCATCTCAGAATGATGAGTTTTAACTTCGCAATCAGTCAGTTGGGGCTTCAGGAAATTCCTCTCAAAGGACAAGCATACACTTGGTCAAATATGCAGTGTCACCCTCTACTTGAAAAATTGGATTGGTGCTTTGTATCACAGGCTTGGTCGGTCACCTTTCCAATCACTTCTGCACTCTCGCTTCCTAGGGGAACCTCGGATCACATTCCTTGGATGGTCAATGTTCAAATTAATGTTCCCAAACCGCTCATCTTCAGATTTGAAAGTTATTGGCTCCAGCTTGAAGACTTCCACTCAATTTTCCAAGATTCTTGGAATCAGCCCATCTTTCAACCAGACCCTGCTAAAAGGCTCATGGCCAAGTTTAAAAGGGCACGCAAGGCAATCCATGTTTGGTGTAAGTCTCTCCCCAATTTAGCTAAATTGATTGATAAGGTTAAGTTGGTGATTCAGCTTTTGGACTTCATTGAGGAGAGTAGAGACTTAACCATTCAGGAATGGAACTTCAAAGAAATCCTTCTCCTTCATTTACAAGACCTTTTAGCTAAACAACGGACTTATTGGAAACAAAGAGGTCAAATCAAATGGGCCACCCTAGGAGATGCTGGCACTAAATTCTTTCACGCCAATGCCACTGTCAAGCACAGACATAACCTCATTTCTTCTCTTAAAGATGACAATGGAAATATGGCTCTCTCTCATACTGACAAAGAATCTGTGCTTTCCAATGATTTCAAGAACCGTTTGGGGACCTCTCAACAAACTTCCATGGTTTTCAACTTATCTGCTTTGATTCAGCCGATTGATAATTTGTCAGAGCTTGAACACCCTTTGCCACAAATCCAGAAAGGAAATGGTCATTTTAAAGCTTGTTTTTGAGAAGGCATTTGACAAATGGAACATGCAACTCTTATGGAGATTTTGAGGCACAAGGGGTTCGGTGATAAATGGATCCACTGGGTTTCTATGATTCTTGGTTCCGGTTCTTCAGAAGTTCTTTTGAATGGAGTCCCTGGGAAAAGATTTCACTGCAGACACGGAGTCAGACAAGGAGACCCTTTGTCCCCACTTCTTTTTGTTCTTGCAACTGATCTTCTGCAGTCTATTGTTAACAAGGCTTGCGATTGTGGCATTCTTCGTCTCCCCTTACCAAACAATTGTGGTCCGGATTTCCCTATCATCCAATATGCTGACGATACTATTCTCATAATGGAAGCCTGCCCTAGACAACTTTTCTTTTTAAAAGCAATGCTCAATTCTTTTGCTGATTCCACTGGGCTTCATGTGAATTACCACAAATCTAACATTTATCCCATCAATGTCACGGACCAGAAAATGGAGATCCTTGCAAATATATTTAATTGCAAAATTGGATCAATGCCCTTTACTTACTTAGGGCTTCCCTTGGGCCTTCAAAGACCCAACTTGGGTGCTTTTCTCCCTCTTATCCAGAAAATTGAAAAAAGACTGGCGTCAACCTCCATCTTCTTATCATAGGCTAGAAGGCTTCAAATGGTTAATGCAGTCTTCTCCTCTCTTCCAACATACTACATGTGTACTCTTAAGCTCCCCAAAACGGTGATCAAACATATTGACAAACTCAGACGACATTGCCTTTGGAGAGGTGCTGATTTAAATGCTAACAAACCCCCTCAAGTTGCTTGGAATTCGGTTTGCAAGCCAAAATTTCAGGGGGGATTGGGTGTCATAAATTTGGCATTACAAAATGGAGCCCTGCTCATGAAAAATCTTCATAAATTCTATAACAGAGCTGACATCCCATGGGTCAATATAGTATGGTCCAATCATTACAGTCACTCTCTGCCCTCGGATAAACCAGTTGGTTCTTTTTGGTGGCGAGATGTCCTTAAAACGCTTGAATTCTTTAAAGGAATTGCTCGGATGGAAATTGGAGATGGAAAAACAACACTTCTTTGGCATGATAACTGGGATGGTATTTCCAAATTAGCACAGTATCCAGAACTTTGGTCCTTCGCCGCATGCAAGGACATCACCGTCTTACAAGCAAGATTGGTTGATTCACAAGAAATGTTCCATACACTGTTGTCTGCTGAAGCCTTTGTTCAATTTCAAGAGTTGAATGATTGCTTGGATAATCTCCCACATAATAATCAGAGTGACAAATGGAGCTGCTCTACTTCTTCTAGCTTATTTTCCTCACAAAAGATTTATTCTCATTTGATGGGCAACCAGTTGACACATCCCATCTTCACTTGGCTGTGGAAATCCAAATGTCAACCCAAGCACAAGGTTCTTTTTTGGCTGCTACTTAAGGACAGATTAAATACCAGAGCCTTTCTAAGACAGCGAGCTATGTTACTGGATTCATACACCTGTGACAACTGTATTCTTCAAGCTGAAGAGACAACCACTCATCTTTTTTCAGATGCAGTTTTGCTAGGAGATGTTGGTCCTTGGTAGGAATCTCCCCGTCACGTTCTGCTGATTTATTCAACACCATTTTGAGGATCAGAAGACGTTGGCAAGTCCCTTGGAAACTTGAAACTATAATCCTTTTGACCTGGTGCATCTGGAAATACAGAAACAATTGGGTGTTCAATGAGATTCCGCCCACGGTGGAAGGTTGTCGGGACATGTTCAAATCAGAAATGAACCTTCTATGTCATCGAGTTAAGCCAGTGATAGGAGATAAAATCAAAACCTGGCTTCAGTATTCTGTTCTGTAACTTTCATTTTCCTTTCTGTACTTACCCTTCTGTATCTACTCCCCCTTTATTTCCTTAAGCAATAAAATACTGTAGGCCCCCGCTACAGTAACTTTTATTTCAAAAAAGATATAAAGCTTTTAAACTATACACACTCAAGTGACTATCAATTTAAAGACTCGAATGCCATCCATATGGCTAGATAAATAACTATTGGCCACTTATGTCAACCGCTGCGAAACCACCACAACCAAATCATGTGGATTCAACCTCTTAGTATAGCCCCACAATCAAATCATATGGATTCATACCTCGAGGATAGTCCCGCAATCAAATCATGTGGATTCAACCTCTCGGGGATTGTCTGTATGAAGCCAACGGATAAATACACAAAAGGAAATTGCATGGTTGCCTTTACTCGGGATGTGTAACTCTATGTTTACCTCTGTTTTTAAAGTTTGCACACCACATATGCCCCCCGTTTTTTAAAGAAACAGGTACTAAACAATGTTAACTTAGTCTGCAAAAAAAAAACATACTCCGCATCATTGTATCTCTATTTATTAATTATTTGTAAATTTCTCCTCACTTTGGTATAAAAGTTCGCAATATATAATTGTAGCATAAATTTTAAAAATCAACAATATTAAAATTTGACAATGATATTTTAATTGTAATTTTGAAAATATTTTAATTATGATCTAACACTATTTTGAGAACATTTCATATATACAAATGACAATGTTTTTTTGTCTTTCTTGATGGTGTGATATGCGTGGTCATTCAGACAGTAGTCTGAATTTGTATATAACATGTTCTTAAAGTAGTGTTAAATTATAATTAAAATATATTCAAAATCATAATTAAAATATTGTCATTTTGCCAAAATTTAATATCAAGTTTACTTTATTTTCATTAGTTTTGAAACATTTTAAAATTTAAAATTGGATTATTGATTTTCAAAATCTATTGAGAGATTTATGTCATAATTATATTCCAAAATTTTGTAACAAAGTAGGAACAAATCTGCAAACTATGGATAAAAGAAGGGGCAACTGTATAAGGGTGTAAACATCTTTTTGTGAGCTAAGTTAAGAGAACAAGGACAAACTGAGGGGCAACTGTATAAGGGTGTAAACATCTTTTTGTGAGCTAAGTTAAGAGAACAAGGACAAACTGAGGGGCAACTGTATAAGGGTGTAAACATCTTTTTGTGAGCTAAGTTAAGAGAACAAGGACAAACTGACTGTTCTTTTTTTTAAAAAAAGAAAGACATATGTGCAATCTTTAAAATGATGATGTGAAAACGGAGTCGCATTCCTAGTAGAGACGACCGAGCAATTCCCGGTAAAAAGTAACATGTAAGACCTAGTTTGGGAACCTATTTTCTTAGAGATTTTATTTTTCTAAGGCCTAGTTTGGAAACTTCAATTTACCAAGGGATTTCTATTTTACCAAGGAAAAATAAACTAATTTTTCTTGAAAAATGAGGTTCCCAAACTAGCCCTAAAGAAAAGTGATTTATTTTTTCTTGGGAAAATATAACTCTCTTAAAAAATGAGGTTCCTAAACTAGCCCTAAGGAAAATTGATTTATTTTTTCTTGGGAAAATATAACTCTCTTGAAAAATGGGTTACCAAACTAGCCCTCAAGGCTTGTTCGGTTCTACCAAACTCATATAAATCGAGATGGCTTTTAATCCATACTAAGTAAAAATCTCTTCCAATCCATATCAATTACCTCCAAAATAAACGAACAAGCTCCAAAAGAGAAGAAGAGTGTTTTTATTTTACAAAAACTAAGTCATTTGTTTATAACCAAAGTAGTCAATGTATGGCTGCCGCTTCTGACAAGACTAAAAGTCTTAAAAACTACTACAATCTCGTAAGCCGAACATATGTTATTATTATTATATTATGAAAGCCGGTACAAATCGGCTCCTCCTAGCCTATCCACGTCGTCCAAAATATTCCTATTCGCTCGATCGTGGATCACTGGTCCACCTCCATCGCTCTCTCTCATGCATCTATCATTGCCCTCGCCTCTGGAGACTTCCACCCGATGCTTTGACTGTGGCCGCCTCTCCTCGCTCGATCTGCCATGTCTCTCTTCCTCCTTGCTCCCTCTGCCTCGTTCCTCTGCAGGTCACTTCGTTAGGTTCTCATCCCCTCCTCTCTCCCTCCGCGTCGTCCCTCTGCAGGTCCACGCGCTCCTCCTGTCCACGCCAGGGAGTATCTCTTTTCAGGTTCTCATCCTCTTGCGTGCCCTTATCCTCTTGCACACACACAGGTCTGACCTTTCACTGTTGCTTATAGGGTCTCCAGATCGGGCCCTTTGGCGGCCGCCCGCGCCAACGCTGTTGCCGCTTGTCCACGGCAGTCAGGGCGGAGCGATAGGATTTGTTCGCAATTACCTGCAGCTGCATTTGTGTCATTTTCTGATTTTGGCTTTCCAATGACATTTCCTTCTTTTATTGTTTTGTTGTCAACCCTAGCCAAAGGACAGTCAATACATAACGTTAGATGATGGCCGGAGACTCTGCTTGGAGTGTCTGCATATTGCTATTATGGAGACCAATGAATGTCAGCCACTGTACATTGATATTCAAGAATTTTATGAGGGTATGAACATGAAAGTAGAGCAACAAGCTCCCTTGCTTTTGGTTGAGCGACAAGCTTTAAATGAAGCCATGGAAGCAGAGAAATCTGTAAGTGACACCCTTTCCTTTATTGTGTGAATATGTGGTATATATAACATATATCCAATGTACTCTCGTCGATTAGGTGCACCACCTTCCTGAAACAAGAGGCCTCTGCCTATCTGAGGAGCAGATTGTCAGAACTGTATGATCTTAAAACATTTCCTTGTTTTGCTTAATTGGTCTACTGAATTTGTGAGCTTCAAAGCCAATATGATTAAGCATAAATAATATAATGGTATTGGCCAGATATTGAAATGACCAATTGGACCAGGCAACAGGCAACAGGCAACAGAATCATAGATATGATCACAGGACCATACAAACTCATTAAACGGTGTGAAGTGACTGCAATTCTTATACTGTACGGGCTGCCAAGGTGATTTTCTCTCTCATTATTTAACAAACTAATTACAATTGATGTAGTTTCCCTTTGATGAAGGTTGATTCTACTACCAATCTTGTTGCCGCTTGTCCACGACAGTCAGGGCGGAGCGATAGGATTTGTTCACAATTACCTGACTGTGGCCTCGTCCACAGCTCCTGTGAAGCCATCCGTGGACAAGACTGTATATTGGAGATATATCCTCGCCAGTCCAAAGGGTGTTCCTTTTCTGAATTTATTACGCCACGACCTTATCAGGCACAATCTGTGGCATTGATAGGCACGCCAGCTGTTCGAGGGCAAGTACCAAGGCAGTATCCTAACAATACTCTTATCAGACTATATGTGTGTGTTTCAAACTTTGACCCTTTCGTTAGAACAACGGACCACTTTGCCCGCAAAATTACCATTTGTTTTCAATTCAATTCCCACAGCTCTCTGTTTGTTGATACAGAAAACAATTAAACATGAAAACTGACCACTTTGCCCACAAATTACCATTTGTTTTAAATTCCCACAGATTAATATTATTTAGTGCCTAAGATGCACTGGCTCTCTTATGTGTTATTATGGTTCCGTAGTTACATATTGTTTGCCATTCTTTGTTGTATCATGCAATTCTTAACCTTGTTCAGACATCCACGTCGATTGGTTCAGTTTGACGATAAAAGAACATTCATTGGACAAACTTTGCTCCACATATTCAAACTTCTATAGCATAATTAGGAAACATCAACTAATTTCATATATCTCTAGTTCTCTATTGGTTTGTTCCAGTTTGTCTTTGAGATAGCTGAACATTCTCCGTTACTATGATGATTCTCTTTTTGTATTTTTTGGCCTGGTACCTAGCCATTTACACTATTGTGATATTGACAATCCCACGTATTTTTTTGTCTTGTTTCCATAACACAATTCGGGTTTTCAATTATTCCTACTCAGTACGTCACCGTCTCAATATGTGAAAAAAGAAAGGAAGACTTTTTACACGATCATTTTCGTTTTGGTATTTTTCCCCATTTGAGGCTGCTGCATAGTACATATTAGGAGACTCTTTACACACGTTGTCACTTGGGCACATCTGTACATGTCTCTTTTTTACAAAGGGAAGATGTGTTTTTTATAAATTGCAATTTTGATAGGTAGACAACCGAATCTGTGGCGTAATGGTAGCGCGTCTGACTCTAGATCAGAAGGTTGAGTGTATGATTCACGTCGGGTTCAAAACGCTGATCCTAATCCGGCATACTTTTGTCTTGAGATTTTTTATATTATTGTTTAATAGAACCATGTATTTTTAGAAAGTTCTCCATATAATAAAGTAAGTAATTCTCTTGTTGGTTGCAGTTGGACCAACGTCTCTAGCTCTCGGCATCAGAAGCAAAAATCCAGATTTTCTCATCTAGCTAGAAGCTAATGTGTGTGATTTTTCAAGTGCTTTAACCAACCTTTTCTTATGGTGACATATAAACCAAGAGTTAGTGGTCATTAATAATTCATGGTCTATTGTGCTGGAATGTTCTAAATCTTAGAATCTGAGTGATCCCAACAAGCTTGTTACCCCCAATACTCCTGCTCCATATATTTGATTACTCAAAACATGATATGCTCATCTGAAGTAGAAAGGGAAATGCTGACTATGCTCTTGCTGAATATTTTATAGGACACTTTTCTAGTTTGGCAGATGCGAGTGGAGGATTTGATGAGATGCTTGCCTCTACACAGAGGTACTATGTCTTTGGAGGCAAAGGTGGTGGGGAAACAAGCATGGCGCCGTCGGTGAAGTTTGCCAACCATGATGAACTAACACTTCTTGCTTCCACAGAACCATCTTGGTCACTACGTGATTTGTTTGAACAAATATCTGAAAGCCTCAATCACCTTGTCGAAAAAACTATCTCTTTAGTATCTTTTGTTTGATGTCTTGTTTGTGTTGTTTACAGGACATGAGTGATGGCAAAACTGTATGTCGCTGGATTTGACTCTCTTTTTGCAATTGAGGTAAGATATGCTATGCTAGATCTTTTGCCATTCTTTGTACTATCATGATTAAGCATATGCTGTCAGGATGGGAAATGAAAGCCTTGGATTATCTTCGGTAGTAGGTAACACAAATGCTCTATGTTGCAATGAGCCTGTAGACTGTTGTTGCTGTGCATCTCAACAGTTTTGGTCCTCCAACCTTGTTTGAAGTTTTTTCCTTTCAATTACTCCCTCTTATAATTGCATCATGTTACATGATTTTGACGTTAATATATATACACCCAGGCCATCTAAATTCGAGTTCTTGTCAAAATACACTTAGGTTCCCTTTTTAATACAAAGTCGTGGTTTCTGTTAGATCCATCTAGTATTTTTTTGGCTATATCAAAACCGACCTGCAAGCCTCAACTACTTTAAACCACTCTTTTTAGGATCACTATTTCACATACTTGAAACCACATATGAATTCCTGTTATATATTAGGCACACTATTTGACAGTTCTTATGCACTTGCATAATGGCTAGCTTTCAGACCACACTAACAAAAAAGGTCTTTTCTAAATTTGCCATTGAATGGCCGAAATCCTATTTTGATGCAAATGAGAAATGAACAGCCTGTAAACTGTTGTTGTTCTCAACTGTTTCCTTCTTCCAACCTTTTTTGAAGTATTATTTTTTACTTTCAATTACTCCCTCTTATAATTGCATCATGTTACACAATGTTGGCGTCAATATGGATATACACTCAAAACATCTAGATTCGAATTCTTGTCAAAGCACGCTTAGGTTTCTTTTTTGAAGAAAAAGTCGTCTGGTTTCTCTTAGATCGATCTAGTATTTTTTTCCTACTAATGTCAATACCAACCAGCAAGCCTCTCCTACCTCACTCTTTTTAGGATCGATATTTCACATACTTTAAACACATATGAAATTATGTTATACATTAGGCACGCTATTTTACAATTCTTGTCCACTTACAGGATGCTGACGAGCTTTCAGACCACCTTAACAAAAAAGTTCTGGCATCACCATCTAAGAAGTATGTCTCAAAAAAAGAGCAGAGAAAATGCAACCCAAGCGGCAAGTTGCTTCCTTTTTACACTATGTACCATAATCCTTTCTAACATTGCAGAACACATACATGATCAAAGCTAGCATGCTTCAAAAACATCAAGCAGGTTCTACAGACCCGAAAAGCGATGACAGGCACATGGGCGTCATTCTCCTGAAGGTGCGACATCGTGTACACCCCTTCTCTGTACACAACTTCTAATCAAGAAAATTTACGCATTGGCCTTCACTCTCCTTTATAACCTTTGCGCAAAAATAGAATAGCTCACAAACTCTTTAACAACAACTATTCTTTCCTTCTTTCTTTCTGTACAGATAACTGCTTTGTGTATCTACGACGATCATCGTCACTTTTGAAACGCAATGTACATGTAACCAAACTGATGAAACTACTCTAGGTTAGTATCTGTTTATGCGATCATTGGCTCTGCTTTGCGTACCTCTGACGACCATCGTCACTTTTGCGCACATGCTTTTGTGTATATATAACTAAGCTGATGAAATCTTACCAGTTTAGCATCTGTTTATTGTGATCTCCAACTCTTGGAACACACTACTGAAATACAATGTAATATGTATGGTCCTCTTAGTCTATTCTAGACTTGCTGTAACCTCTACAAGTATCATCTCAGTACAACAACTTCTGTAAACACTGAACCAGTTTAAATTTATCCTTAAATTTATGACAACATGTGCTATATAATAACTGCTCTGAGTGTACATATGATGTCCATACATTACCTCAACGGAACTGACCATTACTCTTTACGCTTGTACAACCAATGCCTTCGGGCATTCGAGTCATTTAACCGTAGTTATTTGTCGTCACATATACATAACTAGTTCTATACTGTAGATGTACAAATGTAGCTTGTCCCAATGTATCGTGGATTAGTACACTACACTACTGGCTACGCTAGCTCACAAACTCGTGCACGACGCCGTTAACCTCGATCATGCTAGAACCGGGGACCTTGCCGACGCCGGCCTCCCTCATCCGGCCCCTGATGCCCGCGCCGCGGCCGGGGTCTCCACCACGCGCCAGCACGCTGGCTGCGAGCACGTACGCGCCGCTGTCGCGCGGATCGCACCGCACGGCCTCGCGCGCCGCGCGCGCACCCAGCTCGGCGTCGCCGTGCAGCCGGCACCCGGAGAGCAGCGCGCCCCAGATGGCCGCGTCCGGCGCCATCGGCATTGCCCGGATCGCGTCCTCGGCCTCCCGGAGCCGCCCGGCGCGGGCGAGGGCATCCACGAGGCAGCCGTAATGCTCGATCCCCGGCTCCACTCCGTGTTCACTGGACATGGACGCGAACGCGGCCTGAGCCTCGTCGGGCATGCCGGAGTGGCCGTAGGCCGTCAGGACCGCGATGAAGGTGACGTTGTCGGGGCTCAGCCCGTAGGATTTCAGCTCCGAGAACAAGGCGACCGCTTCTCGCCACTGCCCGTGCACCGCTAACCCCTGCATCATGGAGTTCCAAGACGATAGCTTGGCCAAGCCTTGCGACCTTGCGGCATCGAACACCTGGCGGGCATCGTCTACGGAGCCGCACTTGCAGTACATGTCCACCAAGGCGGTGACGACGAGCGCATTCATGGCGACGCCGTGGCGGTCTATGTACTCGTGCACCCACGCGCCCTGGACCAGCGCGCCGAGGCTGGCGCAGCAGCCCAGCACGCTGACGAGCACGTTGGCGTTCGGCTCCATGCCGTCCGCCTGCATCGCGGAGAAGAGCGCCAGGGCCTCGCTGCACCTCGCGGCGCGCGCGTACGCGCTCACCATGGCGCTCCACGTCGCGACGGTCCGCTCCGGCATGGCGTCGAACACTGAGCGCGCCTCGTCGACGCGCCCGGCCCTCGCGAGCGCCACGATCACGCTGTTGCACGCAACCACGTCTAGCTCCGGGCACTGCCCGAACAGTGCCAGTGCCTCGTCCGCGCGGCCGCACGACGCGTACATGGCGATCGTGGCGTTGCGTACGTACGCGTCCCCGGCGAGCCCGAGCTTCAGCGCCATCCCGTGAAGCGCCTCGCCGTCGCCAGCGCGCCCCAGGCGCGCGTACGCCGCGAGGAGAGATGGGAAAGAGCGCCGGTCGGGCGGCGTGGGAGAACTGAGCATGTCGACGAACAGCGCCACGGCGGCGTCCGGTCGGGCCCCGTCGGACAGCGCCCTGATCACGGTGTTCCACATGAAGGAGTTGGGCCTCGGGTGGTGCCTCACGAGGCGCTCCGCGTATAAGACGTCGCGCCCGGGGCCCGCGCAGAATGCGACGGCGCGGCTGGCGGCGATGGGGTCCTTGGCGAGGCCGGACTTGACGAGCGCCGCGTGGAGCTGGCGCAGGTGTGCCATGGAGACGCATCGCGTGTGGAGGAGCGTGAGGGCAGGGTCGGAGGCGATGAAGGCGGATATGGAGGCGGAGGAGGGGAGGAGATGAGGAGGACCGGTGGTCGAGGTGGTTGGCAGGGGGCAACCGTTCAGTGGCGCCATTGCCATCCTCTTCTCCACCTCGCTTCCCGCTTGCCTCGTGTATGTGGTGGTTTTAGGATAAGGTGCCTTTAGTTGGGCTGGGCTTATTTGAGCTATTCTTTTAAGCCTATTTATTCAAGCCCAATGGGTCCAACGGCTTTATTTTAACTCTTTTCGTTCACATTGGGAAAAAAAGCCCGTGTTTTTTTATAGTTTTCATGAGATGCGTTGTGAGCTGCATTTTTGCTGGAAATATTGAATACTACTGCTGGCACATCACTACTAAGTACTACTGAATTTTGTTCGTTATAAAAGTTTGGTGTAGCACAACATCTCTAAGGCTTTGTTCGTTTACACCAATCCAGCTCTGGATTATCATGGATTGGAATTAAATCCATGCCACAATCCATGCCCCAAAATAATCCACGACTACTTAAATTTTTTTATTCGGTTAAACCCATCATGGAATATAACCCAAAGGTTTGAGAATTTTTTAAACTATGGAAGATATGGATTCTATCCATAGCTCATTAGGTATGGAACAAATCCATGACATATTGCACAAGTTTACATTAGAATCCATGGATCAAAAGAATAACTAGCTTTAAAAGACATATGGATTAGTTGATGGATTTAATCCCACCATGGGATTAGGTGTGAGATATGGATTCACTCAATCCATATCCGGATTAAATCCAAGGTGGGATTTCATCCCATGTAACCGAACAAGGCCTAATATGGTGCTGCGTTGCGCGGAAGCTTGGGTCTTATGTACAAAAAGTGTGTGGCTATTCAGCGGCGGCCGCCAGAGCCATTCAACTGTATGCATCCCCACATCCCTGTTCTCTGCCTTGCATGTGTTGGTGAGTGTACCTTTTAGATCGAGGATTTGATTCTCTTTGTCCTAATCTGAGTGCAGCAAATCACCATCACACATGACCATAACTGGGCAACGTGATTGCCAAATCATGTATGGACAGATTAAAGAACAGATAGATCTCATGGTTTGATGACAAAAATGACAACGTGAGTTTATCTTAGTATTTGCCCTAGTTTTCTGAGTCAGTTTCAAATGGTCTTTCTCATGTTATGGCACCTGGCAGGTATTCTTTGTGCTGCGTTCCCTCCAATGCATTCCGTATGATATATATCCAACACTAACCATAATTATTGTTTGATCGTATCATTTGTGATCAGGGATACATGTTCTTCTACTAACCCAGTTTGTTATTTGATCAGTCACCAACTAGGAGCAGCTGTGTTGGTGTTTCATAACGCATGGATTATATAAATCTCATATTTTAGTATACTTACTCTCTATGTCACTCCTTATTTCACTCTCTATTTTAAACTTCACTATGCAAACAGTACAATCTACAGTGCAAAATAATACTTTATACGATCGTTTATTCTGTCTACTCGAGATAGCCTAGATACTAGTATTTTGGATACATCAATTGCAAATCTCATATTTTAGTATATATGTCAAATTTTACAGATCGAATGTTACAGTATCACTTGTACTTTTTTTTACAGATCGAATGTTCGTGTAATTAATATGCACTACCGGAATCAATCGCTTTGCCGAGTGCCTGAAGCACTCGGCGAAGCCTTAAAAACACTCGGCAAAGGCTTTGCCGAGTGTGACACTCGGCAAAGAAGGCTCGGCAAAGACTGCATCGGCAAAGGCTTCTTTGCCGAGTGTTTTTTCTCGGGCACTCGGCAAACCTCTTTGCCGAGTGCCAGAGAGCACTCGGCAAAGAAAAGCGGCCGTTACGGCGCCGAGTGACGGAGACGACGGCTTTGCCGAGTGTCTTCCAGGCAGCACTCGGCAAAGCCGCTGTCTTTACCGAGTGCCAAAGGGGACACTCGGCAAAGAGCCTGCCAGGGAGGGTCCCATTGTCAAGCTCTTTGCCGAGTGTTCTGTGCGGCACTCGGCAAAGAGGTCGGCTTTGCCGAGTGCCAGCGACATAACACTCGGGAAAGAACCTAAGCCGGTGCCCAGGTCTGTGCTCTTTGCTGAGTGTGATGACCCAGACACTCGACAAAGAGCCTCTTTGCCGAGTGTAGCACTCGGCAAAGTGACCAGTATATACCTTTTTTATTTGTTTTTTTATTCCATCCACACAAACAGAAGATATCACATATATATCACATATATACATCACAGATATCATCACAGACATAAATAGCCAACACAAACATAAAACCGTCACCACAAACATAAATATCCATCACAAACATAAGTGTTCAACACAAGTATTAACCACAAACATAAGTCTCAAACGTCGCAAGGTCTCACATAAGTATGAAACACAGACATAAGTATTATACATAAGTTCTGAAATCTAAAACAATGAAAACACAACACTCATGAAGGTGGGCGGTTTGACGGGGGCTGCGTTGGGCTGAACCCTTCCGGAGGGTTGTTGGATGCCGCTCCAGATTGGCCCTGCACAGAGAAGAGATTGCATGTGTTATACCAGATGCATTACAAACATCTAACTACAATTTTGATACTCACAGGAGTGTGGAAGAGAGCAGGGTCAACTGGAGGGAACAATGGAGGTGGTGGAGCGATGCCCTGTGCGGCGTCAAGGCTCTGCATGTACTGGAACATCTCCGCCATCCTCTGATGATCTGCCCGGCGCTCCGCCATCATCCTCGCCTCCATCTCGTGACGTTCCCTCCTCTCTTCTTCTAGTTGGGTCTGTAATATTACAAGCCAACGTTATAGTAACTCAAAGAGTAGGTATATAACTCAAGGAAGGACGAGTTACAGAAGCACTAACCTCGAGATGTTGTATGCGATGTTGTGAGCTGTCGTGCCGAGGTCGCATGGCTGGACTCGAGCCCGTGCTCCTTGCTCTCACCTGAGACAGAGTGGGAGTGGAGGACGAGTCGATTGCCCCGTCGGCAATCCAGTACCGCCCATGTCTCTTGCCTCCTCCGACCCTCATGAGCACATCGGGGTCGATCGGCTCGGTGCTCGGATCATAGTCTGGGCCATGGACCTCCTGCGCCATGGCGGTGTAGTCATGGAGGCGGCTGTAGACGGCGGGGTTGGTGTAGGCCTCGGGCCCGTCATCCGTGTTGTAGGTGACGTCGCCTTACCCTTATGGGCCATAACATAGGCCGAGAAGGTGGAGCAAGGCCTGCCACCATGTGACGCTGACTGCAACGAAAACCAACGAGATAGTTAGAAATAATATCTAACTTAGTGCTATATATCTAAATAAAATAGGTGGCGTACCCATGCTTCGGCATATTGGCCCAGGCTCCGGCTGCCTTGGTGGTGCGAGGGGCCTTGCATCATCAAACGCCGTTCCCGGCTAGCTGTGTGTGTCTCGTCCCACTCAGCCGAACACCACCTATCTACCATCTGCTCCCAGCACAGAGGATGTGCGGCGCACCAATGTGGAATCACCTGCAAAGTAAACACATAAAGTGCATATCAGAAGATAAAATAAAATTCATGCATGGAGTACTGGTACCAAACATGCATGACTTTACCTGCAGGTACTGCTCCCTGGTCAACGACATGGTTCGGGCTTGAGGTTTGGTCACCTTCTCACCAAGGACAGAGCCGTGGTAGGTGATGATGGCCTGGATGCGGGCCTCATAGTGCATGTCCACGACGAGCTTCTTACAGCTCGTGGTGGCCACCACATCCGCCCTAGCCTCGTATCCAGCATCGCATCTGAAGAAATCCTGCATACAAAAACGATGTATCCATACATTATTTCAAGAATTTGCAACGAATGCGACATATTTTACATTATACTAAGACTTACCCACAGCTCTTGCTTCACCCGCTCCGCCTTGTTATTGAATTCCCTGTCGTCCCGGTCTACTGCATCGGGGGCGACGGCATAGTGGTCGAAGGTGAAGGCTGGGCCCGTCACTCCGGCGTACTCCACAAGTCCAGGGAAGTGTTCCCTGCACAGCAGGCTGAGGATGTTGTTGGGGGGGGGGGCGACGATGACCCCCAGCATAATCCAAAACCGTCCAAGACCTGTCCAAGTGATAAATAAAAAGTATTAGTTTATATTATGATTTTGAACACATAATATGAACAAGAATAAAGAACATAAAGTTACATACCTCTCCCCTTCCGGCCGAATCAGCGGTCGTCTGTCCCGAAGTATGGGACGCGGCGGGAGACTCGCAGGGCCTCGCAGGTAGATGCTCCTCGAACTAGAGCCGCCTGAACCTGAGGCGTCCTGCTGCTGGTCGTCGTCATCCTGCTGCTGGTCGTCGTCGTCCCGAGGCGTCGCCTGCTGCTGCGCTGCCTGCTCTGCATCGTCCGCCGTCCTACTCCTCCTCCCCCTCCTCCTCCTCAGGAAACCGCCCACCATATTTGTCCAACAACCTGCAATTAAGAGTAAACAAATAAGCACATATAAAAAGATGTATTTAAAAATAGGTGCGAAATAAAAAGTCATATAGCATTACATCGATTAAAAATAATCTTCATATGTGTCGGGGTTAGCCGGATCATAACTCTCATCATCACTATCAAGCATTTCAATCTCAACACCATCGGAAGACGCAACCTCATCATTGCCTTCAAGGATTACTAAGTCATTATCATTTTGCACCTCATCATCCTCCTCATCAACAGCCATTTCAATATCTACGTCCATTCCGATAGCTTCAGTTAAGTCTATCTCAAATCGCCCTTCTAGCCCATCTTCTTGGAAGAACTCTCCATCATATGTGTCCGGGTCTAAGTTGTAATCTTCATCGTTAGGAACAGGTAACCTCCCATGCGGCGATACCTTATACACAACATCCCAACCCTTAAGATGTTCTTTCGTTTGACACGCATATGGCAGATAATACACTTGTGTGGCCTGTTGGGCCACGATATAGACATCGTCTCCTGCTAAGGTGGAATCTTGTCGAATTTCGACTATCTCAAGATTAGAATGTGTCCGTCTCGTCACTTGAGGGTCAAACCAATGACATTTGAATATCACTGGAGTAAGAGGTTTGGAACCATAAAAATTGAGCTCATATATTTCTTCAATTCGTCCAAAATAATCGACATTGTCAAGGCCCAGCGTAAAGACTCCAGAACACGTTGTTTTCCGATTGGGCCGACTTTTGTCGTAGTGTGTTGTGCGAAAACGGTATCCATTGACGTCATACCCAGAATATTTCTTGACCCTATAAGCAAAGTCGTTGGCTACTTGTCTCAACTCGGCACTCATAGACGGATCTCTTTGGCCCTGCAAGTATTCGCAAGTTAAAAGACGCTAAATTGAGTTCAAAGACATATCTCTTTTACAAACTAAGCACGTACCTTACGTTTGAACCAGGAAATGAAATCGGGCAACCCATTTCTCGCACCCTTTCTAAGAAGAGCGTCATATTCCTGTGGAGTGGGATCCCTTGATCGACGCCAGAATTCATGAAGAAATTGTTCCATGTATGGCGTCACCTCTTCAAGGTTGGTCAATACGTATAGCATGATATGCCGCCACTCTTCATGTGTCAGGGTCTTGGTGGTCGAGCCACTTGCGCTTCCGAGTTGGCCTCGAAATATGCTAAGGTTCGATTCATTGTCGCCATCATTGTAACGAGGGGGTGGATTATGCACGCTCGGCAGTTTGTCACCATAATAAGTTGTTGTGAAGTTTGAGACCTCCTCTAGAATGTATGCCTCTGCAATGGAAGCCTCGATTTTGCATTTATTTCTACATTTCTTTCGAATAGTCTTTAGACATCTCTCGATTGGATAGCACCAACGTCCCTGCACGGGGCCCCCCATTCGTGCCTCATAGGGGAGATGAAGAATCAAATGCTGCATTGGATTGAAGAAGCCGGGTGGAAATATCTTCTCAAGCTTACACAGTAACACGGGGGCCAATCTTTCCAAGTCTGCAACAACGATCCGAGATAACTCTTTTGCACAAAGCTGACGGAAGAAATAGCTCAACTCTGAAAGCGCTAGCCAGACATGCTCAGGGACATAGCCTCGAACCATCGCAGGAAGAATCCATTCAATCCATATGTGGAAGTCATGACTCTTCATCCCTAAGACTCGCATAGTAGATAAGTTCACCCCCCTACTCAGGTTAGATGCATACCCATCAGGGAACATCAACATATTGATCCACTGAAGTACTTCCTTCCTCTGGGCCCTGCTTAGGACGAAATCGGCCTTAGGCCTTCTCCACGTCTTTCCGCCACTTGGCGGCTTCATCTCTAGTTTTGGTCTATCACATAACGCTGCCAGATCCACTCTTGCCTTCACATTATCCTTTGACTTATCAGGAATGTCCATAATTGTTGCCCACAGTGCCTCAGCAACATTCTTTTCAGTGTGCATCACGTCAATGTTGTGTGGAAGGAGCAGGTCGTCATAATAGGGGAGCCGAGTCAAGCCAGACTTATGTGTCCACATATGCTGCTCACCATATCCCACAAAACCACCTTCTGTATTGGCCACGAGGCCATCTATCTGTTAACGAATTTCGGCACCAGTCATCGTTGCAGGTGGGCGGTCTGTCACTACGACACCTTTCATAAATTTCTTGATGTCTAGGCGGAATGGATGGTCAGCAGGAAGAAATTGTCGATGTTTATCGAAGGACGAATATTTGCCACCTTTTTTCAACCAAATGAACCTGAGAGCTTCCTTGCAAACTAGGCATGGGAACTTACCGTGGACACACCAGGCACAGAATAGCCCATACGCCGGTAAGTCATGCATGGAGTACTGGTACCAAACATGCATTCTGAAGTTTGTCTTCGTAGCTCGGTCATACGTCCATACCCCTTCCTCCCAGGCACGTACCAATTCATCGATCAAAGGCTCCATGTACACGCCCATTTTGTTCCCCGGGTGTCAGGGAATTATCAACGACACGAATATATTCTGCCTTTGAAAGCACACACCAGGGGGGAGATTGATTGGGATAACAAACACGGGCCAACATGTGTACGGGGCAGCGCTCATTCCATAGGGATTGAACCCATCTGTGGCCAACGCAACACGTACATTACGAGCCTCTTCGGCTTTCTCATGGTGAATGTCATCAAAGTGTTTCCATGCTTCACCATCTGATGCGTGCACCATCTTGTCAGGATTGTATCGTTTTCCATTTTTGTGCCATGTCATCTGTTTCGCGGATTCCTCTGTCATGTACAGACGCTGGATCCTCGGTATGAACGGAAGGTGTCGTAGGATTGTCAAGGGGATATCGAGCTGCCTCTTCTGTCCATCACCAGAGCTACCTCCATAAACCTAGACGAATTACACTTGGGACAGTACTTTGCCTCCGCGTATTCTTTCCTAAATAGCACGCAACCCTTCGGACAAGCATGAATCTGCTCATACGTCATCTTGAGTGCACGAAGTAGTTTCTGTGCCTCGTACATGCTCTTTGGCAGAACGTGATCATCCGAAAGCAGACTCCCAATAACCGTCAACAAGCCATCGAATGCGTCTCTACTCATGCTGTACTGCGACTTGAACGCCATTACACGCTCAATGGCATCCAGTTGAGAAACCTTTGTCTGGCCGTGAAGGGGCTTCTGTGTCGCGTCGAACATGTCGTAGAACGCCTTTGCAGTCGGCTCTGGCTCGTCATCCATACATCCTCCCGTGTACTGTGCCTCCTGATAGTCGTTCAACATATCCGCTACCCCCGCATCCGCGTCATAATCCTCGACACGTTGTCTCAGCACCTCCTCTCTCGTACGATGCGCTTCACCATGAAATATCCACCGAGTATAGCCCGGCGTAAATCCATTCTTCCAAATATGTTCTACCATGGTCTTCTTTGGTTTTCTTTTCCGGTTGTCACATTTGCTGCACGGGCATGGGACTAGACTCGCTCCTTTAGCAGCTTCGCCATATGCCCGTTCCACGAAATCATCGGTCTTTCTAATCCATTCAGTAGTGACATCGTTCTTTCCTCTACGGCCCGTGTACATCCACTCACGGTCCTCCATCCTATAACATATTTAACCAAAGCCTATCAACAAAAAAATCCGGCAGCACCTCCCCTGCACGGGGAGGTTTTCAAAGCCTGTAAATATAAGTAGCAGCACGATGGCTGACATCCACACATATACATATCCACACATATACATTAATGCCTAAATAACCACATAAACATCTTTTGTGCAATTAGAAGACTTACCTAATGCATGCAAAGTGAGCACTAAAAACCTAACTCTATTTCACAATACACAATCACACACAAAAAACCTAATTCTATTTCACAACAATCAAACATTTATTTGACAATATTTAGCAACTAAAATTTGAAAATTAGTTTATACCTATTTGCTCGGCGTGGACGGTGCACGACGGCGAACGGGCGTGACGGCGTGGAGGTCGTGACGACGTGGAGGGCGCGACGACGGGCTTGCGAGGGCGTGGAGGGCGCGACGGCGTGGAGGGCGTGGAGGGCTTGCGAGGGCGTGGAGGGCCGAGGGCGCGCGCGTGGCCGGCGGCGAGGGCGGGCGCGGGCGCGGGGTCGGCGGCGGCGGCGCAGCAAGCACGCGGTGAGCACGGGCGGCGCGCGGGCGCGCGTGCGCAGGGCCGGGGGCGCGCGCGTGGCCGGCGGCGAGGGCGGGCGCGGGGTCGGCGGCGAGCGCGGGCAACGACGGCGTGAGCGAGTGAGCGTGAGTGAGAGAGAGAAGAAGGAGAAGCCGTCGGTTTGGTTAAGTTGATGTTCTTTGCCGAGTGCCCGCGATGCGGCACTCGACAAAGATTTTTTTTATTTTTAAAATATGGTTTGCCGAGTGCCAGATCGGCGGCACTCGGCAAAGGCGCCTTCTTTGCCGAGTGCCACTCAGGGGCTCTCGGCAAAGATTAATTTCCACTGCTTTGCCGAGTGCCACCCCGGGACACTCGGCAAAGCATACTTTGCCGAGTGTCAACCAGTTGACACTCGGCAAAGTACATTTGTATTTTTTTTGTTTTGAGCACCAAACTTTTTGTGGTATGTTCCTAAACTATATAGACCTACATGTATCATTTTGGGACAATTATAACAGTGTTTGCAATAGCTAGTAGATTTAGTTCGTTTATTTGAATTTCTTCGGAAAATTCAAATTTGAACTGCAGGTCACTCGAAACTTAGAAAACCGTGCATGAAAAAATGATATTCATGGTATTTAGCATAAGTTACGACCGATTTCAGAAGCGTACCGGAAACTTCGAGCAACATGCTCACTAAACATGACCGTGAACTTGGCATCCACATGTTTAAAAATTGTATAAAACACAAACAAAGTCAGAAAATCATGAAACTTGTCCACGTGTCATGATATCATATGTATAGGCTGTGATAAAAATTTTAGAATGTTTGGAGAAAGTTGTGAGACACTATGTGTAGAAACCTAAGAGATCCACATTGAAACTCTATGATTTCATGTGTAGTCCTCTTAGGTTTCTACACATAGTGTCTCACAACTTTCTCCAAACATTCTAAAATTTTTATCACAGCCTATACATATGATATCATGACACGTGGACAAGTTTCATGATTTTCTGACTTTGTTTGTGTTTTATACAATTTTTAAACATGTGGATGCCAAGTTCACGACCATGTTTAGTGAGCATGTTGCTCGAAGTTTCCGGTACGCTTCTAAAATCGGTCGTAACTTATGCTAAGTACCATGAATATCATTTTTTCATGCACGGTTTTCCAAGTTTCGAGTGACCTGCAGTTCAAATTTGAATTTTTCGAAGAAATTCAAATAAACGAACTAAATCTACTAACGATTGAAACTTTGTTATAATTGTCCACAAATGATACATGTAGGTCTACATAGTGTAGGAACATACCACAAAAAGTTTGGGAGACAAAATCAAAAAAATAAAAATATACTTTGCCGAGTGTCTAGAGATGACACTCGGCAAAGAGTCCTTTGCCGAGTGCTAGATGTGTGGCACTCGGCAAAGAAGCCTCTTTGCCGAGTGCCAGACTTTGGGACGGACGTTGACGGCTCTTTGTCGAGAGCCCCCTTTGCCGAGTGTTTGACACTCGGCAAACTTGTCTTTGCCGAGTGCCGTCCTATGCCAAGTGTCCAGCACTCGGTAAAGAGCCTCTTTGCCGAGAGCCTAACTTTACCGAGTGCGGCACTCGGCAAAGCCTTCTTTGCCGAGTTCCCGACAAAAGGCACTCGGCAACGAATACAACACTCGGCAAAGCCTCGGATTCCGGTAGTGATGTATGTGGCAATGAAAAAAATATAGGAAGTATCCGGCCTGCTATAGATATTCAGAGCACTGCCAATCTACGATGTACATACGTGTTACCATTTTTTTACAAATTAAGAATAAATATATATACAGACGAGGATAACTTGTGTGTATACTGACTTGACTATATACTTGGTTCCTTCATCAATTTCAAGAAGACATTGTTCTACTGTATTTTAATTGCCAAACTCCAGATTTAATCTACTCCCAAATAGAAAAAAATGGTTTCTAGGTCAAAAATGTTATATACTCCCAGTTATATGTGAAAAGAAACTTGCAGTCATTTTTTTTAAAAGTATGTATACGTACTTCTACATGCATACTCTCTTTTTTTCGGGAAAAAAATGTGTGTATATGTGCGTGGTTGTGAAGAGTATGTGTTGGACACCATTCGTGGCATTGAACACGGCCGAACGCCTCGTCCATATATATGGACGGTTTACGATAGGATTAGATCAGGCGGTTAACATCCTTTCTCCATGCGTGTTTATCCCTCTAGGAAGACGTCTAGAAACGGATATATATTTAAAGGGATACCACCGATTAAAGGTCCATAATTGAACCAAATCAATCTATTTATCGTTCATTTACTTTCATGCCCTAAGAGTAAACAATAACGTAGTCTTCTTTATCTCTCTGCGACTCTATGTCGTTTGGTGACGTCTTGGGTGATCTGTCGATTCTAAGACAAACCTTAAGATCTCTCCTCTCTGATGAGGTTCCTCCTAGAGAGGTCAGATCCATCTTTTGTTTGGCCAACGTCGCCGCCTCTATGCACGCGCGGACTGTCCGGCCAGCACGCACGCACTGTCCGGCTCGGCGCAAGAACCTGCTCCTGTCACAGGTCGTGGACCATCGACCGTCCGACTCGACGCAGAGAAGAAACTGCTTCTGCAACGGGTTGTGGACCGTCCGTGGCTCCGCAGAAAGTACCGCTGCAGTACAGCTCGCAATGATTGGTGCTCAAATCGGCACCAACAATATAATATTACGCATGGTATTGTTTAAAAAAGCATGCACACATACTCCACCGTAGATGTATGTACACATACGTACTAATATACATGTACGTCCAATATAGCAAAACAAAAACAGGCCTTGGGTAAGCAAGCAGGAGTACGACATGCCCCATACGCTGATACGCTCACAGGAAACCGTGTGAAGATTACACGTCTGTGTATATCAATCAATCGTAATTCGGGGAAAAAAACATGCCTTCTTGGTCACAGCAAAGAGTCAGCTGCCATCGTACTGGAGCGGTCTGGCGGTGGCCTGGCGATGTCAGATTTCTATTTCCCCGCGCATGCAAGCGAGCAGGTAAAAATGTTAGGCTGCAGCAGCGCGTACAAGCCAGAGTCGTGCTCCCGCAGGCAACCAATCACTAGCTCACACACGGTCAACGCTGACATGAATATGGCGAGCAGGGTAACCAATCACGTGGATTATGTAAGTTCCCACGCCATGGTACAATAATTTGAAATGTTAGTAGCACAAGGATCACAGAAAAGTAAGGCATTTGGGTTGGATAAACACAAAACAAACTGATTGCCAGTCAACAAGAGTTCAGTTCAGTCTACAGAGAACATGTTAGGACAAAGTTTGTCACTTTTGAATTCCAGATTTCTGTCCTCACTTCTCAGGCCATTTCCTGAGTCCTTCACGCCTTACACGGATCTTTGGATGATGCCATCCAGAATCCTCGCCTCAAATGGATACTGGTTATACTGCGGGGACAAAAAAAATGATGTACACTTGAATGGTAGCAAGAATCGCCTCTTGCTGTTTCTCTTGATAATATTGCCCAGTATCACAAAAACCAGCATTTGCATCCGCGCAGATCTTGAGGACCTTCAAACCACCTATCCCAGGACTGATTCACAGGTCCAGCAGATCTGCAACAACAGGGGAAACGAAAAACAAACAAACAAGCAAAGGCAATATTGTGAATATATCAGTTAGATGTTTGGATAAAAAGCAACATAAGTAACTTTTTCGCTTCTCTTACACAGGAAGTAGAGGGTCAGCTTTTCTTTCCATTGCTATTAGAAACCTGGCCACGTAAAACAGCCCAGTCAATCTCCAGCAACAAGCCATATAAAAATTGCCTTCAGATCATAAGCACCATAGCAAAATGCTGGGTTTAAATCACATTTCTTCTGCAGGTGACACGTACTCTTGCAACGCAGATGATACCTTATCCGCTTTATCGAGCTCTTCAAGTTCCTCCTGCACTCAATCGCACTGACGCATCAGTGTTTGAAAACTGAGAACATCACTACTTAGGTAAGGGTGGAAAACTACAACAGCTTAGATAGTAATTACATCTTTGCCACTTGTGCATAGTTATTATGTACTCCCTCCGTCCCAGGATATAAGGCGTAACCACCTCTGGTTCAAAGACCAAGAAATGCATTTAATTGTCTCTATACCACTGCATCGATATACGTATGCATAGAGAGAGCACGCCTTATATTGTGGGACAAGAATAAAAAGTGGTTACGCCTTATATCTTGGGACGGAGGGAGTATTAACAAAAGGAAAAAAAACTTTGACAGATCTGACGATAATGTCCAGAACGCAGAGGAAATGTAGTCTACAGCACTGATATTGATAAATTTATTATGTGGTTAGTTGGTAATGTGTAGCTTTGCTTATTTGCGTATATGTTGTGGGCCAGGGCATAAGCTGAAGATTCAGAAACAAAAATGACAATTGAAGATGCTCTTTATATGTACACAAAGATGCTACAGGATGGGCCATGTGGACAGTAAATCGATAATCCAATCTCTACCTGAATGGAAATGATAACGGCCAAAAACAATGCAGACGAATCATCACAATTTGGCCAAAAAAGTGAAGCTTATGATAAGTTGTCTATATCACATTCACAAGTAAAACTTGTGGAAAATGTTATTTTCTGGAAGGTCTGATGATCTATCTGTCGGATCCAGGCTGTTGATTAATAAAAAACAGAGGGAGCAGGAATGACCATGCTGCATTACTACATGCTTGGAAGGTACAGTATGTCCATCACTTGATGGTATCTGCTGGTATTTCTGCTTCAGAAAGACTGCAGCTCGTAGATGTCAATGGAAGGATTTCACCATATAAAGAACTAGGATGCTATTAAAAGTTATCAAGACTCGACAGTTCTACATGCTTTTAAACTTGCATGAATTCTTCGGTGCCTTATAAACATATAAACAAATATTTCAGCAAAAAAAAAAAAAACAACAACGTCAAACAAGCAAACAGTAATGTTCAAGATATGTCCCTTGCCCAACATACAAGTTTACCATAAGACATTGCTGAGCCAACATACGAGCTTGTCAGTTATTATTAGCTGCTTAGCTTCATGGCTCCAGCTTCAGAATGTCAAAGATAAATAGATAATGCATATATAAATGGTAGCAGGCTCTATGTCCTTAATAAAATCACTTTCGCTGATCTTGCTGCTCAAGTATACTTATTAGAAAAGAAATATGTTCTGCTTTATAAATGGTTTTAACCAACACTGCTATGTGCTGTCCCACAAATAAGTACATATATTTAAAGTACAGACGCTGCATCTCAGAAACTAGAAAACAGGTTCCCATGGCCACAGGTCCCCCCACCCACCCACCCAGAAAGGAGCATCACCACGCCTCATCAGAGGTTTCAGTCTTCAGTACACTGTCCCCAATCATTTGGTGCAGAAGAATCAGTAGGGTTTTCGACTACAGACTGCAATATATCTATCAAGGCATAAAACTCCAACTAGTCGGACAGAAAGAGCTACTCCGCGTTTGTCCCCATCAGAAAAAAGGCCCACACAACGGAACGGAAAAATGAATATTCGCAACAAGCACATTGTTGCAGCAGGACAAGGCAGGAAACAAAGAGCACATGGAGCTTGCACTTGCACATGCACATGGCTGCTTCTCCCAACCCAGACCCACCTGCACCTCCACGAGGAAGGAACGCAGGAAAACGCGGGTCTTGGGAAACCATAGCAAGAAAAGATGTCCCTAACTTCCCATGGCCATTATTTCCTCATGGATCATAAGAGGGAGAATATGAATCTCGGAAATTATGCCACGGATTGTTCTAGACTGTTCTGCATACTTTGACCATTGGGCTAGAAAGCAGCATGCTTGGCCGAATTCGGTGGGATGGATACTCCCTACCCCTGCATTTCAGGAGATCATACCACCAAGAAGTCCTCTGAAAAGGAGTTTTCCTTTTTGCGATGATCAATTCTTTTTGGAACACAGCCAAGCCAGCATAGTACGCACTAACGCTATGGAATCGACGAGGCAGGAAGCGAGTTCATGGGGGGAGGGGAGACAGGGGCACACACCTCGAGGAAGCGCGCCTCCTGCTCGAGCTTCTTGAGCTCGGCCTGGATCCGGTGGCGGCCCCGCAAGTCCGCCGAGTCCCCACCGCCGTCCCCGACCTGCATCGCCGTCCGATGAGCGGGAGAGGGTTGGTGCGATCCAGTGAGGCGCAAGGTAACTGGCAGGCACAGCGGAAGCGTGAGTGGGTTGGGGAAGCGAGCAGGCGGAGAGGAAGAAGACGAGGAACTGTCACGGAATGCGGGTGGCCAGACCAGAAAGGTTCTGCCTTTTTTTTTTTTTTGAACAATTGGATCTATACCATTAAAAGATCCAAACTTTAGATATATACCATGGACCTCACATGTCATTGACTCATGTGGACCCACATGTAAGTGAGATAGTAATGGTATGGATTCAAAGTGGTGATCTTTTAATGGTATGAATCCAAATTTCCCTTTTTTTTGGTTAACGTGAGAGGTTTGGGCTCTGACAGTGGAGGGTTTATTCTAACAACTGTACTAGAGTACTAGACCAAGTGACCAACTCCCACTCTCCCACTCGGTTATCCTGTCCGTTTCTTCCTCCAATTCTTTTCCTTTTCCAGTTTTCATTTTTTAAAATAATATAAAGTACTAATTAAATCGTTCTTTACTAGCTATTGTCGTATATTTCGATTATGAGATTTGACAGATTATGAGATTTGACAAATGAATGTCAAAACAACTTTTCTTAATGGAAAACTAGATAAGGATGTGTATATGATACAACCCGAGGGTTTTGTCGATCCGATCAATGCTGGAAAGATATGCAAACTTCAGAAATCTATTTATGGGTTGAAGCAAGCATTTCGGAGTTGGAACATTCATTTTGATGAAGTGGTTAAAGGGTTTGGTTTTCATCAGAATGAAGAAGCTTGTGTTTAAAAGAACGAAAGTGGGAGCGCTGCTGTATTTCTGATCTTGTATGTGGATGACATATTATTGATTGGGAACGATATTCCTATGCTGGAGTCCATCAATGTTTCACTGAAAAAGAGTTTTTATATGAAAGATTTAGAGAAAACAACATATATTTTGGGCATAAGGATCTATAGAGATAGGTCGAAGTGGCTTATAGGATTAAGTCAAGATACATACATTGACAAGGTATTAAAATAGATCAACATGGAATAGTCCAAGAAAGGGTTCTTACCTATGTCACATCGTATACACCTTATGAAGAAGCAGTGTCCTACAACAGCTAATGAGCGAGAGCGCATGAGTAAGGTATCGTACGTCTCGGCAATTGGATCAATCATGTATGCCATGATAAGTACACACCCAGATGTTTCATATGCTATAAGTGCTATGAGTAGGCACTAGACTGATCCAAGTGAGGATCACTAAACAACGGTAAAAGGCATTCTTAAGTAATTGAGAAGGACTAAAGATATGTTCATGGTATATGGGGGTTCGGAGGAGCTCGTTGTAACTGGTTACACCGATGCTAGCTTCTAAACTGATCCAGACGAGTTAAAATCGCAATCAGGTTTTGTGTTCATAATAAATGGTGGTGTTGTTAGCGGGAAGAGTTCCAAGCAGGAGACTGTGACTGATTCTACAACAGAAGCCAAGTACATTGCAGCTTCTGAATTTGTGAAGGAAGGTGTTTGGATACGGAAGATCCTCATCGAGCTTGCTGTGTTTCCTAATGCCTCTAGTCCATTGAACATCTAATGTGACAACAATGGGGCTATTGCGCAAGCTAAGGAGCCAAGGAATCACCAGAAAAGCAAACACGTACTGCGGAAGTTTCACCTCATACAAGAATTCGTTAGGCGGGGTGAGATAAAGATATGCAAAATACATACGGATTTGAATGTTGTTGATCCTTTGACAAAACCTCTTCCACAACCTAAGCACGAGTCACACATGAGATCTATGGGTATTAGATATCTACTAGATTAACTCTAGTGCAAGTGGGAGACTGTTAGAAATATGCCCTAGAGATAATCATAGAGATAAGCATATTTCTTTGTATCCATGATATATATATTGCTTAATTGAATATCCATGAAAGGCACCTTGTATTGATTAGCAATTATGTGAATTGTTTGTGAGATTCTTTACTTGTATGGTTATTCTAAATAATGTCCCTATTCCGAGTCGATGGCTAGCACATGTATTAGTTGATGGCTACATTTCACAAGTCATGGATATGGAGATGTTAAACTAATAATGTGGGCGCATGTATGACATGAGGCTGAACTGATCCAACGTGAGGTATTGAAATATAGTTCTCGTTTTGCAACATGTATACTGTGTCCTTAGACCTAAGATTGTCGCATGTTCTCAAGATGTGAATTGACTTACTTAGGGACTATCAAACGCTACTCCGTAACTGGGTAGTTATAAAGGTAGTTTTGGGTTTGTTAGGAAGCATGTTGTGAGGCATGGTTAGTCAAGATGGAATTTGTACCTCTCTTCTTGAGAGAGATATCTCTGGCCCCTCGAGTGATTGGATTAAGAAATGCATGGTCGTGCTAGGGTTAAGTGTTAACCAATGAAAGGATTCCAATTCACAGTATCGAGAAAGAGAGGTCGTCTTAGAGCCAGACCAAATATCGTGAGACAAAGGGAACAACATGTACATAATGTTGCAATGGTTCGTCTGATATGATCTTTACCTACGCATAGGAGTTGACATGTCTTGCTAGAGACCGCTGTCAATTATTGAACCAAGTAAGAGTGCTTGAGCCATATCTATATGTACGTGAACCTATAGGGTCACACACTTAAGGGGAATGAAGCCTAAATCGAATTAGATTCGAAATTAGACAGGGCTTTAGGGTTACTTATGGGCCTCAGAGTCAAAAGCCCACCAGAACGCCTATATAATGAGGGGCAGGGGCGCGGTTAAGTGAACCTTAATTGGCCACCAGTAAACGAGCAGTCGCCTACCCCTTGCCCTCGCCTAGCCACCGTCGCGAACCTAGCAGTTCGGAACGCGGAGCTTCCTCCCTGTATGTGTGGATACCTCGAAGGTGCTGCATTTGGAGCACTTAGACGAACCTTGCGGGAACGTGAAGGACGCGGGCGATTGCGCAACACTGCTCGACGCGTTCGTCTACATCGAGACGTCTTCTGCTGCCCTACGCGTCTAGTGGTAATTCCATGACCTATAACCGCAGTAGTTCTTGGTTTTATGGGATCAAAAATTTTGTTTTGCTCTAGTGTAGCGTCCCTATAATCCTTCAATATGCGCCATATATCCGAATCCCTAGCCCATACACGCCCGTGAATTTACGAAGGTCTGCTGTGATCCCAATTGTAACACCCAGTCCACTCTTGGACCAGCGGTACTTACTCCTAGCAGCCCTCCTAGATCATAGACCATCCACACAGACCAACACTAGTCTTTTCTGCACATTTTGTCCTCACTCATGCGCACTTGGGAAGCACTTCCCGGTCGGTCACCCATCCTCAAATTGCTCCAAGCAAAACACTCTTAACTTAGAGGTTCTTTGGAGAGGAGCTTCTAGAAAAGAAGGATCACCTTATTGGTATGTGTATTCTATTAATTCTATTAAGCCACGTTCTAGGATATCACAATCCTTTAGGGTCAGAACATCTAAGCTGGAAGAGGAAGGCCCTATCCAATCTACTATGAAGTCGGCGAGGACTTGTGATTTTATTATGCTTCTTGACTCGAAGACTATATTGTAGCCAAAGAGTTCGGTTGCCCTAAAGCTTCTAGGTTGCTGAATAAGTCATTGAGGCTTTGATTCGTGGGCACCCTTATTTTCTGTGCCTCGAAGTAGTGGCACAACTTTCGTGATACCATGAGGACTGCATATGCTATTTTCTCCATCTCAGTCTAGTTGCATTTGGAGCTACTGAGGACCTTGAAGACGAAGTATACGAGTTGTTGCTGCAGTTTTCCATCTTTGAGTTTTTCTTGCACTAGAGATGCATTGACTGCGCTGTCGAATGCTACGACGTACAACAGGAGTGCGGAGACGAGATCAGGACTCGCTAAGGTAGTTAGCTCTGATAAGTAGCCTTTGAGAAACTTGAAGGCTGCTGCTTGTTCAGGCCCCAGGCAAAGTCCTTTGTTCCTCATAGTGTATGGAGAAAGGGTAGGCTTCATTCTGCAGATCGAGAAATGAATATGTTCAATGCTGCCAACCTTCGTGCTAGTCTATATATGTCCTTTGTTGACTTTGGATGATGCATGTCCATTATTGCTTTTACTTTGGTAGGGTTAGCTTCTATACTTCTATGAGATGCGAGATAGGCTAAGATTTTGCCGTGGCAGGCTCTGAATATGCACTTTTATGGGTTCAGGTGAAGTCTGGCTTCGCGCATTTTTGTGAATGTTTCTACATGGTCGGCGATGTGATCTTCCTTGTTTCTGCTTGCGACGACTATGTCGTCGATATATGTAAAGACATTGAACCCCAATTGCCCTTCCAGCACTGTCTTTGTTATTCTTGAAAAGGTGGAGCTAGTGTTTTTAGGACTTCGGGCATACGTATAAAAAAATATGTACCAAAGGGGTGATGAAACTCGTCTTCGCCTTATCCTCCTCTTTCATGTATATCTTGTGATATCCTGAAAAATAGTCTAGCGGGGACATGACTTCTAATCCTGCCTCTTAGTCGATGATTTTGTCGATTCTGGGGAGGGGGAAGTCGCCTTTGGGTCAAGCTTTATTGAGGCTAGTGAAGTCTATGCACATTATCCACCTATTGTTTTTCTTCTTGACCATAACTACGTTGGCAAGACAGGTGGGGTAGTCAACTGGCTCGATAAACTTGGCCTCAAGTAGTCTCTGGACTTCGGCTTTTGCGGCTTCGATTTTTTCGTCTGGAATTTTGCGGAGCTTCTGCTTTTTGGGGCGTATGGAGGGGTCGATGCTTAGACCGTGCTCGATGACTGTGCGATTGACATCGACGAGGTCTAAAGCTGACCATGCGAAGATGTCCTTGTTGCGACTTAGGCAGGATAGTAGTTTGGTCTCCTCCTCTATGGAAAGGACTTCATTGATTAAGACTGTCTGGTTTTGGTACCGTGTGACACTCGGATTTAAGGACAAATCCAGATGCATCTCAAATGTGTGCTAGGATCAAGTCTCACACATATGACGACTCATGGTTCAAAAAACAATGTCACGTCTTTATTATATAATAGAAGTTCTTCACAAAATAGCTAAATATATTACACTATATGATGACAATGATCCTCCACAACCATAGTTGACTAGAAGATGACGACCTAGACCTCTCTGAACTTACTGTAGCAATCTTCATGCTCCTCCGGCGGTACCTGTTCTTGACCTGATGTGATTATAACAAGGGTGAGCTCCCATACGGTCATCACTTAGTAGTGTGGGGAAAAGTGTGTATGAGCTCACTTATGATTGGAGCTCATGTGGTGTAAGGCTACCAGAAAAAATGATTAAGGCTGAGCAATGCTTTTAAATTTATTGGTCAAAATTTTATTAGCAATTACTAAGTATAAGTAAATACCATACCATTTAAATACTTGATCAATATTGAAATCCTACAATGCAATAATGCATGACAGGTTAAATTTAATTCTATAAATTAATGGTGTGAGAGGTCCGAGCCGCATGAGAACGACTGATATACCAATTTTACACTTTGCAGAGGTTGTACATCTTTACCCATAAGAAGTGGGAGGACGAGTTCCCACACCTTCAAGAATCAGTTTCCCGGTCTTTGCCTCTTCGCTGTGACCAGGGCCCTTGTTTCGACACTTCGGTAACGAGATCAATGGGAGCATTCTGTCTTCGCTCCAAAAGCTGTCCAATTATTAGTTTTTTCATTCTTATGTTTTCTAATTAACCTGACTGTTTTTATTTTTGTTGCGATATCTATATCAAGTTCCATGTATTCTTAAAAACTAAAGATTGTCTGTTTCACATTGAATAATAGTCGATTATTTTCTATCTGCTTTTTTGTCCAAGTTTTTTCCACACATTTGTAAAATTGTAATTGAGCCCAACTTTCAACAACTCGAGGACTCTACTTCTAAATGAATGGTGGTGTGTGGATCCTAATAGAGCGAGTTTGGAAACTCAAATCTTATTGAAGATTTGAGGGGATTGAGGGAAATATTAGTCCATTTTCCTCTCAATTCCCTCCGAACCTCTAGCACTACCGAAATCGCAGGCTTTGCCGAGTGCCGGCGGCTTTGCCGAGTACTTTTTATCGGGCACTCGGCAAAGAAGGCTTTGTCGAGTGCCGCGCTCGGTAAACGTAGGCTCTCGGCAAAGATCCCCTTTACCGAGTGCTTAACACTCGGCACAGGACGCACTCGGCAACGACACGTTTGCCGAGAGTCAAACATTCGGCAAAGGTGGCTCTCGGCAAAGCGCCGTTAGCGGCCGTCCCACAGCTGACGGCCGTCAGTGTTTGCCGAGAGCCAACTGCTGGCACTCGGCAAAGAGGATTCTTCGCCGAGTGCCACACAGTAGGCACTCGGCAAAGCGTACTTTGCCGAGTGTCAGCTCTAGACACTCGGCAAAGTATATTTTTATTTTTTTTATTTTGTCTCTCAAAATTTTTGTGGTATGTTCCTACACTATGTAGACCTACTTGTACCATTTGTGGACAATTTTAACATAGTTTTCAATCGTTAGTAGATTTAGTTCGTTTATTTGAATTTCTTCGGAACATTTAGATTTGAACTGCAGGTCACTCGAAACTTGGAAAACCGTGCATGCAAAAATGATATTCATGTTACTTAGCATAAGTTACGACCGATTCCAGGAGCGGACCGGAAACTTCGAGCAACATGCTCACTAAACATGGCCGTGAACTTGCCATCCACATGTTTAAAAATTGTATAAAACACAAACAAAGTCAAAAAATCCTGAAACTTGTCCACGTGTCATGATATCATATGTACAGGCTGCGATAAAAATTTTAGAATGTTTGGAGAAAGTTGCGGGACACTGTGTGTAGAAACCTAAGAGAACTACATTGAAACTCTATGATTTCATGTGTAGTTCTCTTAGGTTTCTACACATAATGTCTCACAACTTTCTCCAAATATTCTAAATTTTTTATAACAGACTCTACATATGATATCATGACATGTGAACAAGTTTCATGATTTTCTAAGTTTGTTTGTGTTTTATAATTTTTTTAAACAGCTGTGTGGCAAGTTCACGGCCATGTTGAGTTGCATGGTGCTCGAAGTTTCCGGTCCGATCCTAAAATTGGTCGTAACTTGTGCTAAGTAGAATGAATATTATTTTTGCATGCACAGTTTTCCAAGTTTCGAGAGACCTGCAGTTCAAATGTGAGTTTTTCGAAGAAATTCAAATAAAAAACTAAATGTATTAGCTATAGAAAACACTGTTCTAATTATCTCAAAATGGTACATGCAGGTCTATATAGTGTAGGAACATACCACAAAAAAATTAGTAGGGAAAATAAAAAAATAAAAAAGTAATTTGCCGAGTGTCCAAAGATGACACTCGACAAAGGATTGTAAAATATTCTTTGCCGAGTGGCATCCAGCTGGCACTTGGCAAAGCACACTTTGCCGAGTGCCGGCGATCTGGCACTCGGCAAAGAATATTTTAATATTTTAAGAAAATCTTTGCCGAGTGCCAGATCGCGGACACTCGGCAAAGAACGTGTAAATAGCGCCTGGTAACTTCTTCCTTTCTCACTCTCTCTCTCTCTCACTCCGTTGCCCTCTCCACGCCGCGCCCGCGCACCTCTCCACGCCGCCGCGTCCGACGACGTCGCGACCAACGTCGCCGCGCCCCTGCCACCGCAGCCCTGCCCCCACGCCGCCGGCATCCTCGGCTGCCGCGCCCACGCACGCCGCCGCGCCCGCGCACGCCGCCGCGCCCGCGCACGCCGCCGCGCCCGCACACGCCGCCCCACGCCGCCGCGCACGCCTCCCCACGCCGCCACGCCCCCACGGCCGCCCTCGACCTCGGCCCCCGACGCCGCCGCGTCCCACGGCCGCCCTCGCCCTCGGCCTCGACGACGCCGCGCCTCCACGGTATAAACATATGTTTTTTAATAGTCCTAGATAAGTATTATACAAATTTATGAGCCAATTTCTCTTAGCATGTCAATTCAAGGTCCAATAAAAGAGAAACTCACATATAATAATAAAATATATATGTTAAAATGATTTATGTGATGGATTCTAGAAACCCTAGGTGAAGCTTCACCCAACGATTGATACTGAATTATCTTCAACCCTTACCGTGAAATGACCGAGCAAAAACATATGTTTTTTCGTTAGTATATATGTTCTTGTATTATCAAAGCTTTTATGTGCTCAAAACATATGCCCATAAATGCTTTGTCGCCTTCAACGGTATTATCAAAGCTTTTATGTGCTCCTGGTATACATGTGAATGTCAGCCATCGTGCTGTTACTTTTATTTGCAGGTTTTGGAAACCTCCCCGTGCAGGGGAGGTGCTGCCGAATTTTTTTGTTGACAGACTTGTTTATTTTTTTTGCAGAGGTCTTCCTAGCCGCTGCGGGTCTGCCTCGCGTCGCCACTGCACCGACCCACCACAGCCCCACTAGCCTGACTCCACCGCCACCCTAGGTATAACCTCTACATCCGCATCATGGTCGTAGATCACGTAACCCTGTTAGGCGTCTCCCGTTCGAAAGAGATACGGTGTAGATATGCAGATCTTTGCATATCTACAAATGTATCAGTTTCGAATTGTCCACGTTTTTTGGACAGCCTGCGGTTCGTTTTTTGGACAGCCTGCGGTTGCGTAGATGGTGTTAGTTTCATGCTCTACTCCGGTCCGAGATAGAGTTTCGGCGTCACCTCCCTGTTGTTCTCCGGACAGTACACTCTCCCTGCCCCCTCGTTACAATGATGGCGACAATGAATCGAACCTCAGCATGTTTCGAGGGCAACTCGGAAGCGCAAGTGGTTCGACCACCAAGACCCTGAGACATGAAGAGTGGCGCCATATCATGCTATATGTATTGACTAACCTTGAAGAGGTGACGCCATACATGGAGCAATTTCTTCATGAATTCTGGCGTCGATCAAGGGACCCAACTCCACAGGAATATGATACCCTTCTTCAAAAGGGTGCGGGAAATGGATTGCCCGATTTCATTTCCTAGTTTAAACGTAAGGTACGTGCTTAGTTTGTCATTTGAAGTTGCTCTTACGTGCGAATAATATAACAATCTAGCGTGTTTGAACTTGCAGGACCAAAGAGAGCCGTCTATGAGTGCCGAGTTGAGACAAGTAGCCAATGGCTTTGCCTATAGGGTCAGGAAATTTTCTGGGTATGACGTCAATGGATACCGTTTTCGCACAACAAGCTACGACCAAAGTCGGCCCAATCGAAAAACCACGTGTTCTGGAGTCTATACGCCCGGGCTTGACGAGGTCGAGTATTATGGAAGAATTGAAGAAATATATGAACTCAATTTTTATGGTTCCAAACTTCTTACTCCAGTGATATTCAAATGTCATTGGTTTGACCCTGAAGTTACGAGACGAACACATTCTAATCTTGGGCTAGTCGAAATTCGACAGGATTCCACCTTACCAGGAGACGATGTCTATATTGTGGCCCAACAGGCCACACAAGTGTATTATCTTCCATATGCGTGCCAAACGAAACAACATCTTAAGGGTTGGGATGTTGTGTATAAGGTATCACCGCACGCTAAATTACCTGTTCCAAACGATGAAGATTATAACTTAGACCCGGACACATATGACAGAGAGTTCTTCCAAGAAGATGGGCTCGAAGGGCAATTTGAGATAGACTTAACCGAAGCGATCGGAATGGAAGTAGATATTGAAATGGTTGTTGATGACGAGGATGATGAGGTGCAAAATGAGAATGACTTAGAAATACTTGAAGGCAATGCCAATGACGAAATTGCACCTTCAGATGATGTCGACTATGAAATGGTTGATAGTGATGATGACACTTATGATCCGGCTAACCCGGACACATATGAAGATTATTTTTAATCGATGTAATGCTATATTTCATTTATTTTGCATATGTTTCTAAATACATATTTTTTATATGTGCTTAATTGTTTACTCTTAATTGCAGGTTGTTGGACAAAGATGGTGGGCGGTGGGACGAGGACGAGGAGGGGGAGGGGGAGGGGGAGGAGGAGCACCCGTAGGACGGAGGAGGAGGCGCAGCAGGACGACGCCGTACAACAGCAGGTGGAGCAGCAAGCCGCTGTTGATGCGGCACAGCAGGACGACGACGATGCGGCGCAGCAGGACGACGACGACGACGCCGCCGCTCAGCAGGACGTCTCAGGTTCTGGCTCCTCAGGTTCGAGGAGTATCTACCTGCGAGGTCCCGCGAGCCTCCCTAAGCGACCCATACTTCGTGACAGTCCTCATGCTTCGTCCAGCCCTTCGCCGAACCAGTCCAGATGCCCACCTCGTTGATGATCTGTTTTGTGATGATCCAGACTTACCTTTATGAGTGTTGGTGATGTTAGTTAGACTTTATCTTGTGAGATACTTGGTGATGTTAGTGATGATGCAGACTTATATCTGTTTTGTGATGATCCTGACTTATATTTGTGAGACTTTAGTGAGACTTTGTGATATATATGGTGTTGATGATAAATGTGTTCATTCTGTGATGTGATTGATATATAATGTGATGTGGATGATATATATCTTTTGTTTGTTTGGATGGAACAACAAAAGCAAATAAAAAAGGGACATCCTGGTCACTTTGCCGAGTGTAACACTCGACAAAGGGTCGCTTTGCCGAGTGCTATGACCATGGCAATCGGCAAAGAAGGAAACCTGGGAACCGGTAAAGCCATCTTTGCCGAGTGCTGACAATGGCACTCGGCAAAGAAGGAAACCTGGGAACCGGCAAAGACATCTTTGCCGAGTGTTGTTGCCAAGGCACTCGGCAAAGATACTGGCAAAGGGGCCCACTGGAGGGTTCTTTGCCGAGTGCCAGTCCACCAGATACTCGGCAAAGAAGCCTCATTTGCCGAGTGCCTACTAGAGCTCTCGGCACAGGGACTGGCGGTGGGGTCCACTGGACCAGTCTTTGCCGAGGGCCTCTCGAGCAAACACTCGGCAAAATTGGTCTCTTTGCCGAGTGCCACAAAATGCACTCGGCAAAGGATCCGTCACCGTCACTTGGCGCCGTGACGGTGACTTTTCTTTGCCGAGTGCCAAATGGCACTCGACAAAGTCTTTGTCGAGTGCCCGACAATAAGTACTCGGCAAAGAGGCTGTTGCCGATGTACAGTTTGCCGAGCATTCTGTTCCGAGTGTTACACTCGGCAAAGCCTTTGCCGAGTGTAAAATAGCCTTTGCCGTGTGTCTGAGACACACGGCAAAGGCGCTGATTCCGGTAGTGTAGGGCCTCATTTAGATACTAGTGTATTCATCTCAATTCATATATATTGAGATGGAACTTAAAGTAATTTATACCACAATCTATCAATACAAGTGGATTGAGATGAATATGAGAGCATCCAAATAAGGACTAAAAGATTTGAGTTTCTAAACTAGCCCTTAATAGTTAAATTGCATTCTCAAACACTCATCGGTTTTGGAGGAGCTCACACTGCATCTTTTTACTAAGGTATATATTCTGGTGGAGGACGTGGAGAGGGAGGAAGGCGATAAAACAGGACAAGAACTCAAGAAGGAGGGGGTTAGAATTAACATCGCGGCCTCGACCACACTCTGATGTGAGTAAAGTTGTCTGCGATTATTGCTGCTCTTACGTTATTATAATTGATTCTTAGCAGTTCGTTTGAATTTAATTATGATATCATAATTGTTGTTTGGTAGTTTCTTGGAATTAAGCTGTGAAGTAAGATCAGGATAATCAAATATAACTGTGTGCCGTCAAGACACATGGCCATGGTAATAGTATAGTTTATGCACGCCACACCGCGTGAATTATTCGTGTACAGTAGCAGGATAGTACTTCTTTTCTCATCCGTCATACCTTGTCTTCTCTCTTATCTGTAGTTCAGATAATTGGCAGGGGCGCGCCTTTCCACTCGCTGAGGCACTGCAGCAGTGGGTCGATGTGCTTGCGCTGGTTCATGGCGATCACCACCTTGTCCACCTCCTCCCCGGGCGACCGCGTCTTCTCGCCGGTCAGGTACTCGGCGCCGAGCTCCTCGCGCACGAACCTGTACAGCGGGTACGAACGGCACTCGGTAATCCTGTTCGGGGTCGTGCCACTCTCCACAGCCGCTCGTGCGGCCTCCACCTCGTCCGGTAGCACTGCGCTGAGCTGCTTCTCGAACTCAGCCACCTTGGCCAGGATGGAGGTCTCCATAGGTCGCTCGGTGTTGCTGTCACCATTGATGAGCGCATGCTCCATGAGCACCGCGCGGAGCTTCTGCATCAGTGGATAGCTGGGTCTGCACGGGTCTTCTGCGTACGTGAACACCGCCACGCGGTCAATAGCGACGAGCAGGTCGTGGTCGTCGATGGCCTGGGATTTTTTGGCGACATGCGACACGCACTTCTTAACAGCGGCCTTGATGCTCTCCTCGAGTTGGCGCAGGTCGACGGCCTGGCACAGTGCGATCAGGAAAGTGGAGGACATGAGCTTCAGGATGGTGACGGCCTCGGCGGTCATCCTGGAGGAGATGAGGCCGAGAGAGTTGACGCTCTGGTTGTGCTGCTCCGCTGTCTGCACATGGTTTGTCACAGGGTTGGCAAGGAACTGGAGCTCAGAGCAGTAGGACGCCATGGCGACCTCAGCGCCATTGAAACCGTAGTCCAAGCTCGGGTTGCGCCCGCCGGACAGGTTGGAGGGAAGGCCATTGCTGTAGAAGCTACTGACAAGCTCGGAGAACTGCGCGAACATGAGCTTGCCGATGGCAGCGACGGCCAGACGAGTATTGTCCATGGACACCCCGACGGGAGTGCCCTGGAAGTTGCCACCGTGGAGCGCCTTGCGGCGGGCGACGTCGATGATTGGGTTGTCGTTGACGGAGTTGATCTCCCGCTCGATCGACTTGGTAGCGAAGCGGATGACCTCGACCTGCGGGCCGAGCCACTGCGGCGTCGTGCGGATCGCGTACCTGTCCTGCTTCATCTTGGTCAGCGGGTCAAGCTCTCCCTGCTCCTTGGCAAGCTTCATGTAGGAGCTGCCTTCAAGTATGTGCTCCATGATGGCTGCAGCTTCGATCTGTCCAGGGTGGTGCTTGAGCGCGTGGATGAGGTGGTCGGTGTACTCCGGATTGCCAGCCATCACCTCGCAGTACAGTGCCGAGAGGACCTCAGCAAGGACGGCGAGAATGTTTGCCTCGAAGAGCACGATCGCCGCGAGACCGGAGCCCACGGCCGTGCCGTTGACGATGGCGAGCCCTTCCTTGGGCTGCAACGCGAAGAACCCGTGCTCAATGCCGGCGATCCTGAACGCCTCGACGGCGTCAACCTTGGTGCCGTCCGGGGCCACCGCCACTGAATTCTTGCGGCCGGTGATGAGGCCGGCGATGTAGGACAGCGGGACCAGGTCGCCAGACGCGGTGATGGAGCCCCGGAGCGGCAGGCACGGCGTCACGTTGGCGTTGAGCAGCTTGGCAATGGCCTCGAGGATCTCGAAGCGGATACCCGAGTAGCCCTGGGTGAGGGTGTTGATGCGCACGAGCATGGCCGCGCGCGTGACCTCTGGCGGCAGCGTGTAGCCGTCGCTGCTGCTGGCTCCAAAGACGCCGGCGTTGAGGTATCTGTAATATTTTCAGACCCACCCACCCACCCACCCACCCAATGAACGAAATAGAATTATTGCATGTGGCAGCCAGAGCCCAGAGTGATCAAGTACTCCAGTATATATAAAATAGCAGTGTACAGCAGGCACCACTGTATCTACTCCTACCGGATGAGCTCTTTCTGGAGCGCGGCGAACTCTTTCGTGCGGCGGTGACAGGCGCCACCGAAGCCGGTGGTGACGCCGTAGGTATCTGTGCCGTTCATGGTGCTTTCGAAGACCCACTCGCGGCTAGCCTCCAGGCGGGGTCGTGCGGATTCGTCCAGCGCCACCTGTACCCGGCCGGCGACGGCTGCCACCTTAGCGACGCTGAGCACGGCGCCGTCGATCTTCACCAGCGGCACGCGGTACTCCTCCACCATCCTCTTCACCTCGTCCAGGTGGCTCCCAGTAAGACCCTCCGCCGCCTTGCCCCACTTCAAGGGGTCGCCGGTGCGCGGCGCTGAGCTGTTGAGGGGGCGGTCGACCAGGCCGGTCTCGCACTCCATTGCACGCTGCGCCAACACAGGACGTCGAGTACGTGTATACAACTAATAACAGAGGGTCTGCGCGGTGGATCTTGTTGGAGTTAGGACTCAGGGCTTTGCTTAAAATAGCAAGAGCGCGAGTGCGCGACCGTCCCTTGCTCCACAATGCTGTCAGTCTCAGGTCACATCATCTTGCCAAATATACCTGACCGATGTTAATTGGCTAATCGCTAATACACGATGGAGAAATCTTTTTAGCATCGAAGAAATTCTATTTTATAGAGCTGGCAGTGTTGTGTGTATCCTCTACGTCCGGTCAATAGAGACCATATTAAGTTTAACCTAACTAACCACCTTTTTAATCCAGACTCTTGATTGGGAGAGAACACGCTAACCACGGTTGTAGCCTCCGGTCACAGGGTGCTATATAAAGGATTAATGGGTCCGCAAGAAAAGCCAACGCTATCTCTCACCCTAAACCCTAAGCCACGATTGACAGGGATTGCCTAGGAGTCGTAGTGACTGGAATAGCTCTACAACCTAACGACGGCTCGTCGGCGCCTGCTGTTCCTATACAGGAGCAATGGAGGAGGCGACAACAATGATGGCGAGTAGACTCCTTGTCACACCTGGTTTTAAGGGCAAACCGAATGCATAGCATATGTGTGCCATGATCTATTTCCACACATATGTAGATGTCACAAGTGTAATATATCAAAAGAACAATGCATAAAAGCATAAATAAAGATTATATTAACATATTACACTCGAATCGACATAATGTCTTAACCTTGATTACTCACCAAATACAACAGACCATGGGCATCCTTCCACATGAAGATGACCGGGGGTATCATTAGACTAGCATTCGTTGAGTTCACCATCAAAATCTTTATCTGCAAACTTCTGATCAAAATTAAGCAATAGGTGAGCTCACTTATGGTGGAGGCTCAACAAGTGGGGTAAAAATGCAAGGTTAACAATGTAAAGCTAAAGTTTAATGTGGACATCATTTTAGTTGGTAAACATTTTATTATCAACACCTGATTACTAAGTATAAGTATATACTAAACCCATATTAAGCATAAGCAATATTCATCAGCATATATATCATCAACATGAAGCTCAACCACTCGAGCCCTTAGAGCACGATTTATTTTCATCTTCAAGTTCAATTATCATGTGAGGGTCCAGATTGCTCTTAACCGTGAGCACGACTGATATATCAATTTTACACTCTACAGAGGTGGCACAACTTTACCCACAAGCCATGTATCCCCTCTAGCCTAGGTTTGCAAGTCCCGTATTCACTTCTGAGGTGAATGGCTAGGGATCCACTATGAGGCTTTCAGAGAATACACTTAGTACAAAACAACCTGCTATGGTTTCTAGGCCAGTGTGGTGACCCTCTGGGTGAGGTACCTTATCCAAAAATACCATCCCATGTTAACGTGAGCTATCACCACTTTCGTCCCCCCTCTTGCCCATATTTTAGGAAAGGTTGCTAAGCACTAAGCATATAAAGCTAATTACCAAAGCCAGTGCCATGATAGCACTCGTGGTTGCACTGTTTTCTTGGGTTGTCACTCCATGTTCCAATTAAATCATATGATCTTGATTAATTTACAAGACATCCATAATAGCAATAATAACAATAACATGATCTTTGGAACAATAATATCATTAAAGAGTGACAACATAAAGTTAAAGTTGTAGCAATAGCATAGCTACTTGATTGAATCATAACCCAGGTAACAAGGAATAAGGTTGGAAAGGCTAGGTGTACCTGAATAGGTATCCCATCAAATAATGCATATCATAATTGTAAACTTAGTTACCATGTGTTGATTAGGTTCAAACAGAATATGCAGGGGAAGACCACTTGCCTTGCTTAAAGAAAACTTGAGACTCTTCCTCAACCATGGGATCAATCACCGAATAATACACAAACAAACAAGAAGAAACATACACCACTCAATAACATACATCATTCACCATATACAAAGTTAAAAGAAAGCATAACAAAAAGAACAATTGCTTTTCAAAAACATCACAAGCAATGGTTGTAACAAAAAGCGCTCTTTTGGAAAAGTTTTTGTTCATATGTTAAACAAGATCTATGCTTGAAAATATCTTATAAATATACAAAAATTAGGTTTACCATTTTAATGAGTTATCAAACACGTTATTAATAATTAATTTGTGAAGCACTATGAAACACATTATAAAACTTTGTTGAAATAGCTAAACTAAGGTCTAAATATATTTTAATGCAACGATAAGAACAAATGACCATCTTTTATTTTTATAGGAATCAAAACTATAAACTTTATATTTCTACAAGGTGAAATTGTCGTTCTAAATACCATAAACACTACTATGGTTAATTTAACAATTTTAGAACACCTTAATGCATTATTAACATGGATAAGCATCATACATGTATATACACATGTATATATACATATATAAAACTTGAACATAAAACTAGATCTTTCAATTATCTTTTAGCATTAATCAAGAAATATGTGGCCTATACCTATATTAAGAAAACTAGATAAGTGTAACACTCTGAATTTGGGGGTATAAAATTTCTTTGCTCATATCCACAAATTTAGGTGTTACTCCTCTCCACTCCTCTCCTAATCTTGCTTTCCTTTTTTTCTCTAGAAGAAGGGTTTTTATTTCATTGGGAAATGTAATTATATTCTAGAAGGAAAAACCTCAGAGGAAGTATGAAGTGTTGCATCATGCTGAACCCCAACTTTAATCTTTGTATGATGCATATGCTTAAGATGGTCATATTTTAATTTGTGGCATAATTGAATTTGAGTACAAAGGAGAAAATAAAAGAAAAAGGAAAAGAAGACCGCAACCCATTCCCCCCTCGACAGTTCGGCTCAGCCAACCATCCCAGCCGAGCCCTCAACCGCACTTAGCTGCGCGCTCGCCTCTCTCTCTGCCCAGCGGGCCTGTCCTATCAGCCTGTCGCCCTCAGATGCGTGCTCGCTCTCGTGCGCGTGCTCTCTTCTCTCTAACCAGCCGGTCACTCGTCGGCCCCGTCCTCTACCCTGCAACTGCCCGCTCCACCGTGGCTGCGCCCACGTCTCACATTCTGTTCCCCATTTGCACTCCCACTGCCCGTTTTGCACCGCCGCTGCCTGTTTTCCCCACCCTGAGCACCAACAGCACCGCCGCCGTCGAAAGGTCGTTACGTCGTCGTCGCTGAGCCTTTGTCGTCGCCCTTGCCATGGTGAGGTTCACCTCGGTGCCAGCCGCTTGGAACTCGCTCCCAATTCCCCTTTCTCCCTCTGGTTTGCTCTGCCCATGCTCAATCGTCGTTCCCCATGCAGCCCCGAAGCCGCTGTCGTCAACCTGAGCCACCGTTGTGGCGTTGCCATCGTCGAGAGGTCCTTGAGGCTCGCTCTTAGGTAACGAATTTCCCCTGTCCCCTCCATTTCCCTCTCTTGCCAACATTTAGCTCCATTTCGGCTCGAAGACGGAGTACTTCAAGATCCCTCTTCCTTCCTCCATGCGGTATGAAGGGGACTAGTTCTTTGTCAAGAATGTGGCTAGAAGCGCCCTGCCGTTCACCGGTCAAGAACGGGTGTCGACAGAGGATTGTCACCACAGGGCAGAAACAAACCTTAAGGGCAAGGTGGAGAATCTTCTTGCAACGATCTAGACGTTGAAGCAACGAGGTCTTAATGGCACACGGTTGGTGCACACCTTTATGCATCACCGAATTCAACCTCTGATGGCTCGTCAGAGGCTGATGCATCAATATTCTAGTATCGGCGACCTTGACCGCCATTCCTTTGCATCACTTGCGCTGACCGAAATCGAGACTAGGGTCAAGGTTGTCACGATGTTGTCGTTTGGATCCTTCATGCATGATGACTCGACCCTTCCCCTTTCTAAGGATGTCATGAGTACCGTGGTGATTTCCTTCTTCGTGGCATTTCTGCTCATTTGTCTTTCTCTATTTATTGCACCTTATGCGGTTTCTGTAGGGGATTGGGCCCTTGGTACTTATCTTCCACCCCTCCCCGAGGGCGTCTCTGTCAAAGCGGAGCGGAAGCAGGACGCGGGGAAGCAGACCATGGTGGCACGTTCGAAGCGCCTCCAAGTGAAGGAAAAAAGAGGACCTCCTGCCCTGCTCACATGGAGACAGGTTGGAGCGTGCCCCTTGCCTCTGATTCGGAGGCCATGACCTCCACCACATCATGAGGAATGGAGGTCATGGTTGCGGTCAGTGGCCCGTCCCATTGCTGCGATTCTCGGGCTAGCTCCAACGTCCAAGCCCACGAGGATAGTTTGGCCCATGAAGCTACCGCGCCTGCAGTATCCTCAGAGTGTCGCGTGGAGTCTACCAGTCGTGGGGAGGTGAGGGGGAAGCGGTGCAAGTGGCGTCGCACCCTCTGGTGTCCTCGGTGTTGCCAAGGCACTGCGTAGGGAAAGAGCCCACAGGAGCGTCCTCCTCCATGGTGGGAGTGGTGTCGCCACCTCCATCGCCTGCGATGATCACACGAAAGAAGGTTACCACCCGAAAGTGTTCCTCATGGTACATCTGGTTATCTTTCTCTTCTTATCTTTGGTTTTAGTCTTCATCTGTCTCTTTTTCTCTTATTTTTCTTGGTCAGCATGTATCTGTTGCACAAGTTGGTGAAGGACATGGCTTTCGTGGTGAGGGGTGGGCTCATGACTCCCTCGGCCCTCGCGCCTCCGTTGTTGGGTGGAGCGGCTCCTTCAGCCGTTGTGGTTGTTCCACCAGCTGACGTTGCGTCCGCCACACTAGTGTCGATCTCCGTAGTTGCCTCGGAGGTGCTTGGAGCATCGGCTCCTGACGTGGTCCTCCTCGAGCTGCTGTCCCTCGCGACCGTCTCCTGGGAGGCCTCAGTGACTAGGGTGGTTGTCCTTAGCGGGACCTCATCCATGGTGGAAGTGGTGCCACCGTCTCCTTTGCCCTTGAGCACCACGGGTCCACCGGTTAGCTCAGGGTGGCGCTGCCTCTAGAGGCAGCCGAGTCCATAGGGCAATCATCGTCGGCCATCACTACCTCTGCCCTTGTAGGGGGTGCGCCGCCCGTGCTGCCATGAGAATTCCATGGGTGAAAGTCGCCTAGAGGGGGGGGGGTGAATAGGGCGAATCTGAAATTTACAAACTTAATCACAACTACAAGCCGTGTTAGCGTTAGAAATAGAAACGAGTCCGAGAGAGAGGGCACAAAACAAATCGCAAGCGAATAAGGAGTGTGACACACGGATTTGTTTTACCGAGGTTCGGTTCTTGCAAACCTACTCCCCATTGAGGTGGTCACAAAGACCAGGTCTCTTTCAACCCTTTCCCTCTCTCAAACGGTCCCTCGGACCGAGTGAGCTTCTCTTCTCAATCAATTGGGAACCAAACTTCCCGCAAGGACCACCACACAATTGGTGTCCCTTGCCTTGATTACAATTGAGATGATCGCAAGAAAGAATGAGAAAAAGAAGCAATCCAAGCGCAAGAGCTCAAATGAACACGACAAATCACTCTCACTAATCACTAAAGCTTTGTGTGGAGTTGGGAGAGGATTTGATCTCTTTGGTGTGTCTTGTATTGAATGCTAGCTCTTGTAAGTAGCTGGAAGGTGGAAAACTTGGATGACTTGAATGTGGGGGTGGTTGGGGTATTTATAGCCCCAACTACCAAACTTGACCATTGGTGGAGGCTGCTGTCGACGGGCGCATCGGACAGTCCGGTGCGCCACCGGACACTGTCCGGTGCGCCAGCCACGTCACCTGGCCGTTGGGTTCCGACCGTTGGAGCTCTGACTTGTGGGCTCGCCTAGCTGTCCGGTGGTGCACCGGACAGGCCCTATAGGTTGTCCGGTGTGCCACCCACGCGTGCTCTGCTCCTCTGCGCGCGCAGGCGCGCATTTAATGCGTTGCAGTCGACCATTGCACGTGAAGTAGCCGTTGCTCCGCTGTCACACCGGACAGTCCGGTGTGCACCGGACACTGTCCGGTGACTCACCGGACAGTCTGGTAAATTATAGCGGAGCGGATTCCCGAAGCTGGCGAGTTCAGAGTCGCTCTTCCTTGGAGCACCGGACACTGTCCGGTGGTGCACCGGACAGTTCGGTGAATTATAGCGGAGCTCCTCTGAGAATTCTCGAAGGTGTTGAGTTCAGCTTGGAGTCCCCTGGTGCACCAAACAGTCCGGTGCGCCAGACCAGGGCACACTTCGGTTATCCCTTGCTCTTTTTGTTGAACTCTTTTCTTGGTCTTTTTATTGTTTTTTTGTGAACCTTTGGCATCTGTATAACTTATAGACTAGAGCAAACTAGTTAGTCCAATTATTTGTGTTGGGCAATTCAACCACCAAAATCAATTAGGAAATAGGTGTAAGCCTAATTCCCTTTCAATCTCCCCCTTTTTGGTGATTGATGCCAACATAAACCAAAGCAAATATAGAAGTGCATAATTGAACTAGTTTGCATAATTGTAAGTGCAAAGGTTACTTAGAATTGAGCTAATATAAATACTCATAGGATACGCATGGATTGTTTCTTTATTTTCAACAATTTGCTTGCACCACATGTTTTGTTTTGCAAATTCTTTTGTAAGTTCTTTTGTAAGTTCTTTTGCAAATAGTCAAAGGTAAATGAATAAGATTTTGCGAAGCATTTTCAAGATTTGAAATTTTCTCCCCCTGTTTCAAATGCTTTTTCCTTTGACTTAAACAAAACTCCCCCTCAATAAATTCCTCCTCTTAGTGTTCAAGAGGGTCTTAAGATATCAATTTTGGAAATACTACTTTCTCCCCTTTTTGAACACAATGAGATACCAATTTGAAAATCATAGTTTTAAAATTAGGGTGGTGGTGCGGTCCTTTTGCTTTGGGCTAATATTTTCTCCCCCTTTGGCATGAATCGCCAAAAACGGATACTTAGAGTGAAATATAAGCCCTCGTAACTACTTTCTCCCCCTTTGGTAAAGACGTATGAGTGAAGATTATACCAAAGTTGGAGAGTTGCTCGGAGCGACGGCGAAGGATGAGTTATGGAGTGGAGTGGAAGCCTTTGTCTTCGCCGAAGACTCCAATTCCCTTTCAATACACCTATGACTTGGTTTGAAATCCACTTGAAAACACATTAGTCATAGCATATATAAAAGAAACATGATCAAAGGTATATTAATGAGCTATGTATGCAAAATATCAAAAGAAGTTCCTAGAATCAAGAATATTTAGCTCATGCCTAAGTTTGTTCATCTAGTGGCTTGGTAAAGATATCGGCTAATTGATCCTTAGTGTTAATATATGCAATCTCGATATCTCCCTTTTGTTGGTGATCCCTTAAGAAATGATACCGAATGGCTATGTGTTTAGTGCGGCTATGCTCAACGGGATTATCCGCCATGCGGATTGCACTCTCATTATCACATAGAAGAGGAACTTTGGTTAATTTGTAACCATAGTCCCGAAGGGTTTGCCTCATCCAAAGTAGTTGCACGCAACAATGGCCTGCGGCAATGTACTCGGCTTCGGCGGTAGAAAGAGCGACGAAATTTTACTTCTTTGAAGCCCAAGACACCAAGGATCTTCCCAAGAACTGGCAAGTCCCCGATGTGCTCTTCCTATTAATTTTACACCCCGCCCAATCGGCATCCGAATAACCAATTAAATCAAATGTGGATCCCCTTGGATACCAAAGCCCAAACTTAGGAGTATAAACTAAATATCTCAAGATTCGTTTTACGGCCGTAAGGTGAGCTTCCTTAGGGTCGGCATGGAATCTTGCACACATGCATATGGAAAGGATTATATCCGGTCGTGAAGCACATAAATAGAGTAAAGAGCCTATCATCGACCGGTATACCTTTTGATCGACGGATTTACCTTCCGTGTTGAGGTCGAGATGCCCATTGGTTCCCATGGGTGTCTTGATGAGCTTGACATCCTTCATCCCAAACTTGTTTAGAATGTCTTGAATATACTTCGTTTGGCTAATGAAGAGTTGCTTCACTTGAAATCCCAAGAAGGACTTCAACTCCCCCATCATAGACATCTCGAATTTTTGTGTCATGATCCTACTAAATTCCTCACATGTAGATTCGTTAGTAGACCCAAATATGATATCATCAACATAAATTTGGCATACAAACAAATCATTGTCAAGAGTTTTAGTAAATAAAGTAGGATTGGCCTTTCCGACTTTGAAGCCATTAGTGAAAAGAAAATCTCTTAGGCATTCATACCATGCTCTTGGGGCTTGCTTGAGCCCATAAAGCGCCTTAGAGAGTTTATAAACATGGTTAGGGTACTCACTATCTTCAAAGCCGGGAGGTTGCTCAACATAGACCTCTTCCTTGATTGGTCCTTTGAGGAAGGCACTTTTCACTTCCATTTGGTAAAGCTTAAAGCCATGGTAAGTAGCATAGGCAAGTAATATACAAATTGACTCAAGCCTAGCTACGGGTGCATAGGTTTCACCAAAATCCAAACCTTCGACTTGTGAATATCCTTTGGCCACAAGTCGGGATTTGTTCCTTGTCACCACACCATGCTCGTCTTGCTTGTTGCGAAACACCCACTTGGTTCCTACAACATTTTGATTAGGACGTGGAACCAAATGCCATACCTCGTTCCTAGTGAAGTTGTTGAGCTCCTCTTGCATCGCCACCACCCAATCTGAATCTTGTAGTGCTTCCTCTACCCTGTGTAATGCTCACAAAAATGTGCAACCCGAGGTCTAGTGGTTACCCCCTTATGAATGTCGCCGAGGATGGTGTCGACGGGGTGATCTCGTTGTATTGCTTGGTGGACTCTTGGGTGTGGCGGTCTTGGTTCTTTATCCTCCTTGTCTTGATCACTTGCATCTCCCCCTTGATCATTGCCGTCATCTTGAGGTGGCTCATTTCTTTGATCTTCTCCTTCATGAACTTGAGCCTCATCCTCATTTTGAGTTGGTGGAGATGCTTGCGTGGAGGAGGATGGTTGATCTTGTGCATTTGGAGGCTCTTCGGATTCCTTAGGACACACATCCCCAATGGACATGTTCCTTAGCGTGATGCACGGAGCCTCTTCATCACCAATCTCATCAAGAGCAACTTGCTCTACTTGAGAGCCGTTAGCCTCATCAAACACAACGTCACAAGAAACTTCAACTTGTCCAGAGGACTTGTTAAAGACTCTATATGCCCTTGTGTTTGAATCATATCCTAGTAAAAAGCCTTCTACAGTCTTAGGAGCAAATTTAGATTTTCTACCTCTTTTAACAAGAATAAAGCATTTGCTACCAAAGACTCTAAAATATGAAATGTTAGGCTTTTTATCGGTAAGGAGTTCATATGATGTCTTCTTGAGGATTCAGTGTAGATACAACCGGTTGATGGCGTAGCAGGCAGTGTTGACCGCCTCGGCCCAAAACCGATCCGAAGTCTTGTACTCATCAAGCATGGTTCTTGCCATGTCCAATAGAGTTCTATTCTTCCTATCCACTACACCATTTTGTTGTGGGGTGTAGGGAGAAGAGAACTCATGCTTGATGCCCTCCTCCTCAAGGAAGCCTTCAATTTGTGAATTCTTGAACTCCGTCCCGTTGTCGCTTCTTATTTTCTTGATCCTTAAGCCGAACTCGTTTTGAGCCCGTCTCAAGAATCCCTTTAATGTCTCTTGGGTATGAGATTTTTCCTGCAAAAAGAATACCCAAGTGAAGCGAGAATAATCATCCACAATAACTAGACAATACTTACTCCCGCCGATGCTTATGTAAGCGATCGGGCCGAATAGATCCATGTGTAGGAGCTCAAGTGGCCTGTCAGTCGTCATGATGTTCTTGTGTGGATGATGAGTTCCAACTTGCTTCCCTGCCTGACATGCGCTACAAACCCTGTCTTTCTCAAAATGAACATTTGTTAGTCCCAAAATGTGTTCTCCCTTTAGAAGTTTGTGAAGATTCTTCATTCCAACATGGGCTAGTCGGCGGTGCCAGAGCCAACCCATGTTAGTCTTAGCAATTAAGCAAGTGTCGAGTTTAGCTCTATCAAAATCTACCAAGTATAGCTGACCCTCTAACACTCCCTTAAATGCTATTGAATCATCACTTCTTCTAAAGATAGTGACACCTACATAAGTAAAAAGACAGTTGTAGCCCATTTGACATAATTGCGAAACGGAAAGCAAATTGTAATCTAAAGAATCTACAAGAAAAACATTGGAAATTGAATGGTCAGGAGATATAGCAATTTTACCCAATCCTTTGACCAAACCTTGGTTACCATCCCCGAATGTGATAGCTCATTGGGGATCTTGGTTTTTCTCGTAGGAGGAGAACATCTTCTTCTCCCCTGTCATGTGGTTTGTGCACCCGCTATCGATGATCCAACTTGAGCCCCCGGATGCATAAACCTACAAAACAAGTTTAGTTCTTGACTTTAGGTACCCAAATGGTTTTGGGTCCTTTGGCATTAGACACAAGAACTTTGGGTGCCCAAACACAAGTTTTTGATCCCTTGTGTTTGCCCCCAACATACTTGGCAACTACTTTGCCGGATTTGTTAGTTAAAACATAAGATGCATCAAAAGTTTTAAATGAACTGTTATGATCATTTGATGCACTAGGAGTTTTCTTCTTAGGCAATTTAGCATGGGTTGATTGCCTAGAGCTAGATGTCTCACCCTTATACATAAAAGCGTGATTAGGGCCAGAGTGAGACTTCCTAGAGTGAATTCTCCTAATCTTGCTCTCGGGATAACCGGCAGGGTACAAAATGTAACCCTCGTTATCCTGAGGCATGGGAGCCTTGCCCTTAACAAAATTAGACAATCTTTTAGGAGGGGCATTAAGTTTGACATTGTCCCCCTTTTGGAAGCCAATGCCATCCTTTATGCCAGGGCGTCTCCCATTATAGAGCATGCTTCTAGCAAATTTAAATTTCTCATTTTCTAAGTCATGCTCACTAATCTTAGCATTAAGTTGAGCTATGTGATCATTTTGTTTCTTAATTAATGCTAGGTGATCATGGATAGCATCAACATTAATGTCTCTACATCTAGTACAAATGGAAGTATGTTCAACAGTAGATGTAGAGGGTTTGCAAGATTTTAATTCTACAACCTTAGCATGTAATATATCATTTTTACTTCTAAGGTCGGAAATGAAAGCATTGCAAACATCTAATTCTTTAGCCTTAGCAAGCAATTTTTCATTTTCAATCCCAAGGCTAGCAATAGAAATGTTCAATTCTTCAATCTTAGCAAGCAAATCAACATTATCATTTCTAAGATTGTTTATTGAAACATCACAAGCATTTGAATCAACCTTAGCTATTAGACTAGCATTCTCATTTCTAAGGTTGTCAATAGTCTCATGGCAAGTGCTTAGCTCACTAGATAGTTTTTCACATTTTCTACTTCTAGAGCATAAGCATTTTTAACCTTAACATGCTTCTTATTTTCTTTAATAAGGAAGTCCTCTTGGGTGTCCAAGAGATCATCCTTCTCATGGATAGCACTAATCAATTCATTTAATTTTTCCTTTTGTTGCATGTTTAGGTTGGCAAAAAGAATGCGCAAGTTATCCTCCTCATTGCTAGCATCATCCTCAACACTAGAGGTTTCATATTTAGTGGAGGATCTTGATTTTACCTTCTTCCTTTTGACGTCCTTTGCCATGAGGCACTTGTGGCCGACGTTGGGGAAGAGAAGTCCCTTGGTGACGACGATGTTTGCGGCGTCCTCGTCGGAGGAGGAGTCGGTGGAGCTCTCGTCGGAGTCCCACTCCCGGCAAACATGGGCATCGCCGCCCTTCTTCTTGTAGTATCTCTTCTTCTCCTTTCTTCTCCCCTTCTTGTCGTCGCCCTTGTCACTGTCACTAGATAGTGGACATTTTGCAATAAAATGACCAGGCTTACCACATTTGTAGCAAACTTTCTTGGAGCGGGGCTTGTAATCTTTCCCCCTCCTTTGCTTGAGGATTTGGCGGAAGCTCTTGATGATGAGCGCCATTTCCTCATTGTCGAGCTTGGAGGCGTCGATGGGTGTTCTACTCAATGTAGACTCCTCCTTCTTCTCCTCCGTCGCCTTAAATGCGACCGGTTGTGCTTCGGACGTGGAGGGGCCATCAAGCTCGTTGATCTTCTTTGAGCCTTTGATCGTCAATTCAAAGCTCACAAAATTCCCAATTACCTCCTCGGGAGACATTAGCGTATATCTAGGATTTCCTCGAATTAATTGAACTTGCGTAGGGTTAAGAAAAACGAGGGATCTTAGAATAACCTTGACCATTTCATGGTCATCCCATTTCTTGCTCCCGAGGTTGCGCACTTGGTTCACCAAGGTTTTGAGACGGTTGTACATGTCTTGTGGCTCCTCCCCTTGGCGAAGTCGGAAGCGTCCGAGCTCCCCCTCGATCGTTTCCCGCTTGGTGATTTTGGTCACCTCGTCTCCTTCGTGCGCGGTTTTTAGCGTGTCCCAAATCTCCTTAGCACCTTTCAACCCTTGCACCTTATTATACTCCTCTCGACTTAGAGAGGCGAGGAGTATAGTTGAGGCTTGGGAGTTGAAGTGTTGGATTTGGGCCACTTCGTCCTCATCATAATCTTCATCCCCTACGGATGGTACCTATACACCAAACTCAACAACATCCCATATACTTTTGTGGAGTGAGGTTAGGTGAAATCGCATCAAATCACTCCACCTAGCATAATCTTCACCATCAAACGTTGGTGGTTTGCCTAATGGGACGGAAAGTAATGGTGTATGTTTAGAAATGCGGGGATAGCGTAGGGGGATCTTACTAAACTTCTTGCGCTCATGGCGCTTAGAAGTTACGGACGGCATGTCGGAGCCGGAGGTGGATGGCGACGAGGTGTCGGTCTCGTAGTAGACCACCTTCCTCATCTTCTTTTTCTTATCACCGCTCCGACGCGACTTGTGTGAAGGGGATTCCTTTTCCTTCCCCTTCCCTTTGTTGTAGGACTCTCCCGATGGAGCCTTCTCGTGGCTTGTAGCGGGCTTCTCGCCGGTCACCATCTCCTTCTTGGCGTGATCTCCCGACATCACTTCGAGCGGTTAAGCTCTAATGAAACACCGGGCTCTGATACCAATTGAAAGTCGCCTAGAGGGGGGTGAACAGGGCGAATCTGAAATTTACAAACTTAATCACAACTACAAGCTGGGTTAGCGTTAGAAATAGAAACGAGTCCGAGAGAGAGGGCGCAAAACAAATCACTAGCGAATAAGGAGTGTGACACACGGATTTGTTTTACCGAGGTTCGGTTCTTGCAAACCTACTGCCCGTTGAGGTGGTCACAAAGACCGGGTCTCTTTCAACCCTTTCTCTCTCTCAAACGGTCCCTCGGACCGAGTGAGCTTCTCTTCTCAATCAATTGGGAACCAAACTTCCCGTAAAGACCACCACACAATTGGTGTCTCTTGCCTTGATTACAATTGAGATGATCGCAAGAAAGAATGAGAAAAAGAAGCAATCCAAGCGCAAGAGCTCAAATGAACACGACGAATCACTCTCACTAATCACTAAAGCTTTGTGTGGAGTTGGGAGAGAATTTGATCTCTTTGGTGTGTCTTGTATTGAATGCTAGCTCTTGTAAGTAGTTGGAAGGTGGAAAACTTGGATGACTTGAATGTGGGGGTGGTTGGGGTATTTATAGCCCCAACCACCAAACTTGACCGTTGGTGGAGGCTGCTGTCGACGGGCGCAGCAGACAGTCCGGTGCGCCAGCCACGTCACCTGGCCGTTGGGTTCCGACCGTTGGAGCTCTGACTTGTGGGCCCGCTTGGCTGTCCGGTGGTGCACCGGACAGGCCCTGTAGGCTGTCCGGTGTGCCACCCGCGCGTGCTCTGCTCCTCTGCGCGCGCAGGCGCGCATTTAATGTGTTGCAGTCGACCGTTGCGCGCGAAGTAGCCGTTGCTCCGCTGTCACACCGGACAGTCCGGTGTGCACCGGACACTGTCCGGTGACTCACTGGACAGTCCGGTGAATTATAGCGGAGCGGATTCCCGAAGCTGGTGAGTTCAGATTCGCTCTTCCTTGGAGCACCGGACACTGTCCGGTGGTGCACAGGACAGTCCGGTGAATTATAGCGGAGCTCCTCTGAGAATTCCCGAAGGTGTTGAGTTCAGCTTGGAGTCCCCTGGTGCACCGGACACTGTCCGGTGCACCAAACCAGGGCACACTTCGGTTATCCCTTGCTCTTTTTGTTGAACCCTTTTCTTGGTCTTTTTATTGGCTTTTTGTGAACCTTTGGCATCTGTATAACTTATAGACTAGAGCAAACTAGTTAGTCCAATTATTTGTGTTGGGCAATTCAACCACCAAAATAAATTAGGAAATAGGTGTAAGCCTAATTCCCTTTCAATGGGGACCATCCCTCTTTTTCCCTTGAAGAGTCAGGGGCAAATGCAAAAGAGTGGGAATGTATTCGATCGGCCTCTTCTTGGGCGATATGAGCTTGGATACTATCAAGCCTGGCTCGGTAGCTTTGGTGTCGTAGTTTCAATTGCTCGGGCATCAATGACACATGATTTTATCCCTTATGGACAAGTGAGTGTTTCTATTCTAGTTGTTCCTCCTACCTTCCAACCAATGTTTTGCTGATCGCACAATTTTTCCTTTGCAGCATCTCCTCATGCGGTCAGCAGCTAGGGTGGAGGTGTTGCTTTCCACCCTACGGCAGGCAGGGAACCTGCACGCAAGCGCCTCCTGTGCTGAGGAGAAGGAGCGTGAGCTCGCTGAGCTTTGTTCCAAGGCCGAGCGGCTTGAGGACGAGGAGACTAGCTTGTGCTCAGAGTGTGTTGATGCCCGGAGCGACGTCGACCGTCTTCGGGAAGAAGGATCCCGGTTGTAAGGGACCCTCCGCGAGATGAGTATGCGAGCTAAGGAGGCCAAGTCATCCCTTAAGGAGGCTAATGCCTGCCTGGAGAAGGTGGACACAGAGCTCTTGAAAGAGCGCAACATAGCTAAGGGTAAGTGCTTTTCCTTGTACTTACATACTTTGCATCTGTTCTTCATGGTTTGTTCAATCATTTTCCTTTTCCAGAGCTCTAGAAGATGTTCTCCCGAGTCCCAGAGGCCTTGAAGGCGACGGCGGAGGCGAAGGCAATGGTGGAGGCCAAGATGCGAGAGCTTTCATAGGCTCGTGATGATGTCGTTGCTACGACTGGCCAGGTGGTGGTCAAGCTCTCAGAATGGAGCACTGAGCTCCAGGATTTTTGTCTGGTTGTCGGTAGGTTGTGCACCCATCTCTCGTGCCTGCCCCCGATAGAGGTACCCTTGATCGACACTTGTGAGTGTTACCTAGCCATGTGGAGCATGTCATAGTCGAAGGTGTCTTTCATGGAGGCAGCATGGCTGTGGGGCAGATGGTCTCCCAATTTGACGAGATCAATGCCACCGTGATCGCGAAAGGCTTTGCCGCCGTCCGGAGTGACGAGGAGCTAGATAGAATTGAAGATCAGGTTTGTCCCCATGCCCAATCGCTCATGGGTCAAGTTGATGTGAAGACCCTTCTGGCTGGTCCTTGGAGTCTTGCGTCGTCCTCTGACGATCCACATGTTGATGCTTGAACGATCGCTTAGTTGGGTGTTTTGTAATAATTCCTTTGAATGCCTGTATGAAACTATTTTGTGAATATTTCTTCTATCTTAAATTATTTTGTTCTGGCTTCATCGAGGTCACTTGGGGCCTTCTGTCGTATGGTATGTGCCTTTCTTGGGGGAGTGTTCCCTATTTCCTGCCCTCCCGAGCAGAGCATGGCGACCAGGTTGCCCTGGTAGTTTGGTCGGCATTCTCTGTTTCTGAAGAGGGAAGCCCAGGGGGAGGAAGGTGCCTAGATCGAAATAAGTCGTGATCTGACCAATGGAGCCATATTAAGTAAAACTATTGTCGCACATTCCTTGATTCTTCATCAATTCTTGGTAGTGAACACAGGGTTCATGATTTTCACTAGATGGAGTCGCTCTATTACAAACCCTATTATCTAAGAGGCTCCTCCTCCATGGACCTTGCGCCTGGCTATGCGTTGATTTGTGGTTGCTTGGAGATGTATATGGTGTCGGTTGGGAGGTCCCCCATGCCATCGATGTTCTGGGGGCGTGTTGGGGACTTGTTCTCAAATGCTATGAATTAAGAACAAGGCAACACAAAGAATAAGTTAAAGGTTAACGTTCCTCGTCCTTTGAAGCATTATTTCCCTTAGGATATAACGATCTTCGGACGAAGGTTATGAAGGACATACCTTCATAAGTATGACATGTATAAACAGAGGATGAAGCTTATGAAACATAGGAAAACAACATAAACAATTATATGACATCATAATATAAATATCTATTATTAAATAATAATGAGTACATGAGAGCAATATCAAATTACATTTGTACCTTGAGCTTGACAGAAGGCAAAGGTAAAAGTAAGATGCGAAAGCGTGAACACTACGGGGGTACTGTTCACCTATTTATAGGCACAGGGCGCAGCCTGTGTGAATTTACATTCATGTCCTCTACAAATGATTACAATCATAACATAGGTTATCATGGGCCGATTGGTCATTTCATCTTTAAGTCGGTGCATCTGGAAGTACGCTACGAAGCTCCCTGATTGGTAGCTTTGGCATTGTTCCTGTTCTGGCCTTCCGAAGGTGTTTCTTCTCACAGGACCTTCGGAGACGAAGCAGACCCCCAACAGTAGCCCCTTCACGGTGCCAGATCGTTTTTCGTAACGAGCTTGACCCATGAAAAATTCTTTTAGGCTTCGGAATGCCGAAGGTCTGAAAAACACCTTCCCTGAGCTCGTTATCGAGAAACGATTTAAATATTCCGAGTGCGAGGTGGTCCCACCATAGGACGAGTACACACGATCTGGCGATTCTACTTCTCGCGCCCTGCAGTCCACCATTCAGTGAATGCGAGCGACTGTTCGGCGGGTGCAGGTGGCTTGACGATTCACCTTCCCACCTACAGCACTATATAAACAGACGGGTAGGTGTGAAGTTACCACAACATTCATTACTATCGTACTGTTGTGCTGCTGAAAAATTTGACCATAGCCGAAACTTATTCTTCGTATTCTCAATTAGAGCATCGTCTTGTTTTTTTAGCTTCGTCATAAGAGGGAGCTTCGGCAAAATCAAAAAGTAATCAACTTCGTCAAAACCGCAAGAAATTCAGCATCAAATGGCCAGGGTGCATTCAACTGCTAGAGTCACACGCGACGGGGATGAGGCCGAAGCTGCCGAGAGTGCCCCAATCTCCGAAGTAATGAGACAATCAGGCCTGGTTGTGTTAGAGGGTGCTTCTAACAAAGGTGCACCTGCTGCCGAAGCCGAGCAGGCTAACATTGAAGAAGGTGAGGCTGATGAAGAAGAGATAGATTATTCCGTCATGCCATCTAAACCCAGCCACCTAGAATTTGGAAAGTCTACTGTCTCTGAAGCCAGTATGCCCATGATGACAAAGCTAGGCTACTTCAGGGAAGCCGAGAAGAAGCTGATTCATTTTGGCGGAGAAGAAATCACTCCGAAGCCAGAAAATGATGAGGTGGTAGTTTTCAGAAGTTTCTTTAAAGCAGGATTAAGGTTTCCTCTGCATGGAATGATTGCGGATGTTTTGGAAAATTTCGAAATTTATCTTCATCAGCTGACTCCTAACGCTATCGTTAGGCTCAGCATCTTTATCTAGGCTCTCCGAAACCGAGGAGTGGAACCGCTTGCCGAAGTTTTCTGCCGGGTGCACACGCTTTACTATTAGACGAAGGCTAGGGAAGATGGGCTACACGAGAACTTCGGTTGTTACAACTTTGCTTACCGCAAAGGTATGAAGACTCCGGTGGTTAGCTACCGCACCAAATGGCCAACCAGTTGGAAGACTGAGTGGTTTTATGTTAAGGTTGAGAGCACCTAGAGAGGGGGGGGTGAATAGGTGATCCTGTGAAACTTGAAACTTAATCCACAAAAGCTTGATTAGGCGTTAGCACAATAATGCCAAGTGGCTTAGAGAGGAGTCTCAACAAAACACAGTAACCACAGGAGATCAATCATAGAGATGGCACAGTGGTTTATCCCATGGTTCGGCCAAGACCAACGCTTGCCTACTCCACGTTATGGCGTCCCAACGGACGAGGGTTGCAATCAACCCCTCTCAAGCGGTCCAAAGACCCACTTGAATACCATAGTGTTTTGCTTGCTTTACTATATCCCGTTTGCGAGAAATCTCCACACTTTGGAGCCTCTCGCCCTTACAAAGATGTTCACGAAGAAGCACGGAGTAAGGGAGGAATTAGCAACTCACACAAGACCCAAAGATCACAGCAAATACGCACACACAAGACCCAGACTTAAGCTCAAAAGACTAGCACACTAGAACAGAGCTCAAATCACTAGAATGTCGAACAAGTGTGCAATAATGGAGTTTGAGTGATCAAGAGTGCTCAAGGAATGCTTGGTATACTCCTCCATGCACCTAGGGGTCCCTTTTATAGCCCCAAGGCAGCTAGGAGCCGTTGAGAGCAATCCGGGAAGGCAATTCTTGCCTTCTGTCGCCTGGCGCACCGGACAGTCCGGTGCACCACCGGACACTGTCCGGTGCGGATTTCCTTCCTTATTTGGCGAAGCCGACCGTTGGCAGCCTTGGAGCCGTTGGCGCACCGGACACTGTCCGGTGCACACCGGACAGTCCGGTGCCCCCTCCCGATCGTTGGCTCGACCACGTGTCTCGCGCAGATCGCGCAGCCAACCGTTGGCCCGGCCGACCGTTGGCTCACCGGACAGTCCGGTGCACACTAGACAGTCCGGTGAATTATAGCCGTACACCGTTAATTTATTCCCGAGAGCGCCAAGTTCGCCTGAGCTAGCCTGGCACACTGGACACTGTCCGGTGCACCACCGGACACTGTTCGGTGCACCACCGGACAGTCCGGTGCACCCAGACAGTGCTGGCTTTGGCTGAAACAAAGCTATCTCTCTCCAATTTGTTTTCTCCTGTTTCCAGCACTTAGACACAATACATTAGTCTCCAAAACAATGTACTAAGTCTGAGAAACATACCTTTATACTTGATTTGTACTTTGTCCACCATTTGACACTTAAGCTCTTGTGTTGGACACTAAATCACCAAAACACTTAGAAATGGCCCAAGGGCACATTTCCCTTTCAATCTCCCCCTTTTTGGTGATTAATGCCAACATAACATAAGGCAAGTAGAACAAGTACAAAATCAATTCAAATAAGAACTCAAATTTGTTTTGAATCAAATTTGGCATATATGGATCATTCTTTGCCACCACTTGGTTTGTTTTTGCAAATCAAACTCAATTTCCAATCTCTAAGTCAAATTCACTTGTAGAGACATAAAAAGAGGTATTCCAAAGGAAATTAACCAAGGATTTCAAAAACTCCCCCTTTTTCCCATAATCAACACTTCTCCCCACAAGAAGCCAACTTTGACAAAAGAGACAATAAAAGAGTTTTGACAAACCAAAAGCTCTATATTACTATTTTCAAAATTTCTCAAGTGGTAGCTGACAAAAGCTCTATATTACTATTTTCAAAATTTCTCAAGTGGTAGCTGATCCATTTATTGCTTTGGCCTTTATTTTCTCCCCCTTTGGCATCAAGCACCAAAACGGGATAAATCTTGGCCCTTTCACCCCATTGCCTCACCAAAAATCTTCAACTAAGAGTAAAAGGCAATAAGAGTACTAAGATGAACTTGGAAGAAGTTACTCGTTCATCGGAGTGCAGTGGAAGTCTTGCATGGTCCAAGTTCACCTTTTCCCTTTCAATCTTCCTTTGAGACTAATTCAAGCAAACTCAAGCACACAGTTAGTCTCAAAGGGTCAAGTTGTAGCACATCTCCCCCTAAATTTGGGCATCACTTGCAAATGGACTTGTAAGGTCCGGGGAGAGTTTGTACAACTTGAGCACCATAAATAAACAACAAAATGCATAAGGAACATGATCAAAGGCATAAACACATGTATGCTATAGATCAATCCAAGTTCCGCGAATCTAAGACATTTAGCTCACTGCGCAACTTGCAAAAGGTATGCTCATCTAAAGGCTTGGTAAAGATATCAGCTAGCTGGTTCTCGGAGCTAACATGAAACACTTCGATATCTCCCTTTTGCTGGTGGTCTCTCAAAAAGTGATGCCGGATGTCTATGTGCTTTGTGCGGCTGTGTTCAACAGGATTATCCGCCATGCGGATAGCACTCTCATTATCACATAGGAGTGGGACTTTTCTCAGATTGTAGCCAAAGTCCCTGAGGGTTTGCCTCATCCAAAGCAGTTGCGCACAACACTGTCCTGCTGCAACGTACTCGGCCTCAGCGGTGGATAGGGCAACGGAGGTTTGTTTTTTAGAACTCCATGACACCAGGGACCTTCCTAAGAATTGGCACATCCCCGATGTACTCTTCCTATCGACCTTACACCCAGCATAGTCGGAGTCTGAATATCCAATCAAGTCAAAGGTAGACCCCTTTGGATACCAGATCCCGAAACAAGGCGTAGCGACTAAATATCTAAGAATTCGCTTCACAACCACTAAGTGACACTCCTTAGGATCGGATTGAAATCTAGCACACATGCATACGCTAAGCATAATATCCGGTCTACTAGCACATAAATAAAGTAAAGACTCTATCATAGACCGGTATGCTTTTTGATCAACGGACTTACCTCCTTTGTTGAGGTCGGTGTGTCCGTCGGTTCCCATCGGAGTCTTTGCAGGCTTGGCGTCCTTCATCCCAAACCTCTTTATCAAATCTTGTGTGTACTTCGTTTGGGAGATGAAGGTTCCATCCTTGAGTTGCCTCACTTGGAACCCAAGGAAGTAGCTTAACTCGCCCATCATCGACATCTCGAATTTCTGAGTCATCACCCTGCTAAACTCTTCACAAGGCTTTTGGTTAGTAGAACCAAATATTATGTCATCGACATAAATTTGGCACACAAAAAGATCACCATCACAAGTCTTAGTAAAAAGAGTGGGATCGGCTTTCCCAACCTTGAAAGCATTAGCAATTAAAAAGTCTCTAAGGCATTCATATCATGCTCTTGGGGCTTGCTTAAGTCCATAGAGCGCCTTAGAGAGCTTACACACGTAGTCGGGGTACCGTTCATCCTCGAAGCCAGGGGGTTGCTCCACGTACACCTCCTCCTTGATTGGCCCGTTGAGGAAAGCGCTCTTCACATCCATTTGGAACAACCTAAAAGAATGGTGAGCGGCATATGCTAGCAGAATACGAATTGACTCTAGCCTAGCCACAGGAGCAAAGGTCTCCTCAAAGTCTAAACCTGCGACTTGGGCATAACCTTTTGCCACAAGTCGAGCCTTGTTCCTCGTCACCACTCCGTGCTCGTCTTGTTTGTTGCGGAACACCCACTTGGTTCCCACAACATTTTGCTTAGGACGAGGCACCAGTGTCCAAACTTCATTTCTTTTGAAGTTGTTGAGCTCCTCCTGCATAGCCAACACCCAGTCTGGATCTAGCAAGGCCTCTTCTACCCTGAAAGGCTCAATAGAAGAGACAAAGGAGTAATGCTCACAAAAATTAACTAATCGAGACCGAGTAGTTACTCCCTTGCTAATGTCACCCAAAATCTGGTCGACGGGATGATCTCTTTGAATCATCGCTCGAACTTGGGTTGGAGGTGCCGGTTGTGCTTCTTCCTCCATTACATGATCATCTTGTGCTCCCCCTTGATCACACGCCTCCTGTTCATCATCTTGAGTTGGGGGTTGCACCATTGTTGAGGAAGAAGGTTGATCTTGCTCATCTTGTGCCAGTGGCCGCACATCTCCAATCGCCATGGTGCGTATTGCGGTCGTTGGAACTTCTTCTTCATCTACATCATCAAAATCAACAACTTGCTCTCTTGGAGAGCCATTAGTCTCATCAAATACAACGTCGCTAGAGACTTCAACCAACCCCGATGATTTGTTGAAGACTCTATACGCCTTTGTATTTGAGTCATAACCTAACAAAAACCCTTCTACGGCTTTGGGAGCAAATTTGGAATTCCTACCCTTCTTCACTAGAATGTAGCATTTACTCCCAAAAACTCGAAAATACGAAACATTGGGTTTGTTACCGGTTAGTAGCTCATACGACGTCTTCTTGAGGAGGCGATGAAGGTAGACCCTGTTGATGGCGTGGCAAGCCATGTTCACGGCTTCCGACCAAAAGCGCTCGGGGGTCTTGAACTCTCCAAGCATCGTCCTCGCCATGTCGATAAGCGTCCTGTTCTTCCTCTCTACCACACCATTTTGCTGTGGTGTGTAGGGAGCGGAGAACTCGTGCTTGATCCCTTCCTCCTCAAGGTACTCCTCCACTTGAAGGTTCTTGAACTCGGACCCATTGTCGCTTCTTATCTTTTCACCTTGAGCTCAAACTTGTTTTGAGCTCTCCTTAGGAAGCGCTTGAGGGTCCCTTGGGTTTCAAACTTATCCTGCAAAAAGAACACCCAAGTGAAGCGGGAAAAGTCATCAACAATAACTAAACCATACTTACTTCCTCCTATGCTTAGATAGGCGACGGGTCCGAAGAGGTCCATATGTAGCAGCTCAAGGGGTCTTGATGTGGTCATCACATTCTTGCTATGATGCGCTCCTCCCACTTGTTTACCTGCTTGACAAGCTACACAAGGTCTATCTTTTTCGAAGGTAACATTAGTTAAACCTATCACGTGTTCTCCCTTTAGAAGCTTGTGAAGGTTCTTCATCCCCACATGTGCTAAGCGGCGATGCCACAGCCAGCCCATGCTAGTCTTAGCAATTAAGCATGTATCTAGACCGGCCTCCTCTTTTGCAAAATCAACTAAGTAAAGTTTGCCGTCTAATACACCCTTAAAGGCTAATGAACCATCACTTCTTCTAAAGATAGACACATCTACATTTGTGAATAGACAGTTATATCCCATATTGCATAATTGACTAACAGATAACAAATTATATCCAAGAGACTCAACTAAAAACACGTTAGATATAGAGTGCTCGGATGAAATAGCAATTTTACCTAACCCTTTTACCTTGCCTTGATTCCCATCACCGAATATTATTGAATCTTGGGAATCCTTGTTTTTGACGTAGGAGGTGAACATTTTCTTCTCCCCCGTCATATGGTTTGTGCATCCGCTGTCGATAATCCAGCTTGAACCCCCGGATGCATAAACCTGCAAGGAGAATTTAGGCTTGGGTCTTAGGTACCCAACTCTTGTTGGGTCCTACAAGGTTAGTCACAATTGTCTTAGGGACCCAAATGCAAGTTTTATCTCCCTTGCATTTTGCCCCTAATTTTCTAGCAACTATCTTCCTATCCTTTCTACAAATAGTAAAGGAAGCATTTAAAGTATGATATATTGTAGAGGGTTCATTAACTTTCCTAGGAACATTAACAACATTTCTCCTAGGCATATGAACAAAATATCTCCTAGATATATCTTTACCATGCATATAGGAAGAACTAGAAGCAAACATAGCATATGAATCATAAACATGTGAATCAAAAGCATCATAACTTCTATTTGCATTTCTAGCATGTCTCCTATCATGATACATAAAAGCATGGTTCTTTATAGCACTACTAGCCATAGGGGCCTTCCCTTTCTCCTTGGCGGGGATGGGAGCCTTATGGCTTGTCAAGTTCTTGGCTTCTCTCTTGAAACCAAGTCCATCCTTAATTGAGGGGTGTCTACCAATCGTGTAGGCATCCCTTGCAAATTTTAGCTTGTCAAATTCATTCTTGCTAGTCTTAAGTTGGGCATTAAGACTAGCCAATTCATCATTCAATTTGGAAATTGAAGCTAGGTGTTCACTACAAGCATCAATGTCAAAATATTTACACCTCTTGCAAATCATAACATGTTCTACACAGGAGTTAGATTTACTAGCTATTTCTAACTTAGCATTCAAACCATCATTCATGCTCCTTAAGCTAGAAATTGTCTCATGGCAAGAAGATAGTTTACAAGAAAGCATTTCATTTCTTTTAACTTCTAAAACATAAGATTTTTGTGCCTCTACAAATTTGTCATGCTCTTCATATAAAAGGTCCTCTTGTTTTTCTAAGAGTCTATCCTTTTCATTCAAGGCATCAATCAATTCATTAATCTTATCTACTTTAGTTCTATCCAATCCCTTGAACAAACTAGAGTAAACTATTTCTTCATCACTAGACTCATCATCACTAGAAGAATCATAAGTGGCATTGTTTCGATTACATACCTTCTTCTCCTTCGCCATGAGGCATGTGTGACGCTCGTTGGGGAAGAGGGATGATTTGTTGAAGGCGGTGGCGGCGAGTCCTTCATTATCGGAGTCGGATGACGAACAATTCGAGTCCCATTCCTTGCCAAGGTGTGCCTCGCCCTTAGTCTTCTTGTATGCCTTCTCCTTCTCCCTCTTGTTCCCCTGTTCCTGGTCACTATCATTATCGGGACAGTTAGCGATAAAATGACCAACCTTACCACATTTGAAGCATGAGCGCTTCCCCTTTGTCTTGGTCTTGCTTGGCTGCCCCTTGCGACCCTTTAGCGCCGTCTTGAAGCGCTTGATGATGAGGGCCATCTCTTCATCATTGAACCCGGACGCCTCAACTTGCGCCACCTTGCTAGGTAGCGCCTCCTTGCTTCTCGTTGCCTTGAGAGCAATGGGTTGAGGCTCATGGATTGGACTGTTCAACGCGTCGTCGACATATCTTGCCTCCTTGATCATCATTCGCCCGCTTACAAATTTCCCAAGAACTTCTTCGGGCGACATCTTGGTGTACCTAGGATTTTCACGGATATTGTTCACCAAATGCGGATCAAGTACAGTAAAGGACCTTAGCATTAGACGAACGACATCGTGGTCCGTCCATCGTGTACTTCCGTAGCTCCTTATCTTGTTGATGAGGGTCTTGAGCCGGTTGTATGTTTGGGTTGGCTCCTCTCCCCTGATCATTGCGAATCTTCCAAGCTCGCCCTCCACCAATTCCATTTTGGTGAGTAAGGTGACGTCGTTCCCCTCATGTGAGATCCTGAGGGTGTTCCAGATCTGCTTGGCATTGTCCAAGCCGCTCACCTTATGATATTCGTCCCTGCACAAAGAGGCTAACAACACAGTAGTAGCTTATGCATTTCTATGAATCTGTTCATTGATAAACATAGGACTATCCGAGCTATCAAATTTCATTCCACTTTCCACACTCTCCCATATGCTCGGATGGAGAGAGAACAAGTGACTACGCATTTTGTGGCTCCAAAATCCGTAGTCCTCTCCATCAAAGTGAGGAGGTTTGTCAAGTGGAATGGAGAGCAAATGAGAATTTGTACTTTGCGGAATACGAGAGTAGTCAAAAGAAAAGTTTGAATTAACCGTCTTTCTTTTGTCGTAGTCGCTGTCGTTGTTATCCTTTTGGGAAGAAGTGGACTCATCGCTGTCGTCGTAGTAGACGATCTCCTTGATGCGCCTTGTCTTCTTCTTCTTCCCATCCTTTCGTTTGTGGCCCGAGCCCGAGTCGGTAGGCTTGTCATCCTTCGGCTCGTTGACAAAGGACTCCTTCTCCTTGTCATTGATCACGATTCCCTTCCCCTTAGGATCCATCTCTTCGGGCGGTTAGTCCCTTTCTTGAAGAGAATGGCTCAGATACCAATTGAGAGCACCTAGAGGGGGGGGGGGGGGGGGGGTGAATAGGTGATCCTGTGAAACTTGAAACTTAATCCACAAAAGCTTGATTAGGCGTTAGCACAATAATGCCAAGTGGCTTAGAGAGGAGTCTCAACAAAACACAGTAACCGCAGGAGATCAATCACAGAGATGGCACAGTGGTTTATCCCATGGTTCGGCCAAGACCAACGCTTGCCTACTCCATGTTGTGGCGTCCCAACGGACGAGGGTTGCAATCAACCCCTCTCAGCGGTCCAAATACCCACTTGAATACCACGGTGTTTTGCTTGCTTTACTATATTCCGTTTGCGAGGAATCTCCACACTTTGGAGCCTCTCGCCCTTACAAAGATGTTCACAAAGAAGGACGGAGTAAGGGAGGAATTAGCAACTCACACAAGACCCAAAGATCACAGCAAATACGCACACACAAGACCAGACTTAAGCTCAAAAGACTAGCACACTAGAACGGAGCTCAAATCACTAGAATGTCGAACAAGTGCGCAAGAATGGAGTGTGAGTGATCAAGAGTGCTCAAGGAATGCTTGGTATACTCCTCCATGCGCCTAGGGGTCCCTTTTATAGCCCCAAGGCAGCTAGGAGCCGTTGACAGCAATCCGGGAAGGCAATTCTTGCCTTCTGTCGCCTGGCGCACTGGACAGTCCGGTGCACCACCGGACACTGTCCGGTGCGGATTTCCTTCCTTATTTGGCGAAGCCGACCGTTGGCAGCCTTGGAGCCGTTGGTGCACCGGACACTGTCCGGTGCACACCGGACAGTCCGGTGCCCCCTCCCGACCGTTGGCTCGGCCACGTGTCTCGCGCAGATCGCGTAGCCGACCGTTGGCCCGGCCGACCGTTGGCTCACCGGACAGTCCGGTGCAAACCGGACAGTCCGGTGAATTATAGCCGTACGCCGTTAATTTATTCCCGAGAGCGCCAAGTTCGCCTGAGCTAGCCTAGCACATCGGACACTGTCCGGTGCAGCACCGGACAGTCCGGTGCACCCAGACAGCGCTGGCTTTGGCTAAAACAAAGCTATCTCTCTCCAATTTGTTTTCTCCTGTTTCCAGCACTTAGACACAATACATTAGTCTCCAAAACAATGTACTAAGTCTGAGAAACATACCTTTATACTTGATTTGTACTTTGTCCACCATTTGACACTTAAGCACTTGTGTTGGACACTAAATCACCAAAACACTTAGAAATGGCCCAAGGGCACATTTCCCTTTCAAAGGTTGATGAGAAAAAGGAGAAGCTAGTTCAGAGCCCACTGGACCTAACCTTCGGGTTAACTAGGCCCCAGTGCTGCATGACGCCGGGGTCATCATGCCCAGATGCTGTGGACGAATTTAGAGTTGTGTCTGAGCATATCGATACTAGGGATTTGGTTCAGGAATACTTAGCCAATAGAGTATTCCTAACGTTAAAGGAATGGAATATGCCGAAGCTCAAAGGAGAAAAGAAAAAGAATGAACTTGTTCGATTGTCCTATTAGTTCAAGTTTAAGAAACATTTCAAAGAGCCCAGTCAAGAGTGGTTAGAGATGATTGAAGCCATGTGCAATGAAATCTTGGGCAATTATATGAAGAAAGAAGATCAATTGATGACGGCAGCCTTCAGCACCCGACCGAAACGAAGGCTGAACCGAGTAATGGACGCTCTAAAATTTGAATACCCAGACTATGAACGGTTATGCAAAGGTGCCGAAGGGCCAAAACGGAAAAGAGATGTCAGTGTTATGCAAAGACAAGCCGCCAGAATGATAAAAGAAGATGAAAATTTAGCAAAAAAGAAAAAAATCCAGCCCTGAGTCGAAGGTGGCCGTTTCAAAGAAAAGAAAAGCTACAGCTCCGAAGCCAAAAGCTGATTTAGAAGAAGAAATTCCCTCAACACCTTCTGCCACTGACGCAGAAGAAATTTTAAAGGTAATGACCGAATCTCTACCTAATAAGCTAAGTCCGCTGGGACCGGAACTGATGAAGCTTTTACAGAAGAAGAAGGAGCCTTCGGTTGCCGAGAAGCCCACTGAACCAAAAAAGTGAAGGATTATTACTGTCATTGAGGCTATTGAAGAAACACTACCGTCGGCCTCAGCGCCGAAAACAGTAGCAGCCGAAGCTGCTCCTACCGAAGCTTCTACTTCCGAAGCTGCAGCAGCCGAAGCCACAAATTTGGAAAACACACTTTATGACATTGATGAAATGATTTTGAATATGGCTGAGGAAGAAACTGCTGCAGCTGCTGAGGAAACCCCGGCTGCAGTGCCTGAAAAAAGGGAGAAGATGCCTAGAAAAGAGAAGGAGCTTGCCGAAGATGCTTCGGAAGAAAGAAATTTCAACTTTCAAAACATAATTGGGCAAGAGTTGTCTAAGGCTGAAAAAGAAGAGCTGAGGGACTATGTTATATCTTGCGGGTACCAGCCAGGGGCGCTGCTCTTCGGTGGTATAGACGAAGAGAGCTTAGGTTGCCTTCGAGACCGGACTGGGGCGAAAGTTGTCAGCACTTTATCGAAAAGTGTTGGTTTCCCGAAGCTCGAAGCCGATCTCAGCAGATACCGACGGCAGCATATCGCCGGTAGCTTGTTTTATTCTAACTTTAAGATAAAATTCTTCCCTTAACTTTTTATTGTTTTGATATGAAGATGTTTTTTGATGAAGGTTATTTTGTCAGAGCCTACTACTAAGCAAAACCTTGAGGATGCAACAAGACCTCGAGGACAAGAAAAACGAAGTTATAATTGAGGGCTTAGAGAACAAGATTAAAGATCATGAAGCTGCCCTAGAAAAGAAAGACTTCGTGCTTCAAACAATGGAAGGTTCACTGGCAGAAGCTCAAGCCGAGATCACCAGATTGAACAGTGAACTTTCCATGAAGTCAAAAAGCTTTGAGCAATAGAAGAAAGATTTTGAAACAAAACTCAAAGCTGAAGTTGAAAAAAGTTCAAATCTGCAGAAATCACTCAAAGATCTTCAAGAAAGATGTTTAGGCTTCGGCACCCGGTGCATTCAACGGCTGAAGCAGGTCTTCAACTCAGTTGGAGCCAGTTCCGAAAATTTTAAACCTTCAGTTGAAGACCTGTCGGGCACATTTGATCATATTGAAGGTGAAGTTGATGCTCTCGACGAAGTTATAGCTGGACATGGTGACTTTTGTGCTCTGCTAGCTTCTCGAGGCACAACTGTTGCTTTCATGAAGGCTGGCTGTACACATGGAAACATTATAAACAGACCAAACTTCAGCCTGTCACCAACAGACTTGGATGACATCCCCGGCCTGGCCCGAAGCATCGGAAACAGAGTCGTTACTCAAATCTAGGCAAAGGGCAGGCAAAACTTGGCTAGTCACGAAGCTCGAAGCCATCTCAAACCGGTAATAAACTTGTGCCTGCTGCTTTACCTTCTCCTTGAAATTTGCACTTTCCTTATACCGCGTTGTTATGTACAGGATGACGAAGCCGAAGATCAGTAAGCCGAAGTTTAATGAGTAATGATGAAGTGATGAATCTGCTGCAAAAGAGCCCTAGAGAAAATTTTGGATTATCCTTGTAAAAAATATTGTAATTTAGAAATCAAACAATGCTCTATAAATTTGTCAATACCTTGTAATATATTTTACCTTTCCATCCATGTATGAACTGCTTTGATGTGGACGAAACTTGTCCCTTTTGAGCCAAAGGCAAAAAACACCTTCCCTTCTTTTCGTACACAACGAAGCATAAATCTGCTTTTTTCATATTTGCCGAAGCCTTGTCATTGGAGCTGAAGCAATTGTCTGTACTCTATGATATGATGATGATGATCCTACGGAGGTCGAAATGAATGTATATGTATGCAATGTATGATGTAATGTAACGTGCAAATGAATGCCCATACACACACATACGAAGCCACATCCATAACCTTCATTCCCTTAGGAATGACTGAAGTCTCTTTGCCGCTTATTTTTCGGCTTCACCGCTTATTTTTCGGTGTAAGTTCTGCATCCCCTTAGGAACATCTTTTGAACTTCTTCGCCTTCTATTTCGGCGGTATTTTTCGCGTTGACTTTTCGCGCTTTGCCTTATATTTTGGCGGTATTTTTCGCGCTTCGCCTTATATTTCAGCGGTATTTGGCTCTGCATTCCCTTAGAAACGACTTTTTTGTAGCTTCATCGTGCTCTGCATTCCCTTGGACGACTTTCGAGCTTCTCCCTGTTTCTTTTCTCTCTCTGCACTCGATGGTGCATGCTCAGATTTTACATTTTACATGGTTTGGGGGATCTTACTCTCGTTGAGCTGAATAAGAGAAGGAAAATTACATGCTATGGCCCCATTAAAAACCTTTCTCCCCCTTTAGAAAGGAAAAGGGTGCCATAGGAAAAAATAAAAAAGTTTACATCAAGTTACACATAGTATCGTCGAAGCTCATCCGCATTCCAAGATCTAGGAATGTCGTTGCCGTCCATATCCTTTAATCTGTAAGAACCGGGTCTTGACGAAGATACTACCAGAAAGGGTCCTTCCCACTTCAGCTGAAGCTTGCCTACTGTGTCAGGGTTGGCTACTCTCCGAAGCACCAGATGTCTTGGCTTAATGTTTTTCAACCGAACTTTTCTATCACGCCATTTTATTGTTTCGGCTTGATATTTGTTGATATTTTCCACAGCCTGAAGTCTGGTCCCTTCTATAGTATATTTTGCCACAGAGTAATTAGCTTTGTCTTCTACCGAAGCAACTGTTCTTATTGAGCCCGCTTTAGCCTCTTCTGGGGTTATAGCTTCGTCACCGAACAATAACTTGAATGGTGTAAAACCTGTTGACCTTGATATAGTTGTATTATGGCTCCACACCACTTTAACCAACTCATCTGGCCACTTTCCTCTAGGCTGATTGAAGATTAACTTCATTATTCCCGTCATTATAATACCATTTGCCCTTTCAACTAGTCCGTTTGATTCCGGGTGCCTGACTGATGCAAAATGAATTTTCGTGCCGATCTGATCGCAGAAATCTTTGAAAGTTTCAGCATCAAATTGTGTTCCATTGTCCACAGTTATAGCCTTCGGCATGCCGAAGTGACAAACTATATTCTGCCAGAAGAATTTTTGGACTGTAGCCGAAGTTATTGTAGCCAAAGGCTTCACTTCGATCCACTTAGAAAAATATTCTACCGCCACCACGACATATCTCAAGTTGCCCTGCGCTGGTGGAAGTGGACCTAGCAGATCCAGGCCCCATCTTTGCAACGGCCAGGTTGGTTGTATTAGCTGAGTCAATGACGAGGGTTGCTTCTGATCTCTTGCACATTTTTGGCAATTTTGCACTTTTGAACCAAATCTGCTACGTCCGAAGCTGCCTTCGGCCAATAGAATCCTTGTCAAAAAACCTTTCCGAGAAGAGGTCTGGACCCAATGTGGGATCCACACAATCCTGCATGTTCTCCTTCATCAGTTCTATACCTTCGGTTCTGGATAAGCATTTGAGAAGTGGGGAACAAACTCCATGTTTATATAATTCCCCTTCTATTATGACATATGGTCTTGTTCTTGCTTCCATTCTTTTGTTATAAACCTCATCATCCGAGAGACAGTTACCCTGGAGGAAAGATATAATCTCAGTCCTCCAATCTTCACTATGGACAGGAGATATTGTGAGCACTGCTCTTTCGAGGAGTTCAACCGAAGGTGCTCTTATTGTCTCAAAAAATACTTCCGAAGGTAGAGGAAGCCCTTGTACCACTGACTTGGCTAACAGATCAGCATGCTTATTTTCCCCTCTTGAAATATTCTTAACAGAAAATCCTTCGAAAGAAGCTTCAAGCCTTCGAACTGTGTCCAGATATTTCTCAAGCTTCGGATCTCTTGCCTTGCAACTCTTGTTAACATGACCAGAAATAACTTGAGAGTCTGTTTTAAGGACTGCCCTTCTTATTCCCATTGCCTTTAACTTTTGAAGCCCCAAAAGTAAAGCTTCGTATTCAGCAATATTATTTGTACAGCTGAAGTCAAGCCTTGCTGCATAGCATGTTCTGACTTTGGAAGGTGCAACTAGGACAGCAGCCGCACCTGCACCGAAGGTTCCCCAGGAACCATCGCAGAATACTATCCAAGCTTCGACATCTTTATTTGCTTCTTCTTCCTGAGCCCCTGGCGTCCAATCAGCAATGAAGTCTGCTAACGCCTGGGACTAAATTGAAGATCTATGCACATAGTCAATACTGAATTCGTTAAGCTCCACAGCCCACTTTCCAATCCTTCCAGTAGCTTCTCTGTTCCTCATAATATCCTTAAGAGGCTGTGATGTAGGAACAATTATGTGGTATGCTTGAAAATAATGTCGAAGCTTCCTGGAGGCCATTAACACAGCATACAACACCTTCTCCAATTTTGTATAGTTTTCTTTGATAAACTTAGAACTTCGGAGACAAAGTATACTGGGGCTTGCTTTTTAATTTGTCCTTCAAGCTTCTCCTATACAAGCGCCGCACTCACTGCAGAATGCGAAGCTGCCACATACAATAGTAATGGAGCCCCTGGCGCAGGTGGAGTTAATGTTGTTAGATCAAATCAAGTATTGCTTCAGCTCTTTGAAGGCTTTCTGTTGAGCTGGGCCCCATTGAAAAACTTTGGCTTACTTTAGTATTTCAAAGAATAACAAGTTTCTTTCTGCTGATCTAGATATGAATCTATTCAATGATGCCAGTCTTCCTGTCAGCCGTTGGGCCCCCTTCTTTGTGCTTGGCGGCTCCATCCGAAGGATAGCTTCGATCTTGTTTGGGTTAGCTTCAATCCCCTTCGTTGAAACTAGACATCCAAGGAACTTACCCTTCTTCACTCCAAAGACACATTTTCTGGATTTAATTTCAAGCCAGCTTGCCTGAAATTAGCAAATGTTTCTTGCAGATCAGTAATGTGATTTTCTTGCTTCGTGCTTTTTACTATGATATCATCAACGTATGTTAGCACATTTATGCCTATCTGGGAATGAAGGACCTTGGCTGTCATTCTGCTGAAGCTTCCTCCAGCATTCTTGAGCCCCTCAGGCATCCGGAGATAGCAATAGGTGCCACTAAGAGTTATGAAGCTAGTCTTCGGCTCATCCTCCTTCTTCATCCATATTTGATGATATCCTGAGTAGCAATCCAGCAGACTCATAAGCTCTGAAGAAGCTGTTGCATCTACAAGAGAGTCTATTCTTGGTAATGGAAATTCATCCTTTGGACATGCCTTGTTAAGATCTGTGAAGTCAATACACATTCTCCATTTGCCATTGGCCTTCTTCACCATAACAGTATTGGCTAGCCACTCTAGATATTTTACCTCTCTGATGACACCAGCACTGAGAAGTCTTTTTACTTCATTCTGAGCACCTTCGGCTTTATCATCAGACATTTTCTAAAGCCTTTGCTTTCTTGGCCTGAAGGATGGGTCGACATTGAGTGAATGTTCAATGACGTCTCTGTTGACACCACAGAGATCATTGGCCGACCAAGCAAAAACATCTTTGTTGTTGAATAAAAACCTTATCAAAGTTTTCTCCTGCTCTTCAGATAGTTGAGACCCCAACAGTACCTTCTGCTCTGCTATCTCTTCACATAGAAGCATGGGCTTCAGCTGATCAGCCGAAGCAGCCTTCTCTCTTCTGTACTTGTACTGTTCACAAGCTTTGGCTCCATCTATATTGTGAATCTCTTTTGAGTCTGTCCAATTTCCTTTGGCCTTTCTGGCAGCTTCTTGACTTCCATGAATAGCAATGGGCCCTTGTTCCGAAGGTATCTTCATGCATAGATATGCTGGGTGAAGTATTGCTTCAAAAGAATTGAGTGTTCCTCGGCCAATTATTGCATTATAGGGGTATTCCATGTCGACAATGTCAAAGACAACCTGTTCGGTCCTTGTGTTATGAACAAAGCCAAAGGTTACTGGCATTGTGATTTTACCGAGTGCCACAATCTGTCTTCCTCCGAAGCCGCATAGAGGATGTGTAGCATCGTGAATCTTGTCTTCTGGCTCTTGCATCTGTCTTAAGGCCTTAGCAAATATGATATCTGTTGCACTACCTGTATCAACCAGAACATTATGAACCAAAAATCCCTTGATGACACAAGATATGACCATAGCATCATTGTGAGGATAATCTTTGAGCTGAAGATCCTCCTGAGAGAAGGTGATTGGGATGTGAGACCATTTTGATTTGATGATGGGCCCCTGCACCCCAACATGCTATACCCTTCTCTGAGCCTCCTTCTTCTGCTTCTTGTTAGCCGGTTCTGAGCATGAACCGCCTGTTATCGGGAGCACCAGCTTCGTAGCCGAAGCAACTTTAGCTTATTGTTGAACGAAGCCATTAGCTCAAAAGCGGAAGTGAGTTCACTGGAGGTGGCACCAATGTTGGGGACTTGTTCTCAAATGCTATGAATTAAGAACAAGGCAACATAAAGAATAGGTTAAAGGTTAGCGTTCTTCGTCCTTTGAAGCATTATTTCCCTTAATTAGGATATAATGATCTTCGGTCGAAGGTTATGAAGGACATACCTTCATAAGTATGACATGTATAAACAGAGGATGAAGCTTATGAAACATAGGAAAACAACATAAACAATTATATGACATCATAATATAAATATCTATTATTAAATAATCATGAGTACATGAGAGCAATATCAAATTACATTTGTACCTTGAGCTTGACAGAAGGCAAAGGTAAAAGTAAGATGCGAAAGCGTGAACAGTACGGGGGTACTGTTCACCTATTTATAGGCACAGGGCGCAGCCTGTGTGAATTTACATTCATGTCCTCTACAAATGATTACAATCATAACACAGGTTATCATGGGCTGATTGGTCATTTCATCTTTAAATCGGTGCATCTGGAAGTACGCTACGAAGCTCCCTGATTGGTCGCTTCGGCATTGTTCCTGTTCTAGCCTTCTGAAGGTGTTTCTTCTCACAGGACCTTCGGCGACGAAGCAGACCCCCAACAGGGCGGTTTCCTGGCAATCACCTAGTCTCGAGGCGAGCTCGCAGTTAGCTCGCTCACAGGTGTATGTGGCCTTGAATGAGGCAGAAGCTGTGATGATCTTGTGTTGCCCAGGCATCTTCAGCTTCAAGTACGTGTAGTTCAGTGTGGCCATGAACTTGGCATAACATGGCCTTCCGAGTATGGCGTTGTAGGACCCTAGGAAGTCCACGACCTCAAACTATGCCACTCGGTGCAAAAGTTGGAGGGGTCACCAAACATGACGGGTACGGTGATCTACCCAAGCGGTAAGCCTGATGGATGAGGATGAAGCCGTGAAATGGCGATGAGTTAGGTCGCAGCATGGAGCGTGCGATTCCTAGGCCATCTAAGGTCTCAATATACATGATATTGAGGTCCCTTCCTCTGTCCATCAGCACCTTGGAGAGTCGCTTTGAGCCCACGATGGGCTCAATGATGAGGGGGTAGGCACCTGGGTACGGGATCCTGTGCGGGTGGTCGCGGCGTTTGAATATGATGGGGAATTCTAACCACCGCAGATACCTTGGACGACATGCTCGACTGCGTGTACTCTACGGTGGGTCGCCTTGAGTCGGCGCGTGTCGCCATATACTTTGGTCCCGCCAAATACCATGAGGCACCCTGTTGGCTCAGGGAAATCTTCGATGGGAGCCTCTTGCTCCACAGGCTTGGCTTTTGAAAGTCGCCTAGAGGGGTGTGAATAGGCAAATCTGAAATTTATAAACTTTAAGCACAACTACAAGTCGGGGTTAGCGTTAGAAATAAAACCGAGTCCGAAAGAGAGGACGAAAAACAAATCACAAGCAAATGAAGCGGATGACACGGTGATTTGTTTTACCGAGGTTCGGTTCTTGCAAACCTACTCCCCATTGAGGTGGTCACAAAGACCGGGTCTCTTTCAACCCTTTCCCTCTCTCAAACGGTCACTTAGACCGAGTGAGCTTTTCTCCTCAATCAAATGGGTCACTTAGACCCCACAAGGACCACCACACAATTGGTGTCTCTTGCTTTGATTACAAGTTGCTTGAGAACAAGAATGGGGAATAAGAAAAGTGATCCAAGCGACAAGAACTCAAATGAACACGAAAATCTCTCTCTCACTAGCCACTAAGTGTTTGGAGTGATTTTGGACTTGGGAGAGAATTTGATCTCTTGTTTGTGTCTTGGAGTGAAGTCTAGAGATCTTGTATTGATGCATTAGCTGAAAAACTTGGATGCCTTGAATGGTGGTGGTTGGGGGGTATTTATAGCCCCAACCACCAAAACAGCCGTTGTGGAGGGCTGCTGTCGATGGGCGCACCGGACAGTCCGGTGTGCCACCGGACACTGTCCAGTGCGCCAGCCACGTCACCCAACCGTTAGGGTTTTGATGGTTTCGACCGTTGGAGCTCTGACATCTTGGTGCACCAGACAGTCCAGTGCCGCACCAGACAGGCACTGTACACTATCCGGTGCGCCTCTCGCACCTGCTTTGACTTCTGCCGCGAAATGTAGCTCTGTCAGGGCACTGTGCAGTCGACCGTTGCGCTGATAGTCATTGCTCCGCTTGGTGCACCGGACAGTCCAGTGGCACACCGGACAGTCCGGTGAATTATAGCGGAGTGCGCCTGGAGAAACCCAAAGGTGAAGAGTTTGAGGTCGATCCACCCTGGTGCACCGGACACTGTCCGGTGGCACACCGGATAGTCTGGTGCGCCAGACCAGGGTTCTCTTCAGTTTCTTTTGCTCCTTTCTTTTGAACCCCAACTTAGATCTTTTTATTGGTTTGTGTTGAACCTTTGGCACCTGTAGAACATATAATCTAGAGCAAACTAGTTAGTCCAATAATTTGTGTTGGACATTTCAACCACCAAAATCATATAGGAAAAGGTTTGACCCTATTTCCCTTTCAGCTTTCATAGAGGGGGCTTGGAGATGAAGCACTTCAGGAGCTCGCACTCCCTGAGCTTATGGCGGATGGGGAAGCCGTGGTTTTGACACGACGAGTCCATCAGCTTCTGGAAGTGGTCACCACTGTTCTTCCCCGGGGGCCTGGGCGGCCGATCCATGGTGGTGACTTCTTCGCCACGCCGGGGTGGTGGTTCCTCCAGCGCCTATCGGGGTGCTCCTGACGCTCCCTCTTCTCGTCGCTCAGTTCGCCAGCGTTGCACGAGCTCTTTCTTTTGTGGAAAATTGCCCCTATTGTGTCCTCCACGCCATCGAACTTGGTTGCTATGTCGAGGAGGTTGACTGTTGTTCTTGGTCTCCCTCACCCAAGTTCATGGACAAGTGTCTCTTTGGTTGTGCCATAGGTGAAGGCACTTACCACATCGAGGTCGATGGCATCGGGGCGCTCATTCCGTTTCTTGGAAAACCTTCGGATGTAATCCCGGAGGCTTTCCCCACTTCTCTAGGTGCACCTCTCGTGGTCCCAAGTGTAACACCCCTGGTGTACTATAACTAAAAACTTGAGCATGACATCATGAGCATTGGCATTGCATATGTTTGACACACCTAGAGTGCATTCACTAGGCAAAAATTTCAAACAAGTTGTGTTGTTTAAAGTGTTTTGCAAAAAGAACCCTGGTTAAAGGACTTAACCCTAAATAGTGGTTAAAGGGGTAAAACTTAACCCAAGTTAAGAAAACCTAAAGACTTTAGGGTAGAAGTCATAAAATGACCCTAAGAATAAACTTGAATCACTTTTATACCCCTGGGATACCAGAAAACCTAATTGGAACCCTGGAAAACCCTAAAGCCAAACCCTAGGGGCTTATATGCAAAATTAGTCCACTTTTGGACTAAAGTGCAAAAACCAAGCCAAATAAGTGTCTTAAGTCCTTTGGTTCACAAATATGTGAATTTACAAGCCAAACCCTAAGTTTTGGACTTAAGTGCAAAATGGACCTCATTTGAGTTCTACACTAAGTCTGAAATTCAGTGTTAAAGGCTTCACTTTAGGGCTTTGTAGCTTGCAAAGCATATGGTTTTTGCCCTAGGTCACCACATCAAAGTTGAAGACCCATTATAGGAGAACAACTTTGCTAAAGAGTGTGAGCTTAGTTGTTATGAGAAATTTGGAGAAAAACCCAATCCAAAACTGGCTGTCAGGCTGTTTGATCTGAAATTCAGTGTAGCACATGACTGACATCAACTTCTAGCCCAAATCCAAGCATGATCCAGTGCTCAAATGAGTTTGATCTCTATAGTTGGATTGTAGCTGGTTTGTAACTCTACAACTTTGGTACAGAGTATTGACAAAGTTGCAGTGTAAAATTTGGAGAAATACTGCTCTGAACTTGCTCTGTCAGGCTAACTGATGAGGTCTTCCCATGGTACAGTAACCGGTAACTGAAAAAGATCTTCCCCGTGCTCGTCGCCGATAGCCGTCGCCGTCGATCGTCGTCGCTGTGATTCGTGCTCGGCGGTCACTAGATAAGTCTGTCGCGGTAAAGGTCCTCATCACCGGTGAGCTGGAAGTCACCCCGCTCGGCCACGGTACATCTCCTCTAGCTCACCGCCCGCGGTAAAGCGCTCACCGTCGACCGCCGCCTCTCGGCCGGGTGCCGCGTGGCTCAACTCTTCCTCCGTGCCGTCGTGACCCCTTACGGCTGTCTCATCAAGGCTGGTGAGCCGGCCACGGCGGTAGACACGTAGTCGCGAAGCCGATAACCTTCGTCACCTCCGACCGCCGCACATTTCCTCGAAATTCACCAGCCACCGTCCTTGGAGCCTATAAATTGCGGGCAGGGCTAGTTACGCCATGAAATTGTGAAGCTCTAGCACCCGTTCCCACACTTGATCGCCCACCAGCTCGCCTGAATTTCGCGTTGCCCCCAAATCGGTTTTCCGCCGCCGTGAATCGAGCTCACCGTGGGCAGCCCTCCACAGGTCAGCCCCGGTCCTCTGCTATTTCGTTTGAGCACCCTTCCATCTCCGTAATGCTTGCCGAACCATTGAATCTAACTAGACCGACGCCCATCGCCGGGAACACGATCATGTCCCCATTTTGCTTTCGGCCACCGTGGCCGGAGCTCCCTAGTCCACCATTAGTGCAATTAGGTTAGGGGAAATGCTCCTTAGGGGTTTAATTCCGTGTATGTCGCTCGAGTGCGCCGGTCACTGCCCCAATCGGTCGGTCTGCTTGCTCGTCGGAGCACGGCCGCGCTTGTGCGCCGTCGAGGACTCCAAGTTGTGAATTTACAGAACCCCGAGGGCCTTTTCGTGAACTGTCAGTAACTTAAAACAATAGTAAACGGACCTATTTCTGTTTAGCCGTTTAGCCGAGGGCCTTTGCGCAAAGTCGCCTCGCGGGCGCGGGCGCGCGCGCGAATCCGCTCGGGCTTGGGCCGGCTGGACCTGAATCGGCCCAGTACTGCTCCTCTTTTTCCTTTTTCTTTTTCAGCAGAACTTTAAAAATGTGTAGAAAAATGTAGAAAAATGCTAAAATTGTGAAACTAATTTTCCTAGGTTTGTTATTTTCCATAGTATTTAATAAAAATAAGTTGGTGATTTTTAGTGAAAGTAAGAAATTTTAGGGTATTTAAAGTAGTTAAAAGTCTTGGTTATAGATTTTTAGAAAATAATTGATAGGTCCTAAAATGCCCAAAATTTTTATATGGGTGTTATACAATATTTAGAAGTCTTGGGTAAAGTTTGAGTTGATTTGAACCTTGTTTGATCACCAAACCCCAAAACACCCCCCCTGCCCTATGAACTCCTTTACCGACTCCGGAAACCCTAAGTTCCCGGAACTCCGTGAAGGAAAGTTGTATTCAAGACATAAATAATAAGTTTATGTTGCCTTTGCATCCTCATGAGCATCCCATGGCATCCATTCTTATACATATGTATGGTTATGATTAGAACGAGAAGAAGAGGTAGAAGTAACTGAAGAGGAGACACCACAACCACCTTTGGACACTTAGGCCGGGAATAGTTTCTACTTCGACATTTGTGGACCTGAGCCTGATTCACCTGTGAACGAAGGCAAGCCCTGGTGCATTTGCCACCTTCCTTGCTATTTTAAAATCTTTCTCACTTGATTGCTGCATTAGGTGATAGGAGTTGCTTGATAAAACCATTCCTGCATTGCCTTCCTTGAATTTGATTACCTTCCTTAATCACCTGTTTTATAAAAGCTTTTTGATGCTTAGCTTGGCTTTAGAAAAACAAAAGGTTTTATTTTTACAAAATATGTTGTGGCAAAAGTGGGTGGGATGTTTTTCGAAAATAAAACTTGATGATGGATCTATCAAAGGCCTTGATGGGTTCAACATCGGAAAAGATGTACCTCTGTCAGGTACCAAGCTTTGGGTTTGAAATGATTAAGCTGAGACCGGGCGGGTGACTTGCACGAGAAGAGAGTCTCGGTGTAGTGTCTCCGTCTGAGTCGATTAAGGACCTTGTCGATGTAGGCTTGATGATCGAGGACCCTTTAACTGGTCACATGCCTCGTCATGGGTAAGCCTTGCCTCGGGCAGACTAAGGCCGGAATAAGATAACACGAAATGGGCGTGGAGCGGTGGCGAGAGTAGCGTGTACCCTCCGTGGCAAGAGGCTGGACGGTGGTGTAGCTGTGCTCTCGGTTTGCGTGAACCTGATCCGGTCTTAAGAACCCCGGTGGCGGGTTGACATATGCAAGGGTTAAGTGCTACATATGTCGTGTGATTGGAGATCCTCAGCTGAGTATAATCGATTCGGATCGCCGTACCTTCGCGGTTATGAAGACTTGGTCACTGCCCTACACGTAGCATTCCACTAAAGACGATGGGCTTTTGTTAAGAAATTGGCTAGTATAGGACTAGTGATTGAACTAGGGTAGAAAGAACTCTAGTGCAGGTAATTTTACTTAACTTGACAAATTAAAACTGGATTTTAAGGATCCACTTTAGTAAGCATTTCTGCAAAACAGAGTCTTTGAATATTGAAAAGCCTTACCTTGACTCCCATATAACCAGCATACCCTTGAGAGTCTTTTCTTTAGTCGGGTAAGACTTGCTGAGTATTCCATACTCAGGGTTTATCCCTTCGTTGTTTTTAGGTGAGGAAGTAGCAGACTTTTGCTGCTTCTGTGCCAAGGTGGTTCCAAAAGAAGAAAATCAAGACTGAAGTGCGGGAGGACTCGGTCCTCCACTTAGGATCTTTTGTTTATTAAACTTCTCGGGAGGAGTTTGTGCCTCCCTGGTTTGTATAATATTACTTCTATGCACTCACTTTTAGTCTGGTCTGTAATAACATAACTCAAGCTTGCTTTTAAAATAAATGTAAGATTATGTAATTCGCTTCCGCATTTCTTCATCTCCGATGTTCTGTAATGTCTACAAGACGGGTGAGACGTTCCTGGTAAGGTAAGGAAAGATACCGAACTTGTCAAGTAGTCAGGGGCACCTATAGGGTTGTCTAAAGTCCGTTGGACAAGGACAACTGTAGGTGGGCCTAATTACTTGGGAGGTTCTGTCACAGCTGGTATCGGAGCGTAGCCCTTCTTGGCAGATATTATGAGGCATCTTCAAAAGATTTTCTAAAGTCTTACCTCAAAATTCTTTTCTCTTCTTACCTAAGTATTCTGAAGAAGTCTATCTTAAAGACCAGATAGGAAGAGTGCAACATATAGAAGGTTGAATCGACTAAGGTTGATTCTGTAATTATACATGCATCATGCTAAGAATCATACTAATAACATTTTCCCCCTTAGAAAAGATGCCGCCACGTACCAGGCTAACGGCACGCAAGTCCACGGGACCAATTGGGGTGCCTCGGCATCAACTGGCTCCCCGACATGAAAGTAGCAGCAGTGGGAGTAACGACCCCATCGGAGATCTTGAAGCTCGTGTGAGTCGACTTCAAGCAGCACTGCAACATAGGACTGATGCTTGGGTCGCTGACGGTGATAGAATCAACGAACTGAGAAGGGACATCCGACACTTGCAGGATCAACTCGCTGATCGAGACTTAGCACTTGACTGGGCCGTGCAGTCTCGTTTGCTAATGTGTGCTAAGGAAGCAAGGGCTCAGGCCCGAATTAAAGAACTTAGCTCGACTGTCGATGACCTGCAGGTTTACTGCAATACGTTGCACGAGGAAGTCCATGTATTATACTCACAACTACACCCAAGTGAGCCTGCACAACCTGCTGAGGCAGAAGCTGGACCATCTCACGTTGCGGGACGTGCGCTGGGTGGGGAGTTAGACCTTTTTGAGCCCCCTCCTTCTTTGAGGTTGGTTGATGTCTGGACTCCCACACCTGACGATGAAGCCGCCAAGACTGATGGCAAGCAGGAATAAGGGTGTAATAGAAGTAGAGTAGTGTATTGTAGGGTATTGTAGGATGTACTGTTGTATAATAGGTTGAACTTTTGTAGAATGGGTATTGTATCCTGTTATGTAATATCGAGTCTGTATCGTTACTTTTTATAGTAATGTAAAATGGAAGGTTTTCTCTGGCACATTATGTTTACTTCAAATGTTTTTGCCACAGATGCCGACCAGGACTCGAGGACAGGATGCAGCAGGAACTTCTGGGGGACGGGATGTTACCCCAAACCCACCTCCAGTTCCTCCCACGTTAGCCGAGGCGATCGCCGCCTTGGTAAATGCCACAGCCGACAATACCCGCTTCCTTAGGGAAATGGCGGGTCAGCAACAATTTCAGCAGCAAGCAGCAAGAGGCTATCCGCAGGGTCCCCGTGAGACCACTTATCTGGATTTCTCAGAAACTCGTCCACCTCTATTCGTCAAAGCAGAAGATCCCTTGGAAGCTGACGAGTGGATTCGGGTTATCGAGCAAAAGTTTGGTCTTCTTCGATGCTCAGAGACGCAGAAGCCGTTGTTTGCTGCACAACAACTCTGTGGTCCTGCCAGTACCTGGTGGGGAAATTTTATGGCTATTCAACCTGATAACCATCAAGTCACCTGGAATGAGTTTAAAGCAGCGTTCCGCGAGCATTACATTCCTGAAGGAGTGCTGCACATGAAACAAGAAGAGTTTATGAAGTTACAACAAGGCGGAGATACCATTACTCAATATCTCAACAAATTCAATCACCTGTCGCAGTATGCTATCGACCAGGTGAATACAGATTTGAAGAAGAAGAACTGTTTTATGCGGGGACTGAATGATCGGCTACAAAGGAAAATGGCCACATGCATAGACCTCACATATGGAAAGGCTGTCAGCACAGCCTTATCTGTTGAAGCCAAATACACAAATTCTGGGAAGAATAAGGGATTCGGTGGTGAGCGGCCTAATCAGGGCCAGGCGAAGAAACCACGGTTTGTGATTCGACCCTCAAACCAAAATCGCCCTTTTTCTCGTCCACCTTCATTTCCCTTCAAGCAGCCTATCATTATCCGCCCCAATAATGCCCCCACTACCCCAAAACAGCCGGGTGCCCCAGGCACTCGATTCCCTGCGCTGCCAAGTTCTTCAACTGGATGTTTAACTGTGGCAAATCGGGGCATTTTATTAAAGATTGTCCCTATCCAAGGCAAAATCAGGCTAATAATCAGCAAGGATCGGGAAATTCAGCTCCAGGCAAGGGAAGTACTTCGGGCAAGAATATGAAGAAAACGGGGCGTGTGTATTATACTCAAGTGGCTACTACACCGGAAGGAGAGCCGGTGATGATGGGTACGTTTCCCGTGGCCAGTCACCCATCAATTATTCTTTTTGATTCTGGTGCTTCACATACATTTATTAGCAAGACATTTGTGGAACAACATCATATTGCATACCATGAATCAAAGGAGGGATTTAAAATTCATTCACCTGGGGGACACATTTATACTAAAGAAGTGGCCTATGGAGTGCCAGTAACTATGGCCGAACGGAACTTTCCTGCTAACATGATTGTTCTGAAAGGCCAGGATATAGATGTAATCTTGGGTATGAATTGGCTAACCCAACACAAGGCAATCCTCAACACTGAACTCAGAACCGTCAGGTTGAGCTATAACCAAGAAGAGATTCTTTTGACTCTCCCCGCAACCAATCCAGCCAAAGCTTCTGGTAGAGTCTATGAAGCCATTGTACCGGAGATCAAGAACATTCCGGTAGTATGTGAGTTTCCAGATGTATTTCCGGAAGATTTGCCTGGACTGCCCCCTGAAAGAGATGTAGAATTCGTAATTGAGCTAAAGCCCGGTACGACTCCTATATCCCGAAGATCGTACCGTATGCCCCCTAATGAATTGGCGGAACTGAAGATTCAATTACAAGATCTACTGAATAAGGGATTTATCCGGCCAAGCTCGTCCCCTTGGGGTTGTCCCGCCATTTTTGTTAAGAAGAAGGATCAAACCTTGAGAATGTGCGTGGATTATCGACCCCTAAATGAGGTCACTATCAAGAATAAGTACCCTCTCCCAAGGATCGACATCTTATTTGATCAACTGACTGGGGCAAGGGTATTTTCCAAAATTGATCTCAGGTCGGGCTATCATCAAATCCGTATTCGGCCCGAGGATATACCGAAAACCGCGTTTACTACGCGGTATGGATTATTTGAATACTTGGTAATGTCTTTCGGGCTCACAAATGCTCCTGCCCACTTCACTTACTTAATGAACTCGGTGTTCATGCCCGAATTGGACAAGTTCGTGGTAGTCTTCATCGACGATATTTTGATATATTCTAAGAATGAAGAAGACCATGCTCAGCATTTACGGATTGTATTGACGCGCCTGAGAGAACATCAGCTCTATGCCAAGTTCAGTAAGTGCGCATTCTGGCTGGAAGAAATTCAATTTTTGGGGCACGTGTTATCAGCTAAAGGAATTGCGGTAGATCCAAGCAAAGTCAAAGATATTCTGGAATGGAAACCCCCAACAACTGTTCACCAAGTCCGGAGTTTTCTTGGACTAGCTGGGTATTATCGCAGATTCATACCAGATTTTTCTAAGCTTGTGAAGCCAATCACAAGTTTGTTGAAGAATGACATCAAGTTCAATTGGTCTTCTAAGTGCAATGAAGCCTTTGAGCAACTGAAGACACTATTGACCACTGCTCCGGTATTAGCTCAACCGGACATCACTAAACCTTTTGATGTATATTGTGATGCATCTGGCAGTGGGCTCGGCTGTGTACTGATGCAAGAGGGCCGAGTGATTGCGTATGCTTCAAGGCAGTTGTGCCGGCATGAGGAGCACTATCCAACTCATGATCTGGAGCTAGCTGCTGTGGTTCATGTCCTAAAGATTTGGCGTCATTATCTGCTGGGTAATATCTGTCACATATATACAGATCATAAAAGTCTGAAGTACATCTTCACCCAGTCAGAGTTAAATATGAGACAAAGACGATGGCTTGAGCTCATCAAGGACTATGAACTGGAGATCCATTATCACCCAGGCAAGGCCAATGTGGTGGCAGATGCGCTGAGTCGTAAGACTTCCTGCCACTGCCTTATGGCGAAGACCTCCGAGAACACTTTGTGTCAGGAAATGGAAAAGCTAAACCTGGGGATCATCCAACAAGGGACTCTAAATCAATTAAAGCTTGAGTCAATCATTTTGCAAAGGATAATTGATGCTCAAAAGGATAATCTGGGTATGAAGCACATTCGAGAAAAGATAAGGGCTGGGACAGCCAAGTGTTTCAAAGAAGACGATCAAGGTATGATATGGTTTAAAAACCGCATAGTTGTGCCAAAGAACGAAGAGCTCCGCCAGCAGATTCTGGATGAGGCACATCTTAGTCGCTATTCTATTCATCCCGGAAGCACTAAGATGTATCAAGACTTAAAACAACATTACTGGTGGACTAAGATGAAGATTGAAATTGCACGCTATGTGGCTAAATGCGACACTTGCAGACGTGTCAAGGCCATACACATGAAAACTGCTGGTCCATTGCAATCTTTGCCAATCCCAACATGGAAATGGGAAGACATCAGCATGGATTTCATTGTGGGATTGCCCAGAACCGCAAAAGGCTTTGACTCCATCTGGGTTATCATTGATCGACTTACAAAGATCGCCCACTTTCTCCCTGTCAAAGTTAAATATCCCGTCATTACCTATGCGGAGTTATACATCGCCCGTATTCTCAGTTTGCATGGTATCCCAAAGACTATAGTGTCGGATCGTGGACCTCAATTCGTATCTAAATTCTGGGAAGAACTTCATAAATTCCTGGGTACTAAACTGCTCCACAGTTCGGCCTATCATCCTCAAACCAGTGGACAAACTGAGAGAGTGAACCAAATACTTGAAGATATGCTACGGGCATGTGTCCTGGATTTCTCACTAAAATGGGATGAATGTCTACCTTTAGCGGAGTTTTCATATAATAACAGTTATCAAGAAAGTATCAAGATGGCACCCTTTGAAGCTTTATATGGACGACGGTGTCGAACTCCGCTAAATTGGTCTGAACCTGGAGAAAGATACTTCTTTAGACCTGATATGGTGAAAGAGGTCGAAGAAAAGGTTCAGAGAATTATCCATAATATGAAAAAGGCACAAGCTCGTCAGAAGAGTTATGCAGACATACGACGAAGGCCCTTATATTTCCTGGAAGGAGACTATGTTTACCTGAAGGTCTCACCAATGAAGGGTGTATCGCGTTTCGGGGTTAAAGGGAAACTTGCACCCAGGTACATTGGTCCATTCCCGGTGCTTGAGCAATGTGGACCAGTGGCATACCGACTTCAGCTCCCCGAAACATTGTCTGCTGTGCACAATGTGTTCCACGTGTCACAACTGAAGAAGTGTCTTCGGGTTCCTGATCGAACCGTTGAAGTGACTGATGTTGTCCTGGAACCAGATTTAACATACTCGGAACATCCTATTCGAGTTCTGGATCAAAAGGACAGAATCACCCGAAGAAAGACTCTCAAATTCTACAAGATACAGTGGAACCAGCATTCGGAAGATGAGGCTACATGGGAAACCCAAGATTTCTTAGATAAGAATTTTCCAGGCTTTTTAGCCTCATGTAAATTGTAAAGCCTGTATAGCTGTTGTAATAAAGAAGTAACCCCCACATCACCCCTGCCTTGTACCAGAAATAAGGAAATAAAAATGTGACACATTTCCTTTTCCATTACTCACCCTAGGACTTTAAATCTCGGGACGAGATTCTTTTATGGGGGGAAGGATGTAACACCCCTGGTGTACTATAACTAAAAACTTGAGCATGACATCATGAGCATTGGCATTGCATATGTTTGACACACCTAGAGTGCATTCACTAGGCAAAAATTTCAAACAAGTTGTGTTGTTTAAAGTGTTTTGCAAAAAGAACCCTGGTTAAAGGACTTAACCCTAAATAGTGGTTAAAGGGGTAAAACTTAACCCAAGTTAAGAAAACCTAAAGACTTTAGGGTAGAAGTCATAAAATGACCCTAAGAATAAACTTGAATCACTTTTATACCCCTGGGATACCAGAAAACCTAATTGGAACCCTGGAAAACCCTAAAGCCAAACCCTAGGGGCTTATATGCAAAATTAGTCCACTTTTGGACTAAAGTGCAAAAACCAAGCCAAATAAGTGTCTTAAGTCCTTTGGTTCACAAATATGTGAATTTACAAGCCAAACCCTAAGTTTTGGACTTAAGTGCAAAATGGACCTCATTTGAGTTCTACACTAAGTCTGAAATTCAGTGTTAAAGGCTTCACTTTAGGGCTTTGTAGCTTGCAAAGCATAGGGTTTTTGCCCTAGGTCACCACATCAAAGTTGAAGACCCATTATAGGAGAACAACTTTGCTAAAGAGTGTGAGCTTAGTTGTTATGAGAAATTTGGAGAAAAACCCAATCCAAAACTGGCTGTCAGGCTGTTTGATCTGAAATTCAGTGTAGCACATGACTGACATCAACTTCTAGCCCAAATCCAAGCATGATCCAGTGCTCAAATGAGTTTGATCTCTATAGTTGGATTGTAGCTGGTTTGTAACTCTACAACTTTGGTACAGAGTATTGACAAAGTTGCAGTGTAAAATTTGGAGAAATACTGCTCTGAACTTGCTCTGTCAGGCTAACTGATGAGGTCTTCCCATGGTACAGTAACCGGTAACTGAAAAAGATCTTCCCCGTGCTCGTCGCCGATAGCCATCGCCGTCGATCGTCGTCGCTGTGATTCGTGCTCGGCGGTCACTAGATAAGTCTGTCGCGGTAAAGGTCCTCATCACCGGTGAGCTGGAAGTCACCCCGCTCGGCCACGGTACATCTCCTCTAGCTCACCGCCCGCGGTAAAGCGCTCGCCGTCGACCGCCGCCTCTCGGCCGGGTGCCGCGTGGCTCAACTCTTCCTCCGTGCCGTCGTGACCCCTTACGGCTGTCTCATCAAGGCCGGTGAGCCCGCCACGGCGGTAGACACGTAGTCGCGAAGCCGATAACCTTCGTCACCTCCGACCGCCGCGCATTTCCTCGAAATTCACCAGCCACCGTCCTTGGAGCCTATAAATTGCGGGCAGGGCTAGTTACGCCATGAAATTGTGAAGCTCTAGCACCCGTTCCCACACTCGATCGCCCACCAGCTCGCCTGAATTTTGCGTTGCCCCCAAATCGGTTTTCCGCCGCCGTGAATCGAGCTCACCGTGGGCAGCCCTCCACAGGTCAGCCCCGGTCCTCTGCTATTTCGTTTGAGCACCCTTCCATCTCCGTAATGCTTGCCGAACCATTGAATCGAACTAGACCGACGCCCATCGCCGGGAACACGTTCATGTCCCCATTTTGCTTTCGGCCACCGTGGCCGGAGCTCCCTAGTCCACCATTAGTGCAATTAGGTTAGGGGAAATGCTCCTTAGGGGTTTAATTCCGTGTATGTCGCTCGAGTGCGCTGGTCACTGCCCCAATCGGCCGGTCTGCTTGCTCGTCGGAGCACGGCCGCGCTTGTGCGCCGTCGAGGACTCCAAGTTGTGAATTTACAGAACCCCGAGGGCCTTTTCGTGAACTGTCAGTGACTTAAAACAATAGTAAACGGACCTATTTCTGTTTAGCCGTTTAGCCGAGGGCCTTTGCGCAAAGTCGCCTCGCGGGCGCGGGCGCGCGCGCGAATCCGCTCGGGCTTGGGCCGGCTGGACCTGAATCGGCCCAGTACTGCTCCTCTTTTTCCTTTTTCTTTTTCAGCAGAACTTTAAAAATGTGTAGAAAAATGTAGAAAAATGCTAAAATTGTGAAACTAATTTTCCTAGGTTTGTTATTTTCCATAGTATTTAATAAAAATAAGTTGGTGATTTTTAGTGAAAGTAAGAAATTTTAGGGTATTTAAAGTAGTTAAAAGTCTTGGTTATAGATTTTTAGAAAATAATTGATAGGTCCTAAAATGCCCAAAATTTTTATATGGGTGTTATACAATATTTAGAAGTCTTGGGTAAAGTTTGAGTTGATTTGAACCTTGTTTGATCACCAAACCCCAAAACACCCCCCCTGCCCTATGAACTCCTTTACCGACTCCGGAAACCCTAAGTTCCCGGAACTCCGTGAAGGAAAGTTGTATTCAAGACATAAATAATAAGTTTATGTTGCCTTTGCATCCTCATGAGCATCCCATGGCATCCATTCTTATACATATGTATGGTTATGATTAGAACGAGAAGAAGAGGTAGAAGTAACTAAAGAGGAGACACCACAACCACCTTTGGACACTCAGGCCGGGAATAGTTTCTACTTCGACATTTGTGGACCTGAGCCTGATTCACCTGTGAACGAAGGCAAGCCCCGGTGCATTTGCCACCTTCCTTGCTATTTTAAAATCTTTCTCACTTGATTGCTGCATTAGGTGATAGGAGTTGCTTGATAAAACCATTCCTGCATTGCCTTCCTTGAATTTGATTACCTTCCTTAATCACCTGTTTTATAAAAGCTTTTTGATGCTTAGCTTGGCTTTAGAAAAACAAAAGGTTTTATTTTTACAAAATATGTTGTGGCAAAAGTGGGTGGGATGTTTTTCGAAAATAAAACTTGATGATGGATCTATCAAAGGCCTTGATGGGTTCAACATCGGAAAAGATGTACCTCTGTCAGGTACCAAGCTTTGGGTTTGAAATGATTAAGCTGAGACCGGGCGGGTGACTTGCACGAGAAGAGAGTCTCGGTGTAGTGTCTCCGTCTGAGTCGATTAAGGACCTTGTCGATGTAGGCTTGATGATCGAGGACCCTTTAACTGGTCACATGCCTCGTCATGGGTAAGCCTTGCCTCGGGCAGACTAAGGCCGGAATAAGATAACACGAAATGGGCGTGGAGCGGTGGCGAGAGTAGCGTGTACCCTCCGTGGCAAGAGGCTGGACGGTGGTGTAGCTGTGCTCTCGGTTTGCGTGAACCTGATCCGGTCTTAAGAACCCCGGTGGCGGGTTGACATATGCAAGGGTTAAGTGCTACATATGTCGTGTGATTGGAGATCCTCAGCTGAGTATAATCGATTCGGATCACCGTACCTTCGCGGTTATGAAGACTTGGTCACTGCCCTACACGTAGCATTCCACTAAAGACGATGGGCTTTTGTTAAGAAATTGGCTAGTATAGGACTAGTGATTGAACTAGGGTAGAAAGAACTCTAGTGCAGGTAATTTTACTTAACTTGACAAATTAAAACTGGATTTTAAGGATCCACTTTAGTAAGCATTTCTGCAAAACAGAGTCTTTGAATATTGAAAAGCCTTACCTTGACTCCCATATAACCAGCATACCCTTGAGAGTCTTTTCTTTAGTCGGGTAAGACTTGCTGAGTATTCCATACTCAGGGTTTATCCCTTCGTTGTTTTTAGGTGAGGAAGTAGCAGACTTTTGCTGCTTCTGTGCCAAGGTGGTTCCAAAAGAAGAAAATCAAGACTGAAGTGCGGGAGGACTCGGTCCTCCACTTAGGATCTTTTGTTTATTAAACTTCTCGGGAGGAGTTTGTGCCTCCCTGGTTTGTATAATATTACTTCTATGCACTCACTTTTAGTCTGGTCTGTAATAACATAACTCAAGCTTGCTTTTAAAATAAATGTAAGATTATGTAATTCGCTTCCGCATTTCTTCATCTCCGATGTTCTGTAATGTCTACAAGACGGGTGAGACGTTCCTGGTAAGGTAAGGAAAGATACCGAACTTGTCAAGTAGTCAGGGGCACCTACAGGGTTGTCTAAAGTCCGTTGGACAAGGACAACTGTAGGTGGGCCTAATTACTTGGGAGGTTCTGTCACACCAAGAGCTTTCGGGGCGCTTGTAAGTGCTCTGGAAGTTCCCGCCAAAGGCCTTTCGGAGGTTGACTCAGTCCTGGATGGTGCTGTCTAGTAGGTGCTCGAGCTAGGCCCTCGCTCCTTCCACAAGGTGGATGGGGAGGAACTAGATGATGAGGTGGTCATCCTTGATCCCCAGCATGCAACACACAAGGCAATAGTCTTCTAGCCATATTCCTGGATTCGAGGATCTGTCGTACTTGGAGATGTTTGGCGGTGCTCTAACCTTCATAGAACCACACTTTCGGATGGCGTGCCTGAAGGCGTGTCACCCTGGCTCGGGTGGGCTGGGACTTCACTCGCACTCCGCTCGCATGGTTGCTCCACCTCCTCCTGCTCTTGGCGCCACTTGTTGAGGAGGTGTCGAGCATTGTGGATCTCCCTAATATGGTTCTTTGCGAGTACGCAGTCTCTTGTGAATTGGGAGGGCTATGCCCCCTGCTCCAAGACGAGGTTGTGCGCGTGTTGTAGCTTTCCACGCTGATGGGAGTCTGCCAATCGATCTCATCCTATTGTACCATTGCCTTCTCCACCAGGTTGCGAAGATTTCGATACATTGCCCTCGCCTCTGGTTTGTCGGGCTCGAGAATGGACCAAAGCATCATAGCCGCTGCCACCAAGTTTTGCCCGGGGTTGAGGAAGTATTGTGCCCCATTGCTGCTCTCGGCCAGCTAGTCGTAACCTTTTTCGTCCGGGGTCGTTCGGCCTCGAGGCATTTTTGCTCGATGTCACTGTAATCTCAATCGAGCTTACGAATAAGAGCGTCGAGCTCCTCTTGCTGCTGTCAAAGGGTATTCTCACGAGCGAGGATGTGTGCCTGGCGTCGTCGTTGATATTCTGCCTCCTAGATGGGGGGCTCATCGTCCCACTACCGTCGTCGTTTCATGGCGATGTTGCTACAAAGCAGACCATTTCCAATGCCTCGTCTGCGCTAGAGTTGGCCCCGATCGAGTCATGGCTCGAATCGCCCTCGAGCAGGTCGAGGATGGATGTCGGCTTACGGTCCGATGATAGCCACTAGGGTGGATGGCGAGGCTCCCGTCGCTGGTGTTGGTGCGCCAGTTGAGGCGGCACTTCAAGGCAGCGACACGCCTCTTCAAACTTCGCTTTCTCTGCATTGATCCTAGTGGAGCATGTGAGTTGTGTGCCCGTGGTGACGCGTACGTCGAGGGTGTTGAGGCGAAGATCACCGGTGGCGGTGGCGAGGAAGTCGAGGGTGTCGAACATGATGTGGCTCCTCAGCACGAAGGTTTCACCACTAGAGAATGTTGATGCATGGTTTCTTCTGGCTCGCTAAAAGTTCCCCTACCTGGCACGCCAAGGATCATGGTTTTGGAAACCAGTGGTAGTAAGATTTGTGTTTTGTTGGGGATTAGCGCGGACTCACTCTGAATGGTGAAATCACTGGGATTCGAACGTGGGGTTTGAGACGGTGGGTTTATACTAGTTCAGGCTTGTGCCCTAGTATAGTGTAGTGCTGATCGTAGTATTTATTTGGAGCGTGTTACAACGGGTGTGCTTGTGTGTTTAGAAAATGAGGGGTCCTTCCCATTTATAGTTCAAGGGTTGGACTCTACAATGGGGACTTGTATTCTGCTGGGACGAGCTCGACTGGTGGCACATGGGCAACATGGTTCCTCTGGTGCTGTCCGTAGGGTCATGCGTAGCCATACTCCCATCATGACGTACTATCATGTCCGCACGTCGTACAGGTTCCTTTTGTCGGTCTTCCACTCACATCCTCATGGTAGTGCGCGGAGGGTCCCGCAGGTCAGTCTCATGGAGCAGTTGCACGTTGTGCGATCTTAGCTGACGTCATGAGCCTGTGTCACTTGTTGGTGTGCGTAGGCATACACCTGGTATGTTGTATCTACCACGCACTACCCAGTATTCAGGTCACTGTAGAAGCTCCGGTGCTGAGGTACTTGAATTGGGTCATCTGGTCCTTCGTGGCTTGTCGATATGAATCTGGGGTTGTACTTAGGGAGGTGTGGTCATGTCGTTAGCAACCACTCGGTGTGCCTGCGGCCTGCCATTTGGATGAATAGCTATGGCCCGAGATGTCATGTCTTGTCCTTGTTGGTGTGGACTTTGCAACGTTTGACTTGGGTTTCCATCTTGCTTCTCTTACTTGGTAGGGACCTGGTCGGCTACTCCGCTTCACGGTCTTGCTCGGCAGGGACCTGATCGGTCGCTCCACTCCGCGGACTTGCTCGGCAAGGACCTGGTCGGCCGCTCCACCTCATAGCCTTGCTTGGCGGGGACCTGATCGGTCGCTCCGCATCGTGGACTTGCTCGGTGGGGACCTAGTCGGCCGCTCCACCTCGCGCACCTACTCGGTAGGGACCTGATCGGTTGCTCTGCCTAGCGGACCTGCTCGGCAAAGACCTCGGTGGTCGCTCTGCCTCTCGGACCTTCTCTATAGGGACCTGGTCGGTCGCTCCACCTCGTGAACCTGCTCGGCAGGGACCTGTTCGGCTGCTCCACGTTGCAGCCCCGCTCAGCAAGGAGACTTTGGTCGGCAAGAAGGTTTTGTGGGCCTTATTTTGGGTACTCTGTTCCTAGGAACCCAACAACAATCTTATAGCTAGCTTATGTATAATAACTAAAAATATATGAGAGGAAAAGTAAATTATATATTAATTATAAATATTAAATATATGGATAAGTTGAAGCTATGTTTGGTTCTTTAGCCACCCTCCTAAATTTTAGGGGCTAAACTTTAGTCTCTAGAATAACATGTTTGGTTCTTTTGACTAAAACTGACTAAAGAGCTTTAACTATTGTGCATAAAGTTAAGAATTCCCCTAATTAATGTATGTGGTCCAATTTTTGAAGTGGTAGCGGGGACCGCTTGAATGACAAATTCGGTAAAAATGCAAGTTTTTCACCTTTAGTCCCTATTTGGTTTCCACCTCATAAACTTTAGAGACTAAGGTTTATTCACTTTTAGTCCCTAAATTACCAAACATGGTGATTAAACAAGGATAAATAAACTTTAGTCCTTTAGACAAAACTTGCATTTTTACAAAATTAGCACTTCAATTGTTCCCTGCTACCCCTTTCAAAATTTGACCACCTGCATTAATTAGGGGCAATCTCGACTTTATGGATAATAGTTAATGCTCTTTAGTCAGTTTTAGTCCATAGAAGAATACAATGACATATTAACAAGGACACGTATCTACAAATGAATATACAGTCATATTTGAACCAGTAACATATTTGCTTTAGCATTCTCATACGAAAAGGTATCTTTTTAAGCATCTCTGGGCTATTGGTAGGAGCTTACATATTGAAACAATTAGAAACCCCCAATTCTCCTTTTGTTGTTATCAGCTTGCTACAAAAATTCAGTTTACCTTTTCAGAGATTGTGTTCTTAATAAAAGAAGACCCACCTAGCATTAAAAAGCATAATAGTTAATGGCTCCTTGCAGAACACTTTTAAACCAAAGATAAGTTACTTTGTGACCTTTGTAAGCATGCATTGTACCATCTTGAAAGAAATACAATCTAAATCAACTAACCTCAAACCAATAAATGGAGTATATGAAAAATAAGTGTGTACCTTGTACTGTGGGAAATTGTGGACCACTCGCAACATGAATTTCCACATGCTGTAACACCCTGAATTTGGGGGTATAAAATTTCTTTGCTCATATTCACAAATTCAGGTGTTACTTCCCTTTTCTCATCCTTCCTCATTCTTTTCTTTCTCATTTCTATAGGAGAAAAGTGCTTATTTTATTTGTAATTATAGTTTAATAGGTTAAACCCTAAGGGAGTATGAATTGTTGCATCATGTTGAACCCTAGATTTCACTTTTGCTTGGTGCATAATTCTTGGAAAGTCTAATTTGAATTTGTGGCTTATTTGGATTTGAATCAAATAGAGAAAATAAAAAGAAAAGAGAAAACAATTCCAGAATAAAAGAAAAGAGGAAAGAAGCCCAACCCCGCCGCCCCCTCAGCCTTTCGGCCCAGCCAGGCCCATCCCACGCGCGCGCTCTCCCCCCCCCTCGCTCTCTCTGCCCTGGCGGGCCCGCCCGTCAGCGCGGCCGCTTTCCGCGCGCCCGCCCCCGCTCTCCCCTCTCTCTCTCTGCTCACGGGCCCAGCTTGTCAGCCCCATCGTCCTCGCGTAACCGCCGCCCGAGCTGCGCGCGGCTGCCTGCTCCGCGCCCACGTCGCGCGTGGAGCTCGCAACCGCCCCGCCCCTGGCCACTTGAGCCCCGAGCCCCACTCGCCCTCTCCCCCTCCCCCATTTGCGCTCCAGCAGACCCCTCTTCCAACTCTCCCTCGCTGCGCGCACGCCAGAGCACCGCCGCCACAAATCCCCGCCGTCCCGAGCTCGTTTCCCGGCCGCCGTTGGAGCTCCGCCGTGTCCGTTGCCACGGTGAGCTTCGCCCCGGCGTCCGCAACCCGGGACGCGCCCCAATTCCCTCTCCCCCTCCCTATTTCTCTCTGCCCGCGCTCACCCGCCGTTCCCCGTGCAGCCGCAGAGGTCCGCCACCGCCGCCCCGGGCCACCGTCGCGCCATTGCCGCCGCCGAGGAATCCCCGGAGCCCACCTTGAGGTAAAGAACCTCTCCCGCCCCTATCGACCCGTGTATTGCCTTCTGCCATGTGTAATTCCTCGCCGGAGTAGATTTATGCCGCCGCCGAGCCGCTCCGCCGTGGGCCGCCCCCCTCCGGTGCCCCTGCCCCGACCCAGACCCCACCAGAGGACTCCCCGTGCCCTCCCCAACCTTCCCGGCCGCTCAGGTCGCCCCGGAGGCCCGCCAAACGCCCGCGCCCCTCGTCTCCGGCGAGTCCTCCGCCGCGGGGACGAGCGCCGCCGCCCCAGCTAGCCGTAGGAGAAGCCCAGGTCGGCCACCCGATCCCCACCGTCCGTCCCAGATCGGGCGGTCCCGTTTTAATTAGGTCAAGCCTAATCCTGGCCGTCCGCCGGAGATCCAGCGGCCCAGGCCCGCTTCCCCCACACCCCGTCCCCCTGCCATTTGGGCCCCGCCTGTCAGCCCGCCCGCGCGCTCGCGCTGCCCGCCGGCCCCGCCTGTCAGCCTGCCCGCGCCCCGCGCTGCCCGCCCGGTCCCGCCTGTCAGCCGCCCGGGCCGCCGCGCGCTCGCGCGCCCACCCGCAGGATCTAATCCTGGCCGTTCGCTTTAGATCTGACGGCCGTAGTAGCCCGATACCCCTTCGCCCGCGCGTTTTCTTAAAGAGACCCCCGGTTTTATGGAATTTGAACCCGCCGTCCCTGGTTTCTCTCGGTTAGGTCCCTGGGCCATTTATTTAATTCAAAATAGGTATTTAGGGTATATTTTTAACCCCTAAACTTGTAAAATCCATAACTTTGTCATATGAACTCCAAATGAGGTGCTTCAAATTGCAAAATGCTCATGATGTTTTTGTCTATCTATTTAAACAATGTTTCCCTGCTGTTTCCATGTACCAATTAATAGTTAATCACTAGGATAGGATTAAGGCTATTGGAACCCTATTTGAGATAATTAGAAGTTGGTAGACTTTAATAAAAGTTGGAATACTTAAGTTTATGGACTTAAACACCTAAGTTTAGGAACTTAAAACCATGTAATGATTTAATCCCTCCACTGACTTAAACCTGATTAGTGGATAATGAATCACTTTGTATAGTCCTCTACCCCAGACCTAGGGAACACCAGAGTGCCTATCCCTTTTCAACTATGAACTTGTGATCTCTCTGCTGCATATGTTTGGTATGTTGCTTTTTGTTTGTTATCTTCCCAAGTGCATAGTGTGAATGATTACTTTACGTAGACAACGAGCAGTCTGTGTTTCCCGAGGAGGTTGCAGAGGAAGTCCCTGATCAGCAGTTTGGTGAAGGCAAGTGTCCTCTGTCCCATTATGTCCTATTCATTTATAACTTACTACCCCGCACTACTTACTTGAAACCTAAGGATTGACTAGCTTTACACTTTACTTTGTCCTTGATGACCTATTGGGTTGTTATGGTTAGCACTCTGCTTTTGCCTTAACTTAATCAATGAACATGATGTGACTATTTATGATACTGTTATCCTGATGATGTTGATGATCTTGTGATACTCTAGGGGGCTCAGGCTGTTTCCTGAGTACCTCTCCGTAAGGACTTGTTCGTTGAGAGACCACCCGGGATAACAGTGCAACCATGAGGGTGAAATGGGATGCCCTTAGCCAATTAATTAGAGGAACTAGAGGTGTAGTTGCTTAGCCGTCGTGCCGTCAATGGGGTCCAGGCACAGTGCTTGCTCTGCCGAGGCTGAGTGCCGAGGTTCTTTCGTTTTGCTCTTTGTTAGTCACTCTCCTGCGGGGAGGGGTACTGTGTTTATCAAACTGGAGAAACCTAACGGGCAGCTATGATCTCTAGGGAATCTTTGTAAAAGCTACGTAGTGATGCCCTGCCGGACCACCTAGGTAGTGGTCAATGGGGATTAGCTCTCCCCGGGTAGAAAGGGGATCATGGCTCATGGGTAAAGTGTGCAACCTCTGCAGAGGGTAGTGAAACTGATATATCAGCCGTGCTCACGGTTAAGAGCAGCCTTGGGATCCTCTTTGATTAGAGATACAGATGGTTCGAGATACAAGGATTACGTTATGGTTTTGGTTCGACTATGATGATGTTGTTCCTCGATGAGGAAATGGTTTACGGGTTGGTTAATGCTAAAATCTGGCTTCTACTAATGATAAATACCTGACCAACTAAAAGCAACTGCTTGAGCCTAACCCCACATAAAGCTAGTCCACTTCAGCCAAACGGGACATTTGCTGAGTACATTGATGTGTAGTCATCCTTGCTTTACCACAAAACACCAGGTTGTCCGCATTGTAATCACTGCTCAGGAGAAGGCGAAGCCGTGGAAGGAGACTTCCAGGAGTTCCAAGACTACGACGAATTCTAGGTGTGGGTTGGCGGCAACCCCCAGTCAGCTGCCTGTGAAGGCCTTATCTTTACTGCGTTTCGCTAGCACTTTGATTTAACTGTTAAGTTGATGAATATGTGGATGTCTATGACTCTGTGATGTAATAAGTTAATACTCTTTAATGTTATTACTCGAGCATTGTGCGATGATGTTCATTTATGTAATCGCTGTGTACGTGAGTTCTGATCCTGGCACGTACATAGTTCGCATTCGGTTTGCCTTCCAAAACCGGGTGTGACATAAGTGGTATCAAAGCCGTGCTGACTGTAGGACCGCTGACCTAGAGTAGCACTGGTCGTACTAAGGACTATTGACCTTCCCTCTCACCTTGACCACTGATGTTACTTCAAAAGTCGGTCACCTCGACCAACCCTATGTTTTACTACATATATATACTATATTATACCTTGTTAAAAAATTTTTATCTTGTTCTGTCTATGGTTTATTCACTTGTCATATTAGTTCTGTTCTTACTCTTGTACTTACGGTGTCTTTTGTAGATGGCTCGTCTTAGACACACTGCACGTAAGTCGGTGATTCCTTTTCTGTCGTCTCGACTTGCGGAGCGTCCTCTGCACCGCACCGTGTCCGGTCAGTCGAGTCACCTGGAGAGGCTGCACCACCGCCTGCGTGAGGAGCAGGAACGCCGGCGCCAGCACAGAGAGCAGCAGGGCTCTTCCTCCCCACCCCAGCAAGAGGTGGAGTCCGTGAGGCCCCGTTCCTCTGTTGCCCAGCTGGAGGCGCCCCCTGCACCACCGCGGGACGTTCCGGCTGTTGGAGGAGCTACTGGAGGAGTTCCTGGAGGAGACCCCGACGACGACGACTCAGACCACAGCACGGAGTCCTCTGAGCCGCAGGAGGCGGAAGGATGGGTTGCCCGACCCATCACCCGTGACGCCGCTCGCGGTTGTCACTTCCATGACGCACTCGACACCTTGCTGCGCCAGGCTTTCGACCGGCACACCTGGTCGATCGAGTATCGTTGTGTAGTCTACCAGCACAGTTGCGGGAGGTACCCGGACCGCTGGGAGGCTACCTGCCTAGTTCGCCGTTCGGAGGATGATCTCCGGGGAGCAGAGGCCGTTTCGGAGCACTATTCCATCTCCGAGAGGGACACTGTAGAGGCGGCTATGCAGGATGCAGCACGGCGTGCACTCTCCCAGTACTGTTCTTTGTTCGGTGGCGTGGCCGACGGTCTTAACCTTCGGTACTACCCCGCCGACCTACTGGCAGCACGGAGAGTGTGGTTGTCTCGCCTGTTGGTGAGGCTAACCCTAGGTTGAGCAGCATAGTCAACCTAGTCGCAGTGCTTAACACTGAGCTGGATCACTCTCTGGACGAGCTAAGCAGGGCTCGAACGGAGATTGCAGAGTTACGTGCTGAGCTGGCAGAGCGCCATCACCAGGAGGGTGGTTCCCCCGCTCCTGTTGGGACTCAGCACCCATACCGCTCGCCGCCACGTGGTCACCACACTTATGGTTCCCCTATCTATAAGACCAGGATAGATCTGGATCCTTAGATCGTTAGCGTCGGAGTTTGTAATAATTCTTAAGTCAGATGTCTCAGTCTTAGGTAGTCAGTTTAGTTTGCTTATCAGTTGCTTCCATTTAGTTTAGTTTGCTTATCAGTTGCTTTCATGCTTGTTATGATGAACTTGTGCTGGATTCGAATCTTTGTAATGACTGTTGCCAACCTGTGGGTTTCCCCTGCAGTTTGGCCTAGCTAGTAATGTTAATGAAGTCAGTTGCTTAGTTGGGAAACCATTTACTTCTACTTTCCTTCTTATCTGAGAAGCTGTGTTGAATCATAATGAGGATTAGTGAAGCTCTTTATTCACTCAGTGTCATGAAGAATTCTGTTTTCCCTTTTCTTATGCTGAAAGGTTGTAAGATCAATGCTGATGTATGAATGTCTTCCACAGATGTCTGACAACAGGCGCCGATGCAACCGGCGTGCTCAGCAGGAGCAGCATGACCAGCAGGAGGAACATCAGAGGCAGCCTCCCCCACCACCCCCGATGTCAGTGGAGCAGATGTTCTTGATGCAGACTCAGGCAGTGCAGGCCATTGGGCAGACTCTGGCAGCCATGCAGCAGGCTCAACAGCAACCCCAACCCCAATTGCAAGTGCAGATGCCCCAGATGCCACGGGATAAGCGTGGTGAGTTCATGAGAGGGCACCCTCCTACCTTCGCCCATTCTGCTGACCCCATGGATGCGGAAGACTGGCTGCGCGCGGTGGAAAGGGAACTGCACACCGCCCAATGTGACGACAGGGAGAAGATTCTGTATGGTCCCCGTCAGCTAAGGGGAGCAGCCCAGTCCTGGTGGGAGTCCTACCTCGCCACCCATGCTGACCCCGAAGCCATCACCTGGGAAGAATTCAGCGAGAGTTTCCGTCGGTACCATGTGCAAGAGGGACTGATGATCGTGAAGAAGGAGGAGTTTCTGGCTCTGAAGCAGGGACCCCTGTCTGTTAGTGAGTACAGAGACAAGTTTCTGCAGCTGTCCCGCTATGCACCCGAGGATGTCAACACTGATGCTAAGAGGCAGTACAGGTTCATGAGAGGTTTGGTGGATCCCCTGCATTACCAGCTGATGAATCATACCTTCCCAACCTTCCAGCACCTGATCGATAGGGCAATTATGACTGAGAAGAAGCGTAAGGATATGGAAGATCGGAAGCGCAAGATGAGTGGACCCCAGTCCGGAGGCATCAGCCGTCCACGTTTCTCAGGCAGTTCATCTCAGTAGAGGCAATGATGCCGCCCATGAGGATTAATTCGGTTGGTGGCAAGGTGCAAACAGATAAAATATGCTCAAATATAATGGTGGAAATAAGGGGGATAAGATTCCCCAGTGACTTAATAGTAATAGACACCCCTGGGATAGATGTTATTCTAGGGATGAATTGGTTAATGAAGTATGAAGCAAATGTTAGTTGTAACAAGAGGACCGTAACATTGAAGTCCCCGTCAGGAGAAGAGGTAGTGGCCGAGCTAAGGATGCCTAAATCAGCGGAGGGAGTCTGTCACCAGATTTCAGTTGATAGTAAGGAGCCCAACCCGCTCGAGGCTATCAGGGTTGTGTCAGACTTTCCGGATGTGTTTCCCGAGGAGCTAACGGGCATGCCACCCGAGAGAAAGGTTGAATTTGCCATAGAGCTTATCCCTGGTACCGCCCCCATTTCCAAAAGAGCCTATCGAGTGTCTGGACCAGAATTGGTGGAACTCAAGAAGCAGATAGATGAGATGTTAGAGAAGGGTTACATCAGGCCATGTACCTCGCCTTGGGCCGCTCCAGTGTTGTTTGTAGAGAAGAAATATGGTACCAAAAGGATGTGCATAGACTACAGGGCCTTGAATGAAGTCACTGTCAAGAACAAGTACCCCCTGCCAAGGATAGAAGATTTGTTCGACCAGCTCAGAGGTGCCAGCGTATTCTCGAAGATAGATCTGAGATCTGGTTACCATCAACTCAGAATCCGACCCTCAGATATACCGAAGACGGCATTCATCACCAAGTATGGGTTATATGAGTTCACAGTTATGTCCTTTGGATTGACAAATGCGCCAGCCTTCTTTATGTATCTGATGAACAGCGTGTTCATGGACTATCTAGACAAGTTTGTGGTAGTGTTCATCGATGACATTCTCATATACTCTCAAAGTGAGGAAGATCATGTAGAGCATTTGAAGATGGTATTGCAAAGGCTTCGAGAGCATCAGTTGTATGCCAAGCTGGGCAAATGCGAGTTCTGGATTCATGAAGTCTTATTTCTGGGTCACATCATAAATCAAGATGGGTTAGCAGTGGATCCAAAGAAAGTAGCAGATATCCTGAACTGGAAAGCACCGAAGGATGTTCGTGGGATCAAGAGCTTCATTGGAATGGCCGGATACTATCGGCGTTTCATTGAAGGCTTCTCAAAGATTGCTGGACCAATGACAGCGTTACTAGCAAAGAAGGTTGAGTTTAAATGGACTCAAAAGTGTCAGGAAGCATTTGAAGAACTGAAGAATAGATTGACTACAACTCCTGTGTTAGTTCTGCCTGATGTTCACAAGTCATTCTCAGTGTATTGCGACGCTTCTTACACCGGATTGGGATGTGTGCTAATGCAAGAAGGAAGGGTTGTAGCGTACTCGTCCCGACAGCTGAAGATCCATGAGAAAAATTATCCCACACATGACCTGGAGTTGGCAGCAGTGGTTCATGCTTTAAAGACCTGAAGACATTACCTGTATGGGCAGAAGTGCGACATCTACACAGATCATAAAAGTCTGAAGTACATATTCACCCAGTCAGAGTTAAACATGAGGCAGCGAAGATGGTTGGAATTGATCAAAGACTATGAGTTGGAGATACATTACCATCCAGGCAAAGCCAATGTTGTTGCAGATGCTCTGAGCAGGAAGAGTCAGGTCAATATGTTGGCCACGTACCCGATGTCATATGAGTTAGCCAAGGAGTTCGACAGACTGAGTCTCGGTTTCCTGAACAGTACGCATGGAGTAACAGTGGAGTTAGAGCCCACCCTAGAGCGGGAGATCAAAGAAGGGCAGAAGGATGATGAAAACATCAACAAGATCCGGCAGCTGATCTTAGAAGGAAGAGGCAAAGACTTTCGAGAGGATGAAGAGGGAGTAATATGGTTCAAGGACCGATTGTGTGTTCCCGACCTCAAACCTATTCGGGAACTGATCCTCAAGGAAGCTCATGAGACAGCTTACTCCATACACCCTGGAAGTGAGAAGATGTACCAGGATTTAAAACGAAGGTTTTGGTGGTATGGCATGAAAAGAGAGATCGCAGAATATGTCGCCATCTGTGATAGCTGTCAGAGAACCAAAGCAGAGCATCAGAGGCCCGCCGGATTGTTGCAGCCATTACGGATTCCTCAGTGGAAGTGGGATGAGATCGGGATGGATTTTATAGTTGGCCTACCTCGTACCCGGGCCGGCTATGATTCCATCTGGGTGGTTGTGGACCGCTTAACAAAGGTGGCCCATTTCATACCTGTGAAGACAACATACACCGGAGCAACGTTAGCTGAGTTATACATGTCACGGATAGTCTGCCTTCATGGTGTGCCGAAGAAAATAGTGTCAGATCGAGGGACGCAGTTCACCTCTCATTTTTGGCAGCAGCTACAAGAAGCTTTGGGCACACATTTGAACTTCAGCTCAGCTTATCACCCGCAGACAGACGGTCAGACTGAAAGAACTAATCAGATCCTAGAGGATATGTTGAGAGCCTGTGCGTTGCAAGACAAGTCAGGATGGGACAAAAGATTACCTTATGCAGAATTCTCCTACAACAATAGTTACCAGGCCAGCTTGAAGATGTCGCCGTTTCAGGCACTCTATGGACGGAGTTGTAGGACTCCGCTGCATTGGGACCAGCCTGGAGAGAGACAGGTGTTTGGCCCTGACATTTTGCTTGAAGCCGAAGAAAATATCAAGATGGTTCGGGAGAATCTGAAGATAGCCCAGTCAAGACAGCAAAGCTATGCGGACCGAAGGAGAAGAGAACTGAGTTTTGAAGTGGGAGATTACGTCTATCTGAAGGTGTCACCTATCAGGGGAGTCAGAAGGTTCGGAGTTAAAGGCAAGTTAGCACCCCGGTACGTTGGACCATATCAGATTCAAGCAAAGCGTGGAGAAGTGGCCTACCAGCTCAACCTACCAGAAAGTTTGTCAGCAGTGCACAATGTGTTCCACGTGTCGCAATTGAAGAAGTGTCTGCGAGTACCAGAAGAGCAGTTGCCAGTGGAGGGTTTAGAGGTCCAGGAGGATCTGACCTACATAGAGAAGCCAACGCAGATTCTGGAGTTTGCAGACAGAGTCACCCGGAGGAACACCACCAGAATGTGCAAAGTCAGATGGGGTCACCACTCGGAGGAAGAAGCAACCTGGGAACGAGAAGATGATCTGAAGGCCAAATACCCCGAACTCTTTGCTGACCAACCTTGAATCTCGGGGCGAGATTCTTTTAAGGGGGATAGGTTTGTAACACCCTGAATTTGGGGGTATAAAATTTCTTTGCTCATATTCACAAATTCAGGTGTTACTTCCCTTTTCTCATCCTTCCTCATTCTTTTCTTTCTCATTTCTATAGGAGAAAAGTGCTTATTTTATTTGTAATTATAGTTTAATAGGTTAAACCCTAAGGGAGTATGAATTGTTGCATCATGTTGAACCCTAGATTTCACTTTTGCTTGGTGCATAATTCTTGGAAAGTCTAATTTGAATTTGTGGCTTATTTGGATTTGAATCAAATAGAGAAAATAAAAAGAAAAGAGAAAACAATTCCAGAATAAAAGAAAAGAGGAAAGAAGCCCAACCCCGCCGCCCCCTCAGCCTTTCGGCCCAGCCAGGCCCATCCCCCGCGCGCGCTCTCCCCCCCCCCCCCCCCCGCTCTCTCTGCCCTGGCGGGCCCGCCCGTCAGCGCGGCCGCTTTCTGCGCGCCCGCCCCCGCTCTCCCCTCTCTCTCTCTCTCTCTGCTCGCGGGCCCGGCTTGTCAGCCCCGTCGTCCTCGCGTAACCGCCGCCCGAGCTGCGCGCGACCGCCTTCTCCGCGCCCACGTCGCGCGTGGAGCTCGCAACCGCCCCGCCCCTGGCCACTTGAGCCCTGAGCCCCACTCGCCCTCTCCCCCTCCCCCATTTGCGCTCCAGCAGACCCCTCTTCCACCTCTCCCTCGCTGCGCGCACGCCAGAGCACCGCCGCCACAAATCCCCGCCGTCCCGAGCTCGTTTCCCGGCCGCCGTTGGAGCTCCGCCGTGTCCGTTGCCACGGTGAGCTTCGCCCCGGCGTCCGCAACCCGGGACGCGCCCCAATTCCCTCTCCCCCTCCCTATTTCTCTCTGCTCGCGCTCACCCGCCGTTCCCCGTGCAGCCGCGGAGGTCCGCCACCGCCGCCCCGGGCCACCGTCGCGCCATTGCCGCCGCCGAGGAATCCCCGGAGCCCGCCTTGAGGTAAAGAACCTCTCCCGCCCCTATCGACCCGTGTATTGCCTTCTGCCATGTGTAATTCCTCGCCGGAGTAGATTTATGCCGCCGCCGAGCCGCTCCGCCGTGGGCCGCCCCCTTCGGTGCCCCTGCCCCGACCCAGACCCCACCAGAGGACTCCCCGTGCCCTCCCCAACCTTCCCGGCCGCTCAGGTCGCCCCGGAGGCCCGCCAAACGCCCGCGCCCCTCGTCTCCGGTGAGTCCTCCGCCGCGGGGACGAGCGCCGCCGCCCCAGCTAGCCGTAGGAGAAGCCCAGGCCGGCCACCCGATCCCCACCGTCCGTCCCAGATCGGGCGGTCCCGTTCTAATTAGGTCAAGCCTAATCCTGGCCGTCCGCCGGAGATCCAGCGGCCCAGGCCCGCTTCCCCCACACCCCGTCCCCCTGCCGTTTGGGCCCCGCCTGTCAGCCCGCCCGCGCGCTCGCGCTGCCCGCCGGCCCCGCCTGTCAGCCTGCCCGCGCCCCGCGCTGCCCGCCCGGTCCCGTCTGTCAGCCGCCCGGGCCGCCGCGCGCTCGCGCGCCCGCCCGCAGGATCTAATCCTGGCCGTTCGCTTTAGATCTGACGGCCGTAGTAGCCCGATACCCCTTCGCCCGCGCGTTTTCTTAAAGAGACCCCCGGTTTTATGGAATTTGAACCCGCCGTCCCTGGTTTCTCTCGGTTAGGTCCCTGGGCCATTTATTTAATTCAAAATAGGTATTTAGGGTATATTTTTAACCCCTAAACTTGTAAAATCCATAACTTTGTCATATGAACTCCAAATGAGGTGCTTCAAATTGCAAAATGCTCATGATGTTTTTGTCTATCTATTTAAACAATGTTTCCCTGCTGTTTCCATGTACCAATTAATAGTTAATCACTAGGATAGGATTAAGGCTATTGGAACCCTATTTGAGATAATTAGAAGTTGGTAGACTTTAATAAAAGTTGGAATACTTAAGTTTATGGACTTAAACACCTAAGTTTAGGAACTTAAAACCATGTAATGATTTAATCCCTCCACTGACTTAAACCTGATTAGTGGATAATGAATCACTTTGTATAGTCCTCTACCCCAGACCTAGGGAACACCAGAGTGCCTATCCCTTTTCAACTATGAACTTGTGATCTCTCTGCTGCATATGTTTGGTATGTTGCTTTTTGTTTGTTATCTTCCCAAGTGCATAGTGTGAATGATTACTTTACGTAGACAACGAGCAGTCTGTGTTTCCCGAGGAGGTTGCAGAGGAAGTCCCTGATCAGCAGTTTGGTGAAGGCAAGTGTCCTCTGTCCCATTATGTCCTATTCATTTATAACTTACTACCCCGCACTACTTACTTGAAACCTAAGGATTGACTAGCTTTACACTTTACTTTGTCCTTGATGACCTATTGGGTTGTTATGGTTAGCACTCTGCTTTTGCCTTAACTTAATCAATGAACATGATGTGACTATTTATGATACTGTTATCCTGATGATGTTGATGATCTTGTGATACTCTAGGGGGCTCAGGCTGTTTCCTGAGTACCTCTCCGTAAGGACTTGTTCGTTGAGAGACCACCCGGGATAACAGTGCAACCATGAGGGTGAAATGGGATGCCCTTAGCCAATTAATTAGAGGAACTAGAGGTGTAGTTGCTTAGCCGTCGTGTCGTCAATGGGGTCCAGGCACAGTGCTTGCTCTGCCGAGGCTGAGTGCCGAGGTTCTTTCGTTTTGCTCTTTGTTAGTCACTCTCCTGCGGGGAGGGGTACTGTGTTTATCAAACTAGAGAAACCTAACGGGCAGCTATGATCTCTAGGGAATCTTTGTAAAAGCTACGTAGTAATGCCCTGCCGGACCACCTAGGTAGTGGTCAATGGGGATTAGCTCTCCCCGGGTAGAAAGGGGATCATGGCTCATGGGTAAAGTGTGCAACCTCTGCAGAGGGTAGTGAAACTGATATATCAGCCGTGCTCACGGTTAAGAGCAGCCTTGGGATCCTCTTTGATTAGAGATACAGATGGTTCGAGATACAAGGATTACGTTATGGTTTTGGTTCGACTATGATGATGTTGTTCCTCGATGAGGAAATGGTTTACGGGTTGGTTAATGCTAAAATCTGGCTTCTACTAATGATAAATACCTGACCAACTAAAAGCAACTGCTTGAGCCTAACCCCACATAAAGCTAGTCCACTTCAGCCAAACGAGACATTTGCTGAGTACGTTGATGTGTACTCATCCTTGCTTTACCACAAAACACCAGGTTGTCCGCATTGTAATCACTGCTCAGGAGAAGGCGAAGCCGTGGAAGGAGTCTTCCAGGAGTTCCAAGACTACGACGAATTCTAGGTGTGGGTTGGCGGCAACCCCCAGTCAGCTGCCTGTGAAGGCCTTATCTTTACTGCGTTTCGCTAGCACTTTGATTTAACTGTTAAGTTGATGACTATGTGGATGTCTATGACTCTGTGATGTAATAAGTTAATACTCTTTAATGTTATTACTCGAGCATTGTGCGATGATGTTCATTTATGTAATCGCTGTGTACGTGAGTTCTGATCCTGGCACGTACATAGTTCGCATTCGGTTTGCCTTCCAAAACCGGGTGTGACACATGCCAAAGGCTTAGAAGAATGTGAGAGTTAGAGCTTGTTTGTTTACCCTATAGATTATATAATCCATTTTAAATAAGTTAAGAGGTAAACAAACAACACAAATTATTAGATGAATTATGTAATTTAGATACCTAGATAGGTTAATAGGTGCTTATATAACCAATAAAGTTGGATTGTATAATCTGGAATGAAACAAATAGGGCCTTAGTAAGCGGTGTGTAAAAAATCAAACGAAAGTAATAAAAACAGTTTTTAAAAGAATACATTGTTGACGGTCCAAGAAGAAGATCTTAAGAGAATCTCTAACAATGTGACCTATAAAAATACCCTATAATTTAAAAATGGGTATATTTTATAGAATTTAGGGTATCAACAAAACATTCCGCTCCAATAGTAAATCTTTAAATCTAGATTATAGGACAGTCCACTACGGTGTAGTATATTTGAGGTGGTGCTCTATAAATTTTTTACTAAAGTTTATGAAATAAGACACTGTTGGAGTAGTTTTTTCTGCGTAGAGTCTCATATTTCAATTTGAGACACCAATTTGAGGTATTGTTGGAGATGATTTAAGGCGAAAACAACATTTTTAATTTTTTCATGAGAAGGGCCAAAAATTACTGTAGAAATATATATACTAACATGAAACCGCAGTATAAATGACCAACTAAATAAGGTAAGGAAAAAAGTAAAGACATGGTTAAAAAAGATTGTGAATCTAAGAATTGAAGATCGCGTATAGGGGGAGGGATTGGAGAGAGGGAATCCCATAAATTACGTAAACAGGGAAAAAAGAAAATATAGAAAGCTCGCACCCATGGGTTTGTACGTTGAAGAAGAATAGTGCAAATGATATTAGATTCCAGTAGTTTCCATCATAAGAATGCTAGATCCACTTGTAAGCAGCCAAAATCGACGGATTCCGAGAAGATAAAGGGACTATATGTTTGAATCTAAGTATTATGGAGATTACATATAGAGGTAGATAAAGAGGTATATAGAGTTTCGAATCTAGAAAGTAACAGATTTCTATCATCGCGACGACTCGAAGGTTCCGTATATATGTTGATTTTGGACTTTTTCCATCAAAGAGTTTTTTTAAAAAAAAGAGAGAATTGAAAACTAGGCATCTGTATGTATGTTGATTTTGGACTTTTTTCATCAAAGAGTTTTTTTTAAAAGAGAGAATTGAAAACTAGGCATCTGACAGTCCCAAAAGCTTCTAGAGGAGAAGTAAAAGAGCCTGAAACAAACATGCCTCTTAATAGGGGTATCTTGAGGAGTCTCTAGAGATGTAAGTGCAAAAAATTAAGAGACAAACTCTTCTACACGACTCTCTATATATACTATATACTGTGTCTTTGTATTTATGATTAAGAGGTTCTAGCACTACCGGAATCCGAGACTTTGCCGAGTGTTGGCTTCTTTGCCGAGTGCCTTTTGTCGGGCACTCGGCAAAGAAAGTTTTGCCGAGTGCTGACAGTGGCACTCGGCAAAGAAGGAAACCTGGAAACCGGCAAAGATATCTTTGCCGAGTGCTTTTGCCAAGACACTCGGCAAAGATACTGGCAAAGGGCCCACTGGAGGGTTCTTTGCCGAGTGTCAGGCAACCAGACACTCGGCAAAGAAACCTTCTTTGCCGAGTGCCATTAGGGCTCTCGGCACAGGGACTGGCTGTGGGGTCCACTGGACCAGTCTTTGCCGAGTGTCGCCGTAGGCACTCGGCAAAGGATCCGTCACCGTTACTTGGCGCCGTGACGGTGACTTTTCTTTGCCGAGTGCCAAATGGCACTCGGCAAAGACTTTGCCGAGTGCCCGACAAAAAGTACTCGGCAAAGAAGCTGTTGCCGATGTACAGTTCGCCGAGCGTTCTTTGCCGAGTGTTACACTCGGCAAAGCCTTTGCCGAGTGTAAAATAGCCTTTGCCGTGTGTTTAGAACACACGGCAAAGGAGCTGATTCCGGTAGTGTAGGTTATATCATTCAATTTCTTAATTGTCTTTTATAATTTGAAAATTCTCTGGGTGGTAGATGCTCTAAAGAAAGGAATGAGGCAGCAGCCTTTGCAGGCAACGGCAAAAAAAGTAGCCAATAGAAGGCGCAGCAACCTTTGTACGCAATAGCAACAATAAAATCAGCTGGAATCCAATGCACGTCCGGAAGTGCTCTTTTTTGAATGCAGGATACGGAGCAGAAGGTGAGAGGCCAACGAAACGACGTCAGCTCCGGTCAGCCCTTTTTGCGTGTCCATTGGCCCTCTCCGAAGGCTGCGTTACTTATTCGTATAGTCTAGGAGGACAGTCCATGTCTATAGGCAACATTGTAGAGTCGTCGTAGATGATTGTTGTGTTTAGTTTGTCTTTTGGTTTTAACTTTTTATGTAAAATTTAAAAGCCAAACTAAAAAGTTGGATCCAGAAAATAACTTTTTTAAAAGCCGAATTCGAGTCAGTCTTGTGGTTTTTGAATGAAACTATGAAAATATAAACGAAGGTCTTTTAGCGGTTTTTAGTGGTTCCCACCAAATGATTTTTAGCTTTTTAATAGCTCACAACACATAACAGCTTTTTCATAACTCACAGCTAACAACAATTTTTTTCATAGCTATATAGTCCAACCAAACAGACTCTATAGAAACGGCAGGCATGGTGTAGATGTATAGAAACGGGGCATGGTGTGTTGTGTTTGGCCTGTCTTGGGTGTCGTCTACCACAAGCAAGATTGGTTTGGTACCGCTTATTTGAATTCTGTGCTATAAAAAAATTTCTCCACATGCTAGCAGCCAAAACGGCAGCATGCACCTTTTTACCATGATGCCACCCTCCCCAGCGCATGAGCTTTGTTGCATGCTCCAACTTTTGTGGCCTGCTGCATTGCGGATGAGGGGTTGAGTAAAAGGCTGTTTCAGCATATTCCCTAGATGATGCCAATATAGAAAATAGGAGCCCAAAGGCCATACAGTAATAAAGTATACCCTACATCCTAAAATGAATATAGAAATATATATACAAACTATATTTATAGGTTAACTATCATATAGCCCGCGCTAACACTGCGATCCCGCGGAGGGAGGGGTCGCTGGCAGCGACGACGGCACGAGAAGAGGTGTTGACGCCGACGGCGACGACATAAGTGAGGGGGAGCGAGGGGGTCGCGGGGAGGGATAGAAGGAGAGGGAGGGTGAGAGATGATCCAAATAATATTGTTCATTGGATTTGAGTGAGTAAGAGAGGGGTTATGCAGCAATCTGAACCGTTGGTTTTGATGGTTTATTAAATCTGGGTGCAATTTGATGAGATCTATTATGAGTGTGAGGGTGATTTGGTTGAGGGGGTTTTACAAAGTTTAAACTGATGGATTATATAGTGGTATAGATTAACGAATGTGTATGTTTAGTCTAAAACGAAATATATTTTGGGATAGAGGGGGTATATAGTTATAAAGGATTATTTCGACCATTCATCGTTTTTATTTTTTTTCTAAAAGAAACATTTAATATTTCAAGGTTTACTTCCGTTTTTCAAGAATAAACATTCGGCAATTCAAGATGATGAGTCAATGACGGATGCAATTGCTGCAGCCTGCAGTGGATGAGTGGAGGTGCAACAATGAGGAATTGCGATCGTTGGGTGGGGCGGTGGTCGGTTGGCCTGGATTAACACAGAGTTGGCTAATCATAGACGATAGTGCTGGCTTCAACGGTGACCGAGAGGTGGAAATAATGGTGAGCGAAATATGACCGAGCGGGAAGCGTGAGCGGTGACACACGGGGAATCGGCTGGGTGGACTAACATGCAAGGGGTAATTCGATGGATTTGATTGGGTGGGCTTGTCGGTGCTTGGTACCGACGGTGCTCTACGAGGTTACCCTTGTAGAGTTTTGGTGGATGGTGGTGTTGATCACAACTTGATGGTTCGTGCTGTCGCACGACGACACTCGCAAAGGTTTATACAAGTTTGGGCCACCAGGAGGCATAACACCCTACGAACTATGCTTGGTGGAGTTTGATTAGCTCTGAGGACCATGAGTACAATGATTATGAAAGCTTTAGTCTCACTATGCCTAACTGGGATCAGAATGTTTTGTAAGGGTCCCTACTCCACCTTATATACATGACAAAGTTAGGGATACACAGCCGAGTTCGTTCCTATTAAAGCGCCTACATCTACGGGTTCATCCTAACTCACACAGCTATATGCAAATCGCTGGAAGGCTTGTCTCACTCCTACATGCGTGAAGATCGATTGCGAATCTTTAGGCACGCGTGTGTGTACTCTCGCGTCTTCATCTAGCTGCGCTCGTCCAACTTACCCATACGACCAATTCATCTAGCCCACTGAGGCCCTCTAACAACCTACTGATTGGATCCGAGTCATGGAGACCCAGGGGATATCTATCTCCCATAGGGCTGGTTCGGGTGACAGACCTATGGTCCATCACCCTAGGTGATGAATAGCGGTCACGTGTGTCTATATATATACACACACAGAGAAAGAGAGAGAGACACGACAACTCTATTAATCACCCAGGAGCTGAGCCACCCTGACTCGCGCGCATCCTGTCCGAACCAGGCAGCCACCTTCGCGTGCACATGAACCCGTCCGGACCATACATGCATGATTCACTATTAGCTTACAAAATTGATATTGTTGGGGACTTGTTCTCAAAGGCTATGCGTTAAGAACAAGGCAACACAGAAAATGTTAATCGATAAAGTTCTTCGTCCTTCGAAGCATTATTTCCCTTAGGATATAATGATTTTCAGACGAAGGTTATGAAGGGTGTACCTTCATAAACACAGCATACAATGACGGAGAATGAATCATAAGGAATATGAAGGATAACATAAACAATTATATATATTATTATCAACTTATTTTTGCATTATTATTATGAAGAAACAGAAATGACATCAAATTACAAATGTACCTTCAGCTTGGAAGGAAATGAAAGTACAGGTGTGACACAAAAGCAAATGCCAAATCAGCGTGAACAGTACGGGGGTACTGTTCACCTATTTATAGGCACGGGACACAGCCCATACAAAATTACATTCATGCCCTTTACATCTGATAATAATTCTACAGTAATCCACCGAGGTCTGAATAGCCTTTTCATCTTTAAGTCGGTTTCATTTTCTGCTACCACGCCGAAGCTTTCCCGCTCACATCTTCGGCGCTGTATCAACCTTCGTATTATTTTGGGCTTCTACTGTGATACCGACTCGAGTCCGAAGATACCTGTTCACACATTATACTCCAGAAATGCTGTTAAATCCTGTTTTTGAGGACCTTCGTAAGCCGAAGGCCCCCAACAGTAGCCCCTCGCAATATTAATTTGTTTAAGAAAATAAATTTAGATTGCGACATGGACGAAGGCTTTAAGCCGAAGGTCCGAAAAAACACCTTCCCTTTGCTAGAATAGCAACATTCACTGACAGGCGGGGTCTTTCAATTTTCAACGCACTGGGCGTATAAATAAGATCATACCGCAAGCTCATTTGGCACGCTCTCTTGCCATCTGCTCCTGCTCACTCAATTTTTAGCTCTTGCGCACCAAGATTTGCTTGGCTTTTTAAGTTTTGAAGCTTCGGCATTGAAAACAGTTTTTTAGTGTTTCCGAAGATGTCTGGAGATAAGAAGGCTGCTGCTGAGATGAAGCTGAGTCTCGATGAAGAGAAGAATCTGGGGTTTCTTATAGCAATGTCGAAGACCAATACAGAAAAAATCACCAAAGAGATTTTAGAAGGTTTGTCCGAAGATACTGATGACAGTGACAGTTATGATGTGGATAGTGGTGGTGAAGACTCCGAAGATCGCCCTTGGCGACCAAGCCATGCGGTTTTCGGCAAATCAAGTATCAAAGAAAATCATCTTGTCAACATGAGAGGAAGATATTTCCGGGACTTGTCCGTTGTTAGAGCCGACGAAGGAGAAAAGACTTGTCCGAACCCTGAAGAAAATGAAGTCGTAGTGTACCGAAGCTTTTTGAAAGCTGGACTTAGATTTCCCCTGAGTAATTTTGTCGTAGAGGTGCTGAAAATATTCGAAGTATATCTTCACCAACTTACCCCCGAAGCAATCATAAGGCTGAATATCTTTGTGTGGGCCGTGAGAAGCCAAGGTCTGGAGCCTGATGCGAAAAGTTTCTGCAATATACACGAATTATCATACGAGACAAAACCTTGGGGTAAGGAACAGTATCACAATAATTTTGGCTGCTACAGTTTCGTTTCTCGGTCTGGGTCAAGCTGTCCCGTGCCAACCTTTCGGAAGAGATGGCCCGGCGACTGGATGACAGAATGGTTTTATGTGAAGAATGACCTGACAGTACGAGAAGATATCAAAGGTATAATTATGCGCCCTATTTGGCAAAGCTTCGGCCTGCGGAGGCCGAAGGTTGAAATGAATGAAGCTGCCGAAGAATGCAAGAGAGCCTTCGGTGTTATTTGTTCTTTTATTGGAACAAGAGATTTGGTACAAGAGCATATTGCCTTCAGAGTATGGCCGCTCGCGGAAAAATGGGAAATGCCGCAAGAAACCATAAAGAAGGCTGACGAAGGTGGACTTATCAGGCTGAAGTATACTTTCAAGTTCGGAGATAAATTCGTTGAGCCAGATGATGACTGGCTAAAAAGTATTGAAAATTTAAGTGATGAACTGCTTGGGGCTTACTCGAAGGCCGAAGATACTGCACTGTCAGCAGCCTTCGGAGGTCGAAAAAAGAAAAGACTGAACCGGGTGTTTGATGCAATCGGGTTCGTCTAACCTGACTATCGATATCCCATTCGAGGGCAGAAAAGAAAAAGCACAACCTCTGCAAAAGAAGAAGCTGCAACTGCTCCTAGTGAGCCAGCACCGAAAATAAAAAGGATAAAGGTCCTCACACATCGGCCACGCTATATTGAACCAGCTTCGGTGCCTGAGTTCTCCGGAGGGACCTCTTCGGCCACCGAAACTGCAAAACCAACCAAGCCAAACTTGCTGCCAGAAGTCGCAGAAATGGCCGAAGCGCCAACAAGAATAGAATTGGAAGAACCAAAGATTTTGTTACCAGAAACCAAAGAGATGGCCGAAGCGCCATCGACAGAAAAAATGGAAGAAGTAAAAGGACCAACTGAGGGATCAAAAATATCAGAAGTTTTAAGTCCTTCAACAAATGTTGAGACAATAAAAAATCAAAAGGTGCCTGCGGTGACTCCGAAAAGAAAGAGAATGGTAAATGTGCTAGATGTTCTGGAAACAATTAAATCCTCAAGCACACCTCCGAAGAAGACTGTTGCCACTTCCGAAGCGAAAACTGAAATTTCTGATACTAAGGCTCCAGAGCAAGAAACTGAAGCTGAAGCTGGGCCCTCAGAGCCCACGAAGGTGAAATCCTTGGAAACCGAGGAAGAAAAAATAACGGAGCCAATTCTTGTTGAAGAAATTAGTGCTATTGCCCCCGAAGCATCCCCCAAAGTCCTTGATTATATTGTTCGTCATGCTTCGGGGAAAAAATTATCAGAAAAAGAAAAGCAAGAGGCCTAGCTTTACGCCCAAAAACTGAAGTATCCAAAGGGGGCGTTAATATTCAACGGCAGTGGAGAAGAAGACTTTTTGTATTGTCTCCCTGACAGCAAGGAGATTTCTGTCTGTCGGGAGATGAGCAAGAGCTTCGGATTCCCAACACTAGAAGACGAGCTCTCAGTGTTGTCGAAAAACGAACTGGCCGACAGCCTGGCATACAATAGCTTAAAGGTACAAAAAATGAGATCTTTGTATTTTTTGCTGAAACCAAAATTTTTCGTTTTCTTAAATCTATTGACGCACACACATTTTTCTTTGCAGGGCCTTATACTTAGCAATGCCCTCAGGGCCCAAAAAGATGCCGAAGACGAAGGGTGCGCTATAGCCCTGAGCAACCTTCGTTCCGAAGTAATTGAACTGAGGAACGAAGGTCTCGAAAAGGATAACATATTACATTCGTTGATAAATAGAATAAAAGAAGACGAAGCTACTTTTAAAGGTCAAGCTGAAGCTCAAAAGCGTGAAATTGAAGATCTTCGAAAACAACTGGCCAGAGCCAAAGAGGAACGCCTACTTGAAGAAACGAGGCGAGAACTTAGCGACCAATGGGCAAATCATTTAGAGGGAACTGTTGAAGAGCTTCGCTCGTCCAAGAAAAGATGCTATAACAAATCTATGGAGTGTGTTAAGAAGTTGAAAGCTAGCTTCGCCAGCGTCGGCGCATTCTCGAGCGAAGAAAACTTTACAAGAGGCAACCCCGAAGGTCCCATCGAATGGATTAATCACGAAGCTGAGGCCTTCGAGGAAATTTTAAATAGCCGCGGAGACATATGTGCTTTCTCGGGTGCCAGGGGAATTGCCACCATTTTGGAGAAAAAGGGCTGTGAGCATGTAAAGATTTTAGCGCAATCCGAAGACACCTTGTCCTTCGAAGATGCAAGAGATCCTTCAGCTGAAGCTAGCATGGTTGGTGGAAAATTTTTCACCGATGTCTGGGATAATGGTGGCCGAGAAATGGCCCGAGAAATTATCCAAAAAAGCGAAAAGGGCATTCACGATGCTAGAAAAGTAGCTGAGGCTGCTGAAAAAAACGCAGAGCCCGAAGGTCAAATAGGTATTAACTAATGGTTTTTATTGTGTAAATTTTTTTTGTTTTAAACTTCGTTCGCAATTTGTAATAGCAATGTAGTCGTACCCTGTCCTCCTTCAGATCCTACTAAAGCGTCTCCGGGCCCTCAGCCGAAAGGAGACGATGAAATTAAAAAGATGGCTGAAGCTATCATGGATGAAGTTGTTAATCGGCTCCTGAACGAGGCTGCGGAAGTTGTCCTGAGAGAAGATTAAGTACTATTGTAAAAACTGCTGAAATGTAACATATGTAACATCTTGTAATCCTGAATATAATATACCTGCTTTTATTGTTCAATTCTTTACGATGCATGAAATTTTACATACGTACCGTTTTTTGAGTCTTTGACGAAAAAACACCTTCCCTTCTTTTCATGCTTCGTGAAGAAGAATTTTTATTTGTCACAACAATATCTGTAGTGTTCTGATGAATAATATCCAAGCTTCGTGAAGATATTTTCCGAAGCTACACTTCCGAAGATCAATAGTGTATCTCCTTGCGACTTAGCATGATTTTCCCCTTTTTCAAAACATTCTTCTGAAGATTGATATTGTGTCCCCCTCTTGTGCCATATGCAGCATGATGTATGATGCTTATGCTATGCGAAATGATGCGATGATGTTATGTTATGTAAAATGGTGTTTATTCCGAAGATACACACACATCCCTGCGATAAATCACATAATCTTTTTGGATCAGTGTTAACTTTTTGCTATAAGCCTCCCTTAGGAGCTTCTTCGCCTTTTACTTCAGCGGAATCAGCGTTTACTTTTCGCTGTAAGCCTCCCTTAGGAGCTTCTTCGCCTTTTACTTTCAGCGGTATTCGCGTTGACTTTTCGCGCTTCGCCTTTTACTTAGGCGGTATCAACGTTGACTTTTCGCTGTAAGCTCTGTATTCCCTTTGGAACGACTTTGGAGCAGAAAACTTACACTGCGCTCCCTTTGGAACGTCTTTTTGTGACTTCGGCAAGCTTACTCTGCGTTCCTTAGAACGACTTTTTGTTGCTTCGAAGAATTTTTGATAATTCGAAGGTCTTCCTTGTTATCGCAAATCTTTAAGCTTCAACAACTTAATCCTGTGGATAAAATATATTTTCCTTGTGGCAAACAACGAAACTATTATATGAAATCTAAACAATGTCCTTTATTACACAAAAAATAAAACTGAATGAAAAAGACTGCTATCAAGGTAGGATATTTGTCAATAGATGTGCTTTGACTCTGGCACAGTGCTGTTGACTGTGCGAGCTTCGGACTGTTCTCTGAAGTCCCTTTGGTGTGGAGCATATTGGCTCCCTTCTGGCTGCTGGCCTTGTTGCAGCGGTGGTGGAAGCGGAGGCTGTTGCCAGGAAGCTTGAGGTTGACTCGCCGAAGCAACAGAAACTGCAGGGTGGTTGCCTACATATTCTGGGATGTAAGGCGAATGATACGAAGCAGTGTGCATGACCTGCTTCGGCTGAGCCTGTTGTGCTGCAGCTTCGGCTATTTCCTTTTGCTTCTGAATGGTAACATGGCACATCCTGGTAGTATGGCCTTTGTTCTCACCACAGAATAAGCAAAAAATTCTTCTTGGTTGATCGCCAAATCTTCCGCCGAAGCCCCTGGCGCCTCTGCCTCTCGGAGCTGGTGGTCGGAAGGAGCCTTGCTGTTGCCCCGAAGCCTGTGAGGAGCACTGTGGCCTTTGCTGCTGGCTCCCCCTATCATCATTTTGAGTAGAGTTGTGAATTGATCTAACGTGCCTCGGATAGAACCTCCCTCCGAAGCCCCTGGTCATTTCAGAAAACCTGAAAGCCTCCTCCCTTCTTTGACGAAAATCATTATCGGCTCGAATATACTCGTCCATCTTTTGGAGCAGCTTCTCCAAAGTTTGAGGAGGCTTCCTAGCAAAGTACTGAGCTGAAGGTCCTGGCCGAAGCCCCTTGATCATGGCCTCAATGACAATTTCGTTGGGCACTGTTGGTGCCTGTGCCCTCAAACGCAAGAACCTCCTGACGTATGCCTGAAGGTATTCTTCGTGATCCTGGGTGCACTGGAATAGAGCTTGAGCAGTGACCGGCTTCGTCTGAAACCCTTGAAAGCTGGTTAACAACAAATCCTTCAGCTTTTGCCATGAAGTAATCGTTCCTGGTCGGAGGGAAGAATACCAAGTTTGAGCAACACTCCTGACAACCATAACAAAAGATTTGGCCATGACTGCAGCATTGCCACCATACGAAGATACTGTTGCTTCGTAGCTCATCAAAAACTGCTTCGGGTCTGAGTGGCCATCGAATATGGGAAGCTGAGGCGGCTTGTAGGACGGAGGCCAAGGTGTAGCCTGCAGCTCAGCGGACAGAGGAGAAGCATCATCAAAAACAAAATTCCCATGATGGAAATTGTCATACCAGTCATCTTCGTTGAGGAAACCCTCCTGATGAAGGTCTTGGTGCTGAGGCCTTCGGTGTTGCTCATCCTGAGTAAGATGACGAACTTCTTCAGAGGCTTCGTCTATCTGCCTTTGCAGTTCAGCTAGCCTGGCCATCTTTTCCTTCTTCCTCTGCACCTGTTGATGAAGCATCTCCATGTCTCTGATTTCTTGATCTATCTCATCCTCTGGCGGTGTCGGGCTAACAGCCTTCCTTTTCTGGCTTCGGGCCTCCCGAAGGGAGACTGTCTCCTGATTATGGTCCAGCGGTTGCAGAGCTGCAGCCCCAGTTGCTGAAGCTTTCTTCGGCGCCATAGCGAAGGTTTATGATCGCCGAAGGTGTTCAAAAACTCAAAGAGTGGAAGTGAGTTCACCGGAGGTGGGCGCCAATGTTGGGGACTTGTTCTCAAAGGCTATGCGTTAAGAACAAGGCAACACAGAAAATGTTAATCGATAAAGTTCTTCGTCCTTCGAAGCATTATTTCCCTTAGGATATAATGATTTTCAGACGAAGGTTATGAAGGGTGTACCTTCATAAACACAGCATACAATGACGGAGAATGAATCATAAGGAATATGAAGGATAACATAAACAATTATATATATTATTATCAACTTATTTTTGCATTATTATTATGAAGAAACAGAAATGACATCAAATTACAAATGTACCTTCAGCTTGGAAGGAAATGAAAGTACAGGTGTGACACAAAAGCAAATGCCAAATCAGCGTGAACAGTACGGGGGTACTGTTCACCTATTTATAGGCACGGGACACAGCCCATACAAAATTACATTCATGCCCTTTACATCTGATAATAATTCTACAGTAATCCACCGAGGTCTGAATAGCCTTTCCATCTTTAAGTTGGTTTCATTTTCTGCTACCACGCCGAAGCTTTCCCGCTCACATCTTCGGCGCTGTATCAACCTTCGTATTATTTTGGGCTTCTCCTACTGTGATACCGACTCGAGTCCGAAGATACCTGTTCACACATTATACTCCAGAAATGCTGTTAAATCCTGTTTTTGAGGACCTTCGTAAGCCGAAGGCCCCCAACAGATATCTACTAAACTGAGTGTTGAAATTGATAATTCATTTTACCATCATGTTCTCACGATAACAGTTTTAAAATTAGATCCCACTTGACATATTAATCTCACCGTAGCTTTACGAGAATGGCTGAACAAATCAAGAATGACAGAGAGAATTTTTATGAAATGGCTGACAAAATGAAAATGGTTGAACAAAGGCTAAATAAAAAAACCATGAATGACTAAACACAAATTGTGGTGGTTGACATTAGTTCCATGAAATAGCTGGACAAAACATGAATGTAATACATCAGTTCCATGAAATGGCTGAACAAAACGTGAATGGCTAACATCAATTTCATAGAATGGTTGAAAGCATATCGGTGGCTCGAGCCCATGATGCATGTAGAAGAGCGCACTCAGGGGACTGAGCCACGGATGCGCTCGATGTATGTGTTTGTATATATATCTAGATTTATTATCATTTATTTGAATATAGACCTAAAATCAAGAGGTAAAATGAATACTAGTTTGGGATAGAGTGACGGAGGGAGTATATATAAATGAAATATCCAAATCAAACCGGCGGCACATGCCACCCCTAGCGCAACTATGAGATGGAAACGTATCGATTCATATGAAACCAGATCCGAATATCACTTTTCATGTTGTTCGCGTACACTGTTTGGCTGGTGCACACACCATATAAACGCTACACATTGACTTGTCGTATTCGTTTAACTAGTCATTTGTCTTATCCAGTTTAATCGATGTTTAGTTTATTTAAATAGTCATTTAGTCTGAATAAATAGTTAAATGGTATGTTGAATACTTGATTTCAATCCCCTGAAGGTGTTGAAAATCAAGGCAACATAAGTTAACAATGTGAATCTTCGTCCTTGGCTTAACGCTTCTTCAAAGCGTCAATGTGAAGGACGAATATCTTCCTAAAGAAATGTAGATGAGACAATGCAAAATGGAACAACTTTACACAATGGAGTACGAAACCATCTTCTTTGCCTTAGCCTTTTTATTCCATCTCTTTCTATATTAGACAAGTTTACAAGCATATCTTCGGCTCCTTAATGCAAGGTGACATGAAGGTTCTTCGAAGGCTAAGCAACACGAAGTTGTAGCCTTCAAAATAGGTACATTATGCAGGGCACTATTCATATATTTATAGGGAAGATGAACCGCCTTTAAGGATTTACACTCATTGTTTACAAATGTCGTAGGGGTGTTGCCTTCTTTTCCCTTTCTTTACACTAATTGCGCCTTCTTCATCGCTCTTCATCCGAGACCTCTTTCCCGTTGAGGCTAGGTACCTCGACTCACATCTTCATTGCTTGTGCGTATAGACGAAGCTTCTTTTCACGTTGCTTTGGCCGACAACCAGCTTCGTCAAGCCTATATTACACACCTAAAATAGCCGAAGGGTGACTTCGTCCGTCTTTCATTATACACATGGAACACGTTTGATTATGTAATATAAGTGTTCTGAGGACCTTCGGCAATGTAGGCCCCCCAACAATAGCTCCTTGCATGATGAGTTTGTTTCTTCAAACCGAGCTTAGATCACAAAAATCATAACTCGGAGGCCTTGCGCCAAAGGCCCGAAAAACACCTTCCTGAAGCTCGTTATGAAATATTACCTCTGAGCAGTGGGACTCGACGGCCAGTGAGTGCAATGGTTAGAACTAAAAAGTCACGCATATAAAAGGGGCGACACCCAGCGTCATTGGCACAACTTTTGTTGTTTGCATTTACTGCTGCCAAAGCTTGCTCCACCTTCGAAGCTATCTTCGAACATCTTTACCACTTTCGAACCAGCCTTAGCCAATTGAAAATCACTTGCTTTTCACAAGAGATGGCTGGAGAGCAACGTGTTGCTGAGGTGTCGCTGACACCTTCATCAGATGTGCTAGAGACAAGGGTAGAAGAGTTTGCTTCAACAGTGGGGACTACTGCCTCCCAGGCCAAGGCCGGTTCTATGAATCCATCTGAAGATAGCGATAATATTGACATTGAGGAGAACAACATTATCATACGTTCTACGAAGCCAAGCCATGTGGACTTTGGCAAATCTAAGATCAAAGGAGGACATATTGAGGTGCTTAACCGTTTTGGCTATATTGACAATGTTTATTAGGTGCGGTTAGGAGGTGATGACTTAGTGCCGAATGTGAAGGACGATGAAGTTGTTGTGTTTCGAAGCTTTCTGAAGGTTGTCTTAGATTTCCTCTGCATAAGAAAATAGCCACAGTTTTAAAAAGGTTTAACATATACCTTCATCAGCTCATCCTAAACGCTATAGTGCGTCTAGAAATTTTCATTTGCGCTGTTCGGAGTAAAGGGGTTGAGCTTGATGATGAAGCTTTCTGTGAAGCCTTCAATCAAATTCATGAGTTACACTTTCAAACAAAGGCGACTAGAGGCCTTTACAACAACTTTGGTTGCTATAAATTCTCTTATCGAAGGGGCTCGATGTTTCTGTCTCTTGCATACCGAAGCAAGTGGGTGAATGAATGGGCGAAGCAATGGTTTTACATGAAGAATGACTTGAATGCACGGGCTGGTATAAAAGGCACTATTCAAACTCTTAATGCTACAAGCTTTGGCTATAAGAAGCCAACATGCTATATCAACTTCGAAGCTCTGGCTGCCATAGTTGCTTCCAATGTTGTTTGTACAGACATGAAAACGAGGGATCTCGTTCAGGAATTTTTAGCTTTTAAGACATTGCCATTAGCAGCTGAGTGGGAAATGTCGAATATGTCTAAAAAAGATGTTCCGGATGCCGAGCCTGTGTTGGTTAGACTTCATTACAAGTATAAATTTGAAGATGAATTTGGAGAACCTAGTGACAGGTGGTTAGATTATGTTGAAGCGAAATGTAATGAAATAATTGGTAATTATAGCAAACTTGAAGTCGAAGCTTTACAATGGGCTTTTACGGCTCGAAAAAGGCGTCGATTGAACCATGTCTTCGATGCTATTAGCTTCTTCTATCCTGGCTATCCCAACATAGTTTAGGATTTGAAGAAGAGGAAGAAGGTGACTACTAGGTGGAGCAAAGTTCTGAAGGTGCAAGCTGAATCGACTCCTCAAGCTTTAGAGGAAATTCTAGTAAACAAGCTTTTCTAATTTTTGGTATATTGGTCATGAATTCCTGCTATGGCGGAGGACAAATTGAAAGGAAAATGTGCCCTTGGGCCATTTCTGAGTATTTTGGTGATTTAGTGTCCAACACAAGTACCTAAGTGTTAAATGGTGGACAAAGTACAAATCAAGTATAAAGGTATGTTTCTTAGACTTAGTACATTGTTTTAGAGACTAATGTATTGTGTCTAAGTGCTGGAAACAGGAGAGATCGAATTGGAGAAGAGATGGCCTTGTTCAGCCAAAGCCAGCTCTGTCTGGGTGCACCGGACTGTCCGGTGCGCCAGGCTGGCTTAGGCGAACTTGCTGCTCTCGGGAAGAAATTAACGGCGTACGGCTATAATTCACCGGACTGTCCGGTGTGCACCGGACAGTGTCCGGTGAGCCAACGGTCGCCGGGCCAACGGTCGGCCACTTAATCCGGGCGCGACGCGTGGCCGAGCCAACGGCTAGAAGGGGGCACCGGACTGTCCGGTGTGCACCGGATAGTGTCCGGTGCGCCAACGGCTCCCAGGCGCCAATGGTCGGCTTCGCCAAAGAAGGAAAGAAATCCGCACCGGACAGTGTCCGGTGGTGCACCGGACTGTCCGGTGCGCCAGGCGACAGAAGGCAAGAATTGCCTTCCTGGAATGCACTCAACGGCTCCTAGCTGCCTTGGGGCTATAAAAGGGACCCCTAGGAGCATGGAGGAGTACACCAAGCATTCTCTGAGCATAGTTGATCACTCACACTTCGTTCTTGCGCACTTGTTTAACATTCTTAGTGATTTGAGCTCTGTTCTAGTGAGGAACTTGTGATAGTCTCTTGAGCTCAAGTCTGAGTCTTGTGTGTGCGAATTTGCTGTGATCTTTGTGTCTTGTGTGAGTTGCTCATCCCTCCCTTACTCCGTGTTTCTTTGTGAATTTCAAGTGTAAGGGCGAGAGGCCCCAAGTTGTGGAGATTCCTCGCAAACGGGATATAGTAAAGCAAGCAAAACACCGTGGTATTCAAGTGCGTCTTTGGACCGCTTGAGAGGGGTTGATTGCAACCCTCGTCCGTTGGGACGCCACAACGTGGAGTAGGTAAGCGTTGGTCTTGGCCAAACCACGGGATAAACCACTGTGCCATCTCTGTGATTGATCTCTTGTGGTTATTGTGTTTTGTTGAGACTCCTCTCTAGCCACTTGGCGTTATTGTTCTAACGCCTAACCAAGTTTTTGTGGATTAAGTTTCAAGTTTCACAGGATCACCTATTCACCCCCCTCTAGGTGCTCTCAATTGGTATCAGAGGCGTTCTCTTCACAAAGGGACTAATCGCCCGAAGAGATGGATCCTAAGGGGAAGGGAATTGTGATCAACGATAAGGAGAAGGAATCCTTCGTCAACGAGCCAAAGGATGACAAGCCTACCGACACGGGCTCGGGCCACAAACGCAAAGATGGGAAGAAGAAGAAGACAAGACGCATCAAGGAGATCGTCTACTACGACGACAGCGATGAGTCCACTTCTTCCCAAAAGGACAATGACGACAACGACTACGACAAAAGAAAGACGGTTAATTCGAACTTTTCTTTCGATTACTCTCGTATTCCGCATAGCTCAAATGCACATTTGCTTTCCATCCCTCTTGGCAAACCTCCACACTTTGATGGGGAGGACTACGGATTTTGGAGTCACAAAATGCATAGTCACCTGTTCTCTCTCCATCCAAGTATATGGGAGATTGTTGATAATGGAATGAAATTTGATAGCTCGGATAGTCCTATATTTATTAATGAACAGATTCATATAAATGCACAAGCTACTACTGTGCTGTTAGCCTCTTTGTGCAGGGACGAGTACCATAAGGTGAGCGGCTTGGACAATGCCAAGCAGATCTGGGACACCCTCAAGATCTCTCATGAGGGGAACGACGTCACCTTGCTCACCAAGATGGAGTTGGTAGAGGGCGAGCTCGGGAGATTCGCAATGATAAGGGGCGAGGAGCCAACCCAAACATACAACCGGCTCAAAACCCTCATCAACAAAATAGGGAGCTACGGAAGCACACGATGGACGGACCACGACGTCGTTCGCCTAATGCTAAGGTCTTTTACTGTACTTGATCCACATCTGGTGAACAATATTCGTGAAAATCCTAGGTACACCAAGATGTCGCCCGAAGAAGTTCTTGGGAAGTTCGTGAGCGGGCGAATGATGATCAAGGAGGCTAGATACGTGGACGACGCGTTGAATGGTCCAATCAATGAGACTCAACCCTTTGCTCTCAAGGCAACAAGAAGCAAGGAGGCGCTACCTAGCAAGGTGGCACAAGTTGAGGCGACAGGGCTCAATGATGAAGAGATGGCTCTCATCATCAAGCGCTTCAAGACGGCGCTAAAGGGTCACAAGGGGCAGCCAAGCAAGACCAAGACAAAGGCGAAGCGCTCATGCTTCAAATGTGGTAAGATTGGTCATTTTATCGCTAACTGCCCCGATAATGATAGTGACCAGGAACAGGGGAACAAGAGGGAGAAGAAGAAGGCATACAAAAAGACTAAGGGCGAGGCACACCTTGGCAAGGAATGGGACTTGGATTGTTCGTCATCCGACTCCGACAATGAAGGACTCGCAGCCACCGCCTTCAACAAGTCATCCCTCTTCCCCAACGAGCATCACACATGCCTCATGGCTAAGGAGAAGAAGGTATGTACTCGAAACAATGCCACTTATGATTCTTCTAGTGATGATGAGTCTAGTGATGAAGAAATAGATTACTCTAGTTTGTTCAAGGGATTGGATAGAACTAAAATAGATAAGATTAATGAATTGATTGATGCCTTGAATGAAAATGATAGACTTTTAGAGAAACAAGAGGACCTTTTATATGAAGAACATGACAAATTTGTAGAGGCACAAAAATCTCATGCTTTAGAAGTTAAAAGAAATAAAATGCTTTCTTGTGAACTATCTTCTTGCCATGAGACAATTTCTAGCTTAAGGAGCATAAATGATGATTTAAATTCTAAGTTAGAGATAGCTAGTAAATCTAACTCTTGTGTAGAACATGTTATAATTTGCAATAGGTGTAAAGATTTTGACATTGATGCTTGTAGTGAACACCTAGTTTCAATTTCCAAATTGAATGATGAATTAGCTAGTCTTAATGCCCAACTTAAGACTAGCAAGAATGAATTTGACAAGCTAAAATTTGCAAGGGGTGCCTACACGATTGGTAGACACCCCTCAATTAAGGATGGACTGGGCTTCAAGAGGGAAGCCAAGGACTTAACAAGCCATAAGGCTCCCATCTCCGCCAAGGAGAAAGGGAAGGCCCCTATGGCTAGTAGTGCTAAAAAGAACCATGCTTTTATGTACCATGATAGAAGACAGTCTTATAGGAGTTGTAATGCTTATGATGCTTTTGACTCTCATGCCATGTTTGCTTCTAGTTCTTCCTATATGCATGGTAGAGATATGTCTAGGAGAAATGTTGTTCATATGCCTAGGAGAAATGTTGTTAATATTCCTAGGAAAGTTAATGAACCTTCTACAATATATCATGCTTGCAATACTTCATTTGCCATTTGTAGAAAGAATAAGAAGGTGATTGCTAGGAAGTTAGGGGCAAGATGCAAGGGAGATAAAACTTGCATTTGGGTCCCTAAGACAATTGTGACTAACCTTGTAGGAACTAACAAGAGTTGGGTACCTAAGACCCAAGCCTAAATTTGCCTTGCAGGTTTATGCATCCGGGGGTTCAAGCTGGATTATCGACAGCGGATGCACAAACCATATGACGAGGGAGAAGAAGATGTTCACCTCCTACGTCAAAAACAAGGATTCCCAAGATTCAATAATATTCGGTGATGGGAACCAAGGCAAGGTAAAAGGGTTAGGTAAAATTGCTATTTCATCTGAGCACTCTATATCTAATGTGTTTTTAGTTGAGTCTCTTGGATATAATTTGTTATCTGTTAGTCAACTTTGCAATATGGGATATAATTGTCTATTCACTAATGTAGATGTGTCTGTCTTTAGAAGAAGTGATGGTTCATTAGCTTTTAAGGGTGTATTAGACAGCAAACTTTATTTAGTTGATTTTGCAAAAGAGGAGGCCGGTCTAGATGCATGCTTAATTACTAAGACAAGCATGGGCTGGCTGTGGCATCGCCGCTTAGCACATGTGGGGATGAAGAACCTTCAGAAGCTTCTAAAGGGAGAACACGTGATAGGTCTAACCAATGTTACTTTCGAAAAAGATACACCTTGTGCAGCTTGTCATGCAGGTAAATAGGTAGGAGGAGCGCAGCACAACAAGAATGTGATGACCACATCAAGACCTCTGGAGCTGCTACATATGGACCTCTTCGGACCCGTCGCCTATCTAAGCATAGGAGGAAGTAAGTATGGACTAATTATTGTTGATGACTTTTCCCGCTTCACTTAGTTATTCTTTTTGCAGGATAAATCTGAAACCCAAGGGACCCTCAAGCGCTTCCTAAGGAGAGCTCAAAATGAGTTTGAGCTCATGGTGAAGAAGATAAGGAGCGACAATGGGTCCGAATTCAAGAACCTTCAAGTGGAGGAGTACCTTGAGGAGAAAGGGATCAAGCACGAGTTCTCCGCTCCCTACACACCATAGCAAAATGGTGTGGTAGAGAGGAAGAACATGATGCTTATAGACATGGCAAGGACGATGCTTGGAGAGTTCAAGACCCCCGAGCGCTTTTGGTCGGAAGCCGTGAACACGGCTTGCCACGCCATCAACAGGGTCTACCTTCATCGCCTCCTCAAGAAGACGTCGTATGAGCTATTAACCGGTAACAAACCCAATGTTTCGTATTTTCGGGTTTTTGGGAGCAAATGCTACATTCTAGTGAAGAAGGGTAGGAATTCAAAATTTGCTCCCAAAGCCGTAGAAGGGTTTTTGTTAGGTTATGACTCAAATACAAAGGCGTATAGAGTCTTCAACAAATCATCGGGTTTGGTTGAAGTCTCTAGCAACGTTGTATTTGATGAGACTAATGGCTCTCCAAGAGAGCAAGTTGTTGATCTTGATGATGTAGATGAAGAAGACGTTCCAACGGCCGCAATGCGCACCATGGCGATTACAGATGTGAGGCCAATGGAACAAAAGGAGCGAGATCAACCTTCTTCCTCAACAATGGTGCAACCCCCAACTCAAGATGATGAACAAGAGGCGTGTGATCAAGGGGGAGCACAAGATGATCAAGTAATAGAGGAAGAAGCACAACCGGCACCTCCAACCCAAGTTCGAGCGATGATTCAAAGGGATCATCATGTCGACCAGATTTTGGGTGACATTAGCAAGGGAGTAACTACTCGGTCTTGATTAGTTAATTTTTGTGAGCATTACTCCTTTGTCTCTTCTATTGAGCCTTTCAGGGTAGAGGAGGCCCTGCTAGATCCGGACTGGGTGTTGGCCATGCAAGAGGAGCTCAATAACTTCAAAAGAAATGAAGTTTGGACACTGGTGCCTCGTCCCAAGCAAAATGTTGTGGGAACCAAGTGGGTGTTCCGCAACAAACAAGACGAGCACGGGGTGGTGACAAGGAACAAGGCATGACTTGTGGCAAAAGGTTATGCCCAAGTCGCAGGTTTGGACTTTGAGGAGACTTTTGCTCCTGTGGCTAGGCTAGAGTCCATTCGTATTTTGCTAGCATATGCCGCTCACCATTCTTTCAGGTTGTTCCAAATGGATGTGAAGAGCGCTTTCCTCAACGGGCCAATCAAGGAGGAGGTGTACATGGAGCAACCCCCTGGCTTCGAGGATGAACGGTACCCCGACCACGTGTGTAAGCTCTCTAAGGCGCTCTATGGACTTAAGCAAGCCCCAATAGCATGGTATGAATGCCTTAGAGACTTTTTAATTGCTAATGCTTTCAAGGTTGGGAAAGCCGATCCAACTATTTTCACTAAGACATGTGATGGTGATCTTTTCGTATGCCAAATTTATGTCGATGACATAATATTTGGTTCTACTAACCAAAAGTCTTGTGAAGAGTTTAGCAGGGTGATGACTCAAAGATTCGGGATGTCGATGATGGGCGAGTTAAGCTACTTCCTTGGGTTCCAAGTGAAGCAACTCAAGGATGGGACCTTCATCTCCCAAACGAAGTACACGCAAGATTTGATCAAGAGGTTTGGGATGAAGGACGCCAAGCCCGCAAAGACTCCAATGGGAACCGACGGACACACCGACCTCAACAAAGGAGGTAAGTCCATTGATCAAAAGGCATACCGGTCTATGATAGGATCTTTACTTTATTTATGTGCTAGTAGACCGGATATTATGCTTAGCGTATGCATGTGTGCTAGATTTCAATCTGATCCAAGGGAGTGTCACTTAGTGGCGGTGAAGCGAATTCTTAGATATTTAGTCACTACGCCTTGCTTCGGGATCTGGTATCCAAAGGGGTCTACCTTTGACTTGATTGGATATTCAGACTCCGACTATGCTGGATGTAAGGTCGATAGGAAGAGTACATCGGGGACGTGCCAATTCTTAGAAACAAACTTCTGTTGCCCTATCCACCGCTGAGGCCGAGTACGTTGCCGCAGGACAGTGTTGCGCGCAACTACTTTGGATGAGGCAAACCCTCCGGGACTTTGGCTACAATCTGAGCAAAGTCCCACTCCTATGTGATAATGAGAGTGCTATCCGCATGGCGGATAATCCTGTTGAACACAGCCGCACAAAGCGCATAGACATCCGACATCACTTTTTGAGAGACCACCAGCAAAAGGGGGATATCGAAGTGTTTCATGTTAGCTCCGAGAACTAGCTAGCCGATATCTTTACCAAACCTTTAGATGAGCAGACCTTTTGTAAGTTGTGTAGTGAGCTAAATGTCTTAGATTCGCAGAACCTGGATTGATTTATAGCATACATGTGTTTATGCCTTTGATCATGTTCCTTAACGCATTTTGTCGCTTATGGTGCTCAAGTTGTACAAGCACTCCCCGGACCTCACAAGTCCTTTGCAAGTGATGCACAAATTTAGGGGGAGATATGCTACAACTTGACCCTTTGAGACTAACTGTGTGCTTGAGTTTGCTTATTCTCAAAGGAGGTTTGAAAGGGAAAAGGTGGACTTGGACCATGCAAGACTTCCACCGCACTCCGATGAAAGAGTAACTTTTCTAAGTTCATCTTTGTACTCTTATTGCCTTTTTAATCTTAGTTGAAGATTTTGGTGAGGCAATGGGGTTAAAGGGCCAAAATTGATCCCGTTTTGGTGCTTGATGCCAAAGGGGGAGAAAATAAAGGCCAAAGCAATAAATGGATCAGCTACCACTTGTGAGTGTTGAAAATAGTAGAGTTAGAGTTTTTGTTTGTCAAAATACTCTTGTTTGCCTCTTATTGTCAAAAGTTGGCCTCTTGTGGGGAGAATGGCTTAATTATGGGAATAAGGGGGAGTTTTTGAATCCTTGATCAATTTCTCATGAAATATCTCTCTTTATGTTTCAACATGTGTGTTTGACTTAGAGATAGGAAATTGAGGTTGATTTGCAAAAACAAACCAAGTGGTGGCAAAGAATGATCCATATATGCCAAATTTGAGTCAAAACAAATTTGAGTTCTTATTTGAATTGATTTTGCACTTGTTCTACTTGCTTTATGTTATGTTGGCATAAATCACCAAAAAGGGGGAGATTGAAAGGGAAATGTGCCCTTGGGCCATTTCTGAGTATTTTGGTGATTTAGTGTCCAACACAAGTACCTAAGTGTTAAATGGTGGACAAAGTACAAATCAAGTATAAAGGTATGTTTCTCAGACTTAGTACATTGTTTTAGAGACTAATGTATTGTGTCTAAGTGCTGGAAACAGGAGAGATCGAATTGGAGAAGAGATGGCCTTGTTCAGCCAAAGCCAGCTCTGTCTGGGTGCACCGGACTGTCCGGTGCGCCAGGCTGGCTTAGGCGAACTTGCTGCTCTCGGGAAGAAATTAACGGCGTACGGCTATAATTCACCGGACTGTCCGGTGTGCACCGGACAGTGTCCGGTGAGCCAACGGTCGCCGGGCCAACGGTCGGCCACTTAATCCGGGCGCGACGCGTGGCCGAGCCAACGGCTAGAAGGGGGCACCGGACTGTCCGGTGTGCACCAGACAGTGTCCGGTGCGCCAACGGCTCCCAGGCACCAATGGTCGGCTTCGCCAAAGAAGGAAAGAAATCCGCACCGGACAGTGTCCGGTGGTGCACCGGACTGTCCGGTGCGCCAGGCGACAGAAGGCAAGAATTGCCTTCCTGGAATGCACTCAACGGCTCCTAGCTGCCTTGGGGCTATAAAAGGGACCCCTAGGAGCATGGAGGAGTACACCAAGCATTCTCTGAGAATAGTTGATCACTCACACTTCGTTCTTGCGCACTTGTTTAACATTCTTAGTGATTTGAACTCTGTTCTAGTGAGGAACTTGTGATAGTCTCTTGAGCTCAAGTCTGAGTCTTGTGTGTGCGTATTTGCTGTGATCTTTGTGTCTTGTGTGAGTTGCTCATCCCTCCCTTACTCTGTGTTTCTTTGTGAATTTCAAGTGTAAGGGCGAGAGGCTCCCAGTTGTGGAGATTCCTCGCAAACGGGATATAGTAAAGCAAGCAAAACACCGTGGTATTCAAGTGCGTCTTTGGACCGCTTGAGAGGGGTTGATTGCAACCCTCGTCCGTTGGGACGCCACAACGTGGAGTAGGCAAGCGTTGGTCTTGGCCGAACCACGGGATAAACCATTGTGCCATCTCAGTGATTGATCTCTTGTGGTTATTGTGTTTTGTTGAGACTCCTCTCTAGCCACTTGGCGTTATTGTGCTAACGCCTAATCAAGTTTTTGTGGATTAAGTTTCAAGTTTCACAGGATCACCTATTCAACCCCCCCCCCCTCTAGGTGCTCTCACAAATAGAAGGGCCTACTAAGTTTGAAGAGGCCAAGAAAGCAATCGAAGATGATACACCACATGGTGAAGGACCTTTTGACGAAGACTTGGGTGGTCGAAGGTATAGGGTCCATCATGCTGCAGGTAAAGTCATGGGTGCGAAGCAGCTGGCCGAAGCTATTGGTTTTGCTGAAAAACTTGGATACCATTTGGGGTCTACTATCTTTGGGGGTGGGCCAGACGATTACTTGTACTGGTGCTTAGACAATATGAAAACTGAAGTATGCCGCTACATGTCAGATAATATTGGTTTCCTGAAGCTGGAGGCCATGCTCTCGACCATGTCTTCCGAGGACTTTTCTAATTGATTGGCTTACACACATCTTAAGGTAATTTTTATTGATTTTTGCTTTTTAGCTTCGGGTTGGCTTGATGGAATGATTTATTCATCTTTCTCTTTTTATATCTTACAGGGTCTGTTCCTAAGCAAGGCCTTGAGGAACAAGAGAAATGTTGAGGATGAAGCCGCCCAAAAAGAAATAATGAAGCTCAGATCCCAAGTGTTTGGACTTGGGTTTGATTGCGACGAGAAGGAAAAGAAGTTTCAAGATTCTAGAAAAGGACTATATTGAAAGTTGAACTGAAGTCCAGGCAATGCGCAAAGAGAAAAGTAAGCTCGAAGCTTCTAATGCGGAAAAAGACAATCGAATTGCGTTGCTTGAGGCTAAGCTAAAGCGAGCAAGAGAAGAGCACGAAGCTGAAACGAAGTTGATGCAAGCATCTACCGAAGTAGCTATTAATCTTAGCAGTGCTCAGGTGAAAATTGATGACCTGAAAGATGAAGTGAATCATGTGAGAGAGCTCAATGAAAACTACCGAATCCTGCTAGCCGACTGTCACACCCTCGGCAACAGATGCCATAATGATGAGTTGTTAAAAATCTTCTCCTCTGTCGGGTCTTTGTCTAAATAAAATAATTTTTGGATGGTGACTTGGAGAGTTAAATGAGGTGGGTGCTCACTGAGACCGTGCTTTCAAATGTGTTCTCTCAGCATGAGAGAACTAATGTGCTTGGATAGGCACCCAACGCACTGTTTCAGTTCTGCTGAAAGCCAGGTGCAACCATGTGAGGGTTTGCACAAACCCTAATTTCAGAGTTTCTGCTGACCACGCCGAAGTTCGACTGTCGAAGCTTTGGACTGGTCCAAAAAATTCTTATCTAAAATTTGGAAGAGGGGCGAAAAAGAAATAATCTTTGAATAATCTATAGAGAACAGAGAGAAGATTTGTACTTTGTTACCTTTGCCTTTACCTTCGCGGGGTATGTACATACTAACTTTCGAAAATCTCTATAGGCACGACAAGCAGCTGAAAGAGCTATAGACATTAGGAAGAAGCTTCAAAGCAAAAAAATCCGAAGGTATTTGACCTTTAAAGAAAGTATAGTTACCAATAAATGTTTTTAATAATTAAATATATCAATTAATCAACCATTGTTATTTTTTATAAATAATTATCACAAAATTATAAATCTCATAAAACAATTTAATAAATATTTAAAGAAAGTATTTAAGTCATTTACAACAACAAATATATTAGATTTAAACTAATCCAAAAAATACTAAAAATAATTTAACCTTTATGTATTACTAATTTTAAATTAATACAAAATTATATATATAGGGAAGGTATATTGTAAGCCTTGGGCTTCCAAATGGTAGAGGAGGCCCTCGCCGACCACCTCTGTGACCTGGTTGGACCATACCGGCGCGCCCACCCACACCCCACGCCTATGTACACCTGGTAAAACCTTCCCCACGTGCGTCAGTCAAAGCCCTGGTCCGAGATCCTAACCCCGCGTGGGACGCACGACATAAACAATGGTTCTGTTTTTGCACAAATAGCATAAATAGTTCACAGAAACATCGTAAATAATTCATAGAGATGGCATAAAAACCTCGCCCAGCCACTGGACCAGTGCACACACGCAGGTGCATGCATGCAGATCCAATTTTATGGTAGATCCGATTATTATGGAAGATCGTGGAAATTTCTATTGCATTTGCGCAAATTTTGGATGATATTTTTGTTTCCAATGACTGCGTGCAAAAATTGGATGGCTCCATAAATATAGGAGTGCTCCAACAACTATGCAGCTAGACTTGTTAGAACAAGTTTTTGATATATACGAATACAAATTATGCTACACGGTGTAGTTATTTATGCAATTTAGTACATTGCGTAAAAATCTGTTTCTAGCTGCATGAGCAAAAAATTAGGATGTCAAGAATGTGCGATGAAAGAAAATAGATTGACATGCATGAATACAAAAAATCTTATTTAAATACTTTATTTTCTCTATAAATATAGGATAACTATAACAGCCGTGCAGCTAGGCTCCTTAGAACTGGTTTATGATATATACTAATACTAATTATGATACACTATGTAGTTATTTATGCAATGTGGTATAATACGTAAAATGTGGTTCACTAATGGACGCATCACCATGTTCGAGCGTAAAAACCTTCAGTTTTGAGCTAAAACCCCGTAGTTATGAGCATAAATACCGAGTCAATGTAAGAGGTTAATAACTCTGGTGTGTTGTATTCATGATCCTATTTTTATGGCAGATCCAAAAATTATGACATATCGTGGGAGCCATTGCATGCTCGCAAATTTTGGATGATATTTTCGTTTCCACTGCACACGCAAAAAACTGGATGATATCAGTCACGCAGAGCATAAATTCTTATACAAAGTCACATAAAATACTGCACCGTGCAACATAATTGATAAAAAACCTAATATCGGTCCAAGTAACAACCCTCGCAGGAATTAAGGATAATTTAATTGCAGAAGTAAAAATCTGGCAGTTACGAACATAAGTGATTTGATTTTTTATTGTAATTACGAACAACATAGATCAAGGAATTTACTTTTCAATGTGCATGCAACAAATATGACATCCAGTAATTGTACGAACTCTTTGTTCGGGCATAAAATCCTTCAGTTTTTAGAGTAAATAGTGAATGTGGTAGGCATAAAACATAATAATCGAAGGCATAACACGGATTGGGGGGTAGTCGTCGGAGGACGTCGTCGAGGACACAAGATTGGAGGGAGATCGTCACTTTGGGAGCTCGAATTGCGCAGGATAAGAGGATGTCTAAAAGGGAAATGTGCCATTGGGCCATTTCTATTGATGTTTTGGTGATTAGATGCCCTACACATATTATTTTAGTGGATATGTGCTAAAGTGTTAAAGAGGTGCAAATCAAGAATCAAGGTATGTCTCTAACCTTAGTGAATTGTTTTTGGTACTAATATATTCCTCTAAGTGCTAGGAACCCTGTCAAATCAAATGAGATTGGATTGGAGAAGGTTGGCAGTGCCTAGCCTACGGGTGGACCGGTCTATCCGATATGCACCGGACAGTCTCCGATGCCGAGGCTGGAGCGCTCGACGAACTCGCTGTTCTTGGGAAAAGTTGGGGATGCTGCGGCTAAAATTCACCGGACTGTCCGGTGTGCACCGGACAGTCTGGTGAGCCAGCCGCGCCCGTGCCAACGATTGCCAGCAATCAGCGGGCGACGCGTGGCCAACTCCAACGGTCACCAGGCCGCACTGGACTGTCCGGTGTGCCACGAGGGCCGGTGGTTACAACGGTCGGCTTTGCCAAAGAAGGAAAGAAAACATGACTGTTCACTGTCCGGTGGGGCACCGGACTGTTCGGCGGGGCACCGGACTGTCCGGTGCACCCACGGACAGAAGGCAACTATTGCCTACCAAATGGAGCTTCAACGGCTCCTAGTTGCCTTAGGGCTATAAAAGGGACCCCTAGGCGCATGGAGCAGTACACCAAGCCTCCATTGAACATTGTAAGACGCCTAGACTCCGCAAACACACATCTGATTAATTGTGTTTGAGATTTGAGCACTTCTTTGAACTGTGAACTCGTTGCGCTGTGTTTTGTGCTCGTTTCTTGACTTGTATGCATGTCGTTGTTGCGACTCTAGCTTTTGCATGTGTTTCTATTCCCACCTTACTCTTGTGGTTTCATTGTGATCAATCTTGTAAGGTGAGAGGATCCAACTTGTGGAGGTTCCTCACAAAGGGGATTAACTTGAGATAAAGAGAACCGTGGTATTCAATTGGATCATTGGATCACTTGAAAGGGGTTGAGTGCAACCCTCGTCCGTTGGGACGCCACAACGTGGACTAGGCAAGTGTTCTACTTGGCCAAACCACGGGATAAAAATCATTGTGTCAGCTGTCTTTATTCTTATGTGATTGTCTTTATTTCTACTCACTTTATAATTGCTCTAAGTTTAATACTCATCTTGTGAAGAACAACGTGAAGAAGTTGTCTCCCTCTTTAGTCATAACTTCTTGGTTTGGACTTCACTAACATTTCATAAACCAAGTTTGTGTTGTTTAGTATTGATTTTTACAGGATCACCTATTCACTCCCCTCTAGGTGCTCTCAATGTCGCGTGCGACCGTCGCCGCGTGCACCTCGTGCCTTCCGTGGACGCCGCTCGATCCTCATGCCTCGGATGGCATCGTCGCTACTCGAACGTCGAGGGGCACCATCGTCCTTCATGGGTTATGGTGTGTCACCGCCGCTCGGACATGGGGGTGCGAAGCCATTGCTCGCCCGCCTCAGGAGTGCCACCGCCTCTAGACCATCTCGGCACCCCAGGGTCGCCGCCGCTCGCCCTCCGGATCGAGGATCCGCCATCGCAACCGCAGCCTGGGGGTCCACCACTGCCTCACGCTCTCGAGCAACCGCCGCTGTCGCACACGCCTAGGTGGGCAACATCGCTCGTGCATTGGGTGGGGCGTCAAAAATTGATCCCTAGCAATTTGGACCATATTTTATAGACGCCCGGACTTGGTCCAGCTCAACCAGATGGCACATCTGACAAGGGCACATAGGGTAGATCTATTCATCACCTAGGGTGATAGACCAGGGGTGCATCACCTGGACCACCCCATGGCGTGCTCACGTCTCGCCCAATTGAGCCACCCCCACACCCCGCATCCCTAGCAGACCGAGCCACCGTCCGCGCCCGCACACAAGCCGACCAACGGAGCCGCCCACCACGCTCGACCGCCCAATTGAGTCGGTCGACCGAGCCGATCAACTTGAAAAATGAATAAAAATAAAAAATGACTTAATGTTGTCTAGACTCTGGAATGATTGAAAAAACAACAATGTCTAAGGAAACATGGAGAATGACTGAAAACAATAAAATAACTTAATGTTTCCCTAAAAATGACTTGATGTTTCCTGAAAACACGAATAACTGACCTTAAAAACAAAAAAGTCTAAGAAAACATGAAAAAATGCCTGAAAACTAAAATGACTTAATGTTCTCTAGATGTTTACTATAATGACTTAATGTCTGGACTCCAGAATAACTTAATGTTACCTAGAATGAAAGAACGACTAAAAAACAAGAATGACTTAATGTTGCGTGGATGCTGTAATATCTAAATCAGAAGGCAAAAATGTTGTTGAGCTAGAATGACTTAATATTGCCTACAATGGTTGAACCAATAATAAGAAATGTCTTAATATATAAAAAATGAAAGAATGACTAAATGTACGCTAGGATGTCTAAAACATAAGGGGAATGACTTAAATAGGCACGCGTCTATGGAGCCAACGCGTGCGCAGAGGGAGCTGTGCGCGTGGAGGAGCCGACGCGTGGCTAGAAACGAGTCGCGCGGGGGCACGGTCAGGTGCGTTGGGTCCATCACCCTAGATGATGAATAGAGTATGTACACACACTATTAAACGATTTTAATACATCAATAGTAACTAGTTAGTTGTCAGTGCATCGCTACGATTCATATATATCATATACACAAATACGATACAAACTCATATATTAGGTGAATGTGAATTGTGAGGTATATGGTGTGGGGTCGGATAATGTGAGATTAGGGACATTGCGGGATGAGGTACTAGAATATCGATGACTAAATATGTTGTGTCTAGCGGGACAGCCTAATACATGACCTATTTAATAGTGCCACGACCCAGCATGACAATTGAAAATGGGCTCGTACTGTGCCTGGGACGTTTTCTTGGCCCGAAGTGTCAGCCTGACCTGTCCGTGCGAAGAGAACTGTCGGACGGTCTAGCCCCAGACACTCCAACTTGTTAGCCCGAACCGTCTGGGATTAGATCAGTTATTGTGAGAGTCCTGGTTTGTTGTGATATCTTCCCCATTTCTTGTGATATTTTGTTGGACTTCGTTTAGGATAAGGTCAGACCTACTCCCGTGTAAATATGAAGGGGTACGACCAATTAAGAACACTCAATCCAATCGAATCAATCAAATTATCTTACTTATCTTTATGCATTAGGTCTAGATGTAGTCTTAGCCTTAGTTGTAGCTTTCCAATCCCTAATTTTTACCTGTCTTTAGCTCTACCTCCTCTTGATGCGCTTTGGATGGCCTTCCAAACTCGAAGCGACCCTATGATCTCTCCTCCCCGACGGAGTCCTCCAGGGAGGCGAGATGTAGGTTCCACACGAAGCCCTTTGCGCACCTGCAGAGAAGAGCGGAGCCCTCTGCATAGTCGCAGACAGTTTGGTGTCTACACGCGGACGGTTAGGTTCCACACAAAGCAGGCTCGAGGGAACGTTGGTGACATATAATATTAGAAATATTAGATAGAGAAAAATATTATAAAAAATTTAGATATTATATTTAGTATCCATTATTACAAATATATATATATATATATATGTATATACATTCATATCATAAGTTTTATCACATATTCCCTCCGTCCCAATTTATATTTTATTTGACTTTAGAATCCAATATTTAACCAGCTCGTCTTATTCATTTCATTACGAAAAATATAATTCAAAGTCGTATTTAAAATATACTATGTGATAAACAATATTAGGTAAAAATTAACTGCAATTATGAAAGTTTTTGAATAAGATGAGTCGGCCAAACTTGAGGTAAAAAAGTTAAACTATATACTATTTTTCATTCCTACCTCTGTGGTAGATACGCACCGTGGACCGTATATACCAAATTTGTAAAGAGATGTATATGCATTGACTGAGCAACAAACTTTCCATGCAGAAGGAGCTGACATGACATCCTACCTGCTTTCTGGTTTGTGGTTGCTGTCTTCTACTTGTGACTCATATAGCAAGTGAACAAGGCGTTTGGACGTATATGAGACCAATAATGTGCAAGTGAATTTTCAGTATGGCCACTAGAGAAAAGACGACAATAACCACACAAATAATGCACCGTCACCTTTAATTTCCTATAGGCATTTGTCTGTTGTCTGTTGTAGTAGTTTTCCACTTGCTGCTATGCCCCAAAACCAAAAGTAAGACAACAAAGTGCGCTTCAAAAGTGGCAGGATCGCCGGTTGGATTGTGCTTATCTTTTGTTGTAAATAAAGGACAAGTGTTGCGTTGTCTGGTCTTTTATGGAAGCATGGACCGCAACCTGAAAGGAATAGAGCCAAGTAATGTGTAGTCTATACGCCAAACGTCTCTCTGTTCATTTACGAATATAATAAACACAAATTATTTGCTTGCACCCGAATAACTGTGGCACGTGCAACGTGAGAACGTTCGTTGTTCAAGCCAAGGTGGATGACGGGTTTTTTTCGTCACGCTCGAGTTTAAGAACAAAACCGAATGTACTTATCTGCGTGTCGAGAAAGTTTAGACACACATACAATGATGTCATTAGTAACAACAATAATCAATATCGAGTATAAAACATTGTTATCTTATTACTTATGGATCTATAGGTCAAAAGAGAAACATACAACTATTACATCAAAACATCAAAGATCAGTGAAACTAGTGGCCTCCATATAGGTATCGATCAAGAATACAATAAGCCTAGATTTTACCTCCATCTTCATTACTTTCCACCCATACACTACCTTCATCTAAGCAACAAGACAATAAGCCCAGATTTTACCACATCTTCATCATTGTACACTCATACGCTACCTTCATCTAAGCAATAACTTTTATGGCAAGTTTAAATACTTTTGGTACTCAGCAAGTGTAAAAAGGACGTTATGTAGGCTGAAGTCAAGAAAGGCTAACTTGGTTCTTTTGCTTAAATGCTTTTAGTTCGACTAATCGTTCTCAACTAATTACTATGTGATTCTCAACTCATAATCATTCTCATAAACCAGGATCTTTCATCAAACCATAACCAACAAAAACATAATTCAACTAATCGTGTGAAGGTCCACATCGCTCATATCCGTGAGCACAACCGTTATGATAATTTAGTCTCTACAAAGGTTGTACACATTCTCCATAAGAAGTGGTTTTTATTCCCCTATTTTCGGGAGTTTGAATATCTCCATCTAGTCCATAGTTGCAAGCCACTTGCACACTTCCTTGGTGTGTGACCCCATCTAGTCCATGGTTGCAACCACTTGAACACTTCCTTGGTGTTTGTCCAGGAGACTACTTCAAGGTTTTTCGATGGGTTCAGCTAGGTTGTACACATCCACTAAGGTTTTGACCAACAGAAAAGTACCCCTTTCTAAGAAGGTCTCCCTCTTGTGTCAAATGGATATCAAGTGTACCCATACTATCTTGCACACATCACTTTTCTGAAGAATTTTGTGTACCCTGCCATCTCCATACTAGCATTTGGTGCATACAAAAACTAGACTCCACCATTTACTATACCGGGCCACACCCATACTTGGCTCATGGTTGTACAATTTTTATGGGTAAGGAAAAGGCTACTACTAGTACGTACTCCTATGTCGTATGTGCGCCATTTCCACCAATACTATATTTAATGAAAACTCGCCAAGATCTACACTCTCGTGTACGGTGGATCTGCATATCTACATGCATGTCCTTTGATCCATCAAAGGAAGGAGACGCAACAATTGCGCCTGCATGGGGGGACGATGTCGCGGAGGAGGCACCTAGTACCGCCACCAGCACCATGACAGTGTCGCAGCTGAGGAGCTAGCGGTTGTCGTCACCCTCGTTGCTGAGCATCTCGAACACCCATGCCACCTCGCCTTCTACGACTAGAGATACGAAGGCGTGTTGGAGTTCGTGTTGACCATTATAACAATATTTACGCTATATCCGACAGATTTACGATCAAACTTTAGGATTTTATGATCATGAATATGACGCCCAAGAGGTATCCATGTATCTCACGCTGGCTCATTTTTTACGATAACACTTAGATTCAAGCACGCTATTATACAAGGAGTCGTACGTGATATCGCGTTGACCATTGACATTTACGTTATATCTAGTTATTCATGCTCAAAGACAAGGATTTCACGATCATGAATATGATGTCCTAGAGAAACCACGTCTCTCACGTTGGCTCCATATTTATGGTAACCGTCTGAATTCGCGCACGTCTGCCATGCGAGGGATCTTACGTGACATCATGCTGACCATTGTAAGAACATTTACGCTATATCTGACACTATTTATGATCAAACTTGAGGAATTTACGATCATGAATATGATTTCACAGAGCATCCTATAACTAACTAATTATATATATATATATATATATATATATATATATATATATATATATATATATATATATGTGTGTGTGTGTGTGTGTGTGTGTGTGTGTGTGTGTGTGTGTGTGTGTGTGATCCTAAGTGATGATCACCTACTCTAGAATGACTTATCAAATTTTCATTAATTATTAATTTATTTATGATTTTTGTTATACCATTTTAGGGCCAATAATTATTACCTCTTTCTCTCTTTATAACCATTCTAGGACCAAGGGTCCATCACCTAGACCAACTTGGCGCGCCCTTTCCTACCAAGCGAGCCACCCCCCACGTCCCAGCCGACCGACCAAGCTGTCCCGCGCCTGCGTTCCAGCCAACCAACTGAGCCGCCCCCGCACCCGCCCAGCCGACCAAGCGAGCCACCTCACCTGAAATGACTTAATGTTTAGTGGATGGCTTAATGTATCCTAGAATGACTTAAATGTTACCTAGGCTTTAGAATGAGTTAATGTTACCTAGAATGACTTAAATGTTGTCTAGACTCTAAATCCTTAATATTTTCTGGAATGACTGAACTAATAATAAAGAAATGTCTGAGAAAAACAAGAAAGAATGGCTGAAAAACAAGAATAAACTTAATGTTTTTCTAAAAAATGACTTAATATTTATTAGAATGACTTAACATTGTATGAATGCTTGAATGACTTTACTTGGACTCTGAAATGACTTAATATTGTTTAGATGCTATAATGACTTAATATTGCTTAGAATGTCTGAACCAATAACAAGAAATGTTTGAGACACATAAAGAAAGACATAATGACTTAATTTACGCTAGAATGTCTGAAACAGAAAGGAAATTACTTAATAAGCACGCACGTGGCGCAGAGGGAGCTGCCTACGGTGCTGGCCCGTGGGATTGGTCTAGGTGATGAACCGTGTGTGTGTGTATATATATATATATGGAGGAGGTAATGGAAACCTAGGGCTTTCATTAGTACCATGAAGCCCTAGCCAGGTATACTCACGCGGTGTAAAGGTGCACGTCCGATCGTGTGCGGGTTCTAGCTCGGACGAATTTCAGCGTAAAACGTGAGCCAAAACAGCGTAAATGAGTACAAAGTTTAGCGTAAACCGTATATCTATTTCGCAACCGCGAATGGGGCCAGAAATTGCGGTGTAAAAACGCGTGCAGGTTCTAACTCGGGTGGATTTTAGCGTAAAACATGAACCAAAACAACATAAATGGGTATAGATTTTAACGTAAATCGCTGATCTATTTCGTAACAACAAATGGGACCCGAATTACAACGTGAAAATCACATGCATACGACAATGCGCGGGTTTTGGCTCAGACGAATTTAAGCCTAAAATATTGTAACACCCTAATTCCATCAATTAAGGGTAACTTAGTTTATATTATTAATTTACAATAGAAACAAAAATATTTATGCTTTCAAATAATGAAATGGTGATTTCTTGATTAGATAAATTTTGTCAAGTGTGTTGATGCATTCATGTCGAAGCATAAATTTTACTTGATTTGAATCAATTTTCGGAGTTAATCTTGTGAAGTAAATCTTATTTTATAAAATAATAGTGTCGGCGTTTCGACCCCGGGGGGTCCCTGGACCGACGAGTAAATTGTCGCTGCGTGTCTCAGCCTAGATGGGTCGGCGCGAGACGGAACACAAGGGGGAAACAGTAAGGGGAATCGCGGCCTCGTGTTGTCCTACGCCCAGGGCGGACGCGCTTGCAGTAGGGGGTTACAAGCGTTCGCGAGGGAGAGAGAGAGAGAGTCTGTGCGTCAACCCGTCCTCCCGCTCGGCCACCTTCTCGTACGAGGGCCATGTACCTTCCTTTTATAGATGTAAGGAGAGGGTCCAGGTGTACAACGGGGAGCGTAGCAATGTGCTAACGTGTCTAGCAGAGAGGAGCCAGAGTCCTATGTACATGCCGACGTGGCTGTTGGAGAGGTGTTGCTGCCCTGTTCATGTGATGTCGTGGCCGTCGGAGGAGCGCTTGAGCCCCGTGGAAGCACAGCTGTCGGGGCTGTCGGATCCTTGCTAACGTCTCCTTGCTTCCGCAAGGGGCTGAGAATCGCCGTCGTCATGGAGCACGCGGGGTGCCATCATTACCAGTTTTACCGGGGCGAGCCAAATGGGACGCCGGTCTTGTTCCCCGTAGCCTGAGCTAGCTAGGGGTAGGGTAATGATGGCCCCCCTGTGACGTGGTCGGTCCGAGCCCGAGGTCGGGTGAGGCGGTGACTCCTCCGAGGTCGAGGCTGAGTCCAAGCCCTGGGGTCGGGCGAGGCGGAGACTGTCTTCCGGAGTCGAGGTTGAGTCCGAGCCCTAGGGTCGGGCGAGGCGGAGACCTTCTTCCAAGGTCGAGGTGGAGTCCGAGCCCTAGGGTCGGGCGAGGCGGAGACTGTCTTCCAGAGTCGAGGTTGAGTCCGAGCCCTGGGGTCGGGCGAGGCGGAGACCGTCTTTCGGAGTCGAGGTTGAGTCCGAGCCCTAGGGTCGGGCGAGGCGGAGACCGTCTTCCGGAGTCGAGGTTGAGTCCGAACCCTGGGGTCGGGCGAGGCGGAGACTGTCTTCTGAGGTCGAGGTGGAGTCCGAGCCCTGGGGTCGGGCGAGGCGGAGCTTCCTATGGCGCTCGAGGCTGGACTTGGCTGCTGTCAGCCTCACCTTGGCGGGTGGCACAGCAGTCGGAGCAGGGCAGGCGACGCTGTTTTCCTATCAGGTCGGTCAGTGGAGCGGCGAAGTGACTGCGGTCACTTCGGCCCTGTCGACTGAGGAGCGCGCGTCAGGATAAGGTGTCAGGCGATCCTTGCATTGAATGCTCCTGCGATCCGGTCGGCTGGCGAGGCGATCTGGCCAAGGTTGCTTCTCCGCGAAGCCTGCCCGAGCTGGGCCTCGGGCGAGTCGAAGGTGCGCCCGTTGCTTGAGGAGACCCTCGGGCGAGACGTGAATCCTCCTGGGTCGGCTGTCTTTTCCCGAGGCTGGGCTCGGGCGAGGTGAGATCGTGTCCCTTGAGTGGACGGAGCCTTGACCTGAATTGCGCCCATCAGGCCTTTGCAGCTTTGTGCTGATGGGGGTTACCGGCTGAGATTAGGAGTCTTGGGGGTACCCCTAATTATGGTCCCCGACAGTAGCCCCCGAGCCTCGAAGGGAGTGTTGGTACTCGCTTGGAGGCTTTTGTCGCACTTTTTTGCAAGGGCACCGGCCTTTCTCGGTTGCATTTCGTTCCGGTGGGTGCGCGCGAGCGCACCCATCGGGTGTAGCCCCCGAGGCCTCGGAGGAGTGGTTTGGCTCCTCCGAGGTCTTAGTGTGTTTTGTGATGCCTCGGCCGGTCTGGTTGTTCCCTCATGCGAACTGGTCGTTGCCCGGGTGCATAGTCAGGTTTCGAGTTCTCGGGCTGGTATGTTGATGCTGTCAACGGTTTGGCCGGAGCCAGGTTTGCGAGAGCAGCCCCCGAGCCTCCGCACAGAGCGAGAGGACGGTCAAGGACTGACTCGGCTTTTATCATACGCCCCATCGTCGCCTTTCCGCAAGGAGGAGGGGGGGAAAGCGCCATGTTGCCCTCAGAGGGCGCCGAACATGGTGTCTCCAGTGAGTTGCTAACGGGTGATCCGAGTGGACGCCCGTGCCCCGTTTGATACGGGTCGGCTAGTGGCCCAGAGGCGCGCTCCAAAAGTACCTGCAGGTGATTTGCCGGACCCGGTCCCGTTTGATTGGGTCCGAGGGCTCGATGCCTCCCTCTGATGGGATTCCGTTACAGAATCGCTCCTGCTGGTCTCGGAAATGTCCTAGGGTACCTCGGAAGCGTAGCCCAAGCCTCGGCCATGTATCGGACGTACCCAAAGTCATCCCTCGCTCTGCGTGCTCTGAGGCGGCTGTCGAACCCTTCGGGGGGCCAGCCTTCGAACCCCTGATCAGTAGTAGGCGCGGAGCCCGAGTGGCCTGAGGCGGCTGTCGAACCCTTCCGAGGGGCCAGCCTTCGAACCTCTGACCAGTAGTGGGCGCAGAGCCCGAGTGCTCTGAGGCGGCTGTCGAACCCTTTCGAGGGGGCGCCTTCGAACCTCTGATCAGTAGGAGGGCTCGGGGTCCGCTTCCTTCGCGGAGAAGGATCCCTTTTGGAGTATCCCCTTTCCCGGTCCCTGTAGCAAGAGAGAGAAAGGGGAAGAGGAAAAGGATACGAAATTGAACGACGTGGCGCACCTTTTTTGACGCAGTCATTATGGCGGAGGTGAAGCGTCGCCCGCTTCGCCTGCCAAAGGTGTCGCCTGCCCTGCCGCAGAGTCAATACGACGGGACGAGTGGTTGGCGGGGCAGCCGTTGTGCATGCGCGAGCCGTTCGAGGAACGGAACACGGGTGCGTCGTCTTCACGCCGTGGCAGAGGGCTCTCTCACTGTCCCAGGAGGGGACGTGAGCCTACAGACGATTTGACTGCTGCTTCCGCCTACCTACCGCCGCCATTACTGCCGGCCCACTTTTGGCCATATCGACCATCGCACCTTCTCCCGCGGGCCGCGGTGGACTGACCCGTGACCGATGTGCTCGGTCAGCACTGTTGGGCCATGCGCAGGGTTGCCTCGAGTCGAGGCACCGGTTCTGCAGTCGAGAAGGCGCGGTACTGGCGCAAGTGGCGGTGCAGTTTCTCGCACGTAGTAACCGGCGCGCCGGTTACATGACGTGTGGGCCTGGGCCCCCATGCTGGACGCGTCGAAGTCGAAAGGGTGCGTCCACTTGGTGCAGTTGCATGCCGCCTGCATGGCGGTGCGCCCTTTCACTCGTTGGTCTGGGCGAAAGTGGAGGAGTGCTCGTAACCGCTGGGCAGTTACGTGCTCCGCGCGCGGCGGTTTGGCTTCTTCTGTCCTGGGCCAGCTTGCATGACGCGCTGGACCCAGCCCCCATGTCGTAGGGGGAGGACCTTGGAGCGTGTTGGTGAAGACTCAGTCCGCGACGGTTGAGGACGCAAGTGGGGAGAGTCACCTTTAAAAAGGGGGACGACCCCCTTGGATGGCAGCCATGCCTTCGCACTCCCCTCATGCATCGCGTCCTTCCACCTTCCGAGCCCCCGGATGGGGAGCGCCCGCGTTACTTTCGTCTTGCTGTCGTTGGAGGAGCGCAACTTCGCGGAAGTTGGTACCTTTCAGCCATCGCTCGGCTTCAAGGATTTTCATCAGGCAGCCCGGCTGCATCCCCTTGCCGATGGTCACCCAAGACAGTGACCACCAGTTTGATGGTGGGGAGAAGCAAGCCGGGCTGCGGCCTCTGCCCCGCCCTTAGCTTCAAGGATCTTCATCATCCTTGCTGGGGAGGAGGGCGAGGCGAGCCGGGGCCTGCCTTCGCGTGGGCTGGCGTCCCGCTTCTTCCTCCAGCTTCTGGGGGTGGAAACCATCCTCCAGCTCTGCAAAGGAGGTGCCCTCCAGCCATGCCGGGGAAAGCGAACTGTTGCTGCCCAGCCAGGGTGCAACATTCCGTCCTTTGTCCGAGCGACGGTGGCCAGCCGCACCGTGGGGTCTCCCAACACGTCGTACGCCGTGAGGGCTGCACTCGTGTTCTGGGACGGTCCCATTCTCGTTTTCATGGCGAGGACGGGAGTGAGGACCTGCCGGTGCGCTTTGGGGCGGCCGGCACCCGCTGGTGCGGTGTTTGTGGGCAGGTGGACGCCGCTGTCGGTGCTGAGGTGGTGGCAGCTGGAGAAAGCTTCTCCGCCGACGAGACCATCAGCGCCACCCGCGGACTGACCTCCGACTCTTTGGCTTTAATATCTGGTTCTCGTCCCTTGAGTGGGGACACGAACGAGAGCCTTCCGATGGTAGCGTCCGTCCTGGGACCATCGCTGCTCCTGCAGAGGTCGCTAGCGAGTCGCCCGGAGTTTGTCGTCCCGCAGGCTCTCCGATGTGGAGGTTGTTCATACCCGCGGGAGTGGAACCGGAGTTCCGTTTGTAATGACACCTTGAGTGTCGGTGTTTGTTCATTGTGGCTGTCAGGGCCTGAACATGTGTGTATCTGGGCGTAAAGCCATGTTTCTTCCTCATTTCGAGCACTAGGACTCGCCTGTCGACTAGCTGAACCGCTTAACCAAGTGTGAGTTGCCTCGTGCGGAAGGTGACGAGTGAGGTATCTGTATCCCTGAGGCGTAGGAGTCCCTCGGCTCGGTTGGCCTTGCCGCCCAAGGCTTCTCTTGCTCAGTGAAGGAACCCTCGGCTGCTCTATGATGAGCCGAAGCCGGAGGCAGCGGTGTCAGCATGGACAGAGGCAGAGTTGGCTAGAGAAGAAACTTCGTCGGCCCAGGAGCAGGGGACTTCCCAGGCCGAGGAGGCGTAGCAGCGGCGGCCGGAGCCTGGCCGAGTCATCCACTGGCGGGACCAACGCCGGAGTCGGGCTGCCGAGGCCATGAGCCGGGCTGATGTCCTCGGGGGACAGCTGGCTGAGGCTACGGAGCAGCTGATCAAGCCGTCTGCTTGGGCCGGGTTCCTGGAGGAGGCCCTGGCGGCGATGGCTCAGGCGTGGTGCCGACATCTTCCTTCGAGGTGGAGATCCTCCGACCGTATCGTCGTCCGAGGCCGGGCCGGATTCCGCCGAAGGTGGAGTCGACGCCGAGGGTGCTGCTGCCCCCCCTATTGATGTCTGAACCTGCAGGATCAGTTTGTCTATAGTGTGCGTATGTTTTTTGCGGCCGCTGAGGCCCAAACATACCATCGTTGTGTTGTAAAGCTGCGTTTCTTTCCCCCTTGTTTCGAGTATCAGGACTTGTTCGTCGGTAGCAGAATCGTTTATCCGAGCGAGAGATACTTATTGCGGAAGGTGATGAGTGAGGTATCCGTATCCCAGAGGCGTAGGAGTTCCTCGGCTCGGTCGGCCTTGCCGCTTACGTGTACTCTTACTCGTCCGTAGGATTCTGTTATCAATATAGTCGAGAAGGCACGAAAAATCGTTTCGGCAGAAAAGTTTTCGAGCGTTAAGACTTGTTCGGTCAGCGGAATCGCTTATCCGAGCGTGAGTTACTTATCGCAGAAGGTGATGAGTGAGGTATCCGTATCCCGGAGGCGTAGGAGTCCCTTGGCTCGGTCGACCTTGCCGCTTACGTGTACTCCGTCGTTTTCAGGATCCCACTATCGAAGTAGTCGAAAAGCACGAAAGATGTTCTGGCAGAAAGACTTTTTCCGAGGAAAATTTTAACGCAGAGGGGGTTCCCCCCTTCTAGCCCCCGAGGGAGGGTCGGGCTTTGCCGAGGCAAGGCTGACCCTTCCTTGATGGTTAGACTTTATTTGCGTATGTAAACGAGGTGTATGAACGACTTAAAAACATCTTAAGGGTAGAAGCGATGTAGCTGTCGGATGTTCCAAGCGTTGCTGTAGACCTCGCCTTGACTGTTGGCCAGCTTGTATGTTCCGGGCTTCAAAATCTTGGCGATGATGAACGGCCCTTCCCAGGGAGGCGTGAGCTTGTGGTGCCCTCGGGCGTCTTGTCGTAGCCGAAGCACCAAGTCGCCCACCTGGAGGTCTCGGGACCGAACCCCTCGGGCATGGTAGCGTTGCAGGGACTGCTGATACCGTGCCGAGTGTAGTAAGGCCATGTCCCGAGCCTCTTCCAGCTGGTCCAGTGAGTCTTCTCGGCTGGTCTGGTTGCTTCGGTCGTCGTACTCCCTAGTCCTCGGGGATCCATATTCTAAGTCTGTGGGCAAGATAGCCTCGGCCCCATAGACTAGAAAGAACGGCGTGAAGCCCGTGGCTCGGCTTGGCGTCGTTCTCAGACTCCAGACCACTGAGGGGAGTTCCTTCATCCATCGCCTGCCGAATTTGTTGAGGTCGTTGTAGATCCGTGGCTTGAGTCCTTATAGAATCATGTTGTTGGCACGCTCTACCTGCCCATTTGTCATGGGGTGGGCTACGGCGGCCCAGTCCACCCGGTTATGGTGGTCCTTGTAGAAGTCCAGGAACTTTCTGCCAGTGAACTAGGTGCCGTTGTCAGTGATGATGGAGTTTGGGACCCCGAAGCGATGGATGATGTTGGTGAAGAACGCCACCGCCTGTTCGGACCTGATGTTGTTTAGGGGTCGGACCTCAATCCACTTGGAGAATTTGTCGATAGTGACCAGCAGGTGCGTGTAGCCCCCGGGTGCCTTCTGCAAGGGACCGACAAGGTCCAGACCCCACACAGCAAACGGCCAGGTGATGGGTATTGTTTGCAGGGCCTGAGCGGGCAGGTGCGTCTGCCTTGCGTAGAATTGACACCCTTGGCGGGTGCGTACAATCCTAGTGGCGTCGGCCACCGCGGTTGGCAAGTAGAAACCCTGTCGGAAAGCATTTCCAACAAGGGCTCGAGGCGCTGCGTGATGACCGCAAGCCCCCGAGTGTATTTCTTGCAATAGTTCCTGACCTTTGGCGATGGATATGCATCGCTGGAGGATGCCTGAGGGGCTGCGGTGGTAGAGCTCCTTTCCGTCACCCAGCAAGACGAACGACTTGGCGCGCCGCGCTAGTCGCCGAGCTTCGGCTCTGTCGAGGGGTAGCTCTCCTCGGTGGAGATACTGCAGGTACGGGGTCTGCCAGTTTCGATTAGGCGGGACCCCATTCCGCTCTTCCTCGACGCGCAGTGCCTCACCCTCGGGGGCCGAGGGTGCCTCGGGCTGAGCCGAGGGCGCCTCGGGCAGAGCCGAGACCTTCTCGGGCTTGGGCGTGTCGTCGGTCTTGACTGAGGGTTGATGTAGGTCTCGGGAGAAGACGTCCGGAGGAACCGTTGTCCGCCCCGAGGCTATCTTAGCCAGCTCGTCTGCAGTCTCGTTGTATCGTCGAGCGATGTGGTTGAGCTCGAGCCCGTAGAACTTGTCCTCTAGGCGCCGAACCTCATCGCAGTAGGCTTCCATCTTCAGGTCGCGGCAATGGGAGTTCTTCATGACTTGGTCGATGACAAGCTGCGAGTCGCCACAAGCGTCGAGGCGCCGGACCCCTAGCTTGATGGCGATGCGCAACCCGTTAACCAGAGCCTCGTACTCGGCCACATTGTTGGACGCCGGGAAATGGAGGCGCAGCACGTAGCGGAGGTGCTTCCCGAGGGGCGAGATGAAGAGCAGGCCCGCGCCCGCTCCTGTCTTCATCAGCGACCCATCGAAAAACATGGTCCAGAGTTCTGGTTGGATCGGAGCTGCTGGAAGCTGGGTGTTGACCCATTCAGCCACAAAGTCCGCCAAAACTTGGGACTTGATGGCCTTCCGAGGGGCGAACGAGATTGTCTCGCCCATGATCTCCACCGCCCACTTTGCAATCCTACCCGAGGCCTCTTGGCACTGGATGATCTATCCTAGGGGGAAGGATGACACCACAGTCACCGGATGAGACTCGAAGTAGTGTCGCAACTTTCGCCGTGTCAGAATTACCGCGTACAGTAGCTTCTGAATTTGCGGGTAGCGGATTTTGGTCTCGGACAGTACCTCACTGATGAAGTAGACCGGCCTCTGGATGGGCAATGCGTGCCCCTCTTCTCGTCTCTCGACCACGATCGCGACGCTGACCACCTGAGTGGTAGCGGCGACGTAGATCAAGAGGGCTTCTCCGGCAGCGGGGGGCACCAAGATGGGCGCGCTTGTAAGGAGCACCTTTAGGTTCCCGAGGGCTTCCTCGTCCTCGAGGGTCCAAGTGAAGCGCTCGGTCTTCCTTAAGAGGCGGTACAGAGGTAGGCCTCTTTCGCCGAGGCGCGAGATGAAACGGCTTAGAGCCGCAAGGCATCTCATGACCCTCTGTAGTCCTTTCAAGTCCTTTATGGGCCCCATGTTGGTGATGGCCGCGATTTTCTCCGGGTTGGCCTCGATGCCCCGCTCGGAGACGATGAACCCCAGGAGCATGCCTCGATGGACTCCGAAGACACACTTCTCGGGATTGAGTTTTACGCCTTTCGTCTTGAGACACTTGAATGTCGTTTCAAGGTCGGAGAGGAGGTCGGAGGCTTTCCTCGTCTTGACTACAATGTCATCGACGTAAGCCTCGACCATTCAACCAATGTGCTCTCCAAACACGTGGTTCATGCACCTTTGGTATGTCGCACCCGCATTCCTCAAACCAAATGGCATAATAATGTAGCAGTACATGCCAAAAGGTGTGATGAAAGAAGTCGTGAGCTGGTCGGACTCTTTCATCCTGATTTGGTGATACCCTGAGTAGGCATCGAGGAATGACAGGGTTTCGCACCCAGCAGTAGAATCCACGATTTGATCGATGCGAGGCAGAGGGTAGGGAACTTTTGGACATGCTTTGTTTAGACCAGTGTAGTCTACACACATCCGCCATTTCCCGCCTTTCTTTCTCACAAGCACAGGGTTGGCTAGCCATTCGGGATGGAATACCTCTTTGATGAACCCTGCAGCCATCAGCTTGTGGATTTCCTCGCCTATGGCTCTGCGCTTTTCTTCGTCGAATCGGCGCAGAGGCTGCTTCACGGGTCGGGCTCCAGCTCGGTTATCCAGCGAGTGCTCGGCGACATCCCTTGGTATGCCAGGCATGTCCGAGGGACTCCACGCAAAAACCTCAGCGTTCGCGCGGAGAAAGTCGACGAGCACTGCTTCCTGTTTGGGGTCGAGCTCGGAGCCGATCCGGATCTGCTTGGAGGCGTCGTTGCTGGGGTCGAGAGGGACGGACTTAACCGCCTCTGCTGGCTCGAAGTTGTCAGCGTGGCGCTTTGCATCTGGAGCCTCCTTGGAGAGGCTCTCCAGGTCGGCGATGAGGGCCTCGGCGTACTCCACGCACTCAACGTCGCATTCGTATGCGTGTCGGTACATGGAGCCGACGGTGATGACCCCGTTGGGGCCTGACATCTTGAGCTTGAGGTAGGTGTAGTTGGGGACGGCCATGAACTTGGCGTAGCATGGTCTCCCCAGCACTGCGTGGTAGGTTCCTCGGAACCCGACCACCTCGAACGTGAGGGTTTCCTTTTAGAAGTTGTAGGGAGTCCCGAAGCAGACGGGCAGATCGAGTTGCCCAAGGGGTTGGACGCGTTTCCCGGGGATGATCCCGTGAAAGGGCGTCGCGCCGGCCCGGATCGAGGACAGATCGATCTGCAGGAGCCCGAGGGTCTCGGCGTAGATGATGTTGAGGCTGCTGCCTCCGTCCATGAGGACCTTGGTAAGCCTGACGTTGCCGACGACAGGATCGACAACGAGCGGGTACTTTCCCGGGCTCGACACGCGGTCGGGATGGTCGCCTTGGTCGAAGGTGATGGGCTTGTCTGACCAGTGTAGGTAGACTGGCGCCGCCACCTTCACCGAGCAGACCTCCCGGTGCTCTTGCTTGCGGTGCCGAGCCGAGGCGTTCACCACTTGCCCACCGTAGATCATGAAGCAGTCGTGGACCTCGGGGAACTCCTCTGCCTTGTGATCCTCCTTCTTGTCATTGTTGTGGGCTCTGCCACCTTCCGCCGGGGGCCCGGCCTTGTGGAAGTAGCGTCGAAGCATGACGCACTCCTCAAGGGTGTGCTTGATGGGACCCTGATGATAGGGGCACGACTCCTTGAGCATCTTGTCGAACAGGTTGGCGCCTCCGGGAGGCTTCCGAGGGTTCCTGTGCTCGGCGGCGGTGACAAGGTCTGCGTCGGCGGCGTCGCATTTTGCTTGCGACTTCTTCTTGCCCTTCTTCCTTGCGCCGCGCTGAGCGGACGCCTCGGGGATGTCTTCTGGCTGGCGCCCATGAGGCTGCTTGTCCTTCCGGAAGATGGCCTCGACTGCCTCCTGACCAGAGGCGAACTTGGTGGCGATGTCCATCAGCTCGCTCGCCCTGGTGGGAGTCTTGCGACCCAGCTTGCTCACCAGGTCGCGGCAAGTGGTGTCGGTGAGGAACGCGTCGATGACATCCGAGTCGGTGATGTTGGGCAGCTCGGTGCGCTGCTTTGAAAATCGTCGGATGTAGTCCCGCAGGGATTCTCTCGGCAGCTGGCGGCAGCTTCGGAGATCCCAAGAGTTCCCAGGGCGCACGTATGTGCCCTGGAAGTTGCCGGCGAAGGCTTTGACCAGGTCGTCCCAGTTGGAGATCTGCGCAGGAGGCAGATGTTCCAGCCAGGCTCGGGCGGCGTCGGAGAGGAACAGGGGAAGGTTGCGGATGATGAGGTTGTCATCGTCCGTTCCACCCAGCTGGCAGGCCAGCCGGTAGTCCGCGAGCCACAGTTCCGGCCTTGTCTCCCCCGAGTACTTGGTGATGGTAGTCGGGGTTCGGAACCGGGTCGGGAACGGCACCCGTCGTATGGCCCGGCTGAAAGCTTGCGGACCGGGTGGTTCGGGCGAGGGGCTCCGATCCTCCCCGCTGTCGTAGCGTCCCCCATGCCTGGGGTGGTAGCCTCGACGCACCTTCTCGTCAAGGTGGGCTCGACGGTCGCGGCGGTGGTGCTCGTTGCCGAGGCAACCCAGGGCCGCAGGCGCTGTGTTCCGCGTGCGCCCGGTGTGGACCGAGGCTTCCCGCATGAATCGGGAAGTCACGGCGCGATGCTCCGGGGGGTACCCCTGCCTTCGGGAGGCAGAGCTTTCGGCCCGTCGGACCGCGGCATCTTCCAGGAGATTCTTGAGCTCTCCCTGGATACACCGCCCCTCGGTGGTGGATGGTTCCGGTATCGCTCGGAGTAGTATTGCTGCTGCAGCCAGGTTCTGGCCGACCCCACTTGAAGCCGGGGGCAGCCTTGCCCTGGCATCGTCGGCGATGCGGTGCTGGACGTCCTGGGCCAGATGACGCGCTTCTCCAGCCGGTGCTCGGCCTGCCCACTCCTGCCCGATATTTTGCTGGAGCTGCACAAGTTGTCCTGCTTCCTCGTCGAGCCTGGCCTGCATCTCGCGGATTTGCTCGAGGTGTGCGTCCTGACCCCCCGCAGGGACTGGGACCACAGCTAGCTCCCGAAGGATGTCAACGCGAGGCGCAGGCCTAGGGGGATCGCCGTCCTCCAGCATACCAAGGTGGTTGCCTTCGTCGAGACCCCCTAGATCGACGTGGAAACATTCGCGACTTGGGCCACAGTCCTCGTCGTCAAGGTTGTGGCCATCATCGGAGCAATCGGAGAGGCAGTAGTCACATGCGGTCATGAAGTCCCGCATGGCACTGGGGTTACCGAGCCTGGAGAAATCCCAACCAGAGTCGGGCTCATCATCTTCCTCGGAACCCGAGGGCCCGTAGGTCGAGACGGCCGTCAGTCGGTCCCAGGTTGACCGCATATGGTACCCCGGAAGGTTTGGATATGCCTTTATGAAAGCGTCCACCGAAGTGGGATCGCTCGGTGGGTCGAAGCTGAATCTAAAAGGCACTAGATGGGAAACGGACGGTACCTCTTGATTGACGGATGGTGACGAAGTCGCGTCACGGACGGACTGCACCGTTATCTCAGGTACGAGGCTAATGCCCAGCAAGCCCTTCGCGAGCGTGCGGGCGTTGTCCGTCTGCTTGGGGTTGGTGTGTTGCGGGGAAACGACGCTCGTCTTTGTCTCAGATGCGAGGTCAACGCCCGACGTGTCCCCCGCTGGGGCGCCGGCACCGTCGACTCGCTCGACAACCGACGAGGTGGCGCCTCCTGCTTGGCCATGGTTGCCCCGCCTCCTCCTCCGTCGGCGGGATAGGTGACGGGACAGACCCGGATGTTGCTCTTCCGCCACGTGGGGAAGACTTCGTCGATTCCGCCGCTGGCGGGCAGGCTGACGGCCACCATTGTCGTTGTCGCGTGGCGGAGGAAGGAGTATCATGTCGTAGCTGCCGTCGAGGGACATGAACTCAAGACTCCTGAAACGGAGCAGCGTCCCGGGCTGGAGAGGTTGCTGGAGACTACCCATCTAGAGCTTGACGGGAAGCTGTTCGTCAACACGCAGCAGGCCCCTACCTGGCGCGCCAACTGTCGGCGTTTTGACCCCGGGGGGTCCCTGGACCGACGAGTAAATTGTCGCTGCGTGTCCCAGCCCAGATGGGTCGGCGCGAGACATAACACAAGGGGGAAACAGTAAGGGGAATCACGGCCTCGTGTTGTCCTGTGCCCAGGGCGGATGCGCTTGCAGTAGGGGGTTACAAGCGTTCGCGAGGGAGAGAGAGAGCTTGTGCGTCAGCCCGTCCTCCCGCGTGGCCACCTTCTCGTACAAGGGCCCTGGACCTTCCTTTTATAGATGTAAGGAGAGGGTCCAGGTGTACAACGGGGAGCGTAGCAATGTGCTAACGTGTCTAGCAGAGAGGAGCCAGAGTCCTATGTACATGCCGACGTGGCTGTTGGAGAGGTGTTGCTGCCCTGTTCATGTGATGTCGTGGCCGTTGGAGGAGCGCTTGAGCCCCGTGGAAGCACAGCTGTCGGGGCTATCAGATCCTTGCTGACGTCTCCTTGCTTCCGCAAGGGGCTGAGAACCGCCGTCGTCATGGAGCACACGGGGTGCCATCATTACCTATTTTACCGGGGCGAGCCAGATGGGACGTCGGTCTTGTTCCCCGTAGCCTGAGCTAGCTAGGGGTAGGGTAATGATGGTCCCCCTGTGACGTGGTCGGTCCGAGCCCGAGGTCGGGCGAGGCGGTGACTCCTCCGAGGTCGAGGCTGAGTCCGAGCCCTGGGGTCGGGCGAGGCGGAGACCGACTTCCGGAGTCGAGGTGGAGTCCGAGCCCTGGGGTCGGGCGAGGCGGAGACCGTCTTCCGGAGTCGAGGTTGAGTCCGAGCCCTCGGGTCGGGCGAGGCGGAGACCGTCTTCCGGAGTCGAGGTTGAGTCCGAGCCCTGGGGTCGGACGAGGCGGAGACCGTCTTCCGAGGTCGAGGTGGAGTCTAAACCCTGGGGTCGGGCGAGGCGGAGCTTCCTATGGCGCTCGAGGCTGGACTTGGCTGCTGTCATCCTCACCCTGGCGGGTGGCACAGCAGTCGGAGCAGGGCAGACAGCGCTGTTTTCCTGTCAGGTCGGTCAGTGGAGCGACAAAGTGACTGCGGTCACTTCAGCCCTGTCGACTGAGGAGCGCGCGTCAGGATAAGGTGTCAGGCGTTCCTTGCATTGAATGCTCCTGCGATCCGGTCGGCTGGCGAGGCGATCTGGCCAAGGTTGCTTCTCCGTGAAGCCTGCCCGAGCTGGGCCTCGGGCGAGTCGAAGGTGCGCCCGTTGCTTGAGGAGACCCTCGGGCGAGACGTGAATCCTCCTGGGTCGGCTGTCTTTGCCCGAGGCTGGGCTCGGGTGAGGCGAGATCGTGTCTGGACGGAGCCTTGACCTGAATTGCGTCCATCAGGCCTTTGCAGCTTTGTGCTGATGGGGGTTACCAGCTGAGATTAGGAGTCTTGGGGGTACCCCTAATTATGGTCCCCGACAAATAGTGAAATTTTAAAATAATATTGCTTGGAATATGCATTTTGATAATTTTAGTTTGCAAGTATTTGCAAGAAATCTATTATTGGTACTTGATTTCAATCCCTTCGGGGTATAAAAAACAAGGCAACACAAGTTATTGAGTCGCAAGTTTCCCTCTTCATTTAATCTTCCTTCAAAGGTTAATTGAAGGGAAAATGAAGGGTGAAAATATACATATCCTCAACAAGAGTAAAAATATACAAATAATGGAGAACATGTTATATAACTCATTTGCACGTTTTACCTTAAGTTTTATTCCTTATAATATAATAAACAGTTACAAGCATACCTTTGGCTTTACAAGAATAAGAACTCGAAAGTAACTTCGGAAGCTGAACAAATGAGAGTTTTCCGCCCCCAAAAAGATAATTTATGTAGAGCACTGTTTATCTATTTATATGAAAGATGAACCGCCTTTTTACAAAATTAAAACGTGTCCATAAAGTTTATACATTCGGTGTATAAACAATAAAGGGTATCATTGTCTCTTCTTTTTATCATCTTGTCGCTAGAATTTTATAATTTTTTTCTTCCGGCTTCGCGTGACTTCTATCTTCGTCTTTCCGTGTTGTTGTCATGAAGGTAGTACTTTCGTCTTTGCTTGATTCATTCTGAAGGTGGTCTTTGTCGAAACATGTATCAGAGAATAATGATTAACTATTGTTTTGAGGACCTAAGGACGAAGGCTCCCAACATCTATTTTATTTAATTTTATTTCCTTATGTGAATATATTTTTAAAAATAATAGACTTTTCCTAAAAATATTTTCTATAAAATAAATACTTATTTAAGTTAATGGTATTTGTGGTATTATTCTATTCTTTTGAATATATGTATTTATACACGTGAAATTTTGAAAGCATAGGAAAAGAAACCGAAAATTAAAAAAAACGCACGCTCACCAGCCCATGGCCTGGTGGCCCAGCTGGACACCCGCAGCCCCATTCCCTTTCGTCGTATGGCAGGTGGGCCCAGCCACTGCTTCGTCTTGCAGACGCACAACCAGACGGACATCGTAGCCGCATCAGCCGGACGCCGTCGCGACGGACATCGCAGCCGCCAGCGCGCCTCCACGCCTCTCGCCCCCTAGCCTCCTTGCACATTGTGTTTTGTGGAGGAGCAAATATAATTTATATGTTGAAAGTGTAATTCTCTAATGAGATAGCTTTTTGGGGAATGTTGGTTCAATAGAACTAAAGTCCGCTTTTATGCGTACGTGTGTCGTAACCCTACAGGTTCGGTGGGCGTGCTGTGTGTGCGGGCGATCCGTCAGACACGCAATGTGTCGGCGGTCTGGTTCTAACAATTGATATCAGAGCCAGATTAGCCCAGTGCATTCTTAGATAAATCTCGTCTCACAAATTGTGAGAGTGAGATTGTTGGGAATAGTCTCACATTGTGTGTTGCGGAGGAGCAACCATTATTTATATGGTTGAAGGTGCAACCCCTAATTGGCTAGTTTTTTGGGGGGAGTGTTGACCCAAGAGACCTAAAGTCCAGTGTTATATGTGTGGGTACGTGTGTCGCGGCCCGACGACCTGTATGGGTGTGGGTGTGTACGGGCGGTCCGACGCACACGTCATGTGTCGACGATCTGGTTCTAACATGCCGGTCTCTCTCCCTCCCCTCACGCCTCGCGCTCGTGGATCCCATTGATGGCGAGCATCACCATTGTCGGCTCTCTCTTTCTCTCCCACTCGCGGCGTCCACCAATAATGGCCTCTACGACCTCCCTTCTCCCCCATTGACGATCTCTCTGCTTCCCTCCCTAGCCTATAAAGCTTCGCCACACCCCCTGCTATGTGCTCTCTTTTCGCTGTCGTGTTGTGACTTCGTTGACGTTCCACGCCAGCAACATTCTCAGCTTGTTGAATCCCCAGTTAGCACAGCACCCACGCCGTGCACTGCTACTATTCACCGTCACCGAAGCTCACCCCGGTGTCCCTTTTCCGCGTCACCATCGTCATCCAAGGCACCGTCGTGACATCGCCGGAGCTATCGCCCTTGTCATCATTTGTCGTTGGCTCGCCTTCGTCGCCTTGTCGTGCACCTGCTCGCTCCTCCTCTGCGCCTTCCCTCGCCTCCATGCCATTGTTGCTTATCGAAGATAGAAGGAGACCCATATTTTTACAAACTACTCCTCGTTGTCTATAGCTAATTGTGAGCTAACCCATGTGGTAGTTTTTGTTTTAAAATAAAATATTTAGAATCTAAACAAAGTGATTTTTGTTGTGTAGATCTATCTTTATTTAGAATTTGTTGTTTTATTAGCTACCCCTCCTAGTCTACCTTTATTTATGTGTAGATCTATGTTACAATTTATTATAAAATGTATATTAAGAATCCAAATAGTAGACATGGCTTTGTTAGTTTCATAATTATGTGATTATTAGCATTTTAATTAGTATTTCCAACAACACGTATTTTCATGGTTTAATTTGAATTACGGTTGTTATACAAGAAATAATATTTAGCAAGTTAATCATTGTTTCGTTAAGCTTTGTAATTATGTAATAAAACTCTTTAATTATGTGTTTTCAATAGTTTGTGTGCTCTCATAAATCAATTTAAATTATGTTTGTTATAGTCAATTTTGCGTAGTTTTCTAATTATGAGGTTAAAAACAATTGTAGTTCAGCTTTTCTTAATGAAAAGTACTAGATAAATAACTTGATTTTTGCGGTTTGTGTAATTTTTTGGTCTCTTGATTGCTTTGAAAACATTGCTAGATTGTTAGTTATGACTGTTTTGCAAGTTATGTCTCTAGGGAAGACACACATGTTACTTGTAGGCATTGTTTGCAGCTATGAGTATCATCATTTTCCTTGTCATCTGCACACATTTATGGAAATTGAGAAGAATTAACCACAATACTTTTTTAATCTCTGCAGGATTCAGGGCACACCAGTGCTTAAACACATTTTGAAACTTTATAAGTATAATGCAAAAACAATTGGTAATATGCAACTACTCTAGAATAAGAATGTGCACACGCTATATCTTGCAGATTGAATTCCGTTACATTCCTTGCACTAATATGTTTTCTCACGTCTCCAGTAGCTAATAGTAAACTTTCACACTAGACATCATTTGCACTTCTCGATTTATTTTTTCAATGTTATGCGTACCATGGTGGGCTGATTGGTACTCAACACCTCGTCCCGAGCACAGCTTGCAGAAGATAGAGAGCCATATAAAACGCCTTGATGAGTATTTGGGCCAGTTTGTAGAAGATTCAAAGCATGCTTAGCAGTCTCTAACCATGGCAGAGGCTAGGCATTATTGTGGGCTGCCTTGGATCTTCGTCATAACAAGCTGGAAAGATCCTATTAACGGTTCATATTTTGTTTGCAGGATATGGAACTCAGTGGTTTTCTCTACGTTACGAAAGCTGAAAGAGTCTTTTCTACTCATTTAAATGCTAACAGTGCTATTATAGTGAAACAGAGTCTTACGTGTATGTACCAATAGCTAAACTTTAAACACAACATTATCATAGTAGAGTATACGAATAATTATACCTTATATCTCTACTACTCCTTAAGTCTCTACTGTAGGCGTCCACACCCCGCGGTTCTGCCTTCTCGCCCCGCGGCAACCGCCCCCGCCTCTGTCTCCCGCAATCGCCGCTCACTACCGCGATACCCGCCCGTCCATCCACGCCCGCGCGGTCGCGTCCGCCATCTCTCCTCGCCCCACTCTCATCTCTCCCGCAATCCCCGCGGTCTCTCTCAGATCCGCGTCCGCGACATCCTCCACGCCAGATCCCGCGTTCTCCATGGAAGGCGACATCCTCCGCCCTGGATCGCCACGCTCGGCTCTCTCCGCGTCCGCCCTCTTCATGGGGCCGTGCCCCCGCTTGCCCTCGCGCGAGCGACCCCTACCCTGGTGCACCGTGCCCCCGCCCGCCCTGCTGGCACGATGAGGTTGGACGGCGTAGTGAGCCACCGCCCGGCTGGCACGGTGAGCCTGCCGCCGCCCCTCACGGCGATCGTCGCGATGGTAGACTCGAACGCGGCCGTGTTAACCGTCCGCCCGTCCCCGACCGCCCCGAACTCCCTCAGATCGTAGACGGGCGGGAAGGCCGCCCACTGCCCCAACGACGCCACGGCGTGCTTCGGCATCGGCGGGCGCGTGTAGAGCCACACGCGACCCACGGAGGTGCTCTACCACAGGAAGACGAGCGCGAAGCCCAGCAACCAGAGCGCGAGCAGGCAAGCCCTGAACGGGGCCGGGGCCCACTGCCGGTGGTTGTGCGTGGAGCCTCCACCCCGCCGCGGGGAGGAAACGACCACCCCGGCGGCCGCCCCAGCGGCGACTGCCGCGGCCGCGGCGCGGGGGAGGAGGAAGCGGTGGTGGCCTCCAGCATCGGATCTGGTCGCGACAGCCCCAAAGAGCAAAGGATGCCTGATGATTGGTCTGTTGGATGAGCTGCAGATCTGCAACAGGATGGTAAGAGTCGGTTCAGGTTTTTCGAAGCACTGAACTCGCCTAAAGGACTTTACAAGCTCCGCAGGGGCAGGCCTGTCGTCGTGCCCGCTGCCGCGGCCTCATCCTTGGCACACCGGGCGTCCTGGTTCTCACTTTCGGCGCGCAGCTACTCGGCTCTGCCCCACGGCGGCGCGCGATTCCTGGTCGCTGCGGCGCCGCTTCACTGCTCTGGCCGGCTGCTGTGTGGAGGCTGTCCGCCTTCGCTGTATCTACCTCGCCCTCTCCCGTGCCCTATGGTGAGAACAGAACTGCTTCTGCTTGAACCTATCTGTAGCGGAAATGGTTGTGAAGTGTGCTATTTTACTTGTGATTGCGGAAGCAAATGGACGCAATGTGTTGAATCACTTCGAACTGCATAGCTGGTTTGGAATGAAAATGATGGTTAGTGTATGGTGGGGTTTCCTTTTGTGTATTGTTTTAGGTCTCATGATTAATATTTTTTCGCTCATAAATCACACATTTTCTTTGTGATTTTTGCTCAAAGTGTTGACATGAGGCTGCTGGAGCTAATAATATGCTATTTGAAAAGCAACCATCATTCAAACCGCATCCTTTTGCTATTTGAAAAAAAATCAAGGTCATATGCTTATCAAATGTGTGACCTCTTTCTTCGGACATAATCAGATACAGATGACGTACATGAGTATGCCACAAAGCTCGGATTTGAAAAGGTCTCTGGACAGACTATAGATGAGTGCAAATCAATTGATGTTCTTTACAAGCACAAGAAGACGGGTGCTGAAGTAATGTCTGTGTCAAATGATGATGAGAATAAAGTGTTTGGCATTGTTTTCCGTACCCCTTCGTAAGTGCAGTTAATCCTTGATTCTTTGTTTTGTCTTGGAGGGATTAGTCAATGCAATTGAATGTATTATGAGAAGAAAGTTGGGCGACGACTGGCACATGATCGTACCTATGTATACTGTACACCCATTTCATTGAGGGTTTCCAAAATTTTGTTTGATAACAGTAAGCTGAAGATTGCTCCAGAACATGTTGGCTTTTTTATTATCTCCCAGGGAGACTTCATCAGAACTTTTTTTCTGTTTCCCTCCGAGCATATACTGACAACTGGAAGCTCCAGCTCTTCCAGCACCTACACCTGTGAATGGTTCTAGAAGAACATTATAGGAAGAAAGGAGGAAGGGACTAGGATGAAGACTATAGCCAGACAATGTTGTGTACCTTTTGAGTGTCAAAACCAAAATAGTCATTCTTTACCAAACATTTCCGAACTGACTCCACATGACCAGCTGGGGCAATGCCAATTAAAGGGGGGAGAAACTTTATTTTCTACAACCTGTGTCAAGCAAAAAAGGATTTGTCCTATCCATACGAAGATTGCTATTCAATAAAAAATATGACGACATTTTGTCATCAAGCATCTTCTAACAGCACTGCATGCATGCAACAAATAAGCAACAGGTGACAAACGACGGTTCCAGTTTTTCATGACTACAAAACAGGGTAATGAATTTGACTATTCCTCATCTTCTTGTTAGCCTATAATGTTAATCTTGTAGCTAACTCGACTCATATATTTTTGTCCATTGATGATTAATACTTACTATTGTAATACCCATGATATGATGCCTAATTATCTCATTTTTTTGTTCTCTTCTGAATTCAGCGGGTGTTGCATTAGTGTATCCAACACCAACACCTTAGAGGAGTAGGAGAATGGAACTTTTAACAGGGTTGAAATTCATCTCTTGGGCAACCAAAGACATTTAAGCACTGCTGCCCCTGATAATGTGACAAGAGAATTGGCTCGTAGTTTTTGAAAATTCTGCAACCCTTCTACAATGGTGGATATATTTAAGTACGCTTCCTTGAAGCTTAAAAACCTATTTATTACACTTAAGGAACTAAAGTCTCTTCTCAACCTGTCATATTGTGCTATTTTTTAATCAAGAAAATGAGTACCCAAAAAACCACCAAAATTTTATGACATTACAGTTGGTTCATGCGTCGTAGTATTGGATAGCTTAGCATATAGAGTGGTTGAGATGGCACCTAATATAGCATGTTCAGGTTCTAAAATGTCATCGTAATCTGCATTATTCCACATATAGTGTTGGGAACTACAATTCTCACGCTGGTGTACCCGCCTGCATTTACATGGTTCACTACTAGGTATGTCATGCAAGTTTTTGCTCTCTATTAGTCCAAATTCACTTATCAATCTGTTAGCATGGAATAAATTCGTGGGATCAATGATCCATATAATTTATGGTATTCCCTTCATTGCTTTGAACTGAAGTATGGGAGGGAGCTGTTAGATTGGACAGTTCCCTTATATTTAAGAAGGTGCAAAGCTGCTGGCCTAGACAGCGAGCGAAACGTTGGATGCTCGTGTTGTCGATCAAGTGGAAGAGGATAATGATGATACAGAGAATTAAAAGTTTGGTATAGTGATCAACTTTCTAGTGGAAGCCCGACGAGGATTGTCTACTTCTGGATCTTGGCCATGTAGCTTTGTTCTGCTTCTCTTGTGATGTTCTTGTCCGAGTATAAGGTCTACAATGGCATAATGCTTGTACCATCTTTTTCTGTGGTAACTTATTTTTTCTCATGCAGTGCATGTGACTTGAAACTTTGTTAAGACATAGTTTGTGAAATGGAAAAGGATCCAACATTTTCTATAGTCGATTTTGGTATTTGATGTCCATCACAAACGATTATGAACAGAAGCTATGTACTTGTCTCCATTTTGTATATCATAGTGATGTCTGTCTATCTGTATCTATTTTTTACTCCCGTCGCAACGCACGGGCATGTAACTAGTCTTATTATAAAATCTGAAATAGTTGTCCTGCAAATGGTTAGCTTGCTTTTTACGCTACAATTACCTCAAATAACTTTTGTTGCAATTTACGACACTTTTATGCGTTTTACGGCAATCTCATGCGGAGAGATATATTCAGGCCACAATCGCTGTTACGAAACATATCAACGATTTACGCTAAAATTCATACTCATTTACGTTGTTTTGGTTCATGTTTTATACTTAAATCTGCCAGATCCATAACCTACGCACTGTTTTCACGCTGTAATTTGGGCCCCATTCGTCGTTACGAAACAGATCGATAATTTACATTAAAGTTTGTACTCATTTACGTTGTTTTGGTTCACGTTTTATGCTAAAATACGCTCCAGTCAGAACCTGCGTGATTTTCACGCCGCAATTTTCAGCCCCATTCGCCGTTAAGAATTAGATCTATGATTTCCGCTAAAATTCGTACACATTTACGTTGTTTTGGTTCACATTTTACGCTGAAATCTGTCCGAGCCAGAACCCGCACTAATGGAAGCCATGTACTTCCATTACCTATATGTGTATACCTGGTTGGGGATTCCCGATACTAATCTAAGCCCGGTACTTCCATTACCTATGTGTGTTTATCTTCCTTGCACTACTGTAGCCTTGTTTGGCCTCTTAGATTTTGAACCCTTTCTTCTGCGATAATCAATCTTGTGTCTTCACAACGACTGTTTCTGCTGACTACTATGTTCGTTTATATTAGTTTTGATGCAGGCCTGGTTGTAGTAATCTTAAAAGAGTTGAGGCCTCATATATGCTTGTGGTAATCCTTTTTGTAGCCCAAGTTGGTGTTAGAAATATAGGCATTTTTCATATTATTTTAATTCCATAAATTAACATTATGATGATGGTATATAAAATATAATTAATCATGGAAATCATGATGTCAATTATATCCATAACAATATGGATCATGAGAACATAAAGCATATGAATCATATAAATATAATAAGCATATAAACATGGTACATGTATCATGACAGAACAACTGAAAATAAACAGATAGCAACATAAACAGCATAACTGTAAAATTAAAACAAACAGATATAACATATTACTAGCATGAACAGACATCAGACATGTCATGATATAATATGACAGAACAGATGAGATAAATTCACGGCTACATAAGAAACAGCAGAGATGAACATATGAAACATATATAATCTGCAGAACGTAAAACAGTAAGGAGATGAATCGATCATACCCTCTCATGCGCTCTGAGGATCTAGATCCTTATCCAGCTTCTCTTGTCATGTCGCCAGGAAGAAGAAGATGTTTACCACAATGATGTTCGGGCAGTCGCTTAGACGCTCTCCAAAAACCTAATTGTCGATCCCACGTGCAAGGTCTCGAACGGTAAGGGCTTCGAAGGCACCTGCCCTCTCGCTTCTCTGTGCGCATATTTTAATCACTGTTATTCCTAGAACTGTTAACCTTTGTAATCACCGTTATTTCAGCTTTCTGATAGATTTTAATCTCCTCTTAACATGCCTTGTAGACTTCATGTTATTTCTAGAACTGTTAACCTTTGTAATCATCGTTTGGTTGTCACAGTTCATGGAAATAGCCGGTATCGGTTTTTCAACTACCGATAAATCCAATAGGAAATTCATTACCGTTTGAGACCTTGCACGGGGGATCAGCAATTAGGTTTTTGGAGAGCGTCTACGCGACTGCCCGAACATCATTTTGGTAAACATCTTCTTCTTCCTGGCGGCATGACAAGAGAAGTTGGACAAGGATCTGGATCCTCAGAGCGCATGGGAGGGTATGATCGATTCATCTCCTTACTGTTTTGCGTTCTGCAGATTATATATGTTTCATATGTTCATCTCTGTTGTTTCTTATGTAGCCGTGAATTTATCTCATCTGTTCAGTCATATTATATCATGGCAGGTCTGATGTCTGTTCATGCTAGTAATATGTTATATCTGTTTGTTTTAATTTTACAGTCATGTTGTTTATGTTGCTATCTGTTTATTTTCAGTTGTTCCGTCATGATACATGTACCATGTTTATATGCTTATTATATTTATATGATTCATATGCTTTATGTTCTCATGATCCATATTGTTATGGATATAATTGACATCATGATTTCTATGATTAATTATATTTTATATACCATCATCATAATGTTAATTTATGGAATTAAAATAATATGGAAAATGTCTATATTTCTAACAGTTGGGATATAGTAGAGTTGCTTTTCTTGTAGGTCAAAGGAGGAAGCAAATCATTGGATGTGCCTAGGAAAATAATGGAAGGCTTGCTACTTGATACAAACTAGTGAAGGTTTCTAGCACTACCGGAATCCGGCTCTTTCCCGAGTGCTCGACACTTTACGAGTGCTTTTTATCGGGCACTCGGTAGTCTTTGCCGAGCGCCGCACTCGGCAAAGTACTGCTCTCGGTAACGACCGCGTTTACCGAGAGCAGGACTCTCGGCACAGAAATCTTTGCCGAGTGCCAAACACTCGGCGAACGACAGCGCTCGGCAAAGGGCCGTCAGCAGCCGTCTAAAGCTGATGGCCGTTATCTTTGCTGAGTGCCGAGTTTTGGCACTCGGCAAACAAGCTTCTTTGCCGAGTGTCCTGCGTCTGACACTCGGCAAAGTATTTTTTTTTATTTTCCCAACCAAACTTTTTGTGGTATGTTCCTACACTATGTAGACCTACATGTACCATTTTGGCACAATTATAAAAGTTTTTTCTATAAATATTAGATTTAGTTCGTTTATTTGAATTTCTTCGAACAATTCACATTTGAACTGCAAGTCACTTAAAACATGGAAAACCGTGCATGCAAAAATGATATGCATGTTATTTAGCACAAGTTACGACCGATTTCAGGAGCAGACCGGAATCTTCGAGCACCATGCTCACTAAACATGACTGTGAACTTGCCATCCAGTTGTTTAAAAATTGTATAAAACACAAACAAAGTCAAAAAAATCATGAAACTTGTCCACATGTAATGATATCATATATAGAGTGTCGGTGTTTCGAGACCGGGGGGTCCCTGGGCCGACGATTGAGAATGTCGCCGCGTGCCCCAGCCCAGATGGGTCGGCGCGAGGCCGAGCGCGAAGGGGGGGAAGAAGGCGTGAGAGAGGTGGAAATCCCGCGGCCTTCGTGTTCGTCCCGCGCCCAGGTCGGGTGCGCTTGCAGTAGGGGGTTACAAGCGTTCCACGCGGGAGGGAGCGAGCGGCCTCACGCGAGCGCCAGTCCCGTCCTCTTCCCCGCGCGGGCCAACCCTCTGTAAGAGGGCCCTGGTCCTTCCTTTTATAGGCATAAGGAGAGGATCCAGGTGTACAATGGGGGTGTAGCAGAGTGCTAACGTGTCTAGCGGAGGAGAGCTAGCGCCCTAAGTACATGCCATCGTGGTAGCCGGAGAGGTTTTGGCACCCGGTTCGTGTGGTGTCGTGGTCGTCGGAGGAGCGCTGGAGCCTGGAGGAAGGACAGCTGTCGGGGCTGTCGAGTCCTTGCTCACGTCCTCTTGCTTCCGTAAGAGGACTGGGAGCCGCCATCGTCATAGAGCGTGCGGGGCGCCATCATTACTTTGTCTGGCGGAGCGAGCCAGATGGGACGCCGGTCTTGTTTCCCGTAGCCTGAGTCAGCTTGGGGTAGGGTAATGATGGCACCTCCTGTTGACGTGGCCGGTCCGCGCCCTAGGTTGGGCGATGTGGAGGCTCCTCCGAGGTCGAGGTCGAGTCTGTCTTCCGAGGCCGAGGTCGAGTCCGAGCCCCTAGGTCGGGCGAGGCGGAGACCGTCGGCAGAGGCCAGGGCTGAGTCCGAGCCCTGGGGTCGGGCGAGGCGGAGTTCGTCGTCTTCAGGGGCTGAGCCCGAGTCCGAACCCTGGGTCGGGCGGAGCTGAGTTCGCCGTCTTCAGGGGCTGAGCCCGAGTCCGAGCCATGGGTCGGGCGGAGCGGAGTTCGCCGTCTTCCGGGGCTTAGCCCGAGTCCGAGCCCTAGGTCGGGCAGAGCGGAGTTCGCCGTCTTCAGGGGCTGAGCCCGAGTCCGAGCCCTTGGTCGGGCGGAGCGGAGTTCGCCGTCTTCCGGGGCTTAGCCCGAGTCCGAGCCCTGGGTCGGGCGAAGCAGAGTTTCCTATGGTGCCTGAGGCCAGGCCTGACTGCCTGTCAGCCTCACTCTGTCGTGCGGCACAGTAGTCGGAGCGACGCAGGCGGCGCTGTCCTTCTGTCAGGCCGGTCAGTGGAGCGGCGAAGTGACTGCGGTCACTTCGGCTCTGTCGACTGGAGGACACGCGTTAGGATAAAGGTGTCAGGCCGCCTTTGCATTAAATGCCCCTGCGATTTGGTCGGTTGGCGTGGCGATTTGGCCAGGGTTGCTTCTTGGCGAAGACTGGGCCTCGGGCGAGCCGGAAGTATGTTTGTCGCTGGAGGGAGCCTCGGGCGAGACGGAGATCCTCCAAGGTCGGCTGCCCTTGCCCGAGGCTGGGCTCGGGCGAGGCGTGATCGAGTCCCTCGAAATGGACTGATCCCTGACTTAGTCGCACCCATCAGGCCTTTGCAGCTTCGTGCTGATGGGGGTTACCAGCTGAGAATTAGGAGCCTTGAGGGTACCCCTAATTATGGTCCCCGACAGTAGCCCCCGAGCATCGAAGGGAGTGTTAACACTCGCTCGGAGGCTTTTATCGCACTTTTTTGCAAGGGGACCAGCCTTTCTCGGTTGCGTTTTGTTCCGGTGGGTGCGCGCGAGCGCACCCGCCGGGTGTAGCCCCCGAGGCCTCGGAGGAGTGGTTTGACTCCTCCGAGGTCTTAATGCCTCGCGCAATGCTTCGGCTGGTCTGGTCGTTCCCTCATGCGAGCTGGTCGTAGCCCGGGTGCACGGTCGGGTTCCAAGTTCTCGGGCTGGTATGTTGACGCTGTCAACGGTTTGGCCGGTACCGGGTTTGCGAGAGCAGCCCCCGAGCCTCTGCACAGGGCGAGAGGACGGTCAGGGTCAGACTCGACTTTTTTACATACGCCCCTGCGTCGCCTTTCCGCAAGGAGGAGGGGGGAGAGCGCCATGTTGCCCTCGGAGGGCGCCGAACATGGTGTCTCCGGTGAGCTGCTGGCGGGTAATCCGAGCGGACGTTCGTGCCCCATTTGTTAGGAGTCAGCTAGAGGCCCAGAGGCGCGCCCAAAAGTACCTGCGGGTGATCTGCCGGACCCGGTCCCCTATCGATGGGGTCCGAGGGCTCGATGCCTCCCTCTGATGGGATTCCGTTACAAGATCGTTCCCGCTGGTCTTGGAAATGTCCTAGGGTACCTCGGGAGCGTAGCCCGAGCCTTGGTTATGTATCGAACGTACCCATGGTCATCCCTCGCTCTGTGTCTGAGGCGGCTGTGAACCCTTCGAGGGCCAGCCTTCGAACCCCTAATCAGTAGTGGGCGCGGAGCCCGAGTGGCCTGAGGCAGCCGTTGAACCCTTCCGAGGGGCCGGCCTTCGAACCTCTGACCAGTAGTGGGTGTGGAGCCCACGCGCTCTGAGGCGGCTGTTGAACCCTTCCGAAGGGCCAGCCTTCGAACCTCTGATCAGTAGGGAGGCTCGGAGCCTGTTTCCTTCACGGAGAAGGGTCCTTTTCGGGGTATCCCCCTTTCCCGGTCCCTGTTGTAAGAGAGAGAAAGAGGAAGAGGAAAAGGACACGAAATCGAATGACGTGGCGTACCTTTTTTGACGCGGTCATTATGGCGAAGGCGGAGCGTCGCTCGCTTCCCCTGCCAGAGGCGCCGCCTGCCGTGGAGTTAATGCAACGGGGCGAGTGGTTTGCGGGGCGGCCGTCGCGCGTGCGCGAGCCATTCGAGGAACGGAACACGGGCGCACCATCTTCACGCCATGAGAGAGGGTTCTCTCACTGCCCCAGGATGGGACGTAAGCCTGGCCGACGACGTGACCGCTGCTCCCGCCCGCCTGCCACCGCCATTACTGTCGGCCCATTTTTGGCTGCATTGACCGTCGCGCCAGGCTGGCGCTGCTGGGTCGCGCGCTGGGTCGCCTCGAGTCGCGGTACTGATTCCGCAATCGAGGAGGCGCGGTGGTGGCGCGAGTGGCGGTGCAGTTGCTTGCACGTAGCGACCGGCGCGCCGGTTGCGTGACGCGTGGGCGTGGGCTTCCATGCTGGGCGCGTTGGAAGTCGGAGAGGTGCGCCCACTTGGCGTGGTTGCATGCCGCCTGCATGGCTGCCCGCCCTTTCGCCCGCTGGTCTGGGCAAAAGTGGAGGGATGCTTGTAACCGCTGGGCAGTTGCATGCACCGCGCGTGGCGGTTTGGCTTCGTCTGCCCCGGGCCAGCTTGCATGACGCGTGGGACCCAGCCCCCGCGCCGTAGGGGGAGGACCTTGGAGCGTGCTGGAGAAGACTCAGCCCACGACGGCTGGGGACGCAGGCAGGGAGAGTCGCCTTTAAAAGGAGGGTGACCCCCTTGATAGGCGACCATGTCTTCGCGCTCCCTTATGCATCGTGTCTTTCCACCTTCCGAGCCCCCGGATGGGGGACATCCGCAGTCCTTCCGCCTTGTCGTTGGAGGAACGCAACTCCGTGGGAGTTGGTACCTTTCAGCCATCGTTCGGCTTCAAGGATTTTCATCATGCAGTCCGGCTGCACCCCTCCGCCGGCGGTCACCCAAGACGGTGACCTCCAGTTCGATGGCGGGGGAAAGCAAGCTGGGCTACGGCCTCTGCCCCTCCCTCAGCCTCAAGGATTTTCATCACCGATGCTGGGGAGGGGAGTGTGCCGAGTTGGGGTCGGCCCCTGCGTGGGCGGTGGCCCGCTCCTTCCCTCAGTGATCGGGGGGAAGGGCGCTCGCCGTTTGTGGCGCTGGCAGCTGCCGCGTGCCTGGCTCTCGGATCCAAGTGGCTTCGGAGCCGCTCCCGGCGCCGCCTTTCGCCACGGCAGCTGGAAGAGGTTCTTCCACCGACGAGATAGCCAGGGCCGCCCATGGACCGACCTCCAACTCTACGGCCTTCTGCCCGTCCTTGCCTCACGAGTTTGGGCACGGGCGGGGGCCTCCTGGCAGCAGCATCCGCCCTGAGGTCATCGCTGCTGCTATTCGGCCCCCCGGAGCAGAAGTCGTCGTCGTCGCTGCTGGAGCGGGTGACGGCGTGTCGTTCGTCGGTCTTCTGTCGCTCCGCAGGTCCCCCCCATCGAGTGGGGTTGTTCGTACCTACGGAGGTGGAACCGGAGTTCCGTTTGTAATGGCACTTTGAATGCCGGTCTTTTCGTTCATTGTGGCTGTCGGGGCCTGAACGTGTATATATTTTTGGCACGGAGCCGTGTTTTTTCCTCATTTTCGAGCACTAAGACTCGTCTGTTGGTTGTCTGAACCGCTTCACCAAGCGTGAGTCGCCTCGTGCAAAGGTGACGAGTGAGGTATCCGTATCCTGGAGGCGTAGGAGTCCCTCGGCTCGGTCGGCCTTGCTGTCCGAGGCTTCTCTTGCTTAGTTAAAGGAACCCCTCGGCCGCTCTTCGATGAGCCGAAGCCAGGGGTAGCGGTGTCAGCACGGACAGAAGCAGAGTTGGCTCGAAAAGAAGACTTGGTCGGCCGGAGCCTGGCCAGGTCGTCCGTTAGCGGGACCGACGCCGGAGTTGATCTGCCGAGGCCTCGGGCCGGGCTGATGTCTTTGGGGGACAGCTGGCCGAGGCCTCGGGGTGATCAGCCGAGCCGCCTGCTCGAGCCAGAATTTTGGAGGAGACCCTGGCGGCGATGGCCCGGGCGTGATGATGAAGTCGTCCTTCAGAGTGGAGATCCTCGGACCGCGTCGCCGTCCGAGGCTAGGTCGGACCTCGCCGAAGGTGTAGTTGACGCCGAGGGTGCTGCTGCTCCCTTCAACCGTCGAGACCCGAGCCTGCAGGATCGGATTATCTTGTAGCGTGTGTTTTCTGCGGCCGCCGAGGCCCAAACACATCCTCGCCGTGTTGTAAAGTTGCGCTTCTTTTCCTCTTGTTTCGAGTATCTGGACTTTTTTGTCGGTAACAGAATTGTCTGTGCGAGCGAGAGTTGCTTTTCACGGAAGGTGATGAGTGAGGTATCCGTATCCCGGAGGCGTAGGAATCCCTCGGCTCGGTCGGCCTTGCCGCTTACGCGTGCTCTTGCCCGTCCATGGGGTTCTGTCACCGACGCAGTCGAGAAGGCCTGAAGAATCGCTTCGGCAGAAGAGCTTTCGAGCGTGAAGACTTGCTCGGTCTGCGGAATCACTTATCCGAACGTGGGTTACTTATCGCAGAAGGTGATGAGTGAGGTATCCGTATCCCGGAGGCGTAGGAGTCCCTCGGCTCGGTCAGCCTTGGCTGCTTACGTGTACTCCGTCGTTTTCAGGATCCACTTTCGAAGTAGTCGAAAAGCACGAAAGACATTCTGGCAGAAAGGATCTTTTTTCGAGGAAAAAATTCGACGCAGAGGGGGTTCCCCCCTTTTAGCCCCCGAGGGAGGGTCGGGCTTTGCCGAGGAAGGCTGACCCTTCCTTGATGACTAAACTTTGCGTGGGAGCGAGGTATATGAAGAACTTGAAAATATCTTAAGGGTAGAAGCGACGTAGCTGTTGGATGTTCCAGGCGTTGCTGTAGACCTCGCCTTGACTGTTGGCTAGCTTGTACGTTCCGGGCTTCAGAACTTTGGCGATGACGAACGGCCCTTCCCAAGGAGGCGTGAGCTTGTGCCGCCCTCGGGCGTCCTATCGCAGCCGAAGCACCAGGTCGCCCGCCTGGAGGTCTCGGGACCGGACCCCTCGGGCGTGGTAGCGTCGCAGGAACTGCTGGTACCGTGCCGAGTGTAGTAAGGCCATGTCCCGAGCCTCTTCCAGCTGGTCCAGCGAGTCTTCTCGACTAGCTTGGTTGCTTTGGTCGGCGTAGGCCCTTGTCCTCGGGGAACCGTATTCTAAGTCTGTGGGCAAGATGGCATCGGCCCCATAGACCAGAAAGAACGGCGTGAAGCCCGTGGCTCGGCTCGGCGTTGTCCTCAGGCTCCAAACCACCGAGGGGAGTTCCTTCATCCATCGCTTGCCGAACTTGTTGAGGTCGTTGTAGATCCGAGGCTTGAGCCCTTGTAGAATTATGCCGTTGGCACGCTCTACTTGCCCATTCGTCATGGGGTGGGCCACGGCTGCCCAGTCCACCCGGATGTGGTGATCCTCGCAGAAGTCCAAGAACTTTCTGCCGGTGAACTGGGTGTCGTTGTCGGTGATGATGGAGTTCGGGACCCCAAAGCGATGGATGATGTTGGTGAAGAACGCCACCGCCTGTTCGGACCTGATGCTGTTTAGGGGCCGGACCTCGATCCACTTGGAGAATTTGTCGATGGCGACCAACAGGTGCGTGTAGCCCCCGAGTGCCTTCTGCAAGGGGCCAACGAGGTCCAGACCCCACACAGCGAAAGGCCAGGTGATGGGTATCGTCTGCAGAGCCTGAGCGGGCAGGTGGGTCTGCCTCGCGTAGAACTGACACCCTTCGCAGGTGCGGACAATTCTAGTGGCGTCGGCCACCGCCGTCGGCCAGTAGAAACCTTGTCGGAAGGCGTTTCCGACAAGGGCTCGAGGTGCTGCGTGATGGCCGCAAGCCCCTGAGTGTATCTCTCGTAGGAGCTCCTGGCCTTCGGCGATGGAAATGCATCGTTGGAGGATGCCTGAGGGGCTGCGGTGGTAGAGCTCCTTCCCATCTCCCAGCAAGATGAACGACTTGGCGCGTCGCGCCAACCGCCGAGCTTCGGCTCGGTCGAGGGGTAGCTCTTCTCGATGGAGATATTGCAGGTACGGGGTCTGCCAGTTTCGATTTGGCGTGACCCCGCTTCGCTCCTTCTCGACGCGCAGTGCCTCACCCTCGGGGGCTGAGGGTACCTCGGGCTGAATCGAGGGTGCCTCGGGCCGAGCTGAGGGTGCCTCGGGCCAAGCCGAGGGTGCCTTGGACTGAGCCGAGGGTGCCTCGGACTGAGCCGAGGGTGCCTCGGACTGAGCCGAGGGTTCCTCGGGCTGGGCCGAGGGTGCCTCGGGCTCGGGCGTGTCGTCGATCTTGACGGAGGGTTGATGCAGGTCTCGAGAGAAGACGTCCGGGGGAACCGTTGTTCGCCCCGAGGCTATTTTAGCCAGCTCGTCCGCAGTCTCATTGTAGCGTCGGGCGATGTGGTTGAGCTCGAGCCCGTAGAACTTGTCTTCCAGGCGTCGAACCTCATCGCAGTAGGCCTCCATCTTCGGGTCGCGGCAGTGGGAGTTCTTCATGACTTGGTCGATGACGAGCTGCGAGTCACCGCGAGCGTTGAGGCGTCAGACCCTTAGCTCGATGGCGATCCGCAACCCGTTGACCAGAGCCTCGTACTCGGCCACATTGTTGGACGTCGGGGAGTGGAGGCGTAGCACGTAGCGTAGATGCTTTCCGAGGGGCGAGATGAAGAGCAGGCCTGCACCCGCTCCCGTCTTCATCAGCGACCCGTCGAAGAACATGGTCCAGAGTTCCGGCTGGATCGGAACTGTTGGGAGCTGGGTGTCGACCCATTCAGCCACGAAGTCCGCCAAGACCTGGGACTTGATGGCCTTCCGAGGGGCGAACGAGATTGTTTCGCCCATGATTTCCACCGCCCACTTTGCGATTCTACCCGAGGCCTCTCGGCACTAGATGATCTCCCCCAGGGGGAAGGATGACACCACAGTTACTGGATGAGACTCGAAGTAGTGTCGCAACTTCCGCTGCGTCAGGATCACCGCGTACAGCAGCTTCTGAACTTGTGGGTAGCGGATTTTGGTTTCGGATAGTACCTCGCTGATGAAGTAGACTGGCCTCTGAACGGGCAATGCATGCCCCTCTTCTCGTCTCTCAACCACAATCGCGGCGCTAACCACCTGAGTGGTCGCGGCGACGTAGATCAAGAGGGCTTCTCCGGCAGCGGGGGGCACCAAGATGGGCGCGTTTGTGAGGAGCGCCTTCAGGTTCCCGAGGGCTTCCTCGACCTCGGGGGTCCAAGTGAAGCACTCGGCCTTCCTTAAGAGGCGGTACAGAGGCAGGCCTCTTTCGCCGAGGCGTGAGATGAAGTGGCTCAGAGCCGCAAGGCATCCCATGACTCTCTGTACGCCTTTCAAGTCCTTGATGGGCCCCATGCTGGTGATGGCCGCGATCTTCTCCGGGTTGGCTTCGATGCCTCGCTCGGAGACGATGAACCCCAAGAGCATGCCTCGGGGTACCCGAAGACACACTTCTCGGGATTAAGCTTCACGCCTTTCGCCTTGAGACATCGGAATGTCACTTCAAGGTCGGAAAGGAGGTCGGAGGCTTTCCTCGTCTTGACTACGATGTCATCGACGTAGGCCTCGACCGTCCAGCCAATGTGTTGGCCGAACACATGGTTCATGCACCGCTGGTACGTCGCGCCCACATTCCTCAAGCCGAACGGCATGGTGACATAGCAGTACATGCCGAAGGGTGTGATGAAAGAAGTCGCGAGCTGGTCGGACTCTTTCATCCTAATTTGGTGATACCCTGAGTAGGCATCGAGGAAAGACAGGGTTTCGCACCCAGCAGTGGAATCCACGATTTGATCGATGCGAGGCAGAGGGTAGGGAACCTTCGGACATGCTTTGTTTAGACCAGTGTAGTCTACACACATCCGCCATTTTCTCCTTTTCTTTCTCACAAGCACAGGGTTGGCAAGCCATTCGGGATGGAATACCTCTTTGATGAACCCTGCCGCCATTAGCTTGTGGATCTCCTCGCCTATGGCTCTGCGCTTTTCCTCGTCGAATCAGCGTAGAGGCTGCTTCACGGGTCAGGCTCCAGCTCGGATATCCAGCGAGTGCTCGGCGACATCCCTCGGTATGCCGGGCATGTCCGAGGGACTCCACGCGAAAACGTCGGCGTTCGCGCGGAGAAAGTCGACGAGCACTGCTTCCTATTTGGGATCGAGCTCGGAGCCGATCCGGATCTGCTTGGAGGCGTCGTTGTTGGGGTCGAGGGGGACGGACTTAACCGTCTCCGCTGGCTCGAAGTTGCCGGCGTGACGCATCACGTCTTGCACCTCCTTAGAGAGGCTCTCCAGGTCGGCGATGAGGGCCTCGGATTCGGCGAGGGCCTCGGCGTACTCCACGCACTCCACGTCGCATTCGAACGCGTGTTTGTACGTGGGGCCGATGGTGATGACCCCGTTGGGGCCCGACATCTTGAGCTTGAGGTAGGTGTAGTTGGGGACGGCCATGAACTTCGCGTAGCATGGCCTCCCCAGCACCGCGTGGTAGGTTCCTCGGAACCCGACCACCTCGAACGTGAGGGTCTCCCTTCGGAAGTTGGAGGGCGTTCCGAAGCAGATGGGAAGGTCGAGTCGTCCGAGGGGCTGGACGCGCTTTCCGGGGATGATCTCGTGGAAAGGCGCAGCGCCTGCCCGGACCGAGGATAGATCAACACGCAGGAGCCCGAGGGTCTCGGCGTAGATGATGTTGAGGCTGCTGCCTCCGTCCACGAGGACCTTGGTGAGCCTGACGTCGCTGATGACGGGGTCGACGACGAGCGGGTATTTCCCCGGGCTCGGCACGTGGTCGGGGTGGTCGGCTTGGTCGAAGGTGATGGGCTTGTCGGACCAGTCTAGGTAGACTGGCGCCGCCACCTTCACCGAACAGACCTCCCGACGCTCCTGCTTGCGGTGCCGAGCCGAGGTGTTCGCCGCTTGCCCACCGTAGATCATGAAGCAGTCGCGGACCTCGGGGAACTCTCCTGCATGGTGATCTTCCTTCTTGTCGTCGTCGCGAGCCCTGCCACCCTCCGCGGGTGGCCCGGCCCTGTGGAAGTGGCGCCGAAGCATGGCGCACTCCTCAAGGGTGTGCTTGACGGGCCCCTGATGATAGGGGCACGGCTCCTTGAGCATCTTGTCGAAGAGGTTGGCACCTCCGGGGGGTTTTCGAGGGTTCTTGTACTCGGCGGCGGCGACAAGGTCCGCGTCGGCGGCGGCGCGTTTCGCTTGCGACTTCTTCTTGCCCTTCTTCTTGGCGCCGCGCTGAGTTGACGCCTCGGGGACGTCTTTCGGTGGGTGGCCCTGGGGCTGCTTGTCCTTCCGGAAGATAGCCTCAAACGCCTCCTGGCCAGAGGCGAACTTGGTGGCGATGTCCATCAGCTCGCTCGCCCTGGTGGGGGTCTTTCGACCCAGCTTGCTGACCAGGTCGCGGCAAGTGGTGCCAGCGAGGAACGCACCAATGACATCTGAATCGGTGATGTTGGGCAGCTCAGTGCGCTGCTTCGAGAATCGCCGGATGTAGTCCCGGAGAGACTCTCTCGGCTGCTGCCGGCAGCTTCGGAGGTCCCAGGAGTTTCCAGGACGCACGTACGTGCCCTGGAAATTGTCGGCGAAGGCTTGGACCAGGTCGTCCCAGTTGGAGATCTGCCTCGGAGGCAGGTGCTCCAACCAAGCGCGAGCAGTGTCAGAGAGAAACAGGGGGAGGTTGCGGATGATGAAGTTGTCGTCGTCCGTTCCACCTAGTTGGCAGGCCAGCCGGTAGTCTGCGAGCCACAGTTCCGGTCTCGTCTCCCCCGAGTACTTTGTGATAGTAGTCGGGGGTCGGAACCGGGTCGGGAACGGCGCCCGTCGTATGGCGCGGCTGAAAGCCTGCGGACCGGGTGGTTTGGGCGAGGGACTCCGATCCTCCCCGCTGTCGTAGCGTCCCCCATGCCTGGGGTGGTAGCCTCGGCGCACCCTCTCGTCGAGGTGGGCCCGACGGTCGCGGTGATGGTGCTCGTTGCCGAGGCGACCCGGGGCCGCAGGCGCTGTGTTGCGCGTGCGCCCGGTGTGGACCGAGGCTTCCCGCATGAATCGGGAAGTCGCGGCACGATGTTCCGAGGGGTACCCCTGCCTTCGGGAGGCAGAGCTCTCGGCCCGTCGGACCGCGGCGCCCTCCAGGAGATTCTTGAGCTCTCCCTGGATTCGCCGCCCCTCGGTGGTTGATGGCTCCGGCATCGCGCGGAGAAGCATTGCTGCGGCAGCCAGGTTCTGGCCGACCCCACTGGAAGCGGGTGGCGGCCTCACCCTGACATCGTCGGCGACGCGGTGCTGGATACCCTGGGGTAGATGGCGCACTTCTCCGGACGGAGGTTGGCCCGCCCATTCCTGCCCGACGTCCCGGCGGATCGGCTCAAGCGCTCCTGCTCCCTCATCGAGCCTGGCCGGCACCCCGCGGATTTGCTCGAGGTGTGGGTCATGACCCCCCGCCGGAACGGGGACCACAGCTAGCTCCTGTAGGATGTCAACGTGAGGCACAGGCCTAGGGAGATCACCATTCTCCGGCATACCGAGATGGTTGCCTTCAGAGGGACCCCCTAGATCGACGTGGAAGCATTCACGACTTGGGTCGCAGTCCTCGTCGCCGAGGCTGCGACTACCATCGGAACAGTCGGAAAGGCAGTAGTCGCATGCGGTCATGAAGTCTCGCATGGCACTGGGGTTGCCAAGTCCAGAGAAATCCCAACAGAAGTCGGGCTCGTCATCTTCCTCGGACCCCGAGGGACCGTAGGTCGAGACGTCCGCGAGCCGGTCCCAGGGTGACCGCATACGAAACCCCAGAGGGTTTGGACTCGCCTCTACGAGAGCGTCCGCCAAAGCGAAGTCGCTTTGCGGGTCGAGGCTGAATCCGAAGGGCGTGAGATGGGAACCGGTGGGTACCTCTTGGTCGACGGGCGGTGACGAAGTCACATCCGGGACTGACTGCACCGTCGTCTCAGGTACGAGGGTGACGCCCAGCAAGCTTTCCGTGAGCGTGCTGGCGTCGTCCGTTTGCTCAGAATTGGCGTGTTGCGGGGAGACGGCGCTCGTCTTCGTCTCAAACGCGAGGTCGATGCCCGCCGCGCCCCCCGTTGGGGCGCCGGCACCGTCGACTCGCTCGACAGCCGACGAGGTGCCGCCTCCTGCTTGGCCTTGGTTGCCCCGCCTCCTCCTCCGTCGGCGGGGGAGAGGGCGGGGTGAACTCGAATGTTGCTCTTCCACCACGCGGGGAAGACGTCGTCGATTCCGCCGCCAACGGGCGGGCTGTCGGCCGCCATTTTTGCTGTCGCGCGTCGGGGGAAGGAGTACCATGTCGTAGCTGCCGTCGAGGGACATGAACTCAAAACTCCTGAAACGGAGCACCGTCCCGGGCTAGAGAGGTTGCTGGAGACTGCCCATCTGGAGCTTGACGGGAAGCTGTTCGTCAACACGCAGCAGGCCCCTACCTGGCGCGCCAACTGTCGGCGTTTCGAGACCGGGGGGTCCCTGGGCCGACGAGTGAGAATGTCGCCGCGTGCCCCAACCCAGATGGGTCGGCGCGAGGCCGAGCGCGAAGGGGGGGAAGAAGGCGTGAGAGAGGTGGAAATCCCGCGGCCTTCGTGTTCGTCCCGCGCCTAGGTCGGGTGCGCTTGCAGTAGGGGGTTACAAGCGTTCCACGCGGGAGGGAGCGAGCGGTCTCACGCGAGCGCCAGTCCCGTCCTCTTACCCGCGTGGGCCAACCCTCTGTAAGAGGGCCTTGGTCCTTCCTTTTATAGGCGTAAGGAGAGGATCCAGGTGTACAATGGGGGTGTAGCAGAGTGCTAACGTGTCTAGCGGAGGAGAGCTAGCGCCCTAAGTACATGCCATCGTGGCAGCCGGAGAGGTTTTGGCACCCGGTTCATGTGGTGTCGTGGCCGTCGGAGGAGCGCTGGAGCCTAGAGGAAGGATAGCTGTCGGGGCTGTCGAGTCCTTGCTGACGTCCTCTTGCTTCCGTAAGAGGGCTGGGAGCCGCCATCGTCATAGAGCGTGCGGGGCGCCATCATTACTTTGTCTGGCGGAGCAAGCCAGATGGGACGCCGGTCTTGTTTCCCGTAGCCTGAGTCAGCTTGGGGTAGGGTAATGATGGCGCCTCCTGTTGACGTGGCCGGTCCGCGCCCTAGGTTGGGCGATGTGGAGGCTCCTCCGAGGTCGAGGTCGAGTCTGTCTTCTGAGGCCGAGGTCGAGTCCGAGCCCCTGGGTCGGGCGAGGCGGAGACCATCGGCAGAGGCCAGGGCTGAGTCTGAGCCCTGGGGTCGGGCGAGGCGGAGTTCGTCGTCTTCAGGGGCTGAGCCCGAGTCCGAACCCTGGGTCGGGCGGAGCGGAGTTCGCCGTCTTCAGGGGCTGAGCCCGAGTCCGAGCCCTGGGTCGGGCGGAGCGGAGTTCGCCGTCTTCCGGGGCTTAGCCCGAGTCCGAGCCCTGGGTCGGGCGGAGCGAAGTTCGCCGTCTTCAGGGGTTGAGCCCGAGCCCTGGGTCGGGCGGAGCGGAGTTCGCCGTCTTTCGGGGCTTAGCCCGAGTCCGAGCCCTGGGTCGGGCGAAGCAGAGTTTCCTATGGTGCCTGAGGGCGGGCCTGACTGCCTGTCAGCCTCACTCTATCATGCGGCACAGCAGTCGGAGCGGCGCAGGCGGCGCTGTCCTTCTGTCAGGCCGGTTAGTGGAGCGGCGAAGTGACTGCGGTCACTCCGACTCTGTCGACTGGAGGACGCGCGTCAGGATAAAGGTGTCAGACCGCCTTTGCATTAAATGCCCCTGCGATTTGGTCGGTTGGCGTGGCGATTTGGCCAGGGTTGCTTCTTGGCGAAGACTGGGCCTCGGGCGAGCCGGAAGTTTGTTTGTCGCTGGAGGGAGCCTCGAGCGAGACGGAGATCCTCCGGGGTCGGCTGCCCTTGCCCGAGGCTGGGCTCGGGCGAGGCGTGATTGAGTCCCTCCAAATGGACCGATCTCTGACTTAGTCGCACCCATCAGGCCTTTGCAGCTTCGTGCTGATGGGGGTTACCTGCTGAGAATTAGGAGTCTTGAGGGTACCCCTAATTATGGTCCCCGACATAGAGGTTGTGATAAAAATTTGAGAATGTTTGGAGAAAGTTGTGATGCACTATGTGTAGAAACCTAAGTGACCTACACATGAAATCATAAAGTTTCAATGTAGACCGACTAGGTTTCTACACATATTGTCTCACAACTTTCTCGAAACATTTTCTCAAATTTTTATCACATCCTCAACATATGATATCATGATATGTGGACAAGTTTCATGATTTTCTGACTTTGTTTGTGTTTTATATAACTTTTAAACAACTCGATGGCAAGTTCACGACCATGTTGTGTCGACGCATCCTGGCAAGGTGGCGGTGGAGCGTGGTTGCTACCGCCGGCATCGCCTCCATTGCTCCTATAGAGGAACAACAGGCGTTGAGATCCGAGTCGTTGTTGGTTGTCGCGCTTGCAGTCACTCTGACGCTTAGGCGATGGGTCCTATCTGTGGATTAAGGTTTAGGGCGAGGTACTAGCGTTGGCTATCCTGCGACCCCCTTAATCCTTTATATGGCGTCGTGTTACTAGGGGCTCCAATCGAGGTTAGCGTCGGCCCTCCCAATCAAGGGCTCAATTAAGGAGATGGTTAGTTCGGTTTAATCCAATCCGGTCTCTGATGACCAGCTGTAGATGACACACCTAACAATCTCCCATTTGTTCTCTACATTCCTTATACTCAATTTTTCTGGATTCCATCCCTCGACAAGTTTACACATAGAGACCAATGTGTGGCAATGGCCGATTAAGTATCACCGCACTCATTGACTACAACATGCTCCCTTGCTTCAGAATGAAAAGATAATTTATTAGGTTGCAATTTGTAGCCTCTGTCAAAGATCATAGTCACTTCTTTAAAGCCATGACGGCTATGTGTTGTCTTAACACGTTGGATAGAAGGCCTTTTGTGAGCGGATCCGCTAGCATCTTCTATGTTCTTTTACGCTCAACTTTTATGGTTTGATCCTAAATCTTCTCCTTAACAACACAACACTGAATGCAATGAACTTAGCAACACTACTTGACTTGTTGTTATAGGAGTAAGATACTGCTAGCTCATTATTGCAGTAAATTCTCATTTCTATGCTATCAACCACTCTTAAACTGTTTGGGACAGCTCTAGCTCCAGAAAAATTGGTAGAGTTGGTGGAGCAGGTCATTAGATGCTTCAGAAAATCGTGGAGTTAGAGCGGTGAACCTTTAGAAAAATTTAGGTAAATTATTTTATTTATTATTTAGATTAAAATATTTTTAAATCTATTTAAATTGATATTATAAACTATAGCTCTACACTGAAGCTAGAACCCGGAGCCATCCTAAACACCCCCTTAATCCAGGTACGAGTTTCTACATCCATAGTACCTGCCCATTTGCCTCATACATGTCTAGAATTTGAGGGCGATGGTGTCACCATCATTTAATTGCAATAGGTTTTTTGACAAATTAGTAGCAATATTAGTTCTTAAAAACATCAAATCTGGATTTTTTTTGATATATCAATGTTACGTAAAAAATAAAAATCCAAGCAATTTATTTAGATTAATTTGTCGTGTAGATAATCAAATTGCCATGACTCAATAGCTCCCGCCACTACCGGAATCGCAGGCTTTGCCGAGTGTTGTATTCTTTGCCGAGTGCCTTTTGTCGGGCACTCGGCAAAGAAGGCTTTGCCGAGTGCCGCACTCGGTAAAGTTAGGCTCTCGGCAAAGAGCCCCTTTACCGAGTGCTGAACACTCGGCACAGGACGACACTCGGCAAAGACAAGTTTGCCGAGTGTCAAACACTCGGCAAAAGGCCGTCAGCGGCCGTCCCAAAGCTGACGGCCGTCAGTCTTTGCCGAGAGCCAACGGCTGGCACTCGGCAAAGAGGCTTCTTTGCCGAGTGCCACATAGTAGGCACTCGGCAAAGGAGGCTTTGTCGAGTGTCATCTCTAGACACTCGGCAAAGTATATTTTTATTTTTTATTTTGTCTCCCAAAATTTTTGTGGTATGTTCCTACACTATGTAGACCTACATGTATCATTTGTGGACAATTTTAACAGAGTTTTCAATCGTTAGTAGATTTAGTTCGTTTATTTAAATTTCTTCGGAAAATTTAGATTTGAACTGCAGGTCACTCGAAACTTGGAAAACCGTGCATGCAAAAATGATATTCATGTTACTTAGCATAAGTTACGACCGATTCTAGGAGCGGACCGGAAACTTCGAGCAACATGCTCACTAAACATGGCCGTGAACTTGCCATCCACATGTTTAAAAATTGTATAAAACACAAACAAAGTCAGAAAATCCTGAAACTTGTCCACGTGTCATGATATCATATGTATAGGCTGCGATAAAAAATTTAAAATGTTTGGAGAAATTTGTGAGACACTATGTGTACAAACCTAATCTCGCCTAGCTCACAGGAGGGACCCCACAGAGAGGATATGAGAGATTCATGGTTTATCTTAGCTTGTGGTCGGGAGGGAGGCCAATCAAGACTTTTCTAAACGACACCGGGCCGAAAAGAGGTGAAGTAATAGGCCGGGAAAGACTAACACTAGCTAGGGTTAGGCTAAGCCTAGATTACTCCTACTCATAAGGAATGAAAAAACAATGCAAAAAAGGTAAATTTGATAATAGATTTTATTGGGTCGATTGTGGGGGGCTTCAAGCGGTCGTACCCCTTCATCTATAAAAGGAGAGGTCTATACCCATTGCAAATATTTCGCTTACAACCATATCCGCAGTTACAACAAATATCCGTCCACGACTATACCCGCGGGTAGAAATTTATATCCATACACATGTTCATCGAGTTGTGGATGGGTTTCGAATATCCGTAAGATACGACATGCCTAATTATTTTTTTTCAACAACTCAATAGCATAATTAATCAACTTTCTTCTCAATTCACTGTCATACACAATTAAAAACTTAATAAAAGAATTATTATGGGCATACAAGTTGTGACTAGGATCACTGGAGCTTGGAAAGGGTAGCCGATGGCGGTGTTGCGCCTTATGGGATTTGGAAGGGGGCATGAGCCACAGTGCATAAAGCCAACAAGACTAGAAGGGGTGGCCAACGCTGGAAAATTAGAAGCCTTGGTCATGGGGTTAAAGGAGTTAGGATTTGGCATTTGCTGTGTAACATGAGCTAGAATAAAACAATAAGATACAGATCGATTTCTGATATTCAACAGATAATCCGTAGATTAGAGATAATATCATAATTCATACCCGTCCGACTTTAGGCAGATAGGGATCTGATCTGTACGTCAATATATATATATATATATATATATGACTCCATCGTATTGATGGATACCCGAATCCGTGTGCTAAATTGCCATCCTACCGATGATGAGGCGCGCACGGAACGGCGGGACGGGAAAGAAGCCTCTGCCGGATGGCAGCGGCCATACCGCACTGCGTCACTGTGTGGCTCACTCACCACGGCCGCGCGCGGCAGTAGCGGCGATGGCGATGGCGATTGGGTGCACGGATGGGATATGATGGCAAGTACAAGAAAGCTACGTCCATCTGTCTTCACACGTCAGAGACCACGCGGTCGCAGACAAGACACTCGGCAAAGGGACTGGCAAAGGGGCCCACTGGAGGACTCTTTGCCGAGTGCCAGTCCACCAGACACTCGGCAAAGAAGACTCCTTTGTCGAGTGCCTACGAGAGCTCTCGGCACAGGGACTGGCGGTGGGGCCCACTGGACCCGTCTTTGCCGAGGGCCTCTAGAACAAACACTCGGCAAAATTAGCCTCTTTGCCGAGTGCCAAAGAAGACACTCGGCAAAGGATCCGTCACCGTCACTTGGCGCCGTGACGGTGACTTTTTTTTGCTGAGTGCCAGATGGCACTCGGTCTGGCACTCGGCAAACTCTTTGCCGAGTGCCCGACAAAAAGTACTCGGCAAAGAGGCTGTTGCTGATGTACAGTTCGCCGAGCGTTCTTTGCCGAGTGTTACACTCGGCAAAGCCTTTGCCGAGTGTAAAATAGCCTTTGCCGAGTGTCTGCGACACTCGGCAAAGAAGCTGTGTCCGGTAGTGCGCCTCTAAGCAAACATCAAAATTGGGATATGAAAGCAACCTGAAAGATGAAATCAACATGTTATAAAAATTTAATTTAAGGTAAATGGCAGAACCATGAACCTTGTGAAGAATCGCGCAATCGCAAATTGATTTGGAGATCCCGATGGGAATTAGGAAAAAGAGATTGTTGTTGTTTACTGCTATCTTCGTTGGTTACTTGGTCGGTCGATAGTTCACTACCGGACACAGCTTCTTTGCCGAGTGTCGCAGACACTCGGCAAAGGCTATTTTACACTCGGCAAAGGCTTTGCCGAGTGTAACACTCGGCAAAGAACGCTCGGCGAACTGTACATCGGCAACAGCCTCTTTGCCGAGTACTTTTTGTCGGGCACTCGGCAAAGAGTTTGCCGAGTGCCATCTGACACTCGGCAAAGAAAAGTCACCGTCACGGCGCCAAGTGACGGTGACGGATCCTTTGCCGAGTGTCTTCTTTGGCACTCGACAAAGAGGCTAATTTTTGTCGAGTGTTTGCTCTAGAGGCCCTCGGCAAAGACGGGTCCAGTGGGCCCCACCGCCAGTCCCTGTGCCGAGAGCTCTCGTAGGCACTCGGCAAAGGAGTCTTCTTTGCCGAGTGTCTGGTGGACTGGCACTCGGCAAAGAGTCCTCCAATGGGCCCCTTTGCCAGTCCCTTTGCCGAGTGCCTTGGCAACAGCACTCGGCAAAGATGGCTTTGCCGGTTCCCAGGTTTCCTTCTTTGCCGAGTGCCATGGTCAGCACTCGGCAAAGATGGCTTTACCGGTTCCCAGGTTTCCTTCTTTGCCGAGTGCCAAGGTCATAGCACTCGGCAAAGCGACCCTTTGCCGAGTGTTACACTCGGCAAAGTGACCAGGATGTCCCTTTTTTATTTGTTTTTGTTGTTCCATCCAAACAAACAAAAGATATATATCATTCACATCACATTATATATCAATCGCATCACAGAATGAACACATTTATCATCAACACCATATATATCACAAAGTCTCACTAATATAAGTCTCACAAATATAAGTCAGGATCATCACAAAACAGATATAAGTCTGGATCATCACTAACATCACCAAGTATCTCACAAGACCAAGTCTAACTAACATCACCAACACTCACAAATATAAGTCTAGATCATCACAAAACAGATCATCAACGAGGTGGGCATCTGGACTGGTTCGGCGAAGGGCTGGACGAAGCATGAGGGTTGTTCGACGCCGCCGATTGACCCTGCACAGAGAAGAGATTGTATGTGTGAGAACATATGAATATATATCATGCAGTACTAAAATTTTGATACTCACAGGAGTAGTGAACTCAGCAGGGTCAGCTGCAGGGAACAACAAAGGTGGTGGAGCATGACCCTGTGCGGCGCCAAGGCTCTGCATGTACGCGAACATCTCCGCCATCCTCTTCTCCAGCTCCTCACGTTGCCTCCTCTCATCATCTAGCTGAGTCTGTAATATTTCGCCCTAATGTTACGATAATGCAAAGAGAAGATATATAATAATCAATGAACGATGAATAGATAAGGAATAACCTGGAGTTGCTGGATACGATGCTGTGAGCTGTCCTGCCGAGGTCGTATGGCTGGGCTCGCGCTCGTGCTCCTTGCTCGCACCTGAGAGAGAGTGGGAGTGGAGGACGAGTCGATTGCCCCGTCGGCAATCCAGTACCGCCCATGCCTCTTGCCTCCTTCGACCCTCATGAGGACATCTCTGTCGATGTCCTCGGTCCTCGGATCGTAATCTGGCCCATGGACCTCCTTGGCCATGGCGGTGTACTCACTGAGGCGGCTGTGGATGGCAGGGTTGGTGTACGCCTCGGGCCCGTCATCCGGGTTGTAGGTGACGTCGGACGTCGCCTTCCCCTTGTGGGCCATAGCATATGCCGAGAACGTGGAGCAAGGCGCGCCACCATGTGCCGCCGACTGCGAGAAAACCAACGAGATGGTTAGAAATCATGTCTAATCGAAAGTTATATACCTAAATAAAAAAGAGTGTGTACCCATGCTTCCGCGTATTTGCCCAGGCTGCGGCTGCCTTGATGGTGGGAGGGACCTTGCATCAGCAAACGCCATTCTCGGCTAGCGTTGTGCGCCTCGTCCCACTCAGCCGAGCACCACCTCTGCACCATCTGCTCCCAGCACTCAGGATGCGCGGCGCACCAATGAGGAATCATCTAAAAAAATATAAGTACACCGCATATCAGAAGATAAAAATAAGCATATTTAGTACCAATAATAAAGTTTTGTATTTACCTGCAAGTACTGGTCCGGAGTCAACGACATGGTTCGGGCGTCCTTCTTGTTCACCTTCTCCCCAAGGACGGAGCCGTGGTAAGTGACGATGGCCTAGATGCGCGCCTCGTAGTGCATGTCCACGACGAGCTTCTTACAGCACGTAGTAGACACCACATCCGCCCTGGCCTCGTATCCAGCATCGCATCTGAAGAAATCCTACATACAAAGACGATGTATCCATACATTATTTCAAGAATATGCAACAAATACGACTTATTAAACAATATAGTGCGAGGAAGACTTACCCACAGCTCTTGCTTCACCCGCTCCGCCTTGTTGTTGAATTGTCTGCCGTCCCGATCTACTGCATCGGGGGCGACGGCGTAGTGGTCGAAGGTGTATGCTGGGCTCGTCACTCCGGCGTACTCGACAAGTCCAGGGAAGTGTTCCCTGCATAGAAGGCCGAGGATGCCATTGGGGTTGCGGCCGTGACCCCCTGCAGTCTCCAAAACCATCCAAGACATGTCCAAGTGATTAAGATAAAGTATTAGTTTCTATTATTAATTTGAACATATAATATGAAAAAGCAGCAACAACATCTAAAGTTACCTACCTCTCTCCATCGGGTTGTATCAGCGGACGTCTGTCACGAAGTATGGGTCGCTTAGGGAGACTCGCGGGACCTCGCAGGTAGATACTCCTCGAACCTGAGGAGCCAGAACCTGAGACGTCCTGCTGAGCGGCGGCGGCGTCGACGTCGTCGTCCTGCTGCGTCGCATCGTCGTCGTCCTGCTGTGCCGCATCGATAGCGGCTTGCTGCTCCACCTGCTGTTGTACGGCGTCATCCTGCTGCGCCTCCTCCTCCGTCCTACGGGTGCTCCTCCTCCCCCTCCCCCTCCTCGTCCTCGTCCCACCGCCCACCATCTTTGTCCAACAACCTGCAATTAAGAGTAAACAATTAAGCACAAATAAAAAAATATGTATTTAGAAACATATGCAAAATAAATGAAATATAGCATTGCATCGATTAAAAATAATCTTCATATGTGTCCGGGTTAGCCGGACCACCTTCTGGGTTGGCCACGAGACCATCTATCTGTTGGCGAACTTCGGCACCAGTCAACATTGCAGGTGGGCGGTCTGTCACCACGACATCTTTCGTAAAGTTCTTGATGTCTAGTCGGAATGCATGGTCAGGAGGGAGAAATTGTCGATGTTTATCAAATGACGAATATTTGCCACCCTTCTTCAACCAAATGAACCTAAGAGCTTCCTTGCAAACTGGGCATGGGAACTTACCGTGAACACACCGGGCGCAAAATAGCCCATACGCCGGAAAGTCATGCATGGAGTACTGGTACCAAACATGCATTTTGAAGTTTGTCTTCGTAGCTCGGTCGTACGTCCATACCCCTTCCTCCCAAGCACGGACCAATTCATCAATCAAAGGCTCCATGTACACGCCCATTTTATTCCCCGGGTGTCCAGGAATTATCAACGACACGAATATGTTCTGTCTTTGAAAGCATACGCCGGGGGGATATTGATGGGGATAACGAACACGGGCCAACATGTGTATGGGGCAGCGGTCATTCCATAGGGATTGAACCCATCTGTGGCCAGCGCAACACGAACATTACGAGCCTCTTTAGCTTTCTCATGGTGAATGGCATCTGAAAGGGAATTAGGCTTACACCTAGTTCCTAAATAATTTTGGTGGTTGAATTGCCCAACACAAATAATTGGACTAACTAGTTTGCTCTAGTGTATAAGTTATACAGGTGTAAAAGGTTCTCACTTAGCCAATAAAAAGATCAAATATTGGATTCAACAAAGGAGCAAAGGAGCAACCGAAGGCACCTCTGGTCTGGGGCACCGGACTGTCCGGTGTACACCGGACAGTGTCCGGTGCACCAGAGGACTCCAACTCAAACTTGCCACCTTCGGGAATCTCCAGAGGCACTCGCGCTATATTTCACCGGACTGTCCGGTGTACACCGGACAGTGTCCGGTGCTCCAAGGAAGAGCCGCCTCCGGAACTCGCCAGCCTCGCGAATTCACTTCAGCCGCTCCTCTATAATTCACCGGACTGTCCGGTGTACACCAGACTGTCCGGTGTAACAGCGGAGCAACGGCTATTTCGGCGCCAACGGCTACCTGCGACGCATTAAATGCGCGTGCTGCGCGCGCAGACGTCAGGCGTGCCCATACTGGCACACCGGAAAATGAACAGGACATGTCTGGTGTGCACCGGACATCCAGGCGGGCCCAGAAGTCAGAAGCTCCAACGGTCAGAATCCAACGGCATTGGTGACGTGGCTGGGGCACCGGACATGTCTGGTGTGCACCGGACTGTCCGGTGCGCCATCAAACAGACAGCCTCCACCAACGGTCAAGTTTGGTGGTTGGGGCTATAAATACCCCAACCACCCCACCATTCATTGGATCCAAGTTTTCCACTTCCCAACTACTTACAAGAGCTCTAGCATTCAATTCTAGACACACCAAAGAGATCAAATCCTCTCCAAATTCCACACAACGCCCTAGTGATTAGAGAGAGAGATTTGCTTGTGTTCTTTCGAGCTCTTGCGCTTGGATTGCTTTCTTCTTTCTTGATTCTTTCATTGCGATCAAACTCACTTGTAATTGAGGCAAGAGACACCAAACTTGTGGTGGTCCTTGTGGGAACTTTGTGTTCCAAGTGATTGAGAAGAGAAAGCTCATTCGGTCCGAGGGACCGTTTGAGAGAGGGAAGGGTTGAAAGAGACCCGGCCTTTGTGGCCTCCTCAACGGGGAGTAGGTTTGCGAGAACCGAACCTCGGTAAAACAAATCCGCGTGTCACAATCCTTATTCTCTTGCGATTTGTTTTGCGCCCTCTCTCGCGGACTCAATTATATTTCTAACGCTAACCCGGCTTATAGTTGTGATTATTTTTGAGAATTTCAGTTTCGCCCTATTCACCCCCCCCCTCTAGGCGACTTTCAATTGGTATCAGAGCCCGGTGCTTCATTAGAGCCTAACCGCTCGAAGTGATGTCGGGAGATCTGAAAGGGAAATGTGCCCTTGGGCCATTTCTAAGTATTTTGGTGATTGAGTGCAAACACAAGTGCTTAAATGTGAACTTATGCCCATGGATGAACAAAGTGCAAATCACAAGTAAAGGTATGTTTCTAAACCTTAGTACATTGGTTTTGTGTACTAATATACTTGTCTAAGTGATAGAAACAGAGAGAAGAAGAAAGAAGAAGAGTTGGCTGTGTACAGCCAAAAGACTGCTTCGGTCTGGGGCACCGGACTGTCCGGTGCACCCGACGACAGAAGGCAAGGATGGCCTTCCAGATTTGTTCTCAACGGCTCCTAGCTGCCTTGGGGCTATAAAAGGGTCCCCTAGGCGCATGGAGGAGTACACCAAGCATTCCTACAACATTCCTAAGCACCAAGACATCGATCTCGCGCATTCGTTTCATTGTGATAGCATATAGAGCTCTTGTGGAGTTGTGAACTTCTTGAGTTGTGTTGCGAGCTCTTGTTGCTACTTGTGTGCGTGTTGTTGCTCTGATCTTTTGAAGTCTTGTGTGCGTTGCTCATTCCCCCCCTTGCTCTGTGTTTCTTTGTGAACTTCAATTGTAAGGGCGAGAGGCTCCAAGTTGTGGAGATTCCTCGCAAACGGGATTGAGAAAAAGCAAGCAAAACACCGTGGTATTCAAGTGGGTCTTTGGACCGCTTGAGAGGGGTTGATTGCAACCCTCGTCCGTTGGGACGCCACAACGTGGAGTAGGCAAGCGTTGGTCTTGGCCGAACCACGGGATAATCCACTGTGTCATCTCTGTGATTGATCTCTTGTGGTATTGTGTTGTTGAGACTCCTTTATAGCCACTTGGCAATTATTGTGCTAACACTTAACAAGTTTTTGTGGCTATAAGTTTGAGTTTCCCAGGATCACCTATTCACCCCCCCCCCCTCTAGGTGCTCTCAATTGGTATCAGAGCCGTTCTCTTCAAGAAAGGGACTAACCGCCCGAAGAGATGGATCCTAAGGGGAAGGGAATCGTGATCAACGACAAGGAAAAGGAGTCCTTCGTCAACGAGCCCAAAGATGACAAGCCTACCGACTCCGGCTCGGGCCATAGACGGAAGGAAGGGAAGAAGAAGAAGACAAGGCGCATCAAGGAGATCGTCTACTACGACGATAGTGATGAGTCTACTTCTTCCCAAAAGGACGACGACCACAACGACTACGAGCAAAGGAAACCGGTTAATTCTAACTTTTCCTTTGACTACTCTCGTATTCCGCAAAGTTCAAATTCACATTTGCTTTCCATTCCACTCGGCAAGCCCCCACACTTTGATGGGGAGGACTACGGATTTTGGAGCCACAAAATGCGTAGTCACCTATTCTCTCTCCATCCTAGCATATGGGAGATTGTAGATAGTGGAATGCACTTTAATAGTTCGGATAGTCCTATATTCATTAATGAGCAAATCCATAAGAATGCACAAGCTACTACTGTTCTTCTAGCTTCATTGTGCAGGGATGAATATAACAAAGTGAGTGGCTTGGATAACGCCAAGCAGATATGGGACACCCTCAAGATCTCTCACGAGGGCAACGACGTCACCATGCTCACCAAGATGGAGTTGGTGGAGGGCGAACTTGGGAGATTCGCTATGATAAGGGGGGAGGAGCCAACCCAAACATACAACCGGCTCAAAACCCTTGTCAACAAGATAAGAAGCTATGGAAGCACGCGATGGACGGACCACGACGTCGTCCGCCTAATGCTAAGGTCCTTTACCGTTCTTGATCCTCATTTGGTGAATAATATTCGTGAGAATCCCAGGTACACCAAAATGTCGCCCGAAGAAGTTCTTGGGAAGTTCGTAAGCGGGCGAATGATGATCAAGGAGGCAAGATACGTGGACGACGTGTTGAACGGTCCTATCCATGAGCCTCAACGCATTGCTCTCAAGGCAACAAGGAGCAAGGAGGCGCTACCAAGCAAGGTGGCGCAAGTTGAGGCGGTCGGGCTAAATAATGAGGAGATGGCCCTCATCATTAAGCGCTTCAAGACGGCGCTTAAAGGTCGCAAGGGACAGCCAAGCAAGACCAAGACAAAGGAGAAGCGCTCATGCTTCAAATGTGGTAAGATCGGTCATTTCATTGCTAACTGTCCCGATAATGAAAGTGACCAGGAAAAAGGGGACAAGAGGGAAAAGAAGAAGCATTACAAGAAGGCCAAGGGCGAGGCGCATCTAGGCAAAGAGTGGGACTCGGACTGCTCCTCCTCCGACTCTGACAATGAAGGACTCGCCGCCACCGCCTTCAACAAATCAACCCTCTTCCCCAACGAGCGTCACACATGCCTTATGGCAAGGGAGAAGAAGGTATGTACTCGCAACTCTACCTATGCTTCTTCAAGTGAGGACGAATCTAGTGATGAGGATGAAGTAGATTATTCATGTTTGTTCAAGGGCTTAGATAGATCTAAGATAGACAAAATTAATGAATTAATTGATGCCTTGAATGAAAAGAATATACTTTTAGAAAAGCAAGAGGATTTGTTATATGAAGAACATGATAAGTTTGTAGAGGCTCAAAAATCCCTTGCATTAGAAATTAAGAGGAATGAAATGCTTGCTTGTGAAGTGTCAACATGCCATGATTCTATTTCTAACTTAAAGAGCATAAACGATGATTTAAATGCTAAACTAGAGGTAGCTAGTAAATCTAATTCTTGTGTAGAACATGTTGAGATTTGCACTAGGTGTAAAGATTTTGATGTTGATGCTTGTTGTGATCATTTAGTTTCAATTTCTAAATTAACTGAGGAATTGGCTAGTCTTAATGCCCAACTTAAGACTAGCAAGAATGAATTTGATAAACTAAAATTTGCAAGGGATGCCTACACGATCGGTAGACACCCCTCAATTAAGGATGGACTTGGCTTCAAGAGGGAAGCCAAGAACTTAACAAGCCATAAGGCTCCTATCCCCGCTAAGGAGAAAGGGAAGGCCCCTATGGCTACTAGTGCTAAAAAGAACCATGCCTTTTTGTATCATGATAGGAGACAAACTAGAAATGCTTATAGGAGTTATAATGCTTATGATGATTTTGACTCTCATGCCATGTTTGTTTCTAGTTCTTCCCATATGCATGGTAGAAATATGTATAGGAGAAATGTTATTCATCATGTGCCTAGAAAGAACATTATTCATGCTCCTAGGAAAGTAGTGAATGAACCTTCTACAATTTATTGTGCTTTAAATGCTTCCTTTGCTATTTGTAGAAAGGATAAGAAAATAATTGCTAGGAAGTTAGGGGCAAGATGCAAGGGAGACAAAACTTGCATTTGGGTCCCTAAGAATATTTGTGCTAACCTTGTAGGACCCAACATGAGTTGGGTACCTAAAACCCAAGCCTAAATTTGCCTTGCAGGTTTATGCATCCGGGGGTTCAAGCTGGATTATTGACAGCGGATGCACAAACCATATGACGGGGGAGAAGAAGATGTTCACCTCCTACGTCAAGAATAAGGATTCCCAAGATTCAATCATATTTGGTGATGGGAATCAAGGCAAGGTAAAAGGGTTAGGTAAAATTGCAATTTCTAATGAGCACTCTATCTCTAATGTGTTTTTAGTAGAGTCTCTCGGATATAATTTGCTATCGGTTAGTCAATTATGCAATATGGGATATAACTGTCTATTTACAAATATAGATGTGTCTGTCTTTAGAAGAAGTGATGGTTCACTAGCTTTTAAGGGTGTATTAGACGGCAAACTTTATTTAGTTGATTTTGCAAAAGAAGAAGCCGGTCTAGATGCATGCTTAATAGCTAAGACTAGCATGGGCTGGCTGTGGCATCGCCGCTTAGCACATGTGGGGATGAAGAACCTTCACAAGCTTCTAAAGGGAGAACACGTGATAGGTTTGACTAACGTACAATTCGAAAAAGATAGACCTTGTGCAGCTTGTCAGGCAGGTAAACAGGTGGGAGGAGCGCATCACAGCAAGAATGTGATGACCACATCAAGACCCCTGGAGCTGCTACATATGGATCTCTTCGGACCCGTCACCTATCTGAGCATAGGAGGGAGTAAGTATGGTCTAGTTATTGTTGATGACTTTTCCCGCTTCACTTGGGTGTTCTTTTTGCAGGATAAGTCTGAAACCCAAGGGACCCTCAAGCGCTTCCTCAGGAGAGCTCAAAATGAGTTTGAGCTCAAGGTAAAGAAGATAAGGAGCGACAACGGGTCCGAGTTCAAGAACCTTCAAGTGGAAGAGTTCCTTGAAGAAGAAGGGATCAAGCACGAGTTCTCCGCTCCCTACACACCACAGCAAAATGGTGTGGTAGAGAGGAAGAACAGGACGCTCATCGATATGGCGAGGACGATGCTAGGAGAGTTCAAGACCCCCGAGTGCTTTTGGATGGAAGCCGTGAACACGGCTTGCCACGCCATCAACAGGGTCTACCTTCATCTCCTCCTCAAGAAGACATCGTATGAGCTACTAACCGGTAACAAACCCAATGTATCTTACTTTCGTGTATTTGGAAGCAAGTGCTACATTCTAGTGAAGAAGGGTAGAAATTCTAAGTTTGCTCCCAAAGCTGTAGAAGGGTTTTTGTTAGGTTATGACTCAAATACAAAGGCGTATAGAGTCTTCAACAAATCATCGGGTTTGGTTGAAGTCTCTAGCAACGTTGTATTTGATGAGACTAATAGCTCTCCAAGAGAGCAAGTTTTTGATTGTGATGATGTAGATGAAGAAGATGTTCCAACGGCCGCTATACGAACCATGGCGATTGGAGAAGTGCGGCCACAGGAACGAGATGAACGAGATCAACCTTCTTCCTCGCAAATGGTGCATCCCCCAACTCAAGAAGATGAACAGGTTCATCAACAGGAGGCGTGTGATCAAGGGGGAGCACAAGATGATCATGTGATGGAGGAAGAAGCGCAACCGGCACCTCCAACCCAAGTTCGAGCGATGATTCAAAGGGATCATCCCGTCGACCAAATTCTGGGTGACATTAGCAAGGGAGTAACTACTCGATCTCGATTAGTTAATTTTTGTGAGCATTACTCTTTTGTCTCTTCTATTGAGCCTTTCAGGGTAGAAGAGGCCTTACTAGATCCGGACTGGGTGTTGGCCATGCAAGAGGAGTTAAACAACTTCAAGTGCAATGAAGTTTGGACATTGGTACCACGTCCCAAGCAAAATGTTGTGGGAACCAAGTGGGTGTTCCGCAACAAACAGGACGAGCACGGGGTGGTGACAAGGAACAAGGCTCGACTTGTGGCAAAAGGTTATGCCCAAGTCGCAGGTTTGGACTTTGAGGAGACGTTTGCTCCTGTGGCTAGGCTAGAATCAATTCGTATCTTGCTAGCATATGCTGCTCACCATTCTTTCAGGTTGTTCCAAATGGATGTGAAGAGCGCTTTCCTCAACGGGCCAATAAAGGAGGAGGTGTACGTAGAGCAACCCCCTGGCTTCGAGGACGAACGGTACCCCAATCACGTGTGTAAGCTCTCTAAGGCGCTCTATGGACTTAAGCAAGCCCCAAGAGCATGGTATGAATGCCTTAGAGACTTTCTGATTGTTAATGCTTTCAAGGTTGGGAAAGCCGATCCAACTCTTTTTACAAAGACATGTGACGGTGATTTGTTTGTGTGCCAAATTTATGTCGATGACATAATATTTGGTTCTACTAACCAAAAGTCTTGTGAAGAGTTTAGCAGGGTGATGACGCAGAAATTCGAGATGTCGATGATGGGCAAGTTGAACTACTTCCTTGGGTTCCAAGTGAAGCAACTCAAGGAAGGCACCTTCATCTCCCAAACGAAGTACACGCAAGATCTGCTAAAGCGGTTTGGGATGAAGGACGCCAAGCCTGCAAAGACTCCGATGGGAACCGACGGACACACCGACCTCAACAAAGGAGGTAAGTCCGTTGATCAAAAAGCATACCGGTCAATGATAGGATCTTTGCTTTATTTATGTGCTAGTAGACCGGATATTATGCTTAGCGTATGCATGTGTGCTAGATTTCAATCCGATCCTAAGGAATGTCACTTAGTGGCGGTGAAGCGAATTCTTAGATATTTAGTTGCTACGCCTTGCTTCGGGCTCTGGTATCCAAAGGGGTCTACCTTTGACTTGGTTGGATACTCAGATTCCGACTATGCTGGATGTAAGGTCGATAGGAAGAGTACATCGGGGACGTGCCAATTCTTAGGAAGGTCCCTGGTGTCGTGGAACTCTAAGAAACAAACCTCTGTTGCCCTATCCACCGCTGAGGCCGAGTATGTTACCGCAGGACAGTGTTGCGCGCAACTACTTTGGATGAGGCAAACCCTCAGGGACTTTGGCTACAATCTGAGCAAAGTCCCACTCCTATGTGATAATGAGAGTGCTATCCGCATGGCGGAAAATCCTGTTGAGCACAGCCGCACAAAGCACATAGACATCCGGCATCACTTTTTGAGAGATCACCAGCAAAAGGGGGATATCGAAGTGTTTCATGTTAGCACCGAGAACCAGCTAGCCGATATCTTTACCAAGCCTCTAGATGAGAAGACCTTTTGCAGGCTGCGTAGTGAGCTAAATGTCCTAGATTCGCGGAACTTGGATTAAATTGTAGCATACATGTGTTTATGCCATTGATCATGTTCATTCTGCATTTTGTTGCTTATTGTGGTGCTCAAGTTGTACAAACACTCCCGGGACCTCACAAGTCCGTTGCAAAGTGATGCACATGTTTAGGGGGAGTTGTGTTACAACTTGACCCTTTGAGACTAACCATATGCTTGAGTTTGCATGATTTAGTCTCGAAGGAGAATTGAAAGGGAAAAGGTGGACTTGGACCATGAAAGACTTCCACTGCACTCCGATGAGAGGGTAACTTATTCCAAGTCCATCTCATGAACTCTTATTGCCATTTGCTCTTAATTGAAGATTCTGGTGAGGCAATGAGGTTAAAAGGGCCAAGATTGATCCCGTTTTGGTGCTTGATGCCAAAGGGGGAGAAAATAAAGGCCAAAGCAATAGATGGATCAGCTACCACTTGAGAAACTTTGAAAATAGTAGAGTAGAGCTTTTGGTTTATTCAAAACTCTTGCATTGTTTAGTAGAGTAGAGCTTTTGGTTTATTCAAAACTCTTGCATTGTTTCTTTCGTCAAAAGTTGGCTTCTTGTGGGGAGAAGTAGTAATTATGGGAAATAGGGGGAGTTTTTGAAATCTTTGATCAATCTCTTTTGGAATGACTCTCTTTACGCTTCAACATGTGTGTTTGACCCAGAGATAGAGATGTGAGTTTGATTTACAAAAACAAACCAAGTGGTGGCAAAGGATGATCCATATATGCCAAAATTAAATAGAACTCAAATTTATTCTATTTGAAGTGTTTTTGCACTTGTTCTAGTTGTTTTATGTTGTGTTGGCATAAATCACCAAAAAGGGGGAGATTGAAAGGGAAATGTGCCCTTGGGCCATTTCTAAGTATTTTGGTGATTGAGTGCAAACACAAGTGCTTAAATGTGAACTTATGCCCATGGATGAACAAAGTGCAAATCACAAGTAAAGGTATGTTTCTAAACCTTAGTACATTGGTTTTGTGTATTAATATACTTGTCTAAGTGATAGAAACAGAGAGAAGAAGAAAGAAGAAGAGTTGGCTGTGTACAGCCAAAAGACTGCTTCGGTCTGGGGCACCGGACTGTCCGGTGCACCCGACGACAGAAGGCAAGGATGGCCTTCCAGATTTGTTCTCAACGGCTCCTAGCTGCCTTGGGGCTATAAAAGGGTCCCCTAGGCGCATGGAGGAGTACACCAAGCATTCCTACAACATTCCTAAGCACCAAGACATCGATCTCGCGCATTCGTTTCATTGTGATAGCATATAGAGCTCTTGTGGAGTTGTGAACTTCTTGAGTTGTGTTGCGAGCTCTTGTTGCTACTTGTGTGCGTGTTGTTGCTCTGATCTTTTGAAGTCTTGTGTGCGTTGCTCATTCCCCCCCTTGCTCTGTGTTTCTTTGTGAACTTCAATTGTAAGGGCGAGAGGCTCCAAGTTGTGGAGATTCCTCGCAAACGGGATTGAGAAAAAGCAAGCAAAACACCGTGGTATTCAAGTGGGTCTTTGGAACGCTTGAGAGGGGTTGATTGCAACCCTCGTCCGTTGGGACGCCACAACGTGGAGTAGGCAAGCGTTGGTCTTGGCCGAACCACGGGATAATCCACTGTGTCATCTCTGTGATTGATCTCTTGTGGTATTGTGTTGTTGAGACTCCTTTATAGCCACTTGGCAATTATTGTGCTAACACTTAACAAGTTTTTGTGGCTATAAGTTTGAGTTTCCCAGGATCACCTATTCACCCCCCCCCCCCCCCTCTAGGTGCTCTCAAGATCACACCAAGAGGGAGATGGAAACCGGCGACAAGCCCACTACGAGCCAAGGGAGCACTTCATCGGAAGAGTCCCGCACCAAGAGGAAGGAGAAGAAGAAGGACTCCTCCAAACGGAAGGAGAAAAGATCCTCCTCTTCTCACCACAAGGAGAAGAAGGAGAAATCTTCTTCCCACAAGTCGCATCTGAGAGCACCTAGGGGGGTGAATAGGTGATCCTGTAAAACTTAAAAACTTAAGCCACAAAACTTTGATTAAGCGTTAGCACAGTTAATGCCACGTGGCTAGAGAGAAGATCTTGCACAATACGATAACCACAAGGAATTCAACACAGAGAAGACACAGTGATTTATCCCGTGGTTCGGCCAAGTACAAAACTTGCCTACTCCACGTTGTGGCGTCCCAACGGACGAGAGTTGCACTCAACTCCTCTCAAGTGATCCAATGATCAACTTGAATACCACAGTGTTATGCTTTTCTTTTCTTATCGCGTTCGCGAGGAATCTCCACAACTTGGAGTCTCTCACCCTTACACTTGAAGTTCACAAAGAAGCACGGAGTAAGGGAGGGAAGCAACACACACAAATCCACAGCAAAATGCGCACACACACGGCCAAGAATCGAGCTCAAAAGACTATCTCAAAGTTCTCACTAGAACGGAGCTCGAATCACTGAGAATGACAAACGAATGCGCAAAGACTGAGTGTGGATGATCAAGAATGCTCTAAGGTTGCTTGGTGTTCTCCTCCATGCGCCTAGGGGTCCCTTTTATAGTCCCAAGGCAGCTAGGAGCCGTTGAGAACAAATCTGAAAGGCCATCCTTGCCTTCTGTCGTCGGGCGCACCGGACAGTCCGGTGCACACCGGACAGTGTCCGGTGCCCGATTTCCTTCCTTAAATAGCGAAGCCGACCGTTGGCGGCCTTGGAGCCGTTGGCGCACCGGACATGTCCGGTGCACACCGGACAGTCCGGTGCCCCCATCTAGCCGTTGGCTCGGCCACGTGTCCCGCGCAGATCGCGCGGCCGACCGTTGGCCCGGCCGACCGTTGGCTCACCGGACAGTCCGGTGCACACCGGACAGTCCGGTGAATTTTAGCCGTACGATGTCAGCGAATTCCCGAGAGCGGCCACTTCACGCCGAGTCAGCCTGGCGCACCGGACACTGTCCGGTGCACCACCGGACAGTCCGGTGTGCTAGGCTGAGCTGAGTCTTGGCTGTACACAGCCAAGCCTTTTTCACCTCTTTTCTTTTCTTCTTCTTTCTATTTCTAACACTTAGACAAGTATATTAGTACACAAAACCAATGTACTAAGGCTTAGAAACATACCTTTACTCTTGATTTGCACTTTGTTCATCCATGAGCATAAATTCTCATTTAAGCACTTGTGTTGGCACTCAATCACCAAAATACTTAGAAATGACCCAAGGGCACATTTCTCTTTCAATCTCCCCCTTTTTGGTGATTTATGCCAACACAACATAAAGCAACTAGAACAAGTGCAAAATCACTTCAAATAAAACTCAAATTTATTTTGATTCAATTTTGGCATATATGGATCATCCTTTGCCACCACTTGGTTTGTTTTTGCAAATCAAACTCAAATCTCTATCTCTAAGTCAAACACACATGTTGAAGCATAAAGAGAGTCATTCCAAAAGAGATTGATCAAAGATTTCAAAAACTCCCCCTATTTCCCATAATCAACACTTCTCCCCACAAGAGGCCAACTTTTGACAAAAGAGACAATGCAAGAGTTTTGACAAACCAAAAGCTCTATTCTACTATTTTCAAAGTTTCTCAAGTGGTAGCTGATCCATCTATTGCTTTGGCCTTTATTTTCTCCCCCTTTGGCATCAAGCACCAAAACGGGATCAATCTTGGCCTTTTAACCCCATTGCCTCACCAAATTCGTCAATTAAGAGCAAATAGGCAATAAGAGTTTAAAGATGAACTTGGAATAGTTACTCTTTTCATCGAAGTGCAGTGGAAGTCTTGTATGGTCCAAGTCCACCTTTTCCTTTCAATCCTCCTTTGAGGCTAAAACAACCAAACTCAAGCATATGGTTAGTCTCAAAGGGTCAAGTTGTAGCAGAACTCCCCCTAAATATGTGCATCACTTACACAAGGACTTGTGAGGTCCGGGGAATGTTTGTACAACTTGAGCACCACAATAAGCAACAAAATGCAGAATGAACATGATCAAAGGCATAAACACATGTATGCTACAATTCAATCCAAGTTCCACGAATCTAAGACATTTAGCTCACTACGCAACCTGCAAAAGGTCTTCTCATCTAGAGGCTTGGTAAAGATATCGGCTAGCTGGTTCTCGGTGCTAACATGAAACACTTCGATATCTCCCTTTTGCTGGTGGTCTCTCAAAAAGTGATGCCGGATGTCAATGTGCTTTGTGCGGCTGTGTTCAACAGGATTTTCCGCCATGCGGATAGCACTCTCATTATCACATAGGAGTGGGACTTTGCTCAGATTGTAGCCAAAGTCCCGGAGGGTTTGCCTCATCCAAAGTAGTTGCGCGCAACACTGTCCTGCGGCAACATACTCGGCCTCAGCGGTGGATAGGGCAACGGAAGTTTGTTTCTTAGAGTTCCACGACACCAGGGACCTTCCTAAGAATTGGCACGTCCCCGATGTACTCTTCCTATCGACCTTACATCCAGCATAGTCGGAATCTGAGTATCCAACCAAGTCAAAGGTAGACCCCTTTGGATACCAGAGCCCGAAGCAAGGCGTAGCAACCAAATATCTAAGAATTCGCTTCACCGCCACTAAGTGACACTCCTTAGGATCGGATTGAAATCTAGCACACATGCATACGCTAAGCATAATATCTGGTCTACTAGCACATAAATAAAGTAAAGACCCTATCATTGACCGGTATGCTTTTTGATCAACGGACTTACCTCCTTTGTTGAGGTCGGTGTGTCCGTCGGTCCCCATCGGAGTCTTTGCGGGCTTGGCGTCCTTCATCCCAAACCGCTTTAGCAGATCTTGCGTGTACTTCGTTTGGGAGATTAAGGTACCGTCCTTGAGTTGCTTCACTTGGAACCCAAGGAAGTAGGTCAACTCGCCCATCATTGACATCTCGAATTTCTGTGTCATCACCCTGCTAAACTCTTCACAAGACTTTTGGTTAGTAGAACCAAATATTATGTCATCGACATAAATTTGGCACACAAACAAATCACCATCACATGTCTTTGTAAAAAGAGTTGGATCAGCTTTCCCAACCTTGAAAGCATTAGCAATTAAAAAGTCTCTAAGGCATTCATACCATGCTCTTGGGGCTTGCTTAAGTCCATAGAGCGCCTTAGAGAGCTTACACACATGGTCGGGGTACCGTTCATCCTCAAAGCCAGGGGGTTGCTCTACGTACACCTCCTCCTTGATCGGCCCATTTAGGAAAGCGCTCTTCACATCCATTTGGTACAACCTGAAAGAATGGTGAGCGGCATATGCTAGCAAGATACGAATGGACTCTAGCCTAGCCACAGGAGCAAAAGTCTCCTCAAAGTCCAAACCTGCGACTTGGGCATAACCTTTTGCCACAAGTCGAGCCTTGTTCCTTATCACCACTCCATGCTCGTCTTGTTTGTTGCGAAACACCCACTTGGTTCCCACAACATTTTGCTTAGGACGAGGCACCAGTGTCCAAACTTCATTGCGCTTGAAGTTGTTGAGTTCCTCCTGCATGGCCAACACCCAGTCCGGATCTAGCAAGGCCTCTTCTACCCTGAAAGGCTCAATAGAAGAGACAAAAGAGTAATGCTCACAAAAATTAACTAATCTCGAGCGAGTAGTTACTCCCTTGCTAATATCACCCAATATCTGGTCGACGGGATGATCCCTTTGAATCGTCGCTCGAACTTGGGTTGGAGGTGACGGTTGCGCTTCTTCCTCCATCACGTGATCATCTTGTGCTCCCCCTTGATCACACGCCCCCTTTTGATGAACCTGTTCATCGTCTTGAGTTGGGGGATGCACCGTTGTTGAGGAAGAAGGTTGATCTTGCTCCAAATGTTCTTGAGGCCGTACATCTCCAATCGCCATGGTGCGTATCGCGGCCGTTGGAACGTCTTCTTCATCTACATCATCAAGATCAACAACTTGCTCTCTTGGAGAGCCATTAGTCTCATCAAATACAACATCGCTAGAGACTTCAACCAAAACCGATGATTTGTTGAAGACCCTATACGCCTTTGTATTTGAATCATAACCTAATAAAAACCCTTCTATGGCTTTGGGAGCAAATTTGGAATTCCTACCCTTCTTCACTAGAATGTAGCATTTACTCCCAAAAACACGAAAATACGATACATTAGGTTTGTTACCGGTTAGCAGCTCATACGACGTCTTTTTGAGGAGGCGGTGAAGGTAGACCCTGTTGATAGCGTGGCAAGCCGTGTTCACGGCTTCCGACCAAAAGCACTCGGGGGTCTTGAATTCTCCAAGCATAGTCCTCGCCATATCTATGAGTGTCCTGTTCTTCCTCTCTACCACACCATTTTGCTGAGGTGTGTAGGGAGCGGAGAATTCGTGCTTGATCCCCTCCTCCTCAAGAAATTCCTCCACTTGAAGGTTCTTGAACTCGGACCCGTTGTCGCTCCTTATCTTTTTCACTTTGAGCTCAAACTCATTTTGAGCTCTCCTTAGGAAGCGCTTGAGGGTCCCTTGGGTTTCAGACTTATCCTGCAAAAAGAACACCCAAGTGAAGCGGGAAAAGTCATCAACAATAACTAGACCATACTTACTTCCTCCTATGCTCAGATAGGCGACGGGTCCGAAGAGGTCCATATGTAGCAGCTCCAGGGGTCTTGATGTTGTCATCACATTTTTGGTGTGATGAGAGCCTCCCACTTGTTTCCCTGCTTGACAAGCTGCACAAGGTCTATCTTTTTCGAAATGAACATTAGTTAGACCTATCACATGTTCTCCCTTTAGAAGCTTGTGGAGGTTCTTCATCCCCACATGTGCTAAGCGGCGATGCCACAGCCAGCCCATGCAAGTCTTAGCCATTAAGCATGCATCTAGACCGGCCTCTTCTTTTGCAAAATCAACTAGGTAAAGCTTGTCGTCTAGTACACCCTTAAAAGCTAGTGAACCATCACATCTTCTAAAGACAGACACATCTACATTTGTAAACAAACAGTTATATCCCATATTGCATAATTGACTAACAGATAGCAAATTATATCCAAGAGACTCTACTAAAAACACATTAGAGATAGAGTGCTCATTTGAGATTGCAATTTTACCTAACCCTTTTACCTTGCCTTGATTCCCATCACCGAATATTATTGAATCTTGGGAATCTTTGTTTTTGACGTAGGAGGTGAACATCTTCTTCTCCCCCGTCATATGGTTTGTGCATCCGCTGTAAATAATCCAGCTTGAACCCCCGGATGCATAAACCTGCAAGGCAAATTTAGGCTTGGGTCTTAGGTACCCAACTCATGTTGGGTCCTGCAAGGTTAGCACAAATATCCTTAGGGACCCAAATGCAAGTTTTGTCTCCCTTGCATCTTGCCCCTAATTTTCTAGCAACTATCTTCCTATTCTTTCTACAAATAGCAAAAGAAGCATTTAAAGCATGATATATTGTAGAAGGTTCATTTACTTTCCTAGGAACATTAACAACATTTCTCCTAGGCAAATTATGAACAGCATTTCTCCTACCAACATTTCTATCATGCACATAAGAAGAACTAGAAGCAAACATGGCATGAGAATCAAAGGCATTATATGCATTACAACTCCTATAAGCATTTCTAGATTGTCTCCTATCATGGTACATAAAAGCATGGTTCTTTTGCACACTACTAGCCATAGGGACCTTTCCTTTCTCCTTGGCGGAGATGGGGGCCTTATGGCTTGTCAAGTTCTTGGCTTCCCTCTTGTAGCCAAGTCCATCCTTAATTGAGGGGTGTCTACCAATCGTGTAGGCATCCCTTGCAAATTTTAGCTTGTCAAATTCATTCTTGCTAGTCTTAAGTTGGGCATTAAGACTAGCTAATTCCTCATTTAATTTAGAGATTGAAACTAAATGATCACTACAAGCATCAATGTCAAAATCTTTACACCTATTACAAGTTTCAACAATTTCTACACAAGAATTAGATTTACTAGCTACTTTTAGTTTAGCATTTAAATCATCATTAAAACTTTTTAACTTAGCAATAGTTTCATGACAAGAAGATAATTCACTAGAGAGCATTTCATTCCTCTTAATTTCTAGAGCAAGAGATTTCTGAGCTTCTACAAATTTATCATGTTCTTCATACAACAAATCCTCTTGCTTTTCTAACAGTATATTCCTATCATTCAAGGCATCAATCAATTCATTAATTTTGTCTACCTTAGTTCTATCTAATCCCTTGAATAAGCATGAGTAATCTATCTCATCATCATCACTAGACTCATCCTCACTTGAAGAAGCATAAGTACTAGTATTAGGAGTGCTTACTTTCTTCTCCCTTGCCATGAGGCAAGTGTGACGCTCGTTGGGGAAGAGGGATGACTTGTTGAAGGCAGTGCCGGCGAGTCCTTCATTGTCTGAGTCGGACGAGGAGCAGTCCGAATCCCACTCCTTGCCAAGATGAGCCTCGCCCTTTGCCTTCTTATAGTTCTTCTTTTTCTCCCTCTTGTTCCCTTGATCCTGATCACTATCATTGTCGGGACAGTTAGCAATAAAATGACCAAGCTTACCGCATTTGAAGCATGAGCGCTTCCCCTTGGCTTTGGTCTTGCTTGGTTGTCCCTTGCGATCTTTAAGCACCGTCTTGAATCTTTTGATGATGAGAGCCATCTCTTCATCATTAAGTCCGGCCGCCTCAATCTGTGCCACCTTGCTAGGTAGCGCCTCCTTGCTTCGTGTTGCCTTGAGAGCAAGAGGTTGCGGCTCGTTGATCGGACCATTCAAGGCGTCGTCCACGTATCTCGCCTCCTTGATCATCATTCGCCCGCTAACGAATTTCCCAAGAACTTCTTCGGGCGACATCTTGGTGTACCTGGGATTTTCACGAATATTGTTCACTAAATGAGGATCAAGAACGGTAAATGACCTTAGCATTAGGCGGACGACGTCGTGGTCCGTCCATCGCGTGCTCCCGTAGCTCCTTATTTTGTTGATAAGGGTCTTGAGCCGGTTGTATGTTTGTGTCGGCTCCTCGCCCCTTATCATCGCGAACCGTCCAAGCTCGCCTTCCACCAACTCCATTTTGGTGAGCAAGGTGACGTCGTTTCCCTCATGAGAGATCTTGAGGGTGTCCCAGATCTACTTGGCATTGTCCAAGCCGCTCACCTTGTGATACTCGTCCCTGCACAAAGAGGCTAGCAACACAGTAGTAGCTTGTGCATTTTTATGAATCTGTTCATTAATAAACACAGGGCTATCCGAGCTATCAAATTTCATTCCACTTTCCACAATCTCCCAAATGCTTGGATGGAGAGAAAACAAGTGAGTACGCATTTTGTGGCTCCAAAATCCGTAGTCCTCTCCATCAAAGTGAGGGGGCTTGCCAAGTGGAATGGGGAGCAATTGAGCATTTGAACTATGCGGGATGCGCGAATAATCGAAAGAAAAGTTTGAGTTAACCGTCTTTCGTCTATCGTGGGCGTCATCGTCCTTTTGGGAGGAGGAAGATTCGTCGCTGTCGTAGTAGACAATTTCCTTGATGCGCCTTGTCTTCTTCTTCCTCCCGTCTTTTCTTTTGTGGCCCGAGCCTGAGTCGGTGGGCTTGTCATCATTGGGCTCGTTGACGAAGGTCTCCTTCTCCTTGTCGTTGATCACCATCCCCTTGCCCTTAGGATCCATCTCTTCGGGCGGTTAGTCCCTTTCTTGAAGAGAACGGCTCTGATACCAATTGAGAGCACCTAGGGGGGGTGAATAGGTGATCCTGTAAAACTTAAAAACTTAAGCCACAAAACTTTGATTAAGCGTTAGCACAGTTAATGCCACGTGGCTAGAGAGAAGATCTTGCACAATACGATAACCACAAGGAATTCAACACAGAGAAGACACAGTGATTTATCCCGTGGTTCGGCCAAGTACAAAACTTGCCTACTCCACATTGTGGCGTCCCAACGGACGAGAGTTGCACTCAACTCCTCTCAAGTGATCCAATGATCAACTTGAATACCACAATGTTATGCTTTTCTTTTCTTATCGCGTTCGCGAGGAATCTCCACAACTTGGAGTCTCTCACCCTTACACTTGAAGTTCACAAAGAAGCACGGAGTAAGGGAGGGAAGCAACACACACAAATCCACAGCAAAATGCGCACACACACGGCCAAGAATCGAGCTCAAAAGACTATCTCAAAGTTCTCACTAGAACGGAGCTCGAATCACTGAGAATGACAAACGAATGCGCAAAGACTGAGTGTAGATGATCAAGAATGCTCTAAGGTTGCTTGGTGTTCTCCTCCATGCGCCTAGGGGTCCCTTTTATAGTCCCAAGGCAGCTAGGAGCCGTTGAGAACAAATCTGGAAGGCCATCCTTGCCTTCTGTCGTCGGGCGCACCGGACAGTCCGGTGCACACCGAACAGTGTCCGGTGCCCGATTTCCTTCCTTAAATAGCGAAGCCGACCGTTGGCGGCCTTGGAGCCGTTGGCGCACCGGACATGTCCGGTGCACACCGGACAGTCCGGTGCCCCCTTCTAGCCGTTGGCTCGGCCACGTGTCCCGCGCAGATCGCGCGGCCGACCGTTGGCCCGGCCGACCGTTGGCTCACCGGACAGTCCGGTGCACACCGAACAGTCCGGTGAATTTTAGTCGTACGATGTCGGCGACTTCCCGAGAGCGGTCACTTCACGCCGAGTCAGCCTGGCGCACCGGACACTGTCCGGTGCACCACCGGACAGTCCGGTGTGCCAGACTGAGCTGAGTCTTGGCTGTACACAGCCAAGCCTTTTTCACCTCTTTTCTTTTCTTCTTCTTTCTATTTCTAACACTTAGACAAGTATATTAGTACACAAAACCAATGTACTAAGGCTTAGAAACATACCTTTACTCTTGATTTGCACTTTGTTCATCCATGAGCATAAATTCTCATTTAAGCACTTGTGTTGGCACTCAATCACCAAAATACTTAGAAATGACCCAAGGGCACATTTCTCTTTCAGCATCGAAAAGGCGACAAGCACAAGAGGATGAGGAAGGTGGTCTACTACGAGACCGACACTTCATCAACATCCACCTCCGACTCCGATGTGCCCTCCGTAACTTCTAAACGCCAAGAGCGTAAGAAGTTTAGTAAGATCCCCTTACACTATCCTCGTACATCTAGACATACTCCATTACTTTCCGTTCCATTAGGCAAACCGCCAACCTTTGACGGTGAAGATTATGCTAGGTGGAGTGATTTAATGAAATTTCATCTAACCTCACTCCACAAAAGTATATGGAATGTTGTTGAGTTTGGAGCACAGGTACCATCCGTAGGGGATGAGGATTATGATGAGGACGAGGTGGCCCAAATCGAGCACTTCAACTCCCAAGCCACAACCATACTCTTGGCCTCTCTAAATAGAGAGGAATACAATAAGGTGCAAGGGTTGAAAAATGCAAAGAAAATTTGGGACCTCCTCAAGACCGCGCACGAGGGTGATGAACTAACAAAGATCACCAAGCGGGAAACGATCGAGGGGGAGCTTGGTCGCTTTCGACTTCGCCAAGGGGAAGAGCCACAAGACATGTACAACCGGCTCAAGACTTTGATGAACCAAGTGCGCAACCTCGGGAGCAAGAAGTGGGATGACCACGAGGTGGTTAAGGTTATTCTTAGATCACTCATTTTCCTTAACCCCACTCAAGTTCAATTAATTCGTGGTAATCCTAGATATACTCAAATGACCCCCGAGGAAGTTATCGGGAATTTTGTGAGCTTTGAATGTATGATCAAGGGCTCCAAGAAGATCAACGAGCTTGATGAACCCTCCACGTCCGAAGCACAACCCGTGGCATTTAAGGCGACGGAGGAGAAGAAGGAGGAGTCTACACCGAGTAGACAACCAATTGACGCCTCCAAGCTCGACAATGAGGAGATGGCTTTAATCATCAAAAGCTTTCGCCAAATCCTCAAGCAATGGAAGGGAAAGGATTACAAATCCCGTTCCAAGAAGGTTTGCTACAAGTGTGGTAAGCCCGGTCACTTTATCGCTAAATGTCCATTATCAAGTGACAGTGACAGGGATAACGACAAGAAGGGAAAGAGGAAAGAAAAGAAGAGGTACCACAAGAAGAGGGGCGGCGATGCCCACGTGTGCCGCGAGTGGGACTCCGACGAGAGCTCCACCGACTCCTCCTCCGACGAGGACGCCGCCAACATCGCCGTCACCAAGGGACTCCTCTTCCCAAACGTCGGCCACAAGTGCCTCATAGCAAAGGACGGCAAAAGGAAGAAGGTAAAATCAAGATCCTCCACTAAATATGAAACCTCTTGTAACACCCGGATTTTAGGGGTCCAAAACCCGGGCGCTAACAAAAACACCAGGTATGCTGGGACCAAGTCTCACACATATGATGTAAAGTGGCACAGGATCGAATGTCACATCTTTATATATAACAGGAGTTCTATACAAAATAAATAATTACATTATAAGGAGACAACGGTCCAGCAACCCAAAGTTGACTGGGAGACGACGACCTAGACCACTCACGAACTCATCGCAGCATCATCCATGAGCATCATCCTGCAGTACCTGGTCTTGACCTGTGGTGTATGTGAGACAGCAAGAGTGAGCTCACATACGTTCATCGCTCAACAAGTTGTGGGGAATAATGTGCATGAACTCGCCAAAGGTGGGAGCTCACGTGAAGTGTAAGGCTTACCAAAGAGGATGGTTAGAGCTGAGCATTGCTTTTAAAGTTGGTCAAAATTTTATTAGCAATTACTAAGTATAAGTAAATACCAACCCAATTAAATAGTAGAACAAAAGTAACAAACTCACCTGCGATGCAATGCATATGACAAATTGAGTTTAAGTTCCATAATTTAATCATGTGAGTGTCCGAGCTGCTCATGACCGTGAGCACGGCTAGTATACCAGTTTTACACTCTGCAGAGGTTGCGCATCTTTACCCACAAGTCATGTTACCCATCTGCCAAGGGATCGCGACTTCCCATACACCTCTACCGAGGAGGCGAGGCAGGGTAACACTACGAGGCCTTTACAAAGTTCCACTAGCTTCAGAAAACCCGCTACAGTTTATAGGAAGCTCCAATGCAGGAATCCCTTGCAGGACCGCCATCACAGCAAAATCCTCCCGAGGGCCTCCCCAGGAATCCCTTGCAGGACCGCCATCACAGCAAAATCCTCCCGAGGGCCTTCCCAGGAATCCCTTGCAGGACCGCCATCACAGCAAAATCCTCCCGAGGGCCTCCCTACACTGACCACTCCCCTACTGCCCTTGCCCCTTTCGGGTAAGGTAGTCTTCCACTAGCTTTCCTAATTAATCGGCCAAGGGCGTCCCATTAAACCCTTGTGGTAGCACTGTTTTCCCGGGTGGTTCTCCATGTTCCAATTAACATAATGATCTCATCATGAATAGTAAATAGCAACTGATAACAAAAGTATGAATAATATGTATCTCAATGCCCAAATCCACATATAGCACTAGCAAGTACTACCCAGAAAGTTTAGTGGTAAACAAGGCATAAAGATAGACAAACTAGGGTAACCTATTAGGTCCCATCAAATTAACCTATGCAGATCATTATGATTAATTAGAACATGAGTGGGTAAAAGAAGTGATCAAGGGCACAACTTGCCTGGCACTTGAGATTCCAGGTACCAAGATGATCTTCAGATCCTCGTTAACCTCACTGCTAGTCGTAGCAATACAAACAGACATGGTATAGGCAAAATTAAAATCACACCAAACATAAGAACATACTACATAATAATGATCTACGCGTTGCTACGAGACTAACGCAACTTGAACGGATCAATTCGGAGTTAAAACGGAGGAGTTATGAATTTCCAAGGGTGTTATGTGCTTGAAATGGGATTAAATAGGAAATTGATTTTCTAACTGTTTTCATGATAAAACAGAGACTCTAAGTGATAGACAATAAAATTACAAAATTTTAGAAATTGGAATGGAGTAATTTGGACTAAAAATGAAATTTCTATGCATTTTACAAGTTTTAGCACTTATTTATATAATAAAAATCCATTTTCCAATTCATTTATTCAGTTTAAATTAGCACTGGACTGGGCCTCATTTCCTTGAAAGCACAGGGGGCTCGGAGCAAAAGGTCCCAAGACACAGACAGACCCAGGCGCGGACGGCGGGTTCTATTTACTATAAACAAAAGGGCTCTTTAACAAAAGTGCCAGCGCGAAGGGGTATTCTCAATTATCGTCCGTAGGATCTAGATCTTGTGGCTCGGATTAGATTGTCCACTCAACGAACCGGTACGCTACGACGACGCTTGGATCCGGATCTGACGGTCCGAATTCTAAATAACCGAGATCGACTCGCACCCATCAGATTATGGATCTACGGCTCACATCCCCACCCTGACTCGGTATGGCTCGGCCTAATCCTAGCCGTTCCCTCACCATCCAACGGCCGATGCGGGGCGCGCGACTTTCTCCCCCAACCCGACGCACACACGGCGGAGACGGCGCCCAGTGCACGGCGGAGGCCTCGCCGGAGGAGGTCAATCCCAAGCTCCAGCGCGCCAAACTCTAATACGCTGGGCGCGGAATGAAATTAAGATGAACGCGAGCCAGGAGATCGGGTCCTTACCCTAAGTACGGAGCTGCTTCGGTCGGTCCACGGCGAGTCGCAAACGCGCGGTGGCGGTGACGAACTGGGCGCGCTCCGGTCATCCTCCGGCCCCGTAATCGCCACCGGAACGGACCAGGGGCGCGGGCGAAGCCTTCTGTCCGCACCCGAGGCCCCAATTTGGCGTCGAGCACCACCGGCGATGGTGAGGTCGTCAATTCGCCCGCTCGGTCACCACGGGTTCCGGCGTGAAATTGCCGATGGCCCAGGCATCCCAGCCCCCACGGAGTGCGCCATACGCCAACGCCGAGCCCAACAGAATTCCGCGCCTACACCATGGAAGCCAATCGCGACTCCGGCTAGAATAGCCGCGGCGGCTAGCTTTCTCTCCCTGCTATTTTGGTGGCGCGACTTGCTTGATAGTTGGACGAGGAGACTTTTAGGGGTTGCATATTTATACGCGGAATTGATCATAGTCCGATGGGTGCTCGGTTAGCCCTCAGCGAAGATCTAGGTGATTTTGCTTGAGTTTGTTGCGATCCACGCGGGTTGATAGAAGCTGCCGAGATCCATTGATGTGTGGAGAGGAAGAACCTGACTCGCCGGTCCCACATGACAATGACACCAGGCGAGGGTCCGTGTAGGAGTTGTGCGGCAAGGGCGCGATCGCTGCGGACTGCGTTGGGCTGGCGTAGGGATTTCCTGGTGGGCCGAAAAGGGGTGAGCCGGCCCAGGTAAGTTTCCTTTTTCTTTTCTTTTTGTTTCCCTTTTTTTCTCCTTTTCAAATTCAAACTCATTTCAAATTTAAACTCCGTTCTTGTGGCAAATTTGTCCTCAGTTTATATTGTGCTATTAAGGTACTGACCTTGAAGATACCTATTTTTATATATATTTTCTATAAATCCAATGTTCTTTCCCTTTCTTTTCTCTATTTTCAGGGTTTTATTTTTAAGTTAGGGTTTAAATTCCATGGACCAATTGATATGCTATTAATGACACATTTATTTTATTAAGTACAAATGCACAATCAAGTAAAACCCTGCATGATGCATAATTTTTTTTTTAGGGTCTTTTGTTAATTATTTATTTGTATGGGTGAGGTGTCCACATGAAATGATAAATAGGGATAACACACATACATATAAAGGAATATAATCTCTCCCTTTATTTTTTTTTACAAAGTGGGTATTACAAATCCTACCCCCCTTAAAAATAATCTCGTCCTCGAGATTTGTAGAAAAGGGATGCAACCAGTTTGGTTTAGGAATCAAAAGTTTTGTTTCAAGTTTTTTTTTTATACTTGCTAGTAGATGGTTTGGAAAATATAGATAGATATATATATATATGTGTGTGTGTATAGCCATCTATTATGTCAAATGAGGTACGCTTATGGCAAGTATAGGTTGTGGCAAGGAAGAGTATAGTAAGGAAAGACTTCATCCTGAACTGTGGATCTTGATTCCGCTGGCGATTCAACTTGATCTTTGAAGTCTTGGGTTGATGCTTATCCTTCTTTGATGTGGTTGGTCTTCTTTGGCCTTTATTTCTTGGAGTTGTCATCCGAGTTAAGGACATATGGCTAGGACATATGTGAGTAGGATGGATTGTATGGTGTAGGTAGGTTAGAATCTCTTGCTAGGTTAAAATTGTGGGGTTATGCAACTATTGGATGGTTAAGGTAGTTGCATATGGCCAAGTCGATCTGTCATTCTTTATTTAGTACATGGTGAACTAAGTTAAGACCCGTTCTATAGGAGTAGAGTCTAATCTATTTCATCAGTATTATCTAACATGTTTGATAAGTCACTTTAGATTAGATCAGATCTAGGTTAGATTGGTGTGACTAGTTTGACTAGATAAGATCTTATTTATTTTAGGCTAGATCATGGTTGTTACACTAGCGTGGGATAAATATGCTTATTGGGGTAAGATGAATCCATAAGGATAAGGTAGAATCTTTTGAGGTCAGATAGATCTATTAGGATAAGATAAATCTTTTTAAGATAAGATGAGAATATATTTTTTTTTAGGATAAGATGGATCTATGAGTGTAGGATAGACTTTTTCAAGATAAGATGAATTTTGCTAGGCTAGATTCTTTGATGAGGGATAACCTAGTTCATTTAGATATTTTTATAACCATTTTTTTTCTATATGTATATGCAGATGTGATCATGGACATTACTCCACAACTAATCACACTCAATCAAAGATCCAAATCAAACAAGTATCATAAGAACAAACATTCAAGCATACAAATACCTATAAAAATAGTTTTGTTTTTGTTCCTAAGAGTAGGTCTCCTATTCCTAAAGTCACTTTAGGCACAGGATTTCAAAGTGTGAAATCCACATTTGTCTTTAGAATGAAAAGGTAAGAATAATCAGAGTAAAGCGGAAATAGATGAGAAAAGATTAAGAAAAGTTTAGAAAAGAATCAGAGTAGCAAGGGTAAGTAAGTATTGGTTGTCCAGTTCTATCTAGGCTTCGTCCTACAGTCAACATTCCTCTGATACCACTTCTGTAACACCCGGATTTTAGGGGTCCAAAACCCGGGCGCTAACAAAAACACCAGGTATGCTGGGACCAAGTCTCACACATATGATGTAAAGTGGCACAGGATCGAATGTCACATCTTTATATATAACAGGAGTTCTATACAAAATAAATAATTACATTATAAGGAGACAACGGTCCAGCAACCCAAAGTTGACTGGGAGACGACGACCTAGACCACTCACGAACTCATCGCAGCATCATCCATGAGCATCATCCTGCAGTACCTGGTCTTGACCTGTGGTGTATGTGAGACAGCAAGAGTGAGCTCACATACGTTCATCGCTCAACAAGTTGTGGGGAATAATGTGCATGAACTCGCCAAAGGTGGGAGCTCACGTGAAGTGTAAGGCTTACCAAAGAGGATGGTTAGAGCTGAGCATTGCTTTTAAAGTTGGTCAAAATTTTATTAGCAATTACTAAGTATAAGTAAATACCAACCCAATTAAATAGTAGAACAAAAGTAACAAACTCACCTGCGATGCAATGCATATGACAAATTGAGTTTAAGTTCCATAATTTAATCATGTGAGTGTCCGAGCTGCTCATGACCGTGAGCACGGCTAGTATACCAGTTTTACACTCTGCAGAGGTTGCGCATCTTTACCCACAAGTCATGTTACCCATCTGCCAAGGGATCGCGACTTCCCATACACCTCTACCGAGGAGGCGAGGCAGGGTAACACTACGAGGCCTTTACAAAGTTCCACTAGCTTCAGAAAACCCGCTACAGTTTATAGGAAGCTCCAATGCAGGAATCCCTTGCAGGACCGCCATCACAGCAAAATCCTCCCGAGGGCCTCCCCAGGAATCCCTTGCAGGACCGCCATCACAGCAAAATCCTCCCGAGGGCCTTCCCAGGAATCCCTTGCAGGACCGCCATCACAGCAAAATCCTCCCGAGGGCCTCCCTACACTGACCACTCCCCTACTGCCCTTGCCCCTTTCGGGTAAGGTAGTCTTCCACTAGCTTTCCTAATTAATCGGCCAAGGGCGTCCCATTAAACCCTTGTGGTAGCACTGTTTTCCCGGGTGGTTCTCCATGTTCCAATTAACATAATGATCTCATCATGAATAGTAAATAGCAACTGATAACAAAAGTATGAATAATATGTATCTCAATGCCCAAATCCACATATAGCACTAGCAAGTACTACCCAGAAAGTTTAGTGGTAAACAAGGCATAAAGATAGACAAACTAGGGTAACCTATTAGGTCCCATCAAATTAACCTATGCAGATCATTATGATTAATTAGAACATGAGTGGGTAAAAGAAGTGATCAAGGGCACAACTTGCCTGGCACTTGAGATTCCAGGTACCAAGATGATCTTCAGATCCTCGTTAACCTCACTGCTAGTCGTAGCAATACAAACAGACATGGTATAGGCAAAATTAAAATCACACCAAACATAAGAACATACTACATAATAATGATCTACGCGTTGCTACGAGACTAACGCAACTTGAACGGATCAATTCGGAGTTAAAACGGAGGAGTTATGAATTTCCAAGGGTGTTATGTGCTTGAAATGGGATTAAATAGGAAATTGATTTTCTAACTGTTTTCATGATAAAACAGAGACTCTAAGTGATAGACAATAAAATTACAAAATTTTAGAAATTGGAATGGAGTAATTTGGACTAAAAATGAAATTTCTATGCATTTTACAAGTTTTAGCACTTATTTATATAATAAAAATCCATTTTCCAATTCATTTATTCAGTTTAAATTAGCACTGGACTGGGCCTCATTTCCTTGAAAGCACAGGGGGCTCGGAGCAAAAGGTCCCAAGACACAGACAGACCCAGGCGCGGACGGCGGGTTCTATTTACTATAAACAAAAGGGCTCTTTAACAAAAGTGCCAGCGCGAAGGGGTATTCTCAATTATCGTCCGTAGGATCTAGATCTTGTGGCTCGGATTAGATTGTCCACTCAACGAACCGGTACGCTACGACGACGCTTGGATCCGGATCTGACGGTCCGAATTCTAAATAACCGAGATCGACTCGCACCCATCAGATTATGGATCTACGGCTCACATCCCCACCCTGACTCGGTATGGCTCGGCCTAATCCTAGCCGTTCCCTCACCATCCAACGGCCGATGCGGGGCGCGCGACTTTCTCCCCCAACCCGACGCACACACGGCGGAGACGGCGCCCAGTGCACGGCGGAGGCCTCGCCGGAGGAGGTCAATCCCAAGCTCCAGCGCGCCAAACTCTAATACGCTGGGCGCGGAATGAAATTAAGATGAACGCGAGCCAGGAGATCGGGTCCTTACCCTAAGTACGGAGCTGCTTCGGTCGGTCCACGGCGAGTCGCAAACGCGCGGTGGCGGTGACGAACTGGGCGCGCTCCGGTCATCCTCCGGCCCCGTAATCGCCACCGGAACGGACCAGGGGCGCGGGCGAAGCCTTCTGTCCGCACCCGAGGCCCCAATTTGGCGTCGAGCACCACCGGCGATGGTGAGGTCGTCAATTCGCCCGCTCGGTCACCACGGGTTCCGGCGTGAAATTGCCGATGGCCCAGGCATCCCAGCCCCCACGGAGTGCGCCATACGCCAACGCCGAGCCCAACAGAATTCCGCGCCTACACCATGGAAGCCAATCGCGACTCCGGCTAGAATAGCCGCGGCGGCTAGCTTTCTCTCCCTGCTATTTTGGTGGCGCGACTTGCTTGATAGTTGGACGAGGAGACTTTTAGGGGTTGCATATTTATACGCGGAATTGATCATAGTCCGATGGGTGCTCGGTTAGCCCTCAGCGAAGATCTAGGTGATTTTGCTTGAGTTTGTTGCGATCCACGCGGGTTGATAGAAGCTGCCGAGATCCATTGATGTGTGGAGAGGAAGAACCTGACTCGCCGGTCCCACATGACAATGACACCAGGCGAGGGTCTGTGTAGGAGTTGTGCGGCAAGGGCGCGATCGCTGCGGACTGCGTTGGGCTGGCGTAGGGATTTCCTGGTGGGCCGAAAAGGGGTGAGCCGGCCCAGGTAAGTTTCCTTTTTCTTTTCTTTTTGTTTCCCTTTTTTTCTCCTTTTCAAATTCAAACTCATTTCAAATTTAAACTCCGTTCTTGTGGCAAATTTGTCCTCAGTTTATATTGTGCTATTAAGGTACTGACCTTGAAGATACCTATTTTTATATATATTTTCTATAAATCCAATGTTCTTTCCCTTTCTTTTCTCTATTTTCAGGGTTTTATTTTTAAGTTAGGGTTTAAATTCCATGGACCAATTGATATGCTATTAATGACACATTTATTTTATTAAGTACAAATGCACAATCAAGTAAAACCCTGCATGATGCATAATTTTTTTTTTAGGGTCTTTTGTTAATTATTTATTTGTATGGGTGAGGTGTCCACATGAAATGATAAATAGGGATAACACACATACATATAAAGGAATATAATCTCTCCCTTTATTTTTTTTTACAAAGTGGGTATTACACCTCTAGTGATGAGGATGATGCTAGCAATGAGGAGGATAACTTGCGCGTTCTTTTTGCCAACCTTAACATGGAACAAAAGGAAAAACTAAATGAGCTAATTAGTGCCATCCATGAAAAGGATGACCTCTTGGACTCCCAAGAGGACTTCCTAATCAAGGAAAATAAAAAGCATGTTAAGGTTAAAAATGCTTATGCTCTAGAGGTAGAAAAATGTGAGAAATTATCTAGTGAGCTAAGTACTTGCCATGATACTATTACCAACCTTAGAAATGAAAATGCTAGTTTAAATGCTAAGGTTGACTCACATGTTTGTAATGTTTCAATTCCCAATCTTAGAAATGATAATGATGATTTGCTTGCTAAGATTGAAGAATTAAACATTTCTCTTGCTAGCCTTAGAGTAGAAAATGAAAATTTAATTGCTAAGGCTAAAGAACTAAATGTTTGCAATGTTACAATTTCCGATCTTAGAGATAATAATGATATCTTGTGTGCTAAGATCGTTGAACTTAATTCATGCAAACCCTCTACATCTATTGTTGAGCATGTTTCCATATGTACTAGATGTAGAGATGTTGATATTAATGCTATTCATGATCACATGACTTTGATTAAACAACAAAATGATCATATAGCAATATTAGATGCAAAAATTGCCGAGCATAACTTAGAAAATGAAAAGTTCAAATTTGCTAGAAGTATGCTCTACAATGGGAGACGCCCTGGCATCAAGGATGGCATTGGCTTCCAAAGGGGAGACAATGTCAAACTCAATGCCCCTCCAAAGAATTTATCTAACTTTGTTAAGGGCAAGGCTCCCATGCCTCAAGATAACGAGGGTTACGTTTTGTACCCTGCCGGTTATCCCGAGAGCAAAATTAGAAGAACTCATTCTAGGAAGTCTCACTCTGGCCCTAACCATGCTTTCATATATAAAGGTGAGACATCTAGCTCTAGGCAACCAACCCGTGCTAAGTTGCCTAGAAAGAAAACTCCTAATGCATCAAATGATCATGCTATTTCATTCAAAACTTTTGATGCATCATATGTGCTTACTAACAAATCCGGCAAGGTAGTTGCCAAGTTTGTTGGGGGCAAGCACAAGGGCTCCAAGACTTGTGTTTGGGTACCCAAAGTTCTTGTTTCTAATGCCAAAGGACCCAAAACCGTTTGGGTACCTAAAATCAAGAACTAAAATTGTTTTGTAGGTTTATGCATCCGGGGGCTCAAGTTGGATACTCGACAGCGGATGCACAAACCACATGACAGGGGAGAAGAAGATGTTCTCCTCATATGAGAAAAACCAAGATCCCCAACGAGCTATCACATTCGGGGATGGAAATCAAGGTTTGGTCAAAGGATTGGGTAAAATTGCTATATCACCTGACCATACTATTTCCAATGTTTTTCTTGTAGATTCTTTAGATTACAATTTGCTTTCCGTTTCGCAACTATGTCAAATGGGCTACAACTGTCTATTTACTGATGTAGGTGTCACTGTCTTTAGAAGAAGTGATGATTCAATAGCATTTAAGGGAGTGTTAGAGGGTCAGCTATACTTGGTAGATTTTGATAGAGCTGAACTCGACACTTGCTTAATTGCTAAGACTAACTTGGGTTGGCTCTGGCACCGCCGACTAGCCCATGTTGGAATGAAGAATCTTCATAAGCTTCTAAAGGGAGAGCACATTTTAGGACTAACAAATGTTCATTTTGAGAAAGACATGATTTGTAGCGCATGCCAAGCCGGGAAGCAAGTTGGCACTCATCATCCACACAAGAACATCATAACTAGTGACAGGCCACTAGAGCTCCTACACATGGATTTATTCAGCCCGATCGCTTACATAAGCATCGGTGGGAGTAAGTATTGTCTAGTTATTGTGGATGATTATTCTCGCTTCACTTGGGTGTTCTTTTTGCAGGAAAAATCTCATACCCAAGAGACCTTAAAGGGATTCTTGAGACGGACTCAAAATGAGTTCGGCTTAAGGATCAAGAAAATTAGAAGCGACAACGGGACGGAGTTCAAGAACTCTCAAATTGAAGGCTTCCTTGAGGAGGAGGGCATCAAGCATGAGTTCTCTTCCCCCTACACCCCACAACAAAATGGTGTAGTGGAGAGGAAGAATCGAACTCTTTTGGACATGGCAAGAACCATGCTTGATGAGTACAAGACACCGGATCGGTTTTGGGCCGAGGCGGTCAACACTGCCTGCTACGCCATCAACCGATTATATCTACACTGAATCCTCAAGAAGACATCCTATGAACTCCTAACCGGTAAAAAGCCAAATATTTCATATTTTAGAGTTTTTGGCAGCAAATGTTTTATTCTTGTTAAAAGAGGTAGAAAATCTAAATTTGCTCCTAAAACTGTAGAAGGCTTTTTACTAGGATATGACTCAAACACAAGGGCATATAGAATCTTTAACAAATCCTCAGGACTTGTTGAAGTTTCTTGTGACGTTGTGTTTGATGAGACTAACGGCTCTCAAGTAGAGCAAGTTGATCTTGATGAGATAGGTGAAGAACAGGCTCCGTGCATCACGCTAAGGAACATGTCCATTGGGGATGTGTGTCCCAAGGAATCCGAAGAGCCTCCACATGCACAAGATCAATCATCCTCCTCCACGCAAGCATCTCCACCAACCCAAAATGAGGACCAGGCTCAAGTTGATGAAGGAGAAGATCAAAGAGATGAGCCACCTCAAGATGACGGCAATGATCAAGGGGGAGATGCAAAAGATCAAGACAAGGAGGATGAACAACCAAGGACGCCACACCCAAGAGTCCACCAAGCAATCCAACGAGATCACCCCGTCGACACCATCCTCGGCGACATTCATAAGGGGGTAACTACTCGATCTCGGGTTGCACATTTTTGTGAGCATTATTCTTTTGTTTCCTCTATTGAGCCACACAGGGTAGAGGAAGCACTACAAGATTCGGATTGGGTGATGGCGATGCAAGAAGAGCTCAACAACTTCACGAGGAACGAGGTATGGCATTTAGTTCCACGTCCTAACCAAAATGTTGTAGGAACCAAGTGGGTCTTCCGCAACAAGCAAGACGAGCATGGTGTGGTGACAAGGAACAAAGCTCGACTCGTGGCCAAGGGGTATTCACAAGTCGAAGGTTTGGATTTTGGTGAAACCTATGCACCCGTAGCTAGGCTTGAGTCAATTCGTATATTATTGGCCTATGCTACTTACCATGGCTTCAAGCTTTATCAAATGGACGTGAAGAGTGCCTTCCTCAATGGACCAATCAAGGAAGAGGTGTATGTTGAGCAACCTCCCGGCTTTGAAGATAGTGAGTATCCTAACCATGTCTATAAGCTCTCTAAGGCGCTTTATGGGCTCAAGCAAGCCCCAAGAGCATGGTATGAATGCCTTAGAGATTTCCTTATTGCAAATGGCTTCAAAGTCGGCAAGGCCGATCCTACTTTGTTCACTAAAACTCTTGACAATGATTTGTTCGTATGCCAAATTTATGTTGATGATATTATATTTGGGTCTACTAACGAATCTACATGTGAAGAATTTAGTAGGATCATGACAAAGAAATTCGAGATGTCTATGATGGGGGAGTTGAAGTATTTTCTAGGATTCCAAGTCAAGCAACTCCAAGAGGGCACCTTCATTAGCCAAACGAAGTACACTCAAGACATTCTAACCAAGTTTGGAATGAAGGATGCCAAGCCCATCAAGACACCCATGGGAACCAATGGGCATCTCGACCTCGACACGGGAGGTAAATCCGTCGATCAAAAGGTATACCGGTCGATGATTGGTTCATTGCTCTATTTATGTGCATCTCGACCGGACATTATGCTTTCCGTTTGTATGTGTGCAAGATTCCAAGCCGACCCTAAGGAATCACACCTTACGGCCGTAAAACGAATCTTGAGATATTTGGCTTACACTCCTAAGTTTGGGCTTTGGTACCCTCGGGGATCCACATTTGATTTGATTGGTTATTCGGATGCCGATTGGGCGGGGTGCAAGATTAATAGGAAGAGCACATCGGGGACTTGCCAGTTCTTGGGAAGATCCTTGGTGTCTTGGGCTTCAAAGAAGCAAAATTCGGTCGCTCTTTCCACCGTCGAAGCCGAGTATATTGCCGCAGGCCATTGTTGCGCGCAATTGCTTTGGATGAGGCAAACCCTGCGGGACTACGGTTACAAAATAACCAAAGTACCTCTTCTATGTGATAATGAGAGTGCAATTCGCATGGCGGATAATCCCGTCGAACATAGCCGCACTAAACACATAGCCATTCGGTATCATTTTCTTCGGGATCACCAACAAAAGGGGGATATCGAGATTTCATACGTTAACACTAAAGATCAATTAGCCGATATCTTTACCAAGCCTCTTGATGAACAAACTTTTACCAAACTTAGGCATGAGCTCAATATTCTTGATTCGAGAAATTTCTTTTGCTAATTTACACACATAGCTCTTAAATATACCTTTGATCATGTCTCTTTTACATGCTATGACTAATGTGCTTTCAAGTATATGTCAAACCAAGTCATAGGTATATTGAAAGGGAATTGGAGTCTTCGGCAAAGACAAAGGCTTCCACTCCACTCTACTACTCATCCTTCGTCGTCACTCCGAGCTTCTCTCCAACTTTGGTATAATCTTCACTCATTTATTGTATGACCAAAGGAGGAGAAAGTGCTTCGTTGGGCTCTAATGATTCCGTTTTTGGCGATTCATGCCAAAGGGGGAGAAAATATGAGCCCAAAGCAAAAGGACCGCACCACCACCTAATTTTTAAAATTTGGAGATTTTCAATTGGTCAATTTCAAATTGGTATCTTATTATGTTCTAAAGGGGGAGGAAGTAGTATTTCAAAAATGATAAATCAAAACCCTCTTGAACACTAAGAGGAGGATCTCATTTAGGGGGAGTTTTGTTTAGTCAAAGGAAAAGCATTTGAAACAAGGGGAGAAAATTTCAAACTTGAAATTGCTTTGAAAAATCCTATTCATTTACCTTTGATTATCTTGCAAAAGGACTTTAAAAAGAATTTACAAAAGAGTTTGCAAAAACAAAACTTGTGGTGCAAATGTGGTCCAATATGTTAAAAACAAAGAAACAATCCATGCACATCTTGTAAGTATTTACATTGGCTCAATTCCAAGCAACCTTTGCACTTACATTATGCAAACTAGTTCAATTTTGCACTTCTATATTTGCTTTGGTTTGTGTTGGCATCAATCACCAAAAAGGGGGAGATTGAAAGGGAATTAGGCTTACACCTAGTTCCTAAATAATTTTGGTGGTTGAATTGCCCAACACAAATAATTGGACTAACTAGTTTGCTCTAGTGTATAAGTTATACAGGTGTAAAAGGTTCTCACTTAGCCAATAAAAAGATCAAATATTGGATTCAACAAAGGAGCAAAGGAGCAACCGAAGGCACCTCTGGTCTGGGGCACCGAACTGTCCGGTGTACACCGGACAGTGTCCGGTGCACCAGAGGACTCCAACTCAAACTTGCCACCTTCGGGAATCTCCAGAGGCACTCGCGCTATATTTCACCGGACTGTCCGGTGTACACCGGACAGTGTCCGGTGCTCCAAGGAAGAGCCGCCTCCGGAACTCGCCAGCCTCGGGAATTCACTTCAGCCGCTCCTCTATAATTCACCGGACTGTCCGGTGTACACCAGACTGTCCGGTGTAACAGCGGAGCAACGGCTATTTCGGCGCCAACGGCTACCTGCGACGCATTAAATGCGCGTGCTGTGCGCGTAGACGTCAGGCGTGCCCATACTGGCGCACCGGACAATGAACAGGACATGTCCGGTGTGCACCGGACATCCAGGCGGGCCCAGAAGTCAGAAGCTCCAACGGTCAGAATCCAACGGCATTGGTGACGTGGCTGGGGCACCGGACTGTCCGGTGCGCCATCAAACAGACAGCCTCCACCAACGGTCAAGTTTGGTGGTTGGGGCTATAAATACCCCAACCACCCCACCATTCATTGGATCCAAGTTTTCCACTTCCCAACTACTTACAAGAGCTCTAGCATTCAATTCTAGACACACCAAAGAGATCAAATCCTCTCCAAATTCCACACAACGCCCTAGTGATTAGAGAGAGAGATTTGCTTGTGTTCTTTCGAGCTCTTGCGCTTGGATTGCTTTCTTCTTTCTTGATTCTTTCATTGCGATCAAACTCACTTGTAATTGAGGCAAGAGACACCAAACTTGTGGTGGTCCTTGTGGGAACTTTGTGTTCCAAGTGATTGAGAAGAGAAAGCTCATTCGGTCCGAGGGACCGTTTGAGAGAGGGAAGGGTTGAAAGAGACCTGGCCTTTGTGGCCTCCTCAACGGGGAGTAGGTTTGCGAGAACCGAACCTCGGTAAAACAAATCCGCGTGTCACACTCCTTATTCTCTTGCGATTTGTTTTGCGCCCTCTCTCGCGGACTCAATTATATTTCTAACGCTAACCCGGCTTATAGTTGTGATTATTTTTGAGAATTTCAGTTTCGCCCTATTCACCCCCCCCCCCCCCCTCTAGGCGACTTTCAGCATCAAAGTGGGTCCATGCTTCACCATCGGATGCATGAACCATCTTGTCAGGATTGTATCGTTTGCCTTTTTTGTGCCATGTCATCTGTTTCGCGGATTCCTCTGTCATGTATAGACGCTGGATCCTCGGTATGAATGGAAGGTGGCGTAGGATTGTCACGGGGATGTCGAGCTGCCTCTTCTATCCATCACCAGAGTCTACCTCCATGAACCTAGACGATTTACAAATCGGACAGTACTTTGTCAGTGTGTTCTTTCCTAAATAGGACGCAGCCCTTCGGACAAGCATGTATCTGCTCATACGTCATCTTGAGTGCACGAAGGAATTTCTGTGCCTCGTACATGCTCTTTGGCAGAACGTGATCCTCCGGAAGCAGGCTGCCAATAACTGTCAACAAACCATCGAAGGTGTCTCGACTCATGCTATACTGCGACTTGAACGCCATTATACGCCCAATGGCATCCAGTTGAGAAACCTTTGTCTTGCCGTGAAGGGGTTTCTGTGCCGCGTCAAACATGTCATAGAATGCCTTTGCGGTCGCCTCTGGCTCGTCCTCCATACGTCCTTCGGCGAACTGTGCCTCGTGATAGTCGTTCAACATGTCCGCTACCCCGGCATCAGCATCGTAATCCTCGACGCGTTGTCTCACCACCTCCTCTCTCGTGTGATGCGCTTCACCATGGAAGATCCACCGAGTATAGTCCGGCGTAAATCCATTCTTCCAAATATGTTCTACCATGGCCTTCTTTGTTTTCCTTTTCCTGTTGTCACATTTGCTGCACGGACAAGGGACTAGACTAGCTCCTTTAGCAGCTTCGCCAAATGCCCGTTCCACGAAAGCATCGGTCTTCCTAATCCATTCAGGGGTGACATCATTACGTCGAACGCGGCCCGTGTACATCCACTCATGGTCCTCCATCCTCTAACATATATAACCGAGTATAGTTTAATATAGACATGTAATGCATGTACACTACGTTCCTACCTTCTAATAGGTGAGGATAGGTCCTAATCCCACCCGCGGTTGCGTAGATGGAGTTAGTTTTCATGCTCTACTCCGATCCGAGATAGAATTTCGGCAGCACCTCCCCGCTGTTCTCCAGATACACGTCCTGGCAGGGAGAGTGTACTGTCCGGAGAACAACAGGGAGGTGACGCCAAAACTCTATCTCGGACCGGAGTAGAGCATGAAACTAACACCATCTACGCAACCGCGGGCTGTCCAAAAAACGTGGACAATTCGAAACTGATACATTTGTAGATATGCAAAGATCTGCATATCTACACCGTATCTCTTTCGAACGGGAGACGCCTAACTGGGTTACGTGATCTACGACCATGATGCGGAAATAGAGGTTATACCTAGGGTGGCGGTGGAGTCAGGCTAGTGGGGCTGTGGCAGGTCGGTGCAGTGGCGACGCGACGCGGTGCAGGCAGACCTGCAGCGGCTAGGAAGACAAGTATCTTCTCTGTAAAAAATAAATACAAGTCTGTTAATACAAAAAAATCGACAGCACCTCCCCTGTACGTTGAGGTTTTTAAAACCTGCAAATAAAACTAACAGCACGATGGCTGACATGCACACAGTAACAAGTTTATAAATGGTTGGGTGACCTCGGCTTACATGATTTATACATTCTATCATCTAATCAATAATAAATATAAATTGACGCATAAAAAGTTTATACCTCGCGTGGGGGCGACGATGGTACGCATGGCGTGGCCGGGAGGCGGTGGCGGCGCGCGAGGAGGTGGCTTCCGGCGGCGGTGGTGGCGCGCGGCGTTGGTGGCGGGGGCACGGCGAGGGGCGCGGGCACGGCGGCGCGGGCGCGCGGCGGCCGAGGGCGTGGAGGGTGTGCGCGGTCGGGCGAGGGGCACGGACGCGGTCGGGCGAGGGCGAGGGCGTAGAGGGCGCGTGTGGTCGGCCGAGGGCGTAGCGGGCGCGGCGGCGGCGGCGGCGCGTGAAAGTGAGAGGGCGAGGGCGCGGCGGCGGGCGAGGTTGCGGCGGCGGGCGGGCAGGCGCCGGCGAGAGCACGGCGGGCGGACGGGCGGGCGCCGGTGAGGTAGGGTGCGGCGGGCAGGCACCAGCGAGAGCACGGCGGGCGGACGGGCGGGCGCCGGCGAGGGCTCGGGCGCCGGCGAGGGAGGGCGCGGCGGGTGCGGGCGCCGGCGAGGGCGGCCGCGGCTGGCGCGGGCGGACGCGGCGTGGAGGAGGCCGCGGTGGGGTGTCGAGCCGGCGACGGCGCGGGGCGGCGGCGGCAGCGCAGGGAGGCGGCGGCGGGCGCGACAGACGAGAGAGCGAGAGCAGAGAAAGAAGGAGGAAGAATGGCGCGGGCGAAGTATATTCGCCTTCTTTGCCGAGTGCCCGTGATCTGGCACTCGGCAAAGTTTTTTTTAATTTTTAAAATAAACTTTGCCGAGTGCCAGATCGATGGCAAAGGATCCTTTGCCGAGTGTCTACCATCTGACACTCGGCAAAGATTAACTTACACATCTTTGCCGAGTGTCACCCTGGGGACACTCGGCAAAGCATACTTTGCCGAGTGTCAACCATTAGACACTCGGCAAAAGTATATTCTTATTTTTTTGATTTTGTCTCCCAAAATTTTTGTGGTATGTTCCTACACTATGTAGACCTACATGTATCATTTGTGGACAATTTTAACAGAGTTTTCAATCGTTAGTAGATTTAGTTCGTTTATTTGAATTTCTTCGGAAAATTTAGATTTGAACTGCAGGTCACTCGAAACTTGGAAAACCGTGCATGCAAAAATGATATTCATGTTACTTAGCATAAGTTACGACCGATTTCAGGAGCGGACCGGAAACTTCGAGCAACATGCTCACTAAATATGGCCGTGAACTTGCCATCCAAATGTTTAAAAATTGTATAAAACACAAACAAAGTCAGAAAATCCTGAAACTTGTCCACGTGTCATGATATCATATGTACAGGCTGCGATAAAAATTTTAGAATGTTTGGAGAAAGTTGTGGGACACTATGTGTAGAAACCTAAGAGAACTACACATGAAATCATAGAGTTTCAATGTGGATCTCTTAGGTTTGTACGCATAGTGTCTCACAAATTTCTCCAAACATTCTAAATTTTTTATCGCAGCCTGTACATATGATATCATGACACGTGGACAAGTTTCAGGATTTTCTGACTTTGTTTGTGTTTTATACAATTTTTAAACATGTGAATGGCAAGTTCACGGCCATGTTTAGTGAGCATGTTGCTCGAAGTTTCCGGTCCGCTCCTGAAATCGGTCGTAACTTATGCTAAGTAACATGAATATCATTTTTGCATGCACGGTTTTCTAAGTTTCGAGTGACCTGCAGTTCAAATCTAAATTTTCCGAAGAAATTTAAATAAACGAACTAAATCTACTAACGATTGAAAACTCTGTTAAAATTGTCCACAAATGATACATGTAGGTCTACATAGTGTAGGAACATACCACAAAAATTTTGGGAGACAAAATAAAAAAAATAAAAATATACTTTGCCGAGTGTCTAGAGATGACACTCGTCAAAGCCTCCTTTGCCGAGTGCCTACTATGTGGCACTCGACAAAGAAGCCTCTTTGCCGAGTGCCAGCCGTTGGCTCTCGGCAAAGACTGACGGCCGTCAGCTTTGGGACGGCCTCTGACGGCCCTTTGCCGAGAGCCTCTTTGCCGAGTGTTTGACACTCGACAAACTTGTCTTTGCCGAGTGTCGTCCTGTGCCGAGTGTTCAGCACTCGGTAAAGAGGCTCTTTGCCGAGAGCCTAACTTTACCGAGTGCGGCACTCGGCAAAGCCTTCTTTGCCGAGTGCCCGATAAAAGGCACTCGGTAAAGAATACAACACTCGGCAAAGCCTGCGATTCCGGTAGTGGTTGCGGCGGCGTGCAGCGTAAACATCTTATTAATATTCTAAAACGTGTAGGTTTCATTGCAAAATAACCCGGCTACGTCAACCATAAATTAGGGAAAAAGAAATATGGTGCGTTCGACCATCGTGATCTAGAATCTTCCAGTGTAAGTCAGGCTATTGCAGTTCTTATACAAGTCACTCGCAAAAAAATTGAAAAAAGGCTCTATGTGTTCTCGTTGTTCTACAAGATAGCTCCAGATCTCCAATCCTACGGTCCAACCTAGGTGATTTTCTCCGCGACCCTCTCGGTCTCTCCTCATTATATTATCGTTGCCTCCATCGCTGGCGGTTGTGCTCCAGCGCCCAGCACCGCCGCGGGTTTCGACTGTGCATCGTTGTCGCCATCGGCAGTGGTGGAGCTCCGATTTCCTTCCTTCGCGCCTTGTTCCATTGGCTTTGTTTATTTGCTTTATGCCTGAGAAGTAATCTGGTTTTGCAGTTAGCTTCCTTGTTCTTGCGGCTGACCAGAGTCAAGCTCGCCATCGCTGGAAGCCGCAACGGCAGCTCGGCGTTGTGCTTCTCCCTGTCTTTCTTCTTCTCCAAGAGCTCGAACGCGCCCCATCCTACGCAGGTTTGTAGCTGGGTTTCAGGTTAAGCCGGGAATTAAATAAATAAAAAGAATACATAACGATGAAAACTAACAATACAAAATAGTTACAATGTTGGTAAAAAAACATACACATTGTTACAGCAAGGAGCTTTTATACAAAAAAACCCTTCATATTCTATGGGGAATTTGAGTACTTCTTTATTATGGATTACAGTCTTATTGCTTTCAGGTTCTATACAAAACCTGCTGTAGAGACTTTTCATAGTGGTCATGTAAATACAATCTAAATCTCCCAACCCCCCCCCCCCCCCCCCCTTTACCTTTGCTTTGATCCTTTTCCAGTATATATGATTTATGAATTTTTTGCATGGAAATTCCATTCTATCAACCAGATAGCAATAGATTAATGGGTAGACATTGTAACCAACACTTTAAACATACTTTAGCTCCTAAAATAGACACATAAACCTACCAGTTAGGAAATACAATCATAACATCATCCTGTTTACGAGGTAGAGATGGCTTGTGTATAACTATATGACATATTATGAACGCTTTAATAAAGCCAAATATATTCTTCAACTCATTCTTATATTTTTTAAAAAATAAAAACTGCATACTATATATATGTCATGTGTTTTTCCATCGTTGCTTTTTGCATTATATATGGTTTCATCATGTTTTTTCTCCTGATACAAATAAAATTCTAGTGTAGACGAGAACAGAAGTAGTCGAAGGGCGGGAGATTTCATGAGAGCAAGCAAGTGTGAGAGAAAAAATAATTAAATAATGGGCTACTTGTGGCCATCGAATGGGCTGCTCGTGGCCTCCTACTCCTATGGGCCTTGTTAGAAAATAATTAAATAATATACTGATGCGTCGTGGTTAATGGTATACTGATGCGTCGTGGTTAATGGTGTCATCAAGATTCGTGGAGCAGATCGATAAATCTGGCTAGCTGGTCGATAAATCGGTACTCGGCGCCATCGGCCCCGCCGTATCCCCGATTTCATATTTCAAATTTGAGAAAATTTGTAAATTTTGATAACTTTTGATGTCAATTCCCTTACAAATACTATGGATTATTCCAAGACTTTTCATTAAAACCGAATTTAAAAATACGCATCCGAATTCAAACTAAAATTCAATGAAGTTTGAAAAAAAGTAAAAAAAAGAACATGTACTAAATGGGGCGATTGTTCACTTGGCCCAAACAACCCATTTTAAACTGTTGCACCTCAAATATATTCCTTAGAACTATTTGTTTTCAAATAAAACCCTTAAAGAAGTGTGACAAATATTCATTTGCATAAAAAGTTTAGCTCTTTGTTAGTGCATTCATTCTTGGAGCAAGATTTTTGTTTGTTAAGTTTTGGAAGGATTTGTTTTTGTATTCCATTAATACGAGGATCTCATTATTCTTTTCTTAGGAAAAAGGACTAAAAACTTATTTAACCATGGAGTTGATATTTTATTTTGGGTGAGTATTATTTCCAAGGTTCTTATAAAGTTTTCTAGAATTTAAAAAAATATGTCTTCATCTCACCAAAGAAAAGAATTTAGAAAAATAAAAGGATTTGAAAAGGAAGAAAAAGAAAAAAGAAAGGAAAATCTTTCACCCTCAGATGACCCGTGGTCGAATTCGGTCTAGGCGGCAGCCAATAAACTCATGTGTCGCGCCCCGCTCCTCCCCTCTCTCTCGGCTAACAGGTAGGTCTGCCTCCCTTGTTTCTCTGTTGCATGGGGCCCGGTCGTCAGCGCCTCTTCTCCCCTTTCCTATTCTTCTTCCTCCCTCCCTTTCCTTCTGAGCGTCGAGCTTCGCCCGGAATGGAAAGCAGGCGCCGCCCGAATCTTGCCTTCCTGCGCAATTGGAGCCGCCCCATGATCCCCTTACACCCCCCGTTCCCTTCCCTTGCTTCATTGGCCGCAATCCCAAGATCGGCGTGACACGGATGGCAAGGCCATCGCCGCCATGGTCATCTTCCCCCTGGCCGTGATCGCCCGACCCCTCTCCCTCTATAAAATCGAGAAGCCCCCCGTTCATCTGCGTCGCAAGCCAAGCTTCACTTCCTTTCCGCGTTCCCAAGCCCGAGCTCTCGCCGCGACCTCGTCGTGCCATCGTCCCGAGCTCCGTCCTCGCGTCGCGCCGACTCTGCTCGTAGTGGACACCACCGCCTACCTCGACCGGAGCTCCCTGCGTGCACGAGGAGGCCCTCGGACCCATTCCCAAGCTTTCCCGTCGCTTCAGTCACGCCGTCCACAACACCACCGCCATCATTCGTCGCCGGCCATCCTTGCTGCTCGGAACCCCCTCGGTAATGCCTCGATTGCACTTGTGTTTAGGGGTGTAAACGGTACAGATATCTGAGCATTCGATCGTTCGAAGACGCTAATTATTCGGCTGGATAGTTTTTTTTGATATCCGCAGAATTTTCGAATTTCGGGTTCGAATTCGAATATTACAGTTCGGATATCGGATACGGATACGAGATGACTGGTATCCGTCGGATTTCGGATATCCAGACCGATACCTGTCCGGATTTCATATTTCGGATATCCGGACATCTAACCAGATATCTTACCAGATTTCGGATATTTACATGTGGAATCGCTCTAAATATCTAAGATTCAACATAATCAATACTTCACTTTATCATTTTCATATGGAGACTTGAGGTTATGTTCTTATATAATGTTTATTGATCCTGGTAACTTATTTGCAATTTTCGGTCGATAGTGGAATATTTTATGAATTTAAATGCATTTTGATAATTTTCTATATAAAAATTATAATAATACACAAATAGTCTCGAAAAATCATGAAGTTTGACGGAGGAGCAATATATGCCCATATAGCATCCTCAAAAATGTTTGGGCCATAAAATCTAAAGATTGCCAGTGTTTTTTTCAATTCACTTTCACTTGTTACGTGAGTTACATGTGATATCACCTTAACTATCCAAATTTTAACATAATCAATACTTCACTTTATCATTTTCACATGAGGATTTGAGGTTATCTTCTTATATGATGTTTATTAGTTTTGGTAACTTATTTGCCATTTTTGGTTGACATTATAATATTTTATGGATTTAATTGCATTTTAATGATTTTCTACAGAAAGAAAATAATAATACACAAATAGCCTAAAAATCATGAAATTTGACGGAGGGGTAACATAAGTAAACATTGAATTCTAAAAAATGTTTGGACCATAAATTTCATAATGTGTCAGGGACTCTTTCATTTCACTTCCACTTATTGCGTGAGTTACATGTAAAATCACCACATGTATCCAAGTTTCAACATAATCAATACTTTACTATGATATGTGTGGAATGGTGTCTTATACGATATCCTACAAAAAAATCGTTACCGACGCTATCCGTGTTCGATTAGCTCCGTATTCGATCCACGACTATCTGTATTTGTATTAAACATCCGTATTTGTATTCGTATTCGAAGCTATCCGTATTCGAATTCGAATCCGAATAAAAATATGAAAACAAATATGATTTCATTGATATCCGTCCGTATTCGATTCGATTACACCCCTACTTGTGTTCTTCCCCGCTCCCTCCCAAGCCTTTTACCCTCTTCGATTTGCCTTGGAGCGCCGAGTTGGACAACTCCGGCGAGGCGCCACCACACGCCGACCACTGCACTCTGCCCTCCCTCGCCGCTGGCTCATCGACCACAGAGCCGATCGGGTTAAGTCGAGCCGACCCACCCTGACCATCAGATTCGGATCGTGCGACTGGAGTCAAACAAAGCTGAGACGACTAGCCTATTTAAATCTCAGCCCTAGGATTTTGATCGGATAGCCCCAGATCGCCCATACCACTTCACCTGAGCCACCGAGTGTTTCTTTTAAAAGAACCCTAAGCTTTTCTGTTTTCGTGATTAGGTCCTTCCACTATTAAGACCCTCACCGATAGGTCCCTGGTCTTTACAATTAGGTCCATGAAGTCTGATTTTCCTTATAATTTAACCATATCAAAGTATTTTTGCCATAAAATGCTCATTTCAAACCCAAATAAGTCGGTTCTTATTTTGTTAAGCTCCTAAAATTATGTTGAACATTTTAAGATGATTTTTATGGCATTTTCATAACCTCTTAAAATTGGGTATTTCTAGGTTATTAGTAATAACTAGAAATATGTTTTCCCTATTACAGTTTTTAAAAGAAAATTTGAGGCTTTGTTTCTAAAACAAATATAGGGACAGATAATAGACTAAGTACCCCCTCTCCTATAAGTTTATTTATATATGCCTTCTCTTGTTTCATAATTGGTGTGTGCTTATTGAATGTTGTATGTTTCCTTTATTTTGAATGTGTGCTATTAGAAGATACTCCCGTGATAGAAAATCGGGATCAGTTCAAAGAGAAACCTCAGGGTTTCTGTGAAGAAGGCAAGTGGACATCTTCCCCTATATTTCTATTTGATCCCAAATCATCAAGGCAATTAAGTTTACATTTTTATATGCATAATTTGATGGGGATTACCTACTTAGCATTTACTAGTCTTTACCAACCCATACCTTGATTAAACTTGGGTTTATGATTCGCTTATTAGTTGATATTGCTTTAACTTTGGTTAATGATGTCACTCCTTTATGCTATTAATGTTCCATGGATTAAACTTGTGCTATCGTTGTGGTTAATTGGATAACTAACAAGATCATGTGTGATAATTCGAACATGGAGTGACCACCCAGAAAACAGTGCAACCACAATCTCTAACTAGAGATGTATAACTAGAGAACTTCTCCCAGTCTAGATGTTCCATGGATTAAACTTGTGCTATTAATGTTCCTTTATGCTAAGATGTATAATTAGAGAGCTTCTCCCAATCTTGGGGCGACCAATAACAAAGGATTTGCTAGATATTTTTTAGTTCATCTAAGGCCTACTAAGCTTTGCTTGTCCACACAAACTGGTCTTGCTTTTTTAATAACTTAAAGAAAGGTAATCCTTGAATACTGAGCCAAGATATGAATCCGCTTAATGATGCCATACATTCAATCAGCCAATGCATGTCACTAAGGTAACTCAAAGGTTTTATATTTAGGATCACAACGATCTTATCTAGATTAGCTTCAATCCCTTGATGTGAGATGAGGTACCCTAACAACTTTCCATATGGCACGCCAAAGGTGCACTTGTCAGGATTTAGCTTACTACTAAAGTTTCTCGGGCTTTCGAGAGTTTATGAAAGATCGAAGATTAGTTTTTTCTTAACTCTGGGCTTGATTACCACATCATCAATGTATGCTTTCACATTGCTATGTAATTGAGATGCCAGACATTTCTAGATTCCCCTCTGATATATGACCCCCACATTATTTAGTCCAAATGGCATAGTGGTGTAACAGTATGTATCGAATGAAGTGATGAATAAAACCTTGATCTGGTCTTCTTCCTTTAACGGGATTTGATGATAGCCGGAATAATAGTCCAAGAAAGAGGGTAAATTTCAACTGGAGGTAGACTCTACAATTTGATCAATCTGTGGTAAATAAAATGGATCTTTTGGGCAAGCCTTATTAAGGTCGGTATAGTCAATACGCATTCGCCATTGTTTATTCTTCTTTTGAACAAGTACATGATTTTCTATTCACTCAGTGTGGAGTACCTCCTTTATGAAATCGACTTATACAAGCTGAGTTATCGCTTTTTTATTACATCTCGACTATCTTCAGTGAAACATCACAACTTCTGTTTGATGGGTTTGGAGGCAGGACTCACATTAAGTGTATGCTCAACTAGTTCTGTCGGGACTCCTAGCACGTTAGAATGTTTCTAGGTATAGATATCTTGATTATCCCTGAGGAAACATGTGGGCTTAAGTTCCTATTTTGGTTTAGGCTAGCCCCAATGTGAGTAACTTTGGTAGTATATGTTGTGTCTAGTTCAACCTATCTAGTGAGAGGGGACCAACCTATAGGTTTGCTACCTTTTTGTTTGAGGTGAGAAATCCTCTGCTAGTTTGTCATTCGAAGAATGCAATGCAAGGGCCGCCTTGAGGTTGTTGCATTTGGCTCATACCATCTAAGACTCGTCTAGACTACATCCTTCCTTGTCACAAGTATAAGACTATCTTATGTTTCCTTTGATGGAGATCATGCCCTTAGGTCTTACCATCTAAAAGACTAGGTAATTGTAATGAGAAATTTCCTTAAATTTTGTGAGTCTAGGCCTCCCTATGATGGCGTGATGAGTTGCATCAATGTCAGCTACCTCAAAGTGTAGGGACTCATGCAGAAATTGGACTCAGTACCAAAAATAATGTGTCCTAATGGTGTGGTAGACTAGCCAAGGATGATACCATAGAAGGGTGCTAGGCTTGGCCTCAATACCTTCTCGGATAAGCCCATCTTCCTGAAGGTTTTAGCAAAGATGATGTTTAGACTCATATCTCCTACCATCAAATTAAGGACTAGGGCATAACATCCTATGTGTGAAACGTGATTAGGTTGATCACTCATATCACAAGTAATAATTGTATTTTTGTTATGAAAAGTAATAGAAATGGAGTGATCTCCGTTCGAAAAAAAAATATCACAAGTAATAGGTAACTCTGACCATCGCTGGAACTTAGGTGTGGCAGGTTCCATGGCAAAACGTCTTCCATCTTATGGGTTCCATGCAACGACTCCAAGCTCTCTCTCTCTCTCTCTCTCTCTCTCTCTCTCTCTCTCTCTCTCTCTCTCTCTCTCTCTCTCTCTCTCTCTCTCTCTCTCTCTCTCTCTCTCTCTCTCTCTCTCTCTCTCTCTCTCTCTCTCTCTCTCTCTCTCTCTCTCTCTCTCTCTCTCTCTCTCTCTCTCTCTCTCTCTCTCTCTCTCTCTCTCTCTCTCTCTCTCTCTCTCTCTCTCTCTCTCTCTCTCTCTCTCTCTCTCTCTCTCTCTCTCTCTCTCTCTCTCTCTCTCTCTCTCTCTCTCTCTCTCTCTCTCTCTCTCTCTCTCTCTCTCTCTCTCTCTCTCTCTCTCTCTCTCTCTCTCTCTCTCTCTCTCTCTCTCTCTCTCTCTCTCTCTCTCTCTCTCTCTCTCTCTCTCTCTCTCTCTCTCTCTCTCTCTCTCTCTCTCTCTCTCTCTCTCTCTCTCTCTCTCTCTCTCTCTCTCTCTCTCTCTCTCTCTCTCTCTCTCTCTCTCTCTCTCTCTCTCTCTCTCTCTCTCTCTCTCTCTCTCTCTCTTACGCTTAGCAATGACTAGGCACGCTTGGCTCGGCCTCGATCATCCTATGGCTCTGAGGGAGGGTGGTCGCTCGGTATATTTACCCAAGAACCAAGGTAGAGTCTAGGCACGGGGACTATCTTCAATCAGATCACCACGGACGCGTTCGTAACAAACTGTAACAACCTCGTCCTAGAAGAAGCATCCGCCAAGCCAAGCCCACATGGAAGTGGTACACGACACGCGGCACATGCTGGCTGATGTGAACTGGAAAGTGGAGATGGGTCGTGTGGGATACAGGGAAGTTGGGTCGTAGTGGTTTGGCCCAATTGGTCGATGGAGTAAGGGACGGTTGGACCAGCTTTTGTAAATAGGCTCGTGAGTAGTTTCCCATTTTTTTATTTCTGTTTTCATTTTAAGTTCTGATTTCCGGTTTTTATTTTCTAATCTAAATCTCAAATTTCAAACATCACACTTAATGCACATCCAAAACTCCAGCATGAAGTGCAACAATATTTTATTATTCTATTTATTTATTATTCCTATTCAAGCAACTGCTTTTAAATATGCAATTCACATACATTATTCATTCAAAAATAAATATCCATTACTTGCTTATTTTGAGATAAAGTAATGTATACTCTTTTTTTATAAGTATTTCTAACTATATAGTTCGTTCAAAAAGTAATTCAAGTCATATGATGATTATTTTTATTCTATCATTTATGAGAAAACACTTTTATTTAAATCACGAAATTATTTTATTCCTAAATCCCAAAAATTGTATTTTATGGTGTTACAATTTCACATTAGCACATGGATGACAGTGAAGTCAATGACTATGTGGATGTCTTCGACATCATGGTGTAATAAGTTAAATACTATTTATGTTGTTATATTGGAGCACTGTGCAATGATTTTTATTTATGTAATCGCTGTGTACGTGAAATTTTAATTCTGACACATACATGGTTCAAATTCGATTTGCCTTCTGAAACCGGGCGTGACACTATATCTATATTTGTGGATTCTATTAAGTTGTGTGAGTATCGTAACTAGAAGTTGTCTTGTTAGGAAAATGTTGCCTTCCCTTATTTGTTTATGTATGCCAATATAATTATAATGAGTGGACCGAGCTCCCTCGAATCTAAGTCCGAGCCTATTAACCAAGTCTGAGTTGTCCAGTCCTAGACTGAATTCCCTGACTGTGTCTAGGGTTTAGGATTCAAAACGCCTGCTATTGATATATCTTGGATATCCCTGGCATGTGTGTTTACAAACAGTTAGCCTATTTCATATTGATAGTCGCCTAGAGGGGGGGTGAATAGGGCGAAACTGAAATTTACGAATATAAACACAACTACAAGCCGGGTTAGCGTTAGAAATATAAACGAGTCCGCGAGAGAGGGCGCAAAACAAATCGCAAGCGGATAACGAAGTGAGACACACGGATTTGTTTTACCGAGGTTCGGTTCTCGCAAACCTACTCCCCGTTGAGGAGGCCACAAAGGCCGGGTCTCTTTCAACCCTTCCCTCTCTCAAACGGTCCCTTGGACCGAGTGAGCTTCTCTTCTCAAATCAAAGTCGGGAACAAAACTTCCCCGCAAGGGCCACCACACAATTGGTGCCTCTTGCCTTGATTACAATGGAGTTTTGATCACAAGAACAAGTGAGAAAGAAAAGAAGCAATCCAAGAGCAAGAGCTCAAAAGAACACGGCAAATCTCTCTCGCTAATCACTAAAGCCTTGCGTGGAATTGGAGAGGATTTGATCTCTTTGTATGTGTCTAGAATTGAATGCCTAGCTCTTGTAAGTGGTTGAGAAGTGGGAAAAACTTGGATGCAATGAATGGTGGGGTGGTTGGGGTATTTATAGCCCCAACCACCAAAAGTGGCAGTTGGGAGGCTGTCTGTTCGATGGCGCACCGGACAGTCCGGTGCACACCGGACAGTCCGGTGCCCCCTGCCACGTCATCAATGCCGTTGGATTCAGACCGTTGGAGCTTCTGACTTGTGGGCCCGCCCTGGTGTCCGGTGCACACCGGACAGGTACTGTTGGCTGTCCGGTGTGCCAGCATGGGCGATTCTGACTCCTGCGCGCGCTGTGCGCGCATTAAATGCCGCAGCAGGTAGCCGTTGGCGCGAAGTAGCCGTTGCTCTGGAGTCGCACCGGACAGTCCGGTGCACACCGGACAGTCCGGTGAATTATAGTGGACTAGCCGTTGGAGTTTCCCGACGCTGGCGAGTTCCTGAGGCCGACCTCCCTTGGCGCACCGGACACTGTCCGGTGTACACCGGACAGTCCGGTGAATTATAGCCGAGTCGCCTCTGGAAATTCCCGAAGGCAGCGAGTTTGAGTCTGAGTCCCCCTGGTGCACCGGACATGTCCGGTGCCACACCGGACAGTCCGGTGCGCCAGGCCAGGGGTGCCTTCGGTTGCCCCTTTGCTCCTTTGTTGAATCCAAAACTTGGTCTTTTTATTGGCTGAGTGTGAACCTTTTACACCTGTATAATCTATACACTTGGGCAAACTAGTTAGTCCAAAGATTTGTGTTGGGCAATTCAACCATCAAAATTATATAGGAACTAGGTGTAAGCCTAATTCCCTTTCAATCTCCCCCTTTTTGGTGATTGATGCCAACATAAACCAAAGCAAATATAGAAGTGCATAATTGAACTAGTTTGCATAATGTAAGTGTAAAGGTTGCTTGGAATTGAGCCAATATAAATACTTACAAGATATGCATGGATTGTTTCTTTCATTTTTAACATTTTGGACCACTTTTGCACCACATGTTTTGTTTTTGCAAATTCTTTTGTAAATCCATTTCAGAGATCTTTTGCAAATAGTCAAAGGTAAATGAATAAGAGTTTGCAAAGCATTTTCAAGATTTGAAATTTTCTCCCCCTGTTTCAAATGCTTTTCCTTTGACTTAACAAAACTCCCCCTAAATTGAGATCCACCTCTTAGTGTTCAAGAGGGTTTTGATATATCATTTTTGAAATACTACTTTCTCCCCCTTCTTGAACATAAAAGAATACCAATTGAAAATATTCTTTGAAAAACTAGGTTTTTGAAATTGGTGGTGGTGCGGTCCTTTTGCTTTTGGGCTTATACTTTCTCCCCCTTTGGCATGAATCGCCAAAAACGGAATCATTAGAGCCCATTAAGTACTATCTTTCCCTTTGGTCATAATTAAATGAGTTAAGATTATACCAAAGACGAAGTCCGGTCCTTTTGCTTTGGGCTCCAAAGACAAGGTCCTTTTCTTGGAGCGATGGCGAAGGATGAGTTACGGAGTGGAAGCCTTTGTCTTCGCCGAAGACTCCAATTTCCTTTCAATACACCTATGACTTGGTTTGAAATACACTTGAAAAACACATTAGTCATAGCATATGAAAGAGATATGATCAAAGGTATATAAATGAGCTATGTGTGCAAGTTAGCAAAAGAAATTTCTAGAATCAAGAATATTGAGCTCATGCCTAAGTTTGGTAAAAGATTGTTCATCAAGTGGCTTGGTAAAGATATCGGCTAATTGATCTTTAGTATTAATGTAAGAAATCTCGATATCTCCCTTTTGTTGGTGATCCCTAAGAAAATGATACCGAATGGCTATGTGCTTAGTGCGGCTATGCTCGACGGGATTGTCGGCCATTTTGATTGCACTCTCATTATCACATAGCAAAGGGACTTTGGTTAATTTGTAACCGTAGTCCCGCAGGGTTTGCCTCATCCAAAGCAATTGCGCGCAACAATGACCTGCGGCAATGTACTCGGCTTCGGCGGTGGAAAGAGCGACCGAATTTTGCTTCTTTGAAGCCCAAGACACCAAGGATCTTCCCAAGAACTGGCAAGTCCCCGATGTGCTCTTCCTATTAATCTTACACCCCGCCCAATCGGCATCCGAATAACCAATCAAATCAAAAGTGGATCCCCGAGGATACCAAAGCCCAAACTTAGGTGTATAAGCCAAATATCTCAAGATTCGTTTTACGGCCGTAAGGTGAGATTCCTTAGGGTCGGATTGGAATCTTGCACACATGCAAACGGAAAGCATAATGTCCGGTCGAGATGCACATAAATAGAGTAATGATCCTATCATCGACCGGTATACCTTTTGATCCACGGACTTACCTCCCGTGTCGAGGTCGAGATGCCCATTTGTTCCCATGGGTGTTTTGATGGGCTTGGCATCCTTCATTCCAAACTTGCTTAGGATATCTTGAGTATACTTCGTTTGGCTAATGAAAGTGCCCTCTTGAAGTTGCTTGACTTGGAATCCTAGAAAATACTTCAACTCTCCCATCATAGACATCTCGAATTTCTTTGTCATGATCCTACTAAATTCTTCACATGTAGATTCGTTAGTAGACCCAAATATAATATCATCAACATAAATTTGGCATACAAACAAATCATTGTCAAGAGTTTTAGTGAATAAAGTAGGATCGGCCTTGCCGACTTTGAAGCCATTAGCAATAAGGAAATCTCTTAGGCATTCATACCATGCTCTTGGGGCTTGCTTGAGCCCATAAAGCGCCTTAGAGAGCCTATAGACATGGTTAGGATGCTCACTGTCTTCAAAGCCGGGAGGTTGCTCAACATAGACCTCTTCCTTGATTGGTCCATTGAGGAAGGCACTTTTCACGTCCATTTGATAAAGCTTAAAGCCATAGTAAGTAGCATAGGCCAATAATATGTGAATTGACTCAAGCCTAGCTACGGGTGCATAGGTTTCACCGAAATCCAAACCTTCGACTTGGGAATATCCCTTGGCCACAAGTCGTGCTTTGTTCCTTGTCACCACACCATGCTCATCTTGCTTGTTGCGGAAAACCCATTTGGTTCCTACAACATTTTGGTTAGGACGTGGAACCAAATGCCATACCTCATTCCTTGTGAAGTTGTTGAGTTCCTCTTGCATCGCCATCACCCAATCCGAATCTTGAAGTGCTTCCTCCACCCTGTGTGGCTCAATAGAGGAAACAAAAGAGTAATGCTCACAAAAATGTGCAACCCGAGATCGAGTAGTTACCCCCTTATGAATGTCGCCGAGGATGGTGTCGACGGGGTGATCTCGTTGGATTGCTTGGTGGACTCTTGGGTGTGGCGGCCTTGGTTCTTCCTCATCCTCCTTTTCTTGATCATTTGTATCTCCCCCTTGATCATTGCCATTATCTTGAGGTGGCTCATCTTCTTGATTTTGTTCTTCATCAACTTGAGCCTCATCCTCATTTTGAGTTGGTGGAGATGCTTGCGTGGAGGAGGACAGTTGATCTTGTGCATTTGGAGGCTCTTTGGATTCCTTAGGACACACATCCCCAATGGACATGTTCCTTAGCGCGATGCACGGAGCCTCTTCATTACCTATCTCATCAAGATCAACTTGCTCTACTTGAGAGCCGTTAGTTTCATCAAACACAACGTCACATGAGACTTCAACTAGTCCAGTGGACTTGTTAAAGACCCTATATGCCCTTGTGTTTGAGTCATAACCAAGTAAAAAGCCTTCTACAGTTTTAGGAGCAAATTTAGATTTTCTACCTCTTTTAACAAGAATAAAGCATTTGCTACCAAAAACTCTAAAGTATGAAATATTGGGCTTTTTACCGGTTAGGAGTTCATAGGATGTTTTCTTGAGGATTCGGTGAAGATATAACCGGTTGATGGCGTAGCAGGCGGTGTTGATCGCTTCGGCCCAAAACCGGTCCGGTGTCTTGTACTCATCAAGCATGGTTCTTGCCATGTCCAATAGAGTTCGATTCTTCCTCTCCACTACACCATTTTGTTGTGGTGAGTAGGGAGAGGAGAACTCATGCTTGATTCCCTCCTCCTCAAGGAAGCCTTCAATTTGAGAGTTCTTGAACTCCGTCCCGTTGTCGCTTCTTATTTTCTTGATCCTTAAACCGAACTCATTTTGAGCCCGTCTCAAGAATCCCTTTAAGGTCTCTTGGGTTTGAGATTTTTCCTGTAAAAAGAATACCCAAGTGAAGCGAGAATAATCATCCACTATTACAAGACAATACTTACTCCCACCGATGCTTATGTAAGCAATCGGGCCGAATAGATCCATGTGGAGTAGCTCAAGCGGCCTGTCGGTCGTCATGATGTTCTTGTGTGGATGATGGGCTCCAACTTGCTTTCCCGCCTGGCATGCGCTACAAATCCTGTCTTTCTCAAAATGAACATTTGTGAATCCTAAAATGTGTTCTCCCTTTAGAAGCTTATGAAGATTCTTCATCCCAACATGAGCTAGTCGGCGATGCCAGAGCCAACCCATGTTAGTCTTAGCAATTAAGCATGTGTCGAGTTCAGCTCTATCAAAATCTACTAAGTATAGATGACCCTCTAACACACCCTTAAATGCTATTGAATCATCACTTCTTCTAAAGACAGTGACACCTACATCAGTAAAAAGACAGTTGTAGCCCATTTGACATAATTGGGAAACAGAAAGCAAGTTGTAATCTAATGAATCAACAAGAAAAACATTGGAAATAGAATGGTCAGGAGATATAGCGATTTTACCAAGACCTTTGACCAAACCTTGATTTCCATCCCCGAATGTGATAGCTCGTTGGGGATCTTGGTTTTTCTCATAAGAGGAGAACATCTTTTTCTCCCCAGTCATGTGGTTCGTGCACCCGCTGTCGAGTATCCAACTTGAGCCCCCGGATGCATAAACCTACAAAACAATTTTAGTTCTTGACTTTAGGTACCCAGATGGTTTTGGGTCCTTTGGCATTAGACACAAGAACTTTGGGTACCCAAACACAAGTCTTGGAGCCCTTGTGCTTGCCCCCAACATATTTGGCAACTATCTTGCCGGATTTGTTAGTCAACACATAAGATGCATCAAAAGTCTTAAATGAAATGTTATGCTCATTTGATGCAATAGGAGTTTTCTTAGGCAACTTAGCACGGGTTGGTTGCCTAGAGCTAGATGTCTCACCCTTATACATAAAAGCATGATTAGGGCCAGAGTGAGACTTCCTAGAATGAATTCTCCTAATCTTGCTTTCAGGATAATCGGCAGGGTATAAAATGTAACCCTCGTTATCCTGAGGCATGGGAGCCTTGCCCTTAACAAAATTAGACAAGTTCTTAGGAGGGGCATTAAGTTTGACATTGTCTCCCCTTTGGTAGCCAATGCCATCCTTAATGCCAGGGCGTCTCCCATTATAGAGCATACTTCTAGCAAATTTAAATTTTTCATTTTCCAAGTTATGCTCGGTAATTTTAGCATCTAGTTTTGCTATATGATCATTTTGTTGTTTAATTAAAGCCATATGATCATGAATAGCATCAATGTTAACATCTCTACATCTAGTGCAAATAGATACATGCTCAACGATAGATGTAGAGGGTTTGCAAGATTTTAATTCTACAACCTTAGCTTGTAACATGTCATTTTTAGTTCTAAGGTCGGAAATTGTAGCATTGCAAATATCAAGATCTTTAGCCTTAGTAAGCAATTTTTCATTTTCAATTTTAAGGCTAGCAAGAAAAATGTTTAATTCTTCAATCCTAGCAAGCAAATCATCATTATTATTTCTAGGATTGGGAATTGAAACATTACAAACATGAGAGTCAACCTTAGTATTTAAACTAGCATTTTCATTCCTAAGGTTGTCAATCATCTCACGGCAAGTGCTTAGCTCATTAGATAACTTTTCACATTTCTCAATTTCAAGAGCATAAGCCTTTTTAACCTTAACATGTTTCTTGTTTTCTTTAATTAGACAATCCTCTTGGGAATCCAAAAGGTCATCCTTTTCATGAATAGCACTAACCAATTCATTTAATTTTTCCTTTTGAGCTATGTTAAGGTTGGCAAAAAGGGAACGCAAATTATCCTCCTCATCACTAGCATTATCATCACTAGAAGATTCATATTTAGTGGAGGAGTTGGATTTAACCTTCTTCCGTTTGCCGTCCTTTGCCATGAGGCACTTATGGCCGACGTTTGGGAAGAGGAGTCCCTTGGTGATGGCGATGTTGGCGGCGTCCTCGTCGTCGGAGGAGTCGCTTGAGCTTTCGTCGGAATCCCACTCCCGACACATATGGGCATCGCCGCCCTTCTTCTTGTAGTACCTCTTCTTCTCCTTTCTTCTCCCCTTCTTGTCGTCGCCTCGGTCACTGTCACTAGATATGGGACATTTAGCAATAAAATGACCGGGCTTACCACATTTGTAGCAAACCTTCTTGGAGCGGGACTTATAGTCCTTCCCCTTCCTTTGCTTGAGGATTTGGCGGAAGCTCTTGATGACGAGCGCCATTTCCTCATTGTCGAGCTTGGAGGCGTCTATTGGTTGTCGACTTGGTGTAGACTCCTCCTTCTTCTCCTCCGTTGCCTTGAATGCAACGGGTTGAGCTTCGGATGTGGTGGCATCATCAAGCTCGTTGATCTTCCTCGAGCCTTCGATCATGCACTCAAAACTAACAAAATTCCCGATAACTTCCTCGGGGGTCATTTTAGTATATCTAGGATTACCACGAATTAATTGAACTTGAGTAGGGTTAAGGAAAATAAGAGATCTTAGAATAACCTTAACCACCTCGTGGTCATCCCACTTTACGCTCCCGAGGTTGCGCACTTGGTTTACCAAGGTCTTGAGCCGATTGTACATGTGTTGTGGCTCCTCCCCTTTGCGAAGCCGGAACCGACCGAGCTCCCCCTCAATCGTTTCCCGCTTGGTGATCTTGGTGAGCTCATCACCTTCGTGCGCGGTCTTGAGTAAATCCCAAATCTCCTTTGCGTTCTTCAACCCTTGAACTTTGTTATACTCCTCTCTACTCAAAGAGGCTAGGAGTATTGTTGTTGCTTGAGAGTTGAAGTGCTCGATTTGGGCCACCTCATCCTCATCATAGCCCTCATCCCCTACGGACGGTACCTGCGCACCAAACTCAACAACATCCCATATACTTTTGTGGAGCGAGGTTAGATGAAATCGCATTAAATCGCTCCACCTTGCATAATCTTCACCATCAAAAGTTGGTGGTTTGCCTAATGGGACGGAAAGTAAAGGTGTATGTTTGGAAATGCGAGGGTAATGTAGGGGGATCTTACTATACTTCTTGCACTCTTGGCGCTTAGAAGTGACAGATGCCGCGTCGGAGCCGGAGGTAGATGTCGATGAAGTGTCGGTCTCGTAATAAACGACTTTCCTCATCCTCTTGTGTTTGTCCCCACTCCGACGTGGCTTGTGGGAAGAAGATTTCTCCCTCCTCTCCTTGTGATGAGAAGAAGACTTCTTCTCCTTCCCTTTGTTGGAGGAGCTCTTCTTCTTCTCCTTCCTTTTGATGTGGGACTCTTCCGATGAAGTGCTCCCGTGGCTTGTAGTGGGCTTTTCGCCGGTCTCCATCTCCTTCTTGGCGTGATCTCCCGACATCACTTCGAGCGGTTAGGCTCTAATGAAGCATCGGGCTCCGATACCAATTGATAGTCGCCTAGAGGGGAGGTGAATAGGGCGAAACTGAAATTTACGAATATAAACACAACTACAAGCCGAGTTAGCGTTAGAAATATAAACGAGTCCGCGAGAGAGGGCGCAAAACAAATCGCAAGCGGATAACGAAGTGAGACACACAGATTTGTTTTACCGAGGTTCAGTTCTCGCAAACCTACTCCCCGTTGAGGAGGCCACAAAGGCCGGGTCTCTTTCAACCCTTCCCTCTCTCAAACGGTCCCTTGGACCGAGTGAGCTTCTCTTCTCAAATCAAAGTCGGGAACAAAACTTCCCCGCAAGGGCCACCACACAATTGGTGCCTCTTGCCTTGATTACAATGGAGTTTTGATCACAAGAACAAGTGAGAAAGAAAAGAAGCAATCCAAGAGCAAGAGCTCAAAAGAACACGGCAAATCTCTCTCGCTAATCACTAAAGCCTTGCGTGGAATTGGAGAGGATTTGATCTCTTTGTATGTGTCTAGAATTGAATGCCTAGCTCTTGTAAGTGGTTGAGAAGTGGGAAAAACTTGGATGCAATGAATGGTGGGGTGGTTGGGGTATTTATAGCCCCAACCACCAAAAGTGGCCGTTGGGAGGCTGTCTGTTCGATGGCGCACCGGACAGTCCGATGCACACCGGACAGTCCGGTGCCCCCTGCCACGTCATCAATGCTGTTGGATTCAGACCGTTGGAGCTTCTGACTTGTGGGCCCGCCCTGGTGTCCGGTGCACACCGGACAGGTACTGTTGGCTGTCCGGTGTGCCAGCATGGGCGATTCTGACTCCTGCGCGCGCTGTGCGCGCATTAAATGCCGCAGCAGGTAGCCGTTGGCGCGAAGTAGCCGTTGCTCTGGAGTCGCACCGGACAGTCCGGTGCACACCGGACAGTCCGGTGAATTATAGTGGACTAGCCGTTGGAGTTTCCCGACGCTGGCGAGTTCCTGAGGCCGACCTCCCTTGGCGCACCGGACACTGTCCGGTGTACACCGGACAGTCCGGTGAATTATAGCCGAGTCGCCTCTGGAAATTCCCGAAGGCAGCGAGTTTGAGTCTGAGTCCCCCTGGTGCACCGGACATGTCCGGTGCCACACCGGACAGTCCGGTGCGCCAGGCCAGGGGTGCCTTCGGTTGCCCCTTTGCTCCTTTGTTGAATCCAAAACTTGGTCTTTTTATTGGCTGAGTGTGAACCTTTTACACCTGTATAATCTATACACTTGGGCAAACTAGTTAGTCCAAAGATTTATGTTGGGCAATTCAACCATCAAAATTATATAGGAACTAGGTGTAAGCCTAATTCCCTTTCACATATATTTTAGGAAATAAATTAAATTATTAAAAAGAAAAGATTGAGGATGATGTTGAAAACAAGGATATGGCACTAATTTAGGGTGTAGTATATTTGGGTCACTTCATGGTGCCCTATATTTTTTTATAAGCATTCATAAAATAAAGCAATGTTGAAGTTGTTTATGAGTTGAACTCTGTATCCGAAGATATAACAGTGATTTAAGGCACGGTAAAGATGCTCTAAGAGCATCTCTAATAAGGTGTCTCAAAATAATATCCCAAAAAACAAAATATTATACCATTTAATATGTTTAGGGTACTAAAAACAAATTGAGTTTCAACAGTTAGACCTTAAATCATGTATTTTAAAAAGTAAATTATATTGTTAGGAAAGAAAATATTAAGAATAATGTAGAAAACAAGGATATGACATTAATATAGCGTGTAGTATATTTAGGTCACTTTGTGATTTGTTCTATATTTTTTGATAAAATTAATAAAAATACACTTTTAAAAAAATTATTAGTCCATCCCTATATTTAAAATAGAACATTTAATACATTGTTGAAGATGCTCAAAGTCCTTTCACGTCTGCGTCTTAGCCACAGATTGAGGCCGACCAGGCAGGTGAACCGGATCTGAAACGAGTTTGTAAAGAAAAAATCTTATTTTTATTTTTGAATATATATATATATATATATATATATATATATATATATATATATTGTATAGAGCATGTGCTTCTAAGGATTCAAAACGCCTGCTATTGATATATCTTGGATATCCCTGGCATGTGTGTTTACAAACAGTTAGCCTAATTCATATATTTTAGGAAATAAATTAAATTATTAAAAATAAAAGATTAAGGATGATGTTGAAAACAAGGATATGGCACTAATTTAGGGTGTAGTATATTTGGGTCACTTCATGGTGCCCTATAATTTTTATAAGCATTCATAAAATAAAGCAATGTTGAAGTTGTTTATGAGTTGAACTCTGTATCGAAGATATAATAGTGATTTAAGGCACGGTAAAGATGTTATAAGAGCATCTCTAATAAGGTGTCTCAAAATACTATACCATTTAATATGTTTAAGGTACTAAAAACAAATTGAGGTCCAACAGTTAAACTTTAAATCATGTATTTTAAAAAGTAAATTATATTGTTAGGAAAGAAAATATTAAGAATAATGTAGAAAACAAGGATATGACATTGATATAGCGTGTAGTATATTTGGGTCACTTCATGATTTGTTTTATATTTTTGATAAAATTAATAAAAGACACTTTTAAAACTATTTTATGAGTTCATCCCTATATTCAAAATAGAACATTTAATACATTGTTGAAGATGCTCAAAGTCCTTTCACGTCTGCGTCTTGGCCACAGATTAAGGCCGGCGAGGCAGGTGAACCGGATCTGAAACGGGGTTTTAAAGAAAAAATCTTATTTTTTGAATATATCTATATATATAGTATATTATGAGCATGTGCTTCTAGTAACTAGAGAAGACCCAGGTCGGACGGTATCATCCGATCGAGTTAGACCTCGTTCGGGCGTCTATAAAAGAAGACGCGGAGCACTAGGCTTCAGTTTTTGACGTCCCACCCAGATTCACGAGCGGTGGCGCCCACCCAGGCGTGTGGGGCGGCGGTGGTTGTTACCCGTGGCGGCATACCCCGGCTGGCTCCCTGACCCGGACACGCGGTGGCGGTTCCTCGGTCGAGAGTAGCGGCAGCGATTCCCAGATCAGTGGCGCGGTGGCGGTGGCTCCCTGATCTAGAGGGCGAGCGATGGTGGGCCCCGACGAGGGCAAGCGGTGGCGCCTCCGGGGCCACGAAGCAGGCGAGAGGCGGCGGCACTCCCAAGGCGGGCGAGCAAGCAGCGATGCACCCCCCATGCCCAAGCGGCGCCGGCACACCCTAACCCACGAATGACGTTATTGCCCCCCGCGTGCGAGTAGCGACGGTGCCCCACGAGGCACGAGGTTCGAGCGGACCGAGTGACGACCTCAGTCCGTTCTTATTTCCTGACGGCGTCCTCCGACGACTACCACCTTTGATCCGTGTTATGTCTTTCGATTATTATGTTTTATGCCTACTACATGCACTATTTACGCTAAAACATGTAGGATTTTATGCTTGAACACAGAGTTCGTACATTAGTTTACTATATGCATATTTTTTGCATGCACGTTGAAAAGACAATTCCTTGATTTACGTTGTTCTTAATTATCATAAAAAATCAAATCAAATCATTTATGTTTGTAACTGCCAGATTTGTACGTCTGTTATAAAATTGTCTCTAATTCCCGTCTGATCGTAATTATCATAAAAATCAAATCAAATCGCTTATGTTCGTAACTGTCAGATTTTTACGTCTACCATAAAATTGTCCCTAATTCACGTCGGTGTTCTTAGTTGGACTAATATTAGGTTTTTTTATCAATTATGCTACACGTTGTAAGTATTTATATAACTTTGTATAAGAATTTAGGCTCTACGTGACTCATGTCATGCTTTTTTTTTGCGCGTGTGGAGTGGAAACGAAAATATCATTTAAAATTTGTGTGCATGCAATGAAAACTCTCACGATCTACCATAAATTTTGGATCTGCATACAAATAGAAACCGCATGCATCTGAGTCCCATATTTTTTGGATCTACTATAAAAATAGGATCGTGAATACAACCCACCAGGGCTATCAACCTCTCACATTGACTCGATATTCACGCTTATAACTGAGGACTTTTATGCTTAAAACTTAAGGTTTTTAAACTCGAACCTGTACAGAGTCGACCAGTGAACCACATGCCAGATTTTTTTAGTTGTGTACCGCATTGCATAAATACATACACCGCGTAGCACAATTTGTATAAGTATATATATCATAAAAAAAGTGGTTCTAAAGAGTTTAGCTGCATGGTTGTTGGATCGATCATATATTTATGAAAGAAATAAAACATTTAAATAATATTTTTTGTTTCCATGTTTGCTAATTCATTTCATTTCATCGCACATTATTGTCATCCTAAATTTACGTGCATGCAGCAAGAAACAGATTTTTACACAGTGTACCGAATCGCATAAATACATATATCGTGTAGCATAATTAGTATCAGTATATATCATAACTAGTTCTAACGAGCTTAGTTGCATGATAGTTATTAGGATCATATATTTATGGAGTAAATAAAGTATTAAATATGATATTTTTTTTGTTTTCATGCATGTCAATCAATTTTCTTTCATCGTATATTTTTGCAATCCTAATTTTGTACGCATACAATTAACAAGTAACAGATTTTTACGTGGTGTACCAAATTGTATAAATATTTAGACCGTATAACATAATTAGTATCAACATATACCATAAATTGGTCCTATATTTACATACATGCAGGGAAACATATTTACTCATACATGTGTTCCTATATATTTTTTTTTTGACGTGCACACACTCACGTAGTGTTGGGGACGCATCTGACAAACGGTCTTTGGGTGGGTGGACGCCAGGCCCAGCGGCCGGCCTCCGTGGATCCACAGACGAAGCTGACTTGGCAGACTACAATAATACTACGTACCTACCAGAACCCGCGTGCAGGATCTAGATCTGCAGATTACGCGGCGTGTGTGAAACTTTTGACTATAGCATGCCATGCGGCGCGTGAAACTTCCACGGGCATTCAAAAAACAGTCTCCAACCGGACGTCTACACGTCAAATCTTCCACGGCGTATATGCATGTAGGCATTCAACAAGCGAAGACTAAATTCAACGCGGCGCCTCATATGCATATGTGCTTGTCGGCATTCAAATTAAACGGTCTCCACAGGGAGACTCCCTGAGTACTCTCCCCTCGTCCATATTCGGCCAAGACGCAGACATCGATCTCTGGCCAAGCGGCCCAATCTCCTGTATCCCTAAGAGCATGTATAGTGTTGTTTAATGTACAGTAGTGATTTGATGTCTTTACACTATACATGCCCCAATTAAGTATTCTTCTCTTGGCCATATTCTGTTCGATTGGTTAACTGTATCATCCCGTTATAGATCATCATGTGCATTAACTTTAGTTGAGCATCTAGTTGAGTGTTTGTGTGAGGATGGGCTGCATAAGTATATACAAAATAAGTCGTTCTGAGACCATTTCCTTTCATGTGCACATACGCCCAGAATTATCATATCTAGTCGTCCAGGCTGACGCGAGCATGAGTGCGCATGTGCAACAAACGAATTAGCCGGATTATGTTATAAGGTTGTGTCTAGCAAATCATGTATATAACCATGTAAAACACTATTTTTTGCAATATAAATAGCACTTATAATGAAATTTAAACTGATAAGAGGATATTTGTTTAATATTATAATTTATCAAGATTATATAATACAACAAATTTTGAATTAACATTTAGTTCAAAATTTATTAGATTAAATAATTTAGCCAGATTATAATCCCAAACAAACATCCTCTAAATACTATGGTTAAAGAGGGCCTATTAAATAGAAGTTTTAGGGACTAAAGTTTAGTCCCTAAGTTTTTTTATATAGAGACAATAATTAAGTAAAAATAAAATATGTAAAAGGTATTTGATGGTATTACATATAAGAATTTGGAGAAAACCCGTTCGTAATATAGATTTTTGGTGTATAGAGAGCATTGTGAAGATTCTATAAAGAAGATATAGAGGATAATTATAATAATGGACATCGCGCTGGAGATAGTGTTCGCCGTAACAATACAACATGGCCTCAGTCCGGTCTCACCAACGCGATCTCGATCCGGACTTGGCACGGGAGTGGGTAGTCATAAACCATACTAAAATTTGCTTAGATCTATTTCCTTAGAAAAAAAAATATATATATATATATATACTTGATGTGCAAGTTCTTAAAAATTTCGGCAGAGGGTTCTCTTAGCTATTTATTTAGTATATGCAATATAAGAGACAGACAGACAGTGCCTGGTTGACTGGCTGTGCACAGGATTGATTCTCTTGGGTCTTCTTGGCTATTTTTTCAGTATATATATATATAAGATAAGATAGTAGTGATAAGTAGTGGCGGGTTGTTGAAGGAGATCCCACGACCGAACTTCTCTCTTGCCTTCGCTGGTCGAGATGACGATGAAAGCAAGTATGAAGCCCTACTGCGTGGCCATCATCATACAACTGATCTACACTGGCATGTTCGTGATATCCAAGGCTGCTTTCAACCATGGGATGAACACCTACGTGTTCATCTTCTATCGCCAGGCAGTTGGCTCCCTCATCTTGCTGCCTACAGCTCTTCTACAAAGGTATGTATAGCAATCATCTTTGTATCGCTTAATTCAGATCCGTTTGACTATGTTTGTTTTGTAGGAAAAATGCACGACCAGCCATGTCACTTGGGGTGCTCGTAAAGCTCTTCTTCTGTGCCTTAATCGGGTATAGTATGTACAGAGCGAAAGCAATGAAAAGCGATCACATTTAGCTAGTCCGTGCTTTACCTGTTGAAATTGCCTTTCAGGATTACGGTTGGGGTGAACCTGTACCACGTGAGCCTCAAGTTCACCACTGCAACGGTGGCATCTGCGGCGGACAGCTCGCTCCCGGCCGTCACCTTCTTCCTGGCGGTGCTTTTGAGGTTTTTATCATCGATATCATAGCCTGCAGCCACCTCGATCTTAATGCAGCCATCACTTTTTTTTCTTGGCACTGTGCTTAGGTGAGCCAGCAGGCTAATTAATAGTTCTGCTAGCTATAACATCGATCTGTCTGGCCAAGCAGCAAGCTAGGTTTATATAGTAATATTTGTATTTTTAAGTATGTTCAATAGATTTATAAAATGTCGATACACGTAAGAGTCTTGCAGAGCAGGGATGAAAACACCAGGATTGAAATAATGTTGCTTAATTAGTTAATTATTACCAGGATGGAGAGAGTGAAGCTGAGGAGCTCTTCAGGCATAGCCAAGGTCGCCGGCGTAGCGCTCTGCCTGGCGGGAGTCTTCACCATCGCCTTGTACACCGGCCCGTCCGTGAGCCCTATCAACCACCACCGTGCCTTCGCCTCTCAAGACCCAGCACCGAAACCTGTTGTAGTTCCCAGGGGGGTATGGATCAAATGGACGTTGCTCATGGTGGTCGCCAACATGTGCTGGTCTTTGTGGATAATTTGTCAGGTTCGCGCGCATGCATTCTGTGTTGTTCTCGCATGCTTGTCTGCATCTACATACACCACACGATAATGGCCTGTTCTCCTTGTCTGTTGACCGTCCGTGTGCAGGCAGCGGTGCAGAAGGATTATCCAGACAAGATGGTCGTCACCGTGACTCAGTGCCTGCTCAGCACGGCGCAGTCGTTCGTCGTCGCAGTGGTCGCAGAGCGGGACTTCTCCAAATGGAAGCTCCGCTTCGACATCAGCCTGCTCGCCGTCCTATACTCGGTAGTTTCCACTATTCATTCATTCATTTATTTGGTGACCATTAGAGTAGACGACGGCCGGTTTTACATGCATGCATCTGCATGCTTCAGGGTGTTATGGTGACGGGGGTGTCCTACTACCTGCAAACTTGGTGCCTAGAGATGAGAGGCCCCATGTTCTTCGCCACCTGGACGCCACTGTGCTTCGTGTTCACGATATTCTGCTCGTCGTTCTTTCTCGGAGAGATTGTTCACCTCGGCAGGTAAATCATGCATACACATACACTCACTATCAGCTGCTGATCACTGTTCTAAAAGCACGCTGAAATGAACTTTCCCTGGCAGCATCTTGGGTGGGATTTTGCTGGTCGCAAGTCTTTATACCATGCTGTGGGGTAAAAGCAAAGAGGACAAGACTGACGATGCCACCGATGATATTGAGAAATGTGGGGAGGATAACAAGTCCGCGGAGAGCTGCCCCGGAGAACAACAACGACAGCGTACTACAGCTACAGCAGCAGAGGTCAAAGAATCGACGTTGATAGGCTCGGCAGATTTGCGCGTCCAAGAACACTGAATCTGATAATATTAATTGGAGGATTGCATGAACCAATTTATACCACTTTTTTTCTAAATCTGCCGTCCAAGAACAGTGAATCTTTTTTCTAAATCGGCAGATTTGCGCGTCCAAGAACAGTGAACCTTCTGATCACAGAACCAATTTATACCACTTTTTTTCTAAATCTGCACATACGTTAGCGAAAAATTATACTGGTCAAACTTCGTGACTATGATCGATCTTTAAATTTTAACAAAATAAACTAGATAAATTTACACGACTAACCCAACAGGCCAACAGGAACAGGAATGACTTCCGGTCCCAATCTGAAGTTATTAACAAAATAATAATGTTGTTCCACAACACGTTGGGTTGGAAATTAACGAGACTCTAATTTCATATTTAAGCAATACTTCAAACTTTGTAGGCCACTAAGTTGATGTCTTAGCTATGATCCAGATGACCCAAAACTAACCGCTACAATTGAAAATATAATAAATCAATCTAAAGAACAAAACCATACATGCAACTAATTGATAAAACAAAACGAACAAGATTACCACACTAATCTTGCATAGTCATCACTTCAATTAAAATTTATATACATATGTGCTCTCCAACTGATACATCAAATATTGTATGAATCTAGTAATTATCTAAAACGAATTTTAATTTGGAAATGAGGGAGTAACTCACAACAGCTCTAATCCAGCCTCAACACGTTACACGTCTCGTTCTCTTGGGCTACCTGCCTACGCCTGGGGGCCTAGACTCCTCCTCGCTGGGCTGACGCCTTTATGCCGCCGAGCTCCCTTGCCAGGCCGTCCTGGCCACCACGGAGCACTCTGGCGGGCCGCCGCTGGTCAAGGGCTTCCGCGCGACCGCGCCAAACGAGCGTCTGGGAGGAACGCACGCAGGCACGGAGCTCGCCCCTCCGTCTCCGTCCGAGCTGCTTCACGCTGCAGGGGATGGCATATAATAATATAGAGTCAAAACTAAGAGTAGTAGAATAACAAATTTATCGATGGGCACATTCAAGAGCTCGCTTCCTTTATTTTTCCTTTTTCTTTTTTCCTTTTCCTTTTTTTCCTATTTTGATTTTTTTTTACATTTTCAGTATATCTCCAATGCAATATTCCACAATTTCCTGTTTGGTTCTTAGAAATTAGGAGGGATTGAAAAGTAATATAAGAATAAAATGAGAAACACTCTATAGATATTAGTTTCCGTTTAGGCCTTGTTCGTTTGTGTCGGATTGATGGGTCGGAACGATTTCTAACCGACTTGCTTCTCTAATTTATATAAACTTTGATTAGCTGGAACGATTCCGGGTGCAATCCGATGTAAACGAACAAGGCCTAATGGGATCCAAACGGTAGTAAATGTCTTCACGCATGCAATTACCATATACAACTATGTTTTACGGTACTTCATTTCTGTATGGGAAAACTTATGAAGATTAGCTGATGAGTAAAACTTATAAAAAAATGTATCAGATAACCTAATGGACGAGTACTCCCTGCTGACGACGACGGAGCTTGATCCGAACCCAAAAGGCCACAGCACAATGGCCCCTTGGGCCTTGGGTCACTGCAGCTGCATGCATGCGACTGTTGTTGGCGACGCAACACAAAGGCTCGGCCTCGGCGTGCAGTCCATCATTGGCACGGCCAGAAACACATCGGTCCAATCGGAATCGAGGCCTCCCTCCGGCACGGCACGCAGCATCTGGCGAACGAATGACCGCCTGAACTGACCTCGTTGCTGTCGGTCTCAACCGCAATCCTTCCTTCCTCCGGTCTCGTCCCTGCGACGCCTGGATCACAAGCGCCTCGACCGGCCAAAGCAAAAGACCCGTTCGTTCGTGAGCTGAGCTCTGCTCCCATGGTCTTCGTCAGTCTGGTTCTGATCTGACGGCGCCGCGCGCCCGCTTCCTTCACCTCTCTCCCGATGCCAGCGCCAACACAACAGAGTCCGGTCCCTGGCATGAGGAAAAGCAGCAGTGGATTCCCCTCCCGTCTCGAGCGCTGGTGGTCTGGTGATCATTGTGCTTGTTGCTGCTGCCAAAGCGAGCGCAGACGCCGACGCAGTCGAGCGCTGCATGCATGCATACGCTCCCTTTGGTTGCCTTTGCGTCGGATCAGTCATATCCGTGTTTCAGATCCCATGGCCTCCTTGTTCTTTTTTTTACCGTACTACAACTAGCGCTACTCCTAGTACTAGAATTTTGCATCGGATTCGTCACTCGGTGCTGCTCGGTCCCGTCCTGCGTGCGCGTAGGGAGGAGTCTGCATGTGTGTTGTTCATCTTTGCATCAACAAAAAAAAAAAGCAGAGAAAGGGAAAGCGAGACGGATCCCGCGGCCCGTCGTCTTTGCGTCACCGATCTCGAGACCCGAGCACACGGCAAAGAATCACCGCGCGCACACTCATGAGCTTTTTTGCAGTTTGCACACACAGCACAGCTCAAGCTCTCATCTATCTTTGGAGCGGAGACAGACTACCGACTACTACTCCCTCCTATACTACTACTCCAGTGTGCAGCTTACCGAGAAGACCTCGTATTGTACCACAGAATGTTCAGATACTCCCAACACACTTGCCTTTCACGCTGCACAAGAACATCGAACATCTCTGAATACCTTGCGCCTACTTTCACATGCTGCTGCCTGCGATGGTAAAATGGTGCTGTATAGGGGTACAAGCTGTCCAAGTCTAACTATCACGCAAGTAGCAGTACATGGTCCTGATGTGGAGGTGGAGCTGCGTGTGATCCTGTTGCTGGCTCTCCTCTATAGGAAGCAGACGAATAGACGACGATCAAGGAGGGGGGACAGCGGAGGATGGAGTAGAGTGCAATCTTCGCCCTGGCAGCACAAGAGAACAAAACCATCTGCTGCTCAACAGCGGCCAGGGGGGACCGGGGAATTCAGTGACGCGACGGCGCACAGCCTCGCTTTCGCTGTTACCGGGCCATGGCGGCCGGATGGCAAGCCCACGGGAACGAAGAACCTTTTGACTCCCCGGTCAAAGGTTCACACTACATGCCTCATGCCTGTGTGAAACAGAAGGCCATTCTGGGATGGATGGAATGGAAGGAACAGAACAGACGCTTGCTAATTTACTACGGTAACTACTCACTACAGAGTTACTGCTACTACCAGAACAAAGCATTTATCTTTCACCAGCTACAGTCCCAGTATGGCCACACCCCGAACGAGATGGAAGAAAAAGGGAAAAAGAGTAGAAGCAAAACTTACAAGAGAGTGAAAGAGAAGAGAGAACAATAGGGCAGAGAGCTCTTCTCTACCGCAAGGCATGGCGCCCCATGAACCGGCGTCGCATCCTCCCATAAAAAAAAAGAAAACACACCGACACGGATTCAAACCTCGTGCCCTAGCAGCACCAGGATCCTGCCAACCCTACCTCCTATAGCTACATACCCCTCTCCTCCCGCCAAATGCCCATGCCGCTCTGCTCTGTTGCCTTCCACCACCTCTCGCATGTGCTCCAGCCTAGCACAGCGACGGACGGTACGGTGGATGGAGGCCCCAGGGCCCAGCGGTCGCCGACGAACGAACGGTGACGGCACGAGGCGACCGAACAACGAGCACGCAGGCCGCCAATGTCCAGTCCAGGACCAGGGCCAGGTCACGCCACCAGGCGCCTCCGCTCGCCGGCGATGCTCAGCAGCCGCGCCACGCCCTTGATCCACATCTCGTGCTCCCGCTGGCTGCCGCACTCGAACTCGATCACCCGGTGCTCCGCGGTCCGCAGGCCGAAGTACCGCCGGTGCTCGCCGTCCTCCAGCAGGTGCCGCCCGGCCCACGCCGGCACGTCCCTGCACACGTCGATCACCACGCCTGCACGTAGCGAGAGCCAGTGTCAGTGTACGGGCAACGGGTGGCGCACGCTGCTCAGGCCATATCATGCGCGCCGCTTACTTTTCTTCTTCTTCGTGATCGTCCCCGCCACATGCCGGCTCTTCATCTTCAGCATCACCTGCGAAACACCGTCACGACCGTCACGCTAAAGTTCTATAACCCAAGTTGAGCTAGCATGCGGAAGCGGAAGGGATTCGTTTTACCAGGCCCATCCGGTTGATGTACACCGATACGACCTTCCAGTGCAGAGCGCCTGCAGAAGCAAAAAAAAAAGGCAAAAGAACAAAGCATGACTACGCCATACAGTACATTCTACTAGGCTAACAGTACGTACATCATGATTCGGAACACCGATTGTATTCCAGCAGTACACCATGATTGCAGGGAGCTAAAAAGATGGGCCCGTCACCTTTCCGTGTGCGTTTGAGGAGCTCGGTGCCGCGAGCGAGAAGCTCCTGGCTGCAGATGCCGAGGAAGTTGTTCTCCTCCTCCAGCGACACGTCGCTGACGCTGCTGCCGTTGCTCTCCAGCTTGCGATGCTGCTGCTGCTGCTTGGACGCGCCGTGCTTCTGGTTGTGCCCTCCTCCTCCGCCGCCGCCGCCGCCGCCGACCGCGCCCTTCTCTACCGGGATCACGGCCGCGATGTTCCACACCTCCTTCAGAGCCCTCGCCTTCAGCGTGGCCGCGCCTCTCAACGCTAAGACAACCAACCCAGCAAGTCCGTGTTACTGAACGCGCAAGCTCGCGCCGGGCCTGCTAGAGACGAATAGTCACAACAAACACGACACACACCGGTGGCCGCAGCAGCGGTGACGGTGACGATGTCTCCGGGCGTCCTGACGTTGACGGCCGACCCGACCACGGCCTCCAGGTGCTCCCGCTCGGCGCCGATGGACTCGGCCGCCTCCACGCACTGCGCGGCCACGAGCGTCGCCGCCGACGCCACGGCCATGTCCGTGCGGGCGGCCCGCTCGTCCTTGCCGGACGCCGAGGCTGCGGCCGTCGCCGCCGCCACGGCGGCCACGGCGGCCGCCACTGCCGCTACGGACACCGCCGCGTGCACCTGCGCGTTGTGCGCCCGCGTCTCCTCTTTCTTCTTCTCCTTGCGGTCCTTGAGCCACCGCCCCACCGTCTTGTTGCCCGCCCGGTAGGCCTGCGGCTTCGGCGTGCTCACCGCTCTGCAGTACTGCATGCGTGCATGGTTTCGGGTGTAAAACGCCCATTCAGTTTCATTTAGTGCTAAAGTTTCATTTAGAGAGAGCTACAGTTGGATCTTGTTGCATTTAGAACTGAACATATTTTTGTTAAATGACAATGACGCATCCAATGATCAAAGTGAAACATGTACAAGGTACAAATCAAGTGCAGTGAAGGTGCTGCATCAACAACCACCATGGTCTTGAAGTGACAGAACGGCTCCAGTTTCCTGATATGGGTCCCGAACCCACAGCGGCGAACTTAACGAAGAAAGGTGCAGCTCATCAGCCAGTACTAGCGCAACTCACTACACTTGCACACAGTGACAATGTTTACTGTAACCCCGTAGTAGCCTAGCCTGGGACAAAACAAACCAATCCATGAAAGCTAAGGCCAGCCAATATTCCATCCCAGAAAACCATTAATTAACTGTTGCGTCGCATCAGTATACAGGAGCGGCACATGAGAGATGACAATGATGAGGCGGCGAGGAGGAGGATGGATAATGCTAGCCCTAGATCGGCTAAAGCGGGCATCATTGCAGCGGATTAGAAAAGCTGGAGGGAATAACACTCGATTAGGGACCGAAAAGGCCCAGCCCGGCCAGCGTCATGATGCGGCCACGGCACGGACCGTGAGCATGCCTGCCGCGACTGCGAGCCTGCTGGCTGCTGCCAATGTCTTTCTCCTTTCACCCAGAGAGAGAGTGTGATGGGCAGAAGGTGCGACATGGCCTGCTGGTGCCTCCTACCAGACTGGACATCGCTGCAGCGTTTGCTTGTGCAGGCAGGGAGACCACGCGCAGGCGCGCGCTGAGACGGCGGCAGGCAGCGGGAATCAAAGCTTCTTTATCCAATGCTACTGTGTCCGCCGAGCAAGCAACACACTCTGCTCTGCTTAGGGAGAGTATAGAGTAGTACAACTGTGATTAGCTCAAGTGGAATGACCGGAGTGCCCCCCCTGTGCTGTGCTCGTGGGTTTGCCTATCCAACAAATCTCTAATCGGATCTTTGACCATGACCTCTCATTAGTAAGCTTTGTCCTTTCTCGGGGCATGTGGAACGCCGCAGATGTGGGGCATTCCTGGGCCAATTAGTCCCCTCACGAACAAAAAGCACGCATGGATCATGGATGGGAGGAGCATGAACATGTTTGCCGAGAAGAACTGAATCTGAAAGACTAAGGTCTCTTTGGTTTCCTGGTTTTCTACCTAAAGCGCCACACTCTGGCTAACTTTAGACGCTCGAATTAAAGAACTAAAGATTAGACAGAAAAGTTAGCTCTTTAGGCGCAAACCAAACAGCCCTTAAAAATGGTGGGATTTCTTCTCGCAGCAACGCGTACAAACAGATTGCTGGAACATGGAGCCACCGCCCACCACAGCGCTATCATTCCGAAGGAAACATATGCTGGAACATCAGAAAAAGGAAACTGGAACATGCAAATAATTCGCAAGGACTGACATCCAACCGCCTGTACAGTGTCCGGAAGGACTGGAGGGTACACAGCAAGGAATGAACAAAGCATGGAGCACACCAACAAGAGCATGGGAGAGAGGGAAAGGAGACGGCGCCTTTCTTGACGCAAGGATCCTACACATATGGGGCAAAGGAGGATTCTTTCCTCAAACCAACAGGAAGGCCAGAGCCTGGGTTAGTACACCGTGCTGTCCTCCTTCGAGATTCAGCAGCCAAACATTTGCTACTGATAAATGGGGGGGCTCCGACTGACAGAGGACTATTACGAGCTACAGTTTCGTTGAAGAGGAAGGTCTCCGTGCTGTTCGTGTGGCCGGATAGAGACCTGAATCTGCCATGTTTATTATGCTTATGCAGGGGTTGTCGGTGGTGGGGTGATGGAAAGAGACGCATCCGGCCGTGACAAAAGATCACTACTCCTGCTACTACTACCACGCTACACTGCGCTGGGGGGTCTGTGCGTGTGGGCGCGACACCGACGGCGAGGGCTCACGACGAACACAAACTCTCAGGCGAGGAGGAGAGGCACGACGGATTCGGGCGCAACCAAAGCTGTGAGGGGGGAAAAGGCAAAGGGCTTGCAGCAAGTCAGGGGTTTTATTGGAAGCCGCGAAAGGCACGCCCCTACCAGTTCTTTGTCTACTACTAGCTTTGGTTTCTTGTGGTACTCTAGCTCGAGAAAATTTGCTGCCCGGCACAGGGAAGGCTGCAAGGGTGGTCGCCTTGTCCCGGGCAGACCCACAGCTTCCAATGGCTGGCTGCTCTGCACCGCTCTCTCTTTCTCTATCTCTCTCTCTCTCTACTGGACGAATCATGCTTGTGTTGTGAAACTCACCAGCCTGCTCTCTTTTTTTACCGGTGCCAAGTGAATCACTCTGCCACTCGATCCCCAACGGGAATGCAGGCAAAACTAACCGAAGCTGCCAGTGCTTGTTATTACTGTTATAAAACTCTGTATTCACTAGTACAAAACAAAATAGCTGAATCCTACTGGTACAAAGAGACAACAGGTATGTAAACAGAAACTGTTTTCTTTAAGAAATAACGAGCAGTAGGTAACCTGACGCTGATATCCAACAAAAAGAAAACTACTAGTACTACTGTAGAATACCAAATGATTAAACAAAAACTTGGTCTGGAATCTTTTCATTCTTTTTTGTTATATCATTTCTGTCAAGGAGGGCGAGAACCACGGAGCACAAAGACATCATTTCCCCTGCCTTGGAAACAAAGCATACACCACGAACACAGCAACAGTGCGTCCACTAGAACCCGGCAGTAAAACAAAACAGTGCCGTACTGCCTTGGATTATCTCCCCCCTGAATCCCTGATTACTCTAGCAACGCAGTTAAAACACCTAATCTAACGGCGACAGCGTTGAAACAGCTAATGTAATGGCGTCTAGCTAGTACGGCTCACTCAACAGCGGCAAGTGAGCCAAACAAGTACCGCGTAAGAAACTGCAGGTTACTGCCAGACAAAAAAATTGCAGAGAAGCTGTACGTGCGACAAGTAGTATCCCCGAGGCACGTGAAGGTGGCGAGGCAAGAACTGACCTTTGCGTCATCGATCTCCGGCGAGACCGGCGGGCTGTCGGAGAGAGAGCCGCCGCCGTTGAGTGGGCCGCTGCTGTGCGAGAGCCGGCCGGAGGTGAGCGGCGCCACTTCCTGCTGCAGGGTTGGAACGCACAGCAAGAGTGCGTGGTTCAGACATCAGGAACCGGGATTCAGAGAGAGGTGCAGTAAGGTTAGCAGGAACACACAAAAAAAACACAACTGAAATCAAGTTTCTCGGAGGGAAAAGGCATGCTTGTCGCGCGAGGAATTGATGGTGCTTAATGGAAGAGCCGAGCCTTGACCATTAATGGCGGCTAAGCTGCGTAGTTCACTTAAGTAGAAAGAAAGGTGGGGATTATATCTGGGTGTTCCGGACATGGCAGGAGAACAAATCTCTCGTTTGGCAGCTTCTCCTTGTCCCAACCCGAGGTCAGAGTGAAACCAGTAGGAGAGCTGGCTGATTTGGCAAAAAACTGTACAGGCAGATGATGAAATCGAGCGGTTTCTACACAAACGATGGAGCCAACCAAGTAAAATGCAGCCAGGCAACAAAAAGATCCCGAATCGGCAAATAAAAAACGACCAAAGCACACTGTTTTTTATTTAATGGCGCACTGGTGTTGGTGTTGCCAACAGATTCGGCTTCTCTTTCTTTTTTTTTAAAAAAAAAGAAGAAACTAGTAAGTGCGATTTTGAGGAGGACGAAAGAAAAAAAAAGCGAGATGGATCGGAGTAGAGGGAGAAGGAACAGGTCGGGTCGAGGCTCTCACGGACTGCGCGAGGATCCGCTCCATGATGAGCTGCGACGTGGCCGCGGAGGCGAAGGAGAAGGAGCTCCCGGAGGCGGCGGCGGCGGCGGCGACCCCGTCGTCAAACTCGCACGAGGGGTCCTCCGCGATGGGGCTGGCCGCGAGCGCGTGCGCGGCCGGCGGCGGCGTCGGCGGCGGTGGCGCGAACGCGCGCCCCGAGGCGCTCCAGGAGCGGGAGAGGAACTCGAGCGGGTCGAGCGGCGGCTCCGGCGGCCGCAGCTCGCCGGCGGCGACGGTGGACGTGCGGGCCCGGGGATCGCCCATGCGCGCGGGGGTCGGGGAGTTACGGAGTGTGATGCGAGTGAGTGAGCGGGCGCGTTACCAGTGATCGATGGCCCAAATGCCAGTTCAGAGAGAGAGAGAGAGAGAGTGGGGCGGGTGGTTAAGCCCTCCGCTGCCTTTATAGCCTTGGTTCGTCTCGTCGTCCGTCCAGGCCTCACTTGCTCTACGGGCCCTTTTTTCACTTCTTTTATGTAACTTTTCTACGAGTCGTGCAACGAAGCATGTGTTACGGTTAGCAATGGGGAAAAGGACGTGTACTACTCCTGTGTCATCTATTATGCTGGTCAACACAGTACGAGTACGTTGATTTTATTTTAATTTTCATCACTGCTCTAAGGACTTATTTGGAGAGAAGGAATACAATACAAAACTGATAAAAAGGGGGGAAATAGAAAACGAGTGTAGGTAAAAAAAAGTGACGATTGAAACATAGGATGCTACTTGTTCACTCATGAATCTTGTAGAAATTGGTGTTTGGAACATAGGAATATAACCATATGGTGATTCCTTCATTCGAGTGAATAAGCACTTGTTCATCCCTTCATTTAAACGTGTGGCAACTTTCCAAGAGCATAAAGTAGATGTTTTAGGGCCTGTTTGGTTCGTGGCTAACTATGCCACACTTTGCCTAAGGTTAGTCGTTCGAATTGAAGAACTAACCTTAGGCAGAAAAGTTAGGCAAAGTGTGGCAACTGAGGCTACGATCCAAACATACCCTTACTCCTCCATTTTATACACGAAAGGAAAACTATGTTCTTCCGTTCTAATAAACACAAGTGATGTAAACCAAACATAGGAATTGGATTTCTTTCAAACTGCTACGGAAAACCTACAATGCAAACAATCCCGACAGCTAGTACTACAAAAAATACTCCAATCCAGCTATAATGTAAAATTCTAAATTATGGCGATTATCTTATAATCGAATCTTCAGTGATACTACTTGAGACGGTTTCCAACGCTGTCCTGGAATCGTGTTCTACCCCACGTCCGATGTGGTTTGGGGTTGAAACTCTACAACTGCTCCCCACCGACTTCATATATAGTGGGGAGTATTGTTCATCTCTATATATTAATTATGTCATTTACTTATTTATTTGCTATGTTGACCATGTTTAGTCTTTATAACCCGATAATAATGTGTATTAGGATACTACATGTTATATGCTTTTTAAAATTTTAAAACTGATCACAGAATATTAAACAAATGAGTTATATTGTATAAGGGAAACGATTAGACATGCATAGTATGTAGGTGTATCTTTTTTTAAAAAAAGTTGGAGTTGGTCTTAGATTGGATGTAAATCTCTACTACTTATTAAGGCTGCAAGAGTAGTCGGTCATTCCGTGTTCTGCCACCATTCCTGTTTTGTTCTGTCATTCTCATTCCCCCCTCCCTGCAAAGCCTATTCCTATTCTCATTCCTCCGTACAACTCACGTCTAGCTAAAATTAAAAAAACACACATGTCCTCAAGGGGATTTGAACCCGTGACCTCTCAAGCAAAGGCCAAGAGTAGCTACCGCTACACCACATGTGTGTTTATGTCTATATTTATGACAGGAAACACATCTACTACATCTCTCACCAAGCTCACTTACTACCCTTGCACAATGCATAGTAGTAAATAAGTATCACCGAGATTCTTGAATTATATTTTTGGATGGAGGTAATATTATTTAAAGAAGAGCTTTACATGCAATTTCTTTTATTTGAATAATGTTTTATTCTTAAATTCCCTTTTTACATGCGTGATATTTTTTCTTCGTAATATTTTTTCCATGGATCAGACTTGTGAGTCATTTTCATAAACCAACGCCAAGCATGAATCCATGTTCTTACATTAAACCCCGAACAAACATCATGAGCAGGAGGCACTCACGTTGGCGTCGCTCATCGATGACGAGAAGAAGTTTGGCGACTGTCAGTTCGACCTCTAGAAGGAGTCCTACATGGTCGCATGCGCCGCTGTGTACGACAAGCTCCCGCGAAGCCGCCGCTTGGACGCGGTACAGAGCAGCTGCACCGCGTTGTCCATCGTTAAGCAAGGGGCTTCATGGTTGTAGGCAACGTCAACGACTCTCAGGTTGTTCTAGACACCGCATCCGACGACGACGCCATCACGCCGTCCAGCTCATCGTCCACCTGAAGCCCAGCCTGCCACGTAAGTCGCTACTGACCGGACATGAATTCTTGTACGCTGAGATGATGGACGTTGCTGACGTTGTGTGAGTATCCTCGAACATGATGTATGTTAGTGGAGTAGCGTATCCAGTGGTGCAACAGCCAGGGGTACTACCTCGCCGATGAGCCCGGGGTGCACTTCGTTTGGCAGCCCAACCAAGAGTCATCGGTACTCTCGTCATGTCGCGCGCGTTCGACGACTACTATATCGAGGATTGTGGCGTCATCTTGGCGCCGGAGCCTAGAGGTGACGTAGAGGAGGATCGACAACAGTGACCAGTTCGTCATCGCCACCGTCAGGGTAGCTTTTGTGCCGGTCTGCCTTTAATTCTCTTCGCAAACACACGCACTTACCTTTTTGTTTAAGTAAGAGCGTATGGTGGTGCGTGTCTGATGACTAACGATGTATGAGGGAATTTCTTCCGGCATGTGTGGAATATGCTCTCCAATGATGAGACCATACAGATCGTGGCATATATCGAAGTCTGCATGATACTGATGGTTGCAATGTAGTGGTGAAACAACTAAATTAAAATAACAAAATTTATGTATGGCTAAGATCACAAATTGATTATGAAACATTTTCTCATAACAGTATAACACATATTTTATATATAAGTTATCGTAGTATACTGGTATTATATATTTCCGTCGCAACGCACAGGCACTCAGCTAGTAAGAGTTTTAAAAATAATCCATCTAAGATTGGATTATCCAAACACCGCTTTAGCCATAGTTTATTTATAGTGTGAATTGATGACATACACCCATACTTAAAATATCCTAAATAACAACAGAAAGTGTTCACATATTCATATGCCCCCGGATGACTCCTGATCAAGGAAGACCCAGTTCTACAAATCCAGCCAAGGTAAGCTCGGACACCTCATAGATAAGAACTTGTATATGTAGGCTAATGGGCTCAATCGAGACCCATAGACTTTGCAGTCCTGCCACCAGAAGGATTCCAGAAAGATAAATATGACAAAGAATTTCATATGATTGAGATAATATCGTGATTCTAATAGATTAGACAAGATCCTACTAGATAAAAAACAATTATAAAGTTAGATTCCGACCCCTTGTTAGCTCATGAAAGAGTCAGCTCGATCTTAATCCAGTAACTGACTCAGTACTTATCATGTAAGGCACCACCGAAGCAGCCCCATGAGGACACATAAGAGGTCATCAAATCATATTGCATATCAATAGATATCGACACAAACAAGATGTAGGATATTGTCTCATGCTGAGAGCCTAAGTTATATAAAGTTTAATACCTCTCTTGTCTTTACCTACAATTTTAGATCATATAACCAATCCCATAAATTCACTGTTGAATAGCTTTCATGACAATATACCCCTAGATATTTAGAGCTAAACCACTTAGCTAGAGCATAATGGCCCAACTCCGAATTTGACGATCCGATGACCGCACTCCCTTTATAGGTTTGATTTGCCTTGACATAACCTCTATGATGGATCTACATGTTGCCTTTGGTTCCTTTCGGAATCGCGTCCCGGGTTTTGAGGCTGAACTGTCAAATTTTCATATGTCGATAGATCGCCCTACTCATATGTGAATAGTTAATTAGTTGTAGATTTAGACCTACTTTAGTTCATATTTCTCAATGGCATATGTGAGTAGTTTAAATATTGAGTCATATGTTATTTATGTTGTTTTACACATTGTCACAAAAACAAGATTTAAGTACAAATCCAAGTGCACCACATATGTGTGTTAGCATCAAGTTTCACACATTTGACGACTCAGTGTATAGTGGCCAATGTCAAAAGCTTCATTAAGTAACTAAATAATATTCGTTTTAATATATATGTTTACTTGGTATTGTCGGGGACCATAATTAGGGGTACCCCCAAGACTCCTAATCTCAGCTGGTAACCCCCATCAGCACAAAGCTACAAAGGCCTGATGGGCGCGATTAAGGTCAAGGCTCAGTCCACTCAAGGGACACGATCTCGCCTCGCCCGAGCCTAGCCTCGAGCAAAGGCAGCCGACCCCGGAGGATTCACGTCTCGCCCGAGGGCCCCCTCAAGCAACGGACACACCTTCGGCTCGCCCAAGGCCCAGTCTTCGCAGAGAAGCAACCTTGGCCAGATCGCCACGCCAACCGACCATATCGCAGGAGCATTTAATGCAAGGATGGCCTGACACCTTATCCTGACGCGCGCTCTTCAGTCGACAGAGCCGAAGTGACCGCAGTCACTTCGCCGCTCCACTGACCGACCTGACAAGAAAACAGCGTCGTCTGCGTCACTCCGACTGCTGTGCCACTCGACAGAGTGAGGCTGACAGCAGCCAAGTCCGGCCTCGGGCGCCATAGGAAGCTCCGCCTCGCCCGACCCAGGGCTCGGCCCCCGTCTCGGCCTCGAAATATGGACTTCGCCTCGCCCGACCCCAGGGCTCGGACTCAACCTCGACCTCGGACGACGAACTCCGCCTCGCCCGACCCCAGGGCTCAGACTCAGCCTTGGCTCCGGAAGGCGACAAACTCCGCCTCGCCCGACCCCAGGGCTCGGACTCAGCCTCGGCTCCGGAAGACGACGTACTCCGCCTCGCCCGAGCCCAGGGCTCGGACTCAGCCTCGGCCTCGAAAGACGGACTCAACCTCGGCCTCGGAGGAGCCTCCGCCTCGCCCGACCTAGGGCTCGGACCGACCATGTCACAGGAAGGGCCATCATTACCCTACCCCTAGCTAGCTCAGGCTATGGGGAACAAGACCGACGTCCCATCTAGCTCGTCCCAGTAAACAAATAATGATGGTGCCCCGCGTGCTCCATGACGACGGCGGCTCTCAGCCCCTTATGGAAGCAAGGAGACGTCAGCAAGGACTCGACAGCCCCAACAGTTGTCCTTCCGCAAGGCTCCAGCGCTCCTCCGACGGCCATAACATCACACGAACAGGGTGCCAAAACCTCTCCGGCTGCCACGACGGCATGTACTTAGGGCTCTAGCTCCTCTCTGCTAGACACGTTAGCACACTGCTGCACCCCCATTGTACACCTGGACCCTCTCCTTACGCCTATAAAAGGAAGGTCCAGGGCTCTCTACGAGAAGGTTGGCCGCGCGGGAGAACGGGCCGACGCGTAAGTCTCTCGCTCTCTGGACGTTTGTAACCCCTACTGCAAGTGCACCCGACCTGGGCGCAGGGCAACACGAAGGCCACAGGTTTCCCCTTTGCCTGTTCTCTTTCCCCATTCGTGCTCCGTCTCGCGCCGACCCATCTAGGCTGGTGAAAGTCGCCTAGAGGGGGGGTGAATAGGGCAAAACTGAAATTTACAAAGTTAATCACAACTACAAGTCGGGTTAGCGTTAGAAATATAATCGAGTCCGCGAGAGAGGGTGCAAAACAAATCGCAAGTGAATAAAGAGTGTGACACGCGGATTTGTTTTACCGAGGTTCGATTCTCGCAAACCTACTCCCCGTTGAGGTGGTCACAAAGACCGGGTCTCTTTCAACCCTTTCCCTCTCTCAAACGGTCCCTCGGACCGAGTGAGCTTCTTCTTCTCAATCAAACGGGAACAAACTTCCCCGCAAGGACCACCACACAATTGTGTCTCTTGCCTTGGTTACAATTGAGTTGATCCCAAGAAAGATCGAAAGAAAACACGATTGCAAAAGCCAAGCGACAAGAGCGGCAAATAACACACGGATCTTTCTCTCTTTCAAGTCACTAATCACTAATGATCACTTGTCTCAACTTTGGAACTTGGAGAGATTGGAGGCTTTGAATGTGTCTTGGAATGGATTGCTAGCTCTTGTATTGAATGTTGAAGGTTGGAATGCTTGGGTGAAGTGAATAGAGGTGGTTGGTGAAAGTCGCCTAGAGGGGGGGTGAATAGGGCGAAACTGAAATTCTCAAAAATAATCACAACTACAAGCCGGGTTAGCGTTAGAAATATAATAGAGTCCACGAGAGAGGGCGCAAAACAAATCGCAAGCGAATAAGGAGTGTGACACGTGGATTTGTTTTACCGAGGTTCGGTTCTCGCAAACCTACTCCCCGTTGAGGAGGCCACAAAGGCCGGGTCTCTTTCAACCCTTACCCTCTCTCAAACGGTCCCTCGGACCGAGTGAGCTTTCTCTTCTCAATCACTTGGAACACAAAGTTCCTACAAGGACCACCACAAGATTGGTGTCTCTTGCCTCAATTACAAGTGAGTTTGATCGCAAGAAAGAATCAAGAAGGAAGAAAGCAATCCAAGCGCAAGAGCTCGAAAGAACACAAGCAAATCTCTCTCACTAGTCACTAGGGCGTTGTGTGGAGTGTGGAGAGGATTTGATCACTTTGGTGTGTCTAGAATTGAATGCTAGAGCTCTTGTAAGTAGTTGAGAAGTGGAAAACTTGGATGCAATGAATGGTGGGTGGTTGGGGGTATTTATAGCCCCAACCACCAAACTAGCCGTTTGGTGAGGCTGTCTGTTCGATGGCGCACCGGACATGTCCGGTGCTACAGCCACGTCACCAAAGCCGTTGGGTTCTGACCGTTGGAGCTCTGTCTTCTGGGCCCGCCTGGATGTCCGGTGGCGCACCGGACATGTACTGTAGGGTGTCCGGTGCGCCAGCATGGGCGTGCCTGACCTCTGCGCGCGCAGCGCGCGCATTTAATGCGTCGCAGGTAGCCGTTGGCGCCGAAGTAGCCGTTGCCCCGCTGTTACACCCGACAGTCCGGTGTACACCGGACAGTCCGATGAATTATAGCGGAGCAGCTGAAATTAATTCCCGAGGCTGGCGAGTTCCGATGAAGTGCTCCCGTGGCTCGTAGTGGGCTTGTCGCCGGTCTCCATCTCCCTCTTGGCGTGATCTCCCGACATCACTTCGAGCGGTTAGGCTCTAATGAAGCATCGGGCTCTGATACCAATTGAAAGTCGCCTAAAGGGGGGGTGAATAGGACGAAACTGAAATTTACAAATATAAACACAACTACAAGCCGGGTTAGCGTTAGAAATATAATAGAGTCCGCGAGAGAGGGTGCAAAACAAATCGCAAGCGAATAATGAAGTGAGACACGTGGATTTGTTTTACCGAGGTTCGGTTCTCTCAAACCTACTCCCCGTTGAGGAGGCCACAAAGGCCGGGTCTCTTTCAACCCTTACCCTCTCTCAAACGGTCCCTCGGACCGAGTGAGCTTTCTCTTCTCAATCACTTGGAACACAAAGTTCCTACAAGGACCACCACAAGATTGGTGTCTCTTGCCTCAATTACAAGTGAGTTTGATCGCAAGAAAGAATCAAGAAAGAAGAAAGAAATCCAAGCGCAAGAGCTCGAAAGAACACAAGCAAATCTCTCTCACTAATCACTAGGGCGTTGTGTGGAGTTTGGAGAGGATTTGATCACTTTGGTGTGTCTAGAATTGAATGCTAGAGCTCTTGTAAGTAGTTGAGAAGTGGAAAACTTGGATGACTTGAATGTGGGGTGGTTGGGGGTATTTATAGCCCCAACCACCAAACTAGCCATTTGGTGCAGGCTGGCTGTCGAGTGGTGCACCGGACAGTCTGGTGCACACCGGACAGTCCGGTGCGCACCGGACAGTCCGGTGCGCACCAAAGCCGTTGGGTTCCGACCGTTGGAGCTCTGTCTTTTGGGCCCGCCAGGATGTCCGGTGGCGCACCGGACATGTACTGTAGGGTGTCCGATGCGCCAGCATGGGCGTGCCTGACCTCTGCGCGCGCTGGCGCGCATTTAATGCGACGCAGGTAGCCGTTGGCGCCAGAAGTAGTCGTTGCCCCGCAGTTACACCGGACAGTCCGGTGTACACCGGACATGTCCGGTGAATTATAGCGGAGCAGCTGAAATGAATTCCCGAGGCTGGCGAGTTCCGGAGGCCGCTCTTCCTTGGAGCACCGGACATGTCCGGTGTACACCGGACAGTCCGGTGAATTATAGCGGAGTCGCCTCTGGAATTTCCCGAAGGTGACGACTTTGAAGTTGGAGTCCTCTGGTGCACCGGACATGTCCGGTGGCACACCGGACAGTCCGGTGCTCCAGACCAGAGGTGCCTTCGGTTGTCCCTTTGCTCTTTTGTTGAACCCAATACTTGGTATTTTTATTGGCTAAGTGTGAACCTTTGGCACCTGTATAACTTATACACTAGAGTAAACTAGTTAGTCCAAATATTTGTGTTGGGCAATTCAACCACCAAAATTATTTAGGGACTAGGTGTAAGCCTAATTCCTTTTCAGTTGGGATTGTATTTATAGCCACCAACCACTTTCTAGCCGTTGCTCCATTCTGCCGACCGCGGACGGTCCGTCCGCCTGGTCCGGACGGTCCGCTCCTGTAGATCAACGGCTGAAAACGCAACGGTCAGCAGTAACGGCTATATCAATGGCTATATTGCATTTAATGCGTCGTCAGATGTCAGATAAAGCCACTCGCGGACGGTCCGGTCGTGCACCCCGGACGGTCCGCGAGGACGCTATAATTCATTTTTCTGAACCCGTCACCTTCAGGTTTTTCGGTTCCGCACCTACCGGACAGTCCGCGCCTGAGGCCGGACGGTCCGCGCAAGGTCTCGGACGGTCCTTGCTTTTCCTCCGGACGGTCCGTATTGTAGACTTGTATTTTTGCATTGGTTCTGTCCGAGGGTCATCCTGGTGTTGCGGACGGTCCGCCGCAAGGGCCCGGACGGTCCGCGCTTGGCCTGTTTTTCCAAAAAAGCTTCTCCTGTCCGGAATAATTTACGGTATTCCGGACAGTCGATTTAGTATAGTTGTAGATGAACCTTTGGCACCTGTAGAATATATAATCTAGAGCAAACTAGTTAGTCCAATTATTTGTGTTGGGCAATTCAACCACCAAAATCAATTAGGAACTAGGTGTAAGCCTAATTCCCTTTCAATCTCCCCCTTTTTGGTGATTGATGCCAACACAAATCAAAGCAAATGTAGAAGTGCATAATTGAACTAGTTTGCCTAATGTAAGTGCAAAGGTTACTTGGAATTGAGCCAATATAAATACTTATAAGATATGCATGGATTGTTTCTTTTATTTTTAACATTTTGGACCACGCTTGCACCACATGTTTTGTTTTTTTTGCAAATTCTTTTGTAAATTCTTTTCAAAGTCCTTTTGCAAATAGTCAAAGGTAAGTGAATAAGATTTTGCGAAGCATTTTCAAGATTTGAAATTTTCTCCCCCTGTTTTAAATGCTTTTCCTTTGACTAAACAAAACTCCCTCTCAATGAAATCTCCTCTTAGTGTTCAAGAGGGTTTTAAGATATTGATTTTGAAAATACTACTCTCTCCCCTTTTTGAACACAATGAGGTACCAATTTGAGAATCATACCATTTGAAAAACTCTTTCTAAAATTAGTACCAATTGAAAACCAAAACTTTTTAAATGGGTGGTGGTGCGGTCCTTTTGCTTTGGGCTCATGCATGCTCTCTCCCCCTTTGGCATAAATCGCCAAAAACGGAATCATTAGAGCCCTTGAACTACCTTTCTCCCCTTTGGCAAATAAAACATATGAGTGAAGATTATACCAAAAGACGGAGAGATGCTCGGAGCGACGGTGAAGGATGAGTTACGGAGTGGAAGCCTTTGTCTTCACCGAAGACTCCAATTCCCTTTCAATATACCTATGACTTGGTTTGAAATTCACTTGGAAACACATTAGTCATAGCGCATGAAAGAGACAAGATCAAAGGTATATTTATGAGCTATGTGTGCAAATCAACAAAAGAAGTTCCTAGAATCAAGAATATTTAGCTCATGCCTAAGTTTGTTAAAGGTTTGTTCATCAAGTGGCTTGGTAAAGATATCGGCTAATTGATCTTTAGTATTAATGTATGAAATCTCGATATCTCCCTTTTGTTGGTGATCCCTTAGAAAATGATACCGAATGGCTATGTGTTTAGTGCGGCTATACTCAATAGGATTATCCGCCATGCGGATTGCACTCTCATTATCACATAGAAGAGAAACTTTGGTTAATTTGTAACCATAGTCCCTAAGGGTTTGCCTCATCCAAAGTAGTTGCGCGCAACAATGGCCTGCATCAATATACTAGGCTTCGGCGGTAGAAAGAGCTACTGAATTTTGCTTCTTTGAAGCCCAAGACACCAAGGATCTTCCCAAGAACTGGCAAGTCCCCGATGTGCTCTTTCTATTAATTTCACGCCGCCCAATCGGCATCCAAATAACCAATTAAATCAAATGTGGATCCCCTAGGATACCAAAGCCCAAACTTAGGAGTATAAACTAAATATCTCAAGATTCGTTTTACGGCCGTAAGGTGAGCTTCCTTAGGGTCGGCTTGGAATCTTGCACACATGCATACGGAAAGCATAATATCCGGTCGTGAAGCACATAAATAGAGTAAAGAACCAATCATCGACCGGTATACCTTTTGATCCACGGACTTACCTTCCGTGTCGAGGTCGAGATGCCCATTGGTTCCCATGGGTGTCTTGATGGGTTTGGCATCCTTCATCCCAAACTTGCTTAGAATATCTTGAGTATACTTCGTTTGGCTGAGGAAGGTGCCCTCTTGGAGTTGCTTCACTTGAAATCCTAAGAAATATTTCAACTCCCCCATCATAGACATCTTGAATTTTTGTGTCATGATCCTACTAAATTCTTCACATGTAGACTCGTTAGTAGACCCAAATAGAATATCATCAACATAAATTTGGCATACAAACAAGTCATTTTCAAGAGTTTTAGTGAAGAGTGTAGGATCTGCTTTTCCGACTTTGAATCCATTAGTGATAAGGAAATTTCTAAGGCATTCATACCATGCTCTTGGGGCTTGCTTGAGCCCATAAAGCGCCTTAGAGAGCTTATATACATGGTTAGGGTATTCACTATCTTCAAAGCCGGGAGGTTGCTCAACATAGACTTCTTCCTTGATTGGTCCATTGAGGAAGGCACTCTTCACGTCCATTTGATAAAGCTTGAAGCCATGGTAAGTAGCATAGGCTAATAATATACGAATGGACTCAAGCCTAGCTACGGGTGCATAGGTTTCACCGAAATCCAAACCTTCGACTTGGGAGTATCCCTTGGCCACAAGTCGGGCTTTGTTCCTTGTCACCACACCATGCTCATCTTGCTTGTTGCGGAAAACCCACTTGGTTCCTACAACATTTTGGTTAGGACGTGGAACTAAATGTCATACCTCATTCCTAGTGAAGTTGTTGAGCTCCTCTTGCATCGCCACCACCCAATCTGAATCTTGTAGTGCTTCCTCTACCCTGTGTGGCTCAATAGAGGAAACAAAAGAGTAATGCTCACAAAAATGTGCAACACGAGATCTAGTGGTTACCCCCTTATGGATGTCGCCGAGGATGGTGTCGACGGGGTGATCTCGTTGGATTGCTTGGTGGACTCTTGGGTGTGGCGGTCTTGGTTCTTCATCCTCCTTGTCTTGATCATTTGCATCTCCCCCTTGATCATTGCCGTCATCTTGAGGTGTCTCATCTCTTTGATCTTCTACTTCATCAACTTGAGCCTCATCCTCATTTTGAGTTGGTGGAGATGCTTGCGTGGAGGAGGATGGTTGATCTTGTGCTTTTGGAGACTCTTCGGATTCCTTAGGACACACATCCCCAATGGACATGTTCCTTAGCGCGGTGCATGGAGCCTCTTCAACACCTATCTCATCAAGATCAACTTGCTCTACTTGAGAGCCGTTAGTCTCATCAAACACAACGTCACAAGAAACTTCAACTAGTCCCGAGGACTTGTTAAAGACTCTATATGCCCTTGTGTTTGAATCATATCCTAGTAAAAAGCCTTCTACAGTCTTAGGAGTAAATTTAGATTTTCTACCTCTTTTAACAAGAATAAAGCATTTGCTACCAAAGACTCTAAAATATGAAATATTGGGCTTTTTACCGGTTATGAGTCCGTATGATGTCTTCTTGAGGATTCGGTGTAGATACAACCGGTTGATGGCGTAGCAGGCGGTGTTGACCGCCTCGGCCCAAAACCGATCTGAAGTCTTGTACTCATCAAACATGGTTCTTGCCATGTCCAATAGAGTTCTATTCTTCCTCTCCACTACACCATTTTGTTGTGGGGTGTAGGGAGAAGAGAACTCATGCTTGATTCCCTCCTCCTCAAGGAAGCCTTCAATTTGAGAGTTCTTGAACTCCGTTCGGTTGTCGCTTCTAATTTTCTTGATCCTTAAGCCAAACTCGTTTTGAGCTCGTCTTAAGAATCCCTTTAAGGCCTCTTGGGTATGAGATTTTTCTTGCAAAAAGAATACCCAAGTGAAGCGAGAATAATCATCCACAATAACTAGACAGTACTTACTCCCGACGATGCTTATATAAGTTATCGGGCCGAATAGATCCATGTGTAGGAGCTCCAGTGGCCTGTCAGTCGTCATGATGTTCTTGTGTGGATGATGGGCACCAACTTGCTTCCCTGCTTGGCATGCGCTACAAATCCTGTCTTTCTCAAATTGAACATTTGTTAATCCTAAAATGTGCTCTCCCTTTAGAAGCTTATGAAGATTCTTCATCCCAACATGTGCTAGTCGGCGATGCCAGAGCCAGCCCATGTTAGTCTTAGCAATTAAGCAAGTGTCAAGTTCAGCTCTATCAAAATCTACTAAGTATAGCTGACCCTCTAACACTCCCTTAAATGCTATTGAATCATCACTTCTTCTAAAGACAGTGACACCTACATCAGTAAAAAGACAGTTGTAGCCCATTTGACATAATTGCGAAACGGAAAGCAAATTGTAATCTAAGGAATCTACAAGAAAAACATTGGAAATTGAATGGTCAGGAGATATAGCAATTTTACCCAATCCTTTGACCAAACCTTGGTTTCCATCCCCTAATGTGATAGCTCGTTGGGGATCTTGGTTTTTCTCATAGGAGGAGAACATTTTCTTCTCCCCTGTCATGTGGTTTGTGCACCCGCTGTCGATGATCCAACTTGAGCCCCCGGATGCATAAACCTACAAAACAAGTTTAGTTCTTGACTTTAGGTACCCAAATGGTTTTGGGTCCTTTGGCATTAGACACAAGAACTTTAGGTACCCAAACACAAGTCTTTGACCCCTTGTGGTTGCCCCCGACATACTTGGCAACTATCTTGCCAGATTTGTTAGTTAGGACATATGATGCATCAAAAGTTTTAAATGAAATGCTATGGTCATTTGATGCACTAGCAGTTTTCTTCTTAGGCAACTTAGCATGGGTTGGTTGCCTAGAACTAGATGTCTCACCCTTATACATAAAAGCATGGTTAGGGCCAGAGTGAGACTTCTTAGAATGAATTCTCCTAATTTTGCTCTCAGGATAACCGGCAGGGTACAAAATGTAACCCTCGTTATCTTGAGGCATGGGAGCCTTGCCCTTAACAAAATTAGACAATTTCTTAAGAGGAGCATTAAGTTTGACATTGTCCCCCTTTTGGAAGCCAATGCCATCCTTGATGCCAGGACGTCTCCCACTATAAAGCATATTACGAGAAAAATTAAAATTTTCATTTTCAAGTTCATGCTCGGCAATTTTAGCATCTAATTTTGCTATATGATCATTTTGTTGTTTAATTAAAGTCATGTGATCATGAATAGCATTAATATCAACATCTCTACATCTAGTACAAATAGAAGTGTGCTCAACGGTAGATGTAGATAGTTTGCAAGATTTTAATTCTACAACCTTAGCATGCAATAAATCATTTTTACTTCTAAGGTCGGAAATGGTAACATTGCAAACATCAAAATCTTTAGCCTTAGCAAGCAATTTTTCATTTTCATTTCTAAGGCTAGCAAGAGACATGTTTAATTTTTTAATCTTAACAAGCAAATTATCATTATCATTTCTAAGATTGGGAATTGAAACATCACAAACATTTGAATCAACCTTAGCTAACAAATTAGCATTCTCATTTCTAAGGTTGTCTATAGTCTCATGGCAAGTGCTTAGCTCACTAGATAGTTTTTCACATTTTTGATAGTCGCCTAGAGGGGGGGTGAATAGGGCGAAAACTGAAATTTACAAATATAAACACAACTACAAGCCGGGTTAGCGTTAGTAATAAAGAAACGAGTCCGCAAGAGAGGGCGCAAAACAAATCCCAAGCGAATAAGCAAGTGAGACACGGAGATTTGTTTTACCGAGGTTCGATTCTTGCAAACCTACTCCCCGTTGAGGAGGCCACAAAGGCCGGGTCTCTTTCAACCCTTCCCTCTCTCAAACGATCCACGGATCGAGTGAGCTTTCTCTTCTCAATCACTTGGAACACAAAGTTGCCACAAGGACCACCACAAGTTTGGTGTCTCTTGCCTCAATTACAAGTGAGTTTGATTGCAAAGAAAGGATCAAGAAAGAAGAAAGCAATCCAAGCGCAAGAGCTCGAAAGAACACAAGCAAATCACTCTCTCTAATCACTATGGCGTTGTGTGGAGTTTGGAGAGGATTTGATCTCTTTGGTGTGTCTAGAATTGAATGCTAGAGCTCTTGTGATAGTTGGGAAGTGGAGAACTTGGATGCAATGAATGGTGGGGTGGTTGGGGTATTTATAGCCCCAACCACCAAAAGTGGCCGTTGGGAGGCTGTCTGTTCGATGGCGCACCGGACAGTCCGGTGCACACCGGACAGTCCGGTGCCCCCTGCCACGTCATCACTGCCGATGGATTCTAGCCGTTGGAGCTGCTGACTTGTGGGCCCGCCTGGGTGTCCGGTGCACACCGGACATGCACTGTTCCTTGTCCGGTGTGCCGGAGTGGGCATGCCTGACATCTGCGCGCGCAGAGCGCGCATTAAATGCGCGGCAGAGAGCCGTTGGCGCGGAGATAGCCGTTGCTCCGGAGTTGCACCGGACAGTCCGGTGAATTTTAGCGGACTAGCCGTTGGAGTTTCCCGAAGTTGGCGAGTTCCTGAGGCCGTCCTCCCTTGGCGCACCGGACACTGTCCGGTGTACACCGAACAGTCCGGTGAATTATAGCGCGAGTGCCTCTGGAAATTCCTGAAGGTGGCGAGTTCGAGTTGGAGTCCTCTGGTGCACCGGACACTGTCCGGTGATCCCAGACCAGAGGGCCTTCGGTTCCCACTTAGCTCCATTGTTGAATCCAAAACTTGGTCTTTTTATTGGTTGAGTGTGAACCTTTTACACCTGTGTAATCTATACACTCGGGCAAACTTAGTTAGTCCAAATGTTTGTGTTGGGTAATTCAACCACCAAAATTATATAGGAACTAGGTGTAAGCCTAATTCCCTTTCAATCTCCCCCTTTTTGGTGATTGATGCCAACACAAACCAAAGCAAATATAGAAGTGTATAATGAACTAGTTTGCATTATGTAAGTGTAAAGGTTGCTTGGAATTTAGCCAATATAAATACTTATAAGATATGCGTGGATTGTTTCTTACTTATAACATTTTGGACCACGCTAGCACCATATGTTTTGTTTTTGCAAAATCTTTTGTAAATCTTTTCTAAGTTCTTTTGCAAATAGTCAAAGGTAGTGAATAAGAGTTTTGCAAAGCATTTTCAAGATTTGAAATTTTCTCCCCCTGTTTCAAATGCTTTTCCTTTGACTTAAACAAAACTCCCCCTAAATGAGATCCTCCTCTTAGTGTTCAAGAGGGTTTTGATATGCCTTTTTGAAATGCTACTTTCTTCCCTTTTTGAACACAATAGTATACCAATTGAAAATATTCAACACTAAGTTTTTGAAATTGGTTGGTGGTGCGGTCCTTTTGCTTTGGGCTCATTTCTCCCCCTTTTTGGCATGAATCGCCAAAAACGGAACCATTAGAGCCCTTTAAGTGCTATCTTCCCCTTTGGTCATAAATAAATGAGTTAAGATTATACCAAAGACGAAATCCGGTCCTTTGGCTTTGGGCTCATTTCTCCCCAAAGTCCTTTTCTTTGATGCTCATGCTTGTCTTCCCCGAGAACGGAGAGTTGCTTGAAGCGACGGCGAAGGATGAGTTATGGAGTGTAAGCCTTTGTCTTCGCCGAAGACTCCAATTCCCTTTCAATATACCTATGACTTGGTTTTGAAAATAGACTTGAAAACATATAAGTCATAGCATATAAAAGAGATATGATTAAAGGTATATGAATGAGCTATGAGTGCAAGTTAACAAAAGAAATTCCTAGAATCAAGAATATTGAGCTCATGCCTAAGTTTGTTAAAAGATTGTTCATCAAGAGGCTTGGTAAAGATATCGGCTAATTGATCTTTAGTATTAATGTAAGAAATCTCGATATCTCCCTTTTGTTGGTGATCCCTTAAAAAATGATACCGAATGGCTATGTGTTTAGTGTGACTATGCTCGACGGGATTGTCGGCCATTTTGATTGCACTCTCATTGTCACATAGCAAAGGGACTTTGGTTAGTTTGTAACCGTAGTCCCGCAGGGTTTGCCTCATCCAAAGCAATTGCGCGCAACAATGACCTGCGGCAATATACTCGGCTTCGGCGGTGGAAAGAGCGACCGAATTTTGCTTCTTTGAAGCCCAAGACACCAAGGATCTTCCCAAGAACTGGCAAGTCCCCGATGTGCTCTTTCTATTGATTTTGCACCCCGCCCAATCGGCATCCGAATAACCAATTAAATCAAATGTGGATCCCCTAGGATACCAAAGCCCAAACTTAGGAGTATAAGCCAAATATCTCAAGATTCGTTTCACGGCCGTAAGGTGAGCTTCCTTAGGGTCGGCTTGGAATCTTGCACACATGCATACGGAAAGCATAATATCCGGTCGAGATGCACATAAGTAGAGTAAAGAACCTATCATCGACCGGTATACCTTTTGATCCACGGACTTACCTCCCGTGTCGAGGTCGAGATGCCCATTTGTTCCCATGGGTGTCTTGATGGGTTTGGCATCTTTCATTCCAAACTTGCTAAGAATATCTTGAGTGTACTTCGTTTGGCTTAGGAAGGTGCCCTCTTGGAGTTGCTTTACTTGGAATCCTAAGAAATACTTCAACTCCCCCATCATAGACATCTCGAATTTCTGTGTCATAATCCTACTAAACTCTTCACATGTAGACTCGTTAGTAGACCCAAATATAATATCATCAACATAAATTTGGCATACAAACAAGTCATTTTCAAGAGTTTTAGTAAAGAGTGTAGGATCGGCCTTTCCGACTTTGAATCCATTTGCAATAAGAAAATCTCTAAGGCATTCATACCATGCTCTTGGGGCTTGCTTGAGCCCATAAAGCGCCTTAGAGAGCTTATAGACATGGTTAGGATACTCACTGTCTTCAAATCCGGGAGGTTGCTCAACATAGACCTCTTCCTTGATTGGTCCATTGAGGAAGGCACTTTTCACGTCCATTTGATAAAGCTTAAAGCCATGGTAAGTAGCATAGGCCAATAATATGCGAATTGACTCAAGCCTAGCTACGGGTGCATAGGTTTCACCGAAATCCAAACCTTCGACTTGGGAGTATCCCTTGGCCACAAGTCGTGCTTTGTTCCTTGTCACCACACCATGCTCATCTTGCTTGTTGCGGAAGACCCATTTGGTTCCTACAACATTTTGGTTAGGACGTGGAACTAAATGCCATACCTCATTTCTCGTGAAGTTGTTGAGCTCCTCTTGCATCGCCACCACCCAATCCGAATCTTGAAGTGCTTCCTCTATCCTGTGTGGCTCAATAGAGGAAACAAACGAGTAATGTTCACAAAAATGTGCAACACGAGATCGAGTAGTTACCCCCTTATGAATGTCGCCTAGGATGGTGTCGACGGGGTGATCTTGTTGGATTGCTTGGTGGACTCTTGGGTGTGGCGGCCTTTGTTCCTCATCCACCTTGTCTTCCTCATTTGCATCTCCCCCTTGATTAATGCCATCATCTTGAGGTGGCTCATTGGCTTGATCTTCTACTTCATCAACTTGAGCTTCATCCTCATTTTGAGTTGGTGGAGATGCTTGCATGGAGGAGGATGGTTGATCTTGTACATTTGAAGGCTCTTCGGATTCCTTAGGACACACATCCCCAATGGACATGTTCCTTAGCGCGATGCATGGAGCCTCTTCATCACCTATCTCATCAAGATCAACTTGCTCTACTTGAGAGCCGTTAGTTTCATCAAACACAACGTCACATGAGACTTCAACTAGTCCAGTGGACTTGTTAAAGACCCTATATGCCCTTGTGTTTGAGTCATATCCTAGTAAAAAGCCTTCTACAGTCTTAGGAGCAAATTTAGATTTTCTACCTCTTTTAACAAGAATAAAGCATTTGCTACCAAAGACTCTAAAATATGAAATGTTGGGCTTTTTACCGGTTAGAAGTTCATACGATGTCTTCTTGAGGATTCGGTGAAGATATAATCGGTTGATGGCGTAGCAAGCGGTGTTGACCGCCTCGGCCCAAAACCGATCCGAAGTCTTGTACTCATCAAGCATGGTCCTTGCCATGTCCAATAGAGTTCTATTCTTCCTCTCCACTACACCATTTTGTTGTGGCGTGTAGGGAGAAGAGAACTCATGCTTGATGCCCTCCTCCTCAAGAAAGCCTTCAATTTGAGAGTTCTTGAACTCCGTCCCGTTGTCGCTTCTTATTTTCTTGATCCTTAAGCCGAACTCATTTTGAGCTCGTCTCAAGAATCCCTTTAAGGTCTCTTGGGTTTGAGATTTTTCCTGTAAAAAGAATACCCAAGTGAAGCGAGAATAATCATCCACAATAACAAGACAGTACTTACTCCCGCCGATGCTTATGTAAGCGATCGGGCCGAATAGATCCATGTGCAGGAGCTCTAGTGGCCTGTCGGTCGTCATTATGTTCTTGTGCGGATGATGAGAGCCAACTTGCTTTCCTGCTTGGCATGCGCTACAAATCCTGTCTTTCTCAAAATGAACATTGATTAGTCCTAAAATGTGCTCTCCCTTTAGAAGCTTATGAAGATTCTTCATTCCAACATGGGCTAGTCGGCGGTGCCAGAGCCAACCCATGTTAGTCTTAGCAATTAAGCAAGTGTCGAGTTCAGCTCTATCAAAATCTACCAAGTATAGCTGACCCTCTAACACTCCCTTAAATGCTATTGAATCATCACTTCTTCTAAAGACAGTGACACCTATATCAGTGAATAGACAGTTGTAGCCCATTTGACATAATTGAGAAACAGAAAGCAAGTTGTAATCTAAAGAATCAACAAGAAAAACATTGGAAATAGAATGGTCAGGAGATATAGCAATTTTACCCAAACCTTTGACCAAACCTTGATTTCCATCCCCGAATGTGATCGCTCTTTGGGGATCTTGGTTTTTCTCATATGAGGAGAACATCCTTTTCTCCCCTGTCATGTGGTTTGTGCACCCGCTGTCGAGTATCCAACTTGAGCCCCCGGATGCATAAACCTACAAAACAAGTTTAGTACTTGACTTTAGGTACCCAAATAGTTTTGGGTCCTTTGGCATTAGACACAAGAACTTTGGGTACCCAAACACAAGTCTTTGAACCCTTGTGCTTGCCCCCAACATATTTGGCAACTACCTTGTCGGATTTGTTAGTAAGCACATAAGAAGCATCAAAAGTTTTAAATGAAAGATTATGTTCATTTGATGCAGTAGGAGTTTTCTTAGGCAACTTAGCACGGGTTGGTTGCCTAGAACTAGATGTCTCACCCTTATACATAAAAGCATGATTAGGGCCAGAGTGAGACTTCCTAGAGTGAATTCTCCTAATCTTGCTCTCGGGATAACCGGCAGGGTATAAAATGTAACCCTCGTTATCCTGAGGCATGGGAGCCTTGCCCTTAACAAAGTTGGACAATCTCTTAGGAGGGGCACTAATTTTGACATTGTCTCCCCTTTGGAAGCCAATGCCATCCTTAATGCCAGGGCGTCTCCCATTATAAAGCATGCTACGAGCAAATTTAAATTTCTCATTTTCTAAGTTGTGCTCGGCAATTTTAGCATCTAGTTTTGCTATATGATCATTTTGTTGTTTAATTAAAGACATGTGATCATGAATAGCATTAACATCAATATCTCTACATCTATCACAAATAGACACATGCTCAATAGTAGATGTAGACGGTTTGCAAGAATTAAGTTCAACAATCTTAGCACGTAATATATCATTTTTATCTCTAAGATCGGAAATAGTGATATTGCAAACATCAAAATCTTTAGCCTTAGCAATCAAATTATCATTTTCTACTCTAAGGCTAGCAAGAGAAGTGTTTAATTCATCAATCCTAGCAAGCAAATCATCATTATTATCTCTAGGATTGGGGATTGAAATATTGCAAACATGTGATTCAACCTTAGCATTTAAACTAGCATTTTCATTCCTAAGGTTGTCAATCATCTCACGACAAGTGCTTAGCTCACTAGATAATTTTTCACATTTCTCAATTTCTAGAGCATAAGCATTTTTAACCTTAACATGTTTCTTGTTTTCTTTAATTAGACAATCCTCTTGGGAATCCAAAAGGTCATCTTTTTCATGAATAGCACTAATCAATTCATTTAATTTTTCCTTTTATGCTATGTTAAGGTTGGCAAAAAGGGAACGCAAGTTATCCTCCTCATCACTAGCATTATCATCACTAGAAGATTCATATTTAGTGGAGGAGTTAGATTTAACCTTTTTCCGTTTGCCGTCCTTTGCCATGAGGCACTTGTGGCCGACATTGGGGAAGAGGAGTCCCTTGGTGACGGCGATGTTGGCGGCGTTCTCGTCGTCGGAGGAGTCGCTAGAGCTTTCGTCGGAGTCCCACTCTCGACAAACATGGGCATCGCCGCCCTTCTTCTTGTAGTACCTCTTCTTCTCCTTTCTTCTCCCCTTCTTGTCGTCGCCCCTGTCACTATCACTTGATAATGGACATTTAGCAATAAAGTGACCGGGCTTACCACACTTGTAGCAAACCTTCTTGGAGCGGGACTTGTAGTCTTTCCCTCTCCTTTGCTTGAGGATTTGGCGGAAGCTCTTGATGACGAGCGCCATTTCCTCATTGTCGAGCTTGGAGGCGTCTATAGGTTGTCGACTTGGTGTAGCCTCCTCCTTCTTTTCCTCTGTCGCCTTAAATGCGACGGGTTGAGCTTCGGATGTGGATGGATCATCAAGTTCGTTGATCTTCCTCGAGCCTTCGATCATGCACTCAAAACTTACAAAATTCCCGATAACTTCCTCGGGGGTCATTTTAGTATATCTACAAGTTCTTCAACCCTTGAACTTTGTTATACTCCTCTCTACTTAAGGAGGCGAGGAGTATTGTTGTCGCTTGAGAGTTGAAGTGCTCGATTTGGGCCACCTCATCCTCATCATAGTCTTTATCCCCTACGGATGGTACCTGTGCACCAAACTCAACAACATCCCATATACTTTTGTGGAGTGAGGTTAGATGAAATCGCATTAAATCACTCCACCTAGCATAATCTTCACCATCAAAAGTTGGTGGTTTGCCTAATGGGACGGAAAGTAAAGGTGCATTTTTAGAAATGCGAGGGTAATGTAGGGGGATCTTACTAAACTTCTTACGCTCTTGGCGTTTAGAAGTTACGGAGGGCGCATCGGAGTCGGAGGTCGATGTTGATGAAGTGTCGGTCTCGTAGTAGACCACTTTTCTCATCCTTTTGTGCTTGTCCCCTCTCCGATGTGGCTTGTGGGAGGAAGATCTCTCCTTCTCTTTGTGGTGCGAAGAAGATTTCTTCTCCTTCCCTTTGTTGGAGGAGCTCTTCTTCTTCTCCTTCCTCTTGGTGCGGGACTCTTCCGATGAAGTGCTCCCGTGGCTTGTAGTGGGCTTTTCGCCGGTCTCCATCTCCTTCTTGGCGTGATCTCCCGACATCACTTCGAGCGGTTAGGCTCTAATGAAGCACCGGGCTCTGATACCAATTGATAGTCGCCTAGAGGGGGGGTGAATAGGGCGAAAACTGAAATTTACAAATATAAACACAACTACAAGCCGGGTTAGCGTTAGTAATAAAGAAACGAGTCCGCGAGAGAGGGCGCAAAACAAATCCCAAGCGAATAAGCAAGTGAGACACGGAGATTTGTTTTACCGAGGTTCGGTTCTTGCAAACCTACTCCCCGTTGAGGAGGCCACAAAGGCCGGGTCTCTTTCAACCCTTCCCTCTCTCAAACGATCCACGGATCGAGTGAGCTTTCTCTTCTCAATCACTTGGAACACAAAGTTCCCACAAGGACCACCACAAGTTTGGTGTCTCTTGCCTCAATTACAAGTGAGTTTAATTGCAAAGAAAGGATCAAGAAAGAAGAAAGCAATCCAAGCGCAAGAGCTCGAAAGAACACAAGCAAATCACTCTCTCTAATCACTATGGCGTTGTGTGGAGTTTGGAGAGGATTTGATCTCTTTGGTGTGTCTAGAATTGAATGCTAGAGCTCTTGTGATAGTTGGGAAGTGGAGAACTTGGATGCAATGAATGGTGGGGTGGTTGGGGTATTTATAGCCCCAACCACCAAAAGTGGTCGTTGGGAGGCTGTCTGTTCGATGGCGCACCGGACAGTCCGGTGCACACCGGACAGTCCGGTGCCCCCTGCCACGTCATCACTGCCGATGGATTCTAGTCGTTGGAGCTGCTGACTTGTGGGCCCGCCTGGGTGTCCGGTGCACACCGGACATGCACCGTTCCTTGTCCGGTGTGCCGGAGTGGGCGTGCCTGACATCTGCGCGCGCAGAGCCCGCATTAAATGCGCGGCAGAGAGCCGTTGGCGCGGAGATAGCCGTTGCTCCGGAGTTGCACCGGACAGTCCGGTGCACACCGGACAGTCCAGTGAATTTTAGCGGACTAGCCGTTGGAGTTTCCCGAAGCTGGCGAGTTCCTGAGGCCGTCCTCCCTTGGCGCACCGGACACTGTCCGGTGTACACCGGACAGTCCGGTGAATTATAGCGCGAGTGCCTCTGGAAATTCCCGAAGGTGGCGAGTTCGAGTTGGAGTCCTCTGGTGCACCGGACACTGTCCGGTGTACACCGGACAGTCCGGTGATCCCAGACCAGAGGGCCTTCGGTTCCCACTTAGCTCCATTGTTGAATCCAAAACTTGGTCTTTTTATTGGCTGAGTGTGAACCTTTTACACCTGTGTAATCTATACACTCGGGCAAACTTAGTTAGTCCAAATGTTTGTGATGGGTAATTCAACCACCAAAATTATATAGGAACTAGGTGTAAGCCTAATTCCCTTTCAATTTTCTACTTCTAGAGCGTAAGCATTTTTAACTTTAACATGCTTCTTGTTTTCTTTAATAAGGAAGTCCTCTTGGGAGTCCAAGAGATCATCCTTCTCATGGATAGCACTAATCAATTCATTTAATTTTTCTTTTTGTTGCATGTTTAAGTTGGCAAAAAGAGTACGCAAATTATCTTCCTCATCACTAGCATTATCATCGCTCGAGGATTCATATCTAGTGGAGGATTTGGATTTAACCTTCTTCTTTTTGTCGTCCTTTGCCATGAGGCACTTGTGGCCGACGTTGGGGAAGAGAAGGCCTTTGTTGATGGCGATGTTGGCGGCGTCCTCGTCGGAGGAGCTCTCGTCCGAGTCCCATTCGCGATATACATGGGCGTCGCCACCCTTCTTGTAATATTTCTTCTCCCCTTCTTGTCGTCGCCCCTGTCACTGTCACTAGAAATAGGACATTTTGCTATAAAGTGACCGGGCTTACCACACTTGTAGCAAACCTTCTTGGAGCGGGGCTTGTAATCTTTCTCCCTCCTTTGCTTGAGGATTTGGCGGAAGCTCTTGATGACGAGCGCCATTTCCTCGTTGTCGAGCTTTGAGGCGTCGATTGGTTGTCTACTTGGTGTAGACTCCTTCTCCTCTGTCGCCTTAAATGCGACCGGTTGTGCTTCGGATGTGGAGGGATCATCTAGCTCATTGATTTTCTTTGAGCCCTTGATCATGTACTCAAAGCTTACAAAATTCCCGATTACTTCCTCGGGAGTCATTAGTGTGTATCTAGGATTACCACGAATTAATTGAACTTGAGTAGGGTTAAGAAAATAAGTGATCTAAGAATAACCTTAACCATCTCGTGGTCATCCCACTTTTTGCTCCCGAGGTTGCGCACTTGGTTCACCAAGGTTTTGAGCTGGTTGTACATGTCTTGTGGCTCTTCCCCTTTTCGAAGCCAGAAGCGACCGAGCTCCCCCTCAATCGTTTCCCGCTTGGTGATCTTGGTTAGCTCGTCTCCTTCGTGCGCGGTTTTGAGCACGTCCCAAACTTCCTTGGCGCTCTTTAATCCTTGCACCTTGTTGTACTCCTCTCTACTTAGAGAAGCGAGGAGTATGGTTGTGGCTTGGGAGTTGAAGTGCTCGATTTGGGCCACCTCGTCCTCATCATAATCCTCATCCCCTACAGATGGTACCTGTGCTCCAAACTCAACAACATTCCATATACTTTTGTGGAGTGAGGTTAGATGAAATTTCATTAAGTCACTCCACCTAACATAATCTTCACCGTCAAAGGTTGGCGGTTTGCCTAATGGAACAGAAAGTAATGGAGTGTGTCTAGAAATGCGAGGGTAGTGTAAGGGGATCTTACTAAACTTTTTGCGCTCATGGCGCTTAGAAGTTATGGAGGGCGCGTCAGAACCGGAGGTAGAAGGTGATGAAGTATCGGTCTCGTAGTAGACCACCTTCCTCATCTTCTTTTTCTTGTCGCCACTCCGATGCGACTTGTGGGAAGAGGATTTCTTTTCCTTCCCTTTCTTTTTGTTGTGGGACTCTTCCGATGAAGCCTTCCCGTGACTTGTAGTGGGCTTGTCGCCGGTCTCTATCTCCCTCTTGGCGTGATCTCCCGACATCACTTCGAGCGGTTAGGCTCTAATGAAGCACCGACTTTGATACCAATTGAAAGTCGCCTAGAGGGGGGTGAATAGGGAAAAACTGAAATTTACAAAGTTAATCACAACTACAAGTCGGGTTAGCGTTAGAAATATAATCGAGTCCGCAAGAGAGGGTGCAAAACAAATCGCAAGTGAATAAAGAGTGTGACACACGGATTTGTTTTACCGAGGTTCGATTCTCGCAAACCTACTCCCCGTTGAGGTGGTCACAAAGACCGGGTCTCTTTCAACCCTTTCCCTCTCTCAAACGGTCCCTCGGACCGAGTGAGCTTCTTCTTCTCAATCAAACGGGAACAAACTTCCCCGCAAGGACCACCACACAATTGGTGTCTCTTGCCTTGGTTACAATTGAGTTGATCCCAAGAAAGATCGAAAGAAAACACGATTGCAAAAGCCAAGCGACAAGAGCGGCAAATAACACACGGATCTTTCTCTCTTTCAAGTCACTAATCACTAATGATCACTTGTCTCAACTTTGGAACTTGGAGAGATTGGAGGCTTTGAATGTGTCTTGGAATGGATTGCTAGCTCTTGTATTGAATGTTGAAGGTTGGAATGCTTGGGTGAAGTGAATAAAGGTGGTTGGGGTTGTATTTATAGCCACCAACCACTTCCTAGCCGTTGCTCCATTCTGCCGACCGCGGACGGTCCGCCCGCCTGGTCCGGACGGTCCGCCCCTATAGATTAACGGCTGAAAACGCAACGGTCAGCAGTAACGGCTATATTGCATTTAATGCGTCGTCAGATATCAGATAAAGCCAGTCACGGACGGTCTGGTCGTGCACCCCGGACGGTCCGCGAGGACGCTATAATTCATTTTTCTGAACCCGTCACCTTCGGGTTTTTCGGTTCCTCACCTACCAGACGGTCCGCGCCTGAGGCCGGACGGTCCGCGCAAGGTCTCGGACGGTCCGTAGTGTAGACTTGTATTTTTGCATTGGTTCTGTCCGAGGGTCATCCTGGTGTTGCGGACGGTCCGCCGCAAGGGCCCGGACGGTCCGCGCTTGGCCTGTTTTTCCAAAAAAGCTTATCCTGTCCGAAATAATCTACGGTATTCCGGACAGACGACTTAGTATAGTTGTAGATGAACCTTTGGCACCTGTACAATATATAATCTAGAGCAAACTAGTTAGTCGAATTATTTGTGTTAGGCAATTCAACCACCAAAATCAATTAGGAACTAGGTGTAAGCCTAATTCCCTTTCAGCTGGGACACGCGGCGACAATTTACTCGTCGGTCCAGGGACCCCCTGGGGTCGAAACGCCGACAGTTGGCGCGCCAGGTAGGGGCCTGCTGCGTGTTGACGAACAGCTTCCCGTCAAGCTCTAGATGGGTAGTCTCCCGCAACCTCTCCGACCCGGGACGATGCTTCGTTTCGGGAGTCTTGAGTTCATGTCCCTCGACGGCGGCTACGACATGATACTCCTTCCTCCGCAGCGCGACAGCGAAAATGGCGGTTGTCGGCCCGCCCACCGGCGGCGGAATCGACGACATCTTCCCCTCGTGGCGGAAGAGAAACATCCGGGTCTGTCTCGTCACCTTCCCCACCGACGGAGGAGGAGGCGGGGCAGACATGGCCAAGCAGGAGGCGGCACCTCGTCGGCTGTCGAGCGAGTCGACGGCGTCGGTGCCCCAACGGGGGACACGTCGGGCTTCGACCTCGCGTCTGAGACGAAGACGAGCGTTGTTTCCCTGCAACACGCCAACTCCAAGCGGACGGACGATGCCAACACGCTCGCGAAGGACTTGCTGGGTGTCAGCCTCGTACCTGAGACAACGGTGCAGTCCGCCCCTGACGCGACTTCGTCACCACCCGTCGATCAAGAGGTACCGACCGTTTCCCGTTCTATGCCTTTTAGATCGAGCTGCTTCCCACCAAGCGACCCCGCTTCGGTGGACACTTTCGTAAAGGCATGTCCAAGCCCTCCGGGGTACCATATGCGGTCGCCCTGGGACAGATTGACGACCGTCTCGACCTACGGACCCTCGGGTTCCGAGGAAGATGACGAGCCCGACTTTTGTTGGGATTTCTCCGGGCTCGGTAACCCCAGTGCCATGCAGGACTTCATGACCGCATGCGACTACTGCCTCTCCGATTGTTCCGATGGCAGCCGCAGCTTCGGCGACGAGGACTGCAGCCCAAGTCGTGAATGTTTCCACGTCGATCTAGGGGTCCCGGCGAAGGCAACCATCTTGGTATACCGGAGAACGGCGACCCCCCTAGGCCTGCGCCTCGCGTTGACATCCTTCGGGAGCTAGCTGTGGTCCCAGTCCCTGCGGGGGGTCAGGACGCACAGCTCGAGCAAATCCGCGAGATGCAGGCCAGGCTCGACGAGGGAGCAGGAACACTTGAGCAGTTCCGGCAGAACATCGGGCAGGAATGGGCAGACCGAGCTCCGGCCGGAGAAGCGCATCATCTACCCGAGGGCATCCAGCACTGCATTACCGATGACGTCAGGGCAAGGCCGCCACCGGCTTCCAGTGGGGTCGGCCAGAACCTGGCTGCGGCAGCAATACTACTCTGCGCGATGCCGGAACCATCGACCACCGAAGGACGGCGTATCCAGGGAGAGCTCAAGAATCTCCTGGAGGATGTCGCGGTCCGATGGGCCGAAAGCTCTGCCTCCCGAAGGCAGGGGTACCCCTCGGAGCATCGCGCCGTGACTTCCCGATTCATGTGAGAAGCCTTGGTCCATACCGGGCGCACGCGCAACACGGCGCCTGCGGCCCCGGGTCGCCTCGGCAACGAGCACCACCGCCGCGACCATCGAGCCCACCTCGACGAAAAGGTGCGCCAAGGCTACCACCCCAGGCGTGGGGAACGCTACGACAGCGGGGAGGATCGGAGTCCCTCGCCCGAACCACCCGGTCCGCAGGCTTTCAGCCGAGCCATACGACGAGCGCCGTTCCCGACCCGGTTCCGAACCCCGACTACCATCGCAAAGTACTTGGGGGAGACGAGGCTGGAACTTTGGCTCGCGGACTATCGACTGGCCTGCCAGCTGGGTGGAACGGACGATGACAACCTCATCATCCGCAACCTCCCCCTGTTCCTCTCCGACACCGCTCGGGCTTGGCTGGAGCATCTGCCTCCGGGGCAGATCTCCAACTGGGACGACCTGGTCCAAGCCTTCGCCGGCAACTTCCAGGGCACGTACGTGCGCCCTGGGAACTCCTGGGATCTCCGAAGCTGCCGCCAGCAGCCGGGAGAGTCTCTGCGGGACTACATCCGGTGATTCTCGAAGCAGCGCACCAAACTGCCCAACGTCACCGACTCGGACGTCATCGGTGTGTTCCTCGTTGGCACCACCTGTCGCGACCTGGTGAGCAAGCTGGGTCGCAAGACCCCCACCAGGGCGAGCGAGCTGATGGACATCGCCACCAAGTTCGCCTCTGGCCAGGAGGCGGTTGAGGCCATCTTCCGGAAGGACAAACAGCCCCAGGGCCGCCAGCCGGAAGACATCCCCGAGGCGTCCACTCAGCGCGGCACCAAGAAGAAGAACAAGAAGAAGTCGCAAGCGAAACGCGACGCCGCCGACGCGGACCTTGTCGCCGCCGCTGAGTACAAGAACCCTCGGAAACCTCCTGGAGGTGCCAATCTCTTCGATAAGATGCTCAAGGAGTCGTGCCCCTATCACCAGGGGCCCGTCAAGCACACCCTCGAGGAGTGCGTCATGCTTCGGCGCCACTTCCACAGGGCCGAGCCACCGGCAGAAGGTGGCCGAGCCCACAACAACAACAAGAAGGAGGATCACAAAGCAGAGGAGTTCCCCGAGGTCCATGACTGCTTCATGATCTACGGTGGGCAAGTGGCGAACGCCTTGGCTTGGCACCACAAGCAAGAGCGTCGGGAGGTCTGCTCGGTAAAGGTGGCGGTGCCAGTCTACCTAGACTGGTCCGACAAGCCCATCACCTTCGACCAGGGTGACCACCCCGACCGCGTGCCGAGCCCGGGGAAATATCCGCTCGTTGTCGACCCCGTCATCGGATACGTCAGGCTCACCAAGGTCCTCATGGACGGAGACAGCAGCCTCAACATCATCTACGCCGAGACCCTCGGGCTCCACGTCTCCGAGTGGGGCATCGAGGCCAACCCGGAGAAAATCGTGGCCATCACCAACATGGGGCCCATCAAGGACTTGAAAGGCGTACAGAGGGTCATGGGATGCCTTGCGGCTCTGAGCCGCTTCATCTCGCGCCTTGGCGAAAGAGGCCTACTTCTATACCACCTCTTAAGAAAGACCGAGTGCTTCACCTGGACCCCCGAGACCGAGGAAGCCCTCGGGAACCTGAAGGCGCTCCTTACGAACGCGCCCATCTTGGTGCCCCCTCGCTGCCGGAGAAGCCCTCTTGATCTACGTCGCCGCTACCACTCAGGTGGTCAGCGCCGCGATCGTGGTTGAGAGACGAGAAGAAGGGCATGCATTGCCCGTCAAGAGGCCGGTCTACTTCATCAGTGAGGTACTATCCGAGACCAAGATCTGCTACCCCACAGATTCAGAAGCTGTTGTACGCGGCGATTCTGACGCGGCGGAAGTTGCGACACTACTTCGAGTCTCATCTGGTGACTGTGGTGTCATCCTTCCCCCTAGGGGAGATCATCCAGTGCCGAGAGGCCTCGGGTAGGATTGCAAAGTGGGCGGCGGAAATCATGGGCGAGACAATCTCGTTCGCCCCTCAGAAGGCCATCAAGTCCCAAGTCTTGGTGGACTTTTGTGGCTGAATGGGTCAACACCCAACTCCCGGCAGCTCCGATCCAACCGGAACTCTGGACCATGTTTTTCGACGGGTCGCTGATGAAAACCGGGGCAGGCGCGGGCCTGCTCTTCATCTCGCCCCTCGGGAAACACCTTCGCTACGTGCTGCGCCTCCACTTCCCGGCGTCCAACAACGTGGCTGAGTACGAGGCTCTGGTCAACGGGTTGCGCATCGGCATCAAGCTAGGGGTCTGACGCCTCGACGCTCACGGTGACTCGCAGCTTGTCATCAACCAAGTCACGAAGAACTCCCACTGCCGCGACCCGAAGATGGAAGCCTACTGCGACGAGGTTCGGTGCCTGGAAGACAAGTTCTACGGGCTCGAGGTCAACCACGTCGCCCGGTGATACAACGAGACTGTGGACGAGCTGCCTAAGATAGCCTCGGAGTGGACAACCGTCACTCCCGACGTCTTCTCCCGAGACCTACATCAACCCTCAGTCAAGACCGACGACACGCCCGAGCCCGAGAAGGTCTCGGCCCAGCCCGAGGCGCCCTCGGCTCAGCCCGAGGCACCCTCGGCTCAGCTCGAGACACCCTCGGCTACCGAGGATGAGGCTCTGCGCGTCAAGGAAGAGCGGAATGGGGTCCCGCCTAATCGAAACTGGCAGACCCCGTACCTGCAATATCTCCACCGAGGAGAGCTACCCCTCGATAGAGCCGAAGCTCGGCGACTGGCGCGACGCGCCAAGTCATTCGTCTTACTGGGTGACGGGAAGGAGCTCTACCACCGCAGCCCCTTCGGCATCCTCCAGCGATGCATATCCATCGCCGAAGGCCAGGAGCTCTTACAAGAAATACACTCGGGGGCTTGCGGTCATCACGCAGCGCCTCGAGCCCTTGTTGGAAACGCTTTTCGATAAGGTTTCTACTGGCCGACCGCGGTGGCCGACGCCACTAGAATTATCCGCACCTGCAATGGGTGTCAATTCTATGCGAAGCAGACCCACCTGCTCGCTCAGGCTCTGCAAACAATGCCCATCACCTGGCCGTTTGCTGTGTGGGGTCTGGACCTCGTCGATCCCTTGCAGAAGGCACCCGGGGGCTACACGCACCTGCTGGTCGCCATCGACAAATTCTCCAAGTGGATCGAGGTTCGACCCCTAAACAGCATCAGGTCTGAACAGGCGGTGGCGTTCTTCACCAACATCATCCATCGCTTTGGGGTCCCGAACTCCATCATCACCGACAATGGCACCCAGTTCACCGGTAGAAAGTTCCTGGACTTCTGCGAGGATCACCACATCTGTGTGGACTGGGCCGCCGTGGCTCACCCCATGACGAATGGGCAGGTAGAGCGTGCCAACGACATGATTCTGCAAGGACTCAAGCCGAGGATCCACAACGACCTCAACAAGTTCGGCAGGCGATGGATGAAGGAACTCCCCTCGGTGGTCTGGAGTCTGAGGACAACGCCGAGCCGAGCTACGGGCTTCACACCGTTTTTTCTAGTCTATGGGGCCGAGGCCATCCTGCCCACAGACTTAGAATACGGTTCCCCGAGGACGCGGGCGTACGACGACCAAAGCAACCAGACCAATCGAGAAGACTCACTGGACCAGCTGGAAAAGGCTCGGGACATGGCCTTACTACACTCGGCGCGGTATCAGCAGTCCCTGCGACGCTACCACGCCCGAGGGGTTCGGTCCCAAGACCTCTAGGTGGGCGACTTGGTGCTTCGGCTGCGACAAGACGCCCGAGGGCGGCACAAGCTCACGCCTCCCTGGGAAGGGCCATTCATCATCGCCAAGATTTTGAAGCCCGAAACATACAAGCTGGCCAACAGTCAAGGCGAGGTCTACAGCAACGCTTGGAACATCCGACAGCTACGTCGCTTCTACCCTTAAGATGCTTTCAAGTTGTTCGTACACCTCATTTACATACAAAGTCTAACCATCAAGGAAGGGTCAGCCCTGCCTCGGCAAAGCCCGACCCTCCCTTAGGGGGCTAGAAGGGGGGCACCCCCTCTACGTCAAAATTTTCCTCGGAAAAAGTCTTTCTGCCAGAACATCTTTCGTGCTTTTTGACTACTTCGAAAGTGGGATCCTGAAAACGACGGAGTACACGTAAGCAGCCAAGGCCGACCGAGCCGAGGGACTCCTACGCCTCCGGGATACGGATACCTCACTCATCACCTTCTGCGATAAGTAACTCACGCTCGGATAAGCAATTCCGCTGACCAAACATGTCTTAATGCTCGGAAACCTTTCTGCCGAAATGGTTTTTCGGGTTTTCTCGGCTACATCGATAGCAGAATCCTACGGACGAGTAAAGAGTACACGTAAGCGGCAAGGCCGACCGAGCCGAGGGACTCCTATGCCTCCGGGATACGGATACCTCACTCATCACCTTCCGCGAAAAGTAACTCTCGCTCGGACAAACAATTCTGTTACCGACAAATAAGTCCTGATACTCGAAACAAGGGGAAAAGAAATGCAGCTTTACAACACAACGACGATATGTTTGGGCCTCGGCGGCCGCAGAAAACATACGCATGCTACAAGATGAACCGATCCTGCAGGCTCAGACGTCGATAGAGGGGGAGCAACAGCACCCTCGACGTCAACTCCACCTTCGGCGAAGTCCGACCGAGCCTCGGACGGCAACACGGGCGAAGGATCTCCGCTCCGAAGGACGACGTCAGCACCACGCCCGGGCCATCGCCGCCAGGATCTCCTCCAGGAACCCGGCCCGAGCAGACGGCTCGGCCGGTCGCCCCGAAGCCTCAGCCAGCTGTCCCCCGAGGACACCAGCCCGGCTCATGGCCTCGGCAACCCGACTCCGGTGCTGGTCCCGCTAGTTGACGGCCCGGCCAGGCTCCGGCCGACGAAGTCTCCTTTTCGAGCCAACTCTGCCTCTGTCCACGCTGGCACCGCTGCCCTCGACTCTGGCTCACCGCAGAGCGACCGAGGGTTCCTTTAACTAAGCAAGAGAAGCCTCGGGCGGCAAGGCCGACCGAGCCGAGGGACTCCTACACCTCCGGGATACGGATACCTCACTCGTCACCTTCGCACGAGGCAACTCACACTTGGTGAAGCGGTTCAGTTAGCCGACAGGCGAGTCCTAGTGCTCGAAATGAGGAAAAAACACGGCTTCATGCCAAAAATACATACATGTTCAGGCCCCGACAGCCACAATGAACAAACATCGGCACTCAAGGTGCCATTACAAACGGAACTCTGGTTCCACTCCCGCGGGTATGAACAACCTCCACACCGGAGAGCCTGCGGGGCGACAAGCTCCGAGCGACTCGCCAGCGACCTCTGCAGCAGCAGCAATGGTCCCAGGACGGACGCTGCAGCTGGAAGGCTCTCGTTCGCGTCCCCACTCAAGGGACACGAACCAGACATTAAAGCCAAAGAGCCGGAGGTTGGTCCACGGGTAGCGCTGACGGGCTTGTCGACGGAGAAGCTTTCTCGAGTTGCCACCACGTCAGCACCGACGGCGGCGTCCACCTGTCCACCAACGCCGCACCAGCGAGCGCTGGCCGCCCCAAAGCGCACCGGCAGGTCCTCACTCCCGTCCTCGCCGCGAAAGCGAGGACAGAGGACGGAATGTTGCATCCTAGCTGGGCAGCAACAGTTCGCCTTCCCCGACATGGCTGGAGGGCGCCTCCTCCGCAGAGCTGGGGGATGGTTTCCACCCCCAGAAGCTGGAAGAAGAGGTGGTCCGCTGACCCGCGCGAGAGCTAGAGCTCCGGCTCGCCTCGCCCTCCGCCCAGCCAGGATGATGAAGATCCTTGAAGCCGAGGGTGGGGCAGAGGCCGCAACCCGGCTTGCTTCTCCCCACCCTGGGACTGGTGGTCATCGTCTTGGGTGACCACCGGCGAGGGGATGCGGCCGGGCTGCCTGATGAAAATCCTTGAAGCCGAGCGATGGCTGAAAGGTACCAACTTCTGCGAAGTTGCATTCCTCCAACGACAGCAAGGCGAAAGCGACGCGAGTGTTCCCCATCCGGGGGCTCGGAAGGTGGAAGGATGCGATGCATGAAGGGAGTACGAAGACATGGTTGCCTTCCAAGGGGGTCACCCTCCTTTTAAAGGCAGCTCTTCCCACTTGCGTCCTCAGCCGTCGCGGGCTGAGTCCTCTCCAACACGCTCCAAGGTCCTCCCCCTACGACACGGGGGCTGGGTCCCACGCGTCATGCAAGCTGGCCCAGGCAGAAGAAGCCAAACCGCCGCACGCGGTGCGCATAACTGCCCAGCGGTTACAAGCGCTCCTCCACCTTCGCCCAGACCAGCGGGTGAAAAGGCGGACCGCCATGCAGGCGGCATGCAACCGCACTAGGGGGCGCACCCTTTCGACTTCGACGCGTCCAGCATGGAGGCCCAGGCCCACACGTCATGTAACCGGCGCGCCGATTACTACGTGCGAGAAACTGCACCACCACTCGCGCCAGTACCGCACCTTCTCGACTGCGGAACCGGCGCCGCGACTCGAGGCGGCCCTGCTCATGACCCGACAGTGCCAACCGAGCACATCGGTCATGAGTCAGTCAGCCGCGGGAGAAGGAGCGACGGTCGATACAGCCAGAAATGGGCCGACAGTAATGGCGGTGGCAGGCGGGCGGAAGCAGCAGTCAAGTCGTCAGCAGGCTCACGTCCCGTCCTAGGACAGTGGGAGAGCCCTCTCCCACGGCGTGAAGACGACGCGCCCGTGTTCCGTTCCCCGAACGGCTCGCGCACGCACAACGGCTGCCCCGCGAACCACCCGTCCCGTCGCATTAACTCTGCGGCAGGACAGGCGGCACCTTTGGCAGGCGAAGCAGGCGACGCTTCACCTCCGCCATAATGACCGCGTAAAAAAAAGGTGCGCCACGTCATTCGATTTCGTATCCTTTTCCACTTCCTCTTTCTCTCTCTTGCCACAGGGACCGGGAAAGGGGATACTCCGAAAGGGATCCTTCTCTGCGAAGGAAGCAGGCCCCGAGCCCCCCTACTGATCAGAGGTTCGAAGGCTGGCCCCTCTGAAGGGTTCAACAGCCGCCTCAGAGCACTCGGGCTCCGCGTCCACTACTGGTCAGAGGTTCGAAGGTTGGCCCCTCGGAAGGGTTCAACGGCCGCCTCAGGCCACTCGGGCTCCGTGCCCACTACTGATCAGGGGTTCGTAGGCTGGCCCCCGAAGGGTTCTGACAGCCGCCTCAGAGCACGCAGAGCGAGGGATGACCCTGGGTACGTTCGATACGTAACCAAGGCTCGGGCTACGCTCCCAAGGTACCCTAGGACATTTCCGAGACCCACAGGAACGATTTTGTAACGGAATCCCACCAGAGGGAGGCATCGAGCCCTCGGATCTCGTCAAAAGGGGACCGGGTCCGGCAAATCACCCGCAGGTACTTTTGGAGCGCGCCTCCGGGCCACTAGTCGACCCCTAACGAATGGGACACGGGCGTCCACTCTGATTACCCGTTAGCAACTCACTGGAGACACCATGTTCGGCGCCCTCCGAGGGCAACATGGCGCTTCCCCCCCTCCTCCTTGCGGAAAGGCGACGCAGAGGCGTATGTAAAAAGTCGAGTCTGTCCTTGACCGTCCTCTCGCTCTGTGTGGAGGCTCGGGGGCTGCTCTCGCAAACCCGGCTCCAGCCGAACCGTTGACAGCGTCAACATACCAGCCCGAGAACTTGGGACTCGACTATGCACCCGGGCTACAGCCAGTTCGCATGAGGGAACAACCAGACCGACCGAAGCATCACGAAACGCACTAAGACCTCGAAGGAGTCAAACCACTCCTCCGAGGCCTCGGGGGCTACACCCGGCGGGTGCGCTCGCGCGCACCCACCGGAACGAAAACGCAACCGAGAAAGGCCGGTCCCCTTGCAAAAAAGTGCGACAAAAGCCTCCAAGCGAGTATCAACACTCCCTTTGAGGCTCGGGGGCTACTGTCGGGGACCATAATTAGGGGTACCCCCAAGACTCCTAATCTCAGCTGGTAACCCCATCAGCACAAAGCTGCAAAGGCCTGATGGGCGCGATTAAGGTTAAGGCTCAGTCCACTCAAGGGACACGATCTCGCCTCGCCCGAGCCCAGCCTCGGGCAAAGGCAGCCGACCCCAGAGGATTCACGTCTTGCCCGAGGGCCCCCTCAAGCAACGGACACACCTTCGGCTCGCCCAAGGCCCAGTCTTCGCAGAGAAGCAACCTTGGCCAGATCGCCACGCCAACCGACCATATCGCAGGAGCATTTAATGCAAGGATGGCCTGACACCTTATCCTAACGCGCGCTCATCAGTCGACAGAGCCGAAGTGACCGCAGTCACTTCGCCGCTCCACTGACCGACCTGACAAGAAAATAGCGCCGTCTGCGTCACTCCGACTGCTTTGCCACTCGACATAGTGAGGCTGACAGCAGCCAAGTCCGGCCTCGAGCGCCATAGGAAGCTCCGCCTCGCCCGACCCCAGGGCTCGGCCCCCGTCTCGGCCTCGGAAGATGGACTTCGCCTCGCCCGACCTCAGGGCTCGGACTCAACCTCGACCTCGGACGACGAACTCCGCCTCGCCCGACCCAGGGCTCGGACTCAGCCTTGGCTCCGAAAGGCGACGAACTCCGCCTCGCCCGACCCCAGGGCTCGGACTCAGCCTCAGCTCCGGAAGACGACGTACTCCGCCTCGCCCGAGCCCAGGGCTCGGACTCAGCCTCGGCCTTGGAAGACGGACTCGACCTCGGCCTCGGAGGAGCCTCCGCCTCGCCCAACCTAGGGCTCGGACCGACCACGTCACAGGAAGAGCCATCATTACCCTACCCCTAGCTAGCTCAGGCTACGGGGAACAAGACCGGCGTCCCATCTAGCTCGTCCCGGTAAACAAATAATGATGGCGCCCCGCGTGCTCCATGACGACGACGGCTCTCAGCCCCTTACGGAAGCAAGGAGACGTTAGCAAGGACTCGACAGCCCCGACAGCTGTCCTTCCGCAAGGCTCCAGCGCTCTTCCGACGGCCACGACATTACACGAACAGGGTGCCAAAACCTCTCCGGTTGCCACGACGACATGTACTTAGGGCTCTAGCTCCTCTCTGCTAGACACGTTAGCACACTGCTGCACCCCCCATTGTACACCTGGACCCTCTCCTTACGCCTATAAAAGGAAGGTTCAGGGCTCTGTACGAGAAGGTTGGCCGCGCGGGAGAACGGGCCGACGCGTAAGTCTCTCGCTCTCTCCCACGCGGACGCTTGTAACCCCCTACTGCAAGCGCACCCGACCTGGGCGCAGGGCAACACGAAGGCCGCGAGTTTCCCCTTTGCCTGTTCTCTTCCCCCCTTCGTGCTCCGTCTCGCGCCGACCCATCTGGGTTGGGACACGCGGCGACAATTTACTCGTCGATCCAGGGACCCCCGGGGTCGAAACGCCGACAGGTATATATGGTCGAAAAGAGTATCATGGTTATTTAATTTCGCAGATCTAGAATCTTGCAATTTAGAAATTTTATATGTCACATACTTTATAAGTATTGCTTTTTTATATTAACATGTATTAGTATTACATATAGATATGAGAGAGATGGGTAATTTTGATGCAATTCGGGGGGATTTTCATGAATTATGTTTCATAATGGTAAAGTGGGTAAAATAGATAAAATATTAGAATATTAGCTTGAATTATTTATATAATGATAATTATGGATAATTTATATAAAAATTTAGGTTGTTATTTTTATTACCTTTAGTAGTAACAGGGGTTTGTAATCTATATGTGAAATTAGAGGGTTAGTTTATGTTTTTTATATAGTGGTAGAGGTGAATATTTTTTTATATAAATTTCAATTTATCCAATAGTTGTTATCGAATGTTGATGATTAGAGCCTACTAAATGAGAGGCCGTATATATATTTATCTTTATTGTGAGTTATCCCTTTATTCTAGTGTATCCACTGAGAGTTAATATGGTGCCTTCGTTAGAGCCTCTAATTAGTAGCAGTAAGATGATTTAGACTACGTGTGGAGAGGAGTCTATGGAATAAAAAGTAATACTAGCTGTACTGATCTCTAGAAAACATACAGAAGTTTTTTCTTGTACACAGAGGATTTGAAGGCAAAGGTCTAGCAAACGGGAGCTTTACATAGAGTTTTGTTTTATGTAATCAATAAAAAAACAAGATACAAAAAGGGAGCAGAGGTATTCAGAAGCGAGATACCGCGCAAAGCATGTGTGTCAGTTGCAAGGCGCGCAGTAAACAGCGTGATGCCAAAGATGCTTTCGTAGTCAAGGTTCTTCTCTTTTTTTTTTTCGTTTTGAAAACGAGCTGTAGTAAAAAGTTTTCAGCAGCATTCGTCTTGGGTTGGAGTCGTGACGTGGAACGGTTCCCTCTTCTTCTTTTTTTGCAACAGAATCTGGGCCTATCTCGCTCGAGGCCGTTTGGTCCTCAGGTCTCATGTGCTGCGTCTGTCTGCGTGATCTCAGACTCACCGACGGCCATCAGACCAGTGTGGGTCCTGACATTTTAGAGGCCCAGGACAAGACTTATAAAGGAGGCCTTTTATAATAATAATTATTACACATAAATATATTGTGTGTATATATTATCATTAAAGTATTTATATATATCTGAAAAAATTATTCATATTAAATAAAAGTAATTAAAATATTGCCTAAAAAAATATGACATATATGTGTCTAGATGACTCAAAAGGTTACTTCGAACAACGATTAAATGGATGCAATACGTTGTTAGATCAGTCGGTCGCTTGTCTGTCTACAACTGTGTGAGAGATAGAGATGAAACGACGTCGTTGTCTCGCTGCATGCTCAGAGTCTAGGTGGCTAAGGCTGAGACTACGAAGTACTGCTAGAATATAAAAATCAAGATTGATAGGCTATGTCTAATTTTTCTTGTTTGTTGTTGTTGTGTTGTTAACTTATAATTAGATCTTTAAAAGTTTTATAGAACTAGTATGTATATATATATATATATATATATATATATATATATACTGATATTTAGTAGATGAGATGAGGCCCCACTGATCTGGGGGCCCTGGTCGGGGGCACTGCTCGACCCCCGCCAGGGCCGGCGCTGCATCAGACGAGATTGAGACTAGGGATGAAAGTGGTAATCCGAACTGTGAGAATAAATTTAATATTTTAAAATAGATATGTATAAAATTTGATGTTGATCTTTTCTTATGTTATCAAGCACATTAGTACAAATATGAATAAAATATTATATAAGTTGTTTTATGTATTATTTGCTCCCTACAACACAAAAAGTTGAAAAAAATACCGAATTTGTTTCCGAATCCATACCGAAGTTTATATCTATTATTTAAGAAAATGTAGGATGAATTTGAGGTTTACCTTTTATGAATCTTAACAAGCTGAATGTTAAAAACAAGAATACAAATTTGTATTGTATATTCTATATCCTATTTATTCACAATCAAAGAAAAAACTGATTACCGAATAAATACCGTTTCCGACTGTTTTCATCCCTAATTGAGACGGTGCCTTGACCGCACGGCACTCGGCAGTGCATCGCTCGCCCTGGTCGACTGCCCCAGAAATCAAAAGGAGCGCTTTCGTCAGCGGCAGAAGTAGGACAAAACTAGTTGCAGATTCTCACGCGCTCAGTTACTACAGGCTACAGCACAGCAATGACGATATGACGCTGGGTGTGGACTTGTATTGTATCAGCACAGCACTACAAGCTCCTCTCCTCCTCGGTTCTACACAGTAATAACTCTCTGCACTCTCCAGCAGGCACGGTTCTCAGGATCCTGCTGCCGCTGAGATCTTCTATACATATAATTTCTCTTTTCTCTCCTATCTTCTCTGTACATTTTAATTTTTTCAACAACAGATATAAAAAAAACTAAAATATGTACGTTATATTTAAGAGTATGCCTTTAATACAAGTATTTACGCATACAGAACTAGATATAGAGGACGTTGTATGTCTCTAATATAATTCTTACGCGCGCAACGTTGAATTAGCCATATTGGGACACAAAACAAAGGAAAAAGAAAACCCAAAGCACTGAAATCAACCCAATGTTACAAATACCAGTTTTATACACGCGTAACTCCGGGTTCGAATAAAAGTTAGTAAATGAAGAAATTTTTATTAGTTAATATATATGAAAAGGTTTTTTTATTGCTTATCTAAAGTTCATCTGTGTGGGAGCATAATTTGATGGACTACTGATTATAATCCCAATTACTCCAAAGGTCCTACCAAATATAATTCGACATACAAAAAGATACAGTGGAACTGAGTGGGGCAGCAGGGAGCAAGGAAGGCTGTCGAAGATAGGGTTTAGGGTTTTCATCTGTCTGTCTTTACAAAATCTAGTTTCAACTCAGAACAGAACTATGGACTCGGACACTCGGTCAGAATTTCTTAACGTGCTCCGGCACGGTGTTCTGGTAATGCATGTCGCGCACGTTCACGGCGTGAGAGCTAAACTGGGTGTGGGGCCCACGCCTGCAGACTTTGCGGGGGCTTAACTCAATTGGAACACAGTGAATGCTCACGCGCAACAGACAAAACACATGGTACTGCTCACCTCTGTTAGGCCTTGTTCGTTTACATCGGATTGCACTCGGAATCGTTCCGGCTAATCAAAATTTATATAAATTAGAGAAGCAATCCGGCTCGGAATCGTTCCGGCCCACTAATCCGACACAAACGAACAAGGCCTTAGGCGGATATCTAGAAGGCATCAGAGGTATGTAAACTATTGCAACATTTAGGGGCTTTTTGGCAACAATGTCTTTTTTTAAATCATAGTTTTATATTAATGCATTCCGTAATTGTTAAGGCAATACCGTAATTTTGGCAGCTTAAAAATATCATGGTTTAAGAAACATTGTTGGGATACAACAATGTAAACTATGTATAAGGCAAAAGCAAGTGATGCCATGAAAACTTTAGGTTGAAGTAGAGTTTCAGGATTCCAACCGAACTCCTTATGGCATAGAAGAAGATGGTGTTAACTAAAACCATGGTATTGTATAGAAACTGTAAAATTATACTTCACTACCAAACAAGCCCTCAGTCGGTATTTGTTGTATTGGAAGTTTGGAACTTTGAAGTAGCAAGGACAAATTCTACTGGAAACGTACAAAATTTGATTGGATCTTGTTAACAAGTTCTCAAGTATTGTGTCATATAAGTACCATACCACTAAGACTTAACAGCAAGGTTAATAATATACCCAGCCGCCGACTATATGAAAACTTTTGCAACCTATCTAATATAGTTGATTGCTTGTGTAAGAAAATCTTTACAGTTAACAACTTAGTCCATCTATGTAGTAGTTAGTTCTTTATAACTTATGTACACATCTCTACTACTTATTAAGGCTGTGATAGTAGTCTGTCATTCCCTGTTCTGCACCTCTCAAGCAAATGCTAGCAGTAGCTACCACTACACCACACGTGTGTTTATGTCTACATTTATAACAGAAAACATATCTACTACATCTCTCCCCAAGCTCACCTGCTGCCCTTGCACAATGCGTAGTAGTAGATAAGTATCACCTAGATTCTTGAATTATATTTTTGGATGGAGGAAGTAGTATTTAAAGAAGAGCCTTGCATGCAATTTTTTTTGTTTGAATAATGTTTTCAACTTAAATTCTTTTTTTGCATGCGTGACATTTATTCTTCGTAATATTTTTCCATGGATCTGACTTGTGAGTTTTATAAACCAACGCCAAACATGAATCCATGTTTCTTACTTGAAAACCCCGAACAAACATCATTAGAAGGAGGCACTCGCGTTGGGGTCACTCATCGACGACAAGAAGAAACTTGACGACTGTCAGTTCGACCTCTAGAAACAGTCCTATGTGGCCACATGTGCCGCTATGTACGACAAGCTCCGGCGCAGCCGCCGCTTGGAAGCGGTGCAGAGCGGCTGCTTCGCGCTGTCCATCGTCAAGCAGAGGGACCTGATGGTCGTCGCCAATGTCAGTGACTCTCGGGTTGTTCTGGGCACCGCATTCGACGACGACGGCATCATGTCGTCCAGCTCAGCGTCCGCCATGAATTCTTGTGCACTGAGAGTCTGAGACGATGACCGTTGCTGACGTTGTATGAGTGTCCTCGAACACAATGTGTGTAGAGGAGTAGCGCATCCGGTGGTGCAACGGCCAGGGGTACTACCTTGCTGATGAGACCAGGGTGCACTTCGTTTTACAGCCCAGCCAAGAGTCATCAGTACTCGATATGTCACGCGTGTTCGACGACTACTATATCGAGGACTGTAGCGTCATCTTGGCACCAAAGGTGACGCAGAGGAGGACCGACAACAATGACCAGTTCGTCATCCTCGCCACCATTGGGGTAGCTTTTGTGTCGGCTTGCCTTTAATTCTCTTCGCAAACACACACTTGTCTTTTTGTTTAAGCAAAAGTGTATGGTGGTACGTGTTTAATGACTAACGATGTACGAGGGAATTTCTTCCGGTATGTGTAGAACGTGCTCTCCAATGATGAGACCATGCAAATCGTGACATATATCGAAGTCTGCATGATACTGATGGTTGCAATGTAGTGGTGAAACAGATAGATTATAAATAACAAAATTTATGTAGGCCAGAATCACAAATTGATTATGAAACATTTTTTTCTCATAACGGTATAACACACATTTTGTATATAAGTTATCGTAGTATACTGATATTATATATTCCCATTGCAACGCACGGGCATTCAGCTAGTATATATATATATATATATACATATACTTTCTGTAAAGGCTAGTTTGTGAATTATATTTTTCTAAATGATTTTTAATTTACAAGAGAAAATGAAATAATTTTACTTTGAAAAATGAAAATCTATTGGAAAAAAATGGGATTCTCAAACTAGGCCTAAGAAAAAAAAAATGACCAAACGTTTTTTATGATTCAAACTGCTCCAAGAAAGCAAGTGGAGTATGAAATAAAGACCAAAACTCTAATAAACAAATAAAGGCAGAACTCTAATACTCTATGGAACTCGTGATTTCTACTGATCATAGATGGACCGTACATGAATACGTTCCATTGTGTACTTGTACGGAAAGCGCATTTTGAAGGTGGTAGTCTTTTTTTTTTGAAAGCGTGGAAGCAAACCATCTGTTCCATTAAATTACGATCCAAATACAGATAAAATCATGGTTTGTTATAGATTTTTTATAAAGATTATTGAGCTGATGGTGTAAGGGTTTAAGTGTTAAATGTGACTTACGGTTAAAAAACGATCTAATGGATCAAATGATTTGTTTGCATGCTTATAAAGAATGACCGCTTACACAGTAAGCATTGCCTTTGCGATGAATATTATTAGGAAACGCGCACCACGTCCTCGTCCTGGAGTAGCAACGGTTTTCAACGTGGCAACCCATTTTCGCCCTGGAGTGCTTCAGGTACGGACGTACCTGTACCGTGGCAGGATTTTTTTTGGGGTTGTTGCTACAGGTAGGCTAGAGTTAGGAGCATGGATCAGTGGATAGAGTACCAGAGTACGTATACACCGTACAACATCGATTCGAATCGAATCCATAACATCATCGTACGTAGGCGCGCGGTCCGTGTCCGTATTACGCGCGCAACGTGGACGCCGCACGCCAGGGCTCTATAGACCCCCCGCGCCCTCCGGGGGATGCCCTGGGCGACGGACATGCTGGAGCTATAGGATCGGAAATACTTATCGGATAGGATTCTCTACACTGATCCCCATCCCCCGCGGCAGGCGGATGCGGCGGTGCCGTGGCCGTGCTGCGCGGCCACTGCTGCCATGCCACGGCCACTGTGCTGTGCTGTGCCTAGCCTAGGGCCCGGGCGGCAGCTACGCATGCATATGACGGGGGTGACCTCACGAGATCTGCCGCACAGTGCCCCGCCAGCATGCAGCAGCACTGGCGGTCTGGCGCGCGCAGAAGCAACAGCTAGGAAGGAGGCTCGGATGAGACAAGCTGACAAGGGCTGCTGGTGCTATCTCTGCCTGCCTGCGCTGCCGCTTGGTAGGGAGTCCGCAGTCCGGTGGAGGCCAGGCCAGGTAGCCGGTGGCCTGCGTTGCGCACCCGCACAGGCGCAGCAGCAGATGCCTAGACCGCACGGGTACGCTGATCGACGAGGCAGGCGCGCATGGCATGGCAGTGGCACGCTCGCTCGCTCGCCCGCCCGGCCGGCCGCGCTGCACAGTCGGCCGGGCCGGTGCTGCTCGAGGCGCCGCGACATGCGTGATGCGTCGTGGACAAGCAAGCTGCCTCTTGCCGCCCGCAGTTGCTGCCGGTAGGCGGACTGTTTCCCGTCCGTCTACTTGTAGAGTACGTACGTCCCTACAGATCTACTACTAGACCTGCAATGCAAGCGATACGGCAGCTGACTGGAAATGAATGCGGCTGCATTGGCTAGGCGTACGTACTCCTCCCGTATCGACTAGCGACCGGTCGTCCTCGGCCACAATCCTGATGTGCGGATGCATTGCCACGGCGGTTGTGGGATTGAGCAAGCCACAAGCCTGAAAGCCTGCCACTGCGCCTCCGGCTCCGCCTCCAACCGCGGCCGCGCGCGCATTCAAAGCCGGACAAGACAGCGTCCGTCCTCGCTACGCCTCAGCTTTCCCGTCGCCCGATGCCGCCTCACGCGGCCCGGCCCCACTGCTCGGCCAGCCGCAGCGGTAGCGCCACAGTGCCGCCCTGTACTACCTCGCAGGCGCAGCAGCGTCCGTCCGGCGTAGGAAGTGACCGCGGCGCTGTACGCCAGCACACACGTTCACGGTGACCACGCATCGATCGTAGCCTGCCCAACGAGACAGGCCACGGCCACCGAGGACGACGATCGACGAGCGGCAGTGCGGCACTGCGTCGGCGTCCGTACCACCAGCCACTCTCTCTACGAGAGGTGTACTCATGATCCAATCAATCCTTCAATCGTGTGGCTGGGCCACCGGCTCGAACCGGCCCTCTCTCTCTCTCGCTTAGGTCCGGCAATGCTTGTTTTCTCGCTCGGGTTTACGACCTTACGAGATTGTATAAAATAAAAAAATAACTATACATTATACTGTTTATAAAATAGGATATGAGATATGATAGCAGCTGTAGACAGTCTCAACACGTTTCGACCGAGTTCACATCTGGCAAAAAAAAGAAAAAAACTGCATCAAAATATTTTTTAGTTCGATCAGGCGGACGTACTTTGGTCTCACTAATTTTTAGTTTTTTTTATTTGGGAGAGATTTTTTCCAGATGGATTAAACCATGGACTAAAAACCAGGGCTCAAACTCTACCCGACGTACAAGTTTGATTTGTTTGCTGGCATTTACTTGTTTCGTATGGCTAGGCAAGGCTAATCTGGCTAGGGAACGAGAGCCAACATTTCCGTGTGCCTGAGTTGGTAAGAAAAATGACACTACAAAAGATATAGGCTTAAGGCAAAAAGGTTGTACATGCATGTAAGGTCTCAAGCTAGCTCGACCAGGGTGTGCGCCCGTACATTCCTACGTCATAGCACCCACATGTCAAAATCCAATTTTTTTTTACCAAGCTTGAGCCCATTGAAGCGAGAATAATATCTAGGCCTCTAGGAAGTTGCTTATTTTGGTGTAGTGCATTTGGATTATAGGAAATTTTCATGTGTTTTTCCTGTAAAAATAAACTAATTTATGTGAAATTTCTATATGGTTTCTATAAAATCCTGTGTTTCAAAGGAGGACTAAGAGCTAGCTTGAGAACCAACTTTTCTAAGAGATTTTCATTTTTCTCAAGAAAAAAATTAATTTATTTTTTCTTATAAAAATAGGAATACTTTAGAAAAAATACAGTTGTCAAACTAAAGGCTAATAATGTTACCTCTATCAAACGCCTATATTTTAACCTCTATCTAGCTCCTACATCTTGTGGGGAAAAAACAATGCACGCCCTATTTATTAGTGAAAAAAATTATACCAAACCATCTGCTGGAGAATCTGTACCCAACAGGGGCCTAATAAAGCCCTAAATGCTCTGTAGTAAAATCCTTAGCTGGCCAGGCTACACAGCAACCGGTAAAGAGATCCGGACACACCTGACAGACGGCCGACAACCTTGCCTAGCGAGGCGAGACGATTGGCCCCACTCTCATCGCGTCGCACGTGAGAGCTAAACAACTCGTCCGCACTGTCTCACGCACAAACAAACCAGCTAGCCTGCTATGCTCCTCGTATATGTTGTTAAGTCTGACTCGCGAAACGGCTAGCAACGTAGTAGCCGTGCGTGCACCTGCTTGCTTGCGAACTGCAGTCTGCAACGCGTTGCTCCTTCCAGCATCTCAGCAGCAGCGTAGGTCTCCTTTCTGCCGCGCGAATGCGCGATCGATCTCTCGTGTGCACGCATTGTATTGTACGCGCGCGCACGGTGACGAGCCTGGTCATCTGTACGTACTAGGGGGGTACGTTTCTTGGACACTGTTCGTGAGACTCTACTGTATCAAGGTCAACCCAGGCTTGACTAGTGTACCTACCTACTACTACTCCCACTTGCAACAGGCAACAGCCATCCCCCGGCCGCCCCGGTCATCTAGCTCTCACTGGCAGAAAATGGGCGCACTGGATCGACGGAATGGAACCATACGAGAGGTCAATTCATGCACAACGTAACGTACGAGAAATCATATTTTTCTTCTTCTTCTGCCTATAGATAGATATACAAGAGGTGCGACCGATGGCAACGTACGCAACACTTTTTGGGTGGTGTTTGGTTCACCAAATATAACGTAAATGATAATAATTTCACACACCGGCGGCAACAAGTTTCAATAGATCGGTATCAATTTCTAATGTGATATCTAACAACGATTGAATTTAAACAAATATGATTTAACGTTGTCAGTGAACCTTTAAGTTACAAATATGTGAACTAAATGTCAACTTGGTTGCATCTTCCCATGCAAGTTCTGGTATCGAAAATAGATTAGATGGATGGCAAAAAAACAAAACAAAAAAAAAGGCATTGAAGATGACGGACGGAGTATAACTGCTTGGATGCACGGTCATGGTGAAGGTGTGACATATCAGGGCTCTCTGGACCATGGCTGCTGCACTGCATTCAGTAGATCTGGACCGTACGCATGCCTTGCCTGCCGGAAGGCCGAAGAAGCAGAGGGACCGGATCGAAACGTCGAAGAAGCACACGCATTGATTGTAAGACGCATGCATGGGGGCCATGCCACGTACAGAGCGTCAGTAACAACAGTAGTGACCAGCAGTGCGTACTTGTTTAATTTTTTGTTGTTGTTGTTGTGCTGCACGGTTGCTGACTTTGCACGATAGAAGGGGAGAAACACGCAGTGCAGTGCAGTGCAGGCCGTCCTGGTAGTGGTCGTCGTCGCAGCACGCACGCCTTGCGTGCACAGGACAGGAACTAAGCAGGTGCGAGGGCGGGCGCTACCGACATGCATGCAGACGACTTCTTCTTCTACTACTGCTGCTGCGAGTGCATATGCTGCGCAGTAGTGCACCGGCACCGGCAGCAGCAGCAGCCAAGGATTCACTACTACTGTGAATATGTGATTAGGGACGGACGAGGTTTCACTACTGCGTGCGCGTGGTGTAGCTATTGCGGCATGTGAGTGCATTCATTGCATGTTTCCACTGTCAGGCCCCGCCGCGTCGAGTGGAAACCAGCGCCCAGCCCAACGATGATGTGATTCTCCGTCTCCATCTGCAGCAGACGGACGGCCACACCGCTCTCTATCGGCCCTTCTTGTTTCCGAACTGTGGTGGATGGAGGCCCTCCGGCGGAGGCACGCACAGCCGTGGACTGGAGAGGGCGTCCACGTCCACGTCCACCACCAACCGGTCGTATCGACCCGGCCCACCGTGCGGACCGCGACGGTCGACGGCGACACTAGCACGGCGTACGTGTCGCCGTCCACGCACCGGCCGGGGGAGGGGCGGGCACGCATCAGCCAGCCAGCACAATGATTCCCTGCAGTTCCGCCCCTGATCTCGGCTCTTTCTTCAACCCCCCACACGCGCGCCCGCGGGCGCCGGAGCCGTGCAGTACCAGGGACCCCCGGTCGCCGTCGAGCCTCCCACTAGTGCCCCACTCCCACTAGTAGATATGACGGGTGGGCATTGTGGCGGTGGCCCCTCCTCTCCCCTCCCTCCTCGTTCGGCCCAGCAAGAGCCTTACTACACGTCGGGTGAGAAAGATACATGGGAAACGAGAAGACAGCCATGGTGCTGCTGGTGCTGCCTCTCAAATCATGGCGTCCAACCTTGGCATCCTTATCTCACCATCAAGGCCGGCACTCGCCACTTGCACCGCACTGTCTCCATTACTCCGCACCATGCATGCATGCGCCAGTGGATCGAGTTTAGCGTGTGCTGGACTGCTGGTCTCTGGTGTATGATTGACTGATAACAGCTTGTTCAGAATATTCCCTCACACATACATTACGCACTGCTGCTGCTCGCGCGTGTGCTCTCTAGTCTTGAATAAATCTACTCTTCGTCTGCTGATAGCGTTCAGTTTTTGATCACTGAGACCGCCGCCGGCATCCAATGTGATGCTGCTGAACTCATCGGTTGGGGCCACTGCATGCGTAAAGTTAATGTATTTGTCTTCACTTGAATTTCTCGGACCAGTGCATGCATGCACCAGAAATATCAGCAGTAGTTCTTCATATAGGATTGGATGGGGGCATGGGGCCAGTGGCGACACACGTGATCAGCCGATCGCTGTTTTATACCACTAAACCGTACGTATTTTATCTCTGAAATAAGAAAAACATGACCTATACGTATTTTAGAATAAATTAAGAGCAGTACCATGTAGTGGTAAGTCGAAAGCTTACTAATTAATATGCTCAGACCCATGATGTTATCCGGCACGTGCAATCCCAATCCATATCCATTTAATCTTAGCCGATCCAGGTTGGTCATGATGGTCGAGCACTGTTTAGCTTAGTGTAATACTAACGTACAATTGCTCGTAGTAGTACTAGTGAAGGGGCACACAGTGTACATAGTACGTCGGTTTCCATCACCTGCCGGCCGGTGCGTGCATTTGAATTCATCTGCGGTGCGCTAATGATTGGCAATAGACATACTAGTAATAGAGTCGTCAGGGTCAGTGTATGTAGGCCACGGTCTTAATTAGTAGTAATCCTGTCCACGCGCGACGCGCGAAGCAACCCGATCTTTTGGTAGGAGTACGTGCGTGTAGTGACACTGACAGGCTTTAAATGGCACCGTGGGCCGTGGGGAGTGGTAGGTGCGTCGCCAATTGGCGTGCCTGTGTGTGTGTGTGGCTCGCCGTCGATCGTCATCGTCTAAAGACATCGATTCGTGTCGTGCGGCGTGTTTGGACCACGTGCCGCCTAGCTAGTGCATGCCTACCTATGGTGCCGGTGCAGGTGCTGCTAGCTGTACGTTGGCGCCTCTTCTAGCTCCGTTTGGCCGGCGGGGGCGTTCCGTACCGCTGCGGCGGTGGCTGGACCCGCTCCGTGCACACTGCACCTGCACGCGCGCGCGCACACCCTAGTCGTACTAGTAGACTATTAGTACAACTACATACCCACACGTACGTGCATTGCACGCACCAGCAAGCAGCGGCCGATGCGTCGCTAGCTAATTGATTACGGGCGGGCGGTGGCCGTGGCTGCCGGATGGACGACTGCAGCATGAGGAGAGCAGTGTTCATCCCGCCCGTACGTGTTCCTGATCCGTAATGGAACGGTGGGTGTTCTGGACCTCGCCGAAATGCGTTGCGATCGAGGAGAGCAGGCACAGACCGCCGCGCCGATCAGTGATGAAGCCACGCCGCCGCCGGCGTCAATCTGCCACAGCCGCGCAGCCGCTGCTTCTCCGTGCATCTGCAGCATGAGCACGAGGCATAAGCGGGCGTAGTACGCCGTACGGTGGAATTTTCTTCAGCTGTCAACGTACTGTACGCCTGACCACCATTTTTGAAAGCGACGAGGAAGAGGTGGAGCGTTGGCGTGCGTGTGGTGTGGTTTCGTCCGCACCGCGGTCGCGGCTCGGCTTGCTTGCGCCCGCCTGACTGCACAGCCTGCCCGCCCGGACTCGGGCCGTCATTTTGCGCACGCATGATTGTCATCCGTACCATGTCTTTTGTTTGGATTGATTACGATTAAGGGCTTGTTCGGTTAGCTCTCAATCCATGTGGATTGAGTGGGATTGGATGGATTTGAATCCCAAACAAGTCAAACTTCTTCTTAATTTTTTCCAATCCCATCCAATCCATGTGTATTGGGAATAACCGAACAAGGTCTAATAGGGAAATTCGTTTCCGGAAACTCTTGCCAACAGTGTCTTTTGTTTGGATTGATTACGATTAATGCCCTGTTCGGTTTTCAGGGATTGGAGCACCGGATTGATTACTATCTTGACTACTTCTCTAATTTATATAGATTTTGATGAGCTGTAACGAATCCTAGTTTATTCCTGTACGACCGAATAGGTCCTAAGAGGGAAATTCGTTCTCCTTTTAACCAAATGAACCCTTAAAGTCATACCTTAGTTTAACACCATTGCTTTTGCACCAGTCTATTAGTAAAAAAGTATAATCCATTACTCCTAGAGAAGGGTAACACTGGGCATAGATTTTAAAATCCACACCTTATGTTTTTGAGCGCTTAGCACCTGGTTGGCACCCTATCTACCCGATTGGAATGACAATGGATCGGGTAAAGCAAAAACCCGCCCGCAATCACAATAGCGAAGTCTAGCTAATGTCGTCCCTGATTGCACCCACGAGTGCTATTCCAAAACCGCACTCAAACCCAATCTCACTTGCTATATGAATTTTTTTTTATTTTTTCCGGCATTTTTAATCACCCAGCCAACTAATTAAAATATGTACTAGACCTTGCAGAAGAGAAACAAGACCAATCAAACAAACATGGTATATTACATACAGTCACGGTTGGGCACCAGAAGTCCTGAACCAATCATGGCGTATATTTCTCTCGTGCGAAACGCGCACACAGGTTGGTAATGGTTTGGGCCAAAACCTGCTTTACTGGTTTGGTTTCCTAATTGGGCTGATACGGTCTGGGTGGGAACGTGGGAATAAACTTGAAACTCTAATGGGCTGGTCCAGTTTGGGGCAACAGCTATAATGGTTTGGTTGGGTCAGCTTGGAGATTGTTTCACAACATTTGCGGTGCTACTTTCTCTCCGGCCTGGCTACCTGTGAGCTCAGCAACTAGGCCTCCCGCATAGGTCGGGCCAGATGGGCTAGATCCCTTGTGGGCCATCTGACACTGCTGTTTGTTGTTTGTCAATGGGTCTTTGCAGTCTGCTTTGCCTGCATCTACGAGGACGCGTCGGTTCCTCTCGTAGTGCGCGTGTGCGTGTACGTGTACGTGTACGCGTACATACGTGTTTCAAAAGCCCCTCAAAATAAGAAGATGCAGTGCCCTGGATGGATACGAGAATATGTTCACCTCTGCTCTCCCTCTACTTCTTGACGTTGGCGTGTACAAACAGCTCAAGTATCATCACTGCTAAACTGCGAAACTTCCACAAGCTTCCAGGGTCGAGCTCTGGGTACAACCTGTCTTCCATGGATGGCCAACCCTGCAAGCGATCCTTCACCTATCACACATGCGCGTGCAACCGTAACCCCCGCTTTTGATCTGTAAAGTAAATTCGTGTTCCCTTGCTTCTTATTTATATCGGTTAAACTTTTGAAGGTCTAACAAGATTTATTAAAGATATTATTAGCTTTTGTATCTCTAAATAAAGTTTATTATAGACCTAAATTCAACTGGCTATATAATAATAATAGTTACATACTGCTATAAATAAATACTAAGTCATTTTAGAGTGAATGACCATCAGCTATAGTGACGAGTATGGATGGTAATGAACCACGATCTAAATGTTTCTTCATAATTAGTATAGATTTTTAATAAATTTTAGTTAAAAACAAACAAATAAATATAGTTCGATTCTAACCTGATTCAACCTTTAAATTTTACAGTGTAAGATTTAGAACACATTACCACCAGAAGTGAAGAATGATATATATGTGGGTAAATGTAGTCAAAAGGCCTTGACCCATAAAAAACGTGAACACTTTACATACTGACATAGGGCCGCACACTGCACAGATACTGTGCAGTTATGCAGGGCAGGGGACTGGAAGGATGAAGACGAGAAACAAAAGGTAACAGAGTACTAATCTTGACACACATGCAGTGCAGCACGTCAGCTTGCTACCAGCTGGAATGGTCTGCACCGGCAGCAAGCCAGCAAAACCTTGCAAGGTAAGCATCGGCCAATCATTACATGCAAAATTTGTTCCTTCGAAAATGATTATATATATCACGACCGGTTTTCAAAACCTCCGCCCCTTTTTTTTTACGAATTTTTAAATCTTGGCTCATTGTTTAGCATCGCTGCTCAATTTTATACATTTCTACTATCAATAAATAATACGATTTTACTACTAGAGAGTGGCAATATCAAGCAACGATGCTAAACTAAGAGCACATATTTAAAAGTCTACCACATCAGCGCCAGCATCAGATGTGGCCAGCCATGATGGCAAGTCAACATCGTGGACGTACCAAGTTTTCAAAACCTCCGCCCCTCTTCTTTTTTACGAATTTCTAAATATTTGCTCATAGTTTAGCATCACTGCACCGATACTAAACTAAGAGCACATATTTAAAAGTCTCTTTTATTCGGCCCATCTCTCCTTACTCCTCCCGCACACCAGCACCACCACCCCATATCAACTCTGTCTTCTTCACGACCAACTCACACTTCAGCGTGCCATAAGATGTCGTATGCTAATGTGTTGAGTTTGACGATCTGCGAAAATAAATTAGAGAGTTTCAGGTCACGCCGGACTATCCGATAAGGAGCGTTGATTCATACAACACAATTATTTGAGTTAGTGTTTCTTCTACCGAGTCATCAAACCCTATAAACAGTGACATCTTCCGACCATGACTAGAGATGTTTTCATGGGCATCGAACTGATCCGACAATGACCATCGAATCATACGCTCCGAATAGTATTTCAAACGACTAGTTTTGACACAGTAGTAAATCGTTACCATTGTGTCTCATCAGATTGTGTGACTTGTTAGATGTGTGAGTGTTGGATGGTTAAACCATCATAAATTTGCCCAAATTTACTATAACAGGTTGGTTCGGTGCTTGTCCTCATAGAACCTCTCAAGCAGAGGGTGTACTTAGGGATGTTAATGGATCCAAATGTTCCTTTATAAACTCTTAGGGCATGTTGGTGACTTGTTCTCAAATGCTTCGAATTAAGAACAAGGCAACATAAAAAGTGTTACACATTAAGGTCCTTCGTCCTTCGAAACATTATGTCCCTTTGGGAAATAATGATTTAGGACGAAGGTTATCATAGACATACCTTCGGGAATATAATAAGTAATGCCGAAGGATTCATATAAAGCATGAAATACAAACATCAACATAAAATCATTTCTATTTTATTAACATGGAGAAATAGAAATGATTTTAAATTACAAATGTACCTTTGGTCCTGAGAGAAGGTAAAAAGTACAAGCGTGATGCAAAAGCCAATGCCAAGTCAGCGTGAACAGTACGGGAGTACTGTTCATCTATTTATAGACGCGGGACGCAGCCCACGTAAAATTACATCCATGTCCATTACATTTGTTAACGGCTTATGGAAATCTGTCGAGGCCCCCGAAGTCTTTTCATCTTTAAGTCGGTTCCCCCTTCTGCCATCGCGCCGAAGCTTCCCTGCGCACAGCTTCGGCTACACTCGACCTTCGTCTGGTTCAGGCTTCGTCCTGGCCGTGCTCCATATTCATAATTCTGGATCCGAAAATACCTGTTCTCATAATCCACTCGGAAAACATTGTCAAATCATGTTTTTGAGGACCTTCGGAGGACGAAGGCCCCCAACAGTAGCCCCTCGCAATATTAATTTGTTTGAAATAATAAATTCAGATTGCGATATGAACGAAGGCTTCATGCCGAAGGTCCGAAAAAACACCTTCCCTTTGCTAGAATAGCAACACTCAATGACAAGTGGGGTCTTTCAACTTTCAACGCATCAAACGTATAAATACGGCCATACCGCAAGCTTATTTTGCACGCTTTCTGGCCAACCACTCTTGCTCATTCATTTTTTAGCTCTTGCACACTGTGATCTGCTAAGCTTTTAGCTTTGAAGCTTCGGCTTTGAAAACAGTTTTTAGTGTTTCCGAAGATGTCTGAAGCTGCCAAGAAGGCTGCTGCTGAAATGAAGCTGAGTCTTGATGAAGAGAAGAACTTAGGGTTTCTTATAGCAATGTCGAAGACCAACACAGAAAAGATCACCAGGGAAATTCTGGAAGGGCTGTCTGAAGATACTGGTGACAGTGAAAGTTACGATGTGGACAGCGGTGGCGAAGACTCCGAAGATCGCCCCTGGCGACCAAGCCATTCAGTGTATGGTAAATCAACTATCAAAGAGAATCATCTTGTTAATATGAGAGGAAGGTATTTCCGGGATCTGTCCATTGTGAGGGCGGACGAAGGGGAAAAAACTTGTCCACACCCTGAAGAAAATGAAGTTGTGGTGTACCGAAGCTTTTTGAAAGCCGGATTGCGATTCCCCTTGAGCAGCTTCGTCGTGGAGGTGTTGAAAATCTTCGAAGTCTATCTTCATCAACTTACTCCAGAGGCTATTATAAGGTTAAATATCTTCGTGTGGGCCACAAGAAGCCAAGGTCTGAAGCCTGACGCAAGAAGCTTCTGTAATGTTCATGAATTATTATATGAAACAAAACCTTGGGGCAAAGAACAGTACCATAACAACTTTGGCTGCTACAGCTTCGTCTCTCGGTCCGGGGCAAGCTGTCCCGTACCAACCTTTCGGAAGAGATGGCCCGGGGATTGGATGACAGAATGGTTTTATGTGAAGAATGACTTATCAGCACGAGAAGACATTAAAGGTATAATTATGCGTCCTATTTGGCAAAGCTTCGGCCTTCGGAGGCCGAAGGTTGAAATGAACGAAGTCGCCGAAGAGTGCCAAAGAGCCTTCGGCGTTGTCTGCTCTTTTATAGGAACAAGGGACTTAGTACAAGAGCATATTGCCTTCAGGGTGTGGCCGCTTGCGGAGAAATGGGAGATGCCGAAGGAAACCATCAAAGAGTCCGACGAAGGCGGACTAGTCAGATTAAAATACACATTCAAATATGGGGACAAATTTGTCGAACCTGACGACGACTGGTTGAAAAACATTGAAATATTAAGTGACGAACTTCTTGGCGCATACTCGAAGGCTGAGAACACTGCGTTATCAGCAGCCTTCGGAGGCCGAAAAAAGAAGAGACTCAATCGGGTGTTTGATGCAATTGGGTTCTTTTACCCTGACTATCGTTATCCCACTCGAGGGCAGAAAAGAAAGAACACAACCTCTGCAGAAGAGGAAGCTGCAACTGCTCCTAGCGAGCCAGAATCAAAGAGAAAGAGGATAAAAGTCCTCACACACCGGCCACGCTATATTGAACCAGCTTCGGTGCCTGAGTTCACCGGAGAAGCTTCTTCGGCCACCGAAGCTGAACAGCCAACCTTGCTGCCAGAAACTGCAGAGATGGCCGAAGCACCATCCACAGGAAAAATGGAAGAAGCGAAAAAGCCGACTAAGGAAAAAACATTAGAAGTTTTGAGTCCTGCAGTAAATATTGAAACAGCAAAAAACCAAAAGGGGCCATCAGTGACCCCAAAAAGGAAAAGAATGGTAAATGTACTAGACGTCTTGGAGACAATTAAGTCTTCAAGCACAATTCCAAAAAAGAGTGTTGAAGTTGCTGAAGCTTCTACTGAAGCTTCGGCTCAACAAGCTGAAGCTGAAGCTGGGCCTTCAGAGCCCTACAAGGAGCAACCTTTTGAAGCCGAAGCAATAAAAATTCCAGAACCAGTATTAGTTGAAGAAACTGACACCGCCATCCCCGAAGCACCTGCCAGCATGCGTGATTACATGATACGACATGCTTCGGGGAAGAAGCTATCTGAAGAAGAAACTCATGAAGCCATCCATTATGCAAAGGAACTAAAATATCCGAAGGGGGCAGTAATATTCAATGGAACGAATGAAGATGACTTCTTATACTGCCTGCCTGACAACAAAGAGCTATCTGTCTGCCGAGAAATGGCCAGAAGTATTGGTTTCCCGAAGCTTGAATCTGGATTAAGCGCCATGACGAAAGAAGATCTCGCAGACAGTCTTGCGTACAACAGCCTGAAGGTATAGGAATTAAACACTTGAAAAACCCCCTTATTTTTACACAACTCATTCCTTTTTTCTTATATGAATTCTTTTTCGTATAGGGCCTGATCCTAAGCAACGCACTAAGAGCCCAAAAGAGCGCCGAAGATGAAAGCTATGAAATTGCGTTTAATAATTTACGCTCCGAAGTTATCAGACTGAGAAACGAAACTTTGGAAAAAGATAAAATTCTGCTTACACTGGTAGATAAAGTGAAAAAAGACGAAGCTGCTTCAAAGGCCCAGGCGGAAGCTCAAAAACGCGAGATTAAAGATCTTCAGAAACGGCTGGCTAGAGCTAAAGAGGAGCGCGCGCTTGAGGAAACGAAACGAGAACTTAGTGATTTTATGGTCAGCAAATTGGAATCAAGAGTTAAGGAGCTTCGCACATCTCAGGGGAAATGCTATGTCAAATCTGTAGAATGTGTGAATAAAATTAAATCCAGCTTCGCCAACGTAGGCGCCTTTTCCAGCGAAGAGAATTTCTCTCGAGGCAATCCCGAAGGTCCGCTGGAATGGATTAGCCACGAAGCAGAGGCCTTCGAAGAGATTCTGAACAGTCGTGGCGACATATGCGCTTTTTCGGGCGCCAGAGGAATTGCTTCTGTCTTAGAGAAGAAAGGTTGCGGGCATGTAAAATTTTTAGCTCAATCCGAAACTACCTTATCTTCCGAAGACATCAAGGACCCCTCGGCCGAAGCAAGCGTGGTTGGTGGCAAATTTTTTACTGATATCTGGAACGACGGCGGTCGAGAAATGGCGCAAGAGATCATCCAAAGTAGCGAAAAAGGCATTCATGACGCCAGAAAAGTAGCAGAAGCTGCCGAAAGGAGTACAGAGCCCGAAAGGCAATTAGGTACCAATTAGTCGCTCTTATTGTGTTGTAATTTTTATTCCAAACTTTGCTCAAGGTTTGCAAAAGTAATGAAGAAATGTTCTCTTCCCTCAGAAACTGCTGGATCAAATGTCGACGAAGAAATTAAACAAATGGCCGAAACTATCTTGGACAAGGTTGTTGACCAACTTCTAAATGAGGCCACCGAAGAAGTATTGAGAGAAGATTAGATGCTATTTGGAAAAATCATTTAAAGTGTAATCTATGTAACACTTTGTACATTTGAATGTAATATACAAGTCTCCTTTCATTATTGAATTCTTTACGATGCATGAAACATTAAATACATACCATTTTTGAGCCTTTGGCGAAAAAAACACCTTCCCTTCTTTTCATGCTTCGTGAAGAAGGCATTCTCCGTTAAAATTATTCTGATGAATCACATCCATGCTTCGTCAAAACATTCTTCGAAGCTATACTCCGAAGCTATACAACTTCGATATTGATCTGATAAAGCTCGCCCATGTTTCGTAAAAATATTCTCCGAAGCTGTATTCCGAAGCTGTACAATTTCGATGTCACTTTCTCAAAGCATCCTTTCGAAGGTTGAGAGTATCTCCTTCTCTTGCCAAATGCAATATGATGTATGATGCTTATGCTATGCAAAATGATGTAATGATGTTATGTTATGCATGTGACATTTGTTCCGGAGATACACATAAAATATATTCGTAAGCTCTGCATTCCCTTGGGAACGTCTTTGGAGCTTCTTCGTCTTTTACTTAGACGGTATCAGCGTTGACTTTTCGCTGTAAGCCTCCCTTAGGAGCTTCTTCGCCTTTTACTTAGGCGGTATCAGCGTTGACTTTTCGCTGTAGGCTCTGCATTCCTTTAGGAACGACTTCTGAGCAGAAAACTTACACTGCGCTCCCTTTGGAACGGCTTTTTGTGATTTCATAAACTTACTCTGCGTTCCTTAGAACGACTTTCTGTTACTCCGAAGGATTTTTAATCCGAAGGTCCTCCTTGGTAACGGAAAAAGTTTTAGGCTTCAGCAACTTAGGCCTGTGGAGCAAATAGATTTTCCTCGTGGGAAACAACGAAATTATTACATGAAAACTATCAATGTTTTTTGCTTCACAGAAAATAAAACTGAATAGAAAAGACTGCTATCAAAGGTAGGATATGTCAATAAATGTGCTTCGACTCTGGCACAGTGCTGTTGACTGTGCGAGCTTCGGACTGTTCTCTGAAGTCCCTCTGATGTGGAGCGTATTGACTCCCTTCTGGCTATTGACCTTGCTGCAATGGAGGTGGAGGCGGAAGCTGCTGCCAGGAAGCTTGAGGTTGACTTGCCGAAGCTACAGAAGCCGCAGGGTGGTTGTCTATGTATTGTGGGACATAAGGCGGATGAAACGAAGCAGTATGCATAACCTGCTTCGACTGAGCTTGTTGAGATGCAGCTTCGGCTAGTTCCTTTTGCTTCTGGATTGTAACATGGCACGTCCTAGTGGTGTGGCCCTTGCCCTCTCCACAGAATAGGCAAAACAGTCTCCTTGGCTGATCTCCGAATCTTCCGCCGAAGCCCCTGGCGCCTCTGCTTCTTGGAGCTGGTGGCCGAAAGAAAGTTTGTTGTTGCCCCGAAGCCTGTGAGGAGCACTGCGGCCTGTTTTGCTGACTCCCCTTATCATCATTCTGAGTGTTGTGAATGGAACGGACATGCCTCGGGTAGTATCTTCCTCCGAAGCCCCTGGTCATCTCAGAAAATCTGAAGGCCTCCTCCCTTCTTTGGCGAAAGTCATTGTCAGCACGAATGTACTCATCCATCTTTTGGAGCAATTTCTCCAAGGTCTGAGGAGGCTTCCGAGCAAAGTATTGAGCTGCAGGTCCAGGACGGAGCCCCTTGATCATGGCTTCGATAACGATTTCATTGGGCACCGTTGGTGCCTGCGCCCTCAATCGTAAGAACCTTCGGACATACGCCTGAAGGTATTCTTCGTGATCCTGAATACACTGGAAGAGGGCTTGAGCTGTAACCGGCTTCGTTTGAAATCCTTGAAAGCTGGTCAGTAACATATCCTTCAGCTTCTGCCATGAAGTGATTGTTCCTGGCCGAAGGGAGGAATACCAGGTCTGAGCAACATTCCTGACGGCCATGACGAAAGACTTCGCCATGATTGCAGCGTTGCCCCCGTACGAAGACACTGTTGCTTCGTAGCTCATCAAGAATTGCTTCGGGTCGGAGTGGCCGTCAAACATGGGGAGCTGGGGTGGCTTATAGGATGGAGGCCAAGGTGTAGCCTGCAGCTCAGCAGACAGGGGAGAAGCATCATCAAAAACAAAATTTCCCTGATGGAAATTATCATACCAGTCGTCTTCGTTGACGAAGCCCTCCTGATGGAGGTCTTTCTGATGAGGCCTTCTGTTCTGCTCATCGTGAGTGAGATGGCGAACTTCCTCAGAAGCTTCGTCAATTTGCCTTTGCAACTCAGCTAGGCGGGCCATCTTCTCCTTCTTCCTCTGCACTTGTTGATGTAGCATCTCCATATCTCTGATTTCTTGGTCTAGCTCTTCTTCCTCAAGCGTCGGGCTAACAGCTTTTCTCTTCTGGCTTCTGGCCTCCCGAAGAGAGACGGTCTCCTGGTTGTGGTCCAGCGGTTGTAGTGCTGCAGCTCCAGCCGCTGAAGCTTTCTTCGGTGCCATAGCGAAGGTCTATAGCTTCCGAAGGTGTTCACGAAGACTCGAAATGGAAGTGAGTTCACCGGAGGTGGGCGCCAATGTTGGTGACTTGTTCTCAAATGCTTCGAATTAAGAACAAGGCAACATAAAAAGTGTTACACATTAAGGTCCTTCGTCCTTCGAAACATTATGTCCCTTTGGGAAATAATGATTTAGGACGAAGGTTATCATAGACATACCTTCGGGAATATAATAAGTAATGCCGAAGGATTCATATAAAGCATGAAATACAAACATCAACATAAAATCATTTCTATTTTATTAACATGGAGAAATAGAAATGATTTTAAATTACAAATGTACCTTTGGTCCTGAGAGAAGGTAAAAAGTACAAGCGTGATGCAAAAGCCAATGCCAAGTCAGCGTGAACAGTACGGGAGTACTGTTCATCTATTTATAGACGCGGGACGCAGCCCACGTAAAATTACATCCATGTCCATTACATTTGTTAACGGCTTATGGAAATCTGTCGAGGCCCCCGAAGTCTTTTCATCTTTAAGTCGGTTCCCCCTTCTGCCATCGCGCCGAAGCTTCCCTGCGCACAGCTTCGGCTACACTCGACCTTCGTCTGGTTCAGGCTTCGTCCTGGCCGTGCTCCATATTCATAATTCTGGATCCGAAAATACCTGTTCGCATAATCCACTCGGAAAACATTGTCAAATCATGTTTTTGAGGACCTTCGGAGGACGAAGGCCCCCAACAGGGCACTAAATAAATTTAGTTCAAAAATGAATTGAAATAGAGCCCGATAATAATCCAATCCTTAAATTTTGTAGTGTAAAATGTATAGCCTATTGTCATCCCTAGGTGTACTAGATGTTGTGCCGTCCTAACACACAAAGACATAGAAATAATTAGAAAAATATAAAATAAACCAAATAACTAGCTAAATATAAAATAATACAACTAAAACCTAAACCCTAAACTAAATATAAATATGCAACCTAAAATAACTAAACTAAATAAATAAAAACATATAACCCTAAACCCTAACTAACGAATATATAAACATAGAACCTAAACTGACTAAACAACTAACTAAAAGCTATACTAATTTCTAAATATAAACCTAAAAACTATAATTTCTAACATATAATGGTAACCTAAACTAGTTTGTAACACAGGCAACTACACGTACAAATCAAGGACAGACCGTAAACAATAGTTTCTAAATGTATCCGATCTACAAAAACTACATACTTTTTTTTTTGAAAAAAAAATAATGGGCTTTGTTGAAATCCTAGGTACCGAGACTAATAATCGAATGAATCATGAAATAATCAAAGGAGTGGAGGCACAACTGTGTTGGGGTGAGATGGCGATCGTCCATTAAAATCCTGGCTGAAAGTCGTTGATTTTGGATGGGAAGGTGGCTGAAAGTCGACGACGAACTCATAACTCGTATAGGTCAACTAGTGGACGAGAGGGCTAGCTAGAGTGGGCTTCATTATTCAGCTGTTTCTCGCGACCGAAGAAGGCGCGCGACGAATCCAACTTTGACGAGCACAATCACATACACGTCGCGGGAAACAAGTTCAGATACAAAGAGGAAGAGACGCTCAGAGGCTGTCGGAACGATGTAAGGCTACGAGCAGTGAGGAACTTTAACCAGAACGTTATAAATATAGAGTTGAATATGCAGTAAAAAACTGTCGCAGTGGTGAACTGTTTGAGTTACTCTAAACGGTATGAGGAAACCAGGAACGCTACTTTCAGAGTACATGCAGCTCTTACTCGAAAAACTGTTGCAGAGTGCCGGAATGCCTAGATCGGAGGAGAGAAGGAAGCGGTTTGTTGGCTGGGAAAAGAATAAAGTTAAAAAAAATGATATAATATGCGATAGTCGGTATAGTGTTGAGATATAGAGTAAACATGACTACAGAGGATTGTGGTATAGAGTAAACATGACTGCTGACGGGGATAGAATATTCCTTTTAGAGTAGAAATTTAGAGTAGTATGAGTGCGGATAGCCTAAACTGTGAATCTGTGATGACATGGGGAATCCAAAAGTCTGGACATGCGGCAAGTGCCAAACCATTTCAAAACGATCCTAATATCCTATAGCTAGCTAGGCAGCTAGCACACGCCCTGAAAAGCACAATATAACAACCAAAATCTTGAGCGATGAGCGAAGTGCGCACCATGAATGAACGAATGAAATGTGCATACGGCCGGACTAGGGACGGACGGACGGACATGCATGGTCCGGTCCCTCCCACGCTGCTAGCCGCCACGCACGCAGGATGCTACAGCAAAACCGCGTTCAAAATTCCACGCTTTGAATCAAACATAACAACACGGGACCAGCAAGTATAAATTTGGAAACCCCACAGCAGATTGAATGACGGCGTGAAAAACATTAAACACACCCTGTCCCCTACAGGCCAGGCCACAGTGTATACGGTCTACTACCTGGTTGAGACCGTAGTACGGACGTACACCGCGTGCAGTCTATTCGGCCACCGTACGCGTACTGCGGGGGGGCCCGATCGGATGGCCGTGCTGGTGCCTGGTGGCGATGCTTCTGTGTGCCTTGGAAAAGGAAGTAGCAGTAGTAGCAGTGATCTGAAAGGGTCGCTGATCCTGATTGCTGGTTTTGGTTGGTTGGCCTCGGATCATGTGCCCCCCAAAGCTAGCTTGCCAGTTGTGGTTTTTAAAACGGGGGTGGCCATGGCCAGACGGATTTGACGCCAGCTGAGCTGTGCCATGTGTGGCTCTGATAAACAATCAGGCTCACAGCGGGAGGGGAACTGGATCACCCCTCTCGCCACACCACACCACACCACATGCTACCTGCACTCGTCATACGTAATAAAACTAAGCATGGTCAAAGGTAGCAATCCTTCATGGACATGGGCCCCATCCCATGGTCATGGCGATGGCGTGGCGTCATCCTTATCATCATGGATGGATGGATATCAGATTCTCAGTGAACTAAAATAGTACGCTAGCAGAACCTCATCAGTCGGAGTGTTTGGAGCACAACTCAACTGCATCTGCATGGAAAATCTCAGTGAGTTTTGATTGCAGACACAGTTTTGACAATGATGCCACGTACAGGCGGGATCGGATTCCGATCGTTGGCGACGATATGGCTCATGGCATGGACTGTCAGTCGCAGTCTCTGGCTCGCTCAATGCTTGCTATACACTTAGTAGCTCTCAACATCCAAATCAACATTTGACGAGCAATCAGCACCAACCCCCCTCTCAACAATCGACCATCCGTTCATTCAGCTTTCGGAGCTCCAGAATCCCATTCGCTTCCTCACATCATGACACGTGGATGCGCTGTTGTTGGCTGTTGCCTGCGAAACGAACCGTGAGCGCGCCATCGACGTGCGTGCCCGCCTGGACTGGATCCCCTGCCGGCTGCCGCTCGTCCTGGTCCCGGGTCCTGGTCCTGGTCCTGGCCTCCTACTAGTTATTGCCGGCGTGATCTGCCGCGCGCAGCGCTGCACCGCGCACATGGCCATGGCGCCCGCTGCTGCCTCTAATATATTCCATTCCATTCCTTTCCGCTCCCGGCTTCCCCTCCGCTGCACTCATAGTCATCCACAGCCACTGCTTCCGCACGCAGCTGCCACATGCCGGACCTCGCCGTGCCGTGAGCGTCAGGCCAACCAGTACCTTCATCCGCTCTCTATACTCTCTTCCTCTGCAAGCCGCCTCCGATGCGGCCGCTCAGTGACGCCTTCTGATTCTGCGCCGCCGGCGCCGCCACTCGTCCGCAGATGGGCAAGGCGGGCAAGTGGCTCAGAAGCTTCCTCCCGGGCAGCAGGAGGGGCAGGGACAACAAGGCCGGGGCGCTCGCGCCGGCGGCGGAGCCCGACCTGGCGCTGGCGCTGCCGCTGCCGGGAGTCGCCACGACGCCGGGGTCCACGCCCGGCGCCAAGGAGAAGCGGAGGTGGAGCTTCCGCCGCCCGGCCGCGGCGGCGTCGCCCGGGCCCGGGTCGGCGGCGGCGGCCAAGGACGTCGCGCGGGGCCACCTCGCGCCCTACGGCTTCCTTGAGCCGCGGGTGGACCCGGACCAGCACGCCATCGCCGTCGCCATCGCCACCGCCGCCGCGGCCGAGGCGGCCATGGCGGCTAAGCAGGCCGCCGCCGTCGCCGCCAGGCTCTCCATGTCCGCGCCGGGGTCCAAGCGCACCGTCATCGGAATCGAGGAGGCCGCCGCGATAAAGATCCAGGCCGTCTTCAGATCCTACCTGGTAAGTACTAGGCTGGCTATCAGTTGACTTGACCTCGCTCGTTAGTCGTATCGGTATCGCATCGTCGTATCCACTGCTGAGTGCTGACTTCACCTCAATCGTATCACTTCGATCCTTGGGCTGCGTGACGTGCCGTGACGTCTCTTTCTGTGTGTCTGCCACACTCTGGCTGCAGGCGAGGAAGGCGCTGTGCGCGCTGCGCGGGCTCGTCAAGCTGCAGGCGCTGGTGCGCGGCCACCTGGTGCGGCGCCAGGCCAGCCACACCCTGCGCTGCATGCAGGCGCTCGTCGCGGCGCAGAACAGGGCGCGCGTCGAGCGCCTCCGGATGCTCGAGGACGAGAAGCCCGTCCGGACACCGCGGACGACGCCGGGCCGGCGCAGCTCGCCGCACCACCCCCGGTTCCGCCACCACCACCAGGTACGTCACGACCCCTCCCGACGCTCTCGACACCTGGCAAACCGCAGCCATCCGAACAGAACAGGGGAGCCAGAGAGTCTGACTGACCGGCAATGCGCGTGCAGGACACGGCGGAGGACAACGTCAAGATCGTGGAGGTGGACACCGGCGCCGGCGGACCCGAGGCGCACGGCACGCCGCGCACGTCCCGGCGCAGCAGCTGCTACGCGACGCCGCTGTGCCGCACGCCGTCCAAGAACGACCTGTACCAGAAGATCTCGCCGACGCCGTCCGCGCTCACCGACGCCAGCGCGCGCACGTACAGCGGCCGGTACGACGACTTCTCCTTCGCCACCGCGCGGGCCAGCCCGTACCGCTACGCGCCGTCGAGGCAGCAGCAGCAGCAGCAACAGCACGACGACAAGCCCTCGGCGGAGTACGCGCTGCTCGTGCCCAGCTACATGGCGAACACGGAGTCGTCGCGAGCCAAGGCGCGGTCCCAGAGCGCGCCAAGGCAGCGGCTGTCAGTGTCGTCGGCCGCCGCCGAGGCGGCCTGGCAGCCCAGCGGGCGGCGCAGGGCGTCTCTAGAGGCGCAGGCGCAGGCGACGCCGGCCCCGCGCGGGCAGGCGCCCCGTTACGGTCCCGCGCGCGTGCAGCGGTGCCCGTCGCAGGCCAGCGCGCCCGCGGCGTGCCCCTGGGGCGCCAGGCTCGACCGCTGGAGCGCGTCGGTGCACGACAGCGAGTGCGGGTCCACAAGCACGGTGATGACCGCCGCCACTACCACGTACTGCTGGTCGTTGGCCACCGACACCGCCGGCATGGCTTAGAGCCTTGTAGACGACGACAATGGCAGTCGCAGGCGGGGTCTCACTCTGTCACTCACATGGTTTCTGCAGCGGGAAGATGAAAAGCTGCCGGGCCTTTAGCTTGTAGGGATGGGACGTCGGGAGGCTGCTGAGTACTGGATTCTCTCTAGTTTAACAGTAGAAGAAGCTCAAGCTGGGCTTCAAGTCTGCGAGTTTCTGCAAAATCTGTATGTGTGAGTGTGATGTTCCTAGGGTTTGGATAATTTGATGAGACTGGTGTTTTTGAGTGCCAAGAATCAAGCATTGTGTATTGCTGCCGGGGTAGAGAAGAAGACGTTTCAGTGTCTTGTTGTTACAGACTACAGAAGTACAGAGTGAGCAGCGTGCTGTCCTTGAACGATCCTTTTTTCAGGTTGAGAGGATGCTCTGTCGTCGACTCGTCGTCAGCAAACAGAAGCCGCTTTCAGGAACCTGTTGCTGACGAAGGGTCATGTACTCATGTTTGACCTTTCCTATGCAATCGGACTACCCGTCACTGTAAATGCAGTCCCTACTCCACCCAGTGGCTGATCCGAAAATAGGCTGAGGTGGTGACCTGGTGAAGGCAGTACTAGATAGTAGATAGACTCATTTTTCTCTATTTTTATTTTTCTTCCTGTGTATTTTTCCTCTAGCCTCCACCTCTTTCTCCAAATAGTTTCCCGAGAGGGAGGTTTAGTTTTTCTATAGCTACTTTGAAAAAACTGTTTTTCTGTAGTACCAAATTTAAAGCGGTCTCGACCCCGCTTTTGCTACTTATCCAAGTTCATCATATTAATAAACAATGTAGCAAATAGAAATTAAATAAGAGTACAAACAATTAAGTGATATAATAAAAAATAAATCATTTTAATAAAAACATTACTAAAAATGAAATTGTAAAATCGATTTATTTGTAATACCTTAGAAACACAAATATGAAAATCGATTTTTTGATTAAACATATTGGTTAAGAGATATAGTTAAAAAAGCACGTATAACACAATATATAATTTGTTTACAGTGGACAAATATGTTCAGATAGGAACTTTGTAAATTTAAGAACTTGATTTAAGGAGCTGTTGAAGCAGGGTTTTTGTGAACATTTCTCTAAACCCAAAATATAGGATGTATTTTTGGGAACCATTGAAGATGTTCAGCGTGGACATGATTGTTGAGAAATACGTTACCACGGATCACCAGATCCGCTCCCTTCCCTCCCGTCAGCAGTAGAGGCGCAAGAAGATGTAGAGAACACATCTCCCTTCCCATAAGCACGACAGAGGAAACACACGAGACACTGGATATAGGGTTGGGCCTCTGGCCTCTTTCTGATCTCTATTCCATATGAGGGGTACAGGTTCTATATATAGAGACGCGATAGCCCTCAGGGCTATATTCGGTATTTGCCCACATAACCCTTCATTAGGGTTTCTCAACACTCCCCCTTGGGCGAATACCGCGACCAACACATGCCTCGTTAAAACTCCAAAAAACCCAGTGGGAAAATATGGAGAAAGAGTGCATGGTGATACAAATTGCATTTGCACTTTGTTGCCTCGTTAAAAACCTCATGTGAGAAACTTCAAGAAAACTCACCAAGTGAAAAAGAGTACAACAGCTGTCATCGGGACAAATTTCGATCCTCTGGGATCTAGATTCTACTGAATCTTCTACAAAGGCTAACTTTAGAAATATGCTCCCCCTGATCCTTGCAAAACTGTATCAATATGGCAAAATATTTTCTTCTGGAAGTATATGCACATATAGATTTAGCAAACAGATTGCATATCCTTGCAAAGATTATTTCAGGAACTTCACCTCAACTCACTTCTAGGATACACGAGGTAAGTGCACGTATCAACATAAATAAGCCACTTCGACTAGTGGTGTTCGATCGACTAGATCTACATATTTGATAGAAACTTCCATAAAGGTTCACATATTGATCATCAAGCTGACGCCTTCAGGGCATAGAATATGACATTTATTGTCACACGATTGTGATCAATATAAGCATTCGCTCCCCCTGACGATGACATATGTTAAAGTCGTTATCCCTCATAACTTAACCATATTCTTCAAGATATATATCTCATTGTTCATCTGGAATAACGAGAATGGACGAGGTTGGGGTGCTATCATTTTCTATCTTACACCACAATTTATACATAGTAGTGCAAAGCAAGTAACATGTCCTTATATAGGACTTAGGGGATAATATAGTTGCAATAGTACATATTATAAATATGACACATCGCTCCAGGCGTTCATCCATTGCAACATCTATGATGGTGTATTAAAAGTCCATCAAAAATTGTAATCCATCAGGGATTTTTCATCGATCAGATACATCGTTATAGTCTGTCATTCTGGCACAATGGGGATATTTTTGCCAGTAACACCTAAACCTTATAGGTTTCTGCCATCGGGGCTTTAGAGGATACCGTAATTCCACATCAAGTGGAAAATACCATGAGTAAAACTCGTGGAATGCACATGTGCTTATTCGGTGAACTTCAAGTCCTTTGGTACCTCATCTTATTCTTTTTCGGGTCTGTATGGGTCTTTATCCCTTTATCGGGATTAACAAATTTTGGTGTTCAACTCAGACTTTATTTCTTCTAGAAAGGTTCCATCAGGGAACTGTAATCTCAACTAGTAGATATTCTCTCTACACTTGAGAATGGTCATTCATCAGGAACGCATTATTCAGTATGAGATTTATATGTTGCATATTTATAATTCAAGAATATGAGTCCTCCTTGGATCTCATGACAGATCTTCTGAACCCTATTAACTGCATAGTTTAATTCATGCCATTTGCCAGATATATATTACATAGCGGAACAGTGTTTATTCAACACATATGTGGGATGGGTCTCTCACAAGACCACTTGAACCATCGCATTCACCACACATTATTTCAATAGTGCCCATAAATGTCCGAACTTCAAGCTCGTGACTTTCATTTTGCGATTATTGGTTCAGCCCTGATTGCATTTATCAATGACCCGATAAGAGAGCTTAAAGCACTCATGCCTAGGACTTTGTTTTGGATCCCTTTGCAATCTAGAGAGGCAAGATAGGTGTCGACACATTTGTCTCCCACATTTAATAATGATCTTCGTCATTTCCCAAAACGAAAGGTTCATTGTTCCGTATTCCCAGCACAATGATATTGCGCGCATTGCTAGGAATTTCATCATCAAGATGAACCTCTTTGTGAGGCAAATCACCATCAGGGTGAATTAATCAGAGGAGAGTTATCACAGACCACGTGAATCTGCAATCAGAACATATGCTTTGACTAAGGCCAATGGACCATATCCGCAGGCGTCCCCGCAGAATAGATCAAATACCAATAAGTCAAATGTGGATATGATATTAATCTCGGGTATATCCACATCTACATCAGGTAGAAGCATTCAGACCAATATGGTTACTCCTCAACGATTTCTGGCAAACTCCATATATACAGGAGTACACACCGAACGACAGGTTCAGTTTGGCTTTTGTGCGTTTGAAAGGGAAATGTGCCTTTGGGCCATTTCTAAGTATTTTGGTGATTGAGTGCAAACACAAGTGCTTAATGTGAAAATATGCCCATGGATGAACAAAGTGCAAATCACAAGTTAAGGTATGTTTCTAAGCCTTAGTACATTGGTTTTGTGTACTAATATATTTGTCTAAGTGTTAGAAACAGATAAAAGAAGATAAGAGAAGACTTAGCTGTGTACAGCCAAGGGACTGTTTCGGTCTGGGGGCACCGGACTGTCCGGTGGTGCACCGGACAGTGTCCGGTGCACCAGGCTGCCTCGGCCGAACAGGCCGCTCTCGGGTTTTTCTCCGGCGACTTCGGCTAAAATTCACCGGACTGTCCGGTGTGCACCGGACTGTCCGGTGAGCCAACGGTCGGCCGGGCCAACGGTCGGCCGCGCGATCGGCGCGCGACACGTGGCCGAGCCAACGGTCGGAAGGAAGCACCGGACTGTCCGGTGTGCACCGGACTGTCCGGTGCGCCAGATCTGCAACGGTCGGCAACGGTCGGCTTCGCCAATTAAGGAAAGGAATCGGGCACCGGACACTGTCCGGTGTGCACCGGACTGTCCGGTGCGCCCGACGACAGAAGGCAAGGATAGCCTTCCAGATGTGCTCTCAACGGCTCCTAGCTGCCTTGGGACTATAAAAGGGACCCCTAGGCGCATGGAGGAGTATACCAAGCATTCCTTGAGCACTCTTGATCACTCACACATCAATCTCGCGCACTTGTTCGACATTCTAGTGATTTGAGCTCCGTTCTAGTGTGCTAGTCTTTTGAGCTCAAGTCTGGGTCTTGTGTGTGCGTATTCGCTGTGATCTTTGTGTTGTGTGTGAGCTGCTAATCCCTCCCTTGCTCTGTGATTCTCTGTGAACATCTTTTGTAAGGGCGAGAGGCTCCAAGTTGTGGAGATTCCTCGCAAACGGGATTGAGAAAAGAAAAGCAAGAACACCGTGGTATTCAAGTTGATCATTGGATCACTTGAGAGGAGTTGAGTGCAACTCTCGTCCGTCGGGACGCCACAACGTGGAGTAGGCAAGTTTTGTACTTGGCCGAACCACGGGATAACCACTGTGTCATCTCTGTGATTGAATTCTTGTGGTTATTGTGTTTTGACTCCTCTCTAGCCACTTGGCCATACTTGTGCTAACCCTTAACAAGTTTTTGTGGCTTAAGTTTTGAAGTTTTACAGGATCACCTATTCACCCCCCCCCCCCTCTAGGTGCTCTCAATTGGTATCAGAGCCGTTCTCTTCAAGAAAGGGACTAACCGCCCGAAGAGATGGATCCTAAGGGGAAGGGAATTGTGATCAACGACAAGGAGAAGGAGTCCTTCGTCAACGAGCCAAGGGATGACAAGTCCAATAACTCGGGCTCGGGCCACAAGCGAAAAGATGGGAAGAAGAAGAAGACAAGACGCATCAAGGAGATCGTCTACTACGACAGCGATGAGTCCTCTTCTTCCCAAAAGGACGACGACCACGACTACAAAAAGACGGTCAATTCGAACTTTTCATTTGATTATTCTCGTATTCAACATAGTTCGAATTCGCATTTGCTTTCCATTCCTCTTGGCAAACCCCCACACTTTGATGGGGAGGACTACGGATTTTGGAGTCACAAAATGCGTAGTCACTTATTCTCTCTCCATCCAAGCATATGGGAGATTGTGGAGAATGGAATGAAATTTGATAGCTCGGATAGCCCTATGCTTATAAATGAACAAATTCATAGAAATGCACAAGCTACTACTGTTCTCTTAGCATCTTTGTGCAGGGAAGAATACAATAAGGTGAGTGGCTTGGACAATGCCAAGCAGATATGGGACACCCTCAAGATCTCTCACGAGGGGAACGACATCACCATGCTCACCAAGATGGAGTTGGTGGAGGGCGAGCTTGGACGATTCGCCATGATAAGGGGAGAGGAGCCAACTCAAACCTACAACCGGCTCAAGACCCTTATCAACAAAATAAGGAGCTACGGAAGCACGCGTTGGACGGATCACGACGTCGTCCACCTAATGCTCAGGTCCTTTACCATTCTTGATCCTCATCTCGTGAACAATATTCGTGAGAATCCCAGGTACACGATGATGACGCCCGAGGAAGTGCTTGGAAAATTCGTGAGCGGGCGGATGATGATCAAGGAGGCAAGATACGTTGACGACGCATTGAACGGTCCTCTCCACGAGCCTCAACCCATTGCTCTAAAGGCAACGAGGAGCAAGGAGTCGCTACCTAGCAAGGTGGCGCAAGTTGAGGCGGCCGGGCTCAATGATGAAGAGATGGCTCTCATCATTAAAAGATTCAAGACGACGCTAAAAGGTCGAAAGGGACAGCCAAGCAAGGCCAAGACCAAGGGAAAGCGATCATGCTTCAAATGCGGTAAGCTTGGTCATTTTATTGCTAACTGTCCCGAAAATGATAGTGACCAGGAGCAAGGGAAAAATGGGAAGAGAGAGAACAAGAAGGCTTACAAGAAGGCCAAAGGCGAAGCACACCTTGGAAAGGAGTGGGATTCGGATTGCTCTTCGTCCGACTCCGACGACGAAGGACTCGCCGCCACTGCCTTCAACAAATCGGCTCTCTTCCCCAACGAGCATCACACTTGCCTCATGGCAAGGGAAAAGAAGGTAATCACTCGTAATGCTAATACTTATGATTCTTCTAGTGATGATGAATCTAGTGAGGATGAAATTGATTACTCTAGTTTATTCAAGGGATTGGATAGAACTAAGATAGCTAAGATTAATGAGTTGATTGATGCCTTAAATGAAAAGGATAGAACCTTAGAGAAACAAGAAGACCTCTTATATGAAGAACATGATAAATTTGTTAGTGCTCAAAATTCACTTGCTCTAGAAGTTAAAAGAAATGGAATACTTTCTTGTGAACTTTCTACTTGTAATGAAACCATTTCTTCTTTAAAAGGTGAAATTAAAGATTTAACTACTAAACTAGAAGTAGCAAGTAACTCGTATGTTGAAAATATTACAATTTGCACTAGGTGTAAGGATTTTGATGTTAATGCTTGTAGTGAACACTTAGTTTCCATTTCAAAATTAAGTGATGAAGTGGCTAGTCTTAATGCTCAACTTAAGACTAGCAAAAGTGATTTTGAAAAACTAAAATTTGCTAGGGATGCCTACACGGTTGGTAGACACCCCTCAATTAAGGATGGACTTGGCTTCAAGAGGGAAGCCAAGAACTTAACAAGCCATAAGGCTCCCATTCCCGCCAAGGAGAAAGGGAAGGCCCCTATGGCTACTAGTGCTAAGAGGAACCATGCCTTTTTGTATCATGAAAGAAGACATACTAGAAATGATGTTTTTGATTCACATGCTTATGACTCTTATGCTATGACTGCTTCTAGTTCTCATGTTATGCATGATAGAAATATGTTTAGAAGAAATGTTGTTCACCAAATGCCTAGGAAAAATGTAGTTCATAATGCTCCTAGGAAAGTAGTAAATGAATTTTCTACAATATATCATGCTTTGAATGCTTCCTTTGCAATTTGTAGAAAGAATAGAAAGATAATTGCTAGGAAGTTAGGGGCTAAATGCAAAGGTGATAAAACTTGCATTTGGGTCCCTAAGAAGATTTGTGCTAACCTTGCAGGACCCAACATGAGTTGGGTACCTAAGACCCAAGCCTAAATTTGCCTTGCAGGTTTATGCATCCGGGGGTTCAAGCTGGATTATCGACAGCGGATGCACAAACCATATGACGGGGGAGAAGAAAATGTTCACCTCCTACGTCAAAAATAAAGATTCCCAAGATTCAATCATATTCGGTGATGGGAATCAAGGCAAGGTAAAAGGGTTAGGTAAAATTGCAATTTCCAATGAGCATTCTATTTCCAATGTGTTTTTAGTAGAGTCTCTTGGTTACAATTTACTATCTGTTAGTCAATTGTGCAGCATGGGGTATAATTGTCTATTCACTGATGTAGATGTGTCTGTCTTTAGAAGAAGTGATGGTTCACTAGCTTTTAAGGGTGTATTAGACGGCAAACTTTATTTAGTAGATTTTGCAAAAGAAGAGGCCGGTCTAGATGCATGCTTAATAGCTAAGACTAGCATGGGCTGGCTGTGGCATCGCCGCTTAGCACATGTGGGGATGAAGAACCTTCACAAGCTTCTAAAGGGAGAACACGTGATAGGACTAACTAATGTTCAATTCGAAAAAGATAGACCTTGTGCAGCTTGTCAAGCAGGGAAACAGGTGGGAGGCTCTCATCACACCAAAAATGTGATGACGACATCAAGACCCTTGGAGATGCTGCATATGGACCTTTTTGGACCCGTCGCCTATCTGAGTATAGGAGGAAGTAAGTATGGTCTAGTAATTGTTGATGACTTTTCCCGCTTCACTTGGGTGTTCTTTTTGCAGGATAAGTCTGAAACCCAAGGGACCCTCAAGCGCTTCCTCAGGAGAGCTCAAAATGAGTTTGAGCTCAAGGTGAAGAAGATAAGGAGTGACAACGGGTCCGAGTTCAAGAACCTTCAAGTGGAAGAGTTTCTTGAGGAGGAAGGGATCAAGCATGAGTTCTCTGCTCCCTACACACCACAGCAAAATGGTGTGGTAGAGAGGAAGAACAGGACGCTAATCGACATGGCAAGGACTATGCTTGGAGAGTTCAAGACCCCCGAGTGCTTTTGGACGGAAGCCGTGAACACGGCTTGCCACGCCATCAACAGGGTCTACCTTCACCGACTCCTCAAGAAGACGTCGTATGAACTACTAACCGGTAACAAACCCAGTGTATCTTACTTTCGTGTATTTGGGAGCAAGTGCTACATTCTAGTGAAGAAGGGTAGAAATTCTAAATTTGCTCCCAAAGCTGTAGAAGGGTTTTTGTTAGGTTATGACTCAAATACAAAGGCGTATAGAGTCTTCAACAAATCATCGGGTTTGGTTGAAGTCTCTAGCGACGTTGTATTTGATGAGACTAATGGCTCTCCAAGAGAGCAAGTTGTTGATCTTGATGATGTAGATGAAGAAGATGTTCCGACGGCCGCTATACGAACCATGGCGATTGGTGATGTGCGACCACAGGAACAAGAAGAGCAAGATCAACCTTCTTCCTCGACCATGGTGCTACTCCCAACTCAAGACGATGAACAGGTTCATCAACAGGAGGCGTGTGATCAAGGGGGAGCACAAGATGATCAAGTGATGGAGGAAGAAGGGCAACCGGCACCTCCAACCCAAGTTCGAGCGATGATTCAAAGGGATCATCCCGTCGACCAAATTCTGGGCGACATTAGCAAGGGAGTAACTACTCGATCTCGATTAGTTAATTTTTGTGAGCATTACTCCTTTGTCTCTTCTATTGAGCCTTTCAGGGTAGAAGAGGCCTTGCTAGATCCGGACTGGGTGTTGGCCATGCAAGAGGAGTTAAACAACTTCAAGCGCAATGAAGTTTGGACACTGGTGCCTCGTCCGAAGCAAAATGTTGTGGGAACCAAGTGGGTGTTCCGCAACAAACAGGACGAGCACGGGGTGGTGACGAGGAATGTCGATGATGGGCGAGTTGAACTACTTCCTTGGGTTCCAAGTGAAGCAACTCAAGGACGGCACCTTCATCTCCCAAACGAAGTACACGCAAGATCTGCTAAAGCGGTTTGGGATGAAGGACGCCAAGCCCGCAAAGACTCCGATGGGGACCGACGGACACACCGACCTCAACAAAGGAGGTAAGTCCGTTGATCAAAAAGCATACCGGTCAATGATAGGTTCTTTGCTTTACTTATGTGCTAGTAGACCGGATATTATGCTTAGCGTCTGCATGTGTGCTAGATTACAATCCGATCCTAAGGAGTGTCACTTAGTGGCGGTGAAGCGAATTCTTAGATATTTGGTTGCTACGCCTTGCTTCGGGCTCTGGTATCCAAAGGGGTCTACCTTTGACTTAGTTGGATACTCAGACTCCGACTATGCTGGATGTAAGGTCGATAGGAAGAGTACATCGGGGACGTGCCAATTCTTAGGAAGGTCCCTGGTGTCATGGAACTCTAAGAAACAAACATCCGTTGCCCTATCCACCGCTGAGGCCGAGTATGTTGCCGCAGGACAGTGTTGCGCGCAACTACTTTGGATGAGGCAAACCCTCAGGGACTTTGGCTACAATCTGAGCAAAGTCCCACTCCTATGTGATAATGAGAGTGCTATCCGCATGGCGGAAAATCCTGTTGAACACAGCCGCACAAAGCACATAGACATCCGGCATCACTTTTTGAGAGACCACCAGCAAAAGGGGGATATCGAAGTGTTTCATGTTAGCACCGATAACCAGCTAGCCGATATCTTTACCAAGCCTCTAGATGAGAAGACCTTTTGCAGGCTGCGTAGTGAGCTAAATGTCTTAGATTCGTGGAACTTGGATTGAATTGTAGCATACATGTGTTTATGCCTTTGATCATGTTCATTCTGCATTTTGTTGTTTATTGTGGTGCTCAAGTTGTACAAACACTCCCTGGACCTCACAAGTCCGTTGCAAAGTGATGCACAGTTTTAGGGGGAGATGTGTTACAACTTGACCCTTTGAGACTAACCATATGCTTGAGTTTGTTTGACTTAGACTCGAAGGAGGATTGAAAGGGAAAAGGTGGACTTGGACCATGAAAGACTTCCACTGCACTCCGATGAGAGGGTAACTAATTCCAAGTTCATCTCATGAACTCTTATTGCCATTTGATCTTAATTGAAGATTTTTGTGAGGCAATGGGGTTAAAGGGCCAAGATTGATCCCGTTTTGGTGCTTGATGCCAAAGGGGGAGAAAATAAAGGCCAAAGCGATAAATGGATCAGCTACCACTTGAGAGATTTTGAAAATAGTAGAATAGAGCTTTTTGTTTTAGCAAAACTCTTTTATTGTGTCTCTTGTCAAAAGTTGGCTTCTTGTGGGGAGAAGTGTTGATTATGGGAAATAGGGGGAGTTTTTGAAATCTTTGATCAATCTCTTTTGGAATGACTCTCTTTGTGCTTCGACATGTGTGTTTGACTTAGAGATAGAGATTTGAATTTGATTTGCAAAAACAAACCAAGTGGTGGCAAAAGATGATCCATATATGCCAAAATTGAATAAAACTCAAAGTCAGTTTTTATTTGAAGTGATTTTGCACTTGTTCTAGTTGCTTTATGTTGTGTTGGCATAAATCACCAAAAAGGGGGAGATTGAAAGGGAAATGTGCCTTTGGGCCATTTCTAAGTATTTTGGTGATTGAGTGCAAACACAAGTGCTTAATGTGAAAATATGCCCATGGATGAACAAAGTGCAAATCACAAGTTAAGGTATGTTTCTAAGCCTTAGTACATTGGTTTTGTGTACTAATATATTTGTCTAAGTGTTAGAAACAGATAAAAGAAGATAAGAGAAGACTTAGCTGTGTACAGCCAAGGGACTGTTTCGGTCTGGGGGCACCGGACTGTCCGGTGGTGCACCGGACAGTGTCCGGTGGTGCACCGGACAGTGTCCGGTGCACCAGGCTGCCTCGGCCGAACAGGCCGCTCTCGGGTTTTTCTCCGGCGACTTCGGCTAAAATTCACCGGACTGTCCGGTGTGCACCGGACTGTCCGGTGAGCCAACGGTCGGCCGGGCCAACGGTCGGCCGCGCGATCGGCGCGCGACACGTGGCCGAGCCAACGGTCGGAAGGAAGCACCGGACTGTCCGGTGTGCACCGGACTGTCCGGTGCGCCAGATCTGCAACGGTCGGCAACGGTCGGCTTCGCCAATTAAGGAAAGGAATCGGGCACCGGACACTGTCCGGTGTGCACCGGACTGTCCGGTGCGCCCGACGACAGAAGGCAAGGATAGCCTTCCAGATGTGCTCTCAACGGCTCCTAGCTGCCTTGGGACTATAAAAGGGACCCCTAGGCGCATGGAGGAGTATACCAAGCATTCCTTGAGCACTCTTGATCACTCACACATCAATCTCGCGCACTTGTTCGACATTCTAGTGATTTGAGCTCCGTTCTAGTGTGCTAGTCTTTTGAGCTCAAGTCTGGGTCTTGTGTGTGCGTATTCGCTATGATCTTTGTGTTGTGTGTGAGCTGCTAATCCCTCCCTTGCTCTGTGATTCTCTGTGAACATCTTTTGTAAGGGCGAGAGGCTCCAAGTTGTGGAGATTCCTCGCAAACGGGATTGAGAAAAGAAAAGCAAGAACACCGTGGTATTCAAGTTGATCATTGGATCACTTGAGAGGAGTTGAGTGCAACTCTCGTCCGTCGGGACGCCACAACGTGGAGTAGGCAAGTTTTGTACTTGGCCGAACCACGGGATAACCACTGTGTCATCTCTGTGATTGAATTCTTGTGGTTATTGTGTTTTGACTCCTCTCTAGCCACTTGGCCATACTTGTGCTAACCCTTAACAAGTTTTTGTGGCTTAAGTTTTGAAGTTTTACAGGATCACCTATTCACCCCCCCTCTAGGTGCTCTCAGCGTTTAATAGAATATCGAGACATTACATTATATGGGCATTCCTCCCCCTAATGCCGAGATGTTCTAAAAGCATACAGATAAAATCCCCAACCACAATCATCCAGTTGTGGCCAATATATGCTATTGTGGTGATTTATTTGGGAAATCTTACGCACATTACAAATAGTGGTTTTATGCAGTGAGCTTTGGACTTAGATTAATGTAGTGGCATGAATACTACATATTTGTCCTTCAACATGAAGGGTTAGTCTCAACATTCAGCGAGACACGCAACAACAAGTTGCTTAATGGTTACAATTCTGCAAACTTATTGTTATTATTACCAAATGCACAGTCAATCATTAAGATTTAGACTAACATGCACAACACTTATTTAATCCATAAGGCATCTTCAGGGGCTCATGAATACCATTCGTCGTTTTGAGCCATTAGTTGACTTCAGATCAACAAGTAAAATGACCATCAGGGTCTAACGCTCACAAAGACATTCACTGGTTGTATTGTTCTTTGAGGCACATAGGAAAAATGTGTGTGCTTATATTGGTAGTAAAGTGCACGGCATCAGGCCAATGCTGCCAAGCAAAGATTTTTATATGCAGAGATGTATAGTCCAGCTCATTTTATTATTGCCCATGGTTTACCCAATTACTCATACCGTTCTGAAATTGGGTATCGATTTATGCAACATTTTTAGGTATTATAATTTTGAGAGAGAATTTATAACAATAGTTAATAAATTGTGATGCTGCCAGCAGGGCAAACATTTCTCCTCATATTATATACCAATTTGTTCTATATAGCATTATTTCGATCTCTTTATTGTTCAGCAAAAAGAGAAACTTTGGAATAGAACAGACAGGGCCAAGAATTCATTTTATCTGGGAAAATCACCATATAACTAGCTTTTGATGAAGCAAATGATGATAACTGCTTGGCAAGAATGAAAATAGGACTGGTGTCCGCCAGGATCCATCTTCAACAACAGATATTACTGCTCTCATACGAAGAAATCATCAGGAGTAGAGAGGATACAATAGGTCTCTACAAGATCTTCATATTTCTATCACAAATTATCATCACTAGTAGTCTAATGGTCAAGACATATGACTCTTCTGGCTCCGAGGACCAAGGACATGTTAATGTCTAATTTAGCTTCAAGCTCTGTTGTGATGTGGGATTTCATAGTTATTTGTCTACTCTTCTCACTTCTGGTAGATCGGAGGTAGATAATGGTAAGCATGCCAAAGGGTGGAATTCAATGTAGTTCGGCTACATAAACCCCAGGTATGTGTTCATTCAGAACCGACCTTTACCATTTAGCTTACAATGTATACCAAACTTGTCAAAGGACTATCCCGAGTCAATTCAGTGACTATAAATATTTACAATTCCGAGAGATGTATGCGACACAAGCATATAGGTCTTAGATAGAACGAGTAAAGTGGTTCGAGGGAAACACACTATGGTTTTCACACCAACATAGTGATTTTTTTTTGAGAATAACCTCTCGGTATACTCGCAACTTCGTGTTGCTAGCGGTTAAATGTTCTTTTATCTCATAGTTTGCTTCATGTCATCCAGCGATAAAGAGAGCAATGTGCTAACATCTGGTTGAGCAATGTATGACTGAGATTTCTGATCTTAAATCATTTGGTAAGGTCTTTTTGCTTACTAATATAATCCCAATTTGTGATATCTTCTATGCCAAAAAGGCTTCATGCATTATATATCTTCGGGTTACTACGGGTAAAACTTTATGCATGAGGAGAGAGCAGAGAGTTAACTTATCCATGTTCTGTTGTATTTCAATTTAATTTCCCAGATTATTCAAGCACTATAGAGCTTGATATAGTTGTTATGGCCACTTGGCAATATAAATAAATATATGATGCCACACAACACAAGCAAATAAAATATAGAGCTAAATAAAATTGTTTACGAAGGTTGCGTTATGATGTGACTTCAGGGGCTTGAATAACCCACCACAATCTACGCGAGTACAAGCTCTAGTGTATGTGGCGTCAACGCGTGTGCGACCATCAGGGCTACGACAACACAACACGCCTTCGTAATAAGTGCAACAGGCAAAATTATTGCTCGATAATTGGGATACACGATAAATCCACGCAACGTGCGCAACAGGCGCAATTGTGGCTCGCGGCAGACAGACAGAGCCTACAGGGCATGCAAAAAATACGCGATTCAGCGATGACGGTCTGACTCAACGGGAGCAATCCGATTAATAGAGAGCGCGACATAGCAATCACATGACACAGCCAAGTTCGAACGGCACAAATACTGCGTCGTGTTGCCAGGGCGCAGCCAGTGCTCAGCCAATGCCATAACTCGGTCGATTAATAACGTAGTCTGATCGACGTGTTTGAATACCCACTATACAATTTAATCGCTCGACGTGAGTCCAAAAACTCAACATATCATAAATATTTAGAGCGATTTAAGTATGCACAGACAGTACGATATTGCCTTCACATGCATTCTAATATTTCTGCTATATATTTACCACCGAGAATAGAGCAGGAAGATAATACTAGAATTAATACATGAGCATAACACATCATGTGTAAAACACAATTTTTCATATTTAAGTATGCATTGTCTCAAATATTTAGTTGTAATCATGCTGGCACGAGCCACTCCCATCTCAGTTTTTTTTCAACAGCTCATGTTATGTATGGAGGGTAGACAGTTAGAACGCATGCAAAAGGAATATACGGCAATAAAAAAAACAAAAATATAAATAAAAATATGACGCTCACAGCCTTCTGGGCTGGGCATCCAACGAGCATCTCTCGCCTAGTCAAATCATGCAGGGGTGCGGCCACATACACGTCAATCACCTCGCGCATGTGGAGTTAGAAACGCGGTAGTTTGCGTTAGTTTGTGTTGCATGCGGACATGCAGGACCCGCTCAACCAGCACTACGGAGTTATTGGTTGGCAGTTTGGCACACGAAAATAGGAACAGTAGATCTATATATCAGGTCGGTACGCGCGATGTGGCCAGCAGAGCCGCCGCCGGCGTACTGTTTTTTTTCAAGACGAACAGTAGATCGATATATTTCATACCATGTTTCTTGATTCTGCGAATGGAAACAAAGCATGTCGCATAGGACAGTTCGGCAAGGCCAAAGACCTGCCGGCGTGACGAAGAGTTGACGCAGATCTGATCTCGCAGCAACGTCGAGGTAGAGCGTGCTGATAACGTGTTGAGAAATACGTTACCACGGATCACCAGATCCGCTCCCTTCCCTCCCATCAGCAGTAGAGGCGCAAGAAGATGTAGAGAACCCATCTCCTTTCCCATAAGCACGATAGAGGAAACACACGAGACACTGGATATAGGGTTGGGCCTCTGACCTCTTTTTAATCTCTATTCCATATGAGAGGTATAAGTTCTATATATAGAGACGCGATAGCCCTCAGGGCTATATTCGGTATTTGCCCACATAACCCTTTATTAGGGTTTCTCAACAATGATCAGGTGCGCCACCCCCGGTCTTTACGACCGGGCCGGGTGCAAGCGCAAAGGGAGTAGCCGGCCTCGTCGGCCCAAACAAAATTAAAAGGCCGTGGCCTTTCTTTGGTTTCAGATGGTTTATTGTCTGTCTGTACATGGTCCCTGGTAGTAAATGCTGGAGGAATCGAATTCGATTATGAGGCCAGCCAGCAAAGCAAAAGGAAGCAGCACGACAATCAGGAACCAGCGCTGAAGCCAGGGCCGTTCCTGACTTTTTAGGGGCCCAGTGCAAAATTCGATATGGTGGGCCCATCCACACACAAATATATATAATTATACATACAATATCGAATATTTAACGTATAAAAATTATTATGCACCTTTTAATGTTTATAAGATAACAAATGTAAAATATAGCCAAAAACACTTACTTCTCATCTGATATCATTAAAAATATCTTCTAACATTTTGTAATACGAAGTCATCCCTTATATCGTTGAGATCAATTTCATACAACAACTTTTTTCGATATATAGAATCGTCAAGTCATTTAACCTCTCTTAAGTTATGTTTGACCATAAATAGTCCACAAAAACATTTCAATTTTAAAAAGCTTCTGTTTGACGATGCAACTATCATGTGTATAGTAAATAATACTCTGTCTATATCAAAATAAAATTTGTTTGCTTCTTTAGTGGATTTATCATCATCTAGTTGAATATAAACATAAAAATATATAGCAAAAATAAATACTATTTTGAAACGAACGGAGTATTCGATAAGCCATTGAGACATTAGTTTAACAATCTAAATGAGACTGATTGATAGCGTATCGCTCATTGGGTATTTGTGTCTAGAATAGATAGGTTTAATAGGAAAAAGTGCTAGCGTCTGGTACTTAGGGGCCCTCTGATTTTGGGGGCCCGGTGCGGCCGCACCTTGGGCACCCCCACAGGAACGGCCCTGGCTGAAGCTCTGACCATGCACAGTGGCAAGCAGCATGCTTGTTCTTGTTCTCATCGCCGTGCCGGCACAAGAATCACCTGGCAGGGGCAGGCACACGTATCATTCGGAAGACCCTGAATCCATGGATGTCTGAACGTCAGTGTCGGTCCTGACATTTTAGAGGCCCAGGACAAGACTTATAAAGGAGGCCTTTTATAATAATAATTATTACACATAAATATATTGTGTGTATATATTATCATTAAAGTATTTATATATATCTGAAAAAATTATTCATATTAAATAAAAGTAATTAAAATATTGCCTAATATCTCACAAAAAAATATGACATATATGTGTCTAGATGACTCAAAAGGTTACTTCGAACAACGATTAAATGGATGCAATACGTTGTTAGATCAGTCGGTCGCTTGTCTGTCTACAACTGTGTGAGAGATAGAGATGAAACGACGTCGTTGTCTCGCTGCATGCTCAGAGTCTAGGTGGCTAAGGCTGAGACTACGAAGTACTGCTAGAATATAAAAATCAAGATTGATAGGCTATGTCTAATTTTTCTTGTTTGTTGTTGTTGTGTTGTTAACTTATAATTAGATCTTTAAAAGTTTTATAGAACTAGTATATATATATATATATATATATATATATATATATATATATATATATATATATATATATATATATATATATATATATATATATATATATACTGATATTTAGTAGATGAGATGAGGCCCCACTGATCTGGGGGCCCTGATCGGGGGCACTGCTCGACCCCCGCCAGGGCCGGCGCTGTGAACGTTCTCCAGCAGTCAGCACTCATGTATGCATATGAAACTACTACTACTAGTAGCTCGGAGGCCTTCCTAGCTCAAAAAGAGTCAAGACGACCCAACTTCGTTCCCTCACCGGCGGCACGCTCTCATGCGTGAGTGTAGAAGAGCCAACTCAGCTTTGCATTGATTGTAGCTTGTTCCACTGCCCTGCAACCGCAGTATCCATAGAGATAAAAGTTGATTAGATTGTTGCAGTTGCAATCTATAAAGACAAAATACTGCAGAGACTGTAGCCATAACCAGATTAAAGCTGCAACGAACACACTAGACTCGAAGTACAAGAGCCTTTGGCCATGGACACGCTAGAGCTCATTGAGATGAGCACCCCGAGAGCGCAGCGGGAATACATGTTATCTAGCTCTACTCGCTCTGTTTTATATTTTATATAAGTTGTTTTTCGATTTCCTAAAAATACACAATTTTTATTATATATTTAGACATACCGTAGATGTATATCAAAACTATACACGTAAAAACTAACACAATCTATAATTTAGGACAAAGTATGTTATGTTTATGTTCACCTCAAATCACGGAGCGGTGTGAGACGAAAAAAATTCAAGTACTTTTTACTCTGCAGTCACAGTAACGTGGATAGGGCCACAATTTTCACTTCATTACGCTTTATAAATTGACAGTTTTTTTGTGCGCCGTCTACCCGACTACCCGCTCCCATACGCCACCCGCATCTTCGTGCCTTCGAGCGCGTCCGCCTAAATATTAAAAAAGAGCCTCCGCTAGAATTTGAACTCACTTTACACTCATAGTAATTTAGTGTCCGTATTTTGAAACTCAGCTGCTCATGGTGCTCTTCGAACTGTAGCCGTTCGTTAGCCGGCAAGGTTTAACAAGTCGGCTCTATGGTATGGAGACGTCAGAGTTATCCCTTAAACCGGCCATTGAGGGCCGATCTGATAGGTCTATATGTGTTTTTCTCAGCGGAGTTGCCAAAAAGTATGTTGGCGTCGATCCGGAAGTCAATCACTGCGTTGAGAACCGGCGGCGGTGCTTTCTGCACAGGTGCGGACGGTCTGCGACCTGGCGCAGAGCTCGGGTTTCCTGCCTGACGGGTCGGGCGGTCCGCGCCTATAGGCCGGACGGTCCGCAGGGGCTGCGGAGTTCACCGATGGCGTCTGAATCTCGCTCCCGGGAGGGACCCCGTCGGGGGGGGGGGGGGAGAGATCCTAGGTGTTGTCTAGAGTCGGTTGGCCACTCTAGACACCTCTAATCGACGTAGAGCCGAAGAGAAGCGAAAAATTTAGGGATTGGGAGGCTAAACTAGAACTACTCCTAATGTCAAAGGTAAAAAAAGAGAGATAAAATGATTATTGATTCGATTGTTGATATTTAATCGACCGTATTCCTCTATATTTATAGAGGAGGGGGCTGAATCCGTTACAAACAAATCTCTCGAGTTAATTTCACGAACGGACCATCCGCGCCACCAGTGCAGTCCGTTCGGACCGTGGACCGTCCGGTCTTGGGGCCAGACCGTCCGCACGGTCAATTTGTGTTCCAACAGGCGCTCCTGCTCGTGTTCGTCGGTCCGCCTGGGGTTCGTCCTTGTGGTGTGTGTCCAAGTGAACTCAACTCCGTCCAACATCGTTTTTGTGTTTCTTCCGTCCGTCCTCCATGCCTGAGGACCAACCCCTCCCATTTATAAGCCACAAGAGGGATCAACTAACGGTGGCTTCCTCAGGAATAAGTCGTGAGACAAAGGTAAAACCAATGTTCCTACCCGGGGTAAAAACTAGGCGTACTCGTGGCCCTGGGGCCGCATGGATGTCTCATATTTACTCTTGCCTTCGGGGCCTAAGGGGTTCGTAGGTCATGAGTGGGAAGCGAACCGACACGCTGTGGCTCGGTGCAAGGTGTGGTTAATACGGTCGGGTATTCACGTCATGTCAGCCTGGGACTAGGCACAAGATTCACTCAAGTGGTTTCCCCCCGGTACGCACACTCCTATCATGTTCCGCCACGCTCGACCTTAAGCTCAGCGCCGCAGGGTTCGACTGGGCGTGAGTTCTTTCAGGGTTGACGCATCCACCTCTTCCAGTTGAATAATGGGTCCCAACGATTAGGGTTATTCCTTAGCGCGCTCTCGGACCGGTGGGTCTCAGAGACCGGAGATCATTCAATTTCCCCAACACTTAGATACGGTCACAACCAAATCACTTCACTGTACCTTTAAAGTGTGAGTTTTGTTTTGTTTGCGTCGCCCTGGGCATCGTTCTCCTGCACACGTACCACTCTCATTCTCACACGCCCAACAAAATATAAAAAATATGGGTGCCACTATGATTGGAACCATGGTCACAAGAAACAAAGCGCTCGCATCTAACGAGTATAATTAGTGTTGGTTTGTGTTATATAATGAATATATATTATAAATATATACACTAATAATTTTAAAATAAAAAATAAAATTGTGTCGAGCTGAGCTGGCACTGCAGACTGAGAAGGCGTCCCAAGCACAACACAGACCTATTTTTTAATTGTGTATCGTACTGTGCGCCGTACTGAATCATGACATTATTAAATAGGCCGTGTTTCAGACAAAGAGAAAAAAACTTTATCTTGTCTAACCCTAGATCACGTACCTCATCATTTGCACTCGCTCGACAGGCTGCGTGCTACAACATGGCATGATCTATATGTGGGACGGATCGATGGCCCACCATCAAAGATGAATGGAGGATGGATGCATGGTCAAAGGGACGGGCCCAACGTGCTATCGAATCGAAGATTTGAAGTTAACTGTGACGGCTCACCGCACAGACCACTGCACCACCATTGATTTTTGTTGCCTCAGCAAGGAATCAGCATAGCACTAACGTCGTCTCTCCAACTGTTGCTCGCAGGCGCAGCATATATGTGTTTTTCGATAAAAAGGGAAGTTTTATTGAATTTTGACGATTACTCTCATCACTACAAGATGCATCCTACGTGCGTTGGGTGCCATGATCATATATAACGAACAATTAATGTATTGAGGGCCGCCTCGTATAGTTGTTTAAAACACTGTTTTGTAGTAGATTGTATTATTTGTAGACTAGAGTTTGAATACGGGTACGAGGATGAGTAAGCTGATGGAGATAGCCTAATATGCTAGTATTCACTTACAACACTTGATGTTCTAAGATTTTTATTAATTAATATGTATGTATCAGTGAGCAATTAAAACCATCCATGTATCCCTATTTATTAAATGTGATCCAAGATAACTAGAAAATAAGCCGCTAATTAAAAAAATGAGCATACAAACCATAATATCAAGTTGACATAGATCAAACCTAGTTCCATTGAGCGTTTGTGGGATAAATTTGGGTCCTAACGACAAATCATCATTTTTTTGGGTGGCCGGGTAGGTGGGAGAGGTAGTATATGTTTTATGGGTTGTTTGGAGAAAAAATACCTAAAGAGATTGGATGGACTAAAATTTTCTTGCTATCCAAATTAAATAGCAAGAAGATTTTAGCCTCTCTAATTCTCTCCAATATCCTTGCTCCCAACCAAGTCCTTTTTAGTGTTACTAAATTTGAACCTTCCCCAACAAAATATCAATCCCGTAATTTTACTCACAAAAGAACTTTGTTCAGAATCTGTACTGTTTGGGATAGTTCTAACTCCAGAGAATTTGGTAGAGTAGATCATTAGCTGCTCTAGAAAATCGTGGAGATAGAGCTGTAAACCTTTAAAAGACAGTTTGATAAATCATTTTGTTTATTATTTAGATTAAAAATATTTTTAAAACTATTTAAATTTATATTATAAACTATATGTCCACACTAAAGGTAGAACCTGGACTCATCCCAATCACCGTTTAACATTGTCGATGGCGGAGGGCGTATCGTATACATGGTCGTGTCTACCATCACTTGGGGAAAGAGGAAGAGAAGAAAGAGATTGCCCACCAAAATGCTTTATACTACATTATCCAACCACCTCAACAAAAACTACTAAAGAGTAAATAAAGATCAGTAGGATCCATCATGATGGTGCATCTCCAACACAGATTGAAGGGACGGGATGAGGAGCCCTTAAACCAGCCAAATATATGGTGGAGAAAACCTAATAGGTGGAATCATGTAAAGTAATTAAAAATGTATTTTGAACATTCACAAAAATTTGGAACTTGACATATCCATAACGCATGCAAATATATATATGATGTTCCAGTGACAATTATTGCTAAAACAAAGAACCATGCATATCGTGCAAAGAGAAAACAAGAGACAGGCCACATGCATATGCAGGCTTTATCAAGAAAAAATGAATTGGCGCGGGCTACACGGTTAGTTACTTAGTTACCTTCTCTGTAACTCCATTGCATTTTTACATGTAGTCATTTTCCCACCCTTCCTTTCTCTTGAACGGCTAATCAGTTGACGCTTGTGTCATTTACTGCCAAAGAAAATGACTTGCCTAGATTATTTAAGAGGTAACGCGTCATTATCGACAGGTTACGTACGTGACCCACTGGCCCCACTTATCATTTTTTGTGGAACATCTGACCCCACTCGTATGACAACAAAATTAAGTATATGATCGAAGCTTCATAGTAACAAATCACTCTTTAAGTGCAACGCATAATCATTGGTCGTTCGCCTTTCCGGCTCCATTATATTTTGGGATCTTCACCATCATGTAATCAACTTTACGCACTATTCTTCGGTCAAATTTTAATGATTAATTGGAATATGGCATAGAACGTTTTGTCCTGAGTTTGCAAAATTGACTTTAGGATATATTGATTGTCACTGTCATGCGGTGCGTTAGGACAAAATAAAGAAGGCTAGAGAAAGGAAAACTTTTGACCTTGGATCGTATCAGTCGGTTGGTGAAGCAAATTAAAGGGACGTGCAATTCTATGTGGATTTTGAATTTTAGGTTGTTAATGTACCTTTGTCCCTAATTCGAGCGTGTCTTGAAACGAATCACATGCAAATCTTGAACCTCCAACTCTGAACACATATAAATTCCAAACTCCTATCCATTTGTTATGGATCTACGGATCTGTACCACTATATAATCCACCAGTTTAAACTTTGTAAAATTCACCTAACCAAATCATCCTCACACCATAACCTCCACTAAATCCACAAAACAAATTGCATCCAGATTTAACACATCATCAAAACAAAGAGTTCACATCGCTGGATAACCCCATCTCTTTTACTTAAATCCAATGGACAATATTGTTTGGACCATCACTCCCCTCCCCCTCCCCCACAACACGCTGCTCCTCCCCTCTCCCTCACTTGCGTCGCTGCCCTATCGACTTCTCCTCTCCCCGGGATCGTAGCGTTAGCACGAGCTAGACTAGTTTTAGACCAAATTAGAGAACATGAAAATCCATGAGGACAACAAAATGAACACCAAAGTTGGCCAAGAAATTTGATTGAAGTCAACCTATGTGGCCAAGAAATTAAATACTCATATAAGTAACAAAAAGAAGTCATACAAAAAACATAAATATGATTATTGAAGCATAATCCAATGCTAGCACCACTTCCTAACCCGCGTGTTTCCTAGGGTAAGAAACAAACAACTTTTGAGTGTGAAAGTAAAAATATTTAAAGAGCCGCCGGCCATTCTTTATGGTTTATATATGAAGGCCTTTTCAAGGGAAAAAATTATGTACGCATCCTCCGTTTCCTCTTCTTCTATTTATCTTTTCTAGTTGAGCCGTGCATATCAAAAGTGACCAAAGATTTGATGGAGATAGACCCATGTGGTAGTTTGTGTATTACATAAGCAGATCAGGTCCATAGCTTACTAGAATTCGAGTTTAATATTCTTTTATGAAGAAGGGAGTATCATTGTTAAGATACCGACACATAAGCGATCGAGATGATAATAATATTAAGGGGGTGTTTGGTTAGAGGGACTAAAGATTAGTCTCTAGTTTTTAGTCTCATTTAGTCCCTTTTTTGCCAAACACTAGGACTAAAATATGGACTAAAATGATTTAGTCTTTAGTCCTTCACATATATGCTAAAAGGGACTAAACCATATTAATTCCACATTTACCCTTCATTTAGTTCAATTGCACTAATAGCAGGAGAATGTTAAAAGTCATTTTAGTCTTTTTACGAGTCATTTAGTATATTCTTACTATTTTTAGCCCCTAGAACCAAATATGTTAGTGACTAAACTTTAGTCCCCTAACTAAACTTTAGTCCTTAGACTAAATAAACCAAACATGGCCTAATAAACGCTTATTAAGTGCGTGTGCACTAGCTCAAGTAGTTATATATGAAGCTAATTTCCATGAAAGTTCTTTCTATATATTAGGCTCCAAATTACATACGCGGTAGGCATCATGCTAACGATTTTTGACTAGAGGAATATAATGTATATGTTACCTATAAATTTTCATAACTTTTGGCAGGTTTTGCATGCACGTAGATTTAGAGAATAATATGCACTATAGAAATTAGTGGCATGCGTACAATAATACATGATGCATATATATATATAGTTACTAAGACGTTATAGCAATAGTATAGAGTTCATTTCCTCAATAGGCTTTACAGTTTTTTTTAAAATACAATTGTATATCTTTAGAAAAACCATGTATAACGATCTGCCTAAGTGTATGTATGAACAGTTAATTAATTCTTCAGCAAGTGGGTAACTATAACAATGAAAACAAAGATGCAGAGGGTGAAGACTTTTTGACCCCCTTATTCAAATTCTTAAATTAGGCATATATAGTTACATGTCACATTTTTGTTGGGTTTACATTAGCCGTATGCATGTATGCCTTTATGTGCAGGTAACAAAAAGCTAGAAGGAAAAGAACAAAGGCGAAAAAACTAATACACCCACTCCCAGTCCTCGCTACCAAATACACGTTTTTGGCACCGACGACACAAATCAAAATCACGCGAATTTATGATCCAAAACAACTTTGCCTATAGCAAATACCATTTTTTAGTCGCAGAAAGACCGTCACCGTTTCGATAGAACCCACATGCATGTATGGCCATGCATGCATGCGTATGCGTATGCCGGAGCTTCACAGCGGGTGATGAACAATGCAGCCGTTGGCGCCGCAGTGCACCGGCGGGCGGTGCTCGAAGGCGATGCACTCCTCGTGCGTGCGCTGGTGGGGCCACTCGGGGATGCAGTTCATCCGGTCGTCGCGCAGGGGCACGTGGAGGCACGACACCGGCTCGCCGCAGAAGTAGTTGCCGGCGACGGTCAGGTTCTTGAGCTTCGGCAGCAGGCAGATGCTCTCCGGCACCACGCCGGACAGCTGGTTGTAGGCCACGTTGAGCACCTCCAGGCTCTCCATGTCTCCGACGCTCTCCGGCAGCTCCCCGGCGAGCTCGTTGTGGCTGAGGTCCAGCACCCTGAGCTTCTTGAGCTTGCCGATCTCCGGCGGGATGCAGGAGCTGATGCTGGTGTTGAGGAGGATGAGCTCCACCAGCGTGTCGGCCATGTCGCCGATGCTCGGCGGCAGGCAGCCGGTGAGCTCGGTGTTGGCGAGCACGATGACCGACGCCGTGGAGTTGGTCAGGCTCTGCGACGACAGGGTCACGTTGAAGCGGTTGTTGTTGGCAAACAGTGCGTCCAGGTTGAGCTGCCGCCCGAACACGGCGTCGGGCAGGTCCCCGTCGAAGCTGTTGAAGCGCAGGTCCAGGTACTTGAGCGACGGCAGCGAGGTGAGGAACGACGGGAACCCGCCGGAGAAGAGGTTGTTGCTGGCGTCGAGCTCGTAGAGGAGGCGCATGTGCTGCATGGACGGCGGCAGCGTGCCGTGGAAGCGGTTGGAGTTGAGGTGGATGAGCGCGACGTCGGCCAGGAGGCCGATGTGGTCGGGGAGGAACCCGGCGATGCGGCCGTGGTTGAGGTCGATTCCGGCGACGGTCAGGATGTGCGGGTCGTCCTGCGCCGCCGTGCAGAAGACGCCGGTGTAGTTGCACACGAAGGGCCCGCACCAGTCGGCGGTCAGGTTCTTGGGGTCCTCGATGATGGCGTGCTTCCACGCCTGGAGCGCGATGTACGCCGCGTCGAGGCGATCGTTGAACGGCGAGAGGGGAAGCGTCGTCGCCGGAGGCGCCGCCGTTGGAGATGGGGAAGGAGCCGGGAGTGGTTGGGAGATACATGGGAGGAGGAGGCAGAGGAGGAGGACGTGTCGGAGAGCTCTCTTCTTACTCTTGCTTGTTGGCCCTGACAGAGGTGCCATTTTGATAGGAATGAATTTGGGGTTTGATTGGAGAGGCAGATAGAAAGAGAATGTCTGTAGTACTGTGGTGTCTTGAAGTTTTCATGTGTGTTTGTACATATATATATATATTGGATTTTGGTGGCGAGTTAGAGAGGGGGCTACCGACCTTGAGAAGTTCATGCTTGGTCATGGATGTTGACATATAATCATGCATGCTATTCTTTTTTTTTGTTGACTCGGTTAAGGTTTCTAAGTAGGTGATGATGTGGTAAGGATGAGTACAGATATTGTTTCTTGTCGCCACTTACACTTGAGAAACTCCTAATATATGTGTCTAGCTACCCTCCCTTTGATTTCAAATATAGGAGATTGTATATTTATATATGTAGTAGGTTCAAGAAAGTAGTTAGATCAAATGATCTTGCTGTCCTCCGTTCATATCTCACTTTGAAATGGTGACCCACTAATTTGTGGCAGTTGTAGAATCTGCAATGAAGGATAAAGATTAAAGAAGAAATGAAAAGGTAAAAATTGCGTGAATGTTCTAGGATAGCTTACATTTAGATGAAAAATAAAAAAGCTAATTAAAAAACCTACATTTGAGGTCGGAAAAGATACTAAATTAGCAAACATTTAGCCACTGTTTTCGATCTTGGTACAGAATTACATTTATAAGCTGTTTGGTTTGAGGAATGATCTAGTCCATCGTCTTCTCACTCCTCACTTTTTTGTTTGGTTTGTGGAATGGATTGAGTTGATCCATCATCACCTCATTCCTTATAGTTATTTAGTTAGTACTAATATGAGGAATGAGGTCATCCCACCAAATTTGAGGAATGGACCCATGATGCACCACTACATTTTGGATGAAATGATTCCTCGAACCAAACACCCTCTTAGCCACTGATTTCGATCTTGGTACAGAATTACAGAGCATTCATGGATCCCAAGTAAAGAGCATGCTATAACCCCACGTCATCCCTAGGGGCGACACATACAGTTGGCGCTCGTCCATAGCCGTTTCTACACATGTGACATGTGTTAGAGTTATTTATATCTCATATGAATTGGATGAGATTAGAAAAAAATATATAAAAGATTTTGACTTATTTCGAATTAAAACCTACTCAAACTCACCCAATCCACATAGATTGGGAGCAAAACGAACAAACCCTTAGTAGTATAATAGATCATGTTTGGAACCTCTAGAGCTATTAGATAGCTAATAAAATAGCTATATAGGTTGCAAACACCCTTATCTAACACCCTATCTAATCATTAGCTAACTCACGGCTAATAATTAGTTTATTAGCTAGCTCAACCTAACTAACAATTTGTTAGCTGACTAACTATTAGCTATAGAGGTTCTAAATAGGACTAAAGTCTGAAAAAATGTCGTGTTTGCCCTAGAAAAGATGGATTTATATGGTGATAAAAAAATAAGAACGGGCTTTAGTTCTGACTTTTTTGATCGGGACTACAAACTAGGAGAAAAGGGGTCTCTAAGGTTTTAGAATAATGGCTCGAGTCATTATCACTTTAGCTACCAGCACACAAATGATTTATAGAGGTTTAGGCCATAGAAGCATAATAATATATGTTCTCTTGGTGTATGATGTATTGATGAATGTGGAGGGGAAGAAGATTACACACTTAGATATCAACTAAGCTAGGTTCCGTACTTCCTCGTGAACAACATGGGGGTTATTAGGACACCGAAAAAATGGCAATGGCAGAGATCGATGATGGTGAGACCTTGTCATTGGCTAGGGTTTGGGAGCTCGAGACGACAATAGATGAGAGAGAGAGAGGGCAGCGCTGCCGCTAGTTAGTAGTTACATGCAAGGAGAAAAGGAACCACTATAAGGGTCACTGATAAGAGGGCCCAACCTATAAATGACACTACCATGTGGGCCCTATTGTTCAACAGTGTCACACAAGACATGAATCGTAGCCGCTACTATGGCCTAGCTAGGTCGCCGACTTGTTGCACACACACGGGCAAAGAGGACAGAGTGAGTAGCGACTTGGCCTCTAGCCCATGGCCATGCATGAGGAGAGGGGAGGGAGACATAGCCATGGATCGGGATACCATCTATGGCTAGACTAAAAGGGGCGGGGATAAAGGTGTAAGGAAAATGGGCCCTGACCCATTTGATTAAGTGATTTTGGTGTTTGATGATCAACATGACCTGTGGACTAACGAGTTTGCAAGTGTTTGTGTTTTGTAGTTCATAGGATGCAAAGTGACTTGACTAACGCTATGAGGATGCAACACATCAGAGAAGACATTAAAAGACCAATACAAGACTTACAAATATTCAACAAAAGTCTAAGACACAAGACTAGAAGAGCCCAAGCAAAGAAGATTGAAGATCAAGAAGATGGGTTGTTGGCTGGTGCACCAGACCGAGTACACAGAGAGCATGTTGTCGGGCACTTGAGCCAGGTGGTGCACTGAACCAGTCTGGAGGTGCACCGAACCTCAGCTCAATGATTGGCAACGGCTAGTAAGAAACATTCATCTAACGTGGCAATCATCGGACTGGTCTGGTGGTACACCAGACCTCTGCACAGTTGTAGGGAATTAGTCAGGCTGCCCAAAGGCTAGCTGACGTGGAGGGCACCAGACCGGTCTGGTGCCAAGCAAAAAGTCTGTTATCCTCCAACGACGACTTTGGGGTTGGGGCTTGTCGGTACCCTGAATCTGGGGTACCCTCTTCTACAGTATGAAGGCACCGTACATGTACGACGTCTCCAGGTCACACGGAGAACGGCACCCGACCCCACCACATGGGCAGGTCTAAAGGCACCACGTGGCAAGGAAAGGTAATACATCCCAGGATGCATCATTGGGTCCGGACCTCCACAGTAGGACACCGAACCCCTGTGCGTACAAGTTCGGAGCCCCCAAGAAGGCATGCCGAGTCCCTCGAGTAGGCCCCAGGTCCCTCCGAGTAAGGTCCGGGCCTTAGCAAGGTCCCAAGACGGGGAGGACCCCGACTTGAGTAAGGGTCCGGTGCTGACACGCGTCCAGGCCCTGCCCTATGCTCCCCGATCAGGCAGAGACCCGCTGCTGCCACGTGGCTTGTGGCCCATGATATAAGCCAACGGGTTGTGCCTGACGTAAGGCCCATAACGCCGTGCAGCCTCTGCATTTATTGCGGAGAGGACGCACCGCCTGCCACCATGCTGACGGCGACGTGCCCTCTCAGCATTTAATGTGTCCTGTCCAATCCACTGGCAGGCGGCATCAGGGTCACCCAGCAGACGGCGCGCCTGTCCAGTCTGTTGACAAACAGTGCGCCCGTGCTGAGCGGCGCACTATGCTCATCATTCCTTCTACGAGAAGCCACCCCTGCACGCCGAAGACGCGCAGATCTCGGATGTCAGGGCACAAGAAGATTGCCCCAGTAGCAAACGTTTGTAGCCCCAAGTGCTATATTCTTTATGTCCCTGGGCCCACATGTCGGGGCTCAGGACCTTTGTGCATACCCCCCTTCAGCTATAAAAGGGGAGGCATGCGACGTTACAAGACAGATCTAATCTTAGGCTCACTCAGACACTCACAAGTTCATACAAGCTATCAAGCAATACATCACATAGTGGAGTAGGGTGTTACGCTCTGGCGGCCCGAACCACTCTAAATCCTTGTGTGTTCTTGTGTTTCCTCCTAGATTCCAACTAACAAGCAAAACGCCTAGGCCCCTCCTCATCTTAGGATTTAGGGCGGGTGCACTCCGCCACCCGGCCGGAGATTTCCTCTCCGACATTTGGCGTGCCAGGTAGGGGTTAGGCATTAGAATTTTTTCTTGTTCCCTTGCTCAAGCATGATGGTGCAAATCGTTGAGCACCGCGCCGAGACTTCCACGGATTTCCTAGTGGAAGAAGAAGTTGTTTCTTCCACGCCACAGGTTTCCAATCGCCCAATGCCGGGCGCCGCTGCTGTGCGTGCTGCACGACAGCATATGACTGCACAGACCTCCCGGACTCCGTCGAGGGCGGCTCCGGGAGCATTGTCAGCAGCCAGGGAGTTGCTGCGCCACCCTCCAAGCTCCACAGCCTCACCAGGGGCCATGAAGCAGTGGTGGGACGACGTCGACCGACTGCTCGGCATGGCACATTCTACCTTGACCAGGTCAAAGCCACGGTCATCTCGGCGCCAACATGAGGCGTCGGCATCTGTGCGTTCGCCCTCAGTAAGGGGCGCACAGACCAACGACCTCCGGGCCGAGCTCAACCGCAGACGCGTGGGAGAGGACGCCCGTATCTCTTTGGAAAGGGCGCGCGAGCGCCGCCAAAACATCGAGGGCCGCAACCTCGATCAAAACTTCGCTGCGGCAGCACCGCAGACACCAATGGGCACCCGATCCCAAGTGGGTGTCCCCCTAGCCGGCGTGGGCTGCGCCGCTCTCGCGGACCATCTCTGCACAGCGTCTTGGCCGCCCAAGTTCAGGCCGCACATACCGAAAAAGTACGACGGAACGTCAAATCCGTCGGAGTTCCTGTAGGTGTACGTCACCGCCATCACGGTAGCAGGTGGAAACACCGCTGTGATGGCAACATATTTTCATATCGCCTTGTCTGGACCAGCCCGGACTTGGCTCATGAACCTCGCCCTAGGGTCAATCTACTCCTGGGAAGAGCTCTGCACGCGGTTCGTTGCGAATTTCGCCAGTGCTTACCAACAGCACGGTGTGGAGGCCCACCTCCATGTGGTGAGGTAGGAGCCCGAGGAGACTCTCTGGAAGTTCATCTCCCGCTCGTATTTCTGATGCTTCCATCGTCACGGCCTTCTGACAGGGAGTACATGACGAAAAAATGCTGGAGAAGTTGGCCACACATGACGTGGAAACTGTCCCCACACTCTTCCCTCTGGCCGATAAATGCGCTAGAGCCGCCGAGGGTCGTGCATGGCACTCGGCCTCACAAACCGGAGCTGCCCAGTCGGGTGGTTCGGGTGCCGTCCCCCGGGACAGAAAGAAGAAAAAGAAGAAGGACCGCGAATACCAGAAGCCGCGGTCCACCGCTCTAGTTGTCGCAGCCACGACCGGAGGCCAGGGCGACCGCAACAAACATCCACGACTGCAGAAGGGTAACAGTGGCTCATGCCCTGTACATCCCAACGGTCGCCACAGCGCCGCGGAGTGTCGCGAGATCATTGACCTCGCGAAACATGTCAGTGAGCGGCGCGAGCAGTCTTCCAAAGATGGCTCCTCACCTCGTCGCCGACCTGGCAAAGAAAAGGTGGACGACGGCGAGGTGGCCGCGGCTGAACGGGACCTCGGGTACTAGTCACCTGAAGGGGACCTGAAGGATGTCTTCGCTGGAGGCTCCTACTCCGGTGGAGACAACTAGACAGACCCCAAGTTCCCCGGTCTACGGAGCTAAAGCTTGCCTTCCTCTGGAAACCCTTCCGGATTCCCCACAGGTCCAGGCTTCCGACAGGTACATACAAGAATGGCCACAACCAAAGGTGAGGGCTCCCGTGTCAATTGTAGATGGGGACCCAGGGTCAGGACCTAGCCCTACGACAAGTACCAAACCAAGAAGGGCTCCACAACTCTCCCCCAGCTGGGAAGGACCCTTCAAGGTAACGGGAATGCACCGACCCGAGGGCAACCATCTAGCTACGACTGAAGGAGTCCCTCACCCCGATGCCGGAACATCTCTGTAACTTCTATCCATAGAGCAAGTCTGAGGGGTCAATTTAGTTTCCCTTTTGTAACTAAGTAGCGCATACGGGTACGCCAACCCGGTGGGGTCTGTCCCCATAAACCCGGTCTGTTGGTCTACACCCATGCATGATGAGTTATAAAGAAAAACTACCCCCTCAGTTGAGCCTCTATTATAGTTCCATCTCACTGCTCCATGGTCTTACCTTGCAGTATTTTTTCAGATAATACTTTTTATCTAACCCACCCGTACGGATCCCATCTGTACTGACATGACGACATCCGAATTGAGCAGCCAGGCCTGCAGTTTAGGGCCCCCAATACAAAAGTTGGGAGGTCTGACAGCCTGGGAGCCGGCCCTAGAGAACGGGACCCCATTCCATGGGGTGGTCCGGAGCCTATGTGGCCACTTAGCCTGGTTCCGTACCCGAAAGCCTGCACACTCCACCACTCCGTGACGGGTACCTAGTATTTGGGGCTATAAGTCCTGTGCGTCCGACAACCTCGGGACCGGAACTAGAGAATGGTCATTAGTCTTCTGGGGTGATCCGGAGCCCGTGTTGCCGCTCAGCCTGGTCCCGTACCGTGGGCCTGCACGCTCCACCACCCTGAGACAAGTGTCCTAGTATCTAGAACCGTGACCCGAGGGGGTCCAGACACGCAACTTGGCCACCCGGATCGAAACCTACGAGTCCCGAGCATGTATCAAAGGATGACTAATATCAGACAGGGAACCCTACGAGTGTACTACTAATGCTCCTTAGCTGAAGGTGTGTACAGATCCAGACCCCGACGAGGTTGCCTCCCAAGAGTTGTTGACAACCTTTTCAGATACGTTGGTATCCAGCTTCAACACATCAAGCCTGCATCCTAGGCGGGGGGGGGGGGGGGGGGGGCAGGGAGGAGTCAACAATACCTTACACAACAGAAACAAGTTGAAAATAGATAAGTGCTAATACTACTTAATAAATAGTACTCTTGAGTACCTTACAAAAAGCAAAAGTATTACATCTGTTTTCAAGTGGAGCCCTAGTTCCATCTCTACTCTGCAGGTATGAACTACCTCCACACCAGTAGGGCCGTGGGATAGCTAGCTCCGAGCGGCTCGCCAGCGGAGGCGACCACCTCAGCACCGACGGCGGCGACCACCTCTGCACCGACGACTCGCCAGCAATGGCGATCACCTCAGCACGTGCGCCATTGTGAGAAGGTCCTTGCCCCCGTCTTCCTACGGGGGGGCGACAACGAGGCCATTAAAGCCAAAGAATCAGAAGGCTCGGCGGCAGGAGGCACTGATGGTCTCGCCAGCGGAGGCAACCACCTCTGCAACAGGCAGCCTCACCAGCGGCGGCGACCACCTCAGCGCCGACGACAGCGGCCACCTCTGCATCGGTGGGCGGCGGCTGCCTCAGCACACGCAAAGAGGTCCTCGCTCCCGTCCTCACTGCGGGAGTGAGGACAAGACCATCCAAGAACGCGGCCGCCGCCCCCGCGGCATACGACGTCTTGTACCGCCCCCCGGTGCGGCCGCCGGCGCGGGAGAAGCCGTGGATGTGGCGGACCTGCGCACGGCGCGACCATCGCCCGTGCGGTGGACGGGCAGCCACGCCCCAATCAAATGACAGGAGGCAGCGTTGGAGGCGGCGCCGAGGCCATCCAAGCCGGGGAACAGGGCACGCGGCAGCCGGCGGTACCCGTAGTCGGCCGGTCCCGCGTACCCGAAGTTCGCCTCCTCCGCAAGGCTGGTGAACGCCCTTCTCCCCCGAATGCTGGAGGAAGAAGCAGACCACCAGCCCATGCGGAAGGTGGGACCCCAACTCGGCTCGCCCTCCTCCCCAGCACGGATGATGAACATCCTTGAAGCTGAGGGCAGGGGGGAGGTCGCAGCCCGGCTCGCTTCTCTCCACCACAAGGCTGGTGGTCATCCCTCTAGATGACCACTGGCGGGAGGTTGCGGCCGGGCTGCATGATGAAAATCCTTGAAGCCAAACAATGGCAGAAGAGCGCCAACCCCCACGGGGTTGCGCTCCTCTAGCAGCAGCAAGAAGAAGACAAGATCGGCAGCACCACCACGAGTGCGAGCCCTTCGGCGGTGAGATCGCCGGAGGGGGCGGCCCTGACACGGATCCCTCCAGAGAACATCGGCGCAGCCCATATGGAGGCGCCGAAGACGAAAGGGCGCGATGAATGCAAGAGAAGCGAGGCATGGCTACTGCTCAGGAGATCGACCCCTTTTTAAAGGCAGATCTCCCCACTCGCGCCCCAAAGCGTCACGGGCAAAGTCTCCCCCGACGTGCTCCAGGGTTCCCACCCTATGACACGGGGGCCAGGCCCCACATGTCATACAGACTGACCCAAAGCATGAAGAAAGCGAACCACCGCACAAGGACTGTGCAACTGCCCCGCAGTTATGCGCCCCTTCATTTTCGGAGCAACCAGCGGTCAAGAAGGCGAACCGCCGCATAAGGAGCATGCAACCGCCCCGCGGTTAAGCGCTCCCTCATCTTCGCCGAAACCAGCGGTCGAAAAGGCGAACCGCCACGCAAGAAGTGTACGACCGCCCCGCGGTTGTGCACCCCCTCAGCTTCGCTGCAACCGGTAGTCCAACATGGGGGCCCAGGCCCACATGTCATACAACCGGCATGCCGGTTACCGGGTGCGGAAAAATCGCACCGCCGCTCGCGCCAATGCCACGTCTTCTCGGGGCCACCATGGAAGACTGAAAAGATAACTTTTCAAAACCAGTGTAGCGACTCGAGGCAGCCCGCGCAGACCCAGCGGTGGCATTAAGTACGAAAATCACGGGCCAGTCAACCGTGGGAATAGGCGTGGCAGTCGGCATGACCATAGGCGGGCCGGCAGTAATTGCGTTGACAGGCGCGCAGGAGCAGCAAGCCAACCGCTAATCAAGCTTTGGCCCCACCTGCAGGCTCGTATCCTCCCCTGAGGCGGGCCTGGGGGCCACTGTCGGTACCCTGAATCAGGGGTACCCTCTTCTACAGTATGAAGGCACCGTACATGTACGACGTCTCCAGGTCACACGGAGAACGATACCCGACCCCACCACATGGGCAGGTCTAAAGGCACCACGTGGCAAGGAAAGGTAATACATCCCAGGATGCATCATTGGGTCCGGACCTCCACAGTAGGACACCGGACCCCTGTGCGTACAAGTTCGGAGCTCCCAAGAAGGCATGCCGGGTCCCTCGGGTAGGCCTCAGGTCCCTCCGAGTAAGATCCGGGCCTTAGCAAGGTCCCGAGACGGGGAGGACCCCGGCTTGAGTAAGGGTCCGGTGCTGACACGCGTCCAGGCCCTGCCCTACGCTCCCCGCTCAGGTAGAGACCCGCTGCTGTCTCGTGGCTTGTGGCCCGTGATATAAGCCAACGGGTTGTGCCTAACGTAAGGCCCATAACGCCGCGCAACCTCTACATTTATTGTGGAGAGGACGTGCCGCCTACAACCACGCTGACGGGCGACATGCCCTCTCAGCATTTAATGCGTCCTATCCAATCCACTGGTAGGCGGCGTCAGGGTCACCCAGCAGACAGCGTGCCTGTCCAGTCTATTGACAAACAGTGCGCCCGTGCCGAGCGGCGCACTGTGCTCATCATCCCTTCTACGAGAAGCCACCCCTGCACGCCGAAGACGCGCAGATCTCGGATGTCAGGGCACAAGAAGATTGCTCCAGCAGCAAACGTTTGTAGCCCCAAGTGCTATATTCTTTATGTCTCTGGGCGCACATGTCGGGGCTCAGGACCTTTGTGCATACCCCCCTTTAGCTATAAAAGGGGAGGCATGCAACGTTACAAGACAGATCCAATCTTAGGCTCACTCAGACACTCACAAGTTCATACAAGCTCTCGAGCAATACATCACACAGTGGAGTAGGGTGTTACGCTCCGGTGGCCCGAACCACTCTAAATCCTTGTGTGTTCTTGTGTTTCCTCCTAGATTCCAACTAACAAGCAAAACGCCTAGGCCCCTCCTCATCTTAGGATTTAGGGCAGGTGTACTCCGCCACCCGGCCGTAGATTTCCTCTCCGACAGGGCTCTATATGAACCCACAACCGACCATTTAAAGGTGTGAGAGACCAAGCATCATACCAAGTGAAGTGAGACACATCTTCATTGCTCTAAACATCCAAGTGCTTAATAGAATCACTTGGTGATTAGCGTAGGTGCTTTTGCGAAGTGCTTAGGTTGTTACTGCGCTGGCTCTAGGTTGTTCCTAGTAGATTGAGTAAGGTTCAAAACCCACACAAACCCCTTGGAACTTACACGAGCCACTGTAATTGTATCGAGTGGGATAAGAGTCTTGCGAGACCACACCAACCGAGTTTGTGGTGTGACCGCCACCGTGTACCGGAGGGAAGGAGTCCCACGTCGTTTTGGTCGGAAGTTCGACAACAAAGGCGACGGGGAGCGTCTGAGAGGAGTCCGGAAGCGGAGCACCACTTGTGCATGAGATGGTCCACAACTTTCTACGGAGTTACTCGACCGGGTGCTTGGCCCTCGTGTGGGCTTTCCATGTAAAAGCACCTAAAAGGGAAATATGGTTTAACCTTTTCCTATAAATAATTTTGGTGGTTGAATGCCTAACACAAATAATTTGACTAACTAGTTTGCTCTAGAATACATGTTCTACAGGTGCATAAAGGTTCAACACAAACCAATAAAAGATTCAAGAAAGGGTTCAAAAACAAAGGAGCAAAGAAACCAAGAGTGCATGCTCTAGCGTACCGGACTGTCCGGTCTGTCACCGGACAGTGTCCGGTGCACCAGGACCGTACAACGTCCAACTCTCCACTCTCGGGTTTCTCAGGGCGCACTCCGCTATAATTCACTGGACTGTCCGGTGCATCAGCGGAGTAACGACTATCCAGCGCAATGGTCGACTGCAAAAGCGTGGACACAGAGCTACAGTGCACGAACAGTGCGCGCAGAAGTCAGAGCAGTCGTCAGAGGCGCACCGGACAGTGAACAGTGCCTGTCCGGTGCGGCACCAGACTGTCCGGTGCCACTAGAGGACAAAGCCTCCAACGGTCAGAAGCTCCCGAACCCTAACGGTTGGGTGACGTGGCTGGCGCGCCAGACAGTGTCCGGTGGCACACCAGACTGTCCGGTGCGCCCATCGACAGCAGCCATCCCCAACGGCTATGTGGTGGTTGAGGGCTATAAATACCCCCCAACCACCACCACTCCAAGCATCCAAGTTTCCAGCACTTCACGTTCAATACAAGAGCTAGTGCATTCACTCCTAGACACAATTCAAAAGAATCAAAGCCTCTCCAAGTCCCAAATTCACTCCAAACACCTAGTGACTAGAGAGAGTGTTTTGTTCGTGTTCTTTGCACTCTTGTTTCTTGGACCGCTTTCTTCTTCCTCATTCTTGTTCTCAAGTGACTTGTAATCAAAGCAAGAGACACCAAGTGTGTCTTGGTCCTTGTGGGGTCTAAGTGACCCATTTGATTAAGGAGAAAGCTCACTCGGTCTAGGTGACCGTTTGAGAGAGGGAAAGGGTTGAAAGACCCGGTCTTTGTGACCACCTCAACGGGGACTAGGTTCTTTAGAACCGAACCTCGGTAAAACAAATCACCGTGTTCATCCGCTTTATTTCTTAGTTGATTTGTTTTCCTTCTCTTACGGACTCGAATTCATTTCTAACGCTAACCCCGACTTGTAGTGTGTGCTTAAGTTTGTAAATTTCAGATTCCGCCTATCCACCCCCCTCTAGGCGACTTTCAATTGGTATCAGAGCCTGATGCTTCATTTAGAGTCTAACTGATACACCCAGCCCAGGTGGGGTTGGCCGAGGCCCAACAAATTAGGGTTGCCCGGAGCCCAACAGTTCATTAAGCACACCCAACTTAGGGAAAGGCCTAATCGCCCCAAAAGACTAGTCCAATGGGGGAAGGGTGGCTCTCCCTTTTAAAGTGGCTTCCTCCTCCCAAGTTAAGCGAGGTGGGATAATTCTGAGGCTCACACGGTCGTCGTCTGACTACAATTAGGCCAACTGGGCCAATTGCGTCTTTGCCAACGGGTAATAGTGGAGGATGTCCTCATCATTCCCACCTTCTTAAAATGGGCCCTAGCTCTGATACCAGATGATACACCCAACCCAGGTGGGGTTGGCCGAGGCCCAACAAATTAGGGTTGCCCAGAGCCCAACAGTTCATTAAGCACACCCAACTCAGGGAAAGGCCCAATCGCCCCAAAAGACTAGTCCAATGGGAGAAGGGTGGCTCTCCCTTTTAAAGTGGCTTCCTCTTCCCAAGTTAAGCGAGGTGGGATAATTCTGAGGCTCACACGGTCGCCGTCCGACTACAATTGGGCCAACTAGGCCAATTGCATCTTTGCCAACGGGTAATAGTGGAGGATGTCCTCATCACTAACCACTCGAAGTGATGTCGGGAGGATCCGCCAAGAGGGAGATGGAAATCGGCGAGAAGGCCACAAGCCACGGGAAGGCTCCATCAAGGGAGTCCGACGCCAAAGGGAATGAGGAATCTCCTCCTCGCGTCAAGTCGCATCGGAGTGGCGACAAGAAGAAAAAGATGAAGAAAGTGGTCTACTACGAGACCGACTCTTCGTCGCCCTCCACCTCTGGTTCTGACGCGGCATCCGTCACTTCTAAGCACCATGAGCGCAAGAAGTATAGTAAGATGCCACTTCGTTATCCCCGTATCTCTAAGCGTGCTCCTCTACTTTCCGTTCCATTAGGCAAACCACCATATTTTGATGGTGAGGATTATTGTATGCGGAGTGATAAGATGAGGCATCACCTAACCTCACTCCACGCAAGTATATGGGACATTGTTGAGTTTGGAGCGCAGGTACCTACCGTAGAGGACGAAGGCTATGACTCGGACGAGGTCACCCAAATACGATACTTTAACTCCCAAGCCACTACTATACTCCTCGCCTCTCTATGTCGAGAGGAGTATAATAAGGTGCAAGGGTTAAAGAGTGCCAATGAGATTTGGGACGTCCTAAAGACCATACACAAAGGAGATGAGGTGACCAAGATCACCAAAAGGGAGGCGATCGAGGGGGAGCTCGGTCGATTCGTCCTCAACCAAGGAGAGGAGCCACAAGCGATGTACAACCGGCTCAAGACCTTGGTCAACAAAGTGCGCAACCTCGAGAGCACAAAATGGGATGACCATGAAATGGTCAAGGTTATTCTTAGATCCCTGGTATTTCATAATCCTACTCAAGTTCAATTAATACGTGGTGATCCTAGATATAAGCAAATGTCTCCCAAGGAGGTAATTGGGAAGTTTGTGAGCTTTGAACTAATGATCAAAGGCTCCAAACAAATCGTCGACTTGGAGCAAGGCGGTACCTCCACACTTGAGGTACAACCCGTCGCATTCAAAGCGATGGAAGAGAAGAAAGAAGAGTCTACATCAAGTAGGCTCCCCATCGACGCCTCCAAGCTCGACAATGAGGAGATGGCGCTCATCATCAAGAGCTTCCATCAAATCCTCAAGCAAAGAAGGGGGAAGGACTACAAACCCCGCTCCAAGAGGGTGTGCTACAAATGTGGTAAGCCCGGTTATTTTATTGCTAAATGTCCATTATCTAGTGATAGTGACAGGGGCGACGACAAGAGGGGAAGAAGGAGAAGAAGAAGTACTACAAGAAGAAGGGCGGCGATGCCCACGTGTGTCGGGAATGGGACTCCGATGAGAGCTCCACCGACTCCTCCTCCGACAAGGATGTGAAAGGGAAATGTGTCCTTGGGCCATTTCTAAGTATTTTGGTGATTGAGTGCCAACACAAGTGCTTAAATGTGAATTTATGCTCATGGATGGACAAAGTGCAAATCAAGAGTAAAGGTATGTTTCTAAGCCTTAGTACATTGGTTTTGTGTACTAATATACTTGTCTAAGTGTTAGAAACAGAAAGAAGAAGAAAAGAAAAGAGGTGAAAAAGGCTTGGCTGTGTACAGCCAAGACTCTGCTCAGTCTGGCACACCGGACTGTCCGGTGGTGCACCGGACAGTGTCCGGTGCGCCAGGCTGACTCGGCGTGAAGTGGCCGCTCTCGGGAATTCGCCGACGGCGTACGGCTAAAATTCACCGGACTGTCCGGTGTGCACCGGACTGTCCGGTGAGCCAACGGTCGGCCGGGCCAACGGTCGGCCGCGGAATCTGCGCGCGACACGTGGCCGGGCCAACGGTCGGAAGGGGGCACCGGACTGTCCGGTGTGCACCGGACATGTCCGGTGCGCCAACGGCTCCTAGATCTGCAACGGTCGGCCGCGCCATTTTAGGAAGGAAATCGGGCACCGGACAGTGTCCGGTGTGCACCGGACTGTCCGGTGCCCCCGACGACAGAAGGCAAGAATGGCTTTCCAGATTTGTGCTCAACGGCTCCTAGCTGCCTTGGGGCTATAAAAGGGACCCCTAGGCGCATGGAGGAGAACACCAAGCATCCTTTGAGCATCATTGATCACTCACACTTCATTCTTGCGCACTTGTTCGACATTCTAGTGATTTGAGCTCCGTTCTAGTGTGCTAGTCTCTTGAGCTCAAGTCTGGGTTTTGCGTGTGCGTATTCGCTGTGATCTTTGTGTCGTGTGTGAGTTGCTAATCCCTCCCTTGCTCTGTGATTCTTTGTGAACATCTTTTGTAAGGGCGAGAGGCTCCAAGCTGTGGAGATTCCTCGCAAACGGGATTAAGAGAAGCAAAGCAACACCGTGGTATTCAAGTTGGTCTTTGGACCGCTTGAGAGGGGTTGATTGCAACCCTCGTCCGTTGGGACGCCACAACGTGGAGTAGGCAAGCGTTGGTCTTGGCCGAACCACGGGATAACCACTGTGCCATCTCTGTGATTGATATCTCTTGGTTATTGTGTTGTGTTGAGATCCTTCTCTAGCCACTTGGCAAATTACTGTGCTAACAATTAACCAAGTTTTGTGGCTTAAGTTTTTGAAGTTCTACAGGATCACCTATTCACCCCCCCTAGGTGCTCTCAATTGGTATCAAAGCCGTTCTCTTCAAGAAAGGGACTAACCGCCCGAAGAGATGGATCCTAAAGGCAAGGGGATGGTGATCAACGACAAGGAGAAGGAGTCCTTCGTCAACGAGCTCCATGATGACAGGCCCACCGACTCAGGATCGGGCCACAAAAGAAAAGACGGGAGGAAGAAGAAGACAAGGCGCATCAAGGAAATTGTCTACTACGACAGCGACGAATCTTCCTCCTCCCAAAAGGACGACGACGACTACGATAGACGAAAGACGGTTAACTCAAACTTTTCTTTTGATTATTCGCGCATTCCACATAGTTCAAATGCTCAATTACTCCCCATTCCACTTGGCAAGCCCCCTCACTTTGATGGAGAGGATTACGGATTTTGGAGCCACAAAATGCGTACTCACTTGTTTTCTCTCCATCCAAGCATTTGGGAGATTGTGGAAAGTGGAATGAAATTTGATAGCTCGGATAGCCCTGTGTTTATTAATGAACAGATTCATAAAAATGCACAAGCTACTACTGTGTTGCTAGCCTCTTTGTGCAGGGACGAGTATCACAAGGTGAGCGGCTTGGACAATGCCAAGCAGATCTGGGACACCCTCAAGATCTCTCATGAGGGAAACGACGTCACCTTGCTCACCAAAATGGAGTTGGTGGAGGGCGAGCTTGGACGGTTCGCGATGATAAGGGGCGAGGAGCCGACACAAACATACAACCGGCTCAAGACCCTTATCAACAAAATAAGGAGCTACGGGAGCACGCGATGGACGGACCACGACGTCGTCCGCCTAATGCTAAGGTCATTTACCATTCTTGATCCTCATTTGGTGAACAATATTCGTGAAAATCCCAGGTACACCAAGATGTCGCCCGAAGAAGTTCTTGGGAAATTCGTTAGCGGGCGAATGATGATCAAGGAGGCAAGGTACGTGGACGACGCCTTGAATGGTCCGATCAACGAGCCGCAACCCCTTGCTCTCAAGGCAACACGAAGCAAGGAAGCGCTACCTAGCAAGGTGGCACAAATTGAGGCGGCCGGACTTAATGATGAAGAGATGGCTCTCATCATCAAAAGATTCAAGACGGTGCTTAAAGGTCGCAAGGGACAGCCAAGCAAGACCAAAGCCAAGGGGAAGCGCTCATGCTTCAAATGCGGTAAGCTTGGTCATTTTATTGCTAACTGTCCCGACAATGATAGTGATCAGGATCAAGGGAACAAGAGGGAGAAAAAGAAGAACTATAAGAAGGCAAAGGGCGAGGCTCATCTTGGCAAGGAGTGGGATTCGAACTGCACTTCGTCCGACTCCGACAATGAAGGACTCGCCGCCACCGCCTTCAACAAGTCATCCCTCTTTCCCAACGAGCGTCACACTTGCCTCATGGCAAGGGAAAAGAAAGTAAGCACTCATAATACTAGTACTTATGCTTCTTCAAGTGAGGATGAGTCTAGTGATGATGATGAGATAGATTACTCATGCTTATTCAAGGGATTAGATAGAACCAAGGTAGACAAAATTAATGAATTAATTGATGCCTTGAATGATAGGAATATACTTTTAGAAAAGCAAGAGGATTTGTTGTATGAAGAGCATGATAAATTTGTAGAAGCTCAGAAATCTCTTGCTCTAGAAATTAAGAGGAATGAAATGCTCTCTAGTGAATTATCTTCTTGTCATGAAACTATTGCTAAGTTAAACAGTTTTAATGATGATTTAAATGCTAAACTAGAAGTAGCTAGTAAATCTAATTCTTGTGTAGAAATTGTTGAAACTTGTAATAGGTGTAAAGATTTTGACATTGATGCTTGTAGCGATCATTTAGTTTCAATTTCCAAATTAAATGAGGAATTAGCTAGTCTTAATGCCCAACTTAAGACTAGCAAGAATGAATTTGACAAGCTAAAATTTGCTAGGGATGCCTACACGATTGGTAGACACCCCTCAATTAAGGATGGACTTGGCTACAAGAGGGAAGCCAAGAACTTGACAAGCCATAAGGCTCCCATCTCCGCCAAGGAGAAAGGGAAGGCCCCTATGGCTAGTAGTGTGCAAAAGAACCATGCCTTTATGTACTATGATAGAAGACAACCTAGAAATGCTTATAGGAGTTGTAATGTATATAATGCCTTTGATTCTCATGCCATGGTTGCTTCTAGTTCTTCTTATGTGCATGATAGAAATGTTGGTAGGAGAAATGTTGTTCATAATATGCCTAGGAGAAATGTTGTTAATGTTTCTAGGAAAGTAAATGAACCTTCTACAATATATCATGCTTTAAATGCTTCTTTTGCTATTTGTAGAAAGGATAGAAAGATAGTTGCTAGAAAATTAGGGGCAAGATGCAAGGGAGACAAAACTTGCATTTGGGTCCCTAAGGATATTTGTGCTAACCTTGCAGGACCCAACATGAGTTGGGTACCTAAGACCCAAGCCTAAATTTGCCTTGCAGGTTTATGCATCCGGGGGTTCAAGCTGGATTATTGACAGCGGATGCACAAACCATATGACGGGGGAGAAGAAGATGTTCACCTCCTACGTCAAGAATAAAGATTCCCAAGATTCAATAATATTCGGTGATGGGAATCAAGGCAAGGTAAAAGGGTTAGGTAAAATTGCAATCTCAAATGAGCACTCTATCTGTAATGTGTTTCTAGTAGAGTCTCTTGGATATAATTTGCTATCTGTTAGTCAATTATGCAATATGGGATATAACTGTCTATTTACAAATGTAGATGTGTCTGTCTTTAGAAGATGTGATGGTTCACTAGCTTTTAAGGGTGTACTAGACGGCAAACTTTACTTAGTTGATTTTGCAAAAGAAGAGGCCGGTCTAGATGCATGCTTAATGGCTAAGACTTGCATGGGCTGGTTGTGGCATCGCCACCTAGCACATGTGGGGATGAAGAACCTCCACAAACTTCTAAAGGGAGAACACGTGATAGGTCTAACCAATGTTCATTTCGAAAAAGATAGACCTTGTGCAGCTTGTCAAGCAGGTAAACAAGTGGGAGGAGCACATCACAGCAAGAATGTGATGACCACGTCAAGACCTCTGGAGCTGCTGCATATGGACCTCTTCGGACCCGTCGCCTATCTGAGCATAGGAGGAAGTAAGTATGGTCTAGTTATTGTTGATGACTTTTCTCGCTTCACTTGGGTGTTCTTTTTGCAGGATAAGTCTGAAACCCAAGGGACCCTCAAGCGCTTCCTAAGGAGAGCTCAAAATGAGTTTGAGCTCAAGGTGAAGAAGATAAGGAGCGACAACGGGTCCGAATTCAAGAACCTTCAAGTGGAGGAGTTCCTTGAGGAGGAAGGGATCAAGCACGAGTTCTCCGCTCCCTACACACCTCAGCAAAATGGTGTGGTAGAGAGGAAGAACAGGACGCTCATAGATATGGCGAGGACTATGCTTGGAGAGTTCAAGACCCCCGAGTGCTTTTGGTCGGAAGCCGTGAACACGGCTTGCCACGCCATCAACAAGGGTCTACCTTCACCGCCTCCTCAAGAAGACGTCGTATGAGCTGCTAACCGGTATCAAACCTAATGTATCGTATTTTCGTGTTTTTGGGAGTAAATGCTACATTCTAGTGAAGAAGGGTAGGAATTCCAAATTTGCTCCCAAAGCCGTAGAAGGGTTTTTATTAGGTTATGATTCAAATACAAAAGCGTATAGAGTCTTCAACAAATCATCAGGTTTGGTTGAAGTCTCTAGCGACGTTGTATTTGATGAGACTAATGGCTCTCCAAGAGAGCAAGTTGTTGATCTTGATGATGTAGATGAAGAAGACCTCCAACGGCCGTGATACGCACCATGGCGATTGGAGATGTACGGCCTCAGGAACATTTGGAACAAGATCAACCGTCTTCCTCAACTATGGTGCTTCCCCCAACCCAAGGTGACGAACAGGTACCTCAAGTGGAGGCGCATGATCAAGGGGAAGCACAGGATGTTCAAGTTGAAAAGGAAGAAGCACCTCAGGCACCTCTAACCCAAGTTCGAGCGACGATTCAAAGGGATCATCCCGTCGACCAGATATTGGGCGATATTAGCAAGGGAGTAACTACTCGCTCGAGATTAGTTAATTTTTGTGAGCATTACTCTTTTGTCTCTTCTATTGAGCCTTTCAGGGTAGAAGAGGCCTTGCTAGATCCGGACTGGGTGTTGGCCATGCAGGAAGAACTAAACAACTTCAAGCGCAATGAAGTTTGGACACTGGTGCCTCGTCCCAAGCAAAATGTTGTGGGAACCAAGTGGGTGTTCCGCAACAAACAAGACGAGCACGGAGTGGTGACAAGGAACAAGGCTCGACTTGTGGCAAAAGGTTATGCCCAAGTCGCAGGTTTGGACTTTGAGGAGACTTTTGCTCCTGTGGCTAGGCTAGAGTCAATTCGCATCTTGCTAGCATATGCCGCTCACCATTCTTTCAGGTTGTACCAAATGGATGTGAAGAGCGCTTTCCTCAACGGGCCGATCAAGGAGGAGGTGTACGTGGAGCAACCCCCTGGCTTCAAGGATGAACGGTACCCCGACCACGTGTGTAAGCTCTCTAAGGCGCTCTATGGACTTAAGCAAGCCCCAAGAGCATGGTATGAATGCCTTAGAGACTTTTTAATTGCTAATGCTTTCAAGGTTGGGAAAGCCGATCCAACTCTTTTTACTAAGACTTGCGATGGTGATCTTTTTGTGTGCCAAATTTATGTCGACGACATAATATTTGGTTCTACTAACCAAAAGTCTTGTGAAGAGTTTAGCAGGGTGATGACGCAGAAATTCGAGATGTCAATGATGGGCGAGTTGACCTACTTCCTTGGGTTCCAAGTGAAGCAACTCAAGGACGGCACCTTCATCTCTCAAACGAAGTACACGCAAGACTTGTTGAAGCGGTTTGGGATGAAGGACGCCAAGCCCGCAAAGACGCCGATGGGAACTGACGGACACACCGACCTCAACAAAGGAGGTAAGTCCGTTGCTCAAAAAGCATACCGGTCAATGATAGGGTCTTTACTTTATTTATGTGCTAGTAGACCGGATATTATGCTTAGCGTATGCATGTGTGCTAGATTTCAATCCGATCCTAAGGAGTGTCACTTAGTGGCAGTGAAGCGAATCCTTAGATATTTAGTTGCTACGCCTTGCTTCGGGCTCTGGTATCCAAAGGGGTCTACCTTTGACTTGATTGGATATTCAGATTCCGACTATGCTGGATGTAAGGTCGATAGGAAGAGTACATAGGGGACGTGCCAATTCTTAGGAAGGTCCCTGGTGTCATGGAATTCTAAGAAACAAACCTCTGTTGCCCTATCCACCGCTGAGGCCGAGTATGTTGCCACAGGACAGTGTTGCGCGCAACTACTTTGGATGAGGCAAACCCTCAGGGACTTTGGCTACAATCTGAGCAAAGTCCCACTCCTATGTGATAATGAGAGTGCTATCCGCATGGCGGAAAATCCTTTTGAGCACAGCCGCACAAAGCACATAGACATCCGACATCACTTTTTGAGAGACCACCAGCAAAAGGGAGATATCGAAGTGTTTCATGTTAGCACCGAGAACCAGCTAGCCGATATCTTTACCAAGCCTCTAGATGAGAAGACCTTTTGCAGGTTGCGTAGTGAGCTCGATGTCTTAGATTCGCGGAACTTGGATTGAATTGTAGCATACATGTGTTTATGCCTTTGATCATGTTCATTCTGCATTTTGTTGCTTATTGTGGTGCTCAAGTTGTACAAACATTCCCTGGATCTCACAAGTCCTTGTGTAAGTGATGCACATATTTAGGGGGAGTTGTGTTACAACTTGACCCTTTGAGACTAACCATATGCTTGAGTTTGCTTGATTTAGTCTCGAAGGAGAATTGAAAGGGAAAAGGTGGACTTGGACCATGAAAGACTTCCACTGCACTCCGATGAGAGGGTAACTTATTCCAAGTTCATCTCATGAACTCTTATTGCCATTTGCTCTTAATTGAAGACTTTGGTGAGGAAATGGAGTTATAGGGCCAAGATTGATCCCGTTTTGGTGCTTGATGCCAAAGGGGGAGAAAATAAAGGCCAAAGCGATAAATGGATCAGCTACCACTTGAGAGATTTTGAAAACAGTAGAATAGAGCTTTTGGTTTGTCAAATCTCTTTTGTTATCTCTCGTGTCAAAAGTTGGCTTCTTGTGGGGAGAAGTATTGATTATGGGAAAAAGGGGGAGTTTTTGAAATCTTTGATCAATCTCTTTTGGAATGACTCTCTTTATGCTTCAACATGTGTGCTTAACTTAGAGATAGAGATTTGAGTTTGATTTGCAAAAACAAACCAAGTGGTGGCAAAGGATGATCCATATATGTCAAAATTGAATCAAAATAAATTTGAGTTTGATTTGAAGTGATATTGCACTTGTTCTAGTTGCTTTATGTTGTGTTGGCATAAATCACCAAAAAGGGGGAGATTGAAAGGGAAATGTGTCCTTGGGCCATTTCTAAGTATTTTGGTGATTGAGTGCCAACACAAGTGCTTAAATGTGAATTTATGCTCATGGATGGACAAAGTGCAAATCAAGAGTAAAGGTATGTTTCTAAGCCTTAGTACATTGGTTTTGTGTACTAATATACTTGTCTAAGTGTTAGAAACAGAAAGAAGAAGAAAATAAAAGAGGTGAAAAAGGCTTGGCTGTGTACAGCCAAGACTCTGCTCAGTCTGGCACACCGGACTGTCCGGTGCGCCAGGCTGACTCGGCGTGAAGTGGCCGCTCTCGGGAATTCGCCGACGGCGTACGGCTAAAATTCACCGGACTGTCCGGTGTGCACCGGACTGTCCGGTGAGCCAACGGTCGGCCGGGCCAACGGTCGGCCGCGGAATCTGCGCGCGACACGTGGCCGGGCCAACGGTCGGAAGGGGGCACCGGACTGTCCGGTGTGCACCGGACATGTCCGGTGCGCCAACGGCTCCCAGATCTGCAACGGTCGGCCGCGCCATTTTAGGAAGGAAATCGGGCACCGGACAGTGTCCGGTGTGCACCGGACTGTCCGGTGCCCCCGACGACAGAAGGCAAGAATGGCTTTCCAGATTTGTGCTCAACGACTCCTAGCTGCCTTGGGGCTATAAAAGGGACCCCTAGGCGCATGGAGGAGAACACCAAGCATCCTTTGAGCATCATTGATCACTCACACTTCATTCTTGCGCACTTGTTCGACATTCTAGTGATTTGAGCTCCGTTCTAGTGTGCTAGTCTCTTGAGCTCAAGTCTGGGTTTTGCGTGTGTGTATTCGCTGTGATCTTTGTGTCGTGTGTGAGTTGCTAATCCCTCCCTTGCTCTGTGATTCTTTGTGAACATCTTTTGTAAGGGCGAGAGGCTCCAAGCTGTGGAGATTCCTCGCAAACGGGATTAAGAGAAGCAAAGCAACACCGTGGTATTCAAGTTGGTCTTTGGACCGCTTGAGAGGGGTTGATTGCAACCCTCGTCCGTTGGGACGCCACAACGTGGAGTAGGCAAGCGTTGGTCTTGGCCGAACCACGGGATAACCACTGTGCCATCTCTGTGATTGATATCTCTTGGTTATTGTGTTGTGTTGAGATCCTTCTCTAGCCACTTGGCAAATTACTGTGCTAACAATTAACCAAGTTTTGTGGCTTAAGTTTTTGAAGTTCTACAGGATCACCTATTCACCCCCCTAGGTGCTCTCAGGATGCCGCCAACATTGCCGTCAACAAGGGCCTCCTCTTCCCCAACGTTGGCCACAAATGCTTCATGGCAAAAGACAGCAAAAAGAAGAAGGTACAAACTAGAATCAGCCCTAAGTATACTACATCTAGTGACGAGGGTAGTTCTAGTGAAGATGAAGATGATTTGCTTACACCTTTTGCCAACCTTAACATGCAACAAAAATAAAAATTAAATAAATTGATAGGTGCCATTCATGAGAAGGATGGACTCTTGGATAGCCAAGAAGAATTCCTTATTAAAGAAAACAAGAAGCATGTTAAAGTAAAAAATGCATATGCTCAAGAGGTTGAAAAATGTGAAAATTTGACTAAGGAGCTTAGCATGTGCCATGATTCAATTACCAATCTTAGAAATGAAAATGCTAGTTTAAATGCTAAGATTGATAAATTGAATGAATCAATTTCTAGCCTTAGAACAAAAAATGCTAGTTTAATTTCCAAGGCTAAAGACTTAAGTGTTTGCAATAATTCTATTTCCTGTCTTAGAAATGAGAATGCCACATTACATGCTAATATAGAAGAATTAAATATTTGCAAACCATCTACATCTACTGTTGATCATGTTACTATTTGTACTAGATGTAGAGATGTTGATGTTGATGCTATAAATGATCACCTTGCTTTAATTAAACAACAAAATGATCATATAGCTCAACTAACTGCTAAAACCAATGAGCATGAAATTGAAAATAAAAAGTTTAAATTTACTAGAAGCATGCTCTATAGTGGGAGATGCCCTGGCATTAAGAATGGCATTGGTTTCCAACAGGGAAGCAATGTCAAGATTAATGCCCCTATAAGATTGTCTAACTTTGTTAAGGGAAAAGCTCCCATGGTTCATGATAATGAGGGCTATATTTTATATCCTGCTAATTATCCCGAACACAAAATTATGAGAATTCATGCTAAGAAATCTCATTTTGTTTCTCACCATGCTTTTATGTATAAGAATGAGTCATCTAGCTCTATGCATTCTACACATGTTAAAATGCCAAAAAAGAAAACTCCTACTGCATCAAATGATCATAATATTTCATTCAAAACTTTTGATGCTTCTTATGTGCTTACTAACAAATCAGGCAAAGTAGTTGCCAAATATGTTGGGGGTAAACACAAGGGGTCAAAGACTTGTGTTTGGGTACCCAAGGTGCTTGTTTTTAACATCAAAGGACCCAAGACTGTTTGGGTACCTAAGAACAAGGCCTAAATTATTTTGCAGGTTTATGCATCTGGGGGCTCAAGTTGGATAATTGATAGCGGATGCACGAACAACATGACAGGGGAGAAAAGAATGTTCTCCTCCTACGAGAAAAACGAAGATCCTCTAAGAGCTATCACATTCGGGGATGAAAATCAAGTTTGGTCAAAGGATTGGGTAAAATTGCTATATCACCTGACCATTCTATTTCCAATGTTTTTCTTATAGATTCTTTAGATTACAATTTGCAATCTGTATCTCAATTATGCAAAATGGGCTACAACTGTCTATTTACAGATGTAGGTGTTACTGTCTTTAGAAGAAGTGATGATTCAGTAGCATTTAAGGGAGTATTAGAGGGTCAGCTACTTAGTTGATCTTAACAAAGCTGAACTCGGCACTTGCTTAATTGCTAAGACTAATATGGGTTGGCTCTGGCATCGCCGACTAGCCCATGTTGGGATGAAGAATCTTCACAAGCTTCTAAAGGGAGAGCACATTTTGGGACTAACAAATGTTCATTTTGAGAAAGACAGGATTTGTAGCACATGTCAAGCAGGAAAGCAAGTTGGTGCCCATCATCCACACAGGAACATAATGACAACGGACAAACCACTGGAACTACTCCACATAGATCTATTCGGCCCGATAGCTTACATAAGCATCGGCGGGAGTAAATACTGTCTAGTTATTGTGGATGATTATTCTCGCTTCACTTGGGTATTCTTTTTGCAAGAAAAATCACAAACCCAAGTGATTTTGAAGGGATTCTTGAGACGGGCTCAAAATTAGTTTAGATTGAGAATCAAAAAGATAAGAAGCGACAACGGGGCGGAGTTCAAGAACTCACAAATAGAAGGATTTCTTGAGGATGAGGGCATCAAGCATGAGTTCTCTTCTCCCTACACACCTCAAAAAAATGGTGTAGTGGAGAGGAAGAATAGAACTCTACTGGACATGGCGAGGACCATGCTTGATGAGTACAAGACTCCAGACAGTTTTGGGCTGAGGCGATTAACACCGCCTGCTACTCCATCAACCGGCTCTACCTTCACCGAATCCTCAAGAAGACATCTTATGAACTCCTCACCGGTAAAAAGCCCAATGTTTAATATTTTAGAGTCTTTGAAAGGGAAATGTGCCCTTGGGCCATTTCTAAGTATTTTGGTGATTAAGTGTCCAACACAAGTGCTTAAGTGTTAAATTATGCCAAGGACTCAAGAAGTGCAAATCAAGATTAAAGGTATGTTTCTAGACTTAGTACATTGTTTTTAAGACTAATGTATTGTGTCTAAGTGCTAGAAACTGGAGAAACAATTTTTGGAGAAGTTGGCTGTGTACAGCCAAAAGGCTGCTCGGTCTGGGTGCACCGGACTGTCCGGTGGTGCACCGAACAGTGTCCGGTGCGCCAGGCTGGCGGCTGTCAACTGGCTGCTCTCGGGACTTCGATGGCGGTGTACGACTATAAATCACCGGACTGTCCGGTGGTGCACCGGACTGTCCGGTGAGCCAACAGTCGGTCGGGCCAACGGTCGGCCGCATAATCCGCGCGCGACGCATGGCTAGAGCCAACGGTCAGAAGGGGCACCGGACTGTCCGGTGCGCCAACGGTCGGCTTCGCCAAATAAGGAAAGAAATCCGCATGGGACAGTGTCCGGTGGTGCACCGGACTGTTCGGTGCGCCAGGCGACAGAAGGCAAGAATTGCCTTCTTGAAATGCTCTCAACGGCTCCTAGCTGCCTTGGGGCTATAAAAGGGACCCCTAGGCACATGGAGGAGTACACCAAGCATTCCTTGAGCATTGTTGATCACTCACACTTCATTCTTGCGCACTTGTTTGACATTCTTAGTGATTTGAGCTCTGTTCTAGTGAGAACCTCGAGATATTGTCTTGAGCTCAAGTCTTGATCTTGTGTGTGCGTATTTGCTGTGGATTTGAGTGTGTTGCTTCCCTCCCTTACTCTTGTGCTTCATTGAGATTCTTATTGTAAGGGCGAGAGACTCCAAGTTATGGAGATTCCTCGCAAACGGGAAAGAGTAAAGTAAAGAAGAACACCGTGGTATTCAAGTTGATCATTGGATCACTTGAGAGGAGTTGAGTACAACTCTCGTCCGTTGGGACGCCACAACATGGAGTAGGCAAGTTTTGTACTTGACCGAACCACGAGATAAATCCTCGTGTCTCTTGTGCTTATCTTTATTGTGTCTATTGTGCTTCACAAGAGCTCTCCTCTCAACTCACTTGATTTCATTGTTCTAACTCTTAATCAAGTATGTGGTGTCAAGTTTTAAGTTTTACAGGATCACCTATTCACCCCCCTCTAGGTGCTCTCAATTGGTATCAGAGTCGTTCTCTTCAAGAAAGGGACTAATCGCCCGAAGAGATGGATCCTAAGGGTAAGGGGATGGTGGTCAACGATAAGGAGAAGGAGTCCTTCGTCAATGATCCAAAAGATGACAAGCCTACCGACTCGGGCTCAAGCCACAAAAGAAAAGACGGGAAGAAGAAGAAAACAAGGCGCATCAAGGAGATCGTCTACTACGACGACAGCGACGAGTCCTCTTCTTTCCAAAAGGACGACGACAACTACGAGAAAAAGAAAACAGTCAATTCAAACTTTTCTTTTGATTATTCTCGTATTCCGCAAAATACAAATGCTCATTTACTCTCCATTCCACTTGGTAAACCTCCTCACTTTGATGGAGAGGACTACGGATTTTGGAGTCACAAAATGCGTAGTCACTTGTTCTCTCTCCATCCAAGCATATGGGAGATAGTAGAGAGTGGAATGCAATTTGATAGTAGTGATAGTCCCATGTTTATCAATGAGCAAATTCACAAAAATGCACAAGCTACTACTGTTCTTCTAGCATCATTGTGCAGGGATGAATACCATAAGGTGAGCGGCTTGGATAACGCCAAGCAGATTTAGGACACCCTCAAGATCTCACATGAGGGGAACGACGTCACCATGCTCACCAAGATGGAGTTGGTGGAGGGCGAACTTGGGAGATTCGCAATGATCAGGGGCGAGGAGCCAACCCAAACGTACAACCGGCTCAAGACCCTCGTCAACAAAATAAGGAGCTATGTAAGCACGCGATGGACGGACCACGACGTCGTCCGCCTAATGCTAAGGTCGTTTACTGTCCTTGATCCACATCTTGTGAACAATATTCGTGAGAATCCTAGGTACACCAAGATGACGCCCGAGGAGATCCTTGGAAAGTTTGTAAGCGGGTGGATGATGATCAAGGACGCAAGATACGTTGACGATGCGTTGAATGGCCCTATCCAAGAGCCTCAAACCATTGCTCTCAAAGCAACGAGAAGCAAGGAGGCGCTACCTAGCAAGGTGGCACAAATTGAGGCGGCCGGGCTTAATGATGAAGAAATGGCCCTCATCATCAAGCGATTCAAGGCGGCACTAAGGGGTCACAAGGAGCATCCAAACAAGACCAAGACAAAAGGGAAGCGCTCATGCTTCAAATGTGGTAAGATTGGTCATTTTATCGCTAATTGTCCTGATAATGATAGTGACCAGGAAAAAGGGAACAAGAGGGAAAAGAAGAAGGCTTACAAGAAGGCTAAGGGCGAGGCAAACCTTGGAAAGGAGTGGGACTCGGACTGTTCGTCGTCCGACTCCGACAACGAAGGACTCGCCGCCACCGCCTTCAACAAGTCGTCCCTCTTCCCCAACGAGCATCACACCTACCTCATGGCAAGGGAAAAGAAGGTAAGCACTCATAATACTAGTACTTACGCTTCCTCAAGTGATGAAGAATCTAGTGATGATGAAATAGACTACTCATGTTTATTCAAAGGCTTAGATAGAACTAAGGTTGATAAGATTAATGAATTAATTGATGCATTGAATGATAAGAATAGGTTATTAGAAAAGCAAGAGGATCTTTTGTATGAAGAACATGATAAGTTTGTAGAGGCACAAAAATCCCTTGCTTTAGAAATTAAAAGGAATGAAATGCTTTCTTGTGAGTTGTCTACATGCCATGACTCTATTTCTAACCTAAAGAGCATAAATGATGATTTGAATGCTAAGTTAGAAATAGCTAATAAATCAACATCTTGTGTAGAACATGTTGCAATTTGCAATAGGTGTAAAGATTTTAAAGTTGATGCTTGTAGTGAACACCTAGTTTCAATTTCTAAATTGAATGATGAAGTGGCTAGTCTTAATGCCCAACTTAAGACTAGCAAAAATGATTTTGATAAACTAAAATTTGCAAGGGATGCCTACACGGTTGGTAGACACCCCTCAATTAAGGATGGACTTGGCTTCAAGAGGGAAGCCAAGAACTTGACAAGTCATAATGCTCCCATCTCCATCAAGGAGAAAGGGAAGGCCCCTATGGCAAATAGTGTGCAAAAGAACCATGCTTTCTTATACCATGATAGGAGATATTCTAGGAATGTTCATCATGATAGAAGTTGCAATGATATTGTTTCACATGCTTATGATTCACATGCAATGTTTGCTTCAAGTTCTTCTATGATGTATGATAGAAGTTTGGCTAGGAAAAATGTCATTCATCATGTGCCTAGGAGAAATACTAATATGCCTAGGAAAACAAGTAATGAACCTTCTACAATTTATCATGCTTTAAATGCTTCCTTTGCTATTTGTAGAAAGGATAAGAAGATAGTTGCTAGAAAATTAGGGGCAAAATGCAAGGGAGATAAAACTTGCATTTGGGTCCCTAAGGCCATTTGTACTAACCTTGTAGGACCCAACAAAAGTTGGGTACCTAAGACCCAAGCCTAAATTGCCTTGCAGGTTTATGCATCCGGGGGCTCAAGCTGGATTATCGACAGCGGATGCACAAACCACATGACGGGGGAGAAGAGGATGTTCTCTTCCTACGTCAAGAACAAGGATCCCCAAGATTCAATCATATTCGGTGATGGGAACCAAGGCAAGGTGAAAGGGTTAGGAAAAATTGCAATTTCATCCGAGCACTCTATTTCTAATGTGTTCTTAGTTGAGTCGCTTGGATATAACTTGTTGTCTGTGAGTCAACTGTGTAATATGGGATATAACTGTTTATTCAAAAATATAGATGTGTCTGTCTTTAGAAGAAGTGATGGTTCATTAGCTTTTAAGGGTGTACTAGACGACAAACTTTATTTAGTCGATTTTGCAAAAGAGGAGGCCGGTCTAGATGCATGCTTAATTGCTAAGACTAGCATGGGCTGGCTGTGGCATCGCCGTTTAGCACATGTGGGGATGAAGAACCTTCACAAGCTTCTAAAGGGAGAACACGTGATAGGTCTAACTAATGTAACTTTCGAAAAAGATAGACCTTGTGCAGCTTGTCAAGCAGGTAAACAGGTGGGAAGTTCTCATCATGCCAAAAATGTGATGACAACATCAAGACCCCTGGAGTTACTTGATATGGACCTCTTCGGACCCATCGCCTATCTAAGTATAGGAGGAAGTAAGTATGGTCTTGTTATAGTTGATGATTTTTCCCGCTTCACTTGGGTATTCTTTTTGCAGGATAAATCTGAAACCCAAGGGACCCTCAAGCGCTTCCTAAGGAGAGCCCAAAACGAGTTTGAGCTCAAAGTGAAGAAGATAAGGAGCGACAATGGGTCCGAGTTCAAGAACCTTCAAGTGGAGGAGTACCTTGAGGAGGAAGGGATCAAGCACGAGTTCTCCGCTCCCTACACACCACAACAAAATGGTGTGGTAGAGAGGAAGAACAGGACGCTCATAGACATGGCGAGGACGATGCTTGGAGAGTTCAAGACCCCCGAGCGGTTTTGGTCGGAAGCCGTGAACACGGCTTGCCACGCCATCAACCGGGTCTACCTTCACCGCCTCCTCAAGAAGACTTCGTATGAGCTTCTAACCGGTAACAAACCCAATGTTTCGTATTTCCGAGTTTTTGGGAGTAAATGCTACATTCTAGTGAAGAAGGGTAGGAATTCCAAATTTGCTCCTAAAGCGGTAGAAGGGTTTTTATTAGGTTATGACTCAAATACAAAGGCGTATAGAGTCTTCAACAAATCATCGGGTTTGGTTGAAGTCTCTAGCGACGTTGTATTTGATGAGACTAATGGCTCTCCAAGAGAGCAAGTTGTTGATCTTGATGATGTAGATGAAGAAGACGTTCCAACGGCCGCAATACGCACCATGGCGATTGGAGACGTGCGACCGCAGGAACTCAAGGAGCAAGATCAATCTTCTTCCTCAACAATGGTGCATCCCCCAACTCAAGACGATGAACAGGTTCATCAAGAAGAGGCGTGTGATCAAGGGGGGGGCACAAGATGATCATGTAATAGAGGAAGAAGCTCAACCGACACCTCCAACTCAAGTTCGAGCAACGATTGAAAGTAATCATCCCGTCGACCAAATTTTGGGTGACATTAGCAAGGGAGTAACTACTCGCTCTAGATTAGTTAATTTTTGTGAGCATTACTCCTTTGTCTCTTCTATTGAGCCTTTCAGGGTAGAAGAGGCCTTGCTAGATCTGGACTGGGTGTTGGCCATGCAGGAAGAACTCAACAACTTCAGGCGTAATGAAGTTTGGACACTGGTGCCGCGTCCCAAGCAAAATGTTGGGGGAACCAAGTGGGTGTTCCGCAACAAACAGGACGAGCACGGGGTGGTGACGAGGAACAAGGCTTGACTTGTGGCAAAAGGTTATGCCCAAGTCACAGGTTTGGACTTTGAGGAGACTTTTGCTCCTGTGGCTAGGCTAGAATCTATTCGTATATTGCTAGCATATGCCGCTCACCATTCTTTCAGGTTGTTCCAAATGGATGTGAAGAGCGCTTTCCTCAACGAGCCAATCAAGGAGGAGGTGTACGTGGAGCAACCCCCTGGCTTCGAGGATGAACGGTACCCCGACCACGTATGTAAGCTCTCTAAGGCGCTCTATGGACTTAAGCAAGCCCCAAGAGCATGGTATGAATGCCTTAGAGACTTTTTAATTGCTAATGCTTTCAAGGTTGGGAAAGCCGATCCAACTTTATTCACTAAGACTTGTGATGGTGACTTATTTGTGTGCCAAATTTATGTCGATGACATAATATTTGGTTCTACTAACCAAAAGTCTTGTGAAGAGTTTAGCAGGGTGATGACTCAGAAATTCGAGATGTCAATGATGGGCGAGTTGAACTACTTCCTTGGGTTCCAAGTGAAGCAACTCAAGGACGGCACCTTCATCTTCCAAACGAAGTACACGCAAGACTTGCTAAAGCGGTTTGGGATGAAGGACGCCAAGCCCGCAAAGACTCCGATGGGAACTGACGGACATGTCGACCTCAACAAAGGAGGTAAGTCCGTTGATCAAAAGGCATACCAGTCCATGATAGGGTCTTTACTTTATTTATGTGCTAGTAGACCGGATATTATGCTTAGCGTATGCATGTGTGCTAGATTTCAATCCGACCCAAGGGAGTGTCACCTTGTGGCCGTTAAGCGAATCCTTAGATATTTAGTCGCTACGCCTTGCTTCGGGATCTGGTATCTAAAGGGGTCTACCTTTGACTTAATTGGATATTCAGACTCCGACTATGCTGGATGTAAGGTCAATAGGAAGAGTACATCGGGGACGTGCCAATTCTTAGGAAGGTCCCTGGTGTCATGGAGTTCTAAGAAACAAACTTCTGTTGCCCTATCCACCGCTGAGGCCGAGTATGTTGCCGCAGGACAGTGTTGCGCGCAACTACTTTGGATGAGGCAAACCCTCAGGGACTTTCGCTACAATCTGAGCAAAGTCCCACTCCTATGTGATAATGAAAGTGCTATTCGCATAGCGGATAATCCTGTTGAACACAGCCGCACAAAGCACATTGACATCCGGCATCACTTTTTGAGAGACCACCAGCAAAAGGGGGATATCGAAGTGTTTTATGTTAGCACCGAGAACCAGCTAGCCGATATCTTTACCAAGCCTTTAGATGAGTCGACCTTTTGCAGGCTGCGTAGTGAGCTAAATGTCTTAGATTCGCGGAACCTGGATTGATTTATAGCATACATGTGTTTTATGCTTTGATCATGTTCCTTAATGCATTTTGTTGTTTATTTATGGTGCTCGAGTTGTACACGCACTCCCCGGATCTCACAAGTCCATTTGCAAGTGATGCACATATTTAGGGGGAGATGTGCTACAACTTGACCCTTTGAAGACTAACTGTGTGCTTGAGTTTGCTTAATTTAGTCTCAAAGGAGGTTTGAAAGGGAAAAGGTGGACTTGGACCATGCAAGACTTCCACAACACTCCGATGAAAGAGTAACTGATTCCAAGTTCATCTTTGTACTCTTATTGCCTTTTTACTCTTAGTTGAAGATTTTGGTGAGGCAATGGGGTTAAAAGGGCCAACATTGATCCCGTTTTGGTGCTTGATGCCAAAGGGGGAGAAAATAAGGCCAAAGCAAGAATTGGATCAGCTACCACTTGAGAATTTTGAAAAAGTAGAGTTAGAGTTTTTGTTTGTCAAAATACTCTTGTTTGTCTCTTAATTGTCAAAAGTTGATCTCTTGTGGGGAGAATATTTGATTATGGGAAAAAGGGGGAGTTTTTGAATCTTTGATCAATTTCTCTTGAAATATCTCTCCTTATGTTTCAACAAGTATGTTTGACTTAGAGATAGGAAATTGAGTTTGATTTGCAAAAATAAACCAAGTGGTGGCAAAGAATGATCCATCTATGCCAAATTTGAAACAAAACAAATTTGAGTTTTCATTTGTATTGATGTTGCACTTCTTTTAGTTGCTTTTTATTGTGTTGGCATAAATCACCAAAAAGGGGGAGATTGGAAGGGAAATGTGCCCTTGGGCCATTTCTAAGTATTTTGGTGATTAAGTGTCCAACACAAGTGCTTAAGTGTTAAATTATGCCAAGGACTCAAGAAGTGCAAATCAAGATTAAAGGTATATTTCTAGACTTAGTACATTGTTTTTAAGACTAATGTATTGTGTCTAAGTGCTAGAAACAGGAGAAACAATTTTTGGAGAAGTTGGCTGTGTACAGCCAAAAGGCTGCTCGGTCTGGGTGCACCGGACTGTCCGGTGCGCCAGGCTGGCGGCTGTCAACTGGCTGCTCTCGGGACTTCGATGGCGGTGTACGGCTATAAATCACCGGACTGTCCGGTGAGCCAACAGTCGGCCGGGCCAACGGTCGGCTGCATAATCCGCGCGCGACGCGTGGCTAGAGCCAACGGTCAGAAGGGGCACCGGACTGTCCGGTGTGCACCGGACAGTGTCCGGTGCGCCAACGGCTCCAAAGCGCCAACGGTCGGCTTCGCCAAATAAGGAAAGAAATCCGCACCGGACTGTCCGGTGCGCCAGGCGACAGAAGGCAAGAATTGCCTTCTTGAAATGCTCTCAACGGCTCCTAGCTGCCTTGGGGCTATAAAAGGGACCCCTAGGCGCATGGAGGAGTACACCAAGCATTCCTTGAGCATTGTTGATCACTCACACTTCATTCTTGCGCACTTGTTCGACATTCTTAGTGATTTGAGCTCTGTTCTAGTGAGAACCACGAGATATTGTCTTGAGCTCAAGTCTTGATCTTGTGTGTGCGTATTTGCTGTGGATTTGAGTGTGTTGCTTCCCTCCCTTACTCTTGTGCTTCATTGAGATTCTTATTGTAAGGGCGAGAGACTCCAAGTTGTGGAGATTCCTCGCAAACAGGAAAGAGTAAAGTAAAGAAGAACACCGTGGTATTCAAGTTGATCATTGGATCACTTGAGAGGAGTTGAGTACAACTCTCGTCCGTTGGGACGCCACAACGTGGAGTAGGCAAGTTTGTACTTGACCGAACCACGGGATAAATCCTCGTGTCTCTTGTGCTTATCTTTATTGTGTCTATTGTGCTTCACAAGAGCTTTCCTCTCTACTCACTTGATTTCATTGTTCTAACTCTTAATCAAGTATGTGGTGTCAAGTTTTAAGTTTTACAGGATCACCTATTCACCCCCCCTCTAGGTGCTCTCAGTCTTTGGTAGCAAATATTTTATTCTTGTTAAAAGAGGCAGAAAATCTAAATTTGCTCCTAAGGATGTAGAAGGCTTTTACTTGGTTATGACTCAAACACAAGGGCATATAGAGTCTTCAACAAATCCACTGGATTACTTGAGATTTCTTGTGACATTGTGTTTGATGAGACTAATGGCTCCCAAGTGGAGCAAGTTGATCTTGATGAATTAGATGATGAAGAGGCTCCGTGCATCGCGCTAAGGAACATGTCCATTGGGGATGTGTGTCCTAAAGAATCCAAAGAGCCTTCACAAGCACAAGATCAACCATCATCTTCCATGCAAGGATCTCCACCAACTCAAGATAAGGATCAGGATCAAGATGATGAAGATCAAGAGGATGAGCCACCTCAAGAGGAGGACAATGATCAAGGGGGAGATCAAGTCAATAAGGACAAGGAACATGAGCAAGAGATTCAGGGTCAAAGACCGCCACACCTAAGAGTCCACCAAGCAATTCAACGAGATCACCCCATGAACTCCATTCTCGGTGCAATTCATAAGGGGGTAACTACTAGATATCGAGTTGCTCATTTTTGTGAACATTACTCTTCTGTGTCCTCTATTGAGCCATACAGGGTGGAGGATGCACTAAGAGATTCAGATTGGGTGTTGGCTATGCAAGAGGAGCTCAACAACTTCACGAGGAATGAGGTATGGCATTTAGTTTCACGTCCTAATCAAAATGTTGTAGGTACCAAGTGGGTATTCCGCAACAAGCAAGATGAGCATGGTGTTGTGACAAGCAACAAAGCCCGACTTATGGCCAAGGGATATTCACAAGTTGAAGGTTTGGATTTTGATGAAACCTATGCACCCGTAGCTAGGCTTGAGTCAATTCGTATATTAGTTGCCTATGCTACTTACCATGGCTTTAAGCTTTATCAAATGGACGTGAAAACTGCCTTCCTCAATGGACCAATCAAGGAAGAGGTATATGTTGAGCAACCTCCCGGCTTTGAAGATAGTGAGTACCCTAACCATGTGTATAAACTCGCAAAGGCACTTTATGGGCTAAAGCAAGCCCCAAGAGCATGGTATGAATGCCTGCGAGATTTCCTTATCACTAATGGCTTCAAAGTCGGCAAAGCCGATCCTACTCTCTTTACTAAAACTATCGCAAAAGATTTGTTTGTATGCCAAATTTATGTTCATGATATCATATTTGGGTCTACTAACAAATCTACTTGTGAAGAGTTTAGTATGATCATGATACAAAAATTCGAGATGTCTATGATGGGGGAGTTGAAGTATTTCCTAGGATTTCAAGTCAAGCAACTCCAAGACGGCACCTTCATCAGCCAAACAAAGTACATTCAAGACATACTTAACAAGTTTGGAATGAAGGATGCCAAGCCCATCAAGACACCCATGGGAACAAATGGGCATCTCGTCCTCGACACAAGAGGTAAATCCGTAGATCAAAAGGTATACCGGTCGATGATAGGATCTTTACTCTATTTATGTGCATCTCAACTGGATATTGTGCTTTCTGTATGCATGTTGCAAGGTTCCAAGCCGATCCTAAGGAAGTTCACCTTAGGGCCGTGAAAATAATCATGAGATATTTAGTTTATACTCCTAAGTTTGGACTTTGGTACCCCAAGGGATCCACTTTTGATTTAATAGGATATTCTGATGCCGATTGGGCAGGGTATAAAATTGATAGGAAGAGCACATCAGGGACTTGTCAGTTTCTGGGAAGATCCCTGGTGTCTTGGGCTTCAAAGAAACAAAACTCAGTCGCTCTTTGTACCACCGAAGCCGAGTATATTGCCGCAGGCCATTGTTGTGCGCAATTACTTTGGATGAGGCAAACCCTCAGGGACTATGGCTACAAATTGAGCAAAGTCCCTCTCTTATGTGACAATGAGAGTGCAATCCGCATGGCGGATAATCCCGTTGAACACAGCCGCACTAAGCACATAGACATTCGGTATCACTTTTTGAGGGATCACCAACAAAGGGGGGATATCAAGATAGCTTATGTTAGCACCAAAGAACAATTAGCCGATATCTTTACCAAGCCTTTAGATGAGAAAACCTTTAGCAAACTTAGGAATGAGCTAAACATTCTTGATTCTCGGAATTTTGATTGAAACATTGCACACATAGCTCATACCTTTGATCATATCTCTTTTCATGACTACGACTAATATGTTTTCAAGTGTATTTCTATGCTAAGTCGTAGAGTGAAAGGAAAATGGAGTCTTCGGCGAAGACAAGGCTTCCACTCCACTCTAACGGTATCACGCCATCACTCCACACCACTCTTCGATTGGTACAATCTTTTCACTCATATTTACTTGTACCAATAAGGGGGAAAGTAAAAATGGCTCACAAAGTCTCCGTTTTTGGCGGTTAATGCCAAAGGGGGAGAAAGTATTAGCCCAAAGCAAAAGGACCGCACCACCAACTTCAAAAATTTTCGAAATGATTTATCACAAAAGTTTTCCCAATTGGTATCTTGTGATAAGCAATTTCTTCAATTAGTATGATATTGTCAATTGGTTGACAATTGGTATATTTAGAGATAGATTTTCAAAATTAGCATCTAAATTATATACTTCCAATTGGTATCTATTAAAACCCTCTTGAAAGCTATGAGGAGAATTTCATTCAGGGGGAGTTTCGTTTAGTCAAAGGAAAAGCATTTGAAACACGAGGAGAAAATTTCAAATCTTGAAAATGCTTCTTGCAATCTTACTCATTTACCTTTGACTGTTTGCAAAAGACTTTGAAAAATATTTTCCAAAAAGATTTGCAAAAACAAAACAAGTGGTGCAAATGTGATCCAAAATGGTAAATAAAAGAAAGCAATCCATGCATATCTAATAAAATCATATATTGGTTTAATTCCAAGTAACCTATGCACTTACCTTATGCAAACTAGTTCAATTCTGCACTTTTGTATTTGCTTTAGTTTGTGTTGGCATCAATCACCAAAAAGGGGGAGATTGAAAGGGAAATAGGGTTTAACCTTTTTCCTATAAATAATTTTGGTGGTTGAATGCCCAACACAAATAATTTGACTAACTAGTTTGCTCTAGAATACATGTTCTATAGGTCCATAAAGGTTCAACACAAACCAATAAAAGATTGAAGAAAGGGTTCAAAAACAAAGGAGCAAAGAAACCAAGAGTGCCCTAGTCTGGCGCACCGGACAGTGTCCGGTGCACCAGGACTGTACAACGTCCAACTCTCCACTCTCGGGTTTCTCAGGGCGCGCTCCGCTATAATTCACCGGACTGTTCGGTGAGCCACCGGACTGTCCGGTGCATCAGCGGAGTAACGGCTATCCAGCGCAATGGTCGACTGCAAAAGTGTGGACGCAGAGCTACAGTGCGCGAACAGTACGTGCAGAAGTCAGAGCAGTCGTCAGAGGCGCACCAGACAGTGAACAGTGCATGTCCGGTGCGGCACCGGACTGTCCGGTGCCACTAGAGGACAAAGCCTCCAACGGTCAGAAGCTCCCGAACCCTAACGGTTGGGTGACGTGGCTGGCGCACCGGACAGTGTCCAGTGCGCCCATCGACAGCAGCCATCCCCAATGGCTATGTGGTGGTTGAGGGCTATAAATACCCCCCAACCACCACCACTCCAAGCATCCAAGTTTCCAGCACTTCACATTCAATACAAGAGCTAGTGCATTCACTTGTAGACACAATTCAAAAGAATCAAAGCCTCCCCAAGTCTCAAATTCACTCCAAACACCTAGTGACTAGAGAGAGTGTTTTGTTCATGTTCTTTGTGCTCTTGTTTCTTGGATCACTTTCTTCTTCCTCATTCTTGTTCTCAAGTGACTTGTAATCAAAGCAAGAGACACCAAGTGTGTCTTGGTCCTTGTGGGGTCTAAGTGACCCGTTTGATTAAGGAGAAAGCTCACTCGGTCTAGGTGACCGTTTGAAAGAGGGAAAGGGTTGAAAGAGACCCAGTCTTTGTGACCACCTCAACGGGGACTAGATTCTTTAGAACCGAACCTCGGTAAAACAAATCATTGTGCTCATCCGCTTTATTTCTTAGTTGATTTGTTTTCCTTCTCTTACGGACTCGAATTCATTTCTAACGCTAACCTCAGCTTGTAATGTGTGCTTAAGTTTGTAAATTTCAGATTCCGCCTATCCACCCCCCTCTAGGCGACTTTCAGCACCAACGAGGATTAGTTAGAACCTTGCATGGTTTTAGATACCTTGGTAAAAAAATTGGTGCATCAACGAGAGTTTGCATCTCTACCTTTGTCTTTAAGCTTGCACATTTATTGTTTACGTAAGTTGAAATCTTTACTATTCTTAGTTTAGAATATAGGATTGGAACTTAGGTTGCTAAACTTCTTTTGCGGTAGAGATAACAACACTTAGAAAAAACCTAGTTTGCACATTATTGCTTAAATTATTTGCACATGTTTTGTTTAGTTAAATTATTTGTGGCCTAGATTAGAGACAAAACCTAGCTTTCAAAAGGGAAAACATTTTTTTATTTTCCAAATGAGTTTTGAAAAGCATTTTTGCACAAATTCAGTTTGGACCATAGCTAAAACACACATGACATGTCTACTAAAATAGAGTGGCATGAATGCATCAAAACACTATTTCTAACTTATATTTCATTTTAATTAAATTTTGTAAAACTTTTATTTTACCTATAAAATAAATACAACTAAGCGAATTAAATCAATTTGGTTTACTTTTTGAATTTCAAATTTAGGGTGTTATAATTTAATTCTATTTTATGAGACTCCATTTGTGTCTACATGTTTGTGGATGCAACCATCATTTGAGGTAATTGCTTAGGTACAAAAGGTACCCCCAAAACACCTTGGATTGAAGTAGGGGAGAAAGAAGAGCAACAAAAGCTTGTGATAATTTTTTGGTAGCTCAATCCAGTTTTAGGAATCGACTAGACTGATTCTATACTCTTGTTGAGGAAAAACAACTAGGTCAGTTTGGAAACCGATCAAGCCTGTTTTGTTGGGTGTGATGTCACTTAGTATTTATTTTGCACATGTTTAGTTTTATTTAAAGTTTATTTGCCTCTCTCTCTCTCTAGGTATCATTTAGGTCTTTTTAGACAACTTGGTGATCAAGGATCGAGGGTAAAGCAAACAATAGAGTACTTGCATTGAGTCAAGGTGCTAGTCAAGCTATGCAAAGTCATGTTAATGTGGATGATCACATTATTGGTATTTTTTTGGAAATGCGACTTTTGGGTTAAAGGTGTAGTATTTGATCAAATTGTTAGAGAAATCCAAAGTCATAACTAAATATAGTTCATCCCAAGGTAATTAAGGTGTTGAAATCCCTCATGTGGTCAAACTTGAGGAAGAAACAATATTTGAAGAATGAGAAATTCGAATGATACTAATTGTGAATCTTTACTTCTTGACTATAGGTATATCATGCTAGCAAGAGAGATGCAACACTAATTCAATGAAGTCTAGAATGGCTTAAAATACCCAAGTTATAAATCTAAGATACTAAAATTAATAATTGGGATTAATTGTGAGATAGCTAAAAATGGCTTAAGCCAATTTGACAAATTTGCTCATGCTAGTTTGGGTAAGATTTGAAGTATAATGGCTAGTTTTATGTAAAATGTCTTGAGCTACTTTGACATACCGACCTAGGACAATTTTGAAAAAATTCCCAACATCAAGTTTTTGTGGGGCTATTTTACCCTCTCTAACGGATATTGCATGATTGTTGATGCTTTCTAAAGTCCTCTTCTGAAAAGCTTAGAGAGAGCTCTCAATTCATACTTTATGGAATTTGACTGATATTTGTCTTGAATTGGAGAGCTGGATTTGAGCCTTTGTAAGATTGAGTGAGCAATAGAGAGTTGAGCAAATTCTTGAACACTTCTTGACAACATCAAGTCTATGGTGAAGCATTTTACGCTCTTAGAGCATCGCTCCTAGATGGCTAGGCGTCACCGGCTATCACCCAAACTTCTAGAGTGTTGTGGCAAGTTTGTGTTGGCTACAATCTTGTCTGTCAAAAGAGAAAAGATCATCTAGTGGAGCATGGAATACGGTTGAAAGAGACCTAGCTAGATCTTGATTGTTGGTGGTCACACAAGGCTTCCACAATGGCCACATAGGATCCAAGTAGTGACCTCAACTCTGTCATATTTATTGGTCTGACTCACTTTCATATTTACATTGCATTTAATTCATATATTTAATCTTTCACTTGTGCCTACTTGATTATGCATGTTTGCGTTTGTAGTGACATTGGATAAATTGCAAAACACTTATAGACACCAAAAAACACCTTCAATTGGAGTGGGGAAGAGAGAAAGAGAGAGAGCAAAAGGGGAAAACTTGTGTAGAATCCAACCTAGGTTGGCTTTGTCTATTAGTTGCCATTCATAGCTCAAAATAGCCTAAGCCTAGGATGGTTTTGGAAAATCACTTCCATATTTGTTATTTTAATTTCTAATTTTACTTGTTCAATTACGTAGAGCCTATTCACCCCACCGCCTTTATGCATCGATTTGATTCTTTCCGCTGAGTCTTTATATCTTTCGCAAGCCTTTTCAATCTTTTGTACTCTACACTAATACATTCATCAAACCCTTAGGTATCATGCACCATATCTTCCATATTCTCAACCAATATGGACATAGTTGGCACTAATATTTGCTAGGTCATCGCCACTAAGATCCTGACTGCCAAAGGGTCCTTCCTCGCCTTCTTGACTAGTACGACTACCATAGAATCCTTGGTACATAGCTTGTAGGTCCCAATCATCAATACCTTCTTATCCATGTTTGTTCTAACATCTATAGTCATTCATGAATCCTCAAATCACCAAGTGAGCATGAACTTGCAATAAAGTTAAGTGTTGATTTTCGTTTTCACAAATCATAGGTGTTGGGGCCTTCTTCTTCTGAAGGTCCTCAAAAATACGAATAACCACTTGCTTTCAACATATTACTGAGTATTACAGGAGCTTCATCATTAGAAAAACATCGGTGGAACACAAGAAGAGTGAATTAAGCTTCATCTGACAAGCTTCATCACGGTGAAACGGGTAGACAACGTGACTTTGGAATGATGAAGAGGAAGTACGACGAAGCATGCCTCATCAAGCAAGCTTCGTCACGACGAAAAAACGAGATGATGCAAGGAGAAGGTGTTGCTCAAGTTATTAAACACAAATGGCGACGTTACCCTTGTGACACTTTGTAAACTCTATATGTAATCATTGAGGGTATAACTGTAATAACGTACGGACTCTTACGCTTGCCCCTATAAATAGATAAACAGTGCCCCCATACTGGGCACGCTGAATTGTAATTGTTCTTGCATCGACACCTTCAAACAAGCCGAAGGTATCAATGTAATATAAACTCTGTTAATGTTCATATGTATATCATGAAATAAATATATGAATGAATGAACAACATATATTGTCTCTATGAACTCTTATTCTTATGAGTGATGAAGGTGTGTCCTTCATGACCTTCATCCGAAGATCATTATATACGAAAGGAGATAATGTTTCGAAGGACGAAGGTCCTTAATCTTTAACAATTGTGTTGCCTTGTTCTTGATTCACAACATTTGAGAACAAGTGACCAACAATAGGATTGCATGTCTTGTGTCAATTCAACATATTTGCCTTTGTAGTTCTTATGAACGATTTAATTAAGACTACCTAAGAACCCATCACATGTATGGTTCCTAAGAGACATCTAGCTTTGATCCTTAGTCTACAAAAAACAAAAATATAAGAAAATATACGTCAACATCCAAGCAATTGATGAGCAAATTTATAGTAAATGATTGATTCAACTAATAATTTTGGATGCCCACCATGCACGTGCACATACTAAGAATGTGAAACGTTCACTTGTCTGAACAAGATTCTTTGGAATTGGTTAGAGATGTGTGATATTAGAGTTCTACACAATGCAAGTTATTGATCTTGGCATGCCACCACTTGAAGGTAAGAACTTGTCTACTAGTTGACCACTTCAACCTGCTCATCAATAAAATTTAGGTAAACAACAGCATGTAATTCAACACCTCGCTCTCTCTGCACCTTAATCACAACATACTCACAGTATAAAGGCACATCACAATAATGGAAACACAACTCACAAGATCATCACAAAGACAAAACAAAAGCACCTAAAAACCATGTGGGGTTTATCTCTATGCACATTGTCAATAGAATGTGTGAGAAGGAAAGGTGGCGGAGGTCATCGGATGCATTGCTCCAAACAAAAGGCATCAGTGGTGTGGTAGATGAGCACTAGAGACCATTAGGCCTACCTTGCACCTAAGAACACGACTATATGCAGCGATCCCACTTCCCTCGCCCTCCTAAAGCACTAGCAAGTGTTGCCCCTTCCTATATCATTGATGGCTGAGCACCCTTTCCCTTCCCCCACGAGCACTCCTATAGCCGAGATGAGTATGATTGTAGGGAAAGGCGTTGGAAGGACCAAGATGGACGAGCCGGGGTGATGGTGACAAAGCAGTAGAGCGACAACATCATAAACTCATTCTTTGTATCCATGTCTGTGATGTTGGCACCTATAGCTATGTTTGGGCACTAGGAGTTTGAGAGATAGTGGGGAGACACATTATGCTCTTGAGCCACTGCTCCACAATTACTCTATGATATCATTCAACATCATAATTGCATTTGAACAAAATGGGTATTTGATTACTTCCTTAGCATAATAGATGTGGCTTCAACATGGAAGGTATGCGATGACTTTGTATATCATGGACGCCCTTTTAACAAAAATCATCTCCAATCACTGCCTGGTCAACAAAGACACATGTCTGTGATGATGTTTTTTAAGGAACATCTATGATGATGTGGCCATAGTGACAATTCATCGAAGGCGCATTTTGAGAAGATAGATCTTGAATGTCGTGGTGTTTCCCTTGTATAGTTTTGGTATAGTGTCACAAGAGTTGGAGTTTTAACTTTTAACCGAACATGCATAGAGGGGAAAACTTTTTTTTACAAATTGCAACATGTAAGCTCAAAATAGGAAAACCAAAATTTGAGTTCACGAACTTATGATAGATGGGGCTAGAACCATAGCTGATTGATTAGTGGTTAAGCTTAGAGAGCTTGACTGCATATTTTAGGACGTTACACCAAAACACAATGTAGATAATGATTTGCTTTCGCAATTAATATATTGCAAATTATAGAAAATCATATTATTACCATATCTTTTGGTGAACCGTGATTCTTAATATGTCGAGTGTTTTTCGACACTTGGCAAAGGCTTTATCGAATGCTGAAAAAAACACTTGCCAAAGAGTACTTTACCGATAAAATATTTGTCGCGCGTTCTTTACCAAGTGTAACACTCGGCAAGGGCTTCGCCGAGTGTAAAAAGACATTTACCTAGTGTTCGGGACACTCGGCAAAGAGACGAATTCCGGTAGTGCGTGTGCATTAACTAAGCAAGTGATTATATATTTAAGCGTTGATTTGTTGTAGATTGACTTCACGCTTTATGAAGGGATGGAATAGTATTTGCAAGAGGCATAGTGTATATATTGTTTAGGCCAATTGACACACTATGTGTATTTTAGCAAGTGCATTAGCCACTAGGACAATATGTAGGGGTTTTTTAGCCGAGTAGCCCGCAGCAGATGGTGGGAGTCGGGTGAGAGGTCACATCGGCGTTCATCTCCCGTCGCCATCCCTGTCTTGTAGGACGAGATTGGGATGGAAATGTTGGGACGACGACGCCGCCAGCAACGCCCTGCTGCTCACGCCGTCCAGGCATCTCATCTCATATCATCCCAGTATCGGCGCCGTGGGAGTTACAGTGATCTGATTCTGTGATCTGGACCCGCCGGAGGATTCATTGGCAAAAAGCAAGCGCACCCAGAACGCAACAAACAAGGATTAACGTGTGCGAGGATGATGTCTGCGCTTTAGAAAGAGGCGGCCGGCCGGGACGCACATGACATGGAGACGTCGTCAGAGGAAAACATGCTGAAAGCTAGCTAGCGAGCTAGCTGGTGGATCGATGAAGTGCATCTTCTTGCTGGAAATTGACGACCTGATCCTTTACCTATCTTTTGTTGGCACATCTTTGGCGCTTTAAGAGACCAACGTGTGTTCTTGCATCCCTCTCTCTCTCTGGTTTGACAGGCACAACTCGATCTAGCCCCGATGAGCCCCAATCCGGTAGGTGAGAGGGGAAATGGTAGCTGGTGGTGGGATCGCGTCACTAGCTCGCTCCAAATCTTGGCACTGTAAACCGAAGGGAAATGGGGTTATAGGTCCATGTTTTACCCCTCTTTCTCTTCAACTATATTTACATATACATTAGTTTAACCTCTACGCTTGTTGCCGACAGCTTGTTTATTTGCTCACTAACCCCGGCCATGCAGCACTTGGAACTTTCCTCGATCGGCAGCATTTTTCAGACGAACTTCCCTCCTCTACTTATAATATAGCCTCTTCAACTACATTATAAAAACTAAACGAAACAAACAACTACTACTCCTCCCTCCACTTGGTTTTGGTGAAGCTTACAGCTCAAGAACCGTACCGTACCGCCGCAACAGGTCGATGAGACTGAGCTTTCATGCACGCTGCTCTTTGAATTGTAGGCAAAGAAACTGGTATAGCAGAACCCTCCCTACTACGGCTGTGCGCTAGCTCTTCGATCCATCCATCCACTCATCCGTTTGGTACATATGGTGACATCCTCTCCCATGGCGGACACGAAAGCTCAACGCATGATCGTTCCATGTTCTGACGCACACATACACACACACTTGTGTGGTCTTTGGAACGAAGAAGGGTCAAGAGACTCGATCCATTCTGCACGAGGGTTTCTTGTCTTGGAGTCCATCGAGAACAAGCGACCTGATCAACATGGAAGCATGCACGCAGACGCAGTGCAGGCATATGCGATATGCCCGGCTGGCCCGTTTGAGTTTGACCAGGCCGGGAGAGGGAGTATTACATGCATGTGTGCATGCATGCATGCAGCCAGCTGGTCAACAAGCAGATGGCAGGTAGCCCTCGGGGAGAGACAGATCGATATCTAAAGGCAACTAGTGTTACCTTTTCTTTTTCGTTTTCTTCTTTTTTTTAAAAGAAGAATTGTGTCATTGTTAACTGACTGAAGATGAAAGACATGCCTGCTGCTACGGTATATACAAGGAAAACGGCAACTGCAAGACCGTGCCACTGCACAGACTGGTTCGTCCAAATAATGTGATTGTTAAAATGTTTTCAAGTAGTAGTGCCCACCCACCCGCCTAATAGCTAGTCTGAGATCCCTCATCATATGCACCAACTTGACAAGATAATGACCAGAACAACAGGCACGAGTCTAGGATTTGAACAAAGGATGGTCCAATCATTTTTTAATATCATAAATGTCAATCACTAATTTATAAAAGATAATGGCGCTGCCGGCAGGGGAGGTGCCCACGAAGCTGCCGAAGCGCGACGGGATGAGCCGTCGCGACTAGCTCGCGCTCATCATCGTCCACTCTGACTCGTGGGCCCAACAGGTCCATCTCGTCGAGGGCTGTATATCAAGCCAGCTCTACGGTAGATAGATATCTTCGGCTTCTTACGAACATAGAAACGATGTTCCATCTTGTCTGAGATCAACCTCGGATGGAAGATATTGTCTCGTCTCGCTCGAGGCCAGCTCTCTGGACGAGAGACGCAGTTCCGTCTCGCTCGAGGCCAACCTCGGACGGGAGATGTAGTTACTTCTCCCTGAGGCCAGATCTAGACAGGACACGCAGATCCATCTCGCCCGAGGCCAACCTCGGACGGAAGACACAGTTCCGTCTCGCCTGAGGCCAACCTCGGACGGGAGCACTCGGCCCGAGGAGGCGTAGACCCAACGACCGAGTCATGCACTGCTATCTCGGGCAGGGAGGCTGAGGGGTTGTAAAGCCCAAAATTTGTATTAGGAAAAATAGATAAATATAATTTTTTTTGTGTTTATGAATTTATGGAACCTTGGGAGATCATTTGAATTTCTTCTATTTGTGCATACTCAAAATAATGGAATTATATTGGCCAAATAACAAATAAATAAATAAACATCTCGTGCCGATTATTTTGTTGTGATGCATTTTGTTTAAATAAAGAAATCATGACTTAATTTGACCTCAAATGATAGATGAAAATATAAAACAGAAATAAGAAAGGAAAGTGTAATAAAATCATTTCTTGCTCCCCTAATTAAATAACAGGAAGGAGAATAAATAACAATATTGGGATCTATACTCACATTTGGATTATAGATTTGAATTTAAAATAGAAATTAGAAATTGGTTTTGAATATTTGGGATTTGAAATAGAATAGAAAAAAAACAAAAGACAAAAGCCACTGCGGGCCACTTCCTGCGCTTTCGGCCCATCTAGCAATTCTTCCCCCGCGCGGCCCAGCCTGGGGAAAGGGCAGTACGCGCTGACTGGCGGGCCCGCGCCGTCAACCACTCCCTTTGCCGCGGGCGACTGCCTCGTGGGCCCAAGCTGTCGGGCTCATCCCTTCCACCGAATCCGCGCGCAACAGATCGCCGCAACGGACTCCCTACTATCCGCAGCTCCTTCGGGGGCATGATCCCTTGTGCGGACTATAAGAGACCTGGGGCTTGCGCTTCTCCTGTCCATCCTTGTGCGACTCATCGAGCGCGCCGTGAGCAGGGAGACAGAGAAGCGTGCGCCGCCGCCGTACGCCATTGCCGCGGCGACTCGCCTCGGCAAACCCCCACCGCACCACTGGCTCGTGCCGTCTCGCCGTCAACCAGGTTTACCGAAGCGCGAGAAAGCCGTTCGTGCCTCACCGAGGTGCGGAAGACCGGGGAATTCCCCCATCCACGTGCGCCGTCATCGCGGAGTCATCGGGCATCGCGGGCAGACCCTCTGCCTCGACCATTGCCGGTAAGAGTGCCTTCCTCAGTCTCGTCAGTGCCCAATCGAGATGTAGCACGAGTACAATTAGAGAATAGGGGCGTTGGGGCGTACTCTGGCAGCACCGCCGCCGCGCGGAGAGCTCCGCTCGCCGAGCTCACCATCGGGTAGGAGACAAACTTTTGGCCGTTTGATTAGGTTTGAACGGGTGTGATCAAAGGGGGGACGTGTGGGGCTGCCTTGGCCTTTGGATCGAGAATTGAGGGTCGTGATAAGATCGGGATCGAACTGGATATGGATCGTTGATTTGGAACGGACGACAGGGATCCCCTCCGTTACTTTAAATCTAGACCCTTGGTATTGGATCGGGTGGTCAATCGCATACACCGGTTCGGATTATAATGTTGGTCGTTGGATGGAGATCTGACGAACCACATCACGTTCGGTTAAAACCACGATTTAATCCGGGCCATCCGAATCGGATCGGACGGCTCTGAATCAACGATACCCCTTCGCCCTGGCTTTCTTTCTAAAGAGCCCCTGCCTTTCTGGGTAATCAACCCGCGGTCCTAGGCATGCGCGGTCTGAGTCTGTTGAAATTTTATAGGTTTGCCCCTGCCTTTCTCGGGAATCATGCGCGCAGTCTGAGGAAATGGGAAATCAGGGAAAGTGATTTATGAAACGAATTTCTTATATAAAAACAATTCCAGAATCTTGTTTAATCTATAAGAAATTCATATTAAGTCCAAATTAGTTCATTCTAATTTCTATAATTCTATAATATTATTGTTTATCACATAGTACATCTGTTTTGACATAAAAGTCACATTAAAATTTATATCTATTTAATCTTGTACGAAACACATAAAATCGTTAGAAATTCATAACTTTCTCATTTTAACTTCAAATTGAGTCATTCCAGTTGCAATAATTTTATTTTAATATTTTCTATCAACTAGTAACACTGATTAGCCATGAAACTTGAAGTAAAATTGTTCATTTGAATTAATTTGTTCTAGGTGCTAAATAATTTCGAAAATTCATAATTTAATAACCGTAGCTCTGAATTTAGTGGTTCTTGTTCCCACGATCTCGTTACGACACATAGATTATTATTACATAGTTTATTCTTATGTTTGGTGTAATGTTAATTTTGCCTATACACTGTTTGTTTGTATTGCTACGAATAGCAGTGAGGTCACGAGAATCTCAAGATCATCCTGGTACCTGGAATTTCAAGTCCCACGCAAGTTGTGCCCTTGACCACTTTTTACCCAATAATTTTCTTTAATATCATTTATTCATGCATAGGTTAATTTTGATGGGACCCAATAGGTTACCCTAGATTGTTTATCTCATTACCTTGTTTACCCCTGAATCACTTGGGTAGTTTGCTATTGCTTTACATGGATTTGGGATAATTATTTATCATATCTATGTTCCAGTTATTTTGTTATTATATTTATGTTCATGTCAAGATCATTAATGTTAATTGGAACATAGAGCTTAACTTGAGAAACACGTGCCACCACAAGGGTTTATGGACGCCCTTGGCTGATTAATTAGGAAAACTAGTGGAGGACTACCTTACCCGAAAGGGGCAAGGGCAGTAGGGGAGTGGTCAGTGTAGGGAGGTCCTTGGTTGATTTTGCTGCAATGGCGGTCAGGCAAGAACCCTGCATTGGAGCTTCCTATAAACTATAGCGGGTTTTCTGAAGCTAGTGGAACTTTGTAAAGGCCTCGTAGTGTTACCCTGCCTCGCCTCCTCGGTAGAGGTGTATGGGAAGTCGCGATCCCTTGGCAGATGGGTAACATGACTTGTGGGTAAAGGGTACCACCTCTGTAGAGTGTAAAACTGGTATACTAGCCGAGCTCACGGTCATGAGCAGCTCAGGACTCTCTGATGATTAAATTATGGAACTTAAACTCAATTTGTCATATGCATTGCATCGCAGGTGATGTTGTTACTTTTGTTCTACTACTTAATTGGGTTGATATTTACTTATACTTAGTAATTGCTAATAAAATTTTGACCAACTTTAAAAGCAATGCTCAGCTTCAACCATCCTCTTTGGTAAGCCTTACACTTCACGTGAGCTCCCACCTTTGGCGAGTTCATGCACATTATTCCCCACAACTTGTTGAGCGATGAACGTATGTGAGCTCACTCTTGCTGTCTCACACCCCCCCACAGGTTAAGAACAGGTACCATAGGATGAGGCGCATGGAGGATGCTGCGATGTGTTCGTGAGAGGTCTAGGCTGTCGTCTCCCAGTCAACTTTGGGTTGCTGGACCGTTGTCTCCTTATAATGTAATTACTTATTTATTTTATATAGAACTCCTATCATATAGTAAAGATGTGACATTCGATCCTGTGCCATGATTCAATTGGTCCCAGCACACCTGGTGATTATGTTCGCGCCCGGGCTTTTGGACCCCTAAAACCCGGGTGTGACAGAAGTGGTATCAGAGGAATGTTGACTGTAGGACGAAACCTAGATAGAACTGGACAATCATTATCTACTTACCTTTGCTACTCTTATTCTTTTCTAAACTTCTCTTAATCTTTTCTCATCTATTTCCGCTTTACTCTGATTACTCTTACCTTTCTGCTTCCAAAGACAAATGTGGATTTCACACTTTGAAATCCTGTGCCTAAAGTGATTTTAGGAATAGGAGAACTAATCTTAGGAACAAAAACAAAACTATTTTTGTAGGTATCTATACACTTGAATGTTTGTTCTTATGATACTTGTCTGATTTGGATCTTTGATTGAGTGTGATGAGTTGTGGAGTAATGTCCACAATTACATCTGCATATACATAATGCTTATAAAACTAACTATACAAACTAGATTATCCCTCATTAAAGTATATAGCCTGACAATATCCATCTCATCTAAAAAGATTCTATTCTACACTCATAGATCCATCTCATCCCAAAAGATCCTAACTTATCCTAATTAAAATGTATCTAGCTTAATAGATCCATCTTATCTTAAAAGATACTCTATTACCTTAGTAGATTCATCTTATCTTGAAAAGATTTTATTTTATTCTAATAGATCTAACTGACCTCAAAAGATTGTACCTTATACTTATGGATTCATCTTGCCCTAATAAGCACATTTATACCACACTAGTGTAACAACCAGAATATAATCTAATGTGGTCTACTCAAACAGATTAGTGATACTGGTAGAAGAGATTGGACCCTACTAGCCAGATGTTAACCTAACTTAGCACCTTAGACCAACTCAACCATGAGCAGAAGATCTAACCCAACCAGTAGAGTCTTGATGGATTGCATAATCTATCAACCCCCACCTGACACCAAAAACAAACTTCTGACCTACATCATGTAGTCTATCTCATCCATGTCTATCTTAACCTTATTCCCCAGCCCGATAATATACACTAACTCCTAATCAATGAGACAAGCCTGGAGAAGATGATCAACTTCATCAAGAAAGGATGAGCACCAACTCAAGTCTTCAAGGATCAAGTGAGATCACCAAGATGAGTCAAGATCCACAATCTTGGATGGAGTCTTTTCTTACCCCATTCCTTCTTACCCAAAACTATATATGCTTTAAAGATATCTTTCATCCTGCATAATAAAGTGGATATACCCATATATACACAGGCCTTCCTAATCACCCACTATTGTCTAAAAAATATGAAACTCTTGATCTTGAACCTATTATAGACTAAAAGCCGAATCACAAACCAATCCTTATGTATCTCTTTTCTTACAAACCTCGAGGACGAGATTTCTGTTAAGGGGTAGGATTTGTAAAGCCCAAAATTTGTATCAGGAAAAATAGATAAATATAATTTTTTTTGTGTTTGTGAATTTATGAAACCTTGGGAGATCATTTGAATTTCTTCTATTTGTGCATACTCAAAATAATGGAATTATATTGGCCAAATAACAAATAAATAAATAAACATCTCATGTCGATTATTTTGTTGTGATGCATTTTGTTTAAATAAAGAAACCATGACTTAATTTGACCTCAAATGATAGATGAAAATATAAAACAGAAATAAGAAAGGAAAGTGTAATAAAATCATTTCTTGCTCCCCTAATTAAATAACAGGAAGGAGAATAAATAACAATATTGGGATCTATACTCACATTTGGATTATAGATTTGAATTTAAAATAGAAATTAGAAATTGGTTTTGAATATTTGGGATTTGAAATAGAATAGAAAAAAACAAAAGACAAAAGCCACTGCGGGCCACTTCCTGCGCTTTCGGCCCATCTAGCAATTCTTCCCCCGCGCGGCCCAGCCTGGGGAAAGGGCAGTACGCGCTGACTGGCGGGCCCGCGCCGTCAGCCACTCCCTTTGCCGCGGGCGACTGCCTCGTGGGCCCAAGCTGTCGGGCTCATCCCTTCCACGGAATCCGCGCGCAACAGATCGCCGCAACGGACTCCCTACTATCCGCAGCTCCTTCCGGGGCATGATCCCCTTGTGCGGACTATAAGAGACCTAGGGCTTGCGCTTCTCCTGTCCATCCTTGTGCGACCCATTGAGCGCGCCGTGAGCAGGGAGACAGAGAAGCGTGCGCCGCCGCCGTACGCCATTGTCGCGGCGACTCGCCTCGGCAAACCCCCACCGCGCCACTGGCTCATGCCATCGCGCCGTCAACCAGGTTTACCGGAGCGCGAGAAAGCCGTGCGTTCCTCACCGAGGTGCGGAAGACCGGGGAATTCCCCCATCCACGTGCGCCGTCATCGCGGAGTCATCGGGCATCGCGGGCAGACCCTATGCCTCGACCATTGCCGGTAAGAGTGCCTTCCCCAGTCTCGTTAGTGCCCAATCGAGATGTAGCACGAGTACAATTAGAGAATAGGGGCGTTGGGGCGTACTCCGACAGCACCGCCGCCGCGCGGAGAGCTCCGCTCGCCGTAGCTCACCATTGGGTAGGAGACAAACTTTTGGCCGTTTGATTAGGTTTGAACGGGTGTGATCAAAGGGGGGGACGTGTGGGGCTGCCCTGGCCTTTGGATCGAGAATTGAGGGTCGTGATAAGATCGGGATCGAACTAGATATGGATCGTTGATTTGGAACGGACGACGGGGATCCCCTCCGTTACTTTAAATCTAGACCCTTGGTATTGGATCGGGTGGTCAATCGCATACACCGGTTCAGATTATAATGTGGGTCGTTGGATGGAGATCTGACGAACCACATCAGGTTCGGTTAAAACCACGATTTAATCCGGGCCATCCGAATCGGATCGGACGGCTCTGAATCAACGATACCCCTTCGCCCTGGCTTTCTTTCTAAAGAGCCCCTGCCTTTCTGGGTAATCAACCCGCGGTCCTAGGCATGCGCAGTCTAAGTCTGTTGAAATTTTATAGGTTTGCCCCTGCCTTTCTCGGGAATCATGCGCGCAGTCCGAGGAAATGGGAAATCAGGGAAACTGATTTATGAAACGAATTTCTTATATAAAAACAATTCCAGAATCTTGTTTAATCTATAAGAAATTCATATTAAGTCCAAATTAGTTCATTCTAATTTCTATAATTCTATAATATTATTGTTTATCACATAGTACATCTGTTTTGACATAAAAGTCACATTAAAATTTATATTCTATTTAATCTTGTACGAAACACATAAAATCGTTAGAAATTCATAACTTTCTCATTTTAACTTCAAATTGAGTCATTCCAGTTGCAATAATTTTATTTTAATATTTTCTATCAACTAGTAACACTGTTTAGCCATGAAACTTGAAGTAAAATTGTTCATTTGAATTAATCTGTTCTAGGTGCTAAATAATTTCGAAAATTCATAATTTAATAACCGTAGCTCTGAATTTAGTGGTTCTTGTTCCCACGATCTCGTTACGACGCGTAGATTATTATTACACAGTTTATTCTTATGTTTGGTGTAATGTTAATTTTGCATATACACTGTTTGTTTGTATTGCTACGAATAGCAGTGAGGTCACGAGAATCTCAAGATCATCCTGTTACCTGGAATCTCAAGTCTCAGGCAAGTTGTGCCCTTGACCACTTTTTACCCAATAATTTTCTTTAATATCATTTATTCATGCATAGGTTAATTTTGATGGGACCCAATAGGTTACCCTAGATTGTTTATCTCATTACCTTGTTTACCCCTAAATCACTTGGGTAGTTTGCTATTGCTTTACATGGATTTGGGATAATTATTTATCATATCTATGTTCCAGTTATTTTGTTATTCTATTTATGTTCATGTCAAGATCATTAATGTTAACTGGAACATAGAGCTTAACTTGAGAAACACGTGCCACCACAAGGGTTTATGGACGCCCTTGGCTGATTAATTAGGAAAGCTAGTGGAGGACTACCTTACCCGAAAGGGGCAAGGGCAGTAGGGGAGTGGTCAGTGTAGGGAGGTCCTTGGTTGATTTTGCTGCGATGGCGGTCAGGCAAGAACCCTGCATTGAAGCTTCCTATAAACTGTAGCGGGTTTTCTGAAGCTAGTGGAACTTTGTAAAGGCCTCGTAGTGTTACCCTGCCTCGCCTCCTCGGTAGAGGTGTATGGGAAGTCGCGATCCCTTGACAGATGAGTAACATGACTTGTGGGTAAAGGGTACCACCTCTGCAGAGTGTAAAACTGGTATACTAGCCAAGCTCACGGTCATGAGCAGCTCAGGACTCTCTGATGATTAAATTATGGAACTTAAACTCAATTTGTCATATGCATTGCATCGCAGGTGATGTTGTTACTTTTGTTCTACTACTTAATTGGGTTGATATTTACTTATACTTAGTAATTACTAATAAAATTTTGACCAACTTTAAAAGCAATGCTCAGCTTCAACCATCCTCTTTGGTAAGCCTTACACTTCACGTGAGCTCCCACCTTTGGCGAGTTCATGCACATTATTCCCCACAACTTGTTGAGCGATGAACGTATGTGCGCTCACTCTTGCTGTCTCACACCCCCCACAGGTCAAGAACAGGTACATAGGATGAGGCACATGGAGGATGCTGCGATGTGTTCGTGAGAGGTCTAGGCCGTCGTCTCCCAGTCAACTTTGGGTTGCTGGACCGTTGTCTCCTTATAATGTAATTACTTATTTATTTTATATAGAACTCCTATCATATAGTAAAGATGTGACATTCGATCCTGTGCCATGATTCATCATATGTGTGAGACTTGGTCCCAGCACACCTGGTGATTATGTTCGCGCCCGGGCTTTTGGACCCCTAAAACCCGGGTGTGACAGGGGTACCCCTACGAACGGGCATCTCTCATCTCGGTTCACATCACATCTCAGCTCGTCACCACATCATAGCTCATTAGCTCTCTCACAGCAACTACGACACCACTAGATATCGACAGGAGAACTCTCATCCGCTCACAGCTTGTCTGCAACCTTTGTACACCAGTGATACTCAAATACTCAGCTCCAACAGGAAGTAGGTGTTACGCATTGTAGCGGCCTGAACCTGTATAAACCTCTATGTGTGATTCGACGTGCATCCGCACGTATCATCGAGTTGCAATCAACGACATCGTCCTGCCCAAAAGCATCATGTGGGGAACCCTGTGGTGCGTAGTCGGGTCATAAACACCGGCAAGCTCGGCTCGGCTCAGCTCGTTAAGCTAACGAGGCACAGACTCAGCTCGTCTCGGCTTGCTTACGAGCTCGACCTGGCTCGTTTAGCTCATGAGCCAAAAACAGAAAAACAATATGTATGTAATAATTAATACCTAGTTAATTTCAAACTAATTTAACAATATAAAATATTAATTATACTCATAGTTTTTACAGACCACATCAATGTAACCCTAAATTAACACAACTCACCACTCATCATTTCACAATTCACATACATGTTCATCAGTTTAATTCTCAATTATATTCGCATAGACTAATTTAACACATAAATATAGTTCATCAATCATTAGTTTAACTCATAGGCCATAAATACCACACATACATATAGCATGTTCATTAACTATTACATAAATGATATGCATAAAGTTTCATTTTGCTCAAATATGATAGCTCGCTTAGCTCATGAGTTGGCTCGTTAACAAACCGAGCTGGCTCGTTAACGAACCGAGCTAGGATTCAGCTCGGCTCGTGAAACGAACCGAGCGAGTCGATGAGCCACGAGCATTTCTGAGAGCACCTAGAGGGGGTGAATAGGTGATCCTGTAAAATCAAACACTAATAGCCACAAAACTTAATTTAAAGTGCTAGTATAGCTAAGTAGCTTTGAAGCGAGTTCTTGTGAACACAACAATCACAGAGAAAGCAACACAAGTGACACACGATTTTTATCCCGTGGTTCGGCCAAGTAATACTTGCCTACTTCCACGTTGTGGCATTCCAATGGACGAGGGTTGCACTCAACCCCTTTCAAGTGATCCAATGATCAACTTCAATACCACGGCTTTCTACCTTATAGTCTTTCTCCCGTTTGCGAGGAATCTCCACAAGTTGGAGCCTCTCGCCCTTACAATAAAGATCTCAAAGAATGCACAAGAGTAAGGCTAGGAGAGCAACACACACAACACACAAATCCACAGCACACACGCACACAAGCCAAGATTTGAGCTCTAAACGTAGCACAGAGAGTTCACAACTCGAACGGAGCTCAAATCACTAACAAAATCGATCAAATGCACGGAGACAGAATGTGGGAGTCTTAGAATGCTTAGTGAATGGTTGGATAACTCCTCCATACGCCTAGGGGTCCCTTTTATAGCCCCAAGGTAGCTAGGAGTCATTGGAGGCCAACAAGGAAGGCTATCATTGCCTTCTGTCGAGTGGCGCACCGGACAACCACTGTAGAGTGTCCGGTGCACGATTTCCTTCCAATTCGGGCAGAGTCGACCGTTGCTCCTTTGGACCACATGGCACACCGGACACTGTCCGGTGCACACCGGACAGTCCGGTGCACCCAGCTGACTGTTGGAGCAGCCACGTGTCGCCCACGGATTGCGCGGCCGACCGTTGCGCTGACGACCGTTGGCTCACCGGACAGTCCGGTGCACCACCGGACAGTTCGGTGAATTATAGCTGTACGCCGCCGTCGAATCCCAAGAGCGGCGGCGAGTTCACCGCGGACCAGCCTGGCGCACCGGACACTGTCCGGTGCACCACCGGACAGTCCGGTGTGCCAGACTGAGCTGAAGTTTGGCTGCTCATAGCCAAGTCTTTTGCAATCCGATTCCTCTCTTTTCGGCAATGTTTCTAGCACTTAGACAAACAATGTTAGTTCACAAAAACAATGTACTAAGTCTAGAAACATACCTTTTACTTTGATTTGCACTTTTCACACATTTAGCACATTAGTACTCAAATAATGTGTTGGGCATCTAATCACCAAAATACTTGTAGAAATTGCCCAAGGGCACATTTCCCTTTCAATCTCCCCCTTTTTGGTGATTTATGCCAACACATCAAAAAGCAACAAAAGAGGTGCAATATCAATTCAAATTGAACACCAAATTGTTTTTGCTTATGATTTGCCATATTTGGATCACTCTTTGCCTCCACTTGGTTTGTTTTTGTAAATCAAATCATTTTTCCTATCTCTAAGTCAAACGCACTTGTTTGGGCAAATCAAGAGATATTCCAAGAGAAAAATTGATCACGTGCCAAAAACTCCCCCTTTTTCCCATAATCAAAATTCTCCCCTATAAGAGACCAAATTTTGCAATTAGAGTATTTTGACAAAATCAAATTCTAACTCTACTATTTTCAAAATTCTCAAGTGGTTGGCTGATCCATTTGCTTTGGCCTTAATTTCTCCCCTTTTGGCATTAAGCACCAAAACAGGATCATTTTTTGCCCTTTAACCCCATTGCCTCACCAAAAATGGCAATTAGGAGTAAAAAGGCAATGAGAGCATAAGTATGAACTTGGAAGTGAGTACACTAATATCGGAGTGCAGTGGAAGTCTTTGCATCGTCCAAGTTCACATTTCCCTTTCAATGCACTTTTGAGACTACATCAAGTATACTCAAACACAAAGGTTAGTCTCAAAGTGTCAAGTTGTAGCATATCTCCCCCTAAATATGTGCACCATTTTCATACGGGCTTGTGAGGTCCGGGGAGATCTTGTACAACTTGAGCACCACCGAAATACAACGAGTAATGTAAATGCTTCAAAGTAACATGATCAAAGGCATAGAACACATGTATGCTATAGATCAATCCAAGTTACGCGAATCTAAGACATTTAGCTCACTACGCAACCTGCAAAAAGTTTTCTCATCCAACGGCTTGGTAAAGATATCGGCTAGCTGGTTCTCGATGCTAATATGGTACACCTCGATATCTCCCTTTTGCTGGTGGTCTCTCAGGAAGTGATGCCAGATGTTTATGTGCTTAGTGCGGCTGTGTTCAACAGGATTATCCGCCATGCGGATAGCACTTTCATTGTCACATAGGAGTGGGACTTTGCTCAGATTGTAGCCAAAGTCCTGGAGGGTTTGCCTCATCCAAAGTAGTTGCGCGCAACACTGTCCTGCGGCAATATACTCGGCCTCAACAATGGATAGGGCAACAGATGTTTGTTTCTTTGAACTCCAAGACACCAGGGACCTTCCTAGAAATTGGCACGTCCCTGATGTGCTCTTCCTATCAACCTTGCATTCGGCATAATCGGAGTCTGAGTATCTAATCAAGTCAAAGGTAGACCCCTTTGGATACCAGATTCCAAAGCAAGGCGTAGAAACTAAATATCTAAGAATTCGCTTAACGGCCACAAGGTGACATTTCTTGGGGTTGGATTGATATCTAGCACACATGCATACACTTAGCATAAGGTCTGGTCTACTAGCACATAAATAAAGCAAGGAACCTATCATAGACCGGTATGCCTTTTGATCAACGGACTTACCTTCTTTGTTGAGGTCGACATGCCCGTCGGTTCCCATCGGTTTTTTCGCGGGCTTGGCGTCCTTCATCCCAAACCTCTTGAGAAGATCTTGGGTGTACTTCGTTTGGGAGAGGAAGTTGTCGTCCTTGAGTTGCTTCACTTGGAACCCAAGGAAGTAGGTCAACTCGGCCATCATCGACATCTCAAACTTTTGTGTCATCACCCTGCTAAACTCCTCACAAGACTATTGATTAGTAGAACCAAATATTATGTCATCGACATTAATTTGGCACACAAAAAGATCACCATCACAAGTCTTTGTAAAAAGAGTGGGATCGGCTTTCCCAACCTTGAAGTCATTAGCAATTAAGAAATCTCTAAGGCAGTCATACCATGCTCTTGGAGCTTGCTTAAGTCCATAGAGCGCCTTAGAGAGCTTGAACACATGGTCGGGGTACCTGTCATCCTCAAAGTCAGGTGGTTGTTCCACGTATACCTCCTCCTTTATTGGCCCATTGAGGAAAGCGCTCTTCACATCTTTTTGAAATAGCCTGAAAGAGTGGTGAGCAGCATAGGCTAATAAAATTCTAATAGACTCTAGCCTAGCCACAGGAGCAAAAGTCTCCTCGAAATCCAAACCTGCGACTTGGGCATAACCTTTTGCCACAAGTCGAGCCTTGTTTCTTGTCACCACCCCGTGCTCGTCTTGCTTGTTGCGAAACACCCACTTGGTTTCCACAACATTTTGCTTTGGACGTGGCACCTGGCTCCAAACTTCATTTCTCTTGAAGTTGTTGAGCTCTTCCTGCATGGCCAACACCCAATCCAGATCTTGCAAGGCCTCTTCGACCCTGAAAGGCTCAATAGAAGAGACAAACGAGTAATGCTCACAAAAGTTAGCTAATCTTGAGCGAGTAGTTACTCTCTTGCTTATGTCACCCAGAATCTGGTCAACGGGGTGATGTCGTTGGATCGTTGCTCGGACTTGAGTTGGAGGGGCACGTGATGCTTCTTCCTCCATCACTTGTTCTTCATGTGCTCCCCCTTGATCATGTCCCTCTTCTTGAGGTACCTGTGCACCGTCTTGAGTTGGAGGATGCACCATTGTGGAGGAAGATGGCTGATCTTGCTCTTGTTGTTCCTATGGTCGCACATCACCAATCGCCATCGTGCGCATTGCGGCCGTTGGAACATCATCTTCATCTATGTCATCAAGATCAACTTGCTCTCTTGGAGAGCCATTAGTCTCATCAAATACAACGTTGCTAGAGACATCAACCAAACCTGATGATTTGTTGAAGACTCTATACGCCTTTGTATTTGAGTCATACCCTAGTAAAAACCCTTCTACTGCCTTGGGAGCAAATTTAGAATGTCTACCTTTCTTCACCAGAATGTAACATTTGCTCCCAAATACACGAAAGTAGGAGACGTTGGGTTTGTTACCGGTAAGGAGTTCGTAGGAGGTCTTCTTGAGAAGGCAATGCAAATAGAGCATGTTTATGGCGTGGCAAGCTGTGTTCACAGCTTCTGACAAAAAACGCTCGGGTGTCTTGAACTCTCCAAGCATCGTTCTCGCCATGTCGATAAGCGTCATGTTCTTTCTCTCTACCACACCGTTTTGCTAAGGTGTGTAGGGAGCGGAGAACTCGTGCTTGACGCCTTCCTCCTCAAGATACTCCTCAACTTACAGATTCTTGAACTCGGCCCCGTTGTCGCTCCTTATCTTTTTCACCTTTAGCTCAAATTCGTTTTGAGCCCTCCTTAGAAAGCACTTTAGGGTCCCTTGGGTTTCTGATTTATCCTGCAAAAAGAACACCCAAGTGAAGCGGGAAAAATCATCAACAATTACTAGACCATACTTACTTCCCCCGATGCTAAGGTAGGCAACGGGTCCGAAGAGGTCCATGTGAAGAAGCTCCAGTGGTCTTGATGTTGTCATCACATTCTTGCTATGATGAGTGCTTCCCACCTATTTCCCTGCCTGACATGCTACACAAGGCCTATCTTTCTCGAAACAAACATTTGTTAGTCCTAACACATGTTCTCCCTTTAGAAGTTTATGAAGGTTCCTCATCCCAACATGTGCTAGACGGCAATGCCACAGCCAGCCCATACTAGTCTTAGCTATTAAGCATGCATCTAGATCGATCTCCTCTTTCGAAAAATCAACGAAGTAGAGTTTGTCGTCTAATACACCCTTAAAGGCTAATGAACCATCACTCCTTCTAAAGACAGATACATCAACGTTTGTAAAAAGACAATTGTAACCCATGTGACACAATTGACTTACAGACAGAAGGTTGTAACCAAGCGACTCTACTAGAAATACATTCGATATGGAGTGCTCGTTGGTGATGGCTATCTTGCCCAAGCCTTTGACCTTGCCTTGGTTCCCATCTCCAAAGATGATCGTATCCTGGGAATCCTTATTCTTGACGTAGGAGGTGAACATCTTCTTCTCTCCCGTCATGTGGTTTGTGCATCCGCTATCGATAATCCAGCTTGAGCCCCTGATGCATAAACCTGCAAGGAATTTAAGCTTGGGTTTTAGGTACCCAACTCTTGTTGGGTCCTACAAGGTTAGTCAAAATAGTTTTTGGAACCCATATACAAGTTTTGTCTCCCTTGAATTTGGATCCCAACTTCCTAGCCACTACTTTTGCATTCTTACATGAAAGAATAAAAGAAGTGTTGCAAGCATGAAAGACAGTAGTGGGTTCATTGCACATTTTCCTAGGCACATGAGACACAACATTATTCCTCCTAGGCGCATGAGACACAACATGATTGCGCCTAGGCCTATTTCTACTACAATCATAAGTAGAGCTGGAAGCAATCATAGCATGATCATAGTCTCTATTATTATAAGAATTCCTAGAAAATTTTCTATCATAAATGTAGGCATGACACTTTTGAACTACTAGCCATAGGGGCCTTCCCTTTCTCCTTATTGAGAACGGGAGCCTTTTGGCTTTAAGTTCTTGGTTTCCTTTCGAAAACCAAGTCCATCCTTAATTGAAGGGTGTCTACCAATAGTGTAGGCATCCCTAGCAAATTTCAATTTATTAAAATCATCCTTGCAAGTCTTAAGTTGAGCATTAAGACTTGCCACCTCATTACTTAATTTTGTAATAGAAACAATATGTTCATTACAGGCATCAACATCAAAATCCTTACATCAATTACAAATAACAACATGCTCTACACATGAACTAGATTTATTAACTTCCTCTAGCTTAGCATTTAGTTCATCATTTAAACTCCTTAAACTAGAAACAGATTCGTGGCAAGCAGACAACTCAGAGGATAGCATTTCATTTCTTTTAATTTCTAGAGCAAGAGATTTTTGAACACTAATAAATTTGTCATGCTCTTCATACAAAATATCTTCTTGCTTCTCTAGCAATCTATCTTTTTCATTTAGAGCATCAATTAATTCATTAATTTTCTCTACTTTGGCTCTATCTAAACCTTTAAATAAACTTGGGTAATCTACTTCATCATCGGAGGATTCCTCATCACTAGAAGTAGAGTACTTAGGAGAATCTTGAATATGTACCTTTTTCTCCTTGGCCATAAGACATGTATGGCATTCGTTGGGGAAGAGTGAGGATTTGTTGAAAGCCGAGGCAGCAAGTCCTTCGTCGTCAGAGCCGGAAGAGGAGCAGTCGGAATCCCATTCTTTTCCAAGATGAGCCTCGCCTTTCGCCTTCCTATAGCTTTTCTTCTTCTCCTTCTTCCCATGTTTTTCTTGCCCTTGGTCATTTTCATTATCGGGACATTGAGCAATAAAATGACCAGTCTTACCGCATTTGAAGTAGGATCGCTTTCCCCTTGTTTTGTTCTTGTTGGGGTACTCCTTGCGTCCTTTAAGAGCGGTCTTGAAACACTTGATGATAAGTGCCATCTCATCTTCGTTAAGGCCAGCAGCCTCCACTTGTGCCACCTTGCTTGGTAGCGCCTCCCTGCTACTGGTTGCCTTAAGAGTAACGGGTTGAGGCTCATAGACGGGTAGTGGACCGTTTAGAGCATCATCCATGTATCGTGCCTCCTTCACCATCATGCGCCCGCTTACGAATTTTCCAAGAATCTCCTCGGGCGTCATCTTGGTGTACCTGGTATTTTCACGAATAAGGTTGACAAGATGGGGGCCAATTACTGTAAATGACCTTAGCATGAGTCGGATGACGTCATGATCTGTCCATCTTGTGCTTCCGTAGCTTCAGATCTTGTTGACCAGGGTCTTGATGAGAGCACCTAGAGGGGGGTGAATAGGTGATCCTGTAAAATTCAACAACTAATAGCCACAAATCTTGGTTATACAAATGTTAGTGAGACTAAGTAGTTGTGAAGCGAGTTCTTGTGGCCAAGACAATCACAAAGAGATCAACACAAGAGACACGTGATTTTATCCCGTGGTTCGGCCAAGTAACACTTGCCTACTTCCACGTTGTGGCGTCCCAATGGACAAGGGTTGCACTCAACCCCTTTCAAGTGATCCAGTGATCAACTTGAATACCACGGCTTTTCTTTGCTTATCTCTTTTTCCCGTTTACGAGGAATCTCTACAAGTTGGAGTCGCTCGCCCTTACAACAAAGATCACAATGAAAGCACGGAGTAAGGTTGGGAAGAGCAACGCATACTAGAGTTAAATCCACAGTGCAAACATGCACACAAGTGAGAAGATGAGCACACAAAACACGCGCAGGGAGTTTACAACTCGAAAAGTGCTCCAATCTCAAGAACGATGAACGATTGCGTGAAAGTGAGGACTAGAAGTCTTGGAATGATTAGAGTGTGCTTGGGTGACTCCTCCATGCGCCTAGGGGTCCCTTTTATAGCCCCAAGGCAGCTAGGAGCCGTTGGAGGCCAACAAGGAAGGCCAAAGTTTCCTTCTGTCGGGTGGCGCACCGGACAGTCCGGTGCACCACCGGACATACACTGTAGCATGTCCGGTGCGGATCTCCTTCCTAATTTGGCGCAGATGACCGTTGCAGCGTCGTGGCAGTTGGCGCACCGGACACTGTCCCGTGCACACCGGACAGACCGGTGCCCCCTGCCGACCGTTGGCGTGGGCCACGCGTCGCCCGCGGATTGCGTGGCCGACCGTTGCGCTGGCGACCGTTGGCTCACCGGACAGTCCGGTGCACCACCGGACAGTCCGGTGCACCACCGGACAGTCCGGTGAATTATAGTCGTACGCCGCCAAACTTTCTCGAGAGTGGCCAGTTCGCCGGAAGCCAGCCTGGCGCACCGGACACTGTCCGGTGCACCACCGGACAGTCCGGTGTGCCAGACTGAGCTGAGTGTTGGCTGCTTAGAGCCAAGTCCTTTTCTTCTTCTCTTTTCTCTGTTTCTAGCACTTAGACAAAACTTGTTAGTACTCAAAACAATGTACTAAGTCTAGAAACGTACCTTGTTACATGATTTGCACTTCTCTTTTCATTTGGCATATACTCAACTCACTTAGTATGTGTTGGACACTAATCACCAAAATATAATAGAAATGGCCCAAGGGCACATTTCCCTTTCAATCTCCCCCTTTTTGGTGATTTATGCCAACACATCCAAAAGCAATGCAAAACATGCAATATTGATTCAAATTGAAGACCAAATTGTTTTTAACTCTAATTTGGCATATTTGGACCATTCTTTGCCACCACTTGGTTTGTTTTTGCAAATCAAATTCATTTTCCTATCTCTAAGTCAAACTCACTTGTTTGGGCATAAAGAGAGATAATCCAAAAACGAAATTGATCAAGAGCCAAAAACTCCCCCTTTTCCCATAATCATAAATTCTCCCCACAAGAGACCAAATTTTGACAATAAGAGTATTTTGACAAATCAAAAGTTCTAACTCTACTATTTTCAAAATTCTCAAGTGGTAGCTGATCCATTTGCTTTGGCCTTAATTTCTCCCCCTTTGGCATTAAGCACCAAAATGGGATCATTTTTGGCCCTTTAACCCCATTGCCTCACCAAAAATGTCAATCAAGAGCAAAAAGGCAATATGAGCTTAAGAATGAACTTGGTGGTGAGCACACTAATACTAGAGTGCAGTGGAAGTCTTTGCATGGTCCAAGTTCACCTTTCCCATTCTATCCACCTTTGAGACTATAGGAAGTACACTTAAACACAAAGGTTAGTCTTCAAAGGGTCAAGTTGTAGCACTTCTCCCCCTAGATATGTGCATCAATTACACATGGACTTGTGAGGTCCGGGGATCCCTTGCACAATTTGAGCACCATAAATAAACAACAAATCTCATAAATGCATAAAGTAACATGATCAAAGGCATAAAACACATGTATGCTGTAGATCAATCCAAGTTACGTGAATCTAAGACATTTAGCTCACTACGCAGCCTACAAAAGGTTTTCTCATCTAAAGGCTTGGTAAAGATATTGGCTAGCTGGTTCTCGGTGCTAATATAGAACACTTCGATATCTCCCTTTTGCTGGTGGTCTCTCAAAAAGTGATGTCGGATGTCTATGTGCTTAGTGCGGCTGTGTTCAACAGGATTATCCGCCATGCGGATTGCACTCTCATTGTCACATAGGAGTGGGACTTTGCTCATATTGTAGCCAAAGTCCCAGAGGGTTTGCTTCATCCAAAGTAGTTGCGCGCAACACTGTCCTGCGGCAACATACTCGGCCTCAGCGGTGGATAGGGCAACGGAGGTTTGTTTCTTAGAACTCTAAGACACCAGGGACCTTCCTAGGAATTAGCACGTCCCTGATGTATTCTTCCTATCAACCTTGCACCCGGCATAATCGGAGTCTGAGTATCCAATCAAGTCAAAGGTAGACCCCTTTGGATACCAGATCCCGAAGCAAGGCGTAGCAACTAAATACCTAAGAATTTGCGTAACGGCCACATGGTGACACTCCCTTGGATCGGATTGAAATCTAGCACACATGCATACGCTAAGCATAATATCCAGTCTACTAGCACATAAATAAAGCAAGGAACCTATCATAGACCGGTATGCCTTTTGATCAACGAACTTACCTCCTTTGTTGAGGTCAACATGTTCGTCGGTTCCCATCGGCGTCTTCGCAGGCTTGGCGTCCTTCATCCCAAACCTCTTGAGAAGATCTTGAGTGTACTTCGTTTGGGAGAGGAAGGTTCCATCCTTGAGTTGTCTCACTTGGAACCCAAGAAAGTATGTCAACTCGCCCATCATCGACATCTCAAATTTCTGTGTCATCACCCTGCTAAACTCTTCGCAAGACTTTTGATTAGTAGAACCAATTATTATGTCATCTACATAAATTTGGCACACAAAAAGGTCATCGTCACAAGTCTTAGTGAAAAGAGTGGGATCGGCTTTCCCAACCTTGAAAGCATTAGCAATTAAGAAATCTCTAAGGCATTCATACCATGCTCTTGGGGCTTGCTTAAGTCCATAGAGCGCCTTAGAGAGCTTAAAAACGTGGTCGGGATACCTGTCATCCTCAAAGCCAGGGGGTTGTTCCACGTACACCTCCTCCTTGATTGGCCCATTGAGGAAAGCGCTCTTCACGTCCATTTGAAACAACCTAAAAGAATGGTGAGCGGCATAGGCTAACAAAATGCGAATAGCCTCTAGCCTACCACAGGAGCAAAAGTCTCCTCAAAATCCAAACCTGTGACTTGGGCATAACCTTTTGCCACAAGTCGAGCTTTATTTCTTGTCACCACCCCGTGCTCATCTTGCTTGTTGTGGAACACTCACTTGGTTCCCACAACGTTTTGCTTTGGACGTGGCACCAGGCTCCACACTTCATTTCGCTTGAAGTTGTTGAGCTCTTCCTGCATGGCCAACACCCAGTCCAGATCTTGCAAGGCCTCTTCTACCCTGAATGGCTCAATAGAAGAGACAAACGAGTAATGCTCACAAAAGTTAGCTTATCTTGAGCGAGTAGTTACTCCCTTGCTTATGTCACCCAGAATCTGGTCAACGGGGTGATTCTGTTGGATCATCGCTCGAACTTGAGTTGGAGGGGCTGGTGGTGCTTCTTCCTCCATAACTTATTCTTCTTGTGCCCCCCCTTGATCACACGCCTCTTCTTGATGAACCTGTTCATCATCTTGAGTTGGGGGGTGCACCATCGTTGAGGAAGAAGGTTGATCTTGCTCTTGTTGTTCCTGTGGTCGCACATCTCCAATCGCCATGGTGTGTATTATGGCCGTCGGAACATCATCTTCATCTATATCATCAAGATCAACTTGCTCTCGTGGAGAGCCATTAGTCTCATCAAATACAACGTCGCTAGAAACTTCAACCAAACCCGATGATTTGTTGAAGACTCTATACGCCTTTGTATTTGAGTCATAACCTAGTAAAAACCCTTCTACAGCTTTGGGAGCAAATTTGGAATGCCTACCTTTCTTCACCAAAATGTAGCATTTGCTCCCAAATACACGAAAGTAAGATACATTAGGTTTGTTACCGGTAAGGAGTTCATAGGAGGTCTTCTTGAGGAGGCGATGAAGGTAGAGCCGGTTTATGGCGTGGCAAGCTGTGTTCACAGCTTCCGACCAAAACCGCTCAGGCGTCTTGAACTCTCCAAGCATCGTCCTTGCCATGTCGATAAGCATCCTGTTCTTCCTCTCTACCACACCATTTTGTTGTGGTGTGTAGGGAGCGGAGAACTCGTGCTTGATGCCTTCCTCCTCAAGGTACTCCTCCACTTGCAGATTCTTGAACTCGGACCCGTTGTCGCTTCTTATCTTTTTCACCTTGAGCTCAAATTCGTTTTGAGCCCGTCTTAGAAAGCGCTTAAGGGTCCCTTGGGTTTCTGATTTATCCTGCAAAAAGAACACCCAAGTGAAGCGGGAAAAATCATCAACAATAACAAGACCATACTTACTTCCCCCGATGCTTAGGTAGGCGACGGGTCCGAAGAGGTCCATATGTAGTAGCTCTAGTCGTCTTGATGTTGTCATCACATTCTTGTTGTGATGAGTGCTTCCCACCTGTTTTCCTGCCTGACAAGCTGCACAAGGTTTATCTTTTTCGAAGCATACATTGGTTAGTCCTAACACATGCTCTCCTTTAGAAGTTTGTGAAGGTTCTTCATCCCAACATGTGCTAGACGGCGATGCCACAGCCAGCCCATACTAGTCTTAGCGATTAAGCATGCATCTAGATCGACCTCCTCTTTTGAAAAATCAACTAAGTAGAGTTTGCCATCTAGTACACCCTTAAACGCTAATGAACCATCACTCCTTCTAAAGACAGATACATCAACATTTGTAAACAAACAATTGTAGCCCATGTGGCACAATTGACTTACAGACAGGAGATTATAGCCTAGCGACTCTACTAAAAATACATTGGAAATAGAGTGCTCACTTGTGATGGCTATTTTTCCCAAACCTTTGACCTTGCCTTGATTCCCATCTCCAAAAATAATCGTATCCTGGGAATCCTTGTTCTTGACGTAGGAGGTGAACATCTTCTTCTCCCCCGTCATGTGGTTTGTGCATCCGCTGTCGATAATCCAGCTTGATCCCCCGGATGCATAAACCTGCAAGGCAAATTAGGCTTGGGTTTTAGGTACCCAACTCTTGTTGGGTCCTACAAGGTTAGTCACAATAGCTTTTGGTACCCAAATGCAAGCCTTGTCTCCTTTGCATTTGGATCCCAATTTTCTAGCAACCACTTTTTCATTTTTACATGAAAGTACAAACATAGTGTTGCAAGCATGAAAGACAGTGGTAGGTTTATTACACATTTTCTTAGGAGCATGAGACACAAAATTTCTCCTAGGCCTACCATTAAAATTAGAACTTGAAGCAAACATAGCATGTGAATCACAAGCATCATGATCATATCTCCTATTATGACTAGCAATTTTCCTATTATACATAAAAGCATGATTCTTTTGATAACTACTAGCCATAGGGGCCTTCCCTTTCTCCTTGTTGGGAATGGGAGCCCTTTGGCTTGTTAAGTTCTTGGCTTCCTTTCGAAAGCCAAGTCCATCCTTAATTGAGGGGTGTCTACCGATTGTGTAGGCATCCCTAGCAAACTTTAATTTACCAAAATCTATCTTGCAAGTCTTATGTTGAGCATTAAGACTTGCAACTTCATCATTTAATTTAGTAATGGATGCAAGATGTTCATTACAAGCATTAATATCAAAATCCTTGTATCTATTGCAAATTACAACATGTTCCACACATGAACTAGATTTATTAGCTACTTCTAGCTTAACATTTAAATCATCATTAACACTCTTTAAGCTAGACACAGTTTCATGACAAGTAGATAATTCAGAAGATAGCATTTCATTCCTTTTAACCTCTAAAGCAAGAGATTTTTGCACACTAACAAACTTATCATGCTCTTCATACAAAATATCCTCTTGCTTTTCTAAAAGTCTATCCTTTTCATTTAAAGCATCAATTAACTCATTAATTTTATCTACTTTTGCTCTATCTAAACCCTTAAATAAATCGGTATAATCTGCTTCATCATCACTAGAATCATCATCGCTTGAAGTAGTATACTTAGGGGTTTCTCGAACGCTTACCTTTTTCTCTTTTGCCATGAGGCAAGTATGGCGTTCGTTGGGGAAGAGAGAGGACTTGTTGAAGGCTGAGGCAGCAAGTCCTTCATCATCGGAGTCGGAGGAAGAGTAGTCTGAATCCCATTCCTTGCCAAGATGCGCCTCGCCCTTCGCCTTCTTGTAGGCCTTCTTCTTCTCCCTCTTCCCGCTCTTTTCTTGTCCCTGGTCACTATCATTATCGGGACAGTTTGCAATAAAGTGACCAGTCTTACCGCATTTGAAGCAGGAGCACTTTCCCTTTTCTTTGCTCTTGTTGGGATACTCCTTGCGTCCTTTTAGCGCGGTCTTGAAACGTTTGATGATTAGAGCCATCTCATCTTCGTTTAGCCTGGCAACCTCAACTTGTGCCACCTTGCTAGGTAGCGCCTCCCTGCTGCTTGTTGCCTTGAGCGCAACGGGCTGCGGCTCGTAGATGGGCATGGGGCCGTTTAATGCATCATCAACATACCTTGCCTCCTTGACCATCATGCGCCTGCTCACAAATTTTCCGATTATCTCCTCGGGCGACATCTTTGTGTACCTGGGATTTTCATGGATGAGGTTCACAAGATGAGGGTCAATAACAGTGAAGGACCTGAGCATAAGTCGGACGACGTCGTGGTCCGTCCATCTCGTGCTCCCATAGCTCCTAATCTTGTTGACCAGGGTCTTGAGCCTGTTGTACGTCTGTGTTGGCTCCTCTCCCTTGATCATAGCGAACCTTCCCAGCTCGCCTTCCACCAACTCTATTTTGGTGATCATGGTGGCGTCGTTTCCCTCATGTGATATTTTAAGGGTGTCCCATATTTGCTTGGCGTTGTCTAAGCCATTGACCTTGTTGTACTCATCCCTGCACAAAGATGCTAGCAAAACAGTGGTAGCTTGTGCATTTTTATGAATTTGCTCGTTAATAACCACATGGTTATCCGTACTATCAAATTGCATTCCATTTTCAACTATCTCCCATATACTAGGATGGAGAGAAAATAGGTGACTACGCATTTTGTGACTCCAAAAAGCGTAGTCCTCTCCATCAAAGTGTGGAGGTTTACCAAGAGGAATTAAAAGCAAATGGGCATTGGAATTAAAAGGAATACGAGAATAATCAAATGAATAATTTGAATTAACCGGTTTCTTTTTCTCGTCGTCGTCTCTTGGTGAAGAAGAAGATTCGTCGCTGTCGTAGTAGACGATCTTCTTCATGCGCCTCTTCTTCTTCCTGTCCTTCTTCTTGTGACTCGAGCCAGAGTCAGTGGGCTTGTCATCTCTTGACTCGTTGAAGATGGACTCCTTCTCCTTATCGTTGACCACCATCCCCTTTCCCTTAGGATCCATTTCTTCAGGCGATTAGTCCCTTAAGTGAAGAGAACGGCTCTGATACCAATTGAGAGCACCTAGAGGGGGGGGGGTGAATAGGTGATCCTGTAAAATTCAACAACTAATAGCCACAAATCTTGGTTATACAAATGTTAGTGAGACTAAGTAGTTGCGAAGCGAGTTCTTGTGGCCAAGACAATCACAAAGAGATCAACACAAGAGACACGTGATTTTATATCGTGGTTCGGCCAAGTAACACTTGCCTACTTCCACGTTGTGGCATCCCAATGGATGAGGGTTGCACTCAACCCCTTTCAAGTGATCCAATGATCAACTTGAATACCACAATTTTTCTTTGCTTATCTCTTTTTCCCGTTTGCGAGGAATCTCCACAAGTTGGAGTCTCTCGCCCTTACAACAAAGATCACAATGAAAGCACGGAGTAAGGTTGGGAAGAACAACGCACACTAGAATTAAATCCACACCACAAACACGCACACAAGTGAGAAGATGAGCACACAAAACACGCGCAGGGAGTTTACAACTCGAAAAGTGCTCCAATCTCAAGAACGATGAACGATTGCGTGAAAGTGAGGACTAGAAGTCTTGGAATGCTTAGAGTGTGCTTGGGTGACTCCTCCATGCGCCTAGGGGTCTCTTTTATTGCCCCAAGGCAGCTAGGAGCCGTTGGAGGCCAACAAGGAAGGCCAAAGTTTCCTTCTGTCGGGTTGCGCACCGGACAGACACTGTAGCATGTCCGGTGCAGATCTCCTTCCTAATTTGGCGCAGATGACCGTTGCAGTGCCGTGGCAGTTGTCGCACCGGACAGTCCGGTGCCCCCTGCCGACCGTTGGCACGGGCCACGCGTCGCCCGCGGATTGCGCGGCCGACCGTTGCACTGGCGACCGTTGGCTCACCGGACAGTCTGGTGCACCACCGGACAGTCCGGTGAATTATAGCCGTACGCCGCCAAACATTCCCGAGAGTGGCCAGTTCGCCGGAAGCCAGCCTGGCGCACCGGACACTGTCCGGTGCACCACCGGACAGTCCGGTGTGCCAGACTGAGCTGAGTGTTGGCTGCTTAGAGCCAAGTCCTTTTCTTCTTCTCTTTTCTCTGTTTCTAGCACTTAGACAAACTTGTTAGTACTCAAAACAATGTAATAAGTCTAGAAACGTACCTTGTTACATGATTTGCACTTCTCTTTTCATTTGGCATATACTCAACTCACTTAGTATGTGTTGGACACTTAATCACCAAAATATAATAGAAATGGCCCAAGGGCATATTTCCCTTTCACTTGAGCCTGTTGTAAGTCTAAGTTGGCTCCTCTCCCCTGATCATCGTAAATCTCCCCAGCTCTCCTTCCACCAGCTCCATTTTGGTAATCATGGTGGCATCGTTTCCCTCATGAGATATCTTGAGGGTGTCCCAGATTTGCTTGGCGTTGTCCAAGCCGCTCACCTTATTATATTCATCCCTGCAAAGTGAAGCTAGCAAGACAGTAGTAGCTTAGGCATTTTTATGAATCAGTTCATTAATTATCACAGGGTTATCCGTACTATCAAAGTGCATCCAATTCTCTACAATTTCCCAAATGCTAGGATGGAGAGAGAACAAATGACTACGCATTTTATGACTCCAAAATGAATATTCCTCTCCATCAAAGTGTGGAGGTTTTCCAAGTGGAACTGAAAGTAGGTGTGCATTTGAATTGTACGGCATGCGAGAATAATCAAAAGAATAGTTTTGATTAACCGTCTTTTTCTTTGACGAAGAATCGTCATCGTCATCGTCTCTTGGTGAAGAAGAAGATGCATCGCTGTCGTAGTAGATGATCTTCTTGATGCGCCTCTTCTTCTTCCCGTCCTTCTTCTTGTGACTTGAGCCTGAGTCAGTGGGCTTGTCATCTCTTGGCTCGTTGAAGATGGACTCCTTCTCCTTGTCGTTGACCACCATCCCCTTTCCCTTAGGATCCATCTCTTCGGGCGATTAGTCCCTTACGTGAAGAGTACGGCTCTGATACCAATTGATAGCACCTAGAGGGGGGTGAATAGGTGATCCTGTAAAATCAAACACTAATAGCCACAAAACTTAATTTAAAGAGTTAGTATAGCTAAGTAGCTTTGAAGTGAGTTCTTGTGAACACAACAATCACAGAGAAAGCAACACAAGTGACACACGATTTTTATCTCGTGGTTCGGCCAAGTAATACTTGCCTACTTCCACGTTGTGGCGTCCCAATGGACGAGGGTTGCACTCAACCCCTTTCAAGTGATCCAATGATCAACTTGAATACCATGGCTTTCTACCTTATAGTCTTTCTCCCGTTTGCGAGGAATCTCCACAAGTTGGAGCCTCTCGCCCTTGCAATAAAGCTCTCAAAGAATGCACAAGAGTAAGGCTAAGAGAGCAACACACACAACACATAAATCCGCAGCACACACGCACACAAGCCAAGACTTGAGCTCTAAACGTAGCACAAAGAGTTCACAACTCGAACGGAGCTCAAATCACTAACACAATCGATCAAATGCGCGGAGACGGAGTGTGGGAGTCTTAGAATGCTTAGTGAATGCTTGGATAACTCCTCCATACGCCTAGGGGTCTCTTTTATAGCCCCAATGCAGCTAGGAGCCGTTGGAGGCCAACAAGGAAGGCTATCCTTGTCTTCTGTCGAGTGGCGCACCGGACAGTCCAGTGCGCCACCGGACAGCCACTGTAGAGTGTCCGGTGCACGATTTCCTTCCAATTCGGGCAGAGTCGACCGTTGCTCCTTTGGGCTAGATGGCGCACCGGACACTGTCCGGTGCACACCAAACAGTTCGGTGCACCCAGCTGACCGTTGGAGCAGCCACTTGTCGCCCGCGGATTGCGCTGACGACCGTTGGCTCACCGGACAGTCCGGTGCACCACCGGACAGTTCGGTGAATTATAGCTGTACGCCGCCGTCGAATCCCAAGAGCGGCGGCGAGTTCACCGTGGACCAGCCTGGCGCACCGGACAGTCCGGTGTGCCAGACTGAGCTGAAGTTTGGCTGCTCACAGCCAAGTCTTTTGCAATCCAATTCCTCTGTTTTCGGCAATGTTTCTAGCACTTAGACAAACAATGTTTGTTCACAAAAACAATGTACCAAGTCTAGAAATGTACCTTTTACTTTGATTTGCACCTTTCACACATTTAGCACATTAGAACTCAAATAATGTGTTGGGCATCTAATCACCAAAATACTTGTAGAAATTGCCCAAGGGCACATTTCCCTTTCAATTTCGTCCAGCCCTAATTTAGCCTGGTGTTGGTCACCACTAGCCACACTCCACCACTACCATCACCATCGCCCCATGAACCTCGGTGGCTAGGTGCTAGCTCTTGCCTGTCCCTCTCGCCTCTTGATCTGGTCTCCGTCTCCTGTCGCATGGGGTGGGAGATAAGAGGGTATATGGTCTTGCGGCCAAATCTTGGAGTGGGCAACAGTTTATTTGGCACACCCTCTACATCGGCTCTTGTTGTGTGGAGTTATATTACTTGTACTCAACACAAGCCTACCTTGTCGTTGACTATAGAAGAACTAACGATAGAACCATTTGAAAAGAGGTATGGGGAGGACATATATAGATGAACATGCATGCTAAACATTCAAATGGCGTTGTCATATATTCTACTGGATCCATGATAAGCCTTGACATTCATGCCTCGAGTACCTCACATTAGTAATCTCAAGTTATGAAAGCCATAAAAGGGATAGATGATTTCATAATTGAGATGCACGACTAATTGTCCCTCTAGACGGAAGATGGGTTTACTTGTGGGAACACCATGTCAAACAACCCAACTTTTCAAGCAATCGAGAAACAGCTATGTTGGAAAGCAAATGGTCCTGACAGAACGAAAGTGACCTTTCTTTGAACATCAAAGGTTTTCTCAGAGGAAAAAGGCCTTCAATCATTGTTAGTGTTTCTTATCCTAACATATTTTACCCTGCAAACATACAAAGACCGTTATATCTTTCACCCAGAAGTATTCCAAGGTATTGTATTATTCATGGGGAAGCATCAAGAAAGAAAGTTGATTCATCATTTGTCTAGCTATTACTAACTCGTTCATTCCAACCAAAAGCTAGGATACATCAACCAAACCATGTGATACAACATAACTTAAGTCATACAGAAAAGTAAATATACAAGAGAACTCATACTGAACTTCTGCTAATGACTCTAGAACGAATGAACTTCTAACTAAAACATTGATTTCAGAAGGAAGCACCACCAAGGGGTGCCTTCAAGAGGGAGAGAGTGAGTTACATGGTATGGTGTTTTGTGAGGGGTGCCTCTTTATTTATAGGAGGGATGTGCCTTAAGAGAGTGGAGATTCTCCCTTGATCTCAGGGAATGTTCCCCTCCTTGCATGTCAAGGAACCAAGCATGCATGGCTACTTAGGGGTGAAGTAACCATGCTTGAGGCTTCCAGGTGGGACCGAGCGAGATGAGGCCGGGCAAACACATGGTTTCAACCGCCCACTCCAACTAGCTATGTGACCTGTGCGAGGGCTGGGCAACCTTCCTCCTTGATCGGCTGGCCCTCCGATCAACCGCCTTAGTGTTGGACATTGAGGATCGAACAATGTAGGATTATCGATGTCACTGATCCTTGTTCTTGCATGCAGGTGACTTGACATGCCTTAGGTAGCATACATTGGCTAAGGTTGAGTCCAGTCGTCTGGACAACCTGCATTGGGGTCGACCGGCCTTGGCTTCAATCCTTGGTCATTTGTCAAAATTTATCCTTATTCCATTTGATGTATATTTTGTAGAAATTTGAACTTATCCCTGCCAAACACTTAAAACCACAAAACTCGTGGATTTTATTAGTTTAGTGTGCATAATGCATAGAATTTGGTTTATACCCCACTTATTCACAGAGTCATTGGTGGTTAATATCGTGAAATAATGACCACCAACATGTCCCCAAGCTTGAACATTTGCTCGTCCTTGAGAAAGCTAAGACTTAGGCTCAACAGATCAGGATGTTCATCAATGTTAATATCATGTAGGTATCAAGTATACAACCCAACGTTCTACCTTTATGATTGAACAAAATGGCAGAAGCATATCCCAATCCTTTATCCATACCTATGGGGCTTCTAGTTTTCTTACCTTGTCTTTGGTGGCAGAGAAGTGAAATGGTTTTGGTAGAGTGTCACCCAATTCTATATCTTTACATGTTTCATACTCGAAGGTTTTTAAAAATTGTAAAATCAAAGCACCAAGTTCCTCAAATGGTACCCTCGAGTCACTCAAGTAGTTTTAGATTCCTCACCAGGTCGTAGCCATACTTTTCCCTACAATTAAGGGTATGTGGAGCTCAAGGTAGGAATAAAGTTGTCTAACTTATGTCATGTGTGCTTCTAAGTCAAAATTTGGTCCTAACAAAGTTTGTGATGCATCTTGTCCCGATCAAAGGAGAATGGATTGTGGCTACGGACAAACATGGTCTTTTGAATGAGACTCCTTAGTTTGATGAATCCCCTTTCTTGAAACTTCAAGATATTTGAGTACATGGAGCTATCTTTTCTTCTTCTTTCCCTTTTCACCACTTCTCTTTTTTATTTTCTCTCACTTTTTAGAGCTCCATGTCACCTTTTTGCAAGGGATTTTAGGGGAAACAAATTATGATTGGAGTATTTATTTTGAAAGGTCGTATTTGTGGATGGGTACATAGTCAATGTAGATGATGGGTATGGTGGTAGAATGTCTGGCAAAGGTAAATTCTCGAATCTGGTATCAATTTAAGCATAACAAGACAATGAGGGAATTTTAATCGAGACTTGAAGTGTCACTACTTCATAAGGGCTCAAAATTTAACAAAATTCAACACAACGATAGGCAACATATGCAGAGGTTTAACATGTAAACTTTTGGATCTAGATAGGTATTTCAAACCACTAAGGAACTTTCTCATTTTAAGTATTCAAAAAGAAAACTTTGAGAATTCACCTTACTAGGATCAGTATGGGTTAGAGTCAAACTTTGATCATATCACACTCTCACAACAACTTAGATTAGTTTAAAATTACTTGCTCCCACAAAGTTAAAGACTAAAGGGAAGCATGGCGCTTACCTTGGAAAACCCTTGTGAAAGGTGTGGCGATGTGCAGAGAAGATGTGAATCGCACGCTGCTTGGATGAATGAATGCCTTCTCATTCTTATTATCATGAACTACACATTTTATAGTCCTTGGACTTGAAGTGGTAAGCACTCGCTAACTAACTTTAATCTAATCCAATGTATATCTAAGATACACGGTCTGTGGGGCCTATCCCTCTGCATAGGTCGAGTAGCTTCCTTTTTATTGAGCTCATCAACCAATATGGTTGTACAAATCTAGTCAGAATTTGGTGCCAACACATGGCTTGTGGTGGGTTAGTGAAATTGTTGTTTGATGTAGGAGAGTTTGACAGTATGCTCAAAATTTCTACTTGTAGGATTGCAAGTTGTTGCCTGACTTTGGTTGTTGGTTGGTAGGCATGGGTTGCTCTTTGATTGACAGCGAAGTTCGCGACCAACCTGTCCCTTTCTCGCTAAGCCTTTGTAGGCTAGCTTGTACTTGCTGAAATACCTACCCTAGTGTTCGGTCCAGAATTGGTTGCCCTTATTAGAATGGTTATTGGTTTGCTAGAGGTACTTATTTCTCTTTGACCTTAGTTTCTTCATGTGGGTCAAGAGGGTTGGCATATGTGTTGTGAGCATTATGCCGACTTGTCGAGGTCTTCCCTTTAAGGGGCCTTTCTTTTTGGTGGAATTATGGATTTGTATGTGGCCTAGCATGGTGGAAGCTAATGTTAAAAAGCAAGTAGTTTCAATAGGATGAAAGCAATTATGTTGCAACTCTTTCTCTGAATGTCGAAGACTTTCTGTAGAGCAAAGGCCTTTGGTGACTAGAGACATGATTACCAATGGGATCATCTAGGATTTCGAGGTGAAAACCAATTTCTATTTATTAAAATTTTATACGTACACTTTTTTCCTTTGACATCTAGCATATGTACCCAAATATTCTATCTGCATACGACTCAATACATCAAGGGCATCAAGGATTTTCCTATACCAGAACTGTCTCTGATCATTGGCCTTTGTTGTGCAACAACAACGACCCATTAAATCATCATGTAGTTTATAAGGGTCTTCAACCCCGAGGTATAGCTTCACTGAAGATCGTCCACATCGAACGAAGGCGTCGACTGGTAGCATTTGCCAGCATCATTGAAGGCTCGCAGTTAGGCCTTATGTGCAAATGTGCCTTCTAATCCGTTAGATGTCACGTTTAACACTTAAACCCTTCTACTATCAGTTCATGTAGATTTGTATAGTATCATCTAACAAGCCACAATTATATGTGTGTTTGGATCATGATCTAATGGAACAAGATGCTCACTTGCACACTTGCACATCTCTACTCCTATAAAGCACCAGTTTCGATGGTTGTCCTATGTCACGCACAAAGGGCAAAAGTGTGTTCTCATTCCCCTCTTCTCGCTTAACAAATTTATCCCCATTTGCTTGTATGTGTAACCAACCATGCAACCACCACGAGCGCTTTATCCTCCTCCTCGTTGTTGTTATCGTATATTAACCCCCAACTTCATATCTCTTTTCTTGTCTTTGCCTCCCTCAACTAGATTCTTCTACATAGCGGGGTCTCCTCCTCCTCAACTAGATTCTTCCACATAGCGGGGCAAGAACAACTGAGGGAGAGTACGAGGAGGCGTCACCGCTGGTGATGTGTGGCTGAACAGTCGAGGGCTTCCCTGTTTCTCGCCTAACAAATTTATCCTCTCTTGGCTTGCATGTGTAACCAACCATGCAACCATCACGAGTGCTTCCTCCTCCTCACTGGTGTTGTTGTATATTAACCCCTAACTTCACATATCTGCCTCCCTCAACTAGATTCTTTCGCATAGCGAGGTCTCTGCCTCCCTCAACTAAATTCTTCCGCACAATGGGGCAAAAGCAACCGAGGGAGAGTAGGAGGAAGCGTCGCCACCGGTGATGCGTGGCTAAACAGCCGAGGAAGAGGAGTGTTGTGCATTAACATTTTATCTAACATTTATGTGCTATCATAACGCATTAACGCACGAGCATTATACTAGTAAGGTTTGATTGTACAGTAATTGTCGCCCTTATCGATCTTTGGGGTCCTTAGCGAGCCTTTGATGTCGGTATCCTCGCGTTGGAGGCTTCAGTCGTGGGTCCATTCTTCGTCTACTCGTCGTTGTCCTTCCCCGCGCCTTCATCTGCACTTCTCTAGAGGCCAAAGGCCTTTTGTGACTAGAGACATGATTACCAATGGGATCTCTAAGGTTTCGAGGTAAAAAGCAACATCTCTTTATTACAATTTTATTCGTACGTTTTTATCCTTTGATATCTAGCATATGTACTCAAATATTTTATCTTTATATGGCACAATACATCAAGGGCACCAAGGCTTTTCCTACACCAAAATTGTCTCTAGTCATGGGCCTTTACTAGGCAACAACAAGGGCCCATTAAACCTTCCTATCGTTTCCTAGGGTCGTCAACCCTGAGGTATAGGTTCACCAGGGCCGTCCACATCCAACAAAGGCGTTGACTTGGTAGCATTTGCCACCGAAGGCTCTTTCTGATAACGACAACTAATATGCAATCAGGCCTTATGTGTAAGCGTGTAAACGAGTCTTCTGATTTAACCCTTAAACCCTTTCACCACCCATTTATGTAGATTTATAAAAAATCATCTAACAAACTACAGTTATATCTATGGTTAGATCATGATCTAATGGACCAAGATGTCTTTGGAGTCCTCGTTCCCCAACACGGTATTCCTTACGTTGTAGTGCTTTTTCTACACTCATGAGTCTTGGAAGACCTTGTTAGTGTTAAATTTGAGAATCATCAGTTCTAGACCTTCACTTTTCAACAAAAAAAAAGTTTGAGAACCGTCGGGTCCAAGATGTTCACCACGTTCAGAATATAATCACGGTAGGCAACCTTGCAACAGCAAAATTACCAAATACTAGTTCCCCTATTTTTCATCTTTGTACAAAAGTTCACATAAACGATATCTTCCAATTTCCAATTCAATTCAATGTCCTCTCCTGGCTATTTATGGAAAGAAATATACTCTTTCGAGTGCAAACCTCCTATGGAACATGATCAGAAGCGACAACTACAAGCAGCAACTGTTAAGCAATAATTTTACAAGCCAATTGGTCATTAATAACAGAGGGTTATTGTACATGGCTACAATTTACAGCCCTTATACAGCCACTCATTTATCTACATTGAACATGAAATAAACATAAGACCTGATACATTCTGAAGCTGACAAGATTGGCCTTCCATTACGCCTTAAAAAAAAGGAAGCGGCATGAAAGGCACGTCGTTAGTCGTCGATGGTTTTCGCTCTCATGCAACCACAAGGCGAGTTCCGCTGCTGTTTGCGACTGTCCCGCCGCCGGCCGTAGAGATACTCCACGAGCTGCACTTTGGACCGCCGCTGCAGGGCTTTTGAGGTACTCCTGGTACTCTGCTCCTCCTCGTATTTGAGCAGAGCCTGCTGGACCTTCTGCATTTCCACCTCCAGCCTCCCGATCTTCTCGGACATCTTCCTTGCACGCTCCAAGATCTTACGCTGATGCCTGCTCCTCAAGTCACTGTTCTCCGCATCGGGGCCATCGGGAGACGTGAACTCCTCGGCCTTCTTGGATAACTTACTGTTGGTATCGATCAGCTGCATGATGGTACCCTCAGCTTCTGTTATTTGGTACCTGACACTCCCGAGCTCTACCTCTTCGGATGTTTCGGCGTTCGTTTTAAGTTCTTGGATGCTGGACTGGAGGGCACTGAGTCGCTGGGCATCAGAAGCCAACCTTTCTACGACCTTGTTTCTCCACTCCTCGTGTGGCTCCATAGCAAGCGACCTCGGTAACTCTTGCTTGTCAATGCTGAGCTCTTTCACGACCATTAAATTGTTCTCTCTCCCAAATGACTCACTTTGCGGCGGTCTTAGGTCGTCAGCCACATGTCCATGGCTCGGCCCAATAGAACCGCGTGAGTTTACCATCTTGTCATCTACTTGTGCTACATTTTTCTTTTCCTGACCAAACGGACTGGTTTTCTGGCCTGAAGAAGTTTGAATGAGGTCAAGCTGTATGTCTTTTAACATTTGCTCGTAGTTCATTTCAATTATATCATCATCCAAGATCTCCTTGAGCTTTAGCACCTCGATCTGCTTCTTTGCTTCTTTTAAATTGGCATTGAAATCAAGCCTCTCTTGTTCAAGGAGGACACCAGTATCTGTGACCACCTTCTGAAGGGCTTTGATTGTTCCATGCAATTTTTGCAGCTCCATCCCCTTCACCATCCTCAATGCATTTTCTTCGCCACTGGATCTTGTTGTGGTCTTCACAAGGTGTGGAGATAATGCATTTTCCTAAAAGACAAACAAGCATATAAATTCAGTTCTCGTGATTAGATTTTTTAGCTAGAACTGTAAAGCCCTGTAATCAACTAGTACTGTAAAAAAGTTTACTGTGCCAAGTCACTAGTAGAGAAATGTAAACTTGTTACAATATAGCTATATATAAATTTATACCAGGAACAGTATGACCCTTATAACTGGAAATAAACATGAAAAGGAGAATATTTTACCTCCATCCTGAGCTTATTTGTATGCAAGTGGTCGTTAGCGAGAGATAAGGTTTGCTCCTCCAGGGCACTGACTTCAGTCTGCAATGACCCTAACATTGTGAAATCACCATTTAGGTCGACCTTCAGTCTTCTGTTTTCAATCTCAACAGCATTTAGTTTGTCCTTCAGCTCATCTACATATGAATTTCTTTGTATGATTTCTTCCTTCAGAACCTCCTTCTGTACCATGGCACTTATCTCAAAACTCTCGCATGTTATGATGAGCTCAAGAACCTTCTCTTTGAACAGAGCTGCATTCATGATAGCCATTTGCATGTTAGCCAGCAATTTCATGATCTCTTCATCACAGGATTTGATGTTGAACACAGCCTTCTCCTTGCTCCTAAGCATTTCCACTTCGCTCCTTAACTTACGGACCTCATCCTGTAGTGTTTCATTTGACTCCTGAAAATCAGCATTGCAAACTTCCTCTTGTTCCACCTCCAGATTTACATGACAATCTTGTTGGATTTTCCTGTTTGAATTCAGAAGGTTGGCATCTCTTCGCCCTGGATTTCCTTTTCCTGTTGCTGTTTGCACAATAGATCCACCATAAACACTCATAGTTCTACTTAGTTCTTTGCCAAGGTACTTGTTCTCCATTTCTATGTCTCCAAGCCTCTTGTTCATCATCTTGATCTCCTGATAAAGCTCACCGCCTGCTGTTTGAAGACAGCCAAAGTTATTATGCAAAGACTTCAGCTGCAATGTCCTCTCTTCATGAAGGCTTCTAAAGATCACACTGAGGATATCTTTACTAACTGCTTCACTAACAAGATTGCTGAAATCATGTTCAAACCTCTTCTGTTTTTCAATGGAATCATTTAGTTCATTTGATAGAAAAGAGTTCGATTGTAATAGCTTGGTGATCTCGCTTTGCAATGACCTCCTAGACTCTTGCAGTTCGGAGAACCTTACAACCAAGAACTTCGCCTCAGCCTTTAGCTCATCCACTTTGTGATTACGAGCCTCCACCTCTTCCAAGAATTCATCACTTATCTTCATAAGTTCCTCCTTTTCTCTCTGCAGCTGGAGCAGTTCCTCAATCTTTATCTGCTGATCTTGCCTCAAGACATTCCGCTCTGACCTCAAGTCAGCCACCTCTTGCCCGAAATGCTCCAGAAGTGTAACTACAAGTGATTTCTCAACAAGCTCCTTCTGCTTCACATCCTGGGCATCAGATATGTTATTCAGCAGGCAGCTGATCTCATTTAAGATGAGCTGCACAATGATTTCAAGCTTCATTTGGCCTAAGGATTCATACTTATGATCCAGATGCAATACTCTCACTACTGAATCAATCCCTTCAGTTAGTTTCTGATTATGCTGTGATAAGCTGTAGATTTTTCCCTCCTGGACCTTGCATATTTCTTTATTCTTTCGCAGTTGTTCTGCGATTTCAGAATTTACTTCTGTCATGTCATTCAAACACTGCTGCAAGACAAATATCTCTATCTCAGCTTTGACAATCTTGAGCTCCTCCTCACCAAGCTGCACCTCTCTACTCCTGCCCTCTTCTAGCAATAGACTAATCTTCTTCTGTAGAGCATCAAATCTAATGTTGCTTGACTGTGTACAATCTTCATGCTCCTTCCTCTCAAGCCTTATCTGTTCCTGTATCTTGATCACTTCATCAAGCACCAAGTCCTTCTCCTTCTGCAGATCTGAGTGCCGCCTTCCGAGTTCTTTGTATTGCCTTTCCAAATTCAGCAGAGTTACAGTGATGCCCTCAACCTAAAATAACAGTGTAATTACTGAGATGGACCGTTTTTTCTGAGAGCTGGAAAATAGTATCTTTTTAGCCTACTAAAAGGATTTGTTGCTGTTAGAAAAATAGTAATTTTTTAGTAGTACCTGGTGGACAAGAGTTCTCTTATCAGATTGAAGTACAGAATTCTGATTTTGGAGTGCTTCTGAAGATTCTTTTAGTTCTTTGAACTTCATTCTTAAACTCTCAAGTTCAGCATTAGCGTCAGATAAGGAATTCTCCAAGAAAACATTCTTCTCCAGTAGCTCCTCCATGGTCTGAGAAATTACCTCAATCTGCGCTACAAGCACAGCTCGCTCAGACTGATGAGTGTTAATCGTGGATCTGAAGTGCATGCATGATTCTTCTAATGCCACCTTGCTCTCCCTCAGTCCCTCAAGCTCAGTTGTTGCAGCTGACAAAGACTTCTCTAAATGTGCATTTGTCTCTGACATCCTCTCCAACTTTCTTAGGTTATCGATATGCACAAGTTCAATGCTCTCATGGTTCTTGACAATCTCTTTCAGCTCAACATTGCCATCCCTCAGCTCTTGTGCTAGTGCTTGTAGAGATTCCAAATTCAAGTTCATAGATCCTATCTGTTCCTTGATTGTAGAGTGTTTCCTCTCCAAGTCACTCCTATCCTCTTTAAGATAAGAAAGCTCATGTTGAAGTGTCTTCTTTTCCTCCACATGCTGAAAAATCTCTTCCTCTAATCTTCGTTGCACATTTTTCATGGAAATTATCTCATCCTGCAGACGAATTATCACTGCTGAAGAAGAGTGACTTTGGTCATTCAACCTTTGGTTCTCTTCAAGAATCTTCTCCAGTTCTTTCTGAATCACAACTTTGCTCGTTTCGACCTCCTTTATCTTGTGTGCTTCAACCTGCTTCTCAAGAGTCAAATGCCTCAGTTTGTCTTGTGCCAGTGATAACTGTTTTTCCAAAGAAAGCTGTGCCATTTCTGCTTGCATACGCTTGAGATGCTCTTCTTCTGTAGAGATATGAAGCTTTTCCAACTCATCTTGCTTTTCATTTACTTCGCCATGCTTCTGTTTCAACAGAAGTTTCAGGTTATCTAGCTCCAAGTGCAAGTCCTGATTAGCTCTTTCAAGTAAAAATAAATGTTCATCTCCTTTCCTCAAAGGTTGTAGTTCAGTTTGCATCTCTTCTTTCAGCCTGTTGAATTTCTCCTGGGTATGCATAATTTCAGACTTCAGGTTTTGTAGTCTAGCAGTTGATTGCTGGCATAGTGAAACTGCAGACTCCTTTTCTGCTTCTTGTTGAGCAAGGGACTCCTTGAGGCGAAGGATCTCGCACTCAGCCTTGTTGCCTTGCTCTAACATGGACGAGATCCTGTCCTTGAGGTCTTGGTTTTCCTGTGACAAGCTTGCTAGTTCTTTCTGCAGTCTCTCAAAATCTTGGTCATCTGCAAGAGCACATTTTGTATGACATGGATTGTATTTATTTTACATTCACGACAGAAAATATTTGTAGCTTACCTTTAGCATTCCTTTTCAAATCACTAGCGTTGATGAAAGAGAGGAAATATGGAGCCATGTCTGGATTGTCCATGTCAGTTTCAATGGAAGCAGTTTCTGCTGGAAGGTCATCATCCAAGTCCATTAGAACCTGATCAGGAAATGCTTCTGCTATTTTTCGATGTGCTTGACGGAGTTCTCCTGCCGCATGGTCATATCTTTCTGCTAAAGCTCGGTATGCACGGTACAGCTCCTCAAGTAAGGTCATCAGCTCAGGCCGCCGTCGGTAGTACATTTCAGCTCTTTTTGCAAATGATTCAGCATCTTCTTCAATGATCTTGATCATCAGCTTAATTTTACTATCCATATCTGAATTTACCAACATTCAAGAAAAGACAAACTCTTTAAAAAGTAAGAATAAATGAAAGGTTAACCATGCTATAAGCAGACATAATACAAGCTCAAACTATTATGACTGATCAATTCCCCAGATAAATCTGTTTAAAAGTGTGCTCTCTTTTAACTGCCTAAGATAGGCAAGCATCATATGGGACTAAGTACTACAACCTAGAGAAGTAGTTCTTCTAGCCTAAGTCTCGCTAAATTTTCCAACATAGTGGTAACAATTGCACATGAATGATAATGAGGTGCCTGCTCTGCATCTGAAGTTCATATGGTCTATCACAGTGCTTCGCTGCTAAGCTGATATGAATTAAGTGATTGAATCAGACTAGAATATGGTCATACCTTGCAGTACCCCCGCCCCCCGAAGGAGAAGGCTGAAGTCCTAAATTGTATGTTATATGCCAGAATTAAATATGCCCATGTGCTTTGTCAATATTCTTATGACTTCTCTACTGGTACCTTATCAGTGCAAAGCTATTTTAATATCATATTTAAAAGGAGCTCCAAAAACAATATTTTTCATTAAAAAATGAAAAAAAAAACCTCTCAAACTTATACTTGGAACCATAAAGTGATGACAGATTGGTAATAAGCAAAAAATGATTTGAGGCTGCCTACTGCTTTTAGCAAGTGCCACATAAAGTGTAAACAAGTGTCATAGATTTAAATGCTCTGAAAGTCTGAAAGCAAAATTATTCTTTTACGCTTCAAAATGTGTATCAAAAGACTAAATATCTTGATTTCAAATTTCTAAATTAGAAATGAGAATGTTGGATCACCAATAACGACCAATCTAGAGATTTTTTTTAAAAAAAAAATCAATCTGCAGGGGGTAAGACCGGCCCCGTCATTGTATTTGTATTAAAAAGATCTTCTCACAGAGGTCGAGAAAACCACCAAACTCTATCCCACCCATACAAAGCGGCATCGTAGCCCATGGGAGAACAACCGCGACCGGGCCTCAAACCTCTGCTTTCACGTGAGACAGACGAGGGATTTTTTTTAACCAGTCTGGAATTTGCTTCCACAGGGAGTCGAACTCAGCTAGAGGCCCTTTCGAATCAATCTAGAGAATTAAGATCGCTTTTTTGTGAATTATCCCAGAAATTTAGAATCTGCATTTATGTAGACTAAACAACCATGGCGATGATTGGGGAATTTGACTTTAAGCCTTTTGCCCGTTCCATTCTCGATTCAGAATTTATTAATTCCAAGTGAACCCTATAGAGGCTGCTCGATTCCAAGAATTTAAACACGTCTACATTTAAGAAAATTCCCCAAAAAATACTTTGAAATAATTCACCTGAAAGATTTTCTTGCAACCATTTCGAGTTTTTTGGGCAGATATGACTGTCCCACCACCACGAGTACTTGCGCCTTATGTTGTTTGGCGACGTCGCTGCCATATTACCAGAAGCCAAAGAGAAGCAATGTTCCTAACTTCTGACAAAGAAAGAGCCTGATCTTCTGTAATTCCAGCAACAGTGAAGGGCGAAAGCAGCAAGAAGAAATCACAATCTAACAGCAGTCAAATTACCTACAATGAGCATCCAGCACACAATTTAGCATTGTTAGCATGAAGAGACGACCAACAAAATACACAGTACACACAAAGTTTCAATCCCTCTCCTATTTTCAGGTTCACGTGTGCGTAATAATCTATTGCTACAGATCAATATTCCAGTTTGGCATTTGTTACTAAGCAGTTACACACGATGGTTCAGTTTCTTAAAGCATAAAACCCAGTTTGGTTCCAATAGGGGAAAAAACAGTGAATGGTAAAAGCCAGTAACCATGATTGGGAGCAGCAAAACTAAGCATCCCAACATCCAAAAAGTGTACCATAGTTTGCGACTGTTTTAATTACAGAGTCGGAGCACAAATTCAGAGAAATCATCTGAAGAATGACCAATGGTTTGATCAATCAAGAGAGATTGAGGGGACAGGAGGATGCAAAAAAAAAGGAATGTATTCGAACAGTGCAAGAGAAGCAAACCAAAACGATGCTGTAAGTGGACTAGTGGCTACTCCAAAAGTTGAGGAAATCAAGGTCCTTCACCAATTCGCTCGGAAATCACCGCTGGACTAAAAAAGCATGAAAAGATTGGATGTTGCTTGCAGAACTAGGAAACAGAGCATCGGGCAGCAATAATAAAGGAAAGGAAATGGACAGGGGTGACGGTGGGCAGCGACAAGAAAAGCCAACAACCCACATAAAAAGATGCCGCCAACCACTTCCCAGCCCCCGTCTACCTCCACGAAATGCAGGTGGAATTCCAAACCAGCGAGAAAGGAGCCGCATTGATTGGTGGTTACTTCGTTCGTCGGCCGATCAATTCTGCTGTTTGTTTATTTTTTTTCTTGAGATAATGAAGAGCAACTCATGTTATCTATTCTTCTTCTTCAGATAATGAAGAAGAGTAACACGCTGTGATGAGGCCAAGAAGCATGGGCTGAATGCAGGAAGGAACTATGCCCCCTAGAACCTTTGGAGCAAAGAGACGCCGCCGTCGACAGATGCAGGAGGCACAACCTTTGAAGTAAAACAAGGGTGCTGAAACTGATGGTGCGAGGCACAACGTGCGAACAAAAAGGACTATAAAAAGGCAATCTTGCCACAAAAGGGACGAGCAGAACACCATCGAAGCAGATCATGAGCACGGAGAGAAGAAAAGGGTGTGGTAAACGAAATCAAGGAAAAGGCACGTACACACACACATACCACGAGCACGAGCAAGGCGAGAGCGCGAAGGGTTGCTTGCAGGGAGGGCGGCGGCGGCGGCGGCGGCGGCAGCTGCAACCCAGAAGAGATCCAGCTGCTGCTGCTCCCCGTCCCACCGCTACGGCGCCATCTCAGACCCTCCACCCCCAAAGCAAATGCGGCAGCTCAGCGGCGGCAACGGGTCTCGGGATCGGAGGCCGAGGGGCAGCGGGAGGTGGCGACGGCGATTGATGAATCGTCGGCTTGTTCGCACGCGCAGGGTTCTTGGTGGGCGGGGTAGGAACACAGAAAAAGGGAAACGGATTTGTTTCTGGCGAGTTTTCTGGGCTGGATATGGCTGGCGCGCCGCGGCGGTGATGTGTGTGTGCGCCCCAGCAGCTCGTCTTGTCTGTGCGTGGGGGTTGGGGGCCGGCCGACGGCGACGGGCGCGGGCGCGCGATGATTTCTTCCTCGCTTCTCTCTCTCTCTCTCTCTTGAACGTACCCGAGTAGTACTGAGGCTGTCCGGCGGGACCAGCCTAGCCTAGGCGCCTGCCTAACCCAGGAGCCAGCCGGCCAGGGAAATGGAATTGTAAGACTGTCTACAGCAACGTCCTCTATATATATCCTCTATATCCGTCCTTTACAGTCTTTTTTAAAAGATTCTATCTCTTATATCTACTTTCTCTTCAACAACGTCCTCTAAATCACGTCGTCTATATATAAATATCTATATTAAAGACATTTTTAATTTTTTAATTTTTGTACATACGTATTTATCATACTCTCAAATGTATTGTACATATTTTAGTTTTATTAAATCGGTTGTTTAAAGTATTCAAATAGATAGAGAACCGTTTAGAGAAACTCTACATATAGAGGATCCAGCAGCGTTCTCTAAATTTAGAGGACCATTTAGAGGACGTTGCTGGAGGGAGTAGATGACGTCTTCGTCCTCTAAATTTAGGGTACAGGACACTTTAGAGCTCATTGTTGGAGCTAGTCTAATGGAAGCGAGTGACTGATGAAGTGATGATAGGCGTGAGGCGAGAATGATTAGCTCTTTTTGGCCGGCTCGTGAGCGAGGCAGGCGTATTAATTTGTTCATGGAGATCACTGTTCGCTGATTATTACGACCAATCAGGTCAAAAGTCGTAGTGTAGTGGCGTTATATACGGCGAGATCAATATGTGGGCCCTGCGGTTCCAGTTGGGCGGGCGCTGTACTCCAGAAATAACGGCACAACTGTAGCCCCTAGCAAGTCCGTCATTGTTGCACTGCACGGTTGGGTTGACGATCTCGCCCGTACTCCTGGTAGCTGGAAATCACTCGCCGCACGTCCTGTCAAGAACCAAATGCAGCTTTACCTGCTCTCTATACCTATAGAGACTTTTGTTTCAAGGGCAGGGCTCCATGTCCAGTTGTCCATCCATCCGGCACTGAACTGAACTAGAAGAAGAATAAGAAGAAGAAAAAAAGGTTGTGCTCGTGTATTTTTTCTGGGTTGCTTTGCCTGCAATCCAGAGCAACAACAACAGCGTTTTACTCAAAGCAGCAGTCAGTCAGCCATCTCATCTCCTCCCTGGTTTGCTGAATGCGTGGGTTGTTTGTTTATGTAAAGATGGCTTTCGTCAGGCACTCAGGCTTTTTGTCCCAAGACCCTCCCCTCCCCCATGCGTCTGACTGTTCCTGTGTCTTCTTGGGACAGGATTAGCTGGGGCATCACCATTCACCCCATCACACCAGTAGTATCAAACTGTTACTTTCCCATCAACTACAGACACCCTTGTGCTTGTGCTTGTGCTTCCTCCAAAACCACACACCAAAAAAAACATAAAAAGGACACGACTTGCATTACTGGTTTTCAGCTTATTTACTCATCAGACACTAACCTAAAATGTCTAAACAATAAACAACTATACACCGACAGTCGACGACGACTAGCTAGCAGGCAAGTGTAACAAGGCGTACACGCAGCTAGCAGACAGCACTGGATCTCTCTTTGTTGAAAATATTAGTAGCGCGAATGGGATGGCTCGGTGGGTCATAATCGGATTGAAATGTATACAAGAGCTGATTGGGACCGTTGCTTTTGCTGCTAAAGGAGACAAAAGAGAATATGCTTTTTGGAGTGGAGAGGGGAGAAGCTGCCGACAACTGGGCGTTTGTGATATGATCAAGCACGCATCAGGTGCCCTCCAGATCATATCTGCACATAGTAACGAGGAAATCTTCACCAAGGAAACCAAACACTAACATCTACTAGAACAATCCGATTTCTTTTTGAATATATAAACATTTAGAACAAGCTAACTAATCAGATTCCACAGATATCGTATATTCAAAATTCAAAAGAGTATAATCTGATTTTTTTTTTCTTCTTCTTCTGAATTTGAGTTGAAGAGTTCTCGAATCCTAGATTATTATTATGTGGTTTGCATCTACGGGTAATAACTCACACCAACTGCAACTCAGAGAGGCGAGACAAAGGAGACAACTGTATGCACCCTCATGGCCTCATCGTTATGTGTTCGAGAAGATATTTGCATCCATAAAGAAGAAGATCAGACATCCACGAGAAAAAAAGAGGAAGAAGGTAATCTTCTAATCTGATCAGCGAGCAGTCACACGATGACTCGCCAAAACCTAATCGCACGCACACCGAGCAGATGCAGACGATGATTTTGGAGGCCTCCTTTCCTAACACCCCATGGAGAAGATTAGAATGGAAAGATTCAGATGCAACTTGACTTAGTAGTGAGAGGTTGATCATGTGATGAATTTTCATACGTCTCATCTTGCCGAAGAAAGGACGATGTAATGGCATAAGTTTCAAGAAGATGGAAAGATGGAGTGATCAACATAACGTATGTCTATCACTTCGTAGGTTACACGTTTATTACATCTATCTCCTTTAATCCAAGTTGTTTGCTTTCCACTAATGACTTGTTCGTTTTGCTCTCAATCCATATGGATTGGATAAAATTAAATGGGTTGAAATTCCAAACAAGTCAAAAAATTTCATAATTTTTTCAATCTTATCTAATCCACGTGGGATAGTAATAACCAAACAACAAGGCTTAATTGATTCAAGTGCCAAAACGAGTTTTTTTATAGGACAGGAGGGGCGAGCTCTTACTGAAATTTTATTAAAATTTTAAACGATAGAGTTAGAAGCATACAGGAAGATATATTACAAAGGGTTATAATTGGCGGAATCTACTGCCAATGTTGAAGCCATTCAGGAATTGTCGAATCGAATCTCCCTTTAGCTCTATGCGTGACCAGATGTAATTCCTTTGTGAACTCATTTTTACATTGTTGCACTGTTGGGTCCTTGTCCTGAAAAAGCCAGGCATTACGGCACTTCCAAATGCTCCAAGTCATGAGAATGACGATTTCCATAGAGAAGGGAACATTGAGCTGCTGCTTTAGGTTTGCTGCAGCATCCGCAGGATTAGTAATTCTTGGGGGCATCAAACCAATAGAATTCCAGCAAGCCTTCGCGAAGTTACATTTGAGGAAAAGATGATAAAGGGTTTCCTCCTTTTGCCAGATGCAGTTCTCACAGGTGTAAGACTCAAGAGTCATGTTTTTCCTCCTCAGCATATCCCTTGTATTGAGTCTGTTCTTTAACCAAAGCCAAAAAAAGACCTTATGTTTTGGTTGACACTTATTTTTCCAAAGCGATCTGAAAATCTGATGAACTTGAGCCTGACCCATCAGGTGTCTATAAGTCTTCTTTGTAGAGAAATTATCAGCTCCCCAAATGAGTTTCCAAGCATCCTTTGTGTTGGTCACCGTGATTTGCCCCCAAGATTCGTCTAATTCAAGAAATTGATCATAGGCCTGCACGGACAGAGGAAGCTGAAAAATTTCAATAAGGTGTTCCTTTTGGTTAGCTTCTTTGACAGTAAGTTTGCTGTTACAGGCGAAGGAAAATAATTCGGGATATTGATGAGCCGGGGTGCCCCTATTCCACATATCTCCCCAGAAAAGAATGGTTCTCCCATCCCCAATAGTTGGGGCGGCCAGTCCCCTGTAGTCTTTGACAAGACTAAGCAAACTTTTCCACCAAAAGGAGCCAATTTTTGAGCAGTTAGGGAGCCTGTCTGTCCTATAGTAGTTGTTCCAAACCAGGTTTACCCAAGGAATATAATGATTGTTGAAGAACTTGTGCAAAAACTTCAGGAGCAAAGCCTTGTTGTGCGTCTCTAATCTTACCACTCCCAGGCCCCCATTTTTTTTAGTCTGAGTAATCATGCTCCAAGCAGCCAGAGCAGGTTTCTTCGAATTGATGTCATTTCCTCTCCAAAGACAATGTTTCCGATAAGAATCAATCTTCTTGACCGTGGCAACCAGAATTTTCAGGGTGCACATCAGAAAGGTCGGGAGAGCTGAGAACACCGAGTTAACCAGCTCTAACCTACCGGCCTGGGATAGGAGAGCAGAAGTGCAAGACAATCTCTTCTCAATCCTATGGATGAGCGGTAAAAAGTGGCAGATTTTAGGCTTTGACAGACCAAGCGGAACACCAAGGTAGGTGAAGGGCATTGAGCCTGTCTGACAGTTGAGAGATCCGGCTAGAATCTCCATTTTAGCGGGACAAACATTGATGGGGTACATACTTGATTTGTTGTAGTTCACCTTGAGCCCCGTCGAAGTTGCAAAAGAGTTCAGAACAGCTCTGAGAAAAAATAATTATCTAGGGCAAGCTTCCATTATCAACAATGTGTCATCCGCATATTGAACGATCGGGAAATCTTGACCACAATTCGCGGCGAGGGGCAACTTGAGCAGGTCTTGTTGACGCGCTTTATTGATGATGCTCTGTAGCAGATCCGCCGCGAGAACAAAAAGAAGAGGCGAGAGGGGGTCTCCCTGCCTAACCCCGCGCTTGCAATGAAAAGTTTTCCCTGGTACGCCATTAAGGAGGACCGAGGACGTGCCAGACCGAAGAATATCCCTAATCCAGCTCATCCACCTGGGCCCAAAACCTCTATGCGACATTACCTGAAGAATCAACTCATGCTCAAGGGAATCAAAGGCCTTTTCAAAATCCAATTTGAGCACAATAATCTCTTTTTTTGAGATATGGCAAAGATGAATATATTCATATGCCCAGGCCAAGCAGTCCTGAATGGTTCTTCCTTTGATGAAGCCATATTGATTTTTGTGAACAAGGGAAGTCATCACTGCTTGTAAGCGATTGGCCAGCAGCTTAGTGATGATTTTAATACTATTATTCAGAAGCGAAATTGGTCGGAAATCACCCACTAAACTAGCATTATCCTTCTTCGGGATCAGAACAATGAAAGAACCATTGATACTTCGAAGACAAACATCCCCGCGGTAAAATTGGTCACATAAGTCATAGAAGTCCTGAGAAATAATCGGCCAACATTTTTTGATAAAATTGGTATTAAACCCATCAGGTCCCGGAGATTTGTCAGAAGGAAGAGCCGCAACAATACTATCAATTTCTTGCTTTGAAAATGGCTCATCTAACCAATGCAAGTCACTGTGGGAGAACAGCAAGCTAGGGAGATCAAAGACATTTTCCAAAAAATCTGAAGATCCTAAACGACATTTGAAAACATTCGAAAGCAGGTTAGCTTTAAGATCATGCTCTGAAAAGATTGAACCACTGTCATCCGAGAGCAACGCAATTGTATTGCGGCCATGCTTTGCCGTTGCATGAGCATGAAAAAATCTAGAGCAGATATCTCCATCAGTGACCCATTTGATGGAAGCCCATTGCTTCCAATAAATTTTTTGAAACTGAAGCAACTCAGCATTCTTGGATTGCAACAACTCACGAAAATTCCATTCTTCAATCGAAAGGTCACGGTGCTCTTCAATAATATCAATGAATTCAATAATCAACTTAATTTGTCTCACAGTTTTATCAATATTTGGCAGTGATCGCTGCCACTCTTTAAGGATCTTTCTGGTGAACTTGAATTTTGCCGTTAAGTTCTTCACTTTGTCCAAAAGACTTGGCTGACCAGTCCAAGAATTTTGAAAAACAGTCATAAACTCATCGAATTGCAGCCAGAAATTTTCAAATCTAAAGATCTTGGGTTTGGGGACCTTTGACTTGAAAGAAATCAGACAAGGCACATGATCAGAGATATCCCTAGGCAGCGTTGTTGCGAGTGTGTCAGGGTAACACACCGACCATTCTTGCGACATGAAAAACCAATCGAGTCTCTGAAGAAGGGGCTCCCTTTGCCTGTTCGACCAAGTAAAGGAGAGGCCATGGAGGGGAATTTCCATCAGGTCTAGCTGACTGATTGCCTCATTAAATTTCAGCATCAAGTTAATGCCCCCCAGCGATATTTCTGTTTTCAGGCCTACGCGTAAGGTTAAAGTCCCCAACAATCAACCAACGCCTTTCCGAGGGCATATTAATATTGGAGAACCAGTGGAGGAATTCAATTTTCCCATGCGGAGAACAGGGCGCGTAAACGTTAGTGACAATCCAAGATTCATCCGACGAAATAGCAGAAAACTCAACCGAGAGAGCATACTCGTTCTGAAAAATAGCACTGCCAACCAACTTCGAACTATTCCAAACAGTAATGAAACCCCCCGAATTTCCTATCGAGGGGACAAAAGCAAACTCATCAAAAGAATTGGGACAGAACCTTCTGAGGTCAGCCCTGTCAAAAAATTCCTTCTTCGTCTCCTACAAGCAGATGATGTCGCAATTGGATTCCCTAATCACACAATGAATACCATTCCCCTTAGCCACCGCGTTAATACCGCGGACATTAAAACGTAAAACGGACCAGTCGGAAAAATTAATAGCAATGTGACTATTCATCGAGAGGATCAGGTTTGTTGATGAAAAGGAACCCAAACCCAATTACTGGGTGGGCAAAAGTGTATCTGTTAGAACGGAACAAAGCACTACCCGAAACCACAGAGTTCTTCAACACAACAAGCAAACAAAGACGCCAGGGCCGAAACAGCCAAAAAGCCTGGCGAACTTGAGACCTGCAAAATAACCCCACCCGAAGCAGCAACAACAGATCAGTTGTCATCATCTGAAGAGTCTTGTTTCTTATCCCCCTTGTCTTTTTTCCCTGACTTATTAGGGCCAACACAGCCAGGTGGGTTCTTCTTTTTCTTCAGAGCTTTGTCAGCCAGCTCCTCTTCTGACAGATTGCAAAAGCTCTCTCCTAAGCGTCTGATAGTCTTAGCAGATAGGGAGGGGGGACCTTCAAATTTGTGTTGACACATCAAACAGTTCTTCTTCTGGCATGAACCCTGTCTGAACCCAGCCCGGGCGTCACGGAGCCTCTTGCTTCTCCTCAGGTCAGATTCCACAACAGCATGTTTTGGTGGGGAGGAGGCCGGGTCTGAGGGAACATAAGCGTCGTCAGCAGATTCCCCAGAAAGGACCGAATCAAGGAACTTGCCATCAGGGCACTTCCTAGGGATGACAAAGGGATGTGTCTCAGTCTCTGGCTCCATCAGAGCAGAAGGAATATCTGAAGACAAGAAAGATTTTGACCAACTAAAAGAATCTTCATGCAGCAAGTTGGATAGGAAAAAGGGCACCCATTTCTTGGGAACCTGCACCGAGGTCACCGAATTACCAGCCGGGGCAAAATAGTTAGCCTAGATCCTATAGAACTGGGCATTCCTTTTCCTTTCCAAGTGACTCAGCAAAACAGGGTCCGTCTGCCAATCTTGCGAAAACATAAAGTTCAACATCACATTGTTGTGGCCATTAACGTTAGGTTCCACCGGCTGAGCATCAGGGATAGCAATATCCCCAGGCACATGAAGAATTCCCTGAATTGGTGGGCCGTCAACCTCCTGGGGCCCAATCATAGGGATGTCGCCCAAGGCAGGGGGCGGGGGCATTAAAGTTGGGCACCGGCCCCACAACCACCAGATCATCAGGAATCTGCCCATTCTGAATCTGCCCATTTTGCAGCGAAGCACCGTGAATGTGACCAGAAGAACTATCCGAGGACAGGTCCGAATGCGGATTGCTGATCTGTTGCTCGTCAAGTGGCAGGTCCAGATGAGGCTACTGTACAGGTGGATCATTAACAATCCAATGGTCCCAATCTCCTTGAATGTTGTCTGCTAGCTAGGCTTGGACATTGTCTTCTGGCGGGAAATTGAGATCCCAGCCCACAGCCGGCACAGGTTGACCCAAACCAAAAAACTCAAGAGGGAGCTGCTGACCATCCTCCGGGACCACTGGCACCGGATCCTCATCTTGAGGCTGACCCCCCAGCAAAGTTTGTTGGATTATCTCACACTGCACTATCCATGAGTCACCAATAAAGCCATCAGGTTCTGAAAAAACAATGAACTGTGGGACCTCCTCCAGAGACGTGACCCGAACCCTGAGCAGAGTCCTGTAGACATTGCGTTTGTCCTCTTCCCGCAAGATCAATCTGCCAAAAGAGCCAATAGCCGCCTGCAAGTATTCTGATGAACGGTAATCCAGGGGGAATCCCAACAACATAAGCCAGCATTCCCGATTAAAGAAAAGGGCTCTATGATTCCAAGCATCGTTATGCCGCTGAGCAGTGAAGGAAGCATCGAGGTATTGTTGCGGACCGAGCAGGACAAGATTGTCTCTTTCAAGCACGCTGCTAAACTGAACCAGAACCTGACCCAGGTGCGACCGCTGGATATCACGCACCCCAAGCCGTCTGTGCTCCACAAGGTATTCTCTAACCACATCCCTCACCGCCGGGAAAGTAATCTCATGGTCAGGTAAAGGTTGAATGCTGATAATAGCCCAGTCCTCATGCAATGGCGGGAGGCGCCTAGTAACTAACCTGGCCATAATTTCCCGGTGAAGGACCACCGAGGCGCTGAAGCCCGGTGGGAGAAAGGGTTCAGGATCAACGCGCCTATACGCCATCGGAGCAGGAACTGAGGATCGCCAACCAGCGGACGAAGACGGAGCAGGTTGGGGGTTTTGGTGAGGTGACGCCCAAAGAAAGCGTCAGGGACTGAAGGGGAGCCGATTCGGATTTTTTAATACCTCCCGGGCGAACTCCTCGAAGCAACTGAATTTGGGCGGTCCACCGATCAGAGACACCACAGGGGTGCGAAACCAGGTACTGTGATCAGGAGAATTTTGGTTTCCCACCAAGATGGCCCGACTCCCAAAGGCAGGGAACGAAGACAGAGGAGAACCGAAGGAAGTTTTCTTGTTTGGACAAAATAAATCCAAGTGTCCCAGGCCCTTACAGAAATGACAACTTAAGGTCGGCGGGCCCAGAAGCCCAACAGGCCCGCAAGCACGCACGAGGTGCCATTGGAGGTTGCGGGGGCGAGTTGACCTATCTAACACAGACACACCACAGTCACGGTTAACAGCCTGAACACCCTCAGATTCTCGAATGGACTCGATAGCCCCAACAGTACATTTGATATGGTCCTAAAATTTATTTGATTGTATTAAATAAAATATAGGACATCCCTATATTAAATCTAACACGCACCTGGCAACATATATAACACAGGAGATTGCTTTGCTTGGGAGCTAGAACACCACGACGACCATTCTTCACTACTCATATGAAGGATGAGGACGAGCTGTCAAAGCCTTGATGCTCCTGACCGGTCAACCGTTTTCTCTTTTAGTTCGTGTGCAGCAGCAGTCTACCGATAGTTTAACTACTAAAACACTGTCTTACACTGTAGACTACATTGTTCGTAAATGGAGTTTAAAATAGATTTGGGAATTGGAGATGGTCTTACTAATTTTTTTGTATGTATATGTCATGTTTTTAGATGCAACTCACTACCGGAAACGAGCGCTTTGCCGAGTGCCCGAAGCACTCGGCAAAGCCTTAAAAACACTCGGCAAAGGCTTTGCCGAGTGTGGCACTCAGCAAAGAAGGCTCGGCAAACAGTGCATCGGCAAAGCCTTCTTTGCCGAGTACTTTTCCTCGGGCACTCGGCAAAGATGTTTGCCGAGTGCCAGGGAGCACTCGGCAAAGAAAAGCAGCCGTTACGGCGCCGGGTGACGGAGACGGCGTCTTTGCCGAGTGTCACGGGTGACACTCGGCAAAGGAGTTACCTTTGCCGAGTGTCTGCCCAGCAGCACTCGGCAAAGAATCAATCTTTGCCGAGTGCCACCCGGGACACTCGGCAAAGAACTCGCCAGGGAGGGTCCCCATGTCAGGTTCTTTGTCGAGTGCTACATACGGCACTCGGCAAAGCGTGTCTCTTTGCCGAGTGTCAGAGACATTACACTCGGCAAAGAAACTATACCGGTGTCCAGGTTTTGGTTCTTTGCCGAGTGCTATGGTCTTGACACTCGGCAAAAAACCTCTTTGCCGAGTGTAACACTCGGCAAAGTGACCAATATGCACCTTTTTATTTGTTTTTTGTATTCCATCCACACAAACAAAAGATATCACATATATATCACATATATACATCACAGATATCATCACAAACATAAATAGCCAACACAAACATAAATATCCATCACAAACATAAGTGTTCAACACAAGTACCCAACACAAACATAAGTCTCATACGTCTCAAGCTCTGACATAAGTATCCAACACAAACATAAGTGACTAACACAAGTTTTGAAGTCTTCAAACACAGAGACATAAGTATTCAACACTGAAAACATAAAACTCATGGAGGTGGGCGGTTGGTCTAGTGCTGCGTTGGGCTGAACCCTTCAGGAGGGTTGTTGGATGCGGCCCCAAATTGACCCTGCACAGAGAAGAGATTGCATGTGTTATACCAGATGCATTACCAACATCTAACTACAATTTTGATACTCACAGGAGTATGGAACACAGCAGGGTCAACTGCAGGGAACAATGGAGGTGGCGGAGCGAAACCCTGTGTCGCGCTAAGGCTCTGCATGTACTGGAACATATCTGTCATCCTCTGATCAGTCGCCGCCCGCTCCGCCATTATCCTCGCCTGCATCTCTTCTAGTTGGGTCTGTAATATTACAAGCCAACGTTATAGTAACTCAAAGAGAAGGTATATAACTCAAGGAAGGACGAGTTACAGAAGCACTAACCTCGAGTTGCTGTATGCGCTGCTGTGAGCTGTCGTGCCGAGGTCGTATGGCTGGACTCAAGCTCGTGCTCCTTGCTCTCACCTGAGACAGAGTGGGAGTGGAGGACGAGTCGATTGCCCCGTCGACAATCCAGTACCGCCCATGTCTCTTGCCTCCTCCGACCCTCATGAGCACATCGAGGTCAATCGGCTCGGTGCTTGGATCATAGTCTGGGCCATGGACCTCCTGCGCCATGGCGGTGTAGTCATGAAGGCGGCTATAGACGGCGGGGTTGGTGTAGGCCTCAGGCCCTATTGGAACTTGCTCTCAGTTGCAAGGGGAACCAACAAGGGTGAACAATGACGTTAACAGGGATCTCGCGTAAGATGGCAATAGCTCTGTTAATCTGGCCTCTCACGGGCACTGTGCGGGGGTATTTATAGGTATCTGAGCGCCCAGCGTCTTGTGTCAAGGACGCATGTGCCCTCAGACACCTAGGTTATCCCCAGAATATTCCCATAAAGCATGGTTACAGACTGTAATTACAGGAATGCCTTTACAATTTAGGCTCGTAACACGCAGCGGCCACGCAGGGCCCGTTACAATGGGCCGGATCGTACGTGGGCCTCCGAGCTAGACGAGGTCGCACTGTAGGATGACCTCGTCGCAGGCCTTCGTCTGATGTCATATCGAGCGAAGGGTGTCCCTGCCCGTTATGTCTCCGTCGGACCAACGACTGCAGTGAAGGCCTCGAGCGAAGGGTGGCGTCTTTGCCTTCGCCCCAACATTTGCCCTCCGAGGGACCAGTTCGACAAAGTCATCTGGTGCCGAAGACGTCGCTAGATGGCGGAGACGTTGCCCTCGCTCGAAGTGGTTCCGCGGGGGTTTTTTGACATGACCGTTGATTGACACCGTACTGTTGGACTGCGGGTTTCCCGAAGCGCCGCGCCCTGTGTATAAAAGGGGGCGGGGGGCGGCGCCTTTTGAACTCCACTTTCCGCGCTCCGTGAAAACCCTAGCCGCCTTTTCCACCGTCTTGCTGCTCGTCTGCCCTCCCTGCTCCTGTTCGCTGGAGATCTGGCTCGAGTGAAGCAAACCGCCCGCCGCCGCCGACGGTACGTAGCGATGTCAACCTCCTCTTCTTCTGCTGCCGCCACGCCGCCGGCCGACGCCTCACCGCCGGCCGACGCCTCGTCTGAGGAGACGCTGAGTGCTTCTGTGGTAGAGGAGTTGCGCGCCGGCGACACGGTGGATTTTGGTGTGTCGCGGATGTCGTCGGTCCGTGTGTAAGATATGCAGCGGCTGGGTTACTTTGTCGGCGGAGTTGCTCGTGTCCCAGGGACGGAGGAAGTGCCCGAGCCAGAAGGCGAGTTGGTTGTGTTTGAGGCGTTCTTCGCCGCCGGTCTCCGCCTTCCTGCGCACCAATTTGTTGGAGAAGTATTGCGCAGATTCGACGTTCAGATACATCAGCTGACGCCGAATGCCATGGTGGCTCTGTCGAAGTATGTCTGGGCGACGACTTCGTACGGCGGAAAGCCATCAGTCAAGATCTTTGCGAAGTACTATTGCCTACACTGGCAGAAGAGGATGATTGGAGACGAAGTCGCCCAGTTTGGGTCCTGTACGTTTACGCCGAAGACCGGCAAGACCACGATGGAAGTAGTCGAGTTGGTGCCCTGCGCCCGCAACAAGTGGGGCAATTGGAATGAGTTTTGGTTTTACGTCGCGGAGGGTACCGTCGAAGGCCATGAGGGGCTCCCCGTATCCGAGATGTGTTCGCATTTTTACTCGGCGTATCCGCCCTTTGAGGTGGCGGAGGAGGATGAGGACGAAGGGGCCCTTCGGTGCGCCGCCGGCCTGAGCAGTGGGCGCGACTTGGTTGAAGAATTTGTGGCGTACGGGGTATGACCCTTGGCGCATGGCTGGGCGTTGGGCGAAGTGTGCCCTCGCCAGATGCCTTCCCATGGTGGGAAGATGGTGCGAAGTCCTGCCTTCGCGCTGGATCTGCAAAGCCGTGATCCGGCCGCCTTTGTGCGTGAGGCGGAGGATGGGGCGGTGCAGATCGTTGGCCGGTACGTGCCGAGGACAGAGGGCCAGCGTAGCTGGGATATCCGCGGGTCGAATGACCATTTGAACAGGGTTTTTGAATTGAATCGACTGCCGTATAACGACTATCCCGATCAAGACGATGTGGACCGCCGCGGGAAGAAACCGGTGATAGAGTCTGGAGACGACCCTGCGCCGGCAGCCGCCCCATCCTCTAAGAAGAGGAAACTAGGTACTGCTATGGGAGGACTTGGGGTTTCCGATGTTTTTGCTAGAGAGTTGATGAGGACATGCGCGGCCCCGGGGGGAAGGATGTCTTCGCCCGAGCTCCGGGAGTCTTCGGTGTGGATGCTGAGGGTTACCGGGGGTTGGTGGCCTAGGAATGTTCCTATCCCCCACGCGGCCGGCGAAGACTTTTTTACATCTCGCATGGTTCGTGAGTGGAAAGTGTTTCCTTACGGGCGGAATATTGCTGTTGTTGTCTCGGCAGTGATGGACAAGGATCGCCAGGGAGCTGCTCAGAAGCGCCAGGCGGTTGTCAGGCTTCACGAAGCCAGGCCGAAGAGGCAGCGAGGGGCTGCGAAGGCTGCTGCCCCTGGTGGAGGCAAGCCGCCGCTGGCGGCGAAGTCGGCCGTTCCTGCATCCAGCAAGGCGTCGGAGCCTGCGGCTGGTGCCGGTGGCTCTAGGCCCGCGAAGGCTTTGCCGGCGTCCAGCAGGGTGCTGGAGGTCGCGAAGGCGGCCCGAGGGTTGCCGTCGCCGGGCAAGGCCGTCGCCGACTTCGCCACTGATATTAGCGTGGACGACTATCTTGGTGGTAAGCCGCCGCTCGTGTTTTTTTTAATTCGTTGATGCGTCGCAGGGTCGGACGAAGGCCAATTTGTTATTGTTGCACCTGCCGCGGCGACCACGGCGGCCGCCGGAGTGTCAAAGGCAAAGGGCGGTGCTCTTAGTGCCGGAGGCGAGATGCCGGCACTCGCGGCTGTCAGGGACGAGGCGGGCGATGTGTCCCGCCGGCTGAAGGAGATGAAGGAGGCGTTGAGTCAGGTCCGTTGAGCTAGACTTCGGGTTTTTTTTACCGGCTTTGTTGGGGCCGTGGTCTTACGTGTGTTTTGCAGGCGACTGACTTCGTAGACCGCGCGGCGTCAGGGGCCCTTACGGCAGTTGTGTCTGCCGAAGTCGAGAGACTTCGGACGCAACATGCTGATGCCGTCCGGGAAAATCGGCCGCCGACAGTAAGTGCCGCAAGTTGGCGGACAAGGTGGCCGCACTGGAGGGGGAGAAGGCTGACCTCCGGCGCCAACTGGCGGGGGAGAGCAGGGAGGCCAACGAGGCCCTCGCCAAGGCACAGGCTGCGCAGGCGGAGGTCAACCTGGCGCGGGCGGAGGGCAATCTTGCCAGGGAGCGCGCCGAGCAGTTGCAGGAGCGGCTCAGCGCCCTAGAGAGTCGTGTGGAGAGGGCCGAGGCCGCGTCGCGCGCGGAGGCTGAGCGGACGCGCAAACAGCTTATAGATTCGTACCATGAGCTGGGCGCGCGGACCGGTGACTTCGAAGTGCCGAACCGAGAGTCCGGACTTTGCTGCCTGGAGTGGGTACAGGAGGAGTTGCAGGCACTCCCCACTATCGTGGAGGGGTTCATGTCGTATGCCTCCCTGGTCACCTGCGAGGGGGCGATGAACGCGCTCTCTCGCGAAGGGTGCCGACACTTTGAGGTCTTCGACCAGGCTGATGAAGATTTTGAGCGAGATATCTACAAGGTCGAGGACCCCATAGTGAAGGAATCCGCCGGAGCCATCTACGACCGGATGTGGGGTCCGCACGGTCGCGAGGTGGTCAGGGAGCGGGCCGAGACGGCGAGGGCTCAGGTAACGTTTGGCTTTTGTTTGATGTTTGCTGGATGTGGGCTAAGTGCGGGTTTCCTAAATTTGTGTCCTGTGTCTTAGGCGGCGCGTGGCGAGAGGGTGGATGACTTCGGGGCGTTGAACAACGTGCTGCCTGACCCAGAGCCGATCCCAGCGGAGGTCGTGTCCGGGGCCGCCCTGGAGCCGCCCTCGGAGACTGCGGAAGGCGCTCCGGATGCCCCCGCAGCTGATGCGACCGGCGGAGACTCGCCCCCAGAGACCGCCGAAGGCGCTCCCGATGCCCCCGCGGTCGCTGCGCCGAGGGCTGAGGATCCTGCGACGGTGGCGGTGGAGGCGACAGCGGAGGCTCCCGCGACGGCTGGGTCTTCGCAGGTGGCGTAGTGGGTGTGGATAGTTAGGGAATTTTGGATATGTTGCTGAATTTTGGTTGCTGTGCAGGTTCAAGATTTTGGGCCTGCGCACGCAACCGCCACTACTAATTTTTTGGCGGCTTCGACCGTGGATGGTGGTAATAAATATGATGGGTCTGCATCTGAGTTTTCTGATTTTGCTGACTCTGGGAGCTCGGTTGAGTGGACTGAGGAGTCGTCAGAGGAGGACTTGGACTACTTTGTGGCCTTGGATGTGGCAGCGACGGAGCCTTCGCCGCACGCTGCGGACACAGAAGATGTGCCTGGTCCAAGTACTGGGCGCAGGCGGTGAAGGGCGGTTGCGAAGCGTAGGGTGAGCGGGGCGGAGGGCGGTCGGCTTCGTGTGAGTAGGGCTGGCCGGCAGGAACTGTTGTCCTTGCCTGCCGCCGCGAGTACAGGTGAAGGGGAATTGCGAAGTCTTTTTGCGGGTGAGGAGCTTAGGATAATGTTATTTAACTATAGGGAGATGGGAATTATTCCGAAGGTTGAGCTGATGTAGAGTGTGATGCCCTCGCTTGTACATGTGTAAAGGATTGTGTGATGAAGTTGTGTGCCCTCGCACATTTGGCTATGCTCGCGAAGGCGTTATGTGCTTGGTTAGGTGTATTTGTTATGCTGGACTGGTGCGTATGTATTAGGTCTTGGCGCGGACAGTTTGGTGTGGTCGTTTTTGCTTTTGTTGCGCTTTGTCCGGCTGTGCCCTCGAGCAACTTAGGCGCGGATGGTCTTTGCAGTGGACTTCGGTTTTTCGCACTTGCTGTGCTAATCCGGTTGCACCCTTAGGCGACTTCTGCACGGTAAGTCTTCACGGTGGACTTCGATTTTTCGCACTTGTTGTGCTAATCCGGCTGCACCCTTAGGCGACTTATGCACGGTAAGTCTTCGCGGTAGACTTCGATTTTTCGCACTTGTTGTGCTAATCCGGCTGCACCCTTAGGCGACTTCTGCACGGTAAGTCTTCGCGGTAGACTTCGATTTTTCGCACTTGTTGTGCTAATCCGGCTGCACCCTTAGGCGACTTCTGCACGGTAAGTCTTTGCGCTAGACTTCGATTTTTCGCACTTGTTGTGCTAATCCGGCTGCACCCTTAGGCGACTTCTGCACGGTAAGTCTTCGCGGTAGACTTCGATTTTTCGCACTTGTTGTGCTAATCCGGCTGCACCCTTAGGCGACTTCTGCCCGGAGTTGTCGCACGCGAGGGTGGCTAGCGCCGAGCCTCGCGGTGACGTCGTATTGGTCGAATGTCGAAGACCGTCGTCGCGGTCTTTTTTCGACGCATGTTTTTGCGGGGGATTTTTCACTTATATATTACATGGCTCCGCCTCGTTAAAAACCTCACCCCCTGGGAGGAAAAGAGTGCGGGCCAGAATAAAATTGTTTTTGCTAATTACAAGGGCGAATCAGCCCTGATGAGTCAAACAAAAAATTTGCGGAGGTTGTCAATGTTCCAAGAGTACTCCAGGTCTTCGCCGCTTGGCGTTGTGAGCCTGTAGGCGCTGGGGGAAGCTTTCGTCTTGACTATGAAGGGGCCCTCCCACCTGGGCTCTAGCTTGCCTCTGGACTCTGTCCGGGCTGTCCGGACGAGTACGAGGTCCCCTTCGCTGAATTCCCTTGGGATGACTGCATGGTCGCGCCATGCTTTTGTCTGGGCTTGGTATTTATTTAGAGCTTGCAGGGCGAAGACTCGGTCCCCATCGATGAGATCCTTTGAAGTGGGCTCGTCCATGTCGGGGACTGCTGAAGGAACTGTTCGCGGGGACCCATGTTTTATTTCTTGTGGGGTCATGGCCTCCGATCCGTATAGAAGGCGGAAAGGAGTGAACCCGGTCGCCCTGCACTAAGTCGTGTTTAGTGCCCAGACCGCCTCGGGTAACAAATCGGCCCACTTGCCCTTTTTTCGTCGAGGAGCATCTTTTTGACAGCTGTGAAGATTTTTCCATTGGCGCGTTCCACAACTCCGTTGGACTGCGGGTGATAGACTGAGGCGAAGGCGAGCTTGGTGCCGATGGAGAAGCAAAAGTCCTTGAAGTCTTGGCTGTCAAACTGTTTGCCGTTGTCGACTGTTAGTTCAGACGGTACTCCGAAGCGGCAAACAATGTTTTGCCAGAAGATTTTTTGGGCAGTCTTTGATGTTATTGTGGAGACAGCCCTTGCCTCGATCCATTTGGTGAAGTATTCGACAGCGACGAAGGCGAACTTAAGATTCCCTTGAGCCGTGGGTAGGGGCCCGACGATGTCTAGGCCCTAGCGCTGGAGAGGCCATGTGTGGGCGATCAGCTTTGTAAATTGCGAAGGGCTGCTTGATCGAGGGGAAAACTTCTGGCAGGCTTCGCAGGACCTTGTGACCCGATTTGCGGTGCAAATTATTGCGTGCTAGTAGAAACCTTGGTGGATCACCTTAGCAGCTAGGGCCCTTGGCCCTGCGTGAGAGCCGCAGGTACCACTGTGGACTTCGCGTAGGATCTGGACACCTTCGTTTTCGGTGACGCATTTGAGCATTGGCTAACTGATCCCCTTCTTGTAGAGCTGGCCCTCAATCAGTGCGAAGTCCCGGCTTCGATGTTTGAGGCGCTTGGCCTCGTTGATGTCGGTTGGGTGATAATACCCCTGTAGGAACAGAGTTATTGGTGCCCGCCAGTCTTCGGTCATGATAAGGTTGACTATTCGGTGGCCCTCGCTATCATTGGTTATTTGGAGCCCTTCGGGGCTCCGGACGGCTGGTGTGCCGATGACGTGGTAGAACACGTCGGAGGGCAGGGGCTCGCCTTTGGCGGCGGCCTTGGCCAATGCGTCGGCCTCTTCATTCTTGGCCCGGTCCACATGATGCAAAGTGAATCCCTTGAACTGTCTCTCGAGACTTCGGATGGCCGCAAGGTATTGCATGAGTGCGGGGTCCTTTGCTGCATAGTCTTTCTCGACCTGGCCAGCAACTACCTTGGAGTCTGTTTTGATGATGCAGGTGGTGACCCCAAGGGCCCTCAGCTTGCGGAGACCGAGGATGACTGCTTCGTATTCTGCTATGTTATTTGTGCATCTGTCGGATTCCAGAGCAAAGCTAAGGCGAGCCGCATATCTGTGCTTGACTCCGGTTGGCGAGGTGATGACTGCCGCGGCGCCTGCCCCCGCATGGCACCATGCGCCATCGCAGTGGATCGTCCAAACCTTTTCTGCGGGCGGTTCTGGCTGTGTAATTGGCCCAGTCCAGTCGACGACGAAGTCAGCCAGGAATTGTGACTTGATGGCTGTCCTGGGCTCGAAATTGATGTGGTAGCCGGAGAGTTCGGCCGCCCACTTGGCAATCCTCACCGATGCTTCCGGGTTTCTGAACAATTCGCCGAGCCCCCTGTCTGAGGTGACCCGGACCTTGAATGCTTCAAAATAATGGCGCAATTTGCGCGAAGACATAACGACTGCGTAGGCAATCTTCTCCAGCTCTGTCATGTTGCATTTGGACGGCGTCAGCACTTTGAAGACGTAATAAATTGGGCACTGCCTGATCGCGCCCTCAACTATCTGCTCCTGTACCAGTGCCGCGCTGACCGCATGCGGCGAAGCCGCAACATAGAGCAACAGAGGTAGTGAAGAGTCGGGGCTTGTAAGGACTGCCAACTCTGACAGGTACTGTTTTAGCGAGGCAAAGGCCGCTGCCTGCTCTGGTCCCCAAGCGAAGTCTCTTGCGTCACGGAGAGTTTTGAGGAAAGGGAGACTTCGCTCAGCGGATCTGGAGATGAATCTGTTGAGGGCGGCCAATCTCCCCGTCAAGCGCTGGACGTCTCTGGCGGACTGCGGAGGCCTCATGTTTATGATTGCTTGAATTTTGGTTGGGTTGGCCTTGATGCCGCGGTGCGATGCCAGGTAGCCCAATATTTTGCCTTGGCGAACGCCGAAGACGCACTTTTCCGGGTTTAGGCGGAGTTGTGCGTCTCGCATGTTCGCGAATGTCTCGGCGAGGTCAGCGAGATGGTCCGCCTTGCTCTTGCTGGCGACGACGATGTCGTCCACATATGTGAATATATTTCTGCCAACCTGCCCGTTGAGCACTGTCTTGGTAAGCCTGGAGAAGGTGGACCCGGTGTTCTTGAGTCCCTCCGGCATTCTGATGAAGCAATATGTGCCGAAGGGTGTTATAAAGCTGGTGCTAGCCTTGTCTTCCTCCTTCATGTATATCTGGTGGTAACCGGAGAAGCAGTCGAGGAGTGACATGACTTCGCATCCGGCCGCGCTATTGACTATTTTGTCGATCTGCGGCAACGGGAAATTGTCCTTTGGGCAGGCCTTATTGAGACTGGTGAAGTCGATGCACATTCGCCACTTCCCGCTCTTTTTCTGTACCATCACAACATTGGAGAGCCACGTGGGGTAAGCCACCGGCTCGATGAATTTGGCCTCCAGGAGGCGGTGCACTTCTGCCTTGGCGACCTCTGTCTTCTCGTCGGACATCTTGCGAAGCCGCTGTTTTTTCGGCCTTACCGAAGGGTCGATTCCCAAGCTGTGCTCAGTTATGGAATGGCTGACCCCGACCAGATCGAGGGCTGACCAGGCGAAGACATCTTTGTTCTTGGATAGGCAGCAGAGGAGCTTCTCCTCTTCATGCGAAGTGAGGTCTTCGCTGATAGTGACTGTCTGCTTGGGCGTGGCCTGGTCGAGGGGGACAGTCTTGGTCCCGTCGTTGCTCTGCAGCTGTGCCTTGTCGTGCTGCTTATTGGTTGGGCTGGCGGGCGCGGGGACCTCGCGCTGGGCTGTGAGGCAGTGCACGTTTCTCTGACCGGGCACGAAGTCCCGCTCTATGTTGCGCGCAGTCTGTTGATTGCCGTAGACCGTGATAACGCCTAACGGACCTGGTATCTTCATACATAGGTACAGTCCGTGAATGACTGCTTCGAACTTATTGATGGAGCCCCGGCCCATGATGGCATTGTATGGGTATACCATATCCACGATATCGAAGGTTACTTGCTCACTTCGGGCATTAGGTGCTACACCGAAGGAGAGAGGCAGCTCTATTTTGCCGACAGGAAAGGTGCCCTTGCCGCCGAAGCCATACAACGGGTTGTCCGAAGGATTGAGCAGGTTGTGGCTTATGCCCATGCGATCGAAGGCGTGGAGGAAGATGATGTCCGCCTGACTGCCATTGTCAACTAGGACTTTGTGCAAGTCCCAGCCTGCCACGCTGCAATTGATAACCATGGCATCGCAGTGGGGGGTGCTGCGCAGGTCGACGTCTCGAGCGTCGAAGGTTAGCGGTATGTGGGACCACTTTGTCTGCACGACTGGGCCGGTGACGGCGACGTGGTTGATGCTGCGGTAGTGGTCCCGCTTCTGCCGCTTTGTGTCGAAGTCAGTGCTGGACCCCCCAGTTATCATGTGAATGACTCCGCGATATGGCTGATCGGCGAAGTCTTCCTGCTTTGGAGCATGGGGGATGTTTTGATGTTGCTGGTGTGGTGGTGGGGGTGGGGGAGGTACGATTTGTACTTCCTGATGGTGTTGGTAAGCGTGGTGCGGTGGATGCGGGGCGGGGGCGTGGATATATGGTGGAGGGGGTTGCTGGTAAGTGTGTGCGACAACTCTGGGGTTGTCGGCTGGTTGCGCCCGTGCCATCCTGTCTCTGGTGGCCTTCGTTTCTGGGCAGTCTTTGGCTTGGTGGGCGCAGTCTTCGCCGTGGAAGAGGCAGTAGAATCGGCGCGGCGGCTGCGCACGCCCCCGACCCCTGCCGCGAGTTCCATTTCCGCGGCCCTGGGGGGATACTCCTGGCGACGAGGGGCATCAGCAGCGGGGTGCTGGTTGGCGATGTTATGCACTTGCTGTTGATTGCGGCCGTCTCGACCGGAGTCCGGCTACGGAGTCCTCGTCCACGTGTGGCTGGACTGTGGAGCATCTTTTGGCTTCCTTTGGGACTCAACCTTGCGCTGTTGGAGCTCCTCGAATTTGGCGTATTTTTCAAACAGCTGATATAGTTCCTGGAGGTTCTTGGGCGGATCTCTGATGCAGTGGCTGTAAAGGACGCCGGTGCGAAGGCCACTGATAGCGTAGTGGATAGCGATCTGGTCATCGACTGAGGGCAGCTGTGACTTGAGTGTTAAAAATTTGCGGTAATACTCCCGCAGAGTCTCCTTTTCCAGCTGCTTGCAGAGCGAGAGTTCGGCCAAGGCGTCGGTGTCTGGGCGGTACCCTTGGAAGTTGAGCAGGAACTTGTCCCGGAGGCTTCTCCAGGAATCAATGGACAGCGGAGGCAACCTGGTGAACCAGGTGAGAGCTGGGCCCTCTAGGGCGATGATGAAAGACTTCGCCATTGTGGCGTCGTCCCCTCCGGAAGATGCAACGGCGACCTGATAACTCATTATGTATTGTGCCGGGTCGGTGCTGCCGTTGTACTTGGGACAGGTCCCTGCCCGGAAGTTAGCTGGCCAAGGCGTCACTTGCAGGTGTGGCGCCAGGGGACTTCGCTCGTCGAGATAGTTGACCCCTTGGAATGGCGCAACGTGCGGGAAGGTGTGGTCGCGCTGGGGGAAACGCGGGTCTTCCGGTTGAGCGCGGTGTTGCAGGGGTGGCCCATGCTGCAGGCCGAGGTGGCCTTCGCTCGTGTCTTCCAGTTGTGCGCGCTGCTTGGGGGGTGGCCCGTGCTGCAGGCCAAGGTGGCCTTCGCGCTGCATCAGCGCGATCTCCCGCTCGAGGTCCTGGGCCTTCTGCTCTTCGTCGCGTATCATTTGCCGCACTTTGGCTAGTGCGGACACGCGCTGGCGCTTGGCCTCCAGTATCTCTTTCTGCCTCTGGAGATTGAGGTTCTTGAGGCGCAGGGCGCGCAACTGTAGCTGTTCTTCCGCTGAGACGCCGAGGACTTCACCGTCCTCGGTGAGGTCCGCGCCCTCCAGTGGGGCGAAGCCTGGGGGTGGCTGTGATTGTCCTTCAGGGCCGCAGGTGCGGAGAGTGTCGTTTTCGCAGGTGCGGGGAACGTCGTCTTCAATGGCCTCTTGGTGGGTGGATTGGGTGAGGGCGAGGGCCTTGCCCTTTCTTGCGGCAAGCAGTGCTGCCTTCGCAGCCTCGTCAGCCTTCGAGTTAGCTCTCTTGGGTGCCATCGCGGGTGGTTTTCTCGTAGCACGAATGGTGGGCGCCAAATGTCGGAACTTGCTCTCAGTTGCAAGGGGAACCAACAAGGGTGAACAATGACATTAACAGGGATCTCGCGTAAGATGGCAATAGCTCTGTTAATCTGTCCTCTCACGGGCACTGTGCGGGGGTATTTATAGGTATCTGAGCGCCCAGCGTCTTGTGTCAAGGACGCATGTGCCCTCAGACACCTAGGTTATCCCCAGAATATTCCCATAAAGCAGGGTTACAGACTGTAATTACAGGAATGCCTTTACAATTTAGGCCCGTAACACGCAGCGGCCACGCAGGGCCCGTTACAATGGGCCGGATCGTACGTGGGCCTCCGAGCTGGACGAGGCCGCACGGTAGGATGACCTCGTCGCAGGCCTTCGTCTGATGTTGTATCGAGCGAAGGGTGTCCCTGCCCGTTATGTCTCTGTCGGACCAACGACTGCAGCAAAGGCCTCGAGCGAAGGGTGGCGTCTTTGCCTTCGCCCCAACAGGCCCGTCATCCGGGTTGTAGGTGACGTCGGACGTCGCCTTGCCCTTATGGGCCATAGCATAGGCCGAGAAGGTGGAGCAAGGCCGGCCACCATGTGACACCGACTGCAAGAAAACCAACGAGATAGTTAGAAATAATATCTAATCCAGTGCTATATACCTAAATAAAAAAGAGGGCGTACCCATGCTTCGACATATTGGCCCAGGCTCCGGCTGCCTTGGTGGTGGGAGGGACCTTGCATCATCATACGCCGTTCTCGGCTAGCGGCGGCGCGGCGCGGGCGCGAGGGCACGGCGGCGGTGGGCGAGGTCGTGGCGGGCGCGGCGGCGGTGGGCAGGGGCGCGGTGGGCGAGGGCGCGGCGGCGGTGAGGGCGCGGCGGCGGCGCGTGTGAGTGAGGAGAGTGAGAGAGTGAGGAAGAAAACACTGACCGTTGGTATGTACGCGTGCTTTGCCGAGTGCCCGTGATCTGGCACTCGGCAAAGTTTTTTTTATTTTAAAATACGCTTTACCGAGTGCCAGATCGCTGGCACTCGGCAAAGCCGTCTTTGCCGAGTGCCCCCTGGGCGACACTCGGCAAAGACTCTTTCACTACACTTTGCCGAGTGCCACCCAGCTGACACTCGACAAAGTACATTTGTATTTTTTTTATTTTCCCAACCAAACTTTTTGTGGTGTGTTCCTACACTATGTAGACCTACATGTACCATTTTGGTACAATTATAACTGTGTTTTCAATAGCTAGTAGATTTAGTTCGTTTATTTGGATTTCTTCGGAAAATTTAGATTTGAACTGCAGGTCACTCGAAACTTGGAAAACCGTGCCTGCAAAAATGATATCCATGCTACTTAGCACAAGTTACGACCGATTTCAGGAGCGGACCGGAAACTTCGAGCACCATGCTCACTCAACATGACCGTGAACTTGCCATCCAGGTGTTTAAAATTGTATAAAACACAAACAAACTCAGAAAATCATGAAACCTGTCCACGTGTCATGATATCATATGTAGAGGCTGTGATAAAAAATTTAGAATGTTTGGAGAAAGTTGTGAGACATTATGTGTAGAAACCTAAAAGAACTACACATGAAATCATGGAGTTTCAATGTAGATCTCTTAGGTTTGTACACATAGTGCGTCACAGCTTTCTTGAAATTTTTCAAATTTTTATCATAGCCTCTACATATGATATCATGACACGTGGACAGGTTTTATGATTTTCTGACTTTGTTTGTGTTTTATACAATTTATAAACACCTGGATGGTAAGTTCACGGCCATGTTAAGTGAGCATGGTGCTCGAAGTTTCTGGTCCGCTCCTGAAATCGGTCGTAACTTGTGCTAAGTAGCATGGATATCATTTTTTCATGCACTGTTTTCCAAGTTTCGAGTGACCTGCAGTTCAAATCTGAATTTTTTGAAAAAATTCAAATAAACGAACTAAATCTACTAGTTATTGCAAACACTAATATAATTGTCCCAAAATGGTACATGTAGGTATACATAGTGTAGGAACATACCACAAAAAGTTTGGTGGCCAAAATGTAAAAAACAAAAATATGGTTTGCCGAGTGTCTATAGAAGACACTCGGTAAAGAGTTCTTTGCCGAGTGCCCAGTATTTGGCACTCGGCAAAGAAGCCTCTTTGCCGAGTGCCAGGCTTCGGCTCTCGGCAAAGGCTGACGGCCGTCAGCTTTAGGACGACCACTGATGGCCCTTTGCCGAGAGCCTTCTTTGCCGAGTGTTTGACACTCGGCAAACATGTCTTTGCCGAGTGTGGTCCTGTGCCGAGTGTCCTGCACTCGGTAAATCAGCTCGTTACCGAGAGCCGGACTTTGCCGAGTGCGGCTCTCGGTAAAGCCTTCTTTGCCGAGTGCCCGACAAAAGGCACTCGGCAAAGAGTCCGATACTCGGCAAAGCCTCGGATTTAGGTAGTGCCTGGATTGGATTAGCACGAGCTACTTCGTTTGTGTTTGGCTACTTAGCTTTGGCTTGGCCGCTTGGCTATACATATATGTATATGTGCGTGCTGAATTCGATCATGTTTTGAGTGCAAGCAAGAGGAGCGCGCACACTTTCCGCTACTTCGTATGTTTGGCTAGCTACTAGTAGCAGCTTTGGCTTGTATTGACACCTTTTTAGGGCGCCAATCACTCAACACGAACCAGCGATGGTGCTCTCTGCACAGGGGCGAACGGTCCATGGCCTGGCATGAGGCTAGGGTTCCTGCCTGACGGCCAGACGGTCCGCGCCTTGGGGCCGAACGGTTCGCGCGTGCGTAGGGGCGGCGGAAGATCGCCTGCGGCGCCTGGATCTCGCTCCCGGGAGGGACCCCGTCGGGGAGGGGAGATCCTAGGTGATGTCTAGGCTCGGCAGGTCGACCTAGACTCCTCTAATCGACGTAGAGTCGAAGAGAAGCGAAGAATTTGGGGATTAGAAGGCTAAACTAGAACTAGACTAGAGCTACTCCTAGGAAATAAATGTGAAATAGAAGTGTTATTGATTCGATTAATCATTACAAATCGGCCATATACCTCTCTATTTATAGAGGAGGGGGGCTGGACCCTTTACAAACTAATTTCCGAGCTAATTCCGTGAATCTAGCTAACAACCGTAGCACAAAACTCGGAACCCTAAACTGCTCTGCGCACGCGCGGACCATCCGGCCTCAGGGCCGGACCGTCCGCCCTCTCAATTTGGTTCCCAACATATGCCCCCTGCCTTTTGGTGGAGCTGAGCAAACCAAAAGCATCTTAACACAATGTGATTACATCGGTTTTTTTAAGCATCTTGCCACATATTAGGATGGTACTGCATGAGGAAACGCCCATTCAAAGCCTTGGGCAAATCCTTGCCTTGTAATGTTTGTAGTAAATAGGTGTTACCAGACATTACCTGTTTTATTTTATAAGGACCCTCCCAGCTTGGCGACAATTTCCCAAACTTCTGGTCTTTATTCCTTAGAGGCAGGATGGTCTTCCACACCAGGTCCCCTACCAGAAATGACTTTGCTTTGACCTTCTTGTTGTAGGCCCTGGCTACCAATCTACCATGATCTTGTCCTTTTCTATTGCTCCCAAAGCTATCACCCTCTTGTCGGTCACCTCATCAATAATATCCATCATTGAATTATAGTAATCAATGACGGTTAGATCATTTTGTCTAGCGAACCTGACAGCATTCAAACTTATTTTCACAGGCAACACTGCTTCCTGTCCATAGACAAGCTCAAAAGGAGATACTTTAGTAGCACTATATTTAGATATTCTGTGAGCCCATAAAGCTTTGGACAAAATCTTATACCAATGCTTAGGATTATTGGATATCTTCTTTTTTATCAAGTTAATCAATGTCCTATTATTAGACTCGGCATGTCCATTGGCCTGAGCATAATATGGAGATGAATTAAGCAACTTAATTCTATATAATTCAGCAAATTCACGTACCTCCTTTGACATAAAAGAAGTTCCTTGATCTGTAGTCAATGTCTGGGGAATGCCGAATCTATGAATAATATGCTCAGTTATGAACTCAATTACCTCCTTGTGTGTCATGTTCTTCAGAGCAACGGCTTCAGTCCATTTGGTAAAGTAGTCAGTGGCAACTAACACGAACCGATGCCCCTTTGATGATGAAGGATGGATTTCTCCTATAAAGTCTAATCCCCATCCTCTGAAAGGCCAAGACGTGATGATAGGATGTAATTTAGCTGTAAGGACCAACTGTAGATCGCTGAATTTTGACACACTTGGCATCCTTTGTAGTACTTGAAACAATCAGCTATCATGTTAGGCCAATAAAAACCAGACCTTCGCAACAACCACTTCATCTTTGGAGCCGATTGATGGGTACCACAAATTCCTTCATGTACTTCGGTCATGGCTAATATAGCATCATCTGGGCCCAAGCACTTAAGCAGGACGTCGTTGACTGTTCGGCGGTAGAGTTCATCATTTATCAAAACATACTTGAAAGCTGTACGTCGAATGTTCTTATCTGTCCTAGTATTGGGATTTCGTAAATAATTAGTTATGGGTGTCCTCCAATCATTTGTATCGGCTTTATTGTCAGCCGAATCAATTAGGAGAACTTTCCTGGCAACCCCGGACGGTCCGGAGTCTTTGCTTGGACGGTCCGCGACCTGGGGAATTGGCCTTGCACCGGTTATCAGATTTTCAGTGTTGTGAAATCTCCCTCGGTTTATCCGATAACCCGATGCATCTTGTGCCAAATTGTTAGCTCTATGATTCTCAACTCTAGAGATATGCCGAATACTGAATTCGTCAAAAGAATGAATTATGCCCCAACATTTTTTAAGGTAACTATTTAGAGTTCCATCAAAACATTGATATTCTTCTAACACATGTTGGACGACCAGCTGAGAATCACCAAATGCCTTCACATGTTTTACTCCCATACAATTTAAAATTTCCAAGCCGAACAAAAGGGCCTCATATTTGGCTTGATTGTTAGTGCAATAAGTTTTCAATCGGCTAGAGAAGTCGAAAGAGACATCACTTGGTGAAACAAGTACTATGCCAATTCCTTGCCCTTCATTGCAAACCGATCCATCAAAATATAAAGTCCAAGGAGTAATAGTGAGGTATGATATGTCTAGTTTATGAGTATCATTAATCCGATGTTCTACAATAAAATTCGCTACGACCTGGCCTCTCATAGATTTCAATGGTTCATAGGCCAAGTCATATTCTATGAGTGCATAAGCCCACTTACCAATTCTACCACTCATAATTGGGTTATGCAACATGTACTTGATCACATCGGCTTGACCAGAAACAGTGTAATGACTAGACAGTAAATAACATCTACACTTGGTGCATGCATAAAACAAGCATAAGCATAACTTCTCAATAAAAGTGTACCTCGTTTCGGTATCCACCAACCTCCGACTTAGATATGTCACCACATGCTCCTTTCCTTCATTTTCTTATGTCAGAACAGCCACAATGACCTTATCTTCAGCTGCAATGTATAATCGGAATGGTACTCCTGCTCGTGGTGCTTTTAATACGGGAGCCGAAGACAAGTATTTTTTAATGAGATCAAATGCTTCCTGCTGCTCTGCCCCCCAAGAGAATTCGGCATCATTCTTAAGCCGAAGGATAGGGGTGAAGGCATCAATCTTCCCGGCTAGGTTAGAAATAAACCTTCGTAAATAATTCACCTTGCCGAGAAACTTCTGCACTTCGACCTTACAGGTCGGAGGTCCCACATTCCGAATAGACTTGATTCGGTCAGGGTCTATCTCTATACCATGTTCATGGATGACAAATCCTAAAAACTTACCAGCCGACACTCCAAAAGCACATTTACGTGGGTTCATTTTCAAACCATACCGACACATTTTATCAAAGGCTTTGCGCAAATCAGCTACATGAGAACTAAACTCAGCCGATTTGACTACAATATCATCAATGTAGACTTCCACGGTGTTTCCCAACAACTCATGGAAGATCAAATTCATAGCCCTCTGGTAAGTAGCACCAGCATTTTCAGACCAAATGTCATGACCACCCATTCAAATAAACCAATGAAGCCTGGACATATAAAGGTCGTTTTAGACGCATCTTCTTCGGCCATGAAAATCTGATTATATCCAGCATTACCATCAAGAAAGCTAATAATTCTATTCTCTGATGCATTATTGATTAATGTGTCGGCTATGGGCATGGGATACTCATCTTTAGGAGTTGCTCTATTTAAATTGCGAAAATCAATGCATACTCTAAGCTTACCTGACTCCTTCTCCACCGGCACAATATTGGAGACCCATTCTGCGTATCTGCAAGGTCTAATAAAATTAGCTTCTAGCAGCCAGTGGATTTCGTCCTTGATTTGTGGGAGAAGATCAGGATGAAATGTTCTAGCTCTCTGCTTGAAAGGTCTGAAACCGGACTTAATGGGCAGCCGATGCTCTACTATCTCTCGGTTTAATCCCACCATCTCAGTGTAATTCCAAGCAAAGCAATCCAAATATTCCTTTAATAGACCGATCATCTCATTTCTAGGATCGGTCTTCAGGGTCTTGTTTACAAAAGTCGGCCTTGGAGTTTTACCATCTCCTATGTCGATCTCCTCCAAAGGATCGACCGATGTAAACCCCTGTCCTAGTTTATCGAGATATCTGAATTCCTCTATCATGTCTCCCAAAGAGGAATCAGATGATCTTTGTGTGATGGCAGACTCTCCAGTCTTAGGGCCGGATCATCTGTAATATTGTCTTTACGCTGTGGTAGATGTTCGGTCTTAAAGTCTGAACTATTTTGTGAAAGACCAGACCATCCGGCCTTAGAAGCCGAACTGTCTGTGACTAAGGACTCATGAATTTTGTGTGTACTCATCATTTAAACTTTATTTAGGATTTAGCCGATTCTCCATCGGCTCTAGCATTATAGGAATGAAACCCTTCTTATCTATACTTATGAACTGGTAATCAGAAAAATCTACTCATGTGTAATACCCAATTTGCAATTTGCAAGAGCTAATATCAAAGGGAGAAACAAGTTCACTTTATCTATGTGGGAGTTTGAACTTTTTGTGCCATCACATGTGAACACCATATTTTAAAACAGATAATTATAAAATATATATACCACTAAATCATTGCATCATGATGAAAATTTTATCTTGTGTGCATTATTTGTGACAATATAAAAATAATAATAATAATAATAATAAAAGAAATATAATAATGAGAGGAAATTGGAATTCTAAATTGAGAATTAGGGTTTGAATTAGAGAAAGGAAATACTATGCAAAATAGAATAAATGGAGAAATAAATAAAATTTATCCATGAGCATATAAATGTGAAGACGAATTTGCCGTGAACTTTGAATTTCAATAGGATTTGGGAATTGAAAACCAAATTCAAATTTGTAAAGGGAAATTCCAATAAAATAAAAGAAAAGGGTAATTAATTTAGCTGGGCCTTTGGCTTCCATTTCGGCCCAGCTACTGCCGCGGCCGCACTCCCGTTGCCAGCCTCGGCTCCGCGCTGATCTCTGGCATTGCGGGCCCGCACTGGCAGGGGGGAGCTTCTTCTTCCCCCAACTCAATTCCGCTATCCGCGCGCTGGTGGTCAGGATCCGCTCGGCTGCGTGACTGAATCGCGCCAGGATCCACCAATGTTACTCGCCCACGCGACCAATGGACGGATGGGGCCGTGTGTCAGTCGATGCATGCGCGCTCCCCTGCGTATGACTCGCTGCCGCAACTGACTGCGCGGGTTCTGCGGCCATGAGCGACTTCGGTTGAGCTCCGCGCGATTCTTCCGGTCCCGGTAAAATCTCGCCGCCATGGACTCATTCCTCGCCCCATAAAGATAACCGTAAAACCTCCTCGCTTTCTTGACCATCTCACCCTATACCGCCACGCGCCATCGGGACCCCATCCTCTTCCCCGTAAACCACATTATCGTGAGCACCGAGCGGAAAGTTGTAAGGAAATCGCCGTCGCCGCGATACCTCCTCTGCATCGTCGCCCAATGTGCCGGCATTGGTTGTGACGCTCGCCAAGTCCCTGCGCATGCGTTCAGCGACTTGCCGGGGGTGACTCGTGCGCCAGTACCTTGGAATTGCTCGTCGTTGTCATCGCGCCGCCGCACTTCTGTCTGTCGCCGTGGCCAGAAAACCCCCTGCGTCAAGCCTCGGTATGCAACACTCACTAGTGCTCGTGCTGCTCTAGTCATCGTATTACGCGTCCGAATTGGGGGATTGCGCTCGGCTGGGGTGCTCGATGGTGAGGTCGCCGTCGTTGTGCAGTCAGTGTCGCCGTGGTTCGCTGAAGGTAGATGACGGCTCGATGACCGTCCAATCCGTGGGGAAGGGCAGTGATTGAGAGCGTGCTCTAGACCGTTGATCGGAAGATAGAAGGTTAGGATTGATGGTGCGTGTCGATTCGGTCATGCTCATATAGGACCATTGGATTAATCACGGGTGGCGCATATGGGATCTGAGGACACCCCCTTCAACGATAGAACCCGAGCCATTGATGTCTCCATGGGCGAATCGGATTTGTGGATGACGTGGTTGCGTGGGAGCCGTGGATTGGGGATCGAATGGGTCTAATAACATACCGGTTCACTTAAGGCGCCATCTAATCGTGACCCTCGAAGTAAGATCCAACGGCCTAGATCTAGAGTTACCCCCTTCGCCTTGGCGTTTATGATAAAGAGACCCTCTGTTTTCACATAATAAACCGCCGTCCACGTTCACTGTGTTCTGAGTCTCGGGAAAAATTACGCGCTAGCCCCTGATTTTTCTGGAATTCGAGGCCCAGTCCAGAAGGGATTAAAAATAGAGAAATAATTATAGAAATTAGTTTTTAGTACAAAAACAATTCTAGAAACTTGAGAAATTCATATATAATTCATTTTAGCTCCAAATTGAGTCATTCCAGTTGCAATAATTTTGTATTAATATTGTCTACCCACTAGTAACACTTTTTAGCCATGAAACTTGAATTTAAAATTATTCATTTGGATTAATCTATTCTAAGCACTAAATAATTTCCGAAATTCATAACTTGGTAACCGTAACTCCGATCTTATTCGTTCTCGAACCCACGATCTCGTAGCAACGCGTAGATCATTATTATGCAGTATGTTCTTATGTTTGGTGTGATGTTAATTTTGCCTACAGATGTTTGTCTGTATTGCTACGTTTAGCAGTGAGGACACGAGTCACCTGAAGAGTATGTTGGTACCTGGAATCTCAAGTGCCAGGCAAGTTGTGCCCTTGATCACTTCTTTTTACCCAATCATGTTCTGATTAATCATAATGATCTGCATAGGTTAATTTTGATGGGACCCAATAGGTTACCCTAGTTTGATTATCTTTATACCTTGATTCCACTAAACTTTTTGGGTAGTACCTGCTATTGCTTTATGTGGTTTTGGGTATGAGGATTACACTATTCATGATTATACTTTTGTTATCAGTTGTTATTTATTGTTCATGTTAAGATCATTATGTTAATTGGAACATGGAGAACCACCCGGGAAAACAGTGCTACCACAAGGGTTTATGGACGCCCTTGGCTGACTAATTAGGAAAGCTAGTGGAGGACTACCTTACCCGAAAGGGGCAAGGGGAGTGGTCAGTGTAGGGAGGCCCTTGGGATGATTTTGCTGCGATGGCGGTCATGCGGGGGATTCCTGCATTGGAGCTTCCTATAAACTGTAGCGGGTTTTCTGAAGCTAGTGGAACTTTGTAAAGGCCCCGTAGTGTTACCCTGCCTCGCCTCCTCGGTAGAGGTGTATGGGATTGGCCGTCTCTTGGCAGATGGGTAACATGACTTGTGGGTAAAGATGTGCAACCTCTGCAGAGTGTAAAACTGGTATACTAGCCGTGCTCACGGTCATGAGCAGCTCGGACACTCACATGATTAAATTATGGAACTTAAACTCAATTTGTCATATGCATTGCATCACAGGTGAGGTTGTTACTTTTGTTCTACTATTTAATTGGGTTGGTATTTACTTGTACTTAGTAACTGCTAATAAAATTTTGACCAACTTTAAAAGCAATGCTCAGCTCTAACCATCCTCTTTGGTAAGCCTTACACTTCACGTGAGCTCCCATCTTTGGCGAGTTCATGCACATTATTCCCCACAACTTGTTGAGCGATGAACGTATGTGAGCTCACTCTTGCTGTCTCACACCCCCCCACAGGTCAAGAACAGGTACCACAGGGTGAGGCGCATAAAGGATGTTGTGACGAGTTCGTGAGAGGTCTAGGTCGTCGTCTCCCAGTCAACTTTGGGTTGCTGGACCGTTGTCTCCTTATAATGTAATTATTCATTTATTTTGTATAGAACTCCAATTATATAGTAATGATGTGACATTCGATCCTGTGCCATGATTCATCATATGTGTGAGACTTGGTCCCAGCACACCTGGTGATTATGTTCGCGCCCGGGTCTTAGTGCCCTGAAATCCGGGTGTGACATCCTATGAGACATGTAGCAGTCTCATAAGTCTAGAGTACAGGGGCATCGGCCACAGCGATACAGGCCGATACATCAGCATGTACTTGTTCTATATCATCACCTACTCATTGTATTAACATTTGATGTAATGTAGAAGGTATACATTGGTTGGCATGAATCCAATCTCTGCCTAGGATTAGACTGTAATTTTCTTCTACATCAGCGACGAAGAATGCAGCAGCAAGGGTCTTAGTCCCGATGGTTAATTCAACGGACGTGACTCCCCTGGCTTTGATCGAACTATCAATTCCAACACCACTGAGGGTCATGTTGGTTTTGACAAGTTCATCATCTTGTTTACCTAATTTTCTGTACAATGAATAAGACATTAGATTTACAGCCGCCCCTCCATCTACCAACATTTTAGCAATCAGTATCCAATCAATGTGACCGCGCACGAAGAGCGGCTTTAAATGATTTATTGATTCCTTTGGTTTAGTAAAGGTGACTTCTTTAGGACCAAAATCAAACTGGGCAACAACAGGTTCATCGTCGCCGACATTAGTACAATCGGTGGAAAATGTAATAACATTTACATCCATACCTGGGCGTTCTGGAGAAGCTTTGTAGTCGACCAGATCTTCTCCCAGTAGGTCGTCCTCCTCCATTGATGTCGGTACGTCGTTGGAGGCGTCCTGATGTGGTGCGGACGGTCCGAACTCAAGGGTCGGACGGTCCGCGCCTTCTGTAGCTAGTCCAGCCTTTTTAGCTGGGTTGTCTGCCATACCTGCAAGGTGCTATACAAGTGTTGTTTTATTTTCTATTTTGTGGTCGTTTGCTTTTCCTCAACGGCCTTTGGTCTCCATTTCTTTTGTGGTGGCGGGTATTATGGATGTGTGTCATTGAATATCTTTTCTGCCTCCTTTTCCTGGTTCTCTTTTGCTCTTAGGCGTTGTAATTTTATCTTTTGGGACCGTGTCAATCCTGCTGGGCACCATCGAGGCATGGAGTATTTTGGATCGGCTGTTTTGATGGTAGCTGTATCTTCTTTTTTGGTTGTGTTGGTCGATTCACCAAAAATCATCAGCCCCTCATTATCTTCCTGTATGATGACATCTGCAGTACCTATTTTGATGATATCCTTTTTTGTTGTTCTTTCGGTCGCTGCAGGCATATGCCCCCCTGCCGGATTGGTCGGCCTCTTAGGCCGAGTACTCCGGCAATCTTGTTGGGCATGTGTCTGGTGACCGGATTGAGCGACGCTCAATCGGTCTTGTACTGGAGGTGCCAACCTGTTGAATACAGATGTTTGGGGTGCCCCCCAAGCGGGGTACTGTGGCATCACAAATGGATATGGTGGCATGCCCCACATTTGATTTGGGACATATGGTGAAGGTAAATATGTGTATGGATATGGCATAGGTGGATAAGGGGGTGAAGGTGTCCATGTAGGTATGTTAGGTCTCAATTGTATAGTATGACCTTTCATTTCTTTCGATTGGTGGGGTGGTTCAATCGGCGTTACCTGACGTTGCTCATGAATGGGTGAGCGGGGTCGCTTTGCTAGCCGGTCACTGGGGCCGGCCTTCTTTTTCACATATTTGGACAACAATTGATCGAAAGTCGGGCCGGATTTGACCAACCGACCAGCTGCTTTAAATGTATTTGTTTTCCACGTACCTATCTCTGGTCATCGTGGTTTGAAGGTACGCGGTCGTTGCGGGTTCTACGTCGGTGAAAGGGAAATGTGCCCTTGGGCAATTTCTATTATGTTTTGGTGATTAAGTGCCCAACACATTTAAATAAGTTCTTATGTGCTAAATGAAGAGAGAAATGCAAATCAAAGAGAAGGTATGTTTCTAGACTTAGTACATAGTTTTTAGGTACTAATATGTTTTATCTAAGTGCTAGAAACAGTGAGAAGAATAGAAGAAAAGAACCAAAAAGACTCGGCTCGGTGCAGCCAAAACTCAGCTCAGTCTGGCACACCGGACAGTGTCCGGTGCGTCAGGCTGGCTTCCGGTGAACAGGCCACTCTCGGGAAAAATCAGCGGCGTACGTAGAGATGGCAATGGGTACCCGCTACCCGAAACCCGGTGGGTTTTTGCTCTATTAGGGTATGGGTTTGGGTCAATTTCTCTACCCATGGGCTTATTAATGGGTTCAAATGGAAACCCAACGGGTTCATGGGCATGGGTTTGTTCTTCCACTACTCATACCCGCAAACCCATGGGTTTTTAAAACCCATCTTAAAATCAACATATCTTATAAATATGCCTCAGAACATTTTTATTTGAATATGTTCTAATTGAAATAAACTCCATGTAACAAAGTTTAAGCTAAAATAAGTTATCACTTGTTCCTTTTATTCTGGCTTATTAATACATTGACTATCATTAACATAATGAATTATTTTTTGTGTTGATGTTAGTGGGTATGGGAAACCCGTTGGGTACTCGAAACCCGCATGGGCATGGGTTTGGGCAAAATTTTATACCCGTCATAGGTATGGGTTTTTTAGAGGGCATATTTTTTTCGTGGGTACGGGTTTGGGCAAGTAATACCCAGCGGGTTTTTACCCATTGCCATCTCTAGGCGTACGGCTATAATTCACCGGACTGTCCGGTAGTGCACCGGACTGTCCGGTGAGCCAATGATCGCCAGCGCAACGGTCGGTCACGCAATCCGCGGGCGACGCGTGGCCCACGCCAACGGTCGGCAGGGGGCACCACACTGTCCGGTGTGCACCGGACATTGTCCGGTGCGCCAACTGGCCCGGAGCTGCAACGGTTGTCTGCGCTAGAAAATGAAGGAGATCGGCACCGGACCGTCTACAGTGACTGTCCGGTGGTGCACCGGACTATCCGGTGCGCCACTCGACAGAAGGCAAGGATAGCCTTCCTTGTTGGCCTCCAACGGCTCCTAGCTGCCTTGGGGCTATAAAAGGGACCCCTAGGCGCATGGAGGAGTTACCCAAGCATTCAAGAAACATTCTAAGACTTCTAGACTCCAACTTCACGCATTTGATTCTTTGTGATAGTGACTTGAGCTCCATTTGAGTTGTGAACTCCGTGCGTTGTGTTTTGAGCTCAAGTTGTGACTTGTGTGCGTGATTGTGCTGTGATTTGAGTCTTGTGTGTGTTGCTATCCCCTCCCTTACTTCTGTACTTCTTTTGTGATCATCATTGTAAGGGCGAGAGGCTCCAAGTTGTGGATATTCCTCGCAAACGGGAGAAAGACTAAGAAAGGAAAAACTGTGGTATTCAAGTTGATCATCGGATCACTTGAAAGGGGTTGAGTGCAACCCTCGTCCATTGGGACACCACAACGTGGAAGTAGGCAAGTATTACTTGGCCGAACCACGAGATAAAAATCGCGTGTCTCTTGTGTGCTTTCACTTTGATTGTCTGTGTTCACAAGAACTCGCTTCAAGCTACTTAGCCGTTCTAACTTTCATAACTAAGTTTTGTGGCTATTAGTGTTGAATTTTACAGGATCACCTATTCACCCCCCCTCTAGGTGCTCTCAATTGGTATCAGAGCCGTTCTCTTCACATAAGGGACTAATCACCCGAAGAGATGGATCCTAAGGGGAAGGGGATGGTGGTCAACGACAAGGAGAAGGAGTCCCTCTTCAATGAGCCAAGGGACGACAAGCCCACTAACTCAGGATCGAGTCACAAGAAGAGGGACGGGAAGAAGAAGAGGCGCATCAAGAAGATCATTTACTACGACAGCGACGCCTCCTCTTCTTCACCAAGAGACGACGACGACGATGACTCATCTAAAAAGAAACCAGTTAATCAAAATTATTCATTTGATTATTCCCGTATTCCATTCAATTCTAATGCTCATTTACTATCAATTCCACTTGGGAAACCTCCACACTTTGATGGAGAAGACTACTCATTTTGGAGTCACAAAATGCGTAGTCACCTATTTTCTCTCCATCCTAGTATTTGGAAGATTGTTGAAAACAGAATGTATTTTGATAATACTGACAATCCCGTTTTCATAAATAAGCAAATTCATAAGAATGCACAAGCTACCACTGTTTTTGCTAGCATCTTTGTGTAGGGATGAATACAACAAGGTGAGCGGCTTGGACAACGCCAACCAAATATAGGACACCCTCAAAATATCGCATGAGGGAAACGACGCCACCATGATCACCAAGATGGAGTTGGTGGAAGGCGAACTGGGGAGATTTGCGATGATCAGGGGAAAGGAGCCAACACAAACCTACAACAGGCTCAAGACCCTCATCAACAAGATTAGAAGCTATGGAAGCACAAGATGGACGGACCACGACGTTGTCCGACTTATGCTAAGGCCATTCACGGTAATTGACCCCCATCTTGTCAATCTCATTCGTGAAAACCCTAGGTACACCAAGATGATGCCCGAGGAGAAACTCGGAAAATTCGTGAGCGGGTGCATGATGGTGAAGGAGGCTCGATATGTGGACGATGCTCTAAACGGTCCACTACCCGTCCACGAGCCTCAAACCGTTGCCCTCAAAGCAACCAGCAGCAGGGAGACGCTACCAAGCAAGGTAGCACAAGTGGAGGCCGCTGGTCTCAACGAAGATGAGATGGCGCTTATCATCAAGCGTTTCAAGACTGCACTAAAAGGACGCAAGGAGTACCCAACAAGAACAAAGCAAGGGGAAAGCGCTCCTGTTTCAAATGCAGTAAGACTAGTCATTTCATAGCACAATGCCCCGATAATGATGATGACCAGGAACAAGAAAAGCATGGGAAGAAGGAGAAGAAGAAAAGCTATAGGAAGGCGAAAGGCGAGGCTCACCTTGGCAAAGAATGGGATTCAGACTGCTCTTCATCCGACTCTGACGATGAAGGACTGTCAGCCTCAGCCTTCAACAAATCTTCGCTCTTCCCCAACGAACGCCACACTTGCCTCATGGCCAAGGAGAAAAAGGTAAGTGTTCGAAATACCTCTAAGTATACTACTTCTAGCGATGATGATTCTAGTGATGATGAGGTAGATTATACATATTTATTTAAGGGCTTAGATAGAGCTAAGGTAGAAAAGATCAATGAATTAATTGATGCTCTAAATGAAAAGGATAGATTGTTAGAAAAGCAAGAGGATATTTTATATGAGGAGCATGATAAGTTTATTAGTGTGCAAAAATCTCTTGCTTTAGAGATTAAAAGGAATGAAATGCTATCTTCTGAGTTATCTGCTTGCCATGAAACTGTGTCTAGTTTAAAGAGTGTAAATGATGATTTAAATGCTAAGCTAGAGAAAGCAAATAAATCTAGTTCATGTGTAGAGCATGTTAGTATTTGTAATAGATGTAAGGATTTTGATGTTGATGCTTGTGATGAACACCTTATGTCTATTACCAAATTAAATGATGAGGTGGCAAGTCTTAATGCTCAACTTAAGACTTGCAAAATTAATTTTGATCAATTAAAATTTGCTAGGGATGCCTACACCGTTGGTAGACACCCCTCTATTAAGGATGGACTTGGTTTTCGCCAAGAACTTAACAAGCCAAAAGGCTCCCGTTCTCAACAAGGAGAAAGGGAAGGCTTCTATGGCTAGTAGTTCTCAAAAATGTCATGCTTACATTTATCATAGAAAATTTTCTAGAAATGCTCATTATAATAGGAGTTATGATGCGTTTAATTCACATGCTATGTTTGCTTCTAGCTCTACTTTTGTGCATGGTACAAGTAGGCCTAGGAGAAATCATGTTGTGCATCATGTGCCTAGGAGAGTATGTAATGAACCTTCTACTATTTACCATGCTTGCAATACTTCATTTGCGCTTGTATGTAAAAATGAAAAAGTAGTTGCTAGAAAGTTGGGATCCAAATGCAAGGGAGACAAGACTTGTATTTGGGTTCCAAAGGCTATTGTAACTAACCTTGTAGGACCCAACAAGAGTTGGGTACCTAAAACCCAAGCGTAAATTGTCTTGCAGGTTTATGCATCCGGGGGATCAAGCTGGATTATCGACAGTGGATGCACAAACCACATGACGGGGGAGAAGAAGATGTTCAGCTCCTACGTCAAGAACAAGGATTCCCAGGATACGATCATCTTTGGAGATGGGAACCAAGGCAAGGTCAAAGGCTTGGGCAAGATAGCCATCACCAACGAGCACTCCATATGAAATGTATTTCTAGTAGAGTCGCTTGGTTACAACCTCCTGTCTGTAAGTCAATTGTGCCACATGGGCTACAATTGTTTGTTTACAAATGTTGATGTTTCTGTCTTTAGAAGGAGTGACGTTTCATTAGCGTTTAAGGGTGTATTAGACAACAAACTCTACTTAGTTGATTTTTCGAAAGAGGAGGCCGATCTAGATGCATGCTTAATAGCTAAGACTAGCATGGGCTGGCTGTGGCATCGTCGTCTAGCACATGTTGGGATGAAGAACCTTCATAAACTTCTAAAGGGAGAACATGTGTTAGGACTAACCAATGTCTGCTTCGAGAAAGAAAGACCTTGTGCAGCTTGTCAGGCAGGGAAACAGGTGGGAAGCACTCATCACAGCAAGAATGTGATGACAACATCAAGACCATTGGAGCTTCTTCACATGGACCTTTACGGACCCGTCGCCTACCTTAGCATCGGGGGAAGTAAGTATGGTCTTGTAATTGTTGATGATTTTTCCCGCTTCACTTGGGTGTTCTTTTTGCAGGATAAATCAGAAACCCAAGGGATCCTAAAGTGCTTTCTAAAGAGGGCTCAAAACGAATTTGAGCTCAAGGCGAAAAAGATAAGAAGCGACAATGGGTCCGAGTTCAAGAATATGCAAGTGGAGGAGTATCTTGATGAAGAAGGCGTCAAGCATGAGTTCTCCGCTCCCTACACACCACAGCAAAACGGTGTGGTAGAGAGGAAGAACACGACGCTCATCGACATGGCGAGAACGATGCTTGGAGAGTTCAAGACGCCCGAGCGGTTTTGGTCGGAAGCTGTGAACACAGCCTGCCATGCCATAAACCGGCTATATCTACATCGTCTCCTCAAGAAGACCTCCTACGAACTCCTTACCGGTAACAAACCCGATGTCTCTTACTTTCGTGTATTTGGGAGCAAATGCTACATTTTGGTGAAGAAAGGTAGACATTCCAAATTTGCTCCCAAAGCTGTAGAAGGGTTTTTACTAGGGTATGACTCAAAAACAAAGGCGTATAGAGTCTTCAACAAATCATCGGGTTTGGTTGAAGTCTCTAGCGATGTTGTATTTGATGAGACTAATGGCTCTCCAAGAGAGCAAGTTGATCTTGATGACATAGATGAAGATGATGTTCCGACGGCCACAATGCGCACGATGGTGATAGGAGAGGTGCGACCATAGGAACAACAAGAGCAAGATCAACCTTCTTCCTCTACAATGGTGCATCCCCCAACTCAAGATGATGGACATGTACATCAAGAAGAGGCGCGTGATCAAGGGGGAGCACAAGAAGAACAAGCTATGGAGGAAGAAGCACCACTGGCCCCTCCAACTCAAGTCCGAGCGACGATACAAAGAAATCACCCCATCGATCAAATTCTGGGTGATATAAGCAAGGGAGTAACGACTCGCTCAAGATTAGCTAATTTTTGTGAGCATTACTCGTTTGTCTCTTCTATTGAGCCTTTCTAGGTAGAAGAGGCCTTGCAAGATCCGGACTGGGTGTTGGCCATGCAGGAAGAGCTCAACAACTTCAAGAGGAATGAAGTTTGGAGCCTGGTGCCACGTCCAAAGCAAAACGTTGTGGGAACCAAGTGGGTGTTCTACAACAAGCAAGACGAGCACAGAGTGGTGACAAGAAACAAAGCTCAACTTGTAGCAAAAGGCTATGCCCAAGTCGCAGGTTTGGATTTTGAGGAGACTTTTGCTCCTGTGGCTAGGCTAGAGTCTATTATAATATTATTAGCCTATGTCGCTCACCACTCTTTCAGGTTGTTTCACATGGATGTGAAGAGCGCTTTCCTCAACGGGCCAATAAAGGAGGAGGTGTACGTGGAACAACCCCCTGGCTTTGAGGATGACAGGTATCCCAACCATGTGTTCAAGCTCTCTAAGGCGCTCTATGGACTTAAGCAAGCCCCAAGAGCATGGTATGAATGCCTTAGAGATTTCTTAATTGCTAATGCTTTCAAGGTTAGGAAAGTCGATCCCACTCTTTTCACTAAGACTTGTAATGGTGACCTTTTTGTGTGCCAAATTTATGTCGATGACATAATATTTGGTTCAACTAATCAAAAGTCTTGTGAGGAGTTCAGCAGGGTGATGACTCAAAAAGTTTGAGATGTCGATGATGGGCGAGTTGAACTACTTCCTTGGGTTCCAAGTGAAGCAACTCAAGGACGACACCTTCATCTCCCAAACAAAGTACACGCAAGACCTTCTCAAGAGGTTTGGGATGAAGGACGCCAAGCCCGCAAGACACTGATGGGAATCGATGGACATGTCGACCTCAACAAAGGAGGTAAGTCTGTTGATCAAAAGGCATACCAGTCTATGATAGGGTCATTACTTTATTTATGTGCTAGTAGACCGGACATTATGCTTAGTGTATGCATGTGTGCTAGATATCAATCTGACCCAAGGGAATGCCACCTTGTGGCCGTTAAACGGATTCTTAGATATTGTCGGGTACCGTAATTAGGGGTACCCCCAATGCTCCTTAATCTGGCTGGGAAACATCTTCAGAGCAAACCGTAAACGACTGATAAAGCACGGTTCAAGACAGGGCCTCGTCTACCAAGGGACGCGACCTCATCCGAGCCCAGCCTCGGGCGGGAACAGTAGTCCCGGACGGATTCACGCCTCGCCCGAGGGTCCCCTCAGTCAGTAGTCGCACCCTCGGCTCACCCGAAGCCCAGCTCGGGCAGACTTTGTCGTGTAGCGACCTTGGCAAAATTGCCTTACCAGATGACCGTATCGCATGCGCAGTTAATGCGGGGATCGCCTGACACCTTATCCTGACATGCGTGCCTCAGTCGGCAAGGTCGAAGTGACCGTAGTCACTTCGCCCCTTTACTGTCCGATCTGACAGGAAAACAACGCTGTTCGCCCCGCTCCGGCGACTGTGCCAACCACCAGGGTAAAACTGAGTCATGATCTCCCACGAGTTCGGCCTCGGGCGCAACAGGGAGCTCCGCCTCGCCCGACCTCAGGCTTCGGCCTCAGCCTCGGCCTCGAGAGAAGATCTCCGCCTCGCCCGACCTTAGGCCTCGCCCTCAGCCTCAGCCTCAGGAGAAGATCTCTGCCTCGCCCCACCCCAGGCCTCGGCCTCGGGAGGAGTCACAGCCTCGCTCGAGCCCAGCCTCGGCCTAAGGAGAAGTCTTCGCCTCGCCCGACCTGGGCCTCGGGCCGACTACGCTATAGGGGATACATCATTACCCTACTCCTAGCTAGCCGCCTCAGGCTATGAAGGAACAAGACCGGTGTCCCATCTAAGGTTACTCCGGTAACAGGTAATGATGGTTCCCCGCGTGCGCCCATGACGTCAGATTGCTCTCAACGTCAGCAACAACGGCAGTCGGCTCGCCCGGCAGCGGCGAACTCGACGACGACTTCCCACCGTGGCAGAAGAGGAACACCCGGGTTTGCCCCGCCACCTTTCTCGCCAGAGGAGGAGGAGACGGGGCAACCGTGGCCATGCAGGAGGTGGCACCTCGTCGGCTGTCGGGCCAGAGCGAGTCGACGATGCCGGCACCCCTGCGGGGCCATGTCGGGTGTTGTCCTCGCACCTGAGACAACGACGGGTGTCGCTTCCCCGCAACGTGCCAACCCCAAGCGGACTGATGACGCTAGCACCCTCGCAAAGGACTTGCTAGGCATTAGCCTCGTACCCGAAATAATGGTGCATTCCGTCCCCGACGCGACTTCGCCACCGTCCATCGACCAAGAGGTGTCGTCCGTTTTCCACCCTATTTCTTTTAGATTCAGCTTCGATCTACCAAGCGACCCCGCTTCGGTGAGCGCTTTTGCAAGGGCATACCCTGACCTTCCAGGGTATCATATGTGGTCATCTTGGGACCGACTGACGGCCGTCTCAACTTCTGGACCTATGGGTTCCGAGGAAGACGACGACTCCGACTTCGGTTGGGATTTCTCCGGACTCCGTGATCCTAGTGCCATGCGAGACTTCATGTCCGCATGTGACTACTGCCTCTCTGGCTGCTCTGACAATGACCGCGGCCTCGACGACGAGGGTTGCGACCCAAGTCGCGAGTGTTTCCACATCAATCAGGGGGATCACGGCAAAGACAACCACCTCAGCATGCCGCAAGATGACAATGCCCATGTGCCTGCGTCTCGCGTTGACATCCCACGGGAGCTAGCTATGGTCCCAGTCCCTGCGGGGGGTCAGGACACATAGCTCGAGCAATTATGCGAGATGCAGGCCAAGCTCGACGAAGAAGCGGGGTGGCTTGTGCAGCTCCGACAAAACATCGAGCAGGAGTGGGTAGGCCGAGCACTTGCCGGAGGAGCGCCTCATCGGGCCTGAGACGTCCAGCGCCGTGTCGTTGATGATGTCAGGGCAGGGCTGCCCCCGGCCTTCAGTGGGGTCGGCCAGAATCTAGCTGCAGCAGCGATGCTACTCCGAGCAATGCTGGAGCCATCCACCACCGAGCGGCAGCGTATCCAGGGTGAACTCAAGAGTCTCCTGGAAAACGCAGCGGTCCGACGAGCCGAGAGCTCTGCCTCCCGATGGCAAGGGTGCCCCTCGGAGCATCACGCAACGTCCTCCCGACTCATGCGGGAGGCCTCGGTCCGCACCGGGCGCACACGGGACGGGACGCCTGCAGCCCCGGATCGCCTCAGCGACGAGCAGCACCGCCAAGACCGTCGAGCCCGCCTCGAGGAAAAGGTGTGCCGAGGCTACCACCCCAGGCGCGGAGGACGCTACGACAGTGAGGAGGACCAGAGCCCCTTGCTCGAACCGCCAGGTCCGAGGGTCTTCAGCCGGGCCATACAACGGGCGCCGTTCCCGGTCCGGTTCCAAGCCCCGAATACCATCACCAAGTACTCAGGGGAGACAAGGCCGGAGTTGTGGCTTGCGGATTACCGACTGGCATGCCAGTTGGGAGGGACGAATGACGACAACCTCATCATCCGCAACCTCCCCCTTTTCCTCTCCGACGCTGCCCGGGCATGGCTGGAGCATCTGCCTCCTGCGCAGATCTCCGACTGGGGTGACCTGGTCAAGGCCTTCGTGGGAAACTTCCAAGGTACGTACGTGCGCCCTGGGAACTCATGGGATCTCCAAAGCTGCCGCCAGCAAATAGAGGAATCCCTGCGATAGTACATCTGGTGGTTTTCAAAGCAGCGCATCGAGCTGCCCAACATCACCGACTCGGACGTCATTGGGGCATTCCTCGCCGGCACCACGTGTCAGGACCTGGTGAGCAAACTGGGCACAAGACTCCCACCAAGGCGAGCGAATTGATGGACATCACCACCAAGTTCGCCTCTGGTCAGGAGGCGGTCGAAGCCATCTTCCGGAAGGACAAGCAGCCTCAGGGAAGACAGAAGGAAGACGCCCCCGAGGCGTTCGTCCAGCGTGGCCCGAAAAAGAAGGCCAAGAAGAAGGCGCAAGCAAAGCGCGATGCCGTTGACGCGGATCTCGTCACTACTGTCGAGCACAGGAATCCTCGGAAGCTTCCGGAGGAGTCAACACGTTTGACAAGATGCTCAAGGAGTCATGCCCCTATCACAGGGGTCCCGCCAAGCACACCCTTGAGGAGTGCGACATGCTCCGGCGTTACTTCATCAAGGCGGGACCCTTGGCAGAAGGTGGCAAGGACCAAGGCAACAACAAGAAGGGGGGCGACAAGGAAGAGGAGTTCCCGGAGGTCTGCGACTGCTTCATGATCTACGGCGGACAGGTGGCGAACGCCTCGGCTCGGCACCGCAAGCAGGAGCGCCGGGAGGTCTGCTCGGTGAAGGTAGCGGCGCCGATCTACCTAGATTGGTCCGACAAACCCATCACCTTCGACCAAGGCGACCACCCCGACTATGTGCCGAGCCCAGGAAGGTACCCGCTCGTCGTCGACCCCGTCATCGGCAACGCTAGGCTCACCAAGGTCCTCATGGACGAGGCAGCAGCCTCAACATCATCTACGCCGAGACCCTAGGGCTCTTGGGGATAGATTTGTCCATGATCCGGGCCGGTGCAGCACCCTTTCACGGGATCGTCCCCGGTAAGCGTGTCCTGCCCCTTGGGCAACTTGATTTGCCCGTTTGCTTCGGAACTCCCTCCAACTTTCACAGGGAAATCCTCACGTTCGAGGTGGTCGGGTTCCGAGGAACCTATCACGCGGTGCTGGGAAGACCATGCTACGCCAAGTTCATGGCCGTCCCCAACTACACGTACCTCAAGCTCAAGATGCCGGGCCCCAAGGGAATCATCATCGTCGGATTGTAACATCCCAAAATCCCAACCCAGGTTTGAAACCCTAACCCCCCTAATTCCCCCCTTCATTTTATTCTTCTCCCTTAACCCTACCCCTAGGTCACCCAATCATTTGCATGCACTTAAAATGATTTGAAGCACCTCACATAGACCATATTTATCACCAAGTTCATTTAGAGAAATTTTGATAAGAGAAAAAGAAACAAAAAGACACAAAAGTAGAAAAGAAAAAGGAAAAGAAATAGAATAAGAAAAGGAAAAGGAAAAACCCTCTCCCCTCCCTCGACTGGGCCGAATCCCAGCCCAGCTCGCGCGCGCCCGCTCTTCCCCCCTCTCTTCCGGCCCAGGCGGCCCAAACCGCGCGCCCCTCCCGTCCACTGACCACCGGGCCCCGCCCGTCAGCTCCTCACCGCTCTCTCTCGCGCGGACCTCCCTCACTGGCAGCCCGACCCCACCCGTCAGCTCCTTCTCCCTCGCCCATCCCTCACCGGCGCAATCGCCGCCGAGCGCCCCTCGCCTCGTCGCCTCGCCATTAATGCTCGCCAGCCTCCGCGACAACCTCACCACTGTGCTTGAGCCGACCTCTCACCCCCACAGCCTGCCCGAGCCGTCCCAATCGGCGTTAGCGCCATTCCCGTACCCATGGCGAGCTCGCCGGTGCTCGCCGTCTCCCCCGCCCCCCTCCCTCCCCCGAGCGCCTATAAAAGGGCCCGCTCGAGCACCGTCTTCACCACACAACACCAGCCATCCTCACTGCCCTCCTCCCCGAGTCGTTCAAGCAAGCGCCGCCGTGCCCCCTGCCTTGCTCCGGTGAGCTCCCTTCCCCCTCCCTAGCGTCTCTCTGTTCAATTAAGTTATGGTCGAAGCTCCGCCACACGCTCGCGATCACTAGGCACCACTTTGCCTCCCCTGTCGTGGCCGGAAACCTCACCGGCGGCTTCGCCGCCGCGGGCACCCGCCATTGTGCCGTGCACCGGCCGCCATAGGCCCCCGCAGGCCAAATTCGCCCCACCACCGTGACCCACTCCAACCGCCCGTGCTTCGCCACCCCTTCCCCGCCAGAGAACCGGACCGACGGCGGAGAACCGCCGCGGAGTTCACCGCCGACCGGCCCCGGTCGAGCTCCCTTCCCCCTCCGTTGCCAAGAAACGCCGTCAGCCCCCCCCTCTCTCCTTGGCTGGTGGGCCCGCGCTACGGCGCCGTCCCCGCCGTCGCTTCCTCGCTGCTGGGCCGACTGGGCCGCAAAGCGTGCCCGCGCCCGCGCCCGCACGCCATGTGGGCCAAAATTCCCCCCGGCCCGGTTGGATGGAGAATCCCTTTTCTTTTTCTTTTTCTATTTTCTTTTCTCATTTTCACATATATATTTAGATACTAATATTTTATGCACCAAAAATTGTCTAAATAAATTATTAGGGCACAGAAATAATAAAGTATAAAAATTTGCACACCCCACAAAGGTCACTATGTTTGATGTATTGTTATTGTCTATGTTTAATTAGCGGAAGAGGGATCCGATCCTCCGGAACTCTTAGCTCCGGAAGAAGGGCAGGAACCCGACCCCTCCGAGATAAACCTTTTGTGCCAGGAGAGCTTCGACGAAGGCAAGTCCATCTTTCCCTTGATGCATTATTTACCTATCTCTCTCTACCATTGCCTAAGCCTGGATTTTGGGATGGGAATCGAATTGCATGGTAAGCATGAGAGAGCCCGCATTTACTATTACTTTGATTAAAAGAAATGGGACAAGTAAAAGGGGGTATAAGTGAAATGTTTTCCAAAAGAGTGCGATGAAGGGTACTCACCCTCATCACCTGGTGAAGTAGGATGATCAGGGACTCCCTGGTTTAGGGGAGGGCCTAAGGTGTTGGCTCAGCTGGTTTAGGCGTGAGCAGAAGGATCGTCCTCTCATATATGGACCGGTTTGTCATCTTTCATTACCTGTACTCTCAAAAAGTACAACCACTCGAGGCTGTGTGGGCAGCCACTCAATCTGAACTCGTACGGTCCCACCCCAGGGTTATGAAGGCTGGGGTAGCACCGGGAGGATAAGGAGGGGGAATGTTTTGTCCGGTTTGGACATGGTGGTGGCCTGACTCCTTTCGGTATAACCGTTAAGGTTCGGACGTACAAGGAAGGAAAGAGTTTCGGATTCGGGTCTCATTGGCCATGAGATCGTAGAGCCGGACTAGTGGGTAAAGTGTACCCCTCTGCGCAGAGTCTAAACCTATTCGAATAGTCCGTGTCCACTGGTATGGACGAGTCTGGTATGGTATGACAATTAGTGTTTCTACTACAACTGGGAACAGGGAAATGTGTGTGTATGTTCTGGAAGGAAAGTAGTACCACGGGAGCGGGAAGCTCAGTGGTGGTCAAGCAAGTGTTACTTCTATTGTCTTGGGAAAACCCTAATCATTGAGTACTGCCTTTCTCTGAAAAAGTATGAGTGACTTCAACTCCACCAAATAAAGCATGTACAATATAGGTCACTTTCTCTTTACGGGAGCCGGGTGGGCTTGCGGAATACCTAGTGTATTCACCCAGATTTATTTATGTTTTTCAGCAGCTGAAGACTTCTTTTCTGCTATGCTTGATTGATGGGGCTGTGTCTTCACCCAGTTCTGCCTGTGGCCTAGGCTATTTTATCTTCCTCTGCGCTTTATGTTTTCTTGGCTCACTTTCGAGCTTGTATCCCCGGTATTGTAATAACATTATTTAGACTCTGTAACTATTTGAAATAATGAATGTGGTTACTAGCCTCCTGGGACTAGTAATTGTATCACATTTGAGTCCTAAAGGATCGGGACGCTTCAGGTGGTATCAGAGCCTATAGGACTGGCCGTAGACCACAACCCTGACCTTAAAAGTTGCCTTAACAAGAAAACACCTCTTACCTCCAAGAAACACTCTTTCCCCTTTTCCCCAATATTAATAGACCTTTCTTTTCGTCTACCAGATGGAAACCCCCTGGGTGATTAGGACTTCCTATTGCTCAGAGGAGGAAGGCTTTCCACACCTTCTTCGGAGCTGCACGCTGCGCTTGGGGATCCGCAAGAAGCCCGAATATGTCTGGAAGGAGTAACGTGATAATGGAATAGAAAAGTGCTCTATGGCGGTCTACTTGGGAGAAAGCCGGAACTACCCAAACCACCCTCCCTTCCAAATTACTTTCATCGGGCACCGCTTCCCAGACACTTGCCAGAGCGTTGCTCGAAAAGCCCTCAAACAACTGTGCCAAAACTATAGCCGAGAGATCTTTGAGACTCCCCTCCGATATTTCCCACCCAGCAACAAAAACACCCCCACCTGGAAGAAAAGACTCCAGGCTCTGTCAGGAGGAGATCCCATAGAAGATGATCCCATTATCGTCTACATGGCCGGATACCTCCACACCCTCGACAACCACTACGATGAGCTCTCCTCCCATTGTACCCACCTAAACTCCCGAGTGGAAAGCCTAGAGCAGCAAGTCAAAGAGCTTAAGCAAGAGAAGGCATCCCTCCAGGAGAGTCTCAGCATAGTGGAAGGCGAGGAAGCCAACACCCGTGAGGCCTATCGGACCTTGAAGATAAACTTTGACAAGAAGCTAAAGGCACTTGCCCCCAAAAAGAAGATCCAGAAGAAGACCACTAACCAGGGATGCCAGACAGAGAAGAAGAAGAAGAAGGCCCCTCTAGCCCTACCTCCCCCCAGAATAGATGACTGGTCCGACGAAGAAGATGTATCCCTAGCCAGCCTCGATGATCTTCTCAAGGCATTTGGGGACACCTTAGACAAGGAACTCGCTAGTACCTCGAAGAACGCTCTCGTGTAGTCCCACCTATAGTAGTCTTATGCTTGTAGTGTGATGGTGTAATGAATAAAACAACTTGGTTGAAAACAATTTGCATGCGCATGATAGTGACTCTCTTCCCTGGCATATGGCTTCGGATAAAACCACGCCTACCGCCTCAGGGATTGGAGCAGGTTTCCCCCGAAGAGCTAAAGGGGAAGTCGTTAGAGAAGAAAGTGAAACCCACCTCCCCGCACCCCCACCCCTACCCTTAGACCTAGCCCAAGTTCTAGCCAATCAGACCCGACTCATCGAGGTCCTCACTCGAAATCTGGAAAATCAACGGCCGAATGGTGGAAGACCGCAAGACAGAATGGGGGACTTTCTGAGACTCAAACCTCCCACGTTCGCCGGATCAAGCAACCCCCTCGATGCAGACGATTGGATGCGCACAATCAAAAGGAAGCTGGAAGCCATTGGTTGCCCAGAAAATCAGCGAGTTCAACTGGCTGCCCACCAACTCTCTGGGATGGCCTTAGCCTGGTGGGACACCTTCAACGTCACCATCAGAGATGCTACCTGGGCGGAATTTGAAGCAGCTTTCTGGGAGCACCATGTGCCCCAAGGATTGGTACAGCTTAAGGAGGACGAGTTCCGAGAATTGACTCAAGACGGAAGATCTGTCAGCGAATATGTGCACAAGTTCACGGAGTTAGCCTGCTACGCGCCAGATGATGTCAATACTGAGAGCAAAAAGATGGCCCGTTTCCTGAAGGGACTCAGGCCAGAACTCAAGACAATTCTGGCTAGCCAAGACTTCCTCAACTTCTCTCACCTTTCCAACAAGGCCATGCAAGTTGAAAGGGCTAAGGAGGAAGAAAAAGGACATCTCAAAAGGAAGTTCCAGGTTCTCCAGGCACAGCAGCAGGACCGGCACCAGAAGACTCGATCGTTTGGGTTCCCACCCAAGGGGCCCAACTTCAGTAGGCCAGCTGGACCCACTCCGTCACGATTCAGCCAGCAAAGTCAGAGCTCTTTTCATTCCCCCTCAGTGGCAAGCAACCAACCTACGGCAAATGCATGTTGGCACTGCGGTGATCCAAGTCACTTCAAGAACAACTGTCCACAACTGAAGCCACCGGGACCCGCCTACTCCAACTCGGTGAATGGCCCCAAGAATACCTCGGCATCCGCCCCCAAGGCACCCTCCGCCGTCAGCCAGTAGAACAAGACTCCGTACCAAGGGAGGGCACATGTAAATCACGTCGATGCCCAGGAAGCTCAGCAGGCTCCGGGAGTAGTACTCGGTGAGTTCCTTGTTGAATTTACTCCCGCTACCGTACTTTTCGATTCTGGAGCATCCCACTCTTTCATAGCCACTAGCTTTGTGGAAAAATTTGGCATTCCCTCTACTCCTCTAGAGATTCCCTTGGTCACCCGAACCCCAGGGTCCGATCTTCTATGCCAGCTAAAATGCTCCCAAGTCAGAATCCTTTTAAGTGGGGTAGTATTCCTGGCAGACTTAACCGTCTTGTCGTCCAAAGGAATTGATGTAATCCTAGGGATGGATTGGCTAACTAAACACAAAGGCATCATCAGTTGCGCAGACAAGACAGCCCTCCTCACCGACCAGCAGGGAAAGTCAGTCTCTTGCCAGGCACAGCCACCCGCCAGTGACCCAATGATGTTCAATCTAACAACCGAAAGTATATCAGTAGTAGAAGAATTCATGGACGTGTTTCCAGAAGAATTGCCAGGAATGCCACCAGAAAGAGAAGTGGAGTTCTACATAGATCTGATCCCTGGAACAACACCCATCGCGAAGAGACCATATCGCATGACTCCGACCGAGTTAGCAGAACTGAAGCTTCAAATCTCAGATCTTCAGCAAAAAGGGTACATTCGTCCCAGCTCATCACCTTGGGGAGCACCAGTCCTGTTCGTCTCCAAGAAGGATGGAAGCATGAGAATGTGTATTGATTACCGATCGTTAAATGAGGTTACCATCAAGAACAAGTACCCACTTCCTCGGATTGACGACCTCTTCGATCAGCTTCAAGGAGCCAAGTACTTCTCCAAGATAGACCTAAGGTCTGGTTACCACCAATTGAGGATCAAGGAAGCGGACATCCAAAAGACTGCATTTGTCACCCGGTACGGGCAATATGAATTCACGGTAATGCCGTTCGGACTGACAAACGCACCCGCCTTTTTCATGAACCTCATGAATAAAGTGTTTATGGAAGAGCTAGATAAGTTTGTCGTAGTCTTCATCGACGACATCCTTATTTACTCCAGGAACCGCGAAGACCATAAGCGTCACCTCCGGATCGTCCTTGGAAAACTCAGAGCACACCAACTTTATGCTAAACTCAGTAAATGTGAATTCTGGTTGGACAAGATAGCCTTCCTTGGGCATATCTTAACCGCAGAAGGAATAGAAGTGGACCCTTCCAAAGTAGAAGCAGTGTCAAAATGGAGGCAACCAACCAACGTCAGTGAAGTTCGAAGCTTCCTAGGAATGGCAGGGTATTACCGCCGCTTCATCAAAGGATTCTCCAGCATCGCCAGACCAATGACAGAACTTCTCAAGAAAGACCATAAATTTGTGTGGACCCCAAAATGTGAAGGAAGTTTCCAAATCATAAAGGAGAAACTCACAACGGCACCCGTTCTATCACTGCCAGATATTCATCAAGATTTTGTCGTCTTCTGTGATGCCTTGAGGCAAGGCTTAGGGTGTGTGCTAATGCAAAACGAGAAAGTCATTGCTTACGCATCACGCCTACTCAAGCCGCACGAGCAGAATTACCCCACCCATGATTTGGAATTGGCAGCCATAGTGCATGCCTTAAAGATATGGAGGCATTACCTCATCGGAAACAAATGCCACATTTTCACCGATCACAAGAGTCTGAGGTATATATTTACTCAACCTGATCTCAACCTCCATCAGCGAAGATGGTTAGAACTGATCAAGGATTACGACCTAGAAATTCACTATCACCCCGGGAAGGCCAACGTGGTAGCCGACGCCCTCAGTCGAAAGCCATTCGGAATAAAAGGGACCAACTTTCTAGAAGACTGGAAGAAAGAATCAGCACAACTAAATGCATGTCTGGGAAACAACGACAGTCTCGAAGTCAAGCCAATGCTAGAAGACCTCATCGGCAAAGCTCAACGTCTAGACTCAGAGACAGCAAGGCTCGTGGAGAAAGCCCGCAAGGAACAACTCCCGGACCTCAGGACAGATGACCAAGGAGTCCTTTGGTTCAAACACCGTCTATGTGTACCAAAAGGGGAATCCCGAGAAGTCCTACTCAAGGAAGCTCACGACTCAGCCTACTCCATCCACCCCGGAACTACCAAGATGTACCTAGACCTCAAGACCAGATACTGGTGGAAGGGGATGAAGAAAGAAATAGCTCAGTATGTGGCCCGATGTGACATCTGCCAACGGACGAAGGCCGAACACCAAAAACCTGCTGGCCTATTACAACCCCTCCCGATACCTGAATGGAAGTGGGAAGAAATAGGCATGGACTTCGTAACCGGACTGCCCCAGACGCAGAAAGGGAATGACTCCATCTGGGTAATAATAGACCGCCTCACCAAGGTAGCCCATTTCATCCCAGTGAAAACTACCTTTGGAGGAGCCACCCTTGCCCGGATTTACCTCAAGGAGATAGTCAGACTCCACGGCATCCCAAGGAAGATAGTGTCAGACAGAGGAACCCAGTTCACATCCAAATTCTGGACAAGCCTTCAGAAAGCCATGGGCACCAAGCTAGATTTCAGTACCGCTTACCACCCTCAGACAGATGGGCAGACAGAGAGAGTCAACAAAGTCCTTGAAGATCTGTTAAGAGCCTGTGTGTTAGCTTTTGATAGAAGTTGGGAATCCAGTCTACCCTACGCAGAGTTCTCCTACAACAATAGCTATCAGTCCATCATCAAGATGTCACCATTCGAAGCACTGTATGGACGGAAATGCCAGACCCCTCTCATATGGTCCAACGTAGGGGAAAAGCACTAGAAGGACCTACCTTTGTCAAAGAGGCAGAAGAGAAAGTTGCACTGATCCGCAGAAGGTTGCTTGAAGCTCAAAGTCGGCAGAAGAGTTACGCAGACAACAGGCGGAGGGAACTCCGATTTGAGGAAGGAGACTTTGTCTACCTCAAGGTTTCTCCAATGCGTGGTGTCAGGAGGTTCCAAGTCAAAGGGAAGCTAGCCCCACGGTTCGTAGGTCCCTATCCCATCATTGGCAAGGTAGGACCCGCAGCATACCGCCTGGGACTACCAGAATCCATGTCCGACATCCACAATGTGTTCCACGTATCCCAGCTCCGCAAAAGCCTGCAAGCACCAGAAAGTCACCTCGAAGAAGAGACAGTACAGATTCAGAAAGACCTGCAATATCGTGAGAAACCAGTGAAGATTCTTGATTCAGCAGTCAGAAAGACCCGCACCTCAGAAGTAAAGCTCTGTAAAGTTCAGTGGAGCAGAGAAGGAGAAGAGGAAGCCACCTGGGAGAGTGAGGACTTCTTGAGGAGGGAATACCCTTATCTTTTCCCAAACCCAGTCTAAATCTCGAGGGCAAGATTCCTTTAAGTGGGGTAGGTTTGTAACATACTAACATCCCAAAATCCCAACCCAGGTTTGAAACCCTAACCCCCCCAATTCCCCCCTTCATTTTATTCTTCTCCCTTAACCCTACCCCTAGGTCACCCAATCATTTGCATGCACTTAAAATGATTTGAAGCACCTCACATAGACCATATTTATCACCAAGTTCATTTAGAGAAATTTTGATAAGAGAAAAAGAAACAAAAAGACACAAAAGTAGAAAAGAAAAAGGAAAAGAAATAGAATAAGAAAAGGAAAAGGAAAAACCCTCTCCCCTCCCTCGGCTGGGCCGAATCCCAGCCCAGCTCGTGCGCGCCCGCTCTTCCCCCCTCTCTTCCGGCCCAGGCGGCCCAAACCGCGCGCCCCTCCCGTCCACTGACCACCGGGCCCCGCCCGTCAGCTCCTCACCGCTCTCTCTCGCGCAGACCTCCCTCACTGGCAGCCCGACCCCACCCGTCAGCTCCTTCTCCCTCGCCCATCCCTCACCGGCGCAATCGCTGCCGAGCGCCCCTCGCCTCGTCGCCTCGCCATTAATGCTCGCCAGCCTCCGCGACAACCTCGCCACTGTGCTTGAGTCGACCTCTCACCCCCACAGCCTGCCCGAGCCGTCCCAATCGGCGTTAGCGCCATTCCCGTACCCATGGCGAGCTCGCCGGTGCTCGCCGTCTCCCCCGCCCCCCTCCCTCCCCCGAGCGCCTATAAAAGGGCCCGCTCGAGCACCGTCTTCGCCACACAACACCAGCCATCCTCACTGTCCTCCTCCCTGAGTCGTTCAAGCAAGCGCCGCCGTGCCCCCTGCCTTGCTCCGGTGAGCTCCCTTCCCCCTCCCTAGCGTCTCTCTGTTCAATTAAGTTATGGCCGAAGCTCCGCCACACGCTCGCGATCACTAGGCACCACTTTGCCTCCCCTGTCGTGGCCGGAAACCTCACCGGCGGCTTCGCCGCCGCGGGCACCCGCCACTGCGCCGTGGACTGACCGCCATAGGCCCCCGCAGGCCAAATTCGCCCCACCACCGTGACCCACTCCAACCGCCCGTGCTTCGCCACCCCTTCCCCGCCAGAGAACCGGACCGACGGCGGAGAACCGCTGCGGAGTTCACCGCCGACCGGCCCCGGTCGAGCTCCCTTCCCCCTCCGTTGCCAAGAAACGCCGTCAGCCCCCCCTCTCTCCCTGGCTGGTGGGCCCGCGCTACGGCGCCGTCCCCGCCGCCGCTTCCTCGCTGCTGGGCCGACTGGGCCGCAAAGCGCGCCCGCGCCCGCACGCCATGTGGGCCAAAATTCCCCCCCGGCCCGGTTGGATGGAGAATCCCTTTTCTTTTTCTTTTTCTATTTTCTTTTCTCATTTTCACATATATATTTAGATACTAATATTTTATGCACCAAAATTGTCTAAATAAATTATTAGGGCACAAAAATAATAAAGTATAACAATTTGCACACCCCACAAAGGTCACTATGTTTGATGTATTGTTATTGTCTATGTTTAATTAGCGGAAGAGGGATCCGATCCTCCGGAACTCTTAGCTCCGGAAGAAGGGCAGGAACCCGACCCCTCCGAGATTAACCTTTTGTGCCAGGAGAGCTTCGACGAAGGCAAGTCCATCTTTCCCTTGATGCATTATTTACCTATCTCTCTCTACCATTGCCTAAGCCTGGATTTTGGGATGGGAATCGAATTGCATGGTAAGCATGAGAGAGCCTGCATTTACTATTACTTTGATTAAAAGAAATGGGACAAGTAAAAGGGGGTATAAGTGAAATGTTTTCCAAAAGAGTGCGATGAAGGGTACTCACCCTCATCACCTGGTGAAGTAGGATGATCAGGGACTCCCTGGTTTAGGGGAGGGCCTAAGGTGTTGGCTCAGCTGGTTTCGGCGTGAGTAGAAGGATCGTCCTCTCATATAAGGACCGGTTTGTCATCTTTCATTACCTGTACTCTCAAAAAGTACAACCACTCGAGGCTGTGTGGGCAGCCACTCAATCTGAACTCGTACGGTCCCACCCCAGGGTTATGAAGGCTGGGGTAGCACTGGGAGGATAAGGAGGGGGGATGTTTTGTCCGGTTTGGACATGGTGGTGGCCTGACTCCTTCCGGTATAACCGTTAAGGTTCGGACGTACAAGGAAGGAAAGAGTTTCGGATTCGGGTCTCATTGGCCATGAGATCGCAGAGCCGGACTAGTGGGTAAAGTGTACCCCTCTGCGCAGAGTCTAAACCTATTCGAATAGTCCGTGTCCACTGGTATGGACGAGTCTGGTATGGTATGACAATTAGTGTTTCTACTACAACTGGGAACAGGGAAATGTGTGTGTATGTTCTGGAAGGAAAGTAGTACCACGGGAGCGGGAAGCTCAGTGGTGGTCAAGCAAGTGTTACTTCTATTGTCTTGGGAAAACCTTAATCATTGAGTACTGCCTTTCTCTGAAAAAGTATGAGTGACTTCAACTCCACCAAATAAAGCATGTACAATATAGGTCACTTTCTCTTTACGGGAGCCGGGTGGGCTTGCGGAATACCTAGTGTATTCACCCAGATTTATTTATGTTTTTCAGCAGCTGAAGACTTCTTTTCTGCTATGCTTGATTGATGGGTCTGTGTCTTCACCCAGTTCTGCCTGTGGCCTGGGCTATTTTATCTTCCTCTGCGCTTTATGTTTTCTTGGCTCACTTTCGAGCTTGTATCCCCGGTATTGTAATAACATTATTCAGACTCTGTAACTATTTGAAGTAATGAATGTGGTTACTAGCCTCCTGGGACTAGTAATTGTATCACATTTGAGTCCCAAAGGATCGGGACGCTTCACGGATCCACGTACCGCCACGCTTACGAGTGTGGCATGGAATGCGTGGAGTACGCTGAGGCCATCGCCGAATCCGAGGCCCTCATCGCCGACCTGGATTGCCTCTCCAAAGAGGCGCCTGATGCAAAGCGCCATGCCGGCAACTTCGAACCGACCGAGGCAGTTAAATCCGTCACCCTCGACCCCAGCAACGACGCCTGCAAGCAAGTCAGGATCGGCTCCGAGCTCGACCCCAAATAGGAAGCAGTGCTCGTCGACTTTCTCCGCGCAAATGCCGATTTTTTTGCGTGGAGTCTCTCGGACATGCCAGGCATACCGAGGGATGTCGCCGAGCACTCGCTGGATATCCGAGCCGGTACCCGACCCGTGAAGCAGCACCTGCGCCGCTCTGATGAAGAGACGCGCAGGGCCATATGCGAGGAGGTCCACAAGCTGATGGCTGCAGGGTTCATCAAAGAGGTATTCCATCCTGAATGGTTAGCTAACCCTTTGCTTGTGAAGAAAAAAAGTGGGAAATGGAGGATGTGCATAGACTACACTGGTTTAAACAAAGCATGTCCAAAGGTTCCCTACCCTCTGCCTCGCATCGATCAAATTGTGGACTCCACTGCTGGGTGCGAAACCCAGTCATTCCTCGACGCCTATTCAGGTTATCACCAAATCAAGATGAAAGAATCCGACCAGCTCGCAACTTCTTTCATCACACCCTTTGGCATGTATTGTTATATTACTATGCCATTTGGCTTGAGGAATGCAGGTGCAACCTACCAAAGGTGCATGAACCATGTGTTCGGGAGCACATCGGCAGAACGGTCGAGGCTTACGTCGATGACATCGTTGTCAAGACAAGAAAAGCCTCTGACCTCCTCTCCGACCTCAAAGTAACTTTCGGGTGCCTGCGTGCAAAAGGTGTAAAGCTCAATCCCGAGAAGTGAGTCTTCGGAGTCCCCCGAGGCATGCTCCTAGGGTTCATCATCTCCAAAAGAGGCATCGAGGCCAACCCAGAGAAAATCGCAGCCATCACCAACATGGGACCCATCAAAGATTTAAAAGGAGTACAAAGGGTCATGGGATGCCTTGCGGCTCTGAGCTGCTTCATCTCACGCCTTGGCGAGAAAGGATTACCCTTGTACCGCCTCTTAAGGAAGGTCGAGCGCTTCACTTGGACCCCCGAGGCCGAGGAAGACCTCGGAAACTTAAAGGCACTCCTTACTAACGCGCCCATCTTGGTGCCCCCCGCTGCGGGAGAAGCCCTCTTGATCTACGTAGCCGCAACCACTCAGATGGTCAGCGCCGCGATCGTAGTCGAGAGACGGGAGGAAGGGCATGCACTGCTCGTCCAGAGGCCGGTCTACTTCATAAGTGAAGTGCTATCCAAGACCAAGATCCGCTACCCACAAATCCAGAAGCTACTGTACGCAGTAATTCTGACACGGCGAAAATTGTGACACTACTTCGAGTCTCATCCGGTGACTGTGGTGTCATCCTTCCCCCTGGGAGAGATCATCCAGTGCCGAGTGGCCTCAGGTAGGATAGCAAAATGGGCAGTGGAACTCATGGGCGAAACGATTTCATTCGCTCCTCGGAAGGCCATAAAATCCCAAGTCTTGGTGGACTTCCTGGTTGAATGGGTCGACACCCAGTTGCCGACAGCTCCAATCCAGGCCAAACTTTGGACCATGTACTTCGATGGGTCGCTGATGAAAACAGGAGCAGGTGCTGGCTTGCTCTTCATCTCACCCCTCGGGAAACATGTGCGCTACGTGTTGCGCCTCCATTTTTCGGCGTCAAACAACATGGCCGAGTACGAGGCTTTGGTTAACGGGTTGCGCATCGCTGTCGAGCTAGGGGTTCGGTGCCTCGACGCTCGGGGCGACTCGCAGCTTGTCATTGACCAAGTCATGAAGAACTCCCACTGCCGCGATTGAAAAATGGAGGCCTATTGCGACGAAGTTCGGCGCTTGGAGGATAAGTTCCACGGGCTGGAACTCAACCATGTTGCTCGGCGGTACAACGAGACTGCGGATGAGCTGGCTAAAATAGCCTCGGGGCGAATGACGGTTCCCCCGGACGTCTTCTCCAGGGACATATATCAACCATCCATGAAACTCGATGACGCGCCCGAGCCCGACGAGACCTCGGCCCAGCCCGAGGTACCCTCGGCCTCCGAGGGTGAAGCCTTGCGCATCGAGGGAGAGCGGAATGGGGTTGCACCAAACCAAAACTGGCAGACCCCGTACCTGCAATATCTCCTCCGAGGAGAGCTGCCCCTCAACAAGGCTGAAGCTCAGCGACTGGCTCGGCGCGCCAAGTCGTTCGTTTTACTGGGTGATGAAAAAGAGTTGTACCACCGCAGCCCCTCAGGCATTCTCCAACGATGCATATCCGTCGCCCAAGGACAAGAGTTGTTACAAGAAATACACTCGGGGGCTTGCGGTCACCATGCAGCACCTCGGACCCTCGTCAGAAACGCTTTCCGACAAGGTTTCTACTGGCCGACCGTGGTGGCTGATGCCACTAGGATTGTACGCTCCTGCCGAGGGTGTCAATTCTACGCGAGACAGACGCACCTGTCCGCTTAGACCCTGCAAACAATACCCATCACTTGGCCGTTTGCCGTATGGGGTCTGGACCTTGTCGGTCCCTTGCAAAAGGCACCCGGGGGCTTCAAGCACCTGCTGGTCGCCATCGACAAATTCTCCAAGTGGATCGAGGTCCGACCCCTAACCAGCATCGGGTCCGCAGCAGGCGGTGGCGTTCTTCACAAACATCATCCATCGCTATGGGGTCCCAAACTCTATCATCACCGACAATGGCACGCAGTTCATTGGGAAGAAGTTCCTGAACTTCTGCGAAGACCACCACATCTGTGTGGACTGGGCCACCGTAGCTCACCCAATGACAAATGGGCAGGTGGAGCGCACCAACGGTATGATTTTGCAAGGACTAAGGCCGAGGATCTACAACGACCTCAATAAGTTTGGCAAGTGGTGGGTAAAAGAGCTACCCTCGGTAGTTTGGAGCTTGAGGACGACGCCGAGCCGGGCCACGGGTTTCTCGCTGTTTTTTCTAGTCTATGGGGCCGAGGCCATCCTACCCACGGACTTAGAATACGGTTCCTCGAGGACAAAGGCCTACGACGACCAAAGCAACCAGACCAACCGAGAAGATTCGTTGGACCAGCTGGAAGAGGCTTGGGACACGGCCTTACTACACTCGGCGCGATATCAGCAGTCTCTGCGACGCAACCACGCCCGAAGGGTTCGGCCCTGAGGCTTCCAAGTGGGAGACTTGGTACTTCGGCTGCGATAAGACGCCCGAGGGCACCACAAGCTTACTCCTCCCTGGGAAGGGCCCTTCATCATCGCCAAGATTTTGAAGCTCGGGACATACAAGCTGGCCAACGATCAAGGCGAGGTCTACAGCAACGCTAGGAACATTGAACAGCTACGTCGCTTTTACCCTTAAAATGTTTCAAGTCGTTCATGTATCTCATTTTTCTTTACATGCATAAATAAAGTCTAACCATCAAGGAAGGATCAGCCTTGCCTCGGCAAAGCCCGACCCTCCCTCGGGGGCTAGAAGGGGGGACCCCCCTCTGCGTCAAATTTTTCCTCGGAAAAGTCTTTTACCAGAACGTCTTTTGCGCGTTCCTACTGCGTTGATAACAGAATCCTAAAGACGAGCGAGAGAGACCTTGAGCGGCAAGGCCGACTGAGCCGAGGGACTCCTACGCCTCCAGGATACGGATACCTCACTCATCACCTTCCGCGAAAAGTAGCTCACGCTCGGATAAGCGATTCTGCTACCGAACAAGTCCTAACGCTCGAAAACTTTTCTGCCAGAACGACTTTTGTGCTGTTTCGACTGCGTCGATAACAGAATCCTAAAAACGATGAGGGACCACGTAAGCGGCAAGGCCGACCGAGCCGAGGGACTCCTACGCCTCCGGGATACGGATACCTCGCTCATCACCTTCCGCGAAAAGTGACTCACGCTCGGACAAGGGATTCTTCTACCGAACAAGTCTTAACACATGAAATGAGAGGAAAGAAAACGTAGCTTTATAATTCGACATTAAAATGTTTAGGCCTTAGCGGCCGCAAAAAACATACGCATACTTCAAAGCAAACTGTTCTTGCAGGCTCACACATCGGCTGGGGGAGGAGCGGCACCCTCGGCGTCATTTCCACCCTCGGTAGAATCTGGCACGGCCTCGGACGGCAACATGGGAGGAAGGACCTCCACCTCAAAGGAGGAAGCCAGCGCCGCACATGGGCCCTCGACAGCCACGTCAAGTCTCTAGACCTCGGCTAAGGCAGCCTCCTCATCGTCGGGTAAGCAGTACCCCTCACTGACCCGCTCCAGATCCACGTCGTAGTGGGAAGCGAGCACGGCAAAGGCCCACCTAACGCCGTGGTGCAGCGCCCCGCGGAGTCTGTTGCGCACATGGCCGCCCAAGGCCCGCAGATGACTCTGGGGAGAGCTACCCGAGGGGACGCCGTCGAGGCCAAAGGCCTGGCAGAAAGCCGAGATAGCCTCGGACATGGCCACACGGTCGGCCTCCTTCTGCTCAGCCATCTCGGCAAGCGCCTTGCAGTTCTTGACGGCCTCGTTAAGAGCCGTCTCGAACCCTACAGATGGCAGGACGAAGTTCTTCAGACGCAAGAAGAAGAATGGAGACAAAAACAAAGTCACAGAGCGGGCAAAACATACCCTCGGCCCGGGCACGCTGCTGTGAGGCCATGGCTCGGGCAGACCCAACGACCACGGCCAGACCCTCCGCAAGGGTCCCAGCCCGAGGGGTCGCCTCGGGTCTAGAAAAGGGGAAGCCCCCTCTGCATCAAAACTTTCCTCAGAAAAGTTTTCTGCCAAAACGGGTTTCGTGCCTTTCGACTGCGTCGATAGTGGAGTCCTAATGATGAGCGAGAGAGGCCTTGAATGGCAAGGCCGACCGAGCCGAGGGACTCCTACGCCTCCGGGATACGGATACCTCACTCGTCACCTTCCGCGAAAGGTAGCTCACGCTCGGATAAGTGATTCTGCTACCGACGAACAAGTCCTAATACTCGAAACAAGAGGAAAGAAACACGGCTTTATACCCAAATGTTCAGGCCTCATCAGCCACAAAGAACAAACACACGTACTTGGGGCAACAATGGTACCTAGACTCAGACGTCAGCAGTACCCTCGACGGCTGTTCCGACCTACGGCGGATGTCTTAGTACTTAAAGCTATTACATCTTGCTCTCGAGAGGGTACCATTACAAACCGGGCTCTGGGTCCATTCCCACAGGAATGAACAACCTCCACACTGGAAGGCCTGCGGGATAACAAACTCTAGATGGCTCGCCAGCGACCACTGCACTAGCAGCGCAACAACGACCTCCGTCTCGGGCGGCTAGACAGCAGCAGCGATGGCCTTAGGGAAAACGCTACTGCTGAAAGGCCCCCGTTCACGTCCCCTCACGGGGGACGAGAACTAGCCATTAAAGCCAAAGAGCCGGAGGTCCGGAGCGCAGGTGGCGCTGACGGTCTCGCCGGCGGAAGCAACCACCGCTGCGGTGGAAGCCTCACCAGCGGCGGCCACCACTTCAGCACCGGCGACAGCAGCCACCTGCGCACGGCACGACCGTCGCCCGGATGGAGGACGGACAGCTGCACCCTGGCCAGGCAGCAGCAGTTCGCCTTCCCCCCGCATGGCTGGAGGACGCCTCCTCCGTAGGGCTGGAGGATGCCCTTCTCCCCCGAATGTTGGAGGAAGAAGCGGGCCACCGGCCCACGCGGAGGCAGGACCCAACTCGGCGTGCCCTCCTCCCCAGCACGGATGATGAACATCCTTGAAGCTGAGGGCGGGGCAGAGGCCACAACCCGGCTTGCTTCTCCCCACCACCAGGCTGGTGATCATCCCTATGGATGACCATTGGTGAGGGACTGCAGCCAGGCTGCCTGATGAAAATCCTTAAAGCCGAGCGGTGACTGAAGAGCGCCAACCCACGCGGGGTTGCGCTCCTCAAACAACAGCAAAAAGAAGGCAACGCAGGTGCACCCCATCTGGGGGCTCAGAAGGTGGAAGGGCACGATGAATGTGAGAAGTGTGAAGGCATGGCTACTGCCCGGGGGATCGACCCCTTTTTAAAGGCAGACCTCCTCACTCGCACCCCCAATCGTCACGGGCAAAGTCTCCACCGACGCGCTCCAAGGTTCTCACCCCCCCGACGCGGAGGCTGGGTCCCACACGTCATGCGAGCTGACCCGAAACGGAAGAAGCCAAATCGCCGCACACGAAGCATGTAACCGCCCCGCGGTTATAAGCGTTCCCCCATCCTCGCCGAAACCAGCGGTCGAAAGGGCGGACCGCCACGCAGGAAGCATGCAACCGCACCACGGTTGTGCGCCCTTTCGGCTTCGCCGCATCCAGCGGTCCAGCATGGAGGCCCAGGCCCACATGTCATGTAACCAGTGCAACGGTTACTACGTGCAAGGAAACTGCACCGCCACTCACGCTAATGTCGCGTCTTCTCGACTGCGGAACCAGTGCCGTGACTCGAGGCAGCCCTGCGCGTGACCCAATGGTGCCAATTGAGTGCAACGATCACGGGTCAGTCAGCCGTAGGGATAGGCATGACAGTTGATATGACCAGAGGCGGGCCGGCAGTAATTGCAGCAGCAGACGGGCGGAAGCAGCGGTCCAATCACCTACAGGCTCGCACCCTCTCCTGAAACGGCAGGGGAGCCCTCTCCCACGGAGTTAAGACGACGCACCCGTGTTCCGTTCCTCGAACGGCTTGCGCACGCGCAACAGACGCCCCGCGAATTGCCCGTCCCGTCGCATTAACTCCTTGGCAGGGCAAGCGACACCTCCGGCAGGAGAAGCGGGCGCCGTTTCGCCTCCGTCATAATGACCGCGTCAAAAAAGGTGCGCCACCTCATTTAAATTCATGTCATTTTCCTTTTCCTCTCTCTCTCTCTCTTGCCACAGGGACCGGGAAAGAGGATATTCCGAAAAGGATCCTTCCCAGTGAAGGAAACGGACCCCGAGCCCTCATACTGATCTGGGGTTCGAAGGTTGCGCCCTCTGGGGTTCGGCAACCGCCCAGAGCACTCGGGCTCCGTGCCCTTTACTGATCAGGGGTTCGAAGGCTAGCCCCTCGGAAGGGTTCGACAGCTGCCCCAGAGCACGTAGAGTCAGGGATGACCCTGGGTACGTCCGTTACATGGCCGAGGCTCGGGCTACACTCCCGAAGTACCCTAGGACATTTCCGAGACCAGCGGGAACGATTTTGTAACGGAATCCCACCGGAGGAAGGCATCGAGCCCTCGGACCCTATTGAATGGGTCCGGGTCCGGTAAATCACCTGCAGGTACTTTTGGAGCGTGCCTCTGGGCCACTAGCCGACCCTTATCGAACGGGGCTCGGGCATCCACTCGGATCACCCGCTAGCAACTCACCGGAAACACCATGTTCGGTGCCCTCCGAGGGTAACATGGCGCTTTCCCCCCTTCCTCCTTGCGGAAAGACGACGAAGGGGCATACAATAAAAGTTGAGACGGTCCTTGATCGTTCTCTCACTCCGTGCAGAGGCTCGGGGGCTTCTCTCGCACCAGGCTACGGCCGAACTGTTGACCACGTCAACAAACCACCGTGAAAACTCGAAGCCTGATCGTGCACCCGGGCTACGGCCAGGCCACATGAGGGAACAACAAGGCCGACCGAGGCATCACAAAAAATTAAGACCTCAGAGGAGTCAAACCACTCCGCCGAGGCCTCGGGGGCTACACCCGGCGGGTGCGCTCGCGCGCACCCACCGGAGCAAAATATAATCGAGAAGGGCTAGGTCCCCTTGCAAAAATCCGGCAGAACCTCCAAGCGAGTGCCCGCACTCCCTTTGAGGCTCGGGGGCTACTGTCGGGTACCGTAATTAGGGATACCCCCAATGCTCCTTAATCCGGCTGGGAAACATCTTCAGAACAAACCGTAAACGGCTGATAAAGCGCGGTTCAAGACAGGGCCTCGTCTATCAAGGGACGCGACCTCATCCGAGCCTAGCCTCGGGCAGGAACAGTAGTCCCGGACGGATTCACGCCTCACCCGAGGGTCCCCTCAGTCAGCAGACGCACCCTCGGCTCACTCGAAGCCCAACTCGAGCAGACTTTGTCGTGCAGCGACCTTGGCAAAATCGCCTTACCAGCCGACCGTATCGCATGCGCAGTTAATGCGGGGATCGCCTAACACCTTATCCTGTCACGTGTGCCTCAGTCGGCAAGGTCGAAGTGACCGCAGTCACTTTGCCCCTTTACTGACCGATCTGACAGGAAAACAGCGTTGTTCGCCCCGCTCCGGCGACTGTGCCGACCACCAGGGTAAAACTGAGTCACGATCTCCCACGAGTTCGGCCTCGGGCGCAACAGGGAGCTCCGCCTCGCCCGACCTCAGGCCTCGGCCTCAGCCTCGGCCTCGAGAGAAGATCTCCACCTCGCCCGACCTCAGGCCTCGGCCTCAGCCTCGGCCTCAGGAGAAGATCTCCGCCTCGCCCGACCCCAGGCCTCAGCCTCAGCCTCGGCCTCGGGAGGAGTCACAGCCTCGCCCGAGCCCAGCCTCAGCCTCAGGAGAAGTCTCCGCCTCACCCGACCTAGGCCTCGGACCGACTACGCTACAGGGGATACATCATTACCCTACTCCTAGCTAGCCGCCTCAGGCTATGAAGGAACAAGACTGATGTCCCATCTAAGGTTACTCCGGTAACAGGTAATGATGGTTCCCCGCGTGCGCCCATGACGTCGGATTGCTCTCAACGTCCTACGGAAGCAAGACAACGTCAGCAGGATCCATGCCACACCGACAGCTGTGCTTCTACAGAGCTCAAGGTACTTCTCCGACGGCCACGTTAGCTCATGTATAGGGCTCAAGGCGCTTCTCCGCCAGCTATGTTAGCACATAGCTACACCCCATTGTACAGCTGGGCATCTCCTTGTATCTATTAAAGGGGATGTCCAGGGCTTTCCTAAGGCACAGGGGACGTCGAGGACAGACGGGGAGACACGTTGACACAATACGTTGACGTTGAGACAGAGACACGTAGAGACTCTCTCTCTCTCTCTCGCTCTCACCCTCGCTCCCTCGCGCGACGCTTGTAACCCCTACTACGAGCACCCCGGTGCGAGATAACATAAGCCTCATTTTCCCTCTTGTGTTCCATCTTGCATCAACCCATCTAGGCAGGGACACGCAGCAACAAATTTACTGGTCGGATGACGGTCCTCGTGGGTCCAAAACGCCGACAGATATTTAGTTTCTACGCCTTGCTTCGGGATCTGGTATCCAAAGGGGTCTACCTTTGACTTGATTGTATATTCAGACTCCGATTATGCTGGATGCAAGGTTGATAGGAAGAGTACATCAGGAGCGTGCCAATTCCTAGGAAGGTCCCTGGTGTCTTGGAGTTCAAAGAAACAAACCTCTGTTGCCCTATCCACCGCTGAGGCCGAGTATGTTGCCGCAGGACAGTGTTGCGCGCAACTACTTTGGATGAGGCAAACCCTCCGGGACTTTGGCTACAATCTGAGCAAAGTCCCACTCCTATGTGACAATGAGAGTGCAATCCGCATGGCGGATAATCCTGTTGAACACAGCCGCACTAAGCACATAGACATCCGGCATCACTTTCTGAGAGACCACCAGCAAAAGGGAGATATCGAGGTGTTCCATATTAGCATCGAGAACCAGCTAGCCGATATCTTTACCAAGCCGTTAGATGAGAAAACCTTTTGCAGGTTGCGTAGTGAATTAAATGTCTTAGATTCGCGTAACTTGGATTGATCTATAGCATACATGTGTTCTATGCCTTTGATCATGTTACTTATGCATTTATGAAATTTGTTGCTTATTTATGGTGCTCAAGTTGTGCAAGGGATCCCCGGACCTCACAAGTCCATGTGTGAATGATGCACATATTTAGGGGGAGAAGTGCTACAACTTGACCCTTTGAGACTAACCCTTGTGTTTGAGTATACTTGATGTAGTCTCAAAGGTGAATTGAAAGGGAAAGGTGAACTTGGACCATGCAAAGACTTCTACTGCACTCCGGTATTAGTGTACTCACCTCCAAGTTCATTCTTATGCTCTAGTTGCCTTTTTGCTCTTAATTGACATTTTTGGTGAGGCAATGGGGTTAAAGGGCAAAAAATGATCTCGTTTTGGTGTTTGATGCCAAAGGGGGAGAAATTAAGGCCAAAGCAAATGGATCAGCTACCACTTGAGAATTTTAAAAATAGTGGAGTTATAATTTTTGATTTGTCCAAAATACTCTTATTGCAAAATTTGGCCTCTTGTGGGGGGAGAATTTTTGATTATGGCAAAAGGGGGAGTTTTTGGTACTTGATCAATTTTTCCATTGGAATATCTCTCTTTGTGCCTAAACAAGTGTGTTTGACTTAGAGATAGGAAAATGAATTTGATTTGCAAAAACAAACCAAGTGGTGGCAAAGAATGATCCAAATATGTCAAAATTTGTGCAACTACAATTTGGTTCTCAATTGCATTGATGTTGCACTTCTTTTGGTTGCTTTTGGATGTGTTGGCATAAATCACCAAAAAGGGGGAGATTGAAAGGGAAATGTGCCCTTGGGCAATTTCTATTATGTTTTGGTGATTAAGTGCCCAACACATTTAAATAAGTTCTTATGTGCTAAATGAAGAGAGAAGTGCAAATCAAAGAGAAGGTATGTTTCTAGACTTAGTACATAGTTTTTAAATACTAATATGTTTTATCTAAGTGCTAAAAACAGTGAGAAGAATAGAAGAAAAGAACCAAAAAGACTTGGCTCGGTGCAGCCAAAACTCAGCTTAGTCTGGCACACCGGACTGTCCTGTGGTGCACCGGACAGTGTCCGGTGCGCCACGCTGGCTTCCGGTGAACATGCCACTCTCGAGAAAAATCGGCGGCGTACGACTATAATTCACCAGACTGTCCGGTGAGCCAACGGTCGCCAGCGCAACGGTCGGCCGCGCAATCCGCGGGCGACGCGTGGCCCGCACCAACGGTCGGCAGGGGGCACCAGACTGTCCGGTGTGCACCGGACAGTGTCCGGTGCGCCAACTGGCCCGGAGCTGCAACGGTTGTCTGCGCTAGAAAAGGAAGGAGATTGGCACCGGACCGTCTACAGTGACTGTCCGGTGGCGCACCGGACAATCCGGTGCGCCACTCGACAGAAGGCAAGGATAGCCTTCCTTGTTGGCCTCCAACGGCTCCTAGCTGCCTTGGAGCTATAAAAGGGACCCCTAGGCGCATGGAGGAGTTACCCAAGCATTCAAGAAACATTCTAAGACTTCTAGACTCCAACTTTACGCATTCGATTCTTTGTGATAGTGACTTGAGCTCCATTTGAGTTGTGAACTTCGTGCGTTGCGTTTTGAGCTCAAGTTATGACTTGTGTGCGTGATTGTGCTGTGATTTGAGTCTTGTGTGTTGCTCTCACCTCCCTTACTTCTGTACTTCTTTTGTGATCATCATTGTAAGGGCGAGAGGCTCCAAGTTGTGGATATTCCTCGCAAACGGGAGAAAGACTAAGAAAGGAAAAATCGTGGTATTCAAGTTGATCATTGGATCACTTGAAAGGGGTTGAGTGCAACCCTCGTCCATTGGGATGCCACAACGTGGAAGTAGGCAAGTATTACTTGGCCGAACGACGGGATAAAAATCGCGTGTCTCTTGTGTGCTTTCACTTTGATTGTCTGTGTTCACAAGAACTCGCTTCAAGCTACTTAGCCGTTCTAACTTTCATAACTAAGTTTTGTGGCTATTAGTGTTGAATTTTACAGGATCACCTATTCACCCCCCTCTAGGTGCTTTCAATTGGTATCAGAGCCGTTCTCTTCACATAAGGGACTAACCACCCGAAGAGATGAATCCTAAGGGAAAGGGGATGGTGGTCAACAACAAGGAGAAGGTGTCCCTCTTCAACGAGCCAAGGGATGACAAGCCCACTGACTCAGGATCGAGTCACAAGAAGAGGGACGGGAAGAAGAAGAGGCGCATCAAGAAGATCATTTACTATGACAGCGACGCCTCCTCTTCTTCACCAAGAGACGACGACGACGATGACTCGTCTAAAAAGAAATCGTACATTGTGACGAATCTGTCGACGGAATACATTACAATCATTAGTGGCATGAGAAAATGAATTATGCCACTTGTAGTATGCACGACGTTTTAGCTCGTCGGCGGATGGAACAGTATGATTTATTTTAATGTTGCCATTTTTTAGTAATTCATCAAATATTTTATCACATTTACCAACATTAAATGTAAACTTAACTTCCTCTTCCTGTTTCTTTTGAACCGGCTGCAAGGAAGAACAAGCCGAAGATTTGGCCTGCTTTGGCCAAACCATTTCAGCAGCATATACCTCTGTAGATTCGTCGTCCGAGCTACTTTGGTCACACTCTACTATATGGACATTGTGACGAATGGTTTTGGCAGTCTCTTTGCTTCGACTTTCACAAGCCAAAGCTCTCTGGTGTAATTGTGCTAGCATGAAAAATTAGATGCCTTCTAGTCTTTCTTTTAAATAATATCTCGGTCCATTAAGGCTAATCCTGCTAGCTATTTTTCTGCTAAGTGTATTTGGAAGCATCGGTTTCTTGTATCCCGAAACCTCCGGATGTATTCATTAACCGATTCGTCCTTCCCTTGTCACAGTGCCACTAGGTCTACCGGATCTAATTCATAATCACCGGAAAAGAAGTGATCATGGAAATTTTGCTCTAACTCCCCCCATGACAAAATAAAATTAGGAGGTAAAGTGGCGTACCACGCAAACGCGGCTCCCATTAAAGACAATCCGTGTGATTGGTTCTCTTCCCTGTCGATCCTGGCTCACGCTAGTCAGCCAGGCTATAGGTGGCCTGGTTTCATCTATGCAACTGTTCAATGTTTGGTTACTTGATTTAATTTAGCCTGGCTACTATGAGACATTGTTTGGTTGCTTGTATCAAAACATGAACTAGAGAAAAATTTACAAATAAATCTTCAAATTTTATACAACATATATGATCTAGTTTTGTCCGAAAAAATATCAAAAATACAAATACGAAATCGGTTCAGTGATTAAATCTTTTAATTGGAAAATATAATTAAAAAACAAACTAAACAATCTTTTAGTAGAACGTGTCGCTGCATCCCACTGTCCTGGCCGCGCAGATGCTCAGATTGGGCATCGCCAGCCGGCCTGGCTCAGGCCTCCTATTTGCATCTATGTAGCCTGACTCAGTAGAGATATCAACCAAACTAACTATGATTTAAGGATCCGCGGCTGCAGCTTCTGCACTCAGCCACCCAACCAAACACACGGAATGAAAATAAACGCACGTGAAATGCTTCTGCGTCGGCCAATTCTCCTAATTGTGCTAAGAACTGGCCTATGTGTTCGCGCGTGTTTTTTCCTTGGTCACCCGAAAATTTTGCGAATTCGGGTATCCTGGTTCCCTGGGGGTATGGGTGGTTATCAACTCGGTTGTCATAAGGTTTCCGATATGATTGCCTCCCAGGCACCATGCTTACTCCGAGCTTATCTCGGAACGCCCCGGCTATTTCCTCCCTCACTATATCGATGGCAGCCGGTGAGAGACCACCGGCTCTCTGGTCAAACATAGGTGGGGTTGGCTGGATATTAGCATGTTGTCTTCCCCCCATTGGTTTGAGCTATGTGGTGCATTGCCATTTGCCCTATATGGCTCATAGGATTGATCGTTCCTTTCCGGCCTTCTAAGCGGGGCCGGAAAGCTTTCCTGGGCTCGGGATTTTGTATTAATGGGCTGATGCATCGCATAGTGTGATGGGAAGTGTTGCTGGGACGGGTGAGGATTCAAGTAACAATCCTCCTCAAATAAGTCATGCACGGACTGTCTGGACATTGGCCCGGACCGTCCGTGATTATATGCGGACCGTCCGACTGGGTAGTTTAGATTATGTGCCATATGTTGTGGCTCGGGTGCATGTCTAGGTAACTCATTAAAAATGGGCCCGGCTGTGGCTGGCCCGGACGGTCCACGCTCACGGGCGGACGGTCTGGACATGTGCAGATCGGCTGATTTACTGCCGATTTGCGGTTGCTCAGGGTATGTGTCCATCGGCATCCCATAAAGGGGTTGTGACTGGTCGTGACAACCTATAGCCGATGTATTACGCGTGTTACCCCCTAATTCAACCTCGTGCGAAGGAAAATTTGCTATACTAGATTTATCAAATGCACGTACTAGTCTCCTATAATCGTTTTGCATACCCCCCTATGATATTTTATATTTGTTCACGTTGTTCATCTACATAATTCCTAAGAGATTGTAGCTCGTTTGTATTACTTATATTGGGGATATCTGGTGTGGGTCGGAGCGAAGCCGGATCCGTCGCCCGTTGTCGGACAACCTTATTGTTCCTGTCCACCTTGAAGTTGGCCAGAAACTTTGCTCTCGCCTCTTGAATCAGCTGCTCCTTATGCTCCTCGAACTGGAGCTGTTCGTCAGCCGGCAAGGTTTCCTAAGTCGGCTCTATAATGTTGCTAGGGGAGACTTCAGAACTATCCCTTGAACCGGCCATTGAGGGTCGATTTGATGGGTCTAGATGTGTTCTCCCAGCGGAGTCGCCAAAAAGTATGTTGACACCTTTTTAGGGCGCCAATCACTCAACACGAACCAGCGGCGGTGCTCTCTGCACAGGGGCGGATGGTCTGCGGCCTGGCACGAGGCTAGGGTTCCTGCCTGACGTCCGGACGGTCCGTGCCCTGTGGCCGGACGGTCCTCGCGTGCGCAGGGGCGGCGAAAGATCGTCGGCGGCGCCTGGATCTCGCTCCCGAGAGGGACCCCATTGGGGAGGAGAGATCTTAGGTGATGTCTAGGCTCGGCAGGCCGACCTAGACTTCTCTAATCGACGTAGAGTCGAAAAGAAGCGAAGAATTTAGGGATTGGAAGGCTAAACTAGAACTAGATTAGAACTACTCTTAGGAAATAAATGTGAAATAGAAGTGTTATTGATTCGATTGATCATTACAAATTGGCCGTATACCTCTCTATTTATAGAGGAGGGGGCTGGACCCTTTATAAAACTAATTTCTGAGCTAATTCCGTGAATCTAGCTAACAACCATAGCACAAAACTCGGAACCTTAAACTGCTCTGCGCACGGCTGCACGCACGGACCGTTCGATCCACAGGCGCAGCTGTCCGAAACAAGGACCGTTTGGCATCAGGGCCGGACCGTCCGGCCTCTCAATTTGCCAACAGCTTGGCTTCTTGGCCAATTCAGAGATGGAGTGTGCACTGCCTCGACGCGCGTTCTGGCAGGCGGCTGGCGCACGAGCATGTGAGCGCCGTCATCATCATCATCCAACGGCTTCCAACTGCTGATCTAGGATCCTAGGTTCATCTCATCACACGTCTCACCTCATCATCAATATTAGCGTGCTCCAAAATAGCCAAATCTTGTTTTAAGTAGTCATTCGCGCGCCAAGACTGGCTTATTAACTGCTAATCTTTTTTTTACAGCTGGTCGTGTAACATGAGTTTTGTGCACGGATCCTATAGCCACCTGTGTATTCATTGACAAATTAGTCAGTTGTGCATAGGTCGGCAACACTAGAAGAGTAGTACGTACTTTTCCTCACGGATCCGTAAACTAATAAAGTTGGCGGATATAATCAACTCCATGTGATCTAATCAAACATACTAGTACATATAGCTCTAGCAGGCTAGGTACTAGCTATCGTTGGATTTCAGGATCCGGCGGAGAATACGTTAATAATGCCGGGAAGAACAAATACTCTATACATCGAAGTGTTAAAAGATCACTTGATGATTAGTGTAATCAAAGGCGAAGCCAGGATTTAAGTTTGGGAGGGGACAAATCAGATTGAGTCAGGCTGCCAGAGGATATTTTGTATTATTTACCTGATGATTAGTTAGAAAATTAGTGATTCATATGGAATTAGAGGAGGATTAGGGGGACATTGTTCCCCTCTGCCCCTCCCTGACGTCGCCCCTGTTGTACACTAATCATCAAGTGAAGATTAGAAGAAGGCCTAGAGCACCACTTGCACGTGAAGAAGGCCCAGAGCTATCCATGGAGTTAACTGACCAGGAGTAGAAGGGCGCTTCTCAATACATCGGTAAAAGCACTCGTGCACCAATGGGAGTTTGTGTCCTAATCATATTTAAGCTTCCACATTTATGTTATTGTATCTTGGTTGTGCGTTTTACCTTCCTAGCTTAGTTAGACTTGAGGATAGGTTTGAAACAAAGGTTGCATAACTCCGATGCGGCAGGGATAGCAAAAAGGACTTATGTTAACATAATCTAGTCTCTGGTCACCAGAATTAACTATATAAATTTATGTTTGTCTTTCTCAATAAATAAGGGCTAGTTTGAGAGTCCAAATACCGGAGGGGATTGGAGGGGCTAAAATCTCACTACCGGAATCGCCGCCTTTGCCGAGTGCCTGAAGCACTCGGCAAAGCCTTAAAAACACTCGGCAAAGGCTTTGCCGAGTGTCGCACTCGGCAAAGAAGGCTCGGCACACAGTGCATCGACAAAGCCTTCTTTGCCGAGTACTTTTTCTCGGGTACTCGGCAAAGAAAAGCAGCCGTTACGGCGCCGGGTGACGGAGACGGCGTCTTTGCCGAGTGTCCCGGGTGACACTCGGCAAAGGAGTTACCTTTGCCGAGTGTCTGACCGACAACACTCGGCAAAGAATCCATTTTTGCCGAGTGCCACCTAAGACACTCGGCAAAGAACCCGCCAGAGAGGGTCCCCATGTCAGGTTCTTTGCCGAGTGCTAGGTACGGCTTTCTCACGGTGAATGGCATCAAAGTGTTTCTATGCTTCACCATCGGATGCGTGCACCATCTTGTCAGGATTGTATCATTTTCCATTTTTGTGCCATGTCATCTGTTTCGCGGATTCCTCTGTCATGTACAGACGCTGGATCCTCGGTATGAACGGAAGGTGTCATAGGATTGTCAAGGGGATGTCGAGCTGCCTCTTCTGTCCATCACCAGAGTCTACCTCCATGAACCTAGACGATTTACACTTGGGACAGTACTTTGCCTCCGCGTATTCTTTCCTAAATAGCACGCAGCCCTCCGGACAAGCATGAATCTGCTCATACGTCATCTTGAGTGCACGAAGTAGTTTCTGTGCCTCGTACATGCTCTTTGGCAGAACGTGATCATTCGGAAGCAGGCTCCCAATAATGCGTCTCTACTCATGTTGTACTGCGACTTGAACGTCATTACACGCCCAATGGCATCCAGTTGAGAAACCTTTGTCTGGCCGTGAAGGGGCTTATGTGCCGCGTCGAACATGTCGTAGAACGCCTTTGCATACGGCTCTAGCTCGTCATCCATACATCCTCCCGTGTACTGTGTCTCCTGATAGTCGTTCAACATATCCGCTACCCCCGCATCCGCGTCATAATCCTCGACACGTTGTCTCAGCACCTCCTCTCTCGTACGATGCGCTTCACCATGAAATATCCACCGATTATAGCCCGGCGTAAATCCATTCTTCCAAATATCCACCCATTATAGCCCGGTTTTCTTTTCTAGTTTGCACATTTGCTGCACGGGCATAGAACTAGACTCGCTCCTTTAGCAGCTTCGTCATATGCCCGTTCCACGAAATCATCGGACTTTCTAATCCATTCAGTGGTGACATCGTTCCTTTCTCTACGGCCCGTGTACATCCACTCACGGTCCTCCATCCTCTAACAGAAAATTTCGGCAGCACCTCCTCTGCACGGGGAGGTTTCAAAATCCTGCAAATAAAACTATCAGCACGATGGCTGACATCCACACATAATTCAACGGCACGATGGCCGGCAATCAACAATACTACATATTAACCTAATCATACACGTACATAAATTTAACACAACAAAACTACATATTAACCTAATCATACACGTATATAATTAACTCAATATTAAACCTAATCATACCCGGCGGGCGGGACGACGGGTCGCGGGCGAACCGACGGGTCGCGGTCGAGACGGCGGGGTGCGGGCGAGACGACGGGTCGCGGACGAGACGGCGGGTCGTGGGCGAGGCGGCGGGGGCATGACGGGGGCACGGCGGGGGCACGGCGTACGGCGCGGGCACGGCGGGTGCACGGCAGGGGCACGACTTGGGCACGACGAGGGCGTGGGCGTGAGCGAGGCGGGGGCGCGGTGGCACGGCGAGGTGGCAGGGGCGCGACGGTGTGACGGCGTCGATGAAAGGGAAATGTGCTCTTGGGCAATTTCTAAGTATTTTGGTGATTTAGTATCCAACACAAGTGCCTAAGTGTAAAATGGTGGACAAAGTACAAATCAAGGATAAAGGTATGTTTCTCAGACTTAGTACATTGTTTTAGAGACTAATGTATTGTGTCTAAGTGCTGGAAAAAGGAAAAATCGAATTGGAATTGTCTTGGCTCGAGCAGCCAAGACTCTGCTCAGTCTAGGAGCACCGGACTGTCCGGTGGTGCACCGGACAGTGTCCGGTGCACCAGGCTGGCTCGAGCGAACTGGCCGCTCTCGGGAATTCACCGGCGACGTACGGCTATAATTCACCGGACTGTCCGGTGTGCACCAGACTGTCCGGTGAGCCAACGGTCGGCCGGGCCAACGGTCGGCCGCGCGATCTACGCGGGACACGTGGCCGAGCCAACGGCTAGAAGGAGGCACCGGACTGTCCGGTGCGCCAACGGCTCTCAGGCTGCCAACGGTCGACTGCGCCATTTTTGGAAGGAAATCGGGCACCGGACAGTGTCCGGTGTGCACCGGACTGTCCGGTGCACCAGTCGACAGAAGGCAAGATCAGCCTTCCTTGAATGCTCTCAACGGCTCCTAGCTGCCTTGGGGCTATAAAAGGGTCCCCTAGGCGCATGGAGGAGTACACCAAGCATTCCTACAACATTTCTAAGCACCAAGACCACGATTCCGCGCATTTGTTTCATTGTGATAGCATATAGAGCTCTAGTGGAGTTGTGAACTCATTGAGTTGTGTTGCGAGCTCTTGTTGCGACTTGTGTGCGTGTTGACACTCTGATTCTTGTGTCTTGTGTGCGTTGCTAATCCTCCCTTGCTCTGTGCTTCTTTGTGAACTTCAAGTGTAAGGGCGAGAGGCTCCAAGTTGTGGAGATTCCTCGCAAACGGGATTGAGAAAAGCAAGCAAAACACCGTGGTATTCAAGTGGGTCTTTGGACCGCTTGAGAGGGGTTGATTGCAACCCTCGTCTGTTGGGACGCCACAACGTGGAGTAGGCAAGCGTTGGTCTTGGCCGAACCACGGGATAACCACCGTGCCATCTCTGTGATTGATTTCTTGTGGTTATTGTGTTTTGTTGAGACTCATCTCTAGCCACTTGGCATTTACTGTGCTAACGCTTAACCAAGTTTTTGTGGCTTAAGTTTTCAAGTTTTACAGGATCACCTATTCACCCCCCCCCTCTAGGTGCTCTCAATTGGTATCAGAGCCGTTCTCTTCACAAAGGGACTAATCGCCCGAAGAGATGGATCCTAAGGGGAAGGGAATCATGATCAATGACAAAGAGAAGGAGTCTTTCGTCAACGAGCCGAAGGATGACAAGCCTACCGACTCGGGCTCGGGCCATAGACGGAAAGATGGGAAGAAGAAGAAGACAAGGCGCATCAAGGAAATTGTCTACTACGACGACAGCGATGAGTCTACCTCTTCCCAAAAGGACGACGACCACAACGACTACGAGAGAAGAAAACCGGTTAATTCGAACTTTTCTTTTGACTACTCTCGTATTCCGCAAAGTACAAATACTCATTTGCTCTCCATTCCACTTGGCAAACCTCCTCACTTTGATGGAGAGGACTACGGATTTTGGAGCCACAAAATGCGTAGTCACCTATTCTCTCTCCATCCGAGCATATGGGAGATTGTGGAAAGTGGAATGAAGTTCGATAGCTCGGATAGTCCTATTTTCATTAATGAACAAATTCATAGAAATGCACAAGCCACTACTGTGTTGTTAGCCTCCTTGTGCAGGGACGAGTACCATAAAGTGAGCGGCTTGGACAATGCCAAGCAGATCTGGGACACCCTCAAGATTTCTCATGAGGGGAACGACGTCACCTTGCTCACCAAGATGGAGTTGGTGGAGGGCGAGCTTGGATGGTTCGCGATGATAAGGGGCGAGGAGCCAACCCAAACATACAACCGGCTCAAGACCCTTATCAACAAAATAAGGAGCTACGGAAGCACACGATGGACGGACCACGACGTCGTCCGACTGATGCTAAGGTCCTTTACCGTTCTTGATCCTCATTTGGTGAATAATATTCGTGAGAATCCCAGGTACACCAAAATGTCGCCCGAAGAAGTCCTTGGAAAATTCGTAAGCGGGCGAATGATGATCAAGGAGGCGAGGTACGTGGACGACGCGTTGAACGGTCCAATCCATGAGCCTCAACCCATTGCTCTCAAGGCAACAAGGAGCAAGGAGGCGTTACCTAGCAAGGTAGCGCAAGTTGAGGCGGCAGGGCTAAACGATGAAGAAATGGCCCTCATCATCAAGCGCTTCAAGACGGCGCTTAAGGGACGCAAGGGACAGCCAAGCAAGACCAAAGCCAAGGGGAAGCGCTCATGCTTCAAATGCGGTAAGATTGGTCATTTTATTGCTAACTGTCCCGACAATGATAGTGATCAGGATCAAGGGAACAAGAGGGAGAAGAAGAAGAACTATAAGAAGGCAAAGGGCGAGGCACATCTTGGCAAGGAGTGGGATTCAGATTGCTCCTCGTCCGACTCTGACAATGAAGGACTCGCCGCCACCGCCTTCAACAAGTCATCCCTCTTCCCCAACGAGCGTCACACATGCCTTATGGCAAGGGAGAAGAAGGTATGTACTCGAAACTCTACTTATGCTTCTTCAAGTGAGGACGAATCTAATGATGAGGATGAAATAGATTATTCATGTTTATTTAAGGGCCTAGATAGAACCAAGGTAGATAAAATTAATGAATTAATTGATGCCTTGAATGATAAGAATAGGCTTTTAGAAAAACAAGAGGACTTGTTGTATGAAGAACATGACAAATTTGTAGAAGCACAAAAATCTCATGCCTTAGAAGTTAAGAGAAATGAAATGCTTTCTTGTGAATTATCTTCTTGCCATGAGACAATTTCTAGCTTAAGGAGCATTAATGATGATTTGAATGCTAAGTTAGAAATAGCTAGTAAATCAACAACTTGTGTAGAAAATATTGTTATTTGCAATAGATGTAAAGATTTTGATATTGATGCTTGTAGTGAACACATAGCTTCTATTGCAAAGTTAAATGATGAAATGGCTAGTCTTAATGCCCAACTTAAGGCTAGCAAAAGTGATTTTGATAAACTAAAATTTGCTAGGGATGCCTACACGATTGGTAGACACCCCTCAATTAAGGATGGGCTTGGCTTCAAGAGGAAAGCCAAGAACTTAACAAGCCATAAGGCTCCCATCTCCGCCAAGGAGAAAGGGAAGGCCCCTATGGCAAGTAGTACTAAAAAGAACCATGCTTTTATGTACAATGATAGAAGACAGTCTCATAGGAGTTGTAATGCTTTTGATTCACATGCCTATGATTCTTATGCTATGTTTGCTCCCAGTTCTTCCTATATGCATGATAGAGATATGCCTAGGAAAAATATTCATCATGTGCCTAGAAAGAATATTGTTCATGTTCCAAGGAAAGTTATGAATGGACCCTCTACAATTTATCATGCTTTAAATGCTTCCTTTGCTATTTGTAGAAAGGATAGGAAGATAGTTGCTAGGAAATTAGGGGCAAAATGCAAGGGTGATAAAACTTGCATTTGGGTCCCTAAGACAATTGTGACTAACCTTGTAGGACCCAACAAGAGTTGGGTACCTAAGACCCAAGCCTAAATTTGCCTTGCAGGTTTATGCATCCGGGGGTTCAAGCTGGATTATCGACAGCGGATGCACGAACCATATGACAGGGGAAAAGAAGATGTTCACCTCCTACGTCAAGAATAAGGATTCCCAAGATTCAATCATATTCGGTGATGGGAACCAAGGCAAGGTGAAAGGTTTAGGCAAGATTGCAATATCAAATGAGCAATCTATATCTAATGTGTTTTTAGTTGAGTCTCTTGGATATAATTTACTATCTGTCAGTCAATTATGTAATATGGGATATAATTGTTTATTTACAAATGTAGATGTGTCTGTCTTTAGAAGATGTGATGGTTCACTAGCTTTTAAGGGTGTACTAGACGGCAAACTTTATTTAGTTGATTTTGCAAAAGAGGAGGCCGGTCTAGATGCATGCTTAATTGCTAAGACTAGCATGGGCTGGCTGTGGCATCGCCGCTTAGCACATGTGGGGATGAAGAACCTTCACAAGCTTCTAAAAGGAGAACACGTGATAGGTTTGACTAACGTGCAATTCGAAAAAGATAGACCTTTTGCAGCTTGTCAAGCAGGTAAACAAGTGGGAGGAGCACATCACAGCAAGAATGTGATGACCACTTCAAGACCTCTGGAGCTGATGCATATGGACCTCTTCGGACCCGTCACCTATCTGAGCATAGGAGGAAGTAAGTATGGTCTAGTTATTGTTGATGACTTTTCCCGCTTCACTTGGGTGTTCTTTTTGCAGGATAAGTCTGAAACCCAAGGGACCCTCAAGCGCTTTCTAAGGAGAGATAAAAATGAGTTTGAGCTCAAGGTGAAGAAGATAAGAAGCGACAACGGGTCCGAATTCAAGAATCTTCAAGTGGAGGAGTTCCTTGAGGAGGAGGGGATCAAGCACGAGTTCTCCGCTCCCTACACACCTCAGCAAAATGGTGTGGTAGAGAGGAAGAACAGGACGCTCATTCATATGGCGAGGACTATGCTTGGAGAGTTCAAGACCCCCGAGCGTTTTTGGTCGGAAGCCGTGAACACGGCTTGCCACGCCATCAACAGGGTCTACCTTCACCGCCTCCTCAAAAAGACTTCATATGAGCTGCTAACTGGTAACAAACCCAATGTGTCTTATTTTCGTGTATTTGGGAGCAAGTGTTATATTCTTGTGAAGAAAGGTAGATCTTCTAAATTTGCTCCCAAAGCTGTAGAAGGGTTTTTATTAGGTTATGATTCAAATACAAAGGCATATAGGGTCTTCAACAAATCATCGGGTTTGGTTGAAGTCTCTAGCGACGTTGTATTTGATGAGACTAATGGCTCTCCAAGAGAGCAAGTTGTTGATCTTGATGATGTAGATGAAGAAGACGTTCCAACGGCCGCGATACGCACCATGGCGATTGGAGATGTACGGCCTCAGGAACAATTGGAGCAAGATCAACCGTCTTCCTCAACTATGGTGCTTCCCCCAACCCAAGATGACGAACAGGTACCTCAAGTGGAGGCGCATGATCAAGGGGGAGCACAAGATGTTCAAGTTGAAGAGGAAGAAGCACCTCAGGCACCTCCAACCCAAGTTCGAGCGACGATTCAAAGGGATCATCCCATCGACCAAATATTGGGTGATATTAGCAAGGGAGTAACTACTCGTTCAAGATTAGTTAATTTTTGTGAGCATTACTCCTTTGTCTCTTCTATTGAGCCTTTCAGGGTAGAAGAGGCCTTGCTAGATCCGGACTGGGTGTTGGCCATGCAGGAGGAACTCAACAACTTCAAGCGCAATGAAGTTTGGACGCTGGTGCCTCGTCCCAAGCAAAATGTTGTGGGAACCAAGTGGGTATTCCGCAACAAACAGGACGAGCACGGGGTGGTGACAAGGAACAAAGCTCGACTTGTGGCAAAAGGTTATGCCCAAGTCGCAGGTTTGGACTTTGAGGAGACGTTCGCTCCTGTGGCTAGGCTAGAATCAATTCGTATTTTGCTAGCATATGCCGCTCACCATTCTTTCAGGTTGTATCAAATGGATGTGAAGAGCGCTTTCCTCAACGGGCCGATCAAAGAGGAGGTGTACGTGGAGCAACCCCCTGGTTTCGAGGATGAACGGTACCCCGACCACGTGTGTAAGCTCTCTAAGGCGCTCTATGGACTTAAGCAAGCCCCAAGAGCATGGTATGAATGCCTTAGAGACTTTTTAATTGCTAATGCTTTCAAGGTCGGGAAAGCCGATCCAACTCTTTTTACTAAGACTTGCGATGGTGATCTTTTTGTGTGCCAAATTTATGTCGATGACATAATATTTGGTTCTACTAATCGAAAGTCTTGTTAAGAGTTTAGCAGGGTAATGACGTAGAAATTCGAGATGTCGATGATGGGCGAGTTGAACTACTTCCTTGGGTTCCAAGTGAAGCAACTCAAGGACGGCACTTTCATCTCCCAAACGAAGTACACGCAAGACTTGCTAAAGCGGTTTGGGATGAAGGACGCCAAGCCCGCAAAGACGCCAATGGGAACTGACGGACACACCGACTTCATCAAAGGAGGTAAGTCCGTTGATCAAAAAGCATACCGGTCTATGATAGGGTCTTTACTTTATTTGTGTGCTAGTAGACCGGATATTATGCTTAGCGTATGCATGTGTGCTAGATTTCAATCCGATCCTAAGGAGTGTCACTTAGTGGCTGTGAAGCGAATTCTTCGATATTTAGTCGCTACGCCTTGCTTCGGGATCTGGTATCCAAAGGGGTCTAACTTTGACTTGATTGGATATTCAGATTCCGACTATGCTGGATGTAAGGTCGATAGGAAGAGTACATCGGGGACGTGCCAATTCTTAGGAAGGTCCCTGGTGTCGTGGAACTCTAAGAAACAAACCTCCGTTGCCCTATCCACCGCTGAGGCCGAGTACGTTGCCGCAGGACAGTGTTGCGCGCAACTACTTTGGATGAGGCAAACCCTCCGGGACTTTGGCTACAATCTGAGCAAAGTCCCACTCCTATGTGACAATGAGAGTGCTATCCGAATAGCGGAAAATCCTGTTGAGCACAGCCGCACAAAGCACATTGACATCCGGCATCACTTTTTGAGAGACCACCAGCAAAAGGGAGATATTGAAGTGTTTCATGTTAGCACCGAGAACCAGCTAGCTGATATCTTCACTAAGCCTTTAGATGAAAAGACCTTTTGCAGGCTGCGTAGTGAGCTAAATATCCTAGATTCGAGGAACTTGGATTGATTTATAGCATACATGTGTTTATGCCTTTGATCATGTTCCTTATGCATTTTGTTGCTCACTATGGTGCTCAAGTTGTACAATCACTTCCCGGACCTCACAAGTCCTTGTGCAAGTGATGCACATATATAGGGGGAGTTGTGCTACAACTTGACCCTTTGAGACTAACCGTTTGCTTGAGTTTGCTTGATTTAGTCTCAAAGGAGTTTTGAAAGGGAAAAGGTGGACTTGGACCATGAAAGACTTCCACTGCACTCCGATGAGAGGGTAACTAATTCCAAGTTCATCTCACATCCTCTTATTGCCTTTGTGTTCTCATTTGAAGATTTTGGTGAGGCAATGGGGTTAACGGGCCAAGATTGATCCCGTTTTGGTGCTTGATGCCAAAGGGGGAGAAAATAAAGGCCAAAGCAATAGATGGATCAGCTACCACTTGAGAAATTTTGAAAATAGTAGATTAGAGCTTTTGGTTTGTCAAAACTCTTTTGTTGTCTCTTATGTCAAAAGTTGGCCTCTTGTGGGGAAAAATGTTGATTATGGGAAAAAGGGGGAGTTTTTGAATCTTGACTCAATTTCTCTTGGAATGACTCTCCTTATGTTTTAACTAGTGTGTTTGACTTAGAGATAGGAATTTGAGGTTGATTTGCAAAAACAAACCAAGTGGTGGCAAAGGATGATCCATATATGTCAAAATTGAATCAAAACAATTTTGGGTTCTTATTTGAATTGATTTTGCACTTGTTCTACTTGCTTTATGTTGTGTTGGCATAAATCACCAAAAAAGGGGAGACTGAAAGGGAAATGTGCTCTTGGACAATTTCTAAGTATTTTGGTGATTTAGTATCCAACACAAGTGCCTAAGTGTAAAATGGTGGACAAAGTACAAATCAAGGATAAAGGTATGTTTCTCAGACTTAGTACATTGTTTTAGAGACTAATGTATTGTGTCTAAGTGCTGGAAACAGGAAAAATCGAATTGGAATTGTCTTGGCTCGAGCAGCCAAGACTCTGCTCAGTCTAGGAGCACCGGACTATCCGGTGGTGCACCGGACAGTGTCCGGTGCGCCAGGCTGGCTCGAGCGAACTGGCCGCTCTCGGGAATTCACCGGCGACGTACGACTATAATTCACCGGACTGTCCGGTGTGCACCGGACTGTCCGGTGAGCCAACGGTCGGCCGGGCCAACGGTCGGCCGCGCGATCTGCGCGGGACACGTGGCCGAGCCAACGGCTAGAAGGAGGCATCGGACTGTCCGGTGTGCACCGGACATGTCCGGTGCGCCAACGGCTCTCAGGCTGCCAACGGTCGACTGCGCCATTTTTGGAAGGAAATCGGGCACCAGACAGTGTCCGGTGTGCACCGGACTGTCCGGTGCACCAGTCGACAGAAGGCAAGATCAGCCTTCCTTGAATGCTCTCAACGGCTCCTAGCTGCCTTGGGGCTATAAAAGGGTCCCCTAGGCGCATGGAGGAGTACACCAAGCATTCCTACAACATTTCTAAGCACCAAGACCTCGATTCCGCGCATTTGTTTCATTGTGATAGCATATAGAGCTCTAGTGGAGTTGTGAACTCATTGAGTTGTGTTGCGAGCTCTTGTTGCGACTTGTGTGCGTGTTGACACTCTGATTCTTGTGTCTTGTGTGCGTTGCTAATCCTCCCTTGCTCTGTGCTTCTTTGTGAACTTCAAGTGTAAGGGCGAGAGGCTCCAAGTTGTGGAGATTCCTCGCAAACGGGATTGAGAAAAGCAAGCAAAACACAGTGGTATTCAAGTGGGTCTTTGGACCGCTTGAGAGGGGTTGATTGCAACCCTCGTCCGTTGGGACGCCACAACGTGGAGTAGGCAAGTGTTGGTCTTGGCCGAACCACGGGATAACCACCGTGCCATCTCTGTGATTGATTTCTTGTGGTTATTGTGTTTTGTTGAGACTCCTCTCTAGCCACTTGGCATTTACTGTGCTAACGCTTAACCAAGTTTTTGTGGCTTAAGTTTTCAAGTTTTACAGGATCACCTATTCAACCCCCCCCTCTAGGTGCTCTCAGTCGAGTGCGGCGGTGTGACGGCGTCGAGCGCGGCGGCGTGGAGAGGGCAGCGGCGGCGCGGCGGTGAGAGTGAGAGAGAAAGAAACTTAACATGCGCTATTTACCCGTTCTTTGATACTCGGCAAAGATTTTTTTTAAAATTTTAAAATATTGTTTGCTGAGTGCCAGATCGCTGGCACTCGGCAAAGTCGTCTTCGTCGAGTGTCTCCTGGGCGACACTCAGCAAAGATTCTTTTACTATTCTTTGCCGAGTGTCCCCTGGGCCGACACTCGGCAAAGCCTACTTTGCCAAGTGTCATTTCTAGACACTCGGCAAAGTACATTTTTATTTTATTTATTTTCCCAACCAAATTTTTTATGGTGTGTTCTTACACTATATAGACCTACATGTGCCATTTTGAGACAATTAGAAAAGTGTTTTCTATAGCTAGTAGATTTAGTTCGTTTATTTGAATTTCTTCGAAAAAATCACATTTGAACTGCACGTCCCTCGAAACTTGGAAAACCATGCATGCAAAATGATATCCATACTAGTTAGCACAAGTTACGATCGATTTCAGGAGTGGACCGGAAACTTCAAGCACCATGCTCACTCAACATGGTCATGAACTTGCCATCCAGCTGTTTAAAAATTTTATAAAACATAAAAAAACTCAGAAAATCATAAAACTTGTCCACGTGTCATGATATCATATGTAGAGGCTGTGATAACAAATTTAGAATGTTTGAAGAAAATTGTGAGACATTATGTGTAGAAACCTAAGAGAACTACACATGAAATCATAGAGTTTCAATGTTGATCTCTTAGGTTTGTACACATAGTGCATCACAGCTTTCTCGAAACTTTTTCAAAATTTTATCACGGCCTCTACATATGATATCATGACACATGGACAAGTTTCATGATTTTCTGACTTTGTTTGTGTTTTATACAATTTTTAAACACCTGGATGACAAGTTCACGACCATGTTGAGTGAGCATGGTGCTCGAAGTTTCCGGTCCGCTCCTGAAATCGGTCGTAACTTGTGCTAAGTAGCATGCATATCATTTTTGCATGCACGATTTTTCAAGTTTCAAGTGACCTACAGTTCAGATCTGAATTTTCCAAAGAAATCCAAATAAACGAACTAAATCTACTAGCTATTGAAAACATTGTTATAATTGTCCCAAAATGGTACATGTAGGTCTACATAGTGTAGGAACATACTACAAAAAGTTTAGTGGCCAAAATAAAAAAAAATAAAAATATGCTTTGTCGAGTGTCCACAGAAGACACTCGGCAAAGACTCTCTTTGCCGAGTGCCAGCTATTTGGCACTCGGCTTTTTTATTTTATTTATTTTCCAACCAAATTTTTTGTGGTGTGTTCCTACACTATATAGACCTACATATACCATTTTGAGACAATTCGAAAAGTGTTTTCTATAGCTAGTAGATTTAGTTAGTTTATTTGAATTTATTCGAAAAAATCACATTTGAACTGCACGTCCCTCGAAACTTGGAAAATCGTGTATGCAAAAATGATATCCATGCTAGTTAGCACAAGTTACGACCGATTTCAGGAGCGGACCGGAAACTTCGAGCACCATGCTCACTCAACATGGTCGTGAACTTGCCATCCAGCTGTTTAAAAATTTTATAAACATAAACAAACTCAGAAAATCATGAAACTTGTCCACGTGTCATGATATCATATGTAGAGGTTGTGATAAAAAATTTAGAATGTTTGCAGAAAGTTGTGAGACATTATATGTAGAAACCTAAGAGAACTACACATGAAATCATAGAGTTTCAATGTTGATCTCTTAGGTTTGTACACATAGTGCATCACAGCTTTCTCGAAACATTTTTAAATTTTCATCACAGCCTCTACATATGATATCATGACACATGGACAGGTTTCATGATTTTCTGACTTTGTTTGTGTTTTATACAATTTTTAAACACCTGGATCGCAAGTTCACGACCATGTTGAGTGAGCATGATGCTCGAAGTTTCCGGTCTGCTCCTGAAATCGGTCGTAACTTGTGCTAAGTAGCATGCATATCATTTTTGCATGCACGGTTTTCCAAGTTTCGAGTGACCTGCAGTTCAAATCTGAATTTTCCGAAGAAATCCAAATAAACGAACTAAATCTACTAGCTATTGAAAACATTGTTATAATTGTCCCAAAATGGTACATATAGGTCTACATAGTGTAGGAACATACTACAAAAAGTTTGGTGGCCAAAATAAAAAATAAAAATATGCTTTGCCGAGTGTCCAAAGAAGACACTCGGCAAAGACTGACGGCCGTGAGCTGTAGACGGCCGCTAACGACCCTTTGTCGAGAGCCGTGTTTGTCGAGTGTTTGACGCTCGGCAAAGCAATCTTTGCCGAGTGTGCTTCGCTGTGCCGAGTGTCCTGCACTCGGTAAACAAGCTCTTTACCGAGCGCAGGACTTTGCTGAGTGCGGCGTTCGACAAAATCTTCTTTGCCGAGTGCCCGATAAAAAGCACTCGGCAAAGCCACCGGCACTCGGCAAGGACCCAGATTCCGGTAGTGTCTCCTCCTTATTTAATTTTGAGTAAGCAGAGGATTTTAGCCGATCTAATCTTCTCCGATTTTGTGGCTTCCAAACTAGCCCTAAAGAAGTCTTTAACACCCCCGGTACTAAAGGCGCGTCATCTCTCTCTTGTTGCTATACGCTGGGCGTGGACCAGTGCATGTGGCACGCACTTAAATACGACGTACCTGCCTGATCGACCGAGCTAGTGATAGTGGCGTACTACTACACCTGCGAATGAGTGTAGTACTCCAGTATATATGTAGAGAGAGAGACGCACAAACACACTGTACGTACGTACGTAGGATCCATATATTTGCCGACGTTTGTTGGTCGTTGCGCGCGGATCCATATATATATCGCGGTCGGTCGCAGCAGTAGCTAGCTAGCGGCACGATACGACCGAATTTTTTTGTATTTTAGCCCTTAAACAAAAGTAAAATCACGTTTAGACCTAAAAAATTTTTAAATGCAGTTTTGGACCCTTTGCTCGGCGCCATAGCCTATGGCGCCGAGGTCGTGTTGCGTTGGCACAACCCAGACGCGTGGCGTCGACGTGGAACCGAGCTCGGCGCCACAGATCTTGGCGCCGAGCTCGGTTGTGTTATTAAAATATTTGTTGCAGACATGAGCATAAAGCCCATCTAGCCCACTTGGTAGAGCACAAGGCTTCTAACCATGTGGTCGTGGGTTCAAGCCCCATAGTTTGCATTTTTTTGTTTTTTTTGTTTATGTCGTTGGTGTGTCCGCTTAAATTTATTTCTCGCCTAGATTTTTTTTATCTTTGTTTTGTCACTGAAGTCAGTTCAGCTTATATAATTTACCTATACTTACACTGAAGTTTTGCTAAAAATTTCTAGCCATCTGTCCCTTCCAAGGTGTAAGGGATCAAGAGCAAAAGCCCAATACAGTACAGCTGAATGTCGCCTCGCAACACCGTCGACATGCATGCATGGTCACTCTTTCAGCTGTACACACGTAGCTGGCACGACGTGTGCAGTGCGCGTAGGTATATACGCCCAGATGTAGCACAGGACATACATGTCTTATTGGCATGCATGCATCATCTAGGATGGCAGGGATCGATCGGACCATTTTGTAAATTAAGAAAACGTTAACTTGGTTGAAACCTAGATTAATTTGTATATTCGTGCCGAGAATATATATGGTTTATCGTCTCAGCTAGAGCTAGGAATAATGGCATGCAGACGACATAGGTTATGGCGCCGAGGTACGTGATACGCCGAGATAAAAAAAAATCTAGGCGAGAAATAAATTTAAGCGGACACACCAACAACATAAACAAAAAAAACAAAAAAAATGCAAACTATGGGGCTTGAACCCACGACCACATGGTTAGAAGCCTTGTGCTCTACCAAGTGGGCTAGATGGACTTTGTGCTCATGTCTGCAACAAATATTTTAATAACACAACCGAGCTCGGCGCCAAGATCTGTGGCGCCGAGCTCGGTTCCACGTCGACGCCACGCGTCTGGGTTGTGCCAACGCAACACGACCTCGGCACCATAGCCTATGGCGCCGAGCTGTGTTAGCTCGGCGCCATAGGCTATGGCGCCGAGCAAAGGATCCAAAACTGCATTTAAAATTTTTTTAGGTCTAAACGTGATTTTACTTCTGTTTAAGGGCTAAAATACAAAAAAAAAATCGGACGATACGACGACTACATACAGATACAATACAGCAAAATGCGAGGTGAAAGGACGTATATATCACGCGTCTGCCGTCCGGGGAGGGCTCCTAATCACGCGCACCCACACATGCACCCTGGCCCCACGTGCCAGGCAATTTGGCACTGTTTCGTCGGTGCAGCTGCTAGGGCACCTGCCAAACTCAGAAGGAGCGACAAGTTCTTGCACGCAGATCGATTGCGGGAATTCTCCTACTGGAGAATAATCTCTGCGGCTCTGCCTGGCCGAGCGATCGATGGACCGTCTGTCTGCGTCTGCGTCCGGCGGGGCCGATGAGCCGTCGCCATTGGGGGCAGACCGACCAACCAACCAACTCACACGTCTTGCCCGTCCGGTGATAGATCCCCTGCTGTTGCTGCGCCACCGCTCTCTCCGGCCGCTTCCACGAGCTAGAGTCGATCTGCACGCGGTCGGCTCCATGGCATGGGAGGGTGAGTGTTGAGCTGTGCAGGTGAGAGAGAGCGAGGTGTCATTCGTCGTGTCATCTACGAGCAGCCCAGTGGGCGCGCGCTAGGTGGGCTTGCAGGGCTCTGGTCTATTTCTATTTCACGTTCTTTCTTAAGCCTACGATAGCTTTATTTTACATTCCGTTTTCTTATTAGTTTTATCTGCACTACTGTTTTATTTAGAACAATCTCTGCATATTAAATCAATGCTGCACATATTTTAGGATATATTTTATGTAGTGGTAATATAGTACTCCCTCCGTTTCTTTTTATTAGTCGCTGGATAGTGCAAAATTGCACTATCCAGCGACTAATAAAAAGAAACGGAGGGAGTACCTACTTATCTATTAATATATACAGTTTATGTTGATTGTGCAACTGCAGATAAAGTTGACAAGTTGTCGCATAACTTTATTAACCAACATTAGGTTAACTCCAATAAGGATATGCAAAAGATGGGAATCCTAATACAGCGTTTGGGTTACGCAGTCAGGCAGTCAGCCGAAAGATGAGACCAAATCCATAAAAAAAATCGCGAGAGGATTGATGGATGCAAAGATGATATTATAGAATTTCGAGGAGATGAACTTGTTGTTTCCTAAGGGTAAATCCATTTATCCGTCTCTTCCCTAGCTTCCAGCATTCGATCATATATGAAAAGATAATGTATTCCTGAGCCTGCATGACAGAGGAGTGTGAAAATTATCTTCTAAAGACATTACTGATGAATGCCAGCATTGTGGATTCCTTATTTTTTTTTGCTAAGGAATAGAGGCAGGGGAAAGCCGTCATGGGGGCGTGATTGTTCCAAACATCCTGCCAAAAGAGGATAATGCTTCCATCACCCACACGAGGCATGGCATATCCTCTGAAGTAGGTGAGTAATTGTGTAACATCTCTCCACCAGAAGGGCCCTTTCTTATGAGAGCAGTGGGGGATCTGACCGAAGAATAGTAGGAGTCCCGCACCATATGGACCCAAGGAATGTCCAGTCTATTGTAAAACTTATGAACAAATTTCATCAGAAGGGCCACATTCTGAATTCTCGGATTAAGCACTCCAAGACCACCTTTGTTCTTTAGACAAGTGACCTTATTCCAAGCGATGAGAGAAGTGCCATAACGAGCGAGTTTTAGAAAGTGCAGTTTAGCCAGCCGACATTGAGTCTCATAACTAATGAACTGATTCTACTACATTTAAGGGCGAAAAGAACAACAATAGCCACAGCACCAGCATGTCTCAAAATGGCCTGAACAAATGAACAAAAGCACAGGATCAGCTAAACACGAATTTATTTCAGGCCATTCTTGTACTCAATTCTTAGCACAAATGGAAATAATAATCAGAGTAAAGATTTATACTGATCATACAGCAGTTTCAAGAGTGTAACGCGTATGCCAAATCTCTTTTAGAACCACAATTACAGCAGCACACTAGTATATGAAAAGATTGTCGACAGAGGACAGCAAAAATCGTATGAGAGCTACAGGTTGACACGCAATGATCGCAAGGCAGCTATGGAGAACTGTAAGCGACGACTGCACAGGTCGTGCAAAGAGAAGCATGCTGTGGCCCAGTCATTTACACGGGGAAAGTGTTGCCAAGGGAAGGGAGTACCATGAAAAGTATCTATGGACCACGAGCCTTTGTGAAGCATAAGCATCCTGATGATTGGCCATCAGGTATCATGCCACCGCCTTTGCTCGTGTCCAGAGCCTCTAAAAGCTGCACCACTTCATCCATATCAGGGCGTTTATCAGGGTTTGCATCCCAGCATTTCCGCATAACATTCGCAAATGCGCTTGGGCAGCAGCGAGGAATGTCTGGGCGCAAATTCTGCCGAAAGAAAGAAGAAATAATTTATAAAATGCATACTGTCCTGTGCACATTACATGAGGGAGAGAGAGAGAAAACTAATTGCATATATGCAGTATATATGGAACACAGGGCAAACCTGGTGAACAACGGCAGATGAGACATCGGCAAAACTTAGGTCTGGGTAAGGCATGTCACAGCAATAGATTTCCCATAAACAAATGCCAAAACTATAAACATCACACTTCCTGTTGTATGGCTTACCATCAAGAACCTATAGCACATACAAAGAAACGGGACAGACACTTTATTTTTAGCATGGGAATAACTGAAAATAATCCACATTATGGAACAGAAAAGATTAAAAAAAAGGTCAGTCCAGTAAATACCTCTGGAGCCATATAACCAAGTGTGCCTGTTGCACCAGTCATGTCCTTTGGATTCTGAGCCTCAACACGAGCAACACCGAAATCGGCAATCTTAAGGTTTCTCTGTGGAGTAAGCAGCATGTTTTCGCTTTTCACATCCCGATGTACAATCTTTCTGGAGTGCAGATAGCTCAATCTGCAAAGGAAATCTCCAGACAGTTAGCAGTGGATTCAGAGAAAACAATTCATGGCAGTATTTCAGCTTAAGTGTTATTTACCCTCTGGCCAAATCCAATGCAAGCTGGACCACAACTTTATAAGCAAGCTTCCGTCGGCTATTCTTTATCAAATATTGCTTCAAAGTTCCTCCAGCAAGATACTCTACCACAACACAACATGCTCTTGCTGGCAAATTTGTACGTGCAGCACCATTGGAATTGTTTGATGGAATCTTAAGGTCTGTGGTCCCCATAGATGCACCAACAAACTGCGAGAAAAAACAACACAATGCATTCAAGTACTTCTCCAATAGCACAAAAGGAAAAACTTTTTATGGAAGATACCTGCTATGAACTGGTCATGGGCAAATTTTGGTAATAATCAGCAAGCTAAGGATCAACAGCTTTACTACATAAACAAGCATCTATCCGGAGTTACAGACATGAACATGCACAGGAATTCATGAAAATATTCACCTTTGTAACATTAGGGTGGCTGAGCTTATGCCAAACAGCAACCTCCGTCTTAAATGATGTTCGTAAAGCAGCAGTTTCAGCCTCTGTGGCAAAACCATCTTCTCCCCAATCCAAAAGCTTCACTGCAGTATCACACAATAATCTTACTTATCTGTCCTTGGAATTGTGGACATATAGTGCACACATGTCAGCATGACAATAGCAGATCAATGAAGCATCATAAGTAATTGTGATAATAATATCAAAGAATCCCTATTCAACAGTGAAAGTATGTGGTTGTTAACTTAAGAGAATTGATTAAAAAACAGAAAAAGGAGACCCACCCCACCGAAAGTAAATGATATCATTTATTTATTATTAATGAAGCAATAAGAGGAAGCAAGTGCTCTGTGGTCTAAAACCACAATCTTGTAAGTCAAAGCAATAAATTTTAGATGAAAGCAATTGAATTGGATCAAAAAAATAAAATCTTAATCTAACAAAAATGTAGCACAAAGAGCTTCTGATAGCATTGTCATTTGTCGTGGTCACATATCTATAGCTGATGAACACAACAATGATATCTACTGTATATACTAAAGTTGCACAATGGCTTATTGACGACAAGCACAACAATGGCAAAACTAATCTTGAGAAGGCTACAGGAACATTACATAGTTTGGAAAGATTAAGTGCAAAACATTATTTGCACATCAATCTCCGAATGACGTGAAGATCAATTCGTAGAAGGATAGACGCTTAAAAAGATAAGGAAAAGGAAAAGAGGTCAACATCAAAACATTTCTGACTGGCAATAAATTGATTAAGGGGCATGGGGCAGGAGGACTGCAACCCAAAAGTGAAAAGTAAGAAATAGAGGGAAGAATGGGAACACATGCATACTTTGGGAAGTCGAGAAAGAATATCCTGAAACTATTCGTGCTGCAAGGTCATAAACTAGGAGTATGCAAAGCCACACATGCCCGTCTAAATTCTAGGCATGCGACAAGCTTAAATGTAGTCTAACCAGACCAGTCCATATTTACTATCTTACTGAATTCCTCCATTCAAGCAACAGATTTGTCAGCATTTTAACCACCAACCATTAAGGTCAAATGCACATTCTAAACCATAAGTTTCAGTTAGGAAAAGTTTCTTCTTAAGAAAAAAAAGGCATGCATATCTTAGAGTCCGCAATGTGATAGAACATATGGAGCAGTTGCAAAAGAACAGTAGATACATTGCAAATTCGCAATCAAGCATATGTAGCAGCATCTCAAGCACAAATGATCAAGACAAACCCTGGATTAGACAGAGAAGTGATGCCAGGTATTACTTTCCACAAAAAATCGAATAATAAGGCCTTCCATTCCATAGGTTGGATTGGAATAAACTTCAATAAGTAAGCTACTGGAACTAGTCAGTAGTCACACAGAAGCATTGTTTCAATCATGGGGTATATTGTTTCAGTCATGGGGTATGTTATTTCACCTTGAATCCATAAGACAGCATAAGACTTTTACCAAAGTGAGCCTGTCTGCAACATTATCATACACTTTGAAAGAAGCAGAGCTAGATCAATACCTGCGACGTCCTGTCCATCGTAGGTGCCCCGGTAGACCGTGCCATACGTCCCCTGAGCGATGACATAGCGGATCTCCAGCTTTGCAAGGTCGATCTCCCACTCCTCCTTTGGCCCCTGGGATTTGAGATTGGCTTTGCCCCAGGTCTTGGTGAGCTGGTTCTCCAGCTGGATGTCGAGGCTCGTAAGATCAATCTTGTCTGCACGCACATACGTATCGTTGCTTCCCAAGCTGCCGGACCTCTTCAGCTTCTCCTTCCCCTCGGCCATCTCGCTGGTGCTCGACGCCATCGCCGCAGCGGCCAAAAGTAGCTTTCCGGGAACGATTCCGGGAGGCACAAAACCAAGAGCACACGAACACCTTCACTGGAGATGGGGAACCGGTGTGCTACAGAACATGCTGGAGCACAAGAGACGAAACAGGAACCGGCTTCTCGCCCCCAAGAAGCCACCAATCCAAGAATCGGTAAAGCCTTTTGACCGGAGATAGCTAAAATCTTGGCCGAGACTTGACTGGAGATATGCACCACCAAACAAAATTCCACGAATTAGGCCGTGACCTGGCAGGAGAGGAGATAGACACCGGTGGATCCAATCCAACAAGTAAAGAGAGGATGCAGCTGTACTATACCGACCTAAAGCGACGGTGGCAGGCAGCACGGAGGTGAAGAGCCCCCGGGACCGACCGGCCAGGTTGACCAGCGGTCGACGAAACCGGCAGGAAAGATCGCGAGCTGGAGGCGCCGAACGCCCCGAATCCAATCAAGCAGAGGCCAGGTTGTCCTGAGCCCCCGCCCCGCAAGAACACAAGACCCGGCGGAGCCTCCGGTCGCGGATGGCGCAAATCGGCACCGAATCGGCGCAAGATTACCTCCGGGATGGTAAGGAGAAGTGGATGCGCCGTTGACTTGGCCGGTTTGGCCGGGAGCGGCGGTGCAATTGGCGCTCGGGGCGGGGTGGGGGCGGTTCCGGTGTTGACGAAGCGTAGGCGCGTAGCGAGAGCCGGTTGGGCAAGATGTTTATTGCTAGGGCCACTACCCACCACCGGCAGGAGCTGCGCCCGCTTCGCCTAGGCCTGTCCGGTCGCCTTGGCGCCTTGCCGTCTTGGCGGCTCCTTTGTTCTACGCCGCGTCTCTTGCGGCCGCAAAGGATATGCTGCTTCCCCACGGTCCAAGCTGGACTGCAGACGAGAGATTTTTTCTTTCGCATACGGCATGCGCTCGAGATTATTGCCAGTCATGCCCAAGATGATTGCCAGTCATCTTCATACATGTGGGTCCTCGATTTTCATCTGTCAAAAAGGTTGGCTGCTTTACTTGCCTACTAGTTGGTTTCCTGCTTAAGAAGCCACAGCTTTTCGTTTGAGTTGAAGAACCCCAGTTGTTTGGTTTATTGTCTAACTTGTCACGATTCGCCACATCTAAGATTAGATAAGTTTGACTAAATTATGCATATGTTTAGTTTAATTTAAAGCCACAGTTATGGTAAGATTTTTCTCCTGCTGCGTAGGTCTCACTCGTCAATGACCGATAAAATTGTGACAAGATTCGCTTAGAGCAACTCCATTAGTTCTCTAAAAGACTTCTTAAATCAATAATTTAGGTAGTTAACATGAAAATTATTCTCCAACAGTTCTCTAAATGAACTTTCTAAATTTAACAACTTGTCATCTAACCTCATTTTCTCTCTACATTTGTCAACCATTTAACAACTCCCTAAACAAAAATGTTGACTGCATTATATAGTTTTTGTGACTTATTTTTTATGTGGATAGATACAAAACAAAATTACAACCTATATTTAGAGAACTATTGGAGAACTCACATTTTTTTACTTCAAAAGCCATTTAGCACTTCTTAAATCTGTGATTTAGAGAGCTAAAATTTACATAACTATTGGAGTTGCTCTTAGGCGTGGCAAACTGTGGCGTAGAATTTGAGCGACTAACCTTATGCACATTAGGCAAATGTGACATAACATTGTTTGGCAATTTTTTGGCACCATAGTTATAGAATCAAACAACCCCTAAATTTAGACGGGAAAGTTAGGAAAGTTGTGGCGGAAACCAAACATACAGCTGACAAGTATACTACGAAACAAAATACAAAGATAAATTTATTGGCACCTTTTTTGTGTAAACCTGGTAATTATAATCAAAGTTTGATTTGATCTGTATCCTTTTCAGGACCGCAGGTGCACTCGCATTTCTTATCCTCGCATCGCAGGAACGAAAGCACCAGCCATGGAACCAACCATAAAGCAGGCACACGTACGTCTGGTGTTGCGTACGTCAGGACACGCAGCCCAGCCCTAGACCATGCATGTGTGTGACAGGGACCGAGCTTTTGCTCCCACTACCGGATCATGTGGCGGTGCCGCCTTAAAGCCAAGATCATCCGATCCAGCACCGAAAAAAAAAGATCCCGAATGGCCGGCGATGGAGGATGCATGGCTCTCTGCTAGACAAGACGACGGTGCGCAATGGCGTACGTTCAGAGATTCAGAAAGCTAACTAGAGCTTGCGGCTGAAGCAACTCTTGTGCTACAGAGTGGTTCCGTTCGTTAGTTGGTAGAGGCCCCGGGTAGAGCACGCAGCAACCATGGTCGTCATGGTGGGTGGCGGCCGGCCGGCGCCTGGCGGCCTCTCCTTTTCGCCGGCCGGCCGATTCGGAGCCCACCTCACATCAGATTCAGACAGCCGCCTACATGACTAGCATATTATTACCAAGTGCAGTGTAGTGCCTAGTGGGGGATGAGCGTGAGATAAGGAGTCGTTGATCGTGGGCCCGATTCCTAATTCTTCGCAGCGAATTGCTCTGTTAGCCGATGAAGAAGTTTCTTCCCCTATAAAAATGTAAACAGAAAATTTTCTTCTTTTGACGGATAAACAGGGACGGAGATAGGAAACATTCTCCATCCCCGTTCCTCGTAAGGTCCCGTTAAATTTGTACGTGACGATGTTTTTGTGTACTAGTTAATAATAAAACTAAATAATTATATTGTCAAAATATTACTCATTTTACAAATATATTCATTTTGATGTATATATAATAATTTCTTACTCTGTCAATGTATACAAGTGACAATATTTTACATTAATAATAAAAGATGCATGTCTTAATTATAATTTAAGCGAGAACGTGGTTCCTCGTCGGGGATTTATCCTCACGGCAAACGGGGAGATTTCCGTGATTTTTTTGTTACGGGGATGGAGATAGGGATGGGGAGCTATTCCCCGACGAGAAATTCCTCATTACCATCCCTAATCGTGACTACTCATGCAGCAAAGCAAAGTAAGAAAGTGGTTGTCATAATAAAACCTAGAGAGTAATTCGAGCATCTTATGTTCCTAAATACAAATTTAAGAAGTTCAACGGTTATGTCAAAGATGTGACTAAATTTATAAAGTCCCTATCCAACCTTATATTGTTGCTAAATATAAACCTTATATTGTTGCTAAATGTAGCAAGCTTCTGTTCACTCTCGAAGCATAGATGTATACCAAAAATATTTGGTAACTAAAATAGAGAACTATTGGAGAACACACAAAATTTACTCCATGTTACCATTTAGCAACTCTCTTGTTGGGGGTTCTCTTTGGCCAAATGTCTTCAAAATATTGATTTGTTAATTGTTTCTAAGTATGTTTCAGATATATCAAAAGGATTGACAATTTATGAAAGTACCCTTTGACGGTACTAAGGACTTGGATGTCGCCTAGAGGGGTGAATAGGAAAATATAAAAACTTAAACTCAAATGATTTTTTTACTCTACTCGAAGCGTTAATCACGGCGGAATAAAATAAGTCAAGTAGATCGCGGCAGAATAGAGTCTTTGCCTCAAAATATCATGTACTTCACATAAAGCTTATACCAAAGATAAGTAGAGAAGTGAAAATAAGAAAGCAATGCAAGAGACAAGAGACAAATCATTTTTTCCATGGTTTGCCCAAGCCTGAAATGTTGCCTACATCCACGTTGGAGTTAGCCAACTTGACTCTATTACAACTCCATCCGGTTGCTTAGGTTTATCACCAGTGTGATAAATCGAGTCTTCCACTATCTTAGATGATGGTTGCAATACAATAGAAATGTGACTATCACAAGTTAGCAGCTCTCCGGTAGATGAACAAAACACCAACACTTGTTCAAGGTCATTGCTCACTCTTGCAGCAACACTACACCTCTCTGTTTGGCTAGAACGAACGCCAAACACTAAATCTACAGAGAATACACAAGAGATGAGACAAATATGACTATAAGCACTATTGTGAAAGTCTCCTAGAGGGGGTGGATAGGCGAAATCTGAAATTTATAACTTAATCCACAAACTACAAGCCGGGGTTAGCGTTAGAGCGAATATCAAGTCCGGGAGAGAGGGAAAACAAATCAACCAAGAAAATAAAGCGGATGACACGGTGATTTGTTTTACCGAGGTTTGGTTCCAAAGAACCTAGTCCCCATTGAGGTGGTCACAAAGACCGAGTCTCTTTCAACTGTTTCCCTCTCTCAAACGTTCACTTAGACCGAGTGAGCTTTCTCCTTAATCAAACAGGTCACTTAGACCCCACAAGGACCACCACACACTTGGTGTCTCTTGCTTTGATTACAAGTCACCTAGAGAACAAGAATGAGGAAGAAGAAAGTCAACCAAGCAACAAGAGCAACAAAGAAACACAAGACGATCTTCTCACAAGTCCTAAAATACTAGAGTTGAATTGTGGACTTTGATTGGATCGGAGGCTTTGATTTGTGTCTTGGAGTGTTGTGTATTGCTCTTGTATTGAACGCACTGTTGTGAATGCTTGGATGGTTAGAGTGGAGGTGGTTGTGGGGTACTATAGCCCCCAACCACCAATTCAACCGTTGGGGCAGGCTGTTGTCGATGGGCGCACCGGACAGTCCGGTGCGCCAGCCACGTCACCCAACCGTTAGGGTTCTGACGGTTTCGACCGTTGGAGCTTTGTCTTCATGTGACACCGGACAGGCACTGTTCACTGTCCAGTGCGCCTTCTGGCGGCTGCAATGACTCTGCGCGAACTGTCCACGCACTGTAGCACTTTTGCAGGTGTCCATTACAGTCGATCGTTGCGCTGGAGCCGTTGCTCCGCTGGCACACCGGACAGTCCGATGGCACACCGGACAGTCCGGTGAATTATAGCGGAGCGGCTCTTCTGAAACCCGAAGGTGGCAAGTTTGAAGCCGTATGGCCCTGGTCACCGGACACAGTCCGGTGGCACACCGGACAGTCCAATTTGCCAGACCAGGGTTCACTTCGGTTTCTTTTGCTCCTGTCTTTTTGAACCCTAACTTGTTCTTCTTATTGGTTTATGTTGAACCTTTAGCACCTGTAGAATGTATAATCTAGAGCAAACTAGTTAGTCCAATTATTGGTGTTGGGCATTCAACCACCAAAATCATTTAGAAAAAGGTTAAACCCTATTTCCCTTTCAATCTCCCCCTTTTGGTGATTGATGCCAACACAAACCAAAGCAAATATATAAGTGCAGAATTGAACTAGTTTGTATAAGGTAAGTGCAAAGGTTGCTTGGAATTAACCAATTTATATTTTTTATTAGATATGCATGTTGCTTTTTTTATTTAACATTTTGGACCACGCTTGCACCACTTGTTTTGTTTTTGCAAACTCTTTTTGGAAAATCTTTTCAAAGTCTTTTTGCAAATAGTCAAAGGTATATGAATAAGATTTTGAGAAGCATTTTCAAGATTTGAAATTTTCTCCCCCGTTTCAAATGCTTTTCCTTTGACTTAAACAAAACTCCCCCTGAATGAAATGCTCCTCTTAGTGTTCAAGAGGGTTTTACCAAATTTTTGTAAATACCAATTGAAAGAGATCAAATTCATTTGATACCAATTTGAAAAATTCTTGATTTTTTTTAATTTGGTGGTGGTGCGGTCCTTTTGCTTTGGGCTTAATATTTCTCCCCTTTGGCATTAATCGCCAAAAACGGAGTCTTTTGAGAGCCCTTCTACTTTCTCCTCCACTGGTAAAAAATATGAGTGAAGATTATACCAATTGAAGAGTGGTGTGGAGTAACGGCGAAGGGTAATTGATACCGATAGAGTGAAGTGGAAGCCTTGTCGTCGCCGAAGACTCCATTTCAATCTATGGCTTAGTAGAAATACACTTGAATACACATTAGCCATAGCCTTGGCACATAAATAATAAGAATTATGCATTTGTACCAAAGTGAAAGAGATATGATCAAAGGTATATAAAAGAGCTATGTGTGCAATGTTTCAATCAAAATTCCGAGAATCAAGAATATTGAGCTCATTCCTAAGTTTGGTAAAGGTTTTCTCATCTAATGGTTTGGTGAAGATATCAGCTAATTGTTCCTTGGTGCTAACATAAGCTATCTCAATATCCCCTCGTTGTTGGTGATCCCTCAAAAAGTGATATCGAATGTCTATGTGCTTAGTGCGGCTGTGTTCAACGGGATTATCCGCCATGCGGATAGCACTCTCATTGTCACATAGGAGAGGGACTTTGCTCAATTCGTAGCCTAGTCCCTGAGGGTTTGCCTCATCCAAAGTAATTGCGCGCAACAATGGCCTGCGGCAATGTACTCGGCTTCGGCGGTAGAAAGAGCTACTGAGTTTTGTTTCTTTGAAGCCCAAGACACCAGGGATCTTCCCAGAATTTGACAAGTCACTGATGTGCTCTTTCTATCAATTTTACACCCTGCCCAATCGACATCGGAATATCCTATTAAATGAAAAGTGGATCCCTTGGGGTACCAAAGTCCAAACTTATGAGTATATACTAAATATCTCATGATTCTTTTCACGACCCTAAGGTGAACTTCCTTAGGATCGGCTTGGAACCTTGCACACATGCATAAAGAAAGCATAATATCCGGTCGAGATGCACATAAATAGAGTAAAGATCCTATCATCGACCGGTATACCTTTTGATCTACGGATTTACCTCTCGTGTCAAGGTCGAGGTGCCCATTTGTTCCCATGGGTGTCTTGATGGGCTTGGCGTCCATCATTCCAAACTTGTTAAGTATATCTTGAATGTACTTTGTTTGGCTGATGAAGGTGCCTTCTTGGAGTTGCTTGACTTGAAATCCTAGAAAGTACTTCAACTCCCCCCATCATTGACATCTCCAATTTTTTAATCATGATCCTACTAAACCCTTCACATGTAGATTTGTTAGTAGACCCAAATATGATATCATCAACATAAATTTGGCATACAAACAAATCCTTTGCAATTGTTTTAGTAAAGAGAGTAGGACCGGCTTTACCGACTTTGAAGCCATTAGTGATAAGAAAATCTTGAAGGCATTCATACCATGCTCTTGGGGCTTGCTTGAGCCCATAAAGCGCCTTTGAGAGTTTGTAAATAGGATTAGGGTACTCACTATCTTTAAAGCCGGGAGGTTGCTCAACATAGACCTCTTCCTTGATTGGTCTATTGAGGAAGGCACTTTTCACGTCCATTTGATAAATCTTAAAGACATGGTAAGTAGCATAGGCAAGTAATATATGAATGGACTCAAGCCTAGCTACGGGTGCATAGGTTTCACTGAAATCCAAACCTTCGACTTGTGAATATCCCTTGGCCACAAGTCGAGCTTTGTTCCTTGTCACCACACCATGCTCGTCTTGCTTGTTGCGGAATACCCATTTGGTACCTACAACATTTTGATTAGGACGTGGAACAAGATGTCATACCTCATTCCTCGTGAAGTTGTTGAGCTCCTTTTGCATTGCCAGCACCCAATCTGAATCTCTTAGTGCATCCTCCACGCTGTATGGCTCAATAGAGGACCCAAAAGAGTAATGTTCACAAAAATGAGCGACTCTAGATCGAGTTGTTACCCCCTTATGAATATCACCAAGAATGGAGTTGACGGGGTGATCTCTTTGTATCGCTTGGTGGACTCTTGGGTGTGGCGGTCTTTGACCCAGATCATCTTCTTTGTCTTGATCAACTTCATCTCCCCCTTGATCGTTGTCTTCCTCTTGAGGTGGCTCTTTCTCTTGATCTTCATCTTCATTGTCTTGAGCCTGTTCCTCATCTTGAGTTGGAGGGGATGCTTGCATGGAAGATGACGGTTGATCTTGTGCATGAGTGGGCTCTTCGAATTCCTTAGGACACACATCCCCAATGGACATGTTCCTTAGCGCGACGCACGGAGCCTCTTCATCATCTAGTTCATCAAGATCAACTTGCTCCACTTGGGAGCCATTAGTCTCATCAAACATAATGTCATAAGAAACTTCAACTAATCCAGTGGATTTGTTGAAGACTCTATATGCCCTTGTGTTTGAGTCATATCATAGTAAAAAGCCTTCTACAACCTTAGGAGCAAATTTAGATTTCCACCTCTTTTAATAAGAATAAAGCATTTGCTACCAATGACTCTAAAATATGAAACATTGGGTTTTTTTACCAGTGAGGAGTTCATACGATGTTTTCTTGAGGATTCGGTGAAGGTAGAGCCGGTTGATGGAGTAGCAGGCGGTGTTAATCGCCTCAGCCCAAAACCGGTCCGGAGTCTTGTACTCATCAAGCATGGTCCTTGCCATGTCCAGTAGAGTTCTATTCTTGAAAGTCGCCTAGAGGGGGGTGAATAGGGCGAGTCTGAAATTTATAAACTTAAGCACAACTACAAGCCGGGTTAGCGTTAGAAATAGAAACGAGTCCGAGAGAGAGGGCGCAAAAAAATCGTGAGCGAATAAAGAGCGAGACACAATGATTTGTTTTACCGAGGTTCGGTTCTTGCAAACCTACTCCCCGTTGAGGTGGTCACGAAGACTGGGTCTCTTTCAACCCTTTCCCTCTCTCAAACGGTCACTTAGACCGAGTGAGCTTCTCTTCTCAATCAAACGGAACACGAAGTTCCCGCAAGGACCACCACACAATTGGTGTCTCTTGCCTCGGTTACAATTGAGTTTGTCACAAGAAGAATGAGAAAGAAAAGAAGCGATCCAAGCGCAAGAGCTCAAATGAACACAAATGTCAGTCTCTCTAGTCACTATAGGCATGATTGGTAGGCTGTCTGAGCGGACGCATGCATTCCCGCATGCAGCAGTTTTTTACTTTACGGTTGTTTGGTTGTCCGCACATACATCTGTTGCATCTACGTATCCAAAGTACGTCTGTTTGGTTGGTGGGTAAGTGTGCTGATTTGGCCCGAGAGATGCAGCAGAACGCTCCGAGCCAGGCCCGTGGGAAACATGATTCGTTTCGGTCTCTGGGCGGCCAGGCTCAACGGAAGCTGGCCCGAGCGGCCAGGCGCGGCCAGGCTGCTTCCAGAAAGCAACCAATCACGCCGTATTTGATTGGGTGTGATTCCGGACTTGGGAGAGGATTTGATCTCTTTGGAGTGTCTAGAATTGAATGCTATAGCTCTTGTAATGTGTTGAAGGTGGAAAACTTGGATGCCATTGAATGTGGGGTGGTTGGGGTATTTATAGCCCCAACCACCAAAAATGGCCGTTGGAAGACTGTTGTCGCATGGCGCACCGGACAGTCCGGTGCGCCACCGGACACTGTCCGGTGCGCCAGCCACGTCAGCCAGCCATTGGGGTTCGACCGTTGGAGCTCTGACTTGTGGGGCCTCTGGGCTGTCCGGTGGTGCACCAGACAGGTCCTGTAGACTGTCTGGTGCGCCAACTGCGCGTCCTCTGTCCTCTGCGCGTGCAGGCGCGCATTTAATGCGTTGCAGTCGACCGTTGCGCGTGAACTAGCCGTTGCTCCGCTGGCACACCGGACAGTCCGATCAATTATAGCGGAGCGGCCTCCCATTTTCCCGAAGGTGAGGAGTTCAGCCTTGAGTGCCCTAGTGCACCGGACACTGTCCGGTGGTGCACCGGACACTGTCCAGTGGCACACCAGACAGTCCCGTGCGCCAGACCAGGGTGCGTTTGGGTTGCCTTTTGCTCTCTTTGTTTGAACCCTTTCTTGGTCTTTTTATTGGCTTATTGTGAACCTTTGGCACCTGTAAAACTTATAGACTAGAGCAAACTAGTTAGTCTAATTATTTGTGTTGGGCAATTCAACCACCAAAATCAATTAGGAAAAAGGTGTAAGCCTAATTCCCTTTCAATCTCCCCCTTTTTGGTGATTGATGCCAACACAAACCAAAGCAAGTATAGAAGTGCATAATTGAACTAGTTTGCATAATTGTAAGTGTAAAGGTTACTTAGAATTGAGCCAATATTAATTCACATAAGATATGCATGGATTGTTTCTTTATTTTTAACATTTTGGACCACGCTTGCACCACATGTTTTGTTTTTGCAAATTCTTTTGTAAATTCATTTCAAAGTTCTTTTGCAGATAGTCAAAGGTAAATGAATAAGATTTTGATAAGCATTCTCAAGTTTTGAAATTTTCTCCCCCTGTTTCAAATGCTTTTCCTTTGACTAAAACAAAACTCCCCCTTAGTGAAATCTTCCTCTTAGTGTTCAAGAGGGTTTTAAGATACTAATTTTGAAAATACTACTTTCTCCCCCTTTTGAAAACAATAAGATATCAATTGAAAAGTTCATCATTTCAAGACCTTTAAAATTTTAAAAATTAGTGGTGGTGCGGTCCTTTTGCTTTGGGCTAATACTTTCTTCCCCTTTGGCATGAATCGCCAAAAACGGATACTTGAGTGAAATATAAGCCCTTCCTACTTTCTCCCCCTTTGGTGAACAAAATATGAGTGAAGATTATACCAAAGTTGGAGAGTTGCTCGGAGCGACGGCGAAGGATGAGTTATGGAGTGGAGTGGAAGCCTTTGTCTTCGCCGAAGACTCCAATTCCCTTTCAATACACCTATGACTTGGTTTGAAATTCACTTGAAAACACATTAGTCATAGTATATAAAAGAGATATGATCAAAGGTATATTCATGAGCTATGTGTGCAAGACATCAAAAGAAATTCCTAGAATCAAGAATATTTAGCCCATGCCTAAGTTTGTTAAAAGTTTGTTCATCTAGTGGCTTGGTAAAGATATCGGCTAATTGTTCCTTAGTGTTAATGTATGCAATCTCGATATCTCCCTTTTGTTGGTGATCCCTTAAGAAATGATACCGAATGGCTATGTGTTTAGTGCGGCTATGCTCAACGGGATTATCCGCCATGCGGATTGCACTCTCATTATCACATAGAAGAGGAACTTTGGTTAATTTGTAACCATAGTTCCTAAGGGTTTGCCTCATCCAAAGCAATTGCGCGCAACAATGGCCTGCGGCAATGTACTCGGCTTCGGCGGTAGAAAGAGCTACGGAATTTTGCTTCTTTGAAGCCCAAGACACCAAGGATCTTCCCAAGAACTGGCAAGTCCCCGATGTGCTCTTTCTATTGATTTTACACCCCGCCCAATCGGCATCCGAATAACCAATTAAATCAAATGTGGATCCCCGAGGGTACCAAAGCCCAAACTTAGGAGTATAAACTAAATATCTCAAGATTCGTTTTACGGCCGTAAGGTGAGCTTCCTTAGGGTCGGCTTGGAATCTTGCATGCATGCATACGGAAAGCATTATGTCCGGTCGAGATGCACATAAATAGAGTAAAGAACCTATCATCGACCGGTATACCTTTTGATCGACGGATTTACCTCCCGTGTCGAGGTCGAGATGCCCATTGGTTCCCATGGGTGTCTTGATGGGTTTGGTATCCTTCATCCCAAACTTGTTTAGAATGTCTTGAATATACTTCGTTTGGCTAATGAAGGTGCCCTCTTGGAGTTGCTTCACTTGAAATCCCAAGAAGTACTTCAACTCCCCCATCATTGACATCTCGAATTTCTGTGTCATGATCCTACTAATTTCCTCACATGTAGATTCGTTAGTAGACCCAAATATAATATCATCAACATAAATTTGGCATACAAACAAATCATTGTCAAGAGTTTTAGTGAATAGAGTAGGATCCGCCTTTCCGACTTTGAAGCCATTAGTGATAAGAAAATCTCTTAGGCATTCATACCATGCTCTTGGGGCTTGCTTGAGCCCATAAAGTGCCTTAGAGAGTTTATATACATAATTAGGGTACTCACTATCTTCAAAGCCGGGAGGTTGCTCAACATAGACCTCTTCCTTGATTGGTCTATTGAGGAAGGCACTTTTCACGTCCATTTGATAAAGCTTAAAGCCATGGTAAGTAGCATAGGCAAGTAAAATGCGAATTGACTCAAGCCAACTACGGGTGCATAGGTTTCACCGAAATCCAAACCTTCGACTTATGAATACCCCTTGGCCACAAGTCAGGCTTTGTTCCTTGTCACCACACCATGCTCATCTTGCTTGTTGTGGAAGACCCACTTGGTTCCTACAACATTTTGATTAGGACGTGGAACTAAATGCCATACCTCGTTCCTAGTGAAGTTGTTAAGCTCCTCTTGCATCGCCACCACCCAATCCAAATCTTGTAGTGCTTCCTCTACCCTGTGTGGCTCAATAGAGGAAACAAAAGAGTAATGTTCACAAAAATGAGCAACCCGAGATCTAGTGGTTACCCCCTTATGAATGTCGTCGAGGATGGTGTTGACGGGGTGATCTCGTTGGATTGCTTGGTGGACCCTTGGGTGTGGCGGTCTTGGAACTTGTTCATCTTCCTCATCTTGATCATGAGCATCTCCCCATGATCATTGCTCTTCTCTTGAGGTGGCTCAACATCTTGATCTTCTCCTTCATCATTATGAGCCCCATCCTCATCTTGAGTTGGTGGAGATGCTTGTGTGGAGGAAGATGGTTGATCTTGTGCATGTGGTGGCTCTTCGGATTCCTTAGGACACACATCCCCAATGGACATGTTCCTTAGCGCGACGCACGAAGCCTCTTCATCACCTATCTCATCAAGATCAACTTGCTCTACTTGAGAGCCATTAGTCTCATCAAACACAATGTCACAAGAAACTTCAACTTGTCCAGAGGACTTGTTAAAGACTCTATATGCCCTTGTGTTTGAATCATATCCTAGTAAAAATCCTTCTACAGCCTTAGGAGCAAATTTAGATTTTCTACCTCTTTTAACAAGAATAAAGCATTTGCTACCAAAGACTCTAAAATATGAAACATTGGGCTTTTTACCGGTAAGGAGTTCGTAAGATGTCTTCTTGAGGATTCGGTGTAGATATAACCGGTTGATGGCGTAGCAAGCGGTGTTGACCGCCTCGGCCCAAAACCGATCCGAAGTCTTGTACTCATCAAGCATGGTTCTTGCCATGTCCAATAGAGTTCTATTCTTCCTCTCCACTACACCATTTTGTTGTGGTGTGTAGGGAGAAGAGAACTCATGCTTGATGCCCTCTTCCTCAAGGAAGCCTTCAATTTGAGAGTTCTTGAACTCCGTCCCGTTGTCGCTTCTAATTTTCTTGATCCTTAAGCCGAACTCGTTTTGGGCCCGTCTCAAGAATCCCTTTAAGGTCTCTTGGGTATGAGATTTTTCCTGCAAAAAGAACACCCAAGTGAAGCGAGAATAATCATCCACAATAACTAGATAGTACTTACTCCCGCCGATGCTTATGTAAGCAATCGGGCCGAATAGGTCCATGTGTAGGAGCTCGAGTGGCCTGTCAGTCGTCATGATGTTCTTGTGTGGATGATGAACACCAACTTGCTTCCCTGCCTGACATGCGCTACAAACCCTGTCTTTCTCAAAATGAACATCTGTTAGTCCCAAAATGTGTTCTCCCTTTAGAAGTTTGTGAAGATTCTTCATTCCAACATGTGCTAGTCGGTGATGCCAGAGCCAGCCCATGTTAGTCTTAGCAATTAAGCAAGTGTTGAGTTCAGCTCTATCAAAATCTACTAAGTATAGCTGACCCTCTAACACTCCCTTAAATGCTATTGAATCATCACTTCTTCTAAAGAAGTAACACCTACATCTGTAAAAAGACAGTTGTAGCCCATTTTACATAATTGCGAAACTGAAAGCAAGTTGTAATCTAAAGAATCTACAAGAAAAACATTTGAAATGGAATGGTCAGGAGATATAGCAATTTTACCCAATCCTTTGACCAAACCTTGATTCCCATCCCCGAATGTGATAGCTCGTTGGGGATCTTGGTTTTTCTCATAGGAGGAGAACATCTTCTTCTCCCCTGTCATGTGGTTTGTGCACCCGCTATCGATGATCCAACTTGAGCCCCCGGATGCATAAACCTACAAAATAAATTTAGTTCTTAATTTTAGGTACCCAAACGGTTTTGGGTCCTTTGGCATTAGATACAAGAACTTTGGGTACCCAAACACAAGTCTTGGTACCCTTGTGTTTGTCCCCAACATACTTGGCAACTATCTTGCCTGATTTGTTGGTTAGCATATAAGATGCATCAAAAGTTTTAAATGAAATGTTGTGATCATTTGATGCAGTAGGAGTTTTCCTTTTAGGCAATTTAGCACGAGTTGATTGCCTAGAGCTAGATGTCTCACCCTTATACATAAAAGCATGATTAGGGCCAGAGTGAGACTTCCTAGAATGAATTCTCCTAATTTTGCTCTCGAGATAACCGACAGGGTATAAAATGTAACCCTCGTTGTCCTGAGGCATGGGAGCCTTGCCCTTAACAAAGTTTGACAATCTTTTAGGAGGGGCATTAAGTTTGACATTGTCCCCCTTTTGGAAGCTAATGCCATCCTTGATGCCAGGGCGTCTCCCACTATAGAGCATGCTTCTAGCAAATTTAATTTTTTCATTTTCTAAGTCATGCTCGGCAATTTTAGCATCTAGTTTTGCTATATGATCATTTTGTTGTTTAATTAAAGCCATATGATCATGAATAGCATCAATGTTAATATCTCTACATCTAGTGCAAATGGTGACATGCTCAATGGTAGATGTAGATGTTTTGCAGGAATTTAGTTCAACAATCTTAGCACGCAAAATATCATTGTTATCTCTAAGATCGGAATTGCAAACATCTAATTCTTTAGCCTTAGCAATCAATTCTTCATTTTCAATCCTAAGGCTAGCAAGTGAATCATTCAACTTTTCAATCTTAGTAAGCAAATTAGCATTATCATCACTAAGATTGAGAATTGAATCATTACAAACATTTGAATCAACCTTATCAATTAATTTAGCATTTTCATTTCTAAGGTTGACAATAGTATCATGGCAAGTGCTTAGCTCACTAGATAGTTTTTCACATTTTTCTACTTCTAGAGCGTAAGCATTTTTAACCTTAACATGCTTCTTATTTTCCTTAATTAGGAAGTCCTCTTGGGTGTCCAAGAGTTCATCCTTCTCATGAATAGCACTAATTAATTCATTTAATTTTTCTTTTTGTTGCATGTTTAGGTTGGCAAAAAGGGTTCGCAAGTTATCCTCCTCATTTTCACTAGAATTATCTTCATCACTAGAGGAAGCATATTTAGTGGAGGATCTTGATTTTACCTTCTTCCTTTTGCCGTCCTTTGCCATGAGGCACTTGTGGCCGACGTTGGGGAAGAGGAGTTTCTTGGTGACGGCGATGTTGGCGGCGTCCTCGTCGGAGGAGGAGTCGGTGGAGCTCTCATCGGAGTCCCATTCGCGGCACACATGGGCATCGCCGCCCTTCTTCTTGTGGTACCTCTTCTTTTCTCTCCTCTTTCCCTTCTTGTCGTCGCCCCTGTCACTATCACTAGATAATGAACATTTAGCAACGAAATGACCGGGCTTACCACACTTGTAGCAAACTTTCTTGGAGCGGGGCTTGTAATCCTTCCCCCTCCTTTGCTTGAGGATTTGGCGGAAGCTCTTGATGATGAGCGCCACCTCCTCATTGTCGAGCTTAGAGGCGTCGATGGGTTGTCTACTTGATGTAGACTCCTCCTTTTTCTCCTCCGTTGCCTTGAAAGCGACCGGTTGTGCTTCGGACGTGGAGGGGCCATCTAGCTCGATGATTTTCTTTGAGCCTTTGATCATTAACTCAACGCTCACAAAGTTTCCTATTACTTCCTCGGGAGACATTTGTGTATATCTAGGATTGCCTCGAATTAATTGAACTTGTGTAGGATTAAGAAAAATGAGGGATCTTAGAATAACCTTGACCATCTCATGGTCATCCCATTTTGTGCTCCCGAGGTTGCGCACTTGGTTCACTAAGGTCTTGAGCCGGTTGTACATTTCTTGTGGCTCCTCCCCTTGGCAAAGCCAGAAGCGACCGAGCTCCCCCTCGATCGTCTCCCGCTTGGTGATTTTGGTCACCTCATCTCCTTCGTGCGCGGTCTTGAGTACGTCCCAAATCTCCTTGGCGCTTTTTAACCCTTGTACCTTGTTATACTCCTCTCGACTTAGAGAGGCGAGGAGTATAGTGGTGGCTTGGGAGTTGAAGTGTCGGATTTGGGCTACCTCGTCCAAATCATAGTCTTCATCCCCCAGTGATGGTACCTGTACTCTAATCTCAACAACATCCCAAATGCTAGTGTGGAGTGAGGTTAGATGATGCCTCATTTTATCACTCCACATATTATAATCTTCACCATCAAGCATAGGTGGTTTGCCTAATGGGACGGAAAGTAAAGGAGTACGTTTGGGTATGCGAGGATAGCGTAGGGGAATCTTACTAAACTTCTTGCGCTCATGGCGCTTAGAAGTTACGGACGGCGTGTCGGAGCCGGAGGTGGATGGTGACGAAGAGTCGATCTCATAGTAGACTACCTTCCTCATCTTCTTCTTCTTGTCACCGCTCCGACGCGACTTGTTGTGTGAGGGGGATCCCTTCATCTTGTTGGCGGACTCCCTGGATGGAGCCTTCCCATGGCTTGTAGCGGGCTTCTCGCCGGTCCCGAACTCCCTCTTGGCGGATGCTCCCGACATCACTTCGAGCGGTTAGGCTCTAATGAAGCACCGGGCTCTGATACCAATTGAAAGTCGCCTAGAGGGGGTGAATAGGGCGAGTCTGAAATTTATAAACTTAAGCACAACTACAAGCCGGGTTAGCGTTAGAAAAAGAAACGAGTCCAAGAGAGAGGGCGCAAAACAAATCATGAGCAAATAAAGAGCGAGACACGATGATTTGTTTTATCGAGGTTCGGTTCTTGCAAACCTACTCCCCGTTGAGGTGGTCACGAAGACCGGGTCTCTTTCAACCCTTTCCCTCTCTCAAACGGTCACTTAGACCGAGTGAGCTTCTCTTCTCAATCAAACGGAACACGAAGTTCCCACAAGGACCACCACACAATTGGTGTCTCTTGCCTCGGTTACAATTGAGTTTGTCACAAGAAGAATGAGAAAGAAAAGAAGCGATCCAAGCGCAAGAGCTCAAATGAATACAAATGTCACTCTCTCTAGTCACTATTTGATTGGGTGTGATTCCGGACTTGGGAGAGGATTTGATCTCTTTGGAGTGTCTAGAATTGAATGCTATAGCTCTTGTAATGTGTTGAAGGTGGAAAACTTGGATGCCATTGAATGTGGGGTGGTTGGGGTATTTATAGCCCCAACCACCAAAAATGGCCGTTGGAAGACTGCTGTCGCATGGCGCACCGGACAGTCCGGTGCGCCACCGGACACTGTCCGGTGCGCCAGCCACGTCAGCCAGTCGTTGGGGTTTGACCGTTGGAGCTCTGACTTGTGGGGCCTCTGGGCTGTCCGGTGGTGCACCGGACAGGTCCTGTAGACTGTCCGGTGCGCCAACTGCGCGTCCTCTGTCCTCTGCGTGCGCAGGCGCGCATTTAATGCGTTGCAGTCGACCGTTGCACGCGAACTAGCCGTTGCTCCGCTGGCACACCGGACAGTCCGGTGTGACACCGGACACTGTCCGTTGCTTCACCGAACAGTCCGGTGAATTATAGCGGAGCGGCCTCCCATTTTCCCGAAGGTGAGGAGTTCAGCCTTGAGTGCCCTGGTGCACCGGACACTGTCCGGTGGTGCACCGAACAGTCCGGTGCGCTAGACCAGGGTGCCTTTGGGTTGCCTTTTGCTCTCTTTGTTTGAACCCTTTCTTGGTCTTTTTATTGGCTTATTGTGAACCTTTGGCACCTGTAAAACTTATAGACTAGAGCAAACTAGTTAGTCCAATTATTTGCGTTGGACAATTCAACCACCAAAATCAATTAGGAAAAAGGTGTAAGCCTAATTCCCTTTCAATTCTTCCTCTCCACTACACCATTTTGTTGAGGTGTGTAGGGAGAAGAGAACTCATGCTTGATGCCCTCCTCCTCAAGAAAGCCTTCTATTTGTGAGTTCTTGAACTCTGCCCCGTTGTCGCTTCTTATCTTTTTTATCCTCAATCCGAACTCGTTTTGAGCCCGTCTCAAGAATCCCTTTAAAGTCTCTTGGGTTTGTGATTTTTCCTGCAAAAAGAACACCCAAATGAAGCGAGAATAATCATTCACAATTACAAGACAATACTTACTCCCGCCGATGCTTATGTAAGCGATCGGACTGAATAAATCCATGTGGAGTAGCTCAAGCGGCCTATCGGTCGTCATGATGTTCTTGTGTGGATGGTGGGTACCAACTTGCTTTCCTGCTTGACATATGCTACAAACCCTGTCTTTCTCAAAATGAACATTTGTTAGTCCCAAAATGTGTTCTCACTTTAGAAGCCTGTGAAGATTCTTCATCCCAACATGGGCTAGTCGGCGATGCCAGAGCCAACCCATATTAGTCTTAGCAATTAAGCAAGTATCGAGTTCAGCTCTATTAAATCAACTAAGTATAGCTGACCCTCTAATACTCCCTTAAATGCTACTGAATCATCACTTCTTCTAAAGACAGTAACACCTATATCCGTAAAAAGACAGTTGTAGCCCATTTTACATAATTGAGAAACAGAAAGCAAATTGTAATCTAAAGAATCTACAAGAAAAAACATTAGAAATAGAATGGTCAGATGATATAGCAATTTTACCAAGTCCTTTGACCAAAACTTGATTTCCATCCCCGAATGTGATAGCTCTTTGGGGATCTTTGTTTTTCTCGTAGGAGGAGAACATCCTTTTCTCCCTATCATGTGGTTTGTGCATCTGCTATCAATAATCCAACTTGAGCCCCCGGATGCATAAACCTGCAAAACAATTTATGCCTTGTTCTTAGGTACCCAAACAGTCTTGGGTCCTTTCATGTTAGAAAGAAGCACCTTGGGTACCCAAACACAAGTCTTTGACCCCTTGTGTTTGCCCCCAACATATTTGGCAACTATTTTGCCTGATTTGTTAGTAAGCACATATGAAGCATCAATAGTTTTGAATGAAATATTATGATCATTTGATGCAGTAGGAGATTTCTTTTTAGGCAATTTAACATGGGTTGATTGCCTAGAGCTAGAAGCCTCATTTTTATACATAAAAGCATGGTGTGAAGCATTATGAGGTTTCCTAGCATGAATTCTCCTAATCTTGTGCTTAGGATAACCAACAGGATATAAAATGTAACCCTCGTTATCCTCAGCTATGGGAGCCTTACCCTTTACAAAGTTAGACAATCTTTTGGGGGCATTAAGTTTGACATTGCTTCCCTGTTGGAAACCAATGCCATCCTTGATGCCAGGGCGTCTCCCATTATAGAGCATGCTTCTAGCAAATTTAAAATTTTCATTTTCTATCTCATGCTCATTAATTTTACTAGTTAGTTGTGCTATATGATCATTTTGTTGTTTAATTAAAGCAAGGTGATCATGAATAGCATCAACATTAACATCTCTACATGTAGTACAAATAGAGACATGGCCAACATTAGATGTAGAGGGTTTGCAAGCATTTAATTCATCAATCTTAGTATGCAAAATGGCATTTTCATTTCTAAGATTGGAAATAGAAATATTGCAAACATTCAAATCTTTAGCCTTAGAAATTAACTTATCATTCTCAGTTTTAAGGCTAGCAATTGATTCATTTAATTTATCAATCTTAGCAAATAAACTAGCATTTTCATTTCTAAGATTGTCAATTGAATCATGGCAAACATTTGATTTCTCAACCTTAGCAATTAAACTAGTGTTCTCAGCTCTAAGGTTGGAAATGGTGTCATGGCAAATGCTAAGATCCTTAGTCAAGTTTTCATTTTTCTCTACTTCCTGAGCATAAGCATTCTTTACCTTAACATGCTTCTTATTTTACTTAATAAGGAATTCCTCTTGGCTATCCAAGAGTTCATCCTTCTCATGAATAGCACCTATCAATTCATTCAATTTTTCTTTTTGTTGCATGTTAAGGTTGGCAAAAAGACTAAGCAAGTCATCTTCATTATCACTAGAACTACTCTCATCACTAGATGTAGTATACTTGTGAGTGGTTCTAGCTTGTACCTTCTTTTTCTTGTCGTCCTTTGCCATGAAGCATTTGTGGCCGACGTTGGGGAAGAGAAGTCCTTTGTTGATGGCGATGTTGGCGGCATCCTCATCTGAGGAAGAGTCGGTGGAGCTTATGTCGGAGTTCCATTCCCAACACACGTGGGCATCGCCACCCTTCCTCTTGTAGTACCTCTTATTCTCCTTCTTCTTTCCTCTTTTGTCGTCGCCCCTATCACTATCACTAGACATAGGACAGTTTGCAATAAAATGACCGGGCTTACCACACTTGTAGCATACCCTCTTTGAGCGGGGTTTGTAGTCTTTCCCCCTCCTTTGCTTGAGGATTTGGCGGAAGCTCTTGATGATGAGCGCTATTTCCTCGTTGTCGAGCTTGGAGGCGTCGATGGGGAGCCTACTTGATGTAGACTCTTCTTTCTTCTCCTCCGTCGCTTTAAATGTGACGGGTTGCACCTCGGGTGTAGAGGTGCCGCCTTGCTCCAAGTTGATGATTTGTTTGGAGCCTTTGATCATCAATTCAAAACTTACAAACTTTCCTATCACTTCCTCGGGAGACATTAATTTGTATCTAGGATCCCCACGAATTAATTGTACTTGAGTAGGATTGCGAAAAACAAGGGATCTTAGAATAACCTTGACCATCTCATGGTCATCCCATTTGGTGCTCCCGAGGTTGCGTACTTGATTCACCAAGGTCTTGAGCCAGTTGTACATAGCTTGTGGCTCCTCTCCTTGGTTGAGGACGAATCGACCGAGCTCCCCCTCGTTCGTTTCCCGTTTGGTGATCTTGGTCACCTCGTCCCCTTCGTGCGCCGTCTTGAGGACGTCCCAAATTTGTTTGGCGGTCTCTAACCCATGCACTTTGTTATACTCCTCTCGACTTAGAGAGGCAAGGAGTATAGTAGTTGATTGGGAGTTAAAGTGTCGTATTTGGTCGGCCTTGTCCGAATCATAGTCCTTATCCCCCACCTGTGGTACCTACACTCCATACTCAACAATGTCCCATATGTTTTTGTGGAGTGAGGTTAGATGACCTTTCATTTTAACACTCCACATAGAATAATTTTCACCATAAAAAACCGGTGGTTTGCCTAATGGAACGGAAAGTAAAGGAGTGTGTTTAGAAATGTGAGGATAGCGTAGGGGGATCTTACTAAACTTCTTGCGCTCAAGGCGCTTAGAAGTGATGGACGGCGCGTCAGAGCCGGATGTGGAGGGTGACGAAGAATCGGTCTCGTAGTAAACCACTTTCTTCATTTTCTTCTTCTTATCGCCACTCCGGTGTGACTTGACGCGGGGAGGTGATTCCTCCCTTCCTTTGGCGCCGAACTCCCTTGATGGAGCCTTCCCGTGGCTTGTGGCCGTTTCCATCTCCCTCTTGGCGGATCCTCCCGACATCACTTCGAGTGGTTAGACTCTTAATGAAGTACCGGGCTCTAATACCAACTGAAAGTCGCCTAGAGGGGGGTGGATAGGCAAAATCTGAAATTTATAACTTAATCCACAAGCTACAAGTCGGGGTTAGCGTTAGAGCGAATATCAAGTCCGGGAGAGAGGGAAAACAAATCAACCAAGAAAATAAAGCGGATGACACGGTGATTTGTTTTACCAAGGTTCGGTTCCAAAGAACCTAGTCCCCGTTGAGGTGGTCACAAAGACCGAGTCTCTTTCAACCCTTTCCCTCTCTCAAACGGTCACTTAGATCGAGTGAGCTTTCTCCTTAATCAAACGGGTCACTTAGACCCCACAAGGACCACCACACACTTGGTGTCTCTTGCTTTGATTACAAGTCACTTAGAGAACAAGAATGAGGAAGAAGAAAGTCAACCAAGCAACAAGAGCAACAAAGAAACACAAGACGATCTTCTCACAAGTCGTAAAATACTAGAGTTGAATTGTGAACTTTGATTGGATCTGAGGCTTTGATTTGTGTCTTGGAGTGTTGTGTATTGCTCTTGTATTGAATGCACTGTTGTGAATGCTTGGATGGTTGGAGTGGAGGTGGTTGTGGGGTATTTATAGCCCCCAACCACCAATTCAACCGTTGGGGCAGGCTGCTGTCGATGGGCGCACCGGACAGTCCGGTGCGCCACTGGATAGTGTCCGATGTGCCAGCCACGTCACCCAACCATTAGGGTTCTGACGGTTTCGACCGTTGGAGCTTTGTCTTCATGTGGCACCGGACAGTCCGGTGTCGCACCAGACATGCACTGTTAACTGTCCAGTGCGCCTTCTGGGGGCTGCTCTGACTCTGCGCGAACTGTCCGCACACTGTAGCACTTTTGCAGGCGTCCGTTGCAGTCGACCGTTGCGCTAGAGCCATTGCTCCACTGGTGCACCGGACAGTCCGGTGGCACACCGGACAGTCCGGTGAATTATAGCGGAGCGGCTCTTCTGAAACCCGAAGGTGGCAAGTTTGAAGTCGTACGGCCCTGGTCACCGGACACTGTCCGGTGCACTAGACCAGGGTTCACTTTGGTTTCTTTTGCTCCTGTCTTTTTGAACCCTAACTTGTTTTTTTATTGGTTTGTGTTGAACCTTTAGCACCTGTAGAATGTATAATCTAGAGCAAACTATTTAGTCCAATGTCCAATTATTTGTGTTGGACATTCAACCACCAAAATCATTTAGGAAAAGGTTAAACCCTATTTCCCTTTCATATTGCTACTTCCTTGCTGCTTATATGTACTAGTTGAGGTCGAGGGAGGGCCTATTTATAGCCCCCAAGACCTTGCAAATTAATAAGGAAACTACACTGATCTCGGGGACACCAGATTGGCCCGGTGCGCCGCCGAATCGGCTCCTTTGAGACCTTGACTGGGACCTTGATTGGGACTTTCCTCTTTTGGCTTGCATTAGACCGATCGAGTCCACCACCGGACCAGACACCACATCAGCTAGCCGTTAGCCGACTGTTGCCCTCTAGATATACGTTGGACCCAAAGGTCTGGTGCGCCAATGAACCATGTACTATGGACGGTCTGGTGAATTTTAGCCAAATTCCCAAAGTCGGTCAGTTCACTGTTGGTGGTTCGATGCACACCAGACCGAGCTCTGTAGGGGGTCTAGCGCATCAAGACTGCAAATATAAGTCTTTTTTCCTTGGGTTTTCTTCCAATCAACTTAGACTTTCTTGAGCACCTTCCTATGACTTAGATAAACATAATTAAAGTGTAATCTAATTGACTAAGTCACATGAACTCACCTCTTTCCTATTAAATATCTTGGTTTGCCTTTGTCCTTAAGAAAGCTTACAAGAACTCAGTTGCTGCCTCTTATTGACAAGATTGCGGATCAGCTTCTTGGATGGAAGGCAGACCTTATGACAAAAGTAGGGGGAAAGGTCCAAGTTCAGTTTGTGGTGACCTCTTCTATTATTTATCATGCAATGGCGCTGGATATTACTCAATGGGCAATCAAGGTCGAGGACAAGATTCATCGAGGCTTCCTATGGAGAGGTGAAAGTCGCCTAGAGGGGGGAGGGTGAATAGGCGAAACCTGAAATTTATCAACTTTAAACACACACTAAGGCCGGGGTTAGCATTAGAATTAAATTCAAGTCAAAAGAATGTTTCTCTTTCTAAGAGGTTCTCAAAGAATGTGGATGACGTCTGGGAGCCAACTCAAATCAATACTAGCAAGGAAATGTTAGAGAGGGAAAACAAATCAAACGAGAATCAAAACGAGTGAACACGATGATTTGTTTTACTGAGGTTCGGTTCCAAAGAACCTAGTCCCCGTTGAGGAGGTCACAAAGACCAAGTCTATTTCAACCCTTTCTATCTCTCAAACGGTCACTTAGACCAAGTGAGCCTTTTCCTTAATCTCACGGGTCACTTAGACCCCACAAGGACCACCACACACTTAGATGTCTCTTGCTTCGATTATGAAGCGTCCCGATCCTTTGGGCCTCAAATGTGATACAATTACTAGTCCCAGGAGGCTAGTAACCACATTCCTTACTTCAAATAGTACATAGTCTGAGTAAATGTTATTACAATACCGAGGGTACAAGCTCGAGAGTGAGCCGGAATTATAAAACACAGTGGAAGATAAATTAGCCCAAGCCACAGGTAGAACTGGGTGAAGACACAGCCCCTTCAATCAAACATAGCAGAAAAGAAGTCTTCAGTTGCTCAAAAACATGAATAAATCTGGGTGAATACACTAGGTATTCCGCAAGCCCACCTGGCTCCCGTAAAGAGAAAGAGACCTATATCATACATGCTTCATATGGTGGAGTTGAAGTCACTCTTCTTTTTCTCAGAGAAAGGCAGTACTTGTTGTTAGGGTTTTCCCGAAACAATAGAAATGACACTTGCTTAACCACCACTGAGCTTCCTGCTCCCGTGGCACCATTTTCCTTTCCAGAGACACACTTACACACACATATTTCCCTGTTCCCGGTTGTTGTAGAAACACTAATTGTCATACCACACCAGAGTCATCCATACCAGTGGACACGGACTATTCGAATAGGTTTAAACTCTGCGCAGAGGGGTACACTTTACCCACTAGTCCGGCTCTGCGATCTCACGACCAATGAGATCCGAATCCGAATCTCTTTCCTTCCTCGCATGTGCTAACCTTAATGGTTATACCGGAAGGATTCAGGCCACCGCCATGTCCAAACCAGACAAAACATTCCCCCTCCTTATCCTCCTGGTGCTCCCCAGCCTTCATAACCCTGGGGTTGGACCGTACGAGTTCAGATCGAGTGACTGCCTACACAGCCTCGAGTGGTTGTACTTTTCATGAGTACAGGTAGTGAACGATGACAAACCGGTCCTTATACGAGAGGACAATCCTTCTGCTCACGCCTAAACCAGCTGAGCCATCACCTTAGGCCCTCCCCTAAACTAGGGAGTCCCTGATCATCCTACTCACTAGGTGATGAGGGTGAATACCCTTCATCGCACACTTTTTGGAAAACATCGTTGTTCATACCCTTTTCTTATCCCATATCTTGTGATCAAAAGGTATTAGTTAATGCGGGCTCTCTCATGCTCACCATGCAAATAGATTCCATCCCTTAATCCCGGCTTAGGTAGTGGTAAAGAGAAATAGGTAAATTATGCATCAAGGGAAGGATGGACTTGCCTTCGTCGAAGCTTTCCTGGCACAAAAGATTTATCTCGGAGGGGTTGGGTTCCTGTCCTTCTTCCGGAGCTATAAATTCCGGAGGATCGGATCCCTCTTCCACTAACAAACACAGATAAGAACAATACATCAATCATGGTGACTTTTAGTGGGGTGTGCCATTTCTTATATCTTGTTATTTTTGTGCCCTATAGTTTATTTAAACTATTTTTGGTGCATAAAATATCAGCATATAATTATATATATAAAAATGGGAAAAGAAAAAGAAAAGTGAGAGCACCTAGAGGGGGGGGGGGGTGAATAGGTGATCCTGTAAAACTTGAAACTTAATGCCACAAAACTTGATTAGGAGTTAGCACAAGAATGCCAAGTGGCTAGAGAAGAGTCTTTGCAAGACACGATAACCACAAGAAGATCAATCACAGATAGACACAGTGGTTTATCCCGTGGTTCGGCCAAGTTCAACACTTGCCTAGTCCACGTTGTGGCGTCCCAATGGACGAGGGTTGCAATCAACCCCTCTCAAGCGGTCCAAAGACCCACTTGAATACCATGGTGTTTTGCTTTGCTTTACTATATCCCATTTGCGAGGAATCTCCACAACTTGGAGCCTCTCGCCCTTACACTTTGATGTTCACAAAGAAGCACGAAGTAAGGAAGGGATGAGCAACGCACACGAGACACGAAATCAGATCGACAACACGCACACAAGTCGCAACAAGAGCTCACAACACAACTCGACGAGTTCACAACTCAAGTAGAGCTCCAATTGCTATCACAAAGAATCAAATGCGCGGAATCGGGGTCTTGGTGCTTAGGAATGCTTAGAGAATGCTTGGTATATCCCTCCATGCGCCTAGGGGTCCCTTTTATAGCCCCAAGGCAGCTAGGAGCCGATGAGAGCATTCCAGGAAGGCAATTCTTGCCTTCTGTCGCCTGGCGCACCGGACAGTCCGGTGCGGATTTCTTTCCTTCTTTGGCGAAGCCGACCGTTGGCGCTTTGGAGCCGTTGGCGCACCGGACACTGTCCGATGCACACCGGACAGTCCGGTGCCCCCTTCTGACCGTTGGCTCGGCCACGTGTCTCGCGCGGATCGCTCGGCCGACTGTTGGCCCGGCCGACTGTTGGCTCACCGGACAGTCCGGTGCACACCGGACAGTCCGGTGAATTATAGCCGTACGCTGTTAATCACTTCTCGAGAGCAGCAAGTTCGCCTGAGCCAATAAGAGTAAAAAGATGAACTTGGACTTAGTTACTCTTTCATCGGAGTGCAGTGGAAGTCTTGCATGGTCCAAGTCCACCTTTTCCCTTTCAACCTCTTTTGAGACTAAATTAAGCAAACTCAAGCATACAGTTAGTCTCAAAGGGTCAAGTTGTAGCACATCTCCCCCTAAAGTTGTGCATCACTTGCAAATAGACTTGGAAGGTCCGGGGAGTGCTTGTACAACTTGAGCACCATAAATAAACAACAAAATGCTTAAGGAACATGATCAAGGCATAAACCACATTGTCGGCGTCTCGAGACCGGGGGGTCCCTAAGCCGACGAGTGAGTGTGCCGCGTGCCCCAGCCCAGATGGGTCGAGCGCGTGGGCGAGCGCGAAGGGGGGAAGCGAGGTGGCCGGAGATGGGCGTGAGAGAGGTGGAAATCCCGCGGCCTTCGTGTTCGTCCCGCGCCCAGGTCGGGTGCGCTTGCAGTAGGGGGTTACAAGCGTCCACGCGGGTGAGGGAAGCGAGAGGCCCCAAGAGAGCACCTGTCCCGTCCTCGTCCCCGCGCGGCCAACCTTCTCTAAGAAGGCCCTGGTCCTTCCTTTTATAGGCGTAAGGAGAGGATCCAGGTGTACAATGGGGGTGTAGCAGAGTGCTACGTGTCTAGCGGGGGGAGAGCTAGCGCCCTAAGTACATGCCAATGTGGCAGCCGGAGAGATCTTGGCACCCTGTTGGTGTGATGTCGTGGTCGTCGGAGGAGCGGCGGAGCCTGGCGGAGGGACAGCTGTCGGAGTGGTTGAGTCCTTGTTGACGTCCTCCTGCTTCCGTAAGAGAGCTGAGAGCCACCGTCGTCACAGGGCATGTGGGGCGCCATCAATGCCTATCTGGCGGAGCTAGCCAGATGGGACACCGGTCTTGTTCTCTGCGGCCCGAGTCGGCTCGGGGTAGGGTGATGATGGCGCTTCCTGTTGACGTGGCGGGCCTGCGCCCTAGGTCGGGCGACGTGGAGGCTCCTCCGAAGCCGAGGTCGAGTCTGTCTTCCATGGCCGAGGCCGAGCCCGAGCCCCTGGGTCGGGCGAGGCGGAGGTCGTTCGGTAGAGGCCAGGGCGGAGTCCGAGCCCTGGGGTCGGGTGAAGCGGAGTTCGTCGTCTTCCGGGGCTGAGCCCGAGTCCGAGCCCTGGGTCGGGCGGAGCGGAGTTCGCCATCTTCCGGGGCTTAGCCCGAGTCCGAGCCCTGGGTCGGGCGGAGCGGAGTTCGCCGTCTTCCGGGGCTTAGCCCGAGTCCGAGCCCTGGGTCGGGCGGAGCGGAGTTCGCCGTCTTCCGGGGCTTAGCCCGAGTCCGAGCCCTGGGTCGGGCGGAGCGGAGTTTCCTATGGCGCCTTTGGCAGGGCCTGACTGCCTGTCAGTCTCACTCTGTCAAGTGGCACTGCAGTCGGAGTAGCGCAGGCGGCGCTGTCCTTCTGTCAGACCGGTCAGTGGAGCGGCGAAGTGACGGTGGTCACTTCGGCTCTGTCGGGGGGCGCACGTCAGGATAAAGGTGTCAGGCCACCTTTGCGTTAAATGCTCCTGTGACTCGGTCGGTCGGCGTGGCGATTTAGTCAGGGTTGCTTCTTAGCGAAGGCAAGGCCTCGGGCGAGCCAGAGATGTGTCCGCCGTTAAAGGGGGCCTCGGGAGAGACGGAAATCCCTCGGGGTCGGCTGCCCTTGTCCGAGGCTAGGCTCGGGCGAGGCGTGATCGAGTCGCTCGTATGGACTGATCCCTGACTCAATCGCACCCATCAGGCCTCTGCAGCTTTATGCTGATGGGGGTTATCAGCTGAGAATTAGGCGTCTTGAGGGTACCCCTAATTATGGTCCCCGACAGTAGCCCCCGAGCCTCGAAGGGAGTGTTAGCACTCGCTTGGAGGCTTTCGTCGCACTTTTTTGCAAGGGGACCAGCCTTTCTCGGTTGCATTTTGTTCTGGTGGGTGCGCGCGAGCGCACCCGCCGGGTGTAGCCCTCGAGGCCTCGGAGGAGTGGTTTCACTCCCCCGAGGTCTTAATGCCTTGCGTAATGCTTCGGCTGGTCTGGTTGTTTCCTCATGCGAACTGGCCGTAGCCCGGGTGCACGGTCGGGGCCCAAGTTCTCGGACTGGTATGTTGACGCTGTCAACGGTTCGGCCGGAGCCGGGTTTGCGAGAGCAGCCCCCAAGCCTCCGCACAGGGCGAGAGGGCGATCAGGGACAGACTCAGCTTTTTTACATACGCCCCTACGTCGCCTTTCCGCAAGGAGGAGGGGGGGAGAGCGCCATGTTACCCTCGATGGGCACCGAACATGGTGTCTCCGGTGAGCTGCAAGCGGGTAATCCGAGTGGACGTCCGTGCCCCGTTCGTTGGGGGTCGGCTAGGGGCCCAGAGGCACGCCCAAAAGTACCTGCGGGTGATCTGCCGGACCCGGTCCCCTGGCGACGGGGTCCGAGGGCTCGATGCCTCCCTCCGATGGGATTCCGTTACAAGATCGCTCCCGCTGGTCTCGGAAATGTCCTAGGGTACCTCGGGAGCGCAGCTCGAGCCTTGGTTATGTATCGAACGTACCCCTGGTCATCCCTCGCTCGGCGTCTGAGGCGACTGTGAACCCTTCGGGGGCCAGCCTTCGAACCCCTGATCAGTAATGGGCGCGGAGCCCGAGTAGCCTAAGGCGGCCATGGAGCCCTTCGGGGGGGCGGCCTTCGAACCTCTGACCAGTAGTGGGTGTAGGGCCCACGCGATCTGAGGCGACTGTTGAACCCCTCGGAGGGCCAGCCTTCGAACCTCTGATCAGTAGGGGGGGCTCGGAGCCCGGTTCCTTCACAGGGAAGGATCCTTTTCGGGGTATCCCCCTTTCCCGGTCCCTGTTGCAAGAGATAGAGAAAGAGGAAAAAGGAAAAGGATACGAAATCGAACGACGTGGCGTACCTTTTTTGGCGCGATTATTGCGGCGAAGGCGAAGCGTCGCCCGCTTCTCCTGCCAGAAGCGCCGCCTGTCCCGCCGCGGAGTTAATGCGACGGGGTGAGTTGTTGGCAGGGCGGTCGTTGCGCGTGCGCGAGCCGTTCGAGGAACGGATCACGGGCGCCCTGTCTTCACGCCGTGAGAGAGGGTTCTCTTGCTGCCCCCGGACGGGACGTGAGTCTGGCCGACGACGTGACCGCTGCTCCCGCCCGCCTGCCACCGTCATTACTGCCGGCCCACTTTCGGCCGTATTGACCGTCGCGCCAGGCTGGCGCTGTTGGGTCGTGCGCTGGGCCGCCTCGAGTCGCGGTATTGGTTCCGCAACCGAAGAGGCGCGGTGGTGGTGCAAGTGGCGGCGCAGTTGCTTGCATGCAGCATCTGGCGCGCCGGTTGCGTGACGCGTGGGCCTGGGCCTCCATGCTGGCATGTTGGGAGTCGGAGAAGCGCGTCCACCTGGCGCGATTGCATGCCGCCTGCATGGCTGCCCGCCCCTTCCGCCCGTTGGTCTGGGCAAAAGTGGGGGGTCGCTTGTCGTCGTAGTCAGAGCGGGCGGCGGCGAGCCGCTCGTCAGTCTTCTGTTGCTCCGCAGGCCCACCCCCATGGAGTGGGGTTGTTCGTACCTGCGGAGGGGGAACCGGAGTTCTGTTTGTAATGGCACTTCGAATGCCGGTGTTTTTGTTCATTGTGGCTGTCGAGGCCTGAACATGTATGTAATTTTGGCACGGAGCCGTGTTTTTTCCTCATTTTCGAGCACTAAGACTCGCCTGTTGATTATCTGAACCGCTTCACCAAGCATGAGTCGCCCCGTGTCAAGGTGACGAGTGAGGTATCCGTATCCCGGAGGCGTAGGAGTCCCTCGGCTCGATCGGCCTTGTTGTCTGAGGCTCCTCTAGCTTAGTTAAAGAGACCCCTTGGCCGCTCTTCGACGAGCCGAGGCCAGGGGTAGCGATATCAGCACGAACAGAGGCGGAGTTGGCTCGAAAATGAAAACCTGGTTGGCCGGAGCCTAGCCGGGTTGTCCGTCAGCGGGACCGATGCCGGAGTTGATCAGCCGAGGCCCCAGACCGGGCTGGCGCCCTTGGAAGATGGTTGGCCGAGGCCCCTAGGGTAACCGGCCGAGCCGCCTGCTCGGGCCGGATTCCTGGAGAAGTCCCTGGACCGCGTCGCCGTCCGAGGCTGGGTCGGACCTCGCTGAAGGTGGCGTCGATGCCGAGGGTGCTACAGCCCCCTTCCAGCGTGAAGACCCGAGCCTATAGGATCAGATTGTTTTGTAGCGTGTGCCTTCTGCGGCCGCTGAGGCCAGAACACACACCCTCGCTGCGTTGTAAAGTTGCGTCTCTTTTCCTCTTATTTCGAGTATCTGGACTTTTTTGTCGGTAACAGGGATGTTTGTGCGAGCGAGAGTTGCTTCTCGCGGAAGGTGATGAGTGAGGTATCCGTATCCCGGAGGCGTGGGAGTCCCTCGGCTCGATCGGCCTTGCCGCTTACGCGTACTTTCACCCGTCCATGGGGCCCTGTCACCGACTCAGTCGAGAAGGCTCGAAGGACCGCTTCGGCAGAAGAGCTTCCGAACGTAAAGACTTGTTCGGTCCGCGGAATCACTTTATCCGAACGCGAGTTACTTATCGCAGAAGGTGATGAGTGAGGTATCCGTATCCCGGAGGCGTAGGAGTCCCTCGGCTCGGTCAGCCTTGGCTGCTTACGTGTACTCCATCGTTTTCAGGATCTGCTTTTCGAAGTAGTCAGAAAGCACGGAAGACATTCTGGCAGAAGAGATCTTTTTTCGAGGAAAATTTTAACGCAGAGGGGGTTTCCCCCCTTTTAGCCCCCGAGGGAGGGTCGGGCTTTGCCGAGGCGAGGCCGACCCTTCCTTGTTGACTAAACTTTGCGTGGGTGCGAGGTATATGAACAACTTGAAAACATCTTAAGGGTAGAAGCGACGTAGCTGTTGGATGTTCCAAGCGTTGCCGTAGACCTCGCCTTGACTGTTGGCCAGCTTGTACGTTCCGGGCTTCAGAACTTTGGCGATGACGAATGGCCCCTCCCAGGGGGGCGTGAGCTTGCGCCTCCCTCGGGCGTCTTGCCGCAGCCGAAGCACCAGGTCGCCCACCTGGAGGTCTCGGGGCCGGACCCCTCGGGCGTGGTAGCGTCGCAGGGACTGCTGGTACCGCGCCGAGTGTAGTAAGGCCTTGTCCCGAGCCTCTTCCAGCTGGTCCAGCGAGTCTTCCCGGCTAGCTTGGTTGCTTTGATCGTTGTAGGCCCTCGTCCTCGGGGAGCCGTATTCCAGGTCAGTGGGCAAGACGGCCTCGGCCCCATAGACCAGGAAGAACGGCGTGAAACCCGTGGCTCGGCTCGGCGTTGTCCTCAGGCTCCAGACCACCGAGGGGAGTTCCTTCATCCATCGCTTGCCGAACTTGTTGAGGTTGTTGTGAATCCGGGGCTTGAGCCCTTGTAGAATCATGCCGTCGGCACGCTCTATTTGCCCATTCGACATGGGATGAGCCACGGCGGCCCAGTCCACCCGGATGTGGTGATCCTCGCAAAAATCCAAGAATTTTCTGCCTGTGAACTGGGTGCCGTTGTCGGTGATGATGGAGTTTGGGACCCCGAAGCGATGGATGATGTTGGTGAAGAACGCCACCGCCTGCTCGGACCTGATGCTGTTCAGGGGTCGGACCTTGATCCACTTGGAGAATTTGTCGATGGCGACCAGCAGGTGCGTGTAGCCCCCGGGCGCCTTCTGCAAGGGACCGACAAGGTCCAGACCCCACACAGCAAAGGGCCAGGTGATGGGTATCGTCTGCAGAGCCTGAGCGGGCAGGTGGGTCTGCTTCGCATAGAATTGGCACCCTTCGCAGGTGCGGACAATTCTAGTGGCGTCAGCCATCGCCGTTGGCCAGTAGAAGCCTTGCCGGAAAGCATTCCCGACAAGGGCTCGAGGCGCTGCATGATGGCCGCAAGCCCCCGAGTGTATTTCTTGCAGGAGTTTCTAACCTTCGGCGATGGAGATGCATCGCTGGAGGATGCCCGATGGGCTGCGGTGGTAGAGCTCCTTCTCATCGCCCAGCAAGACGAACGACTTGGCGCGTCGCGCTACCCGCCGAGCCTCGGCTTGGTCGAGGGGTAGCTCTCCTTGGCGGAGATATTGCAGGTACGGGGTCTGCCAATTTCAATCAGGCGTGGCCCCGCTCTGCTCCTCCTCGACGTGCAGTGCCTCGCCCTCGAGGGCCGAGGGTACCTCGGGCTGAACCGAGGACGCCTCGGGCTGGGCCGAGGGTACCTCGGGCTGGACCGAGGGTGCCTCAGGCTCGGGCGTGTCGTTGATCTTGACGGAGGGTTGATGCAGATCCTGGGAAAAGACGTCCGGGGGAACCGTCGTTCGCCCCGAGGCTATTTTTGCCAGCTCGTCCGCAGTCTCATTGTAGCGCCGAGCGATGTGGTTAAGCTCGAGCCCGTAGAACTTGTCTTCCAGGCGCCGAACCTCATCGCAGTAGGCCTCCATCTTCGGGTCGCGGCAGTGGGAGTTCTTCATGACTTGGTCGATGACGAGCTGCGAGTCACCGCGGGCGTCGAGGCGTCTGACCCCTAGCTCGATGGCGATCCGCAACCCGTTGACCAGAGCCTCGTACTCAGCCACATTGTTGGACGCCGGGAAATGGAGGCGTAGCACGTAGCGTAGGTGTTTCCCGAGGGGCGAGATGAAGAGCAGGCCCGCGCCGGCTCCCGTCTTCATCAGCGACCCGTCGAAAAACATGGTCCAGAGCTCCGGTTGGATCGGAGCCGTCGGCAGCTGGGTGTCGACCCATTCGGCTACGAAGTCCGCCAATACCTGGGACTTGATGGCCTTCCGAGGGGCGAACGAGATTGTCTCGCCCATGATTTCCACCGCCCACTTTGCGATCCTGCCCGAGGCCTCTCGGCACTGGATGATCTCCCCCAGGGGGAAGGATGACACCACAGTTACCGGATGAGACTCGAAGTAATGTCGCAACTTTCGCCTCGTCAGGATCACTGCATACAGCAGCTTCTGAACTTGTGGGTAGCGGATCTTGGTTTCGGACAGTACCTCGCTGACGAAGTAAACTGGCCTCTGAACGAGCAATGCATGCCCCTCTTCTTGCCTCTCGACCACAATCGCGGCGCTAACCACCTGAGTGGTCGCGGCGACGTAGACCAAGAGGGCTTCTCCATCAGCTGGGGGCACCAAGATAGGCGCCTTTGTAAGGAGCGCCTTCAGGTTCTCGAGAGCTTCCTCGGCCTCAGGGGTCCAAGCAAAAAACTCGGCCTTCCTTAACAGGCGGTACAGAGGCAGACCTCTTTCGCCGAGGCGTGAGATGAAGCGGCTCAGGGCCGCGAGACATCCCATGACCCTCTGTACGCCTTTTAAGTCCTTGATGGGCCCCATGCTGGTGATAGCTGCGATCTTCTCCGGGTTGGCTTCGATGCCTCGCTCGGAGACGATGAACCCCAAGAGCATGCCCCGGGGCACCCCGAAGTCACACTTCTCGGGATTGACCTTGACGACTTTCGCTTTGAGACATCGGAATGTCACTTCAAGGTCGGAGAGGAGGTCGGAAGCCTTCCTTGTCTTGACTACGATGTCATCGACGTAGGCCTCGACTGTGCGACCGATGTGTTCGCCGAACACATGGTTCATGCACCGCTGGTACGTCGCGCCCGCATTCCTCAAACCGAACGGCATGGTGACATAGCAGTACGTGCCGAAGGGCGTGATGAAAGAAGTCGCGAGCTGGTTGGACTCTTTCATCCGGATTTGGTGATACCCTGAGTAGGCATCGAGGAAGGACAGGGTTTCGCACCCAGCAGTGGAATCCACGATTTGATCGATGCGAGGTAGAGGGTAGGGAACCTTCGGACATGCTTTGTTGAGACCAGTGTAGTCTACACACATCCGCCATTTCCCCCCTTTCTTTCTCACAAGCGCAGGGTTGGCAAGCCATTCGGGATGGAATACCTCTTTGATGAACCCTGCTGCCATTAGCTTGTGGATCTCCTCGCCTATCACTCTGCGCTTCTCCTCGTCGAATCGGCGCAGAGGCTGCCTGACGGGTCGGGCTCCGGCCCGAATATCCAGCGAGTGCTCGGCGACATCCCTCGGTATGCCGGGCATGTCCGAGGGACTCCACGCAAAGACGTCGGCGTTTGCGCGGAGAAAGTCGACGAGCACTGCTTCCTATTTGGGGTCGAGCCCGGAACCGATCCGGATCTGCTTGGAGGTGTCGCCACTGGGGTCGAGAGGGACGGCCTTAACCGTCTCCGCTGGCTCGAAGTTGCCGGCATGACGCTTCACGTCTGGCACCTCTTTGGAGAGGTTCTCCAGGTCGGCGATGAGGGCCTCGGACTCGGCGAGGGCCTCGGCGTAATCCACGCACTCCACGTCGCATTCGAACGCGTGTTTGTACGTGGGGCCGACGGTGATGACCCCGTTGGGGCCCGACATCTTGAGCTTCAGGTAGGTGTAGTTGGGGACGGCCATGAACTTCGCGTAGCATGGCCTCCCCAGTACCGCGTGGTAGGTTCCTCGGAACCCGACCACCTCGAACGTCAAAGTCTCCCTTCGGAAGTTGGAGGGCGTTCCGAAGCAGACGGGAAGGTCGAGTCGTCCGAGGGGCTGGACGCGCTTCCCAGGAATGATCCCGTGGAAGGGCGCAGCGCCTGCTTGGACGGAGGACAGATCGACGCGCAGGAGCCTGAGGGTCTCGGCGTAGATGATGTTGAGGCAGCTGCCCCCATCCATCAGGACCTTGGTGAGCCTGACGTCGCCGACGATGGGGTCGACGACGAGCGGGTATTTCCCCGGGCTCAGCACGTGGTCGGGGTGGTCAGCTTGGTCGAAGGTGATGGGCTTGTCGGACCAGTCTAGGTAGACTGGCGCCGCCACCTTCACCGAGCAGACCTACCGGCGCTCTTGCTTGCGATGCCGAGCCGAGGCATTCGCCGCATGCCCACCGTAGATCATGAAGCAGTCGCGGACCTCGGGGAACTCTCCTGCTTGGTGATCTTCCTTTTTGTCGTCATCGTGGGCCCTGCCACCCTCCGCGGGTGGCCCGGCCCTGTGGAAGTGGCGCCGAAGCATGACGCACTCCTCAAGGGTGTGCTTGACGGGCCCCTGATGGTAGGGGCACGACTCCTTGAGCATCTTGTCGAAGAGGTTAGCACCTCCGGGGGCTTCCGAGGGTTCTTGTACTCGGCGGCGGCGACAAGGTCCGCGTCGGCGGCGTCACGTTTCGCTTGCGACTTCTTCTTGCCTTTCTTCTTGGAGCCGCGCGGAGTAGACGCCTCGGGAGCCTCTTCCGATGGGCGGCCCTGGGGCTGCTTGTCCTTTCGGAAGATAGCCTCGACCGCCTCCTGGCCAGAGGCGAACTTGGTGGCGATGTCCATCAGCTCGCTCGCCCTGGTGGGGGTCTTGCGACCCAACTTACTCACCAGGTCGCGGCAGGTGGTGCCGGCAAGGAACGCGCCGATGACATCCGAGTCGGTGATGTTGGGCAGCTCGGTGCGCTGCTTCGAGAATCGCCGGATGTAGTCCCGAAGAGACTCTCCCGGCTGTTGCCGGCAGCTTCGGAGGTCCCAGGAATTCCCGGGGCGCACGTACGTGCCCTGGAAATTGCCGGCGAAGGCTCGGACCAAGCCATCCCAGTTGGAGATCTGCCCCGGAGGCAGGTGCTCCAACCAGGCGCGAGCAGTGTCGGAGAGGAACAGGGGGAGGTTGCGGATGATGAGGTTGTCGTCGTCCGTTCCACCCAGTTGGCAGGCCAGGCGGTAGTCTGCGAGCCACAGTTCCGGTCTCGTTTCCCCCGAGTACTTTGTGATAGTAGTCGGGGGTCGGAACCGGGTCGGGAACGGCGCCCGTCGGATGGCCCGACTGAAGGCCTGCGGACCGGGTGGTTCGGGCGAGGGACTCCGATCCTCCCCGCTGTCGTAGCGTCCCCCACGCCTGGGGTGGTAGCCTCGGCGCACCCTTTCGTCGAGGTGGGCCCGACGGTCGCGACGATGGTGCTCGTTGCCGAGGTGGCCCGGGGCCGCAGGCGCGGTGTTGCGCGTGCGCTCGGTGTAGACCGAGGCTTCCCGCATGAATCGGGAAGTCACGGCATGAGGTTCCGAGGGGTATCCCTGCCTTCGGGAGGCAGAGCTCTCGGCCCGTCGGACCGCAGCGCCTTCCAGGAGATTCTTGAGCTCTCCCTGGATTCGCCGACCCTCGGTGGTTGATGGCTCCGGCATCGCGCGGAGGAGCATCGCTGCGGCTGCCAGGTTCTGACCGACCCCGTTGGATGCGGGTGGCGGCCTGACCCTGACGTCGTTGGCGATGCGGTGCTGGAAACCCTGGGGCAGGTGACGTATTTCTCCGGCCGAGGGTTGGCCCGCCCATACCTGCCCGACGCCCCGGCGGATCGACTCAAGCGCTCCTGCTCCCTCGTCGAGCCTGGCCTGCGCCCCGCGGACTTGCTCGAGCTGTGGGTCGTGACCCCCCGCCGGAACGGGGACCACAGCTAGCTCCCGTGGGATGTCAGCGCGAGGCACCGGCCTAGGGAGATCACCGTCCTCCGGCATGCCGAGATGGTTGCCTTCGGAGGGATCCCCTAGCTCGACGTGGAAACATTCGCGGCTTGGCCCGCAGTCCTCGTCGTCAAGGCTGCGGCTACCGTCGGAACAGTCGGAGAGGCAGTAGTCACATGCGGTCATAAAGTCCCGCATGGCACTGGGGTTGCCAAATCCAGAGAAATCCCAACAGATGCTGGGATCGTCATCTTCCTCGGACCAAGAGGGCCCGTAGGTCGAGATGTTCGTCAATCGGTCCCAAGGCGACCGCATACGAAACCCCAGAGGGGTTGCACTCGCCTCAACGAGAGCGCCCGCCAAAGCGAGGTCGCTAGGCGGGTTGAGGCCGAGTCGAAATGACGTAGGATGGGAATCAGTCAGTACCTTTTGGTCGACGAGGAGCGACATAGTCACGTTGGGGACTGATTGCACCGTCGTCTTAGGTACGAGGGCGACGTCCTGCAAGCCCTCCGCGAGCGCACTGACGTCGTCCACTTGCTCGGGATTGGTGTGTCACGGGGGGACGGCGCTCGCCTTCGTCTCAAACGCGAGGTCGACGCCCGACGCGCCCCCCGTTGGGGCGCTGGGGACGTCGATTCGCTCGACAGCCGACGAAGCGCGGCCTCCCGCTTGGCCTTGGTTGCCCCGCCTCCTCCTCCGTTGGCGGGGGAGAGGACGGGGCGAGCTCGAACGTTGTTCTTCCACCACGCGGGGAAGATGTCGTTGATTCCGCCGCCGGCGGGCGGGTTGTCGGCCGCCATTGTCGTTGTCGCGCGGCGGTGGAAGAAGTATCATGTCGTAGCTGCCGTCGAAGGACATGAACTCAAGACTCCCGAAACGGAGCACCGTCCCGGGCCGGAGAGGTTGCTGGAGACTGCCCATCTGGAGCTTGACGGGAAGCTGTTCGTCAGCACGCAGCGTGCCCCTACCTGGCGCGCCAACTATCGGCGTCTCGAGACCGGGGGGTCCCTAAGCCGACTAGTGAGTGTGCCGCGTGCCCCAACCCAGATGGGTCGAGCGCGTGGGCGAGCGCGAAGGGGGGAAGCGAGGTGGCCGGAGACGGGCGTGAGAGAGGTGGAAATCCCGCGGCCTTCGTGTTCGTCCCGCGCCCAGGTCGGGTGCGCTTGCAGTAGGGGGTTACAAGCGTCCATGCGGGTGAGGGAAGCGAGCGGCCCCAAGAGAGCGCCTGTCCCGTCCTCGTCCCCGCGCGGCCAACCTTCTCTAAGAAGGCCCTGGTCCTTCCTTTTATAGGCGTAAGGAGAGGATCCAGGTGTACAATGGGGGTGTAGCAGAGTGCTACGTGTCTAGCGGGGGGAGAGCTAGCGCCCTAAGTACATGCCAATGTGGCAGCCGGAGAGATCTTGGCACCCTGTTGGTGTGATGTCGTGGTCGTCGGAGGAGCGGCGGAGCCTGGCGGAGGGACAGCTGTCGGAGTGGTCGAGTCCTTGCTGACGTCCTCCTGCTTCCGTAAGAGAGCTGAGAGCCACCGTCGTCACAGGGCATGTGGGGCGCCATCAATGCCTATCTGGCGGAGCTAGCCAGATGGGACACCGGTCTTGTTCTCTGCGGCCCGAGTCGGCTCGGGGTAGGGTGATGATGGCGCTTCCTGTTGACGTGGCGGGCCTGCGCCCTAGGTCGGGCGACGTGGAGGCTCCTCCGAAGCCGAGGTCGAGTCTGTCTTCCATGGCCGAGGCCGAGCCCGAGCCCCTGGGTCGGGCGAGGCGGAGGTCGTTCGGCAGAGGCCAGGGCGGAGTCCGAGCCCTGGGGTCGGGTGAAGCGGAGTTCGTCGTCTTCCGGGGCTGAGCCCGAGTCCGAGCCCTGGGTCGGGCGGAGCGGAGTTCGCCGTCTTCCGGGGCTGAGCCCGAGTCCGAGCCCTGGGTCGGGCGGAGCGGAGTTCGCCGTCTTCCGGGTCTTAGCCCGAGTCCGAGCCCTGGGTCGGGCGGAGCGGAGTTCGCCATCTTCCGGGGCTTAGCCCGAGTCCGAGCCCTGGGTCGGGCGGAGCGGAGTTCGCCGTCTTCCGGGGCTTAGCCCGAGTCCGAGCCCTGGGTCGGGCAGAGCGGAGTTCGCTGTCTTCCGGGGCTTAGCCCGAGTCCGAGCCCTGGGTCGGGCAGAGCGGAGTTCGCCGTCTTCCGGGGCTTAGCCCGAGTCCGAGCCCTGGGTCGGGCGGAGCGGAGTTTCCTATGGCGCCTTTGGCAGGGCCTGACTGCCTGTCAGTCTCACTCTGTCAAGTGGCACTGCAGTCGGAGTAGCGCAGGCGGTGCTGTCCTTCTGTCAGACCGGTCAGTGGAGCGGCGAAGTGACGGCGGTCACTTCGGCTCTGCCGGGGGGCGCACGTCAGGATAAAGGTGTCAGGCCACCTTTGCGTTAAATGCTCCTGCGACTCGGTCGGTCGGCGCGGCGATTTAGTCAGGGTTGCTTCTTAGCGAAGGCAAGGCCTCGGGCGAGCCGGAGATGTGTCCGCCGTTAAAGGGGGGCCTCGGGCGAGACGGAAATCCCTCGGGGTCGGCTGCCCTTGTCCGAGGCTAGGCTCGGGCGAGGCGTGATCGAGTCGCTCGTATGAACTGATCCCTGACTCAATCGCACCCATCAGGCCTCTGCAGCTTTATGCTGATGGGGGTTACCAGCTGAGAATTAGGCGTCTTGAGGGTACCCCTAATTATGGTCCCCGACACACATGTATGCTATAAATCAATCCAAGTTCCGCGAATCTAAGACATTTAGCTCACTACGCAGCCTGCAAAAGGTCTTCTCTTCTAGAGGCTTGGTAAAGATATCAGCTAGCTGGTTCTCAGTGCTAACATGAAACACTTCGATATCTCCCTTTTGCTGGTGGTCTCTCAAAAAGTGATGCCAGATGTCAATGTGCTTTGTGCGGCTGTGTTCAACAGGATTATCCGCCATGCGGATAGCACTCTCATTATCACATAGGAGTGGGATTTTGCTCAGATTGTAGCCAAAGTCCCTGAGGGTTTGCCTCATCCAAAGTAGTTGCGCACAACACTGTCCTGCGGCAACATACTCGGCCTCAGCGGTGGATAGGGCAACAGAGGTTTGTTTCTTAGAACTCCACGACACCAGGGACCTTCCTAAGAATTGGCACGTCCCCGATGTACTCTTCCTATCGACCTTACATCCAGCATAGTCGGAGTCTGAATATCAAATCAAGTCAAAGGTAGACCCCTTTGGATACCAGATCCCGAAGCAAGGCGTAGCGACTAAATATCTAAGAATTCGCTTCACCGCCACTAAGTGACATTCCCTTGGATCGGATTGAAATCTAGCACACATGCATACGCTAAGCATAATATCCGGTCTACTAGCACATAAATAAAGTAAAGACCCTATCATAGACCGGTATGCCTTTTGATCAACAGACTTACCTCCTTTGTTGAGGTCGGTGTGTCCGTCGGTTCCCATTGGAGTCTTTGCGGGCTTGGCGTCCTTCATCCCAAACCGTTTGATCAAGTCTTGCATGTACTTCATTTGGGAGATGAAGGTCCCATCCTTGAGTTGCCTCACATGGAACCCAAGGAAATAGCTTAACTCGCCCATCATCGACATCTCAAACTTTTGAGTCATCACCCTGCTAAACTCTTCACAAGACTTTTGATTAGTAGAACCAAATATTATGTCATCGACATAAATTTGGCACACAAAAAGATCACCATCACAAGTCTTAGTAAAAAGAGTTGGATCGGCTTTCCCAACCGTGAAAGCATTAGCAATTAAAAAGTCTCTAAGGCATTCATACCATGCTCTTGGGGCTTGCTTAAGTCCATAGAGCGCCTTAGAGAGCTTACACACGTGGTCGGGGTACCGTTCATCCTCGAAGCCAGGGGGTTGCTCCACGTACACCTCCTCCTTGATTGGCCCGTTGAGGAAAGCGCTCTTCACATCCATTTGGAACAGCCTGAAAGAATGGTGAGCGGCATATGCTAGCAAAATACGAATGGACTCTAGTCTAGCCACAGGAGCAAAAGTCTCCTCAAAGTCCAAACCTGCGACTTGGGCATAACCTTTTGCCACAAGTCGTGCCTTGTTCCTTGTCATCACCCCGTGCTTGTCTTGTTTATTGCGGAACACCCACTTGGTTCCCACAACATTTTGCTTGGGACGAGGCACCAGTGTCCAAACTTCATTTCTCTTGAAGTTGTTGAGCTCCTCCTGCATGGCCAACACCCAGTCCGGATCTAGCAAGGCCTCCTCTACCCTGAAAGGCTCAATAGAAGAGACAAAAGAGTAATGCTCACAAAAATTAACTAATCGAGACCGAGTAGTTACTCCCTTGCTAATGTCACCCAAAATCTGGTCGACGGGATGATCCCTTTGAATCATCGCTCGAACTTGAGTTGGAGGTGTCGGTTGTGCTTCTTCCTCTATCACATGAACATCTTGTGCTCCCCCTTGATCACACGCCTCCTCTTGATGAACTTGTTCATCTTCTTGAGTTGGGGGATGCACCATTGTTGAGGAAGAGGGTTGATCTTGCTCCTTTTGTTCCATTGGCCTCACATCTCCAATCGCCATGGTGCGCATTGCGGCCGTTGGAACGTCTTCTTCATCTACATCATCAAGATCAACAACTTGCTCTCGGTTAGTAGCTCATACGAAGTCTTCTTGAGAAGGCGATGAAGGTAGACCCGGTTGATGGCGTGGCAAGCCGTGTTCACGGCTTCCGACCAAAAGCGCTCGGGGGTATTGAACTCTCCAAGCATCGTCCTCGCCATGTCTATAAGCGTCCTGTTCTTCCTCTCTACCACACCATTTTGCTGTGGTGTGTAGGGAGCGGAGAACTCGTGCTTGATTCCTTCCTCCTCAAGATACTCCTCCACTTGAAGGTTCTTGAACTCGGACCCATTGTCGCTTCTTATCTTCTTCACCTTGAGCTCAAACTCGTTTTGAGCTCTCCTTAGGAAGCGCTTGAGGTTCCCTTGGGTTTCAGATTTATCCTGCAAAAAGAATACCCAAGTGAAGCGGGAAAATTTATCAACTATAACAAGACCATACTTACTTCCTCCTATGCTCAGATAGGCAACGGGTCCGAAGAGGTCCATATGAAGTAGCTCCAGGGGTCTGGATGTTGTCATCACATTTTTGGCATGATGAGAGCTTCCCACCTGTTTCCCTGCTTGACAAGCTGCACAAGGTCTATCTTTTTCGAAAGTAACATTTGTTAGACCTATCACGTGTTCTCCCTTTAGAAGCTTGTGAAGGTTCTTCATCCCCACATGTGCTAAACGGCGATGCCACAGCCAGCCCATGCTAGTCTTAGCAATTAAGCATGCATCTAGACCGGCCTCCTCTTTTGCAAAATCAACTAAATAAAGTTTGCCATCTAGTACAACCTTAAAAGCTAATGAACCATCACTTCTTCTAAAGACAGACACATCTACATTGGTGAATAAACAGTTATATCCCATATTACAAAGTTGACTCACAGACAACAAGTTATATCCAAGCGATTCAACTAAGAACACATTAGAAATAGAATGCTCGGAAGAAATAGCAATTTTTCCTAACCCTTTCACCTTGCCTTGGTTCCCGTCACCGAATATAATTGAATCTTGGGGATCCTTGTTCTTGACGTAGGAAGAGAACATCCTCTTTTCCCCCGTCATGTGGTTTGTGCATCCGCTGTCAATAATCCAGCTTGAGCCCCCGGATGCATAAACCTGCAAGGCAATTTAGGCTTGGGTCTTAGGTACCCAACTCTTGTTGGGTCCTACAAGGTTAGTACAAATAGCCTTAGGGACCCAAATGCAAGTTTTATCTCCCTTGCATTTTGTCCCTAATTTTCTAGCAACCACCTTCTTATCCTTTCTACAAATAGCAAAGGAAGCATTTAAAGCATGATAAATTGTAGAAGGTTCACTATTTGTTTTCCTAGGCATATGAACAACATTTCTTCTAGGCATGTGATTAATAGCATTTCTCCTAGCTAAATTTCTATCATGCATAATAGATGAACTAGAAGCAACCATAGCATTAGAATCAAAAGCATCATAATTTCTATAAACATTTCTCGAATGTCTCCTATCATGATACATGAAAGCATGGTTCTTTTGAGCACTACTAGCCATAGGGGCCTTCCCTTTCTCCTTGGTGGAGATGGGAGCCTTATGGCTTGTTAAGTTCTTGACTTCCCTCTTGAAGCCAAGACCATCCTTAATTGAGGGATGTCTACCAATCGTGTAGGCATCCCTTGCAAAGTTTAGCTTGTTAAATTCACTTTTGCTAGTCTTAAGTTGGCCATTAAGACTAGCCACTTCATCATTTAATTTAGAGATGCAAACTAGGTGTTCACTACAAGCATCAACATTAAAATCTTTGCACCTATTGTAAATTATAACATGTTCGATACAAGAGTTAGATTTATTTGCTACTTCTAGTTTAGCATTCAAATCATCATTAACACCTTTTAAAGTAGAAATGGTTTCATGACAAGTAGATAGTTCACACGAGAGCATTTCATTCCTTTTAACTTCTAGAGCAAGAGAATTTTGTGCACTAACAAATTTATCATGCTCTTCATATAAAAGGTCCTCTTGTTTTTCTAGTAATCTATTCTTATCATTCAAAGCATCAATCAATTCATTAATCTTATCAACCTTAGTTCTATCTAAGCCCTTGAATAAGCATGAATAGTCTATTTCATCATCATCACTAGACTCATCCTCGCTTGAAGAAGCATAAGTAGTATTGTTTCGAGTACATACCTTCTTCTCCTTTGCCATGAGGCATGTGTGATGCTCGTTTGGGAAGAGAGATGACTTGTTGAAGGAGGTGGCGGCGAGTCCTTCATTGCCGGAGTCGGACGAGGAGCAATCCGAATCCCACTCCTTTCCAAGATGTGCCTCGCCCTTCGCCTTCTTGTAGTTCTTCTTCTTTTCCCACTTTCCACTCTTCTTTTCCTGGTCACTATCATTATCGGGACAATTAGCGATAAAATGACCAATCTTACCACATTTGAAGCAGGAGCGCTTCCCCTTCGTCTTGTTCTTGTTGGGGTGCTCCTTGCGACCCTTTAGCGCCGTCTTGAATCGCTTGATGATGAGGGCCATCTCTTCATCATTAAGCCCGGCCGCCGCAACTTGCGCCACCTTGCTAGGTAGCGCCTCCTTGCTCCTTGTTGCCTTGAGAGCAATAGTTTGAGGCTCTTGGATTGGGCCATTTAATGCATCGTCGACGTATCTAGCCTCCTTGATCATCATCCGCCCGCTTACGAACTTTCCAAGAATCTCCTCGGGCGTCATCTTCGTGTACCTAGGATTCTCACGAATGTTGTTCACAAGATGTGGATCAAGGATGGTAAAGGACCTTAGCATTAGGCGGACAACGTCGTGGTCCGTCCATCGCGCGCTTCCGTGGCTCCTTATCTTGTTGACGAGGGTCTTGAGCCTGTTGTACGTCTTTGTTGGCTCCTCCCCTCTAATCATCGCGAATCTCCCGAGTTCGCCTTCCACCAACTCCATTTTGGTGAGCATGGTGACAACGTTCCCCTCATGTGAGATCTTAAGGGTGTCCCAGATCTGCTTGGCATTGTCCAAGCCGCTCACCTTATGGTACTCGTCCCTGCACAATGAGGCTAATAACACAGTAGTAGCTTGTGCATTTTTATGAATCTGTTCATTTATAAATAAAGGACTATCCGAGCTATCAAATTTCATTCCACTCTCTACTATCTCCCATATACTAGGATGGAGAGAGAAAAGGTGACTACGCATTTTGTGACTCCAAAATCCGTAGTCCTCTCCATCAAAATGAGGAGGTTTACCAAGTGGAATGGAAATCAAATGTGCATTTGAACTATGCGGAATACGAGAATAATCAAAAGAGAAGTTTGAGTTAACCGTCTTCTTTTTCTCGTAGTTGTTGTCGTGATCCTTTTGGGAAGAAGAGGACTCGTCGCTGTCGTCGTAGTAGACGATCTCCTTGATGCGCCTTGTCATCTTCTTCTTCCCATCTTTTCGTTTGTTGCCCGAGCCCGAGTCGGTAGGCTTGTTATCTTTTGGCTCATTGACGAAGGACTCCTTCTCCTTATCATTGATCACAATCCCCTTGCCCTTAGGATCCATCTCTTCGGGCGATTAGTCCCTTTCTTGAAGAGAATGGCTCCGATACCAATTGAGAGCACCTAGAGGGGGGGTGAATAGGTGATCCTGTAAAACTTGAAACTTAATGCCACAAAACTTTATTAGGAGTTAGCACAAGAATGCAAAGTGGCTAGAGAAGAGTCTTTGCAATACACGATAACCACAAGAAGATCAATCACAGATAGACATAGTGGTTTATCCCGTGGTTCGGCCAAGTTCAACACTTGCCTAGTCCACGTTGTGGCGTCCCAATGGACGAGGGTTGCAATCAACCCCTCTCAAGCGGTCCAAAGACCCACTTGAATACCACGGTGTTTTGCTTTGCTTTACTATATCCCGTTTGCGAGGAATCTCCACAACTTGGAGCCTCTCGCCCTTACACTTTGATGTTCACAAAGAAGCACGAAGTAATGTAACGCCCCGAATTTTGCAGTTGAATTTTTTCTTTTCTTTACTCGCCAAAATTCGGGCGTTACCTTTTCTTTTCCTTTTTCCCCTCGCTAAACCTTGACCTTTTCCAAAGTTTTAGCGGGATTCGGTTTGGATTTTCCCGTGTAAGAAAACCCTAAGTACTTTGTGTTGTCTGATGCACCATGCCGAACCTTGCATTTCTTTTGATTGCTTTGAAATTGCAAATGCATTCATGTAGGAAGATCGGATTTCGAAAATGAGGAGAAGATCTTTTCTTTCTTTTTCTCTCTTTCTCTCTCTTCTTTTTCTCTCTCTCCCGCGCCGTGGGCCGACCCCGGCCGGCCCAGCCGCCCCTGGCGCCCCCCCCCTTGGGCCCAATTGGCCCATGCCGCCCCCCTCCCTTTATTTTTCCCAAAACCCCCCAATCCCTCTCCCTCTCTCTCATTTTCCCTCTCTCTCCCCTAGCGCCGCCCCTACCCGCCCCTGCCCTAAGCCGCCGCCGCCCCCTGCTCGGCCGTCGCCCCCCTGCCGGCCGCCCGCCTGGCCGCGCGCCCCGGCCGCCCGCCTGGCCGCCCGCCTGGCCGCCCGCTCGGCCGCCCGCCTGGCCGCGCGCCCCGGCCGCCCGCCTGGCCGCCCGCCTGGCCGCCCGCTCGGCCGCCCGCCTGGCCGCGCCCCCGGCCGCCCGCCTGGCCCCTGGCCGCGCCCCCTGGCCGCTCGGCCGGCTCAGCCGCCCCGGCTCGGCCGCCCCTGCGCGCCCTGCCCCCGGCCGGTTCAACCGCCCCTAGGGCCGGTTCAACCGCCCCCCCCTCTGTTTTTTTTTATTATTTTTTTATTTTATTTTATTTACTTTCTGTGATCATAATTACCTTATTTTGGGTAGACTAATCATGGTTCATGCTATTAGAATTTCGTTGCGCTAGTTGATTCATTTAGTTAATTGTTTATCCCGTGCAATGTTAATCAACTTAAAAGGATTAGGTTCCCACTAGTGCATATAACAGAATTCTTTTGTTAGGAACCTATTGAAACTAGAGTGCATAATTTAACTAATCATTAGTGCATAAGATTTAACCCCCCCCTGCGAGACCCTTTCCCGTTTCTTTCTAACCATAACAGACGCAATGTCAAATGTCATACTTGATGCATATTCGCTTTATTTGTTCCCTTGTATGGTGTACTGTTTTTTTGTATTAAATGTGGATGGATGTATGTGTGTTTGCAATCGCGTAGAGAACGATCCGGTCGAAGAGCCCGAGGAACCCGCAGGAGAAGCCCCTGAGCAGCAGTCGTTTGGTGGAGGCAAGTGTCCCTTGACCTATCTATGTCCTATTCATTATTTAATTCACCTCCCGCTTTACACATTTATGCCTAAGGATTGACTAGTTTTTGTTATCCATGTCCTTGTTCACCTATCTGGGTTGGATTATTACTGTTTAGCTTTATGCTATTGCTCAAACTCTAATCAATGAACATGATGTGATTATCTATGATACGCTGTTTTCCCCTTCTCTTATTATGATGTGGTACTTGTGGCATTTAAGGGGACTCGAGCGGTTTCTCGAGTGCCTCTCCGTAAGGACCTGTTCTATGGATGACCGCCCGGGAAAACAGTGCAACCATAAGGGTGGAATGGGGTGCCCATAGCTGAATAATTAGAGGATCCGGGGTGTAGTTCACTTAGCCGTCGTGCCGTCAATGGGGCTCGGTGTATGCGGCTCGCTCTGCCAAGTTTGGGTTCGCCCCTTGGGGAGGAGTGCGGTGCATTTAGGAAACCTAACGGGTGGCTACAGCCCCGGGGAATCTTTGTAAAGGCTTCGTAGTGAATCCCTGGCCATTCACCTCGGGAGTGAATAAGGGTCTTGCAAGCCCGGGCCAGAGAGGGAATCACGGCTTGTGGGTAAAGTGCACAACCTCTGCAGAGTGTTATGAAACTGATATATCAGCCGTGCTCGCGGTTATGAGCGGCCAAGGGAGCTCCAGTGATTAGTGGTACTTGATCAGAGATACTTTGGTACAGGTGACAATGAGATTGATGGTTTTGATTATGATTATGGTGCTGGTAAGTGGTACTCTTTCCATTTGGAAAGGAGTACGTTTGGGTTAATAACTTGGGTTAATGCTAAAACTTGGCTTTCTACTAGTAAGTAATAATCTGACCAACTAAAAGCAACTGCTTGACTTATCCCCACATAAAGCTAGTCCACTACAGCCAAACAGGATACTTGCTGAGTATGTTGATGTGTACTCACCCTTGCTCTACACACCAAACCCCCCCCCCCCAGGTTGTCAGCATTGCAACCACTGCTCAGGCGAAGATGAAGCTGTGGAAGGAGACTTCCAGGAGTTCCAAGATTACGACGAGTTCTAGGTGTGGGTTAGCGGCAACCCCCAGTCGGCTGCCTGTGAAGGCCGCGGTTATCTACGTTTCTTTTCCGCACTTTGATTTATTGTAAGAACTATATGGACGTCTCAGACGTATGATGTAATCGACTATTTCCCTTATTAATACTATTTTGAGCACTGTGTGATGATGTCCATATTATGTAACTGCTGTGTACGTGAATAACTGATCCTGGCACGTACATGGTTCGCATTCGGTTTGCCTTCTAAAACCGGGTGTGACAAGTAAGGAAGGGATGAGCAACGCACACAAGACACGAAATCAGATCGACAACACGCACACAAGTCGCAACAAGAGCTCACAACACAACTCGACGAGTTCACAACTCAAGTAGAGCTCCAATTGCTATCACAAAGAATCAAATGCGCGGAATCGAGGTCTTGGTGCTTAGGAATGCTTAGAGAATGCTTGGTATATCCCTACATGCGCCTAGGGGTCCCTTTTATAGCCCCAAGGCAGCTAGGAGCCGATGAGAGCATTCCAGGAAGGCAATTCTTGCCTTCTGTCGCCTGGCGCACCGGACACTGTCCGGTGCGGATTTCTTTCCTTCTTTGGCGAAGCCGACCGTTGGCGCTTTGGAGCCGTTGGCGCACCGGACAGTCCGGTGCCCCCTTCCGACCGTTGGCTTGGCCACGTGTCTCGCGCGGATCGCTCGGCCGACCGTTGGCCCGGCCGACTGTTGGCTCACCGGACAGTTCGGTGCACACCGGACAGTCCTGTGCACACCGGACAGTCCTATGACACCCCAGTGTCACCTAGGGGTTCTCTCAAAATGCCAAACCAAGAACCATCATTTTATGTGAACCAAAGTAAGCATGAGCATCAAATTAACTGAAGTAAGAAGGAATTCACCAAGCATATGCTTAAAAGTATCATGATCAAAACAATTGAGTCTTTCAAAAGGTAATAATGTTGCAACCCTAATAAAAACCCTAAGTAAGCCCCATGAGCAAAATTCAAGAAAATAAGGAAAAGTGTATGAAAAATTTAAAATTATGACTTGAGCCAATTGTAAAAATTAAAGTATATTTAATAAGCAACAAGAAAGGTTGAGAAAGCTTAGCCAAAATAACTCAAACAAATTCCCAAATCAGCCCTTGAACCATGAACCCTTGGAGAAATTCAGATTTCTGAATTTCTGAAATTCAGACCTCTTTCCAAAGATCAACTGCGTTCTCTGTTTTTCGAAACTCAAAACCAGGAGATCCAAATATCAAAGTTGTGCCAAATTCCCTTGAACACATCCTGGAAAAGTTTGAACTCAAACCAAATTCATTTGACACGGTTTTGGCGCAGTTTGACCTCGGGACCACACATTCTAACACTGGCACCTTGGTGACGCTACAACTCCCGGTCCCTAGCCTAAAACCGCGCGACGTCCATACACAAAAGACAAAGCATGGTCAGGTGAACAAATCCTTCACAGCGATCTTGCCCAAATTCGCGAAGATTTGCACCCAACCAGCGCTTGAACATGGGCAGAGGCAACGGGCACACGTGTTCGACCGTGGCTGACACCTCCGGTTCACGCCCGTTCGTGCACCGCGCCTCCCAGTGCACGCCCGCGCGCGCTCGCCGGTCCACGACCGCCCGTGCACCGCGTCGTGCCAATAAAGGCTCCCCAGGCGCGCCCCACTTCACCCCGTGCTCATCTTCACCGGCCAGCCCCCTCTCCTTAGCTCCGGCGAGCTCAATTCCGCCCGCCATTGCCGCCAGAGCTTCGGCCATCGTGGCCAGCCCACTCCAGCCACCCCCCGAGTCGAGCCAGTGCTTCGGCTAGCTCCGCCAGTAGCCCGTGAAGCTTGCCAAGCCCTCGGACCAGGCCGGACTTCACCGGAAGCCCGAGATAGACCTCACCGGACTTCGGTCTTTCGCCGTCGCGAGTGGACAGAGCTAACCGGTGAGTCTTCGTCCAATTCCTTGCACCCATATCTTCTCTAGCATCTCGTGAACCTCTCTGACCCGTCCAATCGATCTATCCCACCGTGAGCAAGCCGGACTCCTCGCCGCCGACGAGCATCCCCGCCTGCGCACGTGGACCGACCGACTCCGGCCATCTCCGACGGCGACCCGCACACCATTGTGATCCCCGAGACCTCCCCTACGTCCTCGACCACTTCACCGGAGCCATCTCGCCGCCGGTAAGCCCCTCCGCCCTTTCTTCCGCCGCGGTTACTGTTTAAGTTAGAAGAAGGACCTCGGGTTAGGATTTGTAGAACCCGAGGGGTTTTCTGTAACGTCAGTGACCCATGTGAATAGTAGCCTAAGGACTGATCCGTGAAAACTTAGAATACCCGCCAGGGACCCCAGTGCAAAGTGGATTTCCATTTAATCAATTCTGTTAATCTTTTTAAATGACCAGAGAACTTAGAAAATCCATAACTTGATGATTTCTTAATAAAAAGTTGTCAAACTAATTTTGCTAGCTTTTGAATATTATGAACTATCATTTAAAAATGATAAACTCTATGCTTTCTGTTCTAAATTTTAGAGTTTAAAATTAAAAACAGAAACTTACCAAACCTAGTTTAATTAAGGAAAATTAGTTTTTCTTCTGTACTGAACCTAAGAAAATTTGTAGGTATTCAAACCTCATTTAGACACTGTTTAAAAATAGTAGGAACCCCAACATTGGAAAATATGATGTAGATATTCATTTAAAGCTATTTTGCCCAAAACTTAGAAAAAACCAGAAAGGCATTAGAAATTGGTGAACAGTGAGTAAAATTATTTTTCCTAGTTTACTTATGTAACAGAGAACCTAGGAAAAATACAGAGACCATTAGTTCAGATCAGTTTTAAATTAAAATGTTTTATTTAGCCTTATTTGGACTAAAAATCAATTATTAGAGTTACAAAACTATAACCAAAATGAGTAATAAAAATCCAGTGGACTTACAACCACCAGAGCACCACTACAAAAACAAAGAACACCTCAGCCCAACATTTTAAGTGAGGAAAATAAATATAAAATGCTAATGAGGCATTTTCCAAATAAATCATGAACAACCTCTAATAATGTGATGATGGGCAACCAAAAATTAGCTAAGTCCATAGTGAGATAAACCACCAGAGAAAAATGCAAACCTATGAAAAAGAAGCAAACTCATACCTATTGCTAAGGATTTATGAGAAAGGCCACTTAATTCAAATAATGCATACCACCCCTTCCCTTAAGCAAAAAGATGCCAAACTTCAGAATGATTGCTCTTGCACAAAACAATAACTAAGAAAAATAAGAACTCTGTTGTTTGATATTTTTCAAATATAGTGGTAGTAGAAAGCACCTATTTAGCTAGAAACTTGAGAAAACCATAGCAAAATAAATAAAAGGTATTAATGACTAGAAATTTGTATTAAGTCATGTTATGACACCTAAAAGCCAGCAAAAATAAGGTTTAGAGAATTACTCACTGTTAAATAATAGTTGTAGTTCAAAGCACCCCTTCTGCCCTAGAATTTAATAATTTTGTCCAGAGAAACCTATTCACTTTCTGATCCCCAAATTTTGAGACATAGAAACATACACCAGTACTAAGCCACTGTAATGTTTGCAGAATTTTTAGAATTTTATAAAAGCAACTTGTAGTTCAAACCCACTCCAAAACATTTAAGAGAGTAAAAGAAAAGGAAAGAAGAAATAAACCTCACCCCAATAAGTCTAACTTGAGTACTTATCAACTCTCACTAAGACTTAAAAGGAATTCAGTGGAACCCCAAGAATAAACCTACCACTTACCATAGCTGAGTTTAACCCAATTTGCCAAGTATACCACCCCAAAGGTCTCACATAAGTAAAGTCAACCTTGTTTAACTCAAGTAGATCATACACCTTCAAAGTTGTAATTTCTAAAAGCACCTATTATATCATGCATATATCTTACGCATTGCATTCATTAGATTGTAATCTTGCCGACGGAGAGTATGTGCTCATCCCCGAGCAAGGACCTGTCCAAAAGGAGGACCAGGAGCAGGCTTCAGATGCTGCTATTGAGGATCTCCCCGCAGCCCCAGCAATTGAAGGCAAGCCCCGATTTTATGCATAACCGTATTATTATATGCTACTTTACTACACTTAATGCTTGTAGGATTGTAATGTGCACTTAAGTGTAGGAGTTGCTTGAAACCTCTAGTTGCATGAACTTAGGATTCCTTTTTGAGATGAATACTAGTATGCTAGGTCGAGTAGCTGCTTGCTAATCAGGATCTCGGTAGAAGTCGAGTGATTTTTCTAGCACTCGCGCGAGGTCAGGAATTGATTGTATTCATCTTGATAACGGGATCTCTGTTGGTCTATGGACTTGGATCCAGGGAGGATGCCTTGCCCATGAGACAGGAAAAAGGAATTAAGGATTAATGTGTGGATACCTGAGTCAAGCTTTTGAACGTACTAAGCACATGCCGGGAAAAATGGTAACCGGTAAACCTAGTACCTGAGTGAAGCCGGGCACGGACTTTATCCCTCATGCGACCTGAGACTGGGTCTCCCATGCTAGCTATGGTGGGTACAAGTGCGGTCACTGCACGGCGGCAGCCGGGGTCAGTGGAGCATTGTATGCCAAGGCGGTGAGGCCTGGACGCAAACGGGGAATCGATGGGGACGGTTGTCATGTGTGGGGTCGGAGTACCTTGACATGCCGTGTGTTTAGGTTTACCTTGCAAGGTTAAAAACTCGATTCGAATCGTCTGCTTCTCGCAGCTAATGAGACTGCTTGACCCCTTGTACTGCATCGAGTAAGAAGTGGAATGAGGTTACATGAGATAACTTGTTGATCGAACTAAATGTTTGTTACCATGTATGCTTAGAAGGAGCAAATCTAGCTAAGTTAATGATGATAGAATTTGAAAAGCTAAAATTTGCTTTTAGAAACAGCTAGTGCTTTTGGCAAACCAAACCCCTCAGCCAAACAGCTGCATAGTCTAGAGGTAGAGGAGTAGACTCCTCACACCGGTTAAGTCTAGCTGAGTATTAGTATACTCAGCCTTGCTTGTGGCACCATTTTTGTAGGTACCATTCAGGAAATGGTTGATGGTGTGACTTGGCCTACCACCCTGCCACCGGGTTGGACGGTCGAGTGGGATGTTGCTCCGGCAGGAGAGGAGCACGAGGAGTAGTGGGCTAGGCCTTGCTCAATTCCTCGATACCGACGACATCGATTATCCGCTGCACTTTATTTTGTGAACTCTATTTGCTACTCAAAAACTCCGATTTATGTAATAACTCAGCACTTAATTTGAGGTTTCCTGTTTTATTGTATTTCTTCTGTGACTCACCTTCGAGTGAGATTGTGGAATTTGATCCTGGTTAAGTGGCTCTATCAGACTAGATCTGAGGGACTGACGGGTTATTCCGATTTAAGTGTGTTACGGCCCCTGAGGCGTGACTTAGGCACTTAAGCTGGAATAATTCGGGCGGTTCTGCCACAGCTGGTATCGGAGCAAATTCCACCACAGAGAAGGACAATAAACCATGAATACCAATTTTCAAAATCTAAAACTTGCCTAGAAACTGCTACGGATCATCAGGACTAGACCGCTAGACCTAGGACGAAAGGCCTTAGGCATAGAGGGAAAAATAGGTGGCTAATTAATTAGGCCCCGTGGGCCAGTACTTCTATTTTTAAGGATGCCCTAAAAAGCACCCTATTTCCTTTTGAGAGGCAACGTTTCTTCCAGCATGCATGCATTATAAAACACAAAGAGGAATTAAAATTTGAGCTAACCCACTTTCTTAAAAAAAAACCATCCAGGTTCTCTTTTTCTTTTTCCTTCCACCATAATCTTTACCTTTGATTCCCTTCCGCAGATGAATTCACCCACCCCCGCCAGTGGAGGAGACTCTCGTTTCAGTTCTGACTTCCTTTCTCGCGATGGCTTTCCTTCCATCTTGTGGGAAGTGCTTAACTCCGTCGGTTACCCTACGCCCCCTTTATACACAGTGCAGTTGTATGAGGAGCATCGGGTACCTCGTCGTCGGGTCTGGCTGACTTTGGAGGCTCATCCCCTTCAGCCGGGTTGGCGTTCTCTTGATTCTGAGACGATTGGACTCAGGACGGACGACACTGTTGAAGCAGCAGCCATGAAGACTCTGACGACTTTCTGTGGCTACCATCCCCTAGAGATGGTGATGCACCCCTTGGGACTCTTCCCTGCTGAGAAGAAGGATGATCCCATGTGGTGTAACCGCGTGAGCCATGTGAAGGATGTGTGGGCGATGTATCCTGACTTGGTTGGGAGGGTCACTGTTTAGTGCATGAGTGTGCTGTACCGCCTTCAGGCCCTTCAGAGCGATGCTATGGCACTCCTTGCTAACACCACTCAAACTGCCAAGCTCACTCTCGACAGCCGAGAAGATTTTGTGGTCGATCTATCCACCGAGTTGGTAGAGAAGGATCTACAGGTAGAGAGGCTGAGCCAGCGCATTGCCACCCTGGAGCAGCAGGTGGAGATCTGAGACAACACTATTGATGTCTTGGAGAACCAGCTTCACGATGTGCAGAGGGAACTCGAAGAAGCGAACGACCACTTGGACATGCACCACTTGGAGATGGAGGCCAATGAAGCAGGAAGCGAGGGAGAAGAGGCTCCCGAGGAGCTAGGACCAGCCCCTGGTGCCAATGGGACTACCTCCGCGATACCTCCTTCACCCGTATCCAGTGTCGCTTCCACCGCTCAGGGTTAAGCAGTCACTTCGACACTTTTAGGCGGATAGAAACCTATGCGAGCTTAGTAATGTCAGATTTTGGACTAGGCTTATGGGTACCTTCCCCTGATTGATGTAACCCTGTGAACTTTTGAAATCTGTGGGATATTTGTCACCATGTTATCTTCATTTCAAACCGACTATTATGATTATGACATTTTTCCTTCCATATGAGATGATATCTTGTCGTTCGAATTGTGAGTTGGGATAACAATGGCGACAATCTCTGTTTTCAGATGGCAGCTAGGCAGCGTCGCGGGCATAACGAGCAGGTCCCCCAGCCACCTCCTCCAGCTCCCACAGTGCAGGAGTTGATGGCCTAGCAGAATGAGATTCTGCGACAGCTCTTGCAGCGCCAGCCCCACCCTCAGCAGCATGGTGGAGGCCAGCATCAGCGACCTCCGGCTATGGCGACTTACCAGGAGTTTCTGAGCACGCAACCACCCTTGTTCACCAAGGCAGAGGATCCGTTGGACGCCGACGTATGGCTTCGCGTCGTTGAGTCCAAGTTTCCCCTCCTCACAGGAGACTGCCCTGATGAGGCCAAGGCTCGCTTCGCCGCATAGCAGCTTCGCGGCCCTGCTCGGACTTGGTGGGACCACTTCCGTGCTATGCTCCCCGCTGATCGTGAAGTATCTTGGGAGGAATTCAAGACTGCCTTCAGAGGACACCACATCCCAGCTGGCATTCTTGATCGGAAGTTGAATGAATTCCTGGCCCTTAATCAAGGAACCCGCACGGTACTGCAGTATGCGCAAGCCTTCAACGACTTATGCCAGTATGCAGGGTATCATGCTGATTCTGATGAAAAGAAGAGGGATTGCTTCTGCAGGGGTCTCAATACCAAGCTGCGGGAACGACTCAACACTGTCCGGGCTGATAGCTTCAATGAGTTGGTCAACATGGCCATCTCCCAGGAGGATCGTATTGTTTCTCACCGGGCAGAGAAGAAGAGAAAGGCACCAATGGCAGCACCATCCGCTCAGGCTCAGAGGTTCCGGATTGTTTCTCACAATCAGAGTAGGGGTTTTCAGCAGCAGGCAGGCAGATGGGTGATCAGGCCACCTCAGCAGCAGCAGCAGCCGGCACCCAACCGCTTTCCAGCTCCCGCCCTAAGGAACAATCAGCCTCCGCCGCAGCATCAGTTCCGCCAGGGCAATGGGAACAAGTGTTTCACTTGTGGCAATGTGGGCCACTATGCCAAGAATTGTCCCAGGAACCAGCAGAGGCAGATGCCAGCACCAAATCAAGACAAGGGAAGAAAGCAGAAGGTGCAAGTCAGGCAAGGGAAGCTCAACTTCACTACTCTGGAGGAAGTACGTGAAGGAGCTCCTATCATGACCAGTATCTTTTCAGTTTATAATCAACCTGCTTTAATTCTGTTTGATTCTGGTGCATCTCATAGTTTCATTAGCCAAAAGTTCAGCGCTAAATGTAAACTGCCATTCTCTCACTCAAAAGGGTCATTCATGATAGTCACACCTGGGGGTAAAATTGCGACTAATCAATTAAACCAAAGTGTGCCTATTCAACTGGGGAGCCACGTTATCAAAACCACTCTTCTTGTGTTGGGATTGGAAAATGTGGACATTATTCTAGGAGCAAATTGGATGACCTTGCACCAAGTTGTGCTTGATGTAGCCAGCCGCACCGTGGAAGTTAATTCTCCGTTCTGCGGGAACTTCACCTTAATTCTGCCTAGTCAAGGTTCTACTCAGTCATGTGCTTTCTCTATGACAGAGTTACCTCTGAAGAAGATCCCAGTGGTCTGCGATTATGCAGATGTTTTCCCTGATGAATTGCCAGGAATGCCACCAGACCGGGATATTGAATTCGCCATCGAGTTGCAACCGGGAACGGCCCCAATTTCCAAGAGGCCCTACCGAATGCCACCCGCTGAGTTGGCAGAGTTGAAGAAGCAATTGCAAGAGTTGCTGGATAAGGGATTTATTCGCCCAAGCACTTCGCCTTGGGGATGTCCAGCACTATTTGTGAAGAAGAAGGATGAAAGCTTGAGGCTGTGTATAGATTACCGCCCTCTTAATGCAGTAACTATCAAGAACAAGTATCCTTTGCCTCATATTTATGTTCTCTTTGACCAGTTGGTCGGGGCCAAGGTATTTTCCAAAATAGACCTTCGCTCTGGCTACCATCAGATCAAGATACGAGCAAGTGATATTCCGAAGACGGCATTCTCAACCAGATATGGGCTATATGAATTTTTGGTGATGTCATTCGGGCTGACAAATGCACCAGCATATTTCATGTATCTGATGAATTCTGTCTTCATGCCGGAATTGGACAAGTTCGTGGTGGTTTTCATCGATGACATTTTGGTGTACTCAAAGAACGAAGAAGAACATGCCGGGCATTTGCATGTAGTGCTTCAACGTCTGCGAGAGCACCACCTTTATGCCAAGTTATCTAAGTGTGATTTTTGGCTAAAGGAAATCAAATTCTTGGGTCACACTATCTCTCAGGCTGGAATAGTTGTTGATCCTGATAAAGTGCAAGAGGTGATGAACTGGAAGCCACCCACAACTGTCCGTCAGATTCGGAGTTTTCTGGGATTAGCTGGTTATTACCGAAGATTTATTCCGGACTTCTCTCGAATTGTGAAGCCTATAACTGAGTTGCTGAAGAAAGAAGTCAAATTTGTTTGGAGTCAGAAGTGCGAAGATGCCTTCCATGCATTAAGGCAGCATCTGACCACAACACCAGTATTGGCGCAACCCGACAACAGCAAGCCTTTTGATGTATATTGTGATGCCTCTGGCACCGGGCTAGGTTGTGTCTTGATGCAAGACAACCGAGTCATTGCTTATGCCTCAAGAGCACTCAGGCCTCATGAGCAAAACTATCCCACTCATGACCTCGAGTTGGCAGCAGTGGTTCATGCATTAAAAATGTGGAGGCACTATCTAATGGGAACCCACTACAACATCTTCACTGATCATAAGAGCCTTAAGTACATCTTTACTCAGGCTGATCTCAACATGAGGCAAAGAAGATGGCTAGAGCTGATCAAGGATTATGACCTGGAGGTACATTATCACCCAGGAAAAGCTAATGTGGTAGCAGATGCCTTGAGTCGGAAGTTGCAATGCAACTGTATTCTGATGGATTCTCGCATTAACACCTTGTGTGATGAGTTGAGCAAGATGCAAATTGAAGTGATTCCTTCTGGTTCTTTGTCTCACATTTCTGTTGAGCCAGCTTTGCAAGACCAGATTATCATGGCCCAGCTCAGTGACAAGGGAGTGCAAATTATCAAGAAGAATCTCCATCAGAAGGTTGAGAAGTATAATTGTTTCCGCCAGGATGAAAAGGGTGTGTTATGGTTCAAAAGCAGATTGGTAATTCCTAAAGATCAGGACCTCGAGAGGAAAATCTTGGATGAGGCTCATCTCTCCAAATTCTCTATGCATCCGGGAAGCACCAAGATGTACCATGATCTGAAGCCTTTGTACTGGTGGACCAGAATGAAGAGGGAGATTGCCCAGTATGTATCAGAATGTGACACCTGTCAGAGGATAAAGGCAAGCCACTTGAAATCAGCTAGAGCTTTGCAACCCCTGTCCATACCTTCGTGGAAATGGGATGACATCAGCATGGATTTCATTGTGGGTCTGCCCAACACCTCTCGTCATCATGATTCCATTTGGGTTATTGTGGACCGATTGACGAAAGTGGCACATTTTCTTCCTGTGCATACCACTGATAAGGCTCAGAAGTATGCAGAATTGTATATTGACCGGATCGTGTGTTTGCACGGATTACCTCGGACCATTGTTTCTGACCGAGGAGCCCAATTTGTTGCCAGATTTTGGGAACAATTGCAAGAGTCTTTGGGAACCAAGCTAATCAGGAGTTCAGCTTACCACCCACACACTGATGGTCAGACGGAAAGGGTAAACCACATCCTGGAGGATATGCTGAGAGCTTGTGCGATCGATTGTGGCAAGAACTGGGATAAGCACCTCTCCTTGGCAGAGTTTGCTTATAACAATAGTTATCAATCCAGCCTAAAGATGGCACCTTTTGAAGCTCTCTATGGAAGAAGGTGCAGGACACCGCTCAATTGGTCTCAACCTGGAGAAAGAGAAGTTTTTGGACCTGACTTAGTGACTGAAGCCGAAAGGAAGGTCAAACTAATCAGGAAGAATCTAGAAGCTGCTCAGGCCAGGCAGAAGAGTTACCATGATAGAAGAAGGAAACCTCTCCAGTTCGAGGTGGGAAGTTTTGTATACCTCAAGGTATCACCCACCAAGGGAGTGCAGAGGTTTGGGATTAAAGGCAAGCTAGCCCCTCGTTACATTGGACCTTATGAGATCATAGAAGCATGTGGACCCGTGGCATACAAGCTGAAGTTACCTTCAAAGATGTCTGCCATTCACAGTGTTTTCCATGTATCTCAGCTGAGGAAGTGTGTTCGATTGCTGACCGAGATCATAGCAGAGCCAGAATTGGAGATAGAGCCAGATCTGTCGTACCAAGAGTACCCCTCCAAGATTCTGGATTGCAAAGAAAGATCAACTCGGGCTAAATCGATCAAGATTTACAAGGTCCAGTGAAGTAATCACTCAGAGGAGGAAGCTACTTGGGAAACCGAGGAATTCTTGAGATCCAACTTCCCCGATTGCCTACCTAAGGAAGCTGGTACGTAATCACACCCAACCCCTCCTCCTGCCCTTCGAATCTAATTTCCAAAAATATGATCTTAATTCAGAATGAAGTAACTATGAAGTAAAACTTAAAAAGGGCTTCCTTCTGAAGTTGCAAAGAGAATGACATTCGAAGAGCAGTTTTACCCTAATAATAACAATAATCACCCATTTCCTAAAAGTCTCACCCTTCGCTTCACCCCGGAAGGACTCTGGCCCGAATCTCGGGACGAGATTCCTTTAAGGGGGGAAGGCTGTGACACCCCGGTGTCACCTAGGGGTTCTCTCAAAATGCCAAACCAAGAACCATCATTTTATGTGAACCAAAGTAAGCATGAGCATCAAATTAACTGAAGTAAGAAGGAATTCACCAAGCATATGCTTAAAAGTATCATGATCAAAACAATTGAGTCTTTCAAAAGGTAATAATGTTGCAACCCTAATAAAAACCCTAAGTAAGCCCCATGAGCAAAATTCAAGAAAATAAGGAAAAGTGTATGAAAAATTTAAAATTATGACTTGAGCCAATTGTAAAAATTAAAGTATATTTAATAAGCAACAAGAAAGGTTGAGAAAGCTTAGCCAAAATAACTCAAACAAATTCCCAAATCAGCCCTTGAACCATGAACCCTTGGAGAAATTCAGATTTCTGAATTTCTGAAATTCAGACCTCTTTCCAAAGATCAACTGCGTTCTCTGTTTTTCAAAACTCAAAACCAGGAGATCCAAATATCAAAGTTGTGCCAAATTCCTTTGAACACGTCCTGGAAAAGTTTGAACTCAAACCAAATTCATTTGACACGGTTTTGGCGCAGTTTGACCTTGGGACCAGACATTCTGACACTGGCACCTTTGTGACGCTACAACTCCCTGTCCCTATCCTAAAACCGCGCGACGTCCATACACAAAAGACAACGCATGGTCAGGTGAACAAATCCTTCACAGCGATCTTGCCCAAATTCGCGAAGATTTGCACCCAACCAGCGCTTGAACATGGGCAGAGGCAACGGGCACACGTGTTTGACCGTTCGCGCACCGCGCCTCCCAGTGCACGCCCGCGCGCGCTCGCCGGTCCACGACCGCCCGTGCACCGCGCCGTGCCTATAAAGCCTCCCCAGGCGCGCCCCACTTCACCCCGCGCTCATTTTCACCCCGCGCTAATTTTGCTAGCTTCTGAATATTATGAACTATCATTTAAAAATGATAAACTCTATGCTTTCTGTTCTAAATTTTAGAGTTTAAAATTAAAAACAGAAACTTACCAAACCTAGTTTAATTAAGGAAAATTAGTTTTTCTTCTGTACTGAACCTAAAAAAATTTGTAGGTATTCAAACCTCATTTAGACACTGTTTAAAAATAGTAGGAACCCCAGCATTGGAAAATATGATGTAGATATTCATTTAAAGCTATTTTGCCCAAAACTTAGAAAAAACCAGAAAGGCATTAGAAATTGGTGAACAGTGAGTAAAATTATTTTTCCTAGTTTACTTATGTAACAGAGAACCTAGAAAAAATACAGAGACCATTAGTTCAGATCAGTTTTAAATTAAAATGTTTTATTTAGCCTTATTTGACTGAAAATCAACTATTAGAGTTACAAAACTATAACCAAAATGAGTAATAAAAATCCAGTGGACTTACAACCACTAGAGCACCACTACAAAAATAAAGAACACCTCAACCCAACATTTTAAGTGAGAAAAATAAATATAAAATGCTAATGAGGCATTTTCCAAATAAATCATGAACAACCCCTAATAATGTGATGATGGGCAATCAAAAATTAGCTAAGTCCATAGTGAGATAAACCACCAGAGAAAAATGCAAACCCATGAAAAAGAAGCAAACTCATACCTATTGCTAAGGATTTATGAGAAAGGCCACTTAATTCAAATAATGCATACCACCCCTTCCCTTAAGCAAAAAGATGCCAAACTTCAGAATGATTGCTCTTGCACAAAACAATAACTAAGAAAAATAAGAACTCTGTTGTTTGATATTTTTCAAATATAGTGGTAGTAGAAAGCACCTATTTAGCTAGAAACTTGAGAAAACCATAGAAAAATAATTAAAAGATATTAATGACTAGAAATTTGTATCAAGTCATGTTATGACACCTAAAAGCCAGCAAAAATAAGTTTTAGAGAATTACCCACTGTTAAATAATAGTTGTAGTTCAAAGCACCCCTTCTGCCCTAGAATTTAATAATTTTGTCCAGAGAAAACTATTCACTTTCTGATTCCCAAATTTTGAGACAGAGAAACATACACCAGTACCAAGCCACTGTAATTTTTGCAGAATTTTTAGAATTTTATAAAAGCAACTTGTAGTTCAAACCCACTCCAAAACATTTAAGAGAGTAAAAGAAAAGGAAAGAAGAAATAAACCTCACCCCAATAAGTCTAACTTGAGTACTTATCAACTCTCACTAAGACTTAAAAGGAATTCAGTGGAACCCCAAGAATAAACCTACCACTTAATTACCATAGCTGAGTTTAACCCAGTTTGCCAAGTATACCACCCCCAAAGGTCTCACATAAGTAAAGTCAACCTTGTTTAACTCAAGTAGATCATACACCTTCAAAGTTGTAATTTCTAAAAGCACCTATCATATCATGCATATATCTTACGCATTGCATTCATTAGATTGTAATCTTGCCGACGGAGAGTATGTGCTCATCCCCGAGCAAGGACCTGTCCAAGAGGAGGACCAGGAGCAGGCTTCAGAGGCTGCTATTGAGGTTCTCCCCGCAGCCCCAGCAATTGAAGGCAAGCCCCAGTTTTATGCATAACCGTATTATTATATGCTACTTTACTACACTTAATGCTTGTAGGATTGTAATGTGCACTTAAGTGTAGGAGTTGCTTGAAACCTCTAGTTGCATGAACTTAGGATTCCTTTTTGAGATGAATACTAGTATGCTAGGTCGAGTAGCTGCTTGCTAATCAGGATCTCGGTAGAAGTCGAGTGATTTTTCTAGCACTCGTGCGTGGTCAGGAATTGATTGTATTCATCTTGATAACGGGATCTCTGTTGGTCTATGGACTTGGATCCAGGGAGGATGCCTTGCCCATGAGACAGAAAAAAGGAATTAAGGATTAATGTGTGGATACCTGAGTCAAGCTTTTGAACGTACTAAGCACATGCCGGGAAAAATGGTAACCGGTAAACCTAGTACCTGAGTGAAGCCGGGCGCGGACTTTATCCCTCATGCGACCTGAGACTGGGTCTCCCATGCTAGCTATGGTGGGTACAAGTGCGGTCACTGCACGGCGGCAGCCGGGGTCAGTGGAGCATTGTATGCCAAGGCGGTGAGGCCTGGACGCGAACGGGGAATCGATGGGGACGGTTGTCATTTGTGGGGTCGGAGTACCCTGACATGACGTGTGTTTAGGTTTACCTTGCAAGGTTAAAAACTCGATTCGAATCGTCTGCTTCTCGCAGCTAATGAGACTGCTTGACCCCTTGTACTGCATCGAGTAAGAAGTGGAATGAGGTTACATGAGATAACTTGTTGATCGAACTAAATGTTTGTTACCATGTATGCTTAGAAGGAGCAAATCTAGCTAAGTTAATGATGATAGAATTTGAAAAGCTAAAATTTGCTTTTAGAAACAGCTAGTGCTTTTGGCAAACCAAACCCCTCAGCCAAACAGCTGCATAGTCTAGAGGTAGAGGAGTAGACTCCTCACACCGGTTAAGTCTAGCTGAGTATTAGTATACTCAGCCTTGCTTGTGGCACCATTTTTGCAGGTACTATTCAGGAAATGGTTGATGGTGTGACTTGGCCTACCACCCTGCCACCGGGTTGGACGGTCGAGTGGGATGTTGCTCCGGCAGGAGAGGAGCACGAGGAGTAGTGGGCTAGGCCTTGCTCAATTCTTCGATACCGACGACATCGATTATCCGCTGCACTTTATTTTGTGAACTCTATTTGCTACTCAAAAACTCCGATTTATGTAATAACTCAGCACTTAATTTGAGGTTTCCTGTTTTATTGTATTTCTTCTGTGACTCACCTTCGAGTGAGATTGTGGAATTTGATCCTGGTTAAGTGGCTCTATCAGACTAGATCTGAGGGACTGACGGGTTATTCCGATTTAAGTGTGTTACGGCCCCTGAGGCGTGACTTAGGCACTTAAGCTGGAATAATTCGGGCGGTTCTGCCACAAGTCCGGTGAATTATAGACGTATGTCGTTAATCACTTCTCGAGAGCAGCAAGTTTGTCTGAGCCAGCCTGGCGCACCGGACACTGTCCGGTGCACCACCGGACAGTCCGGTGCACCCAGACAAGGCTGACTTTGGCTGAACAAAGTCATCTTTAATTTCAACTTGATTTTTCCTGTTTCCAGCACTTAGACACAATACATTAGTCTCTAAAACAATGTACTAAGTCTAAGAAACATACCTTTATACTTGATTTGTACTTTGTCCACCATTTAACACTTAGGCACTTGTGTTGGACACTAAATAACAAAATACTTAGAAATGGCCCAAGGGCACATTTCCCTTTCAAAAAGGGAATTCCTGCTTGCTGGGCTGGTGGTGGAGATTTCGGCCCACCCGGGCGCGAGCGCGCGCGCGAGCGCGGCAGGCGGCCCAGCCAGCCCATCAGCGAGGGAGACGGCAGGGGACGGCGCCGTGGTGCGGGCCCACACGTCAGCGAGAGAAGGGGGTTTAACGGCGCGGAGCGGCGATGGAGGGAGGGCGAACCGGTCGGCTCGACCGCCGGCGATGCCCGCGACGGTTCTCCGTCGTGTGTTCGGTTCTGAGGCGGGGGAGCGGTGGCGAGGCACGGGCGGTGGTAGGGGTTCATGGGGGTGGGGTCAATTCGACTGGTGGAGGCCCAGGGTGGCCGGTCCACGGCGCAGCGGCGGGTGTTCGCGGCGGTGAGGTCGCCGGTGAGGCAGCCGAGCGCAATAGGAGGTGGGGAGAGGTGCCTTGCGATCGTGAGTGTGTGGCGGAGCTCAAGCACCAAAGTAATTCGATCGAAAGCTACCAGAGAGGCGAGAACGGAGCTCACCGGAGTGGCGGGGGAACGCGGTGGCGCTAGCTCGATTGGGCTCGGGGAGGAGTGGAGGAGATGGCTGGGGCTGGTGTGGAGGAAACGGAGCTCAGGCGGTCCCTTTTATAGGCGCCCGGGAGGGGGAGGGAAGGGAGGGGACGGCGAGCGTTGACGAGCTTGCCATGATGGCGGGGATGGAGCAAACGGCGACGAGATGGCTCGGGCAGGCGAGGGGTGAGGGGACGACTCGGGTACAGTGGCGGGGTGGTCGCTGAGGCCGGTGCGAGTGTTAATGGCGAAGCGACGGGGCGTGAGGCGGTCTACGGCGAACGCGCCGGTGATGGCATGGGTGGGACGATGGTTCTGACAAGCGGGCCTGGGCTACCAGTGGGAGAGCGGCGCGAGAGGGAGAGGGGTGGAGCCGCTGACCGGTGGGGCCGGGTTGTCAGGCGCGGCGCGGGCGCGCGTAGCTGGGCCGCTTGGGCCGTGGGAGGAGAGGGGGGAGAGCGGGCACGACGCAGTTTGGGCCAAAATTGGCCCAGCCGAGGGGGAAGGGTTTTTCTTTTTTTCCTTTTATGTTTTCTATTTCATTTTTCCATTTTCTATTTTTGTTTCTTTTTATTTCCTTTTCTTTTGAATCAACAATTTGCTAAATAACCTTAAGGGTTGAAAATAATCTATGTGAGGTGTTCCTAACAATCCAAGTGGTATGCATATGATGAGATGACCTAAGGGTGGAGTTTAGGGAGAAAAATAAAAATAGGGGGGTTTAGGAGATTAGGGTTCCAAACCTTGGGTTGAGATTTTTGGGATGATACAAACCTACCCCACTTAAAGGAATCTCGCCCCCGAGATTTAGATTGGATTTGAGAAAAGATAAGGGTATTCCCTCCTCAAGGAGTCCTCACTCTCCTAGGTAACTTCCTCTTCTCCTTCTCTGCTCCACTGAACTTTACAGAGTTTCACTTCTGAGGTACGTGTCTTCCGGACTGCTGAATCAAGGATATTTACTGGCTTCTCACGGTACTGAAGATCTTTCTAAATCTGCACTGCATCTTCTTCGATGTGACTTTCTGGTGCTTGCAAGCATTTGCGGAGCTGGGATACGTGAAATACATTGTGGATGTCAGACATGGATTCTTGTAGTTCAAGACGGTATGCTGTGGGTCCCACTCTGCCAATGATGGGATAGGGACCGACGGATCGCGGTGCTAGCTTTCCTTTTACTTGGAACCTTCTGACACCACACATCGGGGAGACCTTGAGGTAGACGAAGTCTCCTTCCTCAAATCTAAGTTCTCTCCGCCTGTTGTCCACATAACTCTTCTGCCGACTCTGAGCTTCAAGTAATCTCCTGCGGATCAGGGAAACTTTCTCCTCAGCCCCTTTGACAAAGGCAAGTCCTTCCAGTGCCTTTTCCTCTACGTTGGACCACATGAGAGGGGTCTGGCATTTTCGTCCATACAATGCTTCAAACGGTGACATCTTGATGTTGGCCTGATAGCTGTTATTATACGAGAACTCTGCATAGGGCAAACTGGATTCCCAACTTCTATCGAATGCTAGCACACATGCTCTTAATAGATATTCGATGACCTTGTTGACTCTTTCTGTCTGTCCGTCTGTCTGAGGGTGATAGGCGGTGCTGAAATCTAGCTTGGTGCCCATAGCTTTCTAAAGGCTTGTCCAGAATTTGGAGGTGAACTGGGTTCCTCTGTCTGACACTATCTTCCTTGGAATGCCATGCTTTTCCACAAAACTTTTGCTATAAAAGAATGGGATGCTCCTGAATCAAAAAGTACGGTAGCGGGAGTAAATTCAACAAGGAACTCACCGAGCACTACTCCCGGAGCTTGCTGAGCCTCCTGAGCATCGACGTGATTAACTCGTGCCCTTCCTTGATACTGGGTCTTGTTCTGTTGGCTGATGGAGGAGGGCGCCTTGGGGGCGGATGCAGAGGTATTCTTGGGGCCATTCATCGAGTTGGAGTAGGCAGGTCCTGATGGCTTCAGCTGGGGACAGTTGTTCTTGAAGTGACTAGGATCTCCGCAGTGCCAACATGCATTCGCCGGGGGTTGGTTGCTTGCAACTGAGGGGGCATGAAAAGAGCTCTGACTCTGCTGACTGAACCACGATGGGGTGGGTCCAGCTGGTCTACTGAAGCTTGGTCCCTTGGGTGGAAATCCAAAGGATCGAGTTTTCTGGTGCCGATCTTGCTGCTGAGCCCAGAGTGAAAGGGAAATATGCCCTTGGGCCATTTCTAGTATATTTTGGTGATTAAGTGCCCAACACATATTGAGTGAGTAATTATATGTCAAATGATGGATGAAGTGCAAATCAACAAGAAGGTATGATTCTAGACTTAGTACATTTGTTTTTGTGTACTAATATATTTGTCTAAGTGCTTGAATCAGAAAAAGAAAGGGATTGAAAAGAGCTGGCTGTGTTCAGCCAGCTGCTGCTCAGTCTGGGTGCACCGGACTGTCCGGTGGTGCACCGGACAATGTCTGGTGCGCCAGGCTGGCTCTGCCGAAATGGCCACTCTCGGGAATTCGTCGGCGGCGTACAGCTATAATTCACCGGACTGTCCGGTGGTGCACCGGACTGTCCGGTGAGCCAATGGCCGCCAGCGCAACGGTCGGTCGCACAATCCGCGTGCGACGCGTGGCCCCAGCCAACGGTCGGCTGGGGGCACTGGACTGTCCGGTGTGCACCAGACAGTGTCCGGTGCGCCAACGGCTACAATTTTACAACGGTCGACTATGCCATTTTAGGAAGGAGATTCGCACCGGACAATGAACAGTGGATGTCCGGTGGTGCACCGGACTGTCCGGTGGTGCACCGGACTGTCCGGTGTGCCACTCGACAGAAAGCAATAATTGCCTTCCAAGAATGCCTCCAACGGCTCCTAGCTGCCTTGGGGCTATAAAAGGGACCCCTAGGCGCATGGAGGAGAAAACAAAGCATTCATTGATCATTCCTAAGCACCAAGACTTCATTCTCGCACATTCGATTCCTTGAGATAGTGACTTGAGCTCCATTTGAGTAGAGAACTCCTTGAGTTGTGTTGTGAGCTCAAGTTGTGGCTTGTGTGCGTGATTGTACTCGTGCTTTGAGTCTTGTGTGTGTTGCTCTCCCCAGCCTTACTTCCGTGCTTCTTTGTGATCAACAATTTTAAGGGCGAGAGGCTCCAAGTTGTGGAGATTCCTCGCAAACGGGAAAGAGTAAAAGAAAGAAAAACACCGTGGTATTCAAGTCGATCATTGGATCACTTGAAAGGGGTTGAATGCAACCCTCATCCATTGGGACGCCACAACGTGGAGTAGGCAAGTGTTATACTTGGCCGAACCACGGGATAAATCATCGTGTCTCTTGTGCTTGTTTTCTTTGTGACTATTGTGTTTCACAAGAGCTCGGTTCTTAGCCACTTGATTCTATTGTGCTAACACTTAATCAAGTTTTGTGGCTATAAGTTTTAAGTTTTTACAGGATCACCTATTCACCGCCCCCCCCCCTCTAGGTGCTCTCAATTGGTATCAGAGCCGTTCTCTTCACGAAAGGGACTAATCGCCCAAAGAGATGGATCCTAAGGGAAAGGGGATGGTGGTCAACGATAAGGAGAAGGAATCTGTCTTCAACGAGCCAAGAGATGACAAGCCCACTGACTCTATCTCAAGTCACAAGAAGAAGGACGGGAAGAAGAAGAGGCGCATCAAGAAGATAGTCTACTACGACAGCGACGAGTCTTCCTCTTCCCAAAGAGACGATGACAACGAGAAAAAGAAAACGGTTAACTCAAACTTTTCTTTTGATTATTCTCGTATTCCATCTAACTCCAATGCTCATTTACTTTCAATTCCACTTGGGAAACCTCCGCACTTTGATGGAGAAGACTACTCATTTTGGAGTCACAAAATGCGTAGTCACCTATTCTCTCTCCATCCAAGTATTTGGGAGATCGTTGAAAATGGAATGCTTTTTGATAGTACTGACAATCCCATTTTCATTAATGAGCAAATCCATAAAAATGCACAAGCTACCACTATTTTGCTAGCATCCTTGTGCAGGGACGAGTACCACAAGGTGAGCGGCTTGGATAACGCCAAGCAGATTTGGGACACCCTCAAGATTTCTCATGAGGGGAATGATGCCACCATGCTCACCAAGATGGAGTTGGTGGAAGGCGAACTGGGAAGGTTCGCAATGATCAGGGGGAGGAGCCAACCCAAATGTACAACAGACTCAAGACACTGGTTAACAAGATCAGGAGCTATGGAAGCACGAGATGGACGGACCACGACGTCGTCCGACTTATGCTCAGGTCCTTCACTGTACTTGATCCTCATCTTGTGAATTTTATTCGTGAAAATCCTAGGTACACCAAGATGACGCCCGAGGAAATACTCGGAAAGTTCGTAAGTGGGCGTATGATGATCAAGGAAGCAAGATACATTGATGAGGCATTGAATGGTCCAATGCCCATCTACGAGCCTCAACCGGTTGCTCTCAAAGCAACAAGTAGCAGGGAGGCACTACCTAGCAAGGTGGCGCAAATTGAGGCAGCTGGGCTAAATGAGGATGAAATGGCCCTTATTATTAAGTGCTTCAAGACCGCATTGAAGAGACGCAAGGAGTACTCAAACAAGAACAAGGCAAAGGGAAAGCGTTCCTGCTTCAAGTGCGGTAAGACAGGTCATTTTATTGCTCAATGTCCCGATAATGAAAATGACCAGGGAGACGAAAGACATGGGAAGAGAGAGAACAAGAAGGTTTACAAGAAGGCGAAGGGCGAGGCACACCTTGGCAAAGATTGGGACTCAGATTGTTCTTCGTCCGACTCCGACGATGAAGGACTCGCCGCCTCGGCCTTCAACAAATCGTCGCTCTTCCCCAACGAGCGCCACACTTGCCTAATGGCAAAGGAGAGGAAGGTAAATGCTCGAGAAACTCCTAAGTACTCTACTTCTAGTGATGAGGACTCTAGTGATGATGAAGTAGATTACACTAGCTTGTTCAAAGGATTAGATAGAGCTAAAGTAGAAAAGATTAATGAGTTGATTGATGCATTGAATGAAAAGGATAGACTGCTAGAGAGGCAAGAGGACATCTTGTATGAGGAACATAACAAATTTGTTAGTGTTCAAAAGTCTCTTGCCTTAGATATTAAAAGGAATGAATTACTATCTTCTGAATTATCTATTTGCAATGAATCTATTTCTAGCTTGAATATTTTGAATGATGATTTAAATGCTAAGCTAGAGGTAGTTAATAAATCTAGTCCTTGTGTAGAGCATGTTGTAATTTGCAATAGATGCAAGGATTTTAATGTTGATGCTTGTGATGAACATTTAATTTCTATTTCTAAATTAAATGATGAAGTAGCAAGTCTTAATGCTCAACTTAAGACTTGCAAAAGTGATTTTGATAAATTAAAATTTGCTAGGGATGCCTACACTATTGGTAGACACCCCTCAATTAAGGATGGGCTTGGCTTTAAGAGGGAAGCCAAGAACTTAACAAGCCAAAGGGCTCCCATTTTCAACAAGGAAAAAGGGAAGGCTCCTATGGCTAGTAGTAGTCAAAAGAATCATGCATTTATTTATGACAGAAAATTTTCTAGGAATGCTCATCATAATAGGAGTTATAATGCTTATGATTCACATGCCATGATTGTTTCAAGTTCTTCCTTTGTGCATAGTAGAAATATGCCTAGAAACAATGTTGTTCATCATGTGCCTAAGAAAATGCAGAATAAATCTGCTACTGTTTTTCATGCCTGCAACACTGATTTTGTACTTTCATGTAAAAATAAGAAAGTGGTTGCTAGGAAATTGGGGGGCAAAATGCAAGGGAGATAAAACTTGCATTTGGGTCCCTAAAACTATTATTACTAACCTTGTAGGACCCAACAAGAGTTGGGTACCTAAAACCCAAGCCTAATTTGCCTTGCAGGTTTATGCATCCGGGGCTCAAGCTGGATTATCGACAGCGGATGCACAAACCACATGACGGGGGAGAAGAAGATGTTCACCTCCTACGTCAAGAACAAAGATTCCCAAGATTCGATCATCTTTGGAGACGGGAATCAAGGCAAGGTTAAAGGACTAGGAAAAATAGCTATTTCATCCGAGCATTCCATATCTAATGTGTTCTTAGTTGAATCGCTCTGGTATAACTTGTTGTCCGTTAGTCAACTATGTAATATGGGTTACAATTGCTTATTTACCAATGTAGATGTGTCTGTCTTTAGAAGGAGTGATGGTTCATTAGCTTTTAAGGGTGTACTAGACGACAAACTCTATTTAGTTGATTTTTCGAAGGAGGAGGCCGGTCTAGATGCATGCTTAATCGCTAAGACTAGCATGGGCTGGCTGTGGCACCGCCGTCTAGCACATGTTGGGATGAAGAACCTTCATAAACTTCTAAAGGGAGAACATGTGTTAGGTCTAACCAACGTAACTTTCGAAAAAGATAGACCTTGTGCAGCTTGTCAAGCAGGTAAATAGGTGGGAAGTTCTCATCATAGCAAAAATGTGATGACCACATCAAGACCTTTGGAGCTATTTCACATGGACCTTTTCGGACCCGTCGCCTACCTCAGCATCGGGGGAAGTAAGTATGGTCTTGTTATTGTTGATGATTTTTCCCGCTTCACTTGAGTATTCTTTTTGCAGGATAAAACAGAAACCCAAGGGACCCTAAAGCGCTTCCTAAGGAGAGCTCAAAACGAATTTGAGCTCAAGGTGAAAAAGATAAGGAGCGACAACGGGTCCGAATTCAAGAATCTGCAAGTGGAGGAGTACCTTGAGGAGGAAGGAATCAAGCACGAGTTCTCCGCTCCCTACACACCATAGCAAAACTGTGTGGTAGAGAGGAAGAACAGGACGCTTATAGACATGGCGAGGACGGTGCTTGGTGAATTCAAGACTCCCGAGCAGTTTTGGTCGGAAGCTGTGAACACAGCCTGCCACGCCATAAACCGGGTCTACCTTCATCGCCTCCTCAAGAAGACGTCGTACGAACTTCTAACCGGTAACAAACCCAAAGTATCATACTTTCGTGTATTTGGGAGTAAATGTTATATTCTAGTAAAGAAAGGTAGGAATTCCAAATTTGCTCCCAAGGCTGTAGAAGGGTTTTTGTTAGGATATGACTCGAATACAAAGGTGTACAGGGTCTTCAACAAATCATCGGGTTTAGTTGAAGTCTCTAGCGATGTTGTATTTGATGAGACTAATGGCTCTCCAAGAGAGCAAGTTGATCTTGATGATGTAGATGAAGATGACGTTCCAACGGCCGCAATATGCACCATGGCAATTGGAGATGTGCGACCATAGGAACAAAAAGAGCAAGATCAACCTTCTTCCTCAACAATGGTGCATCCCCCAACTCAAGACGATGAACAGGTTCATCAAGAAGAGGCGTGTGATCAAGGGGGAGCACAAGATGATCAAGTTATGGAGGAAGAAGCACCACAAGCCCCTCCCACTCTAGTCTGAGCGACGATTCAAAGGAATAATCCCGTCGACCAGATTTTTGTGAGGAATCATCTCGTCGACCAAATATTGGGTGATATAAGCAAGGGAGTAACTACTCACTCTAGATTAGCTAATTTTTGTGAGCATTACTCGTTTGTCTCTTCTATTGAGCCTTTCAGGGTAGAAGAGGCCTTGCTAGATCCGGACTGGGTGTTGGCCATGCAGGAAGAGCTCAATAACTTCAAGCGAAATGAAGTTTGGACTCTGGTGCCACGTCCCAAGCAAAACGTTGTGGGAACCAAGTGGGTGTTCCACAACAAGCAAGACGAGCACGGAGTGGTGACAAGGAACAAGGCTCGACTTGTGGCAAAAGGTTATGCCCAAGTCGCAGGTTTGGACTTTGAGGAGACTTTTGCTCCTGTGGCTAGGCTAGAGTCTATTCGCATTTTATTAGCCTATGCCGCTCACCATTCTTTCAGGTTGTTCCAAATGGATGTGAAGAGCACTTTCCTCAACAGGCCAATCAAGGAGGAGGTGTACGTAGAGCAACCCCCTGACTTTGAGGATGAACGGTACCCCGACCACGTGTGTAAGCTCTCTAAGGCGCTCTATGGACTTAAGCAAGCCCCAAGAGCTTGATATGAATGCCTTAGAGATTTTCTAATTGCTAATGATTTCAAGGTTGGGAAAGCCGATCCAACTCTTTTCACTAAGACTTGTGATGGTGATCTATTTGTATGCCAAATTTATGTCGATGACATAATATTTGGTTCTACTAACCAAAAGTCTTGTGAAGAGTTTAGCAGGGTGATGACACAGAAATTCGAGATGTCGATGATGGGCGAATTAAACTATTTCCTTGGGTTCCAAGTGAAGCAACTCAAGGATGGAACCTTCATCTCCCAAATGAAGTACACGCAAGACTTGATCAAGCGGTTTGGGATGAAGGACGCCAAGCCCGCAAAGACTCCAATGGGAACCGACGGACATGTCGACCTCAACAAAGGAGGTAAGTCCGTTGATCAAAAGGCATACCAGTCTATGATAGGTTCTTTGCTTTATTTATGTGCTAGTAGATCGGATATTATGCTAAGTGTATGCATGTGTGCTAGATTTCAATCCGACCCAAGGGAGTGTCACCTTGTGGCCGTTAAGCGAATTCTTAGATATTTAGTTGCTACGCCTTGCTTCGGGATCTGGTATCCAAAGGGGTCTACCTTTGACTTGATTGGATATTCAGACTCCGATTATGCTGGATGCAAGGTCGATAGGAAGAGTACATCAGGGACATGCCAATTCCTAGGAAGGTCCCTGGTGTCTTGGAGTTCTAAGAAACAAACTTCCGTTGCCCTATCCACCGCTGAGGCCGAGTATGTTGCCGCAGGACAGTGTTGCGCGCAACTACTTTGGATGAGGCAAACCCTCCGGGACTTTGGCTACAATCTAAGCAAAGTCCCACTCCTATGTGATAATGAGAGTGCAATCCGCATGGCGGATAATCCTGTTGAACACAGCCGCACAAAGCACATAGACATCCGGCATCACTTTTTGAGAGACCACTAGCAAAAGGGAGATATCAAAGTGTTTTATGTTAACACCGAGAACCAGCTAGCCGATATCTTTACCAAGCCTTTAGATGAGACGACCTTTTGCAGGCTGCGTAGTGAGCTAAATGTCTTAGATTCGCGTAACTTGGATTGATCTATAGCATACATGTGTTTTATGTCTTTGATCATGTTCAGTTATGCATTTTGTTGTTTATTTATGGTGCTCAAGTTGTGCAAGCAATCCTCGAACCTCAAAAGTCCATGTGTGAGTGATGCACATATTTAGGGGGAGATGTGCTACAACTTGACCCTTTGATACTAACCGTGTGCTTGAGTTTAATCAATTTAGTCTCAAAGATGGATTGAAAGGGAAAGGTGGACTTGGACCATGAAAGGCTTCCACTGCACTCCGATGAGAGGGTATTTAACTCCAAGTTCATCTCTATGTTCTTATTGCCTTTTTGCTCTTAATTGACAATTTTGGTGAGGCGATGAGGTTTAAGGGCCAAGATTGATCCCGTTTTGGTGCTTAATGCCAAAGGGGGAGAAAATAAGGCCAAAGCAAATGGATCAGCTACCACTTGTGAAATTTTTGAAAAAGAGTAGAGTAGAACTTTTGGTTTATCAAAATAACTCTTACTATCAAAAGTTGGTCCCTTGTGGGGAGATTGTTTAATTATGGGAAAAAGGGGGAGTTTTTGAATCCTTGATTAATTTCTCTTGGAATACCTCTCTTTGTGTCTAAACATGTGTGTTTAAGTTAGAGATAAGAAAATAAATTTGATTTGCAAAAACAAACCAAGTGGTGGCAAAGAACGATCCAAATATGTCAAATCTTGTCAAAGACTATTTTTGTTCTCAATTGCATTGATGTTGCACCTCTATTTGTTGCTTTTTGATGTGTTGGCATAAATCACCAAAAAGGGAGAGATTGAAAGGGAAATGTGCCCTTGGGCCATTTCTAGTAAATTTTGGTGATTAAGTGCCCAACACATATTGAGTGAGTAATTATATGTCAAATAATGGATGAAGTGCAAATCAATAAGAAGGTATGATTCTAGACTTAGTACATTTATTTTTGTGTACTAATATATTTGTCTAAGAATCAGAAAAAGAAAGGGATTGAAAAGAGCTGGCTGTGTTCAGCCAGCTGCTGCTCAGTCTGGGTGCACCGGACTGTCCGGTGGTGCACCGGACAGTGTCCGGTGCGCCAGGCTGGCTCTGCCGAACTGGCCACTCTCGGGAATTCGTCGGTGGCGTACGACTATAATTCACCGGACTGTCTGGTGGTGCACCGGACTGTCCGGTGAGCCAATGGCCGCTAGCGCAACGGTCGGCCGCGCAATCCGCGCGCGACGCGTGGCCCCAGCCAACGGTCGGCTAGGGGCACCGGACTGTCCGGTGTGCACCGGACAATGTCCGGTGCGCCAACGGCTACAATTCTGCAATGGTCGAGTGTGCCATTTTAGGAAGGAGATCCGCATCGGACAATGAACAGTGGATGTCCGGTGGTGCACCAGACTGTCCGGTGCGCCACTCGACAAAAGGCAAGAATTGCCTTCCAAGAATGCCTCCAATGGCTCCTAGCTGCCTTGGGGCTATAAAAGGGACCCCTAGGAGCATGGAGGAGAAAACCAAGCATTCATTGATCATTCCTAAGCACCAAGACTTCATTCTCGCACAATCGATTCCTTGAGATAGTGACTTGAGCTCCATTTGAGTAGAGAACTCCTTGAGTTGTGTTGTGAGCTCAAGTTGTGGCTTGTGTGCGTGATTGTACTCGTGCTTTGAGTCTTGTGTGTGTTGCTCTTCCCAGCCTTACTTCCGTGCTTCTTTGTGATCAACAATTGTAAGGGCGAGAGGCTCCAAGTTGTGGAGATTCCTTGCAAACGGGAAAGAGTAAAAGAAAGAAAAACACCGTGGTATTCAAGTCGATCATTGGATCACTTGAAAGGGGTTGAGTGCAACCCTCGTCCATTGGGACGCCACAACATGGAGTAGGCAAGTGTTATACTTGGCTGAACCACGGGATAAATCATCGTGTCTCTTGTGCTTGTTTTCTTTGTGACTATTGTGTTTCACAAGAGCTCGGTTCTTAGCCACTAGATTCTATTGTGCTAACACTTAATCAAGTTTTGTGGCTATAAGTTTTAAGTTTTGTGGCTATAAGTTTCAAGTTTTGTGGCTATAAGCCAGTTGAACACGCTGATTTTCTTAGCATCCGATGGCTTCCAGTTTCTTTTAATCGTGCGTAGCCAATCATCAGCATCGAGGGGATTGCTAGATCCGACAAACGTGGGAGGCTTGAGCCTCAGGAAATCCTCCATCCTGTCTTGCGGTCTTCCACCATTCGGACGTTGATTTTCCAGACTTCGAGTGAGGACCTCGATGAGTCGGGTTTGGTTGGCTAGAACTTGGGCTAGATCTAAGGGTAGTTCTGGAGGTGCGGGGAGGTGGGTCTCACTTTCCTCTCTACCGGCTTCCCTTTCAGCTCTCAGGGGAAACCCTGCTCTAATCCCGGAGGCGGTAGGCATGGTTTTATCCGAAGCCATCTGCTAGGGGGAGAGAGTCACTATTATGCACATGCCAATTGTTTTCAACCAAGTTATTTTATTCATTACACCAATACATTACAAGCATATGGCTACTACAAGTCGTACTACACGCGAGCATTCTCTGAGGTACTACCGAACTCTTTTTCTAAAGTGTCCCCAAATTCCTTGAGAAGGTCATCAAGGCTAGCTAGGGACATATCCTCGATGTCGGACAAATTCTCTATCCTGGCGGGAGCTGGTGCTGGGGGAGCCTTCTTCCTTCGCTCAACTTGGCCTCCTTGGTTCCTGGTCTTCTTTTGGATTTTCTTCGTGGGGACGAGCTTCTTTAGCTTCTTATCATAGTCCATCTTTAAGGTTCGATAGGCTTCATGGGTGTTGGCCTCCTCGCCTTCCGCTATGTCGAGACACTCTTGGAGGGATGCCTTCTCCTTCTTAAGCTCCTTGACCTGCTGCTCTAAGCTTTCCACCCGGGAGTTTAGGTGGGTGCAGTGGGAGGAGAGATCATCGTAGTGGTTATTGAGAGTGTGGAGGTATCCGGCCATGTAGACAATGGTGGGGTCTCTCCCTGACAGGGCCTGAAGTCTTTTCCTCCAGGTGGGGTTATTTTTGTTGCTAGGTGGAAAGTAACGAAGGGGGGTTTCAAAGATCTCTCTGTTGTAGTTTTGGCATAGCTGTTTAAGGGATTTTCGGGCAACACTTTGGCAAGTGTCTGGGAAGCGGTGCCCGATGAAGGTGACTTGGAAGGGAGGGTGGTTTGGGTAGCTTCGGCTTTCTCCCAGGTAAACCGCCATAGAGCACTTCTCTATTCCATTTTCGCGGTATTCCTTCCAGACATATTCGGGCTTCTTGCGGATCCCCATGCGTAGTCCGCAACTCCGTAGGAGGTGAGGAAATCCTTCCTTCTCTGAGCAGTAGGATGTCCTAATGACCCAAGAACCTTCCATCTGGTAGGAGAAAAGAAGGGTCTATTAATATCGAGGAAAGGAGAGAAGGTGTTTCTTGGGGGTAAGAGGTGTTTTCTTGTTAAGGCAACTTTTAAGGTCAGGGCTGTGGTCTACGGCCAATCCTATAGGCTTTGATACCAACTGAAGCGTCTCGATCCTTTGGGACTCAAATGTGATACAATTACTAGTCCTAGGAGGCTAGTAACCACATTCCTTACTTCAAATAGTACAGAGTCTGAGTAAATGTTATTACAATACCGGGGGTACAAGCTCGAGAGTGAGCCAGAATTATAAAACACAGTGGAAGATAAATTATCCCAAGCCACAGGCAGAACTGGGTGAAGACACAGCCCCTTCAATCAAGCATAGCAGAAAAGAAGTCTTCAGCTGCTGAAAAACATGAATAAATCTGAGTGAATACACTAGGTATTCCGCAAGCCCACCCGGCTCCCGTAAAGAGAAAGAGACCTATATCATACATGCTTCATATGGTGGAGTTGAAGTCACTCTTCTTTTTCTCAGAGAAAGGCAGTACTTGTTGTTAGGGTTTTCCCGAAACAATAGAAATGACACTTGCTTAACCACCACTGAGCTTCCTGCTCCCATGGCACCATTTTCCTTTCTAGAGACACACTTAAACACACATATTTCCCTGTTCCCGGTTGTTGTAGAAACACTAATTGTCATACCACACCAGACTCGTCCATACCAGTGGACACGGACTATTCGAATAGGTTTAAACTCTGCGCAGAGGGGTACACTTTACCCACTAGTCCAGCTATGCGATCTCACGGCCAATGAGATCTGAATCCGAATCTCTTTCCTTCCTCGCATGTCCTAACCTTAATGGTTATACCGGAAGGAGTCAGGCCACCGCCATGTCCAAACCGGACAAAACATTCTCCCTCCTTATCCACCCGATGCTCCCCAGCCTTCATAACCCTGGGGTTGGACCGTACGAGTTCAGATCGAGTGACTGCCCAAGCCTCGAGTGGTTGTACTTTTCATGAGTACATGTAGTGAAGGGTGACAAACCAGTCCTTATACGAGAGGACAATCCTTCTGCTCACGCCTAAACCAGCTGAGCCATCACCTTAGGCCCTCCCCTAAACAAGGGAGTCCCTGATCATCCTACTCACCAGGTGATGAGGGTGAATACCCTTCATCGCACACTTTTTGGAAAACATCATTGTTCATACCCTTTTCTTATCCCATATCTTGTGATCAAAAGGTATTAGTTAATGTGGACTCTCTCATGCTCACCATGCAAATAGATTCCATCCCTTAATCCCGGCTTAGGTAGTGGTAGAGAGAAATAGGTAAATTATGCATCAAGGGAAGGATGGACTTGCCTTCATCGAAGCTTTCCTGGCACAAAAGATTTATCTCGGAGGGGTCGTGTTGGGCCTATGCTTCGTCGCCGAAGGTCTTCTAGGAAGAAGCGGCTTTCGGCTGAAGCTGTTTGTATAAGATGGCCGAAGGTCCCTCTTCATGAAGCTTCGGTATTACAAACCGACTTAAAGATAGAATGACCTTTTAGTCCATAAAGGTCTGAGTCAATGTTGTAAACTTTTATAAGGGGCATACTTGTAATCCCTCACAGGCTGCGCCCTGTGCCTATAAATAGTGAACAGTATTCCTTTACTGTTCACGGATTCTAGTAACTGCAATCGCATATTCTGGAATTCAACCTTTTGTCAAGGCAGAGGTATTATTGTATTCAATGATTGGATGTATTAAGAAAATATAATATAATTCGTCTATGACTTGTTTACCTCTTTTGTACCTTTTATTTTATGTCATCTTGCAATATCTATTGAAATTTTATTACGAAGATCTAAGCTTCGTAATTTTACTCTCATCAACCTTCGTCCAAGACCCATTATCCTCAAGGGAATAATGTTTCATGGACGAAGGACGTTGACATTTAACACTTTATGTTGCCTTGTTCTTAATTCATAGCACTTGAGAACGAGTCTCCAACATTGGCGCCCACCTCCGGTAAACTCACTTCCACTTTTTAAGCTGATGGCTTCGTTCAATGACCAAGCTGGAGCTGCTTCAGACCCGAAGCTGGTACTCCCGATCACAGGTGGTTCGTCCTCAGAGCCAGCTAACAAGAAACAAAAGAAGGAAGCATAGAGAAGGGTACAGCATGTTGGGGTGCAAGGACCCTTCATCAAGTCAAGATGGTCTCACATTCCTATTACCTTCTCCCAAGAGGACCTTCAGCTCAAGGATTACCCACACAACGATGCCATGGTTATCTCTTGTGTTATCAAAGGATTTCTGGTCCACAATGTCTTGGTTGACACAGGCAGTGCAGCTGATATCATATTTGCTAAGGCCTTCAGACAAATGCAAGAGCCAGAAGATAAGATTCATGATGCTACACATCCTCTCTGTGGCTTCGGAGGGAGACAGATTGTAGCATTGGGCAAGATCACCATGTCAGTAACCTTCGGGTTCATCAACAACAATAGAACTGAGCAAGTTGTGTTTGACATTGTTGACATGGAATACCCTTACAATGCAATTATTGGTCGTGGCACCCTCAATGCTTTCGAAGCAATTCTTCATCCTGCCTATCTTTGCATGAAGATACCTTCGGATCAAGGACCCATCGCTATACATGGAAGTCAGGAAGCTGCCAGAAGGGCCGAAGCTTGTGAACAGTACAAATTCAGAAGGGAGAAAGCAGCTTCAGCAGATCAGCCGAAGCCTATGCTCTTATGTGAGGACATAGCAGAGCAGAAGGTGCTGTTAGGCTCTCAATTATCCGAAGAGCAGGAGAAAACCTTGATAAGGTTTTTGTTCAACAACAAAGATGTTTTTGCATGGTCAGCTAATGATCTCTGCGGAGTAAATAGGGATGTTATTGAACACTCGCTCAATGTTGATCCATCCTTCAGAGCCAGAAAGCAGAGGCTTCGGAAAATGTCAGATGATAAGGCCGAAGGTGCTCGTAACGAAGTCAAAAGACTCCTCAGTGCAGGAGTCATCAGAGAAGTAAAGTACCCAGAATGGCTAGCTAACACTGTTATGGTAAAAAAGGCCAATGGCAAGTGGCGAATGTGTATCGATTTTACAGACCTCAACAAGGCTTGTCCGAAGGACGAATTCCCATTGCCAAGGATAGACTCTTTAGTAGATGCAGCAGCTTCTTCCGAGCTCATGAGTCTGCTAGACTGTTACTCAGGCTATCACCAAATCTGGATGAAAAAGGAAGATGAGCCGAAGACTAGCTTCATAACTCCAAGTGGCACATATTGCTATCTTCGGATGCCTGAGGGGCTCAAAAACGCTGGAGGAAGTTTCAGCAGAATGACTGCGAAGGTTCTCCAGTCTCAGATAGGCAGAAATGTGCTAACTTATGTTGATGACATCATTGTAAAAAGCACGAAACAGGAGAATCATATTGCTGATCTGCAGGAGACCTTCGCCAATTTCAGACAAGCTGGTTTAAAGCTGAATCCAGAAAAATGCGTCTTTGGAGTAAAGAAGGGAAAATTTCTTGGATGCTTGGTTTCAACAAAGGGAATTGAAGCTAATCCAAGTAAAATTGAAGCTATACTTCGGATGGAGCCACCAACTACAAAGAAGGGGGCTCAAAGATTGACAGGAAGGTTGGCATCTCTCAATAGATTCATATCCAGATCAGCAGAGAGAAACTTACCATTCTTCGAAGTACTGAAGTCAACCGAAGTCTTTCAATGGGGACCAATCCAGCAGAAGGCTTTTGAAGAGCTGAAACAGTATTTGATAGATCTAACAACATTAACTCCACCGACGCCAGGGGCTCCTTTGTTATTATATGTGGCAGCTTCGCACTCAGCGGTAAGTGCAGCGCTTGTCCAGGAGAAGCTTGATGGTCAAGCCAAGAGGCAGGCCCCAATATATTTTGTATCCGAGGTTCTTAGTTTATCAAAGAAAAATTATACAGAGTTGGAGAAGGTACTGTATGCTGTCTTAATGGCCTCCAGGAAGCTTCGGCACTATTTTCAAGCTTACAATATAATTGTTCCTTCTTCACAACCTCTGAAGGATATTATGAGGAACCGAGAAGCTACTGGAAGGATTGGAAAATGGGCTGCAGAGCTCAATGAATTTTGTATTGAATATGTTCATAGATCTTCGATTCAATCCCAGACTTTGGCAGACTTCATTGTTGACTGGACGCCAGGGGCTCAGGAGGAAGAAACAAATAAAGACGCCGAAGCATGGACAGTGTTTTGTGATGGATCTTGGGGAACCTTCGGAGCAGGAGCGGCTGCTGTGTTGGTTTCACCTTCCAAGGTCAAAACTTGTTATGCGGCAAAACTTGATTTTTGTTGCACAAATAACATTGCCGAGTACGAAGCCTTGCTTCTAGGTCTTCGGAAGCTAAAAGCAATGGGAATCAGAAGGGCTATACTCAAAACTGATTCCCAGGTTGTTTCGGGTCATATTGACAAGAGTTGCAAGGCTAAGGATCCGAAGCTTGAAAAATATCTGGATATGGTTCGAAGAGTTGAAGCTTCCTTCGAAGGATTTTCTGTCAAAAATATCCCTCGAGGACAAAATGAGCATGTTGATTTGTTAGCTAAGTCAGCAGCACAGGGGTTGCCCTTACCTTCGGATGTGTTCTTAGAAACAATAAAAGCACCTTCGGTGGAACTTCTTGAAAGGGCAGTCCTCAATATATCTCCTGTTTATAGCGAAGATTGGAGAACTGAGATCATCTCTTATCTTCAGGGAAAATTCCTTTCAGATGACGAAGCTTATAACAGGAGGATAGAGGCAAGAGCTCGTCCATATGTCATGATAGAAGGGGAGTTGTACAAGCATGGAGTTTGTGCTCCGCTACTCAAGTGTTTATCCAGAACCGAAGGTATAGAGTTGATGAAAGAAATACATGCAGGCCTGTGTGGATCTCACATTGGATCTAGGCCGTTACTTGGAAAAATTTTCCGCCAAGGATTTTATTGGCCGAAGGCAGCTTCGGATGCAGCGGAATTAGTCCAAAAGTGCGAAGGTTGTCAGAAATGTGCACGAGATCAAAAACAACCTTCGTCCTTAACACAGCTCATACAACCCGTTTGGCCATTGCAAAGGTGGGGCCTTGACTTGTTAGGTCCGTTACCACCGGCCCAAGGGAACCTAAGATATGTTGTAGTGGCGGTGGAGTATTTTTCTAAATGGATTGAGGCAAAGCCTTTAGCCACAATAACTTCGGCCACCGTCCAAAAGTTTTTCTGGCAAAATATTGTTTGTCGGTTCGGGGTACCAAAGGCTATTACTGTGGATAATGGAACACAGTTTGACTCCGAAGCTTTTAGGGATTTCTGTGATCAAATTGGTACGAAGATCCATTTTGCATCAGTCAGACATCTGGAGTCAAATGGACTCGTTGAAAGAGCCAATGGCATCATAATGACAGGAATAATGAAGTTAATCTTCAATCAACCCAGGGGAAAGTGGCCAGATCAGTTAACCAAAGTGGTGTGGAGCCATAATACAACAACATCAAGGTCTACAGGCTTTACTCCATTCAAGTTATTATTCGGTGACGAAGCAATAACTCCAGAAGAAGCTAAAACCGGATCAATAAGGGTAGTAGCTTCGGCAGCATCAGATTCCGAAGCTGCTTATTCTGTGGAAAAAGATGCTTTAGAAGGGATCAGGTTGCAAGCCGTGGAAAACATCAATAAATATCAAGCCGAAACAATTAAATGGCGAGATAGAAAGGTTCGGCTAAAGAATATTGAGCCAGGACACTTGGTGCTTCGGAGAGTGGCCAACCCAGAAACAGTGGGCAAGTTGCAGTTGAAATGGGATGGACCTTTCTTAGTAGCATCTTCGTCAAGACCCGGTTCATACAGATTGAAGGATATGGACAGCAACGACATTCCTAGATCTTGGAATGCGGATGAGCTTCGGCGATATTATGTATAACTCGATGTAATTTTCCATATTTTTTATTTTATTTTTCTTTCATGGCACCCTTTTCCTTTCTGAAGGGGGAGAAAGGTTTTTAATGGGGCCATCACATGTAATTTCCTTTTTTAGTTCTATAAGAGTAAAATCCCCCAAGGAATGTAAATGTAAAAGCTGAGAACGCACCATCGAGTGCTGAAAAGTAAAAAGAGAAGAAGCTCCAAAGTCGTTCCTAAGGGAATGCAGAGCTTACAGCGAAAAGTCAACGCTGATTCCGCCAAAAGTAAAGGCGAAGAAGCTCCAAAGTCGTTCCTAAGGGAATGCAGAGCTTACAGCGAAAAGTCAACGCTGATTCCGCCAAAAGTAAAGGCGAAGAAGCTCCAAAGTCGTTCCTAAGGGAATGCAGAGCTGAGGTGTGATTGTGGCTATGGGTATGGCTTCGGATACGCGTTTGGACATTCATTTGCACATCACATCATAGCATTTGCATTCATAAACATTCATCTAGGCATATGTAGAATAATCATCATCATGGCATAAATGCTTGCTTTGGCAAAAAGAAGAAAAAAAAGAGAGGAAGAAAGAGCTTCGTCTACAAAAAGGAAAAGCTTCGGAAAAAAGGGAAATGGTGTTTTCTATGCTTCGTTGCGCACGAAAAGAAGGGAAGGTGTTTTTTCGCCTTCGGCTCAAAAAAGGAAAATTTCGTTCACATCAAAGCATTTCTCATACATCAATGGAAGGGTAAGGATATATCACAAGGTATGAACAGAATTCATTAAAGACAAGTTTTAGTTACATTCACAAAAGTTATCTCAAAAGTTCCTCAAGTACTGTCTAAACTACTGTTTAATCTCCAAGGAGCTTCAGCTTCGGCGTCATTTTTAATCATCGGCTTCGGCTTCGTCATCCTACATGAATAACGTCGTTGTAAGTCGAAATCGAGCTTGCAAGAAAAGGTAAGCACAAGGTATGGTTTCTTACTGGTTCAAGGTGGCTACGAGCTTCGTCTCCAGCCTTTTCTCGCCCACCTTTTGTCCATATCATTTTTACAAATCTATTAGAGATACTTCGGGCGAGATCAGGGATGTCATCCAGGATTGATGGTGATAAAGTGAAATTTGGCCTATTGACAATCTTTCCATGATCGCAGCCAGCTTTCAGGAAAGCTGCAGCAGTGCCTCGAGAAGCCACCCAGGCACAGAAGTCACCATGCCCAGCTATGACTTCGTCGAGCTCCTCAATCTCACCCTCAATATGTTCGAAGGTCTTCGGTAGATCTTCAGCTGAGGGGGTGAATTTTTCACTGCTGGCTCCAACTGAGTGGAAAATTTTTCTTAATCGTTGAATGCATTTGTTGCTAAATTCCAGACATTTTTCTTGAAGGCTTGTCAATAGTTTTCTCAAATCTGAATTTTGTTGGGCTTCGGCTTCAAGTTTTGCATTAAGCTCTAGCTTTTCTCGCTCGAACTGTTCAGACTGGCGGAGAAGCTTCGTGTTCAGTTCTGTTATTTTTGCTTCAGCTTCCGCCAATGAACCTTCGGTTGCCTGGAGCTCAAAGTTCTTTTTCTCAATAACATCTGATTGCTCCTTTATTCTGCTTTCCAAATTTTCAATTATAACTTCGTGCTTCTTGTCTTCAAAATCTTGCTGCATTTTCAAGGCTTTGCTCAGTAGCATACTCTGCACGAAAACAACCTTCGTCACATATGTTTTCATTATTAGAAACAATAAAAGTTAAGGGAAAAGTAGTTCACCTTGAAATTGGAATAAAATAAACTACCAACGATATGTTGTCGTCGGTAGCGGCTGATGTCTGTTTCTAGCTTCGGAAAACCGATACTCTTTGACAGAGTACCGATAATTTTGGCCCCAGTCTGATCTCGAATGCAATCTAATTTTTCATCATCAATGCCTCCGAAGAGGAGTGCTCCAGGTTTGTATCCGCAGGATTTTGCATATTCTCTAAGCTCTTCTCTTTCAGCTTTTGACAGTTTTTCTCCAACTAAATTCTGGAACATGAAAGCTTCGTCTTCTGAAGCTTCATCAGCAATTTCCTTCCCTTTCCCCGACGCTGCGGTCACGGCCTCTTCGGCGGCGGTGGTAGCTTCTTCTGCAGCCATATCTAGGAGTATCCTATCAATATTTTCGATTGTGCTCTCCAGGTTCAAATCTTCAGCTGAGGCAGCTTCGGCAGCCGCGACCTCCGAAGGTGTAATTTCAACATCTGTCCCTTCCGCAGACGCTGATGTTTTTTGAGCTGCAGCTCTTGGCGGTGTCTTGTCAATTACTTCTGTCACAGTAATAATTCTTTGTTTCTTTGCTTTGATTGTTTTCTTCGATTTTTCGGGCTCCTTGTCCTTCTGAAAAAACTTTGTCAGTCGAGGCCCCAGTGGACTTAGCTTCGCAGGTAAGGATTCAGTCATTACCTTCAGAATTGCCTCCACATCAGTGGCAGAGGGTGATGCGGGGGATTTTTCTTCGTCGGATATTTTTCGTTTCGGAGAAGACGCTTTCCTTTTCTTTGGAATTTTCTTTTTTGGTGTCTCTTTTTCATCTTCGTTTGAGGCTTCGGTTATTCTTTTCCTTTTTTGGCCTCCGGCACCTTTGTTCAGATTTTCATAGTCAGGGTATTCAAAATTCAAGGCGTCCAGCACTCGATTTAGCCTTCGCTTCGGACGGGTGCCGAAGGCTGCGGTCATCAATTGATCTTCTTTTTTGGAATAATTACCAAGTATTTCATTGCACATCACTTCAATTGAATCTAGCCACTCTCGGCAAGGTGTTTTAAAGTACTTTTTAAACTTGAAATAGTAAGGTAAACGTACAAGTTCACCTTCTTTCTTTTCCCCCTGTAGCTTCGGCATTTCCCATTCTTTCAAACTGGGAAAAACTTTGAAAGCCAAAAACTCCTGAACCAGGTCCCTTGTGCTGATATGCTCTGCAATAATTCTGAATTCATTCATTGCTTGTTGTGTTGGACCTTCGGGTGTCATGTTGCAGCGAGGTCGGGTTTCTCCGAAGATCAGTTCGAGTGGACTTTGCACAAGCTTTTCCTTGTCATCATCAACCTTGACATAGAACCACTCTGATTTCTAGCCTGCTGCCCACTTGCTTCGGTAGCTAATTACAGGAAACTTTGTAGTTTTCCGATAGGCGAAGTTATAGCAACCAAAATTATCGTGCAATCCATCCTTTCTAGCCTTTGTTTGATAATGCAACTCGTGAACCCGGCAAAAGCTGTCCGCAAATGGTTCCACTGCTTGGCTTCGGAGTGCCCAGATATAAACAATAAGCCTAACGATAGCGTTAGGGGTCAGCTGGTGAAAATAGATACCGAACCTCTTCAGCACCTCTGCAATAATCCCATGTAGGGGGAATCTTAATCCAGCCTTTAGAAAGCTTTTGAAAATAACAATTTCATCCTTCTCCGGCTTTGGGGTAGTCTCTTCTCCTCCGAAGCGCAATAGCTTCTTCTGGTTTTCAGTAAAAAAGCCCGATTTTACCATCTTGGACAGATCAGCCTTCGAAACAGTAGATTTTCCGAAGTCCAAGTGGCTGGGTTTGCTCGGCATGGCAATGCGATAATCATCTTCGGGATCAGTTTCCTCAATATCTTCTTCCTCTGCTTCAGCGATTGCTTGTTCTGCATCATCATTAGGAACCTCTTCCGAAGTCACTAGCCCGGATCGTTGCATGGCTTCGGAGATGGGGACAGTCTCCGAAGCTTCAGTTTCGTCCCCCTCACGTTCAACCCTGGCGGTAGAACGCACTCTGGCCATTTAATTATGAACTTGTGGAACTTTAATACTTTCTTCCTCCGAAGCAGGTTTCAAACTGGAGCTTCGTTCGATTCCGACAGACAAGCTTCGGCGACGGTTAAAAATTTTGGCAGCAAAACAGTGCAAATAGCAATGAATGTTGTGGTAACTTCACACCTACTCGTCTGTTTATATAGTGCTGCAGGTAAGAAGGCGAAGCGCCAGGATTTTCACACCAGGCGGACACCCGCTCGCACTCGCTGCGTGGTGGACCGCAGAGACCGAACAGTAACTCTGAAAGGTGGGGCCGCTACACGCTGAGAAATTGAATCGTTTCTCGACAACGAGCTCAGGGAAGGTGTTTTTTAGACCTTCGGCGCTCCGAAGCTTAAGAGACTTTTTTCACGGATCAAGCTCGTTACGAAAAACGATCTAGCACCGCGAAAGGGGCTACTGTTGGGCCTATGCTTCGTCGCCGAAGGTCTTCTAGGAAGAAGCGGCTTTCGGCTGAAGCTGTTTGTATAAGATGGCCGAAGGTCCCTCTTCATGAAGCTTCGGTATTACAAACCGACTTAAAGATAGAATGACCTTTTAGTCCATAAAGGTCTGAGTCAATGTTGTAAACTTTTATAAGGGGCATACTTGTAATCCCTCACAGGCTGCGCCCTGTGCCTATAAATAGTGAACAGTATTCCTTTACTGTTCACGGATTCTAGTAACTGCAATCGCATATTCTGGAATTCAACCTTTTGTCAAGGCAGAGGTATTATTGTATTCAATGATTGGATGTATTAAGAAAATATAATATAATTCGTCTATGACTTGTTTACCTCTTTTGTACCTTTTATTTTATGTCATCTTGCAATATCTATTGAAATTTTATTACGAAGATCTAAGCTTCGTAATTTTACTCTCATCAACCTTCGTCCAAGACCCATTATCCTCAAGGGAATAATGTTTCATGGACGAAGGACGTTGACATTTAACACTTTATGTTGCCTTGTTCTTAATTCATAGCACTTGAGAACGAGTCTCCAACAGGTCGGGTTCCTGTCCTTCTTCCGGAGCTATAAATTCCGGAGGATCGGATCCCTCTTCCGCTAACAAACACAGATAAGAACAATACATCAATCATGGTGACTTTTAGTGGGGTGTGCCATTTCTTATATCTTGTTATTTTTGTGCCCTATAGTTTATTTAAACTATTTTTGGTGCATAAAATATCAGCATATAATTATATATATATATGGGAAAAGAAAAAAGAAAAGGGAATTCCTGCTTGCTGGGCCGGGGGGAGATTTCGGCCCAGTCGGCCCATCAGTGAGGGAGACGGCAGGGGACGGAGCCGTGGCGTGGGCCCACACGTCAGCGAGGGAAGGGGGTTTAACGGCACGGAGCGGCGATGGAGGGGGGGGGAACAGGTCGGCTCGACCGCCGGCGATGCCCACGACGGTTCTCCGCCGTGGGTCCGGTTCTGAGGCGGGGGAGCGGTGACTAGGCACGGGCGTTGGTAGGGGTTCACGGGGGTGGGGTCAATTCGACTGGTGGAGGCCCAGGGTGGCCGGTCCACAACGAGACGGAGGGTGTTCGCAGCGGTGAGGTCGCCGGCGAGGCAGCCGAGCGCAATAGGAGGTGGGGAGAGGTGCCTTGCGATCGTGAGTGTGTGGCGGAGCTCAAGCACCAAAGTAATTCGACCGAAAGCTACCAGAGAGGCGAGAACGGAGCTCACCGGAGTGGCGGGGGAACGCGGCGGCGCTAGCTCGATTGGGCTCGTGGAGGAGTGGAGGAGATGGTCGAGGCTGGTGTGGAGGAAACGAAGCTCGGGCGGTCCCTTTTATAGGCGCCCGGGAGGGGGAGGGAAGGGAGGGGACGGCGAGCGCCGACGAGCTTGCCATGATGGCGGGGATGGAGCAAATGGCGACGAGATGGCTCGGGCAGGCGAGGGGTGAGGGGATGGCTCGGGTATAGTGGCGGGGTGGTCGCTGAGGCCGGTGCGAGCGTTAATGGCGAAGCGACGGGGCGTGAGGCGGTCGGCGGCGAACGCGCCTGTGATGGCATGGGCGGGACGATGGTCCTGACAGGCGGGCCCGGGCTGCCAGTGGGAGAGCGGCGCGAGAGGGAGAGGGGTGGAGCCGCTGACCGGTGGGGCCGGGTTGTCAGGCGCGGCGCGTTCGCGCGCAGCTGGGCCGCTTGGGCCGTGGGAAGAGAGGGGGGAAGAGCGGGCGCGGCGCGGTTTGGGCCAAAATCGGCCCAGCCGAGGGGGAAGGGTTTTTCTTTTTTTTCTTTTTCTATTTTCTATTTTTGTTTCTTTTTATTTCCTTTTCTTTTGAATCAACAATTTGCTAAATAATCTTAAGGGTTGAAAATAATCTATATGAGGTGTTCCTAACAATCCAAGTGTATGCATATGATGAGATGACCTAAGGGTGGAGTTTAGGGAGAAAAATAGAAATAAGGGGGGTTTAGGAGATTAGGGTTCCAAACCTTGGGTTGAGATTTTTGGGATGTTACAGATTACAAGTCTCTTGAGAATAAGAAGGGAAAAAGAAAAGGCCAATCCAAGCGACAAGAGCGACAAAAGAACACAATTGATCCTCTCACAAGCCCTAATGCACTAGAGTTGATTTTGGGGACTTTGAGGGATTTATTGCTTTGATTGTGTCTTGCAGTGTTGGGCTTTTGCTCTTGCAATGAATGAAGATTTCAGAAGGCTTGGATGGGAGTGAATGAGGTGGTTGGGGGTATTTATAGCCTCCCAACCACTTCTAGGCGTTGGCTGATTTTTGCTGGCGATGGGCGCACCGGACAGTCCGGTGCGCCACTAGACAGTCACTGTGTACTGTCCGGTGCACGCCATGTCAGCGCAACTGTTAGGGTTCGGAGCAGTTGACCGTTGGAGTGCCTTGTCGTCTTGTTGCACCGGACAGTTTGGTGCCACACCAGACAGTCCAGTGACCTCTGACTTTGCTGCTCTGACTTCTGCGCGGCACTGTTCATCACTGTACACTCTGCGCAGTCGACCGTTGGCGCGCAGGGAGCCGTTGCTCCGCTGGCTCACCGGGTAGTCCGGTGAATTATAGCGGAGGCTACCCTGGAAATCCTGAGAGTGGTTGGTTGGGAGTTGTACGGCCTTGGTGCACCATTTTCCAGCACACTCTAAGTCTTGCTCCATTTTAATTATGACCCTAACTTCATTTCTTTCTTGGATTATGTTGAACCTTATGCACCTGTAATAGATGAATTCTAGACAAACTAGTTAGTCCATGTGTTTGTGTTGGTCGTCAACTACCAAAACTAATTATAGGAAATGATTAACCCTATTTCACTTTCAATCTCCCCCTTTTTGGTGATTGATGCCAACACAAACCAAAGCAAATGAAGAGTGCAGAAATGTAACTAGTTTGCAATTGAGATAGATGTGCATAGGTTACTTAGATTTAAACCAATTGAAAGACTTTAAACATATGACTAAGAATTAATGGATTGTTTTTATTTTATTTGACATTTTGGACCACATTTGCACCACTTGATTATTTTTGCAATTATTTTGGAAAATCCTTTCAAAATCTTTTGCAAATAGTCAAAGGTATAGGATTATGATTGTAAGAAGCATTTTTAAGATTTGAAATTTCTCCCCCTATTTCAAATGCTTTTCTTTTGACTAAGTAAAAGCTCCCCTTGAATGAATTCTCCTCTTAGCTTTCAAGAGGGTTTTGTAATAGATACCAATTTGAAATTTTACTTTCACATATCAATTGAAAATTAGATACCAATTGAAAATATACTAATTGAAAAATTCATTTCGAATTTTTTTGAAATGGTGTGGTGCGGTCCTTTTGCTTTGGGCTAAATTCTCTCTCCCCCTTTGGCATTAATCGCCAAAAATAGAGAACCTTGAGAGCCCTATGACAATTTTCCTAATACTTTCTCCCCATTTGTACACGGAAATATGAGTGAAGGGTCATACCAATTGAGAGTTCGAAGGAGTAACGACAAAGGGTAAATGATATCGTCAGAGTTGGAGTGGAAGCCTTGTCTTTGCCGAATACTCCATTTCCCACATACACCTCTTCCTTGATAGGTCCATTGAGGAAGGCACTTTTCACGTCCATTTGATAAAGCTTGAAGCCATGGTAAGTAGCATAGGCAAGTAATATACGAATTGACTCAAGCCTAGCTACGGGTGCATAGGTTTCATCGAAATCCAAACCTTCGACTTGTGAATAAACTTTGCCACAAGTCGGGCTTTGTTCCTTGTCACCACACCATGCTCATCTTGTTTGTTGAGGAATACCCATTTGGTACCTACAACATTTTGATTAGGACGTGGAACTAAATGCCATACCTCATTCCTCGTGAACTTGTTGAGCTCCTCTTGTGTTGCCACCACCCAATCCTGATCTCTTAGTGCATCCTCTATCCTGTATGGCTCAATAGAAGACACAAAAGAGTAATGTTCACAAAAATGTGCAACTCGAGATCTAGTGGTTACCCCTTATGAATGTCACCAAGTATGGAGTTGACGGGGTGATCTCTTTGAATTGCTTGGTGGACTCTTGGGTGTGGCGGTCTTTGATCCCTAATCTCTTGATCATCTTCCTTATCATCATTATCTTCATCTCCCCCTTGATCAATGTCCTCCTCTTGAGGTGGCTCATCGTGTTGATCTTCAGCTTCTTGAGCTTGATCCTCATCTTGAGTTGGTGGAGATACTTGCATGGAAGATTATGGTTGATCTTGTGCTTGTGAGGGCTCTTCGGATTCCATAGGACACACATCCCCTATGGACATGTTCCTTAGTGCGATGCATGGAGCCTCTTCATCATCTAATTCATCAAGATCAACTTGCTCCACTTGGGAGCCATTAGTCTCATCAAACACAATGTCACATGAAACTTCAACTAGTCCAGTGGATTTGTTGAAGACTCTATATGCCCTTGTGTTTGAGTCATAACCTAATAAAAGCCTTCTACTGCTTTAGGAGCAAATTTAGAACTTCTACCTCTTTTGATAAGAATAAAGCATTTGCTCCCAAAGACTCTAAAATATGAAACATTGGGCTTTTTACCAGTGAGGAGTTAATATGATGTTTTCTTGAGGATTCAGTGAAGGTAGAGCCGGTTGATGGAGTAGCAAGCAATGTTGGTTGCTTCCGCCCAAAACCGGTCCGGAGTCTTATAGTCATCAAGCATGGTCCTTGCCATGTCTAGTAGAGTTCTATTCTTTCTCTCCACTACACCATTTTGTTGAGGTGTGTAGGGAGAAGAGAACTCATGCTTGATGCCCTCTTGCTCAAGAAATCCTTCAATCTGAGAGTTCTTGAACTCTGTCCCATTATCGTTTCTTATCTTTTTGATCCTTAGTCTGAACTCATTTTGAGTCCGTCTTAAGAACCTTTTTAAAGTCTCTTGGGTTTGAGATTTTTCCTGCAAAAAGAATACCCAATTGAAGCGAGAATAGTCATCTACAATAACTAGACAGTACTTACTTTCGCCGATGCTTATGTAAGTGATCGGGCCGAATAAATCCATGTGGAGTAGCTCAAGCAGCCTGTTAGTCGTCATGATGTTCTTGTGTGGATGATAGACCCCAACTTGCTTTCCTGCTTGGCATGCGCTACAAATCCTTTCTTTCTCAAAATGAACATTGGTTAGCCCTAAAATGTGTTCTCCCTTTAGAAGCTTGTGATGATTCTTCATTCCAATATGAGCAACTCGGCGATGCCAGAGCCAACCCATGTTAGTCTTAGCAATTAAGCAAGTGTCTAGTTCAGCTTTGTTATCATTAAAATAAACTAAATATAGCTGACCATCTAACACTCCCTTAAATAAATAGCTGACATTAGCACCAATATCTGTAAAAAACAGTTGTAGCCCATTTTGCATAATTGGGAAACAGAAAGCAAATTGTAATCTAAAGAATCTACGAGAAAAACATTGGAAATAGAATGGTCAGGAGATATAGCTATTTTACCCAAACCTTTGACCAAACCTTGATTTCCATCCTCGAATGTGATAGCTCCTTGGGGATCTTCATTTTTCTCATAGGAGGAGAAAATCTTTTTCTCCCCTGTCATGTGGTTTGTGCACCCGCTATCGATTATCCAACTTGAACCACCTGATGCATAAACCTACAAAACAAGTTTAGGCCTTGTTCTTAGGTACCCAAACGGTCTTGGGTCCTTTCACATTAGAAACAAGTACCTTGGGTACCCAAACACAAGTCTTTGAACTCTTGTGTTTGCCCCCAACATATTTGGCAACTATTTTGCCTGATTTGTTAGTGAGCACATAGGAAGCATCAAAAGTTTTAAATTAAACATTATGCTCATTTGATGCATTAAGAATTTTCTTTTTAGGCATTTTAACATGAGTGGAATGTCTAGAACTAGAAGCCTCATTTTTATACATAAAAGCATGGTGAGAAATATTGTGAGGTTTTCTAGCATGAATTTTCCTAATCTTATGCTCAGGATAGTTTGCAGGACATAAAATGTAACCCTCACTATCTTGAACCATGGGATCCTTACCCTTAACAAAATTAGATAATCTTTTGGGGGCATTAAGCTTGACATTGCTTTGGCTCCCTTGTTGGAAGCCTATGCCATCCTTAATGCCAGGGTGTCTCCCATTATAGAGCATGCTCCTAGCAAATTTAAAATTTTCATTTTCAAGTTCACGCTCGGTAATTTTAGCATTTAATGTAGTTATATGATCATTTTGTTGTTTAATCATAGCAAGGTGATCATTAATAGCTTCAACATTAATATCTCTACATCTAGTACAAATGGTGATATTTTCAGCAGTAGATGTAGATGCTTTGCAAACATTTAATTCCTTAATCTTAGCATTTAATTTATCATTCTCAATTCTAAGACTAGAAATTGAGTCATTGCAAGCATTTTGTTTTTCAATCTTGGAAACTAAACTACCATTTTCATTTCTAAGACATAAAATAGAATCATTGCATTTGCTAAGCTCCTTAGACAAATTTTCACATTTTTCTACTTCCTGAGCATAAGCATTTTTCAACTTAACAAATTTTTTATTTTCTTTAACGAGCAAGTCTTCTTGGCATTCCAAGAGATCATCCTTCTTGTTAATGGTCTCAATTAATTCATTTAATTTTTTCTTTTGTTCCATGCTAAGGTTGGCAAAGAGAGAAAGTAAATCATCCTCATTATCACTAGAGCTACCCTCATCACTAGATGTAGTATATTTGGGGTTGGCTCTAGAGTGTACCTTCTTCTTCTTGCCGCCCTTAGCCATGAGACACTTGTGGTCGACGTTGGGGAAGAGGAGGCCTTTTTTGACGGCTATGTTGGCGGCGTCCTCGTCGGAGGAGGAGTCGGTGGAGCTCTCGTCAGAGTCCCATTTCCGGCATATGTGCGCATCGCCACCCTTCTTCTTCTAGTATCTCTTCTTCTCCTTCTTCTTCCCCTTCTTGTCTTCGTCTCTGTCACTTTCACTAGAAATTAGACATTTAGCTATGAAATGACCGGACTTACCACACCGGTAGCACACCCTCTTGGAGCGGGGCTTGTGATCCTTCCCCCTCTTTTGCTTGAGGATTTGGCGGAAACTCTTGATGATGAGCGCCATCTTCTCATTGTCGAGCTTGGAGGCGTCGATTGGAAGCCTGCTTGGTGTAGACTCCTCCTTCTTTTCTTCCGTCGCTTTGAATGTGACGGGTTGCACCTCGGGTGTAGAGGTGGCGTCTTGCTCCAAGTTGAAAATGTGTTTGGAATCTTTGATCATAAGTTCAAAGCTCACAAACTTGCCAATAACTTCCTCGGGAGACATTAGCTTGTATCTAGGACCCCCACGTATTAATTGTACTTGAGTAGGATTATGAAATACAAGGGATCTAAGAATAACCTTGACCATTTCATGGTCATCCCATTTGGTGCTCTTGAGGTTGCACACTTGGTTCACCATGGTTTTGAGACTATTGTACATGGCTTGCGGCTCCTCCCCTTTGTTGAGGATGAATCGACCGAGTTCTCCCTCGATCGTCTCGCGCTTGGTGATCTTGGTCACCTCATCCCCTTCGTGCGCGGTTTTGAGGACATCCCAAATTTCTTTGGCGCTCTTTAACCCTTGCACCTTATTATACTCCTCTCGACATAAAGAGGCAAGCAGTATAGAAGTTGCTTAGGAGTTAAAGTTGAGAGCACCTAGAGGGGGTGAATAGGTGATCCTGTAAAATTCAACACTAAATAGCCACAAGTTTGGTTATAAAGATGTGAGTGCAATAGAACCAAGTGGCTATAGAGCGAGCTCTTGCGAATCACAATAATCACAGAGAAAGACAACAAGAGACACAGTGGTTTATCCCGTGGTTCGGCCAAGTATAACACTTGTCTACCTCCACGTTGTGGCGTCCCAATGGACGAGGGTTGCACTCAACCCCTTTCAAGTGATCCTATGATCAACTTGAATACCACGGTATTCTTCCTTATAGTTTTCTTCCCGTTTGCGAGGAATCTCAACAAGTTGGAGCCTCTCGCCCTTACAAGATTGATCACAAAGAAAGCACGGAGTAAGGTTGGGAAGAGCAACACACACTAGAATTAAATCCACAGTGCATACACGCACACAAGTGAGAAGATGAGCACACAAAACACGCGCGGGGAGTTTACAACTCGAAAAGTGCTCCAATCTCAAGAACGATGAACGATTGCGTGAAAGTGAGGACTAGAAGTCTTGGAATGCTTAGAGTGTGCTTGAGTGACTCCTCCATGCGCCTAGGGGTCCCTTTTATAGCCCCAAGGCAGCTAGGAGCCATTGGAGGCCAACAAGGAAGGCCAAAGTTTCCTTCTATCAGGTGGTGCACCGGACAGTCCGGTGCACCACCGGACAGTCACTGTAGCATGTCCGGTGTGGATCTCCTTCCTAATTTGGCGCAGATGACCGTTGCAGCGTCGTGGCAGATGGCGCACCGGACACTGTCCGGTGCCCCCTGCCGACCGTTGGCGCGGGCCACGTGTCACCCGTGGATTGCGCGGCCGACCGTTGCGCTGGCGGCCGTTGGCTCACTGGACAGTCCGGTGCACCACCGGACAGTCCGGTGAATTATAGTCGTACGCCGCCAAATTTTCCCGATAGTGGCTCGTTCACCGGAGGCTGGCCTGGCGCACCGGACACTGTCCGGTGCACCACCGGACAGTCCGGTGTGCCAGACTGAGTAGAGATTTGGCTGCACCGAGCCAAGTCTTTTGGTATCTCTTTTCTTTTCTTCTTTTGTCTGTTTCTAGCACTTAGGCAAAATATGTTAGTACTCAAAACAATGTACTAAGTCTAGAAACGTACATCGTTACATGATTTGCACCTTTTTGCTTGTTTGGCACGCAATATCTCATTTACTATGTGTTGGACACTTAATCACCAAAACATTATAGAAATGGCCCAAGGGCACATTTCCCTTTCAAAATTGTCGTATTTGGGTGGCCTCGTCCGAGTCGTAGTCCTCGTCCCCCACCTTTGGTTCCTGCGCTCCAAACTCAACAATATCCTAAATACTTTTGTGGAGTGAGGTTAGATGGTGCCTCATTTTATCACTCCACATACAATAATCTTCACCATCAAAATATGGTGGTTTGCCTAGGGGGGTACGGAAAGTAATGGAGCACGCTTTGAAATACGGGGATAGCGTAGGGACATCTTACTATACTTCTTGCGCTCATGGTGCTTAGAAGTAGTCGATGACTCGGTGCCGGACGTGGAGGGTGACGAAGAGTCAGTCTCATAGTAGACCACTTTCTTCATCTTCTCCTTCTTCTTGTCACCTCTCCGATGTGACTTGATGGAGGAAGAGGATTCCTCCTTATACTTGTTGTCGGACTCCCTTGAGAGAGTCTTCCCCGAGCCTGCGGGCTTTTCGCCGGTCACGATCACCCTCTTGGTGTGATCTCTAGACATCACTTCGAGTTGGTTAGGCTCTTAATGAAGCACTGGCTCTAATACCAATTGAAAGTCTCCTAGAGGGGGGTGAATAGGCGAAACCTGAAATTTATCAACTTTAAACACACACTAAGGCCGGGGTTAGCGTTAGAATTAAATTCAAGTCAAAATAATGTTTCTCTTGCTAAGAGTTGCTCAAAGAATGTGGATGACGTATGGGAGCCAACTCAAATCAATACTAGCAAGGAAATGTTACAGAGGGAAAACAAATCAAACGAGAAACAAAGCGAGTGAACACGATGATTTGTTTTACCGAGGTTCGGTTCCAAAGAACCTAGTCCCCGTTGAGGAGGTCACAAAGACTAGGTCTATTTCAACCCTTTCCCTCTCTCAAACGGTCACTTAGACCGAGTGAGCCTTTTTCTTAATCTCACGGGTCACTTAGACCCCGCAAGGACCACCACACACTTAGGTATCTCTTGCTTCGATTACAAGTCTCTTGAGAATAAGAAGGGAAAAAGAAAAGGCCAATCCAAGCGACAAGAGCGACAAAAGAACACAATTGATCCTCTCACAAGCCCTAATGCACTAGAGTTGATTTTGGGGACTTTGAGTGGATTGATTGCTTTGATTGTGTCTTGCAGTGTTGGGTTTTTGCTCTTGCAATGAATGAAGATTTCAGAAGGCTTGGATGGGAGTGAATGAGGTGGTTGGGGGTATTTATAGCCTCCCAACCACTTCTAGGCGTTGGCTGATTTTTGCTGGCGATGGGCGCACCGGACAGTCCGGTGCGCCACTAGACAGTCACTGTGCACTGTCCGGTGCACGCCATGTCAGCGCAACCGTTAGGGTTCGGAGCAGTTGACCGTTGGAGTGCCTTGTCGTCTTGTTGCACCGGACAGTTCGGTGCCACACCGGACAGTCCAGTGACCTCTGACTTTGCTGCTCTGACTTCTGCGCGGCACTGTTCATCACTGTACACTCTGCGCAGTCGACCGTTAGCGCGCAGGGAGCCGTTGCTCCGCTGGCTCACCGGGCAGTCCGGTGAATTATAGCGGAGGCTACCCTGGAAATCCCGAGAGTGGTTGGTTGGGAGTTGTACGGCCCTGGTGCACCACAGTGTCCGGTGCACCATTTTCTAGCACACTCTAAGTCTTGCTCCATTTTAATTATGACCCTAACTTCATTTCTTTCTTGGATTATGTTGAACCTTATGCATCTATAATAGATGAATTCTAGACAAACTAGTTAGTCCATGTGTTTGTGTTGGTCGTCAACTACCAAAACTAATTATAGGAAATGGTTAACCCTATTTCACTTTCAATCTCCCCCTTTTTGGTGATTGATGCCAACACAAACCAAAGCAAATGAAGAGTTAGTCAAATGTAATAGATGAATTCAATCTAGACAAACTAGTTAATCCATGTGTTTGTGTTGGTCGTCAACTACCAAAATTAATTATAGGAAATGGTTAACCCTATTTCCCTTTCAAGAGGTCAAAGAGAAGCTAAGGATGGGCATTGCCTTATTGCTTGGTCAAAGGTTACAAGGCCGAAAGAATTAGGAGGCTTGGGTATATCTAACTTGCAAAATCTGAATTGGGTGCTTCAGGTAAGATGGTTATGGCTTAGAAAGGTTTATCCAAACAAGCCATGGGTTGCCTTCCCCTTACATGTTAGTAAGGTCATCGATAACCTTTTCTCCATAGCAGTAGTTTCAAAGGTTGGTGATGGAGCCTCAACATTGTTCTGGAGAGATAGGTGGCTACATGGCTAGAACTTGGAGCAGCTTGCACCCAACCTTTTTTGTAGGGTTTGAATGAGAATTAAGAATAGGAGGACAACAATGGAGGCCCTAACATATTCAAGATGGATCAAGGATCTTCGTGGAATGGTGACATGCCAGGTTATTCATGAATTCCTTCAACTATGGGATGTGTTGGCAGTATTCCACCTTCAGCTAGGGACTGTTGATCGGCACATTTGGAGGTTATCCATCTCTGGACAGTACTCCACAAAGTCAGTGTATGAAACTCTTTTCAAAGGGGCTATCCAATTTGGTGCTTGGGAGCGCATTTGGAAAACATGGTCGCCACCTAAGTGTGCTTTTTTTCTTTGGCTGGCAGCACATGATAGATGTTGGACTGCTGACCGTCTTGAGAAGAGAAATCTCCATCATGCTCCTCTTTGCCTTCTTTGTGACCAGGAGAAGGAAACTATAAACCACTTATAGGTGGGTTGCATCTTCTCAAGGCAATATTGGTTTGCCATGCTGCAAAGAGTTGGTTTAGCGGCCATGGCGTCGTAGCCTTCGAACTAACTCTTTGATACATGGTGGAGTAGATTTCAGACTTGTTTAGCAGTCTCATCAGAAGAAGGATTTACTCTTTGATCATCCTTTGGGCTTGGACCTTGTGGTGCCATAGAAATGATTGTGTATTCAACGATGCCTCTCCTAATATGTCCAAAGCTTCATATCATCTTTGGGTACCTACAAATTCTTTAAATTATATTTTGGTACCCACCTCATGATGGGTCTATCAAGGTTAGCCAATAAGGACTTAGGCACCCAAATAGCCTTTGTCCTAGAATGTGGTGAACTCGTCACCTTTCTAGCAAAAGAGTCAAATTTGGGTCTCCTAAGCATATTTGAATGTATTGACAAGTTGGGCTTAGCAAAGTTACCCATGGGACAATCCTTCCACAGGTGTCCTTTTTTATGACAATTGTAGCAAATATGTTGCTTGATCTTCAAGGTATTTGTCTTTTGCTTGTTACTTCTTTGTTTATGATCACTTCTTTCGGTGGTGCAAGGTCTTGGTTCTTCATGTGGGGGCATGAACCAATTTCATGACCCTTCTCCTTGCATCTATAGCACCTCCTATCGCTTCACTTTGATCTTTCTTTGTTGAAGCACATAGGTACACAGTTATAGCAAATAGTATGAGCATTAATTTTCTCACCTTGAGTCTTGCTCATGTCCTTCTTGGAAAGCTTGGTATTCTTTTAAAGGGGTTTTGTGCATACTACGGTTGTCCCCTTTTCAAGTTTTTTCACCATGTTATCACAATTATCTTGAGAAGGTTGAGCATGACACTTTCTCTTCAATTGAGTCAAGCTCCTTCTAAGCCTCTCATTTTCTTCCTTGAGCTCATTGTTTTCTTGTGTGATAGAAATATCACTAATTCCTGAAATTTCTATCTCAATGGAAGATTGGCTTGCTTGATAACAACAATTGTTAGCACATGATAATATAGTTTCAATTTCAACACATGTGAACATGTGAGGTTGGTATGATTTCAAATTAGTTAACACAACCTCATGAGCCATTTCTAACATGATATGTGAATCCATAAATTTATTATGAGAGCACACAAGCATATCATGTTTTTTCATGCAAAACTAGATTTTCAACATTTAATTTTTCTATTGTGTCCTTAAGCATTATATTTTCTTTTTCTAATTGAGCAACACATGATAAAGCATTTAAAGTACCAGTTTGCTCATTTGATATCTTTTTGTACCTTTGGACCAAACCATCATGAGAGCACTTTAGTTTCTCATGCTCTTTGGTCAACTTCTCCAAGTCTTTGATTTTTCAATGGGAATATCTTCTTTCTTATGAAGCATTTCCTTTTGTTCTTCCGCTCTTTTCATGAGTTTGAGCAAGCTCATTTGGTTCTTCTTGCCTAGTTGAGCGAATAATTTTTGAAGAACATCCTCATCTTCACTATCACTTTCATGTTCCTCATCATCCTCACTTTCGCTTTCACTATCACTTCCATTAGTAACAAAGCACATATGAGAAGTGGATTTGAAAGATGAACCTTGTGAAGAGGTGGATTCCTTGTTTGGTTTCCATTGATCATTTTCTTCTTCTTCAACCTTGTTCTTCGCCTCATCTTCCTTCATTTTGAGGAACATCCTTTCGGCGATTCTCATGGCAAGGTCTATTGCCCTAGGATCAACATCTGCACTGTAAGGAAAATGGACCCCGAGCCATTTGGCTCAATAGATTTTGGTGTTTGATGATCAACATAACCTGTGAACTAATATGTTTGCTAGTGTCTATGTTTGTAGTTCACAGGATGCTAAAGTAACTTGGACCAAGATATTGAGGAAATAAACACCTCAAAAGAAGACATTAAGAAGATCAAGAAAAGTCCAAGAAGAGAAGGAGTGTTGCCTGCGGACTATCTGTGCGAGGAGCACCGGACTTTCTGGTGCCAAACGCCGGACTGTCCGGTGCACCAGGAATTGTAGCCCTAACGGCTAGTTCCAGGTGGCACCGATGAGGTAAGACCACAAGACTGTTTGGTGTGAAGTCCAAACTGTCCGGTGTGTAAAGCCTGCGCACCAACGGTCACCTGCACTGACAACCCTAACGGCTAGGCGCACCGGACAGGGGCACCGGACGGTCCGGTGACCCCACCAGACTGTCTGGTGCAGCACAGAAAGCAGCGGCTTTCCTCCAACGAATAGTTTTGTGTTGGGAGCTATAAATACACACCCAACCAGCCATTTCCGTGTGTGGGAGCCTAAGAGACATTCCCAAGTGCTCTTACACCCAAGTGCTTCATAGAATCACTCGTTGACTAGCGTAGGTGCTTTGCAAAGTGCTTAGGTTAGTTAGACCGCTCTAGCGCTTGCTTTAGGTGAATCCTAGTTAGTTGAGTGAGTTTAGATAAACCACCAACCCCTCGGCTGTACTGTTGCTTGAGCCATAGAAATTGTATGGAGTGGGGCGAGAGTCTTGCGAGACCGCGACAACCGCGTTTGTGTCACGTCCGCCACCGTGTACCGGAGGGAACGAGGCCCGCGACGTCTTCAGTCGGAAGCTCGATAGTGGAGACGGCGGGGAGCGTCCGAGAGGATCCGGAAGCGGAGCACCACTTGCGCGTGGAGAAGGCCCGCGGCTCTCTACGGAGTTACTCGACCGAGGTGCTTGGCCCTCGCGTGGGCTTCCCTTTGCGTAGGGGCACCAACGAGCATTAGTTGGGACCTTGTGTGGTTCCGGATACCTCGGTAAAAATACCGGCGTCATCCACGAGATTTTTCATCTCTACCTTGCTCTTTAAGTTTCCGCATTTATACTAAGTATTTAAGTTTCAATCTTGTATTCATACTTATATAGTGTAGATTGAAACTTAGCCATTGTGGTAGAGATAGCAACACTTAGACAAAACCTAGTCTGCACATTCTTGTTTGATTAATTGCATAGGTTTTGCTCTAGGGATTTATTTGTGGCCTAGTTTAGAGAAAGTTTTAGAAGTCCTAATTCACCCCCTCTTAGGCGTCACTTGTTTCCTACATGCACGAAAAGATGAAGTCGAGACAACCTCAACTTTTTCAAGCTTAGAAAGCACTTTCGTTTCTTAGTGCCCCGGCATGATCTTTTCCTCACACGGTTAAGCGTTAGAACGAGGATTAGGCTTTGATACCAATTGAAAGTTGCCTAGAGGGGGTGAATAGGCAAGTGAAAATATTTTCAACAAAAACAAGAAACAAACTGGGTAAAATCGGTTCAACTGGTGTCAAAACCGGTTCAACCGTTTTGCACGAGCTCAACTAAAGAATGAGATATAAAACTGAATTGATCTCGAAATTCACCCAGTTAACTTTGCAAATGGGATGTCCTATATGATCCACAGGGTTCAAAGTAGTAGATCTGAGAAGGACACTTCTCAAAATCCACACATCAAAAAGATATGACAATTCTTCCATGGAATGGTGAGAGAACGAAGAACACGAACAAACATAATGAGCAAGAACACAAGAGACACACGATTTATCCCGAGGTTCGGTCACACCACCAAAGTGCCCTACTTCCTTGTTGAGGCGCCCACAAAGAGTTGGGACTCTTTCAACCCTAATCATCCATTTGTCGACCACAAAGGTCAAGCCCACACAATAATCTTTGCTCACACGAGCGGGTAATACAAACTTTCTTGTGGTCTTCCACAAGATTTGGAGACTCACAAGCGACACCTAGTCGTCTAGGAGCTAGAAGCTCAAAGAGTAATGAATCCATAAAGAACTCGATGTAGTACCAAAGCTCGAATCAAGAAGAGCAAGAAGGATTTGGAGATGAAGCACAAAAACCACAACTCTCAATCTCATTCAAAGATTTCTCTCCAAAGATTTAAAATGGGAGAGACAAGAGGTGTGTGTGAGAGAGTGGGGAGTGTTTCTCATGTTAGAAATGGAGTTTAGTGCGTGCTCTTGTGGGGAACAGAGGTAGGAGTGAGTATATATAGGTGGGGCTCCAAAACTAGCCGCTGGGCTGAACTTTTCTGCACAGGGCCGGTTGAACCACCCTAGGTCCGGTTCAACCGCCTGGTGGTCAGACTGATAGTCAATCTGCCAGTCAGACTAGCAGACTGTAGGTCAGACTGGTCAGTTGACCTTGACACCGGTCGAACCTCCCCTAGGGTCGGTTCAACCGGTTTTGACTAGAGAGGTCCGGGGGAAAAACCCCGGTTGAACCTGCCCTAGACCCCGGTTGAAGTTAAGTTCAACTCAGTTGAAGTAAAGCTCAACTCAACTAAAGTCAAGTTCAACTCAACCGAAGAAAAGCTCAACTCAGCTGAAGTTAAGTTCAACCCAGCTGAAGAAAAGTTCAACCCAGCCGAAGAAAAGCTCAACTCATCTGAAGTCAACTTCAACCCAGTGGAAGAAAAGCTCAACTCAGTTGAAGTCAAGTTCAACCCAGCTAAAGAAAAGCTCAACTCAACTAAAGTCCAGTTCAGCTGCTTTCCAAGAGGAACACTCTCCGTTTATCAAACCTAACATCAGCCGAGCATAGAAAGTGTCCAAAAAATTTTGGTTTTCAAAATAGATTTTGAATTTAGAGGCTTGAGCTTTGGCAAACACCAACCTTCTTTTTGGACCCCTTGATAGTACGACGATTCCTACACTCTAGTTAAATAAAATATAATTAAGTAAACTCCTTGAGTAATTGGTGTCTCATGTGTGATTTATCCATGGCGTTGCTTCATAAGGATCACAAACATATTTGTCTCACCTTTTGAAGCAAACACAAATCAAGCCTTGTGACTTAAACCATTTGACCATATATGAGTTCAAATCATGGCTTCAAGTCACCTTACTGATGCATCAACACAATATAACTCTTCATAGCTGATTAGTTCATCGACTTAGTGCAAGTACTCTCTTTTTCATCTTAGTCATGGTACCTCGGTCCACAAGCCGTCACTTGGCCTTCACCTTCACTTAGTCCCTCGAAGCCCTTTCCTTGCTATCTTCACCTTATCAAGACATTTTTGAGTCACATCATATTGAGCATCCATTGAGAGAATCATTTCTTCAATATTGTGAACCATGCTTGAATGTCATCTAGATATAAATGCTAAGATTAATCAAGCTCTAGTTTGATTCTCATAGAAGCATATATGGACTAATAGTAATATGGTCAAGCCAATTCATGATTCCTCATATCTTATTCACTTTGGCGTAACTAATCCTCTTAATCACTTCAACATCTATCCTGATCATATTTATGCATAGTGATTTCTCAGGTCTTGTCCATATATTCAAACCAATATAGAGATCATATTATATCTATTTTCATTGTCTCATTGGTTATTTAACCTTTTGTTGAACCATTGTTCAATGATCATTATGCATTATTCAAGTATGTTCATCATACTGAATTTCCTATTCAACACTTAGCAAACTTGTTAGACCTTTAGTGTTATTTTCCAAATCACCAAAACCCACAAAAGGGATTAATGTACTTTCAGCTATTGTATTGGATGGTTTGGTCAGTACCAACCTAAATCTGTCGGTAATGATCGTCTTCAATAACGTGACGTGTTCTGATTAGTCCACGCACATGTTACATCAACTACATGTTTTCAACAATATAAAGTCTAAAAATTTAGTCCAACCTATAAAATAGATTGTAATTATGAATTATGTATTTTTATTTTTATGTCTATGTTATGTAATTTTATTTATAACTTATTTTATTTTATTTTTATGTTTAACTTAGGTAACTTTTAATTATTTGTATGAATTATATAATTCACTTAATTATACATTTAGACGATTTTTTATTTAAATAAAATATTGATAAAAATATTAAAATAGCTATAGGCTAATGATAAAAATTGTATATTAATGGGGTGTTTGGATACATGACTAAACTTTAGTCCGTGTCACGTCATATGTTTGAATTCTATTTAAAAGTATTAAATATATGTCATGTTTAAATACACTAGAGCTAATAGTTAGTTGCTAAAATTAGTAGCATACATCTAGATAGCCTAGCCAGTACTTTAACTATTAGCTACTTTTATCAAATAAGAATTTTTTTGTTAGCTAGCTAACTCAAACTTGCTCAAAGAGTCAGTAATAATACAAACTTTTTTAGGTCGTCCACAAGTTTGGAGACTGTTTGTTAGTTATTTGTTAGCTAGCTAGATATATTAGTAACTTTTAGCCAGCTTAGTTTACTCTAGTACATTTAAACGTGGACATAATTTAATTATAAAACTAATTATATAGATAAAGACTAAGGCCCTGTTTGGAATGCACTAGAACTAATAGTTAGCTGACTAAAAAGTTGCTAGTAGAATTAACTAACTAACAAATATTTGGCTAACTATTAGCTAATTTTAGGTGGATTGGACTAGCTAATAACTAATGGCTAGTTGATGGTGTAGCTAATAGTTAGCTAGACTATTAGATATGGGTGTATGAATGTCTATGACTAAAAGTAACCGGAAGCTAAACTACTAGTTGGGTTGTTTGGAAGTATACAACTAATTTTTGTAGCTAATTAGTGTCTCTAGTGCATTTAAACGGGACCTAAATGACAAAGTGAACCTATTAATCATAATTAGGGTATGTTTGTAAGCACCCAGTTTTAAGAAACTAGTTTATGGAAACTGAGATGGTTTCAAACATACCAGTTTATGCCTAAAGGTAGACTAGAGGGGGTGAATAGGCTACACCTAAAAATTTCAACAAAACTTTGAAATAATATGAGAATACTAGTTCAACCGGTGCAGGCTGGTTCAACCGCTATCAGGGGCGGTTGAACCACTCTGAACCGTTTAAACTGACAAATCGGATCTAACGTGGAGTTTAATAACAAATTCTTCAATGAAACACGTTCTTGATATAATCGAGTTAAAGGGATGGTAGAAATTAGTGGAGCAACTCCACAAACTCTACGCACACAAAGTTATGCATGAATTCTTGCTTGCAATAAGATGAAATATGAACGAAGAACAAGCAATAGCATAAGAAGACTCGATTTATCCTGAGGTTCGGTCACACCACAAAGGTCCACGACACAGACAATAAGCCTACTTTCCAAACACGCTTTTGAAAAGATTTTAACTCTCAGAATTGGAAGCGTTGTTGTCCTCATGCATATGCAACATCTAAATGCTCTATCAGGCACTAAGTTTCACACAAAGAATTGTCATTTACCCCTCTTAATAGTATGATTGTCTAGCCTACTAATTCGTTCAATTTCCTTCTCTTAACACCTTTTGACCGACAAAAGTAAAAACCTATATTATAGCTTTGCCTTTTTTCATTCCACGACCAACGTTTTAAGTCTCCAAGACTTTCACTAAGGATCTTCGCCCTATGGTCGAACCTGCATTCTTATTTCTCCATGGATTTGTTAGTCCACATATGGTTGTCATTAGTTACCAAAACATCAGTTAGGAGTCTAGATGATTCATAAGATCCCACAAAGGGCTATGTATTTTCCAACCCTGATCCTCTCTTGCCGACCACAAAGGTCAAGGCATAATCCCTTACTCAAACTTGCTCAAAGAGCGGGTAATACAAACATCTTGAGGTCATCCACAAGTTTGGAGACTCTCAAATGACTTTAAACCGTCTAGGAACTCAAGGTTCCAAGAGTAACAAATCCGCACAAATCTATGTTTGCAAAAGCCCAAGTAAGAGAGTGAGAGGGAAAGAGGGAAATCAATGCACAAGCTCAACAAACTCACTTCACACCAAAGGGTCGTCCAATCGATTGAAGGAGGAGGGATTTGGGGTGTAAATGTGAGGGAAGGAGTGAATGCTCTTGACTTGAGGTTGGTAGTAGTAAATGGCATGGGTGTTCGTTGGAGAGAGAGAAGAAGCTATAAATATGGGGAGCTCTCCAACAACTGACCGTTTGAAAAGCCTGCGCAAAATGTGATTGAAACGCCTAGATACCTAGTTGAACTGGTTTCTACCAGAGCCCAACTCGGTGGAATAACCAGTTCAGCCACCACCTCATCCGGCTTGAAACTCGATTGAACCGCCCCTAGGGCTGGTTCAACCGGTTTCTACTAGAGAATGTTTCTGGCCAAAACTAGTTGAAACGTCCCTGGGGGCCGGTTCAATCGTTTTTTACGAGAGGTCTCTAGTTAAAACCAGTTGACGTCCTAGGACCCGTTCAACCTCTTTTTACCAAAGTGCATATCAAACCAGAAAACTAGGAGGGGTTGAACAGTAAACTCCATACTCCACAAACCAAGTTTAAAAAATAGATTTTGAAGGGGAGATTTTGTGGGCTAATGCAAACATCGTTACATTTTGCGAATCCCTCTTAATAGTACGATGAATCCTATGACTAAAAAATGTAAAGTTTGAAGCTTTGACCGCCTGGAACCACAAGAGCTAATCAAAAAAAATTTGGATAATTTGCGTGATTTTCTGGTTCCTTATGCTTCAATTTTTAATTCCACATGATCTCCTGTACTTCTTTGAATCTAGGATAAGTGAGTACAACATGAAGCACACTTGTTAGATTTTGTTTTGTCATTTTATCACCAAAACCCTCAAGAGGTTGATTGCACTCACAATGCTCCAGTTTATAGAAACTAGATTACCAGTTTCTTAGAAACCAAGAAGCTACCCTCTCCTAGCTAAAACTACTTTTGTCCATTTAATTACATTATGTCCTTGTTGATTTCATGAAATTTACATCTATTGCCACCACTTTTTAAAATAGAGAAACGGTAGGCTAGTCATTATGTATCCAAAAAACTAGAAACTAGTTTCTTAGAAAATAGGTTACAAACATCATCAATCAGTCTTTTTTCATAAACTAGTTTCTAGAAATTGGTTTCTTAAAAACTAAGTTGCTTCCAAACATGATCTTAGTCCATGATTCATTCATGTGATACTACAGTAGAAATTTGCTAATTATGGATTAATTAGGCTTACTACATTTGTCTCATGTTTAGTCTTTGTCTATATAATTAGTTTTGTAAGAGCATCTTCAACAATGTGCCCTATAAAAATGCCCTAAAAATTTAAAATAAATATATTTTATAGAATTCAGGGCACCAACAAAAAAGGCTCCAACAGTAAAGTCCTAAATTAAGTGATTAATCGAAATATGTTAATATACCATGTTCGTTGCAAAGGAAAGTTTTGTAAAGCGTTCGTTCGTTTAGATCTAGATATGAGGCAGTCGAATAAGATGTTATATTTGTGGCACTTTAAGAGTGATCTATATTTTTTGACAGTTTTTTTGTAGCTTGAGCTCTATAATTTAATTTGGTACTAAACCACTGTTGGAGATACTCTAAACATATATCTAACAAGATCTGCTATATAGTTATGTACCCTAAATTTAGCGTCCACAACGTCCTCTACCGGCTCCAACAATTTACTGCAAACAACCGCTAAAATTTTTAGAGTGCATCCTCTAACCGATAAATGTGGAGGGCGTCATTCGTCCGCTGGACTAGTTTGAAAACTTAAATCTCCTTCAAAATTAAATGAGATTAAAGAGGAAATTAGTTTATTTTCACATTAATCCCCTATAATCTTGAAGGAGATTTGAGGTTCTCAAAGTAGCTCTAAATGTGCATGGCGAGAAAATTCGTGACAGGAGTATGGCGCAGGAGTGTGGGTCCACATGCTTCGGCCCACCGCCCACTGGACGGACTTCGAAACGTTTACCTAGTTTGGAGAAGTATTGATACAGATGATGAGATTTATAAAACACGTTGATATAGAGAAAGATATCCTTTAGAAGTTACCGTAAAGAACAGAAATATTTTTTTTTTAATTTGGAGAAGAATATTGATACAGAGGCCTAGATTTATAAGAAGTTGATATAGAGAAAGATATCCTTTAGAAGGTAATGTAAATAACAGAAACATTTCTTTCGAGCTAATTTGAGAACTATATTTTCTAAGAGATAAAATTTAGGAGACAACATAATAGACTTTATATTTGGTACTCGCAGTTACATCTCATATGGTACCGATTAAACCAACCAAACGCACCCTAAAAAATCTCGGTAGATAATTGTTGGAAATAGTAGGGTAGCCTATAAAGCGTAGAGATTTGAATCCAGCCTGAAGCATAGCCGCGTTGCCGTGCGTTAGAGGCGGCGGTGAGTAGGCAAGCGATACTAGCTAGGAGAGGAGACTGCAGGCACCGGCGGCGCGGGTGATCTCTCACGGCATCGCCGGAGCAGATGGACGCTTCAGATAGCCCCCCATCCGGGCGACCGTCATCCTCCGCCGTCGCGCTCTACGGGGTTCGTTCCTACTCACACGCCCCCCGCCGGGGTGTGCCGCTTTTGTCTCAAGTGCTAAAAGGATTTGGGATCATAATTATGTATCCACGGGTTACGGGTGGGCTGACGATTGACATATGCAAGCCGTTTTTTTTTTTTTTTGTTAGCTCGTCTTCCCGGGTTACTTCATGTTGTCTGTAATGGCCAATTTCGCTGGGTTCATCGGTTCGAGTTTTGGGCTTCGTCTTTATGGGGGAGGTTAGGGTTTAGGATGAACCGCGATTGATGCATGCATTGTCATGTAAACGGTTTGCATGACTTGATGACTGCATAGAATTTTTTCCATGCTTCTGCAGTCTCCGGTCTCAGAACTAGTGTTTTCCCTTCCACTGATGTATGTGGTCATGTGGGACATTGCCTTGCATTTTGGTGGTCCACCGCGCGAATCAAAGCATTTCTCACAGTTTTCAGTTTTTGAAACTTTCAGTGCTCCTACGAATTATTTATAGGGTTCTGGCGGCACAATCGGAAGTGACTTAGTTGTGTTTCAGGAGCCAGGAGGGGATGTTTCGGTTAATTGACTCTGCAAATTGTTTGGAAATGCAGCTCTTTCTATTGAAACTTAAGGTTTAGATCCGTGTCGTGCAGCTGTTGCTCTTCTTCTCCTATCTGTGCATTGACTGCTGTCTAGTTCGTCAGCGTATGAATTTTCATATTGAAACGGATTATGACCGCTATCTCCTACAAATGCAAATCATGTGAGTAAATAGGTTTTATGTGGGTGCTTTATGTTGAAAGTGCCTGCTTTAGATCTACTAGCAATATTAGGCCCTCGCTTGCACTGCTTGTAGAGTCCGGTCTACCCCAACCAATATTATCAAATATGACTGTGTGTCGTCGTAATACACAAGCATTGCACGTACTAGTAAGATTGTTATTTCATGGTTAAGTTTTTTGAGTCTTGAGTTTCTAAGGTTTTACATTTACAGGACTCTCCTATCTTCGATTTCGTTGATAGTCTATCTCCCATAGCACCACCGAAGCCTTTAGGTTCAACACAAAGTGTCCAGCTATTCAAGTCATCAAACTTAGCACCTGTTTCTTCAATTTTCACCTCGCCCCAAGTTAATCCACGAAAGGAATCTAAATCCACAATCAGGTAAATCTTCTATTATTGTTTCTGATATATGTGTTTTTGTCATTTAAACTTAATACAGTCTTTACATGATGGGGATTTCTAGCTGCATTGAACTGTCTGGATCCGCAGCACTTGCTCCAGAAACTTGTACTCCTTTTGAGGATGCAACAAATTCACCAAGCAAATGGCTTCAGTCCACCTTATTTGGTAGTGAAACTTTAGGAGATGCCAATAAACAAGATATTGATGGCAAACCAAATCATACTGCAGATGTGGAACATGTAAAGCCATCAAGCACATGCTCTGATCAGAATGGCTTTGACCAAATGGACTCATCGACTTCTGGAAGAAATGTTCAGGAGAATGAGCTGGCCAAACAGGATAGCAATGATCTAGCACCATGCAGTTTAAATCACTTGATCACACATTGTGGTACTGGTAATAGTGTCATATCAATATCAGATCTGGCCTTAGAAGCACAGCAACAGAGTTGGAAGGTAAAAGGTGATAGTATCATATCTAGCACATCCTTGGCAGTGGATCAAGAAAATTTGGAGGATTCACGAAGAGAAGATTTTGTTGAGCAATTTGGTTCTTATATCCAGAGTGCTGCTGATGGCACTCATGTTTACTATGCTGATGCTGCAGCAGGTGTTACAATAAATCATGACCAAGAAATGCTCCCTGCTATTATTCGAAACCAGTTGGATTCAAATGACTATATTTTGGACACATCCAAAGTTTCCATTGATGGCACGGTAATGGAGAATTTCTTGATGCCATCAATAATTTTAGTATTTCCTTTCTAATATAATTTAGGTCTGAAGTCTGATTGATAGTGAACATGTTTTTTCCTCTGTAATTTGATTAATTCTCTGATACCAAATTTGGTCTTTCATTCTGGTTATATTAACTAGACAGAGACTGTATAGTTTAAGTGTTCAAAACTTCTAAATTGCATCTAATGTAAAAAAAGTAGATGTGACACCTTATTTTGACTGGCGAAAGGGCTTCTAGCGTAATGGTTAAGGCTTCCGAGTACCACCTCCAGGTCCCGGGTTCGATCCCCCTCGGGGGCGAATTTTTGGCTTAGTTAAAAAAATCCTCTCGCTTTGCCCCGCCCGCTCCCGGGTTACGTCCTGCGCGCCACCCTCCGGCTGGACCGTTGCAGAGTGGGCGATGATGGCCCGCTAGTGATGGGGCCAGGGTTCGGAGATTTTATCGGCCGGGACCATGTTTCGGTCTCTTCTTAATATATAATACCGGGAGGGTGGTTTTTCCCTCCACGGACGAGACACCTTGTTTTGACTGCAGTGCCTTTTATGTTTTGTTTTCCTATTTGATGCTCTTGTCATAAAACATGACAATTTGTTTTCATCTCGCAGGCCTTATCACAGCATCAATATGGTACGCATAGGTGCAGCCTTTTTAATGACAAGTCAGGGACATCTAATAAGAGTATGCAAAATATCTCAGATATTAATCCTGCGAGTATATGTGGCAACAACTATCTGAATCCTGTAGATCCTGCTCTGTGTGCATTGCCTGGTATTGGTTTGCATCTGAATACCGTTGCCTTGAATTTATCAGACATGCCACTCACAATTAATCATCCACTGTTATCTGAACAAACTAGTCCAGCAACAGTAATTCCTGGCAGTGAGACCGTTCTTTATGGCAGTGAGGTGTTCACTCATGTTGACAATTACTCTTCTCAGAAAACCATGCCTAATGCTGACAAGTCTGGCCAACAAATTCACAAGAAGAAAAGGTTAATTAATATATGCCTATCTCACTCTCTTTTTATCTAGAGTTTCTCTGTTGATGGTGACTTTTGGGAGTACTTTTGCAGGCGCAAATTACAAAAAGATGATGGTGAATCTTGCAGACATTGTAACTGTAGAAGGTCAAAATGCTTAAAACTGTAAGGTTCCTTGCAATATACAGATTTTCCCATGTACTCTTTATCTTTGACCGTGAGGATATCAAATGCATTTGAAGCAGGCAATATGATAATGTTCTACTTGGGATGTTCCTGTTAAGGCCCATTAGGCCCAGACCTACTGCCTATATATATATATAACTATAGTCCTTAGTGACTAATCATCTATTGTCAATCCCAAGGTTAGTAACATGGTATCAGAGGAGGTTACGATTAGGGTTTCCCTAATTTTCTAGCCGCCGTCGCGGCCCTCCCCCACCCTCAGCAATCGTCGCGGTCATCCCTAACCGCCGCGGCCCTCATCTGCGCGCACGTTTTTAGTACTCGAATGTTTTCTCAGACATTCCTTGTTTTTAGTTCACTCATTATGGGCAACATTAAGTTATTAAGCGTAAAGAAAACATTAGATCATTTTGAGCGCGTTAAGTCATTCGAGAGGTGGCTTGGCTCACGGTAAATAACTGGTTCGACTTGGCTCTTATGTGGGAGGCGGCTCGACTCGCGGTAGCGCGCGTATGGGAGGCGGCTCACTCGGTCAGCCGGGGGACGCGAGCGGGCGCGGGGGGCGGCTCGGTCGGGCTGGGACACGGGCGCGCTAGGGTGGTCCAGGTGATGGACCCCTGGTCTATCACCCTAGGTGATATAGACACACACATAGACACACAAATATTTAGCCTTGAATAATGCACGGAAAACAACTATCTATGTGCTGAACCTTGACTTGTTGGTTTTGTTGGGTTTAACTCTAGCCTACACAACTTGCTTGGGACTAAAAGAGGCTTTGTTGTTGTTTAAGATAATGGGGTTTCAACCTTCCTTCTGAGTAATATTTAGACTATGTTTGTGCCATTTGAGCAAGCTGGGTTTTCCAGCTTGCGATGTAGGAGAAATTATGGGTTTTCCTCATTTTTTTGTATCATCATGACCAATATTTCTTGAGGTTACCAATTCATAATTGTGGTTTCAACTAGCATTGTTGCTTATATATTGAGTAGGGCAGTACGCAGAGGAATTCTAGATTGGTAATAGTGAAAGTCCCCTTGCACTTTTGTATTCTATTATTATGTTCTGGTAATAATCATTAAAACTTAAACTTGATAAATTTTCAAGCAGCCTTCAAAATTCAGACATGTCTACACATTCGATATGTTTCATGCCTGTTGGTAAATTATGCAATTGAAACTTCCTCATATAAAAGTCTTAATATAATGGCACACAACTCTCCTACGCGTTCTAGGAAAAAACTTGTATAAAGTAAAATTGATTGTTGCATTGGTTTAATTATTTACTGTCGAGAACAGTTCATTGGTTTTGTTTCCCTGTGTTTCTTTTAACGTGCAATGCTTTAACATCTGAAGGGTGAACATAAACTACTAGTCAATGCAATGGAAGCACTGCAGCAGATTCTCTTACTTTTGTGTTTTTGAAAGAACCAAATGTACTATACAAATTTCTTATGATATTTGAGATTATGACCATCCTTTGTCATTTCTTATGCAGTTATTGTCCATGTTTCGCTGCAAAAGTCTATTGTTCAAGCTTGTGCTCATGTCAAGGCTGTTCCAATAATCATGCACATGAGGAACTAGTTTCTTGTACTCGCAAGCGGACTGAATCTCATAATCCTCTAGCATTTGCTCCAACAGTCACTCATACATATGGGACTGTTTTAGAATTTGGGGTAAGAACTAAGAAGAACAGATCCTATTAGTTGCATTTTTATTTTTTTCACTATTGCTCATGGCATCCCGCTCATTATAGGATGATTCTAACAAAACTCCTGCTTCTGCTCGACATAAAAGAGGATGCAATTGCAGGAAGTCTTCTTGTCTTAAAAAATACTGCGAGTGCTTTCAGGTACCATTTAACTTGCCAATTTGGTGTTCTTAACTTAATCTAACTGTAACTGTTATACTTTTGGATTTTGCCCCTTGTGCTTTATGTACTAACCCTATGGGATGTTGTAATTATGTGATTCTTTTCCCTCAATATCATGGATGCCTTCCTTTCTCTTCCTCTACCTCTCAGGTTGTACGTCCTTTTGCTCTCATTCACTGTGACTTGTGGACCTCTCCTGTAATCAGTGTTTCAGGATATAAGTACTACTTGGTTATTGTCGATGATTTCTCGCATTACTCCTGGACTTTCCCCTGCGCTTGAAATCCGATGCTTTCACGACTATCTCTCACTTTTGCCTGGGTGTTTACTCAATTCGGTCGCATTATTTAGGCTATTCAATGTGACAACGGGCGCGAGTTTGATAACTCTACCTCCCGCTCCTTTCTCACTCACGGTGTTCAGCTTCGCATGTTTGGCCCCTACACTTTTTCCAAAATGGCAAGGTTGTGCATGATTCAGACCACCAACGACATCATGCGCTCCCTGGAGTTCCAGGCCTCGGTCCCCGCTCGCTTTTGGGCTGAGGCGCTGCACACCGCCACCTACCTGCTCAATCGCCTTCCCACCATGGCGATTAGTGCTCCCACTCCCCACCTTGCTCTCTTTGGTACTCCTCCCTCCTATGATCACCTTTGTGCATTCGAATGTGCTTGCTATACCAACCTCTCGGCCACTGATCCGCACAAGCTTGCACCCCGATCGTCTTTTTGTGCCTTCCTTGGGTAGTCTCCCGATCATAAGGGGTATTAGTGTTATGATATTTCCTCCCATCATGTCATTATCTCTCACCATGTCATTTTTGATGAATCCTGCTTCCACCTTGAGCTCTTACTTGGCAAGTTTATTTGATGCTGACCTTGTGGCTCCTCCTGTCTAGCCACCTTTGTTTATTCCCCCCGCAGGTCACTCATCCATCGCCCCGATGTCGCAGCTCGTGCCTTTGGGGCACTTGAGCCCTCTTCGACTCCGTCTTCCATACCCTGCACGACTTCGGTCTCTCTTGTTGCGCCTCCTGCGGCTCTAGACTCCCCAGTTGCGCCACATGTGGCTGTGGATCCCTCTGCTGTGCCGTGCACAGATGCGGCACTCCCCACCCTCACTCGCTTTGCGTGCGTCTACCATCCACGCTTGCGGGTCGAGCCACCACCTCCTTCGACTGCTCCACCTTCTCCATCGGCATCGTGCTGCTTCACCGAGCCCATGCACGTCTACCAGAGTCATGCCATTGAGGGTGCACCAACCATCTCTCTCGTGAAGTCGTCGGTGCACCACCTTCCCTGCTCCATCGAGACCCTCGCCACGTTCACCTGATGGTGACATGCTGGGGCGTTGGGACGCTTTGTCCCATGGACCGCCTGACTCTCTCGACGACCATCCCCGAGTCGTTCACCTTTGCGATCGTCTCCCCCGTACTATCCTCTGTCCATGGCACGCTTGTCGATCCTCACTGGTGGTGTGCTAGGAAGGAGTACGAGGCGCTTCTCGCCATCCACAGTTGGGACATGGTGTCGTGTCCCACCTACGGTAACATCATCACCGACAAGTGGATCTTCACTCATAAGAAGCAGGCGGATGGCTCCTTAGAGCGGTACAAGGCTAGATGGGTTCTTCGGGGTTTCACTCAGCGATCGGGTGTTGACTACGATGAGACCTTCAGCGCGCGGTGAACCGGCGACTATTCACACAGTCCTGGCTCTTGCTGTCTCGTGATCTTGGCTAGTTCACCAGCTGGATGTCAATAACGCCTTCCTCCATGGTACCCTGATAGAGACAGTGTACTGCAGTCGGCCTATTGGTTTTGTGGATCCAGCTCACCCAGATCTGGTTTGCCGCCAGAACAAGTCCTTGTATGGGTTTAAGCGGGTGCTTCTGGCTTGGTACAATAGATTTGCCACCTTTTTGCTTTCTCTGGGGTTTGTTGAGGCCCAGTCAGACACCTCTCTGTTCATCTACCACCAGGGAACGGATGTTATGTAGCTGCTACTATATGTGGATGACATTGTCCATATGGCCTCTAGCTCTGCTCTCCTGCACCGGACCATTGCTACCTTACAACGGGAATTTGCGATGAAGGGTCTCAGTCAGCTTCACCACTTCTTGGATATTACCGTCGAGCAGCGGACTACTGGTCTCTTCCTCCAACAACGCCACTACACTCGGGATATTCTGGGTCGTGCTGGGATGACTGACTGCAAGCCTTGTTCCACCCCGGTTGATACTCAGGACAAGATCTCGGCTGACAGTGCTCCTGTCGACGACCCCACTGCCTTAAGGAATTTGGCTGGTGCCCTTCTGTACCCCACCTTCACTTGGCCAGATATTTCCTATGCTATTGTAACTGTGTGATTCTTTTCCCTCAATACTAACTTTGTTAATAAATTGACCCATTCATGTGCTTATTTAATTTATAATGTTATTTTGTGTCATAAGAGTGGTGTAGGGTGCTGCATAAGTTGCCGATGCATGAGTTGTAAGAACTCTTTTGGAAAAAGAGAGGGTGAGTTTGATCCATTCTCGATACCTTTTTTTCTTTATAAAAATGTAATTTGTTAGCAATGAGATTATTGCTATGATTAGGTATGCAGATGCACTTTCCTTTCTGGCTGTAGTATGCTATGACAAGGATCCTTGATTGGCTCCACTATAAATCAATGTTTCCCTACCACTATATATGTACATGTACTTTGCAACCAACATAATATAGATATTCTCCGGAACATACTTGCCTCCACAATTAATCTGTTTTGGCTGAGCTAACTTTAGGCTGTGTACATCAGATCGTGTATATGGCTATGCAAAATATTGTTTTATACTGTAAATAACATTGTTTGTAAAATGAAGTTTGAAATAGAAGATGAGATAGGGAATGAGATGTGAAAACTGCTGAAGATAAGATAGGCGTACAATATAACCTTTTGATGTTGTATCATTCTCACTCGGCAGGTTTTACTGTTCTTTTTTTCCCTTGCAGGTGTGCTGTTGTTAACTACTGAAAAACTGGAGAAAGGGGGCAAAGCAAAAGGCACTCATGGGGAGGAAGACAAACTTGCGTTTGGCAAACACCATGTGGTTAGCCAATCTGGTGATATTCCAGCGTATGAGAATCCACTCGTGACACCTCTGCTTGAGACTTACAGGTTTGTATCATTTGTGCATGATTCTTGCCTCCCTTACAGAACTCCACACGCTTGACATTTTGGGTTCTCTTTCAGATCTCCCTTCCTGCTTCCATCTACATGCTCCAAACTGCCACCGCCAACTGCTGGGTGCTCTTATGGACTGCACAACCCTCGGCCTCCCATGAAATCGGATGTTTTGTTCTCACCTCTCGAAGATGTTTTGCACAACCCTGCTGAGATGGTTCTCGGGAATGGTTTTTCAGATACCCAGGAAGTGGGTTCATCTTGCACCACCAGCGTCAAGGTTGTTTCACCGAACAAGAAGAGGGTTGCCTCCCTGCAGATTGGTACGGCATTGTCCCCAATCGGCAGCAGCAGCAGAAAACTGGTTTTGAAGTCCTTCCCTTCCCTAACTGGTGATGCTGATAGTGAGCCCCACTAAACAGAGTTCATCAGCATATGACAACTGAGGTACGCGTTTGCTGTTTTCCTTTCTTCTCTCTGATGTTTCTGTTTACAAAACTAAATTGATCATGCAGTTTCTTTTTTTTTCAGTCGACAGCTGATCCCTTCTGGTACCCCTGGACCCTGGTTTTGACAAAGAGTTGAAAGAACTTGTTTCAGCACCTCTACCATTTAGAAATATAGTTGCGCTATCTTGACAGGCCGATAACAATTCTGCTAAATGTGTTTGACCTGTCGCCGCCTAAGGTCAGTATGTACATATTTCCACACCTCGTGGGGAAAAACTACATACGTATCGAATAATGAATGTTTGAGTTTAGCACAGTAGTCAATTCAGTTACATAAGTTTGTGACCAAACATCACTGCTGTTATTTCCAATCATTTTCCTACCCCTATTAACTATAAGCAATGCTGGGTTGTCTTGGCTTTTTTGGTATCAGCGGTCCGTCATTTGCAACTAAATGAATGGATCTAGAACCCCTACGTTCATCGCTGAATATTTGAGCAGTAGCATTACCTCAAGAAAAAAATTAATAAACTTATTATGAGCTCATCCAAAGACGTTAATACATATTACAAAATGATCTGGAGTACCTGCAAAACTCGTGTATTTTGGCCAAAAAGGTTCTGGCTTGCAAGAAATGCTGAGGAGTAATACAACTCTGTCTTTCAGTGTTTTGGCAGTACAGAACCAGCTGTCTTTCAGTACAAAATCTGTCTTACAAATTTGGAAAGTCCTGCACATATTTTGAGGAACTATCCACACCATGTTACATGTATATTCTCTGTACATAATGATGGCATAAAACAAACAGTGATGAACTACAAGCTCATCTAGATGCTGAAGCCTGATATTGCATCAGTCCATTCCACGGCCCTTGGTCTCTACAGGGAAGAACATGCAGGCAACTGCAGCAAGGCATAATATCACCTCAAACACAATGAGTGCTTCCATCTGATGGCAGCTCCGCAGCATGGCGACAGCAACGAGAGGGCAAACAACCCCACCAATCCTACCAATGGCGGTCGCAATTCCTGCACCGGTTGACCGGACAAATGTTGGATACACCTAGAAAAGAAAGAAGGGAATTAGCTGAAGGCATACTCTGCTGCAACTGCAACACAACTTGACCAACGAAACTGGCAAAGCATGTTTAGAGTCTAAAGAACCATAGGCACACATAAAAAGGCGATCAGTAAAGTAGAACGAGTAGATCCAAAATTCCAAATGGATGGGATACTCTGGTATTGAACCTGTTCTATGATTCTTAATTGATGGCAGTTTTACAGATCAATTAAGCATGTTATATAACTAATATTATACGCCATAAGACCCTGATACAAACCTCTGGAGCATAAAGGCACAAGACTGTAAAGCTCCCCATGGCACATGCACGGGCACCAAATAGAAGAATAGTTGTCAACAACTCAGTCTGTTGAAGTACAAGTGGTCCAAGGAAAGCACAGCATGCGAACATCATAGACCACATCGAAGCTTTTCGACCAAACCAATCAACAAGAACAGCAGACAAAAATAAACCTGGGATTTCTGTAGAGACAACAAGTTAGTGTTATACCACAGTGAGACATAACAGAAGGCAAAAAGAAAATAAGGGAGCTTTCAACGATACCTGCTAAACTAGTGATGAAAGTGTCTTTGTAAAGATTGATTTCCTTTTGGCGCAGACCAAAAGACACACCAGATGCACAACTTTTATTTGCATCACTCAACTGCGATGTCAGCAATACTAACCCGTAATAAGCAAAGGAATTTGCATAGAAAACAAACCAAAGAAGCAGAGTTGATCTGAGCAGTTCGCGCGATAATAGCATGCGCAGTGCAGCAAGACTGCCAGATTCGGAGCTCTTGGCATTGTCAACTGTGCATTCCTTCTCTCTGACAGGAAGAAGACATTCACTCTCGGGAGCGAGAACGTCGTGGTCACATTTTGTTTGTCTATTGTACGTGAGAACTCCCGGGGGAAGAGCTGATTGGTTTGCGTTGGCCATTCTCTCTAGAACAGATGTGGCATCAGACATTCTATTTTGTGCACAAAGGTAGCGCGGAGACTCAGGTGTTAGTCCAAAGAAAGGAAGCAAGAGGAAGCATGGAAGGGCGGTGAAGACTAGCAGCCACCTCCAATTCAATGCTGGCAATACGACCTACAACAACAAATATAAGTATAAATACTAAAAAACTAACAGAAAAGAAAGTAGCCAATAGAATATAAGCAAGAATCATCATTAAACTGATTCCTAATTCAAGATTTACTGCATTGTGGCTAGTTTAACTTACTGCAGAAAGTTCAAGAATTCAGAGTGCTCACATTATGACATATGTGCTTGACACGAAGCATTGTATTCTGGCACAGGCACATGGTTTCAGAAACATGCTTGAATCACATTCCACATGGTTTCAGAAACTGCACTCAAGGTTCTTTCTGGTTCTATATACGCATTATAACTATAATTTACTCTTCATTCGGATTCTATTTTGTTAAACATCATGACCATGTGACTGGGAACAATTTAGAATGCTAAGAATTGCATCTAAAAGGAACAAAACTTATCATTACCCATGCAAGTGAAGCTTCCAAGATCGTGCCGAGAGTCCAGAAAAGGGAGAAAATAACCATCCAAGTGCCACGATTTTGTGCAGGAACAAACTCCAAAAACCAAGATATAAACACATGGCTGCCACCCACTCCTACTCCAACCAGAAACCGAAGAGCCACCAAGCATAAGTAGTTAGGAGATAAAGCGCTTAGAAAACCCATTCCACTAGTAAATAGAGTTGAAAATATTAAACCAGTCCTGAAATAGGGGAAATGTAAGTTTTATCTCACTTATGCTTGAAACAGAGGAGGAGGTTGAAATAGAGTAAGGAATGGCATTGGAAGAAAAGAAAATATCCAACTTATCCCTTTCTAGTTTCATGAAAGTTCTGATTAGATCCTCTGCAAAAATTAGTTTTGTAGTACCCAATTTCCAAGCCAAAGCATTATACAACTAAATCTTCAAGATAGTTCTCAAAGTGATATTGTAATGTTGTTCTGAATCCGTCCTTGGCGTTCAGATATAGAAAAAGCAGAGAGAACACAAACAGGAAATGAAGGAAAATTATCTATGCTTTTACCCTGTAATCCTTGTGAATCATTGTATGAGGTAGATTGCTGACATGGCTAGTTAGTTTGCTGACGAAGCAAATCTAGTCCAGCCGGATGCCATGAGCAAACCACTACCAATACCGCTGTAAAGATGAAAATTGCATTGGTTCTCAAATTTGAGATGATAAATAGATGCTTTTGTAGTAAAAAGGTCCAAACGTACTTGCATGAAAGTAGAATTTATGCTAGAGAAAACATTGCATATTCCTTCATTTTTTTTGTCAAATTTGCCATTAGGTTTAAATGTGCTGGTAACTTGTTACTGAATTACATTATTCAGCATTGATGTTGTAATTTGGTAAGCAGTTGCGGTTATAATCACATCATATCAAGCACACATTTCTTTATGCTTCAAAATCCTACAAAGAAGAATATCCTATCAGCACATATGTCATAGTTGGATAGCAGGATATCAGAATTCAGAAACATGTAGATTGAGCCTTAAGAATTGATGTGTTTAATTTGAGGTTATGATAAACTCAAGGTCAGGAAGGTTTGCAGTTGGCAGCCAAACCATGAGAGCGTTTGTACCAGGAAATCTTTTACCTCCGTCCATATTTGTCGGAAACAAAGCCCCAAGCACAGGCACCTAGCAGCATGCCAGCAAAGACAACACTCGAAAGGAGGCTCTCGTTCTCTGGGGAGACGTTCCACTCCTCTCGTATGAATGGCCCGAGAAACGACAAGAGCATGAGCTCCATAGCTTCTGCAACCCAGCCCATTCCAGCGTAGAAAAGAACAAGCGCTTGGAATTTTCCAAACCCCATAATGGTAAGCGCGTCGTCTGTGGTATATGTCTCCATGTTGGGAGCCAGCACCTGCAGATCCAGAGAAGTCATTCTGTCAGAACGAAGCATCCTGTCGTGAACTTGTGGAGTAGACAACATCTGATAGGTTTTTGGAGCCCAAATGACTCATACGGTGTCACCAAATTGAATTTAGAGATTGCTGATCAGTATACATCAAATCTCTCTTTCAGAATGAAGCATTTGAGCTCACCGACAGACAATACTAACAGTTTACGGGCCACGGAAAGGGATATAAGTTTAAGTTTCAAGTAAGGATTTCCATGGCCAACTAATAAAAACACAGAGATCGGTTGATCGACGAAGTTTTTTTTCCCTCCCAGAAAATTTCTGCTCCTTGACGCAACGAAGACCCACAAAATGTAAAAGCGGGGTAGATAGAATAAACATGAGGTCCATATTAATGAGAGCAGTAAAAACAATCCCCCTGAGGACAAGACAGGCGGTATCCTGGGCGCCCACGAACTTTTAACCAACAGCCACAATGGAAGAGCTGAGACTTAGAAACGGACGGGACGGTCGACGATCACTGGACGGCGGGGGGCGGAGTAGAAGAGCGGGTGAAGGAGCGAACCGTTGCTCGGCCGCCGCCGGACGTCGGGGAGGGAGCCGGCTAATTTTCCGTGGCACTGGCACCGCCGGTGTCGTGTTGCCCGGGTTTCCTTCCTTGCTTGTAGGGAACTAGGGATGCGAGGCTCGACGGGACAGGGGGTTTTTGTCGGGGAGGGGGAGCAAGCAAATGCTCAATTGCAGGTGAAGAGGACGACGGGGTAAGAGAGAGGACGGGTAATGGCAAGCCGCCGCGCCGCGCCGCGCGCGCACTCAACGAATGGAGGAGACCAAATGCCCGTGTGGTCGCAAGAGTTGCGTGGCCGTCGTTCGCCAGGTGGCGGCTGGGGTCCACGCCGCGCTCCTCGCGTCACGTCTGCACGCGACAATTTCCCATCTGCACGACTGCACGCGGCTTTTATAACTATTTTTATAATATTCTTATATAAAAATATTCCTTTTGTCTACACTTAACACTTGATATACATCGTATTACATAGATCCTCCCTGACCGACATCCTCACAAAATTAATAAAAGCACGCGTGCAATTTTTTTTTGGAAATAAAACTCATGCACGTGTTGTATTATGTGAGCATGTTGGTATACTTGGCTACTCGCGCACTACAAATGGAAAACAACAAAAATGATAAGTTATTTTTCCAGTAAAAAAATTGTTTTGGTAAGCTAGGTATGTAGAAAAGCTAAAACAATAGGTTCCTTTTTTTATACTCTTCTATATTTTACATATTTGGAATAACTTCAGATGACTGTTTATATTATTCACAATTTACAGAAATTGTGATTTTAGTAAAAAAAATACTCTCAGTCTCTCTTTAGAGTCGGTCCGTTTATCTAGGAATGGACTACGATTCGTTTCGGCTCATCAAAACTTATATAAATTAGAGAAATAATTTAGCTAGGAATCGTTCCAGGCCTCTAATCCGTGAAACCAAATATGGCCTTAATTGGAATCTTCAAATACAGACAACATTTATTTTGAATTTCAAGTTCTCGCTAGCCAAGAATAGAGAAGGATAATGACTCCCTAAGGTTGTTGGATGGTATAAAGATATAGAAAACGATTTTTACTCGAATGACTCTAAATTATAATTTATAGAGCAAATTTTAGAAAGATTCTTGGAAGTTCTCTAACATCTGAGTTGGACCTTTGTGCTTGAGGGTTCCTTTGAAACGTAGGAATGATACATGAATTTCACGGGAATTATTTCAAAAACACATGAAAAACGCAGGATTTAGAAATTTATCCTTTGATCCAAAGGAGATCTGAACTTGCCCACCAAGATAACTCTTTAACTCGGTACTAATACTATCAGTGTTTGGGGATGGCTATCCTCCAAGATGCCTTCGGAGAACTGCAACAAAAGAAATTATTGTGCGGCGACAATTGCTGACCCCACAGCCTTATAGCCTAAGGACTTGCCTCACCTCTGGCTATTGGCTAAGGTCAGGGCACACCACGCTCAAGCCACCACCATCTAACCTTAAGGACACTCTAGCCTTCAGGGCACTTTCATGCTTAGTTCTCTCGGCCGCATGAGGCCTTGATGGGCCTCCAGATAATCCTAGTGCCCGGGTTCTAAGGCCTTCCTAGGGCTTGATGTCTTTCGAGAGAATAAAGGATTTCATGATTCGGCTAAGTATAGAAGCCCCAACACACCTAAAAATATATCGGGTCCCTCTCTAAAGGCAAAAAGGCCCTTAAAGGTATGACACTATTAATTGCAAGGGCATAGGAGCACCATACTTAGACTACTATCCCTTACATGCCATCATCTTTATTTCCATCTTCGACATCATGGACTCAGTACTCGAGACTATGATAGGCCATATTTGCCACTGCTATAAGACATCCCCAACATTATGGCATAACCAAAGATAAGCCATCATCACTGGCTAAACGACCATGACAAGATGGAAGTTGTTAGGTCTCTACTGAGTAGGACCCACATCTCAGTTGATATGTAGCCCTCTCACCTTCCTTAGCCCATAAAAGGAGTAGAGTAGCATAAAGAGCAGAATCCACTCAACTACTGCATAAAGGTGAACTAGGGATCATTAAGCTAGAACATTTAATAGAACCAATTTAAGTTCGTGGGTGAAACTAAGCATGTGGGTTCCAACTAAGAACGTGGGTGCCGACTACCTTAATTTGACTTAAGTTCGTGGGTGCCCTTAAGACCGTCGGTCCCACGAACATAACCTATTAAGTTTGTTGGCCCCACGAACTTATACAATATATTAAGTTTGTCGCCCCCTATGAACTTAATATATTAAGTTCGTTGAAAACATGCGGTCGACTATATTCGTTGGTAAATCGATGAACTTAGCACAAGCTCATCGACTTAAGTGGTTAAGTTTGATGGGTTTTCCCCCGAGGTTCTTTTTCTGTAGCGGAAGACAAAGCTAGAGGGTCATGGCACCAAGTTGTGCACGTTTGTGTTCATCAATCTATCGTACAGAAGAGACTATTCCGACGTGGCGATTGCATGGGAAAAAATAATCCTACTGCCACGAGGACGTCAAGTGCAGTTTAGATTATTCCGACGTGACTGTGACATGTGGAAATTTTGCGGTGTCTTCTTATTGTTGTTCTTGCTGTTAGACTCACCTGACTTGGCTACGCAAGAGACCACGCGTGACACGTTCTGTATACCAGCTTCACCTGATTGGCTGATTGGTACGTACATTAGTACATATGCTAACTAGCAGTTGGGGCTCAAAAAATAGCCCAAATTATTCACGGTTAACTAGTCAGATCTATCTAAAATTAGGTCACCTAGTCCTTCTCTTTAGATATACTAAGCTAATTTAGACTAATTATATTTTAGGTAACTAATGATTAGCTTTCGTATCAAAGAGACCTATATCTATCTGGTCCAATCTGCCAGAGCAGGTAAACAATTTGGTATTTTCAACATAAAGGTCAACAATATATACTTTTATTTACTGCTGGCAATTTTGCCGGATCCAGGACATGTCCAATACTTCTGCTATCTCCTTTTCGTTCTCTTCTACAGTACTTATTATATTAGCAGCTGGTTGCTTTCAGCGTACTCCTATCATGTCATACATTCAAATTAAAACAGAACCCAATCATATACCATTGTGCAGATTACTAGGTTATGACATAATCCATCCCTCTCATACATAGCTTTCTTCCCAATCAACTGCATTCGTTCGCTGCTACAGATCGACCTGCCATTAGTGGCGATGTGGGGGCGAGCAAAGCGGCTCACGCAACTGAAAGCGAATTCAGGAAGACGACAACCTTGTATTGTATGATGCTGATAGAGATTGGGGGGACACGCGTACAACCTTATTACCATGTACAAGTAATGATAATTAATTGATAGCTGTTTGGAGGCACGCGTTAGGTTGTGTGTTGCCCGCAACGAATTGACGTTGGGCATATCCAGCACCACGAGAATATCCTCGTTTATAATCACTGTCCACCACATGGTTACTATTTAACTTCACATATTTATTTACCTCCTGACTGATGATGAGGAAGTTCTATAACAATAATCCTGTTACAAATATTGCTCATTGCCAGTTCTTTCTCGTAATTACTATAGCTCCTGTTTACACCCCTTTGCATATCCGCTAAGCTTGTCGCGGATGTAGTAGAGTTGTGTTTATACAGAATCAAGATGAACCACAAGCCCATCTGGATGCCCAAATGTGCTGAGCTACCACCACCGTGCGTGCTCAGTCCATTTCTCGGCCCTTGGTCTCCACAGGGAAGAGGATGCAGGAGACCCCAGCGAGGAACAGCACCAGCTCAAACACCAGCACCGCTTCCATCTGATGGCAGCTCCGCAGCATGCCCACGGCGACGAGGGGGCAAATAACCCCGCCGATCTTACCGATGGCGGTTGCGATCCCGACCCCTGTTGAGCGAACATATGTCGGATACACCTGGAGTAGAGAACGACAGAATTAACCCACTTAAAACTGTGCTGCGAGCCTTGGTAGGAGTCTCTGTGAGCTGTACGGTACCAAAGTATGCTTTATTGGTAGTCTTCACTACATAGATAATGAGATCTAACCACACCTACATGCCGATGTAAATGTAATGACATACACAAGGAAACCCTGAATGATGAATCCTCAAAGCTACAAGCGATAGGATGGCCGTGTGAACATATAATATCCAAATTTACTACTTCAATGCCAGATATATCATTTGTTAGATTTAATATGGGCATGGCTTATATTTTATCTAATTAAATCAAACTAATACTAGACACATATTAAATACGTTCAGGGTCCAATGGTCCTCAGGACGTTTAGGGGCCCTGTGGCTATCGGGATGTCCAGGGCCCTGCGTCCCTGTTGAGACAGTCAGCCCCCTGTCTCTTATACAACCTAGATACTATGCTGCGGTTCTCCAAACACTAGATACACCTAATAAACTCCTTCATACAACCCAATATATCTAAGACTTGTATCTTATTCACTAGAACCCTCAAAACACGGCTCTTTTATGTGGGTTGTATGGGTGGAACTATAACCGGATCCTCTGCAGTACTTCCTGGCCACTGTTGTGTGGGCGCGGGACACGGCAAGGCCCGCACGTAGTGACCCGGCGGGGGTACATCCCGGGAAGTTACTACAGAGGATCCGCTCACAGGTGGAACCGTATATTAGGCTTAGAGAACCGTGCTAGAGATGTTCCTTCACCAAGATACGTCTCTTGTGTTTTTTTTTCAATTACCCCTTTAGATACCTCTTAAAATACGGGTCATTTATGTGAGTTGTACATGCCGAATGTCCGCGGGTCCCCATATCCCTTGGGACATCTGAAGACCCCCTATGGCCATTGGATGGTCAGATGCCCTCTAGGATCCTTGGGATGTTCGGGGGACTGTGGCTGTTGGGATACCAAGGGCCCTCCGGAGCCCTCAGGACGCCGAGGGCCCTCCGAACCTCTGGAATCCTTGGGGGCTATCCGGAGCTGTCATGGCAGTCAAGCCGTCTGGGGCTGATGTGGGTACTATGGTATTATCCGTGATCGTGTTGTATGAGTGGGCTAGTTTTGCCAGTTGAGCAGGCTAATGGACGAGTTGATGGTTGGATTGATAGAAGTGTAATAGGCCTGTAACATACAAAGTAACGATTACTCCATCTTTCAATCTTCTAAAAGTCCCGCCACTATCTAGCTCTCAAATTTTAATCTTCTATAACTCCTGCCACTATATCTAGCTCTCATAGCACGAACAAGATGGAACAATAATAGTAGCACAAAGCTACCTCTCACTTCTTAGTCGAGTTGCATTTGAATCTCCCTATCCTAATCCTCTGCGCACACAGAGTGTTGTGAGTGCAGATGCTTGGGTGCGCGGGCGATCACATTTCTTTGGAGCATTTTCGTGACTACTCATTGAAGATCTCAACCATGGTAGACGTTCGAGGAACGACACTGCAAACACCTACCTGTGTCGATGATGGTCTATGACTTCAATCATCACACGATGTCAACTCGTGTGAATAGATCTACTAGTGCCTTAAGTATTAGTCCCTCTGCTGGGTACACTCTCATCAATAAATTTGTGAATTCAGTTTTTTTTCTATGATCAGTATGGTATTCATGTTTATATGTGCTACTGTTGAGAGTAGTAATACTACATAAATATACTTACATGTCGTTATAATTTTTTATTACATTATTTCTAGATTAAATTAAACATGAAAATGTCTAAATTCCTAACAATATTTGTAACAGATCAATGGATACTTTATTAGAACAAAATAAACTTATATTAAAATACATGTTGCCATAAGAAAGTTAAAACGAACCTCGGGGGCATATAGACATAAAGTTGTAGTGGCACCGGTGCCACAAGCACGAGCTCCGAATAAAAGAGTAGTTGTCAGCAACTCATTCTGATGAAGTACGAGTGGCCCAAGGAAAGCACAACATGCAAACATCAGGCACGACATAGTAGCTTTCCGGCCAAACCGATCAACAAGCAAAGCGGATAAAATCAAGCCTGGGATCTCTGGTAGAGAAGTGAAACCATGAATTAGATGGAATGCTCCATAGCCAGTAACGAGTGTGGGGGATTAAAAGAACTTACTGTAGTCTACCTGCTAAACTAGTGATAAAAGTATCTTTATAAAGATTGCCATTATTTTGGTGCACTTCAAAGACCAGATCAGATTTACAGCTTCTATTCACATCACTTAGTTGTGATGTCAGCAATGTTATCCCATAATAAGCGAAGGAACTGGCATAGTAAACAAACCAAAGAAGTAGAGTTGATTTGAGCAAGTTATGTGATAATAGCTTGTGCAATACAGCAACAGCACCAGATTTGGAACTAATAGCATTCCTATCTGTATGTTCCTTCTCTCTGACTGGAATAAGATGTTCATCCTCAGAAACATGAGTAATGCATTCAGTTTTTGTTTCTTGGTGGTATGTGAGAACTCCCATAGGAAGAGCTGCTTGGTTTGCAATGGCCATTCTCTCCAGGACAAACCTTGCATCAGTCATTCTATTTTGTGCGCAAAGATAGCGTGGTGACTCAGGTGTGATTCTGAAGAAAAGAAGCAAGAGGAAGCATGGAAGGGAAGACAATGCCAGCAACCACCTCCAACTCAATGCTGATAGTACAGCCTGCAATGCAAATAAAAATGAGCATTTTTTATCTGAAAACGTGTACATGTACAAGTCAGATGTGTACCAAATCCAAACATAACTTACTGAATTCCAGACATTTTTATTAGATGCAGAAAAGTCAGAGTTCAGATGGGTAGGTAAAAGTATGATCATCAGGCAGGCATCACACATTGAGATATCTTAAATATTGCTACAGAAATAATGACAGTATACTGCAAATGGATAATGCAACTGATAAAGTGATAAATATGGTTGTGAACAGTCATGATATACTACACCTGCAGAAAAAAATCAATGTTACTCATGACAAGGAGCATTCCAAAAAAGAATTCCGGTTTCAGAGGCCTGCTTGAACAAAATCCTACACAGAATTAAGGAAAGCAAGACCCTCAAAGTTATGCATAATGTATTATCTCTGCAACTTACTAGTAGCATTCCTTTCAAAAAGATTATATATACAGTATGACCTATAAGGAAACCATAGGATGAAAAAGGGAAACAGTTGAGTTCTAGCGAAGGAGCAAAATGTCATACCCATGCAAGTGAAGCCTCCAAGACTGTGCCAATAGTCCAAAAAAAGGAAAAAATAACCATCCAAGTGCCACGATTTCCTGCAGGAACGAACTCCAAGAACCAAGATGAAAATACATGCCCACTGCCCACTCCTATGCCGACAAAAAACCGAAGAACCAGCAAGCACAAGTAGTTAATAGATAGAGCACTTAGAAGACCCAATCCACTAGTAAGCAGAGTCGAAAGCAATAAAACAGTCCTGACAAAAAATACAAGGTTTATTTCATGTATGTTTGGCACAAATCAAACATAGAGAAGAATCATAGTAAAAAATAGGGTATAACCAATGCTCCCTCTGTCCCAGATTAAAATTCGTTTTAATTAATTAGTAGGTTCATACAACACTTGATGTATGTGTTTTATATATGTGTCTAGGTTCATCTTCATGTATTTGAATATAGACATAAAAAAGAGCTAAAACGACAACTAGTACAAACTATACCCTATACTGAAAACCATAATCGTCCTGACTTTGTGAAGGCAAAATCACTATTTAGCAGTGCTGGGGGTTATCAAATTGTTTATGCAAATCTGGCCGTTTATGAGGCATCCCACTCTGGTTTTATTATTTTACAGGTAGCAAGAGGGAAGATAAAAGAGAGAGGTGCAAACTAGACGAAAGAGAAGAACAAATTGCTTGCCTTTTACCGTGCTGATTCACTACATGAGGTCGCTAACTGAAATGACTCATTGGTTTATTGACTCAGTGAACTGATTCCAACCACAGGTCACATAGTAAAACTAATACCAGTACCACGACCACTGTCAAAACTGTATTGGTTATTTGGACGTAGGTGTGATTAGATCCAATATCTTCAGACTAGTGAGAAATGAAATCAGTTTCCTGTGAATCCTAAAGGACTTGAAATTATTCCTGCCTGCCTTAAGAAGCCAAGGCCTGTAAATTGAAACATAAAGAGTTTGCTGGAGCAGATCCTTACTTTCTTCCGTATCTGTCGGAAATAAAGCCCCAAGCACAAGCTCCGATTAGCATGCCAGCAAACACAACACTGGATAGCAGACTCTCGTCTTGGGGAGAGACATTCCACTCTTCCCGCACCACTGGTCCAAGGAATGACAATAGCATGACCTCCATGGCTTCTGCAACCCAGCCCATTCCTGCATATGCAAGGACAAGTGCTTGGAACTTTCCAAACCCCATGAGCGTAAGAGCGTCATCAGTAGTGTATGTTTCCATATGAGCAGCACCTGCAGATTCTGCAAAGCAAAAGGTGTCTCTAAGAAATTCCAAGCATAAACTTGTGGTGAACCAACAATCAGAGATTTTGAGATTGCACGTATTTGCTTTTATAGTGTTTGTCAATACCATATACAAAACGAATCCATTTTTAGGGAACATACTGGACTCACCACTGAACCAGTGTGTGTAGCACCGTGATCTGACAACGCTTATTTGATGAGTAGAATGAGTATCAGTGTCTATCTGATCCAAGTTTCAGAATCAACCATTGCAGTGCATTGACATTTTCTCTTTTTTTTCCTTTTTTTCTTTTGCGAGAAGATCTTTATTTTTCTGGAGTAAAAGAGGATGCCGATCGCCACTGCACAGTGAAGGAGGTCAATGTTCAGAAACAGAAGGCAAGTGTAATCCACCCAGCAAATTAAGGGAGCCATGCTTTATTGACAGAAGCTGAGAGCACAAAGGAAGCATAACTACAGAAGATGGGCAGCATAGTAACGATAGCGGAGACGAACTGCCATATTTCGGCATAGTATATTCCTTGTGGCTAGAGAGATCGTACGGTATATTGGCTGAAGATGCGCAGGAGCGTCGACTTTGAGTGGCAGCTGATTGGGTACATCTTCTTGACACTGGTTTCTCAACTCAGACTAAAGAAACGCCACGAGTAAATACGCGGAGCTACAGGTCCATGGTTTTGCCATAGACCATAGTTCAGGGCCGAATTTCAGAGCGTGCATACAGATACAGTGAGAGCACTGCCGCTTAAGTCGAGCAGTACATGTATGCCTAGCCTAGTGTGTGCGCCCGCCGCACTCTCGCAGGAGGAGACCGCCACCGGTATTCGGCTACGGCAGGCCTGGAGCGGGGTGGAGGAGGACAGACGAAGGAAACGAAGGAATCAGTAAGAGGCGAGGGCAAGGGAGGAGTGGAGGGAAACGAAGCGAACCCAGGCTGGCGGGCGAGCTGAGCAGCGGATGCGGGCGACGCCGGTGACTCAGGACCGGCACTTCGAACGGAGGAGCGGTCGGTCCCTCTCCGCCCCGGCTGGCCGGTGGGCGCAGAGCGGCTTAGGTCGCGCCGCTCGCTGTTTGTTGGGAGGCGGTAAGACGAACGAGTAACGAGCGAGCCGCCTAGAGAGCAGATCAGCGTAGCACTTCTGGTGAGATGTTCAGTTTCGTTTGAAGTAGTGGGCGCTCCGGTCTTGGTGGTATTTTTATTTTTAAAACTATTTCTAAAAATAATATTAGGAATTTACTTAGAAAAAATATGTTTGAGCGCAGAAATCCTTCTAGCATGACTAACTATGTTGCCGTTTTTTTAATTTGATGATCCAAATGACACAGCGTGCTAAATTGGAGAACTACCGCTGCATTTTACGCTATCAAAAATATCGACTAGAACATGTTAAGCTAATCATCACCACCATTGTAAAGTAACGCAGTGTCCTCATTCCAACCCTCTACGATAATCTTATTCATGTGGATAGGCTCACCTTTCTATGTCCTATCTTATTTTTGTGTGAAGTATTTGGTCTCCAATTTACAGTGGCTTGAGAATTCAAGCATCCTTCTTTGCTCGCTCTTCTTCTCCTGCAAGATCGATGAGTTCGCAAAGTCTAGAAGTGTCCTCTTTATCTTCACCACTTTCATGGACCTCCGTAATATGAGATAATACACAAAGAGCCATTTTTACTTTATGCTCCTATGTCTTTCTTCTTTCAAACCTGACATGTGCTACCTTACTAGCGTGCTCATTGCATATATTGTTCTTTTCCTACAAAGAGAAATACGATAAATTAGCCACCTACATTAAAATAAAAACAAGGTATCAAAATAATTACATAATCCAAGGCAATCCAAGCACTCATTGTGCAAACCAGCAACAAGGTCATTCATGAGTTGCAATTGAATTTTGTCTCATTTGCCCTCTCCTCCTCTGCTTTCTACCTGGCATTCCATGGCCCTTGCATCTCTCAAACATACCACCCATTTGTACTTAGATATATCAAATTAAATAGATCTTGTTTCTATGCTTGGCGACGTAACTTATCTTTTTGGATTCTAACAAATTTGTTGACACACTGAGATCCATATTTTGATTTTTGTTGCATTACTTGCTTCTATCGAATTGTATCCTCACATTCATGTCTAAATTTGGAATCCTTTTAGTTTCATTTTCTAGTGCTCCATTGACAAAAGGTCATTATATGCCAAATGTTCAATTTTAAGTATTTAAAAATGTCCCACCAACCTCATCGTAATCAACCATATGGTCGCATCGATTGTCTATTCTAAGCTCCAAAGGAACTAGGGCGTAGCGTGCTTCAATTCCACATTTTTAGAGGATTGGGAGGGCTATGATATGTTTCTTTTCTTTCTCATTTTCTTTGGCTCTGACCAATAAGACTTAGGTATATGCATCCACTCAATAAAATGACACTTTCAATATTCATGGTGCAGACGAGGACATTATTAATTCTAGGGGTAAATACAAGGATCAAGATAAACAAAGATAAGGACAACTACATCTCCATAATCACGTAGAGGAGGGTTCTCAATGTGTTCATTGGTAGCTTTGATCTTCTCTTCGTTCATCATTGATGGGAAATTATATGGACGTGAAACCCACCGCTTGAAGCACTCGAGTGGTCGTCTTTCTCTGCACTAGCCATTGAAAAGTAAGTACCTTGCATCCAACTTTTCAAGACCATCCATGCTCTACAAAAAGGCACCTCTCATGGTCCTAAATAGGTCGATGACATCAACTTATCAGTAATTTAATAACATATATCAAGAAAAAACTAAATAAAATAAGTAATTTAATAACATATATAAACAAAAACTAAATAAAATAATTACTTACATTAAAACGACGACATATGTAGAACCAACAAGCGCCTATGTCTGGATGCCTTGATTGAGACTGAAAGGAATGATGACACCTAAGAAGGGGGCTAATTTAGGTGACCTAATTTCTTCTCTAAACTAATGCCTCTATTTTTCTCCTAGTCAAAACCTATACAATAAACAAACTATCTTATGTGTAACTATGATTTTGACTAAGTGTTGTTATCTCTACTGCAGAGAGTTATAGAACGTAGGTTCCAATCCTATTCATTAGCCTATAACTAAGCTAGGATGGTAAAGCATACAATTAAGGTAACATAATATAATCGTGGAAGCTTAAGTGTGATAGAGATAAAAACTTACGTTGACGTGCATGTATTTTTACTAAGGCATTGATAAGCATGGAAACTCCTCCCTAATGCTCGTTGGAGCCCCATGTAAGGAAAACCCATGCAAGAGCCAAGCTCCTGGCCAAGTAACTCTGTGTATAGTCCTAGTCTTTCTCCACGCACAAGTTGTGCTTTGTTTGTGACCTCTCTTGAATACCCTCGTCGTCTCCACCATTAAATTTTGGTCTAAACGACACGAGCCTCATCCCCTCACGTACATAGTGGTGTCCATACCACAAACTTAGTTAGTGTGATCTGATAAGACTTATAGTCCCTCTCGGTACAACCAATATAATAGTGCGTGCAAGCGCCAAGGGATAAGATGTGTGTTTAGCCTCATTTCTAATTGTTAGGCCTAAACCTAGAGCAAGCGCTAATCATAGTAGTCTAACTAAGCTAAACACTTTACAAAGCACCTACACTAATCTCTAAGTGATTCCTTAAGCACCTGAGTGTCTACATCTATTTTGTTTGAGTCTCAACTCAATGTCTATCTTCCTCTGCTCTCACACATCTCAAATGGCCACTTGGTATGGTATATATAGCCTCCCAAGTCCAAAACTAGCATTGGAAACGACATAAAAACTGTGTACACATGGGACACGTCTTGTGTAGTCATCCGACATGTCTGGCGCGCCCACGTCAGCTATCCACTGGAATTAGCCATTGCCAACTGTTTGTGTATGGGCATTTGGTGGTTTGTTACACAAAACACATTTGGTATGTTAGGGCTTTTCTCAGCTTATTGTGCAAGCTCTTTGAGTACCCTGTCGAGTGGGGTATCCGATGGCACACAAGAAACATCTGATGCCTTGTGGATCTCCAAAATACACTGCAGACTTCTCGGAGTTCTGTATCCACTGCCCCTTCTAGTGTGACCTCTGGTGCATATGTGTGTCAGGTGTACAGTGTACTCTATCTAAGTAGCTCTTTCTTCACCATAGTAACACTTCTATCCGGTGCTTCTCTAAACACGTATGTTGTCGCTGAGTGTTCTATTTATTTTTGTTCCTTTGTGTGTCTTCATCTGTGCTTCTTCTATATTGTGTGTTGGACTCTTGTATAGTCTGATCATCAATGAGTCTTCTAATGATTTTTTTTTGAGATATTGATCTTTCGGATCCCCATTATCTTTATTAGGGATAGAAATGAGTATGTATCCGTGCGCACAACCATATACACGATTCGCTGACCACAGACTTAGTCGGTGAAGCTTGAGGGACCGACTTCTTGTCCCGTGAATGATGTGGTCGAAGAAGGCTACTAGCGCTTGTTGGGAGAGAGAAGAAACGGGGAACAAAAAAAGTAAGGAGTAAATATGGTACATTGTGGGATCTGTTTCTCCCTAGAGTCCGTGGCGTGGCAAGGAAGACCATGCTGCGTGACCATGTTAGATGAGATAGTGTGGTAATAATGGTTTGACAGATCAACATAGCTAAATATGTTAGCTCTAGAAAAGTTTTTTAATATTTTTTTGAAATAGTTAAAAATTATTGGAAAAAATGCTCCGGAGGTCACGCTGCACGCGGTGCGCCCATGCCCGCGACACGTTTTTGGTTGCGGCACGCCTTGGTTCTTATCCAGGAAAAGTAGCTGCATGATTGAAAGCTGAGCTGGATGATGTTTCTTTGTTCTTCCGGAAAACAAGAAGGAAAATGAGGAGTAACCAACTTAGGACTTGTTTAGGAAGGCTTTGAATTTCAGCTTCGATTTTTCAGTTTTATCATAAAACAATTTTAATAAATTATTGAGGTGAGTTTGAGGAGCGTTTAGCTTGCACATGTACTTTAGCTTCTGTAATACAATTGATTTATGGATTAGTAGGTTGTCACGAGATAACCGAAGCGGTATGTTGTGTAATCGGTGACATGATAAGTAATTTTCGTGCAACTTTATAAGGATGTATGTGAAGCACCTCTTAAAGTGCTTCGTAAATTTAATGAAGTTGATATTTAGTTTCTTTTTTTTAAAGCTAGAGCTCATGAAGCTAGACATATTTGGATAGAAGAAACTAAAATAGTACCGAGATTCTTGAAGAAAGCCCTTCCAAACAGACACTTAGTGATGTTTTATGTTCAACTTATGTTCAGTGCGCACGCCACACATTTATTTAACTTATTAATCAATCCTTCACCTCAATCCTATCACAAGTAGTATTATTCACTTCCATATCTTTGTCGTAAATAACTTCTCTTTACAAGTCGTGTACATCTCCACTAAACTTGTCGTGCTGCGCTTCGTATGTGTCGAAATAGTTTGTTCTAAAATTTACGCCAAACATCTTTAATTTATATAAATAAATCGGATACGTGACATCTAAATAAGACGGCACCAACTCAAACAACAGAACCGCCCACTTCTATCTGATGGCAGCTCCGGGTGGTTGAGCGAACAGATGTTGGATGCACCTACAAAGTAGTAGTCAGAGTTTAACTCCTCTAGTCTTGATAAGACAATACCGTACCTTCTCAATAAATTTATCCCATGTACTCTAGTACTCTACTAGTCTATTCTGCCACAGTGTCATATCATCTAGATTCCTCCACTATACTGCTCGCATCTATTGGACTATCCGTACTCATTCTACTTTCAATTCATACTCCAAAACGAATAGAGCATCCTGTTCTAAGTCATCAATATTTTGAAATACAGTAGCTAAACTCTCACATCTACAACTACTCTATATCTCAACTCTATAAACTATCACATTTTTTATCAATATATATCAACCACACTAACTGTGGCCCCACCACCCACCACATTCCCATCAACATGAGTGCACAGCGAGTAGGAAAGAGCAAACTCTGTAAAGCCTTGTTCGGTTAATCCCGTTATTCATGGATTAAATGGGATTGGAAAAAATTAAGAAAAAGTTTGACTTGCTCGGTATTTAAATCCACTCAATCTCACTCAATTCACATGGATTGAGAGCTAACCGAACAAGGTCTAAATGGAGTTTTTCTTCCGCACTCTAAATTTACTGGGTAAGATACGTGGCTGTAGCATTTTTTATCCTATACATAGCTGAATATTTGTAGAGTACCGTGTGCAGTTGATCAGTGCGATCAGCTCTAGAGCAACTCCAATAAAAGGTAAAAACAATCTCGTAGACCAAAAATAGAGGACGAGTCGCTTTTTTCTTGCTCTAACTGATCGCTCTCCCTCATCCCAAAAACTTCACATCCCATATCGAGCTGCTCCCCTCCCGTATATTTTGGCGTGATTAATCGTCTCCACTCCAAACATCTGTGGATTCTCTCGTGACATTTCGACGGATATCAGGCGCACATTCGCGTGTTGTTTCGCGTCAGCAAGTTGATGCTCGATGTCGCCGCAGCGTTGTTCAAAGTGTTTGCCGATGGTGGTGCAACGATCGTCGACGATGCGCTCGATGCTATGGCAGCGTCCCTCAATCGCGCCCGTCAGACGTGTCTCCATATTCTGGAGTTCATCAAGCATCTTCGCGAAGGCGAGACCGGAGTTCCCCATGGCAGAGGAGCGGGGACGGCACGGGATTTGAGCTGGGAGATCCAGGATCGACTCTCCGGATACTAGATGTTAAGGTAGGGGATAGAGGCGTGGAAGAGGGGTAAGAAGAAGAACGAACTGGAGGAAGCGGCGCCAGGAAGACGACAATAGATTTATTACTTTCCAAATTCTTGTTGCTGAATTATTACAGACTCCACATACTTATACTTCCGCCAGGGCGCAGCCCGCGCTCATTCAACCCACTCTCTTATATCTTGAGTTCATTCGGCCCACTCCGGCCCACGAACGCGCTTGTTTGGACGAGGATTCAAACCACACGTGCGCTTTCTTCTCCCGTGTCCACGACATCAGCAGCTCCTTCCACTGAGTTGCTAACAGAGTCGGAGCAACGGTGTCGCCAAGGTCCAGGCGGGTCGGCTTGTCTTCGCGTACGATGTCTACTCGAACCGGCAAAGGGGTGGATGGGCACGCACAGAAACCTTCAATATGGTTGCGGGAATGAGGTATAGGACACCACTGGACCGAGGGGGAGAGAACATCCCCTTCGATAGCCGACAGGATCCTTTGTCATAATGTTTACACTGTCGTCTGTTAGGTGGCGTGTGGCCCTAGCCATCTAATCTTATCTAATAGCAGCGCATTACGGTAGAGGAAACGCTCGCCTTCTACAGAGGGCGTGGTGGCGGGCATAGTTGCATGTGGTAGAGGGTTGTTGTAGCCTCTATCCAAATAGCTAGAGAGGGAAGGGGTTCTTTGTAGATAATCTAAGAGCAATATCTAAGACCCCTATTTGCTCATAGAAATCAATGGGTACACAAATGCTAGAATAGTTACTCACTGCCTATAAATTTAATGTAACTAATACCTAAAAACCCTACAAAAACAAAAGGAGGCTACATCGAGGAGAATATTTTAAAGAAGATAGTAAATGATGGATATAGAGGATAGATTTAGAGGACGTCGATAGACAATCTTAGGCTCTCTTCAACGCCTCCTGCAGTCTTCCCCTCCCCTAATGTTGTACACGTTTAGAGGTCTGATAGTTGCCTAGATGGGGGGTGAATAGGCAAAACCTAAAACTTATAAACTTCAAACACGCACTTTGCTTGGGGTTAGCATTAAAAATAATTCGGAGTGCGGAAGATAGTTCTCCTTGCTTAGAGTTGCTCAATCAATGCGGATAACTTTAGGAGCCAACTCAATTTAATATGAGCAAGGGAACTTTTAGAGAGAGGACGGGAGGGGAAACAAATCAAATGGAGATCAACACAAATGAATACGGTGATTTTTTTTACTGAGGTTCGGTTCCAAAGAACCTAGTCCCCCTTGAGGAGGCCACAAAGGCTGGGTCTATTCCCACCCTTTCCCTCTCTCAATCGGTCACACAAACCGGTCGAGGCTTCTCCTTAATCACTTGGATCACTAAGACCCCACAAGGATCACCACACACTTAGGTGTCTCTTGCCAGATTTACAAAGCACTTAGAAGAGTAAGAATGAGAAGGAGAAAGTAATCCAAGCAACAAGAGCAACAAAAGAACGCAAATGATCCTCTCACATGTCTCTATGCAATAGAGTTGATTTTGGAGATTGGAGTGGATTGAAAGCTTTGATTGTGTCTTTGGAGTGTTTGCCTTTGCTCTTGCAATGAATGTGAAGTTCAGAAAACTTGGATGACTTGAATGGAGGTGGTTGGGGGGTATTTATAGCCCCAACCACTATTCTAACCGTTGTTGTCAATGGCACACCGGACAATCCGGTGGTGCACCGGACATGGCACTGGTCATTGTACGATGCCTGCCACATCAGCAGACCGTTGGGGTTTGGAGTAGTTGATCGTTGAAATTCTTTGTCTTCTAGCTGCATCGGACAGTCCAGTGGCACACCGGACATGTCCGGTGCGTTCTGACTTCGCAGCTCTGACTTCTGCACTGTGCGTTTTTTTACTGTTCACGCAGTCGACCATTGGCACATCTAATCGTTGCTACGTTGGCTCACCGGACATGTTTGGTGCACACCGGATAGTCCGGTGAATTTTAGCGGAGCGCGTCCCTAAGAAATCCGAGAGTGGCCAGTTCGGGAGGTGCTCGGCCTAGGCACCAGACAGTGTCCGGTGCGCCACTGGCAGCACCTCTACTTGTCTTTTGCTCCAAACTTAGTTGAGTCCCCAACTTAATTTCTTCCTTGGTTTATGTTGAACCTTATGCACCTGAGATAAATGACAACTAGGCAAACCAGTTAGTCCACGTGGTTTGTGATGGACGTCAAACACATTATGACAGATGTGCATAGGTTACTTAGATTAAGCTCATTTCCCTTTAAATCTCCCCCTTTTTGGTGATTGATGCCAACACAAATCAAAGCAAATATAAAGTGAGAAATGTAACTAGTTTGCAATTATGACAGATGTGCATAGGTTACTTAGATTTAAACCAACTGAAAGAATTTCTACATATGATTAAGTAAATGTGATTGCTTTCTTCTGTTATAACATTTTGGACCACATTTGCACCACTTAACTTGATTTTGCAAATCTTTTGGAAAAGTCTTTTCAAATTATTTTGCAAATAGCCAAAGGTCTAAGAACTTGATTTCCAAGAAGCACTTTTCAAGATTTTGAAAAATTCTCCCCCTGTTTCAAATGCTTTTCCTTTGACTAAATAAAAGTTCCTCTTGAAGAAGTTCTCCCCTTAGCTGCCAAGAGTGTTTTTGCAAGTCTCTGTGAAACAGATACCAGTTGAAATAATTTCTTCCTTTTTGTGAAATAGTTTTAAATTTGAAAATGGTGGTGTGGTCCTTTTGCTTTGGGCCTATAAATTCTCCCCCTTTGGCATTAATTGTGTCGGCGTTTCGAACCCGGGGGGTCCCTGGACCGACGAGTAAATTGTCGCCGCGTGCCCCAGCCCAGATGGGTCGGCGCGAGATGGAGCGCGAAGGGGGGAAGAGAAGCCGGAGGGAGACAGGCGTGAGAGGTGAAACCCGCGGCCTTCGTGTTTGTCCCGCGCCCAGGTCAGGTGCGCTTGCAGTAGGGGGTTACAAGCGTCCACGCGGGAGGGAGCGAGCGGCCCTGCGCGAGCGCCGTCCCGTCCTTCTCCGCGCGGCCAACCCTCTGTAAGAGGGCCCTGGACCTTCCTTTTATAGGCGTAAGGAAAGGATCTAGGTGTACAATGGGGGGTGTAGCAGTGTGCTAACGTGTCTAGCGGAGGAGAGCTAGTGCCCTAAGTACATGCCATCGTGGCAGCCGAAGAGGTTTTGGCACCCGGTTCGTGTGGTGTCGTGGCCGTCGGAGGAGCGCTGGAGCCTGGCGGAAGGACAGCTGTCGGGGCTGTCGAGTCCTTGCTGACGTCCTCTTGCTTTCGTAAGGGGGCTGAGAGCCGTCGTCGTCATAGAGTGTGCGGGGCGCCATCATTACTCGTATAGCGGAGCGAGCCAGATGGGACACCGGTCTTGTTCCCCGTAGCCTGAGTCAACTTGGGGTAGGGTAATGATGGCGCCTCCTGTGACGTGGTCGATCCGAGCCCTGGGTTGGGCGAGGTGGAGGCTCCTCCGAGGTCGAGGTCGAGTCTGTCTTCCAAGGCCGAGGTCGAGTCCGAGCCCCTGGGTCGGGCGAGGCGGAGACCGTCGGCTGAGGCCAGGGCTGAGTCCGAGCCCTGGGGTCGGGCGAAGCGGAGTTCGTCGTCCTTCGGGGCTGAGCCCGAGTCCGAGCCCTGGGGTCGGGCGAAGCGGAGTTCGTCGTCTTCCGGGGCTGAGCCCGAGTCCGAGCCCTGGGGTCGGGCGAAGCGGAGCTCGTCATCTTCCGGGGCTGAGCCCGAGTCCGAGCCCTGGGGTCGTGCGAAGCGGAGCTCGTCGTCTTCCGGGGCTGAGCCTGAGTCCGAGCCCTGGGGTCGGGCGAAGCGGAGTTTCCTATGGCGCCTGAAGCCGGACCTGGCCACTGTCAGCCTCACTCTGTCGAGTGGCACAACAGTCGGAGCGGCGCAGGCGGCGCTGTCCTCTTGTCAGGGCGGTTAGTGGAGCGGCGAAGTGACTACGGTCACTTCGGCTCTGTCGACTGGAGGGCGCGCGTCAGGATAAAGGTGTCAGGTCACATTTGCATTAAATGCCCCTGCGATTCGGTCGGTTGGCGTGGTGATCTGGCCAAGGTTGCTTCTTGGTGAAGACTGGGCCTCGGGCGAGCCGAAGGTGGGTCCGTTGCTGGAGGGGGGCCTCGGGCGAGACGTAAATCCTCCGGGGTCGGCTGCCCTTGCCCGAGGCTGGGCTTGGGCGAGGCGTGATCGCGTCCCTCGAATGGACCGATCCTTGACTTAATCGCACCCATCAGGCCTTTGCAGCTTTGTGCTGATGGGGGTTACCAGCTGAGATTTAGGAGTCTTGAGGGTACCCCTAATTATGGTCCCCGACAGTAGCCCCCGAGCCTCGAAGGGAGTGTTAATACTCGCTTGGAGGCTTTTGTCGCACTTTTTTGCAAGGGGACCAGCCTTTCTCGGTTGCGTTTTGTTCCGGTGGGTGCGCGCGAGCGCACCCGCCGGGTGTAGCCCCCGAGGCCTCGGAGGAGTGGTTTGACTCCTTCGAGGTCTTAATGCATTTCGCAATGCTTCGGCCGGTCTGGTTGTTCCCTCATGCGAGCTGGCCGTAGCCCGGGTGCACGGTCGGGTCCCAAGTTCTCGGGCTGGTATGTTGACGCTGTCAACGGATTGGCCAGAGCCGGGTTTGCGAGAGCAGCCCCCGAGCCTCCGCACAGGGCGAGAGGACGGTCAAGGACAGACTCGACTTTTTTACATACGCCCCTGCGTCGCCTTTCCGCAAGGAGGAGGGGGGAAAAGCGCCATGTTGCCCTTGGAGGGCGCTGAACATGGTGTTTCCAGTGAGCTGCTGACGGGTAATCCGAGTGGACGCCCGTGCCCCATTTGTTAGGGGTCAGCTAGAGGCCCGGAGGCGCGCTCCAAAAGTACCTGCGGGTGATCTGCCGAACCCGGTCCCCTTTTGACGGGGTCCGAGGGCTCGATGCCTCCCTCTGATGGGATTCCGTTACAAGATCGTTCCCGCTGGTCTCGGAAATGTCCTAGGGTACCTCGGGAGCGTAGCCCGAGCCTTGGTTATGTATTGAACGTACCCAGGGCCATCCCTCGCTCTGTGTCTGAGGCGGCTGTGAACCCTTCGAGGGCCAGCCTACGAACCCCTGATCAGTAGTGAGCGCGGAGCCCGAGTGGCCTGAGGCGGCCATTGAACCCTTCCGAGGGGCCGGCCCTCGAACCTCTGACCAGTAGTGGGCGCGGAGCCCGAGCGCTCTGAGGCGGCTGTTGAACCCCTCCGAGGGGCCAGCCTTCGAACCTCTGATCAGTAGGGGGGCTCGGGGCCCATTTCCTTTGCGGAGAAGGATCCCTTTCGGGGTATCCCCCTTTCCCAGTCCCTGTTGTAAGAGAGAGAAAGAGGAAAAGGAAAAGGATACGAAATCGAATGACGTGGCGTACCTTTTTTGACGCGGTCATTATGGCGAAGGCGAAGCGTCGCCCGCTTCTCCTGCCAAAGATGCCGCTTGTCCTGCCGCAGAGTTAATGCGACGAGCCGAGTGGTTCGCGGGGAAGCCGTTGCGCGTGCGCGAGCCGTTCGAGGAACGGAACACGGGCGCGCCGTCTTCACGTCGTGGGAGAGGGTTCCCTTGCTGTCCCTGGATGGGACGTAAGCTTGGCTGACGACGTGACCGCTGCTTCCGCCCGCCTGCCACCACCATTACTGCCGGCCCGTTTTTGGCCGTATTGACCATCGCGCCTGGCTGGCACTGTTGGGTCATACGCAGGGTTACCTTGAGTCGTGGTACTGGTTCCGCAGTCGAGGAGGCGCGGTAGTGGCGCGAGTGGCGGTGCAGTTGCTCGCACGTAGCAACCGGCGCGCCGGTTGCATGACGTGTGGGCCTGGGCCTCCATGCTGGGTGTGTTGGAAGTCGGAGGGGTGCGCCCACTTGGCGCGGTTGCATGCCGCCTGCATGGATGTCCGCCCTTTCACCCGCTGGTCTAGGCGATAGTGGAGGAATGCTTCTAACCGCTGGGCAATTGCACGCACCGCGCGTGGCGGTTTGGCTTCTTCTACCCTAGGCCAGCTTGCATGACGCGTGGGACCCGGCCCCCGTGCCGTAGGGGGAGGACCTTGGAGCGTGTTGGAGAAGACTCAGCCCGCGATGGCTGAGGACGCAAGTGGGGAGAGTCGCCTTTAAAAGGAGGGTGATCCCCTTGAAAGGCGACCATGTCTTTGCGCCCCCTTATGCATCGCGTCTTTCCACCTTTCGAGCCCCCGGATGGGGAACACCCGCAATCCTTCCGCCTTGTCGTTGGAGGAACGCAACTTTGCGGAAGTTGGTACCTTTCAGCCATCGTTCGGCTTCAAGGATTTTCATCACGCAGCCCGGCCGAATCCCCTCGCCGGTGGTCACCCAAGACGATGACCACCAACCCCTGGGTGGGGAGAAGCAAGCCGGGCTGCGGCCTCTGCCCCTCCCTCAGCTTCAAGGATTTTCATCATCCTTGCTGGGGCGGAGAGCGAGGCGAGCCGGGGCTCTACCTCCCGCACGGGTCGGCTGGCCACCTCCTCTTCCAGCTTCTGGTGGTGGAAACCATCCTCCAGCTCTGCGAAGGAGGCGTCCTCCAGCCATGCCGGGGAAGGCGAACTGTTGCTGCCCAGCTAGGATGCAACATTCCGTCCTCCTCCTCGCTTTCGTGACGAGGACGGGAGCGAGGACCTGCCGGTGCGCTTTGGAGCGGCCCGCGATCGCTGGTGCGGCGTTGGTGGAGAGGCGGACGCCGCCGTCGGTGCTGACGTGGTGGCAGCCGGGGGAAGCTTCCCCACCGTCGAGGCCGTCAGCGCCGTCTACGGACCGGCCTCCGACTCTTTGGCTTTAATGTCTGGTTCGTGTCCCTTGAGCGGGGACGCGAACGAGAGCCTGCCGGTGGCCGCGTCCGTCCTGGGACCATAGCTGCTGCTGCAGAGGTCGCTGGTGAGTCGCCCGGAGCTTGTCGCCCCGCAGGCTCCCCGGTGTGGAGATTGTTCATTGCGGCTGTTGGGGACTGAACATGTATGTATTTTTGGCACGGAGCCGTGTTTTTTCCTCATTTCGAGCACTAAGACTCGCCTGTCGGCTATCTGAACCGCTTCACCAAGCGTGAGTTGCCTCGTGCCAAGGTGACGAGTGAGGTATCCGTATCCCGGAGGCGTAGGAGTCCCTCGGCTCGGTCGGCCTTGCTGTCCGAGGCTTCTCTTGCTTAGTTAAATGAACCCTCGGCCGCTCTTCGATGAGCTGAAGCCGGAGGTAGCGGTGTCAGCACGGACAGAGGCAGAGTTGGCTCGAAAAGAAGATTTGGTCGGCCAGAGCCTGGTTGGGTCGTCCACTGGCGGGACCGACGCCGGAGTCGAGTTGCCGGGGCCACGAGCCTGGCCGATGTCCTCGGGGGACAGCTGGCTGAGGCCTCGGGGTGGCCGGCCGAGCCGTCTGCTCGAGCCGGATTCCTGGAGAAGACCCTGGCGGCGATGGCCCGGGCATGGTGCTGATGTCGTCCTTCGGAGTGGGGATCCTCCAACCGCGTCGCCGTCCGAGGCTAGGTCAGACCCCGCCGAAGGTGTAGATGACGCCGAGGGTGCTGCTGCTCCCTTTAACTGTCAAGGTCCGAGCCTGCAGGATCGGGTTATCTTGTAGTGTGCGTATGTTTTCTGCGGCCGCCGAGGCCCAAACACACTTCCGTCGTGTTGTAAAGCTGTGTTTCCTTTCCTCTTGTTTCGAGTGTCTGGACTTAGTTGTCGGTAACCGAATTGTTTGTCCGAGCGAGAGTTACTTTTCACGGAAGGTGATGAGTGAGGTATCCGTCCCGGAGGCGTAGGAATCCCTCGGCTCGGTCGGCCTTGCCGCTTATGTGCACTCTTACTCGTCCATAGGGTTCTGTCACCGACGCAGTCGAGAAGGCCCGAAAAATCGTTTTGGCAGAGGAGTTTTCGAGCGTGAAGACTTGTTCGGTCCGCGGAATCACTTATCCGAGCGTGAGTTACTTATCGCAGAAGGTGATGAGTGAGGTATCCGTATCCCGGAGGCGTAGGAGTCCCTCGGCTCGGTCAGCCTTGGCTGCTTACGTGTACTCCGTCGTTTTCAGGATCCACTTTCGAAGTAGTCGAAAAGCACGAAAGACATTCTGGCAGAAAAGATCTTTTTCTGAGGAAAATTTTGACGCAGAGGGGGTTCCCCCCTTTTAGCCCCCGAGGGAGGGTCGGGCTTTGCCGAGGCAAGGCTAACCCTTCCTTGATGACTAAACTTTGCGTGTGAACGAGGTATACGAACAACTTGAAAGCATCTTAAGGGTAGAAGCGACGTAGCTGTCGGATGTTCCAAGCGTTGTTATAGACCTCGCCTTGACCGTTGGCCAGCTTGTACGTCCCGGGCTTCAGAACTTTGGCGATGACGAACGGCCCTTCCCAGGGAGGCGTGAGCTTGTGCCGCCCTCGGGCGTCTTGTCGCAGCCGAAGCACCAGGTCGCCCTCCTGGAGGTCTCGGGACCGAACCCCTCGGGCGTGGTAGCGTCACAGGGACTGCTGGTACCGCGCCGAGTGTAGTAAGGCCATGTCCCGAGCCTCTTCTAGCTGATCCAGTGAGTCTTCTGGATTAGCTCGATTGCTTTGGTCGGCGTAGGCCCTCGTCCTCGGGGAACCGTATTCTAAGTCTGTGGGCAAGACGGCCTCGGCCCCATAGACTAGAAAGAACGGTGTGAAGCCCGTGGCCCGACGTCATCCTCAGACTCCAGACCACCGAGGGGAGTTCCTTCATCCACCGCTTGCCGAACTTGTTGAGGTCGTTGTAGATCCGAGGCTTGAGTCCTTGTAGAATCATGTCGTTGGCACGCTCTACTTGCCCATTCGTCATGGGGTGCGCCACGGCGGCCCAGTCCACCCGGATGTGGTGATCCTCGCAGAAGTCCAGGAACTTTCTACCGGTGAACTGGGTGCCGTTGTCGGTGATGATGGAGTTCGGGACCCCAAAGCGATGGATGATGTTGGTGAAGAACGCCACCGCCTGTTCGGACCTGATGCTGTTTAGGGGTTGGACCTCGATCCACTTGGAGAATTTGTCGATGGCGACCAACAGGTGCATGTAGCCCCCGGGTGCCTTCTGCAAGGGGCCGACTAGGTCCAGACCCCACACAACAAACGGCCAAGTGATGGGTATGGTCTGTAGAGCCTGAGCGGGCAGGTGGGTCTGCCTTGCGTAGAACTGACACCCTTCACAGGTGTGGACAATTCTAGTGGCGTCGGCCACCACCGTCGGCCAGTAGAAACCTTGTCGGAAGGCGTTTCCAACAAGGGCTCGGGGCGCCGCGTGATGACCGCAAGCCCCCGAGTGTATTTCTTGTAAGAGCTCCTGGCCTTCGGCGATGGATATGCATCGCTGGAGGATGCCTGAGGGGCTGCGGTGGTAGAGATCCTTCCCGTCTCCCAGCAAGACGAACGACTTGGCACGCCGCGCCAACCGCCGAGCTTCGGCTCGGTTGAGGGGTAGCTCTCCTCGGTGGAGATATTGCAGGTACGGGGTCTGCCAGTTTCGATTAGGCATGACCCCGCTCCGCTCCTCCTCGATGCGTAGTGCCTCACCCTCGGGGGTCGAGGGTACCTCAGGCCTAGCCGAGGGTGCCTCGGGCCATGCCGAGGGTGCCTCGGACTGAGCCGAGGGTGCCTCGGGCTGGGCCAAGGCTTTCTCGGGCTCGGGCATGTCGTCGGTCTTGACGGAGGGTCGATGCAGGTCTCGGGAGAAGACATCCGGGGGAACCGTTGTTCGCCCCGAGGCTATTTTAGCCAGCTCGTCCACAGTCTCGTTGTAGCGTCGGGCGATGTGGTTGAGCTCGAGCCCGTAGAACTTGTCTTCCAGGCGCCGAACCTCATCACAGTAGGCTTCCATCTTCGGGTCGTGGCAGTGGGAGTTCTTCATGACTTGGTCGATGACGAGCTGCGAGTCACCGCGAGCGTCGAGGCGTCGGACCCCTAGCTCGATGGCGATGCGCAACCCATTGACCAGAGCCTCGTACTCAGCCACATTGTTGGACGCCGGGTAGTGGAGGCGTAGCACGTAGCGTAGGTGCTTCCCGAGGGGCGAGATGAAGAGCAGGCCTGCGCCTGCTCCCGTCTTCATCAGCGACCCGTCGAAGAACATGGTCCAGAGTTCCGGTTGGATCGGAGTTGTTGGGAGCTGGGTGTCGACCCATTCAGCCACAAAGTCCGCCAAGACCTGGGACTTGATGGCCTTCCGAGGGGCGAACGAGATCGTCTCGCCCATGATTTCCACCGCCCACTTTGCAATCCTACCCGAGGCCTCTCGGCACTGGATGATCTCCCCCAGGGGGAAGGATGACACCACAGTTACCAGATGAGACTCGAAGTAGTGTCGCAACTTCCGCCGCGTTAGGATCACCGCGTACAGCAGCTTCTGAATTTGTGGGTAGCGGATCTTGGTCTCGGACAGTACCTCACTGATGAAGTAGACTGGCCTCTGGATGGGCAATGCATGCCCCTCTTCTCGTCTCTCAACCACAATCGCGGCGCTAACCACCTGAGTGGTCGCGGCGACGTAGATCAAGAGGGCTTCTCCGGCAGCGGGGGGCACCAAGATGGGCGCGTTCGTGAGGAGCGCCTTCAGGTTCCCGAGGGCTTCCTCAGCCTCAGGGGTCCAAGTGAAGCACTCGGCCTTCCTTAAGAGGTGGTACAGAGGCAGGCCTCTTTCGCCGAGGCGCGAGATGAAACGGCTCAGAGCCGCAAGGCATCCCGTGACTCTCTGTACGCCTTTCAAGTCCTTGATGGGCCCCATGCAGGTGATGGTCGCGATCTTCTCCGGGTTGGCCTCGATGCCCCGCTCGGAGACGATGAACCCCAAGAGCATGCCTCGGGGAACCCCGAAGACACACTTCTCGGGATTGAGCTTCACACCTTTCGCCTTGAGACATCGGAATGTCGCTTCAAGGTCGGAAAGGAGGTCGGAGGCTTTCCTCGTCTTGACTACGATGTCATCGATGTAGGCCTTGACCGTTCGGCCAATGTGTTCGCCGAACACGTGGTTCATGCACCGTTGGTACGTTGCACCCGCATTCCTCAAACCAAACGGCATGGTAACATAGCAGTACATGCCGAAGGGTGTGATGAAAGAAGTCGCGTGATCTGGTGATACCCCGAGTAGGCATCGAGGAAAGACAGGGTTTCGCACCCAGCAGTGGAATCCACGATTTGATCGATGCGAGGCAGAGGGTAGGGAACTTTCGGACATGCTTTGTTCAGACCAGTGTAGTCTACACACATCCGCCATTTCCCTCCTTTCTTTCTCACAAGCACAGGGTTGGCAAGCCATTCAGGATGGAATACCTCTTTGATGAACCCTGCCGCCATTAGCTTGTGGATCTCCTCGCCTATGGTTCTGCGCTTTTCTTCGTCGAATCGGCGCAGAGGCTGCTTCACGGGTCGGGCTCCAGCTCGGATATCCAGCGAGTGCTCGGCGACATCCCTCGGTATGCCGGGCATGTCCGAGGGACTCCACGCGAAAACGTCGGTGTTTGCGCGGAGAAAGTCGACGAGCACTGCTTCCTATTTGGGATCGAGCTCGGAGCCGATCCGGATCTGCTTGGAGGCGTCGCTGCTGGGGTCGAGAGGGACGGATTTAACCGTCTCTGCTGGCTCAAAGTTGCCGGCGTGGCGCTTCACGTCTGGCGCCTTTTTAGAGAGGCTCTCCAGGTCGGCGATGAGGGCCTCGGATTCGGCGAGGGCCTCGGCGTACTCCACGCACTCCACGTCGCATTCGTACGCGTGTCGGTACGTGGGGCCGACGGTGATGACCCCGTTGGGGCCCGGCATCTTGAGCTTGAGGTAGGTGTAGTTGGGGACGGCCATGAACTTGGCGTAGCATGGTCTCCCCAGCACTGCGTGGTAGGTTCCTTGAAACCCGACCACCTCGAATGTGAGGGTCTCCCTTCGGAAGTTGGAGGGTGTCCCAAAGCAGACGGGTAGATCGAGTCGTCCGAGGGGCTGGACGCGCTTCCCGGGGATGATCCCGTGAAAAGGCGCAGCGCCTGCCCGGACCGAGAACAGATCGATCCACAGGAGCCCGAGGGTCTCGGCGTAGATGATGTTGAGGCTGCTGCCTCCGTCCATGAGGACCTTGGTGAGCCTGACGTTGCCGATGACGAAGTCGACAACGAGCGGGTATTTCCCCGGGCTCGGCACGCGATCGGGGTGGTCGTCTTGGTCGAAGGTGATGGGCTTGTCGGACCAGTCTAGGTAGACTGGCGCCGCCACCTTTACTGAGCAGACCTCTCGACGTTCTTGCTTGCGGTGCCGAGCCGAGGCGTTCGCCACTTGCCCACCGTAGATCATGAAGCAGTCGTGGACCTCGGGGAACTCTCCCGCCTTGTGATCTTCCTTCTTATCATCGTCACGAGCCCTGCCACCCTCCGCGGGTGGCCCGGCCTTGTGAAAGTGGCGCTGAAGCATGGCGCACTCCTCAAGGGTGTGCTTGACGGGCCCCTGATGATAGGGGCACGGCTCCTTGAGCATCTTGTCGAAGAGGTTGGCACCTCCGGGAGGTTTCCGAGGGTTCTTGTACTCGGCGGCGGCGACAAGGTCCGCGTCGGCGGCGTCGCTTTTCGCTTGCGACTTCTTCTTGCCTTTCTTCTTGGCGCCGCGCTGAGTTGACGCCTCAGGGACATCTTCCGGTGGGCGGCCCTGGGGCTGCTTGTCCTTCCGGAAGATGGCCTCAACCGCCTCCTGGCCAGAGGCGAACTTGGTGGCGATGTCCATCAGCTCGCTCGCCCTGGTGGGGGTCTTGCGACCTAGCTTGCTCACCAGGTCGCGGTAGGTGGTGCCGGCGAGGAACGCGCCGATGACATCCGAATCGGTGATGTTGGGCAGCTCGGTGTGCTGCTTCGAGAATCACCGGATGTAGTCCCAGAGAGACTCTCCCGGATGCTGGCGGCAGCTTCGGAGATCCCAGGAGTTTCCAGGGCGCACGTACGTGCCCTGGAAATTGCCGGCGAAGGCTTGGACCAGGTTGTCCCAGTTGGAGATCTGCCCCGGAGGCAGGTGCTCCAGCCAGGCGCGAGCAGTGTCGGAAAGGAACAGGGGGATGTTGCGGATGATGAGGTTGTTATCGTCCGTTCCACCCAGTTGGCAGGCCAGCCGGTAGTCCGCGAGCCACAGTTCCGGTCTCGTCTCCCCCGAGTACTTTGTGATAGTAGTCGGGGTTCGGAACCGAGTCGGGAACGGCGCCCGTCGTATGGCGCGGCTGAAAGCCTGTGGACCGGGTGGTTCGGGCGAGGGACTCCGATCCTCCCTGCTGTCGTAGCGTCCCCCACGCCTGGGGTGGTAGCCTCGGCGCACCCTCTCGTCGAGGTGGGCCCGACGGTTGCGGTGATGGTGCTCGTTGCCGAGGCGACCCGGGGCCGCATGCGCTGTGTTGCGCGTGCTCCCGGTGTGGACTGAGGCTTCCCGCATGAATCGGGAAGTCGCGGCGCGATGTTCCGAGGGGTACCCCTGCCTTTGGGAGGCAGAGCTTTCGGCCCGTCGGACTGCGGCATCCTCCAGGAGATTCTTGAGCTCTCCCTGGATACGCCGCCCCTCAGTGGTTGATGGCTCCGGCATCGCGCGGAGAAGTATTGCCGCTACAGCCAGGTTCTGGCCGACCCCACTAGAAACCGGTGGTGGCCTTACCCTGACATCGTCGGCGACGCGGTGCTGGATGCCCTGGGGTAGATGACGCACTTCTCCGGCCAGAGGTTGGCCCGCCCATTCCTGCCCATTGTCCCGGCGGAACGACTCAAGTGTTCCTGCTCCCTCATCGAGCCTGGCCTGCATCTCGCGGATTTGCTCAAGTTGTGGGTCATGACCCCCCGCCGGGACGGGGACTACAGCTAGCTCCCGAAGGATGTCAATGCGAGGCGCAGGCCTAGGGAGGTCACCGTTCTCCGGCATACCAAGATGGTTGCCTTCGTCGGGACCCCCTAGATCGACGTGGAAACATTCACGACTTGGGCCACAGTCCTCATCGCCGAGGCTGCGGCTACCGTCGGAACAGTCGGAAAGGCAGTAGTCGCATGCGGTCATAAAGTCCCGCATGGCACTGGGGTTACCAAGTCCGGATAAATCCCAACAGAAGTCGGGCTCGTCATCTTCCTCGGACCCCGAGGGCCCGTAGGTCGAGACGGCCGTCAGCTGGTCCCAGGGCGACCGCATACGATACCCCAGAGGGTTTGGACCTGCCTCTATGAGAGCGTCCACCGAAGCGAAGTCATTTGGTGGGTCGAGGCCGAATCCAAAAGGCGTGAGATGGGAATCGGTCGGTACCTCTTGGTCGACGGGCGGTGACGAAGTCACGTCAGGGGTAGACCGCACCGCCGTCTCAGGTACAAGGGTGATGCCCAGCAAGTCCTTTGCGAGTGTGCTGGCGTCGTTCGTTTGCTTGGGGTTGGCGTGTTGCGGGGAGACGGCGCTCGTCTTCGTCTCAGACGCGAGGTCGATGCCCCACGTGCCCCCCGTTGGGGCGCCGGCGCCGTCGACTCGCTCGACAGCCGACGAGGTGTCGCCTCCTGCTTGGCCTTGGTTGCCCCGCCTCCTCCTCCGTCGGTGAATGAGGGGACGGGGCGAGCTCGAATGTTGTTCTTCCACCACGCGGGGAAGACGTCGTCGATTCCGCCGCCGGCGGGCGGGTTGTCGGCCGCCATTGTCGCTGTCGCGCAGCGGGGGAAGGAGTATCATGTCGTAGCTGCCGTCGAGGGACATGAACTCAAGACTCCCGAAACGGAGCACCGTCCCGGGCTGGAAAGGTTGCTGGAGACTGCCCATCTGGAGCTTGACGGGAAGCTGTTTGTCAACACGCAGCAGGCCCCTACCTGGCGCGCCAACTGTCGGCGTTTCGAACCCAGGGGTCCCTGGACCGACGAGTAAATTGTCGCCGCGTGCCCCAGCCCAGATGGGTCGGTGCGAGACGGAGCGCGAAGGGGGGAAGAGAAGCCGGAGGGAGACATGCGTGAGAGGTGAAACCCGCGGCCTTCGTGTTTGTCCCGCGCCCAGGTCGGGTGCGCTTGCAGTAGGGGGTTACAAGCGTCCACGCGGGAGGGAGCGAGCGGCCCTGTGCGAGCGCCGTCCCGTCCTTCTCCACGCGGCCAACCCTCTGTAAGAGGGCCCTGGACCTTCCTTTTATAGGCGTAAGGAAAAGATCTAGGTGTACAATAGGGGTGTAGCAGTGTGCTAACGTGTCTAGCGGAGGAGAGCAAGTGCCCTAAGTACATGCCATTGTGGCAGCCGGAGAGGTTTTGGCACCCGGTTCGTGTGGTGTCGTGGCCGTCGGAGGAGCGCTGGAGCCTGGCGGAAGGACAGCTGTCGGGGCTGTCGAGTCCTTGCTGACGTCCTCTTGCTTCCGTAAGGGGACTGAGAGCCGCCGTCGTCATAGAGCGTGCGGGGCGCCATCATTACTCGTATAGCGGAGCGAGCCAGATGGGACGCCGGTCTTGTTCCCCGTAGCCTGAGTCAGCTTGGGGTAGGGTAATGATGACGCCTCCTGTGACGTGGTCGGTCCGAGCCCTGGGTTGGGCGAGGTGGAGGCTCCTCCGAGGTCGAGGTCGAGTCTGTCTTCCAAGGCCGAGGTCGAGTCCGAGCCCCTGGGTCGGGCAAGGCGGAGACCGTCGGCTGAGGCCAGGGCTGAGTCCAAGCCCTGGGTCGGGCGAAGCGGAGTTCGTCGTCCTTCGGGGCTGAGCCCGAGTCCGAGCCCTAGGGTCGGGCGAAGCGGAGTTCGTCGTCTTCCGGGGCTGAGCCCGAGTCCGAGCCCTGGGGTCGGGCGAAGCGGAGTTCGTCGTCTTCCGGGGCTGAGCCCGAGTCCGAGCCCTGGGGTCGGGCGAAGCGGAGTTCGTTGTCTTCCAGGGCTGAGCCCGAGTCCGAGCCCTGGGGTCAGGCGAAGCGGAGCTCGTCGTCTTCCGGGGCTGAGCCCGAGTCCGAGCCCTGGGGTCGGGCGAAGCGGAGTTTCCTATGGCGCCTGAAGCCGGACCTGGCCACTGTCAGCCTCACTCTGTCGAGTGGCACAGCAGTCGGAGCGACGCAGGCGACGCTGTCCTCTTGTCAGGCCGGTCAGTGGAGCGGCGAAGTGACTACGGTCACTTCGGCTCTGTCGACTGGAGGGCGCGCGTCAGAATAAAGGTGTCAGGTCACCTTTGCATTAAATGCCCCTGCGATTCGGTCGGTTGGCATGGTGATCTGGCTAAGGTTGCTTCTTGGTGAAGACTGGGCCTCGGGCGAGCCGAAGGTGGGTCCGTTGCTGGAGGGGGGCCTCGGGCGAGACGTAAATCCTCCGGGGTCGGCTGCCCTTGCCCGAGGCTGGGCTTGGGCGAGGCGTGATCGCGTCCCTCGAATGGATCGATCCTTGACTTAATCGCACCCATCAGGCCTTTGCAGCTTTGTGCTGATGGGGGTTACCAGCTGAGATTTAGGAGTCTTGAGGGTACCCCTAATTATGGTCCCCGACAAATTGCCAAAAACGAAGAATCTTAAGAGGCCTTCAAATTCTCCCCCGTGGGGCCTATTTTCTCCCCCTTTGGAAAATAAAGGGTATGAGTGAGAGTTTATACCAATTGAGATTTTATTAGTAAGGCAAAGGATAAATGATACCGACAAAGTTGAGTGAAAGCCTTGCCTTCTCCGAATACTCCATTTCCCTTTTAATGTGAGACTAATCATAGAGATATACTTAAAAATACATTAGTCTTAGCCTTGGCACAAGAAGAATAAGAAATATGCATTTGTACCAAATGAAAGAGTTATGATCAAAAGTATATACATGAGCAATGTGTGCAATGTTTCAATCAAAGTTCTGAGAATCAAGTATATTTAGTTCATTCCTAATCTTGCTAAAAGTCTTTTCATCTAGTGGCTTGGTAAAGATATCGATTAATTGGTTGTGGGTGCTAACATAAGCAATTTCGATATCCCCTTTTGTTGGTGATCTCTCAAAAAGTGATACCAGATGTCTATGTGCTTAGTGCGGCTATGTTCAACGGGATTATCCGCCATGCGGATTGCACTCTCATTATCACATAGGAGAGGGACTTTGCTTAACTTGTAGCCATAGTCCCTAAGGGTTTGCCTCATCCAGAGTAATTGTGCACAACAATGTCCTTCAGCAATATACTCGGCTTTGGCGGTGGACAGAGCTACCGAGTTTTGTTTCTTTGAAGCCCAAGACACTAGGGATCTTCCCAGAAACTAACAAGTCCCTGATGTGCTCTTCTTGTCAATTTTACATTCGGCATAATCGGTATCAGAATACCTAATTAAATCAAAGGTAGATCCCTTAGGGTACCAAAGCCCAAACTTAGGAGTGTAAACTAAATATCTCATGATTCTTTTCACGGCCCTAAGGTGAACTTCCTTAGGATTTGTCTGGAACCTTGCACACATGCATACAGAATAGCATTATATCCGGTCGTGAAGCACATAAATAGAGTAAAGAACCTATCATCGACCGGTATACTTTTTGATCTACGGATTTACCTGTCGTGTCGAGGTCGAGATGCCCATTTGTTCCCATGGGTGTCTTAATGGGTTTAGCATTCTTCATCCCAAACTTCTTGAGTATGTCTTGAATGTACTTGGTTTGGTTGATGAAGGTGCCCTCTTGGAGTTGTTTGATTTGAAATCCAAGGAAATAGTTCAACTCCCCCATCATAGACATCTCAAATTTCTGTATCATAATCCTACTAAACTCTTCGCAAGAGGAGTTGTTAGTAGACCCAAATATAATATCATCAACATAAATTTGGCATATAAACAAGTCTTTAGCAATTGTTTTAGTGAAGAGATTAGGATCAACTTTTCCAACTTTGAAGCCATTAGTGATGAGAAAGTCTCTCAGGCATTCATACCATGCTCTTAGAGCTTGCTTGAGCCCATAAAGCGCCTTTGAGAGCTTATACACATGTGTAGGATACTCACTATCTTAAAAGCCAGGAGGTTGCTCAACATATACCTCTTCCTTGATAGGACCATTGAGAAAGGCACTCTTCACGTCCATACAACTTAAAGGCATGGTAAGTAGCATAGGCAAGTAATATACAATTGACTGAAGCCTAGCTACGGGTGCATAGGTTTCATCAAAATCCAAACCTTCAACTTGTGAATAACCTTTTGCAACAAGTCATGCTTTGTTCCTTGTCACCACACCATGCTCATCTTGTTTGTTGCAGAATACCCACTTGGTACCTACAACATTTTGGTTAGGACGTGGAACTAAATGCCATACCTCATTCCTCATGAAGTTGTTGAGCTCCTCTTGCATTGCTATCACCCAATCCGGATCTCTTAGTGCATCCTCTATCATATATGGCTCAATAGAGGATACAAAAGAGTAATGTTCATAGAAATGAGCAACTCGAGATCTAGTGGTTACCCCCTTGTGAATGTCACCAAGAATGGAGTTGATGGGGTGATCTCTTTGAATTGCTTGGTGGACTCTTGGGTGTGGCGGTCTTTGATCTTGTATTTCTTGATCATCTTCTTTGTCTTGATCATCTTCATCTCCCCCTTGATTAATGTCCTCCTCTTGAGGTGACTCATTGTCTTGATCTTGATCTTCGTCCTCTTGAGCCATTTTCTCATCTTGAGTTGGTGGATATGCTTGTATGGAAGATGATGGTTGATCTTGTGCTTGTGGAGGCTCTTCAGATTCTTTTGGACACACATCCCCGATGGACATGTTCCTTAGCACGACGCATGGAGCTTCTTCACCATCTAATTCATCAAGATCAACTTGCTCCACTTGGGAGCCATTAGTCTCGTCAAACACAATGTCACAAGAAACTTCAACTAATCCAGTGGACTTGTTGAAGACTCTAAATGCCCATGTGTTTGAGTGATAACCAAGTAAAAAGCCTTCTACTGCTTTAGGAGCAAATTTAGAATTTCTACCTCTCTTAATAAGAATAAAGCATTTGCTCCCAAAAACTCTAAAATAAGAAACATTGGGCTTTTTACCAGTGAGGAGTTCATATGATGTTTTTTGAGGATTCAGTGAAGATATAGACGGTTGATGGAGTAGCAGGCGGTGTCAATTGCCTCCGCCCAAAAATGACATGGTGTCTTGTAGTCATCAAGCATGGTCCTCGCCATATCCAAGAGAGTTCTATTCTTCGTCTCCACTACACCATTTTGTTGAGGTGTGTAGGGAGAAGAGAACTCATGCTTGATGCCCTCTTCCTCAAGAAATCCTTCAATTTGAGAATTCTTGAACTTTGTTCCATTGTCGATTCTAATCTTTTGGATTCTCAATCCGAACTCATTTTGAGCCCGTCTTAAGAATCTCTTTAAGGTCCCTTGGGTTTGAGATTTTTCCTGCAAAAAGAATACCCAAGTGAAGCGAGAATAATCATCCACAATAACAAGACAATACTTACTCCTGCCGATGCTTATGTAAGCGATCGGGCAGAATAGATCCATGTGGAGTAGCACAAGTGGCCTGTCGGACGTCATGATGTTCTTGTGTGGATGATGAGCTCCAACCTGCTTGCCTGCTTGACATGCGCTACAAATCCTATCTTTCTAAAAATGAACATTTGTTAGTCCTAAGATGTGCTCTCCCTTTAGAAGCTTGTGAATATTCTTCATCCCAACATGGGCAAGTCGGCGATGCCAGAGCCAGCCATATTAGTCTTAGCAATTAAGCAAGTGTCTAGCTCAGCATCGTTATCGTTAAAATCAACTAGATATTGCTGACCATCTAACACTCCCTTAAAAGCTATTGAATCATCAATTCTTATAAAGACAGTAACACCATCATCAGTAAAGAGGCAGATGTAGCCTATTTTACATAATTGAGAAACTAAAAGTAAGTTGTAATCTAAAGAATCTACGAGAAAAACATTAGAAATGGAATGGTCAGGAGAAATAGCAATTTTATCCAAACCTTTGACCAAACCTTGATTTCCTTCCCTAAATGTAATTGTTCTTTGGGGATCTTTATTTCTCTCATATGAGGAGAACATCCTTTTCTCCTCTGTCATGTGGTTTGTGCACCCGCTATCGATTATCCAACTTGATCCACCGGATGCATAAACCTACAAAACAAGTTTAGGCCTTGTTCTTAGGTACCCAAACGGTCTTGGGTCCTTTGACATTAGAAACAAGCACCTTGAGTTCCCAAACACAAGTCTTGGGACTCTTGTGTTTGCCCCCAACATATTTGGCAACTACCTTGCCTGGTTTGTTAGTTAGCACATAATATGCATCAAAAGTCTTAAATGAAATGTTATGCTCATTTGATGCATTTGCAATTTTCTTTTTAGGCATTTTGATATGAGTTGAATGCCTAGAGCTATATGCCTTTTACTATACATAAAAGCATGATAAGAAACAGAATGAGGTTTTCTAGCATGAATCCTCCTAATCTTATGCTCATTATAGTTTTCAGGATATAAAATGTAACCCTCTCTATCCTGAACCATGGGAGCCTTACCCTTAACAAAATTAGAGACTTTGTTCTTGGGGGCATTGTTGGGGACTTGTTCTCAAATACTATGAATTAAGAACAAGGCAACACAAGATATTAAATATTAATGCCCTTCGTCCTTCAAAGCATTATTCCCCTCAGGATATAATGATCTTTAGACGAAGGTCATAAAGGACGTACCTTCATGATTGCAGTATAAGTTAATAAAAGAAGAAGCATATGAAATATAAGAGACAATATAAACAATCATATAACATTATTAATTCATTCTTATTATATTATCATGGAAAGACATAAACAACATTGAATTACAAAAGTATCTTTGTCTTAACAGACGGCAAAAGCACAAGCGTGATGCAAAAGCAAGTACAAGTCAACGTGAACAGTACGGGGGTACTGTTCATCTATTTATAGGCACAGGACACAGCCTATGAGAAATTACAATTATGCCCTTTACATTTACTATTGGCTTATAGAAAACCTTATGAGGACTGAATAACCTTTTCCATTTTAAGTCGGTTCCCTTTTCTGCGATTTAGCCGAAGCTCCCTTTCGCACAACTTCGGAGCGACGACAACCTTCGTCACGATCAAGCTCCCTTTCATGTATGCTTTTATCATGAATCCGAAGATACCTGTCCATAAACCATACTTGGAAGACATTGTTAAATTATGTTTTTGAGGACCTTCGGAGGACGAAGGCCCCCAACAGTAGCCCCTCGCAGTATTAATTTGTTTAAGATAACGAATTCAGACTGTGACATGGACGAAGGCCTTAAGCCGAAGGTCCAAAAAAACACCTTCCCTTTGCTAGAATAGCAACAGTCAATGACAATGGGACCCTCCAATTTGGAGCACGTCGATCGTATAAATAAGGACTCACCCTGAGCACATTTGGTACGCTACTTGCCGGCTGCTTTGTTTGCTCAATTTTTTAGCTCTTGCTTACCAACACTTGCTTAGTTTCTCAGACTTCCTAAGCTTCAGTTTTAAGGACGCATTTTTGCCATTTCCGAAGAAAAGATGTCTCAAGACAAAAAAGTTGCTGCTGAGACGAAGCTGAGCGAAGAGGAGAAGCTCCTTGAGGAGAAGACTGCTGGATTTGTTGAGTCAATAGCAAAAACAAATACAGAGAAGATTACTAAAGAGATACTAGAAGGCTTGTCTGAAGATACTGATGATAGCAACAGCTATGATGTGGAAAGTGGAGGCGAAGACTCTGAAGATCGGCCCTGGCGACCAAGTCATGCAGTCTTCGGGAAATCAACTATCAAACAGAGTCATCTTGATAAATGAGAGGAAGGTATTTTCGAGATATGTCTATTGTGAGGGCTGACATAGACAGAGTCGTTCCTGCTCCCGAAGAAAACGAAGTTGTGATCTTCCGAAGCTTCTTCAAAGCTGGACTTCGTTTCCCGTTGAGCAGATTTGTGGTTGAAGTTTTAAAGACATACCAGATTTTCCTTCACTAGATCACTCCCGAAGCAGTTATTAGAATGGGGATCTTCGTCTGGGCTGTGAGGAGTCAAGGTCTAGAGCCAAGTGGAAGATGTTTTTGCAGTATGCATGAACTTTCGTATGAGACGAAGGCCTGGGGTAAAGAACAATATCATAACAATTTTGGTTGCTATAGCTTCGTTGCTCGCTCTAGCGCAAGCTACCCAGTGCCAACGTTTCGAAAGAGATGGCCCAGGGCCTGGATGGAAGAGTGGTTTTACGTGAAAAATGATTTGAAGGCGAGAGAAGACATTAAAGAAATCATCATGCGTCCCATCTGGTCCCGCTTCGGCCTCCGAAAGCCGAAGGTAGAAATTGATGAGGCAGCCGAAGCATGTCGAAGGGCCTTCAGCACAGTTTGCTCTTTTATTGGGACAAGGGACTTAGTTCAAGAACATTTAGTCTACAGGATATGGCCACTGATAGACAGCTAGGAAATGCCGAAAGAAACCATCACTAACCCTAGCGAAGGCGGCCTGGTTCGATTGAAATACACCTTCAGGTTTGGAGACTAGTTTGTCGAACCAGATGATGACTGGCTGAAGTGTGTTGAAAATACTAGCAATGAGTTACTTCGAGCATATTCCAAGTCCGAAGATAATGCACTATCTGTGGCCTTTGGGAGTCGAAAAAAGAAAAGATTAAATAGGGTTTTTGATGCTATTGGATTTGTGTACCCTAACTATCGCTACCCGCCACGGGGGCAGAAAAGAAAGGGTGCAACCTCTAGAAAGGTTGCTGCTTCGGCTGCTCCAAGCGAGCCTGCGCCGAAGAGTAAAAAGTTGTAAGTCCTCACCCATCGGCCCCGTTATATTGAGCTGGCCGTGGTGCCCGAGTTTGGCGGGAAAATTTCTTCAGCTGTTGCTCCAAAGGAGCCAATTCCTTCTACGCAGAAGGTTGAAGAACCGGCCACCATGCCGAAGGCACCCTCAGCCGAGCAAGCTGAGGCAAATACTGGTAAAGATAAGTAAAAGTAGCCTTGAGGGGGGTGAATAGGCTAATCTGAAATTTTTCACAACTGTTGGGTTTATGCTTCGTCGCCGAAGGTCTTATAGGAAGAAGCGGTCCTCGCCTGAAGCTGTTTGTATAAGATAGCCGAAGGTTCCTCTTCGTGAAGCTTCGGCATTACAAACCGACTTAAAGATAGAATGACCTTTTAGTCCATAAAGGTCTGAGTCAATGTTGTAAGTTTTTATAAGGGGCATACTTGTAATTCCTCACAGGCTGCGTCCTGTGCCTATAAATAGTGAACAGTATTCCGTTATTGTTCACGCATTCTGATAATTGCAATCGCATCTCTCGGAATTCATGGCATAGGTATTATTGTATTTAATGATTCAATATAATAAATAAATATAATATAATTAGTCTATGATTTATTCACTCATCTTATACCTTTTTGTATTATCTTATAAATGTCTATTGAAGTTTTATTACGAAGGTTTAACTTCGTAATTATATTCTTATCAACCTTCGTCCCAGATCCATTATCCCGAAGGGAATAATGTTTTAAGGACGAAGGACGTTATTATTTAACATTTTATGTTGCCTTGCTCTTGATTCATAGCATTTGACAGCAAGTCTCCAACATTGGCGCCCACCTCCGGTGAACTCACTTCCACTTTTTGAGCTGATGGCTTCGTTCAACGACCAAGCTGGAGCTGCTTCGGACCCGAAGCTGGTGCTCCCGATCACAGGTGGCTCGTCCTCAGAGCCAGCTAACAAGAAACAAAAGAAGGAAGCACAGAGAAGGGTACAACATGTTGGGGTGCAAGGACCCTTCATCAAGTCAAGATGGTCTCACATTCCTATTACCTTCTCCCAAGAGGACCTTCAGCTCAAAGATTACCCACACAACGATGCCATGGTTATCTCTTGTGTTATCAAAGGATTTCTGGTCCACAATGTTTTGGTTGATACAGGCAGTGCAGCTGACATCATATTTGCTAAGGCCTTCAGACAAATGCAAGAGCCAGAAGATAAGATTCATGATGCTACACATCCTCTCTGTGGCTTCGGAGGAAGACAGATTGTAGCACTGGGCAAGATCACCATGTCAGTGACCTTCGGGTTCATCAACAACACTAGAACTGAGCAAGTTGTGTTTGACATTGTTGACATGGAATACCCTTACAATGCAATTATTGGTCGTGGTACCCTCAATGCCTTCGAAGCAATCCTTCATCCTGCCTATCTTTGCATGAAGATACCTTCGAATCAGGGACCCATTGCTATCCATGGAAGTCAGGAAGCTGCAAGAAGGGCCGAAGGCAATTGGACTGACTCAAAAGCAATCCATAACATAGATGGAGCTGAAGCTTGTGAACAGTACAAATTCAGAAGGGAGAAAGCAGCTTCAGCAGATCAGCCGAAGCCTATGCTCTTATGTGAGGACATAGCAGAGCAGAAGGTGCTGTTAGGCTCTCAATTATCCGAAGAGCAGGAGAAAACCTTGATAAGGTTTTTGTTCAATAACATGGATGTTTTTGCATGGTCAGCCAATGATCTCTGCGGAGTTAATAGAGATGTTATTGAGCACTCGCTCAATGTCGATCCATCCTTCAGACCCAGAAAGCAAAGGCTTCGGAAAATGTCAGATGATAAGGCCGAAGGTGCTCGCAACGAAGTCAAAAGACTCCTCAGTGCAGGAGTTATCAGAGAAGTGAAGTACCCAGAATGGCTAGCTAACACTGTTATGGTAAAAAAGGCCAATGGCAAGTGGCGAATGTGCATCGATTTTACAGATCTTAACAAGGCTTGCCCGAAGGACGAATTCCCACTACCAAGGATAGACTCTTTAGTTGATGCAGCAGCTTCTTCAGAACTCATGAGTCTGTTAGACTGTTATTCAGGCTATCACCAAATTTGGATGAAGAAGGAAGATGAGCCGAAGACTAGCTTCATAACTCCAAGTGGCACATATTGCTATCTTCGGATGCCTGAGGGGCTCAAAAACGCTGGAGGAAGTTTCAGCCGAATGACTGCGAAGGTTCTCCAATCTCAAATAGGCAGAAATGTGCTAACTTATGTTGATGACATCATTGTAAAAAGCACGAAGCAGGAGAATCATATTGCTGATCTGCAGGAGACCTTCGCCAGTTTCAGGCAAGCTGGCTTAAAGTTAAATCCAGAAAAATGCGTTTTCGGAGTGAAGAAGGGGAAATTTCTTGGATGCTTGGTTTCAACAAAGGGAATTGAAGCTAATCCAAGTAAAATTGAAGCTATACTTCGGATGGAGCCACCAACTACAAAGAATGGGGCTCAAAGATTGACAGGAAGATTGGCTTCTCTCAATAGATTCATATCCAGATCAGCAGAGAGAAATTTACCATTCTTCGAAGTGCTGAAGTCAGCCGAAGTCTTTCAATGGGGACCAATCCAGCAGAAGGCTTTCGAAGAACTGAAACAGTATTTGATAGATCTAACAACATTGACTCCACCAATGCCAGGGGCTCCTTTATTATTATATGTGGCAGCTTCGCACTCAGCGGTAAGTGCAGCGCTTGTCCAGGAGAAGCTTGATGGTCAAGTCAAGAGGCAGGCCCCAATATATTTTGTTTCCGAGGTTCTTAGTTTATCAAAGAAAAATTATACAGAGTTGGAGAAGGTACTGTTGCTGTCTTAATGGCCTCCAGGAAGCTTCGGCACTATTTCCAAGCTTACAACATAATTGTTCCTTCTTCACAACCTCTGAAGGATATTATGAGGAACCGAGAAGCTACTGGAAGGATTGGAAAATGGGCCGCAGAGCTCAATGAAGTTTGTATTGAATATGTTCATAGATCTTCGATTCAGTCCCAGGCGTTGGCAGACTTCATTGCTGATTGGACGCCAGGGGCTCAGGAGGAGGAAACGAATAAAGACAACGAAGCCTGGACAGTGTTTTGTGATGGATCTTGGGGAACCTTCGGAGCAGGAGCGGCTGCTGTGTTGGTTTCACCTTCCAAAGTCAAAACTTGTTATGCGGCAAAGCTTGATTTTAGTTGCACAAATAACATTGCTGAGTACGAAGCATTGATTCTAGGTCTTCGGAAGTTAAAAGCAATGGGAATCAGAAGGGCTATACTTAAAACTGATTCCCAGGTTGTTTCGGGTCATATTGACAAGAGTTGCAAGGCTAAGGATCCAAAGCTTGAAAAATATCTGGATATGGTTCGAAGAGTTGAAGCTTCCTTCGAAGGGTTTTCTGTCAAAAATATCCCTCGAGGACAAAATGAGCATGCTGATTTGCTAGCTAAGTCAGCAGCACAGGGGCTGCCTTTACCTTCGGATGTTTTCTTCGAAACAATAAAAGCACCTTCGGTGGAACTTCTTGAAAGAGCAGTCCTTAATATATCTCCTGTTTTTAGCGAAGATTGGAGAACCGAGATCATCTCTTACCTTCAGGGTAAATTCCTTTCAGATGACGAAGCTTATAACAAGAGGATAGAGGCAAGAGCTCGTCCATATGTCATAATAGAAGGGGAATTGTACAAGCATGGAGTTTGTGCTCCGTTACTCAAATGTCTATCCAGAGCCGAAGGTATAGAGTTAATGAAAGAAATACATGCAGGCCTGTGTGGATCTCACATCGGATCTAGGCCGTTACTTGGAAAAATTTTCCGCCAAGGGTTTTATTGGCCAAAGGCAGCTTCGGATGAAGCAGAATTGGTTCAAAAGTGCGAAGGTTGTCAGAAATGTGCAAAAGATCAAAAACAACCTTCGTCCTTAACACAACTCATACAACCCACTTGGCCATTGCAAAGGTGGGGCCTTGACTTGTTAGGTCCGTTACCACCGGCTCAAGGGAACCTGAGATATGTTGTAGTAGCTGTGGAATATTTTTCTAAATGGATTGAGGCGAAGCCTTTAGCCACAATAACTTCGGCCACCGTCCAAAAGTTTTTTTGGCAGAATATTGTTTGTCGTTTCGGGGTGCCAAAGGCTATCACTGTGGATAATGGGACACAGTTTGACTCCGAAGCTTTCAGGGATTTCTGCGACCAAATTGGTACGAAGATCCATTTTGCATCAGTTAGGCACCCGGAGTCAAATGGACTCGTTGAAAGAGCCAACGACATTATAATGACAGGAATAATGAAGTTAATCTTCAACCAACCCAGGGGAAAATGGCCAGATCAGTTAACCAAAGTGGTGTGGGGCCACAACACAACAACATCAAGGTCTACAGGTTTTACTCCATTTAAGTTGTTATTCGGTGATGAAGCAATAACTCCGGAGGAAGCTAAAACCGGATCAATAAGGATATTAGCTTCGGCAGAATCAGATTCCAAAGCTACTTATTCTATAGAAAAAGATGCTTTAGAAGGGATCAGACTGCAAGCCGTGGAGAATATCAATAAATATCAAGCCGAAACAGTCAAATGGCGGGATAGAAAGGTTCGGCTAAAAAATATTGAGCCAGGGCACTTGGTGCTTCGGAGAGTGGCCAACCTAGAAACAGTGGGCAAATTGCAGTTGAAATGGGACGGACCTTTCTTAGTAGCATCTTCGTCAAGACCCGGTTCATACAGATTGAAGGATATGGACGGCAATGACATTCCTAGGTCTTGGAATGCGGATGAGCTTCGGCGATATTATGTATAATTCGATGTAATTTTTCATATTTTTTATTTTTTCTTTCATGGCACCCTTTTCCTTTCCAAAGGGGGAGAAAGGTTTTTAATGGGGCCAGCATATGTAATTTCCTTTTTTAGTTCTATAAGAGCAAAATCCCCCAAGGAATGTAAATGTAAAAGCTGAGAACGCACCATCGAGTGCCAAAAAGTAAAGGCGAAGAAGCTCCAAAGTCGTTCCTAAGGGAATGCAGAGCTTACAGCGAAAAGTCAACGCTGATTCCGCCAAAAGTAAAGGCGAAGAAGCTCCAAAGTCGTTCCTAAGGGAATGCAGAGCTTACAGCGAAAAGTCAACGCTGATTCCGCCAAAAGTAAAGGCGAAGAAGCTCCAAAGTCGTTCCTAAGGGAATGCAGAGCTGAGGTGTGATTGTTTTTAAGAAAATAATGGCTATGAATATGGCTTCGGATACGTGTTTGGCCATTCATTTGCACATCACATTACATCATAGCATTTGCATTCATAAACATTCTTCTAGGCATATGTAGAATAATCATCTTCATGGCATAAATTGTTGCTTCGGCAAAAGGAGAAAAAGAAAGGGAAAAAAGAGCTTCGTGCACAAAAAAGAAAGGAAAATGTTGTTTTCTATGCTTCGTTGCGTACAAAAAGGGAAGGTGTTTTTTCGCCTTCGGCTCAAAAGAAAATTTCGTCCACACCAAAGCATTTCTCATACATCAATGGAAGGATAAGGATATATAACAAGGTATGAACAGAATTCATTAAAGCCAAGTTTTAGTTACATTTACAAAAGTTATCTCAAAAGTTTCTCAAGTACTGTCTACAGTCTACTATCTAAATCTCCAAGGAGCTTCGGCTTCGGCGTCATTTTTGATCATCAGCTTCGGCTTCGTCATCCTACATGAATAAGGTCGTTGTAAGTCAAAATCAAGCTTACAGGAAAAGGTAAGCACAAGGTATGGTTTCTTACTGGATCAAGGTGGCTACGAGCTTCGTTTCCAGCCTTCTCTCGCCCACCTTTTGTCCATATCATTTTTACAAATCGATTCGAGATACTTCGGGCGAGATCAGGGATGTCATCCAGGATTGATGGTGATAAAGTGAAATTTGGCCTATTGACAATCTTCCCATGATCACAGCCAGCCTTCAGGAAAGCCGCAGCAGTGCCTCGAGAAGCCACCCAGGCACAGAAGTCACCATGCCCAGCTATGACTTCGTCGAGCTCGTCAATCTCCCCCTCAATATGTTCGAAGGTTTTCGGTAGATCTTCAGCTGAGGGGGTGAATTTTTCACTGCTGGCTCCAACTGAGTAAAAAATCTTTCTTAATCGTTGAATGCAGTTGTTGCTAAATTCCAAGCATTTTTCTTGAAGACTTGTCAGTAGTTTTCTCAAATCTGAACTTTGTTGAGCTTCGGCTTCAAGTTTTGCATTAAGATCTTGTTTTTCTCGTTCGAACTGCTCAGACTGGCGGAGAAGCTTCGTGTTCAGTTCTGTTATTTTTGCTTCAGCTTCCGCCAATAAACCTTCGGTTGCCTGGAGCTCAAAGTTCTTTTTCTCGAAAGCATCTGATTGTTCCTTTATTTTGCTTTCCAAATTTTCAATTATAGCTTCGTGTTTCTTATCTTCAAAATCTTGCTGCATTTGCAAGGCTTTGCTCAACAGCATACTCTACACGAACACGACCTTCGTCAGACATGTTTTTATTATTCTAAACAATAAAAGTTAAGGGACAAGTTATTCACCTTGAAGTTGGAGTAAAATAAACTTCCAACGACATGTTGTCGTCGGTAGCGGCTGATGTCTGTTTCTAGCTTCGGGAATCCAATACTCTTGGACAGAGTACTGATAACTTTGGCCCCTGTTTGATTTCGAATACACTCTAATTTCTCATCATCAACGCCTCCGAAGAGGAGTGCCCCAGGTTTGTATCCACATGATTTGGCATACTCTCTAAGCTCTTCTATTTCAGCTTTTGATAGATGTTCTCCAACTAAGTTTTGGAACATGAAGGCTTCGTTTTCTGAAGCTTCATCAGCAATTTCTTTTCCTTTCTTCGACGCTGCGGTCACGGCCTCTTCGGCAGCAGTGGTAGCTTCTTCTGCAGCCATGTCTAGCAGTATTTGATCAATATGTTCAATTGTGCTCTCCAGGTTTAAATCTTCAGCTGAGGCAGCTTCGGCAGCTGCGGCTTCCGAAGGTGCAATTTCAATATCTGTCCCCTCTGCAGTCGCCGGTGTTTTCTGGGCTGAAGCTCTTGGCGGCGTCTTGTCAATTACCTCTGTCACAGTGATAATTCTTTGTTTCTTTGCCTTGATTGTCTTCTTCGATTTTTCGGGCTCCTTGTCCTTCTGAAAAAACTTTGTCAGTTGAGGGCCCAGTGGACTTAGCTTCGCAGGTAAGGATTCAGTCATTACCTTCAGAATTTCCTCAACGACAGCAGCAGAAGGTGATGCGGGGGTTTCTTCTGCTTCGGATATTTGTTGTTTCGGAGAAGAAGCTGTCCTCTTCTTCGGAATTTTCTTCTTTGGTTCTTTTTCTTCATTCACGGCCTCAGTTATCCTTTTTCTTTTTTGACCCCCAGCACCTTTGTTCAGGTTTTCATAATCAGGGTAATCAAAGCCCAAGGCGTCCAACACTCGATTTAACCTTCGTTTCGGACGGGTGCCGAAGGCTGCGGTCATCAATTGATCTTCTTTTTTGGAATAATTGCCAAGTATCTCATTGCACATTGCTTCAATTGTTTCCAGCCACTCTTGGCAAGGTGTTTTAAAGTATTTCTTAAATTTGAAATAGTAAGGCAAACGCACAAGTTCACCTTCTTTCTTTTTCCCCTTCAGCTTCGGCATTTCCCATTCTTTTAAACTAGGAAAAACTTGGAAAGCCAAGAACTCCTGAACCAGGTCTCTTGTACTAATATGCTCTGCAACAATTCTGAATTCATCCATTGCTTTTTGTGTGGTACCGTCTACTGACATGTTGCAGAGAGGCCGGGTTTCTCCGAAGATTAGTTCGAGTGGACTTTGCACGAGCTTCTCCTTGTCATCATTAACCTTGACATAGAACCACTCGGATTTCCACCCTACTGCCCATTTACTCCGATAGCTGATTACAGGAAACTTCGTAGTTTTCCGATAAGCGAAATTGTAGCAGCCAAAATTGTCATGCAATCCATCCTTTCTAGCCTTCGTCTGGTAATGCAGCTCGTGAACCCGGCAAAAGCTGTCCGCAAATGGCTCCACTGCTTGGCTTCGGAGTGCCCAGATATAAACACTGAGCCTAACGATAGTGTTAGGGGTCAGTTGGTGAAAATAGAGACCGAACAGTAACTCTGCAAGGTGGGGCCGCTACACGTTGGGAGATTGAATCGTTTCTCGACAACGAGCTCAGGGAAGGTGTTTTTCAGACCTTCGGCGCTCCGAAGCTTAAGAGACTTTTTTCACGGATCAAGCTCGTTACGAAAAACGATCTAGCACCGCGAAAGGGGCTACTGTTGGGTTTATGCTTCGTCGCCGAAGGTCTTATAGGAAGAAGCGGTCCTCGCCTGAAGCTGTTTGTATAAGATAGCCGAAGGTTCCTCTTCGTGAAGCTTCGGCATTACAAACCGACTTAAAGATAGAATGACCTTTTAGTCCATAAAGGTCTGAGTCAATGTTGTAAGTTTTTATAAGGGGCATACTTGTAATTCCTCACAGGCTGCGTCCTGTGCCTATAAATAGTGAACAGTATTCCGTTATTGTTCACGCATTCTGATAATTGCAATCGCATCTCTCGGAATTCAACCTTTGCCAAGGCATAGGTATTATTGTATTTAATGATTCAATATAATAAATAAATATAATATAATTAGTCTATGATTTATTCACTCATCTTATACCTTTTTGTATTATCTTATAAATGTCTATTGAAGTTTTATTACGAAGGTTTAACTTCGTAATTATATTCTTATCAACCTTCGTCCCAGATCCATTATCCCGAAGGGAATAATGTTTTAAGGACGAAGGACGTTATTATTTAACATTTTATGTTGCCTTGCTCTTGATTCATAGCATTTGAGAGCAAGTCTCCAACAACAACAAACTTCGAAAGATTGTTAAATACACAGTTCGACTAGTGCAGGCCGGTTCAACAGCTACGTGCACAAGTTGAACCACTCTGAACCAATCCAACTGTTTTATAAACTTTAGACTAAAATCTACTCGAAAAGTATTTCGCGAGTTCTTGTGAGAAGTAAGATATAGCTAAGTTAGGATGAAAAGATGAATATGTAAAGGCTATTTCACTTCTAGATAAACTCTACGGAAAAATCTTTATGTCAATCTTGCAAGTAAAAATATCTCAAGTTAAAACAAGCAAGAACACAAGACACAAGATTTAATCCAAGGTTCAGCCACACCACAAAGGTGTCCTACTCCCCGTTGAGGAGCCCACAAAGGGCCGGGTCTTTTTCAACCCTAATCCTCCAAAAGCCGACCACAAAGGTCAAGGCAATCTCTTCTTATCTTAGCTCAAAGAGCGGGTGATACAAACTTCTTGGTGTCGTCCACAAATTTGGAGACTCCCAAGCAACCTCAAAAGATTTTGAAACCTAGGGTTTCAAGAACACCAAGAAAGCACAAGAGGGGTTTGCACAAGCTCAAGTCTTTGTAAAAGAGATGGGAGAGGAAAACCAAATTGTGAGCACAGCACAAACCTCACACCCAAGAGCTCCTCCAACAAGGTTGAATCTTGAGGAAGATTTAAGTGTGAGAGAGATGGAGAGATGAGTGCTTTGTCTCAAGTTAGGTGAGCAATAAATGAGTGAGTGTCCAGCCGTATTGAAGAAGAGAGAGGGTTCTATTTATAGTCATGGCTAAAAAACTAGCCGTTTGACCAGAAACCTCGCCGAAAACCGGTTGAACCGCCCCCTAGGGCGGTTGAACCGCCCCCTGACAGGTCAGCAGACTGTCTGCCAGTCTGACTGGCAGACTGACCTGCAGGCGGGTCAGACAGGTCAGGACCGGTTGAACCGCCCCCTAGGGCGGTTGAACCGCCCCCTGACACCCCTGGCGACCTGACTGCCAGTCTGACTGGCAGACTGCAGAACAGAAGTCAGAGGGTCAGAGACCAGTTGAGCTGCCCCTCAGTACCAGTTCAGCTGGTCTAGACCAGAGAGTTTTGGAGAGAAAACCCCAGCTCAGCTGCCTGGGGGCAAGTTCAGCTGGGTATGGTCAAAGAGGTCCACAACTGAAGTTGAGATTCAGCTGGAGTTGAAAGTTCAACTCAGCTGAAGTCCAGCTCAGCTGAAAAGCTCAGCTGCAGCTGAAGAAGCTCATCACAGCTGAAGTTAAGTTCAGCTGGAAAGCTCAGCTGCAGTTGAAGAAGTTCAGCTTCTTTTCAGCAAGAACACTCTAGGTTTCTCAACCCTAACCATGGTCAACCAAATAATGTTAAAGTGATTTTTGGTTTTCAAAAATAGCTTTTGAATTTGGGGACTTGAGCTATAGCAAACACCTATACCTGTGCGGAAAAGAACAAGGAAGAATTACATCATGCAACACAAGATTTTACATAAATTTTTATACGTCCGTTGCATGAAGTCCTTGGTGCTTCCTTAAGTTCCTATTTCCTTCTAATCATACACTGAGAACAAAAACTGTTAGTACCCTTATTTGTTTTGTCATTAAATCACCAAAACCCTCACTTGGGATTGATTGCACTTACAATCTCCCCCTTTTTGGTGATTGATGCCAAAACAATTAAGGTCAAAAAGATATACATTTGCAATTGAAAATTTCTTTTGAATGATTGTATGTAGATGGCTCCCCCTAAATGTGTGCACGATTGTGAATCCAATGTTTTGACATAATATGTCATGTGAGCAACACATTTAGAGATAGTGACAAAAACCATACTGAATACAACCATCCGAGGGGTGCAAGAGTGTCATAACAGGAGTTGTGATGCACATGACTATCTCTAAATACACATCATTTTACTTCATAGCAAAGTAATCATTACAAACTGATAGGACAAAAGATGATGGCCAGAAGACCATCATATCACTTTGAATAATAACCCAGCAGTTTTATTTCATACAATGATAAGAGGATACAAGCCACAACAGTGGCCAAAACAAAAATAATCCAAAAGAAAACCGAAAGAACCGAAAGAACCACAAACTAGAAGTTGGATTTTCTCCCCCTTTTTGGCAACAAGTACCAAAAACGAAGAGAGAGACAAGGATACATGAATCAATATCCTCCAGGAGGAGGATATGACGGAGGATATGATGGAGGGTATGAAGTGTAGTCAGGGAAGAGGGTCCTCATCACGTCCTCCTCAAATGTGGAGTCCCGAGGTGGCTCATCAGCCGCAGAAAAAACAGATGCCGAAGATGTACGATGATCAGGAGGAGGTGGAGGGTGGTGATGGTAACCAGAGCCGGATGGCCTAGGGTCACCAGGAATGGGTCCCAGACCCGGGTAGGGAGGCGGAGGGTGAGAGGATGATTGACCCGGATCCCCATGGTAGGGAGGCGGGGCAAACTGCTCGCGATCATCAACATAGGCTTCTTCTTCTTCTTCGTCGTCTGCTGACATAAATGGCACCCCATAGGCCTGCTGGTGCCACTCATTGATCTCCGGGGGAGGAGGATGGAGAGGCACGTCAGGCGAGCGAGGGGCAAAGGGCACACCCATAGTGGAAGCTTGACAACGAATTTGTCGTTAGTCTCCCGCTGACGCCTTGCCACCTCATGGACATCAGCAGAAATGTTGCGGCACGTGGAGAAAAACGCCGCAAACCCATGGACCAAGCGAGCACCCATCCCTCGGCCACAACCTCGACCACGACCACGAGCACGTGGCATGGGAGATCCGCGGCCAGGAGAGGGACGCGAGGCAGCGGCGGGGCGAGAGGAAGATGGATGATGGGGAGGCTGGGGAGGTGGCTCAGTGGAGGAGGCAGGGCCTCCAGACCCTGAGGGAGCCCGCTTCGTACGAGCAGCTGGGTTGGAGGAATCAACCCAGTAGGGTACGTAGCGGGAGTGTTTGACTGGTTTTTTGAAGTGGGTCTGGGTGACCACTTCAATCATCTTCATGATAAAGGGTGCATGATGACACCCTCTGAGAGGAGACCAGGAAGCACGGATGATCTCTTCCCAGATCATGTCAAACACATTGATGCGGGCGAGACTGTTTGGAGCAAGGAGGAGAAGGAAGACTCGACTCTCCCCAAGGACGTTCATTTGATTTCCGCCCTTCAGGAGAACGGTCATCCTGGACAAAGAATTAAGGTACCTGTAGTACCTATGCATGTTAGCGGTCGTCCAGAACTCCCGCTCATTAGAGACATGAATAAATTTCGTCTCTTCCTGCATGGGCAGCCTAATGTTATGCACTCGCATGTTGCTGCCCTGAATATCTGCATCAGAGAAGCCCAGAATATGGGCAAAACGACGATAACTAACTTTGTGCCAGTTACCCTGGATGATGAAATACATGACTGGGTAATCATACCCATCGGCTTCCTCATCTACTTTCTTTATCCAGAGGGTGGCATAAAACTGAGCTACCACCTCGTCGTTCCAGGGGTATTCCATGGTCATAATGTTTCTTAACCCCTTTCTCTCTAAGTTTTAGAGAGCTGACGTCATGTCAGCATCTCCCATATTCTCACATCCCTCCCAGTCTATAAACCTATGCCTGACGACTGGGTGTTTCTTGGATAAAATGACAGAATTGTAGAAGTCAGCCTGAAAAAGTTTCCAGAATCGAGGGTCCTGGACACCAGGATGACGAGGAGTGAGAGTAGGATTGGTGAACCTCAGGCGCTGAAGGGTGTCTACTCCCTTCAGAGAGAAGTCGACAGGAGGTTCATGTGGACCGCGGGTGACGTTCGTCGGATGCATGTGCAGTCCGGTGACGTAGAGAGCATCTGGCGCCGGAAGGTCGATGAAGTCGTCGAAAGCCCCATCCTCCTCCTGGCAGGGAGCATACCCAGAGGAAGAAGTGCTACGACGAGGTCGAGAGGCGCCAACCTTTTGGCATCTCCCGCGAGTCAGCTGCGAGGGCATGGAAGAACCCTCTCCATCCATCCTACCAGAGCCACGTCCTCTCTTAGAGAGGGAGCGACGAGGCGGAGGAGAGGGGACGGGAGATTCCTCCTGAATATCGTCCGAGTCGCTGCTAAACTCAATCACGGAAGGGTTGCGACGACGCACCATGATTGGAGAGGTTTTGGAACTGTGAACCGGTTGAGGTGAGTGAGAGAGAAGGCTCTAAATGTTGCAAAGAGACTAAGGAGAGAGTGGTTGGAGTGAGAGAAGAGAAGGGGAGTGTCAAATATATATAGGCAGTTGAGCTGGTCCTCAGGACCGGTTCAACCGCCCCCATGGGCTAGTTCAACTGCTTCTGACCAGTGCGGTGAGAGAGCCAGAAACGGCAGAGGGAAAACGCCAAAAAAAATTCAAATTTCTGACGCAGGATTCTGAAAAGGTGTACTGCAGAGATTCCATGCGCCACAAAAAGTCAAAAAGTTCTGCGCAGATGAGACCAGACGACAAAAGAAAAAGCTGCGCGGCCCAAAAAAAATAATTTTGCGCGAGCAGACTACTGCGCGGATGCGACTGGACAGTAAAAAATAATTCTGCACTGGCTGACTGCTGCGCGGAAGCGACCGAACAGTAAAAAAATAATTCTGTGCTGGCTGACTGCTGCGCGGAAGCGACCGGATAGGCCAAAAGAAAAAAATTCTGCGCGCCCTGCCGCCCTGACACTTCTGCGCGAAAGTGACCGGACAGAGAAAAAAAAATTCTTGCTGCGCGGGCTGACACAGCTATGCAGATGCGACCGGCCAGTCCAAAAAAAAACGCGCGCCCTGACACTGCTTGCTCGGCTGTGACCGGACAGCCCAAAAAAAATCTGCGCGCCCTGCAGCTGAGCGGATGCGACCGGTCAGGCCAAAAATCTGCGCACCCTAACACTTGAGCGCGACTGTGACCGGACGGGCCAAAAGAAAAGATTCTGCATGGCTTGCTGCGTGGCAAAAAAATCTGCACGACTGGAAAAAAAACTGTAGCTGACAGACCTGCGCGGACAGACCTGCGTGGATAGACCTGCGCTGACCGGTCAGAGACCGGTTCAACCGGTCTTCAATGCCGGTTCAACCGGTTTTGGCCAGGATGGTCCTGGTAAAATCTGGTTAAAAGCAGTTGAGCTGAAGTTCAGCTGGCCACCTCCAGCTGAACTAGAAAGTTCAGCTGGCCAAGCCAGTTGAGCTTCAAGTGAAATTTTTTTAAAAAATCTTAGCACTAAAATTCATTCGAATTTTAACATTTCCACCAAGTTTTGAAAGATCATCACAAAGCTTTAAAACTATCAATCAAAAATAGTGAATCAAACAATCTGTGTGTCCGTTTTCAAGTTAAGTTACGAGAATCCAAGATATTTAATTCACTCCTAAGATAGCAAAACCTAGTCTCATCGAGGGGTTTTGTGAAGATATCGGCTAGTTGATTTTTGGTGCTCACATGAAACAATTCGATATCTCCTTTGGCTTCGTGGTCTCTCAAGAAATGGTGTCTGATGTCAATATGTTTAGTTCTAGAGTGTTGCACTGGATTGTTTGCAAGTTTTATGGCACTCTCATTGTCACACAAAAGTGGAATTTTGTTAAACTCACAACCAAAATCTCTAAGGGTTTGCTTCATCCATAACAGCTGTGCACAACATGCCCCAGCTGCTATGTACTCAGCTTCTGCAGTGGAAAGTGCAACACAATTTTGTTTCTTGGAACTCCATGATACTAAGGACCGCCCAAGGAATTGGCAAGTCCTAGTAGTGCTTTTTCGATCTACTTTGCAACCGGCATAATCTGAGTCAGAGTAGCCAAGTAAATCGAAAAGGGAGCCTTTGGGATACCATAATCCTAGGTTTTGGGTGTGAACTAAGTATCTTAGAATTCTCTTAACTGCTACAAGATGACAATCTTTAGGGTTTGCTTGAAAGCGTGCACACATGCAAACACTCAACATGATATCAGGTCTAGATGCACATAAGTAAAGCAATGACCCTATCATTGATCTATATAATTTTTGATCTACAGGTTTACCTTCCTCATTTAGGTCGAGATGTCCATTTGATGACATTGGAGTCTTGGCGTGTTTTGCCTTTTCCATGCCAAACTTCTTGAGCATATCTTGTGTATATTTGGGTTGGCATAGAAAAGTACCTTCCTTGAGCTGTTTGACTTTAAATCCCAGGAAGTATTTAAGCTCGCCCATCATAGACATCTCAAACCTGTTTGTCATTACTTTGCTAAACTCCTCACAAAATTTTTCATTAGTACTGCCAAATATAATGTCATCAACATATATTTGGCACACAAATAATTCATTGTCAACTTTGCGAGTAAATAATGTAGAGTCAGCTTTTCCTATTGTAAACCCATTCTTAATTAAAAAATCTTTAAGGCAGTCATACCAGGCTCTAGGGGCTTGTTTATGCCCGTAGAGTGCCTTGTGAAGTAAATAAACATGGTTTGGCTTCTTTGGATCTTCAAAGCCCGGTGGTTGCTCCACATAGACCCTCTCTTGTAGTGGTCCATTTAGAAATGCGCTCTTGACATCCATTTGATATAGCTTGAAATCATGGTTAGTAGCATAGGCAATTAATATTCTAATTGACTCTAACCTTGCTACCGGCGCATATGTTTCACCAAAATCAAGTCCTTCCACTTGAGTGTAGCCTTGGGCAACCAACCGTGCTTTGTTTCTTGTAACCACGCCATGTTCATCTTGTTTGTTCCTAAAGACCCATTTTGTTCCAATCACATTTTGTTTGGGTCTTTGGTCTAAGGACCAAACTTCATTCCGGGAGAAGTTGTTCAACTCTTCTTGCATGGCGATTATCCAATCCGGATCACCCAATGCTTCTTCAACCTTAAGTGGCTCAAGAGAGGAAACAAACGAGTAAAATTCACAAAAATTAGCTAAACGAGATCGAGTTGTTACCCCTCTCCTGATGCTACCCAGGATGTTGTCCACCGGATGGTCCCTTTGAATGGTATGATGGACTCTAGGATGAGGCACTGATGGTTGTCTTTGTATTTGCTCTTTTTCATCATTCACTTGATCAAGAGGTACTTCACCATTAACACTTTCGTGTTCATCTTCTACCATAGTTGGCATCCTTTGGAATTGATGATTTTCTTCAAGACTTGGATGACTTGAGGTTGATGGGTTTGCTTGGGTGGAGGATTTGTCACCCACCACCTTTGCACCCACATCAACAACCTCATTGGTCATCCACAAAGTTCCTTCCTCATCATCCTTTTCTTGAGGTCTCACTTCACCTATTGCAAGTTTCTTTATGGCCTCACAAGGTAGTTCTTCATTTCCTGCAATGCCATTAGAAACATTCCCTTGCGAGCCATTAGACTCATCAAATGTCACGTCTATCACTATTTCAACAAGACCGGTGGTATTGTTGAAAACGCGATATCCATGCGCATTTGATGCATAACCAAGCAAGAAACCCTCGTCCACTCTAGGAGCAAACTTTGAGCTCTTGACTTTCTTGTTAAGAATAAAACACTTACAACCAAATACTCTAAAACAATCAACTTTAGGTTTGTTACCAGTGAGAAGCTCATAAGCAGTCTTTTTGTAGATCTTGTGAAGATAGAGACGGTTGATTGCATGACAGGCAAAAATTGGCAGGTGTCTTGTACTCATCCAACATGGTTCTAGCTGCTTCAATCAAAGTTCGGTTCTTTCTTTCCACAACACCATTTTGTTGTGGAGTGTAAGGAACCGAGAACTCATGCTTGATTCCTTCTTCGCCTAAAAATTCTTCGACTCCTGTGTTCTTGAATTCCGTCCCATTATCACTTCTCACTTTATTGATCTTGAGCTCAAACTCATTTTGAGCTCTTCTCATGAATTTCTTCAATATTTCTTAAGTTTCACCTTTATCACTCAAAAAGAAAACCCGGGTGAATCGAGAAAAATCATCAACAATGACTAAACCATACTTACTACCACCAATGCTAATGTAAGCCACAGGTCCGAAGAGGTCCATGTGAAGAAGCTCCAATGGCCTCTTTGTTGTGACCACATTCTTTGATTGATGTGGGACTCCATGTTGCTTTCCTGCTTGGCATGCGCCACAGACCCTATCTTTCTCAAATACAACATTTGTTAGTCTAATGATGTGATTATCCTTTTGAAGTTTGGCCAAATTCCTCATACCGACATGGGCTAGCCGGCGATGCCATAGCCAACCCTTGTCGGACTTTGCCACTAAACAAGTCTCAAGCGTCACTTTACTTGGTGTGAAATCAACAAGATAAAGCTTACCCTTCAAGCGACCCGTAAAGGCAACTAAGGAGTCCTCCCTTCTAAGGATCTTCACATCCACATCAGAAAATAAACAATTATAACCCATTCCACAAAGTTGTGAAACGGACAATAAATTGTAGCTTAAAGAATCTACCAATAAAACATTTGAAAGTGATTGTTGGTCAGAGATAGGAATTTTACCAATACCAATCACCTTACTCTTGCCACTATCTCCAAACACAATTTCTTGTGCTTCTTGAGTTAGTTGCAATGAATGAAACATGTCTTTCTCCCCGGTCATGTGATTTGTACATCCACTGTCAAGCACCCAACTTGACCCACCAGAGGAGTAGACCTGCAAAACAAATTTAGGCTATGCTTTTAGGTACCCAAATTGAATTGGGTCCTACAGTGTTAGTTATAGCCTTGGGTACCCACACACTTCTTTTCATGACTTTTCTTTTAGTGTAGGCACCCACATATTTGACAACCAATTTCCCTAAATCCCAAGTCAACATATAATCACAAAGATAAGAGTGAGAAATGGGAGCATTAAATTTTTGTCCACTTGAGGATCCCACTTCCTTCATCTTACTCTTTGTGGAACTCAAGTTTACCTTTACTTGAGGTGACTTGTCATTTGAGGAGTGAATCCTCCCCAAGGCATCATATAGGGTGGTTCCCTCTATGAACTTGGGGGATCTCCACCCCTTATGCACTGTGCTAGGGTTTTCCTTGGATGAGTTGAACCCAAGCCCCCTTCTTCCATTGTTGGGCTTTAGGGACTTGTACTTGGGTTCAACTTTCTTTAACCCATCATTGCTAGAGCATCTTTTCAAAATTCCTTTGACTTTCACCTGTGGGCTATTCTTCCTTGCATGGTTAGTTAGACAACAAGAAGCATGATATTTGGCACAATGTTTGCAAAAATTATCATTTAAGGAGCTAGACTTAGATTCAATCACTAAAGATGAGGCATTGATGTTCTTGCAATTTTCAAGTTGCACTTGAAGTTCTTGATTTTGAACATTCAAGCTTAACATGCTTGTTTCAAGTGCATTCTTTTCATTTGCAAGATTAGCTATAGAGGTTTTCATATTAATTACTTCTTTATCTTTATTCTCTATAGTTATCTTGACTAAAGATACTTCCTTAGTCAAGACATATAGCATTTCATCTTTAGTGTGAAGCAATTTTTGAAGCTCTAGGTTTCTTTCCTTTTCAAGGATAAGCAAGTCTTCTTGAGCATCAAGAGTTGCTTTTCTTTTATCTAGCTTCTCCATTAATTTGGTGATAACATTGTATCCATTCAAGCCAAATTCTTTAATCATTTTATTTTTCATGGCAATTTGTTCATCATCATCATCATTTGGAAAATCATTACTAAATAAGGTTACCTTATCTCCTTTTGCCATGAGGCAAGTTGGAGTGTAGGAGTCGTCTTGTAGGTGTGTGAAGAGTTGCGAGCTTGATGTAGATTGGATGGCCACGTTTGCCACCACTTCCTCTTCCTCGGAGCTAGAACTCTCCTCATCGGAGTTCCATTCTTCACCAATATGAGCTTGACCATATTTCTTCTTCTTGAAGTATCCCTTGGTCTTGCCTCCCTTTTTGAACTTGTCCTTCTTGTATTCCTTCTTGGCTTCTTGTTCCTTCTTGTTAGGACAATCCGCTATGAAATGACCGGTTTGGCCACATTCATAGCATGCCCTCTTCTTTCCTTTCCTTTGGAACTTGTCATTTTTTCTTACAAATTTCTTGAATGTTTTGATGAACATAACTGTGTCTTCATCACTTGAGCTATCTTCATCACTTGAGGTCTCGACCACTTTCTTTGCTTTGTGATCCTTGTTCTTCTTGGGGCTATCTTGTTCATTAGTGATCAAGGCATGAGAGTCTCTTGTCTTGATAGGGGCTTCTTCGGACTCGTGTTGTTGAATCTTTGCAAATAATTGATGAGGCATCATATCCTCATAGTCATCATGATCCCTTATCATCCTTGCAAGACTCTTATCCTTTTCTTTATATGCTCTCATGAATAATCTTGTGACCTTGGAGTCACTCCAATCTTCACTCCCAAGCACTCTTATTTTGTTTACTAACACCATCAACCGATCAAAGAGTGATTGAAGCGACTCACCCTTTGTCCAATCATATCTTGCAAGCTCACTCTCTAAAGCTTCAACTCTATGTCTCTTAGCTTTGGGATCTCCTTCATGTGACATTTTAAGAATATTCCAAATGTCACGGGCATCTTCTCTTCCTTGAACTTTCCGGTATTCTTCCGGACAAAGACTTCCTTTAATAATGCTCACTGCTTGAGCATTGCGATGAACCTCTTGCATCATTTCCGGAGTCATCTCTTCTCCTTGGTCGGGCTTATACATACCTACATTAATAATCTCCCAAAGACTAGGATGCACATCGATTAAATGCGACTTCATCTTGCCGGCCCACTCGTCATAGTTCAACTCACTAAGAGTTGGTAACTTTCCAAGTGGGGCGGAAGAGAAGTTGGGGATAAAATTTCTAGAGTAATCGAATTGAACTTTACTAAATTCGTTACCTTTGCTTTTGGTAGATGATCCCTCGGTATTGAGACTTACCTTGCTCAACACCTTCGACACCAAAAGATCCACTAGATCTTCATTGTAATCAAATTTTCCTTTACCGTTATCTTCTTCGGCCTTTCTTCTTGATTCTTCTTCTTCGGCCTTTTTCTTAGCATCTTCCTCTTTCATTTTGAGGAACATCTTCTCGGCAATCTTCATGGCGAGGTCGAGGACCTTGGGGTCCACTTCCTCACCGGAAGATGTGATGGGGATTTCCTCGAGGAGAGGATCCACATGGTCCCGTTGAGTAGACATGATCATTTCCTCACGCGGTTAAGCGTAAAACAAGGTACGAAGCTCTGATACCAATTGAAAGTAGCCTAGAGGGGGGGGGGTGAATAGGCTAATCTGAAAATTTTCACAACAAACTTCGAAAGATTGTTAAATACATAGTTCGACTGGTGCAGGCCGGTTCAACAGCTACGTGCGCAAGTTGAACCACTCTGAACCAATCCAACTGTTTTATAAACTTTAGACTAAAATCTACTTGAAAAGTATTTCGCGAGTTCTTGTGAGAAGTAAGATATAGCTAAGTTAGGATGAAAAGATGAATATGTAAAGGCTATTTCACTTCTAGATAAACTCTACGGAAAAATCTTTATACCAATCTTGCAAGTAAAAATATCTCAAGTTAAAACAAGCAAGAACACAAGACACAAGATTTAATCCGAGGTTCGGCCACACCACAAAGGTGTCCTACTCCCCGTTGAGGAGCCCACAAAGGGCCGGGTCTTTTTCAACCCTAATCCTCCAAAAGCCGACCACAAAGGTCAAGGCAATCTCTTCTTATCTTAGCTCAAAGAGCGGGTGATACAAACTTCTTGGGGCCGTCCACAAATTTGGAGACTCCCAAGCAACCTCAAAAGATCTTGAAACCTAGGGTTTCAAGAACACCAAGAAAGCACAAGAGGGGTTTGCACAAGCTCAAGTCTTTGTAAAAGAGATGGGAGAGGAAAACCAAATCGTGAGCACAAGCACAAACCTCACACCCAAGAGCTCCTCCAACAAGGTTGAATCTTGAGGAAGATTTAAGTGTGAGAGAGATGGAGAGATGAGTGCTTTGTCTCAAGTTAGGTGAGCAATAAATGAGTGAATGTCCAGCCATATTGAAGAAGAGAGAGAGAGGGTTCTATTTATAGTCACGGCTCAAAACTAGCTGTTTGACAAGAAACCTCGCCGAAAACCGGTTGAACCGCCCCCTGACAGGTCAGCAGACTGTCTGCCAGTCTGACTGCCAGACTGACTGGCAGACTGACCTGCAGGCGGGTCAGACAGGTCAGGACCGGTTGAATCGCCCCCTGACACCCCTGGCGACCTGACTGCCAGTCTGACTGGCAGACTGCAGATCAGAAGTCAGAGGGTCAGAGACCAGTTGAGCTGCCCCCAGGACCAGTTCAGCTGGTCTAGACGAGAGAGTTTTGGAGAGAAAACCCCAGCTCAGCTGCCCGGGGGCAAGTTCAGCTGGGTATGGTCAAAGAGGTCCACAACTGAAGTTGAAGTTCAGCTGAAAAGCTCAGCTGCAGCTGAAGAAGCTCATCACAGCTGAAGTTAAGTTTAGCTGGAAAGCTCAGCTGCAGTTGAAGAAGTTCAGCTGCTTTTAGCAAGAACACTCTAGGTTTCTCAACCCTAACCATGGTCAACCAAATAATGTTAAAGTGATTTTTGGTTTTCAAAAATAGCGTTTGAATTTGGGGACTTGAGCTATAGCAAACACCTATACCTGTGCGGAAAAGAACAAGGAAGAATTACATCATGCAACACAAGATTTTACATAAATTTTTATACGTCTGTTGCATGAAGTCCTTGGTGCTTCCTTAAGTTCCTGTTTCCTTCTAATCATACACTGAGAACAAAAACTGTTAGTACCCTTATTTGTTTTGTCATTAAATCACCAAAACCCTCACTTGGGGTTGATTGCACTTACAATAAGGCCGAAGAGCCAAAGACTGAAGGAACAAAAATGTTAGAAGTTTTAAGCCCTTCGGCGGAAGTAACAATGCCGAAGATACAAAAAGGTCTTGCGACCACTCCTAAAATAAAAAGGATGGCAAGTGTACTAGATGTGCTAGAGTCAGTAAAGGCTTCAAGTTCTATTCCTTTAGGGAAAATTGCCGAGGCTTCGAAAGTGCAAATCGAAGCTAAAACAAGACCGGCCGAAGTTGAAGCTGCAGTGAGCTAGGCTAGTGCCGAAGCTGGGCCTTCAGAGCCTGCTGATAAATAACCCTCGAAAATTGAAGAGAAGGCAGCAGAGGAAGAGGCTATAGAGCAGAGTTTGCCTGAGAAAACTGACGCTCCTGCTCCCGAAGCTTTAAAAGAAAGTATTGAATATATCATTCGTCATGCTTCGGGAAAAAGACTCTCTAAAGAAGAAGAACGAGAAGCTCAACACTATGCCCAGAAGCTGAAATATCCGAAGGGGGCATTAATGTTCAACGGCAGCGGAGAAGAGGATTTTTTGTACTGTCTCCCGGACAACAAAGAGATATCTGTCAGCCGGGAGATGAGCAGAAGCTTCGGATTCCCAACATTAGAAGATGGGCTTTCAGTACTGTCGAAGGATGAATTGGCCGACAGTTTAGCATATAATAGTATAAAGGTGTGAAAATCGTTTTTGTACTTAAAAACGAATTTTTTTCATTTGTTTATACTTAATACTATGCTCTTTTTGCAGGGCTTGATCCTTAGCAATGCCCTTAGGGCACAGAAAAATATCGAAGACGAAGGATGCACAATAGCTCTGAACAACCTTCGTTCGGAAGTAATTGAACTAATGAACGAAGGCCTTGAAAAAGATAAAATATTAATTTCATTGGTGAGCAAAATAAAAGAAGATGAGGCTAGTTCCAAAGCTCAAGCTGAGGGCCAGAAAAGTGAAATTGAAGACCTTCGGAAACAGTTAGCCGAGGCCAAATTAAAATGCGCTGTTGCCGAAGCTGATCGAGATGTCAGTGAGTACTGGAAAAATTATTTAGAAAAAACAGTTGCAGAACTTCGCGCATCAAAAGAAAGATGCTTTGAAAAATCCGTGGAATGCGTAAAAAAGATAAAGACTAGCTTGGCCAACGTGGGCGCGTACTCAAGCGAAGACAACTTCATACGGGGCGACCCTGTGGGCGTAATCGAGTGGATCAGCGGTGAAGCCGAAGCTTTTGAAGAGATTTTGAGTGACCGCGGGGACGTCTGTGCATTCTCTGGTGCGAGGGGAGTTGCAGCCATTTTGGAGAAGGCAGGTTGCGAACATGTTAAAACCTTGGCCTAGGCCGAAGTTGCCTTCTCCATCGACGATACGAAGGACCCCTCGGCCGAAGCAAGCTCAGTAGGCGGAAAAATTTTCACTGATATCTGGGAAAATGGCGGCCGAGGGATGGCCCATGAAATAATGAAGAAGAGAGAAAAAGATATTCATGACGCTCGAGAAACAATTAAAGCAGCTGAAAAAGCTGCGGAACTTGAAAGACGGATATGTATTACTTAATGGCTTTTAACTTTGCTGTTTATTTTTGTGACTTCGAACTAATTTATGTCTTCTACCGCAGCTGAACTATCTCCTCCCCCCGAGCCATTCAACCCACTGGCCGACCCAGAAACAAAGAAAGCTATAGAAATTATTAATATGGTCGAAGCTATTGTAGATGAAGTTGTTACCAAACTGCTGACCGAAGCTGCAGAAAAAGTTCTGAAGGAATAAGAGTGGCTATTGTAAAAACATTTCTAGAATATTAATGTAACATTTGCTGAACTACGGTTGTAATATTTTATGCTTATAGATTTGAATGTAATATATGAATGGTTTGTAATTCAGTTCTTTAAGATGCATGAAACTTTATGTACATACTGTTTTTGAGCCTTCGGCGAAAAAACACCTTCCCTTCTTTTCATGCTTCGTAAAGAAGAGCTTTTATGCTTCGTAAAAATCATCTATACTTTATAAAACATCAATGCTTCGTAAACAATAGATCCCTTTTTCCGCATCAGAACTGATGAAGCTGTAATTCTCAGCTTACTTTGTGCCTTGGCATCTTTTCATTTTTTTGTAAAGCATTGCTCGAAGATCGGCCTCGTTTTCAATTGATGCCATTGATGTGATATGATGTATGATGTGATGCTATACGATATGATGCAATGATATGATGCAAAAAATGATGCTAATGCCGAAGACACATACCCACGCTGAAACACAATATCTGTGCCCCCTTAGGAACCATAAAAAATCTCTTTGCCGTTTATTTTTCGGCTTCATCGTTTATTTTTCGGTGTAAGTTCTGCATCCGAACTTCTTCACCTTCTATTTTGGCGGTATTCGCATTGACTTTTCGCGCTTCGCCTTATATTTCGGCGGTATTCGCGTTGACTTTTCGCGCTTCGCCTTATATTTCGGCGGTATTCGGCTCTGCATTACCTTTGGAACGACTTTTGAGCAGAAAACTTACACTGCACTCCCTTGGGAACGACTTTTTGAAGCTTCGGCAAACTTACACTGCGCTCTTTAAGAACGACTTTTTGTAGCTTCGGTGAAACTTTCACTGCGATTTTTAGCTATGCATTCCTGAAGGAATATCTTCTTTGTAGCTTCGGCATTCTCGTAAGTCTGTGACGAAGGTATATTTCATTTTGACATACACGAAGCTAATACAGGAAATTAAAAAATAACAAGAAAACTAGGTTTACATTGATTGTTCCTTATTAAAAAGAAAACGACAGTGAATGTAAAACTATGCCAAAGGTAGGATATCTCTCAATATATGTGTTTTGATTCTGGAACAGTACTATTAACTGTGCGAGCTTTGGACCCCTCCCTGAAATCTCGCTGCTGATGGGTCTGTTGACTCCCTTCTGGCTGCTTATCTCATGAGTAGGCAGGCTGTAGTGGCGTCGGAGGTGGAAGCTGTGGCCAAGAAACTTGCGACTGACTAGCCGAAGCAACAGAAGCTGCAGGATGATTACCCACATATTCTGGTATGTAGGGTGAATGACACGAAGCAGTGTGCAGGACCTGCTTCGGTTGACTTTACCGGGCTTCGGCTTCTGCAATATCTTTTTGCTTTTGGATGGTGATTTGACACGTTCTTGTATTGTGGCCCTTGTCTTCACCACAAAATAGGCAGTAGATCTTCCTGGGCTGGTCCCCATACCTTCCTCCGAAGCCCCTGGCGCCTCTGCCTCTTGGAGCTGGCGGCCGGAAAGAGCTTTGTTGCTGCCCCGAAGCTTGCGAAGAATATTGCGGCCTCTGCTGTTGACTTCCTCTGTCATCACTCTGGGTGGAGTTGTGAATTGACCTGACGTGCCTCGAGTGGATTCTTCCTCTGAAGCCCCTGGTCATTTCAGAGAACCTGTATGCTTCATCCCTTCTTTGGTGGAAGTCATTGTCAGCCCGGATGTACTCATCCATCTTCTGAAGCAGCTTCTCCAGAGTTTGTGGGGGCTTTCTAGCGAAATACTGAGCAGTAGGTCCTAGACGAAGCCCCTTAATCATGGCTTCAATGATAATTTCATTGGGCACTGTAGGCGCTTGTGCTCTAAGACGCAAGAACCTTCGGACATATGCCTGGAGGTACTCCTCATGATCTTGTGTGCATTGAAACAAGGCCTGAGTTGTGACTGACTTCGTCTGGAAACCTTGGAAACTTGTCACCAGAATATCCTTGAGCTTCTGCCACAAAGTAATGGTTCCTAGCCGAAGATAAGAATACCATGTTTGGGCCACATTCCGAACTGCCATGACGAAGGACTTGGCCATGACAGCTGCATTGCCTCCATATGAAGATATAGTTGCTTCATAACTCATCAAAAACTGCTTCAGGTCTGAATGCCCATCATACATAGGAAGCGAGGTGGCTTGTATGATGGGGGCCATGGAATAGCCTGCAGTTCTGCTGCTAAGGGAGAAGCATCATCAAAAGTAAAGTTATCATGATTAAAATCATCATACCATCCATCATCGTTGAACAAGCCTTCTTGATGAAGCTCCCTGTGTTGGGGTCTTCGATCTTGTTCGTTTTGAGCAAGGTGGCACACTTCTTCAGTGGCTTCGTCGATCTGCCTTTGAAGATCAGCCAGTCGGGCCATCTTCTCCTTCTTTCTTTGTACTTGCTGATGGATTATCTCCATGTTTCTGATTTCTTGGTCCAACACCTCCTCTTGGAGTGTTGGACTAGTGACCTTCCTCTTCTGGCTTCAGGCCTCTCGAAGAGAAAGAGTCTCCTGGTTCGGGTCCAGTGGCTGCAGTGCAGGAGCCCCTGGCGCTGAAGCTTTCTTCGGTGGCATGACAAAGTTCAGTGCTTGCCGAAGGTGGTCGAAAAAGGGTTCACTGGAGGTGGGCACCAATGTTGGGGACTTGTTCTCAAATACTATGAATTAAGAACAAGGCAACACAAGATATTAAATATTAATGCCCTTCGTCCTTCGAAGCATTATTCCCCTCAGGATATAATGATCTTCAGACGAAGGTCATGAAGGACGTACCTTCATGATTGCAGTATAAGTTAATAAAAGAAGAAGCATATGAAATATAAGAGACAATATAAACCATCATATAACATTATTAATTCATTCTTATTATATTATCATGGAAAGACAGAAACAACATTGAATTACAAAAGTACCTTCGTCTTAACAGAAGGCAAAAAGCACAAGCGTGATGCAAAAGCAAGTACAAGTCAGTGCGAACAGTACGGGGGTACTGTTCATCTATTTATAGGCACAGGACACAGCCTATGAGAAATTACAATTATGCCCTTTACATTTACTATTGGCTTATAGAAAAACTTATGAGGACTGAACAACCTTTTCCCTTTTAAGTCGGTTCCCTTTTCTGCGATTTAGCTGAAGCTCCCTTTCGCACAGCTTTAGAGCGACGGCAACCTTCGTCACGATCAAGCTCCCTTTTGTGTATGCTTTTATCATGAATCCGAAGATACCTGTCCATAAACCATGCTTGGAAGACATTGTTAAATTATGTTTTTGTGTATGCTTGATGTTGCTTTGGTTCCCTTGTTGGAAGCCAATGCCATATCCTTGATGCAAGGGTGTCTCCCATTATAGAGCATGCTACGAGCAAATTTAAAAATTTCATTCTCAAGCTCATGCTCGGCAATTTTAGCATTTAATTTAGCTATGTGATCATTTTGTTCTTTAATCATAGCTATATGATCATTCATAGCATCAACATTAATATCTCTAAATCTAGTGCAAATGGTGACATGCTCAATAGTAGATGTAGAACTATTGCAAACACTCAATTTTTCTATCTTAGCATTTAAACTAGCATTCTCATCTCCAAGATAGGAAATTGAATCATTGCAAATGTTAAGCTCTTTAGATAAATTTTCACATTTTTCTACCTCTAGAGCATAAGCATTTTTCAACTTAACAAATTTTTTATTTTCCTTAACGAGCAAATCCTCTTGGCATTCCAAGAGATCATCCTTCTCGTTAATGGTTTCTATTAATTCATTTATTTTCTTCTTTTGATCCTTAGTAAAGTTAGCAAAAAGAGAAGTTAAATCATCATTATCATCACTAGAGCTACCCTCATCATCAGAAGTAGTGTATTTCGGGGTATCTCTAGAATGTACCTTCTTCTTCTTGCTGTCCTTAGCCATTAGGCATTTGTGGCCGACGTTGGGGAAGAGAATGCCCTTGTTGATGGCAATGTTTGCGGCATCCACGTCGAAGGAGGAGTCGATGGAGCTCTCGTCGAAGTCCCATTTCCGCCCAATGTGTGCTTCGCCACCCTTCTTCTTGTAGTATCTCTTCTTCTCCATCTTCTTCTTCCCTTTCTTGTCGTCATACCTGTCATTGTCACTCGTATATGGACATTTTGCTATAAAGTGACTGGACTTACCACACCTATAGCACACCCTCTTGGAACGGGGCTTGTAGTCCTTCCCCTTCCTTTGTTTGAGGATTTGTCGAAAGCTTTTAATGATAAGAGCCATCTCCTTGTTGTCAAGCTTGCAGGCGTCGATTGCGAGTCTACTTAGTGTAGACTTGTCCTTCTTCTCTTCCGTTGCTTTGAATGCAACGGGTTGCACCTCGGGTGTGGAGGTGGCGCCTTGCTCCAAGTTGACAATGTGTTTGGAGTCTTTGATCATTAATTCAAAGCTCACAAACTTGTCAATAACCTCCTCGGAAGACATTTGTTTATATCTTGGATCTCCACGGATTAGTTGCACTTGAGTGGGATTATGAAAAACAAGAGATCTAAGAATAACCTTGACCATTTCATGGTCATCCCACTTGGCGCTCCCGAAGTTGCGCACTTGGTTGACCATTGTTTTGAGCCGGTTGTACGTTGCTTGTGGCTCCTCTCCTTTGTTGGGGACGAATCGACTGAGCTCTCCCTCGATCGTCTCACGCTTGGTGATCTTGGTCACCTCGTCCCCTTCATGCGCCGTTTTGAGGATATCCCAAATTGTTTTTGGCATTTTTCAACCCTTGCACCTTATTATACTCCTCTTGACACAAGGAGGCGAGGAGTATAGAAGTTGCTTGAGAGTTAAAATGCCTTATTTGGGCGTCCTCATCGGAGTCATAATCCTTGTCGCCCACCTGTGGTGCCTGTGCTCCAAACTCAACAATATCCCAAATGCTTTCGTGGAGTGAGGTTAGATGGTGCCTCATTTTATCAATCCACATACAATAATCCTCAGCATCAAAATATGGTGGTTTGCCTAGGGGTACCGAAAGTAAAGGAGCGGGTTTAGGAATGCGAGGATAACGTAGAGGCATCTTACTATACTTCTTGCGCTCTTGGCGCTTTGAAGTGTAGACTCGGCACCTGATGTGGAAGGTGATGAAGAGTCGGTCTCGTAGTAGACCACCTTCTTCATTTTCTTGTTCTTCTTGTCACCCTTCCTATGTGATTTGATGGAGGAAGTGGATTCCTTCTTGTACTTGTCACCGGACTCTCTTGACGGAGTCCGTTCATTGTTCTTCCTTCCCGAGTCTTCGGCCTTGTCACCGGTGGCTATCTCCCTCTTGGTGTGATCTGCCGATATCACTTCAAATCACTTCGAGTTGTTAGACTCTTAATGAAGCACTAGACTCTGATACCAATTGATAATCGCCTAGAGGGGGTGAATAGGCGAAACCTGAAACTTATAAACTTAAAACATGCATTTTTCTCGGGGTCAACGTTAGAAATAATTCGGAGTGCGGAAGATAGTTTTCCTTGCTTGAGTTTCTCAATCAATGCGGATAACTTTGGGAGCCAACTCAATTTAATATGAGCAAGGGAACTTTTAGAGAGAGGAGGGGAAACAAATTGAATGGAGATCAACACAAATGAAAGCGGTGATTTGTTTACCGAGGTTCCGTTCCAAAGAACCTAGTCCCCGTTGAGTAGACCACAAAGGCCGGGTCTATTCCAACCCTTTGCCTCTCAATTGGTCACATAGACCGGTCGAGGCTTCTTCTTAATAACTTGGCTCACTAAGACCCCGCAAGGATCACCACACACTTAGGTGTCTCTTGCCAGCTTTACAAAGCACTTAGAAGAGTAAGAATGAGAAGGAGAAAGCAATCCAAGCAACAAGAGCAACAAAAGAACACAAATGATCCTCTCACAAGTCTCTATGCAATAGAGTTGATTTTGGAGATTGGAGTGGATTGAAAGCTTTGATTGTGTCTTTGGAGTGTTTGCCTTTGCTCTTGCAATGAATGTGAAGTTCAGAAAACTTGGATGGCTTGAACAGAGGTGGTTGGGAGAAATTTATAGCCCCGACCACTATTCTAGCCGTTGCTGTCGATGGCACACCGGACAATCCGGTGGTGCACCGGACAGGGCACTGTTTATTGTACGGTGCGTGCCACGTTAGCAGACCGTTGGGGTTTGGAGCGGTTGGCCGTTGAAGTTCTTTATCTTCTAGCTACACCGGACAGTCCGGTGGCACATCAGACATGTCCGGTGCGTTCTAACTTCATAGCTCTGACTTCTGACTTCTGCACTGTGCGCTTTTTACTGTTCACGCAGTCGACCGTTGGCGTATCTGACCGTTGCTCTGTTGTCTCAGCGGACATGTCCGGTGCACACCGGACAGTCTAGTGAATTTTAGCGGAGCGCGTCCCTGAGAAACCCGAGAGTGGCCAGTTCGAGAAGTGCTCGGCCTGGGCACCGGACAGTGTCCGGTGCGTCATTGGCAGCACCTCTACCTTTGATGCAAATATAGGAAGGTGAAAATGCGAGCACCTCTACCTTTGATGCAAATATAGGAAGGTGAAAATGCCGAAAGCTCAAACCAAAGAGAATTTTAGCTATCATTTCTTCATACACCCCTCTACCTTTGATGCCGGTATGGGCTGATCTCGTCCTCATGACACGTAGCCCATTAAGATGAAGCCAAGGAGCTTGCCGCCATGGTCCTCAATTCGCTACAGCTCAGCCGTCGTGGCTCACTCCTCTGGCGAGCCTGAAAAATTGGCTCCATCGAGCCACCAAGTCTGACCATAAGCGTGAACTCACCCTCCAAATTATAGTATAGTTTTTTTAAAAAAATTAAGTAATATATTTTAAATACTAATATAATATAGAAAGTAGACTAATTTTGTACAATAATCTCAAATAATATAAACTAGTTATTTATGGTACTAACACTGTATGGTAATTAAGATTTTATGTAATAAAATATTGTCGGTCGAGCCATAAGCGAACTCATAAGCCAAGTTGAGCTGACTTGTTCGTTTTTTCATCCATAAAAACAGACTTGGCTGGAGCTTGTTCTGAGCATCGAGCCGCTGCGAACCGAGCTGGCTTGACTTTTTTTTTTCAGGTCTAGCCTCAGTCTCGTTTTTCTCTTATCTCTCATGGATCTATCTAGGCGGTCTCAAGGATAGCAAGCCTGAAAGCTAAGTCGTACACAGTCAGAATGTTAACACACCGAAAACTGGCTGCCAGTTGATCTATGTTATCGGGCATGGTGAGGTGAATCAAGCCCAATAATCGAGCATAACCAACAACAATCTTCCCAACATTCCCTAGCAAGGAAGCAACTACCAAGAATGAAAAAAAAACAAAAAAGCAACAATCAAGAAATATCTACCACCATATAGTGAAGACGATTGAAGGAGGCGCGCATGAAGTTCAGATGGGGGAGGTCGTTATGGATATTTATCCCTGTCCGACATATCAGCTAACACAGTGGGGGAGTATTGAAGTGAATTTGAAAGCTACCCAATGGCTTTTATTCAGTCAAATTGAAGAAAAAAAACTTGGATTACTGTGGCCGAGCTTCAGATAATTTAACCGTAGTTGCAAGAGATAAATTAGTAAGGGCAGATCCAAAGATCACAAACTATATTGTCCCAAATTAAAGCAATTCATATCTGAAAAAAAAACTGGACTCTGTTGCATTACAACGTCTTTTTCCATGCGTGCCTTACATGTATCGGAGATTTCCTTTTCAGCTACTCTCCATCGTCTGCAGGATGCGTGTAATCCAGCATGGTGTGTACGGAAAAGATGATTCTAAAAGTTCATTTCGTAATTCAGTGTGATATCCTGCTGGATATGTATTTCCCAAGACTTCAACCTTGGATGTATTCAAGTGATAGGCTAATAATCCTCGCGTTATTGATTCGCTCAAGAAGATAATCTATCTCTTTGCATGGATGAAACCCAAGGATATCACGATGGTAAATACCTCATCTTCAGGTGGTCCATTCAACTTTCTCTTATGCTTCAACAACCACTTAGAAAGGTCCCTGTCATGCTTTAGAACCCACTTCATCTGACAGCCTGATTCATCAAGGTTCCAAACTTGAACTCTGCATCTTCCCTTGATTGATGCGCAATAAACCCCATTATATTAGATGACTTAGATAAAATTGTGGATAGTTTTCAGTCCCAATACCCGGTGGTGCTTTAATCACATGGTACTTATCACCCGACAAAGATATTCTGTAACATGAAATTAGTTGTTGTTGTTAAGAATGGGAAAATAATTAAACAACTTGATAACAAAAATTAAAACCAAATAAATCAAATAATGATGATGCTTAACGAGTTAGTGTGTACCTCATAACGTAGTCAGTTTGAGAATGCACATACAGCGCTCCTCGCCAGTACACAGCGTTGTGTTGAGCGCCTGGCGAGTATCTCATGCCAGACACTCGGTCCCTATGAAATCACCTTCTCGAGCAAAATACCTTTCCTCCCACTGCCCAGTTCTTGATGAGAACACAGGTAAGATGTATACCGGCCACTCAAATTGTTCTAGCGCATCCACTGAAAAAGGGTGACCGAGACCACCTCGAAGTATGGCGAATCGATCGGATCGTACGCGAGGTACTCGACTTGAAAGGTGTCCTTGATCTCCATGGGCGGGGGTGGGCGCGGCGGCAAGCGAGCCAGCCTTTGAGTGGCCGGATTAAGCACGTAGCCACGCTCGTCGACATTGGAGTCTTGGCCCAGCACAAGACCATTGCAGTGGTCGTCTACGTAGCCCCAGGAAGCGGATGCGGCCTCCTTATGCAGGTAGTCGTGCTTGCCGGAGACGATGCAGTCAGGGCCGGAGCTAAGATTTCGGTAGCTTAGAGCGAACATAAAAATTAAGCCTCCTACGTACATAAAAACAATACTTTTTAGTATACATGTAATAATCCTACATTACGTCGATAACAATTAATATAATATCAAAATATTATACCAAATAAATTTTACGATATCTCAAAAGTTTCTTCTAACATTTCTTGAGACAAAGTCATCAATGAATTGTTTTAAGAGATTGTAGACCTCAAATGGTTCTTAAATTAATTATTTTAGCATTGAAAAATTTCTTATGCACTAGTAGAAAAGAGCTCAAAGCCTGCGGCACGTTCAACTTTTCACTGGCGGTTTCCGTTATCAAACGTCAGTGAAAGAAACAGGTGGGCCCGGCTTAAGAAACCGCCAGTGGAAACCTATTTCCACTGGCGGTTATCTTAACACAACCGCCAGTGGAAATAGGATGTTTCCACTGGCGGTTGTGTAACACCAACCGCCAGTGAAAATTGATTTCCACTGGCGGTTATCTTAACATAACCGCTAGTGGAAACATCCTATTTCCACTGGCGGTTGTGTTAAGATAACCGCCAGTGGAAATAGGTTTCCACTGGCGGTTTTTAAAGCCAACCGCCAGTGAACTGTCTGTTATAAATACCCCTCTTCTTCCCCCGACAGTGAACTGTATGCTCGCAGCCAACTTCCATTGGAGGCGATTTTGGAGGTCCAGATTTCACAAAATACATGAGGAGAGGTTTTGATCTTCATTTTTTGGAAGAAGATTGCTAAGAAAGGTTGGTTTATGTTGCTAATGTCAATTTTTATTCATTTTTGCTCAATTTTAGCCACATTTTGGATCTAGGGTTTCACCATTTGAGAGAAAGTGTATAGCTAGGTTATTTTCTCTATTCCCTCAAATAAAGTTGTTTAATATGGTTAGATTTTGTCTATCCTCTCTCCTTTTTCATGTTTAGTTCTCAAATCAGTTTATCCATGACATTTTAAGTTGTTTAATGAATGGTTCATGTGTTGTGTGGAGAGAGAAGAAGATAGGTTTGGTAATTAAGATTGTTTTTATTAGTTGCTATGAAAGGTTGGTTTAATTATGTTTTAATTGCCAATTATTGTTTATCTTTGTTCAATTTTGGAACTAGGCCTTCACCATGTGTTAGAGAGAAGAGTATGGCTAGGAAAGTTTGGTTTTATGTTCCTCTTGCCAATTTTTGTTCATTTTCCTCAAATTTAGCCACATTTTGGATATAGGGTTTCACCCCTTCATCCTTCCCGACAAGAACTATAGCTCGCAGCCCAACTTCCATTGGAGGGCCAGATTTCACAAAATACAAGGGGGGAGGTTTTTATCTTTATTTTTTGGAAGAAGGTTGCTAAGAAAGGTTGGTTCTTGTGTGTTTATGTTACTTTTTATAGGTGGTGATGGAGAAGACATCCTGGATGTATAACTTATCAAGGCTAGATCCATCATACATATCCGAGGTCCATAGGTTTATTGATGCCGCTACGAACCATGCTTGGAGAACAAAGATAAAACACATATATTGTCCATGCATGGACTGCAAAAATGTTGCTGTATTTAATGACAGAACAAATCATATCTCATCTGGTATGCCGAGGATTTATGAAGGATTACACAATTTGGACAAAGAAGTTGAGAAGCGTATAAAGGATATGAAGAAGGATTTTGAAGCTCGATACACCACCTACATAGGACATGCAATGCTTCAATTTCAAGACAGGGAAGCCATAATGGCCCCGTACAACTTTAAGTAAGTGTGATTTTGCATAAATAAAATTAATAATTTCAATACACATGCATCACAAATTTGATTCGTACAGGGACCACTGGATATGCTTCCTCATTTATCCTAAGGTTGGAAAGGTGCTGGTGGTCGACTCCTTGAACTTCGACCCTTCGACATATGCAGAATTCCTCAGCATCTTAGAGCTGTAAGACTTTTCTATGCATGCATACTTTTATCGATTAAAATTTGAGAATAACATGGTGATTCTATTTGAGATCACAGGGCTTATAGATTCTATAAGATGAGAGGTGGAAAGTACGACCTGTCGAAACAACGCGTGCCACTAGACATCCATTATCACTGGCCGGTAAGTATGTGATTTTATGAATACATATCATACACAATGTTGCAACTAAATAACCAATCTCCCGTTATGTAGTGCCACAAGCAACCACAAGGATCAGTCCTATGTGGATTCTATGCGTGCGAGTTCATGAGAGTGAACGGACGATACATCACGAACCCTGACAAGGTATTATTAGTAATAGTCAAGTATGTATTTATGTCATTAAAGATGCAAATGTGTTATTATTGAGTATAAATAGATGATGTTTATAAAATTCCTTTACAACAATTTCAACAAGGAAACCCGGAGAACTTGACCGAAGCTGCATTGTATGGCATAGTCGAGGACCTCTGCACATTCATATTGAAAGAGGTCATTCCCGCAGAAGGAAAATATCACGATGCTTCCGGAACATTAGCTTTGCCAGAGTTTAGAATACTAACAGAAATTAGTAGATTATCTTTTAGCCGAGATAGTTATTAGAGCTTAGGTGAAAACTTTTGATGTATAGAATGCATGAAGCATATATGGTTGTAAACAGAATACTTTGATGTATATAAATGTATGATAGAATTTAATTCCATGTTGCTTTCAATATCAATATAGATCTATATATATATATGTTTGTGTATGTGTAAATAAATATATATATATAATTCAGTATTGTTTGAAATTTTGAAAAAAGGCGGGAAAACTTCCACTGGCGGCTAAATAAAGAAAACCGCCAGTGAAAAGTGCATTTCCACTGGCGGTTTTATAAAGCAAACCGCCAGTGGAAATTCTATTATCACTGGCGGTTTCCTTAAGAAAACCGCCAGTGAAAATAGAATTTCCACTGGCGGTTCCAAAATAATCGCCAGTGGAAATGCTGATTTCCACTGGCCCCTAGCACTGGCGGAACTGAAAAACGCCAGTGTAAATAGGTTTAGAACCGCCACTATAGAGCTTCTGTGTACTAGTGATGCCAATATGATAGATATCTCTACTAACTATTAAGAAGCTAACGTAGATCACGCGGTGCCCCCGCCTCCCCTTATCCCGCGTCGCATGTACCAAACTTCGGCTGCATGCAAGCCGCACAAGCTGCTGCATGGATGCTGCATGCAAGCATGCAAGCCGCCGCACAACCTGATGCATGCAACCATCTGCATGGCTGCTGCATGCAAGCCGCAGAACCTGCTGCATGCAAGCATCATGTCTCCCTCCACTCATGAAGCGTCGTGGAAACTGAGGGGCTGGCTGCTGTCCGCCTGTCCCTCTGCTGCAAGCCTGCAGTGCTGCTGTCCGTCTGTCCCTTTGCTGCAAGCCTACAGTGCTGCTCAGTTGTTGTCGGCTCGATCGGTTCCCCTACTTGGGCAGGGCTAGCCGGCTAACCCTATGGACTCGAGGCCCGGTTCACAATCTTACTCTTACCCGCTAGGGCGCAGCCGCTGGTAGCATCGTACAATCTACAATTTCCAGTTCGAGAATAAAATTAGCTACACAAAAACCACAAATCCAACAAAATCTAATATGTACTCGCACAAAAACAATTAGCCATATATACTTTTTAATTTAGGTCATCAACCACTATGCACTAAGTAACACTATGCAAGCACTGACGGGGCTGGGTGGGAGGAACCTAGCAAGGCGCCACCCATCGTGTTTCCTCTGAGGCTCTAGGATCATCGTTGTCTTGTTGCATGCACTGAGGCTGAACGCGCTGCTGCTCCTCTGCCTTTGCGCGTTCCCCGCCCCGGCGCGGTCGCAGAACGCGACCACGGCCACGGCCACGCCGGCGTCCGTCGAGGGGTTCAACTGCATCGCCAACCGCACGTACCCATACCAAGCGTACGCGCTCTACCGCGCCGGCTTCGCGGGTGTGCCGCTCGATCTCGCGGCCATCGGTGACTCGTCACCTACGTCATGCAGCCCGGGGACACGTACGTGTTCGTTGCCGCCGCCTTCTTCGTCGCCTATCCACGGTGAAAGACATGATGTGGCGGCCACCTATGCATGCACTGAGGCTGAGCGCGCTGCTGCTGCTCCTCTGCCTGTGCGCGTTCCCCGCCCCGGCGCGGTCGTAGAACACGACCACGGCCACAGCCAAATTTATTCAACTAGATGGAGCCGAAGGCTGAAGGTACAACTGGTGATAAAACAATATATGATTTGTGCATCAATATGTGCTTCAGCTTGTGCAACATAAGACATGTTCGAAATTTAACTATCTGCGTGCGGTTATTAATGTCTTAGAAATTTTAACTCTCGTGGCAACGCACGAGCACATATCTAGTAATCAATAAGACTCGATAAGATACAGAAACATTAGAATACGAATCCATCTCATTGACATACTCAAATATCTCCATAGAAAACATAGATGCTTATGAAAAGCTTAATTTTAAAACTCTCAACTTAGATATTAGATTATTTAATTTAACATTAGTTATTATATTAGCTATACAATTAACTGCAGCAGATATAGTGCCCTAGAATTTAGGGGCACTAGAGCCAACCCTGGATGTAGCCATGTAGGGCCGTGCGAGAGGGGCGCGAAGAACTCGGGAAGACTGGAAGTTGATGAAGAGAGCCCATCTACCGACAAAGGGAGGAGATCGACAAAGGGAGGAGATCCGCCCGCAGCAGGTGGCGGTCGTCGACGACACGACGAGCCACGCCTTGCAGACGCACCTGCACGCGGCGAGGCCCCGGGTCCGGACGCGGCAGAGCACGTCCGCTAGCACGCCGTCGGGCAACAGCGCCACGCCCTGCAGGTCCCGGTGATCCATCGCTTGATCGATCCGCTCGACGCGCACCGAGAAGCAGCGAAGCAATTGAGGATACCAACTCCGGCTTGGATTGGGAATTCGGAATATCAGATAAGGGGTTTGGATCTTCTTCTTTAAAAAGAAATCGAATCGGATGCAATGTATTCTAGGGTTTTCAAGGGATCGGTCACTCGGCAGTTTTAGCAATCATATTCTCCGCCTCATGTACTTCATGAAGCAGATCTACCCAAGTCTGTTTCGATGGCATACATGCATCGTAGATCTGAAACTTTTGGTGGAGCCATTTGGACCGGGCCGGTTTGTCCTCTCGTGAGCAGCTGGTGCTATCAGATATTCAATCTCCACGCTGGGTCTACTCCAACCCCGTCCGCGCAGCAACCATGACATTCTGGGTATATCCAGACCCACCACATATCTTGATGTTTAGAAATATAAACAAAAATTATATAAAAAATAGTGCAAAGCAAGCACTCGAACCTACGTCACTTTACTCTAAATTTAGAACTAACTAGCAGACTACACGTAACTTAATATTTAAAAATAAATAATAATTATATTTAAATAACTATCTTAATATTTATTTATATGATATATAAAAAACGTAGCAAGATATAAGTAACTGGATAGTTTATTTTGCTGTCGATTAACTAAAATTTGGCTTGATGAATCATTCAACTAGTCTCTTTAAAATAGACGTATACTTTGAAGTTAAGCTAGATCCCTCGTATCAACTACTCCCTCCGTATTAATTTGTAGGGTTTACACAGCTTTTATTATATATCTAAACATATTGTATATCTAGGTGCATAACAAAATCTGTGTCTAGAAAAGACAAAATCACCTATAATTTGGGACAGAGGGTAGTAACGAAGGCATAACACACAACAAAAATGGTGAATAATGGCATTTCCATTATTCCATATATAGACACTCGTTTTGGCAATGCTGGGCCTAAAACCGTCCAGGGGCCTGTTTGGTTCAGCTTTTTTCTGACCAGCTTTTCCGAGAATCTAGCTGTGGGGAGAATCTGGCTGTGTAGAGGATCTGAATATCATTAAGATTACGTGCGGATGAAGATAAAGTTGTCCATGGGGCTCAGGATCTATAAAGTGACGGATTACTACTATTGCGACGACTCAACCGATTATATGTTTATGTTGATTTATAATGGTTTTTACCCAAACGAATTTTATAGAAGCTGATTGAAAAGTTGAGTGTTTGGCAGTCCGTAGCAGCTTTTGGTGGCCAGAAGCTGCCAAAAGCCGAAACAAACAAGTGCCAGGTCCAGCCCGGCGAATCGGTAAGTCAAATCCACATCCACATCTAGTCAAACATCATATACAAGGGTAAGGTAAGATTCATATGGAAGCAGAGATGAAGTCAAATCAAGCACTCACCGTGCTTGAAGAAGACGGAGAGACCGAAGTCCGTGGCCTTGAGCGGGGAGTCCTCCTTGTTATTGAGGAACAGGAAGTTCTCGGGCTTGAGATCCCGATGAGCCAGGACATGAGCTTCCACCCGCCGCCGTGACACACAGCTGCAACCTGCAAAACGCCGCCGGCAGGAACAAGAACGTCCAACCCCTGCAACCTGCTGTCGTGACATGCAACCGTACAACGCTACCGGCAGGCACAAGAACGCTTAGCAGTGGCGGACCTAAGTTTTTTTTGTCTATGGTGTGCCATAACATTTTTTTATATACAGTTCTTTATTAATATATATATATATATATATATATATATATATATATATATATATATATATATATATATATATATATATATATATATATATATATATATATATATATATAGTTCTGAGCTCTGTATAACTATTGGAAGCCCCGACCACACCATCGACCAGGTGTGCAGATCGCACCGGACACTTTTTGTCTTACTGTACCTAACTGCTTACGTCAAATTGTAATACGTGTTATGCTAATTTGTGTATCAGTTTATACACTTATGGTATGCGCATGTTCCGGGCATCCGGGCCCACGAGAAGATTGTGTTCCTGCAATCTGGGCAGCCGTACTAGTCCCCACACAATTATTGGTATTACGATGATTTATGTTTCCGTTTACGAACCCGTAATGCACGTGTCGGTCTATGGGCCTTTGCGTTTATGTGTCTCGGGCCCACGATTCTATCCACTTCTCACGGCAGTTATTCAGCTCACCTTCCCCGAAAGGCACTCGGCGGCCGAACCCTAGCATTATCGCCCGCCGTTGCCTTGTTCTTCTCCACCGAAGAGACCGAGCCGGCTTCGCTCCACTGCGGCGGGTGAACCCTAGGGGATCTCGCCGCCGTCGACTTCTTCGTATCCAACGCAAAGACCAAACCGCTGTCGCCTTCAGCTTCTCCACCGCAGAGACCGAGACCGAGACCGAGCCGCCGTCGCATTGGTCTTCCCACCGCAGAGAGACCGGAAATCGGGCGGTCCTCATTCCTCTCCACAAACCGGTTAGTCCTCTACCGCCATCTCCTTCATTTTCTCCGCCGCATTCTAGTTGTCGCCGTCATCTTCTCCACCGCAGGGAGACTTCGTCCTGTTCGCCCAACTCCATTTGAAGGAAGTGCCAAATAATTGAATTGGAGGAGCTGTTATCAGTAAGTCCTGAATCCCTAACATTCTATTTGATTCGTTGATTTTATCGTTGTTCTACATTTTAGTTCGGCAGATTTCATTGCAATTACATATAGTTACATCCGGTTATTCGTACTGACCATCATTTAGTTATTGATCTGCATATCATATTTACACAAATTGTAGCGTAAATCAGTGTCACCTTATAGTAACTCAATCGTTTCATATATCAAAAAACAAATCAGCGTAAATTCATTATTAATTTAGCGTAAGTCATTTATGGCCAGTACGCAAGAAAGAACCCAGATGTCGTATTTGGTAACCTAACGGTCATTTGTGGTTTGAACGTTGTCGTGGCTTACTGCATTAATTTGCTGTTGCATATGTGCAGAATTAGTATGGTCTAAAAGGTTGTATTTATACGTTTTATATGTATGTGTGTTGTTTGTTTTGGCAGGAAAATCATACATGAAGAACGTAGACTGACCTCCGTCTAATCCAAAGCGCATTATAATCCAGTCTACTCAAGAGTGCTTTAGTGTCGACATACCCCGTGTTCCGGCGAACACTGTCAGTCACAAACCAATGCATGCCGGTGATGAGGACGATGAATTTATGCCAGTGAAATTATGTTATACTGAGTGGTCAATTAAAAACTAAGTTGTGATTATGCAGATGTAAATGTTTTACATTATTCATTGTTTACATTTTTACAACAGAGGCTTAATGTTAGATGCAATTCCCAAGATGTTATAGTAAGCATCTAGATCTTAAATGGCAGACAACGTCAAGCTATTGCACGGAAGGGGTTCTCCAGTATACTTGATATGAGAGTTGATGCGCTTGGCAGTAGATCACATTTATCTTGGCTGATGGAGAAGCTTGATCATAATGATATGACAATTTGAGCTGGCCCAGGGAAGGAGCTAAAAATTACAAAGGAAACGGTGCACCTTATATTGGGGTTACCAAATGCTGGTGGAGGAAAGCCATTAGGCATTGATGAGGCTGTTGCTGTAAATAATTTAAGGGCTGAACTTGGTTTATCCGAAGAAGAATTCGGTGTTACAGCTCTACAAGATCGTTTAAGGAAAGGATTTGACGATGATCTAAACATCAGATCCTTTTTTCTGATACTGTTCAATAGGTTGTTGTTCCCTACTGCTAGTTGGGGAATAACTAACCATAAGGTTCTTTTAACTGAAGAAATGGGCCGTTTCCATGAGATGGACTGGTGCGAGCTCATATTCAATGATTTATGCCAAGCGGCCAAGAAGTGGCATACTAGGAGCGTTACCAATGTGTCTACAACAATTTACGGATGCTCCATCGTCATTCTGGTAAGCATATCACCTTATTTTGTTTGTTTTATGTAGACAAATTTTGGTATGCAAATATCATCTACATTAGATTATGATTTTTATGTGTCACAACGATTCATGTTATGCTTTTGTAGTTGTACTATCTGGATCATCTTCATGACTCAGCTGCACCTCAGAATAAGCGTGGAACTCCGCGCATAAAATATTTTGATAGGAATATTATTCAAGCATTGACAAAAGCTGACAAGGGCAAGATACGCCAAGGACAAGAACCATTTGGGCATTGTTCGGTAATTTTTTATACGCATCTATTATATTTTTTATTTATTTATTTTGGCTTATATATGGTACATGGATAGAGGTAGTTTCGTTTTAATGTCCAAATGAAACTCTATTTTATATGTGTGTATCAGTTTGTACTCCATCTTACACGCATTTTTTAGTTCCGAAGCAGCACAGAGACCTGCTACACAGCTGTACCACCTGTTCAACCACAATTTAAGGCAAGCTTTTATCTATAACTTTTTTGTCTTAAAATTTCAACATAATGTTCAGTTATACTTTATACATTTATTTAATAATATTCATTTTACAACACATAAGGACAGGACAAACACTTTTGATGTACCGCGTCCTGACCTATGTGGACAACACACCATTCACATCGAACTCCCGCTCATCAGGGATTTGATATCAAGCAAGCTGAACCAGCTTCCATCCCGCCACCGCCTGGGATTCATAGAGAAGCTATCACATTATGGTACGGAGGTTGGCAAGGCTTGTTCAGTGATCAAACAGACTCTTCAGCAGATTGTTGAGAAACAATACAATCTATCTGATGTTTTTGGCGAGTTAATTGATGAGGTCCTCCGTGCTGAGTCAGAGGACAATGACGATGGTTATGATGTGCAGCAACCAACTAAAAAATCAGATGATATTCTTCCCCATTCGGCAGGCTAGTCAGTTTTATGGTCTTTACGTTAATCTAAACAGTTATACAAACACTTTCAATATCGTTATGATGCCATTATTAAATCGATGTATTTTTTGCTTAAATGTTACGTAAAGAAGGATGTACGGGTCCGGACACTCAAACTGTACCGGATATGTCTACTCCAGCATCCCAGCATGAGACGCAGTTGACAGACACACAGGTACATGAATTACTGTTAAGGCAACATCATATTCGTGTACTATTTACAAAGTTGCCTGGTAAAGTTGATATTGATCCACTGGTTCATACAAATATAATGAAACATACCAAAACACCTACAACCCCGGTGGTAATGTTTTTTTATTACTTGTATTTTCCTTGAAGGTTTGTATTCATCGTTTTATTTAAATAACATATAACCATTACATTTATTTCAGGGTCAACATGGTGACGCTGGCAAGAACATGCCGACCAACACAAACGTCACTCCTCAAGCAACACCAGAATGCTCATTCAACATACCACATACGGAATCTTGCTCGCCGATATTTGATGTGACACTGCAAATAAATGTATGATTACACCCCCTCGTTGTTTTTCTATATAATTATTAGTAGTTTCTAAACATCTAATCCATTTATACCATAATTGTTAGTATCCCGACAGTGTCCACCCGGCGGCACAAACAGATCTCCCCGACAGTGGCCCATGTTTTGATCAGACTCCATCTGAACATGTCAGCTCAGTAATATTCATTTTCATTATAATTGCCAAAACTGTGTAGAGATTGAAATCTTTTCATATACCTTTTTTAGGTTTCTGTTGAAACCGATCAAGATATAAACACTTCTCAGGTTGACCAGGTTTCACTTGATTCGGATATACAATGTGTGTTAGCTCTACGCGACTACTTGTGTGGTACGCAATTTGACACCAGCAGGTATAAAGTCCAGACAAAATTAAAATTTGTTTATATCTTGGTAGTTGCACGCGACCTCACTAATTGTTATCAAATTTTCCACAGGAACATAATAGATTATGGTGAATATTGTTCGACATGTGCTGATATATATGAATCTTTCGCCGATGGGAAGTGCCTCGACAATGTGTTCATGCAGTGCTTCATTCAATGTGTTGATGATGATGCCAAAAATCAGCAGCCTTGCATGAGTTCGAACAGATTAATTCTTGACGTTAATGTTGGGGTAAATTATCGTAACATACCTATACCATATTCATATACACAATGGTATCCCAAGTATACTGACTCCATTCATTTTGTTTATTGCAGTCACTACTGAACTTTGAGGAATAGGAACGACACAGCCGAAACCCACAACCTTTTGGTGAATCTGTACTGCACACACTTCTCGACAATACATTGCCCGATATAGACGAATTGGATAAATGCAAAGCGGTAACAATCGTATTACATTTTACAAACATAATTTATGTTAAATGGTACATATCACATCATCATGCATAACCATTTACGTTTATGTTGATCTTTATGTTTTTTACACGGTCAGATCATGATTCCCATGGTAAGCAGGGGGCACTGGACATTGTATGTTGTCAATACAGTCAAACGGTGCATTCACATTTTAGATTCCAATCCCTATGGGCAAACACTTGGTGGTACTACTTGGAAGGATTACCATTTTGCCCAAATGGACTTAGGTGGCAGGAAGTTACCATGGGCTAAGGTTATTATGAGTAGGTTAAAACAAAGCCCTACAACATGTACGGCCTAGGACATGCTTTCCCAAATTTGGCAACTTCACAATTGACTTGTCCCCAAACTGTCCTCCCATGGCAGCAAGATCCAATGATTGTGGGTTTTATGTTATGGGATACATTCTCTTTTATTACTGCGTTGAAGGATCTCTCCGGTCAGACATAGAAGCAGTACGCACAAATTTATCAGTTCATTTTATAGTTGGCCCAAAGCAACATATGGTACACATGTATATCTAACACAATTTTATTGGCTTGCAGGGCAACACTAGGGAGATACGGTCTCTTGCGCTGCATTACATTACATTCCATCGCAAGAACAAAGCCATATCGCTGCTTGAAGACATCCAAAGATTCAAGGTCTAATGGATGTAGTATAGTTTAGATATGTAATATATTGTGTATACAATGGTTCCATAAACTTCGGCTGAGTTATGTGTAGAGATGGCAACGGGGATTTCCCCGTCGGGGAATGGCTTCCCATCCCCGTCCCCGTGGGGAGGAAAATTCCCCGTCCCCGTCCCCGCGAACGCTCACGGGGGAGCTTTTTCTCCCATCCCCGTCGGGGAATTTATCCCCGTGGGGAACCCCGCGGGGAATCTATCCCCACTAAAAGTACAATATTTAAAGATAAATTTAAATTAGTTGTATCAAATTAATACAAATTTAATAAACAAGATTGAAAATTACAAGAGACATATACTTTAGAGTTTAGTTTGCTATTTTATAACATGTCATACATTGAGTTTTTTACTATAATTCTAACAAATAAATTGACTAACTTGAATAAAAAAGTTTCATGGGACGGGTACACGGGGAACGGGGACGGGGGATGGTTCCCCGTCCCCGTCCCCGCGAACCTGACGGGGATTAAATTTCCCCCATTTAGATCCCCGCGGGGACTAAATTAGTCTCATACCCGTCCCCTAATAGGGGAATTCCCCGCGGGGAATCGGGTCCCCATTGCCATCTCTAGTCATGTGCGTATACTATGGCAATGACGGTAGACGTTTCTTATGTTATGCCAATGACAACTTGGGGAACAATGATGTCTAAACTGGAAAACTGTACCCTATGTGTTTTATCTTCATGTGTGTTTTATGCACTTGATTCTGCTAATTTTTTGTACAATTTTATGCTGTCAACAACATCGTGTTATGCTTATTTTGTCTTAAGTTTATGATATAAACATCACCGTGTTATGCTAGAAACTAGGGGTGGGCATTATAAAACCTAAACCCGAACCCGAATCCGAACTCGAATAGACCGAATCGAATTATCGGTCTATTCGGGTTTTCGGGTTCGGGTTCGGTTCCTATTTGTGCTATATTTCAGGGTATGGGTTCGGGTTCGGTTCCTAACCTTTAAAACCCGAATAGATCGAATAACCCGAAATATAAAAAAGCTCTTAATATATGATGGTATTATTATATGATTTATGAACTTATTAGCTAAAAACTGTGATATCATCTTAAAAGTAGTATATATATCTCAGTATGCTATTTTTTATAGTCACTTGTTGTAGTAATAGTACTTCCAATTAATTATTAATTGTATAAATTTTAACAAAAGATAATAGTCTCTCTACTATTCGAGTCTATTCGGTGGACCGAATAGACCGTACCGAAATTATGGGTCTATTCGGGTTCGGTTCCTAAAATTATTTTAAAAATTTCGGTTTTCATTTTTCATAACCCAAAATTTCAAAAACCCGAATAGATAGAACCGAATTACCCTAATAGACCGAATGCCCAGCCCTACTGGAAACATATCTTTGTACAATTATAAGCCTCATAGTGTGACAAGTTTATGCAATAAACAACCCTGTGTTATGCATATTTGAACATAAATTTATGCTAGATATGTCAACGTTCTATGCTATAAAAACCTCGCTGTACAATCATAAATCTACATATCTGAATAATGCTTACGATAACTTTCACCTACGTTTATGACATTATGTGTACATATTTATGATGTTGTCGGTGCATTGACAATTTAACATACGATTCACATTTACATCCAGAATATAATTTTCAACTTATATTTCCAGCATACTGTATGTCGTTCATTCATTTGCATCACTGGTTACAATGATAAACAAGCCCATTGTCTCATAAATCTTTTGGTATTCTACTCTCTACTAGATGAATCATCATCTCCGACATACATTGTTCGTTTTTTGATGTTGATGTCTCATTCCACTGTGGTGCTGCACCTCTGATTTTGTTCCTTGAACCAGGAGGCCGTCCTCGCTTACGTCCAGATAGGTTAGCCAATCGAATTCTATTATCCTCCACAGTTAAACACGTACGGCTGTTGTGACCATCAGCGATGCCACATTTTTGGCACTTCCTGCTCATCTTCTTAGCTCCTTTCGCACCCAATTTAAGAACTTGTTGCTCACTACTTTTGATCGTTCTACCCTTAGGCTTGGCCTTATCTGGTCTTGCTAAGTTTACACCTTCCATATGAAACTCCAGTTTCTACAAATCAAAGATATTAAGTCAGTTTTCATATTCACATACTCATCATATACTATAGCAATGTTATTACCTTTCTAGCTTCCACATCTGTAGCACTACTATCAACCAGACGCATATCAGTGTTATGTTCCAATGTTAATATCGGCATATTACATTGATCATCGTTAGCATTGCATTCATTTGTATTAGACCCCATTACAATTTCCTATGAAATAACACAAACTCCAGTGAAGACACAAATGTTATAGAGCAGCATAAATAATACATTATAAAAGTATGTTGCATACCTCGTTCCCATCATCTAAATTGCGTAAATTATCTCTAACTAAGTCTTCTGTTTCATACGCTTCGACCTATATCATTTAAATTACATACATGGATCATTATCGACATTTAATAATTGTGTATTCATAATAACACGATGTGTGTACCTAGATGTCATCGCCAGCACTGGTGCCTCAACTCTCACCAGTACCTATATCAGGCTCCACACGCATCAATAACCCTAATAATTCGTCCATCATCTCTAGGGCTTTATCATTCCTAGCTTTAGATAGACTTGCATGGTGTACTACCTTCATTGCCTTTTTAAGCAACATCTTCTGTCTATATGATCTAGTTTCTCCATCTTTTCCTTTCAAATTCCTATCGTCTCTTGAAAAAGCCACATCTTGTCGCGCAGAGTATGTGTATCGTTGCGAAATATACTCACTCGAGATCCTTTCAATTTGGAGGTGCATGAAAGCGCGTACAAGATGAACACAAAATAGGCATATAATTGATTAACCATACAATATGTCATATATTATTTGCAAACAGTGCTATATTCGTAATAATTAATCATTTCATATAGAAATATTCATTTAATATAACACACCTGTATGCTCCCAATGCTTGCACTCACATGAATATTTCCCGGCATCCACATCAGCCCTTATTTTGAATTGTTGTTGTCCCCAAACAATTTTATTTGATCTTGTAGTATGTTTTACCACCCAATCATTTACATCACCCTCTGTTTCACGGTCTATTCAGTATGCAGTTGCATATTTTACGGTCTCCTGGAACCTTGTCATTACAGCTCTAGTGTATGCCCTTGCAACTCTTATTTCAAACATATACAATGTTGTTGTATCCTTTTGACCCTGCAAATTACACAATACATTATTAATACCGGTTTGTTACAAATAGCATAAAACATATGTTTTCCATTTTTTTCACTTACCATGCATCCTAGTGCCTCTTTGGCCTCTTTCATCTTCCTACTATGCAGGAGCTTCATCATTTACTTTGCAAATTGATGAAGCGGTGTGTTTGCATCCATGTGGGCACTCTTCACCAGCTTGTTCATGCTCTCGCTTCGTTGTGGAGAGACCATAAGACCACAATAGTCTCCTTTGAAAAATGCAGGTACCCAATCTTTACGTATTTCATACAATCTGACAAGGGTGTTGTTCTCGTGTAGCTGGAAATCATTGAGCATCATTTGCTAGGCAGCCTCGAACTCCATTTCATTCAATGGATGATGTATTATAGATTGGAACCTTGTTTTGAAATCCATTTCCTCAAATCTTGCATACAATTCATTCGAGTGGGGCATATACCTGTTTTGCAAATGCCACAAACACAATCGATGTATTGTGTTTGGGAATACTCTGCCTAGTGCGATTGGCATAGCAAGGTCTTGATCTGAAATCGATAAATTTACATAACATTGGGCAAGTCAGTATGATATCATATAATACATGTTTAATCAATATGACCATTTATTACAACATATCTGTCAACATCACTCATGGTCCGTCACATCCCATGCATGTTTTGAACGTATTGAAGACCCACTCGAATGTATCAATTGTCTCGTCTCCTAGTAAAGCAAACCCAAATATTGTGCATTGTAGGTGGTGGTTCGAGCCCACAAACATGCCTAATGGCTTATCATACATATTAGTCTTATGTGTAGTATCAAAGGTAACTGCATCAGCAAATCAATGTACTCGGCTTGCTGGCTAGCATGGGACCAAAATATGCTTAAAATCTTCCCTTCTTTGTCCAGTTGAAAGTCAGAAAAAATTGTGGATTATCTTTCTTGCATAATGAAAAAAGATAATAGCTTCGACACATCATTTGCATTTCTTTCCCTTTTCCATGCTTTCTTCCTGTAAAAAATGTAATGATTATGCACTACATATTTTTAACACATGTCGATTGTTTCGGTAATATATAATACCATTATTGTCAATGCATAATACACTTACAGGTTACTCATGTCCTGCACGGTTATTGGAACGTTTTCTGGACCACCATGCATTTCTGAAACAAAATCCATAATGCAATGTTGTGGAATCCTACTTTCTTGCATCGCACTAAGGAACTCCATATAATCACGATCATGAGTTTTGTTGCATTGCAATTGCCCTTTTTCTGTATCTTTCTTCAAGAATTCATGATTATGCTCATAGTTTACCAGATCAATTCAGACGGAAATAACATTCTCTTTAGCATCATCATAGATTTTTTAAAGTTTCATCCCAGCCTTGCACTGTGTTCGTTTTGAACATGTGTTACGTATCCTTGGATTTCCAGCTACCCTTTCAACATTCTTTCCTTCCATTGAACAATTCAACCATTTACAATTCTTCCGCTCCCTGTATTTCTTCAACGGAAATCCAACCTCATATGCATATTGACTATACAAATTATACGCCTCGTCCACGTTACTAAATGTCATACCGACTTTAGGTATCAATCTTATATCAATATTGTCCAGCTGTGCACAGAAATTTAACATTTACCATTCAATAACGAACAAATTTAACGTAATATAGGTACAACATTACAAAAAGTATGTACATAACTAATATTATCATATTTGAGAGAACTTACATGGCTTTGAAGAATATGAGGTGTGTCCTGTTCATGCGCCCTAATATGTCTCATGGGGATGTTTTTATCTGCTCCTACCATGTCTGCCGATCTTGTGTTCTCATCAATATGTCCAGGTGCCCTCAACGCCGCCGGGGGAGTAACAGATACACCCTCTGTGTATCCGGCGATCACAGACGCTACAGGTTGCATGTCCATTGAAGTAGATGTACCTGTTGATCTATGCACAGACGCTACAGGTTGCATATCATCGCCAGCACCGGTGCTGGCCATTCCCTCGCCGTTAATCGTCGCTCAAACATGCCCGGTGTTGTCCCTTCCGCCGCCGTTAACCGCCGCCAAGAACTCACGGATACGATCGTGGATCTACTGCGGCTGTACAGGAAAGGCTAATACAAATCTACGCCAAAGTCTGTAAATTAAAATTGATTTCCTTGTACCTCAAACTGTAATTGTCCCTTTTATTTTCGCGATTGTGCAGCACGTCTTTCCTTATCTCAAACCGATCAAGATTTACATATTGCATGGTTTATGCTATCAAGTTACACATCTTTATGCAGTATTGTCTCACGCGTATCATCCGGGATTCATGGCTATCGTCTGCATGACTGACGCAAGCACGCGGTTGCTGGGTCGACCCGCGTCCTGGCTGGGGCTTCCCCCACTAATGGAAGCCTATATATATCTATATATATATATAAATATATATATAAACGTGTGTGTGTTGGGGGCCTTCGTCTTCTGAAGGTCCTCAAAAACATGATTTAACAATGTTTCTGGAGTATAATACATGAACAGGTATCTTCGGACTCGGATTAGAACCACAGTGTGAGAAGCACAAAGAATACAAAGGTTGACACAACGCCGAAGCTACGCGCAAGGGAGCTTCGGCATGACAGCAGAAAAGGGAACCGATTTAAAACGGAAAAGGCCATTTAGACCTCGATGGATCACTATAGAGTCATTAGCAAATGTAAAGGGCATGGGTATAATTTTACATGGGTTGCGTCCCGTGCCTATAAATAGATGAACAGTGCTCCCGTACTGTTCACGCTGACTTGTATTTGCTCGTGCGTCACACTTGTACTTTTACCTTCCATCAAGCCGAAGGTACACTTGTAATTTGATATCATTTCTATTTATCCATGATAATAAAATAGAAATGAGCTGATAATATTACATAATTATTCGTGTTATCTCTTATATTCTATATGATTCTCCTTTTATTATCGCATATTGCAATGATGAAGGTATGTCCTTCATGACCTTCGTCTGGAGATCACTATATCCTAAGGGAAATAATGTCTCGAAGGACGAAGGGCATTAATGTTTGACATTTTTTGTGTTGCCTTGTTCTTAACTCATAGCATTTGAGAACAAGTCCCCAACATTGGCGCCCACCTCCGGTGAATCCTTTTCGACCACCTTCGGTGAGCACTGACCTTCGTCATGCCACTGAAGAAAACTTCAACGATAGGGGCTGCTGCTCTGCAGCCACTGGACCCAAACCAGGAGACCCTTTCTCTTCGAGAGGCCCGAAGCCAGAAGAGGAAGGCCACTAGTCCAACACTCTAGGAGGAGGAGTTGGACCAAGAAATCAAAAACATGGAGATGCTTCATCAACAAGTACAAAGGAAGAAGGAGAAGATGGCTCGACTAGCTGATCTTCAAAGGCAGATTGACGAAGCCATGGAAGAAGTACGCCATCTTGCTCAAGACGAACAAGAATGAAGGCCCCAACATAGGGAGCTTCACCAAGAAAGCTTCTTCAACGAGGATGGATGATATGATGATTTTAATCATGATACCTTTACCTTTGACGATGCTTCTCCCTTGGCAGCAGAACTGCAGGCTATCCCATGGCCTCCATCATACAAGCCACCTCAGCTCCCCATGTATGATGGACATTCAGACCCAAAGCAGTTTCTGATGAGTTATGAAGCAACTATATCTTCATACGGAGGCAATGCAGCTGTCATGGCCAAGTCCTTCGTCATGGTAGTTAAGAATGTGGCTCAAACGTGGTATTATTCTCTTCGTCCAGGAACTATTACTTCATGGTAGAAGCTCAAGGATATGCTGGTGACAAGTTTTCAGGGCTTTCAGACGAAGCCAGTCACAGCTCAGGCTTTGTTTCAATGCACGCAAGATCATGAGGAGTATCTCCAGGCATACGTCCGAAGGTTCCTGCGTTTGAGAGCACAAGCGCCCACAGTGCCCAATGAAATTGTCATTGAGGCCATGATCAAGGGGCTTCGTCCAGGACCTACTGCCCAGTATTTTGCTAGAAAGCCTCCACAGACTTTGGAGAAGCTGCTTCAAAAGATGGATGAATACATCCGGGCTGACAATGACTTTCGCCAAAGAAGGGAGGAAGCCTACAGGTTCTCTGAGATGACCAGGGGCTTCGGAGGAAGAATCCACCTAAGGCATGTCAGGTCAATCCATTCCACTCAGAGTGACGACAGAGGAAGTCAACAACAGAGACCACAATATTCCTTGCAAGCTTCGAGGCAGCAACAAAGCTCTTTCCGGCCGCTAGCTCCAAGAGGCAATGGCGCCAGGGGCTTCAGAGGAAGGTTTGGGGGATCAGCCTAGAAAAATTTATTGCTTATTCTGTGGTGAGGACAAGGGCCATACTACAAGGATGTGCCATGTCACCATTCAGAAACAAAAGGAAATAGCAGAAGCTGCACCTCAACAGAACCAGCCGAAGTAGGTCATGCATACTGCTTCGTATCACTCACCCTACATACCAGAGTATGTGGGTAACCATCCTGCAGTATCTGTTGCTTCGGCTAGTCAGCCACAGGCATCCTGGCCATAGCCCCCACCTCCACCACCACTACAACCTATATATTCACGAGGTCAGCAGCTAGAAGGGAGCCAACAGACCCATCAACATCGAGATTTCAGGGAGAAGTACGAAGCTCGCACAGTCAACAGTACTGTGCCAGAATCGAAGCATATCTACTAAGAGATATCCTACCCCTAAAACATTTTTGACATTCGTTGTTATTTTCTTTTTAATAAGGAACAATTATTGAAAACCTAGTTCTTTTGTCATTTTCAATTTCTTGTAATAGCTTCATTCTAGCCATAGTAAAATATATCTTCTCCACAGACTCACGAAGTTCAAAAAGTCGCTGAAGCACAAAAGTCGTTCCTAAGGGAACGTGGGGCTGTTGGGGACTTGTTCTCAAATGCTATGAATTAAGAACAAGGCAACACGAAAAGAGGTTAAATGATTAATATCCTTCGTCCTTCGAAGCATTATTTCCCTTGGGATATAACAATCTTCGGACGAAGGTCATGAAGGACATACCTTCGTCATTACGACATGTGATAGTGAAAATGAGAAACACATGAAATACGAAAGATAACATAAACATTTATATATCATTATTAACTCATTTCTATTTTATCAACATGGAAAAATATAAATGACATTAAATTACAAATGTACCTTCGGCTTGAAAGAAAGCAAAATTACAAGCGTGACGCAAAAGCAAATGCCAAGTCAGCGTGAACAGTACGGGAGTACTGTTCACCTAATTATAGGCACGGGTCGCAGCCCATGTAAAATTACATCCAGGCCCTTTGCATTTGATAATAACTCTATAGTAATTTATTGGGGTCTAGATAGCCTTTTCCTCTTTAAGTCGGATTCCTTTTTTCTGCCAGCATGCCGAAGCTCCCTTGCGCACAGCTTCGGCTCTGTTCCATCCTTCGTTCTCCTTGTGTTTCTTCATACAGCGATTTTGACATGTTCGAAGGCTCCATGTCCGAAGGTACCTGTTCATGTATTACACTCCAGAAACATTGTCAAATCACGTTTTTGAGGACCTTCGGAAGCCGAAGGCCCCCAACAGTAGCCCCTCGCAATATTAATTTGTTTAGGATAATAAATTCAGATTGCGATATGGACGAAGGCCCTAAGCCGAAGGTCCGAAAAAACACCTTCCTCTTGCTCGAATAGCAACGGTCAATGGCAAGCAGGACCCTCCCACTTGCAATGCCCTGGGTGTATAAATATGTTACGACCGCGAGCTCATTTGGCACACCTTCTTGCCATTTGCTTTGCCTGCTCAAACAGCTCTTTGTCCACAAACACTTGACCAGCTTTCTAGATTTTTAGCTTCGGCCCTAAAAGCACATTTTCAGCATTTTCGAAGAGATGTCTCAGGAAAAGAAAGCTGTTGCCGAAATGAAACTGAGCCTTTCTGAGGAGAAGAATCTGGGCTTCATTGAATCGATAGCGAAAACAAATACAGAGAAGATTACTAGAGAAATTTTGGAAGGCTTATCTGAAGATACTGGTGAAAGTGATAGTTATGATGTAGAAAGCGGAGGTGAAGACTCCGAAGATCGACCATGGCGACCAAGCCACTCAGTCTTCGGAAAATCGAGTATTAAACAAAGTCATCTTGATAACATGAGGGGGAGATATTTTCGAGACATGTCTACTGTGAGGGCGGATGACGGAGAAAGGACTGTGCCAACTCTCGAAGATAATGAAGTCGTGATCTTCCGAAGCTTTTTTAAAGCTGGGCTTCGGTTCCCCTTAAACAAATTTGTGGTTGAAGTTCTGAAGATATATCAGGTCTACCTTCATCAACTTACCCCCGAAGCAATAATAAGAATGGGAATTTTCGTATGGCCCGTGAAGAGCCAAGGTTTGGAGCCAAATGCAAAAGTTTTTGCAATATACATGAGCTAGTATATGAGACGAAACCCTGGGCTAAAGAGCAATATCATAATAATTTTGGTTGTTATAGCTTCGGTGCTCGCTCTGGGTCCAGTTGTCCCGTGCCGACTTTTTGGAAGAGATGGCCCGGGGACTGGATGAAGGAATGGTTCTATGTGAAAAACAATTTGAAGGCACGAGAAGATATTAAAGATATCATCATGCGCCATATCTAGCTGCGCTTCGGACTCCGGAAACCGAAGGTGAATGTTGACGAGGCAGTCGAAGAATGCTAGAGGGCCTTCGGCGTAGTTTGCTCTTTTATTGGGACAAGGGATTTAGTCCAGGAGCACATAGCCTTCAGAGTATGGCCACTTGTAGAAAAGTGGGAAATGCCAAAAGAAACTATCACCAAGCCTGACGAAGGTGGGCTGATTAGGATGAAGTTCACCTTCAGATACGAGGGTAAATTTGTCGAGCCAGATGATGATTGGCTGAAATGTATTGAAGCCACAAGCGATGAATTTCTTGGGCCATACTCAAAGGCAGAAGATACTGCGTTATCTGCGGCCTTCGGAGGCCGAAAGAAGAAAAGATTCAACCGAGTTTTTGATGCTATTGGGTTTGTGTACCTTGACTACCGCTACCCACTACGGGGGCGAAAGAGAAAAGATGCAACTTCCGGGAAAGACGATGCTTTAGCTGCTCCAAGTGGGCCTGTGCCGAAGAGGAAAAGGGTAAAAGTCCTTACTCACCGACCGCGCTTTATTGAACCGGCCATAGTGCCCGAGTTTGTCGGCGAGGCTTCTTCGGCTACTGAAGCCAAAAAACCTATACCTGTGCAGAAAACTGAAGAGCTGACTGCAACACCGAAGGCTGAAAGAATTGAAGAGCCGAAAGCTGAAGGGACAAAAATATCAGAAATTTTAAGCCCTTCGACAGAAGTTGGAGTGCCACAAACTCAGAAAGGTCCAGCGGTGACCCCCAAAAGAAAAAGGATGGTTGATGTTCTGGATGTACTGGAGACAATAAAGTCTTCAAGTTCTACTCCGAGAAAAATTGCCGAAGCTGAAAAAGCACAGATTGAAACAACAGCCTCTGGAGCCGAAGCTACAAAGCACCAGGCTGAGATCGAGACTGGACCTTCAGAGTCTGCCAAGGAGAAATCCTTGGAAACCGAAGGAGTAACTACAAAGGAAACTATTAAGCAAATCTTATCTGAAAAAACTCTCTCTTCAACTCCCGAAGCATCTTCCAAATTGCCTGATTATATTGTACGACATGCTTCGGGCAAAATGCTATCTGAAGAGGAAAAGCGAGAAGCTCATCATTATGCCCAGAAATTAAAATATCCAAAAGGGGTGTTGATATTCAATGGCAGCGGAGAAGAAGACTTCTTGTATTGTCTCCCAGACAGCAAGGAGATCTCTGTCTGCCGAGAGATGGCAAGAAGCTTCGGATTCCCAACTCTAGAAGACGGGCTCTCAGTTTTGTCAAAAGATGAATTGGCCGACAGCTTAGCGTACAACAGCTTGAAGGTGAGAAAATAAACTTTTTGTGTGCTTAAAAATTCGCGTGCTTATTTTTTAATATCACATTCCTTTTGCAGGGCCTTATTCTTAGCAATGCCCTCAGAGCACAGAAAAGCGCTGCAGACGAGAGATGTACCATGGCGTTGAATAACCTTCGTTCCGAAGTGATTGAGCTAAGGAACGAAGGTCTTGAGAAAGATAAAATATTAAAATCATTGCTTAATAAAATAAAAGAAGACGAAGCTATTTCCAAGGCCCAAGCTGAAGCCCAGAAGTGCGAAATTAAAAATCTTCAGAAACAGCTGGCTGAAGCGAAATTAAAGTGTGCAACTGCCGAAGCTGACCGATACGCCAGCAATTATTGGAAAAATCATTGGGAGAAAACAACTGCAGAACTTCGGTCTTCAAAAGAAAGATGTTATGAAAAATCCATGAAATGTGTGGAAACAATTAAGACTAGTTTCGCCAGCGCCGGTGCATATTCGAATGAAAGCAACTTCGTACTGGGAGATCCCAAAGGTCCGATTGACTGGATCACCGGGGAGGCCGAAGCTTTTGAAGAAATTTTGAGTGGCCGTGGGGACATATGCGCCTTCTCGGGTGCTAGGGGGATTGGCACTATCTTGGAGAGGAGAGGCTGTGAACATGTGAAATCCTTGGCACAGACCGAGGCTGCCTTATGCATTGAAGGTATAAAAGACCCCTCGGCCGAAGCAAGCTTGGTTGGTGGAAAATTTTTCACCGACATCTGGGAAAATGGCGGTCGGGAGATGGCTCAAGAAATTATAAGAAAAAGTGAAAAAGGTATTCACGATGCTAGAAAAGTAGCAGAGGCTGCTGAGAAAAGTGCGGATCTTGAGAGGCGAATAGATATTAATTAATAGCTTTTGACTTTATGTTCTAATTTTATGACTTCGAACTTATTTACGGTTTGCATCACAGCCGCACTATCTCCTCCCCCAGAGCTCGCCGAGCCATTGGCGGACCCCAAAGCAAAGGAGGAGGATGAAATTATAAAAATGGCCGAAGCTATTATGGATAAAGTTGTTGATCAACTATTAAACGAAGCTGCAGAAGTAGTTTTAAAAAAAGATTAGTTGTTATTGTAAAGACATTTGAAATGTAATATTTGCTGGACAATGTGTGTAATATTTTATAATTTTGAATGTAATATATAAGCTGTTTATAATTCAACCCTTTACGATGCATGAAACTTTACGTACATACCGTTTTTGAGCCTTCGGCGAAAAAACACCTTCCCTTCTTTTCATGCTTCGTGAAGAATATCCATATTCCGTAAAAATATAAAATTTCCGAAAAAACATTATGCTTTGTGAACAATGGATCTCCTTTTCATATCAAAGTGACGAAGCTGTATTTCTTGAAAATTTATTTTGTGCCTTGGCACTTCTTCGAAACAATCTCCGAAGCTCAACATTGTCTACGTTTCCGAAGGTCAACATTGCATCCCCTTCTTGTGCCATTGATGCAATATGATGTATGATGCTATGCTATGCACATGATGTAATGATGTAATGACATGCAAAATGATATTTGCGCCGGAGGCCCACACACATTCCCAGTGGAGCACACAATCTTTTTGCCGTTTATTTTTTGGTGTATCAGCGTTGACTTTTCGCTGTAAGCCTCCCTTAGGAGCTTCTTCGCCTTTTATTTCGGCGGTATCAGCGTTTATTTTTCGCTATAAGCCTCCCTTAGGAGCTTCTTCGCCTTTTATTTCGGCGGTATCAGCGTTTATTTTTCGCTGTAAGCCTCCCTTAGGAGCTTCTTCGCCTTTTATTTCGGCGGTATCAGCGTTTATTTTTCGCTGCAAGCTCTGCATTCCCTTTGGAACGACTTTTGAGCAGAAAACTTACACTGCGTCCCCTTAAGAACGACTTTTGTTGCTTCGACAAAAACTTGCAGTGCATTCCTTCGTCAAGACCTTTAGCGCTTCGTCGATGTTTGAAGAAGGTATATTCATTATGATAATGATGAAGCAATTACAAGAAATTGAAAACAACAGAAGAACTAAGTTTTCAATGATTGCTCTTTATTGAAAAGGTAAATGGTAACAAATGTAAAACCTGTTTCAGAGGTAGGATATATCTTAGTAGATGTGCTTCGATTCTGGCACAATACTGTTGACTGTGCGAGCTTCGGACTGCTCCCTAAAGTCTCGCTGCTGGTGATTATGTTGGCTCCCTTCTGGCTGCTGGCCTTGGGGATAAGCGGGTTGTATTGGTGGCGGAGGTGGGGGCTGTTGCCAAGATGCCTGAGGTTGGCTTGCCGAAGCAACATAAACTGCAGGATGGTTACCCACATACTCTGGAATGTATGGTGAGTGGTACAAAGCAGTATGCATAACCTGCTTCGGCTGGCTCTGTTGGGCTGTAGCTTCTGCTATCTCTTTCTGTTTTTGAATGGTAACATGGCACATCCTGGTAGTATGGCCCTTGTCCTCACCGCAGAATAGGCAATAAATTTTCCTCGGTTGATCCCCAAACCTTCCTCCGAAGCCCCTGGCGCCTCTGCCCCTTGGAGCTGGGGGCCGAGGATAGTTCTGTTGCTGCCCCGAAGCCTGGGAGGAATACTGCGGTCTTTGTTGCTGACTTCCCCTATCGTCATTCTGAGTAGAATGGATAGATCTGACGTGCCTAGGGTGGATTCTCCCTCCGAAGCCCCTGGTCATTTCAGAGAACCTGTAAGCTTCCTCCCTTCTTTGTCGAAAGTCACTATCTGCTCGGATATATTCATCCATCTTCTGAAGCAGTTTCTCCAAGGTCTGAGGGGGTTTCCTGGCGAAGTATTGGGCTGTAGGTCCTGACCGAAGCCCCTTAATCATGGTCTCAATAACAATTTCATTAGGCACCGTTGGCGCCTGTGCCCTCAGTCGTAAGAACCTTTAGACATATGCCTGAAGGTATTCTTCATGATCCTGAGTGCACTGGAACAAAGCTTGAGCAGTGACCGACTTCGTCTGAAACCCTTGAAAGCTGGTGATGAGCATGTCCTTCAGCTTTTGCCACGATGTGATTGTTCCTGGCCGGAGAGAAGAGTACCAGGTCTGTGTAACATTTTTGACTGCCATGATGAAGGATTTCGCCATGACTGTAGTATTGCCACCATATGAAGATATGGTTGCTTCGTAGCTCATCAGAAATTGCTTCGGATCCGAGTGTCCGTCATACATTGGAAGCTGAGGTGGTTTATAAGACGGGGGCCAAGGTGTAGCCTGTAGTTCTGCTGACAGAGGAGAAGCATCATCAAAAGCAAAATTTCCATGATGGAAATCCTCATACCAGTCATCTTCGTTGACGAAGCCCTCTTGGTGAAGCTCTCTGTACTGGGGCCTCCGGTTCTGCTCATCTTGCGTAAGATGACGAACTTCTTCAGAGGCTTTGTCTATCTGCCTTTGTAGGTCAGCTAGCCGGGCCATCTTTTCTTTCTTCCTTTGCACTTGTTGATACAGCATCTCCATGTTCCTGATTTCTTGGTCCAAATCGTCCTCCTGAGGCGTTGGACTGGTGGCCTTTCTCTTCTGGCTTCGGGCTTCCCGAAGAGAAAGGGTCTCCTGATTCGGGTCCAGCGGCTGCAGAGCAGCAGCCCCTGTTGCTGAAGCTTTCTTTGGCGGTATGACAAAGGTCGATGCTTGCCGAAGGTGGTAAAAAAGGGTTCACCGGAGGTGGGCGCCAATGTTGGGGACTTGTTCTCAAATGCTATGAATTAAGAACAAGGCAACACGAAAAGAGGTTAAATGATTAATATCCTTCGTCCTTCGAAGCATTATTTCCCTTGGGATATAACAATCTTCGGACGAAGGTCATGAAGGACATACCTTCGTCATTACGACATGTGATAGTGAAAATGAGAAACAAATGAAATACGAAAGATAACATAACCATTTATATATCATTATTAACTCATTTCTATTTTATCAACATGGAAAAATAGAAATGACATTAAATTACAAATGTACCTTCGGCTTGAAAGAAAGCAAAAGTACAAGCGTGACGCAAAAGCAAATGTCAAGTCAGCGTGAACATTATGGGAGTATTGTTCACCTATTTATAGGCACGGGTCGCAGCCCATGTAAAATTACATCCAGGCCCTTTGCATTTGATAATAACTCTATAGTAATTTATTGGGGTCTAGATAGCCTTTTCCTCTTTAAGTCGGTTTCCTTTTTTCTGCCAGCATGCCGAAGCTCCCTTGCGCACAGCTTCGGCTCTGTTCCATCCTTTGTTCTCCTTGTGTTTCTTCATACAACGATTTTGACATGTCCGAAGGCTCCATGTCTGAAGGTACCTGTTCATGTATTACACTCCAGAAACATTGTCAAATCACGTTTTTGAGGACCTTCGGAAGCCGAAGGCCCACAACAGTGGCTAAAAATCACATTACAAGTATCACCAAAGCTACAAAAAGTCGTTCTAAGGAACGCAGCGTAAGTTTGTCGAAGATACAAAAAGTCGTTTCTAAGGGAGCGCAGTGTATGTTTTCTGCTCAAAAGTCATTCCAAAAGGAATGCAGAGCCAAATACCGCCGAAATATAAGGCAAAGCGTGAAAAGTCAACGCGAATACCACCGAAATAGAAGGCGAAGAAGTTCAAAAGACGTTCCTAAGGGAATGCAGAACTTACAGCGAAAAGTCAGCACTGATACACCGAGAAATAAGCGGTGAAGCCGAAAAATAAGCGGCAAAGAGATTGTGTATTCCACTATGGGGGTGTGAGTGTGTGTCTTCGGCATAAATATCATTTTGCATAACATAACATCATCACATTATTTCGCATAACATAACATCATACATCATATTGCATCAATGGCACAAGAAGGGGATACAATGTTGACCTTCGGAGAATGCTTCGAAAAAGTGAAATTGTGCTAAGACACAAAATAAGTTTTGAAGAAATACAGCTTCATCAGCTCTGATGTGGAGGAAAAAATCTATTGTTGAAGGATTTTTTGCGACGCTTCGAGGATTTTTTGCGATGCTTGGAGGATTTTTTGCGAAGCATAAAAGCTCTTCTTTACGAAGCATGAAAAGAAGGGAAGGTGTTTTTTCGCCGAAGGCTCAAAAACGGTATGTACATAAAAGTTTCATGCATCGCAAAGAAATGAATTACAAAACCATTTATATATTACATTCAAAACCCATGAGCACCGAATATTACAAGCATAGTCCAGCAAATATTACATTAATATTCTAGCAATGTTTTTACAAACATCTATTCTTCTTCCTTCAAGACTTTTTCTGCAGCTTCGGTTAGTAATTTGGTGACAACTTCGTCTACAATAGCTTCGGCCATATTAATAATTTCAATTGCCTTCTTTGTCTCTGGGCTGGCCAATGGGTCGAATGGCTCTGGGGAGGAGATAGTTCAGCTGCAGTAGAAGATATATATCAGTTCGAAATCACAAAAATAAACAACAAAGTTAAAAGCCATTAAGTAATACCAATCTGTCTTTCAAGTTCCGCAGCTTTTTCAACTGCTTTTGTTGCTTCTCGAGCGTCATGAATGTCTTTTTCGCTCTTTTTCATTATTTCATGGGCCATTCCTCGGTCGCCATTTTCCCGGATATCAGTGAAAAATTTTCCGCCTATTAAACTTGCTTCGGTCGAGGGGTCCTTCGTATCTTCAATAGAGAAAGCAGCTTCGGCCTGGGCCAAAGTTTTAACATGTTCGCACCCTGATTTCTCCAAAATAGCTGCAATTCCCCTCGCACCAGAGAACGCGCAGACGTCCCCGCGGTCGCTCAAAATTTCTTCAAAAGCTTCGGCTTCGTTGCTGATCCACTCAATTACGCCCTCAGGATCGCCTCTTATGAAGTTGTCTTCGCTCGAGTACGCGCCCACATTGGAGAAGCTAGTTTTTATCTTTTTGACACATTCTACAGATTTTTCAAAACATCTTTCTTTTGATGAGCGAAGCTCTGCAACTGTTTTTTCAAAATAATTTTTCCAGTACTCACTGGCATCTCGGTCAGCTTCGGCAATAGCGCATTTCAATTTGGCTTCGGCCAGTTGTTTTTGAAGGTTTTCAATCTCATTCCTTTGGAATTCATATTGAGCCTTGAAGGTAGCTTCATCCTCCTTTACTTTGTCCACCAATGTAACTAGAATTTTGTCTTTTTCCAAAGCTTCATTCCTCAGCTTGATAACCTCTGTTCGAAGGTTGTTGAGGGCAATAGTGCAACTCTCGTCTTCGGCATTCTTTTGCGCCCTTAAGGCGTTGCTAAGTATTAAACCCTATATGAAAAGAATGAATGGGTTAATATAAGAACAAAAAGATAATTCAAAATTCATAAACTTCCAAATATATAATTTTTGTACCTTCAGACTGTTATAAGCAAGGCTATCCGCAAGATCGTCCTTCGTGATGGCGCAGAGGCCAGCTTCAAGCTTCGGGAACCCCATACTTTTTGCCTTCTCTCGGTAGACAGATAATTCTTTGTTGTCTGGGAGGCAATACAAGAAGTCATATTCATTTGTGCCATTAAACACTAAGGCCCCTTTCGGGTACTTCAGTTCTCGGGCGTAGTGTTTAGCTTCAAAAATTTCTTCTTCAGATAATCTTTTTCCCGAAGCGTGTCGAATAATATAATCAAGGACTTCGGAAGGCGCTTCGGGAGTAGGAGCGGCAGCTTTTTCAGGCAAAATCTGTTCTATAGCTTCTTCCTCCGCTGCCTTTTCTCCAATTTCTGAGGATTTCTCCTTGGCGGGCTCTGAAGGCCCAGCTTCGGCGCCAGCCTGACTCATTGTAGCTTCGGCTTCGGTCAGCTTTGTCTCGGTTTCAATCTACGCTTTTGAAGCCTTGGCAACTTTCCCTGGAGTAGAGCTTGAAGCTTTTATTGTCTCCAACACATTTAGTACACTAGCCATCCTTTTTCTCTTGGGGGTCGCTGCTAGACATTTTTGAGTCTTCGACACCTCCACTGCTGTCGAAGGGCTTAGAACTTCTAATGTTTTCGTCCCTTCGATTCTCGGTTCTTCAATTTTGTCAGTCTTTGGCATTATAGCTGGCTCTTCAATCCTCTGCGTAAGAGCAGATCCTTCGGCTTCAATAGCTGAAGAAGTCTCACCGCCAAATTCAGGCACTGTGGCCGGTTCAATGTAGCGTGGTCGGTGAGTAAGGACCTTCAACTTTTTCCTCTTCGGTGCGGGCTCGCTTGAAGCATCCGAAGCAGCAACCTTCCCAGAAGTTGCACCCTTTCTTTTCTGCCCCCGCGGCAGGTTGCGATAGTCAGGGTACACAAATCCAATAGCATCAAAAACCCTATTTAGTCTTTTCTTTTTTTGGCTCCCGAAGGCCGCAGATAGTGCATTATCTTTAGACTTGGAGTATGCTCCAAGTAGTTCATCACTAGTATTTTCAACACATTTAAGCTAGTCATCGTCTGGTTCGATAAATTGGTCTCCAAACCTGAAGGTATATTTCAATCGAACCAAACCACCTTCGCTAGGGTTAGTGATGGTTTCCTTTGGCATTTCCCAGTTGTCTATCAGTGGCCATATCCTGTAGGCTACATGTTCTTGAACTAAATCTCTTGTCCCGATAAAAGCGCAAACTGTGCTGAAGGCCCTTTGGCATGCTTCGGCTGCTTCATCAATCTCTACCTTCGGTTTGCGGAGGCCGAAGCGAGACCAGATGGGGCGCATGATGATATCTTTAATATCTTCTCTCGCCTTCAAATCATTTTTACATAAAACCACTCTTCCATCCAGGCCCCGGGCCACCTCTTCCAAAAAGTTGGCACTGGGCAGCTTGAGCCAGAACGAGCAACGAAGCCATAGCAACCAAAATTGTTATGATACTGTTCTTTACCCTAGGGCTTCGTCTCATACGAAAGTTCATGCATGCTGCAAAAACATTTTGCACTTGGCTCCAGACCTTGACTTCTCATATCCCAGACAAAGATCCCCAGTCTAATAATTGCTTCAGGAGTGATCTGGTGAAGGAAAATCTGATATGTCTTAAAAACTTCAACAACAAATCTGCTCAACGGGAACCGAAGCCCAGCTTTGAAGAAGCTTCGGTAGATCACAACTTCGTTTTCTTCGGGGGCAGGAACAGCCCTGTCTGCGTCAGCCCTCACAATAGACATATCTCAAAAATACCTTCCTCTCATATTATCAAGATGACTCTGTTTGATAGTCGATTTCCCGAAGACTGCATGCCTTGGTCGCTAGGGCCGATCTTCATTGTTTTCGCCTCCACTTTCCGCATCATAACTGTCGCTGTCATCAGTATCTTCAGATAAGCCTTCTAGAATTTCTTTAGTAATCTTTTCTGTATTTTTCTTTGCTATTGATTCAAAAAATCCAACAGTCTTCTCCTCAAGGAGCTTCTCCTCTTTGCTCAGCTTCGTCTCAGCAACAACTTTTTTGTCTTGAGAGATCTTCTCTTAGGAAATGGCAAAAATGTGTCATTAAAGCCGAAGCTTAGAAAGTCTAAAAAACCAAGCAAGCGTTGGTGGTCAAGAGCTAAAAAATTGAGCAAGCAAAGCAGGCGGCAGATAGCGTACCAAATGTGCTCGGGGTGAGTTCCTATTTATACGCCCAGTGCGTTCCAAATTGGAGGGCCCCATCTGTCATCGACTGTTGCTATTCTAGCAAACGGAAGGTGTTTTTTCGGACCTTCGGCTTAAGGCCTTCGTCCATATCGCAATCTGAATTCGTTATTCTAATAAATTAATATTGCGAGGGGCTACTATTGGGGGCCTTCGTCTTCCGAAGGTCCTCAAAAACATGATTTAACAATGTTTCTAGAGTATAATACATGAACAGGTACCTTCGGACTCGGATCAGAACCACAGTGTGAGAAGCACAAAGAATACGAAAGTTGACGCAGCGCCGAAGCTACGCGCAAGGGAGCTTCGGCATGACAGCAGAAAAGGGAACCGACTTAAAAGGGAAAAGGTCATTTAGACCTTGATGGATCACTATAGAGTCATTAGCAAATGTAAAGGGCATGGGTGTAATTTTACATGGGCTGCGTCCCGTGCCTATAAATAGATGAACAGTGCTCTCGTACTGTTCACGCTGACTTGTATTTGCTCGTGCGTCACACTTGTACTTTTATCTTCCATCAAGCCAAAGGTACACTTGTAATTTGATATCATTTCTATTTATCCATGATAATAAAATAGAAATGAGCTGATAATATTACATAATTATTCGTGTTATCTCTTATATTCTATATGATTCTTCTTTTATTATCGCATATTGCAATGATGAAGGTATGTCCTTCATGATCTTCGTCTGGAGATAACTATATCCTAAGGGAAATAATGTCTCGAAGGACGAAGGGCGTTAACGTTTGACATTTTTTGTGTTGCCTTGTTCTTAACTCATAGCATTTGAGAACAAGTCCCCAACAATATATATATATATATATTAGGGGCAGGTATAACGGGAGCTCTGGGCTTCCAATAGTTAAAGGAAGTCCAGGCCGACCATCCCTGCAACCTGGTTCAACCCAGCGCGCCAACTCAAGCAGGATGTCGGGTGCGCCACCCGCCCCACGTCTGTGCGCGTAAAAAAGGATTGTATGCATGAGTCAAACACATTCTCTTGCATGCGCGTAAATTTAGAAAGATATGTATGACAGTTTCTATTTTTAAATGTTTTATTTCCTCCATAAATTTATAATCGCTGCAACAGCCATGTAGCTAAACTCGTAAGAATCATTTTATGTTATATACTGATACTAAATATGCTACATTGTGTAGATAATTATGCAATTCAGTATACTGCATAAAAATCTGTTACCAGTTGCATGCGCATGAATTTATGATGGAAAGAATGTGCAATGAAAGAAAATGAATTGGCATGCATACAAACAAAAATTCATATTTAATGTTTTATTTCTTTAATAAATATATGATCCCTCCAACAACCATGCAGCTAAACACGTTAGAACTAGTTTATGATATATACTGATACTAATTATACTACACGGTGTAGGTATTTATGTAATTCGGTACACTGCGTAAAAATTTATTTTCTGCTGCATGCGCACAAATTTAGGATGGCAAAATTTACGATGAAAGGAAATCGATTGGTATGCATGAAAACAAAAACTTATTTAAATGCTTTATTTCCTCCATAAATATAGGATAGCTCCAATAACCATGCAACAAGGCTCGTTAGACCAGTTTATGATATATACTTATACAAATTATGCTACACGATGTAAGTATCTATACAATGTGGTACACTGCGTAAAAAATCTGGCATGTTGTTCACTGGTGGACGCATCTCCAGGTTGGAGCGTAAAAACCTTAAGTTTTGAGCATAAAATCCCTTAATTGTAAGCGTAAATACCGAGCCAATATGAGAGGTTGATATCTCTAGTAAGTTGTTATTACGATCATATTTTTATGCCCGATCCAAAAAAAATGGCAGCCGCATGCATGCGGTTTCTATTTTTATACAGATTCAAAAATTATGGCAAATCGTGGGAGTTTCCATTACATGCGCGCAAATTTTGGATTATATTTATTCTTTCCAGTTCATGCGCGCAAAAAATTGGATGACATGAGTCACATAGAGCATAAATTCTTATACAACGTCACATAAATACTTACACCGTATAGCATAATATATCGGTTTGTCGAGGACCATAATTAGGGGTACCCTCAAGACTCCTAATTCTCAGCTGGTAACCCCCATCAGCACAAAGCTGCAAAGGCCTGATGGGTGCGATTAAGTCAGAGATCGGTCCATTCGAGGGACTCGATCACGCCTCGCCCGAGCCTAGCCTCGGACAAGGGCAGCCGACCCCGGAGGATCTCTGTCTCGCCCGAGGCCCCCCTCCAGCGACGAACATATTTCCGGCTCACCCGAGGCCCTGTCTTCGCCAAGAAGCAACCCTGACTAAATCGCCGCGCCGATCGACCAAATCGCAGGAGAATTTAATGCAAAGGTGGCCTGACACCTTTATCCTGACGCGCGTCCTTCAGTCGATAGAGCCGAAGTGACCGCCATCACTTCGCCGCTCCACTGACCGGCCTGACAGAAAGACAGCGCCGCCTGCGCCGCTCCGACTGCAGTGCCACTTGACAGAGTGAGGCTGACAGGCAGTCAGGCCCGGCCTCAGGCACCATAGGAAACTCCGTTCCGCCCGACCCAGGGCTCGGACTCGGGCTAAGCCCCGGAAGACGGCGAACTCCGCTCCGCCTGACCCAGGGCTCGGACTCGGGCTAAGCCCCAGAAGACGGCGAACTCCGCTCCGCCCGACCCAGGGCTCAGACTCGGGCTAAGCCCCGGAAGACGGCGAACTCCGCTCCGCCCGACCCAGGGCTCGGACTCGGGCTAAGCCCCGGAAGACGGCGAACTCCGCTCCGCCTGACCCAGGGCTCGGACTCGGGCTAAGCCCCGGAAGACGGCGAACACCGCTCCGCCCGACCCAGGGCTCGAACTAGGGCTCAGCCCCGGAAGACGACGAACTCCGCTTCGCCCGACCCCAGGACTCGGACTCAGCCCTGGCCTCAGCCGACGATCTCCGCCTCGCCCGACCCAGGGGCTCGGAATCGACCACGGCCACGGAAGACAGACTCGACCTCAACTTCGGAGGAGCCTCCACATCGCCCAACCTAGGGCGCGGACCGACCACGTCGACAGGAGGCGCCATCATCACCCTACCCCAAGCTGACTCAGGCTACGAGGAACAAGACCGGCGTCCCATCTGGCTCGCTCCACCAGATAGGCTATGATGGCGCCCCGCACGCTCCCTGACGACGGCGGCGCTCAGCCCCCTTACGGAAGCAAGAGGATGTCAGCAAGGACTCGACAACCCCAACAGCTGTCCCTCCACCAGGCTCCAGCGCTCCTCCGACGGCCACGACACCACACGAACCGGGTGCCAAAACCTCTCCGGCTGCCACGATGGCATGTACTTAGGGCGCTAGCTCTCCTCCGCTAGACACGTTAGCACTCCGCTGCACCCCCATTGTACACCTGGATCCTCTCCTTACGCCTATAAAAGGAAGGACCAGGGCCCTCTTACAGGGGGTTGGCCGCACGGGGACGAGGACGAGACAGGCGCTCGCGTGAGGCCACTCGCTCCCTCTCCCGCGTGGACGCTTGTAACCCCCTACTGCAAGCGCACCCGACCTGGGCGCGGGACGAACACGAAGGCCGCGGGATTTCCACCTCTCTCACGACCGTCTCCGGCCACCTTTCTCCCCCCTTCGCGCTCGGCCTCGCGCTGACCCATCTGGGCTGGGGCACGCGGCGACATTTCACTCGTCGGCCCAGGGACCCCCCGGTCTCGAAACGCCGACAGTTGGCGCGTCAGGTAGGGGCCTGCTGCGTGTTGACGAACAGCTTCCCGTCAAGCTCTAGATGGGCAGTCTCCAGCAACCTCTCCAGCCCGTGACGGTGCTCCGTTTCGGGAGTCTTGAGTTCATGTCCCTCGATGGCAGCTACGACATGATACTCCTTCCCCCGCCGTGCGACAGCAGCAATGGCGGACGACAGCCCGCCCGCCGGCGGCGGAATCGACGACGTCTTCCCCGCGTGGTGGAAGAACAACATTCGAGCTCACCCCGTCCTCTCCCCCGCCGACGGAGGAGGAGGCGGGGCAACCAAGGCCAAGCAGGAGGCCGCGCCTCGTCGGCTGTCGAGCGAGTCGACAGCACCAGCACCCCAACGGGGGGTGCGCCGGGCATCGACCTCGCGTTTGAGGCGAAGACAAGCGACATCTCCCCGCAACGCGCCAATTCCAAGCAAACGGACGACGCCAGCACGCTCACGAAAGGCTTGCTGGGCGTCACCCTTGTACCAGAGACAACGGTGCAGTCAGTCCCTGACGTGACTTCATCACCGCCCGTCGACCAAGAGGTACCGATCGATTCTCATCTCACGCCCCTTGGATTCAGCCTCGACCCGCCAAGCGACTTCGCTTTGGCGGGCGCCCTTGTAGAGGCAAGTCCAAACCCTCTAGGGTTTCGTATGCGGTCACCTTGGGACCGGCTGACGGACGTCTCGACCTACGGGCCCTCTGGGTCCGAGGAAGACGATGTGCCCGACTTCTGTTGGGATTTCTCCAGACTTGCTAACCCCAGTGCCATGCGGGACTTCATGACCGCATGCGACTACTGCCTTTCCGACTGTTCCGACGGTAGCCGCAGCCTCGGCGACGAGGACTGTGGCCCGAGTCGCGAATGTTTCCACGTCGATCTAGGGGGTCCCTCCGAAGGCAACCATCTTGGTATGCCGGAGAACGGTGATCTCCCTAGGCCTGTGCCTTGCGTTGACATCCTATGGGAGCTAGTTGTGGTCCCCGTTCAGGCGGGGGGTCATGACCCACAGCTCGAGCAAATCCGCGGGGTGCCGGCCAGGCTCGACGAGGGAGCAGGAGCACTTGAGCCGATCCGCCGGGACGTCGGGCAGGAATGGGCGGGCCAACCTCCGGCCGGGGAAATGCGTCATCTACCCCAGGGTTTCCAGCACCACATCGCCGACGATGCCAGGATGAGGCCGCCGCCCGCTTCCAGTGGAATCGGCCGGAACCTGGCTGCAGCGGCATTGCTCCTCCGCGCGATGCCGGAGCCATCAACCACCGAGGGACGGCGAATCCAGGGAGAGCTCAAGAATCTCCTGGAGGACGTCGCGGTCCGACGGGCCGAAAGCTCCGCCTCCCGAAGGTAGGAGTACCCCTCGGAACTTCGCGTCGCGACTTCCCGATTCATGCGGGAAGCCTCGGTTCACACCGGGCACACGCGCAACACAACGCCTGCGGCCCCGGGTCACCTCGGCAACGAGCACCATCACCGCGACCGTCGGGCCCACCTCGACGAAAGGGTGCGCCGAGGCTACCACCCCAGGCGTGGGGGGCGCTACGACAGCGGGGAGGATCGGAGTCCCTCGCCCGAACCACCCGGTCCGCAGGCTTTCAGCCGCGCCATACGCCGGGCGCCGTTCCCAACCCGGTTCCGACCCCCGACTACTATCACAAAGTACTCGGGGGAGACGAGACCGGAACTATGGCTCGCGGACTACCGGCTGGCCTGCCAACTGGGTGGAACGGACGATGACAACCTCATCATCCGCAACCTCCCCCTGTTCCTCTCCGACACCGCTCGCGCCTGGTTGGAGCACCTGCCTCCGGGGCAGATCTCCAACTGGGACGACCTGGTCCAGACCTTCGCCGGCAATTTCCAGGGCACATACGTGCGTCCTGGAAACTCCTGGGACCTCCGAAGCTGCCGGGAGCAGCCGGGAGAGTCTCTTCGGGACTACATCCGGCGATTCTCGAAGCAGCGCACCGAGCTGCCCAACATCACCGATTCGGATGTCAACGGCGTGTTCCTCGCCAGCACCACCTGTCGCGACCTGGTGAGCAAGCTGGGTCGCAAGACCCCCACCAGGGCGAGCGAGCTGATGGACATCGCCACCAAGTTCGCCTCTGGCCAGGAGGCGGTTGAGGCTATCTTTCGGAAGGACAAGCAGCCCCAGGGCTGCCCACTAGAAGATGCCCCCGAGGCGTCAACTCAGCGCGGCGCCAAGAAGAAGGGCAAGAAGAAGTCGCAAGCGAAACGCGACGCCGCCGACGCGGACCTTGTCGCCGCCGCCGAGTACAAGAACCCTCGGAAACCCCCCGGAGGTGCCAACCTCTTCGACAAGATGCTCAAGGAGCCGTGCCCCTATCACCAGGGGCCCATCAAGCACACCCTTGAGGAGTGCGTCATGCTTCGGCGCCACTTCCAAAGGGCCGGGCCGCCCGCGGAGGGTGGCAGGGCCCGCGACGACGACAAGAAGGAAGATCACCAGGCAGGAGAGTTCTTCGAGGTCCGCGACTGCTTCATGATCTATGGTGGGCAAGCGGCGAACGCCTCGGCTCGGCACCGCAAGCAAGAGCGTCGGGAGGTCTGTTCGGTAAAGGTGGCAGCGCCAGTCTACCTAGACTGGTCCGACAAGCCCATCACCTTCGACCAAGCCGACCACCCCGACCACGTGCTGAGCCTGGGGAAATACCCGCTCGTCGTCGACCCCGTCATCAGCAACGTCAGGCTCACCAAGGTCCTCATGGACGGAGGCAGCAGCCTCAACATCATCTACGCCGAGACCCTCGGGCTCCTGCGTGTCGATCTGTCCTCGGTCCGGGCAGGCGCTGCGCCATTCCACGGGATCATTCCCGGGAAGCGCGTCCAGCCCCTCGGACAACTCGACCTTCCCGTCTGCTTCGGAACGCCCTCCAACTTCCGAAGGGAGACCCTTACGTTCGAGGTGGTCGGGTTCCGAGGAACCTACCACGCGGTACTGGGGAGGCCATGCTACGCGAAGTTCATGGCCGTCCCCAACTACACCTACCTCAAGCTCAAGATGCCAGGCCCCAACGGGGTCATCACCGTCGGCCCCACGTACCGACACGCGTTCGAATGCGACGTCGAGTGCGTGGAGTACGTCGAGGCCCTCGCCGAGTCCGAGGCTCTCATCGCCGACCTGGAAAGCCTCTCTAAGGAGGTGCCAGACGTGAAGCGTCACGCCGGCAACTTCGAGCCAGCGGAGACGGTTAAGTCTGTCCCCCTCGACCCCAGCGGCGATGCCTCCAAGCAGATCCAGATCGGCTCCGAGCTCGATCCCAAATAGGAAGCAGTGCTCGTCGACTTTCTCCGCGCAAACGCCGACGTCTTCGCGTGGAGTCCCTCGGACATGCCCGGCATACCGAGGGATGTCGCCGAGCACTCGCTGGATATCCGAGCCGGAGCCCGACCCGTCAAGCATCCTCTGCGCCGATTCGACGAAGAAAAGCGCAGAGCCATAGGCGAGGAGATCCACAAGCTAATGGCGACAGGGTTCATCAAAGAGGTATTCCATCCCGAATGGCTTGCCAACCCTGTGCTTGTGAGAAAGAAAGGAGGGAAATGGCGGATGTGTGTAGACTACACTGGTCTAAACAAAGCATGTCCGAAGGTTCCCTACCCTCTGCCTCGCATCGATCAAATCGTGGATTCCACTGCTGGGTGCGAAACCCTGTCTTTCCTCGATGCCTACTCAGGGTATCACCAAATCAGGATGAAGGAGTCCGACCAGCTCGCGACTTTTTTCATCACGCCCTTCGGCATGTACTGCTATGTCACCATGCCGTTCGGCTTGAGGAATGCGGGTGCGACGTACCAGCGGTGCATGAACCTTGTGTTCGGCGAACACATTGGCCGGACGGTCGAGGCCTACGTCGATGACATCATAGTCAAGATGAGGAAAGCCTCCGACCTCCTTTCCGACCTTGAAGTGACATTCCGATGTCTCAAGGCGAAAGGCGTGAAGCTCAATCCCGAAAAGTGTGTCTTCAGGGTACCCCGAGGCATGCTCTTGGGGTTCATCGTCTCCGAGCGGGGCATCGAGGCCAACCCGGAGAAGATCGCAGCCATCACCAGCATGGGGCCCATCAAGGACTTGAAGGGCGTACAGAGGGTCATGGGATGTCTTGCGGCCCTGAGCCGCTTCATCTCACGCCTCGGCGAAAGAGGTCTGCCTCTGTACCGCCTCTTAAGGAAGGCCGAGTGCTTCACTTGGACCCCTGAGGCCGAGGAAGCCCTCGGGAACCTGAAGGCGCTCCTCACGAATGCACCTATCTTGGTGCCCCCAGCTGCCGGAGAAGCCCTCTTGATCTACGTCGCCGCGACCACTCAGGTGGTTGGCGCCGCGATTGTGGTTGAGAGACGAGAAGAGGGGCATACATTGTCCGTCCAGAGGCCAGTCTACTTCATCAGCGAGGTACTGTCCGAGACCAAAACCTGCTACCCACAAGTTCAGAAGCTGCTGTACGCGGTGATCCTGACGCGGAGGAAGTTGCGACACTACTTCGAGTCTCATCGGGTAACTGTGGTGTCATCCTTCCCCCTGGGGGAGATCATCCAGTGCCGAGAGGCCTCGGGTAGAATCGCAAAGTGGGCGGTGGAAATCATGGCCGAAACAATCTCGTTCGCCCCTCGGAAGGCCCTCAAGTCCCAGGTCTTGGCGGACTTCATGGCTGAATGGGTCGACACCCAGCTCCCAACAGCTCCGATCCAGCCGGAACTCTGGACCATGTTCTTTGACGGGTCGCTGATGAAGACAGGAGCCGGCGCAGGCCTACTCTTCATCTCGCCCCTCGGGAAGCACCTACGCTACATGCTACGCCTCCATTTCCCAGCGTCCAACAATGTGGCCGAGTATGAGGCTCTGGTCAACGGGTTGCGGATCGCCATCGAGCTAGGGGTCCGACGCCTCGACGCTCGCGGTGACTCGCAGCTCGTCATCGACCAAGTCATGAAGAACTCCCACTGCCGCGACCCAAAGATGGAGGCCTACTGCGATGAGGTTCGGCGCCTGGAAGACAAGTTCTACGGGCTCGAGCTCAACCACATCGCCCGGCACTACAACGAGACAGCGGACGAGCTGGCTAAGATAGCCTCGGGGCGAACAACGGTTCCCCCGGACGTCTTCTCCCGAGACCTGCATCAACCCTCCGTCAAGATCGACGACACGCCCGAGCCTGAGGCACCCTCAGCCCAGCCCGAGGTACCCTCGGCTCAGTCCGAGGTACCCTCGGCTCAGCCTGAGGCACCCTCCGCTCAACCCGAGGCATCCTCGGTTCAGCCCGAGGTACCCTCGGCCCCCGAGGGTGAGGCACTGCGCGTCGAGGAGGAGCGAAGCGGGGTCACGCCTAATCAAAACTGGCAGACCCCGTACCTGCAATATCTCCACCGAGGAGAGCTCCCCCTCGACCGAGCCGAAGCTCGGCGGTTGGCGCGGCGCGCCAAGTCGTACGTCTTGCTGGGAGATGGGAAGGAGCTCTACCACCGGAGCCCCTCAGGCATCCTCCAGCGATGCATCTCCATCACCGAAGGTCAGGAACTCCTACGAGAGATACACTCGGGGGCTTGCGGCCATCACGCAGCGCCTCGAGCCCTTGTCGGAAACGCTTTCCGGCAAGGTTTCTATTGGCCGATGGTGGTGGCCGACACCACTAGAATTGTCCGCACCTGCGAAGGGTGTCAGTTCTATGCAAGGCAGACCCACCTGCCTACTCAGGCTCTGCAGACCATACCCATCACCTGGTCTTTTGCTGTGTGGGGTATGGACCTCATCGGCCCCTTGCAGAAGGCACCCGAGGGCTACACGCACCTATTGGTCGCCATCGACAAATTCTCCAAGTGGATCGAGGTCCGACCCCTAAACAGCATCAGGTCCGAGCAGGCGGTGGCGTTCTTCACCAAAATCATCCATTGTTTCGAGGTCCCGAACTCCATCATCACCGACAACGGCACCCAGTTCACCGGCAGGAAGTTCCTGGACTTCTGCGAGGATCACCACATCCGGGTGGACTGGGCCGCCGTGGCTCACCCCATGTCGAATGGGCAAGTAGAGCGTGCCAACGGCATGATCCTACAAGGACTCAAGCCTCGGATCTACAACGACCTCAACAAGTTTGGCAAGCGATGGATGAAGGAACTCCCCTCGGTGGTCTGGAGCCTGAGGACAACGCCGAGCCGAGCCACGGGCTTCACGCTGTTCTTTCTAGTCTATGGGGCCAAGGCCATCTTGCCCACAGACTTAGAATACGGTTCCCCGAGGACGAAGGCCTACACCGACCAAAGCAACCAAGCTAGTCGAGAAGACTCGCTGGACCAGCTGGAAGAGGCTCGGGACAAGGCCTTACTACACTCGGCACGGTACCAGCAGTCCCTGCGACGCTACCATGCCCGAGGGGTCCGGTCCTGAGACCTCCAGGTGGGCGACCTGGTGCTTCGGCTGCGACAGGACACCCGAGGGCGGCACAAGCTCACGCCTCCCTGGGAAGGGCCGTTCGTCATCGCCAAAGTTCTAAAGCCCGGAACGTACAAGCTGGCCAACAGCCAAGGCGAGGTCTACAGTAACGCTTGGAACATCCAACAGCTACGTCGCTTCTACCCTTAAGATGTTTTCAAGTTGTTCATATACCTCGCTCCCACGCAAAGTTTAGTCGTCAAAGAAGGGTTAGCCTTGCCTCTAGGGATGAAAGTGGTAATCCGAACTGTTAGAACAAATTTAATATTTTAAAATATATATGTATAAAATTTGATGTTGATCTTTTCTTATGTTATCAAGCACATTAGTACAAATATGAATAAAATATTATATAAGTTGTTTTATGTATTATTTGCTCCCTACAACACAAAAAGTTGAAAAATTTACCGAATTTGTTTCCGAATCCATACCGAAGTTTATATCTATTATTTGAGAAAATGTAGAATGAATTTGAGGTTTACCTTTTATGAATCTTAATAAGCTGGATGTTAAAAACAAGAATACAAATTTGTATTGTATATTTTATATCCTATTTATTCGCAATCAAAGAAAAAACTGATTACCGAATAAATACCGTTTCCGACCGTTTTCATCCCTACTTGCCTCGGCAAAGCCCGACCCTCCCTCGGGGGCTAAAAGGGGGGGAACCCCCTCTGCGTTGAATTTTTTCCTCGAAAAAAGATCCTTTCTGCCAGAATGTCTTTCGTGCTTTTTGACTACTTCGAAAGTGGATCCTGAAAACGACGGAGTACACGTAAGCAGCCAAGGCTGACCGAGCCGAGGGACTCCTACGCCTCCGGGATACGGATACCTCACTCATCACCTTCTGCGATAAGTAACTCACGCTCGGATAAGTGATTCCACGGACCAAACAAGTCTTCACGTTCGAAAGCTCCTCTGCCGAAGCGGTTCTTCGGGCCTTCTCGACTGCGTCGGTGGCAGAACCCTATGGACGGATAAGAGTGCGCGTAAGCGGCAAGGCCGACCGAGCCGAGGGATTCCTACGCCTCCGGGATACGGATACCTCACTCATCACCTTCCGTGAAAAGCAACTCTCGCTCGCAGACAATTCTGTAACCGACGAAAAAGTCCAGATACTCGAAACAAGAGGAAAAGAAGCGCAGCTTTACAACACGACGAGGGTGTGTTTGGGCCTCGGCGGCCGCAGAAAACACACACTACAAGATAATCCGATCCTGCAGGCTCGGATCTTGATGGTTGAAGGGAGCAGCAGCACCCTCGGCGTCGGCTACACCTTCGGCGAGGTCCGACCTAGCCTCGGACGGCGACGCGGTCCGAGGATCTCCACTCTGAAGGACGACGTCATCACCACGCCCGGGCCATCGCCGCCAGGGTCTTCTCCGAGAATCCGGCCCGAGCAGGTGGCTCGGCTGGTCACCCCGAGGCCTCGGCCAGCTGTCCTCCGAGGACATCAGCCCGGCCCGAGGCCTCGGCAGATCAATTCCGGCGTCGGTCCCGCTAACAGACGACCCGGCCAGGCTCCGGCCGACCAAGTCTTCTTTTTCGAGCCAACTCTGCCTCTGTCTGTGCTGACACCGCTACCCCTGGCCTCGGCTCATCGAAGAGCGGCCGAGGGGTTCCTTTAACTAAGCTAGAGAAGCCCCGGACAGCAAGGCCGACCGAGCCGAGGGACTCCTACGCCTCCGGGATACGGATACCTCACTCGTCACCTTTGCACGGGGCGACTCGCGTTTGGTGAAGCGGTTCAGACAACCAACAGGCGAGTCTTAGTGCTCGAAAATGAGGAAAAAATACATACATGTTCAGGCCTCGACAGCCACAATGAACAAAAACACTGGCATTCAAAGTGCCATTACAAACGGAACTCCGGTTCCACCTCCGCAGGTACGAACAACCCCACTCGATGGGGGGGCCTGCGGAGCAACAGAAGACCGACGGGCGGCTCGCCGTCGCCCATTCCGGCAGCAACGACAACGACCCCCGCTCCGGGTGGCCGAACTGCAGCAACGATAGCCTCAGGGCGGACGCTGCTGCAACCTTGCCCTCGCCCACACCGACGCTCGAGGGGCGAGGACAAGTACAAAGAGCCGGAGGCCCGAAGCGCGGGTGGTGGCGGTGATCCCGTCGGCAATGGGGACTTCTCGAGCCGCCTCCACCTCAGCACCGACGACAGGGGCCGTCAGCCCTCCGGCGGATCCCCACTCAGATCCTCCCGGACGAGTGGGGCACCGACCTCCGCGTGGAGGCGCCGTACCGGTGCAAAGGCAGGACCGCCCCAGAACACGAACGCCGCCTTGGCAGCGCGCGATATCTTGGGCGGTCCTCCCGTGCACACGGTGCGACAACCGCCTTCCCGCAGGAGGGGGCACCGGGAGCCAAGCCGACGAGCCCGACGCGCGAGGCTGACGACGCCCGCCGTCGACCAGCCCCACGTTGTCGAAGTCTGACCCGCCCGTAGGGCCAGTGAGCGCCCTCTCCCTCGAAAGCCGAAGGAGAGGCCGACCCACGAACCCGCGCGGGAGGTAGAGCTCCGGCTCAGCCCGGTCTCCACCCCAGCGAGGATGATGAACATCCTTGAAGCTGAGGGTGGGACCAAGATCGCAGCCTGGCTCGCCTCTCCCCACCCAGGGGCTGGTGGTCACCGTCTCGGGTGACCGACGTTGGAGGGGTGCAGCCGGGCTGCATGATGAAAATCCTTGAAGCCGAACGATGGCTGAAAGGTGCCAACTCCCACGGAGTTGTGTTCCTCCAACGACAAGGCGGAAGGACTGCGGGCATCCCCCATCCGGGGGCTTGGAAGGTGGAAAGACACGACGCATAAGGGGGCGCGAAGACATGGTCGCCTTTCAAGGGGGTCACCCTCCTTTTAAAGGCGACTCTCCCTACTTGCGTCCCCAACTGTCGTGGGCTGAGTCTTCTCCAACACGCTCCAAGGTCCTCCCCTACGGCGCGGGGGCTGGGCCCCACGCGTCATGCAAGCCGGCCCAGGGCGGAAGAAGCCAAACCGCCACGCGCGATGCATGCAACCGTCTAGCGGTTACAAGCGTCCCTCCACTTTCGCCTAGACCAGCGGGTGAAAGGGCGGGCAGCCATGCAGGCGGCATGCGACCGCGCCAAGTGGGCGCACCTCTCCGACTTCCAGCGCGCCCAACATGGAGGCCCAGGCCCACGCGTCATGCAACCGGCGCGCCGGATGCTACGTGCGAGCAACTGCACCGCCACTCGCGCCACTGCCACGCCTCCTCGATTGCGGAACCAGTACCGCGACTCGAGGCAACCCTACGCACGACCCAGCAGCGCCAGCCTGGCGCGATGGTCAATGCGGCCGAAAATGGGCCGGCAGTAATAGCGGTGGCAGGCGGGCAGGAGCAGCAGTCACGTCGTCAGCCAACCCTCTCTCACGGCGTGAAGACGACGCGCCCGTGTTCCGTTCCTCGAACGGCTCGCGCACGCGCAACGGCTGCCCCACGAACCGCACGCCTCGACGCATTAACTCCGCGGCAGGACAGGCGGCGCCCGTGGCAGGAGAAGCAAGCAACGCTTCGCCTTCGCCATAATGACCGCGTCAAAAAAGGTACGCCGCGTCGTTCAATTTCGTATCCTTTTTCTTTTCCTCTTTCTCTCTCTTACAACAGGGACCGGGAAAGGGGGATACCCTGAAAAAGGATCCTTCTCCGTGAAGGAACCAGGCTCCGAGCCTCCTTACTGGTCAGAGGTTCGAAGGCTAGCCCCTCGAAAGGGTTCAACAGCCGCCTCAGAGCGCGTGGGCTCCACACCCACTACTGGTCAGAGGATCGAAGGCCGGCCCCTCGGAAGGGTTCAACGACCGCCTCAGGCTACTCGGGCTCCGCGCCCACTACTGATCAGGGGTTCGAAGGCTGGCCCTCGAAAGGTTCACATCCGCCTCAGACACAGAGCGAGGGATGACCATGGGTACGTTCGATACATAACCAAGGCTCGGGCTGCGCTCCCGAGGTAACCTAGGACATTTCCGAGACCAGCGGGAACGATCTTGTAACAGAATCCCATCAGAGGGAGGCATCGAGCCCTCGGACCCTTTTGACAGGGGACCGGGTCCGGCAGATCACCCACAGGTACTTTTGGGCGCGCCTCTGGGCCTCTAGCCGACCCCTAGCGAATGGGGCACGGACGTCCGCTCGGATTACCCGCCAGCAGCTCACTGGAGACACCATGTTCGGCGCCCTCCGAGGGCAACATGGCGCTTTCCCCCCCCTCCTCCTTGAGGAAAGGCGACGCAGGGGCGTATGTAAAAAAGTCGAGTCTGTCCCTGACCGTCCTCTCGCCCTGTGCAGAGGCTCGGGGGCTGCTCTCGCAAACACGGCTCCGGCCAAACCATTGACAGCGTCAACATACCAGCCCGAGAACTTGGGACCCGACCGTGCACCCGGGCTATGGCCAGTTCGCATGAGGGAACGACCAGACCAGCCAAAGCATTGCGCGAGGCATTAAGACCTCGGAGGAGTCAAACCACTCCTCCGAGGCCTCGAGGGCTACACCCGTGGGTGCGCTCGCGCGCACCCACCGGAACAAAACGCAACCAAGAAAGGCTGGTCCCCTTGCAAAAAAGTGCGACAAAAGCCTCCAAGCGAGTGTTAACACTCCCTTCGAGGCTGGGGGGCTACTGTCGGGGACCATAATTAGGGGTACCCTCAAGACTCCTAATTCTCAGCTGGTAACCCCCATCAGCACAAAGCTGCAAAGGCCTGATGGGTGCGATTAAGTCAGGGATCGGTCCATTCGAGGGACTCGATCACGCCTCGCCCGAGCCTAGCCTCGGACAAGGGCAGCCGACCCCAGAGGATCTCCGTCTCGCCCGAGGCCCCCCTCCAGCGACGAACATATTTCCGGCTCACCCGAGGCCCTGTCTTCGCCAAGAAGCAACCCTGACTAAATCGCCGCGTCGACCGACCAAATCGCAGGAGCATTTAATGCAAAGGTGGCCTGACACCTTTATCCTGACGCGCGCCCTTCAGTCGACAGAGCCGAAGTGACCGCCGTCACTTCGCCGCTCCACTGACCGGTCTGACAGAAAGACAGCGCCGCCTGCGCCGCTCCGACTGCAGTGCCACCTGACAGAGTGAGGCTGACAGGCAGTCAGGCCCGGCCTCAGGCACCATAGGAAACTCCGCTCCGCCCGACCCAGGGCTCGGACTCGGGCTAAGCCCCAGAAGACGGCGAACTCCGCTCCGTCTGACCCAGGGCTCAGACTCGGGCTAAGCCCCAGAAGAAGGTGAACTCCGCTCCGCCCGACCCAGGGCTCGGACTCGGGCTAAGCCCTGGAAGACGGCGAACTCCGCTCCGCCCGACCCAGGGCTCGGACTCGGGCTAAGCCCCGGAAGACGGCGAACTCCGCTCCGCCCGACCCAGGGCTCAGACTCGGGATAAGCCCCAGAAGACGGCGAACTCCACTCCGCCCGACCCAGGGCTCGGACTAGGGCTCAGCCCCAGAAGACGACGAACTCCGCTTCGCCCGACCCCAGGGCTCGGACTCAGCCCTGGCCTCAGCCGACGATCTCCGCCTCGCCCGACCTAGGGGCTCGGACTCGACCACGGCCACGGAAGACAGACTCGACCTCGACTTCGGAGGAGCCTCCACATCGCCCAACCTAGGGCACGAACCGACCACGTCAACAGGAGGCGCCATCATCACCCTACCCCAAGCTGACTCAGGCTACGGGGAACAAGACCGGCGTCCCATCTGGCTCGCTCCACCAGATAGGCTATGATGGCGCCCCGCACGCTCCTTGACGACGACGGCGCTCAGCCCCCTTACGGAAGCAAGAGGACGTCAGCAAGGACTCGACAGCCCCGACAGCTGTCCCTCCACCAGGCTCCAGCGCTCCTCCGACGGCCACAACACCACACGAACCGGGTGCCAAAACCTCTCCGGCTGCCACGATGGCATGTACTTAGGGCGCTAGCTCTCCTCCGCTAGACACGTTAGCACTCCGCTGCACCCCCATTGTACACCTGGATCCTCTCCTTACGCCTATAAAAGGAAGTACCAGGGCCCTCTTACAGGGGGTTGGCCGCGCGGGGACGAGGATGAGACAGGCGCTCGCGTGAGGCCGCTCGCTCCCTCTCCCGCGTGGACGCTTGTAACCCCCTACTACAAGCGCACCCGACCTGGGCGCGGGACGAACACGAAGGCCGCGGGATTTCCACCTCTCTTACGCCCGTCTCCGGCCACCTTTCTCCCCCCTTCGCGCTCGGCCTCGCGCCGACCCGTCTGGGTTGGGGCACGCGGCGACATTTCACTCGTCGGCCCAGGGACCCCCCGGTCTCGAAACGCCGACAGGTTCAACTAAGAACGCCAGCGGAAATTAGAGACGGTTTTATGGCAGACATAAAAATCTGGCATTTACGAACATAAGTGATTTGATTTTTTATTATAATTACGAACATGCGGGAATTAGGGATAGTTTTTATGATAGACGTACAAATCTGGCATTTACGAACATAAATGATTTGATTTTTATGATAATTACGAACAACATAAATCAAGGAATTACCTTTTCCAATGTGCATGTAAAAAATATGCATGCAGTAAACTGATATACAAACTCTGTGTTCAAGCATAAAATCGTACAGTGTTTAGTGTAAAGAATACATGTGGTAGGCATAAAACACAATAATCGAAAAGAAAACACGAATCAGATGAGGTAGTGGCCAGAGGACGTCGTCGATGACACAAGCACAAATGTAGGTCGTCACTCGGGCCGCCCAAACTGCGCTGGTGTTGGTACTGGTTCAGGCGAACAAGTAGATCCAACGGGAGGGTGGATAGAATGTTTGCAAAGTTTAACGGGGAGTAGCAATAGCTCTGTTAATCTGATCCCTCAAGGGTACTATACGGGGGTATTTATAGGTGTCCGAGTGCCTACCACCCTGAAACAAGGACGTTTATGCCCTCGGGAACCTAGAGTATCCTCAGAATATTCCCCTAAGGGGAGGTTACAGTCCATCATTACAGAAAAGGCTATTACAGATGAGGCCCGTAACACGCTTATCCCTGTGGGGCCCGTTACAGTGGGCCGAATCCCACTTGGGCTTCCGGACCCGATGAGGATGTGAGGTTGGCAGACTAACATCGGAGTCTTGCCTTCGTCTCGCGATGGATAAGAGCGTAGGCCGCTCGCGAAGTCCTCATCGTACCATCGTCCTTGGCGTCGTTGGTGGAGCGAGGCGATGAAGGCATCGAGCGAAGGGTAGCGTCTTCGCCTTCGCCCCAACATTTGCCCTCCGAGGGACCAGTTCGACTGAGTCATCTGGTGCCGAAGACGTCGCTAGATGGTGGAGACGCTGCCCTCGCTTGAAGTGGTCCCGCGGGGGTTTTTGAGGTGACCTTTGATTGACGTGGCACTGTTGGACTGCGGGTTTCCTGAAGCGCTGCGCCGTCTGTATAAAAAGGGCGACACGGCTCGGGCTGTCTCTTACCTTTGCTTGCGCCAGAAAACCCTAAGCTTTTAAAACCGCTCGCCCGCTCGCCTGCCCTCCTTGTTCTTCTGCATCGGAGATCTGGCCCGTGTCAAGCAAACCGCGCGCCGCCGACGACGGTACGTAGCGTTGTCGTCTTCTTCCTCATACGTTGTGAATGCGTCGTCGATCGATTCGTAGTCCGAAGATACCTTGAGCGATTTGGCGGTGGTGGAGTTACAGCTGGGCCACACGGTGGAGTTCGGCGTTTCAAGGATTTTCTCGGTTCGCGTGCAGGATATGCAGCAGTTGGGGTACTTTGGGAATGGTGTTGGGCGCCTCCAGGGGACGGAAGAGATTCCCGAGCCTGAGGGCAAGTTAGTCATGTTTGAGGTGTTCTTCATCGCTGGCTTTCGCCTACCTGCACATCGTTTCGTGGCGGAGGTCTTGCAGAGGTTTGACGTCCAGGTCCACCAGTTGACACCTAACGCCATGGTGGCCCTGGCGAAGTATGGCTGGGCGGTGACTTCGTACGGCGGTCAGCCTTCCGTAGAGGTCTTCACCAAGAATTATTGTCTGCACTGGCAAAAGAGAAAAATTGGAAGTAAGATTGCACAGTTTGGATCGTGCACCTTCACACCGAGGACCGGAAAGACTTCGGCGGAAGTCGTGGAATTAGTTCCCTATGCTCGCAATAAGTGGGGCAACTGGTGGGATTATTTGTTTTATGTTTCGAGAGGTGAAGTCGAAGACCTCCCAGGGCTCCCTGCGGCCATAATGTGCTCCCACTGTTATGTGGCATTCCCACCATTTGAGGTGGCGGAGGACGATGAGGACGAAGGGGCCCTTCGGTGCGCTGCCCGCATGAGCAGCGGGCACGATTTGGTTGAGAAATTCATCGGTTATGGAGTGTGGCCCTTGGTGCATGGCTGGGTGCTTGGAGAAGTATGCCCTCGCCAGATGCCTACCTTGGGCCAGCAGCTGGTGCGAAGTCCGGACTTTGCTTTGGATCTACGCGGCCGAGACCCAGCCGCGTTCGTGCATGAAGTGGAGGATGGGGCAATGAGGATTGTAGGGCGGTATGCGCCGAGGACGGAGATTCTACGGAGTTGGGATATTCGTGGATCCAATGTTCGCTTGAATCGTGTCTTCGAGTTAAACTGTTTGCCATATGGTGGTCACCCTGGAGACGACGCTGCTGCGGCTGTCGACCGCTGCAGGAAAAAGCCAGTGGCTGTGGCTGAGGAAGGCCCTTCGCGGGAGGCTGCCTCGGCCATTAAGAAGAGAAAAATAGGTATTGTAGTTGAGGGGTTGGGGGTCTCTGATCGTTTTGCTGTGGAGTTGATGGGGACTTGTGCGGCCCTCGGGGGAAGGATGTCTTCGCCCGAGCTCCGGGAGTCTTCGGCGCAAATGCTAAAGGTTATCGAGGGTTGATGGCCAAGGAACGTTCTGATTCCCCTAGCGACCGGTGAGGTCATATTTACGTCTCGTTTGGCCCGTGAGATGAAGACTTTTCCTTATGGTGAAGAGGGCGCGGGGAGGCGCGAAGTCCACCGCCCCTGGCAGCAGCAAACCACCGCCGGCTGCGAAGCCGGCCATCCCCGGGCCCAGCAAGTCTTCGGCGGGTTCGAGGGCTGTCGCTTCCGGCGCGAGCAAGCCGCCATTGGCTAAGCCCACGAAGGAGCGAAGGCCACCGTCGCCGGTGCGCACCGACGAAGCGGCGGCGGGTGGTGCCGACTTCGACACGGACATCTGCATGGAGGATTACCGCGTAGGTGGTGTCATGATGTTTGATGCGCACACGGGCCGGGGACTCGTTGGTGAGTTTTTTTTACCACGGGGACTGGGTCTTGAACAAGATTATGGTGCAGGGTCGGATGCTGGGCAGCTGGCTGTTGTCCCGGCTCTGGTGGCGGCCACTCCGCCTGCGGCAGCGGTTGGAGCGAAGGGTACTTCGCAGGACCCATGGTCCAAATTCTGCGCCACCGGCAAGATTTCATCGGTCGCCACCGCTAAAGACGTGGCGGGCTCTGTGTCCTAGCAGCTGAAGCATGCATCACAGCAGCTGAAGCATGTAAGTCGTCTTGGACTTCGTTAGTTCATTTTTTTTGTGGTTGCGAATCTGATGGATTTTTCGTGGCAGGCGGCTGCCTTCGCCGACCATGTTGCGTCGAGAGCCCTGACTTCGGAGTTCACTGCCGAGAGGCAACGACTCGAGGGCAGGATCGAGCGCTCCGAGCGTAGCATACGGATGATGTTTGGGACAAGTCAGCTGCGGAGGCCGAGAAGGAGGATCTCAGGCGTCAGTTGGTGGAGGAGAGGAAGGACGCGAATAGAGCCTGTGCTGAGGCGCAGGCTGCACAAGCCGAGGCCAAACTTGCACGGGCAGAGGCCAGTCTCGCCCGCTAACGCGCCGAGGAGATGGAAACGAGGCTCTGCGGCCTGCGCGACCGCTTAGACAAAGCAAAGGCCTCTACGCGCACGGAGGTCGACCGGACGCACACGCAGCTCGTGGACGCGTACCGGGAGCTTGGTGCATGGACCGCTCCCTTTGAAGCGTCAGGTCAGGAGGTAGGCCTCCGCTTCCTAGGGTGGCTACAGGAGGAGCTGGAGGTGCTCCCGACGATTGTGATGGGCCTCATGTCCTTCGTCTCCCTCATCACCTGCGAAGGGGCCGTGAATGCCTTGTCCCGCGAGGGATGCAGGCACTTCGAGGTCTTCGATCGATTGGACGAAGACTTCGAGCGTGGAATCTTCCAGGTCGAGGACCTGGTGCTAAAGCAGTCGGATGGGGCGCTTTACGATAGGATGTGGGGCCCTCATGGCCGTTAGACTGTCCGAGAGAGGTCCGACCGGGCGATGGATCAGGTAAAAGTGCATATGTGTGATTATATGTGTGGGTATGTGTGTGTATTTGTGTGGTTGTTGAATTAATGTGTTATTATTGTAGATGGCTCATGATGAAGAGGTCGAGGACCTCGGTGATCTGGATAGCACACTGGCCGAGGCATCGGGTGTGGAGCTGGCGCCGCCATCCGATACTAGCGAGGGCCCCTTGGTGACCCCCGCGCCGACTGGAGCTGGCGAAGACCCCATGTCGGTCACTGCGCCGACGGGTGAGGACACTTCGATGGTGGTGGGCGAACTAGCTGCCGAGGACCCAGCGGTGTCGGTCGGGCCTTCGCAGGTGGCAGAATAGGGGCTAGGGCTTTAGGTGTAAACTTTTGTTTTTGTGATACTGAACCTTGGTTGCTGTGCAGGTTCCGACGTTTGGGCCTGCGCAAGCAACCGCTATTGGCAATGCTAATTTTGTGGCGGCCGCAACTGTTGTGCCTGTCGATGATAATTTGTCTGGTTCTGGATCTGAGTGTTTTGTGTCTGATGGTGAGTCTGGGAGTTCGTTTTCCTGGACTGAAGAGTCCTCGGATGAAGGCTTGGATTATTTTGCTGCATTAGATGTGGCCACGGCGGAGTCCTCGCTGCGTGTGGAGGTTGGCGAGGCGACTGATCTTCCTAGTGCGAGGACCAATTATAGGCGGCGAAGGGTGGTGTCAAAGCATAGCGTGGGTGAGGTTTCGCGAAGTGGTAGGCGTCGTCGTATTGGGATGGAGCGAGACCGTCTTCGTGTAGACCGGATTGGTAAACGTGAACTGTTGTTCCTACCGATTGGGACGAGCATAGGTGAGGGGGATCTACGAAATCTTTTTGAGGGTGAGGAATTGAGAATAATGTTGTTTAATTATAGGGAGTTGGGTATCATCCCGAAGGTTGAGCCGATGTAGTATATGGTGCCCTCGCTGTGTGTATGTAACTGCAACTTGTATTGTAATGTGGCTTGTTGGCCGTTTTCGCACGCCTGTGCTGATCTGGCCGCACCCGTAGGCGACTTTTTGCGCGAAGTGTCGAATGACGTACTTGTTGCGCTTATCCGGCAGCACCCTTAGGCGACTTTTGCACGGAGTGTCTGTTCGGAAAAGACTTCGATGGCGCGCTTATTGTGCTTGTCCGGCTGCACCCTTAGGCGTCTTTTGCACGGAGTGTCTTTTTAAGAGAAGACTTCGATTGACGCACTTGTTGTGCTATTCCGGCTGCACCCTTAGGCGTCTTTTGCATGGAGTGTCTTTTTAAGAAAAGACTTCGATTGACGCACTTGTTGTGCTATTCCGGCTGCACCCTTAGGCGTCTTTTGCACGGAGTGTCTTTTTGATAGAAGACTTCGATTAACGCACTTGTTGTGCTTATTCCGGCTGCACCCTTAGGCGTCTTTTGCGTGGAGTGTCGCACGCGAGGGTAGCCCACGCTACCTATCGTGGTGACTTCAGAGTGGTCGAATGCCGAAGACCGTCGAAGCGGTCTTTTTCGACACGTTGCGTCTGATTTTTTGTTTTTGCGGGGGCTTTTTGCTGGTATATTACATGGCTCCGCCTCGTTAAAAATTTCACCCCTCGGGAGGAAAAGTGTGTGTGGTCCGGAATAACATTGTTTTCTGGATTACAAGGGCACGTGGGCCCTGATGGTTAAACAAAAAAATTGCGGAGATTGTCAATGTTCTGGAGTGCTCTAAGTCTTCGTCGGAAGGGGTTACTAGCCTGTACGCGCTGGGTGATGCCTTCGACTTGACGATGAATGGGCTGTCCCATTTTGGCTCCAGCTAGCCTCGTGATTCTGTCCGGGTGGTCCGGACGAGTACGAGGTCTCCTTTGTTGAACTCTCTTGGGACAACCACGTTGTCACGCCAGGCCTTGGTCTGGGCCTGATATTTGTTGAGGGCCTGTAGGGCGAGGACGCGGTCTCCATCGATGAGATCCTTGGACGTTGGCTCGTCGACATCGGGGACCGCTAATGTGCTTGTTCGGGGTGACCCATGTTTTAACTCTTGTGGTGTCATGGCCTCAGATCCATATAGTAGATGAAAAGGTGTGAATCTGGTTGCCCGGCATTCTGTCGTGTTTAGGGCCCAGACCACTTCAAGTAGTTGGTCGGCCCATTTGCCCTTCTTGTCGTCGAGAAGTCTTTTCTTGATGGCAGTGAAAATCTTATCGTTGGCGCGCTCGACGACACCGTTGGATTGCGGGTGGTATACCGAGGCGAAGACGGGCTTGGTGCCGATGGAGAAACAGAAGTCCCTAAAGTCTTGGCTGTCAAACTGTTTGCTGTTATCGACTGTGAGTTCGGATGGGACTCCGAATCTTGTGCTTCCATAGCTTCGAATCTTGTTGACTAGGGTCTTGAGCCTGTTGTAGGTTTGTGTTGGCTCTTCTCCCCTGATCATGGTGAATCTCCTTAGCTCGCCTTCTACCAGTTCCATTTTGGTGATCATTGTAGCATCATTTCCCTCATGTGAGATCTTGAGGGTGTCCCAGATTTGCTTGGCGTTGTCCAAGCCGCTAACCTTGTTGTATTCATCCCTGCACATAAATGCTAGCAAAACAGTAGTGGCTTGGGCATTTTTATGAATTTGTTCATTGATAATCACAGGGTTATCAGTGCTATCAAAATGCATTCCACTTTCGACTATTTCCCAAATACTAGGATGGAGATAAAATAGATGACTACGCATTTTATGGCTCCAAAATGAATAGTCTTCTCCATCAAAGTGTGGAGGTTTTCTAAGAGGAATAGAAAGTAGATGTGTATTTGTATTGTACGAAATACGGGAATAATCAAAAGAATAATTTTGATTAACCGTTTTCTTTTTCGACGAAGAGTCGTCGTCGTCTCTTGGTGAAGAAGATGATGCATCGCTGTCGTAGTAGATGATCTTATTGATGCATCTCTTCTTCTTCCCGTCTCTCTTCTTATGACTTGAGCCAGAGTCGGTAGGCTTGTCGTCTCTTGGCTCGTTGAAGAGGGACTCCTTCTCCTTGTCATTGACCACCATCCCCTTTCCCTTGGGATCCATCTCTTTGGGCGGTTAGTCCCTTAGATGAAGAGTACGGATCTGATACCAATTGAGAGCACCTAGAGGGGGGAGTGAATAGGTGATCCTGTAAAATCAAACACTAATAGCCACAAAACTTAGTTTAAAATGTTAGTACGGCTAAGTAGCTTTGAAGCGAGTTCTTGTGAACACAACAATCACAGAGAAAGCAACACAAGAGACATGTGATTTTTATCCCATGGTTTGGCCAAGTAACACTTGCCTACTTCCACGTTGTGGCGTCTCAATGGACGAGGGTTGCACTCCACCTCTTTCAAGTGATCTGATGATCAACTTGAATACCACGCTCTTTTCCTTTAGAGTATGTTTTCCCGTTTGCAAGGAATCTCCACAATTTGGAGTCTCTCGCCCTTACAATTGAGATCACAAAGAAAGCATAGAGTAAGGTTGGGAAGAGCAACACACACAAGACTCAAATCCGTAGCACAACCACGCACACAAGTCACAACTTGAGCTCGAAACACAACACACGGAGTTCGCAACTAAAATGGAGCTCAAATCGCTAACACTGAGAATCAGAAGCATGGAGTCAGAGTCTGAAAGTCTTAGAATGTTTCGTGAAAGCTTGGTATACTCCTCCATGTGCCTAGGGGTCCTTATTATAGCCCCAAGGCAGCTAGGAGCCGTTGGAGGCCAACTTGGAAGGCCAAACTTGCCTTTTGTCGGATGGTGCACCGGACAGTCCGGTGCACCACCGGACAGTCACTGTAGCTGTCCGGTGCGTGATCTCCTACCTTTTCTGGCGCATCCGACCATTGGTCCTCTGGGTCGATTGGCGCACCAGACAGTCTGGTGAGCTCAACCGACCGTTGCTGCGAGCCATGCGTCGACCGCAGATCGCGCGGCTGACCGTTGGCGTTGGTGACCGTTGGCTCACCGGACAGTCCGGTGCACCACCGGACAGTCCGGTGAATTATAGCCGTACGTCTCTGCTTTTTCCCGAGAGCAGCCAGTTCACCGCCGGCCAGCCTGGCGCACCGGACACTGTCCGGTGCACCACCTGACAGTCCGGTGTGCCAGACCGAGCTGGTGTTGGCTGAACATAGCCAACCATTTTCCTTTTCTTTTCTTCTTTTGTTGGCTCTGTTTCTAGCACTTAGACAAACACATTAGTATACCAAAATAATATACTAAGTCTAGAAACATACCTTACACTTTGATTTGCATTCTTCACTCATTTTGCACATAAGTACTCATTTAATGTATTGGGCATCTAATCACCCAAATACTTATAGAAATGGCCCAAAGGCACATTTCCCTTTCAATAATAGACCATAAATGAATAATAAATCCCATAATGCAATACAAATGCATGTCAAATTATGTTTAGTTCCATCATTTAATCATGCGAGAGTCCTGAGCCGCTCATGATTGCGAGCATGACTGATATACCAGTTTTACACTCTTTAGAGATTGTACCATTTACCCACAAGGCGTGTAACCTATTTGCCAAGAAATCACGACTGCCCATTTATCTCTACCAAGGCGACGAGGTAGGGTCCCACTACGAGGCCTTTACAAAGTTTCACTAGCATGAGAGAACCCGCTACGGTTTCAGTCAGGAGGGGCGATATAGGAACCCCTCGTTCAAAAAACCATGGCAACATGATCGGCCCAAGAACTTCCCTATAACAACATCTCCTCACACAACTCGTGCCCCTTTCGGGAAAGGATTAACTCACACTACCTTCCCAAATTAATTGTCCAAGGGCGTCCCATTTCGCCCTTATGGTAGCACTGTTTTCTCAGGTTAAGCTCCATGTTCTAATTAACATAATGATCTTATTGAAAGTCACCTAGAGGGGGGTGAATAGGCAAATCTGAAATTTATAAAGTTTAAGCACAACTACAAGCCAGGGTTAGCGTTAGAAATATAATCGAGTCCGAAAGAGAGGGCGAAAAACAAATCACAAGCAAATAGCGAGAGTGACACGATGATTTGTTTTACGAGGTTCGGTTCTTGCAAACCTACTCCCCGTTGAGGTGGTCACAAAGACCGGGTCTCTTTCAACCCTTTCCCTCTCTCAAACGGTCACCTAGACCGAGTGAGCTTTTCTCTTCAATCAAACAGGACACTTAGTCCACTACAAGGACCACCACAACTTGGTGTCTCTTGCTTTGATTACAAGTGAGTTGAGAACAAGAATGGAGGAAGAAGAAAAGCGATCCAAGCGCAAGAGCTCAAAAGAACATGGCAAAACTCTCTCTTCTAGTCACTAATTGCTTGGAGAGATTTTGATTCACTCTATTTGTGTCTTGTATTGAATGCACTAGCTCTTGTATTGAATGTGTTGGCTGAAAACTTGGATGCCTTGAAGTGTGGTGGTTGGGGGGTATTTATAGCCCCAACCACCAAAATGGCCGTTGGGGAAGGCTACTGTCGAAGGGCACACCGGACAGTCCGGTGCGCCACCGGACACTGTCCGGTGTGCCAGCCACGTCATCCAACCGTTAGGGTTCGACCGTTGGAGCTCTGACATATGGGGCCACCGGACAGTCCGGTGGTGCACCGGACAGTCACTGTTCACTGTCCGGTGCGCCATCTGCGCCTGCTCTGACTTCTGCGCGCGCAGTCCGCGCACTGTAGCTCACAGTTCACCTTTTGCAGACGACCGTTGGCGCTGTAGCCGTTACTCCGCTTGGCACACCGGACAGTCTGGTGCTACACCGGACAGTCCAGTGAATTATAGCGGAGAGGCAATTCTAGATACCCGAAGGTGACAAGTTCGAAGTTGATCTCCCTGGTGCACCGGATACTGTCCGGTGGTGCACCGGACAGTCCGGTGCGCCAGACCAGGGCAGCCTTCGGTTGTCTTTTGCTCTTTTTATTTGAACCCTTTCTTGGACTTTTTATTGGTTTGTGTTGAACCTTTGGCACCTGTAAAACTTGACATCTAGAGCAAACTAGTCAGTCCAATTTTTTGTGTTGGGCAATTCAACCACCAAAATTATTTAAGAAAATGTTTACCCCTATTTCCCTTTCAATCTCCCCGTTTTTGGTGATTGATGCCAACACAAACCAAAGCAAATATATAAGTGCATAATTGAACTAGTTTGCATAAGGTAATTGCAAAGGTTACTTGGAATTAAACCAATTTATACATTCATAGGATATGCATGGATTGCTTTATTTCTTTTAACATTTTGGACCACGCTTGCACCACTTGTTTTGTTTTTGCAAACTCTTTTGTAAATTCTTTTCAAAGTCTTTTTGCAAATATTCAAAGGTAAATGAATAAGATTTCGAGAAGCATTTTCAAGATTTGAAATTTTCTCCCCCTGTTTCAAATGCTTTTCCTTTCACTAAACAAAACTCCCCCTTAATGAAATTCTCCTCTTAGTGTTCAAGAGGGTTTTAGATATTAATTTTGAAAGAGGTCATACCAATTTGAAATTATATCAAAATAAGATACCAATTGAAAAACTTCTTTTATACACATTGAAAAGACTACATTTTTGAAATTGGTGGTGGTGCGGTCCTTTTGCTTTGGGCTAATACTTTCTCTCCCTTTGGCATGAATCGCCAAAAACGGATACTTGTGAGTGAAATATAAGCCCTTTTACTTTCTCTCCCCCTTTGGCAAACAATATATGAGTGAAGATTATACCAAATTGGAGAGCGGTGCGGAGTGACGGCGAAGGATGAATAATTCGACGGAGTGGAGTGGAAGCCTTGTCTTCGCCGAAGAACTCCATTTCCCTTTTAATCTAGGACTTAGCATGAAATACACTTGAAAACCACATTAGTCATAGCACATGAAAGAGAGATGATCAAAGGTACATAAATGAGCTATGTGTGCAAAACATCAATCAAAATTCCTAGAATCAAGAATGTTTAGCTCATGCCTAAGTTTGGTAAAAGTTTTCTCATCTAATGGCTTGGTAAAGATATCGGCTAATTGTTCTTTGGTGCTAACATATGCAATCTCGATATCCCCCCTTTGTTGGTGATCCCTTAAAAAGTGATACCGAATGGCTATGTGCTTAGTGCGGCTGTGCTCAACGGGATTATCCACCATGCGGATTGCACTCTCATTATCACATAGGAGAGGAACTTTGGTTAGTTTGTAACCATAGTCCCTAAGGGTTTGCCTCATCCAAAGCAATTGCGTGCAACAATGGCCTGCAACAATGTACTCGGCTTCGGCGCTTGAAAGAGCTACTGAGTTTTGTTTCTTTGAAGCCCAAGACACCAGGGATCTTCCAAAAACTGACAAGTCCCTGATGTGCTCTTTCTATCAATTTTACACCCCGCCCAATCAGCATCTGAATAACCTATTAAATCAAAGGTGGATCCCTTGGGGTACCAAAGACCAAACTTAGGTGTATGAACTAAATATCTCAAGATTCGTTTTACGGCCCTAAGGTGAACTTCCTTAGGATCGGCTTGGAATCTTGCACACATGCATACAAAAAGCATAATATCCGGTCGAGATGCACAAAAATAGAGTAAAGATCCTATCATTGACCGGTATACCTTTTGATCAACGGATTTACCTCCCGTGTCGAGGTCGAGATGCCCATTGGTTCCCATGGGTGTCTTGATGGGTTTGGCATCCTTCATTCCAAACTTGGTGAGTATGTCTTGAGTGTACTTCGTTTGGCTAATGAAGGTGCCCTCTTGGAGTTGCTTCACTTGAAATCCTAAGAAATACTTCAACTCCCCCATCATAGACATCTCGAATTTTTGAATCATGATCCTACTAAACTCTTCACAAGTAGATTTGTTAGTAGACCCAAATATAATATCATCAACATAAATTTGGCATACAAACAAATCATTTGCAATTGTTTTAGTAAAGAGAGTAGGATCGGCTATTCCGATTTGAATCCATTAGCGATAAGAAAATCTCTTAGGCATTCATACCATGCTCTTGGGGCTTGCTTGAGCCCATAAAGCGCCTTAGAGAGTTTATAAACATGGTTAGGGTACTCACTATCTTCAAAGCCGGGAGGTTGCTCAACATAGACCTCCTCCTTGATTGGTCCATTAAGGAAGGCACTCTTCACGTCCATTTGATAAAGCTTGAAGCCATGGTAAGTAGCATAGGCAAGTAATATACGAATTGACTCAAGCCTAGCTACGGGTGCATAGGTTTCACCGAAATCCAAACCTTCGACTTGTGAATATTCCTTGGCCACAAGTCGGGCTTTGTTCCTTGTCACCACACCATGCTCATCTTGCTTGTTGCGGAAGACCCATTTGGTTCCTACAACATTTTGGTTAGGATGTGGAACAAGATGCCAAACCTCATTCCTCGTGAAGTTGTTGAGCTCTTCTTGCATTGCCAACACCCAATCTGAATCCCTTAATGCGTCTTCCACCCTGTATGGCTCTGTTGAGGACTTGTTCTCAAATGCTATAAATTGAGAACAAGGCAACACAAAAATAGGTTATTTGTTAATGCCCTTCGTCCTTCGGAACATTATTTCCCTAAGGATATAATGATCTTCGGACGAAGGTCATGAAGGACATACCTTCATCATCTCAACATGTATATATAAACATATCAAGGGCGGATGAAGCATGTAAAACATAAGGGATAATGTGAACAAACATATAACATCATCATACACATTTCTTATTATATAATCATAAATGAACAAATGAATAATGACAATATTGAATTACATTTGTACCTTCGTCTTGACAGAAAATGAAAGTACAAGCGTGACGCAAAAATGAGTACAAGTCAGCATGAACAGTACGGGGGTACTATTCACCTATTTATAGGCGCAGGACACAGCCTATGAGAAATTACAGTCATGCCCTTTACATTTACTATTGGCTTATAGAAAAATCTATGAGGACTGGATAGCCTTTTCCCCTTTAAGTCGGTTCCTTTTCCCGTGATTGAGCCGAAGCTCCTTTGTGCATAGCTTCGGAGCGGCGACAACCTTCGTCACGATCATGTCCTCATCCTATATGCCTTTTAATCCTGAATCCGAAGGTACCTATTTATAAATCAAACTTGATAAATACTGTTAAATTACGTTTTTGAGGACCTTCAGAGGACGAAGGCCCCCAACAGTAGCCCCTCATAGTATTAATTTGTTTTAGGAGAACGAATTCAGACTGCGACATGGACGAAGGCCTTAAGCCGAAGGTCTGAAAAAACACCTTCCTTTTGCTAGAATAGCAACAGTCAATGACAGTTGGGGCCCTCCAACTTGGAGCGCATTGGGCATATAAATAGGAACTCACACCGACTGCACTTGATTCACTGTTTGTGCCATTTGCCTTATTTTCTCAATTTTATAACTTGTGCTTACTAGAGCTTGATAGCTCTCAAGCTTTTGAGCTTCGGTTTAAAGGTCACGTTTTCGTCATTTCCGAAGAGAAGATGTCTCAAGACAAGAAGACAGTTGCTGAGACGAAGCTAACCGAAGAGGAGAAGCTCCTTGAGGAGAAAACTACTGGATTTGTTGAGTCAATAGCAAAAACAAATACAGAGAAGATTACTAAAGAGATACTGGAAGGCTTGTCTGAAGATACTGATGATAGCGACAGCTATGATGTGGAGAGTGGAGGCGAAGACTCTGAAGATCGGCCCTGGCGACCAAGTCATGCAGTCTTCGGGAAATCAACTATCAAACAGAGTCATCTTGATAATATGAGAGGAAGGTATTTTCGAGATATGTCTATTGTGGGGGCTGACATAGACAGGGTCGTTCCTGCTCCCGAAGAAAACGAAGTTGTGATCTTTCGAAGCTTCTTCAAAGCTGGACTTCGGTTCCCGTTGACCAGATTTGTGGTTGAAGTTTTAAAGACATACCAGATTTTCCTTTACCAGATCACTCCCGAAGCAGTTATTAGAATGGGGATATTCGTTTGGGCTGTGAGAAGTCAAGGTCTAGAGGCAAGTGCAAGATGTTTTTGCAGTATGCATGAACTTTTGTATGAGACGAAGGCCTGGGGTAAAGAACAATATCATAACAATTTCGGTTACTATAGCTTCGTTGCTCGCTCTGGTGCAAGCTACCCAGTGCCAACGTTTCGGAAGAGATGGCCTGGGGCCTGGATGGAAGAGTGGTTTTATGTGAAAAATGATTTGAAGGCGAGAGAAGACATTAAAGAGATCATTATGCGCCCCATTTGGTCCCGCTTCGGCCTCCGAAAGCCGAACATAGAAATTGATGAGGCAGCCGAAGCATGCCGAAGGGCCTTCAACATAGTTTGCTCTTTTATTGGGACAAGAGACTTACTTCAAGAACATATAGCCTACAGGATATGGCCACTTATAGACAGCTGGGAAATGATGAAAGAAACCATCACTAACCCTAGCGAAGGCGGCCTGGTTCGATTGAAATACACCTTCGGGTTTGGGGACAAGTTAGTCGAACCAGATGACGACTGGCTGAAGTGTATTGAAAATACTAGCGATGAGTTACTTGGAGCATATTCCAAGTCCGAAGATAATGCACTATCTGTGGCCTTCGGGAGCCAAAAAAAGAAAAGATTAAATAGGGTTTTTGATGCTATTGGATTTGTGTACCCTGACTATCGCTACCCGCCACGGGGGCAGAAAAGAAAGGGTGCAACTTCTGGAAAGGTTGTTGCTTCGGCTGCTCCAAGCGAGCCTGCGCCGAAGAGTAAAAAGTTGAAGGTCCTTACCCACCAAACATGCTATATTGAACCGGCCATAGTGCCTGAGTTTGACGGGGAAACTTCTTCAGCTACTGAAGCAAAAGAACCTGCTCCTCCCACGTAGAAAATTGAAGAGCCGACTGTAATGCCGAAGGTGCCTTCAACTAAGCTAATTGAAACGAAGGTTGATGAAGATAAGCCTGAAAGATCAAAAACTGAAGAGGCAACAAAGATGCCCGAGATTCTAAGTCCTTTAGCAGAAGCAATAGTGCTGAAGGCAGAAAAAAGTTCTGCAATAACCCCTATAAGGAAAAGGATGGTAACTGTATTAGATATTTTGGAAACAACAGATTCCAAACGCCCCTCTTCCATAAAGAAGGTTGCCGAAACTGCCAAAGTGCAGACTGAAGCTGATACTAGGCAGATAAAAGGTAAAGCTGCAACAATTGAGGCTGGAACCGAGGCCGATCCCATAGTGCCTGTTGAGACGAAGCTTGCCACAACGGAGCAAGGGGCCAAAGAAGTACCTCCAAATACTAATATAGCTTTTGAGAGAAGTGTGGCCAAAGAAGTCGAATCCCTTACCCCCGAAGCATCTTCTGAAGACCTTGATTATGTCATTCGACATGCTTCGGGAAAAATATTATCTGAGGAAGAAATTTTTGAAGCTAAACACTATGCCCGAGAACTGAAGTACCCGAAGGGGGCCTTAGTGTTTAATGGTACGAATGAAGATGATTTCTTGTATTGTCTCCCGGACAACAAAGAATTATCCGTCTGTCGGGAGATGGCCAGAAGTATGGGTTTTCCGAAGCTCGAAGCTGGCCTTTGTGCCATGACGAAGGACGATCTTGTGGATAGCCTTGCATACAACAGTCTGAAGGTACAAAAAGTTGTGAATTTTGAAGTTTATGGATTCTATAATGGAGTCTTTTATTCTCATGTTAATCCATTCATTCTTTCTTGTAGGGCTTAATACTTAGCAACGCCTTAAGGGCGCAAAAGAAGCTGAAGATGAGAGCTGCACTATTGCTCTTAACAACCTTCGAACAGAGGTTATCAAGCTGAGAAACGAAGCCACGGAAAAAGACAAAATTCTACTTACATTGGTGGACAAAGTAAAGGGGGATGAAGCTAACTTCAAGGCCCAATCTGAACTTCAAAAGAATGAGATTGAAGACCTTCGAAAACAACTGGCCGAAGCCAAAGTAAAGTGTGCTGTCGCTGAAGCTGATCGAGATGCCAGCGAATACTGGAAAAATTATCTAGAAAAAATGGTTGTAGAGCTTCGCGCATCCAAAGAAAGATGTTTTGAAAAATCTGTGGAATGTGTGAAGAAAATGAAGACTAGCTTCGCCAAGGTGGGCGCGTATTCAAGCGAAGACAACTTCATACGAGGCGACTCCGAGGGCATTATCGAGTGGATCAAGGTGAAGTCGAAGCTTTTGAGGAAATCTTAAGTGATCGTGGGGACGTTTGCACATTTTCTGGTGCGAGAGGAGTTGCAGCTGTCTTGGAGAAGGCGGGTTGCGATCATGTTAAAACCTTGGCCCAGGCTGAAGCTGCCTTCTCCGTGGATGACATGAAGGACCCCTCGACCGAAGCAAGTTTAATAGGTGGAAATTTTTTACTGATATCTGGGAAAATGGCGGCTGAGAAATGGCTCATGGAATAATGAAGAAGAGCGAAAAAGATATTCATGACGCTCGAGAAGCAACGAAAGAAGCTGAGAGAGCAGCGGAACTCGAGAGACCGATATGTATTACTTAATAGCTTTTAACTTTGTCGTTTATTTTTTGTGACTTCGAACTAATTGATGTTTTCTACCGCAGCTGAACTACCTCCTCCACCAGAGCCATTCGACCCACTGGCCGACCCAGATACAAAGAAAGTAATAGAAATCATTAATATGGCCGAAGCTATTGTAGACGAAGTTGTTACCAAACTGCTAACCGAAGCTGCAGAAAAAGTTCTGAAGGAAGAAGAGTAGCTATTGTAAAAACATTTCTAGAATATTAATGTAACATTTGCTGAACTAAGTTTGTAATATTTTATGTTTACAATTTTGAATCTAATATGTAAGTTGTTTGTAATTTAATTCTTTGCGATGCATGAAATTTTACATACATACCGTTTTTGAGCCTTCGGCGAAAAAACACCTTCCCTTCTTTTCATGCTTCATAAAGAAGAACTTTTTATGCCTCGTAAGAACATCCACACTTCGTAAAAACATCAATGCTTCGTAAACAACAGGTCCCTTCTTCCACATCGGAACTGATGAAGGTGTAATCCTCAATTCACTTTGTGCCTCAGCACTTTTTCATTTCTGTAAAGCATTCTCCAAAGATCGGCTTCGTTTCCAACTCATGTCATTGATATGATATGAAGTATGATGTGATGCTATGCGATATGATGTGATGACATGATGCAAGGAATGATGCTAATGCCGAAGATACAACCTGTGTGTTTCCTTAGGAACGATCAAAATCTGTTTGCCGTTTATTTTTCGGCTTTACCGCTTATTTTTCGGTGTAAGTTCTGCATCCCCTTAGGAACATCTTTTGAACTTCTTCGCCTTCTATTTCGGTGGTATTCGCGTTGACTTTTCGCGCTTCGCCTTATATTTCGGCGGTATTCACGTTGACTTTTCACGTTTCGCCTTATATTTCGGCGGTATTTGGCTCTGCATTCCCTTTGGAACGACTTTTGAGCAGAAAACTTACACTGCGCTCCCTTAGGAACGACTTTTTGTAGCTTCGGCAACTTACACTGTGCTCCTTAGGAATGACTTTTTGTAGCTTCGGCAACTTACACTGCGCTCCTTAGGAACGACTTTTTGTAGCTTCTGTGAGACTTGCAATGCGATTTTTAACTCTGCATTCCCTTAGGAACAACTTTTGAGCTTCAGTATTTAGCAATTTTTGAGCTTTGTGAGTCTATGGAGAAGATATATTTCACTATGACAAGAACGAAGCTATTACAAGAAATTAAAAATGGTAAGGAAACTAAGTTTACATCGATTGTTCCTTATTAAAAAGAAAATAACAATGAATATAAAAATGCTTCGGATGTAGGATATCTCTTAATAGATGTGTTTTGATTCCAGCACAGTACTATTGACTGTGCGGGCTTCAGATTCCTCCCTGAAATCTCGCTGCTGATGGGTCTGCTGACTCCCTTCTGGTTGCTAACCTCGTGAATAAGCAGGTTGTAGTGGTGGTGGAGGTGGAAGCTGTGGCCAAGAAGCCTGTGGCTGACTAGCCGAAGCAACCGAAGTTGCAGGATGATTACCCACATATTTTGGTATGTAGGGTGAATGACACGAAGCAGTGTGCAGGACCTGCTTCGGTTGACTTTGCCTAGCTTCGGCTTCTGCGATTTCCTTCTGCTTTTGGATGGTGATTTGGCACATTCTTGTAGTATGGCCCTTGTCTTCACCACAAAATAGGCAGTAGATCTTCCTGGGCTGATCCCCATATCTTCCTCCGAAGCCCCTGGCGCCTCTGCCTCTTGGAGCTGGCGGCCGGAAAGAGCTTTGCTACTGCCCCGAAGATTGTGAAGTATATTGTGGCTTCTGTAGCTGACTTCCTCTGTCATCACTCTGAGTGGAGTGAATTGACCTGACATGCCTCAGGTGGATTCTTCCTCCGAAGCCCCTGGTCATCTCAGAGAACCTGTAGGCTTCCTCCCTTCTTTGGCGAAAGTCATTGTCAGCCCGGATGTATTCATCCATCTTTTGAAGCAGCTTCTCCAGAGTATGTGGAGGCTTTCTAGCAAAATACTAGGCAGTGGGTCCTAGACAAAGCCCCTTGATCATGGCCTCAATGACAATTTCATTGGGCACTGTAGGCGCTTGTGCTCTCAGACGCAAGAACCTTCGGACATACGCCTGGAGATACTCCTCATGATCTTACGTGCATTGAAATAGTGTCTAAGCTGTGACTGGCTTCGTCTGGAAGCCTTGGAAACTTGTCACTAGCATATCCTTAAGCTTCTGCCATGAAGTAATAGTCCCTGGCCGAAGAGAAGAATACCATGTTTGTGCCACATTCTTAAATGCCATGACGAAGGACTTGGCCATGACAGTTGCATTGCCTCCGTATGAAGATATAGTCGCTTCATAACTCATCAAGAACTGCTTCAGATCTGAATGCCCATCATACATGGGGAGCTGAGGTGGCTTGTATGATGGAGGCCATGGGATAGCCTGCAGTTCTGCTGCCAAGGGAGAAGCATCATCAAAGGTAAAGGTATCATGATTAAAATCATCATACCATCCATCCTCGTTGAATAAGCCTTCTTGGTGAAGCTCCCTATTATGGGGCCTTCGTTCTTGTTCGTCTTGAGCAAGATGGCGTATTTCTTCAGTACCTTCATCGATCTGCCTTTGAAGATCGGCTAGTCGGGCCATCTTCTCCTTCTTCCGTTGTACCTGCTGATGGATTATCTCCATGTTTCTGATCTCCTGGTCCAACTCCTCCTCCTGGAGTGTTGGACTGGTGGCCTTTCTTTTCTGGCTTCGGGCCTCTCAAAGAGAGAGGGTCTCCTGATTTGGGTCCAGTGGTTGAAGTGCAGAAGCCCCTGGCACTGAAGCTTTCTTCAGCGGCATGATGAAGGTCGGTGCTTGGCGAAGGTGGTCGAAAAAGGGTTCACCGGAGGTGGGCGCCAATGTTGGGGACTTGTTCTCAAATGCTATAAATTGAGAACAAGGCAACACAAAAATAGGTTATTTGTTAATGCCCTTCGTCCTTCGGAACATTATTTCCCTAAGGATATTGACGGGGACCATAATTAGAGGTACCCCCAAGACTCCTAATCTCAGCTGGTAACCCCCATCAGCACAAAGCTGCAAAGGCCTGATGGGTGCGATTAAGTCAAGGCTCGGTCCACTCAAGGACACGATCTCGCCTCGCCCGAGCCCAGCCTCGAGCAAGGGCAGCCGACCCCGGAGGATTTACGTCTCGCCCGAGGGCCCCCTCAAGCAACGGACACACCTTCGTCTCGCCCGAGGCCCAGTCTTCGCCAAGAAGCAACCTTGGCCAAATCGCCACGCCGACCGACCGTATCACAGGAGCATTTAATGCAAGAATGGCTTGACACCTTATCCTGACGCGCGCCCTTCAGTCGACAGAGCCGAAGTGACAGCAGTCACTTCGCCGCTCCACTGACCGGCCTGACAAGAGGACAGTGCCGCCTGCGCTGCTCCGACTGCTGTGCCACTCGACGGAGTGAGGCTGACAGCAGCCAAGTCCGGCCTCGGACACCATAGGAGGCTCCGCCTCGCCCGACCCCAGGGCACGAACTGGGCCTCGGCCCCGGAAGACGACGAACTCCGCCTCGCCCGACCCTAGGGCTCGGACTCGACCTTGGCCCGGAAGACGACGAACTCCGCCTCGCCCGACCCCAGGGCTCGGACTCGGCCTCGGCCCCAGAAGACGATGAACTCCGCCTCGCCCGACCCAAGGGCTCGGACTCGACCTCGACCTCGGAAGACAGACTCGATCCCGACCTCGGAGGAGCCTCCGCCTCGCCCAACCCAGGGCTCGGACCGACCACGTCACAGGAGGGGCCATCATTACCCTACACCTAGCTAGCTCTGGCTACGGGGAACAAGACCGGTGTCCCATCTGGCTCGCCCCAGTAAAACAAATAATGATGGCGCCCTGCGTGCTCCATGACGACGGCGGCTCTCAGCCCCCTTACGGAAGTAAGGAGACGTCAGCAAGGACTCGACAGCCCCGACAGCTGTCCTTCCGCAAGGCTCCAGCGCTCCTCCGACGGCCACAACATCACACGAACAGGGTGCCAAAACCTCTCCGGCTGCCACGACGGCATATACTTAGGGCACTAGCTCCTCTCTGCTAGACACGTTAGCACGCTGCTACATCTCCCATTGTACACCTGGACCCTCTCCTTACGCCTATAAAAGGAAGGTCCAGGGCCCTCTTACAGAGGGTTGGCCGCGCGGGGAGGACGGGACGGCACGCGCATAAGCCTCCCGCTCCCTCCCACTCGGACGCTTGTAACCCCCTACTGCAAGCGCACCCGACCTGGGCGCGGGACAAACATGAAGGCCGCAGGTTTCCCCTTTTACGCCTGTCTCCCTCTGGCTTTCTCCCCTTCGCGCTGCGTCTCACGCCGACCCATCTAGGTTGGGGCACGCGACGACAATTTACTCGTCGGTCCAGGGACCCCCCGGGGTCGAAACGCTGACAGTTGGCGCGCCAGGTAGGGGCCTGCTGCGTGTTGACGAATAGCTTCCCGTCAAGCTCTAGATGGGTAGTCTCCAGCAACCTTTCTAGCCCGGAACGGTGCTCCGTTTCAGGAGTCTTGAGTTCATGTCCCTCGACGGCAGCTACGACATGATACTCCTACCCCCGCCGCGCGAAAGCGACAATGGCGGCCGACAACCCGCCCGCCGGCGACGGAATCAACGACGTCTTCCCCACGTGGCGGAAGAACAACATTCGGGTTTGTCACGTCGCCTCCCCCGCCGACGGAGGAGGAGGCGGGGCAACCAAGGCCAAGTAGGAGGCGGCACCTCGTCGGCTGTCGAGCGAGTCGACGGTGCCGGCGCCCCAACGGGGTCACGTCGGGCATCGACTTCGCGTCTGAGATGAAGATGAGCGTCGTTTCCCCGCAACGCGCCAACTCCAAGCGGACGGACGACGCCAGCACGCTCGCAAAAGACTTGCTGGGCGTCACCCTCATACCTGAGACGACGGTGCAGTCTGCCCTTGACGTGACTTCGTCACCGCCCGTCGACCAAGAGGTACCGACCGATTCCCATCTCGTGCCTTTTGGATTCAGCCTCGACCCACCAAGCGACTTGCTTCAGTGGACGCTTTCACAGAGGCGAGTCCAAACCCTCCGGGGTACGGTATGCGGTCACCTTGGGACCGGCTGACAGCCGTCTCGACCTACGGGCCCTCGGGTTCCGAGGAAGATGACGAGCCCGACTTTTGTTGGGATTTCTCCGGACTTGGTAACCCCAGCTGCCATGCGGGACTTCATGACCGCATGCGACTACTGCCTCTCCGATTGTTCCGACGGTAGCCGCAGCTTCGGCGACAAGGACTGCGGCCCAAGTCGTGAATGTTTCCACCTCGATCTAGGGGGTCCCAGCGAAGGCAACCATCTTGGTATACCGAAGAACGGTGATCCCCCTAGGCCTGCGCCTCGCGTTGACATCCTTCGGGAGCTAGCTGTGGTCCTAGTCCCTGCGGGGGGTCAGGACTCATAGCTCGAGCAAATCCGCGAGATGCAGGCCAGGCTCGACGAGGGAGCAGGAACACTTGAGCCGTTCCGCCGGGACATCGGGCAGGAATGGGCAGGCCAACCTCCGGCCGGAGAAGCGCGTCATCTACCCTAGGGCATCCAGCACCGCACCGCCGACGATGTCAGGGCAAGGCCGCCACCGACTTCCAGTGGGGTCGGCCAGAACCTGGCTGCAGCGGCAATACTTCTTCGCGCGATGCCGGAACCATCAACCACCGAGGGGCGGCGTATCCAGGGAGAGCTCAAGAATCTCCTGGAGGATGTCGCGGTTCGACGGGCCGAAAGCTCTGCCTCCCGAAGGCAGGGCTACCCCTCGGAGCATCGCGCCGCGACTTCCCGATTCATGCGGGAAGCCTCGGTCCACATCGGGCGCACGCGCAACACAACGCATGCGGCCCCGGGTCGCCTCGGCAACGAGCACCATCACCGCAACCGTTGAGCCCACCTCGACGAGAAGGTGCGTCGAGGCTACCACCCCAGGCGTGGGGGACGCTACGACAGCGGGGAAGATCGGAGTCCCTCGCCCGAACCACCCGGTCCACAGGCTTTCAGCAGGGCTATACGACGGGCGCCGTTCCCGATCCGGTTCCGAACCCCGACTACTATCACAAAGTACTCGGGGGAGACGAGGCCAGAACTGTGGCTCGCGGACTACCGGCTGGCCTGCCACCTGGGTGGAACGGACGATGACAACCTCATCATCCGCAACCTCCCCCTGTTCCTCTCCGACACCGCTCGAGCCTGGCTAGAGCACCTGCCTCCGGGGCAGATCTCCAACTGGGACGACCTGGTCCAAGCCTTCGCCGGCAACTTCCAGGGCACGTACGTGCGCCCTGGGAACTTCTGGGATCTCCGAAGCTGCCGCCAGCAACCGGGAGAGTATCTCCAGGACTACATCCGGCGATTCTCGAAGCAGCGCACCGAGCTGCTCAACGTCACCGGCTCGGATGTCATCGGCACGTTCCTCGCCGACACCACCTGCCGCGACCTGGTGAGCAAGCTGGGTCGCAAGACCCCCACCAGGGCGAGCGAGCTGATGGACATCGCCACCAAGTTCGCCTCTGGCCAGGAGGCGGTTGAGGCCATCTTTCGGAAGGATAAGCAACCCCAGGGCCGCCAGCCGGAGGATGTCCCTGAGGCGTCCACTCAGCGCGGCACCAAGAAGAAAGGCAAGAAGAAGTCGCACGCGAAACGCGACGCCGCTGACGCAGACCTTGTCGCCGCCGCTGAGTACAAGAACCCTCGGAAACCTCCTGGAGGTGCCAATCTCTTCGACAAGATGCTCAAGGAGCCATGCCCCTATCATCAGGGGCCCAAAAAGCACACCCTTGAGGAGTGAGCCATGCTTCGGCGCCACTTTCACAAGGTCGGGCCACCTGCGGAGGGTGGCAGGGCCCGCAACGACGATAAGAAGGAGGATCGCAAGGCAGGAGAGTTCCCCGAGGTCCACGACTGCTTCATGATCTATGGTGGGAAAGTGGCGAAAGCCTCGGCTCGGCACCGCAAGCAAGAGCGTCGGGAGGTCTGCTCGGTAAAGGTGGCGGCGCCAGTCTACCTAGACTGGTCCGACAAGCCCATCACCTTCGACTAGGGCGACCATCCTGACCGCGTGCCAAGCCCGAGGAAATACCCGCTCGTTGTCGACCCCGTCATCGGCAACGTCAGGCTCACCAAGGCCCTCATGGACGGAGGCAGCAGCCTCAACATCATCTACGCCGAGACCCTCGGGCTCCTGCGGGTCGATCTGTCCTCGGTCCGGGCAGGCGCGACGCCTTTCCACGGGATCATCCCCGGGAAACGCGTCCAGCCCTTCGGACAACTCGATCTACCCGTCTGCTTCGGGACTCCCTCCAACTTCCGAAGGGAAACCCTCACGTTTGAGGTGGTCGGGCTCCGAGGAACCTACCACGCAGTGTTGGGGAGGCCATGCTACGCCAAGTTCATGGCCGTCCCCAACTACACCTACCTCAAGCTCAAGATGCCGGGCCCCAACGGGGTCATCACCGTCGGCCCCACGTGCCGACACGCGTACGAATGCAACGTGGAGTGCGTGGAGTACGCCGAGGCCCTCGCCGAATCCGAGGCCCTCATCGCCGACCTGGAGAGCCTCTCCAAGGAGGCGCTAGACGTGAAGCGCCATGCCGGCAACTTTGAGCCAGCGGAGACGGTTAAGTTCGTCCCTCTCGACCCCAGCAACGACACCTCCAAGCAGATTCGGATCGGCTCCGAGCTCGATCCCAAATAGGAAGCAGTGCTCGTCGACTTTCTCCGCGCAAACGCCGACGTTTTCGCGTGGAGTCCCTCGGACATGCCCGGCATACCGAGGGATGTCGCCGAGCACTCGCTGGATATCCGAGCTGGAGCCCGACCCGTGAAGCAGCCTCTGCGCCGATTCAACGAAGAAAAGCACAGAGCCATAGGCGAGGAGATCCACAAGCTAATGGCGGCAGGGTTCATTAAAGAGGTATTCCATCCCGAATGGCTTGCCAACCCTGTGCTTGTGAGAAAGAAAGGAGGGAAATGGCGGATGTGTGTAGACTACACTGGTCTAAACAAAGCATGTCCAAAAGTTCCCTACCCTCTGCCTCGCATCGATCAAATCGTGGATTCCACTGCTGGGTGCGAAACCCTGTCTTTCCTCGATGCCTACTCAGGGTATCACCAAATCAGGATGAAAAAGTCCGACCAGCTCGTGACTTCTTTCATCACACCTTTTGGCATGTACTGCTACGTTACCATGCCGTTTGGTTTGAGGAATGCGGGTGCGACATACCAATGGTGCGTGAACCACGTGTTCGGTGAACACATTGGTCGAACGGTCGAGGCTTACGCTGATGACATCGTAGTCAAGACGAGGAAAGCCTCCGACCTCCTTTCCGACCTTGAAGCGACATTCCGGTGTCTCAAGGCGAAAGGCGTAAAACTCAATCCTGAGAAGTGCGTCTTCGGAGTCCCCCGAGGCATGCTCTTGGGGTTCATCGTCTCCGAGCGGGGCATCGAGGCCAACCCGGAGAAAATCGCGGCCATCACCAACATGGGGCCCATCAAGGACTTGAAAGGCGTACAGAGGGTCACGGGATGCCTTGCGGCTCTGAGCCGCTTCATCTCGCGCCTCGGCAAAAGAGGCCTGCCTCTGTACCGCCTCTTAAGAAAGGCCGAGTGCTTCACTTGGACCCCTAAGGCCGAGGAAGCCCTCGGGAACCTGAAGGCGCTCCTCACGAACGCGCCCATCTTGGTGCCCCTCGCTGCCGGAGAAGCCCTCTTGATCTACGTCGCCGCTACCACTCAGGTGGTCAGCGCCGCGATCGTGGTTGAGAGACGAGAAGAGGGGCATGCATTTCCCGTCCAGAGGCCAGTCTACTTCATCAGTGAGGTACTATCCGAGACCAAGATCCGCTAACCACAAATTCAGAAGCTGCTGTACGCGGTGATCCTGACGCGGCGGAAGTTGCGACACTACTTCGAGTCTCATCCGGTGACTGTGGTGTCATCCTTCCCCCTGGGGGAGATCAACCAGTGCCGAGAGGCCTCGGGTAGGATTGCAAAGTGGGCGGTGGAAATCATGGGCGAGACAATCTCGTTCGCCCCTCGGAAGGCCATCAAGTCCCAAGTCTTGGCGGACTTTGTGGCTGAATGGGTCGATACCCAGCTCCCAACAGCTCCGATCCAACCAGAACTCTGGACCATGTTTTTCGATGGGTCGCTGATGAAGACAGGGGTAGGCGCGGGCCTGCTCTTCATCTCGCCCCTCGGGAAGCACCTACGCTACGTGCTACGCCTCCACTTCCCGGCGTCCAACAATGTGGCTGAGTACGAGGCTCTGGTCAACGGGTTGCGCATCGCCATTGAGCTAGGGGTCCGACGCCTCGACGCTCGCGGTGACTCGCAGCTCGTCATTGACCAAGTCATGAAGAACTCCCACTGCCGCGACCCGAAGATGGAAGCCTACTGCGATGAGGTTCGGCGCTTGGAGGACAAGTTCTACGGGCTCGAGCTCAACCACATCGCCCGACGGTACAACGAGACTGTGGACGAGCTGGCTAAGATAGCCTCGGGGTGAACAACGGTTCCCCCGGACGTCTTCTCCCGAGACCTACATCAACCCTCCATCAAGACCGACGACGCGCCCGAGCCCGAGAAGGCCTCGGCCCAGCTCGAGGCACCCTCGGCCCAGCTCGAGGCACCCTCGGCCCAGCCCGAGGCGCCCTCGGCTCAGCCCGAGGCACCCTCGGCCCCCGAGGGTGAGGCACTGCGCGTCGAGGAGGAGCGGAGTGGGGTCACGCCTAATCGAAACTGGCAGACTCCGTACCTACAATATCTCCACCGAGGAGAGCTACCCCTCGACCGAGCCGAAGCTCGGAGGTTGGCGCGGCGTGCCAAGTCGTTCGTCTTGCTGGGGGACGGGAAGGAGCTCTACAACCGCAGCCCCTCAGGCATCCTCCAGCGATGCATATCCATCACCGAAGGCCAGGAGCTCTTACAAGAAATACACTCGGGGGCTTGCGGTCATCACGCAGTGCCCCGGGCCCTTGTTGGAAACGCCTTCCGACAAGGTTTCTACTGGCCGACGCCACTAGAATTGTCCGCACCTGCCAAGGGTGTCAATTCTATGCGAGGCAGACCCACTTGCCCGCTCAGGCCCTGCAGACGATACCCATCACCAGGCCGTTTGCTGTGTGGGGTCTGGACCTCGTTGGCCCCTTGCAGAAGGCACCCGGGGGCTACACGCACCTGCTGGTCGCCGTCGACCCCTAAACAGCATCAGGTCCGAACAGGCGGTGGTGTTCTTCACCAACATCATCTATCGCTTTGGGGTCCCGAACTCCATCATCACCGACAATGGCACCCAGTTCACCGGCAGAAAGTTCCTGGACTTCTGCGAGGATCACCACATCCGAGTGGACTGGGCTGCCGTGTCTCACCCCATGACGAATGGGCAAGTAGAGCGTGCCAACGGCATGATTCTGCAAGGACTCAAGCCACGGATCTACAACGACCTCAACAAGTTCGGCAAGCGATGGATGAAGGAGCTCCCCTCGGTGGTCTGGAGTCTGAGGACAACGCCAAGCCGAGCCATGGGATTCAGACTGTTCTTTCTAGTCTATGGGACCGAGGCCATCTTGCCCATAGACTTAGAATACGGTTCCCCGAGGACGAGGGCCTACGACGACCAAAGCAATCGAGCTAACCGAGAAGACTCACTGGACCAGCTGGAAGAGGCTCGGGACATGGCCTTACTACACTCGGCGCGGTACCAGCAGTCCCTGTGACGCTACCACGCCCGAGGGGTTCGGTCCCGAGACCTCCAGGTGGGTGACTTGGTGCTTCGGCTGCGGCAAGACGCCCGAGGGCAGCACAAGCTCACGCCTCCCGGGGAAGGGCCGTTCGTCATCGCCAAAGTTCTGAAGCCCGGGACGTACAAGCTGGCCAACAGTCAAGGCGAGGTCTACAGCAACGCTTGGAACATCCGACAGCTACGTCGCTTCTACCCTTAAAGATGCTTTCAAGTCGTTCGTACACCTCATTCACACACAAAGTCTAACCGTCAAGGAAGGGTCAGCCTTGCCTCGGCAAAGCCCGACCCTCCCTCGGGGGCTAGAAGGGGGGAACCCCCTCCGCGTCAAAATTTTCCTCGGAAAAGATTTTTTCTGCCAGAATGTCTTTCGTGCTTTTCGACTACTTCAAAAGTGGGATCCTGAAAACGACGGAGTACACGTAAGCAGCCAAGGCTGACCGAGCCGAGGGACTCCTACGCCTCCGAGATACGGATACCTCACTCATCACCTTCTGCGATAAGTAACTCATGCTCGGATAAGTGATTCCGCGGACCGAACAAGTCTTCACGCTCGAAAACTCTTCTGCCGAAACGATTTTTCGGGCCTTCTCGACTATATCGATAGCAGAATCCTACGGACTAGCAAGAGTACATGTAAGCGGCAAGGCCGACCGAGCCGAGGGACTCCTACGCCTCCGGGATACGGATACCTCACTCATCACCTTCCGTGAAAAGTAACTCTCGCTCGGACAAACAATTCTGTTACCGACAAATAAGTCCAGATACTCGAAACAAGAGGAAAAGAAACGCAGCTTTACAACACAATGACAGTATGTTTGGGCCTCGACGGCCGTAGAAAACATACGCACACTACAAGATAAACCGATCCTGCAGGCTCGGACCTCGACGGAGGGGGAGCAGCAGCACCCTCGGCGTCAACTACACCTTCGGCGAAGTCCGACCTAGCCTCGGACGGCAACGCGGTCGGAGGATCTCCACTCCGAAGGACGACATCAGCACCGCGCCCGGGCCATCGCCGCTAGGGTCTTCTCCAGGAATCCGGCCCGAGCAGACGGCTCGGCCGGCCACCCCGAAGCCTCAGCCAGCTGTCCCCCGAGGACATCAGCCCGGCTCGTGGCCTCGGCAACTCGACTCCAGCGTCGGTCCCGCCAGTGGACGGCCCAGCCAGGCTCCGGCCGACAAAGTCTTCTTTTCGAGCCAGCTCCGCCTCTGTCCGTGCTGACACCGCTGCCTCCGGCTTCGGCTCATCGAAGAGCGGCCGAGGGTTCCTTTAACTAAGCAAGAGAAGCCTCGGGCGGCAAGGCCGACCGAGCCGAGGGACTCCTACGCCTCCGGGATACGGATACCTCACTCGTCACCTTCGCACGAGGCAACTCACACTTGGTTGAGTGGTTCAGTTAGCCGACAGGCGAGTCCTAGTGCTTGAAATAAGGAAAAAACACGGCTTCGTGCCGAAAATACATACACGTTCAGGCCCCGACAGCCACAATGAACAAGACACCGGCACTCAAGGTGCCATTACAAACGGAACTCCGGTTCCGCCTCCGCGGGTACGAACAACCCCCCACGATTGGAGGGCCTGCGGAGCAACAGAAGGCCAACGGATGGCTCACCGCCGCCCGCTCCAGCAGCGGCGACAACGACTTCTGCTCTGAGCGGCCGAACAGCAGCAGCGATGACCTCAGGGCGGATGCTGCTGCCATAAAGCCCTCGCCCACGTCCCCACTCGAGGGACGAGGACGAGCAGAAGGACGTAGAGTTGGAGGTCAGTCCGCGGGCGGCACCGACTATCTCGTCGGCGGAGAAACCTCTTCCGGCTGCCGCGGCGGAAGGTGGCACCGGAAGCAGCGCCGAAGCCGCTCGGACCGGAGAGCCAGACACGCGGCGGCTGCCAGCGCCACGAACGGCGAACGCCCTTCCCTCCGATCGCTGAAGGAAGGAGCAGGCCGCTGCCCGCGCGGAGATCGACCCCAAATCGGCGCACTCCCCTCCCCAGCACTGATGATGAACATCCTTGAAGCTAAGGGAGGGGCAGAGGCCGCAGCCCGGCTTGCTTCTCCCCACCCAGGAGCTGGTGGTCACCGTCTTGGGTGACCACCGGCGAGAGGATGCGGCCGGGCTGCCTGATGAAAATCCTTGAAGCCGAACAATGGCTGAAAGGTACCAACTTCCGCGAAGTTGCATTCCTCCAACGACAAGGCGGAAGAACTGCGAGTGTCCCCCATCCGGGGGCTCGGAAGGTGGAAAGACGCGATGCATAAAGGGAGCACGAAGACATGGTTGCCTTTCCAGGGGTCACCCTCCTTTTAAAGGCAACTCTCCCCACTTGCGTCCTCAGCCATCGCGGGCTGAGTCCTCTCCAACACGCTCCAAGGTCCTCCCCCTACGACACGGGGGCTGGGTCCCACGCGTCATGCAAGCTGGCCCAGAGCAGAAGAAGCCAAACCGCCGTGCGTGGTGCGCGCAACTGCCCAGTGGTTACAAGCATTCCTCCACTTTCGCCTAGACCAGCGGGTGAAAGGGCGGACCGCCATGCAGGCGGCATGCGACCGCACTAAGGGGGCGCACCCTTTCGACTTCAACGCGTCCAGCATGGTGGCATAGGCCCACACGTCATGTAAACGGTGCGCCGGTTGCTACGTGCAAGAAACTGCACTGCCACTCGCGCCACTACCGTGCCTCCTTGACTGCGGAACCAGTACCTCGACTCGAGGCAACCCTGCGCATGACCCAACAGTGCCAACCAGGCGCATCGTCACGGGTCAGTCAGTCGTGGGAGAAGGCGTGACGGTCGATACGACCAGAAATGGGCCGGCAGTAATGGCAGTGGCAGGCGGGCGGAAGCAGCGGTCAAGTCGTCAGCCAAGCTCACGTCCCCTCCTGGGACGGCGAGAGAACCCTCTCCCACGGCGTGGAGACGGCGCGCCCGTGTTCCGTTCCTCGAACGGCTCGCGCACGCGCAACAGCTGCCCCGCGAACCACTCGTCCCGTCGCATTAACTCTGCGGCAGGACAGGCGGCACCTTTGGCAGGCGAAGCAGGCGACGCTTCACATCCGCCATAATGACCGCGTCAAAAAAGGTGCGCCACGTCATTCGATTTCGTATCCTTTTCCTCTTCCTCTTTCTCTCTCTTACAACAGGGACCGAGAAAGGGGATACCTCGAAAGGGATCCTTCTCCGCGAAGGAAACGGGCCCCGAGCCCCCTACTGATCAGAGGTTCGAAGGCTAGCCCCTCGGAGGGGTTCAACAGCCGCCTCAGAGCGCTCGGGCTCCGCGCCCACTACTGGTTAGAGGTTCTAAGGCCGGCCCCTCGGAAGGGTTCAACGGTCGCCTCAGGCCACTCGGGCTCCGCGCCCACTACTGATCAGGGGTTCGTAGGCTGGCCCTCGAAAGGGTTCGACAGCCACCTTAGACGCAGAGCGAGAGATGACCCTGGGTATGTTCGATACATAACCGAGGCTCGGGCTACGCTCCCGAGGTACCCTAGGACATTTCCGAGACCAACAGGAACGATTTTTGTAACGGAATCCCATCAGAGGGAGGCATCGAGCCCTCGGACCCCGTCAAAAGGGGACCGGGTCCGGCAAATCACCCGCAGGTACTTTTGGAGCGCGCCTCCGGGCCACTAGCCGACCCCTAACAAATGGGGCACGGGCGTCCACTCGGATTACCCGTTAGCAGCTCACTGGAGACACCATGTTCGGCGCCCTCCAAGGGCAACATGGCGCTTTTCCCCCCTCCTTCTTGCGGAAAGGCGACACAGGGGCGTATGTAAAAAAGTCGAGTCTGTCCTTGACCGCCCTCTCGCTCTGTGCGGAGGCTCGGGGGCTGCTCTCGCAAACCCGGCTCCGGCCAAACCGTTGACAGCGTCAACATACCAGCCCGAGAACTTGGGACCCGACCGTGCACCCGGGCTACGGCTAGCTCGCATGAGGGAACAACCAGACCGGCCAAAGCATCGCGAAACGCATTAAGACCTCGAAGGAGTCAAACTACTCTTCCAAGGCCTCGGGGGCTACACCCGGCGGGTGCGCTCGCGCGCACCCACCGGAACAAAACGAAACCGAGAAAGGCCGGTCCCCTTGCAAAAAAGTGCGACAAAAGCCTCCAAGCGAGTATTAACACTCCCTTTGAGGCTCGGGGGCTACTGTCGGGGACCATAATTAGGGGTACCCCCAAGACTCCTAATCTCAGCTGGTAACCCCCATCAGCACAAAGCTGCAAAGGCCTGATGGGTGCGATTAAGTCAAGGCTCGGTCCACTCAAGGACACGATCTCGCCTCGCCCGAGCCCAGCCTCGGGCAAGGGCAGCCGACCCCGGAGGATTTATGTCTCGCCCGAGGGCCCCCTCAAGCAACGGACACACCTTCGGCTCGCCCGAGGCCCAGTCTTCGCCAAGAAGCAACCTTGGCCAAATCGCCACGCCGACCGACCGTATCACAGGAGCATTTAATGCAAGGATGGCCTGACACCTTATCCTGACGCGCGCCCTTCAGTCGACAGAGCCGAAGTGACCGCAGTCACTTCGCCGCTCCACTGACCGGCCTGACAAGAGGACAGTGTCGCCTGCGCCGCTCCGACTGTTGTGCCACTCGACGGAGTGAGGCTGACAGCAGCCAAGTCCGGCCTCGGACGCCATAGGAGGCTCCGCCTCGCCCGACCCCAGGGCTCAGACTCGGCCTCGGCACCGGAAGACGACGAACTCCGCCTCGCCCGACCCCAGGGCTCGGACTCGGCCTCAGCCCCAGAAGACGACGAACTCCGCCTCGCCCGACCCCAGGGCTCGGACTCGGCCTCGGCCCCGGAAGACGACGAACTCCACCTCGCCCGACCCAAGGGCTCGGACTCGACCTCGACCTCGGAAGACAGACTCGATCCCGACCTCGAAGGAGCCTCCGCCTCGCCCAACCCAGGGCTCGCACCAACCACGTCACAGGAGGGGCCATCATTACCCTACCCCTAGCTAGCTCTGGCTACGGGGAACAAGACCGGTGTCCCATCTGGCTCACCCCGGTAAAACAAATAATGATGGCGCCCCGCGTGCTCCATGACGACGGCGGCTCTCAGCCCCCTTACGGAAGCAAGGAGATGTCAGCAAGGACTCGACAGCCCCGACAGCTGTCCTTCCGCAAGGCTCCAGCGCTCCTCCGATGGCCACGACATCACACGAACAGGGTGCCAAAACCTCTCCGACTGCCACGATGGCATCTATTTAGGGCACTAGCTCCTCTCTGCTAGACACGTTAGCACGCTGCTACATCTCCCATTGTACACCTGGACCCTCTCCTTACGCCTATAAAAGGAAGGTCCAGGGCCCTCTTACAGAGGGTTGGCCGCGCGGGGAGGACGGGACGGCGCGCGCATAAGCCTCTCGCTCCCTCCCACGCGGACGCTTGTAACCCCCTACTGCAAGCGCACCCGACCTGGGCGCAGGACAAACACGAAGGCCGTGGGTTTCCCCTTTTACGCCTGTCTCCCTCTGGCTTTCCCCACTTCGCGCTCCGTCTCGCGCCGACCCATCTGGGCTAGGGCACGCGACGACAATTTACTCGTCGGTCCAGGGACCCCCCGGGGTCGAAACGCCGACAGATATAATGATCTTCGGACGAAGGTCATGAAGGACATACCTTCGTCATCTCAACATGTATATATAAACATATCAAGGGCGGATGAAGCATGTAAAACATAAGGGATAATGTGAACAAACATATAACATCATCATACACATTTCTTATTATATAATCATAAATGAACAAATGAATAATGACAATATTGAATTACATTTGTACCTTCGGCTTGACAGAAAATGAAAGTACAAGCGTGACGCAAAAATGAGTACAAGTCAGCGTGAACAGTACGAGGGTACTATTCACCTATTTATAGGCGCAGGACACAGCCTATGAGAAATTACAGTCATGCCCTTTACATTTACTATTGGCTTATAGAAAAATCTATGAGGACTGGATAGCCTTTTCCCCTTTAAGTCGGTTCCTTTTCCCGTGATTGAGCCGAAGCTCCTTTGTGCATAGCTTCGGAGCGGCGACAACCTTCGTCACGATCATGTCCTCATCCTATATGCCTTTTAATCATGAATCCGAAGGTACCTATTTATAAATCAAACTTTATAAACACTGTTAAATTATGTTTTTGAGGACCTTCGGAGGACGAAGGCCCCCAACAGGCTCAATAGAAGACACAAAGGAGTAATGTTCACAAAAATGAGCGACACGAGATCGAGTGGTTACCCCCTTATGAATATCACCGAGGATGGAGTTCACGGGGTGATCTCGTTGTATCGATTGGTGGACTCTTGGGTGAGGCGGTCTTGGACCCTCATCATCTTCCTTGTCTTGATCATTAGCATCTACCCCTTGATCATTGTCCTCCTCTTGAAGTGGCTCCTCTTGATCTTCATTTTCATCATCTTGAGCTTGATCCTAATCTTGGGTTGGTGGAGATGCTTGCATGGAGGAAGATGGTTGATCTTGTGCATGTGGAGTCTCTTTGGATTCCTTAGGACACACATCCCCAATGGATATGTTCCTTAGCGCGACGCATGGAGCCTCTTCATCATCTAGCTCATCAAGATCAACTTGCTCTACTTGAGAGCCGTTAGTCTCATCAAACACAATGTCACAAGAAACTTCAACTAGTCCAGTGGACTTGTTAAAGACTCTATATGCCCTTGTGTTTGAATCATAACCAAGTAAAAAGCCTTCTACAGCCTTAGGAGCAAATTTAGATTTTCTACCTCTTTTGACAAGAATAAAACATTTGCTACCAAAGACTCTAAAATATGAAACATTGGCCTTTTTACCGGTGAGGAGTTCATAGGATGTCTTCTTGAGAATTCGGTGAAGGTAGAGACGATTGATGGTGTAGCAAGCGGTGTTGATTGCTTCCGCCCAAAACCGGTCCGAAGACTTGTACTCATCAAGCATGGTCCTCGCCATGTCAAGTAGAGTTCTATTCTTCCTCTCCACTACACCATTTTGTTGAGGTGTGTACGGAGAAGAGAACTCATGCCTGATGCCCTCGTCCTCAAGAAAGCCTTCTATTTGAGAGTTCTTGAACTTCGTCCCTGTTGGGTTTATGCTTCGTCGCCGAAGGTCTTACAGAAAGAAGTGGTCTTCGGCTGAAGCTGTTTATATAAGATAGCCGAAGGTTCCTCTTCGTCAAGCTTCGGCATTACAAACCGACTTAAAGATAGAATGACCTTCTAGTCCATAAAGGTCTGAGTCAATGTTGTAAGTTTTTATAAGGGGTATACTTGTAATTCCTCATAGGCTGCGTCCTGTGCCTATAAATAGTGAACAGTATTCCGTTATTGTTCACGCATTCTGATAATTGCAATTGCATCTCTCGGAATTCAACCTTTGCCAAGGCATAGGTATTATTGTATTTAATGATTCAATATAATAAATAAGTATGATGCGATTAGTCTATGATTTGTTCATTCATCTTATACCTTTTTGTATTAATTTTATAAATGTCTATTGAAGTTTAATTACGAAGGTTCAACTTCGTAATTATTCTCTTATCAACCTTCGTCCAAGATCCATTATCTCGAAGGGAATAATGTTTTAAGGACGGAGGATGTTATTATTTAACATTTTATGTTGCCTTGCTCTTGATTCATAGCATTTGAGAGCAAGTCTCCAACATTGGCGCCCACCTCCGGTGAACTCACTTCCACTTTTTGAGCTGATGGCTTCGTTCAACGACCAAGCTGGCGCTACTTCGGACCCGAAGCTGGTGCTCCCGATCACAGGTGGCTCGTCCTCAGAGCCAGCTAACAAGAAACAAAAGAAGGAAGCACAGAGAAGGGTACAACATGTTGGGGTGCAAGGACCCTTCATCAAGTCAAGATGGTCTCACATTCCTATTACCTTCTCCCAAGAGGACCTTCAGCTCAAAGATTACCCACACAACGATGCCATGGTTATCTCTTGTGTTATCAAAGGATTTCTGGTCCACAATGTCTTGGTTGACACAGGCAGTGCAGCTGACATCATATTTGCTAAGGCCTTCAGACAAATGCAAGAACCAGAAGATAAGATTCATGATGCTACACATCCTCTCTGTGGCTTCGGAGGAAGGCAGATTGTAGCATTAGGCAAAATCACCATGTCAGTGACCTTCGGGTTCATCAACAACACTAGAACTGAGCAAGTTGTATTTGACATTGTTGACATGGAATACCCTTACAATGCAATTATCGGTCGTGGTACCCTCAATGCCTTCGAAGCAATCCTTCATCCTGCCTATCTTTGCATGAAGATACCTTCGGACCAGGGACCCATTGCTATCCATGGAAGTCAGGAAGCTGCAAGAAGGGCCGAAGGCAATTGGACTGACTCAAAAGCAATCCATAACATAGATGGAGCTGAAGCTTGTGAACAATACAAATTCAGAAGGGAAAAAGCAGCTTCAGCAGACCAGCCGAAGCCTATGCTCTTATGTGAGGACATAGCAGAGCAGAAGGTGCTGTTAGGCTCTCAATTATCCGAAGAGCAGGAGAAAACCTTGATAAGGTTTTTGTTCAATAACAAAGATGTTTTTGCGTGGTCAGCCAATGATCTCTGCGGAGTTAATAGAGATGTTATTGAGCACTCGCTCAATGTCGATCCATCCTTCAGACCCAGAAAGCAAAGGCTTCGGAAAATGTCAGATGACAAGGCCGAAGGTGCTCGCAACGAAGTCAAAAGACTTCTCAGTGCAGGAGTTATCAGAGAAGTGAAGTACCCAGAATGGCTAGCCAACACTGTTATGGTAAAAAAGGCCAATGGCAAGTGGCGAATGTGCATCGACTTTACAGATCTTAACAAGGCTTGTCCAAAGGATGAATTCCCACTACCAAGGATAGACTCTTTAGTTGATGCAGCAGCTTCTTCAGAGCTCATGAGTCTGTTAGACTGTTATTCAGGCTATCACCAAATTTGGATGAAGAAAGAAGATGAGCCGAAGACTAGCTTCATAACTCCAAGTGGCACATATTGCTACCTTCGGATGCCTGAGGGGCTCAAAAACGCTGGAGGCAGTTTCAGCCGAATGACTGCGAAGGTTCTCCAATCTCAAATAGGCAGAAATGTGCTAACTTATGTTGATGACATCATTGTAAAAAGCACGAAGCAGGAGAATCATATTGCTGATCTGCAGGAGACCTTCGCCAGTTTCAGGCAAGCTGGCTTAAAGTTAAATCCAGAAAAATGTGTCTTCGGAGTGAAGAAGGGGAAATTTCTTGGATGCTTGGTTTCAACAAAGGGAATTGAAGCTAATCCTAGTAAAATTGAAGCCATACTTCGGATGGAGCCACCAACTACAAAGAAGGGGGCTCAAAGATTGACAGGAAGATTGGCATCTCTCAATAGATTCATATCTAGATCAGCAGAGAGAAACTTACCATTCTTCGAAGTGCTGAAGTCGGCCGAAGTCTTTCAATGGGGACCAATCCAGCAGAAGGCTTTCGAAGAACTGAAACAGTATTTGATAGATCTAACAACATTGACTCCACCAATGCCAGGGGCTCCTTTATTATTATATGTGGCAGCTTCGCACTCAGCGGTAAGTGCAGCGCTTGTCCAGGAGAAGCTTGATGGTCAAGTCAAGAGGCAGGCCCCAATATATTTTGTTTCCGAGGTTCTTAGTCTATCAAAGAAAAATTATACAGAGTTGGAGAAGGTACTGTATGCTGTCTTGATGGCCTCCAGGAAGCTTCGGCACTACTTCCAAGCTTACAACATAATTGTTCCTTCTTCACAACCTCTGAAGGATATTATGAGGAACCGGGAAGCTACTGGAAGGATTGGAAAATGGGCTGCAGAGCTCAACGAATTTTGTATTGAATATGTTCATAGATCTTCGATTCAGTCCCAGGCGTTGGCAGACTTCATTGCTGATTGGACGCCAGGGGCTCAGGAGGAGGAAACGAATAAAGACAACGAAGCCTGGACAGTGTTTTGTGATGGATCTTGGGGAACCTTCGGAGCAGGAGCGGCTGCTGTGTTGGTTTCACCTTCCAAAGTCAAAACTTGTTATGCGGCAAAACTTGATTTTAGTTGCACAAATAACATTGCTGAGTACGAAGCATTGATTCTAGGTCTTCGGAAGTTAAAAGCAATGGGAATCAGAAGGGCCATACTTAAAACTGATTCCCAGGTTGTTTCGGGTCATATTGACAAAAGTTGCAAAGCTAAGGATCCGAAGCTTGAAAAATATCTGGATATGGTTCGAAGAGTTGAAGCTTCCTTCGAAGGGTTTTCTGTCAAAAATATCCCTCGAGGACAAAATGAGCATGCTGATTTGCTAGCTAGGTCAGCAGCACAGGGGCTGCCCTTACCTTCGGATGTGTTCTTCGAAACAATAAAAGCACCTTCGGTGGAGCTTCTTGAAAGAGCAGTCCTTAATATATCTCCTGTTTTTAGTGAAGATTGGAGAACCGAGATCATCTCTTACCTTCAGGGTAAATTCCTTTCAGATGACGAAGCTTATAACAAGAGGATAGAGGCAAGAGCTCGTCCATATGTCATAATAGAAGGGGAGTTGTATAAGCATGGAGTTTGTGCTCCGTTACTCAAATGTCTATCCAGAGCCGAAGGTATAGAGTTAATGAAAGAAATACATGCAGGCCTGTGTGGATCTCACATCGGATCTAGGCCGCTACTTGGAAAAATTTTCCGCCAAGGGTTTTATTGGCCGAAGGCAGCTTCGGATGCAGCAGAATTGGTTCAAAAGTGCGAAGGTTGTCAGAAATGTGCAAAAGATCAAAAACAACCTTCGTCCTTAACACAGCTCATACAACCCACTTGGCCATTGCAAAGGTGGGGCCTTGACTTGTTAGGTCCGTTACCACCGGCTCAAGGGAACCTGAGATATGTTGTAGTAGCTGTGGAATATTTTTCTAAATGGATTGAGGCGAAGCCTTTAGCCACAATAACTTCGGCCACTGTCCAAAAGTTTTTCTGGCAGAATATTGTTTGTCGTTTTGGGGTACCAAAGGCTATCACTGTGGATAATGGGACACAGTTTGACTCCGAAGCTTTCAGGGATTTCTGTGACCAAATTGGTACGAAGATCCATTTTGCATCAGTTAGGCACCCGGAGTCAAATGGACTCGTTGAAAGAGCCAACGGCATTATAATGACAGGAATAATGAAGTTAATCTTCAACCAACCCAGGGGAAAATGGCCAGATCAGTTAACCAAAGTGGTGTGGGGCCACAACACAACAACATCAAGGTCTACAGGTTTTACTCCATTTAAGTTGTTATTCGGTGACGAAGCAATAACTCCGGAGGAAGCTAAAACCGGATCAATAAGGATATTAGCTTCGGCAGAATCAGATTCCGAAGCTACTTATTCTATAGAAAAAGATGCTTTAGAAGGGATCAGACTGCAGGCTGTGGAGAATATCAATAAATATCAAGCCGAAACAGTCAAATGGCGGGATAGAAAGGTTCGGCTAAAAAATATTGAGCCAGGGCACTTGGTGCTTCGGAGAGTGGCCAACCCAGAAACAGTGGGCAAATTGCAGTTGAAATGGGACGGACCTTTTTTAGTAGCATCTTCGTTAAGACCCGGTTCATACAGATTGAAGGATATGGATGGCAATGACATTCCTAGGTCTTGGAATGCGGATGAGCTTCGGCGATATTATGTATAACTCGATGTAATTTTTCATATTTTTTATTTTTTCTTTCATGGCACCCTTTTCCTTTCCAAAGGGGGAGAAAGGTTTTTAATGGGGCCAGCATATGTAATTTCCTTTTTTAGTTCTATAAGAGCAAAATCCCCCAAGGAATGTAAATGTAAAAGCTGAGAGCGCACCGTCGAGTGCCAAAAAGTAAAGGCGAAGAAGCTCCAAAGTCGTTCCTAAGGGAATGCAGAGCTTACAGCGAAAAGTCAACGCTGATTCCGCCAAAAGTAAAGGCGAAGAAGCTCCAAAGTCGTTCCTAAGGGAATGCAGAGCTTACCGCGAAAAGTCAACGCTGATTCCGCCAAAAGTAAAGGCGAAGAAGCTCCAAAGTCGTTCCTAAGGGAATGCAGAGCTTACAGCGAAAAGTCAACGCTGATTCCGCCAAAAGTAAAGGCGAAGAAGCTCCAAAGTCGTTCCTAAGGGAATGCAGAGCTGAGGTGTGATTGTTTTTAAGAAAATAATGGCTATGAATATGGTTTCGGATACGTGTTTGGCCATTCATTTGCACATCACATTACATCATAGCATTTGCATTCATAAACATTCATCTAGGCATATGTAGGATAATCATCTTCATGGCATAAATGGTTGCTTCGGCAAAAAGAGAAAATGTTGTTTTCTATGCTTCGTTGCGTACGAAAAGAAGGGAAGGTGTTTTTTCGCCTTCGGCTCAAAAGAAAATTTCGTCCACACCAAAGCATTTCTCATACATCAATGGAAGGATAAGGATATATAACAAGGTATGAACAGAATTCATTAAAGACAAGTTTTAGTTACATTTACAAAAGTTATCTCAAAAGTTTCTCAAGTACTGTCTACAGTCTACTATCTAAATCTCCAAGGAGCTTCGACTTCGGCGTCATTTTTGATCATCAGCTTCGGCTTCGTCATCCTACATGAATAGGGTCGTTGTAAGTCAAAATCAAGTTTACAGGAAAAGGTAATCACAAGGTATGGTTTCTTACTGGATCAAGGTGGCTACGAGCTTCGTTTCCAGCCTTCTCTCGCCCACCTTTTGTCCATATCATTTTTATAAATCGGTTCGAGATACTTCGGGCAAGATCAGGGATGTCATCCAAGATTGATGGTGATAAAGTGAAATTTGGCCTATTGACAATCTTCCCATGATCACAGCCAGCCTTCAGGAAAGCCGCACCAGTGCCTCGAGAAGCCACCCAGGCACAGAAGTCACCATGCCCAGCTATGACTTCGTCGAGCTCGTCAATCTCCCCCTCAATATGTTCGAAGGTTTTCGGTAGATCTTCAGCTGAGGGGGTGAATTTTTCACTGCTGGCTCCAACTGAGTAAAAAATCTTTCGTAGTCATTGTATGCAGTTGTTGCTAAATTCCAAGCATTTTTCTTGAAGACTTGTCAGTAGTTTTCTCAAATCTGAATTTTGTTGAGCTTCGGCTTCAAGTTTTGCATTAAGATCTTGTTTTTCTCGTTCGAACTGCTCAGACTGGCGGAGAAGCTTCGTGTTCAGTTCTGATATTTTTGCTTCAGCTTCCGCCAATAAACCTTCGGTTGCCTGGAGCTCAAAATTCTTTTTCTCGAAAGCATCTGATTGCTCCTTTATTTTGCTTTCCAAATTTTCAATTATAACTTCATGCTTTTTATCTTCAAAATCTTGTTGCATTTGCAAGGCTTTGCTCAGCAGCATGCTCTGCACGAAAACAACCTTCGTCAGATATGTTTTTATTATTAGAAACAATAAAAGTTAAGGGACAAGTAGCTCACCTTGAAGTTGGAATAAAATAAACTACCAACGACATGTTGTCGTCGGTAGCGGCTGATATCTGTTTCTAGCTTCGGGAATCCGATACTCTTGGACAGAGTACTGATAACTTTGGCTCCTGTTTGATCTCGAATGCAATCTATTTTTTCATCATCAACGCCTCCGAAGAGGAGTGCCCCAGGTTTGTATCCACAGGATTTGGCATACTCTTTAAGCTCTTCTATTTCAGCTTTTGATAGTTGTTCTCCAACTAAATTCTGGAACATAAAGGCTTCTTCTTCTAAAGCTTCATCAGCAATTTCTTTTCCTTTCCCCGACGCTGCGGTCACGGCCTCTTCGGTGGCGGTGGTAGCTTCTTCTGCAGCCATGTATAGCAGCATCTGGTCAATATGTTCAATTGTGCTCTCTAAATTCAAATCTTCAGCTGAGGCAACTTCGGTAGCTGTGGTCTCCGAAGGTGCAATTTCGATATCTGCCCCCTCGGCAGCCACTTGTGTTTTTTGGGCCGAAGCTCTTGGCGGCGTCTTGTCAATTACCTCTATTACAGTGATAATTCTTTGTTTCTTTGCCTTGATCGTTTTCTTCGATTTCTCGGGCTCCTTATCCTTCTGAAAAAACTTTGTCAGTTGAGGACCCAGTGGACTTAGCTTCGCAGGTAAGGATTCAGTCATTACCTTCAGAATTTCCTCAATGATAGCAGCAGAAGGTGATGCGGGGGTTTCTTCTGCTTCGGATATTTGTTGCTTCGGAGAAGAAGCTTTCCTCTTCTTCGGAATTTTCTTCTTTAATGGTTCTTTTTCTTCATTCACGGCCTCAGTTATCCTTTTTCTTTTTTGGCCCCCAGCACCTTTGTTCAGGTTTTCATAATCAGGGTAATCAAAGCCCAAGGCATCCAACACTCGATTTAGCCTTCGTTTCGGACGAGTGCCGAAGGCTGCGGTCATCAATTGATCTTCTTTTTTGGAATAATTGCCAAGTATCTCATTGCACATTGCTTCAATTGTTTCCAGCCACTCTTGGCAAGGTGTTTTAAAGTATTTCTTAAATTTGAAATAGTAAGGCAAACGCACAAGTTCACCTTCTTTCTTTTTCCCTTTCAGCTTCGGCATTTCCCATTCTTTTAAACTAGGAAAAACTTGGAAAGCCAAGAACTCCTGAACCAGGTCTCTTGTACTAATATGCTCTGCAACAATTCTGAATTCATCCATTGCTTTTTGTGTGGTACCGTCTACTGACATGTTGCAGAGAGGCCGGGTTTCTCCGAAGATTAGTTCGAGTGGACTTTGCACGAGCTTCTCCTTGTCATCATTAACCTTGACATAGAACCACTCGGATTTCCACCCTGCTGCCCATTTACTCCGATAGCTGATTACAGGAAACTTCGTAGTTTTCCGATAAGCAAAATTGTAGCAGCCAAAATTGTCATGCAAACCATCCTTTCTTGCCTTCGTCTGGTAATGCAGCTCGTGAACCCGGCAAAAGCTGTCCGCAAATGGCTCCACTGCTTGGCTTCGGAGTGCCCAGATATAAACACTGAGCCTAACGATAGCATTAGGGGTCAGTTGGTGGAAATAGATACCGAACCTCTTCAGCACCTCTGCAATAATCCCATGAAGTGGGAATCTTAATCCAGCCTTTAAAAAGCTCTTAAAAATGACAATTTCATCCTTTTCCGGCTTCGGGGTAGTCTCTTCTCCCCCGAAGCGTAGTAGCTTCTTCTGATCCTCATTGAAAAAGCCTGACTTTACCATTTTGGAGAGATCAGCCTTCGAAACGGTGGATTTTCCAAAGTCCAAGTGGCTGGGTTTGCTTGGCATGGCAATACGATAATCGTCCTCGGGATCAGTTTCCTCAATAACTTCTTCTTCTAATCCGGCAGGTGCTTGTTGTGTTTGTTCTGCAGCTTCACCAGGAATCTCTTCAGAAACTACCAGTCCGGATCGTTGCATGGCTTCGGAGATGGGAACAGTCTCCGAAGCTTTAGTTTCGTCTCCCTCACGCTCAACCCTGGCAGTAGAACGCACTCTGGCCATTTAATTATGAATATGTGGAAACTTAACACTTTCTTCTTCCGAAGTTTTTTCTGACGAAGCAGGCTTCAAACTGGAGCTTCGTTCGATTCCGACAGACAAGCTTCGACGATGGTTAAAAATTTTGGCAGCAAAACATTGCAAATAGCAATGAATGCTGTGGTAACTTCACACCTACTCGTCTGTTTATATAGTGCTGCAGGTAAGAAGGCGAAGCGCCAGAATTTTTACACCAGGCGGACACCCGCTCGCACTCGCTGCATGGTGGACCGCAGAGACTGAACAGTAACTCTGCAAGGTGGGGCCGCTATACGCTGGGAGATTGAATCGTTTCTCGACAACGAGCTCAGGGAAGGTGTTTTTTAGACCTTCGGCGCTCCGAAGCTTAAGAGACTTTTTTCACGGATCAAGCTCGTTACGAAAAACGATCTAGCACCGCGAAAGGGGCTACTGTTGGGTTTATGCTTCGTCGCCGAAGGTCTTACAGAAAGAAGTGGTCTTCGGCTGAAGCTGTTTATATAAGATAGCCGAAGGTTCCTCTTCGTCAAGCTTCGGCATTACAAACCGACTTAAAGATAGAATGACCTTCTAGTCCATAAAGGTCTGAGTCAATGTTGTAAGTTTTTATAAGGGGTATACTTGTAATTCCTCATAGGCTGCGTCCTGTGCCTATAAATAGTGAACAGTATTCCGTTATTGTTCACGCATTCTGATAATTGCAATTGCATCTCTCGGAATTCAACCTTTGCCAAGGCATAGGTATTATTGTATTTAATGATTCAATATAATAAATAAGTATGATGCGATTAGTCTATGATTTGTTCATTCATCTTATACCTTTTTGTATTAATTTTATAAATGTCTATTAAAGTTTAATTACGAAGGTTCAACTTCGTAATTATTCTCTTATCAACCTTCGTCCAAGATCCATTATCTCGAAGGGAATAATGTTTTAAGGACGGAGGATGTTATTATTTAACATTTTATGTTGCCTTGCTCTTGATTCATAGCATTTGAGAGCAAGTCTCCAACAGTCCCATTGTCGCTTCTAATCTTTTTGATCCTTAAGCCGAACTCATTTTGAGCCCGTCTCAAGAATCCCTTTAAGGTCTCTTGGGTTTGTGATTTTTCCTGCAAAAAGAACACCCAAGTGAAGCGAGAATTATCATCCACAATTACAAGACAATACTTACTCCCGCCGATGCTTATGTAAGCGATCAGGTCGAATAGATCCATGTGGAGTAGCTCAAGCGGCCTGTCGATCGTCATGATGTTCTTGTGTGGATGATGAACACCAACTTTCTTCCATGCTTGACATGCGCTACAAATCATGTCTTTCTCAAAGTGAACATTGGTTAGTCCCAAAATGTGCTCTCCCTTTAGAAGCTTGTGAAGGTTCTTCATTCCAACGTGGGCTAGTCGGCGGTGCCAGAGCCAACCCATGTTAGTCTTAGCAATTAAGCAAGTGTCGAGTTTAGCTCTATTAAAATCAACTAAGTATAGCTGACCCTCTAACACTCCCTTAAATGCTACTGAGTCATCACTTCTTCTAAAGACAGTAACACCTATATCCGTAAAAAGACAATTGTAGCCCATTTTGCATAATTGAGAAACTGAAAGCAAGTTGTAATCTAAATAATCTACAAGAAAAACATTGGAAATAGAATGGTCAGGAGATATAGCAATTTTACCAAGTCCTCTGACCAAACCTTGATTTCCATCCCCGAATGTGATAGCTCGATGGGGATCATGGTTTTTCTCATAGGAGGAGAACATCCTTTTCTCCACAGTCATGTGGTTTGTGCACCCGCTATCAATTATCCAACTTGAGCCCCCGGATGCATAAACCTACAAAACAAATTTAGGTCTTGTTCTTAGGTACCCAAATGGTATTGGGTCCTTTGACATTAGAAACAAGCACCTTGGGTACCCAAACACAAGTCTTTGACCCCTTGTGTTTGCCCCCAACATATTTGGCAACTACTTTGCCTGATTTGTTAGTTAAAACATATGATGCATCAAAAGTCTTAAATGAAATGTTATGATCATTTGATGCAATAGGAGATTTCTTTTTAGGCATTTTAACATGGGTAGAACGCCTAGAGCTAGAAGCCTCATTCTTATAAATAAAAGCATGGTGAGAAACAGAATGAGTCTTCTTAGCATGAATTCTCCTAATCTTATCCTCATGATAACCAGCAGGATATAAAATATAGCCCTCGTTATCCTGAGTTATGGGAGCCTTGCCCTTAACAAAATTAGACAATCTTTTAGGGGCATTGAGTTTGACATTGCCTCCTTGTTGGAAGCCAATGCCATTCTTAATGTCAGGGCGTCTCCCACTATAAAGCATACTACGAGCAAATTTAATTTTTTCATTTTCTAATTCATGCTCGGCAATTTTAGCATCTAATTTTGCTATATGATCATTTTGTTGTTTAATCATAGCAATGTGATCATGGATAGCATCAATATTAACATCTCTACATCTAGTGCAAATAGAGACATGACTAACAGTAAATGTAGAGGGTTTGCAAGCATTTAATTCATCAATCTTAGCATGTAAAATAACATTCTCATCTCTAAGATTGGAAATATAAATATTGCAAACATTTAAATCTTTAGGCTTAGCAATTAATTTTTCATTCTCAATTTTAAGGCTAGAGAGTGATGCATTCAACTTGTCAATCTTGGTAATCAAACTAGCATTATCATTTCTAAGACTAACAATTGAATCATCACAAACATCTAACTTCTCAACCTTAGCAATTAATTTTGCATTTTCATTTCTAAGGTTTGAGATAATATCATGGCAAGTGCTTAGCTCACTAGTTAATTTTTCATATTTCTCTACTTCCTCATCATAAGCATTTTTAACCTTAACATGCTTCTTATTTTCTTTAATTAGGAAGTCCTCTTGGCTATCCAAGAGTTCATCCTTCTCATGAATAGCTCCTATCAATTCATTTAATTTTTCCTTTTGTTGCATGTTTAGGTTGGCAAAAAGAGCAAGCAAGTTATCTTCATCATCACTAGAGTTTTCCTCATCACTAGATGTTGCATATTTAGTGGAGGCTCTAGATTTTACCTTCTTTTTGCCATCTTTTGCCATGAGGCGCTTGTGGCCGACATTGGGGAAGAAAAGACCCTTGTTGACGGTGATGTTTGCGGCATCCTCGTCGGAGGAGGAGTCGGTGGAGCTCTCATCAGAGTCCCACTCCCGACAAACATGGGCATCTCTGCCCTTCTTCTTGTAGTATCTCTTCTTTTCCTTCCTCTTTCCCTTCTTGTCGTCGCCCCTGTCACAATCACTAGATAATGAACATTTAGCAATAAAATGACCGGACTTACCACACTTGTAGCAAACTTTCTTGGAGCGGGGCTTGTAGTCCTTCCCCTCCTTTGCTTGAGGATTTGGCGGAAGCTCTTGATGATGAGCGCCATCTCCTCATTATCGAGCTTGGAGGCGTTGATGGGAAGCCTACTCGACGTAGACTCTTCCTTCTTCTCCTCCGTTGCTTTGAAGGTGATGGGTTGCACCTCGGGTGTAGAGGTGGCGCCCCGCTCGATGATTTGTTTGGAGCCTTTGATCATCAACTCAAAGCTCACAAACTTTCCTATCACTTCCTCGAGAGACATTAGTTTATATCTAGTATCACCACGAATTAATTGAACTTGAGTAGGATTAAGAAAAACGAGTGATCTTAGAATAACTTTGAGCATTTCATGGTCATCCCATTTTGTGCTCCCGAGGTTGCGCACTTGGTTCACCAAGGTCTTGAGCCAGTTGTACATCACTTGTGGCTCCTCCTCTTGATGAAGCATGAAGCGACCGAGCTCCCCCTCGATCGTTTCCTGCTTGGTGATCTTGGTCACCTCATCTCCTTCGTGCGTGGTTTTGAGCACGTCCCAAATTTCTTTGGCACTCTTCAACCCTTGCACCTTATTATACTCCTCTCGACTTAGAGATGCGAGGAGTATAGTAGTGGCTTGGGAATTGAAGTGCCGGATTTGGGCTACCTCGTCCGAGTCATAGCCTTCATCCCCACGGATGGTTCCTGCGCACCAAATTCAACAATGTCTCAAATACTAGCGTGGAGTGAGGTTAGATGGTGCCTCATTTTATCACTCCACATATAATAATCTTCACCGTCAAAAACCGGTGGTTTGCCTAGTGGGACGGAAAGTAAAGGAGTGCGTTTAGCAATGCGAGGGTAGCGTAGGGGAATCTTACTAAACTTCTTGTGCTCATGGTGCTTAAAAGTGATGGACGGTGTGTCGGAGCTGGATGTAGAAGGTGATGAAGAATCGGTCTCGTAGTAGACCACCTTCTTCATTTTCTTTTTATTCTCGCCGCTCCGATGCGACTTGTTGTGCGAAGAGGATCCCTTCATCTTGTTGTCGGATTCTCCCGATGGAGCCTTCTCGTGGCTTGTGGCGGGCTTCTTGCCGGTCACCATCTCCTTCTTGGCGTGATCTCTCGACATCACTTCGAGCGGTTAGGCTCTAATGAAGTACCAGGCTCTGATACTAATTGAAAGTCGCCTAGAGGGGGGGTGAATAGGCAAATCTGAAATTTATAAAGTTTAAGCACAACTACAAGCCGGGGTTAGCGGTAGAAATATAATCGAGTCCGAAAGAGAGGGCGAAAAACAAATCACAAGCAAATAGCGAGAGTGACACGATGATTTATTTTACCGAGGTTCGGTTCTTGCAAACCTACTCCCCGTTGAGGTGGTCACAAAGATTGGGTCTCTTTCAACCCTTTCCCTCTCTCAAACGGTCACCTAGACCGAGTGAGCTTTTCTCTTCAATCAAACGGGACACTTAGTCCACTACAAGGACCACCACAACTTGGTGTCTCTTGCTTTGATTACAAGTGAGTTGAGAACAAGAATGGAGGAAGAAGAAAAGTGATCCAAGCGCAAGAGCTCAAAAGAACACGGCAAAACCATCTCTTCTAGTCACTAATTGCTTTGAGTGGAATTGGGACTTGAAGAGATTTTGATTCACTCTATTTGTGTCTTGTATTGAATGAACTAACTCTTGTATTGAATGTGTTGGCTGAAAACTTGGATGCCTTGAAGTGTGGTGGTTGGGGGGTATTTATAGCCCCAACCACCAAAATGGCCGTTGGGGAAGGCTGCTGTCGAAGGGCGCACCGGACAGTCCGGTGCGCCACCGGACAGTGTCCGGTGCGCCAGCCACGTCACCCAATCGTTAGGGTTCGACCGTTGGAGCTCTGACATGTGGGGCCACAGGACAGTCCGGTGGTGCACCGGACAGTCACTATTCACTGTCCGGTGCGCCATCTGCGCCTGCTCTGACTTCTGCGCGTGCAGTCTGCGCACTGTAGCTCACTGTTCACCTTTTGCAGACGACCGTTGGCGCTGTAGCCGTTACTCCGCTTGGCACACCGGACAGTCCGGTGCTACACCGGACAGTCCGGTGAATTATAGCGGAAAGACAATTCCAGAAACCCGAAGGTGACAAGTTCGAAGTTGATCTCCCTGGTGCACCGGACAGTCTGGTGGCACACCGGACAGTCCGGTGCGCCAGACAAGGGCAACCTTCGGTTGTCTTTTGCTCTTTTTATTTGAACCCTTTCTTGGACTTTTTATTGGTTTGTGTTGAACCTTTGGCACCTGTAAAACTTGACATCTAGAGCAAACTAGTTAGTCCAATTTTTTGTGTTGGGCAATTCAACCACCAAAATCATTTAGGAAAAGGTTTGACCTTATTTCCCTTTCACTTATCATGCACAATGATAAATAATCCAATAATATATAATAAAACATGATCATAATTCATAAGTATCATTAACCCCAAAACCTGGTAGAGCACTATCGAGAATACCCAGTTATTCATTTGCATCCAAGGTATAGGGTAAACAATACTAGGTAACTTATTAAGTCCCATAAAGTTAACCTTACTATGCCACGGTGATTAACAGAATCATAAATATTATTAGGTCAAAGAATGTGATCAAGGATACAACTTGTCTTTTACTTGCGATAACCTGTTGCTTAGATATCTCTCCAAAGTTGGGCTTCAGATGCTCGTCATAACCCCTCTTCTATTCGTAGCAATACATACAAATAAACAAATAATATATATGATAACATTACACCAAAACATGAGAACAAACTTTGTAAGAATATTCTGCGCATCGCTACAAGACCGTAGGTACAAGAATCACTAAAATTGGAGTTAAACATGAAAGTTATGAGTTTTCTAAGTTTATGGAATTATTTCTATACTATAAATCGTTTTATTTATTTATTTTATAGATTTCTCGACCAGGTGGAATGTGAATCAGGAAGGTTAGGGTGTGCAACATAAATTTTAGTACCCGATTTGAATTACTTTCTAACTAACCTGGACCACGAGTTAAATAGAATGAATTTGAGGGCTCCTTTTCAAGTTAGCGCGGCTGAAGGGGTACGTGCCATCGTGAGCCGTTGGATCTTGATCCGATGGCCCAAATTAGATCCAACTTTAAAGCGAATCGATATGCGTCACTGGACGACGGATCGACGATCATTAGTCGAGGTCTAATGAAACGAAGGGGTGCACTATTTTTAATCTTGACCGTCCAGATCTAGATCAACTGTCCATAGCTCATAACATTGCGATCTAATCCTGGCCACACACCGCCCAATCAACGCCCATCGGCTCTCTTCCTCACGATGGGCTGACGCACAGCACCACCATCGCCCGCCTCCGCGGCGGAGGGATGGCTGAAGTCGGCGAAATCAGCGTACCAGTGCCCTATACTCGAATCTATGTAGCCCTACGTGATCTAGAGGAAAACACCAACTATGTTGATAGGATCCTACCAACGGCGGTGTCGTTAGGGCTGGACGAAAAACTCGTAGCTCGTTAACTCGCTCGAGTCGACTTGACTCGACTCGATAGTGGCTTGACTCGACTCGACTCGTTTATAACGAGTTGAGCTTGTATTTCAACTCGCTATGATAACGAGCCAGCTCGAGCGGGCTCGCGAGCTGACTCGCGAGCCAAACGAGTTGGAGTAATTATTCAAATTAAAATAATCTCTGATCCAAAATAGTTAATCTTCTACTCTACTATAGTTAATCTTGTTCTTTGTTGAGTGTAGAACCTTAAGTTGCAAACTCTATTCTTTTTTCTAAATAGATCTCCTTCTTTTCTTTTGTTACATGTTTTTATATTCGTTTATAGACACTAGACATGGTATTATCGAGCTGGCTCGCGAGCTAAACGAGTCAGCTCGAGTCGGCAAACGAGTCAAGCTGAATTGGATCTTTAGCTCGTTAACATAACGAGTCGAGTCGCGCAAGCTCGTTATCTTAACGAGCCATCTCTATATCCGGTGTCGTGCAGGGTTCCATCCATGGCATACGGCGGTATAGCAACTTCGATGAGTGATTCCATCGGCTTTGTTGATTCCCTCCCTGCTCCCTCTGATGCCCTGGTTGCCTTCCACGGATCCCGGCCAATCTTCCTATTCTCCCTGGGTGATGGTGTGGGCGAAGCGCGATGGTGGCGGCCCGCTTTCTCCTCGCTCGCGACGACGGCGATAGGAGGCGCTGTGTTCATGTCTTGAGCGCAGGTGGATGAGGAGAGGGGGGTCGTGGTGCAGGGCTTTTATAGCCCGAGAGGCTGGGGCCTTCGACCGGATTGCCCTACGATTACCGGTGGGAGCTGCAACGACCTACATAGAAGATGATGCTGACGAGCGAACCCCGTGGGGCAGCTTCTCAGCGTGCGCACAAAGGTAAGGCAGGTGTCTGGCTTTGGGACCCTAGCGTCAGCCGTAAAGGGAGGCAGGCGTGGGGGCAGTGGACGCGAGCGTGTTGGCCCGCCTGCTAGTGAACTGAGGGTGGTGTGGTCGGCTTGGTGGTGAGGCCGACACCGCGGGCCCACCTGTCGGCGCAGGTCAGCGCAGTTGGGCTACCATGTGCAGAACCATGGGCCGGTAGCCGAGTTTTAGCCCAAATTCACCTTATTCTTTTCCTTTTCCTTTTCCTTTTCCTTTTCTGGCTCCTTTCTATTTAAATTCCTATTTTGAATTTCGAAATTCAAATTGTGTTCAAATCTGAGTTGGTTATTTCAATTATAAATGCTGAACAAAAGATCCAGCATGTATGTAATAATATTTTAGATGTCTATAGTAAAAGGAACATGTCTCATCATAGAACACATACTTTAATAAACTCTAATATTACTCCTCAAATAATAAAAGAACTAACTAAACTGCTTTAAAGCCATATTTAGGGTTTACACTATCATACCAGGAAATCCCCTCTCTCCCCCTTTTATCTAAAAATCGACTAAGATTGTCATAGTAGGATGACGCCTACACTCATCACCAAAACATAAAATAACGCCACAATATTCGGGGTATCCTAAGGCCAAGCTTTTCCACAATTTAATATACTCATCAACGGAGATAGCAATGCTACCATAGGCTATCATGCGGAGGACAACACCACATTTTTATAGGGCTAGAAATCGTTGTAGTTGAGTGCATCGACTCTAAGAGTGAAGTATGATGAATGCTCACCAACCTCTCCAAGATTTGAAGAAAGACTCATCGCCATGTTGACAAAAACTAGAGTGAAGAGTAGACACAGGCTCGGAGTCGCTGAAGTAGTCTTGCATCAACTGGTCATGGATGGGTTCACGATGCCGATCGATGTAGCATCGATGTTGTGTTCTTTGCTCCTCCTCGTTGAAGACCCAAAAGGAAGTTTTATTGTCGTATCCATCATAATTTGATGCAACCTATCAAGAACTTCTGTCTTAAGCCATCTTAACGTCCGAGCTTGATAAAGTCATGGTAACAATGATTTGGTGAAGTGAAAAGTGAGCGAGAGGCGTGCATTATGTAGTGGTAAGAACAATTTAGAGAGTGAGAGGTGTGAGTGAACTCAAACATTTCCCCTCTATCTAAGTCGAATTCTGTTTTTTTTTGGATTTTTTGAAACCTTTTGAAATTCAAATTGTTGCAAGCCAATTAGAAATTGTCACGTGTGGTAACAAGCAATGGTTGGTACCGTTGATCGAGTCTCTAAGGCACATGTCGATACTGATGGTTTGGTTTCCACTCTGCTAGTATTAATTGGATTGACTATTCGGTAGCCCCACCGATCAAAATCGGATTGGTCTGTACCGGGCGCCGGCCTGTTTCGACCGCCGTTGAACCGAGCATTAGATGTTTGAGATGACAGATTTCAGGTCTACTCCATTTTTGCAAATGTGAAACGGTGAAGAAGACACACACAAAGTATCACATCAGGCCTATATATAAAAAGGAAAAAAAAGACATCAGGCGAGCCCATATATATGCATCCAGGCGTCAACACAAAAAATGCGTCCAAAAAAAAGACCCCGCTCACTTTAAAAGTCGTGTGCAACCCATGAATTGGTACTTCTAAGGGCTGGTCGGTTTGTAGAGACAGTCCCTTGCTCGGTTTCTGGAGATAGTACCTTTATTTTATTTTATTTTAATCTCTAAATTAATAAATATGAAAGGTAAAGTTTTATTTTAGTTTTCGTATTTAACATTTTAGAGACTAAAATTAAATAAAATAATAGACTAAAAATTATTTTTAGAAACCAAACGCCTCTAAATACAATAATAATAGTATAATTCCCCTGCTCATACAATAGAATGAAATCCAAACTGCATTAATTATGTTGTGTACTTATGTGTGGGCTCTGTCACTTAGCAGCCGCGCCGCGACCGCGAGCACCAGCGACAGAGATCACATCACGTCAACGTAGGACGAGTCGCAGAAACCGCCACCGCCGGGGAACTCGTCGTCTAGTTCGTCCACCAGCTTCGACCCTCCGACGTCGAACCGCAGGATCCTGGCCCCGTGCCTGAGCACCTCCTCGTCCTCGTCGTCGAAGCCAACGCAGCTGCGCGCGCTGAACTCCCGCAGGTCCCTGCAGGCGGCGAGGATGGCGAGAAGCTGCTCCTTGGGCAGGTAGGAGCGGTCGACGCAGAGGGAGCGGAGCCTGGGCAGGGAGCGCGCCAGCGCCGCGGCGTCCTCGCGCTTGAAGGCCCCCGAGGTCTTGAGGCTGGCGAAGGCCGGGCAGTGCAGCGCGACCTGCGCGGCGAGCGCCGGGAAGGAGGAGGACGACGGCTTTGTCTCCAGCTCCAGATGCTCCAGCAGCGGCCACCGCGGGACGAGGTCCGGCAGGCGCGCCTCGTCGCCGACCGTCAGGTGCGGGAGCGCCAGGCGCCGCAACCTGGGGCACCTGCTCGACGCCGAAGCATGTGAGACGCGTGCTCGTGCGAGGTGGCAGCAACAGCAAGAGCAACCATACAGAGGCGAGGCGTGCGCAGCAGGCAGACAGAGGCACTAACCGGAGCGAAATGTGGTCGATCTCGTGCGCCGGCTCGGCGAGGAGCGGCGGGAGCGCGACGTCCTCGGCGGAGCCGCGCGCGCGCCACACGCAGATCCTGAGGAAGCCCGCGAGCGAGAAGCCGCGCACGGCGTAGCGGCGCGCGAAGGCGGCGGCGAGCGCGCCCCAGGGCATGAAGCGCGCGACGTGGTCCCGGCGCAGGTCGAGGGCGCGCCACAGGGACGGTTCGGCGGCGGCCCGGCGCCAGCCCCGGCACACGAGCGGGGCCGCCGCCGCCAGGTCCTCCAGGTCGAGGCGCCCGAACACGTGAACCAGGCAGTCCGTGTCCATGTCCGCCCACGGCGCCGCGCTGGGGCCCTGGACGGACGCGGCCGACGCCGTCTCCATGGCTTGTAGTTCTTGGCGGCGAGCGATCGAGCTCGAGGAGTCGATGGGCGGCTTTACAATGCGAATGGTAAGACTTAAGAGAGAGAGAGAGAGAGAAGAATGACAGATATATAGAGGCAGCCGCCCCCGCCTTTACAAAGCTGCCGTGGTCGGACCGGTCTCGCGAGCCATTCTATATATATATATATCTCTCTCTCTTGTTTTTCGTTTTCTCCCCCTCTTTTCGTCCATTATCAAATACGATACGCATACGCCGTAGGCATGACATGAACAATACAGTGCTCACGCTAGGGCCTGCATAAATTGCATAATTAAGCCCATGCGTCATATTCGTATACGTAAGATACTAGCGAAATACGGCTCGTTGTGTACGTTTTTGTACAATTGTACTAGTTTTTTTTGAAAGGGTTTTCCTACTAGTTGAAATGGAGAGACGGCCGTTCTACTATCTTTTACTGAATGGGTCGTTAACAGCGACGCGCCCTGTACTACTGTGTCCGTGTGCTATGCATCTTGGCCATTTGACCATTGACCATGCATGCAACTTGGCCGGCCGGGCACGCACACGCACGACACGACTGGCCTGCTCCTTCTGGCTGCTGGCCTGCTGCCCAATGTGCAGTGCACACAGTGCGACGCGGTTTTCGCTTTTGCAGCATTCACTGCTGGGGACGCTCCACGTGCTTAAAAACTAAAGCCTCCGTTTTAAATTACAAGCTACTATAATTTTATCAAAATATCTCGGGTTTAGTCAAAAATTTAAAACAAATAATAGAACTATAGAATATTAAACAAGAATGCTGTAAAATAATCAATATAAAATATAAGGTACTTATTTAATATTATAAGTGTTATTATTATATAAGATTAATTGCATTTAAAATATTTTCACTCTATAAAATAAAATCGAATGAAGGGTGTATATGTGTCCCGGGACCGAGGCATGTCAGGATAAAAACAGAAATATATAAAGGGCACATGCGGCCCTGCTTAGGTCTAGTCAAAACTTTAGGATTGATTTGGTGACCAGAGAATTAAAGTTAATCTATAGAGATGAAACCTTTCTCTATTTAAAATTGAAGAGCAGGAGATTTCCTTCCTTATGGATCCCTTCCAATTCCCTAATCACCAAAACAACTCTCAAAAATAAAAATTAGTCACTACTCCATCCGTCTCAAAATAAAATTGGTTTTAACTCTTAATTTTTATGTCTATATTCAATATTTTATTTTAGGACAGGTGGAGTATTATACCAATTTATAATTTGTTGACTTTTATGTATCAAGTTTAGTCGGCTTGTCTTATTCAACGTTTTTGCAAAAAAAAAATGCAAAGCTATGCTTAAAGTACATTATATACTAAACAGTATCACAATAAAAATTAATAAAAATTATGATTTTTTGAATAAAATGAGCCGATCAAACTTTGTGTAAAAAATCAAACGAATTGTAAATTGGAACAGAGAAAGTAATATTTAGTTTAGTCAACTAAAGTTTTATTATATACTCACTCTGTCCCAAAATAGTCTTGGTTCCATGTATATATTCAAATAAATGATAATGAATCTGAACAAATATAAAACACATACGTCAAGTATTGTATAAATACATTAACACCCCAAAACGAATTTTAATTTGGAGGGAGTATGTGTTGTTTGCAGCTCCATGGATACATGTTAGTCCTATACTTCTATTACATGAGTTTACCGGATTAATTAATGGACTACTTGATAGTTGTTAGAACTTGTTTAGATTCTCTAGTCTAAATTTTAGACTTAAATTAGCTCGAGACAAGTAATGCAAAGCTAACTTTAAACTTTAGTCCACCCCATACTAGAACTCTAAAGTTTAGAAAAGGATATCCAAATATTTTCTTAATTAGCTAGCGTTAAACTGAAATTTAGTTCATTCATTAGTTTGTATATTTATTGGATAGGTTAGGCCTAAAATTTAGCTGCTACTTTTCAGGCCCGAGTCTGGGGGTGTGCCACCCGCGCGACGGCATAGTGCCTCCATTTTCGAAGGGTCCAAAAAAATTCAAGTTAGTATGTGTATACATCGCGCGTAGCATAGAATACGAATAGAACTCTAGTACCAGGTCTATTAGTTTAGCATACGTTGGCTTGCTATCAATTTAGGCCCCGTTCGTTTGTACAGGATTACACCCGGATTTATTCCAGCTAATCAAAACCTATATAAATTAGAGAAACAATTCAGATAGGAATTGTTCCGGGCCTCCATTCCGTAGTAACCGAACGGCCCCTTAAAAGACCACACATTCGCTGGTATTAATCTCAGGCCTATTCCCCCCAGTTTGAGCGTTTGCCTACCCTCGTCGGATCAGATAGTCTGGCGACAGACGGTGCCTAACTTCTCATCTCAGACCTGCTACTGCTTCCTGTATGACGCAGAGGCCATGCCATGTGTTGTGGGGTTCAATTTTGTTAGCCACAACAAGAAGATTGGTACACCCTTGTCGGCGTTTCGAGACAGGGGGGTCCCTAAGCCGACGAGTGAGTGTGCTGCGTGCCCCAGCCCAGATGGGTCGAGCGCGTGGGCGAGCGCGGAGGGGGGAGAGGCGAGGCGGCCGGAGCCGAGCGTGAGAGAGGTAGAAGTCCCGCGGCCTTCGTGTTCGTCCCGCGCCCAGGTCAGGTGCGCTTGCAGTAGGGGGGTTACAAGCGTCCACGCGGGTGAGGGAAGCGAGCGGCCCCAAGAGAGCGCCTGTCCCGTCCTCGGTCCCGCGCGGCCAACCCTCTCTGAGAAGGCCCTGGTCCTTCCTTTTATAGTCGTAAGGAGAGGACCCAGGTGTACAATGGGGATGTAGCAGAGTGCTACGTGTCTAGCGGAGGGAGAGCTAGTGCCCTAGGTACATGCCGATGTGGCAGCCGGAGAGATCTGGGCATCCTGCTGGCGTGATGTCGTGGCTATCGGTGGCGCGGCGGAGCCTGATGGAGGGACAGCTGTTGGAGCGGTCGAGTCCCTGCTGACGTTGTCCTGCTGCCGTAAGAGAGCTGGGGGCCGCCGTCGTCATAGAGCTCGTGGAGGGCCATCATTGCCCCTCTGGCGGAGCTGGCCGGACGAGACGCCGGTCTTGTTCTCCGTGACCCGAGTCGATTCGGGGTAGGGTGATGATGACGTTTCCCGTTGACGTGGCGGTCTGTGCTCTAGGCAGGGCGACGTGGAGTTTCCTCCGAAGCCGAGGTTGAGTCTTGCCTTCAGTTGCCGTGGCCGAGCCCGAGCCAGGGGGTCGGGCGAGGCGGAAGTCGTCCGGCCGAGGCCAGGGCGGAGTCCGAGCCCTGGGGTCGGGCGAGGCGGAGTTTCGTCGTCTTCCGGGTCTTAGCCTGAGTCCGAGCCCTGGGGTCGGGCGGAGCGGAGTTCGCCGTCTTCCGGGTCTTAGCCCGAGTCCGAGCCCTGGGGTCGGGCGGAGCGGAGTTCGCCGTCTTCCGGGTCTTAGCCCGAGTCCGAGCCCTGGGGTCGGGCGGAGCGGAGTTCGCCGTGACGCCTTTGGCAAGGCCTAGTTGCCTGTCAGACTCACTCTGTCGAGTGGCACTGCAGTCGGAGTGGCGCAGGCGGCGCTGTCCTTCTGTCAGACTGGCCAGTGGAGCGGTGGAGTGACGGCGGTCACCTCGGCCCTGCCGGGGGCGCGTGTCAGGATAGAGGTGTCAGGCCACCTTTGCGTTAAATGCCCCTGCAATTTGGTCAGTCGGTGTGGTGATTTAGTCAAGGTTGCTTCTGAGCGAAGCCAAGGCCTTGGGCAAGCCGGTGATGTGTCCGCCATAAAAAGGGGGCCTCGGGCGAGACGGAAGTCTCTCGAGGTCGGCTGCCTTCGGCCGAGGCTAGGCTCGGGTGAAGCGTGATCGAGTCACTCGTGTGGACTGATCCCTGACTTAATCGTGCCCATCAGGCCTTTGCAGCTTTATGCTGATGGGGGTTACCAGCTGAGAATTAGGCGTCTTGAGGGTACCCCTAATTATGGTCCCCGACAGTAGCCCCCGAGCCTCGAAGGGAGTGTTAGCACTCGCTTGGAGGCTTTTGTCGCACTTTTTTGCAAGGGGACCAGCCTTTCTCGGTTGCATTTCGTTCCGGTGGGTGCGCGCGAGCGCACCCGCCGGGTGTAGCCCCCAAGGCCTCGGAGGAGTGGTTACACTCCTTCGAGGTCTTAATGCTTCGCTTTACGCTTCGGCTGGTCTGGTCGTTCCCTCATGCGAACTGGCCGTAGCCCGGGTGCACGGTCGGGGCCCAAGCTCTCGGGCTGGTATGTTGACGCTGTCAACGATTTGGCCGGAGCCGGTTTTTGCGAGAGCAGCCCCCGAGCCTCTGCACAGGGCGAGAGGACGATCAGGGACAGACTCGGCTTTTTACATACGCCCCTACGTCGCCTTTCCGCAAGGAGGAGGGGGGGAGTGCGCCATGTTACCCTCGATGGGCACCGAACATGGTGTCTCCGGTGAGCTGCAAGCGGGTAATCCGAGTGGACGTCCGTGCCCCGTTCGTTGGGGGTCGGCTAGGGGCCCAGAGGCACGCCCAAAAGTACCTGCGGGTGACTTGCCGGACCCGGTCCCCTGGCGACGGGGTCCGATGGCTCGATGCCTCCCTCCGATGGGATTCCGTTACAAGATCGTTCCCGCTGGTCTCGGATATGTCCTAGGGTACCTCGGGAGCGCAGCCCGAGCCTCGGTTATGTATCGAACGTACCCCTGGTCATCCCTCGCTCGGTGTCTGAGGCGACTGTGAACCCTTCGGGGGCCAGCCTTCGAACCCCTGATCAGTAATGGGCGCGGAGCCCGAGTAGCCTGAGGCGGCCATGGAGCCCTTCGGGGGGCTAGCCTTCGAACCCCTGACCAGTAGTGGGTGTCGGGCCCACGCGATCTGAGGCGGCTGTTGAACCCTCGGGGGGCCAGCCTTCGAACCCCTGATCAGTAATGGGGGGCGCGGAGCCCGGTTCCTTCGCGGAGAAGGATCCCTCTCGGGGTATCCCCCTTCCCCGGTCCCTGTTGCAAGAGATAGAGAAAGAGGAAAACGGAAAAGGATACGAAATCAGACGACGTGGCGTACCTTTTCTGACGCGGTTATTAAGGCGAAGGTGAAGCGTCGCGCGCTCCTCCCGCCAGAAGCGCCGCGTGTCCCGCCGCGGAGTTAATGCGACGGGGCGAGTGGTTGGCGGGGCGGCCGTTGCGCGTAGGTGATCCGTTTGAGGAACGGGTCACGGGTGCACCGTCTTCACGCCGTGAGAGGAGGCTCTCTTGCTGTCTCAGGATGGGACATGAGCCTGGCTGACGACGTGACCGCTGCGCCCGCCCGCCTGCCACCGCTATTACTGCCGGCCCACTTTCGGTCGCTTTGACCGACGCGCCAGTCTGGCGCTGTTGGGTCGCCTCGAGTCGTGGCATAGGCTTCGCAACCGAAGAGGCGCGACGGTGGCACAAGTGGCGGTGCGGTTGCTTGCATGCAGCAACTGGCGTGCCAGTTGCTCGACGCGTGGGCCTGGGCCCCAGGCTGGCGTGTCAGAAGTTGGAGAAGCGCGTCCATCTGGCGCGGTTGCATGCCGCCTGCATGGCCGCCTCGCCTCCAACACCCGCCGGGTGTAGCACCCGGCGGGTGTAGCCCCCGAGGCCTCGGATCGGGCTAGCGCCCTTGGAAGCCGGTTGCCCGAGGCCCCAGGGGTAACCGGTTGAGCCGCCTGCTCGGGCCGGATTCCTGGAGGAGCCCCTGGACCTCGGCGCCGCCCGAGGCTGGGTCAGGCTTTGCTGTAGACGTCGTCGATGCCGAGGGTGCTACGGCTCCCCTCGGCGTGAAGACCCGAGCCTGCAGGATCAGATCGTCTTGTAGCGTGTGTTTTCTGCGGCCGCCGAGGCCAGAAGAACACGCCCTCGCCGCGCTTGCGAAGCTGCGTCCTTTTTTCCTCTTGTTTCGAGCATCTGGACTCTGTCGGTAATAGGGATGTTTGTGTGAGCGAGAGTTGCTTTTCGCGGAAGGGACGAGTGAGGTATCCGTATCCCAGAGGCGTGGGAATCCCTCGGCTCGGTCGGCCTTGCCGCTTACGCGTACTTTCACCCGTCCATGAGGCCCTGTCCCCGATTTAGTCGAGAAAGCTTGAAGGACTGCTTCGGCAGGAGAGCTTCCGAACGTGATGACTCGTTCGGTCCACAGAGTCGCTTTATCCGAGCGCAAGTTACTTATCGCAGAAGGGGACGAGTGAGGTATCCGTATCCCGGAGGCGTAGGAGTCCCTCGGCTCGGTCAGCCTTGGCTGCTTACGTGTACCTCGTCGTTTCCAGGATCCGCTTTCCAAAGTAGTCAAGAAGCACGGAAGAAATCCTGCTAAAAAGAGGTCCTTTTTCGAGGAAAAAATTCGACGCAGAGGGGGTCTCCCCCCTTTTAGCCCCCGAGGGAGGGTCGGGCTTTGCCGAGGCTAGGCCGACCCTTCCTTGACAACTAAACTTTGCGTAGGTGCGAGGTATGTGAACAACTTGAAAACATCTTAAGGGTAGAAGCGACGTAGCTGTTTGATGTTCCAAGCGTTGCCGTAGATCTCGCCTTGATTGTTGGCCAGCTTGTATGTTCCGGGCTTCAGAACTTTGGCGATGACGAACGGCCCTTCCCAGGGGGGCGTGAGCTTGTGCCTCCCTCGGGCGTCTTGTCGCAGCCGAAGCACCAGGTCGCCCACCTGGAGTTCTCGGGATCGGACCCCTCGGGCGTGGTAACGTCGCAGGGACTGTTGGTACCGCGCCGAGTGTAGTAAGGCCCTGTCCCGAGCTTCCTCCAACTGGTCTAGCGATTCCTCTCGGCTGGCTTGGTTGCTTTGCTCGGTGTAGGCCCTCGCCCTTGGGGAGCCGTATTCCAGGTCAGTGGGCAGGATAGCTTCAGCCCCGTAGACCAGGAAAAACGGCGTGAAGCCCGTGGCACGACTCGGCGTCGTCCTTAGGCTCCAGACCACCGAGGGGAGTTCCTTCATCCATCGCCTGCCGAACTGGTTGAGGTCGTTGTAGATCCGAGGCTTGAGCCCTTGTAGAATCATGCCGTTGGCACGCTCTACTTGCCCATTCGACATAGGATGAGCCACGGCGGCCCAGTCCACCCGGATATGATGATCCTCGCAAAAATCCAAGAATTTTTTGCCGGTGAACTGGGTGCCGTTGTCGGTGATGATGGAGTTCGGGACCCCGAAGCGATGGATGATGTTGGTGAAGAATGCCACCGCCTGCTCGGACCTGATGCTGTTCAGAGGTCGGACCTCGATCCACTTGGAGAATTTGTCGATGGCGACCAGCAGGTGCGTGTAGCCCCCGGGCGCCTTTTGCAAGGGACCGACGAGGTCCAGACCCCATACAACGAAGGGCCAGGTGATGGGTATTGTCTGCAGAGCCTGAGCGGGCAGGTGTGTCCGCTTCGCATAGAATTGGCACCCTTCGCAGGTGCGGACAATTCTAGTGGCGTCAGCCACCGCCGTTGGCCAGTAGAAGCCTTGCCGGAAAGCATTTCCAACAAGGGCTCGGGGTGCTGCGTGGTGGCCGCAAGCCCCCGAGTGTACTTCTTGCAGCAGTTCCCGACCTTCGGCGATGGAGATGCATCGCTGGAGGATGCCCGAGGGGCTGCGATGGTAGAGCTCCTCTTCGTCGCCCAGCAAGACGAATGACTTGGCGCGTCACGCTACCCGCCGAGCCTCGACTTGGTCGAGGGGTAGCTCTCCTCGACGGAGATATTGCAGGTACGGGGCCTGCCAATCCTGGTCTGGCGTGGCCCCGCTCTGCCCTTCCTCGACGTTCAATGCCCCGCCCTCGGGGGCCGAGAGTACCTCGGGCTGGGCCGAGGGTGCCTCGGGCTGAACCGAGGGTACCTCGGGCTGAGCCGAGGGTACCTCGGGCTGAGCCGAGGGTACCTCGGGCTGAGCCGAGGATACCTCGGGCTCGGGCGCATCGTCGAGCTTGACGGAGGGTTGATGCAGATCCCGGGAGAAGACGTCCGGGGGGACTGTCGTTCGCCCCGAGGCTATCTTCGCCAGCTCGTCTGCGGTTTCGTTGTAGCGCCGAGCGATGTGGTTGAGCTCGAGCCCGAAGAACTTGTCTTCCAGGCGCCGAACCTCGTCGCAGTAGGCCTCCATCTTCGGGTCGCGGCAGTGGGAGTTCTTCATGACTTGGTCGATGACGAGCTGCGAATCACCGCGTGCGTCGAGGCGTCTGACCCCTAGCTCGATGGCGATCCGCAATCCGTTGACCAGAGCTTCGTACTCGGCCACATTGTTGGACGCCGGGAAGTGGAGGCGCAGCACGTAGCGCAAGTGCTTTCCGAGGGGCGAGATGAAGAGCAGGCCCGCACCGGCCCCCGTCTTCATCAGCGACCCGTCGAAAAACATGGTCCAGAGCTCCGGTTGGATCGGAGTCGTTGGTAGTTGGGTATCGACCCATTCAGCCACGAAATCCGCCAACACTTGGGACTTGATGGCCTTCCGAGGGGCGAACGAGATCGTTTCGCCCATGATCTCCACTGCCCACTTTGCGATCCTGCCCGAGGCCTCTCGGCACTAGATGATCTCCCCCAGGGGGAAGGATGACACCACAGTCACCGGATGGGACTCGAAGTAGTGTCGTAGCTTCCGCCTCGTCAGGATCACAGCATACAGCAGCTTTTGAACTTGTGGGTAGCGGATCTTAGTCTCGGACAGCACTTCGCTGATGAAGTAAACCGGCCTCTGAACGGGCAATGTATGCCCTTCCTCCTGCCTTTCGACCACAATCGCGGCGCTAACCACCTGAGTGGTCGCGGCGACGTAGACCAAGAGGGTTTCTCCGTCCGCCGGCGGCACCAAGACTGGCGCCTTTGTAAGGAGCGCCTTTAGGTTGCCGAGGGCTTCCTCGGCCTCAGGGGTCCAAACGAAACACTCGGCTTTCCTTAAAAGGCGGTACAGGGGCAGACCTCTTTCGCCGAGGCGTGAGATGAAGCGGCTCAGGGCCGCGAGGCATCCCATGACCCTCTGTACCCCTTTTAAGTCCTTGATGGGCCCCATGCTGGTGATGGCCGCGATCTTCTCCGGGTTGGCCTCGATGCCTCGCTCAGAGACGATGAACCCTAGGAGCATGCCTCGGGGCACCCCGAAGACACACTTCTCAGGATTAAGCTTGACTCCTTTCGCCTTGAGACACCGGAATGTCACTTCAAGGTCGGAGAGGAGGTTGGGAGCCTTCCGTGTCTTGACTACGATGTCATCGACGTAGGCCTCGACTGTGCGACCGATGTGTTCGCCGAACACATGGTTCATGCACCGCTGGTACGTCGCGCCTGCATTCCTCAGGCCGAACGGCATGGTGACGTAGCAGTACACGCCGAACGGCGTGATGAAAGAAGTCGCGAGCTGGTCGGACTCTTTCATCCGGATCTGGTGATACCCCGAGTAGGCATCGAGGAAGGACAGGGTTTCGCACCCAGCAGTGGAATCCACGATTTGGTCGATGCGAGGCAGAGGGTAGGGAACCTTCGGACATGCTTCGTTGAGACCAGTGTAGTCTACACACATCCGCCATTTCCCCCCTTTCTTCCTCACAAGCACAGGGTTGGCAAGCCATTCGGGATGGAATACCTCTTTGATGAACCCTGCCGCCATTAGCTTGTGGATCTATTCGCCAATCGCTCTGCGCTTCTCCTCGTCGAATCGGCGCAGAGGCTGTCTGACGGGTCGGGCTCCGGCCCGAATATCCAGCGAGTGCTCGGCGACATCCCTCGGTATGCCGGGCATGTCCGAGGGACTCCACGCAGAGACGTCGGCGTTTGCGCGGAGAAAGTCGACGAGCACTGCTTCCTATTTGGGGTCGAGCCCGGAACCGATCCGGATCTGCTTGGTGGTGTCGCCGCTGGGGTCGAGGGGGACGGCCTTGACCGTCTCCGCTGGCTCGAAGTTGCCGGCATGGCGCTTCACGTCTGGGACCTCCTTGGAGAGGTTCTCCAGGTCGGCGATGAGGGCCTCGGACTCGGCGAGGGCCTCGGCGTACTCCACGCACTCCACGTCGCATTCGAACGCGTGTTTGTACGTGGGGCCGACGGTGATGACCCCGTTGGGGCCCGGCATCTTGAGCTTCAGGTAGGTGTAGTTGGGGACGGCCATGAACTTCGCGTAGCATGGCCTCCCTAACACGGCGTGGTAGGTTCCTCGGAACCCGACCACTTCGAACGTCAGGGTCTCCCTTCGGAAGTTGGAGGGTGTCCCGAAGCAGACTGGGAGGTCGAGTCGCCCGAGGGGCTGGACGCGCTTCCCAGGGATGATCCCGTGGAAGGGCGCAGCGCCTGCTCGGACGGTGGACGGATCGACGCGCAGGAGCTTGAGGGTCTCGGCGTAGATGATGTTGAGGCAGCTGCCCCCGTCCATCAGGACCTTGGTGAGCCTGACATCGCCGACAACAGGGTCGATGACGAGCGGGTATTTCCCCGGGCTCGGCACATGGTCGGGGTGGTCGGCTCGGTCGAAAGTGATGGGCTTGTCGGACCAGTCTAGGTAGACTGGCGCCGCCACCTTCACCGAGCAGACCTCCCGGCGCTCTTGCTTGCGGTGCCGAGCCGAGGTGTTCGCCGCATGCCCTCCATAGATCATGAAGCAGTCGCGGACCTCGGGGAACCCCCCTGCTGGGTGTTCTTCGTTCTTGTTGTCGTCGTGGGCCCTGCCACCCTCGGCGGGTGGCCCGGCCCTGTGGAAATGACGCCGAAGCATAACGCACTCCTCGAGGGTGTGCTTGACGGGCCCCTGATGGTAGGGGCACGGCTCCTTGAGCATCTTGTCGAAGAGGTTTGCACCTCCGGGGGGCTTCTGAGGGTTCTTATACTCGGCGGCGGCGACAAGGTCCGCGTCTGCGGCGTCGCGTTTCGATTGCGACTTCTTCTTGCCTTTCTTCTTGGCGCCGCGCGGAGCAGACGTCTCGGGAGCTTCTTCCGACGGGCGGCCCTGGGGCTGCTTGTCCTTTCGGAAGATAGCCTCGACCGCCTCCTGGCCGGAGGCGAACTTGGTGGCGATGTCCATCAGCTCGCTCGCCCTGGTGGGGGTTTTGCGACCCAGCTTGCTCACCAGGTCACGGCAAGTGGTGCCGGCGAGGAACGCGCCGATGACATCCGAGTCGGTGATGTTGGGCAGCTCGGTGCGCTGCTTCGAGAATCGCCGGATGTAGTCCCGGAGCGACTCCCCCGGCTGTTGCCGGCAGCTTCGAAGGTCCCAGGAATTCCCGGGGCGCACGTATGTGCCCTGGAAATTGCCAGCGAAGGCTTGGACCAAGTCGTCCCAGTTGGAAATCTGCCCCGGAGGCAGGTGCTCCAACCAGGCGCGAGCAGTGTCGGAGAGGAACAGGGGGAGGTTGCGGATGATGAGGTTGTCGTCGTCCGTTCCACCCAGTTGGCAGGCAAGGCGGTAGTCCGCGAGCCACAGCTCCGGTCTCGTTTCCCCCGAGTACTTTACGATAGTAGTCGGGGGTCGGAACCGGGTCGGGAATGGCGCCCGTCGGATGGCCCGACTGAAAGCCTGCGGACCGGGTGGTTCGGGCGAAGGACTCCGATCCTCCCCGCTGTCGTAACGTCCCCCACGCCTGGGGTGATAGCCTCGGCGCACCCTTTCGTCGAGGTGAGCCCGACGGTCGCGTCGATGGTGCTCGTTGCCGAGGTGGCCCGGGGCCGCAGGCGCGGTGTTGCGCGTGCGCCCGGTGTAGACCGAGGCTTCCCGCATGGATCGGGAAGTCGCGGCATGAGGTTCCGAGGGATATCCTTGCCTTCGGGATGCAGTGCTCTCGGCCCGCCGGGCCGCGGCGCCTTCCAGGAGATTCTTGAGTTCTCCCTGGATCCGCCGACCCTCGGTGGTTGACGGCTCCGGCATCGCGCGGATGAGCATTGCTGCGGTTGCCAGGTTCTGACCGACCCCGCTGGATGCGGGCGGCGGCCTGATCCTGACGTCGTTGGCGACGCGGTGCTGGAGACCTTGGGGCAGATGACGTATTTCTCCGGCCAGGGGTTGGCCCACCCATGCTTGTCCGACGTCCCGACGGATCGGCTCAAGCGCTCCCGTTCCCCCGTTGAGCCTGGCCTGCGCCTCGCGGACTTGCTCGAGTTGTGGGTCGTAACCCCCCGCCGGAGCGGGGACCACAGCTAGCTCCCGTGGGATGTCGGCGCGAGGCACCGGCCTAGGGAGATCACCATCCTCCGGCATGCCAAGATGGTTGCCTTCGGTGGGATTCCCTAGCTCGATGTGGAAACATTCGCGGCTTGGGCCGCAGCTCTCGTCGCCAAGGCTGCGGCTTGCATCGGAACAGTCGGACAGACAGTAGTCACATGCGGCCATGAAGTCCCGCACGGCACTGGGGTTGCCAAGTCCGGAGAAATCCCAACCGATGCTGGGATCGTCATCTTCCTCGGACCCAGAGGGCCCGTAGGTCGAGACGTCCGTCAGTCGGTCCCAAGGCGATCGCATACAGAACCTCAGTGGGGTTGCACTCGCCTCAATGAGGGCGCCCGCCAAAACGAGGTCGTTTGGCGGGTTGAGGCCGAGTCGAAATGACGCAAGATGGGAGTTAGTCGTTACCTTTTGGTCGACGAGGAGCGACGTAGTCACATCGGGGACTGGTTGCGCCGTCATCTCTGGTTCGAGGGCGACGTCCTGCAGGCTTTCCGCGAGCGCGCCGGCGTCGTCTTCTTGCTCGGGGTCATCGTGCCGCGGGGGGACGGCGCTTGCCTCCGTCTTGAACGCGAGGTCGATGTCCGGCGTGCCTTCCGTCGGGGCGTCGGGGGCGTCGATTCGCTCGACGGCCGGCGAAGCGCGGCCTCCCGTCTGGCCTTGACGGCCCCGCCTCCTCCTCCGTTGGCGGGGGAGAGAACGGAGCGAGCCCGAATGTTGCTTTTCCACCACGCGGGGTAGACGTCGTCGATTCCGCCGCCGGCGGGCGGGTTGTCGGCCGCCATTGTCGTGGTCGCACGGCGGTGGAAGAAGTATCATGTCGTTGCTGCCGTCGAAGGACATGAACTCGAGAGCCCCGAAACGAAGCACCGTCCCGGGCCGGAGAGGTTGCTGGAGACTGCCCATCTGGAGCTTGACGGGGAGCTATTCGTCAGCACGCAGCAGGCCCCTACCTGGCGCGCCAACTGTCGGCGTTTCGAGACAGGGGGGGTCCCTAAGCCGACGAGTGAGTGTGCTGCGTGCCCCAGCCCAGATGGGTCGAGCGCGTGGGCGAGCGCGGAGGGGGGAGAGGCGAGGCGGCCGGAGCCGAGCGTGAGAGAGGTGGAAGTCCCGCGGCCTTCGTGTTCGTCCCGCGCCCAGGTCAGGTGCGCTTGCAGTAGGGGGGTTACAAGCGTCCACGCGGGTGAGGGAAGCGAGCGGCCCCAAGAGAGCGCCTGTCCCGTCCTCGGTCCCGCGCGGCCAACCCTCTCTGAGAAGGCCCTGGTCCTTCCTTTTATAGTCGTAAGGAGAGGACCCAGGTGTACAATGGGGATGTAGCAGAGTGCTACGTGTCTAGCGGAGGGAGAGCTAGTGCCCTAGGTACATGCCGATGTGGCAGCCGGAGAGATCTGGGCATCCTGCTGGCGTGATGTCGTGGCTATCGGTGGCGCGGCGGAGCCTGATGGAGGGACAGCTGTTGGAGCGGTCGAGTCCCTGCTGACGTTGTCCTGCTGCCGTAAGAGAGCTGGGGGCCGCCGTCGTCATAGAGCTCGTGGAGCGCCATCATTGCCCCTCTGGCGGAGCTGGCCGGACGAGACGCCGGTCTTGTTCTCCGTGACCCGAGTCGATTCGGGGTAGGGTGATGATGACGTTTCCCGTTGACGTGGCGGTCTGTGCTCTAGGCAGGGCGACGTGGAGTTTCCTCCGAAGCCGAGGTTGAGTCTTGCCTTCAGTTGCCGTGGCCGAGCCCGAGCCAGGGGGTCGGGCGAGGCGGAAGTCGTCCGGCCGAGGCCAGGGCGGAGTCCGAGCCCTGGGGTCGGGCGAGGCAGAGTTTCGTCGTCTTCCGGGTCTTAGCCTGAGTCCGAGCCCTGGGGTCGGGCGGAGCGGAGTTCGCCGTCTTCCGGGTCTTAGCCCGAGTCCGAGCCCTGGGGTCGGGCGGAGCGGAGTTCGCCGTCTTCCGGGTCTTAGCCCGAGTCCGAGCCCTGGGGTCGGGCGGAGCGGAGTTCGCCGTCTTCCGGGTCTTAGCCCGAGTCCGAGCCCTGGGGTCGGGCGGAGCGGAGTTCGCCGTCTTCCAGGTCTTAGCCCGAGTCCGAGCCCTGGGGTCGGGCGGAGCGGAGTTCGCCGTGGCGCCTTTGGCAAGGCCTAGTTGCCTGTCAGACTCACTCTGTCGAGTGGCACTGCAGTCGGAGTGGCGCAGGCGGCGCTGTCCTTCTGTCAGACTGGCCAGTGGAGCGGTGGAGTGACGGCGGTCACCTCGGCCCTGCCGGGGGCGCGTGTCAGGATAGAGGTGTCAGGCCACCTTTGCGTTAAATGCCCCTGCAATTTGGTCAGTCGGTGTGGTGATTTAGTCAAGGTTGCTTCTGAGCGAAGCCAAGGCCTTGGGCAAGCCGGTGATGTGTCCGCCATAAAAAGGGGGCCTCGGGCGAGACGGAAGTCTCTCGAGGTCGGCTGCCTTCGGCCGAGGCTAGGCTCGGGTGAAGCGTGATCGAGTCACTCGTGTGGACTGATCCCTGACTTAATCGTGCCCATCAGGCCTTTGCAGCTTTATGCTGATGGGGGTTACCAGCTGAGAATTAGGCGTCTTGAGGGTACCCCTAATTATGGTCCCCGACAACCCTAGTCCATATAACCCTGCATATGATTGATTACTTGCCAATCTAATTTAAAACATGCAATAATATAGTTGTATTTTAATTTCTATCTAGAGATGAGTCCAATTTTAATATTTCGTTCGTCGTCGACTCGGACGTGCTACTCTTTTCGGACTAAAATCTAGGCCAGCCCCAAACATATATAGTGAATAAATGTTCATGTTACCTATATATTGTGTCGGAAGTTTGGACATCTATACATTGTTGGAGGTGGGAAAACATGAAAACACGAAGGACGCACATTTGATTGCATGCCGATGCCGGCCGGCCTCGATCGGTTCCCTCGTACGTGTAGTTAGGTACCACATGGCAACAGTATATCTGGACGACAACAAGAGGCGGACAGATATGAACGCATACGGATTCGGTTGGGGCATCCTGTTCCTGGTCGCTCCTGGACACGAGCGTCTCGCGTGTAAATAAAGTGTAAACAGTACACCAGACACAAATCAACCATCAACTACCCCAGGAATGCAACGTGCATGGGTCCAGGGAAATGCACGCATGCTTTGATTAGTTGTTTGATCGTAACTAGAGATGTAGGGAATTCTCCACAGGGTTTAGACATCTCATACCCATTTACATGAAGTTATATTCATCCCTATCCTCATACCCATACTCGTCATGGGTATAAGATTTATCCCATATCTATACCCATTCTAGTATCCGGTTCCTAATAGATCCTCATCCATTACGAGAAAAATATTATCACATTATATTTTATATGCCATTAATAGTCACACGACATCCAACAACAACACATCAAAATAAATCTGACATGTAACAAGAAAAACATTGTTTAACCATATAAAACATGCAGCAAAACCAAAGTGACACACGAGCTGGTGGGCGTGCGGCTGGTGGCTGGCCGCCTAGGTTTGGGTGGATGAGTGCTTAAAAGGGTTGAGAGAGGTAGGGTTAGTTGTTGTACTTATTGTCTATTAGGTTGCACACCTAATTTTACTGAGTAAAAAATAACCATGGGTAATCGGTTTTGGGTGATTGCTTCCCACACTAGTAGAAAAAGGCTCAACGCCTGCGGGACGATATATTTTTACAGACGGATCCGGTTATCCACCGACTGTGCTATTTTTAGTGGCGGTTTCTTAAGAAAACCGCCACTAGAAATCGTATTTTTAGAGGCGGTTCCTTAAGAAAACCGCCAGTAGAAATCTATGATTTCTAGTGGCGGTTTTCTTAAGGAACCGCCACTAGAAATCATTTTTATCCTTAATTTTTCGAGTTTTTCAAACGACCCCGTATGACAAAACCACCAAAATAAAAGTTGTAGATCTCTAAAAGTTATGAAACTTTGTAGTTGACAACTTTTTTTATTTGAACTCATTTCAGTTCTCAAAAATTGAATCTAAGTATGTCAAATTTAAAATTCAAATTTTGCAAACTAACTCGGATGAAAAAGTGTCAAAATAAAACTTGTAGAAATTCAAAAGTTATTTAACTTTGTAGTTGACAACTTTTTTATTTGAATTCATTTAGGGTCTCAAATAAGCAATTTACACTCAACTGGTTGTAATATGTGGACAAAACAACTACAAACTGACACAAAGCATGTCATAGACGGAGTGGTAGTGGGGGTACGCGCGAGGGTGAGGTCGAAGGTTCGATTACTTAACAACCACGTAGCGCGCGAAAAATGCCACCACTTGCGACTTCGACGGAGCGGGTGGGCTGAGGCCTCCTAATAAAAATAATTTTTTTACTATTTTTAAAATCTGTTTTATGTTTCCTGGAAACGATTTGTACTGACGGTTTTATTACGTCGACCACAAGTGAAAATCGATTTTCACTGGCGGTTTTATTACGCCGACCGCCAGTGAAAATCGATTTTCACTGGCGGTCTTCAGTTACCCGCCTGTAAAAATGATGATTTTTACTGGCCCCTAGCACTGACGGTTACGATAAACGCCACTAAACATAGGTTTACCACCGCCACTATAGAGCTTCTCTGTACTAGTGTCATACCCATACCCACTTACCCAATGGGTAATGATTTTATCCTATATTTATACTCATTCGGACAATTTTTGTCCCATACCCTAATCCTAATAGACCCTAATCCTAATAGAGGAATTTCCCATGGTTAGCGGGTATCGGGTCAACATTGACATCTCCAATCGTAATGCATGCAACAATCATAAAATAATATAGTGTTCGGTTGAAGAATAAGCTAGTACATCATCTTCTCACCCCACTTTTTTTGTTTGGTTTGTGGAATGGAATGAGTTGATCCATTACCATCTTATTTCTCATAGTTAGTTAGTGCCAAATATTGGGCACTCGGCAAAGGACGCTTTGCCGAGTGTCTTCTCTAGACACTCGGCAAAGTGTATTTTTATTTTTTTTATTTTGACTTCCAAACTTTTTGTGATATGTTCCTACACTATGTAGACATATATGTATCATTTGTGGACAATTATAACAGAGTTTTCAATCGTTAGTAGATTTAGTTCGTTTATTTGAATTTCTTCGAAAAATTCAGATTTGAACTGCAGGTCACTCGAAACTTGGAAACTGTGCATGCAAAAATGATATTCATATTACTTAGCATAAGTTACGACCGATTCCAAGAGCGGACCGGAAACTTCGAGCAACATGCTCACTAAACATGGCCGTGAACTTGCCATCCACATGTTTAAAAATTCTATAAAACACAAACAAAGTCAGAAAATCATGAAACTTGTCCACGTGTCATGATATCATATGTACAGGCTGTGATAAAAATTTTAGAATGTTTGGAGAAAGTTGTGAGACACTATGTGTAGAAACCTAAGAGAACTACACATGAAATCATAGAGTTTCAATGTGGATCTTCCAGGTTTCTACACGTAGTGTCTCACAACTTTCTCCAAACATTCTAAAATTTTTATCACAGCCTGTACATTTGATATCATGACACGTGGACAAGTTTCATGATTTTCTGACTTTGTTTGTGTTTTATAGAATTTTTAAACATGTGGATGACAAGTTCACGGCCATGTTTAGTGAGCATGTTGCTCGAAGTTTCCGGTCCGCTCTTGGAATCAGTCGTAACTTATGCTAAGTAACATGAATATCATTTTTGCATGCACGGTTTTCCAAGTTTCGAGTGACCTGCAGTTCAAATCTGAATTTTTCGAAGAAATTCAAATAAACGAACTAAATCTAATAGTTATAAAAAACACTTTTATAATTGTACCAAAATGGTACTTGTAGGTCTACATAGTGTAGAAACACACCATAAAAAGTTTGGTTGCCAAAAATAAAAAAAAAATAAAATATACTTTGCCGAGTGCTGTCCAGTTAGCACTCGGCAAAGGAGGCTTTGCCGAGTGCCTGTCTGTTGGCACTCGGCAAAGTGTGTAGAACACGTCTTTGCCGAGTGCTCTACAGCTAGCACTCGGCAAAGACGCCTTTGTCGAGTGCCCGCGATCCGGCACTCGGCAAAGTTTATTTTAAAATTTTAAAAAAATCTTTGCCGAGTGTCGGATCGCGGGCACTCGGCAAAGAAGGTCACTAAAGCAGCCCGCGCGCGGCCGGCTCTCTTCTTCCTTCTCCTTTCCTTTCCTTCTCTTCTTCCTTCGCGGAAATTTCCTTCTCCTCACCGCCGCCACGCCCGCCGCCCGCCCCACGCTCCGGCGCCGCCTCACCGTCGGCGCAGCCCCACGCGCCCGCCCGCAAAGCCCGGCACGCCGCCACCGGTGAGCCGACCGCCGCCCGCCCTCTCCTCCGCCGCGCCCCACCGTCGCCCGCTCTATCCGTCGACGCGCCACACCGTCGCCGCGCCCCACCGCCGCCCGCTCTGTCCGTCGCCGCGCCCCACCGTCGCCGCGCCTCACTTCTTTGTAAGTATTTAATTAGGGTATGAATTAGCGGTAGTTTTAGGGCATTATAGTGAATTTGCTATGTTTATTAAAATACTTCTATATATTATGATGGTGGATATGGATGCCACTTAGATGTGACTTGCGTTTATCGTGTCGTTTGTATATGTGCGTGTCAGCCATCGTGCTGTTAGATCTATTTGCAGGTTTTGGAAACCTCCCTGTACAGGGGAAGTGCTGCCGATTTTTTTGACATGCTTGTTTATTTTTTCGAGCCGTACCGAGGTGGTCACGAGCCAAGCCGAGCCGATGAGATGAAGCCACCTAGTGGTGGTAAGACATGGAGAAGGCCTAAGGCCGATTTCGTCCTGAGCAGGGCCCAGAGGAAGGAAGTACTACAGTGGATCAAGATGTTAATGTTCCCTGATGGGTATGCAGCTAACCTTAGTAGGGGGGTGAACTTATCTACTCTGCGAGTCTTAGGGATGAAGAGTCATGACTTCCACATATGAATTGAACGAATTCTTCCGGCGATGGTTCGAGGCTATGTCCCTGAGCATGTCTGGCTAGCGCTTGCAGAGTTGAGCTATTTCTTCCGCCAGCTTTGTGCAAAAGAGTTAGCTCGGACCATGATTGCAGACTTGGAAAGGATGGCACCCGTGTTACTGTGTAAGCTGGAGAAGATCTTTCTACCCGGCTTCTTCAATCCGATGCAGCATTTGATTCTTCATCTCCCGTATATGAGGCACGAATGGGGGGCCCGTGCAGGGACGTTGGTGCTATCCAATCGAGAGATGTCTAAAGACTATCCGAAAGAAATGTAGAAATAAATGCAAAATCGAGGCTTCCATTGCAGAGGCATACATACTGGAGGAGGTGTCAAACTTCACAACAACTTACTATGGTGACAAACTGCCGAGCGTGCATAATCCACCCCCTCGTTACAATGATGGCGACAATGAATCGAACCTCAGCATTTTTCGAGGGCAACTCGGAAGCGCGAGTGGTTCGACACCAAGACCCTGAGACATGAAGAGTGGCGCCATATCATGCTATATGTATTGACCAACCTTGAAGAGGTGACGCCATACATGGAGCAATTTCTTCATGAATTCTGGCATCGATCAAGGGACCCAACTCCACAGGAATATGATACCCTTCTTGGAAAGGGTGCGGGAAATGGATTGCCCGATTTTATTTCCTGGTTTAAACGTAAGGTACGTGCTTAGTTTGTCATTTGAAGTTGCTCTTACGTGCGAATAATATAACAATCTAGCGTGTTTGAACTTGCAGGGCCAAAGAGAGCCGTCTATGAGTGCCGAGTTGAGACAAGTAGCCAATGGCTTTGCCTATAGGGTCAGGAAATTTTCTGGGTATGACGTCAATGGATACCGTTTTCACACAACAAGCTACGACCAAAGTCGGCCCAATCGAAAAACCACGTGTTCTGGAGTCTTTACGCCCGGGCTTGACGAGGTCGAGTATTGAGAGCACCTAGAGGGGGGGGGGTGAATAGGTGATCCTGTGAAACTTGAAAACTTAAGCCACAAAACTTGGTTAATCGTTAGCACAATAATTGCCAAGTGGCTAGAGAGGAGTCAAAACACAATAACCACAAGAAATCAATCACAGAGATGACACAGTGGTTATCCCGTGGTTCGGCCAAGACCAACGCTTGCCTACTCCACGTTGTGGCGTCCCAACGGACGAGGGTTGCAATCAACCCCTCTCAAGCGGTCCAAAGACCCACTTGAATACCACGGTGTTTTGCTTGCTTTTTCTCAATCCCGTTTGCGAGGAATCTCCACAACTTGGAGCCTCTCGCCCTTACACTTTAAGATCACAAAGAAACACGGAGCAAGGGAGGGATTAGCAACGCACTCAAGAAATCACAGCAACACCACGCACACAAGTCACAACGAGAGCTCACAATACAACTCAATGAGTTCACCACTCAACTAGAGCTCTAATTGCTATCGCAAAGAATCAAAGGCGCGGAATCGATGTCTTGGTGCTTAGTAATGTTGTAGGAATGCTTGGTGTACTCCTCCATGCGCCTAGGGGTCCCTTTTATAGCCCCAAGGCAGCTAGGAGCCGTTGAGAGCAATCTAGGAAGGCTGATCTTGCCTTCTGTCGACTGGCGCACCGGACAGTCCGGTGCACACCGGACACTGTCCGGTGCCCGATTTCTTTCCAAAAATGACGCAGTCGACCGTTGGCAGCCTGAGAGCCATTGGCGCACCGGACATGTCCGGTGCACACCGGACAGTCCGGTGCCCCCTTCTAGCCGTTGGCTCGGCCACGTGTCCCGCGCAGATCGCGCGGCCGACCGTTGGCCCTGCCGACCGTTGGCTCACCGGACAGTCCGGTGCACACCGGACAGTCCGGTGAATTATAGTCGTACGTCGCCGGTGAATTCCCGAGAGCGGCCACTTCGCTCGAGCCAGCCTGGCGCACCAGACACTGTCCGGTGCACCACCGGACAGTCCGGTGCTCCCAGACTCAGCAGAGTCTTGACTGCTCGAGCCAAGACATTTACAATTGGATTTTTCCTGTTTCCAGCACTTAGACACAATACATTAGTCCATAAAACAATGTACTAAGTCTGAGAAACATACCTTTATTCTTGATTTGTACTTTGTCCACCTTTTTACACTTAGGCACTTGTGTTGGACACTAAATCACCAAAATACTTAGAAATGGCCCAAGGGCACATTTCCCTTTCAATCTCCCCCTTTTTGGTGATTTATGCCAACACAACATAAAGCAAGTAGAACAATTACAAAATCAATTCAAATAAGAACTCAAATTGTTTTGATTCAAATTTGACATATATGGATCACTCTTTGCCACCACTTGGTTTGTTTTTGTAAATCAAACTCAAATTTCTATCTCTAAGTCAAACACACATGTTAAGACATAAAGAGAGTCATTCCAAGAGAAATTGATTCAAGATTTCAAAAAACTCCCCTTTTTCCCATAATCAATACTTCTCCCCACAAGAAGCCAACTTTTGACAAGAGAAACACTAAAAGAGTTTTGATAAACCAAAAGCTCTATTCTACTATTTTTAAAATCTCTCAAGTGGTAGCTGATCCATTTATCGCTTTGGCCTTTATTTTCTCCCCCTTTGGCATCAAGCACCAAAACGGGATCAATCTTGGCCCCTTAACCCCATTGCCTCACCAAAATCTTCAAATAAGAACACAAGGCAATAAGAGTACATGAGATGAACTTGGAATAAGTTACCCTCTCATCGGAGTGCAGTGGAAGTCTTTCATGGTCCAAGTCCACCTTTTCCCTTTCAAACCTCCTTTGAGACTAAAACAAGCAAACTCAAGCATAGGGTTAGTCTCAAAGGGTCAAGTTGTAGCACAACTCCCCCTAAATATGTGCATCACTTGCAAAAAGGACTTGTGAGGTCCAGGGAGTGTTTGTACAACTTGAGCACCACAATAAGCAACAAAATGCAGAATGAACATGATCAAAGGCATAAACACATGTATGCTATTGTTGGGGACTTGTTCTCAAATGCTATGAATTAAGAACAAGGCAACATGAAATGTTAAACATTGATGCCCTTCGTCCGTGGAAGCATTACTTCCCCAAGGATTTAATGAGCTTCGGACGAAGGCCATAAACAAAATATCACGAAGGTCATACCTTCGTGATCAGACTTGAGAAACAATATGAAATAAAATGCAAAACATATGACATTATAGAAAGACATGCCGAAAATGAATAACAATATTCATTTATCTTTTATTATATGAACCTAAATATTGAAACATAATATTTAGATACATTTATACCTTCGTCTTCGCAGAAAGCAATAATTCCAGCGTAATGTGCCAGTGATTACAAGATTGCGTGAACAGTACAGAGGTACTGTTCACCTATTTATAGGCACAGGGCGTAACCTATGAGGAATTACAATTATGTCCCTCATAAGGGATTACAACGGTGATTCCAAACATTTATGGACTAAAAGGTCATTCTACTTTTATGTCGGTTTCTAAATTCCGAAGCTTCATGAAGAGAAACCTTCGGTCATCTCATACGAATAACTTCAGCCGAAAACTGCTTCTTCCTACAAGACCTTCGGCGACGAAGCATAGTCCCAACAGTAGCCCCTTTCGCGGTGCTAGATCGTTTTTCGTAACGAGCTTGATCCGTGAAAAAAGTCTCCTAAGCTTTAGGAAGCCGAAGGTCCAAAAAACACCTTCCCTGAGCTCGTTGTGGAGAAACGATTCAGTTTCCCAGCGCATAGCGGTCCCACCTTGCAGAGTTACTGTTTGATCTCTGCGGTCCACCGCGCAGCGAGTGCAAGCGGCTGTCCGCCTGGTGTAAAAATCCTGGCGCTTCGCCTTCTTACCTGCAGTACTATATAAACAGACGAGTAGGTGTGAAGTTACCACAGCATTCATTGCTATTTGCACTGTTTTGCTGCCAAAATTTTTAACCATAGCCGAAGCTTGACTCTCGGAATCGAACGAAACTCCAGCTTGAAGCCTGCTTTGTCAGAAGAAAAAACTTCGGAAGAAAAAGTATTTAATTCCCACAAATTCAGAATTAAATGGCCAGAGTGCGTTCTACCGCTAGGGTTGAGCGTGAGGGAGGCGAAGCTGAAGGTTCGGAGACTATTCCCATCTCCGAAGCGATGCAACGATCCGGGCTGGTAACTTCGGAAAAAATCCCCAGTGCTGATGCAGAACAAGCAGAACAAACAACTGCCGAAGCAGAAGAAGAAAACATCGAAGAAACTGATCCCGAAGATGATTATCGTATTGCCATGCCAAGTAAACCCAGCCACTTGGACTTCGGAAAGTCTACTGTTTCAAAGGCTGATCTCTCCAAGATGGTAAAGTCGGGTTATTTCAGTGAAAGTCAGAAGAAGCTGCTACGCTTCGGGGGGGGGGGGGGGGGGGGAAGAAACAACCCCAAAGCCGGAGAAGGATGAAATAGTCATTTTCAAGAGCTTTCTAAAGGCTGGATTAAGATTCCCCCTACATGGGATTACTGCAGAGGTACTGAAAAGGTTTGGTATCTACTTTCATCAGTTGACTCCTAACGCTATCGTTAGGCTTAGTGTTTATATCTGGGCCCTCCGAAGCCACTATACGACGGTTGATCTTTAGCGACCCTTATTAGGGACCGACGGTTGGTCGCTAAAAGTTATGGACCGACGGTTGGTCGCTAAATGCGTTTATAGCGACAGTCTGTGGGTCGCTAAAAGTCTAGAAATTTAACGACTTATGGTCGGTCGCTATATAGGTAAGTGTGTGACTGATGGTGGGTCGCTATAGAGGTACGTGATTTTTGTGTTTCTTATTTACTCACCAAAGCCCATCTAAAGGCCTACTAAACCAATGAAACCCTATTTCACGCACCAAATCACAAGTGCAGCCGCCGTCACTGAAACTCCCTCCCACGCCGTCCCTGTCTCCTCCCGCCGTCGTCGCCCCCATCCCCACAGTCGCCCGTGCTCCGCCCGCTCCACCAGGGCGCCTCGCCCTGGGGGACGGTCTCCGACCACTGGCCTCCCTTCACCGCCGACCACATGCTTCAAGAACGCCTCTATGTGTCACTTCGTCCATGGCCTGACTACATCGGTGTGGATTCCAGATCCTCGCTGCTAGGAAGCCAGTGGAGTCCTCCACCGCCACCAGCGGCAGCCGCAGAGGCAGAGCAAGGGGGCTGGGCTTCTATCAGTGTTGGACCATGCGATGGCGGATGAGGAGGAGTACCGGCGCGCGCGCGCCCAGGTGCAGCGCGAGGCGTGGAGGTCCTTGTTTCCAGCTTGGTGTCTGGTGAGCAATTTGATCTCTACGTGCAAAACTTCTACCCGTTGATTTCATAGATTGCCAATACTTACAGCTGAAACATTAAAATGGAATTCTGTTATCACAGGATTATTGACGATTGGTCCCCGTTTCGGTGGAGCAATTGATGATGCAGCCCGATACTTCAAAGATGCATGTGATAGGTTGAGCCAACTTAGATTTTCCTTTAGGTTTAAGCATCTCCATGTATCTTAGATCGTTTAATCACTGTAATGGCTCTATCAATTGGTTTCAGAGCCTCACGCCATACGAGTTTGGGCGGCGCTGTTTCGATTTGCCCGAGAAAAAAATCCCTCTCCTGTTCCCTTTATCGAAGCACACGGAATTCTGGGCGGATTGCTTGTGCTGCTCTTTGATTCTTTTTTAGTGGAAGTGGCGGTGGGGTTTGGGGGAGCTGCAGGCAAATACCCAATTTCTTTCTTCGCTAGTTTTTCCTTGCGATGTACTTACTGTTTCATGCCACACTTGCTGCTATCTTCAGTACCCTATCATTTCTCTGCTACTTGTTTTGTTTGATCGCTCGTCTTGGTTGGGTCCTATCCATTTGTACAATTACAAACTTTACATTTGGTAACTGAGGGATTTGATGCAATTTTTGCAGACCAGTCGCCTGACCGTACATCGGTCGGTTCAGCTTCAGCGCCGAAAAAGCATAGCGCTTCCTCACGAGGCCGGCGCCGTAACTTCTCGTCGTCAACGTGCAAGGATTTTCTCCGCAAGTTTGTGGACAGCGAGCTTCTAACGTCAAGCCTAGAGGACTGGTTCTCTGGTCACAGCGAAGATTGTGGTTTCAGGAAGCCAGGTTTCGACGTTCCTTTCGAGCTTACAGAGTTACAAAATTTCGATTACGCTCTGGAGGGCGTTACTTTTCAGCAGCTAGTAAGGATGCCAAGCGCTCTGTACGCGTCGACGTCGGATGTTTTTGAGGCCAGCGCGTATCTTGCTCTGGAGGATTTCCTTCACACAGGCGTTAAAGGACTGTGGCAAACTTTCTGGGGTCCTGATGAAGCGATGTCGTTCTCGGTTGCCTGTGTACACAGCACGAGCTCTAGATTTTATCCTGCTGAGAAGGCTATAAGCAGTGGAAGGCTCGATGGTGTTTGCGCGACTGCTGTGCTACTGAAGAATTTGAAGCGTTCACAAGGAAGGTGGGATCATATCGTCGTGCTGGCTTTGTTGAGACCTGATGTCGGAATGATTTTCGCACAGGGCGACGAGGAGCCGTCTCCTGCTGTCTTAGGGGAGGCACTGTTCTTTGCTCTGCGTGTTTTGCTATCTCGAAGCCTCGGCAAGTCCTCCACTATTCTTCGCAATTCGGACTGTGTTTACGTGCTTCTTTTTGATTCACAGTTTGGCGGAGTGGTAAAAGTGCAAGGTGATTTGAACAAGCTAGATTTTGATCTCAACAACGTTTATGACTATGCCGCTGAATGGATAAAGAAACATTCCAGAATTTAAGTCTGTTCCGTAGACCGAGTATGGAACAAACTTGGGAATGCTAACTGGTGAGCAATTTGATCTCTACGTGCAAAACTTCTACCCGTTGATTTCATAGATTGCCAATACTTACAGCTGAAACATTAAAATGGAATTTTGTTATCACAGGATTATTGACGATTGGTCCCCGTTTCGGTGGAGCAATTGATGATGCAGCCCGATACTTCAAAGATGCATGTGATAGGTTGAGCCAACTTAGATTTTCATTTAGGTTTAAGCATCTCCATGTATCTTAGATCGTTTAATCACTGTAATGGCTCTATCAATTGGTTTCAGAGCCTCACGCCATACGAGTTTGTTAAATATATAATTGTGATGCTTTTGTAATTATATAATTGTGGTGCTTTTGTGTTTATGTGATGGATCTATGACTGTGGTATACTGATTAACTGTGTATGTCTTTATGATTTGTGTATAAAAATCTGTGATTTGTGGTGCTTAATTAAATATATATTATTATTAATAACAACTGTAAAAGGGCGATTTTCTGTTGGTTGCTAAATGTATAGTATGACGACTTATGGTTGGTTGCTAAATCTATAGTACAACAACCCACTATTGGTCGCTAAATATACAATATTAGCAACGAACGGTCGGTCGCTAAAAAGATGTCGGTCGCTAAAGCCTTTAGCGACGGCACTTACAGCGACCATCTTTATGGGTCGCTAAAAGTTTTTAGCGACCAACCGTAGGTCGCTGAAGGCCGTTTTAACAACCAACCGTAGGTCGCTGTAAGTGAACCGTCGTGTAGTGAGCCAAGCGGTGGAGCCGTTTGCGGACAGCTTTTGTCGAGTTCACGAGCTGCACTATCAGACGAAGGCTAGAAAAGATGGATTGCATGACAATTTTGGTTGCTATAATTTTGCTTATCGGAAAACCACAAAGTTTCCTGTAATCAGCTACCGAAGCAAATGGGCAGCAGGCTGGAAGTCGGAGTGGTTCTATGTCAAGGTTGATGACAACAAGGAGAAGCTTGTGCAAAGTCCACTTGAACTAATCTTCGGAGAAACTCGACCTCGTTGCAACATGACACCAGAAGGTCCAACCCAACAAGCGTTGGATGAATTCAGAATTATTTCTGAACATATCAGTACAGGAGACCTGGTTCAGGAGTTTTTGGCTTTCAGAGTTTTTCCTAGTTTAAAAGAATGGGAAATGCCGAAGCTAGAGGGGGAGAAGAAAGAAGGGGAACTTGTGCGGTTACCTTACTATTACAAGTTTAAGAAATACTTTAAAACACCTTGCCAAGAGTGGTTGGAAACAATTGAAATAATGTGCAATGAAATACTTGGCAATTACTCCAAAAAAGAAGATCAGTTGATGACTGCAGCCTTCGGCACCCGTCCGAAGCGAAGACTGAATCGAGTGCTGGACGCCTTGGGTTTTGAATACCCTGACTACGAAAATCTAAATAAAGGTGTCGGAGGCCGGAAAAGGAAAAGGATAACCGAAGCCTTAAATGAAGATGAGAAAGAACCATCAAAGAAGAAAATTTCGAAGAAGAGGAAAGTGTCTTCTCCGAAGCAAAAAATATCCGATGAAGAAGAAACTCCCGCATCACACTCTGCCACCGACGTGGAGGAAATTTTGAAGGTAATGACTGAATCCCTGCCTGCGAAGCTAAGTCCATTGGGGCCTCAACTGACAAAGTTTTTTCAGAAGGAAAAGGAGCCCGAAAAAACGAAGAAAACGACTAAAGCAAAGAGACAAAGAATCATCGCTGTGACGGAAGTCATTGACAAGACACCACCGAGAGCTTCAGCTCAGAAGATACCAGCGGCTGAGGGAATAGCAAATATTGAAATCACACCTTCGGAGGTCACGGCTGACGAAGCTACCTCAATTGAAGATTTGAACTTGGAAAGCACAATCGAACACATCGACAAAATACTGCTAGACATGGCCACAGAAGAAGCTACTACTGCCGCCGAAGAGGCCATGACCACAGTGTCGGGGAAAGAAAAGGAAATTGCTGACGAAGCTTCAGAGGACGAGGCCTTCATGTTTCAAAATTTAGTTGGAGAAAAATTGTCAAAAACCGAAATAGAAGAGCTTAAAGAGTATGCCAAATCTTGCGGATATAAACCAGGAGCACTCCTATTCGGAGGTATTGATGATGAAAAATTAGACTGTATCCGGGATCAAACTGAAGCTAAGGTTATCGGTACTCTGTCAAAGAGTATCGGCTTTCCGAAGCTAGAAACGGACATGAGCCGCTACCGACGACAACATATCGTTGGTAGTTTATTTTATTCCAATTTCAAGGTGGACTACTTTTCCCTTGACTTTTATTGTTTTTCATAATGAAGATATGTCTTAACGAAGGTTGTTTTCGTGCAGAGTATGTTGTTGAGCAAAGGTTTAAAAATGCAGCAAGATCTGGAAGACAAGAAACACGAGGTTATAATTGAAAATTTAGAAGGCAAAATAAAAGAGCAATCAGCTACTATTGAAAAGAAGAACTTCGAGCTTCAAGCAACTGAAGGCTTATTGGCGGAAGCCGAAGCTAAAATAACAAAACTGAACACGAAGCTTCTCCGCCAATCTGAACAGTTTGAACAAGAAAAGCAAGAACTAAATGCAAAACTTGAAGCCGAAGTTCAACAAAATTCAGATTTGAAAAAACTATTGGCGGGCCTTCAAGACAAATGTTTGGAATTTAGCAACAAATGTATTCAACGACTGAGAAAAATCTTCCACTCAGTTGGAGCTAGCAGTGAGAAATTCACCCCGTCAGCTGAAGATTTACCAAAGACCTTCGAACATATTGAGGGTGAAATTGATGAGCTTGACGAAGTTATAGCCGGGCACGGTGACTTCTGCGCCTGGGTAGCTTCTCGGGGCACTGCTGCGGCTTTCCTAAAAGCTGGCTGCGATCATGGAAAAATTGTCAATAGGCCCAATTTCACTTTATCACCATCAATTCTAGATGACATTCCTGATCTCGCCCGAAGCATTTCTAATAGATTCGTAAAGATGATATGGACAAAAGGCGGGCGAGAAAAGGCTGGAGACGAAGCTCGGAGTCATCTTGAACCAGTAAGAAATCATACCTTGTGCTTACCTCTTCCTTCAAGCTCGATTTTGACTTACAATAACTTAATTCATGTAGGATGACGAAGCCGAAGCCGATGATTAAAGAGAATGACGCCGAAGCCGAGGTCCCTTGAAGATTAAATAGGAGTAGACTGTAGACAGACTCAAGAAACTTTTGAGATAACCCTTGTAAATGTAACTAAACTTGTCTTTAATGAATTCTGTTTATACCTTGTAATATGCTCTTACCCTTCCATTAATGTATGAGAGGTGCTTCGGTGTGGACGAAATTATCTTTTTGAGCCAAAAGCGAAAAAACACCTTCCCTTCTTTTCGTACACAGCGAAGCATAAAAAACAACATTTCCCTTTCTTCCGAAGCTCTTCTTTTCGTACACGAAGAAGTACAAAAGACAGTTTTTCCTTTTTGCCGAAGCAACCACTTATGCTATGATGATGGTTATCCTACATATGCCTGGATGAATGTTTATGAATGCAAATGCTATGATGTAATGTGATGTGCAAATGAATGTCTAAACACATATCCGAAGCCATAATCACAACCGTTATTTCCTTAGAAATAATCACATATCAGCGCTGACTTTTCGCTGTAAGCTCCGTATTCCCTTAGGAACGACTTTGGAGCTTCTTCGCCTTTTACTTTCGGCGGAATCAGTGTTGACTTTTCGCTGTAAGCTCTGCATTCCCTTAGGAACGACTTTGGAGCTTCTTCGCCTTTTACTTTCGGCGGAATCAGCGTTGACTTTTCGCTGTAAGCTCTGCATTCCCTTAGGAACGACTTTGGAGCTTCTTCGCCTTTTACTTTTTCGGCACTCGATGGTGCGTTCTCAGCTTTTACATTTACATCCTTGGGGGATTTCACTCTTATAGAACTAAAAAAGGAAATTACATATGATGGCCCCATTAAAAACCTTTTTCCCCCTTCAGAAAGGAAAAGGGTGCCATAAAAGAAAAAATATAAAGAATTACATCAAATTACACATAATATCGCCGAAGCTCATCCGCATTCCAAGATCTAGGAATGTCGTTGCCGTCCATATCCTTCAATCTGTATGAACCGGGTCTTGACGAAGATGCTACCAAAAAAGGTCCCTCCCATTTCAACTGCAACTTGCCCACTGTATCTGGGTTAGCCACTCGCCGAAGCACCAAATGTCCTGGCTCAATATTCTTTAGCCGAACCTTTCTATCACGCCATTTGATTGTTTCGGCTTGATACTTATTGATGTTCTCTACAGCTTGAAGCCTGATCCCTTCTATAGCATCTTTTTCCACAGAATGAACAGCTTCAGAATCTGATTCTGCCGAAGCTACTACTCTTATTGATCCAGTTTTGGCTTCCTCCGGAGTTATTGCTTCGTCACCAAACAATAGTTTGAATGGAGTAAAGCCTGTTGACCTTGATATTGTTGTGTTGTGGCTCCATACCACTTTGATTAATTGATCTGGCCACTTTCCCCTGGGTTGATTGAAGATTAACTTCATTATTCATGTCATTATAATGCCATTGGCTCTTTCAACGAGTCCGTTTGACTCCGGATGCCTGACTGATGCAAAATGGATCTTCGTACCAATTTGATCACAGAAATCTCTGAAAGCTTCGGAGTCAAACTGTGTTCCATTATCTACAGTGATGGCCTTTGGTACCCCAAAACGACAAACAATATTCTGCCAGAAAAACTTTTGAATGGTGGCCGAAGTTATTGTGGCTAAAGGCTTTGCCTCAATCCATTTAGAAAAATATTCCACAGCCACTACAACATATCTTAAGTTCCCTTGGGCCGGTGGTAACGGACCTAACAAGTCAAGGCCCCACCTTTGCAATGGCCAGATGGGTTGTATGAGCTGGGTTAAGGACGAAGGTTGTTTTTGATCTTTTGCACATTTCTGACAACCTTCGCACTTTTGAACTAATTCCGCTGCATCCGAAGCTGCCTTCGGCCAATAAAACCCTTGGCGGAAAACTTTTCCAAGTAACGGCCTAGATCCAATGTGCGATTCGCACAGGCCTGCATGTATTTCTTTCATCAATTCTATGCCTTCGGTTCTAGATAAACACTTGAGTAGTGGAGCACAAACTCCATGCTTGTACAACTCCCCTTCTATCATGACATATGGACGAGCTCTTGCCTCTATCCTCCTGTTATAAGTTTCGTCATCTGAAAGAACTTTACCCTGAAGGTAAGAGATGATCTCAGTTCTCCAGTCTTCGCTATAAACAGGAGATATATTGAGGACTGCTCTTTCAAGAAGTTCCACTGAAGGTGCTTTTATTGTTTCGAAGAACACCTCCGAAGGTAAAGGCAACCCCTGTGCTGCTGACTTAGCTAGCAAATCAGCATGCTCATTTTGTCCTCGAGGGATATTTTTGACAGAAAATCCTTCGAAGGAAGCTTCGACTTTTCGGACCATGTCTAGATATTTTTCAAGCTTCGGATCTTTAGCCTTGCAACTCTTGTCGATATGACCCGAAACAACCTGGGAATCAGTTTTAAGAATGGCCCTTCTGATTCCCATTGCTTTTAACTTCCGAAGACCCAAAAGCAGGGCTTCGTACTCAGTAATATAGTTTGTACAACTAAAATCGAGTCTTGCCGCATAACAAGTTTTAGCTTTAGATGGTGAGACCAACACAGCGGCTGCTCCTGCTCCGAAGGTTCCCCAAGACCCATCGCAAAACACTGTCCATACTTCAGCATCTTTATTTGCTTCTTCATCCTGAGCCCCTGGCGTCCAATCGGCGATAAAATCTGCCAACGCTTGAGACTGAATCGAAGATCTATGCACATAATCAATGCAAAATTCATTGAGCTCTGCAGCCCATTTTCCAATCCGCCCAGTAGCTTCTCTATTTCTCATAATATCCTTCAACGGCTGTGAAGAAGGAACAACAATATTGTATGCTTGAAAGTAATGCCGAAGCTTCCTGGATGCCATCAAAACAGCATATAACACCTTCTCCAATTCTGTATAGTTTTTCTTTGATATACTAAGAACTTCAGATACAAAATACACTGGGACCTGCTTCTTGACTTGGCCATCAATCTTCTCCTGAACAAGTGCTGCACTTACCGCTGAGTGCGAAGCTGCCACATATAATAACAAAGGAGCCCCTGGCGTTGGTGGAGTTAACGTTGTTAAATCTATCAAATACTGCTTCAGCACCTCAAAGGCTTTTTGTTGGCTTGGTCCCCATTGAAAGACTTCGGCTGATTTCAGCACTTCGAAGAATGGTAAATTTCTTTCTGCTGATCTGGATATAAATCTATTAAGAGATGCCAGCCTCCCTGTCAATCTTTGGGCCCCCTTTTTTGTAGTTGGTGGCTCCATTCGAAGTATAGCTTCAATTTTACTTGGATTAGCTTCAATTCCCTTTGTTGAAACCAAGCATCCAAGAAATTTCCCCTTCTTTACTCCGAAGACACATTTTTCTGGATTCAACTTTAGGCCAACTTGTCTAAAACTGGCGAAGGTCTCCTGCAAATCAGCAATGTGATTTTCCTGTTTCGTGCTTTTTACAATGATGTCATCAACATAAGTTAGCACATTTCTGCCTATCTGAGACTGGAGAACCTTCGCAGTCATTCTGCTGAAACTTCCTCCAGCGTTCTTGAGTCCCTCAGGCATCCGAAGGTAACAATATGTTCCACTAGGGGTTATGAAACTGGTCTTTGGCTCATCCTCCTTCTTCATCCAAATTTGATGATAGCCTGAATAACAATCGAGAAGACTCATAAGCTCTGACGAAGTTGCTGCATCAACTAAGGAGTCTATCCTTGGCAAAGGGAATTCGTCCTTCGGACAGGCCTTGTTGAGATCTGTAAAATCGATACACATTCGCCATTTGCCATTGGCCTTTTTTACCATAACGGTGTTAGCTAGCCATTCTGGGTACTTTACTTCTCTGATAACTCCTGCACTGAGGAGTCTTTTGACTTCATTACGAGCACCTTCGGCCTTGTCATCAGACATTTTCCGAAGCCTCTGCTTTCTGGGTCTGAAAGATGGGTCAACATTGAGCGAGTGTTCAATAACATCCCTGTTAACTCCGCAAAGATCATTGGCTGACCATGCAAAAACATCTTTGTTGTTGAACAAAAACCTTATCAAGGTTTTCTCCTGTTCTTCGGATAATTGAGAGCCCAACAGCACCCTCTGCTCTGCTATATCCTCACATAAGAGCATGGGCTTCGGCTGATCTGCTGAAGCTGCTTTCTCCCTTCTGAATTTGTACTGTTCACAAGCTTCAGCTCCATCTATGTTATGGATTGCTTTTGAGTCAGTCCAGTTTCCCTCAGCCCTTCTGGCAGCTTCCTGGCTCCCATGAATAGCAATGGGTCCTTGATCCGAAGGTATCTTCATGCAAAGGTAAGCAGGATGAAGAATTGCTTCGAAAGCATTGAGGGTGCCACGACCAATAATTGCATTGTAAGGGTATTCCATGTCAACAATGTCAAACACAACTTGCTCAGTTCTGGTGTTGTTAATGAATCTGAAGGTCACTGGCATGGTGATCTTGCCCAGTGCTACAATCTGTCTTCCTCCGAAGCCACAGAGAGGGTGTGTAGCATCATGAATCTTATCTTCTGGCTCTTGCATTTGCCTGAAGGCCTTAGCAAATATGATATCAGCTGCACTGCCTGTATCAACCAAGACATTGTGGACCAGAAACCCTTTGATAACACAAGAAATAACCATAGCATCGTTATGAGGAAAATCCTTTAGCTGAAGGTCCTCCTGGGAGAAGGTGATTGGTATGTGGGACCACCTTGACTTGATGAAGGGTCCCTGCACTCCAACATGTTGTACCCTTCTTTGCGCCTCTTTCTTTTGCTTTTTGTTGGCTGGTTCTGAGCACGAACCACCTGTTATCGGGAGCACCAGCTTCGGAGCCGAAGCAGCTCCGGCTCGATCGTTGAACGAAGCCATCAGCTCAAAAAAGTGGAAGTGAGTTCACCGGAGGTGGGCGCCAATGTTGGGGACTTGTTCTCAAATGCTATGAATTAAGAACAAGGCAACATGAAATGTTAAACATTGATGCCCTTCGTCCGCGGAAGCATTACTTCCCCAAGGATTTAATGAGCTTCGGACGAAGGCCATAAACAAAATATCACGAAGGTCATACCTTCGTGATCAGACTTGAGAAACAATATGAAATAAAATGCAAAACATATGACATTATAGAAAGACATGCCGAAAATGAATAACAATATTCATTTATCTTTTATTATATGAACCTAAATATTGAAACATAATATTTAGATACATTTATACCTTCGTCTTCGCAGAAAGCAATAATTCCAGCGTAATGTGCCAGTGATTACAAGATTGCGTGAACAGTACAGAGGTACTGTTCACCTATTTATAGGCACAGGGCGTAACCTATGAGGAATTACAATTATGTCCCTCATAAGGGATTACAACGGTGATTCTAAACATTTATGGACTAAAAGGTCATTCTACTTTTATGTCGGTTTCTAAATTCCGAAGCTTCATGAAGAGAAACCTTCGGTCATCTCATACGAATAACTTCAGCCGAAAACTGCTTCTTCCTACAAGACCTTCGGCGACGAAGCATAGTCCCAACAGCTATAATTCAATCCAAGTTCCGCGAATCTAAGACATTTAGCTCACTACGCAGCCTGCAAAAGGTCTTCTCATCTAGAGGCTTGGTAAAGATATCGGCTAGCTGGTTCTCGGTGCTAACATGAAACACTTCGATATCTCCCTTTTGCTGGTGGTCTCTCAAAAAGTGATGCCGGATGTCAATGTGCTTTGTGCGGCTGTGCTCAACAGGATTTTCCGCTATTCGGATAGCACTCTCATTATCACATAGGAGTGGGACTTTGCTCAGATTGTAGCCAAAGTCCCTAAGGGTTTGCCTCATCCAAAGTAGTTGCGCGCAACACTGTCCTGCGGCAACATACTCGGCCTCAGCGGTGGATAGGGCAACGGAAGTTTGTTTCTTAGAATTCCATGACACCAGGGACCTTCCTAAGAATTGGCACGTCCCCGATGTACTCTTCCTATCGACCTTACATCCAGCATAGTCGGAATCTGAGTACCCAATCAAGTCAAAGTTAGACCCCTTTGGATACCAGATCCCGAAGCAAGGCGTAGCGACTAAATATCGAAGAATTCGCTTCACAGCCACTAAGTGACACTCCTTAGGATCGGATTGAAATCTAGCACACATGCATACGCTAAGCATAATATCCGGTCTACTAGCACATAAATAAAGCAAAGAACCTATCATGGACCGGTATGCTTTTTGATCAACGGACTTACCTCCTTTGTTGAGGTCGGTGTGTCCGTCAGTTCCCATCGGCGTCTTTGCGGGCTTGGCGTCCTTCATCCCAAACCGCTTTAGCAAGTCTTGCGTGTACTTCGTTTGGGAGATGAAAGTGCCGTCCTTGAGTTGCTTCACTTGGAACCCAAGGAAGTAGTTCAACTCGCCCATCATCGACATCTCGAATTTCTGCGTCATAACCCTGCTAAACTCTTCACAAGACTTTTGATTAGTAGAACCAAATATTATGTCATCGACATAAATTTGGCACACAAAAAGATCACCATCGCAAGTCTTAGTAAAAAGAGTTGGATCGGCTTTCCCAACCTTGAAAGCATTAGCAATTAAAAAGTCTCTAAGGCATTCATACCATGCTCTTGGGGCTTGCTTAAGTCCATAGAGCGCCTTAGAGAGCTTACACACGTGGTCGGGGTACCGTTCATCCTCGAAGCCAGGGCGTTGCTCCACGTACACCTCCTCCTTGATCGGCCCGTTGAGGAAAGCGCTATTCACATCCATTTGGTACAACCTGAAAGAATGGTGAGCGGCATATGCTAGCAAGATACGAATTGATTCTAGCCTAGCCACAGGAGCAAAAGTCTCCTCAAAGTCCAAACCTGCGACTTGGGCATAACCTTTTGCCACAAGTCGAGCCTTGTTCCTCGTCACCACCCCGTGCTCGTCCTGTTTGTTGCGGAACACCCACTTGGTTCCCACAACATTTTGCTTGGGACGAGGCACCAGTGTCCAAACTTCATTGCGCTTGAAATTGTTGAGTTCCTCCTGCATGGCCAACACCCAGTCCGGATCTAGCAAGGCCTCTTCTACCCTGAAAGGCTCAATAGAAGAGACAAAGGAGTAATGCTCACAGAAATTAACTAATCTTGAACGAGTAGTTACTCCCTTGCTAATATCACCCAATATTTGGTCGACGGGATGATCCCTTTGGATCGTCGCTCGAACTTAGGTTGGAGGTGACTGAGGTGCTTCTTCTTCTTCAACTTGATCATCCTGTGCTCCCCCTTGATCATGCGCCTCCACTTGAGGTACCTGTTCGTCATCTTGGGATGGGGGATGCACCATAGTTGAGGAAGACGGTTGATCTTGCTCCAATTGTTCCTGAGGCCGCACATCTCCAATCGCCATGGTGCGTATCGCGGCCGTTGGAACATCTTCTTCATCTACATCATCAAGATCAACAACTTGCTCTCTTGGAGAGCCATTAGTCTCATCAAATACAACGTCGCTAGAGACTTCAACCAAACCCGATGATTTGTTGAAGACCCTATACGCCTTTGTATTTGAATCATAACCTAATAAAAACCCTTCTACAACTTTGGGAGCAAATTTAGAGGTTCTACCTTTCTTCACAAGAATATAACACTTGCTCCCAAAAACACGAAAATAAGATACATTGGGTTTGTTACCAGTTAGCAGCTCGTATGAAGTCTTCTTGAGGAGGCGGTGAAGGTAGACCCTGTTGATGGCGTGGCAAGCCGTGTTCACGGCTTCCGACCAAAAATGCTCGGGGGTCTTGAACTCTCCAAGCATAGTCCTCGCCATATCAATGAGCGTCCTATTCTTCCTCTCTACCACACCATTTTGCTGAGGTGTGTAGGGAGCGGAGAACTCGTGCTTGATCCCTTCCTCCTCAAGGAACTCCTCCACTTGAAGATTCTTGAATTCGGACCCGTTGTCGCTCCTTATCTTCTTCACCTTGAGCTCAAACTCATTTTGATCTCTCCTGAGGAAGCGCTTGAGGGTCCCTTGGGTTTCAGACTTATCCTGCAAAAAGAACACCCAAGTGAAGCGGGAAAAGTCATCAACAATAACTAGACCATACTTACTTCCTCCTATGCTCAGATAGGCGATGGGTCCGAAGAGGTCCATATGCAACAACTCCAGAGGTCTTGAAGTGGTCATCACATTCTTGCTGTGATGTGCTCCTCCCACTTGTTTACCTGCTTGACAAGTGTCGGGGACCATAATTAGGGGTACCCTCAAGACGCCTAATTCTCAGCTGGTAACCCCCATCAGCATAAAGCTGCAAAGGCCTGATGGGTACGATTAAGTCAGGGCTCAGTCCACACGAGTGACTCGATCACGCTTCACCCGAGCCTAGCCTCGGCCAAAGGCAGCCGACCTCGAGAGACTTCCGTCTCGCCCGAGGCCCCCTTTTTATGGCGGACACATCACCGGCTTGCCCGAGGCCTTGGCTTCGCTCAGAAGCAACCTTGACTAAATCGCCGCACCGACTGACCAAATTGCAGGGGCATTTAACGCAAAGGTGGCCTGACACCTCTATCCTAACACGCGCCCCCAGCAGAGCCGAAGTGACCGCCATCACTTCACTGCTCCACTGGCCAGTCTGACAGAAGGACAGCGCCGCCTGCGCCACTCCGACTGCAGTGCCACTCGACAGAGTGAGTCTGACAGGCAGTCAGGCCTTGCCAAAGGCGCCACGGCGAACTCCGCTCCGCCCGACCCCAGGGCTCGGACTCGGGCTAAGACCCGGAAGACGGCGAACTCCGCTCCGCCCGACCCCAGGGCTCGGACTCGGGCTAAGACCCGGAAGACGGCGAACTCCGCTCCGCCCGACCCCAGGGCTCGGACTCGGGCTAAGACCCGGAAGACGGCGAACTCCGCTCCGCCCGACCCCAGGGCTCGGACTCGGGCTAAGACCCGGAAGACGGCGAACTCCGCTCCGCCCGACCCCAGGGCTCGGACTCGGGCTAAGACCCGGAAGACGGCGAACTCCGCTCCGCCCGACCCCAGGGCTCGGACTCGGGCTAGCACCCGGAAGACGACGAAACTCCGCTTCGCCCGACCCCAGGGCTCGGACTCCGCCCTGGCCTCGGCCGAACGACTTCCGCCTCGCCCGACCCCTTGGCTCGGGCTCGGCCACGGCAACAAAAGGCAAACTCAACCATTGGCTTCGGAGGAACCCCCACGTCGCCCTGCCTAGGGCATAGACCGCCACGCCAACAGGAGGCGCCATCATCATCCTACCCCGAATCGACTCGGGTCACGGAGAACAAGACCGGCGTCCCATCCGGCCAGCTCCGCCGGAGGGGCAATGATGGCGCTCCGCAAGCTCTGTGACGACGGCGGCCCCCGGCTCTCTTACGGAAGCAGGACAACGTCAGCAGGGACTCGACCGCTCCAACAGCTGTCCCTCCATCAGGCTCCGCCGCACCTCCGACAGCCACGACATCACGCCAGCAGGGTGCCCAGATCTCTCCGGCTGCCACATTGGCATGTACCTAGGGCGCTAGCTCTCCCTCCGCTAGACACGTAGCACTCTGCTACATCCCCATTGTACACCTGGATCCTCTCCTTACGACTATAAAAGGAAGGACCAGGGCCTTCTCAGAGAAGGTTGGCCGCGCGGGACCGAGGACGGGACAGGCGCTCTCTTGGGGCCGCTCGCTTCCCTCACCCGCGTGGACGCTTGTAACCCCCCTACTGCAAGCGCACCTGACCTGGGCGCGGGACGAACACGAAGGCCGCGGGACTTACACCTCTCTCACGCTCGACTCCGGCCACCTCGCCTCTCCCCCCTTCGCGCTCGCTCACGCGCTCGACCCATCTGGGCTGGGGCACGCAGCACACTCACTCGTCGGCTTAGGGACCCCCCTGTCTCGAAACGCCGGCGGCGGAATCGACGACGTCTTCCCCGCGTGGTGGAAGAGCAACATTCGGGCTCGCTCCGTTCCCTCCCCCGCCAACGGAGGAGGAGGCGGGGCCGTCAAGGCCAGACGGGAGGCCGCGCTTCGTCGGCCGTCGAGCGAATCGACGCCCCCGACGCCCCGACGAAAGGCACGCCGGACATCGACCTCGCGTTCAAGACGGAGGCAAGCGCCGTCCCCCCGCGCCACGCTGACCCCGAGCAAGAAGACGACGCCGGCGCGCTCGCAGAAAGCCTGCAGGACGTCGCCCTCGAACCGGAGATGACGGCGCAACCAGTCCCCGATGTGACTACATCGCTCCTCGTCAACCAAAAGGTAACGACTAACTCCCATCTTGCGTCATTTCGACTCGGCCTCAACCCGCCAAACGACCTCGTTTTGGCGGGCGCTCTCATTGAGGCGAGTGCAACCCCACTGAGGTTTCGTATGCGGTCGCCTTGGGACCGACTGACGGACGTCTCAACCTACGGGCCCTCTGGGTCCGAGGAAGATGACGATCCCGGCATCGGTTGGGATTTCTCCGGACTTGGCAACCCCAGTGCCGTGCGGGACTTCATGACCGCATGTGACTACTGCCTATCCGACTGTTCCGATGGAAGCCGCAGCCTTGGCGACGAGAGCTGTGGCCCAAGCCGCGAATGTTTCCACATCGAGCTAGGGGATCCCACCGAAGGCAACCATCTTGGCATGCCGGAGGATGGTGATCTCCCTAGGCCGGTGCCTCGCGCCGACATCCCACGGGAGCTAGCTGTGGTCCCCGCTCCGGCGGGGGGTTACGACCCACAACTCGAGCAAGTCCGCGAGGCGCAGGCCAGGCTCGACGAGGGAACAGGAGCGCTTGAGCCGATCCGTCGGGACGTCGGACAGGCATGGGTGGGCCAACCTCTGCCCGGAGAAATACGTCAGCTGCCCCAAGGTCTCCAGCACCGCGTCACCAACGATGTCAGGATCAGGCTGCCGCCCGCATCCAGCGGGGTCGGTCAGAACCTGGCAACCGCAGCAATGCTCATCCGCGCGATGCCGGAGCCGTCAACCACCGAGGGTCGGCGAATCCAGGGAGAACTCAAGAATCTCCTGGAAGGCGCTGCGGCCCGGCGGGCCGAGAGCACTGCATCCCGAAGGCAAGGATGTCCCTCGGAACCTCATGCCGCGACTTCCCGATTCATGCGGGAAGCCTCGGTCTACACCGGGCGCACGCGCAACACCGCGCCTGCGGCCCCGGGCCACCTCGGCAACGAGCACCATCGACGCGACCGTCGGGCTCACCTCGACGAAAGGGTGCGCTGAGGCTACCACCCCAGGCGTGGGGGGCGCTACGACAGCGGGGAGGATCGGAGTCCCTCGCCCGAGCCACCCGGTCCGCAGGCCTTCAGTCGGGCCATCCGACGGGCGCCATTCCCGACCCGGTTCCGACCCCCGACTACTATCACGAAGTACTCGGGGGAAACGAGACCGGAACTGTGGCTCGCGGACTACCGCCTTGCCTGCCAACTGGGTGGAACGGACGACGACAACCTCATCATCCGTAACCTCCCCCTGTTCCTCTCCGACACTGCTCGCGCCTGGTTGGAGCACCTGCCTCCGGGGCAGATTTCCAACTGGGACGACTTGGTCCAAGCCTTCGCTGGCAATTTCCAGGGCACATACGTGCGCCCCGGGAATTCCTGGGACCTTCGAAGCTGCCGGCAACAGCCGGGGGAGTCGCTCCGGGACTACATCCGGCGATTCTCGAAGCAGCGCACCGAGCTGCCCAACATCACCGACTCGGATGTCATCGGCGCGTTCCTCGCCGGCACCACTTGCCGCGACCTGGTGAGCAAGCTGGGTCGCAAAACCCCCACCAGGGCGAGCGAGCTAATGGACATCGCCACCAAGTTCGCCTCTGGCCAGGAGGCGGTCGAGGCTATCTTCCGAAAGGACAAGCAGCCCCAGGGCCGCCCATCGGAAGAAGCTCCCGAGGCGTCTGCTCCGCGCGGCGCCAAGAAGAAAGGCAAGAAGAAGTCGCAATCGAAACGCGACGCCGCCGACGCGCACCTTGTCGCCGCCGCCGAGTATAAGAACCCTCGGAAGCCCCCCGGAGGTGCAAACCTCTTCGACAAGATGCTCAAGGAGCCGTGCCCCTACCATCAGGGGCCCGTCAAGCACACCCTCGAGGAGTGCGTTATGCTTCGGCGTCATTTCCACGGGGCCGGGCCACCCGCCGAGGGTGGCAGGGCCCACGACGACGACAAGAACGAAGATCGCCCAGCAGGAGAGTTCCCCGAGGTCCGCGACTGCTTCATGATCTATGGAGGGCATGCGGCGAATACCTCGGCTCGGCACCGCAAGCAGGAGCGCCGGGAGGTCTGCTCGGTGAAGGTGGCGGCGCCAGTCTACCTAGACTGGTCCGACAAGCCCATCACTTTCGACCGGGCCGACCACCCCGACCATGTGCCGAGCCCCGGGAAATACCCGCTCGTCGTCGACCCCGTTGTCGGCGATGTCAGGCTCACCAAGGTCCTGATGGACGGGGGCAGCTACCTCAACATCATCTACGCCGAGACCCTCAAGCTCCTGCGCGTCGATCCGTCCTCCGTCCGGGCAGGCGCTGCGCCCTTCCACGGGATCATCCCTGGGAAGCGCGTCCAGCCCCTCGGGTGACTTGACCTCCCAGTCTGCTTCGGGACACCCTCCAACTTCCGAAGGGAGACCCTGACGTTCGAAGTGGTCGGGTTCCGAGGAACCTACCACGCCGTGCTAGGGAGGCCATGCTACGCGAAGTTCATGGCCGTCCCCAACTACACCTACCTGAAGCTCAAGATGCCGGGCCCCAACGGGGTCATCACCGTCGGCCCCACGTACAAACACGCGTTCGAATGCGACGTGGAGTGCGTGGAGTACGCCGAGGCCCTCGCCGAGTCCGAGGCCCTCATCGCCGACCTGGAGAACCTCTCCAAGGAGGTGCCAGACGTGAAGCGCCATGCCGGCAACTTCGAGCCAGCGGAGACGGTCAAGGCCGTCCCCCTCGACCCCAGTGGCGACACCACCAAGCAGATCCGGATCGGTTCCGGGCTCGACCCCAAATAGGAAGCAGTGCTCGTCGACTTTCTCCGCGCAAACGCCGACGTTTTTGCGTGGAGTCCCTCGGACATGCCCGGCATACCGAGGGAGGTCGCCGAGCACTCGCTGGATATTCAGGCCGGAGCCCGACCCGTCAGGCAGCCTCTGCGCCGATTCGACGAGGAGAAGCGCAGAGTGATTGGCGAAGAGATCCACAAGCTAATGGCAGCGGGGTTCATAAAAGAGGTATTCCATCCCGAATGGCTTGCCAACCCTGTGCTTGTGAGGAAGAAAGGGGGGAAATGGCGGATGTGTGTAGACTACACTGGTCTCAACAAAGCATGTCCGAAGGTTCCCTACCCTCTGCCTCGCATCGACCAAATCGTGGATTCCACTGCTGGGTGCGAAACCCTGTCCTTCCTCGATGCCTACTCAGGGTATCACCAGATCCGGATGAAAGAGTCCGACCAGCTCGCGACTTCTTTCATCACGCCGTTCGGCATGTACTGCTATGTCACCATGCCGTTCGGTTTGAGGAATGCGGGCGCGACGTACCAGCGGTGCATGAACCATGTGTTCGGCAAACACATCGGTCGCACAGTCGAGGCCTACGTCGATGACATCGTAGTCAAGACGCGGAAGGCTTCCGACCTCCTCTCCGACCTTGAAGTGACATTCCGGTGTCTCAAGGCGAAAGGAGTCAAGCTTAATCCTGAGAAGTGTGTCTTCGGGGTCCCCCGAGGCATGCTCCTAGGGTTCATTGTCTCCGAGCGAGGCATCGAAGCCAACCCGGAGAAGATTGCGGCCATCACCAGCATGGGACCCATCAAGGACTTAAAAGGGGTACAGAGGGTCATGGGATGCCTCGCGGCCCTGAGCCGCTTCATCTCACGCCTCGGCGAAAGAGGTCTGCCTCTGTACCGCCTCTTAAGGAAGGCCGAATGTTTCGCTTGGACCCCTGAGGCCGAGGAAGCCCTCGGCAACCTGAAGGCGCTCCTTACAAAGGCGCCTGTCTTGGTGCCGCCGGCGGACGGAGAAGCCCTCTTGGTCTACGTCGCCGCAACCACTCAGGTGGTTAGCGTCGCGATTGTGGTCGAAAGGCAGGAGGAAGGGCATACATTGCCCGTTCAGAGGCCGGTCTACTTCATCAGCGAAGTGCTGTCCGAGACTAAGATCCGCTACCCACAAGTTCAAAAGCTGCTGTATGCTGTGATCCTGACAAGGCGGAAGCTGCGACACTACTTCGAGTCCCATCCGGTGACTGTGGTGTCATCCTTCCCCCTGGGGGAGATCATCCAGTGCCGAGAGGCCTCCAGCAGGATCGCGAAGTGGGCGGTGGAAATCATGGGCGAAACGATCTCGTTCGCCCCTCGGAAGGCCATCAAGTCCCAGGTGTTGGCGGATTTCGTGGCCGAATGGGTCGACACCCAACTGCCAACGACCCCGATCCAACCGGAGCTCTGGACCATGTTTTTCGACGGGTCGCTGATGAAGACGGGGGCCGGCGCGGGCCTGCTCTTCATCTCGCCCCTCGGAAAGCACTTGCGCTACGTGCTGCGCCTCCACTTCCCGGCGTCCAACAATGTGGCCGAGTATGAAGCTCTGGTCAACGGATTGCGGATCGCCATCGAGCTAGGGGTCAGACGCCTCGACGCTCGCGGTGATTCGCAGCTCGTCATCGACCAAGTCATGAAGAACTCCCACTGCCGCGACCCGAAGATGGAGGCCTACTGCGACGAGGTTCGGCGCCTGGAAGACAAGTTCTTCGGGCTCGAGCTCAACCACATCGCTCGACGCTACAACGAAACCGCAGACGAGCTGGCTAAGATAGCCTCGGGGCGAACGACAGTCCCCCCGGACGCCTTCTCCCGGGATCTGCATCAACCCTCCGTCAAGCTCGACGACACGCCCGAGCCCGAGGTACCCTCGGCTCAGCCCGAGGTACCCTCGGCTCAGCTCGAGGCACCCTCGGCCCAGCCCGAGGTACCCTCGGCCCCCGAGGGCAGGGCACTGAACGTCGAGGAAGGGCAGAGCGGGGCCACACCAGATCAAGATTGGCAGGCCCCGTACCTGCAATATCTCCGTCGAGGAGAGCTACCCCTCGACCAAGTCGAGGCTCGGCGGGTAGCGCGACGCGCCAAGTCATTCGTCTTGCTGGGCGACGAAGAGGAGCTCTACCATCGCAGCCCCTCGGGCATCCTCCAGCGGTGCATCTCCATCGCCGAAGGTCGGGAACTGCTGCAAGAAGTACACTCGGGGGCTTGCGGCCACCACGCAGCGCCCCGAGCCCTTGTCGGAAATGCTTTCCGGCAAGGCTTCTACTGGCCAACGGCGGTGGCTGACGCCACTAGAATCGTCCGCACCTGCAAAGGGTGCCAATTCTATGCGAAGCGGACACACCTGCCCGCTCAGGCTCTGTAGACAATACCCATCACCTGGCCCTTCGCTGTATGGGGTCTGGACCTCGTCGGTCCCTTGCAGAAGGCGCCCGGGGGCTACACGCACCTGCTGGTCGCCATCGACAAATTCTCCAAGTGGATCGAGGTCCGACCTCTGAACAGCATCAGGTCCGAGCAGGCGGTGGCATTCTTCACCAACATCATCCATCGCTTCGGGGTCCTGAACTCCATCATCACCGACAACGGCACCCAGTTCACCGGCAAAAAATTCTTGGATTTTTGCGAGGATCACCATATCCGGGTGGACTGGGCCGCCGTGGCTCATCCCATGTCGAATGGGCAAGTAGAGCGTGCCAATGGCATGATTCTACAAGGGCTCAAGCCTCGGATCTACAACGACCTCAACAAGTTCGGCAAGCGATGGATGAAGGAACTCCCCTCGGTGGTCTGGAGCCTAAGGACGACGCCGAGTCGTGCCACGGGCTTCACGCCGTTTTTCCTGGTCTACGGGGCTGAAGCTATCTTGCCCACTGACCTGGAGTACGGCTCCCCGAGGGTGAGGGCCTACACCGAACAAAGCAACCAAGCTAGCCGAGAGGAATCGCTGGACCAGCTGGAGGAAGCTCGGGACAGGGCCTTACTACACTCGGCGCGGTACCAACAGTCCCTGCGATGCTACCATGCCCGAGGGGTCCGGTCCCGAGAACTCCAGGTGGGCGACCTGGTGCTTCGGCTACGGCAAGACGCCCGAGGGAGGCACAAGCTCACGCCCCCCTGGGAAGGGCCATTCGTCATCGCCAAAGTTCTGAAGCCCGGAACATACAAGCTGGCCAACAATCAAGGCGAGATCTACGGCAACGCTTGGAACATCAAACAGCTACGTCGCTTCTACCCTTAAGATGTTTTCAAGTTGTTTATATACCTCGCACCTACGCAAAGTTTAGTCGTCAAGGAAGGGTCGGCCTAGCCTCGGCAAAGCCCGACCCTCCCTCGGGGGCTAAAAGGGGGGAGACCCCCTCTGCGTCGAATTTTTCCTCGAAAAAGGATCTCTTTTTAGCAGGATTTCTTTCGTGCTTCCTGACTACTTCGGAAAAGCGGGTCCTGGAAACGACGAGGTACACGTAAGCAGCCAAGGCTGACCGAGCCGAGGGACTCCTACGCCTCCGGGATACGGATACCTCACTCATCACCTTCTGCGATAAGTAACTTGCGCTCGGATAAAGCGACTCCGTGGACCGAACGAGTCATCACGCTCGGAAGCTCTCCTACCGAAGCAGTCCTTCAAGCTTTCTCGACTAAGTCGGCGACAGGGCCTCATGGACGGGTGAAAGTACGCGTAAGCCGCAAGGCCGACCGAGCCGAGGGATTCCCACGCCTCTGGGATACGGATACCTCACTCGTCCCTTCCGCGGAAAGCAGCTCTCGCTCACACAAACATCCCTGTTACCGACAGAGTCCAGATGCTCGAAACAAGAGGAAAAAAGACGCAGCTTTGCAAGCGCAGCGAGGGTGTGTTCTTCTGGCCTCGGCGGCCGCAGAAAGCACACGCTACAAGATGATCTGATCCTGCAGGCTCGGGTCTTCACGCTGAAGGGAGCCGTAGCACCCTCGGCATCGACGACGTCTTCAGCAAAGCCCGACCCAGCCTCGGGCGGCGCTGCGGTCCAGGGACTCCTCCGGGAATCCGGCCCGAGCAGGCGGCTCAACCGGTTACCCCTGGGGCCTCGGTCAACCGGCTTCCAAGGGCGCCAGCCCGACCCGAGGCCTCGACTGATCGACTTCGACGTCGGCTCCGCTGACGGACAACACGGCTAGGCTCCGGCCAGACAGGTTCCCATTTTCGAGCCAACTCCGCCTCTGTTCATGCTGATATCGCTACCCCTGGCCTCGGTCCACCAAAGGGCGGCCGAGGGGTCTCTTCAACTAAGCTAGAGGAGCCCCAGACAACAAGGCCGAACGGGCCGAGGGATTCCTACGCCTCCGGGATACGGATACCTCACCCGTCACCTTGACATGGGGCAACTCATGCTTGGTAAAGCGGTTCAGATAATCAACAGGCGAGACTTAATGCTCGAAAATGAGGAAAAAACACGGCTCCGTGCCAAAATTACATACACGTTCAGGCCCCGACAGCCGCAATGAACAAACACACCGGCAACCGAAGTGCCATTACAAACGGAACTCCGGTTCCCCCTCCGCAGGTACGAACAACCCCACTCCGAGGGGGAAGGCCTGCGGAGCAACGGAAGGCCGACGAACGGTGCGCCGTCACCTGCTCCAGCAGCGGCGACGACGACGCCTTCTGCTCCGAGGGACCAGGCAACGGCAACGCCGACCCCGGGCTAGGTGCCGCCGCCAGGAGGCCCCCGCCCATGCCGAAACTCGTAAGGCAAGGACGGGCAGAAGGCCGTAGAGTTGGAGGTCAGCCCGTGGCCGACCCCGGCCATCTCGCCGGCAGCAGAACCTCTTCAAGCTGCCGTGGCGGGTGCCGGCACCGCGAGAGGCTCCGAAGCCACTCGCGCCTGAAAGCCGGGCACGCTGCAGCTGCCAGCGCCGCGGACGACGGCCGCCTTTCCCTCCGATCACTGAGTGAAGGGGCGGGCCGCCGCCCACGCGGGGGCCGACCTCAACTCTGCGCACTCCCCTCCCCAGCCCTGGTGATGAAAATCCTTGAGGCTGAGGGAGGGGAAGAGGCCGCAGCCCGGCTCGCTTTCCCCCACCATCAAGTCGGAGGTCGCCATCTCAGGTGACCGCCGGCGGAGGGAAGCAGCCGGGCAGCATGATGAAAATCCTTGAAGCCAAACGATGGCTGAGAGGTACCAACTCCCATGGAGTTGCGTTCTTCCAACGAGGAGGCGGAAAGGCGACGGATACCCCCCATCCGGGGGCTTGGAAGATGGGAAGACACGACGCTTAAGGGAGAAAGAAGACATGGTTGCCTTACGGAAGGAGTCTCCCTCCTTTTAAAGGCAACTCTCCCTACGTGCGCCCACAGGTGCCGCGGGCTGAGTCTTCTCCAACACGCTCCAAGGCCCTCCCCTGCGACTCGGGGGCTGGGTCCCGCACGTCATGCAAGCCGGCTCAGGGCAGAAGAAGCCAAACCGCCGCGCGTGGTGCGCACGACCGTCCGGCGGTTACAGGCGACCCCCCATTTTCGCCCAGACCAACGGGCAGAAGGGGCGGGCAGCCATGCAGGCGGCATGCAACCGCGCCAGATGGACGCGCTTCTCCGACTTCTGACACGCCAGCTTGGGAACCCAGGCCCACGCGTCGAGCAACCGGTGCGTCAGTTGCTGCATGCAAGCAACCGCACCGCCACTTGTGCCACCATCACGCCTCTTCGGTTGCGGAGCCTATGCCGCGACTCGAGGCGACCCAACAGCGCCAGCCTGGCGCATCGGTCAAAGCGACCGAAGGTGGGCCGACAGTAATAGCGGTGGCAGGCGGGCGGGCGCAGCGGTCACGTCGTCAGCCAGGCTCACGTCCCATCCTGAGACAGCAAGAGAGCCTCCTCTCACGGCGTGGAGACGGTGCACCCGTAACCCGTTCATCGAACGGATCGCACGCGCGCAACGGCCGCCTCGCCAACCACTCGCCCCGTCGCATTAACTCCGCGGCGGGACACGCGGCGCCTCTGGCAGGAGGAGCGCGCGACGCTTCACCTTCGCCGTAATAACCGCGTCAGAAAAGGTACGCCACGTCGTCCGATTTCGTATCCTTTTCCGTTTTCCTCTTTCTCTATCTCTTGCAACAGGGACCGGGAAAGGGGGATACCCCGAAAGGGATCCTTCTCCGCGAAGGAACCGGGCTCCGAGCCCCCCATTACTGATCAGGGGTTCGAAGGCTGGCCCTCCGAAGGGTTCAACAGTCGCCTCAGATCGCGTGGGCCCGACACCCACTACTGGTCAGGGGTTCGAAGGCCAGCCCCCCGAAGGGCTCCATGGCCGCCTCAGGCTACTCGGGCTCCGCGCCCATTACTGATCAGGGGTTCGAAGGCTGGCCCCCGAAGGGTTCACAGTCGCCTCAGACACCGAGCGAGGGATGACCAGGGGTACGTTCGATACATAACCAAGGCTCGGGCTGCGCTCCCGAGGTACCCTAGGACATTTCCGAGACCAGCGGGAACGATCTTGTAACGGAATCCCATCGGAGGGAGGCATCGAGCCCTCGGACCCCGTCGCCAGGGGACCGGGTCCGGCAAATCACCCGCAGGTACTTTTGGGCGTGCCTCTGGGCCCCTAGCCGACCCCCAACGAACGGGGCACGGACGTCCACTCGGATTACCCGCTTGCAGCTCACCGGAGACACCATGTTCGGTGCCCATCGAGGGTAACATGGCGCACTCCCCCCCTCCTCCTTGCGGAAAGGCGACGTAGGGGCGTATGTAAAAAGTCGAGTCTGTCCCTGATCGTCCTCTCGCCCTGTGCAGAGGCTCGGGGGCTGCTCTCGCAAAAACCGGCTCCGGCCAAATCGTTGACAGCGTCAACATACCAGCCCGAGAGCTTGGGCCCCGACCGTGCACCCGGGCTACGGCCAGTTCGCATGAGGGAATGACCAGACCAGCCGAAGCGTTAAGCGAAGTATTAAGACCTCAAAGGAGTGTAACCACTCCTCCGAGGCCTCGGGGGCTACACCCGGCGGGTGCGCTCGCGCGCACCCACCGGAACGAAATGCAACCGAGAAAGGCTGGTCCCCTTGCAAAAAAGTGCGACAAAAGCCTCCAAGCGAGTGCTAACACTCCCTTCGAGGCTCGGGGGCTACTGTCGGGGACCATAATTAGGGGTACCCTCAAGACGCCTAATTCTCAGCTGGTAACCCCCATCAGCATAAAGCTGCAAAGGCCTGATGGGTACGATTAAGTCAGGGATCAGTCCACACGAGTGACTCGATCACGCTTCACCCGAGCCTAGCCTCGGCCAAAGGCAGCCGACCTCGAGAGACTTCCGTCTCGCCCGAGGCCCCCTTTTTATGGCGGACACATCACCGGCTTGCCCGAGGCCTTGGCTTCGCTCAGAAGCAACCTTGACTAAATCGCCGCACCGACTGACCAAATTGCAGGGGCATTTAACGCAAAGGTGGCCTGACACCTCTATCCTGACACGCGCCCCCGGCAGAGCCGAAGTGACCGCCGTCACTTCACTGCTCCACTGGCCAGTCTGACAGAAGGACAGCGCCGCCTGCGCCACTCCGACTGCAGTGCCACTCGACAGAGTGAGTCTGACAGGCAGTCAGGCCTTGCCAAAGGCGCCACGGCGAACTCCGCTCCGCCCGACCCCAGGGCTCGGACTCGGGCTAAGACCCGGAAGACGGCGAACTCCGCTCCGCCCGACCCCAGGGCTCGGACTCGGGCTAAGACCCGGAAGACGGCGAACTCCACTCCGCCCGACCCCAGGGCTCGGACTCGGGCTAAGACCCGGAAGACGGCGAACTCCGCTCCGCCCGACCCCAGGGCTCGGACTCGGGCTAGCACCCGGAAGACGACGAAACTCCGCTTCGCCCGACCCCAGGGCTCGGACTCCGCCCTGGCCTCGGCCGAACGACTTCCGCCTCGCCCGACCCCTTGGCTCGGGCTCGGCCACGGCAACAAAAGGCAAACTCAACCATTGGCTTCGGAGGAACCCCCACGTCGCCCTGCCTAGGGCATAGACCGCCACGCCAACAGGAGGCGCCATCATCATCCTACCCCGAATCGACTCGGGTCACGGAGAACAAGACCGGCGTCCCATCCGGCCAGCTCCGCCGGAGGGGCAATGATGGCGCTCCGCAAGCTCTGTGACGACGGCGGCCCCCGGCTCTCTTACGGAAGCAGGACAACGTCAGCAGGGACTCGACCGCTCCAACAGCTGTCCCTCCATCAGGCTCCGCAGCACCTCCGACAGCCACGACATCACGCCAGCAGGGTGCCCAGATCTCTCCGGCTGCCACATTGGCATGTACCTAGGGCGCTAGCTCTCCCTCCGCTAGACACGTAGCACTCTGCTACATCCCCATTGTACACCTGGATCCTCTCCTTACGACTATAAAAGGAAGGACCAGGGCCTTCTCAGAGAAGGTTGGCCGCGCGGGACCGAGGACGGGACAGGCGCTCTCTTGGGGCCGCTCGCTTCCCTCACCCGCGTGGACGCTTGTAACCCCCCTACTGCAAGCGCACCTGACCTGGGCGCGGGACGAACACGAAGGCCGCGGGACTTACACCTCTCTCACGCTCGACTCCGGCCACCTCGCCTCTCCCCCCTTCGCGCTCGCTCACGCGCTCGACCCATCTGGGCTGGGGCACGCAGCACACTCACTCGTCGGCTTAGGGACCCCCCTGTCTCGAAACGCCGACAACAAGCTACACAAGGTCTATCTTTTTCGAATTGTACATTGGTTAGACCTATCACGTGTTCTCCCTTTAGAAGCTTGTGGAGGTTCTTCATCCCACATGTGCTAAGCGGCGATGCCACAACCAGCCCATGCAAGTCTTAGCCATTAAGCATGCATCTAGACCGGCCTCCTCTTTTGCAAAATCAACTAAATAAAGTTTGTCGTCTAGTACACCCTTAAAAGCTAGTGAACCATCACATCTTCTAAAGACAGACACATCTACATTTGTAAATAGACAATTATATCCCATATTACATAATTGACTGACAGATAGTAAATTATATCCAAGAGACTCAACTAAAAACACATTAGAGATAGAGTGCTCATTAGATATTGCAATCTTGCCTAAACCTTTCACCTTGCCTTGGTTCCCATCACCGAATATGATTGAATCTTGGGAATCCTTATTCTTGACGTAGGAGGTGAACATCTTCTTTTCCCCTGTCATATGGTTCGTGCATCCGCTGTCGATAATCCAGCTTGAACCCCTGGATGCATAAACCTGCAAGGCAAATTTAGGCTTGGGTCTTAGGTACCCAACTCTTGTTGGGTCCTACAAGGTTAGTTACAATTGCCTTAGGGACCCAAATGCAAGTTTTATCACCCTTGCACTTTGCCCCTAATTTCCTAGCAACTATCTTCCTATCTTTTCTACAAATAGCAAAAGAAGCATTTAAAGCATGATAAATTGTAGATGGTTCATTAATTTTCCTATGAACATTAGCAACATTTCTCCTAGGCATATTGTGAACAACATTTTTCCTACCAACATTTCTATCATGCACATAGGAAGAACTAGAAGCAAACATGGCATGAGAATCAAAAGCATCATATGCATTATAACTTCTATAAGCATTTCTATATTGTCTCTTGTCATGATACATAAAAGCATGGTTCTTTTTAGCACTACTAGCCATAGGGGCCTTCCCTTTCTCCTTGGTGGAGATGGGAGCCTTATGGCTTGTTAAGTCCTTGGCTTCCCTCTTGAAGCCAAGTCCATCCTTAATTGAGGGGTGTCTACCAATCGTGTAGGCATCCCTTGCAAATTTTAGCTTATCGAAATCACTTTTGCTAGTCTTAAGTTGGTCATTAAGACTAGCTACTTCATCATTTAATCTAGAAATTGCAACTAGGTGTTTACTACAAGCATCAATATCAAAATCCTTACACCTAGTACAAATTATAACATGTTCTACACAAGAATTAGATTTATTTGCTACTTCTAATTTAGCATTTAAATCATTGTTAACACCTTGTAAAGTAGAAATGGTTTCATGACAAGTAGATAGTTCATAAGAAAGCATTTCATTTCTTTTAACTTCTAAAGCATAGGATTTTTGTGCCTCTACAAATTTATCATGTTCATCATATAACAAATCCTCTTGCTTTTCTAAAAGCCTATCCTTTTCATTCAAGGCATCAATCAATTCATTGATTTTATCAATTTTATTTCTATCCAATCCCTTGAACAAGCTAGAGTAATCTATTTCATCCTCATCACTAGATTCGTCCTCACTTGAAGAAGCATAAGTAGAGTTTCGAGTACATACCTTCTTCTCCCTTGCCATAAGGCATGTGTGACGCTCGTTGGGGAAGAGGGATGACTTGTTGAAGGCGGTGGCAGCGAGTCCTTCATTGTCGGAGTCGGACGAAGAGCAATCCGAATCCCACTCCTTGCCAAGATGTGCCTCGCCCTTTGCCTTCTTATAGTTCTTCTTTTTCTCCCTCTTGATCCCTTGATCCTGATCACTATCATTGTCGGGACAGTTAGCAATAAAATGACCAAGCTTACCACATTTGAAGCATGAGCGCTTCCCCTTTGTCTTGGTCTTGCTTGGTTGCCCTTTGCGACCCTTTAGCGCCGTCTTGAATCTTTTGATGATAAGGGCCATTTCTTCATCATTAATCCGGCCGCCTCAATTTGTGCTACCTTGCTAGGTAGCGCCTCCTTGCTTCTTGTTGCCTTGAGAGCAAGGGGTTGAGGCTCGTTGATTGGACCATTCAATGCGTCGTCCACGTACCTTGCCTCCTTGATCATCATTCACCCGCTTACGAATTTTCCAAGGACTTCTTCGGGCGACATTTTGGTGTACCTGGGATTCTCACGAATATTATTCACCAAATGAGGATCAAGAACGGTAAAGGACCTTAGCATCAGTCGGACGACGCCGTGGTCCGTCCATCGCGTGCTTCCGTAGCTCCTTATTTTGTTGATAAGGGTCTTGAGCCGGTTGTATGTTTGGGTTGGCTCCTCGCCCCTTATCATCGTGAATCGTCCAAGCTCGCCCTCCACCAACTCCATCTTGGTGAGCAAGGTGACGTCGTTCCCCTCATGAGAAATCTTGAGGGTGTCCCATATTTGCTTGGCGTTATCCAAGCCGCTCACTTTGTGGTATTCATCCCTGCACAATGAAGCTATAAGAATAGTAGTAGCTTGTGCATTCTTATGAATTTGCTCATTAATGAATATGGGACTATCCGTACTATCAAAGTGCATTCCACTCTCTACAATCTCCCATATACTAGGATGGAGAGAGAACAAGTGACTACGCATTTTGTGACTCCAAAATCCATAGTCCTCTCCATCAAAATGAGGAGGTTTACCAAGTGGAATAGATAATAAATGAGCATTTGCACTTTGAGGAATACGCGAATAATCGAAAGAAAAGTTCGAGTTAACCGTCTTTCGTTTGTCGTAGTCGTTGTCGTCGTTGTCCTTGTGGGAAGAAGTGGACTCATCACTGTCGTCGTAGTAGACGATCTCCTTAATGCGCCTTGTCTTCTTCTTCTTCCCATCTTTTCGTCTATGGCCCGAGCCCGAGTCGGTAGGCTTGTCATCCTTCGGCTCGTTGACGAAAGATTCCTTCTCTTTATCGTTGATCACGATACCCTTCCCCTTAGGATCCATCTCTTCGGGCGGTTAGTCCCTTTGAAGAGAACGGCTCTGATACCAATTGAGAGCACCTAGAGGGGGGGGTGAATAGGTGACCCTGTGAAACTTGAAAACTTAAGCCACAAAACTTGGTTAATCGTTAGCACAATAATTGCCAAGTGGCTAGAGAGGAGTCAAAACACAATAACCACAAGAAATCAATCACAGAGATGACACGGTGGTTATCCCGTGGTTCGGCCAAGACCAACGCTTGCCTACTCCACGTTGTGGCGTCCCAATGGACGAGGGTTGCAATCAACCCCTCTCAAGCGGTCCAAAGACCCACTTGAATACCACGGTGTTTTGCTTGCTTTTTCTCAATCCCGTTTGCGAGGAATCTCCACAACTTGGAGCCTCTCGCCCTTACACTTTAAGATCACAAAGAAACACGGAGCAAGGGAGGGATTAGCAACGCACTCAAGAAATCACAGCAACACCACGCACACAAGTCACAACGAGAGCTCACAATACAACTCAATGAGTTCACCACTCAACTAGAGCTCTAATTGCTATCGCAAAGAATCAAAGGCGCGGAATCGATGTCTTGGTGCTTAGGAATGTTGTAGGAATGCTTGGTGTACTCCTCCATGCGCCTAGGGGTCCCTTTTATAGCCCCAAGGCAGCTAGGAGCCGTTGAGAGCAATCTAGGAAGGCTGATCTTGCCTTTTGTCGACTGGCGCACCGGACAGTCCGGTGCACACCGGACACTGTCCGGTGCCCGATTTCTTTCCAAAAATGACGCAGTCGACCGTTGGCAGCCTGAGAGCCGTTGGCGCACCGGACATGTCCGGTGCACACCGGACATGTCCGGTGCACACCGGACATGTCCGGTGCACACCGGACAGTCCGGTGCCCCCTTCTAGCCGTTGGCTCGGCCACGTGTCCCGCGCAGATCGCGCGGCCGACCGTTGGCCCTGCCGACCGTTGGCTCACCGGACAGTCCGGTGCACACCGGACAGTCCGGTGAATTATAGTCGTACATCGCCGGTGAATTCCCGAGAGCGGCCACTTCGCTCGAGCCAGCCTGGCGCACCGGACAGTCCGGTGCTCCCAGACTCAGCAGAGTCTTGGCTGCTCGAGCCAAGACATTTACAATTGGATTTTTCCTGTTTCCAGCACTTAGACACAATACATTAGTCCATAAAACAATGTACTAAGTCTGAGAAACATACCTTTATCCTTGATTTGTACTTTGTCCACCTTTTTACACTTAGGCACTTGTGTTGGACACTAAATCACCAAAATACTTAGAAATGGCCCAAGGGCACATTTCCCTTTCAAGTATTATGGAAGAATTGAAGAAATATATGAACTCAATTTTTATGGTTCCAAACCTCTTACTCCAGTGATATTCAAATGTCATTGGTTTGACCCTGAAGTTATGAGACGGACACATTCTAATCTTGGGCTAGTCGAAATTCGATAGGATTCCATCTTACCAGGAGACGATGTCTATATTGTGGCCCAACAGGCCACATAAGTGTATTATCTTCCATATGCGTGCCAAACGAAACAACATCTTAAGGGTTGGGATGTTGTGTATAAGGTATCACCGCACGCTAAATTACCTGTTCCAAACGATGAAGATTATAACTTAGACCCGGACACATATGACGGAGAGTTCTTCCAAGAAGATGGACTCGAAGGGCGATTTGAGATAGATTTAACCGAAGCGATCGGAATGGAAGTAGATATTGAAACGCCGGATGATGAAATGGTTGCTGATGAGGAGGATGAGGTGCAAAATGAGAATGACTTAGAAATGCTTGAAGGCAATGCCAATGACGAAATTGCGCCTTCAGATGGTGTTGACTATGAAATGGTTGATAGTGATGATGACACTTATGATCCGGCTAACCCGGACACATATGAAGATTATTTTTAATCGATGTAATGCTATATTTCATTTATTTTGCATATGTTTCTAAATACATATTTTTTATCTGTGTTTAATTGCTTACTCTTAATTGCAGGTTGTTGAACAAAGATGGTGGGCGGTGGGACGAGGACGAGGAGGGGGAGGGGGAGGGGGAGGGGGAGGAGGAGCACCCGTAGGACGGAGGAGGAGGCGCAGCAGGACGACGTCGTACAGCAGCAGGTGGAGAAGCAAGCCGCTGTCGATGCGGCGCAGCAGGACGACGACGATGCGGCGCAGCAGGACGACGACGACGATGCCGCTCAGCAGGACGTCTCAGGTTCTGGCTCCTCAGGTTCGAGGAGTATCTACCTGCGAGGTCCCGCGAGTCTCCCTCCGCGACCCATACTTCGTGACAGACGTCCGCTGATATGACCTGATGGAGAGAGGTAGGTAACTTTAGATGTTGTTGCTGCCTTTTCATATTATATGTTCAAATTAATAATAGAAACTAATACTTTATCTTAATCACTTGGACAAGTCTTGGATGATTTTGGAGACTTCCGGGGGTCACGGCCGCAACCCCAATGGCATCCTCGGCCTTCTATGCAGGGAACACGTCACTGGACTTGTCGAGTACGCCAGAGTGACGAGCCCAGCATACACCTTCGACCACTACGCCGTCGCCCCCGATGCAGTAGATCGGGACGACAGACAATTCAACAACAAGGCGGAGCGGGTGAAGCAAGAGCAGTGGGTAAGTCTTCCTCGCACTATATTGTTTAATAAGTCGCATTTGTTGCATATTCTTGAAATAATGTATGGATACATCGTCTTTGTATGTAGGATTTCTTCAGATGCGAGGCTGGATACGAGGCCAGGGCGGATGCGGTGGCTACGACGAGCTGTAAGAAGCTCGTCGTGGACATGCACTACGAGGCGCGCATCCAGGCCATCGTCACTTACCACGGCTCCGTCCTTGGGGAGAAGGTGACCAAGAAGGACGCCCGAACCATGTCGTTGACTCTGGACCAGTACTTGCAGGTAAATACAAAACTTTATTATTGGTACTAAATATGCTTACTTTTATCTTCTGATATGCCATGTACTTGTATTTTTTAGATGATTCCTCATTGGTGCGCCGCGCATCCTGAGTGTTGGGAGCAGATGGTGCAGAGGTGGTGCTCGGCTGAGTGGGACGAGGCGCACAACGCTAGCCGGGAACGACGTTTGATGATGCAAGGTCCCTCCCACCATCAAGGCAGCCGCAGCCTGGGCAAATACGCGGAAGCATGGGTACACGCTCTTTTTTATTTAGGTATATAACTTTCGATTAGACATGATTTCTAACCATCTCGTTGGTTTTCTCGCAGTCGGCGGCACATGGTGGCGCGCCTTGCTCCACGTTCTCGGCATATGCTATGGCCCACAAGGGGAAGGCGACGTCCGACGTCACCTACAACCCGGATGACGGGCCCGAGGCGTACACCAACCCCACCATCCACAGCCGCCTCAGTGAGTACACTGCCATGGCCAAGGAGGTCCATGGGCCAGATTACGATCCAAGGACCGAGGACATAGACGGAGATGTCCTCATGAGGGTCGGAGGAGGCAAGAGGCATGGGCGGTACTGGATTGCCGACGGGGCAATCGACTCGTCCTCCACTCCCACTCTCTCTCTCAGGTGCGAGCAAGGAGCACGAGCGCGAGCCCAGCCATACGACCTCGGCAGGACAGCTCACAGCATCGTATCCAGCAACTCCAGGTTATTCCTTATCTATTCATCGTTCATTGATTATTATATATCTTCTCTTTGCATTATCGTAACATTAGGGCGAAATATTACAGACTCAGCTAGATGATGAGAGGAGACAACGTGAGGAGCTGGAGAAGAGGATGGCGGAGATGTTCGCGTACATGCAGAGCCTTGGCGCTGCACAGGGTCATGTTCCACCACCTCTGTTGTTCCCTGCAGCTGACCCTGCTGAGTTCACTACTCCTGTGAGTATCAAAATTTTAGTACTGCATGATATATATTCATATGTTCTCACACATACAATCTCTTCTCTGTGCAGGGTCAATCGGCGGCGTCGAACAACCCTCACGCTTCGTCCAGCCCTTCGCCGAACCAGTCTAGATGCCCACCTCGTTGATGATCTATTTTGTGATGATCCAGACTTATATTTGTGAGTGTTGGTGATGTTAGTTAGACTTGGTCTTGTGAGATACTTGGTGATGTTAGTGATGATCCAGACTTATATCTGTTTTGTGATGATCCTGACTTATATTTGTGAGACTTATATTAGTGAGACTTTGTGATATATATGGTGTTGATGATAAATGTGTTCATTCTGTGATGCGATTGATATATAATGTGATGTGAATGATATATATCTTTTGTTTGTTTGGATGGAACAACAAAAACAAATAAAAAAGGGATATCCTGGTCACTTTGCCGAGTGTAACACTCGGCAAAGGGTAGCTTTGCCGAGTGCTATGACCATGGCACTCGGCAAAGAAGGAAACCTGGGAACCGGTAAAGCCATCTTTGCCGAGTGCTGACAATGGCACTCGGCAAAGAAGGAAACCTGGGAACCGGTAAAGCCATCTTTGCCGAGTGCTGTTGCCAAGGCACTCGATAAAGGGACTGACAAAGGGGCCCACTGGAGGACTCTTTGCCGAGTGCCAGTCCACTAGACACTCGGCAAATAAGCCTCCTTTGCCGAGTGCCTACGAGAGCTCTCGGCACAGGGACTGGCGGTGGGGCCCACTGGACCCGTCTTTGCCGAGGGTCGCTATAGCAGACACTCGACAAAATTAGCCTATTTGTCGAGTGCCAAAGAAGACACTCGGCAAAGGATCCGTCACCGTCACTTGGCGCCGTGACGGTGACTTTTCTTTGCCGAGTGTCAAATGACACTCGGCAAATTCTTTGTCGAGTGCCCGACAAAAAGTACTCGGCAAAGAGGTTGTTGCCGATGTATAGTTCACCGCGAGCGTTCTTTGCCGAGTGTTACACTCGGCAAAACCTTTGCCGAGTGTAAAATAGTTTTTGCCGAGTGTAAAATAGCCTTTGCCGAGTGTCTGCGACACTGACACTCGGCAAAGGAGCTGTGTCCGGTAGTGTGCATGCTGTTTGATGGGTTCGTGGAATTTCTTTTTGATGCTGATAAGTGCGCGCGGTAGCCCTTTTTAGTTTTAGCACTGCCAGGAACTGGAAGGATTATTTGCCCCCGATGATTTGAGTACATATACCGGTCATATACCGGTCATCTCATGCTTGCTGCAGAGAAGATCGGCAGAAAGGTAGTACTCGATCCGCACACACCTTGCTGAGCTTGCCAGTTGCCACGGCGTTCCTTGTTACCAAGGACCTGCCTTTTAATTTAAGGCCTCTCTTGTCTAGGTAAAGAATATTGGCAGACGAAAGTGTGCTATCTCTCTTGATGTCAACTTTCTTAGATCAAGCCATATAGTTACGATGATTAGTTTGTGTTGTAATTTCATAAAGGTTGGAGTACTCTGTAATAAGCTTTGACTGCAGGTACAGTAATAACTGTTTTGTGTGGCGAACATTCAATTCTTTTGTCTCTTTGCTATGCTTAATTGGTCAAAACATGTTGATGGAGGGTTTGCTCATTTGTGGTTCCAACTCTTTGACTGTTTTGTGTAAACATATCAATTTTCAACTTTGTATCATCTTTTTGATTGCTTCATTTGTGCAGTCAAATATCACCAACCGTAGCGTTACCATCACCATCAATATACTAGCCACCATCGGTCCCAAAATATGATTCGTTTTAGATTAATCATATATTTATTAAGTAATATATGAATATAGTTTCTATGTATATCTATATTCATTATTATTATATTTGGATGAATGTGGTTGGAAAAAAGTGAATTAGAAAGAACTATATTTTAGGAAGGAGGGATGCGGCCATTACTACTTACTACTATTTCTCACTCTGTTTTTATTTATATGTCCTATTAGGTTTATCTCAAACCATATATTTATATTTTTATGTCAATGAATTTCCTTACAAAAATACATAGATCTATGTGATATAAGATTCATCTTTATAGAGGTTCATTAAATTAAAAGAAATATTTATAATTGACATAGATGGTCAAAGATAATATTGTTTGGCATAAGACAAAGCTAACGTGACATGTGAAACACATACGGAGGGAGCACGACATTATCTATACTACTTTATTAAAAATCTAATGCGAACACATAGGCTTCACACCCTGACAGTGAAGAACAAGCACTCGAACTCATGTCCACCTACTCTAGGCATCTAGAGTTAACCACACATACCTTAGTGTTTAGAAATAAACAATAATTATATTTGAATAAATATCTCAATACATATTTATATGATATATAACAACCGTAGCAAAACACATGCGACTGGTTAGTTAGGGTATAATACACGAAGAAAAAACCTTGGAAAAGAGACGCGCGACAAATATACACTAGCTTTTATAGGTTTGTGTCGTACCATGACACAATTTTGTGGTAGGCAGGGGCGGATTTAGGCCCTGGGCCACCTGGGTCGTGGCCCGGGGCGCAACCCAAAAATCTTCTTGTATATAGGTCTTTTTTCTACCAAAAAATCTAGCCCAAAATACATTTCAGCCCAAAAATATGGCCCAAGAGACCTCTTGCTTGTACCGATTGAGCCTACCGCTGGTGGCCTCCCTTATGTAGTCCAAATAGAATATAGAACCAAACACTACTATTTGTTTACATCCATTAGTGTGTAAGGGTTTCAATGCGGACTTTGATGGGGATCAAATGGCTGTTCACCTACCTTTATCCTTGGAAGCTCAGGCGGAAGCCCGTTTACTTATGTTTTCTCATATGAATCTCCTGTCTCCCGCTATTGGAGATCCTATTTGCGTGCCAATCCAAGACATGCTTATCGGACTTTATGTATTAACGACTGGAAACCGTCTAGGTATTTGTGCAAATAGATATAATAGTTGCGGAAACTCTCCAAATAAAAAAGTAAACTACAAGTCACGAGAACATAGACTCTTTTAATTATTTCGGAAATCTGTGCGGCTGTGTTTCCTATGTTTCCAGCGGCGCGACCGCCTCCATTCAGTCCTCTATCTCTCCACACCTTCAGGCTCTACGAATTCGGCAAGGGCACAAAGCAACATCCTCCGAGGCGGCCGGGCGGGCTCTGACTCAGGCATCCGCCACCGCCAGTCCGGTCTGCACCTCCGCCAGTCCGTCTCCAGCGTCCCTGCGATCCTGTAGCAATGACGTGCGCGCCCTGCATTGGCGCTGCGCCACCGCCTAAATCCGCCCCTGCCATTACATCTTCTCCCAAACTATACAACTTTCTCAACCCGATTCCCTTTTTTTCTTATTCATAGGCGAGGGCGGAGCGCCTCCGTGGCCAATGGGCAGCGACCACCTGAGCGGCGAGCGCTATGTGCTGAGTGCTGACTCCTTGCTACCATGTGCCTGTGATTCTCCTCTATTGTTAGTAATTATTCCCAAATGTCTGATTCTCTTTCCCTATCTGCCACAGTTTCACTGGATTGTTTTAAATATTAGTACCCCTAAAGTGCGAAAAATGAAAAGACGAGTAGTAAATCGTTATATTTGTAGAGTGGTCTGGGCCATCATTTCTACGGAGCTCCGCCACTTGTGGTAGGTAATTGTTTCGTCATTGGCTTGGCAAAGTTTCCACGCACCACGAAGAAATTTGGTTCCAAACCAGAAGGTGACCGCATTCTTGAATCACAATATCTATACGTAGGGATCCAAGGAATTCTAACGATGATAAGTACGGCTTATAAAACTAAAGGTAGCATCAGACCTTCCATAGTCCTAGAGATGGCAACGAGTAAATATCCACCGGATATTACTATCTCATACACATACCCGTACACACGATAAAAAAATAACCCCGTCGAATCACTCATATTCACTGGTGGGTATAGATTTACCCTGATCACTCGTCGGGTCCCCGGTACCCACAAAGATTAGTCATATCTCATACGCGGTAAGCATCATTCAACAAATATAATGAACTCAAAAAATACTAGCTACTAAAGATCAAATTTAAATAAACCATGTGCCATAATTAAGCACCACACCATTTGATCTCTAACATTGTAGACACATGATGCTGCAAACATCAAACTGCATGGCTAGGATTGTGTTTAGATCTATATAAATAATATCTAATTACATAGTTGCACAAGAAACAACTATAAAATAAGCTTAAAGATATATAGCTATGGTTTCATTTATTTTGGGCAAGGCCAAGTGCTTAAGTTTATGTTTTTTTGCCAAGTTTATACTGGGTATTTTATACCCACAGGTTAATGGGTATGGGTGATGACAGAACGTTCTAACAAGGGTTAATAGGTATGAGTGATGATAGAATGTTCTAATACTCGTTTACACATTGGGTAAAGGTTTTTGCCCAATAATAGATCCATTGATAGAATAGTTAGCACATATACGTAGAGATTCTTTATTTTTGACTCTCTATTTGATTTTTATTTGTCTCTCCATAAATAATAAACTCTATATAAAACATCTCATTCCAACAAACTCTCCAACATGCAAGTTAGCTTGGCTAGCGAGAGTTGCTAGCCAAATTTAGCTAGTGGAAGAGTTAATTTAGAGAGCCAGATAGCTTAGCAACTAAAATGACTAGTCTGTTGGAGAGCTATTATGGTATTAAATAGCTAAAATTTAGCTTGACGAGCTATTTAGCTAGTCTCTTAGAGATCCTCTCGTGATATCGAGTAACCCTTGCCATCTCTACGTTAGTCCCATGCCTGCCCTTTCAGCATCATATTGTTTGTTGCCAGACGACACGGGTTGTATCTATTTCTTCCATTCTATTTTTAGGGGGTGTTTGGTTACCCCAAACTAAACTTTAGCTCCTATCACATCGAATGTTTGAACCTCCGTTCCGGGTATTAAATGTAGTCGGATTATAAAACTAATTTGTCAGCCGAAGATTAAAAGACGAGACGAATCTAGTCCAGTTGGTTGGGTTTATATTTCATACTCCTATTTAAAAGTCAAACGCTTGATGTGACCCGGGCTAAACTTTAGCAGGGACAACCAAACACCCCCTTATTCGTAGCCTACCTCGCCTGGGTAAGTGGTAGGTGTGCAGACATATATATTTGTGCAGGGTATGGTAGTGGGCCAAGCCTGCAGGCGCTTCAACGCAACCATGCATGCATAATCAGTTCATCACTGCGCCCGCTGAATTCTCATTGCTTGACTGACCATACCCAAAAAAAAAAAGTTACGGTCTTCAAAGGCGGAAAGGACGTCGCAAAAGGGTCCAATATTGGTCGGGACACGTACCGAAGTCCGATCCGGCCGGGTCCCTCGAGTACACACAAGAAGTGACCGTTTCCCGTGTTTAATTATTTGTTCCATTTGGAAATATGTATGAACTCCCACGACAAAGCTATAAAAGGGCAGTACATTGTACTGTGTATCAGTATATATATGGTCTGTTTGGTTGGAATGTCACCGTGAAAAAAACTGTTGTACGCTGTGAGTTGTGAAAAAAGTTATTGAGGGCTATGAACTGCTAAAAAGCTAAAAACCGTTGGATGGAAACAACTAAAAGCCACTAAAAATTCTTTCATATATATTTTCACATTTCCACCTGAAAGTCGCTAAAAACATGTCCAGAGATGCTTTCAATTTTACACTTCAAGAAAGTCGGTTTTTAGAAAAAGATGCTTTCCAGATTCAACTCTTTGGTTTGGCTTTTGACTTTTAGGGAACAAAAACCAAAGCCAAAAGTCAAACCAAACACACCCATAATATATTGACTCAATGCTACCTGTTACATAATGACATGTACAATCTATATATTATGTTGCGATTCTCTAAGCACTCAATACACCTAAAAACTCTTTCATACAATCCAATGTATTTAAGTCTTGTAGTTTACTCACTAGAAGCCCTTAGCCTCATTTATGTGGGTTATATGGGTGAACCGCATCTAGACTTAGAGAACCGTGCTAGAGACGTTCCTTCACCAAGATATGTTTCTTGTGTTTTTTTACACTTGGCAGTTAATATTCCTTAAGATACGGGTCATTTATGTGGGTTGTTGTCGGGGACCATAATTAGGGGTACCCTCAAGGCTCCTAATTCTCAGCTGGTAACCCCCATCAGCATAAAGCTGCAAAGGCCTGATGGGTGCGACTAAGTCAGGGATCGGTCCATTCGAGGGACTCGATCACGCCTCGCCCGAGCCCAGCCTCGGGCAAGGGCAGCTGACCCCGGAGGATCTCCATCTCGCCCGAGGCCCCCTCCAGCGACGAACATACTTCCGGCTCGCCCGAGGCCCAGTCTTCGCCAAGAAGCAACCCTGGCCAAATCGCCACGCCAACCGACCAAATCGCAGGGGCATTTAAATGCAAAGGTGGCCTGACACCTTTATCCTGACGCACGTCCTCCAGTCGACAGAGCCGAAGTGACCGCAGTCACTTCGCCGCTCCACTGACCGGCCTGACAGAAGGACAGCGCCGCCTGCGCCGCTCCGACTGCTGTGCCACTCGACAGAGTGAGGCTGACAGGCAGTCAGGCCCGGCCTCAGGCACCATAGGAAACTCCGCTCCGCCCGACCCAGGGCTCGGACTCGGGCTCAGCCCCGGAAGACGGCGAACTCCGCTCCGCCCGACCCAGGGCTCGGACTCGGGCTCAGCCCCGGAAGACGGCGAACTCCGCTCCACCCGACCCAGGGCTCGGACTTGGGCTCAGCCCCGGAAGACGGCGAACTCCGCTCCGCCCGACCCAGGGCTCGGACTTGGGCTCAGCCCCGGAAGACGGCGAGCTCCGATCCGCCCGACCCCAGGGCTCGGACTTGGGCTCAGCCCCAGAAGACGACGAACTCCGCTTCGCCCGACCCCAGGGCTCGGACTCAGCCCTGGCTTCAGCCGACGGTCTCTGCCTCGCCCGACCCGGGGGCTCGGACTCGACCTCGGCGACGGAAGACAGACTCGACCTCGACCTCGGAGGAGCCTCCACATCGCCCAACCTAGGGCGCGGACCGACCACGTCAACTGGAGGCGCCATCATTACCCTACCCCAAGCTGAGTCAGGCTACGGGGAACAAGACCGGCGTCCCATCTGGCTCGCTCCGCCAGACAAGTAATGATGGCACCCCGCACGTTCTATGACGACGGCGGCTCTCAGCCCCCTTATGGAAGCAAGAAGGCGTCAGCAAGGACTCGACAGCCCCGACAGCTGTCCTTCCGCTAGGCTCCAGCGCTCCTCCGACGGCCACGACACCACACGAACCGAGTGCCAAAACCTCTCCAGCTGCCACGACGGCATGTACTTAGGGCGCTAGATCTCCTCCGCTAGACACGTAGCACTCTGCTACACCCCCCATTGTACACCTGGATCCTCTCCTTACGCCTATAAAAGGAAGGACCAGGGCCCTCTTACAGAGGGTTGGCCGCGCGGGGAGGAGGACGGGACTAGCGCTCGCGTGAGGCCGCTCGCTCCCTCCCGCGTGGAACGCTTGTAACCCCCTACTACAAGCGCACCCGACCTGGGCGCGGGACGAACACGAAGGCCGCGGGATTTCCACCTCTCTCACGCCTTCTTCCCCCCTTCGCGCTCGGCCTCGCGCCGACCCATCTGGGCTGGGGCACGCAGCGACATTCTCACTCGTCGGCCCAGGGACCCCCCGGTCTCGAAACGCCGACAGTTGGCGCGCCAGGTAGGGGCCTGCTGCGTGTTGACGAATAGCTTTCCGTCAAGCTCCAGATGGGCAGTCTCCAGCAACCTTTCCAGCCCGGGACGGTGCTCCGTTTCGGGAGTCTTGAGTTCATGTCCCTCGACGGCAGCTACGACATGATACTCCTTCCCCTGCCGTGCGACAGCAACAATGGCGGCCAACAGCCCGCCCGCCGGCGGCGGAATCGACGACGTCTTCCCCGCGTGGTGGAAGATCAACATTTGAGCTCACCCCGCCCTCTCCCCCGCCGACGGAGGAGGAGGCGGGGCAACCAAGGCCAAGCAGGAGGCGGCACCTCGTCGGCTGTCGAGCGAGTCGACGGCGCCGGCGCCCCAACGGGGGGCGCGTCGGGCATCGACCTCGCGTTTGAGACGAAGACGAGCGTCGTCTCCCCGCAACACGCCAATTCCAAGCAAACGGACGACGCCAGCACGCTCGCGAAAGGCTTGCTGGGCGTCACCCTCGTACCTGAGACGACGGTGCAGTCAGTCCCTGACGTGACTTCGTCACCGCCCGTCGACCAAGAGTGGGGTCGGCCAAAACCTGGCTGCAGCAGCAATGCTTCTCCGCGCGATACCGGAGCCATCAACCACCGAGGGGCGGCGAATCCAGGGAGAGCTCAAGAATCTCCTGGAGGGCGCAACGGTCCGACGGGCCGAGAGCTCCGCCTCCCGAAGGCAGGGGTACCCCTCAGAACATCGCGCCGCGACTTCCCGATTCATGCGGGAAGCCTCGGTCCACACCGGGCGCACGCGCAACACAGCGCCTGTGGCCCCGGGTCGCCTCGGCAACGAGCACCATCACCGCGACCGTCGGGCCCACCTCGACGAGAGGGTGCGCCGAGGCTACCACCCCAGGCGTGGGGGACGCTACGACAGCGGGGAGGATCGGAGTCCCTCGCCCGAACCACCCGGTCCACAGGCTTTCAGCCGCACCATACGACGGGCGCCGTTCCCGACCCGGTTCCGAACCCCGACTACTATCACAATGTACTCGGGGGAGACGAGACCGGAACTGTGGCTCGCGGACTACCGGCTGGCCTGTCAACTGGGTGGAACGGACGATGACAACCTCATCATCCGTAACCTCCCCCTGTTCCTCTCCGACACCGCTCGCGCCTGGTTGGAGCACCTGCCTCTGGGGCAGATCTCCAACTGGGACAACCTGGTCCAAGCCTTCGCCGGCAATTTCCAGGGCACGTACGTGCGCCCTGGAAACTCCTGGGACCTCCGAAGCTGCCGACAGCGGCCGGGAGAGTCTCTCCGGGACTACATCCGGTGATTCTCGAAGCAGCGCACCGAGCTACCCAACATCACCGATTCGGATGTCATCGGCGCGTTCCTCGCCGGCACCACCTGCCACGACCTGGTGAGCAAGCTAGGTCGCAAGACCCCCACCAGGGCGAGCGAGCTGATGGACATCGCCACCAAGTTCGCCTCCGGCCAGGAGGCGGTTGAGGCTATCTTCCGGATGGACAAGTATCCCCAGGGCCGCCCACCGGAGATGCCCCCGAGGCGTCAACTCAGTGCGGCGCCAAGAAGAAGGGCAAGAAGAAGTCGCAAGCGAAACGCGACGCCGCCAACGCGGACCTTGTCGCTGCTGCCGAGTACAAGAACCCTCGGAAACCCCCCGGAGGTGCCAACCTCTTCGACAAGATGCTCAAGGACCTGTGCCCCTGTCATCAGGGGCCCGTCAAGCACACCCTTGAGGAGTGCGCTATGCTTCGACGCCACTTCCATAGGGCCGGGCCACCCGCGGAGGGTGGCAAGGCTCGCGACGGTGACAAGAAGGAGGATCACCAAGCAGGAGAGTTCCCCGAGGTCCGCGACTGCTTCATGATCTATGGTGGGCAAGCGGCAAACGCCTCGGCTCGGCACCACAAGCAAGAGCGTCGGGAGGTCTGTTCGGTGAAGGCGGCGGCGCTAGTCTACCTGGACTGGTCCGACAAGCCCATCACCTTCGACCAAGCCGACCACCCCGACCACGTGCCGAGCCCGAGGAAATACCCGCTCGTTGTCGACCCCGTCATCGGTGACGTCAGGCTCACCAAGGTCCTCATGGACGGAGGCAGCAGCCTCAACATCATCTACGCCGAGACCCTCGGGCTCCTGCGTGTTGATCTGTCCTCGGTCCGGGCAGGCACTGCGCCTTTCCACGGGATCATCCCCGGAAAGCGCGTCCAGCCCCTCGGACAACTCGACCTTCCTGTCTGCTTCGGAACACCCTCCAACTTCCGAAGGGAGACCCTCACATTCGAGGTGGTCGGGTTCCGAGGAACCTACCACGCAGTGTTGGGGAGGCCATGCTACGCGAAGTTCGTGGCCGTCCCCAACTACACCTACCTCAAGCTCAAGATGCCGGACCCCAACGGGGTCATCACCGTCGGCCCCACGTACAAACACGTGTTCGAATGCGACGTGGAGTGCATGGAGTACGCCGAGGCCCTTGCCGAATCCGAGGCCCTCATCGCCGACCTGGAAAGCCTCTCTAAGGAGGTGCCAGACGTGAAGCGTCACGCCGGCAACTTCGAGCCAGCGGAGACGGATAAGTCCGTCCCCCTCGACCCTAGCGGCGACGCCTCCAAGCAGATCCGGATCGGCTCCGAGCTCGATCCCAAATAGGAAGCAGTGCTCGTCGACTTTCTCCGTGCAAACGCCGACGTTTTCGCGTGGAGTCCCTCGGACATGCCCGGCATACCGAGGGATGTCGCCGAGCACTCGCTGGATATCCGAGCTGGAGCCCGACCCGTGAAGCAGCCTCTGCGCCGATTCGACGAAGAAAAGCGCAGAGCCATTGGCGAGGAGATCCACAAGCTAATGGCGGTAGGGTTCATCAAAGAGGTATTCCATCCCGAATGGCTTGCCAACCCTGTGCTTGTGAGAAAGAAAGGAGGGAAATGGCGGATGTGTGTAGACTACACTGGTCTAAACAAAGCATGTCCGAAGGTTCCCTACCCTCTGCCTCGCATCGATCAAATCGTGGATTCCACTGCTGGGTGCGAAACCCTGTCTTTCCTCGATGCCTACTCAGGGTATCACCAAATCAGGATGAAAGAGTCCGACCAGCTCGTGACTTCTTTCATCACACCCTTCGGCATGTACTGCTATGTCACCATGCCGTTCGGCTTGAGGAATGCGGGTGCGACGTACCAGCGGTGCATGAACCATGTGTTCGGCGAACACATTGGCCGGACGGTCGAGGCCTACGTCGATGACATCATAGTCAAGACGAGGAAAGCCTCCGACCTCCTTTCCGACCTTGAAGTGACATTCCGATGTCTCAAGGCGAAAGGAGTGAAGCTTAATCCCGAGAAGTGTGTCTTTGGGGTTCCCCGAGGCATGCTCTTGGGGTTCATCGTCTCCGAGAGGGGCATCGAAGCCAACCCGGAGAAGATCGCAGCCATCACCAGCATGGGGTCCATCAAGGACTTGAAAGGCGTACAAGGAGTCATGGGATGCCTTGCGGCTCTGAGCCGCTTCATCTCACGCCTCGGCGAAAGAGGTCTGCCTCTGTACCGCCTCTTAAGGAAGGCAGAGTGCTTCGCTTGGACCCCTGAGGCCGAGGAAGCCCTCGGGAACCTGAAGGCGCTCCTCACGAATGCGCCCATCTTGGTGCCCCCCCGCTGCCGGAGAAGCCCTCTTGATCTACGTCGCCGCGACCACTCAGGTGGTTAGCACCGCGATTGTGGTTGAGAGACGAGAAGAGGGGCATGCATTGCCCGTCCAGAGGCCAGTCTACTTCATCAGTGAGGTACTGTCCGAGACCAAGATCCGCTACCCACAAATTCAGAAGCTGCTGTACACGGTGATCCTGACGCGGCGGAAGTTGCGACACTACTTCGAGTCTCATCCGGTAACTGTGGTGTCATCCTTCCCCCTGGGGGAGATCATCCAGTGCCGAGAGGCCTCGGGTAGAATCGCGAAGTGGGCAGTGGAAATCATGGGCGAAACAATCTCGTTCGCCCCTCGGAAGGCCATCAAGTCCCAGGTCTTGGCGGACTTCGTGGCTGAATGGGTCGACACCCAGCTCCCAACAGTTCCGATCCAGCCGGAACTCTAGACCATGTTCTTCGACGGGTCGCTGATGAAGACAGGAGCGGGCGCAGGCCTGCTCTTCATCTCGCCCCTCGGAAAGCATCTACGCTACGTGCTACGCCTCCACTTCCCGGCGTCCAACAATGTGGCTGAGTATGAGGCTCTGGTCAACGGGTTGCGCATCGACATCGAGCCAGGGGTCCGACGCCTCGACGCTCGCGGTGACTCGTAGCTCGTCATCGATCAAGTCATGAAGAACTCCCACTACCGCGACCCAAAGATGGAGGCCTACTGCGATGAGGTTCGGCGCCTGGAAGACAAGTTCTACGGGCTCGAGCTCAACCACATCGCCCGGCGCTACAACGAGATTGCGGACGAGCTAGCTAAAATAGCCTCGGGACGAACAACGGTTCCCCCGGACGTCTTCTCCCGAGACCTGCATCAACCCTCCGTCAAGATCGACGACACGTCCGAGCCCGAGGCACCCTCGGCTCAGTCCGAGGCACCCTCGGCCCAACCCGAGGCACCCTCAGCTCGGCCCGAGGCATCCTCGGTTCAGCCCGAGGTACCCTCGGCCCCCGAGGGTGAGGCACTGCGCGTCGAGGAGGAGCAAAGCGGGGTCACGCCTAATCGAAACTGGCAGACCCCGTACCTGCAATATCTCCATCGAGGAGAGCTACCCCTCGACCGAGCCGAAGCTCGGCGGTTGGCACGACACGCCAAGTCGTTCGTCTTGCTGGGAGATGGGAAGGAGCTCTACCACCGCAGCCCCTCAGGCATCCTCCAGCGATGCATTTCCATCGCCGAAGGCCAGGAACTCCTACGAGAGATACACTCGGGGGCTTGCGGCCACCATGCAGCACCTCGAGCCCTTGTCGGAAACGCCTTCCGACAAGGTTTCTACTGGCCGACGCCACTAGAATTGTCCGCACCTGCGAAGGGTGTCAGTTCTACGCGAGGCAGACCCACCTGCCCGCTCAGGCTCTGCAGACGATACCCATCACCTGGCCTTTTGCTGTGTGGGGTCTGGACCTCGTCGGCCCCTTGCAGAAGGCACCCGGGGGCTACACGCACCTGTTGGTCGCCATCGACAAATTCTCCAAGTGGATCGAGGTCCGACCCCTAAACAGCATCAGGTCCGAACAGGCGTTGGCGTTCTTCACCAACATCATCCATCGCTTTGGGGTCCCGAACTCCATCATCACCGACAACTGAAAGGGAATTAGGCTTACACCTAGTTCCTAAATAATTTTGGTGGTTAAATTGCCCAACACAAATAATTGGACTAACTAGTTTGCTCTAGTGTACAAGTTATACAGGTGCCAAAGGCTCACACTTAGCCAATAAAAGGACCAAGTATTGGGTTCAAACAAAGGAGCAAGAGCCAACCGAAGGCACCTCTGGTCTGGCGCACCGGACTGTCCGGTGTGCCACCGGACATGTTCGGTGCACCAGAGGACTCCGACTTCAAACTCCTCGCCTTCGAGAATTCTCGGAAGCCGGCGCGCTATAATTCACCGGACTGTCCGGTGTACACCGGACATGTCCGGTGCTCCAAGGAAGAGCGGCCTCCGGAACTCGCCAGCCTCGGGATTTCGTTGAAACAGCTCCGCTATAATTCACCGGACTGTCCGGTGTACACCGGACTGTCCGGTGTAACAGCGGGGTAACGGCTATTTCGGCGCCAACGGCTACCTGCGACGCATTAAATGCGCGCGCTGCGCGCGCTGAGGTCAGGCACGCCATGGCGCACCGGACAATCTACAGTGCATGTCCGGTGCGCCACCGGACATCCAGGCGGGCCCAGAAGTCAGAGCTCCAACGGTCGACCCCAACGGCTTTTGGTGACGTGGCTGTCGCACCGGACATGTCCGGTGTGCACCGGACTGTCCGGTGCGCCATCGAACAGACAGCCTCACCAAACGGCTAGTTTGGTGGTTGGGGCTATAAATACCCCAACCACCCCACCATTCATTGCATCCAAGTTTTCCACATCCCAACTACTTACAAGAGCTTTAGCATTCAATTCTAGACACACCAAAGAGATCAAATCCTCTCCAAATTCCACACAAAGCTTTAGTGACTAGTGAGAGAGATTTGCTTGTGTTCTTTCGAGCTCTTGCGCTTGGATTGCTTTCTTCTTTCTTGATTCTTTCTTGCGATCAAAACTCACTTGTAATTGAGGCAAGAGACACTGAAAGTCGCCTAGAGGGGGGGGGTGAATAGGGCGAAACTGAAATTCTCAAATTTAATCACAACTACAAGCCGGGTTAGCGTTAGAAATATAATAGAGTCCACGAGAGAGGGTGCAAAACAAATCGCAAGTGAATAAAGAGTGAGACACGTGGATTTGTTTTACCGAGGTTCGGTTCTTGCAAACCTACTCCCCGTTGAGGAGGCCACAAAGGCCGGGTCTCTTTCAACCCTTACCCTCTCTCAAACGGTCCCTCGAACCGAGTGAGGTTTTCTTCTCAATTACTTGGAACACAAAGTTCCCACAAGGACCACCACAAGATTGGTGTCTCTTGCCTCAATTACAAGTGAGTTTGATCGAAATGAAGTATCAAAGAAGGAAAGCACGATTGCAAAAAGCCAAGCGACAAGAGCGACAAATAACACACGAATCACTTTCTCTCTCAAGTCACTAATCACTAATGATCTCTTTTCTCAATTGTGAAACTTGGAGAGATGGAGGCTTTGAATGTGTCTTGGAGTGAATTGCTAGCTCTTGTATTGAATGTTGAAGGTTGGAATGCTTGGGTGAAGTGAATGGAGGTGGTTGGGTTGGTATTTATAGCCCCCAACCACTTCCTAGCCGTTGCTCCATTCTGCCGACCGCGGACGGTCCGCCCGCCTGGTCCGGACGGTCCGCGCCTGTAGATCAACGGCTGAAAATGCAACGGTCAGCAGTAACGGCTATATCAACGGCTATATTGCATTTAATGCGTCGTCAGATGTCAGATAAAGCCTGGCGCGGACGGTCCGGTCGTGTACCCCGGACGGTCCGCGCGGACGCTAAAATTCATTTTACTGAACCCGTCACCTTCGGGTTTTTCGGTTCCTCACCTACCGGACGGTCCGCGCCTGAGGCCGGACGGTCCGCGCGAGGTCACAGACGGTCCGCTCTTCTCCTCCGGACGGTCCATAGTGCAGACTCAGATTTTTGCATTGGTTTTGTCCGAGGGTCATCCTGGTGGTGCGGACGGTCCGCCGCAAGGGCCCGGACGGTCCGCGCTTGGCCTGTTTTTCCAAAAAGCTTCTCCTGTCCGGAATAATCTACGGTATTCCGGACAGTCGATTTAGTATGTTTGTAGATGAACCTTTGGCACCTGTAGAACGTATATTCTAGAGCAAACTAGTTAGTTTAATTATTTGTGTTGAGCAATTCAACCACCAAAATCAATTAGGAAGTAGGTGTAAGCCTAATTCCCTTTCAATCTCCCCCTTTTTGGTGATTGATGCCAACACAAACCAAAGCAAATATAAAAGTGCATAATCGAACTAGTTTGCATAATGTAAGTGCAAAGGTTGCTTGGAATTGAGCCAATAAGAATTCTTGCATGGATTGTTTCTTTATTTTTAACATTTTGGACCACGCTTGCACCACAAGTTTTGTTTTTGCAAATTCTTTTGTAAATTCTTTTCAAAGTCATTTTGCAAGATAGTCAAAGATAAATGAATAAGATTTTTGAAAAGCATTTTCAAGATTTGAAGTTTTCTCCCTTTGTTTCAAATGCTTTTTCCTTTGAAAAACAAAACTCCCCCTCAAATAAATTCTCCTCTTAGTGTTCAAGAGGGTTTGAAGATATCAATTTTGAAAATACTACTTTCTCCCCCTTTAGAACACAAAGAGATACCAATTTGAAATTTACCAATTGAAAATCATTAATTTTAAAATTAGGGTGGTGGTGCGGTCCTTTTGCTTTGGGCCAATACTTTCTCCCCCTTTGGCATGAATCGCCAAAAACGGATACTTTGAAATGAAATATAGGCCCTTGCAAGCTACTTTCTTCCCTTTGGCAAGGAAAACATATAAGTGAAGATTATACCAAAGATGGAGAGTGATGCGGAGCGACGGCGAAGGGTGAGTAGTAGAGTGGAGTGGAAGCCTTTGTCTTCGCCGAAGACTCCAATTCCCTTTTAATATACCTATGACTTGGTTTGAAATATACTTGAAAACACATTAGTCATAGCATATAAAAGAGACATGATCAAAGGTATACTTATGAGCTATGTGTGCAAGTTTAGCAAAAGAAATTCCTAGAATCAAGAATATTAAGTTCATGCCTAAGCCTGGTAAAAGATTGTTCATCAAGTGGCTTGGTAAAGATATCGGCTAATTGATCTTTAGTGTTAATGTATGAAATCTCGATATCCCCCTTTTGTTGGTGATCCCTAAGAAAATGATACCGAATGGCTATGTGTTTAGTGCGGCTATGCTCAACGGGATTATCCGCCATGCGGATTGCACTCTCATTATCACATAGAAGAGGAACTTTGGTTAGTTTGTAACCGTAGTCCCGCAGGGTTTGCCTCATCCAAAGTAATTGCGCGCAACAATGGCCTGCGGCAATATACTCGGCTTCGGCGGTAGAAAGAGCGACCGAATTTTGCTTCTTTGAAGCCCATGACACCAAGGATCTTCCCAAGAACTGGCAAGTCCCCGATGTGCTCTTCCTATTAATCTTACACCCCGCCCAATCGGCATCGGAATAACCAAGTAAATCAAATGTGGATCCCCGAGGGTACCAAAGCCCAAACTTAGGAGTATAAGCCAAATATCTCAAGATTCGTTTTACGGCCGTAAGGTGGGATTCCTTAGGGTCGGATTGGAATCTTGCACACATGCATACAGAAAGCATAATGTCCGGTCGAGATGCACATAAATAAAGCAATGAACCAATCATCGACCGGTATACCTTTTGATCCACATACTTACCTCCCGTGTCGAGGTCGAGATGTCCATTGGTTCCCATGGGTGTCTTGATGGGTTTGACATCCTTCATTCCAAACTTGGTTAAAATGTCTTGTGTATACTTTGTTTGGCAAATAAAGGTGCCCTCTTGGAGTTGCTTGACTTGGAATCCTAGAAAATACTGCAACTCCCCCATCATAGACATCTCGAATTTTTGTGTCATGATCCTACTAAATTCTTCACATGTAGATTCGTTAGTAGACCCAAATATGATATCATCAACATAAATTTGGCATACAAACAAATCATTGTCAAGAGTTTTAGTGAATAAAGTAGGATCGGCCTTGCCGACTTTGAAGCCATTTGCAATAAGGAAATCTCTAAGGCATTCATACCATGCTCTTGGGGCTTGCTTGAGCCCATAAAGCGCCTTAGAGAGCCTATAGACATGATTAGGATACTCACTGTCTTCAAAGCCAGGAGGTTGCTCAACATAGACCTCTTCCTTGATTGGTCCATTGAGGAAGGCACTCTTAACGTCCATTTGGTAAAGCTTGAAGCCATGGTAAGTAGCATAGGCTAATAATATGCGAATTGACTCAAGCCTAGCTACGGGTGCATAGGTTTCACCGAAATCCAAACCTTCGACTTGGGAGTATCCCTTGGCCACGAGTCGAGCTTTGTTCCTAGTCACCACACCATGCTCGTCTTGTTTGTTGCGGAAGACCCACTTGGTTCCTACAACATTTTGGTTAGGACGTGGAACTAAATGCCATACCTCGTTCCTTGTGAAGTTGTTGAGCTCTTCTTGCATCGCCATCACCCAATCCGAATCTTGAAGTGCTTCCTCTATCCTGTGTGGCTCAATAGAGGAAACAAAAGAGTAATGCTCACAGAAATGTGCAACCCGAGATCGAGTGGTTACCCCCTTATGAATGTCGCCGAGGATGGTGTCGACGAGGTGATCTCGTTGGATTGCTTGGTGGACTCTTGGGTGTGGCGGCCTTGGTTCTTCATCCTCCTTGTCTTCAACATTTGCATCTTCCCCTTGATCGTTGCCGTTATTTTGAGGTGGCTCATCTTCTTGATCTTCAACATCTTGGGCCTCATCCTCAATTTGAGTTGGTGGAGATGCTTGCGTGGAGGAGGATGGTTGATCTTGTGCAAGTGGAGGCTCTTCGGATTCCTTAGGACACACATCCCCAATGGACATGTTCCTTAGCGCTATGCATGGAGCCTGTTCTTCACCTATCTCATCAAGATCAACATGCTCTACTTGAGAGCCGTTAGTCTCATCAAACACAACGTCACAAGAAACTTCAACAAGTCCTGAGGACTTGTTAAAGACTCTATATGCCCTTGTGTTTGAGTCATATCCTAGTAAAAAGCCTTCTACAGTTTTAGGAGCAAATTTAGATTTTCTACCTCTCTTAACAAGAATAAAGCATTTGCTACCAAAAACTCTAAAATATGAAATATTGGGCTTTTTACCGGTTAGGAGTTCATATGATGTCTTCTTGAGGATTCGGTGTAGATATAACCGGTTGATGGCGTAGCAAGCGGTGTTAACCGCCTCGGCCCAAAACCGATCTGGTGTCTTGTACTCATCAAGCATGGTTCTTGCCATGTCCAATAGAGTTCGATTCTTCCTCTCCACTACACCATTTTGTTGTGGGGTGTAGGGAGAAGAGAACTCATGCTTGATGCCCTCCTCCTCAAGGAAGCCTTCAATTTGAGAGTTCTTGAACTCCGTTCCGTTGTCGCTTCTAATTTTCTTGATCCTTAAGCCGAACTCATTTTGAGCCCGTCTCGAAAATCCCTTTAAGGTCTCTTGGGTTTGAGATTTTTCCTGTAAAAAGAATACCCAAGTGAAGCGAGAATAATCATCCACAATAACTAGACAGTACTTACTCCCGCCGATGCTTATGTAAGCAATCGGGCCGAATAGGTCCATGTGAAGGAGCTCCAGTGGTCTGTCAGTCGTCATGATGTTCTTATGCGGATGATGAACACCAACTTGCTTCCCTGCTTGGCATGCGCTACAAATCCTGTCTTTCTCAAAATGAACATTTGTTAATCCTAAAATGTGCTCTCCCTTTAGAAGCTTATGAAGATTCTTCATCCCAACATGGGCTAGTCGGCGGTGCCAGAGCCAACCCATGTTAGTCTTAGCAATTAAGCAAGTGTCGAGTTCAGCTCTATCAAAATCTACCAAGTATAGCTGACCCTCTAACACACCCTTAAATGCTATTGAATCATCACTTCTTCTAAAGACAGTGACACCTACATCAGTAAAGAGACAGTTGTAGCCCATTTGACATAATTGGGATACGGAAAGCAAATTGTAATTTAAAGAATCTACAAGAAAAACATTGGAAATGGAATGGTCAGGAGATATAGCAATTTTACCAAGACCTTTGACCAAACCTTGTTTTCCATCCCCGAATGTGATAGCTCGTTGGGGATCTTGGTTTTTCTCGAAGGAGGAGAACATCTTCTTCTCCCCTGTCATGTGGTTTGTGCACCCGCTGTCGAGTATCCAACTTGAGCCCCCGGATGCATAAACCTACAAAACAAGTTTAGTTCTTGACTTTAGGTACCCAAATGGTTTTGGGTCCTTTGGCATTAGACACAAGAACTTTGGGTACCCAAACACAAGTCTTGGAGCCCTTGTGCTTGCCCCCAACATATTTGGCAACTATCTTGCCGGATTTGTTAGTCAAAACATAAGATGCATCAAAAGTTTTAAATGAAATGTTATGATCATTTGATGCACTAGGAGTTTTCTTTCTAGGCAACTTAGCATGGGTTGGTTGCCTAGAGCTAGATGTCTCACCCTTATACATAAAAGCATGATTAGGGCCAGAGTGAGACTTCCTAGAATGAATTCTCCTAATTTTGCTCTCGGGATAACCGGCAGGGTATAAAATGTAACCCTCGTTATCCTGAGGCATGGGAGCCTTGCCCTTAACAAAATTAGACAATCTTTTAGGAGGGGCACTAATTTTGACATTGTCTCCCCTTTGGAAGCCAATGCCATCCTTGATGCCCGGGCGTCTCCCATTATAAAGCATGCTACGAGCAAATTTAAATTTCTCATTTTCTAAGTTGTGCTCGGCAATTTTAGCATCTAGTTTTGCTATATGATCATTTTGTTGTTTAATTAAAGCCATATGATCATGAATAGCATTAACATCAACATCTCTACATCTAGTACAAATAGATACATGCTCAACAATAGATGTAGAGGGTTTGCAAGAATTAAGTTCAACAATCTTAGCATGAAGAATATCATTTTTATTTCTAAGATCGGAAACTGTAACTTTGCAAACATCATAATCTTTAGCCTTAGCAATTAAATTTTTATTTTCTACTCTAAGGCTAGCAAGAGAAATATTCAATTCTTCAATCCTAGCAAGCAAATCATCATTATTATCTTTAGGATTGGAAGTTGAAACAATGCAAACATGAGAATCAACCTTAGCATTTAAACTAGCATTTTCATTCCTAAGGTTGTCAATCATCTCACGGCAAGTGCTTAGCTCACTAGATAATTTTTCACATTTTTCTACTTCTAGAGCATAAGCCTTTTTAACCTTAACATGTTTCTTGTTTTCTTTAATTAGACAATCCTCTTGGGAGTCCAAAAGGTCATCCTTTTCATGAATAGCACTAATCAATTCATTTAATTTTTCTTTTTGCTCCATGTTAAGATTGGCAAAGAGAACACGCAAATTATCCTCCTCATCACTATTATTATCATCACTAGAAGACTCATATTTAGTGGAGGAGTTAGATTTAACCTTCGTCCGTTTGCCGTCCTTTGCCATGAGGCACTTGTGGCCGACGTTGGGGAAGAGAAGTCCCTTGGTGACGGCGATGTTGGCCGCATCCTCGTCGTCGGAGGAGTCGCTTGAGCTTTCGTCGGAATCCCACTCCCGACAAACATGGGCATCGCCGCCCTTCTTCTTGTAGTACTTCTTTTTCTCCTTTCTTCTCCCCTTCTTGTCGTCACCTCGGTCACTGTCACTTGATATAGGACATTTAGCAATAAAATGACCGGGCTTACCACATTTGTAGCAAACCTTCTTAGAGCGGGACTTGTAGTCTTTCCCCCTCCTTTGTTTGAGGATTTGGCGGAAGCTCTTGATGACGAGCGCCATCTCCTCATTGTCAAGCTTGGAGGCGTCGATTGGTTGTCTACTTGGTGTAGACTCCTCCTTCTTTTCTTCCGTCGCCTTGAATGCGACGGGTTGAGCTTCGGATGTAGATGGATCATCAAGCTCGTTGATCTTCCTCGAGCCTTCGATCATGCACTCAAAACTTACAAAATGCCCGATTACTTCCTCGGGGGTCATTTTAGTATATCTAGGATTACCACGAATTAATTGAACTTGAGTGGGGTTAAGGAAAATGAGAGATCTTAGAATAACCTTAACCATTTCGTGGTCGTCCCACTTGACGCTCCCGAGGTTGCGCACTTGGTTCACCAAAGTCTTGAGCCGGTTGTACATGTGTTGTGGCTCCTCCCCTTTGCGAAGCCGGAACCGACCGAGCTCCCCCTCGATCGTTTCCCGCTTGGTGATCTTGGTGAGCTCATCTCCTTCGTGCGCGGTTTTGAGCACATCCCAAACCTCCTTGGCGCTCTTCAACCCTTGAACTTTGTTATACTCCTCTCTACTTAAAGAGGCGAGGAGTATTGTTGTCGCTTGAGAGTTGAAGTGCTCGATTTGGGCCACCTCATCCTCATCATAATCCTTGTCCCCTACGGATGGTACCTGTGCACCAAACTCAACAACATCCCATATACTTTTGTGGAGTGAGGTTAGATGAAATCGCATTAAATCACTCCACCTAGCATAATCTTCACCATCAAAAGTTGGTGGTTTGCCTAATGGGACGGAAAGTAAAGGTGCATGTTTAGAAATGCGAGGATAGTGTAGGGGGATCTTACTAAACTTCTTACGCTCTTGGCGTTTAGAAGTTACGGAGGGTGCATCGGAGTCGGAGGTTGATGTTGATGAAGTGTCGGTCTCGTAGTAGACCACCTTCCTCATCCTCTTTTGCTTGTCCCCACTCCGACGCGGCTTGTGGGAAGAAGATTTTTCCTTCTTCTCTTTGTGGTGAGAAGAAGATTTCTTCTCCTTCCCTTTGTTGGAGGAGATCTTCTTCTTCTCCTTCCTCTTGGTGCGGGACTCTTCCGATGAAGTGCTCCCGTGGCTTGTAGTGAGCTTTTCGCCGGTCTCCATCTCCTTCTTGGCGTGATCTCCCGACATCACTTCGAGCGGTTAGGCTCTAATGAAGCACCGGGTTCTGATACCAATTGAAAGTCGCCTAGAGGGGGGGTGAATAGGGCGAAACTGAAATTCTCATATTTAATCACAACTACAAGCCGGGTTAGCGTTAGAAATATAATAGAGTCCACGAGAGAGGGTGCAAAACAAATCGCAAGTGAATAAAGAGTGAGACACGTGGATTTGTTTTACCGAGGTTCGGTTCTTGCAAACCTACTCCCCGTTGAGGAGGCCACAAAGGCCGGGTCTCTTTCAACCCTTACCCTCTCTCAAACGGTCCCTCGGACCGAGTGAGGTTTTCTTCTCAATTACTTGGAACACAAAGTTCCCACAAGGACCACCACAAGATTGGTGTCTCTTGCCTCAATTACAAGTGAGTTTGATTGAAATGAAGTATCAAAGAAGGAAAGCACGATTTCAAAAAGCCAAGCGACAAGAGCGACAAATAACACACGAATCACTTTCTCTCTCAAGTCACTAATCACTAATGATCTCTTTTCTCAATTGTGAAACTTGGAGAGATGGAGGCTTTGAATGTGTCTTGGAGTGAATTGCTAGCTCTTGTATTGAATGTTGAAGGTTGGAATGCTTGGGTGAAGTGAATGGAGGTGGTTGGGTTGGTATTTATAGCCCCCAACCACTTCCTAGCCGTTGCTCCATTCTGCCGACCGCGGACGGTCCGCCCGCCTGGTCCGGACGGTCCGCGCCTGTAGATTAACGGCTGAAAATGCAACGGTCAGCAGTAACGACTATATCAACGGCTATATTGCATTTAATGCGTCGTCAGATGTCAGATAAAGCCTGGCGCGGACGGTCCGGTCGTGTACCCCGGACGGTCCGCGCGGACGCTAAAATTCATTTTACCGAACCCGTCACCTTCGGGTTTTTCGGTTCCTCACCTACCAGACGGTCCGCGCCTGAGGCCGGACGGTCCGCGCGAGGTCACAGACGGGTCCGCTCTTCTCCTCCGGACGGTCCATAGTGCAGACTCAGATTTTTGCATTGGTTCTGTCCGAGGGTCATCCTGGTGGTGCGGACGGTCCGCCGCAAGGGCACGGACGGTCCGCGCTTGGCCTGTTTTTCCAAAAAGCTTCTCCTGTCCGGAATAATCTACGGTATTCCGGACAGTCGATTTAGTATGTTTGTAGATGAACCTTTGGCACCTGTAGAACGTATATTCTAGAGCAAACTAGTTAGTTCAATTATTTGTGTTGAGCAATTCAACCACCAAAATCAATTAGGAAGTAGGTGTAAGCCTAATTCCCTTTCAGACACCAATCTTGTGGTGGTCCTTGTGGGAACTTTGTGTTCCAAGTGATTGAGAAGAGAAAGCTCACTCGATCCGTGGGATCGTTTGAGAGAGGGTAAGGGTTGAAAGAGACCCGGCCTTTGTGGCCTCCTCAACGGGGAGTAGGTTTGAGAGAACCGAACCTCGGTAAAACAAATCCGCGTGTCTCACTTCATTATTCTCTTGCGATTTGTTTTGCACCCTCTCTCTCGCGGACTCTATTATATTTCTAACGCTAACCCGGTTTGTAGTTGTGATTATTTTTGAGAATTTCAGTTTCGCCCTATTCACCCCCCCTCTAGGCGACTTTCAATTGGTATCAGAGCCCGGTGCTTCATTAGAGCCTAACCGCTCGAAGTGATGTCGGGAGATCACACCAAGAGGGAGATGGAGACCGGCGACAAGCCCACTACGAGCCAAGGGAGCACTTCATCGGAAGAGTCCCGCACCAAGAGGAAGGAGAAGAAGAAGGACTCCTCCAAACGGAAGGAGAAAAGATCTTCTTCTTCTCACCACAAAGAGAAGAAGGAAAAATCTTCTTCCCACAAGTCGCATCGGAAAGGCGACAAGCACAAGAGGATGAGGAAGGTGGTCTACTACGAGACTGACACTTCATCAACATCGACCTCCGACTCCGATGCGCCGTCCGTAACTTCTAAGCGCCAAGAGCGCAAGAAGTTTAGTAAGATCCCCTTACACTATCCTCGTACACCTAGACATACTCCATTACTTTCCGTTCCATTAGGCAAACCGCCAACTTTTGATGGCGAAGATTATGCTAGGTGGAGTGATTTAATGAAATTTCATCTAACCTCACTCCACAAAAGTATATGGAATGTTGTTGAGTTTGGAGCACAGGTGCCATCCATAGGGGATGAGGATTATGATACGGACGAGGTGGCCCAAATCGAGCACTTCAACTCTCAAGCTACAACCATACTCCTCGCCTCTCTAAGCAAGGAGGAATACAACAAGGTGCAAGGGTTGAAGAATGCAAAGGAAATTTGGGACCTACTCAAGACCGCGCACGAGGGTGATGAACTCACCAAGATCACAAAGCGGGAAACGATCGAGGGGGAGCTCGGTCGTTTTCGTCTTCGCCAAGGGGAGGAGCCACAAGATATGTACAACCGGCTCAAAACCTTGGTGAACCAAGTGCGCAACCTCGGGAGTAAGAAGTGGGACGACCATGAGGTGGTTAAGGTTATTCTAAGATCACTTATTTTCCTTAACCCTACTCAAGTTCAATTAATTTGTGGTAACCCAAGATATACACTAATGACTCCCGAGGAAGTAATCGGGAATTTTGTGAGCTTTGAATGTATGATTAAAGGCTCAAAGAAGATCAACGAGCTTGATGAGCCCTCCACGTCCGAGGCCCAACCGGTGGCGTTTAAGGCGACGGAGGAGAAGAAGGAGGAGTCTACACCGAATAGACAACCAATTGACGCCTCCAAGCTCGACAATGAAGAGATGGCCTTAATCATCAAAAGCTTTCGGCAAATCCTCAAGCAACGGAAGGGGAAGGATTACAAATCCCGTTCCAAGAAGGTTTGCTACAAGTGTGGTAAGCCCGGTCACTTTATTACTAAATGTCCATTATCAAGTGACAGTGACAGGGATAACGACAAGAAGGGCAAGAGGAGAGAAAAGAAGAGGTACCACAAGAAGAAGGGCGGCGATGCCCACGTGTGCCGCGAGTGGAACTCCGACGAGAGCTCCACCGACTCCTCCTCCGACGACAAGGACGCCGCCAACATCGCCGTCACCAAAGGACTTCTCTTCCCCAACGTCGGCCACAAGTGCCTCATGGCAAAGGACGGCAAAAAGAAGGTTAAATCTAAATCCTCCACTAGATATGAATCCTCTAGTGATGATAATGCTAGTGATGAGGAAGATAATTTGCGTACCCTTTTTGCCAACCTTAACATGGAACAAAAAGAAAAAATTAAATGAATTGATTAGTGCTATTCATGAAAAGGATGACCTCTTGGACTCCCAAGAGGACTTCCTAATCAAGGAAAATAAAAAGCATGTTAAGGTTAAAAATGCTTATGCTCTAGAGGTAGAAAAATGTGAGAAATTATCTAGAGAGCTAAGTACTTGCAATGACACTATTACCAACCTTAGAAATGAAAATGCTAGTTTAAATGCTAAGGTTGATTCACATGTTTGTAATGTTTCAATTCCCAATCTTAGAAATGATAATGGTGATTTGCTTGCTAAGATTGAAGAATTGAACATTTCTCTTGCTAGCCTTAGGATTGAAAATGAAAAATTAATTGCTAAGGCTAGAGATTTTGATGTTTGCAATGATACTATTTCTAACCTTAGAAGTGAAAATGATATATTACATGCTAAGGTTGTGGAATTAAAATCATGCAAACCCTCTACTTCTATTGTTGAGCATGTATCTATTTGTACTAGATGTAGAGATGTTGATATCAATGCTATTCATGATCACATGGCTTTAATTAAACAACAAAATGATCATATAGCATTATTAGATGCTAAAATTGCCGAGCATAACCTAGAAAATGAAAAGTTTAAATTTGCTAGAAGTATGCTCTACAATGGGAGAGGCCCTGACATCAAGGATGGCATTGGCTTCCAAAGGGGAGACAATGTCAAACTTAATGCCCCTCCGAAGAATTTATCTAACTTTGTTAAGGGCAAGGCTCCCATGCCTCAGGATAACGAGGGTTACATTTTGTACCCTGCCGGTTATCCCGAGAGCAAAATTAGGAGAACTCATTCTAGGAAGTCTCACTCTGGCCCTAACTATGCTTTTATGTATAAGGGTGAGACATCTAGCTCTAGGCAACCAACCCATGCTAAGTTGCCTAGAAAGAAAACTCCTAGTGCATCAAATGATCATGCTATTTCATTCAAAACTTTTGATGCATCATATGTGCTTACTAACAAATCCGGCAAGGTAGTTGCCAAGTTTGTTGGGGGCAAACACAAGGACTCTAAGACTTGTGTTTGGGTACCCAAAGTTCTTGTTTCTAATGCCAAAGGACCCAAAACCGTTTGGGTACCTAAAATCAAGAACTAAAATTGTTTTGTTGGCTTATGCATCCGGGGGCTCAAGTTGGATACTCGACAGCGGGTGCACAAACCACATGACAGGGGAGAAGAAGATGTTCTCCTCCTTCGAGAAAAACCAAGATCCCCAACGAGCTATCACATTCGGGGATGGAAAACAAGGTTTGGTCAAAGGTCTTGGTAAAATTGCTATATCTCCTGACCATTCCATTTCCAATGTTTTTCTTGTAGATTCTTTAAATTACAATTTGCTTTCCGTATCCCAATTATGTCAAATGGGCTACAACTGTCTCTTTACTGATGTAGGTGTCACTGTCTTTAGAAGAAGTGATGATTCAATAGCATTTAAGGGTGTGTTAGAGGGTCAGCTATACTTGGTAGATTTTGATAGAGCTGAACTCGACACATGCTTAATTGCTAAGACTAACATGGGTTGGCTCTGGCACCGCCGTCTAGCCCATGTTGGAATGAAGAATCTTCATAAGCTTCTAAAGGGAGAGCACATTTTAGGACTAACCAATGTTCATTTTGAGAAAGACAGGATTTGTAGCGCATGCCAAGCCGGGAAGCAAGTTGGCACTCATCATCCACACAAGAACATCATGACTAGTGACAGGCCACTGGAGCTCCTACACATGGACCTATTCGGCCCGATCGCTTACATAAGCATCGGCGGGAGTAAGTACTGTCTAGTTATTGTGGATGATTATTCTCGCTTCACTTGGGTATTCTTTTTGCAGGAAAAATCTCAAACCCAAGAGACCTTAAAGGGATTCTTGAGACGAGCTCAAAATGAGTTCGACTTAAGGATCAAGAAAATAAGAAGCGACAACGGGACGGAGTTCAAGAACTCTCAAATAGAAAGCTTCCTTAAGGAAGAGGGCATCAAGCATGAGTTCTCCTCTCCCTACACCCCACAACAAAATGGTGTAGTGGAGAGGAAGAATCGAACTTTATTGGATATGGCAAGAACCATGCTTGATGAGTACAAGACATCGGATCGGTTTTGGGCCGAGGCGGTCAACACCGCTTGCTACGCCATCAACCGGTTGTATCTACACCGAATCCTCAAGAAGACATCATATGAACTCCTAACCGGTAAAAAGCCCAACATTTCATATTTTAGAGTCTTTGGTAGCAAATGCTTCATTCTTGTTAAAAGAGGTAGAAAATCTAAATTTGCTCCAAAAACTGTAGAAGGCTTTTTACTTGGTTATGACTCAAACACAAGGGCATATAGGGTCTTTAACAAGTCCACTGGACTAGTTGAAGTCTCATGTGACGTTGTGTTTGATGAAACTAACGGCTCTCAAGTAGAGCAAGTTGATCTTGATGAAATAGGTGATGAAGAGGCTCCGTGCATAGCGCTAAGGAACATGTCCATTGGGGATGTGTGTCCTAAGGAATCCGAAGAGCCTCCAAATGCACAAGATCAACCATCCTCATCCACGCAAGCATCTCCACCAACCCAAAATGAGGACGAGGCTCAAGTTGATGAAGGAGAAGATCAAAGAGATAAGCCACCTCAAGATGACGGCAATGATCAAGGGGGAGATGCAAATGATCAAGACAAGGAGGATGAACAACCAAGGCCGCCACACCCAAGAGTCCATCAAGCAATCCAACGAGATCACCCCATCGACACCATCCTCGGCGACATTCATAAGGGGGTAACCACTCGATCTCGGGTTGCACATTTTTGTGAGCATTACTCTTTTGTTTCCTCTATTGAGCCACACAGGATAGAGGAAGCACTTCAAGATTCGGATTGGGTGATGGCGATGCAAGAGGAGCTCAACAACTTCACGAGGAACGAGGTATGGCATTTAGTTCCACGTCCTAACCAAAATGTTGTAGGAACCAAGTGGGTCTTCCACAACAAACAAGACGAGCATGGTGTGGTGACTAGGAACAAACTCGACTTGTGGCCAAGGAATACTCCCAAGTCGAAGGTTTGGATTTCGGTGAAACCTACGCACCCGTAGCTAGGCTTGAGTCAATTCGCATATTATTAGCCTATGCTACTTACCATGGCTTCAAGCTTTACCAAATGGACGTGAAGAGTGCCTTCCTCAACGGACCAATCAAGGAGGAGGTCTATGTTGAGCAACCTCTCGGCTTTGAAGATAGTAAGTACCCTAACCATGTTTATAGGCTCTCTAAGGCGCTTTATGGGCTCAAGCAAGCCCCAAGAGCATGGTATGAATGCCTTAGAGATTTCCTTATTGCTAATGGCTTAAAAGTCGGAAAGGCCGATCCTACCTTATTCACTAAAACTCTTGACAATGATTTGTTTGTATGCCAAATTTATGTTGATGATATCATATTTGGGTCTACTAACGAATCTACATGTGAAGAATTTAGTAGGATCATGACACAGAAATTCGAGATGTCTATGATGGGGGAGTTGAAGTATTTTCTAGGATTCCATGTCAAGCAACTCCAAGAGGGCACCTTCATTAGCCAAAGCAAGTATACTCAAGACATTCTAAGCAAGTTTGGAATGCAGGATGCCAAGCCCATCAAGACACCCATGGGAACAAATGGGCATCTCGACCTCGACACGGGAGGTAAGTCCGTGGATCAAAAGGTATACCGATCGATGATTGGTTCATTGCTTTATTTATGTGCATCTCGACCGGACATTATGTTTTCCGTATGCATGTGTGCAAGATTCCAATCCAACCCTAAGGAATCCCACCTTACGGCCGTAAAACGAATCTTGAGATATTTGGCTTATACTCCTAAGTTTGGGCTTTGGTACCCTAGGGGATCCACATTTGATTTGATTGGTTATTCGGATGCCGATTGGGCGGGGTGCAAAATCAATAGGAAGAGCACATCGGGGACTTGCCAGTTCTTGGGAAGATCCTTGGTGTCTTGGGCTTCAAAGAAGCAAAATTCGGTCGCTCTTTCTACCGCCGAAGCCGAGTATATTGCCGTAGGCCATTGTTGCGCACAATTGCTTTGGATGAGGCAAACCCTGCGGGACTATGGTTACAAATTAACCAAAGTTCCTCTTCTATGTGATAATGAGAGTGCTATCCGCATGGCGGATAATCCCGTTGAGCATAGCCGCACTAAGCACATAGCCATTCGGTATCATTTTCTTCGGGATCACCAACAAAAGGGGGATATTGAGATTTCATACATTAACACTAAAGATCAATTAGCCGATATCTTTACCAAGCCACTTGATGAACAACCTTTTACCAAACTTAGGCATGAGCTCAATATTCTTGATTCTAGGAATTTCTTTTGCTAAACTTGCACAAATAAGTATACCTTTGATCATGTCTCTTTGATATATGCTATGACTAATGTTTTTTCAAGTGTATTTCAAACCAAGTCATAGGTATATTGAAAGGGAATTGGAGTCTTCGGCGAAGACAAAGGCTTCCACTCCACTCTACTACTCATCCTTCGCCGTCTCTCCGCATCACTCTCTATCTTTGGTATAATCTTTACTCATATGTTTTATTTATGACCAAAGGGGGAGAAAGTACTTCAAAGGGCCTATATTTCATTCCAAGTATCCGTTTTTGGCGTTTCATGCCAAAGGGGGAGAAAGTATTCGCCCAAAGCAAAAGGACCGCACCACCACCCTAATTTCAATTAATGATTTTTCAATTGGTAAATTTCAAATTGGTATCTCTTTGTGTTCTAAAGGGGGAGCAAGTAGTATTTTCAAAAACTTGATATCTTAAAACACTCTTGAACACTAAGAGGAGAATTTATTTGAGGGGGAGTTTTTGTTTAGTCAAAGGATAAGCATTTGGATCAAGGGGAGAATTTCAAATCTTAAAAATGCTTCTCAAATCTTATTCATTTGCCTTTGACTATCTTGCAAAAGGATTTTGAAAAGAATTTACAAAAGAGTTTGCAAAAACAAAAATTGTGGTGCAAGCGTGGTCCAATATGTTAAAAACAAAGAAACAATCCATGCACATCTAGTAAGTAACATTTATTGGCTCAATTCCAAGCAACCTTTGCACTTACATTATGCAAACTAGTTCAATTATGCACTTTTATATTTGCTTTGGTTTGTGTTGGCATCAATCACCAAAAAAGGGGGAGATTGAAAGGGAATTAGGCTTACACCTAGTTCCTAAATAATTTTGGTGGTTAAATTGCCCAACACAAATAATTGGACTAACTAGTTTGCTCTAGTGTACAAGTTATACAGGTGCCAAAGGCTCACACTTAGCCAATAAAAGGACCAAGTATTGGGTTCAAACAAAGGAGCAAGAGCCAACCGAAGGCACCTCTGGTCTGGCGCACCGGACTGTCCGGTGGGCCACCGGACATGTCCGGTGCACCAGAGGACTCCGACTTCAAACTCCTCGCCTTCGAGAATTCTCGGAAGCCGGCGCGCTATAATTCACCGGACTGTCCGGTGTACACCGGACATGTCCGGTGCTCCAAGGAAGAGCGGCCTCCGGAACTCGCCAGCCTCGGGATTTCGTTGAAGCAGCTCCGCTATAATTCACCGGACTGTCCGGTGTACACCGGACTGTCCGGTGTAACAGCGGGGTAACGGCTATTTCGGCGCCAACGGCTACCTGCGACGCATTAAATGCGCGCGCTGCGCGCGCTGAGGTCAGGCACGCCATGGCGCACCGGACAATCTACAGTGCATGTCCGGTGCGCCACCGGACATCCAGGCGGGCCCAGAAGTCAGAGCTCCAACGGTCGACCCCAACGGCTTTTGGTGACGTGGCTGTCGCACCGGACATGTCCGGTGTGCACCGAACTGTCCGGTGCGCCATCGAACAGACAACCTCACCAAACGGCTAGTTTGGTGGTTGGGGCTATAAATACCCCAACCACCCCACCATTCATTGCATCCAAGTTTTCCACTTCCCAACTACTTACAAGAGCTTTAGCATTCAATTCTAGACACACCAAAGAGATCAAATCCTCTCCAAATTCCACACAAAGCTTTAGTGACTAGTGAGAGAGATTTGCTTGTGTTCTTTCGAGCTCTTACGCTTGGATTGCTTTCTTCTTTCTTGATTCTTTCTTGCGATCAAAACTCACTTGTAATTGAGGCAAGAGACACCAATCTTGTGGTGGTCCTTGTGGGAACTTTGTGTTCCAAGTGATTGAGAAGAGAAAGCTCACTCGATCCGTGGGATCGTTTGAGAGAGGGTAAGGGTTGAAAGAGACCCGGCCTTTGTGGCCTCCTCAACGGGGAGTAGGTTTGAGAGAACCGAACCTCGGTAAAACAAATCCGCGTGTCTCACTTCATTATTCTCTTGCGATTTGTTTTGCACCCTCTCTCTCGCAGACTCTATTATATTTCTAACGCTAACCCGGTTTGTAGTTGTGATTATTTTTGAGAATTTCAGTTTCGCCCTATTCACCCCCCCCTCTAGGCGACTTTCAACAACGGCACCCAGTTCACCGGCAGAAAGTTCCTGGACTTCTTCGAGGATCACCACATCCGGGTGGACTGGGCAGCCGTGGCTCACCCCATGACGAATGGGCAAGTAGAGCGTGCCAACGACATGATTCTACAAGGGCTCAAGCCTCGGATCTACAACGACCTCAACAAGTTCGGCAAGCGATGGATGAAGGAACTCCCCTCGGTGGTCTGGAGCCTGAGGACAACGCCGAGCCGAGCCACGGGCTTCACGCCGTTCTTTCTAGTCTATGGGGCCGAGGCCATCTTGCCCACAGACTTAGAATACGGTTCCCCGAGGACGAGGGCCTACGCTGACCAAAGCAACCAAGCTAGTCGAGAAGACTCGCTGGACCAGCTGGAAGAGGCTCGGGACATGGCCTTACTACACTCGGCGCGGTACCAGCAGTCCCTGCGACGCTACCACGCCCGAGGGGTCCGGTCCCGAGACCTCCAGGTGGGTGACCTGGTGCTTCGGCTGCAACAGGACGCCCGAGGGCGGCACAAGCTCACGCCTCCCTGGGAAGGGCCGTTCGTCATCGCCAAAGTTCTGAAGCCCGGAACGTACAAGCTGGCCAACAGTCAAGGCGAGGTCTACAACAACGCTTGGAACATCCAACAGCTACGTCGCTTCTACCCTTAATATGCTTTCAAGTTGTTCATATACCTCGCTCCCACGCAAAGTTTAGTCGTCAAGGAAGGGTCAGCCTTGCCTCGGCAAAGCCCGACCCTCCCTCGGGGGCTAAAAGGGGGGAACCCCCTCTGCGTCGAAATTTTTCCTCGAAAAAGATCCTTTCTGCCAGAATGTCTTTCGTGCTTTTCGACTACTTCGAAAGTGGATCCTAAAAACGACGGAGTACACGTAAGCAGCCAAGGCTGACCGAGCCGAGGGACTCCTACGTCTCCGGGATACGGATACCTCACTCATCACCTTCTGCGATATGTAACTTGCGTTCGGATAAGTGATTCCGCGGACCGAACAAGTCTTCACGCTCGAAAGCTCCTCTGCCGAAGCGATTCTTCGGGCCTTCTCGACTGCGTCGGTGGCAGAACCCTATGGACGGGCAAGGGTGCGCGTAAGCGGCAAGGTCGACCGAGCCGAGGGATTCCTACACCTCCAGGATACAGATACCTCACTCATCACCTTCCGTGAAAAGCAACTCTCGCTCGCACAAGACAATTCTGTTACCGACGAAAAAGTCCATATACTCGAAACAAGAGGAAAAGAAGCGCAGCTTTACAACACGGCGAGGATGTGTTTGGGCCTCGGCGGCCGCAGAAAACACACGCTACAAGATAATCCGATCCTGCAGGCTCAGATCTTGACGGTTGAAGGGAGCAGCAGCACCCTCGGCGTCAACTACACCTTCGGCGAGGTCCAGCCTAGCCTCGGACGGCGACGCGGTCCGAGGATCTCCACTCTGAAGGAAGACTTCATCATCACGCCCGGGCCATCGCCGCCAGGGTCTCCTCCAAGAATCCGGCTCGAGCAGGCGGCTCGGCCGATCACCCCGAGGCCTCGGCCAGCTGTCCCCCAAAGACATCAGCCCGGCCCGAGGCCTCGGCAGATCAACTCCGGCGTCGGTCCCGCTAACGGACGACTCGGCCAGGCTCCGGCCGACCAAGTCTTCTTTTCGAGCCAACTCTGCCTCTGTCCGTGCTGACACCGCTACCCCTAGCTTCGGCTCATCGAAGAGCGGCCGAGGGGTCCCTTTAACTAAGCAAGAGAAGCCTCGGATAGCAAGGCCGACCGAGCCGAGGGACTCCTACGCCTCCGGGATACGGATACCTCACTCGTCACCTTTGCACGGGGCGACTCACGCTTGGTGAAGCGGTTCAGACAACCAACAGGCGAGTTTTAGTGCTCGAAAGTGAGGAAAAAACATGGCTCCATGCCAAAAATACATACATGTTTAGGCCTCGACAGCCACAATGAACAAAAACACCGGCATTCAAGGTGCCATTACAAACGGAACTCCGGTTCCACCTCCGCAGGTATGAACAACCCCACTCGATTGGGGGGCCTACGGAGCAACGGAAGACCGACGAACGGCTCACCGTCGCCCGCTCCAGCAGCGACGACGATGACGACTTCTGCTCCGGGGGGCCGAACAGCAGCAGCGATGACCTCAGGGCGGATGCTGCTGCCATGAGGCCCTCGCCCGTGCCCAAACTCGTGAGGCAAGAACAGGCAGAAGGCCGTAGAGTTGGAGGTCGGTCCGTGGGCGGCCCCGACTATCTCGTCGGCGGAAGAACCTCTTCCAGCTGCCGTGGCGGAAGGCGGCGCCGGGAGCGGGTCCGAGAGCCAGGCACGCGGTAGCTGCCAGCGCCACGAACGGCGAACGCCCTTCTCCCTGATCACTGAGGGAAGAAGCGGGCCACCGCCCACGCAGGGGCCGACCCCAACTCGGCACACTCCCCTCCCCAGCACTGATGATGAAAATCCTTGAGGCTGAGGGAGGGGCAGAGGCCGCAGCCCGGCTTGCTTTCCCCCGCCATCGAACTGGAGGTCGCCGTCTTGGGTGACCACCGGCGGAGGGGTGCAGCCGGGCTGCATGATGAAAATCCTTGAAGCCGAACGATGGCTGAAAGGTACCAACTCCCACGGAGTTGCGTTCCTCCAACGACAAGGCGGAAGGACTGCGGGTGTCCCCCATCCGGGGGCTCAGAAGGTGGAAAGACACGATGCATAAGGGAGTGCGAAGACATGGTCGCCTTTCAAGGGGGTCACCCTCCTTTTAAAGGCGACTCTCCCTACTTGCGTCCCCAGCTGTCGTGGCCTGAGTCTTCTCCAACACGCTCCAAGGTCCTCCCCCTACGGCGCGGGGGCTGGGTCCCACACGTCATGCAAACTGGCCCAGAGCAGAAGAAGCCAAACCGCCGCGTGCGGTGCATGCAACCGCCCAGCGGTTACGAGCATTCCTCCACTTTCACCCAGGCCAGCGGGCGAAAGGGCGGGCAGCCATGCAACCGCGCCAAGTGGGCGCGCCCCTCCGACTTCCAACGCACCCAACATGGGGGCCCACACCCACGCGTCATGCAACCGGCGCACCGGTCGCTACGTGCAAGCGACTGCACCGCCACTCGCACCACTGCCCCGCCTCCTCGACTGCGGAACCAGTACCGCGACTCGAGGCAACCCTGCGTACGACCCAACAGTGCCAGCCAGGCGTGACGGTCAATGCGGCCAAAAATGGGCCGGCAGTAATGGTGGTGGCAGGCGGGCGGGAGCAGCGGTCACGTCGTCAGCCAAGCTTACGTCCCATCCTGGGGCAGTGAGAGAGCCCTCTCTCACGGCGTGAAGACGGCGCGCCCGTGTTCCGTCCCTCGAACGGCTCGCGCACACGCAACGGCCGCCCCGCGAACCACTTGCCCCGTCGCATTAACTCCGCGGCAGGCGGCGCCTCTGGCAGGGGAAGCGAGCGACGCTTCGCCTTCGCCATAATGACCGCGTCCAAAAAGGTATGCCACGTCATTCGATTTCGTATCCTTTTCATTTTACTCTTTCTCTCTCTTACAACAGGGACCGGGAAAGGGGGATACCCTGAAAAGGATCCTTCTCCATGAAGGAAACAGGCTCCGAGCCTCCCTACTGATCAGAGGTTCGAAGGCTGGCCCCTCGGAGGGGTTCAACAGCCGCCTTAGAGCGCGTGGGCTCCACACCCACTACTGGTCAGAGGTTCGAAGGCCGGCCCCTCGGAAGGGTTCAACGGCTGCCTCAGGCCACTCGGGCTCCGCGCCCACTACTGATCAGGGGTTCGAAGGCTGGCCCTCGAAGGGTTCACAGCCGCCTCAGACACAGAGCGAGGGATGACCCTGGGTACGTTCGATACATAACCGAGGCTCGGGCTACGCTCCCAAGGTACCCTATGACATTTCCGAGACCAGCGGGAACGATCTTGTAACGGAATCCCATCAGAGGGAGGCATCGAGCCCTCGGACCCCGTCGACAGGGGACCAGGTCTGGCAGATCACCCGCAGGTACTTTTGGGCGCGCCTCTGGGCCTCTAGCCGACCCCTAACAAATGGGGCACGGGCGTCCACTCGGATTACCTGCCAGCAGCTCACCGGAGACACCATGTTCGGCGCCCTCCGAGGGCATCATGGCGCTCTCCCCCCTCCTCCTTGCGGAAAGGCGACGCAGGGGCGTATTTAAAAAAGTCGAGTCTGTCCCTGATCGTCCTCTCGCCCTGTGTAGAGGCTCGGGGGCTGCTCTCGCAAACCCGGCTCCGGCCAAACCGTTGACAACGTCAACATACTAGCCCGAGAACTTGGAACCCGACCATGCACCCGGGCTACGGCCAGCTCGCATGAGGGAACGACCAGACCAGCCGAAGCATTACGCGAGGCATTAAGACCTCAGAGGAGTCAAACCACTCCTCCGAGACCTCGGGGGCTACACCCGATGGGTGCGCTCACGCGCACCCACCAGAACAAAACGCAACCGAGAAAGGCTGGTCCCCTTGCAAAAAAGTGCGAAGAAAGCCTCCAAGCGAGTATTAACACTCCCTTCGAGGCTCAGGAGCTACTGTCGGGGACCATAATTAGGGGTACCCTCAAGGCTCCTAATTCTCAGCTGGTAACCCCCATCAGCATAAAGCTGCAAAGGCCTGATGGGTGCGACTAAGTCAGGGATCGGTCCATTCGAGGGACTCGATCACGCCTCGCCCGAGCCCAGCCTCGGGCAAGGGCAGCCGACCCCGGAGGATCTCCGTCTCGCCCGAGGCCCCCTCCAGCGACGAACATACTTCCGGCTCGCCCGAGGCCCAGTCTTCGCCAAGAAGCAACCCTGGCCAAATCGCCACGCCAACCGACCAAATCACAGGGGCATTTAAATGCAAAGGTGGCCTGACACCTTTATCCTGACGCACGTCCTCCAGTCGACAGAGCCGAAGTGACGCAGTCACTTCGCCGCTCCACTGACCAGCCTGACAGAAGGACAGTGCCGCCTGCGCCGCTCCGACTGCTGTGCCACTCGACAGAGTGAGGCTGACAGGCAGTCAGGCCCGGCCTCAGGCACCATAGGAAACTCCGCTCCGCCCGACCCAGGGCTCGGACTCGGGCTCAGCCCCGGAAGACGGCGAACTCCGCTCCGCCCGACCCAGGGCTCGGACTCGGGCTCAGCCCCGGAAGACGGCGAACTCCGCTCCGCCCGACCCAGGGCTCGGACTTGGGCTCAATCCCGGAAGACGGCGAACTCCGCTCCGCCCGACCCAGGGCTCGGACTTGGGCTCAGCCCCGGAAGATGGCGAGCTCCGATCCGCTCGACCCCAGGGCTCGGACTCGGGCTCAGCCCCAGAAGACGACGAACTCCGCTTCGCCCGACCCCAGGGCTCGGACTCAGCCCTGGCTTCAGCCCACGGTCTCCGCCTCGCCCGACCCGGGGGCTCGGACTCGACCTCGGCCACGGAAGACAGACTCGACCTCGACCTCCGAGGAGCCTCCACATCGCCCAACCTAGGGCGCGGACCGACCACGTCAACAGGAGGCGCCATCATTACCCTACCCCAAGCTGACTCAGGCTACGGGGAACAAGACCGGTGTCCCATCTGGCTCGCTCCGCCAGACAAGTAATGATGGCACCTCGCACGCTCTATGACGACGGCGGCTCTCAGCCCCCTTACGGAAGCAAGAAGGCGTCAGCAAGGACTCGACAGCCCCGACAGCTGTCCTTCCGCCAGGCTCCAGCGCTCCTCCGACGGCCACGACACCACACGAACCGGGTGCCAAAACCTCTCCGGCTGCCACGACGGCATGTACTTAGGGCGCTAGCTCTCCTCCGCTAGACACGTAGCACTCTGCTACACCCCCTATTGTACACCTGGATCCTCTCCTTACGCCTATAAAAGGAAGGACCAGGGCCCTCTTACAGAGGGTTGGCCGCGCGGGGAAGAGGACGGGACTGGCGCTCGTGTGAGGCTGCTCGCTCCCTCCCGCGTGGAACGCTTGTAACCCCCTACTGCAAGCGCACCCGACCTGGGCGCGGGACGAACACGAAGGCCGCGGGATTTCCACCTCTCTCACGCCTTCTTGCCCCCTTCGCGCTCGGCCTCGCGCCGACCCATCTGGGCTGGGGCACGCGGCGACATTCTCACTCGTCGGCCCAGGGACCCCCCCGGTCTCGAAACGCCGACAGTTATATATGCCCTAACATGTTCAACTAGTCAGTTGCCCATACATTGCCCCGGTTCCTATATGTCATATAAGTAGACTTTGTTTTAATAAAACATAAAATTATGTGTGTTCTATTGGTTAGGTAGGTATAAATATGGAGCCAACAAACTAGATTCAAACTCTATTTATGTATAATTTTACTTTATTTTTGCATTAATTGAAACTTTATGAAAAACCAAACACACGTAACTTTAATCAAGTTTGTTTTTTTAAAAGGTTAACATCGACTATGAGTCCAAAAATATGTTCAATATGTGTTTATATTACACTCTTCGGGTTTTAAAGTATAGCTACTTTGACTTTATTAAAAATGGAACAACTCGATCTGACTTTGATCATTTTTTAAGAAAACATAGGCTAGCATCGACACTGAGCCCCAAAAGATAATATCGGCACATATATTTTGTAAAGAACCTAATAAAATTAATTTGATGTTTTACATATTTTTATAAATTTAGTCAAGGTTAGTGAAGATTGATAACAAAAATAAAGTAAACTAGGATTTATAGCGAAGAGAGTATCTTACTAACCGCTTATTACACGTACGTATATTGTTCGCGATCAGCTATATGAATCTACTTACATTGCATGTGTAGTAGTTGTGCACAATGTATTGAGGTTATCCACACTCGTCCTACTCTAAATTTCTACTTAAAAAATTATGTCCTAGTCATGAACATTTTGAATTACAGTTCGCAATCTACCGCATTCATAACTATTCTATATCTCAACCCTATACAAACCACCACATTTTTTATCAATATTTTTTCACATCACTATTGCCAGTGAGCTTGTTCAAGCTTGTGAGTCCGTACCACGATAAATCTAGCATTTCAACACTTCTACGACACAATAGCGTGGATCATAGGATAAACGACTCCACCAGTTTTTTTTGCCAACTTTTTTACATTTTGATCCTTTTCACTAAAGATTCTCACATATATGCCCTTTCAGTTTGATTTTAAAAAATGGACTCTTATCTCGGCGCCAATATTATTGACGCCGAGGTTAGACGTTTCGGCGCCAAAATAAATGACACCGAGATCTCTGTTCAAAATAAATAAGAGCCATGTCGTCGTCTGGAACAGAGATCTCGACGCTATTTATTTTGTCACCGGAACGTGTAACCTCGGTGACAATAATGATGGCCCCGAGGTAAGGGTCTATTTTCTGAAATCAAAACAAAAAGGGCATATATGTGAGAATCTTTCGTAAAAAGAGCTAAAATACAAAAAAGATGGGAAGATGTCAGAGGTAATCTTCAGCCGGGTGGCAGAAAGCACCTGCGTAATCCTAAGAATAAGGGGGCTGCCTAGGGTTAGCCTGAGGAGATGGTGGAACACAAGAACATACAAGGATTTAGAGTGGTTTGGGCTGCCAGAGCGTAATACCCTACGCCCACTTAGGAGTTGTATTGCTGAGAGCTTGTGAGCTGTGAGTGTGAGAGGGTTTGAGTTTCTTTATAGTTCAAGGGGAAGGGTGCTGAGCCCTGACAAGTGGGACTAGTGATCTAGTATTGAATATGTACAACATGAAGCCTTGCGTACTGCGGCGGACAGAGATTTTCTCCCTTGGCCACCGTGTGGATCTTCCTGTCGGCTCAAGTCGGCTATAGCGGGGAGTCTGGTATGCTAACGTATGCAGGGGGCAGCCATGCTGACACATGCATGAGTTAATGTGATAGACGCAAGCTGCCACCTCTGGTCGGCGCTGCAGTGAGTGCACTACCCGAGCCAACGGTCGTTGATGATGGCGCTGCCCATGCGCGCGGCGCTGAGACACAACTGTTGCCTCTGTAACACACAGGTTACTGTGCAAGCATGCGCCTGGTGCTGCGACATGACCGCCCGCCTCGGTAATGCGCGGAGCGGTCATTCGGGCCTGTGCAGTCGACAAAAGCCTGCCATACTTGAGAACAACAATGTGTGCCTCAGCCGCCTGCATTGAATGTGGGTGGGTGGCTTGCTTCTAGTCGAAGGCTTGTGCCACACGTCCACGGGCCACGTCGCGACATCGGACCCCTATCCGAGCGGAGAATTGGGACCAAGAGTGCATGCTGGCTTGAAGTTTTGGGCCCCTTGTTAGGGGTACGAATGTCAGATGGGGAGGTTCGGGACCCTCGTGTAGGGTCTGGACAGCACACATGGAGGTCCAGGACCCGCTCATGGGTGTCCGGATCACATACGTCGGGTCTGGGTCCGACCTGCGGTGTTCGGACTCAATAGCACTAGTACCTGAGCATTTTTGCCTCTAGGCCACGTGGCGATACCGGACCTGTCCTCGAGCGGGGACCAGCTGTCCCGAGGCCAGTGGTCCTGTCAGACCAGCTGCTCAGTTTCTCAGTACACGGTTACGAGTAATCATACAAGTATCTCCCTTGATACAGTAGGAGATGATACCCGAGTTATAGGTACCGATAGAAGGTATATAAAATAATATTCTGTTAGATTATAAACAAAATTTAGAGGGCAAAGAGAAGCAATTCTAATTAACACTTTGTTGTCTTAAAATTACTAGATCGCAAGTTGGCATGGGTTAATAGAATTGTAACTCCAATTTTGTATGTTTCAAGTTTATTTTTCTCAGTATACACAAAATGGCATTTTATTTTATGTGGTAGCTAGCTGCATGAGATCAATGTTTCTTTACCAATTGGGCATTAATGCACACGCCAGACCTAATAATTGAACAAAGAAGAAACACGCACCACACACTTCTAGAAGGTATGGGTTCCCCTGTTTTGCTTGACTCGGAGGAGGACATAAAAGAGAACCTTAATTTGGCTATTGTTAATAATAATGTAGTTTCCGTCTGTCTGATGCACAGGAAGGACGACATGACCAGCAGGCCAGATTTCGATCGGGTCTTTAGTTCGCGTACGTCTTCTAGAAGCTTTGGTGTCTTGCTCGTTACGAGTGTGATGCATGCAGTGCAGCCACGTTTTGTTCCTTGTAGAGTACCTATTCTTGTGAAGTTTATAGTGACAAATACCACGGTTCCTTGCAGAGTTGGCGAGCCATTTTTGTGCTGCCTCTCCTTTTCGTACCTAAATTCACGTGCAATCCTTCACTCGATCGCGCCATCAACCCTGACGAAAATACGATCTCTCGGAAAACGACGACGGAACGAGGGCCGTAAGTTGTGTACATGCGTACCTATTCCCTTGGTACAAAAATGCAACCGGTAACAAGTGTTCTTTAGATTATTAAAACTATTTTTCAAGTCTCCACGGAACTGTACATCAACAGTGCATTTTTTGTCGGGTACTTTTTATTAAACACTTCGCAAAGGCTTTCCCGAGTACAGTATGATACTTAGCAAAGAAAAATCGCCGTATTAATGTATTCAGTTTTATTAATGTATCCAGTTTTATTAGTTACAGCTCACACGTCATCCTTGCGACAAATAACTGGTTCAGAGTGCTTGACTCACACAACGCACACAACAATTCACGTATCTCGTCTCCTCTCACCTTATGGTTGCCGCACAACGCTATTCATTTGCATATCGCTTCAAACAAGTTTACCACACGGGACCTATGATTGTGTCCATGTCTGTTAGAAAGGAGCTTTCCAAAGTTGAAATTACTTAAGAATTATTTAAGGTATCAAATGTCGCAAGGAAGATTAAATAATTTCACTATTTTATGTATCGAGAAGATATTATTGATAAAATTGATATTTATATCGTCACCAATAACTTCACATCGATACATGGTAGAAGAATTTTTTAATGTAACCACGTATTATGTAGTTTTTAAGTGGAGATAAATAATTGTATATATATTTGAATATTTATTAGCAACATATGTTATATATATTATAATAATAAGGACCCCCTATTTTAAGTCTTGCTCTGGAGCCCGATTTGTCAGGATTGGTCCTGGGAACTAGCTACAGTACCGGATTCCCAATAGATACTTGACATCTAGGACTAAATGCCTCAATCTTTAGTCTCGGTTGCAATGATCGGTACTACAGAGAGACCTTTAGTACCATTTTTGGCTATAACGAGTACCTAAGCATAACCTTTTAGTATCGGGCTTCGCTATAACTGGTTGTAGCAAAAAAAAAACGGTACTATTTTTGAATATAGCCGACTCTAAAATTTAGTCCATGGGCTTCACTCCATAATGGATAACATTCATAACATACATACAATATAAAACCAACATAGTCCATAAGATTTATCACATTATATATCATGACCTAGAGCTCACAATCACTCCATAGTTCAAAACTCAGAGTTCACATTCACTATATTGTTCACATCATTCGACACCCACACAATATCATCTAGCTATAATCGTCAACGTAAGTCAAAATAAAGGTTTTAGCTTTAGATTTCACTAACGTCATGAATATATGACGAGCTTCCCAATCTTCTTTTAGTATTTTGATACCATGGTGAAGTACTTTGCCTATGAAACCACACTCTATAAGTTTTTAGTACACTTCTCTATATTCATTGGACCATTAAAATTATCATATGATATTTTGCTGTCTTCTTATAGCAACCTAGAAAATTGTTGATCAATGCTTGATTTTGCGTTGGTGTGTGTGACGTCTTCAACATCTTTATGTTTGTTGGTGGAGCAGTTGGGATGACTTTAGTTAGGATAACTTCAGTTGGCATGACTTCAACAGGAGAATCCATCTTGTGTGAGCCAACTTAACTCAAAGTGAAACCTTTTCTTGTTAAGCTTTGAAGGATTTCCGGTGTTTAGTAATAGAGGTGTACGGTCAGAAATATATGTATTTAGGGCTAAAGGAATTGAGTATTTAAGATCCCACTCAATACTCATAATGATCATGCCTAGCTTTTCGATCAAAAGGTCGGTACATGCATACAACTAGACCAAGTATATTTTCTCCTATATAACTCTAGCACCCTTAATTCTAGTTTATTTATGATAACATTAAAGAGTGTCAACCATCTGTAACTATAATTTGTATCACTCTTCTCATTTGGGTGACAATTATATTGTAATGACCTCCGATGAGAATGGGTAAAGTTTTTGAATTGCAAGCTTAAACTAGCTCAGTTAAAATTGCTCTTTATGTTTATTCTAAGTTGCATCATAGACTGCCATAAGTATCCACTCTAAACCACCCTTCCTATTTTTAAGCTTATACTTCATTTAGAAATTGCCATGGAAGATAGCTCCTATATCATATGTGTCAAGGTCGATGACACCCATAAGGATTCCCCCTAACCTTCCTCTAAGTGCAACATAGATCTAGAAGTTCTTCTGAGCACTAAGATTATTTAGATGCACATCTATGAATTTTGCTCTTGCTATTTCTAGAACTACTATAAAATCTTGCCCCTCAGTATTACATTAGCGAAACTTAGCCAAGTCCTGAAGACCTCTTCTATTCTAGAAAATATCTTTTAGGGCTAGTTTGGGAACCCCGTTTCCCCACGGGATTTTCATTTTTCCAAGGGAAATTAGTTCATTTTCCCATGAGAAAATAGGAATCCCTTGGGAAAATGTAGTTCCCAAACTAGCTCTTATATGAATAAACGTTAATGTTTTGATTTCAACTTGCTTCCATTTTTTCCTACCAACCGAGGTGGTGGAGTTTTTCCTACACGACCCTAGTTTTAAATCCCATTCATCAGGACCAAAATCCTCATCCAACAGGTCCTTCATCATTTCACCATTTAGGTGACTGACGTCTAGGCCATCCATACCACTATCACGGGCAGAAGCCTGACCATTATTCTCTTCAAGAGGCGGTGAACAAATTTTCCCTACTGGATGGTGGAGTTTGTTCCAACCTCTGAAATTCTACTTGTTTTAGACATTTAATTCCTGAACTAGGTGTGTCCTCTAAAGAAATACCCAATGAACTAATATTTTTAGCAATACAAAAACCTAGAAAGGGTAAAAGTGGAGTACCTTTCTTAGTTTCAAGATTCTTCCATGCTTTCAGTTGTTGAGCCTTCTCCATAGAATCATGATCTATAAAGAATGTTATCTTCTGAGGGTTCTGCAAATGGGTGTTATAATAGTTGATCGCTTGCTCAGTTTTATTTGAGCCAACTTCTACTTCATAGTCTAAATGTGTATCATAATGCCACCTTGTTATGCCCCCTCATCTGAATTTGTAACAGCATCCTCCACAGGGACATCTTCTACAATAGCCACAATATGCATGTTATCATTGTATTCTCCATCGTCAACCACCTTATCAGCAATAACCAATGTTTAAAATAGCTGGATATAGCTGCCGCTATATCCGGATATAGCTGCTGGAGAAGGGTGGGGATAGGATATTCACATTTTAGCGCTAAACAGATAGAGACGCTAATATCCGCTATTAGCCGGCTAAAACAGCTAAACCGGCTATAATTTAGCGCGCTAAATTCACGTTTGGAAGCAGACGTGGGCCGATTCGGCGAATGAATTTTGGGCCCAAAAAACAACACAGCCGAGCACTAAAAAGTAAAAACCCTAGCGGCGGTTGTGTTGCTGCTCCTGCACTCGTCCTCTCGAGCAGCCGTCGGCGGCTAGACAGGTGTGCGCCGCTGCCAAGCCAAGGTCACGGGCGCCGTCACAGGCCGCAGAGCTCAAGAACGCCGGGGCACATCGCAGGGGGTGGGCGGCGCCACCGCGCCACTGATCTCGCCAGTCTCCAGTTTGGAACTGATGAGTCATCGATCGTGTGGCATGCAGGTTTCCTGAGCATCGACTGTGGCCTGGACGCCGAATCCAGCGGGTACACGGACAAGGTCACCGACATCATGTACATCTCCGACGGCTCCTACGTCGACGCTGGCGAGAATCACAGGATAGCGCCCGACACTCTCCACTGCAGACTGTCGTGTGTCGTGCCCGTGCTCCACTGCAGAGTGCAGAGTGCAGACTGCTGTCATGCCCGTGCTGCATGCTCCACAACCTCCAATGGTGAGTACATGTCGTGCTGCCGTGCTGCGTGCTCCACGGCGCGAGCTCCACTGCAGACTGTTGCCGTGCTACGAGCTCCACAACCACCGCGCCACTGATCTCACAGTCATACTACTGCCTTGCCGTTCTGCAGTGTTTACGTCACTAAGTCCACAACCTCCAGTCTGCTCCAGCAAGGTGGCAAGGCGGCAACTCAGGTCATCAGGTGGCCATTTCATCCACAGCCCCAAGCAGACAACAGCCATGTCGTCCCAACCTGATCCACAGCAACAAGGAGGCAAGTTCTCTGAGATTTGAAGCCATTATTCATTTTTGAACTAAGCTAGTTTACATTTGTGATGAAGCTACTTTTCATTGGTCAATCTCTGCTAGCTGATTATAATCTCTGCTTCAAGTGTAAATTGTAAACTCTGCTTCAGTTACTATACTTTGTAATTCTTTTTTTGTACATACTACATAGGTGAACCATCAAGTGTAAACTCTGCTTCAGTTACTCAAAAAACATCAAATGCTCAGTTACATATGCAAATTGAAGCTTCAAATTCAGATTCTGGAGATGAGTAGAACTGTTGAAGCCTTACCAGTTACCAGTTTATGCCTTCGTATTTTATCTAGTTGCAATTGCAACTTATCAACTTAATGTCTTGGAACTTAGCAACTTTGCAATTCCTTTTGAAGTACTTTTGCTGCTCAGTATGTTGTATGTTTTGCTGCTCAGTACACTGAATGTTGTAACCAGTAGACTATAAAACTTAGCAACTGAATGTTGCCACTGTCTTTTGGTATTTTGGGTGAATGTTTTGCTTGTTACAATTAGCGGCTAGCTACTTTGTTTGTGAACAGGTGAGGTAGGTGCATGGCTAGCTGCTTTGCTTGTTGCAATCAGCGGCTAGCTGATTTGCTTGCTGAATGGCTGACTGAATGTGCGTGCTACAGTGAGGTAGGTGGATGTTCTGGACTTCTGGTAGGTGCATATTATTTCTGGTGAATGTTTTGCTAGCTGTTTACATTTGTGAATGGTAAATGTATTTTGGGCTGCTTTGCTTGTTGCAATCAGCGGCTAGCTGTTTTTGTTCGAGGTGCATTTTAAATTGTAGGTGAGAATGTGAGTTGTGAGATCAATGACTTGGATGTTTGTGGAATCAGCGGCTAGTTGTGAGATAAATGTATTTTGGGCTGCTTTGCTTGTTGCAATCAGCGGCTAGTGTGAGGTCTGGGAACTAGGATCGGGCCGTCGAGGCTGTTCGTGGAATTTGGGATAGGCATGATCATGGGAGGATCTGTCTAAGTGTCTACTGTCTAGTGAAAACCGCTAAAACATTTAGCTGCAGATATATCCCGATATATCCTTTTGTAGCCGCTGGAGAAAGCCGGGGATAAATGGGTTAGCCCGCTATTTTAAACACCGGCAATAACATATTAACATCTAGTTATATATTTGTCCACTACCATATCAACAATTTCATTTGCCTTGAGTTTATAGAACTCTTCCCTATCTGATGCATCAAGACCCTCCGCTGACCAACAAACTGATTTCATGAAGCAGATATCCATCGATCCATGAGCATCTAGCTAGCTTTGTACAAAAGAAGAGTGTGAGATGTGTGGCGTGATACTGATTTGCATTGTGTGCTTAGCGAATTAAAAGCGGGAGAGATCAGCCATGTCGTTGGTTGCCATCAAATCATCGTCGAATTTCAGCTAGCTCGCTCAGCGTGTGTCTTCCTATGTCCTCCCGGTCCCTCTCTGTTGTTGTTCGAGACTACACAAAATCGATTTGCTCTGTCGTCTCCAGCAAAGCGTCTTCATTTAATTTGTTTATCATCAGTGTGAATTGTGTGGATGGATATGGCGGGATGAGTAGTAAGCTATCATGGTGTCACTTGGAGCAAAAGGTAAAATGATGTGCTCCCACTTTTGTGTGGACAGGAGGAAATGCAGGAAATAAAGGTTGGCTGATTCGTATATGCGACGATGACATCAGGATTTGCTTTGCCGTAGGGTTTCTATGTTTGTTGACCTAGTTCTTGCTCAATCCACGTGGGTGTTGTTTTAGGGTCTTGTTTGGTTCATGTATGGTTTCCCAAAAATCTTAAGGGTGTGTTTGGTTGCGGGACAACCACGTCCTCCAATGTCCCCTCTTATCCCTCCAATTTTAAGTGATAGCTGAGGACAACACTAAGATAGTCCTGTCCTAACCTCTAACCTCGAACCAAACAACTTTATTTAAGGGATCATCTCATCCTGTCCCGTTCCGTCATTGCATCCAAACACAACCTAATTCTAGTTGTGCGCTCTTAGAAAGCTACTGCGAGCTGACAGTTGTGAGAAATCTCAAATATGATATTCTGTAAAAGAGCATGATACCTTGGGATCGAACATGAGATGCATAATTTTATGTGTAAAACCCTTGCCGAAAAAATATGTCCAACAACCAGTTTCTCCATCTCATGTCATTTAAAAAATTAAAATTTCAAACATGAGAAATTTAAACGTAATTTTTCGTAGATAGATGATTTCAAATGGAAAAATATTAACTACATAGTTTTATAGATTCTTGAGATACATAACTTTTGTTTTGGTTATTTATATATTTGAGATTATTTGAAAAGTTGAATTCAAATATGAGAAATCCAAATGTAATTTTCTTTGGCTACATGATTTCAAATAAAAAAAGTTTTTAACTACAAAATTGTATAACATCTTGAGATCAACATATTTTATTTTGGTCATTTCTTCATTCGAGATTATTCAAAAAATCAAATCTCAACACGTAAATTTACCGTTTGACACCCATTTTAGAGGTAGTTCTAGATCCAACCGCCTCTAAAACTTAATTTATACACGTGTCTGGATCTAGAATTGTCTTTATAAATAAAGTAATTTATAGAGGTGGCTGAAAATATCATCCACCCAGTAAACCCATTTCTAGAATGAGCTCATTTTAGGAACCACTTTTAGATGTGATTTTAGATTGAGTTGGGCTAAAAAGACATATCTATGAATGTTTTTTGGTGATGGGTAGATCTAGGGGCTGTCGATCGAGCACCACATCTGTCGAAGCTCGAAACAATGTGAAGTTTAAAGGGAATTCAAGAGGGTGATGATATTACTAAAGTGTTCTCTAGAGTGTATTCTTGCTTCAAAAGTTACTCACATTTTCTTTATCACCTTAAAGTTTTGAGTTATAGTTGTTAGGGTACACGCTAAAGGTAAATTAAGTCATTTAAAATAAGACAAACAATCCGATTATATGTATATACTTTTTCTAAGTGTTGCTATCTCTAACACCAAAAAACTTTAGACCATAGATTTCAATTCTATCAACTAACCTCAAAAGCTAGACTGTAAAACTAAGAAACGTAACACAAACTAAGTTGATAAGTATTTGATTTTCAACCAAACTTAGGTAAAATTATTCTAGGCTTCATATGTCATTGGGTAAAAAGTATGATAAAATTTTCTTAAGTATGGCTTCAAATTTTCTTGACAAGTTTACCTAAGGTTAGTTCTTAGAAATTGTGGTTGGTCTTTTAACCATTAAATACTGCAACGAGATTTCAATTTAGGTCTCAAACTATAAAATTGCACTATCTGAATTTCTAAACCATACAATTAAGTACCCTAAATACTTGTACAAATTTAAGTAACAATGACATAACACGTAGTTAGCTCAGTATGGAATGATATATGGGCTCGCAGGTCATAATTGTGCAGGTGGTTCTAAACTATGAAACTATAAATCTAGATTTGTAATATAAGTAACTTTGCTTAGAAATTTTATATGAATTTAAAAAGGAGAGATCAAGTCAATCAAAATTTTAATGGTGACATGATTTTGAAGAGGTTCGCTGTTACATGGAAAAAAAGAGAAAAGTAAATTGGATAACTGACGTTCTGCTATGGGCCAAATAGATAGGGACGAGGACGCGAACGGCTTGCAGTTGCAGCCGATCAGACTCGAAGGTAGCGTGAGAGGGTGGGTCGAGACTAATTTGGCCCAGCGACTAGGATGAGTTAAAAAAAAGATTTAACTTAGTTTTAGTTTTATGGAGTTCAAAAATTAGTCTAATTCTATAAATATTAACCTAAAAATTCTATAAAAATTACTAGAAATATATCGATACCTGAGAAAATTGGATGTGCGATTTAAGGACTTCTTTATAAACATCTTGGCACATTTTATTACAAGCTCATGAAAGCTTGTATGAATCGGCATGACGAAAACAAAACAAATATTTAAGACATTTATCTAAATAATAGATTATTTTCTTTTTGAATTTTGTGTTGCTACATCTCATTTATAGAATAGTTTTTATCTAATAAAATTCATTTCTATTTATCCAAGTTTTGAACATATTGCTAAATATTTGCGAGGAATATAATGGTTTAGTTATGTCTTCTATTCACATAACGAAATATAATAAGAAATGACACATGAATACATAATATATTGTGAGAAAATTAGAAAAAAGGTGAAATCACGTAGTGCTATGCACGTACTGAGGTAGAAATTAGGGGGGAGTGTGACATTTGTGAATATAGAAGACGATAGGGAATGTTACAATTCAAAAGTGTATTTTGACTTTGATGGTCAAATATATAAACTCATCATAACACACCAATGATTTAATAATAATATAGCTCTTGTGTCACTGAATATTTGTCGGAGAAGGCTATACATTTTGTAGTACAACGTTCTGATGTAATAAGATACTCTCTGTCTCAAATTAAAATTCATTTTAGTAAAATAGTGCATTCATTTAATATTTAATGTACATGTTTTATAGATGTGTTTATATTCAATATCATCTATTTGAATTTAGATATAAAAAAAGTATTCAATATCATTTATTTGAATTTAGATATAAAAAAGAAGAGCTAAAACGACTACTATATTGATATAGATGGATTATATAAATAGGTGTAGACAAGTGAGTTCTCACGGGATGATGCCGTCACATGGTGAATAGTGCGTACTCCCTCCGTCCCAAAATATAGTTCTTTCTGACACTTTTTTTTCGTTCACATTCATCCTAATAATAAAGAACGTAGATATACATACAAACTACATTCGTAGATTAATTAATGAATATTTGTATAGTCTAAAACAGATTATATTTTGGGTCGGAGAGCTGGTCAAATGTCCGTAGACGATCGAAAACCAGGATGCCATGCATGTTCACCATATGCTCAAGTGAATATTGAACTATAGAGTCTAGAATGGTGTCTTGATATTTGTATATTTTTTTCTGAAAGTTCGGTTAAAGTGAATCGGTGCTTTCATGTAAGGGCACTTGTAGCTTGGTTAAAATAATTTTTTTTTAAATTAGGAATGTTTGGTTTCTATTTTAAGTCCTAATCACGTAATGGACGCGACCAACCTAACCACGTTCCTCTCCGGCAGCATGCACGGCAGGCGGTCAACGCCGTTATGGGTAAGACGGCAGTAGCTGGGAGGCAAGTACAGCACACCTCCAGTTCCTTTCCTTGACAGGTGCACAAAACCATTTCACTTCATCCCGAGCTTGCTTTAACCATCTGGTCGAACCATCAACTATAAAAATCCTTATAACCCTCCATCGTTTGGTCACTGCTCCCGCACCACCATCGCAATTTGCATCAAACATGGCTCGCGTTCTCGCCGCAATCGCCGTCGCGACGGCGTTCCACCTCCTCGCCATGCTCCACGGTGCCTCAGCCGCGCGGCCGATGGGAAGGCAGCAGGCGGCCGCATTCCGGACGGGGACGTTGGCGTTGGCGCCGGCTGGAGATCAAAATCAGCAGCGGCGCACGGCGGCGGCGGCGGCCGCCGAGGCCGGGAAGTGGCTGCCGTTCGCGGGCGTGCACCACCACCTGCCGGCGCCGGCGTACTGGGCACACAGGCCGGCGCCGTGGGTTGGAGCCGGCGGCCTGGGCGGCGCAGGCGCCGTGGAAGGCGAAGGCGCCGAGGGGGAGGTGCTCGTGCGGGAGCGGGAGCGACGCCAGCGGCCGATGTACGAGGGCGAAGGGACGATCACTAGGCAGGAGCAGCTCGCAATGTGGGCGTCGCTGCTCAACCCCGAGGGGAAAGGGAGGACGGCCACGGGCTGGCTGCCGGCGCCGGGAGCTGGCGAGGTGGCCTACGAGGAGCCGGTCAAGGCGGCGGACGCGGTTGAAGGGGCGGAGGCGGACGACCCGGCAGCCGACGGCGCGCGGGCCGGACAGACCTATTGGGGAAACAATGGCAACTGACGACGTAGAAGATGACACTTATGTTTTGCAACAGGAACTTATAAAATGCAGAAATATATGTTAGGCAAAATATATATATTGTGAACGATAAAAAATACTTACATTCGATTGTAGCCGTGATTATGGCCAATAGGACTTCTTATAAAAGCACTCTATAATATCTAAATATAATCTCAAAAGGTGAGGTATACAAAGCGAAAATATATTTTCCTGTACGTCATATACTTGTTTACTTGACTTTAATCTGCATCTGCTACAATATTTTATTTCTATAGATTAGAGTTGTAACAATCTAAACAGCTGACTTTAATCAAAGCGAATAACCTGATGATCGAGTTGTCCGACCCATTCCTATTGATAGCCGTGATTAGTTGATTAATGATTACGGCCATCAGGGTCAGGGGCCTGACAAGGTTTAACAATGGTCCAGCCCAACACGCTCCACCTCCGCCCTCAGCTGTTTTTTTATTAAACTAGATATGTGCCCGTGTTGCTATGAGAGTTAAAAATCCATATAAAACATAGATATGTAACAACAACTGTCACTATGATATATAAATATCCGTGTAGCAAAATATCACCTTAACACTAATATTATACTCTAAGTATAGACTAAATGCTTTGGTACCTATTCACAGTCGAAGATTTAACTGGGAAAACATGATTAATCATTCACTACCTAGATGCAACTGAGAACACAGCAAGAACCCAATTTGGAAGGACGAAAAAGAACAAAATGCACACATTTCAACTCATCATTCCGAAATGAACATCCATCAAAGCTAGCATAGCATAGCTACATGCATTGATAAGTAGGTTAAACTAGCTCAAACAATTTCGGAGATAAATAATGTACTCCTTTGAATAGCTAACACGACATTTGGTATAAGTTTTATATCCTTACTTTTCACATATGAGCATTCATATTTGCTAGTTATAAGCATCACGTTGTAAAAGTGTTGTGGAAATGATTGAGTAAATTTGATGGTAATTGATAATTAGTCACCATTTTCTATATATTGTGCAAAAAGAGTAGTACGCCTAAGAAACTGGGTATATCTATTAAAAAAACTTGACCAATATAGAAGGGTTTTTAATTAAGAACACATGAAAAAATTTACCACGACAAGGACTTGGACTTGAGGGCTTGGATCTGGGCATACATCCATACTGTCAACCAACTGAGCTACACTCAGCTCCTTCAAATTTACATTTTAATTAAGAACACATGCAAAAATTTGCCTCGATAAGAACGCATGCAGCGTGAGTTGAGGGAGCCACGGGGGCTGGCTTCGGCGGCTTGCATGCAACATGAGTGGATGAGGGGGGTACCGATAGCTTGCATAGTTGCATGCTTGCATGCAGCGTGAGTGGGAGAGCAGGTGCATGTAGAGCGTGATAAGTTGAGCGGGGGCACGTTTTGGTCTACATTAGCTTCTTAATAATTAGTAGAGATTACTGTAGGGTCCCTACAGTGGTCTATTAGAAAAGGGGTTGCTTGTACATTTTACATATGTGCTACTAGGTGAGTGCTCATGTGTTACAACGGGAACATATAATATTAGATAACTTATGTATAAATATGTGTTATAGTGTTACGAGAAAAGGTTTTGTAATCCATTTCTAGTTGAGTTGCCCGTGTATTGCTACGGTTTCTACATATCACATAGTTAGACCTTGTTTAAGCAATATAATTTACGCCTATTCTAGCATCAATCTGACTAATGCATTAGCATTTCTTAAGGTACCTTTTATCGAAGCATGAATGGACCGTGGGCTGAAGCTTGACGTGTTAATCTCGATAGTAGCTGATTAGTTTTAAAACTTGGGCCCCAATAAGAAATGAACTTGAGACATAAAGAAGCGGCAAGCGAAAAGCTAGCAGAATTAAAATGTTTGGTTGTAGACATGCTCGATCACAAAACCAACCAAACCATCAACCATTAAACAACATATATAGCTAGTACACCATCAGAGAGAGAAAACCTTCGTACATGTTCAAAGTTGTGTTCTCCACGACAAATATTTCCGAGACACCAGATAGCATAAGGAAACAATATTAACAGCTTTGTAACTATATAAAAATTCCTAACAAACTAAAATACAATAAGTTTAAGACCACTTTAGTTACATAAATATATAAAATCAAATTAGATAGGAACATTTGGATAGAATACAAAGAAAAGATCCCTAAAGGCGCATAACCAAAGAATAGATGAACCAAACTACTGCAAATTTATGACTAAAAGCTCACTAGGATTGACTTGCTTGAAGAACACAATAATGCTACTGTGAATATGTGATACAACTTAATCACAGTAGTAAAATTACATCTGATGTTGTATTTGGTAAAAAAAATATATGTTCATAGCCAACAACTAAACGCAGGTGTTACAAGGTACAACGGGCCTTACTATTTAGATTATTAATATAAACTCAAGATAGGTATAATCCTCAAACAATCATAAGCAATGTGTATAGGAATTTTAGACATAATGATGCCTACCACCTGCTTTAGCATTCAGATTATTAACACAAACTCATGACATAATGAACAAAAAATATTAACACACAAACATGGACATAATATTGTTTAGGAATTTCAGACATATATAGAGGTCAAATAGAGGAATTTCACACAACGAACAATTATCATCATCACGGGCTAGAGCTCAATTTCTTAATATATGAACTTGTCATCTAACAATGCCTCTAGCAGTGTTGCTTTAGTTTAAGAGTAGTAATATGGCATCGAGAGGAGAGAAGAGGAGAGAAGAGAGGAAATAAACAATAACGTTTGCTTTCCATATAAACTCACGAAGTTATATATATTCTGGTCCCATGGAGAGACAAGGAAGGAGAGCTACAAAAACCAATCATGTTATGTTTCTCCTTTCAGGCCTAAACCCTATGCACCAGTAGCTTCATTCAAGAAACCATCAACCTGTAACATATCCCTTATTATCCCACCCATTACAAACTTGTCATTAAAATTAAATTCACTACTCATTAATACTATTTCGATCAACATGTTATATTAAGATACATTGAGATACAAGAATAATTGTCATTCTATTTTTTTATTAGCACCTTTTAAATATTAAAGAGGTTTGCATATCTTATTATATGCCTATACTTCGCGACGACACACCTTACCACCATGGAACCATTGAATCGTGAAAACTAGTGCTTTATATATATAGTTAAGTGCTCGTGCGTTACAGCAGTATCTGTATACCATGACAAACCTACTGAGATATTTATTTAATCACGATAACTTAAAAATTCAGTAGGGGATAGATAGATATAGTTATCATTGTGACTAATTATTAAGTAAAGCAGACTACTAATACATGCAATGGTAAGGTCCAGCCTCTTGTTCTTCTTATGACCCATGTGATGGTAATAGTCCAGCTTCTTGTTCTTCTTACTAAGCATGGAGCAGCTAAGTGTGTTGCGACTCAGCAAGACAACCCACTGTAGCTCCATAACCTGTTCCAAGATTCAGTTACACAAGGCCAAGTGAATAGTCTAGCAAAAAGCAAAGGGTGTGAGTTATGTAGTTGTACTTGAAAGGGAAATGTGCCCTTAGGCCATTTCTATAATTGTTTTGGTGATTAGATGCCCAACATATTATTTTAAGTTAATAAGTGCCAAGATGCAAATCAAGGAACAAGGTATGCCTCCAGACTTAGTAAATTGTTTTTGGGTAATAACATGTTTATCTAAGTGCTAGAGGCATGGCCAAGAAAAGAAAAAAAAGGAGTGAAGAAGAAGTGGCTGTGATCAGCCAAACCAGCACCAACCTGGCACACCGGACTGTCTGGTGGTGCACCGGATAGTGTACGGTGCCCAGGCTGGCCTGGCGGCAAAGTCGCTGTTCTCGGGAATCGGCGAGGCGACGTGACTATAAATCACTGGACCGTCCGGTGGTGCACCGGACTGTCCAGTGAGTCATCAGAGCCCGCGCCCAGGGCTCCAGCAATGAACTCGTCGCTCTCGGGAAAAGGAGAAGGCGTCGCAGCTAAAAATCACCGGACTGTCCGGTGGTGCACCGGACTGCCCGGTGAGCCAACGACGCTCGCGGCCAACGGTCGTCTGCGCGATCAACGGGTGACACGTGGCTGAGCCAACAGTCGAATGGTCACACCAGACTGTCCGGTGCGCTAACTGGCCCGGAGGACCAATGGTCGGCTGCGTCCGATATAGAAGGAAATCGAGCACCGGACAGGAACTGTTCATGTCCGGTGGTGCACCGGACTGTCCGGTGTAGCACTTGACAGAAGGCAAGATTTGCCTTCCAAGTTGATCTCCAACGGCTCCTAGCTGCCTTAGGGCTATAAAAGGGACCCTATGCGCATGGAGTTATACACCAAGCATTCTCTAAACATCTTAAGACTCCTAGACTCCGCCCCCACGCATTTGGATTGTTGTGTTAGTGATGTGAGCTCCGTTTGAGTTGTGAACTCCCTGCGTCGTGTTTTGAGCTCAAGTCTTGGCTTGTGTGCGTGTGTGTGCTGCGGATTGAGTCTTGCTTGTGTTGCTTTCCTCCCTTACTTCTATGCTTCTTGTGTGATTAACATTGTAAGGGCGAGAGGCTCCAACTTGTGGAGATTCCTCGCAAACGGGAAGAGAACTCCAAAAAGAAAAGATCGTGGTATTCAAGTTGATCATTGGATCACTTGAAAGGGGTTGAGTGCAACCCTCGTCCATTGGGACGCCACAATGTGGAAGTAGGCAAGTGTTACTTGGCCGAATGAAAGTCGCCTAGAGGGGGGTGGATAAGCGGAAACTGAAATTTACAACTTTAAGCACACTACATGTCGGGGTTAGCGTTAGAATGAAAACGGAGTCCGGGAGAGAGGAGAAAACAAATCAACCAAGAAAATAAAGTGGATGACACGATGATTTGTTTTACCGAGGTTCGGTTCCAAAGAAACTAGTCCCCGTTGAGGTGGTCACAAAGACCGGGTCTCTTTCAACCCTTTCCATCTCTCAAACGGTCACCTAGACCGAGTGAGGCTTCTTCCTTAATCTTACGGGTCACTTAGACCCCGTAAGGACCACCACACAATTGGTGTCTCTTGCCTCGCTTACAAAGCTTGGGAGTAATAAGTGAGAAAGAAAAGAAAGCCAACCAAGCAAACAGGAGCAACAAGAAACACAAGTAATCCTCTCACAAGTCCTAATGCTCTAGGATTGAATATGGGACTTTGATCGGATCGGTGGCTTTGATTTGTGTCTTAGAGTGTTGCACTTTGCTCTTGTATTGAATGGAGAGTGATGAATGCTTGGATGGTTGAATTGGAGGTGGTTGAGGGGTATTTATAGCCCTCACCCACCAAAACAACCGTTGGGGTAGGCTGCTGTCGATGGGCGCACCGGACACTGTCCGGTGCGCCAGCCACGTCACCCAACCGTTAGGGTTTGGGCACAGTCGACCGTTGGAGCCTTTGTCTTCTAGGGGCACCGGACAGTCCGGTGCCACACCGGACAGGTACTGTTCACTGTTCGGTGCGCCTCTGACTTCTGCCGCGTACTGTAGCGCTGTCAGGGCACTATGCAGTCGACCGTTGCGCTGGAGAGTCGTTGCTCCGCTTGGTGCACCGGACAGTCCGGTGGCACACCGGACAGTCCGGTGAATTATAACGGAGTGGCGCTGGAGAAACCCGAAGGTGAAGAGTTCGAAGTTGTACGGTCCTGGTGCACCGAACACTGTCTGGTGGCACACCGGACAGTTCGGTGCGCCAGACCAGGGCACACTTGGGTTTCTTTGCTCCTTTCTTTTTGAACCCTAACTTTGATCTTTTTATTGGTTTGTGTTGAACCTTTATGCACCTGTAGAATATAATCTAGAGCAAACTAGTTAGTCCAATTATTTGTGTTGGGCATTCAACCACCAAAAATTAATTTATAGGAAAAGGTTGAACCCTATTTCCCTTTCACCGAACCACGGGATAAAAACATCGTGCCTCTTGTGTTGCTTTTCTGTGTGACTAATTCCATCTCAAGAGCTCGCTTTATAACCACTTGGTTTAATCTAACTAACATATTATAAACCAAGTTTGTGTTATTAGTATTGAATTTTGCAGGATCACCTATTCACCCCCCTTAGGTGCTCTTAGTACTACTACTACACTACGTAGCTCTAGAAACATGGGATTTCGTTAGTGTGGTTTTTTTCTCCATAAGGTCTGACCTCTCAATTTTGCCCTCACTAACAATCTGAACAGTGGATGCATAGGTCATCAGTGATTATCGAGGCAACCTTTTGCTGAGCACTGGCCAAATGACTTCATTGTGGATCCCAATGGAATGCCCAATAAGCCGAAGAAAGAGTAGTGATAATCACTCGGTGATTAGCGTAGGTGCTTGAGCGAGCCACAAAAGTTGGCTCACGAGATGAGCCAAGCCTGAACGAGCCCGAACTGGTTCACGAGACTCGAGCTTTTTTCTAGCTTCTTAAAAAAAATTTGTTGTCAATTTATGAAACAAAAATTATACTATGACCACTCGGCAGAAGGTGGCAAGGACCAAGGCAACAACAAGAAGGGGGGCGACAAGGAAGAGGAGTTCCCGGAGGTCCTCGACTGCTTCATGATCTACGGCGGACAGGTGGCGAACGCCTCGGCTCGGCACCGCAAGCAGGAGCACCGGGAGGTCTGCTCGGTGAAGGTAGCGGCACCGGTCTACCTAGACTGGTCCGACAAGCCCATCACCTTCGACCAAGGCGACCACCCCGACTACGTACCGAGCCCAGGAAGGTACCGGCTCGTCGTCGACCCCGTCATCGGCAACGCTAGGCTCACCAAGGTCCTCATGGACGGAGGCAGCAGCCTCAACATCATCTACGCCGAGACCCTAGGGCTCTTGGGGATAGATCTGTCCACGATCCGGGATGGTGCAGCACCCTTTCACGGGATCGTCCCCGGCCCCAACAGAACCATCACCGTCGGATCCACGTACCGCCACGCTTACGAGTGCGACGTAAAATGCGTGGAGTACGCTGAGGCCATCACCGAGTCCGAGGCCCTCATCGCTGACCTGGATTGCCTCTCCAAAGAGGCGCCTGATGCGAAGCGCCACGCCGGCAACTTCGAACCAGCCGAGGTGGTTAAATCCGTCTCTCTCGACCCCAGCAATGACGCCGGCAAGAAAGTCAGGATCGGCTCCGAGCTCGACCCCAAATAGGAAGCAGTGCTCGTCGACTTTCTCCGCGCAAATGCCGATTTTTTTGCGTGGAGTCCCTCAGACATGCCAGGCATACCGAGGGATGTCGCCGAGCAATCGCTGGATATCCGAGCCGGTGCCCGACCCGTGAAGCAACACCTGCGCCGTTTTGATGAAGAGAAGCGCAGGGCATAGGCGAGGAGGTCCATAAGCTGATGGCTGTAGGGTTCATCAAAGAGGTATTCCATCCCGAATGGTTAGCTAACCCTGTGCTTGTAAAGAAAAAAGGTGGGAAATGGAGGATGTGCGTAGACTACACTGGTTTAAACAAAGCATGTCCGAAGGTTCCCTACCCTCTGCCTCGCATCGATCAAATTGTGGACTCCACTGCTGGGTGCAAAACCCTGCCATTCCTCGACGCCTATTCAGGTTATCACCAAATCAAGATGAAAGAATCCGACCAGCTCGCGACTTCTTTCATCACACCCTTTGGCATGTATTGTTATATTACTATGACATTTGGCTTGAGGAATGCAGGTGCAACCTACCAAAGGGGTATGAACCATGTGTTCGGAGAACACATCGGCAGAACGATCGAGGCTTATGTCGATGACATCGTTGTCAAGACAAGGAAAGCCTCCGACCTCCTCTCCGACCTCGAAGTGACTTTCGGGTGCCTGCGTGCAAATGGCGTGAAACTCAATCCCGAGAAGTGTGTCTTCGGAGTCCCCCGAGGCATGCTCCTAGGGTTCATCGTCTCCGAGCGGGGCATCGAGGCCAACCCGGAGAAAATTGCGGCCATCACCAACATGGGACCCATCAAGAATTTAAAAGGAGTACAAAGGGTCATGGGATGCCTTGCGGCTCTGAGCCGCTTCATCTTGCGCCTCGACGAGAAGGGATTGCCCTTGTACCGCCTCTTAAGGAAGGCCGAGCGCTTCACTTGGACCCCCGAGGCCGAGGAAGCCCTCGGAAACTTAAAGGCACTCCTTACTAACGTGCCCATCTTGGTGCCCCCCGCTGCGGGAGAAGCCCTCTTGATCTACGTAGCCGCAACCACTCAGGTGGTCAGTGCCGCGATCGTAGTCGAGAGACGGGAGGAAGGGCATGCACTGCTCGTCTAGAGGCCGGTCTACTTCATCAGTGAGGTGCTATCCGAGACCAAGATCTGCTACCCACAAATCCAGAAGCTACTGTACGTATTAATTCTGACACGGCGAAAGTTGCGACACTACTTCGAGTCTCATCCGATGACTGTGGTGTCATCCTTCCCCCTGGGAGAGATCATCCAGTGCCGAGAGGCCTCGGGTAGGATAGCAAAATGGGCAGTGGAACTCATGGGCGAAGCAATTTCATTCGCTCCTCGGAAGGCCATAAAATCCCAAGTCTTGGCGGACTTCCTGGCTGAATGGGTCGACACCCAGTTACCGACAGCTCCAATCCAGGCCAAACTTTGGACCATGTACTTCGTCGAGTCGCTGATGAAAACAGGAGCAGGTGCTGGCTTGCTCTTCATCTCGCCCCTCGGGAAACATGTGCGCTACGTACTGCGCCTCCATTTTCCGGTGTCAAAAAACGTGGCCGAGTACGAGGCTTTAGTTAATGGACTACGCATCGCCATCGAGCTAGGGGTTCGGCGCCTCAACGCTCGGGGCGACTCGTAGCTCGTCATTAACCAAGTCATGAAGAACTCCCACTGCCGCGATAAAAAAATGGAGGCCTATTGCGACGAAGTTCGGCGCTTGGAAGATAAGTTCCACGGGCTGGAACTCAACCATGTTGCTCGACAATACAACGAGACCGCGGATGAGCTAGCTAAAATAGCCTCGGGGCGAACGATGGTTCCCTCGGACGTCTTCTCCAGGGACATATATCAACCATCCGTGAAACTCGATGACGCGCCCGAACCTGATGGGACCTTGGCCCAGCCCGAGGTACCCTCGGCCGCTGAGGGTGAGGCCTTGCGCATCGAGGGAGAGCAGAATGGGGTTGCGCCAAACCAAAACTGGCAGACCCCGTACCTGCAATATCTCCTCCGAGGAGAGCTGCCCCTCGACAAGGCCGCAGCTCGACGACTGGCTCGGCGCGCCAAGTCGTTTGTTTTACTGGGTGATGAAAAAGAGTTGTACCACCGTAGCCCCTCAGGCATTCTCCAACGATGGATATTCGTCGCCCAAGGACAAGAGCTGTTACAAGAAATACACTCAGGGGCTTGCGGTCACCATGCAGCACCTCGGACTCTCGTGGGAAACGCTTTCCGACAAGGTTTCTACTGGCCGAACGTGGTGGCCGACGCCACTAGGATTGTACGCTCCTGCCGAGGGTGTCAATTCTATGCGAGACAGACGCACCTACTCGCTTAGACCCTGCAAACAATACCCATCACTTGGCCATTTGCCATATGGGGTCTGGACCTCGTCGGTCCCTTGCAAAAGGCACCCGGGGGCTTCAAGCACCTGCTGGTCGCCATCGACAAATTCTCCAAGTGGATCGAGGTCCGACCCTTAACCAGCATCGGGTTCGAGTAGGCGGTGGCGTTCTTCACAAATATCATCCATCGCTTTGGGGTCCCAAACTCCATCATCACCGACAATGGCACACAGTTCACTGGGAAGAAGTTCCTGGACTTCTGCGAAGACCACCACATCCATGTGGACTGGGCTGCCGTAGCTCACCCAATGACAAATGGGCAGGTAGAGCGCGCCAACGATATGATTTTGCAGGGACTGAAGCCGAGGATCTAAAATGACCTCAATAAGTTCGGCAAGCGGTGGATAAAAGAACTACCCTCGGTGGTTTGGAGTCCGAGGACGACGCCGAGCCGGGCCACGGGTTTCTCGCCGTTCTTTCTAGTCTATGGGGCCGAGGCCATCCTACCCACGGACTTAGAATATGGTTCCCTGAGGACAAAGGCTTACGACGACCAAAGCAACCAGACCAACTGAGAAGATTCGTTGGACCAGCTGGAAGAGGCTCGGGACGTGGCCTTACTACACTCGGTGCGGTATCAGCAGTCTCTGCGACGCTACCACGCCCGAAGGGTTCGGCCCCGAGGCTTCCAAGTGGGAGACTTGGTACTTTGGCTGCGACAAGACGCCCAAGGGTGCCACAAGCTTACTCCTCCCTGGGAGGGGCCCTTCATCATCGCCAAGATTTTGAAGCCCGGGACATACAAGCTGGCCAACGATCAAGGCGAGGTCTACAACAACGCTTGGAACATTGAATAGCTACGTCGCTTTTACCCTTAAAATGTTTCAAGTCGTTCATGTATCTCGCTTTCTTTACATGCATAAATAAAGTCTAACCATCAAGGAAGGATCAGCCTTGCCTCAGCAAAGCCCGACCCTCCCTCGGGGGCTAGAAGGGGGGAACCCCCTCTGCGTCAAATTTTTCCTCGGAAAAGTCTTTTACTAGAATGTCTTTCATGCTTTTCGACTGCGTCGATAACAGAATCCTAAAGACGAGCGAGAGAGACCTTGAACGGCAAGGCCGACCGAGCCGAGGGACTCCTACGCCTCCAGGATACGGATACCTCACTCATCACCTTCCGCAAAAAGTAGCTCACGCTCGGATAAGTGATTCTGCTACCAAGCAAGTCCTAATGCTCGGAAACTGTTCTACCAAAACGACTTTCGTGCTTTTCGACTATATCGATAACGGAATCCTAAAAACGACGAGAGAACACGTAAGCGGCAAGGCCGACCGAGCTGAGGGACTCCTACGCCTCCGAGATACGGATACCTCACTCATCACCTTCCGCGAAAAATGACTCACGCTCGGACAAGGGATTCTGCTACCGAACAAGTCTTAACGCTCGAAACGAGAGGAAAGAAAACACAGCTTTATAATTCGACAATTAAAATGTTTAGGCCTCGGCGGTCGCGAAAAACATACACATACTTAGAACAAACTGTTCTTGCAGACTCAGACATCGGCAGGGGGAGGAGCGGCACCCTCGGCGTCGTTTCCACCCTCGGCAGAATCTGGCACGGCCTCAGACGGCGACACAGGCGGAAGGATCTCCACCTCAAAGGAGGAAGCCAGCACCGCACTTGGGCCCTCGACAGCCACGTCAAGCCTCTGGACCTCGGCTAAGGCAACCTCCTCTTCATCGGGTAAGCAGTACCCCTCGCTAACCCGCTCCAGATCCACGTCGTAGTGGGAAGCGAGCATGGCGAAGGCCCGCCTAACGCCATGGTGCAGTGCCCCGTGGAGTCTGCTGCGCACATGGCCGCCCAAGGCCCGCAGATGACTCTAGGGGGAGCTACCCGAGGGGACATCGTCGAAGCCAAAGGCCTGGCAGAAAGCCGAGATGGCCTCGGACATGGCCACACGCTCGGCCTCCTTCTGCTCAGCCGCCTTGGCAAGCGCCTTGCAGTTCTTGACGGACTCGTTAAGAGCCGTCTCGAACCCTGCAGACAGCAGGACAACTTTCTTCAGACGAAAGGAGAAGAATGGAGACATAAACAAAGTCATAGAGCGGGCAAAACATACCCTCGGCCCGGGCACGTTGCTGTGAGGCCGTGGCTCGGGCAGACCGGGCAGACCCGACGACCACGACCAGACCCTCCGCAAGGGTCCCGGCCCGAGCGGTCGCCTTGGGTCTAGAAAGGGGGGAAGCCCCCTCTGCGTCAAAACTTTCCTCGGAAAAGTTTTTCGCCAAAATGACTTTCGTGCCTTTCGACTGCGTCGATAAATGGAATCCGAATGACGAGCGAGAGAGACCTTGAACGGCAAGGCCGATCGAGCCGAGGGACTCCTATGCCTCCGGGATACGGATACCTCACTCATCACCTTCCGCGAAAGGTAGCTCACGCTCGGATAAGTGATTATGCTACCGACGAACAAGTCCTAATGCTCGAACAAGAAGCATGGCTTTATACCCAAATGTTCAGGCCTCAGCAGCCACAAAGAACAAACACACATACTTGGGGTAACAATGGTACCTAGACTTAGACGTCGGCAGCGCCCTCGGCGGTTGTCCCGACCTACGGCAGATGTCTTAGTACTTAAAGCTATTACATCTCGCTCTCAAGAGGGTACAATTACAAACGAGATTCTGGGTCCATTCCCGCAGGAATGAACAATCTCCACACCAGAAGGCCTGCGGGATAACAAACTCCAGGTGGCTCGCCGGCGACCACTGCACCAGTAGCGCGACAACGACCTCCGCCTCGGGCGGCTAGACAGCAGCAGCGATGGCCTCAGGGCACACGCTACTGCTGAAAGGCCCTCGTTCACGTCCCCTCATGGGGGACGAGAACCAGCCATTAAAGCCAAAGAGCTAGAGGCCCCGAGCGCAGGTGGCACTAACGGTCTCGTCGGTGGAGGCAACTGCTTCGGCAGAGAAAGCCTCACCTATGGCGACCACCACCTCAACACCGACGACAGCGGCCACCTGCCCACCAACACCGCACGGGCGAACGGTGGCCGCCCCAAAGCGCACCGGCAGGTCCTCACTCCCGTCCTCGCCACAAGAACGAGAACGGGACCGTCCCAGAACACGAGTACCGCCCTCGTGGAGTACGACATGTTGTGCGATCCCTCGGTGCAGCCGACAGCGCAAGGAGGACCTGGACGTGGCCGGCCCGCACACGGCGCGACCGACACCCGAGCGGCGGACGGGCAGCCGCGCTCCGCCCCAACGTAGGAGGTGGCACCAGAAGCAGCGCCAGAGCCGCTCAGGCTGGGGAGCCGGACACGCGGCAGCTGCCAGCGCCACGGACGGCGAGCGCCCTTCTCCGCCGATCACTGAGGGAAGGAGCGGGCCGCTGCCCACGCGGAGGCGAACTTCGACTCGGCGCACCCTCCTCCCCAGCACGGATGATGAACATCCTTGAAGCTGAGGGCAGGGGGGAGGCCACGGCCCGGCTCGCTCTTCCCCACCACGAGGCCTACGGTCATCATCCTGGGTGACCGCTGGCGGGGGACTGCAGCCGGGCTGCACGATGAAAATCCTTGAAGCCGAGCGGTGACTAAAGAGCGCCAACCCCCACGGGGTCGCGCTCCTCAAACAACAGCAAAAAGAAGGCAACACAGGTGCACCCCATCTGGGGGCTCGGAAGGTGGAAGGGCACGATGAATGCGAGGAGTGTGAAGGCATGGCTACTGCCCAGGGGATCGACCCCTTTTTAAAGGCAGATCTCCTCACTCGCACCCCCAAGCATCACAGGCAAAGTCTCCACCGACGCGCTCCAGGGTTCTCACCCTCCGATGCGGGGGCTGGGTCCCACATGGCATGCGAGCTGACCCCAAATAGAAGAAGCCAAATCGCCGCACACGAAGCATGTAACCGCCCCGCGGTTATAAGCATTCCCCCATCCTCGCCGAAACCAGCGGTCGAAAGGGCAGACCGCTACGCAGGAAGCATACAACCACACCACGGCTGTGCACCCTTTTGGCTTCGTCGCATCTGGCGGTCCAGCATGGAGGCCCGGGCCCACATGTCATGTAACCGGCGCAACGGTTACTACGTGCATGGAAACCGCACTGCCACTCGCGCCAATGCCGCGTCTTCTCGACTGCAGAACCAGTGCCGCGACTCGAGGCAGCCCTGCGCGTGACCGACAGTGCCAATTGAGTGGGGATAGGCACGACGGTTGATATGACCAGAGGCGGGCCGGCAGTAATCGCAGCAACAGACGGGCGGAAGCAGCGGTCCAATCACCTACAGGCTCGCACCCTCTCCTGAAATGGCAGGCGAGCCCTCTCCCACGGAGTAAAGACGACGCACCCGTGTTCCGTTCCTCAAACGGCTCGCGCACGCGCAACAGACGCCCCGCGAATCGCCCGTCCCGTCGCATTAACTCCTTGGCAGGGCAAGCGACACCTCTGGCAGGAGAAGCGGGCGCCGTTTCGCCTCTGTCATGATGACCGCGTCAAAAAAGGTGTGCCACCTTATTTGAATTCATATCCTTTTCCTTTTCCTCTCTCTCTCTCTCTTGCCACAGGGACCAAGAAAGGGGATATTCCGAAAAGGATCCTTCCCAGCGAAGGAAACGGGCCCCGAGCCCTCCTACTGATCAGGGGTTCGAAGGTTGCGCCCTCCGGGGTTTGGCAACCGCCCCAGAGCACTCGGGCTCCGAGCCCTTTACTGATCAAGGGTTCGAAGGCTGGCCCCTCGGAAGGGTTCGACAGCCGCCCCAGAGCACGCAGAGTCAGAGATGACCCTGAGTACGTCCGTTACATGGCCGAGGCTCAGGCTACGCTCCCGAGGTACCCTAGGACATTTCCGAGACCGGCGGGAACGATTTTGTAACGGAATCCCACCGGAGGGAGGCATCGAGCCCTCGGATCCTATCGAATGGGTCCAGGTCCGGCAAATCACCTGCAGGTACTTTTGGAGCGCGCCTCTAGGCCACTAGCCGACCCACATCGAACGGGGCTCGGGCGTCCACTCGGATCACCCGTTAGCAGCTCACTGGAAACACCATATTCGGTGCCCTCCGAGGGTAACATGGCGCTTTCCCCCCTTCCTCCTAGCAAAAAGGCGACGAAGGGGCATACAATAAAAGTCGAGACGGTCCTTGATCGTCCTCTCGCTCCGTGCAGAGGCTCGGGGGCTGCTCTCGCACCAGGCTACGGCCAAATTGTTGACCACATCAACAAACCAGCATGAAAACTCGGAGCCTGACCGTGCACCCGGGCTACGACCAGGCCGCATGAGGAAACAAAAAGGCCGACCGAGGCATCGCAAAAAGAGTTAAGACCTCAGAGGAGTCAAACCACTCCTGTGGCGGAACTGCCCGAATTATTCCAACTTAAGTGCCTAAGCCCCGCCTTAGAGGCTAGACTACACTTAAATGAGAATAATCCGTCAATCCCTCGGATCTTGTCCGACACGGCCACTGACAGGATCAAGTACCACCGTCTCACTCGATGGTGAGTCACAGAGCAAATACAATAAAGCATAAAACCATGCATTAAAGAGTATTAAATTATTACATCATCATCGGAGTTTTGCAAAAGTAGCCATCATTGTTCGAATTGCAGCGGAATAAAACTAACGGTAAACAAACAGAGAGATGGGGAAGCCTGTCCCATCACTCCTCATGCTCCTCCTCAGCCGAGGCAGGGTCCCACTCGACAGTCCAACCCGGTGGCAAGATGGACGGCCAAGTCACTCCAGCAACCATGTCCTCCAAGGAACCTGTAAAATTATGCCACAAGCAAGACTGAGTATACTAATACTCAGCTAGACTTACCCGGTGTGAGGTGTCTACTCCTCTACCTCTAGACATGCAGCTGTTTGGCTGTGGGGTTTGGTTGCCAAAAGCACTAGCTGAGTTTCTAAGTCAAGTTTTAACTTTGTCAATTTAAGTGTGACTCTCTTAAGGCTAAAAGTGTACTATCTACTCATACATAGTAGCAAACATTTTTAGCAATCAACATCTTGTATGAACTCATCATATTTCCAATTGTTACTCAATGCAGTACAATGGATCAAGCAGTCTCATTAGCTGCGAGAAGCAGATGATTCGAATCGAGTTTTATCCTTGCAAGGTAAACCTAAACACACGACATGTAGGGGCACTCTGTCCCCACACACATCAACCGTCCCCATCGATTCCCTGGCAACAGAAAGGGGCTCACCGCCTTGGCGTACAATGCCTCACTGACCCCGACTGCCGTCGTGCAGTGACCGCACTTGTACCCACCATATCCGGAATGGGAGACCACGTCTCAGGTCGCGTGAGGAGGGCAATCTGCGGGCAGGTTCACTCAGGTACTAGGCTTACCGATTTACCATATTTCTCGGTATGTGTTTAGTACGTTCAAACGCTTGACACAGGTATCCGCACGTTAATCCTTATTCCCATTTCACCTCGTAGACCACGCATCCCCATGGATCCGTGTCCACCAACCAACTATCAATATGATATAAAGTGGGTACAACCAATTCCTGATCTCGCGCGAGTGCTAGAAAAATCACTCGTCTTCTACCGAGATCCTAATTAAACAAAGCAACTACTCGACCTAGCATACTAGTATTCATCTCAAAAGGATTCCTGAGATCATGCAACTAGGGTTTCAAACAATTCCTACACTTAAGTGCACAATCAATCCTACAATCATTAAGTGAAGTAAAATAGCATAAATAACAGGTTATGCATAAACTGGGGCTTGCCTTCCAAGGCTGGGGCAGGCAGATCCTCTGAAGCAGGCTCGGGTGCTGGATCTGGGACTACCTCCTGAGCAGCTCCTTGCTCCGGCACGAGGACGTACTCTCCGTCAGCAAGGTTACAGTCTATCGAAATGCAATGAACATGTATGTCATGATTATGCCAAATTTGGTAACATTATGCTAAAAGAAACTAAGTCAAGAAGTAACTTAGGGTTTCTTAGTCATGCGGGGCTTTTAGAGGGTTGTGCTTATCACTTTTAGGTTTGGGTTTTTGTTGAGGATAAACATAGTGGATTTGTATTGTCTTTATACATTTCAGTGGGCAATTTACAAGGGTTTTAGGATGACACTAATTACCATTATTTATTTTCCTTTCTTTAATTTCTACTTATGGTTTCTAGTGTAGGTTTGAACTACGACAGTGGTTTAATAATTTCCAAAAATTCTGTAAAACTTACAGTGGGTTGCCATTTGCTATTCTAGCTTGTTTTAAGAATTTGAGGCTTAAAATATAAAGGCTATGCTTTAGACAAAAATAACAAGAGTGGTGTAAAATGGGCCACTTTACACTACATCTCTTAATTAGAGGTGGGGTCTGTCTTAAAGGTTATTTTTGTTGGCATCTAACAGTAATAATAGGCTTCTGTGCCAAAAACTACAGAAGGCTAAGGGGTGGTTATTTTGTTTTGATTTTCTAAAGTTTAATGTCAAAAAGGCAGTTTCTACTACATTATTATTTGAAAAATGTCAAACAACAGATTTCATATTTTTCCTAAGTTCTTAATAACAAAACATTAACTATCCCAAGGGTGGGGGTGTTTTCACCTTGGGGTTATTTTTGTAGGGTTTTTCTAAGTTTCCCTTGTTTTATTAAAATAAAAGGTATCCTACTTATTTTATACTAAAACAGGGCATGATATATTTTTCCAGTGAACTACATTGAATAAGTATCCTAACAAAAATAGGGGTGTCCTCTGGTTCACTATTTAACTCACATTTTCTATTTTCTTTAACCTTAAGCATATTGCAAAATAAGGGGCAAAAACTAACTTAATGGGGTGGACTGAAAGGTTTAGCATTTTTATTTGGGTTAGTAGGTAGATATAAACTTCCCCAAATTTTTCTAGCCCTAGTCAAATAATACAACTATTTTTCTTTCTATTATTGAGCTTTTGGTCAAAACTATAATTAAATCAGAGCTTTAAAGTTTTCTATAGTACATAGGGGGTTTTATATTTTTCTTAAGTAGGTTACATTATTTAGAGTCTGACAAAATTGGTTTGACCAAATTTGGATAAACTAAACTGAAGTTATGAATTTTTGAAGTCTCTGTTCAAATTTAAAACAGATTTAATAAGAGTTTCCTGGAAAAACAGTTTGCACCTAGGTCCCTGGGTTAAAGCTAAATCAATCTTCGCAGTTCTACCCTTGCGCCACTATTCCCCTGGGTCTCTGACAGTTCAAAAAGCCCCCTGACCTTCTCTTCCTCTCACCCGTAGTCCTTCCCCCAATGTAAACAGTACCCGCGGGAAAGAAAAGGGTGGCGCGGCTTACCGGTGGCGAGATAGGTCCGGCGAAGGGCAGGGTTGGCTTGGGGAGGCTCTGGCGGTCACAGCGAGGTGCGGCTCGACGGCGGGGATGGCCGAAATCGCTCGGTCCACGTGCGCAGGCGGGTGTTCTCGTCAGCGGCGAGTGTACCGGCCAAACCACGGCGATTTGGTTCAATCCAAGGGCACGGTGAGCTTCCTGGGGTGACATATAGGCTATCTGTGCAGTGAATCGAGAAATGGCTCAGTGATTTACCCGGTCCACGCACTCCGGTGGGGTTGAGAGCTCCGGCGACCGTGGACTGGCCTCTCCGGCGAAGCAGGCTTCGATTCCTCGCTCGGGGAGCTTCACTGAGTTGTGCACACTCGTCTCCGAGGGTTGTATGGGGCTGGGGAAGGCTGGACTGGCCGGTCTACGGCGGCAGTGGCTCGGGTGGCCGCGGACACGCCGCGCACGGGCAAACGGCGGTGAGCTGAGCTCCGGTGAGGCTTAAGCGTGTGCGGAAGAGTGTAACCGACGCCTGGGAGGGCTTTATAGGCGCGGGCGCGGGACAGGGCGCCGGCTGGCCATTGGCGCGACGCGGAGCACGCGGGGGCGCGCGCGGGCGTGCTCTGGCGAGCTCAGAGTGCGTCGAACACGTGGCTCATTGCTTCTGCCCGTGTTCTTCCCTCTGCTGAGCGGCCAAAACGTACGAATCTTACCCTATCGCCTGTGGGAGATCTCTTCCCTGCACCTAGAGCTACCTAGTTCATGTAAGTTCCAAGAATAGATGTGGTCGGGTTAGAGAGATATGAGGGTGGGAAGTTGGCTGTGTCAGACATGTCCAAACCGAGACAAAAATGGTGCCAAGTTGTGTCAAACGCCCTAGGGTAGGTGTCACCTCTTTCCAGGGCATTCTAGGGTTAATTTGGCGCCACTTTGTCAATTGGGTCGAAGTGTTTTGAATTTTGGATTAAGGTGAACATGTGGAATCTTGTTCAAGGGTTAGTTTTTATACTTAGGCAAATTCTGAATTTTTCCCTTGTGCTCAACCTTTGGTGAACTTTTTGGGGCTTTTCTGAAATCTTTTTGGGGGTACTTCCTTACTATTATTTGTAGGTTATGAAGCACACTACAACTTTTATATTTGGTCCAAGCCATGATCATAAGGTTTACATGACCTTTTGATCCTAGCTTCAATTAGGGTTCTTATTGCCCAAGAGGGGTTTGCTTTAGGGTTTTAGGAAATTCCCCACTTAGATGTGCATGACAAGCTAGGGCATGATATCCAAGATGGTTGCACTTGCTTAGGACCTTGAATTCCAAGTTTGATGTACTTTGCCCAAATCAATCCTCATGTGATAATAGGTTAAAAGGGGTAGCCCTGGGTGGACACCCTGAGTAACACCTGGGGTGTTACAGCCCTCCCCCCTTAAAGAAATCTCGTCCCGAGATTTTAGGTAGAGTCCCTTGGAGGGGTGCTTGAAGGTGTGTTGATGCTACTCTTTCTTTATACTCAAGTTTCTCTTGTTAATTGCTCTTCGAATGTCATTCTCTTTGCAACTTCAGAAGGAAGCCCTTCTTAAGTTAAATTCACAACTTAGACTATCCTTATTATCTAAGTTTTTCTTATAATTGAATTCAAAGGGCAGATGGGGGGTGGGGTTCTAGGGTTACGTACCGACTCCTTTGGGCAGAAAGTCGGGGAAGCGAGAGCGTAGAAAATCCTCAGTCTCCCATGTGGCTTCTTCTGCTGAATGGTGACTCCACTGAACCTTATACATTCTGACTGAACTTGCCCGAGTTGATCTCTCCTTTTGATCTAATACCTTGACGGGGTACTCTTGGTAGGACAAGTCTGGTTCTATCTCAATATCTGGTTCCGGTAGCACTTCAGTGGGTAGACGAACACATTTCCGCAGCTGAGATACATGGAACACATCGTGAACTGCTGAAATGTGAGGTGGCAATTCCAATTGATAGGCTACAGGTCCACAACTTGCTTTGATCTCATAGGGTCCAATGTAGCGGGGAGCTAACTTGCCCTTGATCCCGAATCTCTGGACACCCCTGGTGGGTGACACCTTAAGATAAACATGATCTCCCACCTCAAACTGTAGAGGCTTCCGCCTCTTGTCATGATAGCTCTTTTGCCTAGCCTGAGCAGCTTCTAAGTTCTTGGTAATAACCCTGAACTTTGCCTCTGCCTCAAGTACCAGGTCTGGCCCAAAAATTTCCCTCTCTCCTGCTTGAGACCAATTCAGTGGGGTCCTACACCTTCTCCCATATAAGGCTTCAAAAGGTGCCATCTTCAGACTGGACTGATAGCTGTTATTGTAAGAAAACTCTGCCAACGAAAGACACTTGTCCCAATCCTTCCCGTAGTGTAGTGCACATGCTCGCAACATGTCTTCCAGAATCTGATTCACCCTTTCTGTCTGACCATCTGTTTGGGGATGGTATGCTGAGCTTCGGATTACTTGGGTCCCAAGTGATTCTTGCAGCTTCTCCCAAAAGCGTGCCACAAACAGTGCTCCTCTGTTAGATATAATGGTCTTTGGAATACCATGCAATCGCACTATTTGATCAACATAAATTTCTGCGTACTTCTCTGTCTTATGGATGGTGTGCACTGGCAAGAAATGAGCGGTCTTAGTCAACCTGTCCACAATAACCCAAATGGAATCATGGTGCCTAGAGGTATTGGGTAATCCTACGATAAAATCCATACAAATGTCCTCCCATTTCCAAGATGGTATGGGAAGGGGTTGCAAAGGGCCTGCTGCCTTCAAGTGACTAGCCTTTATCCTCTGGCAAGTGTCACACTCGGATATGTACTTGGCAATCTCTCTCTTCATTCTGGTCCACCAATATAAAGTTCTGAGATCATGGTACATCTTGTTGCTACCAGGGTGCATGGAGAATTTGGAAAGGTGAGCTTCATCCAGTATCTTCTTTCTCAGCTCAGGGTCCTTGGGAACAACTAATCGGTCTCCAAACCATAAAATTCCGTTGCTGTCCTGACGGAAGCACTTGCATTTCTCTGCCTTTTGCTTGAGCATTTCCTTAATCATTTGAACACCCTTATCCTCAATCTGTGCCCTCACTATTTGCTCTTGCAATGTGGGTTCCACCGAGATATAACTCAAGTTACCTGAAGAAACAACTTCCAGGTTCAGCTTGCACAGCTCATCGCACAGGGTGGTGACCCTTGCATCCATGCTCATACAATTGCACTGGGCCTTTCTGCTCAAGGCATCTGCCACAACATTTGCTTTGCCCGGATGGTAATGCACTTCCAAATCATAGTCTTTGATTAACTCCAACCATCTCCTTTGCCTCATGTTCAGATCTGCCTGAGTGAAAATGTATTTAAGACTCTTGTGATCAGTGTAGATGTTACAGTGAGCTCCCATCAAGTAGTGTCTCCATGTCTTAAGAGCATGAACCACAGCTGCCAACTCCAGGTCATGTGTAGGGTAGTTCTGCTCATGGGGCCTGAGTGCTCGGGAAGCATAAGCAATGACTCTGTTCTCTTGCATCAAGACACACCCCAATCCTGTACTAGAAGCATCACAATAAACTTCAAATGGCTTGGTGTTGTCAGGTTGAGCCAGCACTGGGGCTGTTGTCAAATGCTGCCTCAAAGTATGAAAGGCATCTTCACACCTTTGGCTCCAATCATACTTGACTCCTTTCTTCAACAGTTCCGTCATTGGTTTGGCAATCCTGGAGAAATCCGGAATAAATCGTCGGTAATACCCTGCCAATCCCAGAAAACTCCGAATTTGTTTCACTGTAGTCGGGGGTTTCCAATCCATCACCTCTTGTACCTTCTCAGGATCAACTGATATCCCATCCTGAGAAATTGTGTGACCCAAGAATTTGATCTCCTTCAGCCAGAATTTGCATTTAGACAACTTGGCATACAACTGATGGTCACGCAGTCTCTGAAGTACAGTATGCAAATGTTTGGCGTGCTCGGCTTCATTCTTGGAATAAACCAGAATATCATCAATGAAAACGACCACGAACTTGTCTAACTCTGGCATAAATACTGAGTTCATCAAATACATGAAATAAGCCGGGGCATTGGTCAGCCCAAAAGACATTACCAGAAATTCATAAAGCCCATATCTGGTCGAGAAAGCCGTCTTGGGAATATCGCTGGCACGGATCTTGATCTGATGGTAACCTGAGCGAAGGTCTATCTTGGAGAATACCTTGGCTCCTACCAACTGATCAAACAAAACATCAATACGGGGCAGCGGGTATTTGTTCTTGATAGCCACCGCATTGAGAGGGCGGTAGTCAACACACATCCTCAAACTCTCATCCTTTTTCTTCACAAATAAAGCTGGACATCCCCATGGTGAAGTACTTGGGCGAATAAACCCCTTGTTTAACAACTCTTGCAATTGCCTTTTTAGTTCTGCCAATTCCGCGGGAGGCATCCTATAGGGTCTCTTGGAGATAGGAGCAGTCCCGGGTTGCAATTCGATGGCGAACTCAATATCTCGGTTAGGTGGCATCCCTGGCAATTCATCCGGAAAAACATCCGGGTAGTCACGGACCACTGGGATCTTCTCCACTGGGGACTCTATCATAACAAAGGCACAAGAACGGGTGCATCCCTGGCCGGGTAAATATAAAACAGTCTCGCCATAAGCAGGGGAATGAATTTCAATGGCCCTGGCTGCAATATCCAACACTGCTTGATGCCTGGTCAACCAGTCAGCTCCCAATATAATATCCACGCTATCCAATCCTAAGATGAGAAGGGTGGTTCTAATCACAAGGCTACCAAATTTTATAGGCACTTGCCTGTTGATTTGATAAGTGGCAACCCTGCCCCCTGGTGTTGAAATTGTAATGCCCCCATCGGTGTGGTGAAAGGGCAACTGGCACTTGGCACTAAATTTGGCACTAATAAAGCTATGCGATGCACCAGAATCAAATAGAATAATAGCAGGATAATTCAAAACTGTAAAGATACCAGTCATGACGGGTGCTCCCTCTGGAATATCAGCCATGGTGGTGAAGTTTAGCCTACCCTGCCTCACTTGCACCTTCTGTCTCTTGCTTTGATTCTGATTAACATACTGCCCCTGCCTCTGCTGGTTCCTGGGGCAATTTTTGGCGTAGTGTCCGGTGTTGCCACATGTGAAACACCTGTTATCATTTGCCTGGCGGTACTGATGCTGCTGGTTGTTCCTCTGAGCTGGAAACTGGGTGCGGGTGGGTGCCTGCTGCTGCTGCTGCTGTGGTCGGATCACCCATCTCCCTTGCTGCTGCTGAGGTCCCCTGTTCTGTGTGTCGGATACAATCCTGAAGCGCTGTGGCTGAGCTGAGGGTCCTGCCACAGGGGTCTTCCTCTTCTTCTCTGCCTGTCGAGCTGTAATGCAGTCCTCCTGGGAGATAGCCATGTTGACCAACTCATTGTAACTGTTGGCCCTGACGGTGTTGAGACGATCACGGAGCTTAGTGCTGAGCCCCCTCCTGAACCTGTCTCTCTTCTTCTCATCCGTGTCTGCGTGATATCCAGCATACTGGCACAAGTCATTAAAAGCCTAGGCATACTGCAACACTGTCCTGTTGCCCTGAGTGAGTGCCAAAAACTCATTGAGCTTCCGGTCCATAATCCCGGCTGGTATATGATGTCCCCTGAAAGCTGCCTTGAACTCTCTCCACTCCACCTCTCGATCCTCTGGCTGCATGGCAAGAAAATGGTCCCACCAAGTCCTTGCGGGTCCGCGAAGCTGCTGGGTGGCGAACCTGACTTTAGTGACTTCTGAGCAAGCTCCATGGAGTAGCGGGAATTTGGATTCCACCACTCGCAACCACACATCTGCATCAAGTGGGTCCTCTGCCCTGGTGAACAATGGAGGCTAGGTACTAAGGAACTCCTGGTAGGTAGCTACCGCGGGGTGACGCTGATGGTCTCCACCACCATAATGCTGAGGTGGTGGCTGACGCTGGGCCAGCTGTCTCAAGATCTCATTCTGCTGAGCCATGAGCTCCTGCAGAGTGGGAGGTGGTGGCGGCGGTGGAGGAACGCGCTCATTCTGGCCACGACGCTGCCTCCCGGCGGCCATCTGAAAAACCACATATACTTAACACCATATTTCCAAGTTCAAGATTTAATCGCGGCGAAAAGAGTCAAAAGCAAAATGATAGACTCCAATTCCAACAAAAGGATGTAAAAAGGCATGACTTTTTCCTTCCAAATTTAAAATGGATAACAGCATCCATAAACCATGCGTCCAAAAGAGTTTATCATGATTACATCATTTGTCCCAAAAAGACTCAACTCTATCTAGCCTAGTACCCCAAGGGTGCAAAAGCTAAGCTAGCTGCGAGGAGTCCTACCATCCAACTTCTAACCCTATCCTGAACACCTAGTGAGCGAACGAGGCAACACTCGACTCGGGGGAAGGTGGTCTCCCTGAGCCAGCAGTGTCCACACTAGAGGCAGGCTCATCTCCTCCCTCGATGTCGACGTCCTCGTTGGCCTCCACGTCCTGGATCTCCTGGTGATGCATATCCAGGTGCTCGTTAGCCTCAGCAAGCTGCTGCTGAGTGTTAATGAGCTGATCTTCGAGAACCTCGATGGTGTTCTCTCTGGTGCCCACTAGTTCCTCCAACTCTTGGATATCAGTGGATAGCTGCTCCACCTGCAAGTCCTTCTCCACCATTTCAGTGGACAAATCAACCACGAGCTCCTCTCTGTTATCCAGGGTGATCTTTGTGGCCTCCAACAGTGCCATCAGATGGGACATCGCCTCACCGCGCATCACTTGCAGACGGTACAGAGCATTCATGCACCGTACGGTCAAGTGCGCAGTCTGTCCTGGGTAGATGGCCCAGATATCCTTGGCATGCTCCACCCGATCCTTCCACATTGGGTCGTCCTCCCTTTCAGCGGGGAACAAGCCAATAGGGTGGGTGGCCAGCTCCAAAGGATGGAATCCGCAAAAAGTGGTCAACCCGTGCAGAGCGATCGCCTCGATCGTGTCCTCAGCTCGGTATCCGAAAGACTTAGAGTCCAGCGAACGCCAGCCTGGCTGCAGGGGATGAGGCTCCAAGGTCATCCTCACCCTACAGCGAGGCACTCGGTGCTTCTCGAAATGCTGCACCGCGTACTGCGGGGGTGTCGCATATCCGGCCCCCTGAAGTACCTCCCACAAAATGCGGGGAAAACCCTCTCGTGCAAGCCCGTCAGTGTGGGACAGTGCATTTCCGTCCTCCGAGGATCCGTGGGAAGTCATCTGTGTACGGTTAAGCGTAATTAAAAGAAAAAGAATTATAAAAAGAACAAGGAAAATAAAACTCAGCCTTTCTCTAGTTAAATAAAAAGGTACTAGGGACCTAATTGGTTATTATCTTGCTTTGAAGTCTTTACTCAATTATCCATTTGTTTAATTTAGAAATGCATGCATGCTCGTCCTGAACGACCTCACCAATATAAGGGGATAGGGAAAAACTCCCATCCCTTAAGGTGGCCTATAGGGCCTAATCACTTAGCCACCTAGCTACCCTTCTATCACCCTAAGGCTTCACGTCCTAGGTCTATCCTGCTCGTCCTACTATCTATCCAACATTGTTTCTATCAAGTTTTATTTTGGAAAAATGATGGTATTCACATTTTATTGATTCCTCTGTGGTGGTACAAGCTCCGATACCAGCTGTGGCGGAACTGCCCGAATTATTCCAACTTAAGTGCCTAAGCCCCGCCTTAGAGGCTAGACTACACTTAAATGGGAATAACCCGTCAATCCCTCGGATCTTGTTCGACACGACCACTGACAGGATCAAGTACCACCGTCTCACTCGATGGTGAGTCACAGAGCAAATACAATAAAGCATAAAACCATACATTAAAGAGTATTAAATTATTACATCATCATCGGAGTTTTGCAAAAGTAGCCATCATTGTTCGAATTGCAGCGGAATAAAACTAACGGTAAACAAACGGAGAGATGGGGAAGCCTGTCCCATCACTCCTCATGCTCCTCCTCAGCCGAGGCAGGGTCCCACTCGACAGTCCAACCCAGTGGCAAGATGGACGGCCAAGTCACTCCAACAACCATGTCCTCCAAGGAACCTGTAAAATTATGCCACAAGCAAGGCTGAGTATACTAATACTCAGCTAGACTTACCCGGTGTGAGGAGTCTACTCCTCTACCTCTAGACATGCAGCTGTTTGGCTGTGGGGTTTGGTTGCCAAAAGCACTAGCTGAGTTTCTAAGTCAAGTTTTAACTTTGTCAATTTAAGTGTGACTCTCTTAAGGCTAAAAGTGTACTATCTACTCATACATAGTAGCAAACATTTTTAGCAATCAACATCTTGTATGAACTCATCATATTTCCACTTGTTACTCAATGCAGTACAATGGATCAAGCAGTCTCATTAGCTGCGAGAAGCAGACGATTCGAATCGAGTTTTATCCTTGCAAGGTAAACCTAAACACACGACATGTAGGGGCACTCCGTCCCCACACACATCAACCGTCCCCATCGATTCCCTGGCAACAGAAAGGGGCTCACCGCCTTGGCGTACAATGCCTCACTGACCCCGACTGCCGTCGTGCAGTGACCGCACTTGTACCCACCATAACCGGAATGGGAGACCACGTCTCAGGTCGCGTGAGGAGGGCAATCTGCGGGCAGGTTCACTCAGGTACTAGGCTTACCGATTTACCATATTTCTCGGTATGTGTTTAGTACGTTCAAACGCTTGACACAGGTATCCGCACGTTAATCCTTATTCCCATTTCACCTCGTAGACCACGCATCCCCATGGATCTGTGTCCACCAACCAACTATCAATATGATATAAAGTGGGTACAACCAATTCCTGATCTCGCGCGAGTGCTAGAAAAATCACTCGTCTTCTACCGAGATCCTAATTAAACAAAGCAACTACTCGACCTAGCATACTAGTATTCATCTCAAAAGGATTCCTGAGATCATGCAACTAGGGTTTCAAACAATTCCTACACTTAAGTGCACAATCAATCCTACAATCATTAAGTGAAGTAAAATAGCATAAATAACAGGTTATGCATAAACCGGGGCTTGCCTTCCAAGGCTGGGGCAGGCAGATCCTCTGAAGCAGGCTCGGGTGCTGGATCTGGGACTACCTCCTGAGCAGCTCCTTGCTCCGGCACGAGGACGTACTCTCCGTCAGCAAGGTTACAGTCTATCGAAATGCAATGAACATGTATGTCATGATTTGAAGCGTCCCGATCCTTTGGGACTCAAATGTGATACAATTACTAGTCCCAGGAGGCTAGTAATCACATTCATTACTTCAAATGGTTACAGAGTCTGAATAATGTTATTACAATACCGGGGATACAAGCTCGAAAGTGAGCCGAAAACATAAGGCGCAGTGGAAGATAAAATAGCCCAGGCCACAGGCAGAACTGGGTGAAGACACAGCCCCATCACTCAAGCATAGCAGAAAAGAAGTCCTCAGCTGCTGAAAAAAAACATAAATAAATCTGGGTGAATACACTAGGTATTCCGCAAGCCCACCCGGCTCCCGTAAAGAGAAAGTGACCTATATTGTACATGCTTATTATGGTGGATTTGAAGTCACTCATACTTTTTCAGAGAAAGGCAGTACTCAATAGTGAGGGTTTTCCCAAAAACGATAGAAGTAACAACTTGCTTAACCACCACTGAGCTTCCCGCTCCCGTGGTACTACTTTCTTTTCCAGAACATACACACACATTTCCCTGTTCCCAGTTGTAGTAGAAACACTAATTGTCATACCATACCAGACTCGTCCATACCAGTGGACACGGACTATTCGAATAGGTTTAGACTCTGCGCAGAGGGGTACACTTTACCCACTAGTCCGGCTCTGCGATCTCATGGCCAATGAGATCCGAATCCGAAACTCTTTCCTTCCTTGTACGTCCGAACCTTAATGGTTATACCAGAAGGAGTCAGGCCACCACCATGTCCAAACCAGACAAACATTCCCCTTCCTTATCCTCCCGGTGCTACCCCAGCCTTCATAACCCTGGGGTGGGACCGTACGAGTTCAGATTGAGTGGCTGCCCACACAGCCTCGAGTGGTTGTACTTTTTGAGAGTACAGGTAATGAAAGATGACAAACCGGTCCTTATATGAGAGGACGATCCTTCTGCTCACGCCTAAACCAGCTGAGCCAACACCTTAGGCCCTCCCCTAAACCAGGGAGTCCCTGATCATCCCACTTCACTAGGTGGTGAGGGTGAGTACCCTTCATCGCACTCTTTTTGGAAAACATTTCACTTATACCCCTTTTTATTTGTCCCATATCTTTTAATCGAAGTAATAGTTAATGTGGGCCACTACAGGAAACGCCTAAATTTTCGTGGGCCGAGATATTTTCGTCGGCCGGCCCACGAAAATACTGACGTTATTTTCGTCGGTCCCTAGGCCGACGAAAATAATGCGTATTTTCGTGGGCCCATCGATATGTTCGTCGGCAGGCCGAAGAAAATACAAAAACGTATTTTCGTCGGTCACTAGGCCGACGAAAATAACGCTTATTTTCGTGGGCCATGGCCAAACCGACGAAAATACATCATTAACCGTACTCTATTTTCGTCGGCCTAGTGAGGCCGACGAAAATAGAGGCCCAACATCGTCGTCCTCGGCCCCGCTCGTTTCAATCGCGCGTCACTCGTTTCACCCAACGCCGCCGCCCAACGCTCGCCCTCCCCTCGCCGCGCCACCGCCCGCCGCCCGCCGGTGCCCGCGCCGACGCGCCACGCCGCCGCCCCGCGCGCTAAGGGAGCCCGCCGGTGCCCGCGCCGCCGGTGCCACCCCGCCCGCCGGTGCCCGCGCCCGCCCGCCGGTGCCCGCGCCGCTGGTGCCACGCCGCCGCCCCGCGCGCTAAGGGAGCCCGCGCCACCGAGCCCACGCTCACCGCGCCCCTGCACGCCGCCGAGGCCCACGCCCGCCCCTGCACGCCGTGCCCCTACCCCTACACGCTGCGCCCCTCGCCCGTGCACGCCTGCCGAGCCCCACGCCCGCCCCGCCGAGCCCCACGCCGCTGCCCGCACGCCCGTCGTCCGAGGCACCCCGCCCGTCCCTCGCCGCGCCGTCGTCCCGCCCGAGGCGCGCTGCACCGCATCGCGACGGCCTCCCTGCGCCGTGCCGCCGCCCACACGCCCGCCCGCTCCGTCGCGAAGGTCTCCCAGCTGCGTCGTCGCCCGCCTCGACTCGCCCGCATTTGCGCCATCAGGCAAGTATAATTGCCGAGGCTCCGAGGTCATTAATTTATATTAGTCATCTTGTCGTGTTGTGATTAGTTTAACTGTTTATTGCTTTAATTCAAATTCATATTTTGTCTCCGAGTTATGTTTTAATGTTTAGAGTTTAGTTTTAATCGTTAACCGTAGCGAACCGTATGCGTCACCCGTTCGGGAACGGCGAACGTCACATTGGCTTGTGAGGTTTGCCGCTCCGGAATTGTCCACGTATTTTGGACAGCCTGAGAGTGTAGGCCGATGCTTGTGATTTGTGATATGTGTCTTACGATTTACGCGGAATTTCGGTTGTGTAACTCAGTTGTTCTCCAACACACCATGTTCAGGCGTGTGCTTGGAGAGCAGCGGGGTTATGCTGCCGAAATTTAGCGACAATCGTAGGCTACACGTCATAAATCACAAGCATCAGCCTACACTCTTGGGTGGGTTTAGGGCCTTTACCTAATAGGGAGTTCACCTAATTAAGCCACGGATGATCGTTGATGTTCTTTGACTTTTGTTTAGCCTTTAAAATGGACGGTGATCGAAGGGTGATGTATGACGGGTGGAGAAAGGATGGGGCACATTCAAATGAATGGATGGGTGTAACAAAGGCTTTTCTTGAGCACGCTTTCAAAGATGCAACTGGTCGTCTAGTGAAGTGTCCTTGCAATCGCTGCGAGAACAAGTGGCCTCAGAAGAAGGAAGAAATGGAGAAACACCTTTGCAAAAGTGGGTTTATGCCGAACTACCTTGTATGGTACCGGCATGGAGAGTCTATTAGACATGTTGACGCGGAGGTGGAGCTTGATGACGATCATGATAGGATGGACGATATGTTGCATGATCTTGGTAGGGAGGTTGAAATGAACGCTGAGGAGCCGGGGCAGCTTCCACGCGATGCTCAAGAATTCTTCCGGCTACTCGCCGCGGGAGAAGAGAGACTGCACGAGCACACTCAGATGTCAGTTCTTGGGACTCTCACAAGACTAATGGCGATAAAGTCGAAGCACAACATTTCAAACAGTGCTTACAACGACATCGTCCAACTTATGGGCGAGGTTCTCCCGGAGAATCATAAGTTGCCAAAGAATATGTACTTCGCAAAGAAGATGTTGGCTGGTCTTGGGATGACATATGAGAAGATCGACGTGTGTCCCAACAGTTGCATGCTATTCTTTGAGGATGATGACAAGCTTGACCGTTGTAAGCATTGTGAAGCTTCTAGATATGTCGAGGTGACAAATGATGAGGGTGAATTGGTAGTTACGAAGGTCGCAGCTAAGCAACTTCGTCGGTTGCCTATCATTCCTCGGCTTTCAAGGCTGTTCCTCAACAAGGAAATAGCTCTGCATATGACGTGGCCAAAGAATGGTGTACGTCTCGTCACTGATCCAGACATAATGGTCCATCCGTCGGACGGTGATGCGTGGAAGGCATTTGACGAGTTTGATCCCGAATTTGCAAACGACCCTAGGAGTGTACGGCTTGGTCTATCGACGGACGGATTCACACCTTTCAATACCAGTGCAAGCCCTTACTCGTGTTGGCCTGTCTTCATTGTGCCATATAATCTTCCTCCTGAGTTGGTCAATAAAGAAGAGTTCATGTTCCTTGCACTAGTCATCCCAGGCCCCGAGCATCCAGGGCCAAAGCTGAATATGTTTGTTCGCCCTTTAATCGAAGAGCTGAAACAGTTCTGGAGAGGTGTGAAGGCTTATGACAGCCATACTGAAAAGGAGTTTACCATGCGCGCTGCTTATTTGTGGTCAGTGCATGATCTGCTGGCGTATGGAGATTGGTCTGGATGGTGTGTCCATGGTCGGTTGTGCTGTCCCATATGTATGAATGATACGGATGCATTCAGATTGAAGCATGGTGGGAAAGTGTCATTCTTTGATGCTCATCGACGTTGGACTCCATTCAAGCATGATTTTAGGAATTCGCTTACTGCATTCAGAGGTGGAGCCAAAATCAGAAATGGGCCACCAAAGAGGCAAACTGCACCGCAGATAATGGCATGGCATGCTTGTCTGAAGCAAGGAGAAAATGATAGGTTCCAAGGCTACGGGGAGGACCATAACTGGACCCATATTTCATCAATATGGGAGCTTCCGTATGCAAAAGCCTTGATCATGCCGCACAACATAGACTTGATGCACCAAGAGCGTAACGTTGCTGAAAGCATCATAAGCACATGTTTCGATGTGACTGATAAAACGAAAGATAATATGAAGGCAAGAAAAGACATGGCTGAAATTTGTAAGAGGCCGATGCTCGAGTTGAAAGTAAGCGATAAAGGGCATGAAAGTAGGCCGCGAGCTGATTACTGCCTCAAGCAGGATGAAAGGAAAGAAATATTTAAGTGGTTGAAGAATCTGAAATTTCCAGATCGGTATGCGGCAAATCTGAAACGGGCAGTCAATCTGAAGACCGGTAAATTGATCGGTTTGAAAAGCCATGACTACCATATTATTATGGAGAGGCTGATGCCCGTGATGTTTCGAGGCTATTTTAAGGATGAGCTTTGGAGCATATTTGCAGAGTTGAGTTACTTCTATAGGGAAGTATGCGCAAAGACGGTATCGAAGAGGTTGATGCAGAAATTTGAGAAAGAAATTCCAATTCTTATTTGTAAATTTGAAAAGGTTTTCCCGCCAGGATTCTTCAATGTGATGCAACATCTAATTGTGCATTTGCCTTGGGAAGCTTTGGTAGGCGGACCAGTGCAATTCAGGTGGATGTATCCTATAGAAAGGGCGTTGAAAAAGCTCAGGGCGTCTGTTCGGAACAAGGCTAGAGTCGAAGGGTGTATTGCGGAGGCTTTTGCCCTTAAGGAGATATCTCAATTCTCAACCAGGTATTTCGCTCGAGCCAACAATGTGTTTGCGCCTTCAGTGCGACTTCATGTCGATAATGAATCACCCCAAAGCACCCTTCAAATTTTTGCGAATCCGGGTAAAGCAGTTGGAAAAGGGAGTGTACGTCACATTGAAGCATCAGATTTGAACACGCTAATGCTATATATGTATAGCAATATTGACAGCACACAGGAGGCGTTCGAGTAAGTTTTCCTCATAATTACGTCCATTTTCTCATCTCATAATTTCTATAGTGTGTAATCTCCATGTTTGTAATATGTCCAGCATGTTTGATGAAGAATGTTGGAAATCTACTAGTAAACCTACGGCCATCCAATTAGAAAATCTTCGACGTGATGGGTTGAAAGGTGGACCAAACTTCGTGCAGTGGTTTCGTAATTATGTTAGTAATTGTCGTTCTCTCATTGTCCATACTTAATCTTTGAATTTTGGACTTGGAAGATATAATGCATATACTAATTACTTGTATAGGTTTCCAAAAACTCTGTGCACCCGGACTTGCAGCAAATGGCACATACCTCTGTGTCCGTCCGAAACTATACTCGCTATGATGTAAATGGATATCGCTTCCGAACCGCGAAATTGGAGAAGAGTCGACCATTGGCAGCCACCACCAATAGTGGTGTGTTGGCAAGTTCATATGTTGACGATGACAAAGTAGTGGACTATTACGGTGTTCTTCAAAACATTGTAGAGTTGATTTTCGATGGCCCCAAAGAACTTAAAGTCGTGTTTTTCGAGTGCGACTGGTTTGATGCTCATAGTGGGACTCGTGTCGACAAGTATGGTAATGTCGAGGTGAAGCATAGCTCTAGGATTCCGAGCAGTATGAGCGATGTTGTCCTTGCAAATCAGGCAAAACAGGTGTACTACCTGCCATATCCTCACCCAAGCCTTAGGGCTTGGTGGGTTGCAATCAAAGTCAACCCACAAGTCGTCGCTCCAGAGAGTGCTGACTACGTGAGTATAATCAGGGACAACGATGATGCTGTTTTTCAACCAGAAGCGGCGTCGAATCAAGACATAGCTCACCGATTCCATGTGACCAATGGAGAAGGACTTGAAAATCTCTGTTGCAATTCAAGCGACTTAATTGAAGAACCTAGGTCAAAGCGCAAACGACCTGTCGTCGTTAGAAGATCAGTAAGGATCCAACGAAATCAAGAGCGTATGAATAAACAACGAGCCGAAGAAGCATCATCGGATGCGGATGACTTTTGATTAGTATGTTTCTTTTAGCTATGTATTCCAATTTCCACATTATTAATTTTCATATTATTTGTTTCATATACTGTGGTTTGACATTAATTTATCTACAGTTGAACATGTTCAAGCATAGGAGATCGAGGAGGAGTGGGGGCAGCGCGGCCAGCGAGGACAGCTCGGGCAGTGGGCTTTTTCAGGGCACCTCACAGAGCCGACAGAGGCAGCAACAACTTCTCGACTGTCTAGACGAAGTGCAGGGTGAGGAGGGTGAGCAGGAGACTCCTCAGCAGGATGCTCATGTGCAGAGTGAGGAGGGTGAGCAGGATGACGAGGGTGAGCAGGATGAGGAGGTTGACCCAATGGGGGCAGGCAGCGCGGGCGACACGTCAGATGGTTCTACGTCCTTCAGGTATTATTATGCATATTACTTTAATTGATATTAGTTTCTAATCATTTCATCATATTGAATTTACTTGTATACTTAGGTATAAGAAGAGCAATGCGCTTGGTCCGAGACCTGCCGAGAGGAGGCTCATCCGGCCGCATGGAGAATGGTGGGGCTTATTTCTGTTTTGTTAATTTTTTAATGTGAACGTGATTGCACTAGTTTACTTGTTTTATTAATTTTTGTAGGTCATGGGAAGACTTGACTTGGGACGGTACAGGCAGACGTCCTAAGGTGAACGCGGTGTTGGGTAGCCTCTGTCGCTTCTACTACCCTGGCATGGTGGAGCTCAATGGCGAGAGGTTTGCGGCTATGCAGTGGGCTGACTGGGGTCTAAAGGACTATGTCGAGCCAGGGGAGTCAGGGGAAAGCAGTAGCGGAGGGGGAAGTTCGGAAAAAAAACGAAGGACTTGTCAGGTGGCTGTGTGGGACGAGTTCTGGGTGAGTTTACTTTCGTATATAAGCAATTCATTGAATTATTGCTTCACCTAATCTTACTTTAACTTAACTTCTCCATTGATATGTAGGGGAGGTTCCAATTGCCGGATGACATCGAGGAGGATCAGGCTCAGTGGACACGTGTGAAGAGGCACTTTCGGAAGTGCGCTGATAAGATAATCAAGGATGCCATGTACAATGCTCGCATCGCGGCCGTCAACTACTACTACAAGAAGATAAAGGGTCAGAAAATGAGCAAAGCATTAGGGGCCAATGAGATCTACCTCACAGAGGAGCAGTACCTGGAGAGCGTTGTGGATTGGCTGTCCAAGGACATGGAAGCATGGAGGTGGTTGGCTAAGAGATGGGCGTCGCCTGAGTGGATTGCAGAGTCCAACAAGCACCGTGTCAACCGTGGCACTGAAGGACCGGGGCATAGGTACGGCGCCGATGGACACCTTGGTACCGCACGCCGCATGGTCAGTATATAAATCAAACTTGTATGTTACATCTATGAAAATTATATGGTTTAACTCTTCTTTGTCATGCAGGAAGCTGAAAGTGGAGTTGCTCCAAGTTTTATGGAGGTTTACGTCCGTGGTCACCGTGGCCCTGATCCGACGAACCCTGATGAGCTATGCAGCGAGGCGGCAAGGGAGAAAATGGTAAACAAGTTTGTATTTACGAATTAAATTGCATGTTTTGTGTCTAACTCCAACTTTAACTTTCTTTGCAGAATGCATATGGGGAGGAAATGACTCAACGCCATGGGCCTGATTTCGACTGGATGCATTCAGACTTAGATGCCTCGGCGTTGTACCATAGTGGTGGGGGTAGAAAGCATGGCAGGTGAGGTGTTTGTGTTTGATTCGACGATTTCATTAACAAGAATGTGTCCACTTAATGGCTCAACTATGTGTATCATGCAGGTTTGCCTTTGGCACCGGCGTTGTGGAATATAACAGGACAATAGGTCAAGGGAAGGCATCGTCTTCGGGAGGGAGTTCTCGCTCCTCCAGGTCTGCTCGAGAGGCTCAGCTGGAGGAGGAGACTCGGGCAGCACAGGAGCAGGCTCGAGCAGCACAGGAGCAGGCTCGAGCAGCGCAGGAGCAGGTTGGACAGCTGACGCAATATATGGCTTCTTATTTTCAGGTAATTCGTCTATCTCATCACGTGTCGTCATTGAATTCAAAGTATAATGTTGTGATTCTAACGTTGCATCCATTTGCAGGAAATGACTACTCGACTCGGCCCTGATATGAACTTGCCCGCTTTTCGCCCTCCCCAGGTAACACTTTCTGAACACTTCAATTCCATAGCAACTTTTTCTTTATTATCAAAAATGGCTCGCAGGCACAAGGATGGGGACAGTGGCCAGGACAAGCTCCAGCGTCGCAGCCACAGTGGACCGGTGTTGGGTGGACGCAGGCACCTCCAGGCACTTGGACGCCTCCACCACCCCAAGGATCGCAGCCAGTCTCGGGATGGGTGCCACCGGTCTCCCAGCCACCGGCGGGCTCTCAGCCATATCAAGCGTGGATGGCACCGCCACCGACGGGGTGGGTGCCACCACCTCTGGGGTGGCCACCACAACAGTACCCGTGGATGCATGCACAACCTCCTCCTCACCATGGATCACAGGTGATGTTCCATGTTTAGTTTTACGCAAATATTGACCAAACACAACAATGTATATGTATACAGCCTTATTTGAATGATTGATGAATTGCAGGGTTCAGCGTCACATGCTCATGGATCGGAGGGTGGTGTCAACGTCCAAGACTTCCTCGTCCATGGTGCTGGAGGGAGTGGCCACCTTCCTGGTGGCGGAGGAGGGAGTGGCCAAAACTCCCACAGCCCGCCGGAGTGAGGAGTGAGTAGTGAGTGTGTACTATGGACTGTTTATGGACTTATGGACTATTTATGGACTCTGGACTGGACTTATTTGAATGGACTATGGAATGTGTTTTGTGAATTATGTGAATGTGTTTTGTTAATTATGTATTTTGCTTGTGAATGTGTATATGTTAATTGTGATAATGTTTATTTTGCTGTGAATTATTAATAGGTGCAGAAAAATCTGTTTTTGGGGGGGAAACATCAATTTTCGTCGGCCTCGGTGGTGGCCGACGAAAATAAGTTCCCAGGCTATTTTCGTCGGCCTCAGTGTTGGCCGACGAAAATAACCTGGGAACTTATTTTCGTCGGCCACCATCGGGCCGACGAAAATAGTTGGTCCACTCACTATTTTCGTCGGCTCTGGGAAAGCCGACGAAAATAGCTATTTTTCGTCGGGACCGACGAAAATAGTTGCCTAATTTCGTCGAATTTATTTTCGGCGGCTATTTTCGTCGGCCTGCCGACGAAAATATTCTATTTTCGTCGGTTTAGGCTTATTTTCGTGGGTTTTTGGCCCACGAAAATTTAGGCGTTTCCTGTAGTGGGCTCTCTCATGCGTACCATGCAATTCGATTCCCATCCCATAATCCAGGCATAGGCAGTGGTAGAGAGAAATAGGTAAATAATGCATCAAGGGAAGGATGGACTTGCCTTCGTCGAAGCTTTCCTGGCACAAAAGGTTAATCTCGGAGGGGTCGGGTTCCTGCCCTTCTTCCGGAGCTAAGAGTTCCGGAGGATCGGATCCCTCTTCCGCTAATTAAACACAGATAAAAAAACAATACATCAAACATGGTGACCTTTGTGGGGTGTGCAAACTTTTATATTTTATTATTTTTGTGCCCTACTAATTTATTTAAAATATTTTTAGTGCATAAAATATCAGCATATAAGTATATATGAGAAAATGGGAAAAGAAATTGGAAAAAGAAAAGGAAAAGGGATTTCCTTTCCCTGTGGGCCGGGGGGGGGGGAATTTTCGGCCCACTTGGGCGCGGGCGCTCGCGCGGGCGAGGCTGGCGGCCCAGCTGGCCCAGCTGTGCGGGGAGACGGCGGGGACGGCGCGGAGGCGCGGGCCCACCAGCCAGGGAGAGGGGAGGGGGCTGACGGCGTTGGCGATAACGGAGGGGGAGAGGGGCTCGACCGGGGTCGACCGGCGGTGGGGATCCGCGGCGGTTCTCCGCCGTCGGTCCGGTTTTGCGACGGGGAGGTGGTGGCGGAGCTTGGGTGGTAGATGAGGATTACAGGGGCGGGGCGAATTTCGCCTGCGGGGGCCTAGGGCGGCCGGTCCGCGGCACGGTGGCGGGTGTCCGCGGCGGCTTCACCGCCGGTGAGTTTTCCGGCCGAATTAGAGTGGGGAAGGTGGCGTGTCGTGATCGTGGGAGTGTGGCGGAACTCTTGGCACTATTTAATTGAACTGAAGGTCGCCAGGGAGGGAGAGGGGAGCTTACCGGAGCGGTGGAGGGAAGCACGGCGGCGCTGCTAGCTCGATTGAGCTCGGGGAGGAGTGGAGGAGATGGCCGTGGCTGGTGTGGCGGGCTCGGGCTCGGCTGTCCCTTTTATAGGCGCCCGGTAGGGGGAGAGGGATGGAGGGGACGGCGAGCTCCGACGAGCTTCCATGATGGCGGGCATGGAGCAAACGGCGACGAGACGACTCGGGCAGGCTGAGGATGAGGGGACGGCTCGGGCACAGAGACGGGTCGGTCGCGGAAGTCGGGGCGAGCATTAATGGCGAGGCGACGGGGCGTGCAGCGCTCGGCGGCGAGCGCGCCGGTGAGGCATGGGCGAGAGAGATGGAGCTGACGAGTGGGGTCGGCTGCCAGTGAGAGGTCCGCGTGAGAGAGAGAGGGGCGGGGCGCTGACGGGCGGGGTCGGGCTGTCAGCAGCGGGAGTGGCGCGCGGCTTGGGCCGCCTGGGCCGGAAGGAGAGGGGAGGGAGGCGGGTGCGCGCGAGGTGGGCTGAAAGGAGGCCCAGCCGAGGGAGGGAAAGGTTTTTCCTTTTTCTTTTTCTGATTTCCATTTCTCTCCCTTCTTCTTTTCTACTTTTGTGTCATTTTGTTTCTTTTCCTCTTAACAAAAATTCTCTAGATGAACTTGATGATAACTATGGCCTATGTGAGGTGCTCAACAAATTTTAAGTATATGCAAATGATAGGGTGACCTAGGGGGTAGGGTTAGGAAGAAGAATAAAACCAAAAAGGGGGGGGAGTAGGGGCTAGAGTTTCAAACCTGGGTTGGGATTTTGGGATGTTACAAACCTACCCCACTTAAAGGAATCTCGCCCTCGAGATTTAGACTGGATTTGGGGAAAAGATAAGGATATTCCCTCCTCAAGAAGTCCTCACTCTCCCAGGTGGCTTCCTCTTCTCCTTCTCTGCTCCACTGAACTTTACAGAGCTTCACTTCTGAGGTGCGGGTCTTTCTGACTGCTGAATCAAGAATCTTCACTGGTTTCTCACGATATTGAAGGTCTTTCTGGATCTGCACTGTCTCTTCTTCGAGGTGACTTTCTGGCGCTTGCAGGCATTTGCGGAGCTGGGATACGTGGAACACATTGTGGATGTCGGACATGGATTCTGGTAGTTCCAGGCGGTATGCTGTGGGTCCTACCTTGCCAATAATGGGATAGGGACCTACAAAACGTGGGGCTAGCTTTCCTTTGACTTGGAACCTCCTGACACCACGCATTGGAGAAACCTTAAGGTAGACGAAGTCTCCTTCCTCAAATCGGAGTTCCCTCCGCCTGTTGTCTGCGTAACTCTTCTGTCGACTCTGAGCTTCAAGCAACCTTCTGCGGATCAGTGCAACTTTCTCCTCTGCCTCCTTGACAAAGGCAGGTCCTTCTAGTGCTTTTTCCCCCATGTTGGACCACATGAGAGGGGTCTGGCATTTTCGTCCATACAGTGCTTCGAATGGTGACATCTTGATGCTGGACTGATAGCTATTGTTGTAGGAGAACTCTGCGTAGGGTAGACTGGACTCCCAACTTCTATCAAAAGCTAACACACATGCCCTTAAGAGATCTTCAAGGACTTTGTTGACTCTCTCTGTCTGCCCATCTGTCTGAGGGTGGTAAGCGGTACTGAAATCTAGCTTGGTGCCCATGGCTTTCTGAAGGCTTGTCCAGAATTTGGATGTGAACTAAGTTCCTCTGTCTGATACTATCTTCCTTGGGATGCCATGGAGTCTGACTATCTCTTTGAGGTAGATCCGGGCAAGGGTGGCTCCTCCAAAGGTAGTTTTCACTGGAATGAAATGGGCTACCTTGGTGAGGCGATCTATTATTACCCAGATGGAGTCATTCCCTTTCTGCGTCCGGGGTAGTCCGGTCACGAAGTCCATGCCTATTTCTTCCCACTTCCATTTAGGTATCGGGAGGGGTTGCAATAGACCAGCAGGTTTTTGGTGTTCGGCCTTCGTCCGTTGGCAGATGTCACAACGGGCCACATACTGAGCTATTTCTTTCTTCATCCCCTTCCACCAGTATCTGGTCTTGAGGTCCAGGTACATCTTGGTAGTTCCGGGGTGGAGGGAGTAGGCCGAGTCGTGAGCTTCCTTGAGTAGGACTTCTCGGGCCTCCCCTTTTGGTACACACAGACGGTGTTTGAACCAAAGGACTCCTTGGTTATCTGTCCTGAGGTCCGGGAGTTGTTCCTTGCGGGCTTTCTCCACAAGCCTTGTCGTCTCTGGGTCTAGATGTTGAGCTTTGCAGATGAGGCCTTCTAGCATTGGCTTGACTTCGAGACTGCCGTTGTTTCCCAGACATGCATTTAGTTGTGCAGATTCTTTCTTCCAGTCTTCTAGAAAGTTGGTCCCTTTAATTCCGAATGGCTTTCGACTGAGGGCGTCGGCCACCACATTAGCCTTCCCGGGGTGATAGTGAATTTCTAGGTCATAATCCTTGATCAGCTCTAACCATCTTCGCTGACGGAGGTTGAGATCAGGTTGAGTGAATATGTACCTCAGACTCTTGTGATCGGTGAAAATATGGCATTTGTTTCCGATTAGGTAATGTCTCCATATTTTTAAGGCATGCACTATGGCTGCCAATTCCAGATCATGGGTGGGATAATTCTGCTCGTGCGGCTTGAGTAGGCGTGATGCGTAAGCAATGACTCTTTCGTTCTGCATTAGTACACACCCTAAGCCTTGCCTTGAGGCATCACAGAAGACGACAAAATCTTGATGAATATCTGGCAGTGATAGAACGGGTGCCGTTGTGAGTTTCTCTTTTATGATTTGGAAACTTCCTTCACATTTTGGGGTCCACACAAATTTGTGATCTTTCTTGAGAAGTTCTGTCATTGGTCTTGCTATGCTGGAGAATCCTTTGATGAAGCGGCGGTAATACCCTGCCATTCCTAGGAAGCTTCGAACTTCACTGACGTTGGTTGGTTGCCTCCATTTTGACACTGCTTCCACTTTGGAGGGGTCCACTTCTATTCCTTCGGCGGTTAAGATATGCCCAAGGAAGGCTATCTTTTCCAACCAGAATTCACATTTACTGAGTTTGGCATACAGCTGGTGTGCTCTGAGTTTTCCAAGGACGATCCGAAGGTGACGCTTATGGTCTTCGCGGTTCTTGGAGTAAATAAGGATGTCGTCGATGAAGACTACGACAAACTTATCCAGCTCTTCCATAAACACTTTATTCATGAGGTTCATGAAAAAGGCGGGTGCGTTTGTCAGTCCGAACGGCATTACTGTGAATTCATATTGCCCGTACCGGGTGACAAATGCAGTCTTTTGGATGTCCGCTTCCTTGATCCTCAATTGATGGTAACCAGACCTCAGGTCTATCTTGGAGAAGTACTTGGCTCCTTGAAGTTGATCGAAGAGGTCGTCGATCCTAGGAAGTGGATACTTGTTCTTGATGGTGACTTCATTTAACGATCGATAATCAATGCACATTCTCATACTTCCATCCTTCTTGGAGACGAACAGAACTGGCGCTCCCCAAGGTGATGAGCTGGGACGAATGTATCCTTTTTGCTGAAGATCTGAGATTTGAAGCTTCAGTTCTGCTAACTCAGTTGGGGCCATGCGGTATGGTCTCTTTGCGATGGGTGCTGTTCCAGGAATCAGATCTATGTAAAATTCCACTTCTCTTTCTGGTGGCATTCCTGGCAATTCTTCAGGAAACACATCCATGAATTCTTCTACTACTGATATACTTTCCGTTGTTATATTGAATATCATTGGGTCACTGGCGGGTGGTTGTGCCTGGCAAGAGACTGACTTTCCCTGCTGGTCGGTGAGGAGGACTGTCTTGTCTGCGCAACTGATGATGCTTTTGTGTTTAGTTAGCCAATCCATCCCTAGGATTACATCAATTCCCTTGGATGGCAAGACGGTTAAGTCTGCCAGGAATACTACCCCACTTAAAAGGATTCTGACCTGAGAACATTTTAGCTGGCATAGGAGGTCGGACCCTGGGGTTCGGGTGACCAAAGGAATCTCTAGGGGAGTAGAGGGGATGCCATATTTTTCCACAAAGCTAGTGGCTATGAAAGAGTGGGATGCTCCAGAATCGAAAAGTACGGTAGCGGGAGTAAATTCGACAAGGAACTCACCGAGTACTACTCCCGGAGCCTGCTGAGCTTCCTGGGCATCGATGTGATTTACACGTGCCCTTCCTTGGTACGGAGTCTTGTTCTGCTGGCTGGCGGCGGAGGGCGCCTTGGGGGCGGGTGCCGAGGTATTCTTGGGGCCATTCACCGAGTTGGAGTAGGCGGGTCCCTGAGGCTTCAGCTGTGGACAGTTGTTCTTGAAGTGGCTTGGATCACCGCAGTGCCAACATGCATTTGCCGGAGGTTGGTTGCTTGCCACCGAGGGAGAATGGAAAGAGCTCTGACTCTGCTGGCTGAATCGTGACGGAGTGGGTCCAGCTGGCCTACTGAAGTTGGGCCCCTTGGGTGGGAATCCAAATGATCGAGTCTTCTGGTGTCGGTCCTGCTGTTGTGCCCGGAGAACCTAGAACTTCCTCTTGAGATGTCCTTTTTCTTCCTCCTTAGCTCTTTCAACTTGCATGGCCTTGTTGGAAAGGTGAGAGAAGTTGAGGAAGTCTTGACTAGCCAGAATTGTCTTGAGTTCTGGCCTGAGTCCCTTAAGGAAACGGGCCATCTTCTTGCTCTCAGTATTGACATCATCTGGCGCGTAGCGGGCTAACTCCGTGAACTTGTGCACATATTCGCTGACAGATCTTCCGTCCTGAGTCAATTCTCGGAACTCATCCTCCTTAAGCTGTACCAATCCTTGGGGCACATGGTGCTCCCGGAAAGCTGCTTCAAATTCCGCCCAGGTAGCATCTCTGATGGTGACGTTGAAGGTGTCCCACCAGGCTAAAGCCATCCTAGAGAGTTGGTGGGCAGCCAGTTGAACACGCTGGTTTTCTGGGCAACCAATGGCTTCCAGCTTTCTTTTGATCGTGCGCATCCAATCGTCTGCATCGAGGGGGTTGCTTGATCCGGCGAACATGGGAGGTTTGAGTCTCAGGAAGTCCCCCATTCTGTCTTGCGGTCTTCCACCATTTGGCCGTTGATTTTCTAGATTCCGAGTGAGGACCTCGATGAGTCGGGTCTGATTGGCTAGCACTTGGGCTATGTCTAAGGGTAGGGGTGGAGGTGCGGGGAGGTGAGTTTCACTTTCCTCTCTAACGACTTCCCCTTCAGCTCTTCGGGGGAAACCTGCTCCAATCCCTGAGGCGGTAGGCGTGGTTTTATCCGAAGCCATCTGCCAGGGAAGAGAGTTACTATTATGCACATGCAAATTGTTCTCAACCAAGTTATTTTATTCATTACACCATCACATTACAAGCATAATACTACTACAGGGAAAAACTACACGAGGGCGTTCTTCGAGGTGCTAGCGAGTTCCTTGTCTAAGGTATCCCCAAATGCCTTGAGGAGATCATCGAGACTGGCTTGGGATACATCTTCTTCGTCGGACCAGTCATCGGTTCTGGGGGGAGGTAGGGCTAGAGGGGCCTTCTTCTTCTTCTTCTCTGTCTAGCATCCTTGGTTAGTGGTCTTCTTCTGGATCTTCTTTTTGGGGGCGAGTGCCTTCAGCTTCTTGTCAAAGTCTGACTTCAAGGTCCGGTAGGCCTCACGGGTGTTGGCTTCCTCGCCTTCCACTATGCTGAGACTTTCCTGGAGAGATGCCTTCTCTTGCGTAAGCTCTTTGACTTGCTGCTCTAGGCTTTCCACTCGGGAGTTTAGGTGGGTACAATGGGAGGAGAGCTCATCGTAGTGGTTGTCGAGGGTGTGGAGGTATCCGGCCATGTAGACGATAGTGGGATCATCTTCTATGGGATCTCCTCCTGATAGAGCCTGGAGTCTTTTCTTCCAGGTCGGGGTGTTTTTGTTGCTAGGTGGGAAATATCGGAGGGGAGTCTCAGAGGTCTCTCGGCTATAGTTTTGGCACAGTTGTTTGAGGGCTTTTCGAGCGAGGCTCTGGCATGTGTCTGGGAAACGATGTCCGATGAAGGTAATTTGGAAAGGAGGGTGGTTTGGGTAGTTCCGGCTTTCTCCCAAGTAGACTGCCATAGAGCATTTTTCCATTCCATTTTCACGGTACTCCTTCCAGACATATTCGGGCTTCTTGCGGATCCCCAGGCGCAGTGCGCAGCTTCGAAGAAGGTGAGGAAAGCCTTCCTCCTCTGAGCAATAGGAAGTCCTAATCACCCAGGGGTTTTCCATCTGGTAGACGAAAAGAAAGGTCTATTAATATCGGGGAAAAGGGGAAAGAGTGTTTCTTGAAGGTAAGAGGTGTTTTTCTTGTTAAGGCAACTTTTAAGGTCAGGGCTGTGGTCTACGGCCAGTCCTATAGGCTTTGATACCACCTGAAGCGTCTCGATCCTTTGGGACTCAAATGTGATACAATTACTAGTCCCAGGAGGCTAGTAATCACATTCATTACTTCAAATGGTTACAGAGTCTGAATAATGTTATTACAATACCGGGGATACAAGCTCGAAAGTGAGCCGAAAACATAAGGCGCAGTGGAAGATAAAATAGCCCAGGCCACAGGCAGAACTGGGTGAAGACACAGCCCCATCACTCAAGCATAGCAGAAAAGAAGTCTTCAGCTGCTGAAAAAAAACATAAATAAATCTGGGTGAATACACTAGGTATTCCGCAAGCCCACCCGGCTCCCGTAAAGAGAAAGTGACCTATATTGTACATGCTTATTATGGTGGAGTTGAAGTCACTCATACTTTTTCAGAGAAAGGCAGTACTCAATAGTGAGGGTTTTCCCAAAAACGATAGAAGTAACAACTTGCTTAACCACCACTGAGCTTCCCGCTCCCGTGGTACTACTTTCTTTTCCAGAACATACACACACATTTCCCTGTTCCCAGTTGTAGTAGAAACACTAATTGTCATACCATACTAGACTCGTCCATACCAGTGGACACGGACTATTCGAATAGGTTTAGACTCTGCGCAGAGGGGTACACTTTACCCACTAGTCCGGCTCTGCGATCTCATGGCCAATGAGATCCGAATCCGAAACTCTTTCCTTCCTTGTACGTCCGAACCTTAATGGTTATACCGGAAGGAGTCAGGCCACCACCATGTCCAAACCGGACAAACATTCCCCTTCCTTATCCTCCCGGTGCTACCCCAGCCTTCATAACCCTGGGGTGGGACCGTACGAGTTCAGATTGAGTGGCTGCCCACACAGCCTCGAGTGGTTGTACTTTTTGAGAGTACAGGTAATGAAAGATGACAAACCGGTCCTTATATGAGAGGACGATCCTTCTGCTCACGCCTAAACCAGCTGAGCCAACACCTTAGGCCCTCCCCTAAACCAGGGAGTCCCTGATCATCCCACTTCACTAGGTGGTGAGGGTGAGTACCCTTCATCGCACTCTTTTTGGAAAACATTTCACTTATACCCCTTTTTATTTGTCCCATATCTTTTAATCGAAGTAATAGTTAATGTGGGCTCTCTCATGCGTACCATGCAATTCGATTCCCATCCCATAATCCAGGCATAGGCAGTGGTAGAGAGAAATAGGTAAATAATGCATCAAGGGAAGGATGGACTTGCCTTCGTCGAAGCTTTCCTGGCACAAAAGGTTAATCTCGGAGGGGTCGGGTTCCTGCCCTTCTTCCGGAGCTAAGAGTTCCGGAGGATCAGATCCCTCTTCCGCTAATTAAACACAGATAAAAAAAACAATACATCAAACATGGTGACCTTTGTGGGGTGTGCAAACTTTTATATTTTATTATTTTTGTGCCCTACTAATTTATTTAAACTATTTTTAGTGCATAAAATATCAGCATATAAGTATATATGAGAAAATGGGAAAAGAAATTGGAAAAAGAAAAGGAAAAGGGATTTCCTTTCCCTATGGGCCGGGGGGGAATTTTCGGCCCACTTGGGCGCGGGCGCTCGCGCGGGCGAGGCTGGCGGCCCAGCTGGCCCAGCTGTGCGGGGAGACGGCGGGGACGGCGCGGAGGCGCGGGCCCACCAGCCAGGAAGAGGGGAGGGGGCTGACGACGTTGGCGATAACGGAGGGGGAGAGGGGCTCGACCAGGGTCGACCGGTGGTGGGGATCCGCGGCGGTTCTCCGCCGTCGGTCCGGTTTTGCGACGGGGAGGTGGTGGCGGAGCTTGGGTGGTAGATGAGGATTACAGGGGCGGGGCGAATTTCGCCTGCGGGGGCCTAGGGCGGCCGGTCCGCGGCGGCTTTGCCGCCGGTGAGTTTTCCGGCCGAATTAGAGTGGGGAAGGTGGCGTGTCGTGATCGTGGGAGTGTGGCGGAACTCTTGGCACTATTTAATTGAACTGAAGGTCGCCAGGGAGGGAGAGGGGAGCTTACCGGAGCGGTGGAGGGAAGCACGGCGGCGCTGCTAGCTCGATTGAGCTCGGGGAGGAGTGGAGGAGATGGCCGTGGCTGGTGTGGAGGGCTAGGGCTCGGCTGTCCCTTTTATAGGCGCCCGGTAGGGGGAGAGGGATGGAGGGGACGGCGAGCTCCGACGAGCTTCCATGATGGCGGGCATGGAGCAAACGGCGACGAGACGACTCGGGCAGGCTGAGGATGAGGGGACGGCTCGGGCACAGAGACGGGTCGGTCGCGGAAGTCGGGGCGAGCATTAATGGCGAGGCGACGGGGCGTGCAGCGCTCGGCGGCGAGCGCGCCGGTGAGGCATGGGCGAGAAAGATGGAGCTGACGAGTGGGGTCGGCTGCCAGTGAGAGGTCCGCGTGAGAGAGAGAGGGGCGGGGCGCTGACGGGCAGGGTCGGGCTGTCAGCGGCGGGAGTGGCGCGCGGCTTGGGCCGCCTGGGCCGGAAGGAGAGGGGAGGGAGGCGGGTGCGCGCGAGGTGGGCTGAAAGGAGGCCCAGCCGAGGGAGGGAAAGGTTTTTCCTTTTTCTTTTTCTGATTTCCATTTCTCTCCCTTCTTCTTTTCTACTTTTGTGTCATTTTGTTTCTTTTCCTCTTAACAAAAATTCTCTAGATGAACTTGATGATAACTATGGCCTATGTGAGGTGCTCAACAAATTTTAAGTATATGCAAATGATAGGCTGACCTAGGGGGTAGGGTTAGGAAGAAGAATAAAACCAAAAGGGGGGGGGGGGAAAGTAGGGGCTAGAGTTTCAAACCTGGGTTGGGATTTTGGGATGTTACATGATTATGCCAAATTTGGTAACATTATGCTAAAAGAAACTAAGTCAAGAAGTAACTTAGGGTTTCTTAGTCATGCGGGGCTTTTAGAGGGTTGTGCTTATCACTTTTAGGTTTGGGTTTTTGTTGAGGATAAACATAGTGGATTTGTATTGTCTTTATACATTTCAGTGGGCAATTTACAAGGGTTTTAGGATGACACTAATTACCATTATTTATTTTCCTTTCTTTAATTTCTACTTATGGTTTCTAGTGTAGGTTTGAACTACGACAGTGGTTTAATAATTTCCAAAAATTCTGTAAAAATTACAGTGGGTTGCTATTTGCTATTCTAGCTTGTTTTAAGAATTTGAGGCTTAAAATATAAAGGCTATGATTTAGACAAAAATAACAAGAGTGGTGTAAAATGGGCCACTTTACACTACATCTCTTAATTAGAGGTGGGGTCTGTCTTAAAGGTTATTTTTGTTGGCATCTAACAGTAATAATAGGCTTCTGTGCCAAAAACCACAGATGGCTAAGGGGTGGTTATTTTGTTTTGATTTTCTAAAGTTTAATGTCAAAAAGGCACTTTCTACTACATTATTATTTGAAAAATGTCAAACAGCAGATTTCATATTTTTCCTAAGTTCTTAATAACAAAACATTAACTATCCCAAGGGTGGGGGTGTTTTCACCTTGGGGTTATTGTTGTAGGGTTTTTCTAAGTTTCCCTTGTTTTTATAAAATAAAAGGTATCCTACTTATTTTATACTAAAACAGGGCATGATATATTTTTCCAGTGAACTACATTAAATAAGTATCCTAACAAAAATAGGGGTGTCCTCTGGTTCACTATTTAACTCACATTTTCTATTTTCTTTAACCTTAAGCATATTGCAAAATAAGGGGCAAAAACTAACTTAATGGGGTGGACTGAAAGGTTTAGCATTTTTATTTGGGTTAGTAGGTAGATATAAACTTCCCCAAATTTTTCTAGCCCTAGTCAAATAATACAACTATTTTTCTTTCTATTATTGAGCTTTTGGTCAAAACTATAATTAAATCAGAGCTTTAAAGTTTTCTATAGTACATAGGGGGTTTTATATTTTTCTTAAGTAGGTTACATTATTTAGAGTCTGACAAAATTGGTTTGACCAAATTTGGATAAACTAAACTGAAGTTATGAATTTTTGAAGTCTCTGTTCAAATTAAAAACAGATTTAATAAGAGTTTCCTGGAAAAACAGTTTGCACCTAGGTCCCTGGGTTAAAGCTAAATCAATCTTCACAGTTCTACCCTTGCGCCACTATTCCCCTGGGTCTCTGACAGTTCAAAAGGCCCCCTGACCTTCTCTTCCTCTCACCCGCAGTCCTTCCCCCAATGTAAACAGTACCCGCGGGAAAGAAAAGGGTGGCGCGGCTTACCGGCGGCGAGATAGGTCCGGCGAAGGGCAGGGTTGGCTCGGGGAGGCTCTGGCGGTCACAGCGAGGTGCGGCTCGACGGCGGGGATGGCCGGAATCGCTCGGTCCACGTGCGCAGGCGGGTGTTCTTGTCGGCGGCGAGTGTACCGGCCAAACCACGGCGATCTGGTTCAATCCAAGGGCACGGTGAGCTTCCTGGGGTGACGTATAGGCTATCTGTGCAGTGAATCGAGAAATGGCTCAGTGATTTACCCGGTCCACGCACTCCGGCGGGGTTGAGAGCTCCGGCGACCGTGGACTGGCCTCTCCGGCGAAGCAGGCTTCGATTCCTCGCTCGGGGAGCTTCACTGAGTTGTGCACACTCGTCTCCGAGGTTTGGATGGGGCTGGGGAAGGCTGGACTGGCCGGTCTACGGCGGCAGTGGCTCGGGTGGCCGCGGACACGCCGCGCACGGGCAAACGGCGGTGAGCTGAGCTCCGGTGAGGCTTGAGCGTGTGCAGAAGAGTGTAACCGACGCCTGGGAGGGCTTTATAGGCGCGGGCGCGGGACAGGGCGCCGGCTGGCCGTTGGCGCGACGCGGAGCACGCGGGGGCGCGCGCGGGCGTGCTCTGGCGAGCTCAGAGTGCGTCGAACACGTGGCTCGTTGCTTCTGCCGTGTTCTTCCCTCTGCTGAGCGGCCAAAACGTACGAATCTTACCCTATCGCTTGTGGGAGATCTCTTCCCTGCACCTAGAGCTACCTAGTTCATGTAAGTTCCAAGAATAGATGTGGTCGGGTTAGAGAGATATGAGGGTGGGAAGTTGGCTGTGTCAGACATGTCCAAACCGAGACAAAAATGGTGCCAAGTCGTGTCAAACACCCTAGGGTAGGTGTCACCTCTTTCCAGGGCATTCTAGGGTTAATTTGGCGCCACTTTGTCAATTGGGTCGAAGTGTTTTGAATTTTGGATTAAGGTGAACATGTGGAATCTTGTTCAAGGGTTAGTTTTTATACTTAGGCAAATTCTGAATTTTTCCCTTGTGCTCAACCTTTGGTGAACTTTTTGGGGCTTTTCTGAAATCTTTTTGGGGGTACTTCCTTACTATTATTTGTAGGTTATGAAGCACACTACAACTTTTATATTTGGTCCAAGCCATGATCATAAGGTTTACATGACCTTTTGATCCTAGCTTCAATTAGGTTTCTTATTGCCCAAGAGGGGTTTGCTTTAGGGTTTTAGGAAATTCCCCACTTAGATGTGCATGACAAGCTAGGGCATGATATCCAAGATGGTTGCACTTGCTTAGGACCTTGAATTCCAAGTTTGATGTACTTTGCCCAAATCAATCCTCATGTGATAATAGGTTAAAAGGGGTAGCCCTGGGTGGACACCCTGAGTAACACCTGGGGTGTTACAACTCCTCCGAAGCCTCGGGGGCTACACCCGGCGGGTGCGCTCGCGCGCACCCGTCGGAACAAAATATAACCGAGAAGGGCTGGTCCCCTTGCAAAAAATCCGGTAGAACCTCCAAGCGAGTACCAACACTCCCTTCGAGGCTCTGGGGCTACTCTCGGGGACCGTAATTAGGGGTACCCCCAATGCTCCTTAATCCGGCTGGAACACATCTTCAGAACAAACCATACGCGGCTGATAGAGCACAGTCCAAGTCAAGGCCACGTCTACCAAGGGACGCGACCTCATCCGAGCCCGGCCTCGGGCGGGAACAGTAGTCCCGGACGGATTCATGCCTCGCCCGAGGGTCCCCTCAGTCAGCAGATGCACCCTCGGCTCACCCGAAGCCCAGCTCGGGCAGACTTTTTCGTGCAGCGACCTCGGCCGGATCGCCCTACCAACCGACCGTATCGCATGCACATTTAATGTGGGGGTCGTCTGACACCTTATCCTGGCACGCGTGCCTCAGTCAGCAAGGTTGAAGTGACCACAGTCACTTCGCCCCTTTACTGACCGATCTGACAGGAAAACATCACTGTTCGCCTCGCTCTGGCTACTATGCCAACCATCAGGGTAAAACTGAGTCACGATCTCCCACGAGTTCGGCTTCGGGCGCAACAAGGAGCTCCGCCTCGCTCGACCTCAGGCCTTAGCCTCAGCCCCGGCCTTGGGAGAAGGTCTCCGCCTCGCCCGACCCCAGGCCTCGGCCTCAGCCTCGGCCTTGGGAGGAATCACGTCCTCGCCCGACCTCGGCCTCGGCCTCAGGAGAAGTCTCTGCCTCGCCCGACCTCAGCCTCGGACCAACTACGCTACAGGGGATGCATCATTACCCTACTCCTAGCTAGCTGCCTCGGGCTATGAAGGAACAAGACCGGTGTCCCATCTAAGGTTACTCTGGCAACAGGTAATGATGGTTCCCCGCGTGCGCCCATGACGTCGGTTGCTCTCAAACCCCCTACGGAAGCAAGCAAACGTCAGCAGGATCCATGCCGCACCGCCAGCTATGATTCTACAGGGCTCAAGGCGCTTCTCCGACAGCCACATTAACACACGTATAGGGCTCAAGGCGCTTCTCTGACAGCCACGTTAGCACATAGCTACACCCCATTGTACAGCTGGGCATCTCCTTGTATCTATAAAAGGGGATGTCTATGTAACACCCCACTGGTCACACACAATGGATATCACCAAAAACCCCACCCACCTAACTTACTCCACACAAGAAGCGTAATAAAGAAAGAAAACATAGCAAAATCCGGCAGCACCTCCTTTGAAACTAACATAACAAGGAGGGAAAAACATGAAGTTCATACAGGATATAAAGACATATAATTCACATAGTAGAAACTAGATGCAAAGTGGTAAAGCTCATTTATGCCCCAACTGAAGTAAAACAAATGGGATAAGAAACTCAGCCCACCCCAAAATAAACGCTCAACCAAGAACAAAGCAATTCACTAGACTTGCCCAACTCTGATTAACAAAATTATTAAATGGTGGTTCCTTTATTAAAGGTGTAGTGGCCGTGCTGCTACATCCCTCTATTCCCAAAGCAGAAATTAGGTGCCTGCATCAAACAATGCAAGATGTGAGATAACACATCTCAGCAAGTAAACATAACAACAACAAATAGGACATTGTAAATCAACTGTGCTTACACAACCACGTGTTCAGAACTTCTTTCTTTTCTTTTGAATAGCAAATTGCAGCAAGTAAACAAGTAACTAAAAACTCAACGCCAAGTAGAATCACCATGCACAAGTCCAAATTATCCACATCCACATAATAAATTCCACACCTCTCCCATGAATGCACATAGCTACAAATGCAATAATGACTTCTGCCTCCATATCTCTAAGGATATGAAGCTGCATCATACCCCTTCTCGGGCAACATATGATGCTCAATGTACCGGTACGGTCGGACCATAAGATCGCGACGAAACTTCAATGCAATGGATGATGAGTGCATTATGCATGACAACATCATGAGTTCTTCCCAAATAAAAATGTGCTAGACATTTACTTCCACCCATTCCACATAATAACCACTTGAGTAACATAATCAAACCTCAAACTCAACATATGAAATCCATGAAACATGAACATTTTCAAATGATGGTACTCAAAAAAAAATATGAATATGAACACAATAGCACAACATAATCAAGTATAAGACTCCTCATCTGACAGATGGAATAACCATCACAGTTTTACTTGCCTTCACCGGAAGTTTGGGCAAATCCCTAAGAACGATCTGGGAGTCCACCACCTTGGATTCTCCCCTTTTCCTTCCTCCCTTCTTCCCTCCACCAAAACGATTGAAGACTCGCACCACGACGATGATCTGAGCGGCAAGGATTGGCACCTTGGGAGGAGGAGATTGGGGGGGGGCTAGGGTTTGGTGGTGTGGCTGCAAGAATTGAGAGAGGAGGAGATGGGCAGGGGGGCGGCGGCCAAGGTGTGGGAGAAGTGGGGGGGGGGGGCGGCTGCACAAGGGGGGAGGGGGTTAGGAGGGAGGCGGCTAGGGTTTGGGAGGATTAATGGACCGAAACACCAATTGCGGCCCAACTAACCCACGCGACAGCTCCCGACCGCAACGCAAGCGTCAAACCAAATAAATTCTACTGCCCTAGTTGTGAATGTTTTCCACAAAATTCCAAATCTCCAAAACAACAACCGGATGAGGAAAAAAACAAAAAGAACAACCCCCAACTTCTCTTCTTTGCAAACCGGGTATCACACTCTACCCCTCTTAAAAAGAATTCGACCTCGAATTCTGATGCTTCTATCGGAATGACAAAAGAAAAGATTAATGAATCAACAACACTTACCCACAACGAAAAGTTCCGGGTACTTCTGCCGCATCAGCTCCTCAAGTTCCCACGTAGCCTCGCGCTCAGACTGATTAGTCCATAAGACCTTAACATACTTAATTGATCTCTTCCTCAACGCACGCTCCGAGAATTCCAATATACGCACCGGACGACACTCCAGAGTCAAATCCTGCTGCATCGCAATTGGTTCCATCTCAATCTGATGGTCCGGATCCCGCAAGAACTTCCTCAACATAGAGACATGAAAAACCGGGTGTACCCCTGCCATGGAATCCGGCAGTAGCAAGCGATAAGCCAGGCTGCCCACTCGGGCCAAGATAGTGAACGGTCCAATGTATCTCGGGCTGAGCTTCCCAGAGACACCGAACCGAACAACTCCCTTAGTGGGTGATACCCTGAGAAGGACTTGGTCACCCACAGCAAATTCCAGATCCCGCCTCCTCACATCAGCATAACTCTTCTGACGACTCTGAGCTGCCAAAATATTCTGACGAATTTCCCGAACCTTTTCAGAAGTTTGCTGAACCCAATCAGGACCAACCAGGGATCTCTCTCCCAAAGTCTCCCAGCACAGAGGAGAGATACACCGCCTGCCATACAAAGCCTCAAATGGTGCCATCTTGATGCTAGCCTGGTAGCTATTGTTATAAGCAAACTCTGCCAGAGCAAGATGATCCTCCCAGTTACCCTTCCATGACAGAACACAAGCACGCAACATGTCTTCCAAGGTTTGGATTGTTCGCTCTGACTGACCATCCGTCTGAGGGTGAAAAGCAACACTAAGCGAAAGCTTGGTGCCCAAAGCACTATGGAGACTCTCCCAGAATTTGGATACAAATTTGGAGTCTCGATCAGAAACAATAGACTTAGGTACCCCGTGAAGCCTGACTACTTCCTTCATATACAAGGGAACCAAATCTGAAGCTGAATTTGTGGTCTTCTTGGGAATAATATGCGCAGACTTAGTCAAGCGATCCACTACCACCCAAATAGCATCCCTGCCACGAGGGGAACGAGGTAGACCCACCACAAAATCCATGGTGATATGCTCCCATTTCCACTCTGGAATTTCTAATGGCTTCAGCAAACCTGCAAGCCGCTTATGCTCGGCCTTCACGCGCTGACATACTTCACAGGTGGCCACATACTTAGAAACGTCAACCTTCATCCGCTTCCACCAGAAGTTTTGCTTCAAATCTCGGTACATTTTGGTTTCGCCAGGATGGACGGTGTAAGGCGTTTTATGAGCTTCTCTCAAGTAGGCCTGGGCACTTTTAAGCCGAAACCGAATTACCGAACCGAATTTTTGAAAACCGACCCGAAGTTTCGGTTTTTCGGGGTTCGGTTTCGGTTTCGGTTTCAATTCCTGAGAACTTCGGTGCTCGGTGTCGGCCTCGGTTTTCAGTGTACACCGAACCGAAACACCATATATGAAACCAAATAGCCCCTGATCCTCTATTCCTCTCATTCTTTGTGGTGTGCTTGCAGCCGCCCAACTGGCCCAAGCCCAATGCCCCCAACGGCCCAACTAAGCAAGACAGCAACCCTAAATCAGACAGACACAGACCGACAGACGACATCACGATCACGGATTCACGCTCGCCGCTCGCTCGCCGCTCGACCGCTTGCCGCCTCGCCGCCTCGCCCGCTCCGCCGCTCGCTCCACGCTCCCCAGTCGCCAGTCGGCCGCTCGCCGCCTCGCCCGCCCGCTCCACGGCTTGGGGGCTTGGCGCCCAGCGGACTAGCCAGCCAGCCGCAGAGAGTCGCAGAGAGCCCGCTCGCTCGCTCCACGACAGAGTCGCAGAGAGCCAGTGCTAGGGGCGGCTACCAGCCAGCCGCCAGCGCTCAGCGTACTAGGGGCAGAGAGCCAGTGCTAGTCGGAGAGTGGCTATTTGCTGCTGGTTATCTCAATATCTGTGTTGTGCAGTGCTGGTTAGTGGCTGTTTGCTGCATGCGTGCTGCTGGTTAGTGGCTGTTTGTTGCATGTGTGCTGCTGTGCCCAACATCTTGTCGAACTCCCAATATATTTCTCTTGGCTGTCGTGTGTGATAACTGATAAAGATGCGTAATTTATGGCTGCCATCAGCCATCAGGAACATTGAGTGCTGTGGAACCTCTTCACTTGAGCTACTGGGAAGTAAGTACCTTCCAACGATATACTGCATCAGCAATGGGAAGAAAAAATGGCAACAAACAGGAACATGTATTCAGAGCAGAGCCTATGCATGGTTTCATTCATCCCCACCACATGAACATGAACTCGGTACAAAAGACAGGGAATGTGGAAAAAGTTCGGGTGTTCAGTTTAAACCGAACACCGAACCAAAAAACCGAAAACCGAATTTCTCGGTTTTCTTCTGTAAGACGCGTAGATCGGTCATCTCTGTCTGTAAACCGAACTTCTACAACACCAAAAAAACCGAACCGAAAAAACCGATTACACCGATTGCCCAGGCCTACTCTCAAGATATCCATCTTCACCTCTGATTTCTGAGGCACACAGAGGCGGCCCCTGAAACGAACCAAATCATTCTCATCAATGGTGAACTCCCGCGGTTTACCATCACCCACCCTCTTTCGAGCTTCCTGCAATAGACGATCCTGCTGCTGAGCCGCACGCACTCTCTCCATGAGAGAGGATTGAATAAGCATCTGAGTCTCCTTGCTAGCGGTGCCGACATAACACAAAGCGATCCCCAAACGGTCCAGATCAGCGATCAACGGCAAGGCCACCTTTGGAACCCCAGACCTGCTAAGGGCATCAGCCACCACATTAGCCTTCCCCGGGTGATAATGAATGGACAAATCATAATCTTTAATCAATTCCAGCCACCGACGCTGCCTCAAATTCAGCTCCTTCTGAGTAAAAATATACTTGAGACTTTTGTGATCGGTGAAAATGTCACAAGCCTCGCCATAAAGGTAATGCCTCCACGACTTTAGAGCAAAAACCACCGCGGCCAATTCCAGATCATGAGTTGGATAATTCCCCTCATGCTTCCTCAACTGCCTTGAGCCATAAGCAATCACTCTACCTTCCTGCATCAGCACACAGCCAAGACCAATACGCGAAGCATCCGTATAAACTGTGAAACGCTTACCACTCTCAGGTAAAGCTAGGATAGGGGCGTCCACCAACTTGCTCTTCAATGACTGATAACTGACCTTACAATCGCTGGACCAGACGAAGGGAACACCCTTCTCCAAGAGCCTAGTCAAAGGCTTAGCAATGCTGGAAAAATTTGGTACGAAGCGCCGATAATACCCAGCAAGCCCCAAGAAACTTTGGATTTCAGAGACACTAGAAGGTCTCTTCCACTCCACCACAGCCGCAACATTCTTGGGATCAACCGCAATACCCTGCTGATTAATCACGTGCCCCAGGAAAGCCACTTCGGATAGCCAAAAGGCACACTTCTTCAACTTGCCATAGAATTGATTCTTCCTTAGGGCACCCAGAACGAGACGGAGATGTTGTTCATGCTCGGCCTCGGTCTTTGAATAAATCAAAATATCATCCAGGAACACGACCACAAAATCGTCCAGGAATTCATGCAGCATCCTATTCATTGCTTCCATAGAGGCAGCAGGGGCATTAGTTAAGCCAAAAGACATGACTATGAACTCATAATGCCCATACCTGGTGCAAAAGGCGGTCTTCTCAATATCCTCCTCACGAATCCTCAATTGATGATAACCGGAGTTCAAATCAATTTTGGAGAACACCTGGGCACCCCTCAACTGCTCAAATAGGACCTCAATTTGAGGAAGCGGATATTTATTCTTGATTGTCACTTGATTCAAAGCGCGATAATCCACACACAGCCGCTTGCTTTTATCCTTCTTCTCAACAAACAATACCGGGGAAGCCCATGGAGACCTGCTAGGCCTAATGAAGCCCTTAGCCAGCAGATCATCCAATTGCCGCTTTAATTCAATCTGCTCCTTTGGGGCCATTCGATACAGGGCCTTATGAATAGGCTGCGTACCCGAGATCAGCTTAATCTCAAAAGCTGCATCACGCTCCGGAGGAATGCCTGGAAGCTCCGCCGGAAACACGTCAGCAAAGTCACACACCACCCGGATGTCCTGCACCCGCAAGGCAGCCTCACCCTCCACCACCATAGAGAAAATGATCCCCGACTTCCTTGACCGGCGATCAGGAAGCAATTGCACCAACAAGGATAATGTGAACTTCGGGGAACTTCCCAAGAATACCACCTCCTTACCCGACGGCGCCTGCAATAACACTGTCTTCCAGAAGCAGGATATAACCGCGCGATACTGGGATAACCAATCCATACCCAAGATAACATCGAATGCCCCCAAGGAAATCACCACCAGATTGGCCGAAAAAACCTCATCAGCAAGAATGACGGAACACCCCTGACAAACTGAACAGCTACTAATGGAGCCATTAGCAGATCTAACCAAAATTGGGTGACCCAACCTCTGCACCGAAAGACCAGCCCGTGACACAAAATCCTCCGAAACAAACGAATAGCTAGCGCCAGAGTCAAAAAGAGCATGGGCTGCAAACGAATCAACTGAAATCATACCTGTCACCACGTCTCCTTGCTCCCTGCCATCCGTAGCGGGTAGCACATAAGCTCCAGAAATACCCGCAGAAGAGGAAGCCCCCGTAGTGAAATTAACAGAAGAACCCCACTGAGCCACTGGATGAGGCAGGCGCGGAGCTCCAAACTGAGACGACATAGGAGTAGACGGTGCAGGAGTAGGCGCGACCTGATACTGAGGAAAACCCTGCATCGGCACGAACTGAGAAGTCTCAGGCACATAAAGCTGTTGTGGAGGAAGAGGAACTGAAAACTGCTGCTCAGCACTTGACATCATGTTGATAGTGCCCTGAGAAGAGGAGGAAGTCACCGGCTCCCATCTGAGCTTCCCATTGGGATTCCTCCTACACACCACATCCTTGTGGTCCTGACTGCAGATAGAACACCTGCCACTCCACTGGCACTCTACACGGCGATGCGCATCTCCACAGCGGAAACACACCAGCCCCAGCCCGGGCTTAGGAACTGCTCGAAACCTCTGAGTACTTCCTCCCGAAGTACCCGAGTCACAAGATTTGCCACGGTAAGGATGGTGGCGCTGATGCTGAGACTTGCCCCTCTTGTGAGCTGGACCTCCAGTGTTGCCCCTCCTCGTGTCCTGGCTACGAGGCTGATCAACACCCGAAGACTTCTGCGACTCCATGGTATACTGGTGTTGCATCTCCACACCCAGCGCCTGCTCCACCGTGGTACGGAAGTCCACCAACGGAAAGGCCCCCAGTGCATGCCTGATAGAAGGCTTCAGACCCTGACGGAACTGGCTCGCCTTCTCCATCTCATTATAAGCCACATGAGGGACAAAGCGGACCATCTTGTTGAAGCCCACCTCATACTCTGTGACAGACTTCTTCTCCTGCTTGTAGGACTGCAAGTCAATCTTCATTTTCTCTAGAAAGGTGACCGGGTAGAATCTCCTTTCAAACTGCCTGATGAAAGCATCCCAAGATAGGACTCCTGGAGAGGATGAGTGCGCTGCCTGCACGCCTCTCCACCAAATCTGAGCCTCTCCCTTCAGCAGCTGAGTGCCAAAGCGAACCCGATCTCCATAAGCAATCTCGAAGACATTCATCTTATCCTCCACATAAGTCAACCAATCTGCCGCCTCGACCGGAGTACCACTGCCATCAAAAGAATCCAACTTCATGCCCATCCACTGCATCAGAGAAAGACCACTGACTGAAAGAGGCACCTCGGCCCCGCCACCTGGAACAGCACCCGCAGGGACAGCACCCCCGGGCACTTCTCCACCTCCAGCACCCTGAGCAGCACCCGCAGGGGCGACAGGAATGGCTTGCCTCAGAAGGGCCAACTCCTGCTGCATGGCCTGCATCGCGGCTAACATTGCCGCCGGACTCATCGAGTCCCCACTAGGAGCTTGCGAACTACCTCGAGCCCTACTAGGCGGCATAGCTGCAGCCACAAGGATGAGAATAATAAGTAAATAAGATTGTCATAACATCTCTTCAGATAATGCCAAACTAGCACATACAATAACAGAACATATCAATAGCAAGCCAGAAATCCCATCCTACATGTGCAGTGTGTCAATTTATTATTACTTCACTTGCTAGGATCTACAACCTATTCCTCTGATACCTACTGTAACACCCCACTGGTCACACACAATGGATATCACCAAAAACCCCACCCACCTAACTTACTCCACACAAGAAGCGTAATAAAGAAAGAAAACATAGCAAAATCCGGCAGCACCTCCTTTGAAACTAACATAACAAGGAGGGAAAAACATGAAGTTCATACAGGATATAAAGACATATAATTCACATAGTAGAAACTAGATGCAAAGTGGTAAAGCTCATTTATGCCCCAACTGAAGTAAAACAAATGGGATACGAAACTCAGCCCACCCCAAAATAAACGCTCAACCAAGAACAAAGCAATTCACTAGACTTGACCAACTCTGATTAACAACATTATTAAATGGTGGTTCCTTTATTAAAGGTGTAGTGGCCGTGCTGCTACATCCCTCTATTCCCAAAGCAGAAATTAGGTGCCTGCATCAAACAATGCAAGATGTGAGATAACACATCTCAGCAAGTAAACATAACAACAACAAATAGGACATTGTAAATCAACTGTGCTTACACAACCACGTGTTCAGAACTTCTTTCTTTTCTTTTGAATAGCAAATTGCAGCAAGTAAACAAGTAACTAAAAACTCAACGCCAAGTAGAATCACCATGCGTAAGTCCAAATTATCCACATCCACATAATAAATTCCACACCTCTCCCATAAATGCACATAGCTACAAATGCAATAATGACTTCTGCCTCCATATCTCTAAGGATATGAAGCTGCACCATACCCCTTCTCGGGCAACATATGATGCTCAATGTACCGGTACGGTCGAACCATAAGATCGCGACGAAACTTCAATGCAATGGATGATGAGTGCATTATGCATGACAACATCATGAGTTCTTCCCAAATAAAAATGTGCTAGACATTTACTTCCACCCATTCCACATAATAACCACTTGAGTAACATAATCAAACCTCAAACTCAACATATGAAATCCATGAAACATGAACATTTTCAAATGATGGTACTCAAAAGAAAATATGAATATGAACACAATAGCACAACATAATCAAGTATAAGACTCCTCATCTGACAGACGGAATAACCATCACAGTTTTACTTGCCTTCACTGGAAGTTTGGGCAAATCCCTAAGAACGATCTGGGAGTCCACCACCTTGGATTCTCCCCCTTTCCTTCCTCCCTTCTTCCCTCCACCAAAACGATTGAAGACTCGCACCACGACGATGATCCGAGCGGCAAGGATTGGCACCTTGGGAGGAGGAGATTGGGGGGGCGGCTAGGGTTTGGTGGTGTGGCTGCAAGAATTGAGAGAGGAGGAGATGGGCAGGGGGGCGGCGGCCAAGGTGTGGGAGAAGTGGGGGGGCTGCACAAGGGGGGAGGGGGTTAGGAGGGAGGCAGCTAGGGTTTGGGAGGATTAATGGGCCGAAACACCAACTGCGGCCCAACTAACCCACGCGACAGCTCCCGACCACAACGCAAGCGTCAAACCAAATAAATTCTACTGCCCTAGTTGTGAATGTTTTCCACAAAATTCCAAATCCCCAAAACAACAACCGGATGAGGGAAAAAACAAAAAGAACAACCCCTAACTTCTCTTCTTTGCAAACCGGGTATCACAGTCTAGGGCCTTCCTAAGGCACGTTCAGGTGGACATACGTGAACACACACAGAGACGTTGACATAGAGGGAGGCAGGGCAGACGAGACAGGTAGAGATGGACGCACGTCGGGACTCTCTCTCTCTCGCTCTCACCCTCGCTCTCTCGCGACACTTGTAACCCTACCACGAGCACCCTGGTGCGAGATAACATAAGCCTCATTTCCCTCTTGTGTTCCATCTTGCATCAACCCATCTAGGCAGGGACACGCAGCAACAAATTCACTGGTCGGTTGACGGTCCTCCCGGGTCCGAAACGCCGACAAGTTGTGTCATTTACATCCAAAAAACCTAAGAAAGATTCTTCAATGGTAATAGAAGCTGAAGATGTATCAACATACCTTATAATCAAAGTCATTTGTTCTTGGTGGCTTGCATCAGGAGTACAATCAAGTAAAATTGAAAAGTACTTTGCTTCTTTTACCTTCCTTATGATTTCAGACCTAATTGCAGTGGCAAGCAAACTTATTAACTCATTCTGAATGCTAGGGCCAAGATAATGAACATGAATTTCATCATTAGTGATGCGCTGAACATGTTGTTGCAGAATTGGGTCAAATTCAGCTAGCATTTCAATCAGTCCTAAAAAATTCCCATTATTATCTTGGTTCAATTTGCAATTGGTGCCACGAAATGCTAGGTTATGTTCTGCAAGAAATTTAACAATCAAGATAAGTCTAAACAAAACTTTTCTCCAATGCTCTCTCTCTCTTTTTCAAGTTCCCATTGAGCAACTTTATCGATTGTCTCATTCTTTTCAAATTTGAGACGCAAGTCATACCAAGTAGCCATATTTGTAAGATGTTCTGCACCACTTTCATGCTCTTTAAGTCTAATGCCAAGGTGATGCCAATCATTGAAACCCTCATTTGCTAGTTGACCCTTCACATGCCCCTTTCTCAATAATTTGCAACAAAAACAAAACACTTTGTCAAGTTCTTTGCTGTATACAAGCCATTCTCTATCACACTTTTCTCCATTTGAGAGAACTCTAGTGTATGATGTAGCAGAAACTCTTCTAGAAAATTTATCTTTTGGACCCTTCTCAATTGATAGATCTCTTTTAGGACCCTTTTGCACCAAAATGTCAATCATTTTAGGATCAAGTGTGTTCCATATTCTTGGATCAAATATATCATGTTGAAGGCCTCCATCTGCTGCAATGTTGGCATCACCTCCTTGACCAATTTCGTTGGCATTATTAGCATCATCTACTTAACCAATTTCAACAACTTCTTCTGTTGCAATGTTAACATCATCACCATGTGCATGACTCTCAATATGATCAGTATTATTACCTTCTAAAATTTGAGATCCTCTCAGCACAAAATTATCAAGAGCACCCTTTTGAGATTGAGCTGCTGCTTCTAATCTTTGTTTCTTCTTTCGCTTTTGAAAACCAGAATCATATTTTCTATTCCTAGAATACATGATAATCAATATGATTTGGAGTCCTGTTTGATAAATTAATTAATTAGGGCTTGGGCAAGATTAAAAAAACAAAAGAGCTGCACTATGCACTTTGTAGAATAAATAAAAGGAACTTGCATCTAGTTGCCTACTTGCACGTGGGGTGGGTGAGACTGAGAGCATAGAGCCGATTAAAAAAATTGAAAGAACTTGCTTGGCGTCTGGTGAGTGGCGTGCTCGGTGCTTGCTAGTTAATTCGGACTCAGAGCAATCAGCAAAGCAATTTGGAGTTGGACTTGGCTTCACGTGGGATGGCAGGGCTCAAAGCAACTTGGACTCAAAGCAATTCTCTTCAACGACGACGCCGGCGCGACCACTGGTGATGGTAGGGCTGAGGGCGGCAGGGATGCTTTGCGATGGAAGCCAAAGGGGCAGGTACACGGCTGCGTGTTTCTTTGCCTTTCTATGGAAGCCACCAACCGAGAGAGGCCAGACCAGTTAGAATCGGATGAGATATGGGCTGACTGGGCTGCTAGTATACAATATATGTACGTGAAATGGAGGCCCCAAAAAAATGGGGGCCCTGTGCGGTCGCCCATTTTGGCCCTGCTAAGCGACGGGGCTGCCAACGGTCGACTGCTACAGACCCCAACGGTCAGCTGACGTGGCACGTACCAGACAGAGTGTCGAGTGTACCCGTCGACAAAAAGCTGCTGCTTTCTGTCCAAAGGCTATTGGGAGGGTTGGGGCCTATAAATACCACCCAACCGGCCATTTCAAGGTGTGGGAGCCCAAGCAACATAACAAGGCATATAGTAAACATATCCAAGCCCTCCCAACCACCTCCATTCATTGATCTATCTCATACACAAGAGCTAGGCCACATCAAAGCCTCACAAGTGTCACAAAAGAGAGATCAAGCAACAAAGAGCTACTCGTGTGTGTTTAGCGATAGTGCCTTATGAGAATCATTGAGAGAAAGTGTGTGCTACATCTTGTGAACATTTGAGCGTGGAGTTTTGACTCCCATTCATTGTAAAGCTAGAAAGAGCCCCTTATCTTTGTGGTTGGACTTGCGGAGACTTTGGTCTTTTGTTGACAAAGAAGAAGGAACACTCACCGGTCTTGGTGACCGTTGGAGAGAAGGAAAGGGTTGAAAAAGACCCATCCTTAGTGGACTCCTCAACGGGGATTAGGTTCTTGGTGAATCGAACCTCGGTAAAACAAATCACCGTGTCACTTGTGTTTATTGCTTGTGATTTGTTTGTCTTCTCTCTCTCTAAGTTCTCTTGCACTATTCTTTGCTGATATTGCTTTGTGTTGCTTTGGGTTAAATTCTCATATATAGAAGCAACGCCTTGCAAGAAAGAACTTGTGTTATTCCTCTTCTTATCTAAGCCCTCTTGCATTATTCTCCATAAACATTTCAATTGTGTTGCTTTGTATTAATTCCGCATTCTTTGAAAGCAATACTCTTTGCAAGCAAAAGATTTAGTTTTATACTCCGATAATTGTTCATCTTGTTCTAACCGCTAATTGAGGGATCAAGTCCAGGTTTAAAGTTGTAATTTTCAGTTTTCGCCTATTCACCCCCCTCTAGGCAACTTTCAGCTAGCAACATCTTGGTACAGGTGCCAATCTCCCCACGGACGACATCAAATATTGCAACTAAGACACCAGTGTACCAAGAGTACTAGAGAAAAATTGCTTATAGGAGTAGGAAGTGATCCTAGCACCGCAGAGTATGTCTACAAGATCATGACATCAAGGGCCTAATACACACGATTTTTATAGAAGTTCAAACCATAGTGTGTGTAACACCTATGTCCTCTTGCTGATCCTGGATTGTTGTAAGTAGATTATTCAAGGCTACAAGCTCTAGCCTAATGAGCAATAGCTCTTCCAAATTAGGGAGTGAGATAAGGCCAGCTAAGTTAAATCTAACTATTGCTGCTTTGGCTAGATTGAATTGAACTCCCTTTGGCTTGAGTTTGGTGGAGCTTAGAGCGATTTATTTGGTGTGTCCAAACTAAATTGAATTTTTCTCTACTACCCTTTTATAGTCCAAAGGAGTGGCAAGGTTACATTTACACTTCTTGGGGTCCTACTTATCATCGGGCCAACCGTCTGTGTCCCATTTTGGCCTTGTTATCACATGGCATGTGTTGGTGTAACCATACTCCTTGAGATGATCAATCGAGGACTAGGATAGGTGAGGACGAAATATTAATGGCACCACGTACGGTTCCTTGTACACTTTATTACAAAATAGATCCATCGCACTACCTAGTTACAATTGTAAGGATTTTCTATATTTTTGTATCTCCTACTGCGAGTAGGATTTCCTGACCAGATGTAGTCATAAATAATGTAAGTATGTTTGTGCAATCGCATCAGGTGCACATGCCCCCTATATGTGTGCTAGGGTGTAGGCATGCATTTGATGTTTACACATGTCCTATTGTAATTTCCTTTCCCACAGCGACTACTATACCAACCACTAGGGAGGTATGATAACTAATATGGATATCGAGACCTAGGCCAGCTATCCTATGGTGATTGTCTACTATAGTCCCTTGTACTTCATTACATTTCCTAGTATTACCATGCTTGTTCCTGTATAATTATAGGACCATCACACATACCATGTAGTGGTCTCAAGTGTTCTGCAGTATATGTCATGTGCTAACATGCTAAGATAGTCCTATAATGTCACCCATCACATATTTAATGCATCGTATCCAAAACTTATCTATTACGCTATCGATATAGAATAGTCCTTAGGGCTTTAGACATAAGGTCTATGCCCCAAGGTCGTACTACTCCTATTGGACCTACCACATCCTTCTATCTCAAGATAGGATCATACTTAGCCAACCTAAATCCATGATTAATCCATGCGGTCCTCGAGCCCCAAAGGACAAGGGCCCTGGTTGCCGGAGTATGAGGGCAGGAACTTTAGGGCCCATGTAGGCATGCGTGTCATGAGTTTTATGACTGGTCTTGCGCTATGCATCCTCCACACTACCCTAGAGTGTGAGGGCCCATAGGGGCTTACATAGTTAGTTGTCATAAGGCATGTGTGGGACTAAAGGCTTATATGGTTATGTGTTTTAGGGGATGAGAAGCCCGTGAGGCTTACAATATTAGGTGTCCTAGGATGCAAGGGGACCCAAGGGCTTACATCACTGAGTGCCCAAGGCCGCGAGGGGACCAAGGGAGCTTGCACCGTTAGGTGTTCAGTGGCATGAGAGGGCCCTATAGGCTTACCCTATTGGATGCTCTAAGGCACAAGGGGCACTAAGTGATTACACCATCGGGTGCCCTAGTCATGAGGGGCCCTAGGGGCTTGTACCATCAAGTGCCATAGGGCGTGGAGGGCCCTAGGGCCTTCTATTTATGTGTCACAAGATGTGAACATGTGCACTTAGTTTAGAGGATACCCCAAATAAACTGATTCAGAACCAGGTCCCTTCTTGGCCAGGACTAAAGGAGACCCCTAGGCCATGTGATCCTTAGAGTAGTAGCTCACCGTAGTGGGCTCTAAAATTAGCCTCTTGAGTCAGGATCCTTGAGCACATATTGGCAGTAGTTTTGGATATGGCCTTCCCCGAGCCACGATAAAAGGCTCTTCCAGATTTAAAATAAAAGAAAAGTATATCTTTCCTAGTCATAAATAGTTCTATAGCGGAGTGCTAAAGAGGGAACACACAAAGCACGATGTCTTGGGATTGAATCCTAGCATCACACTAATGCATATTTCACACGAAAATTACGTGACTTGTGACTTATGACATGTGCATGTGTTAGACCATATGCTTATTTTTTACACTTTTGGATCCTTTACTATTGATTGGAGCCATCAATTGGTACTAAATGACTGAAAGTCGCCTAGAGGGGGGGGTGAATAGGGCGAAACTGAAATTCTCAAAAATAATCACAACTACAAGCCGGGTTAGCGTTAGAAATATAATAGAGTCCACGAGAGAGGGCGTAAAACAAATCGCAAGCGAATAATGAAGTGAGACACGCGGATTTGTTTTACCGAGGTTCGGTTCTCTCAAACCTACTCCCCGTTGAGGAGGCCACAAAGGCCGGGTCTCTTTCAACCCTTACCCTCTCTCAAACGGTCCCTCGGACCGAGTGAGCTTTCTCTTCTCAATCACTTGGAACACAAAGTTCCCACAAGGACCACCACAAGATTGGTGTCTCTTGCCTCAATTACAAGTGAGTTTTGATCGCAAGAAAAAATCAAGAAAGAAGAAAGCAATCCAAGCGCAAGAGCTCGAAAGAACACAAGCAAATCTCTCTCTCTAATCACTAGGGCGTTGTGTGGAATTTGGAGAGGATTTGATCTCTTTGGTGTGTCTAGAATTGAATGCTAGAGCTCTTGTAAGTAGTTGGGAAGTGGAAAACTTGGATGCCATGAATGTGGGGTGGTTGGGGGTATTTATAGCCCCAACCACCAAACTAGCTGTTTGGTGAGGCTGTCTGTTCGATGGCGCACCGGACAGTCCGGTGCACACCGGACATGTCCGGTGCGACAGCCACGTCACCAAAGGCGTTGGGTTCCGACCGTTGGAGCTCTGACTTCTGGGCCCGCCTGGATGTCCGGTGGCGCACCGGACACGCACTGTAGATTGTCCGGTGCGCCAGTATGGGCGAGCCTGACCTCTGCGCGCGCAGCGCGGCATTTAATGCGTCGCAGGTAGCCGTTGGTGCCGAAATAGCCGTTGCCTCGCTGTTACACCGGACAGTCCGGTGTACACCGGACAGTCCGGTGAATTATAGCGGAGCAGCTTCAATAAATTCCCGAGGCTGGCGAGTTCTGGAGGCCGCTCTTCCTTGGAGCACCGGACATGTCCGGTGTACACCGGACAGTCCGGTGAATTATAGCGGAGTAGCCTCTGGAAATTCCCGAAGGTGACGAGTTTGAAGTTGAGTCCTCTGGTGCACCGGACATGTCCGGTGGCACACCGGACAGTCCGGTGCGCCAGACCAGAGGTGCCTTCGGTTGACCCTTGCTCCTTTGTTTGAACCCAATACTTGGTCTTTTTATTGGCTAAGTGTGAACCTTTTGCACCTGTATAACTTATACACTAGAGCAAGCTAGTTAGTCCATTTGTGTTGGGCAATTCAACCACCAAAATTAATTAGGGACTAGGTGTAAGCCTAATTCCCTTTCAATCTCCCCCTTTTTGGTGATTGATGCCAACACAAACCAAAGCAAATATAAGAGTGCATAATTGAACTAGTTTGCATAATGTAAGTGCAAAGGTTGCTTGGAATTGAGCCAATAAATGTTACTTACTAGATGTGCATGGATTGTTTGTTTATTTTTAACATTTTGGACCACGCTTGCACCACATGTTTTGTTTTTGCAAATTCTTTTTGTAAATCCTTTTCAAAGTCCTTTTGCAACATAGTCAAAGGTAGATGAATAAGATTTTTGCAAAGCATTTTCAAGTTTTAAAAATTTTCTCCCCTTGTTTCAAATGTTTTTCCTTTGACTAAACAAAACTCCCCCTAAATGAGATCCTCCTCTTAGTGTTCAAGAGGGTTTTGATATATCATTTTTGAAATACTACTTCCTCCCCCTTTAGAACATAATAAGATACTAATTTGAAATTGACCAATTGAAAATCTCCAAAGTTTTTAAAATTAGGTGGTGGTGCGGTCCTTTTGCTTTGGGCTCATATTTTCTCCCCCTTTGGCATGAATCGCCAAAAACGGAATCATTAGAGCCCGACGAAATATTTTCTCCTCCTTTGGTTATAAAATGAATGAGTGAAGATTATACCAAAGTTGGAGAGATTCTTGGAGTGACGGCGAAGGATGAGTAGTAGAGTGGAGTGGAAGCCTTTGTCTTCGCCGAAGACTCCAATTCCCTTTCAATATACCTATGACTTGGTTTGAAATACACTTGAAAACACGTTAGTCATAGCATATAAAAGAGACATGATCAAAGGTATACTTGTGTGCTATGTGTGCAAATTAGCAAAAGAAGTTCCTGGAATCAAGAATATTGAGCTCATGCCTAAGTCTGGTAAAAGATTGTTCATCAAGTGGCTTGGTAAAGATATCGGCTAATTGATCTTTAGTGTTAATGTATGAAATCTCGATATCCCCTTTTGTTGGTGATCCCTAAGAAAATGATATCGAATGGCTATGTGCTTAGTGCGGCTATGCTCAACGGGATTATCCGCCATGCGGATTGCACTCTCATTATCACATAGAAGAGGAACTTTGGTTAGTTTGTAACCGTAGTCCCGCAGGGTTTGCCTCATCCAAAGTAATTGCGCGCAACAATGGCCTGCAGCAATATACTCGGCTTCGGCGGTAGAAAGAGCGACCGAATTTTGCTTCTTTGAAGCCCAAGACACCAAGGATCTTCCCAAGAATTGGCAAGTCCCCGATGTGCTCTTTCTATTAATCTTACACCCCGCCCAATCGGCATCCGAATAACCAATCAAATCAAATGTGGATCCCCGAGGGTACCAAATCCCAAACTTAGGTGTATAAGCCAAATATCTCAAGATTCGTTTTACGGCCGTAAGGTGTGATTCCTTAGGGTCGGCTTGGAATCTTGCACACATGCATACGGAAAGCATAATGTCCGGTCGAGATGCACATAAATAAAGCAATGAACCAATCATCGACCGGTATACCTTTTGATCGACGGATTTACCTCCCGTGTCGAGGTCGAGATGCCCATTGGTTCCCATGGGTGTCTTGATGGGCTTGGCATCCTTCATTCCAAACTTGGTTAGAATGTCTTGAGTGTACTTCGTTTGACAAATGAAGGTGCCCTCTTGGAGTTGCTTGACTTGAAATCCTAGAAAATACTTCAACTCCCCCATCATCGACATCTCGAATTTTTGTGTCATGATCCTACTAAATTCTTCACATGTAGATTCGTTAGTAGACCCAAATATGATATCATCAACATAAATTTGGCATACAAACAAATCATTGTCAAGAGTCTTAGTGAATAAGGTAGGATCGGCTTTGCCGACTTTGAAGCCATTAGCAATAAGGAAATCTCTAAGGCATTCATACCATGCTCTTGGGGCTTGCTTGAGCCCATAAAGCGCCTTAGAGAGCCTATAGACATGGTTAGGGTACTCACTATCTTCAAAGCCGGGAGGTTGCTCAACATAGACCTCTTCCTTGATTGGTCCATTGAGGAAGGCACTCTTCACGTCCATTTGATAAAGCTTGAAGCCATGGTAAGTAGCATAGGCTAATAATATGCGAATTGACTCAAGCCTAGCTATGGGTGCATAGGTTTCACCAAAATCCAAACCTTCGACTTGTGAATACCCCTTGGCCACGAGTCGAGCTTTGTTCCTTGTCACCACACCATGCTCGTCTTGCTTGTTGCGGAAGACCCACTTGGTTCCTACAACATTTTGGTTAGGATGTGGAACTAAATGCCATACCTCGTTCCTAGTGAAGTTGTTGAGCTCCTCTTGCATCGCCATCACCCAATCCAAATCTTGAAGTGCTTCCTCTACCCTGTGTGGCTCAATAGAGGAAACAAAGGAGTAATGCTCACAAAAATGTGCAACCCGAGATCGAGTGGTTACCCCCTGATGAATGTCGCCGAGGATGGTGTCGACGGGGTGATCTCGTTGGATTGCTTGGTGGACTCTTGGGTGTGGCGGCCTTGGTTCTTCATCCTCCTTGTCTTCATCATTTGCATCTCCCCCTTGATCATTGCCGTCATCTTGAGGTGGCTCATCTCTTGGATCTTCTCCTTTATCAACTTGAGCCTCGTCCTCATTTTGGGTTGGTGGAGATGCTTGCGTTGAGGAGGATGGTTGATCTTGTGCATGTGGAGGCTCTTCGGATTCCTTAGGACACACATCCCCAATGGACATGTTCCTTAGCGCGATGCACGGAGCCTGTTCTTCACCTATCTCATCCGGATCAACTTGCTCTACTTGAGAGCCGTTAGTCTCATCAAACACAACGTCACAAGAAACTTCAACAAGTCCTGAGGACTTGTTAAAGACCCTATATGCCCTTGTGTTTGAGTCATATCCTATTAAAAAGCCTTCTATAGTTTTAGGAGCAAATTTAGATTTTCTACCTCTTTTGACAAGAATAAAGCATTTGCTACCAAAAACTCTAAAATATGAAATATTTGGCTTTTTATCGGTTAGGAGTTCATAGGATGTCTTCTTGAGGATTCGATGTAGATATAACCGGTTTATGGCGTAGCAGGCGGTGTTGACCGCCTCGGCCCAAAACCGATCCGGTGTCTTGTACTCATCAAGCATGGTTCTTGCCATGTCCAATAGAGTTCGATTCTTCCTCTCCACTACACCATTTTGTTGTGGAGTGTAGGGAGAAGAGAACTCATGCTTGATGCCCTCCTCCTCAAGGAAGCCTTCAATTTGAGAGTTCTTGAACTCCGTCCCATTGTCGCTTCTAATTTTCTTGATCCTTAAGCCGAACTCATTTTGAGCTCGTCTCAAGAATCCCTTTAAGGTCTCTTGGGTATGAGATTTTTCCTGCAAAAAGAACACCCAAGTGAAGCGAGAATAATCATCCACAATAACTAGACAGTACTTACTCCCGCCGATGCTTATGTAAGCGATCGGGCCGAATAGGTCCATGTGTAGGAGCTCCAGTGGCCTGTCACTACTCATGATGTTCTTGTGTGGATGATGGGACCCAACTTGCTTTCCTGCTTGGCATGCGCTACAAATCCTGTCTTTCTCAAAATGAACATTTGTTAGTCCTAAAATGTGCTCTCCCTTTAGAAGCTTATGAAGATTCTTCATTCCAACATGGGCTAGTCGGCGGTGCCAGAGCCAACCCATGTTAGTCTTAGCAATTAAGCATGTGTCGAGTTCAGCTCTATTAAAATCTACCAAGTATAGCTGACCCTCTAACACTCCCTTAAATGCTATTGAATCATCACTTCTTCTAAAGACAGTGACACCTACATCAGTGAATAGACAGTTGTAACCCATTTGACACAATTGGGATACGGAAAGCAAATTGTAATCTAAAGAATCTACAAGAAAAACATTGGAAATAGTATGGTCAGGTGATATAGCAATTTTACCCAATCCTTTGACCAAACCTTGATTTCCATCCCCGAATGTGATAGCTCGTTGGGGATCTTGGTTTTTCTCATATGAGGAGAACATCTTTTTCTCCCCTGTCATGTGGTTTGTGCACCCGCTGTCGAGTATCCAACTTGAGCCCCCGGATGCATAAACCTACAAAACAATTTTAGTTCTTGACTTTAGGTACCCAAACGGTTTTGGGTCCTTTGGCATTAGAAACAAGAACTTTGGGTACCCAAACACAAGTCTTGGAGCCCTTGTGTTTGCCCCCAACAAACTTGGCAACTACTTTGCCGGATTTGTTAGTCAAAACATAAGATGCATCAAAAGTTTTAAATGAAATGCTATGATCATTTGATGCAATAGGAGTTTTCTTTCTAGGCAACTTGGCACGGGTTGGTTGCCTAGAGCTAGATGTCTCACCCTTATACATAAAAGCATGATTAGGGCCAGAGTGAGACTTCCTAGAATGAGTTCTCCTAATTTTGCTCTCAGGATAGCCGTCAGGGTACAAAATGTAACCCTCGTTATCCTGAGGCATGGGAGCCTTGCCCTTAACAAAGTTAGACAAGTTCTTAAGAGGGGCATTAAGTTTGACATTGTCTCCCCTTTGGAAGCCAATGCCATCCTTGATGCCAGGGCGTCTCCCATTATAGAGCATACTTCTAGCAAATTTAAACTTTTCATTTTCTAAGTTATGCTCGGCAATTTTAGCATCTAATTTTGCTATATGATCATTTTGTTGTTTAATTAACACCATGTGATCATGAATAGCATTGATATCAACATCTCTACATCTAGTACAAATAGAAACATGCTCAACATTAGATGTAGAGGGTTTGCAAGATTTTAGTTCTACAACCTTAGCATGCAACATATCATTCTTAGTTCTAAGGTCGGAAATAGTAGTATTGCAAACATCAAAATCCTTAGCCTTAGCAATCAAATTTTCATTTTCTATTCTAAGGCTAGCAAGAGAATCATTTAATTCCTTAATCTTAGCAAGCAAATCATCATTATCATTTCTAAGATTGGGAATTGAAGCATCATAAACATGAGAATCAACCTTAGCAATTAATCTAGCATTTTCATTTCTAAGGTTGTCAATAGTGTCATGGCATGTGCTTAGCTCACTAGATAATTTGTTACATTTTTCTACCTCTAGAGCATAAGCATTTTTAACCTTAACATGCTTTTTGTTTTCCTTAATGAGGAAGTCCTCTTGAGAGTCCAAGAGATCATCCTTCTCATGAATAGCACTAATCAATTCATTTAATTTTTGCTTTTGTTGCATGTTAAGATCGGCAAAAAGGGTACTCAAATTATTCTCCTCATCACTAGCATTATCATCACTAGAGGATTCATATTTAGTGGAGGATTTAGATTTAACCTTCTTCCTTTTGCCGTCCTTTGCCATGAGGCACTTGTGGCCGACGTTGGGGAAGAGGAGTCCCTTGGTGACGGCGATGTTGGCGGCGTCCTCGTCGGAGGAGGACTCGGTGGAGCTCTCGTCGGAGTCCCACTCCCGGCAAACATGGGCATCGCCGCCCTTCTTCTTGTAGTACTTCTTCTTTTCTCTCCTCTTTCCCTTCTTGTCGTCGCCCTTGTCACTGTCACTAGATATAGGACATTTTGCAATGAAATGACCGGGCTTACCACATTTGTAGCACACTTTCTTGGAGCGGGGTTTGTAGTCCTTCCCCCTCCGTTGCTTGAGGATTTGGCGAAAGCTTTTAATGATTAAAGCCATCTCCTCATTGTTGAGCTTGGAGGCGTCAATTGGTTGTCTACTTGGTGTAGACTCCTCCTTCTTCTCCTCCGTTGCCTTAAAAGCCACTGGTTGTGCTTCGGACGTGGAGGGTTCGTCAAGCTCGTTGATTTTCTCTGATCCTTTAATCATGCATTCAAAGCTCACAAAATTCCCGATCACTTCCTCGGGGGTCATTAGTGGGTATCTAGGATTACCACGAATTAATTGAACTTGAGTGGGGTTAAGGAATATGAGAGATCTTAGAATAACCTTAACCACCTCGTGGTCGTCCCATTTTTTGCTCCCGAGGTTGCGCACTTGGTTCACCAAGGTTTTGAGCCGGTTGTACATATCTTGTGGCTCCTCCCCTTGGCGAAGACGGAAGCGACCGAGCTCCCCCTCGATCGTTTCCCGCTTGGTGATCTTGGTGAGTTCATCACCCTCGTGCGCGGTCTTGAGTAGGTCCCAAATCTCCTTTGCATTTTTCAACCCTTGCACCTTGTTGTATTCCTCCTTGCTTAGAGAGGCGAGGAGTATGGTTGTAGCTTGGGAGTTGAAGTGCTCGATTTGGGCCACTTCGTCCGTATCATAATCCTCATCCCCTATGGATGGTACCTGTGCTCCAAACTCAACAACATTCCATATACTTTTGTGAAGTGAGGTTAGATGAAATTTCATTAAATCACTCCACCTAGCATAATCCTCGCCATCAAAGGTTGGCGGTTTGCCTAATGGAACGGAAAGTAATGGAGTATGTCTAGATGTACGGGGATAGTGTAAGGGGATCTTACTAAACTTCTTGCGCTCTTGGCGCTTAGAAGTTACGGATGGCGCATCGGAGTCGGAGGTCGATGTTGATGAAGTGTCGGTCTCGTAGTAGACCACCTTCCTCATCCTCTTGTGCTTGTCGCCTTTCCGATGCGACTTGTGGGAAGAAGATTTTTCCTTCTTTTCTTTGTGGTTTGAGGAAAAAGATCTTTTCTCCTTCCGTTTGGAGGAGTCCTTCTTCTTCTCCTTCATCTTGGTGCGGGACTCTTCCGATGAAGTGCTCCCTTGGCTCGTAGTGGCCTTGTCGCCGGTCTCCATCTCCCTCTTGGTGTGATCTCCCGACATCACTTCGAGCGGTTAGGCTCTAATGAAGTACCGGGCTCTGATACCAATTGAAAGTCGCCTAGAGGGGGGGTGAATAGGGCGAAACTGAAATTCTCAAAAATAATCACAACTACAAGCCGGGTTAGCGTTAGAAATATAATAGAGTCCACGAGAGAGGGCGTAAAACAAATCGCAAGCGAATAATGAAGTGAGACACGCGGATTTGTTTTACCGAGGTTCGGTTCTCTCAAACCTACTCCCCGTTGAGGAGGCCACAAAGGCCGGGTCTCTTTCAACCCTTACCCTCTCTCAAACGGTCCCTCGGACCGAGTGAGCTTTCTCTTCTCAATCACTTGGAACACAAAGTTCCCACAAGGACCACCACAAGATTGGTGTCTCTTGCCTCAATTACAAGTGAGTTTTGATCGCAAGAAAAAATCAAGAAAGAAGAAAGCAATCCAAGCGCAAGAGCTCAAAATAACACAAGCAAATCTCTCTCTCTAATCACTAGGGCGTTGTGTGGAATTTGGAGAGGATTTGATCTCTTTGGTGTGTCTAGAATTGAATGCTAGAGCTCTTGTAAGTAGTTGGGAAATGGAAAACTTGGATGCCATGAATGTGGGGTGGTTGGGGGTATTTATAGCCCCAACCACCAAACTAGCCGTTTGGTGAGGCTGTCTGTTCGATGGCGCACCGGATAGTCCGGTGCACACCGGACATGTCCGGTGCGACAGCCACGTCACCAAAGGCGTTGGGTTCCGACCGTTGGAGCTCTGACTTCTGGGCCCGCCTGGATGTCCGGTGGCGCACCGGACACGCACTGTAGATTGTCCGGTGCGCCAGTATGGGCGAGCCTGACCTCTGCGCGCGCAGCGCGGCATTTAATGCGTCGCAGGTAGCCGTTGGTGCCGAAATAACCGTTGCCCCGCTGTTACACCGGGCAGTCCGGTGTACACCGGACAGTCCGGTGAATTATAACGGAGCAGCTTCAATAAATTCCCGAGGCTGGCGAGTTCCGGAGGCCGCTCTTCCTTGGAGCACCGGACATGTCCGGTGTACACCGGACAGTCCGGTGAATTATAGCGGAGTAGCCTCTGGAAATTCCCGAAGGTGACGAGTTTGAAGTTGAGTCCTCTGGTGCACCGGACATGTCCGGTGGCACACCGGACAGTCCGGTGCGCCAGACCAGAGGTGCCTTCGGTTGACCCTTGCTCCTTTGTTTGAACCCAATACTTGGTCTTTTTATTGGCTAAGTGTGAACCTTTTGCACCTGTATAACTTATACACTAGAGCAAGCTAGTTAGTCCATTTGTGTTGGGCAATTCAACCACCAAAATTAATTAGGGACTAGGTGTAAGCCTAATTCCCTTTCAATGACCCTTTAGTATCGGGCTCTGCAACCAAAACGGACTAAGGAATGAGGTCTTGAGTCCTGGTTGCATAGTACCGGCAAAGAATATGTTAGTATAGCTGATTCTCAACCAGTACTAAAGGTCATTTGTGTTATAGTGATTCCATATCACTATAATAAAATTCATTTTTTACAAATTATCATATTTTATGGATGGTTCACTTACCAAACCATTTATAACTAGGTTAAGAGCACTATACCTTACCTACTGACTTTGGAGGGTGGTTCTATTAAAGCAAAATTCGCTCATAGAAATATATCATTTTTGGGAACAGGTTGGTTTCAGCATCCATGAAAATATGTTCGCTTGGCTTTCATCCGTACCCGCTGCTACTGAGTATTTTTGTTTCTATGGATTGCAGTTGCAACAGTCCACACAGTCGGCTTCAATCCGAAGCGAACAACCCAATGATTTCACAGATTGTTTCTTATGTCTTCAACCATACATGAAAATGTGTCAATTATAAGGGAGAAATCATTTTTTCATAGCTTTTCAAAATAGGTGCAGAATAGGTAAATTTCATAACTTCTTTAAATAAAGTCAAAAAAGAAGATGGAAAGTTATATCAAATTCCAAATCCCAATGAGATCTAAAATTGTTGTTCGCGGTTTTTTATACTTGAGATCATTTAGGAGATCGTGTGTATATATTAAGTTCTTAGGTTTTGAAATTTAAATTTGGTTGTTCCAAATGACCTCGGATGAAGGCTTGCCCCGTCCGTACATATATATCAAAATTATATTGATCAATGAGATACCTAACACTTTATAGTCGATCTTTGTTATTTAAGTTCGTTTATATGACCTCAGCTGGTGTACAATGTACTACACATAAGAGGAGCTCTGAGCTTTCAATAGTTAAAGGAAGCCCAGGTCGACCACCCTGCAACGTGGTTCAACCCAACGCGCCGACTCAACCAGGTTGTTGGGTGCGTCACCCGCCACATGCGCGCAAAAAATGAATGCATGTGTCGGGTACCGTAATTAGGGGTACCCCCAACACTCCTAAACACGGCTGGTAACCACCATCAGCACAAGCTGCGAAGACTGATGGGCGCGGTTCAGGTCAAAGCTTCGTCTACCCAAGGGGCGCGATCTCGCCTCGCCCGAGCCCAACCTCGGGCGGGAACTGTAGTCCCGGACGAAGTTACGTCTCGCCCGAGGGCCTCCTCAGGCAGTGGGCGCACCCTCGGCACGCCCGAGGCCCAACTCGGGCAGGCTTCGTCGAGAAGCAACCTTGACCAAATCGCCTCTCCAACCGACCGTATCGCAGGCGCATTCAATGCGAGGATCGCCTGACACCTTATCCTGACACACGTGCCTCAGTCGGCAGGATCGAAGTGACCGCAGTCACTTCACCCTTTCGCTGACCGACCTGACAGGAAAACAACGTCGCTCGCCCCGCTCTGACTACTGTGCCACCCGCCAGGGTGAGGCTGACAACAGCCAAGTTCAGCCTCGGGCGCAACAGGAAGCTCCGCCTCGCCCGACCCCAGGGCTCGGCCTCAACCTCGGCCTCGGAAGGTGGTCTCCGCCTCACCCGACCCCAGGGCTCGGCCTCAACCTCAGTCTCGGGAGGAATCGCGTCCTCGCCCGACCCCAGCCTCAGCCTCAGGAGAAGTCTCCGCCTCGCCCGACCTTGGGCTCGGACCGATCGCGCCACGGGGGATACATCATTACCCTACCCCTAGCTAGCTCAGGCTACGGGGAAACAAGACCGGCGTCCCATCTGGCTTGCCCTGGTAACAAGTAATGATGGCTCCCCGCGTGCGTCCATGACAACGGTGGTTCTCAGCCCCCTACGGAAGCAAGGAGACGTCAGCAAGATCCCAGCAGCACCGACAGCTGTGCTTCCACAGGGCTCAAGCACTTCTCCGACAGCCACGTTATCGCCTACGCAGGGCTTAAGCACTTCTCCGACAGCCACGTTGGCATGTACACAGGGCTCAGGCACTTCCCTACCAGACACGTTAGCGCCTAGCTACACCCCCCATTGTACACCTGGACCCTCTCCTTGCATCTATAAAAGGGAGGTCCACAGCCTTCATGCGAAAGGTCGTGCGGGAGAACGAGCTAACGAACAGGCTCACTCTCTCTCTCTCTCGCGAACGCTTGTAACCCCTACTATGAGCACACCCCCCTGGCGCGGGATAATACGAGCCACGTTTTCCCTTGTGTTCCATCTCGCGCCAACCCATCTGGGCTGGGACGCGTAGCGACAAATTTACTCGTCGGTCCAGGGACCCCCCAGGGTCGAAACGCCGACAGTTGGCGCGCCAGGTAGGGGCCTGCTGCGTGCTAACGAACAACTTCCTGTTAAGTTCCAGATGGGTAGTCTTCAGCAACCTCTTCAGCCCAGGACGGTGCTCTGCTTCGGGAGTCTCGAGTTCATGTCCCTCGACGGCAGCTACGACATGGTACTCCTCCCCCCGCAGTGCGACAGCAACCATGATGGTTGTCAGCTCGCCCGGCGGCGGCGAACTCGACGATGTCTTCCCCCCGTGGCGAAAGAGCAGCATCCGGGTTTGCCTCGCCACCCTCCTCGTGGCGTCGTTTCCACCCTCGGCGGAACCTGGCCCAGCCTTGGACGGCGATACGGGCGGAAGGATCTCCACCTTGGAGGAGGACGCCAGCACCGCGCTTGGGCCCTCACGGTCAGGTTCTCCGCAAGGGTTCCGGCCCGAGCGGACGCCTCGGCTGGCCGCTCCGTAGCCTCAGCCAGCTGTCCCCTGAGGACCTCAGCCTGGCTCACGGTCTCGGCGGCATGACTTCGGGGTTGGTCCCGCTAGCGGACAACCTGGCCGAGCTCCTGCCGCCGCCGCTGCACCTCCTCGGCCAGGGAAGCCACGTCCTCCCGGGCCGACGAAGCATCTTTTTGAGCCGACTCCGCCTCTATCCATGCTGACACCGCTACCTCCGGCTTCGGCTCATCACAGAGCGGCCGAAGGTTCTATAACTGAGCAAGAGAAGCCTTGAGCGGCAAGGCCGACCGAGCCGAGGGACTCCTACGCCTCCGGGATACGGATACCTCACTCATCACCTTCCGCGCAAGGCAACTCACGCTCAGTTAAGCGGGTCAGCTAGCCGACAGGCGAGTCCTAGTGCTCGAAATGAGGAAGAAACACAGTATTACACTCAAATACCCAGATGTTCAGGCCTCGACAGCCACAATGAACATGCACCCATACTCAGGGTGCCATTACAAACGAGACTCCGGTTCCACTCCCGCGGGTATGAACAACCTCTACACCAGAGGGCCTGCGGGACGACAAACTCCAGGTGGCTCGCCGGCGACCACTGCACCAGCAGCGACAACGACCTCCGCTTCGGGCGGCTAAATAGCAGCAGCGATGACCTCAGGGCAAACGCTGCTGTGAGAAGGCCCTCGCCCACGTCCCCACTCGAGGGGCGAGGACAAGCCATCAAAGCCAAAGAGCCAGAGGTCTGACCGCGGGGGGCGCCGACGGTCTCGTTGGCGGAGAAACCTCCTCTTGCGACCACCACCTCGGCACCGACGACAGCGGCCACCTGCACGCTAGCGCCACGCCAACAAATGGCGGCCGCCCCAGCCTGCACCGGCAGATCCCCACTCGCATCCTCAAGCGTCACAGGCAAAGTCTTCACCGACGTGCTCCGGGGTCCTCCCCCTATGACACGGGGGCTGGGTCCCACACGTCATGCAAGCTGACCAGAAACGGAAGAAGCCAAACCACGGCGCGCGAAGCAGGAGGCGTGCAATCGCATCACGGTTGTGCACCCTTTCGGCTTCATCGCATCCGATTGGTCAGCGTGAAGGCCTGGGCCCACATGTCATGCAACCGGCGCAACGGTTACTGCGTGCAAGGAAACCGCACCGCCGCTTGCACCAATGCCGCGTCTCCTCGACTACGGAACCAGTGCCGCGACTCGAGGCAACCCTGCGCATGGCCCAACAGTGCCAATCGAGCGCAACGATCACGGGCCAGTCAGCCACAGGAGGAAGCGCGACGGTTGATATGGCCAAAAGTGGACCGGTAGTAATGGCGGCAGCAGACGAGCGAAAGCAGCGGTCAAATCGCCTGCAGGCTCACGTCCCCTCCTGAAGCGACAGGGGAGCCCTCTCCCACGGTGTAAAGACAACGCGCCCGTGTTCCGTTCCTCGAACGGCTCGCACACGTGGCCGCCCCACGAATCGCCTGTCCCGTCGCATTAACTCCTCGGCAGGGCGAGCGACACCTTTGGCAGGCGAAGCGGGCGTCGTTTCACCTCCGCCATGATGACCGCGTCAAAAAAGGTGCGCCACACCATTTAAATTCATATCCTTTTCCTCTTCCCCTTTCTCTCTCTTACTACAGGGACCGGGAAAGGGGATATTTCGAAAGAGATCCTTCTCCGCGAAGGAAGCGGCCCCCGAGCCCTCCTACTGATCAGGGGTTCGAAGGCTAGCCCCTCGGAAGGGTTCGACATCCGCCCCAGAGCACTCGGGCTTCAAGCTCATTACTGATCAGGGGTTCGAAGGTTGGCCCCTCGGAAGGGTTCGACAACCGCCTCAGAGCACTCGGGCTCCGCGCCCACTACTGATCAGGGGTTCGAAGGCTGGCCCCTCGGAAGGGTTTGACAGCCGCCCTAGAGCACGCAGAGCGAGGGATGACTCTGGGTACGTCCGTTACATGGCCGAGGCTCGGGCTACGCTCCCGAGGTACCCTAGGACATTTCCGAGACCAGCAGGAGCGATTTTGTAACGGAATCCCATCAGAGGGAGGCATCGAGCCCTCAGACCCTATCAAATGGGCCCGGGTCCGGCAAATCACCTGCAGGTACTTTTGGAGCGCGCCTCTGGGCCACTAGCCGACCCTTATCGAATGGGGCACGGGCGTCCACTCGGATCACCCGTTAGCAACTCACTGGAGACACCATGTTCGGTGCCCTCCGAGGGCAACATGGCGCTTCCCCCCCTTCCTCCTTGCGGAAAGGCGACGAAGGGGCATATAATAAAAGTCGAGACAGTCCTTGATCGTCCTCTCGCTCCGTGCAGAGGCTCGGGGGCTGCTCTCGCGACCCGGCCACGGCCAAACCGTTGACAACGTCAACAAACCAGCCTAAAAACTCGGAACCTGACCACGCACCCGGGCTACAATCAGGTCGCATGAGGGAAACAACCAGGCCGACTAGGACATCATGAAAGGCATTAAGACCTCAGAGGAGTCAAACCACTCCTCCGAGGCCTCGGGGGCTACACCCGGCGGGTGCGCTCGCGCGCACCCACCGGAACAAAGTGTAACCAAGAAAGGTCGGTCCCCTCGCAAAAAAGTGCGGCAAAGCCTCCAAGCGAGTACCAACACTCCCTTTGAGGCTCGGGGGCTACTGTCGGGTATCCTAATTAGGGGTACCCCCAACACTCCTAAACACGGCTGGTAACCACCATCAGCACAAGCTGCGAAGACTAATGGGCGCGGTTCAGGTCAAAGCTTCGTCTACCCAAGGGGTGCGATCTCGCCTCGCCCGAGCCCAACCTCGGGCGGGAACTGTAGTCCCGGACGAAGTTACGTCTCGTCCGAGGGCCTCCTCAGGCAGTGGGCGCACCCTCGGCACGCCCGAGGCCCAACTCGGGCAGGCTTCGTCGAGAAGCAACCTTGGCCAAATCGCCTCTCCAACCGACCGTATCGCAGGCGCATTCAATGCGAGAATCGCCTGACACCTTATCCTGACACGCGTGCCTCAGTCGGCAGGATCGAAGTGACCACAGTCACTTCACCCTTTCGTTGACCGACCTGACAGGAAAACAGCGCCGCTCGCCCCACTCCGACTATTGTGCCACCCGCCAGGGTGAGGCTGACAACAGCCAAGTTCAGCCTCGGGCACAACAGGAAGCTCTGCCTCGCCCGACCCCAGGGCTCGGCCTCAACCTCGGCCTCGGAAGGTGGTCTCCGCCTCGCCCGACCCCAGGGCTCAGCCTCAACCTCGGTCTCGGGAGGAATCGCGTCCTCGCCCGACCCCGGCCTCAGCCTCAGGAAGTCTCCGCCTCGCCCGACCTTGGGCTCGGACCGACCGCGCCACGGGGGATACATCATTACCCTACCCCTAGCTAGCTCAGGCTACAGGGAAACAAGACCGGCGTCCCATCTAGCTCGCCCCGGTAACAAGTAATGATGGCTCCCCGCGTGCGTCCATGACGATGGTGGTTCTCGGCCCCCTACGGAAGCAAGGAGACGTCAGCAAGATCCCAGCAGCACCGACAGCTGTGCTTCCACAGGGCTCAAGCACTTCTCCGACGGCCACGTTATCGCCTATGCAGGGTTCAAGCACTTCTCCGACAGCCACGTTGGCATGTACATAGGGCTCAGGCACTTCCCTGCCAGACACGTTAGCGCCTAGCTACATCCTCCCTATTGTACACCTGGACCCTCTCCTTGCATCTATAAAAGGGAGGTCCAGGGCCTTCATGCGAAAGGTCGCACGGGAGAACGAGCTAACGAACAGGCTCACTCTCTCTCTCTCTCTCTCTCTCTCGCGAACGCTTGTAACCCCTACTACGAGCACACCCCCCTGGCGCGGGATAATACGAGCCGCGTTTTTCCTTGTGTTACATCTCGCGCCAACCCATCTAGGCTGGGACGCACAGCGACAAATTTACTCGTCGGTCCAGGGACCCCCCGGGGTCAAAACGCCGACAGCATGTATGAGTCAAACATGTTCCCTTCCATGCGCATGAATTTAGAAAAGATATGTGTGACGATTTCTATTTTTAAATGCTTTATTTCCTCCATAAATTTAAGATCGCTGCAACAGCCATGTAGCTAGACTCGTAAGAACCATTTTATGATATATACTGATACTAAATATGCTACACTGTGTAGATAATTATGCAATTCGGTATACTGCATAAAAATCTGTTACCAGCTGCATGTGCACGAATTTATGATGGAAAGAATGTGCAATGAAAGGAAATGAATTGCACGCATAGAAATAAAAAATTGTATTTAATGTTTTATTTTCTTCATAAATATAGGATCCCTCCAACATACATGCAGCTAAACACAATAGAATTAGTTTATGACATATACTGATACAAATTATACTACACGGTGTAGGTATTTATGCAATTCGGTACACTGCGTAAAAAATCTGGCATGTTGTTCACTCTTGGACGCATCTCCGAGTTGGAGCGTAAAAACATTAAGTTTTGAGCACAAAATTTCTCAATTATAAGCGTAAATACCGAGCCAATGTGAGATGTTGATAGCTCTAGTAGGTTGTTATTATGATCCTATTTTTATAGCAGATCCGAAAAACATGGGAGCCGCATGCATGCGGTTTCTATTTTTATACAGATACAAAAATTATGACAAAATGCATGCATGAGTCAAACATGTTCCCTTGCATGCGCGTAAATTTAGGAAAGATATGTGTAGCGGTTTCTATTTTAAATGCATTATTTCCTCCATAAATTTATAATCGCTGCAACGGTCATGCAGCTAGACTCGTAATGACCATTTTATGATATATACTGATACTAAATATGCTACACTATGTAGATAATTATGCAATTCAGTATACTGCATAAAAATCTGTTACCAGCTGCATGTACATGAATTTATGATGGAAAGAATATGCAATGAAAAGAAATAAATTGCATGCATAGAAACAAAAAATCGCATTTAATGTTTTATTTCCTTCATAAATATAGGATCTCTCCAACCGCCATGCAGCTAAACGCATTAGAACTAGTTTATGATATATACTGATACAAATTATACTACACGGTGTAGGTATTTTTGCAATTCCTTACACTGTGTAAAAAATCTGGCATGTTGTTTACTTGTGGACGCATCTCCGGGTGGAGCGTAAAAACCTTAAGTTTTGAGCTTATCCCTCAATTATAAGCGTAAATATCGAGTCAATTTGAGAGGTTGATAACTCTAGTAGGTTGTTATTACGATCCTATTTTTAGGACAGATCCGAAAAACATAGCAGACGCATACATGCGGTTTCTTTTTTATACAGACCCAAAAATTATGACAAAATCGTGGGAGTTTTCATTGCGTGCGCGCAAATTACGAACAACATAAATCAAGGAATTGTCTTTCCAATGTGCAAGCAGTAATCTGATATACGAACTCCGTGTTTAAGCATAAAATCGTACAGTTTTTAGCGTAAATAATACATGTGGTAGGCATATAACACAATAATCGAAAAGAAAACACGAATCGAAGGAGGTAGTGGCCGGAGGACGTCCTCAATGACACAAGCACAAATGTAGGTCGTCACTCGGGCCGCTCAAACTGCGCCGGATCGGAGGATGTCACACGCGATCATCGCTGCGCGCATCTCGCGCCTTCCGTGACGCCGCTCGCTCGAACATCGCACCTCATGCGTCGTCTTCGCTACTCGCACGTCGACGGGCGTCGCTTGCTCGCCGGCCTTGGAAGTGCCGCCTCCTCGAGGCCTCGGGGACACCGCCGCTTGCCCGCACAAGGGCTCCGCTGTCGCTCGCCCTCTGGATCGGGGAGCCGCCGCCACCGACCTGGGAACCGCCGCCACTACTTCGGATCGAGGAACCTCCGCCACCGCGCGTCGAGGTCATGGAGCTGTGGCCACCGACTGGGGGTTCACCGCCGCGTACGCTCTGAGGTAACCGCCGTCGTCGCACGCGGCGTCGCTAATGAATCGAGGTGGAGCGTAAAAAACTGAACCCTAGCACTCCGGGTCCTGTTTTATAGACGTCCGGATCTGATCCGGCTCGACCAGATTGCACCGTCCGACCTGTGCTTCCTCTAGTTATTGGAAGCCCAGGGCTCTTAATATATAAACTATATATATATATATTTTTATATATATATAGTAGCATTATAAAAATATTTTTACGGTATCCAACTCTTCATTCAAATTAAAATAATATAGAGGGCGGGTTGAAGTACTATATCCAAGATAGAGTTTATACTTTAATGGACTTAGGCCCATTTGTTTACCCTCTAGCTTATATAATTCAGTTTAAATAAATTAAGAGACAAACAAACAACATAAATTATTGGAGTGGATTATATAATCTAGGTATTTGAATTATGGTAATCTATAAGCATGTCATTTTGTGCTTATTTTAGATTATTGTTTGGCCTTTTACCCACTAATATTTGTGTAAACAAACATATCTAATAAGGTTATATAAATGGATTATATAATTCTGCAAAGAAACAAACATGCCCTTATCACTATCGGAATGCGGCTCTTTGCCGAGTGGTCGACAAAAAGTACTTGGCAAAGAAGTCGTTGCCGATGTATAGTTCATCGAGTGCTCCCTACCGAGAGTCACACTCGACAAAGAGTTCGCCGAGTGGCTGAAACACTCAGCAATGCAACTGTGTCCGGTAGTATATATTGATGATTAGACAAAGTACACAATCAACCCCTTTGCAAAATTGTGAGCCATTCATGCATAAAAGAGGAAATATTGCTCTCATATCTGGTATCTATCTTTTCCCTCCAATTACAGTTAAAAAGGAAAAGGAAACGAAACGAAGAGGAAAGTAATATTGACTGTTACAGATCTTATTCTCCCCAATGCAAGTGGAACTACTTTGTTTTTTCGGGTCTTCGTCCATGCTTTTTTTTCCCTCCAACCATCTGATTGTTAGATACTGTCATTTCGCCATTCAATCGGAATCAATCTTCAAGTTGCCGGCCGGAGCAAACGGCCCATTGGAATCGAACGAGAACCTTCGGGGAGAGAGAGGAGCTGGGGAAAATGTTCTAGCTAGCTAGGGTTTTGTGTGGGCGGACGGTGACTCGCGCTTGCATGCATTGCACACTCTCCGGCCGGCCCCGGCCCTCTCCGTGGAGCCCTAGCTAGATCAAGCTATCGCACTCCGTCTCGTGAAAAAGAAAAAACGGTGTTTGGAGAACACGCAGCACGTACGCATCGAGAGTCCCAACACAGTGACAGGACCACACCCCCAGATCATGTCTCAACTCTCAAGTTGACAGGCATGTGATGAGTCTGTTGCAGTTGAACGATCATGTCGTCGTCGTCGACCGTACGTACCGGTTTTAATTTCCTGATGACGAGCTAGCTAGCTCTCTGTTTTCAGAATCAATTATTTAGACATGCGTGTGCATGATCTCGATGACGCTAAACATCGTCTTGGATCTACTCATATAGCTAGCTGGCCGAAGAGGATGAAGGTTTTTCAGCCATGCATATATATATATACATCAGTGGCTGTCGTCTCCTTCGCCATGCATGCATGCATGCACACCAATGAAACGCGAACAATCATTTACGACGAGGACGACGACGAGGACAGCATGCTGCTAGCTGCCTGCCTCCCTGCCCTGAAAACGGGTGCATGCCTGCATGCATTTGCACCCACACCCACTGCGCAGGGTCGGGCACAAGGTCACCAGCGCCGGAGATGGTCCAAAGCATGCACAGCACGGCTATGTATCGAGCTGCATGCATGCCAGCAGCTAGCTGTTGGTTGGCCACCGGGATTTGGTCTCCTCCCGCGTGGCCATGGCATGTGGTGGTCTGATGTGAACAGCTGCTGCTGCTGGCTTGTTCGTAGCCAATTCCGGCTGCATCCACTACGGACCGACGATACGAGGTCCGTCCGGTCCATCCGGCCAGCTACATGCAGAGACGACAGATCATACTAGCTAGCTAGCTAGCTAGGGGCGCCGTCGAGACCATACCGGCCTGTGTCGTGTGGCCTGTGTGGGGAAGCTGAAGGATGCTTCGCAGCCACATGCCGCCATTGCTTGGCCGCGATAAGCAAGCCATCCATTCGCGGCCCTGTGTGTTCTGCGTGTAGCTCTCAGCTCCGCCGCACAAGCGGAGAAAAACAAAAGATGTGGCCACGATTTTGGGGGATCATTTTCGTGGCCAGGCACGCCTCCGCTGATGTGGATAGGTATCCAAGCAAGTGAACAAAGTAGTGGTGGGCACTGCACCAGGACCAGGGGGGAAGGAAGGAAGAAGGATGCATGCTTCTATTCATTCTTTCACCCATTTGCCAATGCGCACGTATAACTCGCCCCCGCGTTGCCTAGCTCCCTCGACGACGAGCGAGAGGTGCTTTTTCTGTTATACTCCATCCATTCTTTTTATTAGTTCAAAAATATATTCAATAATAGAGATAGATATAGTATATATATTGTAGGGCTGCTTCCCGTCTCTTCGAGAATGGAGAATGGTCGTCCCCTCCTACGAAGTCCTTACTATGTTAAGCTATCCGCAACATATCATACTATTTACAAAGTAAAATTTAAATATATGATAGATATCTGGAGATAGCCTTAAGGGACTCAAATGCTAGCTAACTTAGCTATATTAGCATATATCTTGTGTTAACGCTATGATCTCGGAGCTGGGGAGAGATGATCTAAATAATATTGATCATTGGATTTGAATGAGTGAAGGAGAGAACACTATCCAGCATTGTTTTTGATGGTGTGTTAAGTTTAGGTGCAATTTGTTTGGTAGATTTAGTTAAAGCTATGGATGTATGAATGATTTGATTAGGTGAATTTCACAAAGTTTTAAGTGGTAGATTATAGAATAGATATAGATAGATATTTTAGTTACCACGATTGAGATGGATTAGTTTCAAAAAGAATTAATGGTGAAATAAGATGCAGAGATGGACAATGCGACCAAGCACAGCCGTGCAGGCCCACTAGAAAATATCCGATCCCTAGATCATTCTGTTGGTATGAGAATCGAGAATCGCATATGTACGAATAAACTAAATTGGCCATGCTCACTGTATATGCACAGTCGCAAAATTACCAATTATTTACCATCACCATTATACAACAACGACATTAAAAAAATTCTTTTAGATTAAAGCAAGGTGGTGTATATTAGAGTTATGAAACCTACCAGAAAGCACAAGTCAAGATTTATATACCAATGAAAAAAACGCAAGTCAAGGCCCATGAATAACTATTCTGTGCATCATATTCAATAAATCTTCGATTATACCCTTTCAAGCCTTCTTTTACTATATCTTCGCATATCAACTTCGGCATTTTCTTCTCTCTCTCTTCCCATTGCCATCGCGTCTTAGGATTCCACTGCCACACGCTGGCGTCTCTGGAGGTCTTCATTGAACATGTCCAAATCATCTCAACTGGTGTTGAACAAGTTTAAGTGCTACAGGCGAGCTTCGGTACCAGAAAAGCTTTGATTTTGATCAATGGAAGTGCGACGAAGCAAGCTTCGTTACGATGACGCGGGAAGGTGACGAAGGAAGAAGGTGTTGATTCAAACTGCTAGGTTCAAATGACAAAATTGTCCCTATGACATTTGTAAACCTTGTATGTCATCTTCGAGGATATGAATGTTGTCGGGGACCATAATTAGGGGTACCCTCAAGGCTCCTACTTCTCAGCTGGTAATCCCCATCAGCACAAAGCTGCAAAGGCCTGATGGGTGCGATTAAGTCAGGGATCGGTCCATTCGATGGACCCGATCACGCCTCGCTCGAGCCTAGCCTCGGGCAAGGGCAACCGACCCCGGAGGATCTCCATCTCGCCCGAGGCCCCCCTCCAGCGACGAACATACTTCCGGCTTGCCCGAGGCCCTGTCTTCGCCAAGAAGCAACCCTGACCAAATCGCTGTGCCGACCGACCAAATCGCAGGAGCATTTAATGCAAAGGTGGCCTGACACCTTTATCCTGACGCGTGCCCTTCGGTCGACAGAGCCGAAGTGACCGCAGTCACTTCGCCGCTCCACTGACCGACCTGACAGAAGGACAGCGCCGCCTGCGCCGCACCGACTGCAGTGCCACTTGATAGAGTGAGGCTGACAGGCAGTCAGGCCCGGCCCCAGGCACCATAGGGAGCACCGCTCCGCCCGACCCAGGGCTCGGACTCGGGCTAAGCCCCGGAAGACGGCGAACTCCGCTCCGCCCGACCCAGGGCTCGGACTCGGGCTAAGCCCCGGAAGACGGCGAACTCCGCTCCGCCCGACCCAGGGCTCGGACTCGGGCTAGGCCCCTGAAGACGGCGAACTCCGCTTCGCCAGACCCAAGGCTCGGACTCGGGCTAGGCCCCTGAAGACGGCGAACTCCGCTCCGCCCGACCCAGGGCTCGGACTCGGGCTAGGCCCCTGAAGACGGCGAACTCCGCTCCGCCCGACCCAGGGCTCGGACTTGGGCTCAGCCCCAGAAGATGACGAACTCCGCTTCGCCCGACCCCAGGGCTCGGACTCAGCCCTGGCCTCAACCGACGGTCTCCGCCTCGCCCGACCCAGGGGCTCAGACTCGACCACGGCCACGGAAGACAGACTCGACCTCGACCTCGGAGGAGCCTCCACATCGCCCAGCCTCGGGCGCAGACCGACCACGTCGACAGGAGGCGCCATCATTACCCTATCCCAAGCTGACTCGGGCTACGGGGAACAAGACTGGCGTCCCATCTGGCTCGCTCCGCCAGATAGGCAATGATGGCGCCCCACACGCTCCCTGACGACGGTAGCTCTCCGCCCCCTTACGGAAGCAAGAGGACGTCAGTAAGGACTCGACAGCCCCGACAGCTGTCCTTCCGCCAGGCTCCGGCGCTCCTCCGACGGCCACGACATCACACGAACCGGGTGCCAAAACCTCTCCAGCTGCCACGACGGCATGTACTTAGGGCGCTAGCTCTCCTCCGCTAGACACGTAGCACTTTGCTACACCCCCCCATTGTACACCTGGATCCTCTCCTTACGCCTATAAAAGGAAGGACCAGGGCCCTCTTACAGAGGGTTGGCCGCGCGGGGACGAGGACGAGACAGGCGCTCGCGTGAGGCCGCTCGCTCCCTCTCCCGCGTGGACGCTTGTAACCCCCTACTGCAAGCGCACCCGACCTGGGCGCGGGACGAACACGAAGGCCGCGGGATTTCCACCTCTCTCACGCCTGTCTCTGGCCACCTTTCTCCCCCCTTCGCGCTCGGCCTCGCGCCAACCCATCTGGGCTGGGCACGCGGCGACATTTCACTCGTCGGCCCAGGGACCCCCCGGTCTCGAAACGCCGACAGTTGGCGCGCCAGGTAGGGGCCTGCTGCGTGTTGACGAACAGCTTCCCGTCAAGCTCCAGATGGGCAGTCTCCGGCAACCTCTCCGGCCCGGGACGGTGCTCCGTTTTGGGAGTCTTGAGTTCATGTCCCTCGACGGCAGCTACGACATGATACTCCTTCCACCGCCGTGCGACAGCGACAATGGCGGCCGACAGCCCGCCCGCCGGCGGCGGAATCGACGACGTCTTCCCCGCGTGGTGGAAGAACAACATTCGAGCTCACCCCGTCCTCTCCCCCGCCGACGGAGGAGGAGGCGGGGCAACCAAGGCCAAGCAGGAGGCAGCGCCTCGTCGGCTGTCGAGCGAGTCGACGGCGCCAGCGCCCCAACGGGGGGCGCGTCGGGCATCGACCTCGCGTTTGAGACGAAGACAAGCGTCGTCTCCCCGCGACACGCCAATTCCGAGCAAACGGACGACGCCAGCACGCTCGCGAAAGGCTTGCTGGACGTCACCCTCGTACTTGAGACGACGGTGCAGTCAGTCCCCGACGTGACTTCATCACCGCCCGTCGACCAAGAGGTATCGACCGATTCCCATCTCACGCCTTTCGGATTCAGCCTCGACCCGCCAAGCGGCTTCGCTTTGGCGGACGCTCTCGTAAAGGCGAGTCCAAACCCTCTAGGGTTTCGTGTGCGGTCACCCTGGGACCGGCTGATGGACGTCTCGACCTACGGGCCCTCGGGGTCCGAGGAAGATGACGAGCCTGACTCCTGTTGGGATTTCTCTGGACTTGGCGACCCCAGTGCCATGTGGGACTTCATGACCGCATGCGACTACTGCCTTTCCGACTGTTCTGACGGTAGCCGCAGCCTCGGCGACGAGGACTGCGGCCCAACCCGCGAATGTTTCCACGTCGATCTAGGGGGTCCCTCTGAAGGCAACCATCTCGGTATGCCGGAGGATGGTGATCTCCCTAGGCTGGTGCCTCGCGCTGACATCCTGCGGGAGCTAGTTGTGGTCCCCATTCAGGCGGGGGGCCTTGACCCACAGCTCGAGCAAATCCGCGGGGTGCAGGAGCGCTTGAGCCGATCCGCCGGGACGTCGGGCAGGAATGGGCGGGCCAACCTTCGGCCGGAGAAATGCGTCATCTACCCCAGGGCTTCTAGCACCGCATCGCCGACGATGTCAGGATGAGGCCGCCACCCGCTTCCAGTGGGGTCGGCCAGAACCTGGCCGCGACGGCAATGCTTCTCCGCACGATGCTGGAGCCATCGACCACCGAGAAGCGGCGAATCCAGGGAGAACTCAAGAATCTCCTGGAGGGCACCGCGGTCCGGCGGGCCGAAAGCTCCGCCTCCCGAAGGCAGGGGCACCCCTCGGAACATCATGCCGCGACCTCCCGATTCATGCGGGAAGCCTCGGTCCACACCGGGCGCACGCGCAACACAGCGCCTGCGGCCCCGGGTCGCCTCGGCAACGAGCACCATCGCCGCGATCGTCGGACCCACCTCGATGAGAGGGTGCGCCGAGGCTACCACCCCAGGCGTGTGGGACGCTACGACAGCGGGGAGGATCGGAGTCCCTCGCCCGAACCACCAGGTCCGCAGGCCTTCAGCCGGGCCATACGACGGGCGCCGTTCCCGACCCGGTTCCGACCCCCGACTACTATCACAAAGTACTCGGGGGAGACGAGACCGGAGCTGTGGCTCGTGGACTACCGGTTGGCCTGCCAACTGGGTGGAACGGACGATGACAACCTCATCATCCGCAACCTCCCCCTGTTCCTCTCTAACACCGCTCGCGCCTGGTTGGAGCACCTGCCTCCGGGGCAGATCTCCAACTGGGACGACCTGGTCCAAGCCTTCACCGGCAATTTCCAGGGCACGTACGTGTGCCCTGGGAATTCCTGGGACCTCCGAAGCTACCGACAGCAGCCGGGAGAGTCTCTCCGGGACTACATCCGGCGATTCTCGAAGCAGCGCACCGAGCTGCCCAACATCACCGACTCGGATGTCATTGGCGCGTTCCTCGCCGGCACCACCTGCCGTGACCTGGTGAGCAAGCTGGGTCGCAAGACCCCCACCAGGGCGAGCGATCTGATGGACATCGCCACCAAGTTCGCCTCTGGCCAGGAGGCGGTCGAGGCTATCTTCCGGAAGGACAAGCAGCCCCAGGGCCGCCCACCGGAAGATGCCCCCGAGGCGTCAACTCAGCGCGACGCTAAGAAGAAGGGCAAGAAGAAGTCGCAAGCGAAACGCAACGCCGCCGATGCGGACCTTGTCGCCGCCGCCGAGTACAAGAACCCTCGGAAACCCCCCGGAGGTGCCAACCTCTTCGACAAGATGCTCAAGGAGCCGTGCCCCTATCATCAGGGGCCCGTCAAGCACACCCTTGAGGAGTGCGCCATGCTTCGGCGTCACTTCCACAGGGCCGGGCCGCTCGCGGAGGGTGGCAGGGCTCGCGACGACGACAAGAAGGAAGATCACCAGGCAGGAGAGTTCCCCGAGGTCCTCGATTGCTTCATGATCTACGGTGGGCAAGCGGCGAACGCCTCGGCTCGGCACCGCAAGCAAGAGCGTCGGGAGGTCTGTTCGGTGAAGGTGGCGGCGCCAGTCTACCTAGACTGGTCCGACAAGCCCATCACCTTCGACCAAGCTGACCACCCTGACCACGTGCCGAGCCCGGGGAAATACCCGCTCGTTGTTGACCCCGTCATCGGCGACGTCAGGCTCACCATGGCCCTCATGGACGGAGGCAGCAGCCTCAACATCATCTACGCCGAGACCCTCGGGCTCCTGCGTGTCGATCTGTCCTCGGTCCGGGCAGGCGCTGCGCCTTTCCATGGGATCATCCCCGGGAAGCGCGTCCAGCCCCTCGGACAACTCGACCTTCCCGTCTGCTTCAGAACACCCTCCAACTTCCGAAGGGAGACCCTAACGTTCGAGGTGGTCGGGTTCCGAGGAACCTACCACGCGGTACTGGGAAGGCCATGCTACGCGAAGTTCATGGCCGTCCCCAACTACACCTACCTCAAGCTCAAGATGTCGGGCCCCAACGGGGTCATCACCGTCGGCCCCACGTACAAACACGCGTTCGAATGCGACGTGGAGTGCGTGGAGTACGCCGAGGTCCTCGCCGAGTCCGAGGCCCTCATCGCCGACCTGGAGAGCCTCTCTAAGGAGGTGCCGGACGTGAAGCGTCATGCCAGCAACTTCGAGCCAGCGGAGATGGTTAAGTCCGTCCCCCTCGACCCCAGCAGCGACGCCTCCAAGCAAGTCTGGATCGGCTCCGAGCTCGATCCCAAATAGGAAGCAGTGCTCGTCGACTTTCTCCATGCGAACGCCGACGTCTTCGCGTGGAGTCCCTCGGACATGCACGGCACACCGAGGGATGTCGCCGAGCACTCGCTGGACATCCGAGCCGGAGCCCGACCCGTCAAGCAGCCTCTGCGCCGATTCGACGAAGAGAAGCGCAGAGCCATAGGCGAGGAGATCCACAAGCTAATGGCGGCAAGGTTCATCAAAGAGGTATTCCATCCCGAATTGCTTGCCAACCCTGTGCTTGTGAGAAAGAAAGGAGGGAAATGGTGGATGTGTGTAGACTACACTGGTCTAAACAAAGCATGTCCGAAGGTTCCCTACCCTCTGCCTCGCATCGATCAAATCGTGGATTCCACTGCTAGGTGCGAATCAGGATGAAGGAGTCTGACCATCTCGTGACTTCTTTCATCACGCCCTTCGGCATGTACTGCTATGTCACCATGTCGTTCGGCTTGAGGAATGCGGGCGCGACGTACCAGCGGTGCATGAACCATGTGTTCGGCCAACAATTTGGCCGGACGGTCGAGGCCTACGTCGATGACATCGTAGTCAAGACGAGGAAAGCCTCCGACCTCCTTTCCGATCTTGAAGTGACATTCCGATGTTTCAAGGCGAAAGGCGTGAAGCTCAATCCCGAAAAGTGTGTCTTCGGGGTGCCCCGAGGCATGCTCTTGGGGTTCATCGTCTCCGAGCGGGGCATCGAAGCCAACCCGGAGAAGATCGCAGCCATCACCAGCATGGGGCCCATCAAGGACTTAAAAGGCGTACAGAGAGTCATGGGATGTCTTGCGGCCGTGAGCCGTTTCATCTCGTGCCTCGGCGAAAGAGGTCTGCCTCTGTACCGCCTCTTAAGGAAGGCCGAGTGCTTCACTTGGACCCCTGAGGCCGAGGAAGCCCTCGGGAACCTGAAGGCGCTCCTCACGAATGCGCCTATCTTGGTGCCCCCAGCTGCCGGAGAAGCCCTCCTGATCTATGTCGCCGCGACCACTCAGGTGGTTAGCGCCGCGATTGTGGTCGAGAGGCAAGAAGAGGGGCATGCATTGCCTGTTCAGAGGCCAGTCTACTTCGTCAGCGAGGTACTGTCCGAGACCAAGATCCGCTACCCACAAGTTCAGAAGCTGCTGTACGCGGTGATCCTGACGCGGCGGAAGCTGCGACACTACTTCGAGTCTCATCCGGTAACTGTGGTGTCATCCTTCCCCCTGGGGGAGATCATCCAGTGCCGAGAGGCCTCGGGTAGAATCGCAAAGTGGGCGGTGGAAATCATGGGCGAAGCAATCTCGTTCGCCCCTCGGAAGGCCATCAAGTCCCAGGTCCTGGCAGACTTCGTGGCTGAATGGGTCGACACCCAGCTCCCAACAGCTCCGATCCAACCGGAGCTCTGGACCATGTTCTTCGACGGGTCGTTGATGAAGACAGGAGCCGGCGCAGGCCTACTCTTCATCTCGCCCCTCGGGAAGCACCTACGCTACGTGCTACGCCTCCATTTCCCGGCGTCCAACAATGTGGCTGAGTACGAGGCTCTGGTCAACGGGTTGCGGATCGCCATCGAGCTAGGGGTCCGACGCCTCGACGCTCGCGGTGACTCGCAGCTCGTCATCGACCAAGTCATGAAGAACTCCCACTGCCGCGACCCGAAGATGGAGGCCTACTGCGATGAGGTTCGGCGCCTGGAAGACAAGTTCTACGGGCTCGAGCTCAACCACATCGCCCGGCGCTACAACGAGACGGCGGACGAGCTGGCTAAAATAGCCTCGGGGCGAACAACGGTTCCCCCGAACGTCTTCTCCCAAGACCTGCATCAACCCTCCGTCAAGATCGACGACACGCCCGAGCCCGAGACACGCTCGGCCCAGCCCGAGGCACCCTCAGCTCGGCCCGAGGCATCCTCGGTTCAGCCCGAGGTACCCTCGGCCCCCGAGGGTGAGGCACTGCGCGTCGAGGAGGAGCGAAGCGGGGTCACGCCTAATCAAAACTGGCAGACCCCATACCTACAATATCTCCACCGAGGAGAGCTACCCCTCGACCGAGCCGAAGCTCGGCGGTTGGCGCGACGCGCCAAGTCGTTCGTCTTGCTGGGAGATGGGAAGGAGCTCTACCACCACAGCCCCTCAGGCATCCTCCAGCGATGCATCTCCATCGCCGAAGGTTAGGAACTCCTACGAGAGATACACTTGGGGGCTTGCGGCCATCACACAGCGCCTCAAACCCTTGTCGGAAACGCTTTCCGGCAAGGTTTCTACTGGCCGACGGCGGTGGCCGACACCACTAGAATTGTCCGCACCTGCGAAGGGTGTCAGTTCTACGCAAGGCAGACCCACCTGCCTGCTCAGGCTCTGCAGACCATACCCATCACCTGGACTTTTGTCGTGTGAGGTCTGGACCTCGTCGGCCCCTTGCAGAAGGCACCCGGGGGCTACACGCACCTGTTGGTCGCCATCGACAAATTCTCCAAGTGGATCGAGGTCCGACCCCTAAACAGCATCAGGTCCGAGCAGGCGGTGGCGTTCTTCACCAACATCATCCATCGTTTCAGGGTCCCGAACTCCATCATCACCGACAACGGCACCCAGTTCACCGGCAGAAAGTTCCTGGACTTCTGCGAGGATCACCACATCCGGGTGGGCTGGGCCGCCGTGGCTCACCCCATGACGAATGGGCAAGTAGAGCGTGCCAACGGCATGATTCTACAAGGACTCAAGCCTCGGATCTACAACGACCTCAACAAGTTCGGCAAGCGATGGATGAAGGAACTCCCCTCTGTGGTCTGGAGCCTGAGGACAACGCCGAGCCGAGCCACGGGCTTCACGCCGTTCTTTCTAGTCTATGGGGCCGAGGCCATCTTGCCCACAGACCTGGAATACGGTTCCCCAAGGACGAGGGCCTACGCCGACCAAAGCAACCAAGCTAGTCGAGAAGACTCGCTGGACCAGCTGGAAGAGGCTCGGGACAAGGGCTTACTACACTCGGTGCGGTACCAGCAGTCCATGCGACGCTACCACGCCCAAGGGGTCCGGTCCCGAGACCTCCAGGTGGGCGACCTGGTGCTTCGGCTGCGACAAGACGCCCGAGGACGGCACAATCTCACGCCCCCCTGGGAGGGGCCGTTCGTCATCGCCAAAGTTCTGAAGCCCAGAACGTACAAGCTGGCCAACAGTCAAGGCGAGGTCTACAGCAACGCTTGGAACATCCAACAACTACGTTGCTTCTACCCTTAAGATGCTTTCAAGTTGTTCATATACCTCGCTCCCACGCAAAGTTTAGTCATCAAGGAAGGGTCAGCCTTGCCTCGGCAAAGCCCGACCCTCCCTCGGGGGCTAAAAGGGGGGAACCCCCTCTGCGTCGAATTTTTTCCTCGAAAAAAGATCCTTTCTGCCAGAATGTCTTTCGTGCTTTTCGACTACTTCGAAAGTGGATCCTGAAAACGACGGAGTACACGTAAGCAGCCAAGGCTGACCGAGCCGAGGGACTCCTATGCCTCCGGGATACGGATACCTCACTCATCACTTTCTGCAATAAGTAACTCACGTTCGGATAAGTGATTCCGCAGACCGAACAAGTCTTCACGTTCGAAAGCTCCTTTGCCGAAGCGATTCTTCGAGCCTTCTCGACTGCGTCGGTGACAGAACCCTATGGACGGGTAAGAGTGCGCGTAAGCGGCAAGGCCGACCGAGCCGAGGGACTCCTACGCCTCCAGGATACGGATACCTCACTCATCACCTTCTGCGAGAAGCAACTCTCGCCCACACAGACAACTCTGTTACCAACGAAAAAGTCCAGATACTCGAAACAAGAGGAAAAGAAACGCAGCTTTACAACACGGCGAGGGTGTGTTTGGGCCTCGGCGGCCGCGGAAAACACACACTACAAGATAATCCGATCCTGCAGGCTCGGATCTGGACAGTTGAAGGGAGCCGCAGCACCCTCGGCGTCGACAACACCTTCGGCGAGGTCCGACCTAGCCTCGGACGGTGACGCGGTCCGAGGATCTCCACTCTGAAGGACGACGTCATCACCACGCCCGGGCCATCGCCGCCAGGGTCTTCTCCGAGAATCCGGCCCGAGCAGGCGGCTCGGCTGGTCACCCCGAGGCCTAGGCCAGCTGTCCCCCGGAGACATCAGCCCGGCCCGAGGCCTCGGAAGATCAACTCCGGCGTCGGTCCCGCTAACGGACGACCCGGCCAGGCTCCGGCCGACCAAGTCTTCTTTTCGAGCCAACTCTGCCTCTGTCCATGCTGACACCGCTACCCCTGGCCTCGGCTCATCGAAGAGCGGCCGAGGGGTTCCTTTAACTAAGCAAGAGAAGCCTCGGACAACAAGGCTGACCGAGCCAAGGGACTCCTACGCCTCCGGGATACGGATACCTCACTCGTCACCTTTACACGGGGCAACTCACGCTTGGTGAAGTGGTTCAGACAACCAATAGGCGAGTCTCAGTGCTCGAAAATGAGGAAAAAACACGGCTCCGCGCCAAAAATACATACATGTTCAGGCCCCGACAGGCACTACGAACATAAGACCGGCATTCAAGGTGCCATTACAAACGGAACTCCGGTTCCGTCCCCGCGGGTATGAACAACCTCCACACTGGGGAGCCTGCGGGGCGACGAGTTCCGGGTGACTCGCCAGTGACCTCTGCAGCAGCAGCCATGGTCCCAGGACGGACGCGGCCACCGGAAGGCTCTCGTTCGCGCTCCCGCTCAAGGGACGCGAACCAGCCATCAAAGCCAAAGAGCGGGCCGCTCCAAAGCGCACCGGCAGGTCCTCGCTCCCGCCCTCGCCACGAAAGCGAGGAAGAGGGCGGAATGTTGCATCCTAGCTGGGTAGCAACAGTTCGCCTTCCCCGGCATGGCTGGAGGACGCCTCCTCCGCAGAGCTGGAGGATGGTTTCCACCACCAGAAGCCGGAAGAAGAGGTGGCCAGCCGGCCCGCGCGGGAGGTAGAGCCCCGGCTCGCCTCGCTCTCCGCCCCAGCAAGGATGATGAACATCCTTGAAGCTGAGGGCGGGACCAAGATCACAGCCCGGCTTGCCTCTCCCCATCCAGGGGCTGGAGGTCACCGTCTTGGGTGACCGCCGGCGGAGGGGTGCAGCCGGGCTGCGTGATGAAAATCCTTGAAGCCGAACGATGGTTGAAAGGTACCAACTCCCACGGAGTTGCGTTCCCCCAACGACAAGGCGGAAGGACTGCGGGCATCCCCCATCCGGGGGCTCGGAAGGTGGAAAGACACGATGCATAAGGGAGCGCGAAGACATGGTCGCCTTTCAAGGGGGTCACCCTCCTTTTAAAGGTGACTCTCCCTACTTGCGTCCCCAGCCGTCGCGGGCTGAGTCTTCTCCAACACGCTCCAAGGTCCTCCCCCTGCGGCGCGGGGGCTGGGTCCCACGCGTCATGCAAGCTGGCCCAGAGCAGAAGAAGCCAAACCGCCGCGTGCGGTGCATGCAACCGCCCAGCGGTTACAAGCGGCCCTCCATTTTTGCCCCAAGCAGCGGGCGAAAGGGCGGGCAGCCATGCAGGCGGCATGCAACCGCGCCAAGTGGGCGCACTTCTCCGACTTCCAACACGCCCAGCATGGAGGCCCAGGCCCACGCGTCATGCAACCGGCGCGCCGGATGCTGCGTGCGAGCAACTGCACCGCCACCCGCGCCACTGCCACGCCTCCTCGACTGCGGAACCAGTACCGCGACTCGAGGCAACCCTACGCACGACCCAGCAGCGCCAGCCTGGCGCGACGGTCAATGCGGCCAAAAATGGGCCGGCAGTAATAGCGGTGGCAGGCGGGCAGGAGCAGCGGTCACGTCGTCAGCCAGGCTTACGTCCTATCCAGGGGCAGCGAGAGAACCCTCTCTCACGGCGTGAAGACGACGCGCCCGTGTTCCGTTCCTCGAACGGCTCGCGCACGCGCAACGGCCGCCCCGTGAACCGCACGCCCCGTCGCATTAACTCCGCGGCGGGAAAGGCGGCGCCTCTGGCAGGAGAAGCAAGCGACGCTTTGCCTTCACCATAATGACCGCGTCAAAAAAGGTACGCCACGTCATTCGATTTCGAATCCTTTTTCCTCTTTCTCTCTCTTACGACAGGGACCGGGAAAGGGGGATACCCCGAAAAGGATCCTTCTCCATGAAGGAACCAGGCTCCGAGCCTCCCTACTGATCAGAGGTTCGAAGGCTGGCCCCTCGGAGGGGTTGAACAGCCGCCTCAGAGCGCGTGGGCTCCACACCCACTACTGGTCAGAGGTTCGAAGGCCGGCCCCTCGAAGGGTTCAACGACCGCCTCAGGCTACTCGGGCTCCGCGCCCACTACTGATCAAGGGTTCGAAGGCTGGCCCTCGAAGGGTTCACAGCCGCCTCAGACGCAGAGCGAGGGATGACCATGGGTACGTTCGATACATAACCAAGGCTCGGGCTACGCTCCCGAGGTACCCTAGGACATTTCCGAGACCAGCGGGAACGATCTTGTAACGGAATCCCATCAGAGGGAGGCATCGAGCCCTCGGACCCCGTCGACAGGGGACAGGGTCCGGCAGATCACCCGCAGGTACTTTTGGGCGCGCCTCTGGGCCTCTAGCCGACCCCTAGCAAATGGGGGCACGGACGTCCGCTCGGATTACCCGCCAGCAGCTCACTGGAGACACCATGTTCGGCGCCCATCGAGGGCAACATGACGCTTCCCCCCCCCCCTCCTCCTCCTTGCGGAAAGGCGACGCAGGGGCGTATGTAAAAAAGTCGAGTCTATCCCTGATCGTCCTCTCGCCCTGTGCAGAGGCTCGGGGGCTGCTCTCGCAAACCCGGCTCCGGCCAAACCGTTGACAACGTCAACATACCAGCCCGAGAACTTGGGACCCGATCGTGCACCCGGGCTACGGCCAGCTCGCATGAGGGAACGACCAGACCAGCCAAAGCATTGCGCGAGGCATTAAGACCTCGGAGGAGTCAAACCACTCCTCCGAGGCCTCGGGGGCTACACCCGGCGGGTGCGCTCACGCGCACCCACCGGAACAAAACGCAACCGAGAAAGGCTGGTCCCCTTGCAAAAAAGTGCGACAAAAGCCTCCAAGCGAGTGTTAACACTCCCTTCGAGGCTCAGGGGCTACTGTTGGGGACCATAATTAGGGGTACCCTCAAGGCTCCTACTTCTCAGCTGGTAACCCCCATCAGCACAAAGCTGCAAAGGCCTGATGGGTGCGATTAAGTCAGGGATCGGTCCATTCGAGGGACTCGATCACGCCTCGCCCGAGCCTAGCCTCGGGCAAGGGCAGCCAACCCCGGAGGATCTCTGTCTCGCCCGAGCCCCCCCTCCAGCGACGAACATACTTCCGGCTTGCCCGAGGCCCTATCTTCACCAAGAAGCAACCCTGACCAAATCGCCGCGCCGACCGACCAAATCGCAGGAGCATTTAATGCAAAGGTGGCCTGACACCTTTATCCTGACACGCGCCCTTCGGTCGACAGAGCCGAAGTGACCACAGTCACTTCGCCGCTCCACTCACCGACCTGACAGAAGGACAGCACCGCCTGCGCCGCACCGACTGCAGTGCCACTTGACAGAGTGAGGCTGACAGGCAGTCAGGCCCGGCCCCAGGCACCATAGGGAGCACCGCTCCGCCCGACCCAGGGCTTGGACTCAGGCTAAGCCCCGGAAGACGGCGAACTCCGCTCCGCCCGACCCAGGGCTCGGACTCGGGCTAAGCCCCGGAAGATGGCGAACTCCGCTCCGCCCGACCCAGGGCTCGGACTCGGGCTAAGCCCCGGAAGACGGCGAACTCCGCTCCGCCCGACCCAGGGCTCGGACTCGGGCTAAGCCCCGGAAGACGGCGAACTCCGCTCCGCCCGACCCAAGGCTCGGACTCGGGCTAGGCCCCAGAAGACGGCGAACTCCGCTCCGCCCGACCCAGGGCTCGGACTCGGGCTAGGCCCCTGAAGACGGCGAACTCCGCTCCGCCCGACCCAGGGCTCGGACACGGGCTAGGCCCCTGAAGACGGCGAACTGCGCTCCGCTCGACCCAGGGCTCGGACTTGGGCTCAGCCCCAGAAGACGACGAACTCCGCTTCGCCCGACCCCAGGGCTTGGACTCAGCCCTGGCCTCAGCCGACGGTCTCCGCCTCGCCCGTCCTAGGGGCTCGGACTCGACCACGGCCACGGAAGACAGACTCGACCTCGACCTCGGAGGAGCCTCCACATCGCCCAGCCTAGGGCGCAGACCGACCACGTCGACAGGAGGCGCCATCATTACCCTACCCCAAGCTGACTCGGGCTATAGGGAACAAGACCGGCGTCCCATCTGGCTCGCTCCGCCAGATAGGCAATGATGGCGCCCCGCACGCTCCCTGACGACGGCAGCTCTCCACCCCCTTACGGAAGCAAGAGGACGTCAGCAAGGACTCGACAGCCCCGACAGTTGTCCTTCCGCCAGGCTCCGGTGCTCCTCTGACGGCCACGACATCACACGAACCGGGTGCCAAAACCTCTCCGGCTGCCACGACGGCATGTACTTAGGGCGCTAGCTCTCCTCCGCTAGACACGTAGCACTTTGCTACACCCCCCCATTGTACACCTGGATCCTCTCCTTACGCCTATAAAAGGAAGGACCAGGGCCCTCTTACAGAGGGTTGGCCGCGTGGGGACGAGGACGAGACAGGCGCTCACGTGAGGCCGCTCGCTCCCTCTCCCACGTGGACGCTTGTAACCCCCTACTGCAAGCGCACCCGACCTGGGCGCGGGATGAACACGAAGGCCGCGGGATTTCCACCTCTCTCACGCCTGTCTCCGGCCACCTTTCTCCCCCCTTCGCGCTCGGCCTCGCGCCGACCCATCTGGGCTAAGGCACGCGGCGACATTTCACTCGTCGGCCCAGGGACCCCCCGGTCTCGAAACGCCGACAAATGTAATATCGTACGAAGCTGTACGATTGCCTATAAATAGGTGAACAGTACCTCCGTATTGTTCACACTGGATTGTAACTGCATTCACGCCATTACCTTCAAGCAAGCTGAAGGTATCAATGCAATGTGTATCTTGATATTTTTTATAGATTTAATACGAAATGAATAAATGGCATGATATTACATTTGTAATTATGTTTTTATATTTGTGGATAATGAAGACCTGTTCTTCATGATCTTCGTCCGAGATTCGTTATACCTGAAGGTGAATAATGCTTCGAGGGACGAAGGTCTTTAACATTTAACGAATGTGTTGCCTTGTTCTTGGTTCACAGCAATCAAAAACAAGTGACCAACATTGGCGCCCACCTCCGGTGAACTCAAACGACCACCTTCGCCAAGAGAACTCGAATGACCACCTTCGTCATGCCGCCGAAGAAGACAACGGCATCAGGGGCTGCCCTTGCTCCCCTAGACACCAATCAAGGTGGGATCCTTCTAAGGGAGGCCCGAAGCAAGAAGAGGAAAGTTGTTAGCCCAACTGAAAGGGAAATAGGGTCAAACCTTTTCCTAAATGATTTTGGTGGTTGAATTGCCCAACACAAATAATTGGATAACTAGTTTGCTCTAGATTATAAGTTCTACAGGTGTCAAAGGTTCAACACAAACCAATATAAAGTCCAAGATAGGGTTCAAAAGAAAGGAGCAAAAGAAAACCGAAGGCTGCCCTAGTCTGGCGCACTGGACTGTCCGGTGTGCCAGGGTGGATTAACTCGAACTCGCCACCTTCGGGTTTCTGGGAAAGCCACTCCTCTATAATTTACCGGACTGTCCGGTGTGCCAGCGGAGCAACGGCTACAGCGCAACGGTCGACTCCAACGGAAACCTGTAAAAGCGCTACAGTACGCGGACAGTGCACACAGAGTCAGATCAGGCGCCAAAAGGCGCACCAGACAGTGAACAGTGACTGTCCGGTGCACCACCGGACTGTCCGGTGGCCCCAGCTGACAGAGCTCCAACGGTCGAACCCTAACGGTTGGGTGACGTGGCTGGCGCACCGGACAGTGTCCGGTGGGACAGCCTCCCCAACGGCCATTTTGGTGGTTGGGGCTATAAATACCCCCCAACTACCACACTTTAAGGCATCCAAGTTTTCAGCCATTCCATTCAATACAAGAGCTCTAGACTTCACTCCAAGACACAAAACAAAAGATCAAATCCTCTCCAAGTCCCAATCTCATTCTAAAGACTTAGTGGCTTGTGAGAGAGAGACATTTGTGTTCATTTGAGTTCTTGTCGCTTGGATCGCTTTTCTTTTTCCCCATTCTTGTTCTCAAGACATTTGTAATCAAGGCAAGAGACACCAAGTTGTGGTGGTCCTTGTAAAGGGTCTAAGTGACCCGTTGATTAAGGAGAAAAGCTCACTCGGTCTAGGTGACCGTTTGAGAGAGGGAAAGGGTTGAAAGAGACCCGGTCTTTGTGACCACCTCAACGGGGAGTAGGTTTGCAAGAACCGAACCTCGGTAAAACAAATCATCGTGTCACACTCTTCATTTGCTTGTGATTTGTTTTTGCCCTCTCTTTCGGACTCAACTTTATTTCTAACGCTAACACTGGCTTGTAGTTGTGCTTAAAGTTTGTAAATTTCAAATTTGCCTATTCACCCCCCTCTAGGCGACTTTCAATTGGTATCAGAGCTTGGTACTTCATTAGAGCCTAACCGCTCGAAGTGATGTCGGGAGCTCACGCCAAGAAGGAGATGGTGACCGGCGAAAAGCCCGCCACAAGCCACGGGAAACCTCCATCAGGGGAGTCCGACAACAAGAAGAGGGAGGAATCACCTCCCCACGTCAAGTCGCACCGGAGTGGCGACAAGAAGAAGAAAATGAAGAAAGTGGTATACTACGAGACCGATTCTTTGTCGCCTTCCACCTCCGGCTCTGACACGCCGTTCGTCACTTCTAAGCGCCATGAGCGCAAGAAGTTTAGTAAGATCCCCTTATGCTATCCTCGCATTTCCAAACACACTCCTTTACTTTCCGTCCCATTAGGCAAACCACTGGTTTTTGATGGTGAAGATTATTGTATGTGGAGTGATAAAATCAGGCACCATCTAACCTCACTCCATGCTAGCGTTTGGGACATTGTTGAGTTTGGAGCGCAGGAACCATCCATGGGGGATGAAGGCTATGATTCGGACGAGGTAGCCCAAATCCAGCACTTCAACTCCCAAGCCACTACTATACTCCTCGCCTCTCTAAGTTGAGAGGAGTATAATAAGGTGCAAGGGTTGAAGAGTGCCAAAGAGATTTGGGACGTGCTCAAGACCGTGCACGAAGGAGATGAGGTGACCAAGATCACCAAGCGGGAAACGATCGAGGGGGAGCTCGGTCGATTCATGCTCAACCAAGGGGAGGAGCCACAAGCCATGTACAACCGGCTCAAGACCTTGGTGAATCAAGTGTGCAACCTCGGGAGCACAAAATGGGATGACCATGAAATGGTCAAGGTTATTCTAAGATCACTCGATTTTCTTAATCCTACACAAGTTCAATTAATTCGTGGTGATCCTAGATATAAGCTAATGTCTCCCAAGGAGGTTATAGGAAAGTTTGTGAGCTTTGAGTTGATGATCAAAGGCTCCAAACAAATCATTGAGCGAGGCGCCACCTCCACACCCGAGGTGCAACCCGTCGCATTCAAAGCGACAGAGGAGAATAAAGAAGAGTCTACGTCAAGTAGGCTCCCCATCGACGCCTCCAAGCTCGACAACGAGGAGATGGCGCTAATCATCAAAAGCTTTCACCAAATCCTCAAGCAAAGGAGGGGGAAAGATTACAAGCCCCGCTCCAAGAAAGTTTGCTACAAGTGTGGTAAGCCCAGTCATTTTATTGCTAAATGTCCATTATCTAGTGATAGTGATAGGGGCGACGATAAGAAGGGAAAGAGGAAGGAAAAGAAGAGATACTACAAGAAGAAGGGCGACGATGCCCACGTGTGTCGAGAATGGGACTCCGATGAGAGCTCCACCGACTCCTCCTCCGACGAGGACGCCGCCAACATCGCCATCAACAAAGGCCTCCTCTTCCCCAACGTCGGCCACAAGTGCCTCATGGCAAAGGACGGCAAAAAGAAGAAGGTAAAATCTAGAGCTTCTACTAAATATGCAACATCTAGTGATGAGGCTAGCCCTAGTGATGATGAGGATGATTTGCTCACACTTTTTGCCAACCTAAACATGCAACAAAAGGAAAAATTGAATGAATTAATTAGTGCTATTCATGAGAAGGATGAACTCTTGGATAGCCAAGAGGACTTCCTTATTAAGGAAAACAAGAAGCATGTTAAGGTTAAAAATGCTTATGCTCAGGAAGTAGAAAAATGTGAAAAATTGACTAGTGAGCTAAGCACTTGCCATGACACTATTTCCAACCTTAGATTTGAGAATGCTAAATTGATTGCTAAGGTTAAGAAGTTAAATGTTTGTGATGATTCTCTTGTCAACCTCAAAAATGATAATGCTAATTTGATTGCTAAGATTGACAAGTTGAATGAATCAATTGCTAGCCTTAAAATTGAAAATGACAAATTAATTACTAAGGCTAAGAATTTAAATGTTTGCAATGATATTGTTTCCAATCTTAGAGATGAGAATGCCATGTTACATGCTAAGATTGATGAATTAAATGCTTGCAAACCCTCTACATCCACCTTTGATCATGTTTCTATTTGCATGAGATGTAGAGATATTAATGTTGATGCTATTCATGATCACCTAGCTTTAATTAAACAACAAAATGATCACATAGCTCAACTTAGTGCTAAAATTAATAAGCATGACTTAGAAAATGAAAAATTTAAATTTGCTAGAAGTATGCTCTATAGTGGGAGACGCCCTGGCATTAAGGATGGCATTGGCTTCCAACAGGGAGACAATGTCAAGCTTAATGCCCCCAAGAAATTGTCTAACTTTGTTAAGGGCAAAGCTCCCATGGTTCAGGATAACGAGGGCTATATTTTATATCCTGCTGGTTATCCCGAACATAAGATTTGGATAATTCATTCTAGGAAGTCTCACTCTGGCTCTCATCATGCTTTTATGTATAAGAGTGAGGCATCTAGTTCTAGGCAATCCACTCATGTTAAATTGCCTAAAAAGAAAACTCCTACTGCATCAAATGAGCCTATTATTTCATTTAAGACTTTTGATGCTTCATATGTTTTAACTAACAAATCAGGCAAAGTAGTTGCCAAATATGTTGGGGCCAAACACAAGGGCTCAAAGGCTTGTGTTTGGGTACCCAAGGTGCTTGTTTCTAATGTGAAAGGACCCAAGATCGTTTGGATACCTAAGAACAAGGCCTAAACTTGTGTTGTAGGTTTATGCATCCGGGGGCTCAAGTTGGATCATTGATAGCGGGTGCACAAACCACATGACAGGGGAGAAAAGAATGTTCTCCTCCTATGAGAAAAACCATGATCCCCAAAGAGCTATCACATTCGGGGATGGAAATCAAGGTTTGGTCAAAGGACTTAGTAAAATTGCTATATCACCTGACCATTCTATTTCCAATGTTTTTCTTGTAGATTCTTTATATTACAATTTGCTTTCAGTTTCTCAATTATGCAAAATGGGCTACAATTGTCTTTTTACATATATAGGTGTTACTGTCTTTAGAAGAAGTGATGATTCAGTAGCATTTAAGGGAGTATTAGAGGGTCAGCTATACTTAGTTGATTTTAATAGAGCTGAACTTGATACTTGCTTAATTGCTAAGACTAATATGGGTTGGCTCTGGCATCGTCGACTAGCCCATGTTGGGATGAAGAATCTTCACAAGCTTCTAAAGGGAGAACACATTTTGGGACTAACAAATGTTCATTTTGAGAAAGACAGGGTTTGTAGCGCATGTCAAGCAGGGAAGCAAGTTGGTGCCCATCATCCACACAAGAACATCATGACGACCGACAGGCCGCTTGAGCTACTCCACATGGATCTATTCGGCCCGATCGCTTACATAAGCATCGGCGGGAGTAAGTATTGTCTTGTGATTGTGGATGATTATTCTCGCTTCACTTGGGTGTTCTTTTTGCAAGAAAAATCACAAACACAAGAGACCTTAAAGGGATTCTTGAGGCAGGCTCAAAATGAGTTCGGTTTAAGGATCAAAAAGATTAGAAGTGACAATGGAACGGAGTTCAAGAACTCTCAAATAGAAGGCTTTCTTGAGGACGAGGGCATCAAGCATGAGTTCTCTTCTCCCTACACGCCACAACAAAATGGTGTAGTGGAGAGGAAGAATAGAACTCTACTTGACATGGCGAGGTCCATGCTTGATGAGTACAAGACTTCGGACCGATTTTGGGTGGAAGCAATCAACACCGCTTGCTACGCCATCAACCGTCTCTACCTTCACCAAATCCTCAAGAAGACATCCTATGAACTCCTCACCTGTAAAAGCCCAATGTTTCATATTTTAGAGTCTTTGGTAGCAAATGTTTTATTCTTGTTAAAAGAGGTAGAAAATCTAAATTTGCTCCTAAGGCTGTAGAAGGCTTTTTACTTGGATATGATTCAAACACAAGGGCATATAGAGTCTTTAACAAGTCCACTGGACTAGTTGAAGTTTCTTGTGACATTGTGTTTGATGAGACTAATGGCTCTCAAGTAGAGCAAGTTGATCTTGATGAGCTAGATGATGAAGAGGCTCCATGTGTCGCGCTAAGGAACATGTCCATTGGGGATGTGTGTCCTAAGTAGGGGTGGATATCGAGCTGGCTCGGCTCGACTCGACTCGACTCGAGCTGGCTCGTTAAGATAATGAGCTGGCTCGGCTCGACTCGTTATGTTAACGAGCTAAAGATCCAACTCGGCTCGACTCGTTTGCCAACTCGAGCTGGCTCGTTTAGCTCGCGAGCCAGCTCGATAACACCATGTCTAGTGTCTACGAACGGATATAAAAACATATAGCAAAAGAAATGAAGATGATCTATTTAGAAAAAAGAATAGAGTTTGCAACTTAAGATTCCACCCTCAACAAAGAACAAGATTAACTAAAGTAGAGTACAAGATTAACTATTTTGGATTGGAGATTATTGTGATTTGACTAATTACTCCAACTCGTTTAGCTCGCGAGTCAGCTCGCGAGCCAGATCGAGCTGACTCGTTAACGTAACGAGTTGAAATACAAGCTCAACTCGTTACAAATTATAAACGAGTCGAGTCGAGTCGAGCCACTATCGAGTCGAGTCGAGCGAGTTAACGAGCTACGAGTTTTTCGTCCAGCCCTAGTCCTAAGGAATCCGAAGAGCCTCCACAAGCACAAGATCAACCTTCATCTTCCATGCAAGCATCTCCACCAACCCAAGACGAGGATCAAGCTCAAGATGATGAGAATGAGGATCAAGAAGATGAGCCACCTCAAGAGGAGGGCAATAATCAAGGGGGAGATGACAATGATCAAGACAAGGAAGATGAACAAGATCCAAGACCGCCACACCCAAGAGTCCACCAAGCGATACAACGAGATCACCCCGTGAACTCCATCCTCGGCGATATTCATAAGGAGGTAACCACTCGATCTCGTGTCGCTCATTTTTGTGAACACTACTCTTTTGTGTCTTCTATTGAGCCATACAGGGTGGAAGACGCATTAAGAGATTCAGATTGGGTGTTGGCAATGCAAGAGGAACTCAACAACTTCACGAGGAATGAGGTATGGCATCTTGTTCCATGTCCTAATCAAAATGTTGTAGGAACCAAGTGGGTCCTCCGCAACAAGCAAGATGAGCATGGTGTGGTGACAAGGAACAAAGCCCGACTTGTGGCCAAGGGATATTCACAAGTCGAAGGTTTGGATTTCCGTGAAACCTATGCACCCATAGCTAGGCTTGAGTCAATTCGTATATTACTTGCCTATGCTACTTATCATGGCTTTAAGCTTTATCAAATGGACGTGAAAAGTGCCTTCCTCAATGGACTAATCAAGGAGGAGGTCTATGTTGAGCAACCTCCCGGCTTTGAAGATAGTGAGTACCCTAACCATGTGTATAAACTCTCTAAGGCGCTTTATGGGCTCAAGCAAGCCCCAAGAGCATGATATGAATGCCTAAGAGATTTCCTTATCAGTTGTTGGGGACTTGTTCTCAAATGCTATGAGTTAAGAACAAGGCAACACAGAGAATGTTAAACGATAAAGTCCTTCGTCCTTTGAAGCATTATTTCCCTTAGGATATAACGATCTTCGGACGAAGGTCATGAAGGACGAACCTTCATCATTACAGTATACATTAATGAAAGACGAAGCATATGAAACATAAAAGATAGCATGAATAATCATATAACATTATCCATTTAATTTTATTATATCATCATAGAGAAATAGAAACAATATCGAATCATAAATGTACCTTCGGCTTGGAAGGAGATGAAAATACAAGTGTGACGCAAAAGCAAATGCCAGGTCCACGTGAACAGTACGGGGGTACTGTTCACCTATTTATAGGCACGGGGTACAACACATACAAAATTACATATATGCCCTTTACATTTGGTGATAATTCTATAGCACTCTATCGAGGTCTAAATGGCCTTTTCATCTTTAAGTCGGTTCCCTTTTCTGCGAACATGCCGAAGCTTTCCTGCTTCACAGCTTCGGCGCTGTGTCAATCTTTGTAGCTTTTCCCTTTCTGATACGAGTCCGAAGATACCTGCTCACACATTTTAAGCCGCTTCTCCCTTGAAGACCTTCGGCGACGAAGCATAGACCCAACAGTAGCCCCTTTCGCGGTGCTAGATCGTTTTTCGTAACGAGCTTGATCCGTGAAAAAAGTCTCTTAAGCTTCGGGGAGCCGAAGGTCCAAAAAACACCTTCCCTGAGCTCGTTGCCGAGAAACGATTTAATTTCCCAGCACGCAGCGGTCCCACCTTGCAGAGTTTGCTGTTTGTCCCTGCGGTCCACCGCGCAGCGAGCGCAAGCGGATGTGCGCCTGGTGTAAAAACTCTGGCGCTTCGCCTTCTTACCTGCAGCACTATATAAACAGACGAGTAGATGTGAAGTTACCACAGCATTCATTGCTATTTGCACTGTTTTCCTGCCAAAATTTTTAACCATCGCCGAAGCTTGTTTGTTAGAAACGAACGAAGCTCCAGTTTGAAACCTGCTTCGGAGGAAGAAAATTTTAAAGTTTCACAAGTTCATAATTGAATGGCCAGAGTCCGCTCTACCGCCAGGGTTGAGCGCGAGGGGGAGGAAACTGAAGCTTCGGAGACTCTTCCCATCTCCGAAGCCATGCAACGATTGGGTCTAGTGACTTCAGAAAAGATCCCTCATGATGATGCAAAACAAGCAGAACAAGCAATCGCTGAAGCAGAGGAAGAAGATATTGAGGAAACTGATTCCGAAGATGATTACCGCATTGCCATGCCAAGCAAGCCGAGCCACTTGGACTTCGGGAAATCTACTGTTTCGAAGGCTGATTTGTCCAAGATGGTAAAAGCGGGCTTTTTTACTGAAAATCAGAAGAAGTTGTTGCGCTTCGGTGGAGAAGAGACTACCCCGAAGCCAGAGAAGGATGAGATTGTTATTTTTAAAAGTTTTCTAAAGGCTGGATTAAGGTTCCCCCTACATGGGATTATTGGAGAAGTACTGAAGAGGTTCGGTATCTATTTTCATCAGCTGACCCCTAACGCTATCGTTAGGCTTATTGTTTATATCTGGGCACTCCGAAGCCAAGCAGTGGAACCATTTGCAGACAGCTTCTGCCGGGTTCACGAGCTACATTATCAAACAAAGGCTAGAAAAGATGGATTACACGATAATTTTGGTTGCTATAACTTTGCCTATCGGAAAACTACAAAGTTCCCTGTAATTAGCTACCGAAGCAAGTGGGCAGCAGGCTGGAAATCAGAGTGGTTCTATGTCAAGGTTGATGACGACAAGGAAAAGCTTGTACAAAGCCCGCTGGAATTAATCTTCGGAGAAACCCGACCTCGCTGCAATATGACACCCGAAGGTCCAACACAACAAGCAATGAGTGAATTCAGAATTATTGCAGAGCATATCAGCACAAGGGACCTGGTTCAAGAGTTTTTAGCATTCAAAGTTTTTCCCAGTTTGAGAGAATGGGAAATGCCGAAGCTACAGGGGGAAAAGAAAGAAGGTGAACTCGTACGTTTACCTTACTATTTCAAGTTTAAAAAGTACTTTAAAGCACCTTGCCAAGAGTGGCTAGATACGATTGAAGCAATGTGTAATGAAATACTTGGTAATTATTCCAAAAAAGAAGATCAATTGATGACCGCAGCCTTCGGCACTCGTCCGAAACGAAGGCTAAATCGAGTGTTGGACGCCTTGGGCTTCGAATACCCAGACTACGAAAATCTGAACAAAGGTGCCGGAGGCCAAAAAAGGAAAAGGGTAACTGAAGCCTTAGATGAAGGTGAAAAAGAGCCAGTAACGAAGAAAATTCCGAAGAAAAGGAAAGCTTCTTCTCCGAAGCTACAAATATCCGAAGCAGAAGAAACTCCCGCATCACCTTCTGCTGCTGTTGTTGAGGAAATTCTGAAGGTAATGACTGAATCCTTACCTGCGAAGCTAAGTCCACTGGGTCCTCAACTGACAAAGTTTTTTCAGAAGGACAAGGAGCCCGAGAAATCGAAGAAAACAATCAAGGCAAGGAAACAAAGAATCATTACCGTGACAGAGGTAATTGACAAAACGCCGCCAAGAGCTTCGGCCCAAAAAACACGAGCAGCTTTAGAGGGGGCAGATATTGAAATTGCACCTTCGGAGGCCGCAGCCGCTGAAGTTACCTCAGCTGAAGATTTGAATTTAGAGAGCACAATTGAACATATTGACCAAATGCTGCTAGACATGGCTGCAGAAGAAGCTGCCACTGCTGCCGAAGAGACTGTGACCGCAGCGTCAAAGAAAGGAAAAGAAATTGCTGATGAAGCTTCAGAAAACGAAGCCTTCGCGTTCCAAAACTTAGTTGGAGAACATCTAACAAAAGCTGAAATAGAAGAGCTTAAAGAGTATGCCCAATCCTGTGGATACAAACCTGGGGCACTCCTCTTCGGAGGCGTTGATGACGAGAAATTAGAGTGTATTCGGGACCAAACAGGGGCCAAAGTTATCAGTACTCTGTCCAAGAGTATTGGATTCCCGAAGCTAGAAACAGACATCAGCCGCTACCGACGACAACATGTCGTTGGTAGTTTATTTTACTCCAACTTCAAGGTGAATGACTTGTCCCTTAACCTTTATTGCTTCTAATAAAAACATGTCTGACGAAGGTTGTGTTTGTGTAGAGTATGTTATTGAGCAAAGCCTTGCAAATGCAGCAAGATCTTGAAGATAAAAAGCATGAAATTATAATCGGAAATTTGGAAAACAAAATAAAGGAGCAATCAGATGCTTTTGAGAAAAAGAACTTTGAGCTCCAGGCAGCCGAAGGCTTACTGGCGGAAGCTGAAGCAAAAATATCAGAACTGAACTCGAAGCTTCTCCGCCAGTCTGAGCAGTTCGAATGAGAAAAACAAGATCTCAATGCAAAACTTGAAGCCGAAGCTCAGCAAAATTCGGATTTGAGAAAACTACTGACACATCTTCAAGAAAAATGCCTGGAATTTAGCAACAAGTGCATTCAACGACTAAGAAAGATTTTTTACTCGGTTGGAGCTAGCAGCGAAAAATTTACCCCCTCAGCTGAAGATCTACCAAAAACCTTCGAACACATTGAGGGGGAGATTGACGAGCTCGACGAAGTCATAGCTGGGCATGGTGACTTCTGTGCCTGGGTGGCTTCTCGAGGGACTGCTGCAGCCTTCATGAAGGCTGGCTGTGATCACGGGAAAATTGTCAATAGGCCAAATTTTACTTTGTCACCATCAATCCTGGATGACATCCCCGATCTCGCCCGAAGCATCTCGAATCGATTTGTAAAAATGATATGGACAAAAGGTGGTCGAGAGAAAGCTGGAGACGAAGCTCGTAGCCACCTTGATCCAGTAAGAAATCATACCTTGTGCTTACCTTTTCCTGTAAACTTGATTCTGACTTCCAACGACCTTATTCATGTAGGATGACGAAGCCGAAGCTGATGATCAAAAATAACGCCGAAGCCGAAGCTCCTTGGAGGTTTAGATAGTAGACTGCAGACAGTACTTGAAAAACTTTTGAGATAACTTTTGTAAATGTAAACAAAAACTTGTTTTTAATGTATGCTGTTCATACCTTGTAATATATCCTTAACCTTTCACTGATGTATGAGAAATGCTTTGATGTGGACGAAATTTCCTTTTTTGAGCCGAAGGCGAAAAAAAAACACCTTCCCTTCTTTTCGTACACAACGAAGCATAGAAAACAACATTTTCCTTTTTTCCGAAGCTCTCCTTCATAGAAAACAACATTTTCCTTTTTTCCGAAGCTCTTCTTCATAGAAATTTTTCCCTTTCTTTTTTCTCTTCTTGCCGAAGCAACCATTTTATGCGATGAAGATGATTATCCTACATATGCCTAGATGAATGTTTATGAATGCAAATGCTATGATGTAATGTGATGTGCAAATGAATGGCCAAACACGTATCCGAAGCCATATTCATAGCCATTATTTTCTTAAAAACAATCACACCTCAGCTCTGCATTCCCTTAGGAACGACTTTGGAGCTTCTTCGCCTTTACTTTTGGCGGAATCAGCGTTGACTTTTCGCTGTAAGCTCTGCATTCCCTTAGGAACGTCTTTGGAGCTTCTTCGCCTTTACTTTTGGCGGAATCAGCGTTGACTTTTCGCTGTAAGCTCTGCATTCCCTTAGGAACGTCTTTGGAGCTTTTTTTTTCTTTTTGGCACTCGATGGTGCATTCTCAGCTTTTACATTTACATTCTTTGGGGGATTTTGCTCTTATAGAACTAAAAAAGAAAATTACACGTGATGGCCCCATTAAAAACCTTTCTCCCCCTTCGGAAAGGAAAAGGGTGCCATGAAAGAAGAACTAAAAAAAATATGAAAAATTACATCGAATTATACATAATATCGCCGAAGCTCATCCGCATTCCAAGATCTAGGAATGTCATTGCCGTCCATATCTTTCAATCTGTATGAACCGGGTCTTGACGAAGATGCTACTAGGAAAGGCCCGTCCCATTTCAACTGCAATTTGCCCACTGTTTCCGAGTTGGCCACCCTCCGAAGCACCAAGTGCCCTGGCCCAATATTTTTAGCCGAACCTTTCTATCCCGCCATTTAACTGTTTCAGCTTGATATTTATTGATATTCTCCATGGCTTGCAGTCTGATCCCTTCTAAAGCATCCTTTTCTATAGAATAAGCAGCTTCGGAATCTGATTCTGCCGAAGCTACTATCCTTATTGATCCGGTTTTAGCTTCCTCTGGAGTTATTGCTTCGTCACCGAATAACAACTTGAATGGAGTGAAGCCTGTAGACCTTGATGTTGTCGTGTTGTGGCTCCACACCACTTTGATTAACTGATCTGGCCATTTTCCTCTGGGTTGATTGAAGATTAACTTCATTATTCCTGTCATTATAATGCCGTTGGCTCTTTCAACGAGTCCATTTGACTCCGGGTGCCTAACTGATGCAAAATGGATCTTCGTACCAATTTGGTCACAGAAATCCCTGAAAGCTTCGGAGTCAAACTGTGTTCCATTGTCCACAGTGATAGCCTTTGGCACCCCGAAACGACAAACAATATTTTGCCAGAAAAACTTTTGGACGGTAGCCGAAGTTATTGTGGCTAAAGGCTTCGCCTCAATCCATTTAGAAAAATATTCCACAGCTACTACAACATACCTCAGGTTCCCTTGGGCCGGTGGTAACGGACCTAACAAGTCAAGGCCCCACCTTTGCAATGGCCAAGTGGGTTGTAGGAGCTGTGTTAAGGACGAAGGTTGTTTTTGATCTCTTGCACATTTCTGACAACCTTCGCACTTTTGAACCAATTCTGCTGCATCCGAAGCTGCCTTCGGCCAGTAAAACCCTTGACGGAAAACTTTTCCAAGTAACGGCCTAGATCCGATGTGAGATCCACACAGGCCTGCATGTATTTCTTTCATTAACTCTATACCTTCGGTTCTGGATAAACATTTGAGCAGCGGAGCACAAACTCCATGTTTGTACAACTCCCCTTCTATCATGACATATGGACGAGCTCTTGCCTCTATCCTCTTGTTATAAGCTTCGTCATCTGAAAGAAATTTACCCTGAAGGTAAGAGATGATCTCGGTTCTCCAATCTTCGCTAAAAACAGGAGATATATTAAGAACTGCTCTTTCAAGAAGTTCCACCGAAGGTGCTTTTATTGTTTCGAAGAACACATCCGAAGGTAAAGGCAGCCCCTGTGCTGCTGACTTAGCTAGCAGATCAGCATGCTCATTTTGTCCTCGAGGGATATTCTTGACAGAAAACCCTTCGAAGGAAGCTTCGACTCTTCGAATCATATCCAGATATTTTTCAAGCTTCGGATCCTTAGCCTTACAACTTTTGTCAATATGACCCGAAACAACCTGGGAATCAGTTTTAAGTATGGCCCTTCTGATTCCCATTGCTTTTAACTTCCGAAGACCTAGAACCAATGCTTCGTACTCAGCAATGTTATTTGTGCAATTAAAATCAAGCTTTGCCGCATAACAAATTTTGACTTTGGAAGGTGAAACCAACACAGCAGCTGCTCCTGCTCCGAAGGTTCCCCAAGATCCATCACAAAACACTGTCCAGGCTTCGTTGTCTTTATTCGTTTCCTCCTCCTGAGTCCCTGGCGTCCAATCAGCAATAAAGTCTGCCAGCGCCTGTGACTGAATCGAAGATCTATGAACATATTCAATACAAAATTCATTGAGCTCTGCAGCCCATTTTCCAATCCTTCCAGTAGCTTCTCGATTCCTCATAATATCCTTCAGAGGTTGTGATGAAGGAACAATTATGTTGTAAGCTTGGAAATAGTGCCGAAGCTTCCTGGAGGCCATCAAGACAGCATACAATACCTTCTCCAGCTCTGTATAATTTTTCTTTGACAAACTAAGAACCTCGGATACAAAATATATTGGGGCCTGCCTCTTGACTTGACCATCAAGCTTCTCCTGGACAAGCGCTGCACTTACCGCTGAGTGCGAAGCTGCCACATACAATAACAAAGGAGCCCCTGGCATTGGTGGAGTCAATGTTGTTAGATCTATTAAATACTGTTTTAGCTCTTCAAAGGCCTTCTGTTGGATTGGTCCCCATTGAAAGACTTCGGCTGACTTCAGTACTTCGAAGAATGGTAAGTTTCTCTCTGCTGATCTGGATATGAATCTATTGAGAGATGCCAATCTTCCTGTCAATCTTTGAGCCCCCTTCTTTGTAGTTGGTGGCTCCATCCGAAGTATAGCTTCAATTTTACTTGGATTAGCTTCAATCCCCTTTGTTGAAACCAAGCATCCAAGAAATTTCCCCTTCTTCACTCCGAAGACGCATTTTTCTGGATTTAACTTTAAGCCAGCTTGCCTAAAACTGGCGAAGGTCTCCTGCAGATCAGCAATATGATTCTCCTGCTTCGTGCTTTTGACAATGATGTCATCAACATAAGTTAGCACGTTTCTACCTATTTGAGATTGGAGAACCTTCGCAGTCATTCGGCTGAAACTTCCTCCAGCGTTTTTGAGCCCCTCAGGCATCCGAAGATAGCAATATGTGCCACTTGGAGTTATGAAGCTAGTCTTCGGCTCATCTTCCTGCTTCATCCAAATTTGGTGATAGCCTGAATAACAGTCTAACAGACTCATGAGCTCTGAAGAAGCTGCTGCATCAACTAAAGAATCTATCCTTGGTAGTGGGAATTCATCCTTCGGGCAAGCTTTGTTAAGATCTGTAAAATCGATGCACATTCGCCACTTGCCATTGGCCTTTTTTACCATAACAGTGTTAGCCAGCCATTCTGGGTATTTCACTTCTCTGATAACTCCTGCACTGAGGAGTCTTTTGACTTCGTTGCGAGCACCTTCGGCCTTATCATCTGACATTTTCCGAAGCCTTTGCTTTCTGGGTCTGAAGGATGGATCGACATTGAGTGAGTGCTCGATAACATCTCTATTAACTCCGCAGAGATCATTAGCTGACCATGCAAAAACATCCTTGTTATTGAACAAAAACCTTATTAAGGTTTTCTCCTGCTCTTCGGATAACTGAGAGCCTAACAGCACCTTCTGCTCTGCTATGTCCTCACATAAGAGCATAGGCTTCGGCTGGTCTGCTGAAGCTGCTTTCTCCCTTCTGAATTTGTACTGTTCACAAGCTTCAGCTCCATCGATGTTATGGATTGCTTTTGAGTCGGTCCAATTACCTTCGGCCTTTCTTGCAGCTTCCTGACTCCCATGGATAGCGATGGGTCCCTGATCCGAAGGTATCTTCATGCAAAGATAGGCAGGATGAAGGATTGCTTCGAAGGCATTGAGAGTACCACGACCAATAATTGCATTGTAAGGGTATTCCATGTCGACAATGTCAAACACAACTTGCTCAGTTCTAGTGTTGTTGATGAACCCGAAGGTCACTGACATGGTGATCTTGCCCAATGCTACAATCTGTCTTCCTCCGAAGCCACAGAGAGGATGTGTAGCATCATGAATCTTATCTTCTGGCTCTTGCATTTGTCTGAAGGCCTTAGCAAATATGATGTCAGCTGCACTGCCTGTGTCAACCAAGACATTGTGGACCAGAAATCCTTTGATAACACAAGAGATAACCATGGCATCGTTGTGTGGGTAATCTTTGAGCTGAAGGTCCTCTTGGGAGAAGGTAATAGGAATGTGAGACCATCTTGACTTGATGAAGGGTCCTTGCACCCCAACATGCTGTACCCTTCTCTGTGCTTCCTTCTTCTGTTTCTTGTTAGCTGGCTCTGAGGACGAGCCACCTGTGATCGGGAGCACCAGCTTCGGGTCCGAAGCAGCTCCAGCTTGGTCGTTGAACGAAGCCATCAGCTTCAAAAGTGGAAGTGAGTTCACCGGAGGTGGGCGCCAATGTTGGGGACTTGTTCTCAAATGCTATGAGTTAAGAACAAGGCAACACAGAGAATGTTAAACGATAAAGTCCTTCGTCCTTTGAAGCATTATTTCCCTTAGGATATAACGATCTTCGGACGAAGGTCATGAAGGACGAACCTTCATCATTACAGTATACATTAATGAAAGACGAAGCATATGAAACATAAAAGATAGCATGAATAATCATATAACATTATCCATTTAATTTTATTATATCATCATAGAGAAATAGAAACAATATCGAATCATAAATGTACCTTCGGCTTGGAAGGAGATGAAAATACAAGTGTGACGCAAAAGCAAATGCCAGGTCCACGTGAACAGTACGGGGGTACTGTTCACCTATTTATAGGCACGGGGTACAACACATACAAAATTACATATATGCCCTTTACATTGGTGATAATTCTATAGCACTCTATCGAGGTCTAAATGGCCTTTTCATCTTTAAGTCGGTTCCCTTTTCTGCGAACATGCCGAAGCTTTCCTGCTTCACAGCTTCGGCGCTGTGTCAATCTTTGTAGCTTTTCCCTTTCTGATACGAGTCCGAAGATACCTGCTCACACATTTTAAGCCGCTTCTCCCTTGAAGACCTTCGGCGACGAAGCATAGACCCAACATCAGTAATGGCTTCAAAGTCGGAAAAGCCGATCCTACTCTCTTTACTAAAACTATTGCAAATGATTTGTTTGTATGCCAAATTTATGTTGATGATATCATATTTGGGTCTACTAACAAATCTACTTGTGAAGATTTTAGTAGGATCATGATTCAAAAATTTGAGATGTCAATGATGGGGGGTTGAAGTATTTCTTAGGATTTCAAGTGAAGCAACTCCAAGAGGGCACCTTCATCAGTCAAACTAAGTACATTCAAGACATACTCACCAAGTTTGGAATGAAGGATGCCAAGCCCATCAAGACACCCATGGGAACAAATGGGCATCTCGACCTCGACACGGGAGGTAAATTCGTAGATCAAAAGGTATACCGGTCGATGATAGGATCTCTACTCTATTTATGTGCATCTCGACCGAATATTATGCTTTCTGTATGCATGTGTGCAAGATTCCAAGCCGATCCTAAGGAAGTTCACCTTAGGGCCGTGAAAAGAATCTTGAGACATTTAGTTCACACACCTAAGTTTGGTCTTTGGTACCCCAAGGGATCCACTTTTGATTTAATAGGTTATTCAGATGTTGATTGGGCAGGGTGTAAAATTTATAGAAAGAGCACATCAGGGACTTGTCAGTTCTTGGGAAGATCCCTGGTGTCTTGGGCTTCAAAGAAACAAAATTCAGTAGCTCTTTCTACCGCCGAAGCCGAGTACATTATCGCAGGCCATTGTTGCACGCAATTGCTTTGGATGAGGCAAACCCTCAGGGACTATGGCTACAAATTAACCAAAGTCCCTCTCCTATGTGATAATGAGAGTGCAATCCGCATGGCGGATAATCCTGTTGAGCACAGCCGCACTAAGCACATAGCCATTCGGTATCACTTTTTGAGGAATCACCAACAAAGGGGGGATATAGAGATTGCTTATGTTAGCACCAAAGAACAATTAGCCGATATCTTTACCAAACCACTAGATGAGAAAACCTTTACCAAACTTAGGAATGAGCTAAACATTCTTGATTCTCAGAATTTTGAATGATATTTTGCACACATAGCTCATTTCTATACCTTTGATCATATCTCTTTCATGTGCTATGACTAATGTGGTTTTCAAGTATATTTCATGCTAAGTCATAGATTGAAAGGGAAATAGAGTCGTCGGTGAAGACAAGGCTTCCACTCCACTCTATTGATATCATTTAACCTTCGCCGTCACTCCGCATCGCTCTCCACATTGGTATAATCCTTCACTCATATTGTTTGCCAAAAGGGGAGAGAATTTAAAAAGAGCTCTAAAAACTTCGTTTTTAGCGATTAATGTCAAAGGGGGAGAGAGTATTAGCCCAAAGCAAAAGGACCGCACCACCACGCCAATTTCAAAAATTTTCCAAACAAAGTTGTTTTCAATTGATATATTTGAAATTAGTATTCCTCTAAGAAATTCTATCTCATTTGATATCTATATTTTAAGGAGGAGTTTTTCCAAATTAGTATCTAAGATATTTGATCCTCTTTCAAATTGTAAAAACCCTCTTGATCACTAAGTGGAGAATTTCATTAAGGGGGAGTTTTGTTTAGTCAAAGGAAAAGCATTTGAAACAGGGGGAGAAAAGTTCAAATCTTGAAAATGCTTCTCAAAATCTTATTCATATACCTTTGACTATTTGCAAAAAGACTTTGAAAAAGAATTACCAAAAACATTTGCAAAAACAAAACTAGTGGTGCAAGCGTGGTCCAAAATGTTAAAAGAAAGAAAGCAATCCATGCATATCTTATGAAAGTTTAAATTGGTTTAATTTCAAGAAACCTTTGCACTTATCTTAAGCAAACTAGTTCAATTCTGCACTTATATATTTGCTTTGGTTTGTGTTGGCATCAATCACCAAAAAGGGGGAGATTGAAAGGGAAATAGGGTCAAACCTTTTCCTAAATGATTTTGGTGTTGATATGCCCAGCACAAATAATTGGACTAACTACTTTGCTCTAGATTATAAGTTCTACAGGTGCCAAAGGTTCAACACAAACCAATATAAAGTCCAAGATAGGGTTCAAAAGAAAGGAGCAAAAGAAAACCGAAGGCTGCCCTGGTCTGGTGCACCGGACTGTCCGGTGTGCCATCGGACTGTGTCCGGTGCACCAGGGTGGATCAACTTTAACTCACCACCTTCGGGTTTCTGGGAAAGCCACTCCACTATAATTCCCCGGACTGTGTGGTGTGCCAGCGGAGCAACGGCTACAGCGCAACGGTCGACTCCAACGGAAACCTGTAAAAGCGCTACAGTACGCGGACAGTGCGCGTAGAGTCAGAGTAGGCGCCAGAAGGCGCACCGGATAGTGAACAGTGACTGTCCGGTGGCCCCAGCTGACAGAGCTCCAACGGTCGAACCCTAACGGTTGGGTGACATGGCTGGCGCACTGGACAGTGTCCGGTGCGCCCATCGACAGACAGCCTCCCCAACGGCCATTTTGGTGGTTGGGTCTATAAATACCACCCCCCAACCACCAAACTTTAAGGCATCCAAGTTTTTAGCCATTGCATTCAATACAAGAGCTCTAGACTTCACTCCAAGACACAAAACAAAAGATCAAATCCTCTCCAAGTCCCAATCTCATTCCAAAGACTTAGTGGCTTGTGAGAGAGAGGCATTTGTGTTCATTTGAGTTCTTGTCGCTTGGATCGCTTTTCTTCTTCCCCATTCTTGTTCTCAAGACATTTGTAATCAAGGCAAGAGACACCAAGTTGTGGTGGTCCTTGTAAAGGGTCTAAGTGACCCGTTGATTAAGGAGAAAAGCTCACTCGGTCTAGGTGACCATTTGAGAGAGGGAAAGGGTTGAAAGAGACCCGATCTTTGTGACCACCTCAACGGGGAGTAGGTTTGCAAGAACCGAACCTCGGTAAAACAAATCACCGTGTCACACTCTTCATTTGCTTGTGATTTGTTTTTGCCCTCTCTTTCGCACTCGACTTTATTTCTAACGCTAACCCCGGCTTGTAGTTGTGCTTAAAGTTTGTAAATTTCAGATTTGCCTATTCACCCCCCCTCTAGGCGACTTTCACCAACACCACAAGACGAAGAGTTGGATCAAGAGATCAGGGATCTAGAAGCTATTCATCAATAAGTGGAAAGAAGATGGGAGAAAATCCTTCGGTTGGCTGAGCTATAGAAAATATTGATGAAGCAGCCGAAGAGATGCGACACATCACACAAGACAATGAACAAAGGCATAAGCCACAACAGAGAGTGTTTCGCCAAGAAAGCCCTGGCCATGATGACATATGGTATGATGACTTTCATCATGATAACATTGCTTTTGATGATGCTTCCCCCTAGCTACAGAATTGCAGGCTACCCCATGGCCACTTTCATACAAACCACCCCAACTTTCCATGTATGACGGGCACTCGGACCCGATGCAATTTCTCATGAGCTATGAAGCAACCATATCATCATATGGTAGCAACACCGCTGTCATGGCAAAATCCTTCGTCATGGCAGTCAAAAGTGTTGCTCAAACCTGGTATTCTTCTCTTAAGCTAGGAATAATCACATCATAGCAGAAGTTGAAGGATATGTTAGTCACCAGCTTTCAGGGGTTTCAGACGAAGCAAGTGACCGATCAAGCCTTATTTCAATGCACACAAGACCACGAAGAGTATCTGCAGGCATACGTACGAAGGTTTCTACGTCTCAGAGCTTAAGCTCCAACGGTGCCAAATGAGATTGTCATTGAATCCATGATCAAGGGACTTCGTCCAGGACCAACAAAACAATATTTCGCTAGAAAGCCCCCACAAACCCTCGAGAAGCTTCTTTAGAAGATGGATGAGTACATCAGAGCCGACAACAATTTCCAGCAAAGAAGGGAGGAAGCTTACAGATATTCTGAGATGACCAGGGGCTTCGGAGGAAGGCTCCACCCAAGGCATGTCAGAACAATACACAATCCCAGTCAAAGTGAAGACAGAGGCAATCACAGCCAAGGGCACCAGCACAGTTCCCAGATAAGTGGGACGCAACAAAGTTCCTTCAGATCGCCAGCCCCAAGAGGCAGAGGGGGACGAAGCTTCAGAGGAAGATTCAACTCACAACCAAGAAGGTTATTTTGCTTGTTGTGGAGAGGATAAGGGGCACACAACTAGAACCTGCCAAGTTACAATACAGAAGCAAAAGAATATAGCTGAGGCCGAAGCACGACAGAACCAGCCGAAGCAAGTCCTACATATTGCTTTGTGTTATTCCCCGTACATTCTAGAGTATGTGGGCAATCAATAGACATTTTTATAACCCACAGTTTCAGTGGCTTCGACAAGTCACTCTCCAGCTGCGTGGGCCTTACCACAACCACAGGTACTAGCTCCAACTTTGTCCCACAACCAGCAGCCTGATGGACAGCGCCAAATTCAGCAGCAACGCGATGCAAGAGAAGAGTCCAAAGCTCGAACAGTTAACAGTACTGTTCCAGAGTCTAGGCACATTTACTGAAACTACAGAGGGGCTGGACTAAGAACTTCATATACACCTATTGTAATTTTCATTTCTCTTGCTTCATGTTCTTGCCTCATAAACAATTTGAGAAGGTGCAACCTTCAATATGTTGTAATAAATCCGTGGTTACACCATCAAGTGTAACAACAAAGGTAAAAAAACCACAAAGTCGTTCCTACGGGGATGCAGAGCTAAAATAACACCTAAGTAAAAGGTAGAGATGGCAATGGGTAAAAACTCGTTGGGTATTACTTGACCAAACCCATACCCGCGAAGAAAAAATACGCCCGCTAAAAAACCCATACCCATGACAGGTATAAAATTTTGCCCAAACCCATGTGTTAGCGGGTATGGGTAGTGGAAGAACAAACCCATGCCCACGTACCCATTGGGTTTCCATTTGAACCCATTAACAAACCCATGGGTAGAGAAATTGACCCAAACCCAGACCCTAATAGAGCAAAAACCCACCGGATTTCGGGTAGTGGGTACCCATTGCCATCTCTAGTAAAAGGTGAAGAAGCTCCAAAGTCGTTCCTAAGGAGATGCGGAGCTTAGCTCCAAAGTCGTTCCTACAGGGATGTAGAGCTTAAATGCCACCTAAGTAAAAGGTGAAGAGACTCCAAAGTCGTTCCTAAGGGGATGCAGAGTCTTATTTTTATGAAGTGTTTTATATTAACATTTCTCGCATCATGTCAACACATCATTCTGCATCATAACATCGCATCATTCATCATTTTGCATCATTCAAAGAGGGGAAAAGAAGAAAAATTGCTGCTTCGTCCGCAAATATGGTTGACCTACGAAGCTAAGTGTTTTTAGTAAAGGAATTATGAAAGGATATTACATCTCTGTCGGTTGCTATTAAACGGTACATAATTCCTTATATAAGACATGCGGCAAGACCTTCGAGTCTAATACTGTCACTTCGGCAATGATATTCCTTATGCAAGACCTGCGACAAGACCTTCGGGTCTAATAGTGTTGCTTCGGCAAAAAAGGGATTTTCTTTATTGTCAGAGAAGGAATTCTCCGGCCGGGTGGCGCAGTGCATCCACCCTAAATCCTAAGATGAGGAAGGGGCTTAAGCGTTTTGTCGGTCCTGCTAAGCAAACATCAAGCACATGAACACGCGAGAGTTTAGAGTGGTTCGGGCCACCGGAGCATAACACCCTACTCCACTGTGTGTTGGATTGTTGTGGAAACTTGAGGGTCTAAGCCTCCAGATTGAGCTTGTGTTGTAACGTTGCATGCCTCCCCTTTTATAGCTAAAGGGGGACATGTACAAGAGTACTGAGCCCCGACATGTGGGCCCAGGAACATAGCGGATGTAGCTACTAATATCTTCTGGTGGAGCAATCTTCTTGTGCCCTGACACCCGAGATCTGCATAGTCTCGGCGTGCAGGGGGAAGCTTCTCGCATAAGGGATGAGTACAGTGCACCACGCAGCACGGGCGTACTATTCTGGCGACGGACTGGACAGGTGTGCCGTCTGCAGGGTGGCCCTGGTGCCGCCTGCCAGCGGAATGGACATGACGCAATAAATGTCGTGGGGGCACATCACCTGTCAGAAGTGTGGACAGGCGGTGTGTTCCCTCCGTAATAAATGCGGAGGTCGTGTGGCTCAGAGCCCTTATGTCATGCTCCGCCCGCTGGCCTACGTCACGGACAATCAGCCATGAGACCTTCAGCCGAGCGGGGAGAGGAGGCGCTCTAGATAGAGCCTGGACACGTGTCAATACCGGACCTATGCCTATGTCACGGCATTTCTTCTCCCGGGACCTTGTTATGGGTGGTCCGGTGCCCACTTGATGGGGTCCGAACCCTATCCAATGGCTCTGGGCTGCTTTACTTTGGGGTCCGGGTTATGCGCATAGGGGTCCCGCGCCTTCTGGGCCTGACGGTGTTGTCTACAAGAGAGCCACCTTAACTGCTCACGAGATACCCCTAGGGTTGTTCTCTGCGCGGTTAAGGGTAGCCGCGCAGGCATCATGCCTTTATACCGTAGTAAGGGGTACCCCTAATCCAGGGTACTGACAGTGGCCCCCGGGCCCACCTCAGGGGAGGATGCGAGCCTACAGGTGGGGCCAGAGTTTGACTAGTGATCGGCTCGCTGCTCCTGCGCACCCGTTGATGCAGTTACTACCGGCCCACCTATGGTCACGCCGACTGCCATGCTTGCCCCTGCGATTGACTGGCCCGTGACCTCCGTACTTAATGTCTTTGTTGGGCCATGCGCGGGGTGCCTCGAGTCGCTGCATCGGTTTTGAAAATTTATCTCCTTAGCCTTCTGTGACGGCCTCGAGAAGGCACGGTATTGGCACGAGCGGCGGTGCGGTTTTCCTGCACCCAAGAACCGGCGCGCCGGATGTATGACATGTGGGCCCGGGCCCCCATGCCAGAGGTTGGGCCACCGGTTGCAGCGAAGCTGAGGGGGCGCGCAACCGCGGGGCGGTTGCATGCTTCTTGTGCGGCGGTTCATCTCCTTGACCGCTGGTTGTGGTGAAGATGGAAGGTCGAGTAACCGCAGGACGGTTGCGCGCTCCTTGTGCGGCGGTTCGCCTTCTTGACCGCTGGCTACGGCGAAGGTGGAAAGACGTGTAACCGCAGGGCGGTTGCACGCTCCCTGTGTGACGATTCGCCCTCTTCGCGCTTCGGGCCAGCGCCGGATGTATGACATGTGGGGCCTAGCCCCATGTCATAGAATGGGAACCCTGGCGCACGTCGGGGGAGACCTTGCCCGTGACGCTTCGGGGCACGAGCAAGGAAATCTGCCTTTAAAAAGGAGTTCATCCCTCGGTTAGTAGCCATGCCTCGCTTTCCTTGCATTCACCGTGCCCTTCCGCCTTCCGTGCCTCTGGATGGGGCGCGCCGGTGTTTGCTAGAGGGATCCGCGTCAGGGCCACCCCCCAGCGGTCTTTCCACCGGGGAGCTCGCGCTTCTCGTTTCCTGCGCGGTGGTGATGTCGATCTTGTCTTGTTCTTGCTGTTGTTGGAGGAGCACGACCTCATGGGAGTTGGCGCTCTTCTGCCATCGCTCGGCTTCAAGGATTTTCATCATGCAGCCCGGCTGCAATATCCTGCCAGTGGTCATCTACAAGGATGACCACCAGCCTCATGGTGGAGAGAAGCGAGCCGGGCTACGGCCTCCCCCCTGCCCTCATCTTCAAGGATGTTCATCATCCTCGCTGGGGTGGAAGGCAAGCCGAGTTGGGGTCCTGCTTTCCGCATGGGTTGGTGACTCGCTTCTTCCTCCAGCATTTTGGGGAGAAGGATGTTCACCAGCCTTGTGGAGGAGGCGAACTTCGGCTACGCGGGGTCGGCCAGCTGCGGGCGCCGTCAGCTGCCGCGTGCCTGGCTCCTTGGCTTGGATGGCTTTGGCGCCACCTCCAGTGCCACCTGCCACCGCCAAGCAGGGCGCAGTTGTTCGTCCACCGCACGGGCGACGGTCGCGCTGTGCGCAGGTCTGCCGCATCCGTGGCGCACTACTCTGACGCCGTCCGGAGGGTCGTACAAGACGTCGTACGCCATGGAGGTGGCGGCCACGTTCTTGGATGGTCTTGTCCTCACTCCGTAGGAGGGAGGGAGCAAGGACCTCTTCGTGCGCGGTGAGGCGGTCGCCGTCGCCGGTAAGCCACTGGTGTGGAGGTCGCTGTTGTCGGTGCTGAGGTGGTCGCCGCCGCTGGTGAGGCTACCCACTACAGAGGTGGTTGCCTCCGCTGGCGAGACCACCAGTGCCACTTGCCGTCGAGCCTCCAACTCTTTGGCTTTAATGGCCTTGTTGTCGCCCCCCGTAGGAGGACGGGGGCGAGGACCTCTTCGCAATGGTGCACGCATTGAGGCAGCCAACACTGTTGTCACGCCGTCTTGGAGGATCTACCAGGATAGTGGCCACGGGCTTTCTATCGCGACTCCATCGGCATCTAGTAGTTTATACCTGCAGAGTAGAGGTGGAACTAGGATTCCGCTTGAAGGCGGATGTAATACTTTTGCTTTTTGTAATGTACTTTTGAGTACTATTTATCAAGCAGTATTAGCACTTATCTGTGTACCACTTGTCCCTGTTGTGTGTGGTGTAACCGATTCTTCCTCGGTACCTAGCCCCCCTAGGGTGTAGGCTCGATTTGTCGAGGCTGCAGACCAGCATACCTGAGAAAGAGTTTGGCGGTGGCCCCCAGGAGGTAGCCTCGACTGGGACCCGGGCCTGCACACAGCTTCGGCTAGGGAGCATTAGTAGTACACCCACAGGACCCGTCATCTGACACTAGCCATCCTTTGATACATGCTCGGGACCTGCAGGGTCTAGTCTGGGAGGCCAAGTTGTGCGTCCGGACCCCCTGGATGGTGGTTCTAGGTACTAGCACATTTGTTGCAGAGTGGTGGAGTGTTTAGGCCCACGGTACGGAACCAGGCTGAGCGGCTACACGGGCTCCGGACCACCCCAGGAGACAAATGTCCATTCTCTAGTTCTGGACCCCAGGTTGTCGGACCCACAGGACTTATAGCTCCAAATACTAGGTACCCGTCACGGAGTGGTGGAGTGTGCAGGCTTTTGGGTATGGAACCAGGCTAAGCGGCCACATAGGCTCCGGACCACCCCATGGAACAGGGTCCCGTTCTCCAAAGCCGGCTCCCAGGCTGTCGGGCCATCCTGCTTTTGTAGAGAGGTCCTAGACTGCAATCCTGGTTGTTCAATTCAGAAGTCATTATGTCTGATGGAAAGGGAACTATTTGGGTGGGTTAGATAAAATAATATCTGAAAAACTGCAAGGTAGGACCATGGAGCAGTAAGATGAAACTATCATAGGAGCACATCTGAGGGGGTAATTCTTTTCCTTATAACTTATCATGCATGGGTGCAGACCAATAGGCCGGGTTTATGGGGACGGACCTTACCGGGTTGGCGTACACGTATGCATTACCTAGTTACAAAAAGGGAAACAAATTCGACCCCTCAGACTTGCTCCTATGGATAGAACTTACAGAGATGCTCCAGCACCAGGGCGAGGCACTCCTTCAGTCGTAGCTAGACGGTCACCCTCGGGTCAGCGTATTCCCGTTACCTTGAAGGGTCCTTCCCAGCTGGGGGAGAGTTGCGGAGCCCTTCTTGGTTCGGTACTTGCCGTAGGACTAGGTCCTGACCCTGGGTTCCCATCTGTGTTTGACGAGGGAGCCCTCGTCTTCGGCTGTGGCCATTTCTGCATGAACCTGTCGGAAGTCTGGACCCGTGGGGAGTCTAGAAGGGTTTCCCGAGGAAGGCAGGCTTCGGCCCCGTAGACCGGGGGCACGGGGTCCCCCTGGGGGTCCATCTAGTTATCTCCACCGGAGTAGGAGCCTCCGACGAAGACATCCTTTAGGTCCCCCTCGAGTTACTGATACCCGAGGTCCAGTTCAGCCGCGGCCACCTCGCCGTCGTTGGCCTTTTCTTTGCCAGGTCGGTGACGAGGTGGGGAGCCGTCCTTGGAAGACTGCTCGCGCCGCTCGCTAACGCGTTTTGCGAGGTCAATGATCTCGTGACACTCCACGGCGTTGTGGCGACCGTTGGGGTGCACAGGGCATGTACCGCTGTTACCCCTCTGCGGTCGTGGGCGTTTGTTGCGGTCGCCCCGGCCCCCGGTCGTGGCTGCAACGACTAGAGCGGTAGACCGCGCTTCTGGTAGTCACGGTCCTTCTTCTTTTTCTTCTTACCGTCCTGGGGGACGGCACCCGAGCCACCCGACTGGGCAGCCCCGGTTTGTGGGGCCGAGTGCCATGCGCGGCTCTCGGCGGCTCTGGCACATTTGTCGGCCAAAGCAAAGAGCGTGGGGACAGTCTCCACGTCATGCGTGGCCAACTTTTCCAACATTTTCTCATCACGTACTCCCTGATGGAAGGTCGTGATGATAGAAGCGTCGGAAATGCGAGGTATAGTACCTCGCACCTTGGTGAAGCGGGAGATGAACGTCTAGAGAGTCTCCCCGGGCTCCTGCCTCACTGCATGGAGGTGGGCCTCCACACCGTGCTGCTGGTAAGCACTAGCGAACTTCGCAACGAACTGCGCGCAGAGCTCTTCCCAGGAGTAGATTGATCCTGGGGCGAGGTTCATGAGACAAGTCCGGGCTGGCCCAAACAAGGCGACATGAAAATATGTCACCATCACAGCGGTGTTTCCACCTGCTGCTGTGATGGCGGTGACGTACACCTGCAGGAACTCTGACGGATTTGACGTTCCATCGTACTTTTCCGGTAGGTGTGGCCGAAACTTGGGTGGCCATGATGCCGCGCGGAGATGATCCGCGAGAGCGACGCAGCCCACGCCGGCCAAGGGGACACCCGCTTGGGATCGAGTGCCCATTGGGGCCTGCGGTGCTACCGCAGCGAAGTCTTGATCGAGGTTGCGGCCCTTGATGTTTTGGCGGCGCTCGCGCGCCCTTTCCAAAGAGATCCGGGCGTCCTCTCCCGCGTGCATGCGGTTGAGTTCGGCCCGGAGGTCGTTGGTCTGTGCGTCCCTTACTGAGGGTGAGCGCACAGACACCGACGCCTCATGTTGGCGCCGGGATGACCGTGACCTCGACTTGGTCGAGGTAGAATGCGCCATGCCGAGAAGTCGGTCGACGTCGTCTCGCCACTGCTTCATGGCCCCTGGTGAGGCCGTGGAGCTTGGAGGGTGTCGCAGCAACTCCCTGGCTGCTGACAATGCTCCCGGAGCCACCCTTGACGGTGTCCGAGATGTTTGTGCAGCTGTATGCTGCCGTGCTGCATGCACAGCAACAGTGCCCGGCACTGGGCGATTGGGAACCTGTGGCGTGGAAGAAACAGCTTCTTCCTCCACCAGGAAATCCGTGGAAGTCTCGGCACGGTGCTCAACGATTTGCACCATCATGCTGAGCGAGAAAACCGGCAAAAACCTAATGCCTAGCCCCCTACCTGGCGCGCCAAATGTCGGAGAGGAAATTCTCCAGCCGGGTGGCGGAGTGCACCCGCCCTAAATCCTAAGATGAGGAAGGGGCTTAAGCGTTTTGCCGGTCCTGCTAAGCAAACATCAAGCACATGAACACACGAGAGTTTAGAGTGGTTCGGGCCTCCGGAGCGTAACACCCTACTCCACTGTGTGTTGGATTGTTGTGGAAACTTGAGGGTCTAAGCCTCCAGATTGAGCTTGTGTTGTAACGTTGCATGCCTCCCCTTTTATAGCTAAAGGGGGACATGTACAAGAGTACTGAGCCCCGACATGTGGGCCTAGGAACATAGTGGATGTAGCTACTAATATCTTCTGCTGGAGCAATCTTCTTGCGCCCTGACACCCGAGATCTGCATAGTCTCGGCGTGCAGGGTTAAGCTTCTCACATAAGGGATGAGTACAGTGCACTGCGCAGCACGGGCGTACTGTTCTGGCGACGGACTGGACATGTGCGCCGTCTGCAGGGTGGCCCTGGCGCCGCCTGCCAGCGGAATGGACAGGACGCAATAAATGCCGTGGGGGCACATCACCTGTTAGAAGGGTGGACAGGCGGCGTGTTCCCTCCGCAATAAATGCGGAGGCCGCGCGGCTCAGAGCCCTTATGTCATGCTCCGCCCGCTGGCCTACGTCACGGACAGTCAACCATGAGACCTTCAGCCGAGCGGGGAGCGGAGGCGCTCTGGATAGAGCCTGGACACGCGTCAATACCGGACCTATGCCTATGTCACGACATTTCTTCTCTCGGGACCTTGTTATGGGTGGTCTGGTGCCTACTTGATGGGGTCCGAACCCTATCCAATGGCTCCGGGCTGCTTTACTTCGGGGGTCCGGGTTGTGCGCATAGGGGTCCCGCACCTTCTGGGCCTGACGGCGTTGTCTCCGATAGCACCACCTTAACTGCTCACGAGATACCCCTGGGGTTGTTCTCTACGTGGTTAAGGGTAGCCGTGCAGGCATCATGCCTTTATACCGTAGTAAGGGGTACCCCTAATCTAGGGTACTGACATTTATGAAGCGTGAAAAGAAGGGAAGGTGTTTTTTCGCCTTCGGCTCAAAAACGGTATGTATGACACTTTCACGCTACACAAAGAAATATATTACATAATGAATCACATAGTTTGCAATTGTTTCTTACATAAAGGCAGCATACAAATTTTACAAATGTTTTTTACATATAGTTTAATCATCATCCTTCAGGACTCTCTCAACAGCTTCGTTTTGCATTCACTATTTTGATTTCATCGAAGGTACCCTTTAGGGCTGGATCGGTGTTAGGATCGTATGCCTCCGGAGGAAGAGAAAGTTCAACTGAACCAAAATATAAGTTTTTGTCAGATACGAAGCTAAAGTATTTACGAAGCTAAAATATGACAAATGGCCTTCCGCGCTCTGTGGCTTCTTCAGCTTTTCTCGCTTCTTCTAAGGCAAGATGAGATTCTTCTTCGATTTGCGTGATAGCTTGGTTTGCTATCTCTCGGCCATTGTTCATCCACACTTTAGAATAAAATTTCCCACCAAGGGCGGTAGCTTCGGCTGAAGGTTCTTTAATGTCATTCACTAAAACTAAGAATTCTAGTTGAATTACAGCCTTCGCATGTTCACAGCCAGCTTTTTCAAGCAGCGACACAACCCCCGAGCGCCTACGCAGGCACAAAAATCCCCCTGAAAGTTAGAACTTCGTTAAATGCTTCGATTTCACCCTCAATTTATTTAACCACACCCTCGGGATCACCACGAATAAAATTTCGCTCAACCAAGAATGTGCCAACACTAGTATAAGTATTTTTTAGCTTGTGAGGGCATTGCATAGCAACGACGTAGCATTCCTCCTTCGTTTGACGAAGCTCTTCAACATTCTTTTGAACCCTGGACCGCTCAGTGTCGGATATCTCACGCTTCGATTGCTCAACATTGAAGTTTTTAGTAACTTCATCAAGTTTCTTTTCAGTCCTGCCACTTCAGATTTGTGCAATCCCACTTGGATAGATAAAGCATATTCTAGGTCAGCCATACGTTTTGCATCCGCTTCTTTTTCCTTCTCAAATTTGAAATCTTTTGGTCCACTTCAGAGAGTCTGGCCAAATTAGTTTTTCTCATCTTTAACCTTCGACTAAACAAAGCAGAATTTTATCTTTCTCAAGGGCCTCATTCCGAAGTGTTATAACCTCCGAGCGTAGATTCCCGAAGGCTATTTTAGTGCTCTCATCCTCACATTCTTTTTTGCCTTCAAAGCTTTACTTAAAATAAGACCCTAATAATAAAAGAAGTTTTTATTAAAATAATCAAATAATATACTCAAAATGATTATCAAAAGATCGAGGGAAAGAGTAAGCACAAACCTTCAAACTATTGTATGCCAAGCAGTCTGCCAAATGGTCCTTCGGCATTAAGGACACCCCGAGCTCAAGCTTCGGGTAACCCATGTTATCCATCATTTCTCGGGAGACATCAATTTCCTTGCTATCAGGAAGGCAGTATAGGAAATCATTTACTTCATCACCTTTGTACACTAGGGATCCTCGAGGATACTTCAGATCCTTAGCATAATGCTGAGCTTTGGCAATTTGCTTCTGTGTCAGTTGTTTTCTCGAAGCGTGACAAATGACGAATTCAAGATCTCCGATCGACACCGCTTCGGGAATCGGCAGTGATATTTTCTCTAACAGTCTCTCGTTTACTTACTCTGTTGGCCTAATTTCCGATGGTTTAGCCTTAGTGCAATCAGGAACAACACTTACGTTGATAGTTTTTTCCAATTCTCCAGCTTTGTCTTTGGAAATCCTATTAGGAGTAGGAGTAGACATTTTCGAAGGCCTCAGAACAGCGTCTAGAATGCTGGCCATCCTTCTCCCTTTCTTATGTGTTGTTATAAAAGTGGATGTTATCCTTGACAGCCCTTGCACCACCACAGAACTCTACAACTTCGGCTGCTGCTCGGTCATAGAACTCTCTGTTTTTTATTTCTCCAGTTGAATAGTGGGAACTTCGGCTGCTGCAGCGGGTGTTTTGATCATCTATTCAAAATTCCGAAAGCAGCATTAGATTAAATTTTCTTCAATTTAAAGCAAGGAAAAAGAAAAAGTATTACCTTTGAAGCTGAGAGGGTATCTTCGGCAGATTCAATAACTTCTGTCTTTGAAACCCCTGCAGCAGGCAGTATAGCAGCCCTTTCTAAAAATATGACTTCGGTCGTTGAGTTACAACTTTTGTTCTCTTTGGCTTCGGCGCGGCAGAAGAGGTCGTTGATGCAATTTTCCTTTTCGTCCCTTGTTTCCGAGCCAGAAACAGTAGTCAAGATAGACAAAACCAATAACATCAAATACTCTATTCAGTCTTTTCTTTCCACGGGCACCAAAGGCAATATTCATGGCTTCATCTTCAGCTTTCGTATAAGCCCCCAACAAATCATCACTAGTCGCTTCAATGGCCTCAAGTCATTCATCATCTGGCTCGCCGATCTGACTTTTGCAGCGGTATCTATACTTCAAATAAACCAGACCACCATCGCTTGAACTATCAGTGGTTTCCTTCGGCATTTCCCAATCATTAACAAGGGACCACACTTTGAAAGCTATGTGCTCTTGGACCAAGTCTCTGGTACCAATGTAGCTGCACATAGTGTTGAAGGCCACTAGGCATGCTTGAACCTTATCACTGTTCACGATAGAGGGCCTTCTGATGTTGAACCTTGATTTTATGGGGCGTTGATTTATATCTTTTACATCCTCCCTCTCAACCAAATCATTCTTAACATAGAACCATTGCCTCATCCAGGATCCTAGCCACTTCTTCCAAAATGTTGGGATAGGGTGTCTCGCATCAGAGCAGTATACGAAGGAATAACAACCAAAGTTGTTATGATATTGTTCCTTCCCAATTGCCTTCGCCTGTTAAGATAATTCGTGTATATTACAGAAGCAGTTGACATCTAGGTCCAGCCCTTGGCTCCTCATCGCCCAAATAAAAACCTCGATTCTAATTAAAGCTTTGGGAGTAAGCTGATGAAGGTATATCTCGAATCTTTTTAGCACTTCGACCAGCATCTTATGCAACGGAAACCGAAGACCAGCCTTCATAAAACCCTTGAATAGCACCACTCCGTCAGATTTAGGAAGAGGAGCGGTGTTCTCTCCTCCGGCCCTCACTATGGATATATCACGAAAATATTTACCCTTCATCGCTTCAATCTGCCCTTTTTTAACAGTGGACTTTCCCAATACAACATGACTCGGCCTCCACGGCCGATCTTCGGCATCATCATTATCACTCTCAATATCAAAATCTTCGTTGTCACCAGAATCTTCAGACAGTTCATCTAAAATATCATAAGTTATTTTTTCAACATTGTCCTCTCCATAGCTTCATAAAACCCAGCCAGTGCGGGATTTTCACTCTTTTTATCTTCGGCCATATCAGCTTTGGTTGAAGCAAAAAAATGAAGCTCGAAAGAAATCATGGTTACAGAATCAATAAGCTAAACAAAAAAACCAACACAAGCTTGATAGCACGAAAAATATTTTCATCGCAACCCTCATATATATACGCAAAGCACCACCGCACGATGGGCCCCATGATACAGAAGGTTTCGCTATTCTAGTGAAGGTAAGATGGTTTTTCGGACCTTCGGCTAAAGGCCTTCGTTCATTTCGCAATCTGAATTTGTTACAAAGAAACTGAAAGTCACCTAGAGGGGGTGAATAAGCGAAACTTGAAAATTAGAAACATTGAACATGCACTACACCCAGGGTTAGTGTTAGAATAATTCAGAGTGCGGAAGATAGTTCTTCTTGCTATGAGTTGCTCAATCAATGCAGATAACTTTGGGAGCAAACTCAAACCAATGTGAGCAAGAGAACTAGAGAGAGAGAGGAGAGGGAAGAAACAAATCAAATAGTGAAGATCAACACAAGTGAACACAGTGATTTGTTTCCAAAGGTTCGGTTCCAAAGAACCTACTCCCCGTTGAGGAGGTCACAAAGGCTAGGTCTATTTCAACCCTTTCCCTCTCTCATTCGGTCACTTAGACTAGTCGAGTGCTTCTTCTTAATCACATGGGTCACTAAGACCCCGCAAAGATCACCACATAATTAGGTGTCTCTTGCTAGCTTTACAAAGCACTTGGAAAGATTAGAGTGAGAAGAAGAAAGCAACCAAGCAACAAGAGCAACAAAAGAGACACAAATCACCCTCTCTCAAGTCACTAAGCACTTTTGAACACTTGACTTGATTTTGGAGCTTGGAGAGGATTTGATGCTTTGATTATGGTTTTGGAGTATATTCTTTTGCTCTAGTATTGAATTAAGAAGTTGGGAGGCTTTGGTTGCTTGAATGGTGGTGGTTGGGGGGTATTTATAGCCCCAACCACTATTCTAGCCGTTGGTTAACTTTGTTGTCGACGGGCACACCGGACAGCCTGGTGGTGCACCAGACACTCCACTATTCACTGTGCAGTGAGTGCCACGTCAGCCGACCGTTGGGGTTTGGAGTTGTCATTGAAGTCTTCTTGATGAGGACATCACTTCTATACATACAATGAATGGACCGATAACACGATCTCGTGCACGACAGCTAAATCTCCAGGTACATTCTACCCTAGTCAATTGTGTTTCAGAGCTTACGCTTGGGGCCATGGATGTTTTGATGATTAGGTACCTTGGAGAGGACCAGCAAGGACTTGGGAAAGGCCAAGGTGTTGAGGAGGAGCAGCAAGGGCGTCCACAACAGAAAGGAGATCAAGTCCGAGTCGGCTGCGACTCCATCTCGGGTTCCAGGACCAGTCTGCACTAAAATGGATGCCCAAGATGCATCCGGACTCCGATTGCAACGGACTGGATATGGTTGGAAAGATAACGAGATTCTAACCAACCCAACTGGTTCCACCCTAAAATTCATCCGGAGTCAACGGGAATCGTCGAAACAAGTCAGCGTTCAGATTCTGTTTTGGTGCTGCGACACCGTCTGTTGGGCCGTTGGGCCGTGTATCGCGTCGGAGCCCATTAGGGGCGAGTCCAGGGGTCATGCACGTCCTAATACACTATTTATTCAGCAGCCACCGCCACATTTAGGTTTGGGTTTTGCTTAGATCAATTCTGTCATCGAACAGTGTCGCCGTCATCGGTTTGTGAGACCCCATCCCGTAATCAATACAATTTTGGTTGCGTTTCTTTCCTGTTTTTGCTTGTGTTCTTGATTGCGCTTGCAGGGATAAGCCTTCGTGGTGAGGTCATTCGTGTGTCATGGGTGATAACCAACGGAGCCGTGGTGTAGTGATTGCGAGGAACCGTTCGCTCGGAGCCTTGGATCATCAACGTCGAGATCTCCACTCAATCAAGTTATCGTATCTCACGGAAGATCGGGTCGCGTCTACTATCAATTGGTATCAGATTTCCATGTTGCCCGTGAGGTATAATTCTACCTTTAGATTAGTTTTGTTTCGTCCCATAGTCCACAAAAAAGGCAAAAAAATACGATCAGTTTATTCCGACCTAAAACCATCGCCTTAGCCTTTGCACAATTCAGTTTTAGAGTTCGCATTTCAGAGTTCGTGTTCTAGTTGAGTTTGGTTGCTCGATTAAATTTGTCTGGGTTCAGTTTAATTCTGTCCATCCGCTTCCATCCTACAAAACCGACCCTATCTACAAAATAAATCCTATCTCTAAAACCGACCCTATCCACAAAACAGATCCTATCTCTAAAACCGACCCTATCCACAAAACAGATCCTATCTCTAAAACCGACCATATCCACAAAACAAATCCTATCTCTAAAACCGACCCTATCCACAAAATAGACATATCTCTACAACCGACCCTATCCACAAAATAGATCATATCTCTAAAACCCACCCTTTCCGCAAAACCGAACTCCCACCCTTCCAACACCTCGCCAGAAATCCTGATTCGGAGTCCAAACTTAAAACAGTCGTAACTTTCGCCTCGGAACTCGAATCGGGCCCATTTTTTTTCAAATCGCACAGAATTAAATTTCGTATCCGATTCTTTCCGGCTTTGCCGGATTCGCTGTTTTTAAAATTTCCAAATTCAGCTTGGAAATAGGACTTCTCATTTTCCAAACATTTATTTTGATTTTAGGGCAAACTTGTAGAAATTCCAGAGGACGCGTCATTGCACAAAAAAATATGAAACTTGGTGTGTTTTCTTCTTATGTGCTGCTGCAAAAGAGAAAAATATAAAAAAATTATTTGAAAAAAATCGCAAAAAATAGAGAGAAAAAAAAAGAAAAGAGTAGCACATAAACAGAAACGCCAGTGTTCTGTGCACCTCTGTGATTATTTTGCCCCAAGCCTATTTTCTTGATGCACCTAGATACTTGTACCTCCTTTCTTGTGCTTTGGTCCAACTGTTCTATTACATTTTCTAGGCCAGCAACTAGGACGAGTACTTGGAACACTTATTCAGCATTGCTATCTGTTGCTGGCTTGTGTGCCACATATATATAATTAGTCAGCCTTCCCATAGATCCAATTTCCTCTCGAGCAGAACAGGTACTCCTTTGCAATCACACTCACGCTCGTTGGACAGTCACACCGGTCACCGTTTGCCACCTGCAGTGCTGGTAAGAACATTGTAAGAGTGGGGTAAGACGCTTCATAATTTGTATTCCACCACCTCCACCACCACCCTAAGAGATAGTTGTAGGGTTCACATTGTTTGTTGCCTTTTTGTCTCTGTTTTGTGTTAACAATGACAGGACCAAAGAATCAAATGGACAAGGACAAGGGGCCTAAACTTAACGACAATGAGTGTGTCTCTCAGATGGAATTGAAGGAGATGATGCGCGCGATGACTGAAGCTTTTAAAAAATACCAGGACTCTGCCTCGACATCCTATGAGCAGCTTGATCGACGAGTTGATGAACTTGTTACACGCATGAACGTACTGGAGGCTCGTCCCCCACCACCAACTCCAGCCCCATCTCACTCTCCTGTGGACGATGACGACGATGACGACAATGTTTATGCACTGCTGCCACAACGCTTCGTACATAATCGACAAGGTATGAGAGGTAATGGTAGACGTCGTCATCATAATCCTCAACCAGACCATGATCCATTTGCTAAGATTAAGTTCTATATTCCACCGTTCATGGGTTCTTATGATGCTGAAGCTTACTTAGACTGGGAGATGACGGTAGAACAAAAATTTAATTCCCATCTTGTTCCTGAGCAGCATAGGGTTAGACAAGCCACTAGTGAATTTAGAGATTTTGCTATCATTTGGTGGAATGAACTAGTTAACACACGTGTTGCACCACAAACATGGAATGCGTTAAAAGAGGAGATGCGAGCTCGCTTTGTTCCCCCTTCTTATAGACGTGATCTTCGAAAAAAATTGCAACGCTTAGATCAGGAAGACATGTCAGTACAGGAATACTACCAAGAGCTTCAGAAAGGTATGCTACGATGTGGGGTAGTTGAGGATCCGGAGGATCAAATGGTTAGGTTTTATGGGGGATTGAGGCAGGAGATTCAGGATATTGTTGATTATAAAGAATATCATTCTATACAACGCTTGTTCCATCTTTCTATGTTGGCAGAAAAAGAATTGCAGGGTCGTCAACAACGGAGGAGCAGCACTTTCGCGCGACACCAGCCACCGGTGCCAGCCAAGGTGTCATCCTCTTCGGGCGTACGGACGTCCACATCTTCCTCCACCAGCAGCACACGCAGCACCGCACCTTCGGCATCACAGGGACACGACAACAACAAGTCCTTGGTGCCTTCGGGTGTTGCAGCAAAACCTGCTACGACCACCTCTTCCACAGGCCGCTCCTCCGACATCAAGTGCCATCGCTGCCAGGGACTTGGCCATATTCAGCGAGATTGCCCCAGCAAACGGGCATACATTGCTACTGGTGATGGTGGGTATGTTAGTGCTCCTGATGTTGAAGATGAAGATACTGTTGGAGCTAACATTGCAGAGACTTATGATGGTGATGAAGAGGTTCTTGGTACAACAGCGACCGAGATCTATAAGGCCCTGATTGTGCAACGAGCTTTGAGTGCCACGGCTAGTGACGACGACAACATACAGCGCCACAACCTCTTCAACATGTTCCTCATCGTCAAGGACTGCTGTGTACATACCATCATTGACGGTGGTAGCTGCAATAACTTGGTGAATGTTGAGTTGGTCAAGAAGCTTGGCTTGACCACACGAGAGCATCCCCACCCTTATCACATTCAATGGTTTAACAACAGCGGTAAGTTCAAGGTAACAAAAACAGCAAGGGTGCATTTTTCTATTGCCTTTTACCATGACTTTGTTGATTTCGATGAGGTGAGTATGGATGCATGCTCTCTTTTACTGGGACGTCCTTGGGAGTTTGATACTGATGCTATTCACCATGGTAGATCTAATAAATATACTTTTATGTATAAGGGAAATAAAATTGTGTTGCTCCCTATGACTCCCACTGAAATGGTCCACTTAGAACATGAGAAAAAGATTAATGCTAAGAAAAAAGGTGTTTTGAACTCTGAAAATCAGCAACCTATTAAGTTAAAAACTCCTACTTTGCTAGCCACTAAATCTGATCTTGATGAGCAACCTATTGCTAACCTTTTGCAAGAGTAAATGGATGTGTTTCCCTCTCAGATACCCCTTGGATTACCACCTGAGTTGCCTCCAGATTTTCGGGTTAGTTCCACCTTTAACATTTCAGATTTGAAGCCATATATGGGTGACGAAGATGAGATCGAGTCGAGGATGACTCCAATTCAAGAGGAGGAGGAGGAGGAGGAGGACATCACTTCTATACATACAATGAATGGACTGATAACATGATCTCGTGCACGACAGCTAAATCTCCAGGTACATTCTACCCTAGTCAATTGTGTTTCAGAGCTTACGCTTGGGGCCATGGATGTTTTGATGATTAGGTATCTTGGAGAGGACCAGCAAGGACTTGGGAAAGGCCAAGGTGTTGAGGAGGAGCAGCAAGGGCGTCCACAACAGGAAGGAGATCAAGTCCGAGTCGGCTGCGACTCCATCTCGGGTTCCAGGACCAGTCTGCACTAAAATGGACGCCCAAGATGCATCCGGACTCCGATTGTGACGGACTGGATATGGTTGGAAAGATAACGAGATTATCTAACCAACCCAACTGGTTCCACCCTAAAATTCATCTGGAGTCAACGGGAATCGTCGAAACAAGTCAGCGTTCAGATTCTATTTTGGTGCTGCGACACCGTCTGTTGGGCCGTTGGGCCGTGTATCGCGTCGGAGCCCATTAGGGGCGAGCCCAGGGGTCATGCATGCACTAATACACTATTTATTCAGCAGCCGCTGCCACATTTAGGTTTGAGTTTTGCTTAGATCAATTCTGTCATCGAACAGTGTCGCCGTCATCGGTTTGTGAGACCCTATCCCGTAATCAATACAATTTTGGTTGCGTTTCTTTCCTGTTCTTGCTTGTGTTCTTGATTGCGCTTGCAGGGATAAGCCTTCGTGGCGAGGTCATTCGTGTGTCACGGGTGATAACCAACGGAGCCGTGGTGTAGTGATTGCGAGGAACCGTTCGCTCGGAGCCTTGAATCATCAACGTCGAGATCTCCACTCAATCAAGTTATCGTATCTCATGGAAGATCGGGCCGCGTCTACTATCACTTCTGTCCTCTTGCGGCACTGGACCCGGTGCGACATGTCGTTGTAGACTGTCTTCTGACTTCTGGTACTGCAGACTGCACGCGCAGTCGTGCAGTCGACTGTTGGACGAAGTTGACCGTTGCTCTGTTGTCTCACTAGACAGTCCGGTGATTTTTAGTGGACGCGCGCTGAGAAATCCCGAGAGCGACCAGTTCGTGGAGAGCTCAGCCAGGGCACCGGATAGTGTCCGGTGCGCCACTGGCTACACCAAATCTTGTTTGCTCCAAACTTTGTAGAATTTCCCCAAGGTCATTTTCTTTGTATGTGTATGTGAACTTTATGCACCTGAGAAAATATTGACTAGGCAAACTAGTTAGTCCAAATGGTTTGTGATGGACGTCAAACACCAAAATGGATTATAGGAAATGTTGAGGTCATTTCCCTTTCAATCTCCCCCTTTTTGTGATTGATGTCAACACAAAGCAAAGCAAATATAAAGTGTAGAAATGTAACTAGTTTGCATTTTGTCAGATGTGCATAAGTTTCTTTGAAATGAAAGCATTTATAAGCATACATGGTTGTTTTGATATGTTTAATATTTTGGACCACATTTGTATGACTTAACTTGTTTTTGCAAATCTTTTGTAAAAGACTTTTTAAATTCTTTTGCAAATAGCCAATGGTATAAGAGTATTATTTCTAAAAGCATTTTCAAATTTGAAAATTCTCCCCTGTTTCAAATGCTTTTCCTTTGGCTAAATAAAAGGTCCCCCTGAAGAAATTCTCCCCTTACCTGTCAAGAGGGTTTTGCAAATGCCTATTAATTTTGTTGGTGCGGTCCTTTTGCTTTGGGCCTATATAAATTTCTCCCCCTTTGGCATTAAGCGCCAAAAATGAAGAATTAGAGGCCTTGATGAATTTTCCCCCTTTGAAAAAGATATGAATGAAAGTTCATGAGTAGGGCAAAGGATATATGATACCGACAGAGTCATAGTGGAAGCCTTGCCTTTGCCAAATACTTCATTTCCCTTTCAATCTAAGACTAAGCATAGAAATACTCTTGGAAACACATTAGTCTTAGCTGAGGCACAAGAAGAATAAGAAATATGCATTTGTACCAAATGAAAGAGACATGATCAAAGATATATAAATGAGCAATGTGTGCAAGATTTCAATCAAAGTTCCGAGAATCGAGGATATTGAGTTCATTCCTAAGCTTGCTAAAAGTCTTTTCATCTAGGGGCTTGGTGAAGATATCAGCTAATTGGTTGTGGGTGCTAACATAAGCAATTTTGATATCCCCCTTTTGTTGGTGATCTCTTAAAAAGTGATACCAGATATCTATGTGCTTAGTGCGCCTGTGTTCAACGGGATTATCCGCCATGCGGATTGCACTCTCATTATCACATAGGAGAGGGACTTTGCTCAACTTGTAGCCATAGTCCCTGAGGGTTTGCCTCATCTAGAGTAATTGTGCACAACAATGTACTGCAGCAATATACTTGGCTTCGGTGGTGGATAGAGCTACTAAGTTTTGATTCTTTGAAGCCCAAGACACCAGGGATCTCCCTAGAAACTGACAAGTCCCTAATGTGCTCTTCCTGTCAATTTTACACCCGGCATAACCGGCATCAGAATACCCGATTAGATCAAAGGTAGATCCCTTGGGGTACCATAGCCCAAACTTTGGAGTAAAAACTAAATATCTCATGATTCTTTTCATGGCCCTAAGGTGAACTTCCTTAGGATTTGCCTGGAACCTTGCACACATGCATACGGAAAGCATAATATCTAGTCGTGAAGCACATAAATAGAGTAAAGAATCTATCATCGACCGGTATACCTTTTGATCTACAGACTTACCTCCTGTGTCGAGGTCAAGATGCCCATTTGTTCCCATGGGTGTCTTGATGAGTTTGGCATTCTTCATTCCAAACTTCTTGCGTATATCTTGAATGTACTTTGTTTAGGAGATGAAGGTGTCGTCTTGGAGTTGCTTGATTTGGAATCCAAGGAAATACTTCAACTCCCCCATCATAGACATCTCGAATTTCGGTATCATAATTCTACTAAACTCTTCACAAGATGACTTGTTAGTAGACCCAAAGATAATATCATCAACATAAATTTGGCATATAAACAAGTCTTTATCAATTGTTTTAGTGAAGAGAGTAGGGTTAGCTTTTCCGACTTTACAACCATTAGTGAGAAGAAAGCCTCTTAGGCATTCATACCATGCTCTTGGGGCTTGTTTGAGCCCATAAAGCACCTTTGAGAGCTTATAAACATGTGTAGGATACTCACTATCTTTAAAGCTAGGAGGTTGCTCAACATACACCTCTTCCTTTATAGGACCATTGAGGAAGGCACTCTTCACGTCTATTTGATATAACTTGAAGCCATGGTAAGTAGCATAGGCAAGTAATATACGAATTGACTCAAGCCTTGCTACGGGTGCATAGGTTTCATCAAAATCCAAACCTTCAACTTCTGAATATTCTTTGGCAACAAGTCAGGCTTTGTTCCTAGTCACCACACCATGCTCATTTTGTTTGTTGCGGAATACCCACTTGGTACCTACAACATTTTGATTAGGACGTGGAACTAAATGCCATACCTCATTCCTCGTGAAGTTGTTGAGCTCCTCTTGCAATGCCACCACCCAGTCCGAATCCCTTAGTGCATCATCTATCCTGTATGGCTCAATATAAGACACAAAAGAGTAATGTTCACAAAAATGAGCAACACAAGATCGAGTGGTTACCCCCTTGTGGATGTCACCAAGAATGGAGTTGACGGGGTGATCTCTTTGAATTGCTTGGTGGACTCTTGGGTGCGGTAGTCTTTGATCTTGAATATCTTGATCATCTTCCCTGTCTTGTTCATCTTCATCTCCCCCTTGATCAATGTCCTCCTCTTGAGGTGTCTCTTCGTCTTGATCTTGATCTTCTTCCTCTTGAGCCATTTCCTCATCTTGAGTTGGTGGAGATGCTTGTATGGAAGATGATGGCTGATCTTATGCTTGTGAAGACTCTTCAGATTCTTTTGGACACACATCTCCAATGGACATGTTCCTTAGCGCAACGCATGGAGCCTCTTCATCATCTACTTCATCAAGATCAACTTGCTCCACTTGGGAGCCATTAGTCTCATCAAACACAATGTCACAAGAAACTTCAACTAATCCAGTGGACTTGTTGAAGACTCTATATGCCCTTGTGTTTGAGTCATAACCAAGTAAAAAGCCTTCTACTACTTTAGGATCAAAATTAGAATTTTTCTACCTCTTTTAATAAGAATAAAGCATTTGCTCCCAAAGACTCTAAAATAAGAAATATTGGGCTTTTACCAGTGAGGAGTTCATACGATGTTTTCTTGAGGATTCGGTGAAGGTAGAGACGGTTGATGGAGTAGCAGGCGGTGTTAATCGCCTCCGTCCAAAACCGATCTGGTGTCTTGTACTCGTCAAGCATGGTCCTCGCCATATCCAAGAGAGTTCTATTCTTTCTCTCCACAACACCGTTTTGTTGAGGTGTTTAGTGAGAAGAGAACACATGCTTGATGTCCTCCTCCTTAAGAAATCCTTCAATTTGAGAATTCCTGAACTTCGTTCCATTGTCACTTCTAATATTCTTGATTCTCAATCCAAACTCATTTTGAGCCCGTCTCAAGAATCTCTTTAAGGTCTCTTGGGTTTGAGATTTTTCCTGCAAAAAGAACACCCAAGTGAAGCTGGAATAATCGTCCACAATTGCAAGACAATACTTACTCCCGCCGATGCTTATGTAAGGAATCAGGCCGAATAGATCCATGTGGAGTAGCTCAAGTGGCCTCTCGGTCGTCATGATGTTCTTGTGTGGATGATGAACTCCAACCTTCTTCCCTGCTTGACATGCGCTACAAATCATGTCTTTCTCAAAATGAACATTTGTTAGTCCTAAAATATGCTCCCCCTTTAGAAGTTTGTGAAGATTCTACATCCTAACATGAGCAATTCAGCGATGCCAGATCCAGCCCATATTAGTCTTAGCAATTAAACAAGTGTCTAGTTCAGCATGGTTATCATTGAAATCAACTAAATATAGATGACCATATAACACTCCCTTAAAGACTATTGAATCATCACTTCTTCTAAAGACGGTAACACCAACATCAGTAAAAAGACAGTTGTAACCCATTTTGCTTAATTGAGAAACAGAAAGCAAGTTGTAATCTAAAGAATCTACATGTGAAACATTAGAAATTGAATGGCAGGAGATATAGCAATTTTACCCAAACCTTTGACCAAATCTTGATTTTCATCCCCGAATGTGATTGCTCTTTGGGGTATCATCATTTTTCTCATATAAGGAGAACATCCTTTTCTCCCCTGTCATGTGGTTTGTGCACCCGCTATCGATTATCCAACTTGTCCCACCGGATGCATAAACCTACAAAACAAATTTAGGCCTTGCCCTTTGGTACTTAAACGGTCTTGGGTCCTTTCACATTAGAAACAAGCACCTTGAGTACCCAAACACAAGTGTTTGGACTCTTGTGTTTGCCCCCAACATATTTGGCAACTACCTTGCCTGATTTGTTAGTAAGCACAAAAGATGCATCAAGAGTTTTGAATGAAATGCTATGTTCATTTGATGCATTAGCAATCTTCTTTTTAGGCATTTTGATCTGAGTTGTATGCCTAGAGCTAGAAGCCTCATTACTATATATATAAGCATGATGAGAAACAAAATGAGATTTTCTAGCATGAATTCTTCTAATTTTGTGCTCAGGATAGTTCTCATGGTATAAAATGTAACCTTCCCTATCTTGAACCATTGGAGCCTTTCCCTTAACAAAGTTAGAAAGTCTGTTCTTAGGGGCATTAAGCTTGATGTTGCTTTGGCTCCCTTGTTGGAAGCCAATGCCATCCTTCATGTCAGGGTGTCTCCCATTATAGAGCATACTATGAGCAAATTAAAAAATTCATTATCTAGCTCATGCTCGACAATTTTGGCATTTAATTTAGCTATATGATCATTTTGTTCTTTAATCATAGCAAGGTGATCATTCATAGCATCAATATTAACAGCTCTACATCTAGTGCAAATAGCGACATGCTCAACAGTAGATGTAGAAACATTGCAAGCATTCAATTCTTCAATCTTAGCAATTAAACTAGCATTTTTAGTTCTGAGACAAGAAATTGAATCATTGCAAATTTTAAGCTCTTTAGACAGGTTTTCACATTTTTCTACTTCAAGATCATAAGCATCTTTGAGCTTAACAAACTTCTTATTTTCCTTAACGAGCAAGTCCTCCTGGTTCCAAGATATCATCCTTCTCGTTAATGATTTCTATTAATTCATTAATTTTCTTCTTTTGCTCTTTGGTAAGGTTTGCAAAAAGAGAAGTCAAATCATCATCATTATCACTAGAGCTACCCTCATCATCAAAAGTAGTGTATTTGGGGGTATATCTAGAATGTACCTTCTTCTTTTGCCATCCTTAGCCATGAGGCATTTGTGGCCGATGTTGGGGAAGAGAAGGCCTTTGTTGACGACGATGTTGGCGGCGTCCTCATCGGAGGAGGAGTCGGTGGAGCTCTCGTCGGAGTCCCATTCCCGCCCCATGTGTGCCTCGCCGCCCTTCTTCTTGTTGTAGTATCTTTTCTTTTCCATCTTCTTCTTCCCTTTCTTGTCGTCGTCCCTATCACTATCACTTGTATATGGACATTTAGCGATAAAATGACCAGACTTACCATACCTGTAGTAAACCCTCTTGGAGTGGGGTTTGTAGTCCTTCCCCTTCCTTTGTTTGAGGATTTGTCGGAAGCTCTTGATAATAAGAGCCATCTCCTCGTTGTCGAGCTTGGAGGCGTCGATTGGGAGTCTATTTGTTAGTGTAGACTCTTCCTTCTTTTCTTCCGTTGCTTTGAATGCAACAGGTTGTACCTCGGGTGTGGAGGTGGCACATTGCTCCAAGTTGACAATATGTTTGGAGTCTTTGTTCATAAGTTCAAAGCTCATAAACTTGCCAATGACCTCCTCGGCAGACATATGTTTATATCTAGGATCTCCATGGATTAGTTGCATTTGAGTGGGATTACAAAAAACAAGAGATCTTAGAATAACATTGACCATTTCATGGTCATCCTACTTGGTGCTCCCGAGGTTGTGGACTTGGATGACCATCGTCTTGTGCCGGTTGTACATTGCTTGTGGCTCTTCTCCCTTGTTGAGGACGAATAGACCGAGTTCTCCCTCAATTATTTTGCGCTTGGTGATTTTGGTCACCTCGTCCCCTTCATGCGTCGTTTTGAGAAATGTCCCAAATTTCTTTGGCACTCTTCAACCCTTGCACTTTGTTATTCTCCTCTCGACATAAGGAAGCGAGGAGTATAGAGGTAGCTTGGGAATTGAAGTGCCTTATTTGGGCGGCCTCATCGGAGTCATAGTCCTCGTCGCCCACCTATGGTGTCTGGGCTCCAAACTCAACAATATCCCATATACTTTCGTGGAGTGAGGTTAGATGGTGCCTCATTTTATCACTCCACATACAATAATCCTCACCATCAAAATATGGTGGTTTGTCTAGGGGTACAGAAAGTAGAGGAGCGCGTTTAGGAATGCGAGGATAGCGAAGAGGCATGTTACTATACTTCTTACGCTCTTGGCGCTTCGAAGATGTGGACTCGACGCCGAATGTGGAAGTTGAGGAAGAATCGGTCTCATAGTAGACCACCTTCTTTATTTTCTTTTTCTTCTTGTCATCTTTCCTATGTGACTTGATGGAGCCGGCGGATTCCTCCTTGTGCTCTTTATGCTTGTCGCCGACCTCCTTCGACTGAGTCCTTTCTTCATTCTTCTTTCCCAAAGATCCGAGATTTTCCCCGGTCACCATCTCTCTTTTGGCATGTTCTCCCGGCATCACTTTGAGTTGTTAAACTCTAATGAAGAACATGCCTCTGATACCAATTGAAAGTCGCCTAGAGGGGGTGAATAGGCGAAACCTGAAAAATTATAAACTTTGAACACGCACTACACCCGGGGTTAGTGTTAGAAATAATTCAGAGTGCGGAAGATAGTTCTTCTTGCTATGAGTTGCTCAATCAATACGGATAACTTTGGGAGCAAACTCAAACCAATGTGAGCAAGAGAACTTTAGAGAGAGAGGAGAGGGAAGAAACAAATTAAATAGTGAAGATCTACAAAAGTGAACATGGTGATTTGTTTCCCGAGGTTCGATTCCAAAGAACCTACTCCCCGTTGAGGAGGCCACAAAGGTCGGGTCTATTTCAACCCTTTCCCTCTCTCAATCGGTCACTTAGACTGGTCGAGTGCTTCTTCTTAATCACATGGGTCACTAAGACCCCGCAAGGATCACCACACAATTAGGTGTCTCTTTCTAGCTTTACAAAGCACTTGGAAAGATTACAGTGAGAAGAAGAAAGCAACCAAGCATCAAGAGCAACAAAAGATACACAGATCACCCTCTCTCAAGTCACTAAGCACTTTTGAACACTTGACTTGATTTTGGAGCTTGGAGAGGATTTGATGCTTTGATTGTGTCTTTGGAGTGTATTCTTTTGCTCTAGTATTGAATAAATAAGTTGGGAGGCTTTGATTGCTTGAATGGCGGTGGTTGGGGCTATTTATAGTCCCAACCACTATTCTAGCCGTCGGCTAACTTTGCTGTCGACGGGCACACCGAACAATCTGGTGGTGCACCAGACACTCCACCGTTCAGTGTCCGGTGAGTGCCACGTCACCCGACCGTTGGGGTTTGGAACTATTGACCGTTGAAGTCTTCTGTCCACTGGCTGCACCAAATCTTGTTTGCTCCAAACTTTGTAGAATTGCCCCAAGGTCATTTTCTTTGTATGTATATGTGAACTTTATGCACCTGAGAAAATATTGACTAGGCAAACTAGTTAGTCCACACGGTTTGTGATGGACGTCAAACACCAAAATCGATTATAGAAAATGTTGAGGCCATTTCCTTTTCAGAAACAAACTAATACTGCGATGGGCTGCTGTTGGGGGCCTTCGTCTTCCGAAGGTCCTCAAAAACACGACTAACTACTTGTTTTTTATATATTATTAAGTGTTACAGGAGCTTCGGTACCAGAAAAGCTTCGGTTTTGATCAATGGAAGTGTGACGAAGCAAGCTTCGTTACGATGACGCGGAAAGGTGGCGTAGGAAGAAGGTGTTGATTCAAACTGCTAGGTGCAAATGACAAAATTGTCCCCATGACATTTGTAAACCTTGTATGTAATCTTCGATGATATGAATATAATATCGTACGAAGTTGTACGATTGCCTATAAATAGGTGAACAGTAGCCCCGTACTGTTCACGCTGGATTGTAACTGCATTCACGCCTTTACCTTCATGCAAGCCGAAGCTATCAATACAATGTGTATCTAGATATTGTTTGTACATTCAATACGAAATTAATAAATGGCATGATATTACATTTGAAATTATGTTTTTATATTTGTCGATGATAAATATATGTTCTTCATGACCTTCACCCATCTATGTAATTAGTTTTATAATTAGACTATATTTTATACTTGTAACTAGGATCAAACAATCATATGTGACGGGACTAAAATTTAGTTCTGTACAATGAAACGGAGCCTTAATCGAAACTAGATCACACAAATGGCAACCCGCCTATTCTGGCAGCTTATCTGTGTATATGACTGGTGCTGGGAATTGGGTTGGGCTAGCCCGGCCCAAGCCCATCATGCTTCGTGCCAAACAGGTTTGGGTCAGAAAAACCCAAAAAACTTTTAGGTCGTGTCGTGCCAGCTCAAAGTGTAAAAACAGTGGCCCGACCCGGCCCTAAACCATGTCGTGCCTTTATTGGGCCGTGCTGGCCCAAGCCCGGCCCATATATTTGACCACATAAAATCAAAATATTACAACCACATAAAGTGCATAACCTACTAAATTAAAGATATTAAACAATCCTAACATCATTTTACCATATAAACTCTAAATATCACAACAATATAAAGTCTCTAGCTTACCAAATTAAAGTAATTAAATAACTTGGGTTTTATTGGGCCGTGCCGGTCCAAGTCTGGTCCGTCTGTGCGGGCCGTGCTGGGACGACGAGCTGGAATTTAAGGCCCGACTCAAGTCTGTCTTCGGGCTGTGCTAGTCGGCCCATATTATTTCATGTTGGACTGTGTTTTGGGCTTCTGTTTTCAGACCGTGCTCGTGCTGGCAAAAAAAAAAAGTCTTGACTATATTCGCAGCACTATATATGACTGGTGGCAACAATGCTTTCTCTTTGCCGGGAGAAAACGGAGAGCAGGGGCGGGAGAGATTAACGAGGTGGAATGCCACATCCTACGTCAGTACTGGAGCAGGCAACAACCGAGAGCTGAGCTGTGCCTTCTCTAGCAGCAGTCGTCGTCAGCACAGGCGCGAGGCGAAGCACCGGCAAGGCAGAGCCGCAGATACGGTGGCCGCGCCCGACAGCAGCAGCTACCAGCGTAGACGTAGCAGCGTCCGCTCGTAGCTAGCTAGCACACAGGCCCCGTTGACCAACTCCAGCAGACTCCCTCTCCGTATCCCTAAAACGCGCGGCCAACACATTCTCTCTCCTCTCCGTATCCGTCTCCGTTTCCAGCAACACTCCCCATCCCACTCCGCATGCAGTCTATGACACCTGGGGCCCGCCAGCAGGCGCGCGCGCACGCAGAGAGCTGCGGAGAGAAGAGAGAAAGCGTGGAAATGGGGAGTCAGGGTACAGGCCGTGCGTTTTACGGAGCCGGATGCGGAGCCTGCTGGACTGATGAATAGTGTGCTAGACTCCGCAAAATACGGATACGGAGCCGCATGCGGAGTGCTGCTGGAGTTGGTCTTAGTTACTCGAAATGGTAAGTCCCGTAGTGTACCTGCGCGGTGTCGGCGCATGCGCAAAACGGCATGCACGGGCACGGCACGCGCACACCGCCTCCCGATCGTCCTCTTCTCTACTACTAAAGGATTAGTAAGGGAAGGACCGAAGGAGTACTCTTCTGGTCCGCATCATCCACATGCCGCCGCCGCCGCCGCTACGCTACGCTAGCTGCCGCTCTGCAAGGGCCCCCCGCGCGGGGCCCCCGCGGCCCTGGCTCTGCCGGCTCGATCGCCTAATCATTCGCCCCGGGCGCGGCCGGACCCCTACACCTCCTCTACCACACCGTAGCATCAGCCCATCTCGCTCCCGCTTTCCCATCGCTCTCGCGCGTCCCTGTCCGCGGGAATCCACCTCAGTCCAGCCACACCGCAATGCTGCTGCGTCTGCCTCTGCGTGCTCAACACCTCCGCTGCATAAAAGCAACCCTCCCTTCTCTCCCTCACTTCCCCGTCGCGCTGTCTACCTCTCTCTCTCTCTCATCACAGCACAGCTCCAGCTCTAGGCTGTAGAGGGTGGAAGAAGCGAGGTCGAGTCACAGAGGCCTGCAGCAACCGTCTGCGCTGAGCATCGAGGCCGCGCTCTGCAGTCTGCTGTCTGCTCTCCCTCGATAAGCCGGGTTCCAAGCTAGCTCTGCAGAGGTACTTGGTCTTTTCTGATTCTTGCTTCTCTTTCTCCCTCGAATTCTTTCTCTTCTATAATACATACTGCGCAGCTGTTCTTCTTCTCCGTCTTTTTTTTCTTACGAAATCTGATATGATACTTTCACCGTCATCCGTCCATTCTCACCGTGCAATCTCAACTTTACACTTCTTGACAGAAAGGTCCTCTGCTAAAAATTCAACGAAGCATCTGCTCTCCTCTCCTCTCCGCTGTTCTTGCTATATATCGATCGCGATTCCATTACTACGATACATAATAATAACAAAAAGAAAGAACCTTTCCGCGTGTTTGGTTGCTGCTCCTGAGCAGGCAGGTGCTTCTCCCCTCGCGAGTATGTGGGTGTCCACACCACACGCCTATCCTCCTTTTTTTTCCGCTTCTTCTCTGTTTTCTTCCCTCTTAATATATCCATCAAATCACTGTGTTAGCGTGTTATGTTCTTGCACCCCCACTGTTCACATGCCCTGCTTTCCCCCCGATCCGTGTACCCTGTTGTGGGGCCTGCGGATTTATCGTATTCCCGCGTCCTATCTCTTTTTCTTGTTGGAACAGAGCTGCCAGTCATAGCAGATAGTAGATAGAGAACAAGCATAGATTAAGTGACACACCGCTTGCTCCATCTGGGGTCAAACAGAGGCTTTTGTGTGGTGCAAGCAAGATCCTGGACAGGAGACGTCATTGTTTACTGTTTTTTTTCTCCTCCATTGACAGTTGCATAAAGGCTGGCAGCAATTTTTAAGATCATGCTTTGAGTTCCCATGCACGTTCCCCCTGCTTCTTGCAGTGTGAGCTCTGACTGAACACGAAGTGATTGGCGGCTTCTCATCGATCGATGGTTGTGTTGTGCTGGCCATCTGAGCGATGAACCAGTTCGTCCCTGATTGGAGCAACATGGGAGACACCTCCAGGCCGCTCGGGTGAGCACTACTCTGATCCCCCCCTAATTGATGATCCATGGAGACCGTGACGCGGAGAGGGAGGAAGGATAACGAAGATTCTGCTGTGTTCTTGCGTTGGTGCAGCGAAGAAGACGACCTCATCGAGCTGCTATGGTGCAACGGCCATGTCGTCATGCAGAGCCAGAGCCACCGGAAGGTGCCGCCGAGGCCGGAGAAGGCGGCGGCAGTGGCGGCTCCACCAGCCCCCGCGTCCGTGCCGCAGGAAGACGAGGGCGGCCTGTGGTTCCCCTTCGCGCTGGCCGACTCGCTGGACAAGGACATCTTCTCGGAGTTCTTCTGCGAGGCACCGACGCCGGCACCGGCGGCGGCGGATGCGGCGCCGGCGGCCTCTGGTGGTGGAACCGGCACCGAAGCCGGCGGCAAGTCGTGCGGCGGGGACGTCCCAGTCCCAGCAGAGGACGACAGGCGCGGCGGCGGCGGGGCGTGCGCGGTGTCGGCGGGGGACCCGTGCGACCTGATGCCGCCTCCCAAGTCGACGCCCGCGTCCTGCTCCAGGCAGCAGACGACGATGAGCCTGGCCAACGGCGGCGACAATGCCGGAGGGGACCTGCCGGGCCTCGTCCGTGCGGGGGCGGAGGCCGGCGCGTCGTCGATGCTGAGCGCGATCGGGTCCAGCATCTGCGGGAGCAACCAGGTCCTGGTGCAGCGCGCGGCGTGCGCGCCGGGGCGCGCGTCCGCGTCCGGCTCCGGAACCGCCCGCGGCGACGGGTCCGGGTCCGCCGCGCTGCCGTCGGCGGTGGGCAGCGCGAACGCGAACGCCGTGGGCGGCGGCAGGGGCCACGAGGCGTCCTCGTCGGGGCGGTCCAACTACTGCTGCTTCGGCGCCGCCACCACCACAACCACAACCACCACCACGGAGCCCGCGAGCACCAGCAACCGGAGCAGCAAGCGCAAGCGGCTCGACACCGAGGACTCGGAGAGTCCCAGCGAGGTCTCGCCCTTTGAACTTTACGATCAGTGCCTCGTCGATCCGTCTATCACTGTTGTTTAATACTAGCAATAACGGGCCTGGGCCGCCGGCAATGCTACGGTGGTGCAGGACGCGGAGTCGGGGTCCGCCGCGATGTTGGCGCGCAAGCCGCCGCAGAAGATGACGACGGCGCGGAGGAGCCGCGCCGCCGAAGTGCACAACCTGTCGGAGCGGGTGCGTGTGACTCTGACGACGACAACTTGTTGCTAGCTGTTGCCTCGTTGAACAGTCGACGACGGTCTCTGACATGGGTGTTTTTGTTTGGTCCCAACAATGTTGCAGAGGAGACGAGACAGGATAAACGAGAAGATGAGAGCCCTGCAAGAGCTCATACCTCACTGCAACAAGGTTCCTTAGACTGCACTGGACAAGAGCTCTCCCTTTACATATATAGTAAACTAAACAGTATAGTAACAAGAATCTTGTTATTGCATTACGTGAGCAGACGGACAAGGCGTCAATGCTTGACGAGGCGATCGAGTACCTCAAGTCGCTGCAGCTGCAAGTGCAGGTCAGTGAGACCGCGACCACGTCCTTCCTCCTCGCCGTGCAAGTCGATCACTGGCATTAACCGTGGGCAACAGACACGAATACTGCCTACTGGCCACGACCTGCACAGCACGGTTCAGGTTAACCGACCCAAACCAAACGTTTGCCGCGCATGCAGATGATGTGGATGGGCAGCGCCGGCATCGCGGCGCCGCCGGCGGTGATGTTCCCCGGCGTACACCAGTACCTGCCTCGGATGGGCGTCGGGATGGGCGCGGCAGCGGCGGCGGCGCTGCCGTCCATGCCGCGGCTGCCGTTCATGGCCCCGCAACCGGTGGTGCCCAGCGCGCCGGTGAGCGTGGGCCCGGTGCCGGCCTACCGGGGCCACATGCCCGCGGTGGGCATCACGGAGCCGTACGGGCACTACATCGGCGTCAACCACCTGCAGCCGGCGCCGCCGCCACCGCAGGTCCAGGTCCGGCCGCGCGTCCCCTGCTGGCTGCTTCATTTTTTTTTTCTTTTCTACTTTTTGTGTGCTGTGTGGCTGACAAGTCTGGGCAGCACTACGCGCAGGGCGTGAGCTACTACCCGCCGCCGCTGGGGGCGACGGCGAAGGCCGTGCAGCAGGCTGCAGAGCTTCACCACGTGCCGGGGCCCGGCGGCAGCATCATGCCCGCCGGCGCCGCACCCGGAGTGCTGCTCCCGGAGAGCGCGCAAGGCAGAGGGCCAGGTACGGTGCCATGCGCTCCGCCCTTCTCATCCTCCGCTTCAGTTTTTGGGCTACAAATGGGAGCACTACGATGAGATGACAACTGCGGCCCTGTACAAGAATCTACTGTTCGCTTCAGTTTCTACGGGTTTGCATCTCGATCGACGAGTTCGGTTCTTGCCGAATAAAGTTGGGTAGCGTGTAAAGCGAGGGGACAAGTACGATACGGTTTGACTGTTTCAAGCCTTCCATCACTTACCATCGGCATCTCTGCTGTCAACGAAATCGGAGGAGTTAGAGCTGGATTACGTGCCTCAAGGTTTGCCACATGGGCCACATTTAGTGCTAGATCGTTTTGGGGGACCCATGCGCTAGTAAAGAATCCTTTTATTTTTGTGCCTCCTCACGGTCTAAACGATCTTATAAACCAGGGGAAATATTCAAAACTTATAAATTTTTATCAATAATTAGTGAAATTGTTAGAGCATAGAACTTATATCAATAGGTTTGTGTTAAAAATAACTCTAAAATGGTATTGATTTTTTATCCTCTGGCTTTATATTATAAAATAAAATAATGATTAAAAAATAGTTTACATGACTTTTCTTTCTCTAGTTTAATATCATTACTATTTTTAGATGGAGGGTAGATGGGAGTGGCTTTTTGTTTGTAGCTCAAGCTCCTTAGCTCTATGATACACTAACTTTTGTGAGGAACACATGGAAATTGATAAGAGTGATTATGACTGGAATTGAATAGAAAGCAGTGAGAAACATATTTTTAGCTCCTATATCTTCCAGTTTATATGGTGAAGTACTTCTTGACTAATCCACACTAACATATATGTGCAATTGCTGTTTGGCTAGCCGGAAATGATTTTTAATCGATAATCCGCTCCATGGAGCGCTACCAAGTGGCCTCTAATTCTTAGCTCCTGCTCCTTAATCTCTGATGGAGTGATTCTAGTTAGAGAGAGATTAATAAGGTGGGACAGTACGTGTGGAAAGCGATTTAGGTGACATTTGTAACTGGAGTAGTGAAAAGGAGTTATTTCTCCTAGGTTCTAGTGTAAATAAAGAAGTATTTTATTTTGTCAATTCCTTGAAAAAATATGTGAATTTGTTCCTCTTTATTTTTATTGAGCAGCGGTAATTTGCATAAATAAACCTCTTCCACACACCACGTCAAATTCCAATGCCGATTTCTTATTAATCTGACAAACAATAAAAACATAGACACACTCACTCATAAATGCATGGATATAATATCCCCATGTGCGCCTCTAAAAGACCGAGTCCAGATCGAGAGATCTGGAGACTGTCGAAATTGCCACAAAAACACCTTGCTATCGACGAGCACATCGTCTACTATACTAGAAAACAACATTGTTTAATCTTAAAAAAATAAATCTAAAAAATATAAGTATTTGTGTTAGCTCAATGACTTGAACACGAGTAAACAAGTTTCACCATAATTTAAAGAACACCTAACTAGTAACCAGTTAAGCTACACTCAAGTTTGCGATTCAGATTTGCGACCACAACGAAGCCGCTCGTATTAATTGTTGTGCACTTGTGTTATATTCTTTAGGACAAAGTTACATAGCTTTTTAAAAGTAAAAGTCACAGAGCTGCTTACAGAAGAGAGGAGGGGAATGCATATAAGAAAGAAAAAAAAATGATGGGCTAGAAAGGAAACTAGCCTTTTGGAGTTCAGGTTCTGCCCAATCATTGCCAGCACAATGGAGAAGAAGGTTCTGTGCTCCGAACCTTTTGTTTAGTGGAGCAGCAGCACCTAAAGTAAAGTCAGCTCACTTTTCAGTCATTATTAACACAGGGCCCTGAAAAGCCGCCCTGAGAAGTGAACATTGCAGTGAGGTAAGGTAGTACTCCCTAGTCTCTACCCAGTGGCATCGATCTCACGAAAACTACGTAACGTCTGACCATTCTGCCATGCCAATACTGTTAGAATCTATACTGTGTAGGATCGATTCCTAAGTCCTTAGAAAACCAATCCGTAACTGGAAGTGAAATCTTTATGACGAGTACATCTCTTCTACTAAGAGGAATAGGAAAACATACCTTATTGTTGGAGAGTTGTAGTTGCTGTCTTCATATTGTTGTCCTGCAGAGAAACAGCACGCATCGAATCCGAGCTGCCGTTGGTTGTAGCGTTTCCGGACACTCCGACACTTAGGCGATGGGGGCCTCTGGTAGCTAGGGTTTTGGGGCGAGGTACTTGCGTTAGTTTTTCCTGCGACCCCTTAGTCCTATATATATAGCGTCGTGTGCCTGGGGGCTCCAACCGAGGTTAGCGTGGGCCCTCCCGATCAAGGGCCCGATTAAAGGAACGATAGTTGGGTTAAGCCCAATCCAGTCTCTATTGACCGGCTGTAGAGGACACACCCAACAATCTCCCCTTTGTTCTCTACATTCCTTGTACTCAACTTTTCTGGATTCCATCCCTCGACAAGTTTACACATAGAGACCAATGCGTGACAATAACCGATTAAGTATCATCGCACTCATTGACTACAACATGCTCTCCTGCTTCAGAACGAAAAGAGACTTCATTTGGTTGCAATCTGTAGCCCCTTTGATTCAAGATCATAGGTACTCCCTTAAAACCCATGCCGGATGCGTGCTTACTAAACACGCTGGGTAGAAGACCTTTTGTGAGCGGATCCGCTAGCATCTGCTATCTTCTGTTATGCTCATCTTTTATGATTTGATCCTGAATCTACTCCTTAACAACATAATACTAAAAGTCAATGAACTTGGCAGCGCCACTTGACTTGCTGTTATAGGAGTACGGTACCGCTGGCTCATTATCGCAGTAAATTCTCAGTGGTCGCTCTATGCTATCAACCACTCTTAATCCGGGTACAAATTTCTTTATCTTTATTGCCTGCCCATTTGCCTCATGCATGGTTACAAACTCAGTGTGCATTGTCGACGATGCTCTCGCTGTCTGTTTGCAACTTTTATAAGAAATAACTCCCCCAGATATAGTAAATTTATACCTCGAAATAGGGAACTAGATCTTATATTTGTTAGCATGAGGCCATTTTCGTACCTTAGAGGTACATTAGAGCCTTCTTAACTGCTTAACAGTGTTCTATGCTTGGGTTGATCTGATATCTCCCAAGCATCCCGGTAGTAAATTCTAAGTCAGGGCGAATATATATTTGAGCATACAAAATGCTTCTGATAGTAGAAGCATATGATACTGACTTTATCTGATCTTTCTGACACTGAATCTGGGGACACTGATGATTCCCAAACTTATCACCCTTGACTTTTGGCGCAGGCGCGGCCTTACACTGATGCATACTGTACTTCTTTAGTACTTTTCTATGTATGACTTCTGTGAGAGTTCTAATACTTCATTATGTCAATCTCTGTGAAATTCTATTTTAAAACATAAGAGGCTTCTCCTATGTCTTTTTATATCGAAGTTCGAGGAACAAAAACTTTCTGTTTCCGCCAGTAGATCTTTATCACTACTAGCTAAACATATGTCATCGACATACAGAACAAGGAAGATATACTTTATTTTTCCTTAGATTTCGCATAAATGCAATTGTCTTCCTTGTTATCCTCGAAACTAAACTTTCTGATAGTCTGATCAGACTTGACGTACCACTATCTGGAGGAATGTTTTAATCCATAAATGGACCTCCTTAAGTGACATCTCTTGTTTTTCTTTTACTGCTCACAACAAAGCCCTTTGGTTGTGTCATGAACACGTTTTTCTGTTAACTCTCCATTTAGTGATGTTGTCTTTACATCTATCTGATGGAGCTCTAGATCAAAATGAGCAACTAGTGCCATTATGACTCTGAATGAATCTTTTGTTGAAACATGTGAGAAGGTTTCAAGGTAGTCAATGCCTTCTCACTATGTGAACGCCTTGGCCACATGTTCTTGTATCTTTCTATATTCCCTTTGAAGTCACGCTTGGTCTTCTAGACCCACTAATTTGCGCTTCTCATAGCTATTTCATATGTAGTGGGATCACCTTCTGCATCGATGTCCTCACACATATAAAACTCATCGCTTTCTATGTCTACACTTGTGTAAACTCGATAATCATCAGGAGTCGCAGATCGTATAGACCTTTGAGACCTTCATAAACTTGTTTCTAGTTCTGGTTCGTTCTGGGGCTCCTGCATTGGTGCATCACTTGGCGCAACACTACTACTGTCATGTGGACTCTCCTGTGCAACCGACTCAGAAGAGCCAGAATGTGCAGAAGGTGAAGTGACTTGCTCTGTAGTAGTTGCACTTGGTGATACAATATTTGCAGCAGGGGTTTCACCTCGAGTCGTTACAACCGTTGGTGGAACCACAGCGGGTATCGAGAAGTATGGTTCTTCAACCATCGGAATTGGGACATACGTCCTCTTTTCCTGAAGGTCAACCTCTCTGAGTACCTTACTCCCCTTGATCATGTCATCTTGTAGGAAAATGGCATGTCTGGTTTCAGACAAACTTGGTTTGTCTGCCTGGGCAGTAGAATCTGTAACCCTTCGATCTCTCAGGATAGCCAATAAAATGGTAGCTAGTGGTTCTCTCATCTAGCTTTTTCTGCCCAGGATTAAATATTCTAGCTTCTGCTGGACAACCCCATATGTGGAAGTAGTTGAGCGTGAGCTTTCTGCCAGTTCACAACTCATATGGAGTTTTAGCCACTGATTTGCTAGGAACTTTGTTGAGTATTTGCATAGCGGTTTTTAAAACCTCCATCCATAAACCCAATGGTAAGTTAGAGTAACTAAGCATACTCATTACCATGTCCATCAGTGTTCTTCTTACGCCTTTAGGCAACCACATTCTGTTGCGGTTCACCAGGTGTAAAATACTGAGCTACAATACTGTTTTCACTTAGGAACCTCGCGAAAGGATCCTGGGACCTGTCCATACTCAGTATGGTGCCCACAGTACTCCCCCACACGATTTGATATGACAATCTTTGTGTTCAAATCATGTTGTTTTTCTACATCAGCATTGAACTATTTAAACTTGTCTAAATCTTATGATCTGTCCCTTAAAAAAAAGGTAAATAATCGTACCGAGAGTAGTCATTTGTGAAGGTTATGAACAAGTCAAACTGTCCTAACTGGAAAAGGACCACATATATCTATACGAATAATTTCTAACACTCTCGTACTGTGGATGCAATCTCTGCATTGCTCTAAGTCTGTGAAGTCTAGGTGATGGAGAATCCGTCCCTTAACGAGACTTCTTTTCTCCCCCTCGAAATATGGCCCAAACAATAGTGCCATAATTTCGACGAGGTTTCTCCATCACATTGTTTTCTTACTCCTGCCAATGTTGGCTGGTTTGTTTTCTGGTGTATCTAGCACCACTGTGCAAAGATAAATAAAGCATGTCTCGTCAGATGGCGAGACCAACATCTTTATTATCAAAACTGAATAACACACAGTCTCTGTCACCGAAGTGATAGTGGATGTGCTGATTGTCTAATCACGAAACTGAAGTTAAGTGTCTGCTTGCTTTCCGTTAACCACTGTAACTGTTTCAGCCCTCTGGGAGCCTTAGGTTTGTACGGAATTGCATTCTGTAGCATCTATTGCAGGAATTCTGGACACTTTCTATTGTATACCCTGTCTTCTTGCAATAGAGGCAGGTCTCAGGGGAATCTGAGAAACAGTCTGATTGTTGCATATAGAAAACATCGTGATCATGTTTGATCTTATTCTTGAACCTTTCTTAGAGGTATTGTTCTGTTTGAGGATTCTTAGCTTGGAAAGATTGATAGAATCACTTATTTGACTTATCAACCTTTCCTCCTTCTAGACACACTGTGTCGTGAATTTATCTATATAGCACTTGTCCATTTAGACATGTGTTTTACTGATCATGAAATGTCTCATATTCTGGAATAGCACCCTCAATAGGATCCTGGATGAGACTCTTATTGTGATCAAGTACATTACACTTGGATCTTTTTCAGTTGACCTTATAGATGCTGTATTGCGCCATCTTAAGGTCATTCTAAGGTGAGCCTACTGTAGGCTTAGTGGGTTTCTTAAGCCACAGTGAGGAATCTATTTCATTCACTGTAGTTATCATTTCAATCTTTGCCCGCCATAAGTGACAATAAATACCACATAGCGGTTTAATCTACCTTATCTCACCAACTAGTAGGCCAATATGTGCACTTTTGCAAAGTAAAACAGAAAATATTTAGGACATCTGAAGTAAATACTGAAACATAGAACTTGCATGAATTAAATATTCGACGTTGGTCAAATAATAACCATGTCCGATCTATAAAATTTCTTGTTCTAAAGTTCTAAACCATCGTTGGATGATCTAGAAAACTTAATTCTTGTATAAAATGTGGCAACAATATTCGACGTTGGTCAAAATATTCAATCACCACAAAAAAATCTGAATTTCTATGCACTTAAAGAGAATTAATCCACGTAGGCTTCATAATAAACAATAGTGCATAGAAAAACAAATAATAAACTTGTTCTAAAATTCTAAAACCATCGTTTGATGATCTAGAATATGTATACTTCTGTTCAAAAATGTGGTAACAATATCTAACGTTGGTTAGAATATTCAATTACCGCAAATTTTCTGAATTCTATGCAATTTAAACAATAAATTAATCCACGTTGGTTTCATAATCAAACTGGAAAAATTGCATAAAATACTGAAAAATACCAAAGTACGCAGCGGAATAATATATAGTCCAAAAATATCTCTGTAATTTTCTTCATAAAAAAAATCTACAATTTCCTGTATTTTCTTTACTATTTAACTGATTTTTTTTCTGTTCACTAATTCCAGGAAATAAATAAAATAATTAAAATTCGCTGGAAAAAGTAAGGCCGTTATGGCCTGAAAACGGCCTTTCGGCCTGGTCACTGGCGACCCAAATCAGCCTCTAGGGGAGGGCAGTGTGCGTCCAAGCCGCAACCTGGGCCTGGGCTGCGCATTCAGCCCATGCGGCGTGGCTGCGGGAGGGCGCTCGCTGGCCTCAACGTGGGCCTGGGTCGCCAATTTGGCCCAGCCGCACGGACGCCTCTTTCCCTATCTTTCTGCGCGCCGTAGGATGAGATCCTACCGTCCAAATTTAGTTGCATACTGTCGCAGTTTCTATTTAAGGCTGAAAAATCGGAGAAGGATTCAAACCCTAATTATTTCTCTTCCTCTCCCAGCCGCACAACACATCCGGCCGCCACGGGGCCATGGCCGACCGTGCCCTGCTGCTTTGGCCGTCAGCCAAAATCCGGCCGCCGCCGTTCTACACTCCCTCTCTGTTTCTTGCCTCGGCCAAAACATCTATTGGCAAACGGCTTGGCAAACAGCTCTCTGCTGGCTTCTTGCCTCAGCCAAATGAAGCTCCTATGCCTCACGACCTCTCTCTCTGTTTTCTTGGTGCTGTTTTTCTTCTAGCCGCATGAAGCCGTGGCCAGTTGCTCTACTCTCACTTTTTTTTTCTCCCTACTGTTGGCCGCATGCAGCCTCGACTGATTTCTGTTTTTCTCAATCTCTCTTTCTAGCAGCTGGCTGCTATTTAATCTTCTCTGTTTTCTTTCCCAACCGCGCAGCTCACGCTCTGGGTTATGCCGAGGCGAGCAGCGCGGTTCTCCCTGCTGGCGGCTAAGCTCCCACTTGGTCAAGCTCACTGTTGAAGCTCATGGTTCCCTCTGTCTTTACCGCCGGTCAACGCGTCCTCTAGGGAGGGCGCGTCGCCTTCGGTGGAGCACCGAAGGTGATCTGAATGGCGCGAGATAAAACCCGGTCATCTGGCCCTTTCTCTATGAGTTCTATACACCCGGATCTAGTCCTTTTTTTTTCGATTCCCATACTGTGTGTATGACTGTATGAAATGGATCTTATGTATGTTTTTGGGATCGAGTTTTGAGTTGAAAAAAAAAACACGTAGATCTGGGTATCCCCGATGACATATCTGTTTTTCTATTGACAGATTTAATCCTGGGACGATTTGTGGAAACTAGGGTCACGAACCCTAATGCGTTCTATCTCTATTTCTTTTTGATCTTGTGTTTTGGTCGTGGATTTAAAATCCCGAACCCTTTGAGGTCTCTGTTGTCTCGATCTGGTAACTAGTGTTAGGTAAGAAAACCCTAACCCTAGACCGTCGATGAACTATTACTCTGGCATGGGTATGGCCGAGACCCTGTCTCTTTACATTGGCCTAAGACCCAAGAACTCGGGTTAGGTTAAACTCTAACCCAAGAGTAACTACCTTTTCTCTGGATTTAATCTTTCTGTTCTTGGGTGATGAACAATGATTAAAAAAAAAATGAGTTCAATCATATTGATCTGAGATCTTTCTGTGATCTCATAAAATCGAATGTGGATTAGGAGATCTAGGTTCTTAGGACGCCTTTGATACCATTGTTAGAATCTATACTGTGTAGGATCGATTCCTAAGTCCTTAGAAAACCAATCCGTAACTGGAAGTGAAATCTTTATGACGAGTACATCTCTTCTACTAAGAGGAATAGGAAAACATACCTTATTGTTGGAGAGTTGTAGTTGCTGTCTTCATATTGTTGTCCTGCAGAGAAACAGCACGCATCGAATCCGAGCTGCCGTTGGTTGTAGCGTTTCCGGACACTCCGACACTTAGGCGATGGGGGCCTCTGGTAGCTAGGGTTTTGGGGCGAGGTACTTGCGTTAGTTTTTCCTGCGACCCCTTAGTCCTATATATATAGCGTCGTGTGCCTGGGGGCTCCAACCGAGGTTAGCGTGGGCCCTCCCGATCAAGGGCCCGATTAAAGGAACGATAGTTGGGTTAAGCCCAATCCAGTCTCTATTGACCGGCTGTAGAGGACACACCCAACAAATACAATTCCGGCGATGACGAAAAGAAGAAGAAAATAAAATTCTGATTCAATTCGACGAGATAAGGCTGCGATGTTACAGTAGGGTCCCTTCCACACTTTGTTCCACACGCTTGAAGAAAAATATAGCTCGACCGGGTGCTTCAAGAATATGTTTTTTTAGATATATACTACGTATATGCCAAAGTTAGGTCGTCGTCGTTCTACTTTAGAATTGGTCGCCTGGAACGTCAGTCGTGTCTTTGCATGGTACCTAGCTTATCGTACCTATCAATTGGTGCATATATCTTTTTTTTACGTCCACACGTGTCTATGGATGACGATTCCTTCTTCTTCTTCTTTGCAGGGTGACTAACGACCAAAAAGGACGTATCACATGGCTGGGCCGATGTTTAATCTGACAAGTATGGAAGAAAAGAAAAGAAAATGGACTGCACAGAAGGCAAAGACGATGAAATAACAGGGGGAGCATTTTTCTTTAGCAGCCCCATTTATTAGGGATGTGCAAAGATTTAGCAAGGGATTGATCTCTTAACAGATTGTACTTAGCAATTAGCATGACCTTTTTTAGTTGGAAACATGCTAGCTATAGTTTTTAAGGAATGTTTAGATCCACCCTACTAAAGTTTTAGTCCCTGTCACATCGAATGTTTGAATGATAATTTAATTACGAGTATTAATTATAGTCTAGGCAGCTACTACTATTGTCCAGGTATCACACGCTTCTCCCAACCTCAGAAAGGACTCCAAGCAGAGCTACTGAGTGTTTCTTCAAAGTACAGTCACATGGATGGTGACGTGCTGAATACAGTCCAACAACCACCGAAACTACAGACTACTGAGTGTTTCTTCCTCGTGTTCCCAGGGGACATCAACCAAAAAGGGAATCGGCGACCCAGTGCTCTGCCATTCTTCAGCTCCATTGCCTCCCTGCAAGGTTTGTCGATAGTTAGCGGGAAAAGCAACCAAATAGACAACAACACAGTGCTAGTTACAGCAGTCCTTCTGCAGTAAGTAACTGGAATCGAACATAAGAAGCGATAGGTCTCTTTTACCAATACAATTTCTCGAGCTCGTCACACATAGGGTCCAGCTCTAAGCCTTCAGAGAGAGTGTCACAAGCCTTTTCATACTCCTATGGAATACGATTTGAAAGCGCGTGACCAGTTAAAGTACACGGGAGATTAAAGAGATCAAGTGTCAAATCCATTACGCGCTACTAGAGCTAGACCGTGGGTTTTCTGTCGCACCTTGAGAAGCATCAGAGCTTGTCCATGCCGGTAGTAGCCCTTTGCCCACTTTGGACGGAGCATCTTGCATCTAGCTGCATCTTGCAAAGCCCTTTTCCCATCACCTGCGTGGAGCCAGCAAAGACTCCTGCTCGAGAATAATCCAGCATCGTAAGGATCTACCTTCACTGCCTGCGGTAATAAGATAAAGTGTTTCAGTTAGTATATCACTGTTGCCACATTCCAGATGTTTCGCATACAGAATCTCCTTGAAAATAGACGCAAGAGGCCATCCAGGGTATCAGTATCACTCAACTTCCTCCTCACGACCCCAACCCCAACTTAACTCAAAGGATTCCATCACTAACAGTACCAAACCAAAAGGCCTATCCAAGCTAAATTAATTGCTGCTGGTTTTCATATCAGAATGTTTTACTAGTACATACTAATAGACCATGAAATATGGAAGGAAACAAATGCAACCAGTTCGACCATGTTTTTGCAAACCTAAGTGTACGTGTTGCAGGTGTGTGGCCCCATTTGTTTCTTAATATAAAGATACACAACTCTTGTTCGTGTTTGAGAAAAATAAACATGTTTTGCAAACAAATGCAGGTGGTGTTCAAATCAGCTGCTGTGCCTCAGGCTGCGGCTGCGGCTGCACAGTGCTAGTATATGTGTGTGCAGCTTTAACAAAAGCTGCAGCCACAGCCTTCGCTTTATCACAAGCAAATAGGGTCGCAATTTCTAGAGACATATTTTGGTGTTTGCCATGTATCAGGACATAGGTTACTCATAATTTAAAATATGCTGGTGATTAACAAATAAATGATATTTTAGGGACCTAGTTTTTTTTAAATGTAGGTCTAATACAATTACGAAAATCAATTTACAAAAGAGAAAAAAAATCATAAAATTGAATAGTCATACCCTACCATAACTTGCACACATCTTGTTCTACCATCAAAATAAAGTTAATGAACGGATATCATTATTTCCAAGCAGCATTAACTTGACCAAGTGTTCCCTGTCTTTCTTAAGAGAGAGGAATGAACATCTTTAGGGCTTGTTTGGGAGCAAGTGTAATGAAGGGAATTGAAAAGATCAAAATCTCTTACTATTCAATTGATTTTGGTCCCCTCGATCCCCTTCATTACTTTAGTCCCAAACGAGCCCTTACTCCTTTAGGAAAGGACCTGTGAGCATCAGGTTCAAGCCGGGCACAGCCTCTCGAATAGAGACGGTTAAACAAAGAAGTGTGTAATCTATATTTGGGAGGAGATCATCTATATTTGGAGATGTGTCTCCTGTGTACCGTGCACCATTGATCACGGTTGTAAGCTTCCATGTATACAATCCTCTATATAAAGAGAGAGCCTAGTCCGTAGAGGGATTTCAGCGCCAATCATTTCAACATGGTATCAGAGCCGATAATTCGATCATGTCTATAAACTCTTCATCCTCCTCCACCACCTCCGCCACCAATTTCAGCCTCTCCTCTAGCGCTATGTCTGCGTTTTCACCTATCCCGATCCATCATGCTGTCACCATTAGGCTCAACAAGAACAACTACACGTTGTGGCGCGCCCAGCTGCTCCCGTACCTTCGGACCACTGCTGCGGGCGCCGAGCCCGTGCCTAACCCCGCCTATGGCGCGTGGTATGATCAAGATCAGCAGCTTCTCAGTGGTCTTCTTTCCTCCATGACTGAAGACATTCTCCAAGATGTTGTGGAGGCCACCACCTCTCAAGAGGCTTGGGATATCCTCAAGCGGATGTTCTCCTCTGCTATCCGCGCACGTGCTGTCCAAGTGCGCGTTGATTTGGCCACCACAAAGAAGCGCGATCTCTCTGCTGCCGATTATTTTCGCAAGATCAAAAGTCTCGCTGCCGAATTGGCTGCCGCTGATGCGCCTCTTCGTACTGACGAGATCATTGCATACCTCCTGGCTGGCTTGCCTTCGTATTACGATCCGTTTGTTACTTCGATCACCATGAAGACCGAGTCCCTCACGCTCGATGATTTCTACGCCCATCTCCTGGCCTTTGAGGCGCGTCAGCAGCAGTCTCAGGCGGAGACGCGTCTCAACATTGGCGCGCAAGCCAACTTCGCTGGCCGTGGTGGTCCACAGCGTGGTCGCGGCCGGGGGACTCCACCTGCTGGTCGTGGTGCGCGTGGCCGAGGTGGGCCGCCGTTCCAGGGCCGTGGCCGTGGTCCTTCTTCCTCGACATCCAATCGCCCACAGTGTCAGATATGCGGACGTACGGGCCACACTGCCATCAAGTGTTGGTACCGTATGGATGAGTCATACCAGGAGGAACATCCATCTGCTGCAGTGGCTACAACTTCATACCAGGTTGATCCCAATTGGTATACTGACACAGGGGCTACCGATCACATAACAAGTGATCTGGATCGACTAGCTCTCCGTGAACAGTATCATGGTGGAGAAACAGTACAAGTCGGCAATGGGACAGGTTTGGAAATTATGCATATTGGTTCATGTTCTTTTAATACTGCTACACGTCCTCTTGCTCTAAAAAATGTTCTCCACGTTCCTCATATATCCAAACATCTCTTGTCAGTACATAAATTAGCTCGTGACAATAACATATACTTTGAATTTCACCCATATTATTTTCTTATAAAGGACAAGGTCACGCAGCAAGTTCTTCTGGAAGGCAGGTGTGAGTCCGGCCTTTATCCCATCAAGCCCTCCGATGTTGAGTTTCTCAAACAAGCTCTAATAAGTGTCAAGGCGTCCTCGAGTCAGTGGCATGCTCGGTTTGGCCACCCCTCCACCCCAGTCGTGCGGTCTATTTTGACCTTGAATAAACTCCCTTATGTCAAGGAGTCGAGTCTCTCAGTTTGTAATGCATGTCAATTAGGCAAAAGTCATCAACTACCTTATAGTTCTGCTATTCATCGTTCTACTGCTCCGTTGCAGCTTATTTTTTCTGATGTTTGGGGCCCTGCTCCCATATCTGTTGGTGGTTACAAGTACTATATAAGTTTTATTGATGACTTTACTAAATTTACGTGGATATATTTGATGCATGATAGAACAGAGGCTCAACACATCTTCTTACAATTCCAAGCTCATGTTGAACGTCTCCTTGACACTAAAATTAAGTGTGTCCAATCTGACTGGGGGGGAGAGTACCAGAAACTTCATAACCAATTTTTTAGATCCATTGGTATAGCTCATCATGTGTCGTGTCCTCATACACACCAACAAAATGGGTCAGCAGAACGCAAGCACCGCCACATTGTTGAAACGGGTCTTGCCCTCCTTGCTCATGCATCAGTCCCAATTAAATTTTGGGATGAAGCTTTTCTCACTGCCACATATCTAATTAATAGAATGCCTACTCGGGTCATTGATAATATGTGCCCACTAGAACGTCTCCTCAAAACTCCACCAAATTATTCCATGCTCCGTATATTTGGCTGTGCTTGTTGGCCCAATTTGAGACCTTATAACAAACACAAACTCTCTTTCCGATCTAAAGCTTGTGTGTTCTTGGGTTACAGTGGGCTTCATAAGGGGTACAAGTGCCTTGACACAGACTCCGGACGCGTTTATATCTCTCGCGATGTCATATTCGATGAAACAAGTTTTCCCTTTGCTAACTGTCCTTCATCCAGCGTTGCACCTGACCAGGATAGTAGCAGTTTTAATTTGAACTATAACCATATGCATATATTTCCTGCTAACTCTGTTCACGCAGCAACACAACATGTAGCAGTTGCGCCGGGTGCGGCGCATGACGCAGGGCTGCCTGTTTCCATACAGCAGCGCACCCCGGGCTCCCTGGCAACTCCCACACGACAACCTGCAGCGTCGACAACTCACGCGGTGTCGACACCTTCCATGCCACAACCTGCGGCGTCGTCTGATCCCGTGTCCCCTGCGGGTACTGGGGCTGCGATGGAGATATCGCCTACCAGCCCCTCATCATCACCTAGTGTACTGGCTGCTGCTGCGGACCAATCAGCAACACCTGAAGCAGCTCCTCCCACCCATGCGTACAGAACACGCTTGAGTCACAATCTCAGGCAACCAAAAATTCGTACTGACGGTACAGTTACTTATACTGCTGTCAAGTCTTCTAATGCAGAGCCTACATCACATGTGGCTGCTATGGAACATCCACTTTGGCGCTCTGCAATGCATGAAGAATTTCAAGCTCTTGTCAAGAACAAGACGTGGCATTTGATTCCTCCACAACCTGGCCTTAATATTATTGATTGCAAGTGGATTTTCAAACTCAAGCACAAAGCTGATGGGTCCATTGATCGCTATAAAGCTCGATTGGTAGCCAAGGGTTTCAAGCAACAATATGGAGTTGATTATGATGATACATTCAGCCCGGTAGTCAAACCAACAACTATTCGGGTCTTATTATCTCTTGCAGTCTCTCGTGGTTGGTCTCTTCGCCAGATTGATATACAGAATGCCTTTTTACATGGCCACCTTCACGAAGATGTCTATATGAAGCAGCCACCTGGTTTTGTGGACTCGGCTCATCCGACATATATTTGCAAGTTAGACAAGTCATTATATGGCCTCAAGCAAGCCCCTCGTGCATGGTTTTCTCGGCTTAGCAACAAATTATTACAATTGGGATTTCAAGCTTCAAAGGCTGATGTCTCTCTGTTCATCTTCAACAAAGGTGGTGTTCAGATGTACATTCTCATTTATGTGGATGATATTATTATTATGAGCTCCTCCACATCAGCCACAGATCGTCTCATCAATCAACTTAAGACGGAGTTTGCGGTCAAGGATCTTGGCACTCTTGGATACTTTCTTGGCATTGAGGTCCATCACACATCCACTGGTCTGGTATTGACACAACACAAATACATTCAAGACTTGTTGCAGCGCACCAACATGACTTCTTGCAATGGTGTTCCGACCCCTATGCTTCCTAGTGACAAGCTGCTGTTAAAAAGTGGTGATCCTCTCTCAGCCGAAGACACTACACGCTACCGTAGTGTTGTTGGGGCCCTTCAATATCTCTCCTTGACACGACCAGATATATCATTCTCTGTCAATCGGGTTTGTCAATTTCTGTCCGCCCCTACGTCTCTTCATTGGGCGGCTGTGAAACGCATCTTGCGTTATCTTCACTCCACGTTGGATTTGGGGCTGTGCATCACCAAATCTGGGTCCTCTCTACTCAGTGCATTCTCGGATGCCGATTGGGCCGGGAATCCCGATGACAGGCGCAGCACCGGTGGCTATGCCATCTTCTTTGGTGGCAATCTTGTTTCTTGGAGCTCTCGCAAGCAACCCACTGTTTCTCGCTCAAGCACCGAAGCGGAATACAAAGCTGTCGCCAATACTACTGCCGAGGTAATATGGATACAGGTGCTACTTCGGGAACTTGGAATTTCTGAGCTTCGACCACCCTCTCTTTGGTGTGATAATATTGGTGCCACTTACCTATCTGCCAACCCCATCTTTCATCGCCGCACGAAGCATGTGGAGGTTGATTACCACTTTGTTCGTGAACGTGTTGCATCAAGACAGCTTGACGTTCGATTCATATCATCCAAAGACCAGGTTGCCGACATTATGACAAAGCCTTTGCCGATTACTCCATATTGCAACTTGCGGCGCAATCTGAACCTGGTGTCCCACCGTCCAGATTGAGGGGGGGTGTTAAACAAAGAAGTGTGTAATCTATATTTGGGAGGAGATCATCTATATTTGGAGATGTGTCTCCTGTGTACCGTGCACCATTGATCACGGTTGTAAGCTTCCATGTATACAATCCTCTATATAAAGAGAGAGCCTGGTCCGTAGAGGGATTTCAGCGCCAATCATTTCAACAGAGACTACCAACCGAGCTATTGCTTGATTTTTTTTACTCTCAAGCGTTATAGGAAGTCCATAGTGTTACTCATTTGTTACTGAAAGTTCTAGGTAATAAAAGTTTGCAATCATGTTAAGATGTTCGCAAAGGGGATGAGGACACTAATCATTCGAAATTAAACATTTTTTAATTTTCACCATGCTGATGTCAATGCATTTTAATGCAACATACCTGTGTGTAGAATGCTGAGGAATTTATATAATCTTGCTTTTTAAATGCATCGCCGCCCTGTCTTTTCAGATCAGACTTTCTCGTTTCAACAAAATTATCATCCTAAACGTTTTAAAACAATTTGAATCAGAAAATTCGAGCATATTATAAGCAAACGTGCAGCCTAGAAAAGGATTTAAAAGATTCTCAGAAATCCTCGTATGTATGAGGTGTATAAAAACTAGGCATATGTCAGCGATCCCGAGATATCTGTATCCAGACTTGGTGATGGCAAACACATGCTAACGACATTGAGATTTAATGGTTGAACAGATATGGGCTTCGTTTTCTACATTTTTTTTTTCAAAAACCTTAACTGGCAACCACTGATCTTTACAAATTTTCGTGGAAAACAGGCAGCTGATACCAGTCCAGATGTAAAGTTCTTCCCATGACCAGTTTCTGTAATTTCAATGAAAAATAACTGTAAATTAACACTGTACATGACTAGTAAAATAGCATGTCTGTCCCAAAGTTTACTAGTACCTTTTTGTAACTGAAATTAATCAGTGCATGACAATTAAACGTGGAAATTAGTTCATTACTGAAATAGCCTATTTCTAAAGAATTTAAATAAAATCTCTTCAATAAAATCTCGGAAATTGAATTGGTTACCTGTTCTCTTCAATAAAATCAAACTTATGAACGATCCAGCAATACAAGGTATTGACGAAAGAATTTAAATTAAACAAGTTTTTTCTAGAAGAAATCAAGCTTTGGCATCAAATGCAAAAGTGCAGGCACACTAGCATTTGGCATCTCTGGGAATGCTTACAGAGAAAAGGATCAAGCAGAAGTTACCTTTTGGTTTCTTTTCAACTTGACAACTTCAAAACAAAATTATTTGCACAGCCAAGTATTTGTGGCAGTGGCATACCTCTTGTTGCTTTCTTTCTAGTTCCATATGATTGATTATTCCATCAACGCTCCAGTTTGTCACAGTTGGAATTGGGGAAGTGAAAGGAAACAGAATCTCAACATCTTCCCTTGTACCATACACAGCAGCCAACTCTATTGGAAATCTACCACACTGTTGAGAGCATCACAAATAAAGTATTTAATATATAAGAAAGGACAGGAGGACACTTCCAAAAAAATATACCAATTTCAGGATAATTATGCTCTCCAAGAGGTTTAATGAAACAATGTAATACTAATACCACAAAATAGATGCCTAATAAAATCACTTGTTCATATTTTGATGAGTAATTATAGTCTACCCCAAACTTCCTTGATCACAAAGCAACAAAATGGGCAAATAGATCCAGACCAACAAACTGTGCATGGCAAGGGGTGGGACAGGCAAAGTTTCAAAAGCTTGTTCATATTTCGATGATACTTTTGTTGGAATTTGGCCCACTTGTGTGTGGCCCAATTCAAATAAGATAGCCAAGGTTTCACGTGTTTCACGTTTTTTCGCAATATTATCGCGTGACTAGTGACTTGCGAGGATGCGTGATCGCGCCGTGACGTGTTATAAACAACAGTTTATTTTTTCCTTTTGTTTATTTGGTTATCAAATATCACACCTTAACTGCCACGTCAACCGGGAGTAATGGGCGCGCACGTTACTGCGAGATCTCCGATGGGGCGATTTCTGGAATTTAGCAAATCGAATCGTTATCTAGTCAAGGCTGGCCCTCTATTTAGCTGAGGCGTCCGATAAACCAGGTGCAAACGCAAAACAGAACCGCCTTGTCTTCTCCATCTCTGTCTCTGCGCTGCCGCTTCTCTGCCCTACCGTCCCCGTGTCTGCCATGCAGCAGATCAAGAGAGAGCGGTGTATCCGAACCGACACCGACGATTTGACAACCTGCACAGGTGCCGGCGAATCAGGTTTCCGGGAAGTGCTTCGCGCGCGTCCGCTCGTGTTCATCACCATCACTCGCGGAAAACACTTCTAGATCTGTTATGTTCTAACGTCATAGTGCCAATAGATCTAGGTTTTACGTTTTAAACTGCATTTTCAAATTAATTTTAGGCCCTTTGAATTTTACAACAACTTTTACTAGTTTTACCACACAATAGACCACATGCATCCAAACAATAGATCAGACTTTTATATCTAAATATAGACCTTTGGAGGACGAAGGCCCCCAACAGTAGTCCCTCGCAGTATTAATTTGTTTTAGGATAACGAATTCAGACTGCGACATGGACGAAAGCCTTAAGCCGAAGGTCCAAAAAAACATCTTCCTTTTGCTAGAATAGCAACAGTCAATGACAGTCGAGACCCTCCAATTTAGAACGCGCCGAGCATATAAATAAGAACTCACCCTGACCACATTTGGTAAGCTGTTTTTGCCACTTGCTTTGTTTGCTCAATTTTATAGCTCTTGCTCACCAACGCTTATTTAGTTTCTCAAGTTTTCTAAGCTTCGGTTTGGAGGATACATTTTCGCCATTTCCGAAGAAAAGATGTCTCAAGACAAGAAGACAGTTGCTGAGACGAAACTAACCGAAGAGGAGAAGCTCCTTGAGGAAAAGACTGCAGGATTTGTTGAGTCAATAGCAAAAACAAATACAGAGAAGATTACTAAAGAGAAACTGGAAGGCTTGTCTGAAGATACTGATGATAGCGACAGTTATGATGTGGAGAGTGGAGGCGAAGACTCTGAAGATCGGCCCTGGCGACCAAGTCATGCAGTTTTCGGGAAATCAACTATCAAACAAAGTCATCTTGATAATATGAGAGGAAGGTATTTTCGAGATATGTCTATTGTGAGGGCTGACGTAGACAGGGCCGTTCCTGCTCCCGAAGAAAACGAAGTTGTGATCTTCCGAAGCTTTTTCAAAGCTGGACTTCGGTTCCCGTTGAGCAGATTTGTGGTTGAAGTTTTAAAGACATACCAGATTTTCCTTCACCAGATCACTCCCGAAGCAGTTATTAGAATGGGGATCTTTGTCTGGGCTGTGAGAAGTCAAGGTTTAGAGCCAAGTGCAAGATGTTTTTGCAGTATGCATGAACTTTTGTATGAGACGAAGGCCTGGGGTAAAGAACAATATCATAACAATTTTGGTTGCTATAGCTTCGTTGCTCGCTCTGGCGCAAGCTACCCAGTGCCAACGTTTCAGAATAGATGGTCCGGGGCCTGGATGGAAGAGTGGTTTTATGTGAAAAATGATTTGAAGGCGAGAGAAGACATTAAAGAGATCATCATGCGCCCCATTTGGTCCCGCTTCGGCCTCCGAAAGCCGAAGGTAGATATTGATGTGGCAGCCAAAGCATGTCGAAGGGCCTTCAACAGAGTTTGCTCTTTTATTGGGACAAGAGACTTACTTCAAGAACATATAGCCTACAAGATATGGCCACTTATAGACAACTGGGAAATGCCGAAAGAGACCATCACTAATCCTAGCGAAGGCGGCCTGGTTCGATTGAAATACACCTTCAGGTTTGGGGACAAGTTTGTCGAACCAGATGATGACTGGCTGAAGTGTATTGAAAATACTAGCGATGAGTTACTTGTAGCATATTCCAAGTCCGAAGATAATGCACTATCTGCGGCCTTCGGAAGCCGAAAAAAGAAAAGATTAAACAGGGTTTTTGATGCTATTGGATTTGTGTACCCTGACTATCGCTACCCGCCATGGGGGCAGAAAAGAAAGGGTGCAACTTCTGGAAAGGTTGTGGCTTCGGCTGCTCCAAGCGAGCCTGCGCCGAAGAGTAAAAAGTTGAAGGTCCTTACCCACTGGCTGCGTTATATTGAACCGGCCGTGGTACCTGAGCTTGGCGAGAAGATTTCTTCAGCTGCTGAAACAAAGGAGCTCATTCCTCCTACGCAGAAAACTGAAGAACCGGCTACCATGCCGAAGGCACCTTCAGCCGAGCAAGCTGAGGCAAAGACTGGTAAAGATAAGGCCGAAGAGCCAAAAACTGAAAAAATGTTAGGAATTTTAAGCCCTTCGGCGGAAGTAACAGTGCCGAAGATACAAAAAGATCTTGCGGCAACTCCCAAAAGAAAAAGAATGGCAAATGTACTAGATGTGCTAGAATCAGTAAAGGCTTCAAGCTCTACTCCTTCAGGGAAAATTGTCGAGGCTTCGAAAATACACATCGAAGCCAAAACAAAACCGGCCGAAGTTGAAACTGCTGTGAGCCAGGCTAGTGCCGAAGCTGGGCCTTCAGAGCCTGCTGAGAAAAAACCCTCGGAAATTGAAGAGAAGGCAGCAGAGGAAGAGACTATAGAACAGACTTTGCCCCGAAGCTTTAAAAGAAAGTATTGAATATATCATCTGTCATGCTTCGAGAAAAGACTCTCTAAAGAAGAAGAACGAGAAGCTCAACACTATGCCCAGAAGCTAAAATATCCGAAGGGGGCATTAGTGTTTAACGGCAGCGGAGAAGAAGATTTTTTGTACTGTCTCCCGGTTAGCAAAGAGATATCTGTTTGCCGGGAGATGGGTAGAAGCTTCGGGTTCCCAACGTTAGAAGATGGCCTCTCAGTACTATCGAATGATGAATTGGCCGACAGTGTGGCATATAATAGTATAAAGGTGCGAAAATCAATTTTTGTATTTAAAAACGAATTATTTCACTTGTTTATACTTTAACACTATACTCCTTTTGCAGGGCTTGATCCTTAGCAATGCCCTCAGGGCACAGAAAAATATCGAAGATGAAGGGTGCACAATGGCTCTGAACAACCTTCGTTTAGAGGTGATTGAACTAAGATACGAAGACCTTGAAAAGGATAAAATATTAATTTCATTAGTAAACAAGATAAAAGAAGACAAAGCTAGGTCCAAAGTTCAAGCTAAGGCCCAGAAAAGTGAAATTGAAGACCTTCGAAAACAGTTAGCCGAGGCTAAATTAAAATGCGTTGTTGCCGAAGCTGATCGAGATGCCAGCGAATACTGGAAAAATTATTTTGAAAAAACAGTTGCAGAGCTTCGCGCATCCAAAGAAAAATGTTTTGAAAAATCTATGGAGTGTGTGAAAAAGATAAAGACTAACTTCGCCAACGTGGGCGCCTACTCAAATGAAGACAACTTCATACGGGGCGACCCTGAGGGCGTCATCGAGTGGATCATTAGTGAAGTCGAAGCTTTTGAGGAGATTTTGAGTGACCGTGGGGACGTCTGCGCATTCTCTGGCGCGAGAGAGTTGCAGCCATCCTGGAGAAGGGGGGTTGCGAACATGTTAAAACCTTGGCCCAGGCCGAAGCTGCCTTTTCTGTTGACGACACGAAGGACCCTTCGGCCGAAGCAAGTTTATTGGGCGACAAATTTTTTACTGATATCTGGGAAAATGGCGGCCGAGGGATGGCTCATGAAATAATGAAGAAGAGCGAAAAAGATATTCATGACGTTCAAGAAACAACAAAAGAAGCTGAAAAAGCTACGAAACTCGAAAGACGGATAGATATTACTTAATGGCTTTTAGTTTTGTTGTTTATTTTGTGACTTCGAACTAATTTATGTCTTCTACCGTAGCTGAACTATCTCCTCCCCCAGAGCCATTTGACCCACTGGCCGACCTAGAGACAAAGAAAGTAATAGAAATTATTAATATGGCCGAAGCTATTGTAGACGAAGTTGTTACCAAACTGCTAACCGAAGCTGCAGAAAAAGTTCTGAAGGAAGAAGAGTAGCTATTGTAAAAACATTTCTAGAATATTAATGTAACATTTGCTGAACTAAGTTTGTAATATTTTATGTTTACAATTTTGAATCTAATATGTAAGTTGTTTGTAATTTAATTCTTTGCGAGACATGAAATTTTACATACATACCATTTTTGAGCTTTCGGTGAAAAAACACCTTCCCTTCTTTTCATGCTTCATAAAGAACTTTTTATGCCTCGTAAGAACATCCACACTTCGTAAAAACATCAATGCTTCGTAAACAACAGGTCCCTTCTTACACATCGGAAATTGATGAAGCTGTAATCGTCAGTTCACTTTGTGCCTTAGCACTTTTTCATTTCTGTAAAGCATTCTCCGAAGATCGGCTTCGTTTCCAACTCATGTCATTGATATGATATGAAGTATAATGTGATGCTATGTGATATGATGCGATGACATGATGCAAGGAATGATGCTAATGCCGAAGATACAACCTGTGTGTTTCTTTAGGAACGATCAAAATCTTTTTGCCGTTTATTTTTCGGCTTTACCGCTTATTTTTCGGTGTAAGTTCTGCATCCCCTTAGGAACGTCTTTTAAACTTCTTCGCCTTCTATTTCGGCGGTATTCGAGTTGACTTTTCGTGCTTCGCCTTATATTTCGGCGATATTCGCGTTGACTTTTCGCGCTTCGCCTTATATTTCGATGGTATTTGGCTCTGCATTCCTTTTGTAACGACTTTTGAGCAGAAAACTTACACTGCGCTCCCTTAGGAACGACTTTTTGTAGCTTCGGCAACTTACACTGCGCTCCTTAGGAACAACTTTTTGTAGCTTCGGTGAGACTTGCAATGCGATTTTTAACTCTGCATTCCCTTAAGAACGACTTTTGAACTTCAGTATTCAACATTTTTTAAGCTTCGTGAGTCTGTGGAGAAGATATATTTCACTATGACAAGAACGAAGCTATTACAAGAAATTAAAAATGGTAAGGAACTGAGTTTACATCGATTGTTCCTTATTAAAAAGAAAATAACAATGAATATAAAAATGCTTCGGAGGTAGGATATCTCTTAATAGATGTATTTTGATTCCGGCACAGTACTGTTAACTGTACGGGCTTCGGATTCCTCCCTGAAATCTCGCTGCTTATGAATCTGCTGGCTCCCTTCTGGTTGCTGACCTCATGAATAAGCAGGTTGTAGTAGTGATGGAGGTGGAAGCTGTAGCCAAGGAGCATGTGGCTGATTACCCACATATTCTGGTATGTAGGGTGAATGACACGAAGCAGTGTACAGGACCTGCTTCGGTTGACTTTGCCTAGCTTCGGCTTCTGTGATTTCGTTCTGCTTTTGGATGGTGATTTGGCACATTCTTGTAGTATGACCCTTGTCTTCACCACAAAATAGGCAGTAGATCTTCCTGGACTGATCCCCATATCTTCCTCCGAAGCCCTTGGCGTCTCTGCCTCTTGGAGCTGGCGGCCGGAAAGAGCTTTGCTGCTGCGCCAAAGATTGTGAAGTATATTGAGGCTTCTACAGCTGACTCCCTCTGTCATCACTCTGAGTGGAGTGAATTGACCTAACATGCCTCGGGTGGATTCTTCCTCCGAAGCCCCTGTTCATCTCAGAGAACCTGTAGGCTTCCTCCCTTCTTTGGCGAAAGTCATTGTCAGCCCGGATGTATTCATCCATCTTTTGAAGCAGCTTCTCCAGAGTCTGTGGAGGCTTTCTAGCAAAATACTGGGCAGTGGATCCTGGACGAAGCCCCTTGATCATGGCCTCAATGACAATTTCATTGGGTACTGTAGGCGCTTGTGCTCTCATACGCAAGAACCTTCGGACATACGCCTGGAGATACTCCTCATGATCTTGCGTGCATTGTTCTCAAATACTTCGGCTTAAGAACACTCCAGGAGGAGGCAACACAATACTTCGGCTTAAGAACAAGGCAACACAAGATGTTAAATGTTAATGTCATTCGTCCTTCGAAGCATTGTTTCCCTTAGGATATAATGATCTTCAGACGAGTGTTATGAAGGACATACCTTCATCATCGCAATATACGTTAAATAAAAGAAAGCTTTGGCGCCCACCTCCGGTGAACCCTTTTTCGACCACCTTCGGCAAGCACCGACTTTCGTCATGCCGCCGAAGAAAGCTTTAGCGCCAGGGGCTGCTGCACTTCAGCCACTGGACCCAAATCAGGAGACCCTCTCTCTTTGAGAGGCCCGAAGCCAGAAAAGAAAAGTCACCAGTCCAACACTCCAGGAGGAGTTGGACCAGGAGATCAGAAACATGGAGATAATCCATCAGCAGGTACAACGGAAGAAAGATAAGATGGCCCGACTAGCTGATCTTCAAAGGCAGATCGATGAAGCTACTGAAGAAGTACGCCATCTTGCTCAAGACGAACAAGAATGAAGGCCCCAGCATAGGGAGCTTCACCAAGAAGGCTTATTCAACGAGGATGGATGGTATGATGATTTTAATCATGATACCTTTACCTTTGATGATGCTTCTCCCTTGGCAGCAGAACTGCAGGCTATCCCATGGCCTCCATCATACAAGTCACCTCAGCTCCTCATGTATGATGGACATTCAGATCCGAAGCAGTTCTTGATGAGTTATGAAGCGACTATATCTTCATACGGAGACAATGCAGCTATCATGGCCAAGTCTTTCGTCATGGCAGTTAAGAATGTGGCACAAACATGGTATTCTTCTCTTCGGCCAGGGACTATTACTTCATGGCAGAAGCTTAAGGATATGCTAGTGACAAGTTTTCAAGGCTTTCAGACGAAGCTAGTCACAGCTCAGGCACTGTTTCAATGCACGCAAGATCATGAGGAGTATCTCCAGGCGTATGTCCGAAGGTTCTTGCGTCTGAGAGCACAAGCGCCTACAGTACCCAATGAAATTGTCATTGAGGCCATGATCAAGGGGCTTCGTCGAGGACCCACTGCCCAGTATTTTGCTAGAAAGCCTCCACAGAATCTGGAGAAGCTGCTTCAAAAGATGGATGAATACATCCGGGCTAACAATGACTTTCGCCAAATAAGGGAGGAAGCCTACAGGTTCTCTGAGATGATCAAGGGCTTCGGAGGAAGAGTCCACCCGAGGCATGTTAGGTCAATTCACTCCACTCAGAGTGATGACAAAGGAAGTCAGATGCAGAAGCCACAATATACTTCACAATCTTCGGGGCAACAGCAAAGCTCTTTCTGGCCGCCAGCTCCAAGAGGCAGAGGCGCCAAGGCCTTCGGAGGAAGATATGGGGATCAGCCCAGGAAGATCTACTGCCTATTTTGTGGTGAAGACAAGGGCCATACTACAAGAATGTGTCAAATCACCATCCAAAAGCATAAGGAAATTGCAGAAGCCGAAGCTAGGCAAAGTCAACCGAAGCAGGTCCTGCACACTGCTTCGTGTCAACAAACCTTACATATCAGAATATGTGGGTAATCATCCTGCAGCTTCGATTGCTTCGGCTAGTCAGCCACAGGCTCCTTGGCCACAGCTTCCACCTCCACCACTACTACAACCTGCTTATTCACGAGGTCAGCAATCAAAAGGGAGCCAGCAGACTCATCAGCAGCGAGATTTCAGGGAGGAATCCGAATCCCGCACAGTTAACAGTACTGTGCCGGAATCAAAACACATCTATTAAGAGATATCCTACCTCCGAAACATTTTTATATTGATTGTTATTTTCTTTTTAATAAGGAACAATCGATGTAAACTCAGTTTCCTTACCATTTTTAATTTCTTATAATAGCTTCGTTCTTGTCATAGTGAAATATATCTTCTCCACAGACTCACGAAGCTTAAAAATTGTTGAATACTGAAGTTCAAAAGTCGTTCTTAAGTGAATGCAGAGTTAAAAATCGCATTGCAAGTCTCACCGAAGCTACAAAAAGTCGTTCCTAAGGAGCGCAGTGTAAGTTGCCGAAGCTACAAAAAGTCGTTATTAAGGGAGCGCAATGTAAGTTTTTTGCTCAAAAGTCATTGCAAAGGGAATGCAGAGCCAAACACCGCCGAAATATAAGGCGAAGCGCGAAAAGTCAACGCGAATACCGCCGAAATAGAAGGCGAAGAAGTTCAAAAGACGTTCTTAAGGGGATGCAGAACTTACACCGAAAAATAAGCGGTGAAACCGAAAAATAAACGGCAAAGAGATTTTGATCGTTCCTAAGGAAACGCACAGGTTGTATCTTCGGCATTAGCATCATTCCTTGCATTATGTCATCGCATCATATCGCATAGCATCACATCATACTTCATATCATATCAATGACATGAGTTAGAAACGAAGCTGATCTTCGGAGAATGTTTTACAGAAATGAAAAAGTGCTAAGGCACAAAGTGAACTGACGATTACAGCTTCATCAGTTCCGATATGGAAGAAGGGACCTGTTGTTTACGAAGCATTGATGTTTTTACGAAGTGTGGATGTTCTTACGAAGCATAAAAAGTTCTTCTTTACGAATCATGAAAAGAAAGAAAGGTGTTTTTTCGCCGAAAGCTCAAAAACGCTATGTATGTAAAATTTCATGCATCGCAAAGAATTAAATTACAAACAACTTACATATTAGATTCAAAATTGTAAACATAAAATATTACAAACTTAGTTCAGCAAATGTTACATTAATATTTTAGAAATGTTTTTACAATAGCTACTCTTCCTTCAGAACTTTTTTTGCAGTTTCGGTTAGCAGTTTGGTAACAACTTCGTCCACAATAGCTTCGGCCATATTAATAATTTTGATTGCTTTCTTTGTCTCTGGGTCGGCCAGTGGGTCAAATGGCTCTAGGGGAGGAGATAGTTCAGCTGCGGTAGAAGACATAAATTAGTTCGAAGTCACAAAAATAAACAACAAAGCTAAAAGCCATTAAGTAATATCTATCCGTCTTTCGAGTTTCGCAGCTTTTTTAGCTTCTTTTGCTGCTTTTCGAGCGTCATGAATATCTTTTTCGCTCTTCTTCATTATTTCATGAGCCATCCCTCGGCCGCCATTTTTCCAGATATCAGTAAAAAATTTGCCGTCTAATAAACTTGCTTCGGCTGAAGGGTCCTTCGTGTCGTCAACAGAAAAGGCAGCTTCGGCCTGGGCCAAGGTTTTAACATGTTCGCAACCCCCCTTCTCCAGAATGGCTGCAACTCCTCTCGCGCCAGAGAATGCGCAGACGTCACCACGGTCACTCAAAATCTCCTCAAAAGCTTCGACTTCACTAATGATCCACTCGATGACGCCCTCAGGGTCGCCCCGTATGAAGTTGTCTTCATTTGAGTAGGCGCCCACGTTGGCGAAGTTAGTCTTTATCTTTTTCACACACTCCATAGATTTTTCAAAACATTTTTCTTTGGATGTGCGAAGCTCTGCAACTGTTTTTTCAAAATAATTTTTCCAGTATTCGCTGGCATCTCGATCAGCTTCGGCAACAACGCATTTTAATTTAGCCTTGGCTAACTGTTTTCGAAGGTCTTCAATTTCACTTTTCTGGGCCTCAGCTTGAACTTTGGACCTAGCTTCGTCTTCTTTTATCTTGTTTACTAATGAAATTAATATTTTATCCTTTTAAAGGTCTTCGTTTCTTAGTTCAATCACCTCTGAACGAAGGTTGTTCAGAGCCATTGTGCACCCTTCATCTTCGATATTTTTCTGTGCCCTGAGGGCATTGCTAAGGATCAATCCCTGCAAAAGGAGTATAGTGTTAAAGTATAAACAAGTGAAATAATTCGTTTTTAAATACAAAAATTGATTTTCGCACCTTTATACTATTATATGTCAAACTGCCGGCCAATTCATCATTCGACAGTACTGAGAGACCATCTTCTAACGTTGGGAACCCGAAGCTTCTACCCATCTCCCGGCAAACAGATATCTCTTTGCTATCCGGGAGACAGTACAAAAAATCTTCTTCTCCGCTGTCGTTAAACACTAATGCCCCCTTCGGATATTTCAGCTTCTGGGCATAGTGTTGAGCTTTTCGTTCTTCTTCTTTAGAGAGTCTTTTTCCCGAAGTATGACAGATGATATATTCAATACTTTCTTTTAAAGCTTCGGGAGCAGGAGCGGCAACTTTTTCAGGCAAAGTCTGTTCTATAGTCTCTTCCTCTGCTGCCTTCTCTTCAATTTCCGAGGGTTTTTTCTCAGCAGGCTCTGAAGGCCCAGCTTCGGCACTAGCCTGGCTCACAGCAGTTTCAACTTCGGCCGGTTTTGTTTCAGTTTCGATGTGTATTTTCGAAGCCTCGGCAATTTTCCCTGAAGGAGTAGAGCTTAAAGCCTTCACTGATTCTAGCACATCTAGTACATTTGCCATTCTTTTTCTTTTGGGAGTTGCCGCAAGACCTTTTTGTATCTTCGGTACTGTTACTTCCGCCGAAGGGCTTAAAATTCCTAACATTTTTTCAGTTTTTGGCTCTTCGGCCTTATCTTTACCAGTCTTTGCCTCAGCTTGCTTGGCTGAGGGTGCCTTCGGCATGGTAGCCGGTTCTTCAGTTTTCTGTGTACGAGGAATGGGCTCCTTTGATTCAGCAGCTGAAGAAATCTTCTCGCCAAGCTCAGGTACCACGGCCGGTTCAATATAACGCGGCCGGTGGGTAAGGACCTTCAACTTTTTACTCTTCGGCGCAGGCTCGCTTGGAGCAGCCGAAGCAGCAACCTTTCCAGAAGTTGCACCCTTTCTTTTCTGCCCCCGTGGCGGGTAGCGATAGTCAGGGTACACAAATCCAATAGCATCAAAAACCCTGTTTAATCTTTTCTTTTTTCGGCTCCCGAAGGCCGCAGATAATGCATTATCTTCGGACTTGGAATATGCTACAAGTAACTCATCGCTAGTATTTTCAATACACTTCAGCCAGTCATCATCTGGTTCGACAAACTTGTCCTCAAACCCGAAGGTGTATTTCAATCGAACCAGGCCGCCTTCGCTAGGATTAGTGATGGTCTCTTTCGGCATTTCCCAGCTGTCTATAAGTGGTCATATCTTGTAGGCTATATGTTCTTGAAGTAAGTCTCTTGTCCCAATAAAAGAGCAAACTGTGCTGAAGGCCCTTCGGCATGCTTCGGCTGCCACATCAATATCTACCTTCGGCTTTCGGAGGCCGAAACGGGACCAAATGGAGTGCATGATGATCTCTTTAATGTCTTCTCTCGCCTTCAAATTATTTTTCACATAAAACCATTCTTCCATCCAGGCCCTGGGCCATCTCTTCCGAAACGTTGGCACTGGGTAGCTTGTGCCAGAGCGAGCAACGAAGCTATAGCAACCGAAATTGTTATGATATTGTTCTTTACCCCAGACCTTCGTCTCATACGAAAGTTCATGCATACTGCAAAAACATCTTGCACTTGGCTCTAAACCTTGACTTCTCATAGCCCAGACGAAGATCCTCATTCTAATAACTGCTTCGGAAGTAATCTGGTGAAGGAAAATCTGGTATGTCTTTAAAACTTCAACCACAAATCTGCTCAACGGGAACCGAAGTCCAGCTTTGAAGAAGCTTCGGAAGATCACAACTTCGTTTTCTTCGGGTGCAGGAACGGTCCTGTCTACGTCAGCCCTCACAATAGACATATCTCAAAAATACCTTCCTCTCATATTATCAAAATGACTTTGTTTGATAGTTCATTTCCCGAAGACTGCATGACTTGGTCGCCATGGCCGATCTTCAGAGTCTTCGCCTCCACTCTCCACATCATAGTTGTCGCTATCATCAGTATCTTCAGACAAACCTTCTAGTATCTCTTTAGTAATCTTCTCTGTATTTGTTTTTGCTATTGACTCAACAAATCCTGCAGTCTTCTCCTCAAGGAGCTTCTCCTCTTCGGTTAGTTTCGTCTCAGCAACTGCGTTCTTGTCTTGAGACATCTTTTCTTCGAAAATGGCGAAAATGTATCCTCCAAACCGAAGCTTAGAAAACTTGAGAAACTAAACAAGCGTTGGTGAGCAAGAGCTATAAAATTGAGCAAACAAAGCAAGTGGCAAAAACAGCGTACCAAATGTGGTCAGGGTGAGTTCTTATTTATATGCTCGGCGCATTCCAAATTGGAGGGTCCCGACTGTCATTGACTGTTGTTATTCTAGCAAAAGGAAGGTGTTTTTTCGGACCTTCGGATTAAGGCCTTCGTCCATGTTGCAGTCTGAATTCGTTATCCTAAAACAAATTAATACTGCGAGGGGCTACGGTTGGGGGCCTTCGTCCTCCGAAGGTCCTCAAAAACGTAATTTAACAGTGTTTGTCAAGTTTGATTTATAAACAGGTACCTTCGGATTCAGGATTAAAAGGCATATAGGATGAGGACATGATCGTGACGAAGGTTGTCGCCGCTCCGAAGCTATGCACAAGGAGCTTCGGCTCAATCACGGAAAAAGGAACCGACTTAAAGGGGAAAAGGATATCCAGTCCTCATAGATTTTTCTATAAGCCAATAGTAAATGTAAAGGGCATGACTGTAATTTCTCATAGGCTGTGTCCTGCACCTATAAATAGGTGAACAGTACCCCCGTACTGTTCACGCTGACTTGTACCTGCTTTTGCGTCACGCTTGTGCTTTTTTGCCTTCTGACAAGCCGAAGGTACCTTTGTAATTCAATATTGTTCCTGCTTTTACATGATGATATAATGATTAATAATGAGTTAATAATGTTATATGACAGTTTATGCTGCTTCATATGTCATATGCTCCTTTTATTTAACGTATATTGCGATGATGAAGGTATGTCCTTCATAACCTTCGTCTGAAGATCATTATATCCGAAGGGAAATAATGCTTCGAAGGACGAAGGGCATTAACATTTAACATCTTGTGTTGCCTTGTTTTTAATTCATAGTATTTGAGAACAAGTCCCCAACAGAATGTGCATTGTGCAATACCCCTATTGGGAAGTATCTAAAACTGCTGCAGAACCAGAATACTGTAAACTATGGGCATCTATTTCGAACCAGTGTCATGAACCTACTCGTAAAAGGTGAGAAATGTTCATAGTGTGCCTGAATCAGATCAGTGACTCAATTGGTGGTCAGATGTTCAAAACTAATTCCCTTTTTCTTTTGGAAGAAAACAAACTTCTACGCCACTTCCAATTTCCCTTCATGAACAGACTTCTAATGAGCATTTTTTCCAGGAGACAGGAGCTATGTTATACAACTAGTGTTAAAAGGCAGTATGGCCAGGACTATTAGAAGTTAAGCAGCTCACAGTGATAGTGTGAACAAGATAGAAGGCTAACCCAGTCAGTAGTGTTGGGGTTTGCACCAGCTTCTAACAAGCACTTGATAGCTTCGGTTAAGCCTTCCTGTGCAGCCGTTGCCAAAGGATTACCAATGCCATTCACTTCAGCTCCAGCCTACCAGTTTATGTATCAAAGATGAGATGTTTTCTTCATAATATATAACTTTGACAGTTTAGAAATATTACCACAAGACTCATAATAGAGAATCAATACCTGAATCAATAGCTTCAAACAAGACAAGGAAGGAGTGCATAATGCTTTGTGCAAAGGTGTTGACAGATTTACTTCCTTGTTGGACTAGGTAGGAAAACAGAAGGTAAATTAAAAAAATATAGAATACATCACGATTTTTCAATATCTGATATGCATGTTCAATTTGATTTCTCAGGAACTGTTGTTGTGTTGGCCATTGCTCACATATGCTCAAGCTTAGCTTGGTCACACATTCGGATCATTCTTTGCCACCACTTGGTTTGTTTTTTGCAAATCAAATTCATTTTCCTATCTCTAAGTCAAACACACTTGTTTAGGCACAAAGAGAGATATTCCAATGGAAAAATTGATCAAGTACCAAAAACTCCCCCTTTTGCCATAATAAAAAATTCTCCCCCACAAGAGGCCAAATTTTGCAATAAGAGTATTTTGGACAAATAAAAAAAAAATCCTAAATCTACTATTTTCAAAATTCTCAAGTGGTAGCTGATCCATTTGCTTTGGCCTTAATTTCTCCCCCTTTGGCATCAAGCACCAAAACGGGATCATTCTTGGCCCTTTAACCCCGTTGCCTCACCAAAAATATCAATTAAGAGCAAAAAGGCAACTAGAGCATAAGAATGAACTTGGAGGTGAGTACACTAATACCGGAGTGCAGTGGAAGTCTTTGCATGGTCCAAGTTCACCTTTCCCTTTCAATTCACCTTTGAGACTACATCAAGTACACTCAAACACAAATGTTAGTCTCAATGGATCAAGTTGTAGCACTTCTCCCCCTAAATATGTGCATCATTCACACATGGACTGTTGAGGTCCGGGGATCCCTTGCACAACTTGAGCACCATAATTAAGCAACAAATTACATAAATGCATGAAGTAACATGATCAAAGGCATAAAACACATGTATGCTATAGATCAATCCAAGTTACGCGAATCTAAGACATTTAGCTCACTACGCAGCCTGCAAAAGGTTTTCTCATCTAATGGCTTGGTAAAGATATCGGCTAGCTGGTTCTCGGTGCTAATATGGAACACCTCGATATCTCCCTTTTGCTGGTGGTCTCTCAGAAAGTGATGTCGGATGTCTATGTGCTTAGTGCGGCTGTGTTCAACGGGATTATCCGTCATGCAGATTTCACTCTCATTATCACATAGGAGTGGGACTTTGCTTAGATTGTAGCCAAAGTCCCGGAGGGTTTGCCTCATCCAAAGTAGTTGCGCGTAACACTGTCCTGCGGCAATATACTCGGCCTCAGTGGTGGATAGGGCAACGAAGGTTTGTTTCTTTGAACTCCAAGACACCAGGGACCTTCCTAGGAATTGACACATCCCTGATGTACTCTTCCTATCAACCTTGCATCCAGCATAATCAGAGTCTGAATATCCAATCAAGTCAAAGGTAGACCCCTTTGGATACCAGATCCCGAAGCAAGGCGTAGAAACTAAATATCTAAGAATCCGCTTAACGGCAACAAGGTGACATTCCCTTGGGTCGGATTGATATCTAGCACACATGCATACGCTAAGCATAATATCCGGTCTACTAGCACATAAATAAAGTAATGACCCTATCATAGACCGGTATGCCTTTTGATCAATGGACTTACCTCCTTTGTTGAGGTCGACATGTCCGTCGGTACCCATCGGTGTCTTTGCGGGCTTGGCGTCCTTCATCCCAAACCGCTTGAGAAGATCTTAAGTGTACTTCGTTTGGGAGATGAAGGTGCTGTCCTTGAGTTGCTTCACTTGGAACCCAAGGAAGTAGTTCAACTCGCCCATCATTGACATCTCAAATTTTTGAGTCATCACCCTGCTAAACTCCTCACAAGACTTTTGGTTAGTAGAACCAAATATTATGTCATCGACATAAATTTGGCACACAAAAAGGTCACCATCACAAGTCTTAGTGAAAAGAGTGGGATCGGCTTTCCCAACCTTGAAAGCATTTGTAATTAAGAAATCTCTAAGGCATTCATACCATGCTCTTGGGGCTTGCTTAAGTCCATAGAGTGCCTTAGAGAGTTTAAACACATGGTCGGGGTACCTGTCATCCTCAAAGCTAGGGGGTTGTTCCACGTACACCTCCTCCTTTATTGGCCCGTTGAGGAAAGTGCTCTTCACATCCATTTGAAACAACCTGAAAGAGTGGTGAGCGACATAGGCTAATAATATTCTAATAGACTCTAGCCTAGCCACAGGAGCAAAAGTCTCCTCGAAATCCAAACCTGCGACTTGGGCATAACCTTTTGCCACAAGTCGAGCCTTGTTTCTTGTCACCACCCCGTGCTCGTCTTGTTTGTTGCGGAACACCCACTTGGTTCCCACAACATTTTGCTTTGGACGTGGCACCAGGCTCCAAACTTCGTTCCTCTTGAAGTTGTTGAGCTCTTCCTGCATGGCCAACACCCAGTCCGGATCTTGCAAGGCCTCTTCTACCCTGAAAGGCTCAATAGAAGAGACAAACGAGTAATGCTCACAAAAATTAGCTAAACGTGAGCGAGTTGTTACTCCCTTGCTTATGTCACCCAGAATCTGATTGACGGGGTGATTTCTTTGGATCATCGCTCGGACTTGAGTTGGAGGGGTCAGTGGTGCTTCTTCCTCCAAAACTTGTTCTCCTTGTGCTCCCCCTTGATCACGCACCTCTTCTTGAGGAACCTGTCCATCATCTTGAGTGGGGAATGCACCATTGTTGAGGAAGAAGGTTGATCTTGCTCTTGTTGTTCCTATGGTCGCACATCTCCAATCGCCATGGTGCGTATTGCGGCCGTTGGAACATCATCTTCATCTATGTCATCAAGATCAACTTGCTCTCTTGGAGAACCATTAGTCTCATGAAATACAACGTCGCTAGAGACTTCAACCAAACCCGATGATTTGTTGAAGACTCTATACGCCTTTGTATTTGAGTCATACCCTAGTAAAAACCCTTCTACAACTTTGGGAGCAAATTTGGAATGTCTGCCTTTCTTCACCAAAATGTAGCATTTGCTCCCAAATACACGAAAGTAAGAGACATTGGGTTTGTTACCGGTAAGGAGTTCGTAGGAGGTCTTCTTGAGGAGACGATGCAGATAGAGCCGGTTTATGGTGTGGCAAGTTGTGTTCACAGCTTCCGACAAAAACCGCTCGGGCGTCTTGAACTCTCCAAGCATCGTCCTCGCCATGTCGATAAGTGTCCTGTTCTTCCTCTCTACCACACCGTTTTGCTGTGGTGTGTAGGGAGCAGAGAACTCATGTTTGACACCTTCCTCCTCAAGATACTCCTCAACTTGTAAGTTCTTGTATTCGGACCCGTTGTCGCTCCTTATCTTTTTCACCTTGAGCTCAAATTCGTTTTGAGCCCTCCTTAGAAATCGCTTTAGGGTCCCTTGGGTTTCTGATTTGTCCTGCAAAAAGAACACTCAAGTGAAGCGGGAAAAGTCATCTACAATTACAAGACTATACTTACTTCCCCCGATGCTAAGGTAGGCGATGGGTCCGAAGAGGTCCATGTGAAGAAGCTCCAGTGGTCTTGACGTTGTCATCACATTCTTGCAGTGATGAGTGCTTCCCACCTGTTTCCCTGCCTGACAAGCTGCATAAGGTCTATCTTTTTTGAAGCAGACATTGGTTAGTCCTAACACATGTTCTCCCTTTAGAAGTTTATGAAGGTTCTTCATCCCAACATGTGCTAGACAGCGATGCCACAGCCAGCCCATACTAGTCTTGGCTATTAAGCATGCATCTAGATCGGCCTCTAAAAGGGAATTTAGGCTTACACCTATTTCCTAATTGATTTTGGTGGTTGAATCGCCCAACACAAATAATTGGACTAACTAGTTTGCTCTAGTGTATAAGTTATACAGGTGTCAAAGGTTCACACTTAGCCAATAAAAAGACCAAGAATCGGGTTCAACAAAGAGAGCATGGGATAACCGAAGGCAGCCCTGGTCTGGCGCACCGGACTGTCCGGTGTGTCACCGGACAGTGTCCGATGCACCACCGGACAGTGTCCGGTGCACCAGGGGACTTCAACGCTGAACTCTTCACCTTCGGGAAAATCTAGAGGCGCTCCACTATAATTCACAGGACTGTCCGGTGTACACCGGACAATGTCCAGTGCCCCAGGGGAGAGCAACTCTGGAACTCGCCAGCTTCGGGAATTTGCTCCGCTATAATTCACCGGACGTGTCCGGTGTACACCGGACTGTTCGGTGAGCCTGCGGAGCAACGACTACTTCGCGCCAACGGTCACCTTCAGAAGCATTAAATGTGCGCCAGAGCGCGCAGAAGTCAGGCACGTGCGAAGTGGCGCACCGGACACTCTACAGTACATGTCCGGTGTGCCACCAGACATCCAGGCGGGCCCAGCAGTCAGAGCTCCAACGGTCGGAACCCAACGGCCTGGTGACGTGGCTGGCGCACCGGACACTGTCCGGTGTGCACCGGACTGTGCGGTGCACCATGCGACAGACAACCTCCACCAAACGGCTAGTTTGGTGGTTGGGGTTATAAATACCCCCAACCACCCCACATTCAAGTCATCCAAGTTTTCAACCTTTCAACCACTTACAAGAGCTAGACATTCAATACAAGACACACCCAAGTGATCAAATCCTCTCCCAATTCCACAAAAGCTTTAGTGACTAGTGAGAGTGATTTGTTGTGTTCTTTTGAGCTCTTGCGCTTGGATCGCTTTCTTCTTTCTCATTCTTTCTTAAGACGAATACTCACTTGTAACCGAGGCAAGAGACACCAATTGTGTGGTGGTCCTTGCGTGGAAGTTTTGTTCTCGGTTGATTTGAGAAGAGAAAGCTCACTCGGTCCGAGGGACCGTTTGAGAGAGGGAAGGGGTTGAAAAAGACCCGGCCTTTGTGGCCTCCTCAACGGGGAGTAGGTTTGCAAGAACCGAACCTCGGTAAAACAAATCCGCGTGTCACACTTCTTATTTGCTTGCGATTTGTTTTTCCACCCTCTCTCGCGGACTCGATTATATTTCTAACGCTAACTCGCTTGTAGTTGTGATTAACTTTGCAAATTTCAGTTTCGCCCTATTCACCCCCCTCTAGGTGACTTTCAATTGGTATCAAAGCATGGTGCTTCATTAGAGCCTAACCGCTCGAAGTGATGTCGGGAGATCACGCCAAGAAGGAGATGGAGACCGGCGACAAGCCCACTACAAGCCACGGGAAGGCTTCATCGGAAGAGTCCTGCAAAAAGGGGAAGGGGAAGGAGAAGAAAGCCTCTTCTCACAAGTCGCATCGGAGTGGCGACAAGAAAAAGAAGATGAGGAAGGTGGTCTACTACGAGACCGATACTTCATCACCTTCCACCTCCGGCTCCGACGCGCCCTCCTTAACTTCTAAGCGCCATGAGCGCAAGAAGTTTAGTAAGATTCCCCTATGCTACCCTCGAATTCCTAAACATACGCCTTTACTTTCCGTCCCATTAGGCAAACCACCAACTTTTGATGGTGAAGATTATGCTAGGTGGAGTGATTTAATGCGGTTTCACCTAACCTCACTCCACAAAAGTATATGGGATGTTGTTGAGTTTGGTGTACAGGTACCATCCGTAGGGGATGAGGATCACGATGAGGACAAGGTGGCCCAAGTTGAGCACTTCAACTCCCAAGCCACAACAATACTCCTTGCCTCTTTAAGTAGAGAGGAGTACAACAAGGTGCAAGGATTAAAGAGCGCCAAGGAAGTTTGGGACGTGCTCAAAACCGCGCACGAGGGAGATGAGCTAACCAAGATCACCAAGCGGGAAACGATCGAGGGGGAGCTCGGTCGCTTCCAGCTTCGCAAAGGGGAAGAGCCACAAGACATGTACAACCGGCTCAAAACCTTCGTGAACCAAGTGCGCAACATCGGGAGCAAAAAGTGGGATGATCACGAGATGGTTAAGGTTATTCTTAGATCACTTATTTTCCTTAACCCTACTCAAGTTCAATTAATTCGTGGTAATCCTAGATATACACTAATGACTCCCGAGGAAGTAATCGGGAATTTGTGAGCTTTGAGTATATGATCAAGGGCTCAAAGAAAATCAACGAGCTAGATGATCCCTCCACGTCCGAAGCACAACCGGTCGCATTCAAGGCGACGAAGGAGAAAAAGGAGGAGTCTACACCGAGTAGACAACCAATCGACGCCTCAAAGCTCGACAACGAGGAAATGGCGCTCGTCATCAAGAGCTTCCGCCAAATCCTCAAGCAAAGGAGGGGGAACGATTACAAGCCCCGCTCCAAGAAGGTTTGCTACAAATGTGGTAAGCCCGGTCATTTTATTGCAAAATGTCCTATATCTAGTGATAGTGACAGGGGCGACGACAAGAAGGGGAGAAGAAAGGAGAAGAAGAGGTACTACAAGAAGAAGGGCGGTGATGCCCATGTTTGTCGCGAGTGGGACTCCGACGAAAGCTCTAGCGACTCCTCCTCCGACGAGGACGCCGCCAACATCGCCGTCACTAAGGGACTTCTCTTCCCCAACGTCGGCCACAAGTGCCTCATGGCAAAGGACGGCAAAAAGAAGATGGTTAAATCTAAATCCTCCACTAGATATGAGTCTTCTAGCGATGATAATGCTAGTGACGAGGAAGATAATTTGCGTACTCTTTTTGCCAACTTAAACATGCAACAAAAAGAGAAATTAAATGAATTAATTAGTGCCATCCATGAGAAGGATGATCTCTTGGACTCCCAAGAGGACTTCCTAATCAAGGAAAACAAAAAGCATGTTAAAGTTAAAAATGCTTATGCTCTAGAAGTTGAAAAATGTGAAAAATTATCTAGTGAACTAAGCACTTTCCATGAGACTATAGACAACCTTAGAAATGAGAATGATAATTTGTTAGCTAAGGTTGATTCTAATGCTTGTAATGTTTCAATTCCCAATCTTAGAAATGATAATGATGATTTGCTTGCTAGGATTGAAGAATTGAACATATCTCTTGCTAGCCTTAGAGATGAAAATGAAAAATTGCTTGCTAAGGCTAAAGATTTTGATGTTTGCAATGCTACCACTTCCGACCTTAGAAGTAAAAATGATATATTGCATGCTAAGGTTGTATAATTAAAATCTTGCAAACCATCTACATCTATCGTTGAGGACACTACTATTTGCACTAGATGTAGTGTTGGGACCATGCTTCGTCGCCGAAGGTCCTGCAGGAAGAAACAGCTTCGGCTGATGCTGTCTGTACGTGATGCCGAAGGGTGCCGTTCATGAAGCTTCGGAATTACAAACCGACTTAAAGATAGAATGACCTTTTAGTCCATAAGAGTTTGAGTCATTGTTGTAAACTTTTATGAGGGGTATGATTGTAATTGCTCACAGGCTGTGTCCTGTGCCTATAAATAGTGAACAGTATTCCCTTACTGTTCACGCTTTCCTGTAATTGCAATCACATCACTCGGAAATTATTCTTTGCCAAGGCAGAGGTATTAATGTACCTAAACATTATATTTGAATATCTTAAGTTTATATAATATGTAAATGATGTTGTTTACTTCTAATTTATTTGTCTTTAATACTTTATGTCTCGCGTTATTTTATATTATCTTTGAGAATTCAATTACGAAGATATAACCTTCGTAATTGTGTCATTATAACCTTCGTCCGAAGTTCATTAAATCCTTGGGGAAATAATGTTTCAGCGGACGAAGGACATTAATATTTAACATTTTGTGTTGCCTTGTTCTTAATTCATAGCATTTGAGAACAAGTCCCCAACATTGGCGCCCACCTCCGGTGAACTCACTTCCACTTTTTTGAGTTGATGGCTTCGTTCAACAATCAAGCTGGAGCTGCTTCGGCTCCGAAGCTGGTACTCCCGATAACAGGCGGTTCAAGCTCAGAACCAGCCAATAAGAGGCAGAAGAAGGAAGCACAGAGAAGGGTACAGCATGTCGGGGTGCAAGGACCCTTCATCAAGTCAAGATGGTCTCACATTCCAATCACCTTCTCTCAAGAGGATCTCCAACTCAAGGATTACCCACACAATGATGCTATGGTTATCTCTTGTGTGATCAAAGGATTTCTGGTCCACAATGTTTTGGTTGATACAGGCAGCGCAACTGATATCATATTTGCTAAGGCCTTCAGGCAGATGCAAGAGCCCGAAGACAAAATTCATGATGCCACACATCCCCTTTGTGGCTTCGGTGGAAGGCAGATCGTAGCACTTGGAAAAATCACAATGCCAATAACCTTCGGATTCATTAACAACACAAGGACTGAACAAGTTGTATTTGATATTGTTGACATGGAATACCCTTACAATGCAATCATTGGTCGTGGTACTCTCAATGCCTTCGAAGCAATTCTTCACCCAGCTTATCTTTGCATGAAGATACCTTCGGACCAAGGGCCCATTGCTATTCATGGAAGTCAGGAAGCTGCCAGAAGGGCCAAAGGAAATTGGACAGACTCGAAAGCAATCCATAACATAGATGGAGCTGAAGCTTGTGAGCAATACAAGTTCAGAAGGGAAAAAGCTGCTTCGGCTGATTAGCCGAAGCCCATGCTCTTATGTGAGGATATAGCAGAACAGAAGGTGCTACTGGGATCTCAACTGTCCGAAGAGCAGGAGAAAACCTTGATAAGGTTTTTGTTCAACAACAAAGATGTTTTTGCTTGGTCAGCTAATGATCTTTGCGGAGTAAACAGGGATGTCATTGAGCACTCGCTCAATGTTGATCCATCCTTCAGGCCAAGAAAGCAAAGGCTTCGGAAGATGTCTGACGACAAGGCCGAAGGGGCTCGCAACGAAGTGAAAAGACTTCTCAGTGCTGGAGTTATCAGAGAGGTAAAATATCCAGAATGGCTGGCTAACACTGTTATGGTAAAGAAGGTCAATGGTAAATGGAGAATGTGTATCGATTTTACTGATCTCAACAAGGCCTGTCCGAAGGACGAGTTTCCATTGCCAAGGATAGATTCCTTAGTCGATGCAGCAGCTTCATCAGAGCTTATGAGTCTGCTGGATTGCTATTCAGGCTATCATCAAATCTGGATGAAGAAGGAGGATGAACCAAACACCAGCTTCATAACCCCCAGTGGAACATATTGTTACCTCCGGATGCCTGAGGGGCTTAAGAATGCCAGAGGAAGTTTCAGCAGAATGACAGCGAAGGTCCTCCATTCTCAGATAGGCAGGAATGTGCTAACTTATGTTGATGATATCATTGTAAAAAGCACGAAGCAAGATAATCACATTGCTGATTTACAGGAGACCTTCGCTAATTTTAGACAGGCTGGTTTAAAGCTGAATCCAGAAAAATGTGTCTTCGGAGTAAAGAAGGGGAAATTTCTTGGTTGCCTAGTTTCAACAAAGGGAATTGAGGCTAATCCAAGCAAAATCAAAGCTATACTTCGAATCGAACCACCAAGTACAAAAAGGGGGCTCAAAGATTGACAGGAAGGCTGGCATCTCTCAACAGATTCATATCCAGATCAGCAGAGAGAAACTTACTATTCTTCGAAGTGCTGAAGTCAGCCGAAGTCTTTCAATGGGGACCAATCCAACAGAAAGCCTTCGAAGAGCTGAAGCAATATTTGATAGATCTAACAACATTAAGTCCACCAACGCCAGGGGCTCCTTTGTTATTATATGTGGCAGCTTCGCACTCAGCGGTAAGCGCAGCACTTGTCCAGGAGAAGCTTCAAGGCCAAGTCAAGAAACAGGCTCCAATATATTTCATATCCGAAGTTCTTAGTTTATCAAAGAAAAATTATACAGAATTGGAGAAAGTACTGTATGCTGTTTTGATGGCCTCCAGGAAGCTTCGACATTATTTTCAAGCTTATAACATAATTGTTCCTTCTTCACAACCTTTGAAGGATATTATGAGAAATCGAGAAGCTACTGGAAGGATTGGAAAATGGGCTGCAGAGCTCAATGAATTTTGTATTGATTATGTTCATAGATCTTCGATTCAGTCTCAAGCGTTAGCAGACTTCATTGCTGACTGGACGCCAGGGGCTCAGGAGGAAGAAACGAATAAAGATGCCGAAACATGGACAGTGTTTTGCGATGGGTCTTGGGGAACCTTCGGAGCAGGAGCAGCTGCTGTGTTGGTTTCACCTTCTAAAGTTAAAACCTGTTATGCGGCAAGACTCAATTTCAGTTGCACAAATAATATTGCTGAGTACGAAGCTCTGCTCTTGGGTCTTCGGAAGTTAAAGACAATGAGAATCAGAAGGGCCATTCTTAAAACTGATTCCCAAGTTATTTCTGGTCATGTTGACAAGAGCTATAAAGCAAGAGACCCGAAGATTGAAAAATATCTAGATACAGTCCGAAGGATTGAGGCTTCCTTCGAAGGTTTCTCTGTCAAAAATATTCCTCGTGGAGAAAATGAATATGCTGATCTATTGGCCAAGGCAGCAGCCCAGGGGCTGCCTATACCTTCGAAAGTATTTTTCGAAACAATAAAAGCACCTTCGGTCGAGCTTCTTGAAAGAGCAATCCTTAATATATCCCTGTTTATAGCGAAGATTGGAGAACTGAGATCATCTCTTTCCTTCAGGGTAATTTTCTTTCAGACGACGAAGCTTATAACAGGAGGATAGAAGCAAGAGCTCGACCATATGTCATAATAGAAGGGGAGTTATACAAGCGTGGGGTCTGTTCCCCATTGCTCAAGTGTTTATCCAGATCCGAAGGTATAGAATTAATGAAGGAAATACATGCAGGCCTGTGTGGATCTCACATTGGATCTAGGCCTTTGCTTGGGAAAGTTTTTCGACAAGGATTTTATTGGCCAAAGGCAGCTTCGGATGCAGCGGATCTGGTCCAAAAGTGCGAAGGTTGTCAGAAATGTGCAAAAGATCAAAAACAACCTTCGTCTTTAACCCAATTAATACAACCCACTTGGCCGTTGCAAAGGTGGGGCCTCGATTTACTAGGCCCATTACCACCAGCACAGGGGAACCTAAGATATGTAGTAGTGGCAGTGGAATATTTTTCCAAGTGGATTGAGGCAAAGCCCCTAGCCACAATCACTTCATTTACTATTCAAAAGTTTTTCTGGCAAAACATTGTTTGTTGCTTCGGCGTGCCGAAGGCTATTACTGTAGACAATGGGACACAGTTTGATTCTGAAGCCTTTAGAGAATTTTGTGATCAAATCGGCACGAAGATTCATTTTGCATCAGTCCGACACCCAGAGTCAAATGGACTTATCGAAAGAGCTAATGGGATCATAATGACATGAGTAATGAAGTCAATCTTCAATCAGCCCAGGGGAAAGTGGCCAGACGAGTTAATCAAAGTGGTGTGGAGCCATAACACAACCATGTAAAGGTCAACAGGCTTTACGCCCTTTAAACTATTGTTCGGTGACAAAGCAATAACCCCGGAAGAGGCCAAAGCAGGATCAATAAGGACAGTAGCTTCGGCAGAAGGCGAAGACGAAGCTGATTGCTCTGTAGAAAAAGATGCTATTGAAGGGTTCAGACTTCAAGCCGTGGAAAACATTAATAAGTATCAAGCCGAAACAATAAAATGGCGTGACAAAAAAGTTAAGCTGAAAAACATTGAACCAGGACATTTGGTGCTTCGAAGAGTAGCCAACCCTGAGACAGTAGGCAAATTACAGCTGAAGTGGGAAGGCCCCTTTTTGGTAGTATCTTCGTCAAGACCCGGTTCCTATAGATTGAAGGATATGGACGGCAACGACATTCCAAGATCATGGAATGCAGATGAGCTTCGGCGATATTATGTTTAGCTTGATGTAATTTTTTCTATTCTTTTTTGTGGCACCCTTTTCCTTTCCAAAGGGGGAGAAAGGTTTTTAATGGGGCCATAACATGTAATTTTCTTTATTTCAATCCTATGAGAGTGATATCCCCCAAAAATGTAAATGTAAATGCTAAGAAAAAAAAGAAAAGAAAAGAAAACAGGAAGAAGCTCAAAAGTCGTTCCTAAGGGAATGCAGAGCTTACAGCGAAAAATAAGCGCTGATTCCGCCGAAAGTAAAAGGCGAAGAAGCTCCTAAGGGAGGCTTACATCGAAAAATAAGCGATGATTCCGCCGAAAGTAAAAGGCGAAGAAGCTCCTAAGGGAGGCTTATAGCGAAAAATAAGCGCTGATTCCGCTGAAAGTAAAAGGCGAAGAAGCTCCTAAGGGAGGCTTACAGCGAAAAGTCAACGCTGAAGGGCTATGATTATGGTTTTTTGAATATGTGTTTTGATATTCATTTGCACAATACATTTCATCATGTCATTCGCATTCATAAACATGCATTTAGACATATATAGAATCATCATTATACCGCACAAAAAACACAGATGCTTCGGCAATGAGGAAAAACTCGAAGGAAAAAATTTTTATGCTTCGTTATGAACGAAAAGAAGGGAAGGTGTTTTTCGCCTCCGGCTCAAAAGAGAAGTTTCGTCCACAACAAAGCAGATTGTGCACGTATAGCAGAAACAAAATATATTACAAGGTATGTACAAATTTACATGAGTTGTTCCATAACTATACTACAAAGGTTTCTTCAGAATTTTTGCAGGAAATTATATTACAGCAACTGTCAAGCTTCAGGCTAAGCTTCGTCAAACTTCAGCTTCGTCATTCTTCAGCTTCGTCATCCTACGAATATCAAAGAGCAGAATAAGAAAAGTACAAATTTCAAGGGGAAGGTGAAAGTAACAAATATAAGCTTCTTACCGGTTTAAGATGACTTCGAGCTTCGTCACCCGCCATTTTTCGCCCGCCATTTACCCAGATTTGAGTCATGAATCTATTTCCAATGCTTCGGACCAGGCTTGGGATGTCTATCAGATCTGATGCTGACAAGCTGAAGTTTGGTCTATTCACAATATTTCCATGCGTGCAGCCAGCCTTCAGAAAAGCAGTAGTTGTGCCCCGAGAAGCTACCAGGGCGCAGAAGTCGGCGTGTCCACCAATAACTTCGTCAAGAGCATCAACTTCGCCTTCAATATATTCTAATGTACTGGGCAGGTTGTCAGCTGAAGGTGTAAACTTTTCAGAGCTAGCTCCGATAGAATGAAACACATCCTTCAGCCGCTGCACGCATCGGCTGCCGAAGCTTAGGCATTTCTCTTGAAGTTCTTTTAAGGATTTCTGCAAATTTGAATTTTTATCCACCTCAGTTTTCAGGCTTGCTTCAAGATATTTCTTTTCTTGCTCAAAATTTTCTAACTGTTGGAGCAATTCATTCTTTAAACTGTTATTCTCAGTTTGGACTTCAGCCAAAGAACCCTCCATAGTCTGAATAACAAAATCTTTCTTTTCTAATGCACCCTCGTGCTCTTTAACCATGATTTCAAGGTCCTGGATGGTGAAGTCTTTCTTTTTCAGATTAGCTTCGTAATTTTCAACTTTTTCAGCCAAATCTTGGATGACGGCTTTGTTCTTCTCTTCTTCGAGATCTTGTTGTATTTTTAGAACCTTACTTAATAATATGCTCTGTCGAAACAATCTTCGTTAGAAAACAACCTAAAAGATAATAATAATAATAATAATAATAAAATAACAAAAATATTTGTTACCTTGAAGTTAGCATAAAGCAAGCTTCCGGCGATATGGTGTCGTTGGTAACGGCAGAGGTCCACTTCTAGCTTCGGCAAGCCAATGTTTTTGCAGAGAGTTCTAACAATTTTAGCTTCGCTGCGGTTTTGAAGGCACCTCAGCTTTCCTTCATTAACCCCACCGAACAGTGTAGCCCCTGGCTTATATCCGCAGGCTATGGCACATTCTTTAAGCTCTGCTTTTTCAGCGTCTGTCAGTTCTTGCCCAAGTAAATCTTGAAATTCAAAATTTTCTTCCTCCAAAATGTTTTCAGCTTGCTTTTTCCCCTTTTCAGTAGCTGTGCTCGCCGCGGCCACAACAGATTCTTCCTCAGTCATTTTTAGGAGTATGTTATCAATAACTTCAAGTGTGTCTTCCAGGTTCGGATCTTCTGTGGCCCCGGTTTCAGCCCCGGCAGCTTCGGCTGCGCCAGTTTCAGCTTCGAAGGTTTCCGCTCTGGTGGCTTCGGCTATGGCGCCTTTAGCTTCGGCGGTTTCGGCAGTCTGATCAATAGCAATTCTTGATGCCGGTGTCGGTGACGGTGTCCCATGAATTACATCTGCTATTTGAATAATCCTTCGTTTTTTCGGCAGTGCAGGACCTTCTTCTGCCGAAGCTGCCTTGTCCTTCTAAAAAAACTTCGTCAGTTCCAGCGCCAGCGGACTTAGCTTGATAGGCAAGGGTTCAGTCATTACCTTCATAATCTCTTCAACTTCAACAGCAGAAGGCGTTGCAGGAGTACCTTCTTCTCGAACCAACGTTTTTGGTTCTGGAGATGCAGTTCTCCCCTTTCTTGTAGTACCCATCTTCGGCCCAGGGTTCAACTCTTCAGGGCTAAGTTTTTCAGAATCTTCCCTTTTCTTTTTGGCTACCTTGGCGACCTCTTCGTCAGCAGCGCTGGCAATTCTTTTTCGCTTCGGGCCTCCAGCATCTCCGCCCAGTCGACCATAATCAGCATATTCAAATCCTATAGCATCAAGCACCCTGTTCAGCATTCGCTTTGGCCGAGTGCCGAAGGCTGCTGTCATCAGCTGGTCCTCTTTTTTGGAGTAATTTCCAAGAATTTCATTACTCATTACTTCGATTGTATCGAGCCATTCTTGGCAGGGTGCTTTAAAGTATTTCTTAAACTTATAATAATAGGGTAGTCGGATAAGCTCTCCCTCTTTCTTTTCTCCTTTAAGCTTCGGCATAGTCCACTCTTTCATAGTTGGGAATACTCTGATGGCCAGAAATTCCTGCAATAAATCTCTAGTGCCAATGTGTTCTGCAATAATTTTGAATTCAGCCAGTGCGGTCCAAGTTGGACCTTCCGCTGTCATATTGCATCGGGGTCTGGTTTCTCCGAAGATCAGTTCAAGAGGGCTCTGTACCAGCTTCTCTTTGTCATCATCAACTTTGACATAAAACCATTCTGACTTCCAGCCTGCCGGCCATTTGCTTCGGTAGCTAATCACAGGAAATTTTGTGGTTTTCCGATAGGCAAAATTATAACAACCAAAATTTTCATGCAACCCATCCTTTCTGGCCTTAGTCTGGTAATGCAGCTCATGTACTCGACAGAAGCTGTCGGCAAACGGCTCCACCGCTTGGCTTCGGAGAGCCCAGATATAAACGCTAAGCCTGACAATGGCGTTAGGAGTCAGTTGGTGAAAATAGATCCCAAACTTTTGCAGCACATCAGAAATCATTCTATTTAAAGGAAATCTCAACCCAGCTTTTAGAAAACTCTTGAAAATAACTATTTCATTCTTTTCTGGCTTCGGGGTAGTTTCCTCTCCCCCGAAGCGAATCAGCTTCTTCTCATTTTCACTGAAATAGCCCGACTTCACCATTTTGGAAAAATCAGCCTTGGAGATAGTCGACTTTCCGAAGTCCAAATGGCTAGGCTTGCTCGGTACTGCGATATGGTAATCACCGTCAGAATCAGCTTCCTCAATATCTCCTTGTTCCGCTTCGGCAGCAGCTTGTTCTGTTTCGGCAGTGGGGATTCTTTCCGAGATCACCAATCCGGATCGCTGCATTGCTTCGGAGATAGGAACAGTCTCCGCTCCTTCGGCTTCGTCTCCCTCACGCTCAACTCTAGCAGTAGAGCGCACTCTGGCCATTTAATTTTGAATTTCTTGAAAGATTTCTTGGGAATTAAATAACCTTTTCTCCCGAAGCTTTTCTTCTGACGAAGTAGGCACCAAACTGGAGCTTCGTCTGAATGCGAGAGTTGAGCTTCGGCTATGGTTAAAATTTTTGGCAGCAAAACAGTGCAATAGCAATGAATGTTGTGGTAACTTCACACCTATCTATCTGTTTATATAGTGCTGCAGGTAAGAAGGTGAATCGTCAGGATTTTTACACCAGGCAAACAGCTGCTCGCACCCGCTGCGCGGTGGACCGCAAAGACCAAAATAGTGAACCTGCATGGTGGGACCGCTACGCGCTCGGAAACTGTATCGTTTCTCGACAACGAGCTCAGGGAAGGTGTTTTTCGGACCTTCGGCTTCCTGAAGCCTAAGAGACTTTTTTCACGGATCAAGCTCGTTACGAAAAACGATCTAGCACCGTGAAGGGGCTACTGTTGGGACCATGCTTCGTCGCCGAAGGTCCTGCAGGAAGAAACAACTTCGGCTGATGCTGTCTGTACGTGATGCCGAAGGGTGCCGTTCATGAAGCTTCGGAATTACAAACCGACTTAAAGATAGAATGACCTTTTAGTCCATAAGAGTTTGAGTCGTTGTTGTAAACTTTTATGAGTGGTATGATTGTAATTGCTCACAGGCTGTGTCCTGTGCCTATAAATAGTGAACAGTATTCCCTTACTGTTCACGCTTTCCTGTAATTGCAATCACATCACTCGGAAATTATTCTTTGCCAAGGCAGAGGTATTAATGTACCTAAACATTATATTTGAATACCTTAAGTTTATATAATATGTAAATGATGTTGTTTACTTCTAATTTATTTGTCTTTAATACTTTATGTCTCGCGTTATTTTATATTATCTTTGAGAATTCAATTACGAAGATATAACCTTCGTAATTGTGTCATTATAACCTTCGTCCGAAGTTCATTAAATCCTTGGGGAAATAATGTTTCAGCGGACGAAGGACATTAATATTTAACATTTTGTGTTGCCTTGTTCTTAAGTCATAGCATTTGAGAACAAGTCCCCAACATGTAGAGATGTTGATATTAATGCTATACATGATCATATGGCTTTAATTAAACAACAAAATGATCATATAGCTAAACTAGATGCAAAAATTGCCGAGCATGAAATTGAAAATGAAAAATTTAAATTTGCTCGTAGTATGCTTTATAGTGGGAGACGCCCTGGCATTAAGGATGGCATTGGCTTCCAACAGGGAGGCAATGTCAAACTTAATGCCCCTCCTAAGAAATTGTCTAATTTTGTTAAGGGCAAGGCTCCCATGCCTCAGGGTAACGAGGGTTACATTTCGTACTCTGTCGGTTATCCCGAGAGCAAAATTAGAAGAATTCGCTCTAGGAAGTCTCACTCTGGCCCTAATCATGCTTTTATGTATAAGGGTGAGACATCTAGTTCTAGGCAACCAACCCGTGATAAGTTGCCTAAAAATAAAACTCCTAGTGCATCAAATGATCATAACATTTCATTTAAAACTTTTGATGCATCCTATGTTTTAACTAACAAATCCGGCAAGGTAGTTGCCAAGTATGTTGGGGGCAAACACAAGGGATCAAAGACTTGTGTTTGGGTACCCAAAGTTCTTGTATCTAATGTCAAAGGACCCAAAACCATTTGGGTACCTAAAGTGAAGAACTAAACTTGTTTTGTAGGTTTATGCATCCGGGGGCTCAAGCTGGGTAATCGACAGCGGGTGCACAAACCACATGACAGGGGAGAAGAAGATGTTCTCCTCCTACGAGAAAAATCAAGACCCCCAACGAGCTATCACATTCAGGGATGGAAATCAAGGTTTGGTCAGAGGATTGGGTAAAATTGCTATATCTCCTGACCATTCTATTTCCAATGTCTTTCTTGTAGATTCATTAGATTACAATTTGCTTTCCGTTTCTCAATTATGCAAAATGGGCTACAATTGTCTTTTTACTGATGTAGGTGTCACTATCTTTAGAAGAAGTGATGATTCAATAGCATTTAAGGGAGTGTTAGAGGGTCAGCTATACTTAGTAAATTTTGATAGAGCTGAACTCGACACTTGCTTAATTGCTAAGACTAACATGGGCTAGCTCTGGCATCGCCGACTAGCACATGTTGGGATGAAGAATCTTCATAAGCTTTTAAAGGGAGAGCACATTTTTAGGATTAACAAATGTTCATTTCGAGAAAGACAGGATTTGTAGCGCATGCCAAGTAGGAAATCAAGTTGGTGCTCACCATCCACACAAGAACATCATGACGACCGACAGGCCACTAGAGCTCCTACACATGGATCTATTCGGCCCGATAGCTTACATAAGCATCGGCAGGAGTAAGTACTGTCTAGTTATTGTGGATGATTATTCTCGCTTCACTTGGGTGTTCTTTTTGGAGGAAAAATCTCACACCCAAGAGACTCTAAAGGGATTCTTGAGACGGGCTCAAAATGAGTTTGGCTTGAGGATCAAGAAAATTAGAAGTGACAACGGGACGGAGTTCAAGAACTCACAAATCGAAGGCTTCCTTGAGGAGGAGGGCATCAAGCATGAGTTCTCTTCTCCCTACACACCACAACAAAATGGTGTAGTGGAGAGGAAGAATTGAACTCTATTGGACATGGCAAGAACCATGCTTGATGAGTACAAGACTTCGAATCGGTTTTGGGCCGAGGCGGTCAACACCGCTTGCTACGCCATCAACCGGTTATATCTACATCGAATCCTCAAGAAGACATCATACGAACTCCTAACCGGTAAAAAGCCCAATATTTCATATTTTAGAGTCTTTGGTAGCAAATGCTTTATTCTTGTTAAAAGAGGTAGAAAATCTAAATTTGCTCCTAAGACTCTAGAAGGCTTTTTACTAGGATATGATTCAAACACAAGGGCATATAGAGTCTTTAACAAGTCCTCTGGACAAGTTGAAGTTTCTTGTGACGTTGTGTTTGATGAGACTAACGGCTCTCAAGTAGAGCAAGTTGATCTTGATGAGATAGGTGATGAAGAGGCTCTATGCATCGCGATAAGGAACATGTCCATTGGGGATGTGTGTCCTAAGGAATCCGAAGAGCCTCCAAATGCACAAGATCAACCATCCTCCTCCACGCAAGCATCTCCACCAACTCAAAATAAGGATGAGGCTCAAGTTGATGAAGGAGAAGATCAAAGAGATGAGCCACCTCAAGATGACGACAATGATCAAGGGGGAGATGCAAATAATCAAGACAAGGAGGATGAAGAACCAAGGCCGCCACACCCAAGAGTCCACCAAGCAATCCAACGAGATCACCCCGTCGACACCATCCTCGGCGACATTCATAAGGGGGTAACCACTAGATCTCGTGTTGCACATTTTTGTGAGCATTACTCTTTTGTTTCCTCTATTGAGCCACACAGGATAGAGGAAGCACTACAAGATTCGGATTGGGTGGTGGCGATGCAAGAGGAGCTCAACAACTTCACTAGGAACGAGGTATGGCATTTGGTTACACGTCCTAATCAAAATGTTGTAGGAACCAAGTGGGTTTTCCGCAACAAGCAAGATGAGCATGGTGTGGTGACAAGGAACAAAGCCTGACTTGTGGCCAAGGGATACTCCCAAGTCGAAGGTTTGGATTTTGGTGAAACCTATGCACCCGTAGCTAGGCTTGAGTCAATTCGTATATTATTGGCCTATGCTACTTACCATGGCTTCAAGCTTTACCAAATGGACGTGAAAAGTGCCTTCCTCAATGGACCAATCAAGGAAGAAGTCTATGTTGAGCAACCTCCCGGCTTTGAAGATAGTGAGTACCCTAACCATGTCTATAAACTCTCTAAGGCGCTCTATGGGCTCAAGCAAGCCCCAAGAGCATGGTATGAATGCCTTAGAGATTTCCTTATCACTAATGGATTCAAAGTCGGAAAGGCCGATCCCACACTCTTCACTAAAACTCTTGAAAATGACTTGTTTGTATGCCAAATTTATGTTGACGATATTATATTTGGGTCCACTAACGAGTCTACATGTGAAGAATTTAGTAGGATCATGACTCAAAAATTCGAGATGTCAATGATGGGGGAGTTGAAGTACTTCTTAGGATTTCTAGTGAAGCAACTCCAAGAGGGCACCTTCATTAGCCAAACGAAGTATACTCAAGATATTCTAAGCAACTTTGGGATGAAGGATGCCAAACCCATCAAGACACCCCATGGGAACCAATGGGCATCTCGACCTCGACGAGGGAGGTAAATCCGTCGATCAAAAGGTATACCGGTCAATGATAGGATCACTACTCTATTTATGTGCATCTCGACCGGATATTATGCTTTCCGTATGCATGTGTGCAAGATTCCAAGCCGACCCTAAGGAAGCTCACCTTACGGCCGTAAAACGAATCTTGAGATATTTAGTTTATACTCCTAAGTTTGGGCTTTGGTATCCTAGGGGATCCACTTTTGATTTAATTGGTTATTCCGATGCCGATTGGGCGGGGTGTAAAATCAATAGAAAGAGCACATCGGGGACTTGCCAGTTCTTGGGAAGATCCTTGGTGTCTTGGGCTTCAAAGAAGCAAAATTCCGTAGCTCTTTCTACCGCCAAAGCCGAGTACATTGCCACAGGACATTGTTGCGCGCAACTACTTTGGATGAGGCAAACCCTTAGGGACTACGGTTACAAATCAACCAAAGTTCCTCTTCTATGTGATAATGCGAGTGCAATCCGCATGGCGGATAATCCAGTTGAGCATAGCCGCACTAAGCACATAGCCATTCGGTATCATTTTCTAAGGGATCACCAACAAAAGGGAGATATCGAGATTGCATATATTAATACTAAAGATCAATTAGCTGATATCTTTACCAAGCCTCTTGATGAACAAACCTTTAACAAACTTAGGCATGAGCTAAATATTCTTGATTCTAGGAACTTCTTTTGTTGGTTTGCACACATAGCTCATTCATATACCTTTGATCATGCCTCTTTCATATGCTATGACTAATGAGTTTTCAAGTCTATTTCAAATCAAGTCATAGATGTATTGAAAGGAAATTGGAGTCTTCGGCGAAGACAAAGGCTTCCACTCCGTAACTCATCCTTCGCCGTCGCTCCGGGCAACTCTCCATCTTTGGGGGAGAGAGTATGAGCCCAAAGCAAAAGGACTCCGTCTTTGGTACAATCTTCACTCTTGTTTTATTTGACAAAGGGGAGAAAGTAATGTTCGAAGGGCTCTAATGATTCTGTTTTTGGCGATTTATGCCAAAGGGGGAGAAAGCATGAGCCCAAAGCAAAAGGACCGCACCACCACCTAATTTTAAAACTAAGGTTTTTCAATTGGTAAATTTCAAATTGGTATCTCATTGTGTGCACCATGGGGAGAGAGTAGTTTTTCAAAATTTATATGTCAAAACCCTCTTGAACACTAAGAGGAGAATTTCATTTAGGGGGAGTTTTGTTTAGTCAAAGGAAAAGCATTTGAAACAGGGGGAGAAAATTTCAAATCTTGAAAATGCTTCGCAAAATCTTATTCATCTACCTTTGACTATTTGCAAAAGGACTTTGAAAAGAATTTACAAAAGAATTTGCAAAAACAAAACATGTGGTGCAAGCGTGGTCCAAAATGTCAAAATTGAAGAAACAATCCACGCATATCTTATAAGTATTTATATTGGCTCAATTCCAAGCAACCTTTGCACTTACATTATGCAAACTAGTTCAATTATGTATTTCTATACTTGCTTTGGTTTGTGTTGGCATCAATCACCAAAAAGGGGGAGATTGAAAGGGAATTAGGCTTACACCTATTTCCTAATTGATTTTGGTGGTTGAATCGCCCAACACAAATAATTGGACTAACTAGTTTGCTCTAGTGTATAAGTTATATAGGTGTCAAAGGTTCACACTTAGCCAATAAAAAGACCAAGAATCGGGTTCGACAAAGAGAGCATGGGATAACCGAAGGCAGCCCTGGTCTGGCGCACCGGACTGTCCGGTGCACCACCGGACAGTGTCTGGTGCACCAGGGGACTTCACGCTGAACTCTTCACCTTCGGGAAAATCTAGAGGCGCTCCACTATAATTCACCGGACTGTCCGGTGAGCCTGCGGAGCAACGGCTACTTCGCGCCAACGGTCACCTGCAGAAGCATTAAATGCGCGCCAGAGCGCGCAGAAGGCAGGCACGCGCGAAGTGGCGCACCGGACACTCTACAGTACATGTCCGGTGTGCCACCGGACATCCAGGCGGGCCCAGCAGTCAGAGCTCCAACGGTCGGAACCTAACGGCCTGGTGACGTGGCTGGTGCACCGGACACTGTTCGGTGTGCACCGGACTGTCCGGTGCACCATGCGACAGACAGCCTCCACCAAACGGCTAGTTTGGTGGTTGGGGTTATAAATACCCCCAACCACCCCACATTCAAGTCATCCAAGTTTTCAACCTTCCAACCACTTACAAGAGCTAGACATTCAATACAAGACACACCCAAGTGATCAAATCATCTCTCAATTCCACAAAAGCTTTAGTGACTAGTGAGAGTGATTTGTTGTGTTCTTTTGAGCTCTTGCACTTGGATCGCTTTCTTCTTTCTCATTCTTTCTTAAGATCAATACTCACTTGTAACCGAGGCAAGAGACACCAATTGTGTGGTGGTCCTTGCGGGGAAGTTTTGTTCCCGGTTGATTTGAGAAGAGAAAGCTCACTCGGTCCGAGGGACCGTTTGAGAGAGGGAAGGGGTTGAAAAAGACTCGGCCTTTGTGGCCTCCTCAATGGGGAGTAGGTTTGCAAGAACCGAACCTCGGCAAAACAAATCCGCGTGTCACACTTCTTATTTGCTTGCGATTTGTTTTTCCACCCTCTCTCGCGGACTCGATTATATTTCTAACGCTAACCCGGCTTGTAGTTGTGATTAACTTTGCAAATTTCAGTTTCGCCCTATTCACCCCCCCTCTAGGCGACTTTCAGCCTCCTCTTTCGAAAAATCAACTAAGTAGAGTTTGTCGTCTAATACACCCTTAAATGCTAATGAACCATCGCTCCATCTAAAGACAGAAACATCAACATTTGTAAACAAACAATTGTAGCCCATGTGGCACAATTGACTTACAGACAGGAGGTTATAACCAAGCGACTCTACTAGAAATACGTTTGAAATGGAGTGCTCGTTGGTGATGGCTATCTTGCCCAAGCCTTTGACCTTACCTTGGTTCCCATCTCCAAAGATGATCGTATCCTGGGAATCCTTGTTCTTGACGTAGGAGGTGAACATCTTCTTCTCCCCCATCATGTGGTTTGTGCATCCGCTGTCGATAATCCAGCTTGAGCCCCCGGATGCATAAACCTGCAAGACAATTTACGCTTGGGTTTTAGGTACCCAACTCTTGTCGGGTCCTACAAGGTTAGTTACAATAGCCTTTGGAATCCAAATACAAGTCTTGTCTCCCTTGCATTTGGATCCCAACTTTCTAGCAACTACTTTTTCATTCTTACATACAAGCGCAAATGAAGTATTGCAAGCATGGTAAATAGTGGAAGGTTCATTACACACTCTCCTAGGCACATGATGCACAACATGATTTCTCCTAGGCTTACTATACACAAAAGTAGAGCTAGAGGCAAACATAGCATGTGAATTAAAGGCATCATGATCATAACTCCTATTATAATGACCATTTATAGAAAATTTTCTATCATTATAAATGAAAGCATGATTCCTTTGAGCACTATTAGCCATAGGGGCCTTCCCTTTCTCCTTGTTGGAAATGGGAGCCCTTTGGCTTATTAAGTTCTTGGCTTCCTTTCGAAAGCCAAGTCCATCCTTAATTGAGGGGTGTTTACCAACGGTGTAGGCATCCCTAGCAAATTTTAATTTATCAAAATCAACCTTGCAAGTCTTAAGTTGAGCATTAAGACTTGTCACCTCATCATTTAATTTAGTAATGGACGCAAGATGTTCATCACAAGCATCAATATCAAAATCCTTGCATCTATTGCAAATTACAACATGTTCTACACATGAACTAGATTTATTAGCTACCTCTAGCTTAGCATTTAAATCATCATTCAAAGTCCTTAAACTAGAGATAGATTCATGGCAAGCAGATAACTCAGAAGATAGCATTTCATTTCTCTTAGTTTCTAATGCAAGAGATTTTTGCACACTAACAAATTTATCATGCTCCTCATATAAAATATCCTCTTGTTTTTCTAACAATCTATCCTTTGCATTTAGAGCATCAATTAATTCATTGATCTTTTCTACCTTAGCTCTATCTAAACCTTTGAATAAGCTAGAGTAATCTACTTATCATCACTAGAATCATCATCGCTAGAAGTAGTGTATTTAGAGGAATCACGAACACTTACCTTCTTTTCCTTGGCCATGAGGCAAGTGTGTTGTTCGTTGGGAAAGAGAGAGGACTTGTTGAAGGCCGAGGCTGCCAGTCCTTCATCGTCGGAGTCGGATGAGGAGCAATTCGAATCCCATTCTTTGCCAAGGTGAGCCTCGCCTTTCGCCTTCCTATAGCTTTTCTTATTCTCCTTCCCATGTCTTTCTTCCCCCTAGTCATTTTCATTATAGGGACATTGAGTAATAAAATGACCAGTCTTACCGCATTTGAAGCAGGAGCGCTTTCCCCTTGTCTTATTCTTGTTGGGGTACTCCTTGCGTACTTTTAATGCGGTCTTGAAGTGCTTGATGATAAGCGCCATTTCATCTTCGTTGAGGCCAGCGGCCTCCACTTGTGCCACCTTGCTTGGTAGCGTCTCCCTGCTGCTGGTTGGTTTGAGGGCAACAGTTTGAGGCTCGTGGACGGTTAGTGGACCATTTAGAGCATCGTCCACATATCGAGCCTCCTTCACCATCATGCGCCCACTCACAAACTTCCCAAGAATCTCCTCGGATGTCATCTTGGTGTACCTGGGATTCTCACGAATAAGGTTGACAACATGGGGGTCAATTACCGTAAATGACCTTAGCATTAGTCGGACGACGTCGTGGTCTGTCCATCTTGTGCTTCCATAGCTTCTAATCTTGTTGACTAGGGTCTTGAGCCTATTGTATATTTGTGTTGGCTCCTCTCCCCTGATCATCGCGAACCTTCCCAGCTTGCCTTCCACCAACTCCATTTTGGTGATCATGGTGGCGTCGTTTCCCTCATGCGATATCTTGAGGGTGTCCCATATTTGCTTGGCGTTGTCCAAGCCGCTCACCTTGTTGTATTCATCCTTGCACAAGGATGCTAGCAAAACAGTGGTAGCTTGTGCATTCTTATGAATTTGTTCATTAATAAACACCGGGTTATCCGTACTATCGAAATGCATTCCATTTTTAACTATCTCCCAAATACTAGGATGGAGAGAAAATAAGTGACTACGCATTTTGTGACTCCAAAAAGATTAGTCTTTTCCATCAAAGTGTGGAGGTTTACCAAGTGGAATTGAAAGAAAATAAGCATTGGAATTGAACGGAATACGAGAATAATCAAATGAATAGTTTTGATTAACCGATTTCTTTTTAGACAAGTCATCGTCGTCGTCGTCTCATGGTGAAGAAGAGGAGGCATCGCTGTCGTAGTAGATGATCTTCTTGATGCGCCTCTTCTTCTTCCCGTCCCTCTTCTTGTGACTCGATCCTGAGTCAGTGGGCTTGTCATCCCTTGGCTCGTTGAAGAGGGACTCCTTCTCCTTGTCGTTGACCACCATCCCCTTTCCCTTAGGATCCATCTCTTCGGGTGATTAGTCTCTTAGATGAAGAGAACGGTTCTGATACCAATTGAGAGCACCTAGAGGGGGGTGAATAGGTGATCCTATAAAATTCAACACTAATAGCCACAAAACTTAGTTATGAAAGTTAGAACGGCTAAGTAGCTTGAAGCGAGTTCTTGTGAACACAGATAATCAAAGGTAAAGCACACAAGAGACACACGATTTTTATCCCGTGGTTCGGCCAAGTAATACTTGCTTACTTCCACGTTGTGGCGTCCCAATGGACGAGGGTTGCACTCAACCCCTTTCAAGTGATCCAATGATCAACTTGAATACCACGGTTTTTCCTTTCTTTCTTTCTCCCATTTGCGAGGAATCTCCACAACTTGGAGCCTCTCGCCCTTACAATGATGATCACAAAAGATGTACGGAAGTAAGGGAGGGGAGAGCAACACACACAAGACTCAAATCGCAGCACAATCACGCACACAAGTCACAACTTGAGCTCAAAACACAACACACGGAGTTCACAACTCAAATGGAGCTCAAGTCACTATCTCAAAGAATCAAATGCACAAAGTTGGAGTCTAGAAGTCTTAGAATGTTTATTGAATGCTTGGGTGACTCCTCCATGCGCCTTGGGGTCCCTTTTATAGCCCCAAGGCAGCTAGGAGCCATTGGAGGCCAACAAGAAAGGCTATCCTTGCCTTCTGTCGGGTGGCGCACCGGACAGTCACTGTAGACGGTCCGGTGCTGATCTCCTTCCTATTCTGGCGCAGATGACCATTGCACTCCGAGCCGGTTGGCGCACCGGACAGTCCGGTGCCCCCTGTCGACCATTGGCGTGGGCCACACGTCGCCTGCGGATTGCGCGACCGACCGTTGCGCTGGCGACCGTTGGCTCATCGGACAGTCCGGTGCACCACCGGATAGTCTGGTGAATTATATACGTACGCCGCCGAATTTTCCCGAGAGTGACCTGTTCACCGGAAGCCAGCCTGGCGCACCGGACAGTCCGGTGTGCCAGACTGAGCTGGACTTCGGCTGCACACAGCCAAGTCTTTGCAATTCTTTTCTTTTCTTTTCTTCTTTTCTCTGTTTCTAGCACTTAGACAAAATATGTTAGTACTCAAAACAATGTACTAAGTCTAGAAACGTACCTTGTTACATGATTTGCATTTTTTGCTTGTTTGGCACATAATATCTCACTCACTATGTGTTGGACACTTAATCACCAAAACATTATAGAAATGGCCCAAGGGCACATTTCCCTTTCAATAATCCTGTTGAACACAGCCGCACTAAGCATATAGGCATTCGATATCACTTTCTGAGGGATCACCAACAAAGGGGGGATATTGAGATTGCTTATGTTAGCAACAAAGAACAATTAGTCGATATCTTTACCAAGCTGTTAGATGAGAAAACCTTTAGCAAACTTAGGAATGAGCTAAATATTCTTGATTCTCGGAATTTTGATTGAAACATTGCACACATAGCTCATTTGTATACCTTTGATCATATCTCTTTCATGTCTACGACTAATGTGTTTTCAAGTGTATTTCTATGCTAAGTCATAGATTGAAAGGGAAATGGAGTACTCGACGAAGACAAGGCTTCCACTCTACTCTACCGGTATCTTTTATCCTTCGTCGTCACTCCACACCACTCTTCGATTGGTATATTATTTTCACTCATATTTCATGTACCAATGGGGGAGAAACTAAAAAGGGCTCACAAAGTCTCTGGTTTTTGTTATTAATGCCAAAGGGGGAGAAAGTATAAAGCCCAAAGCAAAAGGACTGCACCACCACCTAATTTTAATTGTGTTTTCAAAAAAATTTAATTGGTATATTTCAAATTGGTATCTAATTGAAATATTTAAAGGAAGATTTTCAAAATTAGTATATATTAAAACCCTCTTGAACACTAAGAGGAGAATTTCATTCAGGAGGAGTTTTGTTTAGTAAAAGGAAAAGCATTTGAAACAGGGAAAGAAAATTTCAAATCTTGAAAATGTTTTTTGCAATCTTATTTCTATACCTTTGACTATTTGCAAAAGACTTTGAAAAGATTTTTCGAAAAGATTTGCAAAAACAAAACAAGTGGTGCAAACATGGTCCAAAATGTTAAATATATCAAATCAAACTTATCTGCTTAGAAATGCCTTCATCTCAAAATAACTTATGCACATCTGTCAAAATGCAAACTAGTTACATTTCTATACTTTGTATTTGCTTTGGTTTGTGTTGGCATCAATCACCAAAAAGGGGGAGATTGAAAGGGAAATAGTCTCAAACATTTCCTATAATCGATTTTGGTGTTTGACGACCATCACAAACCTTGTGGACTAACCAGTTTGCCTAGTTGATCATTTCACAGGTGCATAAGTTCATCTACAATCATTCTAAGTCGACTGTCCGGAATACCGTAGATTATTCCAGACAGGAGAAGTTTTTTTTTTGGAAAAACACCTAAGCGCGGACCGTCCAAGCCCTTGCGATCGACCGTCCGCAACACCAGGGTGACCCTCGGACAGGAACATTGCATAAATGCAAGTCAACACTATGGACCGTCCGATGGAGAAGCGAGCACCGTCCGAGACCAAGCGCGGACCGTCTGGCCTCAGGCGTGGACCGTCCGGTTGGTGAAGAACCAGAAAAACCCGAAGGTGAGGGTTCTGAGAAATGAATTTTAAGTGTCCTCGCGGACCGTTCGGTGTGCACGGCTGGACCATCCACGACTGCGGTACCTGACATCTGACGACACATTTAATGCACGGTAGCCGTTGATATAGCCGTTACTGCTGACCGTTGCGATTTCAGCCGCTGATGTGCAGGGGCAGACCGTCCGGACCAGGGGCGCGGACCGTCCGCGGTCGGCAGAAAGGGAGCAACAGCTAGGAAGTGGTTGGTGGCTATAAATACAACACCAACCATCTCCATTCATAATTTGCAAGCACTCCAATCTCTCACATTCAATACAAGAGCTAGCAATCCATTCCAAGACACAATCAAAGCTTCCAATCTCTCCAAGTTCCACAATTAAGACAAGTGATTATTAGTGATTAGTGCCTTAAGAGAGAGTGATCAGTGTGTTATTTGTCGCTCTTGTTGCTTGGTTTTCGCAATCATGCTTTCTTCATCTCTTTCTTAATCTTCTAAGTGAATTGTAAAGCTTGCAAGAGACACCTAATTGTGTGGCGATCCTTGCGGGGTCTTAGTGACCCGTGAGATTAAGAAGAAGCACTCAACCGATCTAAGTGACCGATTGAGAGAGGGAAAGGGTTGAAATAGACCCGGTCTTTGTGACCTCCTCAACGGGGACTAGGTTCTTTGGAACCGAACCTCGGTAAAACAAATCACTATGTTCATTCGCTTGATTCTCATTTGATTTGTTTTCCCCCCTCTCTCCCGGACTTGTTTTTAGTTCTAACACTAACCCCGGCTTGTAGTGTGTGTTTAAAGTTGTAAATTTCAGATTACGCCTATTCACCCCTCCCTCTAGGCGACTTTCAATGATGATGTTATCCCGATGTTGATCTTGTGATATTTTAGGGGACTCAGGCCATTTTCCTGAGTACCTCTCCGTAAGGACCTGTTCATTGAGTAATCACCCGGGATAACAGTGCAATGATGAGGGTGGAATGGTACACCCTTATCTGACTAATTTGATGAACCTAGGGGTGTAGTTAGCTTTGCCTGAGGGTCGTCAATGGGGGTCGGGCGTAGTGCTCGCTCTACCAAGTCCATTATTATTGTTGGTTTAATTATTGTTCATATAAGATTATTGTGATAATTGGAACATGGAGAACCACCTGAAAAAAATAGTGCTACCACAAGGGTGGTATGGGACGCCCTTTGCTGACTAATAAGGAAAGCTAGTGGAGGACCTTACTTAAAAAGGGAAAGGGCAGTAGAGGTGTTGCCGGTGTAGGGAGGTTCTCGGGTTGATCATGTTATGATGGATTTTCGAATGAGGAATTCCTATATCGCTCTCTCAAAAAATCGTAGCGGGTTTTCTGAAGCTAGTGGAACTTTGTAAAGACCTCGTAGTGCTACCCTACCTCGTCTCCTCGGTAGAGGTGTATGGGATTCATGGTGTCATGGCAGATGGGTATCACGGCTTGTAGCTAAAGATGTGCAACCTTTGTAGAGTGTAAAACTGGTATATCAGTCGTGCTCACAGTCAAGATCGGCTCAGACCCTCACATGAGTAATTTATGGAATTAAATTTAATCTGTCACTTTACATTTCATTGTGGGAATTTGTTATTAATTGTGATCAATTATTTAATTAGGTTGCTATCTACTTATACTTAGTAATTATTAATAATTTTTTACCAACTCTAAAAGCTATGCTCAGCCTTAACCATTTTTTGGTAAGCCTTACACTTCACATGAGCCCCTACCATAAGTGATCTCATGCACATTATTCTCCACAACTTGTTGAACGATAAACGTATGTGAGCTCATCCTTGCTATACTCACCCACAGGTCAAGAACAGGTACCACAAGATGAGGAGTATGAAAGATGTCGTGATGAGTTCGTGGGAGGTTTGGGTCGTGTCTCCCAGTCAACTAGGATTACGAAGGATCATTGTCGTCATAAGATATAATTATTTAGCTATTTTGTACAGAACCCATATTATACAATAAAGATGTGACATTCATTTATGTACCCTAAGTCATCGTATGTGTGAGACGTGATCCTAGCACATATTTGATTCGCGTCCGGGTTTGCCCTTAAATCCGGGTGTGACAACAAGGGACTTGGGAGCCTCCTCCCTCTCTCGTCCGCTTGTAAGCCCTATTACGAGCATTGAGCAACAAGGTGCCGATAGTGTGAGCCACCAAAGACTAGATGTAAGGACGTTATGCTCAAACCTGTATAAATCCCGCGCCCACTGAGCACTCCATCCAGACCCCAGAACGCGCACAAACAAATTTACTTGTCAAAGCTGATTCAAAACACCGACAGGTGGCACGCCAGGTAGGAGCCTTGTGCGTTCTCGACGACTTCTCTAGGCTCTGAGCGTAGTTTGGGCCCTTAGAACGACCATTCGTTTTGAAAGCCTCGATTTCGTCGTCGACAACGAGGGAACAATTTTCAGGGCCCTGAAAGCCCAATCCCCCTCGACGAAGGACTTGATCAATATTGCTAGGGGCCTCGATGGCCTCCATCTTAGCTCCCCTTAGGGGAATGACGGACGACGGTGCATGACATGACCTACTTGTGTTGAGTTCGTGGGAGTGATGGACCCCATCAGGGGTTCATTCTATGACCTCCTCCTATCGGGATCAGAATACAGACATAGCTCCTTGTCCAAGCAAGTCACGACCCGGCCAAAAGTGCTTCATAGCCAGCACCTCGAAAGCCCACTCCCCACTCACAGGAAGCCCCGAGGGAACTCGTGCGGCGGCGTCCGCTCCGCCTCGGCTCGACCTACCCTACCAAAAGTTCCTGCTAGGGCCAAGTCCTTCCCAGAGCAGCGAGTGCTTCCCAACTGATAGACAAGGGACACCATGGTAGTGGTCGGGACGGTCGCGACGAGATGTTGGGCGAGCGCATGCTACAACAGCAAGCGTCCGACGCCGCATAATCCGTGATGGGAGCAGACCATCGCGATTCCTCTAGGAAAGCGAGAATGTTGCGGCCACTGTGGCGCTCCTTGACAAGCTCCCCGAGGCCGAGACTCCGAGCGAATGGAGGACCCACCGCGAGATCCAAGGTCTTCTCGACCTTGCTGCGCAACAGCAGGCCAAGAGTTTCATGTCGCGACACCGGGAGCTAGAGGTCGACTAGCATATATATCCGAATTTTTTGCATTTTAGTCCTTCATCGGAAAAAAATCACGTTTGGACCCTAAAAAATTTTAATGTCATTTGTGGACCCTTTACTCGGCGCCGTAGCCTATGGCGCCGAGTTAACACAGCTCGGCGCCATAGGCTATGGCGCCGAGGTACGTGCTGCGTTGGCACAAACGGACGTCGTGGACGACGTGGTCCATCGGTATAATCAGCGGCTTGATCACGATGAGGACCGAAGTTTGAGCCCCCCTCCACCGTGACCTCAGGCCTTCGGTCGCCACAAGGTTTTCGTACTATTATGCATATCTCTTTTTTTATATGGTTTTCATACCTCCTATTAACAAGTTATTCAAGTTCCTATTTCAGAAATGGAAACTCCCTGCTGCATGACATGTGAAAAACTCGTATGTACTAGATATTTTGTGTATCCGTCCAAAACTTTAATTTGGACTTGAAATTGAACAACTTTGCTGGTTTTTTTTGTTCCATAGGAGCAACGAACATCATGATCTTTGATAATGCAGATGGAAACACATATTGGAGTACTCCTGATTAATCCATATGGAACTATCCCTGTTTTTTCGATAATGAAAAAGAATATGCGTCTTCAGCCTCATGCATAGACGAGGAATCGAAGCACACTCATTACTTACAAAAGAAGAATCACGGTGTAACCTGTAAGCCTCAGCAAACATGGAAGTTCGAAAAACGTGACCCTAGGAGAAAAAGGCCATGCGGCGTGAGAGAGGCGAAAAAGGCAAGTTTCTCTCCTAATAGACATATATTAGCTGTCATCACCGACTGTTCGGCGCGCTAGTGACTTGCGATGCCTATCCGATCGATCTCACGGCTTACTCGTTATCGCCGCGCGCTGACAGAGAGAGAAAAAATGGTTATAGTTAACAAGAAGACACTAATAAAATGCTAGTTTGGCATGACGATCCATCGGCGGCGCGCGGCATATAAACCGTGACGCGCTAAGGGCCACGCTGAGCATGCATGTTCCACTGCGAGCCTCGGCCCTTTGGAGAAGCCGAGACGCGTCCTAGCTACGGCCGAACTCGTGAAATGAAAAGGCGGACGTGTGGAGGACACGCTAGCTTTGCAAGACAAGCGAAAACAAGCGGACAAACCACACAACACACACAGCAGTATCCGCGCTGCTCGATCGTCTCTCCTCGTATAAAAAAGGCTGCTTTTTTTCTAACAAGATGCACAAAGAGGCACCCCTAAATTCAGGGCGAACGTAAAAGTGAGCAGAAACATGTAAAAAAAAAAGACTAGTAGCAACAAAGCGAAGAGTACTGCACTGCCACTACCATGTTGGACGGGGATGCAAATATGCCAAGGACGTGTGTTTTTGGCAGGCACGTAAATGGCTCCGCCGCCGCCGCCGCACCACCACCACTACGTACTAAACGCCATTATTTTAATGGAGGTTTACTACCGCTAAAGATAATCGGCACGGCAGCATGGAGCGCGGATTCGACGCGCTAGCTGCCTGCGCTGCAGCTAGATGTCGATCCATCTCTCTCTTGCAGATAGCGTGCGTACTACCACCCACCGGCCGCCGACGTCACAGCAGCTAGGAGACAGGACAAACGACACCGGCCGCGGACGCCATCTCTAGTCTAGCCGCGCCGCGCGCGCCTTGCATGGCACTGTGCATGCCTGCATGCAAAAAGATGACGGCGGCTAGATTTGACTTTAATGCCTGCAGCGGCGTCGTCCGTCCGTCCTCACTCGCCATCGCCGCCAGCTCTCGCTCATGGCGGCCATGGCGTTTGCAAGCTCTCGATCGTCATGGCGACTGCAAGAAAATTGAACTACCTAGCTAGTGCGCATACCTGCAACCATACGAGTACGGATCGAGATTTGGAAAATCAAAGAGTAGTCATACAAATACAAGCAAATGAAATTGTCATTAGGGGTAATCCAAACATTACAACATACGGTCCAGGTTATTGAAACGGGAACTACACGGACGGTTTCTCCGCCGGGGAATTGAAATGCCAGTACAACAAACATGTAAAAAGATACAACAACGCAATAATAAGGAACGAACACGGCAGTAAACAAACTGCTGGACGAACGCCCCTTCTGCGTTTTTTGACGACGATCGACGAGCCTGCTAGCTGCTGTGTCAACGGAACCTGGCCAGGTCCAGGGTGACCTCGTCCTCCGACGGCGTCAGGAACTCCCTGGAGGCCATCTGGACGACGTCGACGTCGTCCGCCGGAACGGCGACGACGTTGCTCGGGCCGGCACCTGCCGCGTCGGCGCCACCGCCGTAGGCGGCGCTGCCATGGGCGGCGTACGGCGCCTGCTGCCACATGACGCTGTTGTCGATGAAGGGGTACGTGAGCAGCTGGTTGGCGGTGGCGTAGGAAGCCTGCTGGTGCTGGTAGTGATCGTGCTCCATCATCTGCGGCACAGGCGCCGCCATTCCCCCCATCGGAGCCATAAGCCGCATCGTCGCCGCCGGCGCGCCGCCGTAGTAGGCGTTGAGGTCCAGGTGCAGGAACGGCGCCACGATGTCGGAGCTCATGCCCCCCTGCAGCTCGGCCGGCGCGGGCGACGACGACGACGCGCCCAGGTACAGCCCCATGGCGGTCATCTGGTCAAAGCTGCCGGGCGGCGCGGCGGCGGACGCTGGGCTGCTGATCACCTCGCCGTACGAGTACGACCCGAGGTTGTAGGACGACGGGGGGGAGTCCTCGGCCGCCGGCGGGGTCTGGTCGGCGCCGGCGCCGTCGGCGAGGTCAGGGTACAGGCTGCGGATGTACTCCTCCAGGACGGACCACTGCCCGGCCGGCACCTGCTGCGCGTTGCTCTTCTTCTTCAGCCGGCGCTTGGCCTTGAGGCTCCGCTTGGTGGCGTTCCAGTGGTTCTTCACGGCGTTCTCGGAACGCCCGGGCAGGAACGTGGCGATGGTCGACCAGTGGTTGCCGCACCGCTTGTGCGCCTTGATCAGCGCCATGTCGTCTTCTTCAGTCCACACGCTCTTCTGTTAATTATTTTTGTTGCATTGCATGTCAGAGAAGAAAAGCAAGCAAACGGTGCGCAGCAGCAGCTCAAAAGATCCAAATAAAGCACACTAGGTTGGTTAATCGACGATCAGAATGCCCCATCGGTGGTCACAAACTTGGCATGTATATGCGCATACATATATAACCACAGATAAGCTAGAAAAAATGAATAATATTCTCCACGGCAATCAATCCGGCCGTGGCTAATTATATTGCCACAGTTAGTGGGCAGAGTAAAAACACATGCAACTCCCACTAATTCTTACCGAGTTAATGCCCCCACTTTCGAATCTAGACCAAAATTTAGCAGGATTTGTTTACGTAGGAATTAAAGGCAAAGAAAAATCCCCCCCCTCGCGAATCATGTGTGGGGAGAGCGAGGGGATATCGCTCCCCCAAGCCACAGCTACACTACACTGCACACAGATCGAATTCAAAGCTTCCATCCACGCATCAAGATCTGAGAGATCGAATGAGAAGATGGATCGATCGAAAAAAGAGAATACGCACCTTGAGGTCGGGGCGCAGGTGGTTGGTCCATCTCTCGCGGCACTGCTTGCCCACCCTGCCGGGGAGCGACTGCGCTATCACCGCCCACTTCCGGTCGCCGTGCTTCATCACCATCTCCCTGAGGACTCTGCAAAGCGAGCAACCACGGATCGAGCAAGCGCGCGGCCGGCCGCCGGCACACGTTCAGCAGCCACGACCAAACACTCTCCTTACTTGCACCGAATCGAAACAAAAGGGAACGAGAAAAAAAAAGGAGCAGAAGAATGAGAACTCAGGGGAGCAAGTACTCACACGTCCTCCGCCTCGGTCCAGGGGCCCTTGTGGTGCTGCGCCCTATGCCCGCCGATGCCACCGCCCGCGTGGGGCGGCAGCTGCTGCTGAGCCCCGCTCCAGGCGGCGCGCAGGGCGCTGGACATGATGCCGCCGTACCCGGCGGACGCCGCCGCCAGGGCTCCTCCGGGCAGCACCATGCCAGGCGGCGCCTGCATCCCGAGGCGGCCGACCAGGAGGGAGGCCATGCCGGCGGGCATCGTCATGCCCGTGCCCGGGATCACCTGCTGATGAGAAGAAGCAGCGCCGGCGTTACCTGCGTGCACGCCGCCAGCAGCCGTCACGTCCTGGTGGCCGAAACGCACCGAGCTCCCGGACTCCATTCCCGGCTCGCGTCTTGGTCGAGGTTACGGACAATGGCGAGCGAGGGGGAATTGCAGAGAGGCCCCCCAGCTAGAATTTCTCTGCTGGGGAGAGAAGAATGTGGACAGGAGGAAGAAGCAGCGGGGAAGGGAGAAGAAAGGGCCACTGGGCACCGGGCTTGCAAGTTAGGAGTGTGGGCCGATCCGGGGAGGAAGTTATATAGCGGGCCCGCGCGGCCACTGCCGTCCATCCTCGCCGCATCCAACGGTCAGCGTCCAGGGCTCTGGGTGACCTTCCAACTCTCCATCAATATTCGTGCGGTAGAGGACAAGGGGAGTTGAGGTGGCTCCTTGTCACCACTCCACATCACTGCGCCTACCATACGAGTGCAGCGTGGTAAGCGCAGGAGCGGGATGGGCCCCACTTGTCAGCACTGCTACAGATGTCTTGGACCGGCTGGTTTTTATTACTGTGGATGGATATATAGATGCAATATGGATATACTGTCGATCCAATAGCGCGTGGGAGCAGAAGCAGATTTTGTGCATCCTGTTCTTGGACACACAGTTTGCACCCCCAGAGTGAGGTACCAATACTACCATTGCAAGGGTTGTTGATCCAATGGCTTGGGGAGAAAAAAAACACTGCATGTGAAATGTAATCTTGATGCATTTGAGTCGTGTAAACAATCTCTTGCAAATGCAGGGAAAAGCTACATACCAAAGACCCAAATGGTTCCGACTCTTCCCCGGATCCCGCGCAAGTGGGAGCACATGCAACGGGCTCTATTTGGCGCGAAATTCAGTTTTTTCATGTCACGACAACACGTAGATTCGGCGAATTTAAAGGAAAAAGCGACCGTTAAGCCTACATATGGGGAAACGTCATCCATCGGTACGGATGAGAGGCGTGGAACGACAATTGATTTGCGGTTACTTGATAAAACCGCAACGTATTTGTAAAATATTCGTGCCCGCCTTATGTATAACACTATTATATAAGATAGAGCGGCTAGTCGCTCCTATTTATTTTAGCAAAAGTTGTATTTTGTCGGTTTGGCCCTAACGATTGCCATGTGGCCATATGTGGATGAAGAAAGGTATATATGGGAGCTATAGCTCATTAATGATATATCTATGGGGTAATATAAATGTGGATATTGTTTGCAAAATTTTGAATTACATGTCATAAAGTTCTGAATTAAGACTTAACCAGACTTATAGGGTATGGTGGTGCAAAGCAAAATATTGATATAATATAGTAAGTAAAGCCAAGGATTTTCTCTCTCAAAACTCATCATCTTTTCATCCATTAAAACTGTAGAAGTTCTCTTGTCGTTTTTAAATGGGAAAGGGCCACCTAGATATTACTCAAATGTTTCCTTTTGATGTTGTCATCATGGAATTTTAGATCAAGAGTTGGGGAACAACTAATTAATCAAATGCGTTTTTATGCAAACACCGTCGAGATTGACTTTATTCTTTTTCTGGACCACAATCTAAGTTTTTCCTTTGTTTTCAGTGACAATAACACTCATTGACATTTTGTTGCATTACAACCATTTCTTCTTTAGCAGTATCAAAGAAAGACATCAAAAGGATTGATTGGATAGCTAGAGGTGTGAATAGCCTTTTAAAAATTCTACAAGCCACAACACTAATAAACTTGTTAGACATAAAGATGGCCTAAGTAAACAATACTCAATTCTGATCTATCAAGAACACCCTACTCAAAAGCAAAACTAAGCAACTACAAAGCCAAACAAGTAAGATCCTGCACAACTCTAGTGACCGCAAATAACAAGCTAAGTCCTAGAGCACTAAAACTAGTTGAAAATAGCTACTACTCAACTAGTCGACCTACATAAGGCAAGCAACACTACTATAGGAAGTTTTATTCTAGTTAGACTTTCATCATTAGTTATGTCACAACCGGTAGTGATACGCATCACCCGCAGTTCATAGTTTGTGGGGTCCTAGAAAGGTGCCTTACGACAATGTTAAACACTTTCACCGCTGGCCCGATGTATGATCTGGTGTTATAGACAGTGTCAGTCTTTGCCACCATATCATACACTGAACCAGTGATGTAAATATTTAGAATTATCAGCTAGTAATCCAATGCACAATGAACATATAAACGGGTAGATAAGACATTTTCCCACTGGTTTGAAGATGGAAGGACACACCACCTGTTAGAGCTGGTGGTAGAGATCATTCTCACCATTTTTGCTTTATAATTTTGTGATACAAATCAGAATGGTTCAATCCATCGCATATTATTTATCTGATGCACACAATACATTAGAGTGGTGTCATAATTCTTGTCACCCTTTCATCTAGTGATGGATGCTTCTCATTTACTTGTCTCGGTGCATCACTATAAAGTAATGGCAATGCATATCTATTTGGAGTATGGTATAAATTTTGCTGATTAGACTCTGCAATTCAACCTTATTTGTATGAGGAACCATCATCATAACGGCATAGTTACTTTTGGTGTCCGATCTTGATCCCTCGCTCATGCACCATGAAACCAAGGAACTACCGCACGGTCACACTGAATGTGCACTTCTTGGGGTTTATCCTTAAACTATGAAGCCTGGTCCTCTCGAGCACTTAGCAAAGATCAACTAAATTTGTTGCTTATAGAGCCAATTTCACCACAACATCGCAATGTATACTTCTACCAATTGGCATATGAGGTTGTGGGAGATGTAGTTCATCGCTCTCTTGTAAGTGCCTCTTGCATTCTTGAGGCCAAAAGTCATCACTACCCATTCAAACAATTCGATTGATATAGGGCACCAAAAGGTGGTCTTGTACATATTTTCTTTAGCCATGAATATATGATTATATCTATCGTTGTTTGATAGGCAGGGATATAGGATAATTCCCCCGTTTGGGTTCGGCAAGGGTTTGGTGCTACCTCAACATCAACACCTATGGCCAGTTGGCCCCTATTGGGTTAACTCAGGAGAGAACACAGTGAGAATATGGGCAATGCTAATGAGAACACTGATGTAAAGAGGTTCGGGCTACTGGAGCGTAATACACTACATCCTCTTTGTGGGTGATTTGTATTTATTAGAAATGGCTAAGTGTCGAGAGAGAAGAAAGTCCAAAAGGAGTCTAAGAGCAGGGTCTAAAAAAGGGAACCCCCTACACAGAGCCATCCTCTCCCTAATACAGTGCAATGGAGAGGGGGTTATAGATGATTGGTGGGGCCAAGCTGGTGGCCTAACCCAGTTTATCTTAAAGGTGAAGTTGTAGACATCAGTCTATAGTTCTGTTGTAGACATCAGTCTCCTTTGCCATGAGGCACTTGTGGTCGACCTTGGGGAAGAGGTATGACTTGTTGAAGGCAAGGGTGGCGACACCTTCATTGTCGGAGAAGCTTTCATCATCCAAATCCCACTCCTTCCTGATATGGGCTTCAACTCCCTTCATTTTGAAGAACATTTTGTTCTTCTCATATTTCTTTTCCTTCTTCTCTTTCTTCTCTTCCCTATCATGATCCTTAGAATATGGACAATTAGCAATAAAATGATCGGTCTTACTACAATTGAAGCAACTTATTTTGCCTTGTGGCTTGTAGTCCTTGTCCTTCAGGGTACTCAAGATTTGTCAGAAGCTTTTGATGATGATGGCCATTTCCTCATCATTAGGTCTGGATGGATCAATTTGTCCATCATTGATTGGGGCCTCTTCCTTCTTATCGCTTGCCACCTTCAAGGCGATCCGCTTGTGGCTAAGTGGAGGTGTTGCCTTAAGCGATATTGTCAATGAGTTTGGAGTCCTTTACCATCATCTCATGGCTTAGGAACTTTCCAAACAACTCCTCAAGTGTCATCTTCTTGTACCTAGAATTTTCACGAATTAATGTACAAGAGTAGCATTACGAGCCATGAATGACCTTAGCATCGATTTGATAACTTCATGCTCATTCCACCTCTTGCTTATATAGTTGCAGAACTTATTGACCATTGTCTTGAGTCGGTTGTTCTTTTCTTGTGGCCTTCTCCCTTGAGCATGGCAAACCTTTAGATCTCTCCTTCGAGGATCTGCATCTTGGCGATCTTGGTGATCTTGTCACCTTCGTGCACGATATTGAGGGTATCCCAAATACCATTCTCACTCTCCAAGCACTTCACCTTATTGTACTCCTCCTTACACAAAGAAGCAATGAGTACCTTGCTAGCTTGGGCGTTGCGATGGATGATTTGTTCCACCTCCACTCAATTGTAGTCCTTATCATCGAAATCTGGTATCTCAATTCCTACCTCAACAACATACCAAATGCTTGGATGGAGTGAGTACAAATGTCCCGTCATGCTATGGCTCCACCAAGAATAATCCTTACCATAAAATGTGGTGGTTTACCAAGTGAAATCAAAAGAAAGGGAGTAGTTGTATTTGGAGGAATGTGAGAATAATTGAAAGACATTCGAGAATAGTTTGATTTAACTGTCTTTCGTTGATGTCCTCTTATAGGTGGGTTTCTCGCTACTAGAGATTGATGTCAATGTAGCGCTCTCATAGTATACCACCTTCATCGTCTTCTTCTTTTTCCCCTTCCTCTTGTAGGACTTGGAACCCGAGCTAACTGATTCCTTGCCCTTCTCCTTGTGCTTGTCTCTTGATGGTGTCCTCTCTCTCTTGTGGGATCCTTTCTCCAACATCACTTCGGGTTGTTAGACCCAAAATGAAGTGGCGGGCTCTAATACCAATTGATAGTCGCCTAGATGGGGTGAATAGGTGAAACCTAAAATGTAATCACTTAAAACAAACTTGATCCCAGGATTTTGAGGTTAGAGCAATAAGTAACTTGAAGTAGAGAGGAGAGTTCTTGCAATGCGTAGCTTATAAATGAGTGGAATAAACTTTGGAGCAACATAAGTAATTTGAATGAAGATCAACGCAAAAGAACTTAGGCAAGAAGGAGGAAAACAAATTGCAAACAATCAAACACAAAGACACGACGATTTATTTACCGGAGTTCAGTTTCCAAATAAAACATATGTCTCCATTGAGGTGTCCCGAAGTACAGGGTCTCTTTCAACTCTCTTAAGTGATTCCAAAGAATAAACTTGATCGCTTTCTCTTTTCTCAACTCAATTGAGAGAGTAGAGTCTTCGCAAGACACTCCACACGCTTGGAGGCTCTTGCTAGCTTTACAATCTTATTGGGTGCCTTCCACTAAAGCTCAAAGATCACAAGAACACAACACACACTCTTCTTTATTTCACTCTCTGAAGGCACTATCTCGAATCACATGCACATGGGTATCTCTTTGCTCGATGTGCTCTTTTGTGGCACTTGGGAGGCTTTGATCACTTGGAAGTGTTGCTCTAGTGTATTGGAGTTATTTCTCAGGTCTTATATATTGAATGGGCTTGCTGGAAGTGTACTTATACCCCCAACACCCAATATCCATTGGGATCCAATCCCAAAATCTGTAATCTGCGGGTGCGCCGGACCTCCTACAGTACTGGTATGGTGCACACCAGACCTCTGCCACATATGTTGCTCTAGTGACTGTTCTGACCAAGGTGTCTGATGTCAGGGGGCACCAGATCAGTTCGATGCACCACCGAACCCTGCCACATGTGCTGCCACATCATCTAGACATTGGAACATGAAGCCGACTATTGAAACCTGACAGGTCCGGTGCACATCGGACTAGTCCGGTGTGCCAGGACCCTCTTTCTCTAGAAAACAGATTTCTCTATATAAGTGGTTTGGTGCTCCGTCTGTTGCACATCGGGCCGGTGTGATAAGGCTCAGCTGCCCAGAAAATACCTCCTGACATAACCAGTTCGGTGTACCATCGGATAGGTCCGGTGCACATCAGAGTCGGTCTGGTGCGCTGTAGACCTGTTGAACTTAAGTGATTTTGGGCCTTTCTTCTTTGACTAAGTTTGTCTGCCTTCTTGAGTACTTCTATGACTGAGATAAACAAATCTAGAGTCTATCCAACTAGTCTAATCCATAGTTCCATATGTGTTTGGTCAATCCAACTTATTTTCTCATTCTAGCTGAAACTGAGTTGTCTTTCCAACATCTCTTAGGCGCTTAATTATGTTCCTAAGGACATTTAGAACTTATCCAAACACTTGAACTACTCATGATTCATATTATCTAGGATATGCCCTTTTTAGCCTAGTTTTGAGCTATTGATTGCAATAGATGCTAGAAAGTCGCCTAGAGGGGGGGTGAATAGGCGGAATCTGAAAATTATAAACTTAAGCACACACTGCAAGCTGGTGTTAGCGTTAGAAATGAATTCGAGTCCAAAAGGGAGGGGAAAACAAATCAACCAAGAAATAAAGCGGATGAACACGGTGATTTGTTTTACCGAGGTTCGGTTCTAAAGAACCTAGTCCCCGTTGAGGTGGTCACAAAGACCGGTCTCTTTCAACCATTTCCCTCTCTCAAACGGTCACTTAGACCGAGTAAGCTTTCTTCTTTACTTCTCATGGGTCACTTAGACCCCGCAAGGACCACCACACAATTGGTGTCTCTTGCCTTGCTTACAAAGCACTTGAGAGTAACAAGGAAAAGAAAAGAAAGCCAACCAAGCAAACAAGAGCAACAAGAAACACAAGTGATCCTCTCACAAGCCCTAATGCGCTAGAGTTGAATTTGGGACTTTGAGTGGATCGATCGCTTTGATTTGTGTCTTGGAGTGAAGTCTATTGCTCTTGTATTGAATGCAATGTGTGGAATGCTTGGGTGGTTGGAGTGGTGGTGGTTGGGGGGTATTTATAGCCCTCAACCACCAAACAACCGTTGGGGATGACTGCTGTCGATGGACGCACCGGATAGTCTGGTGTGCCAGCCACGTCACCCAACCGTTAGGGTTTTGGAGCTTGTGACCGTTGGAGGCTTTGTCTTCTAGTGGCACCGGACAGTCCAGTTCAGCACCGGACAGGTACTGTTCAGTGGCTGGTGCGCCTCTGACGGGCGGCTCTGACTCTGCATGCACTGTTCATAACTGTAGCTCCGGCGCCCGCGCTTTTGCAGTCGACCGTTGCATTGGATAGCCGTTACTCCGCTGTCACACCGGACAGTCCAGTGGCACACCAGACAATCCGGTGAATTATAGAGGAGCGCGCCCTAAGAAACCCGAGAGTGGCGAGTTTGAGACTGTACGGTCCTGGTGCACCGGACACTGTCCGGTGTCACACCGGACAGTCCGGTGCGCCAAACCAGGGCACACTCGATTTCTTTGCTCCTTTGTATTTGAACCTTCAATCTTTTATTGGTTTGTGTTGAACCTTTATGTACCTGTAGATCATATACTCTAGAGCAAACTAGTTAGTCCATTATTTCCCTTTCAATCTCTCCCTTTTTGGTGATTGATGCCAACACAAACCAAAGCAAATATATAAGTGCAGAAATAAACTAATTTGCATAATGTAAGTGCATAGGTTACTTGGAATTATACCAATTTATAGTTTCACTGGATATGCATGGATTGCTTTCTTTTATTTAACATTTTGGTCCACATTTGCACCACGTGTTTTGTTTTTGCAAATCTTTTTGGAAAATCTTTTAAGTCTTTTGCAAATAGTCAAAGGTATATGAATAAGATTGCAAGAAGCATTTTCAAGTTTTGAAATTTCTCCCCCTATTTCAAATGCTTTTCCTTTGACTTAACAAAACTCCCTCTGAATGAAATTCTCCTCTTAGCTTTCAAGAGGGTTTTAATAGATACCAATTGGAAATATGTAATTTAGATGCCAATTTTGAAAATATATCAATTGAGGAAATTTCTTATCACAAGATACCAATTGGAAAAACAAACTTTTGAGAAAACCAAATAAATCATCATTTCGAAATTTTTTAACTCGGTGGTGCGGTCCTTTTGCTTTGGGCTTAATACTTTCTCCCCCTTTGGCATTAATCACCGAAACGGAGACCTGTTAGCCCTTCTTTATTTTCTCCCCCATTGGTACAAGTAAATATGAGTGAAAGATTATACCAATTTGAGAGTGATGTGGAGTGACAGCGAAGGATAAATGATACCGTTAGAGTGGAGTGGAAGCCTTGTCTTCGTCGAAGACTCCATTTCCCTTTCAATCTATGACTTAGTATAGAAATGTACTTGGAAACACATTAGTCATAGCCTTGGTACATAAGAAATATGCATTTGTACCAAACTGAAAGAGATATGATCAAAGATATATAAATGAGCTATGTGTGCAATGTTTTAATCAAAATTCCGAGAATCAAGTTTATTTAGCTCATTCCTAAGTTTGCTAAAGGTTTTCTCATCTAATGGCTTGGTAAAGGTATCGACTAATTGTTCTTTGGTGCTAACATAAGCTATCTCAATATCCCCCCTTTGTTGGTGATCCTTCAAAAAGTGATACCGAATGTCTATGTGCTTAGTGCAGCTGTGTTCAACGGGATTATCCACCATGCGGATTGCACTCTCATTATCACATAGGAGAGGGACTCTTCTCAATTTGTAGTCATAGTTCCTGAGGGTTTGCCTCATCCAAAGTAATTGCGCACAACAATGGCCTGCGGCAATGTACTCGGCTTTGGCGGTAGAAAGAACGACTGAGTTTTGTTTCTTTGAAGTCCAAGACACCAGGGATCTCCCCAGAAACTGACAAGTCCCTGATGTGCTCTTCCTATCAATTTTACACCCTGCCCAATCGGCATCGGAATATCCTATTAAATCAAAGGTGGATCCCTTGGGGTACCAAAGTCCAAACTTAGGAGTGTAAACTAAATATCTCATGATTCTTTTCACGGCCCTAAGGCGAACTTCCTTAGGATCGGCTTGGAACTTTGCACACATGCATACGGAAAGCATAATGCTCGGTCGAGATGCACATAAATAGAGTAAAGATCCTATCATCGACCGATATACCTTTTGATCTATGGACTTACCTCCCGTGTCGAGGTCGAGATGCCCATTTGTTACCATGGGTGTCTTGATGGGCTTGGCATCCTTCATTCCAAACTTGTTAAGTATGTCTTGAATGTACTTGGTTTGGCTGATGAAGGTGCCATCTTGGAGTTGCTTGACTTAAAATCCTAGGAAATACTTCAACTCCCCCATCATTGACATCTCGAATTTTTAAATCATGATCCTACTAAACTCTTCATAAGTAGATTTTTTAGTAGACCCAAATATGATATCATACACATAAATTTGGCATACAAACACATCTTTTGCAATAGTTTTAGTAAAGAGAGTAGGATCGGCTTTTCCGACTTTGAAGCCATTAGTGATAAGGAAATCTCTTAGGCATTCATACCATGCTCTTGGGCTTGCTTGAGCCCATAAAGCGCCTTAGAGAGTTTATACACATGATTAGGGTACTCACTATCTTCAAAGCCGAGAGGTTGCTCAACATAGACCCCTTCCTTGATTGGTCCATTGAGGAAGGCACTTTTCACGTCCATTTGATAAAGCTTGAAGCGATGGTAAGTAGCATAGGCAAGTAATATGCGAATTGACTCGAGCCTAGCTACGGGTGCATAAGTTTCATCAAAATCCAAACCTTCGACTTGTGAATAACCCTTGGCCACAAGTCGGGCTTTGTTCCTTGTCACCACACCATGCTCATCTTGCTTGTTGTGGAATACTCATTTGGTACCTACAACATTTTGATTAGGACGTGGAACTAAATGCCATACATCATTCCTCGTGAAGTTGTTGAGTTCCTCTTGCATAGCCAGCACCCAATCCGAATCTCTTAGTGCATCCTCCACCCTGTATGGCTCAATAGAGGACACAAAGGAGTAATGCTCACAAAAATGTGCAACTCGAGATCTAGTAGTTACCCCCTTATGAATGTCACCGAGAATGGAGTTGACGGGGTGATCTCGTTGAATTGCTTGGTGGACTCTTGGGTGTGGCGGCCTTTGTCCCTGATCATCTTCCTTGTCTTCATCTCCCCCTTGATCATTGTCCTCCTCTTGAGGTGGCTCATCCTCTTGATCCTTATCATCTTGAGCCTGTTCCTCATCTTGATTTAGTGGAGATGCTTGCATGGAAGATGATGGTTGATCTTGTGCTTGTGTGGGCTCTTCCGATTCCTTAGGACACACATCCCCAATGGACATGTTCCTTAGCGCGACACGCGGAGCCTCTTCATCATCTAGTTCATCAAGATCAACTTGCTTTACTTGGGAGCCATTAGTCTCATCAAACACAATGTCACAAGAAACCTCAACTAATCCAGTGGATTTGTTGAAGACTCTATATGCCCTTGTGTTTGAGTCATATCCTAGTAAAAAGCCTTCTACAGCCTTAGGAGCAAATTTAGATTTTCTACCTCTTTTAATAAGAATAAAACATTTGCTAACAAAGACTCTAAAATATGAAACATTAGGCTTTACCGAGAGGGGAAAACAAATCAACCAAGAAATAAAGCAGATGAACACGGTGATTCGTTTTACCGAGGTTCGGTTCTAAAGAACCTAGTCCCCGTTGAGGTGGTCACAAAGACCGGGTCTCTTTCAACCCTTTCCCTCTCTCAAACGGTCACTTAGACCGAGTGAGCTTTCTTCTTTACTTCTCACGGGTCACTTAGACCCCACAAGGACCACTACACAATTGGTGTCTCTTGCCTTGCTTACAAATCACTTGAGAGTAACAAGGAAAAGAAAAGAAAGCCAACCAAGCAAACAAGAGCAACAAGAAACACAAGTGATCCTCTCACAAGCCCTAATGCGCTAGAGTTGAATTTGGGACTTTGAGTGGATCGATCGCTTTGATTTGTGTCTTGGAGTGAAGTCTATTGCTCTTGTATTGAATGCAATGTGTGGAATGCTTGGGTGGTTGGAGTGGTGGTGGTTGGGGAGTATTTATAGCCCTCAACCACTAAACAACCGTTGGGGATGACTGCTGTCGATGGACGCACTACACAGTCCGATGCGCCAGCCACGTCACCCAACTGTTAGGGTTCTGGAGCTTGTGACCGTTGGAGGCTTTGTCTTCTAGTGGCACCAGACAGTCCGGTGCGCCTCTGACGGGTGGCTCTGACTCTACACGCACTGTTCATCACTGTAGCTCTGGTGCCCGCGCTTTTGCAGTCGACCGTTGCGTTGGATAGCCGTTACTCCGCTGTCACACTGGACACACCGGACAGTCCGGTGAATTATAGCGGAGCGCGCCCTGAGAAACCCGAGAGTGGCAAGTTTGAGATTGTCCGGTGCGCCAAACTAGGATACACTCAGTTTCTTTGCTTCTTTGTATTTGAACCCTATCTTCAATCTTTTTATTGGTTTGTGTTGAACCTTTATGCACCTGTATATCATATGCTCTAGAGCAAACTAGTTAGTCCATTATTTGTGTTGGGCATTCAACCACCAAAATTAATACTGGGAAAAGGTTAACCTTATTTCCCTTTCAATGCTTCAGTTTCATTCTTATGAATCTACAATCGTTCACTTAGCAAACTAGTTAGTCCATAATATTTTGATGGACATCAAACAACAAAACCAATATAGAAATGGCTGAAAGCCCATTTCCCTTTTCAACTATGCGACTACAGTCGTGCATGTTCCATTAGACAAGTGCAACATGTCTTCTGACTCCACCAACTCCTTCCACAGAGTGGTTGACTGGCAGACATGACACTCATTGATCATACGCAACATGGACGGTTGGCACACATGGTGCGTCATGAGCCCTCCCACTCAAGGCATCGGGAGCCCCCTTTTACTAGGGACATCGTGGGGCCTAGGGGGAATGTGGTGCGCTTAGACCCCACAACATTATGGGGTTTGCTAGAGCTCACGGTGTGTGGCGCTTTCGGGCCCCACACTTTAGTTGGTGGAGCAGGCGAATGAGGGAAGACTTCTAAGGGGCTAGTGCCCTTAGTGGGAGCCTAAGGACACGTGGTGCTGCCAGACCCTGCTAGGGACACGTGGCGCAATAGGACCCTACCAACGGGTTGGCAAGGGAAGTTGTAGGATGGTAGCTATAGGTGTACATTTGGGCCGGGCCTAATGGGCCGGCCTAAAGCATAGAAAAAACACGGTCTAGGCATGGCACGACCCGAAATATTTTAGTGCCGGGCCGGCACGACACGATATATCGGGCCGGGTTTGGGTCGAGGTCGCGGCCCATGGGCGGGCATGAGCACGACCCGTTTAAGGCAGGCACGAAATGGCCCATATAGAGGCACGAAAAGGCCCATATATTTATTAAAATCACACTTCATTCCACACTTTCATGTACTTGATAAAGAACACAAAGCTAGAGATAATGTTAGTTAGATGTTTTTTGTAGCTTTGAATTAGAGTATGTGATGTAATTTTATTTTTGTTATGAACATTAGATAATGAACTGAACTTACGAACTTTATATAGAGCTGATTATACTCTTTTTCTTTCTAACAAAATGATTTGTAAACGAGGTAGTCATTGTATAGCTCTGGTAACTTAATACAAATATTAAGTTTGCTTTTGGTCAAATTTATTTGTCTTATCTTTTATTTGTTTTATTAAATTTGTTTTGAATTTCGGGCTCTGATGTGAATTTCGAGCCCTGATGTGAATTTCGGGCTAAAAACTGAATTTCGGGCCCTAATGTGAATTTCGGGCTTTTAAAATTTTGGGCCGCCCGAAATGAGCCCGGCACGTTTAAGCAATTACGGGCCGGGCCGTGGGCCGAGGGCTAGGCCCATGGGCCGACCCGGCATGGCCCGAAATTCAAACGGGCCGGGCCGGCCCGAAGTTGAAACAATACGGGCCTTTTTGGGCTTAGGCCGGGCCGGGCTGGGTGGCACGAATGTACACCTATAATGGTAGCCTAACAGATACTTGCGTGGCAAGGGGGCCCTTATGCTATCGTGTGGCAGCGGTCCTAGACATGCATTTTCTAGTCTCTACAAGTGGGTCATGCCGACTTGTCCTAACTTGAAGGTGGACCTCGTAGCCTATCCTCCCGCGTAGGCCTAGTTTGTTTGTAGCGCCTAGGGTACCCGTACCTTGGACGATAATATCCAGCGTAATCACCGAGCAAACTCATTATTCTATGTCTGACTACCACGTCAATAAGCATGTCAGCGCTTGACATTGGGTACACATCCTTCGGAATGGCTTTATTGAGATTCTGAAGTCAATGAAGACGTGCAGGTGCTCATTCTTATTTTTGAATGGCACAATAGTAGAAATCCATGTGGCATACCTGCACGACCTAATGAAACCTGCCTTGGTCATCTTCAAGTCATCTTCTTGATTTCGTCCTTGATGTCCCTAAGGACCATGGGGTTGAACTTTCGTGGTGCTTGAACAAATGGCCGGAAACTAGGCTTCATCGATAGTTGAGGCCGGTTGCACGAACTGGCTAGTTCCCCTCTTTTTGCACAGAGATCATGTTGATATCAGCTGATTGAGTCGACTCTCTGTCGGCATCTTTCTGAGGCCTCCGTCTAGGGGTTGGTGACATGCATAGAGTGTCCATGGGGCGGTGGATGGCACTGACCTTCACGACAAGGCAGACATACTCTCCTCACCCGCCTGCTCTAGGATGCGTAGCCATTGCACTCGATCGACGCTTCTGTGACCGTGATAGGACATCGGCATCGATGTTGCCGTCTTTCGGAGCGACGTGCCCCTTGGTGGTGCGCCTCCTCCTCGCTGTATGGAACAATTGAATAAGTGAGATATAAACAAGATTAAAGAAACACGGCAACACTTTGTGCATGTGTATTTGGGGTTGGAGTAGTAGTATATGTTGATCATAATAGAAATTCATGGTTTAAATTATGATTATTTCAAGCAGCAACGCTAATTCGTCCTAGTAAACCAACACTGAGTATACAAATTTGTATATGAAAAATTGTTGTGGTACACCGTATATAAAAACCTAGATCTGCCACTGCACTCAGGCCATTATATTGTGGACGTACAACATAGGTGACCATACTAGTCATCCGCCCCTTGCCAGTCTATCCGCCTCGTCTCTTCTATTCATGGTCAATCCTTAGCATGCGAATGTCAATTTACACATAGTTCTTGGTTCACTAAGCTAAAAATGCTCTGTCTAGATCTCTGCGGGCTCGGTAGACAAAAAAAGGCCCAGAAGCCGTGGACTCGTTATTAACAATGCCCAGCGGCCCAGCCCAATTCGTCATTAAGCAAAACAAAAAAAAGGAAACCACAAAAAGATGGCGTCGCCCGGACTCGAACCGGAGACCTTCAGTGTGTTAGACTGACGTGATAACCAACTACACCACGACACCAAGGTATGCTTATTAGTTCTTTGTTTGTTGGTGAAGTTTGTACGTAACCTAAGACCGTGTTTAGTTGTTACTCGCTATAGATTGATCGGTGGATGTTTAGAGACTACTGTAACTCTTTTTTCGTTGTATTGTTTACTGTATTTTTATTGTTTTAGATTTATTTAGTATCATAAAATAAATATTCATTTGGTTGTTATCTTTAATATTATCGTGTATATATTTTATCATGTATGATCATTGTAAATCACGAGTCTGCAACCTGGCTGAAAATGAATGTTACTAAGGACACGAGGTACGGAACACAGAATCAGTCCCATCGGCAGGTTCAACGGCGAGGCCGCCAAGTGCTCCAAATAAGAATCAGTGATGGCACTGGCTTAGCTGATAAGTTGGCAAATAGAGCTGTATTTAAGCATTCATGTTGCTCATTATTTAATTATTTATATATACGCATGATACAAAAGCCACAATGGACATGAAATCTAATAGTTGGAAGCTGATTTTTTTTACATCTAACTAAAAATAGATAGATATACCACTCTATTAAAAATAGATAGATAGATATACCACTCTATTATTTAATAGTTGGAAGATGATTTTTTTACATAGCAAAAGGACGGACATATATAGCCCTCATGACAAAAGCAGGTTATATCTATATCTATACCACTCTATTGAAAATCTAATGTGGACGTCTGGTGCTACATGACTTCACCTTCCATGTTGACACTCTGGATCTGCCCCACGCGTTCTGCCTCGGCGCTGCACCCGCGTAGCTAGCTACCCAGCACTCGACCCACCCATGTAGCTACCAAACCGCTTAAAAATAGTACAGAGTGAGCACTTGAACCCATATCTCCATGCTCCAGAAATTTGGGGTTAACCATCAAATCACACTACCTTAGTGTTTAGAATAAACAATAATTATATTTGAATAAATATCTCAATACATATTTATATGATATATAACAATCGTAGCAAACCACGGGTAACTGACTAGTATACTCAGTGGCATATCGAGGATTAATCCAAGAGGGGGCTACTAAGCTAAGGCCTAAGGCTATAAATTTTTTGAACCAAACAAAAAAAATATAATTGATGTTTAATATGACACAAGAAGCAAGATATAATTTAAATATTTAAGAAATATTTAGTCCAAAAATAAATCGATACAAATTCTAGAAATAGAATAATCTTGCACATACCGTTCATGAGTTGATGCTGCGAGGTAAATTTATCTTCCGAGTTCTTAAGCCTTGAAAATGCTTCAAAATCTTTTCATCATGAATATCTACAAACATATCCCGCTCAATATAGCATAGCATGATGTTATTCATCCATTCATCACCCATTTTATTTTTTCTTTCAGTCTTGATAATGTTCATTGTAGAAAAAGCCCTTTCAACAGTTGCAGTTGCCACTGTCAAGATTAATGCAAGCTCAACAAGACGATACACTAAACTGAAACATATGTATACTCGCTTGATAACTAGTATCTTCGCTAAGTTGTCCATCTTATTCCTATAAACATGGGATTACTACCAAATAAATAATCAAATCAAAACTTCAAATCAAACTCAAAGCAAACAATAGCACACGTTTCACCATCACTACTTGTCTGCTTCACAAATCACAGCTAGGGTTTAGCGCACGGTCACAAATCACAAATCATTGCTTGTCTGCTTCACAAACCCCTGCTAAGGGCATGTTGCCGCTCGCGACGGTGCTCCGGGTGGGGTGAGCGGCGCTGCGGTGGTGCTCCGGCGGTCCGGCCTCCGGGCGAGCGGCGCTGCGGGCTGCGGCGGTGCTTCGGCCTCCGGGCATGGGTGGCTCAGCGGCCGGCGGGCGGCGGCTGGAGCTGCCGAGCTAGAGGGTAGAGCCGTAGAGGGAGGCTGGTGCGTCTGGTGCCTGGTAGTCTCGGTAGAGGGCGGGTATAGGGCATCTGTGTCTCGGTGGCTCAACGGCTGGTAGCGTGGACGCGACAGGCCGGCAGTGATGGGCCTCTTCGCTTTACTGGGCCACGGCCGGGGCTACAGTCCAGGCAGCCTCGGTCAGAGATCCGCCCCTGAGTATACTCATAACCATCATCGTCCATTCCTCTTTCTGGCAGTGAGGTCGTGGAGATAGGGATCAACAACCTTAGAGCTTGTTCGGTTAGAGGTAAATTGAGAGGTAATCCCCTTCTATCCCCTTCAATCCACCTCTAACCAAAGAAGCCTTTAATTGGTGGCGAAGCACCTCGACATTAGTGCACCAATGTAAAATACAAGGATGAATACATGAAGGGCATGTGTTAATTCAAAATAAGTTAGATTATATAATCTGAACAGATTAAAAGTATCAAACAAACACCCTGAGAGCACCTAGAGGGGGTGAATAGGTGATCCTATAAAAACAACACTAAATAGCACAAACTTGGTTGATGATATGTTAGCAAGATTCAAACCAAGATGCTATAGAGAGAACTCTTCACTTGATTGTTCCTTTAAAATGAGTATTGAACTTAGGAACAATAGCACAAGTGATTAAGTGAGAACTCAAGGAGAGAAACCAATCACAATGAAAAGTAACACAAGAGACACGACGATTTTATCCCGTGGTTTGGCCAATGCCTACTCCACGTTGTGGTGACCTCCTTCGGTCAAGGATTGCACTCAATCCCTCTCAAGTGATCCAATGATCAACCTTGAGTACCACAGTTAGGAAACATTGGGTTTGTTACCGGTTAGGAGTTCGTAAGATGTCTTCTTGAGGAGGTGATGCAAATAGAGCTGGTTTATGGCATGGCAAGCTGTATTCACAACTTCCGACCAAAACCGCTCAAGCGTCTTGTATTCTCCAAGCATAGTCCTCGCCATGTCAATTAGCGTCATGTTCTTCCTTTCTACCACACCATTTTGCTATGGTGTGTAGGGAGCGGAGAACTCGTGCTTGATGCCTTCCTCCTCAAGATATTCTTCGACTTGAAGGTTCTTGAACTCAGATCCATTATCGCTTCTTATCTTTTTCACTTTTAGCTTAAATTCGTTTTGAGCTCTCCTTAAGAAGCGCTTTAGAGTTCCTTGGGTTTCAGATTTATCCTGCAAAAAGAACACCCAAGTGAAGCGGGAAAAATCATCAACTATAACAAGACCATACTTACTTCCCTCGATGCTGAGATAGGCAACGGGCCCAAAGAGATCCATGTGTAGGAGTTCCAGTGGTCTTAATGTTGTCATCACATTCTTACTTTGATGAGTACTTCCCACCTGCTTTCCTGCCTGGCACGCTGCACAAGGTCTGTCTTTCTCAAAACAGACATCGGTTAGTCCTAACACATGTTCTCCCTTTAAAAGTTTATGAAGGTTCTTCATTCCAACATGTGCTAGACGGCGGTGCCAAAGCCAGTCCATATTAGTCTTAGCTATTAAGCATGCATCTAGATCGACATTCTCTTTTGAAAAATCAACTAAGTAGAGCTTGCCGTCTAATACACCCTTAAAAGCTAATGACCATAACTCCTTCTAAAGACAAATACATCAATATTTGTAAATAAACAATTATAGCCCATATGACATAATTGACCTACATGCAACAAATTGTACCCGAGCGATTCTACTAGAAACACATTAGAGATCGAATGCTCGGTTGTGATGGCTATTTTGTCTAAGCCTTTAACCTTGCCTTGGTTCCCATCTCCAAAGATGATAGTGTCTTGGAAATCCCTGTTCTTGACGTAGGAGGTAAACATTTTCATCTCTCCCGTCATGTGGTTTGTGCATCCGCTATCAATAATCTAGCTTGAGCCCCCAGATGCATAAACCTGCAAGGTAATTAAGCTTGGGTTTTAGGTACCCAACTCTTGTTGGGTCCTACAAGGTTAGTTACAACAGATTTTGGAACCCAAATGCAAGTTTTGTCTCTCTTGCATTTAGATCCCAACTTTCTAGCAACTACTTTAGCATTTCTACATGACAGTACAAATGAAGCATCACATGTTTGGTAAATAGTAGTTGGACCAGTGGATACTTTCCTAGCCGTATGAGAAACAACATGATTATGCCTAGGCCTATTTCTACCATGAACATAAGAGGAGCTAGTTGCAAACATGGCATAAGAACTAAATACATCATCATGACATACATGAAAAACAGAATGATTATGATACTTATCATGATGAGTAACCTCAGTAACTTTCTTATAAAGATAGGCATGGTTCTTTTGAGAACTACTAGCCATAGGAGCCTTCCCTTTCTCCTTGTTGAGATTGAAAGTCCTATGGCTTGTCGAGTTCTTCGTTCCCTTTTGGAAACCAAGTCCATCCTTAATTGAGGGGTGTCTACCAATGGTGTAGGCATCCCTAGCAAATTTTAGTTTCTCATAGTTATCCTTGCAAGTCTTAAGTTGAGCATTAAGACTTGCAACATCATTGTTTAATTTAAGAATAGTACAGGCATGTTCATTACAAGCATCAATTTTAAAATCTTTATACCTATTGCAGATAACAACATGCTCTACACATGAACTAGTCACATTAACTTTTTCTAGCTTAGTATTTAAATCAACGTTCAAATTTTTTAGACTAGAAATAGAATCATGACAGGTAGACAACTCAGAAGACAATTCATTTTTCTTAACTTCTAGTGCAAGAGATTTTTGAACACTAATAAACTTATCATGTTCTTCATAGAGAATATCTTCTTGTTTTTCTAGAAGCTTGTCTTTTTCATTAAGTGCATCAATCAATTCATTTATTTTATCTACCTTAGTTCTATCTAATCCTTTAAATAAATCACTATAGTCTACTTCATCATCAGAAGATTCCTCATCACTAGAAGAAGTATACTTAGGTGTATCTCGTATGTGTACCTTCTTCTCCTTAGCCATGAGGCACGTGTGTCATTTGTTAGGGAAGAGGGAGGACTTGTTGAAGGCCGAGGCAGCTAGTCCTTCATCATCGGAGTCGGATAAGAACAGTCGGAGTCCCATTCCTTTCCAATGTGCGCCTCGCCCTTCGCCTTCCTGTAGTTCTTCTTCCTCTCCTTCTTCCCTTTCTTTTCTTGTGCCTGGTCATTGTCATTATCGGGACATTGTGCTATGAAATGACCAAACTTACCACACTTGAAACAGGAGCGCTTTCCCCTTGACTTGTTCTTGTTGGGATACTCCTTGCGTCCCTTCAAGACGGTCTTGAAACACTTGATGATGAGCGCCATTTCGTCCTCGTTGAGTCTAGCAGCCTCCACTTGTGCTACCTTGCTAGGTAGCGCCTCCTTGCTGCTGGTTGCTTTGAGAGCAACGGGCTGCTGCTCGTAGAGAGGTAGCGGTCCGTTCAAAGCATCGTCCACATACCTCGCTTCCTTCACCATCATGTGCCCGCTCACGAAATTTCCGAGGATTTCCTCAGGTGTCATCTTGGTGTACCTAGGGTTCTCACGAATAAGGTTTACAAGGTGAGGATCAATAACAGTAAATGACCTTAGCATGAGTCGAACGATGTCATGATTCGTCCATCTTGTGCTCCCATAGCTTCAAATTTTGTTGACAAGGGTCTTGAGCCTGTTGTATGTTTGAGTGGGCTCCTCTCCCCTTATCATGGCGAACCTCCCTAGCTCGCCTTCCACCAGTTCCATCTTGGTGATCATGGTGGCATCATTACCCTCGTGAGAGATCTTGAGGGTATCCCATATTTGCTTGGCATTGTCCAAGCCACTCACTTTGTTGTATTCATCCCTGCATAGAGATGCTAGCAAAATAGTAGTGGCTTGGGCATTTTTATGTATTTGCTCATTTATGAATATAGGATTATCAGTGCTATCGAAATGCATTCCGTTTTCAACAATTTCCCAAATACCAGGATGGAGACAAAATAAGTGACTACATATTTTATGACTCTAAAATGAATAGTCCTCTCCATCAAAGTGTGGGGGTTTTCCAAGTGGCATAGATAGTAAATGGGCATTCAAATTATAAGGGATGCGAGAATAATCAAAAGAATAGTTTTGATTATCCATTTTCTTTTTCGATGAAGAGTCTTTGTCGTCGTCATCCCTTGGTGAAGAAGAGGAGGCGTCACTGTCATAGTAGATGATCTTCTTTATGCGCCTCTTCTTCTTTCCATCCCTCTTCTTGTGACTCGAGCCTGAGTTAGTGGGCTTGTCATCTCTTGGCTCGTTGACGAAGAAGGTCTCCTTCTCCTTGTCGTTAATCACCATCCCCTTACCCTTAGGATCCATCTCTTCGAGCGGTTAGTCCCTGAATGAAGAGTACGACTCTGATACCAATTGAGAGCACCTAGAGGGGGGGTGAATAGGTGATCCTATAAAAACAACACTAAATAGCACAAACTTGGTTGATGATATGTTAGCAAGATTCAAACCAAGATGCTATAGAGAGAACTCTTCACTTGATTGTTCCTTTAAAATGAGTATTGAACTTAGGAACAATAGCACAAGTGATTAAGTGAGAACTCAAGGAGAGAAACCAATCACAATGAAAAGTAACACAAGAGACATGGTGATTTTATCCCGTGGTTCGGCCAATGCCTACTCCACGTTGTGGTGACCTCCTTCAGTCAAGGATTGCACTCAATCCCTCTCAAGTGATCCAATGATCAACCTTGAGTACCATAGTTTTCTTCCTTAGAGTCGTTTCCAGTTTGTGAGGAATCTCCACAAGTTGGAGCCTCTCAACCTTACAATGTTGATCGCAATAAAAGCTACAAGAGTAAGGGCGGGAAAGAAACACACTCAAGAACTAGAGTCGCAACAACGACACGCACACAAGTCAAGAAAAGAGCATACAAACACAGCGCAGGGAGTTTACAACTCAAGAAGTGCTCAAATCTCAAACACTAAGATTCGGATGCGCGCTTGCGGAGTCTAGGCGTCTTAGGATGTTCAATGGAGGCTTGGTGTGCTGCTCCATGTGCCTAGGGGTCCCTTTTAGGAGCCGTTGGTTCTCCATTTGGTAGGCTATTCTTGTCTTCTGCCGGTTGGGGCACCGGACAGTCTGGTGCACCACCGGACATGAACAGTGCTTGATCTCTTTCCTTTTCTAGCGAAGCCGGCCGTTGAGCCCTTGGTCCACTTGGCACACCGGACACTGTCCGGTGCACACCAGACAGTCCAGTGCGACCAAATGACCGTTGGCCCTGGCCACGTGTCGTCCGCTGATCGCGCTGCCGACCGTTGGCTTGGGCGCTATTGGCTCACCGGACAGTCCGGTGCACCACCTGACAGTCCGGTGATTTTTAGCCACGGCGCCCTCGCTAATTCACGAGAGCATCGAGTTCGCTGTTGGACCAGCCTGTGCACCGGACACTGTTCGGTGCACACCGGACAGTCCGGTGCACATCGGACAGTCCGGTGCACCGAAGGCTGGTGCAAGTTTGGCTGGACTTAGCCAAACTTCTCCAATCCAATTTCATTTGATTTAACAAGGTTCCTAGCACTTAGAGAAATATGTTAGTTCAAAAAACAATTCACTAAGGCTAGAGTCATACCTTGATTCTTTTGCATCTCTCAACCAAAAACATGTGTTGGACATCTAATCACCAAAACATTTATAGAAATGGTCCAAAGGCACATTTCCCTTTCACACCCCCGGAGTTGTGAACAGGGCAAAAACTAAGAAAAGGGAGAGGAAAACTCCCAAGTTAAGTATCAGCGTATAGTGGCCTCACCAAGTGCTCCTGGGCTCCTCAAAGGGAAATCGTACACATGTAATCATCTCTACCAGTCATGTTTATGTTGTCCTGGGACACCTTGTATTTATATGAATAGATCTTGGTCGTTAGGCTATCCACAACGGGAATCTAGACGACTCCTGTCGGTCAAAGTAATCCCCGTCGGCGTTTTTTTAAACCGATGGGGATAACTTAATCCTCGTTGGCCAGCCCGTAGCTGATGGGAGTTAAAATAATCCCTGTCAGCCCAAACCCTAGCCAACGGGAGTAAGCTAAATGTCGTCAGCCACATTAAAAGCCAATGGGAGTTAAGTTAATCTTCGTCGGTCTCAAGGACACCGACATGAGTTAACCTTTTATGACCACGCGTTGACCTTTCTTTCTCCTGCTCGACTTTCTCTCCTTTCTCTCTTAGTCGGCGCATCCGTTCAACCATCGCTGCCTCGAGCTCGCGTCATCGTTGTCGTCGAGGCACGAGGGAGCGCGCCATCGCCAAGGGCCCGCATCGCCGCCCACTCGCTCGGGTTCGCGTTGCCCTAAGCCGCCTCACCATCGTCGCTAGTCCAGGCACCACCGTCGTCGGCCTGGAGCCGCTCCATTGACTCCCCGCGACACTCCAGACTCTCCCTGCGATGCTTCGAATTCTCCCCGCTGCTTCCCCGCGCCGCCCTAGTGCCTCCTCACGCCACTCCGAGAGAACGTGTCGCACCGCCACTCGGAGCGCACCACGACACCCCGACACCTTCCCGCTGCCTCCCCACTCCTCCCTGGAGCAGCCCCATCGCCTCCCCATGATGCCTCGGTGCTTTCCCGTTGCCTCCCCGAAGCTGCCCCGCTGCCTCCATGCGCAGGTGCCTCCTCTCGTTCGTGTATTTGCAAATTATTTGATTATCATTTATTTAGTAGTATGCCTAGTTGTTTAGTATGCTTATTTGCTTAGTTTACTAATTTTCATCTAAATGGTCGGCAGGAGTTAACTCTCTTTTCATTAGAGGTAGTTTAATATTATGAATTAACAATGTAATTTGGATTAATATGAATTTGTGTATGGTACTAGGTACTTCTAAGTTATAGTTGTGAATTTGAATTGATGAATTTAATGTTATTTATTTATTTAGTAATATAATTTAATTCTATTATGTTAGGATTAAATTATGCAATTGTTGCATAATTTTATGTTAGGGTTAATTTAAATCTATTATGTTAGGTTTAGCTTATGTCATTGAATTGATGTCCGCTCCATTGACTCCCCGCGACACTCCAGACTCTCCCTGCGATGCTTCGAATTCTCCCCGCTGCTTCCCCGCGCCGCCCTAGTGCCTCCTCACGCCACTCCGAGAGAACGTGTCGCACCGCCACTCGGAGCGCACCACGACACCCCGACACCTTCCCGCTGCCTCCCCACTCCTCCCTGGAGCAGCCCCATCGCCTCCCCATGATGCCTCGGTGCTTTCCCGTTGCCTCCCCGAAGCTGCCCCGCTGCCTCCATGCGCAGGTGCCTCCTCTCGTTCGTGTATTTGCAAATTATTTGATTATCATTTATTTAGTAGTATGCCTAGTTGTTTAGTATGCTTATTTGCTTAGTTTACTAATTTTCATCTGAATGGTCGGCAGGAGTTAACTCTCTTTTCATTAGAGGTAGTTTAATATTATGAATTAACAATGTAATTTGGATTAATATGAATTTGTGTATGGTACTAGGTACTTCTAAGTTATAGTTGTGAATTTGAATTGATGAATTTAATGTTATTTATTTATTTAGTAATATAATTTAATTCTATTATGTTAGGATTAAATTATGCAATTGTTGCATAATTTTATGTTAGGGTTAATTTAAATCTATTATGTTAGGTTTAGCTTATGTCATTGAATTGATGAATTTGATTTAATTTATTGATTAGAGTTAACTTATAATCTTCTATTACTCAGTTAGGGTTAACTTGCAATCTCCACCCTATAATCTTGTGTTACATGGTTAGGGTTTTAAAAAATGTGTGTCACTCGTTTCGGACTGCTATGCATCGCATGCATCGCTCGTGTGATGTGTAGCGTTCCGAAATTGTCCCATTTACGGACAACCTTGGGATGGTCGATGTAGTGTGATATTTGTGACCACCATGACATGCTCGTATGGAATTTTGGTTGCATAACTTTGTTGTTCTCATGGTGGATCGTGTACAATGTGAACCCCTGGCGAACGTCTATACACTCCTGGTGAGAATGAATATCAACTTGAGCACCTTGAGCACGTTGATGAGGTGTTTCAAGAAAATGATTTGCCAACTACTTTTTGTATTGACCCTGTTCTAGCATTAGATTCACTAGTTACTGACATTAATGATTTAACCTTTCCTGATAGAAGAGAAGACAATTTGTTAGGAGAAAAGTTACATGGCGACCTCTTCCTAGATGAGAACAAATAGATCCTGATTTTGATGATATTTGACAAGTAAAGTACTTTGTTCATTCATCTTTGTATTTGATAAGTATTATGTATTTGTTCATTCATTTATTTATATTTAAACATTGTACAAATGAAACATTATTTGATGTAGGATGTCGTCAAAGTCGAATAAGTCAGTTAAGGGGTTGTTCAAGGGCCTTTTTAGGGTAGTTTTTTGAGCAGCAACAACTGATGTTAAGAGTTGTTGAGCACTACACATGGAGACGAGGTAACATATTTCTTACTAATGAATTTGTTTACATATTTACATATATATAAATCTTGAGTTTGATGTACCAGGAGGAGGTGCAGCACGTGGCATGGGACCAGGCCATGCAGTGGCACCATCCTCGAACCAATGGGAGCACCAGAGACAACAGCACGTACCATGGGACTAGTGGGAGTAGTAGCATGAGTCCCCTCCCGCCCGAGCAGGATGAAAACCCTATGTATGATGCCTCAGGAGGCTCTAATGTGCCATGCACATGTCGCTCTAGAAAGAGCCACTCAGTAAAGCCTCCTCTCATGATAGACCAAGAAGCCTATAGGACCTTAATCATGCCCCTTGGAGATCGGTGAGTGTAATATATTAACTTGTTGTGTATAAGTAATATGTGCAATGTTATTTTTTTTGTGTAATACATGCACTAGGAGGACCTATCCTTTATAGACCAAAGACACCATATGCAGGTTAACCTTACGTTGGGTTTCCCTTGAAACCTTCTCTACCCTAGTCTAGTGAATGTGTTAGACGAAGATGGTGTGGATGAGGTGCTTGTCAGCAACTAGGATGAGTACAAGTTGAAAAGGAACGGGACCATACCGATAGACATGGACTGGTGTGGCATGACTTTTGGGTATGAATTCTCTATTATTTTTGTTATGTTTCTTAATATTCTTATCTATGACTTATAACATTGCATTTGTATTTTTTATGTTGTAGCTTCGTTATCGGTTGCCTGACGACATGGATTACATGGGGTACACTAAACATGTGTTCCAATGGAATGCAAAGAAGCGGGTGAAGGATGTAATATACTATGTGAGAATTTAGACCACAAATCTTTATTTTCAATTGAATCCAGAAGAAGCAGCTCCCTTGAACAAAAAGGAAGGATCATCAAAAATATACCTGATTGAGGAACAATATCGTGAGGTCAGTATTCAATTTGTTTTACGCTTTTGTTAATTGTTGTGGTTGATATAATATGTAACCTTATGTGTTTAGGTGATGGTTCCATGGATGGCACTCGTTCCAGATGCGTACCATGTTTGGTGCCGACGGTAGGCTTACAAAGGCTTTCAGAAAGCGTCGGCGCATCACATGCAATGTCGGGGCATCGATCCTAACCACAACTTCGATGGCGATGACTACCTCCAAAAAGCTAAACGATTGGTAAGAGTGATGTAACTATGTCGGTCATCAGTTAGTATGTTTACTTATGAATTTTTTTGTCTATACAGGAAGCTACGAGTGGCCAGAAGCCTAGCGACATTGAGGTGTTTATGGCAGGCCAGAAAGAACCAGATCCTAGTAACCCCGAGCAGATGTGCAACCAGACGGCCATGGATCGGCTGGTGAGTTTTGTCTCAAAATTATATAAAGTTGGAGTATAAAGCTATGTAACATATTTTCTCAATAGTCAATGCAGTAATAGGGCATGACACTAGTGACATTCCACTGCCACCACCACCACAATGGAGCCATTTTGCATCCACACCAGCTCGAATACACTAATCTTAGCAAATTCCCTTATAAAATTGTTGGATCTAGCATTTCATCTAGTTATTATAGAAAAATATGAACTATATCTAATGTTAATAAAATATCCATTAAATAGGGACCGAGCAACATTTCAGCACACCCCCCCACACACATATACCTGCACCTGGAAACATGGTACATTTTGTAACTCTCGAAATATTCTTGTGATGGTTTTGTACGTTTGTATACTTAACCTGTTGTTATTTGATCTTTACATAAGTACACCAGGAGTGGGTGAAAGTGGGACTAAATCAGCAAGAACGGATTTTGTTAACTCCCTCTTCGTGTACCCTCCTCCTGGTGGCGGTGGCGGCCAAAGTTCCAACCATCCCTGAATGATTGCGGTTTGAACTTGCCGTTTGAACTTGTGGTTTGTCTTTGGTTATGGATCATGAATGATATGTGTTAAACTAAGCTTGATGTGGTTTGGTGAACAAAACACATGTCTCGTCTTTAGTTATGGATGATGAAATGGACATGTAGTCTATGTTTTTATTTGGAGACTTGGTAATGTGAACTAATTGATGATGTGAAACTTGTTTGTGATGTGTGTGAATGGATAATATATTATGTGCTTGTTTGTGTAAATTGGATGAGAATTAGCAAAATGGGTTGTTGGTTTGCTGCAACACAGGTTAACTCTCGTTGGCTATGGTCAAGCTGACGAGAGTTACTGGTTGCGGGTTAATTCCCATCGGCTAGAGTAGCCGACGGGATTACCTGTTTATTGTTGTCGGCTGAGGGCGAAGCCGACGGGGATTATAACTCCTGTTGGCCAGAGTAGATGCCGACGGGAGTTAACAATTTCTGGCAATAACTGTCATCGGCTACCCGAAGCCAACAAGAATCAATTAATTCTCGACCACCAATCCTTATCGGTCGGGAACCGACGGGAATAAGCCTTATACTAAAAGGAATTACTAATTCTCGTCGTTAACAGTCTTATTCCCGTCAGTACCTAGCCGATGGGAATTTTCTAGATTTCTGTTGTGATCAGATAGGGCCTGAGGATCGTGGAGATTACATGCGAAGAAACATAAATGGTCCATATGGTTTAGGATCTTAGAAGTAACAGATTTCTTCGTAATGTTTTGGTCGATTATGTGTTCACGCTGATTTTGGACGATTTTCACCAAAACGATTTTTACAAAACGGACTGAAAAGCTGAATTTTAACAGTCCTCAACAGCTTATGGCTGCCAGAATTGTAACGATTTACAACAACACTTTGATCATTTATTCATGTGGTGTGTATGGTCTTTTAAATAACACTTTAATCATTTCTTTAATCGATATTATATTGTTTATGTTTATGGCATTATGATTATCAGATAGTACAATTGTTGATAAATCTAACCTATATTAAATTTGTAGCATAATAATTAAAAATTATTAGTTAATATTTTTAAAGTTTAAAAAACTTGATATACATGTGCACTTCATAAAAACAACAAAGGTAATGATAGTTTAGCATGTTTTAGGATTTTTTACTCGATTTCCTCCTAAACACGCGTGATGTCACGGTTGCAAAAAATAAAATTCTGTGGAAATCGAACTGCAATCCCGTTTCTAATTCAACATTACATACAAACAACAGCAAAATGAGAAGACTTGATATGTACCGAGTTATATTCGGTACTGGGGGTGGCCCGATCTTCACGATAGTAGGTTGATAAATAGGATGGTTGGTTATAAAAGTAATGGAATAACAAGGTAAATTTGCTGAAGAACAATAGGAAACTGACTTTATAACTGATCAAGGTTGGAGGTGACCAAGCAACGGGGAGAGAGACACCGAAACCGTGTAGACTTCGACTCGATCTCCGAACGACCGCAGAACCACAACCGGAGCTAATCCACACAATGCGAGGCAGCCGTACTAGAACTCACAAGGCATGAACTAGTGGGTCCTAGAGGAATCTCTTCACAAGTCCAGGAGAAAAAGGAAGAACAGGGGTAGAGTAAACACTCAGCAGCTCGGTTGCGGTAATCACTTGGATTATCAAATCATCAAGGGTTATCTAAAGTTGTTTTACATCATAGACATAGGGGGATATTTATACTAGATACAACCAGCCTTAGATAGGTATAAACACGAAAAGAAAGTATTTTAACGTGCTAATGTGAAGGGGTCTCTTCGGGAGATGTCCAGAGCTGGATTTCGCGTGGCTGTTTGACTTCTGTGCAGCCTTCAGTATTTTGATAATAAATTCTCCTAGGAATCTTCAAATGGCGTCGGGCTAAATGCATTGGAAAGCTAACTTGATAAGATTTCTCACCATGTATAGCGTGTCTAATGAAACTTCGTAGAATGATGCAGTTTAATACTGAAACTTGGCCATCAAGTAGTTTGTTGACTTTCTGACCAGTCAACACTAAAGTAGGTCGGCTGCCTTGCTGGGAGATCCGATTAAGTCGGTCTTAGAAGCATTGGAAACTATACTTCAATAGCTTTCCAAATTGTACTTATATTCCTTCATAGCTTTTGGGAATCAAAAGATATGACTGTTTCTTCTGGACGCTTCTGTCACGCTGGACTGACTCGAACATAGTTCTTCTCTCTGATTCGCCGTTGATATGTTTTGTCCTTCCTCTTTGGTGAACCTAAGCAAAATCAACATACACGACTTAGGTAGCATAAAGTTATCATTAGTGTTTAATGTAAATTCGTAAAGTAGCGCGTACACGTCTTGTTGTATTGGTTTTGCTCAGCTTCGAGTGATATGTCCAGTAGGAATGTCCGACAAGGTTGACGATGCTGGTATGGTCACATCATCCTCCCCCTTGAAAAAGAGTCATCCTCGACTCCTCCAATCCAAAGAAATGAGAGATGTCTGGCAGATCAATTTCATAAGCATTGTCGTTGATCTTGCGAAGCACTTTGAATGGACCATCAGCTCGTGGTTGTAATTTGCTTTTGCGTTGTTCGGAAAATCTTTCTTTGCGTAGATGTACCCAAACCATGTCTCTTTGTTCGAACAACATCTTTCTTCGACCCTTGTTCGCTTTTCATATTTCTTGGTCATTTTCTCAATATTTGCTCGAGCTTTTTCATGAAGGTTCTTGATTAACTTGGCTCACTTGCTAGCGTCAAAGTTGACTCGTTCCTGCACAGGCAATGACAAAAGATCTATGGGAGCAGTGGGTTTGAAGCCATATACAATTTCAAATGGACAAAATTTAGTAGTCATGTGTACAGCTCTGTTGTATGTAATCTCGACATGTGGTAGACTTTCTTCCCAAAGTTTTAATTTTTTCTTGAGGATATCTCGCATCAGCATTGATAATGTTCGGTTCACAACTTCGATCTGTCCATGTGTTTGTGGATAACATGTTGTAGAGAACAGAAGTCATGTTCCAAGTTTTCCCCACAAAGTTTTCCAAAAGTAACTCAAAAATTTAGTATCACGATCAGAAACAATGGTTCGTGGAATCCCATGTAAACGAACAACTTCTTTGAAAAACAATTCAGCAATATATGAAGCGTCATCACTCTTGTGGCATGGAATAAAATGTGCCATTTTGCTAAATCGATCAGCCACAACAAAAATGGAATCCCTTCCCTGCTTTGTTCGTGGTAAACCAAGAACAAAATCCATGGATATGTCTTCCCAAGGTACACTAGGAATAGGTAGTGGAGTGTATAAGCCATGAGAGTTTAAACAAGACTTAGCTTTACGACATGATTCGCATCGAAGGACATGTCGCTCCACATCCCTTCTCATTTTAGGCCAAAAGAAATGATCGGCAAGTACTTGCTCCATCTTTTTGGCGCCAAAATGACCCACAAGTCCTCCTGCATGAGCTTCCTGCAAAAGTAAAGTTCGAACAAAACACTCTGGAATGCAGAGTTTGTTAGCTCAGAACAAAAAACCATCATTAACATGAAATATTACCCATCCTCTGCCATCACAACACTTATAATATGGTTCAACAAAGTATAAGTCAATTGGATATAATTCCTTTATACTTTCTAATCCAAGAATTTTAGCATCAAGTTGCGTCAACAAAGCATGTCGTCAAGACAAAGCATCTGCTACAACATTACCTTTTCCTCTCTTGTATTTGACAATATAAGGAAATGATTCAATAAATTCACACCATTTTGCATGCCTTCTATTTAGTTTTAGTTGTCCTTTAAGATGTTTTAATGATTCATGGTCTAAATGTATCACAAATTCCTTAGGAAAAAGATAGTCTTGCCAAGTTTCCAAACTCCAAACAAGAGCATATAATTCTTTATCTTAAACTAAATAATTTAGAGTTGGACCGCTTAGCTTTTCACTGAAGTAGGCAATTGGTCTTCGTTCTTGCATGAGCACGCCTCCGATCCCAATTCCACTGGCATCACATTCAATTTCAAATGTGTTACCAAATCTTGGAGTGCAAAAACTGGGGCTGTTGTTAACTTCGTTTTCAATTCTTCAAATGCCCTTTGTTGTGCTTCTCCCCATTTGAAAGGTACTTCTTTTTTGGTCAATTCATTGATGGGAGCAGCAATAATACTAAAGTCTTTTACAAACCACCGGTAGAACCCAGCGAGCCCAATGAAGCTTCTCACTTGGCTCACATTTTGTGGAGGCATCCAGTCGCGTATAGCTTTGATCTTTTCTTCATCTACCTCCACATCTTGTCCTGATACAACAAATCCAAGAAACACTACCTTGTCGGTGCAAAAGGTGCACTTCTCAAGGTTAGCATACAATTTTTGTTCTCGAAGGGCAGCAAGTACATATCGAATATGTTCAATATGTTCATCAAGGGATTTACTATAAATTAGTATGTCATCAAAATAGACAACAACAAATTTGCCAATGAAAGTTCTAAGAACATGATTCGTTAATCTCATAAATGTACTAGGTGCATTTGTTAACCCGAAGGGCATCACCAACCATTCATACAATCCAAATTTTGTTTTCAAGGTTGTTTTCCATTCATCTCCCTCTTTTAGACGAATCTGATGATAGCCACTTCTTAAGTCAATTTTAGTGAAAAGAAAAAGCACCACTAAGTTCATCAAGCATATCATCTAATCTAGGAATTGGATGTCTATACCTTACGATGATGTTATTGATAGCTCGACAATCCACACACATTCTCCAAGATTCATCTTTCTTAGGAACTAGAAGGATAGGGACAGCACAAGGGGAAAGACTTTCTTGTACGTACCTTTTTTAATCAATTCTTCCACTTGTTGCTGAATCTCCTTTGTTTCTTCAGGGTTGGTGCGGTAGGCAGCGTGATTTGGGAGGGAAGCGCCAAACACAAGGTCTATTTGATGTTCAATCCCTCTCTTAGGTGGTAGCCCTGGTGGCACTTCATCAGGGAACACATCCTCATATTCCTGTAATGCATCAAAGACAATACTTGGCAAAGTAGAGGGTAAGTCGTTAGTAGAAAGAAGGTTGTCCTTGTATAGGAGCACAAAGAACATGGCATTAGGTTCACTCAATTCTTTTAGACCCCCTTTCCTAGTCATCATGACTAATCCCTCTTTTCCCGGTGTCTTGGTTATTGGAGGCTGTGGAGTTTTATTTGGCTTTGGAAACTCTTCCTTACTATTTTTGTGGATCACTCTCAAGTGCTTCTCGCTCTCTCGTTGTTTCTTCTTTAGATCATCCTTCATAATTTCCTCCGATGTCAAAGGAAGCAAAGAGATTCGCTCTCTTTTGTACAAGAAAGACAACTTGTTGGTTCTTCCAAAAATTTGGACATCACGATCATATAACCAAGGTCGACCTAGAAGTAATTGACATGCTTGCATAGGGACCACATCACATTCCACATGATTATTGTACTTCCCAACAGAAAAAGGAACATTCACCATGTGGCTAACACGCAACGCTCCACAATCATTAAGCCACTGCATCTTATATGGACTAGGATGACGTCTTGGTTTTAATTCCAATCTATCCACCAATTCTTGACCAGCAATGTTGTTGCAGCTACCATTATCAACAATGATGCTGAAAGTCGCCTAGAGGGGGTGGATAGGCGGAATATGAAAATTATAAACTTAAGCACACACTATAAGCCGGGGTTAGCGTTAGAACAAATATCAAGTCTGGGAGAGAAGGGAAAAACAAATCAACCAAGAAATAAAGTGGATGAACACGATGATTTGTTTTACCGAGGTTCGGTTCTAAAGAATCTAGTCCCCGTTGAGGTGGTCACAAAGATCGGGTCTCTTTCAACCTTTTCCCTCTCTCAAATGGTCACCTAGACCGAGTGAGCTTTCTCCTTAATCAAACGGGTCACTTAGACCCCGCAAGGACCACCACACACTTGGTGTATCTTGCTTTGATTATAAGTCACTTGAGAACAAGAATGAGGAAGGAAGAAAGCGATCCAAGAAACAAGAGCGCAAAGAACACGAACAAAACACTCTCTCAAGTCACTAGGTGTTTGGAGTGGATTTGGAACTTGGAGAGGCTTTGATTCTATTGAATTGTGTCTAGGAGTGAATGCACTAGCTCTTGTATTGAATGTGAAGTGCTGGAAACTTGGATTCTTGGAGTGGTGGTGGTTGGGGGGTATTTATAGCCCTCAACCACCACATAGCCGTTGGGGATGGCTGCTGTCGATGGGTGCACCGGACATTGTCCGGTGCGCCAGCCATGTCACCCAACCGTTAGGGTTCTGGAGCTTCTGACCGTAGGAGGCTTTGTCTTCTAGTGGCACTGGACAGTTCGATGCCGCACTAGACAAGCACTGTTCACTATCAGATGCGCCTCTGATGGGCGGCTCTGCTCTGCCGCGCACTGTTGCGCAATGTTCCTCTGAATCTTCAGCTTTTGCAGGCGACCGTTGCGCGAAGTAGTCGTTGCTTCGCTGGTGCACCGGACAGTCCGGTGGCACACCAGACAGTCCGGTGAATTATAGCGGAGCGCGCTCTGAGAAACCCGAGAGTGGCCAGTTCACTCTGGTATGGACCTGGTGCACCGGACGCTGTCCGGTGGCACACCGGACAATCCGGTGCGCCAGACCAGGGCAATCTTGGTTTATTTGCTCCTTTGCATTTGAACCCTATCTTCGATGTTTTATTGGTTTGTGTTGAACCTTTATGCACCTGTAGAATATATAATCTAGAGCAAACTAGTTAGTCCAATATTTGTGTTGGGCATTCAACCACCAAGATTATTTATAGGAAAAGGTTAAACCTATTTCCCTTTCAATCTCCCCATTTTTGGTGATTGATGCCAACACAAACCAAAGCAAATATATAAGTGCAGAATTTGAACTAGTTTGCATAAGGTAAGTGCATAGGTTACTTGGAATTAAACCAATTTATAATTTCATTAGATATGCATGGATTGCTTTCTTTTATTTAAAATTTTGGACCACATTTGCACCACTTGTTTTGTTTTTGCAAATCCTCTTGGAAAATCTTTTCAATGTCTTTTGCAAATAGTCAAAGGTATATGAATAAGATTTCAAGAAGCATTTTCAAGATTTGAAATTTCTCCCCCTGTTTCAAATGCTTTTCCTTTGACTAAACAAAACTCCCCCTGAATAAAATTCTGCTCTTAGCTTTCAAGAGAGTTTTAATAGATACCAATTGGAAGTATATTTAGATGCTAGTTTTGAAAATCTATCTTTAAATATACTAATTGAAAATATCATATCAATTGAAGAAATTTCTATCATAAGATACCAATTGGAAAAACAAACACAAATCATCATTTCGAAAAATTTTGAAGTTGGTGGTGTGATCCTTTTGGTTTGGGCTTAATATTTCTCCCCCTTTGGCATTAATCGCCAAAAACGGAGACGTTGAGAGCCCTTTTTTATTTTCTCCCCCATTGGTACAAGTAAATATGAGTGAAAGATTATACCAATTTGAGAGTGATGCGGAGTGACGACGAAGGATAAATGATACTGTTAGAGTGGAGTGGAAGCCTTGTCTCCCCCGAAAACTCCATTTCCCTTTCAATCTACGACTTAGCATAGAAATACACTTGAAAACACATTAGTCGTAGTCATGAAAGAGATATGATCAAAGGTATATAAATGAGCTATGTGTGCAATGTTTCAATCAAAAATTCTAGAAATCAAGTATATTTAGCTCATTCCTAAGTTTGCTAAAGGTTTTCTCATCTAATGGTTTGGTAAAGATATCGGCTAATTGTTCTTTGGTGGTAACATAAGCTATCTCGATATCCCCCTTTTGTTGGTGATCCCTCAGAAAGTGATACTGAATGTCTATGTGCTTAGTGCGGCTGTGTTCAACAGAATTATCTACCATGCGGATTGCACTCTCATTGTCACATAGGAGAGGGACTTTGCTCAATTTGTAGCCATAGTCCCTGAGGGTTTGCCTCATCCAAAGTAATTGCGCACAACAATGACCTGCGGCAATATACTCGGCTTTAGCGGTGGAAAGAGCTACTGAGTTTTGTTTCTTTGAAGCCCAAGACACCAGGGATCTCTCTAGAAACTGACAAGTCCCTTATGTGCTCTTTCTATCGATTTTACACCCTGCCCAATCGGCATTGGAATATCCTATCAAATCAAAAGTGTATCCCTTGGGGTACCAAAGTCCAAACTTAGGAGTGTCACTACAGGAAAACACTTAATTCCCATCGGCCAGGAACCGACGGGAATAAGCACTAAACCGACGGGAATAAGTAATTCCCGTCGGTTTAGGTCTTATCCCCGTCGGTTCTCAGCCGACAGGTGTCATGTGTCGGGGATAAGGTTATCCCCGTCGGCGGCTGACGGGAATAATTAATTCCCGTCGGCCATTACCTCACTGACAGGAATTAAGGCTAACGCCCGTCGGCCTGGAGAACCGACGGGAGTTATTTATTAATTCCCGTCGGTTCCCCAGGCCGACGGGAGTTATTAATTAATTCCCGTCGGCCCGACGTGGCCGACGGGAGTTAACTGGGCTGACGAGAGTTATTACTTAATTCCCGTCGGTTCGACCATAGCCGACGGGAATTAACTGGGCCGACGAGAATTACCCTATACTGCTACAAAAATAGCACTAAATTAGGTCACTATTTCTGCACACATAACATATATCACATATAACATACATCACAGATAACAGCCACATTACAAACACATGCATTCATAATTAAATCACGCATTACAAACATAACATCCACCAACATTTCAAATATAAGTTCAAGTACGACATCGAGTCAACGAGTACGACATAGTATTGAAATATAAGTACGACATATGTTCAAGTACGACCAAGAGCCAACAAGTTAAGAAACATGTTCAAGTGTTTAGAGATAACCACCACTTGGGTGGTTAGAGCTTTGACCGCTGCCACCACCACCACCAGGAGGAGGGAACGCGAAGAGCGAGTCAACAAATCCAGTCCTTGCTACTGGCTCAGACCCACTACCACCCGCTTCAGGCGTAACCTATGCAAGTTAGCAAATATCAACACGTTAAATGCAAATATCAAAAAGTATACAAGTGTATAAATTAATCGAGAGTTATCAAACGTACCCTATCTCCAGGTGCAGGTATATGTGTCAGAGGGGTGTTGAACTGTGGTGGTGGAACTGGTGTGTTTGCAAATTGGCTCCATTGTGGTGGCGGTGGAAAATTTGTTGCCATGCCCTGTTGCTGCATTAACTGTTAAACATATGTGTTACTACTGAAGATGTTGTATTGAAATATAATAATTTAGAGTTCGGATTATGTGTACTCACTTGATACATCGCTTGGTTATGTGCATTGCAAGCCTCCATTAATTCGCGTTGTTGTCTCATCTCTTCACGCATCCTCATAATCTCCAACTCCTGCTCGTTCGGTTGACGAGAGCATGAGCTACGGGAAGATGAACCCGTCCTCTGAGATCTCACCGACGACGAGTCAATGAATCCGTCGAAGAGTGCATATCTATAAGTGATTCAAAAAATGTGATTACTGCATAATCAATTTAGTGTCAACCATATAATTTCATAAGTTAGAACTTACCGTCCATGCGCTTTGCCACCACCACTTGCGTACACCACCGAGGGATCCACCGGTTCATGGCGCCAGTCGAAGTCAGGGCCATGGCGACGAACCATCTCCTCCCCATATGCCGCCTATACATCATTCACAACCTTACAAATACAGGAATTTCTATACTTTGAATGTTTGAACTTTTGAGCCAAAACTCACCAAGCGATCCGTGGCTGTCTGGCTGCAGAGCTGGTCAGGGTTGTTTGGGTCTGGTCCTTTGTGGCCCTCCTGGTAGACCTCAATGTCACTAGGCTTTTGGCCACTCGTAGCTTCCTGTATAAACAAAAAACATTCATAAGAAATCGTATTATTTGCTGATCGACATAGCTAGATCAAACTTACCATTCTTTTAGCTTTTCGTATCATGTCGTCACCACCAAACTTGTGGTTAGGATTGGTTCCTCGACATTGTCTGTGATGCGCTGACACTTTCTGGAAGCCTTCAGAAGCCCAATATCGACACCAAGAATAGTACGCATCAGGCACGGGCGCCATCCATGGAACCATCACCTGCACACACAATGTTACATATTATATCAATCACAACAATCAATATAAAGGTTAAAACAAATTGAATACTAACCTCACGATATTGATCCTCAGTCAAATATATCTTTGAGGACCCTTCCTTTTTATTCAAGGGGCATGCTTCTTCCGGATGCTTTTGAAAATACAGGTTTGTAGCCTGAATTCTCGCATATTATATGGCATCCTTCGCCAGCTTCTTTGCATTGTTTTGGAAGACACGTTCAGCGTGCCCCATGTAACCCTCTCCGTCAGGCAACCGATATCGAAGCTACAACATAAAGAATACAAATACAATGGTATAAGTCATAGATTTACAATATTAAGAAACATAACAAAAAGAATAAATAATTCATACCCAAAAGTCATTACGCACAAGTCCCTGTCTGTCGGTGTGGTTTCGTTCCTTTTTAAACCTGTCGGGGACCATAATTAGGGGTACCCCCAAGACTCTTAATCTCACCTGGTAACCTCCATCAGCACAAAGCTGCAAAGGCCTGATGGGTGCGATTAAGGTCAAGGCTCGGTCCACTCAAGGGACACGATCTCGCCTCGCCCGAGCCCAGCCTCGGGCAAGGGCAGCCGACCCCGAAGGATTCACGTCTCGCCCGAGGGCCCCCTCAAGCAACGAACACACCTTCGGCTCGCCCGAGACCCAGTCTTCGCCGAGAAGCAACCTTGGCCAGATCGCCACGCCGACCGACCGTATCGCAGGAGCATTTAATACAAGGATGGCCTGACACCTTATCCTGACGCGCGCTCTTCAGTCGACAGAGCCGAAGTGACCGCAATCACTTCGCCGCTCCACTGACCGACCTGACAAGAAGACAGTGCCGCCTGCGTCGCTCTGACTGCTGTGCCACTCGATAGAGTAAGGCTGACAGCAGCCAAGTCTGGCCTCGGGCGCCATAGGAAGCTCCGCCTCGCCCGACCCCAGGGCTCGGATTCAGCCTCAGCCCCGGAAGACGACGGACTCCGCCTCGCCCGACCCCAGGGTTCAGACTCAGGCTCGACCCCGGAAGATGACGAACTCCGCCTCGCCCGACCCCAGGGCTCGGATTCAGCCTCGGCTCCGTAAGACGACGAACTTCGCCTCGCCCGACCCCAGGGCTCGGACTCAGCCTCGGCTCCGGAAGACGATGAACTCCGCCTCGCCCGACCCCAGGGCTCGGACTCAGCCTTGGCCTCAGACGACGGTCTCCGCCTCGCCTGACCCGGGGCTCAGACTCGACCTCGACCTCGGAGGAGCCTCCGCCTCGCCCGACCCAGGGCTCGGACCGACCACGTCACAGGGGGGCCATCATTACCCTACCCCTAGCTAGCTCAGGCTACGGGGAACGAGACCAGTGTCCCATCTAGCTCACCCCGGTAAACAAATAACGATGACGCCCCGCGTGCTCCATGACGACGGCGGCTCTCAGCCTCTTACGGAAGCAAGGAGACGTCAGCAAGGACTCGACAGCCCCGATAGCTGTCCTTCCGCAAGGCTCCAGCGCTCCTCCGACGGCCACGACATCACATGAACAGGGTGCCAAAACCTCTCCGGCTGCCACGACGGCGTGTACTTAAGGCGCTAGGTCCTCTCTGCTAGACACGTTAGCACACTTCTACATCCCCCATTGTACACCTGGGTCCTCTCCTTACGCCTATAAAAGGAAGGTCCAGGGCTCTCGTACGAGAAGGTTGGCCGCGCGGGAGGACGGGCCGGCGCGTATAAGCCTCTCGCTCTCTCCCACGCGGACGCTTGTAACCCCCTACTGCAAGCGCACCCCACCTGGGCGCAGGACAACACGAAGGCCGCGGGTTCCCCCTTTTTTGTCTGCCTCCTCTTTTCCCCCCTTCGTGCTCCGTCTCGCGCCGACCCATCTGGGCTGGGGCACGCGGCGACAATTTACTCGTCGGTCCAGGGACACCCCGGGGTCGAAACGCCGATAGTTGGCGCGCCAGGTAGGGGCCTGCTGCGTGTTGACGAACAGCTTCCCGTCAAGCTCCCGATGGGTAGTCTCCAGCAACCTTTCCAACCCGGGACGATTCTCCATTTCGGGAGTCTTGAGTTCATGTCCCTCGACGGCGGCTACGACATGATACTCCTTCCTCTGCCGCGCGACAGCGACAATGGCGGCCGACAGCCCGCCCGCCGGCAGCGGAATCAACGACGTCTTCCCCACGTGGCGGAAGAACAACATTCGGGCTTGTCCCGTCGCCCCCCACCGACGGAGGAGGAGGCGGGGCAACCATGGCCAAGCAGGAGGTGGCACCTCGTCGGCTGTCGAGCGAGTCGACGGCGCCGGCGCCCTGACGGGGGACGCGTCGGGCGACGACCTTGCGTCTGAGACGAAGACGAGCACCGTTTCCCCGCAACACGCCAACTCCGAGCAGACGAATGACGCCAGCACGCTCGCGAAGGACTTGCTGGACGTCGCCCTCGTACCTGAGACGATGGCGCAGTCCGCCCCTGGCGTGACTTCGTCACCGCCAGTCGACCAAGAGGTACCGACCGATTCCCATCTCGTGCCTTTTGGATTCAGCCTCGACCCACCAAGCGACTTCGCTTCGGTGGAGGCCTTCATAGAGGCATGTACAAACCCTCCGGGGTATCATATGAGGTCACCCTGGGACCGGCTGACGGCCATCTCGACCTACAGACCCTCGGGTTCCGAGGAAGATGACGAGCTTGACTTTTGTTGGGATTTCTCCGGGCTCGGTTACCCCAGCGCCATGCGGGACTTCATGACCGCATGCGACTACTGCCTTTCCGATTGTTCTGACGGTAGCCGCAGCTTCGGCGACGAGGACTGCGGCCCAAGTTGTGAATGTTTCCACGTCGATCTAGGGGGTCCCGGCGAAGGCAACCATCTTGGTATACCGGAAAACTGTGATCCCACTAGGCCTGCACCTCGCGTTGACATCCTTCAGGAGCTAGCTGTAGTCCCAGTCCCTGTGGGGGGTCAGGACGCACAGCTCGAGCAAATCCGTGAGATGCAGGCCAGGCTCGACGAGGGAGCAGGAACACTTGAGCCGCTCCGTCGGAACATCGGGCAGGAATGGGCAGACCGAGCTCCGGCCAGAGAAGCGCGTCATCTGCCCCAGGGCATCCAGCACCGCATTGCCGACGACGTCAGGGCAAGGCCGCCACCGGCTTCCAGTGGGGTCGGCCAGAACCTGGCTGCGGCAGCAATACTACTCCGCGCGATGCCGGAACCATCAACCACCGAAGGGCGGCGTATCCAGGGAGAGCTCAAGAATCTCCTGGAGGATGCCACGGTCCGACGGGCCAAAAGCTCTGCCTCCCGAAGGCAGGGGTACCCCTCGGAGCATCGCGCCGTGACTTCCCGATTCATGCGGGAAGCCTCGGTCCACACCGGGCGCACGCGCAACACAGCGCCTGCGGCCCCGGGTCGCCTCGGCAACGAACACCACCACCGCAACCGTCGAGCCCACCTCGATGAGAGGGTGCGCCGAGGCTACCACCCCAGGCGTGGGGGACGCTACGACAGCGGGGAGGATCGGAGTCCCTCGCCCGAACCACCCGGTCCGCAGGCTTTCAGCCGGGCCATACGACGGGCGCCGTTCCCGACCGGTTCCGAACCCCGACTACTATCACAAAGTACTCGGGGGAGACGAGGCCGGAACTGTGGCTCGCGGACTACCGACTGGCCAGCCAGCTGGGTGGAACGGACGATGACAACCTCATCATCCGCAACCTCCCCTGTTCCTCTCCGACACCCCTCGAGCCTGGCTAGAGCATCTGCCTCCGGGGCAGATCTCCAACTGGGACGACCTGGTCCAAGCCTTCGCCGGCAACTTCCAGGGCACGTACGTGCACCCTGGGAACTCCTGGGATCTCCGAAGCTGCCGCCAGCAGCCGGGAGAGTCTCTCCGGGACTACATCCGGCGATTCTCGAAGCAGCGCACCGAGCTGCCCAACGTCACCGACTCGGATGTCATCGGCGCGTTCCTCGCCGGCACCACCTGCCGCGACCTGGTGAGCAAACTAGGTCGCAAGACCCCCACCAGGGCAAGCGAGCTGATGGACATCGCCACCAAGTTCGCCTCTGGCCAGGAGGCGGTTGAGGCCATCTTTCGGAAGGACAAGCAGCCCTAGGGCCGCCAGCCGGAAGATGTCCCCGAGGCGTCCACTCAGCGCGGCACCAAGAAGAAAGGCAAGAAGAAGTCGCAAGCGAAACGCGACGCCGCCGACGTGGACCTTGTCGCAGCCGCTGAGTACAAGAACCCTCGGAAACCTCCCGGAGGCGTCAACCTCTTCGAGCACACCCTTGAGGAGTGCGTCATGCTTCGGCGCCACTTTCACAAGGCCAGGCCACCCGCAGAAGGTGGCAGGGCCCACAACAACGACAAGAAGGAGGATCACAAGGCAGAGGAGTTCCCCGAGGTCCACGACTGCTTCATGATCTACGGTGGGCAAGTGGCGAACGCCTCGGCTCGGCACCGCAAGCAAGAGCGTCAAGAGGTCTGCTCGGTAAAGGTGGCGGCGCCAGTCTACCTAGACTGGTCCGACAAGCCCATCACCTTCGACCAAGGCGACCAGCCCGAAAACGTGCCGAGCCCGGGGAAGTATCCGCTCGTTGTCGACCCCGTCATCGGCAACGTCAGGCTCACCAAGGTCCTCATGGACGGAGGCAGCAGCCTCAACATCATCTACGCCGAGACCCTCGGGCTCCTACGGATCGATCTGTCCTTGGTCAGGGCAGGCGTGGCGCCTTTTCATGGGATCATCCCCGGAAAACGCGTCCAACCCCTCGGACAACTCGATCTGCCCGTCTGCTTCGGGACTCCCTCCAACTTCCGAAGGGAAATCCTCACGTTCGAGGTGGTCGGGTTCCGAGGAACCTACCACGCAGTGCTAGGGAGGCCATGCTACGCCAGTTCATGGCCGTCCCCAACTACACCTACCTCAAGCTCAAGATGTCGGGCCCCAATGGGGTCATCACCGTTGGCCCCACGTACCGACACGCGTACGAATGCGACATGGAGTGCGTGGAGTACGCTGAGGCCCTCATCGCCGACCTGGAGAGCCTCTCCAAGGAGGCGCCAGACGTGAAGCGCCATGCCGGCAACTTCGAGCCAGCAGAGACGGTCAAATCTGTCCCTCTCGACCCCAACAACGATGCCTCCAAGCAGATCTGGATCGGCTCCGAGCTCGACCCCAAATAGGAAGTCATGCTCGTCGACTTTCTCTGCGCAAACGCCGAAGTCTTTGCGTGGAGTCCCTCGGACATGCCTGGCATACCGAGGGATGTCGCCGAGCACTCGCTGGATATCCGGGCTGGAGCCCGACCCGTGTAGCAGCCTCTGCGCCGATTCGACAAAGAAAAGCGCAGAGCCATAGGCGAGGAGATCCACAAGCTGATGGCTGCAGGGTTCATCAAAGAGGTATTCCATCCCGAATGGCTTGCCAACCCTGTGCTTGTGAGAAAGAAAGGAGGGAAATGGCGGATGTGTGTATACTACACTGGTCTAAACAAAACATGTCCGAAGGTTCCCTACCCTCTGCCTCGCATCGATCAAATCATGGATTCCACTGCTGGGTGCGAAACCCTGTCTTTCCTCGATGCCTACTCCGGGTATCACCAAATCAGGATGAAAGAGTCCGACCAGCTCGCGACTTCTTTCATCACACCTTTTGGCATGTACTGCTACGTTACTATGCCATTTGGTTTGAGGAATGCGGGTGCGACATACCAAAGGTGCATGAACCACGTGTTTGGCGAACACATTGGTCGAACGGTCGAGGCTTACGTCGATGACATCGTAGTCAAGACAAGGAAAGCCCCCGATCTCCTTTCCGACCTTGAAATGACATTCCGGTGTCTCAAGGCGAAAGGCGTGAAACTCAATCCCGAGAAGTGTGTCTTCGGAGTCCCCCGAGGCATGCTCTTGGGGTTCATCGTCTCCGAGCGGGGCATCGAGGCCAACCCGGAGAAAATCACGGCCATCACCAACATGGGGCCCATCTAGGACTTGAAAGGCGTACAGAGGGTCATGGGATGCCTTGCGGCTCTGAGCCGCTTCGTCTCGCGCCTCGGCGAAAGAGGCCTACCTCTGTACCGGCTCTTAAGAAAGACCGAGTGCTTCACTTGGACCCCCAAGGGCGAGGAGGCCCTCGGGAACCTGAAGGTGCTCCTTACGAACGCGCCCATCTTGGTGCCCCCCGCTGCCGGAGAAGCCCTCTTGGTCTACGTCGCCGCTTCCGCTCAGGTGGTCAGCGCCGCGATCGTGGTTAAGAGACGAGAAGAAGGGCATGCATTGCCCGTCCAGAGGCCGGTCTACTTCATCAGTGAGGTACTGTCCGAGACCAAGATCTGCTACCCACAAATTCAGAAGCTGCTGTACGCGGTGATTCTGACATGGCGGAAGTTGCGACACTACTTCGAGTCTCATCCGGTGACTGTGGTGTCATCCTTCCCCCTGGGGGAGATCATCCAGTGCCGAGAGGCCTCGGGTAGGATTGCAAAGTGGGCGGTGGAAATTATGGGCGAGACAATCTCGTTCGCCCCTCGGAAGGCCATCAAGTCCCAAGTCTTGGCGGACTTTGTGGCTGAATGGGTTGACACCCAGCTTCCGGCAGCTCCGATCCAACCGGAACTCTGGACCATGTTTTTCGACGGGTCGCTGATAAAAACAGGGGCAGGCGCGGGCCTGCTCTTCATCTCGCCCTTTCGGGAAGCACCTACGCTACGTGCTGTGCCTCCATTTCCCGGCGTCCAACAATGTGGCTGAGTACGAGGCTTTGGTTAACGGGTTGCGCATCGCCATCGAGCTAGGGGTCCAACGCCTCGATGCTCGTGGCGACTCACAGCTCGTCATCGACCAAGTCATGAAGAACTCCCACTGCCGTGACCCGAAGATGGAAGCCTACTGCGACGAGGTTCGGCGCCTGGAAGACAAGTTCTACAGGCTCGAGCTCAACCACATCGCCCGACGATACAACGAGACTGCGGACGAGCTGGCTAAGATAGCCTCGAGGCGAACAACGGTTCCCCCGGACGGTCTTCTCCCGAGACCTACATCAACCCTCGGTCAAGACCGACGACACGCCCGAGCCTGAGAAGGCCTCAGCCCAACCCGAGGCACCCTCGGCCCCCGAGGGTGAGGCACTGCGCGTCGAGGAAGAGCGGAATGGGGTCCCGCCTAATCGAGACTGGCAGACCCCGTACCTACAATTTCTCCACCGAGGAGAGCTGCCCCTCGACCGAGCCGAAGCTCGGCGACTGGCGCGGCGTGCCAAGTCGTTCGTCTTGGTGGGGGACGGTAAGGAGCTCTACCATTGCAGCCCCTCAGGCATCCTCCAGCGATGCATATCCATCGCCGAAGGCCAGGAGCTCTTACAAGAAATACACTCGGGGGCTTGCGGTCATCACGCTGCGCCTCGAGCCCTTGTCGGAAACGCTTTCCGACAAGGTTTCTACTGGCCGACCGCGGTGGCCGACGCCACTAGAATTGTCCGCACCTGCCAAGGGTGTCAATTCTACGCAAGGCAGACCCACCTGCCCGCTCAGGCTCTGCAAACAATTCCCATCACCTGGCAGTTTGCTGTGTGGGGTCTGGACCTTGTCGGTCCCTTGCAGAAGGCACCTGGGGGCTACATGCACCTGCTGGTCGCCATCGACAAATTCTCCAAGTGGATCGAGGTCCGACCCCTAAACAACATCAGGTCCGAACAGGCGGTGGCATTCTTCACCAACATCATCCATCGCTTTGGGGTCCCGAACTCCATCATCACCGACAATGGCACCCAGTTCACCGGCAGAAAGTTCCTGGACTTCTGCGAGGATCACCACATCCGGGTGGACTGGGCCGCCGTGGCTCACCCCATGACGAATGGGCAGGTAGAACGTGCCAACGGCATGATTCTGCAAGGACTCAAGCCGAGGATCTACAACGACCTCAACAAGTTCGGCAGGCGATGGATGAAGGAACTCTCCTCGGTGGTCTGGAGTCTGAGGACAACACCGAGCCGAGCCACGGGCTTCACACCGTTCTTTCTAGTCTATGGGGTCGAGGACATCTTGCCCATAGACTTAGAATACGGTTCCCCGAGGGCGAGGGCGTACGACGACCAAAGCAATCAGACCAACCGAGAAGACTCATTGGACCAGCTGGAAGAGGCTCGGGACACGGCCTTACTACACTCGGCACGGTATCAGCAGTCCCTGCGATGCTACCACGCCCGAGGGGTTCGGTCCCGAGACCTCCAGGTGGGCGACTTGGTGCTTCGGCTGCGACAAGACGCCCGAGGGCGGCACAAGCTCACGCCTCCCTGGGAAGGGCCGTTCGTCATTGCCAAGGTCCTGAAGCCCGGGACATACAAGCTGGCCAACAGTCAAGGCGAGGTCTACAGCAACGCTTGGAATATCCGACAGCTACGTCGCTTCTACCCTTAAGATGCTTTCAAGTCGTTCGTACACCTCGTTCACATACAAAGTCTAACCATCAAGGAAGGGTCAGCCTTGCCTCGGCAAAGCCCGACCCTCCCTCGGGGGCTAGAAGGGGGGAACCCCCTCTGCGTCAAAATTTTCTCGGAAAAAGTTTTTTCTGCCAGAACGTCTTTCGTGCTTTTTGACTACTTCGAAAGTGGGATCCTGAAAACGACGGAGTACACGTATGCAGACAAGGCCGACCGAGCCGAGGGACTCCTACGCCTCCGGGATACGGATACCTCACTCATCACCTTCTGCGATAAGTAGCTCACGCTCGGATAAGCGATTCCGCTGACCGAACAAGTCTTAATGCTCGGAAACTCTTCTGCCAAAACGATTTTTCGGGCCTTCTCGACTATATCGATAACAGAATCCTACGGACGAGTAAGAGTACACATAAGCGGCAAGGCCGACCGAGCCGAGGGACTCCTACGCCTCCGGGATACAGATACCTCACTCATCACCTTCCGTGAAAAGTAACTCTCGCTCGGACAAACAATTCTGTTACCGACAAATAAGTCTAGATACTCGAAGCAAGAGGAAAAGAAACGCAGCTTTACAACGCGACGACAGTATGTTTGGGCCTCGGCGGCCGCAAAAAACATTTGCATACTACAGGCAAACCGATCCTGCAGGCTTAGACGTCGATAGAGGGGGAGCAGCGACACCCTCGGCGTCAACTCCACCTTCGGCGAAGTCAGATCGAGCCTCGGACGGCAACACGGTCGGAGGATCTCCGCTCCGAAGGACGACGTCAGCACCGCGCCCGGGCCATCGCCGCCAGGGTCTCCTCCAGGAACCCGGCCCGAGCAGACGGCTCGGCCGGCCGCCCCGAAGCCTCAGCCAGCTGTCCCCCGAGGACATCAGCCCGGCTCATGGCCTCGGCAACTCGACTCCGGCGCTGGTCCCGCCAGTGGACGGCCCAGCCAGGCTCCGGCCGACGAAATCTTCTTCTCGAGCCAACTCTGCCTCTGTCCACACTGACACCGCTGCCTCCGGCTCCGGCTCATCGAAGAGCGGCCGAGGGTTCCTTTAACTAAGCAAGAGAAGCCTCAGGCGGCAAGGCCGACCGAGCCGAGGGACTCCTACGCCTCCGGGATACGGATACCTCACTCGTCACCTTCGCACGAGGCAACTCACACTTGGTTAAGCGGTTCAGTTAGCCGACAGGCGAGTCCTAGTGCTCGAAATGAGGAAAAAACACGGCTCCATGCCAAAAATACATACATGTTCAGGCCCCGACAGCCATAATGAACAAACACCGGCACTCAAGGTGCCATTACAAACGGAACTCCGGTTCCGCCCTCGCGGGTATGAACAACCTCCACACCAGAGAGCCTGCGGGGCGACAAGCTCCAGGCGACTCGCGAGCGACCTTTGCAGCAGCAGCCATGGTCCCAGGACGGACGCAGCCACCGGAAGGCTCTCGTTCGCGTCCCCACTCAAGGGACGCGAACCAGACATTAAAGCCAAAGAGCCGGAGGTCGGTCCGTAGGCGGCGCTGACGGCCTCGACGGCGGAGAAGCTTTCTCCAGCTGCCACCACGTCAGCACTGACGGCGGCGTCCGCCTGTCCACCAACGCCGCACCAGCAAGCGCAGGCCGCTCCAAAGCGCACCGGCAGGTCCTCACTCCCGTCCTCGCCACGAAAGCGAGGACAGAGGACGAAATGTTGCATCCTAGCTGGGCAGCAACAGTTCGCCTTCCCCGGCATGGCTGGAGGACGCCTCCTCCGCAGAGCTGGAGGATGGTTTCCACCACTAGAAGCTAGGGGAAGAGGTGGCCAGCCGACCCATGCGGGAGGTAGAGCCCCGGCTCACCTCGCTCTCTGCCCCAGCAAGGATGATGAAGATCCTTGAAGCTGAGGGCGGGGCAGAGGCCGCAGCCCGGCTTGCTTCTCCCCACCCTGGAACTGGTGGTCACCGTCTTGGGTGACCACCGGCGAGGGGATGCAGCCGGGCTGCCTGATGAAAATCCTTGAAGCCGAACGATGGCTGAAAGGTACCAACTTCCGCGAAGTTGCGTTCCTCCAACGACGACAAGGCAGAAGAACCGCGGGCGCTCCCCATCCGGGGGCTCGGAAGGTGGAAGGATGCGATGCATGAAGGGAGTACGAAGACGTGGTTGCCTTCCAAGGGGGTCACCCTCCTTTTAAAGGCAACTCTCCCCACTTGCGTCCTCAGCCGGCGCGAACCGAGTCTTCTCCAACACGCTCCAAGGTCCTCCCCCTACGACACGGGGGCTGGGTCCCACACGTCATGCAAGCTGGCCCAGGGCAGAAGAAGCCAAACCGCCGCGCGCGGTGCGCGTAACCGCCCAGCGGTTACAAGCTCTCCTCCACTTTCGCCCAGACCAGCGGGTGAAAGGGCGGACCGCCATACAGGCGGCATGCAACCGCACCAAGGGGGCGCGCCCTTTCGACTTCGACGCGTCTAGCATGGAGGCCCAGGCCCACACGTCATGTAACCGGCGCGCCGGTTACTACGTGCAAGAAACTGCACCGCCACTCGCGCCAGTACCGCGCCTTCTCGACTGCGGAACCGGTACCACGACTCGAGGCGACCCAGCGCGTGACCCAACAGTGCCAGCCGAGCACATCGGTCACGGGACAGTCAGCCGCGGGAGAAGGCGCGACGGTCGATACGACCAAAAATGGACCGGCAGTAATGGCGATGGCAGGCGGGCGGAGGCAACGGTCAAGTCGTCAGCAAGCTCACGTCCCCTACTGGGACAGCGAGAGAGCCCTCGCCCGCGGCGTGAAGACGACGCGCCCGTGTTCCATTCCTCGAACGGCTCGCGCATGCGCAATGGCCGCCCCGCGAGCCACTCGTCCCGTCGCATTAACTCTGCGGCAGGACAGGCGGCACCGTTGGCAGGCGAAGCAGGCGACGCTTCACCTCCGCCCTGATGACCGCGTCAAAAAAGGTGCGCCATGTCGTCCGATTTCATATCCTTTTCCACTTCCTCTTTCTCTCTCTTGCTACAGGGACCGGGAAAGGGGATACTCCGAAAGGGATCCTTCTCCTCGAAGGAAGCGGGCCCCGAGCCCCCCTACTGATCAGAGGTTCGAAGGTTGGCCCCTCGGAAGGGTTCAACAGCCGCCTCAGAGCACTCGGGCTCCAGGCCCACTACTGGTCAGAGGTTCGAAGGCTGGCCCCTCGGAAGAGTTCAACAGCCACCTCAGGCCACTCAGGCTCCGCGCCCACTACTGATTAGGGGTTCGTAGGCTGGCCCCCGAAGGGTTCGACAGCTGCCTCAGACACAGAGTGAGGGATGACCCTGGGTACGTTCGATACATAACCAAGGCTCGGGCCACGCTCCCGAGGTACCCTAGGACATTTCCGAGACCAACGGGAACGATTTTGTAACGGAATCCCACCAGAGGGAGGCATCGAGCCCTCGGACCCTGTCAAAAGGGGACTGAGTCCGGCAAATCACCCGCAAGTACTTTTGGAGCGCGCCTCCGGGCCACTAGCCGACCCCTAACGAATGGGGCACGGGCGTCCACTCGGATTACCCGTTAGCAACTCACTGGAGACACCATGTTCGGCGCCCTCCGAGGGTAACATGGCGCTCCGCCCCCTCCTCCTTGCGGAAAGGCGACGCAGGGGCGTATGTAAAAAAGTCGAGTCTGTCTTTGACCGTCCTCTCGCTCTGTGCGGAGGCTCGGGGGCTACTCTCGCAAACCCGGCTCCGGCCAAACCATTGACAGCGTCAACATACCAACCCGAGAACTTGGGACACGACTATACACCCGGGCTACAGCCAGTTCGCATGAGGGAACAACCAGACCGGCCGAAGCATCACGAAACGCGCTAAGACCTCGAAGGAGTCAAATCACTCCTCCGAGGCCTCGGGGGCTACACCCGGCGGGTGCGCTCGCGCGCACCCACCGTAACAAAACGCAACCGAGAAAGGCTGGTCCCCTTGCAAAAGAGTGCGACAAAAGCCTCCAAGCGAGTATTAACACTCCCTTCGAGGCTCGGGGGCTACTGTCGGGGACCATAATTAGGGGTACCCCCAAGACTCTTAATCTCAGCTGGTAACCCCCATCAGCACAAAGCTGCAAAGGCCTGATGGGTGCGATTAAGGTCAAGGCTCGGTCCACTCAAGGGACACGATCTCGCCTCGCCCGAGCCCAGCCTCGGGCAAGGGCAGCCGACCTCGAAGGATTCACGTCTCGCTCGAGGGCCCCCTCAAGCAACGGACACACCTTCGGCTCGCCCGAGGCCCAGTCTTCGCTGAAAAGCAACCTTGGCCAGATCGCCACGCCGACCGACCGTATCGTAGGAGCATTTAATGCAAGGATGGCCTGACACCTTATCCTGACGTGCGCTCTTCAGTCGACAGAGCCGAAGTGACCGCAGTCACTTCGCCGCTCCACTGACCGACCTGACAAGAAGACAGTGTCGCCTGCGTCGCTCCAACTGCTGTGCCACTCGAGTGAGTGAGGCTGACAGCAGCCAAGTCCGGCCTCAGGCGCCATAGGAAGCTCCGCCTCGCCCGACCCCAGGGCTCGGATTCAGCCTCGGCCCCGGAAGACGACGGACTCCGCCTCGCCCGACCCCAGGGCTCGGACTCAGGCTCGGCCCCGGAAGACGACGAACTTCGCCTCGACCGACCCCAGGGCTCGGATTCAGCCTCGGCTCCGGAAGACGACGAACTCCGCCTCGCCCGACCCCAGGGCTCGGACTCAGCCTCGGCTCCGGAAGATGACGAACTCCGCCTCGCCCGACCCCAGGGCTCGGACTCAGCCTTGGCCTCGGACGACGGTCTCCGCCTCGCTCGACCCGGGGCTCAGACTCGACCTCGACCTCGGAGGAGCCTCCGCCTCGCCCGACCCAAGGCTCGGACCGACCACGTCACAGGGGGGCCATCATTACCCTACCCTTAGCTAGCTCAGGCTACGGGGAACGAGACCGGCGTCCCATCTGGCTCGCCCCGGTAAACAAATAACGATGACGCCCCGCGTGCTCCATGACGACGACGGCTCTCAGCCCCTTACGAAAGCAAGGAGACGTCAGCAAGGACTCGACAGCCCCGACAGCTGTCCTTCCGCAAGGCTCCAACGCTCCTCCGACGGCCACGACATCACATGAACAGGGTGCCAAAACCTCTCCGGCTGCCACGACGGCATGTACTTAGGGTGCTAGCTCCTCACTGCTAGACACGTTAGCACACTGCTACATCCCCCATTGTACACCTGGGTCCTCTCCTTACGCCTATAAAAGGAAGGTCCAGGGCTCTCGTACGAGAAGGTTGGCCGCGCGGGAGGACGGGTCGGCGCGTATAAGCCTCTCGCTCTCTCCCACGCGGACGCTTGTAACCCCCTACTGCAAGCGCACCCGACCTGGGCGCAGGACAACACGAAGGCCGCGGGTTCCCCCTTTTTTGCCTGCCTCCTCTTTTCCCCCCTTTGTGCTCCGTCTCGCGCCGACCCATCTGGGCTGGGGCACGCGGCGACAATTTACTCGTCGGTCCAGGGACCCCCCGGGGTCGAAACGCCGACAAAACTTGTACTCGTCCCAGGTACCGACGAGCACCTCATCCTCGGTATCACCGTTTGACACCTTCACTATACCAGGGTAGTGAAGGTGGCAAAGAGAACCCAACATCAGGTTAACCTGAGTGTGGTGTCCCTTGCCATCAAAGGACGGGTCCACCCAATTCCTGCATTACACAAAAACATTAACAATAGACATAATAGTTATATGAGATAAGTTAATATATTACACTCACTGATCTCCATGTGGCATGATTAAAGTTCTATCAGCCTCTCGCTCTATCACATGATGAGGCTTTACTGAGTGGCTTTTTCTTGAACGACGTGTTCGTGTCGCTGAAGAGCCTCCCGAGCCATCATCCATCGGGTTGTCAGCCGGTTCGCCCTGTTGGCCCCACTGGTCCCACGCCTGTTGCTGCTCTCTCTGGTGGTCCCACTGGTCCCATGTCTGGTGATGCTGTGCGGCCTGGTCCCATGTCACGTGCTCCACCTCCTCATTGTGCTCCACCTCCTCATTGTGCTCCACCTCCTCATTGTGCTGCTCCTCCTCAATGTGCTGCTCCTCAGTGTGCTGCTCATCTTGGTACATACAACTCAAGATTTATTTGTAAATATGTAAACAAATTTATTTGTACAAAATATGTTACCTCATCTCCATGTATCGCGCTCAACAGCTCTCGACGTCTGCTGCTGCTCGAAGAACTGCCCTAAAAAGGCCCAAGCCCTTGAACAGACCCTTCACTGACTTCTTTGATTTTGGCGGCATCCTGCATAAAAAATAAGAAATTATTCATTTGTGCATCAAAAATGACATAATACTTAAAAAATAGAAACAAATGAAATAACAAAACAACTTTACTTGTTAAATATCATCAAAATCAGGATCTATTTGTTCTCTTCTATGCAGAGGTCGCCATGTAACTTTTCTCCTAACAGGTTGTCTTCTCCGTCTCTCGGGAAAAGTTAAGTCGTTAACGTCTGCAACTAGTGAATCTAATGCCGGTGCAGGATCAATATGAAAACTAGTTGGCAACTCTTCTTCTTGAAACACCTCATCAACCTGCTCAAGGTGGCCAATTTGATATTCATCCTCACCAGGCGTGTATAGGCGTTCGCGGGGATTTACATTGTACACAACCCTCCATTTAGACAACTTTTTGCATGGATATGTCGAGAAATAAACTTGGTCTGTTTGATGGGCAAGGATATACGTGTCGTGTCCTTGAAGCAATTTTTCAGGTTGGATCTGTGTCATCCCAAATTCGGTCCTATAATACTTTGGGTCATACCATTTACACTCAAAGAAAACTAGCGGTAAAGGCTTATTTCCAGCAAATGTAATCTCGATTATATTTTTGATTTTCCTGTAATAGCAGGCTTCGTGTCCTTCCATGTCGGTTGCCCTAGTAACGACTCCACTATTTTGAGTGGCGGCCATAGGATGACTTGATTCGAAAATGCTTGAACGAAAGCGATATCCATTGACGTCGTAACGTCCATAGCTTTTGGCAGTTACGCTTCCAATAGATAACTGACGTAAGTCATCATTCAAATTCATTTCCTCCCCAAACTGTCAATTATGCCACAAAGCATTAGCAAATTCTGTAATATTAGTTAACTGAAATTAGCTCTCGGAGCCAAATAATTAAGACTTACACGGTCCCGAAGCCACATAATGAAATTAGGTCGCCCATGCATACCATCGCGTCGCAATTTGTCTATGTCTCTCGTTGTTGGCCTACCGAGACACCTCATGTTTTGTTCATCAAACTCGTTGTCAAATATTATTGTATGACATGAGATATTTGATAACATAAACTGATTCACATATGAACAGTTTAAGAAAATAAGTCTTACATAAAGTATTTCTCCACCTCAGGCATATTCGTGAACATGTACAGTAAAGCAGACTTCCGTTCTTCCATACTGAGGTGATATGCCTTAGGTGGACCAACGACTTTGCCGTTTGTCTGAAAAATCGAAAGATCACTACACGGAGGCATCTCTCGTTCATCATCATGGTACCTTTTCTTTCGAGCAAATACATTATGTTCTTCCGCAAAGTAACAACTTGTGAAGTGTGCTACATCCTTTAGTTTAAATTGTTCCGCAATACATCCTTCAACTCTTGCCTTATTTCCCACCATTGCTCTAAGCTTCTTTAATGCTCTTTCTATATGAAACATCCACCTATACTGAACAGGACCACCGACCTTAGCCTCATATGGAAGATGTATAAAGAGATGCTGCATAGGATTGAAGAAACCCGGTGGAAATATTTTTTTCCAATTTGCACAAAAGCACTGGTGCCTCTTTCTCCAGCTGTTCCATCACATCTCTTCTGATTTCTTTAGACACAACTGTCTGTAGAAATAGCTAACTTCAGCTAACGTTTTCCACACAGCTTCGGAAATGTACCCACGAAACATTACAGGCATGAGCCTCTCCATAATTATGTGAAAGTCATGGCTCTTCAGTCCATTCATCTTCATTGTCTTCAAGTTCACAGATCTTCTAAAACCAGCGGCATAACCATCGGGAAATTTAATATCCTTCATCCACTTCATCACTTCTTTCCGTTGCTTAGATTTCAGACAATAGTCAGCTTTTGGTTTGCCTCCGTTTTCTCTAAGCACTTGGGTTGGACAATCGCATATCACTGCTAAGTCCATGTGTGCCTTGTCATTGTCTTTCGTTTTATCAGGGAAATCCATGCATGTATTTATGAGGGCTTGGCAAAAGTTACTCTCTTGATGCATGACGTCGATGTTGTGCATCAAAATCAATGACTTAGCATAAGGAAGCTCCCACAAGCCACATATGTGAGTCCAGTTATGCTCCTCACCAAAACATTGATACCTTTTCCCACTCTCGTCTAGGACAAGTTTCATATGCTCTTCTGTAATTTCTATCCCACTACGTCGCTTGGGTGGTCCCTTCGTGATGATGGTGCCCTTCCTAAATTCCTTTCTCTGCCTTCTGAAGGGGTGATTGAAGGGTAGAAAACATCTATGGCAATCAAAGTAACATATCTTGCCACCAGCACTAAGACGAAAACAATCTGTATCTTTAGCACAATAAGGACACGTCAATCTACCATGCACGCTCCATCCAGAGAAAATACCATACGCCATAAAATCATGAACCGAGAACAGATATGCAACACGAAGATTGAATTTCTGTTTCTTGAAGCAGTCATAGGCTTCCACACCTTGCCATAGCTTCTTTAACTCTTCAATCAGTGGTTGAAGCATCACATTGAGGCGTACGCCAGGATGCTCAGGCCCAGGTATAACAAGACATAGGAACATAAACTCATATTTCATGCAAAGAGCAGATGGAAGGTTGTACGGTATGGCAATGACAGACCAACATGAATATGACGCAGCAGTCATATTGAACGGCGTGAAACCATCAGTTGCCAAGCCGATACGAACGTTTCTTGCATCGCTGGCAAAATCTAGATCAAATTTGTCAAGAGCCTTCCATGCATCACCATCTGACGGGTGCACCATTAACCCATCTTATCTGTCCGTACAATCTTTATGCCACCTCATGTGCATAGCGGTCTTCCTCGAGAGAAACAAATGTTTCACTCTAGGAGTGAGAGGCATGTACCGAAGCTGTTTATGTGCAACCTTTGTCACCACCTTCTCCTCATCTTCATTTACAAGCTCCACGTACCTCGACTTCCCACATTTTAAGCATTTTTGTTCTCTGTCATGTTCCTTCCAAAAAAGCATACAGTTGTCTTGGCAAACATCAATCTTCTCATACTCCATACCAAGACCTTCAAGCAATTTTTTGGACTGGTACATGTCTTTAGGCATCTTGTGACCCGTAGGAAGAACCTCGCTAATCAAATCCACAATCTCCTTGTAACAATTAATTGAAAATGCAAACTTGGACTTGATTGACATCAGTCGGGTCACGAATTCGAGGACGGTCATGTCAGTGTGCCCGTGAAGAGGCTCTTCTGACGCTTTGAGTAGGTCGAAGAACTTCTGAACCTCTGGTGTAGGTGAATAATTCAAAAGGTATACCGGCGGCGCGGCGGACGGCGCTCCGGAGGCGGGGGTGAGCGGCGGTCGTTGCTCCGACAGCGGGCGGCGCTCCGGGGGCGAGGGTGGGCGGCGGGCGGCGCTACGGGGCCGACGACGCTACGGGGGCAGGGGCGGCGTCGGGGGGACGCGGGCGACGTCGGGGGCGGCAGTTTCTCCGGTGGCAGCAATGGCGGCGTGGCTTGGAAAGCGAGAGGCAGAGAGGAAATGAGCTGCGCGGGATGACCGCTGGCCCATAAAGTATTAATCCCCGTCGGCTGGCGTCAGGGCCGACGGGAGTTAACTAATTCCCATCGGCTGACGGCTGGGCCGACGGGAGTTAAAATAAAGCCCGTCGGCTGGCGGCTGGGCCGACGGGAGTTATCCAAATCCCGTCGGCTAGAATCAGGGCCGATGGGAATTAACTTTAGGCCCGTCGGCTGCTTTTTAGCCGACGAGAGTTATCTAATTCCCGTCGGCCCGAGCAAAGGCCGACGGGAATTAAAATGGCCGACGGGAATGTTCATGATTCCTGTAGTGTGTAAACTAAATATCTCATGATTCTTTTCACGGCCCTAAGGTGAACTTCCTTAGGATCGGCTTGGAACCTTGCACACATGCATACGGAAAGCATAATATCCGGTCGAGATGCACATAAATAGAGTAAAGATCCTATCATCGACCGGTATACCTTTTGATCTATGGACTTACCTCCTGTGTCGAGGTCGAGATGCCCATTGGTTCCAATGGGTGTCTTGATGGGCTTGGCATCCTTCATTCCAAACTTGTTAAGTATGTCTTGAATGTACTTTGTTTGGCTGATGAAGGTGCTGTCTTGGAGTTGTTTGACTTGAAATCCTAGGAAATACTTCAACTCCCCCATCATAGACATCTCGAATTTTTGTATCATGATCCTACTAAACTCTTCACAAGTAGATTTGTTAGTAGACCCAAATATGATATCATCAACATAAATTTAGCATACAAACAAATCTTTTGCAATAGTTTTAGTAAAGAGTGTAGGACCGGCTTTACCGACTTTGAAGCCATTAGTGATAAGAAAATCTCTTAGGCATTCATACCATGCTCTTGGGGCTTGCTTGAGCCCATAAAGCGCTGTTGAGAGTTTGTACACATGGTTAGGGTACTCACTATCTTCAAAACCGGGAGGTTGCTCAACATAGACCTCTTCCTTGATTGGTCCATTGAGGAAGGCACTTTTCACGTTCATTTGATAAAGCTTGAAGCCATGGTAAGTAGCATAGGCAAGTAATATACGAATTGACTCAAGCCTAGCTACGGGTGCATAGGTTTCACCGAAATCCAAACCTTTGACTTGTGAATATCCTTTGGCCACAAGTCGGGCTTTGTTCCTTGTCACCACACCATGCTCATCTTGCTTGTTACGGAATACCCGTTTGGTACCTACAACATTTTGGTTAGGACGTGGAACTAAATGCTATACCTCATTCCTCGTGAAGTTGTTGAGCTCCTCTTGCATTGCCAACACCAAATCCGAATCTCTTAGTGCATCCTCCACCCTGTATGGCTCTGTAGAGGCCACAAAAGAGTAATGTTCACAAAAATGAGCAACTCGAGATCTAGTGGTTACCCCCTTATGAATGTCACCGAGAATGGAGTTCACGGGGTGATCTCTTTGAATTGCTTGGTGGACTCTTGGGTGTGGCGGTCTTTGACCCTGTATCTCTTGCTCATCTTCCTTGTCCTTGTTGACTTGATCTCCCCCTTGATCATTGTCCTCCTCTTGAGGTGGCTTATCCTCTTGATCTTCATCATCTTGAGCCTGATCCTCATCTTGAGTTGGTGGAGATACTTGCATGGAAGATGATGGTTGATCTTGTGCTTGGGTGGGCTCTTCGGATTCTTTAGGACACACATCTCCAACGGACATGTTCTTTAGCACGACGCATGGAGCCTCTTCATCATCTAATTCATCAAGATCACCTTGCTCCACTTGGGAGCCATTAGTCTCATCAAACACAATGTCACAAGAAACTTCTACTAATCCAGTCGATTTGTTGAAGACTCTATATGACCTTGTGTTTGAGTCATAACCAAGTAAAAAGCCTTCTACAACCTTAGGAGCAAATTTAGATTTTCTACCTCTTTTAACAAGAATAAAGCATTTGCTACCAAAGACTCTAAAATATGAAACATTGGGCTTTTTACCGGTGAGGAGTTCATAAGATGTCTTCTTGAGGATTCGGTGAAGGTAGAGCCGGTTGATGGAGTAGCAGGCGGTGTTAATCGCCTTAGCCCAAAACCGGTCCAGTGTCTTGTACTAATCAAGCATGGTCCTCGCCATGTCCAATAGAGTTCTATTCTTCCTATCAACTACACCATTTTGTTGAGGTGTGTAGGGAGAAGAGAACTCATGCTTGATGCCCTCATCCTCAAGGAAGCCTTCAATTTGTGAGTTTTTGAACTCCTTCCCATTGTTGCTTCTTATCTTTTTGATCCTTAATCCGAACTCGTTTTGAGCCCGTCTTAAGAATCCCTTTAATATCTCTTGGGTTTGAGATTTTTCATGCAAAAAGAATACCCAAGTGAAGCGAGAATAATCATCCACAATTACTAGACAGTACTTACTCTCGCCGATGCTTATGTAAGCGATCAGGCCAAATAAATCCATGTGGAGTAGCTCAAGCGGCCTGTCAGTCGTCATTATATTCTTGTGCGGATGGTGAGCGCCAACTTGCTTTCCTGCTTGACATGCGCTACAAATCCTGTCTTTCTCAAAATGAACATTTGTTAGTCCTAAAATGTGCTCTCCCTTTAGAAGCTTGTGAAGGTTATTCGTCCCAACATGGGCTAGTCGGCGATGCCAGAGCCAACCCATATTAGTCTTAGCAATTAAGCAAGTATCGAGTTCACTTTTGTTAAAATCAACTAAGTATAGCTGACCCTCTAATACTCCCTTAAATGCTACTGAATCATCACTTCTTCTAAAGACAGTAACACCTATATCCATAAAAAGACAGTTGTAACCCATTTTGCATAATTGAGAAACAGAAAGCAAATTGTAATCTAAATAATCTACAAGAAAAACATTGGAAATAGAATGGTGAGGTGATATATCAATTTTACCAAGTCCTTTCACCAAACCTTGATTTCCATCCCCGAATGTGATAGCTCTTTGGGGATCTTCGTTTCTCTCGTAGGAGAAGAACATTTTTTTTTCTCCCCTGTCATGTGGTTTGTGCATCCGCTATCAATTATCCAACTTGAGCCCCCGGATGCATAAACCTGCAAAACAATTTAGGCCTTGTTCTTAGGTACCCAAACAGTCTTGGGTCCTTTGATGTTAGAAACAAGCACCTTGGGTACCCAAACACAAGTCTTGGAGCCCTTGTGTTTGCCCCCAACATATTTGGCAACTATTTGCCTGATTTGTTAGTTAAAACATAAGATGCATCAAAAGTCTTAAATGAAATGTTAGTCTCATTTGATGCAGCAGGAGTTTTCTTTTTAGGCAATTTAACATGGGTTGATTACCTAGAGCTAGAAGCCTCATTCTTATACATAAATGCATGGTGAGAAACAGAATGAGATTTCTTAGCATGAATTCTCCTAATTTTGTGTTCGAGATAATTTGCAGGATATAAAATATAGTCCTCATTATCCTGAACCATGGGAGTCTTGCCCTTAACAAAATTAGACAATGTTTTAGGGGCATTAAGCTTGACATTGCTTCCCTGTTGGAAACCAATGCCATCCTTAATGACAGGGCGTCGTCTCCCACTATAGAGCATGCTTCTAGCAAATTTAAAATTTTCATTTTCAATTTCATGCTCATTGATTTTAGAAGTTAATTGAGCTATATGATCATTTTGTTGTTTAATTAAAGCAAGGTGATCATTTATAGCATCAATATTAACATCTCTACATCTAGTACAAATAGTAACATGATCAACAGTAGATGTAGAGGGTTTGCAAGCATTTAATTCATCTAGCTTAGATTGTAATATGGCATTCTCATTTCTAAGACAGGAAATAGCATCATTGCAAACATTAAGCTCTTTAGCCTTGGAAATTAAACTAGTATTTTCAGTCCTAAGGCTAGAAATCGATTCATTCAATATATCAATCTTAGCAATTAAACTAGCATTTTCATTTCTAAGATTGGTAGTTGAATCATGGCACATGCTTAGCTCCTTAGTCAAGTTTTCATTTTTTTCTACTTCTTGAGCATAAGCATTTTTTACTTTAACATGCTTTTTGTTTTTCTTAATAAGGAATTCCTCTTGGCTATCCAAGAGTTCATCCTTCTCATGAATGGCTCCTATCAATTCATTTAATTTTTCTTTTTGTTGCATATTAAGGTTGGCAAAAAGTGTAAGTAAATCATCTTCATCATCACTAGAACTATCCTCATCACTAGATGTAGTATATTCGGGGCTGGTTCTAGTTTGTACCTTCTTCTTTTTGCCGTCTTTTGCCATGAAGCATTTGTGGCCGACGTTGGGGAAGAGGAGTCCCTTGTTGACGGCGATGTTGGCAGCATCCTCGTCGTCGGAGGAGTCGGTGGAGCTCTCATCGTAGTCCCATTCCCGACACACGTGGGCATCACCGCCCTTCTTCTTGTAGTATCTCTTCTTCTCCTTCTTCTTCCCCCTCTTGTCGTTCTCCAACGGACGAGGGTTGCAATCAACCCCTCTCAAACGGTCCAAAGACCCACTTGAATACCATGGTGTTTTGCTTTGTTTACTATATCCCGCTTGCGAGGAATCTCCACAACTTGGAGCCTCTCGCCCTTACAATTTGATGTTCACAAAGAAGCACAGAAGTAAGGCTGGGATGAGCAACGCACACAAGACACAAAATCAGAGCACAACACGCACACAAGTCACAACTCGAGCTCACAACACAACCCAAAGAGTTCTCTACTCAAATGGAGCTCTAGTTGCTATCACAAAGAATCGAATGCACGGAATTGGAGTCTTGGTGCTTAGGAATGCTTAGAGAATGCTTGATGATCTCCTCCTGTCGCACCGGACAGTCCGGTGCACCACCGGACACTGTCCGGTGTGGATTTCTTTCCTTCTTTGGCGAAGCCGACCGTTGGAGATTCAGAGCCGTTGGCGCACCGGACACTGTCCGGTGCACACCGGACAATCTGGTGCCCCCTTCTGACTGTTGGCTCTGCCACGCATCGCGCGCGGATTACGCGGCCGACCGTTGGCCCGACCGACTGTTGGCTCACCGGACAGTCCAGTGCACCACCGGACAGTCCGGTGATTTATAGCCGTACGCCGCCGACGAAACCCGAGAGCAGCCAGTTCGCCAGAGCCAGCCTGGCGCACCGGACAGTCCGGTGCACCCAGACTGCGTAGAGTCTTGGCTGCCCAGCCAAGTCTTTTCCAAATTGGTCTTTTCCTGTTTCTAGCACTTAGACACAATACATTAGTCTCCAAACCAATGTACTAAGTCTTAGAAACATACCTTTACTCTTGATTTGCACTTCTTAAGTCTTTGGCACAAATATTACTCAAAGCATTTGTGTGGAGCACTTAATCACCAAAATCTTATAGAAATGTCCCAAGGGTACATTTCCCTTTCAATCTCCCCCTTTTTGGTGATTAATGCCAACACAACAAAAAGCAACTAAAAGAAGTGCAACATCAATGCAAATGAGAATACAAATTTGTTTTGATTCAAATTTGGCATATTTGGATCATTCTTTGCCACCACTTGGTTTTGTTTTTGCAAATCAAACTTGATTTCCTATCTCTAAGTCAAACACACTTGTTGAGACATAAAGAGAGTTGTTCCAAGAGAAATTGATCAAAGATTTCAAAAACTCCCCCTTTTCTCATAATCAACCATTCTCCCCACAAGAGGCCAACTTTTGACAAAAGAGACAATAAGAGATTTTTTGACAAACCAAAAGCTCTATTCTACTATTTTCAAAATTCTCAAGTGGTAGCTGATCCATTTGTTGCTTTGGCCTTATTTTCTCCCCCTTTGGCATCAAGCACCAAAACGGGATCAATCTTGGCCCTTAAACCCCATTGCCTCACCAAAATCTTCAATTAAGAGTAAAAAGGCAATAAGAGCATGAAGATGAACTTGGAGTTAGTTACTCTTTCATAGGAGTGCAGTGGAAGTCTTTCATGGTCCAAGTCCAACTTTCCCTTTCAAACCTCCTTTGAGACTAAATTAAGAAAACTCAAGCACATGGTTAGTCTCAAAGGGTCAAGTTGTAGCACAACTCCTCCTAAATATGTGCATCACTTGCAAATGGACTTGTGAGGTCCGGGGAGTACTTGTACAACTTGAGCACCATACATAAACAACAATATGCATAAGGAACATGATCAAGGCATAAAACACATGTATGCTATAAATCAATCCAAGTTCCACGAATCTAAGACATTTAGCTCACTACGTAGCCTGCAAAAGGTCTTCTCATCTAGAGGCTTGGTAAAGATATCGGCTAGCTGGTTCTCGGTGCTAACATAAAACACTTCGATATCTCCCTTTTGCTGGTGGTCTCTCAAAAAGTGATGCTGGATGTCTATGTGCTTAGTGCGACTGTGTTCAACAGGATTATCCGCCATGCGGATAGCACTCTCATTATCACATAGGAGTGGGACTTTGCTCAGATTGTAGCCAAAGTCCCTGAGGGTTTGCCTCATCCAAAGTAGTTGCGCGCAACACTGTCCTGCGGCAACATACTCGGCCTCAGCGGTGGATAGGGCAACAGAAGTTTGTTTCTTAGAGCTCCATGACACCAGGGACCTTCCTAAGAATTGGCATGTCCCCGATGTGCTTTTCCTATCGACCTTACATCCAGCATAATCGGAGTCTGAATATCCAATCAAGTCAAAGGTAGACCCCTTTGGATACCAGATTCCGAAGCAAGGTGTAGCGACTAAATATCTAAGAATTCGCTTCACGGCCACTAAGTGACACTCCCTTGGATCGGATTGAAATCTAGCACAGATGCATACATTAAGCATAATATCCGGTCTACTAGCACATAAATAAAGTAAAGACCCTATCATAGATCGGTATGCCTTTTGATCAACGGACTTACCTCCTTTGTTGAGGTCGACATGTCCGTCGGTTCCCATTGGTGTCTTTGCGGGCTTGGCATCCTTCATTCCAAACCGCTTTAGCAAGTCCTGCGTGTACTTCGTTTGTGAGATGAAGGTGCCATCCTTGAGTTGCTTCACTTGGAACCCAAGGAAGTAGTTCAACTCGCCCATCATCGTCATCTCGAATTTCTGATTCATCACCCTGCTAAACTCTTCACAAGACTTTTGGTTAGTAGAACCAAATATTATGTCATCGACATAAATTTGGCACACAAAAAGATCACCATCACAAGTCTTAGTGAATAAAGTTGGATCGGCTTTCCCAACCTTGAAAGCATTAGCAATTTAAAAGTCTCTAAGGCATTCATACCATGCTCTTGGGGCTTGCTTAAGTCCATAGAGCGCCTTAGAGAGCTTACACACGTGGTCGGGGAACCGTTCATCCTCGAAGCCAGGGGGTTGCTCCACGTACACCTACTCCTTGATTGGTCTGTTGAGGAAAGCGCTCTTCACATCCATTTGGAACAACCTGAAAGAATGGTGAGCAGCATAGGCTAACAACATGCGAATTGACTCTAGCCTAGCCACAGGAGCAAAAGTCTCCTCAAAGTCCAAACCTGCGACTTGGGCATAACCTTTTGCCACAAGTCGTGCCTTGTTCCTTGTCACCACCCCGTGCTCGTCTTGTTTGTTGCGGAACACCCACTTGGTTCCCACAATGTTTTGCTTGGGACGAGGCACTAGTGTCCAAACTTCATTTCTCTTGAAGTTGTTGAGCTCTTCCTGCATGGCCAACACCTAGTCCGGATCTAGCAAGGCCTCTTCTACCCTGAAAGGCTCAATAGAAGAGACAAAAGAGTAATGCTCACAAAAATTTACTAATCTAGAGCGAGTAGTTACTCCCTTGCTAATATCACCCAAAATTTGGTCGACGGGATGATTCCTTTGAATCGTCGCTCGAACTTGAGTTGGAGGTGTCGGTTGTGCTTCTTCCTCCATTACATGATCATCTTGTGCTCCCCCTTGATCACACGCCTCCTCTTGATAAACCTGTTCATCGTCTTGAGTTGAGGGATGCACCATTGTTGAGGAAGAAGGTTGCTCTTGCTCCTTTTGTTCCTGTGGCCGCACATCTCCAATCGCCATGGTGCGTATTGCGGCCGTTGGAACGTCTTCTTCATCTACACCATCAAGATCAACAACTTGCTCTCTTGGAGAGCCATTAGTCTCATCAAATACAACGTTGCTAGAGACTTCAACCAAACCCGATGATTTGTTGAAGACCCTATATGCCTTTGTATTTGAGTCATAACCTAACATAAACCCTTCTACAGCTTTGGGAGCAAACTTAGAAATTCTACCTTTCTTTACTAGAATATAACATTTGCTCCCAAATACACGAAAGTAAGACACATTGGGTTTGTTACCGGTTAGAAGCTCATATGACGTCTTCCTGAGGAGGCGATGAAGGTAGACCCGGTTGATGGCGTGGCAAGCCGTGTTCACGGCTTCCGACCAAAATCGCTCAGGGGTCTTGAATTCTCCAAGCATCGTCCTTGCCATGTCAATGAGCGTCCTGTTCTTCCTCTCTACCACACCGTTTTGCTGTGGTGTGTAGGGAGCGGAAAACTCGTGCTTGATCCCTTCCTCCTCAAGGTACTCCTCCACTTGATGGTTCTTGAACTCGGACCCGTTGTCGCTCCTTATCTTCTTCACCTTGAGCTCAAACTCATTTTGAGCTCTCCTTAGGAAGCGCTTGAGGGTCCCTTGGGTTTTAGACTTATCCTGCAAAAAGAATACCCAAGTGAAGCAGAAAAATCATCGACTATAACAAGACCATACTTACTTCCTCCTAAGCTTAGGTAGGCGACGGGTCCGAAGAGGTCCATATGAAGTAACTCCAAAGGTCTTGATGTAGTCATCACATTTTTGGTATGATGAGAGCTTCCCACCTGTTTACCTGCTTGACAAGCTGCACAAGGTCTATCTTTTTTGAAAGTAACATTTGTTAGACCTATCACGTGTTCTCCCTTTAGAAGTTTGTGAAGGTTCTTCATCCCCACATGTGCTAAGCGGCGATGCCACAGCCAGCCCATGCTAGTCTTAGCAATTAAGCATGCATCTAGAACGGCCTCCTCTTTTGCAAAATTTACTAAGTAGAGTTTGCCGTCTAATACACCCTTAAAAGCTAATGAACCATCACCCCTTCTAAAGACGGACACATCTACATTTGTGAATAAGAAATTATATCCCATATTACACAGTTGACTAACAGACAACAAGTTATATCCAAGCGACTCAACTAAAAACACATTAGAAATGGAGTGCTCAGATGAAATGGCAATCTTTCCTAACCCTTTCACCTTGCCTTGATTCTCGTCACCGAATACGATTGAGTCTTGAGAATCTTTGTTCTTGACGTAGGAGGTGAACATCTTCTTCTCCCCTGTCATGTGGTTTGTGCATCTTCTGTCGATAATCCAGCTTGAGCCCTCGGATGCATAAACCTGCAAGGCAAATTAGGCTTGGATCTTAGGTACCCAACTCTTGTTGGGTCCTACAAGGTTAGTAACAATAGCCTTAGGGACCCAAATGCAAGGTTTATATCCTTTGCATTTTGCCCCTAATTTCCTAGCAATCACCTTCTTATCCTTTCTACAAATAGCAAAGGAAGCATTTAAAGCATGATAAATTGTAGAAGGTTCATTACTTGTTTTCCTGGGTACATGAGCATTTCTCCTAGGCACATGATGAATGACATTTTTCCTAGCCAAACTTCTATCATGCATAATAGAAGAACTTGAAGCAAACATTGCATTTGAATCATAAGCATGTGAAACAACATCATTGCAACTTCTATCATGATGAACATTCCTAGAATATCTCGTATCATGATATAAGAAAGCATGGTTCTTTTGAATACTATTTGCCATAGGGGCCTTCCCTTTCTCCTTGGTGGAGATGGGAGCCTTATGACTTGTCAAGTTCTTGGCTTCCCTCTTGAAGCCAAGCCCATCCTTAATTGAGGGGTGTCTACCAACCGTGTAGGCATCCCTTGCAAATTTTAGTTTATCAAAATCATTTTTGCTAGTCTCAAGTTGAGCATTAAGACTAGCCACTTCATCATTTAGTTTAGAAATGCAAACTAGGTGTTCACTACAAGCATCAACATTAAAATCTTTGCGCCTATTGCAAATCGTAACATGTTCTTCATGAGAGGTTGATTTACTAGCCATTTCTAACTTAGCATTCAAATCATCATTAACACTTTTTAGGCTAGAGATAGATTCATGGCATGTAGACAATTCACATGAAAGCATTTCATTTCTTTTAACTTCTAAAGCAAGAGAATTTTGTGCTTCTACAAACTTATCATGTTCTTCATACAAAAGATCCTCTTGCTTTTCTAATAATCTATTCTTATCATTCAAGGCATCAATCAACTCATTGATCTTATCAATCTTAGTTCTATCTAAGCCCTTGAACAAACTAGCGTAGTCTATTTCATCATCGCTAGATTCATCATCACTAGAAGCATAAGTAGACTTTCGAGTGTTTACCTTCTTCTCCTTTGCCATTAGGCATGTGTGATGCTCGTTGGGGAAGAGGGACGACTTGTTGAAGGCCGAGGCGGCGAGTCCTTCATTGTCAGAGTCGGACGACGAACAATCCGAGTCCCACTACTTGCCAAGGTGTGCCTCGCCCTTAGCCTTCTTGTAAGCCTTCTTCTTTTCCCTCTTCTTGTTCCTGGTCACTATCATTATCGGGACAATTAGCGATAAAATGACCAATCTTACCACATTTGAAGCATGAGCGCTTCCCCTTCGTCTTGTTCTTGTTTGGATGCTCCTTGCGACCCTTTAGTGCTGTCTTGAAACGCTTGATGATGAGGGCCATTTCTTCTTCGTTAAGCCCGGCCGCCTCAACTTGCGCCACCTTGCTAGGTAGCGCCTCCTTGCTCCTTGTTGCTTTGAGAGCCATGGTTTGAGGCTCGTGGATTGGGCCATTCAACGCATCATCGACGTATCTTGCCTCCTTGATCATCATCCGCCCGCTTACGAACTTTCCAAGTATTTCTTCGGGCGACATCTTGGTGTACCTAGGATTTTCACGAATATTGTTTACAAGATGTGGATCAAGGACAGTGAAGGACCTTAGCATTAGGCGGACGACGTCGTGATCCGTCCATCGCGTGCTTCCATAGCTTCTTATTTTGTTGACGAGGGTCTTGAGCCGGTTGTACGTTTGGGTTGGCTCCTCTCCCCTGATCATTGCGAATCTCCCAAGTTCGCCTTCCACCAACTCCATCTTTGTGAGCATGGTGACATCGTTCCCTCATATGAGATCTTGAGGGTGTCCCAAATTTGCTTGGCGTTATCCAAGACGCTCACTTTATGATATTCATCCCTGCACAATGAGGCTAACAACACAGTAGTAGCTTGTGCATTTTTATGAATTTGTTCATTAATAAACAAAGGACTATCCGTGCTACCAAATTGCATTCCTATCTCTACTATCTCCTATCTACTTGGATGGAGAGAGAACAAGTGACTACGCATTTTGTGACTCCAAAATCCATAGTCCTCTCCATCAAAGTGAGGAGGTTTACTAAGTGGAATGGAGAGTAAATGGGCATTTGTACTTTGCGGAATACGAGAATAATCAAAAGAAAAGTTTGAATTGACCGTTTTCTTTTTCTCGTAGTTGTCGTCGTCCTTTTTGGGAAGAAGAGGACTCGTCGCTGTCGTCGTAGTAGACGATCTCCTTGATGCGCCTTGTTTTCTTCTTCTTCCCGTCTTTTCTTTTGTGGCTCGAGCCCGAGTCAGTAGGCTTCTCATCTTTTGGATCATTGACGAAGGACTCCTTCTCCTTATCATTGACCACCATCCCCTTGCCCTTAGGATCCATCTCTTCGGGCGATTAGTCCCTTGCGTGAAGAGAACGGCTCTGATACCAATTGAGAGCACCTAGAGGGGGGGTGAATAGGTGATCCTGTAAAACTTGAAACTTAATGCCACAAAACTTGATTAGGAGTTAGCATAATAAAGCCAAGTGGCTAGATAGGAGTTCTTGCAAGACACGATAACCACAAGAAGATCAACACAGATAGACACAGTGGTTTATCCCGTGGTTCGGCCAAGTTCAACACTTACCTACTCCACATTGTGGCGTCCCAACGGACGAGGGTTGCAATCAACCCCTCTCAAGCGGTCCAAAGACCCACTTGAATACCACGGTATTTTGCTTTGTTTACTATATCCCGCTTGCGAGGAATCTCCACAACTTGGAGCCTCTCGCCCTTACAATTTGATGTTCACAAAGAAGCATGGAAGTAAGGCTGGGATGAGCAACGCACACAAGACACAAAATCAGAGCACAACACGCACACAAGTCACAACTCGAGCTCACAACACAACCCAAAGAGTTCTCTACTCAAATGTAGCTCTAGTTGCTATCACAAAGAATCGAATGCGCGGAATTGGAGTCTTGGTGCTTAGAAATGCTTAGAGAATGCTTGATGATCTCCTCCATGCGCCTAGGGATCCCTTTTATAGCCCCAAGGCAGCTAGGAGCCGTTGAGAGCATTCCAGGAAGGCAATTCTTGCCTTCTGTCGCCTGGCGCACCGGACAGTCTGGTGCACCACCGGACACTGTCCGGTGTGGATTTCTTTCCTTCTTTGGCGAAGCTGACCGTTGGAGATTCAGAGCCGTTGGCGCACCGGACACTGTCCGGTGCACACCGGACACTGTCCGGTGCACACCGGACAGTTCGGTGCCCCCTTCTGACCGTTGGCTCTGCCACGCGTCGCGCGTGGATTATGCGGCCGACCGTTGGCCCGGCCGACTGTTGGCTCACCGGACAGTCCGGTGCACCACCGGACAGTCTGGTGCACCACCGGACAGTCCGGTGATTTATAGTCGTACGCCGCCGACGAAACCTGAGAGCAACCAGTTCGCCAGAGCCAACCTGGCGCACCGGACAGTCCGGTGCACCCAGACTGCGCAGAGTCTTGGCTGCCCAGCCAAGTCTTTTCCAAATTGGTCTTTTCCTGTTTCTAGCACTTAGACACAATACATTAGTCTCCAAACCAATGTACTAAGTCTTAGAAACATACCTTTACTCTTGATTTGCACTTCTTAAGTCTTTGGCACAAATATTACTCAAAGCATTTGTGTGGAGCACTTAATCACCAAAATCTTATAGAAATGTCCCAAGGGTACATTTCCCTTTTAGGAGTTAAAGTGCTGGATTTGGGGGACTTCGTCCGAGTCATAGCCCTCGTCTCCCACGGTGGGTACCTGCGCTCCAAACTCAACAATGTCCCATATGCTTGCGTGGAGTGAGGTTAGGTGATGCCTCATTTTATCACTCCACATACAATAATCATCACCATCAAAATATGGTGGTTTGCCTAATGGAATGGAAAGTAGAGGAGCGCATTTAGAGATGCGGGGATAAAGAAGTGGCATCTTACTATACTTCTTGCACTCATGGCGCTTAGAAGTGACGGACGCCGCGTCGGAGCCAGATGTGGAGGGCAACGAGGAATCGGTCTCATAGTAGACCACTTTCTTCATCTTCTTTTTCTTGTCGCCACTCCGAAGCGACTTGACGTGGGGAGGGGATTCCTCCTTGCCTTTGGCTCCGGACTCCCTTGATGGAGCCTTCCCGTGGCTTGTGGCCTTCTCGCCGGTTTCCATCTCCCTCTTGGCGGATCCTCCCAACATCACTTCGAGTTGTTAAACTCTAATGAAGCATCGGGCTCTGATACCAATTGAAAGCCGCCTAGAGGGGGGTGGATAGTGAATCTGAAAATTATAAACTTAAGCACACACTACAAGATGGGGTTAGCGTTAGAACAAATATCAAGTCCGGGAGAGAAGGGAAAAACAAATCAACCAAGAAATAAAGTGGATGAACACGGTGATATGTTTTACCGAGGTTCAGTTCTAAAGAACCTAGTCCCCGTTGAGGTGGTCACAAAGACCGGGTCTCTTTCAACCCTTTTCCCTTTCTCAAACGGTCACCTAGACTGAGTGAGCTTTCTCCTTAATCAAACGGGTCACTTAGACCCCGCAAGGACCACCATACACATGGTGTCTCTTGCTTTGATTACAAGTCACTTGAGAACAAGAATGAGGAAGGAAGAAAGCGATCCAAGAAACAAGAGCGCAAAGAACACGAACAAAACACTCTCTCAAGTCACTAGGTGTTTGGAGTGGATTTGGGACTTGGAGAGGCTTTGATTCTATTGAATTGTGTCTAGGAGTGAATGCACTAGCTCTTGTATTGAATGTGAAGTGCTGGAAACTTGGATTCTTGGAGTGGTGGTGGTTGGAAGGTATTTATAGCCCTCAACCACCACATAGCCGTTGGGGATGGCTGCTGTCGATGGGCGCACCGGACAGTCCGGTGTAGAGATGGCAACGGGTACAAACCCGCTGGGTTTTACCGTCCCAAACCCGTACCCGTGAAAAATATCTATGCCCATTAAAAAACCCGTACCCATGACGGGTTTGAGATTTTGCCCAAACCCGTACCCATCGGGTTAACGGGTACCCATGGGTTACCCGCGGGTTTCATCTCCAATATACTTGTTCTTCTCATAATCAATAAGTATCGTAATGATTAATGATATCATGATCCAAAATCTATGTAATGAACACCGAGTTCATGATTTGGTATAAAAATTATTAGTAGAGAGAATGAAATACAAATAATAAGTTGTATAATTAAGTGACCTTGCACTAAGTTATCCATCCACCACATATATAACGCTAGTAAAAACTATAATATCAAGCAAGTAACACTCTCATCGACTACTGATACATTCACCAATTGATAAAAAATATGAAGTAAATAAGGAAAAACAAGTTTGTTGTTCGTTTATAAAATAAAATGACAATATGCACTAGGTTTGGTCGGGTTTAAAAAACCCACGGGTTCACGGGTTTGGGTACTATAGGAACAAACCCGTACCCATAAACCCGCTGGGTACAGATTTATGCCCGTTAACAAACCCATGGGTATGAAAATTGACCCAAACCCGTACCCTAATGGGGTAAAAACCCATCGGGTTTCGGGTTTCGGGTACCCATTGCCATCTCTAGTCCGGTGCGCCACCGGACGCTGTCCGGTGCGCCAGCCACGTCACCCAATCGTTAGGGTTCTGGAACTTGTTACCGTTGGAGGCTTTGTCTTCTAGTGGCAACGGACAGTCCGGTGCCGCACCGGACAAGCACTGTTCACTGTCCGGTGCACCTCAGACGGGCGGCTCTGCTCTGCCGCGCACTGTTGCACACTGTTCCTCTAAATCTCTAGCTTTTGCAGGCGACCGTTGCGCGAAGTAGCCGTTGCTCCGCTGGTGCACCGGACAGTCCGATGAATTATAGCGGAGCGCGCTCTGAGAAACCCGAGAGTGGCCAGTTCACTCTGGTACGGACCTGGTGCACCGAACAATGTCCGGTGGCACACCGGACAGTCCGGTGCGCCAGACCAGGGCACTCTTGGTTTCTTGCTCATTTGCATTTGAACCCTATCTTCAATGTTTTATTGGTTTGTGTTGAACCTTTATGCACCTGTAGAATATATAATCTAGAGCAAACTAGTTAGTCCAATATTTGTGTTGGGCATTCAACCACCAAAATTATTTATAGGAAAAGGTTAAACCCTATTTCCCTTTCAGATGCGACATATCTTATCTTTGATCATACCTCGGGTATGGAAAAGATTGTGGCGCTGTCCATTTTCTTCTCTTTCAGCAGTCACACTTAGCACTCGAAGAGAGATAAAACAGTTATGATCTCCTTCTGGCTGGATCTCATTCTCTTCCTGTTGAATTTCTTCATCAAACTTCGGTCCGTCGTCTTATGGATCACTGTCTGATTCCCATTCACCTTTTTCATTCAACAACATTGTTCTTCTACTTGGACATTGAGCAGCAATGTGCCCATGACCATGGCACTTATGGCACACAATTTCTCTTGTACGGGTAGAAGAAGTAGCGACTGAAGCTTCAGTCGGGTCTAATGTACTAGCAGCAGGTCGCTGCTTATTTGCAGGGAATGAACCTATAGAAGCCACCATCTTCGATGTACCATTGGATGGAGAAGACCTAGTAGCATTTCCTTGGGATCGACCTCCACCAAAATAAGCACTGGATTGCTGTTTGCGCCATGGGACAGCATTATAATGACCTGCATAAGATTTTCCAGGTGACTCTTGTTGAATTTTTCTCTCTATATGTATTGCTTGATCAACTAGATCTTGCAAGGTATGGTATGGGAACATCTCGACAAATCCAGAAATCTCTTCATTGAGTCCGCCTAAAAATCTTGCTGTGGTTGACTCGGGATCTTCTCTGATTCCAGTCTGCACTACCAACAACTCCATCTCCTTAAAATATTCATCAACGGATTTCTTTCCTTGCTTCAATAATTGCAATCGATTCCGAAGATCACGTTGATAGCTAGAAGGAACAAATCGCCTCTTCATCACTCGCTTCATCTCTTCCCATGTATTAATATGTCTTAGTCCCAATCTAAGTTGATGTTCTTGCAGTTGATTCCACCATGTAAGAGCATAACCAGAAAACTCGACTGAGGCCAAGTTCACTCGGTGTTGATCTGAAAAATTGTGAACTCTAAAAATTTCATCACATTGCTCAGCCCAATTAAGATATTCATCTGCACTTTCTTTCCCAGTAAATTTAGGAATATCCAACTTGACTCGGGCAATATGGTCTGGGTCATTTCTATGACGACGCCCATGATAATGGTCTCTATTTTCAAAATCAGCATGTCGGTGATGATGACGCCGACCAAACATTCCATCATTTGCAAAAGGATTTTCATCAGATCCTTCATCACGATCATGGTCTTCATACTCCTCGTCTCCAAATCTTACTCGGCATCCGTGGGCACGACGCCTTCCACGCGGAGTATCGAAATCAACGCGGCGACCAACACCATAACCTCTACGGCCATCGCCGAAGGGATCAAATTCATGGCCGAAACCAGAATTCTCATCTCTGGATTCTTCGCGGTTAAATTCTTCTGGATCATGATGATGTAGGCTTCGACCTCTAGTCGTGGGTAGACGTTCATTTAACATCCTTTCCATGGCCCCCACGAGTGAGTCGGCCATCTGATGCAATTCAACCCGAGAGACAGTGGGCTCTCCGTCTCCATGGTTTCCATCGTGAACACTTGAATTGGATCCTACCATGTTCGAGGGAAGCAAGAGAAAGTAGAATATGAAAGTATTTGTGGAACACTCAATCTCACCTCTTACTTACCCAAGCTCTTTTCTGATCTATAGGACTGTGATGGTGCCGGTGTGACAGCTTCGACAGAAGTGGTAGAGCGGTCGAAAGGATCACAAGTCAAACGTCCCGGTTCAGGTTTTAAGTGGAGCTATAGGAGGCTGATCAAGGTGGGCTATGGTACTGTCAACCAAGTGTGTTGACGTGCTACAAGATATGAAATCGTTGTTGGAAAGATTCTCACCAAATCAATGTAAACTGAAATTTTCAGCAACAAACTGAAACACAATCCACTTTCACATTTTTTCACTTCTTTTTTTTTGACTTCTTTCTCTTATTCTCTTTTTTTCTTTCTCTCTTTTTTTATAACACTAATGGAGTGTCGAGATCAAATGTAATTACACAATATGAATATGATGGTGGTAACTAGCAACTTTAAACAACACATGGTAACAGTACCGCCAAAGGGTTATAAATCTTTTGTGGCTTTGGACTGTAGGACAAAACAAAATATAAGATGGATGAAGACTATGATAAATAAGTGGATGACAGTAAGACCTACCGTGACAACGAAAGCTTTGATACTAGATGATATGTATCGAGTTATATTCGGTACTGGGGGTGGCCCGATCTTCATGACAGTAGGTTGATAAATAGGATGGTTGGTTATAAAAGTAACGGAATAACAAGGTAAATTTATTGAAGAACAACATGTAACTGACTTTATACTTGATCAAGGTCGAAGGTGACCAAGCGACGGGGAGAGAGACACCGAAATATTGTAGACTTCGACTCGATCTCCGAACGACCGCAGAACCACAACCAGAGCTAATCCACACAATGCGAGGCAGTCGTACTGGAACTCACAAGGCACGAACTAGTGGATCCCTGAGGAATCTCTTCACAAGTCCAGGAGAACAAGGAAGAACAGGGGTAGAGTAAACACTCAGCAGCTCGACTGCGGTAATCACTTGGATTATCAAATCATCAAAGGTTATCAAAAGTTGTTTTACATCATAGACATAGGGGGGTATTTATACTAGCTACAGCCAGCCTTAGGTATAAACACGAAAAGAAAGTATTTTAATGTGCTAATGTGAAGGGGTCTCTTCGGGAGATGTCTAGAGCTGGATTCCGCGTGTCTGTTTGACTTCTGCGCAGCCTTCAGTATTTTGATAATAATTTCTCCTAGTAATCTCCAAATGTCGTGGGGCTAGATGCGTTGGAAAGCTAACTTGATAAGCTTTCTCACCATGTATAGCATGTCTAATGAAACTTCGTAGAATGATGCAGTTTAATACTGAAACTTGGTCATCAAGCAGTTTGTTGACCTTCTGACCAGTCAGCACTAAAGTAGATCGGCTGCCTTGCTGGGAGATCCGATTAAGTCGGTGTTAAAAGCATTGGAAACTAGACTTCAATAGCTTTTCAAAATGTACTTGTGGGCCTTCATAACTTTTGGGAATCAAAAGATATGACTGTTTTTTCTGGACGCTTCTGTCACACTGGACTGACTCGAACATAGTTTTTCTCTCTGATTCGCCCTTGATATGTTTTGTCCTTCCTTTTTTGTGAACCTAAGCAAAATCAACATACACGACTTAGGTAACATAAAGTTATCATTAATGTTTAATTTAAATTCGTAAAGTAACGTGTGCACCTCTTGTTGTATTTGTTTCGCTCGGCTTCGAGTGATAGTTCCAGTAAAAATGTTCGGCAAGGTTAACAATGCTGGTATGATCACATCAAAGACTACTTCCGTTCCTGGATCAGTTCTGAGAACCAGACGGTGCCGAAAAGAAGATCGCTCGAAAAGAAGAAAGACAAGTCAAATCCGGATCGCTCGAGAACTCGTCCTGGTCAAATCAGCGAACGAACTCGACAAATGCAGCTTCTGTTCCTTGTCAATCCAGAGAACAAAAAATGAAGCATATGCTGAAGCCAGAGGTAACCCCACAAGTCATCAGTCGCTGTCTGTCGCATCACATCTCCTAGTAAGTCGTTAACAAAAATTGCAGCTTACTCGTTTCACATGAATACGGTATACAAGTAAAGCAGTAACGAGCTATGAACAACCAAGACAGCACAAACTAACAAACAAACAAATTGTGTAACAATGCACGTACAGCGAAACTATGCTGTATTTCCCCCAAATATCTGATTACACAAGTCTAACGGAGCTCATATTATACACACAAAAGAATCAATACACAACGTCCGACCATGGTTTCATTAGGAAGGTCCTACAAATATTTCGTGGTGTATCTCTGTTCTTCAAGGAAGTCCAAGCAACCCATCATTGGATGCTACATGGTATTTTCCAACTTCGTGTATAGAAAACACAACAATGATGTACGAAGTGTCAATAAAATCACTCTTTCCCAGCTGTGACTCCAACTACAACGCTGCTGACCTGTGTGAAACAAACAGAACGAATTTAATCAAACGACGGTTCAATCAGCAATGCAAAATATGCAAGTCAGTAGGTAAAGAAGACTTACAAGTTTTCCCTTGTCATCAACTGTCATAGGGTTCTCAACAACAACAGTTACATTCTGAGATTGAGATTTAGGCTGCAGGATGAAAACAAAAAGGTGATAAATCACTCTACATTTCGGGAATGACCAGTTAAACTATTAAATTTCGTTAATAAGGGCTTACAGCAGAAGTAGATGAGCCACTATATGAAGACCCATCTGATGTTGGCCTCGCAGATGGGGTGGGTGCCACAGTATTTACCTGAGATTCAGAACAAAGGTCAGTAAACTCTGCATAATACACCGATTGCATTTGCATGGTAAGTAGGCAAAGAATGAGGCTTGGCATACTCCAGTAGCTGTGACATAATTGCACACGGCACATTTTACTGAAGGTGCGCCGTATGGATACATCAAAGTTGTCCGGCACTGGCCGCAGTTCACATGAGCTATATTATTCACTGCACAAAAGAGAAATTGCTCATCATAAGGGTTAACCACACAAATGGACTTAGAATCTAAGCTCCATGCTCAACTAAAAAAAATTGATAAGAAAAGAAGAACCTCTGCCTTGCATTAAAGGAAAGAAAGAAAACACAGTTTTGCCTCAATGGCAGAAAGGCCTCAGCAGGCTACAAAACGTCCCCAGCCAGTTAAAATGGGCAAGCCGCCAAAAAACAGAACAAGATACACACAGATGCCCACAATTACAGGTTTAAAAAGCACACTGCCATTGTTCAATGTCCTCTTGCCCAACTAATGGAGCGTTTGGTTGGGGAGCCAACTGGGATGGAGCGGTTCCATTCCAATTTCTAAGAATTGGGCCATTTCATTCTGTGTTTGGCAAGCAGAACGGAACCGCTCCATTTTTTGTTTGGTTGAAGAGTAGAATAGAGCGGAGCCGCTCCGTTTATTTTTTGGTTGGAGAGCCATATGACTGTTGAGTTGAGGAGAGGGATGAGAGCGCTCGTATCCGGTCATTTTGGTGGAGCGAGAGCATCCCAAATATTTGTTGTTTATAGACTTCAGGAGCCGCTCCGCTCTCCTCCATGGTAACCAAATATAAAAAAAATAAGAATAGAGTCGTTCCATTTCCCTCCGCTCCTCAACCAAACACACCCTAAATAAAGCATCAAATTATGCCCGGTTTATAGGTCATGCTAAAACAAGTTACCAGAAAGAAAGATGTGTGCCACATGTTCATTGTGACTGACAATGGTCCTTGTTGACCCTTCTACCTCAAGAGAGGGTGAATGTCTTAGAGTAGTCATGTAAAAACCTCAGAGACAGAGGAGGAGGGGGCGGGGGTCAATAGTACCTGGTCTAACAAGGTTCACTGTGTTGCAACATGAACACCTTACGGTGTCTGCACTGCGAGTATACATCAGCAAAGTTCGACAGCCACCACATATAAGCTGAGCCATCTCCAATCCTGCAATAATCAAGTTAAAAAAAAAGAACATCAAACTAGTGTGTGAAGGTGTCGCAGACCAAAATATGGGCCACCACGACGACCCTAGAGGGGCAACAGAGGCCCAAGCCCAGCCTCACCCTGGGCACCGCCAGGGAGGCGCACGAGTGTAAACCCTAAAATATGTATTTAAGATAGTTGGAAGTTTCTTCATCATTCGAGAAATAAAATTTAGCATCTATTACTACGTGAATCTTTATCACAGCATATCCTTCTAACTAGCTATACAAATAAAAGTAATATTGAATTTTGATGCCTCAAATCTAAATTTGAGATTTTAAAATTTTAGAATATAATTTTGAACTTAGGAAAATAAGCAATACAAGTATTTCCTATTTAACCGAGTGAATATTCCTTTCATTTATAATACATGTAGAGTCATTCACTCAAATAAATAACAAATAAACAAATATAATTTTGCATCTCATGTTGGAGTTTTAATTGCTTGAGCATTTCAAATTGTGTGTGCAAATTTCAAACCAAAATTCGAAATATGAACATGGGAAATGGAAAAGAAAGAAATACAAAATAGAAAAAACAAAAATATATCAGATCTAAGCCAAAACCGCGGCCACTGGCCCAATTACACTCCGCCCGGCTGGCTTCAAGTGCCGACAGGGGGGACCCGTGTGTCAGCCGTCTTCCGCGCGCTGCTCCATTTGTGAAGACGCTGTCACGTGGGGCCCTGGTGTCGGACCCGTTTCCTCCACGTCTCGGCCCACTCGTGGGTTTCTCTGGTTCACGGCCACAGACCTGCTTTCGTCCAGTTGGGCTTTACACCTCGCCGGCCCACCTGTGCTCTCAATTGCAGCCGCTCTTGTGTCACTGTCGGGCGGGCCCGCGCGGGCAGGGTAATACAGCGTGCCTGTATATCCCTGACGTCGCTGACGTATGGGACCACACAGGCAGGAGCCCCTATTCCTCCTAGAGATGCACTCGATCCAGATAGCCGCCACGCAACAAATCGCGCTGTGAACCTCGGGAATCTGTTGGGATTTCATAGGGAGTTGTTAGGATCTAGCCGTGTCCGCGGGCGCCACACCAAGCCTATATAGGGCCGCAATCCGATGGCTCGTAATCTCTCTCGCCCATTGATCGTGTCGAGCGCCCGCCGAGACAGAGAGAGAATAGGGGGGCGCCAATCCAGAGCTTCCTCGCTGCCGCAAGCGTGCCGTTGTCGAGGGAGTGAAGCTACAAGGGACACAGGGTTGCAGCGCTTGATCCCGTCGGTGTTCGGACGGTTCACCGTGGTGCGCTGAAGGGCAGGGCCTCGGCGGAATCTCTTTAATCTAGTGTTCGTCCATTATTTTAGCAAAGTTCCAACTTCTATGTTTCCATCCAGAAAAAAACAGCAAGGGAAAACCAAGTGCACGTGCAACCTAATCAGATTATTAACTAGCATGAATCCTAGCTGATAACCAGATGTTAAACAAAGAGAATGCATACAGCAAAACTAGGTATGCTCAAGCTTAGACTTTAGTAACAACCGACTTTTCCAAACAAAATAACTCATATTCAGAAAGGATAGTCACTTGGGACATGTAAATTATTGTCCATTTCATTTTTCTTGTGTTGGTATGGTAAATAGAATCACAATACCTGTCAAATAGCACGAAACTCTGTAGTTTATTACTATTAAAACATTATTATTATTATTGTCGTATATGATCTGAAACTCAAATGTTTGTTTCTCATGCACCCCTAACTAATTCGCTGTGCACAGGTTGAGAGAACCAGAGGCGATTATTACCGCGTCCCAGTCCCAGAGGAGCAAGCAGTCAAAAGGGAAACCAAGCATCCAGTACGTACCTGGTGGCGGCACGGTGGTGATGGCCTGGCAAACCGCGCAGCAGACGCTGGACGCGCCACGCGGGTAGAGCAGAAGGGTCCGGCAAGCATGGCACATGATCTGGTTCTGCATACCTGGAATCGAAAGAGGAAAAAGAAGCGAGGCACGTATGAGCATCCAATCGCAACCTGGTGGTAATCAACAAAGCAACCCGACCATCGGATGAGTCGAGCAACGACCCAGGGCCCAACACTGAATTCGATTGGTGGCGACAGCGAGATCGGTCGATCAACCAACCCACGCGTGCCCGCCCCCACCCTACCATTAACCGAAGAGCCAAATGCATGCCAGCTATACTCGCATGGATCCGGGTCAATCGGGATCTCGCCAAGCGTGAGAAGAGGAGGAAGACGAGGGGAGGACGAGGCAACTCACCGGCGTGGAACGCGCTAGGCTGTCCTGACGTCTGTGGCTCCGGTTGCTCCGGGAAGAGCTCGAGGCGGGAGGAAGGCGAGGAGGGACGCGTTGTCGCTTATCTCTGTTCTTCCTTCCTCTTCTAGGCGAGGCGAGGGGGAGATGATTTCGGATTGGATTTGTCCGGGATGTGAGAGGAAGAGGAAGAGAAGAGGAAGGAGGGGACCAGTCGAGACGCTGCGGTGGGGCAGCACGGAAAAATTGTTACCGGCTTTATCAGTTTATCACGCGCACGCGGCTCGGATGGGTCCGCGCCTCCGCGGGGACGCCATTTCGTCGCTGCCTTCTCCGCACGTGCAGAGGAGAAAAAGGGTCGTTATATTTAACAATATATCACGAGTTTTAAAACAAATAATAAAGTCATGTTTGGCAAAACCTTTAGAAATTTTGGTAGAATAGGTAAAGTAGATTATTAGTTGCTTTAGAAAATCGTCAAATTAGAGTTCGAAGTCTTTAGATGACATCTAGATAAGTTATTTTGTTTATTATTTAGATTAAAAATATTTTTAAAACTATTTAAAGTCATATTATAAACAATAACTTTACATTGGAGCTAGAATCTGAAGTCATCCTAAACACCTCTAAATCATTGTGCCTCTTTAAATTAACATTTTCTAGTAACTTTTAAGATAATCTTATATAATATTCTTACATCATTAGTACAAATAAATAATTATGTATGATGTTTTATTTGTCTTTGTATTATATCAATTAATCTTTTGTTTTTGGATCATAAAAATAGTGAGATATTGTTATTTTATTTGTATCAACTCAAATTAGATTTTATCTAACTATGTATTTATTTTTAAGACTAAAAATTATAGATTACATACATAAAAGTTGCAACAAACTAATTCTACAAATTTTAATCTAAAATATATAAAATAATTTTGTGAAAAAACTAAATTTTAGTCACCTGATTTTAGCAAGAACCTTAAAAGTTTTTTCAAACCATTCCTCTTTGATGTGAGTTTTAGATCTTAACTCAGTTTTTTATATTTAATCAAATTTATAGAAAAAAGTACAATATCTATAACATCAAAAAATAAATATGTATGAATATATATTTTATAATAATACATCTAAATATATTAATTTGATGTCATAGATTTTGATACCATATTTATATTTTATAAATATGGTGAAATCTGAAAATATTTAAGACAATAACATTTGATTTGGGAGTTGTTGCGATAGCGCACCGACTGGAGTGCATGGAAAATCAAGATAGAGCTATTATAGTTCGGTATAAACTAATCTGTTTAGTTTGACTTTTAGCTTTGTCTTTTGCCTCGTAAAAGTTAAGCCAAAGGACTTTCTCCTATTGTAAAACTAAAAGCATCTTTAGACCTACTTTTATCGTCTTTTGGATGGAACTGTGAAAGCGTACATAAAATTACTTTTAGTGGTTTTCACATAATAGTTTTTAGCATTTTAACAACTCACAGTCTCCGATAACTTTTTTCACATCTCACTAGGTATATGCCCGTGCGTTGCAACAGAGGGCACTTGTGCACGCGCAGGTCATTATTTAGTGATGCTATCAAGCATCAACATAATAATCATAATAAATGTTGAAGTCTACCATTTCGAATAACCAAAATTTGGCTCAATGTCATTATTAATCGAAATAGGCATCTCCTAAGTTAATAATACATGATCGAAATGAATAAGAGGTTCCTATTAAAAACATTTATTGTTTAGATAAGAGATTCCTATTGAAGGAGATCATCCTTTAGACCATCTCCAGCAGATCAAACTACACCCATACCCATATTCAAACTACACTCTATAAACAGTGCAATCTACAATATAAAACGATGCAAAACAGTGTTTTTAGTGATCATATAGGTGCAATGTACAATAGTTCACCCATATGATCACAAAAACACCTTTTGCACTGTAGATTGTATTGTTTGTAGAGTGTGGTTTCAATATGAGTATGGGTAAGCTGCTGGAGATGGTCTTATTATATAGTATTATACAACATTCAGAGCACACATGGTATATAAATACGGACATAGCAAAACATACTCCCAGTACCAATTATACAGCGAGACACCACAATACATCTCGTGCACATCACAAATGTCAATGGTCGTCCAACTTAGAATTAATCAGTCCCAAGAAAAGCGCCGACACCGACTCCTGCGCACGCGTGTCACGGCCTACACCTTAATCTCCAGCCTCCATCGGTACAACTCCTGGTCCGGCATGAGCAAGTCGACGGACACGAGGCTGATGTCGGCATCGTAACTAAACTCCACTTCCGCCGAGTCTAGCAGGCACCTCGCCGGCTCCCGCGAGCAGTAGACGACGGACATAGTTAGATGATCATGCAAAAGGAAAAGACCAACACTAAAAAATAAGTATGTGGTATCACTCATCTTTTCTTATCAACATTATCTACAATCCCATACACTTATAAGCATAATAATCAATTTTATCCCTTGTAGGGTAACCAAAAGTAGCAAACCAGCTACCAATAAACAAGTGGACTACTTTTCACAGTCGCTTCGTTAGGATGCATGCAACAATCCTAAAAATCGATGTACTGCTTTTGGATGGACAGAACAACTGCGGAACCAGGATATTTGGCAAAGGATAGATTGTAGACTGATCAATTCAAGCAAATAAAGGAAACAAAAACTTAATCAGTGAGGCAACGACCTATAACAGATGATTTTTTGTATGAGACACACATGATGAGTTTAATTTCTCTCATATGTTATAATAGTGCAATGTTTGTGTGTTGCAACGACATATAATCATATTCTCCCCTCGAGATCCACAACATAGTACACAGTGTTGGGCCTCAGTAAGGGACACACCCTGGTGGGCGCGGCCACAGTGTCCCCACATCCATGATAGCGGCGGCGTCATGTCTCCTCGCTTTTATCCACAGCAGATATTGCCAATCGAGCGAAAGGGCCTCTAGCCTAGTGGTTAAAGGTTTCTGAGTAGCACCTCCAAGTTCCGGTTTGATTCCTCTCAGGGACAATTTTTAGGCTTGGTTAAAAAATCACCTCGTTGTGCCCCATCCGCTCTCTGGTTATGATGTCCTGTGCGCCCTCCGGTTGGGCCATTATAGAGTGGACGGTTGATGATATCCTGTTAGTGATGGGTGCCAGGGTTCGGGGATTTTCTCGACCGGGACCATTGTTTTGGTCTCTTCTTAAAATAATACAGGGAGGGTGGTCATTCCCACCCCGGTCGAGTTTTGTTCTTTTTGATATTGCTAATAGATGTTTCTGCACAAGAGTGTTTCACAAATAAGATGTCAGACACCAAGATGTTCATTTTCTAATCTATTCATGATGACCTTGCAATACAAGTGCAACATCATGTGTAATCTACATATGTCTCTCCATGTGAGCATTTGTGTACAGGAAAGTGCAAACAGAGTACAAGCGGAACCAACAATGGACTAAAATGATAAATGAAAGTACAGTTCAGTGTAAAGCATGAATAACCAGATCTTCTCTACCGGTTCTCTCCTAATCCTAAAGATCTAGTGTCAAAAGATAAAGAGCATGCTCAATCTCAACTCTCCAAGAAAACTTAACATTCCAAAATAATCATAAAGCGTTGCTTTCAAGGTAAACTTAGCATGGCAGGTTCAGAACACATGTATAAACATAACTTGTGAAGTATAATTGACAATTGGAGACATATAGGTATGATCAAAGTTATGTGGCTATTCGAGCAAAGTTGTACACTATACTGACTATTGATTGAAATTTTCATCTCTAATGAAAATCACAGTTAACTTGATCTCTTTATTGTCAAAAGGCACCAAAAACCATTGCTTTTTAGTTTCTCAAAGTTCATCAAAGTAAGCAATCTAATAAACTTCTTGTTTCTATTTCTAAAGAAAACTAAATGACAATTCCAAGGTTAGGGTCTCCAAATTGTTCTGCCACTAATATTATGTCACAGAGATGTGGCACAAAGAGTTATATAGCAGGGCAAAAGCGTTTTTTGTACAGGTTACAGAAACAAGCAAGAGAATGCTAGAATCTCATTTTATGAATTAAAACATTTTAGAATTTCTTTTTACGAATGTAAAACATTTTTGGATTGTGACATGGCATAACTTTCTGGTTAGAATTTTATGAAGCTTTGGCTAGGAACTAATGCTCTGTCGGCCGGACTATGGATTAAGATTGATCCTTCCAAGAAATAAAAGGTTATGACTTACTCCATTTTATTCAGATGTTCATGGCTTGTCCTTTTCATCAAGCAGCGGGTTCAGATTTGATCTCTTGGCGACAGTAAGGCCATGCTCACTCTCTTCATTAAAACGATCCATGTTGGGGACAAATATGCCTGCAAAGATAAGAGCATCTCAACTTCAATTGAATTATCATAAAATACAAATCTATACAACAGGTAAGTTTGGACCCCCAAGAAAATGGTATGCTCACCCTATTATAGATCAGAGTCACAGACAAATTATTATAGTTTCTGGAACACTGTGCCTGAAACTGCAAAGTAAAGTAACTGACATTAAAGTAGTAACTGAACCTGCCCTTATATCTATGATATTTCTCTATTGAATCAGTTTCCACAAATTGGCTTGACAATCTGGTACTAATAACATTGCGTTCAAAATTATTTACTACGGGCGGACTTCTCTAAACTATCATTAATTAAATTTGTCGCAGTTTCAACTTTCAATGTTTCCAGCAAAATTATCTATTTTCCATACAAAATCCTTAACTAAGACTGAAAGATAGAAAAACGCCTGCAGTTGTCACAATTTTGTACCCAGCCAAAGTTGAACCATCTGGTCAAACTAAAAAAATCTACTGTGTTGTCCAAATCATCAAGAACAAATCACAAATTGTATTTTTTCCATCATACATAGTAAGTAAGAAATCATAAAATATAAGACATACTCTCCCGTCTCTACTGCGATGACAACTACGCTACAAACAAGGCTAGACACACCATATCATACAAAGTCACAACAATCAAATGTGTGTTTCTCCCATCTCTACCAAGTGCCCAAAACCATGGTCACTGAAAAGCACGTTTCTGACATACACAAGCAAACAACACTAAAAGAACAGTGTCTGATCAAAGTCCCCAACAATTCCAATAATTGTACACTTGAAACACACCTCTAATCAAATGTTGCAGGGTTCACATAACAATTCATGCCAAAGCCAAAACTTCAGATCAGAATTGATAGAATTCGCACATCAGATGGACCTAGAAAGCTAGTAAAGGATGCACCTTCGCCAGATTCCTGGTCAGCTTTTTGACCGTCGCCGCGAGCGAGTCCCTTTCCTTCGCCAGCTTCGCCTGCACGCCAAAGGATGAGAGGCAAATAAGCCAATTACAGACCACAACTCTACAGGAACAATTCCGGCAAAGGAAGGTTCGGGCGGGGTGCTTACGTTCTCGTCGAGAGCGGCGGCCAGGCGTGCGTCGGAGTCGGCGAGGCAGGCGCGGAGGTCGGCCTCGGCGCGGTCACGGTCGGCGAGGTCACGGCGGAGGCGCGCAGCGTCGGCCTCGAGGCGGGAGACGCGGGAGGCGATGGCCATGGATTGGAGGTGATCTTGCGCGCCACGTCCAGCTGCTCGTACGGGTCGATGGGGATCACGGCCAGGATCTCGTCGGGAAGGTGGAAGTCAACGCCCGGTGCGGCCGCGGCCCCCGCCTTGTTCCTCGCCATCTCCGCCGCCGGGGGACGGGCGTGTGCCTGGCCTAGGTGGATCAACTCTTGGTGGCACTGGCGGTGGTCCCCGGCGCCACCGGCCCCGTACCAGCAGCGCCATCGATGGCACCACGATGAGCGCCACCAGTACCAGCAAAAGGGCCACCGCTGAGGACAACTCTACCTCATCCTCCATTGGCGCACGGGCGACTCCGGTGGGTAGGGCTGGGGCAGGGATCCGGATCTAGCGGCGCAATGAGGGGGAGAGGAGGAGGAGGTGGCGTAAGGGCGCGGACGCGCGGTGCGAGATTAGGGGCGCGGACGCGTGGAGACAGAACCGTGCGTGTGGACGCCTACACTCCACTCTTAAGGAGTAGTAGAGATAGTGCACATTAACTTTTTTTCACCGCTACTGTCCAACCAAGGGAGCATATGTGACACGGCGTAGGGTTAAAGAAAATAAAGAATGAAGTAGTATCTTCATTTACACGTTACTCGTAGCTTGGACTTGGTATCCAAGACATAACACGCCTGAATTTTGGACCATTCTATACACAGAACGCTAGGTAACTTCTTCACGCGTAGCCGCGGGAATACAGGCCTCCAATCTCAAATGAGTTGTCTACAGAAGAATAGGTTGTAAAAGGGATCGGAATTGCAGTCAGCGTCGTGCGTATGAACGAATACGAATTACGAAGTGCACATGCATTTAAACATGAACAAAATAAAAGAATCACGTGACATTTGTCCTTGCTTGTTGCTGCAGGAATCTAAAGATTAGTTTCAATTGTTTCTATGTGGTGGAAAAAGGGAACGTTAGCGTGCAGGCTGCAGTATTATGGGGTAATTTAAATATGTTAAAACACATGAAAATAGATAGATTAGAAGAGTTACACTTTTTCAAAATAGTTGAATATAACTCGTTTTTCATCAAGATGTAGAAGAATAAACTACATAGAGAATCCTTATATAGCAGTAGATTAGAAATCACCAAACTGGTGGTGAGTGACCTAGAATACAATTTAAGGACAAGAAAAAGAAGAAAAGAAAAGGGGGCTAGCCTCAAAATCCAAAACCTACCAACTGAGCGCGCAACGTCAAGGTTGCCTACAAATTTGAGACTGTCATGGTGGTGAAGTATCTACTTCGAAAAGAGAGGCGAGTAAAACTCGAGAAAGCATTTATCAGCAAACACGACAGCCAAGTATCCACCAAGTAAAGGGCAATAGCGGCAAAGCATCCGTTAGGGATACCATCGATGGCCAAGGATACTAATAGAAAGGTTAGGCCCAAACTTTTGAAAAGTAAGTCGGTTATGGTGGACATCTCAACATTGATGATTCAAGGCTCTGAGGGCACGAATTCTCACAATCACTACGCCAATTCACTATTAGTTGTCACTCATGTCACATGGATGACCTCGCCAAGAAGGATTGCTCTTGCAAGCGTAATCGAGAACACAAGCAAAAACATGGAAGTTTCAATCAGCTGAATTAATTAAAAAGGGCGGGGTTCAACAAATTGATAGACTGAATTTCTAACTAAAATCCAAGCTCTACCATAGGCGGTGGTAATTGCCAAATATGTAATCTAAGGGGCGTGCAAAACCCCTGGACGCGTCCTTAATAGACTCCAACACGATACATGGTCCAACGAGCCAGAATATGATTACACAGTACCAGAACAGAATCTAGACGTTGTCTTGTTTTGAAGATTCCCATTGATTTAGAAGGAATTTAGACCTCAAACCAATGTCATTGGTTAAGTAATGAAATTAGCTTTCCGTCCTTATGTAGATTGTCAAAAACAAAGCATGTATGTGTACTGGACAACAATTTTGGTGCGGGCTAGTCCTAGATTCTATGATGGAGTGGAAGTCGAGTTGGGCTTGACTCTCGGGTGATGTTGACACTCTATGTGATTCTCCTCAACGCTTTAGTATTTTCCAAGCTTATTTTGGTATGTTCCTAGGTTTCTAATCAACCAAACATGTTATCCATCAACTATAAGGTTAGAAAAATAATTGACTAAGAAAGAACACATCTGGAGATTCAATTGATGTGCCCACGCTCTCGTAACTAGACCTTGTAATGCATTCAAGGAAGTGATGTCGTCAGCATCCTCCTCCTCTTGAAGTGAATTCATCCTCGACTCAAGCCTATCCTCCTCACCCAAGTATGGCTTCAAATCTAAAATGTTAAAGGTGGAGCTAAGCCCAAAATATGGTAGCAACTGAAGTTTAAATGCATTATTATTGATATTTTCAAGAATCTTAAATGTCCTGCATCATATGGCATAATATTCATTTCTAGTCCACCTCACTTTGACGACACTAACATCCCATAATATAGTGCTAGAATGACTTGCTACCTAGAAGTTGTTTATCTAGGTTTTTAGAGAGTCAATCGCGATATATAGGATGAAACCCCCAAAGAATCTCGAGAAACCAACCACAAGTGATGAAAAAAAATCATCCAAATTCTAGAGGTAAAAATGGTTGTTTGAATCTTTTAGCATGGGTATCTTTAACCTAGTACTTACCCTATAAAGCTAATAAAATTTGGTATAAAGTTACATGAGCAATGATAACATAGACAATGTCCATGATCAAAAACATTGTCTAGATAAGCAAAATTATGATTCATTTCAAATGAAAGAAAATGAGATCGTTAAATATATGTATTCTCATTTGAATCTAATCACCAATAAGCTCAACTATATTGTCTTAACAAAGCTAGGTGATGCATACATTATCAGGAAGATCATCTCCATACTACCTTATAACAAATACTCAAGCATTATCAACATCCTTCACAACATGTAGACTTGAGCATAATGACTCTGGTGCTTATTATTGGCAAGTTAGTGGAATTTGAGATGTCACAGAAGATGAGTTAAGAAAAATACACTTCATAAAGAAAATGCATAACTCTCACATATGAAGAGCGCAAGAAGAAAATCAAAAGCTCAAGCTACTCAAGTGGAGATAAGGATGAAGATGATCATAGTGATGTTGATGAATAAGAAGGTGATCAAGCCTCCATCTCAATCTCAGAAGTTGATGATGATACAATCAAAACAAAATAGTCCAATGGAGACTTTGGGAGGATTTGGAGAGTTGACAAAGTTGGGATACATATCATGAGATGCAACATATTGGATCAAGTTATTGCTAAGTGAGATTGTGAAGACTATGGACCCAAAATTCCACACTCCTGCTAGGTAACTAGATTTTACAGTTAAATTGGTATTAGAATATTTACATTCTTGCATTTATAATTGGTTTCTAGTTTCCTTTTATACCTCATTTTGTTATGCATATTTAAAATTCCTAACATGCATACACTAGGATAATCACATGGTAGGATTTCTCGGTTTCACTCGTACCTGAAGGACATGTGAGGCAAGTAGAGGGGTGAATGGGAGCCACTAAAATTGTGTTTCGAGAACAACATTGTGACTTTAATCCCGAACTTGACCTAAAACCTCAAGGGACTCACAAAGCACTAGATCATTGTAATTCAAACCAGTGTCATTTGAATACACAAAAATCCTAGAAGAAGATCGATCCAACTGTTGCCAAAAATTAGAGTCCAAAACGCGGAACAGAAGTGTTGCGCCGGGGTCATATGCAAAAACCCCAATTGTCGATCACTGTGCCAAAAATCTAGTCGATAATGTCGGGCCACGGCAGTGCCACACCGGGATCCGGAAGTGTCGCACACTGAAAAAGAAGAAGAATTGCTTCAAACTTCACAGAAAGATTGTGTGGGGGAAAGAAGATGATATGTGAAGTACCAACCCGAGCACTCAAAACTCAAAGCGTAGATCAGAAATCCCATATTGGTTGGACTTTTAATGGGGTTTTTTAGAACGAGTTCAAACTGAGATCATCTCGAATCATGACCAAAATCTGCAACAACAGGGTGTGTGTAGTGATCCGAGAAGTGTAACTCACCACTAATCAATCCCAAAACTAAATCCTCACACAAGAACGTGATGGTTCTTCCCAAAATCACAAAGAGAGGAAAGGGAAGAACACAAGAACAAAATGAATCCAAAACTTCAGCCAAGACGAAAACTAAGATTGAAGCCAACCAAAGTTGTGGGCGGTACCGGCCACCCTTCAATTGCAGATTACACAGACGCAGTTCAAAACTATCTTCGGATCTCTGACAGGAGCAAAACTAGACAGAAAACTAGTGCTCTCTCTCAAGAAGAAATCTAAACTAGTGCTCAAAGAGACGTGGTTGCCAAGATGGCTATAACAACAGCACTACCTCTCTATTTATAGAGGGTTATTTTCCTAGACTAAACTACACCTAAGTACATAGAGCATGTCCACTCCGCCAGGGGAAAAATGGACCAACTCCTAGGTTTTTTATCCGACGCCACACGCTCCACACGAAGTTGCTTCGCCTTGATACACCCTTTGCTTTGACGCCAAGTGCTACCACCAGTTCCTGCCAGAACTGCCACCATCGACTTTTGAGGCCATACTCGATCGAAAACCCACCGTCTGTAGCGTAGGGTGGTTTTTTGAGGATCGGTCACCAAACCACCATGAGTAGCGCACCGCATGCGCGTCCCCCACGTCCTGGACACGTGTCCCGCTAGTCCTCGACCACGTCGGCAACATGACCCGCTCCACCACGTCCTCACGCGTGTGCATGTCCCAGGTGTCAGCTACCGTGGCTAGTCACCTGACGACTCTGGTCCCTTCTTAGTCACGTCCCAGTGCTTGTCCTTCACCGCACCCCGGCCCATTGGCACGAACTCGCATGACCTTCACCTTCGTCGTCGACCACTGTCGCTGTGCTACACACTTGCACACCACAAGATGATCGACATGATTTCACACACATAAATCACGCCTCGGTTAGTCCACGATTCAACCCGAGACGCTACTCGTTGACAATCACTCATCATCAACCCAAACCACAAGGGACAAATCGGCGTTGTGTTCATAATCTCCCCCTTAATGAATGCATTGTCAACACCGCCACATGAACATATATAGCAAAAATAAAGAAGAAGATAAACCTACTCGAATGACCAAAAGCTAGATAAAAGCTAAAACAAGTCATTTAGAATAAGCAAAGCTTAGTCCCCAAAGAAATGGGCAATGGCTCAACATGACCAAGCAAGAAAGGCTAGTCCTCGAGAAGAGACAAAAGCAGAACTCAACACCACTAGCTAGGAGACAAAGCCAAAATGGAGCACAAAATTAGCAAGAGTGCTGAAATTAAAAGGTTGTTCCTCCAGAAGGAGGCAAACAGCTCAACACATCTAGCAAAGCTCAAAATGGCTCAAATTTCTCCTAATGCTCTAGATCCCTAAAATTCTCCTCCTTGTTAGGAAAGCCCGAAAATCTCAAAATCTCTCCCCCTTGTTGATAAATGGACTAATCAAGAACAAACAAGGGTAGAGACCGAAACTCCCCCTTGATAAGAGAAACCCCTAAGAAAATGCAGAAAAGCAAAAGAGAGTAGAAAATGGAAAATGTAGGAGCTTCACGAGTATACCAGTCATAGTGTAAAAATGCTCTAAGTGGTGATGTGCTATGTGCGCAGTAATAAATGCATGTGCTATCAAATGCTCAAACTGATCATATGCATAAGATATGTGAAGTGTAAGCATTTTGATTCAGTTTTAAGTAGTTCAAAAAAGAAGTTCACCACTAAAATAGCACTAGGCATATAGTAAGCAGGAAATCAACTAAGTGCAACTCAAGGTAAACTAGGTGAACTACCCTAAACAGTGGTCACTCATCATGCTAGAAACATTTCTCAAATAGATATTAGTTGAAATTTTCAAGATTTATCGGATTTTGTAGCGGATGACAAATTTCAATGAAAAGCATGTGAGTGCGAGAGGTTGTAAGCATTGTCTAACTTTTCAACCGGGTGTAGCCTATGCAGAAAAGCAATCAAAAGCTAAAGACCTTGGTTCGATCATCCACTACACTGTTCAAGTTCATCCAAAAGTGCAAATGGAAGCAGTCTCGATACAGTGATGTGGTGACAAATGCTAACCTGTCTTGATCCTTCTGAATTGTCACTTATCTTGATTTTGATTTAAGAATAGAATTGATGAATCAAGACAACGAATGACTCAAGGCAAGAGACATAGCCACCTAGCATACTAGTGACACCAAAAAGGATCTCAACACATCTTACACATGCTAGGTGCCAATCTCAATGGTGAACATATTTTGGATTCAGTAAGTAATAGTCAAGTTCACAATTAATAAAACAAGCTTAGCTCAACAATATTGTATCAGTATGAGCAAAAGGAGCCTAAGCATGACATAGCATCATCATGTACACAAAGAACATATTATGAAGTGCATAGTCACATTCTAGCGGTTATACAAGTGAAGTTCAAAACGATACATGAGATGCAAGTATAATACAAAAGTGAGAACTAAAATCTACATGAAAACATGAGAAATGAAGAAAAACAAAAAAAGAGCCCTCAGTCAAAACGGGAAGCAAACACCCAATTCCCCTCTCAAATGTGCAAAAGTAGACTGGTCAAGGGGTTTGGTCAAAATGTCTGCAAGCTGCCTATGGGTATCAATGTGGCACAAATCAATGTCGCCTTTTCTCATAATGATCTTGAAGAAAGTGAAATAAAACATCAATGTGCTTGGTCTTTGAATGCAGCACATGATTCTTGACAACACTTATGGCACTCGGGTTATTGCAAAACAGAGGCACATATGAAAATCCAAGCCAAAATCTTGTAAAGTAGCCATCATCCAAAGCAACTGTGGGCAATAGCTAGCGGCAACAACATACTCTATGGTAGACTAGGCAACGGTAGACTATTTGCGCAAAGAGCTGAAGACCAGAAAACCAACAAAGTCCCCAAAAACTGTCAAGTCCCAGAAGTATAGTTGCAATCCAAGCGGCATCCCACAAAATCAGCATCTAAATAACTAGACAAAGATAGAACAGAAGACAAAGGGTACCACAAACCAAACTCAAGAGTGAAACGCTGATACCTCATAATCCGCTTAACAGACTATCTGTGAGAAATGCGTGGAGAAGCCTGGAAGCGAGCACATAGACACACTGCAAAGTGTATGTCTGGCCTCGTTGCAGTCAGGTATAGACACACGTCACACACTGCAAAGTGTACTCCTTCTGGTCCACAGGCTCGCCGTCCTCATCGGCATCCAACACCGCCGTGGTGGACATGGCCGTTGAAAAGGCTTGGCCTCGCCCATGTTGAACTTTTTCAGGACGTTCTTTGTATACTTGCCTTGATGTACAAAGCTCCCATCTTGGGTCTGCTTGATTTGCAGTCTAAGAAAGAAGCTCAGCTCGCCCATCATGCTCATCTCAAACTCCCTTAGCGGCCCTGGTGCACTTGTTGGCTAGAGCGAAAAAGAGTGGTGGCGTTTTTTACATCGTGTGCCGTCAGCTTCTCAAGCATCTTCACGTCACGTACCCCTTGACAAAAGCAGTGATGATAGACGCATCGGAGGTACGAGGAATGGTTCCCCATACCTTGGTGAACCAGGAGATGAAGGCCTGAAACGTCTCTCCGAGTTCCTATCTCATTGCATGGAGGTGGGTCTCTATGCCAAGCAGCTGATAAGCGCTAGTGAAGTTCTCGGTGAACCGCACACAGAGCTCTTCCTAGGAATGCATCGGTCCTGGGGTGAGGTTCACGAGCTAAGTCTGGGATAGCCCAGTCAAGGCTACATGAAAGTAGCTTGCCATGATGGGGCCATTTCCGCCAGCCGCCATAATAGCGGTGACATAATCCTGCAGGAGTTCCGATGTGTTAGACGCACCGTCGTTCTTCTCCGCAGATGTGGCCAAAACTTGGATGGCCATGCCACGCCGTGGAGGTGATCCGTGAGTGCAGTGCAACCTACTCCAGCCATCGGGACATCGGACACTGACCATGGCACACCTTAGAGATGGTGGTGCCACTACACCAAAATCAACATTGAGATTCTGGCCCTCGATGTTTGGCTGGCGCTCACACACCCTCTCTAGGGAGACGCGAGCACCTTCGCCCGCACGTCTGCGGTCGAGCTCTACCTGCAAGTCCTAAGTCCATGTGCCCCTCATAGAGGGTGAGCACACGGATGTCGATGCCTCACGCTGACGCCGACGGAAGGACCTCGAGTGCCGCTCGACTGCCTCATGGGGGTCGAGCAGTGAACGTGCCCCAGTCCGTGCTAAACTGGAGGCCGTCTCAGCCAAGTTGAGGAGGCAATCGACATCATCACACCATTGCCTCATCGCCCTGGGAGAGGCTGCAAAGCTTGGGGGCTGCAGAGAAACTCCCTAGCCATTGATAATGCCCCACCGAGGGTGCCCCATGGGGAGGCCCTAGATACCGGCTCTAGTGTATGTTGTGCGACGGGTGCAATAGTGCATGGAGCAGGGCAAGGAGCGACCCGTGACGCAGATGACACCACTCCTCCCCCATCTGGACATCATCGTCGGAGGAGGAATCAAGATGCTCGACAATCCAAACCATCATGTCAAGCAGGAAGGCAGGGGAAAGCCTAAGCTAAAGCCCCTACCTGGCGCGCCAAATGTCGGAGGTAAACTCCAGCCGGCTGGAAGAATGCACCCACCTAATCCAATGAATGAGGGTCTGCCTAGGGTTTACCTATTGAGATCGAAAGAACATAAGGATTTAGAGTGGTTTGGACCACTGGAGCGTAATACCCTGTGTCCACTAAATTGTATTGCCTGAGTATGGATGAACTTGAGTGAGGGTTGGTTTGAGTGAGTGTGTCCTCTTATACTGCATGTGCCTTCCCTTTTATAGTCCAAGGGTGGCACATACAATGGTGTTGAGCAACCCTGACAGGTGGGCCCCATCGAAATAGTATTAAACAAATACTACATGGAGTAGTAAAGGCTACAACAGACAAAAATCTTCTCCTCACCTATCGTGTCGATTTTCTGACCAAGCGCGTCTTTTGCCCTTCTGCTCGCTTGCGCTTGCAGCGAAGTATGCCTTGAATGGTGACGTGTGGTGGAGTTAATGCGATGGGCGTCGTGTGCTGCCTAAGTTAACAGTTGCTCATGATGACGTCACCCATGCGCGTGGCACTGACAAGCAACTATTCACATTGGTAACGCACAGAGCGATCATTCGCGCCTACGCTGTCTCACAAAATCCTTCACATGCCCTATGTGAGGCAGGGCACACCTCCACCGCTCGCATTAAATGTGGTCGGCAAACTTGCTTCTAGCTAAAGGCTTCCGCCACACACCTACAAGCCACATGGCGGCACCAAACCCCTGCCCGAGCGAAGAGAGGGAACCAAGGGCGCCTGCTAGCCCGAAGACTTGGGTCCCACCTACCAGGGGTCCGAACAATACACGTAGGGGTCTGAGCCCACCCATGGGGGTCCCGTCCTGTTAGTGTAGTCCCTTAGCATTTCCCTCACGGGGCACGTGGCAGCACCGAACCTACTCCTGAGTTGGGAGCAAGTTCCGAGGCCAACGATCCTAATAGACAGGTCTGGTCTTGTGAGCCTGGCTGCTTAGTTCATTAGCACGCGGTTGGAGTTAACCACACGGGTCTCTGTCTTGAGAAGTGGGTACCCCAATTGCGAGGTACCGATAATATGCATACATATAGGGGAGCATATTCTATATAATGCAAAATTCAAATTTATGAATAGTTCCCTATGGCAAAAAGGAGAACTTTGATATAAAAGGGGGTAAAAGTTTATAGGATCACTGTGAAGCATCTAAGCCCCTAAGTAATGTTTTGGTAATTAATGACAACCAAATGTGGACTAACGAATTCTTAGAGAAATAAGAATGTAGGTTGGACCGTGGAAAGATGAGCTTTATTGAAAGTCGTGGAGACTTAGACATTGGTTGTGCAATAGATAAAGGCAAATGTATTGAGTAGGATTTTACTTTTGCCAGTCACAAGGAGATTAGAGCAGGAAATTAACTAGATTAGTAGGATAGATAGTTGTACTATTAAGAGGGATCAATGAAAATTACATGTGTGAAACTTAGTGCCTCATAGAGTATATAGATGTTGCATGTGCATGAGGACTAACAACGCTTTCAAATTTGCGAGATAAAATCTTTTCAAAAACGAATTTGGAAAGTGGCTTAGTGTCTGTGTCGCGGACCGTCTGGGCCAGGAGGCTAGATCGTCCATGCAATTCTAGTGAGCTCTGAAGTTTGATAGTCTTCAGAGTAGTTCGAAGTATTTGTACCGCGGACCATCCGGACCTAGTGGCCGGACTGTCCACAGTCCTAACCAAGAAGGGTGTCGATTTGCACAAGTCCCTGTGTTGCTGTGTAGACCGTCCGGCTGGGGCCTACAAACCGTCTGCAAGTGCCTAAGATGAGTTTGGGCAAGGACTATGTGCCCTATTTGATTGTACTACTAGCTATTCAAGGTCTGAGCTCAGACATTACCAACTCCCAGGTTGCGAACCATCCTACCATGTTTGGCGGATTGTCCGCATGTGTTAAAGCCAGGAGGACAGAGCTCGAGGTTCTTAAATTCCTAGGCCGCAGACTGTCCGGCCGGTGTCGGTGGACTATCCCAGTCTCATTTTTACTAACAACTCTGACACATTGTCAAACGAGAAAGTAGTCATTACTTGTATGGCGGACCGTCTAGCCATAGGGCGCAGACTGTTCGCGTGTGTTTGGAAGGGTATAAATAGAAGGGGTGCTCTTATGTAGAAGCTCTCTTGGTAAGCACATTTGAGCTTTCCAAACTCTCACTCACACACATTGCTTGAGATTGTATTCTAGTGAGTGTTTGAGTGTTCCTAGTGCGTTGCATCATTCGTGTGATCTTGAGGCACTAGGTGGAACATCAAGCGATCGTCATCGACTTATTACTCTTAGAGGTTGTCGCCTCCTAGATAGCTTGGTAGTGACTCCGTCGAGCTCTTCATGAAGGTTGTGAAGAAGTTGTAGAGGAGTCTTTGAGGGGTTCGTGCCTACCCCGCCAGAGTGACAAAGGCGACACTAGTGGAATCGAGGTATTGAGTGTTTTCTTGTCCACTTGGCTCAAAGATCAAGCAATGTTTTGATAGAGGGGCAAGTGAGAGCTTAGAATCCACCTCAATGTGGATTAGGGTGATCGCCAAATCACCGAGACCACGAGAAAAAAATCGGTGTCTCTCTCTTGTCCATTACTTGTTTTCTTGCAATAACTTATGATCGATTGAATCATTGTTCATGACTAGTCTCCTTGATTACTTGTTCACCCTAGGTTGCCAACCTAACTTAGCTCAAAATAGGCTAGATAATTTATATCTCTTATTTGATTAAATTTCTCTAGTGTTTGTAATTTTAGTCAAAACTGTCTATTCACCCCCTCTAGCTGGTGTCCTAGATCTTACAATCACAAAATTTGACACTCTCTAGTACTTTAATGTCTTCCTCTTGGTGTTAGATTCCATAGGGGGAGAAGTTATAGGATCTAAATATCAACAATAAAATATTCAAAATTTTATTATAATTGGTATCTAACTTACAAGTGATATTTTGTGGAAAGCCATATTTGGATAGGGGGTTCGTAATGAGGGGAGTCAAATAAAAAAATCTTAAAAGGAGAATTTCACCCTTTTCTGGGAAATGGTCCAAGAAAGGGAGGAAATGGTTTATAGAGTTAGGGGAGGCTTAAGTCTATAATACCATGTGATGGGGGCATTTAGCCAGGGAAAGATAGTTTTCTTCTAAAATGTTTTACCATTAGATATCTTTTAGTATTATACAAACTTTCCTTTGCATTTTCATCCTAGCAAGTGATTGCATCTTACATTTTGGTATTTAACTATTTTCTTACTTGGGTTATGTTGTCATCAATCACCCAAAAAGGGGGATAATTAAGTTTTAGTGTTTGATGATTAACGAAACCATATAGACTAAAAATATTTGCTAGTGTTTTTTGTTGTAGTTCAAAGAATGTAGAGTGGACTTGGACGAAGGCAAAGAGGTAATCCAAAAGATCAACACCTTAAGCAAGACAATAGGAGACATGGTTTAAGTCCTTCATGAACATGCAAGAGTCTAATACATAAGATGGAAGAAGCTCAAATGAAGACATGTGAAGAAATGAAGAAAAACAGATAACTTAGCAGCATCAGACATGTCTGGATATGAATCGGATATGCGTGATACTATACCAAAGAAGGGCCACTGAAATAGAGTACACTGGACACATGTGCACTAGACGTCACACTAGATACGCCACTCAAAGAATACTACAACGTCTTTGGGAAAATCTAGAAGGCATTGAACGTGTGTGGTGTGCCGTCAGATACCCCATTGGATAGGGTACCTAGAGAGGTTGCAAAGCAACCTGAGAAGGGCTATAATGCACCAAACATGTCTAGTGTAACACCAGTCAAAACATCGGATGCCCTTACTCAAACGGCAGACAACGACTAGTTCTAAAAGCTAGCTAATGTGGGCTTCGTTTGCGTAGGGCTCCAACGAGGACTAAGAGGAAGCTTGTGCACTTTATGATACCTCAGTAAAATACCCAAGTCATCGATGAGAGTTTGTATCTCTATGGCACTTAAGTCTATGCATTTATATTGTGTATATTGGTTATGTGCTTTATTGTCACACCCGGTTTTAGAAGGCAAACCGAATGCGAACCATGTACGTGCCAGGATCAGTTATTCACGTACACAGCAGTTACATAATATGGACATCATCACACAGTGCTCAAAATAGTATTAATAAGGGAAATAGTCGGTTACATCATACGTCTGAGACGTCCATATAGTTCTTACAATAAATCAAAGTGCGGAAAAGAAACGTAGATAACCGCGGCCTTCACAGGCAGCCGACTGGGGGTTGCCGCTAACCCACACCTAGAACTCGTCGTAAACTTGGAACTCCTGGAAGTCTCCTTCCACAGCTTCATCTTCGCCTGAGCAGTGGTTGCAATGCTGACAACCTGGGGATGGGGGGGTTTGGTGTGTAGAGCAAGGGTGAGTACACATCAACATACTCAGCAAGTATCCTGTTTGGCTGTAGTGGACTAGCTTTATGTGGGGATAGGTCAAGCAGTTGCTTTTAGTTGGTCAGATTATTATTTACTAATAGAAAGCCAGATTTTAGCATTAACCCAAGTTATTAATCCAAACGTACTCCTTTCCAAACGGAAAGAGTACCACTTACCAGCATCATAGTCATAACCAAAACCATCAATCTCATAACCACCTGTACCAAAGTATCTCTGATCAAGTACCACTAATCACTGGAGCTCCCTTGGCCGCTCATAACCGCGAGCACGGCTGATATATCAGTTTTCAAACACTCTGCAGAGGTTGTGCACTTTACCCACAAGCCGTGATTCCCATTCTGCCCGGAGATCATGACTCTCCATTGATCACTACCAAGGTGACCCAGCAGGGCATCACTACGTAGCCTTTACGAAGATTCCCCGGGGCTGTAGCCACCCGTTAGGTTTCCTAAATGCACCGCACTCCTCCCCAAGGGGCGAACCCAAACTTGGCAGAGCGAGCCGCATACACCGAGCCCCATTGACGGCACGACGGCTAAGTGAACTACACCCCGGATCCTCTAATTATTCAGCTAAGGGCACCCCATTCCACCCTCATGGTTGCACTGTTTTCCCGGGCAGTCATCCATAGAACAGGTCCTTACGGAGAGGCACTCGAGAAACCGCTCGAGCCCCCTTGATGACCACAAGCATAACATCATCATAAGAGAAGGGAAAACAACGTATCATAGATAATCTCATCATGTTCATTGATTATAGTTGAGCAATAGCATAAAGCTAAACAGTAATAATCCAACCCAAATAGGTAAACAAGGACATGGATAACAAAACTAGTCAATCCTTAGGCATAAATGTGTAAAGCGGGAGGTGAATTAAATAATGAGTAGGACATGGATAGGTCAAGGGACACTTGCCTCCACCAACTGACTGCTGCTCAGGGGCTTCTCCTGCGAGCTCCTCGGGCTCTTCAACCGGATCGTTCTCTAAGCGGGTGCAAACATACATACATCCATCCATTGAAATTAGGAAACCAACAGTACACCATACAAGAGAACAAGTAAAGCAAATATGCACAGAATACCACATACGATAATGAATTTACCTTGGTTAGAAAGAAACGAGGGAAAGTCTCGCAAGGGTTGAGGCTTATGCTCGAGGGACACTACGGGTAAATGAAAGACTAGACGTCACGTGCTCTAGTTTTAATCAGTTCTAACAAAAGAATTAGCTACATGCACTAATGTAAACGCGATCACTTTTAGTAGATTAACATAGAATAAGATAGACGATTGAATATACAAATTAACTATCGTAACCAATTTCCAAATTAAGACTCCTACCTTATTAATATAAACGACGTGATTAGCGCATATAGGAGACGGGGGGGTAGACGAGGGGTTAGGGGGGTAGACGAGGGGTTAGGGGGTAGACGAGGCACGACGAGTCGTGCCAAGGCACGCGCACTACGCGGGCACGCACGCGAGGCCGCACGCACACGCCACGGACTAACCGTACGCACGTCGGGGCCGTGCGCTAGCCGAGCTCAAAGCCGCGCGCCATAGGCATGCTGGGCCGAACTCAAGGCTACGCCAGGGCCGACACGACGCGAGCAAGGCACGGCGGGGCGGGCGGGCAAGCACGCCGGGGCCAGCGAGCGCGAGCGAGCGAGAACGTGGCCGGACGAGGCCGAGCGCGGGGACGGGCGGCCGAGCCGGGGCACGGGGCGGTTGAACCGGGGGGGCGCCGAGCTCGCCGGAGCGGGCGCGAGGGCAGGGCCGAGCGGGGCCGGGCGAGGGCGGCTCGCCGGAGGGCGGCGAGGCGGGGCCGACGCGGGCGCGGGGCTCGCCGGGGGCGAGGTAGCCGAGGGCGGCCAAGCCGGGGGCGGGGCCGAGGGGCGCGGCCGAGCGCGGGACGGGGCGGGGGCTCGCCGGAGCGGCCGGGCGCGGGCTCGCCGGAGGCGAGGCGGGGCGGCGTGGGGCAGCCAAGCTCGCCGGGGACGGGCGAGGGCGGCCGGGGCGGGGAAGGGCCGGGGTCGGGGACGGGCCGGGCGGCTCGCCGGGGCCGGGGCGGACGAGGGCGAGGGCGGCCGGGCGCGGGAGGCCGCGGGCAACCGGGGGAGAGGCGGCGCGGGTGGGGCCGAGCTGGGGGAGGTCGGGGCGCGGGCTCGCCGGGGCCGGACGGGGCGGGGGCGGCTCGCCGAGGCGGGGCGGGCGCGGCGGCGCCGGCCGAGGACGGGGCGGGGGCGGCCGGGGGAGGCCGGACGCGGGACGCCGGGGCGGGGGCGGCCGAACCGGGTGGCCGGGCGGGCGAGGGAGGAGGAGGGAGAAGGGGGGAAGGAGAGGGGAGGAGGGGGGCCTCACCGGAGGGGGCGGCGCGGTGGCGGCGCCGGGGAGGGGAGAGGCGACGGCGGCGACGGCGCTAGGGCAAGGGCGGCGCGGTTAGGGTTTGGGGATAGAGAGAGAGCGAGAGAATGACGGGCGGGGCCCGCGGGGGGATTTTTGGGAAAAAAAGAAAAGGGTGGGGGGGCGGCTGGGCCGGATGGGCGCAAAGTAGGGGAAGGGGGGGGGGCGCGCGCGGCTGGGCCGGCCGGGGCCCACGCGGGAGGGGAGGGGGGAGGGGGCGGCTGGGCCGGCCGAAGGGGGGGGCTGGGCCGAAATGGGAAAGGGAGGGAGGGAGAGAAAAAGAAAAAGGTTTTCTTTTTCTAAAATCTAATTTTCTCGGGATGAATGCTTTTACATTTTAAACACCCAAAAAATATGCATGGTTCGGCATGATGCTTCACACAAAATAAAGTAATTTAGGTTTTTTTTCTTTACACGGGAAATCCAAGCCAAACCCCGCTATAACTTTGGAAAAATATCAAGGTTTAGCGAGGGAACGAGAAAAGAAAAGGGGTAACGCCTGAATTTGGTGAGAGACAAGAAGAAAAAATTCTACCCCCAAGTTCAGGGCGTTACAAACCTATCCCCCTTAAAAGAATCTCGCCCTCGAGATTCAGGGTTGGCTAGCAAAGAGCTCAGGGTATTTAGCCATCAGATCATCTTCACGCTCCCAGGTTGCTTCTTCCTCTGAGTGGTGATCCCATCTGACTTTGCACATTCTGATGGTCTTCCTTCGGGTGACTCTGTCTGCAACCTCAAGGATTTGCACTGGCTTCTCAACGTAGGTCAAGTCCTCCTGGACTTCAAGACCTTCCACTGGCAACTGCTCTTCTGGCACACGCAAGCACTTCTTCAACTGAGACACATGAAAGACATCATGCACAGCAGACAAATTCTCGGGCAAACTGAGCTGATAGGCCACTTCTCCACGTCTTGCAAGAATCTGATACGGACCAATGTAGCGGGGTGCTAGCTTGCCTTTCACTCCGAATCTTCTGACTCCTCTGATCGGTGACACTTTCAGATAGACGAAGTCTCCGACTTCGAAACTCAGCTCTCTTCTTCTTGTGTCTGCATAGCTTCGCTGCCTCGATTGCGCTATCTTCAGATTCTCTCGGACCATCTTGATGTTCTCTTCGGCTTCAAGCAAAATGTCTGGCCCAAACACTTGCTTCTCTCCAGGCTGATCCCATTGCAACGGAGTTCTACAACTCCTTCCATAAAGCGCCTGAAATGGTGACATCTTCAAACTGGCCTGGTAACTGTTGTTATAGGAAAACTCTGCATAAGGCAATCTCTTATCCCATCCGGACTGATCTTGCAACGCACAGGCTCTCAACATATCTTCAAGAATTTGATTGGTCCTTTCGGTCTGGCCATCTGTCTGCGGATGATAAGCTGAACTGAAATTCAGATGCGTGCCCAAGGCTTCATGCAACTGCTGCCAGAAGTGAGAGGTGAACTGCGTTCCTCTGTCTGACACTATCTTCTTTGGCACACCATGAAGACAAACGATCCGAGACATATACAATTCTGCCAATACGGCACTGCTATAGTTGGTCTTGACAGGTATGAAGTGGGCTGACTTGGTCAAGCGGTCCACTACTACCCAAATGGAATCGTAGCCGGCTCGAGTGCGAGGCAATCCGACTATGAAATCCATACCAATTTCATCCCATTTCCACTGAGGGATCTGCAACGGTTGCAACAATCCAGCAGGTCTCTGGTGTTCTGCCTTAATTCTTCGGCAACTATCGCACATAGCCACATGCTCTGCGATTTCCCTCTTCATTCCGTACCACCAGAATTTCTTCTTCAGATCCTGATACATCTTCTCACTGCCAGGGTGAATCGAATAGGCTGTCTCATGAGCTTCCTTAAGAATCAACTCCCGAATAGACTGGACATTGGGAACACACAAGCGGTCTTTGAACCATATCACACCTTCTGCATCCTTTCGAAAATCTTTGCCTCTGCCATCTAGAATCAGTCGCCGGATCTCACTGATTTTCTCATCATTCTTCTGCGCTTCTTTGATTTCGCGCTCTAAGGTAGGTTCCAACTCGACTGTGACTCCTCGCGAATTGTTCAGAAATCCGAGACTCAACCTGTCAAACTCCTTGGCCAACTCATAAGGCATCGGACGAGCGACCATCAGATTGACTTGACTCTTTCTGCTCAAAGCATCTGCCACTACGTTTGCTTTGCCTGGATGGTAATGGATCTCCAACTCATAGTCTTTGATCAACTCTAACCATCTTCGTTGCCTCATGTTCAACTCTGACTGAGTGAATATGTACTTCAGACTCTTGTGATCTGTGTAAACATCGCATTTCTGTCCATACAAATAGTGCCTCCATGTCTTCAGTGCGTGAACCACTGCTGCCAACTCTAGATCATGGATTGGGTAATTCTTCTCATGAACCTTCAACTGTCGGGACGAGTAAGCCACAACTCTTCCCTCTTGCATCAACACACATCCCAAACCTGTGTAACAAGCATCGCAATACACCGAAAAGGGCTTGTGCACATCAGGCAAGACTAGGACAGGCGCTGTAGTCAATTTTTCTTTCAGCGCTTCAAAGGCCTCTTGACATTTCTGGGTCCACTTGAACTCAACTTTGTTGCCTAGCAACGCTGTCATTGGTTTCGCAATCTTCGAAAACCCTTCAATGAATCGCCGATAATATCCGGCCATTCCAATGAAGCTCTTGATTCCTCGAGCATCTGTTGGCGCTTTCCAGTTCAAAATGTCTGCCACTTTCTTCGGATCCACAGCCAATCCTTCTTTGTTGATTATGTGACCCAAGAACAGGACTTCACTGATCCAGAACTCACACTTGCTCAACTTTGCATACAACTGGTGCTCTCGCAATCTCTGCAACACCATCCTCAAATGATCTGCGTGCTCTTCTTCGCTTTGAGAATAAACCAGAATGTCATCAATGAATACCACCACAAACTTATCAAGGTAATCCATGAATACACTGTTCATCAAGTTCATGAAGAATGCTGGCGCATTGGTCAAACCAAAAGACATCACTGTGAACTCATACAAACCATACTTGGAAATGAATGCCGTTTTCGGAATGTCCGAAGGTCGGATCCTGAGCTGATGATAACCTGACCTCAGATCAATCTTGGAGAACACACTGGCTCCTCTCAACTGGTCGAACAGATCTTCTATTCTGGGCAAGGGATACTTGTTCTTGATCGTGACCTCATTCAAAGCTCGATAATCGATACACATCCTCTTGGTGCCATCTTTCTTCTCCACAAATAGGACAGGGGCGGCCCAAGGCGAGGTGCTTGGCCGAATGTAACCTTTCTCTGACAGCTCGTCAATTTGCTTCTTAAGTTCATCCAACTCTGGTCCAGATATTCTGTAAGCTCTCTTGAAGATAGGGCGGTTCCAGGAAGAAGCTCTATAGCAAACTCAACTTTCCGCTCTGGTGGCATACCCGGTAAGTCCTTTGGAAACACATCTGGGAACTCGGACACAACCTTGATACTCTCAATTGGGTCTGCTTCACTGCTATCAACAGCTATCTGATAACAACTTCCTTTCTTTGGCTCAGGCGAGACTAACTCAGTCACCACTTCCTCTCCTAGTGGGGACACCAACTTGATGGTCCTTTTATCACAACTGATAACTGCCTGATACTTATCTAGCCAATTCATCCCTAGGATGACATCTATTCCCTGAGTACCCATTACTATAAGGTTGGCGGGAAACGCTATCCCCCTTATTTCCACACTTAAATTCAAACAAATGCTATCGGCTCGAATTCTACCACCGGCTGAGTCAATTTGAATGGGGGTTGACATGGTAGTAATTGGAAGATTATGTGCTTCTACCCATGATGCAGCAATGAAAGAATGCGTTGCTCCAGTATCAAATAACACTTCTGCAATATGGGAGTCGACTGGGAACATACCTACTATCATGCCGGGGGTCTCCTGAACTGCTTCAGCCTCCAGGTGGTTCAGCCTTCCATGATTATAGCGCGGCTGAGAACGGTTGCCTGCTCCAGGCTGAGGCACATTCTGCTTTGCTGGGGCATTGGGGCCTGACTGCTGCTGGGCTGCCTTCTTCGGACATTGCATCACCCAGTGGCCTTGCTCTCCACAGTGGAAACATGCTCTGTTTCCAACCTGAGCTGGTGCTGCCTGACTGTTCTGCTGGTTTGCTGGGGCAGGAAGGCGAGGTGCCTGCTGATTCTGCCTCTGAAACTGACTTCCTGACTGATTGCTCTGACGGTTCTGGTACTGGTGCTGAGGATACTGCCTTTGGAACTGCTGATGCTGCTGAGGTGGACGCTGGTTCTGCCTGAACTGCTGAGGTTGATTGCCTGAGAAACGAGGACAAATGCTGCTTCCAGGCTGGGGTCCACTGATCTTGCGCTTACGATCTTCCATCTCCTTACGCTTCCTTTCTGTCATGATTGCTCTGTCAATCAGGTGCTGGAATGTCGGGAAGGTGTGATTCATCAGTTGGTACTGCAGAGGGTCAACCAAGCCTCTCAGGAAACGGTACTGTCGCTTGGCGTCTGTGTTGACATCTTCAGGAGCATAGCGAGACAATTGCAGAAACCTGTCTCGGTACTCACTGACAGACAATGGCCCTTGCTTGAGGGCCAGGAACTCCTCCTTCTTCACTGTCATTAGACCTGCAGGAACATGGTACTGACGAAAGCTACCTCTGAACTCTTCCCAGGTGATGGCGTCAGGGTGAGCATGGGTGGCGAGGTAAGACTCCCACCATGATTGGGCTGCTCCTCTCAACAGACGGGGACCATACAGAACCTTCTCCCTGTCATCGCACTGAGCAGTATGCAACTCCCGCTCCACAGTGCGCAGCCAATCTTCAGCATCCATAGGGTCAGAAGAATGAGCGAACGTGGGTGGATGACCTCTCATGAATTCAGCACGCTTGTCTCTGGGCATCTGAGGCATCTGAGGCTGAGGTGGGGCCTGCTGCTATTGCTGCTGCTGCTGCTGAATGGCGGCCAAAGTCTGACTGATGGCTTGAACTGCCTGAGTCTGCATCAGAAACATCTGCTCGATGGACATCGGGGGCGGGGGCGGCAGGTGCTGCTGCTGGGGCACCTCATCCTGTTGAGCGGCTCGCTCCTGCTGAGCACGCCTTCCTCCTCTGCGCCTGTTCTCTGACATCTGCAGAATGCAACCACACATCAGAACTGATCTGGCAAATCTTGCAGCATAAGGAAAGAGAATAGAATTCTTCAACAGCACTGAACAGATGAGCATCTTCACTGATCTCCAACACAGACCACACAGCTTCTCAGATAAAGAGGAAAGTGGAATAAAAGGTTTCCCAATTATATAACTAACTCCATTAACATAATAGGCAAACCAAAATGCAGGGGATACCCACACTCTGGTGACAGTCATTACAAAGATCCAAACCAAACATAGTTCATCATGACAAACATAAATGCACAGGATATAGCAAACTACCCTGTCTAACTAAGACTAACTAAGACCGAGACTAACGCTAAGACTGAAGCTTCTATGTATATATATTTCGTATTAATTACAAGATCCAACTCTAACGATCTATGGTTCTAGAGTTATCTTGGTCTTGTAGGCGGGATTGCCATAAGACTGGTGTCCACGCTGAGGTGAGCGGTACGGGTGCTGAGTCCCGACGGGAGCGGGGGAACCACCATCCAAGTGACGACGTTCCGCGCGCTCAGCCCGCAGCAGGGCGATCTCAGCACGAGCCCTACTCAGCTCGTCTAATGCATGGTCCAGCTCCATGTTTAGCACGGCGGCTAGGTTGACTGTGCTGCTCAACCTAGGATTGCCCTCACCGACAGGTGAGACAATCACGCCTCCTGTACTGCCAGATGGACGGCGGGGGTAATACTTCAGGTCAAGACCATCAGCTGCCCCACCGAAAACCGAGCAGTAGTGCGAAAGCGCACGTCGTGCAGCATCTTGCATGGCTGCCTCAGCTGAGTCCCGCTCAGAGATAGAATAGTGCTCTGAACAGGCCTCTGCACCCTGGAGACTGTTCTCTGGGCAGCGCACCAAGCAAGTTGCCTCCCAGCGGTCCGGGTAAACCCCGCGACTATGCTGGTAGACCACACAGCGATACTCGACGGACCAAGTATGCCGGTCAAATGCCCGACGTAGCAGGGTATCGAGCGCATCGTGGAAGTGACACCCGCGAGCAGCGTCGCGAGTGATGGATCGAGCAAACCATCCTTCCAGCTCAGGGTTAGCAGAGAAGTCGGTGTCGTGGCTCGAGCTGTCGTCGCCACCTCCGTCGTCTGGGTCTCCTCCAGCAGCTACTCCAGAGGCTGGGGCGCCCAGTGGTGGTGCAGGGGGCGGCTCCAGAGGAAGCACAGGGGAGCAGCTCCTCACAGACTCTACCTCCTGGTGGAGCGAGAAAGAAGAGCCCTGCTGCTCCTGTCGTTGACGTTCCTGCTCCTCACGCAGGCGGTGGTGTAGTCTCTCCAAGTGGCTGGACTATCCGGCCACGGGACGGCGAAGCGGACGCTCAGCAAGGCGGGAGGGTAAGAAGGGGATGACTGACTTTCGTGCAGTGTGTCTAAGTCGAGCCATCTACAAAAGACATCGCAAGCAAAAGGGTAAGAACAGAATTAATATGACCAGCAAATAATGACTCATAAGTAAATGAAGGATTAGAATAAAACATGATTTTCAGCAAGGTATAGTATATAGTAGAACATAGGTTTGGTCGGTATGACCAACTTTTGAAGGGATATCAAGGTCAAGGCAGGGACAGAGGTCTATAGTCCTTAGAACGACCATTCTACTCTAGGTTAGCGGTCCTACAGTCAGCACGGCTTTGATACCACTTATGTCACACCCGGTTTTAGAAGGCAAACCGAATGCGAACCATGTACGTGCCAGGATCAGTTATTCACGTACACAGCAGTTACATAATATGGACATCATCACACAGTGCTCAAAATAGTATTAATAAGGGAAATAGTCGGTTACATCATACGTCTGAGACGTCCATATAGTTCTTATAATAAATCAAAGTGCGGAAAAGAAACGTAGATAACCGCGGCCTTCACAGGCAGCCGACTGGGGGTTGCCGCTAACCCACACCTAGAACTCGTCGTAATCTTGGAACTCCTGGAAGTCTCCTTCCACAGCTTCATCTTCGCCTGAGCAGTGGTTGCAATGCTGACAACCTGGGGATGGGGGGGGTTTGGTGTGTAGAGCAAGGGTGAGTACACATCAACATACTCAGCAAGTATCCTGTTTGGCTGTAGTGGACTAGCTTTATGTGGGGATAGGTCAAGCAGTTGCTTTTAGTTGGTCAGATTATTATTTACTAATAGAAAGCCAGATTTTAGCATTAACCCAAGTTATTAATCCAAACGTACTCCTTTCCAAACGGAAAGAGTACCACTTACCAGCATCATAGTCATAACCAAAACCATCAATCTCATAACCACCTGTACCAAAGTATCTCTGATCAAGTACCACTAATCACTGGAGCTCCCTTGGCCGCTCATAACCGCGAGCACGGCTGATATATCAGTTTTCAAACACTCTGCAGAGGTTGTGCACTTTACCCACAAGCCGTGATTCCCATTCTGCCCGGAGATCATGACTCTCCATTGATCACTACCAAGGTGACCCAGCAGGGCATCACTACGTAGCCTTTACGAAGATTCCCCGGGGCTGTAGCCACCCGTTAGGTTTCCTAAATGCACTGCACTCCTCCCCAAGGGGCGAACCCAAACTTGGCAGAGCGAGCCGCATACACCGAGCCCCATTGACGGCACGACGGCTAAGTGAACTACACCCCGGATCCTCTAATTATTCAGCTAAGGGCACCCCATTCCACCCTCATGGTTGCACTGTTTTCCCGGGCGGTCATCCATAGAACAGGTCCTTACGGAGAGGCACTCGAGAAACCGCTCGAGCCCCCTTGATGACCACAAGCATAACATCATCATAAGAGAAGGGAAAACAGCGTATCATAGATAATCTCATCATGTTCATTGATTATAGTTGAGCAATAGCATAAAGCTAAACAGTAATAATCCAACCCAAATAGGTAAACAAGGACATGGATAACAAAACTAGTCAATCCTTAGGCATAAATGTGTAAAGCGGGAGGTGAATTAAATAATGAGTAGGACATGGATAGGTCAAGGGACACTTGCCTCCACCAACTGACTGCTGCTCAGGGGCTTCTCCTGCGAGCTCCTCGGGCTCTTCAACCGGATCGTTCTCTAAGCGGGTGCAAACATACATACATCCATCCATTGAAATTAGGAAACCAACAGTACACCATACAAGAGAACAAGTAAAGCAAATATGCACAGAATACCACATACGATAATGAATTTACCTTGGTTAGAAAGAAACGAGGGAAAGTCTCGCAAGGGTTGAGGCTTATGCTCGAGGGACACTACGGGTAAATGAAAGACTAGACGTCACGTGCTCTAGTTTTAATCAGTTCTAACAAAAGAATTAGCTACATGCACTAATGTAAACGCGATCACTTTTAGTAGATTAACATAGAATAAGATAGACGATTGAATATACAAATTAACTATCGTAACCAATTTCCAAATTAAGACTCCTACCTTATTAATATAAACGACGTGATTAGCGCATATAGGAGACGGGGGGGGGGGGGGGGGGGTAGACGAGGGGTTAGGGGGGTAGACGAGGGGTTAGGGGGTAGACGAGGCACGACGAGTCGTGCCAAGGCACGCGCACTACGCGGGCACGCACGCGAGGCCGCACGCACACGCCACGGACTAACCGTACGCACGTCGGGGCCGTGCGCTAGCCGAGCTCAAAGCTGCGCGCCATAGGCACGCTGGGCCGAACTCAAGGCTACGCCGGGGCCGACACGACGCGAGCAAGGCACGGCGGGGCGGGCGGGCAAGCACGCCGGGGCCAGCGAGCGCGAGCGAGCGAGAACGTGGCCGGACGAGGCCGAGCGCGGGGACGGGCGGCCGAGCCGGGGCACGGGGCGGTTGAACCGAGGGGGGGCGCCGAGCTCGCCGGAGCGGGCGCGAGGGCGGGGCCGGGCGAGGGCGGCTCGCCGGAGGGCGGCGAGGCGGGGCCGACGCGGGCGCGGGGCTCGCCGGGGGCGAGGCAGCCGAGGGCGGCCAAGCCGGGGGCGGGGCCGAGGGGCGCGGCCGAGCGCGGGACGGGGCGGGGGCTCGCCGGAGCGGCCGGGCGCGGGCTCGCCGGAGGCGAGGCGGGGCGGCGCGGGGCAGCCAAGCTCGCCGGGGACGGGCGAGGGCGGCCGGGGCGGGGAAGGACCGGGGTCGGGGACGGGCCGGGCGGCTCGCCGGGGCCGGGGCGGACGAGGGCGAGGGCGGCCGGGCGCGGGAGGCCGCGGGCAACCGGGGGAGAGGCGGTGCGGGCGGGGCCGAGCTGGGGGAGGTCGGGGCGCGGGCTCGCCGGGGCCGGACGGGGCGGGGGCGGCTCGCCGAGGCGGGGCGGACGCGGCGGCGCCGGCCGAGGACGGCGCGGGGGCGGCCGGGGGAGGCCGGACGCGGGACGCCGGGGCGGGGGCGGCCGAACCGGGTGGCCGGGCGGGCGAGGGAGGAGGAGGGAGAAGGGGGGAAGGAGAGGGGAGGAGGGGGGCCTCACCGGAGGGGGGCGGCGCGGCGGCGGCGCCGGGGAGGGGAGAGGCGACGGCGGCGGCGGCGCTAGGGCAAGGGCGGCGCGGTTAGGGTTTGGGGAGAGAGAGAGCGAGAGAATGACGGGCGGGGCCCACGGGGGGGATTTTTGGGAAAAAAAGAAAAGGGTGGGGGGCGGCTGGGCCGGATGGGCCCAAAGTGGGGGAAGGGGGGGGCGCGGCTGGGCCGGCCGGGGCCCACGCGGGAGGGGAGGGGGGAGGGGGCGGCTGGGCCGGCCGAAGGGGGGGGGCTGGGCCGAAATGGGAAAGGGAGGGAGGGAGAGAAAAAGAAAAAGGTTTTCTTTTTCTAAAATCTAATTTTCTCGGGATGAATGCTTTTACATTTTAAACACCCAAAAAATATGCATGGTTCGGCATGATGCTTCACACAAAATAAAGTAATTTAGGTTTTTTTTTCTTTACACGGGAAATCCAAGCCAACCCCCGCTATAACTTTGGAAAAATATCAAGGTTTAGCGAGGGAACGAGAAAAGAAAAGGGGTAACGCCTGAATTTGGTGAGAGACAAGAAGAAAAAATTCTACCCCCAAATTCAGGGCGTTACATTTATCTTCCAAGATTAGTTGTTAGGCTACTGGATATGATGCATAAATTTTTGTGGTAGAGATAGCAACACTTAGTTAAAATCATAGTTCCACATAAGATAATTTATTTATTGCATATGTTTTAACTAGGTAAAAATAGAGGCCTTAGTTTTGAGTGAGAAAAACAAATTCCCTATCCCCTCTTAGGCGTCATAATTCATAACACCATGAGTTCTTCACGACTTTGTTTTGCCTCAATACAAGCTCTATGACGCTGCCACAAGCCTCCACCAATGCCCTACAAAACTCTAATAGGGTTTGAGGCCTAAACCTAAGACGCCTTCTGCCCGTTGGATATATGTTCCAAACCAATAACCCATTGTGAGTAACATATTCAATATATTGTCTCCATGATATCGATGCATGTCACTCCGAGTTGTTGACCATTCGATCACTAAGTTTTCTAGTGCCTTCGCGTGACTTGGTTAACACAGTCTACTCCTCGATGTACTCGTGCACTTATTGATGTTCTCAAGTGTCAACCACCATCGTCAATTCTCCCGCTTCTCTAGTCTAAGTCTCAGTGTGTGTTCTTCATTGATCCTAGTCCATCGATAGGAACTCGCTTGACCTCTGCCTTCATCGTCGACCACAACCTTTGGTCCTCTGTGCTCTATACCTGCGTACCATAAGTCAAGAGATATATTGCACAACATCATACTCATACAAATGGTTAGCCTCTAAACTCAACCAAATTCGATCATGTTTTTAACAACCACTCATCGTACTTTGAATACTATGGACGTACATTAATCACATGTTCGTATTAATCAAGTCTGAACAAAAATCTAATAATGTCTAGAACATTAATGACATGTTTGGTAGTGATTCAGATTCTATTTGAAACAATTTATATTTGGTTTCTTCTTAGAAATGTTTTTTTAGATATAGAATTGCTTTTCTCAAATAGTTTGGCTAGTTGGTTGGTATCTGATCCATAAAGGGTGATGAATATATTGTTTTACACATAAACATAACAGTAACAATATGTAAGTTTTTCTAAAAGATACTACCTTCGCTAATTTATTTTTAAACTAAAACACGACAAATAAAAATAACGGGGAAAGTAGTATTTTTGGGTATTGAACTATAAAAAATGGAACCGATTTTGATTGGTCTCTCTTTGTTGAGGACCACCATAAAATTCCCAAACTAGAGAGGAGGTTGAAAGGAAGAATCAGAATCATGAGAAACTATCCTAGAGGCGAATCTGATCTCTAGAAGAGAGTATCACTATAAATATTTTTACCTAAATGTTATTTTCTAGTTAAGTGTCTAGGGTTGCCTATTTCACCTGGAAAGATCAAGCGCAACCTGTCATCGATAAGGCGGTAAACAAGCTCACCTTCTAGAAGGGACGACAAATGCTGGACTCATGATCCTAGTTAAATATGTCCTTACGTCACAAGAGCTTTGTACTTCTTGGCCCCTTTGGGCACCAAAAGTAAAGGCTTACTAGGTGAGTGCCTGTGTGTTGCAACAGAAACATATATAACACTAAGATAATTTATGTGCGAATGTGTGTTATACTATTATGAGAAAATGTTTCGTAATCCATTTGTGAAAAAGTCATATGCCATAAGTGCCAAAAGGCAGAACAATATCTTAAGAAGCAAGAAAGACAAGCTATGGCATACTTGTACATGTTCTTGTTGTGGTGTACCATCCTATGACAGCTGAGGAAAAACGAAATAAAAGGCAGCCACAAACCCTAGCTTTTACACACAATGGATGCTAAAGAATCTCTTGTACATGTTCTTGTTGTGGTGTCTGGTACCGATACATGGTTACACAAATCAATTACAGTACAGTACAACACAGAACAAGCAAACAAACAAACAAAATCCAAAGTGCAAAAACGGTGAGTCCTCAATCCTCATCTTAGGTTCAGTCTGAGTCAGAGTCTTGAGCAGTTGAGGACCTAACCCTCCTATTCTTAGCCTCGCTTTCTTCATCGTCATCGTCGTCATCTTTCTTCTTCTCATCAATTATCCCTATAATTTTTTTTGAACTGTCAACACATTTGTCGTCCCAGATTGTAAAGGGTTGTTGTATGGTTTCCATGGTTACCTTTCGTCTTGAGAATAAGAATATGTTCCAATGCTCTTGTCGGAAAATCTTCTTTACTTCTGAGATCTTGAAACCCAACTAATCGGTCAACATCAATTCCCTTCCTGAAAAATGACAGGGGTCATAGTATGGTGAAGCAGGTAGTAATGTGAGGCAGGAAGATTGCAGGGTACCAAACAACAATAAACATTATCAAATGGGCAGGGCGACATAAAACTTGTGCGCTTACTTGAACAATATTACACATGGCAGTGCCTTGATTGCCAGTTTGGCCACAAAGAATGGAGCATTCTGTAGCTAGTTACATATGGAATTAGGCTCCATGATTATTAAAAGGATGTAGTTTATAGCCAAGTGGTAGCATACAGACTTCAACATCAAGCTTGACGAATTTTATTCCCACGTAGACTAGGGCAAGGGTCTTCAAATTCTTATCCATGATCCTAGCAAATATTCAGATAAAATAATTTCCATAAGTGCCAAAAGGCAGAACAATGTCTTAAGAAGCAAGAAAGACAAGCTATGGCATACTTGCAACGGTAAAATTCATGGTGGTAAAAATGGCATATGACTAACAGTAGATGGGTGGATAGATTGATGTGAAGTCATAACATCAAGAAGCATAACATGCGCTAGACTGGTAACAAAAGATGATCATTGTAGCACAGACACATATTACTGTCAAGTGCGAATGATAATCCAGGAGCACACATGAACTAAATGGACCTTCCATAACTGGACCAGATGGAATGTTGAGCCATATACAGGTACAACTAATCATACAGGTCGGAAGCTACATCTAGTCTAGCTCTAAATCCTCACATGGATTGGAGATTCGCGTACCTGGGCTAGCAGGGCGAACAGTGGAGGCGGCAGAGGGCTTGGCGTTGCGATGGCACAATCATAAGAACAGAGAGCTAGATTTTTTTCAAAAACTACAAAAAAACATCTAGTCTTTTGGCATAACATACAAAATTTAGACGGAAATGAGAGAACAATGTGAGCATCAACTACAGAAGTAGCATCAGAGAATAAAGGACAATAATTAGTAACATTGTATACAACAGTTAACAACACATGTTTGTCAAGCGACCGTATGCGCAGAGCTAGCACTCTTCTAGTAGGGGCAACCGCTCCTCGCCTGCTGCAGCAAGTTGGATTACCTGCATCACATCAGGCAACACAACTCAAATAGACTGGATATCGTCTCAGATGTTTGAGACTATAGGATCAATGTCATCTGGCACAAAGTCACTCCATTCAATGTCTGTCACACTACAGCTCAGGGAATCGTTGTTCTTATTAGTCATGACTGCAAAGGCACCACCTAGAGTGCGGTGAGAAACTTTCAGGAACAGATCCCCTCCGCCAAACTGAACCAATGGCATATGTACATCACTTGCTGACAAAGATTCCAAGAAATTGAGCTGGAGATTATTCATAGTTAAACTCACAGCTGTATCACTTGGCAGTTTATTCTCCGACTTGTCAGCCGATGACTTCATTGACTCAGACTTGTTAGCGTTGCTGACCTTTGAGATACGTTCTGCTACTTGACCAAAGTAAGTATAAAAACCTAACACAAAAAACAATTGCTCAACTGAGGTGTTGGACTTGAACTATTGGAAAGCAACACCAATTCTTACAACACCCTTTGGAGGTGGTACATCCAACAAAGGCCCACCATCTGCTGTAACCATAACTACCTCAAATCGTATAACATCTAGTTCAATACATTTCCACAAATTAGAATCGCTGACTGCTCTCTATCCATTTGAAGTGCTAGAAGTTTCAAGTGAGAGACTTAGGTGAGAAGACCAAGTAGCCCACTTCATCTGACTCGCATCAACAGGTTGATATTCCCACAGAAGGAAGGAAGCTGGATCTCTGTCAAGGTTTAGCAATGGGAACTTAGTTGATGGTGACTGGCAGAAGCATAGGTCTTCCACATGCAGTATTGCACCCGAAAATGATGATTGGGGTTAGTATTCTTGGTTCCACTGTACCTTGTGATTTCATCAGTATCTAATGGAACCGAGAGATCAAACTCTTTAAGTGAAAATGTCAGGCTGTTGATTGAAGACTGGCAATATGGCACCACGATTGGGTACAACTCCATCAGCCAAGAATGAAGCAATTCTTAAGCACGATTGCTCCTGGAGTGTTACCTAAGAATGAAAATCACAGGTAATATTTAATTGAGTAGAAAAGGCCAAACAAATATGCTTCACTGTGATGTAAAGGCGACGAACCATGATAGACTGGCATGTGATGACTATTTTTGAAGCAAACTTCGGAGGTGATGGTGAAGGGGTGGTCTGAAGACAATAGAGGGAAAACAAAGGAACTCCAACAGCAAAGTCTAATAGTTGATTGCCAAATGGATATATAGGAGGGCAAAAAATTTGACCTGATAAAACCATCAAGATCAGAATCAAGCCCAAGTGGATATCTAATCTGATAGAAGAATTACAAATAATTTACTCACCGAAGTCAGGCATAGGTGGAGGTTCTTGTGAAATGGCTTGCATAGACGGTTGTATCAATGTGCATGGAGGGCGAGAAAAGGTGTCTCTGCAGTAACATGGATACATGAGGCCCGGCGAAGGTTCTTGAATCATTGTGATAGCTCAGTTAGATCCCAAATTGCCTTGTTTTAATTCAAATTAATTTTTGAACTATCCTGTTTTCAACATCATATTCACCTTGAGTAACCCAAGTAATACAGTCTGGTGCATAACCAGCATCTAGCCACAGTCAAGCACATCTTTCACTACATGTGGATTAAGCACAAGAAGAAATCATGAGAATTCCAAGTCGCCACCGCCACGAATTGGCAGAACCGTGGTGCACTACTGTGGTTAACTGAAATGGAAATAGGGTCAAACATTTTCCTAAATGATTTTGGTGGTTGAAATGTCCAACACAAATAATTGGACTAACTAGTTTGCTCTAGATTATATATTCTACAGGTGCTAAAAGTTCAACACAAACCAATAAAAAGGTCAAGTTAAGGTTCAAAAAGAAAGGAGCAAAAGAAACCGAAGAGAACCCTGGTCTGGCGCACCGGACTGTCCGGTGTGCCACCGGATAGTGTCTGGTGACCAGGGCCGTACTCCTTCAAACTTGCCACCTTCGGGAATTTGGAAAGCCGCTTCGCTATAATTCACCGGACTGTCCGGTGTGCCAGCGGTGCAACGGCTACCAAGCGCAACGATCAACTCCAACGGTCGCCTGCAAACGTGAACAGTGCGCGGACAGTTCGTGCAGAGTCAGAGCAGCGCCAAAAGGAGCACCGGACAATGAACAGTGCTTGTCCGGTGCCCCAAGATGTCAGAGCTCCAACGGTCGAAACCGTCAGAACCCTAACGGTTGGGTGACATGGCTGGCGCACCGGACAGTGTCAGGTGGCGCACCGGACTATCCGGTGCGCCCATCGACAGACAGCCTCCCCAACGGTTGAATTGGTGGTTGGGGCTATAAATACCCCCAACTACCACCACTCCAAGTATCCAAGTTTTTCAGACATCTCATTCAATACAAGAGCTAGTGCAATCAATACAGGACACAGTTCAAAAGAATCAAAGCCTCTCCAAGTCCAAAATACACTCCAAACAAATAGTGACTAGAGAGAGTGTTTTTGCTCGTGTTCTTTGAGCTCTTGTTCTTGGATCGCTTTCTTCTTCCTCTTTCTTGTTCTCAAGACACTTGTAATCAAAGCAAGAGACACCAAGTTGTGGTGGTCCTTGTGAGGGGTCTAAGTGACCCGTTTGATTAAGGAGAAAGCTCGCTTGGTCTAGGTGACCGTTTGAGAGAGGGAAAGGGTTGAAAGAGACCCATTCTTTGTGACCACCTCAATGGGGATTAGGTTCTTTGGAACCGAACCTCGGTAAAACAAATCACTGTGTCATCCGCTATATTTCTTTGGTTGATTTGTTTTCTCCTCTCTTTCGGACTCAGTTTTATTTCTAACGCTAACCCCGGCTTGTAGTTGTGTTTAAAGTTGTAAATTTCAGTTTTCGCCTATTCACCCCCCTCTAGGCGACTTTCAATTGGTATCAGAGCCCGGTACTTCATTAGAGTCTAACAACTCAAAGTGATGTCGGGAGGATTCGCCAAGAGGGAGATGGAAACGGCCACAAGCCACGGGAAGGCTCCATCAAAGGAGTCCGGCGCCAAAGGAAGGGAGGAATCACCTCCCCGCGTCAAGTCGCATCGGAGTGGCGACAAGAAGAAGAAAATGAAGAAAGTGGTCTACTACGAGACCGATTCTTTGTCGCCCTCCACCTCCGGCTCCGACGCTCCGTCCATCACTTCTAAGCGCCATGAGCGCAAGAAGTTTAGTAAGATGCCCCTACGCTATCCCCGCATTTCTAAACACACTCCTTTACTTTCCGTCCCATTAGGCAAACCACCGGTTTTTGACGGTGAAGATTATTGTATGTGAAGTGATAAAATGAGGCATCATCTAACCTCACTCCACGCTAGCATTTGGGACATTGTTGAGTTTGGAGCGCAGGTACCATCCGTAGGGGATGAAGGATATGGTTCGGATGAGGTCGCCCAAATCCGGCATTTTGACTCCCAAGCCACCACTATACTCCTCGCCTCTCTATGTCGAGAGGAGTATAACAAGGTGCAAGGGCTAAAAAGTGCCAAGGAGATTTGGGATTTGCTAAAGACCGCGCATGAAGGGGATGAGGTGACCAAGATCACCAAGTGGGAGACGATCGAGGGGGAGCTCGGATGATTCATCCTCAACCAAGGAGAGGAGCCACAAGCAATGTACAACCGGCTCAAGACCTTGGTCAACCAAGTGCGCAACCTCGGGAGCACCAAATGGGATGACCATGAAATGGTCAAGGTTATTCTAAGATCACTTGTTTTTCGTAATCCTACATAAGTTCAATTAATTCGTGGTGATCCTAGATATAAGCTAATGTCTCCCGAGGAGGTTATAGGAAAGTTTGTGAGCTTTGAGTTAATGATCAAAGGTTCCAAACAAATCGTCGAGCAAGGCGGCACCTCCACACCTGAGGTGCAACCCATCGCATTCAAAGCGACGGAAGAAAAGAAAGAAGAGTCTACATCAAGTAGGCTCCCCATTGACGCCTCCAAGCTCGACAACGAGGAAATGGCGCTCATCATCAAGAGCTTTCGCCAAATCCTCAAGCAAAGGAGGGGGAAGGATTACAAACCCCTCTCTAAGAAAGTGTGCTACAAATGTGGTAAGCCCGGTCATTTCATTGCTAATTGTCCTATGTCTAGTGATAGTGACAGGGGCGACGACAAGAGAGGGAAGAAGAAGTACTACAAGAAGAAGGGCGGCGATGCCCACGTGTGTCGGGAATGGAACTCCGACGAGAGCTCCACCGACTCCTCCTCCGTCGAGGATGCCGCCAACGTCGCCGTCAACAAGGGACTTCTCTTCCCCAACGTCGGCCACAAGTGCCTCATGGCAAAGGACGGCAAAAAGAAGAAGGTAAAATCTAGAGCCTCCACTAAATATACAACATCTTGTGATGAGGGTAGCTCTAGTGATGATGAAGATGATTTGCTTGCTCTTTTTGCCAACCTAAACATGCAACAAAAGGAAAAACTAAATGAATTGATAGGTGCTATTCATGAGAAGGATGAACTCTTGGATAGCCAAGAGGAATTCCTTATTAAGGAAAATAAAAGGCATGTTAAGGTAAAGAATGCTTATGCTCAGGAAGTAGAAAAGAATGAAAATTTGACTAAGGAGCTTAGCATTTGCCATGACACCATTTCCAACCTTAGGAATGAGAACGGTAGTTTATTTGCTAAGGTTGAAAAATCAAGTGTTTGTCATGATTCAATTGTCAATCTTAAAAATGATAATGCTAGTTTAATTGCTAAGATTGATAAATTGAATGAATCAATTTCTAGCCTTAAAATTGAAAATGCTAAATTAATTTCTAAGACTAAAGATTTAAATGTTTGCAATATCTCTATTTCCAATCTTAGAAATGAGAACGGCATTATGTATACTAAGATTGATGAATTAAAATCTTGCAAACCTTCTACATCTAGTGTTGATCATGTTTCTATTTGTACTAGATGTAGAGATATTAATGTTGATGCTATTCATGGTCACCTAGCTTTAATTAAAGAACAAAATGTTCACATAGCTCAACTTACTGCAAAAATTAATGAGCATGAGATAGAAAATGAAAATTTTAAATTTGCTAGGAGCATGCTCTATAATGGGAGACGCCCTGGCATTAAGGATGACATTGGTTTCCAACAGGGAAGCAATGTCAAAATTAATGCCCCTAAAAGATTGTCTAATTTTGTTAAGGGAAAAGCTCCCATGGCTCAGGATAACGAGGGTTACATTTTATATCCTGCTGGTTATCCTTGAAGGATTACGGGGAGGCTACACTAGCGCAAAACAAAATTTTCAACCCCATAATACCAAGAACTACTGCGGTTATAGGTCATGGAATTACCACTAGACGCGCAGAGCAGCGGAAGACGTCTCGATGTAGACGAACGCATCGAGCAGTGCCGTGCAGTCATCGGCGTCCTTCACGTCCTCGCATGGTTCGTCCTAGTGCTCCAGATGCAGCACCTCCGAGGTATCCACACGTACAGGGAGGAAGCGTCGCGTACTGAACTGCTAGGTTCGCGACGGCGGCTTGGCGAGGGCGAGAGGTGAGCGGCGGCTGCACGTTTGCTGGTGGCGAATTTGGTTAAACCTAATCGCGCCCCCGCCCCTCATTATATAGGCGTTATGGTGGGCTTCTGACACCGAGGCCCATCATTAACCCTAAAGCCCAGTCTAATTTCGGATCTAATCCGAGTTAGGCTTCCTTCCCCTTAAGTGTGTGACCCTATAGGTTCACGTACAAATAGACATGGCCCGATTACTCTTACTTGGCCCAATAATTGACAGCGGCCTCTAGCAAGACATGTCAACTCCTATGCGCACGTAAAGATCATATCAGACGAACCATTGCAACATTACGTACATGTTGTTCCCTTTGTCTCACGATATTTGGTCTGGCTCTAAGCTGACCTCTCTTTCTCGATACTGTGAATTGGAATCCTTTCAATGGTTAACTCTTAACCCTAGCACGGCCATGCATTTGTTGATCCAATTACTCGAGGGGCCCAGAGATATCTCTCTCACAAAGAGAGGGACAAATTCCATCTTGACTGACCATGCCTCACAGCATGCTTCCTGACAAACCCAAAACTACCTTTATAACTACCCAGTTATGGAATAGCGTTTGATAGTCCCTAAGTAAGTCAATTCACATCTTGAGAACATGCGACAATCTCAGGTCTAAGGATACAGTATTCATGTTGCAAAAAGAGAACTATATTACAATATCTCACGTTGGGTTGGTCCAGCCTCATGTCATACATGCGCCCACATTATTAGTTTAACATCTCCATGTTCATGACTTGTGAAATGTAGTCATCAACTAATACATGTGCTAGTCATCGACTCTGACTAGGGACATCATTTAGAATAACCATATAAGTAAAGAATCTCACAAACAATTCACATAATTGCTAATCAATACAAGGTGCCTTCCATGGATATTCAATTAAGCAATATATATATCATGGATACAAAGAAATATGCTCATCTCTATGATTATCTCTAGGGCATATTTCTAACAGTCTCCCACTTGCACTAGAGTTAATCTAGAAGATATCTAATACCCATAGATCTCATGTGTGCCTCATGCTTAGGTTGTGGAAGAGGTTTTGTCAAAGGATCAGCAACATTCAAATCCGTATGTATTTTGCATATCTTTATCTCACCCCGCCTAATGAATTCCCGTATGAGGTGAAACTTCCGTAGTACGTGTTTGTTTTTCTGGTGGTTCCTTGGCTCCTTAGCTTGCGCAATAGTCCCATTGTTGTCACAGTAGAGGTTCAATGGACTACAAGCATTAGGAAACACACCAAGCTCGATGAGGAACTTCCTTATCCAAACACCTTCCTTCGCAGATTCAGAAGCTGCAATGTACTCGACTTCTGTTGTAGAATCAGTCACAGTCTCCTGTTTGGAACTCTTCCAACTAACAGCACCACCATTTATTGTGAACACAAAACCTGATTGCGATTTTAACTCGTCTGGGTCAGTTTGGAAGCTAGCATCGGTGTAACCAGTTACAACGAGCTCCTCCTTACCCCCATATACCAGGAACATATCTTTAGTCCTTCTTAAGTACTTAAGAATGCCTTTTACCGCTGTCCAGTGATCCTCACCTGGATCAGCCTGGTACCTACTCGTAGCACTTATAGCGTATGAAACATCTGGGCGTGTACTTATCATGGCATACATGATTGATCCAATCGCTGAGGCGTATGGTACCTTACTCATGCGCTCCCGCTCATTAGCCATCGCAGGACATTGCATCTGGCTAAGGTGTTTACCATGTGACATAGGTATGAAACCTTTCTTGGACTGTTCCATGTTGAATCGTTTCAAAACCTTGTCAATGTACGTATCTTGACTTAATCCTATAAGCCTCTTCGACCTATCTCTATAGATCCTTATGCCCAAAATATATGTTGCTTCCCCTAAGTCCTTCATAGAAAAACTCTTTTTCAGTGAAGCCTTGACGGACTCCAGCATAGGAATGTCAATCCCAATCAATAATATGTCATCCACATACAAGATCAGAAATACAACAGCGCTCCCACTTTCCTTCTTGTAAACACAAGCTTCTTCTTCATTCTGATGAAAACCAAGCCCTTTGATCACTTCATCAAAACGAATGTTTCAACTCCGAGATGCTTGCTTCAACCCATAAATGGATTTCTGAAGTTTGCATATCTTTCCAGCATTGATTGGATCGACAAAACCCTCGGGCTGTATCATATACACGTCCTCATCTAGGTTTCCATTAAGGAAAGCTGTTTTGACATCCATCTGCCAAATCTCATAATCGAAATATGCGGCAATAGCTAGAATGATCCGAATAGATTTAAGCATTGCTACTGGTGAGAATGTCTCGTCATAGTCAACTCCTTGAACTTGTCGAAAACCCTTTGCAACAAGTCGAGCCTTATAGATGTGAACATTTCCATCCATGTCTTTCTTCTTCTTATAGATCCATTTGCATTCTATAGGTCTAACACCATCAGGCGGGTCAACCAAGTTCCAAACTTGATTTTCTCCCATGGAATCTATCTCGGATCTCATGGCGACATGCCATTTCTCGGAATCTGGGTCCATCATCGCTTCTGAATATGTTGCAAGTTCGTCGTTGTCTAACAACAACACTTCCCCATTGCCCAACAATAGCACTTCTCCTCGTGCCTTGCGAAGCCTTGCTGACCTTCGTGGTTGTGGTGGTGATTCTCTTGCCATAGATGTCTCAACTTGTTCTACTACATTAGCATCACTTGTTGAATCTTGTCCCACTGGCTCATCCTGAACTTCTTCAAGATACACCTTTTGTTTACTTTTCTCTCTTTTGAGAAACTCTTTCTCTAAGAACACACCGTTCCGGGCGACAAACACTTTGCCCTCTGACTGGTGGTAAAAGTAATATCCTAAAGTTTCCTTTGGATATCCCACGAACATGCACTTGTCCGATTTTGGAGTGAGTTTATCTGACTGAAGTCGCTTGACGTAAACCTCACAACCCCAAATCTTCAGAAAAGACAAACTGGGAGTCTTCCCAGTCCACATCTCATATGGTGTCTTAACTATGGACTTAGACGGTACCCTATTTAGTGTGAAAGCTGCTGTTTCTAGAGCGTATCCCCAAAACGACAAAGGTAGGTCCGACTGGCTCATCATTGATCGAACCATATCCAATAAAGTCCGATTATGTTGCTCAGACATGCCATTCCTCTGAGGCGTTCCAGGCAGTGTAAGCTGTGGAACAATTCCACAACTCTTTAGATGATTGCTAAACTCATGACTCAAATATTCACCTCCACGATCTGATCGCAGTGCTTTAATTTTCTTGCCACGCTGATTTTCTACTTCATTCTGAAACTCTTTGAACTTTTCTAAGGATTCAGACTTGTGTTTCATTAAGTAGACATACCCATATCTACTAAAATCATCAGTGAAGGTTATGAAGTATTGGAATCCTCCCCTAGCTGTCGTACTCATTGGTCCGCACACATCAGTATGTATGAGTTCCAATAAATCTAACGTCCTCTCCGGTAAACCCGTGAAGGGCGCCTTGGTCATCTTACCAAGTAAGCAAGCTTCATATGTCTCGTATGATTCAAAATCAAACGAAGTTAAAAGCCCATCAGAATGAAGCTTCTTCATGCGATTCTCACTTATATGACCCAAACGACAGTGCCACATGTAGGTAGGACTTAAATCATTAGGCCGAGGCCTTTTAGCACTAATATTACAGATAGGTGCATCATCAAGATTTAAAATGAATAACCCATTCATAATGGATGCAAAAGCCACAAACATGCCATTCTTAGAGATCACACAACCATTGTTTTCACTCGCAAATGAATAACCATCCTTCATCAAACATGAAGGAGACATAATGTTTCGACTCATACTAGGAACTAGATAACAATTATTTAACTCCAAAATAAATCCTGATGGAAGGTGGAGTTGCATCGTCCCAACGGTCAACGCAGCAACTCTTGCATTATTGCCTACCCGGAAATCAACTTCTCCTCTTTTCACGCTTCTACTTCTTATCATTCCCTGCATCGAATTGCAAATATGGGCAACCGATCCGGTATCAAATACCCAAGAATTAATATAAGAATCAGCAAGAAAAATTTCTGTAATGTGAATAGCAAGTGTACCTGCTGCGGCTGTACCCTTACCGTCGCGATCCTTAATAGAGGCCAAGTACTGCTTGCAATTCCTTTTCCAATGACCAAGTTCTTTGCAATAAAAGCACTCTGCATCTGCAGCTGGTCCAGCCTTGGGCTTTTGATTTGGCTTGGATACTGTATCCTTTGCCTTGCCCTTCTTCTTTTGAGATTTACCCTTCTTAAAGTTGGGTTTGTTTTGGACCGCCATCACATGGCCGCTGCTGCCAGCACTTTTCTTTATGTCCCCCTCTGCAGTTTTTAGCATGCCACATAGTTCATTGAGGCCCCTCTCCGCCCCATGCATATGGTAGTTCGTGATGAAGTTTCCATAGCTGGGCGGAAGAGATGCCAAAATGAAGTCAGTGGCCAACTCTTGGCTTATTGGGAAGCCTAGCTTCTCCAACCTCTGACTGTAACCAACCATTTTGATTACGTGTGGCCCAACTGCTGCGCCTTCTGCTAGCTTGCATTCCAGAAAGGCTTTGGACACATTGAACCTTTCAGTCCTAGCCTGAGTCTGGAACATATCCTTGAGCGCCACGATCATATCGTGCACCTCATGGTTTGTCTCAAACTGCATCTGCAGCTCAGGCTCCATGCAAGCAAGCATTAGGCAACTCACTTCAAGATTAGTATCCATTGCTTTCTTGTAAGCGGTTTTAGCTGCAGCAGTTGCATTTTCACCAGGATCCTCTAGTAGTGGGGTGTCTAGAACGTCTTCCTTTTTTTCAGCCCTGAGAACAATTCTCAGGTTACGGATCCAATCCGTATAGTTTGTTCCATTTAACTTATCCTTTTCAAGAATTGATCGCAAAGTAAATGTTGGTGTGCTAGGTGCCATTTATCTACAACAAAATAATGAAAAATACTAAGACAAAAATATCCATGACAGAGTAAATCATATTAAACATTTAATAGTCTACTCCCACTAAAATCAATATCCCTCGATTGATACTTAGTGATTCAGAACCCACAACTAACAAATCTACTAGTGAGCTTTAGCATCACCGCTAGAAGACAAGGTAGATCGGTAAGCAACTCCTTGCTAATCATATCATATATATGACTCCTGGTGTTGGGTGACATCTCTATGTCTCGGCTCCCAACCTTATGCCTCAAAGTCCTTAACCATTAAGCTGACTTTGTTTAAGTTAACCAACCCTTTCTGCAGTTTGTATCCGATACAAACCTATCTAGTCAAGGAAAACTGGTGGCACCCTAATTTCATAGACCCACCACCAATTGTACAATACTTATGATAGTGCAAGGTTTGGAGAGGCATTTAAGCTTAAACATTTATGAAGGATCGTCCTACTTATATCATCGCACGCAAGGACATATATGCAATATGAACAAGTAGAACATTAAGAATGGCATTCACACAACAGTTGTGATTCGGTATGGCTTGCTGTCACATGGTGATCCCCATCTCCAATAATCTGTCCATCACGATGATCTCCATCTCCATGATATAGGTATGCCATCCTTCAGGTGATGAGTCCTTCAAGACCTATCTAACGTATGCTGGTAAACAAGTTACATATACGCTTTGGATCATCACATGTTGACATGCAGGTCATTACATTAAATTTGGACAATACATATGGCTCCAGCCGTATTGCCAAGTCACGACACGCAGGTCATGAATAATTCATTAATATGCATCATATACACAATAGCCATACCGATCACAAGATGCCCTGCAAAAACAGGTTAGACAAACACGTTTCTATATGTTCGCCACTACAGCAGATAGCCACGGCAGTCCATGCATCGTATGTATGGAAATTCCACTGAAAATCTCATGCGGTTGATCAAATCAACCCAAATCCGAGACTTTCGACCCGAAGAAGATTACACTCATGACGTCGATCTGTTACGTCAATCTGCTGGTTGTGTGCGCAGTTAGCCCCGATGGTGATTCCAGCCGGTAGGGGCAAGTCGCGCACATAACAGAGAAGGACGAACTAATCTCTTCAGTCATATCCGATGCAATCTACTTCAACTCTTTATTACCAATTGATCTAATCAAACCGTGCATCAAGTAGATCCATCTCATGAACCTAGATCCAGACCTAAAACTACGCAGAACCTGCTCTGATACCACTGAAGGATTACGGGGAGGCTACACTAGCGCAAAACAAAATTTTCAAACCCATAATACCAAGAACTACTGCGGTTATAGGTCATGGAATTACCACTAGACGCGCAGAGCAGCGGAAGACGTCTCGATGTAGACGAACGCGTCGAGCAGTGCCGTGCAGTCGTCGGCGTCTTTCACGTCCTTGCACGGTTCGTCCTAGTGCTCCAGATGCAGCACCTTCGAGGTATCCACACGTACAGGGAGGAAGCGTCGCGTACCGAACTGCTAGGTTCGCGACGGCGGCTTGGCGAGGGCGAGAGGTGAGCGGCGGCTGCACGTTTGCTAGTGGCGAATTTGGTTAAACCTAACCGCGCCCCCGCCCCTCATTATATAGGCGTTATGGTGGGCTTCTGACACCGAGGCCCATCATTAACCCTAAAGCCCAGTCTAATTTCGGATCTAATCCGAGTTAGGCTTCCTTCCCCTTAAGTGTGTGACCCTATAGGTTCACGTACAAATAGACATGGCCCGAGTACTCTTACTTGGCCCAATAATTGACAGCGGCCTCTAGCAAGACATGTCAACTCCTATGCGCACGTAAAGATCATATCAGACGAACCATTGCAACATTACGTACATGTTGTTCCCTTTGTCTCACGATATTTGGTCTGGCTCTAAGCTGACCTCTCTTTCTCGATACTGTGAATTGGAATCCTTTCAATGGTTAACTCTTAACCCTAGCACGGCCATGCATTTGTTGATCCAATTACTCGAGGGGCCCAGAGATATCTCTCTCACAAAGAGAGGGACAAATTCCATCTTGACTGACCATGCCTCACAGCATGCTTCCTGACAAACCCAAAACTACCTTTATAACTACCCAGTTATGGAATAGCGTTTGATAGTCCCTAAGTAAGTCAATTCACATCTTGAGAACATGCGACAATCTCAGGTCTAAGGATACAGTATTCATGTTGCAAAAAGAGAACTATATTACAATATCTCACGTTGGGTCGGTCCAGCCTCATGTCATACATGCGCCCACATTATTAGTTTAACATCTCCATGTTCATGACTTGTGAAATGTAGTCATCAACTAATACATGTGCTAGTCATCGACTCTGACTAGGGACATCATTTAGAATAACCATATAAGTAAAGAATCTCACAAACAATTCACATAATTGCTAATCAATACAAGGTGCCTTCCATGGATATTCAATTAAGCAATATATATATCATGGATACAAAGAAATATGCTCATCTCTATGATTATCTCTAGGGCATATTTCTAACAGTCTCCCACTTGCACTAGAGTTAATCTAGAAGATATCTAATACCCATAGATCTCATGTGTGCCTCATGCTTAGGTTGTGGAAGAGGTTTTGTCAAAGGATCAGCAACATTCAAATCCGTATGTATTTTGCATATCTTTATCTCACCCCGCCTAATGAATTCCCGTATGAGGTGAAACTTCCGTAGTACGTGTTTGTTTTTCTGGTGGTTCCTTGGCTCCACCTGGATTTATTCGATCCGATTGCTTACATAAGCATCGGCGGGAGTAAGTATTGTCTTGTAATTGTGGATGATTATTCTCGCTTCACTTGGGTATTCTTTTTGCAGGAAAAATATCAAACCCAAGAGACCTTAAAGGGATTCTTGAGACGGACTCAAAATGAGTTCGGATTGAGAATCAAAAAGATAAGAAGCGACAACGGGACAGAGTTCAAGAACTCTCAAATAGAAGGCTTTCTTGAGGATGAGGGCATCAAGCATGAGTTCTCTTCTCCCTACACACCCCAACAAAATGGTGGTGGAGAGGAAGAATAGAACTCTATTGGACATGGCAAGGACCATGCTTGATGAGTACAAGACTCCGGACCGGTTTTGAGCTGAGGTGATTAACACCGCCTGCTACTCCATCAATCGGCTCTACCTTCACCGAATCCTCAAGAAGACATCGTATGAACTCCTCACCGGTAAAAATCCCAATGTTTCATATTTTAGAGTTTTTGGTAGCAAATGCTTTATTCTTGTTAAAAGAGGTAGACAATCTAAATTTGCTCCTAAGGCTGTAGAAGGCTTTTTACTTGGTTATGACTCAAACACAAGGGCATATAGAGTCTTCAACAAATCCACTGGATTAGTTGAGGTTTCTTGTGACATTGTGTTTGATGAGACCAATGGCTCTCAAGTAGAGCAAGTTGATCTTGATGAGCTAGATGATGAAGAGGCTCCGTGCGTCACGCTAAGGAACATGTCCATTGGGGATGTGTGTCCTAAGGAATCCGAAGAGCCTCCATAAGCACAAGATCAACCATCATCTTCCAACCAAGCATCTCCACCAACCCAAGATGAGGATCAGGCTCAAGAAAATGAAGAAGATAATCAAGAAGATAAGCCACCTCAAGAGGAGAGCAATGATCAAGGGGGAGATAACCATGACAAAGACAAGGAAGATGATCGAGAAGTACAGGGTCAAAGACTGCCACACCCAAGAGTCCAACAAGCGATTCAAAGAGATCACCCCGTGAACTCCATCCTCAGCGATATTCATAAGGGAGTAACAACTCGATCTCATGTCGCTCATTTTTGTGAACATTACTCCTTTGTGTCTTCCATTGAGCCATACAGGGTGGAAGATGCATTAAGAGATTCGGATTGGGTGTTGGCAATGCAAGAGGAGCTCAACAACTTCACGAGGAATGAGGTATGGCATCTTGTTCCACGTCCTAACCAAAATGTTGTAGGAACCAAGTGGGTATTCCGCAACAAGCAGGATGAGCATGGTGTGGTGACAAGGAACAAAGCTCGACTTGTGGCCAAGGGATATTCACAAGTCGAAGGTTTGGATTTCGGTGAAACCTATGCACCCATAGCTAGGCTTGAATCAATTCGTATATTACTTGCCTATGCTACTTACCATGGCTTCAAGCTTTATCAAATGGACGTGAAAAGTGCCTTCCTCAATGGACCAATCAAGGAAGAGGTCTATTTTGAGCAACCTCCCAGCTTTGAAGATAGTGAGTACCCTAACCATGTATATAAACTCTCAAAGGCGCTTTATGGGCTCAAGCAAGCCCCAAGAGCATGGTATGAATTCCTAAGAGATTTTCTTATCACTAATGGCTCAAAGTCGGCAAAGTCGGTCCTACTCTCTTTACTAAAACAATTGCAAATGATTTGTTTGTATGCCAAATTTATGTTGATGATATCATATTTGGGTCTACTAACAAATCTACTTGTGAAGAGTTTAGTAGGATAATGATTCAAAAATTTGAGATGTCTATGATGGGTGAGTTGAAGTACTTCTTAGGATTTCAAGTGAAGCAACTCCAAGAAGGCACCTTCATCAGCCAAACCAAGTACATTCAAGACATACTTACCAAGTTTGGAATGAAGGATGCCAAGCCCATCAAGACACCCATGGGAACAAATGGGCATCTCGACCTCAACACGGGAGGTAAATCTGTAGATCAAAAGGTATACCGGTCGATGATAGGATCTTTACTCTATTTATGTGCATCTCGACCAGATATTATGCTTTCCATATGTATGTGTGCAAGGTTCCAAGCCGATCCTAAGGAAGTTCACCTTAGGGCCGTGAAAAGAATCATGAGATATTTAGTTTATACACCTAAGTTTGGTCTTTGGTACCCCAAGGGATCCACCTTTGATTTAATAGGATATTTAGATGCCGATTAGGCAGGGTGTAAAATTGATAGGAAGAGCACATCAGGGACTTGTCAGTTTCTGGGGAGATCCCTGGTGTCTTGGGCTTCAAAGAAACAAAACTCAGTAGCTCTTTCTACCGCCGAAGCCGAGTATATTGCTGCAGGACATTGTTGTGCGCAATTACTTTGGATGAGGCAAACCCTCAGGGACTATGGATACAAATTGAGCAAAGTCCCTCTCCTATGTGATAATGAGAGTGCAATCCGCATGTCGGATAATCCCATTGAACACAGCCGCACTAAGCACATAGCCATTCAGTATCACTTTTTGAGGGATCACCAACAAAGGGGGGGATATCGAGGTTGCCTATGTTAGCACAAAAGAACAATTAGCCGATATCTTTACCAAACCATTAGATGAGAAAACCTTTACCAAACTTAGGAATAAGCTAAACATTCTTGATTCTCGGAACTTTGATTGATACTTTGCACACATAGCTCAATTATGTACCTTTGATCATATCTTCTTTATGTCTACGACTAATGTGTTTTCAAGTGTATTCCTATGCTAAGTCGTAGATTGAAAGGGAAATGGAGTCTTCGGTGAAGATAAGACTTCCACTCCACTCTAATTGGTATCATTTCCCCATCGCCATCACTCCGCATCACTCTCACTTTGGTATAATCTTTCACCCATATTTACTTGTACCAATGGGAGAGAAAGTAAAAGGGCTCTCAAACGTCTCCGTTTTTGGCGATTAATGCCAAAGGGGGAGAGAATATATCCCAAAGCAAAAGGACCGCACCACCACCAATTTCAAATTTTTTGAAATAAAGCTTTCAATTGGTATCCATACTTCAAATTGATATATTTAGAGAAGGATTTTTCAATTGGTAACTAAATCTTTTTCTTATTGGTAAAACCCTCTTGAACACTAAGAGGAGAATTTCATCCAGGGGGAGTTTCGTTTAAGTCAAAGGAAAAGCATTTGAAACAGGGGGAGAAAAATTTCAAATCTTGAAAATGCTTCTTGAAATCTTATTCATGCACCTTTGACTATTTGCAAAAAGACTTTGAAAAGATTTTCCAAAAAGAATTTGCAAAAACAAAACAAGTGGTGCAAATGTGGTCCAAAATGTTAAAAGAAAGAAAGCAATCCATACATATCTAGTTAAAGTATTAATTGGTTTAATTCCAAGCAACCTTTGCACTTACCTTATGCAAACTAGTTCAATTCTGCACTTATATGTTTGCTTTGGTTTGTGTTGGCATCAATCACCAAAAAGGGGGAGATTGAAAGGGATATAGGGTCAAACCTTTTCCTAAATAATTTTGGTGGTTGAAATGTCCAACACAAATAATTGGACTAACTAGTTTGCTCTAGATTATATATTCTACAGGTGCTAAAAGTTCAACACAAACCAATAAAAATGTCAAGTTAGGGTTCAAAAAGAAAGGAGCAAAAGAAACCGAAGAGAACCCTAGTCTGGTGCACCGGACTGTCCGGTGTGCCACCGGACAGTGTCCGGTGACCAGGGTCGTACTCCTTCAAACTTGCCACCTTTGAGAATTTGGAAAGTCGCTCCGCTATAATTCATCGGACTATCCGGTGTGCCACCGGACTGTCCGGTGTGCCAGCGGTGCAACGGCTACCAAGCGCAATGGTCAACTCCAACGGTCGCCTGCAAACGTGAACAGTGCACGAACAGTTCGCGCAGAGTCAGAGCAGCGCTAGAAGGCGCACGGACAGTGAACAGTGTCTGTCCGGTGCGGCACCGGACTGTCCAATGCCCCAAGATGTCAGATCTCCAACGGTCGAAACAGTCAGAACCCTAACGGTTGGGTGACGTGGCTGGCGCACCGGACTGTGTGGTGCGCCCATCGACAGACAGCCTCCCCAACGGTTGAATTGGTGGTTGGGGCTATAAATACCCCCCAACCACCACCACTCCAAGTATCCAAGTTTTTTAGACATCTCATTCAATACAAGAGCTAGTGCAATCAATACAAGACACAATTCAAAAGAATCAAAGCCTCTCCAAGTCCAAAATACACTCCAAACAAATAGTGACTAGAGAGAGTGTTTTTGCTCGTGTTCTTTGAGCTCTTGTTCTTGGATCGCTTTCTTCTTCCTCTTTCTTGTTCTCAAGACACTTGTAATCAAAGCAAGAGACACCAAGTTGTGGTGGTTCTTGTGAGGGGTCTAAGTGACCTGTTTGATTAAGGAGAAAGCTCACTCGGTCTAGGTGATCGTTTGAGAGAGGGAAAGGGTTGAAAGAGACCCGGTCTTTGTGACCACCTCAACGGGGATTAGGTTATTTGGAACCGAACCTCGGTAAAACAAATCACTGTGTCATCCGCTATATTTCTTTGGTTGATTTGTTTTCCCCTCTCTTTCGGACTCAGCTTTATTTCTAACGCTAACATCGGCTTGTAGTTGTGTTTAAAGTTGTAAATTTCAGTTTCCACCTATTCACCCCCCTCTAGGCGACTTTCATTAACGAAAGTATCAGTATCTGTGAACAGTGACAAAAGTATCAGTATTTGTATCTGTCACACTACAACTCAGGTTAACGATGATATATTCTTCATCGACTCTGACCCCGCCAACTACAGCTTAGGGAATCGTTGTTCTTATTTACATCTCTATCACACTCCTGCCAGCATTATTATAGTCGTCATATTTTTAATCAGTACGTACAATAAATAGATGATCAGATATTGAATAGAATGAAGAAGAGTTAGAATAATACCAGGAACTTAGAACATGAGACGATCAAATACTTTTGTCACTATTGACTTGTCACAGTTGTCAGGAAATAAACATAAATAGATTTACCCATGATGGTTTTTTTCCACATCTTGCTCTTCGTGATCAAGTGATCCTAGCATTTTTTAGCTGGATACCAGGAACTCAGAATATCAGACAATTAGACATTTCTGTCACTAAATATTTAGTCGTCTAGGTAGCAATATAACGAGATTTTACCCCAAGATGAAATTTTTCACGTTTGGTCTTCATGATCAAGTGATCCTGCCATTTTTTGGCTGCAGGTTTGTGTCCTGCAATGAAAAGTATTAGTTCAGTTTAAGGTTTGCTATTACAAATTATTGTTTTTCTTGAGTATTGAAGATCACAGTTACTCTAGGACGACAACAAACTGGCACTTATATATTATAATAAAATTGGTTTTTGATACATAGCAGCATAGCATACCCCGCATCACTGTAGAGGCCAAGCTTCAACCCTTTTGCAAGATGGGAAGGTTTTTGTCTATTTGCAACAAAGTTTCGTTGTGAAATAAAAATGCAACTTTATCAATAGTGAAAGACCTTCAATCCTAAAATGTAGTCTAGTCATCCTGTATGAGGAAAATAAAAGTAGAGTATTTTTTCTTGCACTTATGTTAACGCTGAAAATTATTGGGGTGGTTAGTGGTTAGAATAGTGCATCTGTAGGCAAACTTGATCTTCTAACCTGGTAGTCCCAGGCAGACTTTGCCCAACAATCATCTGAAAGAAGATATGAAAAACCTTTCATCTATGGATCATGATCTAGAACTATAATAACATACTCATAGCCCAATTTCGCCAAGCTAGTGTTGACCAGTGCATCGGTTGAATAAAAGGAGAATTGTTAGAGCTGAATTGAGGATCTCACTTGATTTCTCCAAACCAAATATGTATGCAACGATGGTGAGTTTGTGAATGAATACATTGATAGGTAAAGTTTATAAGTTTATAGCATAGCATCTCCTTTGCATTATTCTAATATACAACAACGTGATCACAGGCCAAGCAAGCACAAGCATGACAAGATAAGCAAAGTAAGTAATCAAACAAAACTGGTACAAATTTGTGGATAAAAAATGAGTGTATTTTTACATGTTTAAAGCAGAGAGCATACTATGAAAACTTTAAATCCTACAGCATTATGCAGAGCCAACGAGTAATTAGAGAAAACAAATAACGACCAATACACGGACATAGATCTCAACTGGATCTAAGCACCCCCATTACGAAACACAAGAACAATGTCTAAACATGTTAACCGAAGTCCTAGAAAAATGCCACAATTTATAAATATCTAAACTGAAGTGAAGTGCTAATCAGCACAGGGTAACCAATAAATAAATTCATTAAGATAGAAACAAGAAGACATAAGAATGCTTACCCTTGTGAAAACCCTAAGCATCAGAGGACATGTCTGCACACAAAAGAAAACATTATCAGTAAGTAGCCAACATTCATATTCCTCTAGGCTCAAAACTAACCAGGAACTTATGGGGATAGGGGTTTACACTTATATTCTTTAGTGAATCAAGAGTCCTGAGCCTACCAACTTGAGGTAGAAGAAGTATGAGAATTAAGAAGAGCCAAAGCTCTGATCAGAGGCACAACATGATCAAGTTCCTGCCACATCATTGAAAAAAAGGAATCAGGAGGGCACTAAAAAATTACTGAAAATTTGCAGGTTAAACCTGCAGAGTAAAACCACGAGAAGCAAATCCAGCAAAACAATTTCATTATATTATTTGTTCTGTTAATTTAAACATGCACCTAAACTATTATCGTTGGATATCAACTGTCGCAAGAATCCATATTGATCAAGATACATATTTACAAAAAAGTGTAATTTAGGATTTACCAAGCAGTCCAAAATTCCAAACCTAATCATAGCATTGAACCAAGATAATAACACGTGCATAGTAAAACATTTGGTAAGTGGATAGGTAACGATTGTATTGTTTGCTGAAAGTTGAACTAAAAATATTCCTTGGATGCTTACCTGTTGGACCAATTCACGACTCCAAGTAGCGAAAGGAACATCTGATTTATTGCTAATAACAAAGCTGAGATTTACAGAATAACATGAGGAGTCCATCAAAGAAAGCAAGGGCACCCTCACCTGCGAGAGAAGGAATCAGCTCCTCAGCTCCTGGCAGATCCGATCTCCGCTCCCACTACTTGATGACCAACCACCACACTACAAATGTGTTTTCTAGCTAGATGACACTTGTAACAGTCAAGAGTGAATATAAAGGACATTCAAGGCCATATCAGTCAAAAAAAAGATTATGTAAAATAATAACAATGTAGGCATATAGTTGTACTACAGGTCGCTAATTGAATGAAGATTGTTTCCAGATAAAAGAATTGTCAAACATACCTTTTTACAACATTAATATAGATCAAAATGGCCACAAAAAGATGTTATGCTAATTTTTAGACCCTGAGTCCTAGCCTCACCCCATAGGGCATAGGGTAACCAAGGTCGATGACCACTGTTATTACAGCTAGTTGGTCCCACTACTTGGTGACCAACCACCACACTACAAATGTGTTTTCTAGCTAGATGACACTTGTAACAGTCAAGAGTGAATATAAAGGACATTCAAGGCCATATCAGTCCAAAAAAAAGATTATGTAAAATAATAACAATGTAGGCATATAGTTGTACTACAGGTCACCAATTTAATGAAGATTGTACTACAGGTCGCCAAACCCTGTCGTCCACTAACAAGGTAATAAATCGGCGCCATAGATGTTGTAAGCTGCAATGGTAGTTATAAGTTTGTCAAGTTGATCATTTTTGTTTAATATTAGTCCATACCAGTCTGGGTATAAGCTAACCACAGTAGTCTTTTACTGTGGACTGACCATACAACGTTCAAAAGTTCAATCATTTGGTAAACGATGATTATAACCATAAGGCATAATGTTGTGTCCTTGTCTCCTTGATTGCTTTGTGTAAGTTGGTTAACAATATAAACAATGGTACAGGAAAAATGCTATGTTGGCAATTTCATGTGTGATCTCAGTCACAGAAAAAGATAGATATCTGTTGGGGACTTGTTCTCAAATGCTAAGAGTTAAGAACAAGGCAACATAGAAAGTGTTAAATGTTAAAGTCCTTCGTCCTTCGAAGCATTATCTCCCTTCGGATATAATGAATTCCGGACGAAGGTTATGAAGGACAAACCTTCATTAGCACAATAAATGATGAAGAAGGATTCATATGAAAGATATGAAAAATAACATAAACACTTTAAACATTATTATCAACTTATTTTTATTTTTGTTACTGTATCAATAATAACAAATTATAAATGTACCTTCAGCTCGAAGGAAAGCAAGGGTACAAGCGTGACGCAAAAGCGAATGCCAAGTCAGCGTGAACAGTACGGGAATACTGTTCACCTATTTATAGGCATGGGTCGCAGCCCATGCAAAATTACATCCAGGCCCTTTGCTTTTGACAATAACTCTATAGTAATCTATCTGGGTCTAGATAGTCTTTTCCTCTTTAAGTCGGTTTCCTCCTTTCTGCCATCATGCCGAAGCTCCCTTGCGCACAGCTTCGGCTCTGTTCCATCCTTCGTACAGTTTCCGTGCTTCTTCATACCATGGGTTCTTGTTCGAAGATCCCTGTCCACACATTATACTCCAGAGGCATTGTTAAATCATGTTTTTGAGGACCTTCGGAAGCCGAAGGCCCCCAACAGTAGCCCCTCGCAATATTAATTTGTTAGAATGGTAAATTTAGATTGCGACATGGACGAAGGCCTTAAGCCGAAGGTCCGAAAAAACATCTTCCCTTTGCTAGAATAGCAACAGTCATTGACAAGCGGGACCCTCCAGTTTTCAACGTACTAGGCGTATAAATAGGAGCTCACCACGAGTTCATTTGGCACGCTTTCTTGCCATCTGCTCTTGCTTACTCAATTTTTAGCTCTTGCACACCAACACTTGCTTGGCTTTTTTAAATTTTTAAGCTTCGGCTTTGAGAGCACTTTCTCAGCATTTTCGAAGATGTCTGAAGACAAGAAAGCTGTCGCTGAGTCGAAGCTGAGCCTTTCCGAGGAGATGAATCTCGGCTTTCTTGAATCAATAGCAAAGACAAATACAGAGAAGATTACTAAGGAGATTTTAGAGGGATTATCTGAAGACACTGGTGATAGTGATAGTTATGATGTGGAAAGTGGTGGTGAAGATTCCGAAGATCGACCCTGGCGACCAAGCCATGCAGTTTTTGGAAAATCAAGCATTAAACAAAGCCATCTTGTCAATATGAGGGGTAGATATTTTCGGGATTTATCTATTGTGAGGGCTGACGAAGGAGAGAAAACTTGTCCTACTCCCGAGGAAAATGAAGTCGTGATATTCCGAAGTTTCTTCAAGGTCGGACTTCGGTTTCCTTTGAGCAATTTCGTGGTAGAAGTTTTGAAGATATTTGAAATCTGCCTTCATCAAATTACTCCCGAAGCAATCATAAAGATGGGAATCTTCGTATGGGCCATGAAGAGCCAAGGTTTGGAGCCAAATGCAAAAAGTTTCTGCAGTATGCATGAGTTATTATATGAGACGAAACCCTAGGGTAAAAAGCAATATCATAACAATTTTGGCTGTTATAGCTTCGGTGCCCGCTCTGGGTCAAGCTGTCCTGTGCCAACTTTTCGGAAGAGATGGCCCGGGGACTGGATGAAGGAATGGTTCTATGTGAAAAATGACTTGAAGACGCGAGAAGATATTAAAGATATCATCATGCGCCCTATCTGGCAGCGCTTCGGCCTTCGGAAACCGAAGGTGGATATTGACGAAGCAGCCGAAGAATGCCAAAGGGCCTTCGGCGTGGTTTGCTCTTTCATCGGGACAAGGGATTTGATCCAGGAACACATTGCCTTCAGAGTATGGCCAGTTGTAGAAATATGGGAAATGCCAAAGGAAACCATCGGCAAACCTGACGAAGATGGACTAGTTAGGTTAAAATACACCTTCAGATATGGAGATAAGTTCGTCGAGCTAGATGATGACTGGCTGAAATGTATTGAGGCCACAAGCGATGAACTGCTTGGATCATACTCGAAGGCAGAAGATACTGCACTATCTGCGGCCTTTGGAGGCCGGAAGAAGAAAAGACTCAACCGAATATTTGATGCCATTGGGTTCGTCTATCCTGACTACCGTTACCCAATACGGGGTCAAAAAAGAAAAGATACAGCTTCTGTGAAGGAAGTTGCTTCAGCCGCTCCTAGTGAGCCAGCGCCGAAGAGGAAAAAGATGAAGGTTCTTACGCACCGGCCACGCTATATTGAGCCGGCCACAGTGCCTGAGTTTGTCGGTGAGACCTCTTCGGCCACCAAAGCCAAGGAGCCAACTCCCCTGCAGAATATTGAAGAGCCGGCCGTAATGCCGGAGATGGAAAAAATAGAAGAACCGAGGGCTGAAGAGACAAAGACATCGGAAATTTTAAGTCCTTCAGCAAGAGTTGAGGTGCCAATGCCAATGTCGAGGGCACAAAAAGACCTTTCAACAACTCCCAAGAGGAAAAGAATGGTTAACGTGCTAGATGTGCTGGAAACGATAAAATCTTCAAGCTCTACTTCGAAGATAGCTGTCAAAGCTCCAAAGACACAAATTGAGGCCGAAGCTGCCAAAAGTCAAGCGGAAACTGAAACTGGGCTTTCAGAGCCTACCAAGAGGGAATTCTTGGAAATTGAAAAAGAAACGGAAAAAGAATCTGCAGAAGAAATTTTATCTGAGAAAATCGTCACACCTATTCCTGAAGCATCTTCTAAAGCTTCTGACTATGTCTTACGTCATGCTTCGGGTAAAATCTGACCAAAAAAGAAAAAAGAGAAGCTCAGTTCTATGCACAAAAATTGAAATATCCAAAAGGGGCGCTGATATTCAACGGCAGCGGAGAAGAAGACTTCTTGTATTGTCTCCCTGACAGCAAGGAGATTTCTGTCTGTCGGGAGATGAGCAAGAGCTTCGGATTCCCAACATTAGAAGACGGGCTCTCGGTGTTGTCAAAAAACGAGCTGGTCGACAGCTTAGCGTACAATAGTTTAAAGGTGAAAAAATGAGATCTTTGTATTATTCCTTGAAACCAAAATTTTTCATTTGCTTAAACTTATTAACGCATTTTTTTCTTTTTGCAGGGCCTTATACTTAGCAATGCCCTCAGGGCACAAAACGATGCCGAAGATGAAGGGTGTACCATAGCCTTGAGCAACCTTCGTTCCGAAGTAATTGAACTAAGGAACGAAGGTCTCGAAAAAGATAAAATATTACATTCGTTGGTGAATAAAATAAAAGAAGACGAAGCTGCTTTCAAAGCTCAAGCTGAGGCTCAGAAGCGCGAAATTGAGGATCTTCGGAAACAGCTAGCCAGAGCTAAAGAAGAATGCACAGTTGAAGAAGCTAAACGAGAAATTAGTGAACAATGGGCAAATCATTTAGAGAAAAACGTTGAAGAGCTTCGTGCATCCAAGAAAAGGTGTTATGAAAAATCTATAGAATGTGTTAAGAAAATAAGAACCAACTTCGCCAGCGTTGGCGCGTTCTCAAGTGAAGAAAATTTCATAAGGGGTGATCCCGAGGGCCCAATTGGATGGATCAGCCACGAAGCTGAAGCTTTTGAAGAAGTTTTGAATGGCCGCGGAGACATATGTGTCTTCTCGGGTGCTAGGGGGATTGCCACTGTTTTGGAGAAAAAAGGCTGCGATCACGTGAAATCCTTGGCACAAACCGAAGCCGACTTATCTTCTGAAGACATAAAAGACCCTTCGGCCGAAGCAAGTTTGGTTGGTGGAAAATTTTTCACTGACATCTGGGAAAATGGTGGCCGGGAGATGGCTCAAGAAATTATACGGAAAAGCGAAAAAGGTATTCATGACGCTAGAAAAGTAGTAGAGGCCGCTGAGAAAAGTGCGGATCTCGAAGGGCGAATAGGTATTGACTACTAGTTTTTGGCTTTTTGTTGTAACTTTTTGATTTCGAACTTGTTTACACTTTGTAACACAGCCACACTTTCTCCTCCCTCAGAGCCCGCCGAGCCATTAGCGGACCCCAACGTAAAGGGGATGACGAAATTAGAAAAATGGCTGAAGCTATCATGGACAAAGTTGTTGATCAACTACTAAACGAAGCTGCAGAAGTAGTTCTAAGGGAAGATTAGATGTTATTGTAAAAACATTTGGAATGTAATATTTGTTGAACAATATGTGTAATATTTTGTAACTTTGAATGTAATATATAAGCTATTTATGGTTCAATTCTTTACGATGCATGAAACTTTACATACATACTGTTTTTGAGCCTTCGGCGAAAAAACACCTTCCCTTCTTTTCATGCTTCGTAAATAATATCCATATTTCATAAAAACATCCAATCTTCGTAAAATCAGTAACCAATAGATCTTTTCATTTCAGAGTTTGACGAAGGTATGCTTCTTCAATAATTATTTTTGTGCCTTGGCACTGTTTCTTCGAAACAATCTCCAAATATCAATATTGAACCCCCTTCTTGCGTCATTGATGCAATATGATGTATGATGTTATGCTATGCAAATGATGTGATGATGTGATGTTATGCAAAATGATATTTGCCGAAGATCGACGTTTATTTTTCACTACAAGCCTCCCTTAGGAGCTTCTTCGCCTTTACTTCAGCGGAATCAGCGTTTATTTTTCGCTGTAAGCCTCCCTTAGGAGCTTCTTAACCTTTTACTTCAGTGGAATCCGCATTTATTTTTCGCTGTAAGCCTCCCGTAGGAGCTTCTTCGCCTTTTACTTCAGCGGAATCAGCGTTTATTTTTCGCTGTAAGCTCTGCATTCCCTTCGGAACGACTTTTGAGCAGAAAACTTACGCTGCGCTCCATTAGGAACGACTTTTTGTTATTTCGGCCTTGTAACCATAAGTTCTTATGCTTCGGCAACTTTTTGGACTCCGTTATTCTGTGGAGAAGGTATATTTTTACTATGGCAAAAGCGAAGCTATTACAAGAAATTGAAAACGACAAAAAACACTTAGGCTTTCAATAATTGTTCCTTATTAAAAAGAAAATGATACTGAATGCAAAAACTGTTGCCGAGGTAGGATATTTGTTAGTAAATGTGCTTTGATTCTGGCACAGTACTATTGACTGTGCGAGCTTCGGACTCTTCTCTGAAGTCTCGTTGGTGTTGAGTATGCTGACTCCCTTCTGGCTGCTGGCCTCGTTGCATTGGTGGTGGAGGTGGAGGTTGTTGCCAAGATGCCTGAGGTTGGCTTGCCGAAGCAACAGAAGCTGCAGGGTGGTTGCCCACATACTCTGGAATATAAGGCGAGTGGTACGAAGCAGTATGCATAACTTGCTTCGACTGGCTCTGTTGGGCTGCAGCTTCTGCTATTTTCTTTTGTTTCTGGATGGTGACATGGCACATCCTGGTGGTGTGGCCCTTGTCCTCACCACAGAATAGGCAATAAATTTTCCTAGGCTGATCCCCAAACCTTCCTCCGAAGCCCCTGGCACCTCTGCCCCTTGGAGCTGGGGGCCGAGGATAGCTCTGCTGCTACCTCGAAGCCTAGGAGGAATATTGCGGCCTCTGCTGCTGGCTTCCCCTGTCATCATTCTTAGTGGAATGAATCGATCTGACATGTCTAGGATGAATTCTCCCTCCGAAGCCCCTGGCTATTTCGGAGAACCTGTAAGCTTCCTCCCTTCTCTGTCGAAAGTCATTGTCAGCGCGAATATATTCATCCATCTTCTGAAGCAGTTTCTCCAGAGTCTGAGGGGGCTTCCTGGCAAAGTACTAGGCTGAAGGTCCTGGCCGAAGCCCCTTAATCATGACCTCAATGACAATTTCATTGGGCACTGTTGGCGCTTGTGCCCTCAGGCGTAAGAACCTTCGGACATACGCCTGAAGATATTCTTCGTGATCTTGGGTGCACTGGAATAAAGGTTGAGCGGTGACCGGCTTCGTTTGAAACCCTTGGAAACTGGTAATCAGCATATCCTTCAGCTTCTGCCATGATGTGATTGTTCCTGGCCGAAGAGAGGAGTACCAGGTTTGTGCAACATTCTTGACAGCCATGACGAAACACTTCGTCATGACTGCAGTATTGCCACCATAGGAAGATATCGTTGCTTCGTAGCTCATCAGAAACTGCTTCGGATCTGAGTGTCCGTCGTACATGGGGAGTTGAGGTGGCTTGTAAGATGGAGGCCAAGGTGTAGCCTGCAGTTCTGCTGACAGAGGAGAAGCATCATCAAAAGCAAAATTTCCATGATGGAAATCCTCATACCAGTCATCCTCATTGAAGAAGCCCTCTTGATTAAGCTCTCTGTGCTGAGGCCATCGGTTCTGCTCATCTTGAGCAAGATGGCGAACTTCTTCAGAGGCTTCGTCTATCTGCCTTTGCAGGTCAGCTAGCCTAGCCATCTTTCCTTCTTCCTTTGCACCTGCTGATGGAGCATCTCCACATTTCTGATCTCTTGATCCAAGTCGTCCTCCTGAGGCGTTGGACTGGTGGCTTTCCTCTTCTGGCTTCGGGCCTCTCGAAGAGAGAGGGTCTCCTGGTTGAGGTCCAGCGGCTGCAGAGCGGCAGCCCCTGTTGCTGAAGCTTTCTTTGGCGGCATGACGAAGGACTATGCTTGCCGAAGATGTTCGAAACTCAAAAAGTGGAAGTGAGTTCACCGGAGGTGGGCGCCAATGTTGGTCTCTTGTTTTTGATTACTGAATCATAAAATAAGGCAACACAATTGTTAAACGTTAAAGTCCTTCGTCCTTCGAAGCATTATCTCCCTTCGGATATAATGAATTCCGAATGAAGGTTATGAAGGACAAACCTTCATTAGCACAATAAATGATGAAGAAGGATTCATATGAAAGATATGAAAAATAACATAAACACTTTAAACATTATTATCAACTTATTTTTATTTTCGTTACTGTATCAATAATAACAAATTATAAATGTACCTTCAACTCGAAGGAAAGCAAGGGTACAAGCGTGACGCGAAAGCGAATGCCAAGTCAGCGTGAACAGTACGGGAATACTGTTCACCTATTTATAGGCATGGGTCGCAGCCCATGCAAAATTACATCTAGGCCCTTTGCTTTTGACATTAACTCTATAGTAATCTATCTAGGTCTATATAGTCTTTTCCTCTTTAAGTCGATTTCCTCTTTTCTGCCATCATGCTGAAGCTCCCTTGCGCACAGCTTCGGCTCTGTTCCATCCTTCGTACTGTTTCCGTGCTTCTTCATACCGTGGGTTCTTGTTCAAAGATCCCTGTCCACACATTATACTCCAGAGGCATTGTTAAATCATGTTTTTGAAGACCTTCGGAAGCCAAAGGCCCCCAACAATATCATTATTGGCTTTAGTGTACCACATGTAGTAAAACTCATTTTTCTGTGAATAAAGTTTTGATATGTTTGTTTGCATGAACTGTTTAGATTTCATCCATTGAAACCGCAATAAGCATCTGATGTTATGTCGATCTGCCTGTTCTCTTGGGTTGCTTTTTGTTGGGGACTTGTTCTCAAATGCTAAGAGTTAAGAACAAGGCAACATAAAAAGTGTTAAATGTTAAAGTCCTTCGTCCTTCGAAGCATTATCTCCCTTCGGATATAATGAATCCCGGACGAAGGTTATGAAAGACAAGCCTTCATAAGCACAATAAATGATGGAGAAAGATTCATACACAAGATATGAAAAATAATATAAACACTTTAAACATTGTTATTAACTTATTTTTATTTATGTTACTGTATTAATAATAACAAATTATAAATGTACCTTCGGCTCGAAGGAAAGCAAGGGTACAAGAGTGACGCGAAAGCAAATGCCAAGTCAGCGTGAACAGTACGGGGATACTGTTAACCTATTTATAGGCACGAGACGCAGCCCATGTAAAATTACACCCATGCCCTTTATATTTGCTAATGACCCTATAGTAATCCATCAAGGTCTGAATAGCCTTTTCCTTTTTAAGTCGGTTCCCTTTTTTGCTGTCATGCCGAAGCTCTCCTGCACATAGCTTTCGCTCTGCGCCAACCTTCGTGTTCTTTGTGCCTCTTCATGTTGTAGTTCTGATCCAAATCCGAAGATACCTGTTCATGTATTATACTCCAGAGACATTGTTAAATCATGTTTTTGAGGACCTTCGGAAGCCGAAGGCCCCCAACAGTAGCCCCTCGCAATATTAATTTGTTAGAATGATAAATTCAGATTGCGATATGGACGAAGGCTTTAAGCCGAAGGTCCGAAAAAACACCTTCCCTTTGCTAGAATAGCAATAGTCAATGACAAGTGGGGCCCTGCCACTTGCAACGTATTGGGTGTATAAATAAGAACGCACCGCGAGCACATTTAGCACGCTTTCTTGTCGTCTGCTCTTGCCTTCCTAATTTTTAGCTCTTTGCACACCAACGCTTGCCTAGTTTTTTAAATTTTTAAGCTTCGTCTTTGAGAGCACTTTCTTAGCATTTTCGAAGATGTCTGAAGACAAGAAAGCTGTCGCTGAGTCGAAGCTAAGCCTTTCCGAAGAGATGAATCTCGGCTTCCTTGAATCAATAGCAAAGACAAACACAGAGAAGATTACTAAGGAGATTTTAGAGGGTCTATCTGAAGACACTGGTGATAGTGACAGTTATGATGTGGAAAGTGGCGGTGAAGATTCCGAAGATCGACCCTGGCGACCAAGCCATGCAGTTTTTGGAAAATCAAGCATTAAATAAAGCCATCTTGTCAATATGAGGGGTAGATATTTTCGGGATTTATCTATTGTGAGGGCTGACGAAGGAGAGAAAACTTGTCCGACTCCCGAGGAGAATGAAGTCGTGATATTTCAAAATTTCTTTAAGGCTGGGCTTCAGTTTCCTTTGAGCAGTTTCGTGGTAGAAGTTTTGAAGATATTTGAAATCTGCCTTCATCAAATTACTCCCGAAGCAATCATAAGGATGGGAATCTTCGTATGGGCCGTGAAGAGCCAAGGTTTGGAGCCAAATGCAAAAAGTTTCTGCAGTATGCATGAGTTATTGTATGAGACGAAACCATGGGGTAAGGAGCAATATCACAACAATTTTGGTTGTTATAGCTTCGGTGCCCGCTCTGGGTCAAGCTGTCCCGTGCCAACTTTTCGGAAGAGATGGCCTGGGGACTGGATGAAGGAATGGTTCTATGTGAAGAACGACTTGAAGACGCAAGAAGATATTAAAGATATCATTATGCGCCCTATCTGACAGCGTTTTGGCCTTCGGAAACCGAAGGTGGATATTGATGAAGCAGCCGAAGAATGCCGGAGAGCCTTCGGTGTAGTTTGTTCTTTCATCGGGACGAGGGATTTGATCCAGGAGCATATTGCCTTCAGAGTATGGCCACTTGTGGAAAAGTGGGAAATACCAAAGGAAACCATCAGCAAACCTGACGAAGGTGGACTAGTTAGACTAAAATATACCTTCAGATATGGAGATCAGTTTGTCGAGCCAGATGATGACTGGCTGAAATGTATTGAGGCCACAAGCGATGAACTGCTTGGACCATATTCGAAGGCAGAAGATACTGCACTGTCTGCAGCCTTCGGAGGCCGGAAGAAGAAAAGGTTCAATCGAGTATTTGATGCCATTGGGTTCGTCTATCCTAACTACCGTTACCCAACACGGGGTCAAAAAAGGAAAGATACAGCTTCTGTGAAGGAAGCTGCTTCAGCCGCTCTTAATGAGCCATCGCCGAAGAGGAAAAAGATGAAGGTTCTTACACACCGGCCATGCTATATTGAACCGGCCACAGTGCCCAAGTTTGTCGGTGAAACCTCTTCGGCCACTGAAGCCAAGGAGCCGACTCCCCTGTCGAATATTGAAGAGTCGGTCATAATGCCGGAAATGGAGCAAATAGAAGAACCGAAGGCTAAAGAAACAAGGACATCTGAAATTTTAAGTCCTTCAGCAAAAGTTGAAGTACCAAAAAGCCAAAAGGGTCCAGCAATGACCCCCAAAAGAAAAAGGATGGTTAATGTACTGGATGTATTGGAGACAATAAAGTCTTCAAGCACTACTCCGAAGAAAATTGCCGAAACTCCCGAAGTGCAAATCAAAGCCTTTGGTGCCAAAGCTTCAAAGCACCAAGCTGAGACTGAAGCTGGGCCTTCAGAGCCCGCCAAGGTGAAATCCTTGGAAACCAAAGAAACAGAAGCAGCAGAACAAATTTTGGCTGAAGAAACTGGCACTGCCGCACCCGAAGCATTTTCCGAAGCTTTCAATTATATTTTTCGACATGCTTCGGGGAAAGAGTTGACTGAAAAAGAAAAGCAAGAGGCTCAGTTCTATGCCCAAAAACTGAAATATCCAAAGGGGGCGTTGATATTCAACGGCAGCGGAGAAGAAGACTTCTTGTATTGTCTCCCTGACAGCAAGGAGATTTCTGTCTGTCGGGAGATGAGCAAGAGCTTTGGATTCCCAACATTAGAAGACGGGCTCTCGGTGTTGTCAAAAAACGAGCTGACCGACAGCTTGGCGTACAATAGCTTAAAGGTGAAAAAATGAGATCTTTGAATTATTCCTTGAAACCAAAATTTTTCGTTTGCCTGAACTTATTAACGCACTTTTTACAAGGCCTTATACTTAGCAATGCCCTCAGGGCACAAAAAGATACCGAAGACGAAGGGTGTACCATAGCCTTGAGCAACCTTCGTTCCGAAGTAATTGAACTAAGAAACGAAGGTCTCGAAAAAGATAAAATGTTACATTCGCTGGTGAATAGAATAAAAGAAGACGAAGCTGCTTTCAAAGCTCAAGCTGAGGCTCAGAAGCGCGAAATTGAGGACCTTCGGAAGCAGCTAGCCAGAGCTAAAGAAGAATGCACGGTTGAAGAAGCCAAACGAGAAATTAGTGAACAATGGGCAAATCATCTAGAGAAAACGTTGAAGAGCTTCGTGCATCCAAGAAAAGGTGTTATGAAAAATCTGTAGAATGTGTTAAGAAAATAAGAACCAGCTTCGCCAGCGTTGGCGCATTCTCAAGTGAAGAAAATTTCATAAGGGGCAACCTCGAAGGCCCAATTGGATGGATCAGCCACGAAGCTGAAGCTTTTGAAGAAGTTTTGAATAGCCACGGAGACATTTGTGCCTTCTCAGGTGCTAGGGGGATTGCCACTGTTTTGGAGAAAAAAGGCTGCAATCACGTGAAATTCTTGGCACAAACCAAAGCCGACTTGTCTTCTGAAGATATAAAAGACCCCTCGGCCGAAGCGAGCCTGGTCGGTGGAAAATTTTTCACCGACATCTAGGACAATGGTGGCCGGGAGATGGCCCAAGAAATTATACGAAAAAGCGAGAAAGGTATTCATGACGCTAGAAAAGTAGCAGAGGCCGCTGAGAAAAGTGTGGATCTCGAAGGGCAAATAGGTATTGACTAGTAGTTTTTGGCTCTTTGTTGTAATTTTTTGATTTCGAACTTGTTTACACTTTGTAACACAGCCGCACTTTCTCCTCCCTCAGAGCCTGCCGAGCCATCGGCGGTCCCCCACGCGAAGGGAGACGACGAAATTAGAAAAATGGTCGAAGCTATCATGGATAAAGTTGTTGATCAACTACTAAACGAAGCTGCAGAAGTAGTTCTAAGGGAAGATTAGATGTTATTGTAAAAATATTTGGAATGTAATATTTGTTGAACAACATGTGTAATATTTTGTAACTTTGAATGTAATATATAAGCTATTTATGGTTCAATTTTTTACGATGCATGAAACTTTACATACATACCGTTTTTTGAGCCTTCGGCGAAAAAAAACACCTTCCCTTCTTTTCATGCTTTGTAAATAATATCCGTATTTTCATAAAAATATTCAATCGTCGTAAAATCAGTAACTAATAGATCTTTTCATTTCGAAGCTTGACGAAGGTATGCTTCTTCGATAATTATTCTTGTGCCTTGGCACTGTTTGTTCGAAACAATCTTCGAATATCAACATTGAACCCCCTTCTTGCGTCATTGATGCAATATGATGTATGATGTTATGCTATGCAAATGATGTGATGATGTGATGTTATGCAAAATGATATTTGCCGAAGATCAACGTTTATTTTTCACTGTAATCCTCCTTTAGGAGCTTCTTCGCCTTTTACTTCAGCGGAATCAGCGTTTATTTTTCGATGTAAGCCTCCCTTAGGAGCTTCTTCGCCTTTTACTTTCAGCGGAATCAGCGTTTATTTTTCGCTGTAAGCCTCCCTTAGGAGCTTCTTCGCCTTTTACTTTCAGCGGAATCAGCGTTTATTTTTCGCTGTAAGCTCTACATTCCCTTCGGAACGACTTTTGAGCAGAAAACTTACGCTGCGCTCCCTTAGGAACGACTTTTTGTTATTTCGGAGATTCTCCTTGTAGCCATAAATTCTTATGCTTTGGCAACTCCGTTATTCCGTGAAGAAGGTATATTTTTACTGTGGCAAAAACGAAGCTATTACAAGAAATTGAAAACGACAAAAAGCACTTAGGCTTTCAATAATTGTTCCTTATTAAAAAGAAAATTATACTGAATGTAAAAACTGCTGCCGAGGTAGGATATTTGTTAGTAAATATGCTTCGATTCTGGCACAGTACTATTGATTGTGCGAGCTTCGGACTCTTCTCTGAAGTCCCGTTGGAGGTGGGTATGCTGACTCCCTTCTGGTTGCTGGCCTCGTTGCATTGGTGGTGGAGGTGGAGGCTGTTGCCAAGATGCCTGAGGTTGGCTTGCCGAAGCAACAGAAGCTGCAGGGTGGTTGCCTAAATACTCTGGAATGTAAGGCGAATGGTACGAAGCAGTGTGCATAACTTGCTTCGGCTGGCTCTGTTGGGCTGCAGCTTCTGCTATCTTTTTTTGTTTCTGGATGGTAACATGGCACATCCTGGTGGTATGGCCCTTGTCCTCACCACAGAATAGGCAATAAATCTTCTTAGGCTGATCCCCAAATCTTTCTCCGAAGCCCCTGGCACCTCTGCCACTTGGAGCTGGAGGCCGAGGATAGCTCTGCTGCTGCCCCGAAGCCTGGGAGGAATATTGCGGCCTCTGCTGCTGGCTTCCCCTGTCATCACTCTGAGTGTTATGAATCGATCTGACATGTCTAGGATGAATTCTTTCTCCGAAGCCCCTGGCTATTTTGGAGAACCTGTAAGCTTCCTCCCTTCTCTGTCAAAAGTCATTGTCAGCGCGGATGTATTCATCCATCTTCTGAAGCAGTTTTTCCAGTGTCTGACGGGGCTTCCTGGCAAAGTATTGGGCTGAAGGTCCCGGCCGGAGCCCCTTAATCATGGCCTCAATGACAATTTCATTGGGCACTGTTGGCGCTTGTGCCCTCAGGCGTAAGAACCTTCGGACATACGCCTGAAGATATTCTTTGTGATCTTGGGTGCACTGGAACAAAGCTTGAGCGGTGACTGGCTTCGTTTGAAACCCTTGGAAACTGATGATCAGCATATCCTTCAGCTTCTGCCATGATGTGATTGTTCCTGGCCAAAGGGAGGAGTACCAGGTTTGTGTAACATTCTTGACGGTCATGACGAAAGACTTCGCCATAACTGCAGTGTTGCCGCCATAGGAAGATATTGTTGCTTCGTAGCTCATCAGAAACTGCTTCGGATCTGAATGTCCGTCGTACATGGGGAGTTGAGGTGGCTTGTAAGACGGAGGCCAAGGTGTAGCCTGCAGTTCTGCTGAAAGAGGAGAAGCATCATCAAAAGCAAAATTTCCATGATGGAAATCCCCATACCAGTCATCCTCGTTGAAAAAGCCCTCTTGATGAAGCTCTCTGTGCTGAGGCCTTCGGTTCTGCTCATCTTGAGCAAGATGGCGAACTTCTTCAGAGGCTTCGTCTATCTACCTTTGCAGGTCAGCTAGCCTAGCCATCTTTTCCTTCTTCCTTTGCACCTGCTGATGGAGCATCTCCATATTTCTGATCTCTTGATCCAAGTCGTCCTCCTGAGGCGTTGGTCTGGCGGCCTTCCTCTTCTGGCTTTGGGCCTCCCGAAGAGAGAGGGTCTCCTGGTTGGGATCCAGCGGCTGCAGAGCGGCAGCCCCTGTTGCTGAAGCTTTCTTTGGCGGCATGACGAAGTTCTATGCTTGCCGAAGGTGTTCGAAACTCAAAAAGTGGAAGTGAGTTCACCGGAGGTGGGCGCCAATGTTGGGGACTTGTTCTCAAATGCTAAGAGTTAAGAACAAGGCAACATAAAAAGTGTTAAATGTTAAAGTCATTCGTCCTTCGAAGCATTATCTCCCTTTGGATATAATGAATCCTGGACGAAGGTTATGAAAGACAAGCCTTCATAAGCACAATAAATGATGGAGAAAGATTCATACACAAGATATGAAAAATAATATAAACACTTTAAACATTGTTATTAACTTATTTTTATTTGTGTTACTGTATTAACAATAACAAATTATAAATGTACCTTCGGCTCGAAGGAAAGCAAGGGTACAAGAGTGACACGAAAGCAAATGCCAAGTCAGCGTGAACAGTACGGGGATACTGTTCACCTATTTATAGGCACGGGACGCAGCCCATGTAAAATTACACCCATGCCCTTTATATTTGCTAATGACCCTATAGTAATCCATCGAGGTCTGAATAGCCTTTTCCTTTTTAAGTCGGTTCCCTTTTCTGTTGTCATGCCGAAGCTCTCCTGCACATAGCTTCGGCTCTGCGCCAACCTTCGTGTTCTTTGTGCCTCTTCATGTTGTAGTTCTGATCCAAATCCGAAGATACCTGTTCATGTATTATACTCCAAAGACATTGTTAAATCATGTTTTTGAGGACCTTCGGAAGCCGAAGGCCCCCAACACTTTTCGTATTATATATGGATTTCTGATCACAAACAATCCCAAACCTTCTGCAGAAAATCTTTAGGTCGGAAGAGGAAAAAGGAAGAGCTGTGAAATTGAACAAGGAACGTCGTCTAGCCCAGGTAATGCTAATGCAAAATGCCCTCTTCATGTGAAGAACTCTCCTTAACGTCACCCTATTTTTCTTCAGCATCAAACAGTAATAATTAAAAGAATTTCAGACAAAATAAGAATCCTGCCTGGAGCTCTAAAACTGTAGTCAAAATAATGCTATTACACAAACAATGTTTTGATGATTTCAGGTAAGGAAGAATGTTGTCAAGTTGGACGACTAACAAGGTCACAAGGGTGGGAAGGCAACAGCCATTCCGAGTTCTACAGATTGCTTATTCAAATTCAAATCAAGAAATGGGATTCCATGGTTGGGGCAATTTAGCATATACGAACTCTATATGGTTTTACAATATTTTTTGAAAGAGTCTAAACTTCCTAAAACAGATATGGTTTGAACTAAGGACATATATGGATTGAATTGAACAACTCCCTCAATTCTAAACAACTCTCGTTGCTAAGTTTTGAAAAATAGTAATATTCCTTCATGTTCTCATTAGCTATTTGTTCTCCTTATTAATCAGTTGAATTTATTAAAGCGGTTTCTAGGGAAAGGCTTTCTGAAGCATGCTCAGGTTAGTATCTTCTAAAAGGTTATTTATATTTATAAACCGTGTATTTAGTAAATGGTATGAAAAATTTTGAATTCCTCTATATAGGAGAATGGACTTCTTCAAGATATATTTGACATTAAGGTTGACAAAATCCAAACCCTGTCGTCCACTAACAAGGAGAACAAATTTTATGGTACCACTTTTTGTGTCACTAACTGACTAAAGAGAACAAAAATACTTATGGCCTTGATATGCACTAAAAGTAACATCACAGGGTATGTGGTCGACATCTGTCGGAGAGGAAATCTCCGGCCGGGTGGCGGAATGCACCCGCCCTAAATCCTAAGATGAGGAGGGGCCTAAGCGTTTTGCCTATTAGTTGGAAACGGGAAGAACACAAGAACACAAGGATTTAGAGTGGTTCGGGCCGCCAGAGCGTAATACCCTACTCCACTGTGTGATGTATTGAGCTTGAGAGCTTGTATGAACTTGTGAGTCTAAGAGTCTAAGTGTGTCTGCCTTTTAATGTTGTGTGCCTCCCCTTTTATAGCTCAAGGGGGCACGTACAAGGGTGCTGAGCCCCGACATGCGGGCCCAGGAACATAACAAATGTAATACTTGGAGCAACTAATGCTAGTCGCCAGTGCTATCTCCTTGCGCCCTGATATCCGCGGTCTGCGTAGCATTGGCGTGCAGCGGAAGCTTCCCTGGCAACGTACGAGTGATGATGAGCATAGTGTATGCCGCAGCATGGGCGTACTGCCTGCCACCGGAATGGACAGGCACGCCGCCTGCAGGATGACCTGGTCGCCGCCCGTCAGCAGAGTGGACAGGGCTCATTTAATGCTGAGGCGGCACATCGCCTGCCAGTGGAGTGGACAGGGCTCATTTAATGCTGAGGCGGCACATCGTCTGCCAGTGGAGTGGACAGGCGGCGCGGCTTATCCGCAATTAATGCAGAGGCCGCGCGGCCCATAGGCCTTACGTCAGGCTCCGCCCATAGGCTTATGAAAGTCGCCTAGAGGGGGGGTAAATAGGGCGAATCTGAAATTTATAAACTTAAGCACAACTACAAGCCGGGTTAGCGTTAGAAATATAAACGAGTCTGAGAGAGAGGGTGCAAAACAAATCGCGGGCAAATAAAGAGTGAGACACGATGATTTGTTTTACCGAGGTTCAGTTCTTGCAAACCTACTCCCCGTTGAGGTGGTCACGAAGACCGGGTATCTTTCAACCCTTTCCCTCTCTCAAACGGTCACTTAGACCGAGTGAGCTTCTCTTCTCAATCAAACGGAACACAAAGTTCCCTCAAGGATCACCACACAATTGGTGTCTCTTGCCTTGATTACAATTGAGTTTGATCACAAGAAGAATGAGAAAGAAAAGAAGCAATCCAAGCGCAAGAGCTCAAATGAACACAAATATCACTCTCTCACTAGTCACAATTGATTGGAGTTGTCTTTGGACTTGGGAGAGGATTTGATCTCTTTGGAGTGTTTAGAATTGAATGTTATAGCTCTTGTAATGTGTTGAAGGTGGAAAACTTGGATGCCATTGAATGTGGGGTGGTTGGGGTATTTATAGCCCCAACCACCAAAATGTGGTCGTTGGAATGCTGCTGTCGCATGGCGCACCGGACAGTCCGGTGCGCCACCGGACACTGTCTGGTGCGCCAGCCACGTCAGCCAGTCGTTGGGGTTCGACCGTTGGAGCTCTGACTGGTGGGGCTGTCCGGTGGTGCATCGGACAGGTCCTGTAGACTGTCTGGTGCGCCAACTGCGCGTGCTCTGTCCTTTGCGCGCGCAGGCGCGCATTAAATGCGTTGCAGTCGACCGTTGCGCGCGAAGTAGCCATTGCTCCGCTGGCACACCGGACAGTCCGGTGATTCACCGGACAGTCCGGTGAATTATAGCGGAGCGCCCTCTGATTTTCCCGAAGGTAGCGAGTTCAGCGTTGAGTTCCCTGGTGCACCGGACACTGTCCGGTGCGCCAGACCAGGGTGCCTTTTGGGATGTCTTTTGCTCTTTTTGTTTGAACCCTTTCTTGGTCTTTTTATTGGCTTATTGTGAACCTTTGGCACCTGTAAAACTTATAGACTAGAGCAAACTAGTTAGTCCAATTATTTGTGTTGGACAATTCAACCACCAAAACCAATTAGGAAAAAGGTGTAAGCCTAATTCCCTTTCAATCTCCCCCTTTTTGGTGATTGATGCCAACACAAACCAAAGCAAATATAGAAGTGCATAATTGAACTAGTTTGCAGAATGTAAGTGCAAAGGTTACTTAGAATTGAACAAATAAATTCTCATAGGATATGCATGGATTGTTTATTTATATTTTTAACATTTTGGACCATGCTTGCACCACATGTTTTGTTTTTGCAAATCCTTTTGTAAAATCTTTTCAAAGTCCTTTTGCAAATAGTCAAAGGTAAATGAATAAGATTTCGAGAAGCATTTTCAAGATTTGAAATTTTCTCCCCTGTTTCAAATGCTTTTCCTTTGACTAAATAAAACTCCCCCTTAATAAAATCCTCCTCTTAGTGTTCAAGAGGGTTTTAGATATTAGTTTTGAAGAGGGTGAACCAATTTGAAATTCTATCAAAAATAAGATACCAATTGAAAAATTCATCATTTCAAAACCTTTTCTTAATTCAAATTTTAAAAAAAATGGTGGTGGTGCGGTCCTTTTGCTTTGGGCGAATACTTTCTCCCCCTTTGGCATGAATCGCCAAAAACGGATACTTTGAGTGAAATATAAGCCCTTTTTAACTACTTTCTCCCCCTTTGGTAAATAACATATGAGCGAAGATTGTACCAAAGACGAAGAGTTGCTCGGAGCGACGGCGAAGGATGAGTAATTTGATGGAGTTGAGTGGAAGCCTTTGTCTTCGTTGAAGACTCCAATTCCCTTTCAATCTATGACTTGGTTTGAAATACACTTGAAAACACATTAGTCATAGCATATAAAAGAGACATGATCAAAGGTATATTTATGAGCTATGTGTGCAAAACATCAAAAGAAATTCCGAGAATCAAGAATATTTAGCTCATGCCTAAGTTTGTTAAAAGTTTGTTCATCTAATGGCTTGGTAAAGATATCGGCTAATTGTTCTTTAGTGTTGATATAAGCAATCTCGATATCCCCCTTTTGTTGGTGATCTCTTAGAAAATGATACCGAATGGCTATGTGCTTAGTGCGGCTATGCTCAATGGGATTATCCGCCATGCGGATTGCACTCTCATTATCACATAGAAGAGGAACTTTGGTTAATTTGTAACCATAGTCCCTAAGGGTTTGCCTCATCCAAAGCAAATGCGCGCAACAATGGCCTGCGGCAATATACTCGGCTTCGGCGGTAGAAAGAGCTACAGAATTTTGCTTCTTTAAAAGCCCAAGACACCAGAGACCTTCCCAAGAACTGGCAAGTCCCCGATGTGCTCATTCTATTAATTTTACACCCCGCCCAATCGACATCCGAATAACCAATTAAATCAAATGTGGATCCCCTAGGATACCAAAGCCCAAACTTAGGAGTATGAACTAAATATCTCAAGATTCGTTTACGGCCGTAAGGTGAGCTTCCTTAGGGTCGGCTTGGAATCTTGCACACATGCATACGGAAAGCATAATGTCCGGTCGAGATGCACATAAATAGAGTAAAGAACCTATCATCGACCGGTATACCTTTTGATCGATGGATTTACCTCCCGTGTCGAGGTCGAGATGCCCACTGGTTCCCATGGGTGTCTTGATGGGCTTGGCATCCTTCATCCCAAACTTGTTTAGAATGTCTTGAATATACTTTGTTTGGCTAATGAAGGTGTCCTCTTGGAGTTGCTTCACTTGAAATCCTAAGAAGTACTTCAACTCCCCCATCATTGACATCTCGAATTTTTGTGTCATGATCCTACTAAATTCCTCACATGTAGATTCATTAGTAGACCCAAATATAATATCATCAACATAAATTTGGCATACAAACAAATCATTGTCAAGAGTTTTAGTGAAAAGAGTAGGATCGGCCTTTCCGACTTTGAAACCATTAGTGATAAGAAAATCTCTTAGGCATTCATACCATGCTCTTGGGGCTTGCTTGAGCCCATAAAGCGCCTTAGAGAGTTTATACACATGGTTAGGATACTCACTATCTTCAAAGCCGGGAGATTGCTCAATATAGACCTCTTCCTTGATTGGTCCGTTGAGGAAGGCACTTTTCACGTCGATTTGATAAAGCTTGAAGCCATGGTAAGTAGCATAGGCAAGTAAAATGTGAATTGATTCTAGCCTAGCTACGGGTGCATAGGTTTCACCGAAATCCAAACCTTCGACTTGTGAGTATCCTTTGGCTACAAGTCGACCTTTGTTCCTTGTCACCACACCATGCTCATCTTGCTTGTTGCGGAAGACCCACTTGGTTTCTACAACATTTTGGTTAGGACGTGGAACTAAATGCCATACCTCGTTCCTAGTGAAATTGTTGAGCTCCTCTTGCATCGCCACCACCCAATCCGAATCTTGAAGTGCTTCCTCTATCCTGTGTGGCTCAATAGAGGAAACAAAAGAGTAGTGTTCACAAAAATGAGCAACACGAGATCGAGTAGTTACCCCCTTTTGAATATCGCCGAGGATGGTGTTCACGGGTGATCTCGTTGGATTGCTTGGTGGACTCTTGGGTGTGGCGGTCTTGGAACTTGTTCATCTTCCTCATCTTGATCATGGGCATCTCCCCCTTGATTATTGCTCTCCTCTCGAGGTGGCTCAACTTCTTGATATTCTCCTTCATCATTTTGAGCCTTATCCTCATCTTGAGTTGGTGGAGATGCTTGTGTGGAGGAAGATGGTTGATCTTGTGCATTTGGAGGCTCTTCGGATTCCTTAGGACACACATCCCCAATGGACATGTTCCTTAGTGCGACGCATGGAGCCTCTTCATCACCTATCTCATCAAGATCAACTTGCTCTACTTGAGAGCCATTAGTCTCATCAAACACAATGTCACAAGAGACTTCAACTAATCCAGAGGACTTGTTAAAGAATCTATATGCCCTTGTGTTTGAATCATAACCTAGTAAAAAGCCTTCTACAGCCTTAGGAGCAAATTTAGATTTTCTACCTCTTTTAACAAGAATAAAGCATTTGCTACCAAAGACTCTAAAATATGAAACATTGGGCTTTTTACCGGTTAGGAGTTCATATGATGTCTTCTTGAGGATTCGGTGCAGATATAACCGGTTGATGGCGTAGCAAGCGGTGTTGACCGCCTCGGCCCAAAACCGATCTGAAGTCTTGTACTCATCAAGCATGGTTCTTGCCATGTCCAATAGAGTTTGATTCTTCCTCTCCACTACACCATTTTGTTGTGGGGTGTAGGGAGAAGAGAACTCATGCTTGATGCCCTCCTCCTCAAGGAAGCCTTCAATTTGAGAGTTCTTGAACTCCGTCCCGTTGTCGCTTCTAATTTTCTTGATCCTTAAGCCGAACTCGTTTTGAGCCCGTCTCAAGAATCCCTTTAAGGTCTCTTGGGTATGAGATTTTTCCTGCAAAAAGAATACCCAATTGAAGCGAGAATAGTCATCCACAATAACTAGACAGTACTTACTCCCGCCGATGCTTATGCAAGCAATCGGGCCGAATAGATCCATGTGTAGGAGCTCGAGTGGCCTGTCAGTCGTCATGATATTCTTGTGTGGATGATGAACACCAACTTGCTTGTGTGCCTGACATGCGCTACAAATCCTGTCTTTCTCAAAATGAACATCTGTTAGTCCCAAAATGTGTTCTCCCTTTAGAAGCTTGTGAAGATTCTTCATTCCAACATGTGCTAGTCGGCGATGCCAGAGCCAACCCATGTTAGTCTTAGCAATTAAGCAAGTGTCGAGTTCAGCTCTATCAAAATCTACTAAGTATAGCTGTCCCTCTAACACTCCCTTAAACGCTATTGAATCATCACTTCTTCTAAAGACAGTAACACCTGTATCCGTAAAAAGACAGTTGTAACCCATTTTACACAATTGCGAAACTGAAAGCAAGTTGTAATCTAAAGAATCTACAAGAAAAACATTAGAAATGGAGTGGTCAGGAGATATAGCAATTTTACCCTATCCTTTGACCAAACCTTGATTTCCATCCCCGAATGTGATAGCTCGTTGGGGATCTTGGTTTTTCTCATAGGAGGAGAACATCTTCTTCTCCCCTGTCATATGGTTTGTGCACCCGCTATCAATGATCCAACTTGAGCCCCCGGATGCATAAACCTACAAAACAAGTTTAGTTCTTGATTTTAGGTACCCAAATGGTTTTGGGTCCTTTGACATTAGATACAAGAACTTTGGGTACCCAAACACAAGTCTTTGACTCCTTGTGTTTGCCCCCAACATACTTGGCAACTACCTTGCCGGATTTGTTAGTTAAAACATAAGATGCATCAAAAGTTTTAAATGAAATTTTAGAATCATTTGATGCAATAGGAGTTTTCTTAGGCAATTTTGCACGGGTTGATTGCCTAGAGCTACATGTCTCACCCTAATACATAAAAGCATGATTAGGGCCAGAGTGAGACTTCCTAGAATGAATTCTCCTAATTTTGCTCTCGGGATAACCGGCAGGGTACAAATTGTAACCCTCGTTATCCTAAGACATGGGAGCCTTGCCCTTTACAAAGTTAGACAATCTCTTAGGAGGGGCATTAAGTTTGACATTGTCCCCCTTTTGGAAGCCAATGTCATCCTTGATGCCAGGGCGTCTCCCACTATAGAGCATGCTTCTAGCAAATTTAAATTTTTCATTTTCTAAGTCATGCTCGGCAATTTTAGCATCTAATTTTTCTATATGATCATTTTGTTGTTTAATTAAAGCCATATGATCATGAATAGCATCAATGTTAACATCTCTACATCTAGTACAAATGGAAACATGCTCAATGGTAGATGTAGAGGGTTTGCAAGAATTAAGTTCAACAATCTTAGCACGCAAAATATCATTGTTATCTCTAAGATCGGTAATGGAAGCATTGCAAACATCTAATTCTTTAGCCTTAGCAATTAATTTTTCATTTTCAATCCTAAGGCTAGCAAGAGAGACATTCAATTCTTCAATCTCAGCGAGTAAGCTAACATTATCATCTTTAAGATTGGGAATTGAAACATCACAAGCATTTGAATCAACCTTAGCAATTAAACTAGCATTTTCATTTCTAAGGTTGGCAATAATATCATTACAAGTGCTTAGCTCACTAGATAGTTTTCATATTTTTCTACTTCTAGAGCATAAGCATTCTTAACCTTAACATGCTTCTTATTTTCCTTAATTAGGAAGTCCTCTTGAGAGTCCAAGAGATCATCCTTATCATGAATAGCACTAATTAATTCATTTAGTTTTTTCTTTTGTTGCATGTTTAGGTTGGCAAAAAGGGTGCGCAAATTATCCTCCTCATTTTCACTAGAATTATATTCATTACTAGAGGAAGCATATTTAGTGGAGGATCTTGATTTTACCTTCTTCCTTTTGCCGTCCTTTGCCATGAGGCACTTGTGGCCGACGTTGGGGAAAAGGAGGCCCTTGGTGACGGCGATGTTGGCGGCGTCCTCGTCGGAGGAGGAGTCAGAGGAGCTCTCTTTGGAGTCCCACTCGCGGCACACATGGGCATCGTCGCCCCTCTTCTTGTGGTACCTCTTCTTTTCTCTCCTCTTGCCCTTCTTGTCGTCGCCCCTGTCACTATCACTAGATAACAGATATTTAGCAATGAAATGATCGGGCTTACCACATTTGTAGCACACCTTCTTGGAACGGGGCTTGTAATCTTTTCCCTTCCTTTGCTTGAGGATTTGGCGGAAGCTCTTGATGATGAGCGTCATCTCCTCATTGTCGAGCTTAGAGGCGTCGATGGGTTGTCTACTTGATGTAGACTCCTCCTTCTTCTCCTCCGTCGCCTTGAATGCGACCGGTTGTGCTTCGGGCGTGGAGGGGCCATCTAGCTCGATGATTTTCTTTGAGCCTTTGATCATCAATTCAAAGATCACAAAGTTTCCTATTACTTCCTCGGGAGACATTAGTGTATATCTAGGATTACCACGAATTAATTGAACTTGCCTAGGGTTAAGAAAAACAAGTGATCTAAGAATAACCTTAACCATTTCATGGTCATCCCATTTTGTACTCCCGAGGTTGCGCACTTGGTTCACCAAGGTCTTCAAGCGATTGTACATGGCTTGAGGGTCCTTGCCTTGGTTGAGTCGGAATCGACCGAGCTCCCCCTCGATCGTTTCCCGCTTAGTGATTTTGGTCACCTCATCTCCTTCGTGCGCGGTCTTGAGTACGTCCCAAATCTCCTTGGCGCACTTTAATCCTTGCACCTTGTTATACTCATCTCGACTTAGAGAGGCGAGGAGTATAGTGGTGGCTTGAGAGTTGAAGTGTCGGATTTGGGCGACCTCGTCCGAATCATAGTCTTCATCCCCCGGTGATGGTACATGTACTCCAATCTCAACAACATCCCAAATGCTAGTGTGGAGTGAGGTTAGATGATGCCTCATTTTATCACTCCACATATTATAATCTTCACCATCAAACATAGGTGGTTTGCCTAATGGGACGGAAAGTAAAGGAGTACGTTTGGAAATGCGAGGGTAACGTAGGGGAATCTTACTAAACTTCTTGCGCTCATGGCGCTTAGAAGTTACGGACGGTGTGTCGGAGCCTGAGGTGCATGGCGATGAAGAGTCGGTCTCTTAGTAGACCACCTTCCTCATCTTCTTCTTCTTGTCACCGCTCCGACCCGACTTGTTGTGTGAAGGGGATCCCTTCACCTTGTTGGCGGACTCCCCGGATGGAGCCTTCCCATGGCTTGTGGCGGGCTTCTCGCCGGTCCCGATGTCCCTCTTGGCGGATGCTCCCGACATCACTTCGAGCGGTTAGGCTCTAATAAAGCACCGGGCTTTGATACCAATTGAAAGTCGCCTAGAGGGGGGGTGAATAGGGTGAATCTGAAATTTATAAACTTAAGCACAACTACAAGCCGGGTTAGCGTTAGAAATATAAACGAGTCCGAGAGAGAGGGTGCAAAACAAATCGCGGGCAAATAAAGAGTGAGACACGATGATTTGTTTTACCGAGGTTCAGTTCTTGCAAACCTACTCCCCGTTGAGGTGGTCACGAAGACCGGGTCTCTTTCAACCCTTTCCCTCTCTCAAACGGTCACTTAGACCGAGTGAGCTTCTCTTCTCAATCAAACGGAACACAAAGTTCCCTCAAGGATCACCACACAATTGGTGTCTCTTGCCTTGATTACAATTGAGTTTGATCACAAGAAGAATGAGAAAGAAAAGAAGCAATCCAAGCGCAAGAGCTCAAATGAACACAAATATCACTCTCTCACTAGTCACAATTGATTGGAGTTGTCTTTGGACTTGGAAGAGGATTTGATCTCTTTGGAGTGTCTAGAATTGAATGTTATAGCTCTTGTAATGTGTTGAAGGTGGAAAACTTGGATGCCATTGAATGTGGGGTGGTTGGGGTATTTATAGCCCCAACCACCAAAATGTGGCCGTTGGAAGGCTGCTGTTGCATGGCGCACCGGACAGTCCGGTGCGCCACCGAACACTATCCGGTGCGCTAGCCACGTCAGCCAGCCGTTGGGGTTCGATCGTTGGAGCTCTGACTGGTGGGGGCTCTAGGCTGTCCGGTGGTGCACCGGACAGGTCCTGTAGACTGTCCGGTGCGCCAACTGCGTGTGCTCTGTCCTCTGTGCGCAGGCGCGCATTAAATGTGTTGCAGTCGACCGTTGCGCGCGAAGTAGCCGTTGCTTCACCGGACAGTCCGGTGAATTATAGCGGAGCGCCCTCTGATTTTCCCGAAGGTAGCGAGTTCAGCGTTGAGTTCCCTGGTGCACCGGACACTGTCCGGTGCGCCAGACCAGGGTGCCTTTTGGGATGTCTTTTGCTCTTTTTGTTTGAACCCTTTCTTGGTCTTTTTATTGGCTTATTGTGAACCTTTGGCACCTGTAAAACTTATAGACTAGAGCAAACTAGTTAGTCCAATTATTTGTGTTGGGCAATTCAACCACCAAAATCAATTAGGAAAAAGGTGTAAGCCTAATTCCCTTTCAGCTTACGCCACAGGCAGTAGGCCACGTGGCAGCATCGGGTCTCCGCCTGAGCGGGGAGCAGAAGCATACACGGCATGGTCCGGACACGTGTCGGCTCCAGACCCCCGCCTGGTCTTGATTAAGGTCCGGGTTCTCTTTGTCCCAGAATCCCGGGACCCTGCCGTGAGTGGCCCGGACCCCACACAGAGGGGTCCGGGACCCATACTGGGGGTTCGATTCATGCCCGTGGGGGTCCTGGACTTTACCCGGAGGTCCAGTCCGTATATACAGAGGTCCAGCACTTCCCATGGTGGTCCGGACCTACTGACGATACCTTGGAGGATATCGTCTTCTCTGGCCACGTGGCGGCCCTAGAGCTGCCCGCGTGGTGGGGTCGGGCGCTGTTTGCCACGCGAATAGAGATAGTCGCATGGACTCCGCGCCTTCATACTGTAGTAAGGGGTACCCCTGTTTCAGGGTACCGACAACATCCTACAGTTATCTAAGAACCTTGTTACATGCAGCTAATTGTAAAGCTCCCTACAGGCATTAGCCTAATGAATTAAAATACCACCATCAAATTTTGGAAAATTGCTGGTTGTATGCAGTTATCTATCAGACCCAGATTTTCCAAAACATTAGAGCATTGTTTGGCGAAATTTTGAAAAACTTTTTAGTAATCTATCAAACTGTGTGCATTCACTACTCTAGATTCACACCAATTTCCAAACCAGAGAATCTAAGTTTATGAATTTATTTAAATGCCTCCATCTATTATAGAATAAAATAGGACACAAAAAATATGTTGACTGTACATGTAAACAGATCTTAGTGAAAGCTTAATAAGCTCACCTATCGGTTGCCCTTAGCAACTGTAGCAGAGACAAACATCACCACCCGCCTTGTGATGAAGCTCCAGGAGGAGCACCGCGTTCAAAGGTGCATATAGCTCACTGAAAAAATATTGGGCATGCAACTAAGGCAATTTCGCTATGGGAAAATTCAAAATTATTCTAAATAACTTTGGACATTTGTTTTCACACCGTTGGAGTACTATACCACACATCGCAGTCATGGATATGCGATGTATATAGTATACAACTATACACACTGGCCATATATGTCGTTTTAATTCTCTTTTGATTTGCCTTAAACACTGGCTGTGATATAATGTTATGTCATGTCATCGCCATGCATCTTCCGTCCATTCACTAAACAATTGACTAAAACAAGGCCTCATATCTCCAGCTCAAAGATTTGGTCATGATTCTAGTCTTGAGCGCATGCCTGCCTCTGTGACAATGATCTGGCCATGATACTACTATCCAAACAAGTGAACAAATAGTCTACACAAAGTAATTCCGTAAATCCTACTACCTATGAAATCCACTACAGTTCGTTGCTATTTTCAACAAGTAGTTGAGACTACTATGTTTCTTCTACTATACAATATGCGAAATTGGTTGTACCATCTCTAATTCCTGCAAGTTACAATACAATTTTCAGAACAAAATAACTCACCACACAAAGCACTCTGATGACCTTGTGGTTCCTTGGAGCCCCTTGTCGTAGCAGGCGATGGAGTCGTCCATGCGGCCGAGCATGGCGTGCGTGTTGCCGAGCAGCATCCATCCGGAGAAGGCGGCGAGGGACCACTCCTCGCCCATCTTGTCGTCGGGCTCGGCAGCCTGGTCGTCGGCCTCGGCAGCGGAGGCAAGTTCTTGGGGCTACCACTGAGGCACCGATACGTGACCAGCGCCGCGCTCTGGGCCGCCCACGCCGAGTACTTGCCCTTCACGAGAGCATAATCCGGGGTGAGGCCAGATCTGTGGATTGCAAGGCAGATCCGGGGCGGAGGTGGAGGTCCCTTTCATGGAGACCGAGCGGGGTTTAGGGATGACGCGAGCATCACGGACGCCTTCCATGGAGAGCGTGGATGCGGACGCGGATCCAGGGCGGAAGATGGCTGGGACACGGATCTGAGGCGGACGCGCTTGCCGAGGGCGCAGGGGAGCAGACGATGGAACTGCTCCACTATGAGATGGAGTGGGGGCAGGGTGAGGTCTACCACCACTGCGGCCACTAATGGTGCTCGTGCAGGAGCACCGCACGCCTGTAGGTGATGACGACCATGTCCTCCTCCCCTACCATGCGATGCGACAACAGACGACGGAGGGGTCGAGGGCGGGAGTCGGGCGGCTCCTCCCCTTCCACGCGATGCGACGGCGGAGGAGTCGAGGGCGCGAGTCAGGCGGCTCCTCCCCCTTCCACGCGATTTGACGGCGGAGGGGTCGTTAGGCGACGTCGAGGACATGGCGAGGGGCAACGCCGAGGACGCCGAGGACAGGGCGTGGAGGGAGGCATCACGCGGTGTCTCCTTCGGTGGGGGAAGGGGGCGGACGCGGACGCGGCTGGGGGAGCGGGACGCGGGCTGCCGGAGCGGGGCACGCGGGAGACTGGTTTATGGGCTCGCGTCGCGCAGTAAGGCAGAACCATGCACCAAAAAAATGTGGACGCCTATACTACTGGTTTAAGTAGTATTAGAGATTTGGAAACAAGAGAAATGGAAGGACTTGGAGGCTAAAATCTATTATTATTAGTCCCCTCAAACTCCTCTATTTCACTTACTCCCAAACAACCTCTAAAAAAATGATTACAAACACCAACGATTCCTTTTGGGTCGGGTTAAAGGCACTAACCGGAGACAAATACAAAACAAACTATCAACCTGGGCGGCTGAAATTCTTAAATATAAAAATGAAAAGGCTACCTTTAGTCTTGGGATGTGGCGTTGTTGTTCTATTGCTAAAGTGTCTTATAGCCATTTTTGACATTCTCCTTCTTCAATATAACAAATGGCTTCTGCCGGTTTGTTTTTAAGAAATAGAATCAGTGTCGTTTTGATCGAATGGCAGAGTGATTCATAGGCACTCAGAACTCATTCCATATCCAAACGGACCAGTTTATTTCATTAGATTCTTTGCACTATATTGAACATGTATATATCAATGATTCTGAAAACATGGTTAGAGTTAGTTCAATTTTGATTTAAAACGAAACTAAAGCCTGGGGATTCAATACAACAGCGGAATTTGTATTCAAAACAAAGAGGAATCTGTCACGCAGTCAAGGATCACGATCGCGAGATGCTCCTGTTGGAGACTTGTTTTCAAATGCTATAAATTAAGAACAAGGCAACATAAAATGTTAAATATTAATGTCCTTCGTCCGCTGAAGCATTATCTCCCCAAGGATTTAATGAACTTCGGACGAAGGCCATGAACAAAATATCACGAAGGTCACACCTTCGTGATCAGACTTATAAAACAATGTAAAATGAAATATATAAAATATAAAACATTAGAGAAAGATATACCAAAAACAGATAATATTATTCACATATTTTATTATACAAACCTAAATATTAAAACATAATATTTAGGTACATTTATACCTTCGCCTTGGCAGAAAGCAATAATTCCAGCGTAATATGTGAGCGATTACAAGATTGCGTGAACAGTACAGGGGTACTGTTCACCTATTTATAGGCACAGGGCGCAGCCTGTGTAAAATTAGAATTATACCCCTTACAATCGACTACAATAATGACAAAGAACATCATGGGTCTTTAGGTTATTTCATCTTTAAGTCGGTTCACCCCTTCGTCTTGAGATCTGTCACTGTGCCGAAGCTTTATATGTGATAGCTTCGGCGCTGCTTCTGAGAGTATCTGCCGAAGGTGTTTTTCTTTCTTTAGGATCTTCGGCTACGAAGCATACCCCCAACAGTAGCCCCTTCGTGGTGCTAGATCGTTTTTCGTAACGAGCTTGATCCGTGAAAAAGTCTTCTAGGCTCCGGGATGCCGGAGATCCGAAAAACACATTCCCTGAACTCGTTGGAGAGAAACGATTAAAATAATCCGCGCGCGAGGTGGCCCCATCTTGTAGCAGTTACGCGCGCCCTGTAAATTCACCTTCCCGGACCCTGTGGTCCACCGTTCAGTGAGTGCGGGTGGCTGTTTGTCCGGTGCGGAAGACCTTGACGATTCACCTTCCCTCTGCGGCACTATATAAACAGACGGGTAGGTGTGAAGTTACCACAACATTCAATGCTATTGCGTTGTTTTGCTGCCAAAATATTGACCAAAGCCGAAGCTTGTTTGCTGCATCCTCAACCGAAGTTATTTACTTTGCTCAAGCTTTGTAACAAGAAAGAGCTTCGGCAAAGTAAAGAAAAATTTTCAACTTCATTCAAAAATCAAGAAATTCAATCAGCAGATGGCCAGAGTGTGTTCCACAGCTAGGGTTACACGCGACGGAGAGGAAGCCGAAGGTGCTGAAACTGCCCCAATCTCCGAAGTGATGAAGCGCTCAGGACTGGTAGCATCGAAGGATGCACCTGCCGCTGAAGCAGAGCAGGCTGATGTTGATGAGACTGAGTCTGAAGATGATTACAGCGCAGTGCCAAGTAAACCCAACCACCTGGATTTCGGGAAATCCACCATCTCCGAAGGTGATTTGCCTAAGCTGTTGAATTTGGGCTATTTCAGTGAAGCGAAGAAAGAGCTGGTTCATTTTGGTGGGGAAGAGACTACTCCGAAGCCAGGAAAGGATGAAGTAGTGGTCTTTAAAAGTTTCTTTAAAGCTGGTTTAAGATTTCCTTTGAACAAGATGATTGCTGATGTATTGAAGAAGTTTGGGATCTACCTTCATCAGCTAACTCCTAACGCTATCGTTAGGTTTAGCGTTTATATCTGGGCTCTCTGAAGCCAAGGGGTGGAGCCATTTAGCGAAGGCTTCTGCCGAGTGCACGAGCTTCATTATCAGACGAAAGCCAGAGGAGATGGGCTACATGAAAATTTTGGCTGCTACAACTTTGCCTATCGCAAGAATACAAAATTTCCAGTGATCAGCTATCGAAGCAAGTGGCCAGCTGGCTGGAAGTCTGAGTGGTTTTACGTCAAGGTTGACGAAGAAAAAGAGAAGCTGGTCCAGAGTCCGCTAGAATTGATCTTCGGAGAGACCAGACCCCGGTGCGACATGACACCAGGGAGTCCGAGCCAAATTGCCCTGGCTGAATTTCGAGTTATTGCAGATCATATCGGCACTAGGGACTTAGTGCAAGAATTTTTGGCCTTCAGAGTGTTCCCAACTTTGAAGGAGTGGGAAATGCCGAAGCTGAAGGGGGAAAAGAAGAAGGGGGAATTTATTCGGTTGCCTTACCATTATAAATTCAAGAAACATTTCAAAGTGCCCTGCCAAGAGTGGCTGGACACGATCGAAGTAATGTGCAATGAAATACTCGGCAATTACTCTAAAAAAGAAGATCAATTGATGACTGCGGCCTTCGGCACCCGTTCGAAGCGAAGGTTAAACCGAGTAATGGATGCTCTGGACTTTGAGTACCCCGACTATGAGCGGCTAGACAAGGATGCCGAAGGGTAGAAGAGGAAAAGAGTAGCTGGTGCTCTGAATAAAGACGATGAAGAACAATTGAAGACGAAAAAGCTGGAACCTGAGCCGAAAACAGGTGTTTCGAAGAAGAGAAAAGCTACAGCTCCGAAGTAGAAGGCAATTGATCAAGAAGAAGAAACTGTTGCAACACCCTCTGCCACCGAAGTGGAGGAAATCTTAAAGGCAATGACTGAATCTTTGCCTGTCAAGCTAAGTCCACTGGGGCCACATCTGACGAAGCTTTTTCAGAAGGAAAAGGAGCCCGCAAAAACGAAGAAGGCAGCTAGGCCGAAAAAGCAAAGAATCATTACAGTGATAGAAGTCATCGAAGGGACACCACCACAAGCTTCAGCTCCGAAGGCCCCAGCTGTTGAGAGCACAACAGCTACCGAAGCCATACCTTCGGAAGCTACAGCTACCGAAGCTGCCATAGCCGAAGATATTCATTTATAAAGCACGATTGCTGATATTGATAAGATACTACTAAACATGGCCGCAGAAGAAGGTGTCGCAGCCACCGAAGAGACTATGGCCCCAGAGCCCAAGAAGGAGAAAGGAATAGCTGAAGACACTTCGTAAGATGAAGTTTATAAATTTCAAAACTTAGTTGGTCAAGAGCTGACAAAGGCTGAAAAAGAAGAGCTAACAGAATATGCCATATCTTGCGGATATCAGCCGGGAGCACTTCTCTTCGGTGGCATCGATGACGAAAAGTTGGGCTGCATCCGGGATCAGACCGGAGCGAAGGTTATCGGTACTCTATCAAAGAGTATTGGTTTCCCGAAGCTCGAAACAGATATTAGCCGCTACCGACGACAACACATCGTCGGTAGTTTATTTTATTCCAATTTCAAGGTAAACAACTTTTCTCTGACTTTTATTGTTTTTTAATAACGAAGGTGTTTTCTAACGAGGGTTGTTTGTGTGCAGAGTATGCTGCTGAGCAAAGCTTTGAAAATGCAACAATATTTGGAAGATAAAAACATGAGGTTATAATTGAGAATTTAGAAGGCAAAATAAAAGACCAATCAGCTGCTCTTGAAAAGAAAGACTTCGAGCTTCAGACAACCGAAGGTTTACTAGCAGAAGTTGAAGCTAAAATAGCAGAATTAAATACGATGCTTCTCTCCCAGTCAGAAAGCTTCGGACAAGAAAAGCAGAAGCTGAATGCAAAATTTGAGGCCGAAGTTCAGAAAAGTTCAGATTTGAAAAATCATTGACAAGCCTTCAAAACAAATGTCTGGAGTTGAGTAATTGATGTGTTCAACGGCTAAAGCAGGTCTTCTATTCGGTTGGAGCCAGCAGCGAAAAATTTAATCCTTCGGCTGAAGACCTGCCAGGGGCCTTCGAACATATCGAAGGTGAAATTGATGACCTTGATTAAGTTATAGATGTACATGGTGACTTTTGTGCCCTGGTAGCTTCTCGGGGCACAACTGTCACCTTCCTGAAATCTGGCTGTGAACATGGAAAGGTTATCAATAGACCCAATTTCAGCTTATCACCAGCACATCTGGATAATATTCCCAACCTTGCCCGAAGCATAGCAAATAGATTTATAAAACTGGTATGGACAAAGGGTGGACGAAGCAAAGCTGGTGATGAAGCTCGGAGTCATCTTAAGCCGGTAACAAAACCATACTTTGTGCTTACCTCTTCCTTCAAACTTGAATTTTGCTTACAATACTTTAATACGTACAGGATGACGAAGCCGAGGCCGAAGCTGAAGAGTAAGAAGACGAAGCCAAAGCTTAACGGATGACGAAGCCGAAGCCGAAGCTCAATGGATACTAATGAAGCCTGAATAGATAACTGTAGAAAAAACTCTAAAAACTCTTGTAATAACCTTTGTAAAGAATAATGTATTTAGATTTTACTTTGTGAACTTTGTCCATACCTTGTAATATATTCTTACCTTTCCATCAATGTATAAAGTGCTTTGGTGTGAACGAAATTAGTATTTTTGAGCCGAGGCGAAAAACACCTTCCCTTCTTTTCGTACACAGCGAAGCATAAAAACTGCTTCTTTTTCTTTTTTGCCAAAGCCTTGTCTTTAGAGCCGAAGCAACTGCCTGTGTTATGATAATGATGATCCTATGTATGTCTAAATGAATGTTTATGAATGCAAATGTATGATGTAATGTACCGTGCAAATGAATGTCCAAACACACGCATACGAAGCCACAACCATAGCCTTCATTCCCTTAGGAATAACCAAAGTCTCTTTGCCGTTTACTTTTCGGCTTCACCGCTTATTTTTCGGTGTATCAGCGCTGACTTTTCGCTGTAAGTTCTGCATTCCCTTAGGAACGTCTTTTGAACTTCTTCGCCTTCTATTTCGGCGGTATCGCGTTGACTTTTTGCGTTTCGCCTTATATTTCCGTGGAATCAGCATTGACTTTTCGCTGTAAGCTCTGCATTCCCTTAGGAACGACTTTTGAGCAGAAAACCTACGCTGTGCTCCCTTAGAAACGGCCTTTTGTAGCTTCGTCGTGCTCTGCATCCCCTTAGGGACGTCTTTCGAGCTTCTCCCTGTTTTTTCTTTTCTCTTTGCACTCGATGGTTCATGCTCAGCTTTTACATTTACATCTTTGGGGGATATTGCTCTTGTAGAGCTAAAATAAGAAAAAGAGAAATTACATGCTATGGCCCCATTAAAAACCTTTCTCCCCCTTTGGAAAGGAAAAGGGTGCCATAGGAAAAAATAAAAAGATTACATCAAGCTACACATAATATGGCCGAAGCTCATCCGCATTCCAAGATCTAGGAATGTCGTTGTCGTCCATATCCTTCAATCTGTAAGAACCGGGTCTTAACGAAGATACTACCAGAAAAGGTCCTTCCCACTTCAACTGTAGCTTGCCTACTGTATCTAGGTTGGCAACTCTCCGAAGTACCAAGTGCCCTGGCCTGATATTTTTTAACCGAACTTTTCTGTCATGCCATTTTATTGTTTTTGCTTGATACTTATTGATGTTCTCCACAGCCTGAAGCCTGATCCCTTCTATAGCATCTTTTGCCATAGAATAATCAGCTTCGTCCTCTGCCGAAGCCACTGTTCTTATTGATCCTGCTTTAGCTTCTTCTGGGTTATTGCTTCGTCACCAAACAGTAATTTGAATGGTGTAAAGCCTGTTGACCTTGACATTGTTGTGTTGTGGCTCCACACCACTTTGATCAATTCATCTGGCCACTTTCCCCTGGGTTGATTGAAGATTAACTTCATTATTCCTGTCATTATAATGCCATTAGCTCTTTCGACAAGTCCATTTGACTTCGGATGTCTAACCGATGCAAAATAGATCTTCGTGCCAATTTGTTCACAGAATTCTTTGAAAGCTTCGGCATCAAACTGTGTTCCGTTGTCCACAGTAATAGCCTTCGACACTCCGAAGCGACAAACAATATTTTGCCAGAAAAATTTCTGAACAGTGACCGAAGTTATTGTGGCTAAAGGCTTCGCCTCAATCCATTTGGAAAAATATTCTACTACCACCACAACATATTTTAAATTTCCTTGTGCTGGTGGAAGTGGGCCTAGCAAATCAAGGCCCCACCTTTGCAACGGCCAAGTGGGCTGTATTAACTGAGTCAGAGATGAAGGCTGGTTTTGATCTCTTGCACATTTTTGACAGCCTTCACATTTTTAGACTAATTCTGCTGCATCCGAAGCTGCCTTCGGCCAATAAAATCCTTGACGAAAAACTTTTCCCAGCAAGGGCCTAGATCCGATGTGAGATCCACACAGACCTGCGTGTATTTCCTTCATCAATTCTATACCTTCAGCTCTGGATAAACATTTGAGCAATGGAGAGCAGACTCCATGTTTGTATAACTCCCCTTCTATTATTATATATGGTCGGGCTCTTGCCTCTATTCTCTTATTATAAGCTTCGTCATCTGAAAGGCAATTGCCCTGGAGAAAAGATATAATCTCAGTTCTCCAATCTTCACTATGAACAGGAGATATATTGAGCACTGCTCTTTCAAGAAGTTCCACCGAAGGTGCTCTTATTGTCTCAAAGAATACTTCCGAAGGTAAAGGCAGCCCCTGTGCCGCTGACTTGGCTAGCAGATCAGTGTGCTCATTTTCTCCTTGTGGAATATTCTTGACAGAAAACCCTTCGAAAGAAGCTTCAAGCCTTCGAACTGTATCCAAGTATTTCTTAAGCTTCGGGTCTCTTGCTTTACAACTCTTGTCAATATGATCAGAAATAACTTGGGAATCGGTTTTAAGAATCGCCCTTCTTATCCCCATTGCCTTTAACTTCTGAAGCCCCAAAAGCAAAGCTTCGTATTCAGCAATATTATTTGTGCAGCTGAAACCAAGTTTCACTGCATAGCATGTTCTGACTTTGGAAGGTGCAACTAAAACAGCAGCTGCACCTGCCCCGAAGGTTCCCCAGGAACTGTCGCAGAACACTGTCCAAGCTTCGGCACCTTTACTTGCTTCTTCTTCCTGAGCCCCTGGCGTCCAGTCAGCGATGAAGTCTGCTAACGCCTGGGACTGGATCGAGGATCTATGCACATAATCAATGCTGAATTCGTTGAGTTCCGCAGCCCACTTTCCAATCCTTCCAGTAGCTTCTCTGTTCCTCATAATATCCTTCAAAGGCTGTGATGAAGGAACAATTATATGGAATGCTTGAAAGTAATGTCGAAGCTTCCTGGAGGCCATTAAGACAACATATAGCACCTTCTCCAATTCTGTATAGTTTTTCTTTGATAAACTGAGGACTTCGGAGACAAAGTATATTGGGGCTTGCTTTTTAATTTGTCCTTCAAGTTTTTCCTGCACAAGTGCTGCACTTACTGCAGAATGTGAAGCTGCCGCATATAATAACAGAGGAGCCCCTGGCATGGGTGGAGTTAACGTCGTTAGGTCTATTAGGTACTGCTTCAGCTCTTCGAAGGCTTTCTGCTGAGCTGATCCCCATTGAAAGACTTCGGCCGACTTCAGCACTTCAAAGAATGGTAAATTTCTCTCTGCTGCTCTAGATATGAATCGGTTCAAAGATGCCAATCTTCCTGTCAGCCGTTGAGCTCCCTTCTTTGTGCTTGGCGGCTCCATTCGAAGAATAGCTTCGATTTTATTCGGATTAGCTTCAATTCCTTTTGTTGAAACTAGACAACCAAGAAATTTTCCCTTCTTTACTCCGAAGACACATTTTTCTGGATTCAACTTTAGGCCAGCTTGCCTAAAGTTAGCAAATGTTTCCTGCAGATTAGCAATGTGATTTTCTTGCTTCGTGCTTTTTACTATGATATCATCAACATATGTTTGCACATTTCTACCTATCTGAGAATGAAGGACTTTCGCTGTCATTCTGCTGAAGCTTCCTCTAGCATTATTGAGTCCCTCAGGCATCCGAAGATAACAATATGTACCACTGGGGGTTATGAAGCTGGTTTTTGGCTCATCTTCCTTCTTCATCAAGATTTGATGGTAGCCTGAATAACAGTCTAGTAGACTCATGAGCTCTGACAAAGCTGCTGCATCTACTAGAGAATTTATTCTTGGTAACAGAAACTCATCCTTCGGACAAGCCTTGTTGAGATCAGTAAAATCAATGCACATTCTCCATTTACCATTGGCCTTCTTCACCATAACAGTGTTGGCTAGCTATTCTGGGTATTTTACTTCTCTGATGACTCCAGCAGTAAGAAGACTTTTCACTTCATTCCGAGCACCTTCGACTTTGTCATCAGACATTTTCCGAAGCCTCTGCTTTCTGGGTCTGAAGGATGGATCGACATTGAGCGAGTGTTCAATGACATCCCTGTTGACACCACAGAGATCGTTGGCGGACCATGCGAAGACATCTTTGTTGTTGAACAGAAACCTTGTTAGGTTTTTCTCCTGTTCCTCAGACAATTGAGATCCCAACAACACCTTCTGCTCTGCTATATCTTCACATAAGAGCATGGGCTTCGGTTGATCGGCCGAAGCAGCCTTCTCCCTTCTGTACTTGTACTACTCACAAGCTTCGGCTCCATCTATATTATGGATTGCTTTTGAATCTGTCCAGTTTCCTTCAGCCTTTCTGGCAGCTTCCTGACTTCCATGAATAGCAATAGGCCCTTGATTCCAAGGTATCTTCATGCAAAGATATGCTGGATGAAGAATTGCTTCAAAAGCATTGAGTGTCCCACGACCAATGATTGCATTGTAGAGGTACTCCATATCGACAATGTCAAACACAACTTGCTCAGTCCTTGTATTGTTGACAAATCTGAAGGTCACTGGCATCATGATTTTGCCGAGCGCTACAATCTGCCTTCCTCCGAAGCCACAAAGAGGGTGTGTAGCATCATGAATCTTATCCTCTGGCTCTTGCATCTGTCTGAAGGCCTTAGCAAATATAATATCCGCTGCACTGCCTGTATCAACCAGAACATTGTGTACCAGAAATTCTTTGATAACGCAAGAAATAACCATAACATCATTGTGAGGGTAATCCTTGAGCTGAAGGTCCTCTTGGGAGAAGGTAATTGGGATGTGAGACCATCTCGACTTGATGAAGGGTCCCTGCACCATAACATGCTGTACCCTTCTCTGTGCCTCCTTCTTCTGCTTCTTGTTAGCCGGCTCTGAGCATGAACCGTCTGTTATCGGGAGTACCAGCTTCGTAGCCGAAGCAACTCCAGCTTGGTTGTTGAACGAAGCCATCAGCTCAAAAGGTGGAAGTGAGTTCACCGGAGGTGAGCGCCAATGTTGGAGACTTGTTCTCAAATGCTATGAATTAAGAACAAGGCAACATAAAATGTTAAATATTAATGCCCTTCATCCGCTGAAGTATTATCTCCCCAAGGATTTAATGAACTTCGGACGAAGGCCATGAACAAAATATCACGAAGGTCACACCTTCATGATCAGACTTATAAAACAATGTAAAATGAAATATATAAAATATAAAATATCAGAGAAAGATATACAAAAACAGATAATATTATTCACATATTTTATTATACAAACCTAAATATTAAAATATAATATTTAGGTACATTTATATCTTCGCATTGGCAGAAAGCAATAATCCCAGCGTAATGTGTGAGCGATTACAAGTCAGGACGTAGTCTGTGTAAAATTATATTTATGCCCCTTACAATCGACTACAATAATGACACCGAACATCATGGGTCTTTAGGTCATTTCATATTTAAGTCGGTTCACCCCTTCGTCTTGAGATCTGTCACTGTACCGAATCTTTATAGGTGATAGCTTCGGCGCTGCTTCTGAGAGAATCTGCCGACCCTTCGTCTTGAGATCTGTCACTGTGCCGAAGCTTTATAGGTGATAGCTTCGGCGCTGCTTCTGAGAGAATCTGCCAAAAGTGTTTTTCTTTTTTTAGGATTTTCGGGTACGAAGCATACCCCAACAGCTCCCATCCGAATCCAGGATCCGACCGTGTCACGAATCTCGAGGCGAGCTGTTCGATCACCACTATCTGACGTAGCTTCTTCGCTCGGCTCTTCTTCACCCCACCCCTCTCCCACTCGGCCACTCCCCCCGCGGGGACACCGAGCGCTCGCCGCCGCCTTCGAGTTCGGAGCGGAGCCACAGCCACGCATGCCAATGGCCGTCTCCGCTGTTACCGCCTCCCATCTCGCTCTCTCTTTTCCAGCACGTAGTCGCCGGAGACGCGCTGCGCCCCGCGCCGCGGCAGGCGGCCTAACGGCTCGCGCACGGCGGCTGCGCTGCGAGTTCGTCGCCGGTGGTGGGAACGGGGCGCTCTCCGGAGAGGACGACCCTCGCCTCGTCGACCGCGTAAGAATATCTCCTCTTAGTTCTCTATTGCCTCCACCCTCTCGTCGGCTTGTTCTCCCTTTCTTCTTGTTTTCTGTTGGTGCCATTTCGTCGAACAAGTGATGCGCATCCGCGGGAACCACTTTGTATGGTCTTCATCTTTGCTGAGGTGGAGTATCTTTAGCGTTCTTATCCCTTGTCACTGCATTGCATTTAACACATGGTGTGCAGAGTGGCGTTGTTCCGGCTGCAGTGAACTTCTTTTGCTAGTTGCTACGCTTGTATATCAAATGAAGCGCATTTGTTGGAAAATTAAGAAGCTTGACCCCTACTGCACGTGCTTCAAAGCTTGCATCAGGGCCCGACTTGTCTTACTGTTAGACATTTGATTTCTATCCTAGTAACCTATCGGATGGTTCTGTTGTTATGCTATTGACCAATTGAACTAACAATAATTATGAGATATGAACTTCAAAAGTTTCAAATAGAGACAAGCATGTAAGAATGTCTTCAGTGTGATTGGTAGAAGCATTCCATTGTACTACATGCCATTCATTTAATAAAATACTACCAAGGAATTTAATCTGTCAAGTCGATGCAAGGACTTCTGTGAACTGCAACAATCCAGGTGGAAAAAAGCCATGACTGCCTACATTGCATATTAGTACAATGTACATCTATGATCTTATCTGACATGTAACAGGAAGGAGAGGTGATAGAACAGTGTGCTATGCCTCATTTTGGTGAGATAGAGGAGGGAGGGTTTGGATTTCATTATGAGATGAGTCCCACATTGGAGTAGGAGAAACTAAATTAAGTTCATATCCACATTGTGACCCCAAACGTTTTAATTGCAGCGCTCGACGATGTTGTTCTGCCGAGGGGTGTACGACGCGGAGTAGTGGCATTGGATCCCTTCGTCAGCGTAGTACGCCACAAACTCAACAGCTGTAGAGGTCACCCTGCACAAGCTCTAGCTCCTTGTTGGCGCGGGAAGGGGAGTCGCCGCCGCTTTGTTAGCATGCAGTGTCGCAAAACTGCTCTGCGTGCTCGATGTGTGGTATGCCCCACACCATCTCCTTGTTGCTGAGATTCAGCGCCTCGAAGTTGAGGTGCCCAAAGCGTTCATGCCATCCCTAGGCATCATCATCGCGGTGGGCTACAAGGCAGAGAGGCTACTTGACCTGCACATGGAGGACGTAGAGGCGATTGCTTCCTATGTTCACCTTGGTGTGATGTTGCTACAATGATCCCAAATGTGTAGCACCCAATGGTTGATCTCCATGCCCGAGTTGTTGTCATCTAGTTGTACTAAACCAATGATGGAGTTCCTCGGCATGGGATGTAGACATCGGTGGGCAGCTGATGCTCGCCGGTCATGGCGGTGAAGACAACGGAGCTGATACCCTTGATCTCTACGACGGAGGTGTTCCCAAACTTGATGAAGCCACGCACACTGGAGTACAGGTTGGAGAAGTACTCCCATCGCCCGGTCTTGTGGTGGGTGGTGTTGTGTCGATGTACCTGCCACGATCTTGTCGTTGCTAGAACCATTGTTGAAACTCGTAAAAGACGTGGGCATGTGGCTCGTCGAGGTGGAGAAGAGCGGCGACGGCCGGTGTGTGAGGGAAGTGCAACTCAATGCTCCTTTGTACTAGGAATAGAGCCAACTTGTCACCCTCCTACACTTACATGACATGTGCCTGATCGCTGTGCTTCGCCTGTCGGCAGTCCTTGGTCGAAGGGTCAGTCTTGCCATATATGAGGTCAGTGTCATCCTGGGTAGCCTTACGCTCGACGTCGGCATCGCCATCTATGCCTCTACGCGCCCGGGGAGCTTTGTCCCTCTTGTGCGGCCGCTGCTTGTGGCCACTTGATGAACTCAAAACCTCCCCTTCGTCCGCTTCTTCTGGCGAGCGAGCCACTGCTCCTCAATGAAGAGAAGCTTGACACCGATGGTGGCTGACTCGACGGGTGGTGGCTAGTCACAGTAGTCGACAACCTTGAGGCAGTTTGTCACCTCCTCGATCGTCAGCTTCGAGAGATCTATCAGCGTCTCCATCGCTAAGGCGACCTGCGTGTATTTCTTAGGGGGACAAGGCAGAGGAACTTCTCAATGAGTTTCTCCTCGTCGATGTCGTTGTCGGCATACGACTTCATCTCCTGCATTAGGCTAGAGAATGGATGGTCTTACCAAAAAGGGCCTTGACTCTCTCATCATTTTGGGAGCTTGGACTTTATGGAATCATCGGAATAAATGTGTTTTTGATGGCTGTAATCCAAGTATATCTTTAGGTCTCAGAGCTGCTGATGAGGAAAGAAGAAGACAGAATTAGCTGGTGCAAAGGGTCTCGCTCATTTGGCTGCACCCTTGGTAGAGCCTTAGGGAGGATCAAGTAGTCTGTTTTGATCCCCTAATGGATCTCTTTTTGTATGCCTATTTCTGGCCTCCGTAAGGAGGGTCTTCTATAGAACTTTCTTTATCTACTTAATATATAATGGGGCGCAGTTCTCCTGCGCGTTCGAGAAAAAAAAAGAATCCATCGATGTCCTCGCTCGGCTAGAACACCAAGCAATCCCACTCTTGACGCAACTTCTGTTGGGTGGCTCTGCTCGTGCGGTTATTGCTGATGTGTGCCACGGCGATGGCATCCTTGGAGGTTTCCTTGTTCGTGAGGACGGCGCCATCTCCGGCGGGACATCAATAAGGAGGGCCTCCAGCGCTTGTAACACGTCACATCTCACATCTTCTGGGCTTGCAACTTCACCTTCATCACCAAGCTCCACTTGTTTAGTTGGTCTTGTGAGCATGGGCCATGTGCCTCCGTTGGACTCCTTGACGACGGTCTAGCCGACGGGGAAGCTGTGCCGGCCATGGTGGCCAGGGTGTTTCTCTGAGGAATGAGAGACATGTCGGTGCTTGAGGGCTCCATGCGCCCACGTCCCGCGCGTCCCGGCCATGGTGCCCGCTCTGGGGAAGGAGAGACGCGCTGGTGCCTGTGAAGGCCCTGTGCGCTCGCGTTCCGCTCGGCCATGGCGTCTTGCTCCCGCTAACCTGCGTCTGCGCTCAGGGCAGCAGCAGCCGTCATGGCCTGGCGGGATGTCTCAGCCGCGCGTGCCACTGCAGCCTCTGCTGCTGTGATGCGCTCCTCCCGAGCCGCAGCCGTGTTGTGTGCCGTCTGCTCCTCCTCCTGCGCGTTCGCTGCTGCCGCGGCTGCTGCACGCCAGTCGCGTGCAGCCGCCTGTCGGCGCCGTACGCTGGAGTTGTGGACTCGTGGTAGGAGAGAGAGGGCTGGCCATGGCGCCACGCAGGGATAGATAAAAATTCTGGGAAGAACTGGGCTCCTATACCATTTTTTAGAGATAGACAGGTTTTGGGGCAAATTTTCTATTTCATTAAGCCACACCATAAACCATGGCGGGATTGGATACATATAGAAGTAGAAAACTTGGAAACTAGGAAATGCTCAGCATATTCTAACTACTAAAGTAGATGCTAATCAAGATAAGATGGATGATAAGGTGCTGACATATGCACCAACTACTACTTGACAAGAAGCTGAAATCTAAGATAGGTACAAGACTTATTCTATCAAGGCATTTGGGCATCTCACACTTCTTCGCCTTCCTTTAATGGATGACTTATCTGCTTGAAATATTATTATACCTTTTGAATTTTGACGCATTACGATGTTGCTTTGGTTTGTCACTAAGAGATATTTATTCACAATTTCATCTGCAGCAAAAAGTTCTTGATGCCGCTATGAATGACATAAACAACTCTTTTGGAAAAGGAAGTGTTACAAGATTAGGCAGTGCTGGTGGTGCTTTTGTGTATGTTTGTAGTTTCTTGATTCCTTGACTAAGTTCATTAGCAATCACATTTGTTCTGTATTCCTATTTACTGATTATTACTGTCTCCAACCCAGTGAGACATTCCCAAGTGGTTGTCTAACACTAGATTTTGCTCTGGGTGGCGGTCTTCCAAAAGGAAGAGTAGTGGAGGTAATTTCTTATTTTATGCTTTCTGCACTAATACTGATAGTTTAGTTCATTTTTTTTCTTTGATTTAAGCACATTCAGGTCAAGCCATGGTTTGTACAAAACACTAACAGTCTTACCTGTATTTTGGATTTTGAAACCTTGCAGGTATATGGTCCAGAAAGCAGTGGAAAGACTACCCTAGCTTTGCATGCAATTGCTGAAATACAGGTTTGTGATATTATAGTAATGACAAGCTTTTGTGATCTAGCACTAAACAATTATGGAATTAAAACTTATAAGTCGTCCAATATCCATGTGCAGAAGCTTGGAGGAAATGCCATGCTTGTCGATGCAGAGCATGCTTTTGATCCAGCTTATTCAAAAGCTCTTGGGGTAGATATTGAAAATCTGATTGTCTGCCAGCCTGACAACGGAGAGATGGCACTAGAAAGTAATCCATTTCGCACATATAGGGTTCAATACTTCTTTACCTAATATTGGTCGTCCCTCTACTTTAATCTTACTGTGCAACTTTTATCTAGTAAAGGACTCATATAGTCATATTCATCCTTTTGAATTTTTGTCTCAATTCATAAACTTTTCCACTCAGGTTTGATGTTCTTCCTTTAGGATCCTTGTCTAAATTTAACACATGAGAATCCTGCCGAGATGGTTTGATAGTGCAATATTTGTTTTTTTCTCTCTAAATAAGTCTCTTTCTGTTGAGGTTTGCATAAACTTTCTTTTCGCAGATGACCAGATGTCTGCCATGGAACTTTACTTTGTCATTTTCAGATGGTACAGAACAGTTACTTACAGCCTCTGCCCCCCAAAATAGTGCAATTCTAGGTTTGGACTAAGTCAAATTTCCTTAAGTTTGACTAAGTTTATTTAAAATGGTATCAACTTGTTTTCCATGTAGGTTTACTATAAAAATGTATTTCATAGTTAATCTAATGGTACTTGTTCGGTACCATACATATTAGTATTTTTTGTATAAATTTAGTTAAACTTGTGATTCATTGACTTAGGGCGAAGCTAGAAAATAGAATTGAACTCTTTTTGGGATGGAGGATGTAGGTTTAAAAACTATGTATTTAGTGATTGTCTTCTGATATGCATATATATTAATATTTATTGTAGGTTGGGATATGTATTGGAGTGAATATTCAATAGATTAGGGCTAACCCAACAGGTTAGCTATATAGTGTTTACATGGGCCACATGGGCCAAGCCTTAACAGGCCTAACACTCTAACACCCCCCCGCAGTCTGGACGTCCGACGCAGCGGAGTACACAGACTGGACTCAAAAAGAAGTACATCACACAATAGGATCCCCCCACAGACTCAACTAGCCACTACTGATGTTGAGGCTGGAGCGAAACTCGGCGAAGGTCGAGGACGGAAGACCCTTGGTGAAGATGTCGGCAAACTGGGAGGTGGTCGGGACGTGGAGGACCCGAACAGTACCGGCGGCGACATAATCACGGACGAAGTGTAGATCGATCTCGACATGCTTGGTCCGCTGGTGCTGCACTGGGTTGGTGGAGAGGTAGACCGCGCTGACGTTGTCGCAGTAGACCACCGAGCTCCTGGAGAGGGGACTGTGAAGCTCGGTAAGGAGCTGCCGGAGCCAGGCAGCCTCCGCCACGCCGTTGGCCACGGCACGGTACTCCGCCTCTGCACTGGAGCGGGAAACGACCAGCTGGCGCTTCGACGACCAGGACACAAGGTTGCCGCCTAAGAAGACAGCGTAGCCGGAGGTGGAGCGCCGAGTGTCTGGGCACCCGGCCCAGTCAGCATCAGTGTAGACGACCAGCTCGGAGGAGGTAGACCGGTGAAGAAGCAGTCCGTAGTCGACGGTGCCCCGGAGGTAACGGAGGAGGCGCTTGAGCGCCGCAAGGTGGGGCTCCCGAGGGTCGTGCATATGGAGGCAGACCTGCTGCACGGCGTAGGAGATGTCCGGCCTGGTGAAGGTGAGGTACTGAAGGGCACCGGCAAGACTCCTGTAGCCGGTGGGGTCCGCGACTGGGTCACCCGTGGCCTCAGAGAGCTTGGCCTGCGTGTCGACAGGGGTGGAGCAGGGCTTGCAGTCACTCATCTGGGCCCGCTCCAGAATGTCAAGTGTATACTGTCGCTGGTGAAGGAGGAGTCCTGAGGGGCGAGGCTCAGCAGTGACCCCCAGGAAATGGTGAAGCACGCCCAGATCTTTGACCGGAAACTCCCGCTGAAGCGCGTCGACGAAGCGGCGAAGAAGAGACGGACTGGAGGCGGTGAGGACAATGTCATCCACGTAGAGAAGCAAGTAGGCAGTCTCTGCGCCATGATGGTGGACGAACAAAGACGTGTCGGACTTGGCCTCCACGAAGCCCAGTGTCACCAGGAAGGTAGCCAGTCTGGAATGCCACGCCCGGGGGGCCTGCTTGAGGCCATAGAGGGACCTGTTGAGCCGGCAGACCATGTCAGGGCGAGAGGAGTCCACGAACCCCGCAGGCTGACAACAGTAGACGGTCTCGGTGAGGGCGCCGTGCAGGAAGGCGTTCTTGACGTCGAGCTGGTGAACTGGCCAGGAGCGAGCGAGGGCCAGCGAGAGCACCGTGCGGACGGTGGCCGGCTTCACAACCGGGCTGAAGGTCTCATCGTAGTCGACTCCGGGGCGCTGAGTGAAGCCCCGAAGAACCCAGCGAGCCTTGTACCGGTCCAGGGTACCATCGGCCCGTCGCTTGTGTGTCCAGATCCACTTGCCGGTGACGACGTTGGTGCCGGGCGGACGGGGCACCAGATCCCACGTCTGGTTGGCGACGAGCACCGCGTACTCCTCCTCCATCGCCTGACGCCAGTGGGGGTCCAGCAGGGCGGTGCGGACGGAGGAGGGTACCGGAGAAACCTGCGAGTCTGCGGTCGTGGCCGCCAAGACACGGGGCGGCAGGGTACCGGCCGCGTGCCGCGTCACCATCGGGTGGACATGCCGCGGGTCGCGATGAAGGAGCGGTGGATGGTACACCGGCGTCTCGACACGGGCCGTGGGTGGCCGCGGCGGAGGTGTAGGTGTCCCTGGCGGGGACTGGGCCACCGGCGGTGACAGCGGCAGGGGCGGCGACGGTGGAGGTGCGAACCCCGGCGGCGGCAGCCGGCGCTGGTAGACCCGCACCGGCTGGGCGAAGCGGGCCGGAGGGGTCGTAACCGACGGCCCCGGAGGCGGTGCAGTCCCACCACCCTCGCTCGGCCCGGGGGCGATCGGAGACGGGGCTCCGCGGAGACGCGACACCACCGAACCCGAGCAAGGTACCGGGCCGGGAGTAGGACCGACAGGTGGTGAGCGAGTACCTGCAGAGAGAGGAAGGAGAGGTGGCTCGACCACCGCGTCAGTCTGAAAGAGAGTGAAGAGGTCAAGGTCAGGGTCGGAGGAGGGTGGTGTGGTGGTGGAGGAGTAGGGAAATACGGACTCATCAAACACCACATGGCGAGAGATGAGGACCCGGCGAGAGCAGAGGTCAAAGCAGCGGTAGCCTTTGTGGTCCGGGGAGTACCCGAGAAACACACAGAGGGTGGAACGGGGTGCAAGTTTGTGAGGAGCAGTGGCAGCGGTGTTCGGGTAGCAAGCACACCCGAAGACACGGAGGTGGTCATAGCGCGGAGGGGTACCGAAGAGTGCCTGGTGAGGAGTGGGGGCCGGGCACGCAGTGGAAGGGAGACGGTTGAGGAGGTAGGTAGAGGTGTGGAGGGCCTCGACCCAGAAACAAGCCGGAAGGTGCGCCTGGAGAAGAAGAGTGCGGATGGTGTCGTTGGTCGTGCGAATCATGCGCTCAGCCTTGCCGTTCTGGGAGGAGGTATACGGGCAAGACATCCGCAATTGCATCCCGTGGGAGAGAAAGAAGTCGCGGGAGGTGGAGTTATCGAACTCCCGACCATTGTCACACTGAACGGCCTTAATGGTGAGGCCGAACTGAGTGGACACCCAGGCGAAGAAGTGGCGGAGGGCGGGGAAAGTCTCAGACTTGGCACGCAAAGGAAAAGTCCACACATAATGAGAAAAATCATCAAGCTCCGATACCATATTGGAGTGAATATTCAATGGATTAGGGCTAACCCAACAGGTTAGCTATATAGTGTTTACATGGGCCACATGGGCCAAGCCTTAACAGGCCTAACACTCTAACAATATGTCCAGTGATGTCAACATGTTTTGTATTCGCAAATAATTACCATTTTGTGCTCATTTACAACCCTAATAATTGTAGTGTTGGAAGTTTGTTAGCAATAGGTATTATAGCACATGCTGGATTTTGAGAAGTATAAGCTGCTACATCTTGTGTTGTTTTATTTTGTTTGTGTTTGTATGTCAGTACGATTTTCTTGCTTTATTTGTTAACCTTGAAGATCACTATGTACTTAGATCTTTGTTTACATGAAAAATTGCTAATATATTATTGCTGTCTATCAGTTGCGGACCGTATGTGCAGATCTGGAGCAATAGATCTTATCTGTATTGATTCGGTGTCAGCGCTCACCCCACGTGCAGAAATTGAAGTATGATTCATTTTTCCATCTTTCTTTTGTGTTGGTTATGTATGAAATGCTGCATCGGCAATGTAATTTATCTGTTTTCAGGGTGAGATAGGAATGCAGCAGATGGGTCTACAAGCTCGTCTGATGAGTCAAGCATTGAGAAAAATGTCAGGCAATGCCTCAAAGGCTGGCTGTACTCTTATGTTCTTGAATCAAATAAGATACAAGGTGTAATAATAAAATAGTTACATTGATTTCCAGCTAATTGCTTGTTTACATTATATTATTTCATTTGATGGATTTGGTATTCAACAGATTGGAGTGTTCTATGGGAATCCTGAAGTCACTAGTGGAGGGATAGCCTTGAAATTCTTTGCATCTGTCCGTCTTGAGATACGGCTCATTGGGAAGATAAAATCTGTGAGATCGATAAAGTAAATTTCATATATCCCTAAAGGTGAGGTGGGAATGATTGTTATGCTTGTTTTTGTTTTTCTAAGGCCAAGGGAGATGAAGATGTTGGTGTGAAGGTTCGTGTCAGAGTGCAGAAGAGTAAAGTATGTCCAAATTTTATGCACTTCTTGCTTTGTATTATGATTTCCACAGTAAGCATGATATCCTTTCCCCCCTTCCTACAAGGTATCTAGGCCCTACAAGCAAGCTGAATTTGAAATCATTTTTGGGGAGGGTGTTAGTAAATTGGTAAGTTTCTAAAAAAATAGCCTTCTGTCATTGTATCATATGCTGAACGAAAATATTGGACAGGGGTGCGTTCTTGATTGTGCTGAGCTGATGGATGTAGTTGCAAAGAAGGGTTCGTGGTACAGCTACAAAGATATAAGGTAAGCCGGGAGCTTTAGAAGAGTTTGATCTTCGGTGAATACTTGAGGTTTAAAAATTATATTTCTTATGGGTGCTATCTTTACACGTCAATTAGTTTTGAAAGCAATATTACTTTGACAAATATTTCTTAGTCTCATTTCCATGTGCTTTTCACATATTTCGGCTAACTGTATGAAATCCTTAGAAAAATGGAAAGGCCTCAATAGGGGTCATTGTCCTTTAATACTGTTTTTTTTTTGTGCTTACAATGTAATAGGATAACTCTAGGATCTAAGCCTTTTTGAAATATATTGCTTCCCAAATAAAGGGTCTACAGCAAGTCAGAAATTTTAAATTTTAAATACAAGTGTGAGTGTATTTTTCCCCTTTGTGTGACAAAAATAGTGATCTGATGTCCTGACAATTTGATAAAGAACTTCTAGTTCATCAACTTTATTTTGGATAACTCTTAAGGGTCGTTCTGGTCATGCTGTATCAGAATTGAATCCGAATATTCAGAAACTGATACCATTATTTAACACAACAGTGTATTACTTGCATTACTTTGGTTCAAACTAGGGAGTTACATTGCCCTCGTCAGTATCATTCTGTTTTACCTTTTGCCTTGGTTAGGTTTGGTAGGAGATCAGCGTTAGAGTGCAATTATCTTTATGTTTTGGTCAAAAGATTATCTCTATGTATAGACGAAGCTTTGATATGTGCCTTTTTTTTGTTTGAACAATTGCTCAGATTGGGCCAAGGCAGAGAGAAGGCACTGCAGTATCTCCGAGAGAGCCCAACCACCTGCGATGAGATAGAAAAGGTTTGCTGGATTCTTCCTGGGCTTTCTGCATGAGTCTGCTACAGTTGACAAGATTCAAATTCATTTTTCGCCGCTTTAAAGTTTCAATCTAAAGCCTTACATGTATATGTTTTTTTTATATGATGTGATGATACAGTCTCTTTCAAATATATATTTAGGCATGCCATGGATTTTTTTTAGGACTTCTTGGATTCAACACTAGACTCAAGTTGACTTTTATTGTTTGCTTGATATGAATATAATTACATATACGAAAATAATCATAGAAAGGTAAATTATCTGATGAACTGTTAGTTTTTGCTCTATATTTACGGACAATAATGTCTTTGTACATATCCTATTCCTTAGACATGCTTGATGAATATGCAGGTGGTTCGAGCTATGATACCAGAAGGATCCAGACATATGAGCCTACTAGCTTTCGGGCAGTCATCATCAACTGAAGATGAACAGGCGTATGATGAACAATAATGGTACATGAGGTTCCGAAGATGGAACACTTGTGAAACCGTCAAGCTCTGGCTTGTGTCCCTTGCGGATAACAGAAAAGATCAGAGGTAACCAACCAATATGGCAGTTGTGTGAGCGCTGGAGTGGAGTTGACTAAGACCTTGTTCGTTTCTGCCGGATTGGTGGGTCCTAACGATTCCTGACCGGATTGTTTCTCTAATTTATATAAACTTTGATTAGCTGGAACGATTCCGGGTGCAATCCGACGGAAATGAACAAGGCCTAATGTTGTACGTGTACTGTGGCATGGCAGAACCGTCCGGTTTAACCCAATTTCGGGCACACCTGCCAGCTATTTATCACTAAGTGCACCAGAGATTATATCAAATCCGATAGTCTGTTAAGCCCATCCAATGAAAGAACTTAAAATAATCCATGTTTACATCAGGATCATAAATAAGGAGATAAAACTTTAAAAATATCATTACTTATATTGTGTGATTATATTACTGTAACATTAGAGTTATTTACAAATAGGTTTGGTTAAAACAACAAAAGATAAGTATATCTTACAAAACGATAGAAAAGACAAATTTTAATTTGATATCGTCTACAACACGGAGGATGCCACTACCGAGTGTTACTAGTGTTCCCTCTAGGTTAGGTCCCATCTACCAGTGTTGCCCCACTTACCACCCTTGATTCTTTTTATAAATCCTAGCACTCATGTCGGTCAATTCAGAGACCAACTCATTTTGTAGTATACTGTAATGTGTTCTCTATGAGAGAAAGCACTAAGACATACACCTTTTCAAGTTTGTAGTCTAGATGATGCACCAACATGGTACTAGAATAATGTTTGTAAACTAAACCCAAACATGTGCATAGGTCAATTTTTTAGTCTTGTGCAATTTTATTTTAAGGTTGTTAACGATGAAAATGTCATACTTTCACACACTCAAAAACACCATCAACAACCTCAAAGTAAAAGAAAGATAAGCAAAAACATGAGTATATTTTTTTATCAAACAACAAGTTCAACGTGTCCATCAATATTTCTATACACATTCAAGATTAATGGAGGAAATGGGGGGAACCCTTGTTGCCGGTGGTAATGCAGAATGTTGACCTCCGAAACGATGCCAAGATGAAAACCCGAACCATTGTTGAGAAAATAGAATCAAACACCAGGCCTTGAGTCTTTACCCAACGTGAGAGATCTCTAGGATTCCAAGTGTGTCCCATACTCCCATGTCAGTTGTGATGGAAAAACCAACGGAGAAAAATCCTTCGTCACAAATCGACGATGAAACCACTAAAAACAGGGTTTGCTCAAAATTAGCATAAAAATCATCCAAAACATCCTTCTGATCTGAGGACCAATCGAAACATCACAGAAGCTACCCATGCTGCCGAAGAGCCCAAAGGCTGGCTCGGCCAGCTTATGACGGCCTGTGACGACGCAATTGCTGCCCTTCGCATGAATCCGCTGGAGTTCCGTCGGTGATGTGTAGGCGACTAGCTACTGGGTTTACTTCTCTCCTCAAACCTGGGAAATTACTCAAACCTGGGAAATTAATATTACCTCCGTTTTTTTATATTTGTCGCTGTGCAGTTCAAGTTTGAACTAAACAGCGTCAAATAAAAAAAATCAGAGGGAGTAGTACAATCACAACGATCTCCAGCAAACAACGGTAACCTCGTAATTGTCGCTAAAAAAATTATTGTCTTTGGTGTGAAATAACGAGATCACTCTTAGTACTCTATCCATAGCAAAATTTCTCCAATAAAAAACTATAATGACAAGCATGACAAAAGGTCACTGTCGGAATTGAAGAAAGCAAACTCTTGCTCGCCCCCCAAAGGCCAAAACACGCACAAATTCCAGCCACCCAGATTATGCTATATGAAGCTTTAAAATATAACACACTTCGGATTAAAACCAGCTGTTTCGACTGCTGCAGCTGCAATACATAGAGACAAAACACTGTAGAAGCAATAGAAACCGTTTTAGATTAAAGTCAAGCGAACAGCATATCCATGCAATGCTGCCGGTACACATAACTAAACTCACTGTTCATAGCACCAAGACACAAGCTGCTTAGTGTAGCTTGCCGCCAAAATGATCCTACATATATAAAGGATACAATGTCTTGGGGTACCTATATATATAAGACTAAAACATAGGAGGACTTTGTCAAGATTTGCTGTTACACGCCACCTCTTTTTAGTTCAAGTCGGAACAAATTTGGAGAACAGTTCTTTCAGAAGGCTGGGACAGCTAACTGTCAGGTGGTCAAACCCATCTGTTTCCATGAATGCACCAAGAGTCGCAGCGGAGCTTAGTAACGCGAAGCACGCATCCTTAAGCCCATGGCAGTTGTGCTTTTCAGCTAAAGCCAGGATGGTCGCAGCGGAGCCCGTATCGATATACCTGCACAGCTTATCTTCACAGATCAACTTCAGCCTCTCCAGGTCATACCGGTCAGCGGCGACGAGCAGATGCTGGGCCATCGCACATCCCTCCCCATCCTTCGTCTCTGGCAGGGTGTCCGTGTAGATGAAGGTGAGCAGCGCGTCGAACACCTCCGGCTCCATGTCGTCAATGCGTATGGCGTTGGTGGTTGTGCTCTCTCTCATCGGACCAAAGAGCTCGGCTTTGAACACCGGCGACCGTGTCGAGAGAACAAGCCGATGGGCGGAGAATGTCTGCCCGCCGATTCGGAATTTGACGTCGGCGCCTTCCTTGCTCAGCAGGAGATCAGCGTAGTGCCGGTGCATGTCGGACGGCGGCACGACCACTGACGGCATTGCCACGGTTTGGATGTCGCTCATGATGGTCACATCGAACCTGACGGTGAAGGAGTCATCCCTGAGATGCTCGGATTCCTCCAGAGCTTTCCTCTCGATGAACTCTGGGTATCCCCAGCTCCCTTTCTCAGCGAAGTCCACGAATGTTGTGACTTGGGTGTACGACGGCACCGGCTCCCCGTCCTGGTCGAGTAAACTGATGGTGACCTGCGCCTTCACTGCCTTGCCGGCTACTGCACCATGCATAGTGAGAAACAACGATATGAAGTTGACGTTGTCGGCGGAGTTCCCATTGGGGTAATACTGCACGAACCAGGTGTGGCCTCCCAGGCAGAAATGGCGGGACTTGATGACCTGGCAATTGGGGACCTCCTTAGTGCGGGAATAGAACACGATCTTAAGCACGTGGGAGCCGGTCACAGCGCCGGCGACGATGGCGGAGTGGGAGCCGTTGCCGCTCCCACTATAGCCAGCGGCGGGACAGGGAGAAGATCCCGGCATGGACGGCAACAACGTAGGGCACTGGCGGCGGCGCGCCTCGATCGGTTGGGTCGGGTGGGCGGCGGCAGCGGAGGGGGGATTGGGAGGGTTTTGCCGGTTCTACTTCTACCGTTTTGCCTTTTTTATCACGGAGAAAACTGTTGGATCCTCTGGCAGTCTGGCGTGCTAGGAGATCGTACCAAGCCCACTCGTCGTGCGGCCCATGGTCGGGTCCGACGACTACCGGGCCTGTGTCAGCCCAGCCTGAGGCCCGTGTCGTGTTAAGCTGCAGGAAAGGTCTACGATGCAAGCATCAAGCACGAACTATCTCGACTATTTTAATGCAGCACTTTAATACATGCATGGATTCGTGTGTTGTACGTAGGGATGTGAATATAGGGTCAACTTTTTCGACCAGCACGAGCACGACCTGAAAACAGGAGCCTAAAGCACAGCTTAGTATAAAATAACATGGACATGACTACCACGATCTAAAGGCGGGTGGGTTTGGACCGGGCCTCAAATTCCGACCTGTCGGACCCTGACACAGCTCGCACAGATGAGTCAGGCTTGGGCCGACACGGCCTAATGAAGCCCATGTTGTTTAATTTTTTAAATTAGTAAGTTATAGACTTTATATTATTGTGATATTTAGATTTTATATGGTCAAATGATGTTTGTATTGTTTAATATCTTTAATTTATTAAGCTATTGGCTTTACATGGTTGCGATATTTTGATTTTATGTGGTCAAATATATGGGTCGGACTTGGACCGACACGATCCAATAAAGACACGACGTAATTAGGGCTAGGCCGGAGTACACTTTAGACTGACACGGCACAACCTAAAAAAATTTAGGCTTTCTTAGCCCGAACCCGTTTAGCACGAAGCACGATGAGCTCGAGCTGGCCTGGTCCGGCCCGTTCCTATTCTTAACACTAGTCGTACGTCCCTGATCCACAAGCGCGCGAGCGCGTCGCACCCTACCTCTGAGCACGATAAACACCGCAACCGCTAGTAGAAATCCAATAATACCAAAGGCCTCGCTGCACCTCAACCCTCATCCCGCCTCTCGCAATGTTTGCTATGGTCGTGTCTAGTGCTGGGAATCTGGGCCGGGCTTTTCGGGCCAGCACGAGCACGGCCCGAAAATAAGAGCCCAAAGCACGGCCCAGCACGAAATAATATGGGCCGGGCTAGCACGGCCTAAAGGCGGGCTTGGGCCGGGCCTCAAATTCCGACCCGTCGGGCCCCGGCACGGCCCGCATAGATTGGCCGGGCTTGGGCCGGCACGGCCCAAATAAGCCCAATCTATTTAATTTCTTTAATTTAGTAAGATATCGACTTTATATTGTTGTTATATTTGAAGTTTATGTGGTTAAATGATGTTATAATTGTTTAATATCTTTAATTTAGTAAGCTATGAACTTTATATGGTTATAATATTTTCATTTTATATGGTCAAATATACGGGCCGGGCTTGGGCCGGCACGGCCCAACGAAAGCACGACGTGGTTTAGGGCCGGACCACTGTTTTTACACTTCGGTCTGGCACGACACGGCCCAAAAATTGTTTGGGCTTTCCTAGCCCGAACTCGTTTGGCACGAAGCACGACGGGCTTGGGCCGGGCTGGCCCGGCCCGGCCCAATTCCCAGCACTAGTCGTGTCCCAAGCCTCGCTGCAGCCTGCATGCATGAAGGCGTGGTAGATTCCGTGAGCACGACGTAAGCGGACCGACCTGGTGGCTCCTCGTCGACTCGTCGTCTTCGCGGGGTAGAGATGGATTAGGCTAGTTCTAGCAAGTCTCTGGAGCCTCCTTTACCCTAAATATAAAGAATCAAACGGTACTCTACGCTCTACAGCAGTGTCCTATAAACTGTTCTCTAAATTTATAGAACACTGCTAGATTCTCTATATATAGAGTTTCTCTAAACGATACTCTATCTATTTGAATACTTTAAATAACGGGTTTAACAAAACTAAAATATATACAATACATTTGAGAGTATGACAAATACGTATGTACAAAAAGAAAAAAATAAAAAATGTCTATAATATAGGTATTTGCATATAGAGAACATGATTTAGAGGACGTTGTTGGAGATGAAGGAGATATAGAGGATGGGATCTTTTAGAGGAGACTGTAAATTAGGGGTGGGCATTTTAAAACCGAAAACCGAACCCGAACCCGAATAGACCGAATTGTGAGTCTATTCGGGTTTTCGGGTTCGGGTTCGGTTCCTATATGTGCTATATTTCGGGTTATGGGTTCGGGTTCGGTTCCTAACCTTTAAAACCCGAATAGACCTAATAACCCGAAATATAAAAAAACTCTTAATATGTGATGGTATTATTATATGATTTATGAACTTATTAGCTAGAAATAATGATATCTTCTTAACAATAGTATATATATCTTTGTATGCTAATTTTTATAGTCACTTGTTGTAGTAATAGTACTTTCAATTAATTATTCATTGTATATATTTTAACAAAATATACTAGTCTCTCTACAATTCGAGTCTATTCGGTGGACCGAATAGACCGAACCGAAATTGTGAGTCTATTCGGGTTCGGTTCCTAAAATATTTTTGGAAATTTCGGTTCTCATTTTTCAAAACCCGAAATTTCACAAACCCGAATAGACCGAACCGAATTACCCTAATAGACCGAATGCCCAGCCCTACTGTAAATGACGGATATAGAGGATGGATATAGAGGACGTTGCTGAAGACAACCTTAGGCCTCAGGCGTCCTTCTCATCGCTGCTGAGCACCGACATCCGGAGGTGTGGGAGGTGGTGGTGGTGGTGAAAGTACAGGTTGTTAGCACAAAAACAAAATAGATCAACTAACAACTATAGAGCATGACACATATTTACGTGGAAAATCCTTCAATACGAAGGGAAAAACCACGGACACCAGCCAGGCGAAACCTTCATTATATGTGAAGTGTTTACAGAACGTCGTCCTTAGACAACGGCTTACAACAAGAGTAATTATGATGACGCAGTTGAAACCCTAATTAGGGTCACTAATATATATTGCGGGGGCTCCGCCCCATACCCTCTAGCGTGCAGGGTTGCTGGCCGACAGGTCAGTTGTCATTATTACACTCTGGTCCAAGCCTCCAGTGACGGGGCTCCGCTTCACTCGCTAACACAGCCTCATATTAGAATTTGGATCACAAACTCAACAATCTCTACCTTGAGACAAATTCAATCTTGTTTCCATAACTCGTAAGCAACTCTCTGAAAAAATAGAAGGAACAAACTCCTGGTGCCAACATAGCCGCTAGGACTAAGCAATTATACCAACTAAGTTCGAGTAAAGCTCAGACTTAGCTACAAGAATAGGTTTAGTCGTCATATCAGCTTGATTGAAATATGTACTAATCTTGCATACCCTCAATTTACCTTCTACAACTATTTCCCTAATATAATGATAATCAATACCAATGTGCTTTGGCCCTGTTTGTTTGGGATTTTTCAACTTCTGGCCACCAAAAGCTGCTGCGGACTGTCAAACGTCCCAGCTTTCAGCTCGCTTCTATAAGAATCATTTTGGTAAAAATCGTCCAAAATCAACATGAACATAGAATCAGTCAAGGCGTCAATATAGTAGGAATCCATTGCTTTCTAGATCTTGAACCCTTTGGACCACTTCATCTTCCTCCGCACGTAATTCCCATGATACTCAGATTCTTCTCACAACCATATCTTAGAAAAGCTGGTCAGAAAAAAGTTGAACAAAATAGGCCCTTTGTCCTCTCATGAAACATATGATCATTTATAAGGCAAATAACACTCTGACTATCACATAACAAGGTAATGCAAGATGTATCTCCAAAATTTAGCATATAGACCTTTCAACCAAACAACCTCTTTGCTAGCATCACAAGCTGCAACATACTCTGCCTCTGTAGTAGACAAATCAATTGTGGGATGTAGACAAGTCCTCCAACTGAATGCACATCGACCAATTGTGAATACATAACTTGTTAATGATCTTCTCTTGTCCAAATCTGCTCCATAATCTGAATCAACATATCCACCAAGTCCCTACTTGACCTTGCCAAACTGCAAACAAGCATTAGATGTACCACACAAGTACTTGAAAATTCACTTAACAGCTTCCCAATGCGTTCTCTCAGTATTAGACATATATCTGCTAACCTAACTCATGGCATATGACAAATCAGGACGTGAGCAAACCATAACATACATCAAAGAACCAACAACACTCGAATAAGACACCTTTGACATATACTTTAAATCTTCATCTTTGGTTGGACATTAAGCATATTACAACTTAAAATGAGGAGCAATGAGAGTACTTACAGGATTAGAATCATGCATATTGAAGCGACGAAGAACTTTCTAGATATAACTACGCTGACTCAGGAATAGCAAACCAGATTTTCTATCTCTCCCAATCTCCATGCCAAGAATCTTTCTATCGGCTCCCAGGTCCTTCATCTCAAACTCACTACTTAACTGTGCCTTTAAGATATTGATCTCCTTCTTGCTCTCGACGACAATCAACATGTCATCAACATATAACAAAAAATAGATAGGTGAACCATTAACAAATTTAATATAGACACAACTATCATACTAGGACCTTTTATAACCATTAGAAATCATAAATGAATCAACCTCTTGTACCCCTGCCTCAGGGGCTTCTTCAAACCATAAAGGGATTTCTTCAATTTGCAAACAAATTTCTCCTTACTAGGAACCATAAAGCCCTCAAGCTGATCCATATAAATTTCTTTCTCTAACTCTCCATGTAAGAAAGCCGTCTTCACATCTAACTGTTCAAGCTCAAGATCTTGCATAGCAACAATACTTAAGAAAGTACAAATAGAGCTATACTTTACAACTGGAAAGAAAACATCATTATAATCAATTCCTAGTATTTGAATGAAACATTTTGCAATTAACCTTGCCTTAAACTTTGGAGGTTTTCCCAAGCCTCCAACGATGGGCCTCTGCTTCGCTCGCTAACATGGCCTCATCAGAATTAGGATCACAAACTCAATACTGGTTGTAGTCTCCGACGTACGTCGAAGGTTGTGGTGGTGGTGGTGGTGGAAGCCGCTCATCGGGGGTGCGCGAAGGCGAGGAAGCACCAGAGACAACACCTTGCGGATGACGTGAATCTTTTGCTAGACCTAGTTTTGTGAACATTACCTTATCAACTGCTGGGCTGCACAAGTTTGAATGAGATTTTTTATCTACAAGTTATGGTAGCATTAGCATTGCCATTATCTATTCCTGCAATTTGTCAATGAGCAACATTTGTTGCAGAGAATACAAGGAATGCTTGTTAACGGCATCAAGACTTGGGCACTAGTTCTGCTAGTAAACGTGACGTATTAATTTTTCAAATATTTTAATCTTATTACCTTTATCGTGCGTAGTTTTTTTCCTTCCAAACGACACAAGGAGCCTTGGATTTGATTAAATGTGGGGCTGCTAAAGAAGTGAACCATGATTTGGTGTTGTTGGAGGTTAATCTTAACAATATGCCACCAGGCACTTCAGCAAACTCTGATTGCTCCATCACACACTGAATGAACTTCAAGTCCCTCTTATCGATAATTTTTTATATCTAGGGCTCTATTATTTTAAAGATTTTTCACCTGTCCAAACTCATCGTTCTAGGGGTATTCCTCCTTGTTGATAGAAATGTGTTCTTGTGACGATGAAGAGGCACTTTCCAAATGTACGAACCTGGGTGCATGCTTCCATGTGATGAAGCCACTGGACAGAAGAAGCATTATGTGGCACCAAGCACTTGAACATACGTCTAAAAAGGCAACACCTCAAGGACCAAGTCTCAATAATAGTACCAAAAATAGAATGGTTTCACCATCTACTGAAAAGCCTAAGAAAATGCTTATTCTAGAGACAAACGATGAAGGGTGAACATTTCTGTTCTAGAACTTAATTGCTTGTTCTAGTAAACTTCATTCTTCAATACATAGATTTACATGAGCAAAATCAACAGAAATTAGCGGTGGGGCCAAGTGATTCGGTGCCAAACTCGAGGGGGAGGGATCAAAGTCATATTACATGCACTCCGATAAGTAAATAGAAGTGAAATATTAGGTAGATAAAAAAGTACCATGTATTCATTGTTAATTAAGGGGTCATTGACAACGATAAGCTTGATATCGTTGCTCTACGTAGCCACTCTCGTCACAAGCTTACTGATCCTGTCGAACCCTGCACAAACCAAAAAAAAATACACACCATAGATAGATAGACCATCAACAGAGCTGATCAACCAGCTTTTCACTGATAAATAAGGCCAACTGTGTTCACCCATTCTGGTTAACCAATGGTAGAACTGGTACAAAATGTTCCACTTGAGAGCAATGAAATCCTTTCCACACCGTAATCTTGCTTGCACCAACTAACATAGACTATGGACATATAATATGCTTGCATGATGCACCCACCAAGAGCTGAAACGTAGCACACTCCCTAGTAGAGATGGAGAGGGAGGGATAGAGAGGGGGTAGGGTGTCATACTCTATTGCTAGTGGCCCCATATCAGTCATTCCTCCAACGATGTGTCAGTGCCTCGAGGCACCTGCAGATCTGGCTTTGTCTGCCTGTGCGGCTTAGCAAGGGCGCTCGTCATTTCTTCCTTGGCGACATCACGCTGACTCCACTATGCTGCGAGCAGGAGGATTTAGCGAGTGGATGCTGGGGGAGAGATTTGGGGAGGAGACAAGCCCCCAAGCTCTCGATAAGGGGGAATTCTCGAACTAGAGCAACATGCATGGTATGGAGGATTTCATTTTGCCGTCTGCGTGAGGTGGAGGCCTTTTTCTCCTAGCATCAGCAGACGATAATGAAAGTTGCCTAGAGGGGATGAATAGGCGAAACCTGAAATTTGTAAACTTAAACACACACTAAGGTTGGGGGTTAGCGTTAGAATTAAATTCAAGTCCAAAAGATCATTTCTCTTTGCTAAGAGTTGCTCAAAGGATGCAGATGACGTATGGGAGCAAACTCAAATTAATACTAGCAAGGAAACGTTAGAGAGGGCAAACAAATCAAACGAGAATCAAAGCGAGTAAACACGATGATTTGTTTTACCGAGGTTCGGTTCCAAAGAACCTAGTCCCCGTTGAGGAGGTCACAAAGACCGAGTCTATTTCAACCCTTTCACTCTCTCAAACGGTCACTTAGACTGAGCGAGACTTTTCCTTAATCTCACGAGTCACTTAGACCCCGCAAGGATCATCACACACTTAGATGTCTCTTGCTTCGATTACAAGTCTCTTGAGAATAAGAAGGGAAAAAGAAAATGCCAATCCAAGCGAAAAGAGCAACAAAAGAGCCGTTGGCCGTTGGCACAGTCAACCGTTGGCGCGCAGAGAGCCGTTGCTCCGGTGGCTCACCGGACAGTCCGATGGCACACTGGACAGTCCGGTGAATTACAGCGGAGCGTGCCTGGTAGAAACCCGAGAGTGGCTAGTTTGGAGGGCGCCTGGCTAGCGCACCGGACAGTGTCCGGTGCACCATTTTCCAGCACACTCTAAGTCTTGCTCCATGAAAGTGCATTCATCCCTTTTGTGAGTTTTGGTGATTTGGATAACAACACATTTAAAGGTCTAACAAGTTTGCTAAGTGTTGAACAGGAAATTCAGTATGATGAACATACTTGAATAGTGTATAATGATCAGTGAACAAGGTTCAACACAAGGTCAAATAACCAGTGAGACAATGCAAATGGATATAATATGGTCTCTATATTGGTTTGAATATATGGACAAGTCCTGAGAAATCACTATGCATAAATATGATCATAATAGAGGTTGAAGTGATTAAGAGGATTGGTCAAGCCAAAGTGAATAAGATATGAGGAATCATGAATTGGCTTGACCATATTACTATTAGTTCATATATGAATATATGAGAATCAAATTAGAGCTTAGAGCTTGATTGATCTTAGCAGTTATATCTAGATGACATTCAAGCAAGGTTCACAATATTGAAGAAATGATTCTCTCAATGGATGCTCAATAGGATGTGACTCAAGAATGGCTTGATAGGGTGAAGATAGCAAGGAAAGGGCTTCGAGGAACTAAGCGAAGGTGAAGGCCAAGCGACGGCTTGTAGACCGAGGTACCATGGCTAAGGTGAAGAAGAGAGTACTTGCACTAAGTCGATGAACTAATTAGCTATAAAGAGTTACAACATGTTGATGCATCAGTAAGGTGACTTGAAGCCATGATTTGAACTCATATATGGTGAAATGGCACAAGTCACAGGCTCGATTTGTGTTTGCTTCAAAAGGTGAGACAAAGATGTTTGTTATCCTTATGAAGCAACACCATGGAGAAATCACACTTGAGACACCAATGACTCAAGGAGTTTACTTAATTATATTTTATTTAACTTGAGTATAGAAATCGTCGTACTATCAAGGGGGATCCATAAAAAAGGTTGGTGTTGGTACTAAAGCTCAAAATCCTTGATGTAAAACTTCCATTTTACCCTTGTTTCACTTCAGTTTTCTCAAAATCTATGCAATAGTTTCAAAAATCGGTTCAACCAGAATTAAAACCGGTTCAACCGATTTCTGCACTGTTCCCCTCTGTCACTGTCTGACCTGCCAGTCTACCAGTCAGTCCTGTCAGAAAAAGTCGTGTGCAGATTTTTGGAAAAATGGTTCAACCAAATTTTGGCCCGGCTCAACCGGATTTGCAACCGGTTCAACCAAATTTTGGTCCGACTCAACCAAATTTGAGTTCGTTCCAGTCTCCGGCTAAGTCCACCTGTGAACCGAAAACCCCCTGGTGGAATCCGGTTGAACCGGTTTTAGAACCAGTTCAACCATTTTTCAGTTAGATTTCCCCAACGGCCACCAGCTTTTGGGTGCACCTTTATATACACCTCCCACACTCTTCCCACAGTAGAGCACGCACAAAACTTCATTCCCAACTTGAGAAACACCTCCCACTCTCTCACACACCTCTTGCCTCTCCCATTTCAAATCTTTGGAGAGAAATCTTTGAGTGAGATTGAAGAGCTGCGATTTTGGTGCTTCATCTCTAAATCTTTCTTGCTCTTCTTGATTCGAGCTTTGGTACTACATCGAGTTCTTTGTGGATTCATTACTCTTGGAGCTTCTAGCTCCTAGACGACTAGGTGTCTCTTGTGAGTCTCTAAATCTTGTGGAAGACCACAAGAAAGTTTGTATTGCCCGCTCATTTGAGCAAAGATTAGTGTGTGGGCTTGACCTTTGTGGTCGGCAAAGGGAGGATTAGGGTTGAAAGAGACCCGACTCTGTGGGCGCCTCAACGAGGAAGTAGGGCACCTTGGTGGTGTGACCGAACCTCGGGATAAATCTTGTGTCTCTTGTGTTCTTGCTCATTGTGTTTGTTTGTGTTCTTCGTTCTCTCACCATTCTGTGGAAGATTTGTTTATATCTTTTTGGTGTGTGGATTTTGAGAAGTGCCCTTCTCAGATCTACTACTTTGAACCCTGTGGATCAACTAGACATCTCATTTCCAAAGTTAACTAGGTGGATTTCGAGATCAATTCAGTTTTATATCTCATTCTTTAGTTGAGCTCGTGCAAACCGGTTGAACCGGTTTTCACACCGGTTGAACCAGTTTTACCTAGTTCGTTTCTAGTTTTTGTTGAAAAAGTTTCCGCTTGCCTATTATCATGTGATAACAAATGTTGCTCTCAAGAAAGCCAATCTTCCATTGAGCTAGAATTTTCAGGAACAAGTAATGTTTCCTATGCAAAAAAAATAATGAGCTCAAGGAAGAAAATGAGAGGCTAAGAAGGAGCTTGACTCAATTGAAGGGAAAGTGTCATGCTCAACCTTCTCAAGATAATAGTGATAATATGGTGAAAAAGCTTGAGAAGGGGACCACCATAGCATGCACAAAACCCCTTCAAAAGAATACCAAGCTTTCCAAGAAGGGCATGAGCAAAATTCATGGTATGAAAATTAATGCTCATACTATTTGCTCTAACAATGTACGTATGTGCTTCAACAAAGAAAGATTAAAGAGAAGCGATAGAAGGTGCTATGGATGCAAGGAGAAGGGTCATGAAATTGATTCATGCCCCCACATGAAGAACCAAGATCTTGCACAATCAAGAAAGATGACCATAAAAAAGGATGAAAACAAAAGGCAAATGCATTGCAAGGATAAGCACCGCATTTGCTACAATTGCCGTGAAAAAGGTAATCTATTCAATGTTTGTCCAAAGGGTAAAACTCTTAAGCCTAACTTGTCAATACATTCAAATATGCTTAGGAGACCCAAATTTGACTCTTGTGCTAGAAAGGTGATGAGTTCACCACATTCTAGGACCAAGGCTATTTGGGTGCCTAAGTCCTTATTGGCTAACCTTGATGGACCCATCATGAGATGGGTACCCAAATGTACTTAATAAGTTTTGCAGGTACCTAGAGATGATATGAAGCTTTGGGGTGCTTGAGCAGTTTAACTCAATCCTTATCTCAAGCTATCAATCTTACATTGTCTATCCTTTAAGATTGACCCAAAGATGAATTTAGTCGTTATATCACTAACTTCATATTCATCTCTAGCAAAAACTTGTGTTGTAGGGAATAAGGATTAACCTTTGTGGGAATCAAGCAAAAGGCCTATAACTAAGGGATATCCGAAGGATGGTAAAAAATTAAATCTTAGGTGCACATTGCTTTTAATTATTATATTCCTTTGTGTCTTTTGTAGTCACATAGGAAAAATGAAGCGCATGAGAATGAACTTAAAATATTTTACCTTGCTTTGGAAAGGATCAAATTATATGGTAGATTGCATATTTGTTATTCTTATATGTGGCAATCTACATACTTTAATTGATGATAATTAATTCGTGGCATATTTCAAATGAATTATCGTATTATTGCCATGACCTAGACATAAAGAGGATTATCCCATGTTCGTAAATGAATAGAGTGCTAAGTAAGAAATTCAAATTCTTAAAGCACTTATCAAAAGGGGAATTCTATATATGACTAGAGTTGTGAGACTAATGTTTTTATCTAAGTGTTTATGTAGTCTCTCAACATGAGAATGTGTTTCTCAAATGGAACGTGTCATTTAACATTCAAAGAAGATCAATCCAATACAATGTGATGTATTCCTTCTTGTTTAAATTGGTTTTGAGTCTTCTACATTAATCACTCACCATGCTATGAATTTAACATGCCATGTAAACTTAATTAAATAATCATGCTAGTTTCATCTTATTTCAATTGATGTTATGCATGATGCTTGTAAGGGTAATTTAGTTCATATCATGAGGTTTTCTTATTTTAGTGACCTTCGTGTCATTCATATATAGAGGTTTCTAAATAGAAAACTATTGCTTGTGTTTCAAATGCAATCTCTATTAAGATATTTCATGGAAATTCATAAGTAGAGATTGTGCACTTTCAATTGGTAAAAATCACAAGCATTAAAGGTTAATCTTCACCTAAAAGAAAGGTTAGAAATGCTCAAGGCAAAGGTATGGAACAAATTGCTTCAATTGGTAATTGATCAATTGTAGTTCCTTTCAATTGGTAATAATCTATTCTATGGAAAGAAATGTCAATATAAAGGTTAAACTCCTTTTGGCTTAAATTTGTAAATTGGTGCATATTGTTAATTCACTCCTCCATGTGCATTAACTTAAAAGGAATTTAATTTATGCCTCTATGCCTCATAAATGATGATTTGTTTGCCATTCATATATAAATATCATCATTCATTAAATACTTCCTTGTACCACTAATAATTTCGAAGTGTTTTTTACTAGTTTTAAAAAGAAAAGAGATAACAAGCTAAAAAAGGAAGTCTCCACAAATGATGAAAAGAAGAATACTACGATGACACCACCACAGATAGTAAGATCTTTCAAATTGATATAACAAATGGTGCGTTCTATATGGTGGTAAGTATTTTTAGGCATAAGTTAATTCATTGCAAATTTGTCATGCCTTGACCATGATATGTAATGTACTCCTCATGAGACTCTTAACTGAATTGAAAGTGCATGTGGCAAGTCATTCAAATACTTGATGTACATATCTAGTGGGAGAACATTATATATCTTGTGTCGTAGAGAATAAGTTTCTCTTGAGTAAGATATACTAAGACAATCCAAAATGGTAAATTTGTATCTCATTCATATGGATTGTAATCTTTGTTTTCTAAATAGCTACTCCTGAGGCAGTTTGAAATTCCCTTATAGTTAAATCTAAAAGTGCATAAGAATCTTTTTTGTTGATATTTATGACATACATATGCACTAACATGGATATGAATTTTAAACTGTAAAAGGTACAATTAGTGATCCATATTCTCTAAATTTTGGAAACCCTTATTTTGATATCTTAGAAATCTACTTCAGTCGGTATCCATATGCTTCACATTGAATTGGATCACTAAGTTGTAAACTCCATGCATAACTTGTCTTTATGATATGAATGCTTGTGCGACTAACCTTGATAAGCTAGGTGCACCCAAGGTCAAGCTAGGTTCATCATCAAGAAGGCAACACAATGATGTATGAAGAAAAGGAGAAAAGGCTCCTATTCTTAACTCTAGCCTTTATCTGTGTGATTAAATATTGACTTGAACCCATGTTAGATGGTTGTCAAGTATATGTGGGTGCCTACACAAAGAGAAATGCCAAAATAAAGATTGTGTGGGTACTCAAGGCTCTTACTACTAATCTCAAAGGACCCAATTCAAATTGGGTACCAAAATACGAAGCTTAAACTTGTTTTGCAGGATCACTTCTTCAATGGATCAAGCTGGGTGCTCGATAATGGATGTAAAAATCATATTTGGAGATAGTAGCAAGGGTGGTAACAACTGAATCTCAAGTGCATATTATTTCAGACCTTACCTCCTTTGTGACTTGTGTAGCTGCTAAGGAAGAGGAAGCACTTGAGGGTATACATCGGTTGTTGATTAATAAATAAAGGTCCAATTGGAAGAAAAATGAACCTTATCATATGGTTAACAATCCAAAATTATGTGACGTATTCTCTATCTAGTTAATTTGGATTTGATTCTTCTATATTAGACACTCACCATAATGTGGATAAAGTCAGCCCTTTAGACTTCATTGAACAACCATGCATATTATCCATGTCATTCAAAATATATTGTGCATGAGGGCTCAAGGGAAATTTAGTCCATATTATGAGGTCTATCTATTGTAGCAACTCGTTTGCCTTTCACATATAAAGGGTTGCTAAATAAGAAACTAGTGCTTGTGCTACTAATGTCATCTCTTGTGTTGAGTTTATCCATAGAAAATCTATGTTAAGAGATGGTGCTTGTTTTAAATTGGATAAATCACAAGCTTAAAGGATACTATTCAACTAAAGTAAGAAGAAGTTGATAAGAGGCCAAGGTATGAAAACTTCCTCTCCTTCAGTTGTTTTAGTATTCTATCCTTAGTGGGATGTACCACAGTATAGGTTAAATTCCTTGCAATATAAAATGTTCAATAGTGCATATAACTTTGACATCAACTATATGTGTGCACTAATTTAAAGGAATTTAGTATATCCTTTTGGGTTTCAATAATGATGATTCATTTGCCATCCACATATAAGGATCATCATTTGTGAAACCCTCTCTTGTGTTTCTAATGCTCTCTTTTCTAAGTGTTTCAACAAGGTCCTCCCAAGTTCTTTGAAGATGAATTCAAAATCTACAAATATAAGAGTCTTGGTTGTTTCAATCATTGAGTTTCAATTGATATCATATAAAGTATGATCGAATCAAGAAAAGATGAAAGAAGTCCATGATCACTTGGTTGGATGAAATCGTAAAGAGAAAAGAGATCACAATGATTCAAGAAGGGAGTTATATTTTTTTCTCTTTCTTTCAACCAAATAATGAAGATGTAGTGACATATTTATATGAAATCCTTCATTATGAGGTTTGAGATTCATATTAGCATGCTTTACCCTTTAGGATTTCAATTGATATACTTTCGGTTCTTAAACTTTCAATTGGTTTGATTTTCATCATCTATGTAAAGCATGTTATGTTAAACTAAGATATAGCGCAAACTTCACCTTTAACCTCGCATTGTTGATGTGCATAAGTGTACTTTGTGTACTCTTGCATGCACAAATTGAGGAAGAGTTTAGCCTATATCTGAGAGCACCTAGAGGGGGGGGGTGAATAGATGATCCTATAAAATTCAATACTTATAGCCACAAAACTTACTCTTGCACTCAATCCCTTTCAAGTGATCCGATGATCAACTTGAATACCACGGTTTTTCCTTTCTTAGATTATTCCCGTTCACGAGGAATCTCCACAAGATTGGAGTCTCTCGCCCTTACAACAAAGATCACAATGAAAGCACGGAGTAAGGTTGGGATGAGCAACACACACAAGACACAAATCGCAGCACAACGATGCACACAAGTCACAACTTGAGCTCAAAACACAACGCACGGAGTTCACAACTCAAATGGAGCTCAAGTTACTATCACAAAGAATCGAATGCGTGAAGTTGGAGTCTTGGGGTCTTAGAATGTTTCTTGTAAGCTTGGGTGGGTCCTCCATGCGCCTAGGGGTCCCTTTTATAGCCCCAATGCAGCTAGGAGCCGTTGGAGGCCAACAAGGAAAGCCATCCTTGCCTTCTGTCGAGTGGCGCACCGGACAGTCCGGTGCGCCACCGGACAATCACTGTAGACGGTCCGGTGCCGATCTCCTTCCTTTTCTGGCGCAGATGACCATTGCAGCTCCGGGCCTGATGGCGCATCGGACACTGTCCGGTGCCCCCTGCCGACCGTTGGCGTGGGCCACACGTCGCCCGCGGATTGCGCGGCCGACCGTTGCGCTGGCGACCGTTGGCTCACCGGACAGTCCGGTGAATTATAGCTGTACGCCGCCGATTTTTCTCGAGAGTGGCCTATTCACCGAAAGTCAGCCTGGCGCACCGGACACTGTCCGGTGCACCACCGGATAGTCCGGTGCCAGACTGAGTTTTGGCTGCACGGAGCCAAGTCTTTTTGGTTCTTTTCTTCTTTTATTCTCACTGTTTCTAGCACTTAGATAAAACATATTAGTACTTTAAAACTATGTACTAAGTCTAGAAACATACATTCTCTTTGATTTGCACTTCTCTCTTCATTTAGCACATAAGAACTTATTTAAATGTGTTGGTCACTTAATCACCAAAACATAATAGAAATTTCCCAAGGGCACATTTCCCTTTCAATCTCCCCCTTTTTGGTGATTTATGCCAACACATCAAAAAGCAACAAAAATAAATGCAACATCGATGCAAATAAGGACCAAATTGTTTTTGACTCTAATTAGGCATATTTGGATCATTCTCTGCCATCACTTGGTTTGTTTTTGCAAATCAAATTCATTTTCCTATCTCTAAGTCAAACTCACTTGTTTGGGCATAAAAAGATATTCCAAGAGTGAAATCTTGATCAATATCCAAAAACTCCCCCTTTTTCCCATAATCATAAATTCTCCCCACAAGAGACCAGATTTTGCAATAAGAGTATTTTGGACAAATCAAAAGTTCTAACTCTATTGTTTTCAAAATTCACAAGTGGTAGCTGATCCATTTGCTTTGACCTTAATTTCTCCCCCTTTGGCATTAAGCACCAAAACAGGATCATTTTTGGCCCTGTAACCCATTGCCTCACCAAAAATGTCAATTAAGAGCAAAAAGGCAATAAGAGCATAAGAATGAACTTGGAGGTGAGTACACTAATACCGGAGTGCAGTGGAAGTCTATGCATGGTCCAAGTTCACCTTTCCCTTTCAATGCACCTTTGAGACTACATCAAGTAACTCAAACACAAGGGTAAGTCTCAAAGGGTCAAGTTGTAGCACTTCTCCCCCTAAATATGTGCATCATTCACACATGGACTTGTGAGGTCCGGGGATCCCTTGCACAACTTGAGCATCACAAATAAGCAACAAATTTCATAAATGCATAAAGTAACATGATCAAGGGCATAAAACACAGGTATGCTATAGATCAATCCAAGTTATGCGAATCTAAGACATTTAGCTCACTACGCAACCTGCAAAAGGTTTTCTCATCTAATGGCTTGGTAAAGATATCGGCTAGCTGGTTTTCGGTGCTAATATGGAAAACCTCGATATCTCCCTTTTGCTAGTGGTCTCTCAGAAAGTGATGTCGGATGTCTATGTGCTTAGTGCAGCTGTGTTCAACAGGATTATCCGCCATGCGGATTGCACTCTCATTGTCACATAGGAGTGAGACTTTGCTCAGATTGTAGCCGAAGTCCCGGAGGGTTTGCCTCATCCAATGTAGTTGCACGCAACACTGTCCTGCGACAACATACTCGGCCTCAGCGGTGGATAGGGCAACGGAGGTTTGTTTCTTTGAGCTCCAAGACACCAGGGACCTTCCTAGGAATTGGCACGTCCCTGATGTACTCTTCCTATCAACCTTGCATCCAGCATAATCGGAATCTGAATATCCAATCAAGTCAAAGGTAGACCCCTTTGGATACCAGATCCCGAAGAAAGGCGTAGAGACTAAATATCTAAGAAAACGCTTAACGGCCACAAGGTGACATTCCCTCGGGTCAAATTGATATCTAGCACACATGCATACACTTAACATAATGTCCGATCTACTAGCACATAAATAAAGCAATGACCCTATCATAGACCGGTATGCCTTTTGATCAACGGACTTACCTCCTTTGTTGAGGTCGACATGTCCATCGGTTCCCATAGGTGTCTTCACGGGCTTGGCATCCTTCATCCCAAACTTTTGAGTCATCACCCTGCTAAATTCCTCACAAGACTTTTGGTTAGTAGAACCAAATATTATGTCATCGACATAAATTTGGCACACAAAAAGGTCACCATCACAAGACTTAGTGAAAAGAGTGGGATCGGCTTTCCCAACCTTGAAAGCATTAGCAATTAAGAAATCTCTAAGGCATTTATACCATTCTCTTGGGGCTTGCTTAAGTCCATAGAGCGCCTTAGAGAGCTTAAACACATGGTTGGGATACCTGTCATCCTCAAAGCCAGGGGGTTGTTCCACGTACACCTCCTCCTTGATTGGCCCATTGAGGAAAGCGCTCTTCACATCCATTTGAAACAACCTGAAAGAGTGGTGAGCGACATAGGCTAATAATATTCGAATAGATTCTAGCCTAGCCACAGGAGCAAAAGTCTCCTCGAAATCCAAACCTGTGACTTGGGCATAACCTTTTGCCACAAGTCGAGCTTTGTTTCTTGTCACCACTCCGTGCTCATCTTGCTTGTTGCGGAACACCCACTTGGTTCCCACAACGTTTTGCTTTGGACGTGGCACCAGGCTCCAAACTTCATTCCTCTTGAAGTTGTTGAGCTCTTCCTGCATGGCCAACACTCAGTCCGGATCTTGCAAGGCCTCTTCTACCCTGAAAGGCTCAATAGAAGAGACAAACGAGTAATGCTCACAAAAATTAGCTAATCTTGAGCGAGTTGTTACTCCCTTGCTTATGTCACCCAGAATTTGATCGACGGTGTGATTTCTTTGGATCATTGCTCGGACTTGAGTTGGAGGGGCCAGTGGTGCTTCTTCCTCCATAGCTTGTTCTTCTTGTGCTCCCCTTGATCACACGCCTCTTCTTGATGAACCTGTCCATCATCTTAAGTTGGGGGATGCACCATTATAGAGGAGGAAGGCTGATCTTGCTCTTGTTGTTCCTGTGGTCGCACCTCACCTATCGCCATCGTGCGCATTGCGGCCGTCGGAACATCATCTTCATCTATGTCATCAAGATCAACTTGCTCTCTTGGAGAGCCATTAGTCTCATCAAATACAACGTCGCTAGACACTTCAACCAAACCCAATGATTTATTGAAGACTCTATACGCCTCTGTATTTGAGTCATACCCTAGTAAAAAACCTTCTACAGCTTTGGGAGCAAATTTGGAATGTCTACCTTTCTTCACCAAAATGTAGCATTTGCTCCCAAATACACGAAAATAAGAGACGTTGGGTTTGTTACCAGTAAGGAGTTCGTAGGAGGTCTTCTTGAGAAGGCGATACAGATAGAGCCGATTTATGGCGTGGCAAGCTGTGTTCACAGCTTCTGACCAAAACCGCTCGAGCGTCTTGAACTCTCCAAGCATCGTCCTCGCCATGTCGATAAGTGTCCTGTTCTTCCTCTCTACCACACCGTTTTGCTATGGTGTGTAGGGAGCGGAGAACTCGTGCTTGCCACCTTCCTCCTCAAGATACTCCTCAACTTGTAGGTTCTTGAACTCGGACCCGTTGTCGCTCCTTATCTTTTTCACCTTGAGCTCAAATTCGTTTTGAGCCCTCTTTAGAAAGCGCTTTAGGGTCCCTTGGGTTTCTGATTTATCCTGCAAAAAGAACACCCAAGTGAAGCGGGAAAAGTCATCAACAATTACAAGACCATACTTACTTCCCCCGATGCTGAGGTAGGCGACGGGTCCAAAAAGATCCATGTGAAGAAGCTCCAGTGGTCTTGATGTTGTCATCACATTCTTGCTGTGATGAGTGCTTCCCACCTTTTTCCCTGCCTGACAAGCTGCACAAGGTCTATCTTTCTCGAAGCAAACATTGGTTAGTCCTAACACATGTTCTCCCTTTAGAAGTTTATGAAGGTTCTTCATCCCAACATGTGCTAGACGGCAATGCCACAACCAGCCCATGCTAGTCTTAGCTATTAAGCATGCATCTAGATCGGCCTCCTCTTTCAAAAAGTCAACTAAGTAGAGTTTGTCGTCTAATACACCCTTAAACGCTAATGAACCATCAGTCCTTCTAAAGACAGATACATCTATATTTGTAAATAGACAATTATAACCCATGTTACATAATTGACTTACAGACAACAAGTTGTACCCGAGCGATTCAACTAAGAACACATTTGAGATAGAATGCTCGGATGTAATGGCTATCTTTCCCAGTCCTTTAACCTTGCCTTGATTCCCATCTCCAAAGATGATCGAATCCTGGGAATCCTTATTCTTGATGTAGGAGGTGAACATCTTCTTCTCCCCCGTCATGTGGTTTGTGCATCCGCTGTCGATAATCCAGCTTGAGCCCCCGGATGCATAAACCTGCAAGGTAATTTACACTTGGGTTTTAGGTACCCAACTCTGGTTGGGTCCTACAAGGTTAGTCACAATAGCCTTTGGAACCCAAATACAAGTCTTGTCTCCCTTGCATTTGGATCCCAACTTTCTAGCAACTACTTTTTCATTTTTACATAAAAGCGCAAATGAAGTGTTGCAAGCATGGTAAATGGTAGAGGGTTCATTACATGTTCTCCTAGGCACATGAGGCACAACATTACTCTTTCTAGGCCTACTTCTACCATGCACAAAAGTAGAGCTGGAAGCAAACATAGCATGTGAATTAAACGCATCATAACTCCTATTATAATGAGCATGCCTAGAAAATTTTCTATCATAAATGTAAGCATGACATTTTTTAGAACTACTAGCCATAGGAGCCTTCCCTTTCTCCTTGTTGAGAACGAGAGCCTTTTGGCTTGTTAAGTTCTTAGTTTCCTTTCGAAAACCAAGTCCATCCTTAATAGAGGGGTGTCTACCAATTGTGTAGGCATCCCTAGCAAATTTTAACTTATCAAAATCATTTTTGCAAGTCTTAAGTTGAGCATTAAGACTTGCCACTTCATCATTCAAATTTGTAATAGCAATAAGATGTTCATTACATGTATCAACATCAAAGTCCTTACATCTATTACAAATACTAACATCTCTACACATGAACTAGATTTATTAGCTTCCTCTAGCTTAGCATTTAAATCATCATTTAAACTAGATACAGTTTCATGGCAAGCAGATAACTCAGAGGATAGCATTTCATTCCTTTTAATCTCTAAAGCAAGAGATTTTTGCACACTAACAAATTTATCATGCTCCTCATATAAAATATCCTCTTGTTTTTCTAACAATCTATCTTTTTTCATTTAAAGCATCAATTAACTCATTGATCTTTTCTACTTTAGTCCTATCTAATCCTTTAAATAGACTAGAGTAATCACTTCATCATCGGAGGAATCCTCATCACTAGAAGTAGAGTACTTAGGGGTATCTCGAACACTTACCTTCTTTTCCTTGGCCATGAAGCAAGTGTGTCGTTCGTTGGGGAAGAGTGAAAACTTGTTGAAGGCCGAGGCTGCCAGTCCTTCATCGTCGGAGTCGAATGAAGAGCAGTCTGAATCCCATTCTTTGTCAAGGTGCGCCTCGCCCTTCGCCTTCTTGTAAACCTTCTTCTCCCTCTTCCCATGCTTTTCTTATTCCTGGTCATTGTCATTATCGGGGCATTGTATTATAAAATGACCAGTCTTACCGCATTTGAAACAGGAGCACTTTCCCTTTGTCTTATTCTTGTTGGGGTACTCCTTGCGTCCTTTTAGTGCGGTCTTCAAGCGCTTGATGATAAGTGCCATCTCATCTTCGTTGAGGCCCGCGGCCTCCACTTGTGCCACCTTGCTTGGTAGCGTCTCCCTGTTGCTGGTTGCTTTGAGGGTAACAGTTTGAGGCTCGTGGACGGGTAGTGGACCGTTTAGAGCATCGTCCAAATATCAAGCCTCCTTCATCATCATGCGCCCGCTCACAAACTTCCCAAGAATCTCCTCGGGCGTCATCTTGGTGTACCTGGGATTCTCACGAATAAGGTTGACAAGACGGGGGTCAATTACCGTAAATGACCTTAGCATTAGTCAGACGACGTCGTGGTCCATCCATCTTGTGCTTCCATAGCTTCTAATCTTGTTGACCAGGGTCTTGAGCCTGTTCTATGTTTGTGTTGGCTCCTCTCCCCTGATCATCGTGAACCTTCCTAGCTCGCCTTCCACCAACTCCATTTTGGTGATCATGGTGGCGTCGTTTCCCTCATGTGATATCTTGAGGGTGTCCCATATTTGCTTGGCGTTGTCCAAGCCGCTCACCTTGTTGTATTCATCCCTACACAAGGATGCTAGCAAAACAGTAGTAGCTTATGCATTCTTATGAATTTGCTCATTTATGAAAACGGGATTGTCAGTACTATCAAAATGCATTCCGTTTTCAACAATCTCCCAAATACTAGGATGGAGAGAAAATAAGTGACTACATATTTTGTGACTCCAAAAAGAATAGTCTTCTCCATCAAAGTGTGGAGGTTTGCCAAGTGGAATTGATAGCAAATGAGCATTAGAATTAAATGGAATACGAGAATAATCAAATGAATAGTATTGATTCACCGGTTTTTTCTTTGACGAGGAATCATCATCGTCGTCGTGTGGTGAAGAAGACGAGGCATCACTGTCGTAGTAGATGATCTTCTTGATGCGCCTCTTCTTCTTCCCGTCCTTCTTCTTGTGACTCGAGCCAGAGTCAGTGGGCTTGTCGTCTCTTGGCTCGTTGAAGAGGGACTCCTTCTCCTTATCGTTGACCACCATCCCCTTTGCTTTAGGATCCATCTCTTCGGGCGGTTAGTCCCTTAAGTGAAGAGAATGACTCTGATACCAATTGAGAGCACCTAGAGGGGGGGGGTGAATAGGTGATCCTGTCAAATTCAATACTAATAGCCATAAAACTTAGTTATGAAAGTTAGAACGGCTAAGTAGCTTGAAACAAGCTCTTGTGAACACGGACAATCAAAGAGAAAGCACACAAGAGACACATGATTTTATCCCGTGGTTCGGCCAAGTAACACTTGCCTACTTCCACGTTGTGGTGTCCCAATGGACGAGGGTTGCACTCAACCCCTTTCAAGTGATCCGATGATCAACTTGAATACCATGGTTTTTCCTTTCTTAGATTATTCCCATTTGCGAGGAATCTCCGCAAGATTGGAGTCTCTCGCCCTTACAACAAAGATCACAATGAAAGCACAGAGTAAGGTTGGGATGAGCAACACACACAAGACACAAATCGCAGGACAACTATGCACACAAGTCACAACTTGAGCTCAAAACACAACGCACGGAGTTCACAACTCAAATGGAGCTCAAGTCACTATCACAAAGAATCGAATGCGTGTTGGAGTCTTGGAGTCTTAGAATGTTTCTTGTAAGCTTGGGTGGGTCCTCCATGCGCCTAGGGGTCCCTTTTATAGCCCAAGGCAGCTAGGAGCCGTTGGAGGCCAACAAGGAAAGCCATCCTTGCCTTCTGTTGAGTGGCGCACCAGACAGTCTGATGCACCACCGGACAATCAGTGTAGACGATCCGGTGCCGATCTCCTTCCTTTTCTGGCGCAGATGACTGTTGCAGCTCTGGGCCTGATGGCGCACCGGACACTATCCGGTGCACACCGGACAGTCCGGTGCCCCCTGCCGACCGTTGGCGCGGGACACGCGTCGCCCGCGGATTGCGCGACCGACCGTTGCGCTGGCGACCGTTGGCTCACCGGACAGTTCGGTGAATTATAGCTGTACACCGCCGATTTTTCCCGAGAGTGGCCTGTTCACCGGAAGCCAGCCTGGCGCATCGGGCACTGTCCGGTGCACCACCGGACAGTCCGGTGCCAGACTGAGTTTTGGCTGCACGGAGCCAAGTCTTTTTGGTTCTTTTCTTCTTTTATTCTCACTGTTTCTAGCACTTAGATAAAACATATTAGTACTTAAAAACTATGTACTAAGTCTAGAAACATACCTTCTCTTTGATTTGCACTTCTCTCTTCATTTAGCACATAAGAACTTATTTAAATGTGTTGGTCACTTAATCACCAAAACATAATAGAAATCGCCCAAGGGCACATTTCCCTTTCAATATCTTGTGAGGCTAATGATTTCTTCAAGTTCATGTTTTGTAGTCTCACACCTTGGAGAACATCAAATGAGGATGAGTGGTTCCAAGGAAATGATCAAATATTTACCACATGTCACCCCATGGATTAGTTCTATTGGGGAACGATATGTGTTCTCTAGCATAAATTCAATTGTTTCAAATATATTATGCCTTGACCAAGATATATGATGAACTCCTCTAAGAATCTTAATTGAATCAAGTGCATGTTACAAGTAAATCAAGTACTTGATGCATACATTTAGGGGGAGCTCATTCTATATCTTGTGTCCTTAAAGACTAACATTTTCTTTTAGTGAATTTGTGTAGTTATTTGAAGAGAATGAGTTTCTCTTGATCGTTTAAAGAGGATAAGTTTCTCTTTGAAATGTCAAGCCTATCAAAAGCTAAGATAGAAATTCATGATTATAATGAAGACCATATGGCATGGAACAAAGATTGCAAAATGAACTCTAAATACAACACAAGTGTGGAACACCCCTTTGAAAAGGTAAAACACAAAGGTACATCACTTTTGACACTTCTCCATTACCTTTGTGCCTTATAAGGACCCTTTTCATGATAGTGTGCTCAAATCTTGATTAATCATGATTTCTACCCTTTATATTCTTTATATCTTTTTTTGGAGATTTATGACAAAGGGGGAGAAATTGTGCATTAAAGCTTACCTTTAGTCTTATGTAACTAAGTGTAAGAAGACTTTTGAAAAGGGGGAGAAATAATTGACAAAAGGGGGTTGAATCATAAGTAAAACATAAGATAAAGGAAATTGATGAGTGCATAATATGTCATGAGCATCACGTTTATTTATGACACAAAGCAGCCTATGAATAGTATGATATAAGTTGTCTTCACTCTTTGACCCAAATATGTGCTTTTGGCATTTGAGTACAAAATTGGTATTTTCTGAAATGCACATATTTAGGGGGAGAAAACTATATCATAGGATTCAAAATCTTATTTATCAAATCTTATGTAAGCTTTAAATGTGTTGTCATCAATCACCAAAAAGGGGAGATTGAAAGTACATTCATCCCTTTTGTGAGTTTTGGTGATTTGGATAACAACACATTTAAAGGTCTAACAAGTTTGCTAAGTGTTGAACAGGAAATGCAGTATGATGAACATACTTGAATAGTGTATAATGATCAGTGAACAAGGTTCAACACAAGGTCAAATAACCAGTGAGACAATGCAAATGAATATAATATGTCTCTGTATTGGTTTGAATATATGGACAAGTCCTGCGAAATCACTATGCATAAATATGATCATAATAGAGGTTGAAGTGATTAAGAGGATTGGTCAAGCCAAAGTGAATAAGATATGGGCAATCGTGAATTGGCTTGACCATGTTACTATTAGTCCATATATGAATATATGAGAATCAAATTAGAGCTTAGAGCTTGATTGATCTTAGCAGTTATATCTAGATGACATTCAAGCAAGGTTCACAATATTGAAGAAATGATTCTCTCAATGGATACTCAATAGGATGTGACTCAAGAATGGCTTGATAGGGTGAAGATAGCAAGGAAAGGGCTTCGAGGAACTAAGCGAAGGTGAAAGCCAAGCGATGGCTTGTAGACCGAGGTACCATGGCTAAGGTGAAGAAGAGAGTAATTGCACTAAGTCGATGAACTAATCAGCTATAAAGAGTTACAACATGTTGATGAATCAGTAAGGTGACTTGAAGCCATGATTTGAACTCATATATGGTGAAATGGCACAAGTCACAGGCTCGATTTGTGTTTGCTTCAAAAGGTGATACAAAGATGTTTGTGATCCTTATGAAGCAACACCATGGAGAAATCACACTTGAGACACCAATGACTCAAGGAGTTTACTTAATTATATTTTATTTAACTTGAGTATAGGAATCGTCGTACTATCAAGGGGGATCCATAAAAAAGGTTGGTGTTGGTACTAAAGCTCAAAATCCTTGATCTAAAACTTCAATTTTACCCTTGTTTCACTTTAGTTTTCTCAAAATCTGTGCAACAGTTTCAAAAATCGGTTCAACCGGTTTCTGCATTGTTCCCCTCTGTCACTGTCTGACCTACCAGTCTGCTAGTCAGTCCTGTCAGAAAAAGTCATGTGCAGATTTTTGGAAAAATGGTTCAACCGAATTTTGGCCCGGCTCAACCGGATTTGCAACCGGTTCAATCGAATTTTAGCCCAGATCAACCGGATTTGCAACCGGTTCAACCGAATTTTGGTCCGGCTCAACCGAATTTGAGTCCGGTCTAGTCTCTGGCTGAGTCCGCCTGTGAACCAAAAACCCCGTGGTGAAATCCGGTTCAACCGGTTTTAGAACCGGTTCAAACATTTTTCAGTCAGATTTCCCCAATGACCACCAGCTTTTGGGGGCACCTTTATATACACCTCCCACACTCTTCCCCACAGTAGAGCACACACAAAACTTCATTCCCAACCTAAGAAACACCTCCCACTCTCTCACACACCTCTTGCCTCTCCCATTTCAAATCTTTGGAGAGAAATCTTTGAGTGAGATTGAAGAGTTGCGATTTTGGTGCTTCATCTCTAAATCTTTCTTGCTCTTCTTGATTCGAGCTTTGGTACTACATCGAGTTCTTTGTGGATTCATTACTCTTGGAGCTTCTAGCTCCTAGATGACTAGGTGTCTCTTGTGAGTCTCCAAATCTTGTGGAAGACCACAAGAAAGTTTGTATTACTCGCTTGTTTGAGCAAAGATTAGTGTGTGGGCTTGACCTTTGTGGTCGGCAAAGGGAGGATTAGGGTTGAAAGAGACCTGACTCTTTGTGGGCGCCTCAATGAGAAAGTAGGGCACCTTGGTGGTGTCACAGAACCTCGAGATAAATCTTGTCTCTCTTGTGTTCTTGCTCATTGTGTTTGTTTGTGTTCTTCGTTCTCTCACCATTCCATGGAAGATTTGTTTATATCTTTTTGGTGTGTGGATTTTGAGAAGTTCCCTTCTCAGATCTACTACTTTGAACCCTATGAATCAACTAGAACATCTCATTTCCAAAGTTAACTGGGTGGATTTCGAGATCAATTCAGTTTTGTATCTCATTCTTTAGTTGAGCTCGCGCAAACCGGTTGAACCGGTTTTGACACCGGTTGAACCATTTTTACCCAGTTCGTTTCTAGTTTTTGTTGAAAACGTTTCCGCTTGCCTATTCACCCCCCTCTAGGCAACTTTCACTCCTTTTTTAATTGTGTCCCTAACTTGATTTCTTTCTTGGTTTGTGTTGAACCTTATGCACCTGTAATAGATGAATTCTAGACAAACTAGTTAGTCCATGTGTTTGTGTTGGTCGTTAACCACCAAAATTAATTATAGGAAATGGTTAACCCTATTTCCCTTTTAGATAATATGGTGTGCCACGTGTGGACAGTTGAAGCCTAGAAGGGAGCGACGTAGTGTGGACTACTGGACGGCGGAGGGCATAGCACATCATGGACTATTTGAGGGTGAAGGGCGCGACACCTAACGGACTGCCATAGGATAGAGGGCGCAGACTGCCACCTGCCGGAGCCCGGAGGACAGAGGGCGTAGTTGCGGTACCTCACGTGGGCGTTGATGCTTGACTAGGGGCGAGGGTGAGGGACACCGAAATCGGAGGGTAGATAAGAGGTCGAGGGATGAGGGGAGGGTAGGCCACAGGGTGTCTAGGGTTGAGAAGAGGCGGCACTGTGGGTTCTCTTGGCATCTACTTAAAAAGTCGAGGGAGGGGAGGCCAACACATTGATTGAAGAAAAAATGAGGGGGCTTTGCAAAAGCGACGACAGTAGAGACTACCGTATATAGTAGAGATAGAGACATCTAGACTGACTATGAGTAACATGTAATCTATCTTCTAAATATTATATAATGTGTACAATCTATAGTATCACTGAAAGGGAATTAGGCTTACACCTATTTCCTAATTGATTTTGGTGGTTGAATTGCCCAACACAAATAATTGAACTAACTAGTTTGCTCTAGTCTATAAGTTCTACAGGTGCCAAAGGTTCACAATAAGCCAATAAAAAGACCAAGAAAAGGGTTCAAACAAGAGAGCAAAAGACAACCCGGAAGGCACCCTGGTCTGGCGCACCGGACTGTCCGGTGCACCAGGGCACTCGAGGCTGAACTCTTCACCATTGGGAAATTCAGAGGGCACTCCGCTATAATTCACCGGACTGTCCGGTGCCCCAAGGGAGAGCGACTCTGAACTCGCCAGCTTCGGGAATCCGCTCCGCTATAATTCACCGGACTGTCCGGTGAGTCACCGGACAGTGTACGGTGCACACTGGACTGTCCGGTGTGCTAGCGGAGCAACGGCTTTCCGTGCCAACGGTCACCTGCAGAGGCATTTAATGCGCGCCAGAGCACGCAGAAGTCAGGCACGCGCGAGAAGGCGCACCGGACAGCCAGGCGGGCCTACAAGACAGAGCTCCAACGGTCGAACCCCAACGGTCTGCTGACGTGGCTGGCGCACCGGACAGTGTCCGGTGGCGCACCGGACTGTCTGGTGCGCCATGCGACTGCAGCCTTCCAACGGCCACTTTGTGGTGGTTGGGGCTATAAATACCCCAACCACCCCACATTCATTGGTATCCAAGTTTTCCCACTTCTACACCTTACAAGAGCTATAGCATTCAATACAAGACACACCAAAGTGATCAAATCCTCTCCCAATTCCACACAAAGCTTTAGTGATTAGTGAGAGAGATTTGTTGTGTTCATTTGAGCTCTTGCGCTTGGATTGCTTCCTTTTCTCATTCTTTCTTGCGATCATCTCAATTGTAATCAAGGCAAGAGACACCAATTGTGTGGTGGTCCTTGCGGGAAGTTTGGTTCCCGTTTGATTGAGAAGAGAAACTCACTCGGTCCGAGGGACCGTTTGAGAGAGGGAAAGGGTTGAAAGAGACCCGGTCTTTGTGACCACCTCAACGGGGAGTAGGTTTGCGAGAACCGAACCTCGGTAAAACAAATCCTTGTGTCTCACTTCTTATTCACTTGCGATTTGTTTTTGCGCCCTCTCTCGGACTCGTTCATATTTCTAACGCTAACCCGGCTTGTAGTTGTGATTAAGTTTGTAAATTTCAGATTCGCCCTATTCACCCCCCTCTAGGCGACTTTCAATTGGTATCAGAGCCCGATGCTTCATTAGAGCCTAACCGTTCGAAGTGATGTCGGGAGATCACGCCAAGAAGGAGATGGAGACCGGCGACAAGCCCACTACAAGCCACGGGAAGGCTTCATCGGAAGAGTCCCACAACAAAGGGAAGAAGAAGGAATCCTCTTCCCACAAGTCGCATCGGAGTGGGGACAGGAAAAAGAAGATGAGGAAAGTGGTCTACTACGAGACCGATTCTTCATCGCCATCCACCTCCGGCTCCGACGCGCTGTCCATTACTTCTAAGCGCCATGAGCGCAAGAAGTTTAGTAAGATCCCCCTACGCTATCCTCGCATTCCTAAACACACGCCATTACTTTCCGTCCCATTGGGCAAACCACCAACGTTTGATGGTGAAGATTATGCTAGGTGGAGTGATATGATGCGATATCACCTAACCTCACTCCACAAAAGTATATGGGATGTTGTTGAGTTTGGTGTACAGGTACCATCCGTAGGGGATGAAGATTATGATGAGGACGAAGTGGCCCAAATCCAACACTTCAACTCCCAAGCCACAACTATACTCCTCGCCTCTCTAAGTCGAGAGGAGTATAATAAGGTGCAAGGGTTGAAGAGTGCTAAGGAGATTTGGGACGTGCTAAAAACCGCGCACGAAGGATACGAGGTGACCAAGATCACCAAGCGGGAAACGATCGAGGGGGAGCTCGGTCGCTTCCGTCTTCGCCAAGGGGAGGAGCCACAAGACATGTACAACGGCTCAAAACCTTGGTGAACCTAGTGCGCAACCTCGGGAGCAAAAAATGGGATGACCATGAAGTGGTTAAGGTTATTCTTAGATCAGTTGTTTTCCTTAACCCTACTCAAGTTCAATTAATTCGTGGTAATCCTAGATATACACTAATGACTCCCGAGGAAGTGATAGGAAACTTTGTGAGCTTTGAATTGTTGATCAAAGGCTCAAAGAAAATCAACGACCTAGATGGCCCCTCCACATCCGAAGCACAACCGGTTGCATTCAAGGCAACAGAGGAAAAGAAGGAGGAATCTACATCAAGTAGAATACCCATCGACGCCTCCAAGCTCGAGAACGAGGAAATGACGCTCATCATCAAGAGCTTCCGCCAAATCCTCAAGCAAAGTAGGGGGAAGGATTACAAGCCCCACTCCAAGAAAGTGTGCTACAGATGTGGTAAGCCCGGTCATTTCATTGCTAAATGACCATTATCTAGTGATAGTGACAGGGACGACGACAAGAAGGGGAGAAGAAAGGAGAAGAAGAGATACTACAAGAAAAAGGGCGGCGATGCCCATGTTTGCCGGGAGTGGGACTCTGACGAGAGCTCCACCGACTCCTCTGTTGGGGCGAAGGCGAAGACGCCACCCTTCGCTCGATGCCTTCGCCGTCCTCGCTGGACCAACAGAGACAAGACAACGGGCAGACTCACCCTTCGTCCCACACGTCACCGGACGAAGACCTGTGACGAGGTCGTCTCATCTTGCGACCTCGTCCAGCATGGAGGCCCACGTGTGATCCGGCCCATTGTAACAGGCCCTGCGTGGCCGCTGCGCATTACTGGCCTAATTTGTAAAGGTCTCCCTGTAATTACGGTCTGTAACCCCGCTTTATGGGAATATTCCGGGGATAACCTAGGTGTCTGAGGGCACATGCGTCCTTAACCCTGGATGCTGGGCACTCAGATACCTATAAATACCCCCGCACAGTGCCCTTGAGAGGCTAGATTAACAGAGCTATTGCCATCTCGAGCAAAAACCCTGTTTACGTTGCTACTCTCCCCCGTTGGATCAGCTTGCACCGGAGAGCAAGTTCCAACATTTGGCGCCCACCGTTCGTGCTACGAAAAAACCACCCGTGATGGCACCCAAGAAAGCTAGCTCGAAGGCTGACGAGGCTGCAAAGGCAGCACTGCTGGCCGCAAAAAATGGCAAGGCCCTCGCCCTCACCCACACCACCCACCAAGAGACCACTGAAGACGACGCTCTCCGCATCTGCGGCTCTAAAGGACAGCCACAACCTCCCCCAGACTTCGCTCCACCAGAGGGCGCGGATGTCACCGAGGACGGCGAAGCCATCGGTGTCTCAGCGGAAGAACAGCTACAGCTGCGCGCCCTGCGCATCAAGAACCGCAATCTCCAGAAGCAAAAAGAGATACTTGAGGCCAAGCACCAACGTGTGTCTGCACAAGCCAAGGTGCGGCAAATGATATGAGACGAAGAGCAGAAGGCCCAGGAGCTCGAGCAAGAGATCGCACTAATGCAGCGCAAAGGCCACTTCGGCCTGCAACACGGGCCACCCCTGCAACAGCGCGCACAAGTCGAAGACCTACACTTCCCCCAGCGCGACCACGCCATTCCACACGCCGTGGCATTCCAAGGTGTCAACTACCTCAACGAGCGAAGTCCCCTGGCGCCACACCTGCAAGTGACACCTTGGCCTGCCAACTTCCGGGCAGGGACCTATCCCAAGTACAACGGCAGCACTGACCCAGCACAGTACATCATGAGTTATCAGGTCGCCGTTGCATCTTCCGGAGGGGACGACGCCACGATGGCTAAGTCCTTCATAATCGCCCTCGAAGGCCCAGCCCTCACCTGGTACACCAGATTGCCCCCGTTGTCCATCGACTCCTCGAGAAGCCTCCGGGACAAATTCCTGCTCAACTTCCAAGGATACCGCCCAGACACCGACGCCTTGGCTGAACTTTCACTCTGCAAGCAGCTGGAAAAAGAGACGCTGCGGGAGTACTATCGCAAGTTTCTGACCCTTAAGTCACAGCTGCCTTCGGTCGATGACCAAATCGCCATCCACTACGCCATCAGTGGCCTTCGGGCCGGTGTCCTATACAGCCACTGCATCAGGGATCCGCCCAAGAACCTCCAGGAGTTGTATCAGCTATTTGAAAAATATGCCAGATCCGAAGAGCTCCACCAGCGCAAAGTCGTGTCTCAGAGGAAACCCAAAGACGCTCCACAGTCCAGCCGCACGTGGACGAGGACTTCGCAGCCAGACTCCGGTCGAGATGGCCGCAATCAGCAGCAGGTGCACAACATCGCCAACCAGCACCCCGCTGGTGAGGCCCCTCGCCGCCAGGAATATCCCCCCAGGGCCGCGGAAACGGAACTCACGGTCGGGGCCGGGGACGTGCGCAGCCGCCGCGCCGATTTTACTGCCTGTTCCACGGCGAAGACTGCGCCCACCAAACCAAAGACTGCCCAGAGACGAAGGCCACCAGAGACAGGATGGCACGGGAGCAACCAGCCGACAACCCTAGAGTTGTCGCGCACACATACCAGCAACCCCCTCCGCCATACATCCACGCCCCCGCTCCGCATCCACCGCACCACGCATACCAACACCACCAGGAAGTACAAATCGTACCTCCCCCACCCCCACCTCCACACCAGCAACAACAAAACATCCACCACCCCCATGCCCCAGAGCAAGAGGACTTCGCCGATCAGCCGTATTGCGGAGTCATTCATATGATCACTGGGGGGGTCCAGCGCCGACTTCGACACGAAGCGGCAGAAGTGGGACCACTACCGCAGCATCAACCACGTCGCCATCACTGGTCCGGTCATGCAGACGAAGTGGTCCCATGTGCCGCTAACCTTCAACGCCCGAGACGTCGATCTGCGCAGCGCCCCCCACATCGACGCCATGGTTATCAACTGCAGCGTGGCAGGCTAGGACCTGCACAAAGTCCTAGTCGACAATGGCAGTCAAGCAGACATCATTTTCCTCCATGCCTTCGACCGCATGGGGATAAGCCACAGCCTGCTCAAGCCTTCGGACAACCCACTGTATGGCTTCGGCGGCAAGGGCACATTTCCCGTCGGCAAAATAGAGTTACCTCTCTCCTTCGGTGTAGCACCCAATGCCCGAAGTGAGCAAGTGACCTTCGATATCGTCGATATGGTGTATCCGTACAATGCCATTATGGGCCGGGGCTCCATCAACAAGTTTGAGGCAACCATTCACGGACTTTACCTGTGCATGAAGATACCAGGTCCGCTAGGCGCCATCACGGTCTACGGCAACCAGCAGACTGCGCGAAACATAGAACGGGACTTCGTCCCCGGGCAAAGAAACGTGCACTGCCTCACGGCCCAGCGCGAGGTCCCCGCGCCCGACAGCCCAACTGACAAAGAACACGACAAAGCACAGCTACAGAGCAACGACGGGACCAAGACTGTTCCCCTCGACCAGGCCACGCCCAAACAGACGGTCACCATCAGCGAAGACCTCACTTCGCATGATGAGGAGAAACTCCTCTACTGTTTGTCCAAGAACAAAGACGTCTTCGCCTGGTCTGCCCTCGACCTGGTCGGGGTCAGTCGCTCCATCATCGAGCACAGCTTGGGAATCGACCCTTCGGTGAGACCGAAAAAACAGCGGCTCCGCAAAATGTCTGATGAGAAGACAGAAGCCGCCAAGGCCGAGGTACATCGCCTCCTGGAGGCCAAATTTATCGAGCCAGTGGCCTACCCCACATGGCTCGCCAACATTGTGATGGTGCAGAAAAAGAGCGGCAAATGGCGGATGTGCATCGATTTCACCAGCCTCAACAAGGCCTGCCCCAAGGACAACTTCCCGTTGCCTCGGATCGACAAAATAGTCGATAGCGCGGCCGGGTGCGAAGTCATGTCACTCCTCGATTGCTTCTCCGGTTACCATCAAATATACATGAAGGAGGAGGACAAGGCCAGCACCAGCTTCATAACACCCTTCGGCACGTATTGCTTCATCCGAATGCCGGAGGGACTCAAGAATGACGGGTCCATTTCTCCTGGCTTACCAAAACGGTGCTCGAGGGGCAAGTCGGCAGAAATATATTCACGTATGTGGACGACATCGTCGTCGCCAGCAGAAGCAAGGAGGATCATCTCGCCGACCTCGCCGAAACGTTTGCAAACATGCGGGACGCACGACTTCGCCTAAACCCCGAAAAGTGTGTCTTCGGCGTTCGCCAGGGGAAAATATTGGGCTACCTGGTGTCACACCGTGGAATCGAGGCCAACCTAACCAAAATTCAGGCCATCATCAACATGACGCCCCCGCAGTCAGCCAGAGACGTCCAGCGCCTGACAGGAAGATTGGCCGCCCTCAACAGATTCATCTCCAAATCCGCAGAGCGAAGTCTCCCCTTCCTCAAAACTCTCCGCGGTGCAAAGGACTTCGCTTGGGGACCAGAGCAGGCGGCGGCCTTCGCCTCATTGAAACAGTACCTATCGGAACTGGCAGTCCTTACAAGCCCCGACTCTTCGCTACCCCTTGTTGGGGACTTGTTCTCAAATGCTAAGAATTAAGAACAAGGCAACATAAAAAGTGTTAAGTGTTAAAGTCCTTCGTCCTTCGAAGCATTATGTCCCTTCGGGAAATAATGAGTTTCGGACGAAGGTCATAAGAGACATACCTTCGTAAACATAACAAGTAATGACGAAGGATTCATATAAAGCATGAAATATAATATAAGCATCATCATAGAATCATTTCTATTTTATTAACATGGAAAAATAGAAATGATTTCAAATTACAAATGTACCTTCGGTCCTGAGAGAAGATAAAAAGTACAAGCGTGACGCAAAAGCAAATGCCAAGTCAGCGTGAACAGTACGGGAGTACTGTTCATCTATTTATAGACGCGGGACGCAGCCCACGTAAAATTACATTTATGTCCATTACATTTGTCAATGACTTATGGAAACCTGACAAGGTCCACGTAGTCTTTTCATCTTTAAGTCGGTTCCCCTCTCTGCTATCGCGACGAAGCTTCCCTGCGCACAGCTTCGGCTGTGCACCATCCTTCGTGGAGCTTGGTAATCAGCCCGTCCTTCGTCTGGTTCAGGCTTCGTCCTGACCGCACTTCATGTTCGTAATTCTGAGTCCGAAGGTACCTGTTCACATAATCCACTTGGAAAACATTGTCAAATCATGTTTTTGAGGACCTTCGGAGGACGAAGGCCCCCAACAGTAGCCCCTCGCAATATTAATTTGTTTGAAATAATAAATTCAGATTGCGATATGAACGAAGGCTTTATGCCGAAGGTCCGAAAAAACACCTTCCCTTTGCTAGAATAGCAACATTCAATGACAAGTGGGGTCTTTCAACTTTCAACGCATCAAGCGTATAAATACGGCCATACCGCAAACTTATTTTGCACGCTTTCTGGCCAACCACTCTTGCTCACTCATTTTTTAGCTCTTGTGCACTGTGATCTGCTAAGCTTTTAGCTTTGAAGCTTCGGCTTTGAAAACAGTTTTTTAGTGTTTCCGAAGATGTCTGAAGCTGCTAAGAAGGCTGCTGCTGAAATGAAGCTGAGTCTTGATGAAGAGAAGAACTTAGGGTTTCTTATAGCAATGTCGAAGACCAACACAGAAAAGATCACCAGGGAAATTCTGGAAGGGCTGTCTGAAGATACTGGTGACAGTGAAAGTTATGATGTGGACAGCGGTGGCGAAGACTCCGAAGATCGCCCCTGGCGACCAAGCCATTCAGTTTATGGTAAATCAACTATCAAAGAGAATCATCTTGTTAATATGAGAGGAAGGTATTTCCGGGATCTGTCCATTGTGAGGGCGGACGAAGGGGAAAAGACTTGTCCACACCCTGAAGAAAATGAAGTTGTGGTGTACCGAAGCTTTTTGAAAGCCGGATTGCGATTCCCCTTGAGCAGCTTCGTCGTGGAGGTGTTGAAAATCTTCGAAGTCTATCTTCATCAACTTACTCCAGAGGCTATTATAAGGCTAAATATCTTCGTGTGGGCCACGAGAAGCCAAGGTCTGAAGCCTGACGCAAGAAGCTTCTGTAATGTTCATGAATTATTATATGAAACAAAACCTTGGGGCAAAGAACAGTACCATAACAACTTTGGCTGCTACAGCTTCGTCTCTCGGTCCGGGGCAAGCTGTCCTGTACCAACCTTTCGGAAGAGATGGCCCGGGGATTGGATGACAGAATGGTTTTATGTGAAGAATGACTTATCAGCACGAGAAGACATCAAAGGTATAATTATGCGTCCTATTTGGCAAAGCTTCGGCCTTCGGAGGCCGAAGGTTGAAATGAACGAAGCCGCCGAAGAGTGCCAAAGAGCCTTCGGCGTTGTCTGCTCTTTTATAGGAACAAGGGACTTAGTACAAGAGCATATTGCCTTCAGGGTGTGGCCGCTTGCGGAGAAATGGGAAATGCCACAAGAAATCGTTAAAAAGGCCGACGAAGGTGGACTCGTCAGGTTTAAGTACACTTTTAAATTTGAAGATAAATTTATTGAGCCAGACGATGAGTGGTTGAAAAGCATTGACAATTTAAGTGATGAGCTGCTTGGGACATACTCGAAGGCCGAAGATACTGCAATGTCAGCAGCCTTCGGAGGCCGAAAAAAGAAAAGGCTGAATCGGGTATTTGATGCCATCGGGTTCGTCTACCCTGACTATTGCTACCCCATTCGAAGGCAGAAGAGAAAAAATACAACCTCTGCAAAAGAAGAAACTGCAGCTGCTCCTAGCGAGCCAGAACCGAAAAGGAAGAAGATAAAGGTTCTTACTTATCGACCGCGTTATATTGAACCAGCTTCGGTGCCTGAGTTTACCGGAGAGACTTCTTCGGCCACCGAAGCTGAAAAACCAGCCGAGCCAACTTTGCTGCCAGAAGTCACAGAAACAGCCGAAATACCAACGAAGACAAAATTGGAGCAATCAAAAATTTTGTTATCAGAAACGAAAGAGAAGGCCGAAGCGCCATTCACAGAAAAAATGGAAGAGGTAAAGGAAGCAACCGAGGACTCCAAAACATCAGAAGTTTTGAGTCCTGTGGCAAACATTGAAACAGTAAGTAATCAAAAAGTGCCAGCAGTGACTCCGAAAAGAAGGAGAATGGCTAATGTGCTAGATGTGCTGGAAACGATCAAATCTTCAAGCACCCCTCCGAAGAAGGCTGCCGTCACTCCTGAAACAACAGTCGAAGCTTCGGGTTCTAAAGCTCCAGAGCAAGATACTGAAGCCGAAGCTGGGCCCTCAGAGCCCTCAAAGGCAAAGACCTTGGAAAGTGAGGCAGAAAAAATAACAAAGCCAACTTTTGCTGAAGGAACTGGTGTTGTTACCCCCGAAGCATCCAAAATTCGTGATTATATTTTTCGTCATGCTTCGGGGAAAAAATTAACAGAAAAAGAAGAACAAGAGGCCCAACACTATGCCCAAAAGTTGAAATATCCAAAGGGGGCGTTGATATTTAATGGCAGTGGAGAAGAAGATTTCTTGTATTGCCTCCCCGACAGCAAGGAAATTTCTGTCTGTCGGGAGATGAGCAGAAGCTTCGGATTTCCAACTTTAGAAGACGGACTTTCGGTGCTGTCAAAGAACGATCTGGCTGACAGCCTAGCTTACAACAGTTTAAAGGTGCGACAAATGGAATTCTTATATTTTTGTTGAATTCAAAATTTTTCGTTTGTTTAAAACTATTAACACAGACATATTCCTGTCTGCAGGGCCTGATACTCAGCAATGCCCTCAGAGCACAGAAAGATGCTGAGGACGAAGGATGTACTATAGCCCTGAGCAACCTTCGTTCCGAAGTAATTGAACTGAGGAACGAAGGTCTCGAAAAAGACAAAATATTGCATTCCTTAATAAATAAAATAAAAGAAGACGAAGCTATTTTCAAAGGTCAGGCCGAAGCTCAGAAGTGTGAAATTGAAAACCTTCGTAAACAATTAGCCAGAGCTAAAGAGGAATGCATACTTGAAGAAACAAGGCGAGAACTCAGCGACCAATGGGCAAATCATTTAGAAGAAACTGTTAAAGAGCTTCGGTCAGCCAAGAAGAAATGCTTCGACAAATCTATAGAGTGTGTCAAGAAAATAAAAACTAGCTTCGCCAGCGTTGGCGCATTTTCGCAAGAAGAAAACTTTATAAGAGGTAACCCCGAAGGTCCCCTGGAATGGATCAATCATGAGGCGGAGGCCTTCGAGGAAATCCTGAGTAGCCGCGGTGACATCTGCGCTTTTTCTGGTGCCAGAGGGATTGCCACTATTTTGGAGGGGAAAGGATGTGAACATGTAAAGATTTTATCGTAGTCCGAAGCCACCTTGTCCACTGAAGATATAAAAGATCCTTCAGCCGAAGCTAGCGCGGTTGGGGGAAAATTTTTCACCGACATCTGGGACAACGGTGGTAGAGAAATGGCCCAAGAAATCATTCAGAAAAGCGAGAAAGGGATTCATGAGGCTAGAAAAGTAGCCGAGGCTGCTGAGAAAAACGCAGAGCCCGAAGGGCAAATAGGTACTAGCGAATAGTTTTCATTGCATTATAACTTTTAATTTTATAGTTCGTTCGCGATCTGTAATAATGATGTAATAGTATCCCGTCCTCACTCAGATCCTACTAAAGCATCTTCGGGCCCTCAGCCTAAAGATGACGACGAAATTAAAAAGATGGCCGAAGCTATCATGGATCAGGTTGTCGATCGACTGCTGAACGAAGCTGCAGAGATAATACTTAGGGAAGACTAAGTGCTATTGCAAAAAACATTTGATATATGATTTGTGTAATATTCTGTAATCCTGTATGTAATATACTTGTTTTATGATTCAATTCTTTACGATGCATGAAACTTTAAACACGTACCATTTTTGAGTCTTCGACGAAAAAACACCTTCCCTTCTTTTCATGCTTCGTGAAGAAGAATTTATCATTTATCACGACAATATCCATAGTGTTCTGATAAGAAATATCCAAGCTTCGTAAAAATAATCTCCGAAGCTATACCTCGAAAATCAATATTGTTTCTCCCTGTAACTTGGCATGATTTGCCCTTTTTCAAAGCATTTTCCGAAGATCGATAACATGCCCCCTTCTTGTGCCACATGCAGCATGATGTATGATGATTATGCTATGCAAAATGATGTGATGATGTTATGTTATGCAAAATGATATTTTGTGCCGAAGATACGCACATTCCTGCAATGGGGCACAATCTTTTGTATCAATACTGACTTTTTCATTATAAGCCTCCCTTAGGAGCTTCTTCGCCTTTTACTTCAGCGGAATCAGCGTTTATTTTTCGCTGTAAGTTCTGCATCCCCTTAGGAACGTCTTTGGAACTTCTTCGCCTTTTACTTAGGCGGTATAAGCTCTGCATTCCCTTAGGAACGTCTTTGGAGCTTCTTCGCCTTTTACTTAGGCGGTATCAGCGTTGACTTTTCGCTGTATGCTCTGCATTCCTTTTGGAACGACTTTGGAGCAGAAAACTTACACTGCGCTCCCTTCGGAACGACTTTTTGTGACTTCGTCAGACTTACTCTGCGTTCCTTAGAACGACTTTTTGTTGCTTCGAAGGATTTTCGATAGTCCGAAGGTCCTTTTTATTATCACAAACCTGTGAAGAAAACATATTTTTCTTGTAGGAATCAACGAAACTAATTACATGAAACCTAAACAATGTCCTTTATTACAAAAAATAAAACTGAATGAAAAAGATTGCTATTAAGGTAGGATATTTGTCAATAGATGTGTTTTGACTCTGGCACGGTGCTGTTGACCGTGCGAGCTTCGGACTGTTCTCTGAAGTCCCTTTGATGTGGAGCATATTGGCTCCCTTCTGGCTGCTGGCCTTGTTGCAACGGAGGTGGAGGCGGGGGCTGTTGCCAGGAAGCTGAAGGCTGACTTGCCGAAGCAGCAGAGAGTGCAGGATGGTTGCCCACATATTCTGGGATGTAGGGCGAATGATACGAAGCAGTGTGCATGACCTGCTTCGGCTGAGCCTGTTGCGCGGCAGCTTCGGCTATCTCTTTTTGCTTCTGAATGGTAACATGACACATCCTGGTAGTATGACCTTTGTTTTCACCACAGAATAAGCAAAATATTCTTCTGGGTTGATCCCCGAATCTTCCGCCGAAGCCCCTGGCGCCTCTGCCTCTTGGAGCTGGTGGTCGGAAGGAGCTTTGCTGTTGCCCCGAAGCCTGTGAAGAGCACTGCGGTCTGTTCTGCTGACTCCCCTTATCATCATTCTGAGTGGAGTTGTGGATGGACCTGACATGCCTCGGATAGGATCTTCCTCCGAAGCCCCTGGTCATTTCGGAAAATCTGAAGGCCTCCTCCCTTCTTTGGCGAAAGTCATTGTCAGCACGAATGTACTCGTCCATCTTTTGGAGCAGCTTCTCCAGGGTCTGAGGAGGCTTCCTAGCAAAGTATTGAGCAGCAGGTCCAGGACGAAGCCCCTTGATCATGGCTTCGGTGACAATTTCATTGGGCACCGTTGGTGCCTGCGCCCTCAAACGCAAGAACCTTCTGACATACGCCTGAAGGTATTCTTCATGATCCTGAGTGCACTGGAACAAGGCTTGAGCAGTGACCGGCTTCGTCTGAAATCCTTGAAAGCTGGTCAATAACATATCCTTCAGCTTCTGCCATGAAGTGATCGTTCCTGGCCGAAGGGAGGAATACCAGGTCTGAGCAACACTCCTGACGGCCATAACGAAAGACTTTGCCATTACTGCAGCATTGCCACCATACGAAGACACTGTTGCTTCGTAACTCATCAAGAACTGCTTCGGGTCCGAATGGCCATCGAACATGGGAAGCTGGGGTGGCTTATAGGACGAAGGCCAAGGTGTAGCCTGCAGCTCAGCGGACAGAGGAGAAGCATCGTCGAAAACAAAATTTCCATGATGAAAATTATCATACCAGTCATCTTCATTGAAGAAGCCCTCCTGATGAAGGTCTTTTTGTTGAGGCCTTCGGTTCTGCTCATCGTGGGTAAGATGACGGACTTCTTCAGAAGCTTCGTCTATCTGCCTCTGCAGCTCAGCTAGCCTGGCCATCTTCTCCTTCTTCCTCTGCACCTGTTGATGTAGCATCTCCATGTCCCTGATCTCTTGGTCTAGTTCATCCTCCTGAATCGTCGGGCTGACAGCCTTCCTCTTCTGGTTTCGGGCCTCCCGGAGAGAGACGGTCTCCTGGTTGGGGTCCAGCGGTTGCAGTGCTGCAGCCCCAGTCGCTGAAGCTTTCTTCGGTGCCATAGCGAGGGTCTATAGCTTCCGAAGGTGTTCAAAAAACTCGAAGTGGAAGTGAGTTCACCGGAGGTGGGCGCCAATGTTGGGGACTTGTTCTCAAATGCTAAGAATTAAGAACAAGGCAACATAAAAAGTGTTAAGTGTTAAAGTCCTTCGTCCTTCGAAGCATTATGTCCCTTCGGGAAATAATGAGTTTCGGACGAAGGTCATAAGAGACATACCTTCGTAAACATAACAAGTAATGACGAAGGATTCATATAAAGCATGAAATATAATATAAGCATCATCATAGAATCATTTCTATTTTATTAACATGGAAAAATAGAAATGATTTCAAATTACAAATGTACCTTCGGTCCTGAGAGAAGATAAAAAGTACAAGCGTGACGCAAAAGCAAATGCCAAGTCAGCGTGAACAGTACGGGAGTACTGTTCATCTATTTATAGACGCGGGACGCAGCCCACGTAAAATTACATTTATGTCCATTACATTTGTCAATGACTTATGGAAACCTGACAAGGTCCACGTAGTCTTTTCATCTTTAAGTCGGTTCCCCTCTCTGCTATCGCGACGAAGCTTCCCTGCGCACAGCTTCGGCTGTGCACCATCCTTCGTGGAGCTTGGTAATCAGCCCGTCCTTCGTCTGGTTCAGGCTTCGTCCTGACCGCACTTCATGTTCGTAATTCTGAGTCCGAAGGTACCTGTTCACATAATCCACTTGGAAAACATTGTCAAATCATGTTTTTGAGGACCTTCGGAGGACGAAGGCCCCCAACACCCCTGTTGCTTTATGTTGCGGCTTAGCCACACGCTGTCAGCGCGGCACTGGTTCAGGAGCAGACAGTAGAGGGCGTGATCAGGCAATGTACAGTTTATTACGTCTCCGAAGTGCTCACACCATCAAAATGTAATATGACGGAACTGGAAAAGATAGCCTATGCAGTTGTTATGGCTTCGCACAAATTGCGCCACTATTTTGAAGCTTTCATGGTCTGGGTCACCTCAGATAGGGGACTCAGCGAATTGTTCAGAAACCCGGAGGCATCGGTCAGGATTGCCAAATGGGCGGCCGAACTGTCCGGCTACCACATCACGTTCGAGCCCAGGACAGCCATCAAGTCACAAGTTCTGGCAGACTTCATCGTCGACTGGACTAGGCCAATAACACAGCCGGACCCGTCAGCAGAGAAGGTTTGGACAATCCATTGCGATGGCGCATGGTGCCACACGGGGGCAGGCGTTGCTGCAGTCATTACCTCACCCACCGGGGTCAAGCACAGATACGCGGCACGCCTCAGCTTTGCTCTGGAATCTGACAGATGCACTAACAACATAGCAGAATACGAAGCTGTCATCCTCGGCCTCCGCAAGCTAAGGGCCCTCGGTGTCACCACCTGCATTATCAGAACAGACTCCAAGGTAGTCGCCGGCCAAGTCGAGAAAGACTATGCAGCAAAGGACCCCGCACTTATGCAATACCTCGCGGCTATCCGTAGTCTCGAGAGACAATTCAAGGGTTTCACCTTGCAGCATGTGGACCGGGCCAAGAATGAGGAGGCCGACGCATTGGCCAAGGCTGCCGCCAGAGGCGAGTCCCTGCCCTCCGACGTGTTCTACCATGTTATTGGCACACCAGCCGTCCGCAGCACCGAAGGGCTCCAAATAACCAATGACAGCGAGGGCCACCGCATAGTCAACCTCATTATGACCGAAGACTGGCGGGCACCAATAACCCTGTTTCTACAGGGGTACTACCATCCAACCGACATCAACGAGGCCAAGCGCCTCAAACATCAAAGCCGGGACTTCGCGCTGATTGAAGGCCAGCTTTACAAGAAGGGGGTCAGTCAACCAATGCTTAAATGTGTCACCGAGACCGAAGGCGTCCAAATCCTGCGCGAAGTCCATAGCGGTACTTGCGGCTCTCACACAGGGCCAAGGGCCCTAGCCGCAAAGGTGATCCGTCAAGGTTTCTACTGGCCCACAATGATCTGCGCCGCAAACCGGGTCACAAGGTCCTGCGAAGCCTGCCAGAAGTTTTCTCCTCGATCAGGCAGCCCTTCGCAATTCATGAAACTAATCGCCCACACATGGCCTCTCCAGCGCTGGGGCCTGGACATTGTCGGGCCCCTGCCCACGGCTCAGGGGAACCTCAAGTTCACCTTCGTCGCTGTCGAGTATTTTACGAAATGGATCGAGGCGAGGGTTGTATCAACAATAACATCAAAGACCGCACAGAATTCTTCTGGCAAAACATTGTTTGCCGCTTCGGAGTACCGTCCGAACTCACAGTTGATAACGGCAAGCAGTTTGACCGCCAAGACTTCAAGGATTTCTGCTTCTCCATTGGCACCAAGCTCGCCTTTGCCTCAGTATACCACCCGCAGTCCAACGGAGTTGTGGAACGCGCAAATGGCAAAATTTTCACAGCTGTCAAGAAGATGCTCCTCGACGAGAAAAAAGGGCAAGTGGGCCGATTTGTTACCTGAAGCGGTCTGGGCGCTAAACATGACTGAGTGCAAGGCGACTGGGTTCACCCCCTTCCGCCTTCTATATGGATCGGAGGCCATGACCCCGCAAGAAATAAAACATGGGTCCCCACGGACAGTCTCGTCAGTTGTCCCCGACGTGGACAAACCCACTTCAAAGGATCTCATCGATGGAGACCGCGTCTTCGCCCTACAGTCTCTAAATAAATACCAAGCCCAAACAAAAGCATGGCGTGACCACGCAGTCATCCCGAGGGAATTCAGCGAAGGGGACCTCATACTCGTCCGAACAGCTCGGACAGAGTCTAGGGGCAAGCTGGAGCCCAGGTGAGAGGGCCCTTTCATCGTCAAGACGAAGGCATCCCCCAGCGCATACAGGCTCGCAACGCCATCCGGCGAGGACTTGGAGCATTCCTGGAACATTGATAATCTCCGCAAATTTTTTGTTTGACTCATCAGGGCCAGCTCGCCCTTGTAATTCGCAAAAACAATTTTATTTTGGCCCGCACTCTTTTCCTCCCGGGGGGTGAGGTTTTTAACGAGGCGAAGTCATGTAATATACAAGTGAAAAACCCCCCGCAAAAATCTACGTCGAAAAAAGACCGCGTCGACGGTCTTCGACATTCGACCAACACAAAGTCACCGCGAGGGGCAGCGCTAGCTACCCTCGCGTGCGACACTCCGCGCAAAAGTCGCCTAAGGGTGCAGCCGGACTAGCACAACAAGTGCGAAAAATCGAAGTCTTCCTCAAAAAGACTATCCGTGCAAAAGTCGCCTAAGGGTGCAGCCGGACTAGCACAACAAGTGCGAAAAATCGAAGTCTTCCTCAAAAAGACTATCCGTGCAAAAGTCGCCTAAGGGTGCAGCCGGACTAGCAAAACAAGTGCGAAAAATCGAAGTCTTCCTCAAAAATACTATCTGTGCAAAAGTCGCCTAAGGGTGCAGCCGGACTAAGCACAACAAGTGCGAAGAATCGAAGTCTTCCTCAAAAGACTACCCATACTAAACCCTACACCAAACTGTCCGCGCAAAGACCGACTACAGGCACGCCGGACCAACATGATAAACACACTAGACCAAGTGCGCAACGCCTTTATGAGCATAGCCGAATATGCGAAGGCGCACAACCTCATTATACAAGCTATTACATATGTACAGCGAGGGCATCACACCTTACATCGGTTCAACCTTCGGAATAATTCCCATCTCCCTATAGTTAAATAGCATTATCCTCAGCTCCTCACCCTCAAAAAGACTTCGCAGCTCCCCCTCACCTACACTCGCAACGGCCGGCGAGGTCAACAATTCCAGCTTGCCAGCCCTGCCCACACGAAGCCGACCGCCGTCTGCCTCACTCACTCTACGCTTCGCAATCGCCCTTCGCCGCCTGCGCCCAGCACTCGGACCAGGCACAACTTCAGCATCTGCAGCACGCGGCGAAGCCTCCGCCGCTGTCACATCCAAGGCCGCAAAGTAATCCAAGTCCTCATCCGACGACTCTTCCATCCACTCAACCGAACTCCAAGAGTCACCAAAATCAGAAAACTTAGAAGCAGACTCATCCAATTCATTACCAGCATCCACGGTCGAAGCCGCCACAAAATTAGCAGTAGCGGTTGCGTGCGCAGGCCCAAAATCTTGAACCTGCACAGCAACCAAGGTTCAGCAACACAGACAAAATTCTCTAACTATCCACACCCACTAAGCCACCTGTGAAGGCCCAGTCGCCGTGGGATCCTCCGCCGCCGGCTCCGTCGCCGTCTTCGGGAGATCCTCAGCCCTCGGCACAGCAGTTGGCGACGAGCCACCGCCGGACGCAGTAGCCGCAGGGCCAGCGAGGGAGCCTTCGCCGGTTTCCGGAGGCAGCGCCGGGACGACCTCAGCCTCGACTGCCACCGGGTTCGTCTCGGCTTCGGGCCGCGCGCTGTTCAAAGATCCGAAGTCCTCCACAGTCTCGGCACGCGCCGCCTAAAACACAGCACACCGATTCAGCAAGCCCACGTATAACCCACATCCAACAACACTAAACAAAAGACGAACATTACCTGGCCCCTCGCCCGGTCGGACCGCTCCCTAACCACCTCCCGCCCGTGAGGGCCCCACATCCGGTCAAAAAGGGTCCCCGCGGACTCCTTCACCACCGGGTCCTCGACCTTGTAGATCTCGCGCTCAAAATCTTCATCAGATTGGTCGAAGACCTCATAGTGACGGCACCCTTCGCGGGACAGCGCGTTCATCGCCCCTTCGCAGGTGACGAGGGAGGCAAAAGACATAAAACCCTCCACAATGGTCGGGAGCGCCAGCAACTCCTCTTGCAGCCACTCGAGGCAGCGAAGGCCCGACTCTCGGTCGGGCACTTCGAAGTCAGCGGTCCGCACGCCCAGCTCGTGGTATGAGTCCATAAGCTGTTTGCGCGTCCGCTCAACTTCCGAGCGCGTAGAAGCCTCGGCCCTCTCCATACGGGCCTGCAGAGCGTTAAACCGCTCCTCCCATTCCTCAGCGCGATGGCTGGCGAGGCTACCCTCCACCCGCGCCAAATTAGCCTCCACCTGCGCAGACTGCGCCTTGGCGAGGGCCTGATTAGCCTCCCTCCTCTCCTCCGCCAGCTGGCGCCGGAGGTCAGTCCTCTCGCCCTCCAGCGCGGCCACCTTCTCCGCCAGCTTGCGGCACTTGCTATCGGCGGTCGACTTTTCCCGGACGGCGTCAGCATGCTGCGCCCGAAGTCTCTCGACTTCGGCAGACACAACAGCCGTAAAGGCCCCCGACGCCACGCGGTCAGCCAAGTCAGCCGCCTAAAAGACACACATAAGACCACAATCCCAATGAAACCGGTAAAAATCGAAGTCTAGCTCAACTTACCTGACTTAGCCGCTGCGATGCCTCCTTCAACTGGCGGGATACAGCGCCCGCCTCGTCCTTGACGGCAGTGAGCGCTGGAATCTCACCACCAGCGCTGAGAGCGCTACCCTTCGCCCCAGGCGCCGCGACAGACACCGCGGTCGCCACCACAGGCGGAACAACAACAAGTTGTCCCTCGCCCGATCCTGCAACGTATCAACAGTAAAAAAAAACGGGCTAACAACTTACCAACGAGATAATCATCCACGCTAATATCGGTGCCGAAGTCGGCAACGCGCTTGCCCGGCGAAGCCAATTCTCGGGCCTTAGCGGCTCCGGCCGAGGCGGACTTGGTTCCGCCGGCTCCAGCCACCTTCGCGACCTCCGACACCTTGCTGGACCCAGGGGCGGCCGACTTCGCCGCCAGTGTCGACTAGCTACCGCCGGGGGCGGCAGACTTCGCAGTCCCCCGCGCCCTCTTCGGCCTAGCCTCGGGCAGCCTGATGACCGCCCGACGCTTCTGCGCAGCCTCCTGACAATCCTTGTCCATCACTGCCGACACAACAGCAGCAATATTCCGTCCATAAGGAAACACCTTCATATCACGAACCATGCGAGATGTAAAAAAGTCTTTGACGGCCACGCGGGGGATAGGAACGTTCTTAGGCCACCAACCCCCGGTAACCTTCAGCATCCGCGCCGAAGACTCCCGGAGCTCGGGCGAAGACATCCTTCCCCCGGGGGCCGCGCATGTCCCCATCAACTCCATAGCAAAACTATCAGAAACCCCAAGTCCTCCCTTCGTAGTACCTAGCTTCCTCTTCTTGGAGGATGGGGCGGCCGCCGGCGCGGAGTCGTCTTCAGTCTCCGCCACCGGTTTCTTCCCGAGGCGGTCGACAACGTCTTGCCCGGGATAACCGCCATACGGCAGACGGTTCAACTCGAAGACCCTATTCAAGCGATCGTTGGATCCGCGTATATCCCAACTACGCTGGGCCTCCGTCTTTGGCACATAGCGACCAACAATCCGCACCGCCCCATCCTCCACCTCACGCACGAACGCGGCGGGATCTCGGCCATGCAAATCCAGTGCGAAGGCGGGACTCCGCACCTGCATCCTGCCACGGGAGGGCATCTGGCGAGGGCATACTTCGCCCAGCGCCCAGCCACGCGCCAAGGGCCACACCCCATACGCGACAAACTCCTCAACCAGATCGCGCCCGCTACTCATGCCGGCCGCGCACCGCAGGGCCCCTTCGTCTGCATCCTCCTCCGCCACTTCAAACTGCGGGTACGCCGAGTAATAATGCGAGCACATCTTAGCCACGGGGAGCCCCGGATGGTCTTCGACTGTGCCCTCGGCAACGTAGAACCAAAACTCCCACCAGTTGCCCCACTTATTGCAGGCACAGGGAACCAACTCAACGACTTCCATCGAAGTCTTGCCGGTCTTCAGCATAAATGTACAAGACCCAAATTGAGCAATCTTATTTCCGATCATCCTTTTCTGCCAATGCAGACAATAATACTTCGTGAAGACTTCGACCGATGGCTGCCCGCCGTACGAAGTCGTTGCCCAGACATATTTTGACAGGGCCACCACGGCATTCGGCGTCAGCTGGTGGACTTGGACGTTGAACCTACGTAGAACTTCTCCCACGAATCGATGCGCGGGCAGACGAAGGCCAGCGGTGAAGAAAGCCTCAAAGACAACCAACTCGCCTTCTGGCTCGGGGACCTCCTCCGCCCCCGGGACACGGGCCACTCCGCCGCCAAAATAACCAAGCTGTTGCATGTCTTGCACGCGGACCGAGGACATCTGCGACACACCGAACTCCAATGTGTCGCCGGCGCGCAACTCCTCCGCCGCCACATTGCTCAGCGTCTCCTCAGACGACGCGTTGGCCGGCGGTGTAGCGGCAGCAGAAGAGGAAGAGGACGGCATCGCTACGTACCGTCGGCGGCGGCGGGCGGTCTGCTTCACACGGGCCAGATCTCCGACGAGCAAGAGCAAGGAGGGCAGACGAGCAGCGAGCGGTTTGAAAAGGCAGTTAGGGTTTTCGCGGACCGCGGAAAGATAAAGTTCAAAACGCGCCGCCCCCGCCCCCTTTTATACACAGGGTGCGGCGCTTCGGGAAACCCGCAATCCAACAGTACAGCGTCAATCAACGGTCATGTCAAAAACCCCCGCGGAACCACTTCGAGCGAGGGCAGCGTCTCCACCATCTAGCGACGTCTTCGGCACCAGATGACTTAGTCGAACTGGTCCCTCGTAGGGCAAATGTTGGGGCGAACGCGAAGACGCCACCCTTCGCTCGATGCCTTCGCTGTCCTCGCTGGACCAATGGAGACAAGACAACAGGCAGACTCACCCTTCGTCCCACACGTCACCGGACGAAGACCTGTGACGAGGTCGTCTCATCTTGCGACCTCGTCCAGCATGGAGGCCCACGTGTGATCCGGCCCATTGTAACAGGCCCTGCGTGGCCGCTGCGCATTACGGGCCTAATTTGTAAAGGTCTCCCTGTAATTACGGTATGTAACCCCGCTTTATGGGAATATTCCGGGGATAACCTAGGTGTCTGAGGGCACATGCGTCCTTAACCCTGGACGCTGGGCACTCAGATACCTATAAATACCCCCGCACAGTGCCCTTGAGAGGCTAGATTAACAGAGCTATTGCCATCTCGAGCAAAAACCCTGTTTACGTTGCTACTCTCCCCCGTTGGATCAGCTTGCACCGGAGAGCAAGTTCCAACATCCCCTCCGACGAGGACGCCGCAAACATCGCCGTCACCAAGGGTCTTCTCTTCCCCAACGTCGGCCACAAGTGTCTCATGGCAAAGGACGGCAAGAGGAAGAAGGTAAAATCTAAATCATCCTCTAAATATGTATCCTCTAGTGATGAAGATAATTCTAGTGATGAGGAGGATAATTTGCGTACCCTTTTTGCCAACCTAAACATGCAACAAAAAGAAAAATTAAATGAATTGATTAGTGCTATCCATGAGAAGGATGATCTCTTGGACACCCAAGAGGACTTCCTTATTAAAGAAAACAAGAAGCATGTTAAGGTTAAAAATGCTTACGCTCTAGAAGTAGAAAAATGTGAAAAACTATCTAGTGAGCTAAGCACTTGCCATGATGTTATTACCAACCTTAGAAATGAGAATGCAAATTTAATTGCTAAGGTTGATTCAAATGTTTGTGATGCTTCAACTCCCAATCTTACAAATGATAATGTTGATTTGCTTGCTAAGATTGAAGAATTGAATATCTCTCTTGCTAGCCTTAGGATTGAAAATGAAAAATTGCTTGCTAAGGCTAAAGAATTAGATGTTTGCAATGCTTCCATTTCTAACCTTAGAAGTGAAAATGATATATTACATGCTAAGGTTGTAGAATTAAAATCTTGCAAACCCTCTACATCTACCGCTGAGCATACTTCTATTTGTACTAGATGTAGAGATATTAACATTGATGCTAATCATTATCACATGGCTTTAATTAAACAACAAAATGATCATATAGCCAAATTAGATGCTAAAATTGCCGAGCATGACTTAGAAAACGAAACATTTAAATTTGCTAGAAGCATGCTCTATAGAGGGAGACACCCTGGCATCAAGGATGGCATTGGCTTCCAAAAGGGAGACAATATCAAACTTAATGCCCCTCCTAAAAGATTGTCTAATTTTGTAAAGGGCAAGGCTCCCATGCCTCAGGATAACGAGGGTTACATTTTGTACCCTGCCGGTTATCCCGAGAGCAAAATTAGGAGAATTCACTCTAGGAAGTCTCACTCTGGCCCTAATCATGCTTTTATGTATAAGGGTGAGACATCTAGCTATAGGCAATCAACTCATGCTAAATTGCCTAGAAAGAAAACTCCTAGTGCATCAAATGAACCTAGCATCTCATTTAAGACTTTTGATGCATCTTATGTTTTGACTAACAAATCTGGCAAGGTAGTTGCCAAATATGTTGGGGGCAAGCACAAGGGGTCAAAGACTTGTGTTTGGGTACCCAAAGTTCTTGTGTCTAATGCCAAAGGACCCAAAACCATTTGGGTACCTAAAATCAAGAACTAAACTTGTGTTGTAGGTTTATGCATCCGGGGGCTCAAGTTGGATCATCGACAGCGGATGCACAAACCATATGACAGGGGAGAAGAAGATGTTCTCCTCCTATGAGAAAAACCAAGATCCCCAACGAGTTATCAAATTCGGGGATGGAAATCAAGGTTTGGTCAAAGGATTGGGTAAAATTGCTATATCTCCTGACCATTCAATTTCCAATGTTTTTCTTGTAGATTCTTTAGATTACAATTTGCTTTATGTATCTCAATTATGCAAAATGGGCTACAACTGTCTATTTACTGATGTAGGTGTCACTGTCGTTAGAAGAAGTGATGATTCAGTAGCATTTAAGGGAGTGTTAGAGGGTCAGCTATACTTAGTAGATTTTGATAGAGTTGAACTCGACACTTGCTTAATTGCTAAGACTAACATGGGCTGGCTCTGGCATCGCCGACTAGCACATGTTGGAATGAAGAATCTTCACAAACTCCTAAAGGGAGAACACATTTTGGGACTAACAAATGTTCATTTTGAGAAAGACAGGATTTGTAGCGCATGTCAGGCAGGGAAGCAAGTTGGTGTTCATCATCCACACAAGAACATCATGACGACTGACAGGCCACTTGAGCTCCTACACATGGACCTATTCGGCCCGATCGCTTACATAAGCATCGGTGGGAGTAAGTACTGTCTAGTTATTATGGATGATTATTCTCGCTTCACTTGGGTGTTCTTTTTGCAAGAAAAATCTCATACCCAAGAAACCTTAAAGGGATTCTTGAGACGGGCTCAAAATGAGTTAGGCTTAAGGATCAAGAAAATTAGAAGCGACAACGGTACGGAGTTCAAGAACTCACAAATCAAAGGCTTCCTTGAGGAGGAGGGCATCAAGCATGAGTTCTCTTCTCCCTACACCCCACAACAAAATGGTGTAGTGGAGAGGAATAATAGAACTCTATTGGACATGGCAAGAACCATGCTTGATGAGTACAAGACTTCGGATAGGTTTTGGGCCGAGGCGGTCAACACCGCCTGCTACGCCATCAACCGGTTGTATCTACACCGAATCCTCAAGAAGACATCATACGAACTCCTAACCGGTAAAAAGCCCAATATTTCATATTTTAGAGTCTTTGGTAGCAAATGCTTTATTCTTGTTAAAAGAGGTAGAAAATCTAAATTTGCTCCTAAGACTGTAGAAGGCTTTTTACTAGGATATGATTCAAACACAAGGGCATATAGAGTCTTTAACAAGTCCTCAGGACTAGTTGAAGTTTCTTGTGACGTTGTGTTTGATGAGACTAACGGCTCTCAAGTAGAGCAAGTTGATCTTGATGAGATAGGTGATGAAGAGGCTCCATGCGTCGCACTAAGGAACATGTCCATTGGGGATGTGTGTCCTAAGGAATCCGAAGAGACTCCAAATGCACAAGATCAACCATCCTCCTCCACGCAAGCATCTCCACCAACTCAAAATGAGGATGAGGCTCAAGTTGATGAAGGAGAAGATCAACAAGATAAGCCACCTCAAGATGACGGCAATGATCAAGGGGGCGATGCAAATGATCAAGACAAGGAGGATGAAGAACCTAGGCCGCCACACCCAAGAGTCCACCAAGCAATCCAACGAGATCACCCCGTCGACACCATCCTCGGCGACATTCATAAGGGGGTAACCACTAGATCTTGTGTTGCACATTTTTGTGAGCATTACTCTTTTGTTTCCTCTATTGAGCCACACAAGGTAGAGGAAGCACTACAAGATTCGGATTGGGTGGTGGCGATGCAAGAGGAGCTCAACAACTTCACTAGGAATGAGGTATGGCATTTAGTTCCACGTCCTAATCAAAATGTTGTAGGAACCAAGTGGGTCTTCCGCAACAAGCAAGACGAGCATGGTGTGGTGACAAGGAACAAAGCCCGACTTGTGGCCAAGGGATACTCACAAGTCGAAGGTTTGGATTTCGGTGAAACCTATGCACCCGTAGCTAGGCTTGAGTCAATTCGCATATTACTTGCCTATGCTACTTGTTGGGGGCCTTCGGCTTCCGAAGGTCCTCAAAAACGTAATTTGACTATGTTTTCCAAGAGAAATATGTGAACAGGTACCTTCGGAGTCAGATTGCGAGTATACAAGAACATGGTTAAGACGAAGCTTGACTGGGACGGCGATCACGACGAAGGATAAGACGATCACGAAGCTATGTGCAGAAGAGCTTCGGCATAACGGCGGAAAAGGAAACCGACTTAAAGATGAAAAGCCAAATTAGACCTCGAAGAATTACTATAGAGTTATTGATAAATGTAAAGGGCATTAATGTAATTTTGCATGGGATGCGACCCGTGCCTATAAATAGGTGAATAGTATTCCCGTACTGTTCACGCTGACTTGGCATTCACTTTTGTGTCACGCCTGTATTCTCATTCCTTCAAGCTGAAGGTACATTTGTAATTTACTATTGTTTACACAAGTAATATAAATGAAAATGAAAATAGATTAATAATAATGTTTACAGAAATTATATTACCTTCTGTACTTTGCATGAATGTTCTCCATTTTTTATCATGATCATGAAGGTATGTCCTTCATGACCTTCGTCCTAGATTCATTATATCCGAAGGGAAATAATGATTCGAAGGACGAAGGGCTTTGATATTTAACATTTTATGTTGCCTTGTTCTTGATTCATAGCATTTGAGAACAAGTCCCCAACATTGGCGCCCACCTCCGGTGAACTCACTTCCATTTCTTGAGCTTTGAATACCTTCGGCAAGCATCACCTTCGTCATGCCGCCGAAAAAAGCTTCAGCAACAGGGGCTGCCACTCTGCAGCCGCTGGACCCCAATCAGGACGTCCTTTCCCTTAGGGAGGCCCGAAGCCAGAAGAGGAAGGTCGCTAGTCCAACGCCTCCGGAGGACGACTTGGATCAGGAGATCCAAAACCTGGAGATCCTTCAGCAGCAGGTGCAACGAAAGAAGGAGAAGATGGCTCGTCTAGCTGATCTTCAGAGACAGATAGATGAAGCTTCGGAAGAGGTTCGTCATCTTGTTCAAGATGATCAGAACCGAAGGCCTCCACGCAGAGAGCTTCATCAAGAAGGCTTTTACAATGAGGACGACTGGTATGAAGATTTCCATCATGGAAATTTTGCTTTCGATGATGCTTCTCCTCTCTCAACAGAATTGCAGGCTACACCATGGCCCCAGTCTTACAAGCCACCCCAGCTCCCCATGTACGACGGTCATACAGACCCGAAGCAATTTTTGATGAGCTATGAAGCAACCATATCTTCGTATGGTGGCAATACTGCAGTCATGGCGAAGTCTTTTGTCATGGCCGTCAAGAGTGTCGCTCAGACCTGGTACTCCTCTCTCCGGCCAGGGACAATCACCTCTTGGCAGAAGCTGAAGGATATGTTGATAACCAGCTTCCAAGGATTTCAGACAAAGCTAGTCACCGCTTAGGCTCTCTTCCAGTGTACCCAGGACCATGAAGAATACCTTCAGGCGTATGTCCGAAGGTTTCTGCGTCTGAGGGCACAGGCGCCAACAGTGCCCAATGAAATTGTCATTGAGGCCATGATTAAGGGGCTTCGGTCGGGACCTTCAGTGCAATACTTTGCCAGGAAGCCACCACAAACTTTGGATAAGCTGCTCCAGAAGATGGACGAGTATATTCGAGCTGACAATGACTTCCGCCAAAGAAGGGAGGAAGCATTCAGGTTCTCTGAGATGACCAGGGGCTTCGGAAGAAGATTTCACCCAAGGAATGTTAGGTCAATTCATAACTCTACTCAAAGTGATGATCGAGGGAGCCAGCAGCAAAGGCCACAATACTCTTCACAAGCTTCGGGGCAGCAGCAAAGTTCTTTTCGGCCGTCAGTGCCAAGGGGCAGAGGCGCCAGGGGCTTCGGGGAAGGTTTGGAGATCAGCCAAGAAAAATTTACTGCCTATTCTGTGGTGAAGACAAGGGCCATACCACCAGGATGTGCCACGTTACCATCCAGAAGCTGAAGGAGATAGCAGAAGCAACAGCGCAACAAAGTCAGCCGAAGCAGGTCATGCATACTGCTTCGTATCATTTGCCTTATATTCCAGAATATGTAGGCAACCACCCTGCAGCTTCTGTTGCTTCGGCAAGCCAACCCCAAGCATCTTGGCAACAGCCTCCACCGCCACCGCCGACGCAGCGAGGACAGCAGCCAGAAGGGAGTTAGCACAATCACCTTTAGAGGGACTTCAGAGAGGAGTCCGAAGCTCGCACAGTCAATAGCACTGTGCCAGAGTCGAAGCACATTTATTGATAAATATCCTACCTCAACAGCAGTTTTTTTCGCATTTTTACATTCAGTATTACTTTTTTGTTAATAAGGAACAATTATGGGAAGTTTAAGTGTCTTTTATCGTTTTTCAATTTCTTGTAACACTATCGTCTTTTACCATAATAAAAATATGTCTTTTCCATAGGCTTGAGTTGCCGAAGCATACGAATTTATGGTGGCATGAAGGACCTTTGTATTATCAAAAATTTGTTCTAACGGACACGGCGCAAATTGTTCGAAACAGTAAAAAGTCGTTCCTAAGGGAGCGCAGTGTAAGTTTTCTGAGCCTACAGCGAAAAGTCAGCGCTGATTCCGCCGAAAGTAAAAGGCAAAGAAGCTCCTAAGGGAGGCTTACAGCGAAAAATAAACGCTGATTCCGCTGAAAGTAAAAGGCGAAGAAGCTCCTAAGGGAGGCTTACAGCGAAAAATAAACGCTGATTTCGCTGAAAGTAAAAGGCGAAGAAGCTCCTAAGGGAGGCTTACAGCGAAAAGTCAGCGCTGATATAAAAAGTGTGTGTGCTCTATTACAGGGATATGTATCTGCGGTACAAATATCATTTTGCATAACATAACATCATCACATCATTCTGCATAACATAAGCATCATACAACATATTGCATGTGGAACAAGAAGGGGATACAGTGTTGATCTTCGGAGAATATTTTGGAAAAGAGAAAATCGTGCTAAGGCACAAGATAAATCGAGAAGAAGTGTAGCTTCATTAGAGAGGCAACATAAAACTTTTTTATAGCTTCGGAGAATATTTCACGAAGCTTGGATATTCTTCATCAGAGAAGTATGCAAATTCTTGTGATATAGAAAAGATTTTCTTCACGAAGCATGAAAAGAAGGGAAGGTGTTTTTTCGCCGAAGGCTCAAAAAATGGTATGTATGCAAAATTTCATGCATCGTAAAGAATTAAACTATAAATAGATTATATATAAATTCAAAGTTACAATGTATTACACATGTTACGTTCCAAATGTTTCTACAATAGCATTTAATCCTCCTTAAGAACTATTTCTGCAGCTTCGTTCAGTAGTTGGTCGACAACCTTGTCCATAATGGCTTCGGCCATTTTTCTAATTTCATCATCCCCCTTCGGGTGGGGGCCCGGAGATGCCTCAGCAGGTTCTGAGGGAAGAGAAGATACGACTATATTACTATTACAAACCGCAAACAAAGTCTGGAATCAAAAATTACAACATAATAAAAACCACTAATTAATACCTATTTGCCCTTCGGGCTCTGTACTTTTCTCGGCAGCTTCTGCTACTTTTCTAGCATCGTGGATGCCTTTTTCGCTCTTTTGAATAATTTTTTGCGCCATTTCTCGGCCGCCATTGTCCCAGATATCGGTGAAAAATTTTCCGCCGATCATGCTTGCTTCGGCTGAGGGGTCTTTAATGTCTTCGGAGGACAAGGTAGCTTCGGATTGCGCTAGAGATTTTACATGCTCACAACCTTTCTTCTCCAAAACAGTAGCAATTCCTCTAGCACCTGAAAAAGCACATATGTCTCCGCGGCTATTTAGGATTTCTTCGAAGGCCTCAGCTTCGTGACTGATCCATTCCATCGGACCTTCGGGATTGCCTCTTGAGAAATTCTCTTCGCTAGAGAATGCGCCAACGTTGGCGAAGCTGGATTTTATCTTCTTGACACACACTATGGATTTATCATAGCATCTTCTCTGGGATGCACGAAGCTCTTTAACATTTATTTCTAAATGATTGGCCCATTGATCACTAAGCTCTTGTTTTGTCTCTTCAAGAATACGCTCTTCCTTAGCTCTGGCTAGCTGTTTCTGAAGATCTTTAATTTCGCGTTTTTGGGCTTCAGCTTGAGCCTTAGAGGTAGCTTCGTCCTCTTTTATCTTGTCCACCAATGTAAGCAGAATTTTATCCTTTTCCAGAGCTTCGTTTCTCAGCTTAATAACCTCTGATCGTAGGTTGTTGAAAGCAATATCATAGCTCTCGTCTTCGGCATTCTTTTGCGCTCTCAACGCGTTGCTTAGTATTAAACCCTATATGTAAAAAGAGTTGGTATAAGAATAAAAGAATGATTTGCAAATTATAAAATTTCCAAACACGCAGTTCTCATACCTTCAGGCTATTATATGCAAGACTATCTACAAGATCGTCCTTCGTCATAGCACAGAGTCCAGCTTCAAGCTTCGGAAACCCCATACTTCTAGCCATCTCCCGGCAGACGGATAATTCTTTGTTGTCCGGGAGGCAGTATAGGAAGTCATCTTCGTTTGTCCCATTAAACACTAGTGCCCCCTTCGGATATTTTAATTCTCTAGCATAGTGATCAGCTTTATAAATTTCTTCTTCAGATAATTTCTTCCCCGAAGCATGTCGCACAATGTAATCGCGTATGGTGGAAGGTGCTTCGGGGGCAGCAGTGTCAGTTTCTTCAACCAAATTTGGCTCTGACATTTTTTCGGCTTCCAAAGCTGCCTTTGTAGCTTTTTCTTCGGTTTCCAAAGGTTGCTCCTTGGTGGGCTCTGAAGGTCCAACCTCAACTTCAGCTTCAGGCTGTTGCTTTGAAGCTTCAGCAACAAAGGCTTCAGTAGACACTCCAGAAGTTTCAAGAGTTTTCTTTGGAGTTATGCTTGAAGATTTAATTGTCTCCAGAACATCTAACACATTAACCATCCTCTTCCTTTTCGGGGTCACTGTTGGACCCATCTGGCTTTTTCCTGTTTCAACCTTTGCCGAAGGACCTGAGACTTCTGATGTTTTTGCTTTTTCAGCCCTTGGTTCTTCCATCTTTTCTGTTGCTGGCACTTCGGCTAATTCTTTAATTTCTGGCAGCAGAGTTGAATCTTTAGTTTCGGTGGCCGAAGAGGTTTCACCGGCGAACTCAGGCACTGTGGCTGGTTCAATATAGCGTGGCCGGTGTGTGAGAACCTTTACCCTTCGTCTCTTTGGCGCTGGCTCGCTAGGAGCGGCTGAAGCGGTTTCTTTTGCAGAAGTTGCGCTTTTTCTTTTTTGACCCCGCGCTGGATAGCGGTAGTCGGGGTAGACAAACCCAATTGCGTCAAATACTCGGTTGAGTCTTTTCTTCTTTCGGCCTCCGAAGGTCGCTGATAGTGCAGTGTCTTCGGCCTTTGAATATACCCCAAGCAATTCATCACTTACAATCTCAATGCTCTTTAACCAATCATCATCTGGCTCAACGAATTTGTCTCCGTACTTGAATGTGTACTTCAGCCTGACTAGTCCACCTTCGTCAGTTTCTTTAACAGTTTCTTTCGGCATTTCCCAGTTATCTGCAAGCGGCCACACTCTGAAGGCAATGTGTTCTTGTATTAAATCCCTTGTCCCAATAAAAGAGCAGACTATGCCGAAGGCCCGTTGGCATTCTTCGGCTACTTCATGCATTTCTATCTTCGGTTTCCGGAGTCCGAAGCGCTGCCAGATAGGGCACATGATGATATCCTTAATATCTTCTCGAGCCTTCAAATCATTTTTTACATAGAACCATTCCTTCATCCATTCCCCGGGCCATCTCTTCCGAAAGGTTGGCACAGGACAGCTTGATCCAGAGCGAGCACCGAAGCTGTAACAACCAAAGTTGTTATGATATTGCTCTTTACCCCAGGGATTCGTCTCATATAATAACTCATGTATATTGCAAAAGCTTTTCGCACTTGGCTCTAGGCCCTGGCTCTTCACGGCCCAGACGAAGACTCCCATTCTTATTATTGCTTCAGGGGTAAGTTGATGAAGGTAAACCTGATATATTTTCAGAACTTCTACCACAAACCTGCTTATAGGGAATCGTAGCCCAGCTTTAAAAAAGCTTCGGAAGATCACGACTTCATTATCTTCGGGAGTCGGCACAGTCCTCTCTCCGTCATCTGCCCTCACGATGGACATATCTCGAAAATATCTTCCCCTCATGTTTTCAAGGTGACTTTGCCCAATAGTTGATTTTCCGAAGACTGAATGGCTTGGTCGCCATGGTCGATCTTCGGAATCTTCACCCCCGCTGTCTGCATCATAACTATCACTTTCACCAGTATCTTCAGATAAGCCTTCCAAAATCTCCCTAGTAATTTTCTCTGTATTTGTTTTTGCTATTGATTCAATGAAGCCCAGATTTTTCTCCTCAGAAAGGCTCAGCTTCACTCCGGCAGCAATCTTCTTTTCCTCAGACATCCCTTCGGAAATCCTGCCTCTTGGCTCCGAAGCTTAAAACTAGGGAGGCAGTCAAATATTTGTGGGCAGAAAGCTATTTGAGCAGGTAAAGCAGATGGCAAGAGAGCGTGCCAAATAACTTGTGGTGAGCCCTTATTTATACACCCAGTATGTCGAAAACTGGAGGGTCCCGCTTGTCAATGACTGTTGCTATTCTAGCAAAAGGAAGGTGTTTTTTTGGACCTTCGGCCCATAGCCTTCGTCCATATCGCAATATAAACTTATCTTTACAGCAAATTAATATTGCGAGGGGCTACTGTTGGGGGCCTTCGGCTTCCGAAGGTCCTCAAAAACGTAATTTGACTATGTTTTCCAAGAGAAATATGTGAACAGGTACCTTCGAAGTCAGATTGCGAGTATACAAGAACATGGTTAAGACGAAGCTTGACTGGGACGGCGATCACGACGAAGGATAAGACGATCACGAAGCTATGTGCAGAAGAGCTTCGGCATAACGGCGGAAAAGGAAACCGACTTAAAGATGAAAAGCCAAATTAGACCTCGAAGAATTACTATAGAGTTATTGATAAATGTAAAGGGCATTAATGTAATTTTGCATGGGCTGCGACCCGTGCCTATAAATAGGTGAACAGTATTCCCATACTGTTCACGCTGACTTGGCATTCACTTTTGTGTCACGCCTGTATTCTCATTCCTTCAAGCCGAAGGTACATTTGTAATTTACTATTGTTTACACAAGTAATATAAATGAAAATGAAAATAGATTAATAATAATGTTTACAGAAATTATATTACCTTCTGTACTTTGCATGAATGTTCTCCATTTTTTATCATGATCATGAAGGTATGTCCTTCATGACCTTCGTCCTAGATTCATTATATCCGAAGGGAAATAATGATCCGAAGGACGAAGGGCTTTGATATTTAACATTTTATGTTGCCTTGTTCTTGATTCATAGCATTTGAGAACAAGTCCCCAACACTACTTACCATGGCTTTAAGCTTTACCAAATGGACGTCAAAAGTGCCTTCCTCAATGGACCAATCAAGGAAGAGGTCTATGTTGAGCAACCTCCTAGCTTTGAAGATAGTGAGTACCCTAACTATGTATATAAACTCTCTAAGGCGCTTTATGGGCTCAAGCAAGCCCCAAGAGCATGGTATGAATGCCTAAGAGATTTTCTTATCACAAATGGCTTCAAAGTCGGAAAGGCCGATCCTACTTTATTTACTAAAACTCTTGACAATGATTTGTTTGTATGCCAAATTTATGTTGATGATATTATATTTGGGTCTACTAACGAATCAACATGTGAAGAATTTAGTAGGATCATGACACAAAAATTCGAGATGTCTATGATGGGGGAGTTGAAATACTTCTTGGGATTTCAAGTGAAGCAACTCCAAGAGGGCACCTTCATTAGCCAAACGAAGTATATTCAAGACATTCTAAACAAGTTTGGGATGAAGGATGCCAAGCCCATCAAGACACCCATGGGAACCAATGGGCATCTCGACCTCGACACGGGAGGTAAATCCGTCGATCAAAAGGTATACCGGTCGATGATAGGCTCTTTACTCTATTTATGTGCATCTCGACCGGATATTATGCTTTCCGTATGCATGTGTGCAAGATTCCAAGCCGACCCTAAGGAAGCTCACCTTACGGCCGTAAAACGAATCTTGAGATATTTAGTTCATACTCCTAAGTTTGGGCTTTGGTATCCTAGGGGATCCACATTTGATTTAATTGGTTCTTCGGATGCCGATTGGGCGGGGTGTAAAATCAATAGAAAGAGCACATCGGGGACTTGCCAGTTTTTGGGAAGATCCTTGGTGTCTTGGGCTTCGAAGAAGCAAAATTCTGTAGCTCTTTCTACCGCCTAAGCCGAGTATATTGCCGCAGGTCATTGTTGCGCGCAACTACTTTGGATGAGGCAAACCCTTAGGGACTACGGTTACAAATTAACCAAAGTTCCTCTTCTATGTGATAATGATGTCTTCTTGAGGATTCGGTGTAGATACAACCGGTTGATGGCGTAGCAAGCGGTGTTGACCGCCTCGGCCCAAAACCGATCCAAAGACTTGTACTCATCAAGCATGGTCCTTGCCATGTCTAATAGAGTTCGATTCTTCCTCTCCACTACACCATTTTGTTGTGGAGTGTAGGGAGAAGAGAATTCATGCTTGATGCCCTCCTCCTCAAGGAAGCCTTCGATTTGTGAGTTCTTGAACTTTGTCCCGTTGTCGCTTCTAACCTTTTTGATCCTTAAGCCGAACTCATTTTGAGCCCGTCTCAAGAATCCCTTTAAGGTCTCTTGGGTATGAGATTTTTCCTGCAAAAAGAACACCCAAGTGAAGTGAGAATAATCATCCACAATAACTAGACAGTACTTACTCCCGCCGATGCTTATGTAAGCTATCGGGCCGAAAAGGTCCATGTGTAGGAGCTCGAGTGGCCTGTCAGTCGTCATGATGTTCTTGTGTGGATGATGAACACCTACTTGCTTCCCTGCCTGACATGCGCTACAAATCCTGTCTTTCTCAAAATGAACATTTGTTAGTCCCAAAATGTGTTCTCCCTTTAGAAGCTTGTGAAGATTCTTCATTCTAACATGTGCTAGTCGGTGATGCCAGAGCCAGCCCATGTTAGTCTTAGCAATTAAGCAAGTGTCAAGTTCAGCTCTATCAAAATCTACTAAGTATAGCTGACCCTCTAACACTCCCTTAAATGCTACTGAATCATCACTTCTTCTAAAGACAGTAACACCTATATCCATAAAAAGACAGTTGTAACCCATTTTACATAATTGCGAAATTGAAAGCAAGTTATAATCTAAAGAATCTACAAGAAAAACATTGGAAATGGAATGGTCAGGAGATATAGCAATTTTACCCAATCCTTTGACCAAACCTTGATTTCCATCCCCGAATGTGATAGCTCGTTGAGGATCTTGGTTTTTCTCATAGGAGGAGAACATCTTCTTCTCCCCTGTCATATGGTTTCTACACCCGCTGTCGATGATCCAACTTGAGCCCCCGAATGCATAAACCTACAAAAACAAATTTAATTCTTGATTTTAGGTACCCAAACGGTTTTGGGTCCTTTGACATTAGATACAAGAACTTTGGGTACCCAAACGCAAGTATTTGACCCCTTGTGTTTGCCCCCAACATACTTGGCAACTACCTTGCCGGATTTGTTAGTCAAAACATAAGATGCATCAAAAGTCTTGAATGAAACGTTAGAATCATTTGATGCAATAGGAGTTTTCTTCTTAGGCAATTTTGCACGGGTTGATTGCCTAGAGCTAGATGTCTCACCCTTATACATAAAAGCATGATTAGGGCCAGAGTGAGACTTCCTAGAGTGAATTCTCCTAATTTTATGCTCGGGATAACCGGCAGGGTACAAAATGTAACCCTCGTTATCCTAAGGCATGGGAGCCTTGCCCTTAACAAAGTTAGACAATCTTTTAGGAGGGGCATTAAGTTTGACATTGTCTCCCTTTTGGAAGCCAATGCCATCCTTGATGCCAGGGCGTCTCCCACTATAGAGCATGCTTCTAGCAAATTTAAAATTTTCATTTTCTAAGTCATGCTCATTAGTTTTGGCATTAAGTTGAGCTATGTAATCATTTTGTTTCTTAATTAAAGCTAGGTGATCATGAATAGCATCAACATTAATGTCTCTACATCTAGTGCAAATGGAAACATGCTCAACGGTAGATGTAGAGGGTTTGCAAGATTTTAGTTCAACAATCTTAGCATGTAAAATGTCATTTTCACTTCTAAGATTGGAAATGGTAACATTGCAAACATCTAAGTCTTTAGCCTTAGCAATTAATTTTTCATTCTCATTTTTAAGGCTAGCAAGAGAGACATTCAATTATTCAATCTTAGCAAGTAAACTAACATTATCATCTCTAAGATTGGGAATTGAAACATCACAAACATTTGAATCAACCTTAGCAATTATTTTAGCATTCTCATTCTTAAGGTTGGCAATAATACCATGGCATGTGCTTAGCTCACTAGATAGTTTTTCACATTTTTCCACTTCTAGAGCGTAAGCATTCTTAACCTTAACATGCTTCTTATTTTCCTTAATTAGGAAGTCCTCTTGGGAGTCCAAGAGTTCATCCTTCTCATGAATAGCACTAATTAATTCATTTAACTTTTCTTTTTGTTGCATGTTTAGGTTGGCAAAAAGGGTGCGCAAATTATCCTCCTCATCACTAGAATTATCCTCATCACTAGAGGTTGCATATTTAGTGGAGGACCTTGATTTTACCTTCTTCCTTTTGCCGTCCTTTGCCATGAGGCATTTGTGGCCGATGTTGGGGAAGAGGAGTCCCTTGGTGACGGCGATGTTGGCGGCGTCCTCGTCGTCGGAGGAGGAGGAGGAGCTCTCGTCGGAGTTCCACTCGCGGCACACATGAGCATCGCCGCCCTTCTTCTTGTAGTATCTCTTCTTTTCTCTCCTCTTTCCCTTCTTGTCGTCGCCCCTGTCACTATCACTTGATAATGGACATTTTGCAATAAAATGATCGGGCTTAGCACACTTGCAGCACACTTTCTTGGAGCGGGATTTGTAATCCTTCCCCCTCCTTTGCTTGAGGATTTGGCGAAAGCTCTTGATGATGAGCGCCATTTCCTCGTTGTCGAGCTTGGAGGCGTCGATGGGTGGTCTACTTGATGTAGACTCTTCCTTCTTCTCCTCCGTCGCCTTGAATGCGACCGATTGTGCTTCGGGCGTGGAGGAGGTGCCTTGCTCGACGATCTTCTTTGAGCCTTTGATCATCAACTCAAAGCTCACAAATTTACCTATAACTTCCTCGGGAGACATTAGTGTATATCTAGGATCACCACGAATTAATTGAACTTGAGTAGGATTAAGAAATACTAGTGATCGTAGAATAGCCTTGACCATTTCATGCTCATCCCATTTTGTGCTCCTGAGGTTGCGCACTTGGTTCACCAAGGTTTTGAGCCGGTTGTACATTGCTTGTGGCTCCTCCCCATGGTGAAGCATGAAGCGACCGAGCTCCCCCTCGATCGTCTCCCGCTTGGTGATCTTGGTCACCTCGTCTCCTTCGTGCGTGGTCTTGAGCACGTCCCAAATTTCCTTTGCGCTCTTGAACCCTTGCACCTTATTATACTCCTCTCGACTTAGAGAGGCGAGGAGTATAGTTGTGACTTGGGAGTTGAAGTGTTGGATTTGTTCGACCTCCTCCGAGTCGTAATCCTTGTCTCCCTTCTTTGGTACCTGCACTCCATACTCAACAATATCCCACATGCTTTTGTGGAGTGAGGTTAGGTGATGCCTCATTTTATTACTCCACATAGAATAATCTTCACCTTCAAACATAGGTGGTTTGCCTAATGGAACGGAGAGTAATGGAGTGCGTCTAGAAATGCGAGGATAGTGAAGGGGCATCTTACTATACTTCTTGCGCTCATGACGCTTCGAAGTGGTGGATGCCGATTCCGAGCTGGAGGTGGAGGGTGACGAAGAGTCGGTCTCATAGTAGACCACCTTCTTCATCTTCTTCTTCTTGTCACCCATCCGATGGGACTTGATGGAGGAAGAGGATTCCTCCTTATGCTTGTGAGCAGACTCCCTTGAGTGTGTTCTCCCCGAGCTTGCGGACTTGTCGCCGGTCCCAAGTTCCCTCTTAGCGAATGCTCCCGACATTACTTCGAGCGGTTAAGCTCTAATGAAGCATCGGGCTCCGATACCAATTGAAAGTCGCCTAGAGGGGGGTGAATAGGGTGAATCTGAAATTTATAAACTTAAGCACAACTACAAGCCGGGTTAGTGTTAGAAATATGAACGAGTCTGAGAGAGAGGGCGAAAAACAAATCGTGAGCAAATAAAGAGCGAGACACGATGATTTGTTTTACCGAGGTTCGGTTCTTGCAAACCTACTCCCCGTTGAGGTGGTCACAAAGACCGGGTCTCTTTCAACCCTTTACCTCTCTCAAACGGTCACTTAGACCGAGTGAGCTTCTCTTCTCAATCAAACGAGACACAAAGTCCCCGCAAGGACCACCACACAATTGGTGTCTCTTGCCTCGATTACAATTGAGTTGATCACAAGAAAGAATGAGAAAAAGAAGCAATCCAAGCACAAGAGCTCAAATGAACACAAGTCACTCTCTCACTAGTCACTATTTGATTTGGAATGAACTAAGGACTTGGGAGAGGATTTGATCTCTTTGGTGTGTCTTGTATTGAATGCTATAGCTCTTGTAAGGTGTGGGAAGTTGGAAAACTTGGATGCAATGAATGGTGGGTGGTTGGGGGTATTTATAGCCCCAACCACCAAACTAGCCGTTTGGTGGAGGCTGTTGTCGCATGGCGCACCGGACAGTCCGGTGCGCCTGCCACGTCACCTGGCCGTTGGATTCTGGCCGTTGGAGCTTCTGTCTTCTGGGGCACCGGACAGTCCGGTGGTGCACCGGACAGGCACTGTTTACTGTCCGGTGCGCCATCAGTCTCTGCTTTGACTCTGGCGCGCACTGTAGCACATTCAATGCGTTCTGCAGACGACCGTTGGCGCGAAGTAGCCGTTGCTCCGCTGGCACACCGGACAGTCCGGTGCGCCACCGGACACTGTCCGGTGCTACACCGGACAGTCCGGTGAATTATAGCGGAGCGGCCTCCAGAATTCCCAAAGGTGAGTAGTTCGGAGTTGAAGTCCCTGGTGCACCAGACACTGTCCGGTGGTGCACCGGACAGTCCGATGCGCCAGACCAGGGCACACTTCGGCTGACTTTTGCTCTCTATATTTGAATCCTTTTTCGGTCTTTTTATTGGTTTATTGTGAACCTTTGGCACCTGTAGAACTCATAATCTAGAGCAAACTAGTTAGTCCAATTATTTGTGTTGGGCAATTCAACCACCAAAATCAATTAGGGAAAGGTGTAAGCCTATTTCCCTTTCAATAGGCGAAACCTGAAATTACAAACTTTAAACACGCACTATGCTCGGGGGTTAGTGTTAGATTTGATTCAGAGTGCAGAAGATAGTTCGCCTTGCCAAGAGTTGCTCAATCAATGCAGATAACTTTGGAAGCAAACTCAAATCAATATGTGCAACAGAACTTTAGAGAGAGGAAAGAGGGGAAACAAATCAAGTGAAGATCAACGTAAGTGAACACGGTGATTTGTTTACCGAGGTTCGGTTCTAAAGAACCTAGTCCCTGTTGAGGAGGCCACAAAGATCGGGTCTATTCCAACCCTTTCCCTCTCTCAATCGATCACACAGACCGATCGAGCCTTCTCCTTAATCACTTGGGTCACTAAAACCCCACAAGGATCACCACACACTTAGTTGTCTCTTGCTAGCTTTACAAAGCACTTAAGAATTAGAATGGGAAGGAGAAAGCAATCCAAGCGACAAGAGCAACAAAAGAAACACAAAAGATCCTCTCTCAAGTCTCTAAGCAATAGAGTTGATTTTGGAGCTTGGAGAGAATTGAATGCTTTGATTGTGTCTTTGGAGTATTGCCTTTGCTCTTGTATTGAATGTGAAGTTCAGAAAACTTGGATGACTTGAATGGAGGTGGTTGGGGGTATTTATGGCCCCAACCACTGTTCTAGCCGTTGTTGTCGATGGCACACCGAACAGTCTGGTGGTGCACTAGACAGGGTACTGTTCACTGTCCGGTGCCTGCCACGTCAGTAGACCGTTGGGGTTTGGAGCGGTTGACCGTTGAAGTCTTTTGTCTTCTTGCTGCACTGGATAGTCCGGTGGCACACCGGACATGTCCGGTGCGTTCTAACTTCACAGCTCTGACTTCTGACTTTTGCACTATGCGCTTTTACTGTTCATTGCAGTCGACCGTTGGCACATCTGACCGTAGCTCCGTTGGCTCACCAGACATGTCCTGTGCACACTGGACAGTCCGGTGAATTATAGTGGAGCGCCTCCTTGAGAAAGCCAAGAGTGGCTAGTTCGCGAGGTGCTTGGCCTGGGCACTGCCTTTGGGGGACAGATATCCCCCGGGTCCACTAGAAGGCAAGAAGGCCTCACGAAAGGCCTCGGGCCCATTATTTCACAAGGCCATCCCTTCGTGGGCCAGAGGAGGAATGTCTGGCAGAATGGATCGACATAAGATCGGATCGACTCGAGCCCGTGCGGCTCACTGAATTCAAACGTTATCCACAGTAGTGATCGATTCTCCCGCGCAGCGCCCTCAGACGTTAGAACTGAATGATGATAAGTCGGCAGGATTATAGGAAGATAAGCTCAGTCGGTTCACTATTACTTAGGTGCATGTTGTTATCATATCCGCATGTAACGCCCCACGGTCGAGTATATAAGGCCTAGGGGCACCCCATCAAAGAACAACTCACTCATTAGCTGTCTACTCATACTAGAGAACTCCCCGGTAACCCACCACATAAAAGATCCACACCAGGAAGTAGGGTGTTACGCCTCTCTAAGCGGCCCAAACCTGTATAAAATTGTCCACTGTCTCTCGTGCATCTAGCATGAACCATCAAGCTACAGTCGGTAACACCGTCCTACTCCAAAAAGCACCTCGAGGGGCAACCCCAGGTGCGCGGTCGGACCCAAAACACCGACACCGCCGGACACTATCATGTGCGCCACTGGCAGCACCAATGCTAGTCTTTGCTCTCAAACTTGGTTGAGTCCCCAACTTAATTTCTTTCTTGGTTTATGTTGAACTTTATGCAGCTAAGATAAATGAGAACTAGGCAAACTAATTAGTCCACGTGGTTTGTGATGGACGTCAAACACAAAAAACGACTATAGGAAATGATTAAGCCCATTTCCCTTTCAATCTCACCCTTTTTGGTGATTGATGCCAACACAAACGAAATCAAATATAAAGTGAGAAATGAAACTAGTTTGCAATTTCGATAGATGTGCATAAGTTACTTTGAGTTAAACCAATTGAAATAATTTCTACATATGTCTACGTAAATGTGATTGTTTTCTTCCATTTTAACATTTTGGATCACATTTGCACCATCTTTTGGAAAAGTCTTTTCAAATTCTTTTGCAAATAGCCAATGATATAAGAATAAGATTTCAAAGGCATTTTCAAGGTTTTGAAAAATTCTCCCCCTGTTTCAAATGCTTTTCCTTTGACTAAATAAAAGCTCCCCCTGAAGAAGTTCTCCCCTTAGCTGTCAAGAGGGTTTTTGCAATTGAAATGATTTATTCACCTTTGTGAAACAGATAACAGTTGAAATGATTTCTTCCTTTTTGTGAAATAGTTTTAAATTTGAAAATGGTGATGCAGTCCTTTTGCTTTGGGCCTATTAATTTCTCCCCCTTTGGCATTAATCGCCAAAAACGAAGAAACTTGAGAGGCCTTATAATTCTCCCCCTTTGGTAAAAAAATATGAGTGAAAGTTTATACCAATTGGAAGTTTATGAGTAAGGCAAAGGATAAATGATACTGATAGAGTTGAAGTGGAAGGCTTGCCTTTGCCGAATACTCCATTTCCCTTTCAATTTAAGACTAATCATAGAAATATACTTGAAAACATATTAGTCTTAGCCTTAGCACAAGAAGAATAAGAAATATGTATTTGTACCAAATGAAATAGACATGATCAAAGGTATATAAATGAGCAATGTGTGCAATGTTTCAATCAAAGTTCCGAGAATCTAAGATGTTTAGCTCATTCATAAGCTTGCTAAAGGTCTTTTCATCTAGTGGCTTGGTAAAGATATCGGCTAATTGGTTGTGGGTGCTAACATAGGCAATTTCGATATCCCCCTTTTATTGGTGATCTCTCAAAAAGTGACACCGGATATCTATGTGCTTAGTGCGGCTGTGTTCAACGGGATTATCCGCCATGCGGATTGCACTCTCATTTTCACATAGGAGAGGGACTTTGCTCAACTTGTAGCCATAGTCACTGACGGTATGCCTCATCCAGAGTAATTGTGCACAACAATGGCCTGCAGCAATATACTTGGCTTCGGCGGTGGAAAGAGCTACTGAGTTTTCCTTCTTTGAAGCCCAAGGCACCAGAGATCTTCCCATAAACCGACAAGTCCCTGATGTGCTCTTCCTGTCAATTTTACATCCGGCATAATCGGTATTAGAATACCCAATTAAATCAAAGGTAGATCCCTTGGAGTACCATAGCCCAAACTTAGGAGTGTAAACTAAATATCCCATGATTCTTTTCATGGCCCTGAGGTGAACTTTCTTAGGATTTGTCGGGAACCTTGCACACATACATACGAAAAGCATAATATTCGGTCGAGAACCACATAAATAGAGTAAAGAACCTATGATCGACCAGTATTACCTTTTGATCTACGGATTTACCTTCCATGTCGAGGTCGAGATGCCCATTTTTTCCCATGGGTGTCTTGATGGGTTTGGCATTCTTTATTCCAAACTTCTTGAGAATATCTTGAATATACTTAGTTTGGTTGATGAAGGTGCCCTCTTGGAGTTGCTTGATTTAAAATCCAAGGAAATACTTCAACGCCCCCATCATAGACATCTTGAATTTATGTATCATTATCCTACTAAACTCTTCACAAGATGACTTGTTAGTAGACCCAAATATAATATCATCAACATAAATTTGGCATATGAACAAGTCTTTAGCAATTGTTTTAGTGAAAATATTAGGGTCAGCTTTACTAACTTTGAAGCCATTAGCGATAAGAAAGTCTCTTAGGCATTCATACCATGCTCTTGGGGCTTGTTTGAGCCCATAAAGCGCCTTTGAGAGCTTGTAAACATGGTTAGGATACTCACTATCTTCAAAGCCGGGAGGTTGCTCAACATACACTTCTTCCTTGATAGGACCATTGAGGAAAGCACTCTTCATGTCTATTTGATACAACTTAAAACCATGGTAAGTAGCATAGGCAAGTTGAGAGCACCTAGAGGGGGGGTGAATAGGTGATCCTGTGAAACTTAAACTTATAGCCACAAAAACTTATTAAGTGTTAGCACAATAATCACCAAGTGGCTAGAGAGAAGGTCTTGCACAATACGATAATCACAAAGAATTCAACACAGAGAAGACACAGTGATTTATCCCGTGGTTCGGCCAAGTACAAAACTTGCCTACTCCATGTTGTGGCGTCCCAACGGACGAGAGTTGCACTCAACTCCTCTCAAGTGATCCAATGATCAACTTGAATACCACAGTGTTATGCTTTTCTTTTCTTATCCCGTTCGCGAGGAATCTCCACAACTTGGAGCCTCTCGCCCTTACACTTTTGATGTTCACAAAGAATCACAGAGTAAGGAAGGGAAGCAACACACACAAATCCACAGCAAAATGCGCACACACACGGCCAAGAATCGAGCTCAAAAGACTATCTCAAAGTTCTCACTAGAACGGAGCTCGAATCACTGAGAATGACAAACGAATGCGCAAAGACTGAGTGTGGATGATCAAGAATGCTCTAAGGTTGCTTGGTGTGCTCCTCCATGTGCCTAGGGGTCCCTTTTATAGCCCCAAGGCAGCTAGGAGCCGTTGAGAGCAAATCTGGAAGGCCAATCTTGCCTTCTGTCGTCGGGTGCACCGGACAGTCCGGTGCACACCGGACACTGTCCGGTGCCCGATTTCCTTCCTTAAATGGCGAAGCCGACCGTTGCAGATGCGGGAGCTGTTGGCGCACCGGACAGTCCGGTGCCCCCTTCCGACCGTTGGCTCGGCCACGTGTCCCGCGCAGATCGCGCGGCCGACCGTTGGCCCGGCCGACCGTTGGCTCACCGGACAGTCCGGTGCACACCGGACAGTCCGGTGAATTTTAGTCGTACGCCGTCGGCGAATTCCCGAGAGCGGCCACTTCGCTCGAGGCAGCCTGGCGCACCGGACATTGTCCGGTGCACCACCGGACAGTCCGGTGCCCCAGACCGAAACAGCCTTTTGGCTGTCCACAGCCAACTCTTCTCTTTTCTTCTTCTTTCTGTTTCTAATCACTTAGACAAGTATATTAGTACACAAAACCAATGTACTGAGATTTAGAAACATACCTTTACTCTTGTTTTGCACTTTGTCCACCCATGGGCATAGATTCACATTTAAGCACTTGTGTTGACACTCAATCACCAAAATACTTAGAAATGGCCCAAGGGCACATTTCCCTTTCAATCTCCCCCTTTTTGGTGATTTATGCCAACACAACATAAAGCAACTAGAACAAGTGCAATATCACTTCAAATAAAACTCAAATTTATTTTGATTCAATTTTGGCATATATGGATCATCCTTTGCCACCACTTGGTTTGTTTTTGCAAATAAAACTCAAATCTCTATCTCTAAGTCAAACACACATGTTGAAGCATATAGAGAGTCATTCCAAAAGAGATTGATCAAAGATTTCAAAAACTCCCCCTATTTCCCATACTCAACACTTCTCCCCACAAGAAGCCAACTTTTGACAAGAGAGACAATAAAAGAGTTTTGTCAAAGCAAAAATCTCTATTCTACTATTTTCAAAATCTCTCAAGTGGTAGCTGATCCATTTATCGCTTTGGCCTTTATTTTCTCCCCCTTTGGCATCAAGCACCAAAACGGGATTAATCTTGGCCCTTTAACCCCATTGCCTCACCAAATTCTTCAATTAAGAGCAAAATAGGCAATAAGAGTTTAAAGATGAACTTGGAAAAGTTACTCTTTTCATCGGAGTGCAGTGGAAGTCTTGCATGGTCCAAGTCCACCTTTTCCCTTTCAATCCTCCTTGGAGACTAAAACAACCAAACTCAAGCATATGGTTAGTCTCAAAGGGTCAAGTTGTAGCACAACTCCCCCTAAATATGTGCATCACTTACACAAGGACCTGTGAGGTCCGGGGAATGTTTGTACAACTTGAGCACCACAATAAGCAACAAAATGCAGAAGGAACATGATCAAAGGCATAAACACAAGTATGCTATAAATCAATCCAAGTTCTGCGAATCTAAGACATTTAGCTCACTACGCAGCCTGCAAAAGGTCTTCTCATCTAGAGGCTTGGTAAAGATATCGGCTAGCTGGTTCTCGGTGCTAACATGAAACACATCGATATCCCCCTTTTGCTGGTGGTCTCTCAGAAAGTGATGCCGGATGTCTATATGCTTTGTGCGGCTGTGCTCAACAGGATTTTCCGCCATGCGGATAGCACTCTCATTATCACATAGGAGTGGGACTTTGCTCAGATTGTAGCCAAAGTCCCGGAGGGTTTGCCTCATCCAAAGCAGTTGCGCGCAACACTGTCCTGCGGCAACGTACTCGGCCTCAGCGGTGGATAGGGCAACGGAGGTTTGTTTCTTAGAGTTCCATGACACCAGGGACCTTCCTAAGAATTGGCACGTCCCCGATGTACTCTTCCTATCGACCTTACATCCATCATAGTCGGAGTCTGAGTATCCAACCAAGTCAAAAGTAGACCCCTTTGGATACCAGAGCCCGAAGCAAGGCGTAGCAACCAAATATCTAAGAATTCGCTTCACCGCCACTAAGTGACACTCCTTAGGATCGGATTGAAATCTAGCACACATGCATACGCTAAGCATAATATCCGGTCTACTAGCACATAAATAAAGTAAAGACCCTATCATTGACCGGTATGCTTTTTGATCAACGGAATTACCTCCTTTGTTGAGGTCGGTGTGTCCATCGGTCCCCATCGGAGTCTTTGTGGGCTTGGCGTCCTTCATCCCAAACCGCTTCAGCAAGTCTTGCGTGTACTTTGTTTGGGAGATGAAGGTGTCGTCCTTGAGTTGCTTCACTTGAAACCCAAGGAAGTAGTTCAACTCGCCCATCATCGACATCTCGAATTTCTGCGTCATCACCCTGCTAAACTCTTCACAAGACTTTTGGTTAGTAGAACCAAATATTATGTCATCGACATAAATTTGGCACACAAACAAATCACCATCACATGTCTTAGTAAAAAGAGTTGGATCGGCTTTCCCAACCTTGAAAGCATTAACAATTAGAAAGTCTCTAAGGCATTCATACCATGCTCTTGGGGCTTGCTTAAGTCCATAGAGCGCCTTAGAGAGCTTACACACGTGGTCGGGGTACCGTTCATCCTCGAAGCCAGGGGGTTGCTCCACATACACCTCCTCCTTGATTGGCCCGTTGAGGAAAGCGCTCTTCACATCCATTTGGAACAACCTGAAAGAATGGTGAGCGGCATATGCTAGCAAGATACGAATTGATTCTAGCCTAGCCACAGGAGCAAACGTCTCCTCAAAGTCCAAACCTGCGACTTGGGCATAACCTTTTGCCACAAGTCGAGCCTTGTTCCTCGTCACCACCCCGTGCTCATCCTGTTTGTTGCGGATCACCCACTTGGTTCCCACAACATTTTGCTTGGGGCGAGACACCAGTGTCCAAACTTCATTGCGCTTGAAGTTGTTGAGTTCCTCCTGCATGGCCAATACCCAATCTGGATCTAGCAAGGCCTCCTCTACCCTGAAAGGCTCAATAGAAGAGACAAAGGAGTAATGCTCACAAAAATTAACTAATCGAGATCGAGTAGTTACTCCCTTGCTAATGTCACCCAAAATTTGGTCGACGGGATGATCCCTTTGAATCACCGCTCGAACTTGAGTTGGAGGTGCCGGTTGTGCTTCTTCCTCCATCGCGTGATCATCTTGTGCTACCCCTTGATCACACGCCTCCTTTTGATGAACCTGTTCATCGTCTTGAGGTGGGGGATGCACCGTTGTTGAGGAAGAAGGTTGATCTCGTTCATCTTGTTCCTGTGGCCGCACTTCTCCAATCGCCATGGTTCGTATAGCGGCCGTCGGAACATCTTCTTCATCTACATCATCACAATCAACAACTTGCTCTCTTGGAGAGCCATTAGTCTCATCAAATACAACGTCGCTAGAGACTTCAACCAAACCCGATGATTTGTTGAAGACTCTATACGCCTTTGTATTTGAGTCATAACCTAACAAAAACCCTTCTACAGCTTTGGGAGCAAATTTAGAATTTCTACCCTTCTTCACTAGAATGTAGCACCTGCTCCCAAATACACGAAAGTAAGATACATTGGGTTTGTTACCGGTTAGAAGCTCATACGACGTCTTCTTGAGGAGACGGTGAAGGTAGACCCTATTGATGGCGTGGCAAGCCGTGTTCACGGCTTCCGACCAAAAACACTCGGGGGTCTTGAATTCTCCAAGCATAGTCCTCGCCATATCTATGAGCGTCCTGTTCTTCCTCTGTACCACACCGTTTTGCTGAGGTGTGTAGGGAGCGGAGAACTCATGCTTGATCCCTTCCTCCTCAAGGAACTCCTCCACTTGAAGGTTCTTGAACTCGGACCCGTTGTCGCTCCTTATCTTCTTCACCTTGAGCTCAAACTCATTTTGAGCTCTCCTGAGGAAGCGCTTAAGGGTCCCTTGGGTTTCAGACTTATCCTGCAAAAAGAACACCGAAGTGAAGCGGGAAAAGTCATCAACAAAAACTAAACCATACTTACTTCCTCCTATGCTCAGATAGGCGACGGGTCCGAAGAGATCCATATGTAGCAGCTCCAGGGGTCTTGATGTTGTCATCACATTTTTGGTGTGATGAGAGCTTCTCACCTGTTTCCCTGCTTGACAAGCTGCACAAGGTCTATCTTTTTCGAAATGAACATTGGTTAGACCTATCACGTGTTCTCCCTTTAGAAGCTTGTGGAGGTTCTTCATCCCCACATGTGCTAAGCGGCGATGCCACAACCAGCCCATGCAAGTCTTAGCCATTAAGCATGCATCTAGACCGGCCTCTTCTTTTGCAAAATCAACTAAGTAAAGCTTGCCGTCTAGAATACCCTTAAAAGCTAGTGAACCATCACATCTTCTAAAGACAGACACATCTACATTTGTAAACAAACAGTTATATCCATAATTGACTAACAGATAGCAAATTATATCCAAGAGACTCTACTAAAAACACATTAGAGATAGAGTGCTCATTTGAGATTGCAATTTTACCTAACCCTTTTACCTTGCCTTGATTCCCATCACCGAATATTATTGAATCTTGGGAATCTTTATTCTTGACGTAGGAGGTGAACATCTTCTTCTCCCCCGTCATATGGTTTGTGCATCCGCTGTCAATAATCCAGCTTGAACCCCCGGATGCATAAACCTGCAAGGCAAATTTAGGCTTGGGTCTTAGGTACCCAACTCATGTTGGGTCCTACAAGGTTAGCACAAATATCCTTAGGGACCCAAATGCAAGTTTTGTCTCCCTTGCATTTTGCCCCTAATTTTCTAGCAACTATCTTCCTATCCTTTCTACAAATAGCAAAAGAAGCATGTAAAGCATGATATATTGTAGAAGGTTCATCTACTTTCCTAGGAACATTAACAACATTTCTCCTTGGCAAATTATGAACAGCATTTCTTTTACCAACATGCACATAAGAAGAACTAGAAGCAAACATGGCATGAGAATCAAAGGCATTATATGCATTACAACTCCTATAAGCATTTCTAGATTGTCTCCTATCATGGTACATAAAAGCATGGTTCTTTTGCATACTACTAGCCATAGGGGCCTTTCCTTTCTCCTTGGCGGAGATGGGGGCCTTATGGTTTGTCAAGTTCTTGGCTTCCCTCTTGTAGCCAAGTCCATCCTTAATTGAGGGGTGTCTACCAATTGTGTAGGCATCCCTTGCAAATTTTAGCTTATCAAAATTACTCTTGCTAGTCTTAAGTTGAGCATTAAGACTAGCCAATTCATCATTAAGTTTGGAAATTGAAACTAGGTGTTCACTGCAAGCATCAATGTCAAAATCTTTACACCTATTACAAGTTTCAACAATTTCTACACAAGATGTTGATTTACTAGCTATTTCTAACTTAGCATTTAAATCATCATTAAAACTTTTTAACTTAGCAATAGTTTCATGACAAGAAGATAATTCACTAGAGAGCATTTCATTCCTTTTACTTTCTAGAGCAAGAGAATTTTGTGCACTAACAAATTTATCATGCTCCTCATATAAAAGATCCTCTTGTTTTTCTAGTAATCTATTCTTGTCATTCAAAGCATCAATCAACTCATTAATCTTATTAATTTTAGATCTATCTAATCCCTTAAATAAGCATGAGTAATCTATCTCATCATCATCACTAGACTCATCCTCACTTGAAGAAGCATAAGTACTAGCATCATGAGTACTTACTTTCTTCTCCCTTGCCATGAGGCAAGTGTGACGCTCGTTGGGGAAGAGGAATGACTTGTTGAAGGCGGTGGCAGCGAGTCCTTCATTGTCAGAGTCGGAGGAGGAGCAATCCGAATCCCACTCCTTTCCGATATGTGCCTCACCCTTGGCCTTCTTGTAATGCTTCTTCTTCTCCCTTTTGTTCCCCTTTTCCTGGTCACTTTCATTATCGGGACAGTTAGCAATGAAATGACCAATTTTACCACATTTGAAGCATGAGCGCTTCTCCTTTGTCTTGGTCTTGCTTGGCTGTCCCTTGCGACCTTTAAGCGCCGTCTTGAAGCGCTTAATGATGAGGGCCATCTCCTCATTGTTTAGCCCTGCCGCCTCAACTTGCGCCACCTTGCTCGGTAGCGCCTCCTTGCTCCTCGTTGCCTTGAGAGCAATGGGTTGAGGCTCATGAATAGGACCGTTCAACGCGTCGTCCACATATCTTGCCTCCTTGATCATCATTCGCCCGCTTACGAACTTCCCAAGAACTTCTTCGGGCGACATCTTGGTGTACCTAGGATTTTCACGAATATTGTTCACCAAATGAGGATCAAGAACGGTAAAGGACCTTAGCATTAGGCGGACGACGTCGTGATCCATCCATCGCGTGCTTCCGTAGCTCCTTATTTTGTTGATAAGAGTCTTGAGCCGGTTGTATGTTTGAGTTGGCTCCTCGCCCCTTATCATCGCGAACCGTCCAAGCTCGCCCTCCACCAACTCCATCTTGGTGAGCAAGGTGACATCATTCCCCTCATGAGAGATCTTGAGGGTGTCCCAGATTTGCTTGGCATTGTCCAAGCCGCTCACCTTATGGTACTCGTCCCTGCACAAAGAGGCTAGCAACACAGTAGTAGCTTGTGCATTTTTATGTATCTGTTCATTAATAAACATGGGACTATCCGTACTATCAAAGTGCATTCCACTTTCTACAATCTCCCATATGCTAGGATGGAGAGAGAACAAGTGACTACGCATTTTGTGACTCCAAAATCCGTAGTCCTCTCCATCAAAATGAGGAGGTTTACCAAGTGGAATAGATAATAAATGAGTATTAGTACTTTGAGGAATACGAGAGTAATCAAAAGAAAAGTTCGAATTGACCGGTTTCTTTGTCTCGTATTCGTTGTGGTCGTCGTCCTTTTGGGAGGAAGTAGACTCATCGCTGTCGTAGTAGACGATCTCCTTGATGCGTCTTGTCTTCTTCTTCTTCCCATCTTTGCGTCTGTGGCCCGAGCCCGAGTCGTTGGACTTGTCATCCCTTGGCTCGTTGACGAAGGACTCCTTCTCCTTGTCGTTGATCACGATTCCCTTCCCTTTAGGATCCATCTCTTCGGGCGGTTAGTCCCTTTGTGAAGAGAACGGCTCTGATACCAATTGAGAGCACCTAGAGGGGGGTGAATAGGTGATCCTGTGAAACTTAAACTTATAGCCACAAAAACTTATTAAGTGTTAGCACAATAATCACCAAGTGGCTAGAGAGAAGGTCTTGCACAATACGATAATCACAAAGAATTCAACACAGAGAAGACACAATGATTTATCCCGTGGTTTGGCCAAGTACAAAACTTGCCTACTCCACGTTGTGGCGTCCCAACGGACGAGAGTTGCACTCAACTCCTCTCAAGTGATCCAATGATCAACTTGAATACCACAGTGTTATGCTTTTCTTTTCTTATCCCGTTCGCGAGGAATCTCCACAACTTGGAGCCTCTCGCCCTTACACTTTTGATGTTCACAAAGAATCACGGAGTAAGGAAGGGAAGCAACACACACAAATCCACAGCAAAATGCGCACACACACGGCCAAGAATCGAGCTCAAAAGACTATCTCAAAGTTCTCACTAGAACGGAGCTCGAATCACTGAGAATGACAAACGAATGCGCAAAGACTGAGTGTGGATGATCAAGAATGCTCTAAGGTTGCTTGGTGTGCTCCTCCATGCGCCTAGGGGTCCCTTTTATAGCCCCAAGGCAGCTAGGAGCCGTTGAGAGCAAATCTGGAAGGCCAATCTTGCCTTCTGTCATCGGGTGCACCGGACAGTCCGGTGCACACCGGACACTGTCCGGTGCACACCGGACACTGTCCGGTGCCCGATTTCCTTCCTTAAATGGCGAAGCCGACCGTTGCAGATGCGGGAGCCGTTGGCGCACCGTACATGTCCGGTGCACACCGGACAGTCCGGTGCCCCCTTCCGACCGTTGGCTCGGCCACGTGTCCCGCGCAGATCGCGCGACCGACCGTTGGCCCGGCCGACCGTTGGCTCACCGGACAGTCCGGTGAATTTTAGCCATACGCCGTCGGCGAATTCCAGAGAGCGGCCACTTCGCTCGAGGCAGCCTGGCGCACCGGACACTGTCCGGTGCACCACCGGACAGTCCGGTGCCCCAGACCGAAACAGCCTTTTGGCTGTCCACAGCCAACTCTTCTCTTTTCTTCTTCTTTCTGTTTCTAATCACTTAGACAAGTATATTAGTACACAAAACCAATGTACTGAGATTTAGAAACATACCTTTACTCTTGTTTTGCACTTTGTCCACCCATGGGCATAGATTCACATTTAAGCACTTGTGTTGACACTCAATCACCAAAATACTTAGAAATGGCCCAAGGGCACATTTCCCTTTCACAAGTAATATACGAATTGACTCAAGCCTAGCTACGGGTGCATAGGTTTCATGAAAATCTAAACCTTTGACTTGTGAATAACCTTTGGCAACAAGTCGGGCTTTGTTCCTAGTCACCACACCATGCTCGTCTTGTTTGTTGCGGAATACCCACTTGGTACCTACAACATTTTGGTCAGGATGTGGAACTAAATGCCATACCTCATTCCTCGTGAAGTCATTGAGCTCCTCTTGCATTGCCACCACCCAATCCGGATCTCTTAGTGCATCCTCTACCCTGTATGGCTCAATAGAAGACACAAAAGAGTAATGTTCACAAAAATGAGCAACTCGAGATCGAGTGGTTACCCCCTTGTGAATTCACCAAGAATGGAGTTGACGGGGTGATCTCTTTGAATTGCTTGGTGGACTCTTGGGTGTGGCGGTCTTTGATCCCTAATTTCTTGCTCATCTTCCTTGTCTTGATCATCTTCATCTCCCCTTGATCAATGTCCTCCTCTTGAGGTGGCTCATCATCTTGATCTTCATCCTCTTCTTCTTGAACTGGTGGAGATGCTTGTATGGAAGATGATGGTTGATCTTGTGTTTGTATAGGCTCTTCGGATTCCTTTGGACACACATCCCCAATGGACATGTTCCTTAGCACGACGCATGGAACCTCTTCATCATCTAATTCAACAAGATCAACTTCCTCCACTTGGGAGCCATTAGTCTCATCAAACACAATGTCACATGAAACTTCAACTAATCCAGTGGACTTGTTGAAGACTCTATATGCCCTTGTGTTTGAGTCATAACCAAGTAAAAAGCCTTCTACTGCTTTATGAGCAAATTTAGAATTTCTACCTCTCTTAATAAGAAAAAAGCATTTGCTTCCAAAAACTCTAAAATAAGAAACATTGGGCATTTTACCGGTGAGGAGTTCATATGATGTTTTCTTGAGGATTCGGTGGAGATAGAGTCTGTTGATGGAGTAGCAGGCAGTGTTAATTGCCTTCACCCAAAACCGATCCGGTGTCTTGTAATCATCAAGCATGGTTCTTGCCATATCCAAAAGAGTTATATTCTTCCTCTCCGCTACACCATTTTATTGAGGTGTGTAGGGAGAAGAGAACTCATTCTTGATGCCCCCCTCCTCAAGAAATCCTTCAATTTGAGAGTTTTTGAACTCTGTTCCATTATTGCTTCTAATCTTTTTGATTCTCATTCCAAACTCATTTTGAGACTGTCTCAAGAATCTCTTTAGGGTCTCTTGAGTTTGAGATTTTTCCTACAAAAAGAGTACCCAAGTGAAGCGAGAATAATCATCCACAAAAACAAGACAGTACTTACTCCCGCCGATGCTTATATAAGCGATCGGGCCGAATAGATCCATGTGGAGTAGCTCAAGCGGTCTGTTGGCCGTCATGATGTTCTTGTGTGGATGATGAACTCCAACTTGCTTCCCTGCTTGACATGCACTACAAATCTTGTCTTTCTCAAAATGAACATTGGTTAGTCCTAAAATGTCCTCTCACTTTAGAAGCTTGTGAAGATTCTTCATTCCAACATGAGCAAGTCGGCGATGCCAGAGCCAGCCCATATTGGTCTTAGCAATTAAGCAAGTGTTTAGTTCAGCATTGTTATCATTAAATTCAACCAAATATAGCTGACCATCTGACACTCCCTTAAAAGCTATTGAATCATCACTTTTTCTAAAGACAGTAACACAAATATCAGTAAATAGACAGTTGTAGCCAATTTTACACAATTGAGAAACTGAAATCAAATTGTAATCTAAAGAATCTACAAGAAAAACATTGGAAATGGAATGGTCAGGAGATATAGCAATTTTACCTAAACCTTTTACCAAACCTTGATTTCCATCCCCGAATGTAATCGTTCTTTGGGGATCTTCATTTTTCTCATATGAGGAGAACATCTTTTTCTCCCCTGTCATGTAGTTTGTGCACCCGCTATCAATTATCCAACTTGATCCACCGGATGCATAAACTTACAAGTTTTCTAGCATGAATCCTCCTAATCTTATGCTCAGGATAGTTTTCAGGATATAAAATGTAACCCTCTCTATCCTGAACCATGGAAGCCTTACCCTTAACAAAATTAGATAGTCTGTTCTTGGGGGCATTAAGTTTGCTTTGACTCCCTTGTTGGAAGCCAATGCAATCCTTAATGCCCGGGAGTCTCCCATTATAAAGCATGCTTCGAGCAAATTCAAACTTTTCATTTTCTAATTCATGCTCGGTAATTTTAGCATTTAATTTAGCTATGTGATCATTTTGTTCTTTAATCATAGCAATGTGATCATTCATAGCATAAACATTAATATCTCTACATCTAGTGCAAATGGTGACATGCTCAACAGTAGATGTAGATGGTTTGCAAATTGTTGGGGGCCTTCGGCTTCCGAAGGTCCTCAAAAACGTGATTTGACAATGTTTTCTAAGTATGCAAGCAGGTATCTTTGGAATCAGGTTGCGGGTATACAAAAGCATGGTCAAGTCGAAGCTTGACTGAAATGGAGGACGATCATGACGAAGGATGAAACGATCACGAAGCTGTATGCAGAGGAGCTTCGGCATGACAGCAGAAAGGGGAAACCGACTTAAAGATGAAAAGCCAAATCAGCCCTCGAAGAATTACTATAGAGTTATTGATAAAAGTAAAGGGCATTAATGTAATTTTATACGGGCTGTGTCTCGTGCCTATAAATAGATGAATAGTATTCCTGTACTGTTCACGCTGACTTGACATTGACGTCACACTTGTACCCTCACTTTCCTTCAAGCCGAAGGTACATTTGTAATTTGTCATCATTTATATAAGAAGAATGAATAGAAATAAATCAATAGTAATGTTTAAAGTTTTTTCTGTATTCTATACATAAATCTTTTCTTATCTTTTATTTATGATTATGAAGGTATGACCTTTATAACCTTCGTCCGAAATTCATTATACCTAAGGGGAGATAATGTTTCAAAGGACGAAAGACTTTAATATTTAACATTGTGTGTTGCCTTGTTCTTGATTCATAGCACTTGAGAACAAGTCCCCAACATTGGCGCCCACCTCCAGTGAACTCACTTCCATTTCTTGAGCTCTGAACACCATCGACAAGAATCACCTTCGTCATGCCGCCGAAAAAAGCTTCAGCGACAGGGGCTGCTACTCTACAGCCGTTGGATCCCAATCAGGACGTCCTTTCTCTTAGGGAGGCCCGAAGCCAGAAGAGGAAGGCTGCTAGTCCAACGCCTCCGGAAGATGACTTGGATCAGGAGATCCAAAACCTGGAGATCCTTCAGCAACAGGTGCAACGAAAAAAGGAGAAGATGGCTCGTTTAGCTGATCTTCAGAGACAGATAGATGAAGCTTCCGAAGAGGTTCGTCATCTTGTTCAAGATGACCAGAACCGAAGGCCTCCGCGTAGAGAGCTCCATAAGGAAGGCTTCTACATTGAGGACGAATGGTATGGAGATTTCCATCATGGAAATTTTGCTTTCGATGATGCTTCTCCTCTATCAACAGAATTGCAGGCTACGCCATGGCCTCAGTCTTACAAGCCACCCCAGCTCCCCATGTACGACGGTCATACAGACCCGAAGCAATTCTTGATGAGCTATGAAGCAACCATATCTTCGTATGGTGGCAATACTGCAGTCATGGCAAAGTCTTTTGTCATGGTCGTCAAGAGTGTCGCTCAGACCTGGTACTCCTCTCTCCGGCCAGGGACAATCACCTCTTGGCAGAAGCTGAAGGATATGTTGATAACCAGCTTTTAAGGGTTTCAGACGAAGCCAGTTACTGCTCAAGCTTTATTCCAGTGTACCCAGGATCACGAAGAATACCTCCAGGCGTATGTCCGAAGGTTTCTGCGTTTGAGGGCACAAGCGCCAACAGTGCCCAATGAAATTGTCATTGAGGCCATGATTAAGGGGCTTCGGCCGAGACCTTCAGTGCAATACTTTGCCAGGAAGCCACCACAAACTTTGGAGAAGTTGCTCCAGAAGATGGACGAGTACATCCGGGCCGATAATGACTTCCGCCAAAGAAGGGAGGAGGCATTTAGGTTCTCTGAAATGACCAGGGGCTTCGGAGGAAGATTTCATACGAGGCATGTCAGGTCAATTCATAACTCCACTCAAAGTGATGATAGAGGGAGCCAACAGCAAAGGCCACAATACTCTTCGCAAGCTTCGGGACAACAGCAAAGCTCTGTTCGGCCGCCAGCACCAAGGGGCAGAGGCGCCAGGGGCTTCGGGGGAAGATTTGGGGATCAGCCAAGAAGAATTTACTGTCTATTCTGTGGTGAAGACAAGGGCCATACCACCAGGATGTGCCACGTCACCATCCAGAAGCAAAAGGAGATAGCAGAAGCTGCAGCACAACAGAGTCAGCCGAAGCAGGTCATGCACACTGCTTCGTACCATTCGCCTTACATCCCAGAATATGTAGGCAATCACTCTGCAGCTTCTGTTGCTTCGGCAAGTCAACCCCAAGCATCTTGGCAACAGTCTCCACCGCCACCACCAATGCAGCGAGGACAGCAGCCAGAAGGGAGTCAGCACACTCACCTTCAGAGGGATCTCAGAGAGGAGTCCGAAGCTCGCACAGTCAATAGCACTGTGCCAGAGTCGAAGCACATTTACTGACAAATATCCTATTTCGACAGCAGTTTTTTCGTATTTCTACATTCAGTATTACTTTTCTGTTAATAAGGAACAATTATGGGAAGTCTAAGTGTCTTTTATAGTTTCTCAATTTCTTGTAACAGTTTCGTCTTTTACCATAATAAAAATATGTCTTCTCTATAGGCTTGAGTTGCCGAAGCATACGAATTTATGGTGGCATGAAGGACCTTTGTATTATTAAAATTTTGTTTTAAGGGACATAGTGCAATTTATGCGAAGCAGTAAAAGTCGTTCCTAAGGGAGCGCAGTGTAAGTTTTCTGAGCTTACAGCGAAAAGTCAGCGCTGATTCCGCCGAAAGTAAAAGGCGAAGAAGCTCCTAAGGGAGGCTTACAGCGAAAAGTCAACGCTGATTCCGCCGAAAGTAAAAGGCGAAGAAGCTCCTAAGGGAGGCTTACAGCGAAAAATAAAGGCTGATTCCGCTGAAAGTAAAAGGCGAAGAAGCTCCTAAGGGAGGCTTACAGCGAAAAGTCAGCGCTGGTATAAAAAGATTGTGTGCTTTATTGCAGGGATGTGTGTATTTTCGGCACAAATATCATTTTGCATAACATAACATCATCACATCATTTTGCATAACATAAGCATCATACAGCATATTGCATTTGGAGCAAGAAGGGGATATAGTATTACTCTTCGGAGAATGTTTTGAAAAAAGAGAAAATCGTGCTAAGGCACAAGATAAATTGAGAAGAAGTGTAGTTTCATTAGAAAGGCAACATAAAACTTTTTTATAGCTTCGGAGAATATTTCACGAAGCTTGGATATTCTTCATCAGAGAAGTATGGAAATTCTTGTGATATACAAAAGATTTTCTTCACGAAGCATGAAAAGAAGGGAAGGTGTTTTTTCGCCGAAGGCTCAAAAAATGGTATGTATGCAAAATTTCATGCATCGTAAAGAATTGAACTATAAATAGATTATATATTACATTCAAAGTTACAATGTATTACACATATTACATTCCAAACATTTTTACAATAGCATCTAATCCTCCTTAAGAACTATTTCTGCAGCTTCGTTCAGTAGCTGATCGACAACCTTGTCCATGATGTCTTCGGCCATTTTTCTAATTTCATCGTCTCCTTTCGGGTGGGGGCCCGGAGTCGCCTCAGTAGGTTCTGACGGAGGAGAAGATACGGCTATATTACTATTACAAACCGTGAACAAAGTCTGGAATCAAAAATTACAACAGAATAAAAACCACTAGTTAATACCTATTTGCCCTTCGGGCTATTCGCCTTTCTCAGCAGCCTCTGCTATCTTCCTAGCATCATGGATGCCTTTTTCGCTTCTTTGAATGATCTCTTGAGCCATTTCTCGGCCGCCATTGTCCCAAATGTCGGTGAAAAATTTTCCACCAACCAGGCTTGATTCGGCCGAGGGGTCCTTTATGTCTTCGGAGGACAAGGCGATTCGGTTTGCGCTAAAGACTTCACATGATTACAGCCTTTTCTTTCCAACACCGTAGCAATTCCCCTGGCGCTTGAAAAAGCGCATATGTCTCCGCGACTATTCAAGATTTCTTTGAAGGCCTCAGCTTCGTGACTAATCCATTCAATCGGGCCTTCTGGATTCCCCCTTGTGAAATTCTCTTCGCTAGAAAATGCGCCAACATTGGCGAAGCTGGATTTTATCTTCTTAGCACACTCCATGGATTTATCATAGTATCTTTTCTTGGAAGCCCGAAGCTCTTCAACATTTATTTCCAAATGATTTGCCCATTGCTCACTAAGTTCTCGTTTTGTTTCTTCTAGTATGTGTTCTTCTTTAGCCCTGGCCAGTTGTTTCTGAAGATCCTGAATTTCGCGTTTTTGGGCTTCAGCTTGAGCCTTAGAGGTAGCTTCGTGTTCGTTTATTTTATCCACTAGTGTAAGTAGAATTTTATCTTTTTCCAAAGCTTCGTTCCTCAGCTTAATAACCTCTGCTCGTAGGTTGTTGAAAGCAATATTATAACTTTCGTCTTCAGCATTCTTTTGCGCTCTCAAAGCATTGCTTAGTATTAAACCCTACATGAAAAAAGAATTACTATGAATAAAAGAATGATTTAAAAAATTGTAAATTTCCAAATATACAATTCTCATACCTTCAGACTATTATATGCAAGGCTATCCGCAAGATCGTCCTTCGTCATAGCGCAGAGTCCAGCTTCAAGCTTCGGATACCCCATGCTTCTAGCCATCTCCCGGCAGACGGATAATTCTTTATTGTCAGGGAGGCAGTATAGGAAGTCATCTTTGTCTGTCCCATTGAACACTAGTGCCCCCTTCGGATATTTTAATTCTCTGGCATAGTGATTAGCTTCATAAATCTCTTCTTCAGATAATTTCTTTCCCGAAGCATGTCGCACAATGTAATCGCGTATGTTGGAAGGTGCTTCGGGGGCACCAGTGTCAATTTCTTCAACCAAAATTGGTTATGTCATTTTTATTTTTTCAGCTTCCAAAGCTGCCTTTGTAACTTTTGTTTCTTCAGTTTCCAAGGGTTTTTCCTTGGTGGGCTCTGAAGGCCCGGCTTCAGCTTCAAGTTGTTGCTTCGAAGCTTCAGCAACAAAGGCTTCAGTAGACACTTCAGAAGTTTCAACGGTTTTCGTTGGAGTTATGCTTGAAGATTTAATTGTCTCCAAAACATCTAACACATTAACCATCCTTTTTCTTTTCGGGGTCACTGTTGGACCCTTCTGGCTTTTTCCTGTCTCAATTTTTACTGAAGGACTTAAAACTTCCAATGTTTTTGCTTCTTCAGTCTTTGCTTCTTCTATCTTTTCTGTTGCTGGCACTTCGGCCAACGGTTCGATTTTTGGCACTAGCGTTGATTTTTTTAGCTTCGGTGGCCGAAGAGGTCTCACCGGCGAACTCAGGCACTGTGGCCAGTCCAATATAACGTGGCCGGTGTGTGAGAACCTTTACCCTTTTCCTCTTCGGCGCCGGCTCACTAGGAGCGGCTGAAGTAGTCCCCTTTGCAGAGGGAGTATTCTTTCTTTTTTGACCCTGCACTGGATAGTGGTAGTCGGGGTAGACGAACCCAATTGCGTCAAATACTCGGTTCAGTCTCTTCTTCTTTCGGCCTCCGAAGGCTGCTGACAATGCAGTATCTTCGGCCTTTGAATATACCCCAAGCAGTTCATCACTTACAGTTTCAATGCTTTTTAGCCAGTCATCATCTGGCTCAACGAATTTATCTCCATATTTGAATGTGTATTTCAGCCTGACTAGTCCATCTTCGTCAGTCTCTTTAATGGTCTCCTGCGGCATTTCCCATTTTTCCATAAGTGGCCATACTCTGAAGGCAATGTGTTCTTGGACCAAATCCCTCATCCCAATAAAAGAGCAAACAACACCGAAGGCTCTCTGGCATTCTTCGGCTGCTTCATTCATCTCCACCTTCGGCCTCCGCAGGCCGAAGCGTTGCCAGATGGGGCGCATAATGATCTTCTTTATATCTTCTCGTGATTTCAAGTCATTTTTCACGTAAAACCACTCCGTCATCCAATCGCCAGGCCACCTCTTTCAAAAGGTCGGCGCGGGGCAGCTTGACCCAGACCGGGAGCCGAAGCTGTAGCAGCCAAAATTGTTGTGATACTGTTCTTTACCCCAGGGTTTTGTTTCGTACAACAACTCATGTATGTTGCAGAAGCTTTTCGCATCAGGCTCCAAGCCTTGGCTTCTCACGGCCCACACGAAGTTATTCATCCTTATGATTGCTTCGGGGGTAAGCTGGTGAAGGTAGATTTCAAATATCTTCAGTACCTCTACAACAAAGCTGCTTAGGGGAAATCGTAGTCCAGCTTTCAAGAAGCTTCGGAATACCACGACTTCATTTTCCTCAGGAGTTGGACAAGTCTTCTCTCCTTCATCAGCCCTTACAACGGACAAGTCCCGGAAATATCTGCCCCTCATGTTGACAAGATGATTTTCTTTAATACTTGATTTGCCAAAAACCGCATGGCTCGGTCGCCAAGGTCGATCTTCGGAGTCTTCACCACCACTATCCACATCATAGCTGTCGCTGTCACCAGTATCTTCAGATAAACCCTCCAAAATCTCTTTAGTAATCTTCTCTGTATTAGTCTTCGACATTGATTGAAGGAAACCCAGATGCATCTCCTTAGAAAGACTTAGCTTCGAATCACCAACAGCTTTTTTATCTTCAGACATCCTTGCAAACGCTGAGAAAGTGCTCTCTAAACTGAAGCTTTAAAATCCAAAAGGCCAAGCGAGTGTTGTTGCGCGCAGGCTAAAAGTTGGGTGAGTAAAAACAGCTGTCAAGAGAGTGTACCAAATAAACTCGGGATGAGCTCTTATTTATACGCCCAGAGCGTTGAAACTGGAGGGTCCCGCTTGTCAAAGACTGTTGCTATTCTAGCAAAGAGAAGGTGTTTTTTCGGACATTCGGCTTAAGGCCTTCGTCCATATCGCAATATGAATTTATCATTACAGCAAATTAATATTGCGAGGGGCTACTGTTGGGGGCCTTCGGCTTCCGAAGGTCCTCAAAAACGTGATTTGACAATGTTTTCTAAGTATGCAAGCAGGTATCTTCGGAATCAGGTTGCGGGTATACAAAAGCATGGTCAAGTCGAAGCTTGACTGAAATGGAGGACGATCATGACGAAGGATGAAACGATCACGAAGCTGTATGCAGAGGAGCTTCGGCATGGCAGCAGAAAGGGGAAACCGACTTAAAGATGAAAAGCCAAATCAGCCCTCGAAGAATTACTATAGAGTTATTGATAAAAGTAAAGGGCATTAATGTAATTTTATACGGGCTGCGTCCCGTGCCTATAAATAGATAAACAGTATTCCTGTACTGTTCACGCTGACTTGACATTGACGTCACACTTGTACCCTCACTTTCCTTCAAGCCGAAGGTACATTTGTAATTTGTCATCATTTATATAAGAAGAATGAATAGAAATAAATCAATAGTAATGTTTAAAGTATTTATGTTGTTTTCTGTATTCTATACATAAATCTTTTCTTATCTTTTATTTATGATTATGAAGGTATGACCTTTATAACCTTCGTCCGAAATTCATTATACCCAAGGGGAGATAATGTTTCGAAGGACGAAGGACTTTAATATTTAACATTGTGTGTTGCCTTGTTCTTGATTCATAGCACTTGAGAACAAGTCCCCAACACAAATATTCAATTCTTCAATCTTAGCAATCAAATTATCATTCTCAACTCTAAGACAAGAAATTGAATCATTGCACTTACTAAGCTCTTTGGATAAATTTTCACATTTTCTACCTCTAGAGCATAAGCATTTTTCAATTTAACAAATTTCTTATTTTCCTTAACGAGCAAATCCTCTTGGCATTCCAAGAGATCATCCTTCTCGTTGATGGATTCTATTAATTCATTAATTTTCTTCTTTTGATCCTTGGTAAGGTTTGCAAAAAGAGAAGTTAAATCATCATTATCATCACTAGATCTATCCTCATCATCAGATGTAGTATATTTAGGGGTGTCTCTAGAATGTACCTTCTTCTTCTTGCTCTCCTTAGCCATGAGGCACTTGTGGCCGACGTTTGGGAAGAGAAGCCCCTTGTTGATGAAGATGTTGGCGACGTCCTCGTTGAAGGAGGAGTCGGTGGAGCTCTCGTCAAAGTCTCATTCCCGCCCCATATGTGCCTCGCCACTCTTCATCATTTCTTCCCTTTCTTGTCATTGTCCTGTCCCTGTCACTTGTATATGGACATCTAGCAATAAAGTGACTGAACTTACCACACTTATAGCATACCCTCTTGGAACAGGGTTTTGTAGTCCTTCCCCTTCCTTTGTTTGAGGATTTGCTGAAAGATCTTAATAATAAGAGCCATCTCCTCGTTGTCGAGCTTGGAGGCGTCGATTGGGAGTCTACTTGATGTAGACTCTTCCTTCTTCTCTTCCATTGCTTTGAATGCAACGGGTTGCAACTCGAGTGTTGAGGTGGCTCCTTGCTCCAAGTTGACAATATGTTTGGAGTCTTTGATCATAAGTTCAAAGCTCACAAACTTTCCAATTACTTCCTCGAGAGACATCTGTTTATATCTAGGATCTCCACGGATTAGTTGAACTTGAGTAGGATTATGAAAAATGAGAGATCTTAGAATAACCTTGACCATTTCATGGTCATCCCATTTTGTGCTCCCGAGGTTACGCACTTGGTTAACCATTGTTTTGAGCCGGTTGTACATTGCTTGTAGTGGCTCCTCTCCTTTGTTGAGGACGAATCAACCGAGCTCTCTCGATCGTATCATGCTTGGTGATCTTGGTCACCTTGTCCCCTTCGTGCGCCGTTTTGAGGACATCCCAAATTTCTTTGACATTTTTCAACCCTTACACCTTATTATACTCCTCTCGACACAAGGAGGCGAGGAGTATAGAAGCTGCTTGGGAATTAAAATGCCTTATTTGGGCGGCTTCATCGGAGTTGTAGTCCTCGCCGCCCACTTGTTGTGCCTGCGCTCCAAACTCAACAATATCTCATATGTTTTCGTGGAGTGAGGTTAGATGGTGCCTCATTTTATCACTCCACATACAATAATCCTCACCATCAAAATATGGTGGTTTGCCTAGGGGTACCGAAAGTAAAGGAGCGTGTTTAGTAATGCGAGGATAGCGTAGAGGCATCTTACTATACTTCTTGCGCTCTTGGCACCTTGAAGTAATAGATTGGGCACCGGATGTGGAAGGTGATGAAGAGTCGGTCTCATAGTATACCACCTTCTTCATTTTCTTTTTCTTCTTGTCACCCTTCCCATGTGACTTGATGGAGGAAGCAGATTCCTCCTTGTATTTATCATCGGACTCTCTTGACGGAGTTCGTTCATTGTTCTTCCTTCCCGAGCCTTCGGCCTTGTCGCCGATGACTATCTCCCTCTTGGTGTGATCTTCCGACATCACTTCGATTTGTTAGACTCTTAATCAAGCATCAGGCTTTGATACCAATTGAAAGTCGCCTAGAGGGGGGTGAATAGGCGAAACCTAAAAATTACAAACTTTAAACATGCACTATGCTCGGGATTAGTGTTAGATTTGATTCAGAGTGCGGAAGATAGTCCGCCTTTCCTAGAGTTGCCCAATCAATGTGGATAACGTTGGAAGCAAACTCAAATCAATATGTGCAAGGGAACTTTAGAGAGGAAAGAGGGGAAACAAATCAAGTGAAGATCAACGTAAGTGAACACGATGATTTATTTACCGAGGTTCGGTTCCAAAAAACCTAGTCCCCATTGAAGAGGCCACAAAGGCCAGGTCTATTCCAACCCTTTCCCTCTCTCAATCGATCTTGTAGACCGATTGAGCCTTCTCCTTAATCACTTGGGTCACTAAGACCCCGCAAGGATCACCACACACTTAGGTGTCTTTTAATAGCTGTACAAAGCACTTAAGAATTAGAATGGGAAGGAGAAAGCAATCCAAGCGACAAGAGCAACAAAAGAAACACAAAAGATCCTCTCTCAAGTCTCTAAGCAATAGAGTTGATTTTGGAGCTTGGAGAGAATTGAATGCTTTGATTGTGTCTTTGGAGTATTTCCTTTGCTCTTGTATTGAATGTGATGTTCAGAAAACTTGGATGACTTGAATGGAGGTGGTTGGGGGTATTTATAGCCCCAACCATTGTTCTAGCCGTTGCTGTCGATGTCACACCGGACAGTCCGGTGGTGCACCGGACAGGGTATTGTTCACTGCCTGGTGCCTGCCACGTCAACAGACCGTTGGGGTTTGGAGCGTTTGACAGTTGAAGTCTTTTGTCTTCTTGCTGCACTGGACATGTCTGGTGCGTTCTGACTTCGCAACTCTGACTTTTGACTTCTGCACTGTGCGCTTTTACTGTTCATTGCAGTCGAACGTTGGCGCATCTGACCGTTGCTCCGTTGGCTCACCGGACAAGTCCGGTGCACACCGGATAGTTCGGTAAATTATAGCGGAGTGCCTCCCTGAGAAACCCGAGAGTGGCTAGTTCGCGAGATGCTTGGCCTGGGCACCGGACAGTGTTCGGTGTGCCACTAGCAACACCAATGCTAGTCTTTACTCTCAAACTTGGTTGAGTCCCCAACTTAATTACTTTCTTGGTTTATGTTGAACTTTATGCACCTGAGATAAATGACAACTGTTGTAATATTAGAGAAATAAGTGACATGCTATCAACATATTTAAATATATTAAATATTTTAATTTCAAATAAAACAATCATATAACATAGATAAATACCATATGTAATTATAACAGCAATGAACAGTAGTAATTCCATTAATTGAAACCATGAAACATATCTACCCAGGTCCATTTGTAAATTAAACATGGCTTGTAGATGAAGAAGGCAGATTAAACAAATAAACATGATTGTTTATCTTATTATATTGCTCTCAAAATAGCGGGTTGCCGTAATAAATAGCCCTCCAACGCTAATGGTGATTAAAGATCCTCGACTAACGTGACAGTCCTATCTTACCAAATCAGGGTTTTAGATCAGATATAATAAGCCTAATAATCAAGTATAAATACTAATAGTAAGGAGTTGTGTACTAAATAAAATATCAGAATTTAAAACAGGTAAACAGCCTCAACAAATAGAGATATAATTAGGCACAAATAAATACTTGATGCTGAAATTAACAACACACTAAAACCCAGACTGTCACGTTGTCTCACTACACCGCTATTATCATTGAGCAAACAAATCCACACACAATAGTGCAATCACACCCAAGTATTTAATACTAGCAGATTGCACAAAATTAAACAGTAAATAAAGTGAGGCAATAGACTACTCACAACACGTAGATTGTCTACGTGGGAAGATTAGCTCAGCGAACATGAAGTTCTGTCCCAGAAAACCAATTCCGCCGCCCACGTTCGGGCCTGCACAGCGGGAGGTTGACGGAGATACTAGTGCCGCTGCTGAGGCCGTGGGAGACGTCCACAGCACCAGCCCGATAAGACGAACACCACGCAGTAGGGAGCCCAGGCCACAGTGGACAGAGATCAGAACAGACAGAGCACCACACAGGCGCACTGTTAAATCAACGGAGCACAGGAGAACCTCGCTGCACAAGAACAGCACCACCTCTACCAGCTTCCAATCACCATCAGTGATTAACCACAGGAACACTAGGGACCTAATGGATTGAGGAGAATGGAACCGCAAGTAGCAGAGAGGAGAAAAGGGTTGGCAATGTTTGGTGATCTGCTAAACAGGGGCAAGACACCATACTTATGGAGCCGGGCTCGAGGAGCGGTTGCACCAGGGACGCCATGGATCTCGGGCAAGTCTTCAACACCTGCAGAGCGTCGCCGCTAGGAACGCGGCTGCCCTGCTCCCCTGCCTGTTAGCAGCCGCCGCTATGCTATCCTACAGCTCTAACCGCTCTGCTCACCCTTGTTCCTATCGCACGCATGCCAGCCAGCTGGGTTGGGTTGCTCAGCCTTTGGGCCTTGTAGCGGCCCAGCTCGGCTGGCCATTATCTTCTTTTAAATAAAGTGAAAATCATTTAAATGGACAACAATAACTAGGCAAACTAATTAGTCCACGTGGTTTGTGATGGACGTCAAACACAAAAAACGATTATAGGAAATGATTAAGCCCATTTTTCTTTCAGTAATATCCAACTAACACTTGCTGCATATGGTTTCAATCCATATAGAACATTGTATGTTGGTTGCTAAATGTAAATGTTCCCGTGTGTGTGTATATATATATAGTATTTAGAGCCCTGGGCTCTCTCTAACTATTGGAAGCCCCGACCAGCAATCGACCAGGTGCGCGAACTGCACCGCACCGACCAGGTGCGTAGACTTTTTGGCTCACTGTACCACCTGCTTACGTCAATTATAACTACGTGTTATGCTCATTCGTGTTACGGTTTACACACTTTTTGGTATGCGCATGTTTCGGTCATCCGGGCCCACGAGAAGATTGTGTTCCCGCAATCTGGGCAGTCGTACTAGTCCCCACATAAATATTGATATTACGATGTCTTATGTTTCCGTTTACGATACAGTAATTCACGTGTCGGTCCATGGGCCTTCGCGTTGATTTCGCTAGCAGTTTATGTGTATCGGGCCCACGAATCCAGCAACCGAGCACGCATTTTTTTCAGCTCTCCTCACCCATAACACTCGCGGCGGCCGAACCCTAGCTCAATCGCCGTCGTCTGCTTCTTCTCCACCGCAACTGTCGAACCCTAGCTTAATCGCCGCCATGAGCTTCTTCTCCACCGCGGCTGCCGAACCCATAGAGATTCTCCCTCTGTTGTTCCACCGCCGTCGCATTCACCTTCTCCACCGCATAGAGGGAGACGTTGTCGCCTTATTCTTCTTCACCGGGGAAGGCACCCGGAATCACGGAGGCGGTGGCGCTGCCCCCTCGTTCTTCTCCACCGCAGAGATTGAGCCGAATTTGATCCACCGCGGCGGCCGAACCCTAGGCAATCCACCCGTCGTTGCGAGCTCCGTCTCCAACGCTGAGTCCGACCCGCCGTCAACTTCAGCGTCCCCTACGCATTGACCGAGCCGCGCATCGCCTTGGGCTTCTCCCCTGCAGAGGGTCCCGAAATCAGCCGGCCTCCAGGCACCTCCACACTCTGATAAGTCCTCAACTGCCAACTCTTACATTTGCATATTTACACAATCTAAATCGTAAATCAGTTTCACCTTATTAGTAACTCAATTGTTTGATTTATCAAAAAAACAATTCAGCATAAAATTTATTGTTAAACAGATACACAAATTTATACTCTTCAACGTCTCACACGTTTATGCACTTTACAATACCGTGTTATGTTGCTTTGTTGACAAAATTATGATATATACATCAACATGTTATGCCATAAACATCTCGCTGTACAATTAGGGCCAGCACGCACGAAATAGCCAGCTTATACATTAATTGGACGTTGCATATGAGCAGGATTTTTATTGATCCATTACGTTTTTTATGTATATGTGTTGTTTGATTTGGCTCGAACATCATACATGAAGAACGCAGCAACACGTCTCCCTATCCCTACCTCCAAACCCTTCCTAGTGGGACCTAGCAGTGCTCCCCGCCCCCCTTTGTTCGTATTTTGCACATCATGCATAGATGTTAGTAGTGCTGCTGCATGCTTTTTGTGTAGTAATGGAATGCATGGTCATGAACTGAACTAAATTGATTGGCGCTTATCTTTTTATTGCTCTATTACGTTTTCTATGTATATGTGTTGTTTGATTTGGCAGGAACATCATACATGAAGAACGTAGACCGACCTCCATCTAATCCAAAACGGATTATAATTCAGTCTACTCAAGAGTGCTTTAGTGTCGACATACCCCGTGTTCCGGCGGAAACTGTTAGACACAAAACAATGCAGGCTACTGATGAGGACGATGACTTTATGCCATTATCTAAGAAGCGTAACTTTGATGACAGTCCTCCAAAAGTCTTGAAGAAGATAGTTACAAAGCGGAGGAAAGTAGTGGACCCCCCCCCCCCCCGACAGGTTAGAATTTATGGTCAGTGGCAATATATCATTTTCTACATGAAATTATGTTGTTTTGAGGTTTGATTTAAACATTGAGTTGCGATTATGCAGATGTAAATGTTTACGCTATTCATTGTATACATTTTTCAGCAGAGGCTTAATGTGAGATGTAATCCCCAAGACGTATTAGTAAGCATCCAGATATTAAATGACAGACAGCGCCAAGCTATTGCACGGAGGGGGTTCTCCAGCATTCTTGATATGAGAGTTGACGCACTCGGCAGTAGATCTCATTTAGCTTGGCTGATGGAAAAGCTTGACCATAATGACATGACAATTCGAGCCGGCCTAGGGAAGGAGCTCAAAATTACAAAGGAGACGGTGCACCTTATTTTGGGGTTACCAAATGCTGGTGGAGGAACGACATTAGGCATTGATGAAGCTGTTGCTGCAAACAATTTAAGGGCTGAACTTGGTTTATCGAAAGAAGATTTTGGGGTTGCAGCTCTTCAAGATCGTTTGAGGAAAGGGTCTGACGATGATCTAAGCATCAGATCCTTCTTCCTGATACTGTTCAATAGGTTGTTGTTCCCTACTGCCAGCTGGGGAATAACTAACCATGAGGTTCTTTTAACTGAGGAGATAGATCGTTTCCACCAGATGGACTGGTGCCAGCTTATTTTCAATGATTTATGCCAAGCTGCCAAGAAGTGGCATACTAGGAGCATTACAAACGTTTCTACAACCATTTACGGATGTTCCATTGTCATTCTTGTAAGCATATCCCTTTTTTTGTCTGTTATATGTAGCCATATTTTTTTATGCAAAATTCATATACACGTAGATTATGCTTTGTTATGTCTCACAACGATTCATGTTATGCTTTTTGCAGCTGTATTATTTGGATCATCTTCATGACTCAGCTGCACCTCAGAATAAACGTGGAACACCACGCATCAAATATTTTGATAGGAATATTATTCAAGCACTGACAAGAGCAAGATACGCCAAGGACAAGAACCATTTGGACATTGTTCGGTATTTTTTTATGCGTCTATCATATTTTTTATCTGCATATGATAACTTTCACATAAGTTTATGCCAGTTTGTAAGCATATTTATGACGCTTTCTGTGCATTGTCAATTAAACATATGAATCACATTTATCAATTTAATTTGCCTTATATATGGTACATGGATAGAAGCGGTGTCGTTTATATTTACAAATCAAACTCCACTTTATATGTGTGTATAAGTTTTACTCTATCTTTCACGCCTTTTTTTAGTTCCGAAGCACCACAGAGACCTGCTACACAGCTGTACCACCTGTTGAAGCACAATTTAAGGCAAGATTCTACTTATATATTTTTTGTCATACAATTTCAACATAATATTCAGTTATATGTTGTATATTTACTTAATAATTTTCATTTTACAACAGCATAAGACCAGGACAAACACTTTTGATGTACCTCGTCTTGACCCATCTGGACAGCACACAATTCACATCGAACTCCCGCTCATCAGGAATTTGATATCAAGCAAGCTGAATCAGCTTCCATCCCGCCACCGCCTGGGTTTCATAGAGAAGTTGTCACATTATGATACGGAGGTTGGTAAGGCTTGTTCAGTTATTAAACAGACTCTTCAGCAGATTGTTGAGAAACAATACAATCTATCTGATGTTTTTGGTGAGTTAATTGATGAGGTCCTCCGTGCTGAGTCAGGGGACAATGAAGATGGTTATGATGTGCAGAAAACAACTACAAAATCAGATGATATTCTTCCCCAGACGGCAGGTTAGTCAGTTTTATGGTCTTTACGTCAATATAAAAAAGTTATTCAAACATTTGTCAATATCGTTTTGATGCCATTATTTTAAACAATGTTTTTGTTTACATGATACGTAAAGAAGGATGTACGTGTCCGGCCCCCCAAACTGTACCTGATATATCTACTCCAGCATCCCAGCAGGATACGCAGTTGACAGAGACACAGGTACATGAATTACTGTTAAGACAACAACATATTCGTGTACTATTATAAAGTTGCCCCGATGAAGCTGATATTGATCCATTGGTTCATACAAATATAACAAAACAGAACAAAACACCTACAACCCCAGTGGTAATGTTTTTCTTATTACTTGTATTTTTCATTGAAGGATTGTATTCATCGTTTTCTTTAAATAGCATATAACCATTACAATTTTTTTAGGGTAAACATGGTGACGGTGGCAAGAACATGCCGACCAACACAAACATCACTCCTAAAGCAACACCACATACGGAATCATCCTCGCCGATATTTGATGCGACGCCGCAAATAAAGGTATGAGTACACCGCCTCGTTGTTTTTCTATATTATTATTAGTAGTTTACTAAACATCTAATCCATTTATACCATAATTGTTAGTCTCCCGGCGGCGGCCAACAAGCGGTAGAAACAGATCTCCCCGACAGTGGTCCATGCTTTGATCAGACTCCATCTGAACATGTCAGCTCAGTAATTTTCATTTTCATTATAGTTGTCAAAACTGTTCATAGATTTTTATATATTTTTTCATATATATTTTTAGGTTTCTGTTGAAACCAATCCAGCTACAAACACTCCTCAGGTTGACCAGGTTTCACTTGATTCGGAGATGCAAACTGTGTTAGCTCTACGCGAATATTTGTGTGGTACGCAATCTGACACCAGCAGGTATGAAGTACAGACAAAATCAAAATATGTTTATATGCTGGTAGTTTTACGCGACCGCTCTAATTGTTATCAAAAATTCCCCAGGACCATAATAGATTATGGTGAATATTCAGCGACATGTTCTGATATATATGAATCTTTTGCCGATGGGAAGTGTCTCGACAATGTGTTCATGCAGTGCTTCATCCAATGTGTTGATGATGATGCCAAAAATAAGCAGACTTCCATGAGTTCGAACAGATTAATTCTTGATGTTAATGTTGGGGTAAATTATCGTAACATACATACACCATATTCATATACACATTGGATGAACCCAAGTATACTGACTCCATTTATATTGTTTATTGCAGTCACTACTCAACTTTGAGGAACAGGAACGACACAGTCGGAACCCTCAACCTTTTGATGAACCTGTACTGCACACACTTCTAGATAATGCATTGCCCGAGACGGATGAATTGGATAAATGCAAAGCGGTAACAATCGTATTTCATAATACAAACATAATTTATTTTAAATGGAACATATCACATTGTTATGCTTCGTAATTTACACTGTTCATCTTTATGCTTTTTTTACACGGTCAGATCATGGTTCCCATGGTAAGCAGAGGGCATTGGACATTGTATGTTGTCAATACAGTCAAGAAGTGCATTCATATTTTAGATTCCAATCCATATGGGGCAACACTTGGTGGTACTACATGGAAGGACTATCATTTTGCACAATTGGGCTTAGGTGGCAGAAAGTTACCATGGGTGTCAGGTACCATAATTAGGGGTACCCCCAACACTCCTAAACTCGGCTGGTAATCACCATCAGCACAAGCTGCAGAGACTGATGGGCGCAATTCAGGTCAAGGCTTCGTCTACTTAAGGGATGCGATCTCGCCTCGCTTGAGCCCAGCCTCGGGCGGGAATAGTAGTCCCGGGCGAATTCACGCCTCGCCCGAGGGCCTCCTCAAGCGACGGGCGCACCCTCGACTCGCCCGAACCCCAGCTCGGGCAGGCTTCGTTGTGAAGCAACCTTGGCCAAATCGCCTCACCAACCGACCGTATCGCAGGCGCATTCAATGCGAGGATCGCCTGACACCTTATCCTGACACACGTTCCTCAGTCGGCAGGGCCGAAGTGACCGCAGTCACTTCGCCCTTCCCACTGACCGACCTGACAGGAAAACAACGTCGCCTGCCTCGCTCCGACTGCTGCGCCACCCGCCAGGGTGAGGCTGACAATAGCTAAGTCTAGCCTCAGGCGCAACAGGAAGCTCCGCCTCGCCCGACCTTAGGCCTTGGCCGCAGGAAGAGGTCTTCGCCTTGCCCGACCTCAGGGCTCGACCCTCGCCTCGGCCTCGGAAGGTGGTCTCCGCCTCGCCCGACCCTAGGGCTCAGCCTCAACCTCGACCTCGGGAGGAATCGCGTCCTCGCCCGACCCCGGCCTCGGCCTCAGGAGGAGTCTCCGCCTCGCCCGACCTTGGGCTCAGACCGACCACGCCATGGGGGTATATCATTACCCTATCCCTAGCTAGCTCAGGCTACGGGGGAACAAGACTGGCGTCCCATCCAGGCTCGCCCCGGTAACAAGTAATGATGGCTCCCCGCGTGTGTCCATGACGGCGGTGGTTCTCAGCCCCCTACGGAAGCAAGGAGACGGCAACAACATCCTAGCAGCCCCGACAGCTGTGCTTCTATAGGACCCAGGCGCTCCTCCGACGGCCACGATACCGCTTACACAGGGCTCTAGCACCTCTCCAACTGCCATGATGGCATGTACATAGGGCTCAGGCACCTCTCTGCCAGACACGTTAGCGCATAGCTATGCCCCCATTGTACACCTGGACCCTCTCCTTGCATCTATAAAAGGAAGGTCCAGGTCCCTCACGCGAGAGGGTGGTCACACGGGAGGACGGGCCGATGAACAGGCTCTGTCTCTCTCTCCCTCGCGAACGCTTGTAACCCCTACTGCAAGCGCATCCCCCTGGCACAGGATAACACGAGCCACGGTTTCCCCCCCCCTGTGTTCCATCTCGCGCCAACCCATCTGGGCTGGGACACGCAGCGACAATTTTACTCATCGGTCCAGGGATCCCCCGGGGTCGAAACGCCGATAGTTGGCGCGCCATGTAGGGGCCTGCTGCGTGTTGATGAACAACTTCCTGTTGAGCTACAGATGGGTAGTCTCCAGCAACCTCTTCAGCCCGGGACGCTGCTCCGTTTCGGGAGTCTCGAGTTCATGTCCCTCGACGGTAGCTACGACATGGTACTCCTTCCCCCGCAGCGCGACAGCGACAACGACGGCCGTCAGCTCGCCCGGCGGCGGTGGACTCGACGACGTTTTCCCCTCGTGGTGGAAGAGCAGCATTCGGGTTTGTCCCGCCACCTTCCACGCCGCAGGAGGAGGAGGCGGGGCAACCGTGGCCAGGCAGGAGGCGACATCTCGTCGGCTGTCGAGCGAGTCGACGATGCTGGCACCCCAGCGGGGGACATGTCGGGCGTTGCCCTCGCGCCTGAGACGACGACGAGCGTCGTTTCCCGCAACACGCCAACCCCAAGCGGATAGATGACGCCAGCACACTCGCGGAGGGCTTGCTGGGCGTTAGCCTCGTACCTGAGATAACGGTGCAGTCCGTCCCCAACGCGACTTCGTCACCGTCCATCGATCGAGAGGTACTGTCCGTTTTCCACCCTGTGCCTTTTAGATTCAGCTTTGATCCACCAAGCGACCCCGCTTCGGTGAGCGCTTTCATAAAGGCATATCCTAACCTTCCGGGGTACCATATGTGGTCAACCTGGGACCGACTGACGGCCGTCTCGACCTATGGGCCCCCGGGTTCCGAGGAAGAAGACGAGCCCGACTCCGGTTGGGATTTCTCCGGGCTCGGTAATCCCAGTGCCATGCGAGACTTCATGACCGCATGTGACTACTGCCTCTCCGATTGCTCCGATGATGGCCACAGCCTTGACAACGAGGGTTGTGGCCCAAGTCGTGAATGTTTTCACGTCAATCTAGGGGGTCACGACGAAGGCAACCACCTTGGTATGTCGGAGGATGACGATCCCCTTGGGCCTGCGCCTCGCGTTGACATCCTGCGGGAGCTAGCTGTGGTCCCAGTCCCTACGGGGGGTCAGGACACACAGCTCGAGCAAATCCGCGAGATGCAGGCCAAGCTCGACGAGGAGGCAGGACAACTTGTGCAGCTCCGGTAAAACATCGAGCAGGAGTGGCAGGCCGAGCACTGGCCGGAGAAGCGCGTCATTAGGCCCGGGACGTCCAGCACCGTATCGCTGACGATGCCAGGGCAAGGCTGCCCCCGGCCTCCAGCGGGGTCGGCCAGAATCTGGCTGTAGCGGCAATACTACTCCGAGCGATGCCGGAGCCGTCCACCACCGAGGGGCGGTATATCCAGGGAGAACTCAAGAATCTCCTGGAGGACGCCGCGGTTCGACGGACCGAGAGCTCTGCCTCCCGAAGGCAAGGGTGCCCCCCGGAGCATCGCGCAGCAACTTACCAATTCATGCGGGAAGCCTCGGTCCACACCGGGCGCACGCGGGACGCGACGCCTGCAGCCCCGGGTCGCCTCGGCAACGAGCACCACCGCCGCGACCGTCGAACCCGCCTCGACGAGAAGGTGCGCCGAGGCTACCACCCCAGACGTGGGGGACGCTACGATAGCGAGGAGGATCGGAGCCCCTCGCCCGAACCACCTGGTCCGCAAGCCTTCAGCCGGGCCATACGACGGGCGTCGTTCCCGACCCGGTTCCGAGCCCCGACTACCATCACCAAGTACTCGGGGGAAACAAGGCCGGAACTGTGGCTTGCGGACTACCGGCTGGCCTGCCAGCTAGGTGGAACGGACGATGACAACCTCATCATCCGCAACCTCCCCCTATTCCTCTCCGACGCCGCCCGAGCCCGGATGGAGCATCTGCCTCCTGTGCAGATCTCCAACTGGGACGACCTGGTCAAGGCTTTCGCTGGAAATTTCCAGGGCACATACGTGCGCCCTGGGAACTCTTGGGATCTCTGAAGCTGCCGCCAGCAGCCAGGGGAATCCCTGCGGGAGTACATCCGGCGATTTTCGATGCAGCGCACCGAGCTGCCCAACATCACTGACTCGGATGTCATCGGGGCGTTCCTCGCCGGCACCACTTGTCGCGACCTGGTGAGCAAACTGGGTCGCAAGACTCCCACTAGGGCGAGCGAGTTGATGGACATTGCCACCAAGTTCGCCTCTGGTCAGGAGGCGGTCGAGACCATCTTCCGGAAGGACAAGCAGCCTCGGGGGCACCAGCAGGAAGATGTCCCCGAGGCGTCCGCCCAGCGCGGCACGAAGAAGAAGGTGAAAAAGAAGTCGCAAGCGAAACGCGACGCCGCCGACGCAGAGCTTATCGCTGCCGCCGAGCACAGGAACCCTCGGAAGCCTCCCGGAGGGGCCAACTTGTTCGACAAGATGCTCAAGGAGTCGTGCCCCTACCACCAGGGTCCCGTCAAGCACAACCTTGAGGAATGCATCATGCTTCGGCGCTACTTCCATAAGACCGGGCCCCCGGTGGAAGGTGGCAAAGGCCAAGACAACAACAAGAAGGAGGGCGACAAGGCAGAGGAGTTCCCCAAGGTCCACGGCTGTTTCATGATCTATGGTGGGCAGGTGGAGAACGCCTCGGCTCGGCACTGCAAGCAGGAGCGCTGGGAGGTCTGCTCGGTGAAGGTGGCAGCACCAGTCTACCTAGACTGGTCCGACAAGCCCATCACCTTCGACCAAGGCGACCACCCCGACTGCGTGTCGAGCCCAGGAAAGTACCCGCTCGTCGTCGACCCCATCATCGGCAACACCAGGCTCACCAAAGTCCTCATGGACGGAGGCAGCAGTCTCAACATCATCTACGCCGAGACCCTCGGGCTCTTGGAAATCGATCTGTCCATGATCCCGGCCGATGCGGCGCCCTTTCACGGGATCATCCCCGGGAATCGCGTCCTGCCCCTTGGATAACTCGATCTGCCCATCTGCTTCGGAACTCCCTCCAACTTTCGAAAGGAAACCCTCACGTTCGAGGTGGTCGGGTTCCGAGGAACCTACCACGCGGTCCTGGGGAGACCGTGCTACGCCAAGTTCATGGCCGTCCCCAACTACACCTACCTCAAGCTCAAGATGTCGGGCCCCAACGGGGTCATCATCGTCGGATCCACGTACCGACACGCGTATGAATGCGACGTGGAGTGCGTGGAGTACGTTGAGGCCCTCGCCGAGTCCGAGGCCCTCATCGCCGACCTGGAGTGCCTCTACAAGGAGGTGCCTGATGCGAAGCGCCACGCCGGCAACTTCGAGCCAGCAGAGGCGGTTAAGTCCGTCCCTCTCAACCCCAGCAGCGACGCCTGTAAGCAAGTCCGGATCGGCTCCAAGCTCAACCCCAAATAGGAAGCAGTGCTCGTCGACTTTCTCCGGGCGAACACCAAAGTGTTTGCGTGGAGTCCCTCGGACATGCCCGGCATACCGAGGGATGTCGCCGAGCACTCACTAGATATCCGAGCCGGTGCCTGACACGTGAAGCAGCCTCTGCGCCGTTTCGACGAAGAAAAGCGCAGAGCCATAGGCGAGGAGATCCACAAGCTGATGGTTGCAGGGTTCATCAAAGAGGTATTCCATCATGAATGGTTAGCCAACCCTGTGCTTGTGAAAAAGAAAGGGGGGAAGTGGAGGATGTGTGTAGACTACACTGGTCTAAACAAAGCATGTCCGAAGGTTCCCTACCCTCTGCCTCGCATCAATCAAATTGTGGACTCCACTGCTGGGTGCGAAACCCTGTCATTCCTCGACGCCTACTCAGGGTATCACCAAATCAAGATGAAAGAGTCCGACCAGCTCGCGACTTCTTTCATCACACCTTTTGGCATGTACTGCTATACTACTATGCCATTTGGTTTGAGGAATGCAGGTGCGACATACCAAAGGTGCATGAACCACATGTTCGGAGAGCACATCGGCCGAACGGTCGAGGCTTACGTCGATGACATCGTTGTCAAGACGAGAAAAGCCTCCGACATCCTCTCTGACCTTGAAACGACATTCAAGTGTCTGAGAGCGAAGGGCGTAAAACTCAACCCCGAGAAGTGTGTCTTCGGAGTCCCCCGAGGCATGCTCCTGGGGTTCATCGTCTCCGAGCGGGGCATCAAGGCCAACCCGGAGAAAATTGCGGCCATCACCAACATGGGGCCTATCAAAGATTTGAAAGGAGTACAAAGAGTAATGGGATGCCTTGCGGCTCTGAGCCGCTTCATCTCGCGCCTCGGCGAAAAAGGCCTACCCTTGTACCGCCTCTTAAGGAAGACCGAGCGCTTCATTTGAACCCCCGAGGCCGAGGAAGCCCTCGGAAACTTAAAGGCGCTCCTTACAAACATGCCCATCTTGGTGCCCCCCGCTGCGGGAGAAGCCCTCTTGATCTACGTAGCCGCAACCACTCAGGTGGTCAGCGTCGCGATCATAGTCGAGAGACGAGAAGAAGGGCATGCACTGCTCGTCTAAAGGTCGGTTTACTTCATCAGTGAAGTACTATCCGAGACCAGGATCCGCTACTCGCAAATTCAGAAGCTGCTATACGCAGTAATCCTGATGCGGCGAAAGTTGCGACACTACTTCGAGTCTCATCCGGTGACTGTGGTGTCATCCTTCCCCCTAGGGGAGATCATCCAGTGCCGAGAGGCCTCGGGTAGGATAGCAAAGTGGGCGGTGGAGATCATGGGCGAGACAATCTCATTCGCTCCTCGGAAGGCCATCAAGTCCTAAGTCTTGGCGGACTTCGTGGCTGAATGGGTCGACACCCAGCTACCAACAGCTCCGATCCAACCGGAACTCTGGACCATGTACTTCGATGGGTCGCTGATGAAAACAGGAGCCTGCGCGGGCTTGCTCTTCATCTCACCCCTCGGGGAGCACCTCCGCTACGTGTTGTGCCTCCATTTCCCGGCGTCAAACAACGTGGCCGAATACGAGGCTCTGGTTAACGGGTTGCGCATCGCCATCGAGCTCGGGGTTTGGCGCCTCGACGCCCGTGGCGACTCGCAGCTTGTCATTGACCAAGTCATGAAGAACTCCCACTGCCGCGACCGGAAGATGGAGGCCTGCTGCGACGAAGTTCGGCGCCTAGAAGACAAATTCTACGGGCTCGACCTCAACCACATCGCTCGACGGTACAACGAGACTGTGGATGAGCTGGCTAAGATAGCCTCGGGGCGGACAACGGTTCCCCCGGACGTCTTCTCCAGAGACATACATCAACCCTCCGTCAAGACCGTCGACACGCCCGAGCCCGAGGAGGCCTCGGCCCAGCCCAAGGTATCCTCGGCCGCAAAAGGTGAGGCACTGCGCGTCGAGGGAGAGCGGAATGGGGTCACACCTAATCAAAACTGGTAGACCCCGTACCTGCAATATCTCCACCGAGGAGAGCTACCCCTCGACAAGGCCGAAGTTCGGCGACTGGCGCGGCGCGCCAAGTCGTTCGTCTTACTAGGTGATGAAAAGGAGCTCTACCACCGTAGCCCCTCAGGCATTCTCCAACGATGCATATCCGTCGCCGAAGGACAGGAGCTATTGCAGGAGATACACTCGAGGGCTTGCGGCCACCATGCAGCACCTCGAGCCCTCGTTGGGAACGCCTTCCGACAAGGTTTCTACTGGCCGACCGCGGTGGCCGACGCCACAAGGATTGTGCGCTCTTGCCAAGGGTGCCAATTCTATGCGAGACAGACGCACCTGCCCGCTCGGGCCCTGCAGACAATACCCATCACCTCGTTGTTTGTTGTGTGGGGTCTAGACCTCGTCGGTCCCTTACAGAAGGCACCCGGGGGCTTCTCGCACCTACTGGTCGCCATCGACAAATTCTCCAAGTGGATCGAGGTCCGACCCCTAACAAGCATCAGGTCCGAGCAGGCGGTGGCGTTCTTCACCAACATCACCCATCGCTTTGGGGTCCCGAACTCCATCATCACCGACAATGGCACCCAGTTCACTGGGAAGAAGTTCCTGGACTTCTGCGAGGACCACCACATCCGTGTGGACTGGGCCGCCGTGGCTCACCCCAAGACGAATGGTCATGTGGAGCGTGCCAGCGGTATGCTTCTACAGGGACTTAAACCGAGGATCTACAACGACCTCAACAAGTTCGGCAAGCGATGGATGAAGGAACTACCCTCGGTGGTCTGGAGTCTGAGGACGATGCCAAGCTGAGCCACAGGTTTCTCGCCGTTCTTTCTAGTCCATGGGGCCGAGGCTATCTTGCCCACAGACTTAGAATACGGTTCCCCGAGGACAAGGGCGTACGACGACCAAAGCAACCAGACCAGCCAAGAAGACTCACTGGACCAGCTGGAAGAGGCTCGGGACATGGCTTTACTACACTCGGCGCGGTATCAGCAGTCTCTGCGACGCTACCACGCCCGAGGGGTTCGGCCACGAGACTTCTAGGTGGGAGACTTGGTGCTTCGGCTGCGGCAAGACGCCCGAGGGCGCCACAAGCTTACTCCCCTGGGAAGGGCCATTCATCATTGCCAAGATTTTGAAGCCCAGGACATAAAAGCTGGCCAACGATCAAGGCGAGGTCTACAGCAACGCTTGGAACATCCGGCAGCTACGTCGCTTTTACCCTTAAGATGTTTTCGAGTCGTTCATATGCCTCGTTTTCTTTACATACACAAATAGAGTCTAACCGTCAAGGAAGGGTCAGCCTTGCCTCGGCAAAGCCCGACCCTCCCTCGGGGGCTAGAAGGGGGGAACCCCCTCTGCATCAAAATTTTCCTCGGAAAAAGTCTTTCTGCCAGAATGTCTTTCGCGCTTTTCGACTGCTTCGATAGCGGGATCCTGAAAACGACGAGAGTACGCGTAAGCGGCAAGGCCGACCAAGCCGAGGGACTCCTACGCCTCCGGGATATGGATACCTCACTCATCACCTTCCGTGATAAGTAACTCATGCTCAGATAAGCGATTCTGCTAACCGAACGGGTCTTAACGCTCAAAAACTTTTCTGCCAGAACGATTTTCGTGCCTTCTCGACTATATCGATAACAGAATCCTGCGGACGAGTAAGAGTACACGTAAGCGGCAAGGCCGACCGAGCCGAGGGACTCCTACGCCTCCAAGATACGGATACCTCACTCATCACCTTCCGCGATAAGTAACTCTCGCTCGGATAAGTGATTCTGCTACCGACGAACAAGTCCTGATACTCGAAACAAGAGGAAAGGAAACACAGCTTTATAACATGACAATAATATGTTTGGGCCTCGGCGGCCGCAAAAAACATACGCATACTACAGACAAACTGTTCTTGTAGGTTCAGACATTGACAGAGGGAGCAGCAGCACCCTCGGCGTTGTTTCCACCTTTGGCGGAATCTGGCCCGGCCTCGAACGGCAACACGGGCGGAAGGATCTCCACCTCGAAGGAAGACGTCAGCACCGCGCTTGGGCCATCGCAGCCAGGGTCTCCTCCAGGGTCCCGGCCCGAGCAGACACCTCAACCGGCCGCTCCGTAGCCTCAGCCAGCTGTCCCTCGAGGACATCAGCCCGGCTCACGGCCTCGGCAGCGTGACTCTGAAGTTGGCCCCGCTCACGGATGACCTGGCCGGGCTCCAGCCGCCGCTGCCGCGCCTCCTCGGCCAGGGAAACCACGTGCTCCCGGGCCAACGAAGCCTCTTCTCAAGCCGACTCCGCCTCTGTCCACGCTGACACTACTGCCTCCAGCTCCGGCTCATCGCAGAGCAGCCGAGGGTTTTGTAACTGAGCAAGAGAAGCCTTGAGTGGCAAGGCCGACCGAGCCGAGGGACTCCTACGCCCTCGGGATACGGATACCTCACTCGTCACCTTCCGCACAAGGCAACTCACACTCAGTTAAGCGGTTCAACCAGTCGACAGGCGAGTCCTAGTGCTCGAAATGAGGAAGAGGCACGGCTTCACGCCCAAATCCCCAGATGTTCAAGCCCCGACAGCCACAATAAACATACACCGGTAATCAAGGTGCCATTACAAACGGAACTCCGGTTCCACTCCCGCGGGTATGAACAACCTCCACATCGGAGGGCCTGCGGGATGACAAACTCCGGGTGGCTCGCCGGTGACCGCTGCACCAACAGCGCGGCAACGACCTCCGTCTCGGACGGCAAGACAGCAGCAGTGATGGCCCCTAGGGCGAACGCTACCGCTGGAAGGCCCTCGTTCACGTCCCCTCGCGGAGGACGAGAACTAGCCATTAAAGCCAAAGAGTCGGAGGCCCAGAGCGCAGGTGGCACTGACAGTGCCATCGGCGGAGAAACCTTCTCCGGCTGCCACCACCTCAGTACCGACGACAGCGGCCACCTGCCCACCAACACCGCACCAGCGAGCGGCGGTCGCCCCAAAGCGCACCGGCAGGTCCTCGCTCCCGTTCTCGCCATGAGAACGAGAACGGGACCGCCCCAGAACACGAGTACAGCCCTCGCGGCGTACGACATGTTGTGCGACCCCCGGTGCAGTCGGCCACAGTCGCCCGGACAGAGGACGGAATGCTGCACCCTGGCCAGGCAGCAGCAGTTCGCCTTCCATGCATGGCTGGAGGACGCCTCCTCCGTAGAGCTGGAGGATGGTTTCCTCCCCCGGATGACGGAGGAAGAAGCGGGTCACCAGCCCACGCAGAGGCAGGCCCCGGCTCGCCTCGTCCCCCGCCACAGCAAGGATGATGAAGATCCTTGAAGCTGAGGGCGGGACAGAGGCCGCAGCCCGGCTTGCTTTTCCCCACCATCGAACTGGTGGTCACCATCCTGGGTGACCATTGGTGAGGGAATGCAGCCGAGCTGCCTGATGAAAATCCTTGAAGCCGAGCGATGGCTGAAGGGTGCCAACCTTCGTGAGGTTGCGCTCCTCCAACAACGAGACGAAGGCAACGCGGGCGCTCCCCATCCGGGGGCTCGGAAGGTGGAAGGGCGCGATGCATGAGGGGAGTGCGAAGACATGGCTACCGCCCGGGGGATCGACCCCTTTTTAAAAGCAGCTCTCCCCACTCGCGTCCTCAGGCGTCACGGACGAAGTCTTCACCAACGTGCTCCAAGGTCCTCCCCCTACGACACGGGGGCTGGGTCCCACACGTCATGCAACCTGGCCCAAAACGGAAGAAGCCAAACCGCCGCACGCGGAGCGTGTAACCGCCCTGCGGTTACAAGCACTACTCCATCCTCGCCGAAACCAGCGGTCGAAAGGGCAGACCGCCATGCAGGTGGCATGCAACCGCACCGCAGGGGGGCACCCCTTCGGCTTCATCGCATCCAGCGTGGAAGCCCAGGCCCACACGTCATGCAACCCGCGCGCCGGTTACTACGTGCAAGAAACTGCACCGCCACTTGCGCCAATGTCGCGCCTTCTTGACTGCGGAACCAGTGCCGCGACTCGAGGCAACCCTGCGCATGGCCCAACAGTGCCGATCGAGCACATCGATCATGGGTCAGTCAGCCGTGGGAGGAGGCGCGACGGTTGATATGGCCAAAAGTGGACCGACAGTAATGGTGGCAGCAGACGAGCGGAAGCGGCGGTCAAATCGTCGTCAGGCTCACGTCCCCTCCTGGAGCATCAAGGGAGCCCTCTCCCACGGTGTAAAGACGACGCGCCCGTGTTCCGTTCCTCGAACGGCTCGTGCACACGCAACGTCCGCCCCGCGAACCACCCGTCCCGTCGCATTAACTCTGCGGCAGGGCAAGCGACACCTTTGGCAGGCGAAGCGGGCGTCGTTTCACCTCCGCCATGATGACCGCGTCAAAAAAGGTGTGCCACACCGTTTAAATTCATATCCTTTTCCTCTTCCCCGTTCTCTCTCTTGCTACAAGGACTAGGAAAGGGGATATTTCGAAAGGGATCCTTCTCCGCGAAGGAAGCGGGCCCCGAGCCCTCCTACTGATCAGGGGTTCGAAGGCTGGCCCCTTGGAAGGGTTCAACGGCCACCCCAGAGCGCTCGGGCTTTAGGCTCATTACTGATCAGAGGTTCGAAGGCTGGCCCCTCAGAAGGGTTCGACAGCCGCCTCAGAGCACTCGGGCTCCACGCCCACTACTGATCAGGGGTTCGAAGGCTGGCCCCTCGGAAGGGTTCGACAGCCGCCCCAGAGCACGCAGAGCGAGGGATGACTCTGGGTACGTCCGATAAATGGCCGAGGCTCGAGCTACGCTCCCGAGGTACCCTAGGACATTTCCGAGACCAGCAGGAGCGATTTTGTAATGGAATCCCACCAGAGGGAGGCATCGAGCCCTCGGACCCTATCGAACGGGACCGGGTCCGGTAAATCACCTGCAGGTACTTTTGGAGCGCGCCTCTGGGCCACTAGCCGACCCTTATCGAACGGGGCACGAGCGTCCACTCGGATCACCCGTTAGCAACTCACTGGAGACACCATGTTCGGCGCCCTCCGAGGGCAACATGGCGCTTCCCCCCCCCCTTCCTCCTTGCGGAAAGGCGACGAAGGGGCATATGATAAAAGTCGAGATAGTCCTTGATCGTCCTCTCGCTCCGTGCGGAGGCTCGGGGGCTGCTCTCGCAAACCCGGCTACGGCCAAACCGTTGACAGCGTCAACAAACCATCCTGAAAACTCGGAACCTGACCATGCACCCGGGCCGCAATCAGGTCGCATGAGGGAACAACCAGACCGGCCGAGGCATCACGAAAAGCATTAAGACCTCAGAGGAGTCAAACCACTCCTCCGAGGCCTCGGGGGCTACACCCGGCGGGTGCGCTCGCGCGCACCCACCGGAACAAAGTGTAACCGAGAAAGGCCGGTCCCCTCGCAAAAAAGTGCAACAAAGCCTCCAAGCGAGTAACAACACTCCCTTTGAGGCTTGGGGGCTACTGTTGGGTACCATAATTAGGGGTACCCCCAACACTTCTAAACTCGGCTGGTAATCACCATCAGCACAAGCTGCAGAGACTGATGGGCGCAATTCAGGTCAAGGTTTCGTCTACTTAAGGGACACGATCTCGCCTCGCCCGAGCCCAGCCTCGGGCGGGAACAGTAGTCCCAGGTGAATTCACGCCTCGCCCGAGGGCCTCCTGAAAGGGAAATAGGCTTTAAACCTTTTCCTAAATGATTTTGGTGGTTGAATGTCCAACACAAACAATTGGACTAATTAGTTTGCTCTAGATTACATGTTCTACAGGTGCCAAAGATTCAACTCAAAACCAATAAAAAGAACAAGACAAGGTTCAAAAGAAAGGAGCAAAGAAAAACCGAAGTGCTCCCTGGTATGGCGCACCGGACTGTCCGGTGCACCACCGGACAGTGTCGGGTGCACCACCGGACAGTGTCCGGTGCACCAGGGAGGATTGCCTTCAAACTCTTCACCTTCGGGTTTCTCAGGCGCAGCCCACTATAATTCACCGGACTGTCCGGTGCACCACCGGACAGTGTCCGGTGCTCCAGAGTGAAGCGGCTCTGAACTGGCCAGCTTCGGGAAGTGGGAGGTCGCTCCGCTAAAATTCACCGGACTGTCCGGTGTACACCGGACTGTCCGGTGTGCCAGCGGAGCAACGGTCATCTGCGCGCAACGGTCGACTCTGCAAAGTGTACAGTTGAATTCAGAGTGTCAGAGCAGAAGTCAGAGGGGCACCGGACTGTCCGGTGCTGCACCGGACTGTCCGGTGCCACATGAGGACAAAGCCTCCAACGGTCGACCAGCTCCAATCTCAACGGATAGGATGACGTGGCTGGCGCACCGGACATGTCCGGTGTGCACCGGACTGTCCGGTGCGCCCATCGCCAGCAGCTTCTCCAACGGCTACAAAATTGGATGGTGGCTATAAATACCACCCCAACCGGCCACTTCAAGGTGTGGGAGCCCAAGCAACATTCCAAGTCATCTAGTTGACATACTCAAGCCCTCCCAACCACATATATTCATTGATCCATCCTATACACAAGATTTAGTCCACTACAACCAACACAAGTGCCACAAAAGAGAGAGCAAGCAATTGAGAGCTACTCAATTGAGTTTAGCCCTAGTGCCTTGTGAGTTTCATCGAGAGATAGTGTGTGCTTCATCTTTGTGTTCATTTGCGCGTGGAGTTTTGACTCCCATTGAACTTCCTCCAAAGTTTTGGAGGCTTGTAAAAGCTAGCAAGAGACACCAAAGATTGTGGTGATCCTTGTGGGATCAAGAGTGATCCTTGAGAAGAAGAAGAGCTCACCGATCCTTGTGTGATCGGAGGAGAGAGGGAAAGGGTTGAAAAAGACCCGTCCTTGAGTGAACTCCTCAACGGGGACTAGGCCTTCGAGGGCCGAACCTCGGTAAAACAAATCACCCGTGTCCATTGTTTTTACTGTTTGTGATTTGTTTGTTTTCCCTTGCTCTAAGTTTTCTTGCACCTTTATTTACTAATATCATTTGGTTTTGCTTAAAGTTAAATTCCCATTTAGTGAAGCAACACGTAGCAAGAAAGAACTTGTCCTAGTGCTCTTCTCATCTAAGGCTTCTTGCTTTGTTATTCTATAACTCACTAGTTGTATTGATTTATCACTTCCGCATTATTTAAGCAATACTCTTTTCAAGCAAGAACTTAGTTTCTATTCTCCGATATTTGTATATCTTGTTCTAACCACTAATCAAGGGATCTAGTTGGGGGATAAAGTTTTAATTTTCAGGTTCCGCCTATTCACCCCCCCTCTAGGCGACTTACAATTGGTATCAGAGCTAGGCACTTCATCTTGAGTCTAACAACTCGAAGTGATGGCTCGTAGAAGATCCCAAAAGAACAAGAAGACTCCTCCATCGAACGTAACTCAAAAAGAGGTAACTCTTGAAATATTATTTGATGATTGTTCCAATTATGACTCATGGTCTACTAGTGTGATAAATGCTTTTAGAACCATAGATCCACGATTAGAACAAATTATAGACAAGAGTATTTTTTCCTCTAATTTCAATGGAAAAATTAATTCCGAAGAGGATCAAAGATGTTATCGCTTAAACTATCTAGCTTTTGACATCTTAACTAATTCTATTAGCAAAGAAGATTATCGTGCCTTCATATCAAATTATAACGAATCAATCCATGATGCGCATGATATTTGGACTAGAATTAAAAGCAAATTTAATAAGTCCAAACATGATAGTTCATTTTGTACTTCTACTTCCTTTAGTATTTGTGATACTAACCCTTGCAAGGAAGAAGAAGAAAATGAACGGTGGAGACCAAACGATGAATCCACCTCTCCAAAAGGTTTGTCTTCCCACTTCGATTCCCACATGTGTTGTGTGGCTAATGCAAATGATAGCGGAAGCACAAATGAGGATGAGGAGGAAGAAAGAAGCTTTGTGCAACTCTACGCTCGCCTAAGCCAAGAAGATAAGGCGGTCATGCTCAAGCTTCTAGAAAGAGCGAGAGAGCAAGGCGAAGCTCGTCAAAGGTTAGAAAGTATTCTCTCCATGAAGATGCAATGCTTTGACGAGTTGACTAAGGAACATGAGGAGCTAAAGTGCTCTCATGTTGATTTGGTCCAAAGGTATGAAACTATTTCAATTGAGCAAGATAACGCTTTACATTGTATCGCTCAATTAGTAAATAAGAATACCTTGCTTAAGGACCAAGTGGAAAAGCTAAAATTTGAAAATCTAGCTTTTCAAGAAAAATATGATATGCTCCTATGCTCTCATGAAAATCTTAGAGATGATCATATCATATTAAACATTGCTCATGAGGTTGTGATAGAAAATTTAAAATCCCAACAACCTCACTCATGCACATGTATTCAAATTGATACTATATTACCATGTGCTAATGCTTGTTGTCCATCGACAAGCAAATCTTTCTTTGAGCTAGAATTTGCAGGAACAAACGATGATTCATATCAAAAGCTCAAGGAAGAAAATGAGAGGCTAAAGATGAGCTTGACACAACTAAAAGGGAAGTGCATTGCTCAACCTTCTCAAGATAACCGTGATCACATGGTAAAGAAGCTTGAGACGGGAACAACCGTGGCATGCACTACATCCCTTGAAGAAAATGTCAAGGATTTGAGGATTGCCAAGAGGAAGAAACAAAAGAAGAAATTCAACACCTCCTCCAAAAGCCTCAACCACGCCTCCACAAAAGGTAACATCCAAGGTAATGATCAAGCCACACTTCACATTAAGAGGTGTAGTGAATGCTTTGAAGAGGGGCACTTGATTAGGTCATGTCCCTACATTAAAAATGGCTCGATTATTAACAAGGATGATAGACCTTGTTTTAAATGCTCCAAGAAGGGACACTTGCTTAGATCTTGTCCCCATTTAAAACAAAAAGGCATAGGGTTAGAAAAGAAAGTTTTTACTAACCATGTAGCAGGCAACAAACAAGGAAAGAAGAAAACTTCAAAACTTAAAAAACGCCTATGCTATACATGCCGAAAGAAGGGACATCAATGCAAGGATTGTCAAATTGGTAACAATTCCACTCCTAACTTGTCAATTGATTTTCATGTAACTAGGCAACCCAAAATTGCAACTTGTGCTAGAAAGCGATGGGTACCAAAATGTGCTTGACAAGCTTTGTAGGAGAAGGAGATGATATGAAGTCTTTGGGGTGCTTGAGAGAGTTCATTCAATTCTTATCAACTCAAGCCATCAATCTTCAATGATCTATATACATGATTGACCCAAGGTTATTTTTCAAATTGCTGTGTCTTAAACTCATATCATCTCGAGGAAGATATTATATGTTGTAGGAAGTGAACAGAAATCATATGCGAAAAATCAAGGCCTACAGCATGGAGGAAAGCCAAAGGATGGTAACACTTATCTTTTAAGTATTTAAAATATCATTTCTTATGTGTCTTGTGTAGTCACATAGAAAAATTGAAGCACTTCAAATGTCCTTAAATTGATATTACCATTCTTTGAAGAATTTCCTCTCATATGGTAGTTTGCACATTCATCATTTCCATACTATGGCAATCTACATGCTTTAATTTATTGCTAATATGTCATGGCATATCCTTCCTCTAATTATCTTGTTATTGCCATGATTCTAGATATAGAGAGATATTTCATGTTCTTAAAAGAATAAGGTGTCATGTAAGGAATTCAAATCCTTAGGACACTTGTAAAAGGAAAACTCTCTCTATAACTAGAATAGTGAGACTAATGATTTCTATCTAAGTAACCCAAGTAGTCTCACTTGTAGAGAATAAGTTTCTCTTTGGAAGCATGTAATCTAACATGAAAAGAAAAATCAATCCAATGTTTTATGATGTATTTCTACTTGCTCAAATTGGATATGATTCTTTCACATTTATCGCTTTCCAAATCATGAATTATATTTATTCCTATAATCTCAAAGGATTATTTATGCTTGTTTTATGAGTTAAAATTGAGCATAACATCATCTATGGATAATCTAGTTCATGCTATGGAGTTTCCATGTTTTGGTAATCTAGCTTCTCATTCCTTATCAAAATGATTACAAAAAATGGAAACTAGTGCTTGTGTTGCTACTAACATTTCTCTTGAGTTCAATTATGAAAATCTACAAGAGAGAAAGTGCACAAGCCTCATGGGTTGAGCTTCACCCAAAGGAAGAAAGGTAAAAGCAAAGGTATGGGAACTCATCTTCTTAAGTTTGGTTCTCATCTCAATGGGTATTTAATCTAAATTATCATATTCTACCCTTGTGAGGAATAGATTCTTTATTGGACCGAAATTAACTAAGTATGCATTCAATATCATTTTCATAAATGCGCTTGTCCATTAGAATCTAATTCATGCCTTTGCTATATCCATTTTCATATTGATGCGCTTCTAAGTCATGATAATAAATTCAATATATAAAAAAAGGTAAAATTCCTTTGATTGATCAAAAATGATTAAAAGGGTGCTCATTCCTCTTTTCTGTTAATATGCACTAACGTTAAGAAATTTACTTCATGTCTATGTGACTCATGGATGATGAATTATGCTTATTTCCTATCTAAAAGAAATCATCCATCACTATATACTCCCTTGTATTACTAACATTCTTCTTGAGTATTTTCAATAAAGTTTGAAAGGAAAAAGAAGCCACTGCAAAGGGAGGACTCTCAAATGAAAGAGGAGAACATCAAGAACAACACCACCTACTTCCACGAAACAATCAATGGTGTGGTTGTGAGTATTCTAAATCTTTCATAATGAAAATACTAGGCTCAAGTTGTTTATTACAAATTTAATGAGCCTTGACCAAGATGTATAATGGTTCTCCCTATTTGTCGTCCTAGTAAATACATCCAATCAATTCATTCAAATTCTTGATGCATATCTTTAGAGGGAGCCTCTTTCTATATCTTGATTATGTTGAGACTATTACTTTATCTTAGTAATTTCATATAGTCTCTTTCATGAGAATAAGTTTCTCATATAGTATGCTACTCCACATCAATCCAACTTGTTAAAATAATGTCGCCTTTATCAAGGATTGTTGCTTTCATTGCTAAAGTAGCATGCTTATTGGATTCTCCCATTTTAAGCTTAATTCATGTTCCAATATGTTACTCTCTTGATCACATCCATTGTTTGTTTGATCATAGAATAACATCAAATGACACTTAGTGCCTCAAACTCTTTCAAATCGATATCTCTCTTGATATGCACTAGGTTAAAAGGAGAATTCATGATTCATTTATGCAATTTGTGATTCACTTGATATATGTTAACCATGTCTTAGAAAAAGGATCACTAGTTGTAAGAACTCTCTCTTGTGCAAAATATTTTCACACACTGTCATTAAGCATAGGTCTTAAGCAAACAAGACCAAGGACATAAGCACAATGGAGAGAGCGTCTACAAGTAAAGGTACAAAAAGGGTAAAACTAATTCCTATCATTTACATATGTACCTAAATCTTCCTCTTATATACACTCTTTGCATATCTTGTATAAAAGGAAGAGAAAGCATGTCCTTTGCATTTATCCCTGCTTCATACCTAGTTTAACCTCTTAAAATTTCACTCATGCATTATTGCATCTTTGCTAAAACTAGATGAAGTGGTTCTATTGTCAAAGAGCTTAAAGCTTAACCTTGTAACGAGGATAAGCTACCTTTGTTCCAAAGGTGGATGGTCCTTAAGTCTCTTTGAAATCTTTAAAGGAAAATGCTTAAAATGTTTGCAACATGCTTTCATAAGTGCATAAACTGTCTTGAGCATCACACATATACTATGACACAATGCACTTCACTTTCTCTATGATATAGACTTGTTCTCATTAACCTAATTATGTGCACTTGGCATTTAAGGCCAAAATATGTATTCCTCTCAAGGCACATATTTAGGGGGAGAAATCTATATTATATAGAACTATGATCATGCTTAATTGACATATCTCTTGATCATATCTCTTTCATTTTGGTACAAATGCATATATCCTATTATTCTCGTACCATGACTACGACTAATATGTTTCCAAGTATATTACTATGCTAAGTCGTAGATTGAAAGGGAAATGGAGTCTTCGGCGAAGACAAGGCTTCCACTCAACTCTATTGGTATTATCTACCCTTCGCCATCACTCCATACTATCTCTCCACATTGGTATAATCTTTCACTCATATATTATTTACCAAAGGGGGAGACAACTTATAGAATGGGCTCTGATGACTCCGTTTTTGGCGATTCATGCCAAAGGGGGAGAGAGTATTAGCCCAAAGCAAAAGGACCGCACCACCACCCTAATTTTAAAATGAGTTCAATTAAAAATTTCAAATTGGTATCTTATTGTGTTCAAAAGGGGGAGAAAGTAGTATTTCAAAAATCAATATCTTAAAACCCTCTTGAACTCTAAGAGGAGGATTTAATCTAGGGGGAGTTTTGTTTAGTCAAAGGAAAAGCATTTGAAACAGGGGGAGAAATTTCCAAATCTTATGATTCATTTACCTTTGACTATTTACAAAAGACTTTGAAAAGGAATTTCCAAAACATTTGCAAAAACAAAACTTGAGGTGCAAGCATGGTCCAAAATGTTAAAAACAAAGAAAAGCATCCATGCATATTTTATGAAATGAATATTGGTTTAATTCCAAGCAATCTTTGCACCTATCCTATGCAAACTAGTTCAATTATTCTCTTATATATTTGCTTTGGTTTGTGTTGGCATCAATCACCAAAAAGGGGGAGATTGAAAGGGAAATAGGCTTTAAACCTTTTCCTAAATGATTTTGGTGGTTGAATGTCCAACACAAACAATTGGACTAATTAGTTTGCTCTAGATTACATGTTCTACAGGTGCCAAAGATTCAACTCAAAACCAATAAAAAGAACAAGACAAGGTTCAAAAGAAAGGAGCAAAGAAAAACCGAAGTGCTCCCTGGTATGGCGCACCGGACTGTCCGGTGCACCATCGGACAGTGTCCGGTGCACCACCGGACAGTGTCCGGTGCACCAGGGAGGATTGCCTTCAAACTCTTCACCTTCGGGTTTCTCAGGCGCAGCCCACTATAATTCACCGGACTGTCCGGTGCACCACCGGACAGTGTCCGGTGCTCCAGAGTGAAGCGGCTCTGAACTGGCCAGCTTCGGGAAGTGGGAGGTCGCTCCGCTAAAATTCACCGGACTGTCCGGTGTACACCGGACTGTCCGGTGTGCCAGCGGAGCAACGGTCATCTGCGCGCAACGGTCGACTCTGCAAAGTGTACAGTTGAATTCAGAGTGTCAGAGCAGAAGTCAGAGGGGCACCGGACTGTCCGGTGCTGCACCGGACTGTCCGGTGCCACATGAGGACAAAGCCTCCAACGGTCGACCAGCTCCAATCTCAACGGATAGGATGACGTGGCTGGCGCACCGGACATGTCCGGTGTGCACCGGACTGTCCGGTGCGCCCATCGCCAGCAGCTTCTCCAACGGCTACAAAATTGGATGGTGGCTATAAATACCACCCCAACCGGCCACTTCAAGGTGTGGGAGCCCAAGCAACATTCCAAGTCATCTAGTTGACATACTCAAGCCCTCCCAACCACATATATTCATTGATCCATCCTATACACAAGATTTAGTCCACTACAACCAACACAAGTGCCACAAAAGAGAGAGCAAGCAATTGAGAGCTACTCAATTGAGTTTAGCCCTAGTGCCTTGTGAGTTTCATCGAGAGATAGTGTGTGCTTCATCTTTGTGTTCATTTGCGCGTGGAGTTTTGACTCCCATTGAACTTCCTCCAAAGTTTTGGAGGCTTGTAAAAGCTAGCAAGAGACACCAAAGATTGTGGTGATCCTTGTGGGATCAAGAGTGATCCTTGAGAAGAAGAAGAGCTCACCGATCCTTGTGTGATCGGAGGAGAGAGGGAAAGGGTTGAAAAAGACCCGTCCTTGAGTGGACTCCTCAACGGGGACTAGGCCTTCGAGGGCCGAACCTCGGTAAAACAAATCACCCGTGTCCATTGTTTTTACTGTTTGTGATTTGTTTGTTTTCCCTTGCTCTAAGTTTTCTTGCACCTTTATTTACTAATATCATTTGGTTTTGCTTAAAGTTAAATTCCCATTTAGTGAAGCAACACGTAGCAAGAAAGAACTTGTCCTAGTGCTCTTCTCATCTAAGGCTTCTTGCTTTGTTATTCTATAACTCACTAGTTGTATTGATTTATCACTTCCGCATTATTTAAGCAATACTCTTTTCAAGCAAGAACTTAGTTTCTATTCTCCGATATTTGTATATCTTGTTCTAACCACTAATCAAGGGATCTAGTTGGGGGATAAAGTTTTAATTTTCAGGTTCCGCCTATTCACCCCCCCTCTAGGCGACTTACACCTCCTCAAGCGATGGGCGCACCCTCGACTCGCCCGAACCCCAGCTCGGGCAGGCTTCGTTGTGAAGCAACCTTGGCCAAATCGCCTCACCAACCGACCGTATCGCAGGCGCATTCAATGCGAGGATCGCCTGACACCTTATCCTGACACACGTTCCTCAGTCGGCAGGGCCGAAGTGACCACAGTCACTTCGCCCTTCCCACTGACCGACCTGACAGGAAAACAGTGCCGCCTGCCCCGCTCCAACTGCTGCGCCACCCGCCAGGGTGAGGCTGACAACAACTAAGTCCAGCCTTAGGCGCAACAGGAAGCTCCTCCTCGCCCGACCTTGGGCCTTGGCCTCAGGAGGAGGTCTTCGCCTCGCCCGACCTCAGGGCTCGGCCCCCGCCTCGGCCTCGGAAGGTGGTCTCCGCCTCGCCCGACCCCAGGGCTCGGCCTCAACCTCGACCTCGGGAGGAATCGCGTCCTCGCCCGACCCCGGCCTCGGCCTCAGGCGGAGTCTCCGCCTCGCCCGACCTTGGGCTCGGACCGACCATGCCACGGGGGGTATATCATTACCCTATCCCTAGCTAGCTCAGGCTACGGGGGAACAAGACCGGCATCCCATCCAGGCTCGCCCCGGTAACAAGTAATGATGGCTCCCCACGTGCGTCCATGACGATGGTGGTTCTCAGCCCCCTACGGAAGCAAGGAGACGTCAGCAACATCCCAGCAGCCCCGACAGCTGTGCTTCTACAGGACCCAGGCGCTCCTCCGACGGCCACGATACCGCTTACACAGGGCTCTAGCACCTCTCCAACTGCCACGATGGCATATACACAGGGCTCAGGCACCTCTCTGCCGGACACGTTAGCGCATAGCTACGCCCCCATTGTACACCTGGACCCTCTCCTTGCATCTATAAAAGGAAGGTTCAGGGCCCTCACGCGAGAGGGTGGTCGCGCGAGAGGACGGGCCGACGAACAGGCTCTCTCTCTCTCTCCCTCGTGAACGCTTGTAACCCCTACTGCAAGCGCATCCCCTGGCACAGGATAACACGAGCCGCGGTTTTCCCCCCTGTGTTCCATCTCGCGCCAACCCATCTGGGCTGGGACACGCAGCGACAATTTTACTTGTCGGTCCAGGGACCCCCCGAGGTCGAAACGCCGACAATGGGCTAAGGTTATTACGAGTAGATTAAACAAAGCAATACAACATGTACGGCCCAGGACATGCTTTCCCAAATTTGGTAACTTCGCAATTGACTTGTTCCCAAATTGTCCTAACATGGCAGCAGTATCCAATGACTGTGGGTTTTATGTTATGGGCTACATTCTCTTTTATGAATGCGACGAAGGATCTCTGCGGTCAGACATAGAAGAAGTACGTACAAATTTACCAGTTAATTCTATAGTTGGCACAAGGCAACATATGGTACACATGTATAACTAACACAATTTTATTGTCTTGCAGGGCAACACTAGTGAGATACGGTCTCTTGCGCTGCATTATATCACATTCCATCCGAAGAACAAAGCATTATCGCTGCTTCAAGACATCCAAAGATTCAAGGTCTAATGGATGTAGTTTAGTTTAGACATGTAATATAATGTGTATACAATGGTTCCCTAAACTTCAGATCAGTCATGTGTGTATAATATGGGCAAAGACGGTAGACGTTTCTTATGTTATGTCAATGACAACTTTGGTGATCAGCGAATGTCTAAACTGGAATATTGTACCCTATGTGTTTGATCGTCATGTGTGTTTCTTGCATTTGATTCTGCCAATTTCCTGCACAGTTTTATGCTATCAACAACCTTGGATTATGCTTGTTTTGTATCAAGTTTATGATATACTTATTGCCGGTGTTATGCATGTTTGCCCATACATTTATGATACAATTATCACCGTTCTATGCCCATACATTATTCTTGTTTTGTCTCAAGTGTATGATACAATTATCTGGAAACATCTCTTTTTGTACAGTCATGCTTCATAGTCTGACCAGTTTATGCATTACACAACGCCGTGTTATGCATATTTGCACATACATGTATGCTAAGTAGATGTATATTCAGTTTGCTACATAACTGTTAATTGCTTATGATAAATTCCACATACGTTTATGCCAGTTTGCAAGCATATTTATGACACTTTCTGGGCATTGTCAATTAAACATAGGAATCACATTTACATCCAGAATATAATTTTATCATAAATCTTATGGTATTCTACAATCTACCAGATGAATCATCATCTCCGACATACACCGTTTGTTTTTTCGACGTTGATGTCTCATTCCACTGTAGTGCTGCACCTATGATTTTGTTCCTTGAACCAGGAGGTCGTCCTCGCTTACGTCCAGATAGGTTAGCCAATCGAACCCTATTATCCTTCATAGTTAAACACGTACGACTGTTGTGACCATCAGCTATGCCACATTTCTGGCACTTCCTGCTCATCTTCTTAGCTCCTTTCGCACCCAATTTTAGAACTTGTTGCTCACTACTTTTGATTGTTCTTCCCTTAGGCTTGGCCTTATCTGGTCTTGCTAAGTTTACTCCTTCCATATGAAACTCCAGTTTCTACAAATCAAAGATATTAAGTCAGTTTTTATATTCATGTATTTCATCATATATTGTAGCAATGTTATTACCTTTCTAGCTTCCACATCCGTAGCACTACTATCAACGAGCCGAATATCAGTGTTATGTTCCAATGTTAATATCGGCATATTACATTGATCATCGTTAGCATTGCATTCATTTGTATTAGACCCCATTAAAATTTCCTGTGAAATAACGCAAACTCCAGTGAAGACACAAATTTTGTAGAGCAGCATATATAATACATTATAAAATTTTGTTCCATACCTCGTTCCCATCATCTAATTTGCGTAAATTGTCTATAACTATGTCTTCTGTTTCATACGCTTCGACATATATCATCATTACATACATGGATCATTACCCACATGTAATTATGCAAAATTCATAATAACACGATGTGCGTACCTGGATGTCATCGCCAGCACTTGTGCCACAACTCTCACCAGTACCTATATCAGGCTCCACACGCATCAATAACCCTAATAATTCGTCCATCATCTCTAGGGCTTTATCATTCCCATCTTTAGATAGACTCGCATGGTGTACTACTTTCATTGCTTTTTTAAGCAACATCTTCTGTCTATATGATCTTGTTTCTCCATCTTTTCCTTTCAAATTCCTATCGTCTCTTGAAAAAGCCACATCTTGTCGCGCGGAGTATGTGTATCGTTGCAAAATATACTCACTCGAGATCCTTTCAATTTGTAGATGCATGAAAGCGCGTACAAGATGAACACAAAATAGGCCTATAATTGATTAACCATACATTATGTCATATATTACTCGCAAACAGCTTTGTATTCGTAATAATTTAGAATTTCATATAGAAATAATCGTTTAGTATAACATACCTGTATGCTCCCATTGCTTGCACTCACATGAATACTTTCCGGCATCCACATCAGCCCTTATTTTGAATTGGTGTTGACCCCAAACAATTTTATTTGTTCTTGTAGTATGTTTCACCACCCAATCATTTACATCACCCTCTGTATCACGGTCTATTCGGTATGCAGTTGCATATTTTACGGTCTCCTGGAACCTTGTCATCACAGCTCTAGTGTATGCCCTTGCAACTCTTATTTCAAACATATACAATGTAGTTGTATCCTTTTGACCCTGCAAATTACACAATATAGTATTAATACCATTTTGTTTTTAATAGCATAAAACATATGTTTATCATTTTTTTCACTTACCATGCATCCTAGTGCCTCTTTGGCCTCTTTCATCTTCCTACTATGCAGGAGCTTCATCATTTGCTTTGCAAATTGATGAAGCGGTGTGTTTGCATCCACGTGGGCACTCTTCACCAGCTTGTTCATGCTCTCGTGTTGTTGTGTAGAGACCATAAGACCACAATAGTCTCCTTTGAAAAATGCAGGTACCCAATCTTTGCGTATTTCATATAATATGACAAGGGTGTTGTTCTCGTGTGGCTGGAAATCATTTAGCATCATTTGCCAGGCAGCCTCGAACTCCATTTCATTCAATGGATGATGTATTATAGACTGGAACCTTGTTTTGAAATCCATCTCCTCAAATCTTGCATACAATTCATTCAAGTGGGGCATATACCTGTTTTGCACATGCCACAAACACAATCGATGTAATGTGTTTGGGAATACTCTGCCTATTGCGATTGGCATAGTAGGGTCTTGATCTGAAATATATAATTTTACATAACATTATGCAAGCCAATATGATATCATATAGTACGTGTCATAATAAATACGAGCCATTTATTACAACATACCTGTCAACATCACTCGTGGTCCGTCACATCCCATGCATGTTTTGAATGTATTGAAGACCCACTCGAATGTATCAACTGTCTTGTCTCCTAGTAAAGCAAACCCAAATATTGTGCATTGTAGGTGGTGGTTCGAGCCAACAAACATGCCTAATGGCTTATCATACATATTAGTCTTATGTGTAGTATCAAAGGTAACTACATCACCAAAATCAATATACTTGGCTTGCTGGCTAGCATGGGACCAAAATATGCTTAAAATCTTCCCTTCTTTGTCCAGTTGAAAGTCTGAAAAAAAATTATGGATTATCTTTCTTGCATAATGAAAAAAAAAGATAATAGCTTCGACACATCATTTGCATTTCTTTCCCTTTGCCATGTTTTTTTCCTCTCAAAAAATGTAATGATTATGCACTATATCTAACTTAACACATTACGATTGTTTCTGTAATATATAATACAATTATTGTCAATGCATAATACACTTACAGGTTACTCATGTCCTACACGGTTATTGGAACGTTTTCTGGACCACCATGCATTTCTGTAACAAAATCCATAATGCAATGTTGTGGAATCCTACTTTCTTGCATCGCACTAAGGAACTCCATATATTCACGATCATGTGTTTTGTTGCATTGCAATTGCCCTTTTTCTGTATCTTTCTTCAAGAATTAATGATTATGCTCATAGTTTACCAGATCAATCCGGACGGAAATAACATTCTCTTTAGCATCATCGTAGATTTTTTTAAGTTTCATCCTAGCCTTGCACTGTGTTCGTTTTGAACATGTGTTACGTATCCTTGGATTTCCAGCTACCCTTTCAGCATTCTTTCCTTCCATTGAACAATTCAACCATTTACAATTCTTCCGCTCCCTATATTTCTTCAACGGAAATCCAACTTCGTATGCATATTGACTATAAAAATTATACGCCTCGTCCACGTTACTAAATGTCATACCGACTTTAGGTATCAATCTTATATCAATATTGTTCGGCTGCGCACAGAAATTTAACATTTACGATTCAATAGCGACTAAATCTAACGTAATATAGGTACAACATTACAAAAAAGTATGTAAGAAAATAATAGTATCATAATTGGGAGAACTTACATGGCTTTGAAGAATATGAGGTGTGTCCTGTTCATGCGGCCCAATATGTCTCATGGGGATGTGCTTCTCTGCGCCGACCACGTCTACCGTTTTTGTGTGCTCATCGATATGTCCAGGTGCCCTCAATGCCGCCGGGGGAGTAACGGAGACACCCTCTGTGTAACCGGCGATCGCAGACGCTAAAGGATGCATGTCCATTGAAATAGACGTACCTGTTGACTTATGCACAGACGATACAGGTGGCATATCATCGCCAGCGCCGGTGCTGGACATTTTCTCGCCGCTAACCGCCGCCAATATCTCAGATACGAACGTGGATGAGCGACTGTAAATTAGAATTTGTTTCCTCCCGTAACTGCGCCTTTATTCACGCGAACGTGGAGCACGTCTTTTCTTATCTCAAACCGGTGGAGATTTAAATGTTGCATGGTTTACGCTATCATGTTACACACTGTTATGCAGTCGTAAACGGTGAGCACATGGTAATATTCGTTCCCGTGATTCGTGGCATAAAAGATTCTATTTATGCATGAGTTATGCACATTTCTACATATAATTATGCATGCGTATATCGCCTGTCGCGTCTCAACCGGGATACGTGGCTATCATATGCATGGCTGACGCAAGCTGCCGTACAGTGGGCCGAACGCGACCTGATCGACATCCTGGCTGGGGCTTCGTCCACTAACAGAAAACCAGAGCTTCCATTTATCTTTTCCATATATATATATATATATACGGCGGCACTAAAATGCACCTGGGTGCATTCTCTACATTGAATGCACCCACCTGCAATAACACCCTGAGCACGTCCTCGGCCCTCCTGTACGCGCGCCTCCCTGCCCCCCGTCGCCGTGTGCCTCCGTGTCCCCGCGCCACCCTCTCCCCCACCGCCGTCGAGCGCCACCCTCTCCCCCACCGCCGCCGAGCGCCTCCCTGTCCCCGCTCCGCCGAGCGCCTCCCTGTCCCCGTGCCGCCACGCGCCTCTCTGTCAGCGCGCCTCCATGTCCCCCGCATTAGGTGTGATTGCAACTGCTGTATAATTCTACCCAAATATCTGTTAAAAAATGTAAACAAAATGATTGCAACTGCTGATGTGTTGTAATTGCAACTGCTGGTGTGGTGTGATTGCAACTTCTATATAACTATGTCCAAAAATCTGTTAAACAAACAATAATTGCAACTGCTGGTCTGGTGTAATTGCAACTGCTAGTCTGGTGCGATTGCAACTTCTATATAACTATGTCCAAAAATCTGTTAAACAAACAATGATTGCAACTGCTGGTCTGGTGTAATTGCAACTGCTAGTCTGGTGCGATTGCAACTTCTATATAACTATGTCTAAAAATCTGTTAAACAAACAATGATTGCAACTGCTGTCTGGTGTGATTGCAACTGCTGGTCTGGTGTGATTGCAACTTCTATATAACTATGTCCAAAAATCTGTTAAAACAAACAATGATTGCAACTGCTGTCTGGTGTGATTGTAACTGTTGTCTGGTGTAATTGCAACTGCTGGTCTGGTGTGATTGCAACTTATGTGAAGAGGTTGAGCCGTTCGCGGAGAAAGAGGGGCGTGGGCGGGAAAGTGAAAAGGTTCTGTTGGGAGCGTGCGGGAGGGACGAAGACGTGCGGGAGGGACGAAGACGGCCTAGGTGGGACGGTTGGCTCGGACCTGGCGCGTAGGTTCGGCCTGGGTGCATTCTCTATATTGAATGCACCCAGGTGTAATATATAAATACAGTATATATATATGGAAGAGGTAATGGAAGCCCTGGGCTTCCGTTAGTGGGGGAAGCCCCAGCCAGGTCGCGGTCGGTCCACTGGCCGCTAGCTTGCATCAGCCATGCATACGATAGCCACGAATCTCGGATGAGACACGACATGCGATATACGCACGCATAAATATATGTAGTAATGTGCGTAAATCATGCATAGAAGGAATCTTTTTTGCCACGAATCACGGGAACGAATATTACCATGTGCACACCATTTACGACTGCATAATGTTGTGTAGCATGATAGCGTAAAACATGAACCAAAACAGCGTAAATGAGTATGAAATTTAGCGTAAATCGTATATATGTGTCGTAACCGTAAATGGGTCCCGAGATTACGGCATAATAATCGCGTGCGTCCGATCGTACGCGGGTTTTGGCTCAAATAGATTTTAGCGTAAAACGTGAGCTAAAACAGCGTAAATGAGTACACAATTTAGCGTAAATCGTATGCCTGTTTCGTATACCAAATTTACGGCGCGCAAATCACGCGCCACCGGTCGTGCGCGGGTTCTGGCTCGGACGGATTTAAGCGTAAATCGTGAACCAAAACAACGTAAATGAGTATGAATTTTAGCGTAAATCGTCCATCTGTTTCATAATAACGAATGTAGACCGAATGTATCTCTCAGCGCATGAGGTTGTCATAAAACACATCAAGAAATTTCGTAAATTGGTGTAAGATACAACAAGAAGTGATCTGAGGTAATTGTAGCGTAAAATGCAAGCTAACCATCTACATGAGAACTGTTTCAGATTTTACAATATGATATAAGAGATAATTATTCCTGTTCATGTTGCCCTTATATTTTGTGTAGAGTTCCTTCAAGTCCGTTTTCTCAGAATCTGACCCTCTATATTTAGCTTCAAATTCTTCAATGTCAGCCTCTGTGACCTGGGAATAAAGATTAAATTAAGTACCATTATATATAAAAATATACAACCTGTCCCCAAAATAATGTCACTCTGGCTATACATCTGAACAAGCCAAAAGGGTATTCTTTTAGAGACAGAGCAACAGAGGTAGTGAAAGGGAAATGTGCCCTTGAGCCATTTCTAAGTATTTTGGTGATTGAGTGCCAACACAAGTGCTTAAATGTGAATCAATGCCCATGGATGAACAAAGTGCAAATCTAGAGCAAAGGTATGTTTCTAAGTCTTAGTACATTGGTTTTGTGTACTAATATACTTGTCTAAGTATCAGAAACAGGAAGAAGAAGAAAAGAGGAGAGTTGGCTGTGTACAGCCAAAAGGCTGTTTCGGTCTGGGGCACCGGACTGTCCGGTGGTGCACCGGACAGTGTCCAGTGGTGCACCGGACAGTGTCCGGTGCACCAGGCTGCCTCGGGCGAACTGGCCGCTCTCGGGAATTGACTGGCGACGTACGGCTAAAATTCACCGGACTGTCTGGTGTGCACCGGACTGTCCGGTGAGCCAACGGTCGGCCGGGCCAACGGTCGGCCGCACGATCTGCGCGGGACACGTGGCCGAGCCAACGGTCGGAAGGGGGCACCGGACTGTCCAGTGTGCACCGGACATGTCCGGTGCGCCAACGGCTCCCGCATCTGCAACGGTCGGCTTCGCTATTTAAGGAAGGGAATCGGGCACCGGAAAGTGTCCGGTGTGCACCGGACTGTCCGGTGTGCCCGACGACAGAAGGCAAGGATGGCCTTCTGGATTTGTTCTCAACGGCTCCCAGCTGCCTTGGGGCTATAAAAGGGACTCATAGGCGCATGGAGGAGAACACCAAGCATTCCTACAACATTCCTAAGCACCAAGACATCGATTCCACGCATTTGGTTCATTGTGATAGCATCTAGAGCTCTTGTTGAGTTGTGAACTCATTGAGTTGTGTTGCGAGCTCTTGTTGCGACTTGTGTGCGTGTTGTTGCTCTGATCTTTTGAAGTCTTGTGTGCGTTGCTCATTCCCCCTTGCTCTGTGTTTCTTTGTGAACTTCAATTGTAAGGGCGAGAGGCTCCAAGTTGTGGAGATTCCTCGCAAACGGGATTGATAAAAAGCAAGCAAAACACCGTGGTATTCAAGTGGGTCTTTGGACCGCTTGAGAGGGGTTGATTGCAACCCTCGTCCATTGGGACGCCACAACGTGGAGTAGGCAAGCGTTGGTCTTGGCCGAACCACGGGATAAACCACTGTGTCATCTCTGTGATTGATCTCTTGTGGTATTGTGTTTTGTTGAGACTCCTCTCTAGCCACTTGGCAATTATTGTGCTAACACTTAACAAGTTTTTGTGGCTATAAGTTTAAGTTTTCACAGGATCACCTATTCACCCCCCCCTCTAGGTGCTCTCAATTGGTATCAGAGCCGTTCTCTTCAAGAAAGGGACTAATCGCCCGAAGAGATGGATCCTAAAGGAAAGGGGGATGGTGATCAACGACAAGGAAAAGGAGTCCTTCGTCAACGAGCCAAGGGATGACAAGTCCAACGACTCAGGCTCGGGCCACAAAAGAAAAGATGGGAGGAAGAAGAAGACAAGGCGCATCAAGGAAATTGTCTACTACGACAGCGACGAATCTTCCTCCTCCCAAAAGGACGACGACGACTACGATAAACAAAAGACGGTTAACTCAAACTTTTCTTTCGATTATTCACGCATCCCGCATAGTTCAAATGCTCAATTGCTTCCCATTCCACTTGGCAAGCCCCCTCACTTTGATGGAGAGGATTACGGATTTTGGAGCCACAAAATGCGTACTCACCTGTTTTCTCTCCATCCAAGCATTTGGGAGATTGTGGAAAGTGGAATGAAATTTGATAGCTCGGATAGCCCTATGTTTATTAATGAACAGATTCATAGAAATGCACAAGCTACTACTGTATTGCTAGCCTCTTTGTGCAGGGACGAGTATCACAAGGTGAGCGGCTTGGACAATGCCAAGCAGATCTGGGACACCCTCAAGATCTCGCATGAGGGAAACGACGTCACCTTGCTCACCAAAATGGAGTTGGTGGAAGGCGAACTTGGACGGTTCGCGATGATAAGGGGGGAGGAGCCGACGCAAACATACAACCGGCTCAAGACCCTTATCAACAAAATAAGGAGCTACGGGAGCACGCGATGGACGGACCACGACGTCGTCCGCCTAATGCTAAGGTCATTTACCATTCTTGATCCTCATTTGGTAAACAATATACGTGAAAATCCCAGGTACACCAAGATGTCGCCCGAAGAAGTTCTTGGGAAATTCGTTAGCGGGCGAATGATGATCAAGGAGGCAAGGTACGTGGACGACGCCTTGAATGGTTCGATCAACGAGCCGCAACCCCTTGCTCTCAAGGCAACACGAAGCAAGGAGGCGCTACCTAGCAAGGTGGCACAAATTGAGGCGGCCAGACTTAATGATGAAGAGATGGCTCTCATCATTAAAAGATTCAAGACGGTGCTTAAAGGTCGCAAAGGACAGCCTAGCAAGACCAAAGCCAAGGGGAAGCGCTCATGCTTCAAATGCGGTAAGCTTGGTCATTTTATTGCTAACTGTCCCGACAATGATAGTGATCAGGATCAAGGGAACAAGAGGGAGAAAAAGAAGAACTATAAGAAGGCAAAGGGCGAGGCTCATCTTGGCAAGGAGTGGGATTCAGACTGCTCTTCGTCCGACTCCGACAATGAAGGACTCGCCGCCACTGCCTTCAACAAGTCATCCCTCTTCCCCAACGAGCGACACACTTGCCTCATGGCAAGGGAGAAGAAAGTAAGCACTCATAATACTAGTACTTATGCTTCTTCAAGTGAGGATGAGTCTAGTGATGATGATGAGATAGATTACTCATGCTTATTCAAGGGATTAGATAGAACTAAGGTAGACAAAATTAATGAATTGATTGATGCCTTGAATGATAGGAATATACTGTTAGAAAAACAAGAGGATTTGTTGTATGAAAAACATGATAAATTTGTAGAAGCTCAGAAATCTCTTGCTCTAGAAATTAAAAGAAATGAAGTGCTTTCTAGTGAATTATCTTCTTGTCATGAAACTATTGCTAAGTTAAAGAGTTTTAATGATGATTTAAATACTAGACTAGAAGTGGCTAGTAAATCTAACTCTTGTGTAGAACATGTTATGGTTTGCACTAGGTGTAAAGATTTTAATGTTGATGCTTGTAGTGAACACCTAGTTTCAATTTCTAAATTGAATGATGAAGTGGCTAGTCTTAATGCCCAACTTAAGACTAGCAAAAGCGAATTTGATAAACTAAAATTTGCTAGGGATGCCTACACGATTGGTAGACACCCCTCAATTAAGGATGGGCTTGGCTTCAAGAGGGAAGCCAAGAACTTGACAAGCCATAAGGCTCCCATCTCCGCCAAGGAGAAAGGGAAGGCCCCTATGGCTAGTAGTGTGCAAAAGAACCATGCCTTTATGTACTATGATAGAAGACAACCTAGAAATGCTTATAGGAGTTGTAATGCATATAATGCCTTTGATTCTCATGCCATGTATGCTTCTAGCTCTTCTTATGTGCATGATAGAAATGTTGGTAGGAGAAGTGTTGTTCATAACATGCCTAGGAGAAATGTTGTTAATGTACCTAGGAAAGTCAATGAACCTTCTACAATATATCATGCTTTGAATGCTTCCTTTGCAATTTGTAGAAAGGATAGAAAGGTGATTGCTAGGAAGTTAGGGGCAAAATGCAAGGGTGATAAAACTTGCATTTGGGTCCCTAAGACAATTGTGACTAACCTTGTAGGACCCAACAAGAGTTAGGTACCTAAGTCCCAAGCCTAAATTTGCCTTGCAGGTTTATGCATCCGGGGGTTCAAGCTGGATTATCGACAGCGGATGCACAAACCATATGACGGGGGAGAAGATGTTCACCTCCTACGTCAAGAATAAGGATTCCCAAGATTCAATTATATTCGGTGATGGGAATCAAGGCAAGGTAAAAGGGCTAGGTAAAATTGCAATCTCCAATGAGCATTCTATCTCTAATGTGTTTTTAGTGGAGAGTCTTGGATATAATTTACTATCTGTTAGTCAATTATGTCATATGGGATATAACTGTCTATTTACAAATGTAGATGTGTCTGTCTTTAGAAGAAGTGATGGTTCACTAGCTTTTAAGGGTGTATTAGACGGCAAGCTCTACTTAGTTGATTTTACAAAAGAAGAGGCCGGTCTAGATGCATGCTTAATTGCTAAGACTAGCATGGGCTGGCTGTGGCATCGCCGCTTAGCACATGTGGGGATGAAGAACCTTCACAAGCTTCTAAAGGGAGAACACGTGATAGGTTTGACTAACGTACAATTCGAAAAAGATAGACCTTGTGCAGCTTGTCAAACAGGTAAACAGGTGGGAGGAGCGCATCACAGCAAGAATGTGATGACCACTTCAAGACCCCTGGAGCTGCTGCATATGGACCTCTTCGGACCCGTCGCCTATCTGAGCATAGGGGGAAGTAAGTATGGTCTAGTTATTGTTGATGACTTTTCCCGCTTCACTTGGGTGTTCTTTTTGCAGGATAAGTCTGAAACCCAAGGGACCCTCAAGCGCTTCCTAAGGAGAGCTCAAAATGAGTTTGAGCTCAAGGTGAAGAAGATAAGGAGCGACAACGGGTCCGAGTTCAAGAATCTTCAAGTGGAGGAGTTCCTTGAGGAGGAAGGGATCAAGCACGAGTTCTCCGCTCCCTACACACCACAGCAAAATGGTGTGGTAGAGAGGAAGAACAGGACGCTAATCGATATGGCGAGGACGATGCTTGGAGAATTCAAGACCCCCGAGTGTTTTTGGTCGGAAGCCGTGAACACGGCTTGCCATGCCATCAACAGGGTCTACCTTCATCGCCTCCTCAAGAAGACTTCGTATGAGCTACTAACCGGTAACAAACCCAATGTATCTTACTTTCGTGTATTTGGAAGCAAATGCTACATTCTAGTGAAGAAAGGTAGAAATTCTAAATTTGCTCCCAAAGCTGTAGAAGGGTTTTTGTTAGGTTATGACTCAAATACAAAGGCGTATAGAGTCTTCAACAAATCATCGGGTTTGGTTGAAGTCTCTAGCGACGTTGTATTTGATGAGACTAATGGCTCTCCAAGAGAGCAAGTTGTTGATTGTGATGATGTAGATGAAGAAGATGTTCCAACGGCCGCTATACGAACCATGGCGATTGGAGAAGTGCGGCCACAGGAACAAGATGAACGTGATCAACCTTGTTCCTCAACAACGGTGCATCCCCCATCTCAAGACGATGAACAAGTTCATCAAAAGGAGGCGTGTGATCAAGGGGGAGCACAAGATGATCACGTGATGGAGGAAGAAGCGCAACCGGCACCTCCAACCCAAGTTCGAGCGGTGATTCAAAGGGATCATCCTGTCGACCAAATTTTGGGTGACATTAGCAAGGGAGTAACTACTCGATCTCGATTAGTTAATTTTTGTGAGCATTACTCCTTTGTCTCTTCTAGTGAGCCTTTCAGGGTAGAGGAGGCCTTGCTAGATCCGGATTGGGTATTGGCCATGCAGGAGGAACTCAACAACTTCAAGCGCAATGAAGTTTGGACACTTGTGCCTCGTCCCAAGCAAAATGTTGTGGGAACCAAGTGGGTGTTCCGCAACAAACAGGACGAGCACGGGGTGGTGACGAGGAACAAGGCTCTCCTTGTGGCAAAAGGTTATGCCCAAGTCGCAGGTTTGGACTTTGAGGAGACATTTGCTCCTGTGGCTAGGCTAGAATCAATTCGTATCTTGCTAGCATATGCCGCTCACCATTCTTTCAGGTTGTTCCAAATGGATGTGAAGAGCGCTTTCCTCAACGGGCCAATCAAGGAGGAGGTGTACGTGGAGCAACCCCCTGGCTTCGAGGATGAACGGTACCCCGACCACGTGTGTAAGCTCTCTAAGGCGCTCTATGGACTTAAGCAAGCCCCAAGAGCATGGTATGAATGCCTTAGAGACTTTTTACTTGCTAATGCTTTCAAGGTTGGGAAAGCTGATCCAACTCTGTTCACTAAGACATGTGATGGTGATTTGTTTGTGTGCCAAATTTATGTCGATGACATAATATTTGGTTCTACTAACCAAAAGTCTTGTGAAGAGTTTAGCAGGGTAATGACGCAGAAATTCGAGATGTCAATGATGGGCGAGTTGAACTACTTCCTTGGGTTCCAAGTGAAGCAACTCAAGGACGGCACCTTCATCTCCCAAACGAAGTACACGCAAGATCTGCTAAAGCGGTTTGGGATGAAGGACGCCAAGCCCGCAAAAACTCCGATGGGGACCGACGGACACACCGACCTCAACAAAGGAGGTAAGTCCGTTGATCAAAAAGCATACCGGTCAATGATAGGGTCTTTACTTTATTTATGTGCTAGTAGACCGGATATTATGCTTAGCGTATGCATGTGTGCTAGATTTCAATCCGATCCTAAGGAGTGTCACTTAATGGCGGTGAAGCGAATTCTTAGATATTTGGTTGCTACGCCCTGCTTCGGGCTCTGGTATCCAAAGGGGTCTACCTTTGACTTGGTTGGATACTCAGACTCCGACTATGCTGGATGTAAGGTCGATAGGAAGAGTACATCGGGGACGTGCCAATTCTTAGGAAGGTCCCTGGTGTCGTGGAACTCTAAGAAACAAACTTCCGTTGCCCTATCCACCGCTGAGGCCGAGTATGTTGCCGCAGGACAGTGTTGCGCGCAACTGCTTTGGATGAGGCAAACCCTCCAGGACTTTGGCTACAATCTGAGCAAAGTCCCACTCCTATGTGATAATGAGAGTGTTATCCGCATGGCGGAAAATCCTGTTGAGCACAGCCGCACAAAGCACATAGACATCCGGCATCACTTTTTGAGAGACCACCAGCAAAAGGGAGATATCGAAGTGTTTCATGTTAGCACCGAGAACCAGCTAGCCGATATCTTTACCAAGCCTCTAGATGAAAAGACCTTTTGCAGGTTGCGTAGTGAGCTAAATGTCTTAGATTCGCGGAACTGGGATTGAATTGTAGCATACATGTATTTATGCTTTTGATCATGTTCATTTTTGCATTTTGTTGCTTATTGTGGTGCTCAAGTTGTACAAACACTCCCTGGACCTCACAAGTCCGTTGCAAAGTGATGCACATGTTTAGGGGGAGATGTGTTACAACTTGACCCTTTGAGACTAACCATGTGCTTGAGTTGATGATTTAGTCTCGAAGGAGGATTGAAAGGGAAAAGGTGGACTTGGACCATGAAAGACTTCCACTGCACTCCGATGAGAGGGTAACTTATTCCAAGTTCATCTCATGAAATCTTATTGCCATTTGCTCTTAATTGAAGACTTTGGTGAGGCAATGGGGTTATTGGGCCAAGCTTGATCCCGTTTTGGTGCTTGATGCCAAAGGGGGAGAAAATAAAGGCCAAAGCGATAAATGGATCAGCTACCACTTGAGAAACTTTGAAAACAGTAGGATAGAGTTTTTGGTTTGTCAAAACTCTTGCATTGTCTCTTTTGTCAAAAGTTGGCCTCTTGTGGGGAGAAGTGTTTGATTATGGGAAAAAGGGGGAGTTTTTGAAATCCTTGATCAATCTCTTTTGGAATGACTCTATTTATGCTTCAACATGTGTGTTTGACTTAGAGATAGAGATTTGAGTTTAATTTGCAAAAACAAACCAAGTGGTGGCAAAGGATGATCCATATATGCCAAAATTGAATCAAAATAAATTTGAGTTTTATTTGAAGTGATATTGCACTTGTTCTAGTTGCTTTATGTTGTGTTGGCATAAATCACCAAAAAGGGGGAGATTGAAAGGGAAATGTGCCCTTGAGCCATTTCTAAGTATTTTGGTGATTGAGTGCCAACACAAGTGCTTAAATGTGAATCAATGCCCATGGATGAACAAAGTGCAAATCTAGAGCAAAGGTATGTTTCTAAGTCTTAGTACATTGGTTTTGTGTACTAATATACTTGTCTAAGTATCAGAAACAGGAAGAAGAAGAAAAGAGGAGAGTTGGCTGTGTACAGCCAAAAGGCTGTTTCGGTCTGGGGCACTGGACTGTGTCCGGTGCACCAGGCTGCCTCGGGCGAACTGGCCGCTCTCGGGAATTGACTGGCGACGTACGGCTAAAATTCACCGGACTGTCCGGTGTGCACCGGACTGTCCGGTGAGCCAACGGTCGGCCGGGCCAACGGTCGGCCGGGCCAACGGTCGGCCGCACGATCTGCGCGGGACACGTGGCCGAGCCAACGGTCGGAAGGGGGCACCGGACTGTCCGGTGTGCACCGGACATGTCCGGTGCGCCAACGGCTCCCGCATCTGCAACGGTCGGCTTCGCTATTTAAGGAAGGGAATCGGGCACCGGACAGTGTCCGGTGTGCACCGGACTGTCCGGTGCGCCCGACGACAGAAGGCAAGGATGGCCTTCTGGATTTGTTCTCAACGGCTCCCAGCTGCTTTGGGGCTATAAAAGGGACTCCTAGGCGCATGGAGGAGAACACCAAGCATTCCTACAACATTCCTAAGCACCAAGACATCGATTCCACGCATTTGGTTCATTGTGATAGCATCTAGAGCTCTTGTTGAGTTGTGAACTCATTGAGTTGTGTTGCGAGCTCTTGTTGCGACTTGTGTGCGTGTTGTTGCTCTGATCTTTTGAAGTCTTGTGTGCGTTGCTCATTCCCCCTTGCTCTGTGTTTCTTTGTGAACTTCAATTGTAAGGGCGAGAGGCTCCAAGTTGTGGAGATTCCTCGCAAACGGGATTGATAAAAAGCAAGCAAAACACCGTGGTATTCAAGTGGGTCTTTGGACCGCTTGAGAGGGGTTGATTGCAACCCTCGTCCATTGGGACGCCACAACGTGGAGTAGGCAAGCGTTGGTCTTGGCCGAACCACGGGATAAACCACTGTGTCATCTCTGTGATTGATCTCTTGTGGTATTGTGTTTTGTTGAGACTCCTCTCTAGCCACTTGACAATTATTGTGCTAACACTTAACAAGTTTTTGTGGCTATAAGTTTAAGTTTTCACAGGATCACCTATTCACCCCCCCCCCCTCTAGGTGCTCTCAGGTAGTTTTATGCCACAACAGAGTTCTCGCTACTGTATTTCCCTAAAAAATATCATTGTAAATTAATAGACAACATTAGCCTACAATTAATATAGAAGCAACCATACTTTATTGTACATTGTTCTGAAGTACTCCTGAAGTTGTTCAATTCTCTATTTTCTTTTCTTCTTTTCTGTTATTAGTTGAAGGCACACTTGCACACCCTTACTTGCATCACTTCATTACATAACTGATGAGCCAGTTTGCTCGATGCCCTTCAGGACAAGTCTGTTAATCCCTGGACAAAAAAATCAAGAATGATGATGGTATTGAGCTGATGATACCTGCACAAAATCCTGATTTGGTTCCAAACATCGTTTATCCATGGATCAAAAGTAAAGAAGTTGACATTAGAGTTAGTATGTTTCACATATTTATCTTTATCCCATCCTTTAAAATAAAATCTAACGTTTTTCCCAATAGATGTCACTGCTCAAAGTCGCCAACTCTAATTCTTAGAAATTGATTGAACATTAAAAAAATATACAGCAGTGGCTATCCATCGGCACACCACTGAACAAAACAACATGTAAACTGCAAACGGTACACTAATGCACAATATAAGGAAACATTGGGAGCCGATTATACCTCTTCCAAGCCCAAATAAAGCAGTTGTAGCAATGCTCATTTCACATAAGGATTATGCAACAGATCCAAAAAACGTTCCTGAACCATAGGTAGACTGATCAGAGGGGCCCTTCACACCAATATTAAACATCACTCTGTTATTCCAGAAAATCAGATGACGCTATGAATGTCTCGTGGACCGTGGTAACTCACCGTGGTCGACATGGATACCGAGCGAGTGCAGGATGTGGGACGCATGCGAGCCGCAGCAAAGCGCGACGATCGTCCACGCGACTCGGCCCCGGCTCCGCAGCAGGAGTTCCTCCTTCCTGGCCGCCATCTCCCTCCACTTGCGCGCGCTCTCCCCAGCCCCCGCGACCGCTCCCCCTCGGCGCGCCGTGGCGGGGAACCCGCACTCCGTGAGCCTGGCCGCGAGCTCCTCCCCCGCGCCCGGCGGCGCCGACGCCCTCAAGCGCACCGCGGCAGACTCAGCGAGGAGGTTGACCGCCGCCATCTCCACCCGCGGGAACAACAGCCGTGCAGTCGCGCTGGAGAGTGGGTCCGCATGGAGCAGGGGCAGTCTGGAGATGTAGCACCGGCGCTGCGAGGAAGATGAAGATGGGGGAAGAAGAAACTGGCGGCGGCTACGTGCCTTCGGGAGATAAAGATGGGAGCAGTTAGGGTAAAGAAATGCGTGGGTAAAATGGGCCATCAAATAAAAGTTCTCGTGGGCCCAGAAAGCTAAATTGTGCACAAACTATATTTGCATAAATGGCAACACACATCATCGTAACTCATATGTTAATTTGGCGTAAGCAGTCGGGGACAGTAAACCAAAAATGGTCTGGTGCGGTCTGCACACCTGGTTGGTCGGCCCGGTCGGTAGGTGGCCGGGGCTCCCTGCAGTAATGGAAGCCCAGGGCTCCTAATACTATATATATATATAATATATATATATAATATATATATATATATATATATATATATATACTCCCTCCGGTGCAGTAAAAGAAGTCATCCTGCGCGTGACCGAGCGTGCACAAAAAGAAGTCATAGCGCGCGTGGGTCTGGGATTTGGACGTTGTTGCCCCTAGTAATTGCACAAAAAAAGATGCATTTAAAAGGAATCGAACTTGAGACCTCCAGTCTAGAATGCACCCATATCCCTATTTAATAGGAGCAAACAGGGAAAACTCTATGATAATTAATCACTCCTTGGTATGCACAATCATGTCCTAAACGACTACCTTTACTGCACTGGAGGGAGTATATATATATATACCCACAGTTGGTCATTAAATGTACAATAATAATCAATGGCTGGTCGCTAAAAAGATGTCTATCGCAAAAACTTTAAGTTCTTTATAGGGCCCTAAAAATCTTCAATGGATTGTTTATAGGTTGCTGAACGCGTCATCACCGTTCCAGCGAGGAGGGAGAGAGTCATGCGTGCCCGAGCCCCGCGACAAAATGCAGTGAACTCCGTCCAAAGACATCCGTACTCAACTAGTCCGGATGATTAGACCAGATGGGAGTAGTTTAGGGTCGGGAACATCGATCGAACATGCGTGCGCGGCTGCAGAGTGAGTAACACGACAGAACAAGGTGCACGTACGGTCCCGCCCGACCGCCATCGAGATGCCATGTGGCGCGTGCAAGTGCCGGCAACTGGTGGGTGCCGCCGGCTGAGCTGTGTGTGCATGTGCTAGTGCTTTGGCGCGCCAGCCGGCAGGAGTAGGAGTAGGACACGCGTTCGCCGCCCGGATGAGCCGAACGGAAATCCCGATTCGTTGCACGTTGTCGCGCCGCTGATCGTGCGTGCGTGCGTACGTGGTCCAAGGCTGCACGCCCCCCAGTCCGTTCTGCGTCCTTGCGCGCGACTAGTCAAACCGTGGCTCGCGCGCTTCGGTGGTGGCGCGGTGCTAGCTGGAGTAGGTGTAGGTGCCGGCGCCTCCAGCTGTGCGTGGAATCTGGGGAACGGAAGCATCCATGCAACAGCTGCACAGAGCCGCGCGGCGCGGCGACAACTCGATGCTGTGCCGGCTGCAAAGCCCCACGACTGCTTGTCATGTCATGTCATGTCATCTCTCTCTCTCTCTCTAGATCTCTCTCTCTCTGGTACCAAACGGACACGGCACATATATAATTCATGCCAACGCTTTTGCTGTCTGATGGTGGTAGGAAATGATAATTAAGGATTACAAACATTATATGATAGTAATACGTTTGTACCACGTGTATATATAGCCCACGTCCTTCAGATGTGTGCACGCACGCCTATGCATTTCTGTTAAAATGCGATTAAGCGTCATGGATACTAGATTAAGTTGCTTCTCCTCAAAAAAGTGGTTTTGGCTTCTAGAGCACCTCCGATAGTTCTCTAAACAAAAGCTTTCTTAACTCACTTTTAGCAAGTTGCTAAATAACTATTGAGAGCTAAAAAATAACTTGATCTGAATCTAGTTTTATAAAAACCTACTTCCGTCGGACCTGGCTGACGACGAGGTCGTGAGCAGAGGATGTCGGGGCCAGAGGACAAGGCTTGGTCAGCACGACCTGTGGGGAGCGGTGGTCCGACGACGCAACTTATGGGTTGGTAGTTGTCTGACGGCGGAGAAGAAGCTTGTGTCACGTGCGTCGTACATGGTTGCCTCACTGCGCGAGAAAGGGGAAATAAGAGTGTGCTGGACCTGGCTACCTCGCTGCCCGAGAAAGAGAAAAAATGAGCACACTATTGTGAAGAAATCGATGTAAATTGTGTTTAATGTGTTCCTATCCATTTGCTAAACTTGGAGAATAAATGAGGTTGATAGCAAGTAACTAAATTTAGCAAGGTTATTTAGGGAACTATTGGAGAAGCATTTTCCTGTTCACTTCTTAAATTTGTGATTTATAGAGTTGTTTAGAGAACTATTGAAGTTGCTCTCACTAGTAGAAAAGAGCTCTAAGATGGCGGCACACAGAAATTTATAGTGACGGTTTCAATAACAGCACGCCAGTGAAAATAAATAGATGGGCCCGCCTTAATGAACCGCCAGTGTAAATAAATTTAGCACTAGCGGGTTGGTTAAGAAAACCGTCGGTGAAAACATGATTTTCACTAGCGGTTTTCTTTAGCAGCCTGCCAGTGCTAATGTTATTTCCACTGGCGGGCTGCTAAAGAAATCCACCAGTGAAAATCATGTTTCCACATGTGGTTTTCTTAAGCAGTCCGCCAGTGCTAATGTTATTTCCACTGGTGGTTGCAAAACAACCGCCAGTGAAAAACGTCGATTTCTATTGGCCTCTATCACTGGCGGCCCTGAAAAACGCCAGTACAAATAGCTCTAGAACCGTTACTATAAAGCTTCTGTGTACTAGTGTCTAGTCCTCTTAATTGATAGCTATTTTTTTGGCACCGTTTAGTACGGCTTCTGCAGGAGCCACACCCGTTTCAGAGCACTCCCAAACAAGCTTTTAGCCTAGCTTAACAGTTAACACACATGGGTCAAAGCCTCATGCGTGCTGGCAATATAAGGGCATGACCTGCAGGTTCACTTTGCAACTATGCGACACAGACAAAATAGAAGTGGTAATCCTTGATGCTTCTCTATATATCTACCCCGGCCCGCTGCCCTTTGTCGTGTTCCTCTCCAATCCCCCTACCCCTTATGCGCTCTTTCCACGGGCTTTCCTGCGCACACGTGCATGCAACGATCGAACATGTTAGCTTCATCTGCTTCCCAGTTGTGTTTGTGTCTCAGCATCCCTACAGTCCTATACTCCTATGCTAGTGTGATTCATACATCCTCTGCATAGCATAGAACGTGCTACTATCTCTGCTGCTAAGTTTTTTTATATACTGTAGTATATCTGAGCCACTTGTCTTGTACTGTCCTATTTCGGTGCATACACCTGATTGGTTACCCGCACCATTCTATCTTGAATCATCGTGTGCGTTGACTTTGGCTGAGCGTCTGTTTGGTTGGCTGTACGCAAGGAATGTTGGTTGCATGAGTGGATGCAAAATAAGTCATTATAGGTCATTTAACTGCATCTGCACATTATGAGAGACCGGTATGCACGCCCTGGGTTAGTACCACCTCACCTAGTCAAGGGGGTCGTGGTGGCCTTATAAGGGCGGGCCTCTCTTCTCTCTCAGCCTAGGTTTTGAGAGTAAGGTGCTCGTCTGAATAGGTCGTCGCGAGCGCATGAACGTCCGACTGTGCCTCTTAGAGGGGTGGGATGTGCCTTTTAGAGCCATCCGTAGGGATGGCAATTTGACCCGTGGATTTGGATATCCGTCGGATATCCGACCCGACGGATCCAGATATGGATACGTGTATTTTTGGCCTAGCCCATATTACATAGCAAGGCTCGCATGCTTATAATAATTCTTTTATTAAGTTTTAATTGTGTATGATGGTGAATTAGGAAGAAATTTGACTAATTATGTTATTGAATTATTGAATAAATGATTGTGTCTGTCATATCCGACGAATATCCGAAACCCGTCCGAAATCCGATGGGCACGGACATAGATATAAATTTGTACCCACGGGTACGGTTACGGACGAATATTGGTAGCAACCGTGGATATGGTTGCAGGCGGATATTTGCAATATCCGATATGAATCCATTGCCATCCCTACAACGCCGAGGTACTTGACCGGGGACTCCGCAAGTGCCAGCGCACGCGATCGCCGCAGGTCCGCCGTTGTCTGGCCATCCCGGGACACCACCAGACACCACCCCGAATCCCGCCGCGTCGGCGTCGGTGACCCTGCCCCACCGCGCGGTGACGAGGTGGTCCCGCGGCCACGTTTGCGCCCGGTGGCGGTGCTAGCCTGTGGCAGCAGCCTCTATAAAAGACTAGTGCAGCAGACTGGGACGCATCGGCATTCACGACTCACGAGCTCCAATCAGTTATCAGTCTCTAGCTATCCTGTCTGCTTGCTTCTGGACCATCGATGGAGGCCTACGCGGCAACGGCGTCGCCACCCACGACGACAGCCATGTGTGTGGACAAGCTCAGCCACCAGCTCTTCTCCCTGCTCGAGACCAGACTCCTGGGCGGGTGGTGCCCGTCCGTCCCCGGGACGCCGGCGCGGGCGCTCCTCGACGGCGGCCGCGTGCGGGTGCTCGCCATCGACGGCTGCGGCGCGGGCGCAGAGGACGCGCTCCTGGCCGCCGCGGCGCTTGCGAGGCTCGAGGCCAGGCTGCGCGACCGCACGGGGGACCCCGACGCGCGCGTCGCGGACTTCTTCGACGTGGCCGCGGGCGCCGGCGCGGGAGGCGTCCTCGCCGCGATGCTGCTCCTGAGGGGCGCCGACGGCCGGCCGCGGTACTCGGCGCAGGAGGCTCTGGCGTTCGTCGCCGGGAGCGTCGGGACCAAAGGCTGGTGCGGCCGGCGCGGGCGGTGGGCGAAGCTCTTCCGCCGCGGTTCCCGAGGCGGCGACCGCACGCTCCGCCGCGTGTTCGGGGACGCCACGCTGAGGGACACCGTCGCGCCGCTGCTCGTGCCGTGCTACGACCTCGCCACGGCCGCGCCCTTCGTGTTCTCGCGCGCCGACGCCGTCGAGAGCGACACCTTCGACTTCCGCCTGCGCGACGTCTGCGCCGCCGCCTGCGCCGCGGGCGGCGCGGTCGCGCCAGTCAGGTCGGTGGACGGCCTCACGGCCGTCGCCGCGGCGTCCGGGGGCGTGGCGGCCATGTGCAACCCGGCCGGGACCGCCATCACGCACGCGCTCCACAACAAGCAGGAGTTCCCCCTCGCCACCGGCGTCGACGACCTCCTCGTGCTCTCCATCGGCGCCGGCGCCTCCGCCGCCAACGGTTCGAGCACGCCGATGCCCGCACGCTCTCCGTCGCCGCGGGAGCTGGCGCGCGTAACCGCCGAGGGCGTCGCGGACATGGTGGACGAATCATTGGGCATGGCGTTCGGGCGCGCGCGCGGAAGCAACTACGTGCGCATCCAGGCCGGTAAGGCGCTGGTCCCGATCCGCACCGACGAAGCGTCCGTGGCCGCCGAAGCGATGCTAGCGCAGCGGAACGTGGAGTCGGTGCTGTTCCGCGAGCGGAGGCTGTCGGAGCGGACGAACGCCGAGAAGGTGGACGCGCTGGCCGCGGAGCTGGTCAAGGAGCAGGAGCGGCGGAGGCGCAGCCCGCTTCCGAACGTGGCTATCAAACAGGTCGGCACACCGGCGCGGCTGTCGTCCGCGACCACTGCTTCGTCGGGCACTGGGACGGCCAGGACGGCGTCGACGATGCCGTCGCCGGCGTCATGGGAGTCACGCAGGTAGTAGTTGGGTTGATTTTAGGCCGTAATTGACGTGTGTACATGCATATATGGAATGCAAAGCTAGGAGTGGGGTGTGTAAGTGTGTTGTTTTTCTTCTTGGAACGGACGCTCACACGTGCGGTTCGGAAATGGAATTTCGGATGGCTCACTCAACCCTGCGTGCAACTCTTCACGTTTCTAGCAAAACGCATAAAAAAGCGCTGGCTGTCATCCTACCTTAAATCCACGGAATCTCTTTTCTTTCATCTCTATTTGCGTGTTCGCACACACACTGCTGGAAGGGACATCTCATTACTACATGTTCGCAACGTTCTATCAAGCAAATCAGAAAAACAACAACAGGGTGAACTTCAGGATGATACACTCTACCATTGAAGGAATTTAAGCTGCATGGCAGAACATTTACTTAGTCCAGTGGAACTGCCACACCCACTCTCTGACTGCAAATGGTCATGTCTTCTGCACTGTTCCCTAGGAATCTGCATTTCCAAACTGCCATTTACAAGCATTGTCATCTGCAACCTCAGACCATTGCCTTCTTCTACTTCCCTGGGAAACATGCTGGGTGAGGTTGCCTGGTTTTCCTCAGCAGGTCCAATCCTTCTAGGCTAAACCATTGCATTCAATTGATAAGTTGAGGGTGTTGCACACCAAATTGAGGAGATTAGCTAGGGGCTTAAGGACTTGAGGCAAACAGCAAATTGGTGGCCTGAAACTGCATTCTGAAACTGCTACAGAAGTTATTCTCTTATTGGACCAAGCACAAGAAATGAGACACATGTGGGGAGAGGAATTGGCACTGAAGAAAAAAGCAAGCAATCGGTTACTAGCTTATGCTGGCTGCTCTTCGGATAATCAAAGCAAGGCAAAGGTCAAGGCTCATTTGGATTAGATGTGGAGACGCCAACACTAAACTCTTCCAACTGAGAGCCAACTCCAGGAGGAGAAAGAATTTTATCGCACATCTGAACGTGCAAGGCAGAACTGTTACACAGCACGACGACAAAGCAACGACACTGCTGCACCACTTCCAGTCCCTCCTGGGAACTTATTCGACAAGAACAGCATCCATAAATTGGGATAGTTTACCACTGCCAACGCATGACCTACATTCCCTTGATGATCCACTAACTGAAGCTGAAATTCAGAATATCATTATGCAGCTACCTACTGAAAGCTTGCATTGCCTGGCCCGGACGGATTCACATGTTTATTTTTTGAAGAAAGCTTGGAACATCATCAAAGAGGATGTGTTGGCTGCACTACAGCAGATGTTTGCCTTACAAACAGAAAGGCTAGGCCTACTAAATACTTGCAAACATTGTCTTACTCCCAAAGGAGGAGGGAGCAGGCAATGCAACTGAATACAGACCCATCAGCCTCATTCACAGCATGGCCAAGCTGCTCACTAAAATCCTGGCAAACAGATTGCCACCCATGTTGATGCAGATGATTTCAAAAAACCAGAGTGCTTTCATGAAAGGCAGGGGCATTCATGACAACTTCCAGTATGTGATGAAAGGTGCAATTCAGTATTATCACAGAAAAAAAGGTGCCCATGTTCTTCCTAAAACTAGATATTGCAAAGGCTTTCGATAAGGTTCGTTTGGGGAATACTTGCTTGAGGTAATGTCACAGATGGGGTTTCCTCAGCACTGGAGGGACCTCATGGCAGTTATATTATATGGGCACTGAATTATGGCTAAAATATCAAAAATTGTTTTCTTCAAGATCTATTCTAAAAAATACAGTAAATGAAAACCAAGGCTGTATGCCATTTGGCACCAGTAGCTAGCAGGAGTTGACGTACATGGAGCTCCTACACTGCAGCTGCAGAGGTTAGAACTCATCCTACCCTCATCTGCACAGCTGGAGGCAGGAGCCCATCGCCTAGCGCTAGCGGTTTGATCAACGCGCGTGCGCACGGGCGCGAATGGCAAGCAATTTGTGCGGCAGGCGCGGCGCGGGCCTTTTCTTCTTCTTCTTCTTCTTCCCGCCTCGGACCGTGATTATCGCAACGCGTGTCCTGCTCACGGCTGCCGGCGCCAACCAGCAGGAGTGCCGCCGGCTGGACTCAGTTCGTCCGCACTTGGAGTGGAGGCGCCACCGCGTGGTGAGGCGACCCACGAACCCAACTGGCCAACTCCGCATGTTCCCCAGCTCCTTATCCAATGATCACGCCGTACCCGAATCTGTCGGAATATTCTTGTCGCTCGGCTGAGCTGAGCTGTGCTCCAATGATTCCAGTGGGTGCTTTGCCACGCATGATTTCCCACTCGTTATACGATCGGCCCCATGCTCTCGTCAGTCAAACTAGTGCCAAATTCCCTTCGCCCGTGATTCGCGCCGCGAGGTTCTGCCGAAATCAGCTGGGCAACGCGCGTCCTGCTCCTGCCTGCCGGCGCCTCCGCGCGCCCGCGAGGACCACCACCAACCGGCCAGGCCAAGTCCACTGCTGTGCTGCGTCGCTTCGTCCGCATGCATGCATGTTCCCCAACTCCGATCCAATGATCACCGCATCCGGATATGCCGGAGCATTTTTGTCGCAGAGATGAGCTCCAACGATTCCAGTGGGTGCCTGCCATGATTTCCCACTCATAGCTAGCGTGCGTGATCGTCAAACTATTGCTCCGTCTCGGCCAACCAAGATAACAGCGGCATTTCGCCATGTGCTAAGCACTTCGCTCCTACGCTCCATTAACTTATTCTCACACATGTACTACCGTTTTTTTTAAAAAAAAGTATGCCAGAGGACTTGGTCATGAAATTCTGAACAATTTATTTTTTTACAAAAAAGGGCAGAATCCACATTCTAGCTAGCGTCATCTTCGAGTTGGATCCTTGGTATAATAACCTTCAACATCGTTCCTCTCACATATCTGCAATAATCTTTAGCTGAAAACCAATTTTCTTTTGGAAGCAAACTAATAACCGCGCATATCTGAATCCGTTATGGGTCGGTTTGGGAGCAAATGGTTTTTTTATGCCTAGGTCCACTATCTAAGTGCATATGTAACTCATATCAAGTCATATGTATTACTAAATTTTAGAACCAAATGATAACCATGCGCCTTATATAAACAACATTCTTAATAGTGTTTTTTTAAAAAAACTTTCTTAATAGTCAAACAACGTACTTCATAAAATGGGGCACAATAAAAAAAAATACCTAACTACGGATGATCCCAACCACCACCGATGTCGCTCATATCTTGATCAACGCTAGGATGTGAATGTAATCATACACGCGTAGGTAAACGTTTCAAGCATATTAGAAATGTGAACTAAAGATGTTATTAATTAGAGAAAAAATAATTTAGAAAAAAAGTACACAACATACCACTTGCATTGGTGTAGACGGTGGTAACGAAGGTAGCTTTTTTCAAATGACTTTTAATTCTTGAAAATAGTATTAAATATCTTTACCTTTTATGCTTGCAAAAATATCTCGCACAATATAACAAACAGTTCTATGATTTAACCAATCATTGCATATCTTATTCATCAACTTGGTTTTTTTTTTTGCTAAAAAGACTCTTTCAACTATGGTAGTTGGAATCGGCAAAATCAAGGCTAGCTAAATCAATCCAAAATACGTGCCCATGTCAATTTGAATCATCTTAATAGTAAGATCACCAAGGTCATGACATTAGTAAATTTAGGGTTAGATCTCACATCTGTCTCTAGCATACCACCTCTACTCCCCAAATCCCCTCTGTCTTCATCTACTCGCAGGTCGTGAGGGACCGGGTGCTTGCGATGGAGCGTCGATATGATCCGACCTCAATTAACCATGAACTGGTGTTGATGGGTCAAATCCCAGACGACGTGGACGACATGCACGATGTCTTGGAGGATCTCTTTAGTTCCACGGCTCGTACCCCTACCATCAACCTTGACGATAACAATGTCGCTGCCGCCGAGGGCGAGGCTACCCTAGATGGCAGTGCTCCTGCTACTGCCTCCACTACGGCAAGTACAAATAGGAAGAGGAAATGCACATCCGATGTCTGGGAGGACATGGATAAGTTTTTTGCCACTGAGAATGGTGTGATGGTCTGATATGTGATGATGAGTATTGTCTAATCTGAGATTGTACATGTGTTTTTTAATGTGTAATTTGTTATTTTTAATGTGGCCTATGAATATGTGATTTCGATTGTGTTTTGAATATGAAGCGGGCTAATGGGCCGGCCCGGTACTAACGTGTTGTCGGGTAATCGGGTCGCGACGCCACGTGTATGAACTGGCCATGCCGTGGTTGGGCCTAGACCTAGGCACATCGAGCGGCTCGACCCAGCACAATTAAGTAAACAGACTTAACGTGCTCGTGCCTGTCGTGCGGGGTCCAAACCGAGCTCGGGTTGGGTCGGGTCGTGCCGTCTGTTTGACCATCTATATCTACGTGTGCTAGACCCTACAAATCAAACGGAGTTAATGCAAAAGAAAGAGAAAGGAGAAAGGTGAAAAGAAAGAGGAAATTTTGGCTCTGAGACACTGGACAGAAGTGGAATTGATCAGTCAACACAGTTAAAAACAAAGTTCATGCATGAAAATGAGTTCATTTTCAAACTTGAGGCCTACACTTCGCTGACCCGTTATCCAAAAGAACACACAGGTCACTGTTGTACCATCGTTTTAGTGGCATGCATTTGAAAACAAAAACTCGTCATCGCGTCACGGCCTAAGGGCATGTACAGCGGCATTTAATTAGCCGTCTCTAAGAGCTAACATTAAAGAGAATAATCCTACATGGACAGCAATTAGAGAAGAGAGAGTGCAGTCGTCGTTTCATGAGGCGACGGCTTTGTCCCGTGCTCCAAGAACCAAGCGACGGACGAAGCAACCGTTGTAGAGCGAGTCGGCAGCAACAGCGGATTAGCTACGCACGAGAGCTTTTGCGCGGGCGGCACAGTGGAATTTGCTCCTGTGCACGTCATTTTTTTCCTCCCCATATGCTTCTCCGATCTCGTTGTTTCAGTTCATTCTTGATTTTTTTTCTCTCAATCTAACCCAATACATCCATCCACAATGTCAAACGAACCTGATTCAAGTGTCGATGCCCAATTCATTTAAATTACAAATGATAATATATATTTTAATTTTTTTCTTTTATTCCTAATTCATTTATTTTATTGTAGTTCATAAATAAGAAACACAATAGTAACAAAGACAGTTTATACATGGGATCTCTTATAGCAATAAAAGACATTATACAAATTTAAAACTACGTAGACAGTGTAAACAGACAACCCACTGTCTATTATGTTATCTATATGCGAACTTCTAAGCGCTTACAGACGGCAACTGTCTAAGCATTGTACATGCCCTAATTAACTCAACTATCGACGAGAATCCCACGACGCCGGCGACGGCATCGTCGATGCGGTCCTTGCCGTCGCGGTGCCTGACGACGTCGTGGTCGCCGACGACAGCCGCGGCGTGGCCACCTGCTTTATGGCTACGTTCGGAAGCGGGCTGTGCCGCCGCCGCTCCTGCTCCTTAACAAGCTCCGCGGCGAGCGCGTCCACCTTCTCCGCGTTGGTCCGCTCCGACAGCCTTCGCCCCCGGAACAGCACCGACTCCACGCTGCGCTGCGCAAGCATCGCTCCCGCTGCCGCGTGGAGCGGCGCCGGCGCCTTGCGGGCCTGGATGCGCACGTACTTGCATCCACACGCGTCTCCGAACGCCATGGCCACCGACTCGTCCACCATATCCGCGACGCCCTCGGCGGTGACGCGCGCCAGCTCCCGCGGCGACGGAGAACGCGCGGGCATGGGCGTGCTGGACCCGTCGCAGACGGTGGCCGAGGCACCGGCGCCGATGGAGAGCACGAGGAGGTCTTGGACGCCGGTGGCGAGGGGGAACTCCTGCTTGTTGTGGAGCACGTGCGTGATGGCCGCCGCGGCCGGGTTGCCCATGGCCGCCACTCCCCCGGACGCCGCGGCGATGGCCGTGGCGCCATCGACCGACCTCACGCTCGCGAGCGCGCCACCCGCGGCGCAGGTGGCGGCACACACGTCGCGGAGTCGGAAGTCGAAGCTGTCGCTCTCGACGGCGTCGGCGCGGGAGAAGACGAACGGCGCGGCCGTGGCGAGGTCGTGGCACGGCACGAGGAGCGGCGCCACGGTGTCCCTGAGCGTCGCGTCTCCGAACGCGCTGCGGAAGAACGACCGGTCCCCGCCGCGGGCGGCGCCGCGGAACAGCTTCGCCCACGGCCCGCGCCGGCGGCCTCCCCAGCCCTTCCCGCCGATGCTCCCGGCCACGAACGCGAGCGCCTCGTTGGCCGTGTACCGCGGCCGGCCGTCGGCGCCCCTCAGGAACAGCATCGCGGCGAGCACTCCGCCCGCGCCGGCGCCAGCCGCGAGGTCGAAGAAGTCGGCCACGCGCGCGTCCGGGTCGCCGGTGCGGTCGCGCAGCCCGGCCTCGAGCCGCGCGAGCGCGGCGGCGGCCAGGAGCGCGTCCTCGGCGCCCGCGCCGCAGCCGTCGATCGCCAGTACCCGCACGCGCCCGCCGTCCAGAAGCGCCCGGGGAGGCGTGCCGGGGCCGAGGAGGAACGTTCTCTCGAGCAGGGAGAAGATCTCGTAGCTGAGCTTGTCCACGCCCATGCCTTTCGTGGGCGGCGACGCCATTGCCGCGTACGCTTCCATCTCCCGCTCAGTATCACAGGCGCAAGCAAGGCAAGCAGCAGGACAAGGGCCGCTAGAGTAGACTAGGGTGGGAACACGTAGCTTGGCTGCCGGTGGAGCTCGAGAAAGCTCGTGATGTGTGAGAGTGAGACTGCGACTGCTGCTTTTTATAGGACGCGTCCTCCATCCTACCTCGAGGCCGGGAGCATGCTATCGCTCCCCCCGGACGCACGACGTGGCACGCTCGGGCTGCGCCGGACAGCTAGCTAGCGTACGGTACGGAATCTGGATCGGCGGGTGCGGGTGGGACAGACAGCAGACGAGAGACGACCCGACACGAAGGTCGCAGGAAGCGCCGAATGCTATGCTATGCTCCGCTGGAATGGATCACCTGGGCATGGGTGTGGGTGTGGCCGCGCGCGCGCACCCGACGACGAAGCTTCGATTATAGTTTGGGATGGAGGAAGTAGCTAGGCAGTTGCAGTTCTCTCTATGTAGATTGAATTCACCATGGATTCCTTCAATTGAGAAACGATTAATCATTCATTGCATTGCATCGTTTCGGGTTCATCTCTCTGCATGGCCCTCCTGCCGACACTGCATTGCAATGCCTGCTCTTCCTTTCCATGGGATTGATTTCATGGCGCACACGTGCGTGCTCTGTGTATACCGATGTGCCAGCTAGCAGCCTGTAATCGTGTCCATTCCACTCAAAGTGCCGGCAAAGTAGCTAGGTAGCCGGTTCTCTCAAGCCTCTAATTCTAATCCACGAAATAATTGAAGGAGATACAAAAAGGGGGGGCGTTGTAAAGAAGGTCAGCTGGTGACGTGCCTACCTAAAACAAGCTTTTCGAGCATATATCTATCTATCTGTTTGTTTAAGCTCGTAAAACTAGCTCATCATGTCAATGACAACATGTTTCATCTTGTCGCCTTGTCGGAGTTGCTTACTGCACGTTTGCGTACACATGTTTCGTGAGATAATGACATGAACGTGTGAAATAATATTTTTTAGCTGGTTAGAGCATCTCTAAAAGTCCCTTAAAATCCTCCTTAAACAGAAATTTAAGGAAAAAGTGAATAATGAAACCTCCAACGGATCCTTTGAACCTCTTCCATCTTTTTTTATATCCCTCAAATCTCCATCATCTGTATCTACAAACAGGGAATATTTTGGTTGCCCTAAAATAATCGTCGTCGGTCCCATCTATCACATCGACATTTTTCCCGGTCCACCCAACTCTTGTTCCACCCGCCTGCCTCCATCACTAGTTGTCTACCGCCAACTGCCCCCACAGTTCTCCGTCGTCGGCCGCTCCCATCAGCAGTTCTCCGTCGTTAGCCATTCTCATCACCACTTCTCCTCCACCCACCCATCACTAGTTCTCGCAGCACTATATTGCCTCAGCGAAGAGCATCCGAGGAACTGGGCTATCGTGCTACACGCACAAGGTAAGCACAACCATGTCTGTATTTGCTTCTATACTGTAGCCATCACATTTGGGATATGGATTTGCTTCTATATTGTAGCCATATTTGTCAAATTAATTTGTGACCATGTCCTTGATGGTTGCTGATTTGATGAATACGATAAACCAACAGGAAATAGGTTATACAACTTATTGGTTTGTGTTGGATGCAAGTGATATTTGAAACTCCTATTTACACTTGCTTTTGTGCGAACATAAGGTTGACTTCTCCCTTGTGGTTTGGATTGATGATGAGTGATTATCAACGGATAGCACTCTGGGGTAGTCAGTGGACTGACCAGAGTGTGAGATTATGTATGTGCAACCATGTCGGTCCGCTTGTGGTGTGTAGATGTGGAGCATAGATACGGTGGTCGGCGGCTAAGGTGAAGGTCATGCGGGCTCGTGCTGATGGACTGGGAGCGGTGAAGGACGAGCGTTGGGTCTTGGCTGACGGGCCGGAGCAAACGGGTAACCAACCGTGGTGGCTAACACTCGCACGAGGACGTGGTCGAGGACTGGTGGGACATGCGTCTGGTTGTGGAGGACGTGCACGCGGTGCGATACTCACGGTGGTTTGGTGTTTGAGCCTCAAAACCACCCTGCGCTACGGATGGTGGGTTTTGCTGGGTTTGGGCCTCAAAACTCGGCGGCGACGGTTCAAGAGAGAATCAGTGAGGGCACATGACATCACAGTGAAGGGTGCATCGAGGCGAAGCAACTTCGTGTAGAGTGTGTGGCCGTTAGATCAAAAACTTAGGAGATGGTCTATTTCGCACCCAATGGAGTGCATAGACTCTATGTAAATAGGGCTAGTTTAGGAAATAAAAATAACCCTCTATAAATAGAGGAAATGGCTGGTTAGTCTAGTATGACTTTGCTGTCATTTGTTTTGGCTTAGGGTTTTAGCACTCATATTTCCCATCTCTAGACGACTCTAGTTTTTAGCCAAGGATCCATAGTGATTTTGTACTTCGACTGTGTTTGTGATCTTCAAGTTTAATCTGAGGAAGGATCACCGGTACGGCCCATAGGTTTTGTCACTTCTCAATCTCAGTTTTGTATCCTAGCTGAAATTATGAAGTTTTGTGTTCTTGGTTTCTCCCTTCCCCTTCTCTTGTGGATTTGTGGAGAGCCTTCGAGTTCTTGTGACATCGGTGATGTTGGGGATTGACTTGTGTGGATATAGACTCTTTGGATCACAACATACGCCCTCATGGTGCTGTTCTTGGTCATGATCCGAGTTGATTCTCATTTGGGTTCGTTTTAAGAAAACCCCAACTAAACTCCATATCTCTCGGGTTTACTAATCTACGCTTTGATTTTTGGTTTGTTTGGGTTCATACTTCACCAGTAACCATCTTCTACCTCGCGCAGACTTTTTGTGAAGTTTGATAACTTCTTAGGCATTTTTCAGTGCCCGACATTGTCGCCTGTGTGTGTTGCACTGCCGGACACGAGATCGGCACTGTTGCTCGGACTTTCTTGCGTTCCTTGCTCTGATTTTTTACAGGAAGTGAGGTATGTTGTTTTGAAGGATTTTTGTTTAGTCAAACTACATCGGTTTGCACTGAACTCTGATCTTCTGCTTTGAGTCCCTAGAGGGGTTCTGGGTTGGACTTTGGGTTCAAAAGTCACGTACTCGCAAGTCGAGAATTATTAGTGGCTCCCATTCACCTCCTTTTGTTGCCTCACCGGTTATACAATTTGTATCAGATCCGGTTAAGGATTTCCCTTCCCTAATCGGTTTGAAATCCACATAGGCGACATGGAACATGGTGTTGGCAAGCCACCGTTCTTTGATGGGACCAACTACCTATACTAGAAGATTCGCATGTATGTGTTTCTTCAAAGTATTGGATATCGAGTTTGAGAGATTTGCCTCGATGTTGCGTTCAATGCTGCAAGTGAACGAATCACTCTAATTCAAGTGAAGTTTCATGATTCGAACAACAAAGCACGCAATGCTTTGTTCTCGCCTCTAGCTGGGTGAGTTTGAGCGAGTTGGACATTTGGCTATGGCTCACGAAATCTGGCCCACCCTTGAGAAATTCCATGAGGGCAAAGATCATGTGAAAACCAGACTCTTTGAGACGTATCAGCGAGAGTATGAGAACTTTGTTTAGTTGGCTGGAGAGACCATAGACATTATGTTTTCTTGGTTCCAGTCCATCGTGAACAAGATGCGTGCCAACAAGGCACAATTACCCTATGATGATCATGAGAGAGCGCTCAAGCTTCTTGATGCTCTAGATTAAATCTCTTATAACTGTACTGGGACAACGAGTTGATTCTTTTATTTACAGGGTCTCTTTTGTAAATTTTACTAGGCGAAGGGGTATTCTCAACTCATAGACACTCGATCGGACATGGACAGTCATGATTAGAACATGGATTCATCAAATCAGTATCCAGTTCTGAGCCTCAGATCTCGCATCTACGGTCCTAGTTGAGAATTCTAGTTCATATGTCGTCCATCCACCGATCCATGGCTCAGATCGCTTTTCGTCGAACCGGTACGAGAAACCAGATCTCCACCGCAACTTTCTAATCTAATGGCTAGAGACCCCCACATTCTCGTTTCTCTCTCACCAATGGCCAACACAGGCAATGATTTGCCTGTTGTCGCGTCGATGCCCATCGGTGCACACATGGCCAGCGTCGCAGAACCGCAAATACCTCCCCGAAGAAGTGTTATACGCTACACAGTCGAAGGTGAAGGGGTTGGCGTGTTTCTTACCTGCGATTAGATCACGCAGACACTCCACCCACATTGCATGTGGTTTTACGGGGAGGAGTGTACTTCGACAAGCAATTCTTCTTTCTCCTCCTGGACACTGCCTCAAATCCTTCGCCGAGACGCCCGTCATGCTTTAACGAAACCCCCCAACAACGATCACAGCCGAAACGTCCCCAAGAGCTGAGGGCGAAGGTCACTAGTGTCGCCCACCTTTCTCTCTCCCTGCTCGTTTTTGTTCGTGGCTAAGGGTGCTTGTGTTTGGTTGTGGCACACATGGTACTTGAGATGGCGAGGCGATCCTGGTGCCTCGGTTTTATAGCTAGCCTTTCGACTGTAACAATCTCCAGCTGGCAGATTCAAGTTTATTACGTCCACGATGCTCGCTGCAATTTGGTTCTATGCTCGGTGCGATGAAGAGAATGAAGGCTGAGGAACTAGGCCAACACGTCAGCTGCAGATGTATGCACGTGCGACAAAGGTGCTCGGCCAACATGGCACGCCTGTCAGGGAGATAGCTACCAAGCGCACGCGGTGTAAGTGGGCTTAGGCAGTAGCCCCCGCCAGTCAGCGACGCCAGAAAAGGAAAAGGGGAGGGAATAGGAGTGGGCCGGCTGTGTGGAAGGGGGATCGGGACGGCTGCGGATTAAGACCCAAGACACGGTAGCTTCTCCCTTTTCCTTTTTTCTATTTTGTTTCTTTTCTTTTATATTTTCCCTATATTTTCAAATTATGAATTCAGATTTGAATACGATTTGGATACCAATTTTTCAATTTAAATGCAGCACACAAAATCCAGCATTAGATGCATACTTACATATTTTGATTTATTAATTAATTTAAACGCTTAGACATAATAGGTCATATATGCTGATTAATAAAAAGAATAGAAAATCACATAGTATATAATTGTAAATGATGATCTCTCATTTCTCTACTATCCTATATAAATCTAATGAGGGCGTCCACCACATCTTCACTGTGCCCCCGCGCCCCCGCTCTCCACCATCAGCGCCCGCTCTCCGCCATTAGTGCCCCCCGGTCCCCTGCAGCCCCATCATCTTCCTCCCACCCCGGCAACTCCGTCCTAGCCGCACATCCCGCCATGCCGACCCACACCCCAAGCCCCTCCTACGCCCCTCCCCCAAAACCCTCGGCCCTCAATCCCCGACGGCGTGGCTTTGCGGCCGTCACGCCCCGCAATCCCTGGCGGCGGCTGATGCTCCCTCCTATCTTATGCTGCTGCCTGGTGGTGGTTGAGCTCGATGGCTAGTCACCGGTGCCCGTGGCGACGAGCTCGACAACCGGACTGCTTGCACCCTTCGCGTCGTGCGTCCAACACGGATCTAGGATCTGGCAACCTCTTCACCCCCTGCTTGTGCCCTACCACACTCCACATATTCGTCGAGGGCCCGTGCCGCCCTCCCCTCGTCGATAGCGCCCGGGGGTGTTTGTGCCTGCTTCGCGGCGGCGCTAGAAGCCGCGGGCGGTGCCCCGCCCGCTACGCGGCCCGAGAAGCTGCTTGTAGTCTTCTTCAAAGGGAAATTAAGTTAACCATTTCCTATAATTAATTTTGATGGTTGATGTTCAACACAAACACATGGACTAACTAGTTTGTCTAGAATTCATGTATCACAGGTGCATAAGGTTCAACATAAACCAAGAAAAAAATCAAGTTAGGGACACAATTTAATTGGAGCAAAAGAACTTGAGTGTGCTGAAGAATAGCGCACCAGACTGTCCGGTGTGCCACCGGACAGTGTCCGGTGCACCAGGGCGTACAACTCCAAACCAGCCACTCTCGGAAATTCTGGGGCGCGCTCCGCTATAATTCACCGGACTGTCCGGTGTGCCATCAGACTGTCCGGTGAGTCAGTGGAGCACCGGCTCTCTGGGACCAACGGTCGACTCTGACAGGATGAACAGTGCCACGACTAGAGATGGCAACGGGTACAAACTCGCTGGGTTTTGCCGTCCCAAACCCGTACCCGTGAAAAATATCTATGCCCATTAAAAACCCGTACCCATGACGGGTTTGAGATTTTGCCCAAACCTGTACCAATCGGGTTAACGGGTACCCATGGGTTACCCGCGGGTTTCATCTCCAATATACTTGTTCTTCTCATAATCAATAAGTATTGTAATGATTAATTATATCATGATCCAAAATCTATGTAATGAACAACGAGTTCATGATTTGGTATAAAAATTATTAGTAGAGAGAATAAAATACAAATAATAAGTGACCTTGCACTAAGTTATCCATCCACCACATATATAACGCTAGTAAAAACTATAATATCAAGCAAGCAACACTCTCGCCGACTACTGATACATTCACCAATTGATAAAAATTATGAAGTAAATAAGGAATAACAAGTTTGTTGTTCGTTTATAAAATAAAATGACAATATGCACTAGTTTTGGTCGGGTTTAAAAAACCCACGGGTTCACGGGTTTGGGTACTATAGGAACAAACACGTACCCATAAACCCACTGGGTACAGATTTATGCCCATTAACAAACCCATGGGTATGAAAATTGACCCAAACCTGTACCCTAATGGGGTAAAAACCCATCGGGTTTCGGGTTTCGGGTACCCATTGCCATCTCTAGCCACGACAGAGTCAGAGCTCAGAAGTCAGAGGGCACCGGACTGTCCGGTGCAGCTAGAAGACAAAAGCTCGAACGGTCGACCAGCTCCAAACCCTAACGGTTGGGCTGACGTGGCACGCACTGGACAGTGCACAGTGGTTGTCCGGTGGCGCACTGGACTGTCCGGTGCGCCCATCGCCAGCAGCCTTCCCAACGACTATGGAAGTGGTTGGCGGCTATAAATACCCCCCAACCACCTCATTCATATCCATCCAAGCATTCCAAACATCTCATTCAATACAATAGCAAAAGACTCCACTCTAAGACACATCAAATAGATTGAATCCTCTCTAAGCCTCCAAATCAACTCAATTCCATTAGGGACTTGAGAGAGGGTGTTTTGTGTTCTTTTGTTGCTCTTGTCGCTTGGATTGGCCTTTTTCTTTTCCTATTATTATTCTCAAGTGCTTTGTAAGCGAAGCAAGAGACACCAAGTGTGTGGTGGTCCTTGCGGGGTCTTAGTGACCCGTGAGATTAAGGAAGAAGGCTCATTCGGTCTAAGTGACCGTTTGAGAGAGGGAAAGGGTTGAAATAGACCCGGTCTTTGTGACCTCCTCAACGGGGACTAGGTTATTTGGAACCAAACCTCGGTAAAACAAATCATCATGTTCACTTGCCTTGATTCTTGTTTGATTTGTTTTCCCTCTCTAACGTTTCCTTGCTAGTGTGAATTTGAGTTGGCTCCCATACGTCATCCGCAATCCTTGAGCAACTCCTAGCAAGAGAGATATTCTTTTGGACTTGAATTTAATTCTAACGCTAACCCCCTACCTTAGTGTGTGTTTAAGTTTGTAAATTTCATGTTTCGCCTATTCACCCCCCTCTAGGCGACTTTCACTTCTCTCGTGGTGTCGGCGTGGATATCGCGCGGGGGCTAGCCAAGGGGTTCGAGGCCGTGGAGGCTGACTTGCTCGAGGAGTTCATTGGTGACTGATAGTCGCCTAGAGAGGGGGTGAATAGGGCGAAACTGAAATTTACAAATATAAACACAACTACAAGCCGGGTTAGCGTTAGAAATAAAGATGAGTCCGCGAGAGAGGGTGCAAAACAAATCACAAGCAAATAAGGAGTGTGACACAAGGATTTGTTTTACCGAGGTTCGGTTCTCGCAAACCTACTCCCCGTTGAGGTGGTCACAAAGACCGGGTCTCTTTCAACCCTTTCCCTCTCTCAAACGGTCCCTCCGACCGAGTGAGCTTCTCTTCTCAAATCAAAACCGGGAACAAAACTTCCCCGCAAGGGCCACCACACAATTGGTGCCTCTTGCTTTGATTACAATGGAGTTTTGATCACAAGAACAAGTGAGAAAGAAAAGAAGCAATCCAAGCGCAAGAGCTCAAAAGAACACGGCAAATCTCTCTCGCTAATCACTAAAGCCTTGTGTGGAATTGGAGAGGATTTAATCTCTTTGGTGTGTCTAGAATTGAATGCCTAGCTCTTGTAAGTGGTTGAGAAGTGGAAAACTTGGATGCAATGAATGGTGGGTGGTTGGGGTATTTATAGCCCCAACCACCAAACTAGCCGTTTGGTGGGCTGACTGTCGTATGGTGCACCGGACAGTCCGGTGTACATCGTACATGTCCGGTGCGCCAGCCACGTCACCAAAGCCGTTGGGTTCCGACCGTTGGAGCGCTGTCTTCTGGGCCCGCCTGGATGTCCGGTGGCGCACCGGACATGTACTGTAGAGTGTCCGGTGCGCCACAACGCGCGTGCCTGACTTATGCGCGCTCTGGCGCGCATTAATTGCTGTTGCAGGTGACCGTTGGCGCGAAGTAGTCGTTGTCCCGCAGTTACACCGGACATGTCCGGTGAATTATAGCGGAGCAGCCATTGCGAAATCCCGAGGCTGCCAAGTTTCAGAGCCGCGTCCTCTTGGAGCACCGGACACTGTCTGGTGTACACCGGACAGTCCGGTGAATTATAGCGCGCCGGCTCTGAAAATTTTCGAGGCTGAGGAGTTCAGCGCGAAGTCCCCTGGTGCACCGGACACTGTCCGGTGGCACACCGGACAGTCCGGTGCGCCAAACCAGGGAGCCTTCCGGGAAGCCTTTAGCTCTCTATTTTGAACCCAACATTGGTCTTTTTAATTGGCTTGTTGTGAACCTTTGGCACCTGTATAACTTATACACTAGAGCAAACTAGTTAGTCCAATTATTTGTGTTGGGCAATTCAACCACCAAAATTATTTAGGAACTAGGTGTAAGCCTAATTCCCTTTCAATCTCCCCCTTTTTGGTGATTGATGCCAACACAAACCAAAGCAAATATGAAAGTGCATAATTGAACTAGTTTGCATAATGTAAGTGCAAAGGTTGCTTGGAATTGAGCCAATATAAATACTTACAAGATATGCATGGATTGTTTCTTCATTTTTAACATTTTGGACCACTCTTGCACCACATGTTTTGTTTTTGCAAATTCTTTAGTAAATTCTTTTCAAAGTTCTTTTGTGAATAGTCAAAGGCAAATGAATAAGATTTTGCAAAGCATCTTCAAGATTTGAAATTTTCTCCCCCTGTTTCAAATGCTTTTCCTTTGACTAAACAAAACTCCCCCTAAATGAGATCCTCCTCTTAGTGTTCAAGAGGGTTTTGATATATCATTTTTGAAATACTACTTTCTCCCCCTTTTGAACACAATAAGATACCAATTTGAAATTTACCAATTGAAAATCTCCAATTTTTTTAAAATTAGGTTAAAATTAGGTGGTGGTGCGGTCCTTTTGCTTTGGGCTCATACTTTCTCCCCCTTTGGCATGAATCGCCAAAAACGGAATCATTAGAGCCCTTGAAGTACTTTCTTCCCCTTTGGTCATAAATAAATGAGTGAAGATTGTACCAAAGACGAAGTCCTTTTGCTTTGAACTCTCCCCAAAAAGATGGAGAGATGCGCGGGGCGACGACGAAGGATGAGTTACGGAGTGGAAGCCTTTGTCTTCGCCGAAGACTCCAATTCCCTTTCATTATACCTATGACTTGGTTTGAAATAGACTTGAAAACACATTAGTCATAGCACATGAAAGAGACATGATCAAAGGTATATAAATGAGCTATGTGTGCAAATTAACAAAAGAAGTTCCTAGAATCAAGAATATTTAGCTCATGCCTAAGTTTGTTAAAAGTTTGTTCATCAAGAGGCTTGGTAAAGATATCGGCTAATTGATCTTTAGTATTAATGTAAGAAATCTCGATATCTCCCTTTTGTTGGTGATCCCTCAAAAAGTGATACCGAATGGCTATGTGTTTAGTGCGGCTATGCTCAACGGGATTATCCGCCATCTTGATTGCACTCTCATTATCACATAGTAAAGGAACTTTGGTTAATTTGTAACCGTAGTCCCGCAGGGTTTGCCTCATCCAAAGCAATTGCGCGCAACAATGGCCTGCAGCAATGTACTCGGCTTCGGCGGTGGAAAGAGCTACGGAATTTTGCTTCTTTGAAGCCCAGGACACCAAGGATCTTCCCAAGAACTGGCAAGTCCCCGATGTGCTCTTTCTATTGATTTTACACCCCGCCCAATCGGCATCCGAATAACCAATCAAATCAAAAGTGGATCCCCTAGGATACCAAAGCCCAAACTTAGGAGTATAAACTAAATATCTCAAGATTCGTTTTACGGCCTTAAGGTGAGCTTCCTTAGGGTCGGCTTAGAATCTTGCACACATGCATACGGAAAGCATAATATCCGGTCGAGATGCACATAAATATAGCAAAGAACCTATCATTGACCGGTATACCTTTTGATCAACGGATTTACCTCCCTCGTCGAGGTCGAGATGCCCATTGGTTCCCATGGGTGTCTTGATGGGTTTGGCATCCTTCATCCCAAACTTGCTTAGAATATCTTGAGTGTACTTCGTTTGGCTTAGGAAGGTGCCCTATTGGAGTTGCTTTACTTGAAATCCTAAGAAATACTTCAACTCCCCCATCATAGACATCTCGAATTTTTGTGTCATGATCCTACTAAATTCTTCACATGTAGACTCGTTAGTAGACCCAAATATAATATCATCAACATAAATTTGGCATATGAACAAGTCATTTTCAAGAGTTTTAGTAAATAAAGTAGGATCGGCCTTTTCGACTTTAAATCCATTAGTGATAAGAAAATCCCTAAGGCATTCATACCATGCTCTTGGGGCTTGCTTGAGCCCATAAAGCGCCTTAGAGAGTTTATAAACATGGTTAGGGTACTCATTATCTTCAAAGCCGGGAGGTTGCTCAACATAGACCTCTTCCTTGATTGGTCCATTGAGGAAGGCACTTTTCACGTCCATTTGATAAAGCTTAAAGCCATGGTAAGTAGCATAGGCCAATAATATACGAATTGACTCGAGCCTAGCTACGGGTGCATAGGTTTCACCGAAATCCAAACCTTCGACTTGTGAATATCCCTTGGCCACAAGTCAAGCTTTGTTCCTTGTCACCACACCATGCTCATCTTGCTTGTTGCGGAAAACCCACTTGGTTCCTACAACATTTTGGTTAGGACGTGGAACTAAATGCCATACCTCATTCCTAGTGAAGTTGTTGAGCTCCTCTTGCATCGCCGCCACCCAATCCGAATCTTGGAGTGCTTCCTCTACCCTGTGTGCCTCAATAGAGGAAACAAAAGAGTAATGCTCACAAAAATGTGAAACACGAGATCTAGTAGTTACCCCCTTATGAATGTCGCCGAGGATGGTGTCGACGGGGTGATCTCGTTGGATTGCTTGGTGGACTCTTGGGTGTGGCGGCCTTTGTTCTTCATCTTCCTTGTTTTGATCATTTGCATCTCCCCTTGATCATTGCCGTCATCTTGAGGTGACTCATTTGCTTGATCTTCTATTTCATCAACTTGAGTTTCATCCTCATTTGGAGTCGGTGGAGATGCTTGCGTGGAGGAGGACGGTTGATCTTGTGCAATTGGAGGCTCTTCGGATTTCTTTGGACACACATCCCCAAGGGACATGTTCCTTAGCGCGATGCATGGAGCCTCTTCATTACCTATCTCATCAAGATCAACTTGCTCTACTTGAGAGCCGTTAGTCTCATCAAACACAACGTCACAAGAAACTTCAACTTGTCCAGTGGACTTGTTAAAGACTCTATATGCCCTTGTGTTTGAATCATATCCTAGTAAAAAGCCTTCTACAGTCTTAGGAGCAAATTTAGATTTTCTACCTCTTTTAACAAGAATAAAACATTTGCTACCAAAGACTCTAAAATATGAAATATTGGGCTTTTTACCAGTTAGGAGTTCATAAGATGTCTTCTTGAGGATTCGGTGTAGATATAACCGGTTGATGGCGTAGCAGGCGGTGTTGACCGCCTCGGCCCAAAACCGATCCGAAGTCTTGTACTCATCAAACATGGTCCTTGTCATGTCCAATAGAGTTCTATTCTTCCTCTCCACTACACCATTTTGTTGTGGCATGTAGGGAGAAGAGAACTCATGCTTGATGCCCTCCTCCTCAAGGAAGCCTTCGATTTGAGAGTTCTTGAACTCCGTCCCGTTGTCGCTTCTAATTTTCTTGATCCTTAAGTCGAACTCGTTTTGAGCTCGTCTCAAGAATCCCTTTAAGGTTTCTTGGGTTTGAGATTTTTCCTGCAAAAAGAACACCCAAGTGAAGCGAGAATAATCATCCACTATTACAAGACAATACTTACTCCCGCTGATGCTTATGTAAGCAATCAGGCCGAATAGATCCATGTGGAGTAGCTCAAGCGACCTGTCGGTCGTCATGATGTTCTTGTGTGGATGATGGGCTCCAACTTGCTTTCCTGCCTGACATGCGCTACAAACCCTGTCTTTCTCAAAATGAACATTGGTTAATCCTAAAATGTGCTCTCCCTTTAGAAGCTTATGAAGATTCTTCATCCCAACATGTGCTAGTCGGCGATGCCAGAGCCAGCCCATGTTAGTCTTAGCAATTAAGCATGTGTCGAGTTCAGCTCTATCAAAATCTACCAAGTATAGCTGACCCTCTAGCACACCCTTAAATGCTATTGAATCATCACTTCTTCTAAAGACAGTGACACCTACATCAGTAAAGAGACAGTTGTAGCCCATTTTACATAATTGAGATACGGAAAGCAAATTGTAATCTAATGAGTCAACAAGAAAAACATTGGAAATGGAATGGTCAGGGGATATAGCTATTTTACCCAAACCTTTGACCAAACCTTGATTTCCATCCCCGAATGTGATAGCTCGTTGGGAATCCTGGTTTTTCTCGTAGGAGGAGAACATCTTCTTCTCCCCTGTCATATGGTTTGTGCACCCGCTGTCGAGTATCCAACTTGAGCCCCCGGATGCATAATCCTACAAAACAAGTTTAGTTCTTGACTTTAGGTACCCAAACGGTTTTGGGTCCTTTGGCATTAGAAACAAGAACTTTGGGTACCCAAACACAAGTCTTGGAGCCCTTGTGTTTGCCCCCAACAAACTTTGCAACTACCTTGCCGGATTTGTTAGTAAGCACATATGATGCATCAAAAGTTTTGAATGAAATGTCATGATCATTTGATGCACCAGGAGTTTTCTTCTTAGGCAACTTAGCACGGGTTGGTTGCCTAGAACTAGATGTCTCACCCTTATACATAAAAGCATGGTTAGGACCAGAGTGAGACTTCCTAGAGTGAATCCTCCTAATTTTGCTCTCGGGATAATCGGCAGGGTACAAAATGTAACCCTCGTTATCCTGAGGCATGGGAGCCTTGCCCTTAACAAAATTAGACAATCTTTTAGGAGGGGCACTAAGTTTGACATTGTCTCCCCTTTGGAAGCCAATGCCATCCTTGATGCCAGAGCGTCTCCCATTATAAAGCATACTACGAGCAAATTTAATTTTTTCATTCTCTAAGTTATGCTCGGCAATTTTAGCATCTAATTTTGCTATATGATCATTTTGTTGTTTAATTAAAGTCATGTGATCATGAATAGCATTAATATCAACATCTCTACATCTAGCACAAATAGAAACATGCTCAACAATAGATGTAGAGGATTTGCAAGATTTTAACTCTATAACCTTAGCATGTAATATGTCATTTTCACTTCTAAGGTTAGAAATAGTAATATTGCAAGCATCAAAATCTTTAGCCTTAGCAAGCAATTTCTCATTTTCAACTTTAAGGCTAGCAAGAGAAATGTTCAATTCATCAATCCTAGCAAGTAAGACAACATTATCATCTCTAGGATTGGAAGTTGAAACATTGCAAACATGAGAATCAACCTTAGCAATTAATTTGGCATTTTCATTTCTAAGGTTGGCAATAGTGTCATGGCATGTGCTTAGCTCACTAGATAATTTCTCACATTTTTCTACCTCTAGAGCATAAGCATTCTTAACTTTAACATGTTTTTTATTTTCCTTGATTAGGAAGTCCTCTTGGGAATCCAAGAGATCATCCTTTTCATGGATGGCACTAATTAGCTCATTTAGTTTTTCTTTTTGTTCCATGTTAAGGTTGGCAAAAAGGGTACGCAAATTATCTTCCTCATCACTAGCACTATCATCACTAGAAGATTCATATTTAGTGGAGGATTTTGATTTAACCTTCTTCCTTTTGTCGTCCTTTGCCATGAGGCACTTGTGGCCGACGTTGGGGAAGAGGAGTCCCTTGGTGACGGCGATGTTGGCGGTGTCCTCGTCGTCGGAGGAGTCGGTGGAGCTCTCGTCGGAGTCCCACTCGCGACACACGTGGGCATCGCCGCCCCTCTTCTTGTGGTACCTCTTCTTTTCTATCCTCTTGCCTTCTTGTCGTTATCCCTGTCACTGTCACTTGATAATGGACATTTAGCAATAAAGTGACCGGGCTTACCACACTTGTAGCAAACCTTCTTGGAACGGGATTTGTAATCCTTTCCCTTCCGTTGCTTGAGGATTTGGCGAAAGCTTTTGATGATTAAAGCCATCTCTTCATTGTCGAGCTTTGAAGCGTCGATTGGTTGTCTACTTGGTGTAGACTCCTCCTTCTTCTCCTCTGTCGCCTTGAATGCCACCGGTTGTGCTTCGGATGTGGAGGGATCATCAAGCTCGTTGATCTTCTTTGAGCCCTTGATCATACATTCAAAGCTCACAAAATTCCCGATAACTTCCTCGGGGGTCATTAGTGTATATCTTGGGTTGCCACGAATTAATTGAACTTGAGTGGGGTTAAGGAAAATAAGAGATCTTAGAATAACCTTAACCACTTCGTGGTCATCCCACTTTTTGCTCCCGAGGTTGCGCACTTGGTTCACCAAGGTTTTGAGCCGGTTGTACATATCTTGTGGCTCCTCCCCTTGGCGAAGACGGAAGCGACCGAGCTCCCCCTCGATCGTTTCCCGCTTGGTGATCTTGGTGAGTTCATCACCCTTGTGCGCGGTCTTGAGTAGATCCCAAATCTCCTTCACATTCTTCAACCCTTGCACCTTGTTATATTCCTCTCTACTTAGAGAGGCGAGGAGTATGGTTGTGGCTTGGGAGTTGAAGTGCTCGATTTGGGCCACCTCATCCTCATCATAGTCTTCATCCCCTACGGATGGTACTTGTGCACCAAACTCAACAACATCCCATATACTTTTGTGGAGTGAGGTTAGATGAAATCGCATTAAATCACTCCACCTAGCGTAATCTTCACCATCAAATGTTGGTGGTTTGCCTAATGGGACGGAAAGTAAAGGTGTATGTTTAGAAACGCGAGGGTAGCGTAGGGGAATCTTACTATACTTCTTGTGCTCTTGGCGCTTAGAAGTGACGGATGCCGCGTCGGAGCCGGAGGTGGATGTTGATGAAGAATCGGTCTCGTAGTAGACCACTTTCCTCATCCTGTTTTTCTTGTCCCCACTCCGATGCGGCTTGTGGGAGGAGGATTTCTCCTTCTTCTCTTTGTGTGAAGAAGATTTCTTCTCCTTCCCTTTGTTGCGGGACTCTTCCGATGAAGTCTTCCTGTGGCTTGTAGTGGGCTTTTCGCCGGTCTCCATCTCCTTCTTGGCGTGATCTCCCGACATCACTTCGAGCGGTTAGGCTCTAATGAAGCACCGGGCTCTGATACCAATTGATAGTCGCCTAGAGGGGGGTGAATAGGGCGAAACTGAAATTTACAAATATAAACACAACTACAAGCCGGGTTAGCGTTAGAAATAAAGATGAGTCCGCGAGAGAGGGTGCAAAACAAATCTCAAGCAAATAAGGAGTGTGACACAAGGATTTGTTTTACCGAGGTTCGGTTCTCGCAAACCTACTCCCCGTTGAGGTGGTCACAAAGACCGGGTCTCTTTCAACCCTTTCCCTCTCTCAAACGGTCCCTCCGACCGAGTGAGCTTCTCTTCTCAAATCAAAACCGGGAACAAAACTTCCCCGCAAGGGCCACCACACAATTGGTGCCTCTTGCCTTGATTACAATGGAGTTTTGATCACAAGAACAAGTGAGAAAGAAAAGAAGCAATCCAAGCGCAAGAGCTCAAAAGAACACGGCAAATCTCTCTCGCTAATCACTAAAGCCTTGTGTGGAATTGGAGAGGATTTGATCTCTTTGGTGTGTCTAGAATTGAATGCCTAGCTCTTGTAAGTGGTTGAGAAGTGGAAAACTTGGATGCAATGAATGGTGGGTGGTTGGGGGTATTTATAGCCCCAACCACCAAACTAGCCGTTTGGTGGGCTGACTGTCGTATGGTGCACCGGACAGTCCGGTGTACACCGGACAGTCCGGTGTACACCGGACATGTCCGGTGCGCCAGCCACGTCACCAAAGTCGTTGGGTTCCGACCGTTGGAGCGCTGTCTTCTGGGCCCGCCTGGATGTCCGGTGGCGCACCGGACATGTACTGTAGAGTGTCCGGTGCGCCACAACGCGCGTGCCTGACTTATGCGCGCTCTGGCGCGCATTAATTGCTGTTGCAGGTGACCGTTGGCGCGAAGTAGTCGTTGCCCCGCAGTTACACCGGACAGTCCGGTGTACACCGGACATGTCCGGTGAATTATAGCGGAGCAGCCATTGCGAAATCCCGAGGCTGCCAAGTTCCAGAGCCGCGTCCTCTTGGAGCACCGGACACTGTCCGGTGTACACCGGACAGTCCGGTGAATTATAGCGCGCCGGCTCTGAAAATTCCCGAGGCTGAGGAGTTCAGCGCGAAGTCCCCTGGTGCACCGGACACTGTCCGGTGGCACACCGGACAGTCCGGTGCGCCAAACCAGGGAGCCTTCCGGGAAGCCTTTAGCTCTCTATTTTGAACCCAACATTGGTCTTTTTAATTGGCTTGTTGTGAACCTTTGGCACCTGTATAACTTATACACTAGAGCAAACTAGTTAGTCCAATTATTTGTGTTGGGCAATTCAACCACCAAAATTATTTAGGAACTAGGTGTAAGCCTAATTCCCTTTCAGTGACTCCGACGAGGAGAATGAGCACGGGTGGTTGTCATCAGCTTGGACTCAAGTGAGGAGCTCAGGAATTTCACGACATTCGAGATTGATGTCGTGGAGGGTGCTAGCGAGGTTTTGCTTCGATCAGACGTCGCGGTGGACGAGGTAAGTGATGATGAGGAAGAGCTTTTGGGTTTCTAGGGATCCTTTGCTGTCTTTATGGAGAAGATGTGGAAGGAATCGAGGGAGCTGGTGAATCTGGACACCACGACACTGGTTGCTATAGTGTCAGGGATCAGCAATGGCGGGGTAGGGAAGCTGATGGCTGCACCTGAGGCAGAGACCAGAGCAAGGTTCAAGTGCAACTACAAGTTCATCATTGATCAGGTCGCTTAGAAATGTTTGCTTTACAGTCTAGGAGCATGTCTTTCATCACCCAGCTCTAAATTTTGTTGATCACTTGTTTACCGCAATCAGCTAATCAAGTACACAGATTTCATTTTGTTTCGTTGTAATTTCTGTAAGGACGCCCACATCAAACACTTAACTGAATATTCAGAAAATTTGTTTCTGCAAAGAGTGAATCTCTAATTCTCTATTAGAGAATTGTATTCTTTGTAGTTAGTACTTACACAAGAATACCATGTAGTAGATCTCGTCTTAAATTATTCCATGCTTTCTTTGTAGGCACAATACGAACTGCAGTTTCCAATACTCATAGAGTTACTGAAAGCAGTGGAGCGAGGGGAAGCAATGTATCATATGTGAAACTGTCAACTTGGAGTTCAAAGAAATTGTTTCTATGTACGGTGGGCCTGAGGAGAACACCAGAGTAAGACATTTGTTGAAACAACTTACATAACTTATGTTACATAGCTAATTTGATTTCTCAAGGCCCGTGAGTTGGTGTATTTATAATAATATTATATATTTATATCGTTAATATAATATTAGTGGTACAATAATATTTTATCACACTGTTTTTTTATATCATAGTGATGTTTGTCGTTCCGTATTTATGTTTTATACTAACTTTTAGCTCTTGTGACAACGCACGGGCACATACCTAGTTATGATCAGAATTTGGGTAAACGTCATAAAATTTAATACGCTTCGGACGTCTCCAGAGTCATAAGGACCTTAGACATTTCAAGAACCATGAGCGTCCTCAGACATTTTTAATATATGTCTAACATTATAATAAAATAAAATAATGTATGAGGTCATATGTCTATTAAATCTAACAACCACTATATTAAGTCTCTTATTAATTACTCGTGTTGCATGTGTAGATTCGTTTTTTTGTGACATGGATTTGTATGTTTTGGAATTCTCGACATAAGAAACCAATAAATTAGTCCCATATCTTGCCTTCGAACAAACTAGCTAGAGAGGGGTCGAGTCGTGGAGGGTACGTGGTCTAGAAAAGCCTTTGAGCAGCAAAAACTCCAATCGACGACGAATATCTTGTATTTCACCTTAAACTAGTTAGTTGTCCGTGCATCGCTACGGTTTCAATATATATTGTTTCTATAAATTATGGTTCAAATCCCGGGAGCTGCGAAGTGCATATGAAGCATAATCAGACACCAGCTAATGCTGAAATATAAAAGCACTACGTGTCTATGCGTGTACGCCAACGGAATACACAAACCTGAATAAGTTTTTCTACTTGTGTTTATTACTCTAGATGGCAAAAGGGCCTTTAGCCGAGTTGATTAGGAGACCTGAGTAACAATCATTAGGTCTTGAGTTCGAATTCTAGTGGGAGCGAATTTTAGGGTGAGGTTAAAAAATGTCACTCACTGGTTACTATGGTCGTGTGCAACGAGATTGGCTGACCTATAGGGCATGGATCCTCGTTAGAGATGGCAATGAGTACCCAAATATCCGACGGGTTTTACCCGATATAAAGGCGAGTATGGAGTGATTTCTGTACTCAGGGTATGTTAATGGGCAAGAACCTCTACCCGTTGGGTAGACGGGTACAGGTTGGTACTATCCATACCCGTTATCCATGGATAAAATATACCTGTCTACCTATCTTAGCTAAAATAAAACCCTTCTCTAGGTATCATTTGTCTAGCTACTAAGCTATGTAATCATATGATTTGTTATGTATGATGTTAAACTTGTTTTTGTATGTTTATTTAATATTTTAAGTGATTAGTATATTGAATTTAAGACTTTCCTAGCGGGTATGGATTACCCGACGAGCAAAATTAACTGCGCGGGTACGAGTATGGGTAAGATTTTATACCCACGAGCATATATGGGTAACTCGATTGTTAGAATTTTTATAGATACGGATATGGAATGGTACTACCCGACGGATATGTACTCGTTGCCATCCCTAATCCTCGTAGCACGGGTAAGATCTAGCCTATAAGGGACGGACCCTCAAGTTGTACGGGAAACCAGCTTTCGTGACTTTTTCCAGTCGAGACTACGTTTGAAATTCTTCTTGATATAATACCATGGGGACGTTTTTTTTCTCCACCGGCCGAATTTATGAATCTAGATGAAGTGCTCGATGTTATTCTATTTCTCTGATCCATGACTGCAAGATAAAATCACATCCGGTGGTTTCCTGCAGATAGTAATTTTGTCTCATGTAAAACAATCCTGACCTCTGATCATTTAAAAAAAAAGTGTGCATGTGCTATGTTCACTTACATTCAGAGAGAACGTCTAGCTGCTTGCAACAATGGAGCAACCGAAGTTCAGTACGTACACTTGGGCACTCACCGTGCTACGACGGATGTTGCATGTTCATACACTTGTGCTATATGGTTGCTATATGGTGCATGCGCGTGAGAATAGTCGTCGTGGTTAGGGTTGGAAGAAAAGCTCGAAGCTCACGAGACGATTCAAGCTCGGGGTGGCTCACGAGTCTCAAGTAAGCCGAGCCTCATTTTCGAGCTCGCTGATCCACCCACCGAACCAAATCAGCTCGTTCTGGCTCGCGACCTCAACTCCTTCCAGCCCTAACACAGTAACGACGAGATGGCAACTAAAACCTCCGGCTCGTTTCCAATCCTAGTCGTGGTGAGGACGAGATGGCAACTAAAACCTCTGGTTCTATACCAACGTGCATCGCCTCGCTTGCTGTCGTCAAATGCCGACGTGGCAACGCGTGCATTCTAGGACGATGGACGCACCGCCGGCCTGCGCATCCGTCGACCTGAGCTGTGACTACCGCTTGGCCTACGCTTGAGTGGATATTATTTTGTTCCCGTTACAAATCACATCACGAGCATGATCCTGCTAGATATAAAGCAATACTACAAAACACAACTGCGACGAACAGATCTAGTCAATCAGCATATGTATAATGCTAAAGGTTCGACGAATACACATACAGACGGTCGAAGAAACGACCAACCCGTCAAGCATAAAGTTACGACCACGGAAGCAACCTACAGCCAACTCTCACTCGGTTAAGATTCTCCGGCGAGCAGGGTTCCGATCTAGGAGCACCAACAGTCGATAGGAGTTAAGATTCCTTTTGTGATGTGTTGCTTCAAGAAGTTTTTGCCGGCTCATCGCTAATTGGCAGATCATCTTCGTCATGGTAGATGTTCTCAGCCATCTGCCATATCTGGAGGATGTTGTCCTCAGCGACGCTAGCAACCACCCAGTCCTCGCAGGGGTTCCAGGAGAAATCAGAGATCTTGCTGGTATGGCCTCCATGGATGAACATGAGCTCTGGAGGACCATCTTCAGCATCCTCTGGTGTTTGTTCTTGGTCGATCCTGTGATATAGCAAAGCAAATAACAAAAATCAATCCCAACCGTATCGTGTTATCTGTACTTCAGCAATAATGTAGGGAGCACGGACAGCACAGAAAAAAATCGCAAAAAACACCACTTTGGCCGTCGTACGAACTATTAACATCCAGAAGATACAGCGCACCAGTGGAAAAGAAAACTATGCTCAGTTTGTATGTCGATATTGGAGGACATGGAATTGAATTGGGTTCACTGAATTGGAGTTTAAAATTGTGCGGTCCAATTCCACACAATTTAAAGGGGAGAGCGTGCAATTCAAATGGGAGACGCTCTGTATTGAGAGAGGGAGTTTCTAGTTATAGTCCCATTCCAGGAATTTGGGTCTCTGATTCCAAATCACAATTTTATGTGCAACCAAACAACAGAATTCAGTAAAGCTGATTCCAATTCCCAATTCTATGCTCCAATATCAACATCCAAACAGGATATAAGGGTAACAAAATGAGGATATCGTGAATGTTTGTATTGCTTACCTGCTTAGATCCCAGACCATGAGCCTTCTGCCCAGACAACAGGATGCAAGTACAGTTTCATTCTTTGGACTCCATCCAACTTGAAAAACTTCCTCTCTGATTACACCAAGGTATTGAAACATTAATGTCAAACTAGAAATATAACATCCATAGAAACATTCAATACTTCAGAAAGTTCCTTAGGCAGTAAAAACAAACAGTAGCTATGAACAGAAGAAAAACAGTGGAAACATACTTGTGACAGTCAAAGGTGTGCAGAGAAGTATCAATCTTCCTAAGATCAAATAATTTGACAGTCTTGTCAGTAGAACCAGTTGCAACAACCCATTCATTGAACGGGTTAAAAGCCAGGCAGTTCACCTATAAATAAAGAAGCAAACATCAATAAACAAGATTCTTGTCATTGAACTCTCAGGAATCATGAGCTTAGAGCAAGGTTCAATAAAATCCCACCCACTGGCTTTCCGATGCAATGATGGGTTCCAATCTTACTACACGAAAATTTAGAACATCTTCATTTTCAACACCAAATTGTTTTCATGTACCTCTAGTTTGTACACCCAAAGAAATCAGGGCAAAGGTTTCCTATGCCCTGATTCATACAGCCATAGTAGAAGCATATAGTTCCCAAATAATGCTGCTTATACAAACCTAATTTTTTTAGCACTCAATGCAATCCACCAATATGACATCAGATCCGGAGAACCAAAGGAAAGATGTGGAAACATGTGCTCTATTTAATAAAAAAAATAAGGTGTGTATGGAACAAAATGATAGAATGTATGATGAATAAAATGTTCCTAGCTTCATCGATCTGGAAAAAACTAGTGCTCGTCGCATACAGTACTTTTCCTTCATTTAATGACAATAGGATCCTCACTTCATGTGTGAGAATCAACAAAAGAAATCTTAAAAAATTGTAACCAAGAAAATAAAATGTATTTTTGAGTAGCAAATAATATCAATATTTCTAATGGTGATTAAAAGCTCACAACAGTTTACCTCACCCTGGTGCGCCACCACTGACTGAACAGGTTTAGTAGGGGCGGGAGACCGCAGGTCCCAAATCAAAAGATGATAATCGTCACCAACTGACCCAAATAAGTACTCATGCCTCAAGTGCCAAGCAACATCTTCAACGACACCATCATGATGCTTGCCAAAAATAAAATCGAAGTATTATTAAATAGCATTAGTATTTCTATGAGGCTTGCATCACTGTGGATAAGAAAACAACAAATGAGAAATTGAAATCCTTAGATTGCAAAATAGAGCGCTTCCCGGTTCAGTGGCAGATACAGATGGTTTTTCTACTGGTACACGTAAGAGAAAGAAAATATAGTTTTCCAATCTGCTATTTAGCAAGAACACATACTGTCATAGTTATTTTTCAACAAAAAGTCAAATCAGCATAAAAGAGAAACTGTATTAGTTCCATTGATTTGTCTTATTAATCCAAGTATGACTATTAAAAAACTTGACCTACGGGGGGGTAAGACGGCACCCCGGGCATTATGGTCCTGTTTGTTTACCCTCTAGATTATATAATCTGGCTTAAATAAGTTAAGAAGCAAACAAATAACATAGATTATTATGTGGATTATATAATATAGATATCTAGATTATGATAATTCATAAGCAGATAATTATGTGCTTATATAAGGCGTAACCCTCTTAGCGACGCGCCATATCGGAACCCGGGTATGGTGTTAAATGAGCAAGGGCCGGGTCGTCACCCCTCAAGTGACGCGCTGTCTCTTGATCTGGAGCCGGTGATAAGTGAGCAAGGATCGGGTCGTCGCATCCTTAGTGGCGCGCTACATCGGCGCCCGGGTGTAGTGAAAAATGAGCAAGGGTCTTTGCATCTTCCTCGGCGGGTGCGAAGGGTAAGGAAGCTAGTCGAGCCAACTAGGGTCCGTGTAGGCAGTTGGAACGTAGGTTCCTTAACAGGTAAGTTACGAGAAATAGTTGACGTTGCGGTGAGGAGACGGGTAAATATTTTATGTGTTCAAGAGACCAAGTGGAAGGGACAGAAGGCGAAGGAAGTGGAAGGTACAGGTTTCAAGTTGTGGTACACGGGGACTGCAACAAACAAGAATGGAGTAGGCGTCTTGATCGACAAGAGCCTCAAAGATGGGGTAGTAGATGTTAAGAGGGTAGGAGATAGAATCATCCTAGTCAAGCTGGTCATTGGAGACTTGGTGCTCAATGTTATCAGCGCGTATGCTCCTCAAGTAGGCCTTAATGAGAACTCAAAGAGAGAGTTCTGGGAAGGCCTGGAGGACATGGTTAGTAGTGTGCCAGTTGGCGAGAAGCTCTTCATAGGAGGAGATCTCAATGGCCATGTGGGTACATCTAGCACCAGTTTCGAGGGTGTACATGGAGGCTTCGGCTTTGGGACTAGGAATCAAGAAGGAGAGGAAATCCTGAACTTTGCCCTAGCCTATGACATGTTTATAGCAAACACTTTCTTTAAGAAGAGGCAATCCCACCTGGTGACCTTCAGTAGTGGCCAACACACTAGCCAGATTGATTTCGTCCTCTTGAGAAAAGAGGACAGGCATGCCTGCTTAGATTGCAAGGTTATACCTGGAGAGTGTGTGGTAACCCAACATAAGCTTGTCGTTGCTGACTTCCGTTTTAAGATTCGTTTACAACGAAATAAGCATAACAAGGTCACTAGAACAAAGTGGTGGAAGCTTAAAGGGGATGTGGCCCAAACTTTCAAGAAGAGAGTTATCGAGGAGGGCCCTTGGGCAGGAGAGGAAGACGCAAATATCATGTGGAGGAAGATGGCGACATGCATCCGAAAGATAGCTTCAGAAGAGTTTGGGTTGAGTCAAGGGAACAGAAGGGAAGTTAAAGACACTTGGTGGTGGAACGAAGATGTCCAAAAGGCTATCAAGGAGAAGAAAGATTGCTACAAACGCTTACATCATGACAAGTGTGCAGAAAACATAGAGAAGTACAGGATAGCGAAGAAGTCTGCAAAGCGAGCGGTTAGTAGAGCCCGGGGTCAAGCCTATGACGACCTTTATCAACGGCTGGACACAAAGCAGGGAGAAAAGGATATCTATAGGATGGCCAAGATTCGTGAAAGGAAGACAAGGGATGTCAACCAAGTCAAATGCATCAAGGATGAAGCAAACCAACTATTAGTGAAGAGTGAAGAGATCAAGAACAGATGGAAGGAGTACTTCAACAAATTGTTCAATGGAGGGAATGAGAGTGCTACAATAGAATTGGACGAACCATTCGATGACAACAACAGGGGTTTTGTACGAAGGATACAAGAATATGAAGTTAAGGAGGCGCTAAAAAGGATGAAGGTAGGAAAGGCGATGGGCCCTGATGGTATCCCTATCGAGGTATGGAGATGTCTTGGAGACATAGCGATAGTATGGCTGACTAAGCTTTTCAACACCATCTTTCGGGCAAACAGAATGCCCGACGAGTGGCGGCGGAGTACATTAGTACCAATCTTCAAGAACAAAGGAGATGTTCAAAGTTGTACTAATTACCGTGGAATTAAGCTCATGAGCCATACAATGAAGCTATGGGAGAGAGTCATTGAACACCGCCTGCGAAAGATGACGAGCGTGACCCAAAATCAGTTTGGTTTCATGCCCGGGAGATCAACTATGGAGGCCATTTTCTTACTAAGACAACTTATGGAGAGATTCAGAGAACAAAAGAAAGACCTGCATATGGTCTTCATAGACTTGGAGAAGGCTTATGACAAAGTACCTAGGAGTGTAATGTGGTGGGCCTTGGAAAGACACAAAGTAGCAACAAAGTACATTAATCTTATTAAAGATATGTACACTAATGTTGTGACAAGTGTCCGAACAAGTGATGGAGACACCGATGACTTTCCAATTAACATAGGACTACATCAAGGGTCGGCTTTGAGCCCTTATCTTTTCGCTTTGGTGATAGATGAGGTCACAAGGGACATACAAGGAGTTTTACCGTGGTGTATGCTTTTTGCCGATGATGTGGTACTTATTGAGGAGAGTAGGAGTGGTGTTTCTCAAAAGTTGGAATTGTGGAGGCAGACGCTGGAAGCAAAAGGTTTTAGGCTTAGTAGGTCTAAAACAGAGTATATGAAGTGTGATTTCAGTGCCATGGGGTATGAGGATGGCGATGTTAGTCTTGATGGGCAAGTGGTACCCAAGAAAGACACTTTTCGTTACTTAGGATCAATGCTTCAAAAGGAGGGAGACATCGATGAGGATGTCAGTCATAGAATTAAAGCCGGATGGTTGAAGTGGCGACAAGCTGCGGGTGTCTTATGCGACCACCGGGTGCCACGCAAACTAAAAGGCAAATTCTACAGGACAGCAATCCGACCGGCTATGTTGTATGGAGCAGAATGTTGGCCCACTAAAAGACGACATGTCCAACAACTAAGTGTGGCAGAGATGCGTATGTTGCGCTGGATATGTGGCCACACAAGGAGAGATCGAGTCCGGAATGATGATATACGAGAGAGAGTAGGAGTGGCGCCAATTGAGGAGAAGCTTATGCAACATCGCTTGAGATGGTTTGGACATATCCAACGAAGACCTGAAGAGGCACCAGTGCATATCGGAATAATTAGGCGTCCCGAAAATGTGAAGAGAGGTAGAGGTCGACCAACTTTGACGTGGACAGAGGCTGTGAAGAGAGACCTGAAGGAGTGGAATATTGACAAAGAGCTCGCCGCAGATAGGAAGGGGTGGAAGTGTGCAATTCACGTGCCAGAACCCTGATTGATAGTTTCGCTTTTCCTCCTTAATCGTTTGACCTTTTCTTGTGTCCATTTTAGATCTTGCTGGTCCTTGTGGGTTTTATCTCTTTTATGTGTTTCCCCGTTTCGTTGTTTTCGGTTCTCCTTTGCCTTTGTTTCCCTTTTCTGTTCTTTGGGGGTTGAGCTCTGAGGTTTTCATACGGGGTTTCATCTCTAGCCTACCCCAACGTGCTTGGGACAAAAAGGCTTTGTTGTTGTTGTTGTTGTTGTTGTTGTTGTTGTTTATATAATCCATAAGCTGGATCATATAATCTTGGAAGGAAACAAACATGGCCTATATCAAGAAGGAAACCTTCACACTCACGCAGGTCAAGAAAACCCCCGAACCCATGTGCCACCCATACACAGCGCCACCGTAGCCCATGTAAGAAACGACCGTGACCCGGACCGGGCCTTAGCGTTGTGCGTTGGCATGGGGCAGACGAGTGGATTTTTTTACCACAGCCTGAGATTCGCTCCCACGGGAAGTCTCTGAGGAGTGCTACTCAGACCACCTAACCAACTCAGCTAGAGGCCCTTTCGCAAGTATGACTATTATGCACCTTCAAAGAGATGGTACAGAATTCTGAAGTAGCAATTAGAATGTTAGAGAATGAAGAATGCTTCAAACAATGTTCTACATGAAGCTCCAACCATTAACACACGGAGAACCAGGCACATGAGCCATACCTTAAAAATCTGCAAGGCGTCAAGACTTTTGTTTCTACTATTTGCTTTAATGTCCCACAAGCAAATTTGAGCATCGTCAGACCCACTTAACAAATGTCCCTCTTTAAAAATACTCCATGATAAGCCATATCCTTCAGAATTATGTCCCTTCAGCCGTAAATCAGGGTTGCATGCACCATCTAGTGGAGGCTTAGATGGGTGCTTGCTATAGTCAAAAACATATACTTCTGCGCTAACTGTCTTAGTAGCAATTATAAATGAATTTTGGGGCATATAGCGAGCTCGATTGACCTCTCCATCATGATTTATCTGCTGAACAATTTGCACCTACAAAAAGGAAGGGAACACATGTTCTAAAAATTGTCTTCAAACAGAAAGTAGGAACCCATACACATTGAAGACCTCAGCAAGGCAGTAACAAAAATGGGTAAGCAAATGCTCAACTGTATATGTTTGTTCTAAGAATTACAGGGTAAATGAAAGAATAGAACATTCTCATATCCAAGAAATTCATTAGATTGGAATGGCAACAAAATCAAGAGAACATTTCATACCCGGTACTTAATTAGATTGATATGGCAACAAAATCAAGGGATTCGTGAAACATAAAAAAATTTAAACATGAGTATACAACAGGACGATGAAACAATCAAATACGTAAACTGGTAGCACATGCTAGGAACCTACAATCATCCACTTCCTGCTTCACATGAAAGAAAAGTAACCACTTTGAGAAATCAGAGACAAATATATTATAAAAGTGTATTCGGAAACGGAAAAATGGAGCATAAGCAAATGTTATTAATCCTCCAATATTATGAAATAAATCGAAATATTCAAATCCTAACAAAGATCTTAACACGTTCAACGAACCAAAGAGGGGGGAAACAGCATTTCCATACCCCCATAAGAAAATCGGCCACGACAACAACAAACATTGGCCCTGTTTGTTTTAGCTTTTTTCAGCTTCTGGCCACCGGAAGCTGTTGTGGACTGCCAAACGCCTAGCTTTTCAGCCAACTTCTATGAGAATCGTTTTGGTGAAAATCGTCCAAAACCAACATGAACACAGAATCAACAGAGTCATCGTGATAGTAGAAATTCGTCACTTTCTAGATCCTAAACCCTCTGGACCCCATCATCTTCCTCCGTATGTAATCCACACGATACTTAGATTCTCCCCACAACACAACAATAAAAAAGGCCAAACCCAGTGCCGGAGGCTCCCACGAGTGGGGTCTAGGAAAAGGATAGATCAGGCAAGCCTTCCCCATGAAAAGGTGAGACTGCTTCAAACCCACGGACCTGGTAATTCAATGAGACAGCTCTCACCACTATACTAGGTCTGCCCTTCATGCACAACACAACAATAAAATGCAAAAAAAAGAGGATAAAATGAGCAGGTCTGAGGCTCAAGACTTCATCTTGAACATGTAAGAAAAAAAATCATGGCTTCAAAAAGGGAGCAAGAACCTAGGCTTCTGCATTGACACAAAAACACAGCTATCTAGAAGGCTAAAGATTAATTTGCACAGAAAAAAATTCCTAAAGCTGAGCTTTCCGCAAGGAAGGAAGATGGAGATTGCCTGTCCCTGCAACCACTGAATTGTTCTCAAGAAAGAAGAGGAACGACATGATCCTTAACAAGAAATGCAACCACTGAATTGTCAAATTAAGACGATAAATCAACTAAAGCCACATTCAGTACATTTGTAGGGCATAGTTCAGCACATTTGTAGTAACAAGGAAAAATAAATATTAAGCAAGTAGTACATATGATAAAATGTCAGTCGTTGCATGAATCCACAATAGCACCAGCTTCACATGTAACAACAAAAGATCTTTTAACCATTAAACAGAATGGTCCACTCCACCTGTACAACTAACACTAATCAACAACCCAGATGATTATCTACAAAGCAAACTATAGAAAGTTCCCCGACACATGAACTCTACCCTCGAAAACAACATGCCCAGATAAATGAACCCAACTGCAACGACTCCTAGGTCCTATCAAGCAGCGCGGTTGCAAGAAATAAGTTATAACTAATTGTGTGCTGTAGCAAGATTCCTTAGCTCAAGCCTAAGGGATCAATTACGGAGCAAATCAACACAAATCCCTCATGTTTTGTCATTTAAATTTGAAGGTGCCTGCCCCCGCATAGGAGCGAACACGCGGATCAAGAATGAACTAAATTCCACCAAGGCGCGGCACCAGGACATCACTCAATAGTATCAGTTCACGCCAGAGAGATCGAGTAAAACGCGGAGAAGAGTTTGTGGGAGGGGTGGGAGCGGAAATTCCACCTTGCCGGAGGCGGCGCCAAACCCACCGATGTCGGCGTGGTCATCGTCGTAGTGGCGGGCGTCGGCCTCGGCGTCGTCGAGGGGCAGCTGGACCTGCGCGAGCATGAGGTAGTTGGGCTCGTTGTCAGAGGTGTGCGTGCCAAGGATCATCTTCTGGACGGAGTGGTCCTTCCCCGGCGGCTCGGTGCGGTCGGGGAGCCACTGCACGGTAAGGGAGGGCCATTCGAGCGCGTGGGTGATGACGAGGTCGTAGAGGAAGGGTGTGTTCTTCTTCCAGATCTTGTACTCCTCGTTGATGAGGCGCTCCTCCACCTCGGCGCGGAACTCCTCTTCGTCCGCCGCCCCGCCGCCTGCCTTCGGCATCGTCGGTCCGCCGGGAGCGGGCTAGGGCTAGGGTTAGGGTTTGAGAGCGGAGGGGGTTTGAGTTGGTGAGCGGGGGACGAAATGGCGGGACCGCGGGAGGAGGAGCAGGAGGGTGGGAGAGAAATTGGGCGAAGTGAAGAGTGGGAAAGAGCGGCTGAAGTAAAGAAAGAACATGTTCGATCTAGGGGTGTTTAGTTTTAGGGACTAATTTTTAGTTACTCAATATTATTTTATTTTATTTTTAAATTACTAATTATGATAACTAAATTCTATTCTAGTTTTCATATTTGATCATTTATAAACTAAATAAAATAAAATAGAGGATCTAAAATTAGTCTCCAAAAATCAAACATGTTCTTAGATCGTCTGTGATCGTGCCTTAAATGAGTGTCGTTTTTTAAAATGGCAACGTGTCAGGTGCAAACTAACTAACAAAAGTTACAAGAATCACAAAAAATTATGGATGTACTTCCATTGCCCACTCTAACACTATATAAAATTTCAAATTTAAATTCATCATATGTTATAAGATACAAAAAAAGATAAAATTCTATGATATAAAAATGTGAAAACTATCTCAGAATTTGTATTTTAAAATACATGATGAATTTGAAATTTTACATAGTGGTAGAGTAGGCAATTAAGTTATCTGTAGTTTTCTTAGAATTTTTTGTGACTTTTGTTAGTTTGTTTGCACGAAAACTTGGTTTGCACGTGATACATTGCCTTTTAAAATATAAAGATTAACACATAAAAATATAGGACACACCATGAAGTGACCTAAATATACCACACCCTAAACTAGTGCTCTATCCTTGTTTTTACATTATTCTCATCATTTTCTTTCCTAATAATATATTTTACTTCCTAAAATACATGATTTTTTACTTAATTGTTGGAGCGCAATTTGTTTTTAGTGACCTAAACACTTTGAATGATGTAAATGATGTAGTATTTTAATTTTTTGCATTATTTGAGTCACCTTGTTACAAATGCTCTTAAGGCTCTATTTGTTTGAGCTTCTAGATAGCTATTTCTTAGAGTAAAAGTCATAAGCTAAAACAAACCGCTAGCTTTTTATTTAATTTTCGAAAATCCATAACCTTAAAAAGTTGATTTTATAGGCTTGATTTTACCGTCTTTATGTATCTTTCTAAGTAGAAAGCTAATAACATTAGCGAAACATGCCTAGATTAATCTTAAAGAATCTAGATAAAAACAAACAGGTAGATTACAAGGCCATATCTGCACCGCCTTGAGATTGCCAGGGACAATGGAGTGCTCTCACCCGGGGAGGAATGGCTTAGAAAAAAATTGAAATTGCATTGCCTCGGATTGGCATCATTAGAGCGCACTATTGCGAGGCTCCGCTCTGGCATTTTGTATCTACAAGAGGGTGATGCAAATACTTCTTTCTTTCATCAGCAAGCCCGCTACCGCAAGAAAAAGAACTTTATTGCAAAATTTCAGGTTGAGGAACATATTGTCACCTCACAAGAAGAAAAACAGCAAGCAGCCTTTGATTTTTATGATAACCTACTAGGTACTGCTGAACATAGGGACTACACCCTGGACCTGCACAGCATGGGCATTCAGCAACATGATTTGGGGGATCTTGAGCTCGTTTTTTCTATGGAGGAGGTTTGGTCAGTTGTAAAAGATCTGCCTTTGGACAAGGCTCCTGGGCCAGATGGTTTCACAGGTCGTTTTTATAAGGTTTGCTGGGATATCATCAAGGAGGATATGATGGGTGTTTTGCTTGTTGTGCAATGTGGGCATGTCTCCAAACTCAAACTCCTCAACACAACTTTTATCACCCTCCTGCCTAAGAAGGTGGATGCCCTGCTGGTCAAGGATTATAGGCCAATAAGCCTTGTGCACAGCTTTGCTAAGTTGGTAACCAAAGTGCTAGCAGCTCGGTTGGCACCCCACCTGTCAAGTATGGTCTCTATCAACCAAAGTGCCTTTATCAAAGGAAGGAGTATACAAGACAATTTCCTACTGGTGCAGCAACTTACCAGATCCTTACACCACACAAAAGAGACTCACATCCTGCTGAAGTTGGATATTTCCAATGCCTTTGACTCAATATCCTGGCCATTCCTGCTTGACATGTTACAACACTTGGGATTTGGTCGAATCTGGTGCAACCTTATTAGTCCGCTGCTTTGCACTTCCTCTACACGAATCCTTGTCAATAGTGTGCCTGGGGAATACATTCTGCTTCATAGGGGTCTTCGGCAAGGCGATCCTTTGGCCCCCATGTTGTTTATCCTTGTCATGGAGGCTTTGAATGCTATGGTCAGTTATGCTTTCAGGGGACATATCCTCCAGCCGATTGCAAATCAACATGCCAAACATTGTATCTCCTTCTATGCTGATGATTTTGTTTTGTTCATGCGACCCTCTCATCAGGATATCTCAGCAATTATCAGCATTTTAGACATCTTTGGTCATGCTACAGGGCTAAAAACGAACATCTCCAAAAGTTCTGTTACACCCATTCAATGTGGAGCGAATGAGCTGACCACCATTTCTGCCTTATTAACATGTGCTACAAAAAAATTCCCTGCACTTACTTGGGGATTCCTCTATCAATCCGTAGGCTTGCTAACTCTGATCTCTTGCCGCTTGTTGATAAAGTTGCTGGTAAACTTCTAGGATGGAAAGCCAATCTTCTCAGCCGGGCTGGTCGTCTTGTCATGGTTAAGACAGTGTTGTCTTCTGTCCCTATCTATCTTATGCTTGCATTAGAACTCCCTAAATGGTTTTTAAGGCAATCGATAAGAGGAGACAAGGCTTTCTTTGGAAGGGGCAAGGTGACACAAATGGAGGTAACTGCCTTGTGTCCTGGGAAGTTGTCCAGCGGCCTCTCAAGTATGGTGGTCTAGGTATTCTCAACTTGGAGATGTTTGGATGGGCCTTACGTGCCAGGTGGCTTTGGTTACAGAAGACTGACGCGTCAAGGCCATGGGTTGGTCTCCCTATCCGAGTGCACCGTAATGCAAAGGCCCTCGTTGATGTGGCTATTACCTTAGTGGTAGGCAGTGGTGAATCTGTGAAGTTATGATCTGATCGTTGGCTCCTTAGTAAAACTGTGGCTGAACATTGTCCAACCCTGATCCAAATGATTTCTAGAAGGGCTTTAAAGCGAAGAACAGTAGCCGAGGGGCTCACAAATCGTCAATGGGTGTCAGATATTCGGGGGAGGATTATCTGTAACGGTCCTAGTGGAGTATTTGCAGCTATGGAACTTGGTTGATGGTGTAGTTCTGCAACCTGACATCGCAGACCAACACATCTGGCGCCTCTCTGATCATGGTACTTATAGTAGCAAATCGGCCTATGATGCTCTCTTTGTTGGCTCTATCCCTTTTGGCCCTTGGCGACGTGTCTGGAAGACTTGGGCCCCCTTAAGATGTAAATTCTTTGTATGGTTGGCAATCAAAAACAGGGTTTGGACAGCTGATAGACTGGCAAAAAGAGGTCTGCCCCATCCAGTTGCTTGCCCTCTGTGTGATCAGGTCGAAGAAACCATACAACATATTCTTGTCTCCTACGTGTTCGCTCGGCAAATATGGACATCCATACTACACAATTTAGGCCTCCTAGCCATTGTACCTCAACCTGGATGCACTCGTTTCTCAAATTGGTGGTGCCAAAGTATCAAGAAAGTGGAGAAGAGTCTAAGGAAAGGTCTTAATTCCTTGATTATTTTGGTCGCTTGGGAGATTTGGAAGCACCGTAATACTTGTGTTTTTGAGGGGGTTGTGCCCTGCACCCAGCGAGTTTAGAGTGTTGTGATTGAGGAGGGCAGCGTTTCGTGCTTGGCTGGTGCATCAGCTCTGCAGGACCTCCTCCTGCGCCAGCTCCCTACGGGACCCTAGCAGTTTGCCTGTTGGTGGTCGTTTTTGGTCGGGTTGTTATGTGTGTGGCGCGTTGTGTTAATGTGAGGGAGGTCTCGGCCTAGGGGCCTTTGTAGTAGGGGTTGACAAGTCTTGTCTCTCCTATGTTTTTTATTCTTAATATAATGACACGCAGCTCTCCTGCATTTGTTCAAAAAATATAATATGGATGGTTGGTTATCATGATCACATAAACTGCACAACGTGTATTTATTTCAACTTATTTGGTAAAATGACCCACTATCGTGGCAACTATATGAAAAAATACCCACCATTACCACTCCTTAAAAATCATCCATTTCTCCTTATTCCCACCATGCAACACATGACTACAATCAATAATCGAAGTTTCAATAAGTTGGATTGTCAAACAGCTCAACCTACATTGTATAATCTAGATTATTTAATCTCATATATAATCTAGATTATATAATCTATAAGCCGAAACAATTAGGCACTTAATAGAGTAGGTTATTTGACTTGAAATTTGATATTCCATCACTTCCCAAAGTTCAAATATAATATTATCTCAAATTATTAGAGTGGAGAATGAAAATTACTTTTGCGTACCTCTAGGTTATGTTTCCATTCTGCAATTATAACACACTCTTCAACTCACTCTCATGTATTAAAAATGTAGTACATAATATTTTCTCCATATGGCCAACAACCGTATATAAATATATTTCACAGAAAAACATGTTAGTTTAATTTATCTATGTCTAAATTTTAATTATTAGAAAGGAATTCAATTCAAATGATTCAAACAGGTCTGAAATAAAAAAGGTGGAAAGGGCAAAGATATGGTAAGGGTGATTTAGGGTTTGCTGTCACATTTTTTTAGTTTAATTTAGAGTCTGTTTATAGGATTCGATCATTTTACTTTCTATTTGGAGGTCCTCCCTCACTCCCAACCAATGGCATCTCTTACTAGACGCTAGAGATGCCACCTCATACTGCGCTTAACTTTGTAGGTTAGAGACATTGCTTAGCCATCTTTAAACCATCACATCTCTTCCTCGTTGGCCCATCAGTGATGCTCATCGCCCAACAATCATCATGTATGTCCATATTTGATGTTTTCCCATTCAACATTTTGCCACCCCCATTTTAAAGATAGGTGACTACTAGGCTCTATCATTGTTGGGGGCCTTCCTTAGTCGAAGGTCCTCAAAACATTGATTTGCCAATTGTTTCTAAGTCTGTTTTGGGCACTGAGAGAACCTAGAGGGGGTGAATAGGTGATCCTGTAAAAATCAACACTAAATAGCATAAATTTGGATTATGAAAAGTTAATGAAATCAAAATCAAAGTGCTATGTATAGAGAGAAGGAGACGACTTCTTCACTTAATTGCTCTTTACAAAGTGAGTATTAAACTTAGAGCAATTATCAAGTGAGTGGAAAATCGCACAAGAATAACAACAGGTGACACAACGATTTTTATCCCGTGGTTCAACCAAGTAGAACACTTGTCTACTTCCACGTTGTGGCGTCCCAATGGACGAGGGTTGCACTCAACCCCTTTCAAGTCATCCAATGATCCACTTGAATACCACGGTTTTCTTCCTTATAGTTGATGTTTCCCTTGTGAGGAATCTCCACAAGTTGGAGCCTCTCACCCTTACAATATTGATCACAGTTAAAACCACAAGAGTAAGGGATGGAAAGAAACACACGCAAGAGCTAGAGTCGCAGCAATGGCACACACACAAGTCAAGAAACAAGCACACAAACACAGCGCATAGAGTTTACAACTCAACAAGTGCTTAAATCTCAATCACAATGATCTGGATGCATGTTTGCGGAGTCTAGGCGTCTTAGGATGTTCAATGGAGGCTTGGTGTTATGCTCCATGCCCCTAGGGGTCCCTTTTATAGCCCCAAGGCAGCTAGAAGCCCTTGGATCTCCATTTGGTAGGCAATTCTTGCCTTTTGTCGGTTGGCGCACCGGACAGTCCGGTGCCCCACCGAACATGAGAAGTGCATGCTTTCTTTCTTTCCTTGGTGAAGCCGACCGTTGAGCCCTCAGTCCCCTTAGCACACCGGACAGTCCGGTGCGTCCTAGTGACCGTTGGCTTTGGCCACACGTCGCCTGTTGATCGCGTTGGCGTCCGTTGGCGCGGGCGCTGTTGGCTCACCGGACAGTCCGGTGAATTTTAGCCACAGCGCCCTCGGCGATTCCCGAGAGCAGCGAGTTCATCCCTGAGCCAGCCTTGGCACCAAACAGTCCGATGCACCGAAGGCTGGTGCAAGTGTGGCTGTACTTAGCCAAACTTCTCCAACCTAATTTCATTTGATTTGACAAGGTTCCTAGCACTTAGAGGAATATGTTAGTACCAAAAACAGTTCACTAAGGCTAGAGTCATACCTTGTGTCGGGGACCATAATTAGGGGTACCCTCAAGGCTCCTAATTCTCAGCTGGTAACCCCCATCAGCATAAAGCTGCAAAGGCCTGATGGGTGCGATTAAGTCAGGGATCGGTCCATTCGAGGGACACGATCACGCCTCGCCCGAGCCTAGCCTCGGACAAGGGCAGCCGACCCCGGAGGATCTCCGCCTCGCCCGAGGCCCCCCTCCAGCGGCTAACGTATTCCCGGCTCGCCCGAGGCCCTGCCTTCGCCAAGAAGCAACCCTGACCAAATCGTCGCGCCGACCGACCAAATCGCAGGAGCATTCAATGCAAAGGCGGCCTGACGCCTTTATCCTGACGCGCGCCCTTCAGCCGACAGAGCCGAAGTGACCGCCGTCACTTCGCCGCTCCACTGACCGGCCTGACAGAAAGACAGCGTCGCCTGCGCCGCTTCGACTGCGGTGCCACTTGACAGAGTGAGGCTGACAGGCAGTCAGGCCCGACCGCAGGCACCATAGGAAGCTCCGCTTCGCCCGACCTAGGGCTCGGACTCGGGCTAAGTCCCGGAAGACGGCGAACTCCGCTCCGCCCGACCCAGGGCTCGGACTTGGGCTCAGCCCCAGAAGACGACGAACTCCGCTCCGCCCAACCCAGGGCTCGGACTTGGGCTCAGCCCCAGAAGACGACGAACTCCGCTCCGCCCGACCCAGGGCTCAGACTCGGGCTAAGTCCCGGAAGACGGCGAACTCCGCTCCGCCCAACCCAGGGCTCAGACTCGGGCTAAGTCCCGGAAGACGGCGAACTCCGCTCCGCCCGACCCAGGGCTCGGACTTGGGCTCAGCCCCAGAAGACGACGAACTCCGCTTCGCCCGACCCAGGGCTCGGACTTGGGCTCAGCCCCAGAAGGCGACGAACTCCGCTTCGCCCGACCCCAAGGCTCGGACTCCGCCCTGTCCCCAGCCAACGGTCTCCACCTCGCCCGACCCAGGGGCTCGGACTCGACCTCGGCCACGGAAGACTGACTCGACCTCGGCTTCGGAGGAGCTTCCACATCGCCCAACCTAGGGCACAGACCTGCCACGTCAACAGGAGGCGCCATCATCTTCCTACCCCAAGCTGACTCGGGCCACGGGGAACAAGACCGGCGTCCCATCTGGCTCGCTCCGCCAGATAGGCAATGATGGCGCCCCGCATACTCTGTGACGACGGCGGCTCTCAGCCCCCTTATGGAAGCAAGAGGACGTCAGCAAGAACTCAACAGCTCCGACAGCTGTCCCTCCGCCAGGCTCCAGCGCTCCTCCGACGGCCACAACATCACACCAGCTGGGTGCCAAAATCTCTCCGGCTGCCACAACGGCATGTACTTAGGGCGCTAGCTCTCCTCCGCTAGACATGTAGCACTCCGCTACACCCCCATTGTACACCTGGATCCTCTCCTTACGCCTATAAAAGGAAGGACCAGGGACCTCTTAGAGAGGGTTGGCCGCGCGGGGACGAGGACGAGACAGGCGCTCGCGTGAGGCCGCTCGCTCCCTCTCCCGTGTGGACGCTTGTAACCCCCTACTGCAAGCGCACCCGACCTGGGCGCGGGACGAACACGAAGGCCGCGAGATTCCCACCTCTCTCACGCCCATCTCCGGCCACCTCACTTCCCCCCTTCGCGCTCGGCCTCGCGCCGACCCATCTGGGTTGGGGCACGCGATGACATTTCACTCGTCGGCTTAGGGACCCCCGGTCTCGAAACGCTGACAGTTGGCGCGCCAGGTAGGGGCCTGCTGCGTGTTGAGGAACAGCTTCCCGTCAAGCTCCAGATGGGCAGTCTCCAGCAACCTCTCCGACCCAGGACGGTGCTCCGTTTCGGGAGCCTTGAGTTCATGTCCCTCGACGACGGCTACGACATGATACTCCTTCCACCGCCGGACGACAGCGACAATGGCGGCCGACAGCCCGCCCGCCGGCGGCGGAATCGACGACGTCCTCCTCCCCGCGTGGTGGAAGAACAACATTCGAGCTTGCCCCGTCCTCTCCCCCGCCAACGAAGGAGGAGGCGGGGCAACCAAGGCCGAGCGGGAGGCAGCGCCTCGTCGGCTGTCGAGCGAGTCGACGGCCCTAGCCCCCCAACGGGGGGCGCGTCGGGCATCGACCTCGCGTTTGAGACGAAGGCGAGCGCCATCTCCCCGCGACATGCCAACTCCGAGCAAACGGACGACGCCGGCACGCTCGCGAAAGGCTTGCTGGACGTCACCCTCATACCTGAGACGACGGTGCAGTCAGTCCCCGACGTGACTTCATCACCGCCCGTCGACCAAGAGGTACCGACCGATTCCCATCTCGCGCCTTTCGGATTCAGCCTCGACCCGCCTAGCGGCTTCGCTTTGGCAGACGCTCTCGTAGAGGCGAGTCCGAACCCTCTGGGGTTTCGTATGCGGTCACCTTGGGGCCGACTGACGGACGTCTCGACCTACGGGCCCTCTGGGTCCGAGGAAGACGACGAGCCCAGCTTCTGTTGGGATTTCTCCGGACTTGGCAACCCCAGTGTCATGCGGGACTTCATGACCGCATGCGACTACTGCCTTTCCGACTGTTCCGACGGTAGCCGTAGCCTCGGCGACGAGGACTGCGGCCCAAGCCACGAATGTTTCCACGTCGATCTAGGGGGTCCCTCCGAAGGCAACCATCTCGGCATGCCGGAGGACGGTGACCTCCCTAGGCCGGTGCCTCGCATTGACATCCCACGGGAGCTAGCCGTGGTCCCCGTTCAGGCGGGTGGCCATGACCCACAGCTCGAGCAAATCCGCGGGGTGCAGGCCAGGCTCGACGAGGGAGCAGGAGCGCTTGAGCCGATCCGTCGGGACATCGGGCAGGAATGGGCGGGCCAGCCTCCGGCCGGAGAAATACGTCATCTACCTCAGGGCTTCCAGCACCGCATCACCAACGATGTCAGGGTCAGGCTGCCACTCGCATCCAGCGGGGTTGGCCAAAACCTGGCTGCAGCAGCAATGCTCCTCCGCGCGATGCATGAGCCATCAACCACCAAGGGGCGGCGAATCCAGGGAGAGCTCAAGAATCTCCTGGAAGGCGCCGCGGTCCGACGGGCCGAGAGCTCCGCCTCCCGAAGGCAGGGGTACCCCTCAGAACCTCATGCCGCGACTTCCCGATTCATGCGGGAAGCCTTGGTGTACACCGGGCGCACGCGCGACACAGCGCCTACGGTCCCGGGTCGCCTCGGTAACGAGCACCATCACCGCGACCGTCGGGCCCACCTCGACGAGAGGGTGCGCCGAGGCTACCACCCCAGGCGTGGGGGACGCTACGACAGCGGGGAGGATCGGAGTCCCTCGCCCGAACCACCCGGTCCGCAGGCCTTCAGCCGGGCCATACGACGGGCGCCGTTCCCGACCCGGTTCCGACCCCCGACTACTATCACAAAGTACTCGGGGGAGACGAGACCGGAACTGTGGCTCGCGGACTACCGTCTGGCCTGCCAACTGGGTGGAACGAACGATGACAACCTCATCATCCGCAACCTCCCCCTGTTTCTCTCCGACACCGCCCGTGCCTGGTTGGAGCACCTGCCTCCGGGGCAGATCTCCAACTGGGACGACCTAGTCCAAGCTTTTGCCGGCAATTTCCAGGGCACGTACGTGCGCCCCGGGAATTCCTAGGACCTCCGAAGCTGCCGACAGCAGCCGGGAGAGCCTCTCCGGGATTACATCCGGCGATTCTCGAAGCAGCGCACCGAGCTGCCCAACATCACCGACTCGGATGTCATCGGCGCGTTCCTCGCTGGCACCACCTGCCGCGACCTGGTGAGCAAGCTGGGTCGCAAGACCCCCACCAGGGCGAGCGAGCTGATGGACATCGCCACCAAGTTCGCCTCCGGCCAGGAAGCGGTCGAGGCTATCTTCCGGAAGGACAAGCAGCCCCAGGGCCGCCCATCGGAAGATGCCCTCGAGGCGTCAACTCAGCGCGGCGCCAAGAAGAACGACAAGAAGAAGTCGCAAGCGAAACGCGACGCCGCCGACGCGGACCTTGTCGCCGCCGCCGAGTACAAGAACCCTCGGAAACCCCCCGGAGGTGCCAACCTCTTCGACAAGATGCTCAAGGAGTCGTGCCCCTATCACCAGGGGCCCGTCAAGCACACCCTTGTGGAGTGCGTCATGCTTCGGCGCCACTTCCATAGGGCCAGGCCACCCGCGGAGGGTGGCAGGGCCCGCGACGATGACAAGAAGGAAGATCACCAGGCAGAAGAGTTCCCCGAGGTCCGCGACTGCTTCATGATCTACGGTGGGCAAGCGGCAAACGCCTCGGCTCGGCACCGCAAGCAAGAGCGTCGGGAGGTCTGTTCGGTGAAGGTGGTGGCGCCAGTCTACCTAGACTGGTCCGACAAGCCCATCACCTTCGACCAAGCCGACCACCCCGACCATGTGCCGAGCCCGGGGAAATACCCGCTCGTCGTCGACCCCATCATCGGCGACGTCAGGCTCACCAAGGTCCTCATGGACGGAGGCAGCAGCCTCAACATCATCTACGCCGAGACCCTCGAGCTCCTGCGTGTCGATCTGTCCTCAGTCCGGGCAGGCGCTGCGCCTTTCCATGGGATCATCCCCGGGAAGCGCGTCCAAGCCCTCGGACAACTCGACCTTCCCGTCTGCTTCGGAACACCCTCCAACTTCCGAAGGGAGACCCTGACATTCGAGGTGGTCGGGTTCCGAGGAACCTACCACGCGGTACTGGGAAGGCCATGCTACGTGAAGTTCATGGCTGTCCCCAACTACACCTACCTGAAGCTCAAGATGTCGGGCCTCAACGGGGTCATCACCATCGGCCCCACGTACAAACACGCGTTCGAATGCGACGTGGAGTGCGTGGAGTACGCCGAGGCCCTCGCCAAGTCCGAGGCCCTCATCGCCGACCTGGAGAGCCTCTCTAAGGAGGTGCCAGACGTAAAACGTCATGCCGGCAACTTCGAGCCCGCGGGGACGGTTAAGTCCGTCCCCCTCGACCCCAGCGGCGACGCCTCCAAGCAGATCCAGATCGGCTCCAAGCTTGGTCCTAAATAGGAAGCAGTGCTCGTCGACTTTCTCCGTGCGAACGCCGACGTCTTCGCGTGGAGTCCCTCGGACATGCCCGGCATACCGAGGGATGTCGCCGAGCACTCGCTGGACATCCGAGCCGGAGCCCGACCCGTCAAGCAGCCTCTGCGCCGATTCGACGAAGAAAAGCGCAGAGCCATAGGCGAGGAGATCCACAAGCTAATGGCGGCAGGGTTCATCAAAGAGGTATTCCATCCCGAATGGCTTGCCAACCCTGTGCTTGTGAGAAAGAAAGGAGGGAAATGGCGGATGTGTGTAGACTACACTGGTCTAAACAAAGCATGTCCGAAGGTTCCCTACCCTCTGCCTCGCATCGATCGTTGAGGAATGTGGGTGCGACGTACCAGCGGTGCATGAACCATGTGTTCGGCCAACACATTGGCCGGACGATCGAGGCCTACATCGATGACATCGTAGTCAAGACGAGGAAAGCCTCCGACCTCCTTTCCGACCTTGAAGTGACATTCCGATGTCTCAAGGCGAAAGGCGTCAAGCTCAATCCCGAAAAGTGTGTCTTCGGGGTGCCCCGAGGCATGCTCTTGGGGTTTATCGTCTCCAAGCGAGGCATCGAAGCCAACCCAAAGAAGATCACAGCCATCACCAGCATGGGGCCCATCAAGGACTTGAAAGGCGTACAGAGGGTCATGGGATGTCTTGCGGCTCTGAGCTGCTTCATCTCACGCCTCGGCGAAAGAGGCCTGCCTCTGTACCGCCGCTTAAGGAAAGCCGAGTGCTTCACTTGGACCCCTGAGGCCGAGGAAGCCCTCGGGAACCTGAAGGCGCTCCTCACGAAGGCGCCTATCTTGGTGCCCCCGGCTGCCGGAGAAGCCCTCTTGATCTACGTCGCCGTGACCACCCAGGTGGTTAGCGCCGTGATTGTGGTCGAGAGGCAAGAAGAGGGGCATGCATTGCCCGTTCAGAGGCCAGTCTACTTCATCAGCGAGGTACTGTCCGAAACCAAGATCCGCTACCCACAAGTTCAGAAGCTGCTGTATGCGGTGATCCTGACACGGCGGAAGTTGCGACACTACTTCGAGTCTCATCTGGTAACTGTGGTGTCATCCTTCCCCCTGGGGGAGATCATCCAGTGCCGGGAGGCCTCAGGTAGGATTGCAAAGTGGGCGGTGGAAATCATGGGCGAGACAATCTCGTTCGCCCCTCGGAAGGCCATCAAGTCCCAGGTCTTGGCGGACTTCGTAGCTGAATGGGTCGACACCCAGCTCCCAACAGCTCCGATCCAGCCGGAGCTCTGGACCATGTTCTTCGACGGGTCGCTGATGAAGACAGGAGCCGACGCAGGCCTACTCTTCATCTCGCCCCTCAGGAAGCCTCTACGCTATGTGCTACGCCTCCATTTCCCGGCGTCCAACAATGTGGCCGAGTATGAGGCTCTGGTCAACGGGTGGCGGATCGCCATCGAGCTAGGGGTCCGACGCCTCGACGCTCGCGGTGACTCGCAGCTCGTCATCGACCAAGTCATGAAGAACTCCCACTACCGTGACCCAAAGATGGAGGCCTATTGCGATGAGGTTTGGCGCCTGGAAGACAAGTTCTACGGGCTCGAGCTCAACCACATCGCCCGGCGCTACAACGAGACTGCGGACGAGCTGGCTAAAATAGCCTCGGGGCGGACAACGGTTCCCCTGGACGTCTTCTCCCGAGACCTGCATCAACCCTCCGTCAAGATCGACGACACGCCCGAGCCCGAAACACCCTTGGTCCAGCCCAAGGTACCCTCGGCTCAGTCTGAGGCACCCTCGGCTCGGCCCGAGGCGCCCTCGGTTCAACCCGAGGTACCCTCGGCCCCCGAGGGCGAGACACTGCATGTCGAGGGGAAGCAAAGCGGGGTCGCGCCTGATCAAAACTGGCAGGCCCTGTACCTACAATATCTCCGCCAAGGAGAACTACCCCTCGACCGAGCCGAAGCTCGGCGGTTGGCGCGGCGCGCCAAGTCGTTCGTCTTGCTGGGAGATGGGAAGGAGCTCTACCACCGCAGCCTCTCAGGCATCCTCCAGCAATGCATCTCCATCACCGAAGGTCAGGAACTCCTCCGAGAGATACACTCGGGGGCTTGCGGCCATCACGCAGCACCTCGAGCCCTTGTCGGAAATGCTTTCCGACAAGGTTTCTACTGGCCGACGGTGGTGGCCGACGCCACTAGAATTGTCCGCACCTGCGAAGGGCGTCAGTTCTACGCAAGGCAGACCCACCTGCCCGCTCAGGCTGTACAGACGATACCCATCACCTGGCCTTTAGCTGTGTGGGGTCTGGACCTCGTCGGCCCCTTGCAGAAGGCACCCGGGGGCTACACACACCTGTTGGTCGCCATCGATAAATTCTCCAAGTGGATCGAGGTTCGACCCCTAAACAGCATCAGGTCCGAGCAGGCGGTGGCGTTCTTCACCAACATCATCCATTGTTTCGAGGTCCCAAACTCCATCATCACCGACAACGGCACCCAGTTCACCAGCAGAAAGTTCCTGGACTTCTGCGAGGAGCACCACATCTGGGTGGACTGGGCCGCCGTGGCTCATCCCATGACGAATGGGCAAGTAGAGCGTGCCAACGGCATGATTCTACAAGGACTCAAGCCTCGGATCTACAACGACCTCAACAAGTTCGGCAAGCGATGGATGAAGGAACTCCTCCCGGTGGTCTGGAGCCTGAGGACAACACCGAGCCGAGCCACGGGCTTCACGCCGTTCTTTCTAGTCTATGGGGCCGAGGCCATCTTGCCCACAGACTTAGAATACGGTTCCCCGAGGACAAGGGCCTATGTCGACCAAAGCAACCAAGCTAGTCGAGAAGACTCGCTGGACCAGCTGGAAGAGGCTCGGGACAGGGCCTTATTACACTCGGCGCGGTACCAGCAGTCCATGCGACGCTACCACGCCCGAGGGGTCCGGTCCCGAGACCTCCAGGTGGGCGACCTGGTGCTTCGGCTACGACAAGACGCCCGAGGGCGGCACAAGCTCACGCCCCCCTGGGAGGGGCCGTTCGTCATCGCCAAGGTTCTGAAGCCCGGAACGTACAAGCTGGCCAACAGTCAAGGCGAGGTCTACGACAACGCTTGGAACATCCAACAGCTACGTCGCTTCTACCCTTAAGATGTTTTCAAGTTGTTCATATACCTCGCTCCTACGCAAAGCTTAGTCATCAAGGAAGGGTCAACCTTGCCTCGGCAAAGTCCGACCCTCCCTCGGGGGCTAAAAGGGGGGAACCACCTCTGCGTCGAAATTTTTTCCTCGAAGAAGATCTTTTCTGCCAGAATGTCTTTCGTGCTTTTCGACTACTTCGAAAGTGGATCCTAAGAACGACGGAGTACACGTAAGCAGCCAAGGCTGACCGAGCCGAGGGACTCCTATGCCTCCGGGATACAGATACCTCACTCATCACCTTCTGCGATAAGTAACTCACGTTCGGATGAGTGATTCCGCAGACCGAACAAGTCTTCACGTTCGGGAGACCTTCTGTCGGAGCGATTCTTCGAGCCTTCTCGACTGCGTCGGTGACAGAGCCCCATGGACGGGTAAGAGTGCGCGTAAGCGGCAAGGCTGACCGAGCCGAGGGACTCCTACGCCTCCGGGATACGGATACCTCACTCGTCACCTTCCGTGAGAAGCAGCTCTCGCTCGCACGAACAATTCTGTTACCGACAAAAAAGTCCGGATACTCGAAACAAGAGGAAAAGAGACACAACTTTACAACACGGCGAGGGTGTGTTTTGGCCTCGGCGGTCGCAGAAAACACGCGCTACAAGATGATCCGATCCTGCAGGCTCGAATCTTGACGCTTGAAGGGAGCAGCAGCACCCTCGGCGTCGACAACACCTTCGGCGAGGTCCGACCTAGCCTCGGACGGCGACACAGTCCAAGGGTCTCCGCTCTAAAGGACAACGTCATCACCAAGCCCGGGCCGTCGCCGCCAGGGTCTTCTCCAAGAATCTGGCCCGGGCAGGCGGCTCGGCTGGCCACCCCGAGGCCTCGGCCAGCTGTCCCCCGAGGACATCAGCCCGACCCGAGGCCTCGGCAGGTCAATTCTGGCGTCGATCCCGCTAACGGACGACCCGGCCAGGCTCCGGCCGACCAGTTCTTCTTTCCGAGCCAACTCTGCCTCTGTTCGCGCTGACACCGCTACCCCTGGCCTCGGCTCATTGAAGAGCGGTCGAGGGGTTCCTTTAACTGAGCAAGAGAAGCCTCGGGCAACAAGGCTGCCCGAGCCGAGGGACTCCTACGCCTCCGGGATACGGATACCTCACTCGTCACCTTTACATGGGGCGACTCACGCTTGGTGAAGCGGTTCAGACAACCAACAGGCGAGTCTTAGTGCTCGAAAATGAGGAAAAAATACATACATGTTCAGGCCCCGACAACCACAATGAACAAAAACACTGGCATTCAAAGTGCCATTACAAACGGAACTCCGGTTCCACCTCCGCAGGTACGAACAACCCCACTCGAAGGGGGGGGGCGCGGAGCAACAGAAGACCGACGAACGGCGCGCCGTCGCCCGCTCCGGCAGCGGCGACGACGACGACTTCTGCTTCGGGGGACCGAACAGCGGCAGCAATGACCTCAGGGCGGATGCTGCTGCCAGGAGGCCCCCGCCCATGCCCAAACTCGTGAGGCAAGGACGGGCAGAAGGCCGTAGAGTTGGAGGTCGGTCCGTGGGCGGCCCTGGCTATCTCGTCGGCGGAAGAACCTCTTCCAGCTGCCGTGGCAGAAGCCAGCGCCGAGAGCGGCTCCGAAGCCACTCGGGCCCGAGAGCCAGGCACGCGACAGCTGCCAGCGCCACGGATGACAACCGCCCTTCCCCCCAATCACTGAGGGAAGGAGCGGGCCACCGCCCACGCAGGGGCCGACCCCAACTCGGCACACTCCCCTCCCCATCCCTGGTGATGAAAATCCTTGAGGCTGAGGGAGGGGCAGAGGCCGCGGCCCAGGTTTGCTTTCCCCCGCCATCAAACTGGAGGTCACCATCTTGGGTGACTGCCGGCGGAGGGGTGCAGCCGGGCCGACTGATGAAAATCCTTGAAGCCGAACGATGGCTGAAAGGTACCAACTCCCACGGAGTTGTGTTCCGCCAGCGGTAAGGCGGAAAGACTGCGAGCATCCCCCATCCAGGGGCTTGGAAGATGGAAAGACACGATGCATAAGGGAGCGCGAAGACATGGTCGCCTTTCAAGGGGGTCACCCTCCTTTTAAAGGCGACTCTCCCTGCTTGCGTCCCCAATCGTCGTGGGCTGAGTCTTCTCCAACACGCTCCAAGGTCCTCCCCTACGGCGCAGGGGGCTGGGTCCCACACGACATGCAAGCCGGCTCATAGCAGAAGAAGCCAAACCGCCGTGCGCGGTGCGTGCAACCGCCCAGCGGTTACAAGCGGCTCTCCACTTTTGCCCAGACCAGCGGGCGAAAGGGCGGGCAGCCATGTAGGCGGCATGCAACCGCGCCAAGTGGGCGCACTTCTCCGATTTCCAACACGCCCAGCATGGAGGCCCAGACCCACGCGTCATGCAACCGGTGCGCCGAATGCTTCGTGCATGCAACTGCACCGCCACTTGCGCCACCACCGCGCCTCCTCGACCGCGGAACCAATACCGCGACTCGAGGCAACCCAGCGCACGACCCAGCAGCGCCAGCCTGGCGCGATGGTCAATGCGGCCAAAAATGGGCCGGCAGTAATGGCGGTGGCAGGCGGGCAGGAGCAGCTGTCACGTCGTCAGCCAAGCTTACGTCCCATCCAGGGGCAACAGGAGAACTCTCTCTCTCACGGCATGAAGACAACGCGCTCGTGTTCCGTTCCTCGAACGACTCGCGCACGCGCAACGGCCGACTCACGAACCACTCGCCCCGTCGCATTAACTCCGCGGCGGGACAGGCGGCGCCTCTGGCGGGAGAAGCGAGCGATGCTTCGCCTTCGCCATAATGGCCGCGCCAAAAAAGGTACGTCGCGTCGTTCGATTTCGTATCCTTTTCCTTTTTTCCTCTTTCTCTCTCTTGCAACAGGGACCGGGAAAGGGGGATACCCCAAAAAGGATCCTTCCCCGTGAGGGAACCAGGCTCCGAGCCTCCCTACTGATCAGAGGTTCGAAGGCTGGCCCCTCGGAAGGGTTCAACAGCCGCCTCAGAGCGCGTGGGCTCCACACCCACTACTGGTTAGAGGTTCGAAGGCCGGCCCCTCGGAAGGGTTCAACGGCCGCCTCAGGCTACTCGGGCTCCGCGCCCACTACTGATCAGGGGTTCGAAGGCTGGCCCCCGAAGGGTTCACAGCCGCCTTAGACACAGAGCGAGGGATGACCATGGGTACGTTTGATACATAACCAAGGCTCGGGCTGCGCTCCCGAGGTACCCTAGGACATTTCCGAGACCAGCGGGAACGATCTTGTAACAGAATCCCATCAGAGGGAGGCATCGAGCCCTCGGACCCCGTCGCAAGGGGACCGGGTCCGGCAGATCACCCGCAGGTACTCTTGGGCGCGCCTCTGGGCCTCTAGCCGACCCCTAACGAATGGGGCACGGACGTCCACTCGGATTACCCGCCTGTAACTCACCGGAGACACCATGTTCGGCGCCCACCGAGGGCAACATGGCGCTTTCCCCCCCTCCTCCTTGAGGAAAGGCGACGTAGGGGCGTATGTAAAAAAGTCGAGTCTGTCCCTGATCGCCCTCTCGCCCTGTGCAGAGGCTCGGGGGCTGCTCTCGCGAACCCGGCTCCGGCCGAACCGTTGACAGCGTCAACGTACCAGCCCGAGAACTTGGGACCCGACCGTACACCCGGGCTACAGCCAGCTCGCATGAGGGAACGACCAGACCAGCCGAAGCATTACGCGAGGCATTAAGACCTCGGAGGAGTCAAACCACTCCTCCGAGGCCTCGGGGGCTACACCCGGCGGGTGCGCTCGCGCGCACCCACCGGAACAAAACGCAACCGAGAAAGGCTGGTCCCCTTGCAAAAAAGTACGACGAAAGCCTCCAAGCGAGTGCTAACACTCCCTTCGAGGCTCGGGGGCTACTGTCGGGGACCATAATTAGGGGTACCCTCAAGGCTCCTAATTCTCAGCTGGTAACCCCCATCAGCATAAAGCTGCAAAGGCCTGATGGGTGCGATTAAGTCAGGGATCGGTCCATTCGAGGGACACAATCACGCCTCGCCCGAGCCTAGCCTCGGACAAGGGCAGCCGACCCCGGAGGATCTCCGCCTCGCCCGAGGCCCCCCTCCAACGGCTAACGTATTCCCGGCTCGCCCGAGGCCCTGCCTTCGCCAAGAAGCAACCCTGACCAAATCGTCGCGCCGACCGACCAAATCGCAGGAGCATTCAATGCAAAGGTGGCCTGACGCCTTTATCCTGACGCGCGCCCTTCAGCCGACAGAGCCGAAGTGACCGCCGTCACTTCGCCGCTCCACTGACCGGCCTGACAGAAAGACAGCGCCGCCTGTGCCGCTTCGACTGCGGTGCCACTTGACAGAGTGAGGCTGACAGGCAGTCAGGCCCGGCCACAGGCACCATAGGAAGCTCCGCTTTGCCCGACCCAGGGCTCGGACTCGGGCTAAGTCCCGGAAGACGGCGAACTCCGCTCCGCCCGACTCAGGGCTCAGACTTGGGCTCAGCCCCTGAAGACGACGAACTCCGCTCCGCCCGACCCAGGGCTCGGACTTGGGCTCAGCCCCAGAAGACGACGAACTCCGCTCCGCCCGACCCAGGGCTCGGACTCGGGCTAAGTCCCGGAAGACGGCGAACTCCGCTCCGCCCGACCCAGGGCTCGGACTCGGGCTAAGTCCCGGAAGACGGCGAACTCCGCTCCGCCCGACCCAGGGCTCGGACTTGGGCTCAGCCCCAGAAGACGACGAACTCCGCTTCGCCCGACCCAAGGCTCGGACTTGGGCTCAGCCCCAGAAGACGACGAACTCCGCTTCGCCCGACCCCAGGGCTCGGACTCCGCCCTGGCCCCAGCCAACGATCTCCACCTCGCCCGACCCAGGGGCTCGGACTCGACCTCGGCCACGGAAGACGGACTCGACCTCGGCTTCGGAGGAGCTTCCACATCGCCCAACCTAGGGCGCAGACCTGCCACGTCAACAGGAGGCGCCATCATCACCCTACCCCAAGCTAACTCGGGCCACGGGGAACAAGACCGGCGTCCCATCTGGCTCGCTCCGCCAGATAGGCAATGATGGCGCCCCGCATACTCTGTGACGACGGTGGCTCTCAGCCCCCTTACGGAAGCAAGAGGACGTCAGCAAGGACTCAACAGCTCTGACAGCTGTCCCTCCGCTAGGCTCCAGCGCTCCTCCGACGGCCACGACATCACACCAGCTGGGTGCCAAAATCTCTCCGACTGCCACAACGGCATGTACTTAGGGCGCTAGCTCTCCTCCGCTAGACACGTAGCACTCTGCTACACCCCCATTGTACACCTGGATCCTCTCCTTACGCCTATAAAAGGAAGGACCATGGCCCTCTTAGAGAGGGTTGGCCGCGCGGGGACGAGGACGAGACAGGCGCTCGCGTGAGGCCGCTCGCTCCCTCTCCCGTGTGGACGCTTGTAACCCCCTACTGCAAGCGCACCCGACCTGGGCGCGGGACGAACACGAAGACCGCGGGATTCCCACCTCTCTCACGCCCATCTCCGGCCACCTCACTTCCCCCCTTCACGCTCGGCCTCGCGCCGACCCATCTGGGCTGGGGCACGCGGCGACATTTCACTCGTCGGCTTAGGGACCCCCGGTCTCGAAACGCCGACACCTTGATTCTTGATTTGCATCTCTTTAACACTTAGTACACATCACCTTAAAATAATATGCGTTGGGCATCTAATCACCAAAACATTTATAAAAATTGTCCAAAGGCACATTTCCCTTTCAGGAATAATAGGGCAATTGACGAAGGATACCTTCGTCTGAAAACGACATGCGACCGACACTTACACACACAAAGATAGAGCAACAAGCTTTGGCTCCGTGGCATGAATGCAACAACAAAGGCAAAAGATAAAATCTTCAAGGCTTGTTTCAGCACGACTACGAAGGAAATGATGACAATGCCCTTAGTAGATTTTATATCCATGTGTATAGGACCAAGGATATGGTTGCATTTTTCACAAAGTTGTACTCCGCTGCTATAAATAGAGGTACAGTACCATGCATGCACACACTTTCTGGATGAGGAGAAATATGGACTGCTCAGCCTCCAAAGCTCTGAATATCTTACTCTCGTATTGTCAAAAGTTGGCCTCTTATGGGGAGAATGGTTGATTATGGGAATAAGGGGGAGTTTGTGAAATCTTTGATCAATTTCTCCTGGAACAACTCTCTTTATGTCTCAACAAGGGTGTTTGACTTAGAGATAGGAAATTGAGATTGATTTGTAAAAACAAACCAAGTGGTGGCAAAGAATGATCCAAATATGCCAAATTTGAATCAAAACAAAATTGTGTTCTCATTTGCATTGATGTTGCACTTCTTGTACTTGCTTTTTGTTGTGTTGGCATTAATCACCAAAAAGGGGGAGATTGAAAGGGAAATGTATCCTTGGTACATTTCTATAAGATTTTGGTGATTAAGTGCTCTCCACAAATGCTTTGAGAAATATATGTGCCAAAGACTTAAGAAGTGCAAATCAAGAGTAAAGGTATGTTTCTAAGACTTAGTACATTGTTTTGGAGACTAATGTATTGTGTCTAAGTGCTAAAAACAGGAAAAGACCAATTTGGAAAAGACTTGGCTGAGCAGCCAAGACTCTGCGCAGTCTGGGTGCACCGGACTGTCCGGTGGTGCACCGGACAGTGTCCGATGCGCCAGGCTAGCTCTGACGAACTGGCTGCTCTCGGGTTTCGTCGGCGGCGTACGACTATAAATCATCGGACTGTCCGGTGGTGCACCGGACTGTCCGGTGAGCCAATAGTCGGCCGGGCCAACGGTCGGCCGCGTAATCCGCGCGCGACGCGTGGCAGAGCCAACGATCAGAAGGGGGCACCGGACTGTCCGGTGTGCACCGGACAGTGTCTGGTGCGCCAACGGCTCTGAATCTCCAACGGTCGGCTTCGCCAAAGAAGGAAAGAAATTTGCACCGGACTGTCCGGTGGTGCACCGGACTGTCCGGTGCGCCAGGCGACAGAAGGCAAGAATTGCCTTCCTGGAATGCTCTCAACGGCTCCTAGCTGCCTTGGGGCTATAAAAGGGACCCCTAGGCGCATGGAGGAGTACACCAAGCATTCTCTAAGCATTCCTAAGCACCAAGACTCCAATTTCGCGCATTCGATTCTTTGTGATAGCAACTAGAGCTCCATTTGAGTAGAGAACTCCTTGGGTTGTGTTGTGAGCTCGAGTTGTGACTTGTGTGCGTGTTTGTGCTCTGATTTTGTGTCTTGTGTGTGTTGCTCATCCCAGCCTTACTTCCGTGCTTCCTTGTGAACATCAAAGTGTAAGGGCGAGAGGCTCCAAGTTGTGGAGATTCCTCGCAAGCGAGATATAGTAAAGTAAAGCAAAACACCGTGGTATTCAAGTGGGTCTTTGGACCGCTTGAGAGGGGTTGATTGCAACCCTCGTCCGTTGGGACGCCACAACGTGGAGTAGGCAAGTGTTGGACTTGGCCGAACCACGGGATAAATCACTGTGCCTATCTGTGTTGATCTTCTTGTGGTTATCGTGTCTTGCAAGAACTCCTCTCTAGCCACTTGGCTTTATTGTGCTAACTCCTAATCAAGTTTTGTGGCATTAAGTTTCAAGTTTTTACAGGATCACCTATTCACCCCCCCTCTAGGTGCTCTCAATTGGTATCAGAGCCGTTCTCTTCACGTGAGGGACTACTCGCCCAAAGAGATGGATCCTAAGGGCAAGGGGATGGTGGTCAATGATAAGGAGAAGGAGTCCTTCGTCAATGATCCAAAGGATGACAAGTCTACTGACTCGGGCGCGAGTCACAAAAGAAAAGATGGGAAGAAGAAGAAAACGAGGCGCATCAAGGAGATCGTGTACTACGACGACAGCGATGAGTCCTCTTCTTCCCAAAAGGACGACAACAACGACTACAAGAAAAAGAAGACGGTTAATTCAAAATTTTCCTTTGACTATTCTCGTATTCCACAAAGTTCCAATACTCATTTGCTTTCCATACCCCTCGGTAAACCCCCTCACTTTGATGGAGAGGACTACGGATTTTGGAGTCACAAAATGCGTAGCCACTTGTTCTCTCTCCATCCAAGTATATGGGAGATAGTAGAAAATGGAATGCATTTTGATAGTACGGACAGTCACATGCTCATCAATGAACAAATCCATAAAAATGCACAAGCTACTACTGTCCTTTTAGCATCTTTGTGCAGGGAAGAATACAATAAGGTGAGCGGCTTGGACAATGCCAAGCAAATCTGGGACACCCTCAAGATATCACATGAGGGAAATGACGTCACAATGCTCACCAAGGTGAAGTTGGTAGAGGGCGAACTTGGGAGATTCGCAATGATCAGGGGAGAGGAGCCAACCCAAACGTACAACCGGCTCAAGACCCTCATCAACAAAATAAGGAGCTATAGAAGCACACGATGGACGGATCACGACGTCGTCCGCCTAATGCTAAGGTCTTTTACTGTCCTTGATCCACATCTTGTAAACAATATTCATGAAAATCCCAGGTACACCAAGATGTCGCCCGAAGAAGTACTTGGGAAGTTTGTAAGTGGGCAGATGATGATCAAGGAGGCAAGATACGTCGACGATGCATTGAATGGCCCAATCCATGAGCCTCAAGCCATTTCTCTCAAGGCAACGAGTAGCAAGGAGGCGCAAATTGAGGCGGCAGAGCTAAATGAGGAAGAGATGGCCCTCATCATCAAGCGCTTCAAGACGGCGCTAAAGGGCCGCAAGGAGCGTCCCAACAAGAACAAGACGAAGGGGAAGTGCTCCTGCTTCAAATGTGGTAAGATTGGTCATTTTATCGCTAATTGTCCCGATAATGAGAGTGACCAGGAAAAGAAGAGTGGAAAGTGGGAAAAGAAGAAGAACTACAAGAAGGCAAAGGGTGAGGCACATCTTGGAAAGGAGTGGGATTTGGATTGCTCCTCGTCCGACTCCGACAACGAAGGACTCGCCACCACCGCCTTCAACAAATCATCCCTTTTCCCCAACGAGCGTCACACATGCCTCATGGCAAAGGAGAAGAAGGTATGTACTCGAAAGTCTACCTATGCTTCTTCTAGTGATGATGAATCTAGCGATGATGAAATAGATTACTCTAGTTTGTTCAAGGGCTTAGATAGAACTAAGATTGATAAGATCAATGAGTTGATTGATGCTTTGAATGATAAGAATAGATTATTAGAAAAGCAAGAGGATCTTTTGTATGAAGAACATGATAAGTTTGTAGAAGCACAAAATTCTCTTGCTTTAGAAGTTAAAAGAAATGAAATGCTTTCATGTGAATTATCTACATGCCATGAATCTATCTCTAGCCTAAAAAGTGCTAATGATGATTTGAATGCTAAGTTAGAAATAGCTAGTAAATCAAACTCTTGTGTAGAACATGTTGTAATTTGCAATAGGTGTAAAGATTTTAATGTTGATGCTTGTAGAGAACACCTAGTCTCTATTACAAAGTTAAATGGTGAAGTGGCTAGTCTTAATGCCCAACTTAAGACTAGCAAGAATGAATTTGACAAACTAAAATTTGCAAGGGATGCCTACACTATTGGTAGATACCCCTCAATTAAGGATGGGCTTGGCTTCAAGAGGGAAGCCAAGAACTTGACAAGTCATAAGGCTCCCATCTCCGCCAAGGAGAAAGGGAAGGCTCCTATGACTAATAGTAGTAAAAAGAATCATGCTTTCATTTATGGCGATAAGAGATATTCTAGAAATGTTCATAGGAGTTGTAATGATTCAAATGCCACGTTTGCTTCAAGTTCTTTCTATGTGCATGGTAGAGGTATGCCTAGGAGAAATGTCATTCATCATGTGCCTAGGAGAAATGTTCATGTTCCTAGGAAAATTAATGAACCTTCTACTATTTATCATGCTTGCAATGCTTCCTTTGCTATTTGTAGAAAGGATAAGAAGGTGATTGCTAGGAAACTAGGGGCAAAATGCAAGGTAGATAAAACTTGCATTTGGGTCCCTAAGGATATTGTCACTAACCTTGTAGGACCCAACAAGAGTTGGGTACCTAAGACCCAAGCCTAAATTTGCCTTGCAGGTTTATGCATCCGGGGGATCAAGCTGGATTATTGACAGCGGATGCACAAACCACATGACGGGGGAGAAGAAGATGTTCACCTCCTACGTCAAGAACAAAGATTCCCAAGACTCAATCATATTCGGTGACAGGAATCAAGGCAAGGTTAAAGGACTAGGGAAGATTGCCATTTCATCCGAGCACTCTATCTCTAATGTGTTTTTAGTTGAGTCACTTGGATATAACTTATTGTCTGCGAGTCAGCTTTGTAATATGGGATATAATTGCTTATTCACAAATGTAGACGTGTCTGTCTTTAGAAGGAGTGATGGTTCATTAGCTTTTAAGGGTGTATTAGACGACAAACTCTATTTAGTTGATTTTGCAAAAGAGGAGGCCAGTCTAGATGCATGCTTAATCGCTAAGACTAGCATGGGCTGGCTGTGGCATCGTCGCTTAGCACATGTGGGGATGAAGAACCTTAACAAACTTCTAAAGGGAGAACATGTGATAGGTCTAACAAATGTTACTTTCGAAAAAGATAGACCTTGTGCAGCTTGTCAAGTAGGTAAACAGGTGGGAAGCTCTCATCATACCAAAAATGTGATGACCACATCAAGACCTTTGGAGTTGCTTCATATGGACCTCTTCGGACCCGTCGCCTATCTAAGCATAGGAGGAAGTAAGTATGGTCTTGTTATAGTTGATGATTTTTCCCGCTTCACTTGGGTATTCTTTTTGCAGGATAAGTTTGAAACCCAAGGGACCCTCAAGCGCTTCCTAAAGAGAGCTCAAAATGAGTTTGAGCTCAAGGTGAAGAAGATAAGGAGCGACAACGGGTTCGAGTTCAAGAACCTTCAAGTGGAGGAGTACCTTGAGGAGGAAGGGATCAAGCACGAATTCTCCGCTCCCTACACACCACATCAAAACGGTGTGGTAGAGAGGAAGAACAGGACACTCATTGACATGGCAAGGACGATGCTTGGAGAGTTCAAGACCCCCGGGCGGTTTTGGTTGGAAGCCGTGAACACAGCTTGCCACACCATCAAACGGGTCTACCTTCATCGCCTCCTCAAGAAGATGTCATACGAGCTACTAACGGGTAACAAACCCAATGTTTCATATTTCCGAGTTTTTGGGAGTAAATGCTACATTCTAGTGAAGAAGGGTAGGAATTCCAAATTTGCTCCCAAAGCGGTAGAAGGGTTTTTGTTAGGTTATGACTCAAATACAAAGGGGTATAGAGTCTTCAACAAATCATCAGGTTTGGTTGAAGTCTCTAGCGACGTTGTATTTGATGAGACTAATGGCTCTCCAAGAGAGCAAGTTGTTGATCTTGATGATGTAGATGAAGAAGACGTTCCAATGGCCGCAATACGCACCATGGCAATTGGAGACGTGCGACTGCAGGAACTCAAGGAGCAAGATCAACCTTCTTCCTCAACAATGGTGCATCCCCCAACTCAAGACAATGAACAAGTTCATCAAGAGGAGGCATGTGATCAAGGGGGAGCACATGATGTTCAAGTGGAAGAAGAAGCACCCCAGGCCCCTCCAACTCAAGTTCGAGCGATGATTCAAAGGAATCATCCCGTCGACCAAATTTTGGGTGACATTAGCAAGGGAGTAACTACTCGTTCTAGATTAGTTAATTTTTGTAAGCATTACTCCTTTGTCTCTTCTATTGAGCCTTTCAGGGTAGAAGATGCCTTGCTAGATCCGGACTGGGTGTTGGCCATGCAGGAAGAGCTCAATAACTTCAAAAGAAATGAAGTTTGGACGCTGGTGCCTCGTCCCAAGCAAAATGTTGTGGGAACCAAGTGGGTGTTCCGCAACAAACAGGACGAGCACGGGGTGGTGACGAGGAACAAAGCTCGACTTGTGGCAAAAGGTTATGCCCAAGTCGCAGGTTTGGACTTTGAGGAGACTTTTGCTCCTGTGGCTAGGCTAGAGTCCATTCGTATTTTGCTAGCATATGCCGCTCACCATTCTTTCAGGTTGTTCCAAATGGATGTGAAGAGCGCTTTCCTCAACGGGTCAATCAAGGAGGAGGTGTACGTGGAGCAACCCCCTGGCTTCGAGGATGAACGATACCCCGACCACGTATGTAAGCTTTCTAAGGCGCTCTATGGACTTAAGCAAGCCCCAAGAGCATGGTATGAATGCCTTAGAGACTTTTTAATTGCTAATGTTTTCAAGGTTGGGAAAGCCGATCCAACGTTATTCACTAAGACTTGTGATGGTGATCTTTTTGTGTGCCAAATTTATGTCGATGACATAATATTTGGTTCTACTAACCAAAAGTCTTGTGAAGAGTTTAGCAGGGTGATGACTCAGAAGTTTGAAATGTCGATGATGGGCGAGTTGAGCTACTTTCTTGGGTTTCAATTGAAGTAACTCAAGGATGGCACCTTCATCTCACAAACGAAGTATACACAAGACTTGCTCAAGAGGTTTGGGATGAAGGACGCCAAGCCCGCGAAGACTTCAATGGGAACTGACGGACACGTCGACCTCAACAAAGGAAGTAAGTCTGTTGATCAAAAGGCATACCGGTCTATGATAGGGTCTTTACTTTATTTATGTGCGAGTAGACCGGATATTATGCTTAGTGTATGCATGTGTGCTAGATTTCAATCCGATCCAAGGGAGTGTCACTTAGTGTCAGTGAAGCGAATTCTTAGATATTTAGTCGCTACGCCTTGCTTCGGGATCTGGTATCCAAAGGGGTCTACCTTTGACTTAATTGGATATTCAGACTCCGACTATGCTGGATGTAAGGTCGATAGGAAGAGTACATCGGAGACGTGCCAATTCTTAGGAAGGTCCATGGTGTCATGGAGTTCTAAGAAACAAACTTCTGTTGCCCTATCCACCGCTGAGGCCGAGTATGTTGCCGCAGGACAGTGTTGCGCGCAACTACTTTGGATGAGGCAAACCCTGCGGGACTTTGGCTACAATCTGAGCAAAGTCCCACTCCTATGTGATAATGAGAGTGCTATCCGCATGGCGGATAATCTTGTTGAACACAGCCGCACAAAGCACATAGACATCCGACATCACTTTTTGAGAGACCACCAGCAAAAGGGAGATATCGAAGTGTTTTTTGTTAGCACCGAGAACCAGCTAGCCGATATCTTTACCAAGCCTCTAGATGAGTCGACCTTTTGCAGGCTGCGTAGTGAGCTAAATGTCTTAGATTCGCGGAACTTGGATTGATTTATAGCATACATGTGTTTTATGCCTTAATCATTTTCCTTATGCATTTTGTTGCTTATGTATGGAGCTCAAGTTGTACAAGCACTCCCCGGGCCTTATAAGTCCATTTGCAAGTGATGCACATATTTAGGGGGAGTTGTGCTACAACTTGATCCCTTGAGACTAACCATGTGCTTGAGTGTTCTTAATTTAGTCTCAAAGGTGGATTGAAAGGGAATGTTGGACTTGGACCATGAAAGACTTCCACTGCACTCCGATGAAGGAGTAACTAACTCCAAGTTCATCTTCAATCTCTTATTGCCTTTTTACTCTTAATTGAAGATTTTGGTGAGGCAATGAGGTTTAAGGGCCAAGATTGATCCTGTTTTGGTGCTTGATGCCAAAGGGGGAGAAAATAAGGCCAAAGCAACAAATGGATCAGCTACCACTTGAGAATTTTGAAAATAGTAGAATAGAGCTTTTGGTTTGTCAAAAATCTCTTATATGTCTCTTTTGTCAAAAGTTGGCCTCTTATGGGGAGAATGGTTGATTATGGGAAAAAGGGGGAGTTTGTGAAATCTTTGATCAATTTCTCCTGGAACAACTCTCTTTATGTCTCAACAAGAGTGTTTGACTTAGAGATAGGAAATTGAGATTGATTTGTAAAAACAAACCAAGTGGTGGCAAAGAATGATCCAAATATGCCAAATTTGAATCAAAACAAAATTGTGTTCTCATTTGCATTGATGTTGCACTTCTTGTACTTGCTTTTTGTTGTGTTGGCATTAATCACCAAAAAGGGGGAGATTGAAAGGGAAATGTATCCTTGGTACATTTCTATAAGATTCTGGTGATTAAGTGCTCTCCACAAATGCTTTGAGAAATATATGTGCCAAAGACTTAAGAAGTGCAAATCAAGAGTAAAGGTATGTTTCTAAGACTTAGTACATTGTTTTGGAGACTAATGTATTGTGTCTAAGCGCTAAAAACAGGAAAAGACCAATTTGGAAAAGACTTGGCTGAGCAGCCAAGACTCTGCGCAGTCTGGGTGCACCGGACAGTGTCCGGTGCGCCAGGCTGGCTCTGGCGAACTGGCTGCTCTCGGGTTTCGTCGACGGCGTACGACTATAAATCACCGGACTGTCCGGTGAGCCAACAGTCGGCCGGGCCAACGGTCGGCCGCGTAATCCGCACGCGACGCGTGGCAGAGCCAACGGTCAGAAGGGGGCACCGGACTGTCCGGTGTGCACCGGACAGTGTCCGGTGCGCCAACGGCTCTGAATCTCCAACGGTCGACTTCGCCAAAGAAGGAAAGAAATCCGCACCGGACAGTGTCCGGTGCGCCAGGCGACAGAAGGCAAGAATTGCCTTCCTGGAATGCTCTCAATGGCTCCTAGCTGCCTTGGGGCTATAAAAGGGGACCCCTAGGCGCATGGAGGAGTACACCAAGCATTCTCTAAGCATTCCTAAGCACCAAGACTCCAATTCCGCGCATTCGATTCTTTGTGATAGCAACTAGAGCTCCATTTGAGTAGAGAACTCCTTGGGTTGTGTTGTGAGCTCGAGTTGTGACTTGTGTGCGTGTTTGTGCTCTGATTTTGTGTCTTGTGTGTGTTGCTCATCCCAGCCTTACTTCTGTGCTTCCTTGTGAACATCAAAGTGTAAGGGCGAGAGGCTCCAAGTTGTGGAGATTCCTCGCAAGCGGGATATAGTAAAGTAAAGCAAAACACCGTGGTATTCAAGTGGGTCTTTGGATCGCTTGAGAGGGGTTGATTGCAACCCTCGTTCGTTGGGACGCCACAACGTGGAGTAGGCAAGTGTTGGACTTGGCCAAACCACGGGATAAATCACTGTGCCTATCTGTGTTGATCTTCTTGTGGTTACCGTGTCTTGCAAGAACTCCTCTCTAGCCACTTGGCTTTATTGTGCTAACTCCTAATCAAGTTTTGTGGCATTAAGTTTCAAGTTTTTACAGGATCACCTATTCACCCCCCTCTAGGTGCTCTCAGCTATCGAAAGTATAATTGTAACCACTTGTAATCGATGGAAGATGATAAATGAAATATATAAGTTTGACCCCCTTAGCATTTTCTATTTCATGGTCCGAATGTTTTTTATTATGACAACATTCTTCCTTTGATCTATGCATCATATAGATCGAAGGATCGAAGGTCCGTTGTTTATAATTATGATGTCATGTTAGAATGCATTAGATTTATATGTAATATATGTGTTCATCTTTGTAATCACTATATATAATATATGTGTTCATCTTTGTAATGTGCTATAAAATATGCAAGTACATGGGGTTTGAATGTATTAGAGCTAATAGTTAGTTGCCTAAAAATGTTAGTGGAATTAGCTAGCTAACAAATAACTAATTGTTAATGAATTTACTAAGGCTGACTCCAATGGAGCAGGCATCCCGCCATGCAAAGGCAATTTGCCTGTTCATACTAGGGGTGGGCGTTCGGGTTACCCGAAAATTTCGGGTCGCGTAATTCGAGTATTTTAAATTTCGGGTTTTGAGAATCGATACCCGAAATTACGACGGGTTTTACAATACCCGAAAATTCGGGTATCCAGAATTTCGGGTTCGGGTTCAGGTATTCCCGAACTACCCAAACTATTGTGTTGGCTTCATAAAAACATATACACCCTATTAAATTAGTATAAAAATATAGTTTGAATAATGATATACATGTACATATAAAACACAAGCAATCTATAATCACAATTTATGCACACTTACACATAATTATAGATGTACAAATTAATAATTAAGCATGACACATGAAAGTTCGGGTAATTCGGGTATTTCGGGTACCCGATTGTGATACCCGAATTACCCGAAATAAATTCGGGTTTTGAAAGTTGCTACCCGAAATTCCCGAACAAAATCCGGATTTCGGGTTCGGGTTCGGGTATTTCGGGTTCGGGTTTCGGGTTACGGGTTTTTTGCCCAGCCCTAGTTCATACAGCACTGTAGGCCTTCCAATGAGGCAGCTATACGCGGCAACAAAAATGGCAGTCAAGAGAGAGGAAAGGTAGAATGGCTGCCGCGACACACGCCAGCCAATTTGATGTCTTTGTCTCTGACTAATTGGCCCCATGTGCATCTGTTATGTACGGTTCACTCCCACCCTTCTTTCCTACGTGTGATGTCTAGCTATTTTGCATGGTCTGTTGCAAAGTTAAGATTTTTAGCTAGCCAGCCAAAATTGCATGGGCATGCAAACACCCAAATAGCTGGCCAATATGGCTACTATTTGTTGAAGGCAGTCTAAAAATAGCTAATAGTTGAACAATTATCTAGGGTGTTTGGATGTCTCCAATTAATTTTAGCCACTAACTATTAGCTCTAGTGCATTCAAACATCACCTAAAACTAATTTGCTCTTTCTTTTAGCAGGACACAACAAACCTCTGATTATATACCAACGTGCATCGCCTTGTTGCCGTCAAATGCCGACGTGGCAATGCGTGCCATTCTAGGACGATGGACGCACCTAGGGTTGGACATTCGTTTATTTGGTATATACTGTTGGGTCTGTTCAGGGTCTGAAATTTCGGGTCCTAAAAATAAGAACCAAAACTATAGTTAAAAGTGTAAGAACTGAACCCTAATAGACCGAAATTTTTGGGTCAGTCTATTCGGTCCCCCAAAATAGATCGAAATAACATAGGCTCTTGTAGCCCTTTACAGTTTATACTGTGTGCAAAGCTGAAAATCTCAAAATCAATTGTCTCGATTATGGATGAAAGGGAATTAGGCTTACACCTAGTTCCTAAATAATTTTGGTGGTTGAATTGCCCAACACAAATAATTGGACTAACTAGTTTGCTCTAGTGTATAAGTTATACAGGTGCTAAAGGTTCACACTTAGCCAATAAAAAGACCAAGTATTGGGTTCAACAAAAGAGCAAAGGGACAACCGAAGGCACCTCTGGTCTGGCGCACCGGACTGTCCGGTGTGCCACCGAACAATGTCCGGTGCACCACCGGACATGTCCGGTGCACCAGAGGACTCCAACTCAAACTCGTCACCTTCGGGAAAATCCAGAGGCGACTCTGCTATAATTCACCGGACTGTGCGGTGTACACCGGACAGTGTCCGGTGCTCCAAGGAACGGCGCCTCAGGAACTCGCCAGCTTCGGGAAACCGCAACGGCCGCTCCGCTATAATTCACCGGACATGTCCGGTGTACACCGGACTGTCCGGTGTAACTCCGGAGCAACGACTACTTCGCGCCAACGGTCACCTGCAACAGCAATTAATGCGCGCCAGAGCGCGCAGAAGTCAGGCACGCGCGTAGTGGCGCACCGGACACTCTACAGTACATGTCCGGTGCGCCAACGGACATCCAGGCAGGCCCAGAAGACAGTGCTCCAACGGTCTAATCCCAACGGCTTTGGTGACGTGGCTGGCGCACCGGACATGTCCGGTGTACACCAGACTGTCCGGTGCACCATACGACAGACAGCCCCACCAAACGGCTAGTTTGGTGGTTGGGGCAATAAATACCCCCAACCACCCACCATTCATGGCATCCAAGTTTTCACACTTCCAACCACTTACAAGAGCTAGGCATTCAATTCTAGACACACTCAAGAGATCAAATTCTCTCTCAAATTCCACACAAAGCTTTAGTGACTAGAGAGAGAGATTTGCTTGTGTTCTTTCAAGCTCTTGCGCTTGGATTGCTTTCTTCCTTCTTGATTCTTTATTGCGAACAAACTCACTTGTAATTGAGGCAAGAGACACCAATCTTGTGGTGGTCCTTGTAGGAACTTTGTGTTCCAAGTGATTGAGAAGAGAAAGCCCACTCGGTCCGAGGGACCGTTTGAGAGAGGGAAAGGGTTGAAAAAGACCCGGCCTTTGTGGCCTCCTCAACGGGGAGTAGGTTTGCGAGAACCGAACCTAGGTAAAACAAATCCGTGTGTCACACTTCTTATTTGCTTGCGATTTGTTTTCCACCCTCTCTCGCGGACTCGATTATATTTCTAACGCTAACCCGGCTTTTAGTTGTGATTATTTTGAGAATTTCAGTTTTGCCCTATTCACCCCCCCCTCTAGGCGACTATCAATTGGTATCAGAGCCCGGTACTTCATTAGAGCCTAACCGCTCGAAGTGATGTCGGGAGATCACGCCAAGAAGGAGATGGAGACCGGCGAAAAGCCCACTACAAGCCACGGGAAGACTTCATCGGAAGAGTCCCGCAACAAGAGGAAGGAGAAGAAAGACTCCTCCAAAGGGAAGGAGAAGAAATCTTCTTCACACAAAGAGAAGAAGGAGAAATCTTCTTCCCACAAGCCGCATCGGAGTGGGGACAAGAAAAAGAGGATGAGGAAAGTGGTCTACTACGAGACCGATTCTTCATCAACATCCACCTCCGGCTCCGACGCGGCGTCCGTCACTTCTAAGCGCCAAGAGCGCAAGAAGTATAGTAAGATTCCCCTACGCTACCCTCGCATTTCTAAACATACACCTTTGCTTTCCGTCCCATTAGGCAAACCACCAACATTTGATGGTGAAGATTACACTAGGTGGAGTGATTTAATGCGATTTTATCTAACCTCACTCCACAAAAGTATATGGGATGTTGTTGAGTTTGGTGCACAGGTACCATCCGTAGGGGATGAAGACTATGATGAGGATGAGGTGGCCCAAATCGAGCACTTCAACTCCCAAGCCACAACCATACTCCTTGCCTCTCTAAGTAGAGAGGAATATAACAAGGTGCAAGGGTTGAAGAGTGCGAAGGAGATTTGGGACTTACTCAAGACCGCGCACGAGGGTGATGAACTCACCAAAATCACCAAGCGGGAAACGATCGAGGGGGAGCTCGGTCGCTTCCGTCTTCGTCAAGGGGAGGAGCCACAAGATATGTACAACCGGCTCAAAACCTTGGTGAATCAAGTGCGCAACCTCGGGAGCAAGAAATGGGATGACCACGAGATGGTTAAGGTTATTCTAAGATCACTTATTTTCCTTAACCCTACTCAAGTACAATTAATTCGTGGTAATCCAAGATATACACTAATGACTCCCGAGGAAGTAATCAGGAATTTTGTGAGCTTTGAGTATATGATCAAGGGCTCGAAGAAGATCAACGAGCTAGATGATCCCTCCACATTTGCGGCACAACCGGTCGCATTTAAGGCGACGGAGGAGAAGAAGGAGGAGTCTACACCGAGTAGACAACCAATCGACGCCTCAAAGCTCGATAACGAGGAGATGGCACTTGTCATCAAAAGCTTTCGGCAAATCCTCAAGCAAAGGAGGGGGAAGGATTACAAGCCCCGCTCCAAGAAGGTTTACTACAAATGTGGTAAGCCCGGTCACTTTATAGCTAAATGTCCAATTTCTAGTGACAGTGACAGGGGTGATGACAAGAAGGGAAGAAGAAAGGAGAAGAAGAGGTACTACAAGAAGAAGGGCGGCGATGCCCATGTTTGTCGGGAGTGGGACTCCGACGAAAGCTCTAGCGACTCCTCCGACGACGAGGATGCCGCCAACATCGCTGTCACCAAGGGCCTTCTCTTCCCCAACGTCGGCCACAAGTGCCTCATGGCAAAGGACGGCAAAAAGAAGAAGGTTAAATCTAAATCCTCTACTAGATATGAATCCTCTAGTGATGATAATGCTAGTGATGAGGAAGATAATTTGCGTACCCTTTTTGCCAACCTTAACATGGAACAAAAAGAAAAACTAAATGAGCTAATTAGTGCCATCCATGAGAAGGATGATCTCTTGGACTCCCAAGAGGACTTCCTAATCAAGGAAAATAAAAAGCATGTTAAGGTTAAGAATGCTTATGCTCTAGAGGTAGAAAAATGTGAGAAATTAACTAGTGAGCTAAGCACATGCCATGACACTATTACCAACCTTAGAAATGAAAACGCTAATTTATTAGCTAAGGTTGATTCTCATGTTTGTAATGTTTCAACTTCCAATCCTAGAGATGATAATGATGATTTGCTTGCTAGGATTGAAGAATTGAACATTTCACTTGCTAGCCTTAGAAATGAAAATGAAAAACTGCTTGCTAAGGCTAAAGATTTTGATATTTGCAATGTTACTATTTCTAACCTTAGAAGTGAAAACGATATATTACATGCTAAGGTTGTAGAATTAAAATCTTGCAAACCCTCTACATCTATCGTTGAGCATGTATCTATTTGTACTAGATGTAGAGATGTTGATGTTAATGCTATTCATGAGCACATGTCTTTAATTAAACAACAAAATGATCATATAGCAAAATTAGATGCTAAAATTGCCGAGCATAACTTAGAGAATGAAAATTTTAAATTTGCTCGTAGTATGCTTTATAATGGGAGACGCCCTGACATCAAGGATGGCATTGGCTTCCAAAGGGGAGACAATGTCAAACTTAATGCCCCTCCTAAAAGATTGTCTAATTTTGTTAAGGGCAAGGCTCCCATGCCTCAGGATAACGAGGGTTACATTTTGTACCCTGCCGGTTACCCCGAGAGCAAGATTAGGAGAATTCACTCTAGGAAGTCTCACTCTGGCCCAAATCATGCTTTTATGTATAAGGGTGAGACATCTAGTTCTAGGCAACCAACCCGTGCTAAGTTGCCTAAGAAGAGAACTCCTAATGCATCAAATGATCATGACATTTCATTCAAAACTTTTGATGCATCATATGTTTTAAATAACAAATCCAGCAAGGTAGTTGCCAAGTTTGTTGGGGGCAAACACAAGGGATCCAAGACTTGTGTTTGGGTACCCAAAGTTCTTGTTTCTAATGCCAAAGGACCCAAAACCGTTTGGGTACCTAAAGTCAAGAACTAAACTTGTTTTGTAGGTTTATGCATCCGGGGGCTCAAGTTGGATCATCGATAGTGGGTGCACAAACCACATGACAGGGGAGAAGAAAATGTTCTCCTCCTACGAGAAAAACCAAGATCCCCAACGAGCAATCACATTCGGGGATGGAAAGCAAGGTTTGGTCAAAGGATTGGGTAAAATTGCTATATCTCCTGACCATTCTATTTCCAATGTTTTTCTTGTACATTCATTAGATTACAATTTGCTTTCTGTATCTCAATTATGCAAAATGGGTTACAACTGTCTTTTCACTGATGTAGGTGTCACTGTCTTTAGAAGAAGTGATGATTCAATATCATTTAAGGGAGTGTTGGAGGGTCAGCTATACTTAGTAGATTTTGATAGAGCTGAACTCGACACTTGCTTAATTGCTAAGACTAACATGGGTTGGCTCTGGCACCGCCGACTAGCCCATGTTGGGATGAAGAATCTTCATAAGCTTCTAAAGGGAGAACACATTTTAGGACTAACCAATGTTCATTTTGAGAAAGACAGGGTTTGTAGCGCATGCCAAGCAGGAAAGCAAGTTGGTGCCCATCATCCACACAAGAATGTCATGACGACCGACAGGCCGCTTGAGCTACTCCACATGGATCTATTCGGCCCGATTGCTTACATAAGCATCAGCGGGAGTAAGTATTGTCTTGTAATAGTGGATGATTATTCTCGCTTCACTTGGGTATTCTTTTTGCAGGAAAAATCTCAAACCCAAGAGACCTTAAAAGGATTCTTGAGACGGGCTCAAAATGAGTTCGGCTTAAAGATCAAGAAAATTATAAGCGACAACGGGGCGGAGTTCAAGAACTATCAAATTGAAGGCTTCCTTGAGGAGGAGGGCATCAAGCATGAGTTCTCCTCTCCCTACATGCCACAACAAAATGGTGTAGTAGAGAGGAAGAATAGAACTCTATTGGACATGGCAAGAACCATGCTTGATGAGTACAAGACTTCGGTTCGGTTTTGGGCCGAGGCGGTCAACACCGCTTGCTACGCCATCAACCGGTTATATCTTCACCGAATCCTCAAGAAGACATCTTATGAACTCCTAACCGGTAAAAAGCCCAATATTTCATATTTTAGAGTTTTTGGTAGCAAATGCTTTATTCTTGTTAAAAGAGGTAGAAAATCTAAATTTGCTCCTAAAACTGTAGAAGGCTTTTTACTAGGATATGACTCAAACACAAGGGCATATAGAGTCTTTAACAAATCCTCAGGACTTGTTGAAGTTTCTTGTGACGTTGTGTTTGATGAGACTAATGGCTCTCAAGTAGAGCAAGTTGATCTTGATGAGATAGGTGATGATGAAGCTCCGTGCATCGCGCTAAGGAACATGTCCATTGGGGATGTGTGTCCTAAGGAATCCGAAGAGCTTCCAAGTGCACAAGATCAACCATCCTCCTCCACGCAAGCATCTCCACCAACTCAAAATGAGGATGAAGCTCAAGTTGATGAAGTAGAAGATCACGCAAATGAGTCCCCTCAAGATGACAGCAATGATCAAGGGGGAGATGCAAATGATCAAGACAAGGAGGATGAAGAACAAAGGCCGCCACACCCAAGAGTCCACCAAGCAATCCAACGAGATCACCCCGTCGACACCATCCTCGGTGATATTCATAAGGGGGTAACCACTAGATTTCGTGTTGCACATTTTTGTGAACATTACTCTTTTGTTTCCTCTATTGAGCCACACAGGGTAGAGGAAGCACTACAAGATTCAGATTGGGTGGTGGCGATGCAAGAGGAGCTCAACAACTTCACTAGGAATGAGGTATGGCACTTAGTTCCATGTCCTAATCAAAATGTTGTAGGAACCAAATGGGTTTTCCGCAACAAGCAAGACGAGCATGGTGTGGTGACAAGGAACAAAGCTCGACTTGTGGCCAAGGGATACTCCCAAGTCGAAGGTTTGGATTTCGGTGAAACCTATGCACCCGTAGCTAGGCTTGAGTCAATTCGTATATTATTGGCCTATGCTACTTACCATGGCTTTAAGCTTTATCAAATGGACGTGAAAAGTGCCTTCCTCAATGGACCAATCAAGGAAGAGGTCTATGTTGAGCAACCTCCCGGCTTTGAAGACAATGAGTATCCTAACCATGTCTATAAGCTCTCTAAGGCGCTTTATGGGCTCAAGCAAGCCCCAAGAGCATGGTATGAATGTCTTACAGACTTTCTTATTACAAATGGATTCAAAGTCGGAAAGGCCGATCCTACCTTATTCACTAAAACTCTTGAAAATGACTTGTTTGTATGCCAAATTTATGTTGATGATATTATATTTGGGTCTACTAACGAGTCTACATGTGAAGAATTTAGTAGGATCATGACACAAAAATTCGAGATGTCTATGATGGGGGAGTTGAAGTATTTCTTAGGATTTCAAGTGAAGCAACTCCAAGAAGGCACCTTCCTAAGCCAAACGAAGTACACTCAAGATATTCTAAGCAAGTTTGGAATGAAGGATGCCAAACCCATCAAGACACCCATGGGAACCAATGGGCATCTCGACCTCGACGAGGGAGGTAAATCCGTCGATCAAAAGGTATACCGGTCGATGATAGGTTCTTTGCTATATTTATGTGCATCTCGACCGGATATTATGCTTTCCGTATGCATGTGTGCAAGATTCCAAGCCGACCCTAAGGAAGCTCACCTTACGGTCGTAAAACGAATCTTGAGATATTTAGTTTATACTCCTAAGTTTGGGCTTTGGTATCCCTGGGGGATCCACATTTGATTTGATTGGTTATTCGGATGCCGATTGGGCGAGGTGTAAAATCAATAGAAAGAGCACATCGGGGACTTGCCAGTTCTTGGGAAGATCCTTGGTGTCTTGGGCTTCAAAGAAGCAAAATTCGGTTGCTCTTTCTACCGCCGAAGCTGAGTATATTGTCACAGGACATTGTTGCGCGCAACTACTTTGGATGAGGCAAACCCTTAGGGACTACGGTTACAAATTAACCAAAGTTCCTCTTCTATGTGATAATGAGAGTGCAATCTGCATGGCAGATAATCCCGTTGAGCATAGCCGCAATAAGCACATAGCCATTCGGTATCACTTTTTGAGGGATCACCAACAAAAGGGAGATATCAAGATTTCTTACATTAATACTAAAGATCAATTAGCCGATATCTTTACCAAGCCTCTTGATGAACAAACTTTTAACAAACTTAGGCATGAGCTAAATATTCTTGATTCTAGGAACTTCTTTTGTTGATTTGCACACATAGCTCTTTTATATACCCTTGATCATATCTCTTTCATGTGCTATGACTAATGTGTTTTCAAGTGAAATTCCAACCAAGTCATAGTTATATTGAAAGGGAATTGGAGTCTTCGGCGAAGACAAAGGCTTCCACTCCGTAACTCATCCTTCGTCATCACTTCGAGCAACCCTCCATCTTTTAGGAAAGAGTATGAGCTCAAAGCAAAAGGACTTCGTCTTTGGTACAATCCTCACTCATTTATTTATGACCAAAGGGGAAGAACGTAATTCTAGGACTCTAATGATTCCGTTTTTGGCGATTCATGCCAAAGGGGGAGAGAGTATGAGCCCAAAGTAAAAGGACCGCACCACCACCAATTTCTAAAATTTTAGTTTTTTCAAAGAGTATTTTCAAATTGGTATCTTACTTGTGATATAATTTCAAATTGGTATAACCTCTTCAAAATTAATATCAAAACCCTCTTAAACACTAAGAGGAGGATTTCATTAAAGGGGAGTTTTGTTTAGTCAAAGAAAAAGCATTTGAATCAGGGGGAGAAAATTTCAAATCTTGAAGATGCTTTGCAAAATCTTATTCATTTACCTTTGACTATTTGCAAAAGAACTTTGAAAAGGATTTGCAAAAACAAAACATGTGGTGCAAGCATGGTCCAAAATGTTAAAAAATGAAGAAACAATCCATGCATATCTAATAAGTATTTATATTGGCTCAATTCCAAGCAATCTTTGCATTTACATTATGCAAGCAAGTTCAATTATGTACTTCAATATTTGCTTTGGTTTGTGTTGGCATCAATCACCAAAAAGGGGGAGATTGAAAGGGAATTAGGCTTACACCTAGTTCCTAAATAATTTTGGTGGTTGAATTGCCCAACACAAATAATTGGACTAACTAGTTTGCTCTAGTGTATAAGTTATACAGGTGCCAAAGGTTCACACTTAGCCAATAAAAAGACCAAGTATTGGGTTCAACAAAAGAGCAAAGGGACAATCGAAGGCACCTCTGGTCTGGCGCACCGGACTGTCCGGTGCACCACCGGACATGTCCGGTGCACCAGAGGACTCCAACTCAAACTCATCACCTTCGAGAAAATCTAGAGGCGACTCCGCTATAATTCACCGGACTGTCCGGTGTACACCGGACAGTGTCCGGTGCTCCAAGGAACGGCGCCTCAGGAACTCGCCAGCTTCGAGAAACCGCAACGGCCGCTCCGCTATAATTCACCGGACATGCGGTGTAACTCCGGAGCAACGGCTACTTCGCGCCAACGGTCATCTGCAACAGCAATTAATGCACGCCAGAGCGCGCAGAAGTCAGGCACGCGCGTAGTGGCGCACCAGACACTCTACAGTACATGTCTGGTGCGCCACCGGACATCCAGGCGGGCCCAGAAGACAGTGCTCCAACGGTCGAATCCCAACGGCTTTGGTGACGTGGCTGGCGCACCGGACATGTCCGGTGTACACCGGACTGTCCGGTGCACCATATGACAGACAGCCCCACCAAACGGCTAGTTTGGTGGTTGGGGCTATAAATACCCCCAACCACCCACCATTCATGGCATCCAAGTTTTCACACTTCCAACCACTTACAAGAGCTAGGCATTCAATTCTAGACACACTCAAGAGATCAAATCCTCTCCCAAATTCCACACAAAGCTTTAGTGACTAGAGAGAGAGATTTGCTTGTGTTCTTTCAAGCTCTTGCGCTTGGATTGCTTTCTTCCTTCTTGATTCTTTATTGCGAACAAACTCACTTGTAATTGAGGCAAGAGACACCAATCTTGTGGTGGTCCTTGTAGGAACTTTGTGTTCCAAGTGATTGAGAAGAGAAAGCTCACTCGGTCCGAGGGACCGTTTGAGAGAGGGAAAGGGTTGAAAAAGACCCGGCCTTTGTGGCCTCCTCAACGGGGAGTAGGTTTGCGAGAACCGAACCTCGGTAAAACAAATCCGTGTGTCACACTTCTTATTTGCTTGCGATTTGTTTTCCACCCTCTCTCGCGGACTCGATTATATTTCTAACGCTACCCGGCTTGTAGTTGTGATTATTTTGAGAATTTCAGTTTCGCCCTATTCACCCCCCTCTAGGCGACTATCAATGGATAAACATGCATAAGGGAAAATAGAAGAATTATATACTACAAGTCTACAACATCAGAATGTATCACGAATGTTGCCGCACAAATAAATTAGCCAAAGTAAGGGAAAACACAACAGAACTAGCAACTTATAGTCTTGCACAAATGCTGCAGCACAGGCGCATAGCAGTAGCTCCAAACATAAGGATTAAAAGAAAACCAGAGAGCTAGTAGTATTAGCAACTAGCAACTTGCAGTCTTGCACAACTACTGGTCTACTGCCACAACAGCCAACAAACCTAACAAACACATACTCACATAGGTTTTTAGACAATCAGACATGTGACATGGACACACAAGTTCACGCATACAACGACTGATACATGTACACTTTTCTGAATTTAAATTTAACACAGCCACTGTCACACAGTGACATAGGTGACAGGGACGTCGGGCGCAGCTCTGTTATATTCTCTCCACACATACCCTTTTCTGAAAATAAAATGCTTGATCAATGAAATAATGACAGTGCGAAAGTATGATAAAAAAAGGAAACTACGTGCAGTTTATGTTCTTAGTTTGTCACCTTAGCACTCGATCACAACTCACAGTCTTCTTCACATTGTCTAAAGACTGAGAAATAGAGATAGCAATATTCAGGTCACCCATTTCCACAAACATTGCTGAAACAATAGTGAATGTGAAAGTAATCAGAACAAAGAAACCTTAATGCACACAGTCACATAGGGAATATTATGGATTGTACCTTCTTCTAGCTTGGCTAGCTCCTCAGTATTCTCTTCATCAGTGATAGGAGATGCATGCCTCAGCCAATCTTGAGTACAGATAAGGGCTTACACCATGAATGGAGTAAGAGAGCTTCTAAAATCATCCAAAACACGCCCACCAGTACTAACCGCAGATTCTGATGCAACAGTGGAGATGGGAATGGACAGGACATTATGTGCCAAGCACGCTATCATTGGAAATCAAGAAGAATACTCTTTCCACCAGTCCAAGATATCAAACTTGCTGGTTTGTGGCTCAACCTATTTAGCAAGGTACTTCTCTAACTCTGATTTTGAAACACTAACTTAAAGGGAAATGTGCCCTTGGGCCTTTTCTGTAAATGTTTTGGTGACTAAATTCCCAACACATATTGTTTTAGTGGATATGTGCTAAAGTGTTAAAGAGATGCAAATCAAGAATCGAGGTATGTCTCTAGCCTTAGTGAATTGTTTATGGTACTAATATACTCCTCTAAGTGCTAGGAACCTTGTCAGATCAAATGAGATTAGAGTGGAGAAAGTTAGCAATGCTCAGCCACACTTACACCAGCCTGCAGGTGCACCGGACAGTGTCCGGTGCCCAGGCTGACGCACTCGACGAACTCGCTGCTCTCGAAAATTGTTGGGGACCCTGCGGCTAAAATTCACCGGACTATTCGGTGTGCACCGAACTGTCCGGTGAGCCAGCAGCGCCCGCGCCAATGGTTGGCAACACAATCAGCGAGCGACGCGTGGCCAGTGCCAACGGTCATCAGGCCGCACCGGACTGTCCGGTATGCCACGAGGGCTGGTGGGTGCAACAGTCGGCTTCGCCAAAGAAGGAAAGAAATCACGCACTGTTCATGTCCGGTGGTGCACCGGTCTGTCCGGTGCGCCCACGGACAAAAGGCAACTATTGGCTACCAAATGGAGCTCAAACGGCTCCTAGCTACCTTGGGGCTATAAAAGGGACCCCTAGGCGCATGGAGCAGTACACCAAGCCTCCATTGAACATCTTAAGATGCCTATATTCCGCAAGCACACATCTGATTCATTGTGTTTGAGATTTGAGCACTTGTTTGAGTTGTGAACTCGATGCACTGTGTTTTGTGCTCGTTTCTTGACTTGTGTGCATGTCGTTGCAGTGACTCTAGCTCTTGTGTGTGTTTCTATTCCCACCTTACTCTTGTGGTTTTATACTGATCAATATTGTAAGGGTGAGAGGCTCCAACTTGTAGAGATTCCTCACAAAGGGAAACATCTGCTATAAGGAAGAAAATCGTGGTATTCAAGTGGATCATTGGATCGCTTGAAAGGGGTTGAGTGCAACCCTCATCCATTGGGACACCATAACATGGAAGTAGGCAAGTGTGAGAGTACCTAGAGGGGGGGGGGTGAATAGGTGATCCTGTAAAACTTAAACTTATAGCCACAAAACTTGGTTAAGAGTGTTAGCACAATTATTGCCAAGTGGCTAGAGAGGAGCCAGAACACAATAACCACAAGAATTCAAGCACAGAGATGACACGGTGGTTATCCCGTGGTTCGGCCAAGTACAAAACTTGCCTACTCCACGTTGTGGCGTCCCAACGGACGAGAGTTGCACTCAACTCCTCTCAAGTGATCCAATGATCAACTTGAATACCACGGTGTTCTTCTTTCCTTTGATCTTTTCCCGTTTGCGAGGAATCTCCACAACTTGGAGTCTCTCGCCCTTACAATTGAGTTTCACAAAGAAGCACGGAGTAAGGGAGGGAAGCAACACACACAAAACCACAGCAAAATGCGCACACACACGGCCAAGAATCGAGCTCAAAAGACTATCTCGAAGTTCTCACTAGAACAGAGCTCGAATCACTTAGAATGACAAACAAATGCGCAAAGACTGAGTGTGGATGATCAAGATTGCTCTAAGGTTGCTTGATTTTCTCCTCCATGCGCCAAGGGGTCCCTTTTATAGCCCCAAGGCAGCTAGGAGCCGTTGGGAACAAATCTGGAAGGCCATCTTTGCCTTCTGTCTCGTGGCGCACCGGACAGTCCGGTGCACACCGGACACTGTCCGGTGCCCGATTTGTTTCCATAAAAAGCTCATCCGACCGTTGCTTTCTGATGCAGATCTGCGCACAGTTGGCGCACCGGACATGTCCGGTGCACACCGGACAGTCCGGTGTACCTTTCCGACCGTTGGCTCGGCCACGTGTCGCGCGCCGATCGCGCGGCCGACCGTTGGCCCGGCCGACCGTTGGCTCACCGGACAGTCCGGTGCACACCGGACAGTCCGGTGAATTTTAGCCGAAGTCGCCGGAGAAAAACCCGAGAGCGGCTGGTTTGCTCCGCGCTGGTCTGGCGCACCGGACACTGTCCGGTGCACACCGGACAGTCCGGTGCCCCAGCCCGAAACAGCCTTTGGCTGTACACAGCCACTCTCCACTTCTTTTCTTTTCTTCTTCTTCCTGTTTCTAACACTTAGACAAGATATTAGTACACAAAACCAATGTACTAAGGCTTAGAAACATACCTTTACTTGTGATTTGCACTTTGTTCAACCATGGGCACATTTTCACATTTAAGCACTTGTGTTTGCACTCAATCACCAAAATACTTAGAAATGGCCCAAAGGCACATTTCCCTTTCAATCTCCCCCTTTTTGGTGATTTATGCCAACACAACATAAAGCAACTAGAACAAGTGCAAAATCACTTCAAATAAAAACTAACTTTGAGTTTTATCCAATTTTGGCATATATGGATCATCTTTTGCCACCACTTGGTTTGTTTTTGCAAATCAAACTCAAATCTCTATCTCTAAGTCAAACACACATGTTGAAGCATAAAGAGAGTCATTTCAAAAGAGATTGATCAAAGATTTCAAAAACTCCCCCTAAATCCCATAATCAATACTTCTCCCCACAAGAAGCCAACATTTGATAAGAAGTGCAATAAAAAAGTTTTGACAAACCAAAAACTCTATCTTACAATTTTCGAAATTTCTCAAGTGGTAGCTGATCCATTTATTACTTTGGCCTTTATTTTCTCCCCCTTTGGCATCAAGCACCAAAACGGGATCAATCTTGGCCCATGAACCCCATTGCCTCACCAAAATCTTCAATGAAGAGCAAATGGCAATAAGAGTTCATGAGATGAACTTGGAATAAGTTACCCTCTCATCGGAGTGCAGTGGAAGTCTTTCATGGTCCAAGTCCACCTTTTCCATTTCAATTCTCCTTCGAGACTAAAGCAAGCAAACTCAAGCATATGGTTAGTCTCAAAGGGTCAAGTTGTAACACATCTCCCCTAAACATGTGCATCACTGTGCAACGGACTTGTGAGGTCCAGGGAGTATTTGTACAACTTGAGCACCATAATAAGCAACAAAATGCAGAATGAACATGATCAAAGGCATAAACACATGTATGCTACATTTCAATCCAAGTTCCGCGAATCTAAGACATTTAGCTCACTACGCAGCCTGCAAAAGGTCTTCTCATCTAGAGGTTTGGTAAAGATATCGGCTAGCTGGTTCTCGGTGCTAACATGAAACACTTCGATATCCCCCTTTTGCTGGTGGTCTCTCAAAAAGTGATGCCGGATGTCTATGTGCTTTGTGCGGCTGTGCTCGACAGGATTTTCCGCCATGCGGATAGCACTCTCATTATCACATAGGAGTGGGACTTTGCTCAGATTGTAGCCAAAGTCCCTGAGGGTTTGCCTCATCCAAAGTAGTTGCGCGCAACACTGTCCTGCGGCAACGTACTCGGCCTCAGCGGTGGATAGGGCAACAGATGTTTGTTTCTTAGAGTTCCATGACACCAGGGACCTTCCTAAGAATTGGCACGTCCCCGATGTACTCTTCCTATCGACCTTACATCCAGCATAGTCGGAGTCTGAGTATCCAACCAAGTCAAAGGTAGACCCCTTTGGATACCAGAGCCCGAAGCAAGGCGTAGCAACCAAATATCTAAGAATCCGCTTCACCGCCACTAAGTGACACTCCTTAGGATCAGATTGAAATCTAGCACACATGCATACGCTAAGCATAATATCCGGTCTACTAGCACATAAATAAAGTAAAGACCCTATCATTGACCGGTATGCTTTTTGATCAACGGACTTACCTCCTTTGTTGAGGTCGGTGTGTCCGTCGGTTCCCATCGGAGTCTTTGCGGGCTTGGCGTCCTTCATCCCAAACCGCTTTAGCAGATCTTGCGTATACTTCGTTTGGGAGATGAAAGTGCCGTCCTTGAGTTGCTTCACTTGGAACCCAAGGAAGTAGTTCAACTCGCCCATCATCGACATCTCGAATTTCTGCGTCATCACCCTGCTAAACTCTTCACAAGACTTTTGATTAGTAGAACCAAATATTATGTCATCGACATAAATTTGGCACACAAACAAATCACCATCACATGTCTTAGTGAAAAGAGTTGGATCGGCTTTCCCAACCTTGAACGCATTAGCAATTAAGAAATCTCTAAGGCATTCATACCATGCTCTTGGGGCTTGCTTAAGTCCATAGAGCGCCTTAGAGAGCTTACACACGCGGTCGGGGTACCGTTCATCCTCGAAGCCAGGGGGTTGCTCCACGTACACCTCCTCCTTTATAGGCCCGTTGAGGAAAGCGCTCTTCACATCCATTTGGAACAACCTGAAAGAATGGTGAGCGGCATATGCTAGCAAGATACGAATTGATTCTAGCCTAGCCACAGGAGCAAAAGTCTCCTCGAAATCCAAACCTGCGACTTGGGCATAACCTTTTGCCACAAGTCGAGCCTTGTTTCTCGTTACCACCCCGTGCTCGTCCTGTTTGTTGCGGAACACCCACTTGGTTCCCACAACATTCTGCTTGGGACGAGGCACCAGTGTCCAAACTTCATTCCTCTTGAAGTTGTTGAGCTCCTCTTGCATGGCCAACACCCAGTCCGGATCTAGCAAGGCCTCTTCTACCCTGAAAGGCTCAATAGAAGAGACAAAGGAGTAATGCTCACAAAAATTAACTAATCGAGATCGAGTAGTTACTCCCTTGCTGATGTCACCCAAAATTTGGTCGACGGGATGATCTCTTTGAATCATCGCACGAACTTGGGTTGGAGGTGTCGGTTGCGCTTCTTCCTCCAACACATGATCATCTTGTGCTCCCCCTTGATCACACACCTCCTGTTGATGAACCTGTTCATCGTCTTGAGTTGGGGGATGCACCATAGTTGAGGGAGAAGGTTGTTCTCGTTCATCTTGTTCCTGTGGCCGCACTTCTCCAATCGCCATGGTGCGTATTGCGGCCGTTGGAATGTCTTCTTCATCTACATCATCACAATCAACCACTTGCTCTCTTGGAGAGCCATTAGTCTCATCAAATACAACGTCGCCAGAGACTTCAACCAAACCCGATGATTTGTTGAAGACTCTATACGCCTTTGTATTTGAGTCATAACCTAATAAAAACCCTTCTACAGCTTTGGGAGCAAACTTAGAATTTCTACCCTTCTTTACTAGAATGTAGCACTTACTCCCAAATACACGAAAGTACGATACATTGGGTTTGTTACCGGTTACTAGCTCATACGACGTCTTCTTGAGGAGGCGATGAAGGTAGACCCTGTTGATGGCGTGGCAAGCCGTGTTCACGGCTTCCGTCCAAAAGCACTCAGGGGTCTTGAACTCTCCTAGCATCGTCCTCGCCATGTCGATGAGCGTCCTGTTCTTCCTCTCTACCACACCATTTTGCTGTGGTGTGTAGGGAGCGGAGAACTCGTGCTTGATCCCTTCCTCTTCAAGGAACTCCTCCACTTGAAGGTTCTTGAACTCGGACCCGTTGTCGCTCCTTATCTTCTTCACTTTGAGCTCAAACTCATTTTGAGCTCTCCTGAGGAAGCGTTTGAGGGTCCCTTGGGTTTCGGATTTTTCCTGCAAAAAGAACACCCAAGTGAAGCGGAAAAAATCATCTACAATAACTAGACCATACTTACTTCCTCCTATGCTCAGATAGGCGACGGGTCCGAAGAGGTCCATATGCAGCATCTCCAAGGGTCTTGATGTCGTCATCACATTTTTGGTGTGATGAGAGCCTCCCACTTGTTTCCCTGCTTGACAAGCTGCACAAGGTCTATCTTTTTCGAATTGAACATTAGTTAGACCTATTACATGTTCTCCCTTTAGAAGCTTGTGAAGGTTCTTCATCCCCACATGTGCTAAGCGGCGATGCCACAGCCAGCCCATGCTAGTCTTAGCAATTAAGCATGCATCTAGACCGGCCTCCTCTTTTGCAAAATCAACTAAGTAAAGTTTGCCGTCTAATACACCCTTAAATGCTAGTGAACCATCACACCTTCTAAAGACAGACACATCTATATTTGTGAATAGACAGTTATACCCCATATTGCATAATTGACTAACAGATAGCAAGTTATATCCAAGAGACTCTACTAAAAACACATTAGAAATAGAGTGCTCATTTGAAATTGCAATTTTACCTAAACCTTTTACCTTGCCTTGATTCCCATCACCGAATATAATTGAATCTTGGGAATCTTTATTCTTGACGTAGGAGGTGAACATCTTCTTCTCCCCCGTCATATGGTTTGTGCATCCGCTGTCGATAATCCAGCTTGAACCCCCGGATGCATAAACCTGCAAGGCAAATTTAGGCTTGGGTCTTAGGTACCCAACTCATGTTGGGTCCTACAAGGTTAGCACATATATTCTTAGGGACCCAAATGCAAGTTTTATCTCCCTTGCATCTTGCCCCTAACTTCCTAGCAATTTCCTTCTTGCCCTTTCTACAAATAGCAAAGGGAGCATTGCAAGTATAATAAATGGTAGAAGGTTCATTTGCTACTTTCCTAGGAGCATGAATAACATTCTTTTTAGGAACAACATTTTTCCTAGTAACATTTCTATCATACACATAAGAAGAACTAGGAGCAAACATGGCATGAGAATCATAAACATATGAATCAAAAGCATCATAACTTCTATTTGCATTTCTAGTATGTCTTCTATCATGATACAAAAAGGCATGGTTCCTTTTAGCACTAGTAGCCATAGGGGCCTTCCCTTTCTCCTTGGCGGGAATGGGAGCCTTATGGCTTGTTAAGTTCTTGGCTTCCTTCTTGAAGCCAAGTCCATCCTTAATTGAGGGGTGTCTACCAACCGTGTAGGCATCCCTAGCAAATTTTAGCTTTTCAAAATCACTTTTGCTAGTCTTAAGTTGAGCATTAAGACTAGCTACTTCATCATTTAGTTTTGAAATTGAAACTAGGTGTTCATTACAAGCATTAATGTCAAAATCCTTACACCTAGTACAAATTGCAACAAGTTCTACACAAGAGTTAGATTTATTTGCTACTTCTAATTTAGCATTCAAGTCATCATTAATGCTTCTTAATTTAGAAATTGTCTCATGGCAAGAAGATAATTCACAAGAAAGTATTTCATTTCTTTTAATTTCTAGAGCAAGAGAATTTTGTGCACTAACAAATTTATCATGTTCTTCATACAACAAATCCTCTTGCTTTTCTACAAGTATGTTCTTATCATTCAAGGCATCAATCAATTCATTAATTTTGTCTACCTTGGTTCTGTCTAGACCTTTAAACAAGCATGAATAATCAATTTCATCTTCATCACTAGATTCATCATCACTAGAAGAAACATAAGTGGTATCTCGAGTACTCACCTTCTTCTCCCTTGCCATAAGGCAAGTATGACGCTCGTTGGGGAAGAGAGATGACTTGTTGAAGGCGGTGGCGGCGAGTCCTTCATTGTCGGAGTCGGAGGAGGAGCAGTCCGAATCCCACTCCTTTCCGATATGTGCTTCGCCCTTGGCTTTCTTGTAGTGCTTCTTCTTCTCTCTTTTGTTCCCCTTTTCCTGGTCACTTTCATTATCCGGACAGTTAGCAATAAAATGACCAAGCTTACCGCATTTGAAGCATGATCGCTTTCCCTTGGTCTTAGTCTTGCTTGGCTGTCCATTGCGACTCTTTAGCACCGTCTTGAATCTTTTGATGATGAGGGCCATCTCTTCATCATTAAGACCGGCCGCTTCAATTTGCGCCACCTTGCTGGGTAGCGCTTCCTTGCTCCTTGTTGCTTTGAGAGCAAGAGGTTGCGGCTCGTTGATCGGTCCATTCAAGGCGTCGTCCACATACCTTGCCTCCTTGATCATCATTCGCCCGCTGACGAATTTTCCTAGGACTTCTTCGGGCGACATTTTGGTGTACCTGGGATTCTCACGAATATTATTCACCAAATGAGGATCAAGAACGGTAAAGGACCTGAGCATTAGTCGGACGACGTCGTGGTCCGTCCATCGCGTGCTTCCGTAGCTCCTTATTTTGTTGATAAGGGTCTTGAGCCGGTTGTATGTCTGAGTTGGCTCCTCGCCCCTTATCATCGCGAACCGTCCAAGCTCGCCTTCCACCAACTCCATTTTGGTGAGCAAGGTAACGTCATTCCCCTCATGAGAAATCTTGAGGGTGTCCCAGATCTGCTTGGCGTTATCCAAGCCGCTCACTTTGTTATATTCATCCCTGCACAATGAAGCTAGAAGAACAGTGGTAGCTTGTGCATTCTTATGGATTTGCTCATTAATGAATGAAGGGCTATCCGAGCTATCAAATTTCATTCCACTTTCAACAATCTCCCAAATGCTTGGATGGAGAGAAAATAGGTGAGTACGCATTTTGTGACTCCAAAATCCGTAGTCCTCTCCATCAAAGTGAGGAGGCTTGCCAAGTGGAATGGGGAGCAAATGAGCATTTGAGCTATGTGGAATGCGTGAATAATCAAAAGAAAAGTTTGAGTTAACCGTCTTTTGTTTGTCGTGGTCGTCGTCCTTTTGGGAAGAAGAGGATTCGTCGCTGTCGTAGTAGACGATCTCCTTGATGCGCCTTGTCTTCTTCTTCTTCCCATCTTTGCGCCTGTGGCCCGAGCCCGAGTCGTTGGACTTGTCATCCCTTGGCTCGTTGACGAAGGACTCCTTCTCCTTGTCGTTGATCACAATTCCCTTCCCCTTAGGATCCATTTCTTCGGGCGGTTAGTCCCTTTCTTGAAGAGAACGGCTCTGATACCAATTGAGAGTACCTAGAGGGGGGGGGGTGAATAGGTGATCCTGTAAAACTTAAACTTATAGCCACAAAACTTGGTTAAGAGTGTTAGCACAATTATTGCCAAGTGGCTAGAGAGGAGCCAGAACACAATAACCACAAGAATTCAAGCACAGAGATGACACGGTGGTTATCCCGTGGTTCGGCCAAGTACAAAACTTGCCTACTCCATGTTGTGGCGTCCCAACGGACGAGAGTTGCACTCAACTCCTCTCAAGTGATCCAATGATCAACTTGAATACCACGGTGTTCTTCTTTCCTTTGATCTTTTCCCGTTTGCGAGGAATCTCCACAACTTGGAGTCTCTCGCCCTTACAATTGAGTTTCACAAAGAAGCACGGAGTAAGGGAGGGAAGCAACACACACAAAACCACAGCAAAATGCGCACACACACGGCCAAGAATCGAGCTCAAAAGACTATCTCGAAGTTCTCACTAGAACAGAGCTCGAATCACTTAGAATGACAAACAAATGCGCAAAGACTGAGTGTGGATGATCAAGATTGCTCTAAGGTTGCTTGATTTTCTCCTCCATGCGCCAAGGGGTCCCTTTTATAGCCCCAAGGCAGCTAGGAGCCGTTGGGAACAAATCTGGAAGGCCATCTTTGCCTTCTGTCTCGTGGCGCACCGGACAGTCCGGTGCACACCGGACACTGTCCGGTGCCCGATTTGTTTCCATAAAAAGCTCATCCGACCGTTGCTTTCTGATGCAGATCTGCGCACAGTTGGCGCACCGGACATGTCCGGTGCACACCGGACAGTCCGGTGTACCTTTCCGACCGTTGGCTCGGCCACGTGTCGCGCGCCGATCGCGCGGCCGACCGTTGGCCCGGCCGACCGTTGGCCCGGCCGACCGTTGGCTCACCGGACAGTCCGGTGCACACCGGACAGTCCGGTGAATTTTAGCCGAAGTCGCCGGAGAAAAACCCGAGAGCGGCTGGTTTGCTCCGCGCTGGTCTGGCGCACCGGACACTGTCCGGTGCACACCGGACAGTCCGGTGCCCCAGCCCGAAACAGCCTTTGGCTGTACACAGCCACTCTCCACTTCTTTTCTTTTCTTCTTCTTCCTGTTTCTAACACTTAGACAAGATATTAGTACACAAAACCAATGTACTAAGGCTTAGAAACATACCTTTATTTGTGATTTGCACTTTGTTCAACCATGGGCACATTTTCACATTTAAGCACTTGTGTTTGCACTCAATCACCAAAATACTTAGAAATGGCCCAAAGGCACATTTCCCTTTCAATCTCCCCCTTTTTGGTGATTTATGCCAACACAACATAAAGCAACTAGAACAAGTGCAAAATCACTTCAAATAAAAACTAACTTTGAGTTTTATCCAATTTTGGCATATATGGATCATCTTTTGCCACCACTTGGTTTGTTTTTGCAAATCAAACTCAAATCTCTATCTCTAAGTCAAACACACATGTTGAAGCATAAAGAGAGTCATTTCAAAAGAGATTGATCAAAGATTTCAAAAACTCCCCCTAAATCCCATAATCAATACTTCTCCCCACAAGAAGCCAACATTTGATAAGAAGTGCAATAAAAAAGTTTTGACAAACCAAAAACTCTATCTTACAATTTTCGAAATTTCTCAAGTGGTAGCTGATCCATTTATTACTTTGGCCTTTATTTTCTCCCCCTTTGGCATCAAGCACCAAAACGGGATCAATCTTGGCCCATGAACCCCATTGCCTCACCAAAATCTTCAATGAAGAGCAAATGGCAATAAGAGTTCATGAGATGAACTTGGAATAAGTTACCCTCTCATCGGAGTGCAGTGGAAGTCTTTCATGGTCCAAGTCCACCTTTTCCATTTCAATTCTCCTTCGAGACTAAAGCAAGCAAACTCAAGCATATGGTTAGTCTCAAAGGGTCAAGTTGTAACACATCTCCCCCTAAACATGTGCATCACTGTGCAACGGACTTGTGAGGTCCAGGGAGTATTTGTACAACTTGAGCACCATAATAAGCAACAAAATGCAGAATGAACATGATCAAAGGCATAAACACATGTATGCTACATTTCAATCCAAGTTCCGCGAATCTAAGACATTTAGCTCACTACGCAGCCTGCAAAAGGTCTTCTCATCTAGAGGTTTGGTAAAGATATCGGCTAGCTGGTTCTCGGTGCTAACATGAAACACTTCGATATCCCCCTTTTGCTGGTGGTCTCTCAAAAAGTGATGCCGGATGTCTATGTGCTTTGTGCGGCTGTGCTCGACAGGATTTTCCGCCATGCGGATAGCACTCTCATTATCACATAGGAGTGGGACTTTGCTCAGATTGTAGCCAAAGTCCCTGAGGGTTTGCCTCATCCAAAGTAGTTGCGCGCAACACTGTCCTGCGGCAACGTACTCGGCCTCAGCGGTGGATAGGGCAACAGATGTTTGTTTCTTAGAGTTCCATGACACCAGGGACCTTCCTAAGAATTGGCACGTCCCCGATGTACTCTTCCTATCGACCTTACATCCAGCATAGTCGGAGTCTGAGTATCCAACCAAGTCAAAGGTAGACCCCTTTGGATACCAGAGCCCGAAGCAAGGCGTAGCAACCAAATATCTAAGAATCCGCTTCACCGCCACTAAGTGACACTCCTTAGGATCAGATTGAAATCTAGCACACATGCATACGCTAAGCATAATATCCAGACCCATCGTGCACTTGTCTGTGGCTCAGCGTTGTGCACTGACAGCCCGGACCCATCGTCAGCCTCACTCGGTCCCACTCGGCTGTGCGTTTGGGCCAATGACGCATGGGCCTAGTACTACTGTAGTTATTCCTACCGCTACGGAGGGCGCTGACGACATACCAGCCACTGCCGAGATTCTCGCTAGGGCCAGCTGGCTGCCGATTTTTTTTGTTTTTTAGCCCCTTTTGTGACACAAATTTACGTTTGGACCCCCAGAAATTTTATTTGCACGTTTGGACTCGATACTCGGCGCCATAGGCTATGGCGCCGAGCTAACACAGCTCGGCGCCATAGCCTATGGCGCCGAGCATCGTGACATGGCAGTCCGCGTGGCACCTAGCTCGGCGCCACAGATCTTGGCGCCGAGCTAGGAAATAACCGCAAGCCACCTTTCTCTTTGCGCTCTCTGTTAGTTTTCACTTCTACCCGCCCCGCGCCGCCGTTCTCGAGCTCCGGAAATCGCCGCCGCCCGCCGTTCCCGAGCTCCGGCCTGCCCGCCCGCCCAGCTCCGGCGAGGGCGCTTGGCTTCCGGCGGGCCGCGCCTGCTCGCCACCGGCCCCGCGCCTGCTCGCCAACGGCGGCCGCCGCGCACCTGCTCGCCCCGCGCCTGCTCGCCACCGGCTCCGGAAATCGCCGCCGCGCCTGCTCGCCACCGAGCTCCGGAAATCGCCGCCGCCCGCCGCTCGCCCCGCGCCTGCTCGCCACCGCCCCGGCCCGCCCCCTGCCGCCGGTAATTTTTTTTTAATTTCTTAGTTAGTAAACTGTTAGCTGTTAGTGTTTAGTAATTAGTTAGCTATCCACTTATTTATTGTTTAGTAAATAGTTAGTAATTTTGTTGTTAGTGTTTATTAAAATAGTTAGCTAGTTTCTTGCTTAGCATATTGTTAGTGTTTAGTAAATTCTTAGTGATTTTATTAAAATAGTTAGCGCATTGATATTACATGTTTTCTGTGTTGGCAACCATCGTGTTGTCGTTTATTCGCAGGTTCTATAAACATCACTTTACAGGGGAGGTGCTGCCAAATTTTTTACTGACAATTGATTTTTTTGTACGTAGGTGTTCGTCTGACTTAACCTTCTACACCGTTAGCTGGACTCGTACGCGTTCAAGTATACATTGTTTTCGTACATTATTTATAGATTATGTAATTTCGTTTGATGTGTTCATTTAATATTTACTGTATAGTTATTAGTTAATATATATTTATTACTTAATACGTTAGTAGGCTTAAGTATATAGCCATTATTGAGTTAGTAATCCATTTTTGCAATAGATGGACAGCCTAGTAACACTATACCATGGAGGAAGGGTGGAGATAGATGCTTATGTGAGTGTTACTTTTGATGGTATGAAGATCGTGACCATGTTGTTCGTTGAAAGACCATCTTTTGACAAGCTTTTGGCTCGAGCTTGTGAGGAGATTAGGTGGGACATAAACGACCCTAGAATATCAATTCAGGGTTTGTTGTCCCATATTACACATGGAACAGTTGTCCGACGGTTGATCTCCATTACCTCAGAAGATGATTGGGAGATATATTTAAGAATTGTGAAGACGATGGTTCCACCATGTTTGGATGTGGTTATTCAAAAGTTACCTGTTAGTCATTGCGAAGGTCCAGTCGGGTTATCTCCACAAATGCCAAATGCATCTCGTATTGAAGCTCCTTTGGTAGAGCTTCATGAAGAAGTCGTTGTTGTGCCCGATGCTCAATCGGGTCCGCACGAGTATGGGATTTCTCGTCCTATTCCTGGCGTTTGTGGGGCTTCTAATGCGGTGGTACCCCCCAAGAGATCCCATTGACCCAGGATCCAGTTCACGATCATCCTAGTAAGTGTCTTCGACACATTGTTCGTATCCATCGTTATTTCGTTTGATTAGACTTTTTAATGTGGTTTTTCTTGCTCCGACCCGATGCAGGATCTCCACATATCGATAATGCTGCTTATCTTGATGTGCCTGTGTCATGTAATATGGACAACATATGCAGGGCATCCAATAGTGTTGATGTTCAGATTGAGGATGAGGAGGAGCCATATGAGGCTGCACGGGCCTTAGATTCTGATGATGACCGTCCGGTTCAAGAAATGACCGAGCAAGAAATTGAACTCATAAGACGTTTGTGTCCGGAGCGAGACCCTGCAGTACATGAATTTAGCAGTTTAAGTCATTCCACCCGTGCTTATGCTGAAGGACGTGACGATGAACTGCTAGAGGCTCCGGATAACGCCGACAGCATTGAGATTAAGGTTGGCTTACTTTTCAAGGATCTGCCTACACTGAGATGATGGCTACAGGAATATTCTGTGAACCGAAAGAGGCCGTTCAAGGTGAGACATTCGTATGCACAGCGTCGTTACACTGTTGTGTGCGAGGTGCCAGAATGTAATTGGAGGGTATGTGCCCGAAGGCAGAAGGACACCGGAAAGTTTAAGATCACCAAAATTGTAGGTCCACACACTTGTGCCCAGACAGAGCTGAGCTCTAAGCATCGTCAGTTGACATCTACCCTGATTGCGAAAAGGATATTGGGGATATTGAAGGGTCAGCCAAACTTGAAGGTGAAGTCAATTATGACCATGACTTCGGAGCTGTTTGGTTACAGGATCAAATATGGGAAAGCATGGAGGGCAAAGCAGCGAGCAATGAAAGCAAAAAACCCAGGCATGCATTACGAGTACATCCCCAAACCTAATGAATGGAGGAACGACAAAGAGATATTTTTTCGTGCTTTCTGGTGTTTCTCGCAGTGCGTAGAGGCCTTCAGGCATTGTCGTCCCGTGCTCTCTATTGATGGTACTTTTCTGCTTGGGAAGTATAAGGGCACATTGTTGGTTGCCATATCATGCGACGCAGACAACGCACTGGTTCCTTTGGCATTTGCTTTGGTGGAGAGGGAGAACAAAGATAGTTGGTCTTGGTTCTTGCGGCTTGTACGCATCCATGTCGTAGGCCCTGGACGCGAGGTTGGTGTCATATCTGACAGACACCAAGGTATTCTTAATGCAGTGCAAGAGCAGATTCCTGGCTACGCACCCATGCACCACAGATGGTGCACTCGACATCTAGCAGAAAATCTTCTTCGAAAGGATCATAGCAAGGCTAACTTCCCCCTTTTTGAGGAGGTATGTCGTCAGTTGGAGGTTTCGTTTTTCGAGGATAAGTTGAAGGAACTAAAAGATGCAACAAATGCTGAAGGTAAGAACTGGATTGCTGGATTGCTCAGGGAACCGCAGAAATGGACAAGGGCCTACGACGAAGGTGGCTGGCGGTTCGAGTTTCAGACTAGCAACATGGCCGAGTCATTTAACAGTGTGCTCAAGGGTATACGGGGCATGCCAGTCAATGCTATAGTAACATTCACTTTTTATAGGCTTGTGGCTTGGTTTAATGATAGACACGCGCAGGCCAAGGCAATGCAGACCCGAGGGCAGAGATGGGCACCTAAACCAACATCACACCTTAATAATGCAAAGGAACGTGCCCATAGACATGAGGTACAATGCTTTGATGAGGAGCTGGGTAAATACGAGGTAACAACACTAGGCGGCATAACTTCCGACGGTGAGGTGCGACCTTCGAGGACACATGTCGTGTTACTTGATGCATTCTGGTGCGGTTGTGGTAAACCTAGACAATACCATTTTCCATGTTCTCATTATGTTGTGGCCGCACGTCATCGTAACTTTGCATTTGAGAGCAGAATACCTTATGAGTTCAGTGTAGAGAGCTTAGTACGTACCTGGAGCCCTCGTTTTGAGCCATTTCTTGATGAGTCACAATGGCCAATGTACACCGGTCCGGTATACGTTGCTGATCCAGCGCATCGATGGGACAAACGTGGTAGTAGGAAAAGGAGCCGGTGCAACATGGTTATGGATCAGGTTTCCGGTCGCAGTAGGAGAGGACGAGTGTCCCCCTTTCTCGTGGACCCAGAGCAGAATGAATGCGGAAAATGCGGTAGACTTGGCCACAACTCACGTACATGCATTTGGACACTTAGTCAGGTGTGATATATTTTTTTATACACAAATTTTATTCTAATATGTCGATGTTTTTGTTACACTTTGTACACAACTTATATTCTAATATGTTGATATCTTAATTTGCAGGATGGCGCAGTTCCACTTGCTGGACCCTCACTACGACGAGCACCACAGGGGCCGTCTCACCGCAGAGGGAGAGGTAATATTTTGTACATAAATTAAATTTTCGAATTAATATATGCGACCTATATTTGACTAATGAAAATTCTTTTGATTGCTAGGTGTTGCCCGTTCTGCGGGTCCGGACCCACGACCGGTTTCTGGAGGAGATGAGGTACGATGAGAGGTACACTCCTCTCCTACAGAGGGCTGGCTTGGACGTCTTATCGTACCAGGTCCGCCGTGGGCTGCCCACTTTCAACCCAGCGGCGTTGACGGCTCTGGTCGACAGGTAAAGACTTCTCTAGTTGTTTAATATTTACAATTATCAAATCTACTTTGCATACTAATGATTTTGTATTCTTTTGTCTTCCAATAGGTGGCGGCCAGAGACTCACACTTTCCACCTTCCCTGCGGTGAGATGACCGTGACACTTGAAGATTGCCAGAAGATTCTTGGTCTCAGCATTATGGGTCGTCCAGTGACCGGTCAGGCATCACCAGGCGGTTGGAGGCAGAGGGTGGAGGCCTTTCTTAGGAGACTGCTTTCGGATGAGCTACGAGGTAGCCACAACACCGGAGTCCCACTGACCTGGCTTAGGCAGACCTTTGGGCAGTGTCCACCTGGTGCAGATGAGCAGACAGTTGGATACTGATAGTCGCCTAGAGGGGGGGGTGAATAGGGCGAAACTGAAATTTACAAATATAAACACAACTACAAGCCGGGTTAGCGTTAGTAATGAAGAAACGAGTCCGCGAGAGAGGGTGGAAAAACAAATCGCAAGCAAATGAAGAGTGTGACACGCGGATTTGTTTTACCGAGGTTCGGTTCTTGCAAACCTACTCCCCGTTGAGGAGGCCACAAAGGCCGGGTCTCTTTCAACCCTTCCCTCTCTCAAACGATCCCACGGATCGAGTGAGCTTTCTCTTCTCAATCACTTGGAACACAAAGTTCCCACAAGGACCACCACAAGTTTGGTGTCTCTTGCCTCAATTACAAGTGAGTTTGATCGCAATGAAAGAATCAAGAAGGAAGAAAGCAATCCAAGCGCAAGAGCTCAAAAAAAACACAAGCAAATCACTCTCTCTAGTCACTATGGCGTTGTGTGGAATTTGGAGAGGATTTGATCTCTTTGGTGTGTCTAGAATTGAATGCTAGAGCTCTTGTAGTAGTTGGGAAGTGGAAAACTTGGATGCAATGAATGGTGGGGTGGTTGGGGTATTTATAGCCCCAACCACCAAAAGTGGCCGTTGGGAGGCTGTCTGCTCGATGGCGCACCGGACAGTCCGGTGCCCCCGCCACGTCATCACTGCCGTTGGATTCTGACCGTTGAAGCTTCTGACTTGTGGGCCCGCCTGGGTGTCCGGTGCACACCGGACAAGCACTGTTTGCTGTCCGGTGTGCCAGTATGGGCACGCCTGCCTTCTGCGCGCGCAGAGCGCGCATTTAATGTGTCGCAGGTAGCCGTTGGCGCCGAATAGCCGTTGCTCCGGAGTCGCACCGGACAGTCCGGTGCACACCGGACATGTCCGGTGAATTATAGCGGACTAGCCGTTGGAGATTCCCGAAGCTGGGGAGTTCCTGAGGCTGCTCTTCCTTGGCGCACCGGACACTGTCCGGTGTACACCGGACAGTCCGGTGAATTATAGCGCGAGTGCCTCTGGAAATTCCCGAAGGTGGCGAGTTTGCGTTGGAGTCCTCTGGTGCACCGGACATGTCCGGTGGTGCACCGGACACTGTCCGGTGGCACATCGGACAGTCCGGTGCGCCAGACCAGAGGTGCCTTCGGTTGGGCCCTATGCTCCTTTGTTGAATCCAAAACTTGATCTTTTTATTGGCTGAGTGTGAACCTTTAACACCTGTATAATCTATACACTTGGGCAAACTAGTTAGTCCAATTATTTGTGTTGGGCAATTCAACCGCCAAAATTATTTAGGAACTAGGTGTAAGCCTAATTCCCTTTCAGATACCATTGTCGAGCTTGGATTTTCCATCTCTTTGGTTCAGTTCTTTTTCCAGACGCGACAGGCGACAGCGCGTGCAGGATGTTTCTGCCCTGCCTGACTGACTGGGATACGACCGGAGGTTACAGCTGGGCTTCAGCAGTGTTGGCCTTCCTGTACAGGCAACTTTGCGAGGCTTGTCGTCGTTCGTCGAGGACCGCCAGCTTAGGTGGATGTGTCTACCTACTACAGCTGTGGATGTGGGCACACATACCCGTCGAGCGACCCAGAGAGTTTCCTCCTCGTGAGTGGTTCGTGGTAGCCGGACATCGGCTTAAGCCCACGGCTGCTTACCGCTGGGACCAGGTCGAGGAGCCATTCGCACGACACCAGCGTGCTTACGTGGAGTACTCAAACGAGCTCGACGCACTTACTCCTTCGATGGTGAGTTGTCTCCTTTTATCTTTTTACATGTACTTTCTACTTTTATCGCACGACACCAGCGTGCTTACATGGGCTTTCTAAAACTTTTGCAGGTGATTTGGCAACCGTATCTTGATCCATATTTCGCCAGCATACAGTTGAGCAGCATGTGCTCAATAGACAAGGACCTCTACCTCATGAGGTGTCCCCTCATCTGTTTTTATGCTGTTGAGTACCACTTGCCCCACAGAGTTGCTCGACAGTTCGGATTGCGCCAGGAGTTTCCGGTGGAGCCATTCTCGACTTCAATAGAACTTCATAAGTGAGTTACTACATGCACTTGTTATTCTAACTAATAATTGAAATATCAGTTAGTCGCTAATATATGGTTCTAACTTTTGCAGGTTCGACAGACAGAGACAAAAGAAGGTCACGGACTTCGAGACGCACCATCGTGATTACATTGATGAATGGGACCAGCAGGGGGATCTTAACTATGAGAATGACCAGGCGCACACAAACTACAACTTCCGGAGGTATTTGATTTGGTATTCTGGTGTGACTAGGTGCAAGCTGAAGGGACAGTGGACAGCTGCAGACTATGCCGAGCAAGAATCGTCAGACGACGAAGACACAACTTTCGACATAGCTGCTCGGCACGGGTCCCAAATTGAGGCTGCTCCAATCCTTGATAGAGTGGTAACTATTTCTTTACTAAAATTAGAGATTCCAATTCAATGTTTTATGTCTAGTTTTGAGCATTCTAATGTTTTAACTTGTGATAGGGAAACTCTATGCTCGTATCTGTTGTTGAACTCGAGCGTATCTCACAGAGAACTTCAGATACTACTACGCTATCATTACTATCAGTGAGTATCAATGTCTAACAGAAAACTTGTTTATTTGTATGTTGTAACATATGTCTTTAACTAATATTTCGATTACAGAGGGTATCACGTCGTCTTCGTCGTGCAGCGGCTCGGTGTGGATGCCGGTCTCTAGCGGGCGTTGACGTGCAGCTGCTTATGCCTCGTATGCAGCAGGACGTTCAGCCTCCCATTTGTGCAGTTGGACCATCTACAGCAGGACTGAGCTCTTCGCGATCGACGCGGGACACGTTTGAGGACGTGGCCCAGGACAACGAGGACAACGACGACGACGACGACGACGACGCTGGCGCTGGCGCTGGCGCCGCAGGTCAGGTGGAGATTGGACCATCTCAGTTGCAGGATGCTCCTACAACTCAGTCATCACAGCTGACACCACGTAGAAGGCGTCCACGAGACCCTTACACTCCAGGCACCGACGCTCTTGGGGCCAAGGGCAAGGGTAAGACTAGGAGGAAATGAATACTTTTGTGATGTTGGACTTATCCTGAAAACTGTGTGATTTGGACTCATGCTGGAGACGTTGTAATATGAACTATGTTATGTGTTTTGGACTATGTGTTGTGGAACTTGTATTTTGGACTTTGTTTGTGGACATTGTATGAAGAACTATGTTCTGTGGATGTTTTTATATTCGATGTTATTTTGTGATGTATTATATGTTGAAATGCTTATATGTCTTATAATATGTGATTATTTGAACTGTGGTTGTTAATAAAACAAGGGGAACTCTTGCAAAATTTTTTTGTGAACTGTAAAAAACATAATAAGCAATAAGTAACGCATCTTTAGAGTTCTAAATTATTTTTGATGCGTAAATACTACATAATAGGCTACAATTCTTCAGTCTGAATCACAATCTATGAGTAACTCATCTTCGGAGTCATCTGTCGCGCAATCCTCAACGACAACCTCATTCCACTTGCTGCATTGTCCTGCATCACACTTGTCACCAGTTCTTTTGTAATAATTGGCTTCTGCTTCATCTGCAGCTTGGGAGAATAGCTCATCCTCAGCCTCAGCCTCATCGGACTTCTTCTTGTAATAAGCTGCCTCTACCTCTGCGGCGGCCTGAGACATAAACTCATCCTCTTCCTCTTGAGCACGTAATCCTGCCTCAGCTAGTGCGATGAGCTCACTCAACCTTGACGTGTCGTCCTCCTCTTCTTCATGTAATCCTGCCTCTGCGAGGGCGATAAGCTCACTCAATCTAGATGTGTCGTCGTCCTCCTCCTCCATCAGCTCAACCGTTGCCATTTTATCCTGAACATATCTCGCATGCGCCTCATCGGCCAAATAGTTTACGCCGCTTCCAATCTCTGCAAATATAATGAGAAAATTAAGTTAGCAAAGTCAGGAAATAAATTGTACTAACATAATTATAATATCATTTATCTCACTTACTTCCCTTGAGGCGATCAACAAGATTATCCAACATCTGTTTCTCGGCTTGAGCCGCTTCCCATTCCCTTGCATCCTGTGCTCTCTTCTCATCTGCCGCCTTCAACCTCCTATACTCTGCACGCTTAGGGCTATCATAAAAGGCAGATTTTGCTTCCCTACGCATGTCGCGTATGCGATCGTTAATGTACGAATCGACGAGCCGAGATCCACAACGCATCTTCTGTCCCATTATTCTCTTGGACTCTATTGTGCGCATCACCTCTCCTTTGTCGTCGTAACTCTCCCAACTGCATTTCCTCGTCTCCTATAAAAAATAGTAAGTACCGCTATAACATTACATCTGGTGCAAAAAAATACCAACCTCATCGTAATCGACCATATGTCCACAAAAATATCCAACACCAAGCTCCGAAGGAACTAATCCATACTTAGCTTCAATACCACATTTGCAGAGTACTGGATCAAATTTGACCTCTTCTGCCGCCCACCCCTTGTATCTCTTTTCCTTTACCTCTGGCTCTGGCCAATGGGACAAAGGACCATACAACCACTCTCTGAAACGACACTTACGCCACCCGTATGGCTGCAGGAGAAAAAATTAGTAATTTATTGTAAATAAAAACTAGTTCATACATTTAGCGTATCAATGGGCTCACATAATCAATGTTCGGACAACAGAACTGCTTGTCATAGTCTTCGTCGATGACAGCACGGTCTCCACAATCGCATCGAGGCGGTGAGTCCATCCGTCTTTCTGTTGCTACCTCCTTCTCCGCATCCGTCATTGGTGGAGGATTCGGGGGAGGAGGTACCCAACGCTTAAAACGCTCATGACTGGTCTTTCCACTCAACCAATTAACGAAAAGAAGATATCGAGGGTCAAATTTATCAGGACCATCGATCCACTGGAAAAAGAAACACCTCTGATGTCCCTAAAATAATGGAAAGATGCACTATTACATATCTACAAAATAATGAATGCGAACAAAATTAAGTGACAAGTCATAAGCTACGTACGTCCAAAGTGCCACAAAGGTAGTAGCAGCGAGCAGCCGTGTCTGGATGTTGTGATTGATGTACCCAAGCCAGTCTGCCACAGTCACAGTTAGGCACGGGGAGTTCAGGAGGAACAGGAGCATCCTTACTAGATACGTCCGGATATAACTCACGAGGACGACCTCTCTTCTGCCACAACGCCTCTCGGTACATGTCTTTCATCTAATAAATGATTATAATTATCACTTGTACCTATTATGCTTTATAATAAGTTTACACAAACTAATAATCGAAATGATAATATAATAGGTGTATACAAATTATTAAACTAACAATCCAATATACAAAACAAATCAGTTGGAAATCATACCTTGGCCTACGAAGTGAACCAACTCAAATCTTTCAATCTAGCAAATTTTCACGAAGTTTGGAAATGGGATGAAATGAGCTGCTCTCGGCCAGCCGCGCGGGCGTTTTTATAGGAATTCGTAGCTCGGCGCCAAGATCTGTGGCGCCGAGCTACGAGGCCGCGCCGCCACCACGTTAGCGCCAGGTCAGCCCTAGACGCAACTAGCCGTTGCTGCCACGTCATAGCTCAGCGCCATAGGCTGTGGCGCCGAGCTGTGTTAGCTCGGCGCCACAGGCTATGGCGCCGAGCTAAGGGTCCAAAACTGAGTTTAAATTTTTTTTAGGTCTAAACGTGATTTTACTTCTGTTTAAGGGCTAAAATACAAAAAATTCAGAGCTGGCTGCGAACCTTGCAGAACCGACCTACACGTGCGTTGCCTGAGGATAAAGGGACACTGTATCTTCATCTTCCCTATTTATCCACCCAGGCGCCTCGTGATGAGAACGTAGCGGAGAGGGAGAGGGAGAGGGAGCCGCCGTGAGGGAACTTTGCGTTGCCGTCGACCAGACCTTCGGTGTTGTGCCCAGCGCCTTCTACAAGCCTAGGGAAGGGAGGCCATAGCCGCGACACTCAGAATCTGCCACCAGCGTCGCTGAAATTGCTCGTCGGAGCGACATCCCTACCACCAACCCGGTCTACGCCGTGTCCAGACCCTCACTGCGTTGTATCACGGTAATACATACCTCTGATTGGCTAGCGTTGACCGGGGATCAGGCAAAGCGTCTCGGCTGGGAGCTTAGTGTGTTGAATCCGTGGGTGAGGGAGATCCGGCAATGGCGCCGCCGCTGGGGTGCGTGCGTCGCCGTCGGGGGAGGCAGAAGCATGGGTACCGTTGATCGTGGATCGGGCGGTCGTAAACGGATCTGGCGAATGCCGGTTCGTTGCGTAAAATCGTGGTCACTAGTTAGTGGATCAAGGGCAGGGATCAGCAGGGGGCGTGGCGAGTTTTTAGCCGTGGATCTTAGATCAGGCGATCATGTTCGTATACCGTTGGAGCTAGGGTTTGGGACCGTTCGATCTGATCTGAACGGCCCTCATCAATGGCTACCCCTTCGGGTTTGGGGTTTTCACATATGAGCCCCTGGTTCTCGTCGAAATCAACTCGCGGACCACCTGTTGCCTGAGAACCTTGGCAGCAGGTCCGAGTTTTTTTTTGCAAATTAAACCCTGTTGGGAACTTGTTCTCAAATGCTATGAATTAAGAACAAGTCAACACAAAAAGAAGTTAATGGTTAATGCCCTTCGTCTTTCAAAGCATTATTTCCCTAAGGATATAACGATCTTCGGACGAAGTTCATGAAGGACATACCTTCATCAGCATAGTTTATACTGATGAAAGAAGAAGCATATGAAACATGAGAAATAACATGAATAATCATATAACATCATTTATATGTCCTTATTATATAATCATGGATGAATAAGAACAATATTGAATTACATTTATACCTTCGGCTTGACAGAAGACAAAAGTACAAGCGTGACGCACGAGCGAGTACAAGTAAGCGTGAACAGTACAGGGATACTGTTCACCTATTTATAGGCACTGGACGCAGCCCGGTCAAAATTACATTTATGTCTTTTACAACTAGTTACAATCATGACACAAATTACTATGGGTCAATTGGTCTTTTCCTCTTTAAGTCGGTGCAGCCCTTCGTCTCAAGGCATGTCGCTATGCCGAAGCTCCCTCGATGGTAGCTTCGGCATGTACCTTCGCGTTATATTTTCTTCTGTACTGATCTTTCAAAGGTGTTTCCTCTTAAAGGACCTTCGAAGACGAAGCAGACCCCCAACAGTAGCCCCTTCGCGGTGCTAGATCGTTTTTCGTAACGAGCTTGATCCGTGAAAAATCTCCAAGGCTTTAGAACGTCGAAGGTCCGAAAAACACCTTCCCTGAGCTCGTTGCCGAGAAACGATTAAAATATTCCGAGCGCGAGGTGGCCCACCATTTGGCGTGTACGCGCGGTCTGACGATTCGCTCCCAAGCACCGAGTGGTCCACCGTTCAGCGGGTGCGAGTAACTGTTCAGCTGGTGCGGGCAACTTGGCGATTCACCTTCCCGCCTGCAGCACTATATAAACAGACGGGTAGGTGTGAAGTTACCACAGCATTCTTTGCCATTGCGCTGTTGTGCTGTTGAAAAAGTTAACCATAGCCGAAGCTTTTTCACTGCATTCTTGAGCAAACCATCATCTTGGATTAGCTTCGTCAAAAGAGGGAGCTTCGTCAAAAAACTGTAAAAAGTATCAACTTCGTAAAAACTGCAAGAAATTCAACATCAGGTGGCCAGAGTACGCTCAACTGCAAGGGTGACTCGTGAAGGAGAAGAGACCGAGGCCATCGAAACAGCCCCGATCTCCGAAGTCATGAGACAATCGGGATTGGTTGTGACGGAGGGAGCTATTGACGAAGGCACACCTACTGCCGAAGCTGAACAAGCTGACATCGAAGAAGAAAATTTTGATGAAGAAGAGGAAGACTATAACACTCTAATCCCAGCAAAACCCAGCCACTTGGATTTTGGAAAATCTACTATCTCAGAGGCCGATATGCCCATGATGATGAAGCTGGGTTACTTCGGAGAGACTGAAAAGAAGCTTATTCACTTTGTCGACGAACAAACCACTCCACAGCCGAAAAAATGACAAAGTAGTAGTTTTCAAAAGCTCTTTCAAAGCTGGATTGCGGTTTCCGCTTCACGAGATGATTGGGGAAATTTTGGATAATTATGAAATCTATCTTCATCAGCTGACCCCTAACGCTATCGTTAGGCTCAGCATCTTCATTTGGGCTCTTCGAAGCCAAGGAATGGACCCAAATGCTGAAGCTTTCTGCCGAGTGCATGAGCTACATTACCAAACGAAGGCCAGAGAAGACGGGCTTCATGAAAATTTTGGCTGTTATAACTTCGCGTATCGCAAGGATACGAAGGCCCCGGTGCTCAGCTATCGCACCAAGTGGCCAACCAGCTAGAAAAGTGAGTGGTTCTATATCAAGGCCGATGAGAAGAAGAGGGAGAAGTTGAAGACGATGATCCTAAGCCCACTGAGTTTAAGCTTCGGATTGACTAGGCCCCTGTGTCGCATGACGTCGGGGTCACCATGCCAACAAGTTGTAGCAGAATTCAAAGTTGTGGCTGGACAGATCAACACTAGAGATCTAGTGCAAGAATACCTAGCCAACGGGGTATTTCTGACATTGAGTGAATGGAGTATGCCGAAGCTGAAGGGAACAAAGAAAAAGAATGAACTTGTTCGATTGCCCTATTGCTTCAAGTTTGAGAAACAATTCAAAGAGCCTTGCCAAGAGTGGCTAGAAATGATTGAGGCTATGTGCAACAAATTTTTGGGAATTATACTAAAAAAGAAGATCAACTGATGACTGCGGCCTTCGGCACCCGACCAAAACGAAGGTTGAATCGGGTAATGGATGCCTTGAACTTTGAATACCCTGACTATGAACGACTAAGCAAGGGTGTCGAAGGGCCAAACAGAAAAAGGGTTGTTAGTGTTATGAGCAGACAGGCTGCTAGGATGGTAAAAGAAGATGAAAAAACTTTGAAAAAGAGAAAATCCAGTCCTGAGTCGAAGGTGACGACCTCGAAGAAGAGAAAAACTACAACTCTAGAGCCGGAGATGGCTGAGATAGAAGAGGGAGCTCCTTCGACACCTTCTGCTGCCGAAGTAGAAGAAATTTTAAAAGTAATGACCGAATCCTTACCTATCAAGCTGCTAAGTCCACTGGGGCCGCAACTGACGAAGCTTTTACAGAAGAAGAACGAGCCTTCGGCAGCGAAGAAGGCAGTTGGGCCAAAATACGAAGGATTGTTACTGTTATGCAAGCTATTGAGGAAATGCCACCGCCGGCCTCAGCATCAAAAATAACACCAGCTGCCGAAGTTGCTGCTTCTGCCGAAGCTACCAACCTGGAGAGTACATTATCTGATATCGACAAAGTGCTCTTGAATTTGGCCGCGGAGGAGACTGTTGCTTCTGCAGAAGAAGTCCTGGCCATAGTGCCTGAAAAAGGGAAGGAAATTGCCGAATATATTTCGGGAGAAAAAGGCTTCAATTTTTAAAATATAATTGGTCAAGAATTATCCAAGGCTGAGAAAGAGGAGCTGCAGGAGTATGCTATATCCTATGGATACCAGCCAGGAGCGATGCTTTTCGGCGGAATTAACGAAGAAGCCTTACGATGTATTCGAGATCGAACTGGAGCAAAGATTATCAGCACTCTGTCGAAGAGTGTTGATTTTCCGAAGCTTGAAGCTGACATCAGTCGCTACCGACGACAGCATATCGTCGGCAGCTTATTCTATTCTAATTTTAAGGTAAAGTTTTTCCCTCAACTTTTTATTGTTTTGCGATGAAGGTGATTTCTGATGAAGGTTATTTTGCACAGAGTATGCTACTAAGTAAAGCCTTGAGGATGCACTAGGACCTCGAAGATAAGAAAAACGAGGTTGTAATTGAAGGCTTGGAAAGTAATATCAAAGATCATGAAGCTGCTTTTGAAAATAAAGATTTTGTTCTTCAAACAATGGAGGGTTCATTGGGAGAGGCCCAAGCCGAAATTGCCAGATTAAATAGTGAACTCCTCCTAAAGTCAGAAAGCTTCGAGCAAGAAAAGAAGAATTTTGATGTGAAGCTTGCAACCAAAGTTGAAAAAAGTTTGAATTTGCAAAAATCCTTAAAGGAGCTTCAGGACAAATGCCTAAACTTCGGCAACCGGTGCATGCAACGGCTGAAACAGGTCTTCAACTCAGTGGGAGCCAGTTCTGAAAAATTTGAACCTTCGGCTGAAGACCTGTCAAGCACCTTCGAACATATTGAAGGCGAAGTTGAGGCGCTTGACGAAGTTATTGCTGGGCATGGTGACTTCTGTGCCCTGCTAGCTTCTCGCGGCACAGCTATAGCTTTTATGAAGGATGGTTGCACGCATGAGAAGATCGTAAACAAGCCGAACTTCAGCCTATCACCAGCGGATTTAACTGACATCCCCAGCCTGGCCCGAAGCATTGTAAATAGATTCATAACTCAAATTTGGACGAAGGGTGGGCGGAACTTAGCTGGTGACGAAGCTCGAAGTCATCTTAACCCGGTATTAAAATTGTATCTGTTGCTTACCTTCTCCTGAGATTTTTATTTACCTTATACCACTTTGTTATGTACAGGATGACGAAGCCGAAGGTCAATGATCCGAAGCTTGACGGATACTGATGAAGCTGCTGCAGAAAGCTCTAGAGAAATTTGAATTATCTTTGTAGAAAATATTGTAATTTAGGAATCAAATATTGTACTTGTAAATTTGTCCATACCTTGTAATATATTTTTACCTTTCCATCCGTGTATGAATTGCTTTGATGTGGACGAAACTTGTATTTTTTGAGCCGAAGGCGAAAAACACCTTCCCTTCTTTTCGTACACAACGAAGCATATCTTTGCTTCTTTATTCTCATCGAAGCCTTATCATTAGAGCTGAAGTATTTGTTTGTACTCTATGTTATGATGATGATGATTCTACGAATGTCTAAATGAATGTGTATGAATGCAATGAATGATGTGATGTAATGTGCAAATGAATGTCTATACACACGCATACGAAGCCACACCCAGACTCTGCATCCCCTCAGGAACGTCTTTTGAGTCTTAAGCTCTGCATCCCCTTAGGAACGTCTTTTGAGCTTCTTCACCTTCTATTTCGGTGGTATAAGTTCTGCATCCCCTTAGGAACGTCTTTTGAACTTCTTCGCCTTCTATTTCGGTGGTATAAGTTCTGCATCCCCTTAGGAATGACTTTTGAACTTCTTCGCCTTATATTTCGGTGGTATTTGGCTCTACATTCCCTTAGAAACGACTTTTGAGCAGAAAACTTACGCTGCGCTCCCTTAGGAACGACTTTTTGTAGCTTCGTCGTGCTCTACATCCCCTTGGGGACGACTTTTGAGCTTCTCCCTGCTTTTTTTCCTTTTTCTGCACTCAATGGTGCATGCTCAGATTTTACATTTTACATGCTTTTGGGGGATTTGGCTCTCGTGGAGCTAAATAAGAAAGAAAAAAATTACAAGCTATGGCCCCATTAAAAACTTTTCTCCCCCTTTGGAAAGGAAAAGGGTGCCATAGAAAAATGAAAAAAGATTACATCAAATTACACATAATATCACCGAAGCTCATCCGCATTCCAAGATCAATGTATGTCATTGTCGTCCATATCCTTCAATCTGTAAGAACCGAGCCTCGACGAAGATATCACAAGAAAAGGTCCTTCCCACTTCAGCTCCAATTTGCCTACTGTGTCCGGATTGGCCACTCTCTGAAGCACCAAATATCCTGGCTTAATATTTTTCAACCGGACTTTTCTGTCATGGCATTTTATTGTTTCAGCTTGATATTTATTGATATTCTCCACAGCCTGAAGTCTGGTCCCTTCTATAGTATCTTTTGCTACGTGGTAATCAGCTTCGTCTTCTGCCGAAGCTGTTGTTCTTATTGACCCTGCTCTAGCTTCTTCTAGAGTTATAGCTTCGTCACCAAATAATAGTTTAAAAGGTGTAAAACCTGTTGATCTTGATATGGTTGTATTGTGGCTCCACATCACTTTAATCAACTCATCTGGCCACTTTCCTCTGGGCTGATTGAAGATTAGCTTCATTATTCCCGTCATTATAATGTCATTTGCTCTTTCGACCAGCCCGTTTGACTCCGGATGCCTAACTGATGCAAAGTGAATCTTCATGCCAATTTGATCACAGAAATCCTTGAACGTTTCGGCATCAAACTGTGTTCCATTGTCCACAGTTATAGCCTTCGGCACGCCGAAGCGACAAATAATATCCTGCCAGAAGAATTTCTGGACTGTAACCGAAGTTATTGTAGCCAAAGGCTTCGCTTCAATCCACTTGGAAAAATATTCTACAGCCACCACAACATATTTCAAGTTACCTTGCGCTGGTGGAAGTGGGCCTAACAGATCCAGGCCCCATCTTTGCAATGGCCAAGTAGGTTGTATTAGCTGGGTGAGAGATGAAGGTTGTTTCTGGTCTCTTGCACATTTTTGACAATTTTCACATTTTTGAACTAGCTCTGCTGCATCCAAAGCTGCCTTCGGCCAGTAAAATCCTTGTCTAAACACTTTTCCCAACAAAGGCCTAGACCCAATATGAGATCCACATAGACCTGCATGTATTTCCTTCATTAATTCAATACCTTCAGCTCTTGATAAACACTTGAGGAGTGGAGAACAGACTCCATGTTTATATAATTCCCCTTCTATTATCACATACGGTCTTGTCCTTGCTTCCATTCTCTTATTATAAGCTTCGTCATCCGAAAGACAATTACCTTGGAGGAAAGATATAATTTCAGTCCTCCAATCTTCACTATGTACTAGGGAAATTGCAAGCACTGCTCTCTCCATGAGTTCAACCGAAGGTGCCTTTATTGTTTCAAAAAATATTTCCGAAGGTAGAGGGAGCCCCTGTGCTGCTGACTTGGCTAGCAGATCTGCATGCTTATTTTCTCCTCTTGGAATATTCTTGACAGAAAAACCTTCGAAAGAAGCCTCCAACCTTCGAACTTTATCCAGATATTTTTCAAGCTTTGGGTCTCTTGCCTTGCTACTTTTGTCTATATGACCAGAAATGACTTGAGAATCAGTTTTCAGGATGACCCTTCTTATTCCCATTGCCCTTAACTTCCGAAGCCCCAACAGAAGTGCTTCGAATTCAGCAATATTATTTGTGTAGCTAAAGTCAAGCCTTGCTGCATAACATGTTTTGACTTTTGAAGGCGCGACTAGGACAACAGCCGCTCCTGCACCAAAGGTTCCCTAGGAACCATCACAGAACATTGTCCAAGCTTCGGCGTCTTTGTTTATTTCTTCTTCCTGAGCCCCTGTCGTCCAATTAGCGATGAAGTCTGCTAACGCCTAGGACTAAATTGAGGATCTATGCACATAGTCAATAATGAATTCATTAAGCTCCGCAGCCCATTTTCCAATCCTTCTAGTAGCTTCTCTGTTCCTCATTATGTCCTTCAGGGGCTGTGACGAAGGAACAATTATGTGATATGCTTGAAAATAATGTCGAAGCTTTCTGGAGGCCATTAACACAGCATACAACACCTTCTCCAACTCAGTGTAATTTTTCTTTGATAAACTTAAAACTTCGGAGACGAAGTACAATTGAGCCTGCTTTTTGACTTGACCTTCTAGCTTCTCCTGCACAAGCGACGCACTAACTGCAGAGTGCGAAGCTGCCACATATAAAAGCAATGGAGCCCCTGGCGAAGGTGGAGTTAGTGTTGTTAAATCAATCAAGTATTGCTTCAAATCTTCGAAGGCTTTTTGCTGAGCCGGTCCCCATTGAAAAACTTTGGCTGACTTTAATGATGCTAGTCTACCGGCCAGCCGTTGAGCCCCTTTGTTTGTGCTTGGCGACTCCATCCGAAGGATAACTTCAATCTTGCTTGGGTTGGCCTCAATTCCCTTTGTTGATACTAAACAGCCAGGGAACTTGCCCTTCTTCACCCAAAAAACACACTTTTCTGGATTTAACTTCAGGCCAGCTTGCCTGAAATTGGCAAATGTCTCTTGCAAATCAGCAATGTGATTTTCTTGCTTCGTGCTTTTCACTATGATATCATCAACATAGGTCAGTACATTTTTGCCTATTTGAGAATGAAGGACCTTGGCTGTCATTCTGCTGAAGCTTCCTCCAGCATTTTAAGCCCCTCAGGCATCCGAAGATAGCAATATGTGCCACTAAGGGTTATGAAGCTAGTATTCGGCTCATCTTCCTTTTTCATCCAAATTTGATGATAGCGTGAGTAACAGTCCAGTAGACTCATGAGCTCTGAATAAGCTGCTGCATCAACTAGAGAGTCTATTCTTGGCAATGGAAACTCGTCCTTTGGACAAGCCTTGTTGAGATCTGTAAAATCAATGCACATTCTCCATTTGCTGTTGGCCTCTTCACCATAACAGTGTTGGCTAGCCATTCTGGGTATTTCACCTCTCTAATAACACCAGCACTAAGAAGTCTCTTCACTTCATTCCGAGCACCTTCAGCTTTGTCTTCAGACATTTTCCGAAGCCTTTGTTTTCTTGGCCTGAAGGATGGATCCACATTGAGTGAATGTTCAATGACATCTCTGTTGACACCACAGAGATCATTAGCTGAGCAAGCAAAGACATCTTTGTTGTTGAATAAAAAATCTTAGCAAAGTCTTCTCTTGCTCTTCAGATAGCTAAGACCCCAACAATACCCTTTGTTCTGCTATGTCTTCACATAGGAGCATAGGCTTCAGCTGATCCGCCGAAGGAGCCTTCTCTCTTTTGTATTCATACTGCTGACATGCTTTGGCTCCATCTATATTATGAATTGCTTTTGAATCTGTCTAGTTTCCTTCGGCCCTTCTGGTAGCTTCTTGACTCCCATGGACAGCAATGGGCCCTTGTTCCGAAGGTATCTTCATGCATAAATATGTTGGATGAAGTATCGCTTCGAAAGCATTAAGTGTGTCTCGACCAATGATTGCATTATAAGGGTACTCCATGTCAACAATGTCAAAGACAACCTGTTTAGTCCTTGTGTTATGGACGAAGCCGAAGGTTACTAGCATTGTGATTTTGCTGAGTGCTACAATCTGCCTTCCTCCGAAGCCACAAAGAGGGTGTGTAGCATCATGAATCTTGTCTTCTGGCTCTTGCATATGTCTGAAGGCCTTACCAAATATGATATCCGCTGCACTACCTGTATCAACCAGAACATTATGGACCAGAAATCCCTTGATGACACAAGATATGACCATAGCATCATTGTGAGGGTAATCTTTAAGCTGAAGGTCCTCCTGGGAGAAGGTGATTGGGATGTGGGACCATTTTGACATGATGAAGGGTCCCTGCACCCCAACATGATGCACCCTTCTTTGCGCTTCTTTCTTCTGCTTCTTGTTAGCCGGCTCTGAGCTTGAACCGCCTGTTATTGGGAGCACCAGCTTCGTAGCCGAAGGTTCTTCGAGTTGGTTGTTAAACGAAGCCATCAGCTCAAAAGTGGAAGTGAGTTCACCGAACGGTGGGTGCCAATGTTGGGAACTTGTTCTTAAATGCTATGAATTAAGAACAAGGCAACACAAAAAGAAGTTAATGGTTAATGCCCTTCGTCCTTCGAAGCATTATTTCCCTAAGGATATAACGATCTTCAGACGAAGGTCATGAAGGACATACCTTCATCAGCATAGTTTACACTGATGAAAGAAGAAGCATATGAAACATGATAAATAACATGAATAATCATATAACATCATTTATATGTCCTTATTATATAATCATGGATGAATAAGAACAATATTGAATTACATTTATACCTTCGGCTTGACAGAAGACAAAAGTACAAGCGTGACGCACGAGCGAGTACAAGTCAGCGAGAATAGTACAGGGGTACTGTTTACCTATTTATAGGCACGGGACGCAGCCCGGTCAAAATTACATTTATGTCCTTTACAACTAGTTACAATCATGACACAAATTACCATGGGTCGATTGGTCTTTTCCTCTTTAAGTCGGTGCAGCCCTTCGTCTCAAGGCATGTCGCTATGCCGAAGCTCCCTGGATGGTAGCTTCAGCATGTACCTTCGCGTTATATTTGCTTTTGTACTGATCTTACGAAGGTGTTTCCTCTTAAACCCCGCACTCCTACATATTTATACCCGCAGTCCAGGACACCTGATAATTAGTGCAGAGAATATAGAAATTTGATTTAAGTATAAAAAATAAACTCTAGAATCTTAAGAAATTCATAACTTTATGAATTTAACTCATTTTTGATCCATTCCAATTGCATTAAATTCATATTAATTTTGTTTATCGTCTGGTAACCCTGTTTTGTCATGAAACATAGATTAAAATTTTGCACTTAGTTTATTATATATCAAACACTTTAAACTTCGGAAAATCATAACTCTTTAACCGTAACTCCAAATTTAGTGATTCTCGAACCTACGATCTCATTACGATGCGTAGAATATTATCATGCATTATGTTCTGATGTTTGGTGTGATGTTAATTTCTCATGTATCATGTTTGTTTGTATTATTGCGAGTAGACGAGCAAGCAACCGAGGATCCCGATGCTCAGCAGGTGGAAAATACTGAGCAGGAGCTCGTCGAAGGCAAGTTGTGCTCTTGATCACTTATATTTACCAAATAATGTTCTTGTTAATCATTATGATCTGCATAGGTTAATTTTACTGGGACCCAATAGGTCACCCTAGTTTGATTATCTTTATACCTTGTTTACCACTAAACTTTTGGGTAGCATTTGCTATTGCTTTATGAGGTTTTGGGTGTTAAGATACACATTATTCATGATCATACTTTTATTATAAGTGAGTTATTTACTGTTCATGACAAGATCATTATGTTAATTGGAGCATGGAGAACCACCCAGAAAAACAGTGCTACCATAAGGGTGGTATGGGATGCCCTTGGCTAACTAATTAGGAAAGCTAGTGGAGGACTACCTTAGCCGAAAGGGGCAAGGGAGGTAGGGGAGTTGTCGGTATAGGGAGGTTCTCGGGTTGATTTTGCTGAGATGGCTTTTCAGATGGGGGATTCCGGATTCCTATACTGCGCTCCTCAGAAACCGTAGCGGGTTTTCTGAAGCTAGTGGAACTTTGTAAAGGCCTCGCAGTGTTACCCTGCCTCGCTTCCTTGGTAGAGGTGTATGGGGCCCGTACAACCCCGTGGCAGATGGCTAACATGACTTGTGGCCTTGTGGGTAAAGATGTGCAACCTCTGCAGAGTGTAAAACTGGTATATCAGCCGTTCTCACGGTCATGAGCGACTCGGACCCTCACATGAGTAACTTATGGAATTAAATTTAATTGGTCATTTGCATCGTATTGTGGTTTATTTATTAATTGTGATCTCTCATTATTTGGGTTGATATTTACTTATACTTAGTAATTGCTAATAAAATTTGACCAACTTATTAAAAGAAATGCTCAGCTTTAACCATTATTTGTTGATCAGCCTTACACTTCACATGAGCTCCCACCTTTGGTGAGTTCATGCACATTATTTCCCACAACTTGTTGAGCTATGATCTTTTGTGAGCTCACTTTTGCGATATATAACTGAAAGGGAATTAGGCTTACACCTAGTTCTTAAATAATTTTGGTGGTTGAATTGCCCAACACAAATAATTGGACTAACTAGTTTGCTCTAGTGTATAAGTTATGCAGGTGTCAAAGGTTCACAACAAGCCAATTAAAAAGACCAAAGTTGGGTTCAAAATAGAGAGCTAAAGGCTTCCCGAAAGGCTCCCTGGTCTGGCGCACCGGACTGTCCGGTGGCGCACCGGACAGTGTCTGGTGCACCAGGAGACTTCGCCCAGAACTCCTCAGCCTCGGGAAATTCTCAGAGCCGGCGCGCTATAATTCACCGGACTGTCCGGTGTACACCGGACAGTGTCCGGTGCTCCAAGAGGACGCGGCTCTGGAACTTGGCAGCCTCGGGAAATCACGAAGGCTGCTCCGCTATAATTCACCGGACATGTCCGGTGTACACCGGACTGTCTGGTGCATCTGCGGAGCAATGGCTACTTCGCGCCAACGGTCACCTGCAGGCGCATTTAATGCGCGCCAGAAGCACACAGAAGTCAGGCACGCGCGCGCTGGCACACCGGACATTGAACAGTACATGTCCGGTGTGCACCGGACATCCAGGCGGGCCCAGAAGTCAGGACTCCAACGGTCGAATCCCAACGGCTTTGGTGACGTGGCTGGCGCACCAGACATGTCCGGTGTGCACCGGACTGTCCGGTGCACCATACGACAGACAGCCTCCACCAACGGTCATGTTTGGTGGTTGGGGCTATAAATACCCCAACCACCCCACCATTCATTGCATCCAAGTTTTCCAGCTTCCAACCACTATACAAGAGCTAGCATTCATTGCAAAGCACACCAAAAGAGATCAAATCCTCTCCCAACTCCACACAAAGCCTTAGTGACTAGAGAGAGTGATTTGTAGTGTTCATTTGAGCTCTTGCGCTTGGATCGCTTCTTTTCTTTGGCATTCTTTCTTGTGATCAAACATTCACTTGTAATTGAGGCAAGAGACACCAATTGTGTGGTGGTCCTTGCGGGAAGTTTGATTCCCAAGTGATTTGAGAAGAGAAGCTCACTCGGTCCAAGGGACCGTTTGAGAGAGGGAAGGGTTGAAAGAGACCCGGCCTTTGTGGCCTCCTCAACGGGGAGTAGGTTTGCGAGAACCGAACCTCGGTAAAACAAATCCGTGTGTCTCACTTCTTATTTGCTTGAGATTTGTTTTCCACCCTCTCTCACGGACTCGTTTTTATTTCTAACGCTAACCCGGCTTGTAGTTGTGTTTATATTTGTAAATTTCAGTTTCGCCCTATTCACCCCCCCTCTAGGCGACTATCAATTGGTATCAAAGCTCGGTGCTTCATTAGAGCCTAACCGCTCGAAGTGATGTCGGGAGATCACGCCAAGAAGGAGATGGAGACCGGCGAAAAGCCCACTACAAGCCACGGGAGCGCTTCATCGGAAGAGTCTCGCACCAAGAGAAAGGAGAAGAAAGACTCCTTAAAAGGGAAAGAGAAGAAGGACTCCTCCAAAGAAAAGGAGAAGAAATCTTCTTCACACAAAGAGAAGAAGGAGAAGTCTTCCTCCCACAAGCCGCAACGGAGTGGGGACAAGAAAAAGAGGATGAGGAAAGTGGTCTACTACGAGACCGATTCTTCATCGACATCCACCTCCGGCTCCGACGCGGCGTCCGTCACTTCTAAACGCCAAGAGCGTAAGAAGTATAGTAAGATTCCCCTACGCTACCCTCGCATTTCTAAACATACACCTTTACTTTCCGTCCCATTAGGCAAACCACCAACTTTTGATGGTGAAGATTATGCTAGGTGGAGTGATTTAATGCGATTTCATCTAACCTCACTCCACAAAAGTATATGGGATGTTGTTGAGTTTGGTGCACAGGTACCATCCGTAGGGGATGAAGACTATGATGAGGATGAGGTGGCCCAAATCGAGCACTTCAACTCTCAAGCAACAACAATACTCCTCGCCTCTCTAAGTAGAGAGGAGTATAATAAAGTGCAAGGGTTGAAGAGCGCCAAGGAGGTTTGGGATGTGCTCAAAACCGCACACGAAGGAGATGAGCTCACAAAGATCACCAAGCGGGAGACGATCGAGGGGGAGCTCGGTCGGTTTCGGCTTCGCAAAGGGGAGGAGCCACAAAACATGTACAACCGGCTCAAGACCTTGGTGAATCAAGTGCGCAACCTCGGGAGCAAAAAGTGGGATGACCACGAGGTGGTTAAGGTTATTCTAAGATCTCTTATTTTCCTTAACCCTACTCAAGTTCAATTAATCCGTGGCAACCCAAGATATACACTGATGACCCCCGAGGAAGTAATCGGGAATTTTGTAAGTTTTGAGTGCATGATCGAAGGCTCGAGGAAGATCAACGAGCTTGATGATCCCTCCACATCCGAAGCTCAACCCATCGCATTCAAGGCGACGGAGGAAAAGAAGGAGGAGTCTACACCAAGTAGACAACCAATCGACGCCTCTAAGCTCGACAATGAGGAAATGGCGCTCGTCATCAAGAGCTTCCGCCAGATCCTCAAACAAAGGAGAGGGAAAGACTACAAGTCCCGCTCCAAGAAGGTTTGCTACAAGTGTGGTAAGCCCGGTCACTTTATTGCCAAATGTCCACTATCAAGTGACAGTGACAGGGATAACGACAAGAAGAGCAAGAGGAGAGAAAAGAAGAGGTACCACAAGAAGAGGGGCGGCGATGCCCACGTGTGCCGCGAATGGGACTCCGACGAGAGCTCCACCGACTCCTCTGACGACGAGGACGCCACCAACATCGCCGTCACCAAGGGACTCCTCTTCCCCAATGTCGGCCACAAGTGCCTCATGGCAAAGGACGGCAAAAAGAAGAAGGTTAAATCTAAATCCTCCACTAGATATGAGTCCTCTAGTGATGATAATGCTAGTGATGAGGAAGATAATTTGCGCACCCTTTTTGCCAACCTTAACATGGAACAAAAGGAAAAATTAAATGAATTAATTAGTGCTATTCATGAAAAGGATGACCTTTTGGATTCTCAAGAGGACTTCCTAATTAAGGAAAATAAGAAACATGTTAAAGTTAAAAATGCTTATGCTCTAGAAATTGAGAAATGTGAAAAACTATCTAGTGAGTTAAGCACTTGCCATGAGACAATAGACAACCTTAGAAATGAAAATGCTAATTTGTTAGCTAAGGTTGATTCTCATGTTTGTAATGTTTCAATTACCAATTCTAGAAATAATAATGATGATTTACTTGCTAGAATTGAAGAATTGAACATTTCTCTTGCTAGCCTTAGGATTGAAAACGAAAAATTGCTTGCTAAGGCTAAAGATTTTGATGTTTGCAATGCTACTATTTCCGACCTTAGAACTAAGAATGACATGTTACATGCTAAGGTTGTAGAATTAAAATCTTGCAAACCCGCTACATCTATCGTTGAGCATGTATCTATTTGTACTAGATGTGGAGATGTTGATATTAATGCTATTCATGATCACATGTCTTTAATTAAACAACAAAATGATCATATAGCAAAATTAGATGCTAAAATTGCCGAGCATAACTTAGAAAATGAAAAATTTAAATTTGCTAGAAGTATGCTCTATAGTGGGAGACGCCCTGGCATCAAGGATGGCATTGGCTTCCAAAAGGGAGACAAAGTCAAACTTAATGCCCCTCCTAAAAGATTGTCTAACTTTGTTAAGGGCAAGGCTCCCATGCCTCAGGATAACGAGGGTTACATTTTATACCCTGCCGGTTATCCCGAGGACAAAATTAGGAGAATTCATTCTAGGAAGTCTCACTCTGGCCCTAACCATGCTTTTATGTATAAGGGTGAGACATCTAGCTCCAGGCAACCAACTCGTGCTAAGTTGCCTAAGAAGAAAACTCCTAGTGCATCAAATGAACATAGCATTTCATTTAAAACTTTTGATGCATCTTATGTGTTGACTAACAAATCCGGCAAAGTAGTTGCCAAATATGTTGGGGGCAAACACAAGGGGTCAAAGACTTGTGTTTGGGTACCCAAAGTTCTTGTATCTAATGCCAAAGGACCCAAAACCATTTGGGTACCTAAAGTCAAGAACTAAACTTATTTTGTAGGTTTATGCATCCGGGGGCTCAAGCTGGATCATCGACAGCGGGTGCACAAACCACATGACAGGGGAGAAGAAAATGTTCTCCTCCTACGAGAAAAACCAAGATCCTCAACGAGCTATCACATTTGGGGATGGAAATCAAGGTTTGGTCAAAGGTCTTGGTAAAATAGCTATATCTCCTGACCATTCTATTTCCAATGTTTTTCTTGTAGATTCATTATATTACAATTTGCTTTCCGTATCTCAATTATGCAAAATGGGCTACAACTGTCTCTTTACTGATGTAGGTGTCACTGTCTTTAGAAGAAGTGATGATTCAATAGCATTTAAGGGTGTGTTAGAGGGTCAGCTATACTTAGTAGATTTTGATAGAGCTGAACTCGGCACATGCTTAATTGCTAAGACTAACATGGGCTGGCTCTGGCATCGCCGACTAGCACATGTTGGGATGAAGAATCTTCACAAGCTTCTAAAGGGAGAGCACATTTTAGGACTAACCAATGTTCATTTTGAGAAAGACAGGATTTGTAGCGCATGCCAAGTAGGAAAGCAAGTTGGTGCTCATCATCCACACAAGAACATCATGACGACCGACAGGCCGCTTGAGCTACTCCACATGGATCTATTCGGCCCGATTGCTTACATAAGCATCGACGGGAGTAAGTATTGTCTTGTAATAGTGGATGATTATTCTCGCTTCACTTGGGTGTTCTTTTTGCAGGAAAAATCTCAAACCCAAGAGACCTTAAAGGGATTCTTGAGACGGGCTCAAAATGAGTTCGGCTTAAGGATCAAGAAAATTAGAAGCGACAACGGGACGGAGTTCAAGAACTCTCAAATCGAAGGCTTCCTTGAGGAGGAGGGCATCAAGCATGAGTTCTCCTCTCCCTACACGCCACAGCAAAATGGTGTAGTAGAGAGGAAGAATCGAACTCTATTGGACATGGCAAGGACCATGCTTGATGAGTACAAGACTTCGGATCGGTTTTGGGCCGAGGCGGTCAACACCGCCTGCTACGCCATCAACCGATTATATCTACACCGAATCCTCAAAAAGACATCATACGAACTCCTAACCGGTAAAAAGCCCAACATTTCATATTTTAGAGTCTTTGGTAGCAAATGCTTCATTCTTATTAAAAGAGGTAGAAAATCTAAATTTGCTCCTAAGACTGTAGAAGGCTTTTTACTAGGATATGATTCAAACACAAGGGCATATAGAGTCTTTAACAAGTCCACTGGACAAGTTGAAGTTTCTTGTGACGTTGTGTTTGATGAGACTAATGGCTCTCAAGTAGAGCAAGTTGATCTTGATGAGATAGGTGATGAAGAGGCTCCATGCATTGCACTAAGGAACATGTCCATTGGGGATGTGTGTCCTAAGAAATCTGAAGAGCCTCCAAATACACAAGATCAACCATCCTCCTCCACGCAAGCATCTTCACCGACTCAAAATGAGGATGAAGCTCAAATTGATGAAGTAGAAGATCAAGCAAATGAGCCACCTCAAGATGACGGCAATGATCAAGGGGGAGATGCAAATGATCAAGACAAGGAGGATGAAGAGCAAAGGCCGCCACACCCAAGAGTCCACCAAGCAATCCAACGAGATCACCCCGTCGACACCATCCTCGGCGACATTCATAAGGGGGTGACTACTAGATCTCGTGTTGCACATTTTTGTGAGCATTACTCTTTTGTTTCCTCTATTGAGCCACACAGGGTAGAGGAAGCACTTCAAGATTCGGATTGGGTGGTGGCGATGCAAGAGGAGCTCAACAATTTCACTAGGAATGAGGTATGGCATTTAGTTCCACGTCCTAACCAAAATGTTGTAGGAACCAAATGGGTCTTCCGCAACAAGCAAGATGAGCATGGTGTGGTGACAAGGAACAAAGCTCGACTTGTGGCCAAAGGATACTCCCAAGTCGAAGGTTTGGATTTCGGTGAAACCTATGCACCCATAGCTAGGCTTGAGTCAATTCGCATATTATTGGCCTATGCTACTTACCATGGCTTTAAGCTTTATCAAATGGACGTGAAAAGTGCCTTCCTCAACGGACCGATCAAGGAAGAGGTCTATGTTGAGCAACCTCCCGGCTTTGAAGACAGTGAGTATCCTAACCATGTCTATAAGCTCTCTAAGGCGCTTTATGGGCTCAAGCAAGCCCCAAGAGCATGGTATGAATGCCTTAGAGATTTCCTTATCACTAATGGCTTCAAAGTCGGAAAGGCCGATCCTACTCTATTCACTAAAACTCTTGAAAATGACTTGTTTGTATGCCAAATTTATGTTGATGATATTATATTTGGGTCTACTAACGAGTCTACATGTGAAGAATTTAGTAGGATCATGACACAAAAATTCGAGATGTCTATGATGGGGGAGTTGAAGTACTTCTTGGGATTTCAAGTGAAGCAACTCCAAGAGGGCACCTTCATTAGCCAAACGAAGTATACTCAAGACATTCTAGACAAGTTTGGGATGAAGGATGCCAAGCCCATCAAGACACCCATGGGAACTAATGGGCATCTCGACCCCGACACGGGAGGTAAGTCCGTGGATCAAAAGGTATACCGGTCGATGATAGGATCTTTACTCTATTTATGTGCATCTCGACCGGATATTATGCTTTCCGTATGCATGTGTGCAAGATTCCAAGCCGACCCTAAGGAAGCTCACCTTACGGCCGTAAAACGAATCTTGAGATATTTGGCTTATACTCCTAAGTTTGGGCTTTGGTATCCTAGGGGATCCACATTTGATTTGATTGGTTATTCGGATGCCGATTGGGCGGGGTGCAAAATCAATAGGAAGAGCACATCGGGGACATGCCAGTTCTTGGGAAGATCCTTGGTGTCTTGGGCTTCAAAGAAGCAAAATTCGGTCGCTCTTTCCACCGCTGAAGCCGAGTACATTGCCGCAGGCCATTGTTGCGTGCAATTGCTTTGGATGAGGCAAACCCTGCGGGACTACGGTTACAAGTTAACCAAAGTCCCTTTACTATGTGATAATGAGAGTGCAATCAAGATGGCGGATAATCCCGTCGAGCATAGCCGCACTAAACACATAGCCATTCGGTATCACTTTTTGAAGGATCACCAACAAAAGGGAGATATCGAGATTTCTTACATTAATACTAAAGATCAATTAGCCGATATCTTTACCAAGCCTCTTGATGAACAAACTTTTAACAAACTTAGGCATGAGCTAAACATTCTTGATTCTAGGAATTTCTTTTGCTAAATTGCACACATAGCTCATTTATATACCTTTGATCATATCTCTTTCATATGCTATGACTAATGTGTTTTCAAGTCTATTTCAAACCAAGTCATAGGTGTATTGAAAGGGAATTGGAGTCTTCGGCGAAGACAAAGGCTTCCACTCCGTAACTCATTCTTCGCCATCACTCCAAGCAACTCTCCATTTTTGGGGGAGAAACCATGAGCACAAAGACAAAGGACTCCACCTTTGGTATAATCTTCACTTATTTATTTATGTCCAATGGGGGAGAAAGTTCTAATGAAGGGCTCTAATGATTACGTTTTTGGCGATTCATGCCAAAGGGGGAGAGAGTATGAGCCCAAAGCAAAAGGACCGCACCACCACCAATTTCGAAAACTTAGTTTTTCAAAGAGTATTTTCAATTGGTACCCTATTATGTTCAAAAGAGGGAGAAAGTAGTATTTCAAAAATGATATATCAAAACCCTCTTGAACACTAAGAGGAGGATCTCATTTAGGGGGAGTTTTGTTTAGTCAAAGGAAAAGCATTTGAAACAGGGGGAGAAAATTTCAAATCTTGAAAATGCTTTGCAAAATCTTATTCATTTACCTTTGACTATTTGCAAAAGAACTTTGAAAAGGATTTACAAAAAGAGTTTGCAAAAAAAACATGTGGTGCAAGCATGGTCCAAAATGTTAAAAACGAAGAACCAATCCATGCATATCTTGTAAGAATTTATATTGGCTCAATTCCAAGCAACCTTTGCACTTACATTATGCAAACTAGTTCAATTATGCACTTCTATATTTGCTTTGGTTTGTGTTGGCATCAATCACCAAAAAGGGGGAGATTGAAAGGGAATTAGGCTTACACCTAGTTCTTAAATAATTTTGGTGGTTGAATTGCCCAACACAAATAATTGGACTAACTAGTTTGCTCTAGTGTATAAGTTATGCAGGTGTCAAAGGTTCACAACAAGCCAATTAAAAAGACCAAAGTTGGGTTCAAAATAGAGAGCTAAAGGCTTCCCGAAAGGCTCCCTGGTCTGGCGCACCGGACTGTTCGGTGGCGCACCGGACAGTGTCCGGTGCACCAGGAGACTTCGCCCAGAACTCCTCAGCCTCGGGAAATTCTCAGAGCCGGCGCGCTATAATTCACTGGACTGTCCGGTGTACACCGGACAGTGTCCGGTGCTCCAAGAGGACGCGGCTCTGGAACTTGGCAGCCTCGGGAAATCACGAAGGCTGCTCCGCTATAATTTACCGGACATGTCCGGTGTACACCGGACTGTCCGGTGCATCTGCGGAGCAACGGCTACTTCGCGCCAACGGTCACCTGCAGGCGCATTTAATGCGCGCCAGAAGCACGCAGAAGTCAGGCACGCGCGCGCTGGCACACCGGACATTGAACAGTACATGTCCGGTGTGCACCGGACATCCAGGCGGGCCCAGAAGTCAGGACTCCAACGGTCGAATCCCAACGGCTTTGGTGACGTGGCTGGCGCACCAGACATGTCCGGTGTGCACCGGACTGTCCGGTGCACCATACGACAGACAGCCTCCACCAACGGTCATGTTTGGTGGTTGGGGCTATAAATACCCCAACCACCCCACCATTCATTGCATCCAAGTTTTCCAGCTTCCAACCACTATACAAGAGCTAGCATTCATTGCAAAGCACACCAAAAGAGATCAAATCCTCTCCCAACTCCACACAAAGCCTTAGTGACTAGAGAGAGTGATTTGTAGTGTTCATTTGAGCTCTTGCGCTTGGATCGCTTCTTTTCTTTGGCATTCTTTCTTGTGATCAAACATTCACTTGTAATTGAGGCAAGAGACACCAATTGTGTGGTGGTCCTTGCGGGAAGTTTGATTCCCAAGTGATTTGAGAAGAGAAGCTCACTCGGTCCAAGGGACCGTTTGAGAGAGGGAAGGGTTGAAAGAGACCCGGCCTTTGTGGCCTCCTCAACGGGGAGTAGGTTTGCGAGAACCGAACCTCGGTAAAACAAATCCGTGTGTCTCACTTCTTATTTGCTTGAGATTTGTTTTCCACCCTCTCTCACGGACTCGTTTTTATTTCTAACGCTAACCCGGCTTGTAGTTGTGTTTATATTTGTAAATTTCAGTTTCGCCCTATTCACCCCCCTCTAGGCGACTATCAATAACCCCCATCCACAGGAGAAGAACAGGTAGCCCAGGAGGAGGACTACTACGAGGAGTACGAGGAACTCTAGGTGGCGTCTCCCAGTCAGCTTGATGGCGCCAAGAAATAATTATCAGTTCGCTTTATGTTGGAACTTGCTCTCCTAGGCAAGTAGATCCAACGGGAAAGTGGAAAGAGTACTGGCAAAGTTCGTCGTGGGATGGCAATAGCTTTGTTAATCTGCCTCTGTAAGGGCACAGTACGGGGGTATTTATAGGCACTCGAGTGATCACCCGTCCCTTGCCAAAGACGTTTGTGCCCTCGAGTACCCAGTTTATCCCCAGAATATTCCCACGAGGGGAGGTTACAGTCAGTCATTACAGTAAAGGCTATTACAAATGCGGCCCGTAATGCGCTTCTCCGTGCGGGGCCCGTTACAATGGGTCGAATCCCTTATGGGCCTACTGGCGCGGTGTCGACGTGAGACTCATAGACTTTGACAGAGCCTTCGTCTTGCAACGGCGACGATGAAGCGGGACCGCGCCGGTCTTTATCCAATCGACGCCTTCGGCTCGCTTGGGCGTGCTCTGTGGATGTAGTCTTCGTCGAAGCGGCGAGGCGACGAGGGCATCGAGCGAAGGGTAGTGTGTTCGCCTTCGCCCCAACACTTTATTATTATCATTTATTTTTGTAAGACTATTCCTCTATGTAATAATGTTTGTGACATTTATCTCTATATACTTGGTCATTATATGTGTTGTTTTTCTTTGAGACGCACCCGACTTTATCCCTTAAATTCGGGTGTGACAACAAAGGGCGAGGCGCACATTGGAAAAGAATGGGACTTCGACTGTTCTTCATCTGACTCCGATGATGAAGGACTAGCTGCCTCGACCTTCAACAAGTCCTCCCTCTTCCCCAACGAACGCCACACGTGCCTCATGGCTAAGGAGAAGAAGGTACGTACACGAGATACACCTAAGTACACTTCTTCTAGTAATGAGGAATCTTCTGATGATGAGGTAGATTATAGTGATCTATTTAAGGAATTAGATAGATCTAAAGTAGATAAAGTAAATGAATTGATGCTCTTAATGAAAAACATAGGCTACTAGAAAAGCAAGAAGATATTCTTTATGAGGAACATATTAATGTTCAAAAATCTCTTGCTCTAGAAACTAAGAAAAACAAACTACTGTCTTCTGAGTTGTCTGCTTGCAATGATTCTATCTCTAAGCTTAAGAATTTAAATGCCGATTTAAATGCTAAGCTAGAAAAGGTGAATATTGCTAGTTCATCTGTAGAGCATGTTGTTATCTGTAATAGGTGTAAAGATTTTAATATTGATGCTTGCAATGAACATGACTATACCATTCTTAAGTTAAATAATAATAGTGCAAGTCTTAATGCTCAACTTAAGACTTGAAAGGATGATTCTGAGAAACTAAAATTTGCAAGGGATGCCTACACCATTGGTAGACACCCCTCTATTAAGGATGGACTTGGTTTCCAAAATGGAACCAAGAACTTAACAAGTCAAAGGACTTTCAATCTCAACAAGGAGAAAGGGAAGGCTCCTATGACTAGTAGCTCTTATTCTTCACATGACCAAAAGAACCATGCTTATCTTTATGTTCATGTCAAGAATGTTTCTAGTGTTGCTCATCATGATAGGTGTTATAATCATGATGCTTTACCCACTCATCATGATGTTGTATTTAATTCTCATGCCATGTTTGCATCTAGCTCTTCATATGCTCATGGTACGAATAGACTTAGGCACCATCATGTTGCTTCTCATGTGCCTAGGAAGGCATCAACTGGATCAACTATGCTTTATCAAACCTGTGATGCTTGATTTGTTCTGTTATACAAAAATGATAAAGTAGTTGCTAGAAGTTTGGGACCTAAGTGCAAGAGAGACAAAACTTGCATCTGGGTTCCAAAGTCTATTGTAACTAACCTTGCAGGACCCAACAAGAGTTGGGTACCTAAAACCCAAGCTTAATTACCTTGTAGGTTTATGCATCTGGGGGCTCAAGCTAGATCATTGATAGCGGATGCACAAACCACATGACGAGTGAGAAGAAAATGTTCACCTCCTACGTCAAGAACAAGGATTCCCAAGACACTATCATCTTTGGAGACAGGAATCAAGGCAAGGTTAAAGGTCTTGGAAAATAGCCATCACTATCGAGCATTCAATTTATAATGTGTTTTTAGTAGAATCGCTTGGTTACAATTTATTGCTGGTAAGTCAATTATGTCATATGGGCTATAATTGTTTATTTACAAATGTTGATGTATCTGTCTTTAGAAGAAGTGATGGCTCATTAGCTGTTAAGGGTGTATTAGACGGCAAGCTCTATTTAGTTGATTTCTCAAAAGAGAATGTCGATCTAGATGCATGCTTAATCGCTAAGACCAATATGGGCTGGCTCTGGCACCACCGTCTAGCACATGTTGGGATGAAGAACCTTCATAAGCTTCTAAAGGGAGAACATGTGTTAGGACTAACCGATGTCTATTTGAGAAAGACAGACCTTGTGCAGCGTGCCAGGCAGGAAAGTAGGTGGGAAGTATTCATCAAAGCAAGAATATGATGTCGACATCAAGACCACTGGAACTCATACATATGGATCTCTTCGGGCATGTTGCTTATCTTAGCATCGAGGGAAGTAAGTATGGTCTTGTAATTGTTGATGAGTTTTCCCGCTTCACTAGAGTGTTCTTTTTGCAGGATAAATCTAAAACTCATGATACTCTAAAGCGCTTCTTAAGGAGAGCTCAAAATGAGTTTGAGCTAAAGGTGACAAAGATAAGGAGCAATAATGGATCTGAGTTCAAGAACCTTCAAGTAGAAGAGTATCTTGAGGAGGAAGGCATCAAGCATGAGTTCTCCGCTCCCTACACACCACAACAAAATGGTGTAGTAGAGAGGAACAACAAGATGCTAATTGACATGGCGAGGACAGTACTTGGAGAGTATAATACGCCTGAGCGGTTTTGGTCGGAAGCTGTAAATACAACTTTCCATGCCATAAACCGGCTCTATCTGCATCGCCTCCTCAAGAAGACATCCTAAGAACTCCTGACCGGTAACAAACCCAATGTTTCTTACTTTCGTGTATTTGCGAGAAAATGCTACATCTTGGTAAAGAAAGGTAGACATTCGAAATTTGCTCCCAAAGCTGTAGAAGGGTTTTTACTAGGTTATGACTCAAATACAAAGGCTTATAGGGTCTTCAACAAATCATCAGGATTGGTTGAAGTCTCTAGCAACGTTGTATTTTATGAGACTAATGGCTATCCAAGAGAGAAAGTTGATCTTGATGATGTAGATGAAGATGAGGTTCCGACGACCGCAATGCGAACAATGTCAATAAGTGATGTACGACCGTAGGAACAACAAGCACAAGATCAACCTTCTTCCTCTACATTGGTGCATCCCCCAACTCAAGATGAGGAATAGGTACCTCAAGATGAAGGGCTGGATCACGGGGAGCACATGGAGAATAGGATAAGGAGGAAGAAGCACCACAAGCTCCTCCAACTCAAGTTCGGGCAGCAATTCAAAGGAATCATCCAGTGGATCAGATTCTGGGTGATATCAGCAAGGGAGTAACCACTTGCTCATGTTTAGCTAATTTCTGTGAGCATTACTCGTTTGTTTCTTCTGTTGAGCCTTTTAGGGTAGAAGAAGCCTTGCAGGATTCGGACTGGGTGTTGGCCATGTAGAAAGAGCTCAACAATTTCAAGAGAAATAAAGTTTGGAGCATGGTGCCACGTCCGAAACAAAACATTGTGGAAACCAAATGGGCGTTCCGCAACAAGCAAGATGAGCACGGGGTGGTGACAAGAAACAAGGCTCGAATTGTGGCAAAAAGTTATGCCCAAGTCGCAGGTTTGGATTTTGAGGAGACTTTCGCTCCTGTAGCTAGGCTTGAATCAATTCACATATTATTGGCCTATGCAGCTCACCATTCTTTTAGTTGTTTCAAATGGACGTGAAGAGCGCCTTCCTTAATGGTCCAATCAAGGACGAAGTGTATGTAGAACAACCCCCTGGCTTCGAGGATGACAGGTACCTCGACCATGTCTACAGGCGCTCTAAGGCGCTCTATGGACTTAAGCAAGCCCCAAGAGCATGGTATGAATGCCTTAGAGATTTCCTTATTTCCAACACTTTCAAGGTTGGGAAAGCTAATCCTACTCTCTTTACGAAGACTTGTAATGGTGATCTATTTGTATGCCAAATATATGTCGATGATATAATATTTGGTTCTACTAATCAAAAGTCATGTGAGGAGTTTAGCACGGTAATGATGCAGAAATTCAAGATGTCTATGATGGGTGAGTTGAACTACTTCCTTGGATTCCAAGTGAAGCAACTCAAGGAAGGGACCTTCATCTTCCAAACGAAGTATACTCAAGGTTTTCTCAAGAAGTTTTGGATGAAGGATGCAAAGCCTGCAAAGACACCAATGGGAACAGACGGGCACTTGGACCTCAACAAAGGAGGTAAGTCTGTTGATCAAAAGGCATACCGGTCAATGATAGGTTCCTTACTTTATCTTTGTGCTAGTAGACCGGATATTATGCTAAGTGTATGCATGTGTGCTAGATTTCAATCCGACCCCAAGGAATGTCACCTTGTGTCTGTTAAGCGAATTCTTAGATAATTAGTATCTATGCCTTGCTTCGGGATCTGGTATCCAAAGGGGTCTACCTTTGACTTAATCGGATACTCAGATTCTGACTATGCCAGGTGCAAGGTTGATAGGAAGAGCACATCAAGGACTTATCAATTTCTAGGAAGGTCCCTGGTGTCTTGGAGCTCTAAGAAACATACTTTCATTGCCCTATCCACCGCTGAGGCTGAGTATGTTGCCGCAGGACAGTGTTGTGTGCAATTGCTTTGGATGAGGCAAACCCTCCAGGACTTTCAATACAATCTGCACAAAGTCTCACTCTGAAAGTTCCCTTTGCCCGGGAATAGGATCTGGATGTCACCTAGAGGGGGGGTGAATAGGCGAATAAAAAATTATCACTTTAAAACTTTAGTTCTTACTCTACTCAAAGACCAGATCGTAGTGGAATGAAAGATCCTTCGAGTAGGTTGCAGCGGAATAGAAGATCATGTCTCAAAATGCCCTGCACTTCAAATATAACTTGTACCACAGATAAGTGTTGAAGTGCAGATATAAAAAGTGAGTAAGACAGAGAATCAACACACAATACAGAGCGAAGCACACAGACGCAAGAATTTATCCCGAGGTTCGGCCAAGCCTGAAATGCTTGCCTAGTCCTCGTTGGAGTTAGCCACACCTGGGCTTGGAGTCTATTTCAACTCCTTCCTCCGTTTGCTCAGATATGTCAGTATGACAGATAGAGCCTTCCACTATGTTGAGTTGGGTTACAACAAAGCCACAGCTGCTTACAATCTTCTTGACAGCACTCCGGCAGAGTAACAATGCGCTCAAGACTTTGCTCTAGCTCTTTGTAGCACCTCTCCACTCTCTAAAGGCTTATAACTTTGCTTTCACACAAACTAGAGAGATTTACACGAGAGTGAGAGAGAGAATCGATCCGAGTGATGTATACAATTGTTGGCTGCACTTGTTTTTTGTTGGAGGCACCTAGGAGTCCCTTTTATATACCCAAAGGGCCTATGAGCCGTTGAGAGCAATCCAGGAAGGCAATTCTTGCCTTCTGTCGGGTGGTGCACCGAACAGTCCGGTGCACCACCGGACACTGTCCGGTGCCCGATTTCCTTCAAAAACTGGTTCAGCTGACCGTTGGAGCAACAGTCGTCTTGGCTCACCAGACACTGTCTGGTGCACACCGGACAGTCCGGTGCGCCAACTGACCGTTGGCTCGGGCCACGCGTCGCCCACTGATTGCGCTGCCGACCGTTGGCGCAGTCGACCGTTGGCTCACCGGACAGTCCGGTGCACCACCGGACAGTTCGATGAATTATAGCCGTACGCCGCCAGACTTCTCTCGAGAGCGACCTGTTCACCGGTGTTCAGCCTGGCGCACCGGACACTGTCAGGTGCACCACCGGACAGTCCGGTGTGCCAGACTGAGCGAGTCTTGGCTGTACACAGCCAAGCCTTTTGCATTTCTTTTCTTTTCTTCTTCTTTCTGTTTCTAACACTTAGACAAGTATATTAGTACACAAAAACCAATGTACTAAGTCTAGAAATATACCTTCTCTTTTATTTTTACTTCTATAGCATTTGACATGCTTGAGTTCTGATGTTGGACTCATAAATCATCAAGTCAGCTTGACTTGATCTAGATTGACATTTCTGAGCTCCAACATCCTGCAAAGGTCACATAGACTATCTCCAAACACAGGAACAACCCAAACTAAAGGTCAAGGTGCACTTAGCTCTTTTGGGCTGCTTCCAGTTCTGGTTTTGACATTGGTTCTCCTTCTAGTGACCTTGTTCACTTCTTAGAGCTTGATCTTGAGCCTTATGACTTACACCACATAACTATAGCTGTTACCTCATTGGTAGTAAGTCATGTCCTTATGTAGTGATCCTTGATGTGCCATAGCTCTTCTCAACTCGATCATCCTTGATTTAGTCTTCTTCTTCACCCTTGGCTTTGGGTTCCTCAGCCTCTTTGACCTTCTCCCGTGCACTTGGTACCTCGAAGTTCTTCTTGCCTCCATCCTTGGCTTGATCAGTTGTTTCCGAGCTACACACCCGAGTATCACTTTTGCAATGTCCGTCCTACTTGTGATGTCCATTATCTATCCATCATCTAGTCCTTGGACCATCACACTTGTTCACTTGTGTTGAACCCTGTTAGCTTTACACTAAGCACCTGTTCAACACTTAGCACACTTGTTAGTCCTTTAATTGAGTTGTCATCCAAACACCAAAACCTACAAGAGAGCTTTCACACTCCTATGTGATAATGAGAGTGCAATCCGCTTGGTGGATAATCCTGTTGAACACAACCGCACTAAGCACATAGACATCCGGCGTCACTTTTTGAGAGACCAGCAGCAAAGGGGAGATATCGATATTTACCATATTAGCACCGAGAACCAGCTAGCCGATATCTTCACCAAGCCTTTAGATGAAAAAAGGTTTTGCAAGTTACATAGTGAGCTAAATGTCTTAGATTCGTGGATCTTGGATTGATCTATAACATACATGTGTTTTATGCCTTTGATCATGTTAATTTAAGCTTTAATGTCCTTACTTGCTTATTTTTGGTGCTCAAGTTGTACAAGTCATCCCCGGACCTCACAAGTCCTCATGCAAATGATGCACATGGTTAGGGGGAGGATGTACTACAACTTGATCCTTTGAGACTAATATGTTTACTTGAGTGATTGTAATATAGTCTCGAAGTTGAATTGAAAGGGAAAAGGTGAACTTGAACAAAAAGGGTTTCCACTGCATTCCGGTATCAATGTGTCTTGTCCCAAGTTCTTATTTGTGTTCTCATTGCCTTTTGATCTTATTTGACATTTTTGTGAGGCAATGGGGTTAAAGGGCCAACAAGTTCTCCTGTTTTGGTGCTTAATGTCAAAGGAGGAGAAATTAAGGCCAAAAGCAACTAGATCAGCCAACCATTTATGAATTTCAAAAATTTAGTGTTAGATTCTTGGTATTTGATCAAAACTCTCTTATTGCAAAAAAAATTGTTCTCTTATGGTGGAGAAATTTGATTATGGGAAAAGGGGGAGTTTTTAGCATTTGATCAAATTTACTCTTGAAAGATCTTTTGATTTGCCAAAACAAGTGTTTTTTACATAGAGATAAGAAAAAGAATTTGTTTTGTGAAAATAAACCAAGTGGTGGCAAAAGTGATCCAAATATGCCAAATCCTATGTGAGATAAATTGCTCTTCAAATTTGCACTCTTTAACTTCTCTTGAAAATGTTGCTTCATTTTTAGTTGCTTTTAATGTGTTGGGATAAATCACCAAAAAGGGGGAGATTGAAAGGGAAATGTGCCCTTGGGCCATTTCTTTAAGTGTTTTGGTGATTAAATGCCCAACACATTTTGTTTTAGTAGATATGTGCTAAAGTGTTAAAGAGATGCAAATCAAGAATCAAGGTATGTCTCTAGACTTAGTGAATTGTTTTTGGTACTAACATATTCCTCTAAGTGCTAGGAACCTTGTCAAATCAAATGAGATTGGAGTGGAGAAAGTCGGCAGTGCTCAGCCAGACTTGCACCAGCCTGCGGGGACACCGGACTGTCCGGTGCCCAGGCTGACGCACTCGACGAACTCACTGCCCTCGGGAATTGTTGGGGACGTTGCGGCTAAAATTCACCGAACTGTCTGGTGAGCCAGCAGCGCCCGCACCAACGGTTGGCAGCGCAATCAGCGGGCGACGTGTGGCCAGTGCCAACGGTCACCAGGCCGCACTGGACTGTCCGATGTGCCACGAGGGCCAGTGGCTGCAACAGTCGGCTTTGCCAAAGAAGGAAAGATATCGCACACTTTTCATGTGCGGTGGTGCACCGGACTGTCCGATGCGCCCACGGATAGAAGGCAACTATTGCCTACCAAATGGAACTACAACGGCTCCTAGCTGCCTTAGGGCTATAAAAGGGACCCCTAGGCTTATGGAGCAGTACACGAAGCCTCCATTGAACATCCTATGACGCCTAGACTCCACAAACACGCATCTGATTCATTGTGTTTGAGATTTGAGCACTTGTTTGAGCCGTGAACTCGCTACATTGTGTTTTGTGCTTGTTTCTTGACTTGTGTGCGTGTCATTGCTGCGACTCTAGCTCTTGCGTGTGTTTCTATTCCCACCTTACTCTTGTGGTTTTATTATGATCAATATTGTGAGGGTGAGAGGCTCCAACTTGTGGAGATTCCTAAACATCTGATATAAGGAAGAAAACAATGGTATTCAAGTGGACCATTGGATCGCTTGAAAGAGGTTGAGTGCAACCCACGTTCATTGGGATGCCACAACGTGGAAGTAGGCAAGTGTTCTACTTGGCCAAACCACATGATAAAAATTGTTGTGTCACTTTTTGTTATTCTTGTGCGATTCTCTCTACTTCTACTCACTTCATAATTGCTCTAAGTTTAATACTCATCTTGAGAAGAGCAATTAAGTGAAAAAGTTATCTCCCTCTCTAGACATAGCACCTTGGTTTTGATTTCACTAACATTTCATAAACCAAATTTGTGTTGTTTAGTGTTGATTTTTACAGGATCACCTATTCACCCCCCTAGGTGCTCTCACTAACACCACAATTATTCATCTTCATTCTCTTAGCAATCAAAATCCTCATCAAGTTGTCACCTTCTTATTCATCCTCCCTCTTTTCTTCATTTGATTTGGTTACCTTCTCACTTGGAGTATATTTTTTCTCATACTCTTCAAAAATCTCGGTAAGTGTTTGAGTCATTTGTTTCCAAACCTCCTATCCTTTGACCTCACCAAACATCTCTAAGGTAGCAATCTTTCTATAGTTTGAAAGTTTATACCTTGGACCAAGTGCAACAACCACAAATATGATAATATTAAAGCTAGTATGATCTCCCCAATACTTGTTGTACTTTAGTAACATTCTTTTAGCCATTTCCTTGTGTAAAGGGTCACTACTTTCACACCAGGACCACAGTAAGATGATAAGTTCAACAACCTCATGCAAGAAGATATGAGCAATAGGGGTGGAGGGTGATAGAAACACGAAGAGTCAGCTTGTGGAAATACTGCAGAAACTGAAAGTCGCCTTTTTCTCAATCGATCACTCAGACCGGTCGAGTGCTTTTTCTCAATCTCACAGGTCATTAAGACCCCGTAAGGATCACCACACAATTAGGTGTCTCTTGCAAGCTTTACAAAACACTTAGAGAGTTTAGAGAGAGATGAAGAAAGCACGATTAAGAGCCAAGCAACAAGAGCAATATAAAAAGACACAAAATCACACTCTCTCAAGTCACTAATCACTAATGATAATTGCTCACAATTATGGAACTTGGAGAGATTTGGAAGCTTGAATGTGTCTTTGGTTGAAGTGAATGCTCTTGTATTGAATGAGAGTGAATGAGAGGCTTGGATGTGGTGAATGTAGGTGGTTGGGGTTGTATTTATAGCCTCAAACCACTTCCTAGCCATTACTCCTTTTCTGTCGACCGCGAACGGTCCGCGCCCCTGGTCCGAACGGTCCGCCCCTGCACATCAACGGTTCAAATTGCAACGGTCAGCAGTAACAGCTATATCAACGGCTATAGTGCATTTAATGTGTCGTCAGATGTCAGATAAAGCGGTCGCGGACGGTCCAGCCGTGCACCCCATACGGTCCGCGAGGACGCTAAAAATGAATTTTACCGAACCCGTCACCTTCGGGTTTTTTCTGGTTTTACAACGACCGAACAGTCCGCACATAGGTTTTTTTCCAAAAAAACTTCTCCTATCTGGAATAATCTATTGTATTCCGGACAGTCGACTTAGAATAGTTGTAGATAAACTTATGCACCTGAGAAATGATCAACTAGGTAAACTAGTTAGTCCACGTGGTTTGTGATGGACGTCAAACACCAAAAGCGGTTATAGGAAATGTTTAAGTCCATTTCCCTTTCAGAAACTCAACCATCTTTGTTGCATTTTCCAAATCATTAGAATCAGGCATTCCAGGTTGTTTGTTAGCATTTAAATCAATTGTGTAGTATGGATCATCTCCTGCATATCTCTCAAAAACCTTCTTATATGCTACTGCTACATTCAACATGTTATATGTTGAGTTACAGCATGTTACAACATCAAGACAAAAGAATGCTTTGGTATTGACTTTCTCGAGCTCAGCACACTTCTTAAATTTACCAATCCTAGCAGGGGAGCTCTTGATGTATCTAACAGCTACACGAACACGCTTGACAGATGTATCCAGCTCCTTCAATCCATCTTGAACTATCAGGTTCACGATACGTGCAGCACACCTGATATGAAGCAACTACACATGTAGCTTTGATGTTGACTAGATGTCCATGTGTTTGTTGTCAAGCATACTCTTTCACAAGATTTCTTTAAAAATTTCTTGAGCTTTTCTTTTTCATTGTTGTAAGCAGCAACAACATCTCTTTTTGTTGTTCTTCTAGATGGAACAAAACATCATGGACAAGCCTTGGACATGAACTTCTTAAAACCTGGTCTCTGTGAAAATGCAAGAGGAAGCTCATCCGAAATCACCATTTCAGTAAAAGCCTCCCTTACATTTCTGGATCAAACCTCCAAGCAGTGATACCAGGCTTGCTGCCATCTTCACTAGTTGTTGCTTGCAAAACTGGTTGCTTTGTATCATTTATCTTGTTTGGATTTTTTCTAGATTTTCATGTGCTTGCATAGTGAGGATGTACCATTAACTCTTGATTCACACTTGATAATAGCCTTGCAATAGTTGCACCTTGCTTCCTTCACAACATCAGAATCTTTCTCTATAATTTTTGTGAAGCTTTGTCGTGCTTCTGATCTAGGTGCCATTGCTTTCCTTTTCTTGACATCTGTCATTAGCTGCTTCTGCATTCTCTTTATATGGCTCCTGACTTTGACTTTGGCTCCTTGACCCATTGGCACTGAATTCCTCGGAATTGTTGGTCAATGCCAGTTGTGACATATTCTCTTCTGTTTGTGACATCTACATATTAGGAAATCAGAATAGCAGTATATTAGTGCTTTATGCATATCCACTAATTCAACAAAAGTAACAACTAGATGTAATTAATCAACTAGCCATGGATTGTCTCCCATACACAAATGTTCAATGAGCCCAGATTAACAAAAAATGATTCATTTGCCACCTATTTATCAACAAGTCTATATCAATAGGCGATTTGTTGGATTAATAAAATTAACTACGCAGTGATACGCGCCAACAAGCCAACACTACAATACAAGGCACATGCCAACACATCGAGGAACTTGGGATTGGGACTTGACAGTTAGAGGACTTACGTTGCAAGACTCCTCACTAGTTGACGTCTTGCTTGACCTAGAGAGCCGTTGGTTGCGTCTTGCCACTCCTCAACACCGTCACGTGGTCATCGTTGGTCGTCGTTGCTTGATATGTCGGCACGCCACAGTCGGTGTCTCAGTGGTGCTATGGCTACCTATTGCAGATTTGCAGTAGGACTATAGCAGTATCGCGCACGAGCGTGACTGCGTGAGGCAGCACTACAGCGGCACCGCGACAACCGACGGGTTGCAGGCGTCGATCGTCAGGAGGACCCTGTGCGGGCGTCAGGGCGTGTGGTTGTGCTGACTGCTGAGAGTCTAGGGTTTCACCTTACCTGTGTGGTGTATCCGACGACCCACGGGTTCCAGAAAAAGCGACCCAAAGTTCGACCGAGCTCTACGTTGTTGAGCCGACGCGCGGATGTGCAGGCAGTGGGCTAGATGGGTGACAATGAATTAATTCAGGTTATTAGGTATTTTCGGGTTGCATGGCTTAGGAACCGAAACCGAATCCGGTACCCGAACTAGCAAAGAATATGGACCGAACCCGAGAACCTACACCCGAATAGACTGCAAATTCAGGTTTGTCTTCGGGTTCGGGTTTAAAGTGCCCAGCCCTAGACGCACCACCTGCTTGCGTATCGGTCGACCTGAGCTGTGACTATCGCTTGGCCTACGCTGGAGTGAATATTATTTTGTTCCCGTTACAAATCACATCACGAACATGATCCTACTGGCTGCAAAACAATACTACAAAACACAACTGCGACGTACAGATCTAGTCAATCGGGATATGTATATTGCTAAAGGTTCGCCGAATACACATACAGACGGTCGAAGAAACGACGAACCCGTCAAGCATAAAGTTACGACCACGGAAGCAACCTACAGCCAACTCTCACTCGATGAAGATTCTCCGGCGAGCAGGGTTCCGATCTAGGAACACCAACAGTCGATAGAAGTTAAGATTCCTTTTGTGCTGTGTTGCTTCAAGAAGTTTTTGCCGGCTCATCGCTAATTGGCAGATCATCTTCGTCATGGTAGATGTTCTCAGCCATCTGCCATATCTGGAGGATGTTGTCTTCAGCGACGCTAGCAACCACCCAGTCCTCGCAGGGGTTCCAGGAGAAATCAGAGATCTTGCTGGTATGGCCTCCGTGGATGAACATGAGCTCTGGAGGACCATCTTCAGCATCCTCTGGTGTTTGTTCTTGGCCGATCCTGTGATATAGCAAAGCAAAGAACAAAAATCAATCCCAACCGTATCGTGTTATCTGTACTTCAGCAATAAGTAATGTAGGGAGCACGGACAGCACAGAAAAAAAATCGCAAAAACCACCACTTTGGCCATCGTACTTACTATTAACATCCAGAAGATACAGCGCACTAGTGGAAAAGAAAACTAATGCTTCGTTTGGATGTCGATATTGGAGGACATGGAATTGAATTAGGTTCAATACCAAATCAGTCATAGTATTGAAATGAGATGTAATTCCAATTGTATTGTTTGAATATCACTAAATTGGAATTTAAAATTGTGTGGTCTAATTCCACACAATTCAAAGGGGAGACACTCTGTATTGAGAGAGGGAGTTTCTAGTTATAGTCCAATTCTAGAGAATTGAGTCTCTGATAGTCTGATTCCAAATCTCAATATTATGTGCAACCAAACAACAGAATTCAGTAAAGCTGATTTCAATTCCCAAGTCCGTGCTCCAATATCTACCTCCAAACGGGCTATAAGGATAACAAAATGAGAGTATCACAAATGTTTGTATTGCTTACCTGCTTAGATCCCAGACCATGAGCCTTCTGCCCAGACAACAGGATGCAAGTATAGTTTCATTCTTTGGACTCCATCCAACTTGAAAAACTTCCTCTCTGATTACACCAAGGTATTGAAACATTAATGTCAAACTAGAAATATAACATCCATAGAAACATTCAATACTCCAGAAAGTTCCTTAGGCAGTAAAAACAAACAGTAGCTATGAACAGAAGAGAAACAGTGGAAACATACTTGTGACAGTCAAAGGTGTGCAGAGAAGTATCAATCTTCCTAAGATCAAATAATTTGACAGTCTTGTCAGTAGAACCAGTTGCAACAACCCATTCGTTGAACGGGTGAAAAGCCAGGCAGTTCACCTATAAATAAAGAAGCAAGCATCAATAAACAAGATTCTTGTCATTGATCTCTCAGGAATCATGAGCTTAGAGCAAGGTTCAATAAAGTCCCACCCACTGGCTTTCCGACGCACTGATGGGTTCCAATTTTACTACACGAAAATTTAGAACATCTTCATTTTCAACACCAAATTGGGATTAGAAAAAGATGGTTAGAGATAAGGTTAGAAGATTAGTTGAGATTATCTAGGAAGGTTATCAGTTATTAGTTTGTTGAGAGTTAGGAGAGTTTTAAGGAGATAAAGATATCTACCTAGATAGGGGCGGGCAGCCAGCCGGCCAGTTGGCCTATTTATGTAATCAATGGATGAGAAACAAACTAGGCAAGAATTAGAAGGGAGAAACCCTCTTGCTCGGTCGTGGGCATAGGCCTCCGACCGACGTTCCTGCCCATCGATACCCCTTTCCAATCCCTCACCGATCTAGCGACCATAACATCTAGTATCGGAGCCAAAGTTTTTTCCCATCGCCCTTCCATCGCGTCTGTTCCAACGCTGCTCGCCCACAACACGCAGCCGCCACCACATCTCCGTCGTGCGTCCGCCACATCTACACCGTCGCTCACCACCATACCTCAACCAGCGCGCGTACAGCCGACCCGCCAGGGCCGACGAGCGATCCCTCGCGCAGAGCCCGACGACCACTCAGCGCTCCCCGCCAGGCCACTTCCACATCGGAGGCCTCTCCGCTCTGGGTCCGTCTCCGTCGCCTCCACCTCCATGCCGGCAGGTTGCGTCACCCTCCGCGTCGTCAGGACGCCTTTGCCTCGCGCCACCGAGACGCCACCTCCGAACCACGTTGTGGGTGCCAATGCGGGTTGCCTAGACCCGACCGGACATGATGTCGGGCGTAGTGGCTCGTCCGGGCGGGCAGCCCCGTGGTATGCGCCGGAAGACCCGTCACTGCCCAAGCTGTGGCGCGGCCTCGTCGACGGCATCACCGGCTACCTCTACTACTGGAACCCCGACACCAACGTCACGCAGCACGAGCGTCCCGCGGCCGCGCCTCTGCCTCTCATGGGTCCTTGGGTTCCCGACCAGGCATACTTCGAAGATCTGTTTGCGAGGCTCAACGCAATCAGCATGGCGCTCTCCAGCAGCACACAAGCACCAGCGGCTTGGTCGTCATCGCCCGCTCCAACACCTACATCTTCATGGGCGGCGATGCCTACCAGTTCCGTTGCGCCCTCAGGGCCATCTTCATCACCAGTTGCATGGCTGACGACGCTAGGGGCAACCATACCAGGACCGGTGTACCAGCCCCTGGCACCGACCCTCGATGTTGCTACCATGTCGACGACCGCAGCACCCCCCCCCCCTCCATCTACGACAGCAGCGGTGACCCTCTGGGGTGGTTCAACGGATGCGAGCAGTTCTTCTGGAGCCAGCGCACCCTGGAGTCCGACAAGGCCTGGCTGACATCGTATCACCTCACCGGCCACACACATACGTGGTTCTGGCCGCTGGAACGCGACGAGCATCAGGTCATGTGGCCACAGTTCAAGATCATGTGCTAGCAGCGCTTTGGTTCCCTCGCAGCAGTGGCGACTTCTGCTGCCACGTTTGTCGCGCCCTCGTCGTCGACACTGCCACCGTCATCAGGGGCAGCAATCACTGCTACCCCTGACCCCAAGAGAGACATCCAGGAGAGGGTGGTTGCTCCGCCCCAGACGACAGCGATCGTCCACCTGCAGACTGCAGCACACGATTTCCTAGCGCGTCGACGAGTGAAGCAGATGATGGGGGTGCTCCATTGCGAGAGAGTCGTAGCTGCACCAGCGCGGCCGAGCAACGTGGTGGTTGTTTACCTCCGCGTACAAGAGGCTGCAAGACATTACGTCCCTCTGCAACGCTCAGTCCGGCGCTAGCCCTCATATGCGACGACCGGACAACTACCACGACTACTCTCCTTCGTACAAGGGGGGCTGTTGGCCTCGCCACCATCAGCTCCAGCCACACCACCCTATACGCACTGGTGGCCGCGAGACCATGAGGGGTTGCACTACACGAGATCCAGTTGCTGCAGGTAACACCAACGTCGGCCTCCACGGGCCCGCCTCCGAAGGCTGCTGTGTCTTTACCTCTGTGGTTCCAGCTCGCGCCCTCCTCTTCGTTGTGCAACGTTTCCTTCGGACAAAGGATGATGCTTGCAGTTGCAGTATATCTAGAATAATTAAAAGATAAGCCGATATGTAAAAGGTTCATTTTCGGTGATAGGTTAGGTCATTACATGTCGTTTGTTGGATGCTGCAGCTCGAGGACGAGCTGCTTGTCCAGGGGGTGTAGCGCCCACAGAGGGGATGCGGCAGCAGCAGCCATGGGCCCTCCAAGGGAGATTAGATAAGGATAGTTAAAGGTAAGATTAGAAGATTAGTTGAGATTATCTAGGAGATTAGTTGAGATTATATAAGAAGGTTATCAGTTAGTAGTTTATTGAGAGTTTTTAGGAGAGTTTTAAGGAGATAAGGATCTCTAGCTAGACAGGGGCGACCAGCCGGCCAACTGGCCTATTTATGTAATCAATGGATGAGAAATAAAGTAGGCAAGAATTAGAAGGGAGAAACCCTCCTCTTGCTCGGTCGTGGGCAGAAGCCCTCAACCAACGTTCCTGCCCATCGATACACCACGCCAATCCCTCACCGATCTAGCGACCATAACAATGTACCTCTAGTTTGTACACCCAAAGAAATCAGGACAAAGGTTTCCTATGCCCTGATTCATACAGCCATAGTAGAAACATATAGTTCCCAAACAATGTTGCTTATATAAACCTAATTTTTTTAGCACTCAATGCAATCCACCGATATGACATCAGATCCGGAGAACCAAAGGAAAGATGTGGAAACATGTGCTCTATTTGATAAAAAAATAAAAGAAAAAAAGGAGTGTATGAAACAAAATGATAGAATGTATGATGAATAAAACCTTCCTAGCTTCATAGATCTGGACAAAGTAGTTCTCGTCGCATACAGTATTTTCCTTCATTTAATGACAATAGGATCCTCACTTCATGTGTGAGAATCAACAAAAGAAATCTTAAAAAATTGTAACCAAGAAAATAAAATGTATTTTTGAGTAGCAAATAATATCAATATTTCTAATGGCAATTAAAAGCTCACAACAGTTTACCTCACCCTGGTGCGCCACCACTGACTGAACAGGTTTAGTAGGGGCTGGAGACCGCAGGTCCCAAATCAAAAGATGATAATCGTCACCAACTGACCCAAATAAGTACTCATGCCTCAAGTGCCAAGCAACATCTTCAACAACACCATCATGATGCTTGCCAAAAATAAAATCGAAGTATTATTAAATAGCATTAGTATTTCTATGAGGCTTGCATCACTGTGGATAAGAAAACAACTAATGAGAAATTGAAATCCCTAGATTGCAAATAGAGCACTTCCCGGTTCAGTGGCAGATACAAATGGTTTTTCTACTCGTACTCATCAGAGAAAGAAAGTATAGTTTTCCAATCTGCTATTTAGCAAGAACACATTGTCATAGTTATTTTTGAACCAAAAGTCAAATCAGCATAAAAGAGAAACTGTATTCGTTCCATTAATTTGTCTTATTAATCCAAGTATGACTATTAAAAAAACTCGACATTACGGCCCTGTTTGTTTACCCTCTAGATTATAAAATCTAGCTTAAATCTAGCTTAAATAAGTTAAGAAGCAAACAAACAACATAGATTATTACGGTGGATTAAATAATATAGATATCTAGATTATGATAATTCAAAGCAGATAATTATGTGCTTATATAATCCATAAGCTGGATTATATAATCTTGGAAGGAAACAAACAAGTCCTATATCAAGAAGGAACCCTTCACACTCACGCAGGTCGAGAAAACCCCCGAACTCATGCGCCACCCATACACAGTGGCACCGTAGCCCATGTGAGAAACGATTGTGATCCGGACCGGGCCTTAGCGTTGTGCTTTGGCGTGGGGCAGCGGGGAGTCAAACTCAGGATCTGAGGAGTGCTACTCAGACCACCTAACCAATCAGCTAGAGGCCTTTTCACAAGTATGACTATTATGCACCTTCAAAGAGATGGTACAGAATTCTGAAGTAACAATTAGAATGTTAGAGAATGAAGAATGTTTTAGACAATGTTCTACATTAAGCTGCAATCATTAACACACAGAGAACCAGGCACATGAGCCATACCTTAAAAATCTGCAAGGCGTCAAGACTTTTGTTTCTACTATTTGCTTTAATGTCCCACAAGCAAATTTGAGCATCGTCAGACCCACTTAACAAATGTCCCTCTTTAAAAATACTCCATGATAAGCCATATCCTTCAGAATTATGTCCCTTCAGCCGTAAATCAGGGTTGCATGCACCATCTAGTGGAGGCTTAGATGGGTGCTTGCTATAGTCGAAAACATATACTTCTGCGCTAACTGTCTTAGTAGCAATTACAAATGAATTTTGGGGCATATAGCGAGCTCGATTGACCTCTCCATCATGATTTATCTGCTGAACAATTTGCACCTACAAAAAGGAAGGGAACACATGTTCGAAAAATTGTCTTCAAGCAGAAAAGAGAAACCCATACACATTGAAGACCTCAGCAAGGCAGTAACAAAAATGGGAAAGCAAATGCTCAACTGTATATGTTTGTTCTAAGAATTACAGGGGTAAACGAAAGAATAGAACATTCTCATATCCAAGAAATTCATAAGATTGGAATGGCAACAAAATCAAGAGAACATCTCATACCCGGTACTTCATTAGATTGATATGGCAACAAAATCAAGAGGTTCACAAAACATAAAAAAAGTAAACATGAGTATACAACAGGACGATGAAACAATCAAATACGTAAACGGGTTGTTCTTTAACATAGCAAGAGTTTTTTAAGAACCCTTGCAGTACCACCTATGGAAAATCATGCACCAAGAACCACCTAAAATGGCAACCATAGTTATTAAGGCGGTAAGGCGAGTTAAGGCGACCGACCCCCTTTTACCTTTTAAGCGTTAAAGCGTAAGGCGAGGCAAGGCCTTAATAATACATAAAAATAAGAAATACAGAAACATAGTCTTAAATAGATAGGAATATACAAGATAATATATATATTTGCACATAAAATTAAGTCCTGGGCACTAATAGGAACACATGATACATCCCCAATACAGCTCAAAGGTTCCAATATTCTTTGAATTATAATATGTCAAAAGATGTTAGAAAGAAAAAGAAATGAAAAGGGAAAGAAAAAAAGAACAGTATGTACTTCTATTTCATGGCCCATCTAGAAGCCCATTAACTCAGCACAAACTTCCACCACCCCACCAAGACCCTTTACCATAGCCTTCTCACAGCTCCAGTGAAGGCAGATAGCCGCCGCCGTCTTCATCTAGCACGCTCCACCTTCCACTCTCCCCCCATCTTCCGCTCATGCTCCCCTCGCGCTTAGCATGGAGGCTTGACCCCGACGTCAGCGGCTCCGCATCCCACTAGCAATAGCTTCTCCCTCTCCCTCCCCTCCCCACAGCTCTCCTCCCTGCGTGCCTTGCACGCCACCGCCGCGACGTACCGTCGCGCTGTCGCGTCCCCGTGCGCTACACGCTGCGGTCTCTTCTTCCCCGCGTGACCGCGCCTTACTCTGGCAGGCAAGGTGAGAGGACGCCTTACGCCTCTGCGCTCGCTTTACTGCTTTAGCGATGGCAACTTAGAAAACAAGCAATTAAAGACCCAATCAAATGTTTCAGGCTTTCCCAAATGCCACCTGTTGGGTTCTGACAAGTAGGACCCAGACAAGGGGAACAATAAGGGCACAACGGCAAGACAAATGTGAAACATGGGTTCTCAAGTGTCTTGTCAACCGTCCCCTCACCTTGGGCGGGGGTATTTATAGGGTACCCAAAGGGTAGCCCCCCCAAAGTACGGGCTTGCCCTTGTTACTAACCTTGATTAGCCGAGATAATCACCCCCACGGGTACTGTAGCATATATATAGGCATATAGGCAGACAATATGGGCCTTATGGGCCTTAACACCCCCTGTCAAACTCAAGGCGGAAGTGGAGGATTTGAAGCATTGAGTTTGATTAGATGAAACTGATGTTGTGCCCTAGTTTGTGCTTTTGTGAAGAAATCCGCAAGCTGTAATTCTGAGGGCACATATTGAAGATCAATGGTCTTCTGATGACAATGAGATCTAGTGAATGAGACATCAACACCAATGTGTTTTGTGAGTTCACGCTTCACTGGATCATGACAAATTTGTATAGCTCCAGTGTTGTCACAGCGAAGAAGTGTAGGCGAGTCACAAGAAACGCCTAGATCAGCCAAGAGCCAACGAATCCAGATAATCTCAGCAGTAGTAGTAGCCAGGGCTCGAAGTTCTGCTTCAGTACTAGATCTAGATACAGCAGCTTGCTTCTTGGATTTCCAAGCAATAGGGGATGATCCAAGAAGAATACAGTAACCAGTGATGGAGCGACGATCTGTAGGATCACTGGCCCAGGTAGCATCAGAGTAAGCGTGAAGCTGAAGTGGGGAATTTGAGTCATAAAATAAACATTGTGTTTTTGTCCCCCGTAAATATCTAAGCACAAGAAGTAAGTGCCCATAATGAACTGATGTAGGAGCAGAGACAAACTGACTCAAGATCTGAACCGCATGAGCAATATCTGGCCTGGTGACAGTAAGATAAACTAAGCTGCCAACAAGATGTCTATATCGAGATGGATCCTCCAAAGGTGTCCCATCAGTCGGACGAAGAGATAAGTGTAGATCCATAGGCGTGGCAACAGTACGAGTATCACTAAGACCAGAACGATCAAGAAGATCTTGTATGTACTTGGCCTGAGAAAGATAAATACCATTTTGAGTCTGCAAAACCTCAATGCCCAAGAAATAACTGAGTGCCCCCAAGTCAGACATTTGAAATTCCTTACTCAGAGACGCCTTCACATGAGCAATATGGTCTGGATCATCGCCTGTAATCAACATGTCATCAACATATAGTAATAACAACGTGCGTCCTCGTGAAGAAACATGAATGAACAATGCAGGATCATGATCACTAGAATAGAAACCACAAGCCTTGATGACAGAAACAAATCTCTCAAACCAAGCACGAGGAGCTTGTTTGAGACCATACAAGGCTCGACGGAGACGACATACATGCCCTGATGGAACCTCTATCCCAGGAGGTGGATGCATATAGACTTCCTCATGTAAATCACCATGAAGAAAAGCATTTTTGACATCCATCTGAGAGATAGTCCAAGAAGATGAGGCTGCAACAGCAAGTAAAGCTCGGACGGTAGTCAGATGGGCCACAGGTGCAAAAGTCTCATCATAGTCAATACCCTGTGTCTGTTGAAAACCTCTGGCCACAAGACGAGCTTTATATCGCTCAATAGACCCATCAGATTTGGTTTTAACCTTGAATACCCATTTGCACGTGATAGGTACAACACCAGCAGGTAACGGAACAACATCCCATGTACATGTGCGATGAAGGGCATTTAATTCATCAGTCATAGCAAGCTGCCACTCAGGTATACCAGACGCCTCTTTATAAGATGATGGTTCAGCAATGACTGCACCAGCACGGGAAAACCCATAACGTTCTGGAGCTGCAATAGTGCCACGGTCACGAAGATGATACCCCTGATTAAAAACAACATGAGAGTCATCATTGTTAGTACAAGTATCAGCAACAGGATCGTCATCAGGACTGGCCGTGGGAGTAGAGCGAGGACGACGAATGTAAGTCTGAGTGACAGGTGGTTTGGAAGAGTAAGACGGAGATGATGTGGAAGTGGAAGGTGGTGTGATGGGAATAAGGACATCTGGGGTAGAAACAGTAGGTGGTGATACTGATGAAGTTTCAGAAATGGGAGGAAGGCTCATGAAGGAGGTAGACTCTGTGGAATAAAAAGAAGAATGAGTGGAAGAGTTGTAAAAGAAGGGACGATTTTCATTGAAGCTCACATCTCGAGAAATACGCATGCGACGAGAAGATGAATCATAACATCGATAGCCTTTATGTTCAGGGCTGTATCCAAGAAAAACACACTCAACAGATTGAGCAGTCAATTTAGTACGTTCACGGGGTGATAATAGTACATAACACGTACATCCAAAAACTCGAAGGTGGTCATATCGTGGAGGAGTTCCGAAAAGAACTTCACCAGGTGTTTTGCCAGAGAGTTTGGATGACGGTTGTCTATTGATGAGGTAAACCGCAGTAGAAACTGCTTCACCCCAAAAATGTGACGGGAAAAAAGAAGATATCAATAAAGTGCGAGCAGTTTCTATAATGTGACGATGTTTGCGTTCAGCCACACCGTTCTGTGCATGAGCACCAGGGCAAGAAAGCTGAACAAGAGTACCCTCTGAAGTCAAAAACTGGCGGAAATTATCAGATAAATATTCACCACCAGAATCAGAACGAAAGGTTTTAGTGGAAAATTGAGTGTGAATCATACGAGCAAAGGTTTTATAAATAGAAATCAGCTCAGAGCGGCGTTTCATGAAATAAATCCAAGTGTAGCGAGAATGATCATCAATAAAAATAACATAGTATTTATATCCACCTTTTGACACAAAAGGTGCAGGACCCCAAATATCAGAGTGAACCAAATCAAAGGGTTGAACAGAATGAGAATGACTAGTAAAATATGGAAGTTGTATTTGTTTTCCAAGATGACAACCCTTACAATGAAAATCAGACTCAACCGAAGTATGACCTAAGCAACCTGACTTTATTAGAGTAGACAATCTAGATCCACACAAATGACCTAGACGATGATGCCACTGGGCAAAAGACGCAACAGAAGCAAGGGTAGCTGAAAGCACATGCGCTGGAGATGTAGCCAAGGAAGGAAGCCGCAAAGAGTCCAAGATGTAGAGGCGAGGAGCAGCTCTACGGCGACGGCCAGTCCCAATCACTTCCCCTGTGCGAAGGTCCTGTACAAAACAAGATGAGTCATCAAATCCGACAAAGCAATTATGATCCGTAATTTGGCCTACTGAAAGAAGGTCCATAGATAGCTCAGAAACAAAGAAAATATTAGGTACTGTAAAGTGTGGATCTGAAAGAGAACCCTTATGAGTAATGTGGCATACAGTACCATCAGCTGTCTGCACTGAAGCACCATCTGTGACAGGTGTAGTAGAAGCCAACTTTGACTGATCAGATGTGACATGAAAGGAAGCTCCTGAATCAAGTACCCAGGCCGACTCTGAAGTACAAGCGGACGAAGTGGCAGCAACAGCAACTGAGCCTCTATTAGATGGTCCTGGACCACGACCACGAGCAGCACGTCGTGCACGGAAATCAGTCAACTTATCAGGGAACTTGACAAAGCAAAGCTCAGATCGATGATTGGTCTTGCCACAATGATCACAAGGCTTAAAAATATTCTTAGGTTTCTGGGCAGCAGCCAACACACTATGAGGATTACCACCAGTAGAGGACAGAGAATTAAGACAAGTCTCTTCAGCAAGTAAAGCAGACAACGCCTTAGCCATTGTGAGAGTGTCAGAACCCTGAAGTAAACGAGCACGAAGAGAATCAAACTCGGCCCGAACGCCCATAACAAATCTATAAGTGAAGAACTTCTCAATAAACTTATGAGCCGGACACAGATCAGCGGTACAAGCAGGCACCATTGATGTCAAAGCACTCATCAGGCGATCAAAGGCTGAGTAGTACTCATCAATACTCATATCATTTTGCTCAATAACATGTGTCTGCTGCATGAGAGTGTGTAATAGAGCACCACTGTCCTGAACAAAACGCTCCTTCAAATGAGACCAGATGGCTTTAGCAGTTTTGAATTTAGACAAGCTCATAATCATCGACGGTTTGACGTTGTTCACCATAGCAGCCATTACTTTACCATCATTAAGCTGTCATGTTTTGATATCAGCAGCATTGCGACGATCATCAGCAAGAACAGGTGCCGCATCAGTCAAATGGAAGAGTAATCCATGTCCTCGGAGGGCAGTCTCAACACAGAAAGCCCACTCCGAATAATTTTGACCATCAAGAGTGATATTGACCACAATAGCATTTGTCGCCATATTGAATTGAAGGAAAAATCAGGGAAAACAGGAGACCTGATACCAAACAAACCAGGGCAGACCGACTTGGACGAGTTGACGGAGGTCCTGGGCGCGGAAGCCGAGTTGAACAGCGGCTGGCGGCTGGCGGGAGCAGCGATGTCGCAGATCCGCGGCCCTGTCCGCAACAGCGGCGGACGGTGCAGATTTTCTGCAGAGGACGGCGAGGTCTCTGCCCCTGGCAGAGAACGGCGCCCTGCCCCAGGCGGCTGAGAGCGCGCGGATGACGAGACGAGATCTCTGCCCCTGGCAGAGAACGGGCGGACGGCAAACGGCGGCCTGCCCCAGGGCGGCGGACGTTGAAGGAGAGAGGGAGGCGAACGGCAGACGGCGGCCTACCCCAGGCGGCTGAGAGCGCGCAGCTCCTGGCGGCGGATGCACTGCCCCTGGCGGCGGACGTTGAAGGAGAGAGGGAGATCCGCCCCTGGCGGACGGCGGATCGGTGAAGAAGGCGGCGGCCGAGAGCCTCTGGCGGCGGACGGCGCGGCAGAGATCCCGCAGGCGCAGGCCGAGATCCGGCGGAGGACGATGGCGGCCGAGATCCGGCGGACGGCACAGGCGCAGGCCGGCGAGATTCCCTGGCGGCGAACGGCGCAGGCCGAGCGGGATGGGGCAAGGGAAAACCGCGCGACGGCGGCAGAGGAGGGAAGGGGTGGCCGCGACGGCAGGCCGGAGAGCTGGCCGCGATGGCAGCACAACGACGGCGCGACGACGCCAAAATTTTGGATCAGGGTCGGGTTTAGACGTAAACCCTAACCCTAACCTTCTCTGATACCATGTTACTAACCTTGATTAGCCGAGATAATCACCCCCACGGGTATTGTAGCATATATATAGGCATATAGGCAGACAATATGGGCCTTATGGGCCTTAACAGCCCTTAGTTAACTGCTTCATCCTAAAGATATTCTATACAATGGCGTAAATGGGAACTGTTACAACCCTTGTATTACAAACACCCAATTATATACCCACACCAGAATGATGTCATGCTCAATGCTGATAGATGGACCTATTGTAGCCCACGGGGGCTCACCCTGCCCATGCCACCATGGCACTGCTCCTCAGCCTAAGTGGGCGAAGTCTTCGAGGCGAGGTCTTCAATAGCGCTCATGTGGTCCTCGCTCGAGCCCTAGCTTGCTTGATTGACGGGTAGCAGACTCCTCCCATAGCGAGGTCTTTGTTGTGGTCTTCGTTGCCTTCGTTGGAGAGGTGACAGTTGTAGGCATCGACCCGCATCAAAGGGCTTGGCTCTACGAGAGGTGAAGCCTCTTTCGGCAGTCATCGGGGCCTTCTGTAAATCTTTCGTTCATGGGAGCCCTTAATGAGGTGTTCGCTAAGGCCTAAGCAACCTTCGATGGAAGGATGGCGATCGTAGACGTCATCCCATGTCGAAGGATCTAGCTCCCACGAAGCCAAGTCTCTTTGGCATTCCTCGTGGCCTTAGATAAACCATGTGTGTATGGGTGCGAAATCAAGCATATGATTAGGCGTAGCCAACCAGGCCAATGATTGAGGTCTCGTTAGGCCTTCTCAACCGCACCCAACCAATGGAAATTAGTCATTAAATATTCCAAAACATGTCATTCCTTTGTGCAAAGACAATCCAAATAAACAGGGTGTGCATATCAGTGTAAAGGTATTCATGTAGTCTCCCAACATGTAAGCCATATGCAGCAACTTGAAATAGCATCACAATAAAAATCACCATGGATTGAACTGGTGATCTCAAACACTGCAATAGTCACTATACAATTAGAATTGTTTTGTGATACAAATTCAACCAAATATTAAGAACTTGGCTATAGAATTGGTATTGTATAAGGATAAATAAAAATATTCATCTCGGACGTATGGAAGCAAAAATAATCATACTAACGAGTGGCACATGCTGGGAACCTACAATCATCCACTTCCTGCTCCTTATGAAATAAAAGTAACCACTTTGAGAAATCAGAGACAATTAGATTATAGAAGTGTATTGGGAGATGGAAAAAATGGAGCATAAGCAAATGTTATTAATCCTCCAACATTATTAAATAAATTAAAATATTCAAATCCTAACAAAGATCTTAACACGTTCAACGAACCAAAGAGGGGGAACACAGCATTTCCATACCCATAAGAAAATCAGCCACAGCAACAACAAACATTGTCCCTATTTGTTTTTTTTTCAGCTTCTGGCAACCGAAATCTGTTGTGGAGTGCCAAACGCACATATTTTCTGCAAGCTTCTATGAGAATCGCCTTGGTAAAAATTGTCCGAAACCAACATAAACACAGAATCAGCAGAGTCGTCGTGACAGTAGAAATTCGTCCCTAAACCCTCTGACTCCATCATCTTCCTCTGTATGTAATACACACGATACTTAGTCCCCACATAGGAGCGGACACGTGGATCAAGAATGAACTAAATTCCAGCAAGGCAGGGCACCAGGACATCACTCAATAGTTATCAGTTCACGCCAGAGAGATCGAGTAAAACCCGGAGAAGAGTTTGTGGTAAGGGTGGGGGCGGAAATTCCACCTTGCCGGAGGCGGCGCCAAACCCACCGATGTCGGCGTGGTCATCGTCGTAGTGGCGGGCGTCGGCCTCGGCGTCATCGAGGGGCAGCTGGACCTGCGCGAGCATGAGGTAGTTGGGCTCGTTGTCAGAGGTGTGCGTGCCGAGGATCATCTTCTGGACGGAGTGGTCCTTCCCCGGCGGCTCGGTGCGGTCGGGGAGCCACTGCACGGTAAGGGAGGGCCATTCGAGCGCGTGGGTGATGACGAGGTCGTAGAGGAAGGGTGTGTTCTTCTTCCAGATCTTGTACTCCTCGTTGATGAGGCGCTCCTCCACCTCGGCGCGGAACTCCTCTTCGTCCGCCGCCCCGCCGACTGCCTTCGGCATCGTCGGTCCGCCGGGAGCGAGCTAGGTTTGAGAGCAGAGGGTTTTAGGTGAAATAATAATTGGAATTTTGCCACTTCTGTGACATTTTTACTATCGTGTTTGGTGATGATGGCAAATATCGAATTCTCTCGATTTAGGTTGGTGAGCGGGGGACAAAATGGCAGAATCGCGAGAGGAGGGGCAGGGATGGGAGAAAAATTGGGCGAAGTGAAGGATGGGAAAGAGCTGCCGAAGAGAGAGCATGTTTGATTTATCTCCCTGTATTTTAAAATATAGAGCTTAACAAATAAATAAATAGTTCTAAAAATACTCTATTTTACAATTTTTATAAAAAAAATAGAGACACCATAAAGTGATCTAAATATATCATGCCCAGAATAGTACTCTATCCTTGTTTTTACATCATTCTCATCATTTTATTTTATAATAATATAATTTACTTCCTAAATTACATGATTTATGACTTAATTGTTGGAGCACAATTTGTTTTTAGTACCCGAACATTTTAAATGATGTAGTACTTTAATTTTTAGGGCACTATTTGAGTCACCTTGTTTGAGATGCCCTTAAGGCCCTATTTATTTGAACTTCTAGATAGTTATTTCTTAGAGTAAAAAGTTATAAGCTAAAACAAACCGTTAGCTTTTTATTTAATTTTCGAAAAATCTAGAGGCTTAAAAAGCTGATTTTATAGGCTTGATTTTGCTGTATTTTCGTATCTTCTTTCTAAGTAGAAAGATAATAACATTAGCGAAATGTTACCATTGACTTCTCAGAAGCAAAAGCCATGTAGCAACATTTCAAAAAAAAAAACTCCAGAAGCTAACTCAAAAAAGGACCAAGTGTCATGTATAAAGATGACAGAAAATTAAATAGCTTGATGTGCGTTTTGATCCATTCATTTTAGAGGAACTGGATTCTACTAAGGACATATTTGTTTCGGCATAAAACCTGTCTAGATTAATTTTAAATATTCTAGATTAAAAACAAATAGGTAAATTACTAGGCCACATTATATAATATCGATGATTGGTTATCATGATACCATAAACTGCTCAACATGTGCTTATTTCGACCCATTTGGTAAAAGGACCCACTATTGTAGCAACTTCATGAGAAATTACCCACCATAACCACTCCTTAAGCAAAAAAAACTTTTATCCATTTCTCCTTATTTCCACCATGCAATTTCACATGACTACAAAATCTACAATTAATAATCCAAGTTTCAATAAGCTGGATTGTCGAACAACTACACCTATATTATATAATATATATTATGTAATCTCGTATAAAATCCAAATTATATAATATATAGGCTCAAATAATTAGGCACTTAATAGAGTAGGTTATTTGACTTGAAATTTGATATTCCACCGCTTTCCAAAGTTCAAATACAAAATTGTCTCAAATTAACAGGGTGGAGAAAGAAAATTACTTTTATGTATCTCTATGTTATGTTTCTATTCTATAATTGAAAGGGGAATGGGCTTCACCATTTCCTATAATCGATTTTGGTGTTTGACGTCCATCATAAATAACGTGGACTAACTAGTTTGCCTAGTTATCATTTATCTCAGGTGTATAAAGTTCAACATAAACCAACAAAGAAAATGAGTTGGGAACTCTATAAAGTTTGGAGCAAAAATAAGTATTGGTGCAGGCCGAGGCACCTCGCGAACTGACCGCTCTCGGGTTTTCTCAGAGTCACTCCGCTATAATTCACCGAACTGTCTGGTGTGCACCGGACTGTCCAGTGAGTCAACGGAGGAACAGTCAACTGCACCCAACAGTCGACTGCGATGAACAGTAAACAATGGACAGAGCAGAAGTCATAACTGCAAAGTCGGAACGCACCAGACTGTCCAGTGCCACGAGAGGACAAAGGACTTCAACGATCAACCGCTCCAAACCCCAACAGTCGGCTGACGTGGCACGCACCGGACAGTGAACAGTGCAGTGTCCGGTGCACCACTGGACTGTCCGGTGTGCCCATCGACAGCAACGGCTGGAATAATTGTTGGGGCTATAAATATTCTCCAACCACCTCCATTCAAGACATCCAAGTTTCCATACCTTCACATTCAATACTAGAGAAAAGACATACACTCCAAGACACAATCAAAGGATCAAATCCTCTCCAAGTTCCAAAATCAACCCAAGTGCTTAGTGATTTGAGAGAGGCTCAGTTTTTTTTTGCTCTTGTTGATTGGATTCGTTTCTTATTCTCACTCTAACTCTTCTAAGTGCTTTGTAAAGCTAGCAAAAGACACCTAATTGTGTGGTGATCCTTTCGGGGTCTTAGTGATCTGTGTGATTAAGGAGAAGCACCCAAACGGTCTAAGTGACTGATTGAAAGAGGGAAAGTGATGAGGACATCACTTCTATACATATAATGAATGGACCGATAACACGATCTCGTGCACGATAGCTAAATCTCCAGGTACGTTCTACCCTAGTCAATTGTGTTTCAGAGCTTACGCTTGGGGCCATGGATGTTTTGATGATTAGGTACCTTGGAGAGGACCAACAAGAACTTGGGAAAGACCAAGGTGTTGAGGAGGAGGAGCAAGGGCGGCCACAACAGGAAGGAGATCAAGTCTGACTTGGCTGCGACTTCATCTCGGGTTCCTGGACCAGTCTGCACTAAAATGGACGCCCAGGATGCATCCGGACTCCGATTGCGACGGACTTGATATGGTTGGAAAGATAAGGAGATTATCTAACCAACCCAACTGGTTCCACCTTAAAATTCATCCGGAGTCAACGGGAATCGTCGAAACGATTCAGCGTTCAGATTCTGTTTTGGTGTTGCGACACCGTCTGTTGGGCCGTTGGGCCATGTATCGCGTCGAAGCCCATTAGGGGCGAGTCCATGGGTCACGCATGCCCTAATACTCTATTTATTCAGCAGCCACCGCCACATTAGGTTTTGGGTTTTTCTTAGATCAATTCTGTCATCGAACAATATCGCTGTCATCGGTTTGTGAGACCCCATCCCGTAATCAATACAATTTTGGTTGTGTTTCTTTCTTGTTATTGCTTGTGTTCTTGATTGCGCTTGCAGGGATAAGCCTTCGTGGCGAGGTCATTCGTGTGTCACGGGTGATAACCAACGGAGCCGTGGTGTAGTGATTGCGAGGAACCGTTCGCTCTGAGCCTTGGATCATCAACGTCGAGATCTCCACTCAATCAAGTTATCGTATCTCACGGAAGATCGGGCCGCGTCTACTATCAATTGGTATCAGATTTCCAGGTTGCCCGCGAGGTATAATCCTACCTTTAGATTAGTTTTGTTTCGTCCCATAGTCCACAAAAGGCCAAAAAAATTACGATCAGTTTATTCCGACCTAAAACCATCGTGCCTTAGCCTTTGCACAATTCAGTTTTAGAGTCCGCAGTTCTAAGTTCGTGTTCTAGTTGAGTTTGGTTGCTGGATTAGATTTGTTTTGGTTCAGTTTGATTGTGTTCATCCGCTTCCATCCTACAAAACCGACCCTAACTACAAAACAGATCCTATCTCTACAACCGACCCTATCCACAAAACAGATCCTATCTCTACAACCGACCATATCCACAAAACAAATCCTATCTCTAAAACCGACCATATCCACAAAACAGATCCTGTATCTAAACCGACCATATCCAGAAAACAAATCCTATCTCTAAAACCAACCCTGTGCTCCATAGCCGCCGCTTCGGTTCCTGCCGATTTGTGTCTTTGAAAACCATAACTTGAGGTACCTTCCATACGGGCATAACTTTTCGCTCGGTGCTCTGTTTGAGCTCAAATTTTTACAGCAGATTCCTGACTCCATTCCGGGGTGACCCAAACTCGCCTTCGACCTGTTTGGTTTGGTCAAAAAATTCAAAAAATTGAGAAGATAATTAAAAATTGTTTAAGTATTTTTAGGAATTTCAGAGATCCTTTGTGAATTTCTCTAGGCCACAATACAACTCTGTTTCAAGTGAAATTTTGTGTGCTTCCATCCTTTGTGTTTTTGGATCAGTGGTAAAAAATTTAGAATATTTCGAGCTCTTTTGGTGGTACTCCTTTGGAAACGCGCCTTTGATTTCTACTAGTGCTGAAAAATCTGGTCTATTTACAGAACTGTCATTCCCACTAGATACTTGTACCTCCTTTCTTGTGCTTTGGTCCAATTGCTCTATTACATTTTCTAGGCCAGCAACTAGGATGAGTACTTGGAACACTTATTCAGCATTGCTATCTGTTACTGACTTGTGTGCCACATATATATATTTAGTCAGCCTTCCCATAGCTCCAATTTTCTCTCGAGCAGAACAGGTAATCCTTTGCAATCACACCCACGCTCGTTGGACAGTCACACCGGTCACCGTTTGCCACCTGCAGTGCTGGTAAGAACGTTGTAAGAGCGGGGTAAGACGCTTCATAATTTATATTCCACCACCTCCACCACCACCCTGAGAGATAGTTGTAGGATTCACATTGTTTGTTGCCTTTTTGTCTCTGTTTTGTGCTAACAATGACATGACCAAAGAATTAAATGGACAAGGACAAGGGGCCTAAACTTAACGACGATGAGTGTCTCTCAGATGGAATTGAAGGAGATGATGCGCGCGATGACTAAAGCTTTTAAAAAACACCAGGACTCTGTCTCGACATCCTATGAGCAACTTGATCGACGAGTTGCTGAACTTGTTACACGCATGGGCGTACTGGAGGCTCGTCCCCCCACCAACTCCAGCCCCAGCTCACTCTCCTGTGGACGACGACGACGACGACGACGACGACGACGATGTTTATGCACCGCTGCGACAACGCCTCGCACGTAATCGACAAGGTATGGGAGGTAATGGTAGACATCGTCATCATAATCCTGAACTAGACCATGACCCATTTGCTAAGATTAAGTTCTCTATTCCACCGTTCATGTGTTCTTATGATGCTGAAGCTTACTTGGACTAGGAGATGACGGTAGAACAAAAATTTAATTCCCATCTTGTTCCTGAGCAGCATAGGGTTAGACAAGCCACTAGTGAATTTAGAGATTTTGCTATCATTTGGTGGAATGAACTTGTTAACACACGTGCTGCACCACAAACATGGAACGCGTTAAAAGAGGATATGCGAGCTCGCTTTGTTCACCCTTCTTATAGACGTGATCTTCGAAAAAATTGCAATGCTTAGATCAGGGAGACATGTCGGTACAGGAATACTACCAAGAACTTCAGAAAGGTATGCTACGATGTGAGGTAGTTGAGGATCCGGAGGATCAAATAGTTATGTTTTATGGGGGATTGAGGCGGGAGATTCAGGATATTGTTGATTATAAAGAATATCATTCTATACAATGCTTGTTCCATCTTTCTATGTTGGCAGAAAAAGAATTGCAGAGTCGTCAACAACGGAGGAGCAGCACTTTCGCTCCACGCCAGCCACCGGCGCCAGCCAAGGCGTCATCATCTTCGGGCGTACGGACGTCCACATCTTCCGCTGTGCCTTCGGGTGTTGCAGCAAAACCTGCTACGACCACCTCTTCCACAGGCCGCTCCTCCAACATCAAGTGCCACCGCTGCCAGGGACTTGGTCATATTCAGCGAGATTGCCCCAGCAAACGGGCATACATTGCTACTGGTGATGGTGGGTATGTTAGTGCTTCTGATGTTGAAGATGAAGATACTATTGGAGCTAACATTGCAGAGACTTATGATGGTGATGAAGAGGTTCTTGGTACAACAGCGACCGAGACCTATAAGGCCTTGACTATGCAACGAGCTTTGAGTACCCGGCCTTTGTGGCCTACTCAACGGGGACTAGGTTCTTTGGAACTGCACCTCGGTAAACAAATCATCGTGTTCATTTGTGTTGACCTACACTTGATTTGTTTTCCCTTTTCTCTCTCTCTAAAGTTCCCTTGCTCATATTGATTTGGGTTTGATCACAAGGTTATCCGCATTGATTGAGCAACTCATAGCAAGGAGAACTATCTTCTGCACTTCGAATTATTTCTAACACTAACCCCGGGCATAGTGCGTGTTCAAAGTTCATAATTTTTAGGTTTTGCCTATTCACCCCTCTAGGTGACTTTCAATTGGTATCGGAGCCTGGTGCATCATTAGAGTCTAACAATTCAAAGTCATGTCGGGAGAACACGCCAAGAGGGAGATGGTCACCGACGATAAGCCCGAAGCCTCAGGAAGGAAGAACGGCGAACAGACTCCGTCGAAGGATGCCGGCGACAAGCACAAGGAAGAATCCATTGTCTCCATCAAGTCACATAGGAAGGGTAACAAGAAGAAAAAGAAAAAATGAAGAAGGTGGTATACTACGAGACGGAATCTTCATCACCTTCCACATCTAGCGCTGAGTCTACGACTTCGAAGCGCCAAGAGTGTAAGAAGTATAGTAAGATGCCTCTTCGCTATCCTCGCACTCCTACACGCGCTCCTCTAATTTTCGTACCCCTAGGCAAACCACCATATTTTGATGTTGAGGATTATTGTACGTGGAGTGATAAAATGAGGCACCATCTAACCTCACTCCACGAAAGCATATGGGATATTGTTGAGTTTGGAGCGCAGGCACCACAGGTAGGCGACGAGGACTACGACTCCAATGAGGCCGCCAAAATAAGGCATTTTAATTCCCAAGCAACTTCTATACTCCTCGCCTCCTTGTGTCGAGAGGAGTATACTAAGGTGCAAGGGTTGAAAAGTGCCAAAGAAATTTGGGACGTCCTCAAAACGGCGCATGAAGGGGACGAGGTACCAAGATCACCAAACGTGAAATGATCGAGGGAGAGCTCGATCGATTCGTCCTCAGCAAAGGAGAGGAGCCACAAGCAATGTGCAACCGGCTCAAAACAATGGTCAACCAAGTGCGCAACCTCGGGAGCACGAAGTGGGATAACCATGAGATGGTCAAGGTTATTCTAAGATCTATCGTTTTTCGTAATCCTACTCAAGTTCAATTAATTCGTGGAGATCCTAGATATAAACAGATGTCTCCTGAGAAGGTAATTGTCAAGTTTGTGAGCTTTGAACTTATGATCAAAGACTCCAAACACATTATCAACTAGGATCTAGGCGCCACCTCCACAACCAAGGTGCAACCCGTTGCATTCAAAGCAACGAAAGAGAAGAAGGAAGAATCTCACACCAAGTAGACTCACAATCGACGCCTCCAAGCTCGACAACGAGGATATGGCTCTTATCATCAAGAGCTTTCGACAAATCCTCAAACAAAGGAAGGGGAAGGACTACAAACTCCGTTCCAAGAGGGTGTGGTAAGTCCGATCACTTTATTGCAAAATGTCCATATACAAGTGACAGTGACAGGGACGACGACAAGAAAGGGAAGAAGAAGATGGAGAAGAAAAGATATTACAAGAATAAGGGTGGCGAGGCGCACATGGGGCAGGAATGGGACTCTGACAGGAGCTCCACCGACTCCTATGACGAGGAAGCCGCCAACATCGCCATCAACAAGGGCCTTCTCTTCGCCAGCGTCGGCCACAAATGCCTCATGGCTAAGGACGGCAAAAATAAGAAGGTACATTTTAGAGATACCCCCAAATATACTACATTTGATGATGAGGGTAGCTTTGGTGATCGGAAAATCACCGATACCACGAGATAAATTTTGGTGTCATTCTCTCACCTTTTACTCATTACTTGCAAGTAGTTAATAATTTGTGTATTTGAAAGGGAAATGTACCTTGGGCCATTTCTATATTGTTTTGGTGATTAAGTGTCCAACACATATTCTCTAAGTGTTAAATTATGCCAAAGATTGAAGAAGTGCAAATCATGTAACAAGTTACGTTTCTAGACTTAGTACATTGTTTTGAGTACTAACATATGTTGTCTAAGTGCTAGAAACAGAAAATAGAAGAAAAGAAATGAGATGCAAAAGACTTGGCTTGGTACAACCAAGACTGATGCGTCACGATGCCCGATCTTCACGACGTAGGATCAATCTTCAGATTACTAGCTTCAAAGAAGCCAAGATAACTTGCTGCAAGCAGCGATAACTAGTGCAACCTGACAAATAAAACTCGAAGCCAACCACCGTCTTTAACCGGCAACCTGAATCGAGGATTCGCCCAACCACACTCTCAAAGAACCAACCAACACAGCCTACAATCAATAGAGGAGACCTCGAAGGGAGTAGGAGCACCAATTGAGAGCGGATGAAGCCGCCGCTTCTGCAATCCCGCGAAGGAATTCACAAGAGCAAAGGGGTAGAGATCACTCTCAATATTTGTTAGCACACAGCTGAACAAAGGGGTTCTGTTTTAGATTATCATAAGCTGCCTTACATCATAGACATAGGGGGGATATTTATACTAGTAACAACCAGCCTTAGCGAGGTATAAACACAAAACAAAAGTATTTTCACGAGCTAATGTGAAAGAGCCTCTTCGGGAGATCTGCAGAGCTGATTTCCGTGTGGCTGTTTGACTTCTGCGTAGCCTTCAGTATTTTGACAATAACTTCTTCTAGGAATCTTCAAATGACGTGGGACTGGTTGCATTGGAAAGCTAACTTGATAAGCTTTCTCACCATACATAGCATGCTTAATGAAACTTCATAGAATGATGCAGTTTAATACGAAAACTTGGTCATCAAGCAGACTGTTGACCTTCTAACCAGTCAGCACTAAAGTAGGTCGACTGCCTTGCTGTTAGATTTGATTAAGTCGGCTTCAGAAGCATTGGAAACTAGACTTCAATAGCTTTCCGAAAAGTACTTATGGACCTTCATAGCTTTTGGGAATCAAAAGATATGACTGTTTCTTCTGGACGGTTCTGTAGCGCTGGACTCACTCGGACATAGCTATTCTTGCTGATCCACCTTTGATATGTTTTGTCCTTCCTCTTTGGTGAACCTAAGTAATATCAACATACACGACTTAGGTAGCATAAAATTCTCATTAGTGTTTAATTGAAATTCATAAAGTAGCGCGTGCACCTCTTGCTGTAGTTTCTTAGCTCGGCTACGTGTAATTGGTCCATCAAAGACTTGGGTCGGTGATGATGTTGGTTGTACTTGAGTTGATGTAGTATGACTTGGGGGTTGTAACGTGTTGCTTGATGGCGTGGTCATATCATCCTCCTCCCCTTGAAAAGGAGTCGTCCTCGACTCTGAAGTGTCTTCACTTGTATATGGTAAGAGGTCAGCAACATTGAACGTGTTGCTCACGCCATAGCTTGGTGGAAGATCTATCTTATATGCATTATCATTGATCTTGGTAAGAACACGAAATGGACCATCCCCTCGTGGCATCAATTTGGATTTGCGCTGATCAGGAAAACGCTCCTTGCGTAAGTGAATCCAGACCAAGTCCCCCGGTTCAAATAACACTTTCTTCCTATGCTTGTTCATACTTGCAGCCTTGCGCACTGCTTTGAACTCAATTGTTTCCTTGGTCTTCTCATGTATCTTTTTTACATATACAACACACTCGAAAGCTTCCATATTGGTTCTTTCCTGCAATGGAAGGGACAACAAATCTATGAGAGCAATAGGTTTGAACCCATATACAATTTCGAAGGGGCATAAATTAGTTGTAGAATGTACTGCCCTGTTATAAGCAAACTCCACGTGTGGCAAACATTCCTCCAAATCCTTCAAGTTCTTCTTTACCATTGTTCGCAGCAGCATTGACAATGTACGATTCACCACTTCAGTTTGGCCATCAGTTTGGGGGTGGCATGTGGTGGAGAACAAAAGTTTAGTCCCAAGCTTTGCCCACAATGTCTTCCAAAAATAGCTCACAAACTTCACATCACGGTCAGATACGATGGTCTTGGGCACTCCATGTAGTCTCACGATTTCTCTGAAAAACAAATTAGCAACATGTGAAGCATCGTCGCTCTTGTTGCATGGAATAAAATGAGCCATTTTTGAAAATCTATCAACCACAACAAAAATAGAATCTCTCTTTTTTCGAGTCATCGGTAGTCCTAAAACAAAATCCATGCTTATGTCTTCCCAAGGAATTTTAGGAGCGGGTAAAGGAGTATATAAACCATGAGGGTTCAATTTTGACTTAGCTTTGTGACAGGTGACACAACGCTCCACAAACCTGATGACGTCTCTCCTCATCTTGGGCCAATAGAAATGATCACTGAGCATTTCATAAGTCTTCTTTTGTCCAAAATGACCTGTTAGACCGCCTCCATGTGACTCCTGCAATAAAAGCAATCTAACCGAAGAATTTGGTACACAAAGTTTGTTAGCTCTAAACAAAAATCCATCATGTATATGATATTTTTCCCAACCTTTCCATCTTTACAATGATTGTATGGTTCTGAAAATTCAGGATCATCATTATACATTTCTTTCAAATTTTCAAGACCCAAAACTTTTACCTCTAGTTGATTCAACAACACATTCCTTCGAGACAAGGCATCAACGACCACATTGTCCTTACCTTTCTTATATTTCACAATGTATGGAAATGTTTCGATAAACTCAACCCATTTGGCATGGCGACGGTTCAGTTTGGCTTGCCCTTTCAAATACTTCAAAGCTTCATGATCGGAATGAATAACAAACTCTTTTGGCCATAAGTAGTGCGGCCATGTTTCAAGCGCTCGGACCAAAGCATACAATTCTTTGTCATACACAGAATAATTTAATTGAGCACCTCCCAATTTTTCACTAAAATATGCTATAGGTTTTCCTTGTTGCATTAAAACTCCTCCTATCCCAATCCCACTAGCATCACATTCTACTTCAAAAGTTTTAGTGAAATCAGGAAGAATAAGCACAGGTGCTTCAGTCAAACGTTTCTTCAATTCTAGAAAAGCATCTTCTTGTGAGTTTCCCCATTTAAATTCAACACCTTTCTTTGTCAATTCATTTAAAGGAGAAGCGATGGTACTGAAATCTCGCACAAATCTTCTATAAAAACCAGCAAGACCATGAAAACTTCTTACTTGACTTACATTCGTTGGAGCTGGCCAATCCTTGATGGCTTTCACCTTGGATTCATCCACCTCTATTCCTTTTGCTGAAACAACAAAGCCAAGAAACACAACATGGTCTGTGCAAAAACTGCACTTCTCAAGATTAGCAAATAATTTCTCCTTTCTAAGCTCATCTAAAACTTGTCGAATGTGTTTCACATGTTCATCAAAAGACTTGTTGTAAATTAGAATATCATCGAAGTAGACAACAACAAATTTTCCAATGAAAGTTCTTAAGACATGGTTCATTAATCTCATAAAGGTACTAGGAGCATTAGTCAACCCAAAGGGCATTACTAACCATTCATACAACCCAAATTTTGTTTTAAATGCAGTCTTCCATTCATCTCCAGTTTTCATTCTTATTTGATGGTATCCACTTCTCAAATCAATTTTAGTAAAAATTGTGGAACCACTTAATTCATCAAGCATATCATCTAGCCGTGGAATAGGATGGCGATAGCGAACGGTAATATTATTTATAGCTCTACAATCAACACACATCCTCCAAGATCCATCTTTCTTAGGTACTAAAATCACAGGAACAGCACAAGGGCTTAAGCTTTCACGAACAAAACCTTTATCAAGAAGTTCTTGTACTTGCCTTTGTATTTCCTTAGTTTCTTCGGGATTGGTTCGATATGGTGGACGGTTAGGAAGTGCAGCCCCTGGAATAAGATCGATTTGATGCTCAATTCCTCGAATTGGAGGTAGTCCAGCCGGTGTTTCTTGTGGAAATACGTCTTCATAGTCCTGCAAAAGATCAGCCACAACACTAGGAAGAGATGTTATGTTGTTAGGAGAAATCAAAACATCTTTGTTCACAAGTACAAAGAGCACTTGATATGGGTTGTTCCTCACTTCTCTCAGCTCGGATTTTGTGGCTAGCATAACTAGGTGTTCTCCCTCTTCCTTCTTTTTATCTTTGGAATTTGGCTTGTAGCACTCACTCACCGAATTGTGGATGGCACTCAATTTCTTTTGCTCTTCTCCTCCTCTACTTGCTGTACTAATTTCAGTTTTCTTTTGTAAGTGTTCAGCCATGATTTGTTGAGGGGTCATAGGCTTGAGTACAAACTTTCTCCCTTTCAGATCTAGCGTGTATTGATTTGTTCTTCCACAATGTTGAGAATATCGGTCATATTGCCAAGGTCTTCCTAGCAGCATGTGACACACAGACATGGGTGCAACATCACACTCCACTATGTCAACATACTCTCCAATCTTGAACGAAACTTTCACTTTATAACCAATCTTGATATCTCCCGATTCATTCAGCCATTGGACATGATATGGATGAGGGTGTCGCTGCAACTTCAAACCAAGCTTTTCAACCATCTCACGACTTGCAAGATTATGACAGCTCCCTCCATCAATGATCACCTTTGCTACTTTGTCTTGCACTTTTGCTCGTGTTTGAAAAAGATTATGTCGCTGTCCAATTTCAGCTTCTTTCATTTGAACACTCAAGATTTGTGTAACCACAAGAGTAGTACCATGCTCAAATTCACATCCCGTATGTTCTTCAGATTTATCAATGTCATCTTCATTTCCTGCTTCAGCTTCCTCTTCACTAGCTGATGTATATTCTTCATCATCAGTCACAAGGATCACACGATTATTTGGACACTCCTTTATGACATGACCACGACCTCCACACTTGAAGCACTGAATACCACTACTCTTGGCTGTTGAACCCACTGACGTTGAAGTGGAGGCTGCTGGTTTATAACTCGTGTTTGGAGCAGCACCGTTCTTTCCACTAGAATTGCCTTGAATATTGGATCGCAAGCCCCCAGTTGAACCTTTTGTCGCTGAGGATGCAGCAGTAAACCTTGAGATCAATTTGCTTCCTCCAGTCATGGTTCGTGCACCATATGACAAGGGCTTGCTGTTCTTAGCATCTTGTTGCAGCTGGCGTTCAGCTTTGGTGGCTTGATGTACCAAATCAATAAGACTTTGGTACGGCTGAAACTCAACAATACGCTGAATGTTGCGGTGTAACCCAGCCATGAAACGTGCAATGGTTTGCTCTTCGTCTTCATACACATTGGCTCTAATCATGGCCTTCTCCATCTCCTTATAGTACTCCTCAACAGAGAAACTTCCTTGCCTCAAATTCTGCAATTTATCAAAAAGATCACGCCGATAATGCTTCGGCACAAAACGAATTCTCATTTCTCGCTTCATCTCTTGCCAAGTAATAATAGGGTCCTCTCCATCTTCTTCACGATCACGAAGAAGTTGCTCCCACCAAATCATAGCATATCCTTCAAACTCAAGAGATGCCATTGCAAGTTTCTTCTCCTCTGAATAATTATGTAGGCGGAAGATTTTCTCCACCTTCAATTCCCATGTGAAATAATCTTCAGGATCAGATCTACCATCAAATTTTGGCATGGTAAACTTAAGTTTCCCAAATCTCTCTTCTTGGTTGATGCCTCTATGATGACGACGATAGCGACGTTGGGACTGACCATCATCATCCCCAAATTCAGATTCTTCATTGTCATTATTTCTTCGATTCTGGCCTCTTCCTCTACCATGTGCAGCACCTTGATTTCTCCTCCCATGTTCACTTGCTCTTCTAGAATAATTTCCTTCATCTTCTTCCCCATCTTCATCATGGTTTCTTACACCATCGGGGAGTCGACGACGACCTCTGGTTTCAGCCATAAGTGTCTGAAGATCTTGTGCCAACAGATCTTGCTTGGCTTCTATGCTTTGTTTGAGCTCATTGAATTGTATCAGGGTGACACATTCTTCAATCTCAACGTTGGGATCCATCTTCCTGCGAAGTTAGTGGCAACAAGGCAACAAATATAGGTGGAAAATGAAGCTATATAGAATCTCACAACCTCACCACTCTTACCAACCAAAGCTCTTATGAGTTCCCTGTGGGTTGCAAGAAAATGTGTGGTGGTAACAAGAAAGTGGTGGTTAAGCGAATACAAGACCAGAATACCGATTACGATGGCTTATATGTGGAGCTTGGTGGGGATTAATAAACAAGGGATACAATCTGAATTCTAGTTGTTGTTAAGTTAAATAACCATCCGACTAGAAGTTCCCTGCCTAGTGCTGACCACAAGATACGAGTGATGTAAATAGATCAAACACACGCGTAAGAAATTTCAGATTTGATGCAGACAAGGAGTATGATTGGAATGCAAGTGTTGCAATCAGATCCAACCAAAATTTTGCACCAAATGACAATAGCAAACTGGTTGAACAACTTGATAAAATTTTCAGCACTTGTGCATATAAACAAACTGATTGTTCTACTTTTCTTTCACAATCTTGTTCAACACTTTTCTTTAGTACTTTTCTTTCTTCTCTCTTTTTTTTGATACTCTTTTTTTATAGAACTAAACACAGAGATCTGATATGATATTGCACACTTTATAATACTTAACAAAGAACTCAACCAGCAGCTATAACTTAAATAGGATCAAAGTTAACGCGAAGGAAATGATGAGGGTTTTCAGATTTTTCTTTTTGTGGATATTTTCAGATATATATAAGAGGCTCAAAGGAAACACAAAGGATAGAGTGACCAGCAACTAAACAAAGACTCTAAGGACTGAAACTTAACAAAACTCACTGGAACAACAGATTGAAACAAAGGGCTATGACAAAATATTTTATGGCTTTTTGGTGGATAGGACGACCGCAAAATATATGTAGCTAAGGGTAAAGAATCCTACCGTGGCAACTGAGGCTTTGATACCAGATGATGCGTGACGATGCCCGATCTTCATGACGTAGGATCAATCTTCAGATAACTAGCTTCAAAGAAGCCAAGATAACTTGCTGCAAGCAGCGATAACTAGTGCAACCTGACAAATAAAACTCGAAGCCAACCACCGTCTTTAACCGGCAGCCTGAATCGAGGATTCGCCCAACCACACTCTCAAAGAACCAACCAACACAGCCTACAATCAATCGAGGAGACCTCGAAGGGAGTAGGAGCACCAATTGGGAGCGGATGAAGCCGCCGCTTCTGCAATCCCGCGAAGGAATTCACAAGAGCAAAGGGGTAGAGATCACTCTCAATATTTGTTAGCACACAGCTAAACAAAGGGGTTCTGTTTTAGATTATCATAAGCTGCCTTACATCATAGACATAGGGGGGTATTTATACCAGTAACAACCAGCCTTAGCGAGGTATAAACACAAAACAAAAGTATTTTCACGAGCTAATGTGAAGGAGCCTCTTCGGGAGATCTGCAGAGCTGATTTCCGTGTGGCTGTTTGACTTCTGTGCAGCCTTCAATATTTTGACAATAACTTCTTCTAGGAATCTTCAAATGACGTGGGACTGGTTGCATTGGAAAGCTAACTTGATAAGCTTTCTCACCATATATAGCATGCTTAATGAAACTTCATAGAATGATGCAGTTTAATACGAAAACTTGGTCATCAAGCAGACTGTTGACCTTCTGACCAGTCAGCACTAAAGTAGGTCGGCTGCCTTGCTGGTAGATTTGATTAAGTCGGCTTTAGAAGCATTGGAAACTAGACTTCAATAGATTTCTGAAAAGTACTTATGGACCTTCATAGCTTTTGGGAATCAAAAGATATGACTGTTTCTTCTGGACAGTTCTGTAGCGCTGGACTCACTCGGACATAGCTATTCTTGCTGATCCACCTTTGATATGTTTTGTCCTTCCTCTTTGTTGAACCTAAGTAATATCAACATACACGACTTAGGTAGCATAAAATTCTCATTAGTGTTTAATTGAAATTCATAAAGTAGCGCGTGCACCTCTTGTTGTAGCTTCTTAGCTCGGCTACGTGTAATTGGTCCATCAAAGACTTGGGTCGGTGATGATGTTGGTTGTACTTGAGTTGATGTAGTATGACTTGGGGGTTGTAACGTGTTGCTTGATGGCGTGGTCATATCAAAGACTTAGCTCGGTCTGGCACACCGGACTGTCCTGTGGTGCACCAGACAGTGTTCGGTGGTGCACCGAACAGTGTCCGGTGCGCCAGGCTGGCTTCCGGCGAACTGACCGCTCTCGGGAGAATTTGGCGGCGTACGACTATAATTCACCGGACTGTCCGGTGGTGCACCGGATTGTCCGGTGAGCCAACGACCGCCAGCGCAACGGTCGGCCGCGCAATCCGCGGGCGACGCGTGGCTCGCTCCAACGGTCGGCTGGGGGCACCGGACTGTCCGGTGTGCACCGGACAGTGTCCGGTGCACCAACCATCCCGAAGTTGCAACGGTTGGCTGCGCTAGGAATGGAAGGAAATCGCGCACCGGACATGAACAATGGTTGTCTGGTGGCACACCGGACTGTCCGGTGCGCCACCCGACAGAAGGCAAGATTAGCCTTCCAAGAATGCCTCCAACGGCTCCTAGCTGTCTTGGGGCTATAAAAGGGACCCCTAGGCGCATGGAGACACCCAAGCATTCCTTGATCATTTCTAAGCATCCAGACTCCACTCCCACGCATTTGATTCTTTGTGCTAGCAATTTGAGCTCCTCTTGAGTTGAGAACTCCGTGTGTTGAACTTGAGCTCAAGTTGTAACTTGTGTGCGTGATCGTGTTGTCTTGTGTGTGTTGCTTTTCCCTTCCCTTACTTCCGTGCTTCTTGTGTGATCATCTTTGTAAGGGCGAGAGGCTCCAAGTTATGGAGATTCCTCGCAAAAGGGAGAAAGTCTAAGAAAAGGAAAAACCGTGGTATTCAAGTTGATCATCGGATCACTTGAAAGGGGTTGAGTGCAACCCTCGTCCATTGGGACGCCACAACGTGGAGTAGGCAAGTGTTATACTTGGCCGAACCACGGGATAAACCATCGTGTCTCTTGTGCTTGTTTTTCTCGTGCTTACTTGTGTTTGCAAAAGCTTGTTACTTAGCCATTCTAACACTTAACCAAGTTTTGTGGCTATTAGTTGTTGAATTTTACAGGATCACCTATTCACCCCCCTCTAGGTGCTCTCAATTGGTATCGGAGCCGTTCTCTTCACGAAAGGGACTAATCACCCAAAGAGATGGATCCTAAGGGAAAGGGGATGGTGGTCAATGATAAGGAAAAGGAGTCCATCTTCAACGAGCCGAGGAACGACAAGCCCACTGACTCTGGCTCAAGTCATAAGAAGAAGGACGGGAAGAAGAAGAGGCGCATCAAGAAGATCGTCTACTACGACAGCGACGAGTCTTCTTCTTCCCCAAGAGACGACGACTACGACGAGAAAAAGAAACCGGTTAACTCAAAATTTTCATTTGATTATTCTCGTATTCCTTATAATTCCAATGCCCATTTGCTTTCTATTCCTCTTGGTAAACTCCACAATTTGATGGAGAGGACTACGCTTTTTGGAGTCACAAAATGCGTAGTCACCTTTTCTCTCTCCATACTAGTATCTGGGAGATAGTTGAGAATGGAATGCAATTTGATAGTACGGATAACCCTGTATTCATTAACGAACAAATTCATAAGAATGCACAAGCTACCACTGTTTTGTTAGCATCATTGTGCAGGGATGAATACAACAAGGTGAGTGGCTTGGACAACGCCAAGCAAATATGGGACACCCTCAAGATTTCTCATGAGGGGAACGACGCCACCATGATCACCAAAATGGAGTTGGTGGAAGGCGAGCTAGGAAGGTTTGCCATGATCAGGGGAGAGGAGCCAACACAAACGTACAACAGGCTCAAGACCCTGGTCAACAAGATCAGGAGCTATGGAAGCACGAGATGGACAGACCATGACGTCGTCCGACTGATGCTCAGGTCCTTCACTGTTATTGACCCTCATCTTGTGAACCTTATCCGTGAAAATCCCAGGTACACAAAGATGACTCCTGAGGAGTATCTTGGGAAGTTTGTGAGCGGGTGGATGATGGCGAAGGAGGCCCGATATGTGGACGACACTCTAAACGGTCCACTCCTCGTCCACGAGCCTCAAACTATTGCACTCAAGGCAACAAGCAGCAGCAGGGAGATGCTACCTAGCAAGGTAGCACAAATTGAAGCTGCCGGGCTAAACGAAGATGAGATGGCCCTCATCGTCAAGCGTTTCAAGACCGCTATCAAAGGTCGCAAGGAGTACCCCAACAAGAACAAAACAAGGGGAAAGCTCTCCAGCTTCAAGTGCGGTAAGACTGGTCACTTTATTGCTCAATGTCCCGATAATGAAAATGACCAGGGAGATGAAAGACACGAGAAGAGGGAGAAGAAGAAGGTCTACAAGAAGGCGAAGGGCGAAGCGCACCCTGGCAAAGAATGGGATTCATACTGCTCTACTTTCGACTCCGACGACGAAGGACTCGCTGCCTCAGCCTTCAACAAATCGACACTCTTCCCCAACGAGCGCCATACTTGCCTCATGGCAAAGGAGAAGAAGGTAAGTGTTCGTGATACGCCTAAGTATACTACTTCGAGTGATGATGACTCTAGTGATGATGAAGTAGATTACAAAAGCTTATTCAAAGGTTTAGATAGAACCAAAGTAGATAAAATCAATGAATTGATTGATGCTTTAAATGAAAAGAATAGACTTTTAGAAAAGCAATAGGATATTTTATATGAAGAGCATGATAAGTTTGTAAGTGTGCAAAAGTCTCTTTCTTTAGAGATTAAAAGGAATGAAATGCTTTCTTCAGAATTATCTGCTTGTCATGAAACTGTGTCTAGCTTGAAGAGTATTAATGATGATTTAAATGCTAAGCTAGAAGTAGTTAATAAATCTAGTTCTTGTGTAGAGCATGTTGTCATTTGTAATCGGTGTAAGGATTTTGATGTTGATGCATGTGTTGAGCACCTTACTTCTATTACAAAATTAAATGATGAAGCGGCAAGTCTTAATACCCAACTTAAGACTTGCAAAAATGACTTTGATAAGTTAAAATTTGCTAGGGATGCCTACACCGTTGGTAGACATCCCTCAATTAAGTATGGACTTGGCTTTCGAAAGGAAGTCAAGAACGTAACAAGCCAAAGGACTCCCATTCCCAACAAGGAGAAAGGGAAGGCCCCTATGGCTAGTAGCAGTCAAAAGAATCATGCTTTCATGTACAATGATAGAAAATATTCTAGAAATTTTCATTATGATAGGAGTTATAATGCTTTTGACTCACATGCCATGATTGCTTCCAGTTCTAATTTTAATGGTAGGCCTAGGAGAAATTTTGTGTCTCATGTTCCTAGGAAAGTGTGTAATAAACCTACCACTGTCTTTTATGCTTGCAACACTAAGTATGTACTTTCATGTAAAAATGAAAAAGTGGTTGCTAGAAAGTTGGGGTCCAAATGCAAGGGAGACAAGACTTGCATTTGGGTCCCAAAGGATGTTGTAACTAACCTTATAGGACCCAACAAGAGTTGGGTACCTAAGACCCAAGCCTAATTTGCCTTGCAGGTTTATGCATCCGGGGGCTCAAGCTGGATTATCGACAGCGGATGCACAAACCACATGACGGGGGAGAAGATGTTCACCTCCTACATCAAGAGCAAAGATTCCCAAGATTCGATCATCTTTGGAGATGGGAACTAAGGCAAGGTTAAAGGTCTAGGAAAGATAGCTATTTCATCCGAGCATTCCATATCTAATGTGTTCTTAGTTGAATCGCTCGGATACAATTTATTGTCTATTAGTCAACTATGTAATATGGGTTATAATTGTCTGTTTACCAATATAGATGTGTCTGTCTTTAGAAGGAGTGATGGTTCATTAGCTTTTAAGGGTGTACTAGACGACAAACTCTATTTAGTTGATTTTTCGAAGGAGGAGGCCGATCTAGATGCATGCTTAATTGCTAAGACTAACATAGGCTGGCTGTGGCATCGCCGTCTAGCACATGTTGGGATGAAGAACCTTCATAAACTTCTAAAGGGAGAACATGTGTTAGGTCTAACCAATGTATCTTTCGAAAAAGATAGACCTTGTGCAGCTTGTCAAGCAGGTAAACAGGTGGGAAGTACTCATAACAGCAAGAATGTGATGACCATGTCAAGACCTCTGAAGCTACTTCATATGGACCTCTTCAGACCCGTCACCTATCTCAGTATCGGGGGAAGTAAGTATGGTCTTGTTATTGTTGATGATTTTTCCCGCTTCACTTGGGTATTCTTTTTGCAGGATAAATCAGAAACCCAAGGGACCCTAAAGCGCTTTCTAAGGAGAGCTCAAAATGAATTTGAGCTCAAGGTGAAAAAGATAAGAAGCGACAACGGATCCGAGTTCAAGAACTTACAAGTGGAGGAGTACCTTGAGGAGGAAGGAATCAAGCACGAGTTCTCCGCTCCCTACACACCACAACAAAAATGGTGTGGTAGAAAGGAAGAACATGACACTTATAGACATGGCGAGGACGATGCTTGGAGAATTCAAGACGCCCGAGCGGTTTTGGTCAAAAGCTGTGAACACAGCTTGCCACGCCATAAACCGGGTCTACCTTCATCGCCTCCTCAAGAGGACCCCGTATGAACTTCTAACCGGTAACAAACCCAACGTTTCGTACTTTCGTGTATTTGGGAGTAAATGTTATATTCTAGTGAAGAAAGGTAGAAATTCTAAATTTTCTCCCAAAGTTGTAGAAGGGTTTTTGCTAGGTTATGACTCAAATACAAAGGCGTATATAGTCTTCAACAAATCATCGGGTTTGGTTGAAGTCTCTAGCGACGTTGTATTTGATGAAACTAATGGCTCTCCAAGAGAGCAAGTTGATCTTGATGATGTAGATGAAGATGATGTTCTAACGGACGCAATTCACACCATGGCGATTAGAGATGTGCGACCATAGGAACAACAAGAGCGAGATCAACCTTCTTCCTCAACGATGGTGCACCCCCCAAGTCAAGAAGATGAACAGGTTCATCAAGAAGAGGCGTCTGATCAAGGGGGAGCACAAGATGATCAAGTTATGGAGGAAGAAGCACCACGGGCCCCTCCAACTCAAATCCGAGCGACGATTCAAAGGAATCATCCCGTCGATCAGATTCTGGGTGATATAAGCAAGGGAGTACCTATTCGCTCAAGACTAGCTAACTTCTGTGAGCATTACTCGTTTGTCTCTTCTATTGAGCCTTTTAGGGTAGAAGAGGCCTTGCAAGATCCAGACTGGGTGTTGGCCATGCAGGAAGAGCTCAACAACTTCAAGAGGAATGAAGTTTGGAGCCTGGTGCCACGTCCCAAGCAAAATGTTATGGGAACCAAGTGGGTGTTCCGCAACAAGCAAGACGAGCACAGGGTGGTGACAAGGAACAAGGCTCGACTTGTGGCAAAAGGTTATGCCCAAGTCACAGGTTTGGATTTCGAGGAGACTTTTGCTCATGTAGCTAGGCTAGAGTCTATTCACATTCTATTAGCCTATGCTGCTCACCACTCTTTCAGGTTGTTCCAAATGGATGTGAAGAGCGCTTTCCTCAACGGGCCAATCAAGGAGGAGGTGTACGTGGAGCAACCCCTGGCTTTGAGGATGAACGGTACCCCGACCATGTGTGTAAGCTCTCTAAGGCGCTTTATGGACTTAAAGCCCCAAGAGTATGGTATGAATGCCTTAGAGATTTCCTAATTGCTAATGCTTTCAAGGTTGGGAAAGCCGATCCAACTCTTTTCACTAAGACTTGTGATGGTCACCTATTTGTGTGCCAAATTTATGTCGATGACATAATATTTGGTTCTACTAACCAAAAGTCTTGTGAGGAGTTTAGGAGGGTGATGACACAGAAATTTGAGATGTCGATGATGGGCGAGTTGAACTACTTCCTTGTTTCCAAGTGAAGCAACTCAAGGACGACACCTTCATCTCCCAAATGAAGTACACGCAAGACTTGCTCAAGCGGTTCGGGATGAAGGACGCCAAGCCTGCGAAGACACCAATGGGCACCGACGGACATGTCGACCTCAACAAAGGAGGTAAGTCCGTTGATCAAAAGGCATACTGGTCTATGATCGGATCCTTGCTTTATTTATGTGCTAGTAGACCGGATATTATGCTAAGCGTATGCATGTGTGCTAGATTTCAATCCGATCCAAGGGAGTGTCACCTTGTGGTCGTTAAGCGAATTCTTAGATATTTAGTTGCTACGCCTTGCTTTGGGATCTGGTATCCAAAGGGGTCTACCTTTGACTTGATTGGATACTCGGACTCTGATTATGCTGGATGCAAGGTTGATAGGAAGAGTACATCAGGGACATGCCAATTCCTAGGAAGGTCCCTGGTGTCTTGGAGTTCTAAGAAACAAACTTCTATTGCCCTATCCACCGCTGAGGCCGAGTACGTTGCCGCAAGTCAGTGTTGCGCGCAATTACTTTGGATGAGGCAAACCCTCCGGGACTTTGGCTACAATCTGAGCAAAGTCCCACTCCTATGTGACAATGAGAGTGCAATCCGCATGGTGGATAATCCTGTTGAACACAGCGCACTAAGCACATTGACATCCGGCATCACTTTTTGAGAGACCACCAGCAAAAGGGAGATATCGAAGTGTTCTATATCAGCACCGAGAACCAGCTAGCCGATATCTTTACCAAGCCTTTAGATGAGAAAACCTTTTGCAGGCTGCGTAGTGAGCAAAATGTCTTAGATTCGCGTAACTTGGATTGATTTATAGCATACATGTGTTTTATGCCCTTGATCAAGTTATTTTATGCATTTATGAGATTTATTGTTTATTTATGGTGCTCAAGTTGTGCAAGCGATCCTCGGACCTCACAAGTCCATGTGTGAATGATGCACATATTTAGGGGGAGAAGTGCTACAACTTGACCCTTTGAGACTAACATTTGTGCTTGAGTTTACTTGATGTAGTCTCAAAGGTGAATTGAAAGGGAAAGGTGAACTTGGACCATGCAAAGACTTCCACTGCACTCCGGTATTAGTGTACTAACCTCCAAGTTCATTCTTAAGATCCTATTGCCTTCTTGCTCTTAATTGACATTTTTGGTGAAGCAATGGGGTTAAAAGGCCAATAATGCGCGGCCGACCGTTGCGCTGGCGACCGTTGGCTCACCGGACAGTCCGGTGAATTATAGCCGTACGCCGCCGGCGAATTCCCGAGAGTGACCAGTTCGCAGAAGCCAGCCTGGCGCACCGGACAGTCCGGTGTGCCAGACTGCGCTGAGTCTTGGCTGCTCCAGCCAAGTCTTTTCCTTTTTCTCTTTTCTCTGATTCTAGCACTTAGACAAATATGTTAGCACACAAAAACCAATGTACTAAGTCTAGAATCATACCTTCGTGTTGATTTGCACTTAATTCATCATTTGGCACATAATTACTCACTCAATATGTGTTGGGCACTTAATCACCAAAATATACTAGAAATGGCTCAAGGGCACATTTCCCTTTCAATCTCCCCCTTTTTGGTGATTTATGCCAACACATCAAAAGCAACAAATAGAAGTGCAACATCAATGCAATTGAGAACAAAAATAGTCTTTGACAAGATTTGACATATTTGGATCGTTTTTTGCCACCACTTGGTTTGTTTTTGTAAATCAAGTTCATTTTCTTATCTCTTAGTCAAACACACATGTTTAGGCACAAGGAGAGATACTCCAAGAGTAAAAATGATTAAGAGCCAAAAACTCCCCCTTTTTCCCATAATCAAACATTCTCCCCGCAAGAGACCAAAATTTGACAATTAGAGATATTTGACAAATCAAAAGTTCTAACTCTACTATTTTCAAAATTCTCAAGTGGTAGCTGATCCATTTGCTTTGGCCTTAATTTCTCCCCCTTTGGCATTACGCACCAAAACGGGATCAACCTTGGCCCTTTAACCTCATTGCCTCACCAAAATTGTCAATTAAGAGCAAAAAGGCAATAAGAGCATAGAGATGAACTTGGAATAAATTACTCTTTCATCGGAGTGCAGTGGAAGTCTTGCATGGTCCAAGTTCACCTTTCCCTTTCAATCCACCTTTGAGACTAAATTAAGTAAACTCAAGCACACGGTTAGTCTCAAAGGGTCAAGTTGTAGCATTTCTCCCCCTAAATATGTGCATCATTCACATATGGACTTGTGAGGTCCGGGGATCTCTTGCACAACTTGATCACCATAAGTAAGCAATAATATGCATAAAGGAACATGATAAAAGACATAAAACACATGTATGCTATAGATCAATCCAAGTTATGCGAATCTAAGACATTTAGCTCACTACGCAGCCTGCAAAAGGTCTTCTCATCTAAAGGCTTAGTAAAGATATCGACTAGCTCGTTCTTGGTGCTAACATAAAACACTTCGATATCTCCCTTTTGCTGGTGGTCTCTCAAAAAGTGATGCCAGATGTCTATGTGCTTGGTGCGGCTGTGTTCAACAGGATTGTCCGCCATGCAGATTGCACTCTCATTATCACATAGTGAGTGGGACTTTGCTCAGATTGTAGCCAAAGTCCCAGAGGGTTTGCCTCATCCAAAGTAGTTGCGCGCAACACTGTCCTATGGCAACATACTCGGCCTCAGCGGTGGATAGGGCAACAGAAGTTTGTTTCTTAGAACTCCAAGACACCAGGGACCTTCCTAGGAATTAGCACGTCCCTGATGTACTCTTCCTATCAACCTTGCATCCAGCATAATCGGAGTCTGAGTATCCAATCAAGTCAAAGGTTGACCCCTTTGGATACCAGATCCCGAAGCAAGGCGTAGAAACTAAATATCTAAGTATTCGCTTAACGGCCACAAGGTGACACTCCCTTGGGTCGGATTGAAATCTAGCACACATGCATACGCTTAGCATAATATCCGGTCTACTAGCACATAAATAAAGCAAAGAACCTATCATAGACCGGTATGCTTTTTGATCAATGGACTTACCTCCTTTGTTGAGGTTGACATGTCCGTCGGTTCCCATGGGTGTCTTTGCGGGCTTGGCATCCTTCATCCCGAACCGCTTGAGCAAGTCTTGCGTGTACTTCATTTGTGAGATGAAGGTGCCATCGTTGAGTTGCTTCACTTGGAACCCAAGGAAGTAGTTTAACTCACCCATCATCGACATCTCGAATTTCTGTGTCATCACCCTGCTAAACTCTTCACAAGACTTTTGGTTAGTAGAACCAGATATTATGTCATCGACATAAATTTGGCATACAAATAGATCACCATCACAAGTCTTAGTGAAAAGAGTTGGATCGGCTTTCCCAACCTTGAAAGCATTAGCAATTAGAAAATCTCTAAGGCATTCATACCATGCTCTTGGGGCTTGCTTAAGTCCATAGAGCGCCTTAGAGAGCTTACACACGTGGTCGGGGTACCGTTCATCCTCAAAGCCAGGGGGTTGCTCCACGTACACCTCCTCCTTGATTGGCCCGTTGAGGAAAGCGCTCTTCACATCCATTTGGAACAACCTGAAAGAATGGTGAGCGGCATAGGCTAACAAAATGCGAATAGACTCTATCCTAGCCACAGGAGCGAAAGTCTCCTCAAAGTCCAAACCTGCGACTTGGGCATAACCTTTTGCCACAAGTCGAGCCTTGTTCCTTGTCACCACCCCGTGCTCGTCCTGTTTGTTGCGGAACACCCACTTGTTCCCACAACGTTTTGCTTGGGACGTGGCACCAAGGTCCAAACTTCATTTCGCTTGAAATTATTGAGCTCTTCCTGCATGGCCAACACCCAGTCCGGATCTAGCAAGGCCTCTTCTACCCTGAAAGGCTCAATAGAAGAGACAAACGAGTAATGCTCACAAAAATTAGCTAATCTAGAGCGAGTAGTTACTCCCTTGCTTATATCACCCAAAATCTGGTCGATGGGATGATTCCGTTGAATCGTCGCTCGGACTTGAGTTGGAGGGGCCTGTGGTGCTTCTTCCTCCATAACTTGATCATCTTGTGCTCCCCCTTGATCACACACCTCTTCTTGATGAACCTGTTCATCATCTTGAGTTGGGGGTGCACCATTGTTGAGGAAGAAGGTTGATCTTGCTCTTTTTGTTCCTGTGGTCGCACATCTCCAATCGCCATGGTGCGTATTACGGCCGTTGGAACATCATCTTCATCTACATCATCAAGATCAACTTGCTCTCTTGGAGAGCCATTAGTCTCATGAAATACAACGTCGCTAGAGACTTCAACCAAACCCGATGATTTGTTGAAGACTCTATACGCCTTTGTATTTTAGTCATAACCTAACAAAAACCCTTCTACACCTTTGGGAGCAAATTTAGAATTTCTACCTTTCTTCACTAGAATATAACATTTACTCCCAAATACACGAAAGTATGACACGTTGGGTTTGTTACCGGTTAGAAGTTCGTACGATGTCTTCTTGAGGAGGCGATGAAGGTAGACCCGGTTTATGGCGTGGCAAGCTGTGTTCACAGCTTCCGACCGAAACCGCTCGGGCGTCTTGAATTCTCCAAGCATCGTCCTCGCCATGTCTATGAGCGTCCTGTTTTTCCTCTCTACCACACCATTTTGCTGGGGTGTGTAGGGAGCGGAGAACTCGTGCTTGATTCCTTCCTCCTCATGGTACTCCTCCACTTGAAGGTTCTTGAACTCAGACCCGTTGTCGCTTCTTATATTTTTCACCTTGAGCTCAAACTCATTTTGAGCTCTCCTTAGGAAGCTTAAGGGTCCCTTGGGTTTCTGTTTTATCCTGCAAAAAGAATACCCAAGTGAAGTGGGAAAAATCATCAACTATAACGAGACCATACTTACTTCCCCTGATGCTGAGGTAGGTGACGGGTCCGAAGAGGTCCATGTGAAGTAGCTCTAGAGGTCTTGATGTGGTCATCACATTCTTGTTGTGATGAGTACTTCCCACCTGTTTACCTGCTTGACAAGCTGCACAAGGTCTATCTTTTTCGAAAGTTACATTGGTTAGTCCTAACACATGTTCTCCCTTTAGAATTTATGAAGGTTTTTCATCCCAACATGTGCTAGACGGCGATGCCACATCCAGCCCATGCTAGTCTTAGCGATTAAGCATGCATCTAGATCGGCCTCCTCCTTCGAAAAATCAACTAAATAGAGTTTGCCGTCTAGTACACCCTTAAAAGCTAATGAACCATCACTCCTTCTAAAGACAGATACATCTACATTGGTAAATAAGCAATTGTAACCCATATTACATAGTTGACTAACGGACAACAAGTTATACTCGAGCGATTCAACTAAGAACATATTAGATATGGAATGCTCGGAAGAAATTGCTATCTTTCCTAGACCTTTAACCTTGCCTTGATTCCCATCTCCAAAGATGATCGAATCCTGGGAATCATTGCTCTTGACGTAGGAGGAGAACATCTTCTTCTCCCCCATCATGTGGTTTGTGCATCCACTGTCGATGATCCAGCTTGAGCCTCCGGATGCATAAACCTGCATGGCAAATTAGGCTTGGGTCTTAGGTACCCAACTCTTGTTGGGTCCTACAAGGTTGGTTACAATATCCTTTGGGACTCAAATGCAAGTCTTATCTCCCTTGCATTTGGCCCCCAACTTTCTAGCAACCACTTTCTTATTTTTATATGAAAGTACAAAATCAGTGTTGCAGGCATGAAAAATAGTAGCATATTCATTAGGCACATGATGAATAACATTTTCCTTCCTAGGCCTACTTCTACCATGCACAAAGAAAGAACTTGAAACAAACATGGCATGCGAATCTTAAGCATTATAACTCCTATTATAATGAGCATTCCTAGAAAATTTTCTATCATAAATAAATGCATGATTCTTTTGACTACTACTAGCCATAGGAGCCTTCCCTTTCTCCTTGTTGAGAATGGGAGCCCTTTGACTTGTTAAGTTCTTGGCTTCCCTTCGAAAACCAAGCCCATCCTTAATTGAGGGGTGTCTACCAATAGTGTAGGCATCCCTTGTAAATTTTAGTTTATCAAAGTCATTTTTGCAAGTCTTAAGTTGGATATTAAGACTTGTCACTTCATCATTTAATTTTAAAATAGAAGTAAGGTGCTCAACACATGCATCAATATTGAAATCCTTACATCTATCACAAATCACAATGTGCTCTACACAAGGACTAGATTTACTAACTACTTCTAGCTTAGCATTTAAATCGTCATTCAAAGTCTTCAAACTAGAAATAGATTCATTGCAAGTAGATAACTCAGAAGATAGTAATTCATTCCTTTTAATCTCTAAGGCAAGATACTTTTGAACACTAACAAACTTTTCATGTTCCTCATACAAAATGTCCTCTTGCCTCTCTAGCAGTCTATCTTTTTCATTCAATGCATCAATCAACTCATTAATCTTTTCTACTTTAGCTCTATCTAATCCTTTGAACAAGTAAGTGCAATCTACTTCATCATCACTAGAGTCCTCATCACTAGAAGTAGAGTACTTAGGAGTTTCTCGAGCGTTTACCTTCTTCTCCTTTGCCATTAGGCAAGTATGGCGCTCGTTGGGGAAGAGCGATGATTTGTTGAAAGCCGAGGCGGCGGGTCCTTCGTCATCGGAGTCGGACGAAGAACACTCAGAGTCCCACTCTTTGCCAAGGTGCGCCTCGCCCTTCGCCTTCTTTTTCTCCCTCTTCCCATGTCTTTCATCTCCCTGGTCATTTTCATTATCGGGACATTGAGCAATAAAATGACCTGTCTTACCGCACTTGAAGCAGGAACGCTTTCCTTTTGCCTTGTTCTTGTTTGAGTACTCCTTGCGTCCCTTCAATGCGGTCTTGAAGCGCTTGATAATGAGGGCCATTTCATCCTCGTTTAGCCCAACCGCCTCAACTTGCGCCACATTGCTAGGTAGCGCCTCCCTGCTACTTGTTGCTTTGAGAGCAACCGTTTGAGGCTCGTGGATAGGCATTGGACCATTCAATGCCTCATCAACGTATCTTGCTTCCTTGATCATCATACGCCCACTTACAAACTTTCCGAGTATTTCCTTGGGCGTCATCTTGGTATACCTAGGATTTTCACGGATAGAGTTCACAAGATGAGGATCAAGTACAGTGAAGGACCTGAGCATAAGTCGGACGACGTCGTGGTCCGTCCATCTCATGCTTCCATATCTCATGTTCTTGTTGACCAAGGTCTTGAGCCTGTTGTACGTTTGGGTTGGCTCCTCCCCCTGATCATTGCGAACCTTCCCAGTTCGCCTTCCACCAACTCCATCTTGGTGAGCATGGTGGCATCGTTCCCCTCATGAGAAATCTTGAGGGTGTCCCAAATTTGCTTGGTGTTATCCAAGCCGCTCACCTTGTGGTACTCGTCCCTGCACAAGGATGCTAGCAAAACAGTGGTAGCTTGTGCATTTTTATGGATTTGCTCATTAATGAAAACGGGGTTGTCAGTACTATCAAAAAGCATTCCGTTTTCAACGATCTCCCAAATACTTGTATGGAGAGAGAATAGGTGACTACGCATTTTGTGACTCCAAAATGAGTAGTCTTCTCCATCAAAGTGCGGAGGTTTCCCAAGTGGAATAGAAAGTAAATGAGCATTGGAGTTAACCGGAATACGAGAATAATCAAATGAAAAGTTTGAGTTAACTGGTTTCTTTTTCTCATCGTCGTAGTCTCTTGGGGAAAAAGAAGACTCATCACTGTCGTAGTAGACGATCTTCTTGATGCGCCTCTTCTTCTTCCCGTCTCTTTTCTTATGACTCGAGCCAGAGTCCGAGGGCTTATCATCTCTTGGCTCGTTGACGATGGACTCCTTTGTCTTGTCATTGACCACCATCCCCTTCCCCTTAGGATCCATCTCTTCGGGTAATTAGTCCCTTGCGTGAAGAGAATGACTCCGATACCAATTGAGAGCACCTAGAGGGGGGGGGGGGTGAATAGATGATCCTGTAAAAACTTAAACTTATAGCCACAAAAACTTGGTTAAGTGTTAGCACAATGGAATTAAGTGGCTAAGGACCAAGCTCTTGTGAAACACAATGCTCAAAGAAAACAAGCACAAGAGACACGATGATTTATCCCGTGGTTCAGCCAAGTATAACACTTGCCTACTCCACGTTGTGGCGTCCCAATGGACGAGGGTTGCACTCAACCCCCTTCAAGTGATCCAATGATCCACTTGAATACCACGGTTGTTTTCTTTCTTATACTTTTTCCCGTTTGCGAGGAATCTCCACAACTTGGAGTCTCTCGCCGTTACAACAAAGATCAAAGTGAAAGCACTAGAGTAAGGGAGGGAAGCAACACACACAAATCCGCAGCAATATGCACACACACAGCCAAGACTTGAGCTCGAATGAATCGCAACAAGTTCACCACTAGAACGGAGCTCAAATCACTAAGAAAGTCAATCAAGTGCGCGAAGACGGAGTGTGGAAGATTTAGAATGCTCAAAGTATGCTTGGGTATTTCCTCCATGCGCCTACGGATCCCTTTTATAGCCCCAAGGCAGCTAGGAGCCGTTGGAGGCATTCTTGGAAGGCAATTCTTGCCTTCTGTCGGGTGGCACACCGGACAGTCCGGTGCACCACCGGACAACCACTGTAGCATGTCCGGTGCAGATCTCCTTCCATTCCTGGCATAGCCTACCGTTGGATCTTCGGGCTGATTGGCGCACCGGACAGTCCGGTGCCCCCAGCCGACCGTTGGCGTGGGCCACGCGTCGCGCGCGGATTGCGCGGCCGACCGTTTCGCTGGCGGCCGTTGGCTCACCGGACAGTCCGGTGAATTATATCCGTACGCCGTCGGTGAATTCTCGAGAGTGGCCAGTTCGCAGAAGCCAGCCTGGCGCACCGGACACTGTCCGGTGCACCACCGGACAGTCCGGTGTGCCAGACTGCGCTGAGTCTTGGCTGCTCCAGCCAAGTCTTTTCCTTTTTCTCTTTTCTCCGATTCTAGCACTTAGACAAATATGTTAGCACACAAAAACCAGTGTACTAAGTCTAGAATCATACCTTCGTGTTGATTTGCACTTAATTCATCATTTGGCACATAATTACTCACTCAATATGTGTTGGGCACTTAATCACCAAAATATACTAGAAATGGCTCAAGGGCACATTTCCCTTTCAGGATGTCTCAGACATCATGATGTAATCGACTATTATACCCTCTTTTATGTCATTATTTGAGCACTATGTGATGATGTCCAGTTATGTAACTGCTGTGTACGGGAATTGCTGATCCTGGCACGTACATGGTTCGCATTTAGTTTGCCTTCTAAAACCGGGTGTGACATAGGTGGTATCAAAGCCATGCTGACTGTAGGACCGCTAACCTAGAATAGAATGGTCGTTCTAAGGATTATAGACCCCTATTATCACCTTGACTTTGGTATCCCTTCAAAAAATTGGTCATATTGACCAAACCTATGTTCTACTATATACTATGCCTTGCTAAAAAAATCTTTTGTTTATTCTATTTCCTCATTTATTTAGGGTTTATTTGCTGGTCATATTAGTTCTGTTCTCACTCTTATTCTTACAGTGTCTTTTGTAGATGGCCCGTCTTAGACACACTGCACAGAAGTCAGTCATTCTTTTCTTGCCTTCTCGTCTCACGGAGCGTCCGCTTCGCTGTCCAGTGACTGGTTAGTCTAGCCACTTGGAGAGGCTGCACCACCGCATGCACGAGGAGTAGGAGCATCGATGACAGGAGCTGGAGCAGCAGGACTCTTCTTTCTTGCTTCAGCAGGAGATAGAATCTGTGAGGAGCTACTCCCCTGTGCTCCCGCTGGAGGCGCCCCCTGCACCACCACTAAGCGCCCCAGATGCTGGAGTAGCTGTTGGAGGAAACCCAGACGACGGAGGTGGCGACAACAGCTCGAGCCACAACACTGACCTTTCATAGGAGCAAGAGCTAGAAGGATGGGTTGCCCGACCCATCACTCGCGACGCCGCTCGCGGGTGTCACTTCCACGATGCGCTCGACACCTTGCTACGCCAGGCACTCGACCGATGCACTTGGTCTATCGAGTATCGCTGTGTTGTCTTTCAGCATAGTCGCAGGGTTTACCTGAACCGTTGGGAGGCGACCTGCTTGGTGCGCCGTCTGGAGAATAGTCTCCGGGGTGCGGAGGTCTGCTCAGAGCACTATTCTATCTCTGAGCAGGACTCAGCTGAGGCAGCCATGCAAGATGCCGCACGGTGTGCGCTTTTGCACTACTGCTCAGTGCTCGGTGGGGTAGCCGATGGTTTCAACCTGAAGTATTACCCCCGCTGTCCATCTGGCAGCACATGAGGCGTGATTGTCTCACCTGTTGGTGAGGACAATCCTAGTTTGAGCAGCACAGTCAACCTAGCCGCCGTGCTAAACACGGAGCTGGACCATGCATTAGACGAGCTGAGTAGGCCTCGTGCTGATTTCGCCCAGCTACGAACAGAGCACGCGGAGCATCGTCACCTGGAGGATGGCTCCCCCGCTCCTGCCGGGACTCAGCACCCGTACCGCTCACCTCAGCGTGGACACCATGCTTATGGCAACCCCGACTGCAGGACCAAGATAAATTTAGAACCATAGATTGTAAGCGTCAAATCTTGTAATTAATGCAAATATATATATATAGAAGCTATAGTCTTAGCATGAGTCTTACTCTTAGTTAGTCTTAGTTAGACATGGTAGTTTGCTTATCATGTGCCTTTATGTTTGTCATGATGAACTATGTTCGATTTGGATCTTTGTAATGACTGTCGCCAGGGTGTGGGTATCCCCTGCACTTTGGTTTACCTATGAAATGTTAATTAAATTAGTTGCCTAGTTGGGAAGCCCTTTTGTTCTACTTTCCTCTTTATCTGAGAAGTTGTGTTGGTCTGTGTTGGAGACAATGAAGATGTTCATCTGTTCAGTATTGTGGAAGAATTTTATACTCTTTTCTTATGCTGCAAGATTTGCAAGAACAGTTCTGATGTGTGATTGCATTCTGCAGATGTCAGAAAACAGGCGTAGAGGAGGAAGGCGTGCTCAGCAAGAGCAGGCAGCACCGCAGGATGAGGCACCCTAGCAACAGCAGCTGTCATCCCCGCCCTCAATGACGATCGAGCAGATGTTATTAATGCAGACTCAGGCAGTTCAAGCCATCGGTCAGACTCTGTCTGCCATTCAGCAGCAGCAGCAGCCACCACCTCAGCCTCAGATGCCCAGAGACAAGCGTGCTGAATTCATGAGAGGTCATCCCCCAGTGTTCGCTCACTCTTCTGATCCCATTGTAACACCCCGGGATCCACAAACACCCCAAAATGCTACTAAACTACACATCTAATATTCATATATAAAATTTCGACAGCATCTCCTTTGAAAATTGCATAAATGGGGGAAGCAACAAAGTATAAATAGATATCATGATAAGAAAACATATAAGACATTAATAATCTGCTAGAAATGGGAAGACAACCATAACAACATGAACTGAATTAATCAGTGCGCACGACTAGTTAAAAACAAACATCCTTTGACAAGAAGTTTCTAATTAAATCATGACTACGTCTGGGCAGCATTATTATGAGAATGAAGGTGGATGTGCTGCTACTTCCCACTCCCCTTGATGAGCAACAAGCACCTGCATTGAGTAATGCAAGAGTGAGATGAAACATCTCAGCAAGCTAATTGTTCTGACGAGATATTTAAACCACAAATTGAATTCATCAACATTTTAAAAGAGACACAATTAAAAATCAGAAATGCTTGTAGATATAGAACTCAGTAGTCCCACTATAACCAATACCATCTCATTTCCTCGAACAACCACAATAGGTTCTATAACACTTCCCTGCGTCAACAATACCTGCAAATATCACTTCAATGTATGCATAGGAATGCAATGTGTAGGTACTCTATCTTCATACCTCTGGGGGTATAAAACCACATCATCTGCAAATATCACTTCAATGAATGCATATGAATGCAATGCATATGTCCTCTGCCTTCATACCTCTAAGGGTATGAAGCCGCATCGTACCCCTTCTCGGGCAACGTACGATGCTAAGTTGTACCGGTACGGTCGGACCATAGGTCACGACAAAACTTCATATGCAAATGAGTCATGCAATGTATATGGCATGCTACATTTATCAATAAACTTCACTTTCTTCAGATACAACACAAACCTCAAATAATACTTCATTTACCTTCAGATACAATACCAACCTCAAATAATACTTCATTTACCTTCAGGGGTGTGAATTAATCTCATGAGTCATACTCAAATCATAATCATCATCAATATATGATTGAGCATCAGTATAATGCAAGCAAGTAAAGCATCACCATAGAGTCCAATTATGAAAGAATCTGATACTTCTGAATATTAGAGTGTAGGCGATAAAAATAACAGGTCAGAACGGAAGCAACCACCGCTACATTCACTTGCCTTCATCGAAGAAGAAGAAATGTACTAGACATGATCTGGAGTGTAGCCACCTGCTAGTGGGCATAAAACTTAGTACAAATATTTCACAAACATTTGCCATCAATCAACAAAACACTCCTACACTTGAAACCAAGACCCAGTGGAAAGACTCCCACCCTGAACCACATGCCATACAGCAGCAACGCTGTTTGTTAATTTTGTATCTTTAAAATTAAAACAGCGGTGATATCAAACAAATACTCTAGGAGTATCTACACAAAATACTCTACAACTTCAGTATTCAATAGATAATTAAATTCTGCCATCTACAAGTTCTAAAACATCTGACAAGATAACTGACTGAATCTGTTTTAGACAGCAGTATGGTTAACTTTAAAATTCGATATCTCCAAAACTGCTGAACCAAAAATTATGAAATTCTGCTGGAAGTAAGAACTTTTATCCCTCTACAAAAGTCTCCATAGTTGGAAGAGCCAATTCGGCCATTTACTAGATGAAACCCACCAGTGAACAGACCCACTCATTTTTGTCAGGTAAACAGGAACAGCCACAGTAAAACAAACATAACTGGAGTTTCACAAATCATATGAATGCACTCTTTAACAATCTGGAAAGCTTATAAAATTATCTACAACTTCTTTTACCAACCCATAGTTTAATTCTGTTGATAAAATTGCCTAAATCTTAAGAGAACAGATTCTGCACAGAATTATGAGACTGAAAAACTGCTATAGTAAAACTGCAATAACTTTCTGGTCGGATGTCCGATTGAGGTGTTCTTCACGGCCACGGAAAGATCTACAAATTATCTACGACTCATACATAGACTTTTTATTTTTTTGAGGCCACTAAGACCACGGAAAACTGGCATGAACAGAAACTGTCGAATCTGCCATTCTGCAGAAAACTAAATTCGAGATCAAAACCTAACCCCACATCAAATCCAACCTCTAATCCTTTAATTCCCATGATCCACAACCTCCAAAAGCCTATAATTACAGGGAGGAACAAGGATCTCATCCATACCTAGGGTTTCCCCAAGAAATCTTCAAGAGGAGATGGGGAAGAACATCTCCTTGATCCTCTCTTCCTCTTCAATTCAACGTGCCCCTCCTTTTCTCGATCCTTGCTGCGTAGGGGGAGATCTTGGGGGAGGAAGCAATGGAGGATGGCTGCCATAGGGGGAGGGGGCGTCCAGCCAAGGGGGAGAAAAAGAGGGTGGCGGCCAAGAGGGGGGTGAAGGGAAAAAAAGGGGTGGCCACCTAGGGTTTTTGTGGGAGAAAGAAACGACGCCTCAGATGACTTCTATCTTTGCATCCAATGGCCCACAACCCTTTACCTCATCCACACACCAGAGATTAACTTTTGGTCAACATTTTTTTTGGGATATTACACTCTACCCCCCTTAAAAAGAATTCGACCTCGAATTCGGCCACTCAAAGCAAAACACCCAAGGTACCCCATATAGCACCACAATTCAAAACATGGGTCCATTATTGGTCTTAATTAACACAAGAACTTCTACCTTGGACTAATTGTCTAAGAAAACTACACGACCTGACATCAAGCATGAAACAACATGTAATGAAGCTCAAAGCATGTCATAGTTGCAATCAACACTCCAATTTCACACCATCAAATTTGGATGCAGCTATACATCAACATCAATGTCTTAAGACAACACTCTTTTATGAAGGGGTAATATGCACCAAGCACAACCCTTACCAACTTCAACCATTAATTTTAATTAAATGGTGAAACATCTACACCCGACGAATGTATAAGAAGATCAAACACCTCACCTTAAAGCACTATGAAACAAGTAGTTCTATTGGAACAAAACTCCTAATCTTCCTAAACCTTATTCTTGCCATCATGAAAAGATAATCATGTAATCTAACATTCCTTGCACCCCACCAAAAGGGAGAAAATCTATAGAACTAATGGAGCAATAAAGCCAAAAGAAGCCAATAACATCTTGTGCGGCATAGTTCATCGAAGAAATGCCAAAAACTCTACATAGAGCACTGATAGCCCAACAACAACACAATACTTGCTTAACCCATGTCACTATACTTCATTCAACATCTCAACTAAGAAAAATATCCAACTAGTTAGGATAACCTACACATAATATAAGTCTTCATCTACTGTAGTTCAGAAACTTACATTTCATTCTATCATACGATGCACTCAAAGTACCAGACATACAAAGTCAATAATAATAACCCCTAATCCTTCACACATTTGACAAACATATTAAACTGATGTAAACACCACATGATCTAGGAATAGGTGACTAGCCACACCCAACCAACTCTAGGCTAGGCAAGGACTTCCTTCAAACCAATAGATAGGTGGTCTAAAAAATTGGCTCCACAAGCATGCATCGAAAAGGGAACCATCAGATCCTCAATGTATCAATACATAATCAATGGATCAAGAGAATCAAAGATTTATTCTACAATTAGTATGACTAACAGGCAACCACTTTAAACCACATCTAGGCTTTGTGGCAACTAAAACACACAATATGAGAGAGACATGTAAGCCATTCTGGCTATGAAAAGACTTCCCCCAAAAATCCATATAAAGTACCAATATTCATTTCTTTCAAAACTGGTTTCTCAACATAAACAATCATTCTTTGCAATGATAGTTGGAGCTATCCACCAACCGCTCAACAATTTAAATTCAAATTGATGATTACCTTGTACCCCAAAACACGCAATTCACACTCCTCTTAGAAACATCCACAATCAAGCATATATAACAATATTATTGTAATAAAACTCAACCATGAAAAACATGGTGAAAACAACATAGGCATACTTGTATATCACAAGCATAATAACAACTTCATTCTCACCAATGACCAGCGATATCTACCGCATTAATAAAACAATATCAAAATTTCAGAAATAAATTATATCAAGCATTAAGCCATAAACAACTTACCACATCACTGTAAAGGAATAGGGAGGGGTGAAACTATTGTCATCTGCACTCCAAAGACATTAATATATATCAAAGATATTTGAACCCATACCCTTCCTATATGTGCAAGTGTGTCAAATTTATCTTCAAATTGCCAAGAATCTAAAGCCTATGCTTTGATACCAACTGTAACACCCCGGGATCCACAAACACCCCAAAATGCTACTAAACTACACATCTAATATTCATATATAAAATTTCGACAGCATCTCCTTTGAAAATTGCATAAATGGGGGAAGCAACAAAGTATAAATAGATATCATGATAAGAAAACATATAAGACATTAATAATCTGCTAGAAATGGGAAGACAACCATAACAACATGAACTGAATTAATCAGTGCGCACGACTAGTTAAAAACAAACATCCTTTGACAAGAAGTTTCTAATTAAATCATGACTACGTCTGGGCAGCATTATTATGAGAATGAAGGTGGATGTGCTGCTACTTCCCACTCCCCTTGATGAGAAACAAGCACCTGCATTGAGTAATGCAAGAGTGAGATGAAACATCTCAGCAAGCTAATTGTTCTGACGAGATATTTAAACCACAAATTGAATTCATCAACATTTTAAAAGAGACACAATTAAAAATCAGAAATGCTTGTAGATATAGAACTCAGTAGTCCCACTATAACCAATACCATCTCATTTCCTCGAACAACCACAATAGGTTCTATAACACTTCCCTGCGTCAACAATACCTGCAAATATCACTTCAATGTATGCATAGGAATGCAATGTGTAGGTACTCTATCTTCATACCTCTGGGGGTATAAAACCACATCATCTGCAAATATCACTTCAATGAATGCATATGAATGCAATGCATATGTCCTCTGCCTTCATACCTCTAAGGGTATGAAGCCGCATCGTACCCCTTCTCGGGCAACGTACGATGCTAAGTTGTACCGGTACGGTCGGACCATAGGTCACGACAAAACTTCATATGCAAATGAGTCATGCAATGTATATGGCATGCTACATTTATCAATAAACTTCACTTTCTTCAGATACAACACAAACCTCAAATAATACTTCATTTACCTTCAGATACAATACCAACCTCAAATAATACTTCATTTACCTTCAGGGGTGTGAATTAATCTCATGAGTCATACTCAAATCATAATCATCATCAATATATGATTGAGCATCAGTATAATGCAAGCAAGTAAAGCATCACCATAGAGTCCAATTATGAAAGAATCTGATACTTCTGAATATTAGAGTGTAGGCGATAAAAATAACAGGTCAGAACGGAAGCAACCACCGCTACATTCACTTGCCTTCATCGAAGAAGAAGAAATGTACTAGACATGATCTGGAGTGTAGCCACCTGCTAGTGGGCATAAAACTTAGTACAAATATTTCACAAACATTTGCCATCAATCAACAAAACACTCCTACACTTGAAACCAAGACCCAGTGGAAAGACTCCCACCCTGAACCACATGCCATACAGCAGCAACGCTGTTTGTTAATTTTGTATCTTTAAAATTAAAACAGCGGTGATATCAAACAAATACTCTAGGAGTATCTACACAAAATACTCTACAACTTCAGTATTCAATAGATAATTAAATTCTGCCATCTACAAGTTCTAAAACATCTGACAAGATAACTGACTGAATCTGTTTTAGACAGCAGTATGGTTAACTTTAAAATTCGATATCTCCAAAACTGCTGAACCAAAAATTATGAAATTCTGCTGGAAGTAAGAACTTTTATCCCTCTACAAAAGTCTCCATAGTTGGAAGAGCCAATTCGGCCATTTACTAGATGAAACCCACCAGTGAACAGACCCACTCATTTTTGTCAGGTAAACAGGAACAGCCACAGTAAAACAAACATAACTGGAGTTTCACAAATCATATGAATGCACTCTTTAACAATCTGGAAAGCTTATAAAATTATCTACAACTTCTTTTACCAACCCATAGTTTAATTCTGTTGATAAAATTGCCTAAATCTTAAGAGAACAGATTCTGCACAGAATTATGAGACTGAAAAACTGCTATAGTAAAACTGCAATAACTTTCTGGTCGGATGTCCGATTGAGGTGTTCTTCACGGCCACGGAAAGATCTACAAATTATCTACGACTCATACATAGACTTTTTATTTTTTTGAGGCCACTAAGACCACGGAAAACTGGCATGAACAGAAACTGTCGAATCTGCCATTCTGCAGAAAACTAAATTCGAGATCAAAACCTAACCCCACATCAAATCCAACCTCTAATCCTTTAATTCCCATGATCCACAACCTCCAAAAGCCTATAATTACAGGGAGGAACAAGGATCTCATCCATACCTAGGGTTTCCCCAAGAAATCTTCAAGAGGAGATGGGGAAGAACATCTCCTTGATCCTCTCTTCCTCTTCAATTCAACGTGCCCCTCCTTTTCTCGATCCTTGCTGCGTAGGGGGAGATCTTGGGGGAGGAAGCAATGGAGGATGGCTGCCATAGGGGGAGGGGGCGTCCAGCCAAGGGGGAGAAAAAGAGGGTGGCGGCCAAGAGGGGGGTGAAGGGAAAAAAAGGGGTGGCCACCTAGGGTTTTTGTGGGAGAAAGAAACGACGCCTCAGATGACTTCTATCTTTGCATCCAATGGCCCACAACCCTTTACCTCATCCACACACCAGAGATTAACTTTTGGTCAACATTTTTTTTGGGATATTACACCCATGGATGCTGAAGATTGGCTGCGTACTGTGGAGCGGGAGTTGCACACTGCTCAGTGCGACGACAGGGAGAAAGTTATGCATGGTCCCCGTCTGTTGAGAGGATCAGCCCAGCCTTGGTGGGAGTCCTATCTCGCCACCCATGCCAACCCCGACACTATTTCCTGGGAGGAATTCAGAGACAATTCCTGCCAATACCTTGTTCTCGCAGGCCTGATGACAATGAAGAAGGAGGAGTTCCTGGTGCTCAAGCAAGGGCCTATGTCTGTCAGTGAGTACCGAGGCAAGTTTCTGCAGCTGTCCCGCTATGCTCCTGAAGATGTCAACACTGACGCCAAGCGGCAGTATCGTTTCTTGAGAGGCTTGGTCGACCCTCTGCAGTATCAACTGATTAATCATACCTTCCCCACATTTCAGCACCTGATCGATAGAGCGATCATGACAGAGAGGAAGCGCAAAGAGATGGAGGATCGCAAGCGCAAGATCAGTGGACCTCAGCCTGGAAGCAGCAATCGCCCTCGTTTCTCAGGCAATCCACCTCAGCAGTTCAGACAGAACCAGCGCCCACCTCAGCAGTAGCAGTTTCAGAGGCAGTACCCTCAGCACTAGCAGCAGAATCGCCAGAACAACCAGTCAGGAGAAGGTCAGTTCTAGAGGCAGAATCAGCAGACACCTCGTCTTCCCGTCCCAGCAACCAACCAGAGCAGTCAAGCAGCACCAGTTCAGGGTGGAAGCAGAGCATGTTTCCATTGTGGAGAGCAGGGCCATCGGGTGATGCAATGTCCGAAGAAGGCAGCCCAGCAGCAGTCAGGCCCTAGTGCCCCAGCCAAGTAGAATGTGTCTCAGCCTGGAGCAGGCAACCGCTCTCAGCCACGCTATAACCATGGGAGACTAAATCACTTGGAGGCTGAAGCAGTTCAGGAAACCCTCGACATGACAATAGGTATGTTCCTAGTCGACTCCCATATTGCAGAAGTGTTATTTGATACTGGAGCAACGCATTCATTTATTACTGCATCATGGGCAGAAGCACATAATCTTCCAATCACTACCATGTCAACCCCAACCAAATTGACTCAGTCGGTGGTAGAATTCGAACTGATAGCATTTGCTTGAATGTAAGTGTGGAAATAAGGAGGATAGCGTTTCCCGCTAATCACATAGTAATGGGTACTCAGGGAATAGATGTCATCCTAGGGATGAACTGGCTAGATAAGTATCAGGCAGTTATCAGTTGTGATAAGAGGATAATTAAGTTGATGTCCGCACTAGGAGGAGAAGTGGTAGCCGAGTTAATCTCACCTGAGCCAAGGAAAGGAAGTTGTCGTCAGATGGTTACTGATATCAAGGAGCCAGATTCACTCAAGATTATCAAAGTGGTGTCCGAATTCCTAGATGTGTTCCCGAAAGACTTACCAGGTATGCCACCTAAGCGGAAAGTTGAGTTTGCCATAGAGCTTCTTCCTGGCACCGCCCCCATACCCCATCTCTAAAAGAGCCTACAGGGTATCTGGACCAGAGTTGGTTGAACTCAAGAAGCAGATCGATGAGCCGTCAGAGAAAGGTTATATAAGGCCAAGCACCTCGCCTTGGGTCGCCCCTGTCCTGTTCGTGGAGAAGAAAGATGGCACTAGAAGGATGTGCATCGATTATCGAGCTCTGAATGAGGTCACGATTAAGAACAAGTACCCCTTGCCCAGAATAGAAGATCTGTTCGACCAATTGAGAGGAACCAGCATGTTCTCAAAGATAGATCTGAGGTCAGGTTATCATCAACTTAGGATCCGACCCTCAGACATTCCGAAGACGACATTCATTACCAAGTATGGGTTGTATGAGTTCACTATTATGTCTTTTGGTCTAACGAATGCACCAGCCTTCTTCATGAATCTGATGAACAGTGTATTCATGGATTATCTTGACAAGTTTGTGGTGGTACTTATTGATGATATTCTTATATATTCTCAAAGTGAAGAAGAGCATGTGAATCATTTGAAGATGGTATTGCAGAGATTGCTAGAGCACCAGCTGTATGCAAAGTTGAGTAAGTACGAGTTCTGGATCAATGAAGTCCTGTTCTTGGGTCACATAATTAACAAAGATGGATTAGCTGTGGATCCGAAGAAAGTGGCAGACATTCTAAACTAGAAAGCGCCAACAGATGCCCGAGGAATCAAGAGTTTTATTGGAATGGCCGGATATTATCGGCGATTCATTGAAGGGTTTTCGAAGATTGCAAAACCGATGACAACTTTGCTAGGCAACAAGGTTGAGTTCAAGTGGACCCAGAAATGCCAAGAAGCCTTTGAAGTGCTGAAAGAGAAGCCGACTACAACGTCTGTCTTAGTCTTACCTGATGTGCATAAGCCCTTCTCAGTGTATTGCGATGCTTGTTACACTGGTTTGGGATGCGTGTTGATGCAAGAGGGAAGAGTTGTGGCTTACTCGTCCCGACAGCTGAAGGTTCATGAGAAGAATTACCCAATCCATGACCTAGAGTTGGCAGCAGTGGTTCACGCACTGAAGACATGGAGGCACTATCTGTATGGGCAGAAGTGTGATGTTTACACAGACCACAAGAGTCTAAAGTACATATTCGCTCAGTCGGAGCTGAATATGAGGCAACAAAGATGGTTAGAGTTGATCAAGGACTATGAATTGGAGATTCATTACCATCCAGGCAAAGCGAACGTAGTGGCAGATGCTTTGAGCAGGAAAAGTCAAGTCAACCTGATGGTCGCTCATCCAATGCCTTATGAGTTGGCCAAAGAGTTTGACAGGTTGAGCCTCGGATTTCTGAACAATATGCGAGGAGTGACAGTTGAGTTAGAGCCTACCCTAGAGCGGGAAATCAAAGAAGCACAGAAGAATTATGAGAAGATCAGTGAAATCCCGCAGCTGATTCTAGAGGGCAGAGGCAAAGATTTTCGGGAAGATGCAGAAGGTGTGATATGGTTAAAAGACCGTTTGTGTGTTCCCAATGTCTAGTCCATTCGGGAGTTGATCCTCAAGGAAGCTCATGAGTCAGCTTATTCTATACATCCTGGAAGTGATAAGATGTATCAGGATCTGAATAAGAAATTCTGGTGGTACGGAATGAAAAGGGAGATCGCAGAGCATGTGGCTATATGTGACAGCTGTCAAAGGATCAAGGCAGAGCATCAGAGGCCAGCTAGATTGTTGCAACCGTTGCGAATTCCTCAGTGGAAATGGGATGAAATCGGAATGGACTTCATAGTCGGATTGCCTCGCACTCGAGTCGGCTATGATTCCATTTGGGTAGTGGTGGACCGCTTAACTAAGTCAGCCCACTTCATACCCGTCAAGACCAACTACAGCAGTGCAGTATTGGCAGAGTTGTACATGTCCCGGATTGTTTGTCTCCACGGTGTGCCAAAGAAGATAATGTCAGATAGAGGAACGCAGTTCACCTCTCATTTCTGGCAGTAGTTGCATGAAGCCTTGGGTATACATCTGAATTTCAGTTCAGCTTACCATCCGCAGATAGACGGCCAGACTGAAAGAACTAATCAAATTCTCGAGGATATGTTGAGAGCTTGTGCGTTGCAAGATCAGTCCGGGTGGGACAAGAGGTTACCCTACGCAAAATTCTCCTATAACAACAGTTACCAGGCCAGCTTGAAGATGTCACCATTTTAGGCGCTTTATGGAAGGAGTTGTAGAACTCCATTGCAATGGGATCAGCCTGGAGAAAAGCAAGTGTTCGCGCCATACATTTTGCTCGAAGCTGAAGAGAACATCAAGATGGTTCGGGAAAATCTAAAGATAACGCAATCAAGACAGCGAAGCTATGCAGACACAAGAAGGAGAGAGTTGAGTTTCGAAGTCGGAGATTTCATCTATTTGAAGGTATCGCCTATCAGAGGAGTCAGAAGATTCAGAGTCAAAGGCAAGCTAGCGCCCCGCTATGTTGATCCGTATCAGATTCTCGCAAGGCGTGGAGAAGTGGCCTATCAGCTCAGTCTGCCAGAAGGTTTGTCTGTAGTGCATGATGTCTTTCATGTGTCTCAGCTGAAGAAGTGTCTGTGTGTGCCAGAAGAGCAGTTGCCAGTGGAAGGTCTAGAGGTCTAGGAGGACTTGACCTATATAGAGAAGCCAGCGCAGATTCTTGAGACTGTAGATAGAGTCACCCGGAGGAAAACTATCAGAATGTGCAAAGTCAGATGGAGTCACCACTCTGAGAAAGAAGCAACCTGGGAGCGTGAAGATGATCTGATGGCCAAATACCCTGAACTCTTTGCTGGCCAACCTTGAATCTCGAGGGTGAGATTCTTTTAAGGGGGTAGGTTTGTAACGCCCTGAATTTGGGGGTAGAATTTTTTCTTCTTTTTACTCACCAAATTCACACGTTACTCCCTTTTTTCCCGTTTCGCGCCTTCTTCCCAATTCCAAAGCAGTATAGCGACTGGTGTCCATATCGTGTGTAAACAAAACCTAAGTTGACATGGGTGTTGCATCATGCCGAATCATATTTCTTTTGTCTGATGTCGTGTTTAGTCGCGTGTGTTGCTTAGTCTCGTTTCGGATTTTGCTTCGTGAATCGAATTCCGATCTGTGGTTGTGCGTGCCACGGGGTTTTAACCCGCGGTGCGGCCCAGCCCAACCCGACCCAGCCCAGCCCAGCCCGACCCGGCCTAGCTCGGCCCGCGCTCCCCTGGCGCCCTGCCCCTCCCTATGCCGTGCCACCCCTCCCCTGGTCTCCTTCCCCTCATTCAATTCTCCCGCGCACAACTCCCTCTCTCTCCCACCTCTCTCTCTCTCTCTCCCCGTGGTGCCCTAGGTTTTGGAGACGGTGATCGCCGGATTTGGACCCCGAGGTGAGCTCCCCTCTCCCTCTTCCCCTCCCCCTCCCCTTTCTTCTTCCCTGAGCGCCCCCTTCTTCTCCCCATCGTGCGGCCCTGCGCGCCCCCTGCTCCCCGTCGCCCCCCCTCCCCGGCAGCCCCTGCGGCCCCGCGCGCCCGCGTCCCCGGCGGCTCGGCCCCTCGCGCCCACGGCCCCGCGCCCCTGCCCCGGTGGCTCGGCCCCTCGCGCCCGCGGCCCCGCGCCCCTGCCCCGGCGGTGGCTCGCCCTGCGCCTCGCGGCTTCGCACCCGGCGGCCCCGCGTCCCGCGCCCCAGCGGCCTGGCGACCCCGTGCCCCGCGGCTCCCGCGTCCGCGCCCCGCGACCCCGCGCTCGCGTGCCCCCGGCGCGCGCAGCGTGTTCGCGCGCGCGTGACTGTAGTTGCGCGGCGTTCAACTTTCAGTTTAATCTATTTTTAATTTTAGTTTAGTCGATGTGTTGCATCGCGCTATTCGTCGCGCGACGATTCATTTTAAATTCATCTTTATTAATGAGCTGTGTCGCGCGCTTCGTCGCGCGACGTTTCGTTTTAAATTCAGTTCAGATGACGTATGCCGTCGTGCGTTTCGTCGCGCGACGCTTAACGTCTCTTTATAATTATTGCAAGTGTCTCGTGACGCGCTCTGTCGCGCGACGAGTCATTTATTTCTTAATTCAATTAAAGTGTTGTGTCGCGCGTTTCGATGCGCGACAATCCTTTTAATTTACCTTTATCTGCTTATAATAATTAAACATGGAACATGACTTTACCCTATGCTAAACGCGATGGCTAAATTAACACCATTCTGTTAGACGAGTATTTTAATTTATAATCGTGTGACGTGATCGCTCTTCGACCGTAGCCTCGACCGTTAATTTCTCTTTCTCGCTTAGTCGTAAGTGTGAGCCCTGCGTCGAACATCTGTTTATTTATTGCATTCTATTGTATGGTGTACTGTTCTTTTGTATTAAATGTGTGGAATGCATGTTTGAACTCGTATAGATAACGGTCAGTTGGTGGAGTCCGAAGGAATTGCAGGTGAAGACCCTGAGCAGCAGTCGGTTGGTGAAGGCAAGTGTCCCTTGACCCATCTATGTCCTACTCATTCTTATAATTCATTCTCCGCATTTACACAGTTTATACCTAAGGAGTGACTAGCTTTTGCCTATCTTGTCCTTGTTTACCTATTCTGGTTGGGTTATTATGGTTTAGCTTTATGCTAGTGCTTCACATTAATCAATGAACATGATGAGATTATCTATGATACGCTGTTTTCCCTTTTGATTATGATGATGGTACTTGTGGCCCTTAAGGGGACTCGAGCTGTTTCTTGAGTGCCTCTCTGTAAGGAACTATTCGTTAGATGACCGCCCGGGAAAACAGTGCAACCATGAGGGTGGAGTGGGACGCCCTTAGCTGAGTAATTAGAGGAACTGGGGTGTAGTTCGGTTCCTCGTTGTGCCGTTAATGGGGCTCGGTGTATGCGGCTCACTCTGCCAAGGTTGGTTCGCCCCTTGGGGACGAGTGCGGTGCATTTAGGAAACCTAACGGGTGGCTACAGTCCCAGGGAATCTTTGTAAAGGCTACATAGTGAGACCCTGCCTATTCACCTTGGTAGTGTTTAAGGGTTTGATCGGCCCGAGGCAATATGGAATCACGGCTTGTGGGTAAAGTGTGCAACCTCTGTAGAGTGTTATGAAAACTGATATATCAGCCGTGCTTGAAAGCTCTCTTGTGGGTTTTGGTGTTTAGATGGCAACCCAATTAAAGGAAAGTTCACCATAACATGGTAAAGGTACAAAAGGAGGTATTGACCTTTTGCGTATTTGTATCTTAATTTCCCTCCAATGCTTGTGTTGCATTTGTTTAATGTGTAAGGGGGAGTAATGTTAGTGTGTTGCATTTTACCTACTTAATACAATGCTATCCCTTGGCATCATCCTATGTTCTTGCTTGAATATGGTTTTGGTGTTTGATGTCAAAGGGGGAGAATTTGTGCATTAAAGCTTACCTTGACCTGAGAGGAAAGCTTATCTTAAGTGTGAAGAGAGTGAAGATAAATTTTTTGTGTGCTGGGGTTTCCTTGAGTTCCTTTGATCTTAAGGAAGAATATGTTAGTTTTGTTGATAATGCTTATCATATGCTTCTTGTTGTATTATATGGTGATAATGCATAATTAGTGCTTCCGTTGATATGAATCAATTGGTATCTATTGTGTTTGTCTTGTAATAGATATTCATGTGGTTCTGGTGCTTTAAATTGGTATCTTAATGGTGAATAGTGGTAGGTTGATATTCCTATGGTATATCCATTTAATTGGTGTTTAACTCTTATCCTGTGCATTTGTGTGTTATATGCATCACAGTTTAATTCTTGACACAATGCATCCCACAGGTGCTAAGGTGTAGTTATGCTTCGAATTAGCCTAAGTATGTGCAATTTGGCATATAAGGCCAAAGTTGAGATTTTAATGTAAGCACATATTTAGGGGGAGCATTCTATAAACTTAGAATTCAAAATTTGTGCTTTAAATCTTATTCTTGTGTAAGCTTTAATTGTGTTGCCATCAATCACCAAAAAGGGGGAGATTGAAAGCTCTCTTGTGGATTTTGGTGTTTAGATGACAACCCAATTAAAGGACTAACAAGTGTGCTAAGTGTTGAACAGGTGCTTAATGCAAAGCTAACAGGGTTCAACACAAGTGAACAAGTGTGATGGTCCAAAGACTAGATTATCTATAGATAATGGACATCACAAGTAAGATGGACATTGCTTAAGTGAGACTCGATGTGCGTAACTCTGAGACAATCGATCAAACCAAGGATGGAGGCAAGAAGAGCTTCGAGGTACCGAGTGCACGGGAGAAGGTCAAGGAGACCAGGAACCCAAAGCCAGGGGTGAAGAAGAAGACTTGCAAAGTCAAGGTTGATCGAGTTAAGAAGAGTTATGGTGCATCAAGGATCACTACATAAGGACATAAATTACAACCAATGAGGCAACATCTACAGTTATGTGGTGTAAGTCATAAGGCTCAAGATCAAGCTCGGGAAGTAAACAAGGGGGTTGGAGCTCAGATATGTCAATCTAGATCAAGTCAAGTTGACTTGATGGTTTAGAGTCCAACATCGACCTCAAACAGGCCAAATTGGGTAAAACGATGAAAAAGGTTAAGTATGTAAGGTTTGAGTGTTCAACCATTTTGCATACACCTCTTACTACAAGTTTGGTGCCTTGGTTTGCTCTCTAACTCTTTGTGTAGAGAAAGTGCCATTCTAATCTTTGCTTGAGGAGAAACAAAAAAGCTAGGAGAAGAACAAGAAAGAGGTAAGTTTCTAGGACTAAATCAATTGGATTATACTCTAAATGTGTTTGTTTAATTCTCAAGAAAATCCTCCCAAAAGTTGAAGTCAAACGGAGAAAGAACGGAGGAAAAAGCACTTAGTGTGCTGTTGGCTGGTGCACAGGACAGTGAATAGTAGCTGTCCGGTGCACAGGATAGTGAATAGTAACTCTGTCCGGTGCACAGGACAGTGAATAGTGACATGTCCGGTGCACAGGACAGTGAATAGTGACATGTCCGCTGTACAGGACAATGAATAGTAACATGTCCGGTGCACCAACGACTAGCTCTTCCAGAGAAGGAAACTGCCAATCAGATCTGTTACTGTTCACTGTCCGGTGTGCCCCCAGACAGTCCGGTGCACCCACAACCAGGGAAGGCTGGGAGCTTCCAAATGAAGCTCCAATGGCTCCTAGGCCTTTTGGAGCTATAAAAGGGACCCCTAGGCGCCTCAAACAAGTACACAAGTGCAGCCAACAAGTCCATACATCATTTGGATCAATTCTTTCTCTCCCTCTCTTGTGTATCTCTCTAGTTTGTGTAGAGGCGAAGTTATAAGCCTTTAGAGAGAGGGGAAGTGCTGCTGAGATCTAGAGCAATATCTTGAGCGCATTGTTACTCTGCTGGAGTGCTATCGAGAAGATTGTAAGCAGCCACGACATCGTTTTAACTGATATCAACATAGTGGAAGGCTCTATCTATCGCACTGCCAGATTCGAGCAAATGGGGGAAGGAGTTGAAATAGACTCGAAGCCAAGGTGTGGCTAACTCTAACGAGGACAAGGCAAGCATTTCAGGCTTGGCCGAACCTCGGGATAAATCCCTGTGTCTATGTGCTCTGCTCTGTGCTGTGTGTTGTGTGTTGTTTCTCTGTCTTATTTGTTGTTTATACTTGCACTTCAATATTTATATGTGGTACAAGGTGTCTTCGAAGTGTAGGGTATTTTAAGACAGGAACTTCAATTCCTCTGCAACCTACTCGAAGTGTCTTTCATTCCACTGTGATCCAGCTTTCGAGTAGAGTAAGAATTTCCAGTTATAAAGTGATAATTATTATTCGCCTATTCACCCCTCCTCTAGGCGACATCCAGATCCTATTCCAGGGCATAGGGAACTTTCAATTGGTATCGGAGCTAGGCCTCTTTAGTGTGGGCTTAGCCGTCTAGAGATGACGATGTTGTCACAAGTGGTAACTCTAGAACTTCTTCTAGGCGATGGTTCTAATTATAAATCTTGGTCTGTCTCTATTTATAATGCTTTCATGCATATTGATCCTGATTTGAGATAGATCTTTAGTAGAAGTATTTTTCCCTCTAATATTAGTAAAAAACCTTCTAATGCTGAACTAAGATGTCTATCTCTCAATCACCATGCTTGCAACATCTTAGTTGACTCTCTTTCTAGAGGTGCTTATTTTGCCATCATGAGTAGTGATAGTGATTTATTTGTTGATGCTCATGATCTATGGACTAGAATTAAAATAAAATATTCTAAGTCCAATTGTACTACTTCTACTCCCTATGTTGCTTGTGGTACTAACCTTTCAAAGGGAGAAGAAAAACAATGGCAACCAAACGATGAATCCACCTCACCGACAGGGTTGTCTTCCACTAGTTATAAATGTCTTATTGCTAACAATGATAGTGGAGACGAAAGCGATGATGAGGAGGAATATGAGGATGATAGCGAGGATGAGTCTTCATCACCACAAGGTACATTTTCCTATATTGCTTCCACTGATAATAATGACAGGGAAAATGAGATCGGAGATGTGGAAGAAGAGGAGATTCGCTAGTTCTACACCCATCTCAACAAAGAAGACAAAGTGCTCTTGGTTAATCTATTGAGGAGGAACAAGGAACAAGGCGAGATGCTTCTCAGGCTAGAGGAGACTCTCATCAAAACCAACCACAGCCTAGAGAAGATGACCAAAGAACATGAGGAGCTAAAGTGCTCTCATGATAATTTGGTCCAATGGTATGAATCTGTTTTATTTGAGCAAAGAAATAATCATGATGTATTATCTGATGTTGCTCAACTTAAAACTGAGAATTCTATGCTTAAGAGTCAAGTAGAAATGATAAATTTAGAAAAACTTGCTCTAAGTGAAAAATATGATATGCTATCTTATTCTCATAATGAATTAGTTGATGACCATATCATGCTTGATGTTGCTCATGAGGTAGTAATTACTAGTTTAAACTCATGTGAACTACATTCTTGCATAAGTGATCAATTAGTTAACATATCATCATGTGCTGACCTCTACTGCCCCAAGAAAGGCCAATATTTGATTGAGCAACAAGTTGTAGGGTCAAAAAGAAAATTGCTTGGGAACAAGAAACAAAGACAATTAAGGAGAAGACGCTATGCTCGACTTCCTCAAGATATCTACGAACGCGTGGTGAAGAAGCTTGAGGAAGGAGAAACCGCAACAAGGGTCAAACTCCATGAGAAAGAAGTTCCTAAGGCAATAAGTGAAGCAATCAACATGAAACAAGAAAAAGGTAAAGATTCATTTAGTCATGTTGTTTGCACTGATCATCTCTCTATGTCATCCAAGAGCAAAAAGGGAAGAGGAAAAAGGAGGTGCTTCAAGTGCAAGGAATTAGGCCACTTCATTGCGTCTTGTCCGTATAAAGACAAGGATGAAGGAATGAGGAGATGTTTTGGATGCAACGATAAGGACCATATGATCACTTCATGTCCGCTCATGAAGAATCAAAGACGTGCACCCTCCAAGATGACCCTCACTAAGAAAAGACAAACAGCAAGTGTCAAGTCAGGTTGAGCGACGCTTCTGCTACATGTGTGGTGAGCATGGTCATCTACCTAAGGTATGTAAGAAGGGTAAGGTTCCTAAACAAGTAAATTTATCTCAATCTTATTCGCTTAGGAGACCCAAATCATACACTTGTGCTAGATTAGTAATGAGATCACCTAGAACTAGCACAAATGCTATTTGGGTACCAAAGGCTCTTTTAGATGAATGTTATGGACCCATCCCGAGATGGGTACCAAACTGTGCCAACTAGACCATGCAGGTGCCTCAAGATGGACTAGAGACCCTGGGGGAGCTTAAGATGGTTAATTCAAACTCTATGCTTAAGTTGTCAATTTTATTGTCTATTTATTGACCCAAGGATGAATTATTGTGCAATACTAATCTCATGTTCATCTCGAGTTAAATAAGTTGTAGAGGTCCTTAATCATTATTGGTGAATCAAGCAAAGGACTTTGATGAGAATATGCAACTCCCTCTCCAAAGGACGGTACCCGTGTATATTAAGTGCATTATTTCCAATTAGTATTGCTCTTAAGTTGGATTGTCGTGCTATACCTATCCTTGGAGTAGTTATGCTTTTGAGATTGCTTGTGTTGAATACCTTTCAATTAATGATTCATGATTTCCAAGATCATAATGATGCTTGCTCAATCATGATTGTGTGCTTTATAGGTTATATCTCTTGAATCATTCAATGGGTAGCTTTTCATTTGATATATCTACCATGATTAACTCTCTTGGTGTATGTGGTTAAACCTGTATCTTTTTGTAAATCATGTTGTGTGGTTTTTAATGATTATGTATTAACCTATGTGCAAGCATGATAGTTTTGTTTACTCCATGTTCACATGATTACTTTGTCTTGGTACTCTATGTATACCAAAACAAGAAATCCGTGTTGTGCCTCTAATGCACCCTCTCGAGCTATGAGGTGCATGAGCAAAAGGAGCCCTCAATTGGTGACAACAGGTGCTCTCACTCCACACTACCTAAAAGAATGGATCTCATGGCATTCAGGTAAAAGGCAAAGGTATGGAGAATGGAACTATGCAATTTCTTCGAATATCTTGATGTTCCATTGATTGTGATCATAGCTATGGTCATGCCTTTCAATTGGTAGTATCTTGGCTTAGGTTCTTTATGCTTTAAAATGTTGTTTCCTTTGGTGTACCTAAGAAAATACTTCTTAATCATGGTGTGCTTAGACATTGTGCTTTATATGCATGATCTTGTCGTTTTTCAATTGGTATATGTGTTGCAATGATCATCATGTGTGAAGCGTGCCTAGGTTGCTTTTAAAATGTTATATATCTTGAGGCATGCATTGTTTCCACTAGTCATAAGTTGTATTATGTCATCTATCCAATTGGTACCTTTTTGTGATGCAATTGATATATTATGCCTAGACCAAGCTATGTTGTGATCCCGTCTAGTTCTGAGGATACTAGAATGTGCAAGGTGCAAGTTATTCAAATACTTGATGCACAACTTTAGGGGGAGCACACATAACTTTTGTATTTTGAGACTAATTGTTTCTTGAGTGATCCTGTATAGTCTCAAGGTGGAAAAGGGAAGATGAGCAAGAAATGGAGCAATTAGGACTTGGGTACCTCCACAAGTCGAGTAATTGGTATCTAGAGTTGTGAGTAATTGCGTATTTAAAGATTGCTCATGCTCTATAATAGTTGGTGATCCTATATGCTTATCTTTAAATATCATGGAGTTATGACAGTGATGATCTTTCAATTAGTAGCCTTAGTAGTGTGCTTCAATTGGTATCTTTTGGTAATCACTAGAATAGAAGCTTCATCTTGTGCCACAATACTATAACTTGTTCTAAGTTTGGTGTCTTAGCAACAAGAAAAGGTCAGGATAAAGGATCAGGCACAAGTGTGAAGGAGCTCCCTAGAGATAAAACTTTCAAGATGGAAATCTTAAATTGATGGCAAAAGGAACTCCGCCTACTTAGATGGAAAGTTCACCATAACATGGTAAAGGTACAAAAGGAGGTATTGACCTTTTGCGTATTTGTATCTTAATTTCCCTCCAATGCTTGTGTTGCATATGTTTAATGTGTAAGGGGGAGTAATGTTAGTGTGTTGCATTTTACCTACTTAATACAATGCTATCCCTTGGCATCATCCTATGTTCTTGCTTGAATATGGTTTTGGTGTTTGATGTCAAAGGGGGAGAATTTGTGCATTAAAGCTTACCTCGACCTGAGAGGAAAGCTTATCTTAAGTGTGAAGAGGGTGAAGATAATTTTTTTGTGTGCTAAAGGACTCAAAGGGGTTTCCTTGAGTTCCTTTGATCTTAAGGAAGAATATGTTAGTTTTGTTGATAATACTTATCATATGCTTCTTGTTGTATTATATGGTGATAATGCATAATTAGTGCTTCCGTTGATATGAATCAATTGGTATCTATTGTGTTTGTCTTGTAATAGATATTCATGTGGTTCTGGTGCTTTAAATTGGTATCTTAATGGTGAATAGTGGTAGGTTGATATTCCTATGGTATATCCATTTAATTGGTGTTTAACTCTTATCCTGTGCATTTGTGTGTGATATGCATCACAGTTTAATTCTTGACACAATGCATCCCACAGGTGCTAAGGTGTAGTTATGCTTCGAATTAGCCTAAGTATGTGCAATTTGGCATATAAGGCCAAAGTTGAGATTTTAATGTAAGCACAGATTTAGGGGGAGCATTCTATAAACTTAGAATTCAAAATTTGTGCTTTAAATCTTATTCTTGTGTAAGCTTTAATTGTGTTGCCATCAATCACCAAAAAGGGGGAGATTGAAATCTCTCTTGTGGGTTTTGGTGTTTAGATGACAACCCAATTAAAGGACTAACAAGTGTGCTAAGTGTTGAACAGGTGCTTAATGCAAAACTAACAGGGTTCAACACAAGTGAACAAGTGTGATGGTCGAAAGACTAGATTATCTATAGATAATGGACATCACAAGTAAGATGGACATTGCTTAAGTGAGACTCGATGTGCGTAACTCTGAGACAATCGATCAAGCCAAGGATGGAGGCAAGAAGAGCTTCGAGGTACCGAGTGCACGGGAGAAGGTCAAGGAGACCAGGAACCCAAAGCCAGGGGTGAAGAAGAAGACTTGCAAAGTCAAGGTTGATCGAGTTAAGAAGAGTTATGGTGCATCAAGGATCACTACATAAGGACATGACTTACAACCAATGAGGCAACATCTACAGTTATGTGGTGTAAGTCATAAGGCTCAAGATCAAGCTCGGGAAGTAAACAAGGGGGTTGGAGCTCAGATATGTCAATCTAGATCAAGTCAAGTTGACTTGATGGTTTAGAGTCCAACATCAACCTCAAACAGGCCAAATTGGGTAAAACGATGAAAAAGGTTAAGTATGTAAGGTTTGAGTGTTCAACCATTTTGCATACACCTCTTACTACAAGTTTGGTGCCTTGGTTTGCTCTCTAACTCTTTCTGTAGAGAAAGTGCCATTCTAATCTCTGCTTGAGGAGAAACAGAAAAGCTAGGAGAAGAACAAGAAAGAGGTAAGTTTCTAGGACTAAATCAATTGGATTATACTCTAAATGTGTTTGTTTAAGTCTCAGGAAAATCCTCCCAAAAGTTGAAGTCAAACGGAGAAAGAATAGAGGAAAAAGCACTTAGTGTGATGTTGGCTGGTGCACATGACAGTGAATAGTAGCTGTCTGGTGCACACAGGACAGTGAATAGTGACATGTCTGGTGCACAGGACAGTGAATAGTCACTCTGTCCGGTGCACAGGACAGTGAATAGTGACATGTCCGGTGCATAGGATAGTAAATAGTAACCTGTCCGGTGCACCAACGGCTAGCTCTTCCAGAGAAGGAAACTGCCAATCAGATCCGTTACTGTTCACTGTGCGGTGCGCCACCGGACAGTCTGGTGCACCAGCAACCAGGTAAGGCTGGGAGCTTCCAAATGAAGCTCCAACGACTCCTAGGCCCTTTGGGGCTATAAAAGGGACCCCTAGGCGCCTCAAACAAGTACACAAGTGCAGCCAACAAGTCCATACATCATTTGGATCAATTCTTTCTCTCCCTCTCTTGTGTATCTCTCTAGTTTGTGTAGAGGTGAAGTTATAAGCCTTTAGAGAGAGGGGAAGTGCTGCTGAGAGCTAGAGCAATATCTTGAGCGCATTGTTACTCTGCCGGTGTGCTGCCGAGAAGATTGTAAGCAGTCACGACATCGTTGTAACTGATATCAACATAGTGGAAGGCTCTATCTGTCGCACTGCCAGATTCGAGCAAACGGAGGAAGGAGTTGAAATAGACTCCAAGCCAACGTGTGGCTAACTCCAACGAGGACTAGGCAAGCATTTCAGGCTTGGCCGAACCTCGGGATAAATCCATGTGTCTGTGTGCTCTGCTCTGTGCTATGTGTTGTTTCTCTGTCTTATTTGTTGTTTATACTTGCACTTCAATATTTATATGTGGTACAAGCTGTCTTCGAAGTGCAGGGTATTTTAAGACAGAAACTTCAATTCCACTGCAACCTACTCGTAGGGTCTTTCATTCCACTGCGATCCAGCCTTCGAGTAGAGTAAGAATTTCCAATTATAAAGTGATAATTATTATTCGCCTATTCACCCCCCCTCTAGGCGACATCCAGATCCTGTTCCTGAGCATAGGGAACTTTCAGTGCTCGCGGTTATGAGCGGCCAAGGGAGCTCCATTGATTAGAGATACTTGATCAGAGATGTTTGGATTACAGGTGGTGACGAGGATGATGGTTTTTGTTATGACTATGGTACTGGTAAGTGGTATTCTTTCCGTTTGGAAAGGGTACATCGGATTAATAACTTGGGTTAATGCGAAAACCTGGCTTTCTACTAGTAAATAATAACCTGACCAACTAAAAGCAACAGCTTGACTTAACTCCACATAAAGCTAGTCCACTATAGCCAAACGGGACATTTTGCTGAGTATGTTGATGTGTACTCACCCTTGCTTTACACACCAAACCCCCCTAGGTTGTCCGTGTTGCAACCACTGCTTAGGTGAAGATGAAGTCGTGGAGGAGGACTTCCAGGAGTTCCAAGAGTACGATGAGTTCTAGGCGTGGGTTAGCGGCAAACCCTCAGTCGGCTGCCTGTGTAGGTTGTGTGTATCTACGTTTCTTTTCGCACTTTAATTATTGTTAAAGACTATGTGGATGTCTCGGACATCATGATGTAATTGACTATTATACCCTCTTTTATGTCATTATTTGAGCACTGTGTGATGATGTCCAGTTATGTAACTGCTGTGTACGTGAATTGCTGATCCTGGCACGTACATGGTTCGCATTCGGTTTGCCTTCTAAAACCGAGTGTGACAAGCAGGCGGTGTTAATCACCTCAGCCCAAAACCGGTCCGAAGTCTTGTACTCATCAAGCATGGTCCTCGCCATGTCAAGTAGAGTTCTATTCTTCCTCTCCACTACAACATTTTGTTGAGGTGTGTAGGGAGAAGAGAACTCATGCTTGATGCCCTCCTCCTCAAGAAAACCTTCTATTTGTGAGTTCTTGAACTCCGTCCCATTATCGCTTCTTATCTTCTTGATCCTTAATCTGAACTCGTTTTGAGCCCATCTCAAGAATCCCTTTAAGGTCTCTTGGGTTTTTGATTTTTCCTGCAAAAAGAACACCCAAGTGAAGCGAGAATAATCATCCACAATTACAAGACAATACTTACTCCCGCCGATGCTTATGTAAGCGATCGGGCCGAATAGATCCATGTGGAGTAGTTCAAGCGGCCTGTCGGTCGTCTTGTTCTTGTGTGGATGATGAACACCAACTTGCTTCCCTGCTTGACATGCGCTACAAACCCTGTCTTTCCCAAAATGAACATTGGTTAGTCCCAAAATGTGTTCCCCCTTTAGAAGCTTGTAAAGATTCTTCATCCCAACATGGGCTACTCGGCGATGCCAGAGCCAACCCATATTAGTCTTAGCAATTAAGCAAGTATCAAGTTCAGCTCTATTAAAGTCAACTAAGTATAGCTGACCCTCTAATACTCCCTTAAATGCTACTGAACCATCACTTTTTCTAAAGACAGTAACACCTATATCCGTACAAAGACAATTGTAGCCCATTTTGCATAGTTGAGAAACTGAAAGCAAATTGTAATCTAAAGAATCTACAAGAAAAACATTGGAAATAGAATGGTCAGGTGATGTAGCAATTTTACCAAGTCCTTTGACCAAACCTTGATTTCCATCCCCGAATGTGATAGCTCTTTGGGGATCATCGTTTTTCTCGTAGGAGGAGAACATCCTTTTCTCCCTTGTCACGTGGTTTGTGCACCCGCTATCAATTATCCAACTTGAGCCCCCGGATGCATAAACCTACAAAACAAGTTTAGGCCTTGTTCTTAGATACCCAAACGGTCTTGGGTCCTTTCACATTAGAAACAATCACCTTGGGTACCCAAACACAAGTCTTTGATTCCTTGTGTTTGCCCCCAACATATTTGGCAACTACTTTGCCTGATTTGTTAGTAAGCACATAAGAAGCATCAAAAGTTTTAAATGAAACATTTGGCTCATTTGATGCAATAGGAGATTTCTTTTTAGGTAATTTAACATGTGTAGAATGCCTAGAACTAGATGTCTCATTCTTATACATAAAGGCATGATGAGAGCCAGAATGAGACTTCCTAGAATGAATTCTCCTAATTTTGTGCTCAGGATAACCAGCGGGATATAAAATATAGCCCTCGTTATCCTGTGCCATGGGAGCCTTGACCTTAACAAAATTGGACAATTTTTTAGGGACATTAAGCTTGACATTGTCTCCCTGTTGGAAGCCAATGTCATCCTTAATGCCAGGGTGTCTCCCATTATAGAGCATGCTCGTAGCAAATTTAAATTTTTCATTTTCTATCTCATGCTCATTGATTTTACTAGTTAGTTGTGCTATGTGATCATTTTGTTTTTTAATTAAAGCTAGGTGATCATAGATAGCATCAACATTAATGTCTCTACATCTAGTACAAATAGTAACATGATCAACACTAGATGTAGAGGGTTTGCAAGCATTTAATTTATCAATCTTAGCATGTAACATTGCATTTTCATTTCTAAGATTGGAAATGGAAACATTGCAAACATTTAAATATTTAGCCTTAGAAATTAAATTATCATTCTCAATCTTAAGGCTAGAAATTGATTCATTCAATTTGTCAATCTTAGCAATTAAACTAGCATTATCATTCTTAAGATTAGCAATACAGTCATCACAAACATTTCTCTTTTCAACCTTAGCAAGTAATTTGGCATTCTCAATTCTAAGGTTAGAGACAGTGTCATGGCAAATGCTAAGCTCACTAGTTAATTTTTCACATTTCTCTATTTCCAGAGCATAAGCATTTTTCACCTTAACATACTTTTTGTTTTCCTTAATAAGGAATTCCTCTTGGCTATCCAAGAGTTCATCCTTCTCATGAATAGCTCCTATCAATTCATTTAATTTTTCCTTTTGTTGCATGTTAAGGTTGGCGAAAAGGGGAAGCAAATTATCTTCATCATCACTAGAACTACCCTCATCACTAGATGTAGTATAGTTGGGGGTGGTTCTAGCTTGTACCTTCTTTTTCTTGCCGTCCTTCGCCATAAGACACTTGTGGCCGACGTTGGGGAAGAGGAGGCCTTTGGTGACGGTGATGTTGGTGGCATCCTCGTCGGAGGAGGAATCGGTGGAGCTCTCAGCGGAGTCCCATTCCCGACACACGTGGGCATCGCCGCCCTTCTTCTTGTAGTACTTCTTCTTTTCCTTCCTCCTTACCTTCTTGTCGCCGCCCCTGTCACTATCACTTGATAATGAATATTTAGCAATAAAATGACCGGGCTTGCCACACTTGTAGCGAACTTTATTGGAGCGGGGCTTGTAATCTTTCCCCCTCCTTTGCTTGAGGATTTGGCGGAAGCTCTTAATGATGAGCACCATTTCCTCATTGTCGAGCTTGGAGGTGTCGATGGGGAGCCTACTTGATGTAGACTCTTCTTTCTTCTCCTTCGTCGCTTTGAATGCGACGGGTTGCACCTCGGGTGTGGAGGTGGCGCCTCGCTCGATGATTTGTTTGGAGCCCTTGATCATCAATTCAAAGCTCACAAACTTTCCTATAACCTCCTCTGGAGACATTAGCTTGTATCTAGGATCACCACGAATTAATTGAACTTGTGTAGGATTAATAAAAACAAGTGATCTTAGAATAACCTTGGCAATTTCATGGTCATCCCATTTTGTGCTCCCGAGGTTGCGCACTTGATTCACCAAGGTCTTGAGCCGGTTGTACATGGCTTGTGGCTCCTCTCCTTAGTTGAGGACGAACCGACCGAGCTCCCCCCTCGATCGTCTCCCGCTTGGTGATCTTTGTCACCTCATCCCCCTTCGTGCGTGGTCTTGAGTACATCCCAAATCTCTTCGGCACTCTTCAACCCTTGCACCTTATTATACTCCTCTCGACTTAGAGAGGCGAGAAGTATAGTAGTGGCTTGTGAGTTGAAGTGCTAGATTTGGGCAACTTCGTCCGAATCATATCCTTCATCCCCTACGGATGGTACTTGTGCTCCAAACTCAATAATGTCCCAAATTCTAGAGTGGAGTGAGGTTAGGTGAAGCCACATTTTATCACTCCACATACAATAATCTTCATCGTAAAAAACCGGTGGTTTGCCTAATGGGACGGAAAATAATGGAGTGCGTTTAGAAATGTGAGGATAGCGTAAGGGGATCTTACTAAACTTCTTGCGCTCATGGCGCTTAGAAGTGACGGATGGAGCGTCGGAGCCGGAGGTGGATGGCGACGAAGAATCGGTCTCATAGTAGACCACCTTCTTCATCTTCTTTTTCTTGTCGCCACTCTGATGCGACTTGGTATGTGAAGGGGCTCCCTTCATTTTGTTGTCGGACTCCCCCGATGGAGCCTTCCCATGGCTTGTAGACTTGTCACCTCTGGTCACGATCTCCTTCTTGGCGTGTTCTCCTAACATCACTTCGAGTTGTTAGACTCTAATGAAGTACCAGGCTCTGATACCAATTGAAAGTCGCCTAGAGGGGGGTGAATAGGCAAGTCTGAAATTTATAAACTTTAAGCACAACTACAAGCCGGGGTTAGCGTTAGAAATAAAACCGAGTCCGAAAGAGAGGGCGAAAACAAATCAACCAAAGAAATAGAGCGGATGACACGGTGATTTGTTTTACCGAGGTTCGGTTCTTGCAAACCTACTCCCCGTTGAGGAGGTCACAAAGACCGGGTCTCTTTCAACCCTTTCCCTCTCTCAAACGGACACCTAGACCGAGTGAGCTTTTCTCCTCAATCAAATGGGTCACTTAGACCCCGCAAGGACCACCACACAATTGGTGTCTCTTGCTTTAATTACAAATATCTTGGGAACAAGAATGGGGAAGAAGAAAAGCGATCCAAGCGACAAGAACTCAAATGAACACGAAAATCTCTCTCTCACTAGTCACTAAGTGTTTTGAGTGATTTTGGACTTGGGAGAGGATTTGATCTCTTGTTTGTGTCTTGGAGTGAAGTCTAGAGCTCTTGTATTGAATGCAAATTGCTGGAAACTTGGATGCCTTGAATGGTCGTGGTTGGGGGGTATTTATAGCCCCAACCACCAAAACAGCCGTTGGGGAGGGCTGCTGTCGATAGGCGCACCGGACTGTCCGGTGCGCCACTGGACATTGTCCGGTGCACTAGCCACGTCACCCAACACATCACCCAACAGTCCGGTGAATTATAGCGGAGTGGCTTTTCCAGAAACCCGAAGGTGGCAAGTTTGAGTAGATCGCCCCTGGTGCACCGGACACTGTCCGGTGGCACACCGGACAGTCCGGTGCGGCAGACCAGGGTTCTCTTCGGTTTCTTTTGCTCCTTTCTTTTGAACCCTAACTCGGATCTTTTTATTGGTTTGAGTTGAACCTTTGGCACTTGTAGAACTTATAATCTAGAGCAAACTAGTTAGTCCAATTATTTGTGTTGGCAATTCAACCACCAAAATCATTTAGGAAAAGGTTTGACCCTATTTCCCTTTCAGTTAGCATAAATTGCTCATCATATTTTTTGACCTATCAAGGCTAAGAAATTTATATCTCTTGTTGTTTTGATTAAATTTCTCTAGTGTCTTTTATTTTAGTCAAAACCGTCTATTCATCCCCCCTCTAGCCGGTGTCCTAGATCCTACAAGTGGTATGAGAGGCAAGGACTCCATTGTTTGTGGATTTAGTCATCTCGGAGTTGGACAAAATGACTAGTAACAACAATGTGCACATTGAGAAGCCACCACATTTTATGGGAACAATTAGGACTATTGGAAAATAAGAATGTCAATGTATCTTAAAATTATGGGAGGAAAGATTTGGCCTATTGTTAGAGATAGGTTTGTTGTATTGAAGGAAGATGAACAATCACCGAGTGATAATGATAATGTTCTAACCAATGATCAAGCTATGAATGTATTCTATGATGCTCTAGATATAAATGAGTTCAACCGCATCAAAAATCTCACAACCACTCATGAGATTTGGACAAAGCTAATGAAAATTCATGAAGGAACTATAATTGCGAAGAGTTCTAAGTTGTATGTATGCAAAGGAAAGTTTGAGTAATTTCTCATGAAGGAGGATGAAAGTGTGTCCGACATGTTTAACCAGTTAAACGAGATAGTGAATGTAATACCCAACTTTTATAAAGAAGTGGAGTTTATATTCCTATATAAATGTGCTTTCCTTTTGTAGTCACATGTAAAGTAAATAGAAGTAGATCCTGCATATGATGCTGAAGTTTTTGTATGAGGTGCATCTTAATGAGAACCTGTATATTCAAACTCTACTTGAATTCAAAACTCAAGAAAAGAAGTAATGAGAAATTAAAATCTAGAGAGAGAATTTTTAATGAAGCCAATTATTCCTTCCATAATTAAAAAATAGGAAAAATACTAATAATGCAAACAATGGGTGCTAAATTCACAATGAGATTTTAGAGTACTATTGGAACTTTGAAGTTTAGAACATGAATTCAAATTTAGTTGAATCCTTGAATTTGGAAAATATAAAAGAAACAAAAAAAGAATAAATACGAAAACTGTGCTTGGGTCGTTTCCTCCATCGCGGCTGACCCAACTTTTCACCATGCCCCAGCCAGCCACCCTGGTGGATGCCGCGTGGAGGTGCGCCAACACCTAGGGCCCACTGCCCAGCCGCCCACTCAATTTGCGGCTTCGCCTCGTTGACGCACGCTCGATGCCGTGTGGGTCCGTCGTGCCAGGCCTGTCTTCCTCGGATCATTACCGATCGCGGCGTCGTTCAACCGAGTCCGAGATTTCTGGCCTCAACCCGAGCCTAAACCTCAATGTTGGTGGAATAGAGCCTGTGCCACACCCGTCCTTCGTAGATGCCAGCACCTAAACCACCTCGTGACGCTAGACCTCGAAATCACCATCGCCACCGTGAGAGAAGGGTGAGACCACCGCCACCGGTGCACTCGCGCGTACGCCGCTAGTTGGGACCCGACTGCTGGCGCCGAACCTTTCTAAGGTCTACCAGAATCGTTGTGTGGCGACCTCAGACGTGGAGGCGACCTGGGATCTCGGGGATTCCTCGCTGTAGTTGGAGAATCCGCCGAGCTCGCGCTCCGCCGTGGCCAGGGACAACGACGTTGTGATTCACGGTAACAACATTTCTAGTGCATTCACTACTTCGTTGGGATCATGTAGGTGCCCTTGGGTCCGCTCTAGGGGCATTGTGCATTCATCCGGGGGTGGCCGCTGGAGTTATCCGTCGCGGGCGGAATGGCCGCCGCTGCGTTCGGACGGCGTGGGGGTCGTGGGGTTCTGATCGTTGATCCAGTAACAGACTTGAAAGCATCTAGGCCTTCGGTTGATTTTAGTGATTAATGACAACATAATATTATATGTGACTAACATGTATTTTGTAGAGACAATGGTAAGTTAGGTCACATTACAGGAAGTTGTACTACAACGGTGAAAACAATCCCCGAGATGAGAACTTGAAGCGACGGTTGAAACGACAAATCACAAGATGAAGGTCTTCGTATCCCGAGTGTCATGCGGACACTCGGTATAGAGTTAGGTGTTCTATTTTATTTTAGCCGTACTATAAAGAGGGGTTGTCGATGAGTAGTTCGACCAAGAGAGTTATAGTGTAGTGTCGGTGCATATTCACACTCATATCTAATGCTAGGTGTCACTCTATAACACACTCACGAGTTAGAACGAAAACGGATTCGAAAAACAAAAGGAAATAAGAATTAGGGTTTCTATCTTAGGGGCACCGGACTGTCCGGTGCGCCCTCTGATAGTGGGGCTAGTCTGGCCCGGGGAAGAGCCTCTCCCCACAGAAACCCAAGAGCAACGAGTTGCAAAATTGGAATTTTAGCCAGCACACCGAACAATGACTGTTCACTGTCCGGTGTGCCATCTGCCCAATGGCTAGCTATCAGAACTAGCCGTTGGAAGTGACCATTGGCGCTCCGTTGGCGCTCCAGACTGTCCGGTGCGCCCATGCGCAGGAAGTTCTAGTAACGGTTAGTTTGGTGGGTGGGGCTATTTATACCCCCTCCACCCACCATATTGAATGTCTTGCTGCCCACATTAACACCCATACATTGTTAGAGCATTGCAAGCACCACACAACATAGTCAGGTGATTAGAAAATCTTAATCCCACATTAGGACCTCATTAGTGCAAGTAAGAGCCACCTTGTAACACCCCTGGTGTTACTATAACTAAAACTTGAGCATGGCATCATAAGCATTGGCATTGCATATGTTTGACACACCTAGAGTGCATTCACTAGGCAAAAATTTCAAACAAGTTGTATTGTTTTAATGTTTTGCAAATAGGACCCTGGATAGGAAGCTTTACCCTAAATAGGGATTAAAGGGGTAAAACTTAACCCAAATTGAGAAAACCTAAGTACTTTAGGGAAAGAGTCATAAAATGTCCCCAAAAACAAAGTTGAATCACATTTATACCCCTGGGATACCAAAAATCTCAATTAGAACCCTGGAAAACCCTAAATCCAAAACCCTAGGGACCTATGTGCAAAATTAGTCCACTTTTGGGCTAAAGTGCAAAAACCAGGTTAATAGGGTATCCTAAGTCATATGGTTCACAAGAAGGTGGATTTGCAATCCAAAACTTGAGATTTGGACTTAAGTGCAAAAGAACCATACTTGACCCTTTTTGGTTAAGTCTCCATTTCAGTGTGATTGACTCAACTTGAAGCCCATGTATCTTTCAAATTCTAGGGTTTTTGCCCTAGGTCACCACATAAATATTATAAAGCAAACTAAGGAGAACAACTTTGCTCAAGGTTGTAAGCTCACTTGTTGAGAAGAATCCAGAGATAATTAAGTCCAAAGTCGAGCTGTCAGGCTACCCCTGGACTGAATTTTCAGTAACAGTGTGATGGGGTGAACTTTGAGCCCGATTTTGAATAAGATTCAGTGACTATTTGATGGTAAGCATTGTGGCAAAGTTGAAGATGGATTATAGGTGTGTAACCTTGCTGCAGAAAGTTAGTTGAGTTGCCATTTGAAATTAAGAGAAAATCTGGCTTCAAAGAGCTCTGTCAGGTCGACTGACTGAGGGAGCACCATGGTACAGTGCTCAGATTGGGATAAGGCTGCCAGCACCGGATGTTCACCGCCGGCGACCTCTCTGCGCCAAAATTCGTGCAGCCGCCGTTCGGGTTCGTGGGCGGTAGGGATTGGATAACGCCGGGGAGAGGGTGATTCATACGTGGCGCCATCTCCTGAGCTCGGCCGGAGTGATTCACCAGCGGCCACCGCACCAGTCATTTCCGCCGCCGTGTCACTCTCACCTCAATTCTACCTCACTGTACTTCTCTTCTACGTGGTATACATGCGCTAGCAAGGTTATCTGCGGCCACTGATCGCTTGTCGGTCCGCTGTGGCTTTAAATAGCGGCATGAACCACGGCGAGGCACTCACTGCCTCAACCGCAAGCTTGAGAAGAACCCAAGATTCGCACTGCCTTCTCCACCTCCTCCCAAATCGATTGCGCACGGTGAAAGCACAACCTCTTACGGCCCTATAGCCCCGATCTCATCTCCCAATTTCGCCCAGAGCCGCCGCGACCCCACTTTCCCCTTTCCTGTCTCCGGCAAGCACGAAACACCGCGCTCCGTGGCCGGACCACCATGGTAAGCCCCTGCCCATATTGAATGTTGTTTCGACAACTCTGTGCACTTGTGAAACTCACCGTGGCGTCTGATTACTCAATTCGGCTCTGGTTATGCGGGAACGCGTGCCCATGGTCGCGATTTCCGCCGTGCACATGGACAGACCATTCTCATGGCGTTCCTGTCAAATTGATGCGTGTTCCGAGACCATCTTAGATCGGTGAAGCCTCCTGTTAGTTATTCCGAGCAGTCATCGTCGGCCATGGCCGGTACGGACCACGTTTGGGATGCTCTGCGAGCGCGCCGCCGTCGGGGAGTTCCTTGGAGAAGAAATAGAGTTGTGAGGATGTTTTTGCAAACGGTCAGCGACGTAAGGTAATAGTGATTGACGCCCGTTCTGATTAGCCGAAACCCTAAGGGTCTCTGCGCAAAATGGCCTGAGCGCGCGGGCGCGGGCGCTCCCCTGTTTCCTGTGTGGTTGGGCTGGTTCGGGCCTGAATCAACCCAATACTGTTGAGTATTTTCCTTTTCTTTTTCAACAGAACTTTAGAAATATGTAGAAAACTGTAGAAAAATGGTAAAATTGTGAAACTAATTTTCCTAGACTCCTTATTTTCCCTAGAATGTAATAAAAATAGTTTTGTGATTTTTAGAGCAAATAAGGAATTTTAGGGCATTTAAAATTGCTTAAAGAAATGATTCTGGATTTTTAGAAAATAGATGATAAGTCCAAAAATGCCCAAACTTTTTATATGAACTTAAAACAATATTTAGAAGCCATGAGTAGAATTTGAATTGATTTAGACCATGTTTGATAACTAGAACCCAAACCCCCCTGCCCTTTGAACTCCTTTACCGACTCCGGAAACCCTAGGTTCTCGGAGTTCCGTGAAGGAAAGTTGTATTCAAGACTTAGTTAATAAATCTTTATTATCTTTGCACTCTCATGAGCATTACATGGCATTCATTCTTATATATATACCTATATGGTTATATTTAGAAAACGAAGAAGAGAGTGAGGTGACTCAAGAGAAGACACCACCACCTTTGGAATCTCAGGCAGGGACTTGGCTCTACTTCGACATCTGCGGGTCCGAGCCTGACTCACCTACTAACGAAGGCAAGCCCCGGTGCATGCAACCCCTTTCCTTGTGTTTTTAAATACTTTTCGCACACTTTAAGTCTAGTGAAATGTGCATTAGGTTCATAGGAGTTGCTTGGAACCCTTTGATGCATTGCTTTCCTTGATATCCATACCTTTATAGATACTTCTGTGAAGTATCAAAATATGATTTACAAAAATGCTTAGCCTTGCTTAGATCTTGTGGATAGAGGTTGTCCTTAGTCTAACCCGGGAAAGGATGGCTTCTACCTACAAGAATATTTTCATTTGGAGCAATAGTGGGATCTTACTGCAAAGTTCCCTGTGATGCTCTTTCATCCTAAGGAACAGAAACAATCCTAAGGATGGAAATATTTAAATTGAGACTTGGGTTAGGAACAGGTGATGTTCTACCCAGGTTGATTAAGGATTAATGCGTATGTAGGCATGCTGACCGAGGACCCTTTAACTGGTCACATGCCTCGTCATGGGTAAGCCTTGCCTCGGGCAGACTAAGACCAGAATAAGATAACACGAAATGGGCGTGGAGCGGTGGCGAGAGTAGCGTGTACCCTCCGTGGCAAGAGGCTGGACGGTGGTGTATCTGTGCTCTCGGTTTGCGTGAACCTGATCTGGTCTTAAGAACCCCGGTGGCGGGTTGACATATGCAAGGGTTAAGTGCTACATATGTCGTGTGATTGGAGATCCTCAGCTGAGTATAATCGATTCGGATCGCCGTACCTTCGCGGTTATGAAGACTTGGTCACTTCCCTGCAACCTAAAGTCAGGATGTGAACACTATGGATAAAAATGATGTTGTATTGATGAGATGTTGAAATTAGACTAGATGCAAATAGAGTCTATTAATACTTAATATGGCGTTAAAAGATTGAAAGTAAGGACTCACTTTAGTAAGCTACTTCTGCAAAAGTATAAGTTGATTTTTGCTAAAGCCTCTCCTTGACTCCTATTTATCCAGCATACCCTTGAGAGTCTTTTCCTTAGTCAGGTAAGACTTGCTGAGTAATTCCATACTCAGGGTTTATCCCTTTGTTGTTTTTAGGTGAGGAAGCGACAAATTTTTGTTGCTTTTGCTCCAGGGTGGTATCAAATGAAGAAAAACAAGACTGAAGTGTGGGAGGACTTGGTCCTCCACATAGGATCTTTTGCTTAAAACTTATCGGGAGGAGTTTGTGCCTCCCTTGGTTTGTATAATATTACTACTCAGCACTCGCCTTTTTAGTTCTGGTCTGTAATAAAACAACTTGATCTTACTTTCTAAATAAATGTAAGTTTATGTAAAAGCTTCCGCATTTCTTTATCTCCGATGTTCTGTAATGTCTGCAAGACGGGTGAAACGTTCCTGGTAAGGTAAGGAAAGATACCGAACTTGTCAAGTGACTTAGGAACATCTACAGGGTGTCTGATGTCTGTTAGACAAGGACAACTGTAGGTGGGACTAATTACTTGGAAGGTTCCGTCACAGCTGGTATCAGAGCGTAGCCCTTCTTTGCAGATATTATGAGGCATCTTCAAAAGGATTTTCAAAAGTCTTACCTAAAAACTCTTTTCTATTCTTACCTAAGTATTCTGAAGAGTCTATCTTAAAGACCAGATAGGAAGAGTGCAATGTATAGAAGGTTGAATCGACTAAGGTTGATTCTGTACTTACACATGCATCATGCTAAGAATTATACTAATAACATTTTCCCCCTTAGAGAAATGTTGTCGCGCACCAGAAAGACCGCACGCAAATCTACTAGACCTATTGGCATATTCTGCCATTAACTTGCCCCAAGACATGAAGAAAGTAGCAGTGGTAGCAATGATCCTATCGGGGATCTAGAAGCACAAGTTGAACTGCTTCAATCAGAACTCCGTCACAGGAATGATCTATGGGTCGCGGATGCAGCCATCCGCTACTTGCAAGATCAACTCGCGAAACGAGATCTAGCGCTCGATTTGACGGTTAACTCTCGTCCACTCGCCTGGGCTAAGGAAGCCAAAGCTCGAGCCCATGTGGAGGAGCTTAGCTTAGCCATGGATAACTTGCAGGTCTATTATAATACACTACATGAAGAAGTTCATGTGTTGTATTCACAACTACACCCGAACGTCCCTGCGAATCCTGTCGGGATGGAAGCCAGACCTTCTCATGTAGCGGGAGAAGCACTTGATGGTGAACTGGACCTTTTCAGGCCCCCTCCCTCTATGAAGTTGGTTGTCGAATGGTCTTCTACGCCCGACAGTAAAGCTACCAAAAGTAAAAAAAGTGGCTTACCAAGTGCCCGTGACATTGGCCGGACGGAACTTTCCTACTAATATGATCGTTCTGAAAGGCCAAGACATAGATGTCATCTTGGGCATAAACTGGTTAGTCCAGCAAAAAGCAGTTCTCAACACTGATATGAGAACCATCAGGTTGAGTTATGACCAATAGAGAGTGGATGACTTGGTTGCCTAAACCCAAGAATTAGGCTATATTCGTATTTAGTGAACCATGACCCGACCCAAAGTCGAATTTTCCGTTATCACTTCATGACCACACCCGTACAAATAAATGCCTAGATAATTTCCTTGTCAAACCTAAGGTGTACCTAGACTTCAAACAAGGATCTCAAGTCATGCCTCCTTTTAGAGCCATTCTCTTGATCAGCTGATGCAGGTTGAAGTCTCTAGTGTATTTGGCCTCTCCTTGCGGATCGTCGTGTTGCTCTATTAACCCAACCTAGAAAAGCCATGTCCGACCATTTTCTTGAATTTGATGCCTTTGGTTCCTTCATTGAAGGCATACCAACTTAATCCTTGACCTTGCGATCTCTGCAATGGGCATAGAAATATGCTTGGTGCTGAATTAACAGTCTCCCATCGTACTTCTTTTATCAAGCTTAGGTCATAGCCATACCTTGTTCACTTCCTTGGGCCATGATCTATTTGGCGCTCTACTTGTAACCATTTTTACAGGTGGAGTCTCTTTTGTACCTTGTTATCCTTGACCAATCTATTTGTGTTGTGTGAGATTCCTTATTGGTTATATCTGGTATTGGCGTTATGACTAAAATTGATGATGCCGCGCCAAAACCGAGGGCCTCTTGTGGGTATACACACAAGGTTGTGCTGCTCGGTATACGCTAGTATCACAGTTAGTAGTCATAATCCATTATAAGACTATATTGATATGTTATCTCTACACAAATTATTCTTACCACGTGAGATTCAGTATTGGTGCCAGTTTTGTAATGGTGTCATGGTTAAGAACTTATGGTACTGCAGCGAAATTGAGAGCCTCCTGTAAATGTGCACACAGGATTTTGCTGCTTGGCGCATGTCAGTACCAAGGTCTCTGGTCATGATCCATTGTGGAACTACACTAATGTGTGACCTTCCGTGGACTCCTTCCTTGAAACAATTTCTATGTTGTTTGTCAAGTTATCAAGCCACATCTATCATCTTTGCCGGATCAAAAGGATATACCACTTACATGTGTGGTCTTATTTCTTTTGATCTTGGTAGTGACTACTCACACAAGTTCCCTTTGCATCCTTTGTGTAAAGGTGAAGCCTTGGAGCTTTTTAGTGTTGGAAAACAACTGATTAGCTCTCAAAATAGAGATCTGTTTCCCCTGCTGCTGAAATGCAGGAGTTTGTTCATTCGCTCTCTTATTTAATCCATGTATTCCCTAACCAAGTGCAGGATTTCTTGTTAGCAAATGTAAACTCTCAACCCTTGGCTTACCGATGGTACTGAGAGGACTTGCTCAATGTCAAAAGTGGTTCAACAAGTTGGTTTTGACTAACTTGTAACTGCCCAATGAACGCATGTTGAGTTTAGAGATCGTTTTATCGAGTTGTCTAAACTCACTTTGGTTCAACCCACCCTAAAGAAAGTACTTACCAAAGTCAAATTAAGTTGACCAGTAACCCCTTAATTATCGCTCTAGTCGCGCCTCGACCGTCTCACGCATGCTTTTCCTGCATGTGTGATCATGCTGATCCATGACTAGTGCTGGATAAAATGGACTGGTTGCAAAGTCCGCATTTATAGATCCCTCCGCTGGTGATTTTTCTTGAATCTATCTCACCTTTCGTGAATTTGGATTCCTTGGCTAACACGAGTGGACCGTGATGTTATTCGACAATCACACCCGTCTAGTGTGCTATGAACTTACTGTAACCACTTGTTGGTAAACCTCTTCTTGTGTGTTTTACCCAAGATGGTGCATCTGATTCTATTTGGGTAAAGTTGCACAATTGCCACTCAACAGACTCAGATAGTACAGTGTCATCAGAAGAAGCAAGTTGCACACATGGAACCTTATGTGTTCTTCTGATGGGCAAAGATGCAAATTGAAATTGCACACTATGTGGCTAGATGTGACACTTGTAAACGTGTCAAGGCCATATACATGAAGACTGTTGGTCCATTACAGTCTCTACCAATACCAACATGGAAATGGGAAGATATTGTATGGACTTTATCGTGGGATTACCCAGGTGGAACCAGCATTCTGAAGATGAAGCTACTTGGGAAACTCAAGACTTCTTGAATAAGAATTTCCCAGGCTTTCTAGCCTCATGTAATTTGTAAAGTTTATATAGTTATTGCAATAAAGGAAGGAACCCCCACACCACCCCTGCCTTGTACCAGAAATAAGGAAATAAAAGTATTCCGCGTTTCCTTTTCCATTACTTACCCTAGGACTTTTAATCTCGGGACGAGATTCTTTTATGGGGGGAAGGATGTAACACCCCTGGTGTTACTATAACTAAAACTTGAGCATGGCATCATAAGCATTGGCATTGCATATGTTTGACACACCTAGAGTGCATTCACTAGGCAAAAATTTAAAACAAGTTGTATTGTTTTAATGTTTTGCAAATAGGACCCTGGATAGGAAGCTTTACCCTAAATAGGGATTAAAGGGGTAAAACTTAACCCAAATTGAGAAAACCTAAGTACTTTAGGGAAAGAGTCATAAAATGTCCCCAAAAACAAAGTTGAATCACATTTATACCCCTGGGATACCAAAAATCTCAATTAGAACCCTGGAAAACCCTAAATCCAAAACCCTAGGGACCTATGGGCAAAATTAGTCAACTTTTGGGCTAAAGTGCAAAAACCAGGTTAATAGGGTATCCTAAGTCATATGGTTCACAAGAAGGTGGATTTGCAATCCAAAACTTGAGATTTGGACTTAAGTGCAAAAGAACCATACTTGACCCTTTTTGGTTAAGTCTCCATTTCAGTGTGATTGACTCAACTTGAAGCCCATGTATCTTTCAAATTCTAGGGTTTTTGCCCTAGGTCACCACATAAATATTATAAAGCAAACTAAGGAGAACAACTTTGCTCAAGGTTGTAAGCTCACTTGTTGAGAAGAATCCAGAGATAATTAAGTCCAAAGTCGAGCTGTCAGGCTACCCCTGGACTGAATTTTCAGTAACAGTGTGATGGGGTGAACTTTGAGCCCGATTTTGAATAAGATTCAGTGACTATTTGATGGTAAGCATTGTGGCAAAGTTGAAGATGGATTATAGGTGTGTAACCTTGCTGCAGAAAGTTAGTTGAGTTGCCATTTGAAATTAAGAGAAAATCTGGCTTCAAAGAGCTCTGTCAGGTCGACTGACTGAGGGAGCACCATGGTACAGTGCTCAGATTGGGATAAGGCTGCCAGCACCGGATGTTCACCGCCGGCGACCTCTCTGCGCCAAAATTCGTGCCGCCGCCGTCCGGGTTCGTGGGCGGTAGGGATTGGATAACGCCGGGGAGAGGGTGATTCATACGTGGCGCCATCTCCTGAGCTCGGCCGGAGTGATTCACCGGCGGCCACCGCACCAGTCATTTCCGCCACAGTGTCACTCGCACCTCAATTCTACCTCACTGTACTTATCTTCTACGTGGTATACATGCGCTAGCAAGGTTATCTGCGGCCACTGATCGCTTGTCGGTCCGCCGTGGCTTTAAATAGCGGCATGAACCACGGCGAGGCACTCACTGCCTCAACCGCAAGCTTGAGAAGAACCCAAGATTCGCACTGCCTTCTCCACCTCCTCCCAAATCGATTGCGCACGGTGAAAGCACAGCCTCTTAGGCCCTATAGCCCCGATCTCATCTCCCAATTTCGCCCAGAGCCGCCGCGACCCCACTTCCCCCTTTCCTGTCTCCGGCAAGCACGAAACACCGCGCTCCGTGGCCGGACCACCCTGGTAAGCCCCTGCCCATATTAAATGTTGTTTCGACAGCTCTGTGCACTTGTGAAACTCACCGTGGCGTCTGATTACTCAATCCGGCTCTGGTTATGCGGGAACGCGTGCCCATGGTCGCGGTTTCCGCCGTGCACATGGACAGACCATTCTCATGGCGTTCCTGTCAAATTGATGTGTGTTCCGAGGCCATCTTAGATCGGTGAAGCCTCCTGTTAGTTATTCCGAGCAGTCATCGCCGGCCATGGCCGGTACGGACCACGTTTGGGATGCTCTGCGAGCGCGCCGCCGTCGGGGAGTTCCTTGGAGAAGAAATAGAGTTGTGAGGATGTTTTTGCAAACGGTCAGCGACGTAAGGTAATAGTGATTGACGCCCGTTCTGATTAGCCGAAACCCTAAGGGTCTCTGCGCAAAATGGCCTGAGCGCGCGGGCGCGGGCGCTCCCCTGTTTCCTGTGTGGTTGGGCTGGTTCGGGCCTGAATCAACCCAATACTGTTGAGTATTTTCCTTTTCTTTTTCAACAGAACTTTAGAAATATATAGAAAACTGTAGAAAAATGGTAAAATTGTGAAACTAATTTTCCTAGACTCCTTATTTTCCCTAGAATTTAATAAAAATAGTTTTGTGATTTTTAGAGCAAATAAGGAATTTTAGGGCATTTAAAATTGCTTAAAGAAATGATTCTGGATTTTTAGAAAATAGATGATAAGTCCAAAAATGCCCAAACTTTTTATATGAACTTAAAACAATATTTATAAGCCATGAGTAGAATTTGAATTGATTTAGACCATGTTTGATAACTAGAACCCAAACCCCCCTGCCCTTTGAACTCCTTTACCGACTCCGGAAACCCTAGGTTCTCAGAGTTCCGTGAAGGAAAGTTGTATTCAAGACTTAGTTAATAAATCTTTATTATCTTTGCACTCTCATGAGCATTACATGGCATTCATTCTTATATATATACCTATATGGTTATATTTAGAAAACGAAGAAGAGAGTGAGGTGACTCAAGAGAAGACACCACCACCTTTGGAATCTCAGGCAGGGACTTGGCTCTACTTTGACATCTGCGGGTCCGAGCCTGACTCACCTACTAACGAAGGCAAGCCCCGGTGCATGCAACCCCTTTCCTTGTGTTTTTAAATACTTTTCGCACACTTTAAGTCTAGTGAAATGTGCATTAGGTTCATAGGAGTTGCTTGGAACCCTTTGATGCATTGCTTTCCTTGATATCCATACCTTTATAGATACTTCTGTGAAGTATCAAAATATGATTTACAAAAATGCTTAGCCTTGCTTAGATCTTGTGGATAGAGGTTGTCCTTAGTCTAACCCGGGAAAGGATGGCTTCTACCTGCAAGAATATTTTCATTTGGAGCAATAGTGGGATCTTACTGCAAAGTTCCCTATGATGCTCTTTCATCCTAAGGAACAGAAACAATCCTAAGGATGGAAATATTTAAATTGAGACTTGGGTTAGGAATAGGTGATGTTCTACCCAGGTTGATTAAGGATTAATGCGTATGTAGGCGTGCTGACCGAGGACCCTTTAACTGGTCACATGCCTCGTCATGGGTAAGCCTTGCCTCGGGCAGACTAAGACTAGAATAAGATAACACGAAATGGGCGTGGAGAGGTGGCGAGAGTAGCGTGTACCCTCCGTGGCAAGAGGCTGGACGGTGGTGTATCTGTGCTCTCGGTTTGCGTGAACCTGATCTGGTCTTAAGAACCCCGGTGGCGGGTTGACATATGCAAGGGTTAAGTGCTACATATGTCGTGTGATTGGAGATCCTCAGCTGAGTATAATCGATTCGGATCGCCGTACCTTCGCGGTTATGAAGACTTGGTCACTTCCCTGCAACCTAAAGTCAGGATGTGAACACTATGGATAAAAATGATGTTGTATTGATGAGATGTTGAAATTAGACTAGATGCAAATAGAGTCTATTAATACTTAATATGGCGTTAAAAGATTGAAAGTAAGGACTCACTTTAGTAAGCTACTTCTGCAAAAGTATAAGTTGATTTTTGCTAAAGCCTCTCCTTGACTCCTATTTATCCAGCATACCCTTGAGAGTCTTTTCCTTAGTCGGGTAAGACTTGCTGAGTAATTCCATACTCAGGGTTTATCCCTTTGTTGTTTTTAGGTGAGGAAGCGACAAATTTTTGTTGCTTTTGCTCCAGGGTGGTATCAAATGAAGAAAAACAAGACTGAAGTGCGGGAGGACTTGGTCCTCCACATAGGATCTTTTGCTTAAAACTTATCGGGAGGAGTTTGTGCCTCCCTTGGTTTGTATAATATTACTACTCAGCACTCGCCTTTTTAGTTCTGGTCTGTAATAAAACAACTTGATCTTACTTTCTAAATAAATGTAAGTTTATGTAAAAGCTTCCGCATTTCTTTATCTCCGATGTTCTGTAATGTCTGCAAGACGGGTGAAACGTTCCTGGTAAGGTAAGGAAAGATACCGAACTTGTCAAGTGACTTAGGAACATCTACAGGGTGTCTGATGTCTGTTAGACAAGGACAACTGTAGGTGGGCCTAATTACTTGGGAGGTTCCGTCACACACCTAGAGCACACACTGCATGCATTAGGCTTCTCTTGGTCAAGTGAAAGTCTACGACTTGTTACTCTTGGTGATCGGTAACACTTAGACGGCTTGATGGCGTTGGGAGCACGGTGATCACCGTGGAGGACTTGTTGGTGACCTAGCTCGAGATTGTAAGCGGTCATGAGGGATCCACCGCACCGGAGTGGCAAAGGATCATCACATAGTGAGTGCTTGGTTCTTGCGAGGACCAAGGGGGAGCGATACCCTTGCGCGGGTGCTCTAATGAGGACTAGGAAAGAGTGCCGACTCTTCGATACCTCGGAAAAAATTGGAGGAGTCTTCTAAATCTTGCTTTACATTCCGCATTTAATTCAAGCATTTTACCTTGTTTATTTGTTTAGCAAGTAGTTGAAGCAATGTCTTAGTATTGTTGTATTTCTAGTAGTATTCTCTTATTGCTAGTTGTTGGGTGAAGTTGGGCTCTTGCTTAGGGTTTAATTGTTGTTGATTTTTTAGAAAAGCTCAATTCACCCCCTCTTGGACATTGTGATCCTTTCAAGACTGTTTGGATTAGATCTCGCTTGCCATTGGGCAAATTGCGCCTCAGCCGTCGATCGGTAGATGGGTGGCCACGAGGTGATCCCGATGTTTTAAATTTGAGTCGTGCATTACGGATCGTGTGGATGGCGCTGCATACCGCTTCATTACCCTATCGATCTTATCTGGCGCGTCCGTTCTAAATCGGACGGATGGGATCGCCAGATAACCCTTTGTTGTGTAGAGTTATAAAAGAGACCCTAGAAGATTATAGAATCAACCCACCGTCCGTTACAGTGTTAATAACATCACAGTTAGGTCCTCAAATTTATAGATTAGACCTTGGAATTCAAAGAAATAGTGTCCCCAGTCCATAAGTGCTTGTAAACTAATGAAATTAATTCGAAAATTGATTTTTATTACCAAGGTAATTCTAAAAACTTAGAAAATGCATAACTAACTCATTTTAAATCCTTTTTAATCCATTCCAATTGCATTAGTTTCATAATAATATTATTCATCATCTAGTAACCCTATATTACCATAAAACTCGTGGTTAAAATCTTGTACCTCATTTATTTTATAATATACACTTAAATCTTCAGAAAATCATAACTCTATAACCGTAACTCTGAATTTAGTGATTCTCGAACTCACGATCTCGTAGCATCGCATAGAATATTGTTATGTAGGTTATGCTTATGTTTGGTATGATGTTAATTTTCTCTATACCATGTTTATTTGTATTGCTACGACTAGCAGCGAGGTTACGAGAAACTTGAAGACCAAGTTGGAGAAACTTGAAGACCAAGTTGGCACCTAGGAATCTTGAGTTTCAGAAAGTTGTGCCCTTGATCACTTTTCTTTACATAATAATATTCCTATTAATCACTGTGACATGCTCAGGTTAATTTGATGGGGCCTAATAGGTTTCCCTAGCATTGTTTATCCTACACCTTGCAAACAGATGAATTATTGGGTAGACATACTATTGCTCTACCTGGTTTTGGGAAACTAAGACTGTCTCCAATAATAGTCTGTAAACTGTTCTGTCCGGTATATTTAGTGGAGCATGTCCTCCTTTATGCCTCCAGCAGAAAACGCTAAAGCATCCGCAACAATACAAAGTGCGTTCTTCGTTCGCTAAACGTGGCGTGCTCGCTTTCGCCCTGTATCAGTTGTTCATTCTTGTGCTCCCTCCATATGTCGTCTCCCGCGTCGGCTTGGAACCCCTTCCTTGCGTCCGCCGTGCACCACAACCTCACTCTCATGCAACGGAGATAGAAGAAGACACGACTGCCGATGATCAAGCATGGATTCAGGAGTCGGAGATATGGCTGCCGGCGTTGTTGTCTGCAGCGTCTTCCAGCACGGTATCGCTGACCTCCAGTACGCGGAGGAGCCACATGAGCCGTTCAGGGCAGGGCGACGCTGGACGCGGGAGCTGATCCGGACGGGGCGGCGGCAACCATGTGCGGGAGCGCGGAGGCGGCGGCAACGACCTTGTGCGGGCAGCATGGAGCTGCGTGTGTTTTAGGAAGACGCACACGTGGTGTTTGACAAATTTCTTAACCGGCGCACTGCGCACAGAATATTGCTCCTATTTCCATTTTTTACTACTTGCTAATTCCTAGCTAGTAGTTGACGGTGATGTCTAATTAGTAGTTATTGCTTAGTAAAATTATTAATTCCTTCGTTTTAATGTCGTCTAGTCCAAGTGAAATATAAGAAAAACACCAAATAATATATGATAGTTTATATATTATGTTAACACTATAAATAAAAAACGACATAGTTGAAGTGTAAATATATGAATACATATTTAATATTATGGATATTATTTTGTAATTGCGTACCAATGATTTCAAAAAATATCATATTTTAAAAATATGATATACTTTTTTCTGTGTTACATAAATGACTTATAATCCAAATAATATGATTCTTAAAAATGGAATATATAAAGCTGTTAATACTGTAGCTATAGAGGACCGATTTTATGGGATATTGTTGGAGACCGAGAAAATATAGAGAACACAATATTTTAGAGTGTGTTGTAAAGGACATAAAATATTCCTTTAGAGAACATTGTTGGAGACAGCCTAATGTTTTATTATGATCATGTTCCAATTACGTTGTTGTTTAATTATTATTCGTGGTAAGATCATATTGTTAATTAGAACATGGAGAACCACCCGAGAAAACAGTGCTACCAGAAGGGTGGAATGAGGCGTCCTTGGCCAAGTAATTAGGAAAGCTAGGGAGAGATTACCTTACTCGGTTAGGGGCAAGCGGGGAGGCGTCGCTGTAGAGTATAGGGAGGTCCTTGGGTCGAACTGTCTTGTCGGCGTTTCGAGACCGGGGGGTCCCTAAGCCGACGAGTGAAATGTCGCCGCGTGCCCCAGCCCAGATGGGTCGGCGCGAGGCCGAGCGCGAAGGGGGAAGTGAGGTGGCCGGAGATGGGCGTGAGAGAGGTGGGAATCCCGCGGCCTTCGTGTTCGTCCCGCGCCCAGGTCGGGTGCGCTTGCAGTAGGGGGTTACAAGCGTCCACACGGGAGAGGGAGCGAGCGGCCTCACGCGAGCGTCTGTCTCGTCCTCGTCCCCGCGCGGCCAACCCTCTCTAAGAGGGCCCTGGTCCTTCCTTTTATAGGCGTAAGGAGAGGATCCAGGTGTACAATGGGGGTGTAGCGGAGTGCTACGTGTCTAGCGGAGGAGAGCTAGCGCCCTAAGTACATGCCGTTGTGGCAGCCGAAGAGATTTTGGCACCCAGCTGGTGTGATGTCGTGGTCGTCGGAGGAGCGCTGGAGCCTGGCGGAGGGACAACTGTCGGAGCTGTTGAGTCCTTGCTGACGTCCTCTTGCTTCCGTAAGGGGGCTAAGAGCCGCCGTCGTCACAGAGTATGTGGGGCGCCATCATTGCCTATCTGGCGGAGCGAGCCAGATGGGACGCCGGTCTTGTTCCCCGTGGCCCGAGTCAGCTTGGGGTAGGGTGATGATGGCGCCTCCTGTTGATGTGGCAGGTCTGCGCCCTAGGTTGGGCGATGTGGAAGCTCCTCCGAAGCCGAGGACGAATCCGTCTTTTGTGGCCGAGGTCGAGTCCGAGCCCCTGGGTCGGGCGAGGCGGAGACCGTTGGCTGGGGCCAGGGCGGAGTCCGAGCCCTGGGGTCGGGCGAAGCGGAGTTCGTCGTCTTCTGGGGCTTGAGCCCAAGTCCGAGCCCTGGGTCGGGCGAAGCGGAGTTCGTCGTCTTCTGGGGTTGAGCCCAAGTCCGAGCCCTGGGTCGGGCGGAGCGGAGTTCGCCGTCTTCTGGGACTTAGCCCGAGTCCGAGCCCTGGGTCGGGCGGAGCGGAGTTCGTCGTCTTCCGGGACTTAGCCCGAGTCCGAGCCCTGGGTCGGGCGGAGCAAAGTTCGTCGTCTTCTGGGGCTGAGCCCAAGTCCGAGCCCTGGGTCGGGCGGAGCGGAGTTCGTCGTCTTCTGGGGCTGAGCCCAAGTCCGAGCCCTGGGTCGGGCAGAGCGGAGTTCGCCGTCTTCTGGGACTTAGCCCGAGTCCGAGCCCTGGGTCGGGCGAAGCGGAGCTTCCTATGGTGCCTGTGGCCGGGCCTGACTGCCTGTCAGCCTCACTCTGTCAAGTGGCACCGCAGTCGGAGCGGCGCAGGCGGCGCTGTCTTTCTGTCAGGCCGGTCAGTGGAGCGGCGAAGTGACGGCGGTCACTTCGGCTCTGTCGGCTGAAGGGCGCGCGTCAGGGTAAAGGCGTCAGGCCGCCTTTGCATTGAATGCTCCTGTGATTTGGTCGGTCGGCGCGACGATTTGGTCAGGGTTTCTTCTTGGTGAAGGCAGGGCCTCGGGCGAGCCGGGAATACGTTAGCCGCTGGAGGGGGGCCTCGGGCGAGGCGGAGATCCTCCGGGGTCGGCTGCCCTTATCCGAGGCTAGGCTCGGGCGAGGCGTGATCGTGTCCCTCGAATGGACCGATCCCTGACTTAATCGCACCCATCAGGGCTTTGCAGCTTTATGCTGATGGGGGTTACCAGCTGAGAATTAGGAGCCTTGAGGGTACCCCTAATTATGGTCCCCGACAGTAGCCCCCGAGCCTCGAAGGGAGTGTTAGCACTCGCTTGGAGGCTTTCGTTGCACTTTTTTGCAAGGGGACCAGCCTTTCTCGGTTGCGTTTTGTTCCGGTGGGTGCGCGCGAGCGCACCCGCCTGGTGTAGCCCCCGAGGCCTCGGAGGAGTGGTTTGACTGCTCCGAGGTCTTAATGCCTCGCGTAATGCTTCGGCTGGTCTGGTCGTTCCCTCATGCGAGCTGGTCGTAGCCCGGGTGTACGGTCGGGTCCCAAGTTCTCGGGCTGGTACGTTGACGCTGTCAACGGTTCGGCCGGAGCCAGGTTCGCGAGAGCAGCCCCCGAGCCTCTGCACAGGGCGAGAGGGCGATCAGGGACAGACTCGACTTTTTTACATACGCCCCTGCGTCGCCTTTCCGCAAGGAGGAGGGGGGAAAGCGCCATGTTGCCCTCGGTGGGCGCCGAACATGGTGTCTCCGGTGAGCTGCAGGCGGGTAATCCGAGTGGACGTCCATGCCCCATTCGTTAGGGGTCGGCTAGAGGCCCAGAGGCGCGCCCAAGTGTTCCTGCGGGTGATCTGCCGGACCCGGTCCCCTGGCAACGGGGTCCGAGGGCTCGATGCCTCCCTCTGATGGGATTCCGTTACAAGATCGTTCTCGCTGGTCTCGGAAATGTCCTAGGGTACCTCAGGAGCGCAGCCCGAGCCTTGGTTATGTATCGAACGTACCCATGGTCATCCCTCGCTCTGTGTCTGAGGCGGCTGTGAACCCTTCGAGGGACAGCCTTCGAACCCCTGATCAGTAGTGGGCGCGGAGCCCGAGTAGCCTGAGGCGGCCGTTGAACCCTTCCAAGGGGCCGGCCTTCGAACCTCTGACCAGTAGTGGGTGTGGAGCCCACGCGCTCTGAGGTGGCTGTTGAACCCTTCCGAGGGGCCAGCCTTCGAACCTCTGATCAGTAGGGAGGCTCGGAGCCTGGTTCCTTCATGGGGAAGGATCCTTTTTGGGGTATCCCCCTTTCCCGGTCCCTGTTGCAAGAGAGAGAAAGAGGAAAAAGGAAAAGGATACGAAATCGAACGACGCGGCGTACCTTTTTTGGCGCGGTCATTATGGCGAAGGCGAAGCGTCGCTCGCTTCTCCTGCCAGAGGTGCCACCTGTCCCGCCGCGGAGTTAATGTGACGCGGCGTGCGGTTCGCGGGGCGGCCGTTGCGCGTGCGCGAGCCGTTCGAGGAACGGCTGTTTCGCTTCGTGTTTTTGAATCCCGCGGCCGGTCCGGGCGGAACGTTGAACGGGTCTCGCTTTGGTCTTTATATACTCGAGGGAGGGTCTGGCGATGGTTCTTTGCTCTGCTTCCTGCCTCCCTCTTAGGTTTTCGTAACCCGAGAGATTTAGCCAGAGAAAAGGAAACCGCCCACCCTGTCCTTCGCGCCGCCACCCCTTCTGCTAGGTGATGGCCGACCGGGTGACCATCATCTCGCCGCGCGACCCATGGCCTTTCTCCACAGTGACGATGGGTGATCTGGAGGATCTTGTTGCTGAGGGTTTACTTCGCCCTCTCTCTGATGAGAGGCGGCCGGAATGGATTCCCCCCGTGAGCGGAGCCGCTCCGTCCCCACCGCCGGGGTACATCGTGAGCTTCGTCTCCTTCCACGAGCGGGGATTTGGTGTGCCGGCGAGCCACTTTATGCGGGCGATCCTACACCATTACGGGGTGAAGTTGCACAACCTTAGCCCCAACTCCATCTCGCAGGCCGCCATCTTCGTAGCGGTGTGCGAGGGGTACTTGGGGATCGCCCCCCCACTGGGACTTGTGGACCCATCTTTTTTTTGCGGAGCTTTTTGCTTCGCCGACGGGGGAGAGAAAGGTCCGCGGGGCAGTGCGGGCCGGCGGCTGCATCCTCCAGCTGAGGCAGTCATGGGCGTCGCTGTATATTCCCGCCATCCTCGCGTCCTCGAACAAGGGGTGGCAGCGCCGGTGGTTCTACCTATGGAATGACGGCGAGTTGCTCCCGCCGTTCTCCCAGCGAGTAGTCACCGTCGCCGCCGATGCTTGGCGCCACGGGACCCCGCACGAAAGACAGAAGAACCTCGAACCCCTTCTCAAGGCCTTGGAGGCGTTGCGGAAAGGGGGACTCACCGCCGCGGGAGTGATTGCCGCCATCCACCGCCGGAGGGTGCTTCCCATGGCGGAGCGACGGTTGCCGCTTTAAGAGATGACACCGGAGGCTGACTTGGAGGGCTCGCGGATGTCCTCGGATCCTCTTCCCTTCGACGTCCTCCACGGGCGGGTGGCCGTCGCGTTGGGGAAACCGGACCCCAGCGCCTTCTCCCAGCCTTTGATGCGCCCTGACCAAGGGTGCGTGACTCTGGTGAGTGTCCACTCCTTCCTTCCTCTTGCATCGGGTTGCCCCTGGTTTTTATGGTCGGGATTTCCATCCATCTTCAGGAGGTAGGGTGGCACAAGCCTTCCCTGCCACGGGTCCCACAGGATGCGGTGGACCGAGCAGCGTGGCGGGTGGCCGCGGAGGAGAAGAAGAAAAAGAAGGACGCGGAGAAGGCCTGGGCCCGCGAGCGGATGCGGGCTCGAGACGCCTTGGAAAAGCTCCGTCGTCGGCAGGAGAGGGAGGGGCTCCCGAGGGAGCCGTCGCCGGAAACGCCTGATGACGACGACGATGATGAAGATGATGACGAGGAAGACGACATGGCTGCTCGCCTTGGCCTCAGCCCTGGCTTGAGGTTAGGCCAGGAGCTGTCAAGCCTGCCCCCGAGCGGGCTGATGCCGTCAGTCCCCGGAGTCGGGACGCCGGGGTCTCGGCCCGAAGAGCGGGGGCAGTCTGAGAGGGTACCTGACCCCTTGGCTGGGGGAGTTGAGGCGACCCCGGGGAGCCAGGCCGAGGCATCTGTTCCCCGAGAGCCGTCGCCCACGCCGGCAGCGCAGGAGAGCGATCCTCAGGTCGCCGTGGCAGTGCCTGGGCAGTCCGCCCCCCGGGCGTCCAAAGCGCCCAAAGCAAGGGCGGTGCCGAAGCTGCCGGCGAAGCGGACCTCGGCGAAGCCTTCGGGGTCGAGATCCGAGAGACCTCCCCTCAGGCACGGTTGATCATGGCCCGGAGCGAGTAAGTATCTTGGAAAGTCTTCGTCCTGGCTTTTCATTTGTATGTCCCGACCGTGATTTTTCTTTCCCCCTCAGCAAGCAAAGCCATGGCCTGACCGATCTGGCTCCCCGAAAGGCCCTTAAGACGGCGTCGGCTTGCGCAGCCGGCGCCGCTCTGGGCCTTGCCGTTCAGCTGACCTTCTCGCAAGGCGCTCCACAGCAGGGGGCTCATGCAGCACCAGTCGCCGTGGAGCGAGTTCCCGAGGCCGGCTCTTCTGCCGAGGCGGCTGACGCGGACGTGGCCCCGGCCCCACCGGACGTGCCAGCAGTGCCGGCACCTATTGCTACTGAAGCCGCCACCGTCCCAGTCGGGGAGCGACCGGTCGCTGCCGACGCTGAGATGGTCGAGGCGTCGGCGCTTGGTGCCTTGGAGGAGGGGGGCGTGGAGACGCGATCCGTCCCGCCGGGCAGCAGCCTTGTCGCTGTGCGGCGGGGCTCCGAGGGTCGGCGCCAGTTGCTCCGGTTCCGGACCCGTGAGGCCTCGGATCCCGTCTTCGTTCTCGACGATGAACGGGAGGAACAGTCCTGGGACGAGCTCCGCGAGTGTGCCGAAGCAACGGTGGGGTCGCTCCGATCGTCGCTGGAGGTTTTCTGCAGGGATGTCCCCAAAATCCTCCAGGTAACGGTTTCAGGCATACCTTTTCTCCTTTGTGACCAAGGCGTCTTTTCGTGACGTCCCGCTTCCTTCCCTCAGGATCTGACGGATCTGAGCGCCGCCAAGTCGTCGTTCATCCGCCGCGAGGTCGACGTCTGGGGCTCGCTGTGATCCCTGAGGACCTCGCTCGCCGGGGCTACTGCGCGCCTCTCTCAACAGGGCGCCGAGGCGGCGGACCTTCGGTTGCTCTGCACCGATCTGAGAGCCGAGGCGGCAGCGGCACACGCGGAGGCGGCCGCGGCGCGCGCAGAAGTGCAACGACAGCAGTCAGAGTTCGACCGGATCGTCAATGAGCGGGACCAATCTCGGGGCCGGGCTACCGAGGCCGAAAGCTGGGCTGGAGCCCTTGCAGCCGACCTAGCCGTAGCCTAGGTCGCAGCCTCGGAGCAGCGTGCCCGAGCCGGAGGTACGCCTTGGCCATCTTTGGTTTTCGTTTCTGCTTGTTTCCTCCGCTTGTGTTTGAGATCTTTCTTCTGGCTGTTCGCAGAGCTCGAGTCCGCCCTTGATGAGTCCGCCGAGGCGCTTGCCGGGGCGGCCGAGCAGAGGGAGGCCGACCATGCGGCCATGTCTGAGGCCGTCTCGGACTTCTGCCGGGTCCTTGGCTCCGGCGACGTCCCCTCAGGAAGCTCCCCTCAAAGTCACCTGTAGGTCTTGGGCGATCATGTGCACAGTAGACTCCGCGAGGCGCTACACCATGGTGTCAGGCGGGCCTTCGCCGTGCTCGCTTCCCACTACGTTGTGGACCTGGAGCGGGTCAGCGAGGGGTATTGCCTTCCTGACGAAGATGAAGCCGCCCTGCAGAAGTCTAGAGGCTCGATGCGGCCGCCGCGGGTCTGAGCGCAGTGCTGGCGACCACCTTCGAGGCAGAGATCCTCCCGCCTGCGCCGTCGTCCGAAGCCGGGATGGACTTTGCCGAGGGCGGGGACAAAGCCGAAGGCGCGGCTCCTTCCCGGGGCGACGCCTAACTCTGTCAGAGCAGTTTCTGTTGGATGCACGTGTGTCTTTCTGCGGCCGCTGAGGCCTGAACACTTTATTACCGTTGCATGAAGTCGTGCTCCTTTCCCTTTCATTTTGCGTGTCCGGCCCCACCTGTCAGTAGCAGGGTGGCTCCCCCAAGTAGGGGTCACTTTTCGTGGCGGGTGACGAATGAGGTGTCCGTAACCCGGAGGCGTAGGAGTCCCTCGGCTCAGTCGGCCTTGCCACTTACATGCACCCGCGTTCGCTCCTTGGGGTCCTGCTTCCGACATAGCCGGGGGAATGCAAAAGCCTTTTCGATTGAAAATTTTGACGCAGAGGGGTTCCCCCCTTTTTAGCCCCCGAGGGAGGGTCGGGTTCTGCCGAGGCAAGGCTGACCCTTCCTTGACGACTAAAACTTGCGTGGGGGCAAGGTAAGCGAACAACTTGAAAGCATCTTAAGGGTAGAAGCAACGTAGCTGTTAGACGTTCAGAGTGTTGGTGCAGACCTCGCCTTGACTGTCGGCCAGTTCGTTTGTTCCGGGCTTCAGAACTTTGGCGATGACAAGCGGCCCTTCCCAGGGGTGCGCGTAGCCCCCGGGTGTCTCCAACAAGGGCTCGGGGTGCTGCGCGATGGCCGCGATCTTCTCCGGGTTGGCTTCGATGCCCCGCTTGGAGACGATGAACCCCAAGAGCATGCCTCGGGGCACCCCGAAGACACACTTTTCGGGATTGAGCTTGACGCCTTTCGCCTCTTTGATGAACCCTGCCGCCATTAGCTTGTGGATCTCCTCGCCTATGGCTCTGCGCTTTTCTTCGTCGAATCGGCGCAGAGGCTGCTTGACGGGTCGGGCTCCGGCTCGGATGTCCAGCGAGTGCTCGGCGACGTCCCTCGGTATGCCGGGCATGTTCGAGGGACTCCACGCGAAGACGTCGGCGTTCACACGGAGAAAGTCGACGAGCACTGCTTCCTATTTGGGACCGAGCTCGGAGCCGATCCGGATCTGCTTGGAGGCGTTGCCGCTGAGGTCGAGGGGGACGGACTTAACCGTCTCCGCGGGCTCGAAGTTGCCGGCATGACGCTTTACGTCTGGCACCTCCTTAGAGAGGCTCTCCAGGTCGGCGATGAGGGCCTCGGACTCGGCGAGGGCCCCGGCGTACTCCACGCACTCCACGTCACATTCGAACGAGTGTTTGTACGTGGGGCCGACGGTGATGACCCTGTTGGGGCCCGGCATCTTGAGCTTTAGGTAGGTGTAGTTGGGGACGGCCATGAACTTCGCGTAGCATGGCCTTCCCAGTACCGCGTGGTAGGTTCCTCGGAACCCGACCACCTCGAACGTCAGGGTCTCCCTTCGGAAGTTGGAGGGTGTTCCGAAGCAGACGGGAAGGTCGAGTTGTCCGAGGGGCTGGACGCGCTTCCCGGGGACGATCCCTTGGAAAGGCGCAGCGCCTGCCCAGACCGAGGACAGATCGACACGCAGGAGCCCGAGGGTCTCGGCGTAGATGATGTTGAGGCTGCTGCCTCCGTCCATGAGGACCTTGGTGAGCCTGACGTCGCCGATGATGGGGTCGACGACGAGCGGGTATTTCCCCGGGCTCGGCACATGGTCGGGGTGGTCGGCTTGATCGAAGGTGATGGGCTTGTCGGACCAGTCTAGGTAGACTGGCGCCGCCACCTTCACCGAATAGACCTCCCGGCGCTCTTTCTTGCGGTGCCGAGCCGAGGCGTTTGCCGCTTGCCCACCGTAGATCATGAAGCAGTCGCGGACCTCGGGGAACTCTCCTGCCTGGTGATCTTCCTTCTTGTCGTCGTCGCGGGCCCTGCCACCCTCCTCGGGTGGCCCGGCCTTGTTGAAGTGGCGCCGAAGCATGACGCACTCCTCAAGGGTGTGCTTGACGGGCCCCTGGTGATAGGGGCTCGGCTCCTTGAGCATCTTGTCGAAGAGGTTGGCACCTCCGGGGGGTTTCCGAGGGTTCTTGTACTCGGCGGCGGCGACAAGGTCCGCGTTGGCGGCGGCGCGCTTCGCTTGCGACTTCTTCTTGCCCTTCTTCTTGGCGTCGTGCTGAGTTGACGCCTCGGGGGCATCTTCCGATGGGCGGCCCTGGGGCTGCTTGTCCTTCCGGAAGATAGCCTCGACCGCCTCCTGGCCGAAGGCGAACTTGGTGGCGATGTCCATCAGCTCGCTCGCCCTGGTGGGGGTCTTGCGACCCAGCTTGCTCACCAGGTCGCGGCAGGTGGTGCCAGCGAGGAACGCGCCGATGACATCCGAGTCGGTGATGTTGGGCAGCTCGGTGTGCTGCTTCGAGAATCGCCGGATGTAATCCCGGAGAGGCTCTCCCGGCTGCTGTCGGCAGCTTCGGAGGTTCCAGGAATTCCCGGGGTGCACGTACGTGCCCTGGAAATTGCCGGCGAAAGCTTGGACTAGGTCGTCCCAGTTGGAGATCTGCCCCGGAGGCAGGTGCTCCAACCAGGCGCGGGCGGTGTCGGAGAGAAACAGGAGGAGGTTGCGGATGATGAGGTTGTCATCGTCCGTTCCACCCAGTTGGCAGGCCAGACGGTAGTCCGCGAGCCACAGTTCCGGTCTCGTCTCCCCTGAGTGCTTTGTGATAGTAGTCAGGGGTCGGAACCGGGTTGGGAACGGCGCCCGTCGTATGGCCCGGCTGAAGGCCTGCGGACCGGGTGGTTCGGGCGAGGGACTCCGATCCTCCCCACTGTCGTAGCGTCCCCCACGCCTGGGGTGGTAGCCTCTGCGCACCCTCTCGTCGAGGTGGGCCCGACGGTCGCAGTGATGGTGCTCGTTGCCGAGGCGACCCGGGGCCGCAGGCGCTGTGTCGCGCGTGCGCCCGGTGTAGACCGAGGCTTTCCACATGAATCGGGAAGTCGCGGCATGAGGTTCCGAGGGGTACCCCTGCCTTCGGGAGGCGGAGCTCTCGGCCCATCGGACCGCGGCGCCTTCCAGGAGATTCTTGAGCTCTCCCTGGATTCGCCGCCCCTCGGTGGTTGATGGCTCCGGCATCGCGTGGAGGAGCATTGCTGCTGCAGCTAGGTTCTGGCCAACCCCGCTGGATGCGGGTGGCGGCCTGACCCTGACATCGTCGGTGATGCGGTGCTGGAAGCCCTGGGGTAGATGACGTATTTCTCCGGCCGGAGGCCGGCCCGCCCATTCCTGCCCGACGTCCCGGCGGATCGGCTCAAGCGCTCCTGCTCCCTCGTCGAGCCTGGCCTGCACCCCGCGGATTTGCTCGAGCTGTGGGTCATGGCCACCCGCCTGAACGGGGACCACAGCTAGCTCCCGTGGGATGTCAACGCGAGGCACCGGCCTAGAGAGGTCACCGTCCTCCGGCATGCCGAGATGGTTGCCTTCGGAGGGACCCCCTAGATCGACGTGGAAACATTCGCGGCTTGGTCCGCAGTCCTCGTCGTCGAGGCTACGACTACCGTCGGAACAGTCGGAAAGGCAGTAGTCGCATGCGGTCATGAAGTCCCGCATGGCACTGGGGTTGCCAAGTCCGGAGAAATCCCAACAGGAGCTGGGCTCGTCGTCTTCCTCGGACCCAGAGGGCCCGTAGGTCGAGACGTCCGTCAGCCGGTCCCAAGGTGACCGCATACGAAACCCCAGAGGGTTCGGACTCGCCTCAACGAGAGCGTCCGCCAAAGCGAAGCCGCTAGGCGGGTCGAGGCTGAATCCGAAAGGCGCGAGATGGGAATCGGTCGGTACCTCTTGGTCGATGGGCGGTGATGAAGTCACGTCGGGGACTGACTGCACCGTCGTCTCAGGTACGAGGGTGATGTCCAGCAAGCCTTTCGCGAGCGTGCCGGCGTCGTCCGTTTGCTCGGAGTTGGCGTGTCGCGGGGAGACGGCGCTCGCCTTCGTCTCAAACGCGAGGTCGATGCCCGATGCGCCCCCCGTTGGGGCATTGGGGCCGTCGACTCGCTCGACAGCCGACGAGGCGCTGCCTCCCGCTCGGCCTTGATTGCCTTGCCTCCTCCTCCGTTGGCGGGGGAGAGGACGGGGCAAGCTCGAATGTTGTTCTTCCACCACGCGGGGAGGACGTCGTTGATTCCGCCGCCGGCGGGCGGGCTGTCGGCCGCCATTGTCGCTGTCGTCCGGCGGTGGAAGGAGTATCATGTCGTAGCCGCCGTCGAGGGACATGAACTCAAGGCTCCCGAAACGGAGCACCGTCCTAGGTCGGAGAGGTGCTGGAGACTGCCCATCTGGAGCTTGACGGGAAGTTGTTCGTCAACACGCAGCAGGCCCCTACCTGGCGCGCCAACTGTCGGCATTTCGAGACCGGGGGGTCCCTAAGCCGACGAGTGAAATGTCGTCGCGTGCCCCAGCCTAGATGGGTGGCGCGAGGCCGAGCGCGAAGGGGGGAAGTGAGGTGGCCGGAGATGGGCGTGAGAGAGGTGGGAATCCCGCGGCCTTCGTGTTCGTCCCGCGCCCAGGTCGGGTGCGCTTGCAGTAGGGGGTTACAAGCGTCCACACGGGAGAGGGAGCAAGCGGCCTCACGCGAGCGCCTGTCTCGTCCTCGTCCCCGCGCGGCCAACCCTCTCTAAGAGGGCCCTGGTCCTTCCTTTTATAGGCGTAAGGAGAGGATCCAGGTGTACAATGGGGGTGTAGCGGAGTGCTACGTGTCTAGCGGAGGAGAGCTAGCGCCCTAAGTACATGCCGTTGTGGCAGCCGGAGAGATTTTGGCACCCAGCTGGTGTGATGTCGTGGCCGTCGGAGGAGCGCTGGAGCCTGGCGGAGGGACAGCTGTCGGAGCTGTTGAGTCCTTGCTGACGTCCTCTTGCTTCCGTAAGGGGGCTGAGAGCCGCCGTCGTCACAGAGTATGCGGGGCACCATCATTGCCTATCTGGCGGAGCGAGCTAGATGGGACGCCGGTCTTGTTCCCCGTGGCCCGAGTCAGCTTGGGGTAGGGTGATGATGGCGCCTCCTGTTGACGTGGCAGGTCTGCTCCCTAGGTTGGGCGATGTGGAAGCTCCTCCGAAGCCGAGGTCGAGTCCGTCTTCCGTGGCCGAGGTCGAGTCCGAGCCCCTGGGTCGGGCGAGGCGGAGATCGTTGGCTGGGGCCAGGGCGGAGTCCGAGCCCTGGGGTCGGGCGAAGTGGAGTTCGTCGTCTTCTGGGGTTGAGCCCAAGTCCGAGCCCTGGGTCGGGCGAAGCGGAGTTCGTCGTCTTCTGGGGCTGAGCCCAAGTCCGAGCCCTGGGTCGGGCGGAGCGGAGTTCGTCGTCTTCCGGGACTTAGCCCGAGTCCGAGCCCTGGGTCGGGCGGAGCGGAGTTCGCCGTCTTCCGGGACTTAGCCCGAGTCCGAGCCCTAGGTCGGGCGGAGCGGAGTTCGTCGTCTTCTGGGGCTGAGCCCAAGTCCGAGCCCTGGGTCGGGCGGAGCGGAGTTCGTCGTCTTCTGGGGCTGAGCCCAAGTCCGAGCCCTGGGTCGGGCGGAGCGGAGTTCGCCGTCTTCCGGGACTTAGCCCGAGTCCGAGCCCTGGGTCGGGCGAAGCGGAGCTTCCTATGGTGCCTGCGGCCGGGCCTGACTGCCTGTCAGCCTCACTCTGTCAAGTGGCACCGCAGTCGGAGCGGCGCAGGCGACGCTGTCTTTCTGTCAGACCGGTCAGTGGAGCGGCGAAGTGACGGCGGTCACTTCGGCTCTGTCGGCTGAAGGGCGCGCTTCAGGATAAAGGCGTCAGGCCGCCTTTGCATTGAATGCTCCTGCGATTTGGTCGGTCGGCGCAACGATTTGGTCAGGGTTGCTTCTTGGCGAAGGCAGGGCCTCGGGCGAGCCGGGAATACGTTAGCCGCTGGAGGGGGGCCTCGGGCGAGGCGGAGATCCTCCGGGGTCGGCTGCCCTTGTCCGAGGCTAGGCTCGGGCGAGGCGTGATCGTGTCCCTCGAATGGACCGATCCCTGTCTTAATCGCACCCATCAGGCCTTTGCAGCTTTATGCTGATGAGGGTTACCAGCTGAGAATTAGGAGCCTTGAGGGTACCCCTAATTATGGTCCCCGACATGTCTGTAAAGCTTTTCAGACGAGAGATTTATATGCTTCCTTCTTTCTGAATTCGTAGTGGGTTTTCTCGAACTAGTGAAACTTTGGAAATGCCTCGTAGTACTACCCTGCCTCACTTCCTCGGTAGAGGTGTATGTGGTCCATACAACCCCGTGGCAAATAGGTAACACGACTTGTGGGTAAAGATGTGCAACATCTGCAGAGTGTAAAACTGGTATATTAGCCATGCTCACGGTCATGAGCGGCTCGGACACTCACATGATTAACTTATGGAATTAAACTCAATTTTTTCATTTGCACTGCATTGTGAATGTTGTTATTAATCTTGATCTCTTACTTAATTTGGTTGGTATCTATTTACACTTAGTAACCGCTAATAAAATTTTGACTAACTTTAAAAGCAATGCTCAGCTTTAACCATCTCCTTTGGTAAGCCTTACACTTCACATGGGCTCCCACCTTTGGTGAGTTCATGCACATTATTCCTCACAACTTGTTGAGCGATGAACGTATGTGAGCTCACCCTTGTTGTACTCATATCCCCCAAGTCAAGAACAGGTACCACAGGATGAGGCGTGTGAAGGATGATGTGATGAGTTCATGAGAGGTCTAGGTCGTCGTCTCCCAGTCAACTTTGGTTGCTGGATCGTTGTCCTCGTATGATGTAATTATTTAATTATTTTGTATAGAACTCCGTTATATATTAATGTTGTGACATTCGTTTCTGTACCATGAGTCATCATATGTGTGAGACTTGATCCTAGCACACGCTTGGTGATTATTTCACGTCCGGGTTTTGGACCCCTAAAATCCGGGTGTGACAGTGAATGAGATCAAGGGACTTGGTTTTAATGTACCAGATGTGGATTTCACTCACAAGTTCCTTAGATCTCTCCTAGAGAAATATGACACCATTGTGACCATGTTAGTAAGGAGTGATTTGACCATTACCTCTCCAACCGAAGTATTGGGAGAAATTCTCACTCAAGTCATTCAAAAAGTCTCAAGCCCAAGCTATGAGTTTGGCTAAAAAGGTGAAAGGGGAATCAATAGCTCTCAAAGCTAAAGTTTTTAAAGGCAATTAAAAAGGAAGAAAGTGAAGATGAAGGAAATGGAAGTGAAAGTGATGGGGAATTGACTCTCTTTGTGAAGAAATTCAACAAAATCATGAGGAAAAAGAATTGTCAACCTAGAAGGGGACAAACATTAAGAAGAAATGCTTTCAATGATAGAAAATGTTTTGAGTGTGGGGAACCCTGTCGGTGTTTTGGGTCCGACCGCGCACCCGGGGTTGCCCCTCGAGGTGCTTTTTGGAGTAGGACGGTGTTACTGACTGTAGCTCGATGGTTCGTGCTAATGCACGAGAGGCGGTGGACAGTTTTGTACAGGTTCGGGCCGCTTCGAGATGCGTAACACCCTACGTCCTGGCGTGAGTATTTTATGTGCTAGGTTACAAGAAAACTCTCTAGTGTCGAAAACGTAGAGAACCGGGTAGATGGCTAAGTGGTGAGATGCTTTTGAAGGGATGCCCCCTAGGCCTTATATACTCGATCGTGGGGCGTTACATGTGGATATGATAACAACGTGTGCCTAAGTAATAGTGAATTGACCGAGTCTATCTTCCTATAATCCAGCTGACCTATCCCCGCTCTGCTCCGATGTATGAGGTCCTTGCGTGGAAAGGTCGGGTCTCCGTTGCGGTCGCAATACAAACTCGTCGGGTCGTCTGGGTTTGTGTTGATCTGCTACATTAGACGTTCCTCCCCAGGCCCACGAAAAAACGACCTTGCGAATTATTGGGCCCACGAGCCTTTTGCGAGGTCTTTTACCCTTCCGGTGGACCCGGGGGATATCCGTCCCACACAAGCCCCCGATCTTTAGGTTGATTTTGAAATAACCGGCCCAAAGATCCTAGGTCCAGCTTGCAGCCTTGTTTGATTTTGATAAGGAATACCTTGGAAATAAGTCTGTCGGGCCTACTGCTTCTGAACTCTGAGTGATCCAGAAAAAAACGATCTTTTACTGTCTTCTTACGCTCATTATTCCTCAAAATTTGGTGCTCTGTCTCAGGCTTATGCTTCGGAGGTCAGCATTTTGCTCTATAGAACTTCAAAATTTATTGGGTGCACCGAAGGTGCACCCAATGGGTGTAGCCCCCAAGCTTCGAGTGAATTTTTGCAGATAATCCACTCGAAGGTCTTCATTTCAAGTCTTCTCAGAAATCACTTTTATTTTCCACTTGTGCTTTTTCAGAAGTCAGCCTTGTCTTAGCTTCGCCTTATGCTTTAGAAGTTAGCATTCTGCCTCTTGGGGATGATGATTCATTGGGTGCAGCCCCCGAGCTTTGAGTGGATTTTTGAAAATAATCCACTCGAAGGTCTTTGTTTCACACTGTTTTTCAGAAATCATTCTTTCCTTTTGTCGAATGCTTTAGAGATCAACATTATATCATCAACATTATGCTTTAGAGGTCGACATACATTTTTGTCTTTGAGATCGAGCATGCGATCTGCCCATATCTTGTTGGGTCTTGCAATTTATTTGATATGCGACTGATTGGACGTTCGGTAGATGGCCTTTGGCTAGTCTTCATATCACTTCGTGCTTCAATGCTTCTGTTGATTAGACTTGTACCTCATCGGTTATATTTGGATTTCCTCTGATCTCTATTGATATCTTCCTTCTGTCTTGAGGTATTCATTGCGTATACTGTATGGATGTGACTGCTTGGGAAAATCTATTGAAAATTCCTGGACGTCCCCCCCAATGGGTGCAGGCAAGGGACGACTTGGTGCGCTGAGCGTTTAGCAAACTGCTTCTGAGTAGTAACTTGATGTGACCACGGGTGTAATCATATCGCCCAAGCAGTTGACTGGAGTCCCAATGGGTGTCGTGTTACGTGGAACGGCGCTAGCCGCCTGACGTGTTTCCAGACGGTTTGAATTGCATATTGAATTTTTGTGACTGTTCAGTGGCCGTGGTAGGAGGTGAGCGGTTGCCTTCTTCTTCTATAAATAGTGTGCTTGCTTCTCTGGCATCTTCACATCTCTTACTGCCGCTTGTTGCTTACTCTCTTCACTTTCATTCTACTCCACCATGGGCAAGAGCAAGAAAGGCGGGAGTTCCTCGCACCATTCCGGCGATAAGCGGAAACGTGAGCCGACTCCTCCCTCGGAGGACTTCGGCGACTCGGAGTACTCAGAGGAGGAGTTCTCCTCCGAGTCAGAGGGTTCGCCGGTCCCTGCCTCTCCCCCAGCGTCGTCTGATGATTCAGACGACTCCCAGGGGATCGTCGTAGAGGTATGGACCTACATCCGGGCCGTCGAGTGTGCCGGGCTCGAGGGCTCGGATGAGTCGGAGGTCTCCTCAGACGAGGAGAACTCCTCGGACTCGTCCGAGGAGGGCGGCAGTGATGGCGACGGCGAGGGCAACAGCGGCGACGGAGGCGGCGGCAATGGTGATGGCGACGGTGACGAAGGTGGCAGCAAGGGCGACAGCGGTGACGGCGGGGACAACAGCAAGGGAAGCAGCAAGGGTAGCAACAAGGCCAGTGGCTAGGCGCCACTGGTTTTAAATGTAGTATAGATTAGTAGTAGAAGTAGTATTAGTGAAATGATGTAGTAGTAGTTAGTAGTATAGTGTAGTGAAATGTAATGTAGTAGTGTAGGGTATCGAATAGTGGGGAGAAAACCAACTCATAATGAGTTGGTTTTTAAGTTTGGTAATGCTTCTCTTTTATAATGAAGAAGATTTTGCCCCATTCTGTGTGCGTTTCTTTGCTTTCTCGTCGCTTCTTTTCCCGTTGATCAAGCTTACGCTTAATGTAGCTGTTATTCTTGGATGTAATGCTTGAGTAACGACTTAGAATCGTCAAGTCACATTTTAGGTTTGCCTGCATATTCATAGAGAAAAGACGTCTGATTTACTGTTAGTATTTTCAGAGGTGGTAACCGAATGGTTCTTCCCCCCCTTTTTTTGCGACGTCGGCATTTTGGAGGTAACAGCCGAGTCCTTTTGAACCACGTCGTCGCTTTAGGAATAACGGCCGAGTGATTGCTGGTGACGTCGGCGTTTTAGAGATAACAACCGAGTGATCACGGGCCACGTCAGTGTTTTAGAAATAACGACCGAGCGGTTACTGGCGATGCCGGCGTTTTAGAGATAACAGCCGAGTGACAACAGGCCACGTCGGTCGCTTTGGAAATAGCGGCCGAGTGAAGACTGGTAATGTCAGCGTTTTTAGAAATAACAGCTGAGTTATATTGGGTCGCGTCGGCCATTTTGGAAATAACGGTCGAGTGATGACATGGCACGCCAGCGTTTTAGAAATAACAACTGAGTGATGACTGGGCACTTTTTAGAAAAATGGCATCTGGCCCGGGAAAACCCCATTTGTACTGCGCCGTCGCATGCCTCTGCATTCTGAGCCCTAGTCTTTCTTTTCTGCATCCAGACCTTCTCTGCTTTCTTGCGATATCGCTTCCGCCCAACTCGTGTAGCAAGATTTAGATGACGCCCAAGTGAAAGAATCTGGGTTCATCTGTCGTGACCATTCCTCCCCTCGATCCCAACAACCAGTTGCCTTTCGCAGTTAACCACATGTCTGTTGTTTCTGAGTCCGACCTTCTTCACCTCGTCTTCGTCGGAGTTCTTCCTCCGAAGGAACTTTGTTCTTGGCAGATCTGCCGTGGGGTCACTGTCCCGATAGAGGACACCCACGAGTCCGTTATCTATATTCCTTTTCTCATCTGCGGTCTTGCTCTTCCTATTTCTCCTTTCTTCCGCGATCTCCTTGACTTCTATAATTTGAATCTAACCCATATGAATCCCAATTCTATTCTGCAAGTTTCCATTTTTGTTCATCTGTGTGAAGCCTTCCTTGGTATTCTGCCACACTTTGTCTTATGGAAATATTTGTATCACTGTCGGCCTGGGATGGCCGGGGGACAGCACCAGCTCGTGGGGGGTGCGAGTTTGGAGATGCGCCGTGGGAGGAAAACCGAGTACCTCGACATCCCACTCAAGGACAACATCAAAGGATGGCGCCTGGATTGGTTTATCATAGAGAATCACGGGAACTCCCTCCCCCCTCGGTCAGGGAGACAGCCAGATGTTCGCGCTCCCAGTTGGACTGAATCCCCCACGGACTTGGAGATAGCCGAGGCTAGGGTTCTGCTTGCAGAGGTTGGCTTGTTGAAGGAGAAGGGTCTGACTACCGAGGTTGTAGTCGCCGATTTTGTTTTTAAGAACATTCAGCCGCTGAAGGATAGAGCGTACCCAGCTTATCTGTATCGTGGCGTTACTGATTCGACCCGGTTTACCAATAGAAGGATTCCTGCTGTGGACCTAGTAAGCCGGCTTGAGATGATTCTTAGAGGCAAGGTGTCGAATGTTGGTGCTCCTGTTGCGTATTCAGCCTGGAATCTACCTCCTCCCAAGACGTTCATCAGTTTTGTGTCAAATCCTCCTGCTGGGGATAGTGGTTTGGGCCTTAGAGTGCGGTCCTCTCTCGAGGAGGTTGGGGCTTTGGTTGATTCGCTTGGTGGAATCCCCAATGACGGGAGGCAGGTTCACTTTGAGATGCCTACTAGCCCGAGCGACGCAGAAATAAGTGTCATGCTGGATATGTTGGCTGAGGATTCCTCTGATTCGGCTCCTGCTGAAACACTAGCTGTAGCACTCATCCCAGAGTCTGGAAAAACATTGGACATTTAGAGACCTGATAATATTCGCCCGAAACGCTCCCATCAAGCTAGTCATCCAACTTCTCCTGCTGAAGGGAAGAAGAAGAAAAAGAGATGGCTTCGGTGAGTGTCATCCTTGAATCAGGATGTCGGCCCTTCTGCTCCTGCTACTGAGGAAGTGCCAGTGCCGATTTTTGCTGAAGCTGAACCCAATGGGTGTGACCCGACTGATGCTGAACCCAATGGGTGTGATCTTGATGATGTTGACCCCAATGGGTGTAATCCAGCCAAAGTTGAACCCAATGGGTGTGTTGTCCGTATTATTGATGAGGATGAGGAAGAGGAGGAGGAAATCCCCTTAATTCGAAAGAACAACCAGCGTTACATAGCCAGCGGGGAGAGTAGTGGTGTTCCTTCTCCAGCTTTGTTTGCTCTCGTTGGTCTGCAAGAATTGTCTCTGGCAAATTTTGATCAGACTCTCAAAGATATGATCCCTGAAGATCTGTTGTCCGAGCCCGCAGATGGTGGAATGATGGAAGTTTGCGCTGATGTGCCTGATGCCGAGTTAGAGTTATCCCGAGCGGCATCTCGTGCCTCGTCGACCTTGGAGCGCGGTCTTAAGAATCGAGAGGCTGATCTGGATTGCTCCGTTCCCATGGAAGTGGTTGAAAGTCCTTCAGCCTTAGAGGTGGCTGCTACAGAGAGCTTGTGAGAGCACCTAGAGGGGGGTGAATAGGTGATCCTGTAAAAACTTGAAACTTAATCCACAAAACTTGATTAAGAGTTAGCACAATAAAGCCAAGTGGCTAGAGAAGAGTTCTTGCACAACACGATAACCATAAGGATATCAACACAGAGATGGCACAGTGGTTTATCCCGTGGTTCGGCCAAGTCCAACACTTGCCTACTCCACGTTGTGGCGTCCCAACGGACGAGGGTTGCACTCAACCCCTTTCAAGCGGTCCAAAGACCCACTTGAATACCACAGTGTTTTGCTTTCACTTTACTATATCCCGCTCGCGAGAAATCTCCACAACTTGGAGCCTCTCGCCCTTACAAAGATGTTCACAAAGAAGCACGGAAGTAAGGATGGGATGAGCAATGCACACAAGACACAAAATCAGAGCAACACACACACACAAGTCACAACACGAGCTCTCAACACAACTCAAAGAGTTCTCTACTCAATTGGAGCTCTAGTTGCTATCACAAAGAATCAAATGCGCAGAATTGAAGTCTTGGTGCTTAGGATGCTTAGAGAATGCTTGGTGTACTCCTCCATGCGCCTAGGGGTCCCTTTTATAGCCCCAAGGCAGCTAGGAGCCGTTGAGAGCATTCCAGGAAGGCAATTTTTGCCTTCTGTCGCCTGGCGCACCGGACAGTCCGGTGCACCACCGGACACTGTCCGATGCAGATTTCTTTCCTTCTTTGGTGAAGCCGACCGTTGGAAATTCAAAGCCATTGGCGCGCCGGACACTGTCCGGTGCACACCGGACAGTCTGGTGCCCCATTCTGACCGTTGGCTCTGCCACGCGTCGCGCACGGATTACGCGGCCGACCGTTGGCCCGGCTGACTGTTGGCTCACCAGACAGTCCAGTGCACCACCGGACAGTCCGGTGATTTATAGCCGTACGCCGCCGACAAAACCCGAGAGCAGCCAGTTGACAGACGCCAGCCTGGCGCACCACACTGTCTGGTGCACCACCAGACAGTCCGGTGCACCCAGACTGAGCAGACTCTTGGCTGCTTCGAGCCAAGCTTTTCCAATTGTATTTTCTCTGATTCTAGCACTTAGACAAACATGTTAGTACACAAAAACCAATGTACTAAGTCTAGAATCATACCTTTGTATTGATTTGCACCTTATCCACCATTTGGCATAGTTTATCATTTAAGCACTTGTGTTGGACACTAAATCACCAAAATACTTAGAAATGGCCCAAGGGCACATTTCCCTTTCAATCTCCCCCTTTTTGGTGATTTATGCCAACACAACATAAAGCAACTAAAAGAAGTGCAACATCAATTCAAATGAGAACACAAATTTGTTTTGAATCAAATTTGGCATATTTGGATCATTCTTTGCCACCACTTGGTTTGTTTTTGAAAATCAAACTCAATTTCCTATCTCTAAGTCAAATTCACTTGTTGAGGCCTAGAGAAAGATATTCCAAGAGAAATTGACCACTGATTCAAAAACTCCCCCTATTTCCTATAATCAAATATTCTCCCCACAAGAGACCAACTTTTGACAAAAAGACAATAAGAGATTTTTGACAAACCAAAAGCTCTATTCTACTATTTTCAAAATTCTCAAGTGGTAGCTGATCCATTTATTGCTTTGGCCTTATTTTCTCCCCCTTTGGCATCAAGCACCAAAACGGGATCAATCTTGGCCCGAGAACCCCATTGCCTCACCAAAATCTTCAATTAAGAGTAAAAAGGCAATAAGAGCATGGAGATGAACTTGGAATAAGTTACACTCTCATCGGAGTGCAGTGGAAGTCTTGCATGGTCCAAGTCCACCTTTTCCCTTTCAAACTTCCTTTGAGACTAAATTAAGAAAAACTCAAGCACATGGTTAGTCTCAAAGGGTCAAGTTGTAGCACATCTCCCCCTAAATATGTGCATTACTCACACATGGACTTTTGAGATCCGGAGAGTGTTTGTACAACTTGAACACCATACATAAACAACAAAATACATAAGGAACATGATCAAAAGCATAAAACACATGTATGCTATAAATCAATCCAAGTTCCGTGAATCTAAGACATTTAGCTCACTACGCAGCCTGCAAAAGGTCGACTCATCTAGAGGCTTGGTAAAGATATCGGCTAGCTGGTTCTCGGTGCTAACATAAAACACTTCGATATCTCCCTTTTGCTGGTGGTCTCTCAAAAAGTGATGCCGGACGTCAATGTGCTTTGTGCGGCTGTGCTCAACGGGATTGTCCGCCATGCGGATAGCACTCTCATTATCACATAGGAGTGGGACTTTGCTCAGATTGTAGCCAAAGTCCCTGAGGGTTTTCCTCATCCAAAGTAGTTGCACGCAACACTGTCTTGCGGCAACGTACTCGGCCTCAGCGGTGGATAGGGCAACGGAAGTTTGTTTCTTAGAACTCCATGACACCAGGGACCTTCCTAAGAATTGGCACGTCCCCGATGTACTCTTCCTATCGACCTCACATCCAGCATAATCGGAGTCTGAATATCCAATTAAGTCAAAGGTAGACCCCTTTGGATACCAGATCTCGAAGCAAGGTGTAGCGACTAAATATCTAAGAATTCACTTCACGGCCACTAAGTGACACTCCCTTGGATCGGATTGAAATCTAGCACACATGCAAACACTAAGCATAATATCCGGTCTACTAGCACATAAATAAAGCAAAGACCCTATCATAGACCGGTATGCCTTTTGATCAACGGACTTACCTCCTTTGTTGAGGTCGGTGTGTCCGTCGGTTCCCATTGGAGTCTTTGCGGGCTTGGCGTCCTTCATCCCAAACCGCATGATCAAGTCTTGCGTGTACTTCGTTTGGGAGATGAAGGTCCCATCCTTGAGTTGCTTCACTTGGAACCCAAGGAAATAGCTTAACTCGCCCATCATCGACATCTCAAACTTTTGAGTCATCACCCTGCTAAACTCTTCACAAGACTTTTGGTTAGTAGAACCAAATATTATGTCATCGACATAAATTTGGCACACAAAAAGATCACCATCACAAGTCTTAGTGAAAAGAGTTGGATCGGCTTTCCCAACCTTGAAAGCATTAGCAATTAAAAAGTCTCTAAGGCATTCATACCATGCTCTTGGGGCTTGCTTAAGTCCATAGAGCGCCTTAGAGAGCTTACACACGTGGTCGGGGTATCGTTCATCCTCAAAGCCAGGGGGTTGCTCCACGTACACCTCCTCCTTGATTGGCACGTTGAGGAAAGCGCTCTTCACATCCATTTGGAACAACCTGAAAAAATGGTGAGTAGCATAGGCTAACAATATGCGAATTGACTCTAGCCTAGCCACAGGAGCAAAAGTCTCCTCAAAGTCCAAACCTGCGACTTGGGCATAACCTTTTGCCACAAGTCATGCCTTGTTTCTTGTCACCACCCCGTGCTCGTCTTGTTTGTTGTGGAACACCCACTTGGTTCCCACAACGTTTTGCTTGGGACGAGGCACCAGTGTCCAAACTTCATTTCTCTTGAAGTTGTTGAGCTCATCTTGCATGGCCAACACCCAATCCGGATCTAGCAAGGCCTCTTCTACCCTGAAAGGCTCAATAGAAGAGACAAAGGAGTAATGCTCACAAAAATTAACTAATCTAGAACGAGTAGTTACTCCCTTGCTTATGTCATCCAATATTTGGTCAACGGGATGATTCCTTTGAATCGTCGCTCGAACTTGGGTTGGAGGTGTCGGTTGTGCTTCTTCCTCCATTAAATGATCATCTTGTGCTCCCCCTTGATCACACGCCTCCTCTTGATGAACTTGTTCATTTTCTTGAGTTGGGGGATGCACCGTTGTTGAGGAAGAAGGTTGATCTTGCTCCTTTTGTTCCAGTGGCCTCACATCTCCAATCGCCATGGTGCGTATTGCGGCCGTTGGAACGTCTTCTTCATCTACATCATCAAGATCAACAACTTGCTCTCTTGGAGAGCCACTAGTTTCATCAAATACAACGTCGCTAGAGACTTCAACCAAACCCGATGATTTGTTGAAGACCCTATACACCTTTGTATTTGAGTCATAACCTAACAAAAACCCTTCTACAGCTTTGGGAGCAAACTTAGAATTCCTACCTTTCTTCACTAGAATGTAACATTTGCTCCCAAATACACGAAAGTAAGACACATTGGGTTTGTTACCGGTTAGAAGCTCATATGAAGTCTTCTTGAGGAGGCGATGAAGGTAGACCCGGTTTATGGCGTGGCACGTCGTGCTTATGGCTTCCATCTGAAACCGTTCGGGCGTCTTGAATTCACTAAGCATCGTCCTCGCCATGTCTAGTAGCGTCCTGTTCTTCCTCTCTACCACACCATTTTGTTGTGGTGTGTAGGGAGCAGAGAACTCGTGCTTGATTCCTTCCTCCTCAAGATACTCCTCTACTTGAAGGTTCTTGAACTCAGACCCATTGTCGCTCCTTATCTTCTTCACTTTGAGCTCAAACTCGTTTTGGGCTCTCCTTAGGAAGCGCTTGAGGGTCCCTTGGGTTTCAGATTTATCCTGCAAAAAGAATACCCAAGTGAAGCGGGAAAAATCATCAACTATGACAAGACCATACTTACTTCCTCCTATGCTTAGATAGGCGACGGGTCCAAAGAGGTCCATATGAAGTAACTCCAGGGGTCTTGATGTTGTCATCACATTTTTGGCATGATGAGATATTCCCACCTGTTTACCTGCTTGACAAGCTGCACAAGGTCTATCTTTTTCGAAAGTTACATTAGTTAGACCTATCATGTGTTCCCCCTTTAGAAGCTTGTGAAGGTTCTTCATCCCCACATGTGCTAAACGGCGATGCCACAGCCAGCCCATGCTAGTCTTAGCAATTAAGCATGCATCTAGACCTGCCTCCTCTTTTGCAAAATCAACTAAATAAAGTTTGTCGTCTAGTACACCCTTAAAAGCTAATGAACCATCACTTCTTCTAAAGACAGACACATCTACATTTGTGAATATGCAATTATAACCCATGTTACAAAGTTGACTCACAGACAACAAGTTATATCCAAGCGACTCAACTAAGAATACATTAGAAATAGAGTGCTCGGATGAAATAGCAATCTTTCCTAACCCTTTCACCTTGCCTTGATTCCCGTCACCGAATATGATTGAGTCTTGGGAGTCTTTGTTCTTGACGTAGGAATAGAACATCTTCTTCTCCCCTTCATGTGGTTTGTGCATCCGCTGTCGATAATCCAGCTTGATCCCCCGGATGCATAAACCTGCAAGGCAAATTTAGGCTTGGGTCTTAGGTACCCAACTCTTGTTGGGTCCTACAAGGTTAGTGACAATTGTTTTAGAGACCCAAATGCAAGTTTTATCTCCCTTGCATCTTGCCCCTAACTTCCTAGCAATCACCTTCTTATCCTTTCTACAAATAGTGAAGGAAGCATTGCAAGTATGAAAAATTGTAGAAGATTTATAATTTACTTTCCTAGGAGCATGAACAACATTTCTTCTAGGCATAGCATTTTTCCTAGACAAACTTTTATCATGCATAATAGAAGAACTAGAAGCAATCATGGCATGAGAATCAAAAGCATCATAACTTCTATAAACATTCCTAGAATGTCTCCTATCATGATACATGAAAGCATGGTTCTTTTGAGTACTGCTAGCCATAGGGGCCTTCCCTTTCTCCTTGGCGGAGATGGAAGCCTTATGGCTTGTTAAGTTCTTGACTTCCCTCTTGAAGCCAAGACCATCCTTAATTGAGGGGTGTCTACCAATCGTGTAGGCATCCCTTGCAAATTTTAGTTTGTCAAATTCACTCTTGCTAGTCTTAAGTTGGGCATTGAGACTAGCCATTTCATCATTCAAATTAGAAATTGAAACTAGATGTTCACTACAAGCATCAACATTAATATCTTTACACCTATTGCAAATTGCAACATGTTCTACACAAGATGTTGATTTATTAGCTATTTCTAACTTAGCATTCAAATCATCATTTATGCTCTTTAAGCTAGAAATAGAGTCATGGCATGTAGACAATTCACACGAAAGCATTTCATTCCTTTTAATTTCTAAAGCAAGGAATTTTTGTGCCTCTACAAACTTATCATTTTCTTCATACAAAAGATCCTCTTGCTTTTCAAATAACCTATTCTTATCATTCAATGCATCAATTAATTCATTAATCTTATCAACCTTAGTTCTATCTAGGCCCTTGAATAAACATGAATAGTCTATTTCATCATCGCTAGATTCTTCATCACTTGAGGAAGCGTAAGTACTAGTATTATGAGTGCTTACCTTCTTTTCCCTTGCCATGAGGCAGGTGTGATGCTCGTTGGGGAAGAGGGCCAACTTGTTGAAGGCGGTGGCGGCGAGTCCTTCGTTGTCGGAGTCGGACGACGAACAATCCGAGTCCCACTCCTTTCCAAGGTGTGCCTCGCCCTTAGCCTTCTTGTAAGTCTTCTTCTTTTCCCTCTTGTTCCCTTGTTCCTGATCACTATCATTATCGGGACAATTAGCGATAAAATGACAAATCTTACCACATTTGAAGCATGAGCGCTTCCCCTTCGTCTTGGTCTTGTTGGGATGCTCCTTGCGACCCCTTAGCGCCGTCTTGAAACGCTTAATGATGAGGGCCATCTCTTCCTCATTGAGTCTCGCCGCCTCAACTTGTGCCACCTTGCTAGGTAGCACTTCCTTGCTCCTCGTTGCTTTGAGGGCAACGGTTTGAGGCTCGTGGATTGGGCCGTTCAATGCATCGTCAACGTATCTTGCCTCCTTGATCATCATCCGCCCGCTTACAAACTTTCCAAGTATCTCCTCGGGCGTCATCTTGGTGTACCTGGGATTCTCACGAATATTGTTCACAAGATGTGGACCAAGGACAGTAAAAGACCTTAGCATTAGGTGGACGACGTCGTGGTCCGTCCATCGCGTGCTTCCATAGCTCCTTATTTTGTTGACGAGGGTCTTGAGCCGGTTGTACGTTTGGGTTGGCTCCTCGCCCCTGATCATTGCGAATCTCCCAAGTTCGCCCTCCACCAACTCCATCTTGGTGAGCATGGTGACGTCGTTCCCCTCATGTGAGATTTTGAGGGTGTCCCAAATCTGCTTGGCGTTATCCAAGCCGCTCACCTTATGGTATTCATCCCTGCACAATGAAGCTAGAAGAACAGTAGTAGCTTGTGCATTTTTGTGAATTTGCTCATTAATGAACATGGGACTATCCGTACTATCAAAGTGCATTCCATTTTCTACTATCTCCCATATACTTGGATGGAGAGAGAACAAGTGACTACGCATTTTGTGACTCCAAAATCCGTAGTCCTCTCCATCAAAGTGGGGGGGGGTTTACCGAGGGGAATGGAAAGCAAATGAGCATTGGAACTTTGCGGAATACGAGAATAATGAAAGGAAAAGTTTGAATTAACCGTCTTCTTTTTCTCGTAGTCGTTGTCGTCGTCCTTTTGGGAAGAGGAAGATTCGTCGTTGTCGTAGTAGACTATCTCCTTGATGCGCCTTGTTTTCTTCTTCCTCCCGTCTTTTCTTTTGTGGCCCGAGCCTGAGTCAGTAGGCTTGTCATCCTTTGGATCATTGACGAAGGACTCCTTCTCCTTATCATTGACCACCATCCCCTTGCCCTTAGGATCCATCTCTTCGGGCGATTAGTCCCTTTCTTGAAGAGAACGGCTCTCATACCAATTGAGAGCACCTAGAGGGGGGGTGAATAGGTGATCCTGTAAAAACTTGAAACTTAATCCACAAAACTTGATTAAGAGTTAGCACAATAAAGCCAAGTGGCTAGAGAAGAGTTCTTGCACAACACGATAACCACAAGGATATCAACACAGAGATGGCACAGTGGTTTATCCCATGGTTCGGCCAAGTCCAACACTTTCCTACTCCACGTTGTGGCGTCCCAACGGACGAGGGTTGCACTCAACCCCTTTCAAGCGGTCCAAAGACCCACTTGAATACCATGGTGTTTTGCTTTCACTTTACTATATCCCGCTCGCGCGGAATCTCCACAACTTGGAGCCTCTTGCCCTTACAAAGATGTTCACAAAGAAGCACGGAAGTAAGGATCGGATGAGCAATGCACACAAGACACAAAATCAGAGCAACACACGCACACAAGTCACAACACGAGCTCTCAACACAACTCAAAGAGTTCTCTACTCAATTGGAGCTCTAGTTGCTATCACAAAGAATCAAATGCGCAGAATTGAAGTCTTGGTGCTTAGGAATGCTTAGAGAATGCTTGGTGTACTCCTCCATGCGCCTAGGGGTCCCTTTTATAGCCCCAAGGAAGCTAGGAGCCGTTGAGAGCATTCCAGGAAGGCAATTTTTGCCTTCTGTCGCCTGGCGCACTGGACACTGTTCGGTGCGGATTTCTTTCCTTCTTTGGCGAAGCCGACCGTTGGAAATTCAAAGCCATTGGCGCACCAGACACTGTCCGGTGCACACCGGACAGTCCGGTGCCCCCTTCTGATCGTTGGCTCTGCCACGCGTCGCGCGCGGATTACGCGGCCGATCGTTGGCCCAGCCGACTGTTGGCTCACCAGACAGTCCAGTGCACCACCGGACAGTCCGGTGATTTATAGCCGTACGCCGCCGACGAAACCCGAGAGTAGCCAGTTGACAGACGCCAGCCTGGCGCACCGGACACTGTCCGGTGCACCACCGGACAGTCCGGTGCACCTAGACTGAGCAGACTCTTGGCTGCTTCGAGCCAAGCTTTTCCAATTGTATTTTCTCTGATTCTAGCACTTAGACAAACATGTTAGTACACAAAAACCAATGTACTAAGTCTAGAATCATACCTTTGTATTGATTTGCACCTAATCCACCATTTGGCATAGTTTATCATTTAAGCACTTGTGTTGGACACTAAATCACCAAAATACTTAGAAATGGCCCAAGGGCACATTTCCCTTTCAACTTGGTCCCCAAGGATGGCGCTAGCGTTTACCCAGCCCCCGAGGGTGTTGCCGGTGATGATCCGGCTCGGGTGGGCAGCGCGAGCTATGACCCAGCCCCCGAGGGTGTCCAGCGGGTTCTCCTTCTCATACTTCCATGGATGTTCACGTCGGGTCTTCTCCTATACATTCTGGTTACATGGAAACATCACGAGCTTCGGGTCAGGAGGTCGCCTTAGAGGCCGGCACGCCTGATGACAGAGTTTTGATTTCTGCTAGTGACGCTGAATTGGTCCCCACTGATGCTCTGCAGATTGCTTCAGTTGGTGATCCTTCATCAAGTCACCAATTGAGTTCCCATGATTTGGGGGTTCCTTCATTCTTCTCCAATCTCTAGGTAATTTGGTTTTTTCTAACCTGACTATACTCCGTGTGAAATACTGTTCTTATACTCGTCTGCTGTTAATGTCAGGCGTTGGTTGACGAGATGGCTGGTCAGCTGAGATCGCAGGGTGCCTCTGTCCCAGAAAGAGCTTTGTCTCTGACACATTGGAATCCAGTGCTGCTTCAGCAGCAGGTATCTGATTTGGAGATGGCAAATGCTGGTTAGTGCCCTTTGTTTCTTCTTTGGCTACTTGACTGATCTACTTTTTGGCTGAACACCCTTGTTTGTCCGTTTCTTGATAGATATGGCCCGGTGGTACTCTGATCTTGAAGAGAAATATTCTCAAGGTCAGGCGGACTTGGCCTGGGTTTCTGCTTCTCTGAATGATGCCAACATGCTGAACTCCACTCTCAATGCTCAGCGTGACTCTTAAAAGGTGGCCAATGAATTAAGCTTTACTTTACTTTCTCTGCTGTGTTCTTAATGCTTGCTCGACGTTGTAGAACTGATTCTTGTCTGCAGGAGGAAAAACGTGTCCTTGCAACTTCTCGTGACAACCTTGACAAGTTATATCGTGATGCCAGCAACTCGTTGACTATCTTGGAGAGGAGCTATCGTTTCACCATGGAGGACTTGGATAATCATCGTTATAAGCTGCAAGAGTCCCTAGATGATATGATTCGCCTTAGGCCATTGGTGTCGAGCAAAGATTCTATCATCAAGGATCTGCGCGCTTCCAAGAGATCAGTCGTCCAGGAGCTAGAAGCTGCTCGGTTGGCTGTCAAGGCTGCTGAAGACACTTATGCTACTTTGAGGGCCCAGCGTGACAGAGCCATGGACAAAGCCATTCGCGCGGGGCGAATCTTGATGAGGAGACCTAGTGTGATTGTTCCTGACGACATAGTGGCAGATGTGAATGCTGCTCCTGATTCTTTGAGTCGCCCCTCTTCATCGGTCGCTCCTGAGAAAAACATTACCAAATAGAAACATTGAATGCCTTGTATATGTGGTTAGTGTGCTCGAATATTTAGAAAACGCTTTTCAGTACTGAATGTCGTTATTGTTTTCCTGTTGTTAGAATCCAACAGTAGCTACAATTGCAGAAGTAAATGCAGTGTGATGATTTTGAAATTTTTTCTTATTTCGCGAGGCATAGAGATCACCCTAAGATGAGTAATTGCGAACGTGCTTGTGTTGGATAGTAGGAGTGAGTGCATCGTGCCGGTTTAAGTCATTACCGACTTAAACTGACTGCTATGTTAGTAGGGTATAGTAGTCACCCTGAGTTGCGCATGAGCATGTCACACCGCCTTAAGTCGTTGCTGACCTAAGTCGATTGCTCCGTTAGTAGGGTTTAGTGGTCACCCTAAGTTAAGTAAGCGTGAGCATGTCACACCGCCTTAAGTCGTCGCTGACTTAAGTCGATTGCTCTGTTAGTAGGGTATAGTGGTCACCCTGAGTTAAGTAAGCGTGAGCATGTCACACCGCCTTAAGTCGTTGCCGACTTAAGTCGATTGCTCCGTTAGTAGGGTATAGTGGTCACCCTGAGTTAAGTAAGCGTGAGCATGTCCCACCGCCTTAAGTCATTGCCGACTTAAGTCGATTGCTCCGTTAGTTAGGTATAGTGGTCACCCTGAGTTAAGTAAGCATGCAGGTTGGCAGTAAACAATTCGAGCGCTTTTGAGAATGAAGTCTTTTTATTGATGATATATTTCCCAGTTTACAGAATACAAGGCCGTCCTAATAGCTTTTGAAATATAGCTAGGGGTAAAACTTCCTGAGATGTTCTATATTCCATGAGTTCCCAATTTCTGTGCCGTCCATTTGAGTAAGACGATATGATCCAGGCCGAGTGACTTCTGCTACTATGAATGGCCCTTCCCATAGTGGCGACAATTTGTGTTGTCCCTCCCCCGTTAGAATTTGGTGGAGGACGAGGTCTCCCACTGCGAAGGATCGATGTTGTATGGCCTTGTCATGATAGTGCCTCAGAGTTTGCTGATACCGAGCTGACTGAATCACCGTATTCAATCGTTCTTCTTCTAGTATATCAACATCCTCCAGTCTAGTAGCTTCAGCTTCTGCTATGTTTTCAAAGATTAACCTCGGTGCCCCGAACTTGAGATCAGCGGGTAGCACTGCCTCCGAACCATAGACCATAAAGAAAGGAGTGTTTCCATGCAGAGCTCGGCTAGGTTGAGTTCTCAGGCTCCAAACAACATACGGCAGCTCTCTGATCCACTTTCCTGCGAACTTTTCATTCTTGTCGAAGACTTTCTTTCTGAGCGCTTCCAATATCATCCCGTTGGCTCTCTCTACTTGCCCGTTGGCTCTTGGGTGCGCCACCGAGGCATATTTGATCTGAATGCTTTTTTGTTCGCAGAAATTGAAGAACTCTGAGCTTGTGAAATTGGATCCCAGGTCGGTTATGATACTATTCGGTATCCCGAACCTGAATATTATGTCTTGTATGAATTCCACTGCTTTAGCTGAAGTTAGAGAAGCAATAGGTTTGAACTCTATCCATTTAGTGAATTTGTCGATAGCAACCAGTACATGAGTGTATCCTCCTTGAGCTTTCTTGAAAGGTCCAATCATATCCAGTCCCCAGCACGCGAACGGCCAAGTTACAGGTATGGTTTGCAGTTACTGTGCTGGTAGATGCTGTTGTTTTGATAAGTACTAGCAGGCTTCGCACCTCTGGACTAACTCGGCTGCATCACTCTTCGTCGTTGGCCAGTAGAAACCAGACTTGAAGACCTTCCCAACCAGAGTCCTTGATGCTACGTGTATCTCGCGTTGTCCAGCATGGACCTCATCCAGAAGTTGTTTCCCAGTAGTCGAAAGAATGCATTTCATGAGGACTCCTGATGCGCCCCTTCTGTATAGTGTTTCCCCAATGAGAGTATAATGAGCTGACTGCCTTTCAATGCGCTCTGCTGCATTTCTGTCACCTGGTTCTTCCTCATTCTTTATGTACTTGATGATTGGCTCCCTCCAGTCATCAGAATCTGACTCTGGTTGGCTCAGAGTATTGCATTCCTCTACCCGATCTAGTGAAATGCTCGGGTGCAGTATTTCTTAGACAAAAACTCCAGATGGGACCTGAGTCCGACTGGATCCTAGCTTGGACAATGCATCAGTTGCCGTGTTGCGGTCTCTCTCCACATGATGAAATTCCAGACCTTCAAATTTGTCTTCTAGTTTTCGAACGGCAGTGCAGTATTTCCCCATGGAATCACTCGAGCAATCCCATTCTTTGTTTATCTGACTTATGACCACCATAGAATCCCCATATACCATCAGTCTCTTGATGCTCAATGATATGGCAATGTTTAGTCCGTGGATCAGAGCTTCGTATTCTGCTGCATTACTGGACGCTGAGAATAGCAATTGAAGAGCATATTTGAGTTGTTCGCCTCCAGGTGCAATGAAGAGGATCCCTGCACCTGCCCCCTGCAGCTTTAACGAGCCATCGAAATACATTCGTCATGCTTCTGCAGTTTCTGGGTTATCTGGCACTTGTTGTTCGGTCCACTCTGATACGAAGTCAACCAGTGCTTGAGCCTTGATTGCGGTGCGAGGTCGAAACTCAATGTCATGAGATCCCAGTTCATAGGCCCACTTGGCTATTCTTCCGATGGCTTCTTTATTGTGGAGAATATCCCCTATCGGAAATCCACTGACCACTATGACTTTGTGGTCGTCGAAGTAGTGACAGAGCTTGCGTGCAGTTAGAAGTACTGCGTATAATAATTTCTAAACTTGAGGGTATTTCTTCTTCGAGGGACCCAGGACTTCACTGATGAAATAGACAGGATGTTACACTGGGTATGCATGTCCTTCTTCTGCTCGCTCGACTACCAACACGGTGCTCACCACGTGAGTCGTGCAAGAGATGTATAACAGCAGATCTTCAGCCGGTTGAATCGGCGTGGCTCGGCGCGGCGGTTTTAGCACTGGCGGTGTTGTCAGGAATTTCTTCAGTGCGTCTAGAGCTTCCTGAGCTTCTGAAGTCTACTGCATTTGTCTACCTTCTTGAGCAACTTATAGAACGGTAGGCCTTTTTCTCCTAGCCTTGATATGAATCTGCTTAGAGCTGCCATGCATCCGGTAAGTCTTTGTACTTTCTTCTGTGATCGTGGTGCTTCCATTTTCATGATAGCCTCGATCTTTTCTGGATTGGCCTCAATTCCCCGGTGGCTGACAATAAACCTGAGCAACTTTCCTACTGGTACTCCGAAGACGCATTTTTCGGGATTAAATTTCCATCGATATCGTCGTAGACTGTTGAAGACCAGCTGTAAATCTTTAATGAAATTTTTTGAGTTTTCTATCTTGATTACCACATCATCCACATAAGCTTCCATACGTTTGCCCCAGTGGTCGGCTAAGCATGTCTGAATAGCCCTCTGGTAAGTCGCTCTAGCGTTTTTTAGGCCGAACGACATGGAGGTATAGCAGAAGGCTCCGAACGGGGTGATGAACGCCGTTTTTTCCTCGTCTTCTTTTGCCAAGCTAATCTGATGATACCCGGAGTAGCAATCCAAGAAAGACAACACAGAACATCCGGCGGTCGAGTCCACCACCTGGTCTATTCTAGGAAGTCCGAAGGGATCCTTCGGACAATGTTTGTTGAGATCCGTATAGTCGACGCACATGCGCCAATCCACTTTAGTCTTTTTGAGTACAAGAACAGGGTTAGCTAATCACTCAGGATGTAACACTTCTCTAATGAATTCGGCCGCGACCAAGCGAGCCAGCTCAGCACGGATGGCTTCTCTCTTGTCGGGCGTGAAGCGACATAATTTTTGTCGGATCGGCCTCGCCTGGGGGTAGACCTTCAGTTTGTGCTCGGCCAGTTCTCTCGGGACTCCCGGCATATCCACAGGTTGCCATGCGAATACGTCTCGGTTATCTTGCAAGAACTGGACGAGCGCGCCTTCCTATTTGTCATCCAGGCTGGAACCGATGATAGTTGTTTTGCGCTCATCGGCGAACCCAAGATTGATTCTCTTGGTTTCTTCGGTTGGCCGTATAGAGGTCACGGCTAGAGCTTCATTCGCGGGTACCGTGAGGTCTTCCTCAGGCTTTGAGTTCGCCTGCGCAGAAGAAGTCGCTGATGGTTTGGTGGTGAGGGCCGCCTGAATGCCCACTCCGAAACATTCTGCGGCGCCTTGGAAGTCAACGCGCACAGTTATGATTCCTTATGGTCCTGGCAACTTCAATGTCATGTATGTATAATGTGGAATGGCCATGAACTTCGCCAATCCAGGCCTTCCGATGATGGCGTTGTATCCGCAGTCGAAGTTTGCCACCTCGAACCTCAGGAACTTGGTTCTGTAGTTTTCCGGAGATCCGAAGGTACTGGCATGTAGATGTGTCCCAGCGGATATTCTCCTTCAGTCGGCACGATGCCGAAGAAAGGAGTGTCCGACTCGTGGAGCTCTTTGAGGGAGACTCCCAAGCCTTGGAGCGTCCGGGGGAAGGTGACGTTGATGATGCTTCCCCCGTCCACTAATACCTTCTTTACCCTGCTCTCTCGGATCACCGGATCGACGAGGAGCGGGTACTTGCCCAGGTGATCGAAGTTGATCCACTGATCTGTCCGGGTGAAGGTGATCGGGTGCTCAGACCATCGGTATGGGACGGGAGGACCGGTGGCCGCCACCAGTATCTGACGATCGTTGAGCTTTTGTTGTCTCTTGCTTTCTTGCGACCCGTGTCCACTGAAGATGACGTTGACTTCTCTGTCAACGCGCGGGAAAGCTCCACCTCCCCCCTCCTCCTCCTGCTGGGGTTGTCGAGGTTCTCCAGGTCCTCCTCATGGCGGGGGAGGAGGTAGAGGTTGGAAGGGTCGACCGTTCCACACGGAATGCTTGAAGTCTCTGCAGTTCCGGAGGGTGTGGCGCATGTCCTTGTGGTATGGGCACTGGGCGTCGATGATGTCGTCCAGCGTGCGTTCGCCTCCACGAGGTCCTCCTCGGGCGCGAGAGGCGGACGGTCCGGCATTGTGGACCTCTTCACGAGGCCTCTTCTCCCAACGTTTGTTGGGTTGTTGGTTTGTGTCGCGTCGCGGTGCTGCCGGTGCAGGCTTTGCTCCTCCAATGAGGTCTTGAGCTCGTTCATCGGCGGTGATGTAGAGGTCGGCTTCCCAGAATAGCTGCTCGGAGGTGGTTGGCGCCTTCTGCAGTATGGCTCGGACGAAAGCCGAGTCATTAGATCCCCGGTAGAAGTCTTCAATCACTGATGCTTCTGCGACCTCGGGGATACGATTTCTCATGGTCTGAAATCTTTTGAGGTATGACCGGAGAGTCTCGTCCCCTCGACGCTTGATGGATTTGAGGTCCCATGGTTGTGCCGGTTTGTCAGAGAGAGATTGGAAGTTGGCGGTGAAGCGTCGATTGAAGTCGCTCCAGTCGTTGATGCAGTGTCGGGGTAGGTGTCGTAGCCATTGCAGCGCGTCCTGCCCAAGGACGATAGGCAAGTACGCGGTCATCACATCTTCGGTCGCCCCAGCGGCTTGGGTGGCAGTGGTGTAGACGGTCAGCCAGCCTCCCGGATCCTGCTTAGGTTCATATTTGTCGACGTTGGAGACCTTGAAGTTAGGGGGCCACTGAATGACCCTGAGGCGTGGAGTAAGCGTTGATACTCCACAGGTGTCTTCTTGTCGTCGATGATGATGTCTATCCCGGGGAGGGGAGTGGTTGTCGTGGTGCCTCGACCGTCCCCGGGTGGTGCTACCAGTCGAAGCCGTTGCCGACTCAGTTCTGGTGGCCTAACTTCGTGCCGGGATGCCGTGATCCCAGTCATACTCTTCTCGGCGACGGATCTCGTTCTCGTGTCATCGTTCGCGCGAAGCGTTGATGGAGCTTCGTGCGTCTCGCTGACTGTTGATGGCGTGTCGTAGATCGCTTGGCGGATGAGCGAGTGGTAGAAGGTGGTTGGCTGCCTGAGTGAACAGCCGCCGATAGCCCTCTGCGTCTGGAGTCCGGGGGAGGTCATCGGCTATCCGAGCCAACACTCCACCAACTTCACTCGGGGTGTTTATGGCTTGGGCGAAGTCGGGGTTCAGGTTGCGTCCAAAAAGTGGATTCTCTCGACGTTGCCTTGTTTCCTGCTCAGCCTGCTCTTGAGCCTGTCGACGGTCACGTCGTCGAGAGTTCCTTCTTTCTCTGAGGATTCGTTCTTCTGGAGTTTCTCCCACCTCTGAGACCTCGTCTCGTGATACAGGCTACGCTGGATCCCGTTCTTCGGCTTCGTGATGTCGCCGAATATTTCGGCGTCGGTTCCTCTGCCGACGAGATTCCCGCTGAAGAGGTTCTTCTCCTGGTGCAGTCGGTTCATCGTCGGAGATAGGATTCGATTCTACTCTTCCCCCGATGAAGAGGATGTCGGGGTAGAATGGAACAGTTATCGCGACGATCCTCTTTCTGCTCTCCTTTGAGGACGGAGGCACAGAAAGAGCAGCTTGATGATCCTTTGCCTTATTCGCTTCCTTTTTCCTTGTGATTCGTGTCCATTTTTCCGTCGGAGAGGTGGACATCGGAGTTCTCCGGGTAGACGGACCCTCGGCTCCTAGCTTGCTGAAGGTGGTCTTTTCTCAGAGCGCTGGAGGTTGCGCTTTTTCCTGCTTCGCTCCGATTCTCTCGGAGATCTTTGAAGAAGACTTTCTCTCCGGTGGATCCGCGATGTGATGCAGAGTTCCCTCTTCATCTGCTACGGATGAAATAGTTCCGAAGCAGAACACGGACCCGGGGCGGAGGATGATCTTGTGCTGGAAGGTGACGACCATTGAGCTAGCTTGGATCAGTGACACACCACCTACCTGGCGCGCCAGCTGTCGGTGTTTTGGGTCCGACCACGCACCCGGGGTTGCCCCTCGAGGTGCTTTTTGGAGTAGGACGGTGTTACTGACTGTAGCTCGATAGTTCGTGCTAATGCACGAGAGGCGGTGGACAGTTTTGTACAGGTTCGGGTTGCTTCGAGATGCGTAACACCCTACGTCCTGGCGTGAGTATTTTATGTGGTAGGTTACAAGAAAACTCTCTAGTGTCGAAAACGTAGAGAATCGGGTAGATGGCTAAGTGGTGAGATGCTTTTGAAGGGATGCCCCCTAGGCCTTATATACTCGACCGTGGGGCGTTACATGCGGATATGATAACAACGTGTGCCTAAGTAATAGTGAACTGACCGAGTCTATCTTCCTATAATCCAGCCGACCTATCCCCGCTCTGTTCTGATGTATGAGGTCCTTGCGCGGGAAGGTCGGGTCTCTGTTGCGGTCGCAATAGAAACTCGTCGGGCCGTCTGGGTTTGTGTTGATCTGCTACATTAGACGTTCCTCCCTAGGCCCACGAAGGAACGACCTTGCGAATTATTAGGCCCACGAGCCTTTTGCGAGGTCTTTTACTCTTCCGGTGGACCCGGGGGATATCCGTCCCCCACAAACCCGGACACATTGCCATGAATTGTCCAAGCAAGAAGAACAAGTGCAAGGATGGAGATGATAAAAAGAATAAGTTCTATCACAAGAAGAAGGATGACACCGCCTATATAGTTGAACGGGATTCGGATGCGAGCTCGGATGACGATGATGATGATTCTTCATCCAAACTAAATGTCGGAATCGCTATCAAGGAGGCTCCCTCACTTTTCTCATCTCTTCATTGTCTCATGGCAAAAGGTGATGCTAAGGTAAAAATTATAACCGATTTAAATGATATAGATGATGATAATGATGATATTAATGATCTTTATGATAATTTTCTCAAAATTTAAGTGAACAACTAGAAAATATTCACATAGAAACAAAAGACAAAACGTAATAAGGGCACCACATGTCAGCACATACTTTAGAGTTTAAATGATTAATCATCAACTTGCATGGAAGCAACAAAACTAAGGTGTTGTTTGGTTCAAGAAATGTAACGCAAATGGTAATGGTAATGGTTTACGCTCGATTACTGGCGGTAACAAATTTGAATAGGCTGGTATCAAATTTTAGTGTGGTATCTAATTACGGTTATACTAAAACAAACATGATTTAACGTTATCAGTTACCCATTACGTTACAAATATGTGAACCAAACGGCACCTAATTTACTATAGGCATGTCTCAATTAGTGCGATATGCACAGCAACCGAAAGCCGCAGCAGTAGCACTGATGAATCAGAACACTTTAACACCTCAGCGCTCGACGGGATTGGGGCCTTGGGGGTGGAACCATGGAAGGAGGAAGGGGAGTGGGCGAGCTCGCATGAGGTGCTGGGTCTGCCTGATGGAGGCGACGTCATCGGAGTCAACGCTTGACCTGAACCTGAACCGTGGCTGTCGAGGGGGCGGGCTACGGTAGCGGCTTCTCCATGGCTTCACGCCTTCACCGAATGATATATGGGCCAAGGTGTCAAATCTGGAAAATGCGAATCTGTGGCGTCGAAATTTCTCCTCCGGATCCGAATCCGAGTCGAAGCGCTGCGGCCTGCTAGCGATTTGACCTTTCCAGGTGGTGATTGGGTAGCCGGAGCGTCAGTTGGACCCTCGGGGTGCCGCATTTATTTTTGGGGCCGAAACGGATTGGTGTTCCTGAATAGGGGCCCATCAGACAACCAGCCGCTAGACCTGTAAAGTGATCCATCGTAAACATTGATCGGACAGGGAAATAAATAGGCTCTTATTTTTTTTTTTGTGAATTACATTACAACAAAGGCGCTCAATACATGTACGCACGTGTATCATCGCCATAGGTGTTGCTCAATACAGTAGCTATTGAGTGACATATTTATGATTGACCCTATTGTTAAAACCGGTGAAGCATAACATCATGAAGCAAAAGTACATTAGCGTATCAACGCCACGGCTCCACGGTTAACTCAAGCCAAGAGGATCAGAAATTTTGTCATGTCGAAGATTTGATAAGGCCAAAAAAAAATTAATTACCGTGAATTGAACAGGTTAAATATGCGAGGTTCACAAAATTTGGTAGGAAAACAGATAGCAGCTAAAAATCATGGCTTGCCAACATTTCGGGTTCATAATTTGGAAGCCTGTATTTAGGAATGGTATATCATCTAACTCTAGTTATTTTTTACTTTCTCTTTTTATATGTATATGGTAATTATATTTTTTTTATAAAAGCATAAATATAGCTTCTCATTAACATTGATTTTTGATCCAAACTTTAGCAGCAGCTGAGTGAGTGGCAGCGAGGTCGCCACTCGCCACGCACAGCCGGCCCCACAGGGACATACATATCAAGCGTTTGGTTCGCAGCGGCGGATTTTTACGGCCTCACGGGCGTGGCCGCGCGCTGGTCACATCACATCATAGGTCAAACTGCGAAAAAGTGCAAAAAGCATATTGATGGCACAGCAGCAGCAGACAGCACCGGCACCGCAGCACGCACCCTTGCGGCAGCGGCACAGCAGCGCTGCACGTACGTACAGTACTACGGCAACTCGTCCAGTCGTGCTAGGCATGCATGGCACTGCTCGCTGCAGCAAGGAGCATGTACCACTAGCGTAGAGTAGTAGTACGTACGTGTGCAGTAGAGGGCATGCAGACATTGCAGAGGCACGCCGCGAATGTGCCGTCATGGTCAGACCGTCCCAGCATCTACTTTGACAGTACGTGCTGCGGGCTATCTTATCCTATCCCGCCGCGCCCTGCATCTTGTAGCCTTGTAGGACTATATCGGAACGCCCAGTGCATGCATGCACTGGACAGTCACAGTACGAGAAAAACGGGAACACACAATCTTAGTTATAATAAGGTACAGACGTCGTGCAGTGACAGGCTCCCTCGTCAGCGGCGTCCCGCGTGCACGTCGAATCCGCCGCGTGATGCCGCCTATCATCGCCGCCCGCGCCGCAGACTCCCAAATGGTGAAAGAAGCGAGCGGCGCGCGTTGTTGCGCCGCTGGCCCGGGCCACCAGGTTGCCCAGCTCCGCCGCGTGCCCCGCGCGCTGCCAAGAGCCGGCGCCGCTCCCGGATTTATTCCCGACCGGCGGATCGACCGGCGGATCCTAGCACCGGTCCTGGTCTCTGCGGCACCGCGTGCAACCTCGTGATGCATGCCCAGAGGGCCAGAGCCCGGTTGCCCGCTGGCGTGCCCACCCAACTACCCAAGGGGAACATGGCAAGTAAAGATGAGAGAGAGAGGGAGCAGGGACAATGGAGGTGCAAGTTTAATAAACTTCACTCGTGTCACATCATATATTTGAACGCTATTTTTTTAAAAAAAACAAGAGACAAATTCTTAGCAAAGAGTCCATATTTATACCACACTATACCTACTATGTTTTGACTATTTATTATCTAAAGAATTATTGCTGTATCATGTAATTTATCAAGTATATCTTGTTCTTTGAAAATTGATCCAAACACTAGTTATAGATGCCCTTACATATTAAAGTATATAATAACTAACTAATGTTTGCTTTAATTGAGATCTAAGAGCCGCCACACCGCGCCTGACTTGCGGTGGTTGAAATGTGGCAGGCTGTGGCTGCTTAGAGCATGTACCAAACATGTCTTAAATATTTAACACAGGATAGAGACACCACTCAATGCGATTGAACAGTGAAAGCTGGCTCGGCACGGCAGACAAAACGGAGGAAGATCTGCCATCGACAAGACGCGGCATGTCTGCGCATGCCCAGTGCGCTGCGCCCCTGCCGCTGCCCGCATCCTCTGCCGCCTCGCGTGCCACGCCGAGGCTCCGTAGACTGGACGACTGGTGCCTGGCTGCCTGCGCTGCAGCTGCCGCGTACAAACCGGACAGCCGCTCAGCTATGCGCCCTACTATGCGCGCGCACGCGTAGCGGCGCGTGCTACCCCATAACCACAGGCCGCTCCGACCTCTGTCTCACGGCCACGGACCTCTTGCCATTTTTTAAGTTCATTTAATATTAAAAACAAAAAAGAAACATGATCAAATAGACAAAGTGCTAGTACTCCTTTCGGTGCCGGCATATAAAATGTAATCTTGCCCAATAATATAAAACATGCTACGTAAAAAATACGTAGATCGATACAGTAGTACTTAGTGTTGATATTAGTGTTGATAGAGAAAATTTAATTAATTTTTTAGTATTTAAATTAGAGGTGGTTACATCTTATATATTGAGATATATTGAGATGGAGAAAACAATGGCATTAGCGATGGCTGTTTTTTAGATAATTTACTAGTGAGTGATATTTTATAAATGGTAAGTTAAGGAGTGTCCTTGAACGAATTTTCCCCATCCAAGTCAAGCGTTTATGGCCATTTTATTTTTTTTAGAAAAATCATGCCACTTGGGAGTGGGGCACGGCGTGCAGTTGCATAGCGACACGTAGCGAATTCCATGTCATGGTTGGAACGAACCAACTACAAAAGGCTTCCCATCCATTCCTCCGATCCAAGCCGGATCGCTGACATCATCCACCGCCCACGTACACCCTTCGACTTCGACAGCGCCGCGGTCCGCGGACGCGAGAATCCTCTGCCAAAACGCGGCGAGTTTGGCGACACGACCGACGCCAGCGCACGCGGCGGCGACCGGGTCCGGGGTGGTTAGGCGGCCCATCGCCATCCTCAGGTGCCCTGAGCCGTAGCTTTCTCTTCTCCACCTCTCCTTCCTGTCCATCGCCAGCTCAGGTGGCCTCTACCAGAACAGAAGACCACGCACCTCACCCAACCAAATCAGTCCAACCACCACAGCGGCAGCCATCCACTACAGCAGGACCCCACGTCCGCTTCCGAGGTCGGCGAGCGGCCACATCATGTATCACGCTTGCCGTCTAGGCATTTGACGCGTCCCAAGACCCCCCAGATCATCAAGCAACAAATTCAGCAGCACAGACGCAATGGTCCAATCAATTTTTCAGGAGCTGTAGCAAACCAGGACCCATCATAAGATAGCAAGCAAGCGAAGACGAACAACTAGTACAAAGCTGTTTGTTCCACGGGGATGATGAACAACTACAAAGGTGTGTTTCATAGGTTGCCTGGACACAGGCAAAATCGACGGTACATGGGGTACAGAGTTCAAACAACAGAGCCGCAAACGCTAGGCGACTTGGCTCTACTGACTACTAGGGGACCGGGTTCTCACACGAAGGACCAGTTCACGAACATGAAGGCAAGGCAGTGCGGGGTGTCGTCGTCGCTCAGGACCTTCCACGCCACCGCCTGCTCGTACGACACCGGCCGCCCCATGCTCGACACACACACGCCACCGGGGAGGTACGCGAAGCCCTGGGAGTCAAGACAGACACACAGATTCATGGTGTCACTAGCATTTCAGGCATTGGCAGAACAGAGGCTGCTGCTGCTGCAAGGAACAGATATTATCGCATACCTGTTGCATAATCTTAGGGTACTCGGTGCAGAGCGCCTTCCTGCCATCGTCATCAAGGATCTTCTCAAGGGAGATGTCCTGGAGCGCAATCAGCGTCGTCTCCAGCATGTCCAGGCCGGCTTGGTTGGCAAAGGTGAACACGGGAGCAGCCTGAATTCACGGTTCCACAAAACTTCAACACCAGCCAGACACCACAATGCCAAGCTACGAACTGGCGAAACAAAGCGAGAACGACCAAGTTACCTTCAGGGAACAGCACATGATCGAGTCCGAGTGTTGCCACAGCGCTTTCAAGGAAGCATCCGTGCATTGGGTGTCCGTGCGGAGGAGTTCGGCTCCAGTGTGGAACCTGGAATTTCAACGTGGCCACAGATTACCAACTACATCGCACAACTGAATAGAGTGTAGCATGATTCAGGCTGAATAATCGATAGGTCAACCCATGCTGCCGCCTCCTTAACTAATTCTCAAAATTGCTAACCAGATTCAGGAGAGAAAAGAGTTTCCACCTGTAGCTCCTGCCGATCCACCTTGCCAGCGTGTGTGCCTCAGGAGATCCTGGAGTTTGCTTCATTTCAAGCTGTCCACCAATGCGCGAAGGAGCTATTGCCATGGCTACCCTCTGCACCGACGCCACCACAGTCCTGACGTATTGCCTGGCCATGGCTGCGACGCTCTCTCGTAGGTGATTCTCATATGAGAACTGGAAAGCAATGGTCAGCACTGATCTTGTGTTGCAGGTGCTGGAGGCGTCACTCGAAGCACGCGTTGTCCCACCAGATCCAACCTCGAGGGTAGATGCGAGGTCAAGTGTGCGTGTGCCTGATGGTGGATCCTGCCAGTTGATAGTTACACAACACATTGTTAGTTTAGACCAACAGAAGGCAATACTACAAGCACAAAGCCTGTCGTACTAACCGTCTTTGCATCCAGTGGAATGACACGGAAGCCTGAGGGTAGCAGTGGCGCATCGTCGGCAAAAGATTCATCGATGGGTGCAAACACAAGCTGTGCACATGCACCAGCTGCATTTTCATCCACACCACTGCACAACTGCCAAAGGATAATACAATGCTGTGAGGCTGGTGCAACAACACAGCTGAAAAGAAGACAAAGTGAAAATGCTAGCTGATCGTATACCTGCAGAAGATACATATCTCGTGACAGAACAACTTCGTCATGGCAGAGGCTGTGTCCCTCAAGCCTAATAACCTCCAAGAACTGCAAACAAAAGTAAGTTTGTTAAAAATCACCAGTCAATCAATGGTGGAAGGAAATTACTAAATTGAAATTAGCTAGAAATTACCTCTTCGTGCTCTAAGGTATGTGCAAGCGGCAGAATAACCTGGCTGCCCATAAACCCACTAGCACGCAAGCCAGGAACTGCATATGGACTAGCCCTAAGAGCAGCGGCAGAATAAGCATCAACACCAGGATCAGCCCATTCGGAGCGATGCTCCCTCAGAAATCGTACTAGTAGGGCAGGTGGCACATTCTACATAGAGACAGTCATAACATATTTGTTATAATCAGGTTATATAACATCAAACATAAAGTGCATAACTGTCGCTGAAACTGGATGGATAGGTGTACAGACCTGAAGCAGCATTGATGCCTTAGCACACAGGATGCCACCTCCGATCGCAGTAAACAGCTGGGAAGAGTTGACATGAGGACCAATAAGTTTGTTTGGAGAAGAGTTGATAGCAATAGTAACATCCTCAGCACCGTCACTGCTCATCAGTGACCAACCGTCATCTGGAAACCCATTGACAGCATCATTGAAACCCCTGTAAATTACATTAAAGAAGTTAGAAGTGCCATGTGATGGGTCCTGGCAATAAATTCAAACAGCACAAATGGTAAATGAGAACACATGAACACGACCACAAACCTGCTAAGCCTCTGGCTAAATGTTCTCAAAACTGCTGGCTGTCGGCCCCCTCCATAGGGCATTTCCCCACTAGATTCATGCGCAATTTGCCTAATGTGACGCAGTGCCTGCATCATAGGAATAAGAAATCATGACTCGATCATTCATACATCAGTGGCAAATAGTACTACTTGGTACCAATAAATTATTGAGAAAGCATAATAGCGGAACATACAGCAATAGTTGTTTTCTGTGCAAGAATCTTCGGGGATTCATAAAGTGGTCTAAGGACCTCAGGCACACTCCAAGCCTACAAGATGGTAAGATTGATAAGATGCAAGCACAGAAGTTTTTATTCAAGCCAGATATGATTAAAGCCTTCAGAATGGATAGGATAATATTGATTCCACTTACATCTAAATCAACATGATCCACAATGTGAATCATGGAGCCACCTCCCTCACAGGGTCGAATTAGATAGCCACTAGGAAGCACTTCGGCTCTTACAAAATTTGGAGTGTTGGGTCCTGATGGACCTCCAGTCGATTGTGTCAGTGATCTCTCACAGATCTATAGAACAAGACAAGAAACAAAAGTTACCAGCTGTAAGCACAATAGATATCCTGAGAGGGCAATCCAGTAGCACCTAAATAAGCATACAAAGTTGCAGCACAGCTGTTTGATCCAAACAGAACAAGCAAACAGAATTGACAAGACTAACATAAATGACAACATCATAGCAACCAAAAAGAAGCATTACCACAAGACTGCCATCCTCAAGACCACTAGTGTATCGGAGAGTCCAAAAGTCGCGCGGTGCCGCCAAAGTTGTCGGTGCGTAAGTCTAAAAATGTGATGAAAGTAAGTCATTTTAACTGGCAACAAAGAGGATAATGATTCAAGAATGTGAAAAGCACTAAACTTGTATGATGATGCTTACCTGCATGTAGATAAGCTCGATAGTTCCACCATTACCCGTAGGGATAACATGGAGAATATCCACACACCGACAATCGCGGTACCAAGAAGGGCGATCCTTGAGGATCTCCGCGACCTATGGACTAGTCAATTAGGGCATGTCTGCTGAATGGAAACATAAAGCTATGTGATGATGAAGAATGAACAAAAAACACACCTTTGTGGGCTCAAGGCTCACTAGGCCGCAAGCTCGGGCTGCTACGCCACTACAATTGTGCGAAACAGCGATGATTCCAATGGAATCCGGACCAGGCTGTAAAGGAATTCGTGCTTTAAGTAATGAGCCAAAACATAATTGAAGTAGCCAACACATGTTAAAATTCTTTTTTTTTTGTCGCAACAAGTGTATATTACCTTCATCCCAACCATTTGCACCCAATCGACAGCAGTTCCTGTCGCTTTTGACAAGAACTCTGCCAAGGTCTCCTCAGCGATAGCTAGGAGACTGCCATGTTGAAAAAGAGCTCCATCAGATTTACAAGCACAAAGCTGTCTAATAAATGTTGGGGGAGGGGGGGTGGGGGGGCTGAAATTACCCAGCTGGGTTATTTGCATCCCGTTGAGGACGCGGAGCTGCTGGGTTTTGCTGTTGGTGGTGCTGACCACTTGTGACCACAGACTCACAGCTCGTGTCTGTAGTCGCAGCAGAAGGCTGCAAATATCAAAACACACGGTATTAGACGTGGAATCATGCGACAAGGTTCGCATCAAAACTTACATAAAACAGCACCATTCACTACTACATGATACTTTGTGCCATTCAGCTGATTTATCTAGAAAAAAAAATATAAATAAGATGTTCTGGGGAATGAGCAAGGGAGATGGATCTCACATTGTGAAGCTGCTGTCGCATGTATCCATTCTCGTAGACGAGTCGGGAGACCTGCTTCTGCAGCCTGTCATTCTCCTCCATCAACAGCTTGTTCATCGCAGTCAGCTTCCGGTTCACAGTCTGCAGGCGCGAGGCCTCCTTCCGCTGCTTCTCGCGGCATCTACCAATCAATCACAAGAAACATCAGAATCACAGTCAAATCGCACAGGAGTTACAGATGTCACTTGCTGACTTACATATGAAGAAAACTAAGACAACGATCGCTTACGCAGTATTGAAATGTAACTGCTCATTCTAAACATCGTATTCCAGTTACAGGCCCGTGTGGCAAGCAAAGCAAGCAATGGCTGGCACGAAACTCGGGCAGGCTGATTGGTTGCCCAACTGAAAATGATGTTTCCCTACTACCATTTAAATCTGCTCTTAACGTGAACATTGTGATAGGCACGGGATACCTAATTAGATCCATTTATTTATTTATCCAAGTTCAGGGACAACAGCCTTTCCTTACAAATGCTAGGCAAATGTTGCTAGTCGTACATAGCACATGCGAGCAGCAAAAGGACGCGTCCATTACGCCTAACGGCGATACAACCGGGGGTAAAAAAAAATCTGAGCAAAGAGAATTTGTAGTCCTACAAGTTCCAGCTGAAAACCTGAGCAAATATGGCCCGACCTCAAAACTAAAAAAAAAACTAAAGAGGAAAAACATATCATCGTAAAAAGAAAAACAGGGGGAGAGAGAAATTCCAGCAGCAGAGGCACTGGCAGGAAGGAGCGCACAAATTCGTCAACGAATAAGCGGAGGCATGAACAGAGCCAGAGGTGAGATGATGGACGGAAAGAGGGCCGGCGACGCACGCACCTGCGGTTCTGGAACCAGACCTTGATCTGCTTGGGCTCGATGTTGCTGAGTATGGGGCACTCCCTGATGAGCTGCTGCCTGCGCAGCGAGCTGGGCTTGGGGCACTCGCTGTAGACGCGCTCGAGCGCCTCGACCTGCTCGGGGGTGTAGCGCACGTACTTGCCCGTGTCCACCTGCGGCGCCCCGCCGCCGCCGGGCGACGGCCGGTCCTTGCCGCCCCCGACCACCGCCAGCGCCGTCGACATCTGGCTAGCACCGCCGCCCAGGGAGGAGTCGGAGTCGGAGGAGGAGGGGTTGTCGTCGTCGCGGGGAGATGGAGAAGACGGAGAGCCACGGCCACGGGCGGCGCCGAGTCATAGCCTCGGGGCGAGAGCGCAGCCGCCCGACGCCATGGTGGTGGTGCGAGAGAGAGAGAGAGAGAGAGAGAGAGAGAGAGAGAGAGAGAGAGAGAGAGAGAGAGAGAGAGAGAGAGAGAGAGAGAGAGAGAGAGAGAGAGAAGTGGCGGCGGTGCGGGGGTGTGTTGTGCTGTTGCTTGCTTGGCTGCCGAGCCGCGCGGCCCGCGGGGAGGGTGAGGAGGAGGACGGAGGGGAGGAGCAGCAGGGGGAAAGGGAAAGCTAGCGGCGAGACGGGGATGGGGAGAGAGGTGGTGAGAGACGAGTTGGGGTCGGTTTAATAGTAGCGAGCGGGATAGCGGCAAACGCTCAGCTCTGTGCTCTGCTGAGGGTGAGGGCCTGAGGGGTACAATACAACCCGGTGGGGTCTTTTCAAATAATGTACTACTCGTAATTTCCTTTTCATCTTTATATTAGTCTCTTTTGTTCCTGAAATTCATCAGTTTCTTTTTTTTGTCCTTCTTTTTGTCCGTTTACAAGGTGACACGCATGACTGATGTGAATAAAGGCCCAGCCTTGTAGTAAAAAAAAATTGGTGGCTTTGAACAGACTAGTAGATGTTCAGTTAGCTACTAGTGTTAGACCTACATAGAGTCACAAATGAGGCAAACATCGGGGCCCTTGAGAGAATGAATATACAGATGAAAATAATCCAATGGCTATTTATTATTACTCGAAATTGTGCGCATACTCCTTGTTTTTGTATCGCATCGTGGACTGGACCCAAATCCGGGGGGCCCAGCGCCAAGTCTGACGCGCGTGTGTTGTTTGTTGCGGAACTGGACGGACAAATATTCTCTCCTTTGGAGGATGTCCATTTTGTTTTGCTGGGGAGGTGTGTCGTTGCGTTGGTGGCGCTGTGCTCGCTTTTGATGGCGGGCTGGCTCTTGCAGGCACAGGCACATGGCCCGTGGCAGCAGCAGAAGGCAGGGAGCATGCTCGCTCGGGTTAATACGGTGGCCGAGGAGCACGACCCCACGGTGCCGGCCTTTTGGAGGTGAACCGTGAGAGTCGCACGCATCCGTCACGTCCAATGAAATTAAGATCGAAACTGAAACTGTACAGTTTTGTGAAAATATAACTAGCAACAGTTATGGTGGATCAAACGAAAAGGGTGGCGTGAGCTGCTCGCCGACATTAACATAGACACAGTACTACATCCCGTGAGCGTGCGTGAGAGGTTGTCTGCTGCAACCGGTAACAGGCGAAGGCGAGAGGAAGAAGACGGGCCAAGATCACACAATGCGAGCAGACTACAGTGGTCGGAGCACGAGAATACAATGTGAGCATGCTTTTAGGCCGTGAACAAAACTGCTCATATATACTGTATACTGACCCGATCCCCGTGTAACATAGAAGCGTATCTGGTTGGCCTAGAGATGGCAACGGGGACCCGATCCCTGATTCCCCGCGGGGAATTCCTCCATTAGGGGATGGAGATGGGGAAGAAACTTCCCCCGTGGGGATATAAACGGGGAAAATTTATCCCTCAACGGGTAAACGGGGATGGGGACGGGGAAGCATTCCCCATCCCCGTTCCCCGCGGGGACCCGTTAAACTTGCACGTGACTATGTTTTTTATACTAGTTAACGACAAAAATAAATAATTACCTTATCAAGAGACGACTAATTGTACAAATGTGTTTATTTTGATGTGTGCATAATGATTTCTTATATCTGACAATGTGTATAAGCGACAATATTTAACATTAATAGCAAAGTACGTATGTCTTCATTGTAATTTAAACGGGGATGGAGATCCTCGTTGGGGATTTATCCCCGCGGGGAACGGGGATGGGGAAGAAATGCTCCCCGCAAGCGTTCGTGGGGATCCTCGCGGGGAAGTTTTTTCGTCGCCGAGACGGGGATAGGAAGCTATTCCCCGGCGGGGAATTCTCCGTTGCCATCCCTAGGTTGGCCTCGGCTATCAGCGTAGCTGCAGCTAGCTGCGTGCAACCGCAGCTGATAGCAATGTGCTTGTGCTTTTTTCCAAACGGGTCTTCAGTTTAAAAAGTAGATTTCACAACTAATTTAATAATAATTATTACATCTACTAAGTATCAGTATCGCTATATATACAGTTTTTTATTTTTTATTTGTCGTAGTTTAGTTCAAAAGTTAATTAGCTCACAACAAATATTCGAGAGCGGATACCGATACAATATAGTAGGAAACAACGTTTTTTTTTTGGCCGGTAGAGACCAGACTAGGGCGAAAGACCAGGGTCAATCACGAGGGTGAAGGGACGACTCCGCTGCGCACGGCACCACCATCGCCTGCTTTCGCGCCTTCCATCCATATCCAAGCTTTGCTTCCCTTCCGTGCGTCGCGTTGCCCTTGGCCCCTTGCCATTCAATGGGCGAGCAGAGAGCCGCAAGGTCACATTTTATTTCCATCCTGCACCCACCTCATGAATTCTCAATGGATCATATTGTAGGACACTGTGTCCTTCGACCGCTAGATGAACTGGTACAGCTCAGCGAGTACTGTTCCTGTGCATTGCGTTTGTTCCTTTGGTAGGGTGTCCAGTCTAATAAAACTGATCCTAATAAACACTAGCTATCTACTGTAGATCGTGTGGTTGTACCAAGCCATTATAAGCACGCCGTTGTCCATTAGTACGTCAAGAATCAGTAATAGTAATAATAATAGTAATAATAGTAGTAGTAGTAGTAGTAATAATAATAATAATAATAATAAGCTAAAAATATGAACATCGCTGATAAGCACGAGATAGGATCAGAGGAACTGAGAGTCCAATGACCGGTATCAAAAGCTAGCGATTACCGTACTAGTAGTATTCGGGTGCCATGGACTTGTTTCAATGTGTCGTCCCATATCTTCATCTTCATGGACAATGTGCAGAGTGTCCCCATGTTTCGTTTGCTACCTCCAATCCAATGCAATCACCTTGTTGCACTCATCCGCACTCAAGGTGCTAAGCAAGAGATCGGTGGCTTGGGCATTTTGAGATAAATGTGCCAATACTCTTGTGCTGTTAGACTTGAGGCATCAGCTCGCTATTCAAATACTCTCTTAATGATCTCCCAGATTTCTGGATGAAGAACCTACATGGTAGGCTTTGATCACGTGGTTCCACTTGGGCAATAGTCCCATCATATTGAAGTAACTTGCCTATGAGTACAGGCAAAACGATTGAAAACGGTCGGAAACGATATTTTCTATAAGAAAACGATTGTCGGTCGGTCGGAAATTTACCCGGTTTCATAATTAATCTACTTATTAACGACTACAATATGATGATGATAGATATTTAAATTTAAATTAAATGCGATATTTTTTGGAAACAATATTGGTGTTGAATTGGCGAAATCTAAATTTTCTTGCAATGATTAAATCATATGGATAGCCCCATTCGCTCCTCGTGCCTTAGAGTGTTGTCTACTCTACATAAAAGTTTTGCACCCTAGGTCCAACCCTTTTGTAACATGGAAATTCTAGTAATATGAAGATAAGAACCAAACTGCTCAAATGTAAATGCTCAAAGAAAGAATGGTTAGAAACACGGTGATATTTTGATGAGGTATCGAAGAGTTGGCACCCCTCACTAGTCCTTGTTGAAGCACCCATGCAAGGATGATGTTCCCACTTGATCCTCACAAGAATTAGGTGCTCTCTGTGGGTTGATCCTTTGCCACTTCAACATGGCTAATCGCTCATAACTGTTTACACCTTGAGTTAGGGCACCCACAATCTCTGTAGAGTGATCACCAAATTCTCGATCGCCACAAGCCATCTAAGTGATGCCAATCACCAAGAGTGAAAAGCACAAACTCTGACCTATCCAAGACTAATGAGAACGGTGGATACACACTTGCTTCTCTCAATATACTAATGAGGCACTAATCTCATGATTATCAAATCTCAGTCACCTCACTAGGCAAAGTCTCTCCATTTCTCTCCAAATGCTTCCTTCAGCTGAACAAATGGGCAAGAGTTCTCAAATGGATATGGTGGAGGGGTTTATATAGCCCCAAGTCAAGGAGCTAGCCATTAAGCCTCCAGTCAACTTTCATGGGTGCACTGGACATGTTTGGTTCACACCTACTTCCTCCACCAGACATGTTTGATGCAGTTCCAATGACTAGTTTCAAAAACTAGCGATTATTGTACTGGTATTTGATGGCATGAATGGTGTCTCACCAGAGATGTCTGGTGAGTATACCTGCTTGAGATGCATAGTTCTAGACCCCTACGAGTGTGTTGTCTAGCGTCACGCCGAACATGTCCAATGAGTACTTAGTCTCTCATATTCAATTGCAACCTCTCCAGGTGCCTCGTTTGGTGCCACACCAAACATATTTGCAGAGTGTACAGATGTTAATATTTATATACATTGCGCTCTAGGTTAATATGATAGTCGCCTAAAGGGGGTGAATAGGCAAAACCTGAAATTTAACACTTTAAAACAAAACTTGATCCCAATTAGTTGGTTAGAACAAGATATAAGTTGATTGGAGTAGATGAGTTCTTCTTGCAATGTGTTGCTCTTATAAATGTGTGGAATAAACTTTGGAGCAACACAAGTGATCCGAATTAAGATTAACGCAAGAGAACCTGGGGAGGAAGGAATAAAACAAATCACAAATAAATGAACACAAAGACACAACGATTTATTTTACCAGAGTTCTGCTTCCACATAAAAACTACATCTCCATTAATGTGTTCCAAATGATCAGGTTCGTTTAAACCCTCTCAAGTGATTCCAAAGATCAAACTTGAGCCCTCTCTCTTTTCTCAACTCAATGGAGAGACTTAAGTCTTCGCAAGGGGCTCCACAAGCTTGGAGGCTCTTGCTAGCCTTTTACAATCGATGGGAGTCAAAACTTCAAACTCAATGATCACAAGAAGAGCACACACTCTTTGTTATAGCTCTCTCTCAAGGCACTACTCAAATCATGCACACAAGACTATCTCTTTGCTTAATTCACTATTTTGTTGCGCTTGAGAGGCTTCGATCACTTGGGAGTGTTGCTCTAGTGCATTGAAGTTATTGCTCAGCTCTTTGTGTATTGAATGAGCTAGTTATGACATATTTATAGCCCTTAACCATCCAAACAGTCATTGGGATCAAATCCTAAAATCTACTTTGAACTCGGGTGCACTAGACCTGCTACAGTATCAGGTCCGGTGCACACCGGACTACAAGGCCTGCAGTTTTAGTGACCATTATGATCCTTCTGTTAGCTTGTTGGATACACCAGACATGCCACGTCAGCGCCATATCATCCGATCATTGGGTGTACGAGAGGTCCGGTGCTCACCAGACTAAAGTTCGATGCACCTTTTACTTCGGCTTGATTTACACTGTCTCCACACAAACAGTTTGGTGACACGCCCGTTGCACACAAAACTAGTGCACCAGCCATCAGTTGCCTAGAAAAATTCCCCGGACTCCTTCCATCAAATAGTTGCTGGAATTCTACTGCTCTCGGGGGCACTAGACCGGTCTGGTGCGCCACCGGACCGGGTCCAGGGAGCAGCCTCCGGGATCCTGATTGGAACCTTCCAAACCGGGGGCACCGGACGGGTCCGTGCACCACCATACCACAACATGTTGCCTCCCCGTGAAGTAGTCGTTGGATGCCCGGAGCTAGCCGTTACCACACGGTCACAGTACCGGTCCGGTTATTTTTATAATTAAAAATCCTGAGAGTGGACTGTTCATGTATAGAGCCGGTCCGACGCTTCTAGACCAGCTGAGATAAGTTCTTTTTCTCCAAATCTTGTTCCTTTAGATTTAGACTTTCTTGTGAACTTTCACCAAGGTTGAGTTATGGCTCAAACAGAGCCCAAACTGCACTTTTCTCACATAAATGAGTTAGAGATCAAATCGAAGTGCTAGAAACATTGTATGAGGCATATGAAATTTATCTAAGTGTTCAAACCTCATAAATTTACCATTTTATACGAAGTTGCAGTTTCTGGCCTCTTGTGAGCTAGTTTGAACCGATTATATGTATGAGACACACATATCTCACTGAATTGAGTTAGCGACCCAATGAAAGTGCTAGAAACATTGTAAAGGGTCTATGCAACATATCTAAAAGTTCACACCTCACAATTTTACCCTTTTCTCAAATTTGCATTTTTTTTGCCTCTTTTGAGCTCGTTTGGACTTAGAATCATCAAATTGTATATAAGTGAACACGCGATCGAATACTTAGCAAACAAGTTAGTCCATGGTGGTGTGTTGGATACTCAATCACCAAAACAGGTAGAAATGGCTAACTTGCACATTTCCCTTTTACTCCCACACTAGGATACATAATTTATGCTATGAAGCTATAGATCCACCTAGACATCCTCATGGTGAGGACATACCATGTGGCCTCTCAATTTTGGCCACCGTATAGCGTTGGATCCTGGTGAGCTCTGGTATACTTTTACATGCATTGCAAGGATCCTACATGCAGTGATAAGGAGGACACTACTACCAAGGATGAAATATGGTGAGGAATTCACCAACACATGTAGCAATAGATCCTCTGTTCCTTGATCTCACATAAAATCAATGTTTGATGTTGTTGATTTTATGATCTATGAGATACAGGACATAGTCATAGATTGGATCAAACCAATTTTTCGATAAAAAGACCCGTTCAGATCTTCAACTTTATTTGACCGGGTGAAGTATCTGCGATATGATGTCACTCTTGTCAAGCATCAAAATTAACCATGACAAGCAAAACAATGCCATTATTGTTGGATGGCCCGTTTCTGTAAAGAGGGGCCCTTTGCCACCTAGTGAATCACTCTACGGGTCATTGAGCGAGCCTAGAATTTTGATGTACACTAACACTAAAATTTATTTATTGTACTGCAGCAAAGATCCTCGTGCATGTACGACAAGTTTCGTTAGTTTCGATTGGCTATGAACTCCATCACGAGAGAGACAAATATCATACTGACCACAAATTTTAATTTAATGTATTACATGCATGGTCTTTTATTTGGCACACCACCATCATCTGGAGGTCTAGACAGATCCAAATGCTGGCATGCACATGCACGCACTTCGAAGTTTGAAAGCGAGCCTTGCTTGATTGTGTACCCGTGCGCTGCGAGCGTGTACTGTTGGGGACTTGTTCTCAAGAGCTATGAGTTAAGAACAAGGCAACATAGAAAGATGTTAATCGTTAAAGTCCTTCGTCCTCCGAAGCATTATTTCCCTTGGGATGTAATGGCTTACGGACGAAGGTTACGAAGGACGTACCTTCACAAATTCGTCAATCAATGACGAAGGATGAAATATAAAGAATGTAAAAGACAATATGAACAATTATATATTATTATCGGGCATAAACAAAAACATCGTTGAATTATAAGTATACCTTCAATCAGAAGGAGACGACAATACAAGCGTGACGCAAAAAGCGAATGCCAAGTCAGCGTGAACAGTACGGGGGTACTGTTCACCTATTTATAGGCACGGGACATAGCCCATACAAAATTACATTCATGCCCTTTACATTTGATAATAATTCTATAGTAATCTATCGAGGTCTGAATAGCCTTTTCATCTGTAAGTCGGTTTCATTTCCTGCACCCACGCCGAAGCTTTCCTGCTGACATCTTCGGCGTAGCATCAAGACCTTCGTATTATTCGGGTCCTCTCCCGCCGTGATACCAACTTGAGTCCGAAGGTACCTGCTCACACATTATACTTCCAGAAATACTGTTAAATCCTGTTTTTGAGGACCTTCGAATGCCGAAGGTCCCCAACAGTAGCCCCTCGCAATATTAATTTGTTTAAAATAACGAATTTAGATTGCGATATGGACGAAGGCTTTACACCGAAGGTCCGAAAAAACACCTTCCCTTTGCTAGAATAGCAACATTCACTGACAAGCGGGGTCTTTAGATTTTCAACGCCCTTGGCGTATAAATACGGCCATACCGCAAATTCATTTGACACGCTTTCTGGCCAACTGCTCCCGCTCACTCAATTTTTAGCTCTTGTGCACTGCGATTTGTTAAGGCTTTAGTTTTGAAGCTTCGGCTTCGAAAATAGTTTTTTAGCGTCTCCGAAGATGTCTGAAGATAAGAAAACTGTTGCTGAGATGAAGCTGAGCCTTGACGAAGAGAAAAACCTGGGGTTCCTTATAGCGATGTCAAAGACCAATACAGAAAAAATTACGAAGGAGATTCTGGAAGGTTTGTCTGAAGATACTGGTGATAGTGATAGCTACGATGTGGACAGTGGTGGCGAGGACTCCGAAGATCGTCCCTGGCGACCAAGCCATTCAGTTTATGGTAAATCAACTATCAAAGAGAATCATCTTGTCAACATGAGAGGAAGGTATTTCCGGGATTTGTCCATTGTGAGGGCCGACGAAGGGGAAAAAACTTGCCCACACCCTGAAGAGAATGAAGTCGTAGTGTACCGAAGCTTTTTGAAAGCTGGGCTGCGATTTCCCTTGAGCAGCTTCGTTGTGGAGGTACTGAAAATATTCGAAGTCTATCTCCACCAACTTACCCCTGAGGCAATCATAAGGCTAAATATCTTCGTGTGGGCCGTGAGAAGCCAAGGTCTGAAGCCTGATGCAAAAAGTTTCTGCAATATACACGAATTATCATACGAAACGAAACCTTGGGGTAAGGAACAGTATCACAACAATTTTGGCTGCTACAGTTTTGTTTCTCGGTCGGGGTCAAGCTGCCCCGTGCCAACCTTTCGGAAAAGATGGCCTGGAGACTGGATGACAGAATGGTTCTATGTGAAGAATGATCTGACAGCACGAGAAGATATCAAGGGTATAATTATGCGCCCTATTTGGCAAAGCTTCGGCCTTCGGAGGCCGAAGGTTGAAATGAGTGAGGCTGCCGAAGAATGCCAGAGGGCCTTCGGAGTTATCTGTTCTTTTATTGGAACGAGGGACTTAGTACAAGAGCATATCGCCTTCAGGGTATGGCCGCTTGCGGAGAAATGTGAGATGCCACAAGAAACCATAAAAGAGGCCAACGAAGGTGGACTTATCAGGTTGAAGTACACTTTTAAATTTGGAGATAAATTCGTCGAGCCAGATGACGACTGGTTAAAAAGTATTGAAAATTTAAGTGATGAACTGCTTGGTGCTTACTCAAAGGCCGAAGATACTGCAATGTCAGCAGCCTTCGGAGGCCGAAAGAAGAAAAGGCTGAATCGGGTATTCGATGCAATCGGGTTTGTCTACCCTGACTATTGCTATCCCATTCGAAGGCAGAAGAGAAAAGGCACAAACTCCGCAAAGGAAGAAGCTGCAATTGCTCCTAGCGAGCCAGAACCGAAAAGAAAGAAGATAAAGGTCCTCACACATCGGCCGCGCTATATTGAACCAGCTTCGGTGCCTGAGTTTACCGGAGGAACTCCTTCGGCCACCGAAACTGAAAGACCTGCCGAGCCAACTTTGCTGCCAGAAATCGCAGAAACGGCCGAAGTGCCAACAAAGATAGAATTGAAACAATCGAAAATTTTGCTATCAGAAATGAAAGAGAAGGCCGAAGCGCCGTCCACAGAAAAAATGGAAAAGGTAAAAGAAGCAACTGAGGGATCCAAAACATCAGAAATTTTTAGTCCTGCGGCAAACATTGAGACAGTGAAAAATCAAAAAGTGCCAGTAGTGACTCCGAAAAGAAAGAGAATGGCTAACGTGCTAGATGTACTGGAAACGATCAAATCTTCAAGCACACCTCCGAAGAAGGCTGCTGTTGTTCCTGAAACAACAACTGAAATTTCTGGTTCTGAAGCTCCAGAGCAAGAGATTGAAACCGAAGCTGGGCCCTCAGAGCCCGCAAAGATAAAACCCTTGGAAAGCGAGGTAGAAAAAATAGCAAAGCCAACTTTTGTTGAAGACACCAGTGTTATTGCCCCCGAAGCACCCCCCAAAGCTCGTGATTATATTCTTCGTCATGCTTCGGGGAAAAATTATCAGAAAAAGAAGAACAAGAGGCCCAGCACTATGCCCAAAAACTGAAATATCCAAAGGGGGCGTTAATATTCAATGGCAGTGGGGAAGACGACTTCTTGTATTGTCTCCCCGACAGCAAGGAAATTTCTGTCTGTCGGGAGATGAGGAGCTTCGGATTCCCAACTTTAGAAGACGGACTTTCGGTGTTGTCAAAGAACGATCTGGCCGACAGCCTAGCTTACAATAGCTTAAAGGTGCGACAAATGAAATCCTTGTATTTTTGTTGAGTTCAAAAGTTTTCGTTTGTTTAAACCTATTAAAGTAGACATCTTTCTCTTTGCAGGGCCTGATACTTAGCAATGCCCTCAGGGCACAGAAAGATGCTGAAGACGAAGGGTGTACTATAGCCCTGAGCAACCTTCGTTCCGAAGTAATTGAACTGAGGAACGAAGGTCTCGAAAAAGATAAAATATTATTGAAAGTTCCCTTTGCCCGGGAACAGGATCTGGATGTCGCCTAGAGGGGGGGGGTGAATAGGCGAATAAAAAATTATCACTTTAGTTCTTACTCTACTCAAAGACCAGATCGCAGTGGAATGAAAGATCCTTCGAGTAGGTTGCAGCGGAATAGAAGATCCTGTCTCAAAATGCCCTGCACTTCAAATATAACTTGTACCACAGATAAGTGTTGAAGTGCAGATATAAAAAGTGAGTAAGACAGAGAGTCAGCACACAATACAGAGCGAAGCACACAGACGCAGGAATTTATCCCGAGGTTCGGCCAAGCCTGAAATGCTTGCCTAGTCCTCGTTGGAGTTAGCCACACCTGGGCTTGGAGTCTATTTCAACTCCTTCCTCCGTTTGCTCAGATCTGTCAGTATGACAGATAGAGCCTTCCACTATGTTGAGTTGGGTTACAACAAAGCCGCGGCTGCTTACAATCTTCTTGACAGCACTCCGGCGGAGTAACAATGCGCTCAAGACTTTGCTCTAGCTCTTTGCAGCACCTCTCCACTCTCTAAAGGCTTATAACTTTGCCTTCACACAAACTAGAGAGATTTACACAAGAGGGAGAGAGAGAATCGATCCGAGTGATGTATACAATTGTTGGCTGCACTTGTGTTGTTGTTTGAGGCGCCTAGGGGTCCCTTTTATAGCCCCAAATGGCCTAGGAGCCGTTAGAGCTTCATTTGGAAGCTCCCAGCCTTCCCTGGTTGCGGGTGCATCGGACTGTCCGGTGGCGCACCGGACAGTGAACAGTAACGGATCTGATTGACAGTTTCCTTCTCTGGAACAGCTAGCCGTTGGTGCACCGGACAGGTTACTATTCACTGTCCTATGCACCGGACAGGTCACTATTCATTGTCATGTGCATCGGACACAGCTACTATTCACTGTCCTGTGCACCGGACGCTGCGACTATTCACTGTCCTGTGCACCGGACGCTGCGACTATTCACTGTCCTGTGCACCGGACACAGTTACTATTCACTGTCCTGTGCACCGGACAGAGTTACTATTCACTGTCCTGTGCACCGGACAGCTACTATTCACTGTCCTGTGCACCAGCCAACAGCACACTAAGTGCTTTTTCCTCCGTTCTTTCTCCGTTTGACTTCAACTTTTGGGAGGATTTTCCTGAGACTTAAACAAACACATTTAGAGTATAATCCAATTGATTTAGTCCTAGAAACTTACATCTTTCTTGTTCTTCTCCTAGCTTTTCTGTTTCTCCTCCAGCAGAGCTCAGAATGGTACTTTCTCTACAGAAAGAGTTAGAGAGCAAACCAAAGCACCAAACTTGTAGTAAGAGGTGTATGCAAAATGGTTGAACACTCAAACCTTACATACTTAACCTTTTTCATCGTTTTACCCAATTTGGCTTGTTTGAGGTCGATGTTGGACTCTAAACCATCAAGTCAACTTTACTTGATCTAGATTGACATATCTGAGCCCCAACCCCCGTTCACTTCTCGAGCTTGATCTTGAGCCTTATGTAGTGATCCTTGATGCACCATAAGTCTTCTTAACTCGATCAACCTTGACTTTGCAAGTCTTCTTCTTCACCCCTGGCTTTGGGTTCCTGGTCTCCTTGACCTTCTCCCGTGCACTCGATACCTCGAAGCTCTTCTTGCCTCCATCCTTGGCTTGATCGGTTGTCTCTGAGTTACGCACACCAAGTCTCACTTAAGCAATGTCCATCTTACTTGTGATGTCCATTATCTATAGATAATCCAGTCTTTGGACCATCACACTTGTTCACTTGTGTTGAACCCTGTTAGCTTTGCATTAAGCACCTGTTCAACACTTAGCACACTTGTTAGTCCTTTAATTGGGTTGTCATCCAAACCACCAAAACCCACAAGAGAGCTTTCAATCTCCCCCTTTTTGGTGATTGATGGCAACACAATTAAAGCTTACACAACAATAAGATTTAAAGCACAAATTTTGAATTCTAAGTTTATAGAATGCTCCCCCTAAATATGTGCTTACATTAAAATCTTAACTTTGGCCTTAAATGCCAAAATGCACATACTTAGGCTAATTCGAAGCATTGCTACACCTTAGCACCTGTGGGATGCATTGTGTGAAGAATCAAACCGTGATGCATATAACACACAAATGCACAGAATCAGTGTTAAACACCAATTAAATAAATATACCATAGGAATATCAACCTACCACTATTCACCATTAAGATACCGATTTAAAGCGCCAGAACCACATGAATATCTATCACAGGATAAACACAGTAGATACCAATTGATTCATATCAATGGAAGCACTAATTTTGCATTATCACCATATAATACAACAAGAAGCATATGATAAGTATTATCAACAAACTAACACATTTTTCTTTAAGATCAAAGGAACTCAAGGAAACCCCTTTGAGTCCTTTAGCACACAAAAAAATTAATCTTCACCCTTAAGATAAGCTTTCCTCTCAGGTCGAGGTAAGCTTTAATGCACAAATTCTCCCCCTTTGACATCAAACACCAAAACCATATTCAAGCAAGAACATAGGATGATGTCAAGGGACAGCAGGGTATTAAGCAGGGAAAATGCAACACTCTAACATTACTCCCCCTTACACATTAAACATATGCAACACAAGCATTGGAGAAAAATTAAGGTACAAATACGCAAAAAGGTCAATACCTCCTTTTGTACCTTTACCATCTTATGGTGTACTTTCCATCTAAGTAGGCGGAGTTCCTTTTGTCATCAATTCAAGATTTCCATCTTGAAAGTTTTATCTCTAGGGAGCTCCTTTACACTTATGTCTGATCCTTTATCCTGACCTTTTCTTGTTGCTAAGATACAAAACTTAGAACAAGTTATAGTATTGTGGCACAAGATGAAGCTTCTATTCTAGTGATTACCAAAAGATACCAATTGAAGCACACTACCAAGGCTACCAATTGAAAAATCATCACTGTCATAGCTCCATGATATTTAAAGATAAGCATCTAGGATCACCAACTATTATAGAGCACGAGCAACCTTTAAATACGTAATTACTCACAACTTTAGATACCAATTACTCGACTTGTGGAGGTACCCAAGTCCTGATCGCTCCATTTCTTGCTCATCTTCCCTTTTCCACCTTGAGACTATATAGGATCACTCAAAAAACAGTTAGTCTCAAAAGACACAAGTTATGTGTGCTCCCCCTAAAGTTGTGCATCAAGTATTTGAATGACTTGCACCTTGCACATTCTAGCATCCTCAGAAGTAAAGGGGAAACATACCTTGGTCTAGGCATAATATATCAATTACATCACAAAAAGATACCAATTGAATAGATGAGATAATACAACTTATGACTAGTGGAAACAATGCATGCCTCATGATATATAACATTTAAAAACACCAAGGCACGCTTCACACATGATGATCATTGCAACACATATACCAATTGAAAAACGACAAGATCATACATATAAAGCACAATGTCTAAGCACACCATGATTAAGAAGTATTTTCTTAGGTACACCAAAGGAAACAACATTTTAAAGCATAAAGCACCTAAGCCAAGATACTACCAATTGAAAGGCAAGAACATAGCTATGATCACAATCAACGGAACTTCAAGATATTCAATGAAATTGCATAGTTCCATTCTCCATACCTTTGCCTTTTACCTGAATGCCATGAGATTCATTCTTTTAGGTAGTGTGTAGTGAGAGCACCTGTTGTCACCAATTTAGGGCTCCTTTTGCTCATGCACCTCATAGCTCGAGAGGGTGCATTAGAGACACAACATGGATTTCTTGTTTTGGTATACACAGAGTACCAAGACAAAGTAATCATGTGAACATGGACTAAACAAAACTATCATGCTTGCACATAGGTTAATCATTAAAAAAACACATAGCATGACTTACAAAAAGATACATGTTTATCCACATACACTAAGAGAGTTAATCATGGTGGATATATCAAATGAAAAGCTACCCATTGAATGATTCAAGAGATATTCCCTATAAAGCACACAGTTACGATTAAGCAAGCATGATTATGAACTTGAAAATCATGGATCATTAATTGAAAGATATTCAACACAAGCAATCTCAAAAGCATAACTACTCCAAGGATAGGTATAGCACGACAATCCAACTTAAAAGCAATGCTGATTAGAAATAATGCACTTAAGATACACGGGTACCGTCCTTTGGAGAGCAAGTTGCAGATTCTCATCAAAGTCCTTCGCTTGATTCACCAATAATGATCAAGGACATCTACAACTTATTTAACTCGAGATGAACATGGGATTAGTATTGCACAATAATTCAACCTTGGGTCAATAAATAGACATTAAAATTGATAGCTTAAGCATAGAGTTTGAATTAACCATCTTAAGCTCTCCCAGGGTCTCCAGTCCATCTCGAGGCACCTGCATGGTCTAGTTGGCACGGTTTGGTACCCATCTCGAGATGGGTCCATAACGTTCATCTAAAAGGGCCTTTGGTACCCAAATAGCAGTTGTGCTAGTCCTAGGTGATCTCATTACTGATCTAGCACAAGTGTACGATTTGGGTCTCCTAAGCGAATAAGATTGAGATAAATTTACTTGTTTAGGAACCTTACCCTTCTTACATACCTTAGGTAGATGACCATGCTCACCACACATGTAGCAGAAGCGTCGCTCAACCTGACTTGACACTTGTTGTTTGTCTTTTTGCTTAGTGAGGGTCATCTTGGAGGGTGCACGTCTTTGATTCTTCATGAGCGGACATGAAGTGATCATATGGTCCTTATCGTTGCATCCAAAGCATCTCCTCATTCCTTCATCCTTGTCTTTGTGTGGACAAGACGCAATGAAGTGACCTAATTCCTTGCACTTGAAGCACCTCCTTTTTCCTCTTCCCTTTTTGCTCTTGGATGACATAGAGAGATGATCAGTGCAAACAACATGACTAATTGAATTTTTACCTTTTTCCTTGTTCATGTTGATTTCTTCATTTATTGCTTTAGGAACATCCTTCTTATGGAGTTTAACACTTGCTGCGGTTTCTCCCGTCTCAAGCTTCTTCACCACGCGTCCGTGGATATCTTGAGGAGGTTGAGCAATGCATCTTCTCCTTAGTTGCTTTGCTTTCTTGTTCCTTTCTTTTGATCCTGCAGCTTGATGCTCATTCAAAAATTTGCTTTCTTTTGAGCAACAGGGGTTAGCACATGGTGATATATTATCTAAATGTGCACATGTGCAAGAATGAGGTTCACATGAATTTAAGTTTGAAATTACAACCTCATGAGCAACATTAAGCATGATATGGTCATCAACTAATTCATTATGAGAATAAGATAGCATATCATATTTTTCACTTAGAGCAAGTTTTTCTAAATTTATCATTTCTACTTGACTCTTAAGCATAGAATTCTCAGTTTTAAGTTGAGCAACATCAGATAATACATCATGATTATTTCTTTGCTCAAATAAAATAGATTCATACCGTTGGACCAAATTATCATGAGAGCACTTTAGCTCCTCATGTTCTTTGGTCATCTTCTCCAGGCTGTCGTTGGTTTTGATGAGAGTCTCCTCTAGCCTGAGAAGCGTCTCGCCTTGTTCCTTGTTCCTACTCAACAACTTAACCAAGAGCACTTTGTCTTCTTTGTTGAGATTGGTGTATAACCGGCGAATCTCCTCTTCTTCCACATCACCGGTCTCATTTTCCCTGTCATTATTATTAGTGGAAGCAATACAGGAAAATGTACCTTGTGGTGATGAAGACTCATCCTCGCTATCATCCTCATATTCCTCCTCATCATCGCTTTCGTCTCCACTATCATTGTTAGCAATAAGACATTTATAACTAGTGGAAGACAAACCTGTCGATGAGGTGGATTCATCGTTGGGTGCCCATCGTTCTTGATCTTCTCCCTTTGAAAGGTTAGTATCACAAGCAATATAGGGAGTAGAAGCAGTACAATTTGCCACACAATATTTTACTTTAATTCTATTCCATAAATCATGAGCATCAACAATTAAATCATTACCACTACTCATGATGGCAAAATAAGCACCTCTAGAAAGAGAATCAACTAAGATGCTGCAAGCACGGTGATTGAGAGAAAAACATCTTAGTTCATCATTAGAGGGATTTTTACTAATATCAGATGGAAAAATACTTCTCCTAAAGATCTGTCTCAAATCAGGATCAACACTCATGAAAGCATTATAAATAGAGACAGACCAAGATTTGTAATTAGAGCCATCGCCTAAAAGAAGTTCTACAGTTACCTCTTGTGACGACATCGTTATCTCCGGACGGCTAAGCCCACACTGGAGAGGCCTAGCTCTGATACCAATTGAAAGTTCCCTTTGCCCGGGAACAGGATCTGGATGTCGCCTAGAGGGGGGGGGTGAATAGGCGAATAAAAAATTATCACTTTAGTTCTTACTCTACTCAAAGACCAGATCGCAGTGGAATGAAAGATCCTTCGAGTAGGTTGCAGCGGAATAGAAGATCCTGTCTCAAAATGCCCTGCACTTCAAATATAACTTGTACCACAGATAAGTGTTGAAGTGCAGATATAAAAAGTGAGTAAGACAGAGAGTCAGCACACAATACAGAGCGAAGCACACAGACGCAGGAATTTATCCCGAGGTTCGGCCAAGCCTGAAATGCTTGCCTAGTCCTCGTTGGAGTTAGCCACACCTGGGCTTGGAGTCTATTTCAACTCCTTCCTCCGTTTGCTCAGATCTGTCAGTATGACAGATAGAGCCTTCCACTATGTTGAGTTGGGTTACAACAAAGCCGCGGCTGCTTACAATCTTCTTGACAGCACTCCAGCGGAGTAACAATGCGCTCAAGACTTTGCTCTAGCTCTTTGCAGCACCTCTCCACTCTCTAAAGGCTTATAACTTTGCCTTCACACAAACTAGAGAGATTTACACAAGAGGGAGAGAGAGAATCGATCCGAGTGATGTATACAATTGTTGGCTGCACTTGTGTTGTTGTTTGAGGCGCCTAGGGGTCCCTTTTATAGCCCCAAATGGCCTAGGAGCCGTTAGAGCTTCATTTGGAAGCTCCCAGCCTTCCCTGGTTGCGGGTGCACCGGACTGTCCGGTGGCGCACCGGACAGTGAACAGTAACGGATCTGATTGACAGTTTCCTTCTCTGGAACAGCTAGCCGTTGGTGCACCGGACAGGTTACTATTCACTGTCCTGTGCACCGGACAGGTCACTATTCATTGTCCTGTGCACCGGACACAGCTACTATTCACTGTCCTGTGCACCGGACGCTGCGACTATTCACTGTCCTGTGCACCGGTGAGAGCACCTAGAGGGGGGGGGGGGGTGAATAGGTGATCCTGTAAAAACTTCAAACTTATAGCCACAAAACTTGATTAGGTGTTAGCACAGTTTATGCCAAGTGGCTAGAGAGGAGTCAAAACACAATAACCACAAGAATCCAATCAAGCACAGAGTGACACAGTGGTTTTATCCCGTGGTTCGGCCAAGACCAACGCTTGCCTACTCCACGTTGTGGCGTCCCAACGGACGAGGGTTGCAATCAACCCCTCTCAAGCGGTCCAAAGACCCATTTGAATACCACGGTGTTTTGTTTTCCTTTCACTATCCCGTTTGCAAGGAATCTCCACAAATTGGAGTCTCTTGCCCTTACAAGTATATGATCACAAATGAAACACAGAGTAAGGGAGGGAAGCAACACACACAAATCCACAGCAAAAGCGCACACACACGGCCAAGAATCGAGCTCACAAGACTATCTCAGAGTTCTCACTTAGAACAGAGCTCGAATCACTTAGAAACACAAACGAATGCGCAGAGACTTAGTGTGGATGATCAAGAATGCTCAAAGGTTGCTTGTATATCTCCTCCATGCGCCTAGGGGCTCCTTTTATAGCCCCAAGGCAGCTAGGAGCCGTTGAGAGCAAATCCGGAAGGCCATCCTTGCCTTCTGTCGTCGGGGGCACCGGACAGTCCGGTGCACACCGGACACTGTCCGGTGCCCGATTTGTTTCCTTAAACGGCGAAGACGACCGTTGCAGACCGTTGGCAGATCTGGCGCTGTTGGCGCACCGGACATGTCCGGTGCACACCGGACAGTCCGGTGCCGTCTTCCGACCGTTGGCTCGGCCACGTGTCCCGCGCGGATTGCGCGGCCGACCGTTGGCCCTGGCCGACCGTTGGCTCACCGGACAGTCCGGTGCACACCGGACAGTCCGGTGAATTTTAGCCGAAGTCGCCGGCCAATTTCCCGAGAGCGGCCAGTTCGAGTCGCGCCAGCCTGGCGCACCGGACACTGTCCGGTGCACACCGGACAGTCCGGTGCTCCAGACCGAGCTGGGTCTTGGCAGCACACAGCCAAGTCCCTTCTCCTTTTCTCTATTCTTCTTCTTTCTGTTTCTAACACTTAGACAAATATATTAGTACTTAAAACCAATGTACTAAGACTTAGAAACATACCTTTACTTCATGATTTTCACCTTGTTCATCCATGTACATAAATTCCCAATTAAGCACATGTGTTGGCACTCAATCACCAAAATACATAGAAATGGCCCAAGGGCACATTTCCCTTTCAATCTCCCCCTTTTTGGTGATTTATGCCAACACAACATCAAGCAACTAGAACAAGTGCAAAATCACTTTAACTAAAAACTCAAATTGGTTTTATTCAATTTTGGCATATATGGATCATCCTTTGCCACCACTTGGTTTGTTTTTGCAAATCAAACTCAAATCTCTATCTCTAAGTCTTCCAAAAGAGATTGATCAAAGATTTCAAAAACTCCCCCTATTTCCCATAATCAATACTTCTCCCCACAAGAAGCCAACTTTTGACAAGAGAGACAATAAAAGCTTTTGACACAACAAAAACTCTATTCTACTATTTTCAAAATCTCTCAAGTGGTAGCTGATCCATTTATCGCTCTGGCCTTTATTTTCTCCCCCTTTGGCATCAAGCACCAAAACGGGATCAATCTTGGCCTTCTAACCCTATTGCCTCACCAAAGTCTTCAATTAAGAGCAAATGGCAATAAGATTTCATGAGATGAACTTGGAATTAGTTACCCTCTCATCGGAGTGCAGTGGAAGTCTTTCATGGTCCAAGTCCACCTTTTCCCTTTCAATCCTCCTTCGAGACTAAATTACCAAACTCAAGCACATGGTTAGTCTCAAAGGGTCAAGTTGTAACACATCTCCCCCTAAACATGTGCATCACTTTGCGACGGACTTGTGAGGTCCAGGGAGTGTTTGTACAACTTGAGCACCATAATAAGCAACATAATGCAAAAAGGAACATGATCAAAAGCATAACTACATGTATGCTACAATTCAATCCAGGTTCCGCGAATCTAAGACATTTAGCTCACTACGCAGCCTGCAAAAGGTCTTCTCATCTAGAGGCTTGGTAAAGATATCGGCTAGCTGGTTCTCGGTGCTAACATGAAACACTTCGATATCTCCCTTTTGCTGGTGGTCTCTCAAAAAGTGATGCCGGATGTCTATGTGCTTTGTGCGGCTGTGCTCAACAGGATTCTCCGCCATGCGGATAGCACTCTCATTGTCACATAGGAGTGGGACTTTGCTCAGATTGTAGCCAAAGTCCCTGAGGGTTTTCCTCATCCAAAGTAGTTGCGCGCAACACTGTCCTGCGGCAACATACTCGGCCTCAGCGGTGGATAGGGCAACGGAAGTTTGTTTCTTAGAGTTCCATGACACCAGGGACCTTCCTAAGAATTGGCACGTCCCCGATGTACTCTTCCTATCGACCTTACATCCAGCATAGTCGGAGTCTGAGTATCCAACTAAGTCAAAGGTAGACCCCTTTGGATACCAGAGCCCGAAGCAAGGCGTAGCAACCAAATATCTAAGAATTCGCTTCACCGCCACTAAGTGACACTCCTTAGGATCGGATTGAAATCTAGCACACATGCATACGCTAAGCATAATATCCGGTCTACTAGCACATAAGTAAAGCAAAGAACCTATCATTGACCGGTATGCTTTTTGATCAACGGACTTACCTCCTTTGTTGAGGTCGGTGTGTCCGTCGGTCCCCATCGGAGTCTTTGCGGGCTTGGCGTCCTTCATCCCAAACCGCTTTAGCAGATCTTGCGTGTACTTCGTTTGGGAGATGAAGGTGCCGTCCTTGAGTTGCTTCACTTGGAACCCAAGGAAGTAGTTCAACTCGCCCATCATCGACATCTCGAATTTCTGCGTCATCACCCTGCTAAACTCTTCACAAGACTTTTGGTTAGTAGAACCAAATATTATGTCATCGACATAAATTTGGCACACAAACAAATCACCATCACATGTCTTTGTAAAAAGAGTTGGATCGGCTTTCCCAACCTTGAAAGCATTAGCAATTAAAAAGTCTCTAAGGCATTCATACCATGCTCTTGGGGCTTGCTTAAGTCCATAGAGCGCCTTAGAGAGCTTACACACATGGTCGGGGTACCGTTCATCCTCGAAGCCAGGGGGTTGCTCTACGTACACCTCCTCCTTGATTGGCCCGTTGAGGAAAGCGCTCTTCACATCCATTTGGAACAACCTGAAAGAATGGTGAGCAGCATATGCTAGCAAGATACGAATTGATTCTAGCCTAGCCACAGGAGCAAAAGTCTCCTCAAAGTCCAAACCTGCGACTTGGGCATAACCTTTTGCCACAAGTCGAGCTTTGTTCCTTGTCACCACCCCGTGCTCGTCCTGTTTGTTGCGGAACACCCACTTGGTTCCCACGACGTTTTGCTTCGGACGAGGCACCAGTGTCCAGACTTCATTGCGCTTGAAGTTGTTTAGCTCCTCTTGCATGGCCAACACCCAGTCCGGATCTAGCAAGGCCTCTTCTACCCTGAAAGGCTCAATAGAAGAGACAAAGGAGTAATGCTCACAAAAATTAACTAATCGAGATCGAGTAGTTACTCCCTTGCTGATGTCACCCAGAATTTGGTCGATGGGATGATCCCTTTGAATCATCGCTCGAACTTGAGTTGGAGGTGCCGGTTGCGCTTCTTCCTCTATCACTTGATCATCTTGTGCTCCCCCTTGATCACACGCCTCCTTATGATGAACCTGTTCATCGTCTTGAGTCGGGGGATGCACCATAATTGAGGAAGAGGGTTGATCTTGCTCATCTTGTTCCTGTGGCCGCACTTCTCCAATCGCCATGGTCCGTATAGCGGCCGTCGGAACATCTTCTTCATCTACATCATCACAATCAACAACTTGCTCTCTTGGAGAGCCATTAGTCTCATCAAATACAACGTCGCTAGAGACTTCAACCAAACCCGATGATTTGTTGAAGACTCTATACGCCTTTGTATTTGAGTCATAACCTAATAAAAACCCTTCTACAGCTTTGGGAGCAAACTTAGAATTTCTACCCTTCTTTACTAGAATGTAGCATTTACTCCCAAATACACGAAAGTACGATACATTGGGTTTGTTACCGGTTAGTAGCTCATATGACGTCTTCTTGAGGAGGCGATGAAGGTAGACCCTGTTGATGGCGTGGCAAGCCGTGTTCACGGCTTCCGTCCAAAAGCACTCGGGGGTCTTGAACTCTCCTAGCATCGTCCTCGCCATGTCGATGAGCGTCCTGTTCTTCCTCTCTACCACACCATTTTGCTGTGGTGTGTAGGGAGCGGAGAACTCGTGCTTGATCCCTTCTTCTTCAAGGAACTCCTCCACTTGAAGGTTCTTGAACTCGGACCCGTTGTCGCTCCTTATCTTTTTCACTTTGAGCTCAAACTCATTTTGAGCCCTCCTGAGGAAGCGCTTGAGGGTCCCTTGGGTTTCAGACTTATCCTGCAAAAAGAACACCCAAGTGAAGCGGGAAAAGTCATCAACAATAACTAGACCATACTTACTTCCCCCTATGCTTAGATAGGCGACGGGTCCGAAGAGATCCATATGCAGCAGCTCCAGGGGTCTTGAAGTGGTCATCACATTCTTGCTGTGATGCGCTCCTCCCACCTGTTTCCCTGCTTGACAAGCTGCACAAGGTCTATCTTTTTCGAAATGAACATTGGTTAGACCTATCACATGTTCTCCCTTTAGAAGCTTGTGGAGGTTCTTCATCCCCACATGTGCTAAGCGGCGATGCCACAGCCAGCCCATGCAAGTCTTAGCCATTAAGCATGCATCTAGACCGGCCTCTTCTTTTGCAAAATCAACTAAATAAAGTTTGCCGTCTAATACACCCTTAAAAGCTAGTGAACCATCACTTCTTCTAAAGACAGACACATCTACATTTGTAAATAAACAATTATATCCCATTTGACATAATTGACTGACAGATAGCAAATTATATCCAAGACTCTCCACTAAGAATACATTTGATATAGAATGCTCATTAGAAATTGCAATTTTACCTAGCCCTTTTACCTTGCCTTGATTCCCATCACCGAATATGATTGAATCTTGGGAATCCTTATTCTTGACGTAGGAGGTGAACATCTTCTTCTCCCCCGTCATATGGTTTGTGCATCCGCTATCAATAATCCAGCTTGAACCCCCGGATGCATAAACCTGCAAGGCAAATTTAGGCTTGGGTCTTAGGTACCCAACTCATGTTGGGTCCTACAAGGTTAGTGCAAATATCCTTAGGGACCCAAATGCAAGTCCTGTCTCCCTTGCATTTTGCCCCTAACTTCCTAGCAACTATTTTCCTATCCTTTCTACAAATAGCAAAGGAAGTGTTTAAAGCACAATAAATTATAGAAGGTTCATTCACTACTTTCCTAGGAGCATGAATAACATTCTTTCTAGGCACATGAGCAATATTTCTCCTAGGCATATCCCTATCATGCTTATAAGAAGAACTAGAGGCAAACATGGCATGAGAATCATAAACATGTGAATCAAAATCATTATAAGCATTTCTAGCATTTCTCCTATCATAATACATAAAAGCATGGTTCTTTTTAGCATTACTAGCCATAGGGGCCTTCCCTTTCTCCTTGACGAAGATGGGAGCCTTATGGCTTGTTAAGTTCTTGGCCTCTCTCTTGAAGCCAAGACCATCCTTAATTGAGGGGTGTCTACCAACCGTATAGGCATCCCTTGCAAATTTTATTTTATCAACTTCATTCTTGCTAGTCTTAAGTTGGGCATTAAGACTAGCCACTTCCTTATTTAATTTGGAAATTAAAACTAGATGTTCACTACAGGCATCAACATCGAAATCCTTACACCTAGTGCAAATCTTAACATGTTCTACACAAGAATTAGATTTATTTGCTACTTCTAACTTAGCATTTAAATCATTGTTAACACCTTGTAAAGTAGAAATGGTTTCATGACAAGTAGATAGTTCATAAGAAAGCATTTCATTTCTTTTTACTTCTAAAGCATATGATTTTTGTGCCTCTACAAATTTATCATGTTCATCATACAATAAATCCTCCTGCTTTTCTAAAAGCCTATCCTTTTCATTCAATGCATCAATCAATTCATTGATTTTATCTATCTTAGATCTATCTAAGCCCTTGAACAAGTATGAATAATCTATGTCATTATCACTAGACTCACTATCACTAGAAGAAGCATAAGTGGAGTCTTGAGTACTCACCTTCTTCTCCCTTGCCATAAGACATGTGAGACGCTCGTTGGGGAAGAGAGCCGATTTGTTGAAGGCAGTGGCGGCGAGTCCTTCGTTGTCGGAGTCGGAGGAGGAGCAATCCGAGTCCCACTCCTTTCCTAGATGCGCCTCGCCCTTTGCCTTCTTGTATTGCTTCTTCTTTTCTCTTTTGTTCCCCTTTTCCTGGTCACTTTCATTATCGGGACAGTTAGCGATAAAATGACCAAGCTTACCGCATTTGAAGCATGAGCGCTTCCCCTTGGTCTTGGTCTTGCTTGGCTGCCCCTTGCGACCATTTAGCGTCGTCTTGAATCTCTTGATGATGAGAGCCATCTCTTCATCGTTGAGTCCGGCCGCCTCAATTTGTGCCACCTTGCTAGGTAGCGCCTCCTTGCTTCGTGTTGCCTTGAGAGCGAGAGGTTGCGGCTCGTTGATCGGACCATTCAAGGCGTCGTCCACATATCTCGCCTCCTTGATCATCATTCGCCCGCTAACAAATTTCCCAAGAACTTCTTCGGGCGACATCTTGGTGTACCTGGGATTTTCACGTATATTGTTCACCAAGTGAGGATCAAGAACGGTAAATGACCTTAGCATTAGGCGGACGACGTCGTGGTCCGTCCATCGCGTGCTCCCGTAGCTTCTTATCTTGTTGATAAGGGTCTTGAGCCGATTGTATGTTTGCGTTGGCTCCTCGCCCCTTATCATTGCGAACCGTCCAAGCTCGCCCTCCACCAACTCCATCTTGGTGAGTAAGGTGACGTCGTTCCCCTCATGAGAAATCTTGAGGGTGTCCCAGATTTGCTTGGCGTTATCCAAGCCGCTCACCTTATGGTATTCATTCCTGCACAAGGAAGCTAGAAGAACAGTAGTAGCTTGTGCATTCTTATGAATTTGTTCATTAATGAACATGGGACTATCCGAACTATCAAAATGCATTCCACTCTCTACAATCTCCCATATACTAGGATGGAGAGAGAATAGGTGACTACGCATTTTGTGGCTCCAAAATCCGTAGTCCTCCCCATCAAAGTGTGGGGGCTTGCCGAGTGGAATGGAAAGCAAATGTGAATTTGAACTATGCGGAATACGAGAGTAGTCAAAAGAAAAGTTAGAATTAACCGGTTTCCTTTGTTTGTCGTAGTCGTCGTCCTTTTGGGAAGAAGAGGACTCATCGCTGTCGTAGTAGACGATCTCCTTGATGCGTCTTGTCTTCTTCTTCTTCCCATCTCTTCGCTTGTGGCCCGAGCCCGAGTCATTGGACTTGTCATCCCTTGGCTCGTTGACGAAGGACTCCTTCTCCTTGTCGTTGATCACAATTCCCTTCCCCTTAGGATCCATCTCTTCGGGCGGTTAGTCCCTTTCTTGAAGAGAACGGCTCCGATACCAATTGAGAGCACCTAGAGGGGGGGTGAATAGGTGATCCTGTAAAAACTTCAAACTTATAGCCACAAAACTTGATTAGGTGTTAGCACAGTTTATGCCAAGTGGCTAGAGAGGAGTCAAAACACAATAACCACAAGAATCCAATCAAGCACAGAGTGACACAGTGGTTTTATCCCGTGGTTCGGCCAAGACCAACGCTTGCCTACTCCACGTTGTGGCGTCCCAACGGACGAGGGTTGCAATCAACCCCTCTCAAGCGGTCCAAAGACCCATTTGAATACCACGGTGTTTTGTTTTCCTTTCACTATCCTGTTTGCAAGGAATCTCCACAAATTGGAGTCTCTTGCCCTTACAAGTATATGATCACAAATGAAACACAGAGTAAGGGAGGGAAGCAACACACACAAATCCACAGCAAAAGCGCACACACACGGCCAAGAATCGAGCTCACAAGACTATCTCAGAGTTCTCACTTAGAACAGAGCTCGAATCACTTAGAAACACAAACGAATGCGCAGAGACTTAGTGTGGATGATCAAGAATGCTCAAAGGTTGCTTGTATATCTCCTCCATGCGCCTAGGGGCTCCTTTTATAGCCCCAAGGCAGCTAGGAGCCGTTGAGAGCAAATCCGGAAGGCCATCCTTGCCTTCTGTCGTCGGGGGCACCGGACAGTCCGGTGCACACCGGACACTGTCCGGTGCCCGATTTGTTTCCTTAAACGGCGAAGACGACCGTTGCAGACCGTTGGCAGATCTGGCGCTGTTGGCGCACCGGACATGTCCGGTGCACACCGGACAGTCCGGTGCCGTCTTCCGACCGTTGGCTCGGCCACGTGTCCCGCGCGGATTGCGCGGCCGACCGTTGGCCCTGGCCGACCGTTGGCTCACCGGACAGTCCGGTGCACACCGGACAGTCCGGTGAATTTTAGCCGAAGTCGCCGGCCAATTTCCCGAGAGCGGCCAGTTCGAGTCGCGCCAGCCTGGCGCACCGGACACTGTCCGGTGCACACCGGACAGTCCGGTGCTCCAGACCGAGCTGGGTCTTGGCAGCACACAGCCAAGTCCCTTCTCCTTTTCTCTATTCTTCTTCTTTCTGTTTCTAACACTTAGACAAATATATTAGTACTTAAAACCAATGTACTAAGACTTAGAAACATACCTTTACTTCATGATTTTCACCTTGTTCATCCATGTACATAAATTCCCAATTAAGCACATGTGTTGGCACTCAATCACCAAAATACATAGAAATGGCCCAAGGGCACATTTCCCTTTCAACCGGACGCTGCGACTATTCACTGTCTTGTGCACCGGACACAGTTACTATTCACTGTCCTGTGCACAGGACAGAGTTACTATTCACTGTCCTGTGCACCGGACAGCTACTATTCACTGTCCTGTGCACCAGCCAACAGCACACTAAGTGCTTTTTCCTCCGTTCTTTCTCCGTTTGACTTCAACTTTTGGGAGGATTTTCCTGAGACTTAAACAAACACATTTAGAGTATAATCCAATTGATTTAGTCCTAGAAACTTACATCTTTCTTGTTCTTCTCCTAGCTTTTCTGTTTCTCCTCCAGCAGAGCTCAGAATGGTACTTTCTCTACAGAAAGAGTTAGAGAGCAAACCAAAGCACCAAACTTGTAGTAAGAGGTGTATGCAAAATGGTTGAACACTCAAACCTTACATACTTAACCTTTTTCATCGTTTTACCCAATTTGGCTTGTTTGAGGTCGATGTTGGACTCTAAACCATCAAGTCAACTTTACTTGATCTAGATTGACATATCTGAGCCCCAACCCCCGTTCACTTCTCGAGCTTGATCTTGAGCCTTATGTAGTGATCCTTGATGCACCATAAGTCTTCTTAACTCGATCAACCTTGACTTTGCAAGTCTTCTTCTTCACCCCTGGCTTTGGGTTCCTGGTCTCCTTGACCTTCTCCCGTGCACTCGATACCTCGAAGCTCTTCTTGCCTCCATCCTTGGCTTGATCGGTTGTCTCTGAGTTACGCACACCAAGTCTCACTTAAGCAATGTCCATCTTACTTGTGATGTCCATTATCTATAGATAATCCAGTCTTTGGACCATCACACTTGTTCACTTGTGTTGAACCCTGTTAGCTTTGCATTAAGCACCTGTTCAACACTTAGCACACTTGTTAGTCCTTTAATTGGGTTGTCATCCAAACCACCAAAACCCACAAGAGAGCTTTCAATTATACTCATTGATAAATAAAATAAAGGAAGACGAAGCTGCTTTTAAAAGTCAAGCTGAAGCTCAGAAGCGCGAAATTGAAGACCTTCGGAAACAGCTGGCCAGAGCCAAAGAAGAACGCATACTTGAAGAAACAAAGCGTGAACTCAGCGATCAATGGGCAGATCACCTAGAAGTGACTGTTGAAGAGCTTCGTTCATCCAAAAAGAGATGCTATAACAAATCTATAGATTGTGTTAAGAAATTAAAGGCTAGCTTCGCCAAGGTCGGCGCATTCTCAAGTGAGGAAAACTTTTCAAAAGGCAATCCCGAAGGTGTCATCGAATGGATTGACCACGAAGCTGAAGCCTTCGAAGAAATTTTAAATAGCCGAGGAGATATATGTGCCTTCTCTGGCGCCAGAGGGATTGCCACCATCTTAGAGAAGAAGGGCTGCGAACATGTGAAAATTTTAGCACAGTCCGAAGCTGGTCTATCCTTTGAAGATGCAAGAGATCCTTCGTCCGAGGCTAGTATAATTGGTGGAAAATTTTTTACCGATATCTGGGATAATGGTGGCCGAGAAATGGCCGGAGAAATTATCCGAAGAAGTGAAAAGGGCATTCACGATGCTAGAGAAGTAGCTGGGGCTGCTGAAAAGAGCGCAGAGGCCGAAGGTCAATTAGGTATTAACTAATAGTTTTTATTGTGTTGTATTCTTTAGGCTTTAAGATTTGTTTGCGATTTGTAATAACAATGTAGCCGTATCCTGTGTTGCTTCAGATCCGACTAAAGCGTCTTCGGGCCCTCAGCCGAAAGGAGACGACGAAATTAAAAAGATGGCTGAAGATATTATGGACGAAGTCGTCAACCGGCTCCTGAATGAGGCTGCAGAAGTCGTTTTGAGAGAAGATTAATTATTTTTGTAAAAAACTTCTGAAATGTAATATAGTGTAACATTTTGTAACCCCAAATGTAATATACCTACTTTTGTTACTCAATTCTTTACGATGCATGAAACTTTATACGTACCAGTTTTGAGTCTTTGACGAAAAAACACCTTCCCTTCTTTTCATGCGTCGTGAAGAAGAATTTTTCTTTGTCACAACAATATCCAATATTCTGATGAATAATATTCAGGCTTCGTGTAAATATTTTCCGAAGCTACACTTCCGAAGATTAATGACGTATCTTTTTGTGACTATGATTTCTCCCTTTTTTCAAAGCATTCTTCTGTAAATTGATAATGTGTCCACCTCTTGTGCCATGTGCAAAATGATGTATGATGCTTATGCTATGCGAAATGATGCGATGATGTTATGTCATGTGAGATGATGTTTGTTCCGAAGATACATTCGTATCCCTGCAATAAAACACACAATCTTTTATAAGCCTCCCTTAGGAGCTTCTTCGCCTTTTACTTCAGCGGAATCAGCGTTTATTTTTCGCTGTAAGCCTCCCTTAGGAGCTTCTTCGCCTTTTACTTTCAGCGGTATTCGCGTTGACTTTTCGCGCTTCGCCTTTTACTTAGGCGGTATCAGCGTTGACTTTTCGCTGTATGCTCTGCATTCCCTTTGGAACGACTTTGGAGCAGAAAACTTACACTGCGCTCCCTTTGGAACGACTTTTTGTGAGTTCAGCAACTTACTCTGCGTTCCTTAGAACGACTTTTTGTTGCTTCAAAGAATTTTCGATAGTTCGAAGGTCCTCTTTGTTATCATAAGTCTGTGAAGAAAATATATTTTTCTTGTAGGATTCAACGAAACTAATTACATGAAATCTAAACAATGTCCTTTATTACAGAAGATAAAACTGAATGAAAAAGATCGCTATTAAGGTAGGATATTTGTCAATAGATGTGCTTTGACTCTGGCACAGTGCTATTGACTGTACGAGCTTCGGACTGCTCTCTGAAGTCCCTCTGGTGTGGAGCATACTGGCTCCCTTCTGGCTGCTGGCCTTGTTGCAACGGAGGTGGAGGCGGAGGCTGTTGCCAAGAAGCTTGAGGCTGACTCGCCGAAGCAACAGAAACTGCAGGATGATTGCCCACATATTCTGGAATGTAGGGCGAATGATACGAAGCTGTATGCATGACTTGCTTCGGCTGAGCTTGTTGTGCTGCTGCTTCAGCTATTTCCTTTTGCTTCTGAATAGTAACATGGCACATTCTGGTAGTATGGCATTTGTTCTCACCGCAGAATAAGCAAAAGATTCTTCTCGGTTGATCGCCAAATCTTCCTCCAAAGCCCCTGGCGCCTCTGCCTCTTGGAGCTGGTGGTCGGAAGGAGCTTTGCTGTTGTCCCGAAGTCTGTGAGGAGCATTGTGGCCTTTGCTGTTGGCTTCCTCTGTCATCACTTTGTGTAGAGTTATGAATTGATCTTACGTGCCTCGGGTAAAGCCTCCCTCCGAAGCCCCTGGTCATTTCAGAAAACCTGAAAGCCTCCTCCCTTCTTTGGCGAAAATCATTATCGGCCCGTATGTACTCATCCATCTTCTGGAGAAGCTTCTCCAAAGTTTGAGGAGGCTTCCTGGCGAAGTACTGAGCTGACGGACCTGGCCGAAGCCCCTTGATCATGGCCTCGATGACAATTTCATTGGGCACCGTCGGTGCCTGTGCCCTTAGACGCAAGAACCTTCGGACATACGCCTGAAGGTATTCTTCATGATCCTGAGTGCACTGGAACAGAGCCTGAGCAGTGACCGGCTTCGTCTGAAATCCTTGAAAGCTAGTTAGCAACAAGTCCTTCAGCTTCTGCCATGAAGTGATCATTCCTGGTCGAAGGGAGGAATACCAGGTTTGAGCAACACTTCTGACAGCCATAACGAAAGATTTGGCCATGACTGAAGCATTGCCACCATACGAAGACACTGTTGCTTCGTAGCTCATCAAAAACTGCTTCGGGTCTGAGTGGCCATCGAATACAGGGAGCTGAGGCGGCTTGTAGGACGGAGGCCAAGGTGTAGCCTGCAGCTCAGCAGACAGAGGAGAAGCATCATCAAAAACAAAATTCTCATGATGGAAATTGTCATACCAGTCATCTTCGTTGGGGAAACCCTCCTGATGAAGGTCTTGATGCTGAGGCCTTCGGTGTTGCTCATCCTGAGCAAGATGACGAACTTCTTCAGAGGCTTCGTCTATCTGCCTCTGCAGTTCAGCTAGCCTGGCCATCTTTTCTTTCTTCCTCTGTACTTGTTGATGAAGCATCTCCATATCTCTGATTTCTTGGTCTATCTCGTCCTCTGGTGGTGTCGGACTGACAGCCTTCCTTTTCTGGCTTCGGGCCTCCCGCAGGGAGACTGTCTCCTGATTGTGGTCCAGTGGTTGCAGAGCTGCAGCCCCAGTCGCCGAAGCCTTCTTCGGTGCCATAACGAAGGTTTATGACCGCCGAAGGTGTTCAAAAAACTGAGAGTGGAAGTGAGTTCACCGGAGGTGGGCGCCAATGTTGGGGACTTGTTCTCAAGAGCTATGAGTTAAGAACAAGGCAACATAGAAAGATGTTAATCGTTAAAGTCCTTCGTCCTCCGAAGCATTATTTCCCTTGGGATGTAATGGCTTACGGACGAAGGTTACGAAGGACGTACCTTCACAAATTCGTCAATCAATGACGAAGGATGAAATATAAAGAATGTAAAAGACAATATGAACAATTATATATTATTATCGGGCATAAACAAAAACATCGTTGAATTATAAGTATACCTTCAATCAGAAGGAGACGACAATACAAGCGTGACGCAAAAAGCGAATGCCAAGTCAGCGTGAACATTACGGGGGTACTGTTCACCTATTTATAGGCACGGGACATAGCCCATACAAAATTACATTCATGCCCTTTACATTTGATAATAATTCTATAATAATCTATCGAGGTCTGAATAGCCTTTTCATCTGTAAGTCGGTTTCATTTCCTGCACCCACGCCGAAGCTTTCCTGCTGACATCTTCGGCGTAGCATCAAGACCTTCGTATTATTCGGGTCCTCTCCCGCCGTGATACCAACTTGAGTCCGAAGGTACCTGCTCACACATTATACTTCCAGAAATACTGTTAAATCCTGTTTTTGAGGACCTTCGAATGCCGAAGGTCCCCAACATGTACGTTGCGCTTGGTAGTGCCAGCGCCGATGCAAAAGGGACGTGTCACTAGCCAAAGCCGGCGATGCCGCTCCTGCATTGTTAGCTAGCCTGTGCTGTGCTGCGCATGCCATGCCGCGCCACGCGGTGCGCGGTCGTCGTTGCATCGTTTGCGCGCGCTGTGGACACTTTGTACACACACAGACGCCTGCATGGTGCGCCGTGGCATATATGGCATGCATGGCATGGACGAGAGCGGACGGAGAGAGGGCGCGCGGGTGGTCCAGCCAAAGCCAACCGCGGCGCGCGTGCCCGCCCAGGCTTTTGCCGCGCGCCCGGCCGACACTGCCCCGGCGCGCGCAGCGCACGCCGAGCCCCGCCACGCCCCAGCCGGGCGCCGGCCACCGGCCACACGGCCCCATGCCGCACCATTTCACGCGGCCCCTTTTACTGCTTCTCGTCTCGTCTCGCCGTGGCAGCGTGAGCTGTGTGGCTGCCGGCGGCCGGACCGTGCTGCTCTGCTCTAGTCTGCTGGTGCTGCGCAAGCCCCAAGGGGAATGTCTCTGCCCCTCTGCACGCAAGATGATAGCCCGGCTCGGTCCCATTGCCCTGCCCAGTGGCAGCAGCGTAGTCTTGTGTCGATAGCTCGTCCTTATAATTCCTTTGTTTTCTTTATTAACTAGCTGGCGTGTGTGTGTGTGCAGTGCAGGCGCCAGGAAGGAAGAAGCTAGGTCCCCCACTGAGAGGCCGGGGAATATTCAGAGACTTGGCACATCATGGCCCCTTTTTTCTGCAGTCAGAATTGTTCGTTTGCGTTTGGTTTTTTTTTGCCACACCTTCGTGTGTATGCTGTTTCGATCTGTTCATTCCAGGGCATGTAAAATAAACAAAAAATACGGGTGCCATTAACATGGTTTTTTTTTCAGGTAAAACGGAAGCCAGGCGAAACAAGGAGACCGCAAAGAAAGCGAGAGAGAAGAGAGCCACGCGTGGCAGACAGTATAAAAGGAGCAAAGAACACTAAAGCTATACTCTCTTTCTTTTTTCGCAAAAGAAAAGTCCCCTATCTTTTCGTTCGGTTTGCAGAAACCGTTGTGGGCTGGTGACATTCGGTCTTTAGATCCAAAAACTCTCAAAGGAAAAGGCTCCTGGTCGGTCGGTCTGTACCATATGGTTGCTTAGAAGCTACACTTGTTTGTAGCTATACCACACCCACAGAAAAGAGGCATCAATAATCCATGCAAGGGTATGTACACATGGCACTATACATGGCCCGAGAAAGTTTTTTTTGGGTACTTACATGGATGGAGAGAACTAATGTAGTAAAGAAAAAAAAAACACAATCCGAATCCAATGTAACTCAACTTGGACATAAAAAAATCAAGGCGCATGCAAAAAGCTGCTATCACTTCATTAGACCACATAAGAGCAAGTATGATAATGAGTTCTAACCCTGCTTGCATGACATTTTTGCTTATGCGAAGGAGAGAGACATCAAAAAAGTAGAGAGTGGGATCTCATACAAAGAGAAATGGACGGGAGATTAATCTAAGAGCCAACTTTATAGTAAGTTTTATTATATGATGAGTGTGTTTATTATTAGCTCTAAATGACATGGCATGAAGTCAGAGCAACAACGACATGCTTTATTATTAAACTTGCTCTAACATGCGAGACAGCTAACTCAAGTGCGCCATTCAGACCGACAAATTCCAAGAACAAATAAACAACAAAAGAGCCTTTTAGGGGCCTCAAGTGGCATCAGAGAGAGTACTTAATTGGTGGGGGGTATGGTGTGACATGCATGTTAGTTTTATGAGCACACACTGCGTTTGGAGCACTTAGCCCTTGCGTTAGGGGGCAAAGCATGAGCGGAGAAGCAGAGAGAGAGAGAGAGAGAGAGAGAGAGAGGCTTTGGTGATGTGCCTTGTGTCCAAAGGGATGCCACGATTCCACTAAGCCCCACAATCGCAGGCTTTAGCTCATGATCACATATTGTGCGGTGCCCGGCAGTGGAAAAGAGGGCGAAAAGTTTACGGCGGGAAATTCGTGCTGCTGACGAATCAGGGATAGCTAGCTAGGCGTCAAGGAAGGAAACACCGGTTAATCCATCCAAGAGATGAGGTGTTATATATGGCTAGCTCCTTTTTTCTTTCTCATTATTTGGCTTCCTGGAACAAGCAGTTTGATTTACCTTTTTTTAATTCCTATCGACCAAAACTGACTGACTCTTCACTATCAGTTGTAAATAAAACCATCCTTGTGTTTCTTTTTTACATTTACTCTGAAACAATCTTCAGATATAAATTCAGATGCAAGACTTTTTTATATATATAATACAGATGTAAAACCATTCTCCACTGTGAATACGCTCAGATGATTTGCTATTGTGAAATACAATACTGACGTCATGATGGTAACAGCATTATTAGTTCCTCAGACGAAGCAGCCAACTTGACGGTTAGTTATCACTATAGGTTTCATGCATGAAGTTCGCTATAGCTAGGCGGCCGGCCGGTATACTGTTCTATACCCAAATCGAAGCATGCATATATGAGGTGTCAAAAAAACTCTAAATTTCAACCTGAGGTGATTTAGATTGTGGAATAGTTAACTTCATCGTTAAATAAATAATCACCATGCATGTTACTCACCAAAAGTACGTCGTCAAATGGGTTCAACACGACTACTACTTGCTCTGTGACAACAAGCGATGTATAGTAGGAAAGCAGCAACTAAACTATTGAAAGGCTAAGAACTGCCACGTGTTCCTCAGCCAGATTTCTCCACGAATAAAGAAAGACTCGCAGCGCGCATCATCCGTTCGACTTTCGACGTCTTCAAAAAAAGGTCGTTGGGCATCGACCGTAAGGGCTCATCAGGAGCTCCTACAAAACAGCATTCTTCGATCATCAGCTGTTGCATCACCATCGCCCGCCCAGGCAGGCAGGCACACACAGCACAGGGCAGCAGGGAGGGAAGAAGGTTTCTGGGAACGGAAACAGGCGGGGGGTACGGTACACATCATATCGAGGCCGTAATAATTGGCGGGAAAGCGCGTCGTCGCATTCATGCCCGTGTCCTGTTGCTCCAGAACGGCAGGCAGCGCGCGCGACGACGGGACACGAAAGCTGGCTGGCTGCAGTGCAGGGCTGGAGAGATCTTGCATTGGATTAGCGACTGGGGGAATGAATGAATGCTTGCAGGCAGTGTGTGATGCAATCGAGTGCTTGTGCCGGCCGGGTCATGGAATGGCAATGACGCTCGATGAAGATCTGACAAGCATTCAGTTGGACTGCAGCTGAGAGCTTTGTTGCTTCGCGTACGATAATAATTAGCAGTTAACCAGTCCGATCCGATCCACCGAAGCTAATTTGGTGTGGTCCTGGTTCCTGGTTCGAGTAATTCAGACACACTGACATGTACGTGCCCGCCGCTGTTCAGTAGACTTAAGTTCGAATTGCATGTTTACCCACTACTAATTGCTACTAGCTAGTCAAAAGCCTAACGGAGTAGCACCTTTTTTTAAGATAATATAATAAAGTTCCAGTGTCTACCGGTTTGTTGTGAATGGTTTACAGCTGAATGTCCACCATAAAATCAGGCTATAAAGAAGCTCAAGTGCTTACAGCTAAGCGGAGGATATATAAAAAAGAAAGTTTAAGCCTATTATTTAAGACGACCAAATATCATCCTTCCAAAAAGATTATGATATTTGCCATCGTATCATATTTTTTCCCCTTACAATTCTAAAAAAGATCATGGTATACATCTCTAAGAGGTTTGTCTCCTAACCAAATATCCTTTTAAAAAATCTAACTTGCCCTCCACTTTGAACTTTAAAACACCACCCGGCCACAAAATCATCGTTTCTGAGTCACCTATAGTCGATGTTGCACCCGTGTGAGAGTTTTGTTTATATAGATATTTGTTTCTTAGAAGCCTTTGTATACTCCATCTTTATTTCTGAACCTAAACAACCACTTAATTACCTAGTATATATCTATTTTGAATGCCTAGATTTTGTAAGTCCAGTCCAACAAAATTCTTGGATTCACAAAGAAAACTCCATCTAGCAAGTCAATGTTTTTCTCATCACATTGCCAGAAAAATATGATCGATAGTAAACTAGTTTATGAAGGATTCCTCTAGGGACCTAAAAAACAATAGCATGAACATGGCCAAACTAGTTAGAAACAAACTAATCAAGAACAAACTTCCTCCAACCGACAACAAATTTCATTTCCAACTACTTAGTTTTTTTCGAACTTGTCTTCAATGTAGGTCCAATCTTTGTTCGATAGTTCCTTATAATTAATAGGTATACCTAGATATATATGAAGGCAACTATCTTGCAACCAAACAATTGTGAATACACATGTTTTCAATTCTTGGCTGCTCCACAACAAAATAGCTCACTCTTGTAAAATAATAATTTTTAGCCCCAATAAATGCTCAAAGTTGCTAAGCAGTAGCTCGAGATCTTTGGTCTTGATAGTGTCATGGTCTAAAATAGAATAGTGTCATCCACGAACTAAAGGATAGATATACCATACTCTACAAAGTGGACAACTCTCTTGAATTTTCTATTAGACTTAGCTCAAAAAAATTAAGGTTGCTATCATATCTGTAACTAGATTAAATAAGATAGAAGACAAGGATCATCATGTCTTAGTCCTTTCACAATTTACAGGAAATATTGTACATCACTATTTACTTTAACACTAAAACTACCTTCAATCAAAATTTGATCAATCCATTTGCACTATCTTGATGAAAAGACTTTCATTTTTCAGAGTCTGTTGTAAAAAAACATTTTTACCTTGTCGTAGGCTTTCTCAAAGTCTACCTTCAAGATTACTTCACCTAACCTTTTCCTATGTATTTAATGTATGGTTTCATGTAGAATGACCATCCATTCATCCTCCTTTTGCACCTTCTCATAGATCCACCCCTTTCCTCTATACCTCCTTCCCCGCTTTCCCTTTTTCTTCCAAAAGTTGGACGAGGCCCATAACTTACCTCTATTTGCTCAAAAACCATGTTTAAGCAGATCTCACCCTTACGAATGTCAAAACTTTTCAAAGTTTTAGCCCCGTATATTTTCAACAAGTTTTATAGGCCCATCCTCGTCTTCATCAACAAAGTCACTTCCAGTCCTATCATCTAGGGAGACCTCGAAAAGGGGTCTCCACATCGTAACCCCCAAGATCGACATACTTCAGCGTTGGACACCCACAACAGTCCAGCCACAACTCAAAGGTTAGGTTCCACAAGCGACGAACTCCTCAACAAGGTCACATTCGCTGCTGCAAAACACATCTATATGAAAAGCGATCTCGCTTATGTCACCCTTCACGACATCGTATTGTGGAACCGATACATACTATAAGGGAACTATCTCACAAGCCTTTGGGCAGTCCTCGGGTGTTCGTCCAACCCACCAACTTTACATAAAGCGCCCATCAATTATTAGAACACAGAACCAGCTCGACAACTCCATCTGATTCCTTGAAGGTCTTTGGTGTAAATGTATAACTATCAAACTACATGACTTGTCCATCGATAACCTTCTTTTGCAAGTGCAAGCAATGCTGTTTGGCGAAGACCTTAGGAGAAGGATCCCTCCATAGCTAACTACAACCCAAAAAACATTCGTAGAGACAATCGCATCTAGAGTCAATTGATGAATTTGCACTTTGAACTTCGACTACACATCTAGTAGAAATCTGTGGCAGGGTAGTCGAAGGCCAACCAAAAAGAAGGCATCAAATACAACGAAATCGTTGTCTCGAGGCTCCAACATGGTCTCCGACCCAGGGGTGCACCTCGACCCCGCAAAAATACTACATTCGCTCCATCTCCCTAATATAATCGATGTTGATCCACGTCGAACCAAACTCATATGATTGTACCCTAGTGCCGCTTTAACTTTCTAGAATGTCTCTAACCAGCGATGTTGAGGCATAAGGTGTCGATTCTGAGGATGAAGAACTCGCCACCAGAACCAAGGCAGACCATGACGACGAGTCTAACATCATACGACTAATGAATCATCGCTAGAGCTTGGCAACAAGGAATATGGCAAGGCATATCAACAACGAGGGTAAGCAATATGCTTCATGGGAGCTAGAGTTGGCGGGCTTGGACGTGGAACTTGGTGGTACACTCAGACACCCAAGACAGCGACAAACTCCTAGGGAGAGAGTGAGGAAGACACATTAGTGAAAATGGATGGTGTATGCTTAACCCTAATCAAGCAACACCTTATATAGCAAAAAACAATCATTTCAATGAATCAACAATTGCAAAAATGTTAGCATTTGATGATCAATGGCTGCATTTGTATTGTTCTCTTGTTTTCAGGGTTTGCTCATCAGGTTGAGCCTCACCCTTAGGGGGTTACTTTTGCGGAGAAGGCTAAATAGGACCACGACCACCGGTAAACTTAACACTAGTTGCTTAACCATTTTCAGACTTTGTTGCCATCTTTAGGCATGCAAGATCCACGAAAGGTCTCGAAGACGTTAGCAAATACTACACTCCTTAGCAAGGTAGCCTAGGAGGCATGGTCAAAGTTGGACTCCATTGCATACCTTGGCCAATCAAAGCCTGCTCGAAGGTCACAAAGACGTTGCCATCAAGGACTTAGTCGGTTTGAGGGCGACCTCGAACTACTGTGCGGCTCAAGAACTTCAACCCCTTCACTTAGAGAGGACGTGCCACTCCATCAGATACCTCAAAACACCCACAATGGCCCTTGTTATGTGTTAAGGGGGACACCTAGGCCTCGAAGGGCCTAGTCGATCAAGGACATGCGCACATCGACCATGTCGGTGTGGGTGCATAGATGGGTGTTTGTAACACTAAATTGTATACACCCTAATGACACTATTGTACATAATATCCCAATGATGTAGGAGATAACCAAGGGCAAGTTTGTACCTTAGGGTTGACTCTTTAGTGTTACCCTATAAATACTCCCACCCAGTCAGAGTGAGGGGACATTAGATAAGACATTTACATATTATTGTTCCATGTTGTCATCCCTATTATTCTGTACCCTTACTATATTGGGTTCGAACAAACTATCTAGTTACTTTCTAAGATTGATTGGTTATGATAAATGACTTATCAGTTACTAATCTATTTATTTTAAATGCACATATATAGTTTATTTTTTCATTTGTATGGCACCTCCTTATATATTTAATATGCATTAGGTTGAAACATTGGCTTAAGTTATTGTGTCTCTTATTGCGATCTATGCTCTTAACATCATGAATCTATATTTTGATTTTAAAATTTTAATCTTATTAGTGATCACAATCTTTATATCTTAAATTAAATTGAAATTCTTATGTTTATTATATTTTTAATTAACCTATTTATTTTATTTAAATAAGAATTATGTTGTAGACTATACTAAAAATACTACAATATATAAACAGACATTTAAACGCCTGTCAAACACTAATATTGGCATTTATACCTCTGCCAGACACTCAAGATTGGCGGTAGAGGTTTAAGTAATGTCTAGAATAGGATAGCAAATTAGCAATGCTATTCTCGAGAGGGTATTTATATCTCATGATACCTATTTACCTCAAAGCAACACTAATAGTATAAATCGATACCATCTTTATTTGGTCTGCGCTAGTCTCCTCACTCCTTAAGATGTTGAATTTTCTTATCGAGGGATTATATGTATAATAATATTTATTAATTTAAAAATATTATGTCGACAATTATAGTATCAATATAGACATGCTAAACATTTTAGTTCAATTGTACAAATTTGTTGAAAGTAACAATTTACATATATTATATCATGAGTATTAATATAATTTTAAATAATTTAACATATCATTCATATATGCGCACTTAATCTGCTTGATGACACGACACATATGTTTAATTTAATCATTTTAATATACTAGTATTAATAAGTGGATAATTTTAACATATATATGCATAATTTATAGTTATCTAAATATTCTATGTTATAGCATATGTTGATAATCAATTGTATATTTGAGGGAATATTTTAGTTTTCATAATGACAAAGTGAAAATTTAAATAAAAACTTAAGTGGTTAACTAGATTATTTACCGTAACAGTGTATGGATAATTAGATGTTACTTTAAATTATGTTTCATAATAATGCAAATGACTAATTTAGGTACATGTTTAGAAGTTAATTATATTGTTTTTATAATGGTTGAGGGAGGACTTATTTAGAATTTAAAAAAATAGACCAAGTGGATATTATTATGGACATTGATTATTAGACTTTAATAAATTGATGTCCTGATATATATTTCTATATTTTGAGAATTTGCAGGATTTTTTCTAGTGTGCTTCTAGGATAAATGTAGAGTATTTGTTTGGGATCTGCTACTAGTATTAAAATATGTGTTTGTCATCCTCTGCATTGCACCTATATGGGTCTTCGATATATACTTATTGAAACCTGGGCTTCGGTTGTACAAACTCTTGATGCATCCCTTCATATGCTATTATGAATGGACATTTTGATCTTCAACTTTTGATCTTACTTGATCAAGCCTAAATGCATAGATTTTATTATGTAATAATACACTATGCCTAGATACATAATAAATGTAATACATCTAGAAAAGATATATCAAACAGAGGGGAGTATTTTGTTCTTCTTTATTAGTAGACACGCTCTGCCCTGGTGCATTGCTTGTTAAAAGTAGAACAATTGCCAATTCAGTGCAGAATCATGGATATGGATTATGATGTATATGTGTTGTTTCAGCTCCTGCGGTATACATAAGGGTTTCTATGATTGTTCATGGATCATTCGTAGTTATTACTCAATCGAGTTAAGATAACGACCCTAGCTAGGAGTCCACGGTTAGAAGAACACCATGCATATGCATGGATCTCGTTATTGATACTGCTTTTTGGCGGGCAGCCTTTTTTTTTTTGGCTAGCTAACAAAAAGGAGAGGGGGCACACACAGCAAGCCGGTGGAGTAGTGGCCTCAAAGTAAGAGAAGCGAAAGGCACTCCTGCCCCCTTTGCATGCATCCTTACAAACAGAGCCTTTCAAATCCGACCCCAAAAGAGATTTGTCAAGATCGTGTAGCCAAATGGCCACACATTTCAGTGTGCTCAGTCAGTGTGCTCTTTCTTTCACACACATACTCCTACGAGAGAGCTAGAGAGAGAGAGAGAGAGAGAGAGAGAGAGAGAGAGAGAGAGAGAGAGAGAGAGAGAGAGAGAGAGAGAGAGAGAGATGCATACTGTAGTTGGCAGCGGTGGTGGTGTCCCAACGTTAACCCCTAGAAAAACCCTAGTAGCAGCATGCACGAGCTGGACCCTCTCAGTTCCTTTTGTCCTAAAAAAAACAGCTTTCTTGGCATGAGGACTGAGGACGCACCAACCATCACTTCCCAATAAAAACCCTTTTGTTCCCTCTACCCTTTTATATCTTTTTCTCTCTTGCATGGGTGACAAATGTAAGTGTTGGCCTGCTGGGCTGGCTGTACATGGCCACCCCACCCCCTCTCAGTCTCACTCATCTCATCTCCCTTGGCTTCCAAGCTTGTCGATCGCTGTCTTTATGCGCTCAAAAGCTAGCTATATGCATGGAGGGGGCGAGAGACGATGGTAGTAGATCAAAAGGCATGCACCACGCACTAGCTTTAATTTCGAGTTTTTCTAAGGTTTGACAAACGACTGGCACATATGACCATACCAAGCTATATACACTCTCCTCACATATTGCGATGTCTTCATTTTTTTCTCCTCGCTGATCTCCTATATGTGTAATTGTGTGTTGCCTTTCTCCTCTTGAAAGTTGTTTGCCTTGGGAAGAACAATCATGTATATACATACGTGCTGCTGATGGCTCCCCTTTGATAGATGCATGCATGTACTCGTACGCGACACACTCGTATGTCATGTCACCTTTACGCACGCAGTGTTGTTGCATGCATGCATGCAAAACAAGGGAACAAAAGCTTAGCTAGGGCACAACAACGCTGGAGAATATATGGCGTGTCTCATAATTAAAGGGGAGTGTCCAGGTGATAAGACTTGCGACGATATCCATGTCGTACGTCTACATACATAGCTGGCCTAGCTAGCTGTACGTACTATGTTTTACATATATATATAACTGAATCATGCATGTACGCCATATGTCTGGCATTAAGAAATGGAGATAATAAATAACGAGATCGAATTCCCTTAATTTATTACAAGTGATTAAGTATTCCAGTATGCATGCAGTGTCAAAAACATCATCATGGTCATGCATGTATTGCATATGACAAACCTAACAACACTTACTACTACTTGGTGTTATAAATATGAATATTTTATGCGAATTTGGCCAACCTTTGAAATGGTTCTGTTCTTTATTTCCGGCCCGCAGAGAGGGGAGTACGTACGACGTAGCTAGCTAGGCCACCACACCACACCAGCAGTGCAGGGCAAGAACGTGGCAGGCACAAGAGAGAAAGCAAGCACGCAGGGGTAGGTCTAGGTAGGGCCCTGCGCAAGGCCCTTTTAACTCGTGCAGAGAGGGACGCTACAAGAAAAGAACAAGTGGCGTGTTCGGCTGGCTGCAAGCCGACACTGTTGCAGCTGTTTGGATTGCTGCAGCTGCAATCCATAGAGAGAAAAATACTGTAGAAGCCGCAGCCGCAGCCGGATTGCAGCCGCAGCAAGCCGCAGCGAACAAGCCAAAGGATGGCAACCACTGGCCGGGTACTACTACCCCATGCTTGCATTGTAACAGCACAATTAGTGGCGCATGATGGATCCATCTCTCTGCTCCTTGACAGGATGGCGAGACGAGAGGTCAATGGCTGGGTCGCTTTGCTGCTAGCTAGCTAGGGTTCGTTTCATAAAAAGGGCTGGGTCGCTTTGCATATATATACGTAGTGGCATAGTGCATATGGCCATGCATATGCCTCATATCATATATATGTTGTAGAGTGTGCGGGTGTGCAGTGTGTGTGGGCTACCGTCTACCGATGACCTACCGTACCGTACCCCTTGTCGCTGGCCCTGGCGTGGCGATGGCATGATGAGGGCTCATGTGTGTCACTTTTCCCATGCCTTGTCACTGTAAAGAAAAGAGAGAGAGAGAGAGAGAAAAAAAATACACTGCTAGCTGCTTGTGTGTGGCGTGGGGGGCCCTGCCGATGTAGTGCAAGCAAAGCATGCTGCCCATTTTGCAGGCGTGTCGTCCGGCCGGTCCATGCATGCCGCGCCACCGCGCGTCCTCGCTTTCTTGGCTGGCTCCTGGCTGTGGACGGAATAGCTTAGGATGCCCGGTCCGGTCCTAGCTATAGCTAGCAGCGACGAGAGTAGGCGGCAATGCGGCATTGAGTTCAGGAGCGCAGCACGAAAGGCGGCACCCGCTAGCTCTTTGAGTGACACCTCGCGGTCGCACATTGAGTTCCATCCATAGCATGCGCGACGCCGCTGCTGGAGGCAGCTAAGCTAGCTAGCCAGCTACGTACCACACCACCACGGCACCACCGTACCGCCATCTAGTGGGTGGACGGGACTAACCAACGACCAACCGCCGACCTAGCTAGGTACAGTATATAGGTTGGCGGTAGCTGCTCGCTCCTAGTACTATACTCACTACTACTATGGTGGAATGGAACCCCTCTCTCAATCCTTGGCTCTCAAGCATCCAACAAATCTCGTTGTTGGCGTCAACGGTGCAACTTGTTTGATTACAGCCGCTTTATGTCTTCAATTATACCATTAAAGATCGTTTCAGCAGCTTTTCTAGATACATACAATAGTTTTTGCTGCGACGACATCCATCAGGCCTCCTTCGGCACACCCGGCCTGCATTGACTTGAACAACAAAAGCTAGCTAGGTTTTATGCTTAACAGATATATCAAACACCAAGACTGTTGGAGAGGAATTCTCCGGTCGGGTGGCGGAACGCACCCGTCCTAAATCCTAAGATAAGGAGGGGTCTAAACGTTTTGCCTGCTAGACGGAATCAGGAAGAACACAAGAACACACAAGGGTTTAGAGTGGTTCGGGCTGCCGGAGCGTAATACCCTACTTCACTGTATGATGTATTGAGCTTGAGAGCTTGAGTGAGTGTGCGAGCCTTAGCTGGGTCTAAGCCTGTCTGCCTTGTAACGTCGGGTGTCCTCTCTTTTATAGCTCAAGGAGGGCACGTACAAGGGTGCCGAGCCCCGACATGTGGGCCCAGGGGAAAATAAAGGGAATACATATAGAAGTATCCAATGCCAGTGTCGCCCAGAAGATCTCCGAGCGCCATCATGTCCGTAGTGCATACAGTATTGATATCTGTTGGAACTTGCTCTCAGCAGCAAGGAGGTCAACAAGGATGAACTGTGGTGACAACAGGGTTACGTGCACGGGGGCAATAGCTCTGTTGATCTAGCCTCTCACGGGCACTGTGCGGGGGTATTTATAGGTATCTGAGTGCCCAGCGCCTTGTGTTAAGGACACATGTGCCCTCAGACACCTAGTTTATCCCCAGAATATTCCCATAAAGTGGGGTTACAAGCCGTAATTACAAGAATGCCTTTACAAACTAGGCCCGTAACACAAAGGCGGCCACGCGGGGCCCGTTACAATGGGCCAGATCACACGTGGGCCTCAGAGCAGGACGAGGCCGTGCTACGGGGAGACGTCACCGCAGGCCTTCGTCTTGTGCTGAATGAAGCGAAGGGTGTCCCTGCCCGTTTTGTCTTCGTCAATCCAGCGACTGCAGCGAGAGACGACGAGCGAAGGGTGGCGTCTTTGCCTTCGCCCCAACATTTGCCCTCCGAGGGACCAGTTCGACAAAGTCACCTGGTGCCGAAGACGTCGCTAGATGGCGGAGACGCTGCCCTCGCTCGAAGTGGTTCCGCGGGGGTTTCTGATGTGACCGTTGATGGACGGCGTACTCTTGGATTGCGGGTTTCCCGAAGCGTCGCGCCCTGCCTATAAAAGGGGGCGGGGGCCGGCGCTGTTTGAACTTTGCCTTCCCCGCTCCGTGAAAACCCTAGCCTCCCGCCGCCTTGCTGCTCTTCTTCTTCCGCTGCTCCTTTTGCTCGCCGGAGTGCTGGCTCGAGTGAAGCAAACCGCCCGCCGCCGCCGACGGTACGTAGCAATGTCGTCCTCTTCTTCTTCCGACACCACGCCGCCGGCCGCCGCCTCGTCTGAGGAGACGTTGAGTAGCGTGATGGTGGAGGAGTTGCGCGCCGGCGACTCCGTTGATTTTGGTGTGTCACGGATGACGTCAGCCCGCGTTGAAGATATGCAGCGGTTGGGCTACTTTGGCGGCGGAGTTGCTCGTGCTCCGGGGACGGAGGAAGTCCCCGAGCCGGAGGGTGAGTTGGTCGTTTTCGAGGCGTTCTTCGCCGCCGGTCTCCGCTTGCCTGCGCACCGGTTTGTCGGCGAAGTCCTGCTTAGATTCAATGTTCAGATACATCAGCTGACACCGAATGCCATGGTGGCGCTGGCGAAGTATGTCTGGGCGACGACTTCGTACGGCGGGCAGCCGTCTGTTGAAGTTTTTGCGAAGAATTATTGTTTGCATTGGCAGAAGAGGATGGTTGGGGACGGAGTTGCCCAGTTCGGGTCATGCACATTCACGCCGAAGACCGGCAAGACCACAATGCCAGTAGTGGAGTTGGTTCCGTGCGCCCGCAACAAGTGGGGCAATTGGAATGAATTTTGGTTTTACGTTGCGGAGGGTACTGTCGAAGGCCATAAAGGTCTCCCTGTGTCTGAGATGTGCTCTCATTATTACTCTGCGTATCCGCCTTTTGAAGTGGCAGAGGAAGATGCAGACGAAGGGGCCCTTCGGTGCGCCGCCGGTCAGAGCAGTGGGCGTGATTTAGTTGAAGAGTTTGTGGCGTATGGGGTGTGGCCCTTGGCGCACGGTTGAGTGCTGGGCGAAGTGTGCCCTCGCCAGATGCCTTTTCACGGAGGAAGGGTTGTGCGAAGCCCTGCCTTCGCACTGAATCTGCGGAACCGCGACCCGGCTGCCTTTGTGCGCGACGCGGAGGACGGGGCCGTGCGGCTCGTGGGGCGTTACGTGCCGAGGACGGAAGGCCAGCGCAGCTTTGATATCCGCGGGTCAAATGACCGTCTGAACAGGGTCTTCGAATTAAATCAATTGCCGTACGATGGATATCCTGGTCAAGACGAAGCCGACCGCCGCGGGAAGAAACCGGCGGTGGAGACAGGAGACGACCCTGCGCCGGCGGCCGCCCCTCCCTCGAAAAAGAGAAAATTAGGTACTACGACGGGAGGGATTGGGGTGTCTGATAGTTTTGCTAGGGATTTAATGAGGACGTGTGCGGCCCCGGGGGAGAGGATGTCTTCGCCCGAGCTCCGGGAGTCTTCAGCTCGGATGCTGAGGGTTACCGGGGGTTGCTGGCCTAGAAATGTTCCTATCCCCTGCGCGGCTGAGGAGGACTGTTTTACATCTCGTATGGTTCATCGGTGGAGAGTTTTTCCTTACGGGCGAACTGCTTGCCGTTGTCAACTGTTAGCTCGGACGGTACTCCGAAGCGGCAAACGATGTTCTGCCAGAAGAATTTTTGGGCAGTCTTTGATGTGATTGTGGAAACAGCCCTCGCTTCAATCCATTTGGTGAAGTATTCGACGGCTACGAAGGCGAACTTAAGGTTCCCCTGAGCAGTGGGCAGGGGCCCGACGATGTCCAGGCCCCAGCGCTGGAGAGGCCATGTATGGGCAATCAGCTTTGTATATTGCGAGGGGTTGCCTGACCGAGGGGAGAACTTCTGGCAGGCTTCGCAGGACCTCGTGACCCGATTTGCGGCGCAGATCATTGCGGGCCAGTAAAACCCTTGTCGGATCACCTTGGCAGCCAGGGCCCTTGGCCCTGCGTGCGAGCCGCACGTGCCACTGTGGACTTCGCGTAGGATCTGCATGCCTTCGGTTTCGGTGACGCATTTGAGCATTGGCTGACTGACCCCTTTCTTGTATAGTTGGCCCTCGATCAGAGCGAAGTCCCGGCTTCGATGTCTGAGGCGCTTTGCCTCACTGACGTCGGCTGGATGATAGTACCCCTGTAGGAACAGGGTTATTGGTGCCCTCCAGTCTTCGGTCATGATTAGGTTGACTATACGGTGGCCTTCGCTATCATTAGTTATCTGGAGCCCTTCGGGGCTCCGGACGGCTGGAGTGCCGATGGTGTGGAAAAACACGTCGGAGGGCAGGGGCTCGCCCCTGGCGGCGGCCTTGGCTAAGGCATCGGCCTCCTCGTTCTTGGCCCTATCCACATGCTGCAGGGTGAATCCCTTGAATTGTCTCTCGAGACTTCGGATAGCCGCGAGGTATTGCATGAGGGCGGGGTCTTTTGCTGCATAGTCTTTCTCGACCTGTCCGGCAACTATCTTGGAGTCTGTCTTGATGATACATGTGGTGACTCCGAGGGCCCTTAGCTTGCGGAGGCCGAGGATAACCGCTTCATACTCTGCTATATTGTTTGTACATTTGTCGGATTCCAGAGCGAAGTTGAGGCGTGCTGCGTATCTGTGTTTGACTCCGGCAGGTGAGGTGACGACTGCAGCGACGCCTGCCCCCGCATGGCACCATGCACCGTCGCAATGGATGGTCCAGATCTTCTCTGTGGACGGGTCCGGCTGTGTTGCTGGCCCAGTCCAGTCGACGACGAAGTCTGCCAGGACTTGCGACTTGATGGCTGTCCTGGGCTCGAAGCTGATGTGGTAGCCGGAGAGTTCGGCTGCCCACTTGGCAATCCTCACCGATGCCTCCGGGTTTCTGAATAGTTCGCCGAGCCCTCTGTCAGAGGTGACTCAGACCTTGAATGCTTCAAAGTAATGGCGCAGTTTGCGCGAGGACATGACAACTGCGTAGGCGATCTTCTCCAGCTCTGTCATGTTGCATTTAGACGGTGTCAGGACTTCGGAGACTTAGTAAACAGGGCACTGTCTGACTGCGCCTTCGACTGACTGCTCCTGCACTAGTGCCGCGCTAACCGCGTGCGGCGAAGCCGCGACATAGAGCAATAGGGGGAGCGAGGAGTCGGGGCTGGTGAGGATGGCCAGCTCCGACAGGTACTGTTTGAGTGAGGCGAAGGCCGCTGCTTGCTCCGGTCCCCAGGCGAAGTCTTTCGCGCCGCGGAGTGTTTTGAGGAAGGGGAGACTTCGCTCGGTGGACCTGGAGATGAATCTGTTGAGAGCGGCCAGTCTGCCTGTCAGACGCTGGACGTCCCTGACGGACTGCGGAGGCGACATGTCGACGATGGCCTGGATCTTGGTTGGGTTGGCCTCGATGCCGCGGTGTGACACCAGGTAACCCAATATCTTGCCCTGGCGAACACCGAAGACGCACTTTTCCGGGTTCAGGCGGAGTCGTGCATCTCGCATGTTCGCGAATGTCTCGGCGAGGTCGGCGAGGTGGTCCTCCTTATTCTTGCTGGCGACGACGATGTCGTCCACATATGTAAATATATTTCTGCTGACCTGGCCCTCGAGTACTGTTTTGGTGATTCTGGAGAAGGTGGACCCCGCATTCTTGAGTCCCTCCGGCATCCTGATGAAGCAATAAGTGCCGAAGGGTGTTATAAAGCTGGTGCTAGCCTTGTCTTCCTCCTTCATGTATATCTGGTGATAGCCGGAGAAGCAGTCGAGGAGTGACATGACCTCGCACCCGGCCGCGCTATCGACTATCTTGTCGATCCGCGGCAACGGGAAGTTGTCCTTCGGGCAGGCCTTATTGAGACTGGTGAAGTCTATGCACATTCGCCATTTCCCGCTTTTTTTCTGCACCATTACGACATTGGAGAGCCACGTGGGGTAAGCCACTGGCTCGATGAATTTAGCTTCTAGGAGGCGATGCACTTCCGCCTTGGCGGCCTCTGTCTTTTCGTCGGACATTTTGCGGAGCCTTTGCTTTTTTGGTCGCACCGAAGGGTCAATTCCCAAGCTGTGCTCAATTATGGATCGGCTGACTCCGACCAGGTCTAGGGCGGACCAGGCGAAGACATCTTTATTTTTGGCCAGGCAGCAGAGAAGCCTTTCTTCTTCATGTGACGTAAGGTCTTCGCTGATAGTGACTGTCTGCTTGGGCGTGGCCTGGTCAAGGGGAACAGTCCTGGTTCCATCTTGGCTCTGCAACTGTGCCTTCTCGTGCTGCTTGTCGGCTGGGCTGGCGGGCGCGGGGACCTCACGCTGGGCCGTGAGACAGTGTACGTTCCTCTGACTAGGCACGAAGTCCCGCTCTATGTTGCGCGCCGTCTGCTGGTTGCCGTAGATCGTGATAGCGCCTAGCGGACCTGGTATCTTCATACATAGGTACAGTCCGTGGATGGCGGCTTCGAACTTATTGATTGAGCCCCGGCCCATGATGGCGTTGTACGGATATACCATGTCGACAATGTCGAAGGTTACTTGCTCACTTCGGGCATTGGGTGCTACACCGAAGGAGAGGGGAAGCTCTATTTTGCCAACGGGGAAGGTGCCTTTGCCGCCGAAGCCATACAACGGATTGTCCGAAGGCTTGAGCAGGCTGTGGCTTATACCCATGCGGTCGAAGGCGTGGAGGAAGATGATGTCCGCCTGACTGCCGTTGTCGACTAGGACTTTGTGCAAGTCCCAGCCTGCCACGCTGCAATTGATGACCATAGCGTCGATGTGGGGGGCGCTGCGCAGGTCGACGTCTCGTGCATCGAAGGTTAGCGGTATATGGGACCACTTCGTCTGCACGACTGGGCCGGTGACTGCGACATGGTTGATGCTGCGGTAGTGGTCCCGCTTCTGCCGCTTGGTGTCGAAGTCAGTGCTGGACCCCCCTGTTATCATGTGAATGACTCCGCGATATGGTTGATCGGCGAAGTCTTCCTGTTTTGGGGCGTGGGGGATGTTTTGGTGTTGCTGGTGTGGTGGTGGGGGTGGAGGAGGTACGATTTGTACTTCCTAATGGTGTTGGTAAGCGTGGTGCGGTGGATGCGGAGCGGGAGCGTGGATATATGGTGGAGGGGGTGGCTGGTAATTATGCGCGACAATTCTGGGATTGTCGGCTGGCTGCGCCCGCGCCATTCTGTCTCTGGTGGCCTTCGTTTCGGGGCAGTCTTTCGTTTGGTGGGCGCAGTCTTCGCCGTGGAAAAGGCAGTAGAACCGGCGCGGCGGCTGCGCGCGCCCTCGGCCCCTGCCACGAGTTCCGTTCCCGCGGCCTTGGGGGGGATATTCCTGGCGACGAGGGGGGTCAGCAGCAGGCTGCTGGTTTGCGATGTTGTGCACTTGCTGCTGACTGCGGCCATCTCGACCGGAGTCTGGTTGCGGAGTCCTCATCCATGTGCGGCTGGACTGCGGGGCATCCTTGGGCTTCCGCTGTGACTCAACTTTGCGCTGGTGGAGCTCTTCGGATTTGGCATATTTTTCAAAGAGCTGATATAGCTCCTGAAGGTTCTTGGGTGGATCTCTTATACAGTGGCTGTAGAGGACGCCGGCCCGAAGGCCACTGATGGCGTAGTGGATAGCGATCTGATCATTGACGGAGGGCAGCTGTGACTTGAGCGTTAAGAATTTGCGGTAATACTCTCGCAGAGTCTCCTTTTCCAGCTGTTTGCAAAGCGAGAGCTCGGCCAAAGCGTCGGTGTCTGGGCGGTACCCTTGGAAGTTGAGAAGGAACTTGTCCCTGAGACTTCTCCACGAATCAATGGACAGCGGAGGCAATCTGGTGAACCAGGTGAGTGCTGGGCCCTCTAGGGCGATGATGAAAGACTTCGCCATTGTGGCGTCGTCCCCTCCGGCGGATGCAACGGCGACTTGATAACTCATTATGTATTGCGCCGGATCGGTGCTGCCGTTGTACTTGGGATATGCCCCTGCTCGGAAGTTAGCTGGCCACGGCGTCACTTGCAGGTGTGGCGCCAGGGGACTTCGCTCATCGAGGTAGTTGACCCCTTGGAATGGTGCGCCGTGCTGGAAGGCGTAATCATGTTGGGGGAAACGCGGGTTCTCCGGCTGCGGCCGGTGTTGCAGGGGTGGGCCATGCTGCAGGCCGAGGTGGCCTTCGCGCGTGTCCTCCGGTTGCGCGCGCTGCTGGAGGGGTGGCTCTTGCTGTAGACCGAGGTGGCCTTCGCGTTGCATCAGCGCGATCTCGCGCTCGAGGTCTTGGGCCTTCTGCTCCTCGTCGCGTATCATCTGCCGCACCTTGGCTAGTGCGGACACACGTTGGCGCTTGGCTTCCAGTATCTCTTTCTGCCTCTGGAGATTGCGGTTCTTGAGGCGCAGGGCGCGCAGCTGTAACTGTTCTTCTGTTGAGACGCCGAGGACCTCGCCGTCCTCGGTGAGATCCGCGCCCTCCCCTGGGGCGAAGCCTGGGGGCGGCTGCGATTGTCCTTCGGGCCCGCAGGTGCGGAAGGTGTCGTCTTCGCAGGTGCGGGGAATGTTGTCTTCAGTGGGCTCTTGGTGGGTGGATTGGGTGAGGACGAGGGCCTTGCCCTTTCTCGCGGCCAGCAGTGCTGCCTTCGCAGCCTCGTCAGCCTTCGGGTTAGCTCTCTTGGGTGCCATCGCGGGTGGTCTTGTCGTAGCACGAACGGTGGGCGCCAAATGTTGGAACTTGCTCTCAGCAGCAAGGAGGTCAACAAGGATGAACTGTGGTGACAACAGGGTTACGTGCACGGGGGCAATAGCTCTGTTGATCTAGCCTCTCACGGGCACTGTGCGGGGGTATTTATAGGTATCTGAGTGCCCAGCGCCTTGTGTTAAGGACGCATGTGCCCTCAGACACCTAGTTTATCCCCAGAATATTCCCATAAAGTGGGGTTACAAGCCGTAATTACAAGAATGCCTTTACAAACTAGGCCCGTAACACAAAGGCGGCCACGCGGGGCCCGTTACAATGGGCCAGATCACACGTGGGCCTCAGAGCAGGACGAGGCCGTGCTACGGGGAGACGTCACCGCAGGCCTTCGTCTTGTGCTGAATGAAGCGAAGGGTGTCCCTGCCCGTTTTGTCTTCGTCAATCCAGCGACTGCAGCGAGAGACGACGAGCGAAGGGTGGCGTCTTTGCCTTCGCCCCAACAATATCCTGCGCTGCTTCCTTGGTAACGCGCGAGCCATGATGAGTACAGTGTATGCCGCAGCACGGGCGTACTGCCTGTCAACGGAATGGATAGGCACGCCGCCTGCAAGATGGTTTGGTCGCCGTCCGTCAGCGGACTGGACATGGCACATTTAATGCTGAGGCAGCACATTGTCTGCCAGCGGAGTGACAAGGCTCATTAAATGTCGAGGCAACACATCACCTGCAGTGGAATAGACAGGCGGCGCGCTTTATCTGCAATAAATGCAGCGTCGCGCGGCCTAGAGGCCTTACGTTAGGCTCCGCCCGCTGGCTCACGTCACGGGCAGTAGGCCACGTGGCAGCATCGGGTCTCCGCCTGAGCGGGGAGCAGAAGCGTACATGGTATGGTCCGGACACGTGTCGGCTTCGGACCCCCGCATGGCCTTGACTAAGGCCTAGGTATTCTTTGTCCCAGAATCCCGGGACCCTGCTGAGAGTGGCCTGGACCCCATATAGAGAGGTCCGGGACCCGTCCCGGGGGTCCGGTCTGTACCCGCGGAGGTCCTAGACCCTGTCTGGAGGTCCGGTCCGTATATGCAGGGATCCGACACTTTTCCATATGGTCCAGACCCATCGTTGATACCTTGGGGGTGTATCATCTTTCCCGGCCACGTGGCGGCCCCAGAGCCATCCACGTGGTGGGGTCGGCTGCTGTTTACCACACGACTAGAGATAGCCGCATGGACTCCGCGCCTTCATACTGTAGTAAGGGGTACCCCTGTTTTAGGATACTGACAGTGGCCCCCGGACCCACCACAGGGGAGGATACGAGCCTGCAGGTGGGGCCAAAGCTTGATTGGTGATTGGCGCGCTGCTTTCGTGCGCTTGCTGACGTAATCACTTCCAGTCCGCCTTCGGTCACGCCAACCGCCATGCCTGTCCCTGCGGCTGACTGACCCGTGGCCTCCGCACTTGATGTTTTTGCTGGGCCACGCGCGGGGTGCCTCGATACCGCTGCATTGGTTTTGAAAATTCACCTTCTCTGTCTTCTGTGGCGGCCCCGAGGGGGCGCGACACTGGCGCGAGCGGCGGTTCGCCTCCTCCGCACTCAGGAGCTGGCGCCCACGGAGTATGACTTGCGGGGCCGGGCCCCCGTGCCAGAGACCGGGTCGTTTATTTCCTGCGGCAGAGATGAAGAGGCACACTACCGTAGGCGGTGGTTCACTTTTCGGGCGCGCGTGGCGGTTCGCCTTCTCCGTACCCAGGAACCGAGACCCAAGGAGTATGTCTCGTGGGCTCGGGCCCCCGTGTCAGCGACTCGGCTATTGGTTTTGGCGGAGGAGAAGAGGCGCACTACCGCGGGCGGCGGCTTGCTCCTCTCGTGGCGGTTCGCCTTCTTCGCACTCGGAGACCGAAGCCCAAGGAGTATGACTCGTGGGCCCGGGCCCCCGTGTCAGAGGCTGGTCCGCTGCTTTTGGTGGAGATAAAGAGGCACGGCGGTTCGCCTTCTTTGCACATGGAGACCGACGCCCAAGGAGTATGACTCGTGGGCCCGGGCCCCCGTGCCAGAGCCTGGTCCGCTGCTTTCGGTGGAGATGAAGAGGCGCGGCGGTTCGCTCCTCGCGTGGCGGTTCGCCTTCTTCGCACATGGAAACCAACGCCCAAGGAGTATGACTCCTGGGCCCGGGCCCCCGTGCTAGAGGCTGGTCCGCTGCTTTCGGCGGAGATGAAGAGGCACGGTGGTTCGCTCCTTGCGTGGCGGTTCGCCTTCTTTGCACACGGAGACTGATGCCCAAGGAGTATGACTCGTGGGCCTGGGCCCCCGTGTCAGAGGCTGGGTCGCCTTGGTGCGCGTCGGGCGAGATTTTCTGCAGCGTCTCGGGGCGTGAGTGGGGGAGTCTTTCTTAAAAAGGGATTCCCCCGAGTGCGGTAGTCATTCTCATCACTCGCTGCGCCCTTTCGCCCTCGAGTTCTCCGCGCTCTTCTGTCGCCGTAGCCGCCATGCCTTGCTAGACCCTCCCGAGTGCTTCCAGTCCGAGGTGGCACTCAACTTGGTGTGCAACCTGCTCGGATGGGGTGTGCCGGTGTTCGTCGGAACGATCTGTGTCGGCGCCTCTCCCCTTGGCGATCTCGCTGTCGGGGAGTTCGCGCTCTTCGTCTCAAACCTCCCCTGCGGGTTGGCGCTGCCGATCTCGTCTTTCTTCGTGTTGCTGCTGGAGGAGCTCGGCCTCCAACCTCAGCACCTCATGCCCCACTTCATCCTCCAGGCGGCCGACTGCGCCTACCTCCGCGAGATGTTCGTGGGGGCGACGCTTCTTCCGCCAGCATTCGGACGGAAGGGTGTTGTGCAGCGACCTTCCGGGGGTGGAAAGCGAGCTGAGATGCGGCTCCATCTTTCGTGTGAGCTTCACCAGTATCCCGTGGTACACCTCCATGAACTGGTCTAGCTCCAACTCCATGAGGTGGAATGCGAGCTAAGCTGCGGCTCCATCTTTCGCGCCTCCATCTCTTTGGCTTTAATGGCTTCGACGCCGCCTCCAATGATGAGGGCTCCTTCGCCTTAGCGCACGTATTGAGGAGGCCGCCGCCACTGGCAAGCTGCAGCACCGGGTTGCCGCCAGCGCCGCTGTTCCCAATGGCCGCCACCATGTTTAGGGTGAGTGACCGGCCTGCGTCCGGTGGCCGATACTGAAGACGTCGCCTGGGAGGACGTTCAAGATGTCGTGGAGACGACGGCCGCACGCTTCCAGCATGACCTACTGATGTCGAGTAGCTCATACCTGTAGAAATGAGGCTAGGGCTCTGCTTGAAGGCGAATGTAATAACTTTTGTTTTTGTAAGATACTTTTGGGAACTATCAATTAAACAACTCTTATCTGTATGGTGCTTGTTCTTGTTGTGTGTGGTTTTATCAACTCCTCTCCTGGTACTTGGCCCCCCTGGGACGTAGGCTCGTCGTGTTGAGGCTAGATACCAGCATACCTAAGAAAGAGTTGGTGTCCCGGTCCCCAGGAGGTAGCCTTGACTGGGACCTAGACCTGCACACAACTTTGGCTAGGAAGTGTTAGTAGCACACCCATTAGGACCCATCGTCTGGTATCAGCCATCCTTTGATTCATGCAACAGGACCTGTAGGATTTGGCCTGGAAGCCAAGCCGTGTGCCTGGACCCCCTGAATCACAGTTCCAGATACTAGGACACCCATCACAGAGTGGTGGAGCATGTAGGCTTATGGTACGGGACCAGGCTAAGCGGCTACACGGCTCTAGACCACCCCAGGGGACGTGTGTCCATTCTCTAGAACCGGACCCCAGGTTCCTAGACCCACAGGGCTATAGTTCCAAATACTAGGATACCCATCATAGAGTGGTGGAGCGTGCAGGCTTAGGGTGCGGAACCAAGCTTAGCGGCTACACAGCTCCGGACCACCCGAGGAGACGAGTACCCATTCTCTAGAACTGCCCCCAGGCTGCCGGACCCCCCTGCTTTCGTAGAGGGGTCCTAAACTGCAAACCTGGCTACTCAATTTGGACGTCATCATACTGAAAGTCTCCTAGAGGGGGGGTGAATAGGCAAATCTGAAATTTATAAAGTTTAAGCACAACTACAAGCCGGGGTTAGCGTTAGAAATATAATCGAGTCCGAAAGAGAGGGCGAAAAACAAATCACAAGCAAATAAGGCAGATGACACGGTGATTTATTCTACCGAGGTTCGGTTCTTGCAAACCTACTCCCCGTTGAGGTGGTCACAAAGACCGGGTCTCTTTCAACCCTTTCCCTCTCTCAAACGGTCACCTAGACCGAGTGAGCTTTTCTCTTCAATCAAACGGGACACTTAGTCCACTACAAGGACCACCACAACTTGGTGTCTCTTGCTTTGATTACAAGTGAGTTGAGAACAAGAATAGAGGAAGAAGAAATCCAACCAAGCAACAAGAACAACAAAAGAACACAAGTCGATCTTCTCACAAGTCCTAAAAACTAGAGTTGAATTGTGGACTTTGATTCGATCGGATGCTTTGATTTGTGTCTTTGAGTGTTGTGTATTGCTCTTGTATTGAATGAGGAGTAGTGAATGCTTGGATGCCTTGAAGAGTGGTGGTTGGGGGGTATTTATAGCCCCAACCACCAAAATGGTCGTTGGGGAAGGCTGCTGTCGTATGGCGCACCGGACAGTCCGGTGCACCATCAGACACTATCCGGTGTGCCAGCCACGTCACCCAACCGTTAGGGTTCGACCGTTGGAGCTTCTGACATGTGGGCCACCGGACAGCTCCTGTTCACTGTCCGGTGCGCCTTCTGGCGCCTGCCCTGACTTCTGCGCGCGCAGTTGCACTGTTCACTATTCACAGTAGACTTTTGCAGACGACCGTTGGCGCAGTTAGCCGTTGCTCCGCTGGTACACCGGACAGTCCGGTGAATTATAGCGGAGTGGCTCCCAGAAAACCCAAAGCTAGCAAGTTGGAGTTGATCCACCCTGGTGCACCGGACACTGTCCGGTGGTGCACCGGACAGTCCGGTGCGCCAGACCAGGGCAGCCTTCGGTTGTCTTTGTTCCTTTTTATTTGAACCCTTTCTTGGACTTTTTATTGGTTTGTGTTGAACCTTTGGCACCTGTATAACTTATAATCTAGAGCAAACTAGTTAGTCCAATAATTTGTGTTGGGCAATTCAACCACCAAAATCATTTCGGAAAAGGTGTGAGCCTATTTCCCTTTCAATCTCCCTCCTTTTTGGTGATTGATGCCAACACAAACCAAAGCAAATATATAAGTGCAGAATTGAACTAGTTTGCATAAGGTAAGTGCAAAGGTTTCTTGGAATTAAACCAATATACATTTCATAAGACATGCATGGATGCTTTCTTCTAATTTAACATTTTGGACCACGCTTGCACCACTTGTTTTGTTTTTGCAAATGTTTTGGAAATTTTATTTCAAAGTATTTTGCAAATAGTCAAAGGTATATGAATAAGATTTTGAGAAGCATTTTCAAGAATTGAAATTTTCTCCCCCTGTTTCAAATGCTTTTCCTTTGACTAAACAAAACTCCCCCTTAATGAAATTCTCCTCTTAGTGTTCAAGAGGGTTTTAGATATTAATTTTGAAAGGGGTTATACCAATTTGAAATTATATCACAAATAAGATACCCATTGAGAACTTCTTTTAATATAGATTGAAAGACTACATTTTTGAAATTGGTGGTGGTGCGGTCCTTTTGCTTTAGGCTTGTCGGCGTTTCGAGACAGGGGGGTCCCTAAGCCGACGAGTGAGTGTGCTGCGTGCCCCAGCCCAGATGGGTCGAGCGCGTGGACGAGCGCGAAGGGGGGAGAGGCGAGGTGGCCGGAGCCGAGCGTGAGAGAGGTGGAAGTCCCGCGGCCTTCATGTTCGTCCCGCGCCCAGGTCGGGTGCGCTTGCAGTAGGGGGGTTACAAGCGTCCACGCGGGTGAGGGAAGCGAGCGGCCCCAAGAGAGCGCCTGTCCCGTCCTCGGTCCCGCGCGGCCAACCTTCTCTAAGAAGGCCCTGGTCCTCCCTTTTATAGTCGTAAGGAGAGGATCCAGGTGTACAATGGGGGTGTAGCAGAGTGCTACGTGTCTAGCGGAGCGTGAGCTAGCGCCCTAGGTACATGCCAATGTGGCAGCCGGAGAGGTCTTGGCACCTTGCTGGCGTGATGTCGTGGCTGTCGGAGGTGCGACGGAGCCTGGCGGAGGGACAGCTGTTGGAGCGGTCGAGTCCTTGCTGACGTCGCCCTACTTCCGTAAGAGAGCTGGGGGCCGCCGTCGTCACAGAGCTTGTGGAGCGCCATCATTGCCCATCCGGCGGAGCTGGCCGGATGGGACGCCGGTCTCGTTCTCTATGACCCGAGTCGATTCGGGGTAGGACGATGATGGCGCTCCCTGTTGACGTGGCGGGTCTGTGCCCTAGGCAGGGTGACGTGGGGGCTCCTCCGAAGCCGAGGTTGAGTCTGTCTTCTGTTGCCGAGGCCGAGTCTGAGCCATGGGGTCGGGCGAGGCGGAGGTCGTTCAGCCGAGGCCAGGGCGGAGTCCGAGCCCTGGGGTCGGGCGAGGCGGAGTTTCGTCGTCTTCCGGGTCTTAGCCCAAGTCCGAGCCCTGGGGTCGGGCGGAGCGGAGTTCGCCGTCTTCCGGGTCTTAGCCCGAGTCCGAGCCCTGGGGTCGGGCGGAGTGGAGTTCGCCGTCTTCCGGGTCTTAGCCCGAGTCCGAGCCCTGAGGTCGGGCAGAGCGGAGTTCGCCGTCTTCCGGGTCTTAGCCCGAGTCCGAGCCCTGGGGTCGGGCGGAGCGGAGTTCGCCGTCTTCCGGGTCTTAGCCCGAGTCCGAGCCCTGGGGTCGGGCGGAGCGGAGTTCGCCGTCTTCCGGGTCTTAGCCCGAGTCCGAGCCCTGGGGTCGGGCGGAGCGGAGTTCGCCGTGGCGCCTTTGGCAAGGCCTGACTGCCTGTCAGATTCACTCTGTCGAGTGGCACCGCAGTCGGAGTGGCACAGGCAGCGCTGTCCTTCTGTCAGACTGGTCAGTGGAGCGGTGGAGTGACGGTGGTCACTTCGGCTCTGCCGGGGGGGGGGGGGCGCGTGTCAGGATAAAGGTGTCAGGCCACCTTTGCGTTAAATGCTCCTGCAATTTGGTCAGTCGGTGCGGCGATTTAGTCAGGGTTGCTTCTGAGCGAAGCTAAGGCCTCGGGCGAGCCGGTGATGCGTCCGCCGTAAAAAGGGGGGCCTCGGGCGAGACGGAAGTCTCTCGAGGTCGGCTGCCCTTGGCCGAGGCTAGGCTCGGGTGAAGCGTGATCGAGTCACTCGTGTGGACTGATCCCTGACTTAATCGTACCCATCAGGCCTTTGCAGCTTTATGCTGATGGGGGTTACCAGCTGAGAATTAGGCGTCTTGAGGGTACCCCTAATTATGGTCCCCGACAGTAGCCCCCGAGCCTCGAAGGGAGTGTTAGCACTCGCTTGGAGGCTTTCGTCGCACTTTTTTGCAAGGGGACCAGCCTTTCTCGGTTGCATTTTGTTCCGGTGGGTGCGCGCGAGCGCACCCGCCGGGTGTAGCCCCCGAGGCCTCGGAGGAGTGGTTACACTCCTTCGAGGTCTTAATACCTTGCGTAATGCTTCGGCTGGTCTGGTCGTTCCCTCATGCGAACTGGCCGTAGCCCGGGTGCACGGTCGGGGCCCAAGCTCTCGGGCCGGTATGTTGACGCTGTCAACGGTTTGGCCGGAGCCGGTTTTTGCGAGAGCAGCCCCCGAGCCTCTGCACAGGGCGAGAGGACGATCAGGGACAGACTCGACTTTTTACATACGCCCCTACGTCGCCTTTCCGCAAGGAGGAGGGGGGGAGTGCGCCATGTTACCCTCGATGGGCACCGAACATGGTGTCTCCGGTGAGCTGCAAGCGAGTAATCCGAGTGGACGTCCGTGCCCCGTTCGTTGGGGGTCGGCTAGGGGCCCAGAGGCACGCCCAAAAGTACCTGCGGGTGACTTGCCGGACCCGGTCCCCTGGCGACGGGGTCCGAGGGCTCGATGCCTCCCTCCGATGGGATTCCGTTACAAGATCGTTCCCGCTGGTCTCGGAAATGTCCTAGGGTACCTCGGGAGCGCAGCCCGAGCCTTGGTTATGTATCGAACGTACCCCTGGTCATCCCTCGCTCGGTGTCTGAGGCGACTGTGAACCCTTCGGGGGCCAGCCTTCGAACCCCTGATCAGTAATGGGCGCGGAGCCCGAGTAGCCTGAGGCGGCCATGGAACCCTTTGGGGGGCTGGCCTTCGAACCCCTGACCAGTAGTGGGTGTCGGGCCCACGCGATCTGAGGCGACTGTTGAACCCTTCGGAGGGCCAGTCTTCGAACCCCTGATCAGTAGGGGGGGGGGCTCGGAGCCCGGTTCCTTCGCGGAGAAGGATCCATTTCGGGGTATCCCCCTTTCCCGGTCCCTGTTGCAAGAGATAGAGAAAGAGGAAAAAGGAAAAGGATACGAAATCGAACGACGTGGCGTACCTTTTCTGACGCGGTTATTACGGCGAAGGTGAAGCGTCGCGCGCTCCTCCCGTCAGAGGCGCCGCCCGTCCCGCCACGGAGTTAATGCGACGGGGCGAGTGGTTGGCGGGGCGGCCGTTGCGCGTGCGCGATCCGTTCGAGGAACGGGTCACGGGTGCTCCGTCTTCACACCGTGGGAGGAGGCTCTCTTGCTGTCCCAGGATGAGACGTGAGCCTGGCTGGCGACGTGACTGCTGCGCCCGCCCGCCTGCCACCGCCATTACTGCCGGCCCACTTTCGGTCGCTTTGACCAACGCGCCAGGCTGGCGCTGCTGGGTCGCCTCGAGTCGCGGCATAGGCTCCGCAACCGAAGAGGTGCGACGGTGGCACAAGTGGCGGTGCGGTTGCTTGCATGCAGCAACTGGCGCGCCGGTTGCTTGTCGCGTGGGCCTGGGCTTCCAAGCTGTCGTGTCAGAAGTCGGAGAAGCGCGTCCACCTGGCGCGATTGCATGCCACCTGCATGGCTGCCCGCCCCTTCCGCCCGTTGGTCTGGGCAAAAGTGGGGGGTCGCTTGTAACCGCTGGACGGTCGTGCGCACCACGCGCGGCGGTTTGGCTTCTTCTGCCCTGAGCCGGTTTGCATGACATGCGGGACCCAGCCCCTGAGTCGCAGGGGAGGGCCTTGGAGCGTGTTGGAGAAGACTCAGCCCGCGGCGTCTGGGGGCGCACGTAGGGAGAGTTGCCTTTAAAAGGAGGGAGACTCCTTTCAGAAGGCAACCATGTCTTCTTCCTCCCTTATGCGTCGTGTCTTTCCATCTTCCAAGCCCCCGGGTGGGGGGTATCCGCCGCCTTTCCGCCTCCTCGTTGGAGGAACGCAACTCCATGGGAGCTGGTACCTCTCAGCCATCGTTCGGCTTCAAGGATTTTCATCACGCAGCCTGGCCACACCCCGCCACCGGCGGTCACCCAAGATGGTGACCTCCAGTTCGACGGTGGGGAAAGCGGGCCAGGCCGTGGCCTCTACTCCTCCCTCGGCCTCAAGGATTTTCGTCATCCAGGCCAAGATGGAAGATGAGGCGAGTCGGGGGGCCGCCCCCGCGTGGGTCGGCTGCCTTTTTCTTCCCCCCGCGCCTGGGGGAGAATGGCGTCCTCGAGTCCCACGGGGACTTCCTCCAGCCATGCCGGGATAGGTAGGGCGCTAGTGGCCCTGGGTCTCCGTCTCCCTGCCTGAATGGCTGGTTCTCGTCCCCAGCGGGGGAGAGCCCTCCTGTCGTGACACCTGCCCCAAAGCTGCTGCCTAAGCCGCTTCGCTGCCTAGGGCGGGGGTGGTTGTCGTCGTGGTTAGAACGGGCGGCAGCGAGCCGCTCGTCGTTCTTCTGTTACTCCGCAGGCCTTCCCCCTCGGAGTGGGGTTGTTCGTTCCTGCGGAGGGGAACCGGAGTTCCGTTTGTAATGGCATCTCGAATGCCAGTGTTTTTTGTTCATTGTGGCTGTCGAGGCCTGAACATGTATGTAATTTTGGCACGGAGCCGTGTTTTTTCCTCATTTTCGAGCGCTAAGTCTCGCCTGTTGATTATCTGAACCGCTTTACCAAGCACGAGTCGCCCCGTGTCAAGGTGACGAGTGAGGTATCCGTATCCCGGAGGCGTAGGAATCCCTCGGCCCGATCGGCCTTGTTGTCTGGGGCTCCTCTAGCTCAGTTAAAGAGACCCCTCAGCCGCCCTTCGATGAGCCGAGGCCAGGGGTAGCGATATCAGTATGAACAGAGGCGGAGTTGGCTCGAGAATGGGAACCTGGTTGGCCGGAGCCTAGCCGTGTTGTCCGTCAGCAGAGCCGACGCCAAAGTCGATCAGCCGAGGCCTCGGGTCGGGCTGGCGCCCTTGGAAGCCAGTTGGCCGAGGCCCCAGGGGTAACCGGCCGAGCCGCCTGCTCGGGCCGGATTCCCGGAGGAGTCCCTGGACCGCGTCGCCGTCCGAGGCTGGGCCGGACATTGCTGAAGACGGCGTCGATGCCGAGGGTGCTACGGCTCCCTTCAGCGTGAAGACCCGAGCCTGCAGGATCAGATCGTCTTGTAGCGTGTGCCTTCTGCGGCCGCCGAGGCCAGAAAACACACCCTCGCCGTGCTTGCGAAGCTGCGTCTTTTTTCCTCTTGTTTCGAGCATCTGGACTCTGTCGGTAACAGGGATGTTTGTGTGAGCGAGAGTTGCTTCTCGCGGAAGGGACGAGTGAGGTATCCGTATCCCAGAGGCGTGGGAATCCCTCGGCTCGGTCGGCCTTGCCGCTTACGCGTACTTTCACCCGTCCATGAGGCCCTGTCCCCGACTTAGTCGAGAAAGCTTGAAGGACTGCTTCGGCAGGAGAGCTTCCGAACGTGAAGACTTGTTCGGTCCACGGAGTCGCTTTATCCGAGCGCGAGTTACTTCTCGCAGAAGGTGATGAGTGAGGTATCCGTATCCCGGAGGCGTAGGAGTCCCTCGGCTCGGTCGGCCTTGGCTGCTTACGTGTACTCCGTCGTTTTCAGGATCCGCTTTCCGAAGTAGTCAAGAAGCACGAAAGTAATCCTGCTGAAAAGAGATCCTTTTTCGAGGAAAAATTCGACGCAGAGGGGGTCTCCCCCCTTTTAGCCCCCGAGGGAGGGTCGGGCTTTGCCGAGGCTAGGCCGACCCTTCCTTGACGACTAAACTTTGCATAGGTGCGAGGTATATGAACAACTTGGAAACATCTTAAGGGTAGAAGCGACGTAGCTGTTTGATGTTCCAAGCGTTGCCGTAGATCTCGTCTTGATTGTTGGCCAGCTTGTATGTTCCGGGCTTCAGAACTTTGGCGATGACGAATGGCCCTTCCCAGGGGGGCGTGAGCTTGTGCCTCCCTCGGGCGTCTTGCCGCAGCCGAAGCACCAGATCGCCCACCTGGAGGTCTCGGGACCGGACCCCTCGGGCGTGGTAGCGTCGCAGGGACTGCTGGTACCGCGCCGAGTGTAGTAAGGCCCTGTCCCGAGCCTCCTCCAGCTGGTCTAGCGATTCTTCTCGGCTAGCTTGGTTGCTTTGATCGGCGTAGGCCCTCGTCCTCGGGGAGCCGTATTCCAGGCCAGTGGGCAAGATAGCTTCAGCCCCGTAGACCAGGAAAAACGGCGTGAAACCCGTGGCACGACTCGGCGTCGTCCTTAGGCTCCAGACCACCGAGGGGAGTTCCTTCATCCACCGCTTGCCGAACTTGTTGAGGTCGTTGTAGATCCGAGGCTTGAGCCCTTGTAGAATCATGCCGTTGGCACGCTCCACTTGCCCATTCGACATGGGATGAGCCACGGCGGCCCAGTCCACCCGGATATGGTGATCCTCGCAAAAGTCCAAGAATTTTTTGCCGGTGAACTGGGTGCCGTTGTCGGTGATGATGGAGTTCGGGACCCCGAAGCGATGGATGATGTTGGTGAAGAACGCCACCGCCTGCTCGGACCTGATGCTGTTCAGAGGTCGGACCTCGATCCACTTGGAGAATTTGTCGATGGCGACCAGCAGGTGCGTGTAGCCCCCGGGCGCCTTCTGCAAGGGACCGACGAGGTCCAGACCCCATACAGCGAAGGGCCAGGTGATGGGTATTGTCTGCAGAGCCTGAGCGGGCAGGTGGGTCTGCTTTGCATAGAATTGGCACCCTTCGCAGGTGCGGACAATTCTAGTGGCGTCACCCACCGCCGTTGGCCAGTAGAAGCCTTGCCGGAAAGCATTCCCGACAAGGGCTCGGGGCGCTGCGTGATGGCCGCAAGCCCCCGAGTGTATTTCTTGCAGCAGTTCCCGACCTTCGGCGATGGAGATGCATCGCTGGAGGATGCCCGAGGGGCTGCGATGGTAGAGCTCTTCTTCATCGCCCAGCAAGACGAACGACTTGGCGCGTCGCGCTACCCGCCGAGCCTCGACTTGGTCGGGGGGTAGCTCGCCTCGACGGAGATATTGCAGGTACGGGGCCTGCCAATCTCGATCAGGCGTGGCCCCGCTCTGCTCTTCCTCGACGTCCAGTGCCTCGCCCTCAGGGGCCAAGGATACCTCGGGCTGTGCCGAGGGTGCCTCGGGCTGAGCCGAGGGTGCCTCGGGCTCGGGCGCGTCGTCGATCTTGACAGAGGGTTGATGCAGATCCCGGGAGAAGACGTCCGGGGGGACCGTCGTTCGCCCCGAGGCTATTTTAGCCAGCTCGTCTGCGGTTTCGTTGTAGCGCCGAGCGATGTGGTTGAGCTCGAGCCCGAAGAACTTGTCTTCCAGGTGCCGAACCTCGTCGCAGTAGGCCTCCATCTTCGGGTCGCGGCAGTGGGAGTTCTTCATAACTTGGTCGATGACGAGCTGCGAATCACCGCGGGCGTCGAGGCGTCTGACCCCTAGCTTGATGGCGATCCGCAACCCGTTGACCAGAGCTTCGTACTCGGCCACATTGTTGGACGCCGGGAAATGGAGGCGCAGCACGTAGCGCAAGTGCTTTCCGAGGGGCGAGATGAAGAGCAGGCCCGCGCCGGCTCCTGTCTTCATCAGCGACCCGTCGAAAAACATGGTCCAGAGCTCCGGTTGGATCGGAACCGTCGGCAACTGGGTGTCAACCCATTCGGCCACGAAGTCCGCCAACACCTGGGACTTGATGGCCTTCTGAGGGGCGAACGAGATTGTTTCTCCCATGATTTCCACCGCCCACTTTGCGATCCTGCCCGAGGCCTCTCGGCACTGGATGATCTCCCCCAGGGGGAAGGATGACACCACAGTTACCGGATGAGACTCGAAGTAGTGTCGCAGCTTCCGCCTTGTCAGGATCACAGCATACAGCAGCTTTTGAACTTGTGGGTAGCGGATCTTGGTCTCGGACAGCACTTCGCTGACGAAGTAGACCGGCCTCTGAACGGGCAATGCATGCCCTTCCTCTTGCCTCTCGACCACAATCGCGGCGCTAACCACCTGAGTGGTCGCGGCGACGTAGACCAAGAGGGCTTCTCCATCCGCTGGGGGCACCAAGACAGGCGCCTTTGTAAGGAGCGCCTTCAGGTTCCTGAGGGCTTCCTCGGCCTCAGGGGTCCAAGCGAAACACTCGGCCTTCCTTAAGAGGCGGTACAGAGGCAGACCTCTTTCGCCGAGGCGTGAGATGAAGCGGCTCAGGGCCGCGAGGCATCCCACGACCCTCTGTACACCTTTTAAGTCCTTGATGGGTCCCATGCTGGTGATGGCCGCGATCTTCTCCGGGTTGGCTTCAATGCCTCGCTCGGAGACGATGAACCCTAGGAGCATGCCTCGGGGCACCCCGAAGACACACTTCTCGGGATTGAGCTTGACTTCTTTCGCCTTGAGACATCGGAATGTCACTTCAAGGTCGGAGAGGAGGTCGGAAGCCTTCCTTGTCTTGACTATGATGTCATCGACGTAGGCCTCGACTGTGCGACCGATGTGTTTGCCGAACACATGGTTCATGCACCGCTGGTACGTTGCGCCCGCATTCCTCAAACCGAACAGCATGGTGACGTAGCAGTACATGCCGAACGGCGTGATGAAAGAAGTCGCGAGCTGGTCGGACTCTTTCATCCGGATCTGGTGATACCCTGAGTAGGCATCGAGGAAGGACAGGGTTTCGCACCCAGCGGTGGAATCCACGATTTTATCGATGCGAGGCAGAGGGTAGGGAACCTTCGGACATGCTTTGTTGAGACCAGTGTAGTCCACACACATCCGCCACTTCCCCCTTTCTTCCTCACAAGCACAGGGTTGGCAAGCCATTCGGGATGGAATACCTCTTTGATGAACCCTGCTGCCATTAGCTTGTGGATCTCTTCGCCAATCACTCTGCGCTTCTCCTCGTCGAATCGGCGCAGAGGCTGCCTGACGGGTCGGGCTCCGGCCCGAATATCCAGCGAGTGCTCGGCGACATCCCTCGGTATGCCGGGCATGTCCGAGGGACTCCACGCAAAGACGTCGGCGTTTGCGCGGAGAAAGTCGACGAGCACTGCTTCCTATTTGGGGTCGAGCCCGGAACCGATCCGGATCTGCTTGGTGGTGTCGCCACTGGGGTCCAGAGGGACGGCCTTAACCGTCTCTGCTGGCTCGAAGTTGCCGGCATGGCGCTTCACGTCTGGCACCTCCTTGGAGAGGTTCTCCAGGTCGGCGATGAGGGCCTCGGACTCGGCGAGGGCCTCGGCGTACTCCACGCACTCCACGTCGTATTCGAACACGTGTTTGTACGTGGGGCCGACGGTGATGACCCCGTTGGGGCCCGGCATCTTGAGCTTCAGGTAGGTGTAGTTGGGGACGGCCATGAACTTCGCGTAGCACGGCCTCCCTAGTACGGCGTGGTAGGTTCCTCGGAACCCGACCACCTCGAACGTCAGGGTCTCCCTTCGGAAGTTGGAGGGCGTCCCGAAGCAGACGGGGAGGTCGAGTCGCCCGAGGGGCCGGACGCGCTTCCCAGGGATGATCCCGTGGAAGGGCGCAGCGCCTGCCCGGACGGAGGACAGATCGACGCGCAGGAGCTTGAGGGTCTCGGCGTAGATAATGTTGAGGCAGCTGCCCCCATCCATCAGGACCTTGGTGAGCCTGACATTGCCGACGACGGGGTCGACGACGAGCGGGTATTTCCCCGGGCTCGGCACATGGTCGGGGTGGTCGGCCTGGTCGAAGGTGATGGGCTTGTCGGACCAGTCTAGGTAGACTGGCGCCGCCACCTTCACCGAGCAGACCTCCCGGCGCTCTTGCTTGCGATGCCGAGCCGAGGCATTCGCCGCATGCCCTCCATAGATCATGAAGCAGTCGCGGACCTCGGGGAACTCTCCTGCTTGGTGATCTTCGTTCTTGTCGTCGTCGCGGGCCCTGCCACCCTCGGCGGGTGGCCCGGCCCTGTGGAAGTGACGCCGGAGCATAACGCACTCCTCGAGGGTGTGCTTGACGGGCCCCTGATGGTAGGGGCATGGCTCCTTGAGCATCTTGTCGAAGAGGTTTGCACCTCCGGGGGGCTTCCGAGGGTTCTTGTACTCGGCGGCGGCGACAAGGTCCGCGTCAGCGGCGTCGCGTTTCGATTGCGACTTCTTCTTGCCTTTCTTCTTGGCGCCGCGCGGAGCAGACGCCTCGGGAGCCTCTTCCGATGGGCGGCCCTGGGGCTGCTTGTCCTTTCGGAAGATAGCCTCGACCGCCTCCTGGCCAGAGGCGAACTTGGTGGCGATGTCCATCAGCTCGCTCGCCCTGGTGGGGGTCTTGCGACCCAGCTTGCTCACCAGGTCGCGGCAAGTGGTGCCGGCGAGGAACGCACCGATGACATCCGAGTCGGTGATGTTGGGCAGCTTAGTGCGCTGCTTCGAGAATCGCCGGATGTAGTCCCGGAGCGACTCCCCCTGCTGTTGCCGGCAGCTTCGAAGGTCCCAGGAATTCCCGGGGCGCACGTATGTGCCCTGGAAATTGCCAGCGAAGGCTTGGACCAAGTCGTCCCAGTTGGAGATCTGCCCCGGAGGCAGGTGCTCCAACCAGGCGCGAACAGTGTCGGAGAGGAACAGGGGGAGGTTACGGATGATGAGGTTGTCGTCGTCCGTCCCACCCAGTTGGCAGGCAAGGCGGTAGTCCGCGAGCCACAGTTCCGATCTCGTTTCCCCCGAGTACTTCGTGATAGTAGTCGGGGGTCGGAACCTGGTCGGGAATGGCGCCCGTCGGATGGCCCGACTGAAGGCCTGCGGACCGGGTGGTTCGGGCGAGGGACTCCGATCCTCCCCGCTGTCGTAGCGCCCCCCACGCCTGGGGTGGTAGCCTCGGCGCACCCTTTCGTCGAGGTGGGCCCGTCGGTCGCGTCGATGGTGCTCGTTGCCGAGGTGGCCCGGGGCCGCAGGCGCGGTGTTGCGCGTGCGCCCGGTGTAGACCGAGGCTTCCCGCATGAATCGGGAAGTCGCGGCGTGAAGTTCTGAGGGATATCCCTGCCTTCGGGAGGCAGTGCTCTCGGCCCGTCGGGCCGCAGCGCCTTCCAGGAGATTCTTGAGCTCTCCCTGGATTCGCCGACCCTCGGTGGTTGATGGCTCCGGCATCGCGCGGAGGAGCATCGCTGCGGCTGCCAGGTTCTGACCAACCCCGCTGGATGCGGGCGGCGGCCTGACCCTTTTGGTCGACGAGGAGCGACGTAGTCACATCGGGGACTGGTTGCACCGTCATCTCAGGTACGAGGGCGACGTCCTGCAGGCTTTCCGCGAGCGCGCCGGCGTCGTCTTCTTGCTCGGGGTCAGCGTGTCGCGGGGGGACGGCGCTTGCCTTCGTCTTGAACGCGAGGTCGACGTCCGGCGTGCCTTCCGTCGGGGCGTCGGGGGCGTCAATTCGCTCGACGGCCAACGAAGCGCGGCCTCCCGCTTGGCCTTGATGGCCCTGCCTCCTCCTCCGTTGGCGGGGGAGAGAACGGAGCGAGCTCGAATGTTGCTCTTCCACCACGCGGAGAAGATGTCGTCGATTCCGCCGCCGGCGGGCGGGTTGTCGGCCGCCATTGTCGTTGTCGCGCGGCGGTGGAAGAAGTATCATGTCGTAGCTGCCGTCGAAGGACATGAACTCAAGAGTCCCGAAACGAAGCACCGCCCCGGGCCGGAGAGGTTGCTGGAGACTGCCCATCTGGAGCTTGACGGGGAGCTGTTCGTCTGCACGCAGCACGCCCCTACCTGGCGCGCCAACTGTCGGCGTTTCGAGACAGGGGGGTCCCTAAGCCGACGAGTGAGTGTGCTGCGTGCCCCAGCCCAGATGGGTCGAGCGCGTGGACGAGCGCGAAGGGGGGAGAGGCGAGGTGGCCGGAGCCGAGCGTGAGAGAGGTGGAAGTCCCGCGGCCTTCGTGTTCGTCCCGCGCCCAGGTCGGGTGCGCTTGCAGTAGGGGGGTTACAAGCGTCCACGCGGGTGAGGGAAGCGAGCGGCCCCAAGAGAGCGCCTGTCCCGTCCTCGGTCCCGCGCGGCCAACCTTCTCTAAGAAGGCCCTGGTCCTCCCTTTTATAGTCGTAAGGAGAGGATCCAGGTGTACAATGGGGGGTGTAGCAGAGTGCTACGTGTCTAGCGGAGCGTGAGCTAGCGCCCTAGGTACATGCCAATGTGGCAGCCGGAGAGGTCTTGGCACCTTGCTGGCGTGATGTCGTGGCTGTCGAAGGTGCGACGGAGCCTGGCGGAGGGACAACTGTTGGAGCGGTCGAGTCCTTGCTGACGTCGCCCTGCTTCCGTAAGAGAGCTGGGGGCCGCCGTCGTCACAGAGCTTGTGGAGCGCCATCATTGCCCATCCGGCGGAGCTGGCCGGATGGGACGTCGGTCTCGTTCTCTGTGACCCGAGTCGATTCGGGGTAGGACGATGATGGCGCTCCCTGTTGACGTGGCGGGTCTGTGCCCTAGGCAGGGTGACGTGGGGGCTCCTCCGAAGCCGAGGTTGAGTCTGTCTTCTGTTGCCGAGGCCGAGTCCGAGCCATGGGGTCGGGCGAGGCGGAGGTCGTTCGGCCGAGGCCAGGGCGGAGTCCGAGCCCTGGGGTCAGGCGAGGCGGAGTTTCGTCGTCTTCCGGGTCTTAGCCCGAGTCCGAGCCCTGGGGTCGGGCGGAGCGGAGTTCGCCGTCTTCCGGGTCTTAGCCCGAGTCCGAGCCCTGGGGTCGGGCGGAGCGGAGTTCGCCGTCTTCCGGGTCTTAGCCCGAGTCCGAGCCCTGGGGTCGGGCGGAGCAGAGTTCGTCGTCTTCCGGGTCTTAGCCCGAGTCCGAGCCCTGGGGTCGGGCGGAGTGGAGTTCGCCGTCTTCCGGGTCTTAGCCCGAGTCCGAGCCCTGGGGTCGGGCGGAGCGGAGTTCGCCGTCTTCCGGGTCTTAGCCCGAGTCCGAGCCCTGGGGTTGGGCGGAGCGGAGTTCGCCGTGGCGCCTTTGGCAAGGCCTGACTGCCTGTCAGATTCACTCTGTCGAGTGGCACCGCAGTCGGAGTGGCGCAGGCGGCGCTGTCCTTCTGTCAGACTGGTCAGTGGAGCGGTGGAGTGACGGTGGTCACTTCGGCTCTGCCGGGGGGCGCGTGTCAGGATAAAGGTGTCAGGCCACCTTTGCGTTAAATGCTCCTGCAATTTGGTCAGTCGGTGCGGCGATTTAGTCAGGGTTGCTTCTGAGCGAAGCTAAGGCCTCGGGCGAGCCGGTGATGCGTCCGCCGTAAAAAGGGGGGCCTCGGGCGAGACGGAAGTCTCTCGAGGTCGGCTGCCCTTGGCCGAGGCTAGGCTCGGGTGAAGCGTGATCGAGTCACTCGTGTGGACTGATCCCTGACTTAATCGTACCCATCAGGCCTTTGCAGCTTTATGCTGATGGGGGTTACCAGCTGAGAATTAGGCGTCTTGAGGGTACCCCTAATTATGGTCCCCGACAAGGCTAATACTTTCTCCCCCTTTGGCATGAATCGCCAAAAACGGATATTTATGAGTGAAATATAAGCCCTTTTTCAAACTTTATTCCCCTTTGGTAAATAATATAGGAGTGAAGATTATACCAAATTGGAGAGCGGTGTGGAGCGACGGTGAAGGATGAATAGTTCGATAGAGTGGAGTGGAAGCCTTGTCTTCGCCGAAGACTCCATTTCCCTTTCAATCTATGACTTAGCGTGAAATACACTTGAAAAACACATTAGTCATAGCACATGAAAGAGATATGATCAAAGGTATAAATGAGCTATGTGAGCAAGGAATCAATCAAAGTTCCTAGAATCAAGAATGTTTAGCTCATGCCTAAGTTTGGTAAAGGTTTTCTCATCTAATGGTTTGGTAAAGATATCGGCTAATTGTTATTTGGTGCTAACATAAGCAATTTCGATATCCCCCCGTTGTTGGTGATCCCTCAAAAAGTGATACAGAATGGCTATGTGTTTAGTGCGGCTGTGCTCAACGGGATTATCCGCCATGCGGATTGCACTCTCATTATCACATAGGAGTGGAACTTTGGTTAATTTGTAACCATAGTCCCTAAGGGTTTGCCTCATCCAAAGCAATTGCGCGCAATAATGGCCTACGGCAATGTATTCAGCTTCGGCAGTAGAAAGAGCTATGGAATTTTGTTTCTTTAAAGCCCAATGCACCAGGGATCTTCCCAAGAACTGACAAGTCTCTGATGTGCTCTTTCTATCAATCTTACACCCTGCCCAATCAGCATCTGAATATCCAATTAAATCAAAAGTGGATCCCTTGGGGTACCAAAGACCAAACTTAGGAGAATGAACTAAATATCTCAAGATTCGTTTCACGGCCCTAAGGTGAACTTCCTTAGGATCGGCTTGGAATCTTGCACACATGCATACGGAAAGCATAATGTCCGGTCGAGATGCACATAAATAGAGTAAAGATCCAATCATCGACCGGTATACCTTTTGATCTACGGATTTACCTCCCGTGTCGAGGTCGAGATGCCCATTAGTTCCCATAGGTGTCTTGATGGGTTTGGCATCCTTCATCCCAAACTTGGTGAGTATGTCTTGAATGTACTTCGTTTGGCTGATGAAGGTGCCCTCTTGGAGTTGCTTGACTTGAAATCCTAAGAAATACTTCAACTCCCCCATCATAGACATCTCGAATTTTGAACCATTATCCTACTAAATGCTTCACAAGTAGATTTGTTAGTAGACCCAAATATGATATCATCAACATAAATTTGGCACACAAACAAATCATTTGCAATTGTTTTAGTAAAGAGAGTAGGATCGGCTTTTCCGACTTTGAAGCCATTAGCGATAAGAAAATCTCTTAGGCATTCATACCATGCTCTAGGGGCTTGCTTGAGCCCATAAAGCGCCTTAGAGAGTTTATAGACATGGTTAGGGTACTCACTATCTTCAAAGCCGAGAGGTTGCTCAACATATACCTCCTCCTTGATTGGTCCATTGAGGAAGGCACTTTTCACGTCCATTTGATAGAGCTTAAAGCCATGGTAAGTAGCATAGGCAAGTAATATTCGAATTGACTCAAGCCTAGCAACGGGTGCATAGGTTTCACCGAAATCCAAACCTTCAACTTGTGAATATCCCTTGGCCACAAGTCGGGCTTTGTTCCTTGTCACCACACCATGCTCATCTTGCTTGTTGCGGAAGACCCACTTGGTTCCTACAACATTTTGATTAGGACGTGGAACTAAATGCCATACCTCATTCCTCGTGAAATTGTTGAGTTCCTCTTGCATTGCCAACACCCAATCTGAATCCCTTAGTGCGTCTTCCACCCTGTATGGCTCAATAGAAGACACAAAGTAGTAATGTTCACAAAAATGAGCAACACTGAAAGGGAAATAGGCTTACACCTTTTTCCTAATTGATTTTTGGTGGTTGAATTGCCCAACACAAACAATTGGACTAACTAGTTTGCCCTAGATTATGAGTTCTACAGGTACCAAAGGTTCACATCAAACCAATACAAAGACCGAAAAAGGATTCAAATGTAGAGAGCAAAAGTCAGCCAAAGTGTGCCCTGGTCTGGCGCACCGGACAGTGTCCGGTGCACCAGGGACTCCAACTCCGAACTGCTCACCTTCGGGAAATATAGAGGCCGCTCCGCTATAATTCACCGGACTGTCCGGTGAAGCACCAGACAGTGTCCGGTGGCACACCGGACTGTCCGGTGTGCCAGCGGAGCAACGGCTACTTCAGCACCAACGGTCGCCTGCAACCGCATTAAATGCGCTATAGTGCGCGCAGATGTCAGGCTCGCACCAGAAGGCGCACAGAACAATCTACAGGACCTGTCCAGTGCACCATCGGACTGTCCGGTGCCCCAGAAGACAGAAGCTCCAACGGTCAGAATCCAACGGCCAGGTGACATGGCAGGCGCACCGGACAGTGTCCAGTGGCGCACCAGACTGTCCGGTGCGCCATGCGACAGACAGCCTCCCAATGGCCACTTTTGGTGGTTGGGGCTATAAATACCCCAACCACCCCACCATTCATTGCATCCAAGTTTTCCAACTTCACACACCTTACAAGAGCTATAGCATTCAATACAAGACACACCAAAGAGATCAAATCCTCTCCCAAGTCCATAGTTCATTCCAAATCAAATAGTGACTAGTGAGAGAGTGACTTGTGTTCATTTGAGCTCTTGCGCTTGGATTGCTTCTTTTTCTCATTCTTTCTTGTGATCAACTCAATTGTAACCGAGGCAAAAGACACCAATTGTGTGGTGGTCCTTGCGGGGACTTTGTGTCCCGTTTGATTGAGAAGAGAAGCTCACTCGGTCTAAGTGACCGTTTGAGAGAGGGAAAGGGTTGAAAGAGACCCGGTCTTTGTGACCACCTCAACAGAGAGTAGGTTTGCAAGAACCGAACCTCGGTAAAACAAATCATCGTGTCTCACTCCTTATTTGCCCGCGATTTGTTTTTCACCCTCTCTCTCGGACTCGTTCATATTTCTAACGCTAACCCGGCTTGTAGTTGTGCTTAAGTTTATAAATTTCAGATTCGCCCTATTCACCCCCCTCTAGGCGACTTTCAATTGGTATTAGAGCCCGATGCTTCATTAGAGCTTAACTGCTCGAAGTGATGTCGGGAGATCACGCCAAGAAAATGGTGATCGGCGGTGAGAAGTCCGCTACAAGCCACAGGAAGGCTCCATCAAGGGAGTCCGCCAACAACAACAAGGATGGATCCCCTTCACACATTCAATCGCACAAGAGTGGCGAGAAGAAGAAGAAAATGAAGAAAGTGGTCTACTACGAGACAGACTCTTCCTCGCCCTCCACATCTGGATCCGACACCGCGTCCATCACTTCTAAGCGCCAAGAGCGCAAGAAATATAGTAAGATCCCCCTACGCTATCCTCGCATTCCTAAGCATACTCCATTACTTTCCGTCCCATTAGGCAAACACCGACATTTGACGGTGAAGATTATTCTAGGTGGAGTGATATGATGAGATATCACCTAACCTCACTCCACAAAAGTATATGGATGTTGTTGAGTTTGGTGTACAGGTACCATCCGTAGGGGATGAAGATTATGATGAGGACGAGGTGGCCCAAATCGTGCACTTCAACTCCCAAGCCACCACTATACTCCTCACCTCTCTAAGTCGAGAGGAGTATAACAAGGTGCAAGGATTGAAGAGCGCCAAGGAGATTTGGGACGTACTCAAGACCGCACACGAAGAAGACGAGGTGACCAAGATCACCAAGCGGGAGACGATCGAGGAGGAGCTCGGTCGCTTTCGGCTTCGCCAAGGGGAGCAGCCACAAGAGATGTACAACCGGCTCAAGACCTTGGTGAACCAAGTGCGCAACCTCGGGAGCAAAAATGGGATGACCATGAAATGGTCAAAGTTATTCTTAGATCACTTGTTTTTCTTAACCCTACGCAAGTTCAATTAATACGTGGTGATCCTAGATACACACTAATGTCTCTCGAGGAAGTAATAGGAAAATTTGTGAGCTTTGAGTTGATGATCAAAGGCTCAAAGAAAATCATCGAGCAAGATGGCCCCTCCACGCCCGAAGCACAACCGGTCGCATTCAAGGCGACGGAGGAGAAGAAGGAAGAGTCTACATCAAGTAGACTCCCCATTGACGCCTCCAAGCTCGACAATGAGGAGATGGCGCTCATCATCAAGGGCTTCCGTCAAATCCTCAAGCAAAGGAGGGGGAAGGACTACAAATCCCGCTCCAAGAAAGTGTGCTACAAGTGTGGTAAGCCCGGTCACTTTATTGCAAAATGTCCATTATCAAGTGACAGTGACAGGGGCGACGACAAGAAGGGCAAGAGGAGAGAAAAGAAGAGATACTACAAGAAGGGCGGCGATGCCCATGTGTGCCGCGAGTGGGACTCCGACGAGAGCTCCACCGACTCCTCCTCCGACGAGGACGCCGCCAACATCGCCGTCACCAAAGGACTCCTCTTCCCCAACGTCGGCCACAAGTGCCTCATGGCAAAGGATGGCAAAAGGAAGAAGGTAAAATCAAGATCCTCCACTAAATATGCATCCTCTAGTGATGAAGACAATTCTAGTGATGAGGAGGATAACTTGTGCACCCTTTTTGCCAACCTAAACATGCAACAAAAAGAAAAGTTAAATGAATTAATTAGTGTTATTCATGAGAAGGATGAACTCTTGGATTCCCAAGAGGAGTTCCTAATTAAGGAAAACAAGAAGCATGTTAAGGTTAAAAATGCTTATGCTCCAGAAGTAGAAAAATGTGAAAAATTATCTAGTGAGCTAAGCACTTGCCATGATATTATTGCCAACCTTAAAAATGAGAATGCTAGATTAATTCCTAAGGTTGATTCAAATGTTTGTGATGATTTAATTTCCAATCTTAGAGATGATAATATTAGTTTACTTGCTAAGATTGAAGAATTGAATGTTTCTCTTGCTAGCCTTAGAAACGAAAATGAAAAATTAATGACTAAGGCTAAGGACTTAGATGTTTGCAATGTTACCATATCCAATCTTAGAAGTAAAAATGACATTTTACATGCTAAGGTTGTTGAACTAAAAACTTGCAAACCATCTACATCTACCGTTGAGCATGTTTCCATTTGCACTAAATGTAGAGACATTAATATTGATGCTATTCATGATCACCTAGCTTTAATTAAGAAACAAAATGATCACATAGCTCAACTTAATGCCAAAATTGATGAGCATGACTTAGAAAATGAAAAATTTAAATTTGCTAGAAGCATGCTCTATGGTGGGAGACGCCCTGGCATCAAGGATGGCATTGGCTTCCAAAACGGAGACAATGTCAAACTTAATGCCCCTCCTAAAAGATTGTCTAACTTTGTTAAGGGCAAGGCTCCCATGCCTCAGGATAACGAGGGTTACATTTTGTACCCTGCCGGTTATCCCAAGCATAAAATTAGGAGAATTCACTCTAGGAAGTCTCACTCTGGCCCTAATCATGCTTTTATGTATAAGGGTGAGACATCTAGCTCTAGGCAATCAACCCGTGCAAAATTGCCTAAGAAGAAAACTCCTATTGCATCAAATGATTCTAACATTTCATTTAAGACTTTTGATGCATCTTATGTTTTGACTAACAAATCCGGCAAGGTAGTTGCCAAGTATGTTGGGGGCAAGCACAAGGGGTCAAAGATTTGTGTTTGGGTACCCAAAGTTCTTGTATCTAATGTCAAAGGACCTAAAACCGTTTGGGTACCTAAAATCAAGAACTAAATTTGTTTTGTAGGTTTATGCATCCAGGGGCTCAAGTTGGATCATTGACAGTGGGTGCACAAACCACATGACAGGGAAGAAGAAGATGTTCTCCACCTATGAGAAAAACCAAGATCCCCAACGAGCTATCACATTCGGGGATGGGAATCAAGGTTTGGTCAAAGGATTGGGTAAAATTGCTATATCACCTGACCATTCCATCTCAAATGTTTTTCTTGTAGATTCTTTAGATTATAACTTGCTTTCGGTTTCGCAATTATGTAAAATGGGTTACAACTGTCTTTTTACGGATATAGGTGTTACTGTCTTTAGAAGAAGTGATGATTCAGTAGCATTTAAGGGAGTGTTAGAGGGTCAGCTATACTTAGTAGATTTTGATAGAGCTGAACTCGACACTTGCTTAATTGCTAAGACTAACATGGGCTGGCTCTGGCATCGCCGACTAGCACATGTTGGAATGAATAATCTTCACAAGCTTCTAAAAGGAGAACACATTTTGGGACTAACAAATGTTCATTTTGAGAAAGACAGGATTTGTAGCGCATGTCAGGCAGGGAAGCAAGTTGGTGTTCATCATCCACATAAGAACATCATGATGACTGACAGGCCACTCGAGCTCCTACACATGGACCTATTCGGCCCGATAGCTTACATAAGCATCGGCAGGAGTAAGTACTGTCTAGTTATTGTGGATGATTATTCTCGCTTCACTTGGGTATTCTTTTTGCAGGAAAATCTCATACCCAAGAGACCTTAAAGGGATTCTTGAGACGGGCTCAAAACGAGTTCGGCTTAAGGATCAAGAAGATTAGAAGCGATAACGGGACGGAGTTCAAGAACTCGCAAATCGAAGGCTTTCTTGAGGAGGAGGGCATCAAGCATGAGTTCTCTTCTCCCTACACTCCACAACAAAATGGTGTAGTGGAGAGGAAGAATCGAACTCTATTAGACATGGCAAGGACCATGCTTGATGAGTACAAGACTTCGGATCGGTTTTGGGCCGAGGCGGTCAACATCGCTTGCTACGCCATCAACCGGTTGTATCTACACCGAATCCTCGACATCATACGAACTCCTAAACGGTAAAAAGCCCAATGTTTCATATTTTAGAGTCTTTGGTTAAAAGAGGTAGAAAATCCAAATTTGCTCCTAATGCTGTAGAAGGCTTTTTACTAGGATATGATTCAAACACAAGGGCATATAGAGTCTTTAACAAGTCCTCTGGACTAGTTGAAGTTTCTTGTGACATTGTGTTTGATGAAACTAACGACTCTCAAGTAGAGCAAGTTGATCTTGATGAGTTAGATGATGAAGAGGCTCCGTGCGTCGCGCTAAGGAACATGTCCATTGGGGATGTGTGTCCTAAGGAATCCGAAGAGCCTCCACAAGCACAAGATCAACCATCTTCCTCCATGCAAGCATCTCCACCAACTCAAGATGAGGATGAGGCTCAAAATGATGAAGGAGAAGATCAAGAAATTGAGCCACCTCAAGAGGAGAGCAATGATCAAGGGGGAGATGCCCATGATCAAGATGAGGAAGATGAACAAGTTCCAAGACCGCCACACCCAAGAGTCCACCAAGCAATCCAACGAGATCACCCCGTGAACACCATCCTCGACGACATTCAAAAGGGGGTAACTACTCAATCTCGTGTTGCTCATTTTTGTGAACATTACTCTTTTGTTTCCTCTATTGAGCCACACAAGGTAGAGGAAGCACTTCAAGATTCGGATTGGGTGGTGGCGATGCAAGAGGAGCTCAACAACTTCACTAGGAATGAGGTATGGCATTTAGTTCCACGTCCTAATCAAAATGTTGTAGGAACCAAGTGGGTCTTCCGCAACAAGCAAGATGAGCATGGTGTGGTGACAAGGAACAAAGCCCGACTTGTGGCCAAGGGATATTCACAAGTCGAAGGTTTGGATTTCGGTGAAACCTATGCACCCGTAGCTAGGCTAGAATCAATTCGCATTTTACTTGCCTATGCTACTTACCATGGCTTCAAGCTTTACCAAATGGATGTGAAGAGTGCCTTCTCAATGGACCAATCAAGGAAGAGGTCTATGTTGAGCAACCTCCCGGCTTTGAAGATAGTGAGTATCCTAACCATGTATATAAACTCTCTAAGGCGCTTTATGGGCTCAAGCAAGCCCCAAGAGCATGGTATGAATGCCTAAGAGATTTTCTTATCACTAATGGCTTCAAAGTCGGAAAGGCCGATCCTACTTTATTTACTAAAACACTTGAAAATGATTTGTTTGTATGCCAAATTTATGTTGATGATATTATATTTGGGTCTACTAACGAATCTACATGTGAGGAATTTAGTAGGATCATGACACAGAAATTCGAGATGTCTATGATGGGGGAGTTGAAGTACTTCTTGGGATTTCAAGTGAACCAACTCCAAGAGGGCACCTTCATTAGCCAAACAAAGTATATTCAAGACATTCTAAACAAGTTTGGGATGAAGGATGTCAAGCCCATCAAGACACCCATGGGAACCAATGGGCATCTCGACCTCGACACGGGAGGTAAATCCGTAGATCAAAAGGTATATCGGTCGATGATAGGTTCTTTACTCTATTTATGTGCATCTCGACCGGACATTATGCTTTCCGTTTGCATGTGTGCAAGATTCCAAGCCGACCCTAAGGAAGCTCACCTTACGGCCGTAAAACAAATCTTGAGATATTTAGTTTATACTCCTAAGTTTGGGCTTTGGTACCCTAGGGGATCCACATTTGATTTAATTGGTTATTCGGATGCCGATTGGGCGAGTTGTAAAATTAATAGAAAGAGCACATCGAGGACTTGCCAGTTCTTGGGAAGGTCTCTGGTGTCTTGGGCTTCAAAGAAGCAAAATTCCGTAGCTCTTTCTACCGTCGAAGCCGAGTATATTGCCGCAGGCCATTGTTGCGCGCAATTACTTTGGATGAGGCAAACCCTTAGGGACTATGGTTACAAATTAACCAAAGTTCCTCTTCTATGTGATAATGAGAGTGCAATCCGCATGGCGGATAATCCCGTTGAGCATAGCCGCACTAAACACATAGCCAACCGGTATCATTTCTTAAGGGATCACCAACAAAAGGGGATATCGAGATTGCATATATTAACACCAAAGAATAATTAGCCGATATCTTTACCAAGCCATTAGATGAACAAATCTTTAACAAACTTAGGCATGAGCTAAATATTCTTGATTCTCGGAATTTCTTTTGATGTGTTGCACACATAGCTCATAAATATACCTTTGATCATATCTCTTTTATGCTATGACTAATGTGTTTTCAAGTGTATTTCAAACCACGTCATAGATTGAAAGGGAATTGGAGTCTTCGGCGAAGACAAAGGCTTCCACTCCACTCCATTGAATCACTCATCCTTCGCCGTCGCTCCGCGTCACTCTCCGTCTTTGGTATAATCTTCACTCATATGTTGTTCGCCAAAGGGGGAGAAATTAGTTAGAAGGGCTTATTTTTCACTCAAGTATCCGTTTTTGGCGATTCATGCCAAAGGGGGAGAAAGTATTAGCCCGAAGCAAAAGGACCGCACCACCACCACCAATTTTCAAAAAAATTGAATTAAGAAAAGACTTTTCAATTGATGATTTTTCCAATTGGCATCTTATTTTTGATAGAATTTCAAATTGGTACACCCTCTTCAAAACTAATATCTAAAACCCTCTTGAACACTAAGAGGAGGATTTTATTAAGGGGGAGTTTTGTTTAGTCAAAGGAAAAGCATTTGAAACAGGGGGAGAAAATTTCAAATCTTGAAAATGCTTCTCAAAAATATTACTCATTTACCTTTGACTATTTGCAAAAGGACTTTGAAAAGAATTTACAAAAATATTTGCAAAAACAAAACATGTGGTGCAAGCGTGGTCCAAAATGTTGAAAAAGAAAAAGAAATCAATCCATGCATATCTTATGAAATTATTGGTTCAATTCTTAGTAACCTTTGCACTTACATTTTGCAAACTAGTTCAATTATGCACTTCTATATTTGCTTTGGTTTGTGTTGGCATCAATCACCAAAAAGGGGGAGATTGAAAGGGAAATAGGCTTACACCTTTTTCATAATTGATTTTTGGTGGTTGAATTACCCAACACAAACAATTGGACTAACTAGTTTGCCCTAGATTATGAGTTATACAGGTGCCAAAGGTTCACATCAAACCAATACAAAGACCGAAAAAGGATTCAAATGTAGAGAGCAAAAGTCAGCCGAAGTGTGCCCTGGTCTGGCGCACCGGACTGTCCTGTGTGCCACCGGACAGTGTCTGGTGCACCACCGGACTGTGTCCGGTGCACCAGGGACTCCAACTCCGAACTACTCACCTTCGGGAAATCTGGAGGCCGCTCCGCTATAATTCACTGGACTGTCCGGTGGCACACCGGACTGTCCGGTGTGCCAGCGGAGCAACGTCTACTTCAGCACCAACGGTCGCCTGCAACCGCATTGAATGCGCTACAGTGCGCGCAGATGTCAGGCTCGCGCCAGAAGGCGCACCAGACAGTCTACAGGACCTGTCCGGTGCACCACCGGACTGTCCGGTGCACCAGAAGACAGAAGCTCCAACGGTCAAAATCTAACGGCCAGGTGACGTGGAAGGCGCACCGGACTGTCTGGTGCGCCATGCGACAGACAGCCTCCCAACAGCCACTTTTGGTGGTTGGGGCTATAAATACCCCAACCACCCCACCATTCATTGCATCCAAGTTTTCCAACTTCACACACCTTACAAGAGCTATAGCATTCAATACAAGACACACCAAAGAGATCAAATCCTCTCCCAAGTCCATAGTTCATTCCAAATCAAATAGTGACTAGTGAGAGAGTGACTTGTGTTCATTTGAGCTCTTGCGGTTGGATTGCTTCTTTTTCTCATTCTTTCTTGTGATCAACTCAATTGTAACCGAGGCAAGAGACACCAATTGTGTGGTGGTCCTTGCGGGGACTTTGTGTCCCGTTTGATTGAGAAGAGAAGCTCACTCGGTCTAAGTGACCGTTTGAGAGAGGGAAAGGGTTGAAAGAGACCTAGTCTTTGTGACCACCTCAACGGGGAGTAGGTTTGCAAGAACCGAACCTCGGTAAAACAAATCATTGTGTCTCACTCCTTATTTGCCCGCGATTTGTTTTCACCCTCTCTCTCGGACTCGTTCATATTTCTAACGCTAACCCGGCTTGTAGTTGTGCTTAAGTTTATAAATTTCAGATTCGCCCTATTCACCCCCCCTCTAGGCAACTTTCAAACACGAGATCGAGTGGTTACCCCCTTTTGAATATCGCCGAGGATGGTGTTCACGGGGTGATCTCGTTGTATTGCTTGGTGGACTCTTGGGTGTGGCGGCTTTGGACCCTCATCATCTTCCTTGTCTTGATCATTAGCATCTCCCCCTTGATCATTGTCCTCCTCTTGAGGTGGCTCCTCTTGATCTTCATTGTCATCATCTTGAGCTTGATCGTCATCTTGGGTTGGTGGAGATGCGTGCATGGAGGAAGATGGTTGATCTTGTGCATGTGGAGGCTCTTCAGATTCCTTAGGACACACATCCCCAATGGACATGTTCCTTAGCGAGACACAAGGAGCCTCTTCATCATCTAGCTCATCAAGACCAGCTTGCTCTACTTGAGAGCCGTTAGTCTCATCAAACACAATGTCACAAGAAACTTCAACCAGTCCAGTGGACTTGTTAAAGACTCTATATGCCCTTGTGTTTGAATCATAACCAAGTAAAAAGCCTTCTACAGCCTTAGAAGCAAATTTAGATTTTCTACCTCTTTTAACAAGAATAAAGCATTTGCTACCAAAGACTCTAAAATATGAAACATTGGGCTTTTTACCGGTTAGGAGTTCATACGATGTCTTCTTGAGGATTCGGTGAAGGTAAAGGCGGTTGATGGCGTAGCAAGCGGTGTTGATTGCTTCCGCCCAAAACCGGTCCGAAGTCTTGTACTCATCAAGCATGGTCCTCGCCATGTCAAGTAGAGTTCTATTCTTCCTCTCCACTACACCATTTTGTTGTGTCGTGTAGGGAGAAGAGAACTCGTGCTTGATGCCCTCATCCTCAAGGAAGCCTTTTATTTGTGAGTTCTTGAACTCCGTCCCATTGTCGCTTCTAATCTTTTTGATCCTTAAGCCAAACTGATTTTGAGCTCGTCTCAAGAATCCCTTTAAGGTCTCTTGGGTTTGTGATTTTTCCTGCAAAAAGAACACCCAAGTGAAGCGAGAATAATCATCCACAATAACTAGACAGTACTTACTCCCGCCGATGCTTATGTAAGCGATCGGGCCGAATAGGTCCATGTGGAGTAGCTCAAGTGGCCTGTCAGTCGTCATGATGTTCTTGTGTGGATGATGAACACCAACTTGCTTCCCTGCTTGACATGCGCTATAAACCCTGTCTTTCTCAAAATGAACATTGGTTAGTCCCAAAATGTGCTCTCCCTTTAGAAGCTTATGAAGATTCTTCATCCCAACGTGGGCTAGTCGGCAATGCCATAGCCAACCCATGTTAGTCTTAGCAATTAAGCAAGTGTCGAGTTCAGCTCTATTAAAATCAACTAAATATAGCTGACCCTCTAACACTCCTTTAAATGCTACTGAATCATCACTTCTTCTAAAGACAGTAACACCTATCTCCGTAAAAAGACAGTTGTAACCCATTTTGCATAATTGAGAAACAGAAAGCAAGTTATAGTCTAAAGAGTCTACAAGAAAAACATTGGAAATAGAATGGTCAGGAGATATAGCAATTTTACCAAGTCCTTTGACCAAACCTTGATTTCCATCCCCGAATGTGATAGCTCGTTGGGGATCATGGTTTTTCTCATAGGAGGAGAACATCCTTTTCTCCCCTGTCATGTGGTTTGTGCACCCGCTATCGATGATCCAACTTGAGCCCCCGGATGCATAAACCTACAAAACAAGTTTAGGCCTTGTTCTTAGGTACCCAAACGGTCTTGGGTCCTTTGACATTAGAAACAAGCACCTTGGGTACCCAAACACAAGTCCTTGAGCCCTTGTGTTTGGCCCCAACATATTTGGCAACTACTTTGCCTGATTTGTTAGTTAAAACATATGATGCATCAAAGGTCTTAAATGAAATGTTATGGTCATTCGATGCAATAGGAGATTTCCTTTTAGGCAATTTAGCATGAGTGGGTTGCCTAGAACTAGATGCCTCACTCTTATACATAAAAGCATGATGAGAGCCAGAGTGAGACTTCCTAGAATGAATTCTCCTAATTTTATGTTCGGGATAACCGGCAGGGTATAAAATGTAACCCTCGTTATCCTGAACCATGGGAGCCTTGCCCTTCACAAAGTTAGACAATTTCTTAGGGGCACTAAGCTTGACATTGTCTCCCTGTTGGAAGCCAATGCCATCCTTAATGCCAGGGCGTCTCCCACTATAGAGCATGCTTCTAGTAAATTAGAATTTTCATTTTCTAAGTCATGCTCATTGATCTTAGCACTAAGTTGAGCTAGGTGATAATTTTGTTGTTTAATTAAAGCTAGGTGATCATGAATAGCATCAACATTAATATCTCTACATCTAGTGCAAATAGTAACATGCTCAGCGGTAGATGTAGAGGGTTTGCAAGTATTTAATTCAACAATCTTAGAATGTAAAATAGCATTCTCATCTCTAAGATTGGAAATAGAAATATTGCAAACATTTAAATCTTTAGCCTTAACAATTAATTTTTCATTCTCAATTTTAAGGCTAGAGAGTGATGCATTCAACTTGTCAATCTTAGTAATCAAACTAGCATTGTCATTTCTAAGACTAACAATTGAATCATCACAAACATCTAATTTCTCAACCTTAGCAATCAATTTGGCATTTTCACATCTAAGGTTGTAAATGGTGTCATGGCAAGTGCTTAGCTCATTAGTCAATTTTTCACATTTTTCTACTTCTTGAGCATAAGCATTTTTAACCTTAACATGCTTCTTGTTTTCTTTAATAAGGAAGTCCTCTTGGCTATCCAAGAGTTCATCCTTCACATGAATAGCACCTATCAATTCATTTAATTTTTCTTTTTGTTGCATGTTTAGGTTGGCAAAAAGGGCAAGCAAATTATCCTCATCATCACTAGAGTTCTCCTCATCACTAGGTGTTGCATATTTAGTGGAGGCTCTAGATTTTACCTTCTTTTTGCCGTCCTTTGCCATGAGGCACTTGTGGCCGACGTTGGGGAAGAGGAGACCCTTGTTGACAGCGATGTTGGCGGCGTCCTCGTCCTCGTCGGAGGAGGAGTCGATGGAGCTCTCGTCGGAGTCCCACTCCCGACAAACATGGGCATCGCCGCCCTTCTTCTTGTAATATTTCTTCTTCTCCTTCCTTCTTCCCTTCTTGTCATCGCCCCTGTCACTATCACTTGATAATGGACATTTAGCAATGAAATGACCGGGCTTACCACACTTGTAGCAAACTTTCTTGGAGCGGGGCTTGTAGTCCTTCCCCCTCCTTTGCTTGAGGATTTGGTGAAAGCTTTTGATGATTAAAGTCATCTCCTCATTGTCGAGCTTGGAGGCATCGATGGGAAGCCTACTTGACGTAGTCTCTTCCTTCTTCTCCTCCATCGCTTTGAAGGCGACGGGTTGCACCTCGGATGTAGAGGTGGCGCCTTGCTCGATAATTTTCTTGGAGCCTTTGATCATCAATTCAAAGCTCACAAATTTTCCTATCACTTCCTCGGGATACATTAGTTTATATCTTGGATCACCACGAATTAATTGAACTTGAGTGGGGTTAAGAAAAACGAGTGATCTAAGAATAACCTTGACCATTTCATGGTCATCCCACTTTGTGCTCCCGAGGTTGCGCACTTGGTTCACCAAGGTCTTGAGCCAGTTGTACATCACTTGTGGCTCTTCCCCTTGATGAAGCATGAAGCGACCGAGGTCCACCTCGATCGTTTCCCTTTTGGTGATCTTGGTCACCTCGTCTCCTTCGTGCGTGGTCTTGAGAACGTCCCAAATCTCTTTGGCATTCTTCAACCCTTGCACCTTATTATACTCCTCTCAACTTAGAGAGGCGAGGAGTATAGTAGTGGCTTGGGAGTTGAAGTGCCGGATTTGGGCTACCTCGTCCGAGTCATAGCCTTCATCCCCCACAGATGGTTCCTGTGCACCAAATTCAACAATGTCCCAAATACTAGCGTGGAGTGAGGTTAGATGGTGCCTAATTTTATCACTCCACATACAATAATCTTCACCGTCAAAAACCGGTGGTTTGCCTAGTGGGACAAAAAGTAAAGGAGTGCGTTTGGAAATGCGAGGATAGCGTAAGGGGATCTTACTAAACTTCTTGCGCTCATGGCGCTTAGAAGTGACGGAAGGCGTGTCGGAGCCGGAGGTGGAGGGCGATGAAGAATCGGTCTCGTAGTAGACCACTTTCTTCATTTTCTTCTTCTTGTCGCCACTCCGGTGCGACTTGACGCGGGGAGGTGACTCCTCCCTCTTCTTGTTGCCAGACTCCCCCGATGGAGCCTTCCCATGGCTTGTGTCGGGCTTGTCGCCGGTCACCATCTCCTTCTTGGCGTGAGCTCCCGACATCACTTCGAGCGGTTAGGCTCTAATGAAGTATTGGGCTCTGATACCAATTGAAAGTCGCCTAGAGGGGGGTGAATAGGCAAATCTGAAATTTATAAAGTTTAAGCACAATTACAAGCCGGGGTTAGCGTTAGAAATATAATCGAGTGCGAAAGAGAGGGTGAAAAACAAATCATAAGCAAAAAAGGCAGATGACACGGTGATTTGTTCTACCGAGATTCGGTTCTTGCAAACCTACTCCTCGTTGAGGTGGTCACAAAGACCAGGTCTCTTTCAACCCTTTCCCTGTCATGTGGGCCACCAGATAGTCCGGTGGTGCACTAGACAGCTCTTGTTCACTGTCCGGTGCGCCTTCTGGCGCCTGCTCTGACTTCTGCGCGCAGTTGCACTATTCACTGTTCACTGTAGACTTTTGCAGACGACCGTTGGCACAGTTAGTCATTGCTCCGCTGGCACACCGGACAATCCGGTGCTACACCGGACAGTCCGGTGAATTATAGCGGAGTGGCTCCCAGAAAACCCGAAGCTAGCAAGTTGGAGTTGATCCACCATGGGGCACCGGACACTGTCCGGTGCGCCAGACCAGGGCAGCCTTCGGTTGTCTTTGCTCCTTTTTATTTGAACCCTTTCTTGGACTTTTTATTGGTTTGTGTTGAACCTTTGGCACCTGTAGAACTTATAATCTAGAGCAAACTAGTTAGTCCAATAATTTGTGTTGGCCAATTCAACCACCAAAATCATTTAGGAAAAGGTGTGAGCCTATTTCCCTTTCACATACCAGCAAGGGTGGGAGACCATATGGGTGGGTTAGATAAAAGATAATAATATCTAGAATCTATAGCAGAATAAAACTATCACATGAGCATATGTGAGGGGGTAAATCTTTTCTTTTATAACTCGGTATGCATGAGTGCAGACTAACAGGTCGGGCTTATGATGGCAGACCTCACCGGGCTGGCATACACGTATGCACAACCTAGTTACAAAAAGAAGAAACCCTAACCCCTCAGACTTGTTCCTATGGGTAGAACTTACGGAGATGCTCTATGCTCCAAGGGTTGGGACGAGGCACTCCTTCAGTTGTGGCGAAGCGGACACGCCCGGGTCGGCATACTTCTGTCACCTTGAAGGGTCCTTCCCAACTGGAGGGGAGTTTGTGGAGCCCTTCTCGGTTTGGGAATCGCCTTAGGACCAGGTCCCTGACCCTGGGCTCCCTACTATGCACGAACCGCTGGTGGTAGCGCCTGAGCGCTTGGTTGTACTGTGCATTTCGAATCGCCGCTTGCCATCTATGGTCGTCGGTGGAGTCCTCGCCTTCACGCCGCAGTTGTTCCTGCATAGACTCATCAAAAGACTGGGCCCGTGGGCAGCCCATAAGGGTTTCCGGGGGAAGACAGGCTTCGGACCCGTAGACCAGAAAGGGCGGGGTTGCCCCGGTAGCCTGGCTAGCTATCGTCACCGGAGTTGGAGCCTCCGGTGAAGACATCCTTCAGGACCCCCTCGGGTGACTGATACCCGAGGTCCCGTTCTCCTGTGGCCACCTCCCCGTTGTCGACCCTTTCCTTGCCAGGGCGTCAACGAGGTGGGGAGCCATCCCTGGAGGTATGTTCGCGCCGCTCGCTGACACGCTTCGCGAGCTCGATGATCTCGCGACACTCCGCGACGCTATGGCGACTGTTGGGGTGTACAGGGCATGAGCCGCTGTTACCCCTCTATGGCCGTGGGCGCTTGTTGCGCTTGTTCCGGCCCCCAGTCGCAGCTGCGACGACCAGAGCGGCAGACGACGGCTTCTCGTGGCCGTGGTTCTTTTTCTTCTTCTTGCCGTCCTGAGCGATGGCACCCGAGCCACCCGTCTGGGCAGCCCCGGTCTGTGGTGCCGAGTGCCATGCACGACCCTCGGCGGCCCTGGCACACTTGTCGACCAGAGCGAAGAGCGTGGTGACAGTTTCCACGTCATGGGTGGCCAACTTCTCCAGCATCTTTTCATCACGTACTCCCTGACAGAAAGCAGTGATGATGGAAACATCTGAAATACGGGGTATGGTGCCTCGTACCTTGGTGAAGCGGGAGATAAACGTCCGGAGGGTTTCCCCGGGCTCCTGCCTCACTGCGTGGAGGTGGGCCTCCACGCCATGTTATTGATAAGCGCTGGTGAAGTTCGCTGTGAACCGCGCGCAGAGCTCTTCCCAGGAGTAGATTGATCCTGGGGTAAGGTTCATGAGCCAAGTTCGGGCAAGCCTAGACAAGGCGACATGAAAATATGTTGCCATTACGACGGTGTCTCCACCCGCTGCCGTAATGGCGGTGACGTACACCTGCAAGAATTCCGACGAGTTGGACGTATCGTCGTACTTTTTCGACAGGTGCGACCAAAACTTGGATGACTAGGTTGCCGCACGGAGATGATCCGCGAGCGCGATGCAGCCCACGCCGGCCAAAGGGACACCTGCCCGGAACCGGGCGCCCACTGGGGTTTGCGGTGCTACCGCAGCAAAGTCTTGATCGAGGTTGCGACCCTCAATGTTTAGCCGGCGCTCACGCGCCCTCTCTAGAGAGACTCGAGCGTCTTCTTGACCCTTGAAGTTTTGTCGGTGCTCCCGTGCCCTATCCAGAGAGACCCGGGCATCCTCTCCCGTACGCCTGCGGTTGAGCTCTGCCCGGAGGTCGTCGGTCTGTGCACCCCTCACAGAGGGTGAGCATACAGACGCTGTCGCCTCATGTTGTCGCCGAGATGACCGTGGCCTAGACCTAGTCGAGCCAGAGTGTGCCATGTCGAGCAGTCGGTCGACGTCATCACGCCACTGCTTCATGGCCCCCGGTGAGGCCGTGGAGCTTGGAGGGTGGCACAGCAACTCCCTGGCCGCAGACAACGCCCCCGGAGCAACCCTCGACAGAGTCCGGGATGTCTGTGCAGTTATATGCTGTTGTGCAACATGCACAGCAGCAGTGCCCAGCACTGGGCGGTTGGGAATCCGTGGCGTGGAAGAAGCGGCTTCTTCCTCCACCAGGAAATTCTCCAAAGTCTCGGCGCGGTGCTCAACGATTTGCACCATCATGCTGAGCTAGAAAACAAGCAAAAACCTAAAGCCTAGCCCCCTACCTGGCGCACCAAATGTATGAGAGGAATTCTCCGGCCGGGTGGCGGAATGCACCCGCCCTAAATCCTAAGATGAGGAGGGGCCTAAGTGTTTTGTCTGCTAGATGGAATCGGGAAGAACACAAGAACACACAAGGGTTTAGAGTGGTTTGGGCCGCCGGAGCGTAATACCCTGCTCCACTGTGTGATGTATTGAGCTTGAGAGCTTGAGTGAGTGTGCGAGCCTTAGCTGGGTCTAAGTCTGTCTGCCTTGTAACGTCGGGTGCCCTCCCTTTTATAGCTCAAGGAGGGCACGTACAAGGGTGCTGAGCCTCGACATGTGGACCCAGGGGCAAAACGGAGGGAATACATATAGAAGTATCCAATGTCAGTGCCACCCAGAAGATCTCCGAGTGCCATCATGTCCGTAGTGCATACAGAATTGATATCCTGCGCTGCTTCCTTGGTAACGCGCGAGCCATGATGAGTACAGTGTATGCCACAGCACGGGCGTACTGCCTGTCAACGGAATGGACAGGCACGCCGCCTGCAAGATGGTTTGGTCGCTGTCCGTCAGTGGAGTGGACATGGCACATTTAATGCTGAGGCAGCACATCGTTTGCCAGCGGAGTGGCAGGGCTCATTAAATGTCGATGTGGCACATCACCTGCCAGTGGAATAGACAGGCGACGCATTTTATCTGCAATAAATGCAGTGCCACGCGGCCTAGAGGCCTTACGTCAGGCTCCACCTGCTGGCTCACGTCACGAGTAGTAGGCCACGTGGTAGCATTTGGTCTCCGCCTTGGCGGGGAGCAGAAGCGTACATGGTATGGTCCGGACACGTGTCGGCTCCGGACCCCCGCGTGGCCTTGATTAAGGCCTGGGTATTCTTTGTCCCAGAATCCTGGGACCCTACTGAGAGTGGCCCGGACCCCATACAGAGAGGTCTGGGACCCGTCCCGGGGGTCTGGTCTGCACCCGCGAAGGTCCTGGACCCTGCCTGGAGGTTCGGTCCGTATATGCAGGGATCCAACACTTTCCCATAGGGGTCCGGACCCATCGTTGATACCTTGGGGTGTATCATCTTTCCCGGCCACGTGGCGGCCCTGGAGCCGTCCACGTGGTGGGGTCGGGTGCTGTTTACCACGCGACTAGAGATAGCCGCATGGACTCCATGCCTTCATACTGTAGTAAGGGGTACCCCTGTTCGAGGGTACCGACAAAGACGTTACATATATACACTGACGGATATGGAAACAGATCGAAGGATGGGTTGAATCATAGATTGGAGAGGACTAAGAGATGGCCGCAATACGAATGAATGAATGCGCAAATTGCATATGTGTGTGTTCTTGCGTGTCGATCACATGGATGATGGCCTTATGGGCTGCAACTTGTTGTTATGTGTCTACATCTTGTAACTGCATATGGATCTTGTTCCTATGACTATGCTAACATTAGTATAAGATACTAAAAGCATCTCTAACAGTGCCTAAAATCAATATCTATCTTCGAAAATAGGACTTAACTCATAAAAAACAACTCCAACAATACCAAATTCATAAATTTTATTTGAAAATATATAGCTGAAAACATTTTTATACATCACCCTCAACATTTTTTCCGAATAATATATCTTTCTTTCTTAAATTACTTGTTTCAGGGCATAAACGCTAGATCCCAATTTATTTTTAGTGCTCAGAATGCTCTAAATGATATATTATTTTAATTTTTAAGACACTTTTAATTTTTAAGGCTTCTTATTGGAGATACTCTAAATTCTACTTGGACTACGTACTGGATCGGGGCTGAGGTTGTAGCCCCGATCCAACATCCGTCTCTGTACATATGCATTGATCAAACATAGTCATTGAGATAGATGTCGCTATAGCACCGGACCACCGGTACCACCCATCACTACTGCAGTCGCCTTCTTTGTATAGTGCCCTTTTGCACTCGACATAGAGAATTTGGTAAAATAATTATTGGCAAATGTCTCTTTGTCGAGTGCTATTTGTCGGACACTCAACAAAGTCTGTGCTTAGTGCTGACAAGACACTCGGCAAAAAAGTCACCGTGACGACGAACTCTACGGTGATAATAGCTTTGCCTAGTGTTGCACTCAATAAAGTCTTGTGCCTCTTGCCTAGTATTGCACTTGACAAAACAAAAATCTAAAACCCATAAAACAACAAATTTTGTAATCGGGGAAGGCACAAACCAGTTAGTGCCCGCCCGTATCGGTCCAAGTCGCAAGTTATAGCATTTTTCGTGTGCTTTGCAGTCGGTGGGATTCAAACTCGTGACCTCCTCTACCACTCTACCCTTATCTCACTTACTCCACCCCTATCTCACTTGCTTCTATATTATTACATTTTCCTATCGCGCATATTATAACAAATCGAGCATAAATTAATTGTTTGAGGCACTAAGTGAATATAAATGAAAAAGTTGTCAACTACAAAGTTGCATAACTTTTTGTGATCTACAACTTTCATTTGGGTAGTTTCTTCATCTAAGATCATTTACAAAAAAATGAATTCTAAATTCGAAAATTTCAAACATATTATTCTATGGCAAAATGATTTCAAATCAAAATGTTGTCAACTACAGTTTCATAAGTTTTTGAGCCCTAGAACTTTTATTTTAGTGGTTTTCCATCCATGGTGATTTGAAAATCTGAATTTAAAAAAATGAAATTCAAACAAATTTTTGCATGGCAAGATGATTTCAAATCAAATGGTTGTCAACTACGTAGTTTCATATGTTTTAAAGATGTACAACTTTCATTTAGGTAGTTTTTTATCCATGGTCATTTGAAAAATTCAAATTTTAAGTTTTTTGAATTCAAACCTAGTTTAGTTGACAAGATGGCTTCAAATCAAAAAGTTGCCAACTGCAAAATTCTATAACTTCTCAAGCTCTACCATGTTTATAAATTTTGGTTTTTTGGTCATTTTTTCATCTAGCATGGTGATTCTAACATTGTTCATAGATCTTATACATCTCTATTATAGTTTTATTAGGGATGGATCCTAAACATAAAAATTATATAACAAATTCAATATTTTAACATAGATATGCATAGATTTGGTACTAATCATTAGTTATGTTGTTAATAATATTATAAAAGACAAGAATAAAATTATATATAATCTTTTGTGTATTATTTTTACTTACAATAAAAAAGATGAAAAACATCTGACGGGGTACCCACGAACCAGGTACCAAAAGAAGGCATATGACTCTTGATGGCTCACATATTGACCAGATTCCTAGCGAGCAACTCAGCGAGACGGAGGTCCCAACTAGGTCTCTGCTGAGCAAATCAGTGAGGCGGAGGTCCTGACAAAGTTGTAATTCAGTGCACATTCGTGGGCCCGGGCTCCTGAGCCCGCCTGTCAGTAACCGGATGACCGTTCATATACGTTTGCGCTCGCCCGGTGTGAGAACAAGACGAGTATTGTTGATCCACGTCTGGTCACGTCATCACCAAACTCTCTCCAAACCAATGGCACAACATACGCAAGGGGTGCCGAGAAGTCTCCATCGATGTGACGGTACACCATCATATGGTCTCTGGTGTTTCCCGCCTCTGCCTTGTGGAACCAGTCAACCTCGATCATAGGAGACCTAAGCATCAAAGTCTCCATAGTAACATGCATACCGGGCAGGACGGATCATTGCACCATACCGAGGGTGACGCGGGGTTCATGACGAAAGGTAGGGCCACGCCACGCTCGCCCCCCAAGACATACCCTAACTCTGTCCCGTGGGACCCGCTAAGCGCCGCTATAGGCACCTCAGCATCGGACTTGCGATAGTGACCCGTATACCGAGCAGATAAGGTGGGATGCCATATCAAGTGAATGGCTACGCACGACCCCGAAGGCGATATCAGGAAGACGACGTTAGAAGGGCTACCGAAGGCAACAAATCATGCCCTTACCGATAGGAAACAAGTCCCCTCTGTAAGGTCCAACCCTTGAACTATAAAAGGGTAGGACCACCTCCTTCGTTCCACACACACACACACACCAGTTGTAACATAGTCCTGAAAGCAATACTACGATCAACACTACACTGGACTAGGCCACTAGGGCGAGAGCCTGAACCCGTATAAACTCCATGTTCGAATCCTTGGGTTCACCATTCGGAGTGAGTCTGCTCTAGCATCCCTATCGATCACAAATTCTATTGTCCCCTAGTATCCAGAACCACGACAATTGGCCCGCTAGGTAGGGGAATGTTAGCATGCCAAGTGACACCTTTGACTCTGATGGCTTAGTCATCAGCGTTCACCAACTGTGAGACCTTTACGCTTCGGACCCATATCATGTTTGGATCCCTTAACTTCCTTAGAGCATCTCCAACAACGTGACCTATAAAAATGCCCTATAATTTGAAAATAAGTATATTTTATAGAATTTAGGGCACCAACAAAACACCTCGCTCCAACAGTAAAGCCCTAAATCTAGATTATAGGGCAGCCCACTACGGTGTAGTATATTTGAGTCACTTGAGAGGGTGCCCTATAGTTTTTTGACAAAAAATTATGAAATAGGACACTGTTGGAGTAGTTTTTCCTGTGTAGAGCCCCATATTTCAATTTGAGGCACTAGTTTGAGGCATTGTTGGAGATGCTCTTACCACCGCCACCGGCGAGTTATGCCTCGTTGACTCTGACACGTCTATCACGATAGGCGTGGGAGGACCCGCGTGCTCCACCACCTCCAAGATTAAGGCGGAGAAGCGATGTCTCAAGAGGTGTGCCACCACCCTCAAGCGGTGCCTTAATTGGCTCGCCACTGTCATCAAGTAGAAGGCCGACTGGCCAAGGGAGCCTCACCCTCAACACTCGTGGTCGTCATCAACCATTAGCCAACATCCATCCTCGACCTGCTCGCCCAACTCCATCGTCATTAAGGCAAAGCGAAGGACTCGTTTTGTGGCCACACCGCCACGAAATGAAAATGCTGGGGGGACTAGGAACCCAGTAACCAGGAAGAAGAATACTAGCGCCAGCGTCGGGCGCACATCCTCACCAACGAGGCTAACCTCCCGCAGCAGCAGGAGAAACACAATGCCCTCATCCAAAAACTTGACTAAGTCTATAATGACATTGAGTGACAGCGCCATGAGGTCAAAAGACCTCGGGCAAGAAAGGTCTACGATCATCTCGTCGAGGGCAGCAACGACGCGTATTACTTCCTCAACACACAGGGTAGAACATGGCCGCGACAGCCATGATGCTTTGATCCGTCCCAAAGCCAGACGAACTAAAGGTAAGGGCAATGTACCGGAACTTCTACAACCTAGTGGAGAAGGCCACAATGCAGCAAAAGAAAATTGACCGGCACAAACAGCTACCACGCCCACACGACCTCATCCTGGAGCAAGGGGCACATCCCTCCCAGTCCATGAGGTTGTGTGTTCCCCTGAAGAACCGCCTAGGAGATATCCACGACACCCACCACATCCTCAACAACCGGAGGCAGGAGCAAAAAGAAGCAGAGCATTTGCACGCGCCCGAGAAGTGGCATGATTATAGTCCCAACCCCACCTAGGACCGGTCCACGTGCCTTCGGGCGTGCAATCTGGAAGGCATAGTTTCCAATGAAAGTGTGTGCGCCAGCAAACATCACGAAGTACGACAGAACCACCAATCTTGGTGTCTGGTTGGAAGACTATCACCTTGCCTGCCGCATGGTGAGGATCAAGGATGATCACCTGATCATCCAGTTCCTCCCCTTCCACCTCGTTGGGGGGAAGAGCCTAGCTCGAGCATTTACCGAGCAGAACCAACCACGACTACGCTGACCTCTAGAAGGCTTTCGTGGAAATTTCCAGGGCACGTATAAACATCCTAGGAGCTCATGGGGCCATAAGCAATGCACCAAGAAGAGTGGGGAAACCCTCCAGGATTAGATCTGGAGGTTCTCCCGAAAGAGGAATGAACTTCCTGATGCCACCGACACCGATGTATTTAGTGCCTTCACTTATGGCACCACCAACAAAGCACTTATCCATGAACTCGGTCGTGGACAACTGAAGGCCACCACTGACCTCCTTAACATCGCATCTTCCGCTAGGGAAAGAGGTCGTGCGATGCCGACAACATGAGCGTCATAAAGAAGTAGCATCGGGAGCACCTCAACAAGCGTCGGAGGAACCACCATCCCCGGCGCGACAAAGGTGAAGTCGCCATGGCGTAACGGCCGCCCAAGCCATCGACAAAAAATGGGGCGGCCATTTCCAAATGCTGATACGACCCGTTTGCCCGCCCGAGTCGGTCGCAGAGTGGAGCCTAGTATGCTGACGTATGTAGGGGCCGCCCTTGCTGACATGTGTAAGAGTTAATGTTGAATGACCCATGTAGTCACCTCTGGTCGGTGTTGTAGCGGGTGTATTACCCGAGCTAACGGCTGCCCATGATGGTGTCGCCCACACATGTGACGCTGAGGCACAACAGTCTGCCTCAGTATCTCGCGACGTATTGTGTAGGGCGTGCACGCGGTGTTGTGATATGACCGCTTGCCTTGGTAACGTGTGGAGCGGTCATCTGGTCCTGTGTAGCATAACAAAAGCTTTTGCATGCCTGTGCACACCAGGCCACGCCTCATCGTTCGCTCTCATTGAATGTGGGCAGTGAGCTTGCTTCTAGACGAAGGCTTGTGCCACACGCCAACGAGCCACGTGGCAGCACCAGACCCCTTCCCAAGAAGAGAGTAGGGACCAAGAGCGTATGTAGGCTCAAACACTTGGGCCTCGCTTGCCAGGGGTCCAGATGTTAGACAGGTAGGGGGTTCGGTTGGAACACGTGGAGGTCTAGGACCCGTCCATAGAGGTCCGGACGACATATGTGGAGATCCAGGATCTGTCTATGGGGTCCGGACGACATACATGGGGTCTAGACCCCACTCGTGAGGGTCCGGACCCATGGAAGTAGTCCTTGAGCATCTTATATTTTGGGACACATGGTAACACCAGATCTGTCTTTGATCGGGGAGCGGGTCGCGAGGCCAACGATCCTGTGAGACGGGTCTAGATCCACGGGCCCAGATGCTAAGTTCCTTAGTATGCGGTTAGATGTAATCATGTGGATATTTGCCTTGACACCGCAAGAGTAGGTACCCTAGATACGTATACGGGTACTGACAACTAGGATGGTAGAAATTATTCATGATTATCATGGCTGTAGTAGGTGGCGCCTACTTTGGCAAAGTTAACTATTTATCTAGAGATTGAATATTGGCATATTGCCAACATGTGTAGCATGTAATGTGTACTAATAGGAAATTGACCATTGATAGTGTATCTGAATGAGCTAGACCAGTATAGTTTGTGGGAAAATTAAAAGCTTATACTATCTCTTTCTTACAACGTTGTGATTCCAGTAGAACAAATAACTGATTCCGGTAGTGAACCTAGCTTGTTATCTCACAAACAGTTGATAATCTAAAAAGTTTCTTCCTAACACAATTATTGATTTTACAGTTTGGCCTATGTGGACCACATATATTCTTGATAGATAATACACCTATCTGGTATCTGAATAATTGGTTGCATGATATCATCGGATATCTGACATTGTAGATTGCAAATAAATAAGACAATGGATATTGATTGCTTCAATTCAACATGGTTATTGGAATGCTCGCATGCAATTATGTCTTACTGTGGTTAGAAGACAAATACCACTACATGTACCTATTGTTTAGATTTGTCGTATCATTAGCACTGGCACCTTACTAGTATAATAAAGATTGTGGCACTGGTTTCTATATACTTAGTCGTCATCTATATGAAACTTAATAATCCTGGCACACATATGAGATACATCTGAATTTTTCCTTAAATTCGGGTGTGACAAAAGTGTGTTAACTGTTGGACGTTAGCCAAAGTTATATATAGAAAATTACTAGCAATTATGATACAGAGTCATTGCCATTAAGTCAATTATAAATTACTTTTTTCATAATAATTTTTATTGCATAGATATTAATACTATTCACTATAAATTTGATAAGAAAAACAATATGTAGAAATTGTGGATGGAGAGAACAAGATATAATCCTACGTAATCTAAACGTACAGATACCGGACTCATTCGTCTTTGCTGGTCGATCAACGGATCCGTGAGATCTTCATGCATGAAGGCCGTTTGAATGCATGCAGACATAATTGACACGAACGGCTAACTCTCAATAATTTGATAATTCGAGCCATGTGTAAACATGCATGGTCGATCGTATGCATGCATGATTAGGCAGTGCCGGTACGCGAAGGGCGCCGCCGCTTGCAATCGATGATGGTGATCGATCTGGCGATCCAGGCATGCCTCACTCATAATTCAGGGGGAGGGCCCAATTGTACACGATATTTAGCTTTTGTCTAATTGCATTGCATGCATAAACAAACACACATGGATGGATTGCTCTTATGATGTACGGCAATGCCATCATACATATATTTATTTAGCACAAAAGGTATGTATGATATGTCGATGAGGACATAGATGTGACTGACTAGCAAGCTAGCCATTCCCATGCATATGTGTGTTCAACGTTCTGACTTGCCCGTTCCTTTCCTTCCAACTTTCTGCACGCGTATAACCGGTTAGGCCCTAGCTATGTCAATTGTTTAATCGAGTTATATATATATATATATATATATGCTCAAAACACGGACCTTATCATATCACTTCCATGCCATTAAGAGTGTCGGTTTTGGACATTATTGACGCAGTTCCCAAATACACTGGTACACCACATATATAATTTTGATGACAAATTTATCTATATCACTTCAAGGGTCCAACGAAATTAATATGCACGTAGCAAATGACCTTGTACGTATCCACATTTTAGGAAAAAGAACCAACAAATTCTTTAGAAAAAAGATTCAAAATATCTAGCTATCAATTCTCCGTCACTATAATCACCATTTACAAAAATGTACAAATTTTTTGGTTTATATAAGTAGTGCCCACATTTACCACTATGAAAAAAGAACATAAAATAACCCTCTAAATTAGTAAATATGCACCTAAATTACCCGTCTACATCATTAGAAAATGTATACTCTAAATTAGATAACCCCTAAATACATATTAAATTACCAACCTCTAACATTATAAAAGATAATCAAATATATTGCTAAATTATTTAAGAACTTCTAGTGTTTATATCTCATATATAAGATCCTAACGTGCGACCACATGAGTTCAACTGGTTTAGTAAGGAGTAATACAACCGATGGCATATAGTTATATGCTACGTTGCCTAGCGAGCCCCAGACTTCGCGTTGCCCAGCCTGAAATCGCGGAAGGTTGAGAACTCAAACCCACATCCTCTGACCCTCTGACTCTAGACATTTGACACCTACCACCACAACATATATCTATTTGTATTTAGAAAGGAACATTATTTTTAATATGCATATAATAATAATTGGAAAATTAAAAATATAATCATGTTTGAATAAATATCTCATTTAATTAATGTCTATCTATATGATATAAAGAAACTGTAGCAATGCACATGCAACTCACTAGTGAGCATATAAAGGCTAACCTCGCTATTAATGTAAGTCATAGTTTGGCTCTCATCACTCGTCGGGACCTCCCAAACTAATATTTTAGCTAATATTTTTGTATCCTACTACATCTAACATGGTAGTATAATAACAATCAAAGCCACAAAAAAATTAGAAATGAACTCAACTAGTTAAACCAATTTGTCAACATGTGGTTGATATGTGCCTATGATGTTCAAGTATGATGAGTGATTTCTGAGAATATAATTGGCTTTAGCTTAGTGTCGACTAACCTTAGTGTGAGTATGGTGTGTGCAACATGTTCCTTGACTGTGGTACGCATGTGTGAAGCATAGAAGTCGTGGTGTCGGTGTTTTGGGTTCTTTTTTTAGTCGTGAACAGTTGATATGATCCTTTGGGATCACATATGCAAGTTGGTTCGAACATATCTCACACGAGCAATAAGTTTGTTGATTTTGAAGGTTCTGGTGAAAACTCTAATCAAGAAAATGGTTTGATCAGTTCACGGATCACATGCGCAAGTTGGTTTAAACATATCTCGCACGAGTAATAAGTTTGTTGATTTTGTTGGTTCTAGAGAAAACTCTAATCAAGAAAACAGTTTGATCAATTCCTAGATCACATATGCAAGTTGGTTCGAATAGATCTCGCACGAGCAACAAGTTTGTTGATTTTGTTGGTTCTAGAGAAAACTCTAATCAAGAAGTTTGATCACTTCTCGGGTCACATATGCAAGTTGGTTTGAACAAATATTGCACGAGAAACAAGTTTGTTGATTTTGTTAGTTGGTTTGAGTAGATCTTGCACGAGCAATAAGTTTGTTGATTTTGTTGGTTCTGGAGAAAACTCTGATCAAGAAAACAGTTTGATCAATTCTCATTGGTTCGATGGAAGGGATGGGTTGAAACTTCCCATATCTTTTCCTTACTCCCTTGATAAGTCTTATGCCAAGTTTATTTGAATCCAAGTTGAAGCAGGAGATTTGGAGATTTTCCTTGGAAGCTTCAAGCAGTAGTCAGGAAACCGGGTTCGCTCGGCCTCCCAATTCGGTCAGGTCGCCATACCTACTATAGTAGCTTTGGGTACATCTAGGAAACAATCTGGCCAAGACGGCCCTCCATCCTAGCTAGGCTAGACTTTCATGTGCAGTTGATGTTTTGAGTATTTTTAAGTTTTATGGGTCCAAGATTTGATCCATTTGTCCAACAACCTTTTAAAATTATCAAACCACTAATTGGTTTAGGTGATTTTTATGTGCTCCTTCTTCACCTTTGTTAAGGTTGAGAGCATCACTTTCGAGTTTTAAAGTCCTTTTGCATGTATGTTTGCCCTTCCAATGGGTTGAGTGAATCCATTTACTTTCTTTGCTCTTTCTTAATTTTTGACCAAAGTGCTACACCTTTTTCCAAAGGGGAACTTCATTCAAAAATACAAAGGATAATGTTTTTAATAGGGTGGTCCTAGATATATTGTAATCAGTCTGAGAAATGTAAAGGCAAGTTTCTCCCAAAGAAATCAGACATGTGCTAGCACCTTCAAGTGCTAATCAATAAAAGCTAAGTTTAACAAAAAACATAGTCGTTGTATCATAATGGTGACATAGCAGAAAAGCATATTCATCATATTGTAAAGGTGACTAGATAGACAAATATCTTCATCATATTATAAAGGTGACAATAGAGAAAAATATATTTGTCATATTGTAAAGAGACAAGGCAGAAAACACCTTCATCGTATAGTTAAGGCGACAAGGCAGAAAAAGACCTTCAACATACTGTAAAGGCAACAAGTCAGAAAAGACCTTCATCGTATCTTAAAGATGAAAAGGCAGAAAAAGACCTTTGCCATATCTCAAAAATAGCAAGGCATAAATGTTTTGTTGTAAATCTTAGGACAATCAAGCACAAAAGTGCACATAAGCTCATCTCGAATATCATAGTATGTCATGTGTGTGAAAGAAGGGGGTACTTTTCACACAAATGATTGTAAAAGATATTATCAGATTTTGTTTAGTGTTGACTAATCTTAGTGAGTTGTGGTGTGTGCAGCATGTCACTTGGCTTGTGGTGCATAGGTATGGAGCATGGAGGTGGTAGTCAACGATGACGGTGAACGTCAACCGAGTTTGCATCGATCAACTAGGAATGATGAAGGATGGACACCGAGGCTTGGATCGAGGAATTAGAGAAGTCGATGGACTTAGCATGGTGGCTAACACATCGGAACATAGACAAGTGCAAGAGTACATGTAGGACTAGACCATGTTGACCAAGTCAAGGTGGTGGTTGAACAATTGAAGCAGGGGCACTGGAGGACTTAATGATTGAGCGGTTGAGGAATGGTGGTGACGCATCAAGATCATGGAGGGAGCATACCATTCTCGTGAATGGTTTGGTGGTTGGGCCACAAAACCATATGGCAAACAGTTTCTTGGATTTGGGCCTCAAAACATGGGTTTTGTTCTAGATGAAAGTGGCGTCATCGTGAAGCTTGCGCTAATGTGAAGCAAAGTCATGAAGAGACCATGGTCGTGAGATCTACATTTCTTGGATTATACCATATATAATGTCTCTAGGATTAAGTGGTTTAGCTAAAATTATGTAGGGGCAAGCTGGTAATGTGTAATAGTCGTGTAATTAAGGGGAGGTTGATCCATCTAGCCTTATCTCTCTAATACTTCTCTTATTTTCATCTTATTAGATTCCCCCTTTCCCTAATTTGTTGTTGAGATCAATAGATGATGTAGGCACTACAGTGATCTTTTATTTATGCAATATGATCTTGTAGCCTGTGAATCTTGTTGGGATCGAACCCCTAACCTCCTAGAGGTTCATGGTGACTCGGGAGCTTTTGTTAGAACGTGAGATGGAAATAGAGATTTGGTGGGTTTTTTCTTGGAAGTTTCGGGTAGCAGTCGGGAGGGTCGGCCTCCCAACCTAGCCAACCACTCTTGCACCTCGACTAGGTCAATTTTGGGTGTAGCGAGGAAGCAACCCAGCTATAGCGTCCTCCATCCTGGCTAGACTGACTTTTAGTGTTGTTTTGAGTTCGGGAGTATCCAAAGTTCTAAGGGTTTGTAATTTGACTGGGAACTTTTTCAACTCATCAAACCATTAGTTAGTTTAGGTGATTTGAGTGTGTGCTCTTTCTTCACCTTTGTTTCGGTTGAAAGCTGTTAGAAAATGAATATACAGGGCATGAGATCTTATTAGATATGTGATTTAAAAGTCTCAAATCATGTCGTCAACATTATAATCAACGATCATGTCATCTAGGAGATTTTCTGGCTGAGTAGGAACATTGTTGGTCGGCGACTCCTTAGGAATCTCAAGCGAGCAACCATCCTGCTTATTTTCCTCATTTGCCTGATTGAAGTGTGCTTCATATCGGGTCTTCTTGTTCTTGCTCTCTTTGGAATATTTCATATAAAGATCAACCAAGTGCTTTGGTGTACGACAAGTAGCCGCAAAATGAGTAATTACAACCACACTTGTAACAGTGTCTTGGCTTATTTCCATGGGATTGTTTATCTCCACGGACTTTCTTGTGTGCATGTTGTTTATGGTTTTTTTGTGAAAAACACGATTACAATGTTGACCACTAGTTGAGTTCTTTTGATTTCTAGGTGGAAATGCAAAAGCCTTTTTATGTCTTGAAGCTTTTTCTGAATATTATGGACTTCAGGCAGAGGGGTTGCACCGATCAGGTGCATATGATGGTTCTTTAATAGAAGTTCATCATTTCTTTTTGCCTGATCTAATGAGTGAATAAGCTTAGCATAAACTATATGGTTTTCCTTGCGATATTGGTTACAAAGAACTTTGTTCGCGGGATGCATCGTATTTAGTGTTTTGCGAATTTTCTCCTCATCAGATGGTTCTTTTTCACAAAAACGTAGTTTAATGCATATGTTATGAACTGCATGATTGTATTCACCGATAGATTTAGAATCTTGTAAGCGCAGGTGATTCCATTCATGTTCAACTGTTGGAAGTACCAATTCCTTTTGGTGTTCATAACATTCTTTAAGTGCATTCCATAATGTTTGAGGGTTTTCCTCTAACAGATATTCTCTTTTGAGATCTGGATGTATGGATTGCCTTAAGAGTAATAATGCAGTAAATTTGGTTTTATCATCAATAGGTTCCTCATTTAGTTGAGGTGCGGAGATTGCATTTAAAATTCCTTTAGAGGCAAGAACAATTTTGATATCTGTTGCCCATGCGGGATAATTAGTCCCATCATGTGCAAGCTCTTCATAGCCCGGAGGTTGAGTTTGTGTTTGTATTTTCCGTTCTTCCTTCCCTGTTCGTCTCTTCTTCTGGCGAGAGCAGGTGCTGATAGCGTGTTAGAAAATGAAAAAACTGAAGCAAATGATGTGTGTTCTTTTCCATTTGATGGTGGTGTATATTTATACATAGTGAAACGACAGAAAACATATTCGTTCGCCATGGACAGTTTCCTAGTCGTAGAAGAGAGGGAGGGATGCCTGTTCGGGAACATGATTTACATTAAGGAATATTATTAACACTAATCCTATTAACTAATGACTATCGATCTTGATTAATCTCCACCTTTGATATTGAGTGTGTTTCCTCCTCCGGATTGCTGACGTGGACGAAATCATTTTTTCCTTAACAAAAGCAACACTTTCGATTTTCAAAGTGTTTTGTGTGTGTGTTGGTTGGTTTTTTTTTGCTAGGTTGAGTGCTCTGTTGTATTCTCTAGTCTCGTCGAAGAGCACCTAGTAGTTGGCTCGAGTGGTGCTCATTATAGCTTTAGGATTTTTGTAGCATTCACTACCGAAATCCGAGCCTTTGTCGAGTGCTCAACGCTTTGCCGAGTGCTTTTTGTCGGGCACTCGGCAAAGAAGCCTTTGTTGAGTGCCGCACTCGGCAAAGTCCTGCTCTCGGTAACGAGCTCGTTTACCGAGCGTAGAACTCTCGACACAGAAATACACTTGGCAAAGAAGTCTTTGCCGAGTGCCGAACACTTGGCGAAGGCGGCGCTCGGCAAAGGGCCGTCAGCGGCCGTCTAGAGCTGATGGCCGTTAACCTTTGCCGAGGGCCGACGGTTGACACTCGGCAAAGAGGATTCTTTTTCGAGTGTCAACCAGCTGACACTCGGCAAAGAACTCTTTACCGAGTGTCTTTTTTGGGCACTCGACAAAGCATATTTTTATTTTTTAAATTTTGGCAACCAAACTTTTTGTGGTATGTTCCTACACTATGTAGACCTACATGTACAATTTTGGGACAATTGTAACAGTGTTTTCAATAGCTAGTAGATTTAGTTTGTTTATTTGAATTTCTTTAGAAAATTCAGATTTAAACTGCAAGTCACTCGAAACTTGGAAAATCGTGCATGCAAAAATGATACACATGCTATTTAGCACAAGTTACGACCGATTTCAGGAGCGGACCGAAAACTTCGAGCAACATGCTCACTAAACATGGACGTGAACTTGCCATCCACATGTTTAAAAATTGTATAAAACACAAATAAAGTCAAAAAAACATGAAACTTGTCCACGTGTCATGATATAATATGTAGAGGCTGTGATAAAAATTTGAAAATGTTTCGAGAAAGTTGTGATGTGCTATGTGTAGGAGAACTACACATGAAATCATAGAGTTTTAATGTAGTTCTCCTGGGTTTCTACACATAGTACGTCACAACTTTCTTGAAGCATTGTCAAATTTTTATCATAGCCTCTACATATGATATCATGACATGTGGACAAGTTTCATGATTTTTTGACTTTTTTGTGTTTAATACAATTTTTAAACAGCTGGATGGCAAGTTCACGGCCATGTTGAGTGAGCATGATGTTCGAAGTTTCCGGTCCGCTCATGAAATCGATCGTAACTTGTGCTAAATAGCATGGATATTATTTTTGCATGCACGGTTTTCCAAGTTTCGAGTGACTTGCAGTTCAAATGTGAATTTTCCGAAGAAATTCAAATAAACGAACTAAATCTACTAGCTATAGAAAACACTTTTCTAATTGTCCCAAAATGGTACAAGTAGGTCTACATAGTATAAGAACATACCACAAAAAGTTTGGTTCAGAAAATAAAAAAAAATGTACTTTGCCGAGTGTCCATAAATGACACTCGGCAAAGACGCCGTCTCCGTCACCCTGACGTCGTGACGGCGGCTTTTCTTTGCCGTGTACTACCTGACACTCGGCAACGTCTGTGCCGAGTGCCCGAGAAAAAGTATTCGGCAAAGAAGGCTTTGCCGATGTACTGTGTACCGAGCCCTCTTTGCCGAGTGCGACACTCGTCAAAGCCTGTGCCGAGTGTTTTTCAGGCTCCGGTAGTGATTGATTAGAACAACATGGTTATTTCGAAAGAAATTTTCGTGTGATCGGGTCCATAATTTTGTGTAAACATGTAGAGGTAGACTAATTTGAGTTTAAAAAAAAACCGCCCAAATGTCGCACGCGTGGCATGTAAAAGTTACATTTGGATACCAAAAGGGAAGGACACGATGACGATCAGCCCATTTAACTTGACGTACTCTAGAGAAGAGAGAAGCCTACGTACTATGAGTAATCAACGACGATATTATTCAGAGTCAATCTGAGAAATGTAATCCTTTGGAAGCACCCACATAGCTGGAGTTTATATATCCTGGCATTTGTCTTTAACGCTGCAAATGCACATGCATGGGAGCTAGCTGCAGGCGCGTGCTGCAACTGGAAGAGAGATTAGCTGCAGACGACGTACGGGGATATCATCTACTACCATGTATATAGCCACTCTGATTTATTCGTCGATGAATGAATTCCTTTCTCTGAACGAAATACACACGTGGAAAGTTGCGCTTGTGCATGCTAGTAGTGTGTGTGATCGTAATCGTAGAAACTAGTCTGAGCTGAGGCGACATATATAAAGCCCAATGCGGGTTGGTTATGACTTGTGAGACACGATTTACCACGACGATATATACTAACAGCAGCACGCCGGTTAGCTAGTACGAGTGATCAGTAGATAGATGGATGGATGCGATAGGTAATCACGCACGCATGCATGCTTTGGGGTTTGCTTTACCGTACTACGTAACTTGCATTGCTTGTGAGCCAAGGGAGATTAAAAATTAATAAAGGAAGCGAGGTAGAGAGAGAGAGAGAGAGAGAGAGAGAGAGAGAGAGAGAGAGAGACAGGGCAGGGGTACGTCACGTGTGTCTCGCCTTTGGTAAGCACGCGACATTATCATCGCCGGTCGCAGTCCGCAGGCGGATTAGCAATAGCAAGACGACGACCCGTCCGTCATTATCGAACGGAACCCCTCCTGCTGCTGATCCGTCCGGTCCGTCAGCGTTTCCATTCAGCAGCAACACGGGTCGCTGTTGCGTTGTGCTGCCGATGCTGCTGCTGCTATGTGTTCGCTTGGTGGCCGGCCGCTCTTGCCTCGCTGGGGAATCCTATGCCGCTATGCTGACGGGCTCTGGCCGTCAGGTCCTGGTCCTTGCTGTGGCCTGTCAGCCTGTATGTGCATGCGACGTGATCGCGATGTATATGAGAGACCTCCTAGCCCGTCATCCTGAGGAATGCCCGCTTAATCTCCACCGTTGGTTTGGCCTAATCCGCCGGTGACGGTCAGGCACTCAGGCTCTTGCGACATTGCGTCGCAAGCCACGCCACGCCACGCCGGCGACATGATTTGAGTCGCGCCGCTCCAATCACCCGAGGAAGGGAAGGGACGGGACGGGACGGGAGTGGACTGGACACTGGAGAATATGCTCGCGCGACCGTGTCCTTCCCGAGAAAGCGGCAGCTGCAGGCCCGCAGCCGCGGCCTCGATCTAGCAGCGGTGGCGCTCAATCGAACCGCTCCAACTCCAACGCTGCTGCTATGATGCACGCACGCACGCACGCCGTGTGCGCCTCGCTGCTTTCCTTTCTCACGCACAAGCTGCCGTCTGTCTGCCGATGCTTTCCACCCAAACGGAGCAGCCGCGCCGCCGTGGCACGACCTCCGAAGACCCAGTTTTTGTGGCACAGGACTTTAATGTCGTGACTCTCTAGCGACATGCACCTTCGAACTGCTACCACGACTATCCGCTGCCATATGCCTCTACAGAGCAAGAACAACTAGAGACTCGGCCTGTCGGCGATAAGTGGCTGAAGAGAAGAGAGGAGGCGGCGCCGCTACCGACGATAGGAGGAGACGCTCTCTGGATCATGAGTTTAGTTTTTGTATTGCTTGTTGGTAAAGAATTTGTAATATATTGATGTCAATGATAATATATATATGCACTATTCGTTTTCACGTAATCGTTATACACTAACATTTTATCAAATATTTATGTCGTCGCAACACATGGACATTGCACTGTTGTTTCTTAAAACCATCTTTTATACTTTGCAATTGCCATAATAATACTATATTTTAGGTTAGTTTTAGAATAATATGATTTTTAGAACATTGTTTAGATACAATATTATAAATTATGGTATTTAGATAAAAGCTAGTCATCGTCATGAAAACTTTGATTTACAGTGGATTTTCCAATATAAAAAATACCATGGTTTCCAAGACGCACTTTTTAGAACTGCATAACTTATGACATAATTTTATTATTCCTACAAACTACAGTCTACAGTATTGCCTGGAAACTATAAAAATATTTTTACTTCTGAACAGGCCCGAAGCTGTGTGGTGGCCCTAAACCTCTTCAGTCTTGCTGTTCGGCCCATCAGTCAGGCTTCCGTTCTGACAATATATTCCTATAATCATGCTGCTTGGCCCTAAACCTAGTCCGTTTTCTATTCTTGTATTTATTATTAGTTGCTGCAGTCCAATGCTCAAATATAGTCCATACAGGCCATCAGACCAAGCCTTGTTATTCACTTTTCTGGGCCCAATCCTTCTCTTTGATGCTGGCATAATGCTGTGAAGCAATAGCAGTTAAAAAAACTTTTAGCAGTACCTCATAATACTGTATAAAATTGCTTCTCTTCCTTCACCACATGATTTTGAGACTAACTATTGATCAAAAATTACTTCTCTTCAATTATAATATAGAATAAAATAAAATGCTTACAACTAGCTCGTAAGTCATTGTTGGAACTACCCTATAAAGGTCATGCAGCCAAATCAAACTATTCGTGCGCTCAAGACACGAAGCAAGGAGAAACCCCGTACAAAAGCGAATGGCGAGAACTAGCTATCAGAAAAAAGAATGCAGTTAACCAGACATGGGGAACAAAAAATATGGATCTTCAAATCCTCATTGTCCGCTCCAGAAGGCTGTAGAAGTTACAAAATTGCCTCACAAATTCCCCGTGTCACACATAACCGGAGCTCAAAAATCATCTGTAGTGCCCTCCAAATTTGTATTGCTTGCATGTATCCCAGTTAGCCTCAACAAATTTTCTTTTGTGCCGTGGCTGCAGAAGTGCAGGCTGGATGGATGGACGTTCCACTGTAATGCAAGACATCAATCTACTCTACAAGTCCTCTTTCACATCTTTTAGTCGGATTGGGTGAATTGCGACTCCATTTTGAGCCGATCGAACTCGTCCCCATCTTCCAAGGCGAGGCTCCTGATGGAACAGAAAATTAGTACTGAGCTTGAGATTCCAACATTCACTAAGATCAGAGTCTTGTGGTGCAAAAGGATGAGAAGAAATTGTATCTTTCCACATGGTTCAGCTTGTAGAGCTTAGCAGAACAAAGAGCTTAATTGCAAAAGGATACTAGTTCATAGGCTCTTATGAAACATGTTCACATAAAGGATCCTTTCCTCCCCTCCCCCTCTTCATATCATGAGAAGGTTTCAATGAAGTATACGTAGTAACAAAGGGTAGTAACAAAGGGAGCGTGATATACATCATATACTGACCTGGCCAACACCAGCAACAATAAAACGTCCAGATTTTGCTATGGCAAGAGAATTAACAAATCCATCCTGGCGTGACAAACAAACATGTATCAGCGACACATAGCAATGGTAAGTACAATGCTCAACAATCTTTTACATCATTTGAATGACATAATTAAATTGAGCAAAGGAATGCATTTTAATTTGAAGAGAACTGTGGCTGTGGCAGTTGATCCTGCATGGTATGGGTTTGGCACAGCTAATCAGCAGAACATGAAACAGGTGCGGTATCTGTCTTGACTAAATTCAAGACGAAATTGTCTGACCTCTCCTTGGGAAAACTTATCACAAATCAAAGTATCAAACAAAAACAAATTGGTATCCAGCCTGAAACCACATGCATGGGTTCATATATCAGCGGATGGCTCAGAAATTACATTCTGACTCACAATTTGACCTGAAACGATGCCATGGCTGTGACAGTGCATTTTTTATCTTCTACTAAATGATTGATTACATGTACTCCCAGGAATTCACAAATTGAAAGATTATGACACAAAAAAACAGTAGATGTTGGAAAACACATCTGATAGCTTGCAGATTTACCCGAGCCCGATTCCAATGGATGAAGCAACATACAGCTTTAACATCCTACCCAACAGCCCCAATAAGCAGATTCTGCACCATCATAGGTTGTGCCAAACAGGGCCGAAGCTTAATACGGGATTGCAAGATATTATGTCAGAGAATACATACCCCAAATACTCAGTCATGGAAAAGAAGGGGAGAAAGAAGACATACTCACATTGTCATGGAAAAGCACAGAAGAAACAAGATCACAGAGGTGATAGTGGAGAGCGTTTATGAAATTCTTTCACTAAGTAGGGGCTGATTTCTAAAGCAGCTGGGTTGTACAGACTGAAAAGGTTCAATTTTTTATTAATTGTTTAGTGAGCCACACATGATTATTTTCAGTAGTGCTCTTTGACTTTTAAAATATGATAGTCACTCTGGGGCAAGCATGTCTACTCGCAGAAAGTAAGGAGTGTCAAAAGTGCTAGTCAACAGAACTGAAGGATGAATAAAAATATATACTTTGAAACCTGTCTAAGGGGACTCAAAAGCCTAATAAAGTAACAACCTACCCATTTGCTATGGTTTTTCTTTTGCAGGTTTGATAGTTCATCGTTTCATTGCCACCATTGATTAGTTACATCATCAGCTGCATGGTTCCTTGATCTTCAATTTAAAGCACTTGTGGGTGTTACGGTGAGCAGCAACAATGAAGTGTTTTTGTGGTGAGTTACTAACAAAGTAACTCCCCGATGAAGGCGCTATCAGCGAATCTCTTAGTGAACATCAATCATGGCCTTCCATGAATCAAAACCACAGCTCAGCGAATTAATCTGGTATTATGAAAATCATGTATGCAAATCAACACTCAGTTTCGAGCACACAGAGAAGTCAGACACAGAGCAGTAGGCGTGCATATCAAAGAATATGTGGAGAGCCACATGGGTCCACCTCAAAGCATATCAAAGAGAGCCAGATAGACAAATCGACAAGCGACTCCAAAGAGTCTAGGCCTTATCAGACGAGCACAGATCAATTAAAGCTTGTCTGGGATTGTCTATGGCCACGCGGCCGATCGCACTGGAAAGGAAAAAAATGTGGCTCTGCTCACTGAAAAAAGGAACTTAAAAGAAAAGGATTTGTTCAAAAACTCATCTGCCATCTCACAATAGCACACTATGTGAAGGATGGGACAAAGCAGAGAGGATGACGATTCCCTATGCCCGCAACTGAACTGAGATGGCATGAGCAAGAAGCCATCTGGTTCTCTCAAAGGCGATGGCTTCCTTAAGCCCCACAAATCAGAACCACAACAACAGCCACAGACTCAAAAGCAAAAGCAAAAACATGGAGCTCAGGCAATAAAAACAAGAAACAAAGAAAAATACGAAGATCAAAAGCTTGATGAAGTATGGCTGTGGTGGCGACTCCATATGACCAGGATTTCGATCCAATGGCTATGGTGTATTTGATCAACCACAAAAGGTAAGTTCTAAACTTGAGGAATGCATGACAGAAAATGACATGGATGTCATCTGTTGAATGAGGCTATGGTGTATTTTGATCAAGTGCAAAAGATAAGTTCTAAACTTGTGAAATCCATGACAGAAAAATGACACGGACACCATCTATTGTGTGCTTTTGAAATATATGAGATCAAGTAGGTGGTCATGTATAAATGGATGCTATGAAGAGTAAAATAATTGAGGGGAAAATGAGAGAGTGGCACCAAATCTGCATACATGTCTTAACACAAAAGGCTGGTTTAGCTTGTATAACAGGCCAGGTGGAGTAACCATCCAAAACTCTATATTCTCCACTCCCTTATTCACAGATAGTAGCCAACCCAAGTTAACCATAGTATGGACTCTGACAAATAGCTATACAGGATAAAGTTCGCTAAGGTACCCAAAGTATTGAACGAATTAATAGATACAATTAGATTTGTTAAGGAGACAGAGTTGGCAATACATTGGAAATTTGAAGAATGTCTGATTCAGAATTACACTCTACAGTCTTCCAACTAATAAACACCTTGAAATAACAGACAATGTTTATCTGCACAGTCAGCAGAAAACATATATGTCCCTGGACATTTCAAAGCAACTACTTACATTCCACTCCTCCATTCACAAATAAACAATGTTTTGAAGTTATCTGAAGTCAACCATTTCAAACTTTTATTACAAATTATGGTTTTTTTTTGTGTGTATTAGTTAGGATATTGAAATAATACATGATTTGTGTTGAAAATTAGTTTATATAATAAGTATAGGATACTTTTGACATGTGTTACAAACATATTGTAGCAAAACATTGTGGTAAAAAATTGAGCACATCTACATGTCATTAATGAATCAAGTATTTGTAACTGGAGCGAATATGATAGACTTAGAAATTACCAAAGGACCTAGACTGATTTAAGAAATCCCATTAATGACCTTTAATTGAGCACATCTACATGTCAGTCTCAACAATAGATATCAAGGTGCAAATGCATTGATCACTTAATCTAAGAACTGAGATGGATATAATATTCAAGACTATGTTCAGCAAAATGAATCAAGTAACAAGAGTATCATACCAGTTTCAAATCGAATAATGGCTCGGCTCCCTTAGAATCAGGTTTGATAGCCCAGAGACGAACTAAACCATTTCCTGCTCCTGATGCAACAAGGTCAGAACCTCTTCTTGCAGCAACAGTACCAACCCATGACTGGGCTGCGGATGGCACATTTTCCGGTTTATGCATTCCATTTTCTGCATTGAAACATGAGATGTGAAGCATTAAGGATTCCACAAATATAAGGTACAACTATAGTAGTAAAACCATGATGCAAAGTAGTACTAAAGCTGAAGGCCAACTTAACAATAATTGAAGAGATGGTGAAAAGAAAACAGACTAGTGAATAGGAAAACCTTGCACCCATAAAGAGGGTATCATCTTACCTTTAGGTGACTCGTCATCATTGTCAACTGAATTAAGGTTAGTACACAATACTGGATGAGCATTTTTTATTATAAGGATAGGCTTTTTCCTCATTATGCTCCAAAGCTCAATGCTTCCATCATCAGATCCAGACAAAAACTCCTTGTCATCAATGAAGCAGCAGCACTCTAAAGATGCGGCAGCAGGAGCACGGAACACTAACTGCGACTCTTCTGGAATCTGTCCAAGAACAAGGAGACTTCAACTGACAAAGTAAACTGCAGTATCTACAACATGAATCCATCGCATCTACCTGAAGGATGCTCCTACAAACCACAGTCTGCCATATAGTAGTTAACCTAGAGGTTTCCTATACCTAAACAAAAACTAAAAAAAACACCTAGAGGTTTGCATCATACTCATACACAAACACAGCTTGAAATTACTCTATGCATATGAAAGCAATGTCATATAGTCAATAGTAGAGAATCTACAAACTTCTCTAAAACTATTTTTGTCATTGCTTTGACAAGAATAGTGTACGTGACATTGTTTTAGGTCTCAATCCTCAGAAAAACTTGCAAATAATCATAATTTATAAAAATAATAAAAACCTCAACAAAATTGTAGCATTCGTACCAACATTCAGTAATTACTGGTCTAACTGAAAGCATGTAGTCTCTGAAACAATACCGAGGAAAAATGGAAGAGCCAGGTCAAACAGGATGGCATCAATGTTGCTTCTGTGAACTAAAGGGCTAAGTGGTCTTTCGGCAATGGGTACCATAGTGGATTGGAAACAGAATTTCCGTATAAAGCCTAGTGATCCTTTATTAGATAATTTCATCCAGTTCACCGGAAAAAATCTTCTGCACTATATGATCTGGGTGACAAACACAAATCACATATGTACTTAGTTACAAAATTACCTTCCAAAGATGCATCGTACGGTCCCGTGCTACAGTTAGAATCCTGTCTTTACTAAGTGCATCCATTGTCAAGATTTCATTCTGATGCCCATATAGACAGTTCATGTATGTCCTATCCTCAGCATTCCACTGCATTATTGATCGATCAAAAGAACCAGAGAACAGCTCTGAAGAGTCCGGAGCAAAAGCAAGACAAGATATTGGTCCCCGATGGCCGCTAAATGCCTGCAAAAATAAATAATTGCATTATTGAACGTTGTTAAATAGACTGGATCCAAAAGAGGTTCAGCATAATTGTTGTCTCATTAAATTGTCTCAGCTTAACTATACCTACAGTTTCTCTTATTATGATTTCGTCAGTGTATATTACTCCCTCCTTTCCAAATTATAAGATATTTTAGCTTTTCTAGATACGTTGCTATATCTTAAGACATAGTGTATATCGTACATAGCAAAAGCTATGTATCTAGAAAAGCTAAAACATCTTAGAAATTGTTGGAATGGAGTACATGATTAATGTGGCTCGCCATAGCAAGGCATGTGTTTTTCTTCAGACTACATATTACACTGATTATATTCTAAACCTGGAAGCATTGGATCTGGTTTCGTTTCATCAATCAGCATGTTTAATTTACAATTATAACTGAATTATGTATTACTCAATTTCTAAGGGTCTGTTTGGTTGGGTTGTGGCTGTGAAAAAACTGTTGTGGGTTCTGAACTGTGAAAAAAAAGTTGTTGTGGCCTATGAGCTGTAAAAAAGCTAAAAGCCATTTGGTGGAAGCCACTAAAAGTTCTTCCATACATATTTGCAAAGTTCTTCCATCCGAAAGCCGCTAAAAGCAGGCGCTTTCAATTTTGCACTGCGAGAAAGCCGGCTTCTTGGAAAAAAAACTGTTGGCTGAATTGGGCCCTTTGGTTTGGCTTTTGGCTTTTACGGGGTAAAAGCCACAGCCAAAAGCCAAACCAAACACACCCTAAACAATGTTGTGGATAGTCAACTAGCAAGATATTTATGAACATTGATGAATGATGCTCAAAATGCATGGAGAATATAGATAGATTTGATCCAACCAAACTGTCTTCCAAATATATCTGAAAATCACAAAGTACAACTCCTAAATCAGAATCATACCTGTATGTGCTCCCGTGACCTAACATCCCATAGATGGATATGACGGTCCAAGCCACCGCTTGCCAAGTAACGACCATCAGAACTGGCAGCTAAAGCCAGCACTTGCTTGCTTCTTTTAGCTGATATTGGTGGTTTTGCGTGATGTGAAACCAACACATTTTCACTTGGCCATATATACTTCTCACATTTCCCAGTTTCAACATCCCAATGCATAATAATTCCATCTTTTGATGCTGAAAATCCCTTATCACTATCCTTGGATAGAGCAACAGCAGTAACAGGTTGCCGGTGCTTCACAAGAACCTTAAAGCCATCCTGAGGGCCCGGTGGTAATACCCTGCAACAATTTCACAAAGTTTAGTAATTTGCACTAGTCCAGACACAGTTTTTATGGTCAGCTGTACAAATAGAATTTCAGTGTCAATGTTGAACTTAAATAGACATGGCATTCTTTTAATAAGGCTGTTTAGTGAAAGCTTGTAGAATGCATAAAAGATTCAATTGTTATGACATGACATTTTATTAATAAGGACATCACTGTTATGACACTGGAGACCATAACCATATTACATCCATTGTTTTCAAGTCATCCGATTAATCGTGATTAGTCGTGATTAATCGTCCAAGTCGTTATGGACCAGTCGTGATTAATTGCCCAAATCGTCCGACTAATCGTGATTAATTGCCCACGTTGGTCAGCCAGAACGACCAGCAAGTCGTCCGACTTGAAAACCATAATTGCATCTCAGATAATTGATTCAATACTGACTTCAGCACCTTCCACTTCAATATATGAATCATACATGGTCTCCGTTCCCTGCCTGGAGACCATATATGATTCCTTTTGGCCATATTTCAAGTTTTAACAGAGTTATGTAGACTAGCTAAACAGATCCCACCTGGACTAAAATATGACGCAATGCAACCAACAGCACCAAAGAAAGGGGTGGCAATGAACCTTAGTCCCCATTATGCAAACATGTTCATGCTAACTAAATTGCTCATTTTGTAAATAATGCAACGAAAAACTTACGTTTGGGGGCAGTTTCAAGCATTAAAAACAAATACATCGTGCAAAAACATTAGCATCTAGGTGGGAGATGAGGTTACTACTCTATGGTTTCCTGGTAATATTTCAGTATTCCTCAAAGTATTGAAGTTGCCCCTCGTTCTATAGATCAGCAGGGACCTGCTACAATACACGCACCTAGTTTTTCACTTCTCAGGGGATGTGTAGGAACTGTCTGATTCGAATCAAACATGAAACCAAAGCCTCCCTCCCTCCCCCTCTATGTTCTTGGCTGGCAGCACCCTGCCTCAACGATCCATCTGCCCCTTTTTAAGCCAGAATCACCCAGTAGCCTGAAAACCCAAAAGTCTAACCCCTACCAGCCACTGCTCGAAATTGATGTGCCTTGTTGTGCCATCACCTGAAATTTCACAAATTTCCGTCGCCTGATGTATAGTTGTGTTTAATATAGTCCAAACTAGAGACCAGCATTTTCATATAATTAATCCCTGGGACACAAATGGTGCTCCTATTCTTAGCACTGACTTGTAGCCCCCTTTCCCAACCCCAATGGCAGGGTTGCAATGTAATTTGCTTCAAAAGGAATTAACCAGTAGCTAAAGAGCTCCACTCCAATCACTACCCTGAACCAAAAGAGGTTATGTTCCTCCATTTGTGAAATTACGAGCTGTGGTTACTTGCAAACCCCAAATGAATTACTCAATGGTAGTGGAGCAGGTAAATATACTAAACTCGCACATAAACAGATACATCTGACAAACTACCATTCTGGAGATAACTGGAGGGTAATTTGTTTCTAACCTCGCAGCAATCTCCCTCCGCTTCCTGCCGCTCTCCTCAAGCTGCTTTCTCTGCAGGATCTCCGCCACCCGTCTCCCTCCCGACTCGTCCTCGTCGTCATCCTCCTGCCCCCTCTTAGCGACCTCAGTGACCTTCTTCAGCCACTCCTTCGTCATCCGCATCTTCTTCTCCCCCACCGTCTCCTCGTCCTCCTCCTCCCTACCGCGCTCGTCCCCATCCTCATCAAATCCGCCCCCAAACGCAGCCACGCCATCGTCGTCGCTGTCCTCGCTCTCGATGTCCTCGTCACGGCCTCCACGGCGGCGCTTGGGCTCGGACTCGAAGAAGGGATCGTCGTCCCCTCCGCCGCCGCCACGTCGGGAGCCCGGGCGGGGCTTGGGGCGCGAGGCCCGCTTGCGGGGGCGTGGCGCCATAGTGGCTGATGGGGAGAGCGATCGCTTACGCTTGGGCTAGGACTTAGGTGGAGGGCCACGCGGTGCTTCGCCGCCGCCGTGATGCGCGCGAGACGGCGAGAGTGTGGGCCTGTGGGGGGAAGCGAGGAACGAAGCGACGGGCGGCGGAAAGACGAGGGTTTAAGACAGTACTACAGTAGCGGAGTGACCGAAAACGCGGCCATCTTTGTCGCAACTTATTTTCAGCTTATTCACAAATATAAGCAGAAGTTCTACCAAACAGACAGCTTCAGTAGCTTATCAGTTTAGCTGCTTCTCAGAATACATTAAGCAGTCAACAAGCAGAAGATGATTTTCACCAACTTATCAGATAAGCTGCTTTTTCAACAAGTAGCAGTTGTGCCAAACATGGCGACGGCCTATGCGAAATGAATCAAATGCTGCAATTAGGTTTTCGGGCGGCCCTATATTTATGTTTATTAAAAAATTATATATCTCTGTCTCTATCTCTACTATATTAAAACATCAGTTTCAATAGTCGTTCTGCGTCATCTTTTTACAAATAATCACTTACTTCTATTTTAAATTAACCCGTTGCACGTCTGTCCCCTCTACGCAACCAACATCCACGTCACAAACCACACCTCCGCGTATAGATGGCCAAACGGGCGGCTCGGCACGGGCCCGCTAAGCCCGACGCCCACAGCTTCGACCCAGGCACGTCACGGCGGCCTGCTGACCGTGCCGGGTCGACTCGTTATGCAGGATGTGGGGTTCGAACCAACGCCCTGATGGAAGGAGGGCAGGAGACATTGAGTGAAGACGTTTAACCAGTAGAACATCATGCTTATATGTTTTTAATATTGAATATAAATTGTACATATGTATATACGATTTTTTATAAATAAAAATATATAATCGTGTCGGGTCGGCCCAGCACTATGGACCGAGGCTACGGCCCAAGCACGGCACGACGCTCGTGCCGGGCTGGTCCAGGCACTATTAAATGGGTCGTGCCCAGGGTCAGTCTGTCAGACACAACCCATTTGATCATTTATACCTCTGCACGATAACGATGATTTTTGCCTCAGTTGTCATCATCTCGTTCGTCATTCTGCTTCTTTTCTCTCTCCCCTCATGCCTCTGCCTCCGTGCTACCCCATTCTCGGCAGAGGGCATGGGAGCAGGCGCCTCCTCCCTATTTTCGTCCGACACCAGTTCCAACACCGGCCCGCGTAGTGGCTATTGCGCGTCCACGAGGACGTTTCACAGCATTCGTGCACCATCATTTTTGCCCGTCGTCGGACGTCCCATTCGTCTTCCCGGCCTTCGCTTTGTTCTTCCTCCCCAGCCTACTGCCCCCGCCCATGGTCGCAGCCACGAGCCGACCGACACTTGTTGACACGGGTACGGGCGAGTCGATCTTGCTCCCAGCCTTTCTCCGTGTGTGCCGTCGAGGAGGATGCGGTGGCGCCTGCCACGCTTAGTTTATCTTGGCGGTGAGGAGTCCAAGTCTGAGATATTAGACAACCAAGGTCCGTAGCGCGGCAGCAGTCGACATATGATAGAGTGGTGGTGGTGTTGTGTCGCCTCGGCGGGTCCAGGGCTGGAAAGGCACTCACATTCTCTTGCCCTTCTTGGATTGACGCCTGGTGCGGGTGCCTCTCGGTTTGGAGTTGCTCCGGTTGGGCTTCTTTTTCCGCTTGTGTGCTCTCTCACTATATATATCTAGCGGTATACTACCTATGTCGCCTCCAGATGCCAAGGTTTTCGTCGTGTCCTTCTCCAGCAACGAACAGGTATGCCCACCTCTTCCTTTCCCTTCCTGCTCTACGAAACATTGAAAGTGGGGGAGGCGAGGGGTGGGGGTCCCTGATTTGCTTCCTATGGTACTCATTCGATGGCTCAGCATCGCCTGTCTACATGGTTTTTCCCTTACCACGGTGTAGACTCAGTATGCTTCTACTGCTTCTATGTACCTATCGCTCATCCTTCTGACATTGCAAAAAATATTGTGTTGTTCCTCTGTTGTTTTGGGTGTTAGTTTTTTGTGCTAAGGACTGAACATAATTTGGGTGTGTTAATACGTTATTTATTGTATGCATGTGGTTTGCGTTCTTCTGATGATGGCTCATGAATCGTGCAAAATATGTGTTAGGATTTGAAGATCCATGGGAGCACTACCAGAGGGTGCTCGTCCCTTGTGTTATTGGCTCTTGCATGCATTAGGTCGTTTCTGAGACCACAATGGCGCAATGGACTCCATGGTGTTTGAGGTTGCTGAATTGGATGGAGCAGCAATGATTTGTCACGCTAACAGTAAAAGGGAAGATTTATTGGTTTTAAACGTTAGTAATTGCTATGAAGTACCATAATTTGTATGGAGAGCATTCAGTTTTTATTGACGCCTGACTTTAGCAACCACTCCATATTTTGATATATCTTTTTTTATAGGTTTGAGTTTATGTAACTTATTTTAGAAACTTGAGCTAACAAACTTCCTCTTATTTGGTCTTTGTATGGTGGAATTATGTCATTGTATAATCTATGTTTGTTTATTCAGTCGTTTTGAACTCTCTTCTAATCGCTTCTTTCATTGTCTATGTTGTACTAAGACATATTGGATGTAGTAAACAACATCAGTTAGTCAAATAAAAAATATTATGCGGAGAGTGGAGACAATCAATAAAAAATCTTGAGATCTTTTTGGTGGATAGTTTACGTGGATATTGTTGTGAGTCATCGCAATGCACGGTCAACCGACTAGTTTTATTTTAGCTATCTCTTCTTCCTCCTTTCTTAGTTGTCTACCCACACAATTAAACGCAGCAAGTGTTCAATTCTACCGGCAGAACCATAGGGTTCGAGAACAACGTGATCCAGGTGATTCCGCACGTAACTGAAAGTAAATCACAGGAATCAAAAGTAAATCACGGGTAAATCACAGGAAAAAGGAAGTAACGACAATTAGAAATTCAGAATTGATGTCGCCCTGTTCCACACCCGCCAAGTGTCCTATGACACATATGTTTAAATGGTAAAAATAATATTTTAACTCTAAATTATATCTGGTTTCAGAAGATGAACCGAGTGTGAATCATAAACGTGTCAGAATCCAAATCACGTACACAATGATTACATAAATGTCATATCATTGTCTTAAACTTTAAATAATTCAACAATTGTTTTTAGTTAGCAGGTATTTATCGCAAAGTCAAGTTTTAGCATTATCTCAAGATTATCAACACATAAATCACATCCTCATCAAGGAACATCGTTACAAATATCATAACCAAACCATAACCAGAACCATAATACCTCTAACCAATGAGGCTCCCAAGGCCGCTCTTAACTATGAGCATAGCTGATTTATTAGTTGTTGAGCACTAAAAATATCATGGAGTACGCTCTGGCCTAGAGGCTGGACGATCCGCGGTATGACTGTCCGCGATGGTGGCACGGACGGTCCGCGCGTGCGCATAATCATTTACGTCTCCTCGTTTCTTGTGGGATTTGTTAGCAAAACCTCTAGGATTAACTCGGGACCAACTTGTAACGTGTCCAGATCTCCCACTCTTATATAGATGAAGGGGTACGGCCAATTGAAGCCCCCATAATCAATCCAATCAAACCTACTTATCAATTTTACCTTATTTGCATTATTCTTCTCATTCTTTAGGAGTAGGAGTAACATAGCCTTAGCTTAGCCCTAGTATTAGTCTTCCTTGACCTATTTCTTCACCTCTCTTCATCTCGGTGTCGTCTAGAAGCATCTTGGGTGGCAATGCCGACCCCAAGGCACACCCAGGATTTCTCCTCCCCTGATGGGGTCCCTCTCAAGAGGTGAGATCTGGGTTTCCTGCAAAGAAGAAGACCTCTGCGCCAGTCGTAGACTGTCTAAGCTCTAGTCGCGGACCATATGGAAGCATGCTAAGAGGGAGCAACTCCTGCGTTGCGGTCGCGGACTATCTGGCCCTGTGCCACGGACTGTCCACGCTCCTGAGAGCACCTAGAGGAGGTGAAAAGATGATCATATAAAATTAAATCTAAACAACACAAACTTGGTTTATACAAAGTGTTAGTGAGCACTAACACCGAGTGCATGAGAAGAGACAAGAATGTAGAACTCTTCACTTGATTGCTCCTTTAATATGAGTATTAAACTTAGGAGCAATATTGCTAGTGAGTAGAGAAGTCAAAAGGACATTAATCGCAATAATTAAAATGGACAAGAGACACAACGATTTTTATCATGGTTCGGCCAATGCCTACTCCGTGTTGCGATGACTGTGGGGGACAAATGTCCCCCGGGTCCACTAGAAGGCCATAAGACATCGCGAAAGGCCTTGGGCCCATTGTTTCGCAAGGCCATCCCTTCGTGGGCCTGGGGAGGAACATCTGGCGGAGCAGATCGACACAAGGATGGATCAACTTGAGCCCAGACGGCCCAATGGATTTAAGCGATTATCCACAGCAATAACCCGACTTTCCCGCGCTGCGTCCTCAAGCGTCGGAACTGAATGACGAAAAGTCGGCAGAATTATAGGAAGATAGGCGCAGGCGATTAGGCATATGTTGTTATCATATCCGCATGTAGCGCCCCACGGTCGAGTATATAAGGCCTAGGGGGCACCCCCTCAAAAACATCTCACTCATTAGCCATCTACTTAGCTCTCTAGCATCTCTCATACTAGAGAACCCCCCTGTAACCCGCCACATAAAAGATCCACACCAGGATGTACGGTGTTACGCATCTCAAAGCGGCCCGAACCTATACAATATTGTCTACTGCCACTCGTGCATCTGGCATGAACCATCGAGCTACAGTCTGTAACATCGTCCTACTCCAAAAAGCACCTCGAGGGGCAACCCTGGGTGCGCGATCGGACCCGAAACACCGACAGCTAGCGCGCCAGGTAGGGTGTTCTCAATTGGTATCGGAGTCGTTCTCTTCACGAAAGGGACTAATCGCCCGAAGAGATGGATCCTAAGGGAAAGGGGATGGTGGTCAACGACAAGGAGAAGGAGTCCATCTTCAACGAGCCGAGAGACGACAAGCCCACTGACTCTGGCTCAAGTCATAAGAAGAAGGACGGGAAGAAGAAGAGGCGCATCAAGAAGATTGTCTACTACGACAGCGACAAGTCTTCTTCTTCCCCAAGAGACGACGACTACGACGAGAAACAGAAACCTGATAACTCAAATTTTTCATTTGATTATTCTCGTATTCCGTATAATTCCAATGCCCATTTGCTTTCTATTCCTCTTGGTAAACCTCCACACTTTAATGGAGAGGACTACGCTTTTTGGAGTCACAAAATGTGTAGTCACCTTTTCTCTCTTCATCCTAGTATTTCGGAGATAGTTAAGAATGGAATGCAATTTGATAGTACAGATAACCCTGTATTCATTAACGAACAAATTCATAAAAATGCACAAGCTACCACTGTTTTGTTAGCATCGTTGTGCAGGGATGAATACAACAAGGTGAGCGGCTTGGACAACGCCAAGCAAATATGGGACACCCTCAAGATATCGCATGAGGGGAACGACGCCACCATGATCACCAAGATGGAGTTGGTGGAAGGCGAGCTAGGAAGGTTCGCAATGATCAAGGGTGAGGAGCCAACGCAAACGTACAACAGGCTCAAGACCCTGGTCAATAAGATCAGGAGCTATGGAAGCACGATATAGATGGACCACGACGTCATCCGACTTATGCTCAGGTCTTTCACTGTTATTGACCCTCATCTTGTGAACCTCATACGTGAAAATCCCAGGTACACAAAGATGACGCCCGAGGAGATACTCGGAAAGTTTGTTAGTGGGCGTATGATGGTCAAGGAAGCAAGATATGTTGATGATGCATTAAACGGCCCCATGCTCGTCTACGAGCCTCAACCCGTTGCTCTCAAAGCAACAAGTAGCAGGGAGGTGCTACCAAGCAAGGTGGCACAAGTTGAGGCGGCCGGGCTAAATGAAGATGAGATGGCTCTCATCATCAAGCGCTTCAAGACTGCATTGAAAGGACGCAAGGATTACCCCAACAAGAGTAAAGCAAAGGGAAAGCGCTCCTGCTTCAAATGTGGTAAGACATGTCATTTTATTGCACAATGTCCCGATAATGAAAATGACCAAGGAGAAGAAAAACATGGGAAAAAGGAGAAGAAGAAAAGCTATAGGAAGGCTAAAGGCGAGGCGCATCTTGGCAAAGAATGGGACTCGGACTGCTCGTCATCCGACTCCGATGATGAAGGATTGGTACCCTCGGCCTTCAACAAATCCTCTCTCTTCTCCAACGAACGCCACACCTGCCTCATGGCAAAGGAGAAAAAGGTAAGCGTTCGAGAAACCCCTAAGTACTCTACTTCTAGTGATGAAGATTCTAGTGATGATGAAGTAGATTATACTAGCTTGTTCAAAGGCTTAGATAGAGCAAAGGTAGAAAAGATCAACGAATTGATTGATGCTTTAAATGAAAAGGATAGACTTCTAGAGAGGCAAGAGGACATTTTGTATGAGGAGCATGACAAATTTGTTAGTGTTCAAAAGTATCTTGCCATAGAAATTAAGAGGAATGAATTACTATCTTCTGAGTTATCTACTTGCAACGAATCTATCTCTAGCTTAAAGACTTTGAATGATGATTTAAGTACTAAGCTAGAAGTAGTTAACAAATCTAGTTCTTGTGTAGAGCATGTTGTCATTTGTAATAGGTGTAAGGATTTTGATGTTAATGCATGTGTAGAGCACCTTTGTCAGCGTTTCGACCCCGGGGGGTCCCTGGACCGACGAGTAAATTGTCGCTGCGTGCCCCAACCCAGATGGGTCGGTGCAAGACGGAACACAAGGAGGGGAGAACCGTGGCTTCGTGTTGTCCTGCGCCCAGGGTGGATGCGCTTGCAGTAGGGGGGTACAAGCGTTCGCGAGGGAGAGAGAGAGAGCCTGCTCGTCAGCCTGTCCTCCCGCGCGGCCACCTCCCGTACGAGGGCCCTGAACCTTCCTTTTATAGATGTAAGGAGAGGGTCCAGGTGTACAATGGGGGGTGTAGCAAATATGCTAACGTGTCCGGCAGAGAGGAGTTAGAGCCCTATGTACATGCCGACGTGGCTGTCGGAGAGGTGTTAGTGCCCTGTGCATGTGATGTCGTGGCCGTCGGAGGAGCGCTTGAGCCCTGTAGAAGCACAGCTGTCGGGGCTGTCGGGACCTTGCTGACGTCTCCTTGCTTCCGTAGGGGGCTGAGAACCACCGTCGTCATGGGAGCATGCGGGGTGCCATCATTACTTGTTTACCGGGGCGAGCCAGATGGGACGCCGGTCTTGTTCCCCGTAGCCTGAGCTAGCTAGGGGTAGGGTAATGATGTACCCCCTGCAACGTGGTCGGTCCGAGCCCAAGGTCGGGCGAGGCGGTGACTCCTCTGAGGTCGAGGCGGAGATCGAGCCCTGGGGTCGGGCGAGGCGGAGACCGTCTGCCGAGGTCGAGGCAGGGGCCGAGCCCTGGGGTCGGGCGAGTCAGAGACTGTCTTCCGAGGTCGAGGCGGGGGCCGAGCGAGGCGGAGACCGTCTGCCGAGGTCGAGGTTGAGGCCGAGCCCTGGGGTCGGGCGAGGCGGAGACCGTCTTCCGAGGTCGAGGCGGGGGCCGAGCCCTGGGGTCGGGCGAGGCAGAGACCGTCTTCCGAGGTCGAGGCGGGGGCCGAGCCCCGGGTCGGGCTAGGCGGAGCTTCCTATGGCGCCTGAGGCTGGACTCGGCTGCTGTCAGCCTCACCCTGGCAGGTGGCACAGCAGTCGGAGCAGGGCAGGCAGCGCTGTTTTCCTGTCAGGTCAGTCAGTGGAGGGGCGAAGTGACTGCGGTCACTTCGGCCCTACCGACTGAGGAACACATGTCAGGATAAGGTGTCAGGTGATCCTTGCATTGAATGCTCCTGTGATACGATCGGTTGGCGAGGCAATCTGGCCAAGGTTGCTTCACTGCGAAGCCTGCCCGAGCTGGGGCTTCGGGCGAGTCGAAGGTGCGCCCGTTGCTTGAGGAGGCCCTCGGGCGAGGCGTGAATCCGCCTGGGTCTACTATTCCTGTCCGAGGCTGGGCTCGGGCGAGGCGAGATCGTGTCCCTTGAGTGGACAGAGCCTTGACCTGAATTGCGCCCATCAGGCTTTTGCAGCTTGTGCTGATGGTGATTACCAGCCGAGTTTAGGAGTCTTGGGGGTACCCCTAATTATGGTCCCCGACAGTAGCCCCCGAGCCTCAAAGGGAGTGTTGGTACTCGCTTGGAGGTGTTGGGGGCCTTCGGCTTACGAAGGTCCTCAAAAACATAATTTGACAATGTTTCTGGAGTATAATACATGAGGAGGTACCTTCGGACACGAACCCTTCGGATAAGTCAAAATTGCTGGATGAAGAAACACAAAGAGAACGAAGGATGGAACAGAGCCGAAGCTGTGCGCAAGGAAGCTTCGGCATGATGGCAGAAAGGAGGAAACCGACTTAAAGAGGAAAAGACTATTTAGACCTCGATAGATTACTATAGAGTTATTATCAAAAACAAAGGGCCTAAATGTAATTTTACAAGGGCTGCGACCCGTGCCTATAAATAGGTGAACAGTACTCCTGTACTGTTCACGCCGACTTGGCATTTGCTCTTGCATCACGCTTGTACTTTTACCTTCTTTCAAGTCAAAGGTATATTTGTAACCCAACATCATTTCTATTCTTCTATAGCAATAAAATAAAAATGAGTTGATAATGATACATAACTATTCATGTTATCTATTATATTCCATGTAATTCCCTTTTCATTATGATATGTAATGTTTATGAAGGTATGTCCTTCATAACCTTCGTTCGAAGATCATTATATCTCAAGGGAAATAATGCTTCGAAGGACGAAGGACTTTAACGTTTAACGTTTTCTGTGTTGTCTTGTTCTTAATTCTTAGCATTTGAGAACAAGTCCCCAACATTGGCGCCCACCTCCGGTGAACTCACTTCCACTTTTTGAGTTTCGAACACCTTCGGCAAGCATCGACCTTCGTCATGCCGCCAAAGAAAGCTTCAGCGACAGGGACTGCAGCTCTGCAGCCGCTGGACCCGAACCAGAAGACCCTTTCTCTTCGAGAGGCCCGAAGCCAGAAGAGGAAGGCCACCAGTCCAAAGCCTCAGGAGGACGACTTGGACCAAGAGATCAGGAACATGGAGATGCTCCATCAGCAAGTACAAAGGAAGAAGGAAAAGATGGCTCGGCTAGGTGATCTGCAAAGGCAGATAGATGAAGCTTCTGAAGAAGTTCGTCATCTAGCTCAAGATGAGCAGAACCGAAGGCCTCAGCACAGAGAGCTTCATCAAGAGGGCTTCTTCAACGAGGATGACTGGTATGAGGATTTCCATCATGGAAATTTTGCTTTTGATGATGCTTCCCCTCTGTCAGCAGAACTGCAGCCTACACCTTGGCCCCCATCTTACAAGCCACCCCAGCTTCCCATGTACGACGGACACTCAGACCCAAAGCAGTTTTTGATGAGCTACGGAGCAACCATATCTTCGTATGGTGGCAATACTGCAGTCATGGCGAAGTCTTTCGTCATGGCTGTCAAGAATGTTGCACAAACCTGGCACTCTTCTCTTCGGCCAGGAACAATCACGTCATGGTAGAAGCTGAAGGACATGCTGATTACCAGTTTCCAAGGGTTTCAAACGAAGCCGGTCACCGCTCAAGCTTTATTCCAGTGCACCCAGGATCACGAAGAATACCTTCAGGCGTATGTCCGAAGGTTCTTGCGTCTGAGGGCACAGGCACCAACGGTGCCCAATGAAATTGTAATTGAGGCCATGATCAAGGGGCTTCGGCCAGGACCTACGGCCCAATACTTCGCCAGGAAACCCCCTCAGACCCTGGAAAAGCTGCTCCAAAAAATGGATGAATACATCCGCGCTGATAATGATTTTCGTCAAAGAAGAGAGGAAGCTTACAGGTTCTCCGAAATGACCAGAGGCTTCGGAGGGAGAATCCTCCCAAGACATGTAAGATCAATCCATTCCACTCAAAATGATGACAGAGGAAGTCAGCAACAGCGGCCACAATATTCCTCTCAGGCTTCGGGGCAACAACAGAGCTATCTTCGGCCGCCAACTCCAAGGGGTAGAGGCGCCAGGGGCTTCGGAGGAAGATTTGTGGACCAGCCCAGGAAAATTTATTGCTTATTTTGCGGTGAGGACAAGGGCCATACTACCAGGATGTGCCATGTCACCATCCAGAAACAGAAAGAGATAGCAGAAGTTGCAGCCCAACAAAGCCAGCCGAAGCAAGTTATGCATACTGCTTCATATCACTCACCGTACATTCCAGAATATGTGGGTAACCATCCTGCAACTTCTGTTGCTTCGGCAAGCCAACCTCAAGCGTCTTGGCAACAGCCCCCACCTCCACCACCAATGCAACGAGGCCAGCAGCCAGAAGGGAGTCAGCACTCTCATCAGCAACGAGACTTCAGAGAGGAGTCCGAAGCTCGCACAGTCAACAGTACTGTGCCAGAGTCGAAGCACATCTACTAGAGGATATCCTACCTCGGCAACAGTTTTTGCATTCGTTTTCATTTTTTCGTTTAAATAAGGAACAATCATTAAAGCTTAAGTTTTTCTTCTCGTTTTCAATTTCTTGTAATAGCTTTGTTTTTTACCATAATGAAAATATATCTTCTCTATAGATTTACAGTGTCAGAAAAATTGCCGAAGCACGAAAGCTCAGTCTTAAGAGCTCGTGATTACAGAAAAAGTCATTCTACGGAACGCAATGTAAGTTGCCAAAGTTACAAAAAGTCGTTCCTAAGGGAGCGCAGCGTAAGTTTTCTACTCAAAAGTCGTTCCAAAGGGAATGCATAGCTTACAGCGAAAAATAAACGCTGATTCCGTCGAAATAGAAGGCGAAGAAGCTCCTAAGGGAGGCTTACAGCGAAAAATAAACGTTGATTCCGCCGAAATAGAAGGCGAAGAAGCTCCTAAGGGAGGCTTACAGCGAAAAATAAACGCTGATTCCGCCGAAATAGAAGGCGAAGAAGCTCCTAAGGGAGGCTTGCAGCGAAAAGTCAGTACTGATCTTCGTCACAAATATCATTTTGCATAACATTACATCATCACATCATTTGCATAGCATAACATCATACATCATATTGCATCAATGACGCAAGAAGGGGGTTCAATGTTGAGCTTTGGGGATTGTTTCGAAGAAGCAGTGCCAAGGCACAAAATAATTATTGAAGAAGCATACCTTCGTCAAACTCTAAAATGAAAAGACCTATTGCTTACAAGGCACAATATTTTTTACGAGGATTGGATGTTTTTATAAAAAATGGATATTCTTCACGAAGCATGAAAAGAAGGGAAGGTGTTTTTTCGTCGAAGGCTCAAAAACGGTATGTACGTAAAGTTTCATGCATCGTAAAGAATTGAGTTACAAGCACCTTATATATTACATTCAAGGTTATAAAAATATTACACACTCTGTCCAGCAAACATTACATTCTCAATGTCTTTACAATAGCAGCTAATCTTCTCTTAAGACTACTTTCGCAGCTTCGTTTAGTAGTTGATCAACAACCTTATCCATAATAGCTTCAGCCATTTTTCTAATTTCGTCATCCCCCTTTGCGTTGGGGTCCGCCAATGGCTCGGCGGGGTCTGGGGGAGAAGATAGTGCGACCGTGTTACAAAGTGTAAATAAGTCTGAAATCATATAATTACAACATAAAGTCAAAACTTAGTAGTCAATACCTATTCGCCTCTCGAGATCTGCACTTTTCTCAGCGGCCTCTGCTATATTTCTAGCGTCGTGAATACCTTTTTCACTTCTCCTTATAATTTCTTGAGCCATCTCCCGGCCACCACTTTCCCAGATGTCGGTGAAAAATTTACCACCAACCAAGCTTGCTTCGGCCGAGGGGTCTTTTATATCTTCAGAGGAAAAGGCGGCCTCGGTTTCTGCCAAGGACTTCACATGATCGCAGCCTCTGCTCTTCAAAATAGTGGCAACCCCCCTAGCACCCGAAAAGGCGCATATGTCTCCGCGGCCATTCAAAACTTCCTCAAAAGCTTCGGCTTCGTGGCTGGTCCATTCAATTGGGCCCTCGGGGTCGCCCTTTACAAAATTTTCCTCGCTTGAATACGCGCCAACGTTGGCGAAGCTAGTTTTTATTTTCTTAACACACTCTATAGACTTTTCATAACACCTTTCCTTGGATGCACGAAGATCTTCAACGTTTTTCTCTAAATGATTTGCCCATTGTTCACTGATTTCTCGTTTAGCTTCTGCAACTGCGCATTTTTCTTTAGCTTCGGCTAGCTGTTTCCGAAGATCCTCAATTTCGCGCTTCTAGGCCTCAGCTTGAGCTTTGGAAGCAGCTTCGTCTTCTTTTATTTTATTTACCAATGAATGTAATATTTTATCTTTCTCAAGACCTTCGTTCCTTAGCTCAATTACTTCGGAACGAAGGTTGTTTAAAGCCATGGCGCACCCTTCATCTTCGGCACTTTTTTGCGCTCTGAGGGCATTGCTGAGAATGAGGCCCTGCAAAAGGAATGTGATATTAAAAAATAAACACACGAATTTTTAACCACACAAAAAGTGTATTTTCTCACCTTTAAGCTGTTATATGCTAAGCTATCGGCCAATTCATCTTTTGTCAAAACTGAAAGCCCATCTTCTAGAGTTGGGAATCCGAAGTTTCTTGCCATCTCCCGGCAGACAGAGATCTTCTTGCTGTCTGGGAGGCAGTACAAGAAGTCTTCTTCTCCGCTACCATTGAAAATCAACGCCCCTTTTGGATATTTCAATTTTTGCGCATAGAATGGAGCTTCTCGTTTTCTTTTTCAGTCAGATTTTTACCCGAAGCATGGCGTAAGACATAGTTGGGAGCTTCGGAAGATGCTTCGGGAATAGGGATGGCGATTTTCTCAGATAAAATTTCTTCTACAGATTCTTTTTCTATTTCTTTTCCAGTTTCCAAGAATTCCCTCTTGGCAGGCTCTGAAAGCCCAGTCTCGGTTTCCACTTGGCTTTTGGCAACTTCGGCCTCAATTTCTGTCTTTGGAGCTTCGACAGCTATCTTCGAAGTAGAGCTTGAAGATTTTATTGTTTCTAGCACATCTAGCACGTTAACCATTCTCTTTCTCTTGGGAGTTGTTGTAAGGTCCTTTTGTGCCTTCGGCGTTGGCATTGGCACCTCAACTCTTGCTGAAGGACTTAAAACTTCCGATGACTTTGTCTCTTCAGCCCTTGGTTCTTCCATTTTTTCTGTCTCCGGCATTGCAACCGGCTCTTCAATATTCTGTAGATGAGTAGGCTTTTTGGCTTCGGTGGCCGAAGAGGTTTCACCGACAAACTCAGGCACTATGGCCGGCTCAATATAGCGTGGCCGGTGCGTAAGAACTTTTATCTTTTTTCTCTTCGGCGCTGGTTCACTAGGAGCGGCCGAAGCAACTTTCTTCATAGAAGCCGTACCTTTTCTTTTCTGACCCCGTATTGGGTAACGGTAGTCAGGATAGACGAACCCAATAGCATCAAAAACTCGGTTGAGTCTTTTCTTCTTCCGGCCTCTGAAGGCCGCAGATAGTGCAGTATCTTCTGCCTTCGAGTATGGCCCAAGCAGTTCATCGCTTGTAGCTTCAACGCATTTCAACCAATTGTCGTCTGGCTCGATAAATTGGTCTACGAACCTAAAGGTATATTTTAGTCGAACCAGACCACCTTCGTGTGGGTTGCTGATGGTTTCCTTCGGCATTTCCTAGTTAGCTACCAATGACCATATCCTGTAGGCCATGTGCTCTTGAACTAAGTCCCTCGTCCCAATGAAAGAGCAGACTATGCCGAAGGCCCTCTGGCACTCTTCGGCTGCTTCATCCATTTCCACCTTCGGTTTCCGGAGTTCGAAACGTTGCTAGATAGGGTGCATGATGATATCTTTAATATCTGCTCGTGTCTTCAAATCGTTTTTCACATAGAACCATTCTTTCATCCAGTCTCTGGGCCATCTCTTTCGAAAGGTTGGCACGGGACAGCTTGACCCAGATCGAGCACCGAAGCTATAGCAGCCAAAATTGTTATGATATTGTTCTTTACCCTAGGGTTTCGTCTCATATAATAGCTCATGCATATTGCAGAAACTTTTTGCATTTGGCTCCAAACCTTGACTCTTCATGGCCCATACAAAGATTCCCATCCTTATGATTGCTTCGGGAGTAATTTGATGAGGACAGATTTCAAATATCTTCAAGACTTCAACCACGAAACTACTTAGAGGAAACAGAAGCCCAACCTTGAAGAAGCTTCGGAAGATCACGACTTCATTTTCCTCGGGAGTAGGACAAGTTTTCTCTCCTTCGTCAGCCCTCACAATAGACAAATCCCAAAAATATCTACCTCTCATATTGGCAAGATGGCTTTGTTTAATGGTAGATTTTCTAAAAACTGCATGGCTTGGCCGCCAGGGTCGATCTTCCGAGTCTTCCCCTCCACTTTCGGCATCATAACTGTCACTATCACCAGTATCTTCAGATAAACCTTCCAAAATTTCCCTTGTAATCTTTTCTGTATTCGTCTTTGATATTGATTCAAGAAAGCCAAGATTCTTCTCCTCAAGAAGGCTCAGCTTTGTTTCAGCAACAACTTTCTTATCTTCAGACATCTTCGAAATCGCTAAAAACCGCTCTTAAAGCCGAAGCTTAAAAAACTTACAAGTTAAGCAAGTCTTGTTGTGCAGGAGCTAAAAACTGAGTAAGGAAGAGCAGATGGCAAAGAAAGCATACCAAATTACATTGCGGTGTGCTTTTATTTATACATCTGGCGCATTGAGAACAGGAGGGCCCCGCTTGACATTGACTGTTGCTATTCTAGCAAGAGGAAGGTGTTTTTTCGGATCTTCGGCTTAGAGCCTTTGTCCATATCGCAATCTGAATTTATTATCCTAACAAATTAATATCGCGAGGGGCTACTGTTGGGGGCCTTCGGCTTCCGAAGGTCCTCAAAAACATAATTTGACAATGTTTCTGGAGTATAATACATGAGCAAGTACCTTCGGACACGAACCCTTCAGATAAGTCAAAATTGCTGGATGAAGAAACACAAAGAGAACGAAGGATGGAACAGAGCCGATGCTGTGCGCAAGGAAGCTTCGGCATGATGGCAGAAAGGAGGAAACCGACTTAAAGAGGAAAAGACTATTTAGACCCCGATAGATTACTATAGAGTTATTATCAAAAACAAAGGGCCTGAATGTAATTTTACAAGGGCTGCGACCCGTGCCTATAAATAGATGAACAGTACTCCTGTACTGTTCACGCTGACTTGGCATTTGCTCTTGCATCACGCTTGTACTTTTACCTTCTTTTAAGTCAAAGGTATATTTGTAACCCAACATCATTTCTATTCTTCTATAGCAATAAAATAAAAATGAGTTGATAATGATACATAACTATTCATGTTATCTATTATATTCCATGTAATTCCCTTTTCATTATGATATGTAATGTTTATGAAGGTATGTCCTTCATAACCTTCGTTCGAAGATCATTATATCTCAAGGGAAATAATGCTTCGAAGGACGAAGGACTTTAACGTTTAACGTTGTCGGGGACCATAATTAGGGGTACCCTCAAGGCTCCTAATTCTCAGCTGGTAACCCCCATCAGCACAAAGCTGCAAAGGCCTGATGGGTGCGACTAAGTCAGGGATCGGTCTATTCGAGGGACTCGATCACGCCTCGCCCGAGCCCAGCCTCGGGCAAGGGCAGCTGACCCCGGAGGATCTCCGTCTCGCCCGAGGCCCCCCTCCAGCGACGAACAAACTTCCGGCTCGCCCGAGGCCCAGTCTTCACCAAGAAGCAACCCTGGCCAAATCACCACGCCAACCGACCAAATCGCAGGGGCATTTAATGCAAAGGCGGCCTGACACCTTTATCCTGACGCACGTCCTCCAGTCGACAGAGCCGAAGTGACCGCAGTCACTTCGCCGCTCCATTGACCGGCCTGATAGAAGGACAGCGCCGCCTGCGCCGCTCCGACTGCTGTGCCACTCGACAGAGTGAGGCTGACAGGCAGTCAGGCCCGGCCTCAGGCACCATAGGAAACTCCACTCCGCCCGACCCAGGGCTCGGACTCGGGCTCAGCCCCGGAAGACGGCGAACTCCGCTCCGCCCGACCCAGGGCTCGGACTTGGGCTCAGCCCCGGAAGACGGCAAACTCCGCTCCGCCCGACCCAGGGCTCGGACTTGGGCTCAGTCCCGAAAGACGGCGAACTCCGCTCCGCCCGACCCAGGGCTCGGACTTGGGCTCAGCCCCGAAAGACGGCGAACTTCGCTCCGCCCGACCCAGGGCTCGGACTTGGGCTTAGCCCCAGAAGACGACGAACTCCGCTTCGCCGACCCCAGGGCTCGGACTTGGGCTCAGCCCCAGAAGACGACGAACTCCGCTTCGCCCGACCCTAGGGCTCGGACTTAGCCCTGGCCTCAGCCGACGGTCTCCGCCTCGCCCGACCCAGGGGCTCGGACTCGACCTCGGCCACGGAAGACAGACTCGACCTCAACCTCGGAGGAGCCTCCACATCGCCCAACCTAGGGCGCGGACCGACCACGTCAGCAGGAGGCGCCATCATTACCCTACCTCAAGCTGACTCAGGCTATGGGGAACAAGACCGACGTCCCGTCTGGCTCGCTCCGCCAGACAAGTAATGATGGCACCCCGCACGCTCTCGGACGATGGTGGCTCTCAGTCCCCTTACGGAAGCAAGAGGACGTCAGCAAGGACTCAACATCCCCGACAGCTGTCCTTCCGCCAGGCTCCAGCGCTCCTCCGACGGCCACGACACCACACGAACTGGGTGCCAAAACCTCTCCGGCTGCCACGATGGCATGTACTTAGGGCGCTAGCTCTCCTCCGCTAGACACGTTAGCACTTTGCTACACCCCCATTGTACACCTGGATCCTCTCCTTGCGCCTATAAAAGGAAGGACCAGGGCCCTCTTATAGAGGGTTGGCCGCGCGGGGAAGAGGACGGGATGGGCGCTCGCGTGAGGCCGCTCGCTCCCCCTCCCGCGTGGACGCTTGTAACCCCCTACTGCAAGCGCACCCGACCCGGGCGCGGGACAAACACGAAGGCCGCGGGATTTCCACCTCTCTCTCTCTCTCGCTCCGGCCGCCTGTTCTTCCCCCCTTCGCGCTCTGTCTCGCGCCGACCCATCTGGGCTGGGGCACGCGGCGACATTTCACTCGTCGGCCCAGGGACCCCCCGGTCTCGAAACGTCGACAGTTGGCGCGCCAGGTAGGGGCCTGCTGCGTGTTGACGAACAGCTTCCCGTCAAGCTCCAGATGGGCAGTCTCCAGCAACCTTTCTAGCCCGGGACGGTGCTCCATTTCGGGAGTCTTGAGTTCATGTCCCTCAACGGCAGCTACAACATGATGCTCCTTCCCCCTGAAAGGGAATTAGGCTTACACCTAGTTCCTAAATAATTTTGGTGGTTGAATTGCCCAACACAAATCTTTGGACTAACTAGTTTGCCCAAGTGTATAGATTATACAGGTGTAAAAGGTTCACACTCAGCCAATAAAAAGACCAAGTTTTGGATTCAATAAAGGAGCAAAGGGGCAACCGAGGGCACCCCTGGTCTGGCGCACCGGACTGTCCGGTGTGCCACCGGACAGTGAACAGTACCTGTCCGGTGCACCAGGGGACTCAGACTCAAACTCTTCACTCTCGGGATTTCTCGGAAGCTGGCGCGCTATAATTCACCGGACTGTCCGGTGTGCACCGGACATGTCCGGTGCTCCAAGGAAGCGCGGTCTCCAGAACTCGCCAGCCTCGGGTTCGCGCGGCAGCCGCTCCGCTAAAATTCACCGGACTGTCCGGTGTGCACCGGACTGTCCGGTGTGCCAGCGGAGCAACGGCTCCCTGCGGCGCCAACGGCTCCCTGCGGAACATTTAATGCGCGCACAGCGCGCGCAGAAGTCAGAATCGCCCATACCGGTGCACCGGACATCAAACAGTACATGTCCGGTGTGCACCGGACACCCAGGGAGGCCCACAAGTCAGAAGCTCCAACGGTCAGAATCCAACGGCAGTGATGACGTAGCAGGGGCACCGGACTGTCCGGTGTGCACCGGACTGTCCGGTGCGCCATCGAGCAGACGCCTCCAGCCAACGGTCAAGTTTGGTGGTTGGGGCTATAAATACCCCAACCACCCCACCATTCATGGCATCCAAGTTTTCCACTTCTCAACTACTACAAGAGCTCTAGCATTCAATTCTAGACACACTAAAGAGATCAAATCCTCTCCAATTCCGCACAAAGCCCTAGTGACTAGTGAGAGTGATTTGCCGTGTTCATTTGAGCTCTTGCGCTTGGATTGCTTCTTTTCTTTCTCACTTGTTCTTGAGATCACAACTCCATTGTAATCAAGGCAAGAGGCACCAATTGTGTGGTGGCCCTTGCGGGGAAGTTTTGTTCCCGGCTTTGATTAGAGAAGAAAAGCTCACTCGGTCCGAGGGACCGTTTGAGAGAGGGAAGGGTTGAAAGAGACCCGGCCTTTGTGGCCTCCTCAACGGGGAGTAGGTTTGCAAGAACCGAACCTCGGTAAAACAAATCTCCGTGTCTCACTTGCTTATTCGCTTGGGATTTGTTTTGCGCCCTCTCTCTCGGACTCGTTTATATTTCTAACGCTAACCCGGCTTGTAGTTGTTTTTATATTTGTAAATTTCAGTTTCGCCCTATTCACCCCCCCTCTAGGCGACTATCAATTGGTATCAGAGCCCGGTGCTTCATTAGAGCCTAACCGCTCGAAGTGATGTCGGGAGATCACGCCAAGAAGGAGATGGAGACCGGCGAAAAGCCCACTACAAGCCACGGGAGCACTTCATCGGAAGAGTCCCGCACCAAAAGGAGAGAGAAGAAGAAGAGCTCCTCCAACAAAGGGAAGGAGAAGAAATCTTCTTCTCACCACAAAGAGAAGAAGGAAAAATCTTCTTCCCACAAGCCGCATCGGAAAGGCGACAAGCACAAGAGGATGAGGAAGGTCGTCTACTACGAGACCGACACCTCATCAACATCGACCTCCGACTCCGATGCGCCCTCCGTCACTTCTAAGCGCCAAGAGCGCAAGAAGTATAGTAAGATCCCCCTACGCTACCCTCGCATTTCCAAACATACACCTTTACTTTCCGTCCCACTAGGCAAACCACCAACTTTTGATGGTGAAGATTACGCTAGGTGGAGCGATTTAATGCGATTTCATCTAATCTCGCTCCACAAAAGCATATGGGATGTTGTTGAGTTTGGTGCGCAGGTACCATCCGTAGGGGATGAGAACTATGATGAGGATGAGGTAGCCCAAATCGAGCACTTCAACTCACAAGCCACAACAATTCTCCTCGCCTCACTAAGTAAAGAAGAATATAACAAAGTACAAGGGTTGAAGAACGCCAAGGAGGTTTGGGATGTACTCAAAACCGCGCACGAGGGAGATGAGCTCACCAAGATCACCAAGCGGGAAACAATCGAGGGAGAGCTCGGTCGGTTCCGGCTTCACAAAGGGGAGGAGCCACAACACATGTACAACCGGCTCAAGACTTTGGTAAACCAAGTGCGCAACCTCGGGAGCAAGAAGTGGGACGACCACGAAGTGGTAAATGTTATTTTAAGATCTCTCATTTTTCTAAATCCCACTCAAGTTCAATTGATTCGTGGTAATCCTAGATACACTAAAATGACCCCCGAGGAAGTTATCGGGCATTTTGTAAGTTTTGAGTGCATGATAGAAGGCTCGAGGAAAATCAACGAGCTTGGCGACACATCCGAAGCTCAACCCGTTGCATTCAAGGCGACGGAAGAAAAGAAGGAGGAGTCTACACCAAGTCGACAACCAATAGACGCCTCCAAGCTTGACAATGAGGAGATGGCGCTCGTCATCAAGAGCTTTCGCCAAATCCTCAAACAAAGGAGGGGGAAAGACTACAAGTCCCGCTCCAAGAAGGTTTGCTACAAATGTGGTAAGCCCGGTCATTTTATTGCTAAATGTCCTATGTCTAGTGACAGTGACCGAGGCGACGACAAGAAGGGGAGAAGAAAGGAGAAGAAGAGGTACTACAAGAAGAAGGGCGGCGATGCCCATGTTTGTCGGGAGTGGGACTCCGACGAAAGCTCTAGCGACTCCTCCGACGACGAGGACGCCGCCAACATCGCCGTCACCAAGGGACTCCTCTTCCCCAACGTCGGCCACAAGTGCCTCATGGCAAAGGACGGCAAAAAGAAGGTTAAAACTAACTCCTCCACTAAATATGAGTCTTCTAGTGATGATAATGCTAGTGATGAGGAAGATAATTTGCGTTCCCTTTTTGCCAACCTTAACATAGCTCAAAAGGAAAAATTGAATGAATTGGTTAGTGCTATTCATGAAAAAGATGACCTTTTGGACTCCCAAGAGGATTGTCTAATTAAAGAAAACAAAAAACATGTTAAGGTTAAAAAGGCTTATGCTCTTGAAATTGAGAAATGTGAAAAATTATCTAGTGAGCTAAGCACTTGTCGTGAGATGATTGACAATCTTAGAAATGAAAATGCTATTTTAAATGCTAAGGTTGATTTACATGTTTGCAATGTTTCAACTTCAAATCCTAGAGATGATAATGTTGATTTACTTGCTAGGATTGATGAGTTGAATGCTTCTCTAGCTAGCCTTAAAATTGAAAATGAGAAATTACTTGTTAAGGCTAAAGATCTTGATGTTTGCAATGCTACTATTTCCGACCTTAGAACTAAAAATGACATATTACAAACTAAGGTTGTAGAATTAAAATCTTGCAAACCATCTACATCTATTGTTGAGCATGTATCCATTTGTACTAGATGTAGAAATGTTGATATTGATGCTATTCATGATCATATGATCTTAATTAAGCAACAAAATGATCATATAGCTAAACTTGATGCTAAAATTGTCGAGCACAACTTAGAAAATGAGAAATTTAAATTTGCTCGTAGCATGCTTTATAATGGGAGACGCCCTGGCATTAAGGATGGCATTGGCTTCCAAAGGGGAGACAATGTCAAACTTAATGCCCCTCCTAAAAATTTGTCTAACTTTGTTAAGGGCAAGGCTCCCATGCCTCAGGATAACGAGGGTTACATTTTGTACCCTGCCGGTTATCCCGAGAGCAAAATTAGGAGAATTCATTCTAGGAAGTCTCACTCTGGCCCTAATCATGCTTTTATGTATAAGGGTGAGACATCTAGCTCTAGGCAACCAACCCGTGCCAAGTTGCCTAGAAAGAAAACTTCTAATGCATCAAATGATCATGCCATTTCATTTAAAACTTTTGATGCTTCTTATGTGCTTACTAACAAATCCGGCAAGGTAGTTGCCAAGTTTGTTGGGGGCAAACACAAGGGTTCCAAGACTTGTGTTTGGGTACCCAAAGTTCTTGTATCTAATGCCAAAGGACCCAAAACCGTTTGGGTACCTAAAGTCAAGAACTAAAATTGTTTTGTAGGTTTATGCATCCGGAGGCTCAAGCTGGATACTCGACAGCGGGTGCACAAACCACATGACCGGGGAGAAAAGGATGTTCTCCTCTTATGAGAAAAACAAAGATCCCCAACGAGCTATCACATTCGGGGATGGAAATCAAGGTTTGGTCAAAGGATTGGGTAAAATTGCTATATCTCCTGACCATTCTATTTCCAATGTTTTTCTTGTTGATTCTTTAGATTACAACTTGCTTTCTGTTTCACAATTATGTCAAATGGGCTACAACTGTCTCTTTACTGATGTAGGTGTCACTGTCTTTAGAAGAAGTGATGATTCAATAGCATTTAAGGGTGTGTTAGAGGGTCAGCTATACCTAGTAGATTTTGATAGAGCTGAGCTCGACACATGCTTAATTGCTAAGACTAACATGGGTTGGCTCTGGCACCGCCGACTAGCCCATGTTGGGATGAAGAATCTTCATAAGCTTCTAAAGGGAGAGCACATTTTAGGATTAACAAATGTTCATTTTGAGAAAGACAGGATTTGTAGCGCATGCCAGGCGGGGAAGCAAGTTGGAGTCCATCATCCACACAAGAACATCATGACGACCGACAGGCCGCTTGAGCTACTCCACATGGATCTATTCGGCCCGATTGCTTACATAAGCATCGGCGAGAGTAAGTATTGTCTTGTAATAGTGGATGATTATTCTCGCTTCACTTGGGTATTCTTTTTACAGGAAAAATCTCAAACCCAAGAGACCTTAAAGGGATTCTTGAGACGGGCTCAAAATGAGTTCGCCTTAAGGATCAAGAAAATAAGAAGCGACAACGGGACGGAGTTCAAGAACTCTCAAATTGAAGGCTTCCTTGAGGAGGAGGGCATCAAGCATGAGTTCTCTTCTCCCTACACACCTCAACAAAATGGTGTAGTGGAGAGGAAGAATCGAACTCTTTTGGACATGGCAAGAACCATGCTTGATGAGTACAAGACACCGGACCGGTTTTGGGCCGAAGCGGTCAACACCGCCTGCTACGCCATCAACCGGTTATATCTTCACCGAATCCTCAAGAAGACATCATATGAACTCCTAACCGGTAAAAAGCCCAACATTTCATACTTTAGAGTTTTTGGTAGCAAATGCTTTATTCTTGTTAAAAGAGGTAGAAAATCTAAATTTGCTCCTAAAACTGCAGAAGGCTTTTTACTTGGTTATGACTCAAACACAAGGGCATATAGGGTCTTTAACAAGTCCACTGGACTAGTTGAAGTCTCATGTGACGTTGTGTTTGATGAAACTAACGGCTCTCAAGTAGAGCAAGTTGATCTTGATGAGATAGGTGAAGAACAGGCTCCATGCATCGCGCTAAGGAACATGTCCATCGGGGATGTGTGTCCTAAGGAATCCGAAGAGCCTCCAAATGCACAAGATCAACCATCATCCTCCGTGCAAGCATCTCCACCAACTCAAAATGAGGATGAGGCTCAAGATGATGAAGAGCAAAATCAAGAAGATGAGCCACCTCAAGATGATAGCAATGATCAAGGGGGAGATGCAAATGATCAAGAAAAGGAGGATGAGGAAGAACCAAGACCGCCTCACCCAAGAGTCCACCAAGCAATCCAACGAGATCACCCCGTCGACACCATCCTCGGCGACATCCATAAGGGGGTAACCACTCGATCTCGCGTTGCACATTTTTGTGAACATTACTCTTTTGTTTCCTCTATTGAGCCACACAGGATAGAGGAAGCACTTCAAGATTCGGATTAGGTGGTGGCAATGCAAGAGGAGCTCAACAATTTCACAAGAAACGAGGTATGGCATTTAGTTCCACGTCCTAACCAAAATGTTGTAGGAACCAAATGGGTCTTCCGCAACAAGCAAGATGAGCATGGTGTGGTGACAAGGAACAAAGCTCGACTCGTGGCCAAAGGGTATTCACAAGTCGAAGGTTTGGATTTCGGTGAAACCTATGCACCCGTAGCTAGGCTTGAGTCAATTCGCATACTATTGGCCTATGCTACTTACCATGGCTTTAAGCTTTATCAAATGGACGTGAAGAGTGCCTTCCTCAATGGACCAATCAAGGAAGAGGTCTATGTTGAGCAACCTCCCGGCTTTGAAGACAGTGAGTATCCTAACCATGTTTATAGGCTCTCTAAGGCGCTTTATGGGCTCAAGCAAGCCCCAAGAGCATGGTATGAATGCCTTAGAGATTTCCTTATTATTAATGGCTTCAAAGTTGGCAAGGCCGATCCTACACTCTTTACTAAAACTCTTGAAAATGACTTGTTTGTATGCCAAATTTATGTTGATGATATTATATTTGGGTCTACTAACGAGTCTACATGTGAAGAGTTTAGTAGGATCATGACACAGAAATTCGAGATGTCGATGATGGGGGAGTTGAAGTATTTTCTAGGATTCCAAGTCAAGCAACTCCAAGAGGGCACCTTCATTAGCCAAACGAAGTACACTCAAGACATTCTAACCAAGTTTGGGATGAAGGATGCCAAACCCATCAAGACACCCATGGGAACTAATGGGCATCTCGACCTCGACACGGGAGGTAAGTCCGTGGATCAAAAGGTATACCGGTCGATGATTGGTTCATTGCTTTATTTATGTGCATCTCGACCGGACATTATGCTTTCCGTTTGCATGTGTGCAAGATTCCAATCCGACCCTAAGGAATCACACCTTACGGCCGTAAAACGAATCTTGAGATATTTGGCTTATACACCTAAGTTTGGGCTTTGGTACCCTCGGGGATCCACATTTGATTTACTTGGTTATTCGGATGCCGATTGGGCGGGGTGTAAAATCAATAGGAAGAGCACATCGGGGACTTGCCAATTCTTGGGAAGATCCTTGGTGTCTTGGGCTTCAAAGAAGCAAAATTCGGTCGCTCTTTCAACCGCCGAAGCCGAGTACATTGCCGCAGGTCATTGTTGCGCGCAATTGCTTTGGATGAGGCAAACCCTGCGGGACTACGGTTACAAATTAACCAAAGTCCCTTTGCTATGTGATAATGAGAGTGCAATCAAAATGGCCGACAATCCCGTCGAGCATAGCCGCACTAAGCACATAGCCATTCGGTATCATTTTCTTAGGGATCACCAACAAAAGGGGGATATCGAGATTTCTTACATTAATACTAAAGATCAATTAGCCGATATCTTTACCAAGCCACTTGATGAACAATCTTTTACCAGACTTAGGCATGAGCTCAATATTCTTGATTCTAGAAATTTCTTTTGCTAAGCTTGCACACATAGCTCGTTTGAATACCTTTGATCATATCTCTTTTATATGCTATGACTAATGTGTTTTCAAGTCTATTTCAAACCAAGTCATAGGTATATTGAAAGGGAATTGGAGTCTTCGGCGAAGACAAAGGCTTCCACTCCGTAACTCATGCTTCGCCATCACTCCGAGCAACTCTCTTCTTTGGGGGAGAAATGAGCATCAAGGAAAAGGACTTCATCCTTGGGGGAGAGGGTAAGAGCTCAAAAGCTAAAGGACCGGATTTCGTCTTTGGTATAATCTTAACTCATTTACTTATGACCAAAGGGGAAGAAATTACTTCGAGGGCTCTAATGATTCCGTTTTTGGCGATTCATGCCAAAAAGGGGGAGAAATGAGCCCAAAGCAAAAGGACCGCACCACCACCACCAAATTCAAAAACTTAGTGCTTTCCAAAAGTATTTATCATTTGGTATCCTATTGTGTTCAAAAGGGGGAGAAAGTAGTATTTCAAAAATGGTATATCAAAACCCTCTTGAACACTAAGAGGTGGATCTCTTTTAGGGGGAGTTTTGTTAAGTCAAAAGAAAAGCATTTGAAACAGGGGAAGACAATTTCAAATCTTGAAAATGCTTTGCAAACTCTCATTCATTTACCTTTGACAATTTGCAAAAGATCTTTGAAATGGATTTACAAAAAGAATTTGCAAAAACAAAACATGTGGTGCAAACGTGGTCCAAAATACTAAATAAAGAAAGAAACATTCCTTGCATATCTTGTAAGTAGTTATAATTCCAAGCAACCTTTACACTTACATTATGCAAACTAGTTCAATTATGCACTTCTCTATTTGCTTTGGTTTGTGTTGGCATCAATCACCAAAAAGGGGGAGATTGAAAGGGAATTAGGCTTACACCTAGTTCCTAAATAATTTTGGTGGTTGAATTGCCCAACACAAATCTTTGGACTAACTAGTTTGCCCAAGTGTATAGATTATACAGGTGTAAAAGGTTCACACTCAGCCAATAAAAAGACCAAGTTTTGGATTCAATAAAGGAGCAAAGGGGCAACCGAGGGCACCCCTGGTCTGGCGCACCGGACTGTCCGGTGTGCCACCGGACAGTGAACAGTACCTGTCCGGTGCACCAGGGGACTCAGACTCAAACTCTTCACTCTCGGGATTTCTCGGAAGCTGGCGCGCTATAATTCACCGGACTGTCCGGTGTGCACCGGACATGTCCGGTGCTCCAAGGAAGCGCGGTCTCCAGAACTCGCCAGCCTCGGGTTCGCGCGGCAGCCGCTCCGCTAAAATTCACCGGACTGTCCGGTGTGCACCGGACTGTCCGGTGTGCCAGCGGAGCAACGGCTCCCTGCGGCGCCAACGGCTCCCTGCGGAACATTTAATGCGCGCACAGCGCGCGCAGAAGTCAGAATCGCCCATACCGGTGCACCGGACATCAAACAGTACATGTCCGGTGTGCACCGGACACCCAGGGAGGCCCACAAGTCAGAAGCTCCAACGGTCAGAATCCAACGGCAGTGATGACGTAGCAGGGGCACCGGACTGTCCGGTGTGCACCGGACTGTCCGGTGCGCCATCGAGCAGACGCCTCCAGCCAACGGTCAAGTTTGGTGGTTGGGGCTATAAATACCCCAACCACCCCACCATTCATGGCATCCAAGTTTTCCACTTCTCAACTACTACAAGAGCTCTAGCATTCAATTCTAGACACACTAAAGAGATCAAATCCTCTCCAATTCCGCACAAAGCCCTAGTGACTAGTGAGAGTGATTTGCCGTGTTCATTTGAGCTCTTGCGCTTGGATTGCTTCTTTTCTTTCTCACTTGTTCTTGAGATCACAACTCCATTGTAATCAAGGCAAGAGGCACCAATTGTGTGGTGGCCCTTGCGGGGAAGTTTTGTTCCCGGCTTTGATTAGAGAAGAAAAGCTCACTCGGTCCGAGGGACCGTTTGAGAGAGGGAAGGGTTGAAAGAGACCCGGCCTTTGTGGCCTCCTCAACGGGGAGTAGGTTTGCAAGAACCGAACCTCGGTAAAACAAATCTCCGTGTCTCACTTGCTTATTCGCTTGGGATTTGTTTTGCGCCCTCTCTCTCGGACTCGTTTATATTTCTAACGCTAACCCGGCTTGTAGTTGTTTTTATATTTGTAAATTTCAGTTTCGCCCTATTCACCCCCCTCTAGGCGACTATCACCCCCGCCGTGCGACAGCGACAATGGCGGCCGACAACCCGCCCGCCGGCGGCAGAATCGACGATGTCTTCCCCGCGTGGCGGAAGAACAACATTCGAGCTCACCCCGCCCTCTCCCCCGCCGACGGAGGAGGAGGCGGGGCAACCAAGGCCAAGCAGGAGGCGACACCTCGTCGGCTGTCGAGCGAGTCGACGGCGCCGGTGCCCCAACGGGGGGCGCGTCGAGCATTGACCTCGCGTTTGAGACGAAGACGAGCGCCGTCTCCCCGCAACACGCCAATTCCAAGCAAACAGACGATGCCAGCACGCTCGCGAAAGGCTTGCTGGGCGTCACCCTCGTACCTGTGACGACGGTGCAGTCAGTCCCTGACGTGACTTCGTCACCGCCCGTCGACCAAGAGGTACCCACCGGTTCCCATCTCACGTCTCTTGGATTCAGCCTCGACCCGTCAAGCGGCTTCGCTTTGGCGGGCGCTCTCGTAGAGGCGAGTCCAAACCCTCTGGGGTATCGTATGCGGTCACCCTAGGACCGGCTGACGGACGTCTCGACCTACGGGCCCTCGGGGTCCGAGGAAGATGATGAGCCCGACTTCTGTTGGGACTTCTCCGGACTTGGTAACCCCAGTGCCGTGCGGGACTTCATGACCGCATGCGACTACTGCCTTTCCGACTATTCCGACGGTAGCCGCAGCCTCGGCGACGAGGACTGCGGCCCAAGTCGCGAATGTTTCCACGTCGATCTAGGGGGTCCCTCCGAAGGCAACCATCTCGGTATGCCGGAGAACGGTGATCTCCCTAGGCCTGTGCCTCACGTTGACATCCTACGGGAGCTAGCTGTGGTCCCCGTTCTGGAGGGGGGTCATGACCCACAGCTCGAGCAAATCCGCGGGGTGCCGGCCAGGCTCGACGAGGGAGCAGGAGCACTTGAGCCGATCCGCCGGGACGTCGAGCAGGAATGGGCGGGCCAACCTCCGGCCGGAGAAATGCGTCATCTACCCCAGGGTGTCACACCTAGTTTTGGAAGGTAAACCGAATGCGAACCATGTACGTGCCAGGATTAGAACTCACGTACACAGCGATTACATAAATGAACATCATCGCACAGTGCTCGAATAGTAACATAAAAGAGTATTAACTTATTACATCACATGGTCAGAGACATCCACATAGTCATCAACTTAACTGATAAATCAAAGTGCTAAGCGAAACGCAGTAAAGATAAGGCCTTCACAGGCAGCTGACTGGGGGTTGCCGCCAACCCACACCTAAAACTCGTCGTAGTCTTGGAACTCCTGGAAGTCTCCTTCCACGACTTCGTCTTCTCCTGAGCAGTGGTTGCAATGTGGACAACCTGGTGTTTTGTGGTAAAGCAAGGATGAGTACACATCAACGTACTCAACAAATGCCCCGTTTGGCTGAAGTGGATTAGCTTTATGTGGGGTTAGGCTCAAGCAGTTGCTTTTAGTTGGTCAAGTATTTATTGTTAGTAGAAGCCACATTTTATCATCAAGCCCAAGTTATAATCCCAAAAAGTACCTCCTCAGAGAGGAAATACTAGAATGCATAATTAAAGTCATCATCATTAACCATCATCATTAAAGTCATCATCTGAGGTGTATCCGGAGTATCTCTAATCAAAGAGGATCCCAAGGCTGCTCTTAACTGTGAGCACGGCTGATATATCAGTTTCACTACCCTCTGCAGAGGTCGCACACTTTACCCATGAGCCGTGATTCTCGTTCTGCCCGGGGAGAGCTAATCCCCATTGGTCACTTCCTAGGTGGTCCGGCAGGGTATCACTACGTAGCTTTTACAAAGATTCCCTAGAGGTCATAGCCGCCCGTTAGGTTTCTCCAGTTTGATAAACACAGTACCCTCCCCACAGGAGAGTGGCTAACAAAAGCAAAACGAAAGAACCTCGACACTCAGCCTCGGCAGAGCAAGCACTGTGCCTGGACCCCATTGACGGCACGACGGCGAAGCAACTACACCTCTAGTTCCTCTAATTAATTAGCTAAGGGCATCCCATTTCACCCTCATGGTTGCACTGTTATCCCGGGTGGTCTCTCAACGAACAGGTCCTTACGGAGAGGTACTCGGGAAACGACCCGAGTCCCCTAAAATGCCACAAGTATATCACCATCGTATCCAAAATAAAAGCATCGTATCATCAAGTAATTCTCATCATGTTCGTTGATTAGAGTAAAGCGCTAGCATGCAGTTAACCATAGTAACCCAAAAGGTAAATCAAGGACAAGATAGATAGAAAGCTAGTAAATTCTTAGGTTGTTCATAGTATGCGAGACAGTGTATTATAAAATAAATGGGACATAATGGGACTGAGGACACTTGCCTTCACCAAGCTACTGCTGCTCAGGGTCTTCTCCTGCAATTCCCTCAGACTCCACGAACGGCCTGATATCTACGCGAGTGCAAACACACATCCAACATTCTTGAAATGGTAGAAAACAGTACACCATACAACAATATAGATCAAATGAATATGCACGCGACATAGAATTCGCATCTACGACTACGCGAGAATGGAACCGAGACGACTGATGCTACGGTCGAGGGATATCACGTGTATACTAAGCGAATATGAATTATAATATTTAATTTGGCTTAATCATATTGACAGACATTAACCGTATGCTAAGTAAAATCGCTACTTAGTCCCGATTTACTTTGCTACTCGAGTAACTGTTGTTTTAAATATCTATTTAATTAGCGCGAGCTATTCTAGGTGAGGCGAATTATTAACGTGCGTAGAACGCACGACGACACGTGCGAACAGCACGCGCAACGCGCGCGAACAGCACACGATGATTTATTGCGCGACGCGCGGGCGATGGCGAATGACACGAACGCACATGGGGTTAGACGAGAGGTAGATGGGGGGGGGTAGACGAAGTCCCGTCGACGCACTGCGCGCAAACAAACTTGAGCGCGCGCACTAGTTGCGCGACGCACGACACATCGAATAGTTAACAATCCGCGACTAAATAATGACGTGACGAACGGACAACTTATATTACGCTTAAACGCGAAAACTATATTTTTCTAAGTTCAACTTAGTTGACATAAATTACTTGTGTGGAATATTTTAGATAAAATGAATTATCAATTAATCGATGATTAATACGAGAACTAATTGACTAATGCGTACGGACGATTATAGCGAAGTGATTAATTAATGCGCGCAGACTGCGCGCGCGACACGCGCGAAACAACGCGAGGACTCTGCAAACAACGACGACGGCGCGCGCGATACCCGTGATCACGTGCGAAACTGCGCGCGTGAGACTTGACGAGTACGCAACGCGCTAGGTAACAGTAGCGAGGCACGGTGAAGGTAGACGAACGGTTGGGGCGAGCTGGGCAGCGGCGAGCGCGCAGCAACGCGGCTGCGACGCGCAAGGACCAGGCTCGCCGGCGAGGGGACGCTGCTGCTACGTCGACGCTAGGCGACGACGGCCTCTGCTCACCGAACGAGAGCGCGCGGGGCTGCTGGACGCGCGGGCCGAGCGTTGCGCAGGGGCTGACCGGCGAGACGACGGCTGGGCTGGGGTGCTCGACCGACGGAACGATGGGACGGAGAAGAACGGGGCGTCCGGGTCGGCTCAGCCGAGCTTCGGCCATGGCGAGCTAGCAGTACGTCGAGAGAAGAATGGGGGAGAGAGGAAGAAGGCGAGCTCACCTCAGCGGCGCGACTCTCCGGCGACGGGACGCGGGACTCCGGCGACGGGGACGCAGAGAGCGGGGGCGAGGCGAGGAGAAGCGGTGGTGGGCGAGAAACTAGGCACTCGGGCGAAGAAAACTGCGCGTCGGGCGGAAGAAATCGCGCGTCTGGCGGTTCCAAGAAGATGAACAGGGGCGCTCCTGACGCGCGGGCCCCTGGCTGAGCAGTGGCGGGCGCCCTCCACGCGCGGTCGTGCGCGCTGGGGCGCGTACGCGCGCTGCTGGGCCAGGCGCGGCGCGGGGAGTTGGGCTGGGGCTGGCTTGGGCCGCGGCTCGGAGCTGGGCCGCGCGGCCGTCGCGTGCGCGCGGGGGGGGGGGGGGTGCGGTGCGCTGGGCCGCCGCGGTGAGGCTGGGGTGGGCCGCGGCGCGCGCGGGCCCGCGAGGGAGCACAGGCGCGGTGGGCCGAGCGGGGGGGGGGGGGGGGGGGAGGAGAGGGGGAAGGGGGGCTGGCGCGGTGGGCCGGCTGGGCCAGGGAAGGGGGCTGGGCTGAAATTCATTTATCTTTTTCTTTTCTTTTTCTTTCTCTTTTCTATTTATTTCGGTTTGACATTATGCGCAAACAAATGATTAGATGAAAGATCAAGCAAACCATTCATCAAACAAAAAAACAAATACTTTCTAACATGATGCAATAACCATTGTTCCCTTAGGGTTTAACCTACTAGATTATAATTACATTTACACTTAAAAATAACCACTCTTCTTCGATAGAAAAGAGAAAGAGGAGGTTGGGGAAGATGTGAAGAGAGAAGTAACACCTGAATTTGTGAATACGAGCAAAGAAATTTTTATACCCCAAATTCAGGGTGTTACAAACCTATCCCCTTAAAAGAATCTCGCCCCGAGATTCAAGGTTGGTCAGCAAAGAGTTCAGGGTATTTGGCTTTCAGATCATCTTCTCGTTCCCAGGTTGCTTCTTCCTCAGAGTGGTGGCCCCATCTGACTTTGCACATTCTGATGGTGTTCCTCCGGGTGACTCTGTCTGCAAACTCTAGAATCTGTGTTGGCTTCTCTATGTAGGTCAGATCCTCTTGGACTTCCAAGTCCTCCACTGGCAACTGTTCTTCTGGTACTCGCAGACACTTCTTCAATTGCGACACGTGGAACACATTGTGCACTGCCGACAAACTTTCTGGTAGGTTGAGCTGGTAGGCTACTTCTCCACGCTTTGCTTGAATCTGATATGGTCCAACGTACCGGGGTGCTAGCTTGCCTTTGACTCCGAACCTTCTGACTCCTCTGATAGGTGACACCTTCAGATAGACGTAATCTCCCACTTCAAAACTCAGTTCCCTTCTCCTTCTGTCAGCATAGCTTCGCTGCCTTGATTGTGCTATCTTCAGATTCTCCCGAACCATTTTGATATTCTCTTCGGCTTCACGCAAAATGTCGGGGCCAAACACCTGTCTCTCTCCAGGTTGGTCCCAATGCAGCGGAGTCCTACAACTCCGTCCATAGAGCGCCTGAAACGGTGACATCTTCAAGCTGGCCTGGAAACTATTGTTGTAGGAGAATTCTGCATAAGGTAACCTTTTGTCCCATCCTGACTTGTCTTGCAACGCACAGGCTCTCAACATATCTTCTAGGATCTGATTAGTTCTTTTAGTCTGACCGTCTGTCTGCGGGTGATAAGCCGAGCTGAAGTTCAAATGCGTGCCCAAAGCTTCTTGTAGCTGCTGCCAAAAATGAGAGGTAAACTGTGTTCCTCGATCTGACACTATCTTCTTTGGCACACCATGAAGGCAGACTATCCGAGACATGTATAACTCAGCTAATGTTGCTCCGGTGTATGTTGTCTTCACGGGTATGAAATGAGCCACCTTTGTTAAGCGGTCCACAACCACCCAGATGGAATCATAGCCGGCCCGGGTACGAGGTAGGCCAACTATAAAATCCATCCCGATCTCATCCCACTTCCACTGAGGAATCTGTAATGGCTGCAACAGTCCGGCGGGCCTTTGATGCTCTGCTTTGGTTCTTTGACAGCTATCACAGATGGCGACATATTCTGCGATTTCTCTTTTCATGCCATACCACCAAAACCTCCTTTTTAAATCCTAATACATCTTTTCACTTCCAGGGTGTATGGAGTAGGCTGTCTCATGAGCTTCCTTGAGGATCAGCTCCCGAATAGGTTTGATGTCGGGAACACACAATCGGTCCTTGAACCATATTGCTCCCTCTTCATCCTCTCGAAAGTCTTTGCCTCTTCCTTCTAAGATCAGCTGCCGGATCTTGTTGATGTTTTCATCATCCTTCTGCCCTTCTTTGATCTCCTGCTCTAGGGTGGGCTCTAATTCCACTGTTACTCCTTGTGTACTGTTCAGAAAACCAAGACTCAGTCTGTCGAACTCCTTGGCTAACTCATATGACATTGGGTACGTAGCCATCATATTGACTTGACTCTTCCTGCTCAGAGCATCTGCAACAACATTGGCTTTGCCTGGATGGTAATGTATCTCCAACTCGTAGTCTTTGATCAATTCCAACCATCTTCGTTGCCTCATGTTTAACTCTGACTGGGTGAATATGTATTTCAGACTTTTATTATCTGTGTAGATGTCGCACTTCTGCCCATACAGGTAATGTCTCCATGTCTTTAAAGCATGAACCACTGCTGCCAACTCCAGGTCGTGTGTGGGATAATTTTTCTCATGGATCTTCAGCTGTCGAGATGAGTATGCTACAACTCTTCCTTCTTGCATTAGCACACATCCCAATCCGGTGTAGGAAGCATCGCAATACACCGAGAATGGCTTGTGAACGTCAGGCAGAACTAACACAGTTGTTGTAGTCAATCTATTCTTCAGTTCTTCAAATGCCTATTGGCACTTTTGGGTCCACTTAAACTCAACTTTCTTCGCTAGCAACGCTGTCATTGGTCTAGCAATCTTTGAAAAGCCTTCGATGAAACGCCTATAGTATCCGTCCATTCCAATGAAGCTCTTGATTCCACGAACATCCTTCGGTGCTTTCCAGTTCAGGATATCTGCTACTTTCTTTGGATCCACAGCTAACCCATCTTGGTTTATGATGTGACCCAGAAACAATACTTCATGAATCCAGAACTCGCATTTGCTCAGCTTGGCATACAACTGATGCTCTCGTAGCCTTTGCAATACCATCTTCAAATGCTCCACATGTTCTTCCTCACTTTTGGAATATATGAGAATATCGTCGATGAACACTACCACAAACTTGTCTAGGTAGTCCATGAACACACTGTTCATCAGATACATAAAGAAGGCTGGCGCATTTGTCAACCCAAAGGACATAACTGTATATTCATATAACCCATACTTGGTGATGAATGCTGTCTTCGGTATGTCTGAGGGTCGGATTCTGAGTTGGTGGTAACCTGATCTCAGATCTATCTTCGAGAATACTCTAGCACCTCTGAGTTGGTCAAACAGATCTTCTATTCTTGGCAGGGGGTACTTGTTCTTAATAGTGACTTCATTCAGGGCTCTGTAATCTATGCACATCCTTTTGGTACCATCTTTCTTCTCTACAAACAGTACCGAAGCGGCCCAAGGCGAGGTACTTGGTCTGATGTAACCCTTCTCTAACAGTTCATCAATCTGTTTCTTGAGTTCGACCAATTCTGGTCCAGACACTCGATAGGCTCTTTTGGAAATGGGGGCAGTACCAGGGATAAGCTCTATGGCAAATTCAACCTTTCTCTCGGGTGGCATGCCCGTTAATTCTTCGGGAAACACATCTGGAAAGTCCGACACAACCCTGATAGTCTCAAGCGGGTTGGCCTCCTTGCTATCGACCGAAATCTGGTGACAATCTCCTTTCACTGTCTTAGGCATCCTTAGCTCAGCCACTACCTTCTCTCCGAGTGGGGACTTCAATGTTACGGTCCTCTTGTCACAGCTAACATTCGCTTCATACTTCATTAACCAATTCATCCCTAGGATGACATCTACCCCAGGGGTGTCTATTACTATTAGATCGCTGGGGAACCCTATCCCCCATATTTCCACCCTTATATTTGAGCATATTCTATCTGCTTGCACTTTACCACCGACCGAATTAATCCTCATGGGCGGCATCATTGCCTCTACTGAGATGTTATGCATTTCTACCCATGTTGCAGTGACAAATGAATGAGTTGCACCAGTATCAAATAGCACTTTTGCGGGATGAGATTCGACTGAGAACATACCAACTGCCACATCTGGTGCATCCTGGATCGCTTCGGCCAACAAGTGGTTCACCTTTCCACGGTTGTACGCTTGGCCACGATTACCTGCTGCCTGTTGAGGTACACCTTGCCTTGCCGGGGCATTGGGGTTTGCTTGCTGCTGCGCCATCTTCTTTGGGCAATGCATCGCCCAGTGGCCTTGTTCTCCACAATGGAAGCATCCTCTGCCTCCTCCTTGCACTGGGGCTGCTTGGTTGTTCTGTTTCGCTACTGGGGCAGGAAGGCGAGGTGCCTGGTTGTTCTGCCTCTGATACTGGTTACCTCCCTGCTGGCTGTTCTGACGATACTGCTGTTGGTACGGACGCTGACTCTGATGCTGATATCCCTGCGGGTGACCATGCTTGCCTTGCTGAGATGAACTTCCTGAGAAGCGGGGGCGGCTGATGCTCCCGGGCTGTGGTCCACTCATATTGCGCTTCCGATCTTCCATTTCCTTGCGCTTCTTCTCGATCATGATTGCCCTATCGATCAGATGCTGGAAGGTGGGGAAGGTGTGGTTCATCAGCTGGTAATGCAGGGGATCCACCAAACCCCTCATGAACCTGTACTGCCTTTTAGCATCAGTGTTGACATCTTCAGGTGCATAACGAGATAGTTGCAGAAACTTGTCCCTGTATTCACTAACAGACAGGGGTCCCTGCTTCAGAGCCAGAAATTCCTCCTTCTTCACGATCATCAGTCCCTCTGGAACATGGTACCGGCAGAAACTCTCGCTGAATTCCTCCCAAGTGATGGCTTCAGGGTCAGCATGGGTAGCGAGGTAGGACTCCCACCAGGACTGGGCTGCTCCCCTTAGCTGGCGGGGACCATACAAAACCTTCTCCCTGTCGTCACACTGGGCGGTGCGCAGTTCCCTTTCCACTGCACGCAACCAATCTTCTGCATCCATGGGGTCAGCAGAATGGGCGAAGGTAGGAGGGTGCCCTCTCATGAACTTGCCACGCTTATCCTGTGGCATCTGCACTTGCAACTGGGGTTGGGGTTGCTGTTGAGCCTGCTGCATGGCTGCCAGAGTCTGCCCAATAGCCTGCACTGCCTGAGTTTGCATCAAGAACATCTGCTCCACTGTCATTGGGGGTGGCGGGGGAGGCTGCCTCTGATGTTCCTCCTGCTGGGCACGCTGCTCTTGCTGAGCACGCCTGTTACATCGGCGCCTGTTGTCAGACATCTGTGGAAGACATTTACACATCAGCATTGATCTTACAATCCTTCAGCATAAGAAAAGGGAATACAGAATTCTTCATGACACTGAGTGAACAAAGAACTTCACTGATCCTCATTATGATCCAATACAGCTTCTCAGATAAAAAGGAAAGTAGAAGTAAATGGTTTCCCAACTAAATAACTGACTTCATTAACATCACTAGCTAAGCCAAACTGCAGGGGAAACCCACATGTTGGCAACAGTCATTACAAAGATTCAAATCCAGCACAAGTTCATCATAACAAGCATGTAAGCAACTGATAAGCAAACTAAACTAAATGGAAGCAACTGATAAGCAAACTAAACTGACTATCTAAGACTGAGACATCTGACTTAAGGATTATTATAAACTCCGACGCTAACGATCTAATGATCCAGATCTATCCTGGTCTTACAGGCAGGGGAACCATAAGTGTGGTGACCACGTGGCGGCGAGCGGTAAGGGTGCTGAGTCCCAACAGGAGCGGGGGAACCACCCTCCTGGTGGCGGCGCTCTGCCAGCTCAGCACGCAACTCAGCAATCTCCGTTCGAGCCCTGCTCAGCTCGTCCAGAGAGTGATCCAGCTCAGTGTTAAGCACCGTGACTAGGTTGACTGTGCTGCTCAACCTAGGGTTATCCTCACCAACAGGTGAGACAACCACACTCTCTGTGTTACCAGTAGGACGGCGGGGGTAGTACCTAAGGTTAAGACCGTCGGCCACCCCACCGAACAAAGAACAGTACTGGGAGAGTGCACGCCGTGCTGCATCCTGCATAGCCGCCTCTACAGTGTCCCTCTCGGAGATGGAGTAATGCTCCGAAACGGCCTCTGCACCCCGGAGGTCATCCTCCGGACGGCGAACTAGGCAGGTAGCCTCCCAGCGGTCCGGGTACCTCCCGCGACTGTGCTGGTAGACTACACAACGGTACTCGATCGACCAGGTGTGCCGGTCGAAAGCCTGGTGCAACAGGGTGTCGAGTGCGTCGTGGAAGTGACAACCGCGAGCGGCGTCACGGGTGATGGGTCGGGCGACCCATCCTTCCGCCTCCTGCGGCTCAGAGGACTCCGTGCTGTGGTTTGAGTCGTCGTCGTCGTCAGGGTCTCCTCCAGGACCTCCTCCAACAACCGGGGCGTCCCGCGGTGGTGCAGGGGGCGCCTCCAGCTGGGGAACAGGGGAACGGCGCCTCACGGACTCCACCTCCTGCTCAGGTGGAGAGGAAGAGCCCTGCTGCTCCCTGTGCTGACGCTGGCGCTCCTGCTCCTCACGCAGGCGGTGGTGCAGCCTCTCCAGGTGACTCGACTGACCGGACATGGTGCGACGCAGAGGACGCTCCGCAAGGCGAGACGGCAGGAAAGGAATCACCGACTTACGAGCAGTGTGTCTAAGTCGAGCCATCTACAAAAGACACCGTAAGCATAAGAGTAAGAACAGAACTAATATGACAAGTGAGTAAACCATAGACAGAACAAAACAAAATTTTAACAAGGTATAATATAATATATATATATATATATGTGGTAAAACATAGGGTTGGTCCAGGTGACCGACTTTTGAAGTGACACCAGAGGTCAAGGTGAGAATGAAGGTTAATAGTCCTTAGTACGACCGGTGCTACTCTAGGTCAGCGGTCCTACAGTCAGCACGGCTTTGATACCACTTATGTCACACCCGGTTTTGGAAGGTAAACCGAATGCGAACCATGTACGTGCCAGGATCAGAACTCACGTACACAGCGATTACATAAATGAACATCATCGCACAATGCTCGAATAATAACATAAAAGAGTATTAACTTATTACATCACAGGGTCAGAGACATCCACATAGTCATCAACTTAACTGATAAATCAAAGTGCTAAGCGAAACGCAGTAAAGATAAGGCCTTCACAGGCAGCTGACTGGGGGTTGCCGCCAACCCACACCTAAAACTCGTCGTAGTCTTGGAACTCCTGGAAGTCTCCTTCCACGACTTCGTCTTCTCCTGAGCAGTGGTTGCAATGTGGACAACCTAGTGTTTTGTGGTAAAGAAAGGATGAGTACACATCAACGTACTCAGCAAATGCCCCGTTTGGCTGAAGTGGATTAGCTTTATGTGGGGTTAGGCTCAAGCAGTTGCTTTTAGTTGGTCAAGTATTTATTGTTAGTAGAAGCCAGATTTTATCATCAAGCCCAAGTTATAATCCCAAAAAGTACCTCCTCAGAGAGGAAATACTAGAATGCATAATTAAAGTCACCATCATTAACCATCATCATTAAAGTCATCATCTGAGGTGTATCCGGAGTATCTCTAATCAAAGAGGATCCCAAGGCTGCTCTTAACCGTGAGCACGACTGATATATCAGTTTCACTACCCTCTGTAGAGGTCACACACTTTACCCATGAGCCGTGATTCCCGTTCTGCCCGGGGAGAGCTAATCCCCATTGATCACTTCCTAGGTGGTCCGGCAGGGTATCACTACGTAGCTTTTACAAAGATTCCCTAGAGGTCATAGCCGCCCGTTAGGTTTCTCCAGTTTGATAAACACAGTACCCCTCCCAGCAGGAGAGTGACTAACAAAAGCAAAACGAAAGAACCTCGGCACTCAGCCTCGGCACAGCAAGCACTGTGCCTGGACCCCATTGATGGCACGACGGCGAAGCAACTACACCTCTAGTTCCTCTAATTAATTAGCTAAGGGCATCCCATTTCACCCTCATGGTTGCACTGTTATCCCGGGTGGTCTCTCAACGAATAGGTCCTTACGAAGAGGTACTCGGGAAACGGACCGAGTCCCCTAAAATGCCACAAGTATATCACCATCGTATCCAAAATAAAAGCATCGTATCATCAAGTAATTCTCATCATGTTCGTTTATTAGAGTAAAGCGCTAGCATGCAGTTAACCATAGTAACCCAAAAGGTAAATCAAGGACAAGGTAGATAGAAAGCTAGTAAATCCTTAGGTTGTTCATAGTATGCGGGACATTGTATTATAAAATAAATGGGACATAATGGGACTGAGCCACTGAGGACACTTGCCTTCACCAAGCTGCTGCTGCTCAGGGTCTTCTCCTGCAATTCCCTTAGACTCCACGAACGGCCCGATATCTACGCGAGTGCAAACACACATCCAACATTCTTGAAATGGTAGAAAACAGTACACCATACAACAATATAGATCAAATGAATATGCACGCGACATAGAATTCGCATCTACGACTACGCGAGAACGGAACCGAGACGACTGATGCTACGGTCGAGGGATATCACGTGTATACTAAGCGAATATGAATTATAATATTTAATTCGGCTTAATCATATTGACAGACATTAACCGTATGCTAAGTAAAATCGCTACTTAGTCCCGATTTACTTTGCTACTCGAGTAACTGTTGTTTTAAATATCTATTTAATTAGCGCGAGCTATTCTAGGTGAGGCGAATTATTAACGTGCGTAGAACGCACGACGACACGTGCGAACAGCACGCGCAACGCGCGCGAACAGCACGCGACGATTTATTGCGCGACGCGCGGGCGATGGCGAACGACACAAACGCACACGGGGTTAGACGAGGGGTAGAGGGGGGTAGACGAGAGTCGTCTAGGGGTAGACGAAGTCCCTTCGACGCACTGCGCGTAAACGAACTCGAGCGCGCACACTAGTTGCGCGACGCACGACACATCGAATAGTTAACAATCCGCGGCTAAATAATGACGTGACGAACGGACAACTTATATTACGCTTAAACGCGAAAACTATATTTTTCTAAGTTTAACTTAGTTGACATAAATTACTTGTGTGGAATATTTTAGATAAAATGAATTATCAATTAATCGATGATTAATACGAGAACTAATTGACTAACGCGTACGGACGATTATAGCGAAGTGATTAATTAATGCGCGCTGACTGCGCGCGCGACACGCGCGAAATAGCGCGAGGACTCTGCAAACAACGACGACGGCGCGCGCGATACCCGTGATCACGTGCGAAACTGCGCGCGTGAGACTTGACGAGTACGCAACGCGCTAGGTAACAGTAGCGAGGCACGGTGAAGGTAGACGAACGGTTGGGGCGAGCTGGGCAGCGGCGAGCGCGCAACAACGCGGCTGCGACGCGCAGGGACCAGGCTCGCCGGCGAGGGGACGCTGCTGCTACGTCGACGCTAGGCAACGGCGGCCTCTGCTCACCGAACGAGAGCGCGCGGGGCTGCTGGACGCGCGGGCCGAGCGTTGCGCAGGGGCTGACCGGCGAGACAACGGTTGTGCTGGGGTGCTCGACCGACGGAACGACGGGACGGAGAAGAACGGGGCGTCCGGGTCGGCTCAGCCGAGCTTCGGCCATGGCGAGCTAGCAGTACGTCGAGAGAAGAATGGGGGAGAGAGGAAGGAGGCGAGCTCACCTCGGCGGCGCGGCTCTCCGGCGACGGGACGCGGGACTCCGGCGACGGGGACGCAGAGAGCGGGGGCGAGGCGAGGAGAAGCGGTGGTGGGCGAGAAACTAGGCACTCGGGCGAAGAAAACTGCGCGTCGGGCGAAGAAAACTGCGCGACGTGCGGAAGAAATCGCGCGTCTGGCGGTTCCAAGAAGATGAACAGGGGCGCTCCTGACGCGCGGGCCCCTGGCTGAGCAGTGGCGGCGGCGGCGGGCGCCCTCCATGCGCGGTCGTGCGCGCAGGGGCGCGTACGCGCGCTGCTGGGCCAGGCGCGACGCGGGGACTTGGGCTGGGGCTGGCTTGGGCCGCGGCTCGGAGCTGGGCCGCGCGGCCGTCGCATGCGCGGGGGGGGGGGGGGTGCGGTGCGCTGGGCCGCCGCGGTGAGGCTGGGGTGGGCCGCGGCGCGCGCGGGCCCGCGAGGGAGCGCAGGTGCGGTGGGCCGAGCGGGGGGGGGGGGGGGGGGAAGGAGAGGGGGAAGGGGGGCTGGCGCGGTGGGCCGGCTGGGCCAGGGAAGGGGGCTGGGCTGAAATTCATTTCTCTTTTTCTTTTCTTTTTCTTTCTCTTTTCTATTTATTTTGGTTTGACATTATGCACAAACAAATGATTAGATGAAAGATCAAGCAAACCATTCATCAAACAAAAAAAATAAATACTTTCTAACATGATGCAACAACCATTGTTCCCTTAGGGTTTAACCTACTAGATTATAATTACATTTACACTTAAAAATAACCACTCTTCTTCTATAGAAAAGAGAAAGAGGAGGTTGGGGAAGATGTGAAGAGAGAAGTAACACAAGAATTTGTGAATACGAGCAAAGAAATTTTTATACCCCAAATTCAGGGTGTTACACAGGGTATCCAGCACCGCATCGCCGACGATGTCAGGGTAAGGCCGCCACCCGCTTCCAGTGGGGTCGGCCAAAACCTGGCTGCAGCGGCAATGCTTCTCCGCGCGATGCCGGAGCCATCAACCACCGAGGGGCGGCGAATCCAGGGAGAGCTCAAGAATCTCCTGGAGGGCGCCGCGGTCCTGACGGGCCGAAAGCTCCGCCTCCCGAAGGCAGGGGTACCCCTCGGAACATCGCGCCGCGACTTCCCGATTCATGCGGGAAGCCTCGGTCCACACCGGGCGCACGCGCAACACAGCGCCTACGGCCCCGGGACGCCTCGGCAACGAGCACCATCACTGCGACCGTCGGGCCCACCTCGACGAGAGGGTGCGCCGAGGCTACCACCCCAGGCGTGGGGGACGCTACGACAGCGGGGAGGATCGGAGTCCCTCGCCCGAACCACCCGTTCCGCAGGCTTTCAGCCGCGCCATACGACGGGCGCCGTTCCCGACCCGGTTCCGAACCCCGACTACTATCACAAAGTACTCGGGGGAGACGAGACCGGAACTGTGGCTTACGGACTACCAGCTGGCCTGCCAACTGGGTGGGACGGACGATGACAACCTCATCATCCGCAACCTCCCCCTGTTCCTCTCCGACACCGCTCGTGCCTGGTTGGAGCACCTGCCTCCGGGGCAGTCTCCAACTGGGACGACCTGGTCCAAGCCTTCGCCGGCAATTTCCAGGGCACGTACGTGCGCCCTGGGAACTCCTGGGACCTCCGAAGCTGCCGGCAGCAGCCGGGAGAGTCTCTCCGGGACTACATTCGGCGATTCTCGAAGCAGCGCACCGAGCTGCCCAACATCACCGATTCGGATGTCATCGGCGCGTTCCTCGCCGGCACCACCTGCCGCGACCTGGTGAGCAAGCTGGGTCGCAAGACCCCCACCAGGGCGAGCGAGCTGATGGACATCGCCACCAAGTTCGCCTCTGGCCAGGAGGCGGTTGAGGCTATCTTCCGGAAAGACAAGCAGCCCTAGGACCGCCCACCGGAAGATGCCCCCGAGGCGTCAACTCAGTGCGGCGCCAAGAAGAAGGGCAAGAAGAAGTCGCAAGCGAAACGCGACGCCGCCGACGCGGACCTTGTCGCCGCCGCCGAGTACAAGAACCCTCGGAAACCCCCCGGAGGTGCCAACCTCTTCGACAAGATGCTCAAGGAGCCGTGCCCCTATCATCAGGGGCCCGTCAAGCACACCCTTGAGGAGTGCGCTATGCTTCAGCGCCACTTTCACAGGGCTGGGCCACGCCGCAGGGTGGCAAGGCTCGCGACGACGACAAGAGGGAGGATCACTAGGCAGGAGAGTTCCCCGAGGTCCGCGACTGCTTCATGATCTATGGTGGGCAAGCGGCAAACGCCTCGGCTCGGCACCGCAAGCAAGAGCGTCGGGAGGTCTGTTCGGTGAAGGTGGCGGCGCCAGTCTACCTAGACTGGTCCGACAAGCCCATCACCTTCGACCAAGCCGACCACCCCGACCACGTGCCGAGCCCGGGGAAATACCCGCTCGTTGTCGACCCCGTCATCGGCTATGTCAGACTCACCAAGGTCCTCATGGACGGAGGCAGCAGCCTCAACATCATCTACGTCGAGACCCTCGGGCTCCTGCGTGTTGATCTGTCCTCGGTCCGGGCAGGCGCTGCGCCTTTCCACGGGATCATCCCCGGGAAGCGCGTCCAGCCCCTCGGACAACTCGACCTTCCCGTCTGCTTCGGAACGCCCTCCAACTTCCGAAGGGAGACCCTTACGTTCGAGGTGGTCGGGTTCCGAGGAACCTACCACGCAGTACTGGGGAGGCCATGCTGTTCATGGCCGTCCCCAACTACACCTACCTCAAGCTCAAGATGCCGGGCCCCAACGGGGTCATCACCGTCGGCCCCACGTACAAACACGCGTTCGAATGCGACGTGGAGTGCGTGGAGTACGCCGAGGCCCTCGCCGAATCCGAGGCCCTCATCGCCGACCTGGAAAGCCTCTCTAAGGAGGTGCCAGACGTGAAGCGCCACGCCGGCAACTTCGAGCCAGCGGAGACGGTTAAGTCTGTCCCCCTCGACCCCAGCGGCGACGCCTCCAAGCAGATCTGGATCGGCTCCGAGCTCGATCCCAAATAGGAAGTAGTGCTCGTCGACTTTCTTCGCGCAAACGCCGACGTTTTCGCGTGGAGTCCCTCGGACATGCCCGGCATACCGAGGGATGTCGCCGAGCACTCGCTGGATATCCGAGCTGGAGCCCGACCCGTGAAGCAGCCTCTGCGCCGATTCGACGAAGAAAAGCGCAGAGCCATTGGCGAGGAGATCCACAAGCTAATGGCGGCAGGGTTCATCAAAGAGGTATTCCATCCCGAATGGCTTGCCAACCCTGTGCTTGTGAGAAAGAAAGGAGGGAAATGGCGGATGTGTGTAGACTACACTGGTCTAAACAAAGCATGTCCGAAGGTTCCCTACCCTCTGCCTCGCATCGATCAAATCGTGGATTCCACTGCTGGGTGCGAAACCCTGTCTTTCCTCGACGCCTACTCAGGGTATCACCAAATCAGGATGAAAGAGTCCGACCAGCTCGCGACTTCTTTCATCACACCCTTCGGCATGTACTGTTATGTCACCATGCCATTCGGCTTGAGGAATGCGGGTGCGACGTACCAGCGGTGCATGAACCATGTGTTCGGCGAACACGTTGGCCGGACGGTCGAGACCTACGTCGATGACATCGTAGTCAAGACGAGGAAAGCCTCCGACCTCCTTTCCGACCTTGAAGTGACATTCTGATGTCTCAAGGCGAAAGGCGTGAAGCTTAATCCCGAGAAGTGTGTCTTTGGGGTTCCCCGAGGCATGCTCTCGGGGTTCATCTTCTCCGAGCGGGCATCGAAGCCAACCCGGAGAAGATTGAGGCCATCACCAGCATGGGGCCCATCAAGGACTTGAAAGGCGTACAGAGAGTCATGGGATGTCTTGCGGCTCTGAGCCGTTTCATCTCACGCCTCGGCGAAAGAGGCCTGCCTCTGTACCGCCTCTTAAGGAAGGCCGAGTGCTTCACTTGGACCCCTGAGGCCGAGGAAGCCCTCGGGAACCTGAAGGCGCTCCTCACCAACGCGCCCGTCTTGGTGCCTCCCGCTGCCGGAGAAGCCCTCTTGATCTACGTCGCCGCGACCACTCAGGTGGTTAGCACCGCGATTGTGGTTGAGAGACGAGAAGAGGGGCATACATTGCTCGTCCAGAGGCCAGTTTACTTCATCAGCGAGGTACTGTCCGAAACCAAAATCCGCTACCCACAAGTTCAGAAGCTGCTGTACGCGGTGATCCTGACGCGGCGGAAGCTGCGACACTACTTCGAGTCTCACCCGGTAACTGTGGTGTCATCCTTCCCCCTAGGGGAGATCATCCAGTGCCGAGAGGCCTCGGGTAGAATCGCGAAGTGGGCGGTGGAAATCATGGGCGAAACAATCTCGTTCGCCCCTCGGAAGGCCATCAAGTCCCAGGTCTTGGCGGACTTCGTGGCTGAATGGGTCGACACCCAGCTCCCAACAGTTCCGATCCAGCCGGAACTCTGGACCATGTTCTTCGACGGGTCGCTGATGAAGACAGGAGCCGACGCAGGCCTACTCTTCATCTCGCCCCTCGGAAAGCATCTACGCTACGTGCTATGCCTCCACTTCCCGGCGTCCAACAATGTGGCTGAGTACGAGGCTCTGGTCAATGGGTTGCGGATCGCCATCGAGCTAGGGGTCCGACACCTCGACGCTCGCGGTGACTCGCAGCTCGTCATCGACCAAGTCATGAAGAACTCCCACTGCCGTGACCCGAAGATGGAGGCCTTCTGCGATGAGGTTCGGCGCCTGGAAGACAAGTTCTACGGGCTCGAGCTCAACCACATCGCCCGGCTCTACAACGAGACTGCGGACGAGCTGGCTAAAATAGCCTTGGGGCGAACAACGGTTCCCCCGGACGTCTTCTCCCGAGACCTGCATCAACCCTCCGTCAAGATCGATGACACGTCCGAGCCCGAGGCACCCTCAGCTCAGCCCGAGGTACCCTCGGCTCAGTCCGAGGCACCCTCGGCTCAGTCCGAGGCACCCTCGACCCAACCCGAGGCACCCTCAGCTCGGCCCGAGGCACCCTCGGTTCAGCCCGAGGTACCCTCGGCCCCCGAGGGTGAGGCACTGCGCGTCGAGGAGGAGCGAAGCGGGGTCGTGCCTAATCAAAACTGGCAGACCTCGTACCTGCAGTATCTCCACCGAGGAGAGCTACCCCTCGACCGAGCCGAAGCTCGGCGGTTGGCGCGGCGCGCCAAGTCGTTCGTCTTGCTGGGAGATGGGAAGGAGCTCTACCACCGCAGCCCCTCAGGCATCCTCCAGCGATGCATTTCCATCGCCGAAGGCCAGGAGCTCCTACGAGAGATACACTTGGGGGCTTGCGGCCATCACGCAGCACCTCGAGCCCTCGTTGGAAACGCTTTCCGACAAGGTTTCTACTGGACGACGGCGGTGGCCAACGCCACTAGAATTGTCTGCACCTACGAAGGGTGTCAGTTCTACGCGAGGCAGACCCACCTGCCTGCTCAGGCTCTACAGACGATACCCATCACCTGGCCTTTTGCTGTGTGGGGTCTGGACCTCGTCGGCCCCTTGCAGAAGGCACCCGGGGGCTACACACACCTGTTGGTCGCCATCGACAAATTCTCCAAGTGGATCGAGGTCCGACCCCTAAACAGCATCAGGTCCGAACAGGCGGTGGCGTTCTTCACCAACATCATCCATCGTTTTGGGGTCCCGAACTCCATCATCACCGACAACGGCACCCAGTTCACCGGCAGAAAGTTCCTGGACTTCTGCGAGGATCACCACATCCGGGTGGACTGGGCAGCCGTGGCTCACCCCATGACGAATGGGCAAGTAGAGCGTGCCAATGGCATGATTCTACAAGGACTCAAGCCTCGGATCTACAACGACCTCAACAAGTTCGGCAAGCGATGGATGAAGGAACTCCCCTCGGTGGTCTGGAGCCTGAGGACAACGCCGAGCCGAGCCACGGGCTTCACGCCGTTCTTTCTAGTCTATGGGGCCGAGGCCATCTTGCCCACAGACTTAGATATACGGTTCCCCGAGGACGAGGGCCTATGCCGACCAAAGCAACCAAGCTAGTCGAGAAGACTCACTGGACCAGCTGGAAGAGGCTCGGGACATGGCCTTACTACACTCGGCACGGTACCAGCAGTCCCTGCGACGCTACCACGCCCGAGGGGTCCGGTCCCGAGACCTCCAGGTGGGCGACCTGGTGCTTCGGCTACGACAGGACGCCCGAGGGCAGCACAAGCTCACGCCTCCCTGGGAAGGGCCGTTCGTCATCGCCAAAGTTCTGAAGCCCATAACGTACAAGCTGGCCAACAGTCAAGGCGAGGTCTACAGCAACGCTTGGAACATCCAACAGCTATGTCGCTTCTACCCTTAAGATGCTTTCAAGTTATTCATATACCTCGCTCCCACGCAAAGTTTAGTCATCAAGGAAGGGTCAGCCTTGCCTTGGCAAAGCCCGACCCTCCCTCGGGGGCTAAAAGGGGGGAACCCCCTCTGCGTCGAAATTTTCCTCGAAAAAATATCTTTTCTGCCAGAATGTCTTTCGTGCTTTTCGTCTGCTTCGAAAGTGGATCCTGAAAACGATGGAGTACGCGTAAGCAGCCAAGGCTGACCGAGCCGAGGGACTCCTACGCCTCCGGGATACGGATACCTCACTCGTCACCTTTGCACGGGGCGACTTACGCTTGGTGAAGCGGTTCAGACAACCAACAGGCGAGTCTTAGTGCTCGAAAATGAAAAAAAACACGGCTCCGCGCCAAAAATACATACACGTTCAGGCCCCGACAACCACAATGAACAAAAACACTGGCATTCAAGGTGCCATTACAAACGGAACTCTGGTTTCGTCCCCGCGGGTGTGAACGACCTCCACACCGGGGAGCCTGCGGGGCGACAAGCTCCGGGCGACTCGCCAGCGACCTCTGCAGCAGCAGCTATGGTCCCAGGACGGGCGCGGCGACCGGAAGGCTCTTGTTCGCGTCCCCGCTCAAGGGGCGCGAACCAGACATCAAAGCCAAAGAGCGGGCTGCTCCAAAGCGCACCGGCAGGTCCTCGCTCCCGTCCTCGCCACGAAAACGAGGAAGAGGGCGGAATGTTGCATCCTAGCTGTGCAGCAACAGTTCGCCTTCCCCGGCATGGCTGGAGGACGCCTCCTCCACAGAGCTGGGGGATGGTTTCCACCACCAGAAGCTGGAAGAGGAGGTGGCCAGCCGACCCATGCGGGAGGTAGAGCCCCGGCTCACCTCGCTCTCTGCCCCAACAAGGATAGTAAGCATCCTTGAAGCTGAGGGAGAGGCGGGGGCCGCCGCCCGGCTTGCTTCTCCCCATCCAGGGCTGGTGGTCACCGTCTTGGGTGACCACCGGCGGAGGGGTGCAGCCGGGCCGCGTGATGAAAATCCTTGAAGCCGAACGATGGCTGAAAGGTACCAGCTTCCACGAAGTTGCTTTCCTCCAACGTCAAGGCGGAAGGATTGTGGGTGCCCCCCATCCGGGGGCTCGGAAGGTGAAAAGGCACGACGCATAAGGGAGCGCGAAGACATGGTCGCCTTTCAAGGGGGCCGCCCTCCTTTTAAAGGCGACCCTCCCTACCTATGTCCCCAGCCGTCGTGGGCTGAGTCTTCTCCAACACGCTCCAAGGTCCTCCCCCTACGGCGCGGGGGCTGGGTCCCACACGTCATGCAAGCTGGCCCAGGAAAGAAGAAGCCAAACTGCCGCGCGCGGTGCATGCAACCGCCCAGCGGTTACAAGCGCCCCTCCACTTTCGCCCAGACCAGCGGGCGAAAGGGCGGGCAGCCATGCAGGCGGCACGCAACCGCGCCAAGTGGGCGCGCCCCTCCGACTTCCAACGCACCCAGCGCGGGGGCCCACGCCCACGCGTCACGCAACCGGCACGCCGGTCGCTACGTGCAAGCAACTGCACCGCCACTCGCACCACTGCCATGCCTCCTCGACTGCGGAACCAGTACCGCGACTCGAGGCAACCCTGCGTACGACCCAACAGTGCCAGCCAGGCGCGACGGTCAATACGGCCAAAAATGGGCCGGCAGTAATGGCGGTGGCAGGCGGGCAGGAGCAGCGGTCACGTCGTCAGCCAAGCTTACGTCCCATCCTGGGGCAGTGAGAGAACCCTCTCTCACGGCGTGAAAACGGCGCGTTCGTGTTCCGTTCCTCGAACGGCTCGCGCACGCGCAACGGCCACCTCGCGAACCGCCCGCTCCGTCGCATTAACTCCGCGGCGGGACAGGCGGCGCCTCTGGCAGGAGAAGCAAGCGACGCTTCGCCTTTGCCATAACGACCGCGTCCAAAAAGGTACGCCGCGTCATTCGATTTCGTATCCTTTTCCTTTTCCTCTTTCTCTCTCTTACAACAGGGACCGGAAAAGGGGGATACCCCGAAAAGGATCCTTCCCCGTGAAGGAAACAGGCTCCGAGCCTCCCTACTGATAAGGGGTTCGAAGGCTGGCCCCTCAGAGGGGTTCAACAGCCGCCTCAGAGCACGTGGGCTCCACACCCACTACTGGTCAGAGGTTCGAAGGCCGGCCCCTCGGAAGGGTTCAACGGCTGCCTCAGGCCACTCGGGCTCCGCGCCCACTACTGATCAGGGGTTCGAAGGCTGGCCCTCGAAGGGTTCACAGCCGCCTCAGACATAGAGCGAGGGATGACCCTGGGTACGTTCGATACATAACCAAGGCTCAGGCTACGCTCCCGAGGTACCCTAGGACATTTCCGAGACCAGCGGGAACGATCTTGTAACGGAATCCCATCAGAGGGAGGCATCGAGCCCTCGGACCCCGTCGACAGGGGACCGGGTTCGGCAGATCACCCGCAGGTACTTTTGGGCGCGCCTCTGGGCCTCTAGCCGACCCCTAACAAATGGGGCACGGACGTCCGCTCGGATTACCCACCAGCAGCTCACCGGAGACACCATGTTCGGCGCCCTCCGAGGGCAACATGGCGCTTTCCCCCCTCCTCCTTACGGAAAGGCGACGCAGGGGCGTGTGTAAAAAAGTCGAGTCTGTCCCTGACCGTCCTCTTGCCCTGTGCAGAGGCTCGAGGGCTGCTCTCGCAAACCCGGCTCCGGCCAAATCGTTGACAGCGTCAACATACCAGCCCGAGAACTTGGGACCCGACCGTGCACCCGGGCTACGACCAGCTCGCATGAGGGAATGACCAGACCAGCCAAGCATTGCGCGAGGCATTAAGACCTTGGAGGAGTCAAACCACTCCTCCGAGGCCTCGGGGGCTAAACCCGGCGGGTGCGCTCGCGCGCACCCACCGGAACAAAACGCAACCGAGAAAGGCTGGTCCCCTTGCAAAAAAGTGCGACGAAAGCCTCCAAGCGAGTATTAACACTCCCTTCGAGGCTCGGGGGCTACTGTCGGGGACCATAATTAGGGGTACCCTCAAGGCTCCTAATTCTCAGCTGGTAACCCCCATCAGCACAAAGCTGCAAAGGCCTGATGGGTGCGACTAAGTCAGGGATCGGTCCATTCGAGGGACTCGATCACGCCTCGCCCGAGCCTAGCCTCGGGCAAGGGCAGCCGACCCCGGAGGATCTCTGTCTCGCTCGAGGCCCCCTCCAGCGACGAACAAACTTCCGGCTCGCCCGAGGCCCAGTCTTCACCAAGAAGCAACCCTGGCCAAATCGCCATGCCAACCGACCAAATCGCAGGGGCATTTAATGCAAAGGTGGCCTGACACCTTTATCCTGACGCACGTCCTCCAGTCGACAAAGCCGAAGTGACCGCAGTCACTTCGCCGCTCCACTGACCGTCCTGACAGAAGGACAGCGCCGCCTGTGCCGCTCCGACTGCTGTGCCACTCGACAGAGTGAGGCTAACAGGCAGTCAGGCCCGGCCTCAGGCACCATAGGAAACTCCGCTCCGCCCGACCCAGGGCTCGGACTCGGGCTCAGCCCCAGAAGACGGCGAACTCCGCTCCGCCCGACCCAGGGCTCGGACTTGGGCTCAGCCCCGGAAGACGGCGAACTCCGCTCCGCCCGACCCCAGGGCTCGAACTTGGGCTCAGCCCCAGAAGACGACGAACTCCGCTTCGCCCGACCCCAGGGCTCGGACTTAGCCCTGGCCTCAGCCGACGGTCTCCGCCTCGCCCGACTCAGGGGCTCGGACTCGACCTCGGCCACGGAAGACAGACTCGACCTCGACCTCGGAGGAGCCTCCACATCGCCCAACCTAGGGCGGGGACCGACCACGTCAGCAGGAGGCGCCATCAATACCCTACCCCAAGCTGACTCAGGCTACGGGGAACAAGACTGGCGTCCCATCTGGCTCGCTCCGCCAGACAAGTAATGATGGCACCCCACACGCTCTCTGACGACGGCGGCTCTCAGCCCCCTTACGGAAGCAAGAGGACGTCAGCAAGGACTCAACAGCCCCGACAGCTATCCTTCCGCCAGGCTCCAGCGCTCCTCCGACGGCCACGACACCACACGAACTGGGTGCCAAAATCTCTCCGGCTGCCACGATGGCATGTACTTAGGGCGCTAGCTCTCCTCCGCTAGACACGTTAGCACTCTGCTACACCCCCATTGTACACCTGGATCCTCTCCTTGCGCCTATAAAAGGAAGGACCAGGGCCCTCTGTCAGGGACCATAATTAGGGGTACCCTCAAGACGCCTAATTCTCAGCTGGTAACCCCCATCAGCATAAAGCTGCAAAGGCCTGATGGGTACGATTAAGTCAGGGATCAGTCCACACGAGTGACTCGATCACGCTTCACCCGAGCCTAGCCTCGGCCAAGGGCAGCCGACCTCGAGAGACTTCCGTCTCGCCCGAGGCCCCCCTTTTTACGGCGGACACATCACCGGCTCGCCCGAGGCCTTGGCTTCGCTCAGAAGCGACCCTGACTAAATCGCCACACCGACTGACCGAGTTGCAGGAGCATTTAACGCAAAGAGTAAGTCAGACAGACAGTCAGGCCTTGCCAAAGGCGCCACGGCGAACTCCGCTCCGCCCGACCCCAGGGCTCGGACTCGGGCTAAGACCCGGAAGACGGCGAACTCCGCTCCGCCCGACCCCAGGGCTCGGACTCGGGCTAAGACCCGGAAGACGACGAACTCCGCTCCGCCCGACCCCAGGGCTCGGACTCGGGCTAAGACCCGGAAGACGGCGAACTCCGCTCCGCCCGACCCCAGGGCTCGGACTCGGGCTAAGACCCGGAATACGGCGAACTCCGCTCCGCCCGACCCCAGGGCTCGGACTCGGGCTAAGACCCGGAAGACGACGAAACTCCGCCTCGCCCGACCCCAGGGCTCGGACTCCGCCCTGGCCTCGGCCAAACGACCTCCGCTTCGCCCGACCCCATGGCTTGGACTCGGCCTCGGCAACAGAAGACAGACTCAACCTCGGCTTCGGAGGAGCCCCCACGTCACCCCGCCTAGGGCGCAGACCCGCCACGTCAACAGGAAGCGTCATCATCGTCCTACCCCGAATCGACTCGGGTCACGGAGAACAAGACCGGCGTCCCATCCGGCCAGCTCCGCCGGATGGGCAATGATGGCGCTCCACAAGCTCTGTGACGACGGCGGCCCCCAGCTCTCTTACGGAAGCAGGGCGACGTCAGCAAGGACTCGACCGCTCCAACAGCTGTCCCTCCGCCAGGCTCCGTCGCACCTCCGACAGCCACGACATCACGCCAGCAAGGTGCCAAGACCTCTCCGGCTGCCACATTGGCATGTACCTAGGGCGCTAGCTCTCTCTCCGCTAGACACGTAGCACTCTGCTACACCCCCCATTGTACACCTGGATCCTCTCCTTACGACTATAAAAGGGAGGACCAGGGCCTTCTTAGAGAAGGTTGGCCGCGCGAGACCGAGGACGGGACAGGCGCTCTCTTGGGGCCGCTCGCTTCCCTCACCCGCGTGGACGCTTGTAACCCCCCTACTGCAAGCGCACCCGACCTGGGCGCGGGACGAACACGAAGGCCGCGGGACTTCCACCTCTCTCACGCTCGACTCCGGCCACCTCGCCTCTCCCCCCTTCGCGCTCGCCCACGCGCTCGACCCATCTGGGCTGGGGCACGCAGCACACTCACTCGTCGGCTTTGGGACCCCCCTGTCTCGAAACGCCGACAGTTGGCACGCCAGGTAGGGGCCTGCTGCGTGCTGACGAACAGCTCCCCGTCAAGCTCCAGATGGGCAATCTCCAGCAACCTCTCCGACCCGGGGCGGTGCTTCGTTTCGGGACTCTTGAGTTCATGTCCTTCGACGGCAGCTACGACGTGATACTTCTTCCACCGCCGCGCGACAACGACAATGGCGGCCGACAACCCGCTCGCCGGCGGCGGAATCGACGACACCTTCCCCGCGTGGTGGAAGAACAACATTCGAGCTCGCTCCGTTCTCTCCCCCGCCAACGGAGGAGGAGGCGGGCCCATCAAGGCCAAGCGGGAGGCCGCACTTCGTTGGCCGTCGAGCGAATCGACGCCCCCGACGCCCCGACGGAAGGCACGCCGGACGTCGACCTCGCGTTCAAGACGAAGGCAAGCGCCGTCCCCCCGCGACACGCTGACCGCGGGCAAGAAGACGACGCCGGCGCGCTCGCGGAAAGCCTGCAGGACGTCACCCTCGTACCTGAGATGACGGTGCAACCAGTCCCCGATGCGACTACGTCGCTCCTCGTTGACCAAAAGGTACCGACTAACTCCCATCTTACGTCATTTCGACTCGGCCTCAACCCGCCAAACGACCTCGCTTTGGTGGGCACTCTCATCGAGGCGAGTGCAACCCCACTGGGGTTTCGTATACGGTCGCCTTGGGACCGGCTGACGGACGTCTCGACCTACGGGCCCTCTGGGTCCGAGGAAGATGACGACCCCAGCGTCTGTTGGGATTTCTCCGGACTTGGCAACCCCAGTGCCATGCGGGACTTCATGACCGCATGTGACTACTGCCTATCCGACTGTTCCGACGGAAGCCGCAGCCTTGGCGACGAGAGCTGCGGCCCAAGCCGCGAATGTTTCCACATCGAGCTAGGGGATCCCTCCGAAGGCAACCGTCTCGGCATGCCGGAGGACGGTGATCTTCCTAGGCCGGTGCCTCGCGCCGACATCCCACGGGAGCTAGCTGTGGTCCCCGCTCCGGCGGGGGGTTACGACCCACAACTCGAGCAAGTCCGCGAGGCGCAGGCCAGGCTCAACGAGGGAACAGGAGCGCTTGAGCCGATCCGTCGGGACGTCGGGCAGGTATGGGCGGACCAACCCCTGGCCGGAGAAATACGTCACCTGCCCCAAGGTCTCCAGCACCGCATCGCCAACGATGTCAGGGTCAGGCCGCCGCCCGCATCCAGCGGGGTTGGTCAGAACCTGGCAGCCGCAGCGATGCTCCTCCGCGCGATGCCGGAGCCATCAACCACCGAGGGTCGGCGAATCCAGGGAGACCTCAAGAATCTCCTGGAAGGCGCTGCGGCCCGACGGGCCGAGAGCACTGCCTCCCGAAGGCAAGGATATCCCTCGGAACCTCATGCCGCGACTTCCCGATTCATGCGGGAAGCCTCGGTCTACACCGGGCGCACGCGCAACACCGCGCCTGCGGCCCCGGGCCACCTCGGCAACGAGCACCATCGACGCGACCGTCGGGCCCACCTCGACGAAAGGGTGCGCCGAGGCTACCACCCCAGGCGTGGGGGGCGCTACGACAGCGGGGAGGATCGGAGTCCCTCGCCCAAACCACCCGGTCCGCAGGCCTTCAGTCGGGCCATCCGACGGGCGCCATTCCCGACCCGGTTCCGACCCCCGACTACTATCACGAAGTACTCGGGGGAAACGAGACCGGAACTGTGGCTCGCGGACTACCGCCTTGCCTGCCAACTGGGTGGGACGGACGACGACAACCTCATCGTCCGTAACCTCCCCCTGTTCCTCTCCGACACTGCTCGCGCCTGGTTGGAGCACCTGCCTTCGGGGCAGATCTCCAACTGGGACGACTTGGTCCAAGCCTTCGCTGGGAATTTCCAGGGCACATACGTGCGCCCCGGGAATTCCTGGGACCTTCGAAGCTGCCGGCAACAGCCGGGGGAGTCGCTCCGGGACTACATCCGGCGATTCTCGAAGCAGCGCACCGAGCTGCCCAACATCACCGACTCGGATGTCATCGGCGCGTTCCTCGCCGGCACCACTTGCCGCGACCTGGTGAGCAAGCTGGGTCGCAAGACCCCCACCAGGGCGAGCGAGCTGATGGACATCGCCACCAAGTTCGCCTCTGGCCAGGAGGCGGTCGAGGCTATCTTCCGAAAGGACAAGCAGCCCCAGGGCCGCCCATCGGAAGAGGCTCCCGAGGCGACTACTCCGCGCGGCGCCAAGAAGAAAGGCAAGAAGAAGTCGCAATCGAAACGCGACGCCGCTGACGCGGACCTTGTCGCCGCCGCCGAGTACAAGAACCCTCGGAAGCCCCCTGGAGGTGCAAACCTCTTCGACAAGATGCTCAAGGAGCCGTGCCCCTACCATCAGGGGCCCGTCAAGCACACCCTCGAGGAGTGCGTTATGCTTCGGCGTCACTTCCACAGGGCCGGGCCACCCGCCGAGGGTGGCAGGGCCCGCGACGACGACAAGAACGAAGATCACCAAGAAGGAGAGTTCCCCGAGGTTCGCGACTGCTTCATGATCTATGGAGGGCATGCGGCGAATGCCTCGGCTCGGCATCACAAGCAAGAGCGCCGGGAGGTCTGCTCGGTGAAGGTGGCGGCGCCAGTCTACCTAGACTGGTCCGACAAGCCCATCACCTTCGACCAGGCCGACCACCCCGACCATGTGCCGAGCCCGGGGAACTACCCGCTCGTCGTCGACCCCGTTGTCGGCAATGTCAGGCTCACCAAGGTCCTAATGGATGGGGGCAGCTGCCTCAACATCATCTACGCCGAGACCCTCAAGCTCCTGCGCATCGATCTGTCCTCCGTCCGAGCAGGCGCTGCGCCCTTCCACGGGATCATCCCTGGGAAGCGCGTCCAGCCCCTCGGGCGACTCGACCTCCCCGTCTGCTTCGGGACGCCCTCCAACTTCCGAAGGGAGACCCTGACGTTCGAGGTGGTCGGGTTCCGAGGAACCTACCACGCCGTACTAGGGAGGCCATGTTACGCGAAGTTCATGGCCGTCCCCAACTACACCTACCTGAAGCTCAAGATGCCGGGCCCCAACGGGGTCATCACCGTCGGCCCCACGTACAAACACGCGTTCGAATGCGACGTGGAGTGCGTGGAGTACGCCGAGGCCCTCGCCGAGTCCGAGGCCCTCATCGCCGACCTGGAGAACCTCTCCAAGGAGGTGCCAGACGTGAAGCGCCATGCCGGCAACTTCGAGCCAGCAGAGACGGTTAAGGCCGTCCCTCTTGACCCCAGTGGCGACACCACCAAGCAGGTCCGGATCGGTTCCGGGCTCGACCCCAAATAGGAAGTAGTGCTCGTCGACTTTCTCCGCGCAAACACCGACGTCTTTGCGTGGAGTCCCTCGGACATGCCCGTCATACCAAGGGATGTCGCCGAGCACTCGCTGGATATTCGGGCCGGAGCCCGACCCGTCAGGCAGTCTCTGCGCCGATTCGACGAGGAGAAGCGCAGAGTGATTGGCGAAGAGATCCACAAGCTAATGGCAGCAGGGTTCATCAAAGAGGTATTCCATCCCGAATGGCTCGCCAACCCTGTGCTTGTGAGGAAGAAAGGGGGGAAATGGCGGATGTGTGTAGACTACACTGGTCTCAACAAAGCATGTCCGAAGGTTCCCTACCCTCTGCCCCGCATCGATCAAATCGTGGATTCCACCGCTGGGTGCGAAACCCTGTCCTTCCTCGATGCCTACTCAGGGTATCACCAGATCCGGATGAAAGAGTCCGACCAGCTCGCGACTTCTTTCATCACGCCGTTCGACATGTACTGCTATGTCACCATGCCGTTCGGTTTGAGGAATGCGGGCGCGACGTACCAGCGGTGCATGAACCATGTGTTCGGCGAACACATCGGTCGCACAGTCGAGGCCTACGTCGATGACATCGTAGTCAAGACAAGGAAGGCTTCCGACCTCCTCTCCGACCTTGAAGTGACATTCCGATGTCTCAAGGCGAAAGGAGTCAAGCTCAATCCTGAGAAGTGTGTCTTCGGGGTGCCCCGAGGCATGCTCCTAGGGTTCATTGTCTCCGAGCGAGGCATTGAAGCCAACCCGGAGAAGATCGCGGCCATCACCAGCATGGGGCCCATCAAGGACTTAAAAGGTGTACAGAGGGTCATGGGATGCCTCGCGGCCCTGAGCCGCTTCATCTCACGCCTCGGCGAAAGAGGTCTGCCTCTGTACCGCCTCTTAAGGAAGGCCGAGTGTTTCGCTTGGACCCCTGAGGCCGAGGAAGCCCTCGGCAACCTGAAGGCGCTCCTTACGAAGGCGCCTGTCTTGGTGCCCCTGGCGGTTGGAGAAGCCCTCTTGGTCTACGTCGCCGCGACCACTCAGGTGGTTAGCGCCGCGATTGTGGTCGAGAGGCGAGAGGAAGGGCATGCATTGCCCGTTCAGAGGCCAGTCTACTTCGTCAGCGAAGTGCTGTCCGAGACCAAGATCCGCTACCCACAAGTTCAAAAGCTGCTATATGCTGTGATCCTGATAAGGCGGAAGCTGCGACACTACTTCGAGTCTCATCCGGTAACTGTGGTGTCATCCTTCCCCCTGGGGGAGATCATCCAGTGCCGAGAGGCCTCGGGCAGGATCACAAAGTGGGCGGTGGAAATCATGGGCAAAACGATCTCGTTCGCCCCTCGGAAGGCCATCAAGTCCCAGGTGTTGGCGGACTTCGTGGCCGAATGGGTTGACACCCAGTTGCCGACGGCTCCGATCCAACCGGAGCTCTGGACCATGTTTTTCGACGGGTCGCTGATGAAGACAGGAGCCGGCGCGGGCCTGCTCTTCATCTCGCCCCTTGGAAAGCACCTGCGCTACGTGCTGCGCCTCCATTTCCCGGCGTCCAACAATGTGGCCGAGTACGAAGCTCTGGTCAACGGGTTGCGGATCGCCATCGAGCTAGGGGTCAGACGCCTCGACGCCCGTGGTGATTCGCAGCTCGTCATCGACCAAGTCATGAAGAACTCCCACTGCCGCGACCCGAAGATGGAGGCCTACTGCGACGAGGTTCGGCGCCTGGAAGACAAGTTCTTCGGGCTCGAGCTCAACCACATCGCTCGGCGCTACAACGAAACCGCAGACGAGCTGGCTAAAATAGCCTCGGGGCGAACGACGGTCCCCCCGGACGTCTTCTCCCGGGATCTGCATCGACCCTCTGTCAAGATCGACGACGTGCCCGAGCCCGAGGCACCCTCGGCTCAAGCCGAGGCGCCCTCAGCTCGGCCCGAGGCACCCTCGGCTCAGCCCGAGGTACCCTCGGCCCCCGAGGGCGAGGCACTGGACGTCGAGGAAGAGCAGAGCGGGGCCACGCCTGATCGAGATTGGCAGGCCCCGTACCTGCAATATCTCCGTCGAGGAGAGCTACCCCCCGACCAAGTCGAGGCTCGGCGGGTAGCGCGACGCGCCAAGTCGTTCGTCTTGCTGGGCGATGAAGAGTAGCTCTACCATCGCAGCCCCTCGGGCATCCTCCAGTGATGCATCTCCATCGCCGAAGGTCGGGAACTGCTGCAAGAAATACACTCGGGGGCTTGTGGCCACCACGCGGCGCCCCGAGCCCTTGTCGGGAATGCTTTCCGACAAGGCTTCTACTGGCCAACGACGGTGGCTGACGCCACTAGAATTGTCCGCACCTGCGAAGGGTGCCAATTCTATGCGAAGCAGACCCACCTGCCCGCTCAGGCTCTGCAGACGATACCCATCACCTGGCCCTTCGCCGTATGGGGTCTGGACCTCGTCGGTCCCTTGCAGAAGGCGCCCGGGGGCTACACGCACCTGCTGGTCGCCATCGACAAATTCTCCAAGTGGATCGAGGTCCGACCTCTGAACAGCGTCAGGTCCGAGCAGGCGGTGGCGTTCTTCACCAACATCATCCATCGCTTCGGGGTCCCGAACTCCATCATCACCGACAACGGCACCCAGTTCACCGGCAAAAAATTCTTGGATTTTTGCGAGGATCACCATATCCGGGTGGACTGGGCCGCCGTGGCTCATCCCATGTCGAATGGGCAAGTAGAGCGTGCCAACGACATGATTCTACGAGGGCTCAAGCCTCGGATCTACAACGACCTCAACAAGTTCGGCAAGCGGTGGATGAAGGAACTCCCCTCGGTGGTCTGGAGCCTAAGGACGACGCCGAGTCGCGCCACGGGTTTCACGCCGTTTTTCCTGGTCTACGAGGCTGAAGCTATCTTGCCCACTGACCTGGAATACGGCTCCCCGAGGACGAGGGCCTACACCGATCAAAGCAACCAAGCTAGCCGAGAAGAATCGCTGGACCAGCTGGAGGAGGCTCGGGACAGGGCCTTACTACACCCGGCGCGGTACCAGCAGTCCCTGTGACGCTACCACGCCCGAGGGGTCCGGTCCCGAGACCTCCAGGTGGGCGATCTGGTGCTTCGGCTGCGGCAAGACGCCCGAGGGAGGCACAAGCTCACGCCCCCCTGGGAAGGGCCATTCGTCATCGCCAAAGTTCTGAAGCCCGGAACATACAAGCTGGCCAACAATCAAGGCGAGATCTACGGCAACGCCTGGAACATCAAACAGCTACGTCGCTTCTACCCTTAAGATGTTTCCAAGTTGTTCATATACCTCGCACCTACGCAAAGTTTAGTCGTCAAGGAAGGGTCGGCCTAGCCCCGGCAAAGCCCGACCCTCCCTCGGGGGCTAAAAGGGGAGAGACCCCCTCTGCGTCGAATTTTTCCTCGAAAAAGGATCTCTTTCTAGCAGGATTACTCTCGTGCTTCTTGACTACTTCGGAAAGCGGATCCTGGAAATGACGGAGTACACGTAAGCAGCCAAGGCTGACCGAGCCGAGGGACTCCTACGCCTCCGGGATACGGATACCTCACTCATCACCTTCTGCGATAAGTAACTCACGCTCGGATAAAGCGACTCCGTGGACCGAACAAGTCTTCACGCTCGGAAGCTCTCCTGCCGAAGCAGTCCTTCAAGCTTTCTCGACTAAGTCGGGGACAGGGCCTCATGGACGGGTGAAAGTACGCGTAAGCGGCAAGGCCGACCGAGCCGAGGGATTCCCACGCCTCTGGGATACGGATACCTCACTCGTCCCTTCCGCGAGAAGTAACTCTCGCTCACACAAACATCCCTGTTACCGACAGAGTCCAGATGCTCGAAACAAGGGGAAAAAAGACGCAGCTTCGCAAGCACGACGAGGGTGTGTTTTCTGGCCTCGGCGGCCGCAGAAGGCACACGCTACAAGACGATCTGATCCTGCAGGCTCGGGTCTTCACGCTGAAGGGAGCCGTAGCACCCTCGGCATCGACGACGTCTTCAGCTATGTCCGACCCAGCCTCGGACGGCGGCGCGGTCCAGGGACCCCTCCGGGAATCCGGCCCGAGCAGGCGGCTCGGCCGGTTACCCCTGGGGCCTCGGCCAACCGGCTTCCAAGGGCGCCAGCCCGACCCGAGGCCTCGGCGGATCGACTTTGGCGTCGGCTCCGCTGACGGACAACACGGCTAGGCTCCGGCCAACCAGGTTCCCATTCTCGAGCCAACTCCGCCTCTGTTCATACTGATATCGCTACCCCTGGCCTCGGCTCATCGAAGGGCGGCCGAGGGGTCTCTTTAACTAAGCTAGAGGAGCCCCAGACAACAAGGCCGATCGAGCCGAGGGATTCCCACGCCTCCGGGATACGGATACCTCATTCGTCACCTTGACACGGGGCGACTCATGCTTGGTAAAGCGGTTCAGATAATCAACAGGCGAGACTTAGTGCTCGAAAATGAAGAAAAAACACGGCTCCGTGCCGAAATTACATATATGTTCAGGCCTCGACAGCCACAATGAACAAACACACTGGCATTCGAAGTGCCATTACGAACGGAACTCCGGTTCCCCCTCCGCAGGTACGAACAACCCCACTCCGAGGGGGAAGGCCTGCGGAGCAACGGAAGGCCGACGAACGGCGCGCCGTCACCTGCTCCAGCAGCGGCGACGACGACGACTTCTGCTCCGGGGGGTCGAACAGCGGCAGCACTGACCCTAGGGCGGATGCTGCTGCCAGGAGGCCCCCGCCCACGACAAAACTCGTGAGGCAAGGACGGACAGAAGGCCGTAGAGTTGGAGGTCAGTCCGTGGCCGGCCCCGGCTATCGTGCCGGCGGAAGAACCTCTTCCAGCTGCCGTGGCGGACGCCGGCGCCGCGAGCGGCTCCGAAGCCACTCGCGTCTGAAGACCGGGCACGCTGCAGCTGCCAGCGCCACGGACAACAACCGCTCCTCCCCCCCCATCACTGAGTGAAGGAGCGGGCCGCCGCCCACACGGGGGCTGACCTCAACTCGGCGCACTCCCCTCCCCAGCCCTGGTGATGAAAATCCTTGAGGCTGAGGGTGGGGCAGAGGCCGCAGCCCGGCTCGCTTTCCCCCACCATCAAGCCGGAGGTCACCATCTCGGGTGACCGCCGGTGGAGGGGAGCAGCCGGGCTGCATGATGAAAATCCTTGAAGCCGAACGATGGCTGAGAGGTACCAACTCCCACGGGGTTGCGTTCCTCCAACGAGGAGGCGGAAAGGCGGCGGATACCCCCCATCCGGGGGCTTGGAAGATGGAAAGACACGACGCATAAGGGAGGAAGAAGACATGGTTGCCTTCTGAAAGGAGTCTCCCTCCTTTTAAAGGCAACTCTCCCTACGTGCGCCCCCAGACGCCGCGGGCTGAGTCTTCTCCAACACGCTCCAAGGCCCTCCCCTGCGACTCGGGGGCTGGGTCCCGCATGTCATGCAAACCAGCTCAGGGCAGAAGAAGCCAAACCGCCGCGCGTGGTGCGCACGACTGTCCAGCGGTTACAAGCGACCCCCCACTTTTGCCCAGACCAACGGGCGGAAGGGGCGGGCAGCCATGCAGACGGCATGCAACCGCGCCAGGTGGACGCACTTCTCCGACTTCTGACACGCCAGCTTGGAAGCCCAGGCCCACGCGTCAAACAACCGGCGCGCCAGTTGATGCATGCAAGCAACCGCACCGCCACTTGCGCCACCGTCGCGCCTCTTCGGTTGCGGAGCCTATGCCGCGACTCAAGGCGACCCAGCAGCGCTAGCCTGGCGCGTTGGTCAAAGCGACCGAAAGTGGGCCAGCAGTAATGGCGGTGGCAGGCGGGCGGGCGCAGCAGTCACGTAGTCAGCCAGGCTCACGTCTCATCCTGGGGCAGCAAGAGAGCCTCCTCCCACGGCGTGAAGACGGTGCGCCCGTGACCCGTTCCTCGAACGAATCGCGCACGCGTAACAGCCACCCCGCCAACCACTCGCCCCGTCGCATTAACTCCGCGGCGGGACACGCGGCGCCTCTGGTGGGAGAAGCGCGCGACGCTTCACCTTCGCCGTAATAACCGCGTCAAAAAGAGGTACGCCACGTCGTTCGATTTCGTTTCCTTTTCCTTTTTTCCTCTTTCTCTATCTCTTGCAATAGGGACCGGGAAAGGGGGATACCCCGAAAAGGATCCTTTTCCGTGAAGGAACCGGGCTCCGAGCCCCCCCTACTGATCAGGGGTTCGAAGACTGGCCCTCCGAAGGGTTCAACAGTCGCCTCAGATCGCGTGGGCCCGACACCCACTACTGGTCAGGGGTTCGAAGGCCAGCCCCCCGAAGGGCTCCATGGCCGCCTCAGGCTACTCGGGCTCCACGCCCATTACTGATCAGGGGTTCGAAGGCTGGCCCCCGAAGGGTTCACAGTCGCCTCAGACACCGAGCGAGGGATGACCAGGGGTACGTTCGATACATAACCGAGGCTCGGGCTGCGCTCCCGAGGTACCCTAGGACATTTCCGAGACCAGCGGGAACGATCTTGTAACGGAATCCCATCGGAGGGAGGCATCGAGCCCTCGGACCCCGTCGCCAGGGGACCGGGTCCGGCAAATCACCCGCAGGTACTTTTGGGCGTGCCTCTGGGCCCCTAGCCGACCCCCAACGAACGGGGCACGGACGCCCACTCGGATTACCCGCTTGCAGCTCACCGGAGACACCATGTTCGGTGCCCATCGAGGGTAACATGGCGCACTCCCCCCCTCCTCCTTGCGGAAAGGCGACGTAGGGGCGTATGTAAAAAGTCGAGTCTGTCCCTGATCGTCCTCTCGCCCTGTGCAGAGGCTCGGGGGCTGCTCTCGCAAAAACCGGCTCCAGCCAAACCGTTGACAGCGTCAACATACCAGCCCGAGAGCTTGGGCCCCGACCGTGCACCCGGGCTACGGCCAGTTCGCATGAGGGAACGACCAGACCAGCCGAAGCATTACGCAAGGTATTAAGACCTCGAAGGAGTGTAACCACTCCTCCGAGGCCTCGGGGACTACACCCGGCGGGTGCGCTCGCGCGCACCCACCGGAACAAAATGCAACCGAGAAAGGCTGGTCCCCTTGCAAAAAAGTGCGACGAAAGCCTCCAAGCGAGTGCTAACACTCCCTTCAAGGCTCGGGGGCTACTGTCGGGGACCATAATTAGGGGTACCCTCAAGACGCCTAATTCTCAGCTGGTAACCCCCATCATCATGAAGCTGCAAAGGCCTGATGGGTACGATTAAGTCAGGGATCAGTCCACACGAGTGACTCGATCACGCTTCACCCGAGCCTAGCCTCGGCCAAGGGCAGCCGACCTCGAGAGACTTCCGTCTCGCCCGAGGCCCCCCTTTTTACGGCGGACACATCACCGGCTCGCCCGAGGCCTTGGCTTCACTCAGAAGCGACCCTGACTAAATCGCCACACCGACTGACCGAGTTGCAGGAGCATTTAACGCAAAGAGTAAGTCAGACAGACAGTCAGGCCTTGCCAAAGGCGCCACGGCGAACTCCGCTCCGCCCGACCCCAGGGCTCGGACTCGGGCTAAGACCCGGAAGACGGCGAACTCCGCTCCGCCCGACCCCAGGGCTCGGACTCGGGCTAAGACCCGGAAGACGGCGAACTCCGCTCCGCCCGACCCCAGGGCTCGGACTCGGGCTAAGACCCGGAAGACGGCGAACTCCGCTCCGCCCGACCCCAGGGCTCGGACTCGGGCTAAGACCCGGAAGACGGCGAACTCCGCTCCGCCCGACCCCAGGGCTCGGACTCGGGCTAAGACCCGGAAGACGGCGAACTCCGCTCCGCCCGACCCCAGGGCTCGGACTCGGGCTAAGACCCGGAAGACGACGAAACTCCGCCTCGCCCGACCCCAGGGCTCGGACTCCGCCCTGGCCTCGGCCAAACGACCTCCGCTTCGCCCGACCCCATGGCTCGGACTCGGCCTCGGCAACAGAAGACAGACTCAACCTCGGCTTCGGAGGAGCCCCCACGTCACCCCGCCTAGGGCGCAGACCCGCCACGTCAACAGGAAGCGTCATCATCGTCCTACCCCGAATCGACTCGGGTCACGGAGAACAAGACCGGCGTCCCATCCGGCCAGCTCCGCCGGATGGGCAATGATGGCGCTCCACAAGCTCTGTGACGACGGCGGCCCCCAGCTCTCTTACGGAAGCAGGGCGACGTCAGCAAGGACTCGACCGCTCCAACAGCTGTCCCTCCGCAAGGCTCCGTCGCACCTCCAACAGCCACGACATCACGCCAGCAAGGTGCCAAGACCTCTCCGGCTGCCACATTGGCATGTACCTAGGGCGCTAGCTCTCTCTCCGCTAGACACGTAGCACTCTGCTACACCCCCCATTGTACACCTGGATCCTCTCCTTACAACTATAAAAGGGAGGACCAGGGCCTTCTTAGAGAAGGTTGGCCGCGCGGGACCGAGGACGGGACAGGCGCTCTCTTGGGGCCGCTCGCTTCCCTCACCCGCGTGGACGCTTGTAACCCCCCTACTGCAAGCGCACCCGACCTGGGCGCGGGACGAACACGAAGGCCGCGGGACTTCCACCTCTCTCACGCTCGACTCCGGCCACCTCGCCTCTCCCCCCTTCGCGCTCGCCCACGCGCTCGACCCATCTGGGCTGGGGCACGCAGCACACTCACTCGTCGGCTTTGGGACCCCCCTGTCTCGAAACGCCGACACCCTCTTACAGATGGTTGGCCGCGCGGGGAAGAGGACGGGACGGGCGCTCGCTCCCCCTCCCGCGTGGACGCTTGTAACCCCCTACTGCAAGCGCACCCGACCCGGGCGCGTGACAAACACAAAGGCCGCGGGATTTCCACCTCTCTCTCTCTCTCGCTCCGGCCGCCTGTTCTTCCCCCCTTCGCGCTCCGTCTCGCGCCGACCCATCTGGGCTGGGGCACGCAGCGACATTTCACTCGTCGGCCCAGGGACCCCCCGGTCTCAAAACGCCGACAAACGTTTTCTGTGTTGCCTTGTTCTTAATTCTTAGCATTTGAGAACAAGTCCCCAACAGGAGGCTTTGTCGCACTTTTTTGCAAGGGGACCGACCTTTCTCGGTTACATTTTGTTCCAGTGGGTGCGCGCGAGCGCACCCGCCGGGTGTAGCCCCCGAGGCCTCGGAGGAGTGGTTTGACTCCTCCGAGGTCTTAGTGCCTTTCGTGATGCCTCGACCGGTCTGGTTGTTCCCTCATGCGATCTGATCATAGCCCGGGTGCATGGTCAGGTTCCGAGTTCTCGGGCTGGTATGTTGACGCTGTCAATGGTTTGGCCGGAGCCGGGTTTGCGAGAGCAGCCCCCGAGCCTCTGCACAGAGCGACAGGACGGTCAAGAACTGACTCGGCTTTTGTCATATGCCCCTTCGTCGCCTTTCCGCAAGGAGGAGGGGGAAAGCGCCATGTTGCCCTCGGAGGGCGCCGAACATGGTGTCTCCAGTGAGTTGCTAACAGGTGATCCGAGTGGACACCCGTGCCTCGTTCGATAAGGGTCGGCTAGCGGCCCAGAGGCGCACTCCAAATGTACCTGCAGGTGATTTGCCGGACCCAGTCCCGTTTGATAGGGTCCGAGGGCTCGATGCCTCCCTCTGATGGGATTTCGTTACAGAATCGCTCCTGCTGGTCTCGGAAATGTCCTAGGGTACCTCGGGAGTGGAGCCCGAGCCTCGGCCATGTATCGGACGTACCCAGAGTCATCCCTCGCTTTGCATGTTCTGGGGCGGATGTCGAACCCTTCGGGGGGCCAGCCTTCGAACCCCTGATCAGTAGTGAGCACGAAGCCCGAGTGCTCTGAGGCGGCTGTCGAACCCTTCTGAGGGGGCAACCTTCGAACCTCTGATCAGTAGTGGGCGCGGAGCCTGAGTGCTCTGAGGCGGCTGTCGAACCCTTCCGAGGGGCTAGCCTTCGAACATCTGATCAGTAGGAGGGCTCGGGGCCCGCTTCCTTTGCGGAGAAGGATCCCTTTCGGAGTATCCCCTTTCCCGGTCCCTGTAGCAAGAGAGAGAGAAAGGGGAAGAGGAAAAGGATACGAAATTAAACGACGTGGCACACCTTTTTTGACGCGGTCATCATGGCGGAGGTGAAGCGTCGCCCGCTTCGCCTGCCAAAGGTGTCGCCTGCCCTGCCGCGAAGTTAATGCGACAGGACAGGTGGTTCGCGGGGCAGCCGTTGCGCGAGCCGTTCGAGGGACGGAACACGGGCACGTCGTCTTCACGCCGTGGGAGAGGGCTCCCCTGCTGCTCCAGGAGGGGACGTGAGCCTGCAGATGATTTGACTACTGCTTCCGCCTGCCTGCTGCCGCCATTACTGTCGGCCCACTTTTGGCCATATCGACCGTCGCGCCTTCTCCCGCGATTGACTGACCTGTGACCGATGTGCTCGGTTGGCACTGTTGGGCCATGCACAGGATTGCCTCGAGTCGTGGCACCGGTTCCGCAGTCGAGAAGGCGCGGTACTGGCGCAAGTGGCGGTGCAGTTTTTCGCACGTAGCAACCGGCGCGCCGGTTACATGACGTGTGGGCCTAGGCCGCCACGCTGGATGCGTCGAAGTCGAAAGGGTGCGTCCCCGTGGTGCAGTTGCATGCCGCCTGCATGGCGGTCCGCCCTTTCACCCGCTGGTTTAGGCAAAGATGGAGGAGTGCTTGTAACCGCGGGGCGGTTACACGCTCCGCGCGTGGCGGTTTGGCTTCTTCTGTCCTGGGCCAGCTCGCATGACACGTGGGACCCAGCCCCCGTGTCGTAGGGGGAGGACCCTGGAGCGTGTTGTTGAAGACTTAGTCTGCGACGCCTGAGGACACGAGTGGGGAGAGTCGCCTTTAAAAAGGGATCGACCCCTTGGGTGGCAGCCACGCCTTTGCACTCCCCTCATGCATTGTGCCCTTCCACCTTCCAAGCCCCCGGATGGGGAGCGCCCGCGTTGCTTTCGTCTTGCTGCTGTTGGAGGAGCGCAACTTCGCGGAGGTTGGCACCTTTCAGCCATCGCTCGGCTTCAAGGATTTTCATCAGGCAGCTCGGCTGCATTCCCTCACCAATGGTCACCTAGGACGGTGACCACCAGTTCGATGGTGGGGAGAAGCAAGCCGGGCTGCGGCCTCAGCCTCGTCCTCAGCTTCAAGGATCTTCATCATCCTTGCTAGGGCGGGGGGCAAGCTGAGCCGGAGCTCTACCTCCCGTACGGGCCGGCGGGCCACCTCTTCCTTCAGCATTCAGGGGAGAGGGCGCTCACCGGCCTAGCGGAGGGGGCGAACTTCGACAATGCGGGGCCGATCGACCGCAAGCGTCGTCAGCTCCAGCATGCCTGGTTCGCTGGCTCAGCTGGCTCTGGCACAGCTTCCGGTGCCACCTCCCACTGCTGAGCGGAGTGTGGCTATCTGCCCGCCGTACGGGCGGCTGTTACGCCACGCGCACCGAGGGACCGCCCAAGACGTCGCACGCCGCTAGGGCGGCGTTCATGTTCTTGGGTTGTCCTGCCCTTGCTTCGGCACGACGCCTCCGTGTGGAGGTCGGTGCTCGCCCGTCCGGGAGGACTTGAGTGGGGATCTGCCGGTGGGCAGGTGGCTGCCGTCGTCGGTGCTGAGGTGGTGGCAGCCGGAGAAGGCTTCTCCGCCGACGAGACCGTCAGCAGCACCCGCGGACCGACCTCCGGCTCTTTGGCTTTGATAGCTTGTCCTCGCCCCTCGAGTGGGGACGCGGGCGAGGGCCTTGTCGCAGCAGCGTCTGCCCTGAGGTCATCGCTGCTGCTGTTTAGCCGCCCGGAAAGGAGGTCGTTGTCGCTGCTGATGGAGCGGGCGGCGGTGAGCCAACTGGAGTTTGTCGTCCCGCGGGCCCTCCGATGTGGAGGTTGTTCATACCTGCGGGAGTGGAACCAGAGTTCCGTTTGTAATGGCACCTTGAGTGCCGGTGTCTGTTCATTGTGGCTATCGGGGCCTGAACATCTAGGTATTTGGGTGTAATACCGTGTTTCTTCCTCATTTTGAGCACCAGGACTCGCCTGTCGGCTAGCTGGACCGCTTAACCAAGTGTGAGTTGCCCTATGCGGAAGGTGACGAGTGAGGTATCCGTATCCCGGAGGCGTAGGAGTCCCTCGGCTCGGTCAGCCTTGCCACCCAAGGCTTCTCTTGCTCAGTTAAAGAAACCCTCGGCCGCTCTGCGATGCGTCGGAGCCGAAGGCAGCGGTGTCAGCGTGGACAGAGGCGGAGTCGTCTCGAGAAGAAGCTTCGTGGGCCCAGGAGCAGGTGACTTCCCAGGCCGAGGAGGCGTAGCAGCGGCGGCTGGAACCTGGCCAGGTCGTCCACTTGCAGGACCAACCCCGAAGTCGGGCTGCCGAGGCCATGAGCCGGGCTGATGTCCTTGGGGGACAGCTGGCTGTGACTACGGAGCGGCCAGCCGAGCCGTCTGCTTGGGCCGGGTTCCTGGAGGAGACCCTGGCGGCGATGGCCCAGGCGCGGCGCTGACATCTTCCTTCGAGGTGGAGATCCTCCGACCGTGCCGCCCTCCAAGGTCGGGTCAGATTCCGACGGAGGTGGAGTCGACGCCGAAGGTGCTGCTGCTCCCCCTGTTGATGTCTGAACCTGTAGGAACAGTTTGTCTATAGTGTGCATATGTTTTTTGCGGCCGCCGAGGCCCAAACATATCATTGTCGTGTTATAAAGCTGCATTTCTTTTCCTCTTGTTTTGAGTATCAGGACTCGTTCATCGATAGCAGAATCGCTTATCCGAGCGAGAGTTACTTATCGCAGAAGGTGATGAGTGAGGTATCCGTATCCCGGAGGTGTAGGAGTCCCTCGGCTCGGTCGGCCTCGCCGCTTACGTGTACTCTTACTCATCCGCGGGGTTCTGTTATCGATATAGTCGGGAAACACGAAAGTCGTTTTGGCAGAAAAGCTTTCGAGCGTTAAGACTTGTTCGGTCAGCAGAATCGCTTATCCGAGCGTGAGTTACTTATCGCAGAAGGTGATGAGTGAGGTATCCGTATCCCGGAGGCGTAGGAGTCCCTCTGTAACACCCCGGGGTCCACCAACACCCCGGAATGCTACTAAACAACACTTCTGACATCTATATATAAAATTTCGGCAGCATCCCCCTTGCAAAATTGCATAAATGAGGGGGCAACAGTGTATAAACATATATCATGACAAAAACATACTAAGTATTATTAATCGGCTAACAAAGAGAAGTTAAACATACGACATGAAGTGAATTAACTAGTGCGCACGACTAGTTAAAAAAACAAACTTCCTTTGACAATAAGTTTCTAATTAAATCATGGCTACGCCTGGGCAGCGTTATTGTGAGAGTGAAAGTGGACGTGCTGCTACTCCCCTCATTCCCAACATGTATCAAGTACCTGCATTGAGTAATGCAAGAGTGAGATGACACATCTCAGCAAGTAAAATAATATCAAACTGTTTAACCACCTAAGAACATTGTTTTTACCACCACTTGATTCCACAACCTTCTTATTACGAAGGTGCAGCACGTATACAACGTACAACACACCTAGTCACCACACCTCGCAGGTAGAAACCACAATAGTAACATAGTAATGTCACACTTCATATATACCTCATGAGTGCAAATGTCTGCAAATGCAAGGATGACTTCTGCCTTCATACCTCTAAGGATATGAAGCCGCATCGTACCCCTCCTCGGGCAACGTACGATGCTAAAAATGTACCGGTACGGTCGGACCATAAGATCACGACATAACTTCAAAATGCAAGATGGATGATGCGATGAGCATGTCATGCCTACAACACTTCATATAACGTGATTCAAAAAAATACTTCAACTTCATCCAAGATGGGAATCAACCACATATATCATTACCAAATTATGATCATCCACAATATTAGACAATTGAGAATTAATACTTCCAAACAAATAAACTTCATCATAGAATTCAATGATTAACATAATTAAAACTTATGCATACTCAATGTCAGGGAATAGGATGCAACCCAAACGGTAGCAACCACCACTGTATTTACTTGCCTTTACCGGAAGTTCGGGCAAATCCCTAAGTACGATCCGGAAGTCCACCACCTGTTTTTGACACACAACTTAGTGCACCAATTTCACATAATCAGGCTCATAAACGATGCCGCACCTATGCACAAACTCAAACCCCGCCGCGGGTTACATCTCTCCCCACACCCACCAAACTGCAGCGGCGCTGCTTAATAATTTCATAACTTTAAAATTATGACAGCAGTGGTAACAAACAAAAACTCCAGAGGCATCTACATGAAATTCCCCACAAGTTTTGTATACAATTTATAATTAAATTCCAACATCTAATTAGCCCAAAACAGTCCACAAGATGAACCCTGTAATCTGTTTTTTTGTCTTTTGGACAGCGACATACCCGGATTCAAACAGCGATATCTTTTAAAATATAATTCCAAATCAAGCACATAAGTACTTATTGGAAAGATAAGACAAAGCCCTACATGATTATCATACTGGTTAACACTAATTACCCACAAAAAATTCACAGAAACTACTAATACTACTGCTGTTCACCCACCTGAAAAATCTGTTTTTTTGGACAGCAACATAACCGGATTCAAACAACGATATCTCCTAAATTATAACTCCAAATCGAGCGCATAAGTACTCGTTAGAAAGGTATGACAAAGCTCTACATGATTCTCCCACTGATCCCTACTAATTGCCCACGAAAAATTCCCAGAAATCACTAGAACTACTGCTGTTCGTCCACCCACTAAATTTCTGGACAGCACCTCTACCAAATCGCATAGGTAAACATGTAACCAATTGGATTGCAGCACAAATACAACAAAATGATCACGAAAATCACCTTGGGTTCCTCCTTTCCTCCTTCTTTTCTTCCTTCTTCCTCCCTCCAAACTCCCATGGAAGACTCGCACCCACACGACGGACACCAAGCGGGGAGGCTCCACCTTGGAGAGGAAGAGGTGGGGGGGGGCTAGGGTTGAGGGGTGGCGCTGCAATCACTTGGGGAAGAAGGAGAGGGATTGGGGCGGCTGCAAGAGTGGAAGAGAGAGGGGAGGGGCGGCCAAAGGGGTGGGGGAGTGAGAGGGAGGGGGCGGCTAGGGTTTAGGGGGGGAAACTAATGGGCTCCCCACCGCCGGATCGAGATCCACGGCCCAAACTCGCTCTCACGTCTGCTCCCGACCCCAACGCACAAATCCAACAAGTATTCTACTGTTTTATTGGTGAATGCTTCCTAAAAAACTCCAACCCCAACTACACAGATCACGAAAGAAAAGGGAAAAATACATTTAACTTCTTTTCAGAAAATTGGGTATCACACTCTACCCCCCTTAAAAAGAATTCGACCTCGAATTCCGACGCTTCTATCAGAACGACAAGGAAAGATCAATAAATCAACAAAACTCACACATAAAGAAAGGTTCGGGTACTTCTGCCGCATCAGCTCCTCAAGCTCCTAGGATTCTAAGATACGCAGCAGACGACACTAGAGTCTGGTCTTGCTACACAGGAATCGGCTCTAGCTCGATTTGATGGTCTGGATTCCGCAAATACTTCCTCAACATAAAGACATGGAATATATGGTGTACTCTGATCATAGACTCCGACAATTGTAGGTGCTAAGCCAAGCTGCCAACTCGGGCTAAGATAGTAGACGGTCCTATATAACTCGGACAAAGCTTTCCTAACACCAAATCAACATTGACACATGCAAGTACTTCAATAAATAAATAAATATATATATATATATATATATATATATATATATATATATGAATGCAATACATACTGTGCTCAAATAGCCTAAACCAAACCTATCCAAACAAGAGTAACTTCAAAAGATCAATTTAATGCTTGCATATTTCTAGACAGCAGCACAACGGTTATTTGTTTTCCTCATAACTCACAAAATATTCATCCAATAGAAGTAAACTAGGACTTTATAGAAAGCTTACAAAGTCCACTATACCCTTGGTATTATCATCACCACAAGATTTGACACTTAGAAAGGCCAAACAATGTGAAACGTAAATTTTGTCCAGACTTGAACAGAATTCAACTACTCACTTCAAAAATCCATAATTGGAGTCTCAGTCATCCCATTCAGGCGCTCCTAGACTTTTTAGAAAGCCAGTAAAATTGTCTATATTTCATTTATAAACCTATCAGGTTAATTCAATGCATATCAAGATCAAAATACATAAGAAAGGCTTTGCTGTCCAAATTTGGACACATTCAAAGATTCCAATTAAAACAGATGTAGCTTAACTTATAGGTCACCAAAAAGGGTGATCCAAAATTTGTTGGAAAGCTTAAGGAAAGTACTACCACTTCTTTAAAATTTATAAGAACTGATTCGAAGTTTAACTTGGGCAAACAAGGTTAGTTTCGAAATCTGTACAGAATCTGGACAGATTCCAAGACTAGACTTGAGAAAATCATAACTCCCAAACTACTAGACCTATGGTCATGAAATTTTACACAAGTAAGATGAAGAAGTTGGCTACAACTTTTTATATACAACACCTCTACCGAAAACATGGTGTAATTCATTGAACTAGCGACATAACCAAAACTGGTCATGTAGTCCCAAACAGCAAGCAATAGATTTATTCAGGTTCTATACTCTTCTAAGATTAAGCGTTCATCGAAGGACTAATAACTTTAGGTTCTTCATTACGAGACACTTAGAGCCAACATAAGGGTAGAAGCAATATGCTTACTTTTTTAAATCATTTTAAGCCTGATCTCACATCATGCAAGCAAGAATCAATTTAAGTATACTATGCCTGCCCATATATCCATCCAATAACTCAGACAATCTGCATCTCCACCTAGACTTCACACGACGTAACTATTTCATACTTACGCAAACACGCCAAGACCAGAAAACATGGCTTCACAACAATACGTACTGGCCTATTCAAATATCCCTCGCTATCTCTCTGTTTTAGCCCACGCTCCACATATACAATAACAAGATAACTATCACAACCACTACATCTATTCCCTCCCACCATACAACATAATTAACATGGATTGCGAAAGAGCTCACCATAACTAAACCAAACTCCCAAAGAAATATCCCTAAATAGAAAATTGACAATCAACAGCACAAATGCTCATTCTGTCTCTACCTCTTTCACTATAAAAGCAATGATAACAAAGAAATATTGTAAAATCATCTAAACTTCATGACCTACAACTTTTGTATTCAAAGGATAAACAAAGTTTTTTTATCTCCATTTTTTTAATTTGGCTTGTAAGGTGACATACATGATCTGCCACCAGAACTTGACGGAACATGACCCATAAATTCAAAACCTCATAACTCTCTGCATCTAACAAAATTTTACAAATATAAACTCATTGAAAAGATTATAACATTCCCTAAAACTTTTATTATAATGAGTGTCTCAGAATTGGTTTCCAAACCGATAAAACAATGCAATTGCTTTGTTGCAAAACTGATAGGTTAGAAACAATGGACAACTAAAATTCAAAATACTATAACTCCTGCTATACTCAACTTAAAACTACAACGAACATGCGTTGGAAAAGTTTGGAAATTGTCCACGACTTTTGCAATAAAGTTCCACCCAAATTTATCTTTATAGCCCTCAACTCTGCATGACCTACAGCTAAACTCAGCCTGAGATACTGCACATCAGAGATTCGACTTATATCCGGACAACCACCTCTCCCAATCTATTTAACAGACAATTACAAGTAAATACCCATTAAAAGGTACTAAGAAAAACTAAAAGTTTTTCTTAAAGAGAATTCCCAAATTTGGGCTCTGAAACTATCAAAACGCGGTCGATTTATTAGTGGTTTTAATGACACCTAAAGTTCAGACACAACGGTGCAACAATTTCAGAGTAGCCTAATTCCAATTATATGCAATGAAAATTACAAACCAATACTCTTTGGGAAGATCATGAAATTACTAAAACTTTCATAATCCAACAAAACCCAAAATTTACCGTATTCAATGTCTATACTTCCGTACAAAATTAAGGCTGCTATAGGAAACCCATAACTCTCAAATGTTTAGACCAAACTGGGTGATTGAGCATCCTATGCAAAGATGAAGAAACCTACTATAAAACATTCTAGATAAGTGAAGCCTGATTCAGCCTCCAACTAATTTAAAATGACTCCCAAAACAAAACAACACCTTACCCATAATAAAAAACAATATAAAATAAAACCCAAGGCATTGGCAGGTGCGACCAACATTAGGATTTTCCACTACCAAATGGGGATGCAACTCCCCAAAGCCTTTAAGCAACACTTTACCTAATAGGTTAGAACACTAAGCACCACAATCAACGAATTCAACAACCTCATTTGTTAATGCCACTAAGGTCAAACATCCATGTATCGACAATGTATGAAACACCTGACATACCCGTCTCTAGCACTATAAAACATGGTTGTTATTACACTAGAATCCAACTATTAGAGCTCTCCACAACTATTCTGTTGACGTGAAGCAAATGGTGCTCATGTCATGTAACGTCTTTTCCTCCTCTCAAAAGAGATAAAATTTGCAATACTCATAAAGCAATGGAGGGATAACAAGAAAAACTAATGTACTTCTTGACACAGACTCATGCAAAAGCTTCATAAATATTACTTTCAATACTAAAATAATAACACGATACTATGCTCAATAGGAGTAATTGGACGTCCATAAGACAATCCACATAACCAAACTACCTTGATTAACCTCACATACAACAAAACCTACTATTACTGCACTTGAACAATTTGTACTTCGTGATATCACAGGATGCATTCAAAGTAGTAGACATACATGATCTATCAAACCATCATTCATATAAGAAAAATCTCAATCCGATGCAACAACCCCATCATTAAAGAGATCGATGACTAACAAACATAAGCAACTCCCAGTTAAGCATTGACTTCGTTTAAGATAAAGCGGTCCAAATAATGATTCAACAAGCATGCATAGAGAAACTGCTCATAAAAAAATCAAACTGTCATACAATGTTGGCAAATAAAAAAAATATAAAACGGGATATCAATATCGCCCACATGACTAGCCTGCAACAACTAAAAAATATGCATAGCCTTTATGGCTATTGAAACAAGCCATAGAAGGAAAACATGCACGACATAAAATCCACTTGAAACCACCCTATTTATTGTTAAAAATAAGGTTGCACATAATAAGAAAACCTATCAGGTAGACATGGTTGGACTTATCAATCTACGTCATGTCACAAATTCACTCGAGTTTTACCAGTCTAAAGATTTCATAGACATTACAACGTTGCATCTGCTCTATAGAGACAAACCAATTTTATACTAAGATCAAGTTAGCAAGTAGCCACACTAGCCTAAAAAAAGTGAGGCGCAAAGCATTGCACCCATGGAAATATTACATTGATAAGTTGGGTTGTAACCCAACAGTCAATCAAACTCAACAACAACATAAAACTACATTATATAGTGTTTTCACACTACACCAAGTCGGATTAGACCCACTATACACAAGCTCAATAAACAATTGGTCCTATAAGTACAAGAACCCAAGAATCCTTTTGGGAAAAAAACATCCACAATCAAGCATATAGAAATATATGATGGTAATAGCTCAGAGATTTGAAAACATTGCATCCCAAAAAAACATCATGACGATATGTATATAAAACAAGTACATTAGTAGCTTCACTTGCATAATATCTTCAATAACAACCACATCAAGAAACCAATACTAAATAGAAGTAACATATCATATCAAGCATTACGTCGTTAACGACATACCCCATCAAACCATAAAGGGATTTGGAGTAAGGAAGTTCTAGTCATCTATACAATAAAATACTAATATGAAAGAGATACGAACCCATACCCTTCCTATATGTGCAAGTGTGTCAAATTTATCTTCAAATTGCGTAGAATCTAAAGCCTATGCTTTGATACCAACTGTAACACCCCGGGGTCCACCAACACCCCGGAATGCTACTAAACAACACTTCTGACATCTATATATAAAATTTCGGCAGCATCCCCCTTGCAAAATTGCATAAATGAGGGGGCAACAGTGTATAAACATATATCATGACAAAAACATACTAAGTATTATTAATCGGCTAACAAAGAGAAGTTAAACATACGACATGAAGTGAATTAACTAGTGCGCACGACTAGTTAAAAAAACAAACTTCCTTTGACAATAAGTTTCTAATTAAATCATGGCTGCGCCTGGGCAGCGTTATTGTGAGAGTGAAAGTGGACGTGCTGCTACTCCCCTCATTCCCAACATGTATCAAGTACCTGCATTGAGTAATGCAAGAGTGAGATGACACATCTCAGCAAGTAAAATAATATCAAACTGTTTAACCACCTAAGAACATTGTTTTTACCACCACTTGATTCCACAACCTTCTTATTACGAAGGTGCAACACGTATACAACGTACAACACACCTAGTCACCACACCTCGCAGGTAGAAACCACAATAGTAACATAGTAATGTCACACTTCATATATACCTCATGAGTGCAAATGTCTGCAAATGCAAGGATGACTTCTGCCTTCATACCTCTAAGGATATGAAGCCGCATCGTACCCCTCCTCGGGCAACGTACGATGCTAAAAATGTACCGGTACGGTCGGACCATAAGATCACGACATAACTTCAAAATGCAAGATGGATGATGCGATGAGCATGTCATGCCTACAACACTTCATATAACGTGATTCAAAAAAATACTTCAACTTCATCCAAGATGGGAATCAACCACATATATCATTACCAAATTATGATCATCCACAATATTAGACAATTGAGAATTAATACTTCCAAACAAATAAACTTCATCATAGAATTCAATGATTAACATAATTAAAACTTATGCATACTCAATGTCAGGGAATAGGATGCAACCCAAACGGTAGCAACCACCACTGTATTTACTTGCCTTTACCGGAAGTTCGGGCAAATCCCTAAGTACGATCCGGAAGTCCACCACCTGTTTTTGACACACAACTTAGTGCACCAATTTCACATAATCAGGCTCATAAACGATGCCGCACCTACGCACAAACTCAAACCCCGCCGCGGGTTACATCTCTCCCCCCACCCACCAAACTGCAGCGACGCTGCTTAATAATTTCATAACTTTAAAATTATGACAGCAGTGGTAACAAACAAAAACTCCAGAGGCATCTACATGAAATTTCCCACAAGTTTTGTATACAATTTATAATTAAATTCCAACATCTAATTAGCCCAAAACAGTCCACAAGATGAACCTTGTAATCTGTTTTTTTGTCTTTTGGACAGCGACATACCCGGATTCAAACAGCGATATCTTTTAAAATATAATTCCAAATCAAGCACATAAGTACTTATTGGAAAGATAAGACAAAGCCCTACATGATTATCATACTGGTTAACACTAATTACCCACAAAAAATTCACAGAAACTGCTAATACTATGCTGTTCACCCACCTGAAAAATCTGTTTTTTTGGACAGCAACATAACCGGATTCAAACAACGATATCTCCTAAATTATAACTCCAAATCGAGCGCATAAGTACTCGTTGGAAAGGTATGACAAAGCTCTACATGATTCTCCCACTGATCCCTACTAATTGCCCACGAAAAATTCCCAGAAATCACTAGAACTACTGCTGTTCGTCCACCCACTAAATTTCTGGACAGCACCTCTACCAAATCGCATAGGTAAACATGTAACCAATTGGATTGCAGCACAAATACAACAAAATGATCACGAAAATCACCTTGGGTTCCTCCTTTCCTCCTTCTTTTCTTCCTTCTTCCTCCCTCCAAACTCCCATGGAAGACTCGCACCCACACGACGGACACCAAGCGGGGAGGCTCCACCTTGGAGAGGAAGAGGTGGGGGGGGGGGGGGGGGGGGGGGGGGGGGGCTAGGGTTGAGGGGTGGCGCTGCAATCACTTGGGGAAGGAGAGGGATTGGGGCGGCTGCAAGAGTGGAAGAGAGAGGGGAGGGGCGGCCAAAGGGGTGGGGGAGTGAGAGGGAGGGGGCGGCTAGGGTTTAGGGGGGGAAACTAATGGGCTCCCCACCGCCGGATCGAGATCCACGACCCAAACTCGCTCTCACGTCTGCTCCCGACCCCAACGCACAAATCCAACAAGTATTCTACTGTTTTATTGGTGAATGCTTCCTAAAAAACTCCAACCCCAACTACACAGATCACGAAAGAAAAGGGAAAAATACATTTAACCTCTTTTCAGAAAATTGGGTATCACACCCTCGGCTCGGTCGGCCTTGCCGCTTACGTGTACTCCGTCGTTTTCAGGATCCCACTATCGAAGTAGTTGAAAAGCGCGAAAGATGTTCTGGCAGAAAGACTTTTTTCGAGGAAAATTTTGACGCAGAGGGGGTTCCCCCCTTCTAGCCCCCGAGGGAGGGTCGGGCTTTGCCGAGGCAAGGCTGACCCTTCCTTGACGGTTAGACTCTATTTGTGTATGTAAAGAGAACAAGGTATATGAACGACTTGAAAACATCTTAAGGGTAAAAGCGACGTAGCTGTCGGATGTTCCAAGCGTTGATGTAGACCTCGCCTTGACTGTTGGCCAACTTGTATGTTCCGGGCTTCAAAATCTTGGCGATGATGAACGACCCTTCCCAGGGAGGAGTGAGCTTGTGGCGCCCTCGGGCGTCTTGTCGTAGTCGAAGTACCAAGTCCCCCACCTGGAGGTCTCGGGACCGAACCCCTCGAGCGTGGTAGCGTCGAAGAGACTGCTGATACCGTGTCGAGTGTAGTAAGGCCATATCCCGAGCCTCTTCCAGTTGGTCCAGTGAGTCTTCTCGGCTGGTCTGGTTGCTTCGGTCGTCGTACGCCCTTGTCCTCGGGGAGCCATATTCTAAGTCTATGGGCAAGATAGCCTCAGCCCCATAGACTAGAAAAAACGGCGTGAAGCCCGTGGCTCGGCTTGGCGTCGTCCTCAGACTCCAGACCACCGAGGGGAGTTCCTTCATCCATTGCTTGCCGAACTTGTTGAGGTCGTTGTAGATCCTCGGCTTAAGTCCCTACAGAATCATGTCGTTGGCACGTTCTACCTGCCCATTCGTCATGGGGTGAGCTACGGCGGCCCAGTCCACCCGGATGTGGTGGTCCTCGCAGAAGTCTAGGAACTTCCTGCCAGTGAACTGGGTGCCGTTGTCGGTGATGATGGAGTTAGGGACCCCAAAGCGATGGATGATGTTGGTGAAGAACGCCACCGCCTGTTCGGACCTGATGCTGTTTAGGGGTCGGACCTCGATCCACTTAGTGAATTTGTCGATAGCGACCAGCAGGTGCATGAAGCCCTCGGGTGCCTTCTGCAAGGGACCGACGAGGTCCAGACCCCACACAGCAAACGACCAGGTGATGGGTATTGTTTGCAGGGCCTGAGCGGGCAGGTGTGTCTGCCTTGCGTAGAATTGACACCCTTGGCAGGTGCGTACAATCCTAGTGGCGTCGGCCACCGCGGTTGGCCAGTAGAAACCTTGTCGGAAAGCATTTCCAACGAGGGCTCGGGGTGCTGCGTGATGACCGCAAGCCCTCGAGTGTATTTCTTGCAATAGCTTCTAACCTTCGGCGATGGATATGCATCGTTGGAGGATGCCTAAAGGGCTGCGGTGGTAGAGCTCCTTTTCGTCACCTAGCAAGACGAACGACTTGGCGCACCGTGCTAGTCGCCGAGCTTCGGCTCTGTCGAGGGGTAGCTCTCCTCGGTGGAGATGTTGCAGGTACGGGGTCTGCCAGTTTCGATTAGGCGTGACCCCATTCCGCTCTTCCTCGACGCGCAGCGCCTCACCCTCGGCGGCCGAGGGTGCCTCGGGCTGGGCCGAGGCCTCCTCGGGCTCGGGCGTGTCGTCGGTCTTGACGGAGGGTTGATGTAGGTCTCGGGAGAAGACGTCCGGGGGAACCGTTGTCCGTACCGAGGCTATCTTAGCCAGCTCGTCCGCAGTCTCGTTGTACCATCGAGCGATGTGGTTGAGCTCGAGCCCGTAGAACTTGTCTTCTAGGCGCCGAACCTCGTCGCAGTAGGCCTCCATCTTCGGGTCGCGGCAGTGGGAGTTCTTCATGACTTGGTCGATGACAAGCTGCGAGTCGCCACGAGCGTTGAGGCGCCGAACCCCTATCTCGATGGCGATGCGCAACCCGTTAACCAGAGCCTCGTACTCAGCCACGTTGTTTGACGCCGGGAAATGGAGGCGCAGCACGTAGCGGAGGTGCTTCCCGGGGGGTGAGATGAAGAGCAGGCCCGCACCTGCTCCTGTTTTTATCAGCGACCCGTCGAAATACATGGTCCAGAGTTCCAGTTGGATCGGAGCTACTGGAAGCTGGGTGTTGACCCATTCAGCCACAAAGTCCGCCAAGACTTGGGACTTGATGGCCTTCCGAGGAGCGAACGAGATTGTCTCGCCCATGATCTCCACCGCCCATTTTGCAATCCTACCCGAGGCCTCTCGGCACTGGATGATCTCCCCCAGGGGGAAGGATGACACCACAGTCACCGGATGAGACTCGAAGTAGTGTCGCAACTTTCGCCGCGTCAGAATTACCGCGTACAGTAGCTTCTGAATTTGCGGGTAGCGGATTTTGGTCTCGGACAGTACTTCACTGATGAAGTAGACCGGCCTCTGGACGAGCAATGTATGCCCTTCTTCTCGTCTCTCGACCATGATCGCGGCGCTGACCACGTGAGTGGTTGCGGCTACGTAGATCAAGAGGGCTTCTCCGGCAGCGGGGGGCACCAAGATGGGTGCGCTTGTAAGGAGCGCCTTTAAGTTCCCGAGGGCTTCCTCGGCCTCGGGGGTCCAAGTGAAGCGCTCGGTCTTCCTTAAGAGGCGGTACAGGGGTAGGCCTCTTTCGCCGAGGCGCGATATGAAGCGGCTCAGAGCCGCAAGGCATCCCATGACCCTCTATACTCCTTTCAAGTCCTTGATAGGCCCCATGTTGGTGATGGCCGCGATTTTCTCCAGGTTGGCCTCGATGCCCCGCTCGGAGACGATGAACCCCAGGAGCATGCCTCGGGGGACTCCGAAGACACACTTCTCGGGATTGAGTTTCACGCCCTTCGCTCTCAGACACTTGAATGTCGTTTCAAGGTCAGTGAGGGGGTCGGAGGCTTTCCTCGTCTTGACTACGATGTCATCGACGTAAGCCTCGACCGTTCGGCAAATGTGCTCTCCGAACACGTGGTTCATGCACCTTTGGTATGTCGCGCCTGCATTCCTCAAACCAAATGGCATAGTGTAACGCCCTGAATTTGGGGGTAGAATTTTTTCTTCTTTTCTCTCACCAAATTCGGGCGTTACTCTCTCTTCTCTTTCCCCGTTTGCTCCTTCTTCCCAATTTCAAACCAGTATAGCGGCAGGTGTCCGTGTCATGTATAAACCAAAACCTAAGTGTCATGGGTGTTGCATCATGCCGAAGCACATTTCTTTGTCTGAGGATTGAGTGTTCGTCTCGTTCCGTTCCGGATTTTGATTCGCGTTTTAAGTCCGTTTAGTGGTCCGCGCGCGTCGTGGGTTTTCAATCCGCGAAGTGGCCCGGCCCAGTCCAACCTAGCCCAGCCCAGCTCAGCCGGCCCGGCCCGCCCCGGCCTGCGCGCCCCTGGCGCCCAACCCCCCCATGCGCCCCCATCCTCTCTCTCTCCCTCATTTGGATCTCCCGCGCAACAACTTCCCTCTCCCTCTCCCACCTCTCTCTCCCCGTGGTGCCCTAGGGTTTGGAGACGGCGATCACCGGATTTTGGACCCCGAGGTGAGCTCCCCTCCCCTCCCCTTCTCCTCTCTCTCTCCCTCTCCCTCCTCTTCTTCCCCCCGCGCGCGCCCTCCCTCTCCCCCTGCCCGCGCGCGACCCCGCCCGTCCCCGCCCCTGCTCGGCACGGCGGCGCCCGACCCCGGCCTCCCCTCGCGCGGCGGCCCCCTGCCCGCCCCCCCGCGCCCGGCGGCGCTCGGCCGCCTGCCCCTGCCCGTCCCGCGGCGGCTCCCCGCCCGGCCTCCCTCCCCGGCGGCGTGCGGCCCCCGCTCGGCCCCCTCGGCTCCCCGGCGGCGCTCGGCCCCGCTCGGCCCTCCCCGGCGGCGCTCGGCCCCGCTCGGCCCCTCCCCCTCCCTCCCCGGCGGCGCTCGGCCCCGTCCCGGCCTCCCCGGCGGCGCTCGGCCCCCGCCCGGCCTCCCCGCTCGGCCCTCCCCGCTCGGCCCCTCCCCGGCGGCGCCCGGCTCGCCCGCTCGGCGCCCGTCCCCGGCTCCCCCGCCCGGCCTCCCCCCGGCGACCTCGCCCGCCCCCCCGCCCGTCCCCCGACCCCGCGGCGGCGATCCCGCCCGCCCCTGCTCGCCGGTTCGCGCCCCCGGCGCGGCCCCGGCCGGTTCAACCGCCCCTGGACCGGTTCAACCGCCCTTCCCCCCGTTCGGCCGCCCGTTCCCGTCCCGGCCTCGCCCGACCGTATCTTCGCTCGCCCGCGCTCGCGGTGATTATTCGTTAATTAGCGTGTTGCGTCGCGCGCTTCGCCGCGCGACGGTTTGTCTAATTTCAGATTCTACCTTGTGTTGCGTCGTGCGCTTCGTCGCGCGACGATCCATTTTTGTTTCAGGTTGTTTAAGGTGTAACGCCGCGTGTGTATTCACGCGACGTTCCACTTTGGACTCAGTTTAGTCGACGTATGCCGTCGTGCGTTTCGTCGCGCGACGTTTAACGTCTCCTCGTAACTAAGGCGAAGTGTCTCGTTGCGTGCTCGGTCGCGCGACGAGTCGTTAACTTTTTAATTTGTTTTAGAGAGCTTTGTCGTGCGTCTCGCCGCGCGACCATCCTTTTTATTTATCTCCACCTGCTTATAATAATTAGACATGAAACATGACTTTACTTTACGCTAAACATAGTGTCTACATTAAATTTCCTTCCATTAAGCGAGTGGTTAATTTATAATCATGTAACGTGATCGTTTCTCGACTGTCTTTTCCTCTTTCTCTCTTAACCGTACTCGCGAGCCCGCGTAGAACGTCTGTTTACTTATTGCATTCTATTGTATGGTGTACTATGCTTTTGTATTAAATATGTGGATGTATGTATGTTTGCGCTCGCATAGAGAACAATCCGGTTGAAGAGCCCGAGGAACTCGCAGGAGAAGCCCCTGAGCAGCAGTCGGTTGGTGGAGGCAAGTGTCCTTTGACCTATCTCTGTCCTATTCATTCTTTAATTCACCTCCCGCTTTACACATTTATGCCTAAGGATTGACTAGTTTTGTGATCCATGTCCTTGTTCACCTACTTGGGTTGGATTATTATTGTTTAGCTTTATGCTATTGCTCAACTCTAATCAATGAACATGATGAGATTATCTATGATACGCTGTTTTCCCTTCTCTTATTATGATGTTGTACTTGTGACCTTCAAGGGGGCTCGAGCGGTTTCTCGAGTGCCTCTCCGTAAGGACCTGTTCTATGGATGACCGCCCGGGAAAACAGTGCAACCATGAGGGTAGAATGGGGTGCCCTTAGCTGAATAATTAGAGGATCCGGGATGTAGTTCACTTAGCCGTCGTGCCGTCAATGGGGCTCGGTGTATGCGGCTCGCTCTGCCAAGGTTGATTTGTCCCTTGGGGAGGAGTGCGGTACATTTAGGAAACCTAACGGGTGGCTACAGCCCCGGGGAATCTTTGTAAAGGCTACGTAGTGATGCCCTGTTGGGTCACCTTGGTAGTGATCAATGGAGAGTCATGATCTCCGGGCAGAATGGGAATCACGGCTTGTGGGTAAAGTGCACAACCTTTGCAGAGTGTTTGAAAACTGATATATCAGCCGTGCTCACGGTTATGAGCGGCCAAGGGAGCTCCAGTGATTAGTGAGACTTGATCAGAGATACTTTGGTATAGGTGGTTATGAGATTGATGGTTTTGGTTATGACTATGGTGCTGGTAAGTGGTATTCTTTCCGTTTGGAAAGGGTACATCGGGTTAATAACTTGGGTTAATGCTAAAACTTGGCTTTCTACTAGTAAATAATAATCTGACCAACTAAAAGCAACTGCTTGACTCATCCCCACATAAAGCTAGTCCACTACAGCCAAACAGGATGCTTGCTGAGTATGTTGATGTGTACTCACCCTTGCTCTACACACCAAACCCCCCCAGGTTGTCAGCATTGCAACCACTGCTCAGGCGAAGATGAAGCTGTGGAAGGAGACTTCCAGGAGTTCCAAGACTACGACGAGTTCTAGGTGTGGGTTAGCGGCAACCCCCAGTCGGCTGCCTGTGAAGGCCGCGGTTATCTACGTTTCTTTTCCGCACTTTGATTTATTGTAAGAACTATATGGACGTCTCAGACGTACGATGTAATCGACTATTATTCCCTTTTAATACTATTTTGAGCACTGTGTGATGATGTCCATATTATGTAACTGCTGTGTACGTGAATAACTGATCCTGACACGTACATGGTTCGCATTCGGTTTGCCTTCTAAAACCGGGTGTGACATAAGTGGTATCAAAGCCGTGCTGACTGTAGGACCGCTAACCTAGAGTAGAATGGTCGTTCTAAGGACTATGGACCTCTGTCCCTTCCTTGACTTTGATATCCCTTCAAAAGTTGGTCATACCGACCAAACCTATGTTCTACTATATATTATACCTTGCTGAAAATCATGTTTTATTCTAATCCTTCATTCACTTATGATTCATTATTTGCTGGTCATATTGATTCTGTTCTTACCCTTTTGCTTGCGATGTCTTTTGTAGATGGCTCGACTTAGACACACTGCACGTAAGTCAGTCATCCCCTTCTTACCCTCCCGCCTTGCTGAGCGTCCGCTTCGCTGTCCCGTGGCCGGACAGTCCAGCCACTTGGAGAGACTACACCACCGCCTGCTTGAGGAGCAGGAACATCGACGGCAGGAGCAGCAGGGCTCTTCTTTCTCGCTCCACCAGGAGATAGAGTCTGTGAGGAGCTGCTCCCCTGTGCTTCCTCTGGAGCCGCCCCCTGCACCACCACTGGGCGTCCCAGCTTCTGGAGTAGCTGCTGGAGGAGACCCAGACGATGGAGGAGGCGACGACAGCTCAAGCCACGACACCGACTTCTCTGCTAACCTTGAGCCGGAAGGATGGGTTGCTCGACCCATCACTCGTGACGCTGCTCGCGGGTGTCACTTCCACGATGCGCTCGACACCCTGCTACGTCGGGCATTTGACCGGCATACTTGGTCCGTCGAGTATCGCTGTGTGGTCTACCAGCACAGTCGCGGGGTCTACCCGGACCGCTGGGAGGCAACCTGCTTGGTGTGCTGCCCGGAGAACAGTCTCCAGGGTGCTGAGGTCTGCTCAGAGCACTATTCTATCTCTGAGCGGGACTCAGCTGAGGCAGCCATGCAAGATGCTGCACGGCGTGCGCTTTCGCACTACTGCTCGGTTTTCGGTGGGGCAGCTGATGGTCTTGACCTGAAGTATTACCCCCGCCGTCCATCCGGCAGCACAGGAGGCGTGATTGTCTCACCTGTCGGTGAGGGCAATCCTAGGTTGAGCAGCACAGTCAACCTAGCCGCCGTGCTAAACACGGAGCTGGACCATGCATTAGACGAGCTGAGTAGGGCTCGTGCTGAGATCGCCCTGCTGCGGGCTGAGCGCGCGGAACGTCGTCACCTGGACGGTGGTTCCCCCGCTCCCGTCGGGACTCAGCACCTGTACCGCTCACCTCGGCGTGGACACCAGTCTTATGGCAATCCCGACTGCAAGACCAAGATAAATCTAGAACCATAGATCGTTAGAGTTGGATCTTGTAATTAATACGAAATATACATACATAGAAGCTACAGTCTTAGCGTTAGTCTCGGTTTTAGTTAGTCTTAGTTAGACAGGGTAGTTTGCTATATCCTGTGCATTTATGTTTGTCATGATGAACTATGTTTGGTTTGGATCTTTGTAATGATTGTCACCAGAGTGTGGGTATCCCCTGCATTTTGGTTTACCTATTATGTTAATGGAGTTAGTTATATAGTGAGGAAACCTTTTATTCCACTTTCCTCTTTATTTGAGAAGCTGTGTGGTCTGTGTTGGAGATCAGTGAAGATGCTCATCTGTTCAGTGTTGTTGAAGAATTCTATCCTCTTTTCTTATGCTGCAAGATTTGCCAGATCAGTTCTGATGTGTGGTTGCATTCTGTAGATGTCAGAGAACAGGCACAGAGGAGGAAGGCGTGCTCAACAGGAGCGAGCCGCTCCGCAGGATGAGGTGCCCCAGCAGCAGCACCTGCCGCCCCCGCCCCCGATGTCCATCGAGCAGATGTTCTTGATGCAGACTCAGGCAGTTCAAGCCATCGGTCAGACCTTGGCCGCCATTCAGCAGCAGCAGCAGCAACAGCAGCAGACACCACCTCAACCTCAGATGCCTCAGATGCCCAGAGACAAGCGTGCTGAATTCATGAGAGGTCATCCACCAACGTTCGCTCATTCTTCTGACCCTATGGATGCTGAAGATTGGCTGCGCACTATGGAGCGGGAGTTGCACACCGCTCAGTGCGATGACAGGGAGAAAGTCTTGTATGGTCCCCGTCTGTTGAGAGGAGCAGCCCAATCATGGTGGGAGTCTTATCTCGCCACCCATGCCCACCCTGACGCCATCACTTGGGAAGAGTTCAGAAGTAGCTTTCGTCAGTACCATGTTCCTGCAGGTCTGATGACAATGAAGAAGGAGGAGTTCCTGGCTCTCAAGCAAGGGTCATTGTCTGTCAGTGAGTACCGAGACAGATTTCTGCAATTGTCTCGCTATGCTCCTGAAGATGTCAACACCGACGCCAAGCGGCAGTACCGTTTCCTGAGAGGCTTGGTTGACCCTCTGCAGTACCAACTGATGAATCACACCTTCCCAACATTCCAGCACCTGATTGACAGAGCAATCATGACAGAAAGGAAGCGTAAGGAGATGAAAGATCGTAAGCGCAAGATCAGTGGACCCCAGCCTGGAAGCAACAGTCGTCCTCGTTTCTCAAGCAATCAACCTCAGCAGTTCAGGCAGAACCAGCGTCCACCTCAGCAGCATCAGCAGTTCCAAAGGCAGTATCCTCAGCATCAGTACCAGAACCGTCAGAACAATCAGTCAGGAGGTCAGTTTCCGAGGCAGAATTAGCAGGCACCTCGTCTTCTTGCCCCAGCAAATCAGCAGAACAGTCAGGCAGCACCAGCTCAGGTTGGAAACAGGGCATGTTTCCACTGTGGAGAGCAAGGCCATTGGGTGATGCAATGTCCGAAGAAGGCAGCCCAGCAGCAGTCAGGCCCCAATGCCCCAGCAAAGCAGAATGTGCCTCAGCCTGGAGCAGGCAATCGCTCTCAGCCGCGTTATAATCATGGGAGACTGAACCACTTGGAGGCTGAAGCAGTTCAGGAGACCCCCGGCATGATAGTAGGTATGTTCCCAGTCGACTCCCATATTGCAGAAGTGTTATTTGATACTGGAGCAACGCATTCTTTCATTACTGCATCATGGGTAGAAGCACATAATCTTCCAATTACTACCATGTCAACCCCCATTCAAATTGACTCAGCCGGTGGTAGAATTCGAGCCGATAGCATTTGTTTGAATATAAGTGTGGAAATAAGGGGGATAGCGTTTCCCGCCAACCTTATAGTAATGGGTACTCAGGGAATAGATGTCATCCTAGGGATGAATTGGCTAGATAAGTATCAGGCAGTTATCAGTTGTGATAAAAAGACCATCAAGTTGGTGTCCCCACTAGGAGAGGAAGTGGTGACTGAGTTAGTCTCGCCTGAGCCAAAGAAAGGAAGTTGTTATCAGATAGCCATTGATAGCAGTGAAGCAGACCCAATTGAGAGTATCAAGGTTGTGTCCGAGTTCCCAGATGTGTTTCCAAAGGACTTACCGGGTATGCCACCAGAGCGGAAAATTGAGTTTGCCATAGAGCTTCTTCCTGGAACCGCCCCTATCTTCAAGAGAGCTTACAGAATATCTGGACCAGAGTTGGTTGAACTTAAGAAGCAGATTGATGAGCTGTCAGAGAAAGGTTACATTCGGCCAAGCACCTCGCCTTGGGCCGCCCCTGTCCTATTTGTGGAGAAGAAAGATGGCACCAAGAGGATGTGCATTGATTATCGAGCTTTGAATGAAGTCACGATCAAGAACAAGTATCCCTTGCCCAGAATAGAAGATCTGTTCGACCAGTTGAGAGGAGCCAGTGTGTTCTCCAAGATTGATCTGAGGTCAGGTTATCATCAGCTCAAGATCCGACCTTCGGACATTCCGAAGACGGCATTCATTTCCAAGTATGGGTTGTATGAGTTCACAGTGATGTCTTTTGGTTTGACCAATGCGCCAGCGTTTTTTATGAACTTGATGAACAGTGTATTCATGGATTACCTTGATAAGTTTGTGGTGGTATTCATTGATGACATTCTGGTTTATTCTCAAAGCGAAGAAGAGAGCTGAGTTTCGAAGTCGGAAACTTTGTCTATCTGAAAGTGTCACCGATCAGAGGAGTCAGAAGGTTCGGAGTGAAAGGCAAGCTAGCACCCCGCTACATTGGTCTATATCAGATTCTTGCAAGACGTGGAGAAGTGGCCTATCAGCTCAGTTTGCCCAAGAATTTGTCTGCTGTGCATGATGTCTTTCATGTGTCTCAGTTGAAGAAGTGCTTGCGTGTGCCAGAAGAGCAGTTGCCAGTGGAAGGTCTTGAAGTCCAGGAAGACTTGACCTACGTTGAGAAGCCAGTGCAAATCCTTGAGGTTGCAGACAGAGTCACCCGAAGGAAGACCATCAGAATGTGCAAAGTCAAATGGAATCATCACTCTGAGGAAGAAGCAACCTGGGAGCGTGAAGATGATCTGATGGCTAAATACCCTGAGCTCTTTGCTAGCCAACCCTGAATCTCGAGGGCGAGATTCTTTTAAGGGGGATAGGTTTGTAACGCCCTGAATTTGGGGGTAGAATTTTTTCTTCTTTTCTCTCACCAAATTCGGGCGTTACTCTCTCTTCTCTTTCCCCGTTTGCTCCTTCTTCCCAATTTCAAACCAGTATAGCGGCAGGTGTCCGTGTCATGTATAAACCAAAACCTAAGTGTCATGGGTGTTGCATCATGCCGAAGCACATTTCTTTGTCTGAGGATTGAGTGTTCGTCTCGTTCCGTTCCGGATTTTGATTCGCGTTTTAAGTCCGTTTAGTGGTCCGCGCGCGTCGTGGGTTTTCAATCCGCGAAGTGGCCCGACCCAGTCCAACCTAGCCCAGCCCAGCTCAGCCGGCCCGGCCCGCCCCGGCCTGCGCGCCCCTGGCGCCCAACCCCCCCTGCGCCCCCCATCCTCTCTCTCTCCCTCATTTGGATCTCCCGCGCAACAACTTCCCTCTCCCTCTCCCACCTCTCTCTCCCCGTGGTGCCCTAGGGTTTGGAGACGGCGATCACCGGATTTTGGACCCCGAGGTGAGCTCCCCTCCCCTCCCCTTCTCCTCTCTCTCTCCCTCTCCCTCCTCTTCTTCCCCCCCCCCCCCCGCGCGCCCTCCCTCTCCCCCTGCCCGCGTGCAACCCCGCCCGTCCCCGCCCCTGCTCGGCGCGGCGGCGCCCGACCCCGGCCTCCCCTCGCGCGGCGGCCCCCTGCCCGCCCCCCCCGCGCCCGGCGGCGCTCGGCCGCCTGCCCCTGCCCGTCCCGCGGCGGCTCCCCGCCCGGCCTCCCTCCCCGGCGGCGTGCGGCCCCCGCTCGGCCCCCTCGGCTCCCCGGCGGCGCTCGGCCCCGCTCGGCCCTCCTCGGCGGCGCTCGGCCCCGCTCGGCCCCTCCCCCTCCCTCCCCGGCGGCGCTCGGCCCCGTCCCGGCCTCCCCGGCGGCGCTCGGCCCCCGCCCGGCCTCCCCGCTCGGCCCTCCCCGCTCGGCCCCTCCCCGGCGGCGCCCGGCTCGCCCGCTCGGCGCCCGTCCCCGGCTCCCCCGCCCGGCCTCCCCCCGGCGACCTCGCCCGCCCCCCCGCCCGTCCCCCGACCCCGCGGCGGCGATCCCGCCCGCCCCTGCTCGCCGGTTCGCGCCCCCGGCGCGGCCCCGGCCGGTTCAACCGCCCCTGGACCGGTTCAACCGCCCTTCCCCCCGTTCGGCCGCCCGTTCCCGTCCCGGCCTCGCCTGACCGTATCTTCGCTCGCCCGCGCTCGCGGTGATTATTCGTTAATTAGCGTGTTGCGTCGCGCGCTTCGCCGCGCGACGATTTGTCTAATTTCAGATTCTACCTTGTGTTGCGTCGTGCGCTTCGTCGCGCGACGATCCATTTTTGTTTCAGGTTGTTTAAGGTGTAACGCCGCATGTGTATTCACGCGACGTTCCACTTTGGACTCAGTTTAGTCGACGTATGCCGTCGTGCGCTTCGTCGCGCGACGTTTAACGTCTCCTCGTAACTAAGGCGAAGTGTCTCGTTGCGTGCTCGGTCGCGCGACGAGTCGTTAACTTTTTAATTTGTTTTAGAGAGCTTTGTCGCGCGTCTCGCCGCGCGACCATCCTTTTTATTTATCTCCACCTGCTTATAATAATTAGACATGAAACATGACTTTACTTTACGCTAAACATAGTGTCTACATTAAATTTCCTTCCATTAAGCGAGTGGTTAATTTATAATCATGTAACGTGATCGTTTCTCGACTGTCTTTTCCTCTTTCTCTCTTAACCGTACTCGCGAGCCCGCGTAGAACGTCTGTTTACTTATTGCATTCTATTGTATGGTGTACAGTTCTTTTGTATTAAATATGTGGATGTATGTATGTTTGCGCTCGCATAGAGAATGATCCGGTTGAAGAGCCCGAGGAACTCGCAGGAGAAGCCCCTGAGCAGCAGTCGGTTGGTGGAGGCAAGTGTCCTTTGACCTATCTCTGTCCTATTCATTCTTTAATTCACCTCCCGCTTTACACATTTATGCCTAAGGATTGACTAGTTTTGTGATCCATGTCCTTGTTCACCTACTTGGGTTGGATTATTATTGTTTAGCTTTATGCTATTGCTCAACTCTAATCAATGAACATGATGAGATTATCTATGATACGCTGTTTTCCCTTCTCTTATTATGATGTTGTACTTGTGACCTTCAAGGGGGCTCGAGCGGTTTCTTGAGTGCCTCTCCGTAAGGACATGTTCTATGGATGACCGCCCGGGAAAACAGTGCAACCATGAGGGTAGAATGGGGTGCCCTTAGCTGAATAATTAGAGGATCCGGGATGTAGTTCACTTAGCCGTCGTGCCGTCAATGGGGCTCGGTGTATGCGGCTCGCTCTGCCAAGGTTGATTTGTCCCTTGGGGAGGAGTGCGGTACATTTAGGAAACCTAACGGGTGGCTACAGCCCCGGTGAATCTTTGTAAAGGCTACGTAGTGATGCCCTGCTGGGTCACCTTGGTAGTGATCAATGGAGAGTCATGATCTCCGGGCAGAATGGGAATCACGGCTTGTGGGTAAAGTGCACAACCTCTGCAGAGTGTTTGAAAACTGATATATCAGCCGTGCTCACGGTTGTGAGCGGCCAAGGGAGCTCCAGTGATTAGTGAGACTTGATCAGAGATACTTTGGTACAAGTGGTTATGAGATTGATGGTTTTGGTTATGACTATGGTGCTGGTAAGTGGTATTCTTTCCGTTTGGAAAGGGTACATCGGGTTAATAACTTGGGTTAATGCTAAAACTTGGCTTTCTACTAGTAAATAATAATCTGACCAACTAAAAGCAACTGCTTGACTCATCCCCACATAAAGCTAGTCCACTACAGCCAAACAGGATGCTTGTTGAGTATGTTGATGTGTACTCACCCTTGCTCTACACACCAAACCCCCCCCCAGGTTGTCAGCATTGCAACCACTGCTCAGGCGAAGATGAAGCTGTGGAAGGAGACTTCCAGGAGTTCCAAGACTACGACGAGTTCTAGGTGTGGGTTAGCGGCAACCCCCAGTCGGCTGCCTGTGAAGGCCGCGGTTATCTACGTTTCTTTTCCGCACTTTGATTTATTGTAAGAACTATATGGACGTCTCAGACGTACGATGTAATCGATGTTGGGTCTATGCTTCGTCGCCGAAGGTCTTCAAGGGAGAAGCGGCTTTATAATGTGTGAGCAGGTATCTTCGGACTCGTATCAGAAAGGGAGAAGCTCAAAAGATACAAAGGTTGACACAGCGCCGAAGCTGTGAAGCAGGAAAGCTTCGGCATGTTCGCAGAAAAGGGAACCGACTTAAAGATGAAAAGGCCATTTAGACCTCGATAGAGTGCTATAGAATTATCACCAAATGTAAAGGGCATGTATGTAATTTTGTATGGGTTGTACCCCGTGCCTATAAATAGGTGAACAGTACCCCCGTACTGTTCACGTTGACTTGGCATTTGCTTCTGCGTCACACTTGTACTTTCATCTCCTTCCAAGCCGAAGGTACATTTATAATTCGATATTGTCTCTATTTCTCTATGATGATATAATAAAGTTAAATGGATGATGTTATATGATTATTCATGCCATCTTTTATGTTTCATATGCTTCGTCTTTCATTAACGTATACTGTGATCATGAAGGTTCGTCCTTCATGACCTTCGTCCGAAGATCGTTATATCCTAAGGGAAATAATGCTTCAAAGGACGAAGGACTTTATCGTTTAACATTCTCTGTGTTGCCTTGTTCTTAACTCATAGCATTTGAGAACAAGTCCCCAACATTGGCGCCCACCTCCAGTGAACTCACTTCCACTTTTTGAGCTGATGGCTTCGTTCAACGACCAAGCTGGAGCTGCTTCGGACCCGAAGCTGGTGCTCCCGATCACAGGTGGCTCGTCCTCAAAGCCAGCTAACAAGAAACAGAAGAAGGAAGCACAGAGAAGGGTACAACATGTTGGGGTGCAAGGACCCTTCATCAAGTCAAGATGGTCTCACATTCCTATTACCTTCTCCCAAGAGGACCTTCAGCTCAAAGATTACCCACACAACGATGCCATGGTTATCTCTTGTGTTATCAAAGGATTTCTGGTCCACAATGTCTTGGTTGACACAGGCAGTGCAGCTGACATCATATTTGCTAAGGCCTTCAGACAAATGCAAGAGCCAGAAGATAAGATTCATGATGCTACACATCCTCTCTGTGGCTTCGGAGGAAGATAGATTGTAGCATTGGGCAAGATCACCATGTCGGTGACCTTCGGGTTCATCAACAACACTAGAACTGAGCAAGTTGTGTTTGACATTGTCGACATGGAATACCCTTACAATGCAATTATTGGTCGTGGTACTCTCAATGCCTTCGAAGCAATCCTTCATCCTGCCTATCTTTGCATGAAGATACCTTCGGATCAGGGACCCATCGCTATCCATGGAAGTCAGGAAGCTGCAAGAAGGGCCGAAGGTAATTGGACTGACTCAAAAGCAATCCATAACATCGATGGAGCTGAAGCTTGTGAACAGTACAAATTCAGAAGGGAGAAAGCAGCTTCAGCAGACCAGCCGAAGCCTATGCTCTTATGTGAGGACATAGCAGAGCAGAAGGTGCTGTTAGGCTCTCAGTTATCCGAAGAGCAGGAGAAAACCTTGATAAGGTTTTTGTTCAATAACAAGGATGTTTTTGCATGGTCAGCCAATGATCTCTGCGGAGTTAATAGAGATGTTATCGAGCACTCACTCAATGTCGATCCATCCTTCAGACCCAGAAAGCAAAGGCTTCGGAAAATGTCAGATGATAAGGCCGAAGGTGCTCGCAACGAAGTCAAAAGACTCCTCAGTGCAGGAGTTATCAGAGAAGTGAAGTACCCAGAATGGCTGGCTAACACTGTTATGGTAAAAAAGGCCAATGGCAAGTGGCGAATGTGCATCGATTTTACAGATCTTAACAAGGCTTGTCCGAAGGATGAATTCCCACTACCAAGGATAGACTCTTTAGTTGATGCAGCAGCTTCGTCAGAGCTCATGAGTCTGTTAGATTGCTATTCAGGCTATCACCAAATTTGGATGAAGAAGGAAGATGAGCCGAAGACTAGCTTCATAACTCCAAGTGGCACATATTGCTATCTTCGGATGCCTGAGGGGCTCAAAAACGCTGGAGGAAGTTTCAGCCGAATGACTGCGAAGGTTCTCCAATCTCAAATAGGCAGAAACATGCTAACTTATGTTGATGACATCATTGTCAAAAGCACGAAGCAGGAGAATCATATTGCTGATCTGCAGGAGACCTTCGCCAGTTTCAGGCAAGCTGGCTTGAAGTTAAATCCAGAAAAATGCGTCTTCGGAGTGAAGAAGGGGAAATTTCTTGGATGCTTGGTTTCAACAAAGGGGATTGAAGCCAATCCAAGTAAAATTGAAGCTATACTTCGGATGGAGCCACCAACTACAAAAAAGGGGGCTCAAAGATTGACAGGAAGATTGGCATCTCTCAATAGATTCATATCCAGATCAGCAGAGAGAAACTTACCATTCTTCGAAGTGCTGAAGTCAGCCGAAGTCTTTCAATGGGGACCAATCCAACAGAAGGCCTTTGAAGAGCTAAAACAGTATTTAATAGACCTAACAACATTGACTCCACCAATGTCAGGGGCTCCTTTGTTATTATATGTGGCAGCTTCGCACTCAGCGGTAAGTGCAGCGCTTGTCCAGGAGAAGCTTGATGGTCAAGTCAAGAGGCAGGCCCCAATATATTTTGTATCCGAGGTTCTTAGTTTGTCAAAGAAAAATTATACAGAGCTGGAGAAGGTATTGTATGCTGTCTTGATGGCCTCCAGGAAGCTTCGGCACTATTTCCAAGCTTACAACATAATTGTTCCTTCATCACAACCTCTGAAGGATATTATGAGGAATCGAGAAGCTACTGGAAGGATTGGAAAATGGGCTGCAGAGCTCAATGAATTTTGTATTGAATATGTTCATAGATCTTCGATTCAGTCACAGGCGCTGGCAGACTTTATTGCTGATTGGACGCCAGGGGCTCAGGAGGAGGAAACGAATAAAGATAACGAAGCCTGGACAGTGTTTTGTGATGGATCTTGGGGAACCTTCGGAGCAGGAGCGGCTGCTGTGTTGGTTTCACCTTCCAAAGTCAAAATTTGTTATGCGGCAAAGCTTGATTTTAATTGCACAAATAACATTGCTGAGTATGAAGCATTGGTTCTAGGTCTTCGGAAGTTAAAAGCAATGGGAATCAGAAGGGCCATACTTAAAACTGATTCCCAGGTTGTTTCGGGTCATATTGACAAAAGTTGTAAGGCTAAGGATCCGAAGCTTAAAAAATATCTGGATATGGTTCGAAGAGTCGAAGCTTCCTTCGAAGGGTTTTCTATCAAAAATATCCCTAGAGGACAAAATGAACATGCTGATTTGCTAGCTAAGTCAGCAGCACAGTGGCTGCCCTTACCTTCGGATGTGTTCTTCGAAACAATAAAAGCACCTTCGGTGGAACTTCTTGAAAGAGCAGTCCTTAACATATCTCCTGTTTTTAGCGAAGATTGGAGAACCGAGATCATCTCTTACCTTCAGGGTAAATTCCTTTCAGATGATGAAGCTTATAACAAGAGGATAGAGGCAAGAGCTCGTCCATATGTCATGATAGAAGGGGAGTTGTACAAACATGGAGTTTGTGCTCCGCTGCTCAAATGTTTATCCAGAACCGAAGGTATAGAGTTAATGAAAGAAATACATGCAGGCCTGTGTGGATCTCACATCGGATCTAGGCCGTTACTTGGAAAAGTTTTCCGTCAAGGGTTTTACTGGCCGAAGGCAGCTTCGGATGCAGCAGAATTGGTTCAAAAGTGCGAAGGTTGTCAGAAATGTGCAAGAGATCAAAAACAACCTTCGTCCTTAACACAGCTCATACAACCCACTTGGCCATTGCAAAGGTGGGGCCTTGACTTGTTAGGTCCGTTACCACCGGCCCAAGGGAACCTGAGGTATGTTGTAGTAGCTGTGGAGTATTTTTCTAAATGGATTGAGGCGAAGCCTTTAGCCACAATAACTTCGGCTACTGTCCAAAAGTTTTTCTGGCAAAATATTGTTTGTCGTTTCGGGGTGCCAAAGGCTATCACTGTGGACAATGGAACACAGTTTGACTCCGAAGCTTTCAGGGATTTCTGTGACCAAATTGGTACGAAGATCCATTTTGCATCAGTTAGGCACCCGGAGTCAAATGGACTCGTTGAAAGAGCCAACGGCATTATAATGACAGGAATAATGAAGTTAATCTTCAATCAACCCAGAGGAAAATGGCCAGATCAGTTAATCAAAGTGGTGTGGAGCCACAACACGACAACATCAAGGTCTACAGGCTTCACTCCATTCAAGTTGTTATTCGGTGACGAAGCAATAACTCCAGAGGAAGCTAAAACCGGATCAATAAGGATAGTAGCTTCGGCAGAATCAGATTCCGAAGCTGCTTATTCTATAGAAAAAGATGCTTTAGAAGGGATCAGACTGCAAGCCGTGGAGAATATCAATAAATATCAAGCTGAAACAGTTAAATGGCGGGATAGAAAGGTTCGGCTAAAAAATATTGGGCCAGGGCACTTGGTGCTTCGGAGGGTGGCCAACTCGGAAACAGTGGGCAAATTGCAGTTGAAATGGGACGGGCCTTTCTTAGTAGCATCTTCGTCAAGACCCGGTTCATACAGATTGAAAGATATGGACGGCAATGACATTCCTAGATCTTGGAATGCGGATGAGCTTCGGCGATATTATGTATAATTCGATGTAATTTTTCATATTTTTTATTTTTTAGTTCTTTCATGGCACCCTTTTCCTTTCCGAAGGGGGAGAAAGGTTTTTAATGGGGCCATCACATGTAATTTTCTTTTTTAGTTCTATAAGAGCAAAATCCCCCAAAGAATGTAAATGTAAAAGCTGAGAATGCACCATCGAGTGCCAAAAAGAAAAAAACGAAGCTCCAAAGACGTTCTTAAGGGAATGCAGAGCTTACAGCGAAAAGTCAACGCTGATTCCGCCAAAAGTAAAGGCGAAGAAGCTCCAAAGACGTTCCTAAGGGAATGCAGAGCTTACAGCGAAAAGTCAACGCTGATTCCACCAAAAGTAAAGGCGAAGAAGCTCCAAAGTCGTTCCTAAGGGAATGCAGAGCTGACGTGTGATTGTTTTTAAGAAAATAATGGCTATGAATATGGCTTCGGATACGTGTTTGGCCATTCATTTGCACATCACATTACATCATAGCATTTGCATTCATAAACATTCATCTAGGCATATGTAGGATAATCATCTTCATCGCATAAAATGGTTGCTTCGGCAAGAAGAGAAAAAAGAAAGGGAAAAATTTCTATGAAGGAGAGCTTCGGAGAAAAGGAAAATGTTGTTTTCTATGAAGGAGAGCTTCGGAGAAAAGGAAAATGTTGTTTTTTATGAAGGAGAGCTTCGCAAAAAAGGAAAATGTTGTTTTCTATGCTTCGTTGCGTACGAAAAGAAGGGAAGGTGTTTTTTCGCCTTCGGCTCAAAAAAGGAAATTTCGTCCACATCAAAGCATTTCTCATACATCAGTGAAAGGTTAAGGATATATTACAAGGTATGAACAGCATACATTAAAAACAACAAGTTTTTGTTTACATTTACAAAAGTTATCTCAAAAGTTTTTCAAGTACTGTCTGCAGTCTACTATCTAAATCTCCAAGGAGCTTCGGCTTCGGCGTTATTTTTGATCATCAGCTTCGGCTTCCTCATCCAACATGAATAAGGTCGTTGGAAGTCAGAATCAAGTTTACAGGAAAAGGTAAGCACAAGGTATGATTTCTTACTGGATCAAGGTGGCTACGAGCTTCGTCTCCAGCTTTCTCTCGACCACCTTTTGTCCATATCATTTTTACAAATCGATTCGAGATGCTTCGGGCGAGATCAGGGATGTCATCCAGGATTGATGGTGACAAAGTAAAATTTGGCCTATTGACAATTTTCCCATGATCACAGTCAGCCTTCATGAAGGCTGCAGCAGTCCCTCGAGAAGCCACCCAGGCACAGAAGTCACCATGCCCAGCTATGACTTCGTCGAGCTCGTCAATCTCCCCCTCAATGTGTTCGAAGGTTTTTGGTAGATCTTCAGCTGAGGGGGTAAATTTTTCGCTGCTAGCTCCAACCGAGTAAAAAATCTTTCTTAGTCGTTGAATGCACTTGTTGCTAAATTCCAGGCATTTTTCTTGAAGATTTGTCAGTAGTTTTCTCAAATCCGAATTTTGCTGAGCTTCGGCTTCAAGTTTTGCATTGAGATCTTGTTTTTCTCGTTCGAACTGCTCAGACTGGCGGAGAAGCTTCGAGTTCAGTTCTGATATTTTTGCTTCAGCTTCCGCCAGTAAGCCTTCGGCTGCCTGGAGCTCAAAGTTCTTTTTCTCAAAAGCATCTGATTGCTCCTTTATTTTGTTTTCCAAATTTCCGATTATAATTTCATGCTTTTTATCTTCAAGATCTTGCTGCATTTGCAAGGCTTTGCTCAATAACATACTCTACACAAACACAACCTTCGTTAGACATGTTTTTATTAGAAGCAATAAAGGTTAAGGGACAAGTCATTCACCTTGAAGTTGGAGTAAAATAAACTACCAACGACATGTTGTCGTCGGTAGCGGCTGATGTCTGTTTCTAGCTTCGGGAATCCAATACTCTTGGACAGAGTACTGATAACTTTGGCCCCTGTTTGGTCCCGAATACACTCTAATTTCTCGTCATCAACGCCTCCGAAGAGGAGTGCCCCAGGTTTGTATCCACAGGATTGGGCATACTCTTTAAGCTCTTCTATTTCAGCTTTTGTTAGATGTTCTCCAACTAAGTTTTGGAACGCGAAGGCTTCGTTTTCTGAAGCTTCTTCAGCAATTTCTTTTCCTTTCTTTGATGCTGCGGTCACAGTCTCTTCGGCAACAGTGGCAGCTTCTTCTGCAGCCATGTCTAGCAGCATTTGGTCAATATGTTCAATTGTGCTCTCTAAATTCAAATCTTCAGCTGAGGCAACTTCGGCGGCTGCGGCCTCCGAAGGTGCAATTTCAATATCTGCCCCCTCTGCAGCTGCTCGTGTTTTTTGGGCCGAAGCTCTTGGCGGTGTTTTGTCAATTACCTCTGTTACGGTAATGATTCTTTGTTTCTTTGCCTTGATTATTTTCCTCGATTTCTCGGGCTCCTTGTCCTTCTGAAAAAACTTTGTCAGTTGAGGATCCACTGGACTTAGCTTCGCAGGTAAGGATTCAGTCATTACCTTCAGAATTTCCTCAACAACAGCAGCAGAAGGTGATGCGGGAGTTTCTTCTGCTTCGGATATTTGTTGCTTCGGAGAAGAAGTTTTCCTTTTCTTCGGAATTTTCTTCTTTATTGGCTCTTTTTCACCTTCATCTAGGGCTTCAGTTCCCCTTTTCCTTTTTTGGCCTCCGGCACCTTTGTTCAGATTTTCGTAGTCTGGGTATTCGAAACCCAAGGCGTCCAACACCCGATTCAGTCTTCGTTTTGGACGGGTGCCGAAGGCTGCGGTCATCAATTGATCTTCTTTTTTGGAATAATTACCAAGTATCTCGTTGCACATCACTTCAATCGTATCCAGCCACTCTTGGCAAGGAGTTTTAAAGTATTTCTTAAATTTGAAGTAGTAAGGCAAGCGTACAAGTTCACCTTTTTTCTTCTCCCCCTCCAGCTTCGGCATTTCCCACTCTTTTACACTAGGGAAAACCTTGAAAGCCAAGAATTCCTGGACCAGGTCCCTTGTACTGATATTCTCTGCAATTATTTTGAATTCATACATTGCTTTTTGAGTCGGACCCTCTGGTAACATGTGGCACTGGGGGCGGGTTTCTCCGAAGGTCAGTTCAAGTGGACTCTGCACAAGCTTTTCCTTATCGTCATCAACCTTGACGTAGAACCATTCCGATTTCCACCCTGCTGCCCATTTGCTTCGGTAGCTGATCACAGGATACTTCGTAGTTTTCCGATAAGCAAAATTATAGCAACCAAAATTCTCATGTAGTCCATCTTTTCTAGCCTTTGTCTGATAGTGCAATTCGTGAACCCGGCAAAAGCTGTCCGCAAACAGTTCCACCGCCTGGCTTCGGAGTGCCCAGATATAAACATTAAGCCTAACGATAGCGTTGGGGGTTAGCTGGTGAAAATAGATTCCAAAATTCTTTAATATCTCTGCAATAATCCCATGAAGGGGGAATCTTAATCCAGCCTTTAGGAAGCTCTTAAAAATAACAATTTCATCTTTTTCCGGCTTTGGGGTAGTCTCTTCTCCCCCGAAGCGTAATAGCTTCTTTTGATTTTCAGTAAAATAGCCTGACTTTACCATCTTGGACAAATCAGCCTTCGAAACAGTAGATTTCCCGAAGTCCAAATGGCTGGGTTTGCTTGGCGTAGCAAGGTGATAATCATCTTCGGGGTCAGTTTCCTCAGCATCTTCTCCTTCTGCCTCAGCGATTGTTTGTTCTACATCATCAATAGGAGCCTTTTCCGAAGTCACTAGCCCGGATCGTTGCATGGCTTCGGAGATAGGGACAGTCTCCGAAGCTTCAGTTTCGTCCCCCTCACGTTCAACCCTAGCGGTAGAACGGACTCTGGCCATTTAATTATGAACTTGTGAAACTTTAATACTTTTTTCTCCGAAGCAGGCTTCAAGATGGAGCTTCGTTCAATTCTGACAAACAAGCTTCGGCGATGGTTAAAAATTTTGGCAGCAAAACAGTGCAAATAGCAGTAAATGCTGTGGTAACTTCACACCTACTCGTCTGTTTATATAGTGCCGCAGGTAAGAAGGCGAAGCGCCAGAAGTTTTACACCAGGCGGACACCCGCTCGCACTCGCTGAACGGTGGACCACAGAGACCGAACAGTAACTCTGCAAGGTGGGGCCGCTACGCGCAGGGAGAGTGAATCGTTTCTCGGCAACGAGCTCAGGGAAGGTGTTTTTTGGACCTTCGGCTCCCCGAAGCTTAAGAGACTTTTTTCACGGATCAAGCTCGTTACGAAAAACGATCTAGCATCGCGAAAGGGGCTACTGTTGGGTCTATGCTTCGTCGCCGAAGGTCTTCAAGGGAGAAGCGGCTTTATAATGTGTGAGCAGGTATCTTCGGACTCGTATCAGAAAGGGAGAAGCTCAAAAGATACAAAGGTTGACACAGCGCCGAAGCTGTGAAGCAGGAAAGCTTCGGCATGTTCGCAGAAAAGGGAACCGACTTAAAGATGAAAAGGCCATTTAGACCTCGATAGAGTGCTATAGAATTATCACCAAATGTAAAGGGCATGTATGTAATTTTGTATGGGTTGTACCCCGTGCCTATAAATAGGTGAACAGTACCCCCGTACTGTTCACGTTGACTTGGCATTTGCTTCTGCGTCACACTTGTACTTTCATCTCCTTCCAAGCCGAAGGTACATTTATAATTCGATATTGTCTCTATTTCTCTATGATGATATAATAAAGTTAAATGGATGATGTTATATGATTATTCATGCCATCTTTTATGTTTCATATGCTTCGTCTTTCATTAACGTATACTGTGATCATGAAGGTTCGTCCTTCATGACCTTCGTCCGAAGATCGTTATATCCTAAGGGAAATAATGCTTCAAAGGACGAAGGACTTTATCGTTTAACATTCTCTGTGTTGCCTTGTTCTTAACTCATAGCATTTGAGAACAAGTCCCCAACAATCGACTATTATTCCCTTTTAATACTATTTTGAGCACTGTGTGATGATGTCCATATTATGTAACTGCTGTGTACGTGAATAACTGATCCTGGCACGTACATGGTTCGCATTCGGTTTGCCTTCTAAAACCGGGTGTGACACATAGTAATATAGCAGTACATGCCAAAAGGTGTGATGAAAGAGGTCACGAGCTGGTCGGACTCTTTCATCCTGATTTGGTGATACCCTAAGTAGGCATCGAGGAATGACAGGGTTTCGCACCCAGCAGTGGAATCCATGATTTGATCGATGCGAGGCAGAGGGTAGGGAACCTTCGGACATGCTTTGTTTAGACCAGTGTAGTCTACACACATCCTCCATTTCCCACCTTTCTTTTTCACAAGTATAGGGTTGGCTAGCCATTCGGGATGGAATACCTCTTTGATGAACCCTGCAGCCATCAGCTTGTGGATCTCCTCGCCCATGGCTCTGCGCTTTTCTTCGTCGAATCGGCGCAGAGGCTGCTTCACGGGTCGGGCTCCAGCTCAGATATCCAGCGAGTGCTCGGCGACATCCCTCGGTATGCCAGGCATGTCCGAGGGACTCCACGCAAAAACCTCGGTGTTCGCGCGGAGAAAGTCGACGAGCACTACTTCCTATTTGGGGTCGAGCTCGGAACCTATCCGGACTTGCATAGAGGCGTCATTGCTGGGGTCAAGAGGGACAGACTTAACCGCCTCTGCTGGTTCGAAGTTGCCGGCGTGGCGCTTCGCATCTGGCACCTCCTTGGAGAGGCTCTCCAGGTCGGTGATGAGGGCCTCAGCATACTCCACGCACTCCACGTCGCATTCGTACGCGTGTCGATACGTGGATCCGACGGTGATGACCTCGTTGGGGCCCGACATCTTGAGCTTGAGGTAGGTGTAGTTGGGGACGGCCATGAACTTGGCGTAGCATGGTCTCCCCATCACTGCGTGGTAGGTTCCTCGGAACCCGACCACCTCGAACGTGAGGGTTTCCTTTCGGAAGTTGGAGGGAGTCCCGAAGCAGACGGGCAGATCGAGTTGCCCAAGGGGTTGGACGCGCTTCTCGGGGATGATCCCGTGAAAGGGCGCCGCACCGGCCTGGATCGTGGACAGATCGATCTGCAAGAGCCTGAGGGTCTCAGCGTAGATGATGTTGAGGTTGCTGCCTCCGTCCATGAGGACCTTGGTAAGCCTGATGTTGCCGATGACGGGATCGACAACAAGCGGGTACTTCCCTGGGCTCGGCACGCAGTCGGGGTGGTCACCTTGGTCGAAGGTGATGGGCTTGTCGGACCAGTCTAGGTAGACTGGCGCCGCCACCTTCACCGAGCAGACCTCCCGGCGCTCCTGCTTGCGGTGCCGAGCCGAGGCGTTCACCACTTGCCCACCGTAGATCATGAAGCAGTCGTGGACCTCGGGGAACTCCTCTGCTTTGTTGCCGTCCTTGTCGTTGTCATGGCCTTTGCCACCTTCCGCCGGGGCCCTAGCCTTATGGAAGTAGCGCCGAAGCATGACGCACTCCTCAAGGGTGTGCTTGACGGGACCCTAATGATAGGGGCACGACTCCTTGAGCATCTTGTCGAAAAGGTTGGCCCCTCCGGGAGGCTTCCGAGGGTTCCTGTGCTCAGTGGCGGCGACAAGATCTGCATCGGCGGCATCGCGTTTCGCTTGCGACTTCTTCTTGCCCTTCTTCTTCGTGCCGCGCTGAGCGGACGCCTCGGGGACGTCTTCCTGCTGGCGTCCCTGAGGCTGCTTGTCCTTCCGGAAGATGGCCTCGACCGCCTCCTGACCAGAGGCGAACTTGGTGGTGATGTCCATCAACTTGCTTGCCCTGGTGGGAGTCTTACGACCCAGCTTGCTCACCAGGTCACGGCAAGTGGTGCCGGCGAGGAACACGCCGATGACATCTGAGTCGGTGATGTTGGGCAGCTCGGTGCGCTGCTTCAAAAATCGCCGGATGTAGTCCCGCAGGGATTCTCCTGGCTGCTGGCGGCAGCTTCGAAGATCCCAGGAGTTCCCAGGGCGCACGTATGTGCCCTGGAAGTTTCCGGCGAAGGCTTTGACCAGGTCGTCCCAGTTGGAGATCTGCGGAGGAGGCAGATGCTCCAGCCAGGCTCGGGCGGCGTCGGAGAGGAACAGGGGGAGGTTGCGGATGATGAGGTTGTCATCGTCCGTTCCACCCAACTGGCAGGCCAGCCGGTAGTCCGCGAGCCACAGTTCCGGCCTTGTTTCCCCCGAGTACTTGGTGATGGTAGTCGGGGCTCGGAACCGGGTTGGGAACGACGCCCGTCGTATGGCCCGGCTGAAAGCTTGTGGACCGAGTGGTTCGGGTGAGGGGACCCGATCCTCCCCGCTGTCGTAGCGTCCCCCACGCCTGGGGTGGTAGCCTCGGCGCACTTTCTCGTCAAGGTGGGCTCGACGGTCGCGGCGGTGGTGCTCGTTGCCGAGGCGACCCGGGGCTGCAGACGTTGCGTCCCGCGTGCGCCCGGTGTGGACCGAGGCTTCCCGCATGAATCGGGAAGTCGCGGAGCGATGCTCTGAGGGGTACCCTTGCCTTCGTGAGGCAGAGCTTTCGGCCCGTCGGACCGCGGCATCCTCCAGGAGATTCTTGAGCTCTCCCTAGATACACCACCCCTCGGTGGTGGATGGCTCCGGCATCGCTCGGAGTAGTCTTGCTGCTGTAGCCAGGTTCTGGCCGACCCCACTGGAAGCCGGGGGCAGCCTTGCCCTAGCATCGTCAGCGACGCGGTGCTGGACGTCCTGGGCCAGATGACGCGCTTCTTCAGCTAGTGCTTGGCCTGCCCACTCCTGCTCGATGTTCTGCCGGAGCTGCACAAGTTGTCCTGCTTCCTCGTCGAGCTTGGCCTGCATCTCGCGGATTTGCTCGAGCTGTGTGTCCTGACCCCCCGCAGGGACTGGGACCACAACTAGCTCCCGAAGGATGTCAACGTGAGGCACAAGCCTAGGGGGATCATCGTCCTCCGGCATACCAAGGTGGTTGCCTTCGTCGAGACCCCCTAGTTCGACGTGGAAACATTCGCGACTTGGGCCACATTCCTCGTCGTCAAGGCTGTGGCCACCATCGGAGTAATCGGAGAGGCAGTAGTCACATGCGGCCATGAAGTCTCGCATGGCACTGGGGTTACCGAGCCCGGTGAAATCCCAACCAGAGTCGGGCTCGTCATCTTCCTCGGAACCCGGGGGCCCGTAGGTCGAGACGGACGTCAGTCGGTTCCAGGTTGACCATATATGGTACCCCAGAAGGTTAGGATATGCCTTTATGAAAGCGTCCACCAAAGCGGGGTCGCTTGGTGGGTCAAAGCTGAATCTAAAAGGCACAGGGTGGAAAACGGACGGTACCTCTCGATCGACGGATGGTGATGAAGTCGCGTCGGGGACGGACTGCACCGTTATCTCAGGTACGAGGCTAACGCCCAGCAAGTCCTTCGCGAGCGTGCTGGCGTCATCCGTCCGCTTGGGGTTGGCGTGTTGCGGGGAAACGACGCTCGTCTTCGTCTCAGACGCGAGGTCAACGCCCGACATGTCCCCCGCTGGGGCGCCGACGTCGTCGACTCGCTCGATAGCCAACGAGGTGCCACCTCCTGCTTGGCCATGGTTGCCCCGCCTCCTCCTCCTGCGGCGGGGAAGGTGACGGGACAGGCCCGTATGCTGCTCTTCAGCCATGGGGGAAAGACGTCGTCGATTCCGCCGCCGTCGGGCGGGCTAACGTGTCCGACAGAGAGGAGCCAGAGCCCTATGTACATGCCGACGTGGCTGTCGGAGAGGTGTTAGTGCCCTGTGCATGTGATGTCGTGGCCATCGAAGGAGCGCTTGAGCCCTGTAGAAGCACAGCTGTCGGGGCTGTCGGGACCTTGCTGACGTCTCCTTGCTTTCGTAGGGGGCTGAGAACCACCGTCGTCATGGGAGCATGCGGGGTGCCATCATTACTTGTTTACCGGGGCGAGCCAGACGGGACGCCGGTCTTGTTCCCTGTAGCCTGAGCTAGCTAGGGGGTAGGGTAATGATGTACCCCCCTGCAACGTGGTCGGTCCGAGCCCAAGGTCGGGCGAGGCGGTGACTCCTCCGAGGTCAAGGCGGAGGCCGAGCCCTGGGGTCGGGCGAGGCGGAGACCGTCTACCGAGGTCGAGGCAGGGGCCGAGCCCTGGGGTCGGGCGAGGCGGAGACCGTCTGCCGAGGTCGAGGTTGAGGCCGAGCCCTGGGGTCGGGCGAGGCGGAGACCGTCTTCCGAGGTCGAGGCGGGGGCCGAGCCCTAGGGTCGGGCGAGGCGAAGACCGTCTTCTGAGGTCGAGGCAGGGGCCGAGCCCTGGGGTCGGGCGAGGCGGAGCTTCCTATGGTGCCTGAGGTGGACTCGGCTGCTGTCAGCCTCACCCTGGCGGGTGGCACAGCAGTCGGAGCAAGGCAGGCGGCGCTGTTTTCCTGTTAGGTCAGTCAGTGGAGGGGCGAAGTGACTACGGTCACTTCGGCCCTGCCGACTGAGGAACGCGCGTCAGGATAAGGTGTCAAGCGATCCTTGCATTGAATGCTCCTGCGATATGGTCGGTTGGCGAGGCGATCTGGCCAAGGTTGCTTCACTGTGAAGCCTACCCGAGCTGGGGCCTCGGGCGAGTCGAAGGTGCGCCCGTTGCTTGAGGAGGCCCTCTGGCGAGGCGTGAATCCGTCTGGGTCTACTGTTCCTGCCCGAGGCTGGGCTTGGGCGAGGCGAGATCGTGTCCCTTGAGTGGACGGAGCGTTGACCTGAATTGCGCCCATCAGGCTTTTGCAGCTTGTGCTGATGGTGATTACCAGCCGAGTTTAGGAGTCTTGGGGGTACCCCTAATTATGGTCCCCGACAACCTTACTTCTATTACAAAATTAAATGGTGAAGTGGCAAGTCTTAATGCCCAACTTAAGACTTGCAAAAGTGACTTTGATAAATTAAAATTTGCTAGGGATGCCTACACTGTTGGTAGACACCCCTCAATTAAGGATGGGCTTGGATTTCGAAGGGAAGCCAGAACTTAACAAGCCAAAGGGCTCCCATTCCCAACAAGGAGAAAGGGAAGGCCCCTATGGTTAGTAGTAATCAAAAGAATCATGCTTTCATGTATAATGATAGAAATTTTTCTCAAAGTTCTCATTATAATAGGAGTTATAATGCTTTTGATTCACATGCCATGATTGCTTCATGTTCCAATTTTAATGGTAGGCCTAGGAGAATTTTTGTGTCTCATGCTCCTAGGAAAATGTGTAATAAACCTACCTCTGTATTTCATGCTTGCAACACTACGTATGTTCTTTCATGTAAAAATGAAAAAGTGGTTTCTAGAAAGATGGGGTCCAAATGCAAAGGAGACAAGACTTGCATTTGGGTCCCAAAGACTATTGTAACTAACCTTGTAGGACCCAACAAGAGTTGGGTACCTAAAACCCAAGCCTAATTTGCCTTACAGGTTTCTGCATCCGGGGGCTCAAGCTGGATTATCGACATCGGATGCACAAACCACATAATGGGAGAGAAGAAGATGTTCACTTCCTACGTCAAGAACAAAGATTCCCAAGATTCGATCATCTTTGGAGATGGGAATCAAGGCAAGGTTAAAGGACTAGGAAAGTTAGCCATTTCATCCGAGCATTCCATATCAAATGTGTTTTAGTTGAATCGCTCGGGTATAATTTATTATATGTCAGTCAACTATGTAATATGGGATATAATTGTCTATTTACCAATATAGATGTGTCTGTCTTTAGAAGGAGTGATGGTTCAATAGCTTTTAAAGGTGTACTAGACGACAAACTCTACTTAGTTGATTTTTCGAAAGAGGAGGCCGATCTAGATGCATGCTTAATTGCTAAGACTACCATGGGTTGGCTATGGCATCGCCGTCTAGCACATGTTGGAATGAAGAACCTCCACAAACTTCTAAAGGGAGAACATGTGTTAGGACTAACAAATGTGTGTTTCGAGAAAGATAGGCCTTGTGCAGCGTGTCAGGCAGGAAAACAAGTGGGGAGCACTCATCACAACAAGAATGTGATGACAACATCAAGACCACTGGAGCTACTACATATGGACCTCTTCGGACCCGTCGCCTACCTTAGCACCGAGGGAAGTAAGTATGGTCTTGTTATTGTTGATGATTTTTCCCGCTTCACTTGGGTGTTCTTTTTGCAGGATAGAACAGAAACCCAAGGGACCCTTAAGCGCTTCCTAAGGCGGGCTCAAAATGAATTTGAGCTCAAGGTGAAAAAGTTAAGAAGCGACAACGGGTTCGAGTTCAAAAATCTGCAAGTGGAGAAGTACCTTGAGGAGGAAGGCATCAAGCACGAGTTCTTCGCTCCCTACACACCATAGCAAAATGGTGTGTAGAGAGGAAGAACAGGACACTTATTGACATGGCAAGGATGATGCTTGGAGAGTTCAAGACGCCTGAGCGGTTTTGGTCGGAAGCTGTGAACACAGCTTGCCACGCCATAAACCGGCTCTACCTTCATCGCCTCCTCAAGAAGACCTCGTATGAACTTCTTACCGGTAACAAACCCAACATATCATACTTTCGTGTATTTGGGAGCAAATGTTACATTCTAGTGAAGAAAGGTAGAAATTCTAAATTTGCTCCCAAAGCTGTAGAAGGGTTTTTACTAGGTTATGACTCAAATACAAAGGTGTATAGAGTATTCAACAAATCATCGGGATTGGTTGAAGTCTCTAGCAACGTTGTATTTGATGAGACTAATGGCTCTCCAAGAGAGCAAGTTGATCTTGATGATGTAGACGAAGATGACGTTCCAACGGCCGCAATTCGCACCATGGCGATTGGAGATGTGCGACCACAAGAACAACAAGAGCAAGATCAACCCTCTTCCTCAACGATGGTGCATTCCCTAACTCAAGATGATGAACAGGTTCCTCAAGAGGAGGCGTGTGATCAAGGGGGAGCACAAGAAGACCCAGCAATGGAGGAAGAAGTACCACAGGCCCCTCCAACTCAAGTCCGAGCGACGATTCAAAGGAATCATCTCGTCGACCAGATTTTGGGTGATATAAGCAAGAGAGTAACCACTCGCTCAAGATTAGCTAACTTTTGTGACATTACTCGTTTGTCTCTTCTATTGAGCCTTTCAGGGTAGAAGATGCCCTGCTAGATCCGGACTGGGTGTTGGCCATGCAGGAAGAACTCAACAACTTCAAGCGAAATGAAGTTTGGACCCTGGTGCCACGTCCCAAGCAAAACATTGTGGGAACCAAGTGGGTGTTCCGCAACAAGCAAGACGAGCACGGGGTGGTGACACAAAACAAGGCTTGACTTGTGGCCAAAGGTTATGCCCAAGTCGCAGGTTTGGATTTCGAGGAGACTTTTGCTCCTGTGGCTAGGCTAGAGTCTATTCGCATTTTGTTAGCCTATGCCGCTCACCACTCTTTCAGGTTATTCCAAATGGATGTGAAGAGTGCTTTCCTCAATGGGCCAATCAAGGAGGAGGTATACGTGGAGCAACCCCCTGGCTTTGAGGATGAATGGTACCCTGACCATGTGTGTAAGCTCTCTAAGGCGCTCTATGGACTTAAGCAAGCCCCAAGAGCATGGTATGAATGCCTTAGAGATTTCCTAATTGCTAATGCTTTCAAGGTTGGGAAAGCCGATCCAACTCTTTTCACTAAGACTTGTGATGGTGACCTATTTGTGTGCCAAATTTATGTCGATGTCATAATATTTGGTTCTACTAACCAAAAGTCTTGTGAGGAGTTTAGCAGGGTGATGACACAGAAATTTGAGATGTCAATGATGGGCGAGTTGAACTACTTCCTTGGGTTCCAAGTGAAGCAACTCAAGGACGGGACCTTCATCTCCCAAATGAAGTACACACAAGACTTGATCAAGCAGTTCGGGATGAAGGACGTCAAGCCCGCAAAGACACCAATGGGCACTAATGGATATGTCGACCTCAAAAAAGGAGGTAAGTCCGTTGATCAAAAGGCATACCGATCTATGATAGGTTCTTTGCTTTATTTGTGTGCTAGTAGACCAGATATTATGCTTAGTGTATGCATGTGTGCTAGATTTTAATCCGATCCAAGGGAGTGTCACCTTGTGGCCGTTAAGCGAATTCTTAGGTATTTAGTTGCTACGCCTTGCTTCGGGATCTGGTATCCAAAGGGGTCTACCTTTGACTTGATTGGATACTCAGACTCCGATTATGCTGGATGCAAGGTTGATAGGAAGAGTACATCAGGGACGTGCCAATTCTTAGGAAGGTCCCTGGTGTCTTGGAGTTCTAAGAAACAAACCTCCGTTGCCCTATCCACCGCTGAGGCCGAGTATGTTGCCGCAGGACAGTGTTGCACGCAACTACTTTGGATGAGGCAAACCCTCCGGGACTTTGGCTACAGTCTGAGCAAAGTCCCACTCCTATGTGACAATGAGAGTGCAATCCGTATGGCGGATAATCCTGTTGAACACAGCCGCACTAAGCACATAGACATCCGACATCACCTTTTGAGAGACCACCAGTAAAAGGGAGATATCGAAGTGTTCTATATTAGCACCGAGAACCAGCTAGCCGATATCTTTACCAAGCCTTTAGATGAGAAAACCTTTTGCAGGCTGCGTAGTGAGCTAAATGTCTTAGATTCGCATAACTTGGATTGATCTATAGCATACATGTCTTTTATGCCTTTGATCAAGTTACTTTATGCATTTATGAGATTTGTTGTTTACTTCTGGCGCTCAAGTTGTGCAAGGGATCCCCGGACCTCACAAGTCCATGTGTGAGTAATACACATATTTAGGGGGAGAAGTGCTACAACTTGATCCTTTGAGAGTAACATTTGTGTTGAGTTTACTTAATGTAGCCTCAAAGGTGAATTGAAAGGGAAATATGAACCTGGACCATGCAAAGACTTCCACTGCACTCCGGTATTGACTCCAAGTTCATATCTACGCTCTTATTGCCTTTTTGCTCTTAATTGACAATTTTGGTGAGGCAATAGGGTTAAAGGGCCAATAATGATCCCGTTTTGGTGCTTAATGCCAAAGGGGGAGAAATTAAGGCCAAAGCAAATGGATCAGCTACCACTTGATAATTTTGAAAATAGTAGAGTTAGAACTTTTGATTTGTCAAAATACTCTTATTGTCAAATTTTGGTCTCTTGTGGGGAGAATGTTTGATTATGGGAAAAGGGGGAGTTTTTGGCTCTTAATCATTTTTACTCTTGGATTATCTCTCTGTCCCCAAACAAGTGTGTTTGACTTAGAGATAGGAAAATGAATTTGATTTGCAAAAACAAACCAAGTGGTGGCAAAGAACGATCCAAATATGTCAAATCTTGTCAAAGACTATTTTTGTTCTCAATTGCATTGATGTTGCACTTCTATTTGTTGCTTTTTGATGTGTTGGCATAAATCACCAAAAAGGGGGAGATTGAAAGGGAAATGTGCCCTTGGGCCATTTCTAGTATATTTTGGTGATTAAGTGCCCAACACATATTAAGTGGGTTATTATATGCCAAATGATGAATGAAGTGCAAATCAACAAGAAGGTATGTTTCTAGACTTAGTACATTTGTTTTGGGTACTAATGAAGTTACCTAAGTGCTAGAAACAGGAAAAGAAAAAGAATGGAAGAGAGTGCCTGTGTGCAGCCAAGACACAACACAGTCTGGCACACCGGACTGCCCGGTGGTGCACCGGAAAGTGTCCGGTGCACCAGGCTGGTCTCCGGCGAACTGGCCACTCTCGGGAAAACTTCAGCGGTGTACGACTATAATTCACCGGACTGTCTGGTGAGCCAACGGCCGCCAGCGCAACGGTCGGCCGCCAAATCCGTGGGCGACGCGTGGCCCGCTCCAACGGTCGGCTGGGGGCACCGGACTGTCCGGTGTGCACCGGACAGTGTCCGGTGCGGCAACCAGCCCGAAGTTGCAACGGTCGGCTACGCCAGGTGTTGGAACTTGCTCTCAATCGCAAGGAGGCCAACAAGGGTGAACAGTAGTGACAACAGGGTTACGTGCTAGGAGGCAACAGCTCTGTTAATCTGGCCTCCCACGGGCACTGTACAGGGGTATTTATAGGTACCTGAACACCCAGCGCCTTGTGTTAAGGACGCATGTGCCCTCAGCTACCTAGGTTATCCCCAGAATATTCCCATAAAGCAGGGTTACAGACTGTAATTACAGGGATGCCTTTACAAATTAGGCCCGTAACACGTGGCGGCTACGCAGGGCCCGTTACAATGGGCCGGATCGCACGTGGGCCTCTGAGCTGGACGAGGCCGCACTGTGGGATGCCTTCGTCGTCGGTCTTCGTCTGGTGCCGATCAAGCGAAGGGTGCCCCTGCCTGCTTTGTCTCTGTCAGAGCAGCGGCTGAGCAGTGGAGACTTCGAGCGAAGGGTGGCGTTTCTGCCTTCGCCCCAACATTTGCCCTCCGAGGGACCAGTTCGACAAAGTCACCTGGTGCCGAAGATGTCGCTAGATGGCGGAGACGCTGCCCTCGCTCGAAGTGGTTCCGCGGGGGTTTTTGATGTGACCGTTGATTGACGGCGTACTGTTGGGTTGCGGGTTTCCCGAAGCGCCGCGCCCTGTTGGATTGCGGGTTTCCCGAAGAGCCGCGCCCTGCCTATAAAAGGGGGCGGGGGCTGGCGCTTTTTGAACTTTACTTTCCGCGCTCCGCGAAAACCCTAGCCGCCCGCCGTCTTGCTGCTCGTCTGCTCGCCGTGCTCTTGCTCGCCGGAGATCTGGCGCGAGTGAAGCAGACTGCCCGCCGCCGCCGACGGTACGTAGCGATGTCGTCCTCCTCTTCTTCCGCTGCCGCTACGCCGCCGGCCGCCGCCTCGTCGGAGGAGACGCTGAGTAGTTGGGTGGTGGAGGAATTGCGCGCCGGCGATTCTGTTGATTTCGGCGTGTCGCGAATGTCGTCGGCCCGCGTGGAGGATATGCAGCGGTTGGGCTACTTCGGCGGCGGAGTTGCACGTGCCCCGGGGACGGAGGAAGTCCCCGAGCCAGAGGGCGAGTTGGTTGTTTTCGAGGCGTTCTTCGCCGCCGGTCTCCGCTTGCCTGCACACCGGTTTGTTAGCGAAGTCCTGCGCAGGTTCAAAGTTCAAATACATCAGCTGACGCCGAATGCCGTGGTGGCCCTGTCGAAGTATGTTTGGGCGACGACTTCATACGGCGGACAGCCATCGGTCGAAGTTTTTGCGAAGCATTATTGTTTACACTGGCAGAAGAGGATGATCGGGGACGAAGTTGCTCAGTTTGGGTCCTGCACATTCACGCCGAAGACCGGCAAGACCACAATGCAGGTAGTCGAGTTGGTCCTTGCGCCCGCAACAAGTGGGGCAACTGGAATGAATTTTGGTTTTACGTTGCTGAGGGTACCGTCGAAGGCCATGAGGGACTTCCCGTGTCTGAGATGTGCTCTCATTTTTACTCGGCGTACCCGCCCTTTGAAGTGGCGGAGGATGATGTGGATGAAGGGGCCCTTCGGTGTGCCGCCGGCCAGAGCAGTGGGCGCGACTTGGTTGAAGAGTTTGTGGCGTACGGGGTGTGGCCCTTGGCGCATGGTTGGGCGTTGGGCGAAGTATGCCCTCGCCAGATGCCTTTCCGCGGTGGAGAGGTGGTGCGGAGTCCCGCCTTCGCGCTAAATCTGCGAAACCGTGATCCGGCCGCCTTTGTGCGTGAGGCGGAGGATGGGGCGGTGCGGCTTGTTGGACGTTATGTGCCGAGGACAGAGGGCCAGTGCAGCTGGGAGATCCGCGGGTCGAATGACCGTCTGAACAGGGTCTTCGAATTGAACCAACTGTCGTATGACGGCTATCCTGGTCAAGACGATGCGGACCGCCGAGGGAAGAAGCCGGTGGTGGAGACTAAAGACGACCCTGCGCCGGCGGCCGCCCCATCCTCTAAGAACAGGAAGCTAGGTACTGCCATGGGAGGACTTGGGGTTTCCGATGGCTTTGCTAGAGAGTTGATGAGGACATGCGCGGCCCCGGGGGAAAGGATGTCTTCGCCCGAGCTCCGGGAGTCTTCGGCTCGGATGCTGAAGGTTACCGGGGGTTGCTGGCCTAGGAATGTTCCTATCCCCCGCGCGGCCAGCGGGGACGTTTTTACATCTCGCATGGTTCGCAAATGGAGAGTTTTTTCTTACGGGCGGAATATTGCTGCTGTTGTGTCGGCAGTGATGGACAAGGATCGCCAGGGGCTGCACAAAAGCGCCAGGCGGCTGTTAGGCTTGTTGAAGCCAGGCCGAAGAGGCAGCGGGGGTCGGCGAAGGCTGCGGCCCCCGGCGGAGGCAAGCCGCCGCTGGCGGCGAAGTCGGGCGTCCCTGCGTCTAGCAAGGCGCCAGAGACAGCGGCAGGCGCCGGGGGCTCCAAACCGGTGAAGGCTGTGCCGCCGCCCAACAGGGTGGCGGAGGCCGCGAAGGCGGCCCGAGCGTTGCCGTCGGCTGGCAAGCGTGTCGCCGACTTCGCCACCGACATTTGTGTGGAGGACTATCTTGGTGGTAAGTCGCTGGCTCCCCTCTTTTTTTTCTTTTTTTAATGTATTATTATTTTTTCGTTGATACGTTGCAGGGTCGGACGAAGGCCAACTTGTTATAGTTGCGCCTGCCGCGGCGACAGCGGTTGCTGCCGCAGCGCCGAAGGCGAAGGGCGGGGCTCTTAGCGCCGGAGGCGAGGTGGCGGCCCTCGCGGCTGTGAGGGATGAGGCGGGCGCTGCGTCCCGCCGGCTGAAGGAGGTGGTGGAGTCGCTAAGTCAGGTCCGGTGAGCCGGACTTCGCTCTCTCTCTCTCTCTCTCTCTCTCTCTTTTTTAGCGGCACCGCGGTCTTATGTGTGTTGTGCAGGTGGCTGACTTCGCCAACCGCACGGCGTCGGGGGCCTTTACGGCAGTTATGTCTGCCGAAGTCGAGAGACTTCGGACGCAACATGCTGACGCCGTTCAAGAGAAATCGGCCGCCGACAGCAAGTGCCGCAAGCTGGCGGACAAGGTGGCCGCGCTGGAGGGAGAGAAGGCTGACCTCCGGCGCCAGTTGGCGGGGGAGAGAAGGGAGACCAACGAGGCCCTCGTCAAGGCGCAAGCTTCGTAGGCGGAGGCCAAGCTGGCCCGCGCGGAGGGAAATATTGCCAGGGAGCGCGCCGAGCAGCTGCAGGAGCGGCTCATCGCCCTGGAGAGCCGTGTGGAGCGGGCCGAGGCCGCGATGCGCGCGGAGGCCGAACGGACGCGCACACAGCTTGTGAACACATATCGTGAGCTGGGTGCGCGGACCGGTGACTTCGAAGTGCCGGACCGAGAGCCCGGGCTTCGCTGTCTGGAATGGGTGCAGGAAGAACTGCAGGAACTCCCCACTGTCGTGGGGGGGTTCATGTCGTACGCCTCCCTGGTCACATGCGAGGGGGCGATGAACGCGCTCTCCCGCGAAGGGTGCCGGCACTTCGAGGTCTTCGACCAGGCGGATGAAGATTTTGATCGAGATGTTTATAAGGTTGAAGACCTCGTGGTGAAGGAATCTGTCGGGGCCCTCTACGACCGGATGTGGGGTCCGCACGGTCGCGAGGTGGTCAGGGAGCGGGCGGAGACAGCGATGGCTCAGGTAACATTTTCGTTTGTCTGGCGTTTGTTGGATGTGGGGTGTGCGTGTGTTTGCTGAATTTTGCGTGTTTTGTCTTAGGCGTTGCGTGGCGAGTGGGTGGACGACTTCGGGTCGTTGAACAGCGCGCTGCCTGACCCGGAGCCGACCTCGGCGGAGGCCGCGACTGGGGTCCCCCTGGAGCGAACCCCGGGGACCGCGGAAGACGCACCGGATGCCCCCGCATCCGCTGCGGCCGGCGAAGACCGGCCCCCAAAGGTGGACGAAGGCGCGCCTGATGCCCCCGCAGCCGCTGCGCCGGGTGTTGAAGATCCCACGGAGGTGGCTGCGGAAACAACAGCGGAGGCAACGGCGGAGCCAATGGCGGAGGCTCCCGCAACGTCAGGGCCTTCGCAGGTGGCGTAGTGGGTGTAGAGGGTTGGGGAATTTTGGATATGTTACTGAATTTTGGTTGCTGCGCAGGTTCAAGATTTTGGGCCTGCGCACGCAACCGCTACTGCTAAATTTTTGGCGGCTTCGACCGCGGAAGGTGGTAATGAATGTGGTGGATCTGCATCTGAGTTTTTTGATTTTACTGACTCTAGGAGCTCGGTTGTGTGGACTGAGGAGTCGTCGGAGGAGGACTTGGATTATTTTGCGGCCTTGGACGTGGATGCGGCGGAGGCTTCGCCACACGCCGCGGACACGCAAGATGTGCCAGGTCCTAGCACCGGGCGCCGACGACGAAGGGCAGTTGCAAAGCGTAGGGTTAGTGCGGAAAAGGGGGCTCGGCTTCGTGTGAGTACGGCTGGTCGGCAGGAACTGTTGTCTTTGCCGGCCGCCGCGAGTACAGGGGAAGGGGAACTGCGAAGTCTTTTTGCGGGAGAGGAGCTTAGGATAATGTTATTTAATTATAGGGAGATGGGAATTATTCCTAAGGTTGAGCCGATGTAGAGTGTGGCGCCCTCGCTTGTATATGTGTAAAGGCTTGTACGATGAAGTTGTGTGCCCTCGCTTGCCTGTGCCTGCGAAGGCGTTGTGTGCTTTGTCTGGTATGTTTTGTTATGCTGTGCTGGTGCGACAGTCTTCGCGGTAGACTTCGGCTTTTCCGTATTTGTTGTGCTTAATCCTGCTGCGCCCTTAGGCGACTTTTGCGCGGATAGTCTTCGCTGTAGACTTCGGTTTTTGCGCACTTGTTGTGCTAGTCCGGCTGCACCCTTAGGCGACTTCTGCACGGATAGTCCTCGCGGTGGACTTCGGTTTTTGCGCACTTGTTGTGCTAGTCCGGCTGCACCCTTAGGCGACTTCTGCACGGATAGTCCTCGCGGTGGACTTCGGTTTTTGCGCACTTGTTGTGCTAGTCCGGCTGCACCCTTAGGCGACTTCTGCACGGATAGTCCTCGCGGTGGACTTCGGTTTTTGCGCACTTGTTGTGCTAGTCCGGCTGCACCTTTAGGCGACTTCTGCACGGATAGTCCTCGCGGTGGACTTCGGTTTTTGCGCACTTGTTGTGCTAGTCCGGCTGCACCCTTAGGTGACTTCTGCACGAATAGTCCTCGCGGTGGACTTCGGTTTTTGCGCACTTGTTGTGCTAGTCCGGCTGCACCCTTAGGCGACTTCTGCACGGATAGTCCTCGCGGTGGACTTCGGTTTTTGCGCACTTGTTGTGCTAGTCCGGCTGCACCCTTAGGCGACTTCTGCGCGGATTTGTCGCACGCGAGGGTGGCTAGCGCTTAGCCTCGCGGTGACCTCGAATTGGTCGAATGCCGAAGACCGTTGTCGCGGTCTTTTTTCGACACATGCTTTTGCGGGGGATTTTTCACACATATATTACATGGCTCCGCCTCGTTAAAAACCTCACCCCCCGGGAGGAAAAGAGTGCGGGCCGGTACAAGATTGTTTTTGGCGAATTACAAGGGCAGAATCGGCCCTGATGAGTCAAACAAAAAATTTGCGGAGGTTGTCGATGTTCCAGGAGTGCTCCAGGTCCTCGCCGTTTGGCGTTGTGAGCATGTAAGCGCTGGGGGAAGCTTTCGTCTTGACTATAAAGGGGCCCTCCCACTTGGGCTCCAGCTTGCCCTTAGACTTCGTCCGAGCTATTCGGACGAGTACGAGGTCCCCTTCGCTGAACTCCCTCGGGATGACTGTGTGGTCGCGCCATGCTTTGGGGCATGGGGGATGTTTTGATGTTGCTGGTGAGGTGGTGGGGGTGGAGGAGGTATGATTTGTACTTCCTGATGGTGTTGGTAAGCGTGGTGCGGTGGATGCGGGGCGGGAGCGTGGATATATGGTGGAGGGGGTGGCTGGTAATTATGCGCGATAATTCTGGGATTGTCGGTTGGCTGCGCCCTCGCCATTCTGTCTCTGGTGGCCTTCGTTTCGGGGCAGTCTTTGGTTTGGTGGGCGCAGTCTTCGCCGTGGAAAAGGCAGTAGAATCGGCGCGGCGGCTGCGCGCGCCCTCGGCCCCTGCCACGAGTTCCATTTCCGTGGCCCTGGGGGGATATTCCTGGTGACGAGGGGGTCAGCAGCGGGATGCTGGTTGGCGATGTTGTGCACTTGCTGCTGACTGCGGCCGTCTCGACCGGAGTCTGGCTGCGGAGTCCTCGTCCACGTGCGGCTGGACTGCGGGGCATCTTTGGGTTTCCGCTGTGACTCAACCTTGCGCTGGTGGAGCTCTTCGGATTTGGCATATTTTTCAAAGAGCTGATATAGCTCCTGGAGGTTCTTGGGTGGATCTCTGATACAGTGGCTGTAGAGGACGCCGGCACGAAGGCCACTGATGGCGTAGTGGATAGCGATCTGATCATCGACGGAGGGCAGCTGTGACTTAAGTGTTAAGAATTTGCGGTAATACTCCCGCAGAGTCTCCTTTTCCAACTGCTTGCAAAGCGATAGCTCGGCCAAGGCATCGGTGTCTGGGCGGTATCCTTGGAAGTTGAGCAGGAACTTGTCCCTGAGACTTCTCCATGAATCAATGGACAGCGGAGGCAGTCTGGTGAACCAGGTGAGTGCTGGGCCCTCTAGGGCGATGATGAAAGACTTCGCCATTATGGCGTCGTCCCCTCCGGCGGATGCAACGGCGACCTGATAACTCATTATGTATTGCGCCGGGTCGGTGCTGCCGTTGTACTTGGGATAGGTCCCTGCTCGGAAGTTAGTTGGCCAAGGCGTCACTTGCAGGTGTGGCGCTAGGGGACTTCGCTCGTCGAGGTAGTTGATCCCTTGGAATGGCGCGCCGTGCTGGAAGGTGTAGTCACGCTGGGGGAAACGCGGGTCTTCCGGCTGTGCTCGGTGTTGTAGGGGTGGCCCATGCTGCAGGCCGAGGTGGCCTTCGCGCGTGTCTTCCGGTTGTGCGCGCTGCTGGAGGGGTGGCTCTTGCTGCAGGCCAAGGTGGCCTTCGCGCTGCATCAGCGCGATTTCACGCTCGAGGTCTTGGGCCTTCTGCTCCTCGTCGCGTATCATTTGCCGCACTTTGGCTAGTGCGGACACACGCTGGCGCTTGGCCTCCAGTATCTCTTTCTGCCTCTGGAGATTGCGGTTCTTGAGGCGCAGGGCGCGCAGCTGTAGCTGTTCTTCCGCTGAGACGCCGAGGACTTCACCGTCCTCGGTGAGGTCCGCGCCTTCCAGTGGGGCGAAGCCTGGGGGCGGCTGCGATTGTCCTTCGGGCCCACAGGTGCGGAAGGTGTCGTCTTCGCAGGTGCGGGGAACATTGTCTTCAGTGGGCTCTTGGTGGGTGGATTGGGTGAGGACGAGGGCCTTGCCCTTTCTTGCGGCAAGCAGTGCTGCCTTCGCAGCCTCGTCAGCCTTCGGGTTAGCTCTCTTGGGTGCCATCGCGGGTGGTTTTGTCGTAGCACGAACGGTGGGCGCCAAATGTTGGAACTTGCTCTCAATCGCAAGGAGGCCAACAAGGGTGAACAGTAGTGACAACAGGGTTACGTGCTAGGAGGCAACAGCTCTGTTAATCTGGCCTCCCACGGGCACTGTACAGGGGTATTTATAGGTACCTGAACGCCCAGCGCCTTGTGTTAAGGATGCATGTGCCCTCAGCTACCTAGGTTATCCCCAGAATATTCCCATAAAGCAGGGTTACAGACTGTAATTACAGGGATGCCTTTACAAATTAGGCCTGTAACACGCGGCGGCTACGCAGGGCCCGTTACAATGGGCCGGATCGCACGTGGGCCTCTGAGCTAGACGAGGCCGCACTGTGGGATGCCTTTGTCGCCGGTCTTCGTCTGGTGCCGATCAAGCGAAGGGTGCCCCTGCCTGCTTTGTCTCTGTCAGAGCAGCGGCTAAGCAGTGGAGACTTCGAGCGAAGGGTGGCGTTTCTGCCTTCGCCCCAACACCAGGAATGGAAGGAAATCGCGCACCGGACATGAACAGTGGCTGTCCGGTGGTGCACCGGACTGTCCGGTGCGCCACCCGATAGAAGGCAAGATTTGCCTTCCAAGAATGCCTCCAACGGCTCCTAGCTGCCTTGGGGCTATAAAAGGGACCCCTAGGCGCATGGAGGAGTCACCCAAGCATACTTTGAGTATTCTAAGTCTTCCACACTCCGTCTCCGCGCACTTGATTGACTTTGTTAGTGATTTGAGCTCTGTTCTAGTAGTGAACTCGTTGTGTTTCATTCGAGCTCAAGTCTTGGCTTGTGTGTGTGCGTATTGCTGCGGATTTGTGTGTGTTGCTTCCCACCCTTACTCTTGTGCTTTCACTTGATATTTGTTGTAAGGGCGAGAGACTCCAACTTGTGGAGATTCCTCGCAAACGGGAAAAGAGAAAAGCAAAGAAGAACACTGTGGTATTCAAGTTGATCATTGGATCACTTGAAAGGGGTTGAGTGCAACCCTCGTCCATTGGGACGCCACAACGTGGAGGTAGGCAAGTGTTATACTTGCCGAACCACGGGATAAACTCGCGTGTCTTTTGTGATTGTTTTTCTGTGATACTTGTGTGGTCGCAAGAGATCGCTACTTAGACATTCTAACACTTAACCAAGTTTTGTGGCTATTAGTTGTTGAATTTTACAGGACCACCTATTCACCCCCCTCTAGGTGCTCTCACTTCTTCCCATTTTTCGACATTACATTACTACATTACATTACTACCTACACTATACTACTAACTACTACTACATTATTCCACTAATACTACTTCTACTACTATTCATCTATACTAATATTTAAGCCAGTGGCGCTTTGCCACTGGCCTTGCTGCTGCCGCTGCCGCTCTTGCTGTCGCTGTCGTCGCCCTTGCCGCCGTCACCATCACCGTCGCCTCCGTCGCCCTCGTCGTCGTCGTCATCGCCGCTCTCCTCCTCGGACGAGTCAGAGGAGTTCTCCTCGTCCGAGGAGACCTCCGACTCATCCGAGCCCTTAAGCCCGGAGTGCTCGACGGCCCGGATGTATGTCCACACCTCGGCGGCGATCCCCTAGGAATCGTCTGAGTCATCGGACGATGCCGGGGGAGAGGTGTAGACCGGTGACCCCTCGGACTCGGAGAAAAACTCCTCCTCTGAGTACTCGAAATCGCCAAAGTCCTCTGAGGGAGGGCTCGGCTCGCGCTTCTGCTTGTCGCCGGAGTAGTGCGATGAACTTCCCCGAGGACAAGCAGAAGCGATGAACTTATTTTCCCAAGCAGTCGCATCCATACAGAGGACTTTGGCGATGAACTTATCAGGTCCCAAGCAGTCGCATCCATATAGTATACACAATGAATGTATCAAGACAGAAGGAAGATATCAATAGAGATCAGAGGAAAGCCAAAAATAACTGCTGAAGTACAAGTCCAATCAACAGAAGCATTGAAGCACGAAGCGAAATGAAGACCAGCCAAAGAGCCATCTACCGGATGTCCAATCTATCGCCTATCAAATACATTTCAATCGATAGCAGGACATGGGTAGACCACATTGCTGATCTCAAAGGCAAAACCATATGCTGATCTCTAAAGCATAAAGTTGATGATATAATGCTGGATTTTAAGGTATTCAATGAAGATAAACCGATGATTTCTAAAAGCATGAGATGAAGACCTTTGAATGGATTATTTTCAGTAATCCACTCAAAGCTCGGGGGCTACACCCATTGGGTGCACCTCCGGTGCACCCAATGAATCATTAATCCCAGAAGATAGAATGTTGACCTCTAAAGTATGAACTGATGAGGAAATGTTGATTTCTGAAGCATAAGACAAAGATGAACCAACGACTTCCAAAAAGCAAGAAATGAAGACCTTTGAGTGGATTATTTTCAGTAATCCACTCAAAGCTCGGGGGCTCGGTGCACCCAATGAATCTTCAACCTCCAAAAATGAAGTGCTAATCTCTAAAGCATAAGCTGACTGACCAAAGCTCAGAAGCGACGACTGGACGCGCGTGCTGTCAAAGCATCCGCATTCTAAAATCAAAACTGCAAGCTGGACCTAGAATCTTTGGGCCGATTATTTCAGAATCAACTCAAAGATTGGGGGCTTGTGGGGGACAGATATCCCCCGGGTCCACTAGAAGGCTAGAAGACCTCGCGAAAAGCCTTGGGCCCATTGTTTCGAAGGCCATCCCTTCGTGGGCCTGGGGAGGAACGTCTGGCGGAGCGGATCGATGCAAGGATGGATCAACTTGAGCCTAGACGACCCAATGGATTTAAGCAATTATCCACAGCAGTAACCCGACTTTCCCGCGCTGCGTCCTCAGGCGTCAGAACTGAATGACGATAAGTCGGCAGAATTATAGGAAGATAGGCTCCGTTTGTTCACTATTACTTAGGCACATTTTGTTATCATATCTGCATGTAGTGCCCCACGGTCGAGTATATAAGGCCTAGGGGGCACCCCCTCAAAAACATCTCACTCATTATCCATCTACTTAGCTCTCTAGCATCTCTAATACTAGAGAACCCCCCTGTAACCCGCCACATAAAAGATCCACACCAGGACGTAGGGTGTTACGCATCTTAAAGCGGCTCGAACCTGTACAAGATTGTCTACTGCCTCTCGTGCATCTGGCACGAACCATCGAGCTACAGTCGGTAACACTGTCCTACTCCAAAAAGCACCTCGAGGGGCAACCCTGGTGCACGATCGGACCCGAAACACCGACAATGACTCCTTTGGTAAAGGTTGCACTGAACCCCTCTCAAGTGATCCAAAGATCAAACTTGAGTGCCACAGTTCTCTTCCTTATATTAATATCCCGTTGTGAGGAATCTCTAAAATTGGAGTCTCTCACACCTTAAACAAATGATTACAATCAAATCCGGAGTAAGGAGGAGAGTACAGACACACAAAAAGCACAATGCAACAACAACACGCACACAAGTAAAAGAGAGCGCACAAATCAAAACGACACGGTCATAGCTCAAAAATGCGGTCAAATCTTTCTCTAACAAATCAACAGCGTGGTCGCTGAGGTTTGGAGTTGAGGTGTGCACAAAGTATGCCTAGGTACTGCTCCATGGCACCTAGGGGTCCTTTTATAGCCCCAAGGAACCTAGGAGCCATTGGAGCTTCATTTGGAAGCTCCCATCCTTCCCTTTCTGTGTGTGCACCAGACTGTCCGGTGGTGCACTGGACACTACACAGTGCAATGGTCAACAGATACCTCATTGGTCACTTTCCATTTCAGGTGGGCACCAAACAGGTCGGTGCGCCATCTGACCGTTGTTTGTGCCTAACGTGGTAGATAGTTGTTGGCTGTCTTCACACCGGACTGTTCGGTGCTCCGCACGGACTGTCCGGTGATTTTTAGCCGAGGAAGCCTAGCCGAGCCCGAGAGTGGCAGTACGGCCGGACTGTCCGGTGGGTGGCACCGGACGGTCCGGTGCTGCCTAGTCCAGCATAACATGTTCCTTTTTGTGCCAACTTTATTTCGCTCCTTTTTGGCTCGACTTCTTATGGTTCCTAGCACTTATACAAACATTATTAGTACCTAAAACAATTGACTAAGTGCTAGAAGGATAGCTTTTCACTTTGATCAATAAAGGTTTGAGTATGCCCATTTCAAGCCTAAAGGGTGTTTTTCTTGTAATCCTCAATTTGCCTTACAAACACATGTGTGCATGCTCTTACGAGGAGTTGTTAGTTCATATTAATATGTTGAGCATCTAATCACCAAAACCTAATATTTCATTTAAGACTTTTGATGCTTCTTATGTGCTCACTAACAAATCAGGCAAAGTAGTTGCCAAATATGTTGGGGCCAAACACAAGGGCTCAAAAACTTGTGTTTGGGTACCCCAAGGTGCTTGTTTCTAATGTGAAAGGACCCAAGACCGTTTGGGTACCTAAGAACAAGGCCTAAAATTGTTTTGTAGGATTATGCATCTAGGGGCTCAAGTTGGATCATTGATAGCGGGTGCACAAACCACATGACAGGGGAGAAAAGAATGTTCTCCTCCTACGAGAAAAACCATGATCCCCAAAGAGCTATCACATTCGGGGATGGAAATCAAGGTTTGGTCAAAGGACTTGGTAAAATTGCTATATCACCTGACCATTCTATTTCTAATGTTTTTCTTGTAGATTCTTTAGACTATAACTTGCTTTCAGTTTCTCAATTATGCAAAATGGGCTACAATTGTCTTTTTACGGATATAGGTGTTATTGTCTTTAGAAGAAGTGATGATTCCGTAGCATTTAAGGGAGTGTTAGAGGGTCAGCTATACTTAGTTGATTTTAATAGAGCTGAACTCGACACTTGCTTAATTGCTAAGACTAACATGGGTTGGCTCTGGCATCGCCGACTAGCCCACGTTGGGATGAAGAATCTTCATAAGCTTCTAAAGGGAGAGCACATTTTGGGACTAACAAATGTTCATTTTGAGAAAGACAGGATTTGTAGCGCATGTCAAGCAGGGAAGCAAGTTGGTGTTCATCATCCACACAAGAACATCATGACGACTGACAGGCCACTTGAGCTACTCCACATGGACCTATTCGGCCCGATAGCTTACATAAGCATCGGCGGGAGTAAGTGCTGTCTAGTTATTGTGGATGATTATTCTCGCTTCACTTGGGTGTTCTTTTTGCAGGAAAAATCACAAACCCAAGAGCCCTTAAAGGGATTCTTGAGACGGGCTCAAAATGAGTTCGGATTGAGGATCAAAAAGATTAGAAGTGACAACGGGACGGAGTTCAAGAACTCACAAATAGAAGGCTTTCTTGAGGATGAGGGCATCAAGCATGAGTTCTCTTCTCCCTACACACCACAACAAAATGGTGTAGTGGAGAGGAAGAATAGAACTCTACTTGACATGGCGAGGACCATGCTTGATGAGTACAAGACCTCGGACCGGTTTTGGGCGGAAGCAATCAACACCACTTGCTACGCCATCAACCGTCTCTACCTTCACTGAATCCTCAAGAAGACGTCATATGAACTCCTAACCGGTAAAAAGCCCAATGTTTCATATTTTAGAGTCTTTGGTAGCAAATGTTTTATTCTTGTTAAAAGAGGTAGAAAATCTAAATTTGCTCCTAAGGCTGTAGAAGGCTTTTTACTAGGATATGATTCAAACACAAGGGCATATGGAGTCTTTAACAAGTCCACTGGACTAGTTGAAGTTTCTTGTGACATTGTGTTTGATGAGACTAACGGCTCTCAAGTAGAGCAAGTTGATCTTGATGAGCTAGATGATGAAGAGGCTCCATGCGTCGCGCTAAGGAACATGTCCATTAGGGATGTGTGTCCTAAGGAATCCGAAGAGCCTCCACATGCACAAGATCAACCAACATCTTCAAATCAAGCATCTCCACCAACCCGAGATGAGGATCAAGCTCAAGAGGATGAAAATGAAGATCAAGAAGATGAGCCACCTCAAGAGGAGGACAACGACCAAGGGGGAGATACCAATGATCAAGACAAGGAAGATGATGAGGGTCCAAGACCGCCACACCCAAGAGTCCACCAAGCGATACAACGAGATCACCCCGTGAACTCCATCCTCGGCGACATTCATAAGGGGGTAACCACTCGATCTCGTATCGCACATTTTTGTGAACATTACTCCTTTGTGTCTTCTATTGAGCCATACAGGGTGGAAGACGCATTAAGGGATTCAGATTGGGTGTTGGCAATGCAAGAGGAACTCAATAACTTCACGAGGAATGAGGTATGACATTTAGTTCCACGTCCTAACCAAAATGTTGTAGGAACCAAGTTGGTCTTCCGCAACAAGCAAGATGAGCATGGTGTGGTGACAAGAAACAAAGCCCGACTTGTGGCCAAGGGATATTCACAAGTCGAAGGTTTGGATTTCGGTGAAACCTATGGACCCGTAGCTAGGCTTGAGTCAATTCGTATATTACTTGCATATGCTACTTACCATGGCTTCAAGCTTTATCAAATGGACGTGAAGAGTGCTTTCCTCAATGGACCAATCAAGGAGGAGGTCTATGTTGAGCAACCTCTCGGCTTTGAAGATAGTGAGTACCCTAACCATGTATATAAACTCTCTAAGGCGCTTTATGGGCTCAACAAGCCCCAAGAGCATGGTATGAATGCCTAAGAGATTTTCTTATCGCTAATGGCTTCAAAGTCGGAAAAGCCGATCCTACTCTCTTTACTAAAACAATTGCAAATGATTTGTTTGTATGCCAAATTTATGTTGATGATATCATATTTGGGTCTACTAACAAATCTACTTGTGAAGAGTTTAGTAGGATCATGATTCAAAAATTCGAGATGTCTATGATGGGGGAGTTGAAGTATTTTCTAGGATTTCAAGTGAAGCAACTCCAAGAGGGCACCTTCATCAGCCAAACGAAGTACATTCAAGACATACTCACCAAGTTTGGGATGAAGGATGCCAAGTCCATTAAGACACCCATGGGAACCAATGGGCATCTCGACCTCGACACGGGAGGTAAATCCGTAGATCAAAAGGTATACCGGTCGATGATAGGATCTTTACTCTATTTATGTGCATCTCGACCGGATATTATGCTTTCCGTATGCATGTGTGCAAGATTCCAAGCCGATCCTAAGGAAGTTCACCTTAGGGCCGTGAAACGAATCTTGAGATATTTAGTTTATACTCCTAAGTTTGGTCTTTGGTACCCCAAGGGATTCACATTTGATTTGATAGGATATTCAGATGCTATTTGGGCAGGGTGTAAATTGATAGAAAGAGCACATCAGGGACTTGTCAGTTCTTGGGAAGATCCCTGGTGTCTTGGGCTTCAAAGAAACAAAACTCAGTAGCTCTTTCTACTGCCGAAGCCGAGTACATTGCCGCAGGCCATTGTTACGCGCAATTGCTTTGGATGAGGCAAACCCTTAGGAACTATGGTTACAAATTAACCAAAGTCCCTCTCCTATGTGATAATGAGAGTGCAATCCTCATCTCGGATAATCCTGTTGAGCACAGCCGCACTAAGCACATAGCCATCCGGTATCACTTTTTGAGGGAACATCAACAAAAGGGGGATATCGATATTGCTTATGTTAGCACCAAAGAACAATTAGCCGATATCTTTACCAAGCCATTAGATGAGAAAACTTTTACCAAACTTAGGCATGAGCTAAACATTCTTGATTCTAGGAATTTTGATTGATACTTTGCACACATAGCCTCTTTATATACCTTTGATCATATCTCTTTCACGTGCTATGACTAATGTGTTTTTAAGTGCATTTCATGCTAAGTCATAGATTGAAAGGGAAATGGAGTATTCGGCGAAGAAAAGGCTTCCACTCCACTCCATCATGTTATTTACATTTCGCCGTCACTCCGCATCGCTCTCCACTTTGGTATAATCCTTCACTCATATATTGTTTGCCAAAGGGGAGAGAAAGTAAAAGGGCTTATATTTCACTCACAAGTATCCGTTTTTGGCGATTCATGCCAAAGGGGGAGAAAGTATTAGCCCAAAGCAAAAGGACCGCACCACCACACCAATTTCAAAAATTTTAGGAAAGTTGTTTTCAATTGGTAAATTTTCAAATTAGTATTCCTCAAAGAAGTTCTATTTCAATTTGTATTAAAGAAGTTTTTCAATTGGTATCTTATTTTTGATATAATTTCAAATTGGTATGACCTCTTTCAAAATTAATGTCTAAAACCCTCTTGAGCACTAAGAGGAGAATTTCATTAAGGGAGAGTTTTGTTTAGTCAAAGGAAAAGCATTTGAAAAAGGGGGAGAAAATTTCAAATCTTTAAAATGCTTCTCAAAATCTTATTTGTATACCTTTGACTATTTGCAAAAAGACTTTGAAAAAGAATTTCCAAAAACATTTGCAAAAACAAAACAAGTGGTGCAAGCATGGTCCAAAATATTAAATTAGAAGAAAGCAATCCATGCATATCTTATGAAAGTTTAAATTGATTTAATTCCAAGTAACCTTTGCACTTACCTTATGCAAACTAGTTCAATTCTGCACTTATACATTTGCTTTGGTTTGTGTTGGCATCAATCACCAAAAAGGGGGAGATTGAAAGGGAAATAGGGTCTAACCTTTTCCTAAATAATTTTGGTGGTTGAATTGCCCAACACAAATAATTGGACTAACTAGTTTGCTCTAGAATATAAGTTCTACAGGTGCCAAAGGTTCAACACAAACCAATAAAAAGTCCAAGAAAGGGTTCAAATAAAAAGGAGCAAAAGAAACCGAAGGCAGCCCTGGTCTGGCGCACAGGACTGTCCGGTGCACCAGGGTGAATCCACTCAAACTGCTCAGCTTCGGGTTTCAGAAAATACCACTCCACTATAATTCACCGGACTGTGCCATGTGGAGCAACGGCTATCAGCGCCAACGGTCGTCTGCAAAAGTGAACAGTGTAGTGAACAGTGTGGACTACGCGCGCAGAAGTCAGAGCAGGCGCCAGAAGGCGCACCGGACAGTGAACAATGCCTGTCCGGTGCACCACCGGACTGTCTGGTGGCCTAGTTGTCAGAAGCTCCAACGGTTGAACCCCAACGGTTGGGTGACGTGGCTGGCGCACCGGACAGTGTCCGGTGCGCCCTTCGACAGCAGCCTTCCCCAATGGCCACTTTGGTGGTTGGGGCTATAAATACCCCCAACCACCACACTTCAAGGCATCCAAGTTTTCAGCCAACACATTCAATACAAGAGCTAGTGCATTCAATACAAGACACAAATAGATTGAATCAAAATCTCTCCAAGCAATTAGTGACTAGAAGAGAGAGTTTTGTCGTGTTCTTTTGAGCTCTTGCGCTTGGATCGCTTTTCTTCTTCCCCATTTCTTGTTCCTAAGACTTTTGTAATCAAAGCAAGAGACACCAATTGTGTGGTGGTCCTTGTGGGGACTAAGTGTCCCAATTGATTGAGGAGAAAAGCTCACTCGGTCTAAGTGACCGTTTGAGAGATGGAAAGGGTTGAAAGAGACCCAGTCTTTGTGACCACCTCAACGAGGAGTAGGTTTGCAAGAACCGAACCTCGGTAAAACAAATCACTGTGTCACACTCTTCATTTGCTTGTGATTTGTTTTTCGCCCTCTCTTTCGGACTCGATTATATTTCTAACGCTAACCCCGGCTTGTAGTTGTGCTTAAACTTTATAAATTTCAGATTTGCCTATTCACCCCCCTCTAGGCGACTTTCAGAAAGAACAGGATAGGACAACTTATGTTCATGCCACTAGTTCAGGATATTGAAGTCATCATCAAACTTTTGCAAAGTGTCACTGTCTAGGTAGGAGGACAGTTATGTTTCAAGTGAACTTAGGCCATCACTAGAGTGAGCTTGTTGAAGCAAAACAGATGCTGATGTTCCACTACCAAGGTTAGGAGTAATAGAACCAAGGTATGCAAGTTCAGTAGAATCAGATGCATAAATCAATCCCTAGTTTTGTTTCCTCTTACCTGTGACAGCCGAGGGAGGAGACACTCGCTGCTTAACTGCGCCAAACTTACTATCATATCTATTAAACATTGTAGACAATTCATTTTTCACACAACTAAAATAAAGTGAGTAATCAGTACCACAAAGGCCAGATAAAATTCTCAAGATATTGCTGAAACCCCTTAGCTTGGCTCTAGGATCTAGTACAAAAGCAAATGCATAGAGCATAGGTGTGAGTGTGACACCCTAGGTGTCTATTTCGGGTTATGTCGAAAGAATTATCCTAATCTCGGATGCTCAGTGAAAATTTCTATTTCTCGCTCGCGTATGTCTCTGACTATCCAGATTATTCATTCACATTTCACCGAATTCGGAATTATTCAATCTCACAGAAGGCCGAATTTGGAGCCTGTTAAAACTTTTATTTCTCAGAACGAATGCAAACTCGGAGATCATTCTCGAATTATAAATCTCACTTGAAGCTCATTAAATCAAACTCTCGACGGCTGTTGTTTGATCTGAGCCCGAGTCTAATTCCTCGAACCTCGATCGATGTCCGACTATTTTAATCCGAGTCCGTACTCTCAGACGGAATACTCAATATGTCGTCCTCTAATCAATGCTTACTCGACTCAGCCTAGTATCTTATGCCTGAATTGAATTCAAAACCCACTCCGACAGTGATTTTTAAAATGTCACGATTCGCTCTCTGACTAAAAATCGGAAAGCTGGTTGTATTCCGAGACAATTTATTTTTGAATAATGCGTAGGGATTTGTTGCCGAGCGAAGTCAAATAAAACTCTCAGCCGAGTTAATCGTCCGTTCGTCCGAACTCTAGTTCACTCTATTCTGCGTAGAGACAAATTCCGCAGGAACATTTTTATTCCGGAAAATATTTAGCGCGACCCAATTTAGTGTTTTGGGCCGAATCCAGTCCAGCCCGTTTGGCCCATTTAAAACCCTAACCCTAGGGTTTCTCTATAAATACGGATCCCCCTCACTTGCATTTGGGAATTTTCCATTCCCACCCCTAGCCGCCACCAGCCATTTTCCAGCAGCCCTTCTTCTCCTACGGCAGCAGCAGCCAGCGCGGAGGAGCTCCTCCCCTCGGCCAGCCATGGCGTGGCGCCCCCCTGCCCCTCTCCTCCGGCAGCAAGCTCCCTCCAGGCAGGCGGCAGCTCCTCCTCCCTCTGCTTCGTGCGCGCAGGAGCAGGAGCTCCTTGGGAGCACGCCGACGCCCCAGCTCTCCCCTTGGCCACGACCTTCCCTGTTCCCTGCTCCATGGCACGCCCCTGCGAACCTCCCCAACAGGGAGCCTTTCCCCCTGCGCGCAGGATCTCCAGGCCCAATCTCGGCGTGCTCCATGTCCATGGCGCAGCAGCAGCTTGGGTTTCACACATGGACGCCCCTCTACAGCTCGCCCCTCTCTGTCCATGGCCGAACTCCCATGTAGAAGCTCCCCACGGCGCCTTTCATCTCCAAGTACAGCAAGCAGGCACCCCTCCCTATCCCCATGCCGTGAGCCCCTCCCCATGTGTCTCCCTCCTCGGCTCCCCCATTGGACAACACCACCCCTCCCTCCACTTCGGCTGAAGCATGCCCAACCCTATACAGCGCAGCTCCTCGCAGCCGAGCTTTCCCCCGCAACCCCGCAACATTGGTGCTTCACGAGTGTTCGATGTAATGCCCGAGTGAAGCTCTATGTCATGAACAGCAGCGAAGTCACCGTCGTCGTGACCTCGCCTTCGTGCGCGGCTCGTATTGCTCCTCATCGTCGTCAAGTCTCCTTGCAAGCTTACGGTTTAACCAAAACCTTGTTTGCGTGCGAGTGGGGAACCTCGACGAAGTAAGTAATGAAGAGTAAGATGTTCCTTTTTGTTTTCCATCTAATATTAGGCGATATATATTGTAATGCGTTGAATGTTGGTAGAGTTTATTATTCATGTGTAGTGGCGTGCACTAGTGTGCGAATCGGGAAAATAACTCAGTTATGTTGATTGGACGTGATGTGTAAATTTAAAAATTGTAGGTTTGTGTGTAGGGTGTACTATTGAACATGTATGTCGATGTATTATAATAGTGATTGCGTTAGGGTCATTTGAAGTATTTTGAATACATGCCGAATATGGTTACATTCGAAATAGGGAAAGAGTCATGTTGTGCGATGAAAAGGCTAGATTGATTTTATAGGTCGTACGAAAATCGTTCTATTAAGTGTATACGTCGAGTGTGTTAAAAATATCCTATGTAGGCAGAGTGTAGTGTATTGGTTAGGCGAAGAGTTTTAGAATAAACGAGTATGAGGCGTGCAATTAAGTCGAGATTGAAGTGCAAATCCTACGCAATGTGATGGGATTCGTGATTATATATGAGTTATATTTGTTGATGTGACGAGTAGTTTAGAAAATGCTCGTTTGCATGGAGGATGTATCATTAAGACATGAGTGTCAGAGTTCTTTAATATTAGTGGTCGCGCCACATTGCTTGAAGTGTCTCGAGTGCACGCCATGATATGGTTGTATGCGAGACAGGGTTATGCACATGATGAGTCTAGTAAAAATCCATCGGTGTCGGCATGATTTCTGTTGTATGGCGGATCGATGCCTTGCCTTGTCAATCATTACATTCCATGCCCCATGGGATAAATAAATGTCTTGTTGATCGATTAGAGGTCTTATATGAGCGTTATCGTGGCCCAATAATTATTGGAAGCGAGTAGCGTTCATAAGTAGGTCCTTGTTAAAATTGAAGAACAATCCGATAACATATGCACAAAAATGCTTTAGGTCCTTCAGTAGCAAATGTAAGACTTATGGAGTTTTACGCCATGTGTTGTTAGACCCCCAAAAACGTGCTATTTTAGATGACTTGGGTGTTAACTAATTTAAGTTGAGCAATGGTTAAGAGACACTGATTAATCGGCTCCAACCCATGTTTTTGAGTTACGATGTCTAAAATGGTTCGCTAAGTCTTATACTGTGATTAGCCAACTCATATTAAGTAGGAGTCGATTTCGTTAAATGTTGTAGTATATGTTGTGTCTCGGATTGCGGCAATAATAGGCAAGTTGGCGTGTATGTTATTTAGCAGTTATGTCGTTGCTCTAGTTAACCGAATTGTTAGATGAATTGGTTAAGCTCGTAATCACGGTGACTTGCTTGTTGTAGTCTAAATATGTATGATTATGATCGTGGATGAAAAGTAGTAGTGCTCAGGTGATGTCTAAATTAAAATGCAAATTATTGGTGAAAATCGCTTCGATATTGATTGTTATAGATAATGCATTGTTAATTGAGTATGGTACTTTTAGTGCGCAAAATAACTTGTATAAAAAATTAGTAGGTCTACTTGTTAGTCCTCATTTGATTAATTTAACTCTAACAAATGGTAAAGTGCTAGAATAATTCAAGTCTCTCGAACGCGGCGATTCTTGAATTTTATAGGAGCTGAAATTTGTTGATTGCTGTTTTGGACTGCACGCGCTGTTTTAGTTGTGTTGTATGTTTGATGAACTAAATTGTGTTTTCTGTAGATATGTGCTATAGAAAAGTGGTAGATAACTTTATTATCTTGCTGGTGTTAAAATTTGACAGCCATAGGTCTGACAGTTTAGGAGTTATGATTTTTACAAATTCAGTAACTGAATCTGTCCACTTTCTGTACAGATTTCAGAAACTGCACTGTTTGCTTAAGTTAATGTTACAATCTGTTCATGGTCATTATAAGAAAGTTGTAGGTGCTTTTCTTATCTTTTTTGTGTTAAAATTTCATAACCACAGGCCTGATAGTTTAAGAGTTATGAATTTTACAAACTGCTTGCTGTGTTCTGTCCACCGTCAGAACAGATTTCGAAAACTGTGTTGTTTGATTTAGTTAAACATTGGATAAATTCTTGGTGATTATAGAAGTTATGTAGTGCTTTTGCCAAGCTTTCCAAAAAGTCTTAGATCACTCTTTTTGGTGGTCTGAAGCTTAAGTTATGAATGTTTCAAATATGAAGACTGAATCTGTCCAGTTCTGGACAGCAAAGTCTTTTAGTGATGTTTATCCTTAGTTAAATATTGAATCACCTTGGAATGTTTATAAATAATTTGTAGAACATTTAATTAGCTTTCCAAAAAGTCTAGGATTAATTTGTTTGGACGTCTGAATCTTCAGTTATGAATTTTTAAAATGACAAGTCTGAATCTGTCCAAATCTGGACAGAGCTGCTGTGTTTGCACAATTCGACTTTGCTAAGTGTTGAATAATGTTGTGATAAAAATACCAAAATTGTAGAGCACTTTCTAAACTTTCCAGAAAGTCATAGTTTGCTATGTTTGGATTAATATTTGAAAAGTTATGATTAAAACAAGTAACTGCTGTGCTGCTGTCCTAAAAATCTGCACGTGCTCAAATGAATGTTTAGTTCACCATTTTGGCTAAAAATGCTTAGTTAGCGCTTAATGAACATAGACTTGTGATGGCTAAACTTAGGTTAACATGTGTTCCATGATTAATGTGCTTGCTTGCTGTAGTTGGTTGTGGATAGAAGTTTTGTAGTTATTGATGCCTATGTCCTATTTAAACTTATGTTGTCTTGGTTGCTCTTGTGTGGTCAATAGGAGAACTAAGGAAAAGCCGTAGCAAGTTAAATAAATGTTCATACGTGTGATGTCCTGTTGTATTGGTTAATTAAAAGTCGTAATCGTCGTCTTTCCAGTGGTGTTGATGTTGTGCGCTCAATGAAGTGTAGATATCTAATTCTAACATGTGGTTGTTTACGGAGTCTTCCAATTAAATGTTTAGTTCGCCACTTTGTCTTTGTATATCTTGTGCTACTTTGTGCTACTTTCATTATATTCATCCATATGCATCTTGCATCTCATATAGGACCGAGAGATGATGATCGAGCCAGTGATGTGGTGCCAACCACAAGGTGCAGTTGGTGGACGACCTGAAGAATGATGGACTTAACCAGTGGATGCTCGCCAAGCGAGTACCCATCCCAGCAAACACTGTCTAAGTGTTAAATTAAAGGCAAGCCCCGGTTTATGCATAACCGTTTATATATGCTATTTTACTGCACTTAATGTTTGTAGGCTTGTACTGTGCACTTAAGTGTAGGAGTTGAATGAAACCCTAGTTGCATGAATTCAGGATTCCTTTTTGTGATGGATACTAGTATGCTAGGTCGAGTAGATGCTTTACTAATTAGGGATCTCGGTAGAAGTCGAGTGATTTTTCTAGCACTCGCGCGAGGTCAGGATTTGGTTGTATCCAGTTTTATATCATAATGATGATGGTCTGTGGACAACGGTCCATGGGGATGTGTTGTCTACGAGATGGAAATTGGAATAAGGATTAAGGTGTGGTACCGTGAGTCAAGCGTTTGAACGTACTAAGCACATGCCGAGAAATATGGTAAATCGGTAAGCCTAGTACCTGATTGAACCTGGCAGTGGACTTTACCCCTCACGTGACCTGAGACATGGTCTCCCATTCCGGTTATGGTGGGTACAAGTGCGGTCACTGCACGACGGCAGTCGGGGTCAGTGAGGCATTGTATGTAACACCCCAGGTGTTTATATTCCGCTCGACAATGAGTATGAATTTAAGCACGTGATATCAGTGAATAAGACAGACACTAAGGTTTAATTATTTTCGCCTATCGCGATTTTAATATCGCATCTGTTTCGTTTGTCGCGAGCGCGACATCATTTTTATTTCTATTTATTCGGGCTCTTCCTGAATTTTCGTGTTGTTCAGAACATATTTGTTCTAAAAATCGGTGTATCCGGTGATTATTTAAAATACATCGCTCGCGCAAATACGAATTCAGAAGCCCGACTCACTCGGACAATTTTTATCCCGAACAAATTAATTTGAACTCAACGACTAAAATGTTCAGGGCAAAATAATATGTGTCGCGCGAACTCGTGTGCGAGGTTAAGATCCAATTTATCCGTCCGCACGCTATTTTAGCGACGAAATCGCGTATACGTTCGCGGATTTGGTTTCGGCTAATTTTAGTCGAATTCCACAGAGCAAATTACCGAAGACGAAATTAGTCTTATTCGGGCCGTCGTTTCTTGCCCGGATCCGAATCTTCGGATATAAGTAATTAGCGATTAAATTGGTTCGCTAAATCCGAAGCATGTCATGTATATTTCGTCTTAATCTAAATCTTTAAATATACCTAACAGCTACGAATTCATCTGACTCCAGATTAGTCACCACGTCAAATCTTTCTCAAATATTTTGTCGAACTTATTTTGGTTCGACCCTTTAAAAATATCTCTCAATTCAAAATATCGAAACCGAAATCCATTAAATTTGGTCTGTTGCTTCTCGCCTCGATCTAAATCATAACCCTGGAACTCCGATTAGATTTTCGCGACTCCTGTCGCGGCAATTCAGACTGACGTGTGTTAGATTTAAAATTCAAGAGTAAAACTGAGTCAAACATGAATTGTTTAAAATAATGCAGTATAAATTTTAATCAAGATGAATCATAGCTATGAGATTCAAACGGGGAAAAATTATTGTGCTAAAAATACATCAGAGAAAAAAAATTATAGAATAATTAAAAAAAGGGGAAATATCCTTCATCTCACGCCACTCTCTTTCTCTCTCCCAGATTTTTTTTCACAGCCGCATGCCTTGAGTCCTTATCCCATTGCTGTTGTTCCGCTGCCAAAGATTTTTCACGCATGCAAGCCCAGGCACGCATCGTTCCAGCTCCATGTCCCACGGGATATTTCTTATCTCCTGTGCGCTCACTCAACTGGATGAGTCTCCTGCGTACCGGTCTTTGATTTTTCTCTGGAATGTGCTTGAGCTTGTACAGGCTGTGGCCTTATCCATCGCTCGATTCATCTCCCTGTCTTTATCTTCTCCAAGCCGTGGAGCTTCTTCCCCAGCGCGCCCCTCTCCCTGGCTCTTCCCTGCGCGCCGCGGTGCTCCAGCTTGGCCCTGCTCAACTCGCCTCTACACAGCGTTCCTCTGCTCGGCCCTTTTTCCCCTGCACGCGAGCTCTGCGTCTTCCTGCGCGCCGGCTCCTGCTGAGCCGTGCGCCCTGGTGGCTATCGCGACTGATCTGTGGCCGCCACCTTCAGCTCGCCGGCATTTCTTCTCTGCGCGCAGCTCACGCCCTGCTAGCCCCTGCTGCGGGTTGTCGAGCTCTCTGCGCATGCTCAGCTCACTCTTTCTTTGTTTGCCGCGCGCACGAATTTTATCTGCTTGCCACAGCGTGTCGAGCTCCCGCACTATCATCGCTTCTATCGCAAGCTCGTTAGCCACAGTTATCTTGACCGCGTCAGCTCGCCAGACCTGCAACTCTATATACGCCACCCTTCCGTATCATTGTCGAGCCCGTCGAACCTCGTTCTTCTCTGCTCGCTCTCGTCGAACTCCAAATCCCGGATATTAGATAAAAATAAGCGAGGCCCCTGTGTATCGCTTATCAAGTACTCGGTTGAAGACATCAATCGAAGATCGTCGTCGTTTGGTGTGTCGTCAAGAAATCCCAAGACGAAGCTAGCAGCGCGATATTTCCCAAGCACTCGACAAATTGCTTGGATCAGAAAATCGCTACCGATCTCGCGGATTCGTGTCAGCTGTGGAAACGGTAAGCTGATAAATTATTCAGAATAGTTCGATCGTTAAATAAATTAATGTGTTAGTGCGAGGCTCATTAAGGTGCTCAATAAATTGCGTAAGTCACGAAACTCTCGTCGACTTCGCAGTTCTTGCGATTATTGAGCCAGGTTCAGTTATAGCGAATTATTTCGCTATTTCGGTCAATTAGCTGAATTAATGTACCAGGTAGAATATTAGTAGGCCTATGTGGTAAAGAAATATTTTAATCACTTGTAAAGATGTAGTACAATTTATAAAGCAAGAGATAAGGTTAGTATTTAATTAATTAGCTGGTGAGTTGTGTAGGCTAATTGTATTTCATGTATATAATTTGTTGTTTGTGATGCTTGCGATAGGTTCGAGAAGCGTAATTATTGCGCGTAGTCGTATATTAATAACTAGTGTTTCCGTACAAAATTGTACAATGCCTCGCCGCTAGGTGTTTAAATTCGCCATCGCGTAGCACTATTTAGGTGTGTGATATTCTTGTCGATATGCATTCATGTGCATAATGCATTTCATTCAGGTACGTTAAATAATCGCGCGATGCGGAAGACAAGCCAAGTCGACCCCAAGCGCGGGCAAATCCGCAGGATAATGCTGATGGATGAACCTACCCGATCCAGTGCTAGGACAAGGATGATCGCCAAGTGGACGTCGTCTAACAACACTAACCTAGTGTTACTCAGGCAAGCCCCGGTGCATGCAACCCCTTTCCTTGTGTTTTTAAATAATTTTCGCACACTTTAAGTCTAGTGAAATGTGCATTAGGTTTATAGGAGTTGCTTGAAACCCTTTGATGCATTGCTTTCCTTGATATCCATACCTTTATAGATACTTCTGTGAAGTATCAAAATATGATTTACAAAAATGCTTAGCCTTGCTTAGATCTTGTGGATAGAGGTTGTCCTTAGCCTAGCTCGAGAAAGGATGGCTTCTACCTGCAAGAATATTTTCATTTGGAGCAATGGTGGGATCTTACTGCAAAGTTCCCTGTGATGCTCTTTTCATCCTAAGGAACAGAAACAATCCTAAGGATGGAAATACTTAAATTGAGACTTGGGTTAGGAACAAGTGATGTTCTACCCAGGTTGATTAAGGATTGAATGCGTATGTAGGCGTGCTGATCGAGGACCCTTTAACTGGTCACATGCCTCGTCATGGGTAAGCCTTGCCTCGGGCAGACTAAGGCCAGAATAAGATAACACGAAATGGGTGTGGAGCGGTAGCGAGAGTAGCGTGTACCCTCCGTGGCAAGAGGCTGGACGGTGGTGTATCTGTGCTCTCGGTTTGCGTGAACCTGATCTGGTCTTAAGAACCCCGGTGGCGGGTTGACATATGCAAGGGTTAAGTGCTACATATGTCGTGTGATTGGAGATCCTCAGCTGAGTATAATCGATTCGGATCGCCGTACCTTCGCGGTTATGAAGACTTGGTCACTTCCCTACAACCTAAGTCAGGATGTGAACATTATGAATAAAAAGGATGTTGTATTGATGAGATGATGAAATTAGACTAGATGCAAACAGTGTCTATTAATATTCAATCCGGCGTTAAAATATTGAAAGTAAGGACTCACTTTAGTAAGCTATTTCTGCAAAAGTATCTAAGTTGATTCTTGCTAAAGCCTCTCCTTGATTCCTATTTATCTAGCATACCCTTGAGAGTCTTTTCTTTAGTCGGGTAAGTCTTGCTGAGTAATTCCATACTCAGGGTTTTATTCCCTGTTGTTTTTCAGGTTATAGTTTTGTGCTGCTGTTGATGGTGTTAAGTGCCGGTGGGCTCGGCCTTCTTATATAAGTATATTCCGTCTTTATCTTCTTATTGAGGATGGTCACTTGAGCTAGCATATATTTTAAAACTATAAATAATTTATAACAGTTCAAAGTTTCTTTCTTTGAATCACTGTAGTAATCACTCCGATCATGTACATTATAAAACTTGATGTAACCTGTAAAATTTGGTAATAAGATTTCCGCTGCAAAAATGTTGTGTGTGTGATTTGTGTTACTTAATCCCGCGGTTCTGGTTGTAAGTGGTTTATCCGATGTCCTTGGGGCAATCAGACGGATCCTGTTAAGTTATTTAGTGCACATGCATAGCTGTCTGAGGTCTTTGAGACAAGGACAGGTGCATGTGGGCCCAATAACTTGGGAGGTTCTGCCACAGGCTGGTATCGGAGCAGGATTAAGTATATACGGTCACATACGTACTTTCAAAACAAAAGTTTTGGTTTTAGAAAACCTATTTTCATCTAAACACATTGTTTGGTATTGAAAAACAGCTTTGAAAAACTATAATGCTAGCGACATCCTCTGTTAAGCCCTAAATTAAGGACTATCAAGTGGCTTATTCAAAACACTAACCCACAACCGGGTGGATATTGCATACATGTGTATTGTTATTTTTGAGGCCATTCAGTATTGAATGGATCGACGCTCAGGTAAGGTGAGATGTGAGAGCATGACCGAACAATCATCGGTCTAGGGAAGAGTGTAAAAAGCGCTTGATTATATACATGTTCCACATATGTATATATGAAGGCTGCGATGTGGAGTAATTACTTTTCTGGGATTCAGTACCCCATGGATGTGTATGGGTATACAGACATGGGAATACTGAGAAGTGTAATGTACTTGCAACGACGCACCTACGCTCAGGTAAGAAGGTTAGTTACCATAATGAGCTGCCCTATGGTTAAAAGTGTGGCAGCGGCGCCTATGCGTGGCTCGGCGCTTAATGATGAGTGGCCTCCATATAGCAATATATGGAGTATAAACTGTGATAAACTGTCATGTGTGAACTGCATCATTGGGAAATTGGGCCGTGATGGATTTTTCTGCAGGTACACTAACCTCAAAAACGTATGTGTAGTTGACGACTAGCAAAATACCGTGAGAGTCGTAAGTATGCCACCGATATAGAACGTTATTGCCATATTATGTTGGCAAAATTAGTGAGGACGGATAAGACGAGCATGCATCCTGATTGTTGCATTATGTTTGTCACCTATACATCCAAAATGCTTCTCTCACCCTTATTCCAGTAACCGTTGATTGTAAATAATGTGGTGTAATGTGGTATTATGAACTTCGATGAGATAGCTGTCCTCCATTCTTAGGTAACCTGTTAAGGTCTTATATGGTGTTTATTCTTGTGCTTGATGTGTCGATAGAAGGTTAGTGACTTGTTTGCCTAAACCCAAATCTAGGCCATGTTCTTAGTTGGTGAACCATGACCAAAGTTGATTTTTCCATCATCACTTCATGACCAAACACATAAAAAAAATAAATGCCTAGATAATTTCTTTGTTGAACATAAAATGTACCCAAGCTTAAAACAAGAATCTCGAGTCTGTATTCTTGTCAATTAGCTTATAACTCTTTTATGGTCCTATTTCCAACCAAAACCATGCCTTTGCTTTGTTGGTGCAAGCTGATACCCCTAATTTCAGTTGCTTCTTCTTGAGGATCCTACCGTTGTTTTATCAACCTAACTTAGGAAAGACATGTCCGACCATTTTCTTGAGTTTGATGCCTTTGGTTTCCTCATGTCTATCGAAGGCATATCAATTTAATCCTTGACCTTGTGATCTCTACGATGAGCATAGAAATATGCTTGGGGCTGAATTAACAGTCTCCCATCGTACTCCTTTCATTAAGTTTAGGTTATGGCCATGTCTTGTTCATTTCCTTGGGCCATAATCTATTTGGCTCTCTACTTGTAACCATTCTTACAGGTGGAGTATCTCTTTGTATATTATCACCCTTGCCCAGTCTATTTGTGTTGTGCGAGATTTCTTATTGGTTATGTCTGGTAATGGCGTTATGACTAAAACTGACGATGCCGCGACGAAACCGAGGGCCTTCTATGTGTGCGCACACACGGTTGTGCTGCTCGGCACGCGCTGGTATCATGGTTAGTAGTTGTAATCCATTATGAGACTATATCAATGTGTTATCTTAGCACAATCTAGTTTTAACACGTGAGATTCATTATTGGTGCCAGTTCGGTAATGGTGTCACGATTAATGACTTATGGTGCCGCAGCGAAACTGAGAGCCCCTTGTGAATGTACACGCAAGGTTATGCTGCTTGGCGCATGCTGGTATCAAGGTCCCTAGTCATGATCCATTGTGGAACTACACTGATGTGTTATCTTTCGTGGACCTTCCCTTGAAACAAATTCTATGTTGTTTGTGAAGTGATCAAGCAACATTTATCATCTCTATTGGATCAAAAGGGCATCCCACTTTCATATGTGGTCTCTTTTCTTTTGATCTTGGTGGTGACTACTCATACAAGTTCCTTTTACGTCATTTGTGTAAAGGTGCAGCCTTGGAGCTCTTTAGTGTTGGAAAACAGCTGATTAGCTCTCAAAATGGAGATTAGTTTTTCCCTGCTGCTGAGATGCAGGAGTTTGTTCATTCGCTCTTTTATTTAATCCATGTATTCCCGAACCTAGTCCATTCATCTCGCACGAAGAAACGGGTGAACAACCTGACCAAATGGACTTCTATTCAAATACATGATCTCTTGTTAACAAGAGTGAACTCTCGACCGTTGGCTTACTGATGGTATTGAGAGGACTTGCTCAATGTCAAAAGTAGTTCAACAAGTTGGTTTTTACTAACTTATAACTGCTTTGTGAACAAAGACTGAGTTTAGAGATCGTTTTATCGAGTTGTCTAAACTCACTTTGGTTCAACCCATCCTGAGAAAGTACTTACAAAAATCAAGTTAAATCGATTGATAACCACTTAATTATCGCTCTAGTCATGCCTCGATCGCCTCGCGTGTGCTTTTCCAGCATGTGTGATCATGTCGAGCCGTGACTAGTGCTGGATAAACTGGATTGGTTGCGAAGTCAACATCAACGGATCTCTTCGTTGGTATTTTCCGAGTCTTTATCATTTTTCTTGGACTTGGATTCTCTGCCTAACACGGGTCAACTGTGATGTTATTCAACATTCACACCTATCTCGTGTGCTATAAACTTACCGTGACCACTTGTTGGTAAACCTCCTTTTGTGTGTTTTACCCAAGAAGTTGCATCTGATTCTGTTTAGGTAAAATTGTGTAATTACCGCTCGTTCAACAGATTCAGATAGTACAGTGTCATCAGAAAAAGCAAACTGCACACATGGAACCTTATGTGTTCCTCTGGCAGATATCGTCTCTATTGATGGACATTTCTAAATTTGCCTAAGGCGATACATGTTATGTCCGCTAGAGAAACCGCATTCTGAGGCACTCGCCTTCGCCCAAGACTGTCTTATGATTATCGCTGATACGAACATGGGTTACATGCTTCTTTACTCTTGAAAGTCTTTCGCTCCGAATCTCGGGACGAGATTCTTTTAAGGGGGAGGGCTGTAACACCCCAGGTGTTTATATTCCGCTCGACAATGAGTATGAATTTAAGCACGTGATATCAGTGAATAAGACAGACACTAAGGTTTAATTATTTTCGCCTATCGCGATTTTAATATCGCATCTGTTTCGTTTGTCGCGAGCGCGACATCATTTTTATTTCTATTTATTCGGGCTCTTCCTGAATTTTCGTGTTGTTCAGAACATATTTGTTCTGAAAATCGGTGTATCCGGTGATTATTTAAAATACATCGCTCGCGCAAATACGAATTCAGAAGCCCGACTCACTCGGACAATTTTTATCCCGAACAAATTAATTTGAACTCAACGACTAAAATGTTCGGGGCAAAATAATATGTGTCGCGCGAACTCGTGTGCGAGGTTAAGATCCAATTTATCCGTTCGCACGCTATTTTAGCGACGAAATCGCGTATACGCTCGCGGATTTGGTTTCGGCTAATTTTAGTTGAATTCCACAGAGCAAATTACCGAAGACGAAATTAGTCTTATTCGGGCCGTCGTTTCTTGCCCGGATCCGAATCTTCGGATATAAGTAATTAGCGATTAAATTGGTTCGCTAAATCCGAAGCATGTCATGTATATTTCGTCTTAATCTAAATCTTTAAATATACCTAACAGCTACGAATTCATCTGACTCCAGATTAGTCACCACGTCAAATCTTTCTCAAATATTTTGTCGAACTTATTTTGGTTCGACCCTTTAAAAATATCTCTCAATTCAAAATATCGAAGCCGAAATCCATTAAATTTGGTCTGTTGCTTCTCGCCTCGATCTAAATCATAACCCTGGAACTCCGATTAGATTTTCGCGACTCCTGTCGCGGCAATTCAGACTGACGTGTGTTAGATTTAAAATTCAAGAGTAAAACTGAGTCAAACACGAATTGTTTAAAATAATGCAGTATAAATTTTAATCAAGATGAATCATAGCTATGAGATTCAAACGGGGAAAAATTATTGTGCTAAAAATACATCAGAGAAAAAAAATTATAGAATAATTAAAAAAAAGGGGAAATATCCCTCATCTCACGCCACTCTCTTTCTCTCTCCCAGATTTTTTTTCACAGCCGCATGCCTTGAGTCCTTATCCCATTGCTGTTGTTCGGCTGCCAAAGATTTTTCACGCATGCAAGCCCAGGCACGCATCGTTCCAGCTCCATGTCCCACGGGATATTTCTTATCTCCTGTGCGCTCACTCAACTGGATGAGTCTCCTGCGTACCGGTCTTTGATTTTTCTCTGGAATGTGCTTGAGCTTGTACAGGCTGTGGCCTTATCCATCGCTCGATTCATCTCCCTGTCTTTATCTTCTCCAAGCCGTGGAGCTTCTTCCGCAGCGCGCCCCTCTCCCTGGCTCTTCCCTGCGCGCCGCGGTGCTCCAGCTTGGCCCTGCTCAACTCGCCTCTACACAGCGTTCCTCTGCTCGGCCCTTTTTCCCCTGCACGCGAGCTCTGCGTCTTCCTGCGCGCCGGCTCCTGCTGGGCCGTGCGCCCTGGTGGCTATCGCGACTGATCTGTAGCCGCCACCTTCAGCTCGCCGGCATTTCTTCTCTGCGCGCAGCTCACGCCCTGCTAGCCCCTGCTGCGGGTTGTCGAGCTCTCTGCGCATGCTCAGCTCACTCTTTCCTTGTTTGCCGCGCGCACGAATTTTATCTGCTTGCCACAGCGTGTCGAGCTCCCGCACTATCATCGCTTCTATCGCAAGCTCGTTAGCCACAGTTATCTTGACCGCGTCAGCTCGCCAGACCTGCAACTCTATATACGCCACCCTTCCGTATCATTGTCGAGCCCGTCGAACCTCGTTCTTCTCTGCTCGCTCTCGTCGAACTCCAAATCCCGGATATTAGATAAAAATAAGCGAGGCCCCTGTGTATCGCTTATCAAGTACTCGGTTGAAGACATCAATCGAAGATCGTCGTCGTTTGGTGCGTCGTCAAGAAATCCCAAGACGAAGCTAGCAGCGCGATATTTCCCAAGCACTCGACAAATTGCTTGGATCAGAAAATCGCTACCGATCTCGCGGATTCGTGTCAGCTGTGGAAACGGTAAGCTGATAAATTATTCAGAATAGTTCGATCGTTAAATAAATTAATGTGTTAGTGCGAGGCTCATTAAGGTGCTCAATAAATTGCGTAAGTCACGAAACTCTCGTCGACTTCGCAGTTCTTGCGATTATTGAGCCAGGTTCAGTTATAGCGAATTATTTCGCTATTTCGGTCAATTAGCTGAATTAATGTACCAGGTAGAATATTAGTAGGCCTATGTGGTAAAGAAATATTTTAATCACTTGTAAAGATGTAGTACAATTTATAAAGCAAGAGATAAGGTTAGTATTTAATTAATTAGCTGGTGAGTTGTGTAGGCTAATTGTATTTCATGTATATAATTTGTTGTTTGTGATGCTTGCGATAGGTTCGAGAAGCGTAATTATTGCGCGTAGTCGTATATTAATAACTAGTGTTTCCGTACAAAATTGTACAATGCCTCGCCGCTAGGTGTTTAAATTCGCCATCGCGTAGCACTATTTAGGTGTGTGATATTCTTGTCGATATGCATTCATGTGCATAATGCATTTCATTCAGGTACGTTAAATAATCGCGCGATGCGGAAGACAAGCCAAGTCGACCCCAAGCGCGGGCAAATCCGCAGGATAATGCTGATGGACGAACCTACCCGATCCAGTGCTAGGACAAGGATGATCGCCAAGTGGACGTCGTCTAACAACACTAACCTAGTGTTACTCAGGCAAGCCCCGGTGCATGCAACCCCTTTCCTTGTGTTTTTAAATAATTTTCGCACACTTTAAGTCTAGTGAAATGTGCATTAGGTTTATAGGAGTTGCTTGAAACCCTTTGATGCATTGCTTTCCTTGATATCCATACCTTTATAGATACTTCTGTGAAGTATCAAAATATGATTTACAAAAATGCTTAGCCTTGCTTAGATCTTGTGGATAGAGGTTGTCCTTAGCCTAGCTCGAGAAAGGATGGCTTCTACCTGCAAGAATATTTTCATTTGGAGCAATGGTGGGATCTTACTGCAAAGTTCCCTGTGATGCTCTTTTCATCCTAAGGAACAGAAACAATCCTAAGGATGGAAATACTTAAATTGAGACTTGGGTTAGGAACAAGTGATGTTCTACCCAGGTTGATTAAGGATTGAATGCGTATGTAGGCGTGCTGATCGAGGACCCTTTAACTGGTCACATGCCTCGTCATGGGTAAGCCTTGCCTCGGGCAGACTAAGGCCAGAATAAGATAACACGAAATGGGCGTGGAGCGGTGGCGAGAGTAGCGTGTACCCTCCGTGGCAAGAGGCTGGACGGTGGTGTATCTGTGCTCTCGGTTTGTGTGAACCTGATCTGGTCTTAAGAACCCCGGTGGCGGGTTGACATATGCAAGGGTTAAGTGCTACATATGTCGTGTGATTGGAGATCCTCAGCTGAGTATAATCGATTCGGATCGCCGTACCTTCGCGGTTATGAAGACTTGGTCACTTCCCTACAACCTAAGTCAGGATGTGAACATTATGAATAAAAAGGATGTTGTATTAATGAGATGATGAAATTAGACTAGATGCAAACAGTGTCTATTAATATTCAATCTGGCATTAAAATATTGAAAGTAAGGACTCACTTTAGTAAGCTATTTCTGCAAAAGTATCTAAGTTGATTCTTGCTAAAGCCTCTCCTTGATTCCTATTTATCCAGCATACCCTTGAGAGTCTTTTCTTTAGTCGGGTAAGTCTTGCTGAGTAATTCCATACTCAGGGTTTTATTCCCTGTTGTTTTTCAGGTTATAGTTTTGTGCTGCTGTTGATGGTGTTAAGTGCCGGTGGGCTCGGCCTTCTTATATAAGTATATTCCGTCTTTATCTTCTTATTGAGGATGGTCACTTGAGCTAGCATATATTTTAAAACTATAAATAATTTATAACAGTTCAAAGTTTCTTTCTTTGAATCACTGTAGTAATCACTCCGATCATGTACATTATAAAACTTGATGTAACCTGTAAAATTTGGTAATAAGATTTCCGCTGCAAAAATGTTGTGTGTGTGATTTGTGTTACTTAATCCCGCGGTTCTGGTTGTAAGTGGTTTATCCGATGTCCTTGGGGCAATCGGACGGATCCTGTTAAGTTATTTAGTGCACATGCATAGCTGTCTGAGGTCTTTGAGACAAGGACAGGTGCATGTGGGCCCAATAACTTGGGAGGTTCTGCCACATTGTATGCCAAGGCGGTGAGCCCTGATCTGCTGACGGGGAATCGATGGGGACGGTTGATGTGTGTGGGGACGAAGTGCCCCTACATGTCGTGTGTTTAGGTTTACCTTGCAAGGTTTAAAAACTCGATTCGAATCGTCTGCTTCTCGCAGCTAATGAGACTGCTTGATCCATGCTGCTACATTGAGTAATAAGTGGAAATGAGTTGACTAGCAAAAAAGTTGATTGCTTAAAAATGTTTGATATCATGTATGAGTAGCTAGGTACTCATCTAGTTTAAAAGGATCTTACTAAAACTTGAAAAGCTAAAACTTGATTTTAGACTCATCTAGTGCTTTTGGCAAACCAAACCCCTCAGCCAAACAGCTGCATGTCTAGAGGTAGAGGAGTAGACTCCTCACACCGGGTAAGTCTAGCTGAGTATTAGTATACTCAGCCTTGCTTGTGGCATAATTTTTTGCAGGTACTCCTTAGAATGATTGGTTGATAGTGTGACTTGGCCTCCATCCCTGCCACCGGGATAGACGGCCGAGTGGGTTACTGCTTCCGCAGGAGAGGACCAGGAGGAGTAGCGTGGTCAGGCTTCGCCATGTTACTCGGTTTTCTTCGTTAGTTATTTTCGCTGCATTAAAATTTATGATTATTCTTTCTAAAACTCCGATAATGTAATCACTAATGATACTTATTAAAATTGTGGTATTATGTTTTATTGTATTTCTCTGTGCCTCACCTTCGAGTGAGCTAGTGGTATTCGATCCTGGATAAGTGGCCTTGTCGGACTAGATCCGAGGGACTGACGGGTTATTCCGGTTTAAGTGTGTTGCTGCCCTTGCGGGTGTGACTTGGGCACTTAAGCTGGAATAATTTGGGCGGTTCCACCACAATAGGTATATCCCTCCAGTACTTAAGAAACTTAGACTTCATAGGAGAGACAACATTTCTAAGGAAAGCATCATTTTCATACTGAGTTAAATGTTGAACAATGTCAAGGATGTTATGCATTATAAGTGGAGATGTAGGATAATAAACACCAGAAAGTGTCACAGTAGCATCATAAAACAGTTCAAGGAACTCAAGCAACTTTTTAGGCACATACCAATGTGAATTTGTTAACAATTGAGGCTCACCTTGTTTTCTAGGGTAGTTAGTTTCCATGAAAACACCAAAAGTTTGCTTATAAGGAACTAAATGCTTAAGCATTAGGTATGTAGAATTCCATCTCACACCCATGTCAATGCCAAACTTACGAGGGCGTACATTCATAGCAACACAATAGCTCTTAAATGCAGCAATGCGCTGATTAGAAGCATTCAAGAAGACAATTGCAGTTCTAAATGAATCAAGGTAAGGTTCTAGCCTTTTCAAGCCACACTTCACAATCAAATTGATAATATGACAGGCACAACGTTGATGCAAGAATAAAGTACCCACATAACCAGATAGTGATGAACTAAGCCTATCCATAGCCTTAGTATTGGTGGAGGCATTGTCTAAGGTGACAGAGAATACTTTATTTGCAACACCATAATCTTCAAGCACTGACAAAACCCTCTCAACAATGTTCTCACTAGTGTGAGCTGTTTCAATTAGTCTAAGCCCAATCACCCTCTTTTCTAATACCTAGTCCTTAGAAACATAATGAGCAACCACACTAAGATAGTCCTCCTTAGCATTACCACTCCAAATATCAGATGTAATTGCAATAGTGAGAGCACCTAGAGGGGGGGTGAATAGGTGATCCTGTGAAATCAAACACTAATAGCCACAAAACTTAGTTTAAAGTGTTAGTATGGCTAAGTAGCTTTGAGGTGAGTTCTTGTAAACACAACAATCACAGAGAAAGCAACACAAGAGACACACGATTTTTATCTCGTGGTTCGGCCAAATAACACATGCCTACTTCCACGTTGTGGCGTCCTATTGGACGAGGGTTGCACTCAACCCCTTTCAAGTGATCCGATGATCAACTTGAATACCACGGTCTTTTCCTTTAGAGTATGTTTCCCGTTTGCGAGGAATCTCCACAATTTGGAGTCTCTCACCCTTACAATTGAGATCACAGAGAAAGCATAGAGTAAGGTTGGGGAGATCAACACACACAAGACTCAACTCCGCAGCACAACCACGCACACGAGTCACAACTTGAGCTCGAAACACAACACACGGAGTTCGCAACTCAAATGGAGCTCAAATCGCTAACACAGAGAATCAAAAGCGTGGAGTCAAAGTCTGGGAGTCTTAAAATGTTTCGTGAAGGCTTGGTATACTCCTCCATGCGCCTAGGGGTCCCTTTTATAGCCCCAAGGCAGCTAGGAGCCGTTGGAGGCCAACTTGGAAGGCCAAACTTACCTTCTGTCGGGTGGTGCACCGGACAGTCTGGTGCACCACCGAACAGTCACTGTAGCTGTCCGGTGCGCGATCTCCTTCCATATCTGGCGCATCCTCGGGGTCGATTAGCGCACCAGACAGTCCGGTGTGCCCAACCGACCGTAGCTGCGGGCCACGCGTCGCCCGTGGATTGCGCAGCCAACCGTTGGCTCACCGGACAGTCCGGTGCACCACCGGACAGTCCGGTGAATTATAGTCGTACGCCTCTGCATTTTCCCGAGAGCAGCCAGTTCACCGCCGGCCAGCCTGGCGCACCGAACACTGTCTGGTGCACCACCGGACAGTCCGATGTGCCAGACTGAGCTGGTGTTGGCTGCACACAGCCAACTATTTCCCTTTTCTTCTCTTCTTCTTTAGTCACTGTTTCTAGCACTTGGATAACCATGTTAGTACATAAAACAATATACCAAGTCTAGAAGCATACCTTTGTCTCTGATTTGCACTTCTCGCACATAAGTACTCAATTAATGTGTTGGGTATCTAATCACCAAAATACTTATAAAAATTTCCCAAGGGCACATTTCCCTTTCAATCTCCCCCTTTTTGGTGATTTATGCCAACACATCAAAAAGCAACCAAAGAAGTGCAACATCAATGCAATTGAAGACCAAATTGTTTTCTCTAATGATTTGGCATGTTTGGATCACTCTTTGCCACCACTTGGTTTGTTTTTGCAAATCAAATTCTTTTTCCTATATCTAAGTCAAACATCCAAGAGAAAATTGATCCAGTGCCAAAAACTCCCCCTTTTCCCATAATCAAAATTCTCCCCCATAACAGACCAAATTTTGCAATAAGAGTATTTTGACAAATCACAAATTCTAACTCTACTATTTTCAAAATTCTCAAGTGGTTGGCTGATCCAGTTGCTTTCGCCTTAATTTCTCCCCCTTTGGCATTAAGCACCAAAATGGGATCATTCTTGGCCCTTTAACCCCATTGCCTCACCAAAAATGTCAATTAAGAGCAAAAAGGCAATGAGAGCATAAGTATGAACTTGGAATTAAATACACTAATACCGGAGTGCAGTGGAAGTCTTGTCATCGTCCAAGTTCACCTTTCCCTTTCAATGCACCTTTGAGACTACATCAAGTATACTCAAACAAACATGTTAGTCTCAAAGGGTCAAGTTGTAGCCCATCTCCCCCTAAATATGTGCACCATTTACATATGGACTTGTGAGGTCCGGGGAGGTCTTCTACAACTTGAGCACCACAAATAGATAACTGATAGTCGCCTAGAGGGGGGGTGAATAGGGCGAAACTGAAATTTACAAATATAAACACAACTACAAGCCGGGTTAGTGTAAGAAATAAAAGCGAGTCCGCGAGAGAGGGTGCAAAACAAATCGCAAGCAAATAAAGAGTGTGACACGTGGATTTGTTTTACCGAGGTTCGGTTCTCGCAAACCTACTCCCCGTTGAGGAGGCCACAAAGACCGGGTCTCTTTCAACCCTTCCCTCTCTCAAACGATCCCTCGGACCGAGTGAGCTTCTCTTCTCAAATCAAATGGGAACAAAACTTCCCCGCAAGGGCCACCACACAATTGGTGCCTCTTGTCTTGATTACAATGGAGTTTTGATCTTAAGAACAAGTGAGAAAGAAAAGAAGCAATCCAAGCGCAAGAGCTCAAAAGAACACGACAAATCTCTCTCGCTAATCACTAAAGCCTTGAGTGGAATTGGAGAGGATTTGATCTCTTTGGTGTGTCTAGAATTGAATGCCTAGCTCTTGTAAGTGGTTGAGAAGTGGAAGGCTTGAATGCCATGAATGGTGGGGTGGTTGGGGTATTTATAGCCCCAACCACCAAACTTGACCGTTGGTGGGAGCTGACTGTCGTATGGTGCACCGGACAGTCCGGTGCACACCGGACATGTCCGGTGCGCCAGCCACGTCACCAATGCCGTTGGATTCTGACCGTTGGAGTTCTGACTTCTGGGCCCGCCTGGATGTCCGGTGCACACCGGACATGTACTGTTCGATGTCCGGTGCGCCAGTATGGGCATGCCTGACTTCTGCGCGCTTCTGGCGCGCATTGAATGCGCCTGCAGGTGACCGTTGGCGCGAAGTATCCGTTGCTCTGCTGGTTCACCGGACAGTCCGGTGTACACCGGACATGTCCGGTGAATTATAGCGGAGCAACCGTTCTGATTTCCCGAGGCTGGCGAGTTCCTGAGGCAGCTCTTCGGAGGAGCACCGGACACTGTCCGGTGTACACCGGACAGTCCGGTGAATTATAGCGCGAGTTCCTCTGGAAATTCCCGAAGGTGGCGAGTTCGAGTTGGAGTCCTCTGGTGCACCGGACAGTCCGGTGCTCCAGACCAGAGGTGCCTTCGGTTGTCCCTTTTCTCCTTTGTTGAATCCAACATTTGATCTTTTTATTGGCTAAGTGTGAACCTTTTTCACCTGTATAACTTATACACTAGAGCAAACTAGTTAGTCCAATTATTTGTGTTGGGCAACTCAACCACCAAAATTATTTAGGAACTAGGTGTAAGCCTAATTCCCTTTCAATCTCCCCCTTTTTGGTGATTGATGCCAACACAAACCAAAGCAAATATAGAAGTGCATAATTGAACTAGTTTGCATAATGTAAGTGCAAAGGTTGCTTGGAATTGAGCCAATATAAATACTTACAAGATATGCATGGATCGTTTCTTCGTTTTTAACATTTTGGACCACGCTTGCACCACATGTTTTGTTTTTGCAAACTATTTTGTAAATCCTTTTCAAAGTTCTTTTGCTAATAGTCAAAGGTAGATGAATAGGATTTTGCAAGGCATTTTCAAGATTTGAAATTTTCTCCCTTTGTTCCAAATGCTTTTCCTTTGACTAAAACAAAACTCCCCCTAAATGAGATCCTCCTCTTAGTGTTCAAGAGGGTTTTGATATATCATTTTGAAATACTACTATGTCCCCCTTTTGAACACAATAGGATACCAAATGAAAATACTTTTTGTAAAACTGAGTTTTTGAAATTGGTGGTGGTGCGGTCCTTTTGCTTTGGGCTCATACTTTGTCCCCCTTTGGCATGAATCGCCAAAAACGGAATCATTAGAGCCCTTTTTAACTACTTTCTCCCCTTTGGTCATAAATAAATGAGTGAAGATTATACCAAAGATGGAGTCCTTGTGCTCATGCTTTCTCCCCCAAGAATGGAGAGTGACTTGGAGCGACGGCGAAGGATGAGTTACGGAGTGGAAGCCTTTGTCTTCGCCGAAGACTCCAATTCCCTTTCAATACACCTATGACTTGGTTTGAAATAGACTTGAAAACACATTAGTCATAGCATATGAAAGAGATACGATCAAAGGTATATAAAAGGGCTATGTGTGCAAATTAGCAAAAGAAGTTCCTAGAATCAAGAATATTGAGCTCATGCCTAAGTTTGTTAAAAGTTTGTTCATCAAGTGGCTTGGTAAAGATATCGGCTAATTGATCTTTAGTATTAATGCAAGAAATCTCGATATCTCCCTTTTGTTGGTGACCCCTAAGAAAATGATACCGAATGGCTATGTGTTTAGTGCGGCTATGCTCGACGGGATTATCCGCCATCTTGATTGCACTCTCATTATCACATAGCAAAGGGACTTTGGTTAATTTGTAACCGTAGTCCCGCAGGGTTTGCCTCATCCAAAGCAATTGCGCGCAACAATGGCCTGCGACAATGTACTCGGCTTCGGCGGTGGAAAGAGCGACCGAATTTTGCTTCTTCGAAGCCCAAGACACCAAGGATCTTCCCAAGAACTGGCAAGTCCCCCATGTGCTCTTCCTATTGATTTTGCACCCCGCCCAATCGGCATCCGAATAACCAATCAAATCAAATGTGGATCCCCTAGGATACCAAAGCCCAAACTTAGGAGTATAAGCCAAATATCTCAAGATTCGTTTTACGGCCGTAAGGTGAGCTTCCTTAGGGACGGCTTGGAATCTTGCACACATGCATACGGAAAGCATAATATCCGGTCGAGATGCGCATAAATAGAGTAAAGAACCTATCATCGACCGGTATACCTTTTGATCCACGGACTTACCTCCCGTGTCGAGGTCGAGATGCCCATTAGTTCCCATGGGTGTCTTGATGGGTTTGGCATCCTTCATTCCAAACTTGCTTAGAATATCTTGAGTGTACTTCGTTTGGCTTAGGAAGGTGCCTTCTTGGAGTTGCTTTACTTGAAATCCTAAGAAATACTTCAACTCCCCCATCATAGACATCTCGAACTTTTGTGTCATGATCCTACTAAACTCTTCACATGTAGATTCGTTAGTAGACCCAAATATAATATCATCAACATAAATTTGGCATACAAACAAATCATTCTCAAGTGTTTTGGTAAAGAGCGTAGGATCGGCCTTTCCGACTTTGAATCCATTTGCAATAAGAAAATCTCTAAGGCATTCATACCATGCTCTTAGGGCTTGCTTGAGCCCATAAAGCGCCTTAGAGAGCTTATAGACATGGTTAGGGTACTCACTATCTTCAAAGCCGGGAGGTTGCTCAACATAGACTTCTTCCTTGATTGGTCCATTGAGGAAGGCACTTTTCACGTCCATTTGATGAAGCTTAAAGCCATGGTAAGTAGCATAGGCTAATAATATGCGAATTGACTCAAGCCTAGCTACGGGTGCATAGGTTTCACCAAAATCCAAACCTTCGACTTGGGAGTATCCCTTGGCCACAAGTCGAGCTTTGTTCCTTGTCACCACACCATGCTCGTCTTGCTTGTTGCGGAAGACCCATTTGGTTCCTACAACATTTTGATTAGGACGTGGAACTAAATGCCATACCTGATTCCTAGTGAAGTTGTTGAGCTCCTCTTGCATCGCCACCACCCAATCCGAATCTTGGAGTGCTTCCTCTACCCTGTGTGGCTCAATAGAGGAAACAAAAGAGTAATGTTCACAAAAATGTGCAACACGAGATCTAGTTGTTACCCCCTTATGAATGTCGTCGAGGATGGTGTCGACGGGGTGATCTCGTTGGATTGCTTGGTGGACTCTTGGGTGTGGCAGCCTTTGTTCTTCATCCTCCTTGTCTTGATCATTTGCATCTCCCCCTTGATCTATGCCGTCATCTTGAGGTGGCTCATTTGATTGATCTTCTTCTTCATCAACTTGAGCCTCTTCCTCATTTTGAGTTGGTGGAGATGCTTGCATGGATGAGGACGGTTGATCTTGTGCATTTGGAGGCTCTTCGGATTCCTTAGGACACACATCCTCAATGGACATGTTCCTTAGCGCGATGCACGGAGCCTCTTCAATACCTATCTCATCAAGATCAACTTGCTCTACTTGAGAGTCGTTAGTCTCATCAAACACAACTTCACAAGAAACTTCAACTTGTCCGGTGGACTTGTTAAAGACTCTATATGCCCTTGTGTTTGAATCATATCCTAGTAAAAAGCCTTCTACAGTCTTAGGAGCAAATTTAGATTTTCTACCTCTTTTAACAAGAATAAAGCATTTGCTACCAAAGACTCTAAAATATGAAATGTTGGGCTTTTTACCGGTTAGGAGTTCATAGGATGTTTTCTTGAGGATTCGGTGTAGATACAACCGGTTGATGGCGTAGCAGGCGGTGTTGACCGCCTCGGCCCAAAACCGATCCGAAGTCTTGTACTCATCAAGCATGGTCCTTGCCATGTCCAATAGAGTTCTATTCTTCCTCTCCACTACACCATTTTGTTGTGGCGTGTAGGGAGAAGAGAACTCATGCTTGATGCCCTCCTCCTCAAGGAAGCCTTCGATTTGAGAGTTCTTGAACTCCGTCCCGTTGTCGCTTCTAATTTTCTTGATCCTTAAACCGAACTCATTTTGAGCCCGTCTCAAGAATCCCTTTAAGGTCTCTTGGGTTTGAGATTTTTCCTGCAAAAAGAATACCCAAGTGAAGCGAGAATAATCATCCACTATTACAAGACAATACTTACTCCCGCCGATGCTTATGTAAGCAATCGGGCCGAATAGATCCATGTGGAGTAGCTCAAGCGGCCTGTCGGTCGTCATGATGTTCTTGTGTGGATGATGGGCACCAACTTGCTTTCCTGCTTAGCATGCGCTACAAATCCTGTCTTTCTCAAAATGAACATTTGTTAGTCCTAAAATGTGTTCTCCCTTTAGAAGCTTATGAAGATTCTTCATCCCAACATGTGCTAGTCGGCGATGCCAGAGCCAGCCCATGTTAGTCTTAGCAATTAAGCAAGTGTCGAGTTCAGCTCTATCAAAATCTACTAAGTATAGCTGACCCTCTAACACTCCCTTAAATGCTATTGAATCATCACTTCTTCTAAAGACAGTGACACCTACATCAGTGAAAAGACAGTTGTAGCCCATTTTGCATAATTGAGATACAGAAAGCAAATTGTAATCTAATGAATCTACAAGAAAAACATTGGAAATAGAATGGTCAGGAGATATAGCTATTTTACCAAGACCTTTGACCAAACCTTGATTTCCATCCCCGAATGTGATAGCTCGTTGGGGATGTTGGTTTTTCTCGTAGGAGGAGAAAATCTTCTTCTCCCCTGTCATATGGTTTGTGCACCCGCTGTCGAGTATCCAACTTGAGCCCCCGGATGCATAAACCTACAAAACAATTTTAGTTCTTGACTTTAGGTACCCAAATGGTTTTGGGTCCTTTGGCATTAGACACAAGAACTTTGGGTACCCAAACACAAGTCTTTGACCCCTTGTGCTTGCCCCCAACATATTTGGCAACTACTTTGCCGGATTTGTTAGTCAACACATAAGATGCATCAAAAGTTTTAAATGAAATGCTATGATCATTTGATGCACTAGGAGTTTTCTTTCTAGGCAACTTAGCACGGGTTGGTTGCCTAGAGCTAGATGTCTCACCCTTATACATAAAAGCATGGTTAGGGCCAGAGTGAGACTTCCTAGAATGAATTTTCTTAATTTTGCTCTCGGGATAACCGGCAGGGTACAAAATGTAACCCTCGTTATCCTGAGGCATGGGAGCCTTGCCCTTAACAAAGTTAGACAAGTTTTTAGGAGGGGCATTAAGTTTGACATTGTCTCCCCTTTGGAAGCCAATGTCATCCTTGATGCCAGGGCGTCTCCCATTATAGAGCATACTACGAGCAAATTTAAATTTTTCATTCTCTAAGTTATGCTCAGCAATTTTAGCATCTAATTTTGCTATATGATCATTTTGTTGTTTAATTAAAGACATGTGATCAAGAATAGCATTAATATAAATATCTTTACATCTAGTACAAATCGATACATGCTCAACGATAGATGTAGATGGTTTGCAAGATTTTAATTCTACAACCTTAGCATGTAGTATATCGTTTTCACTTCTAAGGTTAGAAATAGTAACATTGCAAACATCAAAATCTTTAGCCTTAGCAAGCAATTTCTCATTTTCAATCCTAAGGCTAGCAAGAGAAACATTCAACTCATCAATCCTAGCAAGTAAATCAATATTATCATCTCTAGGATTGGAAGTTGAAACATTACAAACATGAGAATCAACCTTAGCTAACAAATTAGCATTTTCATTTCTAAGGTTGTCTATTGTCTCATGGCAAGTGCTTAGCTCACTAGATACTTTTTCACATTTCTCAATTTCTAGAGCATAAGCATTTTTAACCTTAACATGTTTCTTATTTTCCTTAATTAGGAAGTCCTCTTGAGAATCCAAAAGGTCATCCTTTTCATGAATAGCACTAATTAATTCATTTAATTTTTCCTTTTGTTCCATGTTAAGGTTGGCAAAAAGGGTACGCAAATTATCTTCCTCATCACTAGCATTATCATCACTAGAGGACTCATATCTAGTGGAGGATTTAGATTTAACCTTCTTCTTTTTGCCGTCCTTTGCCATGAGGCACTTGTGGCCGACGTTGGGGAAGAGGAGTCCCTTGGTGATGGCGATGTTGGCGGCGTCCTCGTCAGAGGAGTCGGTGGAGCTCTCGTCCGAGTCCCACTCCCTGCAAACATGGGCATCGCCGCCCTTCTTCTTGTAGTACCTCTTCTTTTCTCTCCTTTTCCCCTTTTTGTCGTTATCCCTGTCACTGTCACTTGATAATGGACATTTAGCTATAGAGTGACCAGGCTTACCACACTTGTAGCAAACCTTCTTGGAACGGGATTTGTAATCCTTCCCCTTCCGTTGCTTGAGGATTTGGCGAAAGCTTTTGATGATTAAAGCCATCTCCTTGTTGTCGAGCTTTGAAGCGTCGATTGGTTGTCTACTTGGTGTAGACTCCTCCTTCTTCTCCTCCGTCGCCTTGAATGCCACCGGTTGTGCTTCGGACGTGGAGGGATCATCAAGCTCGTTGATCTTCTTTGAGCCCTTGATCATACATTCAAAGCTCACAAAATTCCCGATAACTTCCTCGGGGGTCATTGATGTATATATAGGATTACCACGAATTAATTGAACTTGAGTGGGGTTAAGGAAGATGAGTGATCTAAGAATAACCTTAACCACCTCGTGGTCATCCCATTTCTTACTCCCGAGGTTGCGCACTTGGTTCACCAAGGTTTTGAGCCGGTTGTACAAATCTTGTGGTTCCTCCCCTTGGCGAAGACGGAAGCGACCAAGCTCCCCCTCGATCGTTTCCCGCTTGGTAATCTTGGTGAGTTCATCACCCTCGTGCGCGGTCTTGAGTAAGTCCCAAATCTCCTTTGCATTCTTCAACCCTTGCACTTTGTTATATTCCTCCTTGCTTAGAGAGGCGAGGAGTATGGTTGTAGCTTGAGAGTTGAAGTGCTCGATTTGGGCCACTTCGTCCTCATCATAGTCTTCATCCCCTACGGATGGTACCTGTGCACCAAACTCAACAACATCCCATATGCTTTTGTGGAGTGAGGTTAGATGAAATCGCATTAAATCACTCCACCTAGCGTAATCTTCACCATCAAATGTTGGTGGTTTGCCTAATGGGACGGAAAGCAAAGGTGTATGTTTGGAAATGCGAGGGTAGCGTAGGGGGATCTTACTATACTTCTTGCGCTCTTGGTGCTTAGAAGTGACGGATGCCGCGTCGGAGCCGGAGGTGGATGGCGATGAAGAATCGGTCTCATAGTAGACCACTTTCCTCATCCTCTTTTTCTTGTCCCCACTCCGACGCGTCTTGTGAGAAGAGGATTTTTCCTTCTTCTCCTTTTGGTGTGAAGAAGATTTCTTCTCCTTCCCTTTGGAGGAGTTCTTCTTCTCCTTCCTCTTGGTGCGGGACTCTTCTGATGAAGTGCTCCCATGACTTGTAATGGGCTTTTCGCCGGTCTCCATCTCTTTCTTGGCGTGATCTCCCGACATCACCTCGAGCGGTTAAGCTCTAATGAAGCACCGGGCTCCGATACCAATTGATAGTCGCCTAGAGGGGGGTGAATAGGGTGAAACTGAAATTTACAAATATAAACACAACTACAAGCCGGGTTAGCGTTAGAAATAAAAGCGAGTCCGCGAGAGAGGGTGCAAAACAAATCGCAAGCAAATAAAGAGTGTGACACGTGGATTTGTTTTACCGAGGTTCGGTTCTCGCAAACCTACTCCCCGTTGAGGAGGCCACAAAGGTCGGGTCTCTTTCAACCCTTCCCTCTCTCAAACGATCCCTCGGACCGAGTGAGCTTCTCTTCTCAAATCAAATGGGAACAAAACTTCCCCGCAAGGGCCACCACACAATTGGTGCCTCTTGTCTTGATTACAATGGAGTTTTGATCTTAAGAACAAGTGAGAAAGAAAAGAAGCAATCCAAGCGCAAGAGCTCAAAAGAACACGACAAATCTCTCTCGCTAATCACTAAAGCCTTGAGTGGAATTGGAGAGGATTTGATCTCTTTGGTGTGTCTAGAATTGAATGCCTAGCTCTTGTAAGTGGTTGAGAAGTGGAAGGCTTGAATGCCATGAATGGTGGGGTGGTTGGGGTATTTATAGCCCCAACCACCAAACTTGACCGTTGGTGGGAGCTGACTGTCGTATGGTGCACCGGACAGTCCGGTGCACACCGGACATGTCCGGTGCGCCAGCCACGTCACCAATGCCGTTGGATTCTGACCGTTGGAGTTCTGACTTCTGGGCCCGCCTGGATGTCCGGTGCACACCGGACATGTACTGTTCGATGTCCGGTGCGCCAGTATGGGCATGCCTGACTTCTGCGCGCTTCTGGCGCGCATTGAATGCGCCTGCAGGTGACCGTTGGCGCGAAGTATCCGTTGCTCTGCTGGTTCACCGGACAGTCCGGTGTACACCGGACATGTCCGGTGAATTATAGCGGAGCAACCGTTCTGATTTCCCGAGGCTGGCGAGTTCCTGAGGCAGCTCTTCGGAGGAGCACCGGACACTGTCCGGTGTACACCGGACAGTCCGGTGAATTATAGCGCGAGTTCCTCTGGAAATTCCCGAAGGTGGCGAGTTCGAGTTGGAGTCCTCTGGTGCACCGGACACAGTCCGGTGGTGCACCGGACACTGTCCGGTGTACACCGGACAGTCCGGTGCTCCAGACCAGAGGTGCCTTCGGTTGTCCCTTTTCTCCTTTGTTGAATCCAACATTTGATCTTTTTATTGGCTAAGTGTGAACCTTTTTCACCTGTATAACTTATACACTAGAGCAAACTAGTTAGTCCAATTATTTGTGTTGGGCAACTCAACCACCAAAATTATTTAGGAACTAGGTGTAAGCCTAATTCCCTTTCAATAACACATGTTGTAGATGCTTAAAGTAATATGATCAAAGGCATAGAACACATGTATGCTATAGATCAATCCAAGTTACGTGAACCTAAGACATTTAGCTCACTACACAACCTGCAAAAAGTTTTCTCATCCAACGGCTTGATGAAGATATCGGCTAGCTGGTTCTCGGTGCTAATATGAAAAATATCGATATCTCCCTTTTGATGGTGATCCCTCAGGAAGTGATGACGGATGTCTATGTGCTTAGTGCGGCTGTGTTCAACAGGATTATCCGCCAAGCGGATTGCACTCTCATTGTCACATAGGAGTGGGACTTTGCTCAGATTGTAGCCAAAGTCCCGGAGGGTTTGCCTCATCCAAAGTAGTTGCACGCAACATTGTCCTGCGGCAACATACTCAGCCTCAGCGGTGGATAGGGCAACAGATGTCTGTTTCTTGGAACTCCAGGACACTAGGGACCTTCCTAGAAATTGGCACGTCCCTGATGTACTCTTCCTATCAACCTTGCACCCGGCATAATCGGAGTCTACGTATCCAATTAAGTCAAAGGTAGACCCCTTTGGATACCAGATCCCGAAGCACAGTGTAGCAACTAAATATCGAAGAATTCGCTTAACGGCCACAAAGTGACAATCCCTAGGGTCGGATTGATATCTAGCACACATGCATACACTAAGCATAATGTCCGGTATACTAGCACATAAATAAAGTAATGAATCTATCATGGACCGGTATGCCTTTTGATCAACGGACTTACCTCCTTTGTTGAGGTCGACATGCCTGTCAGTTTCCATCGGTGTCTTCGCGGGCTTGGCGTCCTTCATCCCAAACCTCTTGAGAATATCTTGAGTGTACTTCGTTTAGGAGATGAAGGTACCATCCTTGAGTTGCTTCACTTGGAATCCAAGGAAGTATGTCAACTCACCCATCATCGACATTTCGAATTTCTGCATCATCACCCCGCTAAACTCCTCACAAGACTTTTGGTTAGTAGAACCAAATATTATGTCATCGACATAAATTTGGCATACAAAGAGATCACCATCACAAGTCTTGGTAAAAAGAGTGGGATCGGCTTTCCCAACCTTGAAAGCATTAGCAATTAGGAAATCTCTAAGGCATTCATACCATGCTCTTGGGGCTTGCTTAAGTCCATAGAGCGCCTTAGAGAGCTTATACACGTGGTCGGGATACCTGTCATCCTCAAAGCCAGGGGTTATTTCACGTATACCTCCTCCTTGATTGGCCCATTGAGGAAAGCGCTCTTCGTGTCCATTTGAAACAGCCTAAAAGAGTGGTGAGCGGCATAGGCTAGCAAAATTCGAATTGACTCTAGCCTAGCCACAGGAGCAAAAGTCTCCTCGAAATCCAAACCTGCGACTTGGGCATAACCTTTAGCCACAAGTCGAGCCTTGTTTCTTGTCACCACTCCATGCTCGTCTTGCTTGTTGTGAAACACCCACTTGGTTCCCACAACGTTTTGCTTTTGACGTGGCACCAGGCTCCAGACTTCATTTCTTTTGAAGTTGTTGAGCTCTTCCTGCATAGCCAACACCCAGTCCGGATCCTGCAAGGCCTCTTCTACCCTAAAAGGCTCAATAGAAGAGACAAACGAGTAATGCTCACAAAAATTAGCTAAAGGTGAGCAAGTCGTTACTCCCTTGCTGATATCACCCAGAATCTGATCGATGGGGTGATTTCTTTGGATCGTCGCTCGGACTTGAGTTGGAGGGACCCGTGGTGCTTCTTCCTCCATAACCTGTTCTTCTTGTGCCCCCCCTGATCACGCTCCTCTTCTTGAGGTACCTGTCCATCGTCTTGAGTTGGGGGATACACTAGCGTCGAGGAAGAAGATTGATCGTGTTCATGTAGTTCCTGTGGTCGCACATCACCTATCGCCATCGTGCGCATTGCGGCCGTTGGAACTTCATCTTCATCTATATCATCAAGATCAACATGCTCTCTTGGAGAGCCATCAGTCTCATCAAATACAATATCGCTAGAGATTTCAACTAATCCTGATAATTTGTTGAAGACCCTATACACCTTTGTATTTGATTCATACCCTTGTAAAAACCCTTCTACTGCCTTGGGAGCAAATTTAGAGTGTCTACCTTTCTTCACCAGAATGTAGCATTTGCTCCCAAATACACGAAAGTAAGATACATTGGGTTTGTTACCGGTAAGGAGTTCGTAGGAGGTCTTCTTGAGAAGACGATGCAGATAGAGCCGGTTTAAGGCGTGGCAGGCTGTGTTCACAGCTTCAGACCAAAACCGCTCGGGCGTCTTGAACTCTCCAAGCATCGTTCTCGCCATGTCGATAAGCGTCCTGTTCTTCCTCTCTACCACACTATTTTGCTGTGGTGTGTAGGGAGCGGAGAACTCGTGCTTGATGCCTTCCTCCTCAAGAAATTCTTCAACTTGTATATTCTTGAACTCGGACCCATTGTAGCTCCTTATCTTTTTCACCTTAAGCTCAAACTCATTTTGAGCCCTCCTTAGAAAGCGCTTTAGGGTCCCTTGGGTTTCTGATTTGTCCTGCAAAAAGAATACCCAAGTGAAGCGAGAAAAGTCATCAATAATTACAAGACCATACTTACTTCCCCTGATGCTAAGGTAGGCAACGGGTCCAAAGAGGTCCATGTGGAGAAGCTCCAGTGGTCTTGTTGTCGTCATCACATTCTTGCTGTGATGAGTGCTTCCCACCTGTTTTCCTGCCTGACATGCTGCACAAGGTCTGTCTTTCTCAAAGCAGACATCAGTTAGTCCTAACACATGATCTCCCTTTAGAAGTTTATGAAGGTTCTTCATCCCAACATGTGCTAGACGGCGATGTCAAAGCCAGCCCATATTAGTCTTAGCCATTAAGCATGCATCTAGATCGGCATACTCTTTCGAAAAATCTACTAAATAGAGTTTGCCGTCTAATACACCCTTAAATGCTAATGAATCATCACTCCTAAAGACAAATACATCTATATTTGTGAATAAACAATTATAGCCCATGTTACATAATTGACTCACAGACAATAAGTTGTACCCGAGCGATTCAACTAAAAACACATTGGAGATAGAATGCTCGGATGTAATGGCTATCTTTCCCAATCCTTTAACCTTGCCTTGGTTCCCATCTCCAAAGATAATCGCATCCTAGGAATCCTTGTTCTTGACGTAGGAGGTGAACATTTTCTTCTCCCCCATCATGTGGTTTGTGCATCCGCTGTCGATAATCCAGCTTGAGCCCCCGGATGCATAAACCTGCAAGGCAAATTACACTTGGGTTTTAGGTACCCAACTCTTGTTGGGTCCTACAATGTTAGTCACAATAGTTTTTGGAACCCAAATACAAGTCTTGTCTCCCTTGCATTTGGATCCCAACTTCCTAGCAACTACTTTTTCATTCTTACATGAAAGTACAAACGAAGTGTTGCAAGCATGAAAAACAGTAGTAGATTTATTACACATTTTCCTAGGCACGTGATGCACAACATGATTTTTCCTAGGCCTACTTCTACCATGCACAAAAGTAGAGCTAGAGGCAAACATAGCATGTGAATCATTGTAAGCAGTATGAACATAACTCTTATTATAATTGGAATGACTGACAATTTTTCTATCATAAATAAAAGCATGGTTCCTTTGAGGACTACTTAGGGATGGCAGTGGGTACGGTTATGGGTAAATAACCGCGGTTATTTACCTGTCGGGTACGGATATGGTGAGTTTTCGTATCCGCGGGTACGGGTATGGATACTATATAGTATCCGCGGGTAATAATTTCGCGGGTATGGATATAGGCTATCCATATCCGTCACCCGTTGGGCATATGACATGTGGACCCAGATCCTATTCTCCAATCCCATGTGCCAGCTGCCAGCCGCCAGCCCCGTGGGCCGTGGTGAAGGATTACGGGGAGGCTACACTAGCGCAAAACAAAATTTTCAACCCCATAATACCAAGAACTACTGCGGTTATAGGTCATGGAATTACCACTAGACGCGCAGAGCAGTGGAAGACGTCTCGATGTAGACGAACGCGTCGAGCAGTGCCGTGCAGTCGTCGGCGTCCTTCACGTCCTCGCACGGTTCGTCCCAGTGCTCCAAATGCAGCACCTCCGAGGTATCCACACGTACAGGGAGGAAGCGCCGCGTACCGAACTGCTAGGTTCGCGACGGCGGCTTGGCGAGGGCGAGAGGTGAGCGGCGGCTGCTGGTTTGCAGGTGGCGAATTAGGTTATCCCTTAACCGCGCCCCCGCCCCTCATTATATAGGCGTTATGGTGGGCTTCTGACGCCGAGGCCCATCATTAACCCTAAAACCCAGTCTAATTTCGGATCTAATCCGAATTAGGCTTCCTTCCCCTTAAGTGTGTGACCCTATAGGTTCACGTACAAATAGACATACTCCGAGTACTCTTACTTGGCCCAATAATTGACAGCGGCCTCTAGCAAGTCATGTCAACTCCTATGTGTACGTAAAGATCATATCAGACGAACCATTGCGACATTACGTACATGTTGTTCCCTTTGTCTCACGATATTTGGTCTGGCTCTAAGCTGACCTCTCTTTCTCGATACTGTGAATTGGAATCCTTTCAATGGTTAACTCTTAACCCTAGCACGACCATGCATTTCTTGATCCAATCACTCGAGGGGCCCAGAGATATCTCTCTCACAAAGAGAGGGACAAATTCCATCTTGACTGACCATGCCTCATAGCATGCTTCCTGACAAACCCAAAACTACCTTTATAACTACCCAGTTACGAGATAGCGTTTGATAGTCCCTAAGTAAGTCAATTCACATCTTGAGAACATGCGACAATCTCAGGTCTAAGGATACAATATTCATGTTGCAAGAAGAGAACTATATTACAATATCTCACGTTGGGTCGGTCCAGCCTCATGTCATACATGCGCCCACATTATTAGTTTAACATCTCCATGTTCATGACTTGTGAAATGTAGTCATCAACTAATACATGTGCTAGTCATCGACTCTGACTAGGGACATCATTTAGAATAACCATATAAGTAAAGAATCTCACAAACAATTCACATAATTGCTAATCAATACAAGGTGCCTTCCATGGATATTCAATTAAGCAATATATATATCATGGATACAAAGAAATATGCTCATCTCTATGATTATCTCTAGGGCATATTTCTAACAGTCTCCCACTTGCACTAGAGTTAATCTAGAAGATATCTAATACCCATAGATCTCACGTGTGCCTCATGCTTAGGTTGTGGAAGAGGTTTTGTCAAAGGATCAGCAACATTCAAATCCGTATGTATTTTGCATATCTTTATCTCACCCCGCCTAATGAATTCCCGTATGAGGTGAAACTTCTGCAGTACGTGTTTGTTTTTCTGGTGGTTCCTTGGCTCCTTAGCTTGCGCAATAGCCCCATTGTTGTCACAGTAGAGGTTCAATGGGCTAGATGCATTAGGAAACACACCAAGCTCGATGAGGAACTTTCTTATCCAAACACCTTCCTTCGCAGATTCAGAAGCTGCAATGTACTCGGCTTCTGTTGTAGAATCAGTCACAGTCTCCTGTTTGGAACTCTTCCAACTAACAGCACCACCATTTATTGTGAACACAAAACCTGATTGCGATTTTAACTCGTCTGGGTCAGTTTGGAAGCTAGCATCGGTGTAACCAGTTACAACGAGCTCCTCCTTACCCCCATATACCAGGAACATATCTTTAGTCCTTCTTAAGTACTTAAGAATGCCTTTTACCGCTGTCCAGTGATCCTCACCTGGATCAGCCTGGTATCTACTCGTAGCACTTATAGCGTATGAAACATCTGGGCGTGTACTTATCATGGCATACATGATTGAACCAATTGCTGAGGCGTATGGTACCTTACTCATGCGCTCCCGCTCATTAGCCGTTGCAGGACATTGCATCTGGCTAAGGTGTTTACCATGTGACATAGGTATGAACCCTTTCTTGGACTGTTCCATGTTGAACCGTTTCAAAACCTTGTCAATGTACGTATCTTGACTTAATCCTATAAGCCTCTTCGACCTATCTCTATAGATCCTTATGCCCAAAATATATGCTGCTTCCCCTAAGTCCTTCATAGAAAAACTCTTTTTCAGTGAGGCCTTGACGGACTCCAGCATAGGAATGTCATTCCCAATCAATAATATGTCATCCACATACAAGATCAGAAATACAACAGCGCTCCCACTTTCCTTCTTGTAAACACAAGCTTCTTCTTCATTCTGATGAAAACCAAGCCCTTTGATCACTTCATCAAAACGAATGTTCCAACTCCGAGATGCTTGCTTCAACCCATAAATGGATTTCTGAAGTTTGCATATCTTTCCAGCATTGATCGGATCGACAAAACCCTCGGGTTGTATCATATACACGTCCTCATCTAGGTTTCCATTAAGGAAAGCTGTTTTGACATCCATCTGCCAAATCTCATAATCGAAATATGCGGCAATAGCTAGAATGATCCGAATAGATTTAAGCATCGCTACTGGCGAGAATGTCTCGTCATAGTCAACTCCTTGAACTTGTCGAAAACCCTTTGCAACAAGTCGAGCCTTATAGATGTGAATATTTCCATCCATGTCTTTCTTCTTCTTATAGATCCATTTGCATTCTATAGGTCTAACTCCATCAGGCGGGTCAACCAAGTTCCAAACTTGATTTTCTCCCATGGAATCTATCTCGGATCTCATGGCGACATGCCATTTCTCGGAATCTGGGTCCATCATCGCTCCTGAATATGTTGCAGGTTCGTCGTTGTCTAACAACAACACTTCCCCATTGCCCAACAATAGCACTTCTCCTCGTGCCTCGCGAAGCCTTGCTGACCTTCGTGGTTGTGGTGGTGATTCTCTTGCCATAGACGTCTCAACTTGTTCTGCTACATTAGCATCACTTGTTGAATCTTGTCCCACTGGCTCATCCTGAACTTCTTCAAGATACACCTTTTGTTTACTTTTCTCTCTTTTGAGAAACTCTTTCTCTAAGAACACACCGTTCCGGGCGACAAACACTTTGCCCGCTGACCGGTGGTAAAACTAATATCCTAAAGTTTCCTTTGGATATCCCACGAACATGCACTTGTCCGATTTTGGAGTGAGTTTATCCGACTGAAGTCGCTTGACGTAAACCTCACAACCCCAAATCTTCAGAAAAGACAAACTGGGAGTCTTCCCAGTCCACATCTCATATGGTGTCTTAACTACGGACTTAGACGGTACCCTATTTAGTGTGAAAGCTGCTGTTTCTAGAGCGTATCCCCAAAACGACAAAGGTAGGTCCGACTGGCTCATCATTGATCGAACCATATCCAATAAAGTCCGATTACGTTGCTCAGACACGCCATTCCTCTGAGGCGTTCCAGGCGGCGTAAGCTGTGGAATAATTCCACAACTCTTTAGATGATTGCTAAACTCATGACTCAAATATTCACCTCCACGATCTGATCGCAGTGCTTTAATTTTCTTGCCACGCTGATTTTCTACTTCATTCTGAAACTCTTTGAACTTTTCTAAGGATTCAGACTTGTGTTCATTAAGTAGACATACCCATATCTACTAAAATCATCAGTGAAGGTTATGAAGTATTGGAATCCTCCCCTAGCTGTCGTACTCATTGGTCCGCACACATCAGTATGTATGAGTTCCAATAAATCTAACGTCCTCTCCGGTAAACCCGTGAAGGGCGCCTTGGTCATCTTACCAAGTAAGCAAGCTTCACATGTCTCGTATGATTCAAAATCAAACGAAGTTAAAAGCCCATCAGAATGAAGCTTCTTCATGCGATTCTCACTTATATGACCTAAACGACAGTGCCACATGTAGGTAGGACTTAAATCATTAGGCCGAGGCCTTTTAGCACTAATATTACAGATAGGTGCATCATCAAGATTTAAAATGAATAACCCATTCATAATGGATGCAAAAGCCACAAACATGCCATTCCTAGAGATCACACAACCATTGTTTTCACTCGCAAATGAATAACCATCCTTCATCAAACATGAAGGAGACATAATGTTTCGACTCATACTAGGAACTAGATAACAATTATTTAACTCCAAAATAAATCCTGATGGGAGGTGGAGTTGCATCGTCCCGACGGTCAACGCAGCAACTCTTGCATTATTGCCTACCCGGAAATCAACTTCTCCTCTTTTCACGCTTCTACTTCTTATCATTCCCTGCATCGAATTGCAAATATGGGCAACCGATCCGGTATCAAATACCCAAGAATTAATATAAGAATCAGCAAGAAAAATTTCTGTAATGTGAATAGCAAGTGTACCTGCTGCGGCTGTACCCTTACCGCCGCGATCCTTAATAGAGGCCAAGTACTGCTTGCAATTCCTTTTCCAGTGACCAAGTTCTTTGCAATAAAAGCACTCTGCATCTGCAGCTGGTCCAGACTTGGGCTTTTGATTTGGCTTGGATACTGTATCCTTTGCCTTGCCCTTCTTCTTTTGAGTTTTACCCTTCTTTTTAAAGTTGGGTTTGTTTTGGACCGCCATCACATGGCCGCTGCTGTCAGCGCTTTTCTTTATGTCCCCCTCTGCTGTTTTCAGCATGCCACATAGTTCATTGAGGCCCCTCTCCGCCCCATGCATATGGTAGTTCGTGATGAAGTTTCCATAGCTGGGCAGAAGAGATGCCAAAATGAAGTCAGTGGCCAACTCTTGGCTTATTGGGAAGCCTAGCTTCTCCAACCTCTGACTGTAACCAACCATTTTGATTACGTGTGGCCCAACTGCTGCGCCTTCTGCTAGCTTGCATTCCAGAAAAGCTTTGGACACATTGAACCTTTCAGTCCTAGCCTGAGTCTGGAACATATCCTTGAGTGCCACGATCATATCGTGCACCTCATGGTTTGTCTCAAACTGCATCTGGAGCTCAGGCTCCATGCAAGCAAGCATTAGGCAACTCACTTCAAGATTAGCATCCATTGCTTTCTTGTAAGCGGTTTTAGCTGCAGCAGTTGCATTTTCACCAGGATCCTCTGGCAGTGGGGTGTCTAGAACGTCTTCCTTTTTTTCAGCCCTGAGAACAATTCTCAGGTTACGGATCCAATCCGTAAAGTTTGTTCCATTTAACTTATCCTTTTCAAGAATCGATCGCAAAGTAAATGTTGGTGTGCTAGGTGCCATTTATCTACAACAAAATAATGCAAAATACTAAGACAAAAATATCCATGACAGAGTAAATCATATTAAACATTTAATAGTCTACTCCCACTAAAATCAATATCCCTCTATTGATACTTAGTGATTCAGAATCCACAACTAACAAGTCTACTAGTGAGCTTTAGCATCACCGCTAGAAGACAAGGTAGATCGGTAAGCAACTCCTTGCTAATCATATCATATATATGACTTCTGTTGTTGGGTGACATCTCTATGTCTCGGCTCCCAACCTTATGCCTCAAAGTCCTTAACCATTAAGCTGACTTTGTTTAAGTTAACCAACCCTTTCTGCAGTTCGTATCCGATACAAACCTATCTAGTCAAGGAAAACTGGTGGCACCCTAATTTCATAGACCCACCACCAATTGTACAAGACTTATGATAGTGCAAGGTTTGGAGAGGCATTAAAGCTTAAACATTTATGAGGGATCGTCCTACTTATATCATCGCACGCAAGGACATATATGCAATATGAACAAGCAGAACATTAAGAATGGCATTCACACAACAGTTGTGATTCGGTATGGCTTGTTTTCACATGGTGATCCCCATCTCCAATAATCTGTCCATCACGATGATCTCCATCTCCATGATATAGGTATGCCATCCTCCAGGTGATGAGTCCTTCAAGACCTATCTAACGTATGCTGGTAAACAAATTACATATACGCTTTGGATCATCACATGTTGACACGCAGGTCATTACATTAAATTTGGACAATACATGTGGCTCCAGCCATATTGCCCTGGTCACGACACGCAGGTCATGAATAATTTATTAACATGCATCATATACACAATAGCCATACAAATCACAAGATGTCCTGCAAAAACAGGTTAGACAAACACGTTTTTATACGTTCGCCACTACAGCAGATAGCCACGGCGGTCCCGCTGGCAAAAACCTCACAGGATTCCATGCATCGTATGTATGGAAATTCCACTGGAAATCTCATGCGGTTGATCAAATCAACCCAAATCCGAGACTTTCGACCCGAATAAGATTACACTCATGACGTCGATCTGTTACGTCAATCTGCTGGTTGTGTGCGCAGTTAGCCCCGATGGTGATTCCAGCCGGTAGGGGCAAGTCGTGCATACAACAGAGAAGGACGAACTGATCTCTCCAGTCATATCCGATGTAATCTACTTCAACCCTTTATTACCAATTGATCTAATCAAACCGTGCATCAAGTAGATCCATCTCATGAACCTAGATCCAGACCTAAAACTACGCAGAACCTGCTTCGATACCACTGAAGGATTACGGGGAGGCTACACTAGCGCAAAACAAAATTTTCAACCCCATAATACCAAGAACTACTGCAGTTATAGGTCATGGAATTACCACTAGACGCGCAGAGCAGCGGAAGACGTCTCGATGTAGACGAACGCGTCGAGCAGTGCCGTGCAGTCGTCGGCGTCCTTCACGTCCTCGCACGGTTCGTCCCAGTGCTCCAAATGTAGCACTTCCGAGGTATCCACACGTACAGGGAGGAAGCGCCGCGTACCGAACTGCTAGGTTCGCGACGGCGGCTTGGCGAGGGCGAGAGGTGAGCGGCGGCTGCTGGTTTGCAGGTGGCGAATTAGGTTATCCCTTAACCGCGCCCCCGCCCCTCATTATATAGGCGTTATGGTGGGCTTCTGACGCCGAGGCCCATCATTAACCCTAAAACCCAGTCTAATTTCGGATCTAATCCGAATTAGGCTTCCTTCCCCTTAAGTGTGTGACCCTATAGGTTCACGTACAAATAGACATAGCCCGAGTACTCTTACTTGGCCCAATAATTGACAGCGGCCTCTAGCAAGACATGTCAACTCCTATGTGTACGTAAAGATCATATCAGACGAACCATTGCGACATTACGTACATGCTGTTCCCTTTGTCTCACGATATTTGGTCTGGCTCTAAGCTGACCTCTCTTTCTCGATACTATGAATTGGAATCCTTTCAATGGTTAACTCTTAACCCTAGCACGGCCATGCATTTCTTGATCCAATCACTCGAGGGGCCCAGAGATATCTCTCTCACAAAGAGAGGGACAAATTCCATCTTGACTGACCATGCCTCATAGCATGCTTCCTGACAAACCAAAAACTACCTTTATAACTACCCAGTTACGGGATAGCGTTTGATAGTCCCTAAGTAAGTCAATTCACATCTTGAGAACATGCGACAATCTCAGGTCTAAGGATACAGTATTCATGTTGCAAGAAGAGAACTATATTACAATATCTCACGTTGGGTCGGTCCAGCCTCATGTCATACATGCGCCCACATTATTAGTTTAACATCTCCATGTTCATGACTTGTGAAATGTAGTCATCAACTAATACATGTGCTAGTCATCGACTCTGACTAGGGACATCATTTAGAATAACCATATAAGTAAAGAATCTCACAAACAATTCACATAATTGCTAATCAATACAAGGTGCCTTCCATGGATATTCAATTAAGCAATATATATATCATGGATACAAAGAAATATGCTCATCTCTATGATTATCTCTAGGGCATATTTCTAACACGTGGGCCGTAAGCGGTGAAGACTAGGACTGGGAGGGAGACCGGAGGCATCCAGCCATTCGAGCGAGCAACATGCCAACTCTCAACAGGTCCTAACCCTAGCCGGTAGCCGCCACCGCTAGGCTCGCTCAGTCGCTCTCGCTCCACCGCTCGGCCGTCCACCGCCAAGCGCCAGGCTCGCTCCACCGCTCGACCGTCCACCGCCAGGCGCCCAGGCTCCACCGCTCGGCAGTCCAGGCGTCCACCGCTCTACGACTCGGCAGTCCAGGCGCCCAGGCTCCACCGCTCGGCAGTCCAGGCCGTCCACCGCCAGGCTCGCTCCACCGCTCGGCCGTCCACCGCTCAGGGTCCACGCTCCACGGCGAGCAGACAGCACAGGCGCGCGCACAATAGTGACGGCGAGCAGACAGCACAGGCGCACAACCTCTGCACATCCGCGGTCCGCGTCCGGCCGTGCAGCCGCGCAGGTTAGTGCTTTTGCCATTGCATCATTTGTTTGCCCTTGCCTTGCACACAGTGACACAGCACACTCAATTATACAGATTGTGATGTCAACTCCCAACGAAAATAGCAACACTCAATTTCAACCTCCCTCATCTCAAGCATCTGTTGAGGGTGGAAGTGGGCTTCCAGAGAATGTGATAAATGTTGAACAAGATGGTGATGAGGATGATGAAGTAGAAGTAGAAGAAAATGGGAGAAAAAGAAAATTGAAATCTGCAGTGTGGAGTGAATTCAAGAGGGTAAAGGTTGGAGATGTTTGGAAGGCAAAGTGTAATTATTGTTCAAAGAAGCTTTTGGGTGTAACAAAGAATGGTACATCTCATTTGAAAGCCCATCTAGAGACATGCATCTATCGAAAGAGGAATCATACAGATAAGGTACAAAGCTCTTTGAGGTTCACATCTAGTAGCGAACAAGGACAAGTGTCGGTGGAGAAGTATGTTTTCGACCAAGATGTGGCGAGAAAGGCCCTTGCTGAAATGGTTGTTTTGCATGAATATCCATTGTCCATTGTGGATCATGTTGGTTTTAGAAGGTACTCAAGTGCTCTTCAACCGATGTTTAAGATGATCACTAGAAACACTTTGAAGAATGACATCATTGGGATTTATGAGATTGAGAAGAAGAAGGCCTTGAGCTTTATGCAGAAGAATAATGCAAGAATTGCAATAACGACTGATATGTGGACAGCTGAGAATCAAAAGAAAGGCTATATGACTGTTATCGGACATTTTATTGACCAAGGATGGCAGCTTCGAAGGTGTATTTTGAGGTACCTTGCTGTCCTTTAGCTATTAATTGACATATCTTGTTGTCCTTTAGCTATTAATTGATATACTGTGTTGTATGCCTGTATTTTTATATGTAGGTTCATTTATGTTCCATCTCCACATACTGCCGAAACACTTAGTGATGTTCTTATGAAATGTGGATTGGCACATTGATAAGAACATGTCTACATTAACCCTTGATAATTGTTCCACTAATGATGCACTCATCACATTGATGAATCGAAAGTTGAGAGGAAAGAAACCTTTGTTGGGTGGCAAGCTGTTGCATATGCGTTGCTTCGCGCACATATTAAATTTAATTGTCAAAGATGGTTTGGAAGTAATGGGTAGTGGGATTGAAAAGATTATAAATAGTGTTGCATTTTGGTATGCTACTCCTAAAAGACATGAGAGATTCCAAGAAATAGCTGCACAAGTTAATGTTGAATGCAACAAGAAATTGTCACTTGATTGCAAAACTAGGTGGAACTCTACTTATATCATGCTCAGTGTTGCTATTTGTTACAAAGAGGCTTTTGATCGTTTGGCTGAATGTGAAAGAGCTTATGATTTTTCTCCAAGTGAGGATGAATGGAAGTTTGCTAGTGAAGTTTGCGATAGGTTGAAATTGTTCTATGAAATTACAGAATTGTTTTCTGGAACACAATATGTAACAGCTAATGACTTCTTTCCAAAGATATGCACAATTAGAGGACACATGAGCAAGTGGCTAGAGTGTGATGATGAGTTAATCAAGTCCATGTCAGGTCGTATGATTACAAAGTTTGATAAATATTGGACTGACATTCATGGTCTAATGGCTATTGCTGTTGTTCTTGATCCAAGATACAAATTTGGAATGTTGAAAGCATGCTATACACATCTATTTGGTGCACAAAGTAGAGCAATGCTAGAGATAGAAAATGTGAGGAAATTATTTGATGAACTGATTAAAGAGTACAACAACAAATGCATTAAACCTGTTACTAGTGGTGGACAAAATGCATCATCATCTTGTGTTTCTAATGCTTCCACATATACGGATGAGTTGTTCTCTGCCATGGAAGAAGAGCTCGATGACATGTGCAGTGATGAAGAAAAGGCTAAGTCTGAGCTTGATCTTTATGTGGATGAAGGTCGTATTCCCAAGTCAAAGGATTTTGATATATTAGGCTATTGGAAAATTTCTGGGATACGGTACCCTACTCTAAGGATGATAGCCCGTGACATATTTGCTATTCCTGTTACAACTGTTGCTTCAGAGTCTACTTTTAATACTAGTGGTAGAGTGCTAAGTGATCATCGAAGTCGACTTACTCCCAAAATTTTAGAGGTTTTGATGTGTGCACAAAATTGGCTTTGTGTTGGTCAAGCAAAAGGTACAAACAATACATCTTTAAAATTATTGTATGTCGTTGTAACTTGTATGTTTTGATTTCAGTTTACTCTCATTTGTTATACTCTCACTTATTGTAGGAAAAGAAGATTATATGGGTTTGTGGACTTGTCTTGAAGATATACAAGAAGAACTTGTGGTATGTTGTAAGAACTAGCATATTCATTTCTGATAATTACCATGACTTCATGATATATCTTTAACTAATTATATATCATTGTAGGAACTCTCCTTTGGATTCTCCACGATGCCAAATGAAGATATTTGAAGGAAAATTCATAAGATGTCAAATGAAGTTGAATGCCATTCAGCCATGCTCATTACAATAATTTTGTTGTTGCATTTGGAAACTATGTATGACTGTAATTTCATTCCAAGAACATGTTTTATGATGCATTGTAGTGTCTTTTCTACTTCTACTACTTGCTATGGACTATGTCACTATGGTGAAATGTTGTTGTAAGCCTGAAATGTTATCTATTTATGTTGTTGGAATGTTGAAATTATTTCTGGTACAATTGTATTGGAATGTTGCTGAGATTTTAGTGGGTGGGCGGGCGGGTAACGGATATCCATTGGATAACGGATATCCGACGGGTACGGGTACGGATATAGATCGGTACCCACGAGCGTAAATGGGTATGGGTATGGGTTTGGTTTTATCTCGTGGGTATGGATACGCGAACCATATATCCGCGTTCTACCCGCCCGATTGTCATCCCTAAGACTACTAGCCATAGGGGCCTTCACTTTCTCCTTGTTGAGAACGGGAGCCTTTTGGCTTGTTATGTTCTTGGTTTCCCTTCGAAAACCAAGTCCATCCTTAATCGAGGGGTGTCTACCAATAGCGTAGGCATCCCTAGCAAACTTTAATTTATCAAAATCAACTTTGCAAGTCTTAAGTTGAGCATTAAGACTTGCCACCTTATTATTTAATTTGGCAATAGAAATAAGATGTTCATCACAAGCATTAACATCAAAGTCCTTGCATCTATTGCAAATAACTACAGTTCCACACATGATCTAGTTGCATTTGTTTTCTCTAGCTTAGCATTTAATTCATCATTTAAATTCTTTAAACTAGAGACAGATTCATGGCAAGTAGACAACTCAGATGATAGCATTTCATTTCTTTTAATTGCTAGAGCAAGAGATTTTTGAACACTAACAAATTTATCATGTTCTTCATACAAAATGTCCTCTTGCTTTTCTAAAAGTCTATCCTTTTCATTTAGAGCATCAATCAATTCATTTATTTTCTCTACCTTAGCTCTATCTAAACCTTTAAACAATTCAAAGTAATCTACTTCATCATCAGAAGATTCTTCATCACTAGAGGAAGTGTACTTGGGGGTGTCCCGAATATGTACCTTTTTCTCCTTAGCCATAAGGCATGTATGGCGTTCGTTGGGGAAGAGTGAAGACTTGTCGAAGGCCGAGGCAGCCAATCCTTCATCGTCGGAGTCAGATGAGGAGCAATCAGAGTCCCACTCCTTTCCAAGATGTGCCTCGCCCTTCGCCTTCTTATAGCTTTTCTTCTTCTCCTTCTTCTCGTACTTTTCTTGTCCCTAGTCATTATCGTTATCTAGGCATTGTGCTATGAAATGACCAGTCTTACCGCATTTGAAGCAGGAGCGCTTTCCCCTTGTTTTGTTCTTGTTGGGGTATTCCTTGCGTCCTTTGAGTGTGGTCTTGAAACGTTTGATGATGAGGGCCATCTCATCTTCATTTAGCCCGGCAGCCTCAACTTGTGCCACCTTGCTTGGTAGCGCCTCCCTGCTGCTTGTTGCCTTGAGCGCAACGGGTTGTGGCTCATAGACGGGTAGTGGACCATTCAGAGCATCATCCACGTATCGCGCCTCCTTCACCATCATGCGCCCGCTCACAAAATTTCCAAGGATCTCCTCGGGCATCATCTTTGTGTACCTGGGGTTTTCACGAATAAGATTGACAAGATGGGGGTCAATTATAGTAAATGACCTTAGCATGAGTCGGACGACATCATGATCCATCCATCTTGTGCTTCCATAGCTTCGGATCTTGTTGATGAGGGTCTTGAGCCTGTTGTAGGTCTGAGTTGGCTCCTCTCCCCTGATCATCGTGAACCTCCCTAGCTCGCCTTCCACCAGTTCCATCTTTGTGATCATAGTGGCATCATTTCCCTCATGTGATATCTTGAGGGTATCCCAGATTTGTTTGGCATTGTCCAAGCCACTCACTTTATTATACTCGTCCCTGCAAAGAGATGCTAACAACACAGTAGTAGCTTGGGCATTTTTATGGATTTGCTCATTAATAATCATAGGGTTATCCGTACTATCGAAATGCATACCATTTTCCACAATTTCCCAAATGCTAGGATGGAGAGAAAATAGATGACTACGCATTTTATGACTCCAAAATGAGTAATCCTTTCCATCAAAGTGTGGAGGTTTTCCTAAAGGGATAGAAAGTAAATGTGCATTCGAATTATACGGAATACAGGAATAATCAAAAGAATAATTTTGATTGACCATCTTTCTCTTTGACGAGGAGTCGTCGACGTCGTCCCTTGGTGAAGAAGATTTGGCATCCCTGTCGTAGTAGATGATCTTTTTGATACGTCTCTTCTTCTTCCCGTCTCTCTTTTTGTGATTTGAGCCTGAGTCGGTAGGCTTGTCGTCTCTTGGATCGTTGAAGAGGAACTCCTTTTCCTTGTTGTTGACCACCATCCCCTTTCCCTTAGGATCCATCTCTTCGGGCGATTAGTCCCTTGAATGAAGAGTACGGCTTTGATACCAATTGAGAGCACCTAGAGGGAGGGTGAATAGGTGATCCTGTGAAATCAAACACTAATAGCCACAAAACTTAGTTTAAAGTGTTAGTATGGCTAAGTAGCTTTGAGACGAGTTCTTGTAAACACAACAATCACAGAGAAAGCAACACAAGAGACACGCGATTTTTATCCCATGGTTTGGCCAAGTAACACTTGCCTACTTCCATGTTGTGGCGTCCCAATGGACGAGGGTTGCACTCAACCCCTTTCAAGTGATCTGATGATCAACTTTAATACCACGGTCTTTTCCTTTAGAGTATGTTTCCCGTTTGCGAGGAATCTCCACAATTTGGAGTCTCTCGCCCTTACAATTGAGATCACAGAGAAAGCACAGAGTAAGGTTGGGGAGAGCAACACACATAAGACTCAACTCCGCAGCACAACCACACACACGAGTCACAACTTGAGCTCGAGTACACAACACACGGAGTTCGCAACTCAAATGGAGCTCAAATCGCTAACACAGAGAATCAAAAGCGTGGAGTCGAAGTCTGGGAGTCTTAGAATGTTTCGTGAAGGCTTGGTATACTCCTCCATGCGCCTAGGGGTCCCTTTTATAGCCCTAAGGCAGCTAGGAGCCATTGGAGACCAACTTGGAAGGCCAAACTTACCTTCTGTCAGGTGGTGCACCGGACAGTCCGATGCACCACCGGACAGTCACTGTAGTTGTCCGGTGCGCGATCTCCTTCCATATCTAGCGCATCCGACCGTTGGTCCTCGGGGTCGATTGGCGCACCGGACACTGTCTGGTGCACACTGGACAGTCCGGTGTGCCCAACCGATCGTTGCTGCGGGCCACGCGTCGCCCGCGGATTGCGCAGCCGACCGTTGGCGCTGGCGACCGTTGGCTCACCGGACAGTCCGGTGCACCACCGGATAGTCCGGTGAATTATAGCCGTACGCCTCTGCGTTTTCCCGAGAGTAGCCAGTTCACCGCCGGCCAGCCTGGCGCACCGGACAGTCCGGTGTGCCAGAGTGAGCTGGTGTTGGCTGCACACAGCCAACTCTTTCCCTTTTCTTCGCTTCTTCTTTAGTCACTGTTTCTAGCACTTGGATAACCATGTTAGTACATAAAACAATATACCAAGTCTAGAAACGTACCTTTGTCTCTGATTTGCACTTCTCGCACATAAGTACTCAATTAATGTGTTGGGCATCTAATCACCAAAATACTTATAGAAATTTCCCAAGGGCACATTTCCCTTTCAAATAGAAGAAACAGATTGTAAGCATTCAACAACTATCTTACGTCGATCATTGAAGAACTTAACAAAGTCCCTACAAGTTGTTTGTCTAGAAACTTTCTTAAAGACAGGATTATGAGATAACCTAATGTACTCCTCAAAAGCAGGTGACTCAGCAAAATTAAGAGGAAGATCAAGCCTAGCAATCAACCTACACATTTGAGTTCTAGCACGATCAGGACAATAATCCCAGTTACGGACAGTACCATCAGGGTTAAATTTAAGCATTGACTGCTTGCCCTGTTTAGCAAGCTTAACTTTGCAATCACGTTGATGCCTAAGCAAATGACCAGTACCACTAGTCGACACAGCACTCAATGTACATTTGCACCAATGACACTTACCACCATACCTGATCTTCTTACCATCTACGGTTTTGTAAAGTGGTTCAAAGTCCTACCACACTTTAGATGTGCAAATTCTTTTGCGATTCTTACCATCAGCATCAGAAGTGGGGGCAGAACCATTGTCGGTAGCAGCACCCTCTTCAAGGTCAATAGGGGTAGGGGCAACACTGCTCAGATCATTGTTAATGGACTGAGATGGAGCATTCTCTTCACTTGGAACAATCCTCAGATCATTGTTAATGAACTGAGATAGATTCTCTTTACCAACATCTCCATCCATCACAAATCAGAAAGCCAGAGGCCGGAGCACCGGTTTCGTCGCCCGTCAAGATGGTGGCGCGCACCGTTCCCTCACGACCTACCAAATAACAGCAAGGTCATGAGTTCATCACAGAGAAGAACAGATCAGGCACACTTACATTAAGTAATGACATGAGGTACTAGACACAATAATCAAATAACAACAAGCATGTTCCAACAAATTAAGTAATGACAACAAGGTCATGAGTTCATCAAAGAGAATAACATATCAGGAGCATATCGTGTATGAGGAGCCAGAGCCAGATCAAGAACATCTCACCTCTGTGCTTGACGCGGCTTGTTAATGGCGTAAGCAGTAGGGTCGGAGCACCGGTTCCATCGCCCATCAAGATGGTGGCGCGCACCGTTCCCTCACGACCTACCAAATAACAGCAAGGTCATGAGTCCATCACAGAGAAGAACAGATCAGGCACACTCACATTATGTAATGACAGGAGGTACTAGACACAATAATAAAATAACAACAAGCATGTTCCAACAAATTAAGTAATGACAGCTAGGTCATGAGTCCATCACAGAGAAGAACATATCAGGCACACTCACATTTTGTAATGACAGGAGGTACTAGATACAATAATCAAATAACAACAAGCATGTTCCAACAAGGTGGCGTGCAAGGTCATGAGTTCATCAAAGAGAAGAATAGATCAGGAGCTAATGGCGTAAGCAGTAATGACAACAAGCATGATCCAGACATCTCACCTCTGTGCTTGACACGTCTTGTTAATGGCGTAAGCAGTAGGGTCGGAGCATCGGTTCCGTCGCTGCCAAGGTGGCGTCACCGATCCCTCACGGCCTACCAAAATACAGCAAGGTCATGACCATGAGTTCATCACAGAGAAGAGCAGATCAGGCACAACCACATTAAGCAATGCCAGGAGGTACCAGACACAATAATCAAATAACAGCAAGCATGTTCCAAGAAATAAATACCCAGATCAGGCGCATATCGTCCATGAAGAGCCAGATCCAGACATCTCACCTCAGTTAGGGTTAGGGTTTACGACTGGTTACCTGGGCCGGTCAGATACTCAGATCCAGGTCGATGTAGAGACGGGGAGGATAGGATTAGCCGGAGAACGAGCACCAGATGACCAGAGCTTAGGCTGTTCGGCGACTCGCCTCCGACTCCGAGTGAGTGTACTGAGAATCTGAGATTCCGAGACCGAGACGGAGGAGGACAAGCGGTGGACAGGTTGACAGAGGCGGTCGAGGCGTGGAGCAGACGAGCGGTGGAGCGCCGCCGCGCCGGTGCGGTGGAGCGACCGAAGACAGAGGGCCGGTGCGCCGCCCGTTCGCGAGAGGAGAGGGGAGAGCTGGAAATCTGTCGCGCGAGTGAAAGCGAAATAGGTGAATGGACGCTAGGGTTTTCGGCTTCGGGCGGTCAGGCGGGCCTTTACATCTAGCATCTGCTGATCCGCTCGCGGCTCGCGCGCCCATGCCGTAGACGGGCCGGTTTCAAAGCCCGATTGCCGTCGTGCCGTGCCCGGGCCAACCCAACGGGCCGAAACCGCTGCCGAGCACGGCACGCGCTTCGTGCCGGGCCGTGCCAGTCCCAGGCCGAAATAACAGGCTCCGTGACGGGCTATCGGGCCGTGGGCTTTTCTGGTCATCTATAAACTAGTATATATTGTATGAACCGAACTCAACTCAAGCTAATCACATAAATAAATGACAGTCTGATGATAACTGAAGATTTGTACAAACTTAGGTTCGCTTGTCGGCGACTAACAACCATAGTATAGGACTTCATATTCACGATTACATTTCCCTTCAGTACTCACCGTTATGGACGGCGCCTCGTGCCGGCTTGCCGTCGCCATCCTCCACCTTGGCCATGGCAGAATCGGCGGCGAGCGCCTTGGCTGTGTCGTAGGACGCGTGCAGGCCGACGAAGAGGTAGTAAACGAGAAGCCCGGCCGTCCAGAAGCCGAAGCGCATGAACGACTTGTAGTCGATGGATCCCAGGAGGAAGACGTTGATGGCGATGGACGCTGACGGCAGCCACGGCACTAGCGGCACGCCCCACAGCTTGGGCGCCCTGGCCTGCGGCACGAACGCCCACAGGCACACCGTCGACGCAAACCACGCGGGCACCGTCACCGCGTACGGCACCCACCCGTTCACGTTCACCCCCCAGCACGTCGCTGTGGCCGACGACGTCGCCAGGATGGCGATGATGCACGCCGCCAGCTTGTTCCGGTTGGCGACCGTGGTCTCCCCGGCGACGTAGTAGCGGCGGACCAGCAGCGCGACGGCGACGAGCATGAATATGAAGAGCGTGGAGATGGAGAGCAGGTTGGAGAGGATGCCAAGGTCGGTGAAGAAGGCGATGATCGCGGTGGCGACGAGCATGACGACGGTGGCATTGACGGGCGTCCCCGTCCGCGGGTGCACCTGCGCGAGCCACGGCGGCATCATGTGCGTCCGGGCGATGTGCGTGAGGTACCGCGCCTGGCCGACGGCGCTGACCAGCAGAACGGTGGTCATCCCCTTGAGCGCGCCGAAGGCGACGATGTACTTGGCCCAGTCCATGCCCCTGGCCGAGAACGCCACGGAGAAGGGCGCGTCCTTGTCGATGGACGCGTACGGCTGCATGAGGCAGAGCGTGACGGCGAGCACGCAGTAGAGCGCGGTGGTGAGCGTCATGGCGCCCACGAGGCCGATCGGGATGTCCCGCGCCGGGTTCTTGGTCTCCTCCGCCATGGTGCTCACGGCGTCGAAGCCGATGTAGGCGAAGAAGAGCACGGCGGACGCGGAGAAGATGCCGCGGACGCCGAAGGGCATGAAGTCCCGCATGTTGGCAGCGTCGGCCTTGGTGAGCCCGGCCACGATGATGAAGACGATGACGGCGATGTGGACAATGGAGAGGACGTAGTTGAAGCGGGAGGTGCCCTTGGTGCTGGCCACGGCGAAGATGCAGACGAGCGCGATGACGACGACGGCGATGGGGTCCAGCTCCGAGTAGTCGGCGGAGAGCGACGACGCGTGGATGCGGAAGTCGCTGGGCTGGTGGTTCAGCAGCGTGGCGAAGTAGGACGTCCAGGCGCGCGCCACGGCCGCGCCGCCGATGCAGTACTCCAGCAGGATGTTGCCCGCCGCCACGAACGCCATGAAGTCGCCGAGCTCCACACGCAAGTACGCGAACGATCCACCTGCCATATTCGTCGTCAGCGCACTCGTTTTCACCATTTCCATTGCATTTCTCCAACGGAGGAATCAAAAATCATTGCCAGCTCGGATTAGTTGCATCCAACAGGCAACACATGCTACATTTGCTAGTAACTGCATGGTTTTTTCAGACACAGGCTTGCTGAAGCTATTTTATTGTTTTTTCATCACGAGTAGGAAGAGATAACTTTTGTTTTGTACTCCCTCTGTTTCGTTTTAATTGTCGCTGGACAATTCAAAATTGAATTATATAGCGACAACTAAAAAGAAACAGAGGGAGTAACAAATAGTAGATCATGAAAAACGGTTTCCTAATAAAAAAGCACTTAAGTTATTTCCCTAGAAACAAGAACTTGTTTGTGCATCAATCTACAAGGAGGGACGACTACTTGTTGCAGGAAGAACTGGTCGATATGCAGGTTGCAGGCGGGCCTGCCGAAGCATGCATATGTCATTTTCTGTGGGACAAAGTAAACTAGCCGGACGGGTACATGAGGCTACTGACGAACGATGCAGCCGTCAAGTCAACCAAATATAAGTTAATTGTCTAGTCTTTTCTGCTACGCGAAACGCATTGCCTAGTCAAAGTAGAGAATTTTCGGCAAACGATCAGCATCCATTTGATCGATTTGTTTCGTTAGACTGTGACCTGCTGATGTGAAGTCCGAACTCTTGACTCCTAAGTAGTTAGGAGCTAAAATCAACTCAAGGCATCAAAAACAGTTTAGCTAATAATTCAGCTATTAGCTACTTTTAGCAAACTAGTTAATAATTAGCTAGCTAGCTAATTTCACAAATAATTTTATAATCATTTAACTATTAGATCTAGTGTACTCAAACACCTCTAACTCAGGCGCTAGAGACCTTAAACACACACAAATTTTGTTTACTCGTGAAGAAGTAAGGGGGAAAAAATCGAAAGGAAGAATTAAGGTGTTGGCCAGAGGAGCCATGTGCCCATGTGTCGTACTCATACACCAATTCTGAAAGTAGAACGTCGTTAGCTTTGTTTGCAAGAGTTTGTATGAGGGAGATGTCAACTCAAATCAAATCTACCCATGTGAGTCTCGGTCCGAGTTTGAAATTCCGGACAGGACACACAAAGGAAGATATACTGTAGTAAAGAAAGCTACCGCTGCTCGCTGACCGTTGATCAACCACGATAGAAAACGAGCAACTTGTCAGTACCTTTAGACGACTAGTAAACGCTGACGTGCATGCCACACTGTGAATCTGTGATGGCAGTGACATTGTTGTATTGACCCAAGATAGAATCTGATTGGTGAGGTGAGGTTCAACCTACGAGCTTTGGAGATGGTTAATGGTTTAGCCTTCCTAATTCCTACCTTGGATTTCACTGTTTCTAAGGAAAGAGTTTATATGGTCAACAATAATAATCATGGCCAGCCGCTCCCGATTTGGATTTCTTTAAAAAGGAGGCTGTCATATCTCTTATGACGATGATATGAACAGGGAGAAAGAATCTTTTGGAAAATTAATAGATTCTTCTTCTTTTTTGCTTCAAACACTAGACGCAAAGGAATCACTCGGCATATCAACAGAGAGGAATGGATCATACGAGTACGTCGATCGAAGAGCTATTTTGTCTCGAGAGGCAATGCTGGACAACCTATTGTTTGATTATCATGTCGTCGTCATGGGCTTTGTTTAGAAGTACAAGTCTTGACTCTCCAGCGTGATGTAATTTGCAAGCATGATGGCGATAGGTACGGTGCAGCGCGCGCGTTTTACCTGCGACGGGGATCTCGACGGCGAACTCGGTGTAGCAGAAGACGGAGAGCATGGCGGAGACGCCGGAGACGACGTAGGAGACGACGACGGCGGGGCCGACGTCCTCCCTGGCCTCCTGGCCAGTGAGCACGAAGATCCCGGCGCCGATGACGGCGCCGACGCCGAACCACACCAGGTCCCACCACGTGAGGTCCCGCTTCATGTCGGCGCCGCTGCGGGCGCGCACCTCGTGCAGCTCCGTCGACTCCAGCGACCGCGACGTGAGGCGGTCGGCCAGCCGGGGCCCCGTGCTGCGCAGCGCCCGCCCGTACGCCGACCAGCTCGAGAACGACTCCTCCGGGAAGAAGTCCGCCTTGGTGCACGAACACCCGCGCTGGCGCTGACGCACCCCGCCGCCGCCGCCGTTGGCATCGCCCCCGACCGCCATGGCTGTCTGTGTGTGCGTGCAGTGTGTCTCTGCCGGCTTCTTGTTGGCTTGCTTCCTGTTGTGTGTTTATATAGGAGTCCAAAGGGAGAGGATAAAATGGAACGTTTGATTTGAGAAATTAGGTACATCATTTTCTTCTCACTCCTCATTTTTTGTTTGGTTTAAGCAATGAAATGAGTTGATGTATCACTATTTCATTTCTCATAGGCTTATAATTAGTAATAATACGAGGATTGAGTTTATTCCACCAAATTTGTGGAATAAACTCATGATACACTACCTCATCTAGAATGTATTAATTCTCCAAACCAAACACTCTCTAAATGAGTATTCAGACGGATTTGATACGTGATAGGGTTTAAATATGAGGGGTAGTAAAAAACGCCCGATGGAAAAGCTAGCTCTGGGTTTTAAGCTGTCAATGAAGTGACATGAGGTACATGGGTGTGGTGTGTACATGTAGCAACTTAACAGCTCGTTACACTGAACCATTTCATTGATGGAAATCACTTCTTTATTAATCCTAAGATATAGGAGCTATAGAAAGTCATCTCTATTTCCCAATTGCTCTCCCATTCAATTCCAATTCAAATCACTTCATAATAGATTCTCAACCCCCACGCTGCTCACCAGAGCTACCTCATCGAGAATCAAGAAGCGAAGCTCAAGAATTAGCAAGATGAGTTCTACCAAATTAGCCCTTAAGACTCCAGTGAAGATGCCTTCAACGATGTTAAAGTTTAGGAAATAGTTATTTGTTTTGGAAGATGATTCATTGGAGGTTGTGCAGGCTTTCGAAAATGCTTGTGATGGTCCAAATTCAATCTGGGAATGTCAACAATCGGTAGAGCTAGAGGACTTGGTTGTACACTTTTACGAGGGTCTCGCTTTAACACCTAACCTTCGCAGGAGCCAGGAGGAAAAGTCCATCATTGCTATACTTCCTTCATTTCAAATAGTAAAAGGACAACTTCAATGCTTATAAGGTGGTGAATATGCACTACATTGTTTTCATAAATATCAACATATAAAAAAACAAAGCACAACACACTAACTCAAACCTAGCCTAGACGAGGTGTGAAGCCAATCTAGCCAACTTTGGTCCCAAACTTGTCCAAGTCGGGTTGTAATGGCGGCCTTGCCACCTTTGTCGAATGTTTCGATCCCTAATCATTACTTTTGAAGCATGGCTCCTAAATGTGATTTGCTACTTTGTTAGAACTGTTGGCCCCTGTTCGAAACTTTCGAGGTTCAGCGCACAAATGTGCTTTTAGCATCCCACCTCTTCTACGCCGATGCAATTTCATGGATGACTATGATATAGATGTGTGAACACTTCTACACAGTCCATGCAAATACAAATCACCACACCTAAGTAGCACAAGTAGAAATACAGATACATATGCAATATGAACAAGTGTGAGTCAAACCAATGGAGAGATGCAAAGATTTATTTGACCAGAGTTTGGGCTAGCTCAAGGTGCCCTACATCTACATTATGGAAGTCGGTGAGTGACCTAATGAAAGGGAAATGTGCCCTTGGGCCATTTCTAAGTATTTTGGTGATTGAGTGCCAACACAAGTAGTCATGTGTTAATCTATGCCAAATGATGGACAAAGTGAAAATCAACATCAAGGTATGTTTCTAAGACTTAGTACTTTGTTTTAAGGACTAATGTATTGTGTCTAAGTACTGGAAACAGGAGAAATCAATTTGGAAAAGAGATGGCTTTGTTCAGCCAAAGACAGTTCAGTCTGGGAGCACCGGACTGTCTGGTGGTGCACCGCACAGTGTCCGGTGCGCCAGGCTGGTTCTGGTGAAAAGGCCGCTCTCGGGATTTCGTCGGTGGCGTACGGCTAAAATTCACCGGACTGTCCGGTGTGCACCGGACTGTCCGGTGAGCCAACGGTCGGCCGAGCCAACGGTCGGCCGCGCAATCTACGCGTGACGCGTGGCCGGGCCAACGGTCTGAAGGGGGCACCGGACTGTCCGGTGTGCACCGGACAGTGTCCGGTGCGCCAACGGCTCCAAATCGCCAACGGTCGGCTGTGCCAAAACAGGAAAGAAATCTGCACGGGACAGTGTCCGGTGGTGCACCGGACTGTCCGGTGCGCCAGTCGACAGAAGGCAAGAATTGCCTTCCTGGAATGCTCTCAACGGCTCCTAGCTGCCTTGGGGCTATAAAAGGGACCCCTAGGCGCATGGAGGAACACACCAAGCATTCTCTAAGCATTCCTAAGCACCAAGACTCCAATTCCGCGCATTTGATTCTTTGTGATAGCAACTAGAGCTCCATTTGAGTAGAGAACTCTCCGGGTTGTGTTGTGAGCTCGAGTTGTGACTTGTGTGCGTGTTTGTGCTCTGATTTTGTGTCTTGTGTGCATTGCTCATTCCATCCTTACTTCCGTGCTTCTTTGTGAACATCAAATTGTAAGGGCGAGAGGCTCCAAGTTGTGGAGATTCCTCGCAAGCGGGATATAGTGAAACAAAGCAAAACATCGTGGTATTCAAGTGGGTCTTTGGACCGCTTGAGAGGGGTTGAGTGCAACCCATGTCCGTTGGGACGCCACAACGTGGAGTAGGCAAGTGTTGGACTTGGCCGAACCACGGGATAAACCACTGTGCCTATCTGTGTTGATCTTCTTGTGGTTATTGTGTTTTGCAAGAACTCCTCTCTAGCCACTTGGCTCTATTGTGCTAACTCCTAATCAAGTTTTGTGGCATTAAGTTTCAAGTTTTTATAGGATCACCTATTCACCCCCCTCTAGGTGCTCTCAATTGGTATCAGAGGTGTTCTCTTCAAGAAAGGGACTAATCGCCCGAAGAGATGGAACCTAAGGGAAAGGGGATAGTGATCAACGACAAGGAGAAGGAGTCCTTCATGACAAGCCTACTGACTCGGGCTCAAGTCATAAGAAGATGGAAGGAAAGAAGAAGAGGCACATCAAGAAGATCGTCTACTACGACGACAGCGACGAGTCCTCTTCTTCCCAAAAGGACAACGATGACAACGACCACGAGAAAAAGAAGACGATTAACTCTAATTTTTCTTTCGATTATTCCCGTATTCCTCAAATACCAGTGCTCATTTACTCTCCATTCCACTTGGTAAACCTCCTCACTTTGATGGAGAGGACTACAGATTTTGGAGTCACAAAATGCGTAGTCACTTGTTCTCTCTCCATCCAAGCATATGGGAGATAGTAGAGAGTGGAATGCAATTTGATAGTACTGATAGTCCCATATTTATCAATGAGCAAATTCACAAAAATGCACAAGCTACTACTGTTCTTCTAGCATCATTGTGCAGGGATGAATACCATAAGGTGAGCGGCTTGGATAACGCCAAGCAGATCTGGGACACCCTCAAGATCTCGCATGAGGGGAACGACATCACCATGCTCACCAAGATGGAGTTGGTGGAGGGTGAACTTGGGAGATTCGCAATGATCAGGGGCGAGGAGCCAACCCAAACATACAACCGGCTCAAGACCCTCGTCAACAAAATAAGGAGCTATGGAAGCACACTATGGACGGACCACGACGTCGTCTGCCTAATGCTAAGGTCTTTCACTATCCTTGATCCACATCTTGTAAACAATATTCGTGAGAATCCTAGGTACACCAAGATGACGCCCGAGGAAATACTTGGGAAGTTTGTAAGCGGGTGGATGATGATCAAGGAGGCAAGATACGTTGATGATGCGTTGAATGGCCCAATTCACGAGCCTCAAACCATTGCTCTCAAAGCAATGAGGAGCAAGGAAATGCTACCTAGCAAGGTGGCACAAGTTAAGGCGACGGGGCTCAATGAGGAAGAGATGGCCCTCATCATCAAGCGTTTCAAGACGGCACTAAGGGGTCGCAAGGAGCATCCCAACAAGAACAAGACGAAGGGGAAGCGCTCATGCTTCAAATGTGGTAAGATTGGTCATTTTATCGCTAATTGTCCCGATAATGATAGTGACCAGGAACAAGAGAAGAAGAGGGAAAAGAAGAAGACATACAAGAAAGCTAAGGGCGAGGCACACCTTGGCAAGGAGTGGGACTCGGATTGTTCGTCATCCGACTCCGACAACGAAGGACTCGCCGCCTCGGCCTTCAACAAATCGTCCCTCTTCCCCAACGAGCATCACACCTGCCTCATGGCAAAGGAGAAGAAGGTAAACACTCGAAAGACTACTTATGCTTCTTCTAGTGATGATGAATCTAGCGATGATGAAATAGATTATGCTAGTTTGTTCAAAGGCTTAGAAAGAACTAAGATTGATAAGATTAATGAATTAATCGATGCCTTGAATGATAAGAATAGATTGTTAGAAAAGCAAGAGGATCTTTTGTATGAAGAACATGATAAATTTGTAGAGGCACAAAAATCTCTTGCTTTAGAAGTTAAAAGGAATGAAATGCTTTCTTGTGAACTATCTACTTGCCATGAGACCATTTCTAGTTTAAGAAGTGTTAATAATGATTTAAATGCTAAACTAGCAGTAGCAAATAGATCTAACTCTTGTGTAGAACATGTTGTAATTTGCAATAGGTGTAAATATTTTAATGTTGATGCTTGTAGTGAACACCTAGTCTCTATTACAAAGTTAAATGATGAAGTGGCTAGTCTTAATGCCCAACTTAAGACTAGCAAGAATGAATTTGACAAACTAAAATTTACAAGGGATGCCTACACTATGGTAGACACCCCTCAATTAAGGATGGGCTTGGCTTCAAGAGGGAAGCCAAGAACTTAACAAGTCATAAGGCTCACATTCCCGCCAAGGAGAAAGGGAAGGCTCCTAGACTAATAGTAGTCAAAAGAATCATGCTTTCATTTATGGTGATAAGAGATATTCTAGAAATGTTCATAGGAGTTGTAATGATTCAAATGCCATGTTTGCTTCAAGTTCTTCCTATGTGCATGGTAGAGATATGCCTAGGAGAAATGTCATTCATCATATGCCTAGGAGAAATGTTGCTAATGTTCCTAGGAAAATTAATGAACCTTCTACAATTTATCATGCTTGCAATGCTTCCTTTGCAATTTGTAGAAAGGATAAGAAGGTGATTGCTAGGAAATTAGGGGCAAAATGCAAGGGAGATAAAACTTGCATTTGGGTCCCTAAGACCATTGTTACTAACCATGTAGGACCCAACAAGAGTTGGGTACCTAAGACCCAAGCCTAAATTGCCTTGCAGGTTTATGCATCCGGGGGATCAAGCTGGATTATCGACAGCGGATGCACAAACCACATGACGGGGGAGAAGATGTTCACCTCCTACGTCAAGAACAAGGATTCCCAAGACTCAATCATATTCGGTGACGGGAATCAAGGCAAGGTCAAAGGACTAGGGAAGATTGCCATTTCATTCGAGCACTCTATTTCTAATGTGTTTTTAGTTGAGTCACTTGGATATAACTTATTGTCTGTGAGTCAGCTTTGTAATATGGGATATAATTGCTTATTCACAAATGTAGATGTGTCCGTCTTTAGAAGGAGTGATGGTTCATTAGCTTTTAAGGGTGTATTAGACGACAAACTCTACTTAGTTTATTTTGCAAAAGAGGAGGCCGGTCTAGATGCATGCTTAATTGCTAAGACTAGCATGGGCTGGCTGTGGCATCGCCGCTTAGCACATGTGGGGATGAAGAACCTTCACAAACTTCTAAAGGGAGAACACGTGATAGGTCTAACAAACGTAACCTTCAAAAAAGATAGACCTTGTGCAACTTGTCAAGCAGGTAAACAGGTGGGAAGCTCTCATCATACCCAAAATGTGATGACCACATCAATACCTTTGGAGTTGCTTCATATGGACCTCTTCGGACCCGTCGCCTATCTAAGCATAGGAGGAAGTAAGTATGGTCTTGTTATAGTTGATGATTTTTCCCGCTTCACTTGGGTATTCTTTTTGCAGGATAAATCTGAAACCCAAGGGACCCTCAAGCGCTTCCTAAGGAGAGCTCAAAATGAGTTTGATCTCAAGGTGAAGAAGATAAGGAGCGACAACGGGTCCGAGTTCAAGAACCTTCAAGTGGAGGAGTACCTTGAGGAGGAAGGAATCAAGCACGAGTTCTCCGCTCCCTACACACCACAGCAAAATGGTGTGGTAGAGAGGAAGAACAGGACGCTCATTGACATGGAAAAGATGATGCTTGGAGAGTTCAAGACGCCCGAGCGGTTTTGGTCAGAAGCCGTGAACACGGCTTGCCACGCCATAAACCGGGTGTACCTTCATCGCCTCCTTAAGAAGACTTCGTATGAGCTTCTAACCGGTAACAAACCCAATGTGTCTTACTTTCGTGTATTTGGGAGCAAATGTTATATTCTAGTGAAGAAAGGTAGAAATTCTAAGTTTGCTCCCAAAGCTGTAGAAGGGTTTTTGTTAGGTTATGACTCAAATACAAAGGCGTATAGGGTCTTCAACAAATCATCGAGTTTGGTTGAAGTCTCTAGCGACGTTGTATTTGATGAGACTAATGGCTCTCCAAGAGAGCAAGTTGTTGATCTTGATGATGTAGATGAAGAAGATATTCCAACGGCCGCAATACGCACCATGGCGATTGGAGAAGTGCGGCCACAGGAACAAAAGGAGCAAGATCAACCTTCTTCCTCAACAATGGTGCATCCCCCAACTCAAGACGATGAACAGGTTCATCAAGAAGAGGCATGTGATCAAGGGGGAGCACAAGTTGATCAAGTTATGGAGGAAGAAGCACCACAGGCCCCTCCAACCCAAGTTCGAGCGACGATTCAAAGGGATCATCCCGTCGACCAGATTTTGGGTGATATTAGCAAGGGAGTAACTACTCGCTCTAGATTAGTAAATTTTTGTGAGCACTACTCTTTTGTCTCTTCTATTGAGCCTTTCAGGGTAGAAGAGGCCTTGCTAGATCCGGACTGGGTGTTGGCCATGCAGGAAGAGCTCAACAACTTCAAGAGAAATGAAGTTTGGACACTGGTGCCTCGTCCCAAGCAAAACGTTGTGGGAACTAAGTGGGTGTTCTGTAACAAACAAGACGAGCACGGGGTGGTGACAAGGAACAAGGCTAGACTTGTGGCAAAAGGTTATGCCCAAGTCGCAGGTTTGGACTTTGAGGAGACTTTTGCTCCTGTGGCTAGGCTAGAGTCAATTCGCATATTGTTAGCCTATGCTGCTCACCATTCTTTCAGGTTGTTCCAAATGGATGTAAAGAGCGCTTTCCTCAATGGGCCAATCAAGGAGGAGGTGTACGTAGAGCAACCCCCTGGCTTCGAGGATGAACGGTACCCCGACCACGTGTGTAAGCTCTCTAAGACGCTCTATGGACTTAAGCAAGCTCCAAGAGCATGGTATGAATGCCTTAAAGACTTTTTAATTGCTAATGCTTTCAAGGTTGGGAAAGCCGATCCAACTTTATTCACTAAGACTTGTGATGGTGATCTTTTTGTGTGCCAAATTTATGTCGATGACATAATATTTGGTTCTACTAACCAAAAGTCTTGTGAAGAGTTTAGCAGGGTGATGACTCAGAAATTCGAGATGTCGATGATGGGCGAGTTGAACTACTTCCTTGGGTTCCAAGTGAAGCAACTCAAGGACGACACCTTCATCTCCCAAACGAAGTACACGCAAGACTTGCTAAAGCGGTTTGGAATGAAGGACGCTAAGCCCGCAAAGACACTAATGGGAACCGACAGACATGTCGACCTCAACAAAGGAGGTACGTCCGTTGATCAAAAGGCATACCGGTCTATGATAGGGTCTTTACTTTATTTATGTGCTAGTAGACCAGATATTATGCTTAGCATATGCATGTGTGCTAGATTTCAATCCGACCCAAGGGAGTGTCACCTTGTGACCGTTAAGCGAATTCTTGGATATTTAGTTGCTACGCCTTGCTTCGGGATCTGGTATCCAAAGGGGTCTACCTTTGACTTGATTGGATATTCAGACTCCGATTATGCTGGATGTAAGGTCGATAGGAAAAGTACATCGGGGACGTGCCAATTCTTAGGAAGGTCCCTGGTGTCATGGAGCTCTAAGAAAGAAACTTTGGTTGCCCTATCCACCGCTGAGGCCGAGTATGTTGCCGCAGGACAGTGTTGCGCGCAACTACTTTGGATGAGGCAAACCCTCAGGGACTTTGGCTACAATCTGAGCAAAGTCCCACTCCTATGTGATAATGAGAGTGCTATCCGCATGGCGGACAATCCTGTTGAACACAGCCGCACAAAGCACATAGACATCCGGCATCACTTTTTGAGAGACCACCAGCAAAAGGGAGATATCGAAGTGTTTTATGTTAGCACTGAGAACCAGCTAGCCGATATCTTTACCAAGCCTCTAGATGAGTCGACCTTTTGCAGGCTACGTAGTGAGCTAAATATCTTAGATTCGCGGAACTTGGATTGATTTATAGCATACATGTGTTTTTATGCCTTGATCATGTTCCTTAAGCATTTTGTTGTTTTATGGTGTTCAAGTTGTACAAACACTCCCCGGACCTCAAAAGTCCATGTGTGAGTGATGCACATATTTAGGGGGAGATGTGCTACAACTTGACCCTTTGAGACTAACCATGTGCTTGAGTTTTCTTAATTTAGTCTCAAAGGAGGATTGAAAGGGAAAAGGTGGACTTGGACCATGCAAGACTTCCACTGCACTCCGATGAAAAAGTAACTAACTCCAAGTTCATCTCCATGCTCTTATTGCCTTTTTAACTCTTAATTGAAGATTTTGGTGAGGCAATGGGGTTCGTGGGCCAAAAATGATCTCGTTTTGGTGCTTGATGCCAAAGGGGGAGAAATTAAGGCCAAAGCAATAAATGAATCAGCTACCACTTGAGAATTTTGAAAATAGTAGAATAGAGCTTTTGGTTTGACAAAACTCTCTTATTGTCTCTCTTGTCAAAAGTTGGCCTCTTGTGGGGAGAATGGTTGATTATGGGAAAAAGGGGGAGTTTTTTATATCTTTGATCAATTTCTCTTGGAACAACTCTCTTTATGTCTCAACAAGTGTGTTTGACTTAGAGATAGGAAATTGAGGTTGATTTGCAAAAACAAAACCAAGTGGTGGCAAAGAATGATCCAAATATGCCAAATTTGAATCAAATCAAATTTGTGTTCTCATTTGCATTGATGTTGCACTACCTTTAGTTGCTTTTTGTTATGTTGGCATAAATCACCAAAAAGGGGGAGATTGAAAGGGAAATGTGCCCTTGGGCCATTTCTAAGTATTTTGGTGATTGAGTGCCAACACAAGTAGTCATGTGTTAATCTATGCCAAATGATGGACAAAGTGAAAATCAACATCAAGGTATGTTTCTAAGACTTAGTACTTTGTTTTAAGGACTAATGTATTGTGTCTAAGTACTGGAAACAGGAGAAATCAATTTGGAAAAGAGATGGCTTTGTTCAGCCAAAGACAGTTTAGTCTGGGAGCACCGGACTGTCCGGTGCTGCACCGGACAGTGTCCGGTGCGCCAGGCTGGTTCTGGTGAAAATGCCGCTCTCGGGATTTCGTCGGCGGCGTACGGCTAAAATTCACCGGACTGTCCGGTGTGCACCGGACTGTCCGGTGAGCCAACGGTCGGCCGAGCCAACGGTCGGCCGCGCAATCTGCGCGTGACGCGTGGCCGGGCCAACAGTCTGAGGGGGCACCGGACAGTGTCTGGTGCGCCAACGGCTCCAAATCGCCAACGGTCGGCTGCACCAAAACAGGAAAGAAATCTGCACGGGACAGTGTCCGGTGGTGCACCGGACTGTCCGGTGCGCCAGTCGACAGAAGGCAAGAATTGCCTTCCTGGAATGCTCTCAACGGCTCCTAGCTGCCTTGGGGCTATAAAAGGGACCCCTAGGCGCATGGAGGAACACACCAAGCATTCTCTAAGCATTCCTAAGCACCAAGACTCCAATTCCGCGCATTTGATTCTTTGTGATAGCAACTAGAGCTCCATTTGAGTAGAGAACTCTTCGGGTTGTGTTGTGAGCTCGAGTTGTGACTTGTGTGCGTGTTTGTGCTCTGATTTTGTGTCTTATGTGCGTTGCTCATTCCATCCTTACTTCCGTGCTTCTTTGTGAACATCAAATTGTAAGGGCGAGAGGCTCCAAGTTGTGGAGATTCCTCGCAAGCGGGATATAGTGAAACAAAGCAAAACACCGTGGTATTCAAGTGGGTCTTTGGACCGCTTGAGAGGGGTTGAGTGCAACCCTTGTCCGTTGGGACGCCACAACATGGAGTAGGCAAGTGTTGGACTTGGCCGAACCACGGGATAAACCACTGTGCCTATTTGTGTTGATCTTCTTGTGGTTATTGTGTTTTGCAAGAACTCCTCTCTAGCCTTTTGGCTCTATTGTGCTAACTCCTAATCAAGTTTTGTGGCATTAAGTTTCAAGTTTTTATAGGATCACCTATTCACCCCCCCCCCCTCTAGGTGCTCTCACCTAACAAGGTCTACTCTTAGCCGAGCCCAAAATGACCTATTTCCACTGGGAAGTCTTCTTTCCTTTTTGTAGCAAGAAAAATAACCTTCTTACAAGACATGATTATCGGTGACGCTTTGACACCTAGGAACAAAGTTCCAAGAGAACAAATGCAATAAACGAAAGACCTTGGCTTGCTCAAGTGCTCAAGAATGGGACAACTCTCAAGGCTTCTAAAGCTCTCTAATGCCAGAAAGACAAGCTCACAAAGCTCGAGATGACTCTCTAGATAAGATTAATTTTTCTCTAAGCAACAAACTCATATAGAGAGGGAGGAGACTGTCCAAGGACTATATGGTCGTGGGGTGTGAGTGGAGTGCACCAAAAGCTCTAGAAGTGGGAGAGTATTTATAGCCACCAACTCAAAACTAGCCATTGGGCTTGAGTCGGCAAATCCAGCCTGGCCAAATTTTCAAACCAATTAGTCATTGGCTACAACAAGGAGGCTTACCACTCCCCTAACCCGATCTGGCTAGTTTTGGCTAGGACAGATTTTATGTGTTCTCTCTCACTTTTAGGTTTTGTTGAGCACCACTATGGTTTTATGATTATTCTTGGTGTTGGTGCTACCACTATAGTAGAGCCTGGCTGGGTGATGGAGACAGGAAGGCCTCCTCTCGAAGCAGCGTGCGGAGCACGAAGGAACGGAGCGTAAGCTAGCGACGACAGGCTCCCGTGAGGCAGAAGTGGCTTTGTAGGACAATGGACGGCTTGAGGGTGAGAAGACTGGCAAGCTCGGAATGGCCACCATGCAAGACATCATGAGGCAAAGGTGACAACACTGGGTTTTCCAGGCACTCCATGTGTGTGTGGCCTGCCTCCTAGCAAGTAATGATCTCGATTGCTTTGGAATGATCTGCGAAAAATGGCCGAGATGTGGAGGATTGGACCGCGGGTTGGTTAAAAAGAAATATAAGGGTTTTTTAGGAAAAATACGAAGGTTGAACCGTGTAAACATGGAAACTAGTGCTTTATATAGTAGAGAATTTTGATAGCTAGATTAAGGAACTTTGCAACATTGTTTCCTGTACAATCAACGTCTGAGAACACACGTCATCATAAATAAAATGGTACTCCTTATGTTCTTTTTATTGGTCATGGTTTAGTTTAAAAATAAACTAGCTAACGACAAATATTCGAGAACGGATGCAATCATAAGTCAAGCCACAACGCGAGAGTTCACGTATATTATTGTTGCTCTAGTTCTTTTATTTACAGCCTGATTAGATGGTTGCGCGTCCATGTGTAGGATGGCGTCGCCCTAGCGAGCTAGATATATACGATAATTTTGAACGTATGAGTGGATACAGGTTAATAGTATCAAAATGGTTTATTTTGTATCTAGCCATGTAAGTTGTGGCTCCCACGTATAAACAACCAAACATAATCTCAAATAAAGTAAACGCATGTGGTGATCACATTGTATAATCTGTAGTATTGTTGTATAGCCTTATCGCATACTACATGAAACACATAAATTTTCGTGGGTCGAAATATTTTCGTCGGTTTATGCTTATGTTCGTGAGTTTTTGGCCCACCAAAATACATGTGTCTCCTGTAGTTGCATGTAAGTAGTGCTAGGCAGTAGAGTGACTTCGTTCGTACTTCGTAGCTATCCAGACTTGAGGTGAGGTAGAAGTCAACGCCTGTAGCATGGGAACGCGCGGGATCACTCACTCTGACCGATTGGTCAGAAAATTAGGCTTGGCTGTCCGGCCTAGCAGTTGCGTGTGCCGTCTGCCGTGCGGCGCGGCGCGGCACGCATGTGCATCATTTCTTCATCACAGGGAACCGCTAGTTTTTTATTTATTTATTGGAGGCACGACTATACAAGTGCCGCTGACTTTGACTCCATGGTGCATGCTGGCCGGGTAGCAATGTGATGTGACCTCATATGCGTATCCGGTATCCATACCTAGCATGCATGGCCGGCCGTCATGTTGCTGGTTGCTTTTTTTTAAACTGGTTGCTTTTTTTTATTGTGTGCAAAATTCAGCGATGACCTTGAAAACCATGGTTACTACAGAGTACAGACTACACACTGTGCTGGTGAAGGACGAATTGATATCCGGCCAAGGCCATATTGAGGTTGATAAAACCACCCAGTGTAATCGACAAGTGGTCCCTAAAATTAAAATTAAAATTAAAGTATTCACAGCACTGTATTTAGAGAATTGGTATTATGTACGTACGGTCGACCGACTGCTTTCACGAAGCGAATGACAGCTGCAGGAATGGCCTGTGGAAATCTTGGACTCTTCAGGGGTACGTACGCGCCTTGGAATCTTGGATTGGACTTGGACCATTCCGCGTCGTGATTCCTCGCCAGAGCAGTACACAACACACCCAACGGCCGGCCGGCAGATGCCAGAGATCGAGCGGAGAACAACAAAAAATGAACGTGGCTATCAACTGCGGCATCTGCATGCGTCCAAGTCTGCCGTCGGAGTGCGCTATGCATGAACGCATGCAGGAGCAGCTGAAAAGAAATACGGAGTACTAGAATAATATATATCATAGGAATAATGAATCCTTTCCCAGCAGAGCGGAAAAAATGGTGTTTATTAATTGTTCAAGCGCGTACATGCGTGTCCGCTGCCATTGGCTGGCTGGTCGCAACCTCCAAACCATGTCACATTCACCATGGAGAGGAAAAAAAGAAGAGAAAGGGAGATATCAAGACATCCCATCAGTGACCATGCATGATCAGGAGAGATCAAGACATCCTCTCAGTGATCATCAGCATCACGTACAATATACGTCGACTGATAAAGATCGGAACGACGACGGCATCGTCGTCAGACAGCAACTGATAGAGATCGCATGCAACGGACAACGGGAAATAAAGGACCCTACTAATAGCCAGCCAGTGGAAATACGTATCAGCTGACTGGTCCGTGTAGATAGACTGCGTGCGCTCGAGAGTAGAGAGAGGCACGAGGATTTCAACCGATGAGAGCGGCACGCATCCACACACTTGAACAGCTTGCAGCTCCAATAGAACTCACATGCATGATCACCTGCTGTCTAGAGTGCTTAATTGCTTCAAGCAACACGAGATGCTTATTAGGATCGGAGGTCAAAGATTCTCTCGATCTATGCAGTTCGACGGCGGTCAAATTAATATCCAGAGACTTCGTAAAGATCTAAATCTCATGCCACTTTGCACGTCCTGTTTCAAACCAGAGAGAGGGACGGACACTATCGATCTACCCCCCCACACGTTAAAACCAACCAGCTGCTGATTAGCTGAATTTGCCGCGGCGCCGTTAGCTCCGTATCCCATTTCTCACTATAGTACATTAGTACTGTACCAGTCATGCTAAAACCACCGCTAGGCTAGCAGCTTCTGTATCTGGACGCTGCAGCCAACTTCATCTCCAGTAGTCGATCACTGTCCAACAGCTCCAAAGCTTGCAGATCACAACAGCTAGCAAGCAGACAATTCAGAGTTGATCAGTACTACTGTTCCATGCATAAACATATCGAGCGTGTTTGGTTTGTTTCTCCCCACTCTCAGCCAGCAGCCAAATGTTTTTGGCTCGATCAAAGATTATTGCGTCTGGTTAGCTGTTTTGCGTTGTTTTTTTTTATTATCACCTATTTTTTTTCGTGAGTGAGTTTGGCAGGCTCTTGAGTGCCTCGGTTATCCCATCGAACACTTTGAGTTCGTCATGGATAGACAGACAGCAGCATCAGGGTGTGTCTGGTTGCAACCCTCGCACGCCAGGGCACGGCGGCACGCAGCCGCATCCGACCCCGCATACAAGCCCGCAGCGAAGGCTGCTTGCCTGCTCGCCAAAGTGTTCCAACGGCCAGGGCCGGTCCTGAGCTTTCATGGACCCGGAGCGAAATAAAAAATTGGGGCCTTTAAAGCTATATATATTCAATTTTTTTCTAAGTACATAACAAAAAGTCTTTAATATACCAAAACAACTTCAAATCTTTGTATATATTACCTCAAAAATTTCTTCTAACATTTCTTGATGCGGACATTTCTCGATCAAAGATTATTGCGTCTGGTTAGCTGTTTTGCGTTGTTTTTTATTATCACCTATAATTTTTTTCGAGAGTGAGTTTGGCAGGCTCTTGAGTGTCTCGGTTATTCCATCGAACACTTTGAGTTCGTCATGGATAGACAGACAGCAGCATCAGGGCTGGTTCGGTCATCTGGTTTGGTGATTAGAAATCATGATAAGATTCATAAATAGAAATTCTCTTGCTATTCAAAATTTTAATAGAAGATGATTTCTGCTTATACCCTCTTGATTAGAGATGGCAATGGGTAAAAACCCGCTGGGTATTACTTGCCCAAACCCATACCCGCGAAGAAAAAATACGCCCGCTAAAAAACTCATACCCATGACGGGTATAAAATTTTGCCCAAACTCATACCCATGCGGGTTTCGGGTACCCAACGGGTTTCCCATACCCACTAATATCAACATAAAAAATAATTCATCATGTAAATGACAATCAATACATTAATAAGCTAGCATAAAAGGAACAAGTGATAACTAATTTTAGCCTAAAATTTGTTACATGAAGTTTATTTCAATTAGAACATATTCAATTAATAATATTATGAGACATATTTATAAGAAATGTTGATTTTAAGGGGGTTTTAAAAACCCATGGGTTTGCGGGTATGGGTAGTGGAAGAACAAACCCATGCCTACGTACCCGTTGGGTTTCCATTTGAACCCATTAACAAACCCATGGGTAGAGAAATTGACCCAAACCCATACCCTAGTAGAGCAAAAACCCACTGGGTTTCGGGTAGCGGGTACCCATTGCCATCTCTACTCTTGATCCCTAGCCGCGACGCGAGGCCACGCAGCCGCATCCGACCCCTGCTCGCCAAAGTGTTCCAACCGCGTGCCACCTACGGTGACGAGCACCTCCCACTTTACCTCTGTCGTGGCACGAGGCATAAGGCAGAATGCCAGAATTGCTGCTGCCTGCGCACCTGATGCTACAACCCAAACCCTTTGATTTTTGGGACCCGACTGAGTTTTAGATCCGCAACAAGAGGGGAAGAGTTCAACTCTTGTAAGTCAAAATTCCAAACTCTAAAGGTTGATTTGGTGACAAGAGGATCACAAGGGGATTGGAAGGGATTGAGGGGGAAATGAACTAATTTCCTCCTCAATCCCTTCAATCCGTCTGTGATTCCTGGTCACCAAATCAGCTCTAAGGAAGCCCTAACCCCGAGTAACCCTCACCCAAGCAAATAAAGGAATATGTTCAAATATGCACTCGTCCTCACTTGGTATTCATAACCAGGATGCTTGATAAGTTTTAGAAGAACATGATATAACACTAGAAAACTATTAAGAAAGACCTATGAAATTGACAATGTGCAGAAAAAACTTATGTTAATATATATAAAAAATGAGTAATCTTGAAAATAGGGGTGGGCATTCGGTTGAAACCGAGACTTCGGTTCAGTTTTCTTCGGTTTTTATAAACTTTGGTTTCCAAAAACACCGAGCCGTTCGGTGTGTTGTTGAAACAAAAAATCGAGTTGTTTGGTGTTCGGTTTCTCGATTCGGTTTTCGGTTTAAACCGAAACATCGAACATCTTATCAGCCATATATTATGCTCTATACATGCAAGCAACAAATGAAAAGCAGAAAGTTACAATAATATTAATAATTACAATTCTACTTCTAGTTCTAGTAGTCCAACATAAGTACATTACAAGTCATAGCATGGCATAGTTATTGAGTTCAAACATATTATCACATCAATATTCATAGTTGATCAACCTAAAACAAAATGTGGTTCAGTTTCAGGGTAAAACTGAGCCGACACCGTACTCCGAAGTTCACAAAAATCAAAACCCAACACTGAAACACAGAAATTTTGGTTCAGATTTCAAAGTTTGGTTCGGTTTTTTCGATGAAAAATGCCCGGCCCTAGTGAAAAAGATAGAAAGTCCATGCCAAGTTACATATTCACACTCGCCGGAGTAGCTATATCGTGATAAACCTCAAAACAAACTATCATTGTACCATCAATAATGTATGTTGAGTTTGTTGCATGTTATGATGCAACGAGGTAGGCTATATGGCTAAAGAAGGTCGTACCGATTTTAAAGAGGCCAACAACATTATTGATGGTCGGCATTATTTTACTCCTATAACAATGAGTCAAAGTGTTGTTGCCAATCACATCGACATTAGTAGTCGACATAAGTTTAATGAAGTACCTATGGTTATGGATTATAGGGTCATCAATGTAACCATCTCATTTGAGAATAAGTTATATGTTTTGAGATATCAAGGTATACTATAGTCATTGACGTATGATCGGCTATTGTGACACTTTGATGTTGATATGCTAACCTATCGACTAGACATTATAAGTGTCGGCGTTTCGACCCCGGGGGGTCCCTGGACTGACGAGTAAATTGTCGCCGCGTGCCCCAGCCCAGATGGGTCGGCGCGAGACGGAGCGTGAAGGGGGGAAAAGCCGGAGGGAGACAGACGTAAAAGGGGAAACCCACGGCCTTCGTGTTTGTCCCGCGCCCAGGTCGGGTGCGCTTGCAGTAGGGGGTTACAAGCGTCCGCGCGGGAGGGAGAGGCTTATGCGCGCGCCGTCCCGTCCTTCCCCGCGCGACCAACCCTCTGTAAGAGGGCCCTGGACCTTCCTTTTATAGGCGTAAGGAGAGGGTCCAGGTGTAAATGGGAGATGTAGCAGTGTGCTAACGTGTCTAGCAGAGAGGAGCTAGTGCCCTAAGTACATGCCGTCGTGGCAGCCGGAGAGGTTTTGGCACCCTGTTTGTGTGATGTCGTGGCCGTCGGAGGAGCGCTGGAGCCTGGTGGAAGGACAGCCGTCGGGGCTGTCGAGTCCTTGCTGACGTCTCCTTGCTTCCGTAAGGGGGCTGAGAGCCACCGTCGTCATGGAGCACGGGGGCGTCATCATTATTTGTTTTACCGGAGCGAGCCAGATGGGACGCCGGTCTTGTTCCCCGTAGCCAGAGCTAGCTAGGGGTAAGGTAATGATGGCCCCTCCTGTGACGTGGTCAGTCCGAGCCCTGGGTAGGGCGAGGCGGAGGCTCCTCCGAGGTCGAGGTCGAGTCTGTCTTCCGAGGTTGAGGCCGAGTCCGAGCCCTTGGGTCGGGCGAGGTAGAGACCGTCGGCTGAGGCCAGGGCTGAGTCCGAGCCCTGGGGTCGGGCGAGGTGGAGTTCGTCGTCTTCCGGGGCCGAGACCGAGTCCGAGCCCTAGGGTCGGGCCCGACGGACTTCGTCGTCTTCCGGGGCCGAGGCCGAGTCCGAGCCCTGGGGTCGGGCAAGGCGGAGTTCGTCGTCTTCCGGGGCCGAGGCCGAGTCCGAGCCCTGGGGTCGGGCGAGGCGGAGTTTCCTATGGCGCCCGCGGCCGGACTTGGCTGCTGTCAGCCTCACTCTGTCGAGTGGCACCGCAGTCGGAGCGGCGCAGGCGGCGCTGTCCTCTTGTCAGGTCGGTCAGTGGAGCGGCGAAGTGACTACGGTCACTTCGGCTCTGTCAACTGAAGGGCGCGCGTTAGGATAAGGTGTCAGGCCTTCTTTGCATTAAATGCTCCTGCGATACGGTCGGTCGTCGTGGTGATTTGGCCAAGGTTGCTTCTTGGCGAAGATTGGGCCTCGGGCGAGCCGAAGGTGTGTCCGTTGCTGGAGGGGGCCCTCGGGCGAGACGTAAACCCTCCGGGGTCGGCTGCCCTTGCCCGAGGCTAGGCTCGAGCGAGGCGAGATCATGTCCTTGAGTGGACCGAGCCTTGACTTAATCGCACCCATCAGGCCTTTGCAGCTTTGTGCTGATGGGGGTTACCAGCTGAGATTAGGAGTCTTCGGGTTACCCCTAATTATGGTCCCCGACAGTAGCCCCCAAGCCTCAAAGGGAGTGTTAATACTCGCTTGGAGGCTTTTGTCGCACTTTTTAGCAAGGGGACCGGCGTTTCTCGGTTGCGTTTTGTTCCGGTGGGTGCGCGCGAGCGCACCCGCCGGGTGTAGCCCCCGAGGCCTCGGAGGAGTGGTTTGACTCCTTCGAGGTCTTAATGCGTTTCGCGATGCTTCGGCCGGTCTGGTTGTTCCCTCATGCGAGCTGGCCGTAGCCCGGGTGCACGGTCGGGTTTCAAGTTCTCGGGCTGGTATGTTGATGCTGTCAACGGTTTGGCCGGAGCCGGGTTTGCGAGAGCAGCCCCCGAGCCTCCGCACAGAGCGAGAGGATGGTCAAGGACAGACTCGACGTTTTTACATACGCCCCTGCGTCGCCTTTCCGCAAGGAGGAGGGGGGAAAAGCGCCATGTTGCCCTTGGAGGGCGCCGAACATGGTGTCTCCAGTGAGCTGCTAACGGGTAATCCGAGTGGACGCCCGTGCCTCATTTGTTAGGGGTCGGCTAGTGGCCCGGAGGCGCGCTCCAAAAGTACCTACGGGTGATTTGCCGGACCCGGTCCCCTTTTGACGGGGTCCGAGGGCTCGATGCCTCCCTCTGGTGGGATTCCGTTACAAAATCGTTCCCGTGGGTCTCCAAAATGTCCTAGGGTACCTCGGGAGCCTAGCCCGAGCCTTGGTTATGTATCGAACGTACCCAGGGTCATCCCTCACTCTGCGTCTGAGGCGGCTGTGAACCCTTCGAGGGCCAGCCTACGAACCCCTGATCAGTAGTGGGCGCGAAGCCCGAGTGGCCTGAGGCGGCCGTTGAACCCTTCCGAGGGGCCGGCCTTCGAACCTCTGACCAGTAGTGGGCGCGGAGCCCGAGCGCTCTGAGGCGGCTGTTGAACCCCTCCGAGGGGCCAGCCTTCGAACCTCTGATCAGTAGGGGGGCTCGGGGCCCGTTTCCTTCGCGGAGAAGGATCCCTTCCGGGGTATCCCCTTTCCCGGTCCCTGTTGTAAGAGAGAGAAAGAGGAAGAGGAAAAGGATACGAAATCGAATGACGTGGCGCACCTTTTTTGACGCGGTCTTTATGGCGGAAGCGAAGCGTAGCCTGCTTCGCCCGCCAAAGGCGTCGCCTGTCCTGCCGCAGAGTTAATGCGACGGGACGAGTGGTTCGCGGGGCAGCCGTTGCGCGTGCGCGAGCCGTTCGAGGAACGGAACACGGGCGCGCCATCATCACGCCGTGGGAGAGGGTTCTCTCGCTGTCCCAGGAGGGGACGTGAGCTTGTCTGACGACGTGTCCGCCGCTTCCGCCCGCCTGCCACCGCCATTACTGTCGGCCCATTTCTGGCCATATCGACTGTCGCGCCTTCTCCCACGGCTGACTGACCCGTGACCGATGTGCCTGGTTGGCACTGTTGGGTCATGCGCAGGGTTGCCTCGAGTCGCGGTACTGGTTCCGCAGTCGAGGAGGCACGGTAGTGGCGCGAGTGGCGGTGCAGTTTCTTGCACGTAGCAACCGGTGCGCCGGTTACATGACGTGTGGGCCTGGGCCTCCATGCTGGACGCGTCGAAGTTGAAAGGGTGCGCCCCCTTGGTGCGGTTGCATGCCGCCTGCATGGTGGTCCGCCCTTTCACCCGCTGGTTCGGGCGAAAGTGGAGGGATGCTCGTAACCGCTGGGCAGTTGCGCGCATCGCGCGCGGCGGTTTGGCTTCTTCTGCCCTAGGCCAGCTTGCATGACGCGTGGGACCCAGCCCCCGTGTCGTAGGGGGAGGACCTTGGAGCGTGTTGGAGAAGACTCAGCCCGCGATGGCTGAGGACGCAAGTGGGGAGAGTTGCCTTTAAAAGGAGGGTGACCCCCTTGAAAGGCAACCACGTCTTCGCGCTCCCTTCATGCATCGCGTCTTTCCACCTTCCGAGCCCCGGGATGGGGGACACTCGCAGTTCTTCCGCCCTGCCGTTGGAGGAACGCAACTTCGCGGAAGTTGGTACCTTTCAGCCATCGTTCGGCTTCAAGGATTTTCATTAGCCAGCCCAGCCGCATCCCCTCACCGGTGGTCACCCACCAGCTCCTGGGTGGGGAGAAGCAAGTCGGGCTGCGGCCTCTGCCCCTCCCTCAGCTTCAAGGATGTTCATCATCAGTGCTAGGGAGGGGAGTGCGCCGAGTTGGGGTCGGTCTCCGCGCGGGCAGCGGCCCGCTCCTTCCCTCAGTGATCGGGGGGAAGGGCGTTCGCCGTTCGTGGCGCTGGCAGCTGCCGCATGTCCGGCTCTCCGGTCCGAGTGGCTTCGGCGCTGCTCCCGGTGTCACCTTCTCCGCGGCAGCCGGAAGAGGTTTCTCCGTCAACGAGATAGTCGGTGCCGCCCGCGGACTGACCTCCAACTCTACGGCCTTCTGCTCGTCCTCGCCCCTCGAGTGGGGATGTGGGCGAGGGCTTTATGGCAGCAGCATCCGCCCTGAGGTCATCGCTGCTGCTGTTCGGCCGCTCGGAGCAGAAGTCATCGTCGCTAGTGCTGGAGCGGGCGGCGGCGAGCCATCCGTCGGCCTTCTGTTGCTCCACAGGCCCTCCAATCGTGGGGGGTTGTTCGTACCTACGGAGGCGGAACTGGAGTTCCGTTTGTAATGGAACCTTGAGTGCCGGTGTCTGTTCATTGTGGCTGTCGGGGCCTGAACATGTATGTATTTTCGGCACGGAGCTGTGTTTTTTCCTCATTTCGAGCACTAGGACTCGCCTGTCGGCTAACTGAACCGCTTAACCAAGTGTGAGTTGCCTCGTGCGAAGGCGACAAGTGAGGTATCCGTATCCCGGAGGCGTAGGAGTTCCTCGGCTCGGTCGGCCTTGCTGCCCGAGGCTTCTCTTGCTCAGTTAAAGGAAACCCTCGAACGCTCTTCGATGATCCGAAGCCGAAGGCAGCGGTGTCAGTGTGGACAGAGGCGGAGTTGGCTCGAAAAGAAGACTTCATCGGCCGGAGCCTGGCCAGGCCGTCCACTGGCAGGACCGACGCCGGAATCGAGTTGCCGAGGCCACGAGCCGGGCTGATGTCCTCGGGGGATAGCTGGCTGAGGCTTCGGGGTGGCCGGCCGAGCTGTCTGCTCGGGCCGGACTCCTGGAGAAGACCCTGGCGGCGATGGCCCGGGCGCGATGTCGACGTTGTCCTTCGGAGTGGAGATCCTCCGACCGCGTTGCCGTCCGAGGCTCGGTCGGACTTTGCCGAAGGTGTAGTTGACGCCAAGGGTGCTGCTGCTCCCCCTCCGTCAAGGTCCGAACCTGCAGGATCGGTTTATCTTGTAGTGTGCGTATGTTTTCTGCGGTCGCCGAGGCCCAAACATACTGTCATCGTGTTGTAAAGCTGCGTTCCGTTTCCTCTTGTTTCGAGTATCTGGACTTATCTGTCGGTAACAGAATTGTTTGTTCGAGCGAGAGTTACTTTTCACGAAAGGTGATGAGTGAGGTATCCGTATCCCGGAGGCGTAGGAGTCCCTTGGCTCGGTCGGCCTTGCCGCTTATGTGTACTCTTACTCGTCCATAGGATTCTGCTATCGATATAGTCGAGAAGGCCCGAAAAATCGTTTCGGCAGAAGAGTTTTCGAGCGTGAAGACTTGTTCGGTCCGCGGAATCTCCTATCCGAGCGTGAGTTACTTATCGCAGAAGGTGATGAGTGAGGTATCCGTATCCCGGAGGCGTAGGACTCCCTCGGCTCGGTCAGCCTTGGCTGCTTACGTGTACTCCGTCGTTTTCAGGATCCCACTTTCGAAGTAGTCGAAAAGCACGAAAGACGTTCTGGCAGAAAAGATCTTTTTCGAGGAAAATTTTGACGCGGAGGGGGTCCCCCCTTCTAGCCCCCGAGGGAGGGTCGGGCTTTGCCGAGGCAAGGCTGACCCTTCCTTGATGGTTAGACTTTGTGTGTGAATGAGGTGTACGAACGACTTGAAAGCGTCTTAAGGGTAGAAGCGACGTAGCTGTCGGATGTTCCAAGCGTTGTTGTAGACCTCGCCTTGACTGTTGGCCAGCTTGTACGTCCCGGGCTTCAGAACTTTGGCGATGACGAACGGCCCTTCCCAGGGAGGCATTAGCTTGTGCCGCCCTCGGGCATCTTGTCGCAGCCGAAGCACCAGGTCGCCCACCTGGAGGTCTCGGGACCGAACCCCTCGGGCGTGGTAGCGTCGCAGGGACTGCTGGTACCGCGCCGAGTGTAGTAAGGCCATGTTCTGAGCCTCTTCCAGCTGGTCCAGTGAGTCTTCTCGGTTAGCTCGATTGCTTTGGTCGTCGTAGGCCCTCGTCCTCGGGGAACCGTATTCTAAGTCTGTGGGCAAGATGGCCTCGGCCCCATAGACTAGAAAGAACGGTGTGAAGCCCGTGGCTCGGCTTGGCGTTGTCCTCAGACTCCAGACCACCGAGGGGAGCTCCTTCATCCATCGCTTGCCGAACTTGTTGAGGTCGTTGTAGATCCGCGGCTTGAGTCCTTGCAGAATCATGCCGTTGGCACGCTCTACTTGCCCATTCGTCATGGGGTGAGCCACGGCGGCTGAAAGGGAATTAGGGTTACACCTAGTTCCTAAATAATTTTGGTGGTTGAATTGCCCAACACAAATAATTGGACTAACTAGTTTGCCCAAGTGTGTAGAATATACAGGTGTAAAAGGTTCACCCTCAGCCAATAAAAAGACCAAGTGTTGGATTCAATAAAGGAGCAAAGGGGCAACCGAAGGCACCCCTGGTCTGGCGCACCGGACTGTCCGGTGTGCCACCGGACAGTGAACAGTACCTGTCCGGTGCACCAGGGGACTCAGACTCAAACTCTTCGCCCTCGGGAATTCTCGGAAGCCGGCGCGCTATAATTCACCGGACTGTCCGGTGTGCACCGGACATGTCCGGTGCTCCAAGGAAGCGCGGTCTTCGGAACTCGCCAGCCTCGGGTTCGCGCGGCAGCCGCTCCGCTAAAATTCACCGGACTGTCCGGTGTGCACCGGACTGTCCGGTGTGCCAGCGAAGCAACGGCTCCCTGCGGCGCCAACGGCTCCCTGCGGTGCATTTAATGCGCGCGCAGCGCGCGCAGACGTCAGGCACGCCCATACTGGTGCACCGGACATCAAACAGTACATGTCCGGTGTGCACCGGACACCCAGGCGGGCCCACAAGTCAGAAGCTCCAACGGTCAGAATCCAACGGCAGTGATGACGTGGCAGGGGCACCGGACTGTCCGGTGTGCACCGGACTGTCCGGTGCGCCATCGAGCAGACGCCTCCTGCCAACGGTCAAGTTTGGTGGTTGGGGCTATAAATACCCCAACCACCCCACCATTCATTGCATCCAAGTTTTCCACTTCTCAACCACTTACAAGAGCTAGGCATTCAATTCTAGACACACCCAAAGAGATCAAATCCTCTCCAATTCCACACAAACCCTAAGTGACTAGTGAGAGTGATTTGCCGTGTTCATTTGAGCTCTTGCGCTTGGATCGCTTTCTTTCTTTCTCACTTGCTCGTGTGATCAACACTCAATTGTAATCAAGGCAAGAGGCACCAATTGTGTGGTGGCCCTTGCGGGGAAGTTTTGTTCCCGGCTTTTGATTTGAGAAGAGAAAGCTCACTCGATCCGCGGGATCGTTTGAGAGAGGGAAGTGTTGAAAGAGACCCGGCCTTTGTGGCCTCCTCAACGGGGAGTAGGTTTGAGAGAACCGAACCTCGATAAAACAAATCCTCGTGTCTCACTTCATTATTCGCTTGCGATTTGTTTTGCGCCCTCTCTCGCGGACTCTTTTATATTTCTAACGCTAACCCGGCTTGTAGTTGTGTTTATATTTGTAAATTTCAGTTTCGCCCTATTCACCCCCCCTCTAGGCGACTATCAATTGGTATCAGAGCCCGGTGCTTCATTAGAGCCTAACCGCTCGAAGTGATGTCGGGAGATCACGCCAAGAAGGAGATGGAGACCGGCGAAAAGCCCACTACAAGCCACGGGAGCACTTCATCGGAAGAGTCCCGCACCAAAAGGAGGGAGAAGAAGAAGAGCTCCTCCAACAAAGGGAAGGAGAAGAAATCTTCTTCTCACCACAAAGAGAAGAAGGAAAAATCTTCTTCCCACAAGCCGCATCGGAAAGGCGACAAGCACAAGAGGATGAGGAAGGTGGTCTACTACGAGACCGACACTTCATCAACATCAACCTCCGATTCCGATGCGCCCTCCGTCACTTCTAAGCGCCAAGAGCGCAAGAAGTATAGTAAGATCCCCCTACGCTACCCTCGCATTTCCAAACATACACCTTTACTTTCCGTCCCATTAGGCAAACCACCAACTTTTGATGGTGAAGATTACGCTAGGTGGAGCAATTTAATGCGATTTCATCTAACCTCGCTCCACAAAAGCATATGGGATGTTGTTGAGTTTGGTGCGCAGGTACCATCCGTAGGGGATGAGAACTATGATGAGGATGAGGTGGCCCAAATCGAGCACTTCAACTCTCAAGCAACAACAATACTCCTAGCCTCTTTAAGTAGAGAGGAGTATAACAAAGTTCAAGGGTTGAAGAACGCAAAGGAGATTTGGGATTTACTCAAGACCGCGCATGAAGGTGATGAGCTCACCAAGATCACCAAGCGGGAAACGATTGAGGGGGAGCTCGGTCGGTTCCGGCTTCGCAAAGGGGAGGAGCCACAACACATGTACAATCGGCTCAAGACCTTGGTGAACCAAGCGCGCAACCTCGGGAGCGTAAAGTGGGATGACCACGAGGTGGTTAAGGTTATTCTAAGATCACTCATTTTCCTTAACCCTACTCAAGTTCAATTAATTCGTGGTAATCCTAGATATACTAAAATGACCCCCGAAGAAGTTATCGGGAATTTTGTAAGTTTTGAATGCATGATCGAAGGCTCGAGGAAGATCAACGAGCTTGATGATGCCACCACATCCGAAGCTCAACCTGTTGCATTCAAAGCAACGGAGGAGAAGAAGGAGGAGTCTACACCAAGTCGACAACCAATCGACGCCTCCAAGCTTGACAATGAGGAGATGGCGCTCGTCATAAAGAGCTTCCGCCAAATCCTCAAACAAAGGAGGGGGAAAGACTACAAGTCCCGCTCCAAGAAGGTTTGCTACAAATGTGGTAAGCCCGGTCATTTTATTGCTAAATGTCCTATATCTAGTGACAGTGACCGAGGCGACGACAAGAAGGGGAGAAGAAAGGAGAAGAAGAGATACTACAAGAAGAAGGGCGGTGATGCCCATGTTTGTCGGGAATGGGACTCCGACGAAAGCTCTAGCGACTCCTCCGACGACGAGGACGCCGCCAACATCGCCGTCACCAAGGGACTCCTCTTCCCCAACGTCGGCCACAAGTGCCTCATGGCAAAGGACGGCAAAAAGAAGGTTAAATCTAAAACCTCCACTAAATATGAATCCTCTAGTGATGACAATGCTAGTGATGAGGAAGATAATTTGCGTTCTCTTTTTGCCAACCTTAACATAGCTCAAAAGGAAAAATTGAATGAATTGGTTAGTGCTATTCATGAAAAGGATGACCTTTTGGATTCCCAAGAGGATTGTCTAATTAAAGAAAACAAAAAACATGTTAAGGTTAAGAAGGCTTATGCTCTTGAAATTGAGAAATGTGAAAAATTATCTAGTGAGCTAAGCACTTGTCGTGAGATGATTGACAACCTTAGAAATGAAAATGCTATCTTAAATGCTAAGGTTGATTCACATGTTTGTAATATTCCCAATCTTAGAGATGATAATGTTGACTTGCTTGCTAAGATTGATGAATTGAATGTATCTCTTGCTAGCCTTAGATTAGAGAATGAAAAGTTAATTGCTAAGGCTAAAGATTTCGATGTTTGCAATGCTACTATTTCCGACCTTAGAACTAAAAATGACATATTACAAGCTAAGGTTGTAGAATTAAAATCTTGCAAACCCTCTACATCTATTGTTGAACATGTATCTATTTGTACTAGATGTAGAAATGTTGATATTGATGCTATTCATGATCATATGGCTTTAATTAAACAACAAAATGATCATATAGCAAAACTAGATGCTAAAATTGCCGAGCACAACCTAGAGAATGAGAAATTTAAATTTGCTCATAGCATGCTTTATAATGGGAGACGCCCTGGCATTAAGGATGGCATTGGCTACCAAAGGGGAGACAATGTCAAACTTAGTGCCCCTCCTAAAAGATTGTCAAATTTTGTTAAGGGCAAGGCTCCCATGCCTCAGGATAACGAGGGTTACATTTTATACCCTGTCGGTTATCCCGAGGACAAGATTAGGAAAATTCATTCTAGGAAGTCTCACTCTGGCCCTAATCATGCTTTTATGTATAAGGGTGAGACATCTAGTTCTAGGCAACCAACCCGTGCCAAGTTGCCTAAGAAGAAAATTCCTAATGCATCAAATGAACATAGCATTTCATTTAAGACTTTTGATGCATCATATGTTTTGACTAACAAATCCGGCAAGGTCGTTGCCAAGTTTGTTGGGGGCAAACACAAGGGCTCCAAGGCTTGTGTTTGGGTACCCAAAGTTCTTGTGTCTAATGCCAAAGGACCCAAAACCGTTTGGGTACCTAAAGTCAAGAACTAAAATTGTTTTGTAGGTTTATGCATCCGGGGGCTCAAGTTGGATACTCGACAGCGGGTGCACAAACCACATGACAGGGGAGAAAAGGATGTTCTCCTCATATGAGAAAAACCAAGATCCTCAACGAGCTATCACATTCGGGGATGGAAATCAAGGTTTGGTCAAAGGATTGGGTAAAATTGCTATATCTCCTGACCATTCTATTTCCAATGTTTTTCTTGTAGATTCTTTAGATTACAACTTGCTTTCTGTTTCTCAATTATGTCAAATGGGCTACAACTGTCTTTTTACTGATGTAGGTGTCACTGTCTTTAGGAGAAGTGATGATTCAATAGCATTTAAGGGTGTGTTGGAGGGTCAGCTATACTTAGTAGATTTTGATAGAGCTGAGCTCGACACATGCTTAATTGCTAAGACTAACATGGGTTGGCTCTGGCACCGCCAACTAGCCCATGTTGGAATGAAGAATCTTCATAAGCTTCTAAAGGGAGAGCACATTTTAGGATTAACAAATGTTCATTTTGAGAAAGACAGGATTTGTAGCGCATGCCAGGCGGGGAAGCAAGTTGGAGTCCATCATCCACACAAGAACATCATGTCGACCGACAGGCCGCTTGAGCTACTCCACATGGATCTATTCGGCCCGATTGCTTACTTAAGCATCGGCAGGAGTAAGTATTGTCTTGTAATAGTGGATGATTATTCTCGCTTCACTTGGGTATTCTTTTTACAGGAAAAATCTCAAACCCAAGAGACTTTAAAGGGGTTCTTGAGACGGGCTCAAAATGAGTTCGGCTTAAGGATCAAGAAAATAAGAAGCGACAACGGGACGGAGTTCAAGAACTCTCAAATTGAAAGCTTCCTAGAGGAGGAGGGCATCAAGCATGAGTTCTCTTCTCCCTACACGCCACAACAAAATGGTGTAGTGGAGAGGAAGAATCGAACTCTTTTGGACATGGCAAGAACCATGCTTGATGAGTACAAGACACCGGACCGGTTTTGGGCCGAAGCGGTCAACACCGCCTGCTACGCCATCAACCGGTTATATCTTCACCGAATCCTCAAGAAGACATCATATGAACTCCTAACCGGTAAAAAGCCCAACATTTCATACTTTAGAGTTTTTGGTAGCAAATGCTTTATTCTTGTTAAAAGAGGTAGAAAATCTAAATTTGCTCCTAAAACTGTAGAAGGCTTTTTACTTGGTTATGACTCAAACACAAGGGCATATAGGGTCTTTAACAAGTCCACTGGACTAGTTGAAGTCTCATGTGACGTTGTGTTTGATGAAACTAACGGCTCTCAAGTAGAGCAAGTTGATCTTGATGAGATAGGTGAAGAACAGGCTCCATGCATAGCGCTAAGGAACATGTCCATTGGGGATGTGTGTCCTAGGGAATCCGAAGAGCCTCCAAATGCACAAGATCAATCGTCCTCCTCCATGCAAGCATCTCCACCAACTCAAAATGAGGATGAGGCTCAAGTTGATGAAGGGCAAAATCAAGAAGATGAGCCACCTCAAGATAATGGCAATGATCAAGGGGGAGATGCAAATGATCAAGAAAAGGAGGATGAGGAAGAGCCAAGGCCGCCACACCCAAGAGTCCACCAAGCAATCCAACGAGATCACCCCGTCGACACCATCCTCGGCGACATTCATAAGGGGGTAACTACTCGATCTCGGGTTGCTCATTTTTGTGAACATTACTCTTTTGTTTCCTCTATTGAGCCACACAGGGTAGAGGAAGCTCTACAAGATTCGGATTGGGTGGTGGCGATGCAAGAGGAGCTCAACAATTTCACAAGGAACGAGGTATGGCATTTGGTTCCACGTCCTAACCAAAATGTTGTAGGAACCAAATGGGTCTTCCGCAACAAGCAAGACGAGCATGGTGTGGTGACAAGGAACAAAGCTCGACTTGTGGCCAAAGGATACTCCCAAGTCGAAGGTTTGGATTTCGGTGAAACCTATGCACCCGTAGCTAGGCTTGAGTCAATTCGCATATTATTAGCCTATGCTACTTACCATGGCTTTAAGCTTTATCAAATGGACGTGAAAAGTGCCTTCCTCAACGGACCAATCAAGGAAGAGGTCTATGTTGAGCAACCTCCCGGCTTTGAAGACAGTGAGTACCCTAACCATGTCTATAGGCTCTCTAAGGCGCTTTATGGGCTCAAGCAAGCCCCAAGAGCATGGTATGAATGCCTAAGAGATTTCCTTATTGCTAATGGCTTCAAAGTTGGCAAGGCCGATCCTACACTCTTTACTAAAACTCTTGAAACTGACTTGTTTGTATGCCAAATTTATGTTGATGATATTATATTTGGGTCTACTAACGAGTCTACATGTGAAGAGTTTAGTAGGATCATGACACAGAAATTCGAGATGTCAATGATGGGGGAGTTGAAGTATTTTCTAGGATTCCAAGTCAAGCAACTCCAAGAGGGCACCTTCATTAGCCAAACGAAGTACACTCAAGACATTCTAACCAAGTTTGGGATGAAGGATGCCAAACCCATCAAGACACCCATGGGAACTAATGGGCATCTCGACCTCGACACGGGAGGTAAGTCCGTGGATCAAAAGGTATACCGGTTGATGATTGGTTCATTGCTTTATTTATGTGCATCTCGACCGGACATTATGCTCTCCGTTTGCATGTGTGCAAGATTCCAATCCGACCCTAAGGAATCTTACCTTACGGCCGTAAAACGAATCTTGAGATATTTGGCTTACACACCTAAGTTTGGGCTTTGGTACCCTCGGGGATCCACATTTGATTTGATTGGTTATTCGGATGCCGATTGGGCGGGGTGTAAGATTAATAGGAAGAGCACATCGGGGACTTGCCAGTTCTTGGGAAGATCCTTGGTGTCTTGGGCTTCAAAGAAGCAAAATTCGGTCGCTCTTTCCACCGCCGAAGCCGAGTACATTGCCGCAGGACATTGTTGCGCGCAATTGCTCTGGATGAGGCAAACCCTGCGGGACTATGGTTACAAATTAACCAAAGTCCCTTTGCTATGTGATAATGAGAGTGCAATCAAAATGGCCGACAACCCCGTCGAGCATAGCCGCACTAAGCACATAGCCATTCGGTATCATTTTCTTAGGGATCACCAACAAAAGGGAGATATCGAGATTTCTTACATTAACACTAAAGATCAATTAGCCGATATCTTTACCAAGCCTCTTGATGAACAATCTTTTACCAGACTTAGGCATGAGCTCAATATTCTTGATTCTAGAAATTTCTTTTGCTAGCTTGCACACATAGCTCATTTGAATACCTTTGATTATATCTCTTTTATATGCTATGACTAATGTGTCTTCAAGTCTATTTCAAACCAAGTCATAGGTATATTGAAAGGAAATTGGAGTCTTCGGCAAAGACAAAGGCTTCCACTCCGTAACTCATACTTCGCCATCACTCCAAGCATCTCTCTATTCTTTGGGGAGAAATGAGAATTCAAAGCAAAAGGACTTCGTCTTTGGTATAATCTTAACTCATTTACTTATGACCAAAGGGGAAGATAGTACCTAAGGGCTCTAATGATTCCGTTTTTGGCGATTCATGCCAAAAAGGGGGAGAAATGAGCCCAAAGCAAAAGGACCGCACCACTACTAATTTCAAAACTTAGTGTTTTGTGTTTTCCAAAAAGTATTTATCAATTGGGATCCTGTTGTGTTCAAAAGGGGGAGAAAGTAGTATTTCAAAATGATATATCAAAACCCTCTTGAACACTAAGAGGTGGATCTCTTTTAGGGGGAGTTTTGTTAAGTCAAAAGGAAAGCATTTGAAACAGGGGGAGAAAATTTCAAATCTTGAAAATGCTTTACAAACTCTTATTCATTTACCTTTGACTATTTGCAAAAGAACTTTGAAAAGGATTTACAAAAGAATTTGCAAAAACAAAACTCGTGGTGCAAACGTGGTCCAAAATGCGAAATAAAGAAAGAAACATTCCATGCATATCTTGTAAGTAGTTATATCTGGCTCAATTCCAAGCAACCTTTACACTTACATTATGCAAACTAGTTCAATCATGCACTTCTATATTTGCTTTGGTTTGTGTTGGCATCAATCACCAAAAAGGGGGAGATTGAAAGGGAATTAGGGTTACACCTAGTTCCTAAATAATTTTGGTGGTTGAATTGCCCAACACAAATAATTGGACTAACTAGTTTGCCCAAGTGTGTAGAATATACAGGTGTAAAAGGTTCACCCTCAGCCAATAAAAAGACCAAGTGTTGGATTCAATAAAGGAGCAAAGGGGCAACCGAAGGCACCCCTGGTCTGGCGCACCGGACTGTCCGGTGTGCCACCGGACAGTGAACAGTACCTGTCCGGTGCACCAGGGGACTCAGACTCGAACTCTTCGCCCTCGGGAATTCTCGGAAGCCGGCGCGCTATAATTCACCGGACTGTCCGGTGTGCACCGGACATGTCCGGTGCTCCAAGGAAGCGCGGTCTTCGGAACTCGCCAGCCTCGGGTTCGCGCGGCAGCCGCTCCGCTAAAATTCACCGGACTGTCCGGTGTGCACCGGACTGTCCGGTGTGCCAGCGAAGCAACGGCTCCCTGCGGCGCCAACGGCTCCCTGCGGTGCATTTAATGCGCGCGCAGATGTCAGGCACGCCCATACTGGTGCACCGGACATCAAACAGTACATGTCCGGTGTGCACCGGACACCCAGGCGGGCCCACAAGTCAGAAGCTCCAACGGTCAGAATCCAACGGCAGTGATGACGTGGCAGGGGCACCGGACTGTCCGGTGTGCACCGGACTGTCCGGTGCGCCATCGAGCAGACGCCTCCTGCCAACGGTCAAGTTTGGTGGTTGGGGCTATAAATACCCCAACCACCCCACCATTCATTGCATCCAAGTTTTCCACTTCTCAACCACTTACAAGAGCTAGGCATTCAATTCTAGACACACCCAAAGAGATCAAATCCTCTCCAATTCCACACAAACCCTAAGTGACTAGTGAGAGTGATTTGCCGTGTTCATTTGAGCTCTTGGGCTTGGATCGCTTTCTTTCTTTCTCACTTGCTCGTGTGATCAACACTCAATTGTAATCAAGGCAAGAGGCACCAATTGTGTGGTGGCCCTTGCGGGGAAGTTTTGTTCCCGGCTTTTGATTTGAGAAGAGAAAGCTCACTCGATCCGCGGGATCGTTTGAGAGAGGGAAGGGTTGAAAGAGACCCGGCCTTTGTGGCCTCCTCAACGGGGAGTAGGTTTGAGAGAACCGAACCTCGGTAAAACAAATCCTCGTGTCTCACTTCATTATTCACTTGCGATTTGTTTTGCGCCCTCTCTCGCGGACTCTTTTATATTTCTAACGCTAACCCGGCTTGTAGTTGTGTTTATATTTGTAAATTTCAGTTTCGCCCTATTCACCCCCCCCTCTAGGCGACTATCAGCGGCCCAGTCCACCCAGATGTGGTGATCCTCGCAGAAGTCCAGGAACTTTCTGCCGGTGAACTGGGTGTCGTTGTCGGTGATGATGGAGTTCGGGACCCCAAAGCGATGGATGATGCTGGTGAAGAACGCTACCGCCTGTTCGGACCTGATGCTGTTTAGGGGTCGGTGAGAGCACCTAGAGGGGGGGGGTGAATAGGTGATCCTGTGAAACTTAAACTTATAGCCACAAAAACTTGTTAAGTGTTAGCGCAATAATCGCCAAGTGGCTAGAGAGAAGGTCTTGCACAATATGATAATCACAAAGAATTCAACACAGAGAAGACACAGTGATTTATCCCGTGGTTCGGCCAAGTACAAAACTTGCCTACTCCACGTTGTGGCGTCCCAACGGACGAGAGTTGCACTCAACTCCTCTCAAGTGATCCAATGATCAACTTGAATACCACAGTGTTATGCTTTTCTTTTCTTATCCCGTTCGCGAGGAATCTCCACAACTTGGAGCCTCTCGCCCTTACACTTTTGATGTTCACAAAGAATCACGGAGTAAGGAAGGGAAGCAACACACACAAATCTACAGCAAAATGCGCACACACACGGCCAAGAATCGAGCTCAAAAGACTATCTCAAAGTTCTCACTAGAACGGAGCTCGAATCACTGAGAATGACAAACGAATGCGCAAAGACTGAGTGTGGATGATCAGAATGCTCTAAGGTTGCTTGGTATCCTCCTCCATGCGCCTAGGGGTCCCTTTTATAGCCCCAAGGCAGCTAGGAGCCGTTGAGAGCAATTCTGGAAGGCTGATCTTGCCTTCTGTCTTCGGGCGCACCGGACAGTCCGGTGCACACCGGACACTGTCCGATGCCCGATTTCTTTCCTTAAACAGCGCAGCCGACCGTTGCAGATCTGGGAGCCGTTGGCGCACCGGACAGTCCGGTGCCCCCTTCCGACCGTTGGCCCGACCACGTGTCGCGCATAGATTCCGCGGCCGACCGTTGGCCCGGCCGACCGTTGGCTCACCGGACAGTCCGGTGCACACCGGACAGTCCGGTGAATTTTAGCCGTACGCCGTCGGCAAATTCCCGAGAGCGGCCACTTTGCTCGAGGCAACCTGGCGCACCGGACACTGTCCGGTGCACCACCGGACAGTCCGGTGCTCCAGACCGAACAGCCTTTTGGCTGCACACAGCCAACTTTTCTCTTACTTGATTTCTCCTGTTTCAAGCACTTAGACACAATACATTAGTCTTCAAAACAATGTACTAAGGCTTAGAAACATACCTTTACTCTTGATTTGCACTTTGTCCATCCATGGGTATAGATTCACATTTAAGCACCTGTGTTGGCACTCAATCACCAAAATACTTAGAAATGGCCCAAGGGCACATTTCCCTTTCAATCTCCCCCTTTTTGGTGATTTATGCCAACACAACATAAAGCAACTAGAACAAGTGCAATATCACTTCAAATAAAAACTCAAAATTATTTTGATTCAGTTTTGGCATATATGGATCATTCCTTTGCCACCACTTGGTTTGTTTTTGCAAATCAACCTCAAAATCCTATCTCTAAGTCAAATCCACTTGTAGAGACATCAAGAGAGGTTTTCCAAAGAAAATTGATTCAAGATTCCAAAAACTCCCCCTATTTCCCATAATCAATACTTCTCCCCACAAGAAGCCAACTTTTGACAAGAGAGACAACAAAAGAGTTTTGAAAAAGCTCTATTCTACTATTTTCAAAATCTCTATTTTCAAAATTTCTCAAGTGGTAGCTGATCCATTTATCGCTTTGGCCTTTATTTTCTCCCCCTTTGGCATCAAGCACCAAAACGGGATCAATCTTGGCCCTAGAACCCCATTGCCTCACAAAAATCTTCAATAAGAATACAAAGGCAATAAGAGTACATGAGATGAACTTGGAATAAGTTACCCTCTCATCGGAGTGCAGTGGAAGTCTTTCATGGTCCAAGTCCACCTTTTCCCTTTTAATTCTCCTTTGAGACTAAAACAAGCAAACTCAAGCATACGGTTAGTCTCAAAGGGTCAAGTTGTAACACATCTCCCCCTAAAACTGTGCATCACTTTGCAACGGATTTGTGAGGTCCAGGGAGTGTTTGTACAACTTGAGCACCATACTAAGCAACAAAATGCAAAAAGGAACATGATCAAAGGCATAAACACATGTATGCTACAAATCAATCCAAGTTCCGTGAATCTAAGACATTTAGCTCACTACGCAACCTGCAAAAGGTCTTCTCATCTAGAGGCTTGGTAAAGATATCGGCTAGCTGGTTCTCGGTGCTAACATGAAACACTTCGATATCTCCCTTTTGCTGGTGGTCTCTCAAAAAGTGATGCCGGATGTCTATGTGCTTTGTGCGGCTGTGCTCAACAGGATTTTCCGCCATGCGGATAGCACTCTCATTATCACATAGGAGTGGGACTTTGCTCAGATTGTAGCCAAAGTCCCGGAGGGTTTGCCTCATCCAAAGTAGTTGCGCGCAACACTGTCCTGCGGCAACATACTCGGCCTCAGCGGTGGATAGGGCAACGGAGGTTTGTTTCTTAGAGTTCCACGACACCAGGGACCTTCCTAAGAATTGGCACGTCCCTGATGTACTCTTCCTATCGACCTTACATCCAGCATAGTCAGAATCTGAGTATCCAACCAAGTCAAAGGTAGACCCCTTTGGATACCAGAGCCCGAAGCAAGGCGTAGCAACCAAATATCTTAGAATTCGCTTCACCGCCACTAAGTGACACTCCTTAGGATCGGATTGAAATCTAGCACACATGCATACGCTAAGCATAATATCCGGTCTACTAGCACATAAATAAAGTAAAGACCCTATCATTGACCGGTATGCTTTTTGATCAACGGACTTACCTCCTTTGTTGAGGTCGGTGTGTCCGTCGGTTCCCATCGGAGTCTTTGCGGGCTTGGCATCCTTCATCCCAAACCGCTTTAGCAGATCTTGCGTGTACTTCGTTTGGGAGATGAAGGTGCCGTCCTTGAGTTGCTTCACTTGGAACCCAAGGAAATAGTTCAACTCGCCCATCATCGACATCTCGAATTTCTGCGTCATCACCCTGCTAAACTCTTCACAAGACTTTTGGTTAGTAGAACCAAATATTATGTCATCGACATAAATTTGGCACACAAACAAATCACCATCACATGTCTTAGTAAAGAGAGTTGGATCGGCTTTCCCAACCTTGAAAGCATTAACAATTAGAAAGTCTCTAAGGCATTCATACCATGCTCTTGGGGCTTGCTTAAGTCCATAGAGCGCCTTAGAGAGCTTACACACGTGGTCGGGGTACCGTTCATCCTCGAAGCCAGGGGGTTGCTCCACGTACACCTCCTCCTTGATCGGCCCGTTGAGGAAAGCGCTCTTCACATCCATTTGGTACAACCTGAAAGAATGGTGAGCGGTATATGCTAGCAAGATGCGAATTGACTCTAGCCTAGCCACAGGAGCAAACGTCTCCTCAAAGTCCAAACCTGCGACTTGGGCATAACCTTTTGCCACAAGTCGAGCCTTGTTCCTTGTCACCACCCCGTGCTCGTCCTGTTTGTTGCGGAACACCCACTTGGTTCCCACAACATTTTGCTTGGGACGAGGCACCAGTGTCCAAACTTCATTGCGCTTGAAGTTGTTGAGTTCCTCCTGCATGGCTAACACCCAGTCCGGATCTAGCAGGGCCTCTTCTACCCTGAAAGGCTCAATAGAAGAGACAAAAGAGTAATGCTCACAAAAATTAACTAATCGAGATCGAGTAGTTACTCCCTTGCTAATATCACCCAGAATTTGGTCGACGGGATGATCCCTTTGAATCATCGCTCGAACTTGGGTTGGAGGTGCCGGTTGCGCTTCTTCCTCCATCACGTGATCATCTTGTGCTCCCCCTTGATCACACGCCTCCTTTTGATGAACTTGTTCATCGTCTTGAGTTGGGGGGTGCACTGTTGTTGAGAAAGAAGGTTGATTTCGTTCATCTTGTTCCTGTGGCCGCACTTCTCCAATCGCCATGGTTCGTATAGCTGCCGTCGGAACATCTTCTTCATCTACATCATCACAATCAACAACTTGCTCTCTTGGAGAGCCATTAGTCTCATCAAATACAACGTCGCTAGAGACTTCAACCAAACCCGATGATTTGTTGAAGACTCTATACGCCTTTGTATTTGAGTCATAACCTAACAAAAACCCTTCTACAGCTTTGGGAGCAAACTTAGAATTTCTACCCTTCTTTACTAGAATGTAGCACTTGCTCCCAAATACACGAAAGTAAGATACATTGGGTTTGTTACCGGTTAGTAGCTCATACGAAGTCTTCTTGAGGAGGCGATGAAGGTAGACCCTGTTGATGGCGTGGCAAGCTGTGTTCACGGCTTCCGACCAGAAACACTCGGGGGTCTTGAATTCTCCAAGCATCATCCTCGCCATATCGATTAGCGTCCTGTTCTTCCTCTCTACCACACCATTTTGCTGTGGTGTGTAGGGAGCGGAGAACTCGTGTTTGATCCCTTCCTCCTCAAGGAACTCCTCCACTTGAAGGTTCTTGAACTCGGACCCGTTGTCGCTCCTTATCTTCTTCACCTTGAGCTCAAACTCATTTTGAGCTCTCCTGAGGAAGCGCTTGAGGGTTCCTTGGGTTTTAGACTTATCCTGCAAAAAGAACACCCAAGTGAAGCGGGAAAAGTCATCAACAATAACTAGACCATACTTACTCCCTCCTATGCTCAGATAGGCGACAGGTCCGAAGAGGTCCATATGCAGCAGCTCCAGGGGTCTTGAAGTGGTCATCACATTCTTGCTGTGATGCGCTCCTCCCACTTGTTTACCTGCTTGACAAGCTGCACAAGGTCTATCTTTTTCGAAATGCACGTTAGTTAAACCTATCACGTGTTCTCCCTTTAGAAGCTTGTGAAGGTTCTTCATCCCCACATGTGCTAAGCGGCGATGCCACAGCCAGCCCATGCTAGTCTTAGCTATTAAGCATGCATCTAGACCGGCCTCTTCTTTTGCAAAATCAACTAAATAAAGTTTGCCGTCTAATACACCCTTAAAAGCTAGTGAACCATCACTTCTTCTAAAGACAGACACTTCTACATTTGTAAATAGACAGTTATATCCCATATGACATAATTGACTAACAGATAGTAAATTATATCCAAGACTCTCCACTAAAAACACATTAGAGATAGAATGCTCATTAGAAATTGCAATTTTACCTAACCCTTTTACCTTGCCTTGATTCCCATCACCGAATATAATTGAATCTTGGGAATCCTTATTCTTGACGTAGGAGGTGAACATCTTCTTCTCCCCCGTCATATGGTTTGTGCATCCGCTGTCGATAATCCAGCTTGAACCCCCGGATGCATAAACCTGCAAGGCAAATTTAGGCTTGGGACTTAGGTACCCAACTCTTGTTGGGTCCTACAAGGTTAGTCACAATTGTCTTAGGGACCCAAATGCAAGTTTTATCACCCTTGCATTTTGCCCCTAATTTCCTAGCAATCACCTTTCTATCCTTTCTACAAATTGCAAAGGAAGCATTCAAAGCATGATATATTGTAGAAGGTTCATTTACTTTCCTAGGAACATTAACAACATTTCTCCTAGGCGTATTATGAACAACATTCCTTCTACCAACATTTCTATCATGCACATATGAAGAACTAGAAGCAAACATAGCATGAGAAAAATCATTGTAAGCATTATAACTCCTATAAGCATTTCTAGTTTGTCTCCTATCATGATACAAAAAGGCATGGTTCTTTTTAGCACTAGTAGCTATAGGGGCCTTCCCTTTCTCCTTAGCGGAAATGGGAGCCTTATGGCTTGTTAAGTTCTTGGCTTCCCTCTTGAAGCCAAGTCCATCCTTAATTGAGGGGTGTCTACCGATCGTGTAGGCATCCCTTGCAAATTTTAGTTTATCAAATTCATTCTTGCTAGTCTTGAGTTGGGCATTAAGACTAGCCAACTCATCATTAAGCTTGGAAATTGAAACTAGGTGTTCACTACAAGCATCAATGTCAAAATCTTTACACCTAGTACAAATTACAACATGTTCTACACAAGAATTAGATTTATTTGCAACTTCTAATTTAGCATTTAAATCATCATTAAAACTCTTTAACTTAGCAATAGTTTCATGACAAGTAGATAGTTCAAAAGAAAGCATTTCATTTCTCTTAACTTCTAAAGCATAAGACTTTTGTGCCTCTACAAATTTGTCATGCTCTTCATACAAAAGGTCCTCTTGTTTTTCTAAGAGTCTATCTTTTTCATTCAAGGCATCAATCAATTCATTAATTTTATCTATTTTAGTTCTATCCAATCCTTTGAACAAACTAGAGTAATCTATTTCATCATCACTAGACTCATCATCACTGGAGGAATCATAAGTGACATTGTTTTGATTACATACCTTCTTCTCCCTTGCCATAAGGCATGTGTGACGCTCGTTGGGGAAGAGAGATGACTTGTTGAAGGCAGTGGCGGCGAGTCCTTCATTGTCGGAGTTGGAGGAGGAGCAATCCGAATCCCACTCCTTTCCGATATGTGCCTCGCCCTTGGCCTTCTTGTAATGCTTCTTCTTTTCCCTCTTGCTCCCGTGTTCCTGGTCACTATCATTGTCGGGACAGTTAGCAATAAAATGACCAAGCTTACCGCATTTGAAGCATGATCGCTTTCCCTTGGTCTTAGTCTTGCTTGGCTGTCCCTTGCGACCCTTTAGCGCCGTCTTGAATCTTTTGATGATGAGGGCCATCTCTTCATCATTAAGACCGGCCGCCTCAATTTGCGCCACCTTGCTGGGTAGCGCCTCCTTGCTCCTTGTTGCCTTGAGAGCAATGGGTTGAGGCTCATGGATTGGGCCATTCAACGCGTCGTCCACGTACCTTGCCTCTTTGATCATCATTCGCCCGCTTACAAATTTTCCAAGAATTTCTTCGGGCGACATCTTGATGTACCTAGGATTTTCACGAATATTGTTTACCAAGTGAGGATCAAGAACGGTAAATGACCTTAGCATTAGGCGGACGACGTCGTGATCCGTCCATCGCGTGCTTCCGTAGCTCCTTATTTTGTTGATAAGGATCTTGAGCCGGTTGTATGTTTGTGTCGGCTCCTCGCCCCTTATCATCGCGAATCGTCCGAGCTCGCCTTCCACCAACTCCATCTTGGTGAGTAAGGTGACATCATTCCCCTCATGAGAGATCTTGAGGGTGTCCCAAATCTGCTTGGCATTGTCCAAGCCGCTCACCTTGTGATACTCGTCCCTGCACAAAGAGGCTAGCAACACAGTAGTAGCTTGTGCATTTTTATGGATCTGTTCATTAATAAACGAAGGGCTATCTGAGCTATCAAATTTCATTCTACTTTCCACAATCTCCCAAATGCTTGGATGGAGAGAAAATAGGTGAGTACGCATTTTGTGACTCCAAAATCCGTAGTCCTCTCCATCAAAGTGAGGAGGCTTGCCAAGTGGAATGGGGAGCAAATGAGCATTTGAGCTATGCGGAATGCGCGAATAATCAAAAGAAAAGTTTGAGTTAACCGTCTTTTGTTTATCATAGTCGTTGTCGTCGTTGTCCTTTTGGGAAGAGGAAGATTCGTCGCTGTCGTCGTAGTAGACGATCTCCTTGATGCGCCTTGTCTTCTTCTTCTTCCCTTCCTTTCGTCTATGGCCCGAGCCGGTGTCGGTAGGCTTGTCATCTTTGGGCTCGTTGACGAAGGACTCCTTCTCCTTGTCGTTGATCACGATTCCCTTCCCCTTAGGATCCATCTCTTCGGGCGATTAGTCCCTTCTTGAAGAGAACGGCTCCGATACCAATTGAGAGCACCTAGAGGGGGGGGTGAATAGGTGATCCTGTGAAACTTAAACTTATAGCCACAAAAACTTGTTAAGTGTTAGCGCAATAATCGCCAAGTGGCTAGAGAGAAGGTCTTGCACAATACGATAATCACAAAGAATTCAACACAGAGAAGACACAGTGATTTATCCCGTGGTTCGGCCAAGTACAAAACTTGCCTACTCCACGTTGTGGCGTCCCAACGGACGAGAGTTGCACTCAACTCCTCTCAAGTGATCCAATGATCAACTTGAATACCACAGTGTTATGCTTTTCTTTTCTTATCCCGTTCGCGAGGAATCTCCACAACTTGGAGCCTCTCGCCCTTACACTTTTGATGTTCACAAAGAATCACGGAGTAAGGAAGGGAAGCAACACACACAAATCCACAGCAAAATGCGCACACACACGGCCAAGAATCGAGCTCAAAAGACTATCTCAAAGTTCTCACTAGAACGGAGCTCGAATCACTGAGAATGACAAACGAATGCGCAAAGACTGAGTGTGGATGATCAGAATGCTCTAAGGTTGCTTGGTATCCTCCTCCATGCGCCTAGGGGTCCCTTTTATAGCCCCAAGGCAGCTAGGAGCCGTTGAGAGCAATTCTGGAAGGCTGATCTTGCCTTCTGTCTTCGGGCACACCGGACAGTCCGGTGCACACCGGACACTGTCCGGTGCCCGATTTCTTTCCTTAAACAGCGCAGCCGACCGTTGCAGATCTGGGAGCCGTTGGCGCACCGGACAGTCCGGTGCCCCCTTCCGACCGTTGGCCCGACCACGTGTCGCGCATAGATTCCGCGGCCGACCGTTGGCCCGGCCGACCGTTGGCTCACCGGACAGTCCGGTGCACACCGGACAGTCCGGTGAATTTTAGCCGTACGCCATCGGCAAATTCCCGAGAGCGGCCACTTTGCTCGAGGCAACCTGGCGCACCGGACACTGTCCGGTGCACCACCGGACAGTCCGGTGCTCCAGACCGAACAGCCTTTTGGCTGTACACAGCCAACTTTTCTCTGACTTGATTTCTCCTGTTTCAAGCACTTAGACACAATACATTAGTCTTCAAAACAATGTACTAAGGCTTAGAAACATACCTTTACTCTTGATTTGCACTTTGTCCATCCATGGGTATAGATTCACATTTAAGCACCTGTGTTGGCACTCAATCACCAAAATACTTAGAAATGGCCCAAGGGCACATTTCCCTTTCAGTCGGACCTCGATCCACTTGGAGAATTTGTCGATGGCGACCAGCAGGTGCGTGTAGCCCCCGGGTGCCTTCTGCAAGGGGCCGACGAGGTCTAGACCCCACACAGCAAACGACCAGGTGATGGGTATCGTCTGCAGGGCCTGAGCGGGCAAATGTGTCTGCCTCGCATAGAATTGACACCCTTGGCAGGTGCGGATAATTCTAGTGGCGTCGGCCACCGCAGTCGGCCAGTAGAAACCTTGTCGAAAGGCGTTTCCAACAAGGGCTCGAGGTGCTGCGTGATGACCGCAAGCCCCCGAGTGTATTTCTTGTAAGAGCTCCTGGCCTTCGGCGATGGATATGCATCGCTGGAGGATGCCTGAGGGGCTGCGGTGGTAGAGCTCCTTCCCGTCCCCCAGCAAGACGAACGACTTGGCGCGCCGCACCAACCGCCGAGCTTCGGCTCGGTCGAGGGGTAGCTCTCCTCGGTGGAGATATTGCAGGTATGGGGTCTGCCAGTTTCGATTAGGCGTGACCCCGCTCCGCTCCTCCTCGACGCGTAGTGCCTCACCCTCGGGGGCCGAGGGTGCCTCGGGCTGGGCCGAGGCCTTCTCGGGCTCGGGCGTGTCGTCGGTTTTGACGGAGGGTTGATACAGGTCTCGGGAGAAGACGTCCGTGGGAACCGTTGTTCGCCCCGAGGCTATCTTAGCCAGCTCGTCCGCAGTCTCGTTGTATCGTCGGGCGATGTGGTTGAGCTCGAGCCCGTAGAACTTGTCCTCCAGGCGCCGAACCTCATCACAGTAGGCTTCCATCTTCGGGTCGCGGCAGTGGGAGTTCTTCATGACTTGGTCAATGACAAGCTGCGAGTCACCGCGAGCGTCGAGGCGTCGGACCCCTAGCTCGATGGCGATGCGCAACCCGTTGACCAGAGCCTCGTACTCGGCCACATTGTTGGACGTCGGGAAGTGGAGGCGTAGCACGTAGCGTAGGTACTTCTCGAGGGGCGAGATGAAGAGCAGGCCCACACCTGCCCCTGTCTTCATCAGCGACCCGTCGAAGAACATGGTCCAGAGCTCCGGTTGGATTGGAGCTGTCGGGAGCTGGGTATCGACCCATTCAGCCACAAAGTCCGCCAAGACTTAGGACTTGATGGCCTTCCGAGGGGCGAACGAGATTGTCTCGCCCATGATTTCCACTGCCCACTTTGCAATCCTACCCGAGGCCTCTCGGCATTGGATGATCTCCCCCAGGGGAAGGATGACACCACAGTCACCGGATGAGACTAGAAGTAGTGTCGCAACTTCCGCCGCGTCAGGATCACCGCGTACAGTAGCTTCTGAATTTGTGGGTAGCGGATCTTGGTCTCGGACAGTACCTCACTGATGAAGTAGACTGGCCTCTGGACGGGCAATGCATGCCCCTCTTCTCGTCTCTCAACCACGATCGCGGCGCTGACCACCTGAGTGGTAGCGTCGATGTAGATCAAGAGGGCTTCTCCGGCAGCGGGGGGCACCAAGATGGGCGCGTTCGTGAGGAGCGCCTTCAGGTTCCCGAGGGCTTCCTCGGCCTCCGAGGTCCAAGTGAAGCACTCGGCCTTTCTTAAGAGGCGGTATAGAGGTAGGCCTCTTTCGCCGAGGCGCGAGATGAAGCGGTTCAGAGCCGCCAGACATCCCGTGACCCTCTGTACGCCTTTCAAGTCCTTGATGGGCCCCATGTTGGTGATGGCCGCGATTTTCTCCGGGTTGGCCTCGATGCCCCGCTCGGAGACGATGAACCCCAAGAGCATGCCTCGGGGGACTCCGAAGACGCACTTCTCAGGATTGAGTTTTACGCCTTTCGCCTTGAGACACCGGAATGTCGCTTCAAGGTCCGAAAGGAGGTCGGAGGCTTTCCTCGTCTTGACTACGATGTCATCGACGTAAGCCTCGACCGTTCGACCAATGTGTTCGTCGAACACGTGGTTCATGCACCTTTGGTATGTCGCACCCTCATTCCTCAAACCAAACGGCATGGTAACATAGCAGTACATGCCGAAAGGTGTGATGAAAGAAGTCGCGAGCTGGTCGGACTCTTTCATCCTGATTTGGTGATACCCTGAGTAGGCATCGAGAAAAGACAGGGTTTCGCACCCAGCAGTGGAATCCACGATTTGATCGATGCGAGGCAGAGGGTAGGGAACTTTTGGGCATGCTTTGTTTAGACCAGTGTAGTCTACACACATCCGCCATTTCCCTCCTTTCTTTCTCACAAGCACAGGGTTGGCAAGTCATTCGGGATGGAATACCTCTTTGATGAACCCTGCCGCCAGTAGCTTGTGGATCTCCTCGCCTATGGTTCTGCGCTTTTCTTTGTTGAATCGGCGTAGAGGCTGCTTCACGGGTCGGGCTCCAGCTCGGATATCCAGCGAGTGCTCGGCGACATCCCTCGGTATGCCGGGCATGTCCGAGGGACTCCACGCGAAAACGTCGGCGTTTGCACGGAGAAAGTCGACGAGCACTGCTTCCTATTTGGGATCGAGCTCGGAGCCGATCCGGATCTGCTTGGAGGTGTCGTTGCTGGGGTCGAGAGGGACGGACTTAACCGTCTCCGCTGGCTCGAAGTTGCCGGCATGGCGCTTCATGTCTGGCGCCTCCTTGGAGAGGCTCTCCAGGTCGGCGATGAGGGCCTCAGATTCGGCGAGGGCCTCGGCATACTCCACGCACTCCACGTCGCATTCGTACGCGTGTCGGTACGTGGGGCCGACGGTGATGACCCCGTTGGGGCCCAACATCTTGAGCTTGAGGTAGGTGTAGTTGGGGACGGCCATGAACTTGGTGTAGCATGGCCTCCCCAACACTGCGTGGTAGGTCCCTCGGAACCCGACCACCTCGAACGTGAGGGTTTCCCTTCGGAAGTTGGAGGGAGTCCCGAAGCAGACGAGTAGATCGAGTTGTCCGAGGGGCTGGACGCGTTTCCCGGGGATGATCCCGTGGAAAGGCGTCGCGCCTGTCCGGACCGAGGACAGGTCGATCCACAGGAGCCCGAGGGTCTCGTCGTAGATGATGTTGAGGCTGCTGCCTCCGTCCATGAGGACCTTGGTGAGCCTGACGTTGCCGACGACGGGGTCGACAACTAGCGGGTATTTCCTTGGGCTCGGCACGCGGTCAGGGTGGTCGCCCTGGTCGAAGGTGATGGGCTTGTCGGACCAGTCTAGGTAGACTGGCGCCGCCACCTTTACCGAGCAGACCTCCCGATGCTCTTGCTTGCGGTGCCGAGCCGAGGCGTTCGCCACTTGCCCACCGTAGATCATGAAGCAGTCATGGACCTCGGGGAACTCTCCTGCCTTGTGATCCTCCTTCTTATCGTCGTCGCGAGCCCTGCCACCCTCTGTAGGTGGCCCGGCCTTGTGAAAGTGGCGCCGAAGCATGGCGCACTCCTCAAGGGTGTGCTTGACGGGCCCCTGATGATAGGGGCACGGCTCCTTGAGCATCTTGTCGAAGAGATTGGCACCTCTGGGAGGTTTCCGAGGGTTCTTGTATTCAGCGGCGGCGACAAGGTCCGCGTCAGCGGCGTCGCGTTTCGCTTGCGACTTCTTCTTGCCTTTCTTCTTGGTGCCGCGCTGAGTGGATGCCTCAGGGACATCTTCCGGCTGGCGGCCCTGGGGCTGCTTGTCCTTCCGGAAGATGGCCTCAACCGCCTCCTGGTCAGAGGCGAACTTGGTGGCGATGTCCATCAGCTCGCTCGCCCTGGTGGGGGTCTTGCGACCCAGCTTGCTCACCAGGTCACGGCAGGTGGTGCCGGCGAGGAACGCGCCGATGACATCCGAGTCGGTGACGTTGGGCAGCTCGGTGCGCTACTTCGAGAATCGTCGGATGTAGTCCCGGAGAGACTCTCCTGGCTGCTGGCGGCAGCTTCGAAGATCCCAAGAGTTCCCAGGGCACACGTACGTGCCCTGGAAGTTGCCGGCGAAGGCTTGGACCAGGTCGTCCCAGTTGGAGATCTGCCCCGGAGGCAGATGCTCCAGCCAGGCCCGAGCGGTGTCGGAGAGGAACAGGGGGAGGTTGCGGATGATGAGGTTGTCATCGTCCGTTCCACCCAGGTGGCAGGCCAGCCGGTAGTCCACGAGCCACAGTTCCGGCCTCGTCTCCCCTGAGTACTTTGTGATAGTAGTCGGGGTTCGGAACCGGGTCGGGAACGACGCCCGTCGTATGGTCCGGCTGAAAGCCTGCGGACCGAATGGTTTGGGCGAGGGACTCCGATCCTCCCCGCTGTCGTAGCATCCCCCACGCCTGGGGTGGTAGCCTCGGCGCACCCTCTCGTCGAGGTGGGTTCGACGGTTGCGGTGAGGGTGTTCGTTGCCGAGGCGACCCGGGGCCACAGGCGCTATGTTGCGCGTGCGCCCGGTGTGGACCGAGGCTTCCCGCATGAATCGGGAAGTCGCGGCGCGATGCTCCGAGGGGTACCCCTGCCTTCGGGAGGCAGAGCTTTCGGCCCGTCGGACCGCGACATCCTCCAGGAGATTCTTGAGCTCTCCCTGGATACGCCGCCCCTCGATGGTTGATGGCTCCGGCATCGCGCGGAGAAGTATTGTCACTGCAGCCAGGTTCTGGCCGACCCCACTGGAAGCCGGTGGCAGCCTTGCCCTGACATCGTCGGCGATGCGGTGCTGGATGCCCTTGGGTAGATGACGCGCTTCTCCGGCCGGAGGTTGGCCTGCCCATTCCTGCCCGATGTCCCGGCAGAACGGCTCAAGTGTTCCTGCTCCCTCGTCGAGCCTGGCCTGCATCTTGCGGATTTGCTCGAGCTGTGCGTCCTGACCCCCCGCGGGGACTGGTACCACATCTAGCTCTCGAAGGATGTCAACGCGAGGCGCAGGCCTAGGGGGATCACCGTTTTCCGGTATACCAAGATGGTTGCCTTTGCCGGGACCCCCTAGATCGACGTGGAAACATTCACGACTCGAGCCGCAGCCCTCGCCGCCGAAGCTGCGGCTACCGTCGGAACAATCGGAAAGGCAGTAGTCGCATGCGGTCATGAAGTCCCGCATGGCACTGGGGTTACCAAGTCCGGAGAAATCCCAACAAAAGTCGGGCTCGTCATCTTCCTCGGAACCCGAGGGCCCGTAGGTCGAGACCGCTGTCAGCCGGTCCCAGGGTGACCGCATACCGTACCCCGGAGGGTTTGGACTCGCCTCTATGAAAGCGTCCACCGAAACGAAGTCACTTGGTGGGTCGAGGCTGAATCCAAAAGGCACAAGATGGGAATCGGTCGGTACCTCTTGGTCGACGGGCAGTGACGGAGTCACGCCAGGGGCAGACTGCACCGTCGTCACAGGTACGAGGGTGACGCCCAGCAAGTCCTTTGCGAGCGTGCTGGCGTCGTCCGTCCGCTTGGAGTTGGCGTGTTGCGGGGAAATGGCGCTCGTCTTCGTCTCAGACGCGAGGTCGATGCCCGACGTGCCCCCCGTTGGGGCGCCGGCGCCGTCGACTCGCTCGACAGCCGACGAGGTGCCGCCTCCTGCTTGGCCTTGGTTGCCCCGCGTCCTCCTCCGTCGGCGGGGGAGGCGACGGGACAAACCCGAATGTTGTTCTTCCGCCATGTGGGGAAGACGTCGTTGATTCCGCCGCCCGCAGGCGGGTTGTCGGCCGCCATTGTCGCTGTCGCGCGGCAGGGGAAGGAGTATCATGTCATAGCTGCCGTCGAGGGACATGAACTCAAGACTCCCGAAACGGAGCACCGTCCCGGGCTGGAAAGGTTGCTGGAGACTACCCATCTGAAGCTTGACGGGAAGCTATTCATCAACACGCAGCAGGCCCCTACCTGGCGCGCCAACTGTCGGCGTTTCGACCCCGGGGGGTCCCTGGACCGACGAGTAAATTGTCACCGTGTGCCCCAGCCCAGATGGGTCGGCGCGATACGGAGCGCGAAGGGGGGGAAAAGACGGAGGGAGACAGGCGTAAAAGGGGAAACCCGTGACCTTCGTGTTTGTCCCGCGCCCAGGTCGGGTGCGCTTGCAGTAGGGGGTTACAAGCGTCCGCACGGGAGGGAGGGAGAGGCTTATGCGCGCGCCATCCCGTCCTTCCCCGCGTGGCCAACCCTCTGTAAGAGGGCCCTGGACCTTCCTTTTATAGGCGTAAGGAGAGGGTCCAGGTGTACAATGGGAGATGTAGCAGTGTGCTAACGTGTCTAGCAGAGAGGAGCTAGTGCCCTAAGTACATGTCGTCGTGGCAGCCGGAGAGGTTTTGGCACCCTGTTTGTGTGATGTCATGGCCGTCGGAGGAGCGCTGGAGCCTGGCGGAAGGACAGTTGTCGGGGCTGTCGAGTCCTTGCTGACGTCTCCTTGCTGACGTAAGGGGGCTGAGAGCCACCGTCGTCATGGAGCACGGGGGGGGGGCGTCATCATTATTTGTTTTACCGGAGCGAGCCAGATGGGACGCCGGTCTTGTTCCCCGTAGCCAGAGCTAGATAGGGGTAAGGTAATGATGGCCCCTCCTGTGACGTGGTCGGTCCGAGCCCTGGGTAGGGCGAGGCGGAGGCTCCTCCGAGGTCGAGGTCGAGTCTGTCTTCCGAGGTTGAGGCCGAGTCCGAGCTCTTGGGTCGGGCGAGGCGGAGACCGTCGGCTGAGGCCAGGGCTGAGTCCGAGCCCTGGGGTCGGGCGAGGCGGAGTTCGTCGTCTTCCGGGGCCGAGGCCGAGTCCGAGCCCTGGGGTCGGGCGAGGCGGAGTTCGTCGTCTTCCGGGGCCGAGGCCGAGTCCGAGCCCTGGGGTCGGGCGAGGCGGAGTTTTCTATGGCGCCCGCGGCCGGACTTGGCTGCTGTCAGCCTCACTCTGTCGAGTGGCACCGCAGTCGGGGCGGCGCACGCGGCGCTGTCCTCTTGTCAGGCCGGTCAGTGGAGCGGCGAAGTGACTGCGGTCACTTCGGCTCTGTCGACTGAAGGGCGCGCGTCAGGATAAGGTGTCAGGCCTTCTTTGCATTAAATGCTCCTGCGATACGGTCAGTCGTCGTGGTGATTTGACCAAGGTTGCTTCTTGGCGAAGATTAGGCCTCGAGCGAGCCGAAAGTGTGTCCGTTGCTGGAGGGGACCCTCGGGCGAGACGTAAACCCTCCGAGGTCGGCTGCCCTTGCTCGAGGCTAGGCTCGGACGAGGCGAGATCGTGTCCTTGAGTGGACCGAGCCTTGACTTAATCGCACCCATCAGGCCTTTGCAGCTTTGTGCTGATGGGGGTTACCAGCTGAGGTTAAGAGTCTTGGGGTACCCTTATTATGGTCGCCGACAATAAGCTAAGAGATTAAGCCATTAAGAAAATTAGTTTTAAGTATACGCGGGTAAGCATGGGGAATGTTGGGCTGATATCATTCGGACTGGATTATGGGACAAGACCCCTCGCGGTCGTAATCGAGGGCACAACAATCGGCTTGGTTGTGGCCCCCTTCACACCATGAAAATAAATAAAAAATGGGGTTGACACACAAAGCAATGTTCGTTGGTATCTCCTTGCCCCATAAAACTAAACAAGACCTAATCTATGCATGTGTGAAAATTAGGGAAGGTCGTCACAACCATCAACAGTCTCTATTGCCGATTTCTGGATTCCTCATTTCCCCTAGCAACTTCTCCCGACCCAAAAAAACATATCTATTTCATCCATTCTAGTGGCTAGGGTTGCAATTTTATTTGTTTGCGGGTTACGATTCTTAGGAGTGGGCACTTTTTTTACCATAAATCGAACCGAAATATTGGTTTTTCGGTAGTTCGGTCTGGTTTCGGTTTTTTTTATCTAAGAAGTTCGGTTTTTGGTATCGTAATCGGTTTTCACCGTATACCGAACCGAAATACCAAAAAAACTGAATACCAAACTTTATCAATTCTCAAATTTGACTATTCGATTAGGTGAACTAAATATGTGATACAAATAAATTATTATTCACTTATTTGTATGTGATGTATGATGTATCTGTAAATATTTGTACCTATATAATTTTTACTTTTTAAAATTATGTATAATCTATCATGTAAACTTGTTATATGTAATGTCTTGAATATAAGTTTGGTATTCAAATTTTACCAAAAAACCGAAGTAAAAAACTAAAACCGAGCTTCTCAGTTTTTCATTTTCTAAAAAACCGATCGGTTTCTAATGTCTGAAAAACCTAAGTTTTTTAAAACCGAAAAACCAAACCGAAGTTTAGAAAAAACCGAATGTCCAACCCTAACGATTCCATTCAACAGACCTAACACTCATCCGTTCACTAGGGTTATAGTCCATATTTTTTTCCATTTTTCCAAGTACAAGTTAAATTTTAAGTCCATATTTTATGAGGTGATGGTAGACATCATAGCTTATGTTAAAAATTTTATAATTATTTCATATTTAGTTTTCTATCATTAAAGTTATTTATTTATCTGATCTCTAACCTATCAAAATAAATATAAAAACCAGAATATATTTTTCTGGGCTAAATTATGTGATTATCTACTAACCAACAAAATTTAATAGATCCAACACTAAGCAACTAAGATCAAACATCTGGTACACTGATCCGATAGTCATTTAAAATCAGATGTCTGGGACACGCTGAGCATATAAAATAGTCATATGAAGTCGTACATCTGATATGAATGCCTACCCCAGGTCCGAAACAAATAAGACCATATAACCAAACCAAGTAAACATGAGCATGGGTGGTCCGACCCACAACAATATAGGGGGACGTACGGATTATAACTTTTAACCTAAAACCCAACGCAAAGAAAAAAACGATCTAACCTAAAAAAATCCGACAAAAAAACACGAATAAATCTGATCCGATACGAGTCGGATATGGGTCATGCCAAACGAACAAGAACCCGACTTTTACCCGACTCGAATCTGAACCGACGTTTATATTTATAAGTTATAACCAAGCAAGACGACAGTAGGAGCAAAACCCTCACTCCAAGTGATAGCGGTGTGCCGCCGTCTTCCACCACTAGCAGTCAAGCAGCACTCCTAGTTTAGTCCTAGCAGACAGAAAAGTTTAACATGTAGGCAACGGACATGTCACAGATCACAAAAGTAACCAAGCAAGCGACATTTTCCTTACCGGTAACAAACTATTAACTGATCACATCAGGTTCGTGTTCTTAGCTAGGACACTCCCATTCTTCTTGGTACCATCCACGGTTCAAGAACGAACCGACACACTGCACTCGGTCGTTTCGCCTAACAGCTACACAGGCAACAAAAGAGAGGCAAAAACAATTGATACCGGGCTAAAATTACAAGGTCAGGCCATGAAGCCGGAGTCTCGAAACCTCAACTTCAGGCATCCGCGGCCAGCTGCTTCTTCTGCTTCGACACCTTAGCCTGCAGCTTGTCGAGCTTGGCGCTCATGCTCCTGTGCTGCTCACTGACGGAGCCCTCCTGGGCGCTGCACATCTGCGACCTCACCTTCAGGCCCAGTCGCCGGGGCACGACGCGGGAGGCCCACCCGCCACCGCCGCCCTTACCAGCGCGCCCGCCCAGCTTCTCGATCTCCTGCCGCATGCTCGAGCACTCCTTCTCCAGCTCGGCCAGCCGCGTCCGCATGTTGTCCATGCCGACCTTCAGGACCTGGTTCTCTCGGACAGCCGTGGCCCAGCCTCCAGCCTCGCCGGATGTGGCAATGCCGCTCCGCAGAGGCCTGGAGCCTTCGAGGTTGTCCGAGACCAGCAGGCACCCTGCGATCGAGGTTCTTAGCTGGAGTTGCTCGAAGAAGAGGACTTGCACCACCACGCGCAACGGCAGCCTCTCGTTCTGGGCGGCGTGGGTGCATGCTTCCAGGGAGAGCTTCTGGCAGTCCAACAGCCGGCAGAACTGCTCCCTTTCAGCTTCTGACAGCCAGGAATGAGCCTGCCAACAAGGGAAGATGTAACATTAATAAACACTTCCAAGCCTGCAAAGATATGTTTTTATAGACTAGGCATGCAGACATTTCGGTATCCGATGTTCATTTTACGATGAGGCAAATTAAGACTAAAGCACTCAATGAAAACTTGTGAAATACAGTAATGTTATAGAATGTACCTTCAAGTATATATCAATGGCACGATAAAGGCCATCATCCAGTGGCCGGGCATATTCAGGAATAGCAGAGGCCAGAGCTTGGAACTTTGGAGGCTTCAAATTGATATCTGGTGCAATTTCTGCAAGATAGCCGTCAATTAGCTTGGCAACACTTGTGATCGGTGTCAAGGATGGGGATGCCATGACATCATCCAAGCATGGGGACTCGCCACCATTTGCTTGGTCCATTGCCAAGAAATGATCAAGAATCCTGTGCACACACTCCACATTGTACAGTGTTTCCATTGTGTAGGAGAAATTTGGCAGCAGCAGATCCTCCAAAGTGGCCTGGTCTAGTTGCATGCCAATTCGTTTCTCCAAGTTAGAAATGCACGTGGGGCTGGCTTTCAGAATCATGGCAGTGCGAAGGAGCCCAAGCAGAACTTTTGTCGATGCTATACCCCTGTGAAGAGGCAAAAGCCTGTCGATCTCCTCAAGTAATTTTTTTTGTTCAACCTCAGATAGAGTAGCAGTAAGAGGCATTGTGCCCATGCTATGACTATGACGCCTAAGTCCTGGAAGATACTTCTTGGCATAGTAGGTTAAGGAACCAGCAATTATTTCAGGCCGGATGCCTCGAGACTCCATGGTGGAGATTAACCTCTTATACATGGGAAAACTCAATGATGAAGCATCACCATACCACCAGTCTGAATTGAAATTTCTGGGCCTTGCACCCGTGCTGATCCCATTCCATAGTACACTGCCACCAGGACTTTGCATCATGCCATGTTCCCTTATCGGCCATCCGAAGAGGTTTGGATTACTAGTAGCTTTTGATGCCAATGACTCGATGCATCTGTTCACAATCTGGAGGTCTTCAGCATGGGGGAGTAGGTCATCACATGTTTCCAATGCTGCCAAGGAATCTTTCCAGTTACGGAGAACCACTTGGTTGAGGAACATTTCTGACTGTGCAATCAGGTTTTCCTCAGCTACTTCTTCAGTCATTTCTAGATGCTCTGAGGCACACCGTAGGTAGACAACATTTGCAGGTGAAAGCTCTATTTTCACACCATAGCAGAACCTTGCAACTAGCTCAAATGACTTGGCACCCCCAGGAATGTCATTTAGTTTGATGATGCATTCTTCTTGGTCAGAGTTTTCTTCAATTGACCGTTCAAGAAAGGCGCTTTTTGAAAGTAAAGGGAACTGCAATGAAACAGACACTGTTATGGAGGAAATAATCAACATGTAAAAATGTTAATTAAAGGCATACAAGGCAAGAAAGTGAAGCAAAAGAATTGGAACAGAAATAAAAGGTTATAACCATTTTCATATTCTTTCATAAATGCCAGTAGAAGAAGCTTTACACAGGAAACACCAAGTCAAACAAAGTATGATGAAAGTTTCATTCAAAGCAAGGAACTGTTTATTGTTGCAACAGGATATGGACAGAGAACATTTGCTAGACGGGAACAAGCAGCAAAAGGGATATAACCATTTTTGCTTTATTTCTTGCACACACCAGGAAAATACAGGAATCCAGAATATGACAAGAGATTCATTCAAACCAAGGAACTGTTTATTTGTTCTTATAGGATCTGAATGGATAACTTTTGCATGTTACATAAACTTTATTCGTCTCTCATGCACTTTGAACAGTTTTCCAGTATCTTGACAGTTTTTCGTAGCTACTGACTTAAACAAATAAAACTCTAAAGAGTTTCAATTGTAGGACTCATTAACAGTAAATGCATACTTAATGGCTTATAGACATCCACAGAAAAAAAAGGACAGTACCTTGTGAAGGTGGAAAGACATATCCCCAACCTCAACGGTGACATCGCTAGGAAGTCCTGTTGTGCAGAACCTAAAAGGTTCACAAGCAGAAGAACAATCGAAATTCAGATAAATTTGTATATTAAGTAAGAACTGGAAAATGAGACTCCTTATGGTAAAAAAACAATGATGGGTGGCCACCTAGTGGTTAATGTCAATTTCGAATTATTTGTACATCCTATTCCTGCATATAAACAATTCGAGCGATGTCTTATATATTGCAGAGTCAGGTGTAGATATATATAGAGAGAGAGATTTTTGCAATATATTTCTCACAAAAACACACAATATATACCAAACAGACGTTAAGATAAAAGCACATCTTTTTGTTGTATACTACCACGAGCACAAAATCACGATGATCCCTGTACAGGCACATCGGTATAGTTACGAGCAATCAGCTGGAAGGAGATTGATGAGGTAAAGGTTTTGACTTGCACAACGAAAACAAATCCAAAATACTCATGTCTAAATAATTACATGACAGTTACATCAGCATCCATTATTAGGAACAATAACATATCACTGCCAACTAGATGTGATGTGGATCCATGAGGCCCACCCAATAAACGATTGGCTGAAGCAGTCAACTCTAATTAACAAGAATTTCTGTCGATATAACATGTGATCAACTGCACCCACCACGCTTAAATGCATTTAGTATGCACAATAAGGCACTCATGCAGGGTACCTAAAACCGCTAGCCACGAAATATACGAACCCTATTTCTTGTGCTTGTAAAAGGATAATAGCAAATGCTGCCAACAGCCGCTAGACGAGTATTTCTCAGTTGGACATGAGACATGTAGATTAAAACAAAAGCATAGTTGCAGGAGCCCACAATGCAGGCAAAACTTTGAGTTCTGAATTCTGGCAGACACTTAAAGGGCCCGGTTTGACAAGGAGGATGCTGATGCTCTGGGAATAGTTCGCACTCCTATGTGTGTTGATAGTTCAAATTTTGAACCGAATCTCAAGGACTTGGATCCAAGTGCCCCTAACCAGAGAGGCCCACGTGTACGGTGTTGTACCCTACTACCAAATGCAACCAGCAATTTGAAAAAAAGAAGAAGAAATACCCATTGCTCCCAGAGTTCTGGTTCCATGCTTGGGCGCGAGCAGAAGATTAGAAGAGTGGGAACAGGACAAGCAAGCCCAATAATTTACTAGGAAAACTGAAAGGTAATACGACAGCAGAGAAAACTCGGGATGCACACACACACACAAAGATACATAACTACTATACTACAGAAGAACTGAACGGACGGGCAGCAGCCTTGCAAAACTGCAAGGCCTGAGAATGCCCTCGTCACGGTAGGTTCAGGACGCGCAACAAATGCACCCCAGGAGGAGCCGCGGCGACGGCGTCGTGCGGTACGGTCTCCGAACCAGCTGACCTGTGGCATTTTCGGGACGTGGCCGTGCAAAATCCACACGGATTTGAGCAGGAACAGTAAACCCATCCGGAACCCCCCGAATTCCGAGGCATCAGCAGCAGCAGGTAGGAGGAGCGCGGAGGAAGCAGCAGAGCAGGGTAACGGAGGCCCGGTTAACCCGTCCAGGAAAACCCGCCCGCAAGGAAACTCGGGAAGATGGTAAGGAAAGCACTGGAGAGAGAGAGAGAGAGAACTTACCATGCCTGGCCTTGCCGCTTGAAGGCGTCAGGCTTGGAGCCGAGCTTGACGGACGCCATGGCGGAGGGCAGGAGCAGTCAGCTGGGCGGCCCGCGGCGTGGACGGAAGCAGGGAGAGTCCGGAGGTCAGTCAGGCCATGGGTGATGGGTGTGTGCTCCCCGGCCCCGACCTCTCTCTCTCTCTCTCTGGCTCTTTCTGCCCGAAAGGGCGGAGGTGGGCTTTGCAACCCTGCTTTCGGGCGGGCAGCAGCAAAGCGACCTAATCCAACCACCCCGCCCCAGGAAACCACCAATGCGGGCAGTTAATGCCCGGGTGGTCACAGAACAGCACAGAGGAGTGCGGGAGCGCGGGAGGGGAGAGGACCAGAGGAGGAGGAGGTGGATGTGGGTTGCTGTTGCAGACAGAGGCACAGGCAGTGGGGGCTGGGGAGAGTGGGAGTAGCAGGAGCGGCGCGGCTCGTCTCCTTCGACTTGACGACGGAGGCAGGTGGGGCAGGTTCTACTATTATGTCTTCACCGTCCCTCGTCTACATGTGGAGGATTTGAGTGCTCTTAACTAGTAGGATCATTAAGAAGAATCGTCGTCCTCTCTCTGTTTCCGTGGGGGAGGAGGATTCGTTTGGGGGTGGGGAGAACAGGCCAACAGGGACACGGTCACGCAGAGACAGAGGACGCCATAATAATTATACTAGTAAGCTGCAAGCAAAAAAGGCTGCGGGGTGGGGAAGAAGACAACGCCGTCCGTCTGAGGAGCCTGAGGCTGATCTGATCTGATCTGTCAGTAGTCGGCCAGGTCAACAGGATGCTGCTAGTCCTGCCGTAGAGCAGAAAAGTGCAAAAGGACCGCAAGCCCAAACGCGGTAGAGAAGGAACGGGAAACAAGCCTGCAAAATCGCCTCCGGACGGAAGAGAAGATGGAGGAGAAACACACACTTTCAGTTTACGCAAACGGCCGATGAGATGCGTGTTGGACCGTGGACGCAGTCGCGTGAGCGGAAGGAGGGTGGAGTAATTGAGGCGCATTAATACAAGTTCTGGAGATATGGGGCCGCGCGCACAGAGATTCGCAGGCTTTTGTTTACTACTACAGTACGCTGCAGTGCAGTGCAGATGGGGTTACGGTGTGGGTTTCAGGATTGCCCACCGCTTCATCGACTGTCCCGTTGTGGGACGGTTTTTTTTAAAAAAAAATTCTCGATTCGGTTTATTTGGTGACAGAGTGATCACAGATATTAGAAGAGATTAACAAAAAAAATTAAACTAATTTTCCCCTCGACACGCTCTCCCGGTCCTCCGTGATCCCTGGTGGATCACCAAATCAGGTTTCAGGTGGTTCCCGTCGACCGTCGTGGACAAAGCCACAAAGGAGCTGGAAAGTGCGTCTTGTCCTGGACTTTGCCGTTCTGTGTCTGTCTGCGCCCTGCCCTGTGAGGCTGTGACTGTGCGTGCCCCTGTGCTCTTGGTTGCTGCTTCAAAGAGCTGTAATAATAATAAAAAAGAAAAGCATATAAACATTTACAGCCCATATTTCCCGGAAAATATGAGGAAATAATGATGTGGCTAAGTATTTTCTTTTTCCCTGTTCTGTGATCGGTTGAGGCCGGCGCTGCAGGGTACAGTACAGGTACAGCCTGCAAAGCACAAACCAACACAACACCAGCAGCAAAGAGAGAGAAACGGGACCATCAGCGGGAAGCAGCAAAAAGCTGCACCGGCTATAGATACAAGTAACCTACTCCTCCCGTCCTCCGTCCGCAACTCCGTTTTCTGCTGGTCAGGAATAGAGGTTTAGATGCTATAGCCATCGTTTATTACGGAATTTCTCTAGAAAAAACAAATCACGGGGACTGCAAAGCTACATAAAACGGGATTTTTTAATCCAGATAACTCTCTAAATGATGATATATAAAATAAATTTTAAAAAAACTCTAACAGATTAAAATATCTTAACATCAACTAACTAGTATAAATAAAAAATCGACACTAGATAAGTATCTTTAGATTAAGATATGTTTTTATACTATACTTATGTAACCTTATAAAACTAATAATTTTTATCTATGTATATGATTCAATTTAATATGCGATAACAAAAAAAAATACACTTAAATTTTATTTTTTTAACAGTTAAAATATCTTAAGTTTGACTAAATTTCTATGATAGAATAATATATGATACTAAATAAGTATTGTTAGATTCTATATCAATTATATTTATAGTATATCTATTTGATGTTGTAGATTTTTATAGTTACTTTTATAATTTTGATTAACTTGATATGCTTTGAGAATCGAATTGGATAGAGTACCGTATATAGGGGTGTTAATGTAATATAGATTTTTACACTATAAAATTTAAAATCAAATTGGATTAGAATCGAGATCTATTTCTATTTATTTTTGAACTATAATTAATTAAGAGCCCTAACTTATTATGAAGAATCATTTAAATCGTAATCCATTACTACCCCTAACTGTATATCGAAATAATTTGGAATGGCTAGAGTACTGTATATCGAATGTAGGAAGCTATGTGCCCGTTGTATGATGTTTAAACGGGGGACACGGGACAGAGATGCCATTTGACATATACAATCATTCTCCTCTATCTCCATGTTAGTAAGTACGTTTACTTTCTTTAATTTAATCGTCCATGTGGTTGGTAGAAGATGCATAACTTTAGTTTTTTTCACAAAGATTATGGCCAAAGAAAAACTGTAACCAGGTAGAGTTGGTACCGGTTGAAGTGATCCATCGGGATCAGATGAGAGTGGATCCAAGGTTAGCTGACCTTTTACCTCCACTATCTATTTTTAAATTCTGCTATATAAACATCTTTATTTAGATTCTACTATATAAATAATATGATATAATATAAACTATATCATTAATTTATTTGGATACTCCTTAACAGTTTCATGCTCTGGTATGAACCCTTTAATTGGGTATGCTACGAGACTCTTGATAATCACGAAACATTTTCTGTCATATTGCATCCCCTTGTGCTCCTAGTAGCGATGAAAACGGACGGAAACGGACGGAAAAACCCTTCTCCCGTTTCCGCTCCCGCAATACATCGTCGGAAACGGGTGCGGGATCCGAACAACCACGGACGGAAACGGGTCCGGGTTATATGGGTTTACGGAAACGAACCAATACGGCCGAAAATGTATCGAAAACGAACGGAAATTGCCTCAACGGAAAAATTAGCCGGAAACAAACACTCACGAGGTGTTGTGGATGTAGTCTAAATTCAAATTCAACCGTCCACTAAATAGTGAGAAAATAAATCCACAAGATAGCATGACCACAAAACACAAATATGTCCACATGAGTACATGACCACATAGAACAAGTATCCAAATCCAATAAGTTAATTTACACTCAGGCTCAACCCACATGAACTCAGTTTAGACACAATAACAGTTAACAAAGTAATAGTTATACTCACACATTGACACACACATTCAGACATAATAAAAGTTCTTTAATATCTACATGACATGAAGCATTTGCAAACGATTCAAACACCATGTCGTTCGGCCTTCAGCACTGATGGATCGACGACGTCTAGAGCCTAGAGCTGAAGGTGCTCGTCCAGCCGCCGAGCCATGCGTGTGGAGGCAGAGCGTACTGGAGTTAGAACGATGGGAGATTGGAAATGGGCTTATGGTTCACGTCATCACGTATGTGGTTGTCAGTGTGTGTGGAGATGTACAGTGGAGGTATTCGGATCCAATTCATTAGCTGGGCTTGGCCACTTTGGGTCCAACAGATGACGGGTGGAAAGCTTGTACAGCGACACAGTGATAGTGTATATCTGGTGGGCCTTAATTTTCGGGTTAAATCCGGGTTAAATCCGGAAATATCCCGACCGAATACGGGATCCCGATAATCCGAACGGAAAATAGTCTTTCCCGTTTCCGTCCCGCTCCCGTAGACTCCGAACCCGTAACCCGTCCCGAACCCGTATTTTTCCGAAAATCTGGAAACGGGCGAGTTAAATGTAGAAAACGGGTCGGGTCGGAACGGGCGTCCGTTTTCAACCCTAGCTCCTAGCGAGGCACGACCGCCCTCTTTAGGTTTTGTAGGCTTATTATTTTGAAGTGTAAAATTAAGCTTTCTTAGTGGCAGCACCATGTCTATTTTCTCATGACAAGTGTTTATATGAATATGTTGCTCGTATCTATATGCTTGAAGAGATGGTATGTGATATAAGAGGCGTTGGAATAATAGAAAATCTTAGTGTTTTTTTTAAATGGATTGGATTTTTGAAACCCCAGTGTGAAATGACCGTGCAGGAAACAAAAGTCTCTGTATTGGATGGAAAATATGTAGCGACTCACTGACAGAGTGACAGTACAGCAGCCGGTGCTGCCTAATTTGATGACAGCCAAGCTGTCAAAGAACATGATCCGCCTCTTGCAATCAATAGCAGCCTCGAGATGCCATTCTACTAGTTCTAGATTACATACTAAATGATACTCCTACATGTAAAGGGCACAGCAACCAGAGCTTTGTTTCCACTGTACCATCTGCGACTGCGAATGGCGATGGCTCTCTTTCTTCCGGAAGAAGAGAAAAAATGGCGACGACTCTCAGTTGCAACATTCCCAAGGGCAATCAAGGCCTTCAACGCAAGCAAATGTTTGTCCTCTACCCCGACACGTCAAGCTACTACTAGGCATGCCACATGCACCTGGGAGTCTGGGACGGGGAACCGTGCAACGTACACCCTAGCGTAGGCTGGCGTGCGTGGACGCCGTGCATGGCGCGCTCGCTTGTGCGTGCACCGTGCAGACGCCGTTGCCGTTGCCCACCTCGCACGTCCCGCGCGCCGCGCGCGCACGTGTTCGAGGTCAGCGCTCGCTGAGACCGGGCTGGCCGACCGCCGCGCGCGCCGCGCATGCGCATGGCACAGCATGGGAGCGAACGCGGCGGCCCATCTAGCAGTTTCTTCGTGGGACAGCGAGCAGGGTGTATGACTGTATGTACTAGAAGCTAGGTTAACCAAACCGTTTGGAGGCAAAAAAAAAAAAAAAACTCCGGTTAGCGGCGGTAAACCGGAAAAACCCTTTAAACCCGGCAGGTAAAATTCGAATTTGCTCGCGCCGTTTCTGTTTTGGTAAATCGATGGAAATCCGGTGGTAAACCGAAAAAAATCGATGGTTTCGCAAAAAAACAAATTGGTTTCTAATGTCCACTACAGAAAAATGAAAAAAAAAACAACAACATGGTTCATTGTATTTTACTTAATTCATGTTTCACAGTAAATATCAATTGATCCATACAACATATGTTCACCGAAACGACATACAACAAACATATATTACCATAAACTCTAGTTCTCATGTAACAAACAACCAGCGAATTTCACAATTCTCAAATACAAGTTCTTTTACAGTTCTTCAACGACACATACGTCGACTTGTTTCACAATACTCACATATTCAATTCGAGTCATAGTGATAGTACCAAGCATGTTGGAAGGATCGTGATATAGTTCCAATCGATCATAGTGATTGTTGGGTACCTAGAAACAGGGTACCCAAAGAAGGCCCGAAGGCCTCCCAAAGACACCTACGAACTGGGCGGTCGGCCTGCCAAGCAGCTCGGCGGGAAGGTCCAAAAGGCCACCTAGAAACGGCCCACCAAGTCGCCCGGCCCACCAAACAAATGTTCACTGAGCAACCCAACAAGACGGAGTGCCGAACAACCTGCCCGCTAAGCAACCTAGCGAAGCAGGACTACCTACCAACCTGCCCGTCGAGCAACCCAGCGAGGCGAGGCTACCGAGCAACCAGCCCGCCGAGCAATCCAGCAAGACGATAACCAGCTCTCGGGAAGAGCTAGCTTAGTACTATAAAGCGATGTCGACACGATGGGACATCACCGAGCCATGTCCAAACTGTAGAAGCGGTATCGAGGGGACTCTATCATGCACGACGCCGGATACGTATCCCTGCTGACCAGTTGAACCAAATGACCCCGGCCATAGAGATCTCAGCATCAGAGTCTCTACAGTGACCCATATGCCAGAGGGGACGGGCCAATACGTCGTACCAGATGTGCGCCTACGCATGATGAAAGGTGACGCTAAGAGGATGACGGAAGACGAAGATGTACTAAAGACATCCCTAAACCACGCCATGAGCTAACTCAACAGAACCCACCAAGCACCACCACGTCTAAATCAGAGTATCAACAGGAACCCATTGAAAGGCGGACGGGACACAACACCATACCAGGGGGTACGACAGCGCACGCCTCGACAGACGACTCCATAGAGGATACGAGGCCTAGAAGCACGACCCAACAGACGAAACCAAAGTGGTTATGAGGCCCAGAAGCAGGAGGACGAACTCCACCCCAATAGAATACTAGTCCGCATTGTAATGTCTACCCTTGGGCTATAAAAGGGCAACACAACCTCCATCCAAAGATCATCACATATCCTCCCAGCTTCACACATGTCGGGGACCATAATTAGGGGTACCCTCAAGACTCCTAAATCTCAGCTGGTAACCCCCATCAGCACAAAGCTGCAAAGGCCTGATGGGTGCGATTAAGTCAAAGGTCGGTCCATTCGAGGGACGCGATCACGCCTCGCCCGAGCCCAGCCTCGGGCAAGGGCAGCCGACCCCGGAGGATCTACGTCTCGCCCGAAGACCCCCTCCAGCAACGGGCATACCCTCGGCTCGCCCGAGGCCCAGTCTTCACCGAGAAGCAACCTTGGCCAACTCGCCACGCCAACCGACCAAATCGCAGGGGCATTTAATGCAAAGGTGGCCTGACACCTTTATCCTGACGCACGCCCCCAGTCGACAGAGCCGAAGTGACCATAGTCACTTCGCCGCTCCACTGACCGGTCTGATAAGAGGACAGCGCCGCCTGCGCCGCTCCGACTGCTGTGCCACTCGACAGAGTGAGGCTGACAGCAGCCAAGTCCGGCCTCAGGCGCCATAGGAAACTCCGCTTCGCCCGACCCCAAGGCTCGGACTCGGGCTCAGCCACGGAAGACGACGAACTCCGCCTCGCCCGACCCCAGGGCTTGGACTTGGGCTCAGCCCCGAAGGACGACGAACTCCGCTTTGCCCGACCCCAGGGCTCGGACTCAGCCCTGGCATCAGCCGACGGTCTCCGCCTCGTCCGACCCGGGGGCTCGGACTCGACCTCGACCTTGGAAGACAGACTCGACCTCGACCTCGGAGGAGCCTCCACCTCGCCCAACCTAGGGCACGGACCGACCACGTCAACAGGAGGCGCCATCATTACCCTGCCCCAAGCTGACTCAGGCTATGGGGAACAAGACCGGCGTCCCATCTGGCTCGCTCCACCATACGAGTAATGATGGCGCCCCGCACGCTCTATGACGATGGCGGCTCTCAACCCCCTTACGGAAGCAAGAGGACGTCAGCAAGGACTCGACAGCCTCGACAGCTGTCCTTCCGCCGAGCTCCAGCGCTCCTCCGACGGCCACGACACCACACGAACCGGGTGCCAAAACCTCTCCGGCTGCCACGATGGCATGTACTTAGGGCGCTAGCTCTCCTCCGCTAGACATGTTAGCACACTGCTACACCCCCCATTGTACACCTGGATCCTTTCCTTGCCCTATAAAAGGAAGGACCAGGGCCCTCTTACAGAGGGTTGGCCGCGCGGGGAAGGACGAGACGGCGCTCGCGGGAGGGAGCGAGCGCGTGACGCCGCTCACTCCCTCCCGCGTGGACGCTTGTAACCCCCTACTGCAAGCGCACCCGACCTGGGCGCGGGACGAACACGAAGGCCGCGGGATTTCACCTCTCACGCCCGTCTCCCTCCGGCTTCCTCCCCCCTTCGCGCTCCGTCTCGCGCAGACCCATCTGGGCTGGGGCACACGACGACAATTTACTCGTCGGTCCAGGGACCCCCGGGTTTCGAAACGCCGACAGTTGGCTCGCCAGGTAGGGGCCTGCTGCGTGTTGACGAACAGCTTCCCGTCAAGCTCCAGATGGGCAGTCTCCAGCAACCTTTCTAGCCCGGGACGGTACTCCGTTTCGGGAGTCTTGAGTTCATGTCCCTCGACGGCAGCTACGACATGATACTCCTTCCCCCGCCGCACGACAGCGACAATGGCGGCCGACAGCCCGCCCGCCGGCGGCGGAATCGACGACGTCTTCCCCGCGTGGTGGAAGAACAACATTCGAGCTCACCCCGTCCCCTCCCCCGCCGACGGAGGAGGAGGCGGGGCAACCAAGGCCAAGCAGGAGGCGGCACCTCGTCGGCTGTCAAGCGAGTCGACGACGCCGGCGCCCCAACGGGGGACACGTCGGGCATCGACCTCGCGTCTGAGACGAAGACGAGCGTCGTCTCCCCGCAACACGCCAATCCCAAGCCAATGGACAACGCCAGCACGCTCGCGAAGGACTTGCTGGGCGTCACCCTCGTACCTGAGACGACGGTGCAGTCAGCCCCTGACGTGACTTCATCACCGCTCGTCAACCAAGAGGTACCAACTGGTTCCCATCTCACGCCTTTTGGATTCAGCCTCGACCCACCAAGCGACTTCGCTTTGGTGGACGCTCTCGTAGAGGCGAGTCCAAACCCTCTGGAGTATCGTATGTGGTCACCCTGGGACCGGCTTACGGACGTCTCGACCTACGGGCCCTCGGGGTCCGAGGAAGATGGCGAGCCCGACTTCTGTTGGGATTTCTCCGGACTTGGTAACCCCAGTGCCATGCGGGACTTTATGATCGCGTGCGACTACTGCCTTTCCGATTGTTCTGACGGTAGCCGCAGCCTCGGCGACGAGGACTGTGGCCCAAGTCGTGAATGTTTCCACGTCGATCTAGGGGGTCCCAACGAAGGCAACCATCTTGGTATGCCGGAGAACGGTGATCTCCCTAGGCATGTGCCTCGCGTTGACATCCTACGGGAGCTAGTTGTGGTCCCCGTCCCGGCGGGGGGTCATGACCCACAGCTCGAGCAAATCCGCGAGATGCAGGCCAGGCTCGACGAGGGGGCAAGAACACTTGAGCCGATCCACCGGGACATCGGGCAGGAATGGGCGGGCCAACCTCCGGCCGGAGAAGTGCGTCACCTACCCCAGGGTATCCAGCACCGCATCGCCGACGATGTCAGGGTAAGGCCGCCACCGACTTCCAGTGGAGTCGGCCAGAACCTGGCTGCAGCGGCAATGCTTCTTCGCGCGATGCCGGAGCCATCAACCACCGAGGGGCGGCGTATCCAGGGGGAGCTCAAGAATCTCCTGGAGGACGCCGCAGTCCGACGGGCCGAAAGCTCTGCCTCCTGAAGGCAGGGGCACCCCTCGGAACATCGCGCCACGACTTCCCGATTCATGCGGGAAGCCTCGGTCCACACCGGGCGCACGCGCAACACAGCGCATGCGGCCCTGGGTCGCCTCGGCAACGAGAACCATCACCGCAACCGTCGGGCCCACCTCGACGAGAGGGTGCGCCGAGGCTACCACCCCAGGCGTGGGGGGCGCTACGACAGCGGGGAGGATCGGAGTCCATCGCCCGAACCACCCGGTCCACAGGCTTTTAGCCGCGCCATACGACGGGCGCCATTCCCGACCCGGTTCCGAACCCCGACTACTATCACAAAGTACTCGGGGGAGACGAGACCGGAACTGTGGCTCGCGGACTACCGGCTGGCCTGCCAACTAGGTGGAACGGACGATGACAACCTCATCATCCGCAACCTCCCCCTGTTCCTTTCCGACACCGCTCGCGCCTGGCTGGAACACCTGCCTCTGGGGCAGATCTCCAACTGGGACGACCTGGTCCAAGCCTTCGCCGGCAATTTCCAGGGCACGTATGTGCGCCCTGGAAACTCCTGGGATCTCCGAAGCTGCCGACAGCAGCCGAGAGAGTCTCTCCGGGACTACATCTGGCGATTCTCGAAGCAGCGCACCGAGCTGCTCAACATCACCGATTCAGATGTCATCAGCGCGTTCCTCGCCGGCACCACCTGTCGCGACCTGGTGAGCAAGCTGGGTCGCAAGACCCCCACCAGGGCGAGCGAGCTGATGGACATCGCCACCAAGTTCGCCTCTGGCCAAGAGGCGGTTGAGGCCATCTTCCGGAAGGACAAGCAGCCCCAGAGCCGCCCTCCGGAAGATGTCCCCGAGGCGTCAACTCAGTGCGGCGCCAAGAAGAAAGGCAAGAAGAAGTCGCAAGCGAGGCGCGACGCTGTCGACGCGGACCTTGTCGCCGCCGCCGAGTACAAGAACCCTCGGAAACCTCCCGGAGGTGCCAACCTCTTCGACAAGATGCTCAAGGAGCCGTGCCCCTATCATCAGGGGCCCGTCAAGCACACCCTTGAGGAGTGCGCCATGCTTCGGCGCCACTTTCACAAGGCCGGGCCACCCGCGGAGGGTGGCAGGGCTGGCGACGACGACAAGAAGGAAGATCACCAGGCAGGAGAGTTCTCCGAGGTCCGCGACTGCTTCATGATCTATGGTGGGCAATGGCGAACGCCTCGGCTCGGCACCGCAAGCAAGAGCGTCGGGAGGTCTGTTCAGTAAATGTGGCGGCGCCAGTCTATCTAGACTGGTCCGACAAGCCCATCACCTTCGACCAAGCCGACCACCCCGACCACGTGCCGAGCCTGGGGAAATACCCGCTCGTTGTCGACCCCGTCATCGGCGACGTCAGGCTCACCAAGGTCCTCATAGACGGAGGCAGCAACCTCGACATCATCTACGCCGAGACCCTCGGGCTCCTGCGGGTCGATCTGTCCTCGGTCCGGGCAGGCGCTGCGCCTTTCCACGGGATAATCCCCGGGAAACGCGTCCAGCCCCTCTGACAACTTGATCTTCCCGTCTGCTTTGGGACGCCCTCCAACTTCCGAAGGGAGACCCTCACGTTCGAGGTGGTCAGGTTCCGAGGAACCTACCACGCAGTGGTGGGGAGACCATGCTACGCTAAGTTCATGGTCGTCCCCAACTACACCTACCTCAAGCTCAAGATGCTGGGCCCCAACGGGGTCATCACCGTCGGCCCCACGTACCGACACGCGTACGAATGCGACGTGGAGTGCGTGGAGTACGCCGAGGCCCTCGCCAAATCCGAGGCCCTCATCACCGACCTGGAGAGCCTCTCTAAGGAGGTGCCAGACGTGAAGCGCCACGCCGGCAACTTCGAGCCGGCAAAGACGGTTAAACCCGTCCCTCTCGAACCCAGCAGCGACGCCTCCAAGCAGATCCGGATCGGCTCCGAGCTCGATCCCAAATAGGAAGCAGTGCTCGTCGACTTTCTCCGCGCGAACGCCGACGTTTTCGCGTGGAGTCCCTCGGACATGCTCGGCATACCGAGGGATGTCGCCGAGCACTCGCTGGATATCCGAGCTGGAGCCCGACCCGTGAAGCAGCCTCTGCGTCGATTCGACGAAGAAAAGCGCAGAGCCATAGGCGAGGAGATCCACAAGCTAATGGCGGCAGGGTTCATCAAAGAGGTATTCCATCCCGAATGGCTTGCCAACCCTGTGCTTGTGAGAAAGAAAGGAGGGAAATGGCGGATGTGTATAGACTACACTTGTCTAAACAAAGCATGTCCGAAAGTTCCCTACCCTCTGCCTCGCATCGATCAAATCGTGGATTCCACTGCTGGGTGCGAAACCCTGTCTTTCCTTGATGCCTACTCAGGGTATCACCAGATCAGGATGAAAGAGTCCGACCAGCTCGCGACCTCTTTCATCACACCCTTCGGCATGTACTTCTATGTTACCATGCCGTTCGGCTTGAGGAATGCGGGTGCAACGTACCAGCGGTGCATGAACCATGTGTTCGGCGAACACATTGGCCGAACGGTCGAGGCCTACGTCGATGACATCGTAGTCAAGACGAGGAAAGCCTCCGACCTCCTTTCCGACCTTGAAGTGACATTCCGATGTCTCAAGGCGAAAGGCGTGAAGCTCAATCCCAAAAAGTGTGTCTTCGGGGTTCCCCGAGGCATGCTCTTGGGGTTCATCGTCTCCGAGCGGGGCATCGAGGCCAACCCGGAGAAGATCGCAGCCATCACCAGCATGGGGCCCATCAAGGACTTGAAAGGCGTACAGAGAGTCATGGGATGCCTTGCGGCTCTGAGCCGCTTCATCTCGCGCCTCGGCGAAAGAGGCCTGCCTCTGTACCGCCTCTTAAGGAAGGCCGAGTGCTTCACTTGGACCCCTGAGGCCGAGGAAGCCCTCGGGAACCTGAAGGCGCTCCTTACAAACGCGCCCATCTTGGTGCCCCCCGCTGCCGGAGAAGCCCTCTTGATCTACGTCGCCGCGACCACTCAGGTGGTTAGCGCCGCGATTGTGGTTGAGAGACGAGAAGAGGGGCATGCATTGCCCGTCCAGAGGCTAGTCTACTTCATCAGCAAGGTACTGTCTGAGACCAAGATCCGCTACCCACAAATTTAGAAGCTACTGTACACGGTGATCCTGACGCGGCGGAAGTTGCGACACTACTTCGAGTCTCATCCGGCAACTGTGGTGTCATCCTTCCCCCTGGGGGAGATCATCCAGTGCCGCGAGGCCTCGGGTAGAATTGCAAAGTGGGCGGTGGAAATCATGGGCGAGACGATCTCGTTCGCCCCTCGGAAGGCCATCAAGTCCCAGGTGTTGGCGGACTTCGTGGCTGAATGGGTCGACACCCAGCTTCCAACAGCTCTGATCCAACCGGAACTCTGGACCATGTTCTTCGACGGATCGCTGATGAAGACAGGTGCAGGCGCAGGCCTGCTCTTCATCTCGCCCCTCGGGAAGCACCTACGCTACGTGCTACGCCTCCACTTCCCGGCGTCCAACAATGTGGCTGAGTATGAGGCTCTGGTCAACGGTTTGCGCATCGCCATCGAGCTAGGGGTCCGATGCCTCGACGCTCGTGGTGACTCGCAGCTCGTCATCGACCAAGTCATGAAGAACTCCCACTGCCGTGACCCGAAGATGGAAGCATACTGCGATGAGGTTCGGCGCCTGGATGACAAGTTCTACGGGCTCGAGCTCAACCACATCGCCCGACGCTACAACGAGACTGCGGACGAGCTGGCTAAAATAGCCTCGGGGCGAACAACGGTTCCCCCGGACGTCTTCTCCCGAGACCTGCATCAACCCTCCGTCAAGACCGACGACACGCCCGAGCCCGAGAGGGCCTCGGCTCAGTCTGAGGTACCCTCGGCTCGGTCCGAGGTACCCTCGGCTCGGCCCGAGGCACCCTTGGCTCAACCCGAGGCACCCTCGGCTCGGCTCGAGGTACCCTCGGCCCCCGAGGGTGAGGCACTGCACGTCGAGGAGGAGCGAAGCGGGGTCACGCCTAATCGAAACTGGCAGACCCTGTACCTGCAATATCTCCACCAAGGAGAGCTACCCCTCGACCGAGCCGAAGCTCGGCGGTTGGCGTGGCGCGCCAAGTCATTCGTCTTGCTGGGAGACGGGAAGGAGCTCTACCACCGCAGCCCCTCGGGCATCCTCCAGCGATGCATTTCCATCACCGAAGGTCAGGAGCTCCTACAAGAGATACACTCGGGGGCTTGCGGCCATCACGCAGCACCTCGAACCCTTGTTGGAAACGCCTTTCGACAAGGTTTCTACTGGCCGACGGCGGTGGCCGACGCCACTAGGATTGTCCGCACCTGCGAAGGGTGTCAGTTCTACGCAAGGCAGACCCACCTGCCTGCTCAGGCCCTACAGACCATACCCATCACCTGGCCGTTTGCTGTGTGGGGTCTGGACCTAGTCGGCCCCTTGCAGAAGGCACCCGGGGGCTACACGCACCTGCTGGTCGCCATCGACAAATTCTCCAAGTGGATCGAGGTCCGACCCCTAAACAGCATCAGGTCCGAACGGGCGGTGGCGTTCTTCACCAACATCATCCATCGCTTTGGGGTCCCGAACTCCATCATCACCGACAACGGCACCCAGTTCATCGGCAGAAAGTTCCTGGACTTCTGCGAGGATCACCACATCCGGGTGGACTGGGCCGCCGTGGCCCACCCCATGACGAATGGGCAAGTAGAGCGTGCCAACGGCATGATTCTACAAGGACTCAAGCCTCGAATCTACAACGACCTCAACAAGTTCGGCAAGCGGTGGATGAAGGAACACCCCTCGGTGGTCTGGAGCCTGAGGACAACACCGAGCCGAGCCACGGGATTCACACCGTTCTTCCTAGTCTATGGGGCCGAGGCCATCTTGCCCACAGACTTAGAATACGGTTCCCCGCGGACGAGGGCCTACGCCGACCAAAGCAATCAAGCTAATCGAGAAGACTCACTGGACCAGCTGGAAGAGGCTCGGGACATGGCCTTACTACACTCAGCGCGGTACCAGCAGTCCCTGCGACGCTACCACGCCCGAGGGGTTCGGTCCCGAGACCTCCAGGTGGGCGACCTGGTGCTTCGGCTGCGACAAGACGCCCGAGGGCGGCATAAGCTCACGCCTCCCTGGGAAGGGCCGTTCGTCATCGCCAAAGTTCTGAAGCCCGGAACGTACAAGCTGGCCAACAGTCAAGGCGAGGTCTACATCAACGCTTGGAACATCCAACAACTACGTCGCTTCTACCCTTAAGATGCTTTCAAGTCGTTCGTATGCCTCGTTCCCACGCAAAGTTTAGTCATCAAGGAAGGGTCAGCCTTGCCTCGGCAAAGCCCGACCCTCCCTCGGGGGCTAAAAGGAGGGAACCCCCTCTGCGCCAAAATTTTCCTCGGAAAAAGATCTTTTTTGCCAGAATGTCTTTCGTGCTTTTCGACTACTTCGAAAGTGGATCCTGAAAACGACGGAGTACACGTAAGCAGCCAAGGCTGGCCGAGCCGAGGGACTCCTACGCCTCCGAGATACGGATACCTCACTCATCACCTTCTGCGATAAGTAACTCGCGCTCGGATAAGTGATTCCGCGGACAAAACAAGTCTTCACGCTCGAAAGCTCCTCTGCCGGAACGATTTTTCGGGCCTTCTCGACTGCGTCGGTGACAGAACCCTATGGACGAGTAAGAGTGCGCGTAAGCGGCAAGGCCGACCGAGCCGAGGGATTCCTACGCCTCCGGGATACGGATACCTCACTCATCACCTTCCGTGAAAAGCAACTCTCGCTCGCACAAACAATTCTGTTACCGATAAATAAGTCCAGACACTCGAAACAAGGGGAAAAGAAACGCAGCTTTACAACACGACGATGGTATGTTTGGGCCTCGGCGACCGCAGAAAACATACACACACTACAAGATAGTCCGATCCTGCAGGCTCGGATCTTGACAGTTGAAGGGAGCAGCAGCACCCTCGGCGTCAACTACACCTTCGGCGGGGTCCGACCTAGCCTCGGACGGCGATGCGGTCGAAGGATCTCCACTCTGAAGGACGACATCAGCACCACGCCCGGGCCATCGCCGCCAGGGTCTTCTCCAGGAATCCGGCTCGAGCAGACGGCTCGGCCGACCACCCCGAGGCCTCGCCCAGCTGTCCCCCGAAGACATCAGCCCGGCCCGTGGCCTCGGCAATTCAACTCCGGCGTCGGTCCCGCCAGCGAACGACCCGGCCAGGCTCCGGCCGACCAAATCTTCTTTTTGAAGCCAACTCTGCCTCTGTTCGAGCTGACACCGCTACCTCCGGCTTCGGCTCATCGAAGAGCGACCGAGGGGTTCCTTTAACTAAGCAAGAGAAGCCTCGAACAGCAAGGTCGACCGAGCCGAGGGACTCCTACGCCTCCGGGATACGGATACCTCACTTGTCACCTTCGCACGAGGCGACTCACGCTTGGTGAAGCGGTTCAGATAACCAACAGGTGAGTCTTAGTGCTCAAAAATGAGGAAAAAACACGGCTCCATGCCGAAAATACATACATGTTCAGGCCTCGACAGCCACAATGAACAAGACACCGGCAATCAAAGTGCCATTACAAATGGAACCCCGGTTCCACCTCCGCAGGTACGAACAACCCCACACGATTGGGGGGCCTGCGGAGCAACAGAAGACCGACGAACGGCTCGCCATCGCCCACTCCAGCAGCAGCGACGATGACGACTTCTGCTCCGGGGGGCCGAACAGCAGCAGCGATGACCTCAGGGCGGATGCTGCTGCCATGAGGCCCTCGCCCATGCCCTCACTCGAGAGGCAAGGACGGGCAGAAGGCCGTAGAGTTGGAGGTCAGTCCGTGGGCGGCACCGGCTATCTCGTCGGCGGAGAAACCTCTTTCGGCTGCCGTGGCGGAAGGCGGCGCCGGGAGCGGCTCCGAAGCCACTCGGGTCAGAGAGCCAGGCACGTGGCAGCTGCCAACGCCACGAACGGTGAACGCCCTTCCCCCCGATCACTGAGGGAAGGAGTGGGCCGCCGCCCGCGCAGGGACCGACCACAACTCGGCACACTCCTCTCCCCAGCACTGATGATGAAAATCCTTGAAGCTGAGGGAGGGGCAGAGGCCGCAACCCGACTTGCTTTTCCCCGCCATCGAACTGGAGGTCACCGTCTTGGGTGACCACCGGCGAGGGGATGCAGCCGGGCTGCCTGATGAAAATCCTTGAAGCCGAACCATGGCTGAAAGGTACCAACTTCCACGAAGTTGCGTTCCTCCAACGGCAAGGCGGAAGGATTGCGGGTGTTCCCCATCCGGGGGCTCGGAAGGTGGAAAGACACGGTGCATAAGGGAGCGCGAAGACATGGTCGCCTTTCAAGGAGGTCACCCTCCTTTTAAAGACGACTCTCCCTACTTGCGTCCCCAGTCGTCGCGGGCTGAGTCTTCTCCAACACGCTCCAAGACCCTCCCCCTACGGCGCGAGGGTTGGGTCCCACGCGTCATGCAAGCTGGCCCAGAGCAGAAGAAGCCAAACTGTCGCGCGTGCGGTGCATGCAACTGCCCAGTGGTTACGAGCATTCCTCCACTTTCGCCCAGACCAGCGGGTGAAAGGATGGGCAGCCATGCAGGCGGCATGCAACCATGCCAAGTGGGCGCACCCCTCCGACTTCCAACGCACCCAGCATGGAGGCCCAGGCCCACGCGTCATGCAACCGGCGCGTCGGTTGCTACGTGCGAGCAACTGCACCACCACTCGCACCACTACCACGCCTCCTCGACTGCGGAACCAGTACCGCGACTCGAGGCAACCCTGCGTATGACCCAGCAGTGCCAGCCAGGCGCGACGGTCAATACGACCGAAAATGGGCCGGCAGTAATGGCGGTGGCAGGCGGGCAGGAGCAGCGGTCACGTCGTCAGCCAAGCTTACGTCCCATCCAGGGGCAGCGAGAGAACCCTCTCTCACGGCGTGAAGACGGCGCGCCCGTGTTCCGTTCCTCAAACGGCTCGCGCACGCGCAACGGCCGCCTCGCGAACCACTCGCCCCGTCGCATTAACTCCGCGGCGGGACAGGCGGCGCCTCAGGCAGGAGAAGCAAGCGACGCTTCGCCTTCGCCATAATAACCGCGTCAAAAAAGGTACGCCACGTCATTCGATTTCGTATCCTTTTCCTTTTCCTCTTTCTCTCTCTTACAACAGGGACCGGGAAAGGGGGATACCCCGAAAAGGATCCTTCTCCGTGAAGGAAACAGGCCCGAGCCTCCCTACTGATCAGAGGTTCAAAGGCTGGCCCCTCGGAGGGGTTCAACAGCCGCCTCAGAGTGCCTGGGTTCCGCGCCCACTACTGGTCAGAGGTTCGAAGGCCGGCCCCTCGGAAGGGTTCAACGGCCGCCTCAGGCCACTCGGGCTCCGCGCCTACTACTGATCAGGGGTTCGTAGGATGGCCCTCGAAGGGTTCACAGCCGCCTCAGACACAGAGCGAGGGATGACCCTGGGTACGTTCGATACATAACCAAGGATCGGGCTACGCTCCCGAGGTACCCTAGGACATTTCCGAGACCAGCGGGAACGATCTTGTAACGGAATCCCATCAGAGGAAGGCATCGAGCCCTCGGACCCCGTCGAAAGGGGACCGGGTCCGGCAGATCACCCGCAGGTACTTTTGGAGCGCGCCTCCGGGCCTCTAGCCGACCCCTAACAAATGGGGCACGGGCGTCCACTCGGATTACCCGCCAGTAGCTCACCGGAGACACCATGTTCGGTGCCCTCCGAGGGCAACATGGCGCTTTCCCTCCTCCTCCTTGCGGAAAGGCGACGCAGGGGCGTATGTAAAAAAGTCGAGTATGTCCTTGACCGTCCTCTCGCCCTGTGCAGAGGCTCGGGGACTGCTCTCACAAACCCGGCTCCGGCCAAACCGTTGACAGCGTCAACATACCAGCCCGAGAACTTGGGACCCGACCGTGCACCCGGGCTACGGCCAGCTCGCATGAGGGAACAACCAGACCAGCCGAAGTGTTGCGAAACGCACTAAGACCTCGAAGGAGTCAAACTACTCCTCCGAGGCCTCGGGGGCTACACCCGGCGGGTGCGCTCGCGCGCACCCACCAGAACAAAATGCAACCAAAAAAGGCTGGTCCCCTTGCAAAAAAGTGTGGCAAAAGCCTCCAAGCGAGTATTAACACTCCCTTCGAGGCTTGGGGGCTACTGTCGGCGACCATAATTAGGGGTACCCTCAAGACTCCTAAATCTCAGCTGGTATCCCCCATCAGCACAAAGCTGCAAAGGCCTGATGGGTGCGATTAAGTCAAAGGTCTGTCCATTCGAGGGACGCGATCATGCCTCGCCCGAGCCCAGCCTCGGGCAAGGGTAGCCGACCCCGGAGGATCTACGTCTCGCCCGAAGACCCCCTCTAGCAACGGGCATACCCTCGGCTCGCCCGAGGCCCAGTCTTCACCGAGAAGCAACCTTGGCCAACTCGCCATGCCAACCGACCAAATCGCAGGGGCATTTAATGCAAAGGTGGCCTGACACCTTTATCCTGACGCACGCCCCCTAGTCAACAGAGCCGAAGTGACCGTAGTCACTTCGCCGCTCCACTGACCTGTCTGACAAGAGGACAGCGCCGCCTGCGCCGCTCCGACTGTTGTGCCACTCGACAGAGTGAGGCTGACAGCAGCCAAGTCCGGCCTCAGGCGCCATAGGAAACTCCGCTTCGCCCGACCCCAGGGCTCGGACTCGGGCTCAGCCTCGGAAGACGACGAACTTCGCCTCGCCCGACCCCAGGGCTCGGACTTGGGCTCAGCCCCGAAGGACGACGAACTCCGCTTCGCCCGACCCCAGGGCTCGGACTCAGCCCTGGCATCAGCCAACGGTCTCCGCCTCGTCCGACCCGGGGGCTCGGACTCGACCTTGACCTTGGAAGGCAGACTCGACCTCGACCTCGGAGGAGCCTCCACCTCGCCCAACCTAGGGCACGGACCGACCACGTCAACAGGAGGCGCCATCATTACCCTGCCCCAAGCTGACTCAGGCTACGGGGAACAAGACCGGCGTCCCATCTGGCTCGCTCCACCATACGAGTAATGATGGCGCCCCGCATGCTCTATGACGATGGCGGCTCTCAGCCCCTGTAACACCCGACTTTAAGGAACAAAGCCAGGTGCATCTCATACATGCGACAAGAAGACAACATATATAATAACAAAGTGTATAGAGATAAATGTTAATAACATCAGAGTATTTATTACACAGCGGAAGACTTATTACAAAGTAAAAGAATAAATATAAAACGAACTAAGGATCGTTGGCGCCAATGTCAACTGAGAAACGCCACCTAGATCAAGTCGAATGCCTCTGCGTTAGGCGGCTCCTCTTCGACCACCTGTTCTTCTCCTGTGGGGGGGGGGTGTGAGACAGCAAGAGTGAGCTCACATACGTTCATAGCTCAACAAGTCATGGGGAATAATGTGGCATGAACTCACCAAAGGCGGGAGATCATGTAGTGTAAGGCTGATCAATGAAATAGAGGCTGAAGCTGAGCATTGCTTTTATAAGTTGGTCAAATTTTATTAGCACTTACTAAGTGTAAGTAAATACCAAACCTTAATAATAATAAAGAACAGTAATAGTAAAATAATCCCAAATGCGATGCAAATGTCAAATTAAATTTAAGTTCCATAATTAATCATGTGAGGGTCCGAGCCGCTCATGACCGTGAGCACGGCTAGTATACCAGTTTTACACTCTGCAGAGGTTGCGCATCTTTACCCACAAGTCATGTTACCCATCTGCCAAGAGATGGCCAATCCCATACACCTCTACCGAGGAGGCGAGGCAGGGTAACACTACGAGGCCTTTACAAAGTTCCACTAGTTTTAGAAATCCCGCTACAGTTTATAGGAAGCTCCAGTGCAGGGTTCTTACCTGACCGCCATCGCAGCAAAATCAACCCAAGGACCTCCCTACACTGACCACTCCCCTACTGCCCTTGCCCCTTTTGGGTAAGGAAGACCTCCACTAGCTTTCCTAGTTAATCAACCAAGGGCGTCCCATTAAACCCTTGTGGTAGCACTGTTTTCCCGGGTGGTCGCTCCATGTTCCCATTAATTTAATGATCTTAACATGAACAGTAATATTAACAAGATAATAACAGGATAATCATGAGTAGTGTATCTCCATACCCAATCCACATAAAGCAATAGCAAGTACTACCCAAAAATATTTCAGGGGTGAACAAGGTATAGAGGTAATCAAAACTGGGGTACATAAAGGATCCCATCAAAATTAACCTATGCAGATCATTAAAATTAATAAGAACATGGCTGGGAAAAGTAAGTGATCAAGGGCACAACTTGCCTGGCACTTGAGATCCAGTTACCAGGGTGAACTTCAGGTGACTTGAAACCTCGCACTAGACGTAGCAATACAAACAAACATGGTATAGATAAAAATTAACATCACACCAAACATAATAACAAACTGAATAATAATAATCTACACGAAGCTACGAGATCGCGGGATCGAGAACTACTAAGATCGGAGTTACGGTCTTCAAGTTATGATTTTATAAAAGATTTGTATGATTAAAATATTAAATTATATTATAAATTGGTTAGTATAAATTATATAAGAGGTTATACTATAAATAATTATATCAACTTTAATCTAAATTATGAATTGACCATAGATCATGTTTTAGTAGATGAGCAGATTAACAAGACTAACCAACATAAGTTAAATACAGATCCAATTATAAAATAATGAGACATGGTATAATAAGTGTTGTTACTGCGTATTAAATACTTATACGAAACTAACGCAACTGGAACGAGTCAAATCGGAATTAAAATGGAGGAGTTATGAATTTCCAAAGATTTTATTTGTTTGATACAAGATTAATTAAGAGACAAATTTTAATATGTTTTTCATGTCAAAACAGAGACACTAGTAGATAAAAAATAATATTATAAAATTATATGAATTGGAATGGACTCATTTTGACTTAATAAGAATTTTATATGAATTAAACAAGTTCTATTATTTATTTTTACATTAAAAATTCATCTCCTAATTACTTTTATGGATTTTTCTAATTCTCTGGACTGGGCATCAAAATTTGTAAAATACAGGGGCCCTAGCGCAATGTTTACCTGACTCAGTACAAAGGATCTCTGGACTGCGGGTTAAATCTAGAAAAGAACAGGGGCTCTTCATAAAGATTACTAGCCGAAGGGGTATCGGACGGGCTGAGCCGTCCGATCAGAAAACAAGGGCCCCGATCCGATCGCGCGAAGAGGTATTCATGCGCAAATCGGGACCGTTCATCGGGAAATCTGCGGCTCCGGTTTAATGCGACAAAAGGGGGATCGTGGTTGATTTAATCCGAGGCGCCCAATTGAGATTCAACGGTCCGGAACAAAAGGATAGTATACTCTAATCTAGACCGGACGTCGTCGGATCAACGGCCCAGAAACTATCCATGCACACAACCAATCCCAGCCCCAGATATTTGATCTACGGTTCCTAGGTCTTCTTCCACCTCGTGCTCCTACGGCGACATCAGCGAACTGGACACCCCGGCGTTCAAACCGTACTTCGATAAGAGGCTAAGCAAAGTAAAAAAAAACAAAGAAGAACCATGGGAGGTCTCACCATTAGCAGAGGCGAGAACAAGGCTGGTCGCTGGCATAGTGAAGCCCCCAACGAGAGGTGAGCTCTGGTGAACAATCCATCTGACTACCTCCATCGCACGACGATCCCACTGTTCGCTCCGGCGCTGGGACACACCGAAAAGTCCCGCTGCCTATAGGACCCTAGCGGTTTGGCGAGGCAAGCTGGCAGTAAGGCCACGGCCTTGCCGCCTGGACGGCGCAACAGGCTGGGATGCGCTGTTAGAGGGTCGGTATTTATATAACTGGGTCCGAGGAATTCTGGCCGGGTGGTGCTCGGCTGGTGAGTCGTAGGTGGTTACGCAGAATCTTCCACGGTCTACAGGAGCGCTGGGTTTGTTACAAGCTTGGGATTGAAGTAATTTCTGGACCCGGGGTCCGCATGGCAGACGGTGTGTGCAGGTAATCGAGTGGGAGACGGGCACGTGCTGGTTAATTTTATCGAATGACGTTTTCATGAAAGTGTGATAACGTGGCTTCTAGCTAGTAAATAAATAAAAAAAAGAGAAAAAAATAGGAAGGGGACGTGAGGGACATGGGCCGTGGGAAATTTCTCAATGGCCATGCGGGGGTGAGGTTCATTTGTTTTTTTTTCTGCTTTCTTCTTTATTCCTAATTCATTTGAATTTAAATTTTGAATTCCACTTAAGTGCAAATTCAAGTTCATGTTAACTATGCAATTTAGTCACACCAGCATGTGGTGAAGTTATTCAGTTTTAATATTATTTTATATTGAATAATATTTCTTTTTTACATTTTTATTCCCAAATTCTAAGATTTGAATTAGGTTTTAATCCTCAATTCACATCATTAATGTAACCTTATTAAAATTTTCTTTATTATTAAATGCACAAACAATTAAACTCCAACATGATGCACAATTTAATGACTTTTATTAATCCTTTGTTTTTAAATGAGGTGTTCACTTGTGATAGTAAGTAGGTATAACACACATATAGATAAAGGAAAATAACTTTTCTCCTTTTATATTATATCTACAAATTGGGTATTACAAATCCTACCCCCCTTAACAGAAATCTCATCCTCGAGATTTAAGAAGAACGAGGGGAAAAGATGGAGAAAATCTATACGAAGCTCTTCTTCTCTTTCCCAGGTCGCTTCATCTTCACCGTGGTGACTCCATTGCACTTTACACATCATTATTACCTTATTTCTTGTAACTCGAGTCAATGTATCAAGAATCTTGATCTGATACTTCGTGTAAGTCAAATCATCATGAACACTGAGCTTTTCCATTGGTAACTGTTCCTTAGGGACACGGAGACACTTCTTAAGTTGAGACACATGGGATACATTATGCACATCAGGTAGATTATCTGGTAGCTCGAGTTGATAGGCCATCTCTCCAACTCGCCTAACAAAACTCTGAATGGTCCAATAAAGCGAGGGGACAATTTGCCCTTGACTTTAAATCTCCTCATCCGACGAAGTGGTGACACTTTGGGGTACACATAATCACCTTTCTCAAATTCCAGTGGTCTTCTTCTATTATCTGCGTAGCTCTTTTGTCTGGTTTGAGCTACCCTCAAGTTCTCCCTGATTATACATACTTGTTCTTCTGCCTCTTGAATAAGTTTAAGTCCAAGGAATTGTCTACCTTTAGTCTGATCCAATATAGAGGAGTCCTACACTTTCAGCCATATAGAGCCTCGAACGGTAACATCTTTAGACCGGCCTGGTAACTATTATTATATGAAAACTCAGCATAAAGTAGACTCTTGTCCCAACTACTACCATGCTGAAGAACACAAGCTCTCAACATGTCTTCCAATACTTGATTAGTCCTTTTAGTCTGTCCATCAGTCTGAGGTAGGCCGAATTAAAATTCAACTTTGCATCCATATTCTCATAACAACTTGTTCGAACCAAAATTGAGCGCGGACGGTCCGGCCCTGAGGCCGGACGGTCCGCGCGTGTGCAGAACAGATTAGGGTTCCGAGTTTTGTGCTACGGTTGTTAGCTAAAAACATGGGATAAGCTCGGAAATTAGTTTGTAAAGGGTCCAGCCCCCCTCCTCTATAAATAGAGAGGTATACGGCCGATTTGTAACCATCAACAATCGAATTAATACAACTTCTATTTCGCATTTTATCTTAGGAGTAGTTCTAGTTTAGCCTTCCAACCCCCAAATTCTCCGCCTCTCCTCGACTCTACGTCGATTAGAGGAGTCTAGGTCGGTCTACCCGAGCCTAGACACCACCTAGGATCTCTACTCCCCGACGGGGTCCCTCCCGGGAGCGAGATCCAGGCGCCGTCGGCGATCTTCCGCCGTCCCTGCGTACGCGCGGACCGTCCGGCCTCAGGGCGCGGACCGTCCGGCCGTCAGGCAGGAGCCCTAGCCGCGCACCAGGCCGCGGACCGTCCGGCCCCAGGCCGCGGACAGTCCGCCCTTGCGCAGAGAGCACTACCGCGCCTCGCACCAGGTCGCGGACCGTCCGGACCCTGCGCGCGGACCGTCCGCCCCTGTGCAGAAGGCACCGCCACGGTTCTTGTTGAGTGTTTGGCGCTCCAAAAAAGCGTCAACATACTTTTTGGCGACTCCGCTGGGGAAAACACATCTAGACCTATCAAATCGGCCCTCAATGGCCGGTTCAAAAGATAGCTCTGAGGTTTCCACCAGCAATATCATCACACCGACATGGGAAGCCTTGCCGGCTGAAGAACAACTTCTGTTCGAGGAGCGCCAGGAGCAGTTGATCCAAGAAGCAAAGGCGAAGTTCCTGGCTGACTTCAAAGTGGACAGGAACAACAAAGTCGTTCGACAACGGGCGACAGATCTGGCTTCGCTCCGACCTACTACGATTACCCCAAATGTAAGTAGCACCAACGAACTCCAATCTCTTAAAGCTTACATAGACGAACAGCGAGAACAGATGCAAAATATCATAGGGGTTATGCAAAACGATTGTAGGAGACTAGTACGTGCATTTGATAAATCTAGTATAGCAAATTTTCCTTCACACGAGGTTGAATTAGGAGATAATACACGTAATACATCGGCTAAAGGTTGTCACGACCAGTCACAACCCCCTTATGGGATGCCGATGGACACGTACCTTGAGCAAACGCAAATCGGCAATAAACCAGCCGATCTACACATGTCCGGACCGTCCGCTCGCGAGCGCGGACCGTCCGGGTCAGCCACAGTCGGGCCCATTTTTAATGAGTTACCTAGACACACACCCGAGCCACCACATAGGGCACCGAATTTAAACTATCCAGTCGGACGGTCCGCATACAACGACGGACGGTCCGCATATAATCACGGACGGTCCGGGTACGTATCCGGACAGTCCGCGCATGAGTCTTTTGAGGGGGATTATTACCTGAATCCTCGCCCGTCCCAACAACACTTCCCATCACATTATGCAATGCACCAGCCCATTAATTCAGGATCCAGAGCCCAGGAAAGCTTCCCGGCCCCACCAAGAAGGCCGGAAAGAAACGATCAAACATATGAGCCATATAGCGCAAATGGAAATGCACCACGTAGCTCAAACCAATGGGGGGAACAACAACATACTAACATGCAACCAACCCCACCTATGTTTGACCAGAGAGCCGGTGGTCTTGCACCGGCTGCCATTGGTATAGTGAGGGAAGAAATAGCCGGGGCGTTCCGAGATAAGCTCGGAGTAAGCATGATCCCTGGGGGGCAATCATATCGGAAGCCTTATGACAGCCGATTTGATCACCACCCATACCCACAGGGAACTAGGATACCCGAGTTTGCAAAGTTTTCGGGTGACCAAGGAAAGAGCACGCGTGAGCACATAGGCCAGTTCCTAGCACAATTAGGAGAATTGGCTGACACCGAAGCATTCCGTGTGCGTTTATTTTCATTATCCTTAACAGGGACTGCATTCACATGGTATGCCACGCTCCCTCCTAATTCCATTTTGTCATGGGGAGACTTAGAGCAAAAATTTCATGAACACTTCTTCTCTGGTGATTATGAGCTAGATTTAGTAGACTTAGTGACCCTACGACAAGAAAAGGATGAATCGGTTAGTGATTATATCCGGAGATTCCAGGATACGAGAAACCGATGCTTTCAAATTCATCTAACAGATAAACAACTGGCGGGAATAGCCTTTGATGGATTGCGCTATTATTTAAAAGAGAGATTAGAAGGCATCCAGTTCTTTACTCTAGCACAATTACATCAGAGAGCTTCGGCTTGTGAAAGCCGAAGCAAAGAACTAGTCAGAACGGTTCATCATAATGTCCCTATAGTAGAACACAATCAAAGTAGTTCGGACGATGAACCAAAGAAAGTTTACACTGCCGAAATAGTTTGGCCCGAGCAGGCCAAATCTTCGGCTTGCTACTCCTTGCAGTCAGTTCAAAAGGAACGACAAGAGGAGGTTAAGTTTACATTTAATGTCGGCAAATGTGATAAGATATTCGATGAATTACTAAAAAATGGTAACATTAAAATTGATTATATCGTTCCACCTGCCGACGAACTAAAGCGTCGCGCATACTGCAAGTGGCACAACTCATTTTCACATGCCACTAATGATTGTAATGTGTTCCGACGACAAATTCAATCGGCCATTAATGAGGGACGATTGAAATTTCAGGAGGAAACGGAGCCCTTCCCAATGAATGTGATCGACTTTAATGGCAAAAAGGTCCTAATTTGGCCCAACACAGCCGATAAGGGCAAAGACAAAGAAGTCATCATCGGCAACGCACGGGAGGCCGATGGAAACAACAAAATTTCTTGCAGGAAAGTGATGGCCGAGAAGACTCCTGATGGAGGGGAGACACTGAAGGTAACCATCACAAACTCCAGCGCTGGGGAGCAAGCACAGACAAGGGGATATGCGCGAGAACCCATACTACGCATCGCGGACGGTCCGGTGTCTAGGCGCGGACGGTCCGTAACATCACCGGACGGTCCGAAGCGTTCCGACGGACGGTCCGGCAACGTCAAAGAGCCGCGGCAACCACGTACCTTCAAACCACGACGACCAGAAATAGGTACGTGGAAAACTAACACATTCAAGGCAACTGGTCGGTTGGTAAAATCTAGCCCGACCTTTGATCAATTATTGTCTAAATATGTGAAAAAGAAGGCTGGCTCCAGTGACCGGCCACCAAAGGGACCTCGCTTACCCACCCAGGTGCGACGGCAGGTTAGGCCGATTGGACCACCACACCAATCGGAAAGGACGGAAGGTCATAATGTTCAATTAAGACCCAACGTACCTGCATGGACACCTCCACCACCATATCCACCTATGCCATATCCATACACATACATACCTCCACCATATGTCCCAAATCAAATGTGGGGCATGCCAACATATCCATTTGGGATGCCACAGTACCCCGCTTGGGGGGCACCCCAAACATCTGTATTCAATAGGTTGACACCTCCAGTACAAGACCGACTGAGAGCCCCTCAATCTGGTCCACGAGCACAGGCCCAGCAAGATTGCCGAACAACTCAGCCCCAAAGGCTGACTAATCCGGCAGGGGGACATACAGCTATAACCTCCAACAGTACGAAAAAGGGAGAGGTCATTAAAATAGGAGCGACAGATGTCATCGTACAACAAAATAACGAAGGGCCGATGATTTTTGGTGAATCGGCCAACACCAACAAAAAAGAAAGTACGACTGTCAATAAAATAGCCGATCCAAAATACTCCATGCCCCGATGGTGTCCATCGGGATTGACACGATCGCAAAAGCGAAAATTACAGCGCCTCAGAGCAAAGGAGAATCAGGAAAAAGAGGTAGAAAGAATATTCAATGACACGCATCCGCAGTATCCGCCACCGCAAAAGAGATGGAGACCAAAGGCCGTTGAGAAAAGTCAAACGGCCACAAAGATAGTAAATAAAACAACAACTGTGCATCTCTCTGCAGGTATGGTAGACTGTCCGGCTATAAAGGCCGGATCATCTGCACAGGACGCGGACCATCCGACCCCTGAGGCCGAACCATCCGCACTACACCAAGACACCTCCGATGACGTACCGACGCTCATGGAGGAAGACGACCTACAAGGAGAAGACCTGGTCGACTACGGAGCTACGCCAGAACACTTAGAGAATTAGGAAGGCAAGGTGACGAATTGGTCAGGACCAGTATGACGCTCGGCGATGTTGGGACTGACAGTTCGATCAAATCTAAAGGGATCACGTCCGTTGAGTCAACCATCGAGACCAAGGCCACTGCGTACCATCCTAGTAAGTGGCAAGATGCCTAAGAAAACCGATGTGATAACATCGAGTTAGTTGCTTTTGGTTCGCTCAGCTCCACCAAAAGGCAGGGGGGCATATGTTCGAACCAAAATTGAGCGCGGACGGTCCGGCCCTGAGGCCGGACGGTCCGCGCGTGCGCAGAACAGATTAGAGTTCCGAGTTTTGTGCTACGGTTGTTAGCTAAAAACATGGGATAAGCTCGGAAATTAGTTTGTAAAGGGTCCAGCCCCCCTCCTCTATAAATAGTGAGGTATACGGCCGATTTGTAACCATCAACAATCGAATTAATACAACTTCTATTTCGCATTTTATCTTAGGAGTAGTTCTAGTTTAGCCTTCCAACCCCCAAATTCTCCGCCTCTCCTCGACTCTACGTCGATTAGAGGAGTCTAGGTCGGTCTACCCGAGCCTAGACACCACCTAGGATCTCTACTCCCCGACGGGGTCCCTCCCGGGAGCGAGATCCAGGCGCCGTCGGCGATCTTCCGCCGTCCCTGCGTACGCGCGGACCGTCCGGCCTCAGGGCGCGGACCGTCCGGCCGTCAGGCAGGAGCCCTAGCCGCGCACCAGGCCGCGGACTGTCCGGCCCCAGGCCGCGGACAGTCCGCCCTTGCGCAGAGAGCACTACCGCGCCTCGCACCAGGCCGCGGACCGTCCGGCCCCTGCGCGCGGACCGTCCGCCCCTGTGCAGAAGGCACCGCCACGGTTCTTGTTGAGTGTTTGGCGCTCCAAAAAAGCGTCAACACAACTTTTCCAAAATCTGGGGGTAAACTGTGATCTTCTATCCAAAATGATCCTCTTGGGTACACTGTGTAGAGACACAATCCAAGCCATATATAACTCTGCCAATTAAGATCCCTTATGCGTAGTCTTGACTAGAATGAAATGAGCCACTTTGGTCAGTCTATCCACAATAACCCATATAGAATCATATCCCTTCGAGGTGCGAGGCAATCCAGTAATAAAATCCATACCAATCCCTTCTCACTTCCATTCGGGTATCTTCAGTGGATGCAGTAGTCCAACTGGCCTCTGGTGTTCAGCCTTAACTCTTTGACACACATCGCACATAGCCACATGTGCAGCCACATCTCTCTTCAATCCATACCACCAGAACTTCTAGTTCAAATCCTTATACATCTTCGTACTCCTAGGATGAATAGAATAATCCGAGTCATGGACCTCCTTCAGTATAGTCTCACGAAGGCTTTCAATGTCAGGAACACATATCCTGTCCTTGAACCATATGGTGCCTTGCTCATCTTCCATAAATTCTGGACCTCGACCTTCAGTAATCATATCCTTGATCTCTTGTATCTTAGCATCACCAATCTGTCCTTCCATGGATTTCTTGCTCCAAGGTAGGTTCCGCATCAATAGTTACTCCTTCAGTGTGAACAACTATCCCCAGGTTAAGTCTCCTAAAATCCTCAACAATCTCATCGGGTAGCTGGGCAACAACAGCTGAATGAACGTGCTCCTTTCGACTCAAGGCATCTACAACCAAATTCGCCTTGCCCGGGTGATAGTGAATTTCCAAATCGTAATCCTTAATAAGCTCCAACCAACGGCGTTGCCTAAGGTTGAGATCCTTCTGAGTGAATATATACTTCAAACTCTTATGATCCATGTATACTTGGCTCTTGGTTCTCATAATGTAATGTCTCCAAATCTTAAGCGCATGCACAACGGCTGCCAATTCCAAGTCATGAGTGGGGTAGTTCAATTCGTGTTTCCGCAACTGACGAGACACGTAGGCAATCGCGAGACCTTCTTGCATAAGTACACATCCAAAGCCTTGGTTACAGGCATCACAATTAATGTCAAATCCTTTCTGTAGATCCGACATAACCAACACTGGTGGCGACATTAGTCTCTCCTTCAATTGATCAAAGCTTTCTTGGCACTTCTCATCCCACTTGAATTCTCTTCCTTTCTCCAAAAGCAAGGTCATAGGCTTAGCAACCTTAGAAAATCCTTCAATAAATCTCCAATAATATCCGGCAACTCCCAAGAAACTCCGGACCTCAGTAACTATAGTGGGCACTCTCCACTCCATAATCTCCTTCACTTTAGCAGGATCCACTGCTATTCCTCCATTAGAGATAATATGACCAAGGAATGGCACCTTGTCAATCCAAAACTCGCACTTGCTGAACTTAGCGTAGAGTTGATTATCTCGCAGCTTTTGTAGCACCAACCTTAGATGTTGTTCATGATCACTTTCATTCCTAGAATAGATAAGAATATCGTCGATGAACACCACGACGAATCTGTCCAAATAATCCATATCGGGTTGAGAAAGCCGTCTTAGGAATATCTGATGGTCTAATCCTCATCTGATGGTATCCCGACCTGAGATCAATCTTCGAGAATACCCTGGCTCCTCTCATCTGATCAAACAAATCCTCAATACGGGGTAATGGATACTTGTTCTTCATAGTGACATCATTAAGGGTCCTATAATCCACGCTTTTGCGATCCATCTTTCTTTTGTATAAATAGAACTGGCGCTCCCCAAGGTGAAGAATTCGAACGAATGTACCTAGCCTCTTGTAACTCTGTTAACTGCTTCTTAAGTTCCTTTAGTTCTTCTACGAACATCCTGTATGGCCGTTTAGAAATAGGGGCAGTTCCAGGTAAGAGATCCATAACAAACTCAACTTCCCTATATGGTGGCATCCCTGGTAACTCCTCTGGAAAGACATCCGAAAAATCTCTAACCACACGGATGTTGACACCAACAAACTTCCCATCTACTAAGAATGCCGCTAGTCTGATGGTGGTAGTTACTGCAACTTCAACTTCAAATCTTTGTCCTTTGGAACTGGTGAGTTCTATGGTTCCCTTAGCACGGTGTATATACTGCCTTTGCTTTTCTTAACCATGACATACCAAGGATCATGTCTATAGTGCTCTCTTCTAACACTATAGAGGTAGCCTATTAGGGTTAGGAACACAGGGTAAGAAAGAAAGGATTGTAGACAAGGCGAGTAATTACGAGGAATGTTACTGCGGGGGATTTATTAGCTAAGTAGATTGGTGTGTCACCTACCATAGCTAATTTATTACCTTATACTCTGGCACATGCTAAGATGTCCATATAATATTTCAATCAATCAAAGAAGCAAATCAGGCATTGATCATCAGAACAATCAACCAACATTTTTAATAGAGAAAATAATTTTAATTTTGTCTTAGGCTTCCTAACTCTTAAAAATGTCATAGGGGTAGGGATTCCAAGGTATGAAATCCATCTTGTCTAAGAGTAGAAAAGGTAAGAATGATCAGAGTAGAACAGTAGAAGGTGAGACAGGATCAAGATAAGTGTAGAAAGAATCAGGGTAAGGTAAGTGTAGAATGAATCAGAATAAGATAAGTAGGTAAGGGTTTTGTCCATTTCTATATAGGTTTCGTCCTACAGTCAATATTCCTCTGATACCACTTCTGTAACACCCGGCTTTAAGGAACAAAGCCAGGTGCATCTCATACATGCGCCAAGAAGACAACATATATAATAACAGAGTGTATAGAGATAAATGTCAATAACATCAGAGTATTTATTACACAGCGGAAGACTTATTACAAAGTAAAAGAATAAATATAAAACGAACTAAGGATCATTGACGCCAATGTCAACTGAGAAACGCCACCTAGATCAAGTCGAATGCCTCTGCGTTAGGCGGCTCCTCTTCGACCACCTGTTCTTCTCCTGTGGGGGGGGTGTGAGACAGCAAGAGTGAGCTCACATACGTTCATAGCTCAACAAGTCGTGGGGAATAATGTGACATGAACTCACCAAAGGCGGGAGATCATGTAGTGTAAGGCTGATCAATGAAATAGAGGCTGAAGCTGAGCATTGCTTTTATAAGTTGGTCAAATTTTATTAGCACTTACTAAGTGTAAGTAAATACCAAACCTTAATAATAATAAAGAACAGTAATAGTAAAATAATCCCAAATGCGATGCAAATGTCAAATTAAATTTAAGTTCCATAATTAATCATGTGAGGGTCCGAGCCGCTCATGACCGTGAGCACGGCTAGTATACCAGTTTTACACTCTGCAGAGGTTGCGCATCTTTACCCACAAGTCATGTTACCCATCTGCCAAGAGATGGCCAATCCCATACACCTCTACCGAGGAGGCGAGGCAGGGTAACACTACGAGGCCTTTACAAAGTTCCACTAGTTTTAGAAATCCCGCTACAGTTTATAGGAAGCTCCAGTGCAGGGTTCTTGCCTGACCGCCATCGCAGCAAAATCAACCCAAGGACCTCCCTACACTGACCACTCCCCTACTGCCCTTGCCCCTTTCGGGTAAGGAAGACCTCCACTAGCTTTCCTAGTTAATCAGCCAAGGGCGTCCCATTAAACCCTTGTGGTAGCACTGTTTTCCCGGGTGGTCGCTCCATGTTCCCATTAATTTAATGATCTTAACATGAACAGTAATATTAACAAGATAATAACAGGATAATCATGAGTAGTGTATCTCCATACCCAATCCACATAAAGCAATAGCAAGTACTACCCAAAAATATTTCAGGGGTGAACAAGGTATAGAGGTAATCAAAACTGGGGTACATAAAGGATCCCATCAAAATTAACCTATGCAGATCATTAAAATTAATAAGAACATGGCTGGGAAAAGTAAGTGATCAAGGGCACAACTTGCCTGGCACTTGAGATCCAGTTACCAGGGTGAACTTCAGGTGACTTGAAACCTCGCACTAGACGTAGCAATACAAACAAACATGGTATAGATAAAAATTAACATCACACCAAACATAATAACAAACTGAATAATAATAATCTACACGAAGCTACGAGATCGCGGGATCGAGAACTACTAAGATCGGAGTTACGGTCTTCAAGTTATGATTTTATAAAAGATTTGTATGATTAAAATATTAAATTATATTATAAATTGGTTAGTATAAATTATATAAGAGATTATACTATAAATAATTATATCAACTTTAATCTAAATTATGAATTGACCATAGATTATGTTTTAGTAGATGAGCAGATTAACAAGACTAACCAACATAAGTTAAATACAGATCCAATTATAAAATAATGAGACATGGTATAATAAGTGTTGTTACTGCGTATTAAATACTTATACGAAACTAACGCAACTGGAACGAGTCAAATCGGAATTAAAATGGAGGAGTTATGAATTTCCAAAGATTTTATTTGTTTGATACAAGATTAATTAAGAGACAAATTTTAATATGTTTTTCATGTCAAAACAGAGACACTAGTAGATAAAAAATAATATTATAAAATTATAGGAATTGGAATGGACTCATTTTGACTTAATAAGAATTTTATATGAATTAAACAAGTTCTATTATTTATTTTTACATTAAAAATTCATCTCCTAATTACTTTTATGGATTTTTCTAATTCTCTGGACTGGGCATCAAAATTTGTAAAATACAGGGGCCCTAGCGCAATGTTTACCTGACTCAGTACAAAGGATCTCTGGACTGCGGGTTAAATCTAGAAAAGAACAGGGGCTCTTCATAAAGATTACTAGCCGAAGGGGTATCGGACGGGCTGAGCCGTCCGATCAGAAAACAAGGGCCCCGATCCGATCGCGCGAAGAGGTATTCATGCGCAAATCGGGACCGTTCATCGGGAAATCTGCGGCTCCGGTTTAATGCGACAAAAGGGGGATCGTGGTTGATTTAATCCGAGGCGCCCAATTGAGATTCAACGGTCCGGAACAAAAGGATAGTATACTCTAATCTAGACCGGACGTCGTCGGATCAACGGCCCAGAAACTATCCATGCACACAACCAATCCCAGCCCCAGATATTTGATCTACGGTTCCTAGGTCTTCTTCCACCTCGTGCTCCTACGGCGACATCAGCGAACTGGACACCCCGGCGTTCAAACCGTACTTCGATAAGAGGCTAAGCAAAGTAAAAAAAAACAAAGAAGAACCATGGGAGGTCTCACCATTAGCAGAGGCGAGAACAAGGCTGGTCGCTGGCATAGTGAAGCCCCCAACGAGAGGTGAGCTCTGGTGAACAATCCATCTGACTACCTCCATCGCACGACGATCCCACTGTTCGCTCCGGCGCTGGGACACACCGAAAAGTCCCGCTGCCTATAGGACCCTAGCGGTTTGGCGAGGCAAGCTGGCAGTAAGGCCACGGCCTTGCCGCCTGGACGGCGCAACAGGCTGGGATGCGCTGTTAGAGGGTCGGTATTTATATAACTGGGTCCGAGGAATTCTGGCCGGGTGGTGCTCGGCTGGTGAGTCGTAGGTGGTTACGCAGAATCTTCCACGGTCTACAGGAGCGCTGGGTTTGTTACAAGCTTGGGATTGAAGTAATTTCTGGACCCGGGGTCCGCATGGCAGACGGTGTGTGCAGGTAATCGAGTGGGAGACGGGCACGTGCTGGTTAATTTTATCGAATGACGTTTTCATGAAAGTGTGATAACGTGGCTTCTAGCTAGTAAATAAATAAAAAAAAGAGAAAAAAATAGGAAGGGGACGTGAGGGACATGGGCCGTGGGAAATTTCTCAATGGCCATGCGGGGGTGAGGTTCATTTGTTTTTTTTTCTGCTTTCTTCTTTATTCCTAATTCATTTGAATTTAAATTTTGAATTCCACTTAAGTGCAAATTCAAGTTCATGTTAACTATGCAATTTAGTCACACCAGCATGTGGTGAAGTTATTCAGTTTTAATATTATTTTATATTGAATAATATTTCTTTTTTACATTTTTATTCCCAAATTCTAAGATTTGAATTAGGTTTTAATCCTCAATTCACATCATTAATGTAACCTTATTAAAATTTTCTTTATTATTAAATGCACAAACAATTAAACTCCAACATGATGCACAATTTAATGACTTTTATTAATCCTTTGTTTTTAAATGAGGTGTTCACTTGTGATAGTAAGTAGGTATAACACACATATAGATAAAGGAAAATAACTTTTCTCCTTTTATATTATATCTACAAATTGGGTATTACAGCCCCCTTACGGAAGCAAGAGGACGTCAGCAAGGACTCGACAGCCCCGACAGCTGTCCTTCTGCCGGGCTCCAGCGCTCCTCCGACGGCCACGACACCACACGAACCGGGTGCCAAAACCTCTCCGGCTGCCATGATGGCATGTACTTAGGGCGCTAGCTCTCCTCCGCTAGACACGTTAGCACACTGCTACACCCCCCATTGTACACCTGGATCCTTTCCTTGCGCCTATAAAAGGAAGGACCAGGGCCCTCTTACAGAGGGTTGGCCGCACGGGGAAGGACGGGACGACGCTCGTGTGAGGCCGCTCGCTCCCTCCCGCGTGGACGCTTGTAACCCCCTACTGCAAGCGCACCCGACCTGGGCGCGGGACGAACACGAAGGCCGCGGGATTTCACCTCTCACGCCCGTCTCCCTCTGGCTTCTTCCCCCCTTCGCGCTCCGTCTCGCGCCGACCCATCTGGGCTGGGGCACGCGGCGACAATTTACTCGTCGGTCCAGGGACCCCCGGGTTTCGAAACGCCGACAACACAAGCACCAGATTGTAACACGCTCTAAGCAATACTATTGTAAGCACTACTACGGACTAGGGCTCCAGCCTAAACCAGTATAACCAACTCGCCTTAGGTCCACCCTCGAGCCCCCCGTAGCTCACCATTCGGAGTGAGTCCGCGCTAACACCCTTGCCGAACACAAATCTCATTGTCCCCTGGTTCCAAAAACCATGATAGTGATAGTGTTAGTTCTATACAAAAGGTATGAGATACATTAGTGAGAAAATAAGAATGGCAGATAAATACTTATTGATGAAGCAAAAATAACATACTGATGCAGGGGAACTTGTCCATACCCATATTGTGGTCCTGGTTGATACATATGTGACAAATTTGAATATGGCGGTAGAGGGGGGGTCCATACCCATACATGTGAAAAGGAAATGTGCCTTTGTGTCATTTATAGTTGTTTTGGTGATTAAAATGCCAAAAACGCCACTTTGAAGTAACTATATTGATAAGTGCATTGGCACAAGTGCAAAGCAAGCCAACTGAAGAAAACAAGTTCAAAAGAGCACAAGTGTGAGTTTTGCACTTTAAATATGTTGCATAGGTCCATTAAAATGTTTCTAGTGCTTGTGTTTGGGCTCTAACTTATTTTGTAAAAAACACTTTTTGGACTTGAGTTTACCCATATTGCAAATCCTTTTGTAATGAAGTGAAAAAGGTGTGGTTCCTACACTTAGTCATTTGTTTTGTGTACTAACTATGTTTATCTAAGTGCAAGGGAACGACTCAATAAGAACCAAAAGAACTTGGAGAAGTTTAGCTCAAAAGAACCAAACTTGGGCCAGTCTGGAACCACCGGACTGTTCGATAATGTGTACGACCAAAGACGCTTCTCTCGAGAATTTTATTTATACAATCCACGAGATATTGAATAGTGTACACCGAACATCGACTCTAGCGGCTCTCTCCACGGGCGGGCGCCAGCCGACAATGGCTAGCTGACGTGGCAGCTGTCCGATCGTGCACCGGACTGTCCAGTGTCGTGTTGGAAAAGAAAACTGCCCATTCTGATCGTCGGGCGACCGTTGCTGGCCGGATCTAGTAGCGCACCAGGCTGTCCGGTGGCGCACACAAGAAAACAGTGAAGTTTTTGAGCTTCCTTGTGGACAAGACAATGACTCTAAGGCCTCTTTGGGCTATAAAAAATGAGCCCCTAGGTGCCCTCTCCTGGTACCAAAGCATCACAAGTGCATTTCAGTGATTTGAGATAGATTTGAGCGCATTTCTGAGTTGTGACTCTGTCATTTTGTTGTTGTGCTCTTATCTTTACTTTTGTGCATGTTGTTGTTGTATTGTGTACTTGTGTGTGTTCTTACTCCCTCGCTTACTCTAGTTTTGGATTGTGATAATCTTGTGTAAGGTATGAGAGACTCCAATTTGTGGAAATTCCTCACAAACAAGATTTCGATATATAAGGAAGAATTGTGGTACTCAAGTTTGATCTTTGGATCACTTGAGAGGGGTTGAGTGCAACCCTCGTCCATTGGAACGCTACAACGTGAAGTAGACAAGCATATAGGCTTGACCGAACCACGGGATAAAAATTGTCGTCTCTCTTGTGCCATTTACCTTATTGCAATTTTTATCTCTTCTTAGTTCCATCATCTCAATTGTGATATTGATCCAAGTCTAAATCATATCTTGATAGAGCAATCAAGTGAAAGGAACTTCTCTCTCTTTCTCTACTCTCAATCTTGGCTTAAATTTACTCTAGCTCATATTATAGACCAAGTTTGTGTTATTTGGAGTAAGTTTTGTAGGATCACCTGTTCACCCCCTAGGTGCTCTCAACATGATCGATGGTGGTACTTCACTTGGTGGTCCCTAGCCCAGTTGCCATTGCCATGCATAAGGGTTATAGATTGGGTCTTGTCCAGACGAATAGTTAGAAGAACTGGAGATACTTGAGCTACAGATTCCATCCTGGACAGGAAATAAAATCGAACGACGTCGACCGCTTATTGTTTCCCATTATGAATAAGGCGTATCATGGTAAGAATCTTAGTGGCATGGGTGAACTCACTCATTGTTTCCTACTATGAATGAGGTGTATCATGGTAAGAATCTTGGTGGCATGGATGAACCGACTTCCTCTAGTGGACCTTGAAAGGGAAATGTGCCCTTGGGCCATTTCTAAGTATTTTGGTGATTAAGTGTCCAACACAAGTGCCTAAGTGTTAAATTGTGCCAAGGAGTCAAGAAGTGCAAATCAAGATTAAAGGTATGTTTCTGACTTAGTACATTGTTTTGAAGACTAATGTATTGTGTCTAAGTGCTAGAAACAGGAGAAACAAATATGGAGAAGTTGGCTGTGTACAGCCAAAAGACTGCTCGGTCTGGGTGCACCGGACTGTCCGGTGCGCCAGGCTGGCTCTGGTAAACAGACAGCTCTCGGGAAATCGTCGGCGGCGTACGGCTAAAATTCACCGGACTGTCCGGTGTGCACCGGACTGTCCGGTGAACCAACAGTCGGCCGGGCCAACGGTCGGTCGCGTAATCCACACACGACGCGTGGCAGAGCCAACGGTCAGAAGGGGGCACCGGAATGCTCTCAACGGCTCCTAGCTGCCTTGGGGCTATAAAAGGGACCCCTAGGCGCATGGAGGAAGACACCAAGCATTCTCTAAGCATTCCTAAGCACCAAGACTCCAATTCCGCGCATTCGATTCTTTGTGATAGCAACTAGAGCTCCATTTGAGTAGAGAACTCTTTGGGTTGAGTTGTGAGCTCGAGTTGTGACTTGTGTGCGTGTTTGTGCTCTGATTTTGTGTCTTGTGTGCGTTGCTCATCCCAGCCTTACTTCCGTGCTTCTTTGTGAACATCATATTGTAAGGGCGAGAGGCTCCAAGTTTTGGAGATTCCTCGCAAGCGGGAGATAGTAAAAAGCAAAACACCATGGTATTCAAGTGGGTCTTTGGACCGCTTGAGAGGGGTTGATTGCAACCCTCGTCCGTTGGGACGCCACAACGTGGAGTAGGCAAGTGTTGAACTTGGCCGAACCATGGGATAAACCACTGTGTCTATCTGTGTTGATCTTCTTGTGGTTATCGTGTCTTGCAAGAACTCTTCTCTAGCCACTTGGCTTTATTGTGCTAACTCCTAACCAAGTTTTGTGGCATTAAGTTTCAAGTTTTTTCAGGATCACCTATTCACCCCTCCCCCCCTCTAGGTGCTCTCAATTGGTATCAGAGCCATTCTCTTCAAGAAAGGGACTAATCGCCCGAAGAGATGGATCCTAAGGGCAAGGGGATGGTGGTCAATGATAAGGAGAAGGAGTCCTTCGTCAATGATCCAAAGGATGACAAGCCTACTGACTCAGGCTTGGGGCACAAAAGAAAAGACGGGAGGAAGAAGAAAACAAGGCGCATCAAGGAGATAGTCTACTACGACAGCGACGAATCTTCCTCTTCCCAAAAGGACGACGACAACGAGTACGAGAAAAAGAAGACGGTTAATTCAAACTTTTCCTTTGATTATTCTCGTATTCCACAAAGTTCCAATGCTCATTTGCTTTCCATTCCCCTCGGTAAACCCCCCCCACTTTGATGGAGAGGACTACAGATTTTGGAGTCAAAATGCGTAGCCACTCGTTCTCTCTCCATCCAAGTATATGGGAGATAGTAGAAAATAGAATGCACTTTGATAGTACGGATAGTCCCATGTTCATTAATGAGCAAATTCACAAAAATGCACAAGCTACTACTGTTCTTCTAGCTTCATTGTGCAGGGATGAATACCATAAGGTGAGAGGCTTGGATAACGCCAAGCAGATTTGGGACACCCTCAAAATCTCACATGAGGGGAACGACGTCACCATGCTCACCAAGATGGAGTTGGTGGAGGGCGAACTTGGGAGATTTGCAATGATCAGGGGCGAGGAGCCAACCCAAACGTACAACTGGCTCAAGACCCTCGTCAACAAAATAAGGAGCTATGGAAGCACGCGATGGACGGACCACGACGTCGTCCGTCTAATGCTAAGGTCTTTTACTGTCCTTGATCCACATCTTGTGAACAATATTCGTGAGAATCCTAGGTACACCAAGATGACGCCCGAGGAGATACTTGGAAAGTTTGTAAGCGGGCGGATGATGATCAAGGAGGCAAGATACGTTGACGATGCGTTGAACAGCCCAATCCATGAGCCTCAAACCGTTGCTCTCAAAGCAACGAGGAGCAAGGAAGTGCTACCTAGCAAGGTGGCACAAGTTGAGGCGACAGGACTCAATGAGGAAGAGATGGCCCTCATCATTAAGCGTTTCAAGACGGCGCTAAGGGGTCGCAAGGAGCATCCCAACAAGACCAAGACGAAGGGGAAGCGCTCAAGCTTCAAATGTGGTAAGATTGGTCATTTTATCGCTAATTGTCCCGATAATGACAGTGACCAGGAACAAGGGAACAAGAGGGAAAAGAAGAAGGCTTACAAGAAGGCTAAGGGCGAGGCACACCTTGGAAAGGAGTGGGACTCGGATTGTTCGTCGTCCGACTCCGACAACGAAGGACTCGCCGCCATCGCCTTCAACAAATCGGCCCTCTTCCCCAACGAGCATCACACCTGCCTCATGGCAAGGGAAAAGATGGTAAGCACTCATAATACTAGTACTTACGCTTCCTCAAGTGATGAAGAATCTAGCAATGATGAAATAGACTATTCATGTTTATTCAAGGGCCTAGATAGAACTAAGGTTGATAAGATTAATGAATTAATTGATGCATTGAATGATAAGAATAGGTTATTAGAAAAGCAAGAGGATCTTTTGTATGAAGAACATGATAAGTTTGTAGAAGCACAAAAATCCCTTGCTTTAGAAATTAAAAGGAATGAAATGCTTTCTTGTGAATTGTCTACATGCCATGACACTATTTCTAGCTTAAAGAGCATAAATGATGATTTGAATGCTAAGATAGAAATAGCTAATAAATCAACATCTTGTGTAGAACATGTTGCAATTTGCAATAGGTGTAAAGATTTTAATGTTGATGCTTGTAGTGAACATCTAGTTTTAATTTCTAATTTGAATGATGAAGTGGCTAGTCTTAATGCCCAACTTAAGACTAGCAAGAGTGAATTTGACAAACTAAAATTTGCAAGGGATGCCTACACGATTGGTAGACACCCCTCAATTAAGGATGGTCTTGGCTTCAAGAGGGAAGTCAAGAACTTAACAAGCCATAAGGCTCCCATCTCCACCAAGGAGAAAGGGAAGGCCCCTATGGCTAATAGTGCTCAAAAGAATCATGCATTTATTTATGATAGGAAATTCTCTAGAAATGTTCATCATGATAGGAGTTGTAATGCTTATGATTCAAATGCAATGTTTGCTTCAAGTTCTTCCGATGTGCATAGTAGAGATATGCCTAGGAGAAATGTCATTCATCATATGCCTAGGAGAAATGTTGCTCATGTTCCTAGGAAAATTAATGAACCTTCTACAATTTATCATGCTTGCAATGCTTCTTTTGCAATTTGTAGAAAGGATAGAAAGGTGATTGCCAGGAAATTAGGGGCAAAATGCAAGGGAGATAAAACTTGCATTTGGGTCCCTAAGGATATTGTCACTAACCTTGTAGGACCCAACAAGAGTTGGGTACCTAAGACCCAAGCCTAAATTTGCCTTGCAGGTTTATGCATCCGGGGGATCAAGCTGGATTATCGACAACAGATGCACAAACCATATGACGGGGGAGAAGAAGATGTTCACCTCTTACGTCAAGAACAAAGATTCCCAAGACTCAATCATATTCGGTGATGGGAATCAAGGCAAGGTGAAAGGGTTAGGAAAATAGCTATTTCATCCGAGCACTCCATTTCCAATGTGTTCTTAGTTGAGTCGCTTGGATATAACTTGTTGTCTGTGAGTCAGCTTTGTAATATGGGATATAACTGCTTATTCACAAATGTAGACGTGTCTGTCTTTAGAAGGAGTGATGGTTCATTAGCTTTTAAGGGTGTATTAGACGACAAACTCTATTTAGTTGATTTTGCAAAAGAGGAGGCCGGTCAAGATGCATGCTTAATTGCTAAGACTAGCATGGGCTGGTTGTGGCATCGCCGCTTAGCAGATGTAGGGATGAAGAACCTTCACAAACTTCTAAAGGGAGAACATGTGATAGGTCTAACAAATGTTACTTTCGAAAAAGATAGACCTTGTGCAGCTTGTCAAGCAGGGAAATAGGTGGGAAGCTCTCATCATACCAAAAATGTGATGACCACATCAAGACCTTTGGAGTTGCTTCATATGGACCTCTTCGGACCCGTCGCCTATCTAAGCATAGGAGGAAGTAAGTATGGTCTTGTTATAGTTGATGATTTTTCCCGCTTCACTTGGGTATTCTTTTTGCAGGATAAATCTGAAACCCAAGGGACCCTCAAGCGCTTCCTAAGGAGAGCTCAAAATGAGTTTGAGCTCAAGGTGAAGAAGATAAGGAGCGACAACAGGTCCGAGTTCAAGGACCTTCAAGTGGAGGAGTACCTTGAGGAGGAAGGAATCAAGCACGAGTTCTCCGCTCCCTACACACCACAGCAAAATGGTGTGGTAGAGAGGAAGAAGAGGACGCTTATAGACATGGCAAGGACAATGCTTGGAGAGTTCAAGACGCCCGAGCGGTTTTGGTCGGAAGCCGTGAACACGGCTTGCCACGCCATCAACCGGGTCTACCTGAAAGTTGCCTAGAGGGGGGTGAATAGGCAAGTTAAAACTTTTTCAACAAAAACAAAAAGCAAACTGGGTAAAACTGAATTGATCTCGAAATTCACACAGTTAACTTTGGAAATGAGATGTTCTAGTTGATCCACAGGGTTCAAAGTAGTAGATCTGAGAAGGGCACTTCTCAAAATCCACACACCAAAAATATATAAACAAATCTTCCACGCTATGGTGAGAGAACGAAGAACATGAATAAGAACAATGAACAAGAACACAAGAGACACAAGATTTATCCCGAGGTTCGGTCACACCACCAAGGTTCCCTACTTCCTCGTTGAGGCGCCCACAAAGAGCCGGGTCTCTTTCAACCCTAATCCTCCTTTTGCCGACCACAAAGGTCAAGCTCACACACTAATCTTTGCTCAAACGAGCGGGTAATACAAACTTTCTTGTGGTCTTCCACAAGATTTGGAGACTCACAAGAGACACCTAGTCGTCTAGGAGCTAGAAGCTCCAAGAGTAATGAATCCACAAAGAACTCGATGTAGAACCAAAGCTCGAATCAAGAAGAAGAGCAAGAGAGATTTAGAGATGAAGCACAAAACCGCAGCTCTCACGCTCACTCAAAGATTTCTCTCCAAAGATTTGAAATGGGAGAGGCAAGAGATGTGTGAGAGAGAGAGGGAGGTGTTTCTCGGGTTAGAAATGGAGTTCAAATCGTGCTCATTGCTGTGGGGGAGAGGTAGGAGTGAGTATATATAGGTGGAGCTCAAAACTAGCCGTTTGGGCAGATTTTTCTGCCTGAGACCGGTTGAACCGCCCCCTAGGGCGGTTGAACCGCCCCTGGCAGACCTGGCAGCCTGTCTGCCAGTCTGACTGGCAGACTGATGCGCAGACTGACCGCAGACTGGTCAAAGTTGACCAACACCGGTTGAACCGCCCAGGGGGGGCGGTTGAACCGCCCCTGACAGCTCCTGGCGACCTGTTTGCCAGTCTGACTGGCAGACTGCAGATCAGAGGTCAGAGGGGTCAGAGACCAGCTGAACTGCCCCTCAGGACCAGTTCAACTGGTCTTGACCAGTGAGTTTAGGAGAGAAAACCCCAGCTCAACTGCCCGGAGGCAAGTTCAGCTGGTGTATGGTCAAAGAGGTTCACAGCTGAAGTTGAGTTCAGCTGAAGTTGAGAAAGCTCAACTCAGCTGAAGTTCAGCTCAGCTGAAAAGCTCAGCTGCAGCTGAAGAAGCTCAACTCAGCTGAAGTCAAGTTCAGCTGGAAAGCTCAGCTGCAGTTGAAGAAGTTTAGCTGCTTTTCAGCAAGAACACTCTAGGTTTCTCAACCCTAACCACGGTCAACCATAGAACGTTAAAGAGATTTTTGCTTTTCAAAAATAGCTTTTGAATAGAGAGGTTTGAGCTTTGGCAAACACCAACCTTCTTTTTGGATCCCCCTTTATAGTACGACGATTCCTATACTCAAATTAAATAAAATTAATTAAGTAAACTTCTTGAGTCATTGGCGTCTCATGTGTGATTTCTCCATGGCGTTGCTTCATAAGGATCACAAACATCCTTGTCTCACCTTTTGAAGCAAACATAAATCAAACCCTGTGACTTGTACCATATCACCATATGTGAGTTCAAATCATGGCTTCAAGTCACCGTACTGATGCATCAACATGTTATAACTCTTCATAGCTGATTAGTTCATCGACTTAGTGCAAGTACTCTCTTCTTCACCTTAGCCATGGTACCTCGGTCCACAAGCCGTCGCTTGGCCTTCACCTTCGCTTAGTTCCTCGAAGCCCTTTCCTTGCTATCTTCACCCTATCAAGCCATTCTTGAGTCACATCATATTGAGCATCCATTGAGAGAATCATTTCTTCAATATTGTGAACCTTGCTTGAATGTCTTCTAGATATAACTGTTAAGATTAATCAAGCTCTAGTTTGATTCTCATAGAAGCATATATGGACTGATAGTAATATGGTCAAGCCAATTCACGATTCCTCATATCTTATTCTCTTTGGCTTGACCAATCCTCTAAATCACTTTGTCCTCTATTCTGGTCATATGTATGTAGTGATTTCTCAGGTCTTGTCCATATATTCAAACCAATATAGAGATCATATTATATCCATTTGCATTGTCTCATTGGTTATTTAACCTCGTGTTGAACCTTTGTTCACTGATCATTATACACTATTCAAGTATGTTCATCATACTGAATTTCCTGTTCAACACTTAGCAAACTCGTTAGACCTTTAAATGTGTTGTTATCCAAATCACCAAAACTCACAAAAGGGATGAATGCACTTTCAATCTCCCCCTTTTTGGTGATTGATGACAACACATTTAAAGCTTACATAAGATTTGATAAATAAGATTTTAAATCCTATGATATAGTTTCCTCCCCCTAAATATGTGCATTTCAGAAAATAACACTTTTGTACTCAAATGCCAAAAGCACATATTTGGGTCAAAGTATGGAGACAACTTATATCATACTATTCATGGGGTGCAGTGTGTCATAAAATAAACGTGATGCTCATGACATAGAATGCACTTATCAATTCCCACATCTTATGTTTTACTTATGACTTCCCCTTTTTGTTAATTATTTCTCCCCTTTTTAAAAATAAAGATAAGCTTTAATGCAAATTTCTCCCCCTTTGTCATAAATCTCCAAAAAGGATACAAAGAATATAAAGGGTAGAAATTATGATTAAGCGAGATGTGAACACACTATCATGAAAGGAATCCTTAGATGGCACAAAGGTAATGGATAAGTGTCATAAGTGATGTACCTTTGTGTTTTACCTTTTCAAGGGGTTTCCAGACTTGTGTTGGATTTAGAATTCATTTGCAAGCTCTTGTTGGCATAATTGTGACATAGGTCCAAGATATCAAATGAAGATTGTCATACTAACTGAAAGATAAATCTTGATACCTGGAGTCTAGATGTCACCTAGCATTTTCTTATCACAACAAGAGGCAACATGAAAATTGCACAAGTATGGATTATGCAACTAGTGATCATGTATGAAAAATATCAATTGAAAAACACCAATTGATACAAATTGATAGATAAATAGATCACTAATAGCATATTACACTAAGTTCTCCTCAAGTTTTAGTGCACACATATATATATGAATTCAATTAATATCTGTTGAGAGTACTTATTTGCAACTTAAAGTACCATTGGCATAAAAGGAGTATCAATTGAACATAATCATGCAACATAAGAAACATGTGCACTATTTAATCAATTAAGTTCTAGACAGGAGAATTTATAAGCTATGCTACTTCGGACATTTGCAATCCAAAAGGATGTGATACATATTTTACCAATTTTAGATGACGTTGGAGTAGCATATAAAAGAGAAACTCATTCTCTTATGAAATGTATAAAAGATACATTTATTCGAGCAAAGAATCTTTGATACCCATCAAAATTTGCAGTGGAAGTGATTGTCTTTGCCCGAACATTCCTTTCTAATTTGAGACTACACACATAATAGACTTGGAAATGAAGTTAGTCTCAAAGATTCAAATTATAGACTATTCTCCCCCTGAATGTGTGCATACAAGTGATGAATACTTGTTTAGCTTATGCACTTGGACTTGTGAGGCCAGGGGATTAAGTTCTACAATCTGAACCTTGGTACAAATAAAGTATGAAAATGTGAAATTGTATCAATTTAAAGAATTACTCATAATCAAAAGGTATACTAATAGACATGATATGCAATATTTTAAGCCAAGATTGAGAAGTTAGCATGTTTGACTCATACCTCACTAAGATGACTTAAGACTAACTTATGATATCACCACAAGAGGTATTAATCAAATATCTAGAGATTCTTTAATCGTCACCACAAGTGCAACCTTATGATGTGACTTAAGATATTGCATATACATGCACACACTAGCACGTAAGAGCCTAGATACACAAATGTAATACAATAGTTCATGGAGTGACACACCTTTGCTCTACGCCACATGGTCTCCATTATAATCATGAATTTCCATCTTAGCTTTTGATAGGCTTGACATTTCAAAGAGAAACTTATCCTCTTCAAACGATCAAGAGAAACTCATTTTCTTGATAGGTTCAAGAGAAACTCATTTTCATTTCTATGGAACCATTCATCCTCATTTGATGGTCTCCAAGATGTGGACTACACAACATGAACTTGAAATAAATCATTAGTCTCACAATATATAGGCTAAACTCTCCCTCAATTTGTGCATACAAGAGTACACAAAGTACACTTATGCATATAAACAATACGAGGATATGTTTGCACTATATCTTGGTTTAACATAACATGCTTTACATAGATGATGAAAATTATACCAATTGAAGGTTTAAGGACTGAAAGTATATCAATTGAATTCCTAAAAGGTAAAGCATGCTGATATAAACCTCAAACCTCATAATGAAGGATATCATATAAATATATCACTACATCTTCATTATTTGGTTGACAAAAAAAATATAACTCCCTTCTTGAATCACTGTGATCTATTTTCTCTTTACGATTTCATCCAACCAAGTGATCTTGAACTTCTTTCATCTTTTCTTGATTCGATCATACTTGATATGAGATCAATTGAAACTCAATGATTGAAACAACCAAGACTCTTATATCCGTAGATTTTAAATCCATCTTGAAAACACTTGGAAGGACCTTATTGAAACACTTAGAAAAGAGAGCATTAGAAACACAAGGGAGGGTTTCACAAATGATAATCCTTATATGTGGATGGCAAATGAATCATCATTATTGAAACCCAAAAGGATAGACTAAATTCCTTTAAATTAGTGCACACATATAGTTGATGTCAAAGTTATATGCACTATTGAACATTTTATATTGCAAGGAATTTAACCTATACTATGGTACATCCCACTAAGGATAGAATACTAAAACAACCGAAGGAGAGGAAGTTTTCATACCTTGGCCTCTGATCAACTTCTGCTTACTTTAGTTGAATAGTATCCTTTAAGCTTGTGATTTATCCAATTTAAAACAAGCACCATCTCTTAACATAGATTTTCTATGGATAAACTCAACACAAGAGATGGAATTAGTAGCACAAGCACTAGTTTTTTATTTAGCAACCCTTTTATATGTGGAAGACAAGCATGTTGCTAAAATAGAGAAACATCATAATATGGACTAAATTTCCTTGAACCCTCATGCACAATATATTTTGAATGACATGGATAATATGCATGGTTATTCAATGAAGTCTAAAGGGATGACTTAATCCATATTATGGTGAGTGTCTAATATAGAAGAATCAAATCCAAATTAACTAGATAGAGAATACATCACATAATTTTGGATTGTTCACCATATGATAATATTCATTCAACTTCCAATTAGACCTTTATTTCATAATCAACAACTGATGTATATCCTCAAGTGCTTCTTTTTCCTTAGTGGCTACACAAGTCACAAAAAGATAAGATTTGAAAATAATATGCACTTGAGATTCAGTTGTTACCACCCTTGCTACTATCTCCAAATATGATTTATACATTCATTATCGAGCATCCAACTTGATCCATTGAAGGCGTGATCCTGCAAAACAAGTTTAAGCTTCATATCTTGGTACCCAATTTGAATTGGGTCCTTTGAGATTAGTAGGAAGAGCCTTGAGTACCCACACAATCCTTATTGTGGCCTTTCTCTTTGTGTAGGCACCCACATATACATGACAACCATCTTACATGGTTTCAATTCAATATTTAATCACATAGATAAAAACTAGAGTTAAGAATAGGAGCCTTTTCTCCTTTTCTTGATACATCGTTGTGTTGCCTTCTTGATGATGAACCTAGCTTGACCTTGGGTGCGCCTAGCTTATCAAGGTTAGTCGCACAAACATTCATATCATGAAGACAAGTTATGCATGGAATTTGCAACTTAGTGATCCAATTCAATGTGAAGCATATGGATACCGATTGAAGTAGATTTCTAAGATATCAAAATATGGGTTTCCAAAATTTAGAGAGTATGGATCACTAATTGTACCTTTTACAGTTTAAAAATCATATCCATGTTAGTGCATATGTATGTCATGAATATCACCAAAAAGATTCTTATGCACTTTCACATTTAACGATAAGGGAATTTTAAACTGCATCAAGAGTAGCTATTTAGAAAACAAAGATTACAATTCATATGAATGAGATACAAATTTATCATTTTGGATTGTCTTAGCATAGCTTACTCAAGGGAAACTTATTCTCTATGACACAAGATATATAATGTTCTCCCACTAGATATGTGCATCAAGTATTTGAATGACTTACCACATGCACTTTCAATTCAGTTAAGAGTTCTCATGAGGAGTACATTACATAGCATGGTCAAGGAATGACAAATTTGCAATGAATTAACTTATGCCTAAGAATACTTACCACCATATAGAATGTACCATTTTTTTATACCAATTTGACAGATCTTACTATCTGTGGTGGTGTCACCTTATTATTCTTCTTTTCATCATTTGTGGAGACTTCCTTCTTTGTTATCTCTTTTCCTTTTAAAACTAGTCAATAAAACACTTCAAAAAAAGGTATTAGTAGTACGAGGAAGTATTTAATGAATGATGATATCTATATATGAATGGCAAACAAATCATCATTTATGAGGCGTAAAGGCATAAATTAAATTCCTTTTAAGTTAATGCACATGGAGGAGTGAATTAACAATATGCACCAATTTACAAATTTAAGCCAAAAGGAATTTAACCTTTATATTGACATTTCTTTCCATAGAATAGATTATTACCAATTGAAAGAATGTCACTTGAACGAAACTATTATTGATCACCTACCAAATGAAACAATTAGTTCCATACCTTTGCCTTGAGCATTCCTAATCTTTCTTTTAGGTGAAGATTAACCTTTAATACTTGTGATTTTACCAATTGAAAGAGCACAATCTCTACTTATTAATATCATGAAATAGCTTAAAAGAGATTGCATTAGAAACACAAGCAATAGTTTCCTATTTAGCAACCTCTAGTATATGAATGACAAGAAGGTTACTAAAATAACGAAACCTCATGATAGAACTAAATTACCCTTACAAGCATCATGCATAACACCAAAATTAAACAAGGTGAAAAAAACATGATTATTTAATTAAGTTTACATGGCAAGTTTAATTCATAGCATGGTGAGTGATTAATGTAGAAGACTCAAAACCAATTTAAATGAGAATGAATACATCACATAGTATTGGTTAGATCTTCTTTGAACGTTGAATGTCACACTCCATTTGGGAAACACATTCTCATGTTGTGAAACTACATAAATCACTTAGATAAAAACATTAGTCTCACAACTCTAATCATATAGAGAATTTCCCTTTTGGTAAGTGCTTTAAGAATTTGAATTTCTTACTTAGCACTCTATTCATTTAAGAACATGGGATAATCCTCTTTATGTCTAGGTCATGGCAATAATACGATAATCAATTTGAAATATGCCACAAGATACATACAATCAATTTAAAGCATGTAGATTGTCACAATATAAAAATATGAACTTGCAATCTACCATATAATTAGATCCTTTCCAAAGCAAGGTAAAATCTTTTAAGTTCATTCTCAAGTGCTTCATTTTTCCTATGTGGCTACAAAAGACACAAAGGAATATACCAATTAAAAGCAATGTGCACTTAAGAATTAAATGTTACCATCCTTTGGATATCACTTGGTTGTAGGCCTTTTGCTTGATTCCCACAAAGGTTAATCCTTATTCACTACAACACAAGTTCTTGCTAGAGATGAATATGAAGTTAGTGATTTAACAACTCAATTCATCTTTGGGTCAATCTTAAAGGATAGACAATGTAAGATTGATAGCTTGAGATAAGAATTGAGTTAAACCGCTCAAGCACCCCAAAGCTTCATATCATCTCTGAGTACCTGCAAAACTTATTAAGTACATTTTGGTACCCATTTTTGGATGGGTCCACCAAGGTTAGCTAATAAATACTTAGGCACCCAAATGGCATTTGTGCTAGTTTTAGGTGAACTACTTACCTTTCTAGCACAAGTGTCATTTTTGGGTCTCCTAAGTGAATATGAATGAATTGACATGGTAGGCTTAGGATACTCACTCATGGGACAATCCTTGCATAGGTGTCCCTTTCTTCGGCAAGTGTAGCAAATCTGATTTTTAATTTTGCAAGACTCCTTCTTGCCTTGCTTCTTGTTTGCTACATGGTTAGTGAGCCTCTTTCTTTCCAAATTTAAGCCACTATCTTTTATGTAGGGACATGACTTAATCTCATGTCCCTTCTCATGACATTGATAACACTTTCTTGTGCATCTTCTCTTATTTGAAAGAGTGGCTTGTTTGTTACCTTGTGTGGAGCATGTGGAGGCATGGTTGAGGCACTTGTCATGAGCTTTGGCTTTCTTCTCTTGATGTTTGCTCATGCCTTTCTTAGGGAACTTAGCATTCTTTTGAAGGGGGTTTGTGCATGCTACGATTGTCCCCTTTTCAAGCTTCTTCACCATGTTATCACGGTTATCTTGAGAAGGTTGAGCATGACACTTTCCCTTCAATTGAATCAAGCTCCTTCTTAGCCTCTCATTTTCTTCCTTGAGCTCATTGTTTTCTTTTGCATAGGAAACATTACTTGTTCCTGAAAATTCTAGCTCAATGGAAGATTGACTTTCTTGAGAGCAACATTTGTTAGCACATGATAATATAGTTTCTATTTGAGTACATGTGCATATGTGAGGTTGGTATGATTTCAAATTAGTTAACACAACCTCATGAGCCATTTCTAACATGATATGTGAATCCATAAATTTATTATGAGAGCACACAAGCATATCATGTTTTTCTTGCAAAGCTAGATTTTCAATGTTTAGCTTTTCTATCGTGTTCTTGAGCATAGTATTTTCTTTTTCTAATTGAGCAACGCAAGATAAAGCATTTGAAGTACTAGTTTGCTCAATTGAAATCTTTTCATACCTTTGGACCAAATCATCATGAGAGCACTTTAGCTTCTCATGCTCTTTGGTCAACTTCTCCAAGTCTTTGATTTTTTCGATGAGGATATCTTCTTGCTTATGAAGCATTTCCTTTTGTTCTTCCGCTCTTTTCATGAGTTTGAGCAAGCTCATCCGATTCTTCTTGCTTAGTTGAGCGAGAATTTTTGAAGATCATTCTCATCTTCACTATCACTTTCATGTTCATCCTCATCCTCACTTTCGCTTTCACTATCACTCCCATTAGCGACAAAGCACATATGAGAAGTGGATTTGAAAGACGAACCTTGTGAAGAGGTGGATTCGTCGTTTGGTCTCCATCGATCATTTTCTTCTTCTTCAATACTTTTCTTCGCCTCATCTTCCTTCATTTTGAGGAACATCCTTTCGGCGATTCTCATGGCAAGATCTATTGCCCTAGGATCAACATCTGCACCAAAAGATGAAGTCGAGACAATCTCAACTTTTTCAAGCTTAGAAGCACTTTCGTTTCTTAGTCCCCCCGACATGATCTTTCCTCACGCGGTTAAGCGTTAGAACGAGGATTAGGCTTTGATACCAATTGAAAGTTGCCTAGAGGGGGGTGAATAGGCAAGTTAAAACTTTTTCAACAAAAACAAAAAGCAAACTGGGTAAAACTGAATTGATCTCGAAATTCACACAGTTAACTTTGGAAATGAGATGTTCTAGTTGATCCACAGGGTTCAAAGTAGTAGATCTGAGAAGGGCACTTCTCAAAATCCACACACCAAAAATATATAAACAAATCTTCCACGCTATGGTGAGAGAACGAAGAACATGAATAAGAACAATGAACAAGAACACAAGAGACACAAGATTTATCCCGAGGTTCGGTCACACCACCAAGGTGCCCTACTTCCTCGTTGAGGCGCCCACAAAGAGCCGGGTCTCTTTCAACCCTAATCCTCCTTTTGCCGACCACAAAGGTCAAGCTCACACACTAATCTTTACTCAAACGAGCGGGTAATACAAACTTTCTTGTGGTCTTCCACAAGATTTGGAGACTCACAAGAGACACCTAGTCGTCTAGGAGCTAGAAGCTCCAAGAGTAATGAATCCACAAAGAACTCGATGTAGAACCAAAGCTCGAATCAAGAAGAAGAGCAAGAGAGATTTAGAGATGAAGCACAAAACCGCAGCTCTCACGCTCACTCAAAGATTTCTCTCCAAAGATTTGAAATGGGAGAGGCAAGAGATGTGAGAGAGAGAGGGAGGTGTTTCTCGGGTTAGAAATGGAGTTCAAATCGTGCTCATTGCTGTGGGGGAGAGGTAGGAGTGAGTATATATAGGTGGAGCTCAAAACTAGCCATTTGGGCAGATTTTTCTTCCTGAGACCGGTTGAACCACCCCTTAGGGCGGTTGAACCGCCCCTGGCAGACCTGGCAGCCTGTCTGCCAGTCTGACTGGCAGACTGATGCGCAGACTGACCGCAGACTGGTCAAAGTTGACCAACACCGGTTGAACCGCCCAGGGGGGGCGGTTGAACCGCCCCTGACAGCTCCTAGCGACCTGTTTGCCAGTCTGACTGGCAGACTGCAGATCAGAGGTCAGAGGGGTCAGAGACCAGCTGAACTGCCCCTCAGGACCAGTTCAACTGGTCTTGACCAGTGAGTTTAGGAGAGAAAACCCCAGCTCAACTGCCCGGAGGCAAGTTCAGCTGGTGTATGGTCAAAGAGGTTCACAGCTGAAGTTGAGTTCAGCTGAAGTTGAGAAAGCTCAACTCAGCTGAAGTTCAGCTCAGCTGAAAAGCTCAGCTGCAGCTGAAGAAGCTCAACTCAGCTGAAGTCAAGTTCAGCTGGAAAGCTCAGCTGCAGTTGAAGAAGTTTAGCTGCTTTTCAGCAAGAACACTCTAGGTTTCTCAACCCTAACCACGGTCAACCATAGAACGTTAAAGAGATTTTTGCTTTTCAAAAATAGCTTTTGAATAGAGAGGTTTGAGCTTTGGCAAACACCAACCTTCTTTTTGGATCCCCCTTTATAGTACGACGATTCCTATACTCAAATTAAATAAAATTAATTAAGTAAACTTCTTGAGTCATTGGCGTCTCATGTGTGATTTCTCCATGGCGTTGCTTCATAAGGATCACAAACATCCTTGTCTCACCTTTTGAAGCAAACATAAATCAAACCCTGTGACTTGTACCATATCACCATATGTGAGTTCAAATCATGGCTTCAAGTCACCGTACTGATGCATCAACATGTTATAACTCTTCATAGCTGATTAGTTCATCGACTTAGTGCAAGTACTCTCTTCTTCACCTTAGCCATGGTACCTCGGTCCACAAGCCGTCGCTTGGCCTTCACCTTCGCTTAGTTCCTCGAAGCCCTTTCCTTGCTATCTTCACCCTATCAAGCCATTCTTGAGTCACATCATATTGAGCATCCATTGAGAGAATCATTTCTTCAATATTGTGAACCTTGCTTGAATGTCTTCTAGATATAACTGTTAAGATTAATCAAGCTCTAGTTTGATTCTCATAGAAGCATATATGGACTGATAGTAATATGGTCAAGCCAATTCACGATTCCTCATATCTTATTCTCTTTGGCTTGACCAATCCTCTAAATCACTTTGTCCTCTATTCTGGTCATATGTATGTAGTGATTTCTCAGGTCTTGTCCATATATTCAAACCAATATAGAGATCATATTATATCCATTTGCATTGTCTCATTGGTTATTTAACCTCGTGTTGAACCTTTGTTCACTGATCATTATACACTATTCAAGTATGTTCATCATACTGAATTTCCTGTTCAACACTTAGCAAACTCGTTAGACCTTTAAATGTGTTGTTATCCAAATCACCAAAACTCACAAAAGGGATGAATGCACTTTCACTACCTCCATCGCCTCCTCAAGAAGACGTCATATGAGCTTCTCACCGGTAACAAACCCAATGTTTCATACTTTCGTGTATTTGGGAGTAAATGCTACATTCTAGTGAAGAAAGGTAGAAATTCTAAGTTTGCTCCCAAAGCTGTAGAAGGGTTTTTGTTAGGTTATGACTCAAATACAAAAGCGTATAGGGTCTTCAACAAATCATTGGGTTTGGTTGAAGTCTCTAGCGACGTTGTATTTGATGAGACTAATGGCTCTCCAAGAGAACAAGTTGTTGATCTTGATGATGTAGATGAAGAAGACGTTCCAACGGCCTCAATACGCACCATGGCGATTGGAGACGTGAGACCGCAGGAACTCAAGGAGCAAGATCAACCTTCTTCCTCAACAATGGTGCATTCCCCAACTCAAGACGATGAACAGGTTCATCAAGAGGAGGCATGTGATCAAGGGGGAGCACAAGATGATCATGTAATGGAGGAAGAAGCACAACCAGCACCTCCAACTCAAGTTCGAGCGATGATTCAAAGGAATCATCCCGTCCACCAAATTTTGGGTGACATTAGCAAGGGAGTAACTACTCGTTCTAGATTAGTTAATTTTTGTGAGCATTACTCCTTTGTCTCTTCTATTGAGCCTTTCAAGGTAGAAGAGGCCTTGCTAGATCCGGACTGGGTGTTGGCAATGCAGGAAGAGCTCAATAACTTCAAAAGAAATGAAGTTTGGACGCTGGTGCCTCGCCCCAAGCAAAATGTTGTGGGAACCAAGTGGGTGTTCCGCAACAAACAGGACGAGCACGGGGTGGTGACGAGGAACAAGGCTCGACTTGTGGCAAAAGGTTATGCCCAAGTCGCAGGTTTGGACTTTGAGGAGACATTTGCTCCTGTGGCTAGGCTAGAGTCCATTCGTATTTTGCTAGCATATGTCGCTCACCATTCTTTCAGGTTGTTCCCTTGGGCCATTTCTAAGTATTTTGGTGATTGAGTGCCAACACAAGTGCTTAAATGTGAATTTATGCTCATGGATGGACAAAGTGCAAATCAAGAGTAAAGGTATGTTTCTAAGCCTTAGTACATTGGTTTTGTGTACTAATATACTTGTCTAAGTGTTAGAAACAGAAAGAAGAAGAATAGAAAAGAGGTGAAAAAGGCTTGGCTGTGTACAGCCAAGACTCACCTCAGTCTGGCACACCGGACTGTCCGGTGGTGCACCGGACAGTGTCCGGTGCGCCAGGCTGACTCGGCGTGAAGTGGCCGCTCTCGGGAATTCGCCGACGGCGTACGACTAAAATTCACCGGACTGTCCGGTGAGCCAACGGTCGGCCGGGCCAACGGTCGGCCGCGGAATCTGCGCGCGACACGTGGCCGGGCCAACGGTCGGAAGGGGGCACCGGACTGTCCGATGTGCACCGGACATGTCCGGTGCGCCAACGGCTCCCAGATCTGCAACGGTCGGCCGCGCCATTTTAGGAAGGAAATCGGGCACCGGACAGTGTCCGGTGTGCACCGGACTGTCCGGTGCACCCGACGACAGAAGGCAAGATTGGCCTTCCAGATTTGCTCTCAACGGCTCCTAGCTGCCTTGGGGCTATAAAAGGGACCCCTAGGCGCATGGAGGAATACACCAGGCATCCTTGAGCATCATTGATCACTCACAATTCATTCTTGCGCACTTGTTCGACATTCTAGTGATTTGAGCTCCATTCTAGTGTGCTAGTCTCTTGAGCTCAAGTCTGGGTTTTGCGTGTGCGTATTCGCTGTGATCTTTGTGTCGTGTGTGAGTTGTTAATCCCTCCCTTGCTCCGTGATTCTTTGTGAACATCTTTTGTAAGGGCGAGAGGCTCCAAGCTGTGGAGATTCCTCGCAAGCGGGATTAAGAAAAGCAAAGCAACACCGTGGTATTCAAGTTGGTCTTTGGACCGCTTGAGAGGGGTTGATTGCAACCCTCGTCCGTTGGGACGCCACAACGTGGAGTAGGCAAGCGTTGGTCTTGGCCGAACCACGGGATAACCACTGTGCCTTCTCTGTGATTGATATCTCTTGGTTATTGTGTTGTGTTGAGATCCTTCTCTAGCCACTTGGCAAATTACTGTGCTAACAATTAACCAAGTTTTGTGGCTTAAGTTTTTGAAGTTCTACAGGATCACCTATTCACCCCCCCTCTAGGTGCTCTCAATTGGTATCAGAGCCGTTCTCTTCAAGAAGAGGGACTAACCGCCCGAAGAGATGGATCCTAAGGGCAAGGGGATAGTGATCAACGATAAGGAGAAGGAGTCCTTCGTCAACGAGCCCAAAGATGACAAGCCTACCGACTCCGGCTCGGGTCATAGACGAAAGGAAGGGAAGAAGAAGAAGATAAGGCGCATCAAGGAGATCGTCTACTACGACGACAGCGATGAGTCTACTTCTTCCCAAAAGGACGACGACCACAACGACTACGAGAGAAGGAAACCGGTTAATTCGAACTTTTCCTTTGACTACTCTCGTATTCCGCAAAGTTCAAATTCACATTTGCTCTCCATTCCACTCGGCAAGCCCCCACACTTTGATGGGGAGGACTACAGATTTTGGAGCCACAAAATGCGTAGTCACCTATTCTCTCTCCATCCTAGTATATGGGAGATTGTAGATAGTGGAATGCACTTTGATAGTTCAGATAGTCCTATATTCATTAATGAGCAAATCCATAAGAATGCACAAGCTACTACTGTTCTTCTAGCTTCATTGTGCAGGGATGAATATAACAAAGTGAGCGGCTTGGATAACGCCAAGCAGATCTGGGACACCCTCAAGATCTCTCATGAGGGGAACGACGTCACCTTGCTCACCAAAATGGAGTTGGTGGAGGGCGAGCTTGGACGGTTCGCGATGATAAGGGGCGAGGAGCCGACTCAAACATATAATCGGCTTAAGACCCTTATCAACAAAATAAGGAGCTACGGAAGCACGCGATGGACGGACCACGACGTCGTCCGACTGATGCTAAGGTCCTTTACCGTTCTTGATCCTCATTTGGTGAACAATATTCGTGAAAATCCCAGGTACACCAAGATGTCGCCCGAAGAAGTTCTTGGAAAATTCGTTAGCGGGCGAATGATGATCAAGGAGGCGAGGTACGTGGACGACGCCTTGAATGGTCCGATCAACGAGCTGCAACCCCTTGCTCTCAAGGCAACACGAAGCAAGGAGGTGCTACCTAGCAAGGTGGCACAGATTGAGGCGGCCGGACTTAATGATGAAGAGATGGCTCTCATCATCAAAAGATTCAAGACGGTGCTTAAAGGTCGCAAGGGACAGCCAAGCAAGACCAAAGCCAAGGGGAAGCGCTCATGCTTCAAATGCGGTAAGCTTGGTCATTTTATTGCTAACTGTCCTGACAATGATAGTGATCAGGATCAAGGGAACAAGAGGGAGAAAAAGAAGAACTATAAGAAGGCAAAGGGCGAGGCTCATCTTGGCAAGGAGTGGGATTCGGACTGCTCTTCGTCCGACTCCGACAATGAAGGACTCGCCGCCACCGCCTTCAACAAGTCATCCCTCTTCCCCAACGAGCGTCACACTTGCCTCATGGCAAGGGAGAAGAAAGTAAGCACTCATAATACTAGTACTTATGCTTCTTCAAGTGAGGATGAGTCTAGTGATGATGATGAGATAGATTACTCATGCTTATTCAAGGGATTAGATAGAACCAAGGTAGACAAAATTAATGAATTGATTGATGCCTTGAATGATAGGAATATACTTTTAGAAAAGCAAGATGATTTGTTGTATGAAGAACATGATAAATTTGTAGAAGCTCAGAAATCTCTTGCTCTAGAAATTAAGAGGAATGAAATGCTCTCTAGTGAATTATCTTCTTGTCATGAAACTATTGCTAAGTTTAAAAGTTTTAATGATGATTTAAATGCTAAACTAGAAGTAGCTAGTAAATCTAACTCTTGTGTAGAAATTGTTGAAACTTGTAATAGGTGTAAAGATTTTGACATTGATGCTTGTAGTGATCATTTAGTTTCAATTTCCAAATTAAATGAGGAATTAGCTAGTCTTAATGCCCAACTTAAGACTAGCAAGAATGAATTTGACAAGCTAAAATTTGCAAGGGATGCCTACACGATTGGTAGACACCCCTCAATTAAGGATGGACTTGGCTACAAGAGGGAAGCCAAGAACTTGACAAGCCATAAGGCTCCCATCTCCACCAAGGAGAAAGGGAAGGCCCCTATGGCTAGTAGTGTGCAAAAGAACCATGCTTTTATGTACCATGATAGGAGACAATCTAGAAATGCTTATAGGAGTTGTAATGCATATAATGCCTTTGATTCTCATGCCATGTTTGCTTCTAGTTCTTCTTATGTGCATGATAGAAATGTTGGTAGGAGAAATGATGTTCATAATATGCCTAGGAGAAATGTTGTTAATGTTCCTAGGAAAGTAAATGAACCCTCTACAATATATCATGCTTTAAATGCTTCTTTTGCTATTTGTAGAAAGGATAGGAAGATAGTTGCTAGAAAATTAGGGGCAAGATGCAAGGGAGACAAAACTTGCATTTGGGTCCCTAAGGATATTTGTGCTAACCTTGTAGGACCCAACATGAGTTGGGTACCTAAGACCCAAGCCTAAATTTGCCTTGCAGGTTTATGCATCCGGGGGTTCAAGCTGGATTATTGACAGCGGATGCACAAACCATATGACGGGGGAGAAGAAGATGTTCACCTCCTACGTCAAAAACAAAGATTCCCAAGATTCAATAATATTCGGTGATGGGAATCAAGGCAAGGTAAAAGGGCTAGGTAAAATTGCAATCTCCAATGAGCACTCTATCTCTAATGTGTTTTTAGTAGAGTCTCTTGGATATAATTTACTATCTGTTAGTCAATTATGTAATATGGGATATAATTGTTTATTTACAAATGTAGATGTGTCTGTCTTTAGAAGATGTGATGGTTCACTAGCTTTTAAGGGTGTACTAGACGGCAAACTTTACTTAGTTGATTTTGCAAAAGAAGAGGCCGGTCTAGATGCATGCTTAATGGCTAAGACTTGCATGGGCTGGTTGTGGCATCGCCGCTTAGCACATGTGGGGATGAAGAACCTCCACAAGCTTCTAAAGGGAGAACACGTGATAGGTCTAACCAATGTTCATTTCGAAAAAGATAGACCTTGTGCAGCTTGTCAAGCAGGTAAACAAGTGGGAGGAGCACATCACAGCAAGAATGTGATGACCACGTCAAGACCTCTGGAGCTGCTGCATATGGACCTCTTCGGACCCGTCGCCTATCTGAGCATAGGAGGAAGTAAGTATGGTCTAGTTATTGTTGATGACTTTTCCCGCTTCACTTGGGTGTTCTTTTTGTAGGATAAGTCTGAAACCCAAGGGACCCTCAAGCGCTTCCTAAGGAGAGCTCAAAATGAGTTTGAGCTCAAGGTGAAGAAGATAAGGAGCGACAACGGGTCCGAATTCAAGAACCTTCAAGTGGAGGAGTTCCTTGAGGAGGAGGGGATCAAGCACGAGTTCTCCGCTCCCTACACACCTCAGCAAAATGGTGTGGTAGAGAGGAAGAACAGGACGCTCATAGATATGGCGAGGACTATGCTTGGAGTGTTCAAGACCCCCGAGTGCTTTTGGTCGGAAGCCGTGAACACGGCTTGCCACGCCATCAACAGGGTCTACCTTCACCGCCTCCTCAAGAAGACTTCATATGAGCTGCTGACTGGTAACAAACCCAATGTATCGTACTTCCGTGTATTTGGGAGTAAATGCTACATTCTAGTGAAGAAGGGTAGGAATTCCAAATTTGCTCCCAAAGTCGTAGAAGGGTTTTTATTAGGTTATGATTCAAATACAAAGGCGTATAGGGTCTTCAACAAATCATCGGGTTTGGTTGAAGTCTCTAGCGACGTTGTATTTGATGAGACTAATGGCTCTCCAAGAGAGCAAGTTGTTGATCTTGATGATGTAGATGAAGAAGACGTTCCAACGGCCGCGATACGCACCATGGCGATTGGAGATGTACGGCCTCAGGAACATTTGGAGCAAGATCAACCGTCTTCCTCAACTATGGTGCATCCCCCAACCCAGGATGACGAACAGGTACCTCAAGTGGAGGCGCATGATCAAGGGGGAGCACAGGATATTCAAATTGAAGAGGAAGAAGCTCCTCAGGCACCTCCAACCCAAGTTCGAGCGACGATCCAAAGGGATCATCCCGTCGACCAAATTTTGGGTGATATTAGCAAGGGAGTAACTACTCAATCAAGATTAGTTAATTTTTGTGAGCATTACTCTTTTGTCTCTTCTATTGAGCCTTTCAGGGTAGAAGAGGCCTTGCTAGATCCGGACTGGGTGTTGGCCATGCAGGAGGAACTCAACAACTTCAAGCGCAATGAAGTTTGGACACTGGTGCCTCGTCCCAAGCAAAATGTTGTGGGAACCAAGTGGGTGTTCCGCAACAAACAGGACGAGCACGGGGTGGTGACGAGGAACAAGGCTCGACTTGTGGCAAAAGGTTATGCCCAAGTCACAGGTTTGGACTTTGAGGAGACTTTTGCTCCTGTGGCTAGGCTAGAATCAATTCGTATCTTGCTAGCATATGCCGCTCACCATTCTTTCAGGTTGTTCCAAATGGATGTGAAGAGCGCTTTCCTCAACGGGCCAATCAAGGAGGAGGTGTACGTGGACCAACCCCCTGGCTTCGAGGATGAACGGTACCCCGACCACGTGTGTAAGCTCTCTAAGGCGCTCTATGGACTTAAGCAAGCCCCAAGAGCATGGTATGAATGCCTTAGAGACTTTTTAATTGCTAATGCTTTCAAGGTTGGGAAAGCCGATCCAACTCTTTTTACAAAGACATGTGATGGTGATTTGTTTGTATGCCAAATTTATGTCGATGACATAATATTTGGTTCTACTAACCAAAAGTCTTGTGAAGAGTTTAGCAGGGTAATGACGCAAAAATTCGAGATGTCGATGATGGGCGAGTTGAACTACTTTCTTGGGTTCCAAGTGAAGCAACTCAAGGACGGCACCTTCATCTCCCAAACGAAGTACACACAAGATCTGCTAAAGCGGTTTGGGATGAAGGACGCCAAGCCCGCAAAGACTCCGATGGGAACCGACGGACACACCGATCTCAACAAAGGAGGTAAGTCCGTTGATCAAAAAGCATACCGGTCAATGATAGGGTCTTTACTTTATTTATGTGCTAGTAGACCGGATATTATGCTTAGCGTATGCATGTGTGCTAGATTTCAATCCGATCCTAAGGAGTGTCACTTAGTGGCGGTGAAGCGAATTCTTAGATATTTGGTTGCTACGCCTTGCTTCGGGCTCTGGTATCCAAAGGGGTCTACCTTTGACTTGGTTGGATACTCAGACTCCGACTATGCTGGATGTAAGGTCGATAGGAAGAGTACATCGGGGACGTGCCAATTCTTAGGAAGGTCCCTGGTGTCGTGGAACTCTAAGAAACAAACTTCCGTTGCCCTATCCACCGCTGAGGCCGAGTATGTTGCCGCAGGACAGTGTTGCGCGCAACTACTTTGGATGAGGCAAACCCTCCGGGACTTTGGCTACAATCTGAGCAAAGTCCCACTCCTATGTGACAATGAGAGTGCTATCCGCATGGCGGAAAATCCTGTTGAACACAGCCGCACAAAGCACATTGACATCCGGCATCACTTTCTGCGAGACCACCAGCAAAAGGGAGATATCGAAGTGTTTCATGTTAGCACCGAGAACCAGCTAGCCGATATCTTTACCAAGCCTCTAGATGAGAAGACCTTTTGCAGGCTGCGTAGTGAGCTAAATGTCTTAGATTCGCGGAACTTGGATTGAATTGTAGCATACATGTGTTTATGCCTTTGATCATGTTCATTCTGCATTTTGTTGCTTATTGTGGTGCTCAAGTTGTACAAACATTCCCTGGACCTCACAAGTCCTTGTGTAAGTGATGCACATATTTAGGGGGAGTTGTGTTACAACTTGACCCTTTGAGACTAACCATATGCTTGAGTTTGCTTGATTTAGTCTCGAAGGAGAATTGAAAGGGAAAAGGTGGACTTGGACCATGAAAGACTTCCACTGCACTCCGATGAGAGGGTAACTTATTCCAAGTTCATCTCATGAACTCTTATTGCCATTTGCTCTTAATTGAAGATTTTGGTGAGGCAATGGGGTTATCAGGCCAAGATTGATCCTGTTTTGGTGCTTGATGCCAAAGGGGGAGAAAATAAAGGCCAAAGCAATAAATGGATCAGCTACCACTTGAGAGATTTTGAAAATAGTAGAATAGAGCTTTTGGTTTGTCAAAACTCTTTTATTGTCTCTCTTGTCAAAAGTTGGCTTCTTGTGGGGAGAAGTATTGATTATGGAAAAAGGGGAGTTTTTGAAATCTTGAATCAATTTCTCTTGGAATGACTCTCTTTATGTCTTAACATGTGTGTTTGACTTAGAGATAGAAATTTGAATTTGATTTGCAAAAACAAACCAGGTGGTGGCAAAGGATGATCCATATATGCCAAAATTGAATCAAAATAAATTTGAGTTTTATTTGAAGTGATATTGCACTTGTTCTAGTTGCTTTATGTTGTGTTGGCATAAATCACCAAAAAGGGGGAGATTGAAAGGGAAATGTGCCCTTGGTCCATTTCTAAGTATTTTGGTGATTGAGTGCCAACACAAGTGCTTAAATGTGAATTTATGCTCATGGATGGACAAAGTGCAAATCAAGAGTAAAGGTATGTTTCTAAGCCTTAGTACATTGGTTTTGTGTACTAATATACTTGTCTAAGTGTTAGAAACAGAAAGAAAAAGAAAAGAAAAGAGGTGAAAAAGGCTTGGCTGTGTACAGCCAAGACTCAGCTCAGTCTGGCACACCAGACTGTCCGGTGGTGCACCGGACAGTGTCCGGTGCGCCAGGCTGACTCGGCGTGAAGTGGCCGCTCTCGGGAATTCGCCGACGGCGTACGGCTAAAATTCACCGGACTGTCCGGTGTGCACCGGACTGTCCGGTGAGCCAACGGTCGGCCGGGCCAACGGTCGGCCGCGGAATCTGCGCGCGACACGTGGCCGGGCCAACGGTCGGAAGGGGGCACCGGACTGTCCGGTGTGCACCGGACATGTCCGGTGCGCCAACGGCTCCCAGATCTGCAACGGTCGGCCGCGCCATTTTAGGAAGGAAATCGGGCACCGGACAGTGTCCGGTGTGCACCGGACTGTCCGGTGCACCCGACGACAGAAGGCAAGATTGGCCTTCCAGATTTGCTCTCAACGGCTCCTAGCTGCCTTGGGGCTATAAAAGGGACCCCTAGGCGCATGGAGGAGTACACCAAGCATCCTTGAGCATCATTGATCACTCACAATTCATTCTTGCGCACTTGTTCGACATTCTAGTGATTTGAGCTCCATTCTAGTGTGCTAGTCTCTTGAGCTCAAGTCTGGGTTTTGCGTGTGCGTATTCGCTGTGATCTTTGTGTCGTGTGTGAGTTGCTAATCCCTCCCTTGCTCCGTGATTCTTTGTGAACATCTTTTGTAAGGGCGAGAGGCTCCAAGCTGTGGAGATTCCTCGCAAGCGGGATTAAGAAAAGCAAAGCAACATCGTGGTATTCAAGTTGGTCTTTGGACCGCTTGAGAGGGGTTGATTGCAACCCTCGTCCATTGGGACGCCACAACGTGGAGTAGGCAAGCGTTGGTCTTGGCCGAACCACGGGATAACCAATGTGCCTTCTCTGTGATTGATATCTCTTGGTTATTGTGTTGTGTTGAGATCCTTCTCTAGCCACTTGGCAAATTACTGTGCTAACAATTAACCAAGTTTTGTGGCTTAAGTTTTTGAAGTTCTACAGGATCACCTATTCACCCCCCCTCTAGGTGCTCTCAGCTAGGCTAGAGTCCATTCGTATTTTGCTAGCATATGCCGCTCACCATTCTTTCAGGTTGTTCCAAATGGATGTGAAGAGCGCTTTCCTCAACGGGCCAATCAAGGAGGAGGTGTACGTGGACCAACCCCCTGGCTTCGAGGATGAACGGTACCCCGACCACGTGTGTAAGCTCTCTAACGCGCTCTATGGACTTAAGCAAGCCCCAAGAGCATGGTATGAATGCCTTAGAGACTTTTTAATTGCTAATGCTTTCAAGGTTGGGAAAGCCGATCCAACTTTATTCACTAAGACTTGTGATGGTGACTTATTTGTGTGCCAAATATATGTCGATGACATAATATTTGGTTCTACTGACCAAAAGTCTTGTGAAGAGTTTAGCAGGGTGATGACTCAGAAATTCGAGATGTCGATGATGGGCGAGTTGAACTACTTCCTTGGGTTCCAAGTGAAGCAACTCAAGGACGGCACCTTTATCTCCCAAACGAAGTACACGCAAGACTTGCTAAAGCGGTTTGGGATGAAGGACGCCAAGCCCGCAAAGACTCCAATGGGAACCGACGGACATGTTGACCTCAACAAGTGATAGGGTCTTTACTTCATTTATGTGTGTCACACCCGGTTTTGAAGGTAAACCAAATGCGAACCATGTACGCGCCAGGATCAGTAATTCACGTACACAGCGATTACATAAATGACTCATCATAGCACAATGCTTCGAATTACAATAAAGAGTAAGGAATAATATTACATACTAGAGCCATTTACATAATATAAATCAAAGTACACAGAATCGAAACGTGGCGAACGTAAACAACCCACCACAGACAGCTGACTGGGGGAGGTCGCTAGCCTAATCCTCGAACTCGTCGAAGTCCTGGAACTCCTGGAGATCCACCTCGACGCCTTCTTCTTTACCTGAGCATAGATTGCACCAAGGGCAACCTGGTGTTTTGTGAAAGCAAGGGTGAGTACACATCAACGTACTCAGCAAATGTCCCGTTTGGCTGAAGTGGACTAGCTTTATGTGGGGTTTAGTCGAGCAGTTGCTTTTAGTTGGTCAGGTTATTATTACTAGTAGAAAGCCAGGTTTTAGCATTAACCCAAAGTACCCTTTCCAAACGGAAAGAGTACCACTTACCATTACCATAAGCATAATCATAACCATCCTCCTCATCATCATCTGTAAACAAACCATCTCTGATCAAGTATCTCTAATCAATGGAGCTCCCTTGGCCGCTCATAACCGCGAGCACGACTGATATATCAGTTTCATAACACTCTGCAGAGGTTGCGCACTTTACCCACAAGTCGTGATTCCCTCTTGCCTCGGGCCGATCAAACCCTTAAACACTACCAAGGTGAATAGGCAGGGTTTCACTATGTAGCCTTTACAAAGATTCCCCGAGGCTGTAGCCGCCCGTTAGGTTTCCTAAATGCACCACACTCCTCCCCAAGGGGCGAACCAAACTTGGCAGAGCGAGCCGCATACACCGAGCCCCATTAACGGCACGATGGCTAAGCGAACTACACCCCGGTTCCTCTAATTATTCAGCTAAGGGCATCCCATTCCACCCTCATGGTTGCACTGTTTTCCCGGGCGGTCATCCAACGAACAGGTCCTTACGGAGAGGCACTCGAGAAACCGCTCGAGCCCCCTAAAGTATCACCAGTCCAACACCATAATCATAGAGACAACATCGTATCATAAATATTCACATCATGTTCATTGATTAAAGTAAAGCAATAGCATGAAGCTAACCATAATAACCCAAAAGGTAATCAAGGACAAGGTAAATACAAAGCTAGTCAATCCTTAGGTTGATCATGGTATGCGGGTTGATGAATTATAAAGTAAATGGGACATAATAGGTCAGAGGACACTTGCCTTCACCAAACAGATGCTCAGAATCTTCAGCCTTGTAGAACTCGAAGAGCTGGGTCATTTGGTCGCCGAAGCTTGACCGTTGATTCCTCGAAGCTCAGAAACGAACCGCGATCTAATCGCAACGCGACGCGAAGACGAACAGGCACAAGCAAACAAACATATACATATGCATAAGAACATTACACCATACAAGATAAAAATGTTATAAAAGCGAGCAATATAAAATAGAGAGCGCCTCTACGGTTACACGAGGAAAAGAACCACGATAGTCGAAGCTACGTCGAGTGGTTAACACGTTTACGTTAAACAAGTACTAATTAGAACATCCAATTCAACATAATTATATTAATTGATATTAATCAACTGTAAATTAATATTATTACCTAGTTTTGACTAACTTACTATTTTAATAGTTGACAGTTAAGCAAGTAACTTAATAAATATGAGCGATTCTAAGCGAGACGAATTAACGACGCACGACGTGCAAACACGATGTGCGCAACGCGCGGACACAAACGACTTAGTGTGCGAACAACGCGCGATACGTGCGAACAGCACGCGGCAAGGCGCGCGACACACGCGAACGGCACACGACAACGCGTGCGAACAACACGCGCAACACTCGCGAACGACACGCGACGACGTGCGCGAAACAGCACCGCGGCACGCGCGGACCGACATGCGAAACTGATAATTAAACAGCGTGATTAAACTAAATAGTTATTAATAAATAACATTTCAGTTAAGGTTAATCATATTGGTGACTAATTATAAATACGCAAATCGAATTCCTAAATTAGGTTTTTAAATTGAAACGTCGTTCTAGTAACCACTGGTTAAACAAACGTTTAACTAAATTAAATAAAATGTTCAAAAATAAGGATAAATATTTCTAAATTAAAATAATTTTAATACGAATCTAACGCAACTTGAATGGATCGAATCGGGTTTAAAACGCAAAATTTATGAATGTTTTAAACCATACTGTAATTTGCGCGGACTAAATTTATGAGACTGTTATCGTCTTCTTCCTCTCATCTTCTTCCTCCCATCTATGGAAGAGAGAGGAGGGGAAGAGGAGGGGGTTGCGCAGGGGAGGACGAGACCGGGCCGGCCGGGGGCGGGCGCGGCCGCACCGGGCGCGCGGGGCACGGCCACAGCCACCGGGGAGTGGCGCGCGGGCGCGGGAGCACGGGAACGCGGGCGCCACCGCCGCCGGGGAGGGGGAAAGGGGCGCCGCCGAGGAGGGGAAACGGAGGGGGGAGGGGGGCCGCCGCCGGAGAAGGTGAGGGGAGAGTGAGGGAGGCCCTACGCGGACGGGAAAACGAAGAACACGAAGAAACCCTAGGTACAACAATGGAGGTTCTCACCGGGAAGAAGATCCTCGCCGGAGCCGAGAGGAAATCCATCGATTGCCGGAGATTCGGGGATCCAATCGACGAACCGAACGCGCTGCGATGAAGCCCTCGACGAGACGAACGCAGCGGTACCCTCGGATTCGGCAGACGATGCACGGATTGGGAGTAATTGCTCGCCGGAGTTGGAACCGCTCCAAACTTCGGCGAGCAATACCGGGAGCTAGGGATTGGATTTGGGGGAAACGTTTCGTGTTCTGGAACGGGCTCGGCGAGATGAAGCCGGACATGTATATATATCTAGGGTTTGGATGAGATGAAAATTCGGTTAAAATTCGGAATTTACCATTTTTAAAATTCGGAAAACCCTAGGAATCCATATTTTATGCTCAAAATATTATATATGCTTTAAAAAATTCCATAAAATTTTCTATAAATGTTTTGGCACCTAATGAACTCAAAAAACATAATTAGAATTTCTAAAAACATTTTTAATTTCCTCAAATAAATAGATTTTGGTTTCCAGAAAATAGAAAAATATTCCGAAAAATATGAAAATTTACCGAGCGCTTCTACAAGATATGTTAACATGTTTCAAACATATTTTGCACTTAGAAACACCATGCAACGGCATGAATGCAACAACCAAAGTGCCTCTAGGGCTCATTCCACTAGGTTTACGCTAATATAAAACAAAATAATTCTCCATTTTTAGGGAAAAGAGAAAGGAAAACGAAGAACTGAGAGAGTAACACCTGAATTTGGTGGATATTAGAAAAGAAATTTTATACTCCCCAAATTCAGGGTGTTACAAATCTAACCCCCTTAACAGAATCTCGTCCTCGAGATTCAAGAAGAGGCTAGCAGGAAAATGAGATTGGTTCATTAGTCTTTCATAGCTTTTTCTAACTCAACTTTGACTCCGCTGGCTTGACTTGTGGATTGGTTGCTTTGACCATCGGATGCTTGAGACCAATTGATGCAATTCTTGAGGATCTCCTGGACCTGTGGGTTAGGACCCACACACGCTTTCGCTGCGCCACTCTGATCTTGTTAGTTGATATTGATTGCATTGTCTTCATTGGGGTTAGCGGCTAACCCCCTTAACAAGAGCATTGATACACACTCGATGAAGATGTTGCCGACTCTGATCTTGACTGATTTGGAGGAGTTGGAGGTTGCCAAAAGGACAGGTGCAAGAGGAAAGAATAACGAGAAAAGGTAAGTATAGACGAATTAGAGAGAGCAGGGGGAGAACCCAACTACTTAACTCTATGGCACTCACCTAGTAAACAGATTCCATTGCGGACCAAGGGCCACAACACATCAACACTCATTCCAAAAAAGCAAATCAGTCATAGCAGAAGGACAAACATCATGAGCACACATCAACAAACATCTCGTTGCTATACGTTCCTTTTAATTAAATGGTGGTCTTTCCTCTAAGGCCAACAAAAGGCAAGGGGAATAATAAGACATGGAGGGTAGGGGCATGAGCATAATAAAGGATGGAGCTAAAGCAATGATTGTAACCGACAAGGGAGATAATGCAACCAAGGTCAGGATAGGTAAAACACCATTCTCAAATCGAGATGGAAAAGATGATATTTCAAAAGGTAGGCATAAGATAACATCATGGAAAGATCTAGAGATTACTAAGGTAATGGAGATGAAAGGCAAAAGCACACCAAAAGATAGAGTTAGGACAAGACTTGCAACACGACAGAGGAAAAGGGAACGAACAAGAGTGGGATAGGTAAGAGATCACTCTTGAAATGAAATGGGAGAGGAGGCTTTAAAATGCTGGTGCAAGATAAGCATCATGGTAAAGATCAAGGGATGACAAGGGTTAAGGTGATAACAGACAAACACAACCAAGGATGTATTTTAGACAAAACTTGTGAGGCATCAAAGAAGGGGAAGCAATCAATGGTGAAGTAGGTGAGGCATTATCCTCAAACAGCGATGAAAAAGAGCAGGCTTTAAAGGGTAGGTTCAAGATAAGCATGTGGGCAAGGGCATAGGTATCACAGGGGTTTAAAGGTAATAATGGACAAGGATGTAGAAGAGGAGGTAAATGGGTATAAGAACCAAGGATATAAATACCACATAGGGTGGAGTTAAGACAGGACGTGCAAGTGAAAAAAAAAGAGGGTACGTCCAAGGGCCAGATAGGTAAACTACCACTCTCAATTTGAGGTGGAAGAGCGGAGATTTTTTTTAGTATGAATAAAGATGAGTATCAAGGCAAGATCGATGGATGACAAGGTGATGGTGATAGAAAATCAAAACACAACAAAGGATGGAATTAAGACAACACTTGTAAGGCGAAAAGAAGTGAAGAGAAATCAAGGGAGAGGTAGGTAACTCGCAACTCTCAAACTGGGTTGAAAGAAAGGGGAGGATTTAAAGGATAAGTTTAAGGTAAGCATTTAGGTAGAAGACATAAATATCGCAAGGGCCAAAGGCGATAACGGACAAGGGTGTAAGAGAAAAGATAAAGGCATAGAAGATCAAGTGGTACAAATACAATAACGAATGGAGTTAAGTCTAGGCCTACACGCGGTAAAGAAGAGGATATAGTCAAGGGTGAGATAAGTAAGACATATCTCTCGAATTGAGATAGAAAAGAGGGGATTTCAACAAGCAGACCTAAGATAAGTATCAAGGCAAGATCTATAGATTACAAAGGTAAGGATGATATCAAACAAAAGCTCAACAAAGGATGAAGTTAAGGTAAGACAAGACTTGCAAAGCGACAAAGGGAAAGGAAACAAACAAGAGCAGGATAGGGAAAATAACACTCTCGGATTGAAATGGAATAAGTGAGGCTAAGAAATAGGTAAACATCATGGTAAATATGGAGAGAGGTCAAGGGTCGAAGGTGATAATAGGCAAGGATATAAAGGAAGAGGTAAATGTGCATAAAAAACCAGGAATCTAGGTACAATCAAGAATAGAAATAAGATAAGTCTTGCAAGAGGTAAAGTATAGGATATAACCACAGGTGAGATAAGTAAGAGACCATGCTTGAACTAAGGTAGGAGATTGGAGGTTTTAGATAACGAACATAGCGTAATCACCAAGGTAAGATTGAGAGATGAGAAGGGTAAAGGCAATAAGAAGCAAAAGCACAACAAAGGATGAGGTTACAAACTCGCGAGCCAAAGAAGAGGATACGACCAAGAGAAAGAAGGTATGAGACGGAAGAGGGGTGATTTTAAAGGGCAGGTATGAGACAAACATCAATGTAGGATATAGAGGTGTCAAGGATGCATATGATAATAATTAAAAAGCATAACAAAGGATATAGTTAAGACAAGACTCGCGAAACGACAAAGTGGAGAAAACAATCAAGGGTAAGATCGGTAAGGTTCCAACATAAGGGTTGAAGTAAAGATTCATTACCGAGTGGAGTTACAAGGAAACAACGAGATTACTACAGGTGTGCAAAATAAAATGATCACTCATGGATCATTAGGAAACAAGGGTGGTCAAGGGCATGTTAACTGAAATATTTCAAACAGATATTGGGACATAAAGGCAAGCATATATAAAAATAAGAGTATGCAACATTCCAATGGTACGAGCATACCAAGACCAAGAAAGTACAAATTGCCAAAAAGATAGCGACTTATCAATAGAATAGGAAAGGGTCTCAAAAGACAGTAAGATCATAGTCATATAAGCTGAAATGTTTAAATAGGTAGTAGAGGTACAAGGGTAAGTGCTTTAGATTAAGGGATAAGGGTATTAAAAATGCAACGATACGAGCATGTCAATAACAAAATGGAATAAAGATGGTCAAATGGTAGCAATTTAATAATGGATGAGGAAAGAGTCCCAAAAGACTAAAGGTTATGGTCGGGGGCATCTACAAAGATGTCGCAAGCACAAGATAAGATAAGATCTAATAGATTGAGAGAAGTATAGACCATACTAGAATAAAATACTTTTTGGCAAGGGGGCATATAGGAGCACAACATAGAATTAGTCGAGGTGACTAATATTTTGAAGCAGAATCAAGGATGAGATGGAGTAATAATCAATAAATCCTTAAAACGGCCAATGCTACTCTAGGTCAGCGGTCCTACAGTCAGCATGGCTTTGATACCACTTATGTCACACCCGGTTTTGAATGTAAACCAAATGCGAACCATGTACGCGCCAGGATCAGTAATTCACGTACACAGCGATTACATAAAAGACTCATCATAGCACAATGCTTCGAATTACAATAAAGAGTAAGGAATAATATTACATGCTAGAGCCATTTACATAATATAAATCAAAGTACACAGAATCGAAACGTAGCCAACGTAAACAACCCACCACAGGCAGCTGACTGGGGAGGTCGCTAGCCTAATCCTCGAACTCGTCGAAGTCCTTGAACTCCTGGAGATCCACCTCGACGCCTTCTTCTTTACCTGAGCATAGATTGCACCAAGGGCAACCTGGTGTTTTGTGAAAGCAAGGGTGAGTACACATCAACGTACTCAGCAAATGTCCCGTTTGGCTGAAGTGGACTAGCTTTATATGGGGTTTAGTCGAGCAGTTGCTTTTAGTTGGTTAGGTTATTATTACTAGTAGAAAGCCAGGTTTTAGCATTAACCCAAGTTATTAACCCAAAGTACCCTTTCCAAACGGAAAGAGTACCACTTACCATTACCATAAGCATAATCATAACCATCCTCCTCATCATCATCTGTAAACAAACCATCTCTGATCAAGTATCTCTAATCAATGGAGCTCCCTTGGCCGCTCATAACCGCGAGCACGACTGACATATCAGTTTCATAACACTCTGCAGAGGTTATGCACTTTACCCACAAGCCGTGATTCCCTCTTGCCTCGGGTCGATCAAACCCTTAAACACTACCAAGGTGAATAGGCAGGGTTTCACTACGTAGCCTTTACAAAGATTCCCCGAGGCTGTAGCCGCCCGTTAGGTTTCCTAAATGCACCGCACTCCTCCCCAAGGGGCGAACCAAACTTGGCAGAGCGAGCCGCATACACCGAGCTCCATTAACGGCACGATGGCTAAGCGAACTACACCGGGGTTCCTCTAATTATTCAGCTAAGGGCATCCCATTCCACCCTCATGGTTGCACTGTTTTCCCGGGCGGTCATCCAACGAACAGGTCCTTACGGAGAGGCACTCGAGAAACGGCTCGAGCCCCCTAAAGTATCACCAGTCCAACATCATAATCATAGAGACAACATCGTATCATAAATGTTCACATCATGTTCATTGATTAAAGTAAAGCAATAGCATGAAGCTAACCATAATAACCCAAAAGGTAATCAAGGACAAGGTAAATACAAAGCTAGTCAATCCTTAGGTTGATCATGGTATGCGGGTTGATGAATTATAAAGTAAATGGGACATAATAGGTCAGAGGACACTTGCCTTCACCAAACAGACGCTCAGAATCTTCAGCCTTGTAGAACTCGAAGAGCTGGGTCATTTGGTCGCCGAAGCTTGACCGTCGATTCCTCGAAGCTCAGAAACGAACCGCGATCTAATCGCAACGCGACGCGAAGACGAACAGGCACAAGCAAACAAACATATACATATGCATAAGAACATTACACCATACAAGATAAAAATGTTATAAAAGCGAGCAATATAAAATAGAGAGCGCCTCTACGGTTACGCGAGGAAAAGAACCACGATAGTCGAAGCTACGGTCGAGTGGTTAACACGTTTACGTTAAACAAGTACTAATTAGAACATCCAATTCAACATAATTATATTAATTGATATTAATCAACTGTAAATTAATATTATTACCTAGTTTTGACTAACTTACTATTTTAATAGTTGACAGTTAAGCAAGTAACTTAATGAATATGAGCGATTCTAAGCGAGACGAATTAACGACGCACGACGTGCAAACACGATGTGCGCAACGCGCGGACACAAACGACTTAGTGCGCGGACAACGCGTGATACGTGCGAACGGCACGTGGCAAGGCACGCGACACACGCGAGCGGCACACGACAACGCGTGCGAACAACACGCGCAACACTCGCGAACAACACGCGACGACGTGCGAAACAGCACCGCGGCACGCGCGGACCGACATGCGAAACTAATAATTAAACAACGTGATTAAACTAAATAGTTATTAATAAATAACATTTCGGTTAAGGTTAATCATATTGTGACTAATTATAAATACGCAAATCGAATTCCTAAATTAGGTTTTTAAATTGAAACGTCGTTCTAGTAGCCACTGGTTAAACAAATGTTTAACTAAATTAAATAAAATGTACAAAAATTAGGATAAATATTTCTAAATTAAAATAATTTTAATACGAATCTAACCCAACTTAAATGAATCAAATCGAGTTTAAAACGCAAAAGTTATGAATGTTTTAAACCATACTGTAATTCGCGCGGACTAAATTTACGAGATTGTCATCGTCTTCTTCCTCTCATCTTCTTTCTCCCATCCATGGAAGGGAGAGGAGGGGGCTGCGCAGGGGGAGGACGAGACCGGGCCGGCCAGGGGCGGGCGTGGTCGCACCGGGCGCGTGGGGCACGGCCACAGCCGTCGGGGAGGGGCGCGCGGGCGCGGGAGCACGGGAACGCGGGCGCCACCGCCGGCCACCGCCGCCGCCGCCGGGGAGGGGGAAAGGGGCGCCGCCGGGGACGGTGAGAGGAGAGTGAGGGAGGCCCTGCGCGGACGGGAAAACGAAGAACACGAAGAAACCCTAGGTACAACAATGGAGGTTCTCACCGGGGAAGAAGATCCTCGGCGGAGCCGAGAGGAAATCCGTCGATTGCCGGAGATTCGGGGATTCAATCGACGAACCGAACGCGCTGTGACGAAGCCCTCGACGAGACGAACGCAGCGGTACCCTCGGATTCGGCAGACAATGCACGGATTGGGAGTAATTGCTCGCCGGAGTTGGAACCGCTCCAAACTTCGGCGAGCAATACCAGGAGCTAGGGATTGGATTTGGGGGAAACGTTTCATGTTCTGGAACGGGCTCGACGAGATGAAGCCGGACATGTATATATATCTAGGGTTTGGATGAGATTAAAATTCGGTTAAAATTCGGAATTTACCATTTTTAAAATTCAGAAAATCCTAGGAATCCATATTTTGTGCTCAAAATATTATATATGCTTTAAAAAATTCCAGAAAAATTTCTATAAATGTTTTGGCACCTAATGAACTCAAAAAACATAATTAGAATTTCTAAAAACATTTTTAAGTTCCTCAAATAAATAGATTTTGGTTTCCAGAAAATAGAAAAATATTCCGAAAAATATGAAAATTTACCGAGCGCTTCTACAAGATATGTTAACATGTTTCAAACACATTTTGCGCTTAGAAACACCATGCAATGGCATGAATGCAACAACCAAAGTGCCTCTAGGGCTCATTCCCCTAGGTTTACGCTAATATAAAACAAAATAATTCTCCATTTTTAGGGAAAAGAGAAAGGAAAGCGAAGAACTGAGAGAGTAACACCTGAATTTGGTGGATATTAGAAAAGAAATTTTATACCCCCAAATTAAGGGTGTTACAATGTGCTAGTAGGCCGGATATTATGCTTAGTGTATGCATGTGTGCTAGATTTCAATCCGATCCAAGGGAGTGTCACTTAGTGGCCGTGAAGCGAATTCTTAGATATTTAGTCGCTACGCCTTGCTTCGGGATCTGGTATCCAAAGGGGTCTACCTTTGACTTGATTGGATACTCAGACTCCGACTATGCTGGATGTAAGGTCGATAGGAAGAGTACATCGGGGACGTGCCAATTCTTAGGAAGGTCCCTGGTGTCGTGGAGCTCTAAGAAACAAACTTCCGTTGCCCTATCCACCGCTGAGGCCGAGTATGTTGCCGCAGGACAATGTTGCGCGCAACTACTTTGGATGAGGCAAACCCTCAGGGACTTTGGCTACAATCTGAGCAAAGTCCCACTCCTATGTGATAATGAGAGTGCTATCCGCATGGCGGATAATCCTGTTGAACACAGCCGCACAAAGCACATAGACATCCGGCATCACTTTTTGAGAGACCACCAGCAAAAGGGAGATATCGAAGTGTTTTATGTTAGCACCGAGAACCAACTAGCCGATATCTTTACCAAGCCTCTAGATGAGTCGACCTTTTGCAGGCTACGTAGTGAGCTAAATGTCTTAGATTCACGGAACTTGGATTGATTTATAGCATACATGTGTTTTATGCCTTTGATCATGTTCCTTATGCATATTTGAAAGTCGCCTAGGGGGGGTGAATAGGGCGAAACTGAAATTTACAAAGTTAATCACAACTACAAGCCGGGTTAGCGTTAGAAATAAAATCGAGTCCGCGAGAAAGGGTGCAAAACAAATCGCAAGCGAATAAAGAGTGTGACACGCGGATTTGTTTTACCGAGGTTCGGTTCTCGCAAACCTACTCCCCGTTGAGGAGGCCACAAAGGCCGGGTCTTTTTCAACCCCTTCCCTCTCTCAAACGGTCCCTCGGACCAAGTGAGCTTTCTCTTCTCAAATCAACCGGGAACAAAACTTCCACGCAAGGACCACCACACAATTGGTGTCTCTTGCCTCGGTTACAAGTGAGTATTGATCTCAAGAAAGAATGAGAAAGAAGAAAGCAATCCAAGCGCAAGAGCTCAAAGGAACACAACAAATCACTCTCACTTAACACTAAAGCTTTTGTGGAATTGAGAGAGGATTTGATCACTTGGGTGTGTCTTGTATTGAATGTCTAGCTCTTGTAAGTGGTTGGAAGTTGGAAAACTTGGATGTCTTGAATGAGGGGTGGTTGGGGGTATTTATAACCCCAACCACCAAACTAGACGTTTGGTGGAGGCTGTCTGTCGCATGGTGCACCGGACAGTCCGGTGCACACCGGACAGTGTCCGGTGCGCCAGCCACATCACCAGGCCGTTGGGTTCCGACCGTTGGAGCTCTGACTGCTGGGCCCGCCTGGATGTCCGGTGGCACACCAAACATGTACTGTAGAGTGTCCGGTGCGCCACTTCACGCGTGCCTGACTTCTGCGCACTCTGGCGCGCATTTAATGCTTCTGCAGATGACCGTTGGCGCGAAGTAGTCGTTGCTCCGTTGGCTCACTGGACAGTCCGGTGTGCACCGGACATGTCCGGTGAATTATAGCGGAGCGAATTCCCGATCTGGCGAGTTCCAGAGTCGCTCTCCTCTGGGGCACCGGACACTGTCTGGTGTACACCGGACAGTCCGGTGAATTATAGCGGAACGCCTCTAGATTTTCCCGAAGGTGAAGAGTTTGGCTTGAAGTTCCCTGGTGCACCGGACACTGTCCGGTGGCACACCGGACAGTCTGGTGCGCCAGACCAGGGCTGCCTTCGGTTATCCCTTGCTCTCTTTGTTGAACCCAATTCTTGGTCTTTTTATTGGCTAAGTGTGAACCTTTGGCACCTGTATAACTTATACACTAGAGCAAACTAGTTAGTCCAATTATTTGTGTTGGGCAATTCAACCACCAAAATCAATTAGGAACTAGGTGTAAGCCTAATTCCCTTTCAATCTCCCCCTTTTTGGTGATTGATGCCAACACCACCAAAGCAAGTATAGAAGTGCATAATTGAACTAGCTTGCATAATGTAAGTGCAAAGGTTACTTGGAATTGAGCCAATATAAATACTTATAAGATATGCATGGATTGTTTTCTTCATTTTTAACATTTTGGACCACGCTTGCACCACATGTTTTGTTTTTAGCAAATTCTTTTGTAAATTCTTTTCAAAGTCTTTTTGCAAATAGTCAAAGGTAAATGAATAAGATTTTGTGAAGCATTTTTCAAGATTTGAAATTTTCTCCCCCTGTTTCAAATGCTTTTCCTTTGACTAAACAAAAACTCCCCCTTGATAAATTCCTCCTCTTAGTGTTCAAGAGGGTTTTAGGATATCATTTTGAAAATACTAACTTCTTCCCCTTTTGAACTCAATAAGATACCAATTTGAAATTTACCAATTGAAAATCTCTTTTTTAAAAAAATTAGGTGGTGGTGCGGTCCTTTTGCTTTGGGCTCATGCTCTCTCCCCCTTTGGCATAAATCGCCAAAAATGGAATCATTAGAGCCCTTTTTGTTACTCTCTCCCCCTTTGGTAAAAGATATAAGAGAAGATTATACAAAAGTTGGAGAGTTGCTCGGAGCGACGGCGAAGGATGAGTTACGGAGTGGAAGCCTTTGTCTTCGCCGAAGACTCCAATTTCCTTTCAATACACCTATGACTTGGTTTGAAATTTACTTGAAAACACATTAGTCATAGCATATATAAAATAGACATGATCAAATGGTATATGAATGTACTATGTGTGCAAATCAACAAAAGAAGTTCCTAGAAATCAAGAATATTTAGCTCATGCCTAAGTTTGTTAATTGATCAAGTGGCTTGGTAAAGATATCGGCTAATTGATCTTTAGTATTAATGTATGAAATCTCGATATCTCCCTTTTGTTGATGATCCCTTAAAAAGTGATACCGAATGGCTATGTGTTTAGTGCGGCTATGCTCAACGGGATTATCCGCCATGCGAATTGCACTCTCATTATCACATAGAAGAGGAACTTTGGTTAATTTGTAACCATAGTCCCTAAGGGTTTGCCTCATCCAAAGTAGTTGCGCGCAACAATGGCCTGCGGCAATATACTCGGCTTCGGCGGTAGAAAGAGCTACGGAATTTTGCTTCTTTGAAGCCCAAGACACCAAGGATCTTCCCAAGAACTGGCAAGTCCCCGATGTGCTCTTTCTATTAATCTTACACCCCGCCCAATCGGCATCCGAATAACCAATCAAATCAAATGTGGATCCCCTAGGATACCAAAGCCCAAACTTAGGAGTATACACTAAATATCTCAAGATTCGTTTTACGGCCGTAAGGTGAGCTTCCTTAGGGTCAGCTTGGAATCTTGCACACATGCATACGGAAAGCATAATATCCGGTCGAGATGCACAAAAATAGAGTAAAGAACCTATCATCGACCGGTATACCTTTTGATCCACGGACTTACCTCCCTCGTCGAGGTCGAGATGCCCATTGGTTCCCATGGGTGTCTTGATGGGTTTGGCATCCTTCATCCCAAACTTGCTTAGAATATCTTGAGTATCCTTCGTTTGGATTAGGAAGGTGCCCTCTTGGAGTTGCTTTACTTGAAATCCTAAGAAATACTTCAACTCCCCCATCATAGACATCTCGAATTTTTGTGTCATGATCCTACTAAATTCTTCACATGCAGACTCGTTAGTAGACCCAAATATAATATCATCAACATAAATTTGGCATACAAACAAGTCATTTTTAAGAGTTTTAGTGAATAAAGTAGGATCGGCCTTTCCGACTTTGAATCCATTAGTGATAAGGAAATCTCTAAGGCATTCATACCATGCTCTTGGGGCTTGCTTGAGCTCATAAAGCGCCTTAGAGAGTTTATAGACATGATTAGGGTACTCACTATCTTCAAAGTCGGGAGGTTGCTCAACGTAGACCTCTTCTTTGATTGGTCCATTAAGGAAGGCACTTTTCACGTCCATTTGATAGAGCTTAAAGCCATGGTAAGTAGCATAGGCTAATAATATACGAATTGACTCAAGTCTAGCTACGGGTGCATAGGTTTCACCAAAATTCAAACCTTCGACTTGGGAGTATCCCTTGGCCACAAGTCGGGCTTTGTTCCTTGTCACCACACCATGCTCATCTTGCTGGTTGCGGAACACCCATTTGGTTCCTACAACATTTTGATTAGGACATGGAACTAAATGCCATACCTCATTCCTAGTGAAGTTGTTGAGCTCCTCTTGCATTGCCACCACCCAATCCGAATCTTGGAGTGCTTCCTCTACCCTATGTGGATCAATAGAGGAAACAAAAGAGTAATGCTCATAAAAATGTGCAACACGAGATCTAGTGGTTACCCCCTTATGAATGTCTCCTAGGATGGTGTCGACGGGGTGATCTCGTTAGATTGCTTGGTGGACTCTTGGGTGTGGCGGCCTTTGTTCTTCATCCTCCTTGTCTTGATCATTTGCATCTCCCCCTTGATCATTGTCGTCATCTTGAGGTGGCTCATTTGCTTGATCTTCTCCTTTATCAATTTGAGCCCCATCCTCATTTTGAGTTGGTGGAGATGCTTGCGTGGAGGAGGATGGTTGATCCTGTGCATTTGGAGGCTCTTCGGATTCCTTAGCACACACATCCCCAATGGACATGTTCCTTAGCGCGATGCACGGAGCCTCTTCATCACCTATCTCATCAAGATCAACTTGCTCTACTTGAGAGCCGTTAGTCTCATCAAACACAACGTCACAAGAAACTTCAACTTGTCCAGTGGACTTGTTAAAGACTCTATATGCCCTTGTGTTTGAATCATATCCTAGTAAAAAGCCTTCTACAGTCTTAGGAGCAAATTTGGATTTTCTACCTCTTTTAACAAGAATAAAGCATTTGCTACCAAAGACTCTAAAATATGACATATTGGGCTTTTTACCGGTTAGGAGTTCATATGATGTCTTCTTGAGGATTCGGTGGAGATATAACCGGTTGATGGCATAGCAGGTGGTGTTGACCGTCTCGGCCCAAAACCGATCCGAAGTCTTGTACTCATCAAGCATGGTTCTTGCCATGTCCAATAGAGTTCTATTCTTCCTCTCCACTACACCATTTTGTTGTGGCATGTAGGGAGAAGAGAACTCATGCTTGATGCCCTCCTCCTCAAGGAAGCCTTCGATTTGTGAGTTCTTGAACTCCGTCCCGTTATCGCTTCTAATCTTTTTGATCCTCAAGCCGAACTCATTTTGAGCCCGTCTCAAGAATCCCTTTAATGTCTCTTGGGTATGAGATTTTTCCTGCAAAAAGAATACTCAAGTGAAGCGAGAATAATCATCCACAATAACTAGACAGTACTTACTCCCGTCGATGCTTATGTAAGCAATTGGGCCGAATAGATCCATGTGGAGGAGCTCCAGTGGCCTGTCGGTCGTCATGATGTTCTTGTGTGGATGGTGAGCACCAACTTGCTTTCCTGCTTGGCATGCGCTACAAATCATGTCTTTCTCAAAATGAACATTTGTTAATCCTAAAATGTGCTCTCCCTTTAGAAGCTTATGAAGATTCTTCATCCCAACATGGGCTAGTCGGGGGTGCTAGAGCCAACCCATGTTAGTCTTAGCAATTAAGCAAGTGTCGAGTTCAGCTCTATCAAAATCTACCAAGTATAGCTGACCCCCTAACACTCCCTTAAATGCTATTGAATCATCACTTCTTCTAAAGACAGTGACACCTACATCAGTAAATAGATAGTTGTAGCCCATTTGACATAATTGAGAAACAGAAAGCAAATTGTAATCTAAAGAATCTACAAGAAAATATTGGAAATGGAATGGTCAGGTGATATAGCAATTTTACCAAATCCTTTGACCAAACCTTGGTTTCCATCCCCGAATGTGATAGCTCGTTGGGGATCTTGGTTTTTCTCATAGGAGGAGAACATTTTCTTCTCCCCTGTCATGTGGTTTCTGCACCCGCTGTCGATGATCCAACTTGAGCCCCCGGATGCATAAACCTACAAAACAATTTTAGTTCTTGACTTTAGGTACCCAAATGGTTTTGGGTCCTTTGGCATTAGACACAAGAACTTTGGGTACCCAAACACAAGTCTTTGATCCCTTGTGTTTGCCCCCAACATACTTGGCAACTACCTTGCCAGATTTGTTAGTTAAAACATATGATGCATCAAAAGTTTTAAATGAAATGTTATGATCATTTGATGCACTAGGAGTTTTCTTCTTAGGCAACTTAGCACGGGTTGGTTGCCTAGAACTAGATGTCTCACCCTTATACATAAATGCATGGTTAGGGCCAGAGTGAGACTTCCTAGAATGAATTCTCCTAATTTTGCTCTCAAGATAACCGGCAGGGTACAAAATGTAACCCTCGTTATCTTGAGGCATGGGAGCCTTGCCCTTAACAAAGTTGGACAATTTCTTAGGAGGGGCATTAAGTTTGACATTGCCTCCCTGTTGGAAGCCAATGCCATCTTTAATGCCAGGGCGTCTCCCTCTATAAAGCATGCTTCTAGCAAGTTTAAAGTTTTCATTTTCTAAGTCATGCTCGGCAATTTTAGCATCTAATTTTGCTATATGATCATTTTGTTGTTTAATTAAAGCCATGTGATCATGAATAACATCAATGTTAACATCTCTACATCTAGTGCAAATAGTAGTGTGCTCGACGGTAGATGTAGATGGTTTGCAAGATTTTAATTCTACAACCTTAGCATGCAGTATATCATTTTTACTTCTAAGGTCGGAAATGGTAGTATTGCAAACATCAAAATCTTTAGCCTTGGCAATTAATTTTTCATTTTCATTCCTAAGGCTAGCAAGAGATAAGTTCAATTCTTCAATCTTAGCAAGCAAATCATCATTATCATTTCTAAGATTTGGAATTGAAACATTACAAGCAATAGAATCAACCTTAGCTAACAAATTAGAATTCTCATTTCTAAGGTTGTCTATAGTCTCATGGCAAGTGCTTAGTTCACTAGATATTTTTTCACATTTTTCAACTTCTAGAGCATAAGCATTTTTAACCTTAACATGCTTTTTTGTTTTCCTTGATTAGAAAGTCCTCTTGGGAGTCCAAGAGATCATCCTTCTCATGGATGGCACTAATTAATTCATTTAATTTCTCTTTTTGTTGCATGCTTAATTTGGCAAAAAGAGTACGCAAATTATCTTCCTCTTCACTAGCATTATCATTGCTAGAGGATTCATATCTAGTGGAGGATTTAGATTTAACCTTTTTCTTTTTGTCGTCCTTTGCCATGAGGCACTTGTGGCCGACGTTGGGGAAGAGAAGTCCCTTGGTGACGGCGATGTTGGCGGCGTCCTCGTCGGAGGAGGAGTCGCTAGAGCTTTCGTCGGAGTCCCACTCGCGACAAACATGGGCATCACCGCCCTTCTTCTTGTAGTACCTCTTCTTCTCCTTTCTTCTCCCCTTCTTATCGTCGCCCCTGTCACTGTCACTAGAAATAGGACATTTTGCTATAAAGTGACCGGGCTTACCACACTTGTAGCAGACCTTCTTGGAGCGGGGCTTGTAATCTTCCCCCTCCTTTGCTTGAAGATTTGGCGGAAGCTCTTGATGACGAGCGTCATTTCCTCGTTGTCGAGCTTGGAGGCGTCGATAGGTGTTCTACTCGGTGTAGACTCCTCCTTCTTCTCCTCCGTCGCCTTAAATGCGACCGATTGCGCTTCGGACGTGGGGGGTCGTCAAGCTCGTTGATCTTCCTTGAGCCTTTGATCATAAACTCAAAGCTCACAAAATTCCTGATTACTTCCTCGGGAGTCATTAGTGTATATCTAGGATTGCCACGAATTAATTGTACTTGAGTAGGGTTAAGGAAAATAAGTGATCTTAGAATAACCTTAACCACCTCGTGGTCATCCCACTTCTTGCTCCCGAGGTTGCGCACTTGATTCACCAAGGTTTTGAGCCGGTTGTACATGTCTTGTGGCTCCTCCCCTTGGCGAAGACGGAAGCGACCGAGCTCCCCCTGGATCGTTTCCCGTTTGGTGATCTTGGTTAGTTCATCACCCTCGTGCGCGGTTTTGAGCACGTCCCAAACTTCCTTGGCGCTCTTTAATCCTTGCACCTTGTTGTACTCCTCCCTACTTAAAGAGGCGAGGAGTATGGTTGTGGCTTGGGAGTTGAAGTGCTCGATTTGGGCTACTTCATCCTCATCATAATCCTCATCCCCTACGGAAGGTACCTGTGCTCCAAACTCAACAACATTCCATATACTTTTGTGGAGTGAGGTTAAGTGATATTTCATTAAATCACTCCACCTAGCATAATCTTCACCGTCAAAGGTTGGCGGTTTGCCTAATGAACGGAAAGTAATGGAGTATGTCTAAAAGTACGAGGATAGTGTAAGGGGATCTTACTAAACTTCTTGTGCTCATGGCGCTTAGAAGTTACGAAGGGCGCGTCGGAGCCGGAGGTAGATGGCGATGAGGTGTCGGTCTCGTAGTAGACCACCTTCCTCATCTTCTTTTTCTTGTCGCCACTCCGATGCGACTTGTGGGAAGAAGCTTTCTTCTCCTTCCCCTTTCCCTTTTTGCGGGACTCTTCCGATGAAACCTTCCTGTGGCTTGTAGTGGGCTTTTTGCCGGTCTCCATCTCCTTCTTGGCATGATCTCCCGGCATCACTTCGAGCGGTTAGGATCTAATGAAGCACCGGGCTCTGATACCAATTGAAAGTCGCCTAGAGGGGGGTGAATAGGGCGAAACTGAAATTTACAAGGTTAATCACAACTACAAGCCGGGTTAGCGTTAGAAATAAAATCGATTCCGCGAGAAAGGGTGCAAAACAAATCGCAAGCGAATAAAGAGTGTGACACGCGGATTTGTTTTACCGAGGTTCAGTTCTCGCAAACCTACTCCCCGTTGAGGAGGCCACAAAGGCCGGGTCTTTTTCAACCCCTTCCTTCTCTCAAACGGTCCCTCGGACCAAGTGAGCTTTCTCTTCTCAAATCAACCGGGAACAAAACTTCCACGCAAGGACCACCACACAATTGGTGTCCCTTGCCTCGGTTACAAGTGAGTATTGATCTCAAGAAAGAATGAGAAAGAAGAAATCAATCTAAGCGCAAGAGCTCAAAGGAACACAACAAATCACTCTCACTTAACACTAAAGCTTTTGTGGAATTGGGAGAGGATTTGATCACTTGGGTGTGTCTTGTATTGAATGTCTAGCTCTTGTAAGTAGTTGGAAGTTGGAAAACTTGGATGTCTTGAATGAGGGGTGGTTGGGGGTATTTATAACCCCAACCACCAAACTAGCCGTTTGGTGGAGGCTGTCTGTCGCATGGTGCACCGGACAGTCCGGTGCACACCGGACAGTGTCCGGTTGCGCTAGCCACGTCACCAGGCCATTGGGTTCCGACCGTTGGAGCTCTGACTGTTGGGCCCGCCTGGATGACCGGTGGCACACCGGACATGTATTGTAGAGTGTCCGGTGTGCCACTTCGCGCGTGCCTGACTTCTGCGCGCTCTGGCGCGCATTTAATGCTTCTGCAGGTGACCGTTGGCGCGAAGTAGTCGTTGCTCCGCTGGCTCACCGGACAGTCCGGTGTGCACCGGACATGTCCGGTGAATTATAGCGGAGCGAATTCCCGAAGCTGGCAAGTTCCAGAGTCGCTCTCCTCTGGGGCACCGGACACTGCCCGGTGTACAACGGACAGTCCGGTGAATTATAGCGGAGCGCCTCTGGATTTTCCCGAAGGTAAAGAGTTTGGCTTGGAGTTCCATGGTGCACCGGACAGTCCGGTGCGCCAGACCAGGGCTGCCTTCGGTTATCCCTTGCTCTCTTTGTTGAACCCAATTCTTGGTCTTTTTATTGGCTAAGTGTGAACCTTTGGCACCTGTATAACTTATACACTAGAGCAAACTAGTTAGTCCAATTATTTGTGTTGGGCAATTCAACCACCAAAATCAATTAGGAACTAGGTGTAAGCCTAATTCCCTTTCAATATTGTTGTATATTTATGGTGCTCAAGTTGTACAAACACTTCCCGGACCTCAAAAGTCCATGTGTGAGTGATGCACATATTTAGGGGGAGATGTGCTACAACTTGACCCTTTGAGACTAACTGTGTATTTGAGTTTGCTTGATTCAGTCTCAAAGGTGGATTGAAAGGGAATGTTGGACTTGGACCATGAAAGACTTCCACTGCACTCCGATGAAAGAGTAACTAACTCTAAGTTCATTTCCATGCTCTTATTGCCTTTTTACTCTTAATTGAAGATTTTGGTGAGGCAATGGGGTTCAAGGGCCAAGATTGATCCCGTTTTGGTGCTTGATGCCAAAGGGGGAGAAAATAAGGCCAAAGCAATAAATGGATCAGCTACCACTTGAGAATTTTGAAAATAGTAGAGTTAGGAATTTTGATTTGTCAAAATTCTAAATGTCTCTTTTTGTCAAAAGTTGATCTCTTGTGGGGAGAATATTTGATTATGGGAAATAGGGGGAGTTTTTGAAATCTTTGATCAATTTATCTTTGAACAACTCCCTTTATGTCTCAACAAGTGCATTTGACTTAGAGATAGGAAATTGAGATTGATTTGTAAAAACAAACCAAGTGGTGGCAAAGAATGATCCAAATATGCCAAATTTGAATCAAAACAAATTTGTGTTCTCATTTGCATTGATGTTGCACTTCTTTTAGTTGCTTTTTGTTGTGTTGGCATAAATCACCAAAAAGGGGGAGATTGAAAGGGAAATGTGCCCTTGGGCCATTTCTAAGTATTTTGGTGATTAAGTGTCCAACACAAGTGCCTAAGTGTTAAATTGTGCCAAGGACTCAAGAAGTGCAAATCAAGATTAAAGGTATGTTTCTAGACTTAGTACATTGTTTTGAAGACTAATGTATTGTGTCTAAGTGCTAGAAACAGGAGAAACAATTATGGAGAAGTTGGCTGTGTATAGCCAAAAGACTACTCGGTCTGGGTGCACCGGACAGTGTCCGGTGCGCCAGGCTGGCTCTGGTAAACAGGCAGCTCTCGAGAAATCATCGGCGGCGTACGACTAAAATTCACCGGACTGTCCGGTGTGCACCGGACTGTCCGGTGAGCCAACAGTCGGCCGGGCCAACGGTCGCCCACGTAATCCGCGCGCGACGCGTGGTAGAGCCAACGGTCAGGAGGGGCACCGGACTGTCCGTGCGCCAACGGCTCTGAATCTCCAACGGTCGGCTTCGCCAAAGAAGGAAAGAAATCCGCACCGGACAGTGTCCGGTGGTGCACCGGACTGTCCGGTGCGCCATGCGACAGAAGGCAAAAATTGCCTTCCTGGAATGCTCTCAACGGCTCCTAGCTGCCTTGGGGCTATAAAAGGGACCCCTAGGCGCATGGAGGAAGACACCAAGCATTCTCTAAGCATTCCTAAGCACCAAGACTCCAATTCCGCGCATTCGATCCTTTGTGATAGCAACTAGAGCTCCATTTGAGTAGAGAACTCTTTGGGTTGAGTTGTGAGCTCGAGTTGTGACTTGTGTGCGCGTTTGTGCTCTGATTTTGTGTCTTGTGTGCGTTGTTCATCCCAGCCTTACTTCCGTGCTTCTTTGTGAACATCATATTGTAAGGGCGAGAGGCTCCAAGTTGTGGAGATTCCTCGCAAGCGGAAGATAGTAAAAAGCAAAACACCGTGGTATTCAAGTGGGTCTTTGGACCGCTTGAGAGGGGTTGATTGCAACCCTCGTCCGTTGGGACGCCACAACGTGGAGTAGGCAAGTGTTGAACTTGGCTGAACCACGGGATAAACCACTGTGTCTATCTGTGTTGATCTTCTTGTGGTTATTGTGTCTTGCAAGAACTCTTCTCTAGCCACTTGGCTTTGTTGTGCTAACTCCTAACCAAGTTTTGTGGCATTAAGTTTCAAGTTTTTTCAGGATCACCTATTCACCCCTCCCCTCTAGGTGCTCTCAGACCTACAATCTCATGCACCACTCCCTCCTGCACCATATAATCCAGCATCATCCTCTGGCTGGAGGATCTAGATCCACCACCACTGTCATACATTGCACCAGCCCTGTATAAATTCGTGATCCACACGTGGCTGATGCAGAGCCACCTAAAGTTCATCCTCAAAGTCATCGTCATTTGATTCACCAAAATGGGTTCGTGCTGCCTCATATGCACTCAGTTGTTGCCTGAACCTATCACGCTTCTTGCCTTTTGTCTTATCTATGCCAAGTTGGAAGTACGCATTTATGTCTTAAGAAGTAGAGAGACATTTCTTGACATTCTTCCCTCTATGCGCGAGATGCTCCTTAAATTCGATTGTTCATTTATTCTCAAACTTATCTATATTTGACCCTTGGAACACCATATTCCATTTCTAAAACCTTCAAGGGTTCCAACCATTCTCTAAATGTTTCTTGGGTAATTTGGAACTTGTCCATGTTAGAGCACATAAAGGGGGATGAATAGGTGATCCTGTAAATTTTGCTAAAAACAATACAACCCTGGTCTATAATGAGTTAGAATAAATCAAAACCAAGTTTGGGAGTAGAGAGAAGGGAGATGAGAACACTTTACTTGATTGCTCACTTTAGACAAGTATTAAACTAGCAGCAATATTCCAAGTGAATATGAGAACTCAAGAAGACAATAATCGCAAGTAAGTAAAGAGACAACGATTTTTATAGTGGTTCGGCTAATGCCTACTCCACGTTGTGGTCACCTCCTTTGGTCAAGGGTTGCACTCAATCCCTCTCAAATGATCCAAAGATCAAACTTGAGTGTCACGTATGACTTCCTTATTACTCTCTCGTTTGTTAGGAATCTCCACACGTTGGAATCTCTCACGCCTAACACAACTGATCAATATCAAAACCGGAGTAAGAGGAGAGTAAGAACGCACACACTAGAGCACAATCACAGCAACAACACGCACAAGCGAAGAAAAGAGCGCAAGAACAAGAACGATAGAGTAAGAACTTAGAAACGCGCTCAAATCTCTCAAACACTTCAAACAGCATGGTCATGGAGTCTCGTAGTTGTAGTGTGCTCTTAAAATGCTTGGTGTACCGCTCCATGGCGCATAGGGGGTCCTTTTATAGCCTCAAGGGGCCTAGGAGCCATTGGACCTTCATTTGGAAGCTCTCAGCCATCCCTATCTGCGTGTGCACCAGACTGTCCGATAGCACACTGGACACGCACGGTACAAGGTCACCAGATTGTTGATTGGTTGCCTTTCTTTTCTGGGGGGGCACCAGACTATCCGGTGCGTCCAGATAACTGTTTGATGTTGTGGCATCCATGAAGTAGCCGTCGAAAATTGATTACCGAACTGCCCGGTGATCACGCCCGAACGGCCTAGCGAATTATAGCAGAGGAGCCCAAGGCTGAGGAGTTTGAGACGTACAGCCACCTGGCTGTCCGGTGCACACCGCAAAGTCCCGTGGGTGGCACCGAACAATCCCGTGCTACCCATACCAGCCCATTTTCTCTCTATTGTGTCAGGCACGGGATAATCCTATGATGAAAGTACCTTAGAGGTACTAGAAGGATCTTGATATCACCAAGTGGGAGGTGAATAGATGGTAGTTGGAAAATCTTATGCTCTATGAACTCAACTTAATCAAAAAATCGATGCAACTAATTAATGTCAAGTCCAACTAAGTGCCCGCACTTCTCAATCACAAATATCAAATATGTATTATGAAGTGCAAATAAAGTAAATAAGCAAAGGGATAAGACACAATTTATCATGTGGTTCAGCCAAACATCAAATGCTTACCTACTCCACATTATTGAGGTAACCAACTAGTGTTCAGTCTTTTTTAACCCGCTCCTCTACTCAAGTTTGTCACCTCTTACAATAAATTGAGCCTTTCACTATCGCTTGATTACTTTACAACAATCCTAAGGCTCTCCACGTCTTGGAAGCTCTCCATCGAATGACTAAATCGAACGTCAGAAGCCCAACACACTTGCTAAACGTTGCTTTGCCCTTCTAAGCTCTTTTTAGCTTCTACAAGCAGCACATCAGCTCAAAACTCACTCCTCTAGCTTCTCTATTTGCTCTCTAACACATAATCTCACATTAAGCATTATCTCTCACCAAGAAAGGGGGATAGATGCACTATCAACTTGCTAGGAATGAGTTACAACATTGCTAGGCACTTGCTTGCTTTTTTTGGAGCCATAGAGGGGTGGTATAGATAGCCCTATAAGACCAAACTAGTCATTGCCAAAATGTTTCTAGACCTTTCACTGTAGCAGGCCCAGTGCACATCAAACTTGTATCCGGCCAGTGGCTATTTAGTAAAGTTATCAGCTATCAGAACTCACTGAACCGTCTAGTGCCTCTTTGAACTTCACATCCACACCACATCATCATATCGTTGTATTCCGATCGATGTGTTTATTGTTGGTCCGCTCACCATACTCCTTTTCCATAGGTCCAGTGCACCCATCTACCCAAGTTCAAAACGAGCTCTCTGCGCGTTTAGTTCGGTTGCACGTCCGATCGATGTGTTTATTGTTGGTTCAGTGCTCACCATACTCCTTTTCCATAGGTCTAGTGCACCCATTTGCATAAGTTCAAAACGAGCTCTCTACGTGTTTAGTTTGGTTGCACGTCGAAACCAGCGTGGCGCACCTAGCTACCACAGCCCTAAAACATCATCTCTTCATACCAAGTCCAATGCCCTGATCAAGCGCACACTAGGCTGATTCGATGCATTCTCAACAGCTAGACTTAGTCTGTTTGGACACATCTTCCTCGACTTCACTTGGCTAATTCCTTGGTCACTTCTACAACTTAGATATGTTCTGAGTATATCCAAACATTCCAGTGAACATAACAAAACCTTGTCATCAATTTGCACCTTTTCATTAACCTATTACTCCCTTTGGTATTGAAATACTAATCATTTTGGACATGAATTCACATACCAAGGAGTGTTTAATTAGAAGTCATATTTACAATCGTACCCATATTAAATACCCTTAGTTGTCTCATGCATTGAATTCTCTTTAGGTTCCAACTAGTGAGCAGTGCTGCTTTCTATCGTGCCCACCTGAGTCCGATTCTTGTGGCCTCCCATTTTTTGCATGAATGATACACCTCTTTTATTTTTTGTCGAGGACGTAGTTTCAGTCTGACTTGCACCTGCTCTTGGAGCTCGTCACCCGGTTATTTAAGCCGTGCATTGGGCTCCTGGTACCAACTCAAAAACAAGAGCACGACCAAAAGCGTTTGTGCTTGCGTCGCCACTCTTGACGTCGGACCTCTTCTTCTTCGAACCTCTTCTTCTTCGAAGTCTACTCGCTGTCACCGCACCTCAGTTCCTAGCGCTGCTCGCCGAGACCAACAAACTTGCACTGCTGCTTCTCCTCCATCCTCCATGCCGAGAGCTCGACGCCGCCTCAGAATCTTTACTCAAGATCGCGGCAGAGGAGTGAGCTCGATGTAGGAGTATATGGGGGTGTTTGGTTTGAGGAATCACTTCATCTAAAATTTGGTGGTGCATCATGGATCCATTCCTCAAATTTGGTGGGATGACCTCATTCCTCATATTAGTACTAACTAAATAACTATAAGGAATGAGGTGATGATAGATCAACTCAATCCATTCCACAAACCAATCAAAAAAGTGAGGAATGAGAAGACGATGGACTAGATCATTCCTCAAACCAAACAGCTTATATATGAACAGACGCATGCGCATGCGAGGTGAGGAGTACTAGTTAGTCTACATGCAGCAATACAAGGTGGGCGTGTATGTGACGTGCTAGATTAATGAAGCCAATTAATGAAGCCTCGGGACACGTCTTTAGTACGAATTCCATATGTATTTTTTATTATTTAAATTAAAAATATTTTGTAAACTATTTAACTTGGTATTGTAAAATATCACAAACAACACCTAACTCTTTTAGAAGTCTAATCTCCAAATCTTAGCTCTTGGCAAACTTGATAGCTCAAAAGGTTCCAAAGCCTATTTCCAACTTCATTTCTCACTTTTTGCTATTCCTCTCAAAGTGTGCACATTAGTCCAGCTATATATATGCGAGGATATGTAAGTTGATGTGGATAGCCTAACTATGGTCAGTTTTACATTAATATATTCTCCATGAATCACTTTTTGCTCTTCCTCTCAAAGTATATACTATTTTTGGAATTAATTAGGAAAAGGTTGATTTGACACATTTCGAAACCAAGCATGTTTGTATGTGATCATTGTCCATCAATTAACCAAGGACACAGCGTTATTTTATTCAGATTTGAATGGAAAGCTCATCCTAACATGTTTGTTTGAGACGTCGCGCATACCGATGCTCCTCCGGTGCTGATCGCTGCCTGGGCCTGGTCTGGATTGTAAGGATAGGATAGGACCTTAACGTGTGAAAAATCATGCAATGAGTGACTGGGTTATTTAGATTTCTGATTTTTGGGTAGTGTGGCAACCACATTTTTCCAAAGTATTTCTATTTTCCCAAAAAATAAGTTCATTTTCCCAAAATAAAATGAGAATGCCGAGAAAAATAGGTTCCCAACAAAGCAAGCCCTTAACGATAGTAATCCTGAACGTTGGTATTTAGATTCTGCTTATGTCAGATTGGTAGATCCAGTTGCCGGCGCGGTTTCAGGCTTTAATTTTAGGTACCGTTTGGTTCACGTATTTGTAACGTAATGGGTAAGTGATAACGTTAAATCATGTTTATTTTAGTCTAACCGTAATCAGATACCATACTAAAAATTGATACCGGACTACTCAAAATTGTTACCGCCAATAATCAAGTGTAAACCATTACCATTACCCTTTACGTTACATTTCGTGAACCAAACAGCACCTTAGTGTAATATAAATAAAGAAAATCGTTTCCAGAGACGCCGAACAAATGTCGCGGGGGAATAGTAACAGGAAGCTCATGGTCGAAGAGCAGCCCGTGTCGCAAAGAACCCGCCCATCACTGTCTGCCACTCTTACGAGACGCGAGGCCACTGAAACGAGACCAGGCATCAGATACCACATGGCATTTCATTTCATTCCAAACAAGCAGTCAAAAAGAAATTCATAAAACACCGGCAGAAAAACCAAAGACGAGCTATATAGCAATCTCTCAGCCGAAAGATGGTGATTTTTGTTGTGCGATAATCACCGGTAACCTCAGCACAATATACGACTTCATCACCGATTGCTCCAGCAAACAAAGCAAAGCAAGCCAAGAAAGATCCAGATCCATCCAAAAACATAGCGGAGAAAACAGAGATTGGGATTGGGGAGATCAGATGGTAGTGCATGTAATTTGGCAATCATCATCTGGTGATGCAGAGGATGGTGTATGGATTGAGATTCCTCACTTCGCCCCCAAACAGGAAGGAATTCAAGAAACGAGTACAAAGAAACCAAACAATAAGATAATAAACAGATTCACTTCACCAGTGCCGGTGATCGAGGCAAGAACGGCGCTTACGGGGTACTGCTGCGTGGCAAGCAATCGATGGATATCTACTTTATATAGACGGCGGCCGCCGCAGCCTAGGGTTACGCTGCTGACTGTCATGGGCCTGGCCCATCTAGTGCTATAGCAAAATGGCCCATTATATGAGCAGCGAATCTAACGCCACAAGCCCACAGCAGCTTCCACCGTGCTCGCTCAGTCAGTGCGCTTTCGCGGTAGCCGGCCTCCCCCGTCCGCACGCGCCGTCCGGTCGTCGGACTCGGAGAAACTCCCTCCGTCTGACACAACACAAGGCAGGACCGCAGGAAGCGAAAGGCAGAGCGCGTGTGGGGAGCCCTACATTGGCGCTGGCACATTTTAGAACACAAACTTTGGTGCACATGGTCCACATACATAAATCACGATCTAAAATCATCTCTACTAGTTCCCAAATAAAATGTCCATAAAATAAATTCAAGGTGTTGTTAACCCAAAAAATCATCCGCTAACGTTTTCTTAAACGAGGTCCTCGAATATAGTGAAATTTTAAGGGATTGTTTGGTTCGTGACTAACTGTATCATATTTTGTCTAAAATTATTATTCGAATTGAAAAACTAACCTTAGTCAAAAAAATATGTAAAATGTGACAAGTTAGACAGCGAAACAGGTAAACTCTAAATATTTCTATTTAGTCCCCAAACTTAAAGCTCTTGTGCACTTCCTATAGTCTATTTTACGTGTCAATCACACCATAAAATAATTTGTGCGCTATCGAGTGTATACTCGTGTACAAGTGATACACTTTGAATGGTCGAAGTTGCGAGAAGGATAAATTTAACATCCTCTTCTCACAAGTTTGAAGATTGACACTTCGAAAAATTTAGAGAATAAACGACCAATTGTGATTTATACTCCTTTAGCCCTGACTGCTTAGTACTACTTAGGAACCCCGTATGCTAGTTCTCAACAAATATTGATGACCCTTTCTTCAATAGTGAAACTATTTATTAACTTGGATCGAGTAGCTCGCACAAGGTTCCATCGACATATTATGGGAGAATTCAATTTATACTATTTTTAAGGAGGTGGATCTCAACAATACCATTACTAAGAATAGGAATTCAAGATATACCATTACTAAATTACTCCCTCTTTAAATAATACCGTGATAGCTGATAATCCTTTTTTTCTCCACTCTAACCAAGTTTTAGCACTAAATTTAACGTGCTCTGATTGATTTAACCCTCACTATACAAACCTAGCCATGTGCTCATGTAAAGTAACACAGAAAAAATGGTCTAGACATCCCATCAAAATATTATAATATAATTAGATTACAAAATTAAATATTAAAACATAGTAAAATGTACAGAACCAATTACCATTCACGAAATTCAATCATATAATCTAAGTAAAGGTCAAAAAAAATATTTCAATATTTTAGATATATCTAATTTAAATATTTTCTAGATCTAAAATAAGAACTAAAAATATTTAAATTAGATGCATATTAGAATATTTTGTTGAAACTTTGGTCAACCCCGACGACGGTAAATTGGCTGACAGCTTTCAAAGTGCACATGGGAGCAGCTTTGCCGGTCCCCACTCCTATAGATGGCCATAAAGCACGAGGCCCGCGAGCCCGGCACGAAGCTCGCTGTTTGGGCCCGGTCCGAGCCCGGCACAGCCCGGTTCTATGCGGGCCTGGGCCGGCTCGGCACGAATAAGCGGGTCGGGCTCGGACAGGAAACTAAGCACGGTGGGCTAGCCCGGCACGTCCCGTTTACCTCTAAGCACGTTAAGCCCGTTTTTTCACTAAAACGTGCTTTTCGGCCCGCTTAGCCCGTTTTTGGCCCGCTGCGGGCCGGACTCGGACAGAAAACCAAGCCCGCGGGCTTAGTAGGCCCGGTCCGGTTTCCTAACCGTGCCTGACGGACCGGGAACAAAACGGATCGAGCTTCACCGAGCCCGGACCGGGCCGGGCCGGGCGGCCCGTTTGTCCATCTCTACCCACTCCCCACTCGCAAGCAAGTCCCATCGCTGTCCAACACACTGTCGTGTAGTTGCAGCTCAAACTTGTGGAACTCGGTTTTGCGTAAGCCATTTCTCTTTTATTTAATTATTTCCATCGAACTTAATAGTTCTAATGCCTTGACCACGAAAGGTGCGACCGTGCAAACACTTTGTATTGCAGGCCTATAGTGGTATGTTTAAAATAAGAGATGATAGGGATATTGTTGAGACATGAGGAACTCACTACGTCAAAAACATGCTTTTAGTGACACATTTTAGATTAATTAGTGTCGTGTGTAAAACATGTCTCATATTTTATTTCATATGGTGACATATAAAAAGATGTCATTAATAGAACCACTTTACTAACATGTTTTTATGAATATGTATTACTAACAGAATACGTAGACAAAAAAATTCCCTACCCCGCCCCGCACTACAGTAAACGAGGAAATTTCCGACGGCTAAAACCGTCGGACATAAGAACTAAACCGTCGGAGATAAGCTATGTCCGACGGCATTAACTTATCTCCGACGGTTTTAAGTCGTCGTGGATAATGCGTCGGAAATAGCATTATGTCCGACGGCAGCCGTCGGACATACGCTATGTCCGACGGCCCTATCGAACCGTCGGAGATAAGGCGGCGTAACCGTTTTAACCGCTGCCTGGGCCCACAGCTGTTATGTCCGACGGTTTAAAGCCGTCGGACATAACATAAACCTTATGTCCGACGGCCTACACTAAGCTGTCGGACATAACGTTTTTCAGAAATTGCACAAAAATTTGAAATTTAAAAAATCTGACATTTGCAAATACAAAACAGAATTCATACACATATACACATTCACATTAACAAATATACTCACATAAGTATACACATTCACAAATATAATCACATAAGCATTCACATTCACAAAATTTAACATAACAACATAGTTCCAAATGGTTGCAATAAGTGTTTACATAAACATAGTTGTCCAAACTCCAAAATGAACATTATTCGACGGGTAGGCTTTCACATGAAAGGTTTCAACAAGTGTTTTACATCAGTATCACTCATATCCATCGCCACCTCCTCCGGCTGGACTATGCGTGCTGAAAAGATTGTTCACCCACGAATGTGTTGTGTCGTCCTGACCAGACCCATCTCCAGGTGCGGCAACTGAAGCGGGTGGTGTCTGAAATCCCTATAACACAAGCACATGAAATAGTAACCACTCAGTTGTTCATTTAAACACATAAGACATCTATGAACATGTCACACACGCATATGTGTACATACCATAGGGAATTGTGACGGAGGCGGAGGCGGTGGTGGAGGCGCCAACATTGGCATTGGCAGTGCAAAGTCCGGAGGCGGCATCCCATATGTCGGCATCGGGACGCCCGCTTGTTGGGCTAGTTGCTACAAATTATATACAAGTCATTGTTGAGCAAACAAGATACACATCAAGTGTTTTGCAAAATAAGCTACAAAATGTTACTTCAACTTACCGAGAGAAGAGCTTGATTCTGGGCCTAGAGGCTTGCATAATACTCGTCCCTCTTCTTCTGGTACTCGGCTTGTTGTCTCTGGTATTCAGATTGTTGCCTCTGGTACTCCAATTGATCCCTCAAGACTGATTGATGGTACTCTGCCTGTTGACGCAACACCGCAAGCTCTATCTCATGGGCTGCTGATCGTGAACGGGACGACTGTGAAGACGACGATGTGGATTGTCGTCCACGGCGTCTCAGCTCTCTGGAATCAATCGTAGAATCAAAAATACCCAACCTACAAGAGTGAACCATGCACTTAGTATAGTAACTCATGCCTCAGTTGAATCGCAAGCATATGATGACAATTTTGAAAACCAAATCAAATAATCTCACCGTCCATGGGCTTGTCCTCCTGCACTAGCATATGCTGCCTGAGGGTCGATTGGCTGGCTCCTCCAATCGTACTCCTCCCCATGGCGTTGAACCATATCCTGCCCATACGAAGCCTGGAGGCAAACAATATCAAATATAAGTGCATAACCCCTATGCCATTGCAAACAATATCAAACACATAATAGAGTATCAAAAACTCACTAGACGGTCGGTGGCCGTCTGAGTGCATAACACATCAGGATTCTGAGGATCAGAACCCCTATGGCCTTGCATATTGAAAGGGAATTAGGCTTACACCTAGTCCCTAAATAATTTTGGTGGTTGAATTGCCCAACACAAATAATTGGACTAACTAGTTTGCCCAAGTGTATAGACTATACAGGTGTAAAAGGTTCACACTCAGCTAATAAAAAGATCAAGTTTTGATTCAACAAAGGAGCAAAGGGTCAACCGAAGGCACCTCTGGTCTGGCGCACCGGACTGTCCGGTGCACCACCGGACATGTCTGGTGCACCAGAGGACTCCAACTCGAACTCGCCACCTTCGGGAATTTCCAGAGGCACTCGCGCTATAATTCACCGGACTGTCCGGTGTACACCGGACTGTCCTGTGTACACCGGACAGTGTCCGGTGCACCAAGGAGAAGCAGCCTCAGGAACTCGCCAGCTTCGGGAATCTCCAACGGCTAGTCTGCTATAATTCACCGGACATGTCCGGTGTGCACCGGACTGTCCGGTGCAACTCTGGAGCAACGGCTACCTCCGCGCCAACGGCTCCCTGCAGTGCATTAAATGCGCGCGCAGCGCGCGCAGAAGGCAGGCGTGCCCATACTGGCACACCGGACAAGGAACAGTACATGTCCGGTGTGCACCGGACATCCTGGCAGGCCCACAAGTCAGAAGCTCCAACGGTCAGAATCCAACGGCAGTGATGACGTGGCGGGGGCACCGGACTGTCCGGTGTGCACCGGACTGTCCGGTGTGCACCGGACTGTCCGGTGCGCCATCGAACAGACAGTCTCCCAACAGCCACTTTTGGTGGTTGAGGCTATAAATACCCCAACCACCCCATCATTCATTGCATCCAAGTTTTCCACTCCTCAACTACTACAAGAGCTCTAGCATTCAATTCTAGACACACCAAAGAGATCAAATCCTCTCCAAATTCCACACAACGCCATAGTGACTAGAGAGAGTGATTTGCTTGTGTTCTTTCGAGCTCTTGCGCTTGGATTGCTTTCTTCTTTCTTGACTCTTTCATTGCGATCAAACTCACTTGTAATTGAGACAAGAGACACCAAACTTGTGGTGGTCCTTGTGGGAACTTTGTGTTCCAAGTGATTGAGAAGAGAAAGCTCACTCGGTCCGTGGGATCGTTTGAGAGAGGGAAGGGTTGAAAGAGACCCGGCCTTTGTGGCCACCTCAACGGAGAGTAGGTTTGCGAGAACCGAACCTCGGTAAAACAAATCCGCGTGTCACACTCTTCATTGCTTGCGATTTGTTTTGCGCCCTCTCTCGCGGACTCGTTTATATTTCTAACGCTAACCCGGTTTGTAGTTGTGTTTATATTTGTAAATTTCAGTTTCGCCCTATTCACCCCCCCTCTAGGCGACTATCAATTGGTATCAGAACCCGGTGCTTCATTAGAGCCTAACCGCTCGAAGTGATGTCGGGAGATCACGCCAAGAAGGAGATGGAGACCGGTGAAAAGCCCACTACGAGCCACGGGAGCACTTCATCGGAAGAGTCCCGCACCAAGAGGAGGGAGAAGAAGAAGAGCTCCTCCAACAAAGGAAAGGAGAAGAAATCTTCTTCTCACCACAAAGAGAAGAAGGAAAAATCTTCTTCCCACAAGCCGCATCGGAGTGGGGACAAGCAAAAGAGGATGAGGAAAGTTGTCTACTACGAGACCGACACTTCATCAACATCGACCTCCGGCTCCGATGCGCCCTCCGTAACTTCTAAACGCCAAGGGCGTAAGAAGTTTAGTAAGATCCCCCTACACTACCCTCGCATTTCTAAACATGCACCTTTGCTTTCCGTCCCATTAGGCAAACCACCAACTTTTGATGGTGAAGATTATGCTAGGTGGAGTGATTTAATGCGATTTCATCTAACCTCACTCCACAAAAGTATATGGGATGTCGTTGAGTTTGGTGCACAGGTACCATCCATAGGGGATAAGGATTATGATGAGGATGAGGTGGCCCAAATTGAGCACTTCAACTCTCAAGCAACAACGATACTCCTCGCCTCTTTAAGTAGAGAGGAGTATAACAAAGTTCAAGGGTTGAAGAGCGCCAAGGAGGTTTGGGATGTGCTCAAAACCGCGCACGAGGGAGATGAGCTCACAAAGATCACCAAGCGGGAAACGATCGAGGGGGAGCTCGGTCGGTTCCGGCTTCGCAAAGGGGAAGAGCCACAACACATGTACAACCGACTCAAGACCTTGGTAAACCAAGTGCGCAACCTCGGGAGCAAAAAGTGGGATGACCACGAGGTGGTTAATATTATTCTAAGATCTCTTATTTTCCTTAACCCTACTCAAGTTCAATTAATCTGTGGCAACCCAAGATATACACTAATGACCCCCGAGGAAGTAATCGGGAATTTTGTAAGTTTTGAGTGCATGATCGAAGGCTCGAGGAAGATCAACGAGCTTGATGATCCCTCCACATCCGAAGCTCAACCCGTCGCATTCAAGGTGACGGAGGAAAAGAAGGAGGAGTCTACACCAAGTAGACAACCAATCGACGCCTCCAAGCTCGACAATGAGGAGATGGCCTTAATCATCAAAAGCTTTCGCCAAATCCTCAAGCAACGGAAGGGGAAGGACTACAAATCCCATTCCAAGAAGGTTTGCTACAAGTGTGGTAAGCCCGGTCACTTTATTGCTAAATGTCCATTATCAAGTGACAGTGACAGGGACAACGACAAGAAGGGAAAGAGGAGAGAAAAGAAGAGGTATTACAAGAAGAAGGGCGGCGATGCCCATGTTTGCCGGGAGTGGGACTCGGACGAGAGCTCCACCGACTCCTCCTCCGACGAGGACGCCGCCAACATCGCCGTCACCAAGGGACTCCTCTTCCCCAACGTCGGCCACAAGTGCCTCATGGCAAAGGACGGCAAAAAGAAGGTTAAATCTAAATCCTCCACTAAATATGAATCCTCTAGTGATGATAATGCTAGTGATGAGGAAGATAATTTGCGTACCCTTTTTGCCAACCTCAACATGCAACAAAAAGAAAAACTTAATGAATTGATTAGTGTCATTCATGAAAAGGATGATCTCTTGGACACCCAAGAGGACTTCCTTATTAAAGAAAATAAGAAGCATGTTAAGGTCAAAAAAGCTTATGCTCTAGAAGTAGAAAAATGTGAAAAATTGTCTAGTGAGCTAAGCACTTGCCATGAGACTATAGACAACCTTAGAAATGAAAATGCTAATTTGTTAGCTAAGGTTGATTCTCATGTTTGTAATGTTTCAATTACCAATTCTAGAAATAATGATGATGATTTACTTGCTAGAATTGAAGAATTGAACATTTCCCTTGCTAGCCTTAGGATTGAAAATGAAAAATTGCTTGCTAAGGCTAAAGATTTTGATGTTTGCAATGCTACTATTTCCGACCTTAGAACTAAGAATGACATGTTACATGCTAAGGTTGTAGAATTAAAATCTTGCAAACCCTCTACATCTATTGTTGAGCATGTATCTATTTGTACTAGATGTAGTGAAAGGGAAATGTGCCCTTGGGCCATTTCTAAGTATTTTGGTGATTGAGTGTCAACACAAGTGCTTAAATGTGAATCAATACCCATGGATGAACAAAGTGCAAATCTAGAGCAAAGGTATGTTTCTAAACCTTAGTACATTGGTTTTGTGTACTAATATATTTGTCTAAGTGTTAGAAACAGAAAGAAGAAGAGAAGAGAAGACTTGGCTGTGTTCAGCCAAGAGGCTGTTTCGGTCTGGGGCACCGGACTGTCCGGTGGTGCACCGGACAGTGTCCGGTGGTGCACCGGACAGTGTCCGGTGCGCCAGGCTGCCTCGGCCGAAGAGGCCGCTCTCGGGAATTTGCTGACGGCGTACGGCTAAAATTCACCGGACTGTCCGGTGTGCACCGGACTGTCCGGTGAGCCAACGGTCGACCGAGCCAACGGTCGGCCACGAAATCTGCGCGTGACACGTGGTCTGGCCAACGGTCGGAAGGAGGCACCGGACTGTCCGGTGTGCACCGGACTGTCCGGTGCGCCAGATCTGCAACGGTCGGCAACGGTCGGCTGCGCCTGTTAAGGAAAGAAATCGGGCACCGGACAGTGTCCGGTGTGCACCGGACTGTCCGGTGCGCCCGACGACAGAAGGCAAGGATGGCCTTCCAGATTTGTTCTCAACGGCTCCTAGCTGCCTTGGGGCTATAAAAGGGACCCCTAGGCGCATGGAGGAGAACACCAAGCATTCCTACAACCTTTCTAAGCACCAAGACATTGATCTAGCGCATTCGATTCATTGTGATAGCATATAGAGCTCTTGCGGAGTTGTGTACTCTTTGAGTTGTGTTGCGAGCTCTTATTGCTGCTTGTGTGCGTGTTGCTCTGATCTCTTGAAGTCTTGTGTGCGTTGCTCATTCCCTCCCTTGCTCCGTGATTCTCTGTGAACATCTTTTGTAAGGGCGAGAGGCTCCAAGCTGTGGAGATTCCTCGCAAACGGGATTGAGAAAAGAAAAGCAAGAACACCGTGGTATTCAAGTTGATCATTGGATCACTTGAGAGGAGTTGAGTGCAACTCTCGTCCGTTGGGACGCCACAACGTGGAGTAGGCAAGTTTTGTACTTGGCCGAACCACGGGATAACCACCGTGTCATCTCTGTGATTGAATTCTTGTGGTTATTGTGTTTTTGACTCCTCTCTAGCCACTTGGCATAAACTGTGCTAACGCTTAATCAAAGTTTTGTGGCTATAAGTTTAAGCTTTTACAGGATCACCTATTCACCCCCCCCTCTAGGTGCTCTCAATTGGTATCAGAGCCGTTCTCTTCAAGAAAGGGACTAACCGCCCGAAGAGATGGATCCTAAGGGGAAGGGAATCGTGATCAACGACAAGGAAAAGGAGTCCTTCGTCAACGAGCCAAAAGATGACAAATCCAACGACTCTGGCTCGGGCCACAGACGTAAAGATGGGAAGAAGAAGAAGACAAGGCGCATCAAGGAGATCGTCTACTACGACAGCGACGAATCCTCTTCTTCCCAAAGGGACGACGACCACAACGACTACGAGCAAAGGAAACCGATTAATTCTAACTTTTCCTTTGACTACTCTCGTATTCCGCAAAGCTCAAATTCACATTTGCTTTCCATTCCACTCGGCAAGCCCCCACACTTTGATGGGGAGGACTACGGATTTTGGAGCCACAAAATGCGTAGTCACCTATTCTCTCTCCATCCTAGTATATGGGAGATTGTAGATAGTGGAATGCACTTTAATAGTTCGGATAGTCCTATATTCATTAATGAGCAAATCCATAAGAATGCACAAGCTACTACTGTTCTTCTAGCTTCATTGTGCAGGGATGAATATAACAAAGTGAGTGGCTTGGATAACGCCAAGCAAATCTGGGATACCCTCAAGATCTCTCATGAGGGAAATGACGCTACCTTGCTCACCAAAATGGAGTTGGTGGAGGGCGAGCTTGGACGGTTCGCGATGATAAGGGGCGAGGAGCCAACTCAAACATACAACCGGCTCAAGACCCTTATCAACAAAATAAGGAGCTACGGAAGCACGCGATGGACGGACCACGATGTCGTCCGACTAATGCTAAGGTCCTTTACCGTTCTTGATCCTCATTTAGTGAATAATATTCGTGAGAATCCCAGGTACACCAAAATGTCGCCCGAAGAAGTCTTAGGAAAATTCGTCAGCGGGCGAATGATGATCAAGGAGGCAAGGTACGTGGACGACGCCTTGAATGGACCGATCAACGAACCACAACCTTTTGCTCTCAAAGCAACAAGAAGCAAGGAGGTGCTACCTAGCAAGGTGGCACAAATTGAGGCGGTCGGACTTAATGATGAAGAGATGGCTCTCATCATAAAACGTTTCAAGACGGTGCTAAAGGGTCACAAGGGGCAGCCAAGCAAGACCAAGACGAAGGGGAAGCGCTCATGCTTCAAGTGCGGTAAGATTGGTCATTTTATCGCTAACTGCCCCGATAATGATAGTGACCAGGAAAAGGGAAACAAGAGGGAAAAGAAGAAGCATTACAAGAAGGCAAAGGGCGAGGCGCATCTAGGCAAGGAGTGGGACTCGGATTGCTCCTCTTCCGACTCCGACAATGAAGGACTCGCCGCCACCGCCTTCAACAAATCAACCCTCTTCCCCAACGAGCGTCACACATGCCTTATGGCAAGGGAGAAGAAGGTATGTACTCGCAACTCTACCTATGCTTCTTCAAGTGAGGACGAATCTAGTGATGAGGATGAAGTAGATTATTCATGTTTGTTCAAGGGCTTAGATAGATCTAAGATAGACAAAATTAATGAATTAATTGATGCCTTGAATGAAAAGAATATACTTTTAGAAAAGCAAGAGGATTTGTTGTATGAAGAACATGATAAGTTTGTAGAGGCTCAAAAATCCCTTGCATTAGAAATTAAGAGGAATGAAATGCTTGCTTGTGAAGTGTCAACATGCCATGATTCTATTTCTAACTTAAAGAGCATAAACGATGATTTAAATGCTAAACTAGTAGAAGCAAATAAATCCAACTCTTGTGTTGAATATGTTGAAATTTGCACTAGGTGTAAGGATATTGATATTAATGCTTGTAGCGAACACTTAGTTTCTATTTCAAAATTGAATGATGAATTAGCTAGTCTTAATGCTCAACTTAAGACTAGCAAGAGTAATTTTGATAAACTAAAATTTGCTAGGGATGCCTACACGGTTGGTAGACACCCCTCAATTAAGGATGGGCTTGGCTTCAAGAGAGAAGTCAAGAACTTGACAAGCCATAAGGCTCCTATCTTCGCCAAGGAGAAAGGGAAGGCTCCTATGGCTAGTAGCACTAAAAAGAACCATGCTTTTTTGTATCATGATAGAAGACAAACTAGAAGTGCTTATAGGGGTTATAATGCTTATGATGATTTTGATGCTCATGTCATGGTTGCTTCTAGTTCTTCTTATGTGCATAATAGAAATATGCCTAGGAAAAATTTACATCAAATGCCTAGGAGAAATGTAGTTCATAATGCTCCTAGGAAAATAGTAAATGAACCTTCTACAATTTATTGTGCTTTAAATGCTTCTTTTGCCATTTGTAGAAAGGATAAGAAAATTGTTGCTAGGAAGTTAGGGGCAAAATGCAAGGGAGACAAAACTTGCATTTGGGTCCCTAAGGATATTTGCACTAACCTTGTAGGACCCAACAAGAGTTGGGTACCTAAGTCCCAAGCCTAAATTTGCCTTGCAGGTTTATGCATCCGGGGGTTCAAGCTGGATTATTGATAGCGGATGCACAAACCATATGACGGGGGAGAAGAAGATGTTCACCTCCTACGTCAAGAATAAGGATTCCCAAGATTCAATTATATTCGGTGATGGGAATCAAGGCAAGGTAAAAGGGTTAGGTAAAATTGCAATTTCTAATGAGCACTCAATTTCTAATGTGTTTTTAGTTGAGTCTTTGGGATATAATTTGCTATCAGTTAGTCAATTATGCAACATGGGGTATAACTGTCTATTTACAAATGTAGATGTGTCTGTCTTTAGAAGAAGTGATGGTTCACTAGCTTTTAAGGGTGTACTAGACGGCAAACTTTATTTAGTTGATTTTGCAAAAGAAGAGGCCGGTCTAGATGCATGCTTAATAGCTAAGACTAGCATGGGCTGGCTGTGGCATCGTCGCTTAGCACATGTGGGGATGAAGAACCTTCACAAGCTTCTAAAGGGAGAACACGTGATAGGTTTGACTAACGTGCAATTCGAAAAAGATAGACCTTGTGCAGCTTGTCAAGCAGGTAAACAGGTGGGAGGAGCGCATCACAGCAAGAATGTGATGACCACTTCAAGACCTCTGGAGCTGTTGCATATGGATCTCTTCGGACCCGTTGCCTATCTGAGCATAGGAGGAAGTAAGTATGGTCTGGTTATTGTTGATGACTTTTCCCGCTTCACTTGGGTGTTCTTTTTGCAGGATAAGTCTGAAACCCAAGGGACCCTCAAGCGCTTCCTCAGGAGAGCTCAAACTGAGTTTGAGCTCAAAGTGAAGAAGATAAGGAGCGACAACGGGTCCGAGTTCAAGAATCTTCAAGTGGAGGAATTCCTTGAAGAAGAAGGGATCAAGCATGAGTTCTCCGCTCCCTACACACCACAGCAAAATGGTGTGGTAGAGAGGAAGAACAGGACGCTCATCGATATGGCGAGGACGATGCTAGGAGAGTTCAAGACCCCCGAGTGCTTTTGGACGGAAGCCGTGAACACGGCTTGCCACGCCATCAACAGGGTCTATCTTCATCGCCTCCTCAAGAAGACGTCGTATGAGCTACTAACCGGTAACAAACCCAATGTATCTTACTTTCGTGTATTTGGGAGCAAGTGCTACATTCTAGTGAAGAAAGGTAGAAATTCTAAGTTTGCTCCCAAAGCTATAGAAGGGTTTTTGTTAGGTTATGACTCAAATACAAAGGCGTATAGAGTCTTCAACAAATCATCGGGTTTGGTTGAAGTCTCTAGCGACGTTGTATTTGATGAGACTAATGGCTCTCCAAGAGAGCAAGTTGTTGATTGTGATGATGTAGATGAAGAAGATGTTCCGACGGCCGCTATACGAACCATGGCGATTGGAGAAGTTCGGCCACAGGAACAAGTTGAACGAGATCAACCTTCTTCCTCAACAACAGTGCATCCCCCAACTCAAGACGATGAACAGGTTCATCAACAGGAGGCATGTGATCAAGGGGAAGCACAAGATGATCATGTTATGGAGGAAGAAGCGGAACCGACACCTCCTACCCAAGTTCGAGCGATGATTCAAAGGGATCATCCCGTCGACCAAATTTTGGGTGACATTAGCAAGGGAGTAACTACTCGGTCTCGATTAGTTAATTTTTGTGAACATTACTCCTTTGTCTCTTCTACTGAGCCTTTCAGGGTAGAGGAGGCCTTGCTAGATCCGGATTGGGTGTTGGCCATGCAGGAGGAACTTAACAACTTCAAGCGCAATGAAGTTTGGACGCTGGTGCCTCGTCCCAAGCAAAATGTTGTGGGAACCAAGTGGGTGTTTCGCAACAAACAGGACGAGCACGGGGTGGTGACGAGAAACAAAGCTCGACTTGTGGCAAAAGGTTATGCCCAAGTCGCAGGTTTGGACTTTGAGGAGACTTTTGCTCCTGTGGCTAGGCTAGAATCAATTCGTATCTTGCTAGCATATGCCGCTCACCATTCTTTCAGGTTGTTCCAAATGGATGTGAAGAGCGCTTTCCTCAACGGGCCAATAAAGGAGGAGGTGTACGTGGAGCAACCCCCTGGCTTCAAGGATGAACGGTACCCCGACCACGTGTGTAAGCTCTCTAAGGCGCTCTATGGACTTAAGCAAGCCCCAAGAGCATGGTATGAATGCCTTAGAGATTTCTTGACTGCTAATGCTTTCAAGGTTGGGAAAGCCGATCCAACTCTTTTCACTAAGACATGTGATGGTGATTTGTTTGTGTGCCAAATTTATGTCGATGACATAATATTTGGTTCTACTAATAAAAAGTCTTGTGAAGAGTTTAGCAGGGTGATGACGCAGAAATTCGAGATGTCAATGATGGGCGAGTTGAACTACTTCCTTGGGTTCCAAGTGAAGCAACTCAAGGACGGCACCTTCATCTCTCAAACGAAGTACACGCAAGATCTGCTGAAGCGGTTTGGGATGAAGGACGCCAAGCCCGCAAAGACTCCGATGGGAACCGACGGACACACCGACCTCAACAAAGGAGGTAAGTCCGTTGATCAAAAAGCATACCGGTCAATGATAGGGTCATTACTTTACTTATGTGCTAGTAGACCGGATATTATGCTTAGCGTATGCATGTGTGCTAGATTTCAATCCGATCCTAAGGAGTGTCACTTAGTGGCGGTGAAGCGAATTCTTAGATATTTAGTTGCTACGCCTTGCTTCGGGCTCTGGTATCCAAAGGGGTCTACCTTTGACTTGGTTGGATACTCAGACTCCGACTATGCTGGATGTAAGGTCGATAGGAAGAGCACATCGGGGACGTGCCAATTCTTAGGAAGGTCCCTGGTGTCGTGGAACTCTAAGAAACAAACTTCCGTTGCCCTATCCACCGCTGAGGCCGAGTACGTTGCCGCAGGACAGTGTTGCGCGCAACTACTTTGGATGAGGCAAACCCTCCGGGACTTTGGCTACAATCTGAGCAAAGTCCCACTCCTATGTGATAATGAGAGTGCTATCCGCATGGCGGAGAATCCTGTTGAGCACAGCCGCACAAAGCACATAGACATCCGGCATCACTTTTTGAGAGACCACCAGCAAAAGGGAGATATCGAAGTGTTTCATGTTAGCACCGAGAACCAGCTAGCCGATATCTTTACCAAGCCTCTAGATGAGAAGACCTTTTGCAGGCTACGTAGTGAGCTAAATGTCTTAGATTCGCGGAACTTGGATTGAATGGTAGCATACATGTGTTTATGCCTTTGATCATGTTCATTCTGCATTTTGTTGCTTATTGTTGTGCTCAAGTTGTACAAACACTCCCTGGACCTCACAAGTCCGTTGCAAAGTGATGCACATGTTTAGGGGGAGATGTGTTACAACTTGACCCTTTGAGACTAACCATTTGCTTGAGTTGCTTGATTTAGACTCGAAGGAAAATTAAAAGGGAAAAGGTGAACTTGGACCATGAAAGACTTCCACTGCACTCCGATGAGAGGGTAACTTATTCCAAGTTCATCTCATGAACTCTTATTGCCATTTGCTCTTAATTGAAGATTTTGGTGAGGCAATGGGGTTAAAGGGCCAAAGTTGTTCCCGTTTTGGTGCTTGATGCCAAAGGGGGAGAAAATAAAGGCCAAAGTGAAAAATGGATCAGCTACCACTTGAGGGATTTTGAAAATAGTAGAATAGAGCTTTTGGTTTATTCAAAACTCTTGCATTGTCTCTTTCGTCAAAAGTTGGCTTCTTGTGGGGAGAAGTTTTGACTATGGGAAATAGGGGGAGTTTTTAAAATCTTTGATCAATCTCTTTTGGAATGACTCTCTTTATGCTTCAACATGTGTGTTTGACTTAGAGATAGAGATTTGAGTTTGATTTGCAAAAAACAAACCAAGTGGTGGCAAAGGATGATCCATATATGCCAAAATTGAATAAAACTCAAATTTATTTTATTTGAAGTGATTTTGCACTTGTTCTAGTTGCTTTATGTTGTGTTGGCATAAATCACCAAAAAGGGGGAGATTGAAAGGGAAATGTGCCCTTGGGCCATTTCTAAGTATTTTGGTGATTGAGTGTCAACACAAGTGCTTAAATGTGAATCAATACCCATGGATGAACAAAGTGCAAATCTAGAGCAAAGGTATGTTTCTAAACCTTAGTACATTGGTTTTGTGTACTAATATATTTGTCTAAGTGTTAGAAACAGAAAGAAGAAGAGAAGAGAAGACTTGGCTGTGTTCAGCCAAGAGGCTGTTTCGGTCTGGGGCACCGGACTGTCCGGTGGTGCACCGGACAGTGTCCGGTGCGCCAGGCTGCCTCGGCCGAAGAGGCCGCTCTCGGGAATTTGCTGACGGCGTACGGCTAAAATTCACCGGACTGTCCGGTGTGCACCGGACTGTCCGGTGAGCCAACGGTCGGCCACGAAATCTGCGCGTGACACGTGGTCTGGCCAACGGTCGGAAGGAGGCACCGGACTGTCCGGTGTGCACCGGACTGTCCGGTGCGCCAGATCTGCAACGGTCGGCAACGGTCGGCTGCGCCTGTTAAGGAAAGAAATCGGGCACCGGACAGTGTCCGGTGTGCACCGGACTGTCCGGTGCGCCCGACGACAGAAGGCAAGGATGGCCTTCCAGATTTGTTCTCAACGGCTCCTAGCTGCCTTGGGGCTATAAAAGGGACCCCTAGGCGCATGGAGGAGAACACCAAGCATTCCTACAACCTTTCTAAGCACCAAGACATTGATCTAGCGCATTCGATTCATTGTGATAGCATATAGAGCTCTTGCGGAGTTGTGTACTCTTTGAGTTGTGTTGCGAGCTCTTATTGCTGCTTGTGTGCGTGTTGCTCTAATCTCTTGAAGTCTTGTGTGCGTTGCTCATTCCCTCCCTTGCTCCGTGATTCTCTGTGAACATCTTTTGTAAGGGCGAGAGGCTCCAAGCTGTGGAGATTCCTCGCAAACGGGATTGAGAAAAGAAAAGCAAGAACACCGTGGTATTCAAGTTGATCATTGGATCACTTGAGAGGAGTTGAGTGCAACTCTCGTCCGTTGGGACGCCACAACGTGGAGTAGGCAAGTTTTGTACTTGGTCGAACCACGGGATAACCACCGTGTCATCTCTGTGATTGAATTCTTGTGGTTATTGTGTTTTTGACTCCTCTCTAGCCACTTGGCATAAACTGTGCTAACGCTTAATCAAAGTTTTGTGGCTATAAGTTTAAGCTTTTACAGGATCACCTATTCACCCCCCCTCTAGGTGCTCTCATGTAGAGATGTTAACATTGATGCTATACATGATCACATGGCTTTAATTAAACAACAAAATAATCATATAGCTAAATTAGATGCTAAAATTGCTGAGCATAACTTAGAAAATGAAAATTTTAAATTTGCTAGAAGTATGCTCTATAATGGGAGACGCCCTGGTATCAAGGATGGCATTGGCTTCCAAAGGGGAGACAATGTCAAACTTAGTGCCCCTCCTAAAAGATTATCTAATTTTGTTAAGGGCAAGGCTCCCATGCCTCAGGATAACGAGGGTTACATTTTGTACCCTGCAGGTTATCCTGAGAGCAAGATTAGGAGAATTCACTCTAGGAAGTCTCACTCTGGCCCAAATCATGCTTTTATGTATAAGGGTGAGACATCTAGTTCTAGGCAACCAACCCGTGCTAAGTTGCCTAAGAAGAAAACTCCTAGTGCATCAAATGATCATAACATGTCTTTTAAAACTTTTGATGCTTCTTATGTTTTGACTAACAAATCCGGCAAGGTAGTTGTCAAATATGTTGGGGGCAAGCACAAGGGGTCAAAGACTTGTGTTTGGGTACCCAAAGTTCTTGTGTCTAATGCCAAAGGACCCAAAACCATTTGGGTACCTAAAGTCAAGAACTAAACTTGTTTTGTAGGTTTATGCATCCGGGGGCTCAAGTTGGATACTCGACAGCGGGTGCACAAACCACATGACTGGGGAGAAGAAGATGTTCTCCTCCTACGAGAAAAACCAAGATCCCCAACGAGCTATCACATTTGGGGATGGAAATCAAGGTTTGGTCAAAGGTCTTGGTAAAATTACTATATCTCCTGACCACTCTATTTCCAATGTTTTTCTTGTAGATTCATTAGATTACAATTTGCTTTCCGTATCTCAATTATGCAAAATGGGCTACAACTGTCTCTTTACTGATGTAGGTGTCACTGTCTTTAGAAGAAGTGATGATTCAATAGCATTTAAGGGAGTGTTAGAGGGTCAGCTATACTTGGTAGATTTTGATAGAGCTGAACTCGACACTTGCTTAATTGCTAAGACTAACATGGGCTGGCTCTGGCATCGCCGACTAGCACATGTTGGGATGAAGAATCTTCATAACCTTCTAAAGGGAGAACACGTTTTAGGACTAACAAATGTTCATTTTGAGAAAGACAGGATTTGTAGCGCATGTCAGGCAGGAAAGCAAGTTGGTGCTCATCATCCGCATAAGAACATAATGACGACCGACAGGCCACTAGAGCTCCTACACATGGATTTATTCGGCCCGATCGCTTACATAAGCATCGGCGGGGGTAAGTACTGTCTAGTTATTGTGGATGATTATTCTCGCTTCACTTGGGTGTTCTTTTTGCAGGAAAAATCTCAAACCCAAGAGACCTTAAAGGGATTCTTGAGACGGGCTCAAAATGAGTTCGGCTTAAGGATCAAGAAAATTAGAAGCGACAACGGGACGGAGTTCAAGAACTCACAAATTGAAGGCTTCCTTGAGGAGGATGGCATCAAGCATGAGTTCTCTTCTCCCTACACGCCACAACAAAATGGTGTAGTTGAGAGGAAGAATCGAACTCTATTGGACATGGCAAGGACCATGCTTGATGAGTACAAGACTTCGGATCAGTTTTGGGCCGAGGCGGTCAACACCGCCTGCTACGCCATCAACCGGTTATATCTTCATCGAATCCTCAAGAAGACATCTTATGAACTCCTAACCGGTAAAAAGCCCAATATTTCATATTTTAGAGTCTTTGGTAGCAAATGTTTTATTCTTGTTAAAAGAGGTAGAAAATCTAAATTTGCTCCTAAGACTGTAGAAGGCTTTTTACTAGGATATGATTCAAACACAAGGGCATACAGAGTCTTTAACAAGTCCACTGGACAAGTTGAAGTTTCTTGTGACGTTGTGTTTGATGAGACTAACGGCTCTCAAGTAGAGCAAGTTGATCTTGATGAGATAGGTATTGAAGAGGCTCCGTGCATCGCACTAAGGAACATGTCCATTGGGGATGTGTGCCCTAAGGAATCCGAAGAGCCTCCAAATGCACAAGATCAACCATCCTCCTCCACGCAAGCATCTCCGCCAACTCAAAATGAGGATGAAGCTCAAGTTGATGAAGTAGAAGATCAAGCGAATGAGCCACCTCAAGATGACGGCAATGATCAAGGGGGAGATGCAATTGAGGAAGACAAGGAGGATGAGGAACAAAGACCGCCACAACCAAGAGTCCACCAAGCAATCCAACGAGATCACCCCGTCGACACCATCCTCGGCGACATTCATAAGGGGGTAACTACTAGATCTCGTGTTGCACATTTTTGTGAGCATTACTCTTTTGTTTCCTCTATTGAGCCACACAGGATAGAGGAAGCACTTCAAGATTCAGATTGGGTGGTGGCAATGCAAGAGGAGCTCAACAATTTCACTAGGAATGAGGTATGGCATTTAGTTCCACGTCCTAATCAAAATGTTGTAGGAACCAAATGGGTCTTCCGCAACAAACAAGACGAGCATGGTGTGGTGACAAGGAACAAAGCTCGACTCGTGGCCAAGGGGTATTCACAAGTCGAAGGTTTGGATTTCGGTGAAACCTATGCACCCGTAGCTAGGCTTGAGTCAATTCGTATATTATTGGCCTATGCTACTTACCATGGCTTCAAGCTTTATCAAATGGACGTAAAAAGTGCCTTCCTCAATGGACCAATCAAGGAAGAGGTCTATGTTGAGCAACCTCCCGGCTTTGAAGACAGTGAGTACCCTAACCATGTCTATAAGCTCTCTAAGGCGCTTTATGGGCTCAAGCAAGCCCCAAGAGCATGGTATGAATGCCTTAGAGATTTCCTTATTGCTAATGGCTTCAAAGTCGGAAAGGCCGATCCTACACTCTTTACTAAAACTCTTGAAAATGACTTGTTTGTATGCCAAATTTATGTTGATGATATTATATTTGGGTCTACTAACGAGTCTACATGTGAAGAGTTTAGTAGGATCATGACACAGAAATTCGAGATGTCTATGATGGGGGAGTTGAAGTATTTTCTAGGATTTCAAGTGAAGCAACTCCAAGAAGGCACTTTCCTAAGCCAAACCAAGTACACTCAAGACATTCTAAACAAGTTTGGGATGAAGGATGCCAAGCCCATCAAGACACCCATGGGAACCAATGGGCATCTCGACCTCGACACGGGAGGTAAGTCCGTGGATCAAAAGGTATACCGGTCGATGATAGGCTCTCTACTCTATTTATGTGCATCTCGACCGGATATTATGCTTTCCGTGTGCATGTGTGCAAGATTCCAAGCCGACCCTAAGGAAGCACACCTTACGACCGTAAAACGAATCTTGAGATACTTGGCTTATACTCCTAAGTTTGGGCTTTGGTATCCTAGGGGATCCACTTTTGATTTGATTGGTTATTCGGATGCCGATTGGGCGGGGTGCAAAATCAATAGGAAGAGCACATCGGGGACTTGCCAGTTCTTGGGAAGATCCTTGGTGTCTTGGGCTTCAAAGAAGCAAAATTCGGTCGCTCTTTCCACTGCCGAAGCCGAGTACATTGCCGCAGGCCATTGTTGCGCGCAATTGCTTTGGATGAGGCAAACCCTGCGGGACTATGGTTACAAATTAACCAAAGTTCCTTTGCTATGTGATAATGAGAGTGCAATCAAAATGGCCGACAATCCCGTCGAGCATAGCCGCACTAAGCACATAGCCATTCGGTATCACTTTTTGAGGGATCACCAACAAAAGGGAGATATCGAGATTTCTTACATCAATACTAAAGATCAATTAGCCGATATCTTTACCAAGCCTCTTGATGAACAAACTTTTAACAAACTTAGGCATGAGCTCAATATTCTTAATTCGCGCAATTTCTTTTGCTAGATTGCACACATAGCTCATTTGTATACCTTTGATCATGTCTCCTTCATATACTATGACTAATGTGTTTTTTCAAGAATTTCAAACAAGTCATAGGAATATTGAAAGGGAATCGGAGTCTTCGGTGAAGACAAAGGCTTCCACTCCGTAACTCATCCTTCGCCGCCACTCCAAATCACTCTCCATGCTTGGGGAGAAAGCATGAGCACCAGGCAAAAGGACTTCGTCTTTGGTATAATCTTAACTCATTTATTTATGACCAAAGGGGAAGATAGCACCACAGAGGGCTCTAATGATTCTGTTTTTGGCGATTCATGCCAAAGGGGGAGAAAGGGAGAGCCCAAAGCAAAAGGACCGCACCATCACCTATTTCAAAAAACTGCGTGTTTTCAAAGAATTTTATCAAGTGGTATCCTATTGTGTTCAAAAGGGGGAGAAAGTGGCATTTCAAAAAGGATATATCAAAAACCCTCTTGAACACTAAGAGGAGAATCTCATTTAAGGGGAGTTTTGTTTAGTCAAAGGAAAAGCATTTGAAACAGGGGGAGAAAATTTCAAATCTTGAAAATGCTTTGCAAAATCTTACTCATTTACCTTTGACTATTTGCAAAAGAATTTTGAAAAAGATTTATCAAAGAATTTGCAAAAACAAAACATGTGGTGCAAGCGTGGTCCAAAATATTATATAAGAAAGAAACAATCCATGCATATCTTGTAAGTATTTTTATTGGCTCAATTCCAAGCAACCTTTACACTTACATTATGCAAACTAGTTCAATTATGCACCTCTATATTTGCTTTGGTTTGTGTTGGCATCAATCACCAAAAAGGGGGAGATTGAAAGGGAATTAGGCTTACACCTAGTCCCTAAATAATTTTGGTGGTTGAATTGCCCAACACAAATAATTGGACTAACTAGTTTGCCCAAGTGTATAGACTATACAGGTGTAAAAGGTTCACACTCAGCCAATAAAAAGATCAAGTTTTGATTCAACAAAGGAGCAAAGGGTCAACCGAAGGCACCTCTAGTCTGGCGCACCGGACTGTCCGGTGTGCCACCGGACAGTGTCCGGTGCACCACCGGACATGTCTGGTGCACCAGAGGACTCCAACTCGAACTCGCCACCTTCGGGAATTTCCAGAGGCACTCGCGCTATAATTCACCGGACAGTGTCCGGTGCACCAAGGAGAAGCAGCCTCAGGAACTCGCCAGCTTCGGGAATCTCCAACGGCTAGTCCGCTATAATTCACCGGACATGTCCGGTGTGCACCGGACTGTCCGGTGCAACTCCGGAGCAACGGCTACCTCCGCGCCAACGGCTCCCTGCGGTGCATTAAATGCGCGCGCAGCGCGCGCAGAAGGCAGGCGTGCCCATACTGGCACACCGGACAAGGAACAGTACATGTCCGGTGTGCACCGGACATCCTGGCGGGCCCACAAGTCAGAAGCTCCAACGGTCAGAATCCAACGGCAGTGATGACGTGGCGGGGGCACCGGACATGTCCGGTGTGCACCGGACTGTCCGGTGTGCACCGGACTGTCCGGTGCGCCATCGAACAGACAGTCTCCCAACAACCACTTTTGGTGGTTGAGGCTATAAATACCCCAACCACCCCATCATTCATTGCATCCAAGTTTTCCACTCCTCAACTACTACAAGAGCTCTAGCATTCAATTCTAGACACACCAAAGAGATCAAATCCTCTCCAAATTCCACACAACGCCATAGTGACTAGAGAGAGTGATTTGCTTGTGTTCTTTCGAGCTCTTGCGCTTGGATTGCTTTCTTCTTTCTTGACTCTTTCATTGCGATCAAACTCACTTATAATTGAGATAAGAGACACCAAACTTGTGGTGGTCCTTGTGGGAACTTTGTGTTCCAAGTGATTGAGAAGAGAAAGCTCACTCGGTCCGTGGGATCGTTTGAGAGAGGGAAGGGTTGAAAGAGACTCGGCCTTTGTGGCCACCTCAACGGGGAGTAGGTTTGCGAGAACCGAACCTCGGTAAAACAAATCCGCGTGTCACACTCTTCATTGCTTGCGATTTGTTTTGCGCCCTCTCTCGCGGACTCGTTTATATTTCTAACGCTAACCCGGCTTGTAGTTGTGTTTATATCTGTAAATTTCAGTTTCGCCCTATTCACCCCCCCTCTAGGCGACTATCACATATACACCTCCACATCCGTGGGCGTACGGCCGGATTTGACTTCCTGTACATAAAAGTTATATTGACACATTTCTATGTAATTCAAAGTTACGACAAACTGAGACTTACCATTCGCTTAGCCAAGCGCACATGACCATCACCGCCGTAGTTGTGGAACGACTCAGTTCCACGGTTTCCCCTGTTCATTTCGGAAATGGCACGAAACTCAGGGGAACCCCACCATCTGCACAATGCCCGATAACCGTCTGATCGGGTGGCCATCCACGGCACCGACACCTACATGAAATTTTTTAAATAAAGCAAGCAAATACATGGCTTCGTGCGATATGAGAGGCAACAACCTGTTTACCTCTAGGTATTGCTCCTCCGTCAAGTAAATTGATGACCACTCGGTCTTTGTATTTGGCATCGATCGATCATCAGCATTTGCTCTGTACCATGCCTTTATAGCCTGAATTCGTGCATAGTACATTGCATCTGCAACGACATCGTTCGCGTTATACTCAAACACGTAACGAGCGTTCATATCATATGATCCATCGTCCGGCAACTTGTACCGTTTCTGCAAAAACCATAGTGTTATCATAAAAGCAAACATATATGGAATAACTAAAATAGTATAAACAAGTCATACCCAGAATGCATCCCAAACTAGTGCCTGTGTGTTGCCAAACGTTCTACAGACACCATAGCGATAATGCTCCCAAGTGGTGGCGGGGACAGACTCGCCAGTAGGCAAAGTCACAAGACCAGGCCAGTGCAGACGAACAAGATTACCAAGAACCATGTTCACTCTGTCGGTCACACCAAGGCTGTCCAATAAAGGGACAATTCCGGCCCAACATACCTCACATGCGTCGCTTGTAAGGTGTGTTGGGCCGAAACGGGTGACGCCTAGGTTTCGTTTGTTCACACTACGATACACTATGATTAACTATAATCATCGTGCATTATTAAATAATTAAACTAATAAACCACAATACAATATTACATACGAAATAACATTGTTATAAATGACAAATCATATAAAATGACCTTATTTCCGAGGGCATAATAATTACCCTCGGAAATTAAAAATTTAAATTATCTAAAGTACCACTAAATAAACTAAAACAAGCTACTTTAATTACGTAATCAAATTTTGGCCGTCGGACATAACAAACTAAACAATCAAATGCATTCATACATACATTTCTAATCAAATACATTAATACAAACATACAATTCTAATCAAATACATTAATACAAGCATACAATTTTAATAAACAAAATTGCTAATTAAGTATACTCACTTAGCGGGTGTGGAGAGCCGGCCGGCGATGGGCGCACGGGCGGGCGGCGGGCGCACGGGGCCGTTGGTCGGAGCACGGGGCGGCGGCGACCGGCGAACGGGGCGGTGGCGGCGGCCGGAGCACGGGGCGGAGCTCGGGGCGGTGGCGGCCGGAGCACGAGCGTGGCGGCGACAGAGAGAGACCGTGGTGGCGGCGGCACGAGCGTGGACGAGCGTGGCGGTGGCCGGAGCACGAGCTCGGGGCGGTGGCGGCCGGACCAAGGGGCGGCGGCGGCCGGAGCACAAGCGTGGCGGTGGGCGGGACGGCGACCGGGCGGGACGGCGACGAGCGTGGCGGCGACGAGCGTGGCGGCGACGGCGTGCTCGGACGGCGGCGGCGGCAGAGAGAGAAACGGCCGGGTGAAACTGAAGGCGCGCGGGTCGGATCCGCGCGTTAAAAAGCCTTATGTCCGACGGCTCGGTACGAGGCCGTCGGACATACGCTTATGTCCGACGGCCAGGGGGCGGGCCGTCGGACATAAGGTTATGTCCGACGGTTAATCTGACAGCCGTCGGCTGTTTTCTGTTATTTTCGACGGCCGCTGTTGGCCGTCGGACATACCCTTATGTCCGACGGTTGCCTATGGGGCCGTCGGACATAATACGACCGTCGGAATTTTGTAGTTTTACTGTAGTGCCGAGCGGCTCACGACCTACAATTACATCATCCACACATTTATTTCTATATTACGTTTTCCTCTCCCCACATATTATAACAAAACCGTCTATGAATTGATTATTAGAGGCACTAAATGAATTAAATGAGAAACTTGTCAACTACTTTTATTCTGGTAGTTTCATCATCCAAGGTCGTTTACAAATTTTGATTTTCAAATTTGAAAATTTTAAACCCTTTTTTCTATGACAAGATGATTTCAAATCAAAATGTTGCCAACTACAATTTTTCATAAATTCTCAAGACCTACGGCTTTTATTTTGGTGATTTTTTATCTAAGGTCATTCGAAAAATTCGAATTTTATCTGTGTTGGGAAGGTTGAAGCCAGTGACGTGTTTATATATAATATATACTCCCTCCGTTTCTTTTTATTAGTCGCTGGATAGTGCAAAATTGCACTATCCAGCGATTAATAAAAAGAAACAGAGGGAGTATGTATTAGTGATGTACATTTAAATATACGTCACAAAATATATATGTCGTTTGAAGTCATTACGTGTTTATATAAACACGTCATTAAATATAGATTTAACGTCTAAAGTCAGTTACATGTTTATATATATATGTCATTAAACAGATCACGATAGAGATACGTAAAATAAAAGATATCACTAAGTTATTACTGCATTTTGCTAGTGACACGTTTTTACCATAGCTGTCACATGTGCTACGCCGACCGGAACTGGACCGAGTGCCAGAAGTGCCTCCGAGCCGCGGCCGCCGGGGTTCAGCAGATCTGCCCATTTAGCCGACCGAATTTTTTGTATTTTAGCCCCTTTTTAGAAAAAAAATCACGTTTAGACCCTAAAAAAATTTAATAGCAATTTTGGACCCTTTGCTCGGCGCCATAGCCTATGGCGCCGAGGTATTACAGCTCGGCGCCATAGGCTATGGCGCCGAGGTACGTGCTACGCTGGCACACCCGGATGCTGTGGCGCCGACGTGGCACCGAGCTCGGCGCCACAGATCTTGGCGCCGAGCTCGGTTCTGTTTCAACAGTTTTGTTGGATAGCTATAAGTACAAAGCTTGTCTAGCTTAGTTGGTAAAGCACAAGGCTACTCATCTTGTGGTCCTAGGTTCAAGCCTCATAGTTTGCATGTTTTTTGTGTCCGTCCAGTTTTTTTATTTGTCACAAGCTCTGATCGACTGTGCACAAGTAGCAAAAAAAAATCGATCAAATTATTCTCTTTCGGCAAATATTTCTAATTTATGAATATTAGTTTATGGATATATTTTGACTAATAGCAGGATCAGGCATACGAAGGCGAACACCCTGGCGGCGATGAGCGCGTATTTGACGAGGTGCCGTCGGTCATACTTCAAAGTGTTATGTTTTAGCAACTTTCTAAATTTTTATTTTAGGGTGCTAAACTATTGGAGATGCTCGTAAAGAAAAAACAGAGGAAAACACGGAAGCAACATGACGCGTCTAAATATCATCTCGGGTTAACCATCCATAATAATGGCAAAAAAAAGATGCCGGGGGAGGAAGCCTCTCATGGTTGATGAATAACCCTATTCCGGAGCTATGTGCACCTCCTATTGCGAGCTCAAAAAGGCTCGTCGAATCGACCGAATTTTTTGTATTTTAGCACAAAAGCGGACACAAGAAAATGAGTTCTGGCAGCAAAAACCCAAGAAAAAAAATATACCTAATGAGTTATTTAAAAAATGAGTAGTGACAAAGATAAAAAAAATCTAGGCGAGAAATAAATTTGAGCGGACACACCAGCGACATAAACAAAAGAAAAACAAATAAAAATGCAAACTATGGGGCTTGAACCCACAACCACAAAGTTAGAAGCCTTGTGCTCTACCAAGTGGGCTAACTGGGCTTTGTGCTCATGTTTGCAACAAATATTTTAATAACACAACCGAGCTCGGCGCCAAGATCTGTGGCGCCGAGCTCGGTTCCACGTCGACGCCACGCGTCCGTGTTGTGCCAACGCAACACGACCTCGGCGCCATAGCCTATGGCGCCGAGCTGTGTTACTTCGGCGCCATAGGCTATGTCGCCGAGCAAAGGGTTAAAAATGACATTAAATTTTTTTAAGATCTAAACGTGAATTTTTTTTCCGAAAAATGGCTAAAATACAAAAAATTCGGTTTAGCCGACGCCTGCGTCGTCCACTACTCCAACGTGTCCTTCTTCTCCTTCGCCGACCTGAACGTGGCGTTCTACGTTTGGATCGACGCCTACGTTACCGACATGGCCAGCATGAACGCCACGCGGTGGAGCCTGATGACCCGGCTCGCGGAGGAGGCTGCCGGCAACGGCAACTCGCTGCGTCTAGCGAACGGGACCTTGAAGCGTACATGGATTCGCAGGGCAGCTCACACGTGGTGTACGGGCTGGCACAGTGCACCAGGGACCTCACCGCCAACGAGTGCGCCAGGTGCCTCGCCAAGTTCGTCAACGAGCTGTCGATCGAACTCGCGCCCGAACAACACATACGGCATCGTGAAGGGCTCCAGCTGCTACGTGGCGTACAAGGTCGATGGAGACCTCGGCATCACCATCCCGCCTGGTATCGCAGCGCCGGCGGCGGCGGCGGCGGCGACTGTACAACCACCGGTTTAGTATACATATACATATTTGACTGCCACATATGTGCTCACTTATTATTTGCACATCATAATCTGTCTCTAACGTTTAGACATCTAATAATTGCCGTTACCAGGGCCGGCCTTGGACCCATACAGCAGATGCGATCGCCGGGGGTCCAGAATAGAGAGGGCCCAATATATAATAGATAGTAGATATAAGGTCCAATCGTCTAAGACTCAAGGCCTGTTTGGTTCACTGTCTAACTTGTCACACTTTGCCTAACTTTTCTGCCTAAGGTTAGTTCTTCAATTCGAACGCCCAACCTTAGGTAAAATGTGGCGCAGTTAGTCACGAACCAAACAGACCCTCAATCACCAATTAAACAGACACCTGACGGCACGCCGCAGCCAGCAGCGATCTCTGAATCTCTGATCGTCGGACGCCAACCGCAGCCGCGATCCGCCAGACGCCTAGACCGCCACCGCGAATTGCGATCAGCCAGACAGCCACGGTCAGAGTCCCATCCATTGCCATCGGCCAGCCAGCCTTGGCCTAGGCGCCCAGGTGTGGAGGCGGGTAGGTATAGATGGTCATTTGGCACTAACACGAGGGGTCAGCCCAGGCACGACACGAAAAAGCACGGCCCAGACACGACCCGGCCCGACTAGTATAGTGCCTGGCACGGTACGACTATAGTGTCGTGCTTGGGCCACCATCTCGACCCGTAGTGTTGGCACGGGCACGACACGATTACATTTTTTTATTTTAAAAATAATAGATTACATATATTTATCTTAAGAATTCAACATATAACACAATAAAACTACAATCGCACTGGCTAGATGGGTACGTTTAAGGCACGGTTAGTGAGGCGGACCTGAGGGGCCATGCCTATACCGAATCGTGCTAAACACGGGCCGTGTCGGGTCGGACCATGCCGGCACATTTGGCTATCTATACGGACAGACGGCCACACCCAGGCCAGGTGAATACGTGAGAGCAGTCCCATCCATTCATTAATTTGGTTGATGGTGAATACGTAAGTGAATGGTGAATTTAGTGGTTTGAATATTTGATTGGTGAATTACCTATTACTGCTAGCGTCCTACATATTTGGTGAATTAGAATATTAGAATTACCTGCTAGCGTCTAAGTCTCTTAGATATTTTCAAAATTAGTTTCAGTGTTGTGTTGTGCACGTGATCATATTATTCGCATTCCATATTATACATGATACATAATTGCATATTCTTTAAAAAATAATTTCTTTATTCGCATTTCATATTATACATGATACATAGTTAGAACATATATATTTATATGTATCTATACTATCTATTAAAACTCTAAGGGGTAGGCTGCCCCATTCCTGGTTCTGTCATTCTCATTCTCATGCGTCCCGTGTGTTTTCATTCCCATTCCCAACTGTGTCTTGTGCTATTCCCATGCGCCCTGTGTGTTTTCATTCCCATTCTGAACTCCTGCCATTCCCATGTGCCCTGTGTGTTTTTATTCCCATTCCCAACAGTGTCCTGACCCGTTTCCCATTCCCAATTGTGTCCCGTGCACCGCGACCAAATTTTTACCCAAAAAAGCTAGCTGCGTGAGTTAAAGCTCACAGCCAACCAAGGCTTCACATGTTGTAGTACGTACTAGACCTTATAAACAAATGTGTGTACAGTTTAGTGAACAATGTGGTACTATTTTTAGCTTGCCAATACGCATTACACCTTTCCTGGGAGGCCCATCTGCTTGTGGCCCAGAGAAGCCCACAGTGCGCTGACAGCGGCCTCCCCACCCCCGCGCGCACCACCGCGCGCAGACAGACCCAACCCACATATGGCACAGCGAAAAGGCTTCTTCTCGCTTGTGTGGTCACTCTACCGTAGCATGGAAGCTGTTCTCCAGTCTCCAGAGCACCTCCGCACAGTCTAAAGAGAAATAAATGAGTACACTACACACTTGTAACATATTTATCATGTTAAATCAATATACCATGTGAGTAAAGAATTATGGATCAATACCACTATATACGCATCGCAGCAAAAGAAAATCATGGCAATATAGCAAAAAAATAGTTGACATTATCACTAGCAGCAACACGTCCATCCTATGTTTCGTGGTACATCGTGTGATATGCTCATATCTCCACTACTTATTAAGTAAGCAATAATAGTCTGCCGTTCTGCCTCTGACATGTTTTGCCAACGGCCGTTCTGCCTCTGAACCGTGGACCTATTTTGTCATCTACCTGCCCCACCGGTCTACACGCCTCCTACATGTGGGCCCCCACAGGCAGGCCGTACACACCTGCCAAAATCACCCAAGCAGCCGCGCAAAAAGACATACCTCAGTGTGGCACTAGAGCTGGAGGAGTTAGAATGAGCAACGGATGATCCACAGCAACGTTTATAAGCCACGTTCCGTCTCTTTCAGTGGCTGGTATGGTACTAATCAAACAAATCCCATACCAGCGCCTATGTCTAGCGTTCGTGCAGCCCAGCAATTCGACATGCGGCCCAGCGCCCCTCCTCTTCAACGTGCGGCCCAGTATCTATTGCCAGCGCCTCTCCTTGGCCGCGCAACCTCCATCACGGCGCACGGTTCTGCCCTTCACGCCCACCCCTGCCTCCGTGATCCCCTTTCCTCGCCCCCCCGACCGTGATCCCCGTCGGTGACCGCCATCCTCCCCCGCGACAGATCTCTATGTTTGAGATCTCCGTGCTTGAGGGAAGCCCCGCCATTCATGCCTCCGAGCGCCACCATTCTCGCCACCGAGCTCGCGCCCTGCACGCCCGCGCCTTCCCCTCCCCCTGAGACAGCCACCCCACTCGCGGGCACACCCACCACCGCGACAGCCACCGCCCCCTGCTCGCGTTCTTCTCCTCCAAGTTAGCCGCCGCGAGTTCTCCGTGTTTGTTGATCTTCGTCCCCCTGCTCGCGTGTTTGTTGATCTCCGTCCCCCCTGCTCGCGTCCTTCCTCCCTGAGACCCTGACCTGCTCACCACCGCTGCTCACCCCTCTCCTAGCCCCCCTCCTGCTAGAAAGTGGATCTCGTCCTTGCTCACCTGCTAGAAAGCTATTCGCCTAGCTCCACCGGTCCCAGCTGCTAGCACCGCCAACCTGCTAGGCACTCCCTCGAGCCGAAGGTGAGGGCCATGCCCTACCACTTTTTCGGTTAGATCTAAATTTCCGTGGAGGTGAGCGTGGATGAGGTCAGGTATGTCGCCTCCTTCTCTTCCTCCACCGTCTTCTATACGCTCCAGGCTTGCGCTGGTGTTGCCGGCCATTCCTTGTGCTCGACCTCGCGTCTGCGTTGGACTCCACACCTCTGCCACTGTCTCCAGCGCCGACGTTGAAGCCCATTGTCCCTGCTCACCCTGGCGACTTGTAGTGAACTCTGGAAACACAGTTCAATGAGTGCAGCAGTTCATCACATCACTAACCAAGAACGGCTCAAACCAGGTGAGCTGGTCCAGAAACTCATGCCAGTTACAGGTCAAAATCACAGGTCTCCTACAACTGGCAGAAAGGTAGTTCCAAATTTAGAGCTCTCTTTTGTTCTTTTCCGGCCCATGCGGAGTGCCTGAAAGCAACTCAGGCAAAGCCACCACTGAAATTCTTCCGGCACTGCTTTGTTCAAACTTAGCAATTGTATTAAAATCTAGACGCGCCCTTTGTTAGCTGTTGCTTTACATAGCATTGAGCGCAGAGCTGCGACGTGATTGTCGGCTAAAAGTAAGCATGCTATCCAGGACTACAAGGGGAAAAAGATCTGCTAAATTAAGTAAAGTAGCATGTTATCCAGCGCAAGAAGTTAGAAATTCTGCAATGGAAATTACGCTGAATATCTACCTCTCATGAATTCTGCCAACTCGGTGTTGTTGGGAGCTCACGGTAGCATTCTTTCTCTACTAGAAATATAAGCACGTATATGTTTATGTCAGCTGTATTATGAAGGCTAGCAGCACGTACCTTCTCATTATACAAGTCATAAAAACGGCAAAAAGGAAGACGCATACGCATCATCTTGCTCAAAGAGCACTGATATTTCTGAAACTATTTCTTCGTGTCAGCATTAAGCATATCCCCTCAACTATAAAACCTGATATTATAACTCTTGAAACATCTAATAATAACGTTCAAATGACTCTCTAAGGGTTAGCACTCAATTCATGTGCTCATTCTAGCTGCTGCTTTGAATTTTATTTCTTCACACAGAAATGAAGGACTTCTGAATTTCTCTAATTCACTGTTTACTGCCTCTCCTTTTGTTTTGCAGAAAAAATATCAGATTGGACAAATATTGTGTTGGCATATGAACCAGTTTGGGCTATTGGTACCGGCAAGGTTGCAACTCCTGCTCAGGCTCAGGAGGTATAGCTTCTTATGCACGAGCAAGAACTGCATGATTTTTTTTCCACACGGTAGATAGTTGCTTCCATTTGTGTCTCCCAATATTCTTGATTTACATATCGATATCAATGTTCTTAATTCTGCTTTGTGTATCATTTGAGATGTGCATGGTATTGTAGGTTCATGGTGGTCTGAGAAAGTGGCTCCACTCCAATGTTAGCCCTGCAGTTGCTGAATTGACAAGGATAATTTATGGAGGTAGCACCACTACCAATATTTTTAATTGTGTTGCATATCAGTTCTTTACAATATGTTGAAAACCCTACCACAAATAACTAAATGTCTTATTCAAATGTCACTCGAAGGGGTTACAAACCCTGGGAAATGAGGGGAATCCCAAGAGGATTTATGTTTCCAAACTAGCCCTTAGGACTGGTTGTGGAACCGGGAAACTAAGCATAACCTATTTTTGTAGAATGTCAAATTCTTGCATACAGTTCACAGTTAGCTTATCATTGCTCTGAACTAGGGTTTGCTACTGTGTATCACAATCTCTTGTGTTCCCTCTCCAGGGTCTGTAAATGGAGCTAACTGCAAAGAACTTGCAGCTCAACCAGATGTTGATGGATTCCTTGTTTGTGGAGCCTCATTGAAGGTATGATCTTTGTGGTCATCCTTGTGAAAATATATATAAGGGCCTTAGGCAGTGTAACCCTGATTCTAATGTTAATACTTTGAGAATTAAACTGGTTTACAATATCATCATATTCTTGTTTGGCACACTTGGTAATTTCAGATTGTTCTCCCAAAGCTGCTTGTAGCCTCCAAACCTGTTGCATCAAAAGCGTTGTAGCTCGTTCAGAGTAGGTGTACTTCAATTGCTAATGATACATTTGATTAAAAGGAACTGAAAATACAACAATATGCAATGAAAGCAGATGTACATCTAATGCTTGTATGGCCCTTATAGTGTGAGCATGGGTACAACTATTTGATGGTGTTCAATATGATTTATGACAATGACCATTTATGCAAAATTTTCAGGTGAACAGAGATAGATATAATGATGGTAGCATCAAACATTCACTCTTGAAGCAGTCATCATTGGATCTATTGACGATTGAGACTCCTGGTTTGAAGAAAAATGACAGCTTTTCAAGATGGATGAGTAAAGAACTTGAAGAGGTTGTTGATTTGGGTATTAAATCCACTTCTGATGCTTTCTAGAGTAGCATTGAGACAGTGAAGGTGCTTGATGGTTCTAATGTTCTGACTAATGAACAGCTGGATGCTTATGTAGTGACCCTTCACTTTCTCAAGACCAACTATTCAGCATTCTCGATGTTTCACCAAGTTGTGCATATATTGGTACAAATACAAAGGTATGTAAGCTGTTTTGTGCTCTTATAAACAGGTGTGTGCACAGTTTAGTCAAGGAAACCTGTGTAAACGATTTGTAACAGGTGAAACCTTTCTGTTGCATTTTTATGTTTAGTTGTCATGTAATTTGGCGCTTTATCAGGTGCAGGAATAGCTGAAGCAGACTCTTGCGCCTCAAGTGCAGGAATATCCTTAGGTAATTGAGTTGATGTTGCCCTTGAGCACTGATCTCAATTGTTATTCCATAAGCGAAGTGAATGCATTGATGTCACTGAACTTCCCTGATTGACTGTGGCTGACTTCCTTTACGATTCGAATTTCAGAGCCTAGATCTTCCTAGAATTGATCGGACTGTCCGATACTCGCTTAGATCACAAGGTGAGCTTTCTCTTAGCGTGCTTCAATATACAGTATAAGTTTCAGTGAGTGCTCAAATATTTGATGGTGTTTTAATGCAAGTACAGGTGCTCATATACCAACCTTTGAGCATGTTCCTGAGTCAAGTGTCTCGATAGCGGCGTATCTGTGGGCATCTGGTCCACCATATCTTTTTTCCTGGCTTAATCCTCAAATATCAGCTCAGGACATGATGCATCCGGAGTTGCTGGCTAAGCTTGTTTCAAACAACTTTTGTAAGTAGTCTCTCATAAGGTCTTGTCTTGTCTTCTCTGCATTTGTATAACCTCCAGATCCATATAATTACTCATGCGCTACTTCTAATAGTTATGATCACTGTGATTTATTTGCCTACAGAGGGTATATATGTTCATGGAAGCTGATATAATTGTAAGGTTTGCAGGTACAATGCCTGCAAAGGTTGTTCTGCAACTTACAACCGCTTTCAGGGAAGGTGGGCTGTGCAACCGAAATGGAACCTTCTCATACAAGGATCATTTGCGAGAGTGTCAGACTCATGTCCTTGCATTGGCTGGAGATAAAGACCTAATCTGCCCTCCAGATGCTGTTTATGGTAGGCAGTGCATGGTTTTTGTCTTCTACTAGCTTAATTGCTTCGCTGTGTAGATTGCTAATTTCAGTTTGGGTTGTATTCCCTTTTCTTAGAAACTGTGAAACTCATTCCGAATCACAAGGTGGACTATAGAGTGTTTGGAAAGCCACAAGGCCCACATTATGCACATTATGACTTGGTTGGAGGCCGACTGGTATGTACTATGTACGATGATTCCTAGCATGAGGAGTTCATATTGAATTTGACACTAGCGGACAGCTCGGCAACAGTGAAATAGTTGACAGGTGGTTCTTACCCCGCGTGCGAGCTCAGTGTCTATGTCTTTCCCCGCCCCTTGTAGGAACACGCATGTGCTGATCTGATCTGATCTAACAACTTACGTCTCACCATCCTGAAGGAACACGCCTGTGCTGATCGATGCCCTGAGCTCAGACGGTTCTGCCTACAAGAAGCTGGAGTCATCCACGACAGCCCCGTTCGCAGGTCTGGTTCGTCATCGGACTCTGACTCTCTCTACTCTCTTAACAAATAGCAAATGGTTCATCATTGTAATCTACACAATATTCGAGTGTCCTCTTTCATACATGCTTTGGTACAGACCGTTGTACCATACGATGAGGTTTCTCTTCAATCTATTCCAAGTTTCGATCATTATTGAACAACAGTTCATGGATATGCAAATTTTGAATTTGATTCTCTGATGCCCACAGAACTGAAAGCGTGGTAACCTTCGACCAGTTCTTCATTTTCTGTATTTCCGTAGCTTGAATTTTCTCGCTCTCCATCTTATCACTAGAACCACAAATAGATTACGAAACCTTTTCTCTTAACAACATAACACATATTTATACATAAAATTACCGTGACATTATAGGTTCCCGTTGTAACGCACGGACACTCACCTAGTCATAGATTGTTTATATAGTTTAGAGGGCACCTCACGATGAGTTCGCCTGGGCCCTCAAACCGGGGCTGGTCGTTACGTGAGAAAAGATCCATCGCCTCCACCAGGCCCGACGACGGCGGCACTGGTAGCCGGCGTGACAGTCGGTTCCGTGGCGTTCGTCGTCTGCTCCGGCGTCATTGCTTTCTTCCTGCTGCGTCGGCGCCAGAGGCGAAAGGCAGGAGAGCGCCGCGAACTAGACGTGTTCGACGACGAGCCTCTGGATGACGAGTCGTTTGAGAAAGGAACGGGGCCGAGGCGTTTCCGGTACGGCGAGTTGGCCATGGCAACCAGCTTCTTCTCCGAGAAGGAGAAGCTCGGCGAAGGGGGCTTCGGGTCAGTGTACAGGGGGTACTTAAAAGACCTGGACCTCCACGTCGCCATAAAAAGGGTGTCCAAGAGCTCCAAACAGGGGAGGAAGGAGTACGTCTCCGAGGTGAAGATCACAAGCCGGCTGAGGCACCGCAACCTCGTGCAGCTGATCGGCTGGTGCCATGTCGGCGACGAGCTCTTGCTTGTCTACGAGCTCATGCCCAATGGAAGCCTCGACTCTCATGTCCACAGCACCGGCAATGTGCTGTCGTGGCAGCGCAGGTACCTCGGTCGACCACCACCATACTATATCACATCAGATCATCCGTGCATTATTCAGCAATTTCCAGCAACAAATTCTTACATACTGTATTAAATATTTTTTTTGCCGCGTTATTATGTGTGCTCATTAGACATGAGATCGTGCTTGGAATCGGGTCTGCACTCCTGTACCTGCATCAGGAGTGGGAGCAGTGCGTCCTGCACCGCGACATCAAGCCGAGCAACGTCATGCTCGACGCCTCCTTCAACGCCAAGCTGGGCGACTTCGGGCTCGCGAGGCTGGTCGACCACGAGCGCCAGTCCCACACGACCGCGCTCGCCGGCACGATGGGCTACATGGACCCAGAGTGCATGTTCAGTGGCAGCGCCAGCACCAGCTCCGACGTCTACAGCTTCGGCGTCGTCGTCCTCGAGGTCGCCACCGGCCGGCGGCCGATCGTGGACACGGAGGAGGAGCACGTCACCATGCACCTGGTGCAGTGGATCTGGGAACGCTACGGCCAAGGAAGGATCCTCGACTGTAAACACACGCGATCACCCACAATAGTTTCTCCCACGACGAGGCAATTCGCTCGTTATCTCGCACCGACGACCAGGGATCGTGGCTGCCGCCAGTTTGCCGTATTCGTACAGCCTGCTGTTCACCGTCGAACAAGGGTTTATATACGAATCTATTACAAATGGGTTCAATTATCTTATTGTAGGCCGTAGTATTTGGTGTTGGGCTTTGAGAAACTTTTGCTGCGTCTGGGCCGCCTTTCCGCTATGGCGCCAGACCGGGCATCCTCCTTCTGTGCTTCATCTTCTCCCGCCAGGTTGCTGACATATCCTCCTCCTTTACAATTAGCTTGTCCCCAAGCCGGTGCCGATGGAAACTGCATTTGTATCTTCAATTCATCTTCCCACGTCGCCAGCGATGCAGGCCAACCGGACCAGCGCACAAGAAGCTGTGGAATCACCTTGTTGCCGCCCCGAGTGAGACGGGAGTTGAGCACCTCTTCTGGGATTTGCACTGTCTGTGACAGGTCAGGAATAACAGAACTGACAGGAGTGTTGGCACCTATCGCCGGTTTAAGTTGTGAAACATGAAAGACGAGATGAATGGCACTGTTAGCAGGCAGAGCGAGCTGATAGGCAACTGGATTGATTTTCTTGACAATCCGGAACGGGTCGAAGAAGCGAAAGGCCAGCTTGTGGCTCTTGCGTTTTGCTACAGAGGTCTGGCAATACAGTTGCAACTTCAGATACACTTGAGCACCCACATCAAATGTCCGTTCTGATCTTCCTTTGTCTGCTTGTCGCTTCATCCTCTGTTGTGCACGTAGCAAGTGCATTTTAACTTGCTGTAACATCTCCTGCCTGGTATGCATCAAACTCTTCAGATTCATAAGAGTGCACTGGTCGGCGGTGTCCAAGCCAAAGTGAGATGGAGCATGACCGTATAGAACTTCAAATGGAGATTTACCCAGTGCTGAGTGGTAAGAAGTGTTATACCAGAATTCCGCGACAGGCAACCAGGATGACCATTGCTTCGGGCATGCATGAACAAAACGCCTCAGGTAAGCTTCCAGACATTGGTTGACCCTCTCCGTTTGTCCACTGGACTGCGGGTGATACGCACTGCTAAGGCACAACTTTGTACTCGTTAGCTGGAACAACTCCTTCCAAAGTTTACTAGTGAAGATGGGGTCCCTGTCTTAAATAATGGTTGAGGGTAACCCGTGCAACTTATACACCTCAGCGTGAAACACCTTAGCAACCATCAGAGCTGTGAAGGGGTAGACCAAAGGAATGAAATACGCATATTTCGAAAATTTGTCCACTACCACCATGATACAGTTGTACCTGCGAGACTTGGGTAGGCTCGTTATGAAGTCCATGCTGATGGTCTGCCAGGAGTGGTCCGGCACATGTAGTGGAACTAGCAGCCCTGGATACTTGCACGATCAGGTTTTGCACTCTGTCAGATATGGCACTATTGAACAAAGGCCTTTATCTGCTTTTTCATCCCTGGCCAGCTGAAGATGGATTTGGCTCGCCTGTAGGTTACGGAAAACCAGAGTGGCCCCCAGAGCACTATCATGTAGTGCCTGCATAACCTTTGTTTGAAGTGATTCGTTATGGCCCAACCACACTCGCCCCTTATGTCTGATCACCCCATCAGTCAACTCATACGGAGGTAACTCACCCCTGTTGCTAGCACTCCAAGTATTTTCTAGGCTTGGGCATCATTCTCATAACCCTGCATAACCTCTTCCAACCATTTAGGCACCACCGACGAGCTAGCCAACTGATTTAACGTGGTTGTATCTTGATCTATGTCTGGTCGACGCGACAATGCATCGGTCACCCGATTTTCTGCCCCCTTTTGTAGCAGATCCGGTATTGCAATCCCAACAACTTCGTCAGAGCTTTCTGTTGCCAAGGGGTGGACAACCGCTGGTCATCCAGTTGTGTCAAGCTTTTTTGATAAGTTTTGATTATAAATTCTTGGTGCTGCAGGTATGGGTGCCACCGATCCACCGCGAATAAAATAGCTAGACACTCCTTCTCGTATGTAGATAGGCACATGTTTTTCGGACCTAAGGCCTTGCTTATATACGCTATCGGGTGTCCCTCCTTTTGTAGAACAGCGCCAATTCCTTTTCCACTTGCATCAGTTTCAATGGTGAATGACTTACTGAAGTCAAGTAGAGCTAATACTGGAGCTTGAGCCAGGGTCAGTTTCAAAGTGCGGAAGGATTCTTCTGTTTCGTCAGTCCAAGCAAAAATGGTATCCTTACGCAGCAAGTTGGACAAGGGACGACTGATGATGCTGAAACCCCGAACAAATTTACGATAGTAACCTGCCATGCCGAGGAAACTCCTTACATCTTTGACACTGGTGGGACGTGGCCACTCTTGTATTGCTTGTATCTTGGTTGGTTCTGTGGACAGCACAACTGCACTAAATATGTGCCCTAAGAACTCCAGACTATCTCGGGCAAACCAACATTTTGAACGATTCAGTTTCAGTTGATGCTGATCCAACAGTTTGAACACTTGGTCCAGATGATCCACATGCTCGGTCAGGTTCCTACTGTAAACCAAGACATCATCCAGAAAAACCACGACACATTTTCGCAACAACGGAGCTAAGATTTTGTTCATGAATTCCTGAAATGTGGCAGGTGCTCCCGTCAGGCCGAAGGACATGACCTTATATTCGTAATGTCTGTGGTGCGTCAGAAATGTTGTTTCATAATCATCACCCTCTTTCATCCGAATCTGGTGATACCCCCGGTCTATGGTCCAGCTTAGAAAACACATGGGTATCATTTAGTTCATCGGTGATTTCATCGAAGATAGGCATGGGAAAGTGATTCTTCACAGTATATGCATTCAAACGTCGATAGTCCATGCACAATCTCCACTCGTCGTCTTTCTCCTTAACAAGCAGAACAGGCGAAGCAAACGAACTTGAACTCTGTTGGATGATGTCACTGGTTAGCATTTTTTGGATTTGACTCTCAATTTTGTCCTTCTGCTGCGGGGTGTAACGATAGGGCCTAAGCCGAAATGGTTGAGCTCTTGGCAGTAAAGGAATTGAGTGATCGACCATCCTCTTCGGAGGTAGACCTTGTGGTGTTTGAAATAGATGTTGAAACTTGTGCAACAGCTCTATTATGGCTTTCGATAACTCCTCCTGACTTTCTTCTTGTAGAGATTGTAACTTCAGTAATTGTTCCACTCCTTCTTGTCTTGCCAACGCCTCTAGTTGTGACATGGACAAGGCACTGCACTGCTGTAGCTTGGGTGAAACCCCTTGCAGATGTATCCATGCTCCCTGGTGTTCGATTTCCATCCACTTTTCAGCCTAGTGGACTGCTATTGGGCTATGCCCCTCTTACCAGTCCATGCCTAAGATCAGATCGTACCCACCCAACGACAACACCTTGAAGTCTGTACGGAACGTGGTTCCTGCACACAGCCATAAACAGTTTTGGACTTAATATTTGCTCCACATGATACCTCCATTGGCCACCTTTACTTGCAACGACCTATCTAGTAACTTCACTCTTGGTATGATGCCCATGAGATGACTGCCGATGAAGCTAGCTGAACTTCCTGAATCAACCAATACCAGCACCTGTTGGCAATGGATCGATGCCCACAAGCGAATGGTTAGGTTACCCTCACTACCACTGACTGCTGCCACCGAAATAGCCACGATGCTTTCATCGACCCCTTGCTCTGCTGACTCTCCATCCTCTGTAACCAGGTTCTCATCCTCATTGGCCACTACCATTACCCAAATTTCTTCGACTAGGTGTAATGGTACGCTGTTGGAGCACTTATGGGCGTAACACCAACGCTCCCCACATTTGAAGCACAGCCCCTTTGCCCGCCTGTATGCTTTCAAGGCTGTCAACTTGTTATCCTCATCTCGACTGCCACTGTTGACTCAACCTCGCCTTTCTTCAGAAGAGTTATAGACCTTGGTAGCGGTCACAATCGAGGGTACACCGGAGGAGTAATGGGGCTTCAGATTTGGCTTCAGGATTGCACCATGCTCCATCTTTCTTCCATCGCACCTTCCCATGTGCAGCAGCACATCCTCGCGTAACAAGGCGAGAGAGCAAGCAGTATCGAGGTCGGGAGGACGTTGAATCACAACATCAGATTTAATTTCATCTCTAAGCCCGTCTATAAATCTAGTGGTGATCATGGTCGGGGTTAGCTGGTTTTCATGGGCGAGCAGCTGGTGAACCAATTGATCAAATAACTCAATGTACTCCCCCACCGAAGAGTTCTGTTGGATGTGATAGAATTGCCTAATAAGTATATTGTGTTGATCCCTCTCAAACCGAGTGGTCAAGGCTAGGCATAACTCTTCCCAGTTCATTTCCCTGATTCTAGACTCCACAGACTGCAGCCAAAGCAATGCTGAGCCCTCAAAATGCACGGTTGCTAGTCTGATCCACCTTTCCATGGGCACAAAGTAAAACTCAAAATAGGTCTCACAACGATGTTTCCACAATTTAGGATTAGATCCGTCAAACACTGGAAAGTTCATCCTAGGCATTCTAGATCCCGATCCCTGAGACCACCCTCCCACGGATCCACCCACCGACTGTTTCCCAAACGACCCAAATTCAAATTGCATAGGACCATGGTTCATGGATTGGACCGTACCTCAGACCGAAGGGGGTGTCCGGGTCGTTTCCGACCCAGCACCCGATCTCTGGTACGGATCAACAGTGCAGTGACAAACTTGCCCATGTACCGCCTCACCAGAAGGCGCTCCCAGTTGGGTAGGAGCCGGTACACCATCTTCCTTCAACGTGTCGTTGCTTGGCGCGTCCACCGGTTGCTTCTTGACGAACCGATCAACCTTGCCTAGGATCGTGATCAACACGTCGGCGATCTCTTGTACCTTGGCCTCCACCTCTAGCTTCCACTTTTGGAACTCCCCTTATTCGGCCATCACACTCTTCACGGTGGTTTGCATGTTCGCCATCGTTTTCTGCATGTTCTCCATCCTCCGATGCGTCTCCCTGTTCCCTTCTTCGAGCTTCGCCAGAATCTGCATCACGGGGTCGTCGGGACGTGGTGGAGCCATCTTCGTCGTCTTCGCCTGGAGCCGTGTCCATTGCTCATGTGGTGGATCTAGCTCTGGCTCTGATACGAAATGTAAACACAAGCGATCACCCAGGATAGTTTCTCTCACTACGAGGCAATTCACTCGTTATCTCAGACCGACGATCAGGGATCGTGCCCGCCCCCAGTTCGCCGTATTCGTAGATGTCGGCGTTTCGACCCCGGGGGGTCCCTGGACCGACGAGTAAAATTGTCGCTGCGTGTCCCAACCCAGATGGGTTGGCGCGAGATGGAACACAAGGGGGGAAAACGCGGCTCGTGTTATCCTGCGCCAGGGGGATGCGCTTGCAGTAGGGGTTACAAGCGTTCGCGAGAGAGAGAGAGCGAGCCTGTTCGTCAGCTCGTTCTCCCGCGCGACCCTCCCGCATGAGGGCCCTGGACCTTCCTTTTATAGATGCAAGGAGAGGGTCCAGGTGTACAATGGGGGTGTTGCTATGCGCTAACATATCCGGCAGAGAGGTGCCTGAGCGCTGTGTACATGCCAACGTGGCTGTCGGAGAGGTGCTAGAGCCCGGTGTATGCGGTATCGTGGCCGTCGGAGGAGCGCTTGAGCCCTGTAGAAGCACAACTGTCGGGGCTGCTAGGACCTTGCTGATGTCTCCTTGCTTCCGTAAGGGGGCTGAGAACCATCGTTGTCATGGACGCACGCGGGGAGCCATCATTACTTGTTACCGGGACGAGCCTGGATGGGACGCCGGTCTTGTTCCCCCGTAGCCTAAGCTAGCTAGGGGTAGGGTAATGATGCATCCTCCGTGGTGCGGTCGGTCCGAGCCCAAGATCGGGCGAGGCGGAGACTCCTCCTGAGGCCGAGGCCAGGGTCGAGCGAGGACGTGATTCTTCCCGAGGTCGAGGTAGAGGCCGAGCCCTGGGTCGGGTGAGGCGGAGACCACCTTCCGAGGCCGAGGTTGAGGCCGAGCCCTGGGGTCGGGCGAGGCGGAGTCCTCCTTCCGAGGCCAAGGTTGAGGCCGAGCCCTGGGGTCGGGCGAGGCGGAGACCACCTTCTGAGGCCGAGGCGGGGGCCGAGCCCTAGGGTCGGGCGAGGTGGAGACCTCCTCCTGAGGTCGAGGCCCAAGGTCAGGCGAGGCGGAGCTTCCTGTTGCGCCTGAGGCTGAGCTTAGCTATTGTCAGCCTCACCCTGGCGGGTGGCACAGCAGTCGGAGAGGGGCGAGCAGCGCTGTTTTCCTGTCAGGTCGGTCAGTGGAAGGACGAAGTGACTGCGGTCACTTCGACCTTGCCGACTGAGGCACGTGTGTCAGGATAAGGTGTCAGGCGATCCTCGCATTGAATGCGCCTGCGATACGGTCGGTTGGTGAGGCGATCTGGCCAAGGTTGCTTCATTGCGAAGCCTGCCCGAGCTGGGCTTCGGGCGAGTCGAGGGTGCGCCCGTTGCTTGAGGAGGCCCTCGGGCGAGGCGAGAAGTCGTCTGGGACTACTGTTCCCGCCCGAGGCTGGGCTCGGGCGAGGCGAGATCGCGTCCCTTGAGTAGGCGAAGCCTTGACCTGAATCGTGCCCATCAGTCTTTGCAGCTTGTGCTGATGGTGGTTACCAGCCGTGTTTAGGAGTGTTGGGGGTACCCCTAATTATGGTACCCGACAGTAGCCCTCGAGCCTCAAAGGGAGTGTTGGTACTCGCTTGGAGGCTTTGTCACACTTTTTTGCAAGGGGACCGACCTTTCTTGGTTACACTTTGTTCCGGTGGGTGCGCGCGAGCGCACCAGCCGGGTGTAGCCCCCGAGGCCTCAGAGGAGTGGTTTGACTCCTCTGAGGTCTTAATGCCTTTCGTGATGCCTCGGCCGGTCTGGTTGTCCCCTCATGCGACCTGATTGTAGCACGGGTGCGTGGTCAGGTTCCAAGTTTTCAGGCTGGTTTGTTGACGTTGTCAACGGTTTGGTCGTAGCCGGGTTTGCGAGAGCAGCCCCTGAGCCTCTGCACGGAGCGAGAGGATGATCAAGGACTGTCTCAACTTTTATCATACGCCCCTTCGTCGCCTTTCCACAAGGAGGAAGGGGGGGAAGCGCCATGTTGCCCTCGGAGGGCGCCGAACATGGTGTCTCCAGTGAGTTGCTAACGGGTGATCCGAGTGGACGTCCGTGTCCCGTTCGATAAGGGTCGGCTAGTGGCCTAGAGGCGCGCTCCAAAAGTACCTGCAGGTGATTTGCCGGACCCGGACCCGTTCGATAGGGTCTGAGGGCTCGATGCCTCCATCTGATGGGATTCCGTTACAAAATCACTCCTGCTGGTCTCGGAAATGTCCTAGGGTACCTCAGGAGCGTAGCCCAAGCCTCGGCCATGTAACGGACGTACCTAGAGTCATCCCTCGCTCTGCATGCTCTGGGGCGGCTGTCGAACCCTTCCGAGGGGCCAGCCTTCGAACCCCTGATCAGTAGTGGGCGCGGAGCCCGAGTGCTCTAGGGCGGTTGTCGAACCCTTTCGAGGGGCCAGCCTTCGAACCCCTGATCAGTAATGAGCTTGAAGCCCGCGTGCTCTAGGGCGGCCGTCGAACCCTTCCGAAGGGCCAGCCTTCGAACCCCTGATCAGTAGGAGGGCTCGGGGCCCGCTTCCTTCACGGAGAAGGATCCCTTTCGAAATATCCCCTTTCCTGGTCCCTGTAGCAAGAGAGAGAAAGGGGAGGAGGAAAAGGATATGAATTTAAATAGTGTGGCGCACGTTTTTTGACGCGGTCATCAAGGTGGAGGTGAAACAGCGCTCGCTTCGCCTGCCAAAGGCGTCACTCGCCCTGCCGAGGAGTTAATGCGACGAGACGGACGGTTCACGGGGCGGCCGCGTGCGCGAGCCATTCGAGGAACGGAACACGGGCGCGTCGTCCGTGGGAGAGGGCTCCCCTGCTGCTCCAGGAGGGGACGTGAGCCTGCAGGCGATTTGACCGCTGCTTCCGCTCATCTGCTGCCGCCATTACTGCCGGTCCACTTTTGGCCATATCAACCGTCGCGCCTCCTCCCGCGGCTGAGTGACCCGTGATCGATGTGCTCGATTGGCACTGTTGGGCCATGCGCAGGGTTGCCTTGAGTCGCGGCACTGGTTCCGCAGTCGAGAAGGCGCGACATTGGCGCAAGTGGCGGTGCAGTTTCTTGTACGTAGTAACCGGCGCGCCGGTTACATGACGTGTGGGACTAGGCCTCCATGCTGGATGCGACGAAGCCAAAGGGGTGCGCCTCTGCTGTGCGGTTGCACGCCACCTGCATGGCGGTCCGCCCTTTCGACCGCTGGTTTCGGCGAGTATGGAGAAGTGCTTGTAACCGCGGGGCGGTTACACGCTCCGCGTGCGGCGGTTTGGCTTCTTCCGTTTCGAGTCAGCTTGCATGACGTGTGGGACCCAGCCCCCGTGTCGTAGGGGGAGGACCCTGGAGCACGTTGTTGAAGACTTTGTCCGTGACGCCTGAGGACGCGAGTGGGGAGAGCCGCCTTTAAAAAGGGGTCGATCCCCCGGGCGGTAGCCATGCCTTCGCACTCCCCTCATGCATCGCGCCCTTCCTCCTTCTGAGCCCCTGGATGGGGAGCACCCGCGTTGCCTTCGTCTTGCTGCCGTTGGAGGAGCACGTCCTCGCGGGGGTTGGCACCCTTCAGCCATCGCTCAGCTTCAAGGATTTTCATCATGCAGCTCGGCCGCATTCCCTCACCAATGGTCACCCAGGACGGTGACCACCAATTCGATGGTGGGGAGAAGCAAGTCGGGCTGCGGCCTCTGCCCCACCCTCAGCTTCAAGGATCTTCATCATCCTTGCTGGGGAGGAGGGCGGGGCGAGCCGGGGTTCTACCTACCACATGGGCCGACAGGCCGCCTCTTCCTTCGGCATTCAGGGGAGAGGGCGCTCATCGGTCTTGCGGAGGGGGCAAACTTCGACAACGCGGGGCCGGTCGATCGCAAGCGTCGTCAGCTCCAGCGTGCCTGGCTCGCTGGCTCAGCTGGCTCTGTCGCGGCCCCCGACGCTGCCTCCTGACGCTTGATCCGGGCGTGGCCGTCCGCCCACCATACGGGCGGCTGTTGCGCCGTGCGCACCGGGGGACCGTCCAAGACGTCGCACACCGCTAGGGCGGCGTTCGTGTTCTTGGATAGTCTTGTCCTCACTCCGGCATGATGCCTCCGCGTGGAGGTCGGTGCCTGCCCGTCCGCGAGGACTTGAATGGGGATCTGCCGGTGCAGGCTGGGGCGGCCGCCATTCGTTGGCGTAGCGCCGGCACACAGGTGGCCGCTGTCGTCGATGTTGAGGTGGTGGTCGCCAGAGGAGGTTTCTCCGCCGACGAGACCGTTGGCGCCACCCGCAGACAGACCTCCGGCTCTTTGGCTTTGATAGCTTGTCCTCGTCCCTCGAGTGGGGACGTGGGCGAGGGCCTTGTCATAGTAGCGTCTACCCTGAGGTCATCGCTGATGCTATTTAGCCGCCCGGAGCGGAGGTCGTTGTCGCTGCTGGTGCAGTGGTCGGCGGCGAGTCACCTAGAGTTTGTCGTCCCGCAGGCCCTCTGGTGTGGAGGTAGTTCATACCCGCGGGAGTGGAATCAGAGTTCCATTTGTAATGGCACCTTGAATGCCGGTGTTTGTTCATTGTGGCTTGTCGAGGCCTGAACATCTGGGTATTTGGGCGTGAAGCCGTGTTTCTTCCTCATTTCGAGCACTAGGGCTCGCCTGTCGACTAGCCGAACCGCTTAACCGAGTGTGAGTTGCCTTGCGCGGAAGGAGACGAGTGAGGTATCCGTATCCCGGAGGCGTAGAAGTCCCTCGGCTCGGTCAGCCCTGCGATGAGCCGGGGCCGGAGGCAGTGGTGTCAGCGTGGACAGAGGCGGAGTCGGCTCGAAAAGAGGCTTCGTCGGCCCAGGAGCAGGTGGTTTCCCAGGCCGAGGAGGTGCAGCAGCGGTGGCTGGAGCTTGGCCAGGTCATCCGTGAGTGGGACCAACCCCGGAGTCACGCTGCCGAGGCCGTGAGCCGGGCTGATGTCCTCGGGGGACAGCTGGCTGAGCTACGGAGCGGCCAGCTGAGGTGTCCGCTTGGGCCGGGACCCTGGAGGAGACCCTGGCTGCGATGGCCCAAGCGCGGTGCTGGCGTCCTCCTTCGAGGTGGAGATCCTTCCGCCCGTGTCGCCGTCCGAGGCCGGGCTAGATTCCGCCGAAGGTGGAAACAATGTCGAGGGTGCTGCTGCTCCCTCTGTCGATGTCTGAACCTGCAGGAACAGTTTGTCTGTAGTATGCATATGCTTGTTGCGGCCGTCGAGGCCCAAACATCTTATTGTCGTGTTATAAAGCTGTGTTTCCTTTCCTCTTGTTTCGAGTATCAGGACTTGTTCGTCGGTAGCAGGATCACTTATCCAAGCGAGAGTTACTTTTCTCGGAAGGTGATGAGTGAGGTATCCGTATCCCGGAGGCGTAGGAGTCCCTCAGCTCGGTCGGCCTTGCCGCTTACGTGTACTCTTACTCGTCCGTAGGATTCTGTTATCGATATAGTCGAGAAGGCACGAAAATCGTTCTGGCAAAAAAGTTTTCGAGCGTTAGGACTTGTTCGGTTAGCAGAATCGCTTATCCGAGCATGAGTTACTTATCGCGGAAGGTGACGAGTGAGGTATCCATATCCCGGAGGCGTAGGAGTCCCTCGGCTCGGTCGGCCTTGCCGCTTACGTGTACTCTCATCGTTTTCAGGATCCCGCTATCGAAGCAGTCAAAAAGCGCGAAAGACGTTCTGGCAGAAAGACTTTTTCCGAGGAAAATTTTGACGCAGAGGGGGTTCCCCCCTTCTAGCCCTCGAGGGAGGGTGTAGGATCTAGGACACCGGCTAGAGGGGGGGTGAATAGGCGGTTTTGACTAAAATCAAAAACACTAGGTAAATTTAATCAATATAACAAGAGGAATAAATTCTCTAGTGACAATAAGTAAACAATGTATGAGAAACAACTACGGTGATTGAATACTTAACTACGATGATTGAATACTTGAGGAACAATATGCAAAACACTAATTACTTCCAAAGCAATAAGTAATGCAAGAAGGTAGAGACACCAAAATTTATCCCGTGGTATCGGTGATTTGTCGATCACCCCTAATCCATGTTGAGGTGGACTTCAAGCTCTCACTTGCTCCTCTATCAAGTCACGGCTTGATCTTTGAGCCAAGTGGACAAGAAATCACTCAATACCTCGATTCCACTAATGTCACCTTTGCCGCTCCGGCGAGGTAGGCGCAAACCCCTCACAATCAACACCGCAGCTTCTCCACAATCTTCTTGGAGAGCTCGACGGAGACAATCACCCGAGCCGTCTAGGAGGCGGCAACCTCCAAGAGTAACAAGCCAATGACACTTGCTCGGTGTACCACCTAGTGCCTCAAGAATCACCAAATGATGCAAATGCACTAGGAACCCTCAATCTCTCACTAGAATGCAATCTCAAGCAAAGAGTGTGAGAGAGTGAGTTGGAGGATCACAAATGAGCTCAATGTGTGCAAGGAATAGCCAAGAGAGGTCTCTCACACGAGCTACCCTTCTATTTATACCCCTCCATCAAAATCCAACCGTTATGTGCAAAAAGCACATGTTCTGCGCACACGCGGACGGTCCGCGCCATAGGGCCGGACGGTCCGCCGTACACATAACGGCTATAATTCCCGTTTGAAAACTGTCAGAACTATCAGAAAAGGTAGGTCCGGACAGTCCGCCCTCCAAGGCCGGACCGTCCGCGACCTGGCAGCATGAGGCACCCGAGCCTCGGACCAAGAACAGTTAACACGCGCGGACCGTCCGCCTATAAATCCGGACGGTCCGCGACCTGAGATAGTACTGTCCGGACTAGTCCCCCGGACAGTCCGTAGTACAAATCAAAGAAATCGCACAGTCCCTGACCAAAAAACATTTTGACACTTGTGGACTGTCCGCCCTGCACGGCCGGACGGTCCGCACTATAATTCAAGGACTGATCCGAAACCAGCCTTCTCTGGTCAGGACTGCGGACGGTCCGGCCCTAAGGCCCGGACGGTCCGCAGTGCAAAGTAACAAGGTGGCCCCCGAAGTAGTCAGTCTTCGGACCCTCTGGTGGATCGCGGATAGTCCGCCCTCAAGGCCCGAACAGTCCGCGCATCCAAGACTTTGCAACTTTCAAACTTGTTTTTGAAAGAACTTTTAACTCACGAGATTTGAAGCGCTGTTAGTCCTCACGCAAATGCAACTACTTGATGCTCTATGAGGCACTAAGTTTCACACAGATCAAAGTCATTGACCCCTCTTAATAGTACGACTATCTAGCCTACTAATCCGGTCAGGTATCTTCTCTAAACTCCTCAAGACCGGCAAAAACAAAACCTATATTATACCTTTGCCTTTATCTGATCCACAACCAATGTTTATGATTCTCCAACATTTCCTGTTTTATGTGGTCCAACCCTGCATTCTTATTTCTCGAAGAATCGTTAGTCCACAAGCAGTTGTCATTAATTACCAAAATATCACCAAAGGGGCCTAGATGATTCACAATCTCCCCCTTTTTGGTAATTGATGACAACACTACATAGTATATTAAAGAGAAGTTTAGTTTTTCCAAATCTCCCTCATACCTAAGGTATAAGATGGATCTTGGAGATGAGTTTCATAGGACTTATCTTGATTTGAGGTTCTGTCCGAGAGATAGATAAATCCCAATAAAAAACTCAGTATGTAAGAAAGGCTCCCCCTAAGTGTGTGCAGGATTATTTGAAGCTGAAGATATAACACACATAATATATTGGAGTTTGATGGAGACTTTCCTACAATCATGGTTATCGAGGCATACAAGAGATGATCCGTAGAGTAAGCGCAGCAATTATAATCACTCCTCGATTAACCACACACAGAGTAATTTGAACTAAAACATAGCCCATCCCACAGAATATTACAGATAATAGTCCACAGACATACGACATAGAGTTAACAGTTCAAACCAGTTCCAAATGCGTAAGACATAAACTAATGCATGCGACATGAAAAGGTAAAATGCATATGCATGGTCTTAATGTCCACATAGACCACCAACTCCCCCTGAAGGAGACGCCAGACAACTTCTCTTCTCATCACTTCTCTCCCCCTTTGGCATCAATTGCCATAAAGGAGAGGCCTCACTGATCATTAGGCGGAGGATGCATGTTGTAGTAGTGAGTGCTGAAAGTGTCAAACAAGGAGGAGAACTGGCCAAAATCCTGCTGGAGTTGCTGCTGCCTCTGACTGATATCATGCATGCTGTCATTTGTAGAAAGATTATCAAACTGACTGGAGAGAGCACCCATGTTATCTTGAAAACTCTGTTGCATATTATTCAGCCCGGTCATGATAGGATCAGTGACATTAGTGTGAATATGATCACGAAACTCAGAAAACTCAGAGTTGAGCGCATCCCAGTTACTGTCAAAGCGAGACTGCATGTCATCGAGGCGGTGATCCACATGTGTCATCATGCCCTCAAAGCGAGTATCAATATGAGTCTCAAGCCCCTGCTGCATATTGTGAAAATAAGGATCAAAGTACCCTGACCAGGCTCCCAATATTGCTGAGGCTGAGGAGGAGGTGGAGGAGGAGGCATCTGCTCGCCATCAACATTAGGAGCTGCTCCACCCTCATAGCCAGGGTCTTCCTCATTATCTGGGAAGGGAGTGAGTGGCCTGGTGAGAAACTCTATCTCATTCTTAAAAGGTCTGAATGGTGTGTGAACAATCTCGCATGGGCCCTCAAATCTTGTCTTGGATTTGATGAGTGCCATAATGTAAGGAGCATATGCTAAATTTTGATTCTTGTCCATTTTCAAATCATTAAGCTGTCTCATCATGAAAAGAACAATATTCATGACTTCACCATTCATGATGTGCTGGATGATGTTCCAGAACTTATCTCGTATTTTACTCTTATCACCACTCTTGGGAAGAATGGTGACTCTAGCAATCTTGTTGATTACAGCAGGATGATGTCTGAGTCCTGCTGTCTCTCCAAACCTCCTGGGTATTTCTAGCCTGGCTGGCTCATAAAATTGCACGAAATCCTCAAAATTATCCTCAGTATAAAGATCCAGCCCAGCAGAAATGGTGCCATAATCCAGACTGTTGGCAGTGGCAAAGTCAGCAAAAGAAGCAGAATAGCGCTTGAAGCCAGTCATCCAAGTGATAGATTCTTCTTCTATATCAATCTCGGAGGTAGCCAGGAATTGCTTAACAACCATTTCATTGAAGTCTGTGCGTTGCCCCCATAAACTGATACAGTCCACATGTTTCAAACTTAGGGATCAGACCCTCCATGACTGATTGACTTAGCAAGAAGGACCAATCAATCACCTGATGCTTATGAAAATTTGTATCCACCAAGGTGCCCCAAAAGACATCAAACTGCAGCTGAGTGTGGAAAAATTGAATATTGGTGTCAGATGGCAGAGTGTACTGGTTCACAGTCCGCCTTGAGCAGTACTCAGCCATAGAAAACCTTCGCTTTGGATAGGTCCATCCAGAGGTGTCAATGGGATAATCAGGATGGACATGGGGAAAGTCCTCAGTATCCATAGATTCAGTGCCCCCAGCTGAGGATTGGGCCTCTGAATCAGTGGTCGGGGTATAGTCATCATCACCTCCACGAGGACGCTTTGATTTAAAGCGACCTGCAAGTTTCTTGCGGAGACCACCAAAACCACTGCAATAATGTGACAGACATCCATAGATAAATAGTTGATACAAATCACCAAAATAGAAAGGAATAGAACTTGCAATGCTCTGCCAGGGTCCGGACGGTCCGCGCTAGGGGGCCGGACAGTCCGCGCCAGAGGCCCGGACGGTCCGCGCCCACTAGGCAGACGGTCCGCGACCGACCAGTGGCGACTCAAGGAACCCTAGCCGCCAGAAATGTTGAAGTGAGGATTGTGCAGAGAATACCCATCCAACCGAGTTCAAAATTTTGCACAACATTCATAGTGAGTAATACCATCAATCCCACCAATCAGATATGTAAAACCACTGCTTAATTTCAGATCAGAGAGGAAACCCAAATAATCTCAAAACTTGAAGAAATTTGATGAAATCCACAAGATTTATGAAATACCGTGATGAAGACATGTTGATCGAACGTTGCCACAAGCTGTCGGACTGTCCGTGCGCAACGTCACTTCTCCGTCCGCGCACAATCAACAAAGGAGATTATTTGGCTAGAGGAGAGCAAGAGAGAGGGAACAAGTAACACAAATGACAAGTCTGCGGTCTCTGCCTGTTTTTACTGCCTGTCGCGGACGGTCCGCGCAGGGGCGGCGGACGGTCCGCGCCCTGATGAGTTCAGACGGTCTGCATTGCTGATCGGACTGTCCAGTTCCTGATTCCGCGGACGGTCTGCGGTCCATGGGCGGACGGTCCGCGGCCTGATACTCAGTTTTCCAATGTCTGTCCACTTTCTGATTTTGAATTTCAAATCCGAATTGGTGCTCATAAATGGACATTTCGACCAATCCAAGAGTTAGTATGCATGCATATTCATATTATGTAATTGAGTTATGCAAATTTTTGCATTAAACTATCTAGAGCAATTTAGAATGAAAAAATGCATCAATAATATCAAATAAAAAGCATAAAGAGCATATGTAGAACCAAGATGCAGCACGTCACATGCGTAGTCAACTTCAAGCCACATTTGAGAGATCGATCACATTCATTTCACTTCTTAGAGAACAAAATCTTGTTTCATCCAAAGGCTTTGTAAAAATGTCTGCTAATTGATCATCCGTGTCTATGGAATAAATAGAGATATCTCCCTTGCCAACATGATCTCTTAAGAAGTGATGTCGTATATCAATATGCTTAGTTCTTGAGTGTTGGACCGGATTGGTAGCCAATTTTACCGCACTCTCATTATCACACATGAGAGGCACATTCTTGAAAATGATTCAATAATCCAATAAGGTTTGTTTCATCCATAATAGTTGAGCACAACAATTTCCGGCCGATATATATTCCGCTTCGGCGGTAGAGAGAGCAACCGAATTTTGTTTCTTAGAAGACCATGAAACAGGAGATCTACCAAGAAATTGACAACAACCGGAGGTGCTTTTTCTATCAACTTTGCACCCCGCATAGTCCGAATCCGAATATCCAATTAATTCAAATTGAGCACCTTTGGGATACCATAGACCAATATTGGGAGTGTACTTCAAATATCTTAGAATTCTTTTAGCGGCTTTCAAGTGAATCTCTCTAGGTGAAGCTTGAAATCGAGCACACATGCATACACTAAACATAACATCGGGCCTAGATGCGGTAATATAAAGCAAACTACCAATTATTGAACGATAAAGTTTTTGATCAACCATAGTACCTCCTTCATCTAAGTCTAGATGACCATTTGTTGCCATTGGAGTCTTGATAGGCTTTGCATTCTCTAAACCAAACTTCTTGAGCATGTCCTTCAAATATTTTGATTGACTTATAAAAATTCCATCTTTCAATTGTTTAATTTGAAGACCAAGAAAGAAGCTCAATTCTCCTATCATAGACATTTCAAATTCTTTTGACATCATTTTTCCGAATTCCTCACAAAATAATTCATTAGTAGATCCAAAAATAATATCATCAACATAGATTTGACAAACAAATAAGTCTTTGCCAATTCTTTTAGTGAATAGAGTAGTGTCAACCTTCCCAATTTTGAAGTCTTTGGAAAGCAAGAAATCCCTAAGCCTTTCATACCACGCGCGTGGAGCTTGCTTAAGCCCATAAAGAGCTTTAGAAAGCTTGAACACATGGTTAGGTATTTTGGGGTCCTCAAAACCGGGAGGTTGTTCAACATACACTAGTTCACTAATCTTACCATTTAGAAAGGCACTCTTTACATCCATTTGGTAGAGCTTGATATTATGTGCACAAGCATAAGCAAGTAGAATCCGGATTGCTTCTAATCTTGCCACGGGAGCAAATGTCTCCCCAAAATCCAATCCCTCAATTTGAGTATATCCTTGTGCAACTAATCTTGTCTTGTTTCTTACTACCACACCATCTTCATTGTGCTTGTTGTGAAACACCCATTTTGTACCAATAACATTGTGGTTCTTTGGTCTCTCAACAAGCTCTCAAACTTCATTTCGAGCGAAGTTATTTAATTCTTCATGCATTGCATTCACCCAATCAACATCAAGTAGAGCTTCATCTACACGGTTAGGTTCCATACAAGATACAAAAGAGAAATGTTCACAAAACGAAGCTATGCGAGAGCGAGTTTGAACACCCTTACTAATATCACCCACAATTTGATCAACCGGGTGATCCTTCACAATGGAATGATGAATTCTTGATACCGTTTGATAATTGCTAGTTGAAGCATTAGGAGGAACCGAAAGTCTTGAAGTACCTTGATCATGAGTATTCATGGTTTCATTATGTTGTTGGCTTTGGTGATCTTTCTCATTTAGAGTTGAGGATGAAGGAATGACAACCACACTATTTTCATCATCATCTTCCTTTGGTTTTATTTCACCAATGGCCATTGTTTTCATTGCATTTATCAATTGAGTTCCCCCAACATCATCGAGATTATCACTCTCATCTTGAGACCCATTTGTTTCATCGAATTCAACATCATATGCTTCCTCAATAATACCATGAGTTTTGTTGAAGACTCTATAAGCTTTACTATTTGATGAATATCCAAGAAGAAAACCCTCATCACATTTCTTCTCAAATTTAGAAAGCCGGCTCCCCTTTCTCAAAATATAACATTTGCAACCGAATACCCTAAAATATGAGATATTTGGCTTTCTACCAATGAGCAATTCATATGGAGTTTTCTTCAAGAGCTTGTGACAATATAGTCTATTTGATGAATGACAAGCGGTATTTATTGCCTCGGCCCAATAAGAATCCGATATACTATATTCCGCTAACATAGACCTAGCCATATCAATGAGAGTTCTATTCTTTCTTTCAACAATACCGTTTTGTTCCGGGGTATATTTGGAAGAGAATTCATGTTTAATACCCTTGTCATCACAATATTCATCAATTCTCGCATTTTTGAATTCCGACCCATTATCACTTCTAACCTTTTTGATGTCGAAATCAAATTGATTTTGAGCCAATATAGCAAATGACTTGAATGTTTCAAACACATTAGATTTGTCTCGAAGAAAGTAAACCCAAGTAAATCTTGAATAGTCATCCACAATCACAAGACAATAAGAATTACCACCAATACTTACAAAAGATGTGGGCCCAAATAAATCCATGTGAAGTAATTCCAAAGGTCGATGAGTGGACATTTGACTTTTATTTGGATGAGTGTTTGCCACTTGCTTCCCGGCTTGACAAGAGCTACACAATTTGTTCTTCTCAAACTTCACATCTTTTAAGCCACGAACTAAGTCATGCTTGGTTAACCGATTGAGTTGCTTCATTCCAACATGACCAAGTCTTCTATGCCATAACCAACCTAGTGAAGCTTTTGAGAATAGGCAAGTTGTGAGCTTTGCCTCATTAGAAGAGAAATCAACAAGATAAAGATTTTCATGTCTAAAACCTTTAAACTTAAGATTGCTACCATCAACACTAGAGATAATAACATCTTCAACCGTGAAATTGCAACAAAATCCTAAATCACATAATTGAGCTACGGAAAGTAAATTAAAATTCAAGGACTCAACCAAGAGCACATTTGATACAGAATGATCATTTGAAATAGCAATTTTACCCAAACCTTTAACCTTTCCTTTGCGATTATCTCCAAATGTGATACTATCATAATTTGAGCAATCTTCCTCACTCATTTGGGTAAACATTTTCATATCTCCGGTCATGTGTTGAGTGCATCCACTATCTAACACCCAATGATTCCCTCCCGCCTTGTAGTTTACCTACAAAAGGAAATCAATCTCTTTTAGGTACCCAAACTTGCTTGGGTCCTTGGATGTTAGTGACCAAGGTCTTTGGCACCCAAATAGCTTTCTTTTTGTTTCCAACAATTGAAGTACCAACAAATTTAGCATGAACACCTTTTGCATCATGAGAAAGAACATAACAATGCTCAAAACAAGTGGAGGATACATTTTTGAGCTTAGGACAATTTTTCTTAACATGTCCCTTTTTGTGACACTTGTGACACACTTTATCACATTCTTTCACAAACAATGTCTTTTGCTTTACAAAAGCATTCTTTCCTTTTTTGGGAACATATCCAAGACCTTCACGGTTAAGAGAGCATCGTTGACTTCCCAATATGAAATTCAATTTGGCCTTACCACCATATGCCTTTTCTAGGTCATGAGTTAGAGTGTTTACTCTATCTACTAACACTTCATTCTCAACAATAATTTTTGATTCATCAAGAGCAATGTTATCATTGAGAGAAATTTTGCATTTATCACAAATAGAGTTAGTAGATAGTGATTCACTTGTAATACTATCAAGTAAGTCACAAGTGACTCCAATATCCTTAGTGACCACCTTAACTTCATGCACAATAGATGATTTTTGAGCATCCGCAAGCTTCTCACAATTTTCTTTTAGGTCATTGTGAGAGGTCTTGAGCTACTAAAAAGACACTTGAAGGTTTTTATACAATTCCTTCAAGGTCTTAAATTTTTCTTTTTCTTTGTGCATGTAGTCATCGGCCTCACCTAACATTCTAACAAGATCATCATATGAATAGCCATCATCATCAACATCATCGATATCATCATCATCTTTTATATCATTTAAATCGGTGATGATTTTTACCTTAGCATCTCCCTTTGCCATGAGACAATGGGGGGATGCGAAAAGTGAGGGAGCTTCCTTTATGGCAATTCCGGCATTAAGCTTGGATGAGGTGTCATCATCATCATCATCCGAGCTATCATCCGAGTCCCATTCAACTAAGTAGGCTTTGCCATCTTTCTTCTTGTTAAAGTATTTCTTTTTCTTCTTGTCACTTTCATCTTTGCCCTTCTTCTTCTTGCTTGGGCAATTCATGGCAATGTGACCGGGTTCCCCACACTCAAAACACTTTCTATCATTGAAAGCACTTCTTCTAGATGTTTGACCTCTTCTAGGTTGACCTCTCTTCATCTTCATGAATTTACTGAATTTCCTTACAAATAGAGCCATGTCACCATCACTCTCACTTTCATTTTCTTCATCATTACTCTCTTCCTTTTCAATTGCCTTTGAGGGTTTAGCTTTTAGAGCAATTGATTCATTTTTCACCTTCTTTGCCAAACTTAAAGCATCGGCTTGCGACTTCTTAAATATACCTTGAGTGAGAATTTCTCCCAATACTTCGGTTGGAGAAGTTGTAGATAGATCACTTGTAACACCCAAAATCACATTTTGGTTGTTTTAGGAATTTTCCAATAGATTCAAGATAAAATGACTTATAATAATAATTTCATTCCTTTTTATAAAATATATTTCTCTAAAGTAAACAAATAATAATGGCAAGAGTTTGGTAGTTCAAAACGTAGATCCACATTTTAGAAGCTAACATTTGATGTAAAACTTGAAACGATAAAAAGGCTTCAATATTTTATTATTACCTTTATAAATTATATTGTTAAAACACTCTTTTAAATTATTTGAACAAAAAAATAATTCATGGTAAAGATTATATATTAACTTCTCCTAAACTGAATAAGAAAAACTTCAGGTTATTTGTTGGGGTGAAGTAATTCTTTCATGAACTATATATTAAGAAGTATTTATCAAAATAAACAAAGCAATCAATATATCAATATATATATATATATATGTGACTTTACATATCATGCTAAGTTTTAATCGTTTGTGCATTGTGTTTGAAATTGTAATTCACAACTTTATTGAATTTAAGTTAGAAAATGAAAATAGAAATAGGAATAAAACATAAAAGAGAAAAAAAGAGAAGAAAAGTATTTCTCCTACCACGTGCAGCCTAATATGCTCACTAATCCCAATAGAAATAGGAATAATCTATGTTCGGACGTCACTAATCCAGCCCAATATGCTTTACTTGCAGCCCATGTCAACGTCCATTTTCTTTTTCTTTATTCTCTTGCCGCAATTGAGGTCATCATGACGCATGTGTGACATAAGCATGCAAGCTAGCCGCACAAACTCCACATCCTGCGTTCATGCGCATATCGCTGGCACAGGGACTTCCTCGAGCTCGGTCTGTCCTCGATCCAATGCTATGGTCCGCTGGCATCGGCCAACCTTCGTCCCATCCTGGAACTCACCTCGCGCGCAGGTCACGGCTCGGAGACGTTGGCTGGCGGGCCCCATCCGTCAGGATCGTCTTCCCCGAGTATAAAAGTGACCCCCCGCCACACCTTCCTCGGCCATTAATTCAAGCGTCGCCAAGCCGGCTGGATGAATGAATGCCATGCGGGGAGAATTGCCGCCGCGCCGTGTGGTGCGCGGGCCACCATGGCCGCTTGGCGGGTGAGTAATCTCCTCTTCTGTTTCACCGTATCCTCAGCTGCCTCTAGCTTTAGCCGCGACGCATTGGGATACCTGGGCACCGGCTCGGCCTTCTCTGGCACAACTCCACCGGGTGGGATGGCGCCGCCGCCACCTGGGCACAGAGGAGGGAGAAGACGACCTCCCTGCCGTCTATCCGAGCTGGACGGTAGGGATTAGATCAGGGGTAGCGTTTAGGTGGATTCAATCTGTGATCGTCCGTTCTGCGATTGACGGTCACGATTATATCTCGAATGTTTAAAATCCAAGCCGATGAATATGGATCAGAGCGCCCGTGATACATACCGGTTCGGGTTGATCGTATTTAATCTGGGACGTCCGTTTCTAATCTGACGACCCATATCAACAGATACCCCTTCGCGGTGTAACATTTTCTAAAGAGACCCCCGAAGAGAGTCAAATCAACCCGCAGTCCAGTCTAACTGTGCGCTGGGTCTTAGTAAAAGTTCTAAGTTAACCCATGCGCTTCTGTTTAATTGAGGCGCAGTCCTGTGGATAGGAAAATCATAGAAAATGATTTTTAGTGTTAAAATAAATCCAGACACTTATTTAATTCATAACTAATTCATTTTAGCTCCTTTTTGACCCATTCCAGTTGCAATAATTTTGTTTTAATATTATTTATCACCTAGTTCCTCTGTTTTGACATGAAAACAATAATAAAATTTATCCCCTAATTAATCTTATACCAAGTACATAAAACCTTCGGAAATTCATAACTTTCCCGTTTTAACTCCGATTTGATCCGTTCGAGTTGCGTTATTCTCGTAGCAACGCATAGGTTATTTTGCAGTTTGATCTTATGTTTGATGTGATGTTCATTTTGCCTATACCATGTTTTTCTGTATTGCTACATTTAGCAGTGAGGACACGTGTCATCTGAAGAGCAAGTTGGTACCTGGAATCTCAAGTCCCAGGCAAGTTGTGCCCTTGATCACTTCTTTTACCCACTCATGTTCTAATTAATCATAATGATCTGCATAGGTTAATTTGATGGGACCCAATAGGTTACCCTAGTTTGTCTATCTTTATGCCTTGTTTACCACTAAACTTTCTGGGTAGTACTTGCTAGTGCTATATGTGGATTTGGGCATTGAGATACATATTATTCATACTTTTGTTATCAGTTGCTATTTACTGTTCATGATAAGATCATTATGTTAATTGGAACATGGAGAACCACCCGGGAAAACAGTGCTACCACAAGGGTTTAATGGGACGCCCTTGGCCGATTAATTAGGAAAGCTAGTGGAAGACTACCTTACCCGAAAGGGGCAAGGGCAGTAGGGGAGTGGTCAGTGTAGGGAGGCCCTCGGGAGGATTTTGCTGCGATGGCGGTCCTGCAAGGGATTCCTGCATTGGAGCTTCCTATAAACTGTAGCGGGTTTTCTGAAGCTAGTGGAACTTTGTAAAGGCCTCGTAGTGTTACCCTGCCTCGCCTCCTCGGTAGAGGTGTATGGGAAGTCGCGATCCCTTGGCAGATGGGTAACATGACTTGTGGGTAAAGATGCGCAACCTCTGCAGAGTGTAAAACTGGTATACTAGCCGTGCTCACGGTCATGAGCGGCTCGGACACTCACATGATTAATTTATGGAATTTAAATTCAATTTGTCATATGCATTGCATCGCAGGTGATGTTGTTACTTCTGTTCTACTATTTAATTGGGTTGGTATTTACTTATACTTAGTAATTGCTAATAAAATTTTGACCAACTTTAAAATCAATGCTCAGCTCTAACCATCCTCTTTGGTAAGCCTTACACTTCACGTGAGCTCCCACCTTTGGTGAGTTCATGCACATTATTCCCCACAACTTGTTGAGCGATGAACGTATGTGAGCTCACTCTTGCTGTCTCACACCCCCACAGGTCAAGAACAGGTACCGCAGGATGAGGCGCTTAGAGGATGCTGCGATGTGTTCGTGAGAGGTCTAGGTCGTCGTCTCCCAGTCAACTTTGGGTTGCTGGACCGTTGTCTCCTTATAATGTAATTATTTATTTTGTATAGAACTCCTGTTATATATAAAGATGTGACATTCGATCCTGTGCCACTATACATCATATGTGTGAGACTTGGTCCCAGCACACCTGGTGATTTTGTTCGCGCCCGGGTCTTGGTGTCCCTAAAACCCGGGTGTGACAGAAGTGGTATCAGAGGAATGTTGACTGTAGGACGAAACCTAGATAGAATTGGACAACCATTATCTACTTACCTTGCTACTCTGATTCTTCCTAAACTTTTCTTGATCTTTTCCCATCTATTTCCGCTTTACTTTGATTATTCTTATCTTTTCTTTCTAAAAAGACAAATGTGGATTTCACACTTTGAAATCCTAAGCCTAAAGTGACCTTTAGGAATAGGAGACCTACTCTTAGGAGCAAATAAAAAAACTATTTTTATAGGTATCTATACACTTGAGTGTTTGTTCTTGTGACATTTGTCTGATTTGGATCTTTGATTGAGTGTGATGTGTTGTGGAGTAATGTCCGCAATTGCATCTACATAGATAATTAGGAATAAAACATGTTTTCAAGATAATTAATAAACTTAGACTTTCCCTCATTAAACTTAATCTAGCAAAAAAAAAGAGATCCATCTCATCTTGAGGTATTCTATCCCTATAAATTCATCTTGTTCTAATAAACCTACTATTCCCACTCTAGAGTAACCACTATGATCTAATCCAAATTAATTAGACCTCATCTAATCTAAACTAACCTAGTTTGATTGAACCTAGCCCAATCCATATGATCTAATATGGTTAATCTGATCTTCAAAAGTGAGTTACTTAAACAAGTTAGTTAATCTTGGTGAAATAGATTAGACCATATTCCTATAAACATGCTTTAATCAAAATTGGTGTCTTAGACCAACTCGTCCGTAAAACAACAACCTAACCTACATTATAGGTTGCCCAACCCATTTATCCCCAAAAGCAAGTAGAACTATATTAAACATACCTAACACATGTACCCACAATTGTTATCCCAATTCCGATAATAGCATCTAACACAAAGATCGATGGTCCCTAGATTAGACTTAAGATGGAGATCAACCTCGACATGGAAAAATAGCAGTCAAATCAGATCTCGAGATAATTCAAGATTCACCACCCAAGATGAAGTCTTTCCTTATTATACTCATCCTTGCCATGACCTATACTTGCCATAACCGTACCTCATCTAACCTAATAGGATGGCTAGGCATACTCTGTCCATATTTCCCTAATCATCTACTAACTAGTATTTAAGAACTTGGAACAAAACTTGTGGTCCCTAAACCATATGGGAAACTAAATTTTAGATCAAACTTGTTGCATTCCTTTCCTTACTAATCTCGAGGACGAGATTCATTTTAAGGGGGGTAGAATTTGTAACACCCAAAATCACATTTTGGTTGTTTTAGGAATTTTCCAATAGATTCAAGATAAAAGGACTTATAATAATATTTTCATTCCTTTTTATAAAATATATTTCTCTAAAGTAAACAAATAATAATGGCAAGAGTTTGGTAGTTCAAAACGTAGATCCACATTTTAGAAGCTAACATTTGATGTAAAACTTGAAACGATAAAAAGGCTTCAATATTTTATTATTACCTTTATAAATTATATTGTTAAAACACTCTTTTAAATTATTTGAACAAAAAAATAATTCATGGTAAAGATTATATATTAACTTCTCCTAAACTGAATAAGAAAAACTTCAGGTTATTTGTTGGGGTGAAGTAATTCTTTCATGAACTATATATTAAGAAGTATTTATCAAAATAAACAAAGCAATCAATATATCAATATATATATAGGGAAGAGGTAATGGAAGCCCTGGGCTTCCGTTAGTGGGCGAAGCCCCAGCCAGGAGGCCGATCGGGTCGCGTTCGACCCACTGTACGCCAGCTTTGCGTCAGCCATGCATAGGATAGCCACGTATCCCGGCTGAGACGCGACATGCGATATACGCATGCATAAATATATGTACAAATGGGCATAACTCATGCATAAATGGAATCTTTTATGCCACGAATCACGGGAACGAATATTTGCATGTGCTTGCCGGTTACGACTGCATAACGCTGTGATACATACTAGCGTAAACTATGCAAACATTTAAAATCTCCCATCGGTTTTGTGCGCGTAAATAAAGGCGCAGTTACGGGAGGAAACAAATACGCACGCATAAATATATGTAGTAATGTGCATAAATCATGCATAGAAGGGATCTTTTGTACCTGACTCACGGAAACGAATATTACCATGTGCACATCGTTTACGACTGCATAACGATGTGTAACATGATAGCATAAACCATGCATTATATAAATCTTGACCGGTTTGATATAAGGAAAGACGTGCTGCATAATCGCGTAAATAAAGGGACAGTTACGGTTCGAGGAGCATTAGTAGAAGAAAATAAATTTTAATTTACAGCCGTAGTTCGCGGGTTCTGCTCGGGCGGATTCCAGCGTAAAACGTGAGCTAAAACATCGTAAATGAGTACGAAATTTAGCGTAAATCATATATCTGTTTTGTAACAGCAAACGAAGCCCAAAATTACGGCGTGAAAATCGCGTGCACCCAATCGTGCGCGGGTTCTGGCTAGGGCAGATTCCGGCGTAAAACGTGAGCTAAAACATCGTAAAAGAATACGAAATTTAACATAAATCCTATATTAGCTAAAACAACGTAGATTGATCACATTCGATCGTGCACGGATTTTGGCTTGGTCAAATTTCAGCGTAAAACATGAACCAAACAGCGTAAATGGGTACAAATTTTATCGTACATCATCAATCTATTTCGTAACAACGAATGTGGCCTAAATTACGACGTTAAAATCGCGCTCCGATCGTGCTCGGGTTCTAGGTCAGGTGGATTTAAGCATAAGACGTGATCCGAAACAGCGTAAATTTGAAGTAACACATATCATTACAACTGTGTAAAGCTTACAATTTCCCCTCTAACATAGAATATTTAGAATGATAGGCGCTACCAGACCATCACCACCATTATTTTTTGGTCCACATAACAAGTATCCTTGATGTTCATTCAACTTGTAAACCTGTGTAGATTAGGAACATTTGCAGAAAACAACAAGTAAGCCGGCATAAAACTTATATTTTTTAAAAAAGTTTTATTTAAGAAGGGAAACTAAAAATAATATATGTAAACACAAAATATGAGGTCGTATAGAATGTATACAACACATTATTACATTTGTTTTACTCTCAATATATATTTAGGCACAAGGTTCAGTTCACAATAAGGGTTATGGCTTTACAAGTCTACAACCAGGCACCCAGATTTGCTTAGACAAAGACTCATGGGGCATTCATAACCTTTTAGCCTTTTCTGAATGCAGGATGCGGCTGCTTGGCTTGAATACTTTGAGTCAAAAGTATTTGAACAACAAGAGGTTGTGTGGAATGGAACTCAGAAACCTGACGCATCAGTCAAGGACACCTTAGGTGAGACCTTAACAGGATACTTCCCACCAAAGAACATAATAAATCCTTGGATAAACTTATGTTCCACACTAGGCTAGTACAAAAGAAAACGTGTTCACTGCTATTTTGATGCTCCATTTTAGATAGATATCCAGATATTGTATTGACTTTTACTTTTATCCAGTGTATCTGATATTCTTGATTGCATAAATCCTCACCAACTTCATTTAGACGTCCTACATTTAGGCGCCAGGTTCAGTTCACAATAGGGGTTATTTTTCAAGGTATATTATTTTATTCTTATAGATATTTCTAGACGAACGCTGAACATCATCCGACTGCATCAAATTCGAATCGGAGGCGTACCTTTTTCTCCTTTCCTCTTTCGCCGCAGAGAGCAAGGGGGTTATTCTCTGGAAAAAGGAGATACTCAAGCATAAAGGTTGGTTACCTTTATTTCGTTCTGCCTTAATAATCTGAAATGAGGCAAAAGACGAGAAGAGATCGGCAACATCGCGAGGAGTGGAGAATTGAAACGGGGGTGGACAGGACAAAGCAGAAGCACCGACCACCGCCGGTGTAGGATCTGATGTGGGCCTTCGGCACGGCGTCGTAGTCATCGCCGCCGCCGTCCTTGTCCTCCTCGGCGGTGCCGTTCTACCCTTTCCGGCTCTTGTCCACCCCAGCAGCAGCATCGACGGCCTGCTCGCGGACCCCCTAAACCTCTCCACTCGCCACCGCATCGTCGTCCCCGTTGGGCTGGGTCCCATGTTTCGAGATTAGCATGGGGACGAATGAGATCACCACCATGGATCTCGGCTATGGGGCACTGTTGGGGCGAAGGCAAAGATGCCACCCTTCGCTCGAGGCCTCCGCCGACAGTGGATGGTCTGACAGAGACAAAGCGGGCAGGGACACCCTTCGCTCGATTCGGCACTTTGACGAAGGCCCGCGGCGATGTCTTCCCGCGGCGCGGCCTCGTTCAGTCCTAAGGCCCACGCGTGATCTGGCCCATTGTAACGGGCCCCGCGTGGCCGCCTCTGTATTACGGGCCTAACTTGTAAAAGCATACTTGTAATTACAGCTTGTAACCCTGCTTTATGGGAATATTCTAGGGATAAACTAGGTGTCTGAGGGCACATGCGTCCTTGACACAAGGCGTTGGGCACTCAGATACCTATAAATACCCCCGCACAGTGCCCGTGAGAGGCTAGATTAACAGAGCTATTGCCCCCGAGCACGTAACCCTGTTGTCACCACTGTTCACCCTTGTTGGCCTCCTTGGTATTGAGAGCAGGTTCCAACATTTGGCGCCCACCGTTCGTGCTACGACCAAACCACCCGCGATGGCACCCAAGAGAGCTAACCCGAAGGCTGACGAGGCTGCGAAGGCAGCACTGCTTGCCGCAAGGAAGGGCAAGGCCCTCGCCCTCACCCAATCCACCCACCAAGAGCCCACCGAAGACAATATTTCCCGCACCTGCGAAGACGACACCCTCCACACCTGCGGGCCCGAAGGACAATCGCAGCCGCCCCTAGGCTTCGCCCCACTGGAGGGCGCGGATCTCACCGAGGACAGCGAGGTCCTCGGCGTCTCAACAGAAGAACAGCTACAGCTGCGTGCCCTGCGCCTCAAGAACCGCAATCTCCAGAGGCAGAAAGAGATACTGGAGGCCAAGCGCCAGCGTGTGTCCGCACTAGCCAAGGTGCGGCAAATGATACGCGACGAGGAGCAGAAGGCCCAAGACCTCGAGCGCGAGATCGCGCTGATGCAGCGCGAAGGCCACCTCGGTCCACAGCAAGAGCCACCCCTCCAGCAGCGCGCACAACCGGAAGACACGCGCGAAGGCCACCTCGGCCTGCAGCATGGCCCACCCCCGCAACACCGCACGCAGACGGAGAACCCGCGTTTCCCCCAGCATGACTACGCCTTCCAGCACAGCGCGCCATTCCAAGGGGTCAACTACCTCGACGAGCGAAGTCCCCTGGCGCCACACCTGCAAGTGACACCTTGGCCAGCTAACTTCCGAGCAGGGGCATATCCCAAGTACAACGACAGCACCGACCCAGCACAGTACATAATGAGTTATCAAGTCGCCGTTGCATCCGCCGGAGGGGACGACGCCACAATGGCGAAGTCTTTCATCATCGCTCTAGAGGGCCCAGCACTCACCTGGTTCACCAGATTGCCTCCGCTGTCCATTGATTCGTGGAGAAGTCTCAGGGACAAGTTCCTTCTCAACTTCCAAGGGTACCGTCCAGACACCGACGCTTTGGCCGAGCTCTCGCTTTGCAAACAGCTGGAAAAGGAGACTCTGCAGGAGTATTACCGCAAATTTTTAACACTCAAATCACAACTGCCCTCCGTCGATGATCAGATCGCTATCCACTACGCCATCAGTGGCCTTCGGGCTGGCGTCCTCTACAGCCACTGTATCAGAGATCCACCCAAGAACCTCCAGGAGCTATATCAGCTCTTTGAAAAATATGCCAAATCCGAAGAGCTCCACCAGCGCAAGGTTGAGTCACAACGGAAGCCCAAAGATGCCCCGCAGTCCAGCCGCACGTGGACGAGGACTCCGCAACCAGTCTCCGGTCGAGATGGCCGCAGTCAACAGCAAGTGCACAACATCGCCAACCAGCAGCCTGCTGCTGACCCCCCTCGTCGCCAGGAATATCCCCCCAGGGCCGCGGAAATGGAGCTCGTGGCAGGGGCCGAGGGCGAGCGCAGCCGCCGCGCCGGTTCTACTGCCTTTTCCACGGCGAAGACTGCACCCACCAAACCAAAGACTGCCCCGAGACGAAGGCCACCAGAGACAGAATGGCGCGGGCGCAGCCAGCCGACAATCCCAGAATTGTCGCGCATAATTACCAGCCACCCCCTCCACCATATATCCACGCTCCCGCTCCGCATCCACCGCACCACGCTTACCAACACCATCAGGAAGTACAAATCATACCTCCTCCACCCCCACCGCCACACCGGCAACACCAAAACATCCCCCATGCCCCAAAGCAGGAAGACTTCGCCGATCAGCCATATCGCGGAGTCATTCACATGATAACAGGGGGGTCCAGCACTGACTTCGACACCAAGCGGCAGAAGCGGGACCACTACCGCAGCATCAACCATGTCACGGTCACTGGCCCAGTCGTGCAGACGAAGTGGTCCCACATACCGCTAACCTTCGATGCACGAGACGTCGATCTGCGCAGCGCCCCCCACACTGACGCTATGGTCATCAATTGCAGCGTGGCAGGCTGGGACTTACACAAAGTCCTAGTCGACAACGGCAGTCAGGCGGACATCATCTTCCTACACGCCTTCGACCGCATGGGTATAAGCCACAGCTTGCTGAAGCCTTCGGACAACCCCTTGTATGGTTTCGGCGGCAAAGGCACCTTTCCAGTTGGCAAGATAGAGTTGCCCCTCTCCTTCGGTGTAGCACCCAATGCCCGAAGTGAGCAAGTAACCTTCGACATTGTCGACATGGTATATCCATACAACGCCATCATGGGCCGGGGCTCCATCAATAAGCTCGAAGCCACCATCCACGGGTTGTACCTATGTATGAAGATACCAGGTCCGCTAGGCGCCATCACAATCTACGACAACCAGCAGATGGCGCGCAACATAGAGCGGGACTTCGTGCCTGGTCAGAGGAACGTACACTGTCTCACGACCCAGCGCGAGGTCCCTGCGCCAACCAGCCCAACCGACAAGCAGCACGACAAGGCACAGTTGCAGTGCCAAGACGGGACCAAGACTGTCCCCCTCGATCAGGCCACGCCCAAGCAGACAGTCACTATCAGCGAAGACCTCACCTCACTTGAAGAAGAGAAACTTCTCTGCTGCCTGGCCAAGAATAAAGATGTCTTCGCCTGGTCCGCCCTCGATCTGGTCGGAGTCAGCCGATCCATAATCGAGCACAGCTTGGGCATTGACCCTTCGGTGCGACCCAAAAAGCAGAAGCTTCGCAAAATGTCAGACGAAAAGACAGAGGCCGCCAAGGCGGAGGTGCACCGCCTCCTGGAGGCTAAATTCATCGAGCCAGTGGCTTACCCCACGTGGCTCTCCAATGTTGTGATGGTGCAGAAAAAAGCGGGAAATGGCGAATGTGCATAGACTTCACCAGTCTCAATAAGGCCTGCCCAAAGGACAATTTCCCGTTGCCACGGATCGACAAAATAGTCGATAGCGCGGCCGGATGCGAGGTCATGTCCCTCCTCGACTGCTTCTCCGGCTATCACCAGATATACATGAAGGAGGAAGACAAGGCTAGCACCAGCTTTATAACACCCTTCGGCACTTATTGCTTTGTCAGAATGCCGGAGGGTCTCAAGAATGCCGGGTCCACCTTCTCCAGACTCACCAAAACAGTACTCGAAGGGCAGGTCGGCAGAAATATATTTACATATGTGGACGACATCGTCGTCGCCAGCAAGAATAAGGAGGACCATCTCGCCGACCTGGCCGAGACATTCGCGAACATGCGAGATGCACGACTCCGCCTAAACCCGGAAAAGTGCGTCTTCGGTGTTCGCCAGGGCAAGATATTGGGCTACCTGGTGTCCCGCCGCGGCATCGAGGCCAACCCAACCAAGATCCAGGCCATCGTCGATATGTCGCCTCCGCAGTCCGCCAGGGACGTCCAGCGCCTGACAGGCAGATTGGCCGCTCTCAACAGATTCATCTCCAGGTCCGCCGAGCGAAGTCTCCCCTTCCTCAAAACACTCCGCGGTGTGAAGGACTTCGCCTGGGGACCGGAGCAAGCAGCGGCCTTCGCCTCACTAAAACAGTACCTGTCGGAGCTGGCCATCCTCACAAGCCCCGACTCCTCGCTCCCCCTATTGCTCTATGTCGCGGCTTCGCCGCACGCGGTCAGCGCGGCACTGGTGCAGGAGCAGACAGTCGAGGGCGCAGTCAGACAGTGCCCTGTTTACTATGTCTCCGAAGTCCTGACACCATCCAAATGCAACATGACAGAGCTGGAGAAGATCGCCTACGCAGTTATTATGTCCTCGCGCAAGATGCGCCATTACTTTGAAGCATTCAAGGTCCGAGTCACCTCAGACAGGGGGCTCGGCAAACTATTCAGAAACCCGGAGGCATCAGTGAGGATTGCCAAGTGGGCAGCCGAACTCTCCGGCTACCACATCAGCTTCGAGCCCAGGACAGCTATCAAGTCGCAAGTCCTGGCAGACTTCGTCGTCGACTGGACTGGGCCAGTAACACAGCCGGACCCGTCCACAGAGAAGGTCTGGACTATCCATTGCGACGGTGCATGGTGTCATGCGGGGGCAGGCGTCGCTGCAGTCGTCACCTCACCAGCCGGAGTCAAACACAGATATGCAGCACGCCTCAGCTTCGCTCTGGAATCCGACAAATGTACAAACAACATAGCAGAGTATGAAGCGGTTATCCTCGGCCTCCGCAAGCTAAGGGCCCTCGGAGTCACCACATGTATCATCAAAACAGACTCCAAGATAGTTGCCGGCCAGGTCGAGAAAGACTATGCAGCAAAAGATCCCGCGCCCATGCAATACCTCGCGGCTATCCGAAGTCTCGAAAGACAGTTCAAGGGATTCACCCTGCAGCATGTGGACAGGGCCAAGAACGAGGAGGCCGATGCATTAGCCAAGGCCGCCGCCAGGGGCGACCCCCTGCCCTCCGACGTGTTCTTTCACACCATCGGCACACCGGCCGTCCGGAGCCCCGAAGGGCTCCAAATAACCAATGATAGCGAGGGCCACCGTATAGTCAACCTAATCATGACCGAAGACTGGCGAGCACCAATAACCCTGTTCCTACAGGGGTACTATCATCCAACCGACGTCAGTGAGGCAAAGCGCCTCAGACATCGAAGCCGGGACTTCGCACTGATCGAGGGCCAATTATACAAGAAAGGGGTCAGTCAGCCAATGCTTAAATGCGTCACCGAAACCGAAGGCATGCAAATCCTACGCGAGGTCCACAGTGGCACGTGCGGCTCGCACGCGGGGCCAAGGGCCCTGGCTGCAAAGGTGATCTGACAAGGGTTTTACTGGCCTGCAATGATCTGCGCCGCAAATCGAGTCACAAGGTCCTGCGAAGCCTGCCAGAAGTTCTCTCCTCGGTCAGGCAACCCCTCGCAATATACAAAGCTGATTGCCCATACATGGCCTCTCCAGCGCTGGGGCCTGGACATTGTCGGGCCCCTGCCCACCGCTCAGGGGAACCTTAAGTTCGCCTTCGTAGCCGTCGAATACTTCACCAAATGGATTGAAGCGAGGGCTGTTTCCACAATCACATCAAAGACTGCCCAAAAATTCTTCTGGCAGAACATTGTTTGCCACTTTGGAGTACCGTCCGAGCTAACAGTTGACAACGGCAAGCAGTTCGACAGTCAAGATTTCAGGGATTTTTGCTTCTCCATCGGCACCAAGCTTGCCTTCGCTTCAGTCTATCATCCGCAGTCCAACGGGGTCGTGGAGCGTGCCAACGGGAAAATCTTCACAGCTGTCAAGAAGATGCTCCTCGATGAAAAAAAGGCAGATGGACCGATTTATTACCGGAGGCAGTCTGGGCGTTAAACACAACTGAGTGCAGGGCAACCGGGTTCACTCCTTTCCGCCTTCTATACGGATCGGAGGCAATGACCCCCAAGAAATAAAGCATGGGTCCCCGCGTACAGTTCCATCAGCCGTCCCGCCGTCCCCGACGTGGACGAGCCAACTTCAAAAGATCTCATTGACGGAGACCGGGTCTTCGCCCTACAGGCCCTAAACAAATACCAAGCCCAGACCAAAGCATGGCGCGACCACGCAGTCATCCCGAGGGAGTTCAGCGAGGGGGACCTCGTACTCGTCCGAACAGCTCGGACGGAGTCCAAGGGCAAGCTGGAGCCCAAGTGGGAGGGCCCCTTCATAGTCAAGACAAAAGCTTCCCCCAGCGCTTACAGGCTCACAACGCCAAACGGCGAGGACCTGGAGCACTCCTGGAACATCGACAACCTTCGCAAATTTTTTGTTTGACCCATTTAGGGCTGTTTTCGCCCTTGTAATTCGCCGCAATCAAACTTATACCGGCCCACACTCTTTTCCTCCCGGGGGGTGAGGTTTTTAACGAGGCGGAGCCATGCAATATATGTGACAAAAATCCCCCGCAAAAGCATGTGTCGAAAAAAGACCGCGACAACGGTCTTCGGCATTCGACCAATTCAAAGTCACCGCGAGGCTAAGCGCTAGCCACCCTCGCGTGCGACAAGTCCGCGCAGAAGTCGCCTAAGGGTGCAGCCGGACTAAGCACAACAAGTGCGCAAAAATCAGAAGTCTATCGCGAAGACTATCTGCGCAGAAGTCGCCTAAGGGTGCAGCCGGACTAAGCACAACAAGTGCGCAAAAATCAGAAGTCTATCGCGAAGACTATCCGCGCAGAAGTCGCCTAAGGGTGCAGCCGGACTAAGCACAACAAGTGCGCAAAAATCAGAAGTCTATCGCGAAGACTATCCGCGCAGAAGTCGCCTAAGGGTGCAGCCGGACTAAGCACAACAAGTGCGCAAAAATCAGAAGTCTATCGTGAAGACTATCCGCGCAGAAGTCGCCTAAGGGTGCAGCCGGACTAAGCACAACAAGTGCGCAAAAATCAGAAGTCTATCGCGAAGACTATCCGCGCAGAAGTCGCCTAAGGGTGCAGCCGGACTAAGCACAACAAGTGCGCAAAAATCCGAAGTCTATCGCGAAGACTATCCGCGCAGAAGTCGCCTAAGGGTGCAGCCGGACTAAGCACAACAAGTGCGCAAAAATCCGAAGTCTATCGCGAAGACTATCCGCGCAGAAGTCGCCTAAGGGCGCAGCCGGACTAGCACAAGTGCGAAAAAACCCGAAGTCTATCGCAAAGACTCCGCGCAGGAGCCGCCTAAGGGCGCAGCCGACCTAGTACAACGAAAGCAGAAACGACAGCAAGACCAACTATAATCACACCGGCACAGCATAACCAACCATACCAGACAAAGTACACAGCGCCCTCGCAGGCACAGGCATGCGAGGGCACACAACTCCATCTTACAAGCCCTTACACATACACAAGCGAGGGCACCACGCTCTACATCGTCTCAACCTTAGGAATAATTCCCATCTCCCTATAATTAAATAACATTATCCTAAGCTCTTCACCCGCAAAAAGACTTCGCAGCTCCCCTTCCCCTGTACCCGCGGCGGCCGGCAAAGACAACAGCTCCTGCCGACCAGCCCTACTCACGCGAAGCCGAGCCCCTTCCTCCGCACTAACCCTACGCTTTGCAACCGCCCTTCGTCGTCGGCGCCCGGTGCTAGGACCTGGCACGTCTGGCGCGTCCGCGGCGCATGGCGAAGCCTCCGCCGCAGCCACATCCAAGGCCGCAAAATAATCCAAGTCCTCCTCCGACGACTCCTCAGTCCACTCAACCGAGCTCCCAGAGTCAGTAAAATCAGATAACTCAGATACAGACCCACCATATTCATTCCCACCTTCCGCGGTCGAAGCCACCAAAAACTCAGTAGTAGCGGTTGCGTGCGCAGGCCCAAAATCTTGAACCTGCGCAGCAACCAAAATTCAGTACAGCATCCAAAAATTCCCCAACCCTAAACACCCACTACGCCACCTGCGAAGGCCCTGCCGCTGCGGAGGCCTCCGCCGAGGCCTCCGCCGCTGCCTCCGCCACCACCGCCGCGGGATCTTCAGCGCTCGGCACAGCAGCTGCGGGGGCATCAGGCGCGCCTTCGGCCACCTTTGGGGGCAGGTCTTCGCCGGCCGCAGCAGATGCGGGGGCGCCTGGTGCGTCTTCCGCAGTCTCTAGGGTCGGTCCCAGGGCGACTCCAGCCGCGGCCTCCGCGGGGGTCGTCTCCGGGTCAGGAAACGCGCTGTTCAGTGCCCCGAAGTCGTCCACCCGCTCGTCGCGCTCCGTCTAAGACAAAGCACACAAAAATTCAGCAAACATACGCACAGACCACATCCAGCAAACACCGAACAAACGACAACGTTACCTGAGCCCTCGCAGCCTCGGCCCGCTCCTTGACCACCTCACGACCGTACGAACCCCACATCCGGTCATAGAGGGCCCCGGCGGATTCCTTCACCACGGGGTCTTCGACCTCAAAGATATCTCGCCCAAAATCCTCATCTGCCTGGTCGAGGGCCTCAAAGTGCCGGCACCCTTCGCGAGAGAGTGCGTTCATCGCCGCCTCGCAGGTGACCAGGGAGGTGAACGACATGAACCCCTCCAAGACAGTGGGGAGTTCCTGCAGCTCCTCCTGCACCCATTCCAGACAGCGAAGCCCGGCCTCTCGCTCCGGCACCTCGAAGTCACCGGTCCGCGCACCCAGCTCGCGATATGCAGCCATGAGCTGCGTGCGCGTCCGTTCGGCCTCCGCTCGCATCGCGGCCTCGGCCCCCTCCGCGCGGCTCTCCAGGGCAGTAAGCCGCCCCTGCAGCTCTCCGGCGAGCTCCTTGGCAATATTGCCTTCCGCCCGCGCCAGCCTGGCCTCCGCCTGCGCAGCCTGCTCTTTGGCGATGGCTTCGTTGGCCTCCCTCCTCTCCCCCGCCAGCTGGCGCCGGAGGTCAGCCTTCTCCTTCTCCAGGGCGGCCACCTTGTCCGCCAGTTTGCGGCACTTGCTGTCGGAGGCCGACTTCTCACGGACAGCGTCAGCATGTTGCGTCCGAAGTCTCTCGACTTCGGCAGACAAAGCTGCCGTAAGGGCCCCCGACGCAGTGCGGCTGGTGAAGTCAGCCACCTGCAGAGCACGTAAGGCCGTTGCTTAAAAAAAAGAGGGGAAGGGGGGTGGAGAGGGCATAGCTCAGCGGACCCGACTCAGCGCCTCCGTCGCCTGACTCAGCGCCTCTGTCACTCCCTTCAGCCGGCGGGTCGCCACACCCGCCTCGTCCCTGACCAGCGCGAGGGCCGACACCTCGCCTCCGACGCCAAGGGTCTCGCCCCTTGCCTTCGGCGCTAGCGCAGCTGTCTCGATCGCCGCGCCAGGCGCAACTAGAGCAAGCGGGCCCTCGTCCGACCCTGCAACGCGTCAACAAATTAATATATATATATATATATATATATATATATATATATATATATATATATATATATATAGACTTACCCCCAAGATAATCCTCCACATTAATCTCGGTGCCGAAGTCGGCAACGCGTTTGCCCGGCGGCGGCAACGTTCGGGCCGCCTTCGCAGCCTCCGCCACTCCGCTGGCCGACGGCACCACCTTCGTCAGCTTGGAGCCTCCGGCGCCCACCGTCGCCTCCGGCGCCTTGCTAGGTGCAGAGGCGCCCACCTTCGCCGGCAGCGGCGGTTTGCCTCCGCCGGAGGCCGCAGCCTTCGCCGTTCCCCGCTGCCTTTTCGGCCGAGCTTCGTGAACCCTGACAGTCGCCTGGCGTTTTTGCGCCGCCCCTTGGCGATCCTTGTCCATCACTGCCCACACAACATGACCGATATTTCGCCCGTAAGGAAAAACTCTCCACCGATGAACCATACGAGATGTAAAACAGTCCTCCTCAGCCGCGCAGGGGATAGGAACATTTCTAGGCCAACAACCCCCGGTAACCCTCAGCATCCGAGCCGAAGACTCCCGGAGCTCGGGCGAAGACATCCTCTGCCCCGGGGCCGCACACGTCCTCATTAACTCTCTAGCAAAACTATCAGACACCCCAAGTCCTCCCATCGCAGTACCTAATTTTCTCTTTTTTGAGGAGGGGGCGGCCGCCAGCACAGGGTCGCCTCCAGTCTCCACCGCCGGCTTCTTCCCACGGCGGTCCGCTTCGTCTTGACCAGGGTAGCCGTCGTACGGCAATTGATTTAATTCGAAGACCCTGTTCAAACGTTCATTGGACCCGCGGATATCAAAGCTGCGCTGGCCTTCCGTCCTCGGCACGTAACGCCCCACGAGCCGCACCGCCAAGTCCTACGCATCACGCACGAAGGCGGCCGGGTCACGGTTTCGCAAATTCAGTGCGAAGGCAGGACTTCGCACCACCCTTCCTCCGTGAAAAGGCATCTGGCGAGGGCACACTTCGCCCAACGCCCAGCCGTGCGCCAAGGGCCAGACCCCGTATGCCACGAACTCTTCAACTAAATCACGACCACTGCTCTGACCGGCGGCGCACCGAAGGGCCCCTTCGTCTGCATCCTCTTCTGCCACTTCAAAAGGCGGATACGCAGAGTAATAGTGAGAGCACATCTCAGAAACGGGGAGTCCTTCGTGGCCTTCGACAGTAGCCTCAGCAACGTAAAACCAAAATTCATTCCAATTGCCCCACTTGTTGCGGGCGCACGGAACCAACTCCACTACTGGCATTGTGGTCTTGCCGGTCTTCGGCGTGAATGTGCATGACCCGAACTGGGCAACTCCGTCCTCAACCATCCTTTTCTGCCAATGCAAACAATAATTCTTCGCAAAAACTTCAACTGACGGCCGTCCGCCGTACGAAGTCGTCGCCCAGACATACTTCGCCAGCGCCACCATGGCGTTCGGTGTCAGCTGATGTATTTGAACGTTGAATCTACGCAGGACTTCGCTAACAAACCGGTGCACAGGCAAGCGGAGACCGGCGACGAAGAACGCCTCGAAAACAACCAACTCGCCCTCCGGCTCGGGGACTTCCTCCGTCCCCGGAGCACGAGCGACTCCGCCGCCAAAGTAGCCCAACCGCTGCATATCTTCAACGCGGGCTGACGTCATCCGTGACACACCAAAACCAACAGAGTCGTCGGCGCGCAACTCCTCCACCATCACGCTACTCAACGTCTCCTCAGACGAGGCGGCGACCGGCGGCGTGGCGTCGGCGGAAGAAGAAGAGGATGGCATTGCTACGTACCGTCGGCGGCGGCGGGCAGTCTGCTTCACTCGAGCCAGAACTCCGGCGAGCAAAAGGAGCAGCGGAGGAAGAGGAGCAGCAAGACGGCGGGTGGCTAGGGTTTTTACGGAGCGCGGAAGGCAAAGTTCAAACAGCGCCGACCCCCGCCCCGTTTTATAGGCAGGGCGCGGCTCTTCGGGAAACCCGCAATCCGACAGGGCGCGACGCTTCGGGAAACCCGCAATCCAACAGTACGCCGTCCATCAACGGTCACATCAAAAACCCCCGCGGAACCACTTCGAGCGAGGGCAGCGTCTCCGCCATCTAGCGACGTCTTCGGCACCAGGTGACTTTGTCGAACTGGTCCCTCGGAGGGCAAATGTTGGGGCGAAGGCAAAGACGCCACCCTTCGCTCGAGGCCTCCGCCGACAGTGGATGGTCTGACAGAGACAAAGCGGGCAGGGACACCCTTCGCTTGATTCGGCACTTTGACGAAGGCCCATGGCGATGTCTTCCCGCGGCGCGGCCTCGTTCAGTCCTAAGGCCCACGCGTGATCTGGCCCATTGTAACAGGCCCCGCGTGGCCGCCTCTGTATTACGGGCCTAACTTGTAAAAGCATACTTGTAATTACAGCTTGTAACCCTGCTTTATGGGAATATTCTGGGAATAAACTAGGTGTCTGAGGGCACATGCGTCCTTGACACAAGGCGTTGGGCACTCAGATACCTATAAATACCCCCGCACAGTGCCCGTGAGAGGCTAGATTAACAGAGCTATTGCCCCCGAGCACGTAACCCTGTTGTCACCACTGTTCACCCTTGTTGGCCTCCTTGCTATTGAGGGCAGGTTCCAACAGGCACGCTGGGTGAAGATGTGAAGTTTGGTCAGATTGGAGCGAAATTTCAGGGGCATGGAGACGGTTTTGGTCAATATGACTAGATGCTCGGTTGGGTTTGGTCGATCCAGACTTACTAGGTTGGCTAGGGCTTCATTTAGTTATTAGGAGCCCAGGGCTCTAAATACTATAACTATATATATATATATATGTGACTTTACATATCATGCTAAGTTTTAATCGTTTGTGCATTGTGTTTGAAATTGTAATTCACAACTTTATTGAATTTAAGTTAGAAAATGAAAATAGAAATAGGAATAAAACATAAAAGAGAAAAAAAGAGAAGAAAAGTATTTCTCCTACCACGTGCAGCCTAATATGCTCACTAATCCCAATAGAAATAGGAATAATCTATATTCGGACGTCACTAATCCAGCCCAATATGCTTTACTTGCAGCCCATGTCAACGTCCATTTTCTTTTTCTTTATTCTCTTGCCGCAATTGAGGTCATCATGATGCATGTGTGACATAAGCATGCAAGCTAGCCGCACAAACTCCACATCCTGCGTTCATGCGCATATCGCTGGCACAGGGACTTCCTCGAGCTCGGTCTGTCCTCGATCCAATGCTATGGTCCGCTCGCATCGGCCAACCTTCATTCCATCCTGGAACTCACCTCGCGCGCAGGTCACGGCTCGGGGACGCTGGCTGGCGGGCCCAATCCGTCAGGATCGTCTTCCCCGAGCAGCTCCATGCGAATCCGTGTGAGCAGAACAAATTCGCGAAACGCCAGCCTCCCTGCTCGCGCGCGCGCGTTCCCGTTCCTGTCAGCCGTCTTCTCCCCAAGAATCGCTGGCAGCAGACTCCCGAACTGAACACGTAAATAGCGGGGGGGAAATCCCCAATCCCATCTCGGCCGGGTCTCCCGCTGAAATCACGCCCGCCAAATTCGAGTTCGGTTGGACTCGGCTCGGACTCTACCTTCATGCTTCATCTGAGTATAAAAGTGACCCCCCGCCACACCTTCCTCGGCCATTAATTCAAGCGTCGCCAAGCCGGCTGGATGAATGAATGCCATGCGGGGAGAATTGCCGCCGCGCCGTGTGGTGCGCGGGCCACCATGGCCGCTTGGCGGGTGAGTAATCTCCTCTTCTGTTTCACCGTATCCTCAGCTGCCTCTAGCTTTAGCCGCGACGCATTGGGATACCTGGGCACCGGCTCGGCCTTCTCTGGCACAACTCCACCGGGTGGGATGGCGCCGCCGCCACCTGGGCACAGAGGAGGGAGAAGACGACCTCCCTGCCGTCTATCCGAGCTGGACGGTAGGGATTAGATCAGGGGTAGCGTTTAGGTGGATTCAATCTGTGATCGTCCGTTCTGCGATTGACGGTCACGATTATATCTTGAATGTTTAAAATCCAAGCCGATGAATATGGATCGGAGCGCCCGTGATACATACCGGTTCGGGTTGATCGTATTTAATCTGGGACGTCCGTTTCTAATCTGACGGCCCATATCAACAGATACCCCTTCGCGGTGTAACATTTTCTAAAGAGACCCCCGAAGAGAGTCAAATCAACCCGCAGTCCAGTCTAACTGTGCGCTGGGTCTTAGTAAAAGTTCTAAGTTAACCCATGCGCTTCTGTTTAATTGAGGCGCAGTCCTGTGGATAGGAAAATCATAGAAAATGATTTTTAGTGTTAAAATAAATCCAGACACTTATTTAATTCATAACTAATTCATTTTAGCTCCTTTTTGACCCATTCCAGTTGCAATAATTTTGTTTTAATATTATTTATCACCTAGTTCCTCTGTTTTGACATGAAAACAATAATAAAATTTATCCCCTAATTAATCTTATACCAAGTACATAAAACCTTCGGAAATTCATAACTTTCCCGTTTTAACTCCGATTTGATCCGTTCGAGTTGCGTTATTCTCGTAGCAACGCATAGGTTATTATTATGCAGTTTGATCTTATGTTTGATGTGATGTTCATTTTGCCTATACCATGTTTTTCTGTATTGCTACGTTTAGCAGTGAGGACACGTGTCATCTGAAGAGCAAGTTGGTACCTGGAATCTCAAGTCCCAGGCAAGTTGTGCCCTTGATCACTTCTTTTACCCACTCATGTTCTAATTAATCATAATGATCTGCATAGGTTAATTTGATGGGACCCAATAGGTTACCCTAGTTTGTCTATCTTTATGCCTTGTTTACCACTAAACTTTCTGGGTAGTACTTGCTAGTGCTATATGTGGATTTGGGCATTGAGATACATATTATTCATACTTTTGTTATCAGTTGCTATTTACTGTTCATGATAAGATCATTATGTTAATTGGAACATGGAGAACCACCCGGGAAAACAGTGCTACCACAAGGGTTTAATGGGACGCCCTTGGCCGATTAATTAGGAAAGCTAGTGGAAGACTACCTTACCCGAAAGGGGCAAGGGCAGTAGGGGAGTGGTCAGTGTAGGGAGGCCCTCGGGAGGATTTTGCTGCGATGGCGGTCCTGCAAGGGATTCCTGCATTGGAGCTTCCTATAAACTGTAGCGGGTTTTCTGAAGCTAGTGGAACTTTGTAAAGGCCTCGTAGTGTTACCCTGCCTCGCCTCCTCGGTAGAGGTGTATGGGAAGTCGCGATCCCTTGGCAGATGGGTAACATGACTTGTGGGTAAAGATGCGCAACCTCTGCAGAGTGTAAAACTGGTATACTAGCCGTGCTCACGGTCATGAGCGGCTCGGACACTCACATGATTAATTTATGGAACTTAAATTCAATTTGTCATATGCATTGCATCGCAGGTGATGTTGTTACTTCTGTTCTACTATTTAATTGGGTTGATATTTACTTATACTTAGTAATTGCTAATAAAATTTTGACCAACTTTAAAATCAATGCTCAGCTCTAACCATCCTCTTTGGTAAGCCTTACACTTCACGTGAGCTCCCACCTTTGGTGAGTTCATGCACATTATTCCCCACAACTTGTTGAGCGATGAACGTATGTGAGCTCACTCTTGCTGTCTCACACCCCCCCCCCACAGGTCAAGAACAGGTACCGCAGGATGAGGCGCTTGGAGGATGCTGCGATGTGTTCGTGAGAGGTCTAGGCCGTCGTCTCCTAGTCAACTTTGGGTTGCTGGACCGTTGTCTCCTTATAATGTAATTATTTATTTTGTATAGAACTCCTGTTATATATAAAGATGTGACATTCGATCCTGTGCCACTATACATCATATGTGTGAGACTTGGTCCCAGCACACCTGGTGATTTTGTTCGCGCCCGGGTCTTGGTGTCCCTAAAACCCGGGTGTGACATCACTCCTTACTAACATTGTCACAATGGTCTCATATTTCTCCGGAAGTGATATAAGGAACTTGTGAGTGAAATCCACATCCGGTACATTAAAACCAAGTCCCTTGAGTTCATTTACTATCTCATTTAACCGATTGAACATATCGGATACACTCTCATCTTCTTTCATAATAAATTGCTCAAACTTCCCTTTGCACACATATAGTTTGGCACTCTTCACAATTGTAGTTCCTTCATGAATTTCCATTAGCTTAATCCAAATCTCATGAGCGGTTGTGAGATTCTTGATACGATTGAACTCATTTATATCAAGAGCATCATAAAAGACATTCATGGCTTGATCATTTGTGAGGATATTCTCATTATCACTAACGGATGGTTCATCTTCTTTCAACACAACAAATCCATCCCTGACAATTGGCCAAATTTTTCCACCCATTGCTCTAAGATGCATTGACATTCTTATTTTCCAATAGTCATAATTATTCCCATCAAAATGCGGTGGCTTCCCAATGTGCACATTGTTGTTACTAGCCATTTAGTTCCACTCCGGGATGATTAGATCCACAAACAATGGAGTCCTCGGCTCTGATACCACTTGTAGGATCTAGGACACCGGCTAGAGGGGGGTGAATAGGCGGTTTTGACTAAAATCAAAAACACTAGGTAAATTTAATCAATATAACAAGAGGAATAAATTCTCTAGTGACAATAAGTAAACAATGTATGAGAAACAACTACGGTGATTGAATACTTAACTACGATGATTGAATACTTGAGGAACAATATGCAAAACACTAATTACTTCCAAAGCAATAAGTAATGCAAGAAGGTAGAGACACCGAAATTTATCCCGTGGTATCGGTGATTTGCCGATCACCCCTAATCCACGTTGAGGTGGACTTCAAGCTCTCACTTGCTCCTCTATCAAGTCACGGCTTGATCTTTGAGCCAAGTGGACAAGAAATCACTCAATACCTCGATTCCACTAATGTCACCTTTGCCGCTCCGGCGAGGTAGGCGCAAACCCATCACAATCAACACCGCGGCTTCTCCACAATCTTCTTGGAGAGCTCGACGGAGACAATCACCTGAGCCGTCTAGGAGGCGGCAACCTCCAAGAGTAACAAGCCAATGACGCTTGCTCGGTGTACCACCTAGTGCCTCAAGAATCACCAAATGATGCAAATGCACTAGGAACCCTCAATCTCTCACTAGAATGCAATCTCAAGCAAAGAGTGAGAGAGTGAGTTGGAGGATCACAAATGAGCTCAATGTGAGCAAGGAATAGCCAAGAGAGGTCTCTCACACGAGCTACCCTTCTATTTATACCCCTCCATCAAAATCCAACCGTTATGTGCAAAAAGCACATGTTCTGCGCACACGCGGACGGTTCGCACCCTAGGGCCGGACGGTCCGCCGTACACATAACGACTATAATTCCCGTTTGAAAACTGTCAGAACTGTCAGAAAAGGTAGGTCCGGACAGTCCGCCCTCCAAGGCCGGACCGTCCGCGACCTGGCAGCATGAGGCACCCGAGCCTTGGACCAAGAACAGTTAACACGCGCGGACCGTCCGCCTATAAATCCGGACGGTCCGCGACCTGAGATAGTACTGTCCGGACTAGTCCCCCGGACAGTCCGTAGTACAAATCAAAGAAATCGCACAGTCCCTGACCAAAAAACATTTTGACACCTGCGGACTGTCCGCCCTGCACGGCCGGATGGTCCGCACTATAATTCAGGGACTGATCCGAAACCAGCCTTCTCTGGTCAGGACTGCGGACGGTCCGGCCCTAAGGCCCGGACGGTCCGCAGTGCAAAGTAACAAGGTGGCCCCCGAAGTAGTCAGTCTTCGGACCCTCTAGTGGATCGCGGACAGTCCGCCCTCAAGGCCCGGACAGTCCGCGCATCCAAGACTTTACAACTTTCAAACTTGTTTTTGAAAGAACTTTTAACTCACGAGATTTGAAGCGCTGTTAGTCCTCACGCAAATGCAACTACTTGATGCTCTATGAGGCACTAAGTTTCACACAGATCAAAGTCATTGACCCCTCTTAATAGTACGGCTATCTAGCCTACTAATCCGGTCAGGTATCTTCTCTAAACTCCTCAAGACCGGCAAAAACAAAACCTATATTATACCTTTGCCTTTATCTGATCCACAACCAATGTTTATGATTCTCCAACATTTCCTGTTTTATGTGGTCCAACCCTGCATTCTTATTTCTCGAAGAATCGTTAGTCCACAAGCAGTTGTCATTAATTACCAAAATATCACCAAAGGGGCCTAGATGATTCACAGAGGGTCGGGCTTCGCCGAGGCAAGGCTGACCCTTCCTTGACAGTTAGACTCTATTTGTGTATGTAAAGAGAACGAGGTATATGAACGACTTGAAACATCTTAAAGGTAGAAGCGACGTAGCTGTTGGATGTTCCAAGCGTTGCTGTAGACCTCGCCTTCTTCGTTGGCCAGCTTGTATGTTCCGGGCTTCAAAATCTTGGCGATGATGAATGGCCCTTCCCAGGGAGGAGTAAGCTTGTGGCGCCCTCGGGCATCTTGGCGCAGCCGAAGTACCAAGTCTCCCACCTAGAAGCCTCGGGGTCAAACCCCTCAGGCGTGGTAGCGTCGCAGAGACTGCTGATACCGCGCCGAGTGTAGCAAGGCCGCGTCCCGAGCCTCTTCCAACTGGTCCAGTGAGTCTTCTCGGCTGGTCTGGTTGCTTCGGTCGTCATACGCCTTTGTCCTCGGGGAACCGTATTCTAAGTCTGTGGGCAAGATAGCCTCGGCCCCATAGACTAGAAAGAACGGTGAGAAACCCATGGCACGGCTCGGCGTCGTCCTCAGACTCCAGACCACCGAGGGTAGTTCCTTCATCCACCGCTTGCCAAACTTGTTGAGGTCGTTGTAGATCCTCAGTTTAAGTCCCTGCAGAAGCATACCGTTGGCACGCTCCACCTGCCCATTCGTCATGGGGTGAGCTACAGCGGCCCAGTCCACACGGATGTGGTGGACCTCGCAGAAGTCCAGGAACTTCTTCCCAGTGAACTGGGTGCCATTGTTAGTGATGATGGAGTTTGGGACCCCAAAGCGATGGATGATGTTGGTGAAGAACGCCACCGCCTGCTCGGACCTGATGCTGGTTAGGGGTCGGACCTCGATCCACTTGGAGAATTTGTCGATGGCGACCAGCAGGTATGAGAAGCCCCCGGGTGCCTTCTGCAAGGGACCGACGAGGTCCAGACCCCACAGCAAATGACCAGGTGATGGGTATTGTCTGCAGGGCCTGAGCGGGCAGGTGTGTCTGTCTCGCGTAGAATTGACACCCTTGGCAAGAGCGCACAATCCTAGTGGTGTTGGCCACCGCGGTCGGCCAGTAGAAGCCTTGTCGAAAGGCGTTCCCAATGAGGGCTCGAGGTGCTGCATGGTGACCGCAAGCCCCCGAGTGTATTTCTTACAATAGCTCCAGTCCTTCGGCGACGGATATGCATCGTTGGAGGATGCCTGAGGGGTTGCGGTGGTAGAGCTCCTTTTCATCACCCAGTAAGACAAACGACTTGGCGCGCCGTGCCAGTCGCCGAGCTTCGGCTTTGTCGAGGGGTAGCTCTCCTCGGAGGAGATATTCCAGGTATGGGGTCTGCCAGTTTCGATTGGGCGTGACCCCATTCCGCTCTCCCTCGACACGCAGTGCCTCACCCTCGGTGGCCGAGGATACCTCGGGCTGGACCGAGGCCTCCTCGGGCTCGGGCGTGTCGTCGGTCTTGACGGAGGGTTGATGTATGTCTCTGGAGAAGACGTTAGGGGGAACCGTTGTCCGCCCCGAGGCTATTTTAGCCAGCTCATCCGCAGTCTCATTGTACCATCGAGCGATGTGGTTGAGCTCGAGCCCGTAGAACTTGTCTTCCAGGCGCCGAACTTCGTCGCAGTAGGCCTCCATCTTCAGGTCGCGGTAGTGGGAGTTCTTCATGACTTGGTCGATGACGAGCTGCGAGTCGCCACGAGCGTCGAGGCGCCGAACCCCTAGCTCGATGGCGATGCGCAACCCGTTAACCAGAGCCTCGTACTCGGCCACGTTGTTTGACGCCGGGAAATGGAGGCGCAGCACGTAGCGGAGATGTTTCCCGAGGGGTGAGATGAAGAGCAGGCCAGCACCTGCTCCTGTTTTCATCAGCGACCCATCGAAGTACATGGTCCAGAGTTCCGGTTGGATCAGAGCTGTTGGCAATTGGGTGTCGACCCATTCAGCCATGAAGTCCGCCAAGACTTGGGACTTGATGGCCTTCTGAGGGACAAACGAGATTGTTTCGCCCATGAGCTCCACCGCCCACTTTGCTATCCTACCCGAGGCCTGTCGGCACTGGATGATCTCCCCCAGGGGGAAGGATGACACCACAGTCACCGGATGATACTCGAAGTAGTGTCGCAACTTTCGCCGCGTCAGAATTACTGCGTACAGTAGCTTCTGAATTTGCGGGTAGCGGATCTTAGTCTCGGATAGTACTTCACTGATGAAGTAGACCGGCCTCTGGACGAGCAGTGCATGCCTTTCTTCTCGTCTCTCGACTACGATCGTGGCGCTGACCACCTGGGTGGTTGCGGCTACGTAGATCAAGAGGGCTTCTCCCGCAGCGGGGGCACCAAGATGGGCACGTTTGTAAGGAGCGCCTTTAAGTTTCCGAGGGCTTCCTCGGCCTCAGGGGTCCAAGTGAAGCGCTCGGTCTTCCTCAAGAGGCGGTACAAGGGTAGGCCCTTTTCGCCGAGGCGCGAGATGAAGCGGCTCAGAGCCGCAAGGCATCCCATGACCCTTTGTACTCCTTTCAAGTCTTTGATAGGCCCCATGTTGGTGATGGCTGCGATTTTCTCCGGGTTGGCCTCGATGCCTCGCTCGGAGACGATGAACCCCAGGAGCATGCCTCGGGGGACTCCGAAGACACACTTCTCGGGATTGAGCTTCACGCCCTTCGCTCTCAGACACTTGAATGTCGTTTCAAGGTCAGAGATGAGGTCGGAGGCCTTCCTCTTCTTGACAACGATGTCATAGACGTAAGCCTCGACCGTTCGGCTGATGTGCTCTCCGAACACGTGGTTCATGCACCTTTGGTATGTCACACCTGCATTCCTCAAACCAAATGGCATAGTAGTATAGCAGTACATGCCAAAAGGTGTGATGAAAGAAGTCGTGAGCTGGTCGGACTCTTTCATCTTGATTTGGTGATAGCCTGAATAGGCGTCGAGGAATGACAGGTTTTCGCACACAGCAGTGGAATCCACAATTTGATCGATGCGAGGCAGAGGGTAGGGAACCTTCGGTCATGCTTTGTTTAGACCAGTGTAGTCTACGCACATCCTCCATTTCCCACCTTTCTTTTTCACAAGCACAGGGTTGGCTAACCATTCAGGATGTAATACCTCTTTGATGAACCCTGCAGCCATCAGCTTGTGGATCTCCTCGCCTATGGCTCTGCGCTTTTCTTCGTCAAAATGGCGCAGAGGCTGCTTCATGGGTCGGGCTCCAGCTCGGATATCCAGCGAGTGCTCGGCGACATCCCTCGGTATGCCCGGCATGTCCGAGGGACTCCACACAAAAATTTCGAAGTTTGCGCAGAGAAAGTCGACGAGCACTGCTTCCTATTTGGGGTCGAGCTCGGAGCCAATCCGGACTTGCTTGCAGGCGTCGTTGCTGGGGTCAAGTGGGACGGACTTAACCGCCTCTGCTGGCTCAAAGTTGCCGGCGTGGCGCTTCGCATCAGGCACCTCCTTAGAGAGGCACTCCAGGTCGGCGATGAGGGCCTCAGACTCGGCGAGGGCCTCAGCGTACTCCACGCACTCCACGTCGCATTCGTACGCGTGTCGGTACGTGGATCCGACGGTGATGACCCCGTTGGGGCCCGGCATCTTGAGCTTGAGGTAGGTGTAGTTGGGGACGGCCATGAACTTGGCGTAGCACAGTCTCCCCGCACCGCGTGGTAGGTTCCTCGGAACCTGACCACCTCGAACGTGAGGGTTTCCTTTCGGAAGTTGGAGGGAGTTCCGAAGCAGATGGGCAGATCGAGTTGTCCAAGGGGCAGGACGCGCTTCCCGGGGATGATCCCGTGAAAGGGCACCGCACCGGCCCGGATCGTGGACAGATCGATCTCCAAGAGCCCGAGGGTCTCGGCGTAGATGATGTTGAGGCTGCTGCCTCCGTCCATGAGGACCTTGGTGAGCCTGGTGTTGCCGATGACGGGGTCGACGACGAGCGGGTACTTTCCTGGGCTCGGCATGTAGTCGGGGTGGTCGCCTTGGTCGAAGTTGATGGGCTTGTCGGACCAGTCTAGGTAGACTGGCGCCGCCACCTTTACCGAGCAGACCTCCCGGCGCTCCTGCTTGCGGTGCCGAGCCAAGGCGTTCGCCACTCGCCCACCGTAGATCATGAAACAGCAGTGGACCTCGGGGAACTCCTCTGCCTTGTCGCCCTCCTTCTTATCGTTGTCTTGGCCTTTGCCACCTTCCGCCGGGGGCCCAGCCTTATGGAAGTAGCGCCGAAGCATGACACATTCCTCAAGGGTGTGCTTGACGGGACCTTGGTGATAGGGGCACGACTCCTTGAGCATCTTGTTGAACATGTTGGCCCCTTCGGGAGGCTTCCGAGGGTTCCTGTGCTCGACAGCGGCGACGAGATCCGCGTCAGCGGCGTCGCGCTTCGCTTGCGCCTTCTTCTTGGCCCTCTTCTTCGTGCCGCGCTGGGCGGACGCCTCGGGGATGTCTTCCTGCTGGCGTCCCTGAGGCTGCTTGTCCTTCCGAAAGATGGCTTAGACCGCCTCCTGACCAGAGGCGAACTTGGTGGCGATGTCCATCAACTCGCTCGCCTTGGTGGGAGTCTTGCGACCCAGTTTGCTCACCAGGTCGCGGCAAGTGGTGCCAGCGAGGAACACCCCGATGACATCCGAGTCGGTGATGTTGGGCAGCTCGGTGCACTGCTTTGAAAACCACCGGATGTACTCTCGCAGGGATTCCCCTGGCTGCTGGCGGCAGCTTCGGAGATCCCAAGAGTTCCCAGGGCGCACGTACGTGCCCTAGAAGTTTCCAGCGAAAGCCTTGACCAGGTCGTCCCAGTTGGAGATCTGCGCGGGAGGCAGATGTTCCAGCCAGGCTCGGGCAGCGTCGGAGAGGAACAGGGGGAGGTTGCAGATGATGAGGTTGTCATCGTCCGTTCCACCCAGCTGGCAGGCCAGCCGGTAGTCCGCAAGCCACAGTTCCGGCCCCGTTTCCCCTGAGTACTTGGTGATAGTAGTCGGGGCTCGGAACCGGGTCGGGAACGGCGCCCGTCGTATGGCCCGGCTGAAGGCTTGCGAACCTGGTGGTTCGGGCGAGGGGCTTCGATCCTCCTCGCTGTCGTAGCGTCCCCCACGCCTGGGGTGGTAGCCTCAGCGCACCTTCTTGTCGAGGCGGGCTCGACGGTCACTGTGGTGGTGTTCGTTGCCGAGGCGACCCGGGGCTGCAGGCGTTGTGTCCCGCGTGCGCCCAGTGTGGACCGAGGCTTCCCGCATGAATCGGGAAGTTGCTGCGCGATGCCCCGAGGGGCACCCTTGCCTTCGGAAGGCAGAGCTCTCGGCCCGTCGAACCGCGGCGTCCTCCAGGAGATTCTTGAGTTATCCCTGGATACGCCGCCCCTCGGTGGTGGATGGCTCCGGTATCGCTCGAAGCAGTATTGCCGCTGCAGCCAGATTCTGGCCGACCCCGCTGGAGGCCGGGGACAGCATTGCCCTGGCATCGTCAGCGATAGGGCGCTGGATGTCCCGGGCCTGATGACGCGCTTCTCTGGCGAGTGCTCGGCCTGCCCACTCCTGCTCGATGTTTTGCCGGAGCTGCACAAGTTGTCTTGCTTCCTCGTCGAGCTTGGCCCGCATCTCGCGGATTTGCTCGAGCTGTGTGTCCTGACCCCCCGCAGGGACTGGGACCACAGCTAGCTCCCGCAGGATATCAACGCGAGGCGCAGGCCCAGGGGGATCGTCATCCTCCGGCATACCAAGGTGGTTGCCTTCGTCGTGACCCCCTAGATTGACGTGGAAACATTCGTGACTTGGGCCACAACCCTCGTTGTCAAGGTTGTGGCCATCATCGGAGCAATTAGAGAGGCAGTAGTCACATGCGGTCATGAAGTCTCGCATGGCACTGGGATTACCGAGCCCGGAGAAATCCCAACCAGAGTCGGGCACGTCTTCGTCCTCGAAACCCAGGGCCCCGTAGGTCGAGACGGCCGTCAGTCGGTCCCAGGTTGACCACATATGGTACCCCGGAAGGTTAGGATATGCCTTTATGAAAGCGCTCACCGAAGCGGGGTCGCTTGGTGGATCGAAGCTAAATCTAAAAGGCACAAGGTGGAAAACGGACGGTAGCTCTCGATCGATGGACGGTGACGAAGTCGCGTCGGGGTCGGACTGCACCATTATCTCAGGTACGAGGCTAACGCCCAGCAAGCCCTCCGTGAGGGTGCTGGCGTCATCTGTCCGCTTGGGGTTGGCACGTTGCGGGGAAACGACACCCGTCGTTGTCTTAGGCACGAGGACAACACCCGACATGTCCCCCGCTGGGGTGCCAGCGTCGTCGACTCGCTCGACAGCCGACGAGGTGCCGCCTCCTGCCTGGCCACGGTTGCCCCGTCTCCTCCTCCTACGGCGAGGAAGGTGACGGGACAAACCTGAATGCTGCTCTTCCGCCACGGGGGGAAGACGTCGTCGAGTTCGCCGCCGCTGGGCGAGCTGACGGCCGTCGTTGTCGCTGTCGCGCTGCGGGGGAAGGAGCACCATGTCGTAGCTGCCGTCGAGGGACATGAACTCGAGACTCCCGAAACGGAGCAGCGTCCCGGGCTGAAGAGGTTGCTGGAGACTACCCATCTGGAACTCAACGGGAAGTTGTTCGTCAACACGCAGCAGGCCCCTACCTGCCGCGCCAACTGTTGGCGTTTCGACCCCGGGGGATCCCTGGACCGACGAGTAAGATTGTCGCTGCGTATCTGTCGGGGACCATAATTAGGGGTACCCTCAAGACTCCTAATTCTCAGCTGGTAACCCCATCAGCATAAAGCTGCTAAGGCCTGATGGGTGCAATCAAGTCAGGGATCAGTCCATTCGAGCGACTCGATCACACCTCGCCCGAGCCTAGCCTCGGACAAGGGCAGCCGACCCCGGAGGATTTCCGTCTCGCCCGAGGCCCCCCTCCGACGGCGAACATATTTCCGGCTCGCCCGAGGCCCTGCCTTCGCTAAGAAGCAACCCTGACTAAATCGCCGCACCGACTGACCAAATCGCAGGAGCATTTAATGCAAAGGTGGCCTGACACCTTTATCCTGACGCGTGCCCCCCGGTAGAGCCGAAGTGACCGCCGTCACTTCGCCGCTCCACTGACCGGCCTGACAGAAGGACAGTGCCGCCTGCGCCACCCCGACTGCGGTGCCACTTGACAGAGTGAGGCTGACAGGCAGTCAGGCCCTGCCGAAGGCACCATAGGAAGCTCCGCTTCGCCCGACCCAGGGCTCGGACTCGGGCTAAGTCCCGGAAGACGGCGAACTCCGCTCCGCCCGACCCAGGGCTCGGACTCGGGCTAAGTCCCGGAAGACGGCGAACTCCGCTCCACCCGACCTAGGGCTCGGACTCGGGCTAAGTCCCGGAAGACGGCGAACTCCGCTCCGCCCGACCCAGGGCTCGGACTCGGGCTAAGTCCCGGAAGACGGCGAACTCCGCTCCGCCCGACCCAGGGCTCAGACTCGGGCTAAGTCCCGGAAGACGGCGAACTCCGCTCCGCCCGACCCAGGGCTCGGACTCGGGCTAAGTCCTGGAAGACGACGAACTCCGCTCCGCCTGACCTAGGGCTCGGACTCGGGCTAAGTCCCGGAAGACGACGAACTCCGCTTCGCCCGACCCCAGGGCTCGGACTCCGCCCTGGCCTCAGCCGACGACCTCCGCCTCGCCCGACCCAGGGGCTCGGACTCGGCCTTGGCCACGGAAGACAGACTCGACCTCGGCTTCGGAGGAGCCTCCACATCGCCCAACCTAGGGCGTAGGCCAGCCACGTCAACAGGAGGCACCATCATCACCCTACCCCGAGCTGACTCGGGCCGCAGGAAACAAGACCGGCGTCCCATCTGGCTAGCTCCGCCAGATAGGCAATGATGGCGCCCCGCGTACTCTGTGACGACGGCGGCTCTCAGCCCCCTTACAGAAGCAAGAGGACGTCAGCAAGGACCCAACCGCTCTGACAGCTGTCCCTCCGCCAGGCTCCATCGCTCCTCCGACGACCACGACATCACACCAGCTGGGTGCCAAAATCTCTCCGGCTGCCACAACGGCATGTACTTAGGGCGCTAGCTCTCCTCCGCTAGACACGTAGCACTCTGCTACACCCCCCATTGTACACATGGATCCTCTCCTTACGCCTATAAAAGGAAGGACCAGGGCCCTCTTAGAGAAGGTTGGCCGCGCGGGGATGAGACAGGCGCTCGCTTGGAGCCGCTCGCTCCCTCTCCCGCGTGGACGCTTGTAACCCCCTACTGCAAGCGCACCTGACCTGGGCGCGGGACGAACACGAAGGCCGCAGGATTCCCACCTCTCTCACGTCAGTCTCCGGCCGCCTCGCTCTCCCCCCTTCGCGCTCGCCCTCGCGCTCGACCCATCTGGGCTGGGGCACGCGGCGACACTCACTCGTCGGCCCAGGGACCCCCCGGTCTCGAAACGCCGACAGTATCCCAGCCCAGATGGGTTGGCACAAGATGGAACACAAGGGGGAAAACGCGGCTCGTGTTATCCTGCGCCAGGGGGATGCGCTTGCAGTAGGGGTTACAAGTGTTCGCGAGAGAGAGAGCGAGCCTGCTCGTCAGGTCGTTCTCCCGCGCGACCCTCCCGCATGAGGGCCCCGGACCTTCCTTTTATAGATGCAAGGAGAGGGTCCAGGTGTACAATGGGGGTGTTGCAATGCGCTAACGTGTCCGGCAGAGAGGTGCCTGAGCGCTATGTACATGCCAACGTGGCTGTCGGAGAGGTGCTAGAGCCCGGTGTACGTGGTATCGTGGCCGTCGGAGGAGCGCTTGAGCCCTGTAGAAGCACAACTATCGGGGCTGCTGGGACCTTGCTGATGTCTCCTTGCTTCCGTAGGGGGGCTGAGAACCATCGTCGTCATGGACGCACGCGGGGAGCCATCATTACTTGTTACCGGGGCGAGCCTGGATGGGACGCCGGTCTTGTTCCCCCGTAGCCTGAGATAGCTAGGGGTAGGGTAATGATGCATCCTCCGTGGTGCGGTCGGTCCGAGCCCGAGATCGGGCGAGGCGGAGACTCCTCCTAAGGCCGAGGCCGAGGTCGAGCGAGGACGTGATTCTTCCCGAGGTCGAGGTAGAGGCCGAGCACTGGGTCGGGCGAGGCGGAGACCACCTTCCGAGGCCGAGGTTGAGGCCGAGCCCTGGGGTCGGGCGAGGCGGAGTCCTCCTTCCGAGGCCAAGGTTGAGGCCGAGCCCTGGGGTCGGGCGAGGCGGAGACCACCTTCCGAGGCCGAGGCGGGGGCCGAGCCCTAGGGTCGGGCGAGGTGGAGACCTACTCCTGAGGTCGAGGCCCAAGGTCGGGCGAGGCGGAGCTTCCTGTTGCGCCTGAGGCTGAGCTTAGCTGTTGTTAACCTCACCCTAGCGGGTGACACAACAGTTGGAGAGGGGCGAGCGGTGTTGTTTTCCTGTCAGGTCGGTCAGTGGAAGGATGAAGTTACTGCGGTAACTTCGACCTTGCCGACTGAGGCACGTGTGTCAGGATAAGGTGTCAGGCGATCCTCGCATTGAATGTGTCTACGATACGGTCGGTTGGTGAGGCGATCTGGCCAAGGTTGCTTCACTGTGAAGCCTGCCCGAGCTAGGCTTCGGGCGAGTCGAGGGTGCGCCCGTTGCTTGAGGAGGCCCTCGGGCGAGGCGAGAAGTTATCTGGGACTACTGTTCCCGCCCGAGGCTGGGCTTGGGCGAGTCGAGATCGCGTCCCTTGAGTAGGCGAAGCCTTGACCTGAATCGTGCCCATCAGTCTCTGCAGCTTGTGCTGATGGTGGTTACCAGTCGTGTTTAGGAGTGTTGGGGGTACCCCTAATTATGGTACCCGACAGTAGAGCATGCTGTTCACCAAATCGGGTAAGAGTTTATATACGAATCTATTACAAATGGGTTCAATTATCCCATTGTGGACCGTAGTATTTGGCGTTGGGCTTCGAGAAACGTTTGCTGCGTCTGGGTCGCCTAACCGCTATGGTGCTAGACCGGGCATCCTCCTTCCGTGCTTCATCTTCTCCTGCCAGGTTGCTGACATCGACGCCGCAGATGCACGGCTGGGCGGGGAACTCGACGGCGAGGAGGCGGAGCCTGTGATGGTCACCGCGCTCTGGTGCGTGCACCCTGACCGCGCCCTGAGGCCGTCCATCAGACAGGCAGTCAGCGTGCTCCGGCTCGAGGCACCCCTGCCGTGCCTCCCCGCGAGCATGCCGGTGGCGACTTTCTTGCCGTCGCTCAGTCGCTTGCAGCCTGAATCTGGGTCTGTGACCGCTAGCAGCAGCGCTGGCACCACGCGTTCAAGCATCGCGACGGAAACTTCCTCCTTGCTGAGATGAAAAAGGAGGGGGAAGAAGAAAAAACCATATCGCTTCGTTTTTGTTGAGAACTACGTTATCACGAATCAACAGATCCGCTCCCTTCCCTCCCGTCAGCAATAGAGGCGCGAGAATTTGTAGAGGATCTGTCTCCCTTCCCAGAATCACGACAGAGGAACACACGAGACACAGGATATAGGGTTGGGCCTCTGGCCTCTTTCTCTTCTCTCTATTATGAGGGGGTGTACAGGTTCCTTATATAGAGACGTGAGACCCCTCAGGGGCAAAGCAGGTATTTGCCGACATAACCCTAACTAGGGTTACTTAACACTCCCCTTTGGGCGAATACCGCGACCAACACATGCCTCGTTAAAACTCCGAAAAATCTAGTGGGAAAAATGTGAAGAAAGAGTGCACGGTGATACAAATTGCATTTGCACTTTGTTGCCTAGTTAAAATCCTCATGTGAGAAACTTCAAGAAAACTCACCAAGGGAAAAAGAGTACAACAGCTGTCATCGGGACAGATTTCGATCCTCTGGGATCAAGATTCTATCAAATCTTCTACAAGGGCTAACTTTAGAAATGTGCTCCCCCAGATCCTTGCAAAACCGTATCAATAAAGCAAAACATCTTCTTCTGGAAGTATATGCACATAAAGATTTAGCAAACGGATTGCATATCCTTGCAAGGACTATTTCAGGAACTTTACCTCTACTCACTTCTAGGATATACGAGGTAAGTGCACATATTAATATAAATAAGCCACTTTGACTGATGGTGTTCGATTGACTGGATCTATATATTTGATAGAAAGTTCCATAAAGGTTCACATATTGATCATCAAGCTCACTCCTTCAGGGCATAGAATATGACATTTATTGTCTCACGATTGTGATCAATATAAATATTCGCTCCCCCTGACGATGACATCTGTCAAAGTCGTTATCCCTCATAACTCAAGCATATTCTTCAAGATATATGTCTCATTGTTCATCTGGAATAATGAGAATGGATGAGGTTGGAGTGCTATCATTTTGTATCTTACACCACAATTTATACATAGTTGTGCAACACAAATAACATGTCCTTCAATAGGACTTAGGGGATAATATAGCTGCAATAGTACATATTCTAAATATGACACATTGCTCCAGGCGTTTATCCATTGCAACATCTATGATGGTGTAACAAAAGTCCATCAAACATCGTAATCCATCAGGGTTTTTTCATCGATCAGATACATCGTTATAGTCTGTCATTCTGGCACAATGGGGATATTTTGCCAGTAACACCTAAATCTTATAGATTTCTACCATCGTGGCTTTAGAGGATATCGTAATTCCACATCTAGTGGAAAATACCATGAGTAAAGATCATGGAATGCACATGTGCTTATTCGGTGAACTTCAAGTCCTTTGGTAGCTCATCTTATTCCTTTTTGGTTCTGTATGGGTCTTTATCCTTTTATAGGGATTATCAAACTTTGGTGTTTAACACGGACTTTATTTCTTCTAGAAAGGTTCCATTAAGGAACTATAATCTCATCTAGGAGATATTCTCTCTACATAGGAGAGTGTTCATTCGTCAGGAATGTATTATTCGGTACGAGATTTATATGTTGCATATTTATAAATAAATGATATGAATCCTCATAGGATCTCATGATGGATCTTAAGAATCCTATTAACTGCATATTTTAATTCATGCCATTGCCAGATATATTACACAACGGAACAATGTTTATTCAACATATATGTGGGATGGATCTCTCACAAGGCCACTTGAACCATCGCATTCACCACACATTATTTCAATAGAGCCCATAAATGTCCGAACTTCAAGCTCGCGACTTTTATTTTGCGATTATTGGTTCAGCCTCGATTGCATTTATCAATGACCCGATAAGAGAGCTTAAAGCACTCATGCCTAGGACTTTGTTTTTGGATCCCTTTGCAATCTATAGAGGCAAGATAGGTGTCGACACATTTGTCTCCCACATTTAATAATGATCTCCATCATTTCCCAAAACGAAAGATTCATTGTTCCGTATTCCCAGCACAATGATATTGTGCGCATTGCTAGGAACTTCATCATCAAGATGAACCTCTTCGTGAGGCAAATCATCAGTAGGGCGAGTTCATCGGAGGAGAGTTATTACAGACCACGTGAATCTGCAATCAGAACATATGCTTTGACTAAGGCCGATGGATCATATTCGCAAGCGTCCCCGAGAATACATCAAATGCCAATAAGTCAAATGTGGATATGATATTAATCCCGGGTATATCCACATCTACACCAGGTAGAAGCATTCAAACCAATATGGTTACTCCTCAACGATTTCTGGCAAACTCCATATACACAGGAGTACACACCGAACGACAGGTTCAAGTTTGGCTTTTGTGCGTTTAATAGAATATTGAGGCATTACACTATATGGGCATCCTCCCCCTAATGACGAGATGTTCTAAAAGCATACAGATAAAATCCCCAACCACAATCATCCAGTTGTGGCCAATGTATGCTATTGTGGTGATTTATTTGGGAAATCTTACGCACATTACAGATCGGGGTTTTATGCAATGAGCTTTGGACTTAGATTAATGTAGTGGCATGAATACTACATATTTGTCCTTCAACATGAAGGGTTAGTCTCAACATCCAACGAGACACGCAATAACAAGTTGCTTCGTGGTTACAATTCTGCAAAGTTATTGTTATTATTACCAAATGCACAGTCAATCATTAAGGTTTAGACTAACATGCACAACACAATTTTATCCATAAGGGTCCTTTAGGGGCTCATGAATGTCATTCGTCGTTTGGAGCCATTAGTTGACTTCAAATCAACAAGTAAAATGACCATCAGGGTCTAACGCTCACAAAGACATTCATTGGTTGCATTGTGCTTTCAAGCACATAGGAAAATGTGTGTAGATAATGGTAGTAAAGTGCACGGCATCAGGCCAATGCTGCCAAACAAAGATTTTTATATGCAGAGATGTATAGTCCAGCTCGTTTTTATCACTGTCCATGGTTTACCCAATTACTCATACTGCTCTGAAATTGGGTATCGATTTATGCAACATTTTTAGGTATTATAATTTTGAGAGAGAATTTATAACAATAGTTAATAATTTGTGATGCTGCCAGCAGGGCAAACATTTCTCCTCATATTATATACCAACTTGTTCTACAAAGCATTATTTCGATCTCTTCATTGCTCAGCAAAAAGAGAAGCTTTGGAATAGAACAGACAAGGCCAATAATTCATTTTATCTGGGAAAAATCATCTGATTCCTACGCTTTCGACAAAGCAAATGGAGATAACTGCTTGGCAAGAGCGAAAGAAATACCAATATTCGTCTGGGACTAGTCTTCAACAACAAATAATACTGATCTCATGCGAAGGAGTCATCAAGACAAGGGAGAATACATCTGGTCTCCATAAGATCTTCATATTTCTATCACAAATTACCATCAACAATAGCTTAGTGGTCAAGAATTATGGATCTTCCGGCGCCAAGGACCAATGACATATTAATGTCCAATTTCACTTCAAGCTCTGTGGTAATGTGGGATTTCATAGTTATTTGTCTACTCTTCTCACTTCTGGTAGATCAGAGGTAGATAATGGTAAGCATGCCAAAGGGTGGAATTCAGTGTAGTTCGGCTACATAAACCCTAGGCATGTGTCCATTCAGGACCGACTTTTACCATTTAGCTTACAGTGTATACCAAACTTGTCAAAGGACTATCCCGAGTCAATTCAGTGACTATAAGTATTTACAATTCTGAGAGATGTATGCGACACAAGCATAGAGGTCCTAGATAGAACGAGTAATGTGGTTCGACGGTAACACACTATGGTTTTCACACCAACATAGTGAAAAAATTCTCAGAATAACCTCTCGGTATACTCACAACTTTGTGTTGCTGGCATTACATGTCCTTTTATCTCATAGTTTGCTTCATATCATTCAGTGAAAAAGAGAGCAATGTGCTAACATCTGGTTGAGCAATGTATGACTGAGATTTCTGGTCTTAAATTATTTGGTAAGGTCTTTTTGCTTACTAATAGAATCCCAATTTGTGATGTCTTATATGCCAAAAAGGCTTTCATGCATTATATTATATATCTTCGGGTTACTTCGGGTAAAACTTTATGCATGAGGATAGAACAGAGAATTAACTTATCTGTGTTTTATTGTATTTTCAGTTTAATTTCCCAGATTTTCTAAGCACTATAGAGCTTGATATAGTTGTTATGGCCTCTTGGCGATATATATAAATATATGATGCCATAACACAATCAAATAAAATATAGAGCCAAACAAAATTGTTTATGAAGGTTGCGCATAATGTGACTTAAAGGGCTTGAACGACCCACCACAATCCACGCGAGTACAAGCTCTAGTGTATCTGGCGTCAACGTGTGTGTGGCCATCAGGGCTACGACAGTATAGCAAGCCTTCGTAATAAACGCAATAGGCACAGTTGTGGCTCAATAGTTGGGGTACAAGATAAGTCCACACGACGTGTGCAACAGGCACAATTGTGGTTCGATGATCACGATAGACGAATAGTGCCTACAGGGCATACAAAAAATACGTGACTCGATGATGGCAGTCCGACTCAACGAGAGTGGTCCAAATAAGCGTGAATGTCGACATAGCAATCAAATGATGTAGCCAAATTCGTACGACACAAATAATGTGTCGTGTTGCCAGGGCGCAGCCAATGCTTAGCCAATATCATAACTCAACCGATTAATGACGTAACATGGTCGACATGTCCAAGCACCCACTATACAATTTAATTGCTCAGCGTGAGACCAAAAGGTCAACGCAACATAAATATCTCTACAACTATTAAGAGCGAACTGTAGACTGCCCCCGCCGCATCCCCTCTCGCCCGCGGATAACGCGCCTGCGATTCCCTCGCCCCCCGCCACCGCGAGCCCGCGATTCCCCAACCGCCCGCGGCTAATCCCCGCTACGCCCGCTCTCCCCCGCCTCCCCCACGCTTCCTCCGCCCCTACCGTGCAGTCCACTGCCCGCGCTGCATCCCCTCCCGCCCTGCCGGCGAGAGCGTGGTCCGATGAGGCGGCGACCGTTCCTGGACTAGCGACGACCGTCGTTCAAGCGCCGGTGGCAGCAGCGGCCGTGGTGGGTGTGCCTCTTGCTCTCCCTCCTCGCCCTCTCATGCGTCCTCCTCGGCTCCCCCGACCCCGACACCTCGCCGTCCACCTCCGCCGCGTCCTCCGGATCCGAGGCCACCTCCTCCCCTCTCCTCAGTCAGGTAATCCCAGATCTCGGCGGCCGCGCCCCTGCTCCCGCCGCCTCAGCTGCAACTCAACTCTCTTTACAACCAGGGCCTTCATCCACGTCCTCCTTCCCTAGCGTACAGGATTTCGTGATCCTCAAGGGAGGGCCCCACGACGCGCGCCTCAAGGTCCTCTTCGTCTGCAACACCACGACGTTCGTCGCGTCCCTGCTCATCCTCGTCATGCTCCTAGAGAAGAAGCTCTGCTTCAGCCAGAAGGTGCGCTCCTATGAGATCTACGGCTTCAGCCAGAAGGTGCGCTCTGCTTCAGCCAGAAGCTTGGTGCATTCTCCGGGCCTTTGCCGATCAGTTTCGCTCACGCTGGCCGCGCGTTCGTTGCAGCTCCGGAGGGAGAGGATAACGGAGAGGATGAAGGCGTTGCAGGAGCTGGTCCCTAACGCCAACAAGGTACGCCAGATTTTCTCCTGTCTCTCTCTTTTTCTCCCTTTGCCCATTCTTTCCAGCAAAGTAGAAGGAAGCTTTCCCAGAAATGTGGTGAGGATGCGTTCCTCTTTTTTTGGCACTTTTTTCTGTTGCATTTCCCCCCTTAAATCCAGTCTTTTGCTCTCTTGGCTTGCTTGTCTTCTTTTACTATGACGTGCTAATGCTCTCCTATGTGTAGTCTGAAATTTCTTTTTCCTGCACACTAATGTCAATTAGGCCATCAATGAAGTTATAGAAGTCACTGATGTCATAAGTTAGGCCATTTGGTTGATATCCTTAATTTTTCTTTCATAAAGCCCACAAATCCCTACCATTTCTGTTTACTATAAGTGTATAGTGCCCTTGTAGTCAAGTAACCTCTTCTCTCTATTCACATGATATGATACAAAAAGATTGAATACTGCAGGTTTGTTCTTCCAGTGCTACCTTTAGCATTGATGTTCTCAGGTTACTGCTTAGCCTCCATGTCACAGTCCAAGGGCAAAAATCAGCATAGGAAAGGAAGTCTTTCAAGGCTGCAGCTTTCTGTTATTCTTCTCGTCATAACCAATGTTCCCATGGCTTTATATATGTCCTTATTCCATCAAGTAGGTTTTCCCTATTTCAATATTTTTGTATTGCTCTATGCATCTATGGATCACTTTTGTTGCTTATCCATTATTTCCATTTATCCCATATTCAACATTCATTGTGGCAGAGGGGAACAGAAGATGTTATGTATTATTTGTCAAAAGAAGCCCATGATGGAAGAGTGAGGAGTGTTCTCTTTCTCATGCCTTGTCATTCAACACCTTACTACTCAACCTTACATTACAATCTACCTATGCGTTTTTTGGACTGCACTCCTAGGTGGTTATTTTATTTGTTTTTTAATGAAAAAAATAGTTAACCTTTCATATCTATACTTGTGCTTGAATACATATGTCCCTGCTGACTCGTTCTACTGCACTCAGTGATAACAAAGGGACCTTGGATGAGTCACATCGTTTCCTTACAAGTCCATCTGAGTTTGTCGGCGATGTTTTTGGAAATTTATCTGCATTCAGTCACATTGTATTATTCGAGTCAGAAGAAAGACATGTTCTCCAGTTGCTTCTGCACAATTCCTTTCTTGAGGTAACACATCATTGTGCCTTAGATATAACTTGTTTTCTTTTAATCTTTTTCACTTAAGAGTTCAATAGACACGCATTAGCTACCGCTTTCTAGCATTCTTATTTGTCAAGCAGTACCTGTTACTAACTAGCGTAGGAATTTCCATGAATTTGGCAGTATTCTAGCCCTCTAGGACACTGATCGCAACTCTACAAATTTTATATGGAATCCTGATTAACATAAGTCATTTCCTTATTTATCACTTTGAATCTTAAATCGCTTACACATGCAAATATTTGGATGCCTTAACAGAAAAAAATGCTTTTTACTGCCCTGCTATTTCGTACAAACCTTGTATTTTGAAAGACGATGACAAAAAAAAGAAGAAAATCGCCATATGTTTGATTCAGAGGGAGTACATGTCAATAATGATAGGATTTATTGTTTCATAACAGTAATACTCAAACTCATTGGTAATAATTGTTATGGTTGGCAGATGAGGAGATTTTTCCACTCACATTTCAAGGTTGATAGAGACCTTCAGTCGGCTGTTGTGGTTTATTCACGGAGGGATGTGCTATGATTTAGTACTGATGTGGCAGAAAAATGCCTGTTAGCTCGTGTAACAATCCCGCATGTTTAATGTTGTTTCAGCTTTTCATTTGAGAAATGAGTTGTGGCATTGCTGGATACTTGTGATATCTTAATCCTCTTGGAATGAGATGTTATGTTACTTTTACCCAAGTGCTTTACGACGGCATGACAATTCACAGTTCGCTTTCTTGCATCGAGTCTCTATGTCCATGATATCTGCTTCTAAGATAAAGTCTGCAGGATTGATGATCTTTTTTTAGAATTAACTAAAATGTAGGAAGAGCAATCTTTACTAACGTCAAATGAGAGAAAGGGTTAGTAATAGGGAGGTGTGTTGGTTCATTTGTTTCTTTGTTTACTTGCTCAAATATTTGCTACGAACATTAATAAGGGATCACACAAATTGACAGAACTCTAAAATTGGGTTCGACTTCATAATGGCATCTGGTTTTCTTTTTCCCATTGGATAACCTAGCCTATCACAACTCTCCCCGTTCACCACTTTATCAGATCCCAACATTAAAACTTTCTGGGATGGACAGTAACATGGTGAGTGGATGGACCTTGTTTTCACCACCTCTTATGGACTTTGTAGTCTGAAATTTCTTTTTCCTGCACACTAATGTCAGTTAGGCCATCAATGAAGTTATAGAAGTCACTGATGTCATAAGTTAGGCCATTTGGTTGATATCCCTAATTTTTCTTTCATAAAGCCCACAAATCCCTACCATTTCTGTTTAATATAAAAAGTAACTTGTGTACTTTAGAAGGGAAATAAATCAAGAAGCACTGCTAACTAGAAATTCTGTTTAAATTTTTCTGAAGCGGAAAAACTCAGGGAGAAGCTGAGGCAGGAGTGCCTGCGGAAGGGGACGGAACTGGCGCATGGGGTGGCTGACGCCCTCTTCGCTGTACCACACACCGAGGATAAAGGCATTGAAGAGCACTAAGGGGACATGTCTAGCCTATATTGAGCGCTACACTACATAAACCATATCTTCTATCTATAATTTATTTACCTTTCCTATAAATAAGTTTATTTATTTATTTCAGCTTGCTCATCCTCATGTAGCTCCAATCCATCTGTCATAGGTCTCCAGCAAGCAACTTCGTGATGATTTGATGACCATGCTCATTGCCTGGTCATGAGACTTCTGTAGCAATCTTGGCATGGGCATTTTATCTTCTATCCAAAGCATGCTATATTAGTATCCAAAGCTCGCTCTGTAGTAACTTATAATATCCAATGCAGTGGTGTTTTTTATATTGTCTTCATAACTTACATGTAGCTTAATATTTATGTATTTGATTTGATCTCACCATCTTATAGTAGATGATGATGAGAAACCTCAGCATATAGACACACTTCCTAGATTAATATTGAGTTTTATGGTTAGTTGTAGTAACCTTTTAAACCATAGTTCCTAGACTTATCTTGATCAATACTTGTAACTTATAATATCCAATGCAGTGGTGTTTTTTCATTTTCAGTGTTTCCATTTTCTCTCGCTACTGCTTCAGCCACCTTTCCTACCCATCTCATACCAGCTTTACATTACTACCATTTTTTCTTCATCAAATCCTTTTTGGGAGGCTTGGAAAGGTAATTTAGTACATAAATGTTGTGCTTTTAAAATGATTGATGCATATTTCTGTTGTGGTTTTTTTCTAGACTTCAGTTGATAATTTTATATGAGTCATTTAAAAGCATAGTAAAAGCTTCCATAGGTTTAATCCTATGAAACAATCTATTTTAGACTAGCATCTTACTTCCTTTGATAATTAAAGAAGGGACAAAAAAATCCTGCTCATCTCATCCTTAAGTTTGATGTTTGCTATTAGTGTTGACTCATAGTTCTACTATGCAAGTAATTCACCTACATTGCACTCCTTTATGCCCATTTTTGGGAACACTAGGATGGTTATTGAGAATAGTCTAGAACAAAGGACACTTCAATTTTGAATGTATGTGTCAATTTTGAATCTCCGTTTGCAGGGAAGGGTGCTCCCAGCCCCCGTCGTGCCCCTCGGCCCCTCCCAACCCTCGTCGTCGTAACAGAGGTATATTCTGCCCTGAATAAAATGATTTCTGCTGTATTGTACTTACACATGTTTTTATAAGGATGTAAGGAGGGCCAAAACCTCGCCCCAAATCGACGCATACCTACCATTGATGCGCATTTGGGTGTTCGCTTAATCGTCCTATTTAAATCAGCAGGGTGCTGTGACAAGCCAGCAGATGAGCATGGTGATCCCGCTGGAGCAGTCCATCACGCCGGTGCTTCAGGACTTTATGAATCTCAACATATTCTATCTACCAGTGTATTACTGTGGAGGTGAGGAGTATAGCTCAAAGTATGATCTGCTCTTCTCTGCTATCCTTCTCCGCTCCCCTCATACTCCACCTTGACTTGTATGTGCTAGCCGAAGATAGTTGTGAACTGAGCACTCAAGCCAAACCAGGTTGTAGCAACCTGGCCTTTGGATTGAATCTTCTGCTCAACTGAAATTTCTTGCAAATTGCTATTGTTCTCAGCCAATAGAAGGTTCGTAGGATGTCTGGTTAACTGGTGTAATGATGTTCAGGCTCCCTTTTAATGCGTTCACCTATATTTCTATATTTGTGTTCGATGTTACATGGCCTTTGGTAAAACTGTGCTTCAGTACAGTTTTTTTGTTGTGGGGTTTGTTCTGCAACTATAAAATGTGGCTGAGAAAAAAAATGTCATTTGTTTTTTTTCTGTATCAAATAGACTGGTGGTTTCAAAAAGTCACTGGTTTGGGTTGGTGTACTACTTTCTGTGTGCATTGTTGCCCCCCACAATGCCACTTCAATACATACAATACAACTGATGATGCGCCACACGTTACCCCCTTTTTTTAGTGCTGAAGGATCTGAAGTATGCTGACTCTCATGAATGGGTGAAAGTGGAGGGTGATTCAGCAACCGTGGGGATTACTGACTATGCCCAGGTTAGCACGTTCATATTTCTATTGATGTGAGTTTAGAGTGTGAGGCAATACTAGGTGTTAGTGTTAGGCCCTCCATATGTTAGGTTGTCTGGTGTTGTAGTTCTCAGCTACACTGATATGCATACTGCATCCAATCTGTTGCCAAGACATCAAGTTCTAATATATTTTATCATATTCAGTATGCATATGTTAGTGAAGGGCAGGCTTATAGTGTAGTAGTGAAAGCTGAGAGCTGCCTTACTGAGTCACCAGGTCGCTGGTTTCAAGTGGCCTCTCTGCATTTGTGCCTCCTCCAGCACTAGGTCTCGTCTTTTCAGTATACATATGTGAGGCTTGCCTCGGTTTATCGCTTCCCTAGACTCCACTCATGTGGGAGCCCTCATCACTAGGTCTGTCCAGTATACAACATTAGGGTTTGCATTGCTTAAAATTGTTTATTGCTTTTGGCGTCCAGCGTGCTTTGGGTGAGCTTGTTTATGTGGAGCTACCAGAAGTTGGCATCAGTGTATCCCAGGGAAAGACCTTTGCTGCTCTTGAGAGTGTGAAGGCAGCCAGCGATACCTATTCACCAGTGTCTAGAGAGGTGGTTGAAGTGAACGAGAAACTAAGTGACTTGCCTGGATTGGTAAGTGTTGCAACTCATATTAGCCAGAACTCATCTGAAAATAAACTTCCGTGGGTACATTAGTCAATGATTATCATTTCTGGTTAGGTGAATACAAGTCCATATGAGAAGGGATGGCTTATCAAGGTCAAGCTCAGTAATTCAGGTGAGCTCAATTCGCTCATGGATGATGATAAGTACTCGAAATTCTGCGAAGGCAACCATTGAAGAAATCAGAGTGTCTTCTGAAGACCATGACCTGTTTTTCAAGCTTTTATCACTGGTTATGGTCTGGAGACCAGCTGTGACAAATTGGCAAGGTTCATCACAAGGAATAAATGTTAGGATTTGCCAATCCTACAAGGGCATGGGAAATCCAAGTTTGTGTTGTCAATGACGTGGTCATATTTGATATTTCTTTGTAGTTGTAATCTCGTGAATTCCTTCTTTTTTCTTAAAAATGACTCTTTTTGATTCCTCTATGCAAATTTCTTGGTGCTTTTGCGAATGGTTCAGATTCTTCAGCATTATTACCGCGCACAGTGAGCAAACATGGGACTCATGCGTTTATACATAGAGATTGCACCATCAGATATCCTGATTCGCTAAAAAGGTATTTCCAATGTCAAAAAATTTGCAAGAAATACCAAACTCTTCCAAGTGGGAATTCAAAGATCAAAAGATAATTTAAATTATACATTGACTGATAAATGCACGCAGTGTTTAGTGAATCTTATGACAATTCAATTCTTGATTTGGATTGGAACATCTTTTGAATGTGGGAATTCAACCTTAGTTTGTATATGTTGTGAAAAAGCTACTGAGATGTTTCATGTAAAAAAGAGCTACTGAGATGTTTGGTTCAAACTATTGTGAGTTGACCACTTAAACAAACTACATATTATGTATTTTGTTTAACTATATCTCTTAATCAATATATCTAATTTAAAAAACGATTTCTCGTATAGGTTATTTTTTTATTTTTTTTATTAAAAATATTTTTATTTCATTTATTATAACATTTATTTAATTTTAGTTTCTATTTGTCATCTCTGTTTATTAATATAACGAATTTGAATAAGCAACAAAAATAAGGTCTTAAGTTGTTTTAAAATTTGTACTTAAAAAGTTGTTTTTTAAATAGCTGCAGAAAAGTTAAGTTTCTTTGGTTTAGCTTCTGCTTTTTCAAGGAAGAAGATTTCAAAATTTAAATCAAACACACTCTTTATGTCGATAGTTCTGGAACAAGCAGAAATCAAAGCCAATCAATGGCATTTGGAGCACTGCACCTTCAGCTAATATGTTAGACGAAAAATATCTAGAACCGTGAAAGAATTTCTACAAATTTGTCTGTTGATTTGTTGAATTATGATACACTCAGAACTCCGCATCACATCCCAATAATCTCTACTACTTACCCCGCAAAGCCCATTCTCATTCTCATTCCCCCGTACAGCCCACGTATAGCTAAAATTAAAAAAAAACACACATGTCCAAAGCCAATCAATGGCATTTGCAGCACTGCACCTTCAGCTAATATGTTAGATGAAAAATATCTAGAATCGTGAAAGAATTTCTACAAATTTGTCTGTTGATTTGTTGAATTATGATACACTCCGCATCACATCCCAATAATCTCTACTACTTAGAGCAACTCCAAAATGATGTTAAAATTTTTACCCCAAAAATTGATTATTAAGAGTAGTCTAAAAAGTTTTAAAAGTGAATAATGATGGGTACTCCAACAGTTACTCTAAATGTGACATGTGGCGCAATCTGTACAGTTGTCGGGAGGTTGTGGATGATCCGATACGTTGATGAATGGATTGAGGAGGGATGAAACACACCAAAATATGAGGGAGAGGAGGTTGTGGATGCGGGATACCAATTTTTTTAGGAAAGAATGAGGGAGCTGTTGGAGCAAGAAAAACCACTGTTCTTAACTAATATCTATTTTGGGGTTAGTTTACACGTTCTTTTGGAGTTGCTCTTACCCCGCAAAGCTTATTCTCATTCTCATTCCCACGTACAGCCTACGTATAGCTAAAATTAAAAAAACTTAAAAAATGAACCAACGAGCAACAAATATTAGAGAACAGTGATAGTAGCTAGCTAATTTGCTAAAAATAGCTAATAGTTGAACTATTAAATAGATTGTTTGGATGGCTTCAACTAATTTTAGTAGCTAAGTATTAGCTTTGTGTTTTGGCCATAGATGACTTGTTGAGGGATGATCCCATGGTCATTTGTATGTTTCCAATTTGTGTTTTTATTAAATCATTGTCTAATTGGTGTAAGGTCTTCTTCCATGGGCGGATCATTGTCGACTGGTGGTGTCAGGTCTTCTTCCATGGGCGGTGCTCTGGAGCACCTGATTGTCTCACGTATTTGACCAGCAACAGGGGACGAAGATTGTCGACTGGTGGTCTCACGTCGATAGATCATAACTTAAGTTTTTTGTAGATCTTGGTGCTATTTCATCTGATACGTCATGTTTCACTGATTAATTTATAGTGAACCTGTAAGATGTAAAATGACCTTTATAACAGAACCAGCTGCAAGAACAGAGTATTCTGAGGAACCTTTGTTGAAGTAAATGTAATCGAGTTTCCTAGCAATCTTGTTCCTGCTGGTATCATATTTCTTTGAGCTAATCTTGTTCATCAGCTTTATATGGCTCTTGCTATGAACGGAAGCTATGTACTTGTCCGGATTTTGTATATTATAGTGATGTTTGCACTCTCCATCCGTTTTCAGTTCTATTGTTACTTCCGTTGCAACGCACGGGCACTCACCTAGTTTAGAGCATATAAAAATGTGCAATAGCCTTCACATGTATTTTAATAAACTTCTGCTAATTATTTGCTACGGGAAATAAAAAACAGAAGAAAAAACATTAAAGTTGCCTATATTTAAGCATGCATATAAATTAAAAATATTCCACGGAAATTTATGGAAAAAACTATAAAGAAAGAAAACATCTTTTCTAGCATCAATAGGCAATAGATTTGACCGTGCATTTTTCTTTTGTTGGATCGTGCCGCATGAATAGGCCTAGCTCAACTGCTCACAAATTCATGCGATTCGTTCTTATCCAAACAAAATGGCGACGAAATAAATGGTCTTGCACACTCACGGTCAAGGGACACAGGCCCCAAGTGCATGCACAATCGCCTCCTGGGCAACTGTTAGATAGTCAGATCCATTTTTCACGTAGCAGCTGTTGCCCGCTCGTCTCACACAGTCAAAGGAAGATCCACACTGAAAGCATGGCTGGCATGCAGGCTGTCATGCACACAACTAAGGGAGTACGTCTGAGGGCTGAGCCGCCGAGAACCACTCGTTTCAAGTCACTTAAATAGGATCTCTAACTATCGCATGCATAATTTCATGCTCTGGTTCGGGCGTGGCCCCGATGCGGCTCCGGCACAGGCGAGGCGCGTCTGCTGGCGCGCACTGCGGTCCCGATGCGGGCGGAGCACCACTACGACAATGGCAGTTCGTCGCGCACGAATTACAGCCCGTGCACAACAACTAACTGATCAATCAGTAAACGTACCGTTTGTTTGTGTAGAGGGAGAATGGAATCCTGTCGTGCAGGACAGTTCGGCTAGGCTGAGAGACCTGCCGGCTTGACGAAGAGTTGATGCAGATCTGATCCACAGCAACGTCGATGTAGAGCGCGTTGATAACGTGTTGAGAACTACGTTACCACGGATCACCAGATCCGCTCCCTTCTCTCTCGTCGGCAGTAGAGGCACGAGAAGTTGTAGAGGATCCGTCTCCCTTCCCAGAATCTCGACAGAGGAACACACGAGACACATGATATAGGGTTGGGCCTCTGGCTTTTTTCTCTTCTCTCTATTATGAGGGGGTGTACAAGTTCCTTATATATGTTAAGTAACCCCAGTTAGGGTTATGTGGGCAAATACCTGTTTTGCCACTGATGGGTCTCACATCTCTATATAAGGAACATGTACAACCCCTCATAATACAGAGATCAGAAAGAGGCCATAGTTCCAACCCTATATCATGTGTCTCGTGTGTTTCCTCTGTCGTGCTTATGGGAAGGGAGACGGGTTCTCTACAGCTTCTTGCGCCTCTACTGCTGACGGGAGGGAAGGGAGCGGATCTGGTGATCTGTGGTAACGTAGTTCTCAACACGTTATCGGCACGCTCTACCTCGACGTTGCTGCGAAACCGATCTGCATCGACTCTCCATCAAGTCGACAGGTCTCCGGCCTAGCCGAACTGTCCTACGCGACAGACTTCGATTCTCCCTCTACGCAATTGAGCGGTATGTTTTCTTGATCTGGTGGTGTGATCTGTGCACACCAACTTGTTGTCTCTGTTGTGGTGCTGCGTCCGTGCCAGAAGCGCTCGCACCCGTGGCAGCTAGCTCTCACCAGAATATGGTCAGGCCGCGCTAGCTAGGCATCCAGATTTGGATGTTGATCGACGCCGCCGCGAGCTCCAGCAGAGCAAGCGCAGAGGAAACGGCCCCCCGTGAGATCCCGAGTGGCCGAGTCACAAGACGAGATTGCGGATGGAAAGGAGCGCTCGATCCATTTTTCAGGGCCGAAACATAGAGCCGTACGGATCCGCATGGCCGCATGCATGGGTACCGTGATGTGTTCTTTGCATGTCCGTGAAAGGAGTAAATAAATAAAAGGAGCGGTCATGTCCGGCCGCGGTTGGACTGTGCGCGCTCATGCAGCTACATAGAACTAGTCAAAACAGTTACATCGGCATAGCTGTGTGGTTAAAAAAAGTGCCTAGTCAAAGAAGCTGCTAAAATTATGGATCTGGCTGTTGGTGGCCGTCTTCCACACGTGATGGCGCATGAGTGCATACGGCTAGAAAAAAGGCTTACCATTTTTTCTATTAATTCCCGTTGAATTAAGTCGGCCGAATTTTAATTTATATGCATCATCCATATGATTTATTCTATTTGTTTTATGCTGCAAATAATAAATAGAACGAAGCATGTTTTATGTTGTAATTTCTACTTTAAGTAATTATTTCCCGCAGTAAATAATTAGTAGAAAATGCATGCTTGATTATGGGGAAAATGCCTTAATGACACGTGATCTGCTTATGCACATGCATTAATTCTATTATTTTTCTGCTTTTATTTCTCATAGTAAATAATTAGCAGTAAATTATTAAAATGCATGTGAAGGCTATGCTACGTTTTTTCATATCGCTCTAAATATTTCTAATACGTGGAGCCTTCAAACTCACGTTGAGCGATTAAATTGTATAGTGGGTATCCGGATATGCCGATCAGACTAAATTATTAATCGGATGAGTTTTGACATTGACTAAGCATTGGTTGCGCCCTGGCAACACGACGCAGTATTTGTGTCGTACGAACTTGGTTGCGTCATGTGATTGCTATGTTGCACTCTCGTTTAATCGAACCGCTCCCGTTGAGTCGGACCGCCATCGTCGGGTCGCGTATTTTTCGCATGCCATGTAGACACTGTCTGTCTGGCGTGATCATCGAACCACAATTGTGCCTGTTGCGCACGTTGCGTGGACTTATCGTATACCCCGATTACCGAGCCATAACTGTGCATGTTGCGCTTATTACGAAGGTTTGATGTGTTGTCGTTGCCCTGATGGCCGCACACGCGTTGACGCCAGATACACTAGAGCTTGTGCTCGCGTGGATTATGGTGGGTTGTTCAAGCCCCTGAAGTTACAATATGCGCAACCTTCGTAAACAATTTTATTTGGCTTTATATTTTATTTGACTGTGTTGTGTGGCATTATATTTATATATCGTCAAGTGGCCATAACAACTATATCAAGCTCTATAGTGCTTGAGAATCTGGGAAATTAAATTGAAATACAATTAAACACGGATAAGTTAATTTTCTGCTCTCTCCTCATGCATAAAGTTTTACCCAAAGTAACCCGAAGATATATAATATAATGCATGAAAGCCATTTTGGCATAGAAGATATCACACATTGGGATTCTATTAGTAAGCAAAATACCTTACCAAATGAATAAAGGCTATAAATCTTAGTTATATATTGCTCAACCAGATGTTGGCAAATTGCTATTTGTTGCTGAATGACATGGAGCAGACTTTAAGATAAATGACTAGTACATTAGCAACACGAAGTTGCGAGTACATCAAAAGGTAATTCTCAGAAATTTTTCACAATGTTTGTGTGAAAAACCATTGTGTGTTCCCGTCGAACCACTTTACTCGTCCTATCTAGGACCTCTATGCTTGTGTTGCATACATCTCTCATAATTGTAAATACTTATAGTAGTTGAATTGTCTTGGAATAGTCCTTTGATTGATATGGTATACAGTAAGCCAAATGGTAAAGGTCAGTACTGAATGGAAATAAAATTGGGGTTTATGTAGCAAAACTACATTTGATTCCACCCTTTGACATGATTACCATAATCTATCTCTGATCTACCAGAAGTAAGAAGAGTAGAAAAATAACCATGAAATCCCACATTACCACAGAGCTTGAAGCTAAATAGGCATTAATATGTCATTGGTCCTTGGCGCCGGAAGATTCGTAATTCTTGACCACTAAGCTATTGGTGATGGTAATTTGTGATAGAAATATGAAGATCTTATGGAGACAAGATGTATTCTCCCTAATCTTGACGACTCCTTCGTATGAAAGCAGTATTATCTGTTGTTGAAGATGGATCCTAGGCGGATACCAGTATTGTTTCGTTCTTGCCAAGCAGTTATCATCATTTGCTTCATCAAAAGCTAGTTATATGGTGATTTTTCCAGATAAAATGAATTCTTGGCCTTGTCTGTTCTATTCCAAAGCTTCTCTTTTTGCTGAACAATGAAGAGATCGAAATAATGCTATATAGAACAATGTGGTATATTATATGAGGAGAAATGTTTGCCCTGCTGGCAACACCACAAATTATTAAGTATTGGTATAAGTTCTCTCTCAAAATTATTATACCTAAAAATGTTGCATTAATCGATACCCAATTTCAGAGCGGTATGAGTAATTGGGTAAACCATGGGCAGTGATAAAAACGAGCTGGACTATACATCTCTGCATATATAAATCTTTGCTTGGCAGCATTGGCCTGATGTCGTGCACTTTACTACCAATATAAACACATTTTCCTATGTGCCTCAAAGCACAATGCAACCAGTGAATGTCTTTGTGAGCGTTAGACCCTGATGGTCATTTTACTTGTTGATCTGAAGTCAACTAATGGCTCCAAATGACGAATGGTATTCATGAGCCCCTGCAGAAGCCTTATGGATAAAATAGTGTTGTGCATGTTAGTCTAAATCTTAATGATTGACTGTCCATTTGGTAATAATAACAATAAGTTTGCAGAATTGTAACCAGGAAGCAACTTGTGTTGCGTGTCTCGCTGGATGGTGAGAATAACCCTTCATGTTGAAGGAAAAAGATGTAGTATTCATGCCACTACATTAATATAAGTCCAATGCTCACTGCATAAAACCCCTATCTGTAATGTGCGTAAGATTTTCCAAATAAATCACCACAATAGCATACATTGGCCACAACTAGATGATTGTGGTTGGGGATTTTATCTGTATGCTTTTAGAACATCTTGGCATTAGGGGGAGGAATGCCCATATAATGTAATGCCTCAATATTCTATTAAACGCACAAAAGCCAAACTAAACCTGTCGTTCAGTGTGTACTCCTGTGTATATGGAGTTTGCCAGAAATCGTTGAGGAGTAACCATATTGGTCTGAATGCTTCTACCTGATATAGATGTGGATATACCCAGGATTAATATCATATCCACATTTGACTTATTGGTATATGATCTATTCTCGGGGACGCCTGCGAATATGGTCCATTAGCCTTAGTCAAAGCATATGTTCTGATTGCAGATTCACGTGGTCTGTGATAACTCTCATCCGATTAATTCACCCTGATGGTGATTTGCCTCACGAAGAGGTTCATCTTGATGATGAAATTCCTAGCAATGCGCGCAATATCATTGTGCTGGGAATACGGAACAATGAATCTTTCGTTTTGGCAAATAACGGAGATCATTATTAAATGTGGGAGACAAATATGTCGACACCTATATTGCCTCTCTAGATTGCAAATGGATCCAAAACAAAGTCCTAGGCATGAGTGCTTTAAGCTCTCTTATCGGGTCATTGATAAATGCAATCGAGGCTGAACCAAGAATCGCAAAATGAAAGTCGCGAGCTTGAAGTTCGGACATTTATGGGCACTATTGAAATAATATGTGGTGAATGCGATGGTTCAAGTGGTCTAGTGAGAGACCCATCCCACATATGTGTTGAATAAACACAGTTCCACTATGTAATATATCTGGCAAATGGCATGAATTATAATATGCAGTTAATAGGATTCTGAAGATCCGTCATGAGATCCTAGGAGGACTCATATCTTTGAATTATAAATATGCAACATATAAATCTCATACCGGATAATACATTCCTGATGAATGACCACTCTCCAGTGTAGAGAGAATATCTCATAGTTGAGATTATAGTTCCCAGCTGGAACCTTCCAGAAGAAATAAAGTCTGTGTTAAACACCAAAGTTTGATAATCCCTATAAAGGGATAAAGACCCATACAGACCCAAAAAGGTATAAGATGAGGTACCAAAGGATTTGAAGTTCACCGAATAAGCACATGTGCATTCCACGAGTTTTACTCATGGTATTTTCCACTAGATGTGGAATTACGGTATCCTCTAAAGCCCTGATGGCAGAAACCTATAAGATTTAGGTGTTATTGGCAAAATATCCCCATTATGCCAGAATGACAGACTATAACGATATATCTGATCGATGAAAAATCCCTGATGGATTACAATCTTAGATGGACTTTTGTTACACCATCATAGATGTTGCAATGGATGAACGCCTCGAGCGATGTGTCATATTTAGAATATGTACTATTGCAACTATATTATCCCCTAAGTCCTATTGAAGGACATGTTATTTGTTTTGCACAACTATGTATAAATTGTGGTGTAAGATAGAAAATGATAGCACCTCAACCTCATCCATTCTCGTTATTCCAGATGAACAATGAGACATATATCTTGAAGAATATGCTTGAATAATGAGGGATAACGACTTTTACAGATGTCATCGTCAGGGGGAGCGAATGCTTATATTGATCACAACCGTGAGACAAGAAATGTCATATTCTATGCCCTGAAGGCGTGAGCTTGATGATCAATATGTGAACATTTATGGAACTTTATATCAAATATATAGATCCAGTCGATCGAACACCATCAGTCAAAGTGGCTTATTTATATTGATACGTGCACTTACCTCGTATGTCCTAGAAGTGAGTAGAGGTAAAGTTCCTGAAATAGTCCTTGCAAAGATATGCAATCTGTTTGCTAAATCTTTATGTGCATATACTTCCAGAAGAAGATGTTTTGCCTTATTGATACGGTTTTGCAAGGATCAGGGGGAGCACATTTCTAAAAGTTAGCCCTTATAGAAGATTCGATAGAATCTAGATCCCAGAGGATCGAAATCTGTCCCGATGACAGCTGTTGTACTCTTTTCCCTTGGTGAGTTTTCTTGATATTTCTCACATGAGGTTTTTAACGAGGCAACAAAGTGCGAATGCAATTTGTATCACCATGCACTCTTTCTCCACATTTTTCCCACTGGGTTTTTCGGAGTTTTAACGAGGCATGTGTTGGTCGCGGTATTCGCCCAAGGGGGAGTGTTAAGTAACCCCAGTTAGGGTTATGTGGGCAAATACCTGCTTTGCCCCTGAGGGGTCTCACATCTCTATATAAGGAACCTGTACAACCCCTCATAATACAGAGATCAGAAAGAGGCCATAGTTCCAATCCTATATCATGTGTCTCGTGTGTTTCCTCTGTCGTGCTTATGGGAAGAGAGACGGGTTCTCTACAGCTTCTTGCGCCTCTACTGCTGACGGGAGGGAAGGGAGCGGATCTGGTGATCCGTGGTAACGTAGTTCTCAACAATATAGAGATGTGAGACCTCTCAGGGGCAAAACAGGTATTTGTTCACATAACACTAACTAGGGTTACTTAACAGTTTTCAGTTCCGATCCAAATATTGTTTTGAAAAATGTCGCAAGTCAAAATTATATTCGTGTTAGGTATGCATTGTTTGTCCCATACACATTCTAGATTGTGGTCGTGGAGCGTGAGGAGTCCTCAGCAGTGAGCAGACGCCAAGAATCATGACATGGTAGGTAGAATCGGATCTAGAGGAAGAACGGTAACTGAATCGGGGAGGGTTTCAGGTGTGTGTGCGTTCGTTGTCAGTTTTCCCAATCCTTCCCAGTACAAGTCCGCGGACCGCGTATGATTTTTTTTTCTTTTCTAGAGATCGGACCGCGGTTGATATATATCCACCGCGTAATCATTTGCGCTCTAGGGCCGCACAACTACCAAACCCTAGCCCAAGGCCCAGCACCTTCGAACGTCACCATCCCTTTTACAACGCCTTGGTCTTTCCTCGCGCTCTTGAAGAAGGGTTCAAGTTCAACGGCAGGCCCAGTTGGCTTTACAAGGCCGGATTTGGTCAGCCCACCCCCGTAGTGCTGGCTGAACACTATCCTTATTGCCCGGTGCTATAGCTGCCAACTAAAGTGTTGTTTGGTTCACAAATTTTATAACGTAATGATTCACACTCGAGTAGTATTGGTGATAAGTCTGAATATATCAATATATTAATTTTTAGTGTGGTACTCCCTCCGTTTCTTTTTATTTGTCGCTGGATAGTGTAATTTTGCACTATCCAGCGACAAATAAAAAGAAACGGAGGGAGTATCTGATTATAATTGGAATTAAACAAACATGATTTAATGTTATCAGATACCCATTACATTACAAACTCATGTGAACCAAACGGCACCTAAATACCGTGCTCTAGACTTTGTCAAATTCATTAATTGTAAGTCGGTCCCCTTGTTCCATACACGGTGTTTTCTTTCACACACCAAGTATGCGACGCCCTGGTTTGTCTTTTGTAAAAAAAAAAAAAGTATATTATGGACAAGAACACTCGTTCAGGGAAACATATAGTCAGAGGGGGGAAAACTATGTGCCTGCCTGTATGAATGCTTAACGCAGAATCGTCAGACGGAAACACACGTACAGCCAGCGTATATACATGTGTCTTGTGCCATCCATGTGCTCGTGTCATTATAGGTACGGTGTCCGCCCATCTCTCAACGTGCGTCCAACGAATGGTCAATAAACAAACTCAGTAGCCTGGAGTACTAATGATGAAGAGAAAGAAAGAAAGAAAAAACCCTACTAATAATTAATCAGGGGCGGAGACAATCTGGGCCTGAGATTCACAGGATTCCGCTTAGATATAAGCGATGCGTGTAGGGCTCGTAGGTGCATCATATGATATACTAGCAGGGCATCTGACCCCCTGCAGGGGCTGTCTCCCTACCAGGGTAGCGCGAATATTGGCGGCCCTGTCTCTCACTCTCTAACTTTGGAGAGAGAAGCCAGAAGCTCCGTTTCCGTAAATCCGTTTGCGTCGATCATGGACTAGTTTAATCGGTTAATAATGCGTGGTCTAACGCTTAGTTAATCTAACGCTGGGGACTGAGTCATCATGCCTAGCTAGGAACGAAGATCGCATGTGATCCAACTGTAGACGCTAGCTCCATCAGGTATATCTATATCTATCTTTAGCATTCCCAAGTTACTGCGTGATGCGTGCCTGATTGTTCTTTATGAGTTGTGTCAGCGAAGCTTGTCGGAATCAGCAGGCTCTGTAGGCTACTCCGGCAATTTGTTGGAAACGGAGGAGACGTGGAGGGCAGACGGGATCACGGGCAGACAGTACAGTCATGCATGCGGCTCCAGGCATCAGGTGCAGGGCTCTGCAGTGCAGCATGGAAACCAAGGGCATCTCGACCTCATTTCCTGCGCGTTCAGATTTTAACTCGTTGACTTGGGTCAGTAAATGATAAGCTCATGATTACATTCAGCTGCCAGCCTTTTCTTCCTCCTTTCACACGCCCTGTTTTTATATACACTCTCCTAATGAAAATTTTGATGCGTGGGGAAAATTTTCTCAGTCATTGCATGCAGTACACTACACCAGCTCCTGCAGCTACAATCCATAAAGACAAAATATTATAAAAAGACGTAGCCACGGTCGAATTAAAACCCGCAGCGAATATGATAACAGTTGAGATTGAGAAAGACAAACATGTATAACTCACATAAATAACTCGTACCTTAAGGGGTATCTAACAAGGTAAGTATAAAAAATACAAGAGATGTATATCTTGATGAAAAACGTCTCTAGCATGGTTCTCTAAGTCTAAGAGCTTGTTTGGATCCACAGGACTAAAACAAACTGACTAAAATTTAGTCAATTTAATTAGGAGCTAAACTTCCAAACACAAATGGACTAAAAGTGATTAAAAATGTTTTAGCTTCTTTAGCTCTCAAGGAGTAGCTAAAACTGAATAAAGCCCCAATAGTTATTGCCCTTACCCCTTCCCCCTCACGCATCCCACTCCTAGGCTCTTGGCGACTGTGCAGCTAGTGGGGCCGTGGCATTAGTCATTTTGTTTTAGTCAGTGGTTCCAAACGGATCCTAGATAAGGTTAAACTCATACAACATACATAGAGATTTTAATGAAGTAAGGCTTAAATATGTTGGGTCGTATAAACAAGTTTCTTAGATGTATCTAGTTTTTAGAACCTCAATGTAGTATCTAGACCGTACATGCCATAAGGCCGGATGCTCAAGTCACGAGCGTGTATACTCTCTTCTCCATAAAACAAAGGAAAAACTCGGGAATATATAACACGGGCATGCGCAGTTGTTGTGCTTCAGTTCGTGTCAAATTAAAAACATATTATACACACGTATATCAGGCCAGGGGACAGGCAGTGGTCCATAAGGCAGAAGCAAAAGCAATTAATGTGCACAATATAATTCGCTGCCCCTCGAACCACTGCACCGCGGGCCCTCGCTGCCCACAAATAATTGGACCGGAACAGTTTGTTATATATAGTACGTAGATGTTTCTCTGATTCCTTTGCTGCCTATATATAGAGCGATCGACTCATGTCATGTGTGCCTGCTTTCGAGTGTGGATCATGCATGTGGACATTTTCCTTTTGTGGCCCCACACACCACACACACACAAAAGAAAAACCATTCCGCGAGTCTATTTTTTTTCCTTTTCCGTGAAAGCAGTCAAAAAAGAGGGTGGGTGTGATGGACCCCAAAGTTTGATTTTAAATATGCATGCGCCACACTTTGGCTGACAGACGGAACTGAAAACTCTGTCGGAGGACAGCACAAATGAAGGAAAAAACTAATTATTAAAGCGAGAGAAGATGAGTACGTATGGACGATGCAATGCAACCTTGTTACTCATCTTACCCAATAAACTCTCTAAATTTAATTTAGGATGTTATTAATAATGCTCCGATAGTTTCTCAAATGATGTCCTTAAATATACCGACTTAAATATCTCTATTTAGCCCCCAAATTAAATGTGGGGATTTGTTTCTCGCCCAGTAACATGTTTTGCTCATCAACCACGCCATGAAATCACTTGTTTGTCATTGACTTCGCACCTGTGTACAAGTGATATACTTCGAATGATTTAAGTTACCGAGCTAATAAATTTACCATCGAACTAGTCTAATTAAAAAAATATATTTAACAACATAAGAACTAGGAGCTGTTGGAGAAGGTCCTTGTTTTTGTTCTCAATATATATTTTAGCAACTTGCTAAATTAGAGTTTATGGAGCTTTTCTTTTAGATAACGAGACAAGGACATCGGCTATAGAAGGCCGCCATATATGCCCACGCGCGCGTGCCACGCTAGATGGGGTCGTATATAGTAGACCATATCTTTGGCGCGAAGCAAGCTTCATCTGAAGTAGTTGCCCAACTCACCATTACTTTGGGGCGTACTTTTGGTTGGCGTTCAGGCAGACAAACTGGAGCCGAGTGTGTACTGGTGCCGTTAACATAATGCGCCCTCTATTGGTTGTAGGGCTGCAGCTGCAAGCGTTTGTTTAATCTAGGGAGGCCTCTAGCTATATATATGTGACATGTGGCCTATAGCTACTGCAGGTACACGTCGTAGCGCTAGCTGCCCTGCAATTAAAGATTATTGATGAACAAAACAAGTGAATCCCTCTCGGTCTCTCTTGACGTTCTGTATATAAAAATGATCAGTGCCTAGCTAGATCGACACAGGGAGTTATTAGAGTGTTATGCATGTTAGAGGCTAATAATATGAGCTCTTGTCACCTCGTCACCATCCTCCCGGCCTGTTGGTTGGTTACTTGGTTTCTAGCAAGTTTCTACTAGTGGAGAAGAGATACGCAAAGCGGGCCACTTTGCCTTCAACGCACGCACTTTAGTTCCTCTTTTGCATATAATAGTATCTTAATTTCTCGCGTGCCCCGGCCCAAGAATACTACGTAGATATCACAACTGCATGCTGCACTCCGCCAAACCTTAAAACCCCCTATAATTAACGAGATCGCGCGCATTGTTGGCGCTATGTGTGTCAAGATAGATATCTTGGAAAAAATATATATATGCAGCACCCACTATCTCCCAGGCATACGCACGTAATAATATTATCAATAGTAACTGTAATTTCAGAATGTGTAAGGGGGTGAATACTGCAGGGGGGCCGGGCCCAGGCTTGCAACTTGACAGCAGCGGATATTACAATCTGGAACGCATGCATGCATGCATTGCATGATGGTGGACATAATCACTCAGATAAGGTGCACTAGCTAGGCGCGCGAATATATGTATGCCGCTTAATTAGCCGGTCAGCAGAGAACAAAGATGAGGCCAGCGTGAGAGCGACCTCACAAAGCCACGCATTTCGTAAAAGGGGGAAAAAATGTGTGGTGGCTCTTCCGGTATTGAAAACTTTGTGTATCAGTAAGGGGATGTTTGGTTTCTAGGGACTAATGTTTAGTCCCTTCATTTTATTCCTTTTTAGTGTATAAATTGCTAAATATAAAAACTAAAATAAAGTTTTAGTTTCTATATTTGACAATTTTAGAACTAAAATGGAATAAAATCTAGGACTAAACATTAGTCCCTAGAAACCAAACACCCCCTAAGGCTGGTAAAAGATTCATCACACATGTACAGCCAACCTTCGTATCAACGACATTGGTTTCTGCATAGGATATGTATCACCTTTTCTTGAAATATACGTATATGTTTGCAAAGCATGCGTGCGTACATAGCCTTATATATGTCATACATATCTATACATGTCTTCTCAAAAGCCCTCATCACTCATAATCATAGCATTCAGTGTCTCAAACCAGCTAGCGGTGCTCCATGGCACGGATGCTAATTAGCATCTCCAACAAGAAAGCCTATATTTGAGTCCTAAAAATAAAAACAAGCCCTGATTTGAATTATTTAGGGCTACAAAAACATTTTTAGCTCTAACATTTGAGTCACATGTCATGTTATTAGGAAATTTACCATGTTATTTAGCAAATAAAGGGTTATGAATACTATATATATGCAAAACGATGTTAGGGCTCCAGCATATGGGGTCCTATAATTATTTGATGATTTTTTTTTGTGAAATAGGATACGTGTTGCAGCATGTTTTTTTTTATGTTAGAGCATCTCCAACAACAAACCCTTAAATAGAGTCCTACAATTTAAAATAGGACCATATTTAGAATGTTTAGGGTCTCAAAAAAATGTTTACTCCAATAGTCGGGCCTTAAATAATACTATTTAGGAAATAAATCATGATATTAGAAAATAAATGGTTGGAGATTAAGTGGAAATGAGGATAGAGCTCCAGTATATGGGTACTATATTTAGGACCCGAGAGACCGAGCCCTATAACCATTTGATGAAATTTTATAAAATAGGGCCGCTGTTGGAAAGATGTTTTATGGTTTTGAGCCCTATATTTAAAATAGGACCATGTTTAGAGCCTCTCTTGGAGATGCTCTTAGAGTCTTATATTTGAAGATACAACTCCGTTTAGCAGGACCGTCTCCAGAAATATGGTGCCCCGAAGCGAACATGACGAGAGGCCCTAAATATATATGTGAAAATTTATATGTATAGTATATCTAAGGCATGCTTTCACTTGCTCAAATAACTTAAAATTACTGTTAAAAGAGCAAACACAGTTCTAACCTCATGTTCTAGAGAAAAACTCGAAGGGGCACCGGCCGTGGGCTAGCACCAGATATATCGTAGTCGTTTCATCGAGCCATCGTCAAAGATTCAAGGCGCAAGGGCTTAACCTAGAGTTGGACGGTTGTGCTCCATGTTCGTACAGCCCCCAGGCGACGATGGTTCGGTGTAATCATATTCTGATCTAATCACCGCGACGCGAGATGAACGAACACGCGAGATGAACGAACAAGTCAAAAACAATAGTACCTTGTCGTTTGCTTACTGTTTGTCAATGGGCCAAAGGAAAAAAAGAGACCCCATTGATTTGGGGGCCGTGTACACCAGCACGACTGACACTAGACCTAAAAGTTTGGGCCAGACCATTTAAGGCCGGCACGGCACGACACGACACGAAAACAATAGTCTAAAACACGGCACAACACGAAGGAAAATAGGTCATGTCATGTCTCAAACTTAGGCACGATGGACGGCACGACATGACTAGATGGGTCGTGCTTTGGGCCGGCACGGCACGAAGCGACACACGAATTAGAAAAATAGTGTTTAAATAGTTATTTTATACTCTAATATTTTTATCTCTTCATAGAAGTTATAGAAAACATTGGTTTCTCTTTCTCATATTATATTTTTAGTCTATAGCAATGTTATAAATATTTTATGGATATGTTATATATATATATATATATATATATATATATATATATATATATATATATATATATATATATATACTATACTTAAAGCACCAGTTTCAACGGTCGTCACACGTCATTTTTTTACAAATAACCCCTCACAACTATTTCAAATTAATCCGCTGCACGCATATAGATGGCCAAACGGCGGCCCGCACGGGCCAGACGGCCGCGGGCCACAACTATGGCCTAGGCACGTCATGCCGACCTCCTGACTGTGCCGGGCCAGCCTGTTAGCTCGTCGACCCATTTGATTAAATCAGCGTAAAATGTTAAAAACAGTGCAGGAGGTGGAGGTTGAACCCATGCCCTAATGAAAGAAGGGCAGGAGACACTAGGTGAAGCTGTCTATATACGTTTTTTGTAAAATAAAAAATATAATCATGTCGGGCCAGACCAGCACTACAGACCGAGGTTACAGCCTAAACACGACACGTCGTTCTTAGCTCTTGCAAGCATTAGATCGTTTCTGAGACCATATTGGCGCAATTGGACTCCATAGTGTTTGAGGTTGCTGAATTGGATGTAGCAACAATGATTTGTCACACTAACAATAAAAATGAAAGGTTATTTGTTGATTTTAAACGTTAGTAATTGTTACGAAGTAGCATAATTTATATGGAGCGCATTCAGTTTTTATTGATGCCTGACTTTAGCAATCACTCCATATTTTGATATATCTTTTTTATAAGTTTGAGTTCATGTGATTTATTTTAGAAACTTGAGCTCACAAACTTTCTCTTATTTGGTCTCTGTATGGTGGAATTATGTTATTTTATAATTTCTGTTCGTTCAGCCAGTCGTTGTGAACTCTCTTCTAATCGCTCATTTAATTGGTCGTGTTGTACCAAGACATATTGCATGGAGTAAACAATAACATCAGTTACTCAAATAAAAAAATATTATACAGAGAGCGGAGACAATCAATAAAAATATTGAAATTTTTTTGGTGGATAGTTTGCGTGGGTATTGTTGTAAGCCGTCGCAACGCACGAGCAACCGACTAGTATATATATATATATAAAAGTTTTTTGTCCGTGTCGTACTTGATAGGCACAGTACAATCATCGATGCGTCGTGCTTCAGACCAGACTAGATTAGGCCTAGCATTTAGTATCTAGACACAACATGACACAACCCGAAATTATTTCATGTCGTACTGGCCCAAAAAAATTAGTCCAAAGCACGATCGGACCGGACCGGGCTGACACGGCTCAACTTTTAGCTCTAGCTAGCACATGCCCATTCGAGAGGCCTACTATTTAGGACTTATGTTGGAGATGCTTATGTACGTGTGAATTATTTCGCACATGTATTCGTCCCCCCGACATAGGTTTGCATCCATGCATGCATCTTTTTATGCCCCCGTATTTTAAATATATCCTGTCTTTTATACGGTAAGAATGAACGTGACGCCTCCGATCCGCGCGCCCTAGTTCGTCGTGACACCCAAAGTCCAGCGCACACGTCGCCCCCGCCCCTTTGGCTCTCCATGGTGCCCTGCCGGCGGCCCGTTGACGAGCGCGCGCGCGCGCGGACGAGACGACACACAGATGCAGAGGGCACATGCATGAGCAGGGGACAGGAGGAACCGATGCCCTGTCCCGCTGCCGCGGCTGATCCCGGCACCACTCGCCGGCCCCCCCCGATCGATCGCCGTGGCCTTTATTCTTCCCGGGACTGTGCGCGGCGCCGCTCTTGATTCGTTCGCCGGTCGGGCGGCGCGGCGCGCGTACGGCCGCTGGCTATGGGTCGCTCGCATCGCATCGCGTCGCGGAGCGCAGCATGGACATGGATGGGACGAACTGCCGTTGCGACGGGACGTGCGGGGGCGGGGGCGTGGGGGATGCGATCGGACGCGATACGCTCCCTCGCACAGGCATATCATCTCACTGGCTGTGGCCGCCGGCCTGTGTGCGCGCCACTGTTGGGGAATCGATCGCTTTGCTTCGCATGGCATGGCGTGGGCGTGGCCGGAATTCCTGGGTACGTCGACGTGCGGTGGTAGTGGGGGGTTTGATTTGGATCCTCCGTTTCGTTTGCGGTCCATCTTTGTGGACTTTTTTTTTTGTCGTCCCCGGCGATCCTGAGAATCGGACGTACGTCAAAATGGGTCCGTGCCCTCGATCCATCTGCCTGCCTGTTGATCTGCCTCCCATGTGTTCTAGCTAGTATATTATGCATAGCAGTATGTATACTCCAGTGTATAGTAGCTACTAGTGTTATGTATAGTAGCAGTATGCATACTCCAAAGAAGACAAGTTTCCAGCAGAATTGTTGGTCAGCCCTGGCGGTCCATCTGGCCTCGTACGTACGGCAAGGTTTTTGTTATTGCTTGGCGTCAGGCGGCTCGTCCCCTGCCGCGGCAACCCAAAGCAGCGAGCGAGGCTGGCAAGCACCGCGCCGCGCCGTTGCGCCATGCCATGCCTTTAAGTAAAGAGCAAGGACCACACTCTGGAACGGATTAGGCTGTCCGAGCTTTTCCTAACAGAGGATTAATTACGCTGCTGCTAATTCATATATTATTCTCAGGACATTCCTTCAAAAGTGACACATCAGATTTTGACTATAAAACTGTGTATCCTGAGTTTTATCTTGATGAAATCCTCTCTCCTCACATGAAACTCTCTCTATCTCTCTCATCATAAATATCGTGTCATGTCATCAGATATGGTGATGTGTCATCTTATTTATTGAGAATGAAACTATAACGAAACTCCCACTAAGAATGACCTTAATAACACTGTTTCCAAGGCCGACATGTCAATGTTTGTCTAGGAAACAGTGTATTATGAAACTCTCTCATCTCACATGAAACTCTCTCGTACCACTCTCTATTAAATTGCATGACATGTTATCTTGTTTACTTATTTCACATATCATATTAAATAATTTAATGAGAATGAAACACCCACGAAACTTTCATTGAGATATAGAAACCAACCAAAAAATAATCTTCTGGTCACTTGTTCGGCATAGTCGTAAAAGAAGAAGTGGAAGTGACAGAAATGGAGGAGTGATGTGTCTAGCTCACAACGATGGTGTGGATGTTGTAAGTGAGCTCAATGTTGTGAACAAGTGCCACGAGGCGGAGAAGAAGACACGAGGGCATACACACCTAATAGGACAAACCTAGGATAAAAAGGAAGTAAGGATATACTTGCAAGGATGGACATCAAAATATAAGTATCTAAGTGGAGCAGAGCAAAAAACTTTATGGTAAAATTTAGACTCTATTAGTTGTAATAGAGAATGAGCGGGGACTTAGGACCTCACTTAGACCTACGTATGACTGCCACTGGCTGCTAATCAAGCCGTGAGGCAGCCTAAAAAGAGGAAGGAGAGGGAGGTAACACATTGGTCTGCAGCAAGCATGAGTATTGTCATAGGTTCTAAAAAAATTATATTAAGTACATATTTCTTATTTACACCAATAGTTTCTGACATGAATCTGGATCTTAGAGCTTCAATTTTTTTTTCTAAAATTTAACTCTATGCTTGAGACAACCATGCCCATGCATGTATCCCCTCAAACACACGCCACATATTTACAGGAAAAAATTTGTTACAGCCCGGATATATATAAAACTAACCCGCTGCATCTGTGTAGTCACTGTGGATCGCGTCACCTGCAACGTGGCACGTCCACGTGCTCTCGACACCAGCCAGCCAACACTGAGCTGCAGGTTCCCTTGTGCTCGGCTGCTCGCTCCCTGTGCCGTGGGCTAGCTATAAAGCCGCGCAGCGCGCCTGCGACTACCTTCGCCGAACGCGCAAACCTCCATTTAGAAAAACCACAGCAAACCAGAGATCTACCAATCCAACGCAGAGAAGCAACCGCATCGCTATATAATGGCCGCTCCGGCCTCCTCGTCCACCGCCGCACCCGCGTCATCGCCACCGCACAAGCCTCCAAACAACGCCGGCAGCACCATGCTAGAGCCACAGTCACCGTCGCCCTACCCCGACGCCGCGGCGCCCGTGGCTTCCAGCGTCAGCTCCGCGAGCTGCTGCAGCAGCAGCAGCAGCGGGGGCAGCAGCCAAGCGGACCGGTCGTCGACGTTCTCCGTGGACTCGTCTTCGGCCGCGACGCCGTCGTCCTCCCCCCCGCGCCCGCACCGCGCGAGCGACGTGGCGTGGGCGCCCATCCGGGGCCGGGCGCTCGGCCCGCGGGACTTCACGCTCCTCCGCCGCGTCGGGGCCGGGGACATCGGCACCGTCTACCTGTGCCGTCTCGAGAGCCAGAGCCAGGCCCCCGAGGGGTCCGCGTGCGAGTACGCCATGAAGGTGGTGGACCGGCGCGCGCTCGCCAAGAAGGGGAAGCTGGCGCGCGCCGCGGCCGAGAAGCGCGTCCTGCGGCGGCTGGACCACCCGTTCCTGCCCACCATGTTCGCGGACTTCGACGCCGGCACGGACCTGTCGTGCATCGTGATGGAGTTCTGCCGGGGCGGCGACCTCCACTCCCTCCGCCACCGCATGCCGGGCCGCCGCTTCCCGCTCGCGTCCGCGCGGTTCTACGGCGCCGAGGTGCTCCTGGCGCTGGAGTACCTGCACATGATGGGCATCGTGTACCGCGACCTCAAGCCAGAGAACGTGCTCATACGCGGCGACGGCCACATCATGCTCACGGACTTCGACCTGTCGCTGGAGTCGACGGCGTCGCCGGCTCTGGAGGACGCGAGGAGCGTCGTGGGCGACAAGGACGACGACGTGCCGGAGCCGGCACCGACCTGCCTCCCGATCCCGGAGCTGCAGCTCCTTCGGCTGCGGCGGTGGAAGCGCCGGGCCGCGCCGCGGCCGCGGTTCGTGGCGGAGCCCGTGGACGCGCGGTCCAGCTCGTTCGTGGGCACGCACGAGTACGTGGCGCCCGAGGTGGCCCGCGGGGGCGGGCACGGCGCGGCCGTGGACTGGTGGGCCTACGGCGTGTTCCTGTACGAGCTCATCTACGGGCGCACCCCGTTCGTCGGGGAGAGCAACGAGGCCACGCTCCGCAACATCGTGCGGCGGCCGCTGGAGTTCCCGGCCGCCGCGACCGCGCACGGGGACTCCGCCGCGGCGCGGGACCTGATCGCGCGGCTCCTGGACAAGGACCCGCGCACCAGGCTCGGGTCGAAGCGCGGCGCCGCCGACGTGAAGGCGCACGGCTTCTTCAAGGGCCTGAACTTCGCGCTGCTGCGGTCGACGCCGCCGCCCGTGGTGCCGCCCCCCGCCGCCCCGCACCGGTGCGACAAGGCCGCCGACGTGCAGCAGCTGTTCGATCACTTCTGAGTCCCGAACTCCCGAAGTCCCGATGGACGTCCGTTTCGTTCAAATGATGCAAGCATTTTTTTTTTCTCTTCTTTTGTCGTTGATCGATCGATCGGTAGCCAGCCAAGAGTTGTGTGCCGGAGTGACTAACCAGCTTTGGTAGCCAGATCGAGGCATGCCTGGTGTTGACTAGCTGAATACTCTACTCCATTAGCACTGCTGTACAACGCTGTTAATTACTACTAATGAAGCGATTAATATTTACTTATTTTAGTTACTGCGCCAGTTGTTCATCATATTACTACTCCGCCTACATGAGTCTTCAGAGCTAAGTTTATGTCGGGTCGGGTGATAGTAGTACCAAATACTAGTCAAATACCATCTTTGGAGACGATTGGTGAGCTGGATTAAAGCTGTGTGTGTCTATGGCATTGATGATTATTACGTAGCACTACATGATTAGCTGGCGCTAAGAGCCTAAGATGATCTTACCGCCTGGCGCCTGGTAAATGCGTTCTACACTTGTAGTAGTACTAGATAGTAACAAGAAGATGCAGTGGTGGAGGTACAGACGGATGTGGCTGGAGCTAGCCCTGGAGGCAATTAACAAGGACCACTGGGCGGCACCGGCACGGCATTCAGGATGCTCGCTGGATTTGTCTGGCTAGCTAGCTGCTGCTGTGCTGATGCATGCAGTCAGGGTTGGGAGTTCTATGTACAATAATGGCGAGGGAGGGATCTGAGTTGAGCTGTCAGTGAGATGGAGGCGGCGTCCTGTCTCGAGCTTGTCCATGGTCACGGTCTCACGGACAAGACAATCCCGCGTGGACTGGAACACTGCATCGCACCCTGTGGATCGCGGTTTCCTTGGAAGCACGAGCAGAGACGTAGGGGAAGTTGTTGGCGTTCGTTGATGCTAGTATTTATTATTTGCTTCAGAGCTACAATTAGAAACACTAGTTTCTTCAGAGGAGCTGGCGCAGCTTATATCTTGGAACGGGAAAGGTAAAAGGTAAATCTGGCACGAGTCTGAGAGGACGTGGGACCACTCGTTTTGTCACTTGTATTGTATGGGGAAAAAAAAAGAGGAAAAACAGTAGTTATAATCGATGGATTGAGCAGCGACATCTAATAGAATGCATGCAACCCGTACGTCTTATCCTCTGAAGAAATGACCCCTCATTCAGAGATCCATGGATAAGGATGCATGCAACCCGTGGTACAGCACAGTAACCTCTACCCCCCCCCCCCCCCCCCCCCCTCTCTCTCTCTCTCTCTCTCTCTCTCTCGTTTTTCGCACAACAACCCAAGAAGTTGTGAAGGATACCTTAAAAGAAGAAGAAGAAACGCCATTTATGTATTTGCATCTTATTTTGGGGAGTACCAGCAACAACTATTTATGTTTTTTTTCACTGGAAAAAAAACAGACAGTCCTCTGCCAGGCCAGGTTGGCCATGCCCAAGCCCAACATCCCTCAACAACGCGTACGCTGCCTCGCTGTTTCGTTTTCGTAGCTTGCGGTTGCGTGGGCACACCCACCCGTACTGTATAAATCTCCCAGTCCCAGCACCGGCCGCAGCCATGCGATGGACATACAGGGACAGCGTACGTGGCCTGCAGGTAGGCAGATCCAAGGAATTTTGGTTGCCATGCCATGTGAAAAAAGAGAGCATATATGCAGGGCCCGCGCGCAAGAGATACGGCAGGAAGTACGCAAGTGATGGAACGCTGCAGGCTCTGCTACTACACTTTCCGATCAGAGTGGCGGAGTCAAGTGATGGACGGCAGGCTCTGCTAATAGACGGACCTTCGGATCAGAGTGGTAGTGTCAGAGACTGGCGATAGCAAACTGCAACGCATGGCGCATCCATATGCATGTCATCTACAGACAACAGCTAGTACACTACTCCGTGTCCTGCCTGCGGTCCTGCCTGCCTTCCTGCGTGCCGTTGGGTGGTCACGCTCGATCGACCGCAGGCGAGTCACGGTCTCACGCACGATGTCCATCCAGCCTCGCATGGATCCGCATGCAATGCAGGTCGTCGAGAGGAGAGGACCAAGACGCTCTCTCCCTCTCTCTCTCTCCGTGCGCTGCCGCTGCCAGTGGTAAAATCGCCACCCACGCATCATGCAAGCATGGCAATGCCAACTAACGGCGGGGCGGCCGGCAGCTTTCCTCGGCTGGTACGGTGGTCGCAGCCACGTTGCCTGCCGGGCGCGCCCGCGCGCGCGAGAGAGAGAGAGGGGGAGCCCTGTCTGCCAGCGCGCGCCGTGGTGTGCGCCCGTGCCGATCCATCTGTACTGTAGTACGCGCTGGATCGGCGGCTAGCTCTCGCCATCCATCGCCATCGGCCAAGCGCCCATCAATGCGCTGAAGGGGAAGAAGATAGATGCTGTCGTCGCTCGCCATCGGCCAAACAGAAAACAGGTACTACTGTACGCGAACGGTGGCGGGTATTCAAGATCTGGATGATTCATCAAGCTCATCAACATGCACGCGTGAGCAGCACCCCCCCAAAAAAAAAGCTGTGTCGTTCATCATCATTAGCCCGGAGTGGCAGCTCTCTCTCTCTGAACTACTTAGGCGCCATGAGCCCATGAGTGGCTAACCCCGAGGATGCTATCATCATGGCCTCTATCATATTCATCCCTCTAGCTTGTAGTAACTACAGAGCAGTGGATTGTGATTTGTGATGTTACAGTATCACACTCACCACGGTGTTCACAAGTGTTGTGTGTAGTATTAATTCGTACTCGATGCCTCGTACTTGTCAAATAAAACTTTGTGAATTGAGCCTTCTATACGGGTGGTAATCGGTCGGTCCCTCAGACACTCCAGTGCCGTCACAGCTCAAAGCACAACAACCTCGCCGCAGGGTGCTCCCCAGGTTTTACTGTCCCTCCTTTGGGTTTAGTATTGAAATGAGATATAATCCCGATTCTATTCTTTGGATGTCACTGAATTAGAGTTTAAAATTGTGCGGTCTAATACCACGCAATTCAAAGGGGAGACGCCCTGTATTGAGAGAGAGAGTTTTTAGTTATAGTCCAATTCAAATGAACTGTGTCTCTGATTCCTAATGTCAATTTTATGTGAAACTAAACAACATAATTCAGTAAAGCTCATTCCAATTTCCAATATCTACACCCAAACGAGGTATTAGCTCAAAAATAAACAAGAATAGAGTCTAATCCTAATCCTATTCGATACTTAAATTCTATAGTATAAACTCTAGAGCCCGTTACCAACCCTAGTTAGAGCAAAATATTAGCCTTTTTCAGGTGGAGTTGTACAAAGCCAATCAAGAACCCTGAACCCAACTGTCTGAATGTTACACAATCCTTGCGGCCGCAGATAAAGACAAATACAGCCTTGATTTCAATGGACTCTAGCAAATTGTCAAAGTGATCACTGAGTAATTAATATGCACCGGTGGACTTCCCACTAGTACCGAACAGCTAAGTTGGCATCAAAGTGTTGCTAAAACACTGCGTTATCACAGATCAATGAAGACACGCAGGCCGTCATGAGCTAGCTGCACTGGTATTCTTTCCCTACGGCCACAATACAATCTTGCACATCAGCCAAGAAGGCATCTAACACATCGTTAAAGAGCAGAACAAACGATCAGAAACTAGGCGCACCTGCATGACCATCTTGCTAACAGCTGGTTTTCTCTGTGATGTTCAAACTCGTGGTTCATCCCAATCAGCAGAGCTCGTTTAGGGCGTATCCTCTTGACAGCGTCAAGGCTCTACAACAGCCAGTAAACGTTAACATGGTACTCCGTGTTTAAGAGAGAGAGAGAGAGAGAAATCAATAGATTCTCTGATGCATCTTCACAGGCATGACTGTAAATGCTTCCTGGTTTGAGGCTGTGAGCCGTTCTGTTGATCTGTCCTAGCTAGCCTTCTAGGCCGATTTTATGAAGATGGATTAATTAATCTCATATTTAACCGCCAAGTTAGAAAATACTGAGAGGTCCTGATTAAATAACCTGGCTCAGAGTCAAATGGCAACTGCGACCGTCTCCCTGTTCATAGAGCATTAAATCTGTATCAGAAAGTGAAGCTAAATTACGGAAGGTTCATGAAAGATGTATATGAATTAATGGCATGCGGAGGCTTACCGCCCCATGCAACCTGTTTGTTTCTAGTATGAGTAGATCTAGCTGCCCTTGTCCGGTGGCGGTACCAGACTTCGAAATCGCTGCGTGCAAAGATCGCATCAGCAGTTTATCGCAGTAAAATGGAGCGACTGAATAGGAACAAAGAGAAGGGATCCAACTACAAAATGCCACGAATTCAGTAGGTGATAATATACGGAAGAGTGAAGACTCGTGTGGTTCAGAATTTTTTTCGAGATCCAGAAATATACTGGACTGGAGAATGTTGCTTTTGATGAAACACTGAAGTCTTTTCAGTGTATATTTATATAAATTTCATTGTTCCAAAGACGACGTACGGGTTAGCAGGACCTAATATATGGAATAGCTTGCTTAAATTATCCTGATGTTCCCTCTTCCCTACTCCCTGAATTGCCTTAGTTATCACATTATTCCCAATCATTTATTTTTGAAACAGTACATTATTCACAATCATACCAGACCCAAAAAAAAAACTTAATGCCGTGACTGTTTAAAACCACTACTGTTCACAAATAATCATTCTATATAAGCTGACTACCTGAATAGATAATGGAGGATTCCCAATCATTTATTTGAAGCAGTACATTATTCTCAATCATGTCAGACAAAAAAAAACTTGATGCCATGACTATTTAAAAACACTAAGGCATTCTAAATTTGTTGGATTATATAATCTGGACAGATTATAATCTTAAACAAACACCCCCTAAATAAGCATTCTATATAAGCTGACGACTATCTGAATAGATCGAACGAATGGAGGAATGAAAAGGTCTACCGTGCTCAGTTCTAGGTAGAATTCTTGAGACATCAGACAAGTATGCAACTCTCGCTTTCCTCCCGAACAAGAAGCCTAAACAGACATAGTCCTCTCCATGCATGACCTGGCCAGACAACTTCAAGTTAGACAGCTTCAGGGGGTGCAAGCATAACTATATCGTTGCAGCATTTCACGATAATAACTCTTACGGGCAACGGCCAAAACTGAAGCTCCGATGCTACAAATGGCTTGTCAACATCACCCTCGATTATCGTCCAATGGAGCTGAGCAGGTCTGGCGAAGTCATCACCTCCCTGCAGCTTCTGTTCAACCAAGTTGGGGAATCTTGCGGCCACACTGTAAAAATGAGCGGACAATATTACACGATGTGTATGTTGGACCGACAACAAGTGTAATATGGGTACAGGCTGAGCTCAGCAGAGCGTGCAAAGCAGTGCAAAATACTGCTTTGTATTATAGTCCGTACCGTTTATACAGTGATGTTTGACACAAAGAGTGAGATATGGCTGAGATAGAAGACTGCTGAGTTCGAAATGGTAGGATTACCTGTCCATTGTGAATTGGGTGAGAAAAACCGGAACTTTGGCACTACCGTTTCTCTGACAGCTCGGTAGTGCCACCCAGAGATCATCGAGGCCTAAGACAGCATCTGCGTGCTCGTGCGTGAGAATAACCTGCACTTCAGAAAATCCTCCTTTTTTTTAGCCATGTCATCGGTGTACGCTGAACACCAAGAATCTCATTTGACCGAAACTGTGCAGCAGCTGTTTCTGAATGGAGAGAGAATTCACGAGCAAGACCTCACCGAGTCAATGGACGGGACTTCGTGGTGCACGAACCACCGGAGGACTTGCTCTCTGAAGGTCTTGCCGACATCGATCAGGATATACCTGTGAGCTCCATCGTCGTGGCAGTAATCTACCAGGAGGGAGGTGTTGCACCTGAAACCAGACGTGAGTGGCGACAAAGCTGTGCCTATAATAGCCAGCCAACACGGCACGGCCAAAAACGCGGTTCGGGTAGCAGTGTGAGACACCGGATGCTCTTGCCGATTTCCAGGGCAGGTAAAACTCGAGAATTCTCTAGGTCAAGACCAGTTTTGTTTTGAGGCTCTGGCAGTTATTTGGAGCAGAAGCGTTCGCTGAACAGCGATTGGCTATGCTATGCTATGTAGGAGCGCAGCGCTCACCTGTAGTTGGGGTTCCGGTCCGGCGGCAGGGAGAGGGCCGTGGAGCAGACGGTGCACGGAGGCTCCGACGGCTGGATGAGGCATCGCGCGTCGGGGAGCGCGCCGGAGCAGCCGGTGCCCAGAAAGATGAGTGATGAAGACGACGAAGCCACCGCTGCGGAACCTCCTGTTGGGCGCGTGGGCACCGGACCAGAGTCCATGGCTCGCGTCACAGGTTCTTGGCTTCTTGGTTGTTCTTCTGCTGGGAGTTTTTTTTTTAAAAAAAAAAAATTGGATTTTGAGCTCTGGTTGTTGGGTTCGTAGTTGGTTTCTTGCTACGTTTCTCCTCTTTCTTGCTTCGGTTGGCTTCCAGTCCGGGGGCGGGAAGTGGTTTTCCTTCCATCGGCACTATATGTTAGTGGACGACGTGATCCTGATCCAAGCAAAACTTGTTCTGGTCAACTTGATTAGCTGATTATAGTCCCTCTATCTATTTTCATCTACTGTCTTGATCACAAGAGACAAAGAGTAAAAAAAAAAAAAAATCTGAGCCGTCGGTGCTTTGATTCATACATAATACGGTAGCACGTTAAGCTCTACATCGATATCGTTGTTGAAGCCGCGGTTGATTTTTGACACCGACGCTCATCCTGATATCCTTGTTGCCACTACTTCGACATAAAAAACATAAAGATAACAATGTCTATGCCGATATCGTTGTCTTGGTCACATCAGGCTTTTCATACAGTGTTTTACTTCTCAAACAGCTAATTGCATAGCTAATAGTGCGGGTTAAATCAGGTTATAGTGGCTAAATAGTTTTAGCCTTTATTAACAGCTATATCTAAAGATAACAATGTCCATAGTGAGAGATTTAGAATCTTGCTTATGGATCCTTTACTTTAGCTTTCTATGCCAGATCCACGATAACAAATATGAAATATCGACCAATCGAGTACATAAGGTAAGTTAATTCTTGAAAACCTTAAAAAAAATTTAGTTAATCTCGAATCTCCTCCACCCTAGATTCTCGGGTTCCTTATCCAATATTTCCAAAACGTTACACAAATGTCATTGCTTCTATGATTGGATCATTTCCTTTTATATACAGAGGCCACCCACCTGACTCGATGCTCGACTCCCATCCAACGTCACCTTCCAGCTGCGGGCCACCACCTCCTGACTTTGGTGGTCAGTGACGTGGCTTAGTCATCCCTAAACCGTCGTACCTCTTCTCCATCAACCCTTCAACGTTGTTCATCGCCCAACATCTACGCCAAAAGTCTAAGAAAGAACCAACCGAGAATCCCATTGTACGGAGCGACAGTGTCGCTCCTCCGTCTGATAGTGCCGCTCGAGCAAAAATACTTTGATTGTGATGAAACTTGGTGCACAGTGAGACATAGAGAAAATAAAAAGGTTCCATGAGTTTGAGCACCAAAATATCAAAACTTGAGAATCATGTCACAAAACTCAAATTGGAGTTGGGCTTTTCTCAAAAGTACAAAACAGTAGAAACTTATTTTACAAATTGAATCAACCCATACCAGAAGTTATCTACCCAAAAATTCATCTCAAACTCATATTTCACAAACTCACTTCAAAGGTCCAAACAAAAGTGTTTGAGAAGAGAAGACAAATCAAAATCTCCAAAGAAAACATAATTTGGATCGAAATAAAATAAAGAGGTCATAGTGTGGTCAAGGCCATGCTTCCCAAATAAAAAAATGCATAGAAGCAAGTGTCAAAACTGCTAAGGATATCGCTAACAAAGGGAAAATGGAAGTGCAAACCACAAAATAAAGAGATGGCTGATTAGTGCAGCCCTTCCTCTTATTTATATAGATTTTTTTTCACATTCCTAAATTACCCTTAGATACATGGAACTTATCTATTTAGCAAGGGACGAAATGAATCAACTCTTAATTCGATGACCTGATTACCACCCTTCCTTCGCAAAGTTGCTTTACGGTGGTTTCACGTATCACCTTCGATTCCCTCCAAAACCACGCTGCTAGGTTTTGAGGCCAAACCCTAAAAACCATCGCCATGTGGTTTTGAGGTTTAACCACCAAACCTCCTCTACAAGAAGCGTATTCTATACACGTCCCCCCATATCCTGGACACGTGACCCGTCGATCCTCAAAAGCGTGGCAACATGATCCTCTATGCCATATCCTTGCGCCTATTGATAACCCCAAGTGTTAGCCACTGTAGCGGTCATCCGACTTCTCTAGTCTCTCATTTAAGACTCAGTGCTCTCCCTTCACCGCTCTCGGTCCATCAGTACGAACCCACTTGATCTAAAAAGTTTCATTGATTTATCTTTTAAGAATTTTTTTTCTTAATCACAAAATCTAGTCTTAATTAGTTCTTGTCATATTCTAACATAACATGCTTGTTATTTTCATATCTTGAGTTCTAGACTTCAATTGATGTGATTCTAGTTGGGTTAATTCACTAATATCATCTAGTTTAATATGACAAAGCTAATTATATTTTGTGCTTAAGATGAAGTCTTTAATTTTATGTTTAGCTTTTGTAATCATTTACTCCATTCTGATTTTCTATTTTAAAGTGAATCGATCCTACAATCGCCCATAAAGGTTGGTTGGGGAGAGAAACACAGCCTCTTGGACATGCGTAGAATATAACCAGAGCCCAAATCACTTCACTCTTAGGCCATATTCGGTCCGTACACTTGTATATGAACTTTAGGTTACTCCATTGTTTCCTTTAAGATAAAAACGTAAGAACGCTTAGCATGTAAAATTTTGTTCACTATTCCGATCAATGTGGTGTCAAAGTAGAATTTCAAATTAAAGTTGTTAAAAAAGTACTACATGCGTTTTACATTAACACACCCAAAAAAAACATTGCACTAGCTACACTGGCACTTAGAAATGATATTTTGCAGAAAGTTTGAATTGAATATTATTTGCAAATAAAACTACTAGAATGACAGTTTTCATGTAAAAAAATACTTCCTCAATTCCAAAGTCATATGTTTAGTTTATTAGCAGTTAAAGGGTCTTCGGATACTCCCTTTCGTAAGATTGTTTCAGTGCTATAATTAACAAAGAAACCTGTTTAAATAAGTGGCTTTCTTAAAAATGGGCCTTGTTTTGAATTTTGCACTAGACCACCCAATCTCTAAGGACATCCTGCTTTGGCCTAGAACTAGAAGGCCACGATGATCCAAGCCACAAATGAAGATCGATGACCCAAACAAACCCTAAAAGATCTGAAAACCTTAAAGCCAACAAAATTAACTCATACTTTTAGCTAGGTACTAGTAGATAAAATCTCATTTTCCCAAAAAAAATGATGTGCCAATTTAGTGAAAGTAACCGAGAAAGTAAAGAGATTATACTATATAATAGAATCAACTAAACTATGTGAAGAAAAAGCCTAAAATAAAATATGCGCATGAAAGAAAGCCATGAACAAAATGATAAGGTTTATATCCATCTAAGAAAACAAATTATCTTTTGATTTTGTAGATGATGGAGCAGATTCAAATATCATGAAAATAATGTTCTGGAGAACTTCATGTCCGAGATACAAATGGATGTTTTGGACATATGATTGCAAGAGTTGTTGCCAATGATAGATATGAAAACGGGCTGAAGAACAAACTCTACATACGTTGCTGCTCCGATATGTGACTACGCAAAATATTTGTCTATGCTTAATCACTTGCGATTTTATTCAGATATGTGACTCTCTGTTAGCTACCTGGTTTTCGTTCAGATATGTGCCTATCTGAACTGTAGCTGTAAAACTGTTACCAATGTAACAGCCCTGATGCTATTTCTGAAATTTCTTAATGAACCTGAAAAACTGAAATTACTATCCACAACGGAGAGCTTGAACATGTTCGATTGTGTTCTAGCGGTTGATCAGATTGTGCGAACATGCATCACAGTGTGAACTTCCTACTTGGTCTGATAATGTGAACATGCATTATAGTGTCAAATCCGCATGACGATTATTGTTGCAATCATTATTTACTCCGTATGATTTGATCACGACACACTCGGTATTATATATTTATAATTGATCTTGTCTTTGTACAAAATATCAAGTACTTTGCTTTTTATCTTTCCATAATTTCCGGTGGCAGATGCAGGACAAAATTGGACGACACCGTGAGAGACAAAATCACTAGACTAGATCATTTGATAAAAATAGTTTTATAATAATAACATGGATGTTAAATGATAATACGAGGAGTGTTCTAAAATGGTATGAATACCAAAAAATATTTTTGGCCACCCTAAGGGAGAGCTGTAGAGGGAAAAGGGGCGGAGCAGACGCACACGCATCAGCATGTCGGTGTCGCGAGTCGGCGAGTCCACCGCGAGATAACAATGGTGAGGCAACAAAAGGCGAGGGTAGCGAGGGTATGCGACGATGGGACGACGGTAAATGGCGGTGACGAGGCGACAAGGCGGCGGTGAGCAACAATCATTGCTGCGTTATGACAGCACGACGGGACCCTAGTGACGTAGGAAGCGCAGAAGGCACCGTGGTACTAAGGCAGGATCCTAACGATAGCTTGCCCATCCACATATGCGAACTATGAGGCAAAGTAGCGGCGCTGCATGTACGATGTCGACAAAGGCGACGAGCTGACTAGTGACGAGGAGGTAAGGTGGCGCTGGCAGCAGGCAGGTTAGGTCACCCAACCGATCATTAGATGACCGAAGGAGCAAGCTAGCCGCGAGTGGGCTAGAGTTAGGGGAGAGAATCAAACGACTCAGGTGGGAGTGTGCTGAGCAGTGGAGCGCCGAGAAAAAATAGATCATAACCCAGTTTTCATTAAATTAGATTAAAACCTAGTTTTCATTAAATAAAAGTTTGTTTATTTTGTTGCATATCCAAGTCTAAGTATAAGCGCTAATAAAAATTAAGGTGGGGCCATGATCCCATTGCCCACCTCTTGTGTCCGCCCTTGGTAATTTCGTATGTCAAATTCGAGGCTCTTGCGGTTTTGCATGGATCTGAGGCTATTTTCAGCAGCTTACTCATCTTCATCTCTTATTTTAAACTTTACTTTATAAATAATGTAGTATATAATGCTAAATAATGTTTTACATGACCATATATACAATCTAGTGACCATAGCCTCACAAATGGCGATCTGTGAGTCATCTTCATAAGCTAGGATGGAAGAGCCCGCGAACGCCAAAGGAGCTTTTCGACATAGCGACCAGCCATGCGTCGGAGAGGACGCGGTGGGAGCCATCTTCGATCGCCACAAGCGAAAGGTTGGGCACAACGAAAAGTCGAACGAGGGTGTCGACCGTCAGTCCAGCGCAAAAGGGAGAAGAGGCCGACGACAGCGAGTACGACGTGTCGATGGCAGTGGCAAGCCAGATGGGAAGAAGGCCTCGAACCGAGAAAACCATCGACCAGTTCGAAAAAGCTCCTCGAAGCCCCCATGTCCGAACCATCTGTGCCAGGTCTCGACATGCTTATAAGGATTATGGGTTACTCAGAGAATTTGTACTCAAAGTTGCACCGTTGACTCGAACCCCAAAAAAGACCAAAAAAAAAAAGACCAGGGGAAAGTGGAACGCTTGCCTCACCAAGACTGGCCATCAGCCCATCACACAAACGACGCGGGTGAGGACGTCTCGATTTGAAACGCTGCTTGGACGCCCCAAACCGTTCTATACTCCTACCACAGTTTCCCGGGGCGATTGGTATCAACCGTGAACCATCCGCTTGACTATGTCAAAAGATGTTATATATCGTGTAGGGTGGAAAGTAACCTAAGAACGGAAGACACAGGTTAGACAGACGGCGAGATGGAAAAATGAAAGGATACGTGGAAGTGAACGAGGGGAGTGGACCGGGAGGTCGGAAGAAGAGACGTGGGTGAGAGGATGATAGCGGTGACACAACACTGAAGGAAAAGTACTAGTAGTTTATGGAGTAGAATAATAGTTATGCAGACACATATGAGCAGGAGCACTGGAGCAGCCCATATTTTCTATTCTATATAACAAACACGGACGGAAACCGCGTCCTCCGTTCGGCCACGTTAGCTTAATTAATTCCTGTCGTCAGATCGTGAATCAACGTTGTACATCAACCTTTGCGAGACGTTGCGCTCGCCTTCGGATCCGTGCTGGAAACATCCAGAACGTGATTAAAAAACAAAACAAAGGGCTGATAAAAAAACAAATCCAGAACGCGATTAAAAAACAAAACAAAGGGCTGATAAAAAACAAAGGGAGAAAACATCACCTTCTAGCGCTGGGCGAAAGAGCAGACGCACCCGCGCGGAGCAGAGGAGAAGAAGGCGATGCAGGTACAGAGGTACTTCTTCATTGACGCCTTATATTTTCATCCCCTCCCACCTCCTGTTCGAATTCGTGTCGGGCCGCCACATCCCAGTTCCACCTCCTTCCTCGGGCCACCGCATCCTAGCTGCCTCTCTTGCTTCTTCAGCAATAGTGCATTCAGCCATACTGCCTACTGCGTCTTCTCTAACTTCGTCAGAAACCAGTTCGTCGTTTTCACCACGCGCGCAGGGCGCGCGCTAGCTACTAGTATATATACTAGTAGGTGGAGAACCATTCCAATTTCCAACACCGGACGTGCGGCCCTCCAGCAGTCCAGCCACGGTTACACCGAAACCACGACGACCGCGCGACACCAGAACCACCACCCACCCGGACGCGTGGCCGACCTGGCGTATCGCCCAATTGCAAATGGACCCAACGCACGACGCACAGGATATCCTCCTGTCACATACATGGAGCGCACGCCCACGGCTAGAGATGTCCAAACGGGCCGCCCGGGCCCGGTCCGGCCCGGGCCCGGTGAAGCCCGGCCCGTTTTGGGCCCGGCCCGCCAGGCACGATTAAAAAACCGGGTCGGGCCGGCTAAGCACGCGAGCTCAATTTCTTGTCCGAGCCTGGCCCGCAACGGGCCTAAACGGGCCGAGCACGAAAAAAACGGGTCGAAAAGCGGGCTATGCGGGCCGAAAAGCACGTTTTAGTGTAAAAAAAACGGGTTTAACGGGCTTAGAGCTAAACGGGCCGTGCCGGGCTAGCCCACCTTGCCTAATTTCCTGTCCGAGCCCAGCCCGCTTATTCGTGCCGGGCCGGCCCGGGCCCGCATATAACCAGGTCGTGCCGGGCTCGGACCGGACCCAAAAAGCGGGCTTCGTGCCGGACTCGCGGGCCTCGTGCTTATTGGACATCTGTACCCACGGCCCACCCACGCCACGCTTCCTTTCCTCCCCGGCGCGCGTCAACGTGACGAACCAGTATAATACCTCAACGCCACACCCATGGGTTCGGTCCGGGTCCAACAACAACAACAACAACAGAGAGGAAGAGTCGTAGAGAGCGAAGATCGAAGCCAAACAAAGATGGCGCGGAGGACCACCAGAGAGCCCGCCGCCGCCGTCGTCTTGATGCTGCTCCTGGCGGCGGCCACGGCGGCAGCGGCGGCGGAGGAGGAAGCGTTGCCGATGGAGGCGTACTTCTCGGCGGCGGAGCTCGCGCGCATTGCCGGGTACGGCGAGGAGCCGGTGTCGTCGGTGTCCGTGTCCGGGCAACTCACCTGCGAGCTCTGCCTCCGCCCCGGCTCCCCCCTCCTCGCCTTGGAGATGGCAGGTGAATTTTTTGAGTTCCTCGCTCTCTTCCTTGTCCCGTTTAACTACTCCTATGATCCTATCTGCTGCTGCCGCCGCCGCTGTTGTTGTTTGTTCATTCCACCCACGCAAACGCAAGCACCTGGATTCACTAGTTCAGTAGCCAAATTGGGCATTGAAATCCAGGTAGAGCAGTAGCCAAATTGACTAGTTCAGTAGCCAAATTGTGTCCGGCCGGTCGATATAATCTTGGCTGATTGATGAAGAAGGTAGAGCTGTCGCCGGCCGGCCGGCCGGCCCGGGGCGGCCGCCAGACATCTGTCCCATATGCTGTAAACTAATCAATAATTAAACAAATGATCTCTGCGCCGTCGTCTACGCAGCAGCCAGCAGCGCGTGCGTGCGTGCCAGAGCCTCCGCTGATCGAGTCACATTCAGAGACAGAGACGAGCGAGCAGGCGGCTGGTCCTTTTCGCGCGCGCGCGCGGTGGCGCCTCTGGTTGTTGGCCGGTTAACGCATGCAGACGGGTTAGTTGCCGGCTGGGCCATGGCAGCAGAACAGAAAGCCGGCCAGGAGGCAAAGCAAGGTCGTCTCCAACGGAGGAGGGTCGAGTACGCACGACGACGACCTTGTCGTCCTCTCTCCGTGGACAGCGAGCGCGGGGACTAGCTAGTCGTCGATCGAGCACGGGCGCACGGCGTGCTTAGCGCTTGCTGGTCACGTACGTGCCTCACGCAGGGACAGGACGGGACGGGAGGACGGCGTCCGCGTCGCCAAAGCAACGGGTTCACGAGCGGTAGTACCGCTTGCTTGGCTTCCCCAAAAAAAAGGTCGTTACGTTTAGCGACCGTTTGGTGCAGTAGCGGAGCTTGCCGAAGCCTTCCAGCGGTTCTGTCTGTGACCACGTACGCCGCCCGTACCACTAGCACAGGGTGAAGCAGATTCAACGAACATTCGTATACGCTGTCCCCTTCTCTTCTCTTCTCTGCTCTCTCGCTTGGCTTCATTGTAGCTTAGCCGTGCAGGAAGAAGAGAGAACATTTTTTTATACACACACTAGTGTGTGGCCGTTAATCTCCCTGCGCGGTTAAAAGAAGAAGAAGAAAAGTTCTTGTATATATATGCATATAGAAGCATGCATGCTAGAAGATACACTAGTTTTAGGTATATGTCTGCCCCCCTCATATCAGCGCCGCGGCCGGAGAAGAGGAATTATTAGGTATGCTTTGTTGCAGATTTGTTGCAACAACATATCCTTTCTATTGAATGTTATCCAAGTTCGTTCTTGCGTGTGTGTGTGTCGTAGAGACGTCGTGCTCGTAGACAAGGTTAGCTCGCCTAATTCTCCCTGCTCTCCGTCTACTACTCAAGCAAAAAGCGCCTAAAAGCCACACTACACACTAGTCTCTGAGGCGGGCGTGGGCCAAATGCTCTCATCCTTTCTGCAAGTGGCACAATCCATTCCAGACGACGAAAGACGAGACGGACAGTGTGGCTCCACTGATGAAAGCGAGCTATCTAACGCATCTCTAGCTAGCCGCGCTGCTGTCTGAATTAGGGATGGCAATGGGTACCCGAAACCCGAAACCCGATGGGTAAAAACCCTATTAGGGCACGGATATGGCGGATTTTGATATCCATGGGTATTTTATTGGGTCATTTTTTATGCCCATCGGGTACGGTGGGCGTGGGTATGTTCTCTATTACCACGTACCCGCTACCCGATGGGGAACCCGCTAATATATGACACGTGGATCCGTATTTATATGTCTCATATAAAATGAATTTGCTCCCGATGGGTAAAAAACCTATTAGGGCATGGGTAGAATCAATGCTATGTTTTATGTGATTTGAAGGCATGATATTGCCATTTAATGTTGAATATTGTTGCACCTGTGATAAAATTATGTTGGGTTCGATACATTTGTTATGCTGGTACTTATTTTTGCGATTCAAATGATCATGTCTATCGTGATGTTAATGGGTATGGGTACCCGATGGGTACCCGCTACCCATGGTGGGTATGGGTATGGCGTAATTTTGTACCCATGATGGGTAGTGCGTATAGGTATGGGTCAATTTTTTTCTAGTGGGTATGGGTATGACTTCGTGTGCCCACTGGGTACCTTACCCCTGCCATCCCTAGTCTGAATCCGACTTGATGCGCGTACGATGGCATGCAGCGCAGGCCGGTGCTATCGCCACGGACTCAAAGTGGTCTTAGAATCCGCGCTTTGATTTAGATAGATGTGCATGCATTCATCAGCCATTTTCCTCCGATCGATTGGGGGGAGAAATTTGCTCGCCCCTGTTACATCTCCGAACTGGCCGGTGCGCTCCGACTCCGAGTGGACTCCAATAATCCGTATAGTAGCCGCCCTTCGTCTCCCGTCGCCGTCAACGATCGTGCCGTGATTAGTTTCCGTATCAAAAATAATAATATTCACAGTACTATATCCTCAAAAACTAATCGAGATAGAGTTCCTGCAGGAAAGGAATTGTATATACCCAGCATCAGCTAACACATCAGCAGTACCGCTTGCTCTTTACTGACAGCTAGCTAGCTAGCCATCAGGCATCAGCCCATCTCCACATGTTTTCCATTGGCCGGGGCGATCCAATGACGATCGTTTTTCTTCTTCTATGGTGGTCATCAGGTGCTAAGGTAGCAGTGACCTGCGACTGCGAGAGCCAGCATCCCATTCCCAGCGACGAACCGGACAGCCTCGCGCTGGTGGCCGCGACGACGGACGAGTCCGGCAACTTCACCATCGACCTCCCCGCGCGGCTCCACGCCACGCCGGACCTGGAGAAGGCCTGCGCCGTCAAGGTGCTCCGGCTGCCGGCGGGCTCCGGCTCCTGCCGCCTCCGCCACCGCGCCGGCGACGCCTACCGCCTCAGGCTGGCGTCCGCGGAGGACGGCGCCCGGGCCTACACTGCCGGGGTGATACGGCTTCGGGACGGCGACACGCCGTCCGACCGTTGCGTGGGTGCGCGCGGAGGACCACGTGTCTCTGGGAGAAGGTGAACGCCTGAACGGTTGGAACTGGTACGCCGTGAGGAGGTGGGAATGGATACCGGGGTGGTGGTACTGGTAGCAGTAATACGCCGGACGAACGAAGAGTTCGCGCGCGCTTGTGTAGTTTTGATTTTGAAGGGCCTCTCGTATAGCAGGAATGAATCAGGCATGCATGTGTAAACAAATGTAGGCCAGAAGTATGTGTATAGTTCTTTGTAACGATAAATGTCAATGCACCAAACAATTTTAAAATCAAATTTGAAACAGTAAATTAATCCAAACGAAAAAGTTTTCAACTATAAATTTATATAACTCACCAAGATGTATAATTTATATTTTGACCATTTATTCATATGACAAAATAAAAGAAAATTTGTTCGTAGTTTATGAAACTACGAGTGAGATGTATAAAATTTGTGCATAATGTTAGAACCATCATGTGGTATGAACAAATGGCCAAGCAACTAAAATAAACTTTATAGATCTTGAGAAGTATAGAATTTTGTAGTTTGCAACCTTTTCATTTGAAGTCATCTGCTCAACGAAAACTACGTCTGAATTTAAAAAAATTTAAATTCTGAATTTTAAAAACAACCTCGAATGAAAAAACCAACAACATGAAAGTTGTAGATCTTGAAGAGTTATGAAACTTTGTAGTTGACAATGTTTTGGTTTGAAATCATCTTATCACGAAAAACTATGTTTGAATTTTACAAACTATCTCAGCTAAAAAAAACACCAAATAGGTCTTGAAATGTAATGAAACTTTGTCATTGACAATTTTTTATTTGAAATCATCTTATCATAGAAAAATTCGTGTGAAGTTTTTAAATTTGAAATTAAAATTTCGTAAACGGTCTCGAATGTAGAAACTATCAAAATAGAAGTTGTAGATCTTGAAATTTATGCAACTTTATAATTGATAACCATTTTAATTGAATTCATTTAGTGGCTCAAATGATCAAATTACTTTCGTTTTGTTATAATATACGAGGAATGAAAACGTAATATAAACACAATTGAAATAGTGTTATAGTGGTAGAGGAGGTTATGCGTGCGCAAGGGGTTGCGAATTCGAATCTTACCACACAAAACACATAAATTTGGTTTTAAAATGGTGGGAAGCTTGACAAAGAAGTGAGTCTGGTAGTGAACAAGGATAAACACGAGAACAACATGTCATAACGTGCAGACGCAGTGAAATGCGCCCATCATAATCACCCCGTCCCAAATTAAATTAATTTTAGACTTTTACCATAAGTCAAATTGTTTTAACTTTAATTATTTTTTAAAAAAACATCATTATTTATAAATCAAAATACCAAATCGTATCACTAGATATATTATAATTTTTTTAGAAAAATGCCATTGTTTGATGTCATAGATATTATTATCTTTTTATATAAAATTAGTTCGATTCAAGATAGTTTGACTTCTGAAATTTTATTTATTTTGAGGTGGAAGGAGTATTATATGGACGGACATTTGATAACCACCAGACATGTCCACAATACGACGCAGTAATCCATCCACTACGATGCGATGCAAGAAAAATACACAGAGCTACTCAGTCCATGTAGCCCAAACTCGCACGCTCCCAGAACCAGCAAAATTGCATCGCATCTCGGCTCACAGCGTCAATAACACCAGTAACAACAACACGACGAGGTGACGATGCACCAAACCATCCAGTGTCCCGGCAGCCTCGTAGCCCCGGCAGGCACCGCTCCTGGGCCTGGCCCTCGTCACAGCCACGCCGCCAGACCGGTACGCGACGCCGGCGTTCCACCCCGCAGGTATGGCGTTGCTGGCGACGAGCGCCCTGCCAGAGCTGAAGGTGAGGCGGATGTTGAAGGGGCCCTGGAGGACGGAGCCGGAGTTGATCTTCCACACGGCGCCCCACGACTGCTGCATCGGCACCCACTGCCCCGTCGTCCCGCCCTGCGTCTGCATCATGTCCACGGAGTCGAGGTCGCTGTCGCTATCCTCGTACTCGATCAGCACGGCCAGGTAGTTCGGGTTGGAGCCCGGCTCCACCGAGAAGGTCACGTCCACGCCAGGCCACTCGCACTGCACCCTGCACAATATAGGGCATGGCGTTTATACAACTCAAGAAACACATGGCATCAGTGTAGAAAAATCTCTTTCGAAGAAGCGTTAAGCATGCATTCATGCGCACAACATACCGGGTATACTGGATTTGGATGGCGCCGGCGCCACGCAGCTGGCTCTCCTGCCCGGGCTTCGCCAAGGCACCGAACGCTGTCCCGCTCATGTCGAAGTGGACCTGCTCATCAGGACACGGGCAATCGGGGCACTCGTCGGTGATGACGACAGTCACCGGGTTACCGGAGCAAGCGTCATTGCCGGTGCATACAGCCTGATGAATAATCAAGTTTACAGATGTCAAAAGGCAGGCGTACTTGAGTGAAGGGAGGTCCGAATCTCTGAAGTATACGCACCTGATAGCAAGAGCCACAGCCCTTGCCAGAGTCGTAGATGGAAGAGCAGCCAGCGGCAATCATGGATGAGAAAGGTGGCTGGTCCACAGCATTCTGGTATCCACACGCACCACCTGCACCATATTTGGTTGCAAATTTCATATAAATTATTACTTTGCAAGGCAGACCAGTTTGGTGGAGCTAATATGTGGTAATTAATTGGTGGCAATGATGCATTGATTTTTATTTTACTCAATGTCTTACCGTCAGTTCCAGCGCCATCAGCTGCGCCATACCATGTAGCGATGCCATTGGACCAACCGTAGAGCTCACGGTGGAACTCATCAGTCGATGCGCATGGGTGGAGGAAAAAGGCCAAAGCTGTGATGGCAATGGAAAACAACAGCTGGAGCGTGGAAGCCATACAACACACCCTGTGTCAAGTAGCACGGAGAGGAATTTAGAAGAGTTCAGTTGCCTGCTAATGAAGCATGTTCAACTAAATTGTTATGACAAGGCATCCCATACTAACGAAGTCAAAATATTTGCACGAGATCCTAAATTGTTACTCAGACTTTACTAATAAGTTTCTTTTTTATTAACCCAAGGAAAACCTTAAAATATGCAATTCAATTAAAATTGAACCAAATTTTATTACATCTAACACTCTCAAAGATGGTATGATAGGTTTGTGGAGTGCAATTTTCCACAATTTGGTGTTCCTTGCATTCTTGTCATATGCTATCACCTTGCACATATTAGATAGTGACCAATACTTCAAAACATCCACAGAAAAACTAAATAAGTGGAGGACTCGAGGTGGTTGCGGACTTGTGGACAGAAGTTAGAGCAGGTAGGTGTAACTCTAGGTCAGAGTTACCAAGTTGAACTCCTACAGAGTGGTAAACGTAAGTGATCTGATAAGTCCCAATTATGCATGCAATGCAACAAAACGTGTTTTAGTCCATTAGTTTCAATTTCTTACTTCGCGAGAGTCTCTGGAGGCAAGAATATACTAACTTTAATGGATTTTATCCTAACCTGGATTTTCATGAAAGATATACTGATATGGCAGCAATCAAAAGTCAATCTAAAAACACAAACAGTCTGAGAATACTTTCATCTATATCCTCACACTAGGCCGCGGTTTATCAAAGATTAGCTACTCATGATCAACTAATTTCTAAACAATTTTAACCTCTGCATAGAATTCGTGATATCCTGACATGTATTCTGTCACAAGTCTCTGTAAATTAACATGGTAACAAGATTCACACAAGTCAAAGTACTATGCCGATAAGATGACATCATTGCTTTTGAATTTTGATAACTTTACAGTTTACAACTTTAGATCTAGTTGAATGAACTCAAGCAGATCATAAACAGAACATCCAATTTGTACGCTCGCACAACCATCAGACCATCCAATTCGCACGCTCACTTTACAACTGGCTTCAGGGTGCAAATTAGTGTGCAAATGGGTCAACATAAAATGTGCTTCTAACATAAACCTTGTGCAAATGAGTCTAGAATGATCAAGTAATTGCTTCCTACAAGGAATTTTATACTCCATCTATCCAAATTATAAGATGTTTTGGTTTTCTAGATATATTCTTTACTATATATCTAGACATAGTGCATATCTACATGCATAGCAAAATGAATCTAAAAAAACAAAACATCTTATAATTTGGAATGGATGGAGTACAAGCAAAATTTTGGCTTGGCACGAGCACATTCAGGCCATAAAACAACCGAGATAAGAACTTGCCATTCAATCCCCTCATCCGAACCTTTTTAACCATACTTTCACAAAGACTAGACACATCAGAGAGCCACCTATGCTATAATTATCTTTGGGTCAGTAACTGCCACCTACAGGCGTCTTTTATATCAAACACAAATGCACAATTTGTTCCAGCAATGCTCAGGCGTGCATATATTAGTACCTACCATTGTTTTCAGATCGTCCGGCTAATCGCGATTAGCGCGATTAGTCGGGCTGATCGTTTCTCTGTGCTCGATTAGGGTGTTCGACTCAATTAGTGTTACTGATCGTCCATATCGTCCGATTAGGCGACGATATGGAACGATTAATCGCCTAGGAGCCGATCAGTCGCGATTAATAGAGGTAGTCCAACAGCCTAGACTGGCCCCAACAGTCCAGTCTGTGCTCGGGTAGTCCAACAGTATGTTTGACTGGACTGGCCCATGATTAATAGAGGTAGCCGCCCCCAGCTCTACCTGTCTTTTCAGTTTCCCTGACGGCTGGGTGAAAATCAGAAAACACCCTTCTCTCTCACAGCTCCCTTCCTTCTCCCTTTTTCACCCTTCTCTCTCCCTCCAAGGCTCCAACATAGCAACATCTTTCTCTCTACATCGGCTGGGAGAAAAGAGAACACAGGGACTAGAGATGAGCTCCTCATCTGAAGCCTTCTTGGTCATGGTCTACTGGTCTAGTAAGTTATAGACTTGCAGTTTCATATAAATTTGTTGCTGCTGTGCTGTTATGAACTATTCAAGTATTGAATAAACTTGTTGCTGCTGTTATGGTCTAGTAAGCTAGATGTACTGCTGTTTTAGACTATTCAAGATTGAATATTGGACTATTTATACTGCTGCAAGTCTCTATAGTCTACACTATATAAGTATATATCTATATATAGTGTTATATATATGACTATATATATATATAACTATGGTACCTACTCTACGTGTAATTAAATATAGACTGGAGCTACCGAGATAAAAAATAACCTATACTGAGTGAACTCTGGTTCCTCTGAAAAAGAGAACCAGACCTTTGTAATATGTACAGTATAATACTGGAACATGAAGTGTAAATTATCCATTACTGTACCATTTTTCTTAAAAATGATTACCACTCTGAACAAAGCTACCAATAAGGACGACAGCTGAGGGTCTTACGGTCTTACCTGCTAGACTTGGGGAGCACCGTGCTTTGTGAATCCGTCTTCCTCTGCTCAACAACAGCACAAAGCATACAACGGCAGAATAGTGGAATTTCAGTAGACCTGTACAGGCGGTAGATAGAGTAGCAAGCAACGGTAAAAAGCAGAGTCGAGACGCAACCGCACGCCACCAGCCCGGGCCGCGGCCGACCAGGGAGATGGCCGTCACCCTCCCCTACAGCAGCACCGCGCACGCCCCTGTCGCCGCCGCGGAGGGCACAATGCCGGCCGGCAAAGGACAGAACGAATCCAGCAAACGGCGAGCCTCCTCGAGCGGCACTAAGCGCACCTGCGGGTTCCAGCCGCCCGGGTGTTGGGTCAGGACAGAGGTGAGAGGACTGGCGTCGTGGAACTGCCGCGGCGCATGGAGGCGGAGCGGGATGCGAGCACCGGAGATTGGAGAGAAGGAAGCGGGTATAGCGGGGTTTATGCTCGCTCTTTGTTGGGGAAATTCAGAGATGACCTGGTTTGCAGTTTGCTAGATGGATGCCATCAGCCCATCACTGTCAGTCAAGTATCAGCCACCCCACGTGGCGGCCACGTCACCATCCGAACTGAGAGGGAGAATTATGGGGTTATCGTAGCTAGAAGAGACTAGTGTGGAAGAACAAATAGCATCGATTCTCTTATGTTGTGTCTAAGCTTACAACACGACAGCTAAGCTGATAGAAATGGACAGCAAGTCGGCAACATTATTGTTGTTCACGGCCGACAATTTTAGGGCGTGTTTGAAAACTCTAGAGCCAGTTAGCAGCTAAAATTAGCTAGAGACATTTAAACACTTAACTAATAGTTTAGCTATTAGCTATTTTTAGCAAATTAGTTAACAGGATTGTTTGTTTCGGATTAAAGTATCATGTTTAGACTTCTACAGCTGCAATGTATGGAGACAAAAACAATATAGAAACAGGAGAAACCGATAAGAATTAAAGCCAAACGAATAGACTAGCTATTTGTTAGTTAACTAATTTTACTAGCGATTAGGTTTAAATCTGCATATGTTAATATCTTTATTTCTATAAACTTGGTCAAAATTAGAGAAACTTTACTTAGTACAAAACTAAAGTGAGAGATAATTTGGAGCAACAGAATAGCTATTTTAGGCAACTAATCATGCATGTTCTTCGCTTATGAGTCTGTTTGGTTGTTGACCGAACAAATTTGCCAAGCCCAGGCAGCAACCTCAAGTACTCAGTTTTGAAGGGTTGTGGTTGACTGAGCCTAGTCAGGTTAGCGAGGTCATCATACAAACATGTCCCATTTTGTGTCACTTTTTATTTAACATTCTCTCGACCCGGCTAGTCTGTCCTTAGGAGGGAATAACAGGAAATCAAGCATCTCATGGTCTTGAAAGTATTCTGTCGCCTATAGGAGCCAAAAATCGTAGCGTGAAATTCAGCAGTGCTCTGTGCATACTACAGTTTGGTACGGGGAGTTGCCCAATGATGAAAGTTTAGCCAAACTCGTTGGTCCTGAATTAGACTACAGAGATCAGATATGTAGTTACGCTTCTCACTGCACTGCGCTACAGTACAGTAACAAAAAACTACTACGAAACCTGAGATTAAGACTCTCCAGATGAAAAATTGAAAAGTAGGATTCTCACTTTGTACTTCAAAGCATTTGTTTAAAGACTCATGTAATTTACAAACTCAATCTTTTAACTCGAAACAACAAATTTCAACTCAATACTGTCAGAAAAACAATTTGTTTACTAACTCAATGACTAGTGGTATTCGATCCATGAAAAACACCTCGAAATCAAATAAAAAGCTAGAAAGAAGACATCTCTTCCATAAAGGAACTAAAGACTTAACCTAAACAGTTTCACCAAATGTGTATTTACATGCAAGGACTACCATCCAACCTGATCAGTTGCATGCTGATAACTCAACCACAACAAAAACGTTAACATCACTCCCCCCTCTCAGACCTCAGCTACAAGAAAACATCAAAATGCACATCTAAAATCCCTGGGTAGTCCTAAATTTGTTAAATTTACACCTCTAAACTACCAAAGATGCATTTGCATCATAATTCACAACGCCAATACCACAAACATCAGAAGGTGATACACCAAACCTCTAAATGTTCCAGCAGCAGCCTCACCGGCCTGGCTGCCACCACTCCTGGGCCTGGCCCTAGTCACCGCCACTCCGCCTGCCCGGTACGCCACACCCGCATTCCATCCTGCAGGTATGGCATTGCTGGCTATGAGTACCCGGCCTGAGCTGAACGTCAAGCGGAGGTGGAACGGGCCCTGAAGAGCAGAGCCAGAGTCGAGCCTCCAGATTGCACCCCACGAATGCTGCATCGGCACCCATTGCCCTGCTGAGCTCTGCATGATGTCGACGGCTGAAAGATCGCTCTCGCAGTCCTCGTACTCGATGAGCACAGCCAGATAGTTCGGGTTCGAGCCGGAGTCAACAGAGAAGGTTACATCAACTCCAGGCCATTCACACTGCACACTGCATATCCATAAAATGCATGCATCGTGACAAAAGTCAGCGTAAATAGGTTAGAAGACATGGGGTAGTTCATAGTTGCTTGCAAGCAGCCATTTTGGTGCAGTGCAGCTATGTCCATGAAGCACTGTACATACCGAGTGTATTGGATTTGTAGCAGGCCAGCAGCACGGAGTTGATCGGCCATTCCGGGCTTTGCCATGGCGCCAAATGCAGTTCCACTCATGTCAAAGTGGGCTCCCTCATTCATGCACATGCCATCGCTTGCTTGGCTCAGGCATGGGCCACCACCAGGGCCCTGGTCGGTGATGACAACAGTCACCGGGTAACCAGAGCAAGCTTGATTGCTAGAGCATACCACCTGATGAATCAGCATTTCTAAATGTCAAATAGCAGCAGCCATGCCTGAATGGTGAATGCAATAGCCTCAATCACAAAGTGGTGCACACACCTGATAGCAAGAGCCACATCCATTGCCAGAGTCATAGATGAAGGGGCTGCCGGCAGCAATCAAGGACGAGAACGGTGGTTGGTCAACAGCATATTGGTACCCACATGCACCACCTACAAAGGGTGTAATTGAGACATGCATTCATTAGAAATTAACTATTCAAGGGACACGCCAGTTTTAGGTGAGCTATTATTGGTGACCGTTGAGACAATGGATTATGTAACTATTACCTTCACTTCCGGCGCCATTAGCATCGCCATACCACGTAGCTATGCCAGTGGTCCAGCTGGAGAGCTCACGGCGAAACTCAGTGGACACACAAGGGTGAAGATGCAAGGCAAAAGCAAAAATGGCAATGGAGGACAATAGCTGAATCTTGAAAGACATACTGAAATCTGCACTGTGACAACAAGCTACGACTGATGAGTGATGAGGCCTAAAATACTGTGAATTTGCAAGGGGAGAGGGGGGGTGGCAGTAGAGTGGTGTTAGGTACGTGATGTATATTCAGGGGACACTTGTATATTCAGGGACACTTGATGTAATTAACCAAACGGTTAAGGACAAAAGAACAGGATTGCTCTTTGAAGACATCGACCCGCTGTACTTCACATTGCAGTTTTCTGTTTTCTATTATAGCAAGAAATTCATGGTTCATCGTTAACAAAAATAATAAACCCATAATCAAAGGCTAAATGGAGAAAATTTGGGACAGCCAAACAGGTATTAGGGTTTGTTAGGTTGGGGCGTGGCTGTAAAAAAAGCTGTTGTGGGCTGTGAGCTGTGAAAAAAGTTATTGTGAACTATAAACTGCTAAAAATCTAAAAACCGTTTGGTGAAAACCACTAAAAGCCGCTAAAAATTCTTCCATATATATTTTCACAGTTCCATCTAAAAGTCACAAAACGCAGGTCCAGATGTGCTTTCAGTTTTACACTGCGAGAAAGTCGGCTTTTAGAAAAAGCTGCTTTCTGAATCCAACCTTTGGTTTGGCTTTTAGGGAGCAAAAGCCAAAGCCAAACCAAACACACCCTTAAGTAGCTAGTGAGATAGATGCACATCCAAACAAAGATGATGATATAACACAAAAGGCATGCAACCAAAAAATGATATTAAGATCTTACGGAGTAGAAGCCAATGCACAACAACAAATCCTATGTTGTGATATTTCATTATGATGGAAGTATGAGTACAGTCTGCAAAGGATCTTATTCAAAGATACCTAACAGCATCCAAGATAATATGACAGGATTATGAATTAATACAGCAAACCTCTGTGAGATCATTAATTTCTAGTTTTTACTCTATGAACAATCACTTCTACCTTCACAGCTTTAACCAGATTCAGATGAAGTATCATGAATTAACGTTAGTCGCTTCTTTATTCTAATGTGTTTCTATTCCGCATGTCCTCAGATTTTTATAGTATGACTTCCTCAACTCGAGTTATAAACAGAAAGCTAGATGTTATAAACAGAAAAGAAAAGACCATTAAGCAGTATTTTCTTCTTTAATCCCACAGGTTGAAGCGCCATTTGCATACCATGGTTTATAAAAAGAGAGGTACGCCTAATCAATTTTTATCTTATAAATTCAAACAGTATGCACATATTCAGCATAACAATGAGTTAGTGATCTTAGCTTGAACTCAGGTTTAGATAAGGTATAAAGAATTCAAAATACATTCTAGAGAGCTATCCTCCCTCTTCATCTTTGGCTGCAACAGAAGATATTTATATTTGGAGATTAAGTTAAAGAAGCTGTTGGAGAATACTTTTTCACCGAAATCTCTATTCCTATAAATTAGTCAGAATATAAAGAGTTCCTTCGAGTTGCTCTAAACTCAATATATGCGTGTCCATTTCAACACAGACATATTGGCGTGGATACATGTGCGTCTAAAAAGGACCTTAGAAATGAGGCAGTAATCACTGAATGAGATGAATGCATAACACCAGACCTGTCCGCCCCGCCGCAGCAACGAGCAAGGCCCCCGGGCGCTGAAGAAAGGGAAAACCACCGCCAATGTCAGCAAAGCTTCAAAGCTCCAGCCGTGCATCAGGCAGATCCGAGGCCGGCAGATCCCACCCGCGCTCTAGGGCATGTGGCGGCGAAAGACGTGACACGCAACGACGAGGCGGCCGCCATTGGGAGCTGCGGCTTCGGCCTAGGTAGGGATCCGGAAATGATGCGGCTTTACGGTGCTGTAATGCGAGGAGAAGATGCGCTCGGAGGAATATGGGCGGCCGCGGCGCAGAAGTGGATGCGGCGGTGGCGGCGAGCCGGCGAGGGGAAACAGACAAGGGACACTGCGACAAGCAGAGCGGAGCTTTTGCGAGAGCGAGGGACGGACGAGAGAGGTCGGAGTCGGAGGGAGCAGAGGTTTATGCACATGCACTTCTTCTTTTTTCTTTTTTTTATTGAAAAAAAAAACGAACAGACACTCAGAACCAGAAGACCAGAAGATGAAAAGATGACATGTGAGCCCGGAGGATGCCGGGCCTGCCGGCCCACCATCTCCGTTACCACGTCACAAGGATACGACGTCGAGGAAGTAAGGAACTATCAACTTTTATTGCCAAAATAAAATACTCATCTATTCTAAAATAAGTATACATTCTAAAATTCAAGAAGTCAACACATTTATAAAATTTTAAAATATATAACGAATATAATAATATCCACAATATGAAATAAAAAATAGCTTAATTATGTCATACTTTTTGTATTAAATCTATTTGGATATGTAAGTATTGATATTATTTGATATAATTCTCAGACTCAAATTAGTTGACTATTTGAAATACAAGATGTGTATGAGTGTATCTATTTTGGTACAAAGAGAATAAGGACTTGTTTGGAAGCACACCCCCCCCCCATTTTGTAAGAAACCAATTTCTATAGATAGTTTATAAAAAAAATAGGTGAGGGTGTTTATTGGTTTCTAGTTTTTACAATATATAATGACAAGCCTACCCTTCCTCCGTTTTAAACATTCTGTATGCTTCTTGGTTTTTAAAAAAATGTCCAGTTTCTATAAACTAGACATAAATTGTTATTGATAGTCGCCTAGAGGGGGGTGAATAGGGCGAAACTGAAATTTACAAATATAAACACAACTACAAGCCGGGTTAGCGTTAGTAATAAAGAAACGAGTCCGCGAGAGAGGGCGCAAAGCAAATCGCAAGCAAATGAAGAGTGTGACACGCGGATTTGTTTTACCGAGGTTCGGTTCTTGCAAACCTACTCCCCGTTGAGGAGGCCACAAAGGCCGGGTCTCTTTCAACCCTTCCCTCTCTCAAACGATCCCACGGATCGAGTGAGCTTTCTCTTCTCAATCACTTGGAACACAAAGTTCCCACAAGGACCACCACAAGTTTGGTGTCTCTTGCCTCAATTACAAGTGAGTTTGATTGCAATGAAAGAATCAAGAAAGAAGAAAGCAATCCAAGCGCAAGAGCTCGAAAGAACACAAGCAAATCTCTCTCTCTCTAGTCACTATGGCGTTGTGTGGAATTTGGAGAGGATTTGATCTCTTTGGTGTGTCTAGAATTGAATGCTAGAGCTCTTGTAGTAGTTGGGAAGTGGAAAAACTTGGATGCAATGAATGGTGGGGTGGTTGGGGTATTTATAGCCCCAACCACCAAAAGTGGTCGTTGGGAGGCTGTCTGTTCGATGGCGCACCGGACAGTCCGGTGCACACCGGACATGTCCGGTGCCCCCGCCACGTCATCACTGCCGTTGGATTCTGACCGTTGGAGCTTCTGACTTGTGGGCCCGCCTCCGGACATCTACTGTTCCTTGTCCGGTGTGCCAGAATGGGCGCGCCTGCCTTCTGCGCGCGCAGAGCGCGCATTAAATGCGCTGCAGGTAGCCGTTGGCGCTGAGTAGCCGTTGCTCCGGAGTTGCACCGGACAGTCCGGTGCACACCGGACATGTCCAATGAATTATAGCGGACTAGCCGTTGGAGTTTCCCGAAGCTGGCGAGTTCCTGAGGCCGACCTCCCTTGGAGCACCGGACACTGTCCGGTGTACACCGGACAGTCCGGTGAATTATAGCGCGAGTGCCTCTGGAAATTCCCGAAGGTGGCGAGTTCGAGTTGGAGTCCTCTGGTGCACCGGACATGTTCGGTGGTGCACCGGACACTGTCCGGTGGCACACCGGACAGTCCGGTGCGCCAGACCAGAGGTGCCTTCGGTTGGCCCTTTGCTCCTTTGTTGAATCCTGAAAGGGAATTAGGCTTACACCTAGTTCCTAAATAATTTTGGTGGTTGAATTGCCCAACACAAATAATTGGACTAACTAGTTTGCCCAAGTGTATAGATTATACAGGTGTAAAAGGCTCACACTCAGCCAATAAAAAGATCACGTTTTGGATTCAACAAAGGAGCAAAGGGCCAACCGAAGGCACCTCTGGTCTGGCGCACCGGACTGTCCGGTGCACCACCGGACAGTGTCCGGTGCACCACCGGACATGTCCGGTGCACCAGAGGACTCCAACGCAAACTCGCCACCTTCGGGAATGTCCAGAGGCACTCGCGCTATAATTCACCGGACTGTCCGGTGTACACCGGACAGTGTCCGGTGCACCACGGAGAACGGCCTCAGGAACTCGCCAGCTTCGGGAAACTCCAACGGCTAGTCCGCTAAAATTCACCGGACATGTCCGGTGTGCACCGGACTGTCCGGTGCGACCCCGGAGCAACGGCTACTCGACGCCAACGGCTACCTGCAGCGCATTTAATGCGCGCGCAGAAGGCAGGCGCGCCCATTCCGGCGCACCGGACAATGAACAGGAGTTGTCCGGTGTGCACTGGACACCCAGGCGGGCCCACAAGTCAGGAGCTTCAACGGTCAGGATCCAACGGCAGTGATGACGTGGCGGGGGCACCGGACATGTCCGGTGTGCACCGGACTGTCCGGTGCGCCATCGAGCAGTCAGCCTCCCAACGGCCACATTTGGTGGTTGGGGCTATAAATACCCCAACCACCCCACCATTCATTGTATCCAAGTTTTCCACTTCTCAACCACTTACAAGAGCTAGACATTCAATTCTAGACACACCAAAGAGATCAAATCCTCTCCAATTCCACAAAAGGCTTTAGTGATTAGAGAGAGAGATTTGCCGTGTTCTTTTGAGCTCTTGCGCTTGGATTGCTTCTTTTCTTTCTCACTTGCTCTTGTGATCAACACTCAATTGTAATCAAGGCAAGAGGCACCAATTGTGTGGTGGCCCTTGCGGGGAAGTTTTATTCCCGGCTTTGATTTGAGAAGAGAAGCTCACTCGGTCCGAGGGACCGTTTGAGAGTGAGAAGGGTTGAAAGAGACCCGGCCTTTGTGGCCTCCTCAACGGGGAGTAGGTTTGAGAGAACCGAACCTCGGTAAAACAAATCCGCGTGTCTCACCTCACTATTCGCTTGCGATTTGTTTTGTGCCCTCTCTTGCGGACTCGATTATATTTCTAACGCTAACCCGGCTTGTAGTTGTGATTATTTTTGAGAATTTCAGTTTCACCCTATTCACCCCCCTCTAGGCGACTATCAATTGGTATCAGAGCCCGATGCTTCATTAGAGCCTAACCGCTCGAAGTGATGTCGGGAGATCACGCCAAGAAGGAGATGGAGACCGGCGAAAAGCCCACTACAAGCCACGGGAGCACTTCATCGGAAAAGTCCCGCACCAAGAGGAAGGAGAAAAAGAAGATCTCCTCCAACAAAGGGAAGGAGAAGAAATCTTCTTCTCACCACAAAGAGAAGAAGGAAAAATCTTCTTCCCACAAGCCGCGTCAAAGTGGGGACAAGCAAAAGAGGATGAGGAAGGTGGTCTACTACGAGACCGACACTTCATCAACATCAACCTCCGACTCCGATGCACCCTCCGTAACTTCTAAACGCCAAGAGCGTAAGAAGTTTAGTAAGATCCCCCTACACTATCCTCGCATTTCTAAACATGCACCTTTACTTTCCGTTCCTTTAGGCAAACCACCAACTTTTGATGGTGAAGATTATGCTAGGTGGAGTGATTTAATGCGATTTCATCTAACCTCACTCCACAAAAGTATATGGGATGTTGTTGAGTTTGGTACACAGGTACCATCCGTAGGGGACAAGGATTATGATGAGGATGAGGTGGCCCAAATCGAGCACTTCAACTCTCAAGCGACAACAATACTCCTCGCCTCTTCAAGTAGAGAGGAGTATAACAAAGTTCAAGGGTTGAAGAGCGCCAAGGAGGTTTGGGATGTGCTCAAAACCGCACACGAAGGAGATGAGCTCACCAAGATCACCAAGCGGGAAACGATCGAGGGGGAGCTCGGTCGGTTCCGGCTTCGCAAAGGGGAGGAGCCACAACACATGTACAACCGGCTCAAGACTTTGGTGAACCAAGTGCGCATTCTCGGGAGCGTCAAGTGGGACGACCACGAAATGGTTAAGGTTATTCTAAGATCTCTTATTTTCCTTAACCCTACTCAAGTTCAATTAATTCGTGATAATCCTAGATATACTAAAATGACCCCCGAGGAAGTAATCGGGCATTTTGTAAGTTTTGAATGCATGATCGAAGGCTCGAGGAAGATCAACGAGCTTGATGATCTATCTACATCCGAAGCTCAACCCGTCGCATTTAAGGCGACGGAAGAAAAGAAGGAGGAGTCTACCCCAAGTCGACAACCAATAGACGCCTCCAAGCTTGACAATGAGGAAATGGCGCTCGTCATCAAGAGTTTCCGCCAAATCCTCAAGCAAAGGAGAGGGAAAGACTACAAATCCCGCTCCAAGAAAGTTTGCTACAAGTGTGGTAAGCCCGGTCACTTTATTGCAAAATGTCCATTGTCAAGTGACAGTGACAGGGATAACGACAAGAAGGGCAAGAGGAGGGAAAAGAAGAGGTACTACAAAAAGAAGGGCGGCGATGCCCATGTTTGTCGGGAATGGGATTCCAACGAAAGCTCAAGCGACTCCTCCGACGACGAGGACCCCGCCAACATCGCCGTCACCAAAGGGCTCCTCTTCCCCAACATCGGCCACAAGTGCCTCATGGCAAAGGACGGCAAACGGAAGAAGGTTAAATCTAACTCCTCCACTAAATATGAATCTTCTAGTGATGATAATGTTAGTGATAAGGAGGATAATTTACGTGTTCTTTTTGCCAATCTTAACATGGAGCAAAAAGAAAAATTAAATGAATTGATTAGTGCTATTCATGAAAAGGATGACCTTTTGGACTCCCAAGAGGATTGTCTAATTAAAGAAAACAAGAAACATGTTAAGGTTAAAAAGGCTTATGCTTTAGAAGTAGAAAAATGTGAAAAATTATCTAGTGAGCTAAGCACTTGCCGTGAGATGATTGACAACCTTAGGAATGAAAATGCTAGTTTAAATGCTAAGGTTGATTCTCATGTTTGCATTGTTTCAACTTCCAATCCTAAAGATAATAATGATGATTTGCTTGCTAGGATTGAAGAATTGAATATTTCTCTTGCTAGCCTTAGAGTAGAAAATAAAAATTTAATTGCTAAGGCTAAAGATTATGATGTTTGCAAAGTTACAGTTTCCGATCTTAGAGATAAAAATGATATTCTTCATGCTAAGATTGTTGAACTTAATTCTTGCAAACCCTCTACATCTATTGTTGAGCATGTATCTATTTGTACTAGATGTAGAGATGTCGATGTTAATGCTATTCATGATCATATGGCTTTAATTAAACAACAAAATGATCATATAGCAAAACTAGATGCTAAAATTGCCGAGCACAACTTAGAAAATGAGAAATTTAAATTTGCTCGTAGCATGCTTTATAATGGGAGACGCCCGGGCATCAAGGATGGCATTGGCTTCCAAAGGGGAGACAATGTCAAAAGTAGTACCCCTCCTAAAAGATTGTCTAATTTTGTTAAGGGCAACGCTCCCATGCCTCAGGATAACGAGGGTTACATTTTATACCCTGCCGGTTATCCCGAGAGCAAAATTAGGAGAATTCATTCTAGGAAGTCTCACTCTGGCCCTAATCATGCTTTTATGTATAAGGGTGAGACATCTAGCTCTAGGCAACCAACCCATGCTAAGTTGCCTAGAAAGAAAACTCCTAGTGCATCAAATGATCATAACATTTCATTTAAAACTTTTGATGCATCTTATGTTTTGACTAACAAATCCGGCAAGGTAGTTGCCAAATACGTTGGGGGCAAGCACAAGGGCTCCAAGACTTGTGTTTGGGTACCCAAAGTTCTTGTGTCTAATGCCAAAGGACCCAAAACCATTTGGGTACCTAAAGTCAAGAACTAAACTTGTTTTGTAGGTTTATGCATCCAGGGGCTCAAGTTGGATACTCGACAGCGGGTGCACAAACCACATGATAGGGGAGAAGAAGATGTTCTCCTCCTACGAGAAAAACCAGGATCCCCAACGAGCTATCACATTCGGGGATGGAAATCAAGGTTTGGTCAAAGGTCTTGGTAAAATAGCTATATCTCCTGACCATTCTATTTCCAATGTTTTTCTTGTAGATTCTTTAGATTACAATTTGCTTTCCGTTTCACAATTATGTCAAATGGGCTACAACTGTCTATTCACTGATGTAGGTGTCACTGTCTTTAGAAGAAGTGATGATTCAATAGCATTTAAGGGAGTGTTAGAGGGTCAGCTATACTTGGTAGATTTTGATAGAACTGAACTCGACACTTGCTTAATTGCTAAGACTAACATGGGTTGGCTCTGGCACCGCCGACTAGCTCATGTTGGAATGAAGAATCTTCATAAGCTTCTAAAGGGAGAACACATTTTAGGATTAACAAATGTTCATTTTGAGAAAGACAGGATTTGTAGCGCATGCCAGGCAGGGAAGCAAGTTGGAACCCATCATCCACACAAGAACATCATGACGACCGACAGGCCACTAGAGCTCCTACACATGGATCTATTCGGTCCGATTGCTTTCATAAGCATCGGCGGGAGTAAGTACTGTCTAGTTATTGTGGATGATTATTCTCGCTTCACTTGGGTATTCTTTTTACAGGAAAATTCTCAAACCCAAGAGACCTTAAAGGGATTCTTGAGACGGGCTCAAAATGAGTTCAGCTTAAGGATCAAGAAAATAAGAAGCGACAACGGGACGGAGTTCAAGAACTCTCAAATTGAAGGCTTCCTTGAAGAGGAGGGCATCAAGCATGAGTTCTCATCTCCCTACACGCCACAACAAAATGGTGTAGTGGAGAGAAAGAATCAAACTCTATTGGACATGGCAAGAACCATGCTTGATGAGTACAAGACACCGGATCGATTTTGGGCCGAGGCGGTCAACACCGCCTGCTACGCCATCAACCGGTTATATCTACACCAAATCCTCAAGAAGACATCCTATGAACTCCTAACCGGTAAAAAGCCCAATATTTCATATTTTAGAGTTTTTGGTAGCAAATGCTTTATTCTTGTTAAGAGAGGTAGAAAATCTAAATTTGCTCCTAAAACTGTAGAAGGTTTTTTACTAGGATATGACTCAAACACAAGGGCATATAGAGTCTTTAACAAGTCCTCAGGACTTGTTGAAGTTTCTTGTGACGTTGTGTTTGATGAGACTAACGGCTCTCAAGTAGAGCAAGTTGATCTTGATGAGATAGGTGAAGAACAGGTTCCATGCATAGCGCTAAGGAACATGTCCATTGGGGATGTGTGTCCTAAGGAATCCGAAGAGCCTCCACATGCACAAGATCAACCATCCTCCTCCATGCAAGCATCTCCACCGACTCAAAATGAGGATGAAGCTCAATTTGATGAAGGACAAGATCAAGAAGATGAGTCACCTCAAGATGATGGCTATGATAAAGGGGGAGATGCAAATGATCAAGAAAAGGAGGATGAGCAAGAACCAAGGCCGCCACACCCAAGAGTTCACCAAGCAATCCAACGAGATCACCCCGTCGACACCATTCTCGGCGACATTCATAAGAGGGTAACCACTCGATCTCGGGTTGCACATTTTTGTGAGCATTACTCTTTTGTTTCCTCTATTGAGCCACACAGGGTAGAGGAAGCACTACAAGATTCGGATTGGGTGGTGGCAATGCAAGAGGAGCTCAACAACTTCACTAGGAATGAGGTATGGCATTTAGTTCCACGTCCTAATCAAAATGTTGTAGGAACCAAATGGGTCTTCCGCAACAAGCAAGATGAGCATGGTGTGGTGACAAGGAACAAAGCTCGACTTGTGGCCAAGGGATACTCCCAAGTCGAAGGTTTGGATTTCGGTGAAACCTATGCACCCGTAGCTAGGCTTGAGTCAATTCGCATATTATTAGCCTATGCTACTTACCATGGCTTTAAGCTTTATCAAATGGACGTGAAAAGTGCCTTCCTCAATGGACCAATCAAGGAAGAGGTCTACGTTGAGCAACCTCCCGGCTTTGAAGACAGTAAGTATCCTAACCATGTCTATAAGCTCTCTAAGGCGCTTTATGGGCTCAAGCAAGCCCCAAGAGCATGGTATGAATGCCTTAGAGATTTTCTTATTGCTAATGGCTTCAAAGTCGGAAAGGCCGATCCTACACTCTTTACTAAAACTCTTGAAAATGACTTGTTTGTATGCCAAATTTATGTTGATGATATTATATTTGGATCTACTAACGAGTCTACATGTGAAGAGTTTAGTAGGATTATGACACAGAAATTCGAGATGTCTATGATGGGGGAGTTGAAGTATTTCTTAGGATTCCAAGTGAAGCAACTCCAAGATGGCACCTTCATTAGCCAAACGAAGTACACTCAAGACATTCTAAACAAGTTTGGGATGAAGGATGCCAAGCCCATCAAGACACCCATGGGAACCAATGGGCATCTCGACCTCGACACGGGAGGTAAGTCCGTGGATCAAAAGGTATACCGGTCGATGATAGGTTCTTTACTCTATTTATGTGCATCTCGACCGGATATTATGCTTTCCGTATGCATGTGTGCAAGATTCCAAGCCGACCCTAAGGAAGCTCACCTTACGGCCGTAAAACGAATCTTGAGATATTTGGCTTATACTCCTAAGTTTGGGCTTTGGTACCCTCGGGGATCCACATTTGATTTGATTGGTTATTCGGATGCTGATTGGGCAGGGTGCAAAATCAATAGGAAGAGCACATCGGGGACTTGCTAGTTCTTGAGAAGATCCTTGGTGTCTTGGGCTTCAAAGAAGCAAAATTCGGTCGCTCTTTCCACCGCCGAAGCCGAGTATATTGCCGCAGGCCATTGTTGCGCACAATTACTTTGGATGAGGCAAACCCTGCGGGACTACGGTTACAAATTAACCAAAGTCCCTTTGCTATGTGATAATGAGAGTGCAATCAAAATGGCCGACAATCCCGTCGAGCATAGCCGCACTAAGCACATAGCCATTCGGTATCATTTTCTTAGGGATCACCAACAAAAGGGAGATATCGAGATTTCATACATTAATACTAAAGATCAATTAGCCGATATCTTTACCAAGCCTCTTGATGAACAATCTTTTAACAAACTTAGGCATGAGCTCAATATTCTTGATTCTAGGAACTTCTTTTGTTAAATTGCACACATAGCTCATGTATATACCTTTGATCATGTCTTTTTCATATGCTATGACTAATGTGTCTTTCAAGTCTATTTCAAACCAAGTCATAGGTATATTGAAAGGGGATTAGAGTCTTCGGCGAAGACAAAGGCTTCCACTCCGTAACTCATCCTTCGCCATCACTCCAAGCAACTCTCCATTCCAGGGGGAGAAAAGCATGAGCATCAAAGAAAAGGATCGGACTTCATCTTTGGTATAATCTTAACTCATTTATTTATGACCAAAGGGGAAGATAGCACTTCGAGGGCTCTAATGATTCCGTTTTTGGCGATTCATGCCAAAAAGGGGGAGAAATGAGCCCAAAGCAAAAGGACCGCACCACCACCAAATTTAAAAAAAAAACTGAAGTATTGAATATTTTCAATTGGTAGCCTATTGTGTTCAAAAGGGGGAGAAAGTAGTATTTCAAAATGATATATCAAAACCCTCTTGAACACTAAGAGGAGAATCTCATTTAGGGGGAGTTTTGTTTAGTCAAAGGAAAAGCATTTGAAACAGGGGCAGAAAATTTCAAATCTTGAAAAATGCTTTGCAAAACTCTTATTCACTACCTTTGACTATTTGCAAAAGAACTTTGAAAAGGATTTCCAAAAGAGTTTGCAAAAACAAAACTTGTGGTGCAAGCGTGGTCCAAAATGTTAAACAAGAAAGAAACATTCCATGCATATCTTGAAGTAGTTATATTGGCTCAATTCCAAGCAACCTTTACACTTACATTATGCAAACTAGTTCAATTATGCACTTCTATATTTGCTTTGGTTTGTGTTGGCATCAATCACCAAAAAGGGGGAGATTGAAAGGGAATTAGGCTTACACCTAGTTCCTAAATAATTTTGGTGGTTGAATTGCCCAACACAAATAATTGGACTAACTAGTTTGCCCAAGTGTATAGATTATACAGGTGTAAAAGGCTCACACTCAGCCAATAAAAAGATCACGTTTTGGATTCAACAAAGGAGCAAAGGGCCAACCGAAGGCACCTCTGGTCTGGCGCACCGGACTGTCCGGTGCACCAGAGGACTCCAACGCAAACTCGCCACCTTCGGGAATGTCCAGAGGCACTTGCGCTATAATTCACCGGACTGTCCAGTGTACACCGGACAGTGTCCGGTGCACCACGGAGAACGGCCTCAGGAACTCGCCAGCTTCGGGAAACTCCAACGGCTAGTCCGCTAAAATTCACCGGACATGTCCGGTGTGCACCGGACTGTCCGGTGCGACCCCAGAGCAACGGCTACTCGGCGCCAACGGCTACCTGCAGCGCATTTAATGCGCGCTCTGCGCGCGCAGAAGGCAGGCGCGCCCATTCCGGCGCACCGGACAATGAACAGGAGTTGTCCGGTGTGCACCGGACACCCAGGCGGGCCCACAAGTCAGGAGCTTCAACGGTCAGGATCCAACGGCAGTGATGACGTGGCGGGGGCACCGGACATGTCCGGTGTGCACCGGACTGTCCGGTGCGCCATCGAGCAGTCAGCCTCCCAACGGCCACATTTGGTGGTTGGGGCTATAAATACCCCAACCACCCCACCATTCATTGTATCCAAGTTTTCCACTTCTCAACCACTTACAAGAGCTAGGCATTCAATTCTAGACACACCAAAGAGATCAAATCCTCTCCAATTCCACAAAAGGCTTTAGTGATTAGAGAGAGAGATTTGCCGTGTTCTTTTGAGCTCTTGCGCTTGGATTGCTTCTTTTCTTTCTCACTTGCTCTTGTGATCAACACTCAATTGTAATCAAGGCAAGAGGCACCAATTGTGTGGTGGCCCTTGCGGGGAAGTTTTATTCCCGGCTTTGATTTGAGAAGAGAAGCTCACTCGGTCCGAGGGACCGTTTGAGAGAGGGAAGGGTTGAAAGAGACCCGGCCTTTGTGGCCTCCTCAACGGGGAGTAGGTTTGAGAGAACCGAACCTCGGTAAAACAAATCCGCGTGTCTCACCTCACTATTCGCTTGCGATTTGTTTTGTGCCCTCTCTTGCGGACTCGATTATATTTCTAACGCTAACCCGGCTTGTAGTTGTGATTATTTTTGAGAATTTCAGTTTCGCCCTATTCACCCCCCCCCCCTCTAGGCGACTATCAAATCCAAAACTTGATCTTTTTATTGGCTGAGTGTGAACCTTTTACACCTGTATAATCTATACACTTGGGCAAACTAGTTAGTCCAATTATTTGTGTTGGGCAATTCAACCACCAAAATTATTTAGGAACTAGGTGTAAGCCTAATTCCCTTTCAATCTCCCCCTTTTTGGTGATTGATGCCAACACAAACCAAAGCAAATATAAAAGTGCATAATTGAACTAGTTTGCATAATTGAAGTGTAAAGGTTGCTTGGAATTGAGCCAATATTAACACTTACAAGACATGCATGGATTGTTTCTTTCTTGTATAACATTTTGGACCACGCTTGCACCACATGTTTTGTTTTTGCAAACTCTTTTGTAAATCCTTTTTAAAGTTCTTTTGCAAATAGTCAAAGGTAAATGAATAAGATATTGCGAAGCATTTTCAAGATTTGAAATTTTCTCCCCTTGTTTCAAATGCTTTTCCTTTGACTAAACAAAACTCCCCCTAAATGATATCCTTCTCTTAGTGTTCAAGAGAGTTTTGATATGTCATTTTGAAATGCTATTTTCTCCCCCTTTTGAACATAATAGGAAAACCAATTGATAAAGTTCTTTGAAAACACGAAGTTTTTGAAATTGGTGGTGGTGCGGTCCTTTTGCTTTGGGCTCTTACTTTCTCCCCCTTTGGCATGAATCGCCAAAAAAACGGAGTTATTAGAGCCCTCGAAGTGCTATCTTCCTCGTTGGTCATAAATAAATGAGTTAAGATTTTACCAAAGACGAAGTCCGGTCTTTTTGCCTTGGGCTCTTACTTTCTCCCCCAAAGACAAAGACCTTTTCTTTGATGCTCATGCTTTTTCTCGTCCAAGAAGGGAGAGTGACTTGGAGCGTTGGCGAAGGTTGAGTTACGGAGTGGAAGCCTTTGTCTTCGCCGAAGACCCCAATTTCCTTTCAATATACCTATGACTTGGTTTGAAATAGACTTGAAAGCACATTAGTCATAGCACATGAAAGAGACATGATCAAAGGTATACAAATGAGCTATGTGTGCAATCTAGCAAAAGAAATTGCGCGAATCAAGAATATTGAGCTCATGCCTAAGTTTGTTAAAAGTTTGTTCATGAAGAGGCTTGGTAAAGATATCGGCTTATTGATCTTTAGTATTAATGTATGAAATCTCGATATCTCCCTTTTGTTGGTGATCCCTAAGAAAATGATACCGAATGGCTATGTGTTTAGTGCGGCTATGCTCGACAGGATTGTCGGCCATTTTGATTGCACTTTCATTACCACACAACAAAGGGACTTTGGTTAATTTGTAACCGTAGTCCCGCAGGGTTTGCCTCATCCAAAGCAATTGCGCGCAACAATGGCCTGCGGCAATGTACTCGGCTTCGGCGGTGGAAAGAGCGACCGAATTTTGCTTCTTTGAAGCCCAAGACACCAAGGATCTTCCCAAGAACTGGCAAGTCCCCGATGTGCTCTTCCTATTGATCTTACACCCCACCCAATCGACATCCGAATATCCAATCAAATCAAAAGTGGATCCCCGAGGGTACCAAAGCCCAAACTTAGGAGTATAAGCCAAATATCTCAAGATTCGTTTTACGGCCGTAAGGTGAGCTTCCTTAGGGTCGGCTTGGAATCTTGCACACATGCATACGGAAAGCATAATATCCGGTCGAGATGCACATAAATAGAGTAAAGAACCTATCATCGACCGGTATACCTTTTGATCCACGGACTTACCTCCCGTGTCGAGGTCGAGATGCCCATTAGATCCCATGGGTGTCTTGATGGGTTTGGCATCCTTCATTCCAAACTTGCTTAGAATATCTTGAGTGTACTTGGTTTGGCTTAGGAAGGTGCCCTCTTGGAGTTGCTTGACTTGGAATCCTAGAAAATACTTCAACTCCCCCATCATAGACATCTCGAACTTTTGTGTCATGATCCTACTAAACTCTTCACATGTAGACTCGTTAGTAGACCCAAATATAATATCATCAACATAAATTTGGCATACAAACAAGTCATTTTCAAGAGTTTTAGTAAAGAGTGTAGGATCGGCTTTTCCGACTTTGAATCCATTTGCAGTAAGAAAATCTCTAAGGCATTCATACCATGCTCTTGGGGCTTGCTTGAGCCCATAAAGCGCCTTAGAGAGCTTATAGACATGGTTAGGGTACTCACTGTCTTCAAAGCCGGGAGGTTGCTCAACATAGACCTCTTCCTTGATTGGTCCATTGAGGAAGGCACTTTTCACGTCCATTTGATAAAGCTTAAAGCCATGGTAAGTAGCATAGGCCAATAATATACGAATTGACTCAAGCCTAGCTACGGGTGCATAGGTTTCACCGAAATCCAAACCTTCGACTTGAGAGTATCCTTTGGCCACAAGTCGAGCTTTGTTCCTTGTCACCACACCATGCTCATCTTGCTTGTTGCAGAAGACCCATTTGGTTCCTACAACATTTTGATTAGGACGTGGAACTAAATGCCATACCTCATTCCTAGTGAAGTTGTTGAGCTCCTCTTGCATAGCCACCACCCAATCCGAATCTTGTAGTGCTTCCTCTACCCTGTGTGGCTCAATAGAGGAAACGAACGAGTAATGTTCACAAAAATGTGCAACACGAGATCTAGTAGTTACCCCCTTATGAATGTCGCCGAGGATGGTGTTGACGGGGTGATCTCGTTGGATTGCTTGGTGGACTCTTGGGTGTGGCGGTCTTGGTTCTTCATCCTCCTTGTCTTGATCATTTGCATCTCCCCCTTGATCATTGCCGTCATCTCGAGGTGGCTCATTTGCTTGATCTTCTACTTCATCAACTTGAGCTTCGGCCTCATTTTGAGTTGGTGGAGATGCTTGTGTGGAGGAGGACGGTTGATCTTGTGCATTTGGAGGCTCTTTGGATTCCTTGGGACACACATCCCTAATGGACATGTTCCTTAGTGCGATACATGGAGCCTCTTCAATACCTATCTCATCAAGATCAACTTGCTCTATTTGAGAGCCGTTAGTTTCATCAAACACAACGTCACATGAGACTTCAACTAGTCCAGTGGACTTGTTAAAGACCCTATATGCCCTTGTGTTTGAGTCATAACCAAGTAAAAAGCCTTCTACAGTTTTAGGAGCAAATTTAGATTTTCTACCTCTTTTAACAAGAATAAAGCATTTGCAACCAAAAACTCTAAAATATGAAATATTGGGCCTTTTACCGGTTAGGAGTTCATAAGATGTTTTCTTGAGGATTCGGTGTAGATATAACCGGTTGATGGCGTAGCAAGCGGTGTTGACCGCCTCGGCCCAAAAACGATCCGAAATCTTGTACTCATCAAGCATGGTTCTTGCCATGTCTAATAGAGTTCGATTCTTCCTCTCCACTACACCATTTTGTTGTGGCGTGTAGGGAGAAGAGAACTCATGCTTGATGCCCTCCTCCTCAAGGAAGCCTTCAATTTGAGAATTCTTGAACTCCGTCCCGTTGTCGCTTCTTATTTTCTTGATCCTTAAGCCGAACTCATTTTGAGCCCGTCTCAAGAATCCCTTTAAGGTCTCTTGGGTTTGAGATTTTTCCTGCAAAAAGAATACCCAAGTGAAGCGAGAATAATCATCCACAATAACTAGACAGTACTTACTCCCGCCGATGCTTATGTAAGCGATCGGGCCGAATAGATCCATGTGTAGGAGCTCCAGTGGCCTGTCGGTCGTCATTATGTTCTTATGCGGATGATGAGTGCCAACTTGCTTTCCTGCTTGGCATGCGCTACAAAACCTGTCTTTCTCAAAATGAACATTGGTTAGTCCTAAAATGTGCTCTCCCTTTAGAAGCTTGTGAAGATTCTTCATCCCAACATGGGCCAGTCGGCGGTGCCAGAGCCAACCCATGTTAGTCTTAGCAATTAAGCATGTGTCGAGTTCAGCTCTATCAAAATCTACTAAGTATAGCTGACCCTCTAACACACCCTTAAATGCTATTGAATCATCATTTCTTCTAAAGACAGTGACTGGACAGTTGTAGCCCATTTGACATAATTGTGAAACGGAAAGCAAATTGTAGTCTAATGAATCAACAAGAAAAACATTCGAAATGGAATGGTCAGGTGAAATAGCAATTTTACCCAAACCTTTGACCAAACCTTGATTTCCATCCCCGAATGTGATCGCTCGTTGGGGATCTTGGTTTTTCTCATAGGAGGAGAACATTTTCTTCTCCCCTGTCATGTGGTTTGTGCACCCGCTGTCGATGATCCAACTTGAGCCCCCGGATGCATAAACCTACAAAACAATTTTAGTTCTCGACTTTAGGTACCCAAATGGTTTTGGGTCCTTTGGCATTAGACACAAGAACTTTGGGTACCCAAACACAAGTCTTTGACCCCTTGTGCTTGCCCCCAACATATTTGGCAACTATCTTGCCGGACTTGTTAGTCAACACATAAGATGCATCAAAAGTTTTGAATGAAATGTCATGATCATTTGATGCACTAGGAGTTTTCTTTCTAGGCAACTTAGCGCGGGTTGGTTGCCTAGAGCTAGATGTCTCACCCTTATACATGAAAGCATGATTAGGGCCAGAGTGAGACTTCCTAGAATGAATTCTCCTAATTTTGCTCTCGGGATAACCGGCAGGGTATAAAATGTAACCCTCGTTATCCTGAGGCATGGGAGCCTTGCCCTTAACAAAATTAGACAATCTTTTAGGAGGAGCATTAAGTTTGACATTGTCTCCCCTTTGGAAGCCAATGCCATCCTTGATGCCAGGGCGTCTCCCTTTATAGAGCATACTTCTAGCAAATTTAAATTTCTCATTCTCTAAGTTATGCTCGGCAATTTTAGCATCTAATTTTGCTATATGATTATTTTGTTGTTTAATTAAAGTCATGTGATCATGAATAGCATCAATGTTAACATCTCTACATCTAGTACAAATAGATATATACTCAACAATAGATGTAGAGGGTTTGCAAGAATTTAATTCTACAACCTTAGCATGCAATATTTCATTTTTACTCTTAAGGTCGGAAATAGTAGCATTGCAAACATCTAGTTCTTTAGCCTTAGCAATTAAATTTTCATTTTCTACTCTAAGGCTAGCAAGAGAAATGTTTAATTCTTCAATCCGAGCAAGCAATTCATCATTATTATTTCTAGGATTGGGAATTGAAACATTACAAACATGAGAATCAACCTTAGCTAATAAATTAGCATTTTCATTTCTAAGGTTGTCTATTGTCTCATGGCAAGTGCTTAGCTCACTAGATAATTTTTCACATTTCTCAATTTCTAGAGCATAAGCATTTTTAACCTTAACATGCTTTTTATTTTCCTTGATTAGGAAGTCCTCTTGGATGTCCAAGAGATCATCCTTTTCATGGATGGCACTAATTAATTCATTAAGTTTTTCTTTTTATTGCATGTTGAGGTTGGCAAAAAGAATATGCAAATTATCTTCCTCATCACTAGCATTATCATCACTAGAGGATTCATATTTAGTGGAGGATTTAGATTTAACCTTCTTTTTGCCGTCCTTTGCCATGAGGCACTTGTGGCCGACGTTGGGGAAGAGGAGTCCCTTGGTGACGGCGATGTTGGCGGCGTCCTCGTCGTCGGAGGAGTCGCTTGAGCTTTCGTCGGAGTCCCACTCCCGACACACATGGGCATCGCCGCCCTTCTTCTTGTAGTACCTCTTCTTCTCCTTTCTTCTCCCCTTCTTGTCGTCGCCCCTGTCACTATCACTTGATAATGGACATTTAGCAATAAAGTGACCGGGCTTACCACACTTGTAGCAAACCTTCTTGGAGCGGGACTTGTAGTCTTTCCCTCTCCTTTGCTTGAGGATTTGGCGGAAGCTCTTGATGACGAGCGCCATTTCCTCATTGTCTAGCTTGGAGGCGTCTATTGGTTGTCGACTTGGTGTAGACTCCTTCTTTTCCTCCATCGCCTTGAATGCGACGGGTTGAGCTTCGGATGTGGAGGGATCATCAAGCTCGTTGATCTTCCTTGAGCCTTCGATCATGCACTCAAAACTTACAAAATTCCCGATAACCTCCTCGGGGGTCATTTTAGTATATCTAGGATTACCACGAATTAATTGAACTTGAGTGGGGTTAAGGAAAATGAGAGATCTTAGAATAACCTTAACCATTTCGTGGTCGTCCCACTTCGTGCTCCCGAGGTTGCGCACTTGGTTCACCAAGGTCTTAAGCCGGTTGTACATGTTTTGTGGCTCTTCTCCTTTGCGAAGCCAGAACCGACCGAGCTCCCCCTCGATCGTTTCCCGCTTGGTGATCTTTGTAAGCTCATCTCCCTCGTGCGCGGTTTTGAGCACATCCCAAACCTCCTTGGCGCTCTTCAACCCTTGAACTTTGTTATACTCCTCTCTACTTAAAGAGGCGAGGAGTATTGTTGTCGCTTGAGAGTTGAAGTGTTCGATTTGGGCCACCTCATCCTCATCATAATCCTTATCCCCCACGGACGGTACTTGTGCACCAAACTCAACAACATCCCATATACTTTTGTGGAGTGAGGTTAGATGAAATCACATTAAATCACTCCACCTAGCATAATCTTCACCATCAAAAGTTGGTGGTTTGCCTAATGGGACAGAAAGTAAAGGTGCATGTTTAGAAATGCGAGGGTAGTGTAGGGGGATCTTACTAAACTTCTTACGCTCTTGGCGTTTAGAAGTTACGGAGGGCGCATCGGAGCCGGAGGTTGATGTTGATGAAATGTCGGTCTCGTAGTAGACCACTTTCCTCATCCTCTTTTGCTTGTCCCCACTCCGATGCGGCTTGTGGGAAGAAGATTTTTCCTTCTTCTCTTTGTGGTGAGAATAAGATTTCTTCTCCTTCCCTTTGTTGGAGGAGCTCTTCTTCTTCTCCCTCCTCTTGGTGCGGGACTCTTCCGATGAAGTGCTCCCGTGGCTTGTAGTGGGCTTTTCGCCTGTCTCCATCTCCTTCTTGGCGTGATCTCCCGACATCACTTCGAGCGGTTAGGCTCTAATGAAGCACCGAGCTTTGATACCAATTGATAGTCGCCTAGAGGGAGGGTGAATAGGGCGAAACTGAAATTTACAAATATAAATACAACTACAAGCCGGGTTAGCGTTAGTAATAAAGAAACGAGTCCGCGAGAGAGGGCGCAAAGCAAATCGCAAGCAAATGAAGAGTGTGACACGCGGATTTGTTTTACCGAGGTTCGGTTCTTGCAAACCTACTCCCCGTTGAGGAGGCCACAAAGGCCGGGTCTCTTTCAACCCTTCCCTCTCTCAAACGATCCCACGGATCGAGTGAGCTTTCTCTTCTCAATCACTTGGAACACAAAGTTCCCACAAGGACCACCACAAGTTTGGTGTCTCTTGCCTCAATTACAAGTGAGTTTGATTGCAATGAAAGAATCAAGAAAGAAGAAAGCAATCCAAGCGCAAGAGCTCGAAAGAACACAAGCAAATCTCTCTCTCTAGTCACTATGGCGTTGTGTGGAATTTGGAGAGGATTTGATCTCTTTGGTGTGTCTAGAATTGAATGCTAGAGCTCTTGTAGTAGTTGGGAAGTGGAAAAACTTGGATGCAATGAATGGTGGGGTGGTTGGGGTATTTATAGCCCCAACCACCAAAAGTGGACGTTGGGAGGCTGTCTGTTCGATGGCGCACCGGACAGTCCGGTGCACACCGGACATGTCCGGTGCCCCCGCCACGTCATTACTGCCGTTGGATTCTGACCGTTGGAGCTTCTGACTTGTGGGCCCGCCTGGATGTCCGGTGCACACCGGACATCTACTGTTCCTTGTCCGGTGTGCCAGAATGGGCGCGCCTGCCTTCTGCGCGCGCAGAGCGCGCATTAAATGCGCTGCAGGTAGCCGTTGGCGCTGAGTAGCCGTTGCTCCGGAGTTGCACCGGACAGTCCGGTGCACACCGGACATGTCCGGTGAATTATAGCGGACTAGCCGTTGGAGTTTCCCGAAGCTGGCGAGTTCCTGAGGCCGACCTCCCTTGGAGCACCGGACACTGTCCGGTGTACACCGGACAGTCCGGTGAATTATAGCGCGAGTGTCTCTGGAAATTCCCGAAGGTGGCGAGTTCGAGTTGGAGTCCTCTGGTGCACCGGACATGTTCGGTGGTGCACCGGACACTGTCCGGTGGCACACCGGACAGTCCGGTGCGCCAGACCAGAGGTGCCTTCGGTTGGCCCTTTGCTCCTTTGTTGAATCCAAAACTTGATCTTTTTATTGGCTGAGTGTGAACCTTTTACACCTGTATAATCTATACACTTGGGCAAACTAGTTAGTCCAATTATTTGTGTTGGGCAATTCAACCACCAAAATTATTTAGGAATTAGGTGTAAGCCTAATTCCCTTTCAGTTATGTTTAGAACCACTTCAGTTCCATACTGGTTTCGCAAAAACTAGATGCTTTCAAACATGTTCTAAGTGTTCTTAATCTTTTACTATTAGAAATATTTTTTCTCAAATAATGCATCGTGTCGTTTTAATAAGAAGAGAATAAAAACAATAAAGGATGCAAACATCTTGCCTATTGGAAGCATTAACGGTCAACTTTAATTTTCTTTTGGTTCATGGGATTTTTACAGTTTTGACCTTGGTTTTGGCACATCGCTCATATCTGCCACTAGTTTTAGCCGGTGCTCAGTTTGTCTTCGGTTTTGCACTTCGTTGCTTGGCGCACCACTAAAGACATGTGGGACCCTACGGGGACGCAGTGAGACTCACTACACAGTCTCTTATCTTCTCTTGGCTTCCAATCATCCAAACGCAAACAAAATAAGAGACTGCATAGTCAGTCCCACGATGTCCCGCGGGTCCCACTTGTTAGTAACAGTGTGTAAAGCAACAAATTGCTGGAAGTTTTCAAAACTAATGATAAATTGGCTTGGCAGAGACAGAACTGAGCACCGACTAAAACTACTGATAGATATAAGGGGTGTGCCAAACTAAGATCGAACTGTAAAAATCCTTGTCATTAACTTTTAAGGGATCACAGTGAGGGATCGGTCATCGAAGAACATTAGATCTAACTAGAGGGTTTTTATTTACCTAGTGTATACAGAAATACGTTGGCATTGCATTAACTATGTTTGGAGAATTACATTCTTTTCAGAATGGAGAAACTTCTTCGTTGTTTTTAAAAGAAATTTGTTCACAAACTAAAAGCATATTGGACTAATTAGAGCTAATTTCTAGTTGAAGATAAAAATAAGTTTAAATTATCTAAAGCTAGTTAACTAATTGGATAACAACTATTTGTGAAATTAGGCCATACATTAGCATTTTTTGGATAAATCAAAGCTGATTTAGACTAATATTTTGGAACGGGGAGTAATACATTCGGTGAACATTTAGGTCATTTTCAATGGATAGTTTTATTGTATTATTTCTTAGACTGTGATGTCAACATTTATTTAGAAAGTTGTGTATATATAGTTCCATTCATATGAAACTCTATCATCTTCAATAAAACTCTTTTATGTCTATCTTCATTAAATTAGATGTCTTCCTATTTAACGGTGGATTTTTTTTCCGAAAGGTTTGTTCAGTCACAGAGATCTTTAACAAAAAAATTATTTCAAGAAACTTGAAACAAAGTTAATTAACTCACTAATGAGGTAAGACGTGAGTATGGCCGCCATGTTACTCGATGGGCGTTGGCATTTGGCAACGAGAATAATGGCACCAGCCGAACACTGGACGCCGTAAAACGGTCAACGTGCCAGGAAAAAACTCGCGTCGCAGCAGTCGGGCGGAGAAAGCGACCGGAGTTACATGTCACATCGCAACTGGAACACGAACGCCAGACACGACACAAAAAGATGACACGCCGACCCGTCGAATAGGCCGACGGCCGCCGCAGCAGCACCTGATATTTCCGGCGATCCGTCGCCGTTGTGGCTGTCCACGCACGGGGGCGCTCCCAGATAGCCGCTACCCTGTAGGCCCCTGCCGACGCACAGCTCGTCGTTGCCCCGGACGTCGAGGCGCCTGCCGAGCCGCGCGACAAACTCCCCCGGCAGCGCGATCTCCCCGGCCAGCCGGTTCTGGCTGAGGTTGAGCTGTCCCAGTTGGGGCAGCGCGGCCAGGCTCGCCGGGATCGGCCCGTCCAGCCGGTTCCGGTCCAGCGACAGCGCCGTGAGGCTGGCCAGCGCCGCGAACGCGCCGCGCGGGATGGGCCCCGTCAGGTTGCACCCGGACAGGCCCAGCACCTGCAGCCGCCGCAGCGACCCGACCACCGCCGGCACCGCCGTGCCGAGGGGGTTGTCCTGCAGCAGCAGGTACTGCAGCCTGGACAGGCCGGCCAGCGAGCTCGGCAGCGGGCCCGCGAGGCTGTTGTGGCTCAGGTCCAGGAACACCAGCTCCCGCAGCGACCCCGCCTCCGGCGGCACGCGGCCGGCGAGGCGGTTGTAGCTCAGGTCCGCCTTCTGCAGCCTCTGGAGCTTGCCCAGCGTTGCCGGCACGCCGCCGCCGATGCTGTTCCAGCTCAGGTCAAGGATCGTCAGACTCGACATCGCACCAATCTCCTCGGGGATCTGCAATGCCAGTGATGGAGGTTGGAGGGCCGAGGGGGTAATAAAATGTGTACGTACGTACGTTTAGTTACATGCATGGCACGTATACGTGATAGATTTCGTTACAGGCACCTCGCCGGTGATGTTGTTGTAGCTGAGGTCGAGCTGCTGCAGCGCGGCGAGGCCGCCGAGCTCCCTGGGGATCCCGCCGCGGAAGCCGTTCTGCGAGAGGCTGAGCACGCGGAGGCTCCGCAGGCTGCCCAACGTCGCCGGTACGGGGCCGGTGAGGCCGGGGTTGGACTTGACCACGATCTGCTCGAGCGAGGACAACGACGTGAATAGCACGGGCGGCAGCTCGACGGGGGCTTGGGCGGCGCCGAAGCAGCTGAAGATAGAGAGCGTCCGGAGATGCGGTAGGCCGCGCAGCGAGACTGGGTCGAGTCTAGCCCCGGGCCTGCAGGACGGGGTGGCGACGTCGGGGCCCAGGTGGAGGCGGGTGGCACGGAGCACGCGCGCGTCGTCGGGTGCAAGCTCACACTGTAGACCCGGCCACGGCGTATCGGTGCAGGGCCGCGGGTGGAGCTGTGGCCACGTCGGGTCGCCGAGAAGATCCGCCATCACCTGAAAGATGGCCGCTAGCTCTGCCTCCGGCAGCTCCGGCGTCGGCGCGTCCTCTCTGGCTTCGACTGGCAGCGCGGTGGGCGTCGAGCTCGCGGGTGCGGCGTGGAGGTGGAGCAAGAGGGCGAGGGAGAGCGAGAAGAGAGTGGAGGAGGCGGCCATTGGAGAACGGCGCATGCGCTGGTGTACAGTGTACTTGCTATTCTGGGTGGGGTAATGCGGAAGCAGGTGATCTGGCCGCGCTTTATGACTGAGCTGATACGATATGATGAATTGATGACTAGAGACGATATAGAATGAAAAAATCTATTAAAAAAATCTTGCGTGACGAAACACTGACCGATCGAGCAAATGGACTGACCCATGAGCTCCAAGAACACGGAGGAGTGCGTGTCTGCGCATGCACAACAGCACAAGCACAAGCGATAGACACGACACACGAGACGAAGGTGTTGCATGTCGGACTGGACCCAGGGGGCCACGAGGGACGAGCCCATGCACCGTACTGTGTGTGTGTGTGTGTGGTGTGGGGGGGGGGGGGGGGGGGGGGGGGGCAATGCAACAGAACCACAGACAAAGTGGCGTTGCGTTGCAGGTTTGAATCGTTTGGATTAAACGCGGGGCCGGGGGGGCGGGCGGAAGCGGACACGGCGTGAACGCCAACGGCCTTGGGGCTGTGGCGGCCCAGCCCACACTGTGGCGCCTGTGTCTTGTTCGTACTTGGGCGCATGGAGCTGGGGAGGCACGGTACAGTAGCGTTACCGTTACCGGTCCCGGTACGATAGAAGGATACAACGAGTTCGAAGACGCTGGCGCTGTCCCCGTCCTATCGTTGCCCATGTTTGTTTCTGCTTTTTGGAGCTTCTGGCCACCAAAAGCTGATGCGAATTACCAAACGCTCAGCTTTTAGTCAGCTTCTATAAAATTCATCTGGGTAAAAACCATTCAAAATCAACATAAACACAAAATCGGTTGATTAGAAATCCGTCACTTTCTAGATCTTGAGTCCTATGGACATATTTATCTTACTCCGCACGTAATCCTAATGATACTCAGATTCTCTACACAGTCAGATTCTCCCCACAGCCAGATTCTCAGAAAAGTTGGTCAGAAAAAAACCGAACCAAACAGACCCGTTGTCGCTCACGGAGAAATAAATAATATTTAACTTTGACTATAAATACAGGTGAAAACAATAATATTTTAAGTGTATAATTATTAGATAGAATGCTGAATTTATTTTCATAATATTTTTTTCCTAGAGACATTAATGTAGCTAATATTTTCCATAAGACTAATTAATTTAACCGACCCGACCAGCACGGTCAGTCGGTCACAAATAGAGAGCCGGAGCGATTGCACTTGCCTTAAGGGTGCTAATGGAAAATCTATAAAATTTAAGGACCGAATTGGATCACAAACGGACTATATTTTTATTTATTTTTAAACTAAAATTAATTAAAAACTTTAGGTTATCATGAAAAACATTTGAATCATCATTCATTACCATCCCAAACCGTACAGGCGGATGGCGATGTTGGTTGTTAGCCCGAGCGATGCCGATACGCAGGGCCGTTTTTGAGATTTCAGGGGCCCTAGGAGAAAACTTATAAGTAGACCCTTTTAACCCACATACATGCATGCATGCATACATACATACATATAATTATACACATATGTTGAAAAGTTTAAAAATATTATTAAGTAAAATAATAAAAATCTACTTGGTACATTGGATCATATTATAAAGTTTTTTCGAACATTCTTTGGTTCAAAGACATTGAGTATGTTATTAATATTGATGGATACTTTTTCAATCTTAATGACATGATATAACCGTATACGTGAACGTAATCGTAACTTGGCTCTCATATAACCCTAATTACTTGGCGGGAATTAGGACACCTGGTAAATAGAAAATGGTGTATACCGTATACTAGTAAAGTATTCGTACATTGCTACGGTTTCTATTTATGATCAAGTATAGAATCTAAATCATAGAGATATGTGCGTTCTATTGGCTAAGTGCGTGTAAATGTGAGTTTAAAGCTAAATTGTGGAACTAAAAAACTGACGCTTTAATATAATAGAGAGATGTGAACGTAATCGTAGCTTCGCTTACGTATTTGGACCGGTAAACTAACAAAACTAATATTGTTTGTTTAAGCTGATAAATTTATACTTGAATGGGGGCCAACATTTTAGGGGCATGGGCGGTCGTCCGGCTCGACCACCCCTAGCTCCGGCCCTGCCGATACTGGCCCCGCCACACCACACACACCAGGCCTGTGTTCATACTGTGTAGCCGTGCGATGCACATGCGCGACTGGTCGTCGTGAGTCGTGAGTCGTGACCCGTGCATGCTGATGCTGATGGGTGTTGCCGCCAGTCTGCCGGTGCAGCAAAACCTGGGGTGGGGCCGTAGCACGCGTCGAGTTGAGCGAGCGAGAGACAGACGACCAAGCCGACTGTGGCGCTCCAGTACCGCATGGACGGACACGGACGGACGCCCGGCACTGCCACTGTGCCCTCTCGTCGTCCGGTCAAAGATGTGTGAGTGGAAAGGCGTGGGAAGCGGAGGCGAGGGCGAGGTCGAGGGGAGCAGGCAGCGCATGACAGCCAGGGTCAGGTTCTGCCAGGGGCCAGGGCGCAGGCCAAACAGTGGTGGTCGGCCATTGCGGTGCGGTGGTGCTAGTGGGGTGCAGACACCATACAGATTACAGATGCAGGGCAAGGCCAAGGCAGGCCTTCCGCCCGCTGCCCTGGCGATCGAACAGTAGAGCCCGCGTGTGGCGCTGTAGCTCTGCACTGTCACTGCACGAGCGAACGCGATCGTTCCACGGCTAAAGCAGGCGTGCTCTCGCGAGGCCATCGCACAAATCGGGCATCCAGCTGTGCCGTCGCAGAGTAGTGTACGCTGCAGTGGCCGGTTGCCGGAAGGAAGAAGGAGGGCTAATGACCACCGATCAGTGAATCAATGGCTAAGATTAGAAACAGGATATCGGTGATCAAAGGGCTCAGGACGCATCCACTTACGCAGAGCAGTTTCTAAAGAGACCCTGGAGTTTCGTAGAATGAACCCACAGTCATAGGTAGTCCCACAATAATTACGAGGTAGTCCTTATTTGTTTTATAGTTTTAACCCTGGAGTCTTCTATAATGAAACCGATTGTCCTAGTCACTTAAATTTACAGTGAAGCCCTTGTGTTCATAAGTAAAACTATGTAGAAGTTCCTGTTTCTCAGAAACAAGTCCCTAGAATTTGCAAACAGGTCCATAGGAGCGTTTATTTAATATAAAATAAATCTAGATAGAGTACCAACACACACACACACACACACATATATATATATAAAACATCTTTAGAAAATAATGATATTAGTTTCATATTTTTTGATTTAAAATAAATAAGATATGAATTTTATGTGTTCGGATATATTTTTATTATTTAATAAAATATATAAAAAAAACCCTAACTTTGAAACCAATTAAATGGCTAAATTTGTTCGGCTTTGGCAGTTGGAGGATGTCAATTAATTAGTTTCATAGTTCAGAGTTAAAAATCAAACCGCCGTGGAAGTTGAAGATTGGAAAAATACACTTCAGTCGAGAAACAGTGGCATGGATCCATCTCAATCAACAATATGGGCCGTTAGATGAGGGTTCAATGGACAAGTAGTTGTCGTCCCATCTCTCTCTCTCTCTCTCCCTCTCTCTCTCTTTTTGTGTGTGTGTGGAGTCATGGTCTTAAGCACGACTATTGTTTATTGACGAATCGAGTATCATTGTGAAGTGAAGGACGTATTTTACTATTCATTCTTCTTCCTGATTGAAGGATGGATCAATGATTTCATCTCACAAGAAAGGACAAAAGAAATATGATGCTCGATTGGAAGCTATGGTAACTTCGATGCGCACAAAAGTCTCCACCATGATACAATCAACAGTGACCCGAAGCAAAGCTGTTCTTCAGCCCATGTTTTCGTGCACTGTATTTAACTGATATTTCCTGGCCATTGCTGGAAACACTGAGTACACGATGATGATGATGATGTGATGCATATTTTCCATCAAATTGGAATGTCAATAAAAGACGCACTTGTGTGGTTTTTTTCAGCATAGTCACTTCCATTCGAAAACAGAGCCAACACCTGATTTGTTTTTTTTTCTCCCTCTCTTAATAAAAACTGCGGCAAACCGTCTGTACGGATCATGTGCCTGATGATGTTTTGTTGAGCGGGTTAGAACTTTAGATGACGACAAAGCACTGGGACAACACACAGTAACATGCGCGTTAACCGTTAAGATATGTTACATAGATGCCAAATGAAATATTATTACACTAATTTAGCCTTAACCACGTCCATCTCGTACATTTACAAGACTGATTAGTCACGCCCTTAGCTGTCTAGCAATCATTTTGGCACAATCATTTCCTAGAGCTTCGCTGGAGAGTGAAGCCCGGTGTTTTCGATTCAGTCACTCTCGTAGCATGATTCGTCAGACGGGGCAACAGAACAGAGCGTGTGTTGTCTCCGCTGCGTGCCAAGTGGTGCACCCCGAGCGCCCATCAGTGCGGCCGATTGATTGAACCGTATAAGGCTCTGATTGTCTGCCAAGGGCTCGCTCGCAGCTGTGAGCTGTCCCGGACAGGTACTTCCTCTGCCTGTCGCTATGAAAACGTATTGATCAAATCTTTTTAAATTTAGTTAGATTTACAAAAAAATATTAGCAATCATTTTATTTTAAATAAGAATTTTTTACATAAATGTATTTAAGATCTATCTAACAATAATAATTATATACTATCTCCGTCCTAAAATAGTACTCCCTCCATTTCTTTTTATTAGTCGCTGGATAGTGCAAAATTCCCAGCGACTAATAAAAAGAAACGGAGTGAGTAGTTGTTTTAACTTTAGATTTTTTATGTCTATATTCATATGGATAATTATGAATATATATATAGGATAGGTATAACGGGAGCCATGTGCTTCCTAGTTAAAGGAAGCCCAGGTCGATCATTCCTGCAACCTGGTTCAACCCAGCGCACCGACTAGACCAGGCTGTCGGTTGCACCAACCGCGCTCACGTCTGTGCGCGCAAAAAAGGAATGCATGCATGAGTCAAACACGTCCCTTGCATGCGCATAAATTTAGAAAAGATATGTGTGGCGGTTTCTATTTTTAAATGTTTTATTTCCTCCATAAATTTAGGATCGCTGCAACAGCCATGCAACTAGACTCGTAAGGACCATTTTATGATATATACTGCTACTAAATATGCTACCCTGTGTAGATAATTATGCAATTCAGTATACTGCATAAAAATATGTTACCACCTGCGTGCACACGAATTTATGATGAAAATAATGCGCAATGAAAGGAAATGAATTACACGCATAGAAACAAAAAAATCGTATTTAATGTTTTATTTCCTTCATAAATATAGGATCCCTCTAACATCCATGCAGCTAAACACATTAGATCTATTTTATGATATATATTGATACAAATTATACTACATGATGTAGCTATTTATGCAATTCGTTACACTGCGTAAAAAATATGGCATGTTGTTCACTGGTGGACGCATCTCCGGGTTGGAGCGTAATAACCTTAAGTTTTGAGCATAAAATTCTTCAATTATAAGCGTAAATACCGAGCCAATATGAGAGGTTTATAGCTCTAGTAGGTTGTTATTACGATCCTATTTTTATGGCAGATCCGAAAAATATGGCAGCCGCATGCATGCGGTTATACAGATCCAAAAATTATGACAAAATGCATGCATGAGTCAAACACGTTCCTTTGCATGCGCGTAAATTTAGGAAAGATATGTGTGGCGGTTTCTATGTTAAATGCTTTATTTTCTCCATAAATTTAGGATCGTTGCAACAGCCATGCAGCTAGACTCGTTATGACCATTTTATGATATATACTGATACTAAATATGCCAAACTTTGTAGATAATTATGCAATTCGGTATACTGTGTAGAAAATCTGGCATGTTGTTCACTGGTGGACGCATCTCCGGTGGAGCGTAAAAACCTTAACTTTTGAGCATAAAATCCCTCAATTATAAGCGTAAATACCGAGTCAATGTGAGAGGTTCATAGCTCTAGTAATTTGTTATTACTATCCTATTTTTATGACAAATCCGAAAACATGGCAGCCGCATGCATGCAGTTTCTATTTTTATACAGATTTAAAAATTATGGCAAAAATCGTGGGAGCTTCCATTGCATGCGCGCAAATTACGAACATCATAAATCAAGGAATTGTCTTTTCAATGTGCATGCAATAAACTGATATACGAACTGCATGTTTAAGCATAAAATCGTACAGTTTTTTTGCGTAAATAATACATGTGGTAGGTATATAACACAATAATCGAAAAGAAAACTGCACCGGATCGGAAGATGTCACGTGTGATCATCGCTGCGCGCATCTCGCGCCTTCCGTGACGTCGCTCGCTCGAACATCGGCCTCATGCGTCACCGTCGCTACTCGCACGTCGACGGGCGTCGCTTGCTCGCCGGCCTTGGAAGTGCCGCCTCCTCGGGGTTTCGGGGACGCCGCCGCTTGCCCGCACAAGGGCACCGCTGCGGATCGAGGAACCTCCGCCACCGCGCGTCGAGGAAATGGAGTTGCGGCCACCGGCCTGGGAATCGTCGGCGCCGCACAAGGGCGCTGCCGCCGCTCGCCCACTGGGTCGGGGGGCCGCCACCGCCGGCCTGGGAACCGCCGCCACCGTATGTCGAGGTCGGGGAGCCACTGCCCGAGGTCCACCGTCGTGCGCGCTATCGGGCAACCGCTGTCGCTAATGAATCGAGATGGGACGTGAAAAACTGAACCCTAGCACTCCGGGTCCTGTTTTATAGACGTCCGGATGTGATCCGGCTCGACCGGATTGCACTGTCTGGCCTGGGCTTCCTTTAGTTATTGGAAGCCCAGAGCTCCTAATATACAATATATATATATATATATATATATATATATATATATATATATATTATTTGAAGCCCTGAAATCTATCAAATTAGAGAAAGCACTTGCCCGCACTACCCGTCCGGTTGACGAGACGCACCATCTGGTACACCCACTATAACATTTACGTTTAGTTATACACAAGTGTACACTCATACAACATATATATTAATTAGGGAAATTTGGATCCATACCATTAAAAGATCACCACTTTAGATCCATACCATTACTATCTCACTTACATGTGGGTCCACATGAGTCAATGACATATGGGGTCCATGGTATATATCTAAAGTTTGGATCTTTTAATGGTATAGATCCAATTATTCCTATTAATTATTGTATGAATCTAATAAAAAGGTAAAACGAATTTTAATTTGGGACGTAGGGAGTATTATGTATATTATCACTATTCTTTTATATGTGTGGTTAAGGTTACATATATTTATTTATTTTTAGAATAACAAGAACGAGAGTTATTCGGGGACTGAGCGAACACTTAAATTGTGAGAGTGATGTCAAGCTCGATCTCCCCCGCTACGCTATTGTAGTAGTACTCCGTATCTTTTTTGAGAACCAAGGCTTGATGGTCAAGTACACGTACAGCAGGGCCAGATGGGCTGAGGTGTTTTGGCTTGTAGCAGGGTTCGTTTCCTGCATGATGTGGACTCAATCAATACTGAATACTAGCACCAAATCAGTGTGAGAAACGTTGCACTGTTCAGTTCATTCGAAGTCAACGTGGTGTAACGAAGCTAAAACGCTTGAAAATTCTTGTCTTCTACAGTAGCATCTAAACCACACAAACTACAACATGCTAGCAGCTAGCTTAACATGCACCCATGGCCATGGGACCAGCACCTAGTACGGAGTAGATCACAACAGGCGAGCCGTTTGTGGCAGGCCCCGCCGCGGTCGCATGCGCGCGGGTCGGGTGCCCTCGTGCGTCCGCAGGTCGCACGCGCGCCCACCCTGCCTTCTGCTCCAAGCTCCATGGACCATGGCACACGGCTCATGCAAGGGCCACGGCCGCTCTCCAGATGCAGTGCTATTATTAGTCGTCATCATTATTTAAACGGGCCCAAGACACGACGACGACAAAGCCATCACGCCACTGTATATTCCATCTTAAGCAAAACAAAATGGCATCATGCATGGACGGACGCTGCCTAGCAACTCCTACTCCTAACAGTGTGCTACTCCTACTATAAAAGCCAAGGGACAGGTACCTGTGCTAGCTACCACTACCAGACGCACACTCAGCTCGAGCCACTCGGGCAGTGGCGGACGCAGAACAAAATTTTAGGTGAGGCGACACCATAAGAGACAAACCATAATACTAGACGACTAGATAAAAATAGTTTAATGATAATAACAAGGTCAGATGATAATACTAGGAGCGTTCTAAAATAATATGAATATCAGAAAACCATTATGGCCACCCTACAGAAAGACGGGTGAAGCAGTCACATCGACGCGTCATTGTGGTGAGTCTGCCTTAAGATGTCGATGATGAGGCAGCAACATGCGAGGGCAAGCGGCTGTAGGCAGTGGCAAGCGACAACAATTGTTGCATTGCGACGACGTGGTGGGACCCTGGTGGCATAGTGAGGGCAGATGGTGGTGACACCATGGTGCCAAGGCAGGATCCCACCAATAGCTTGCCCACCGGATGTGGAATAGGAGACAAAGTAGTGGCGCTGCGTGTGGGATCCCGACAACGCGATAAACTAACGAGTGACGAGAAGACAAGGTGATACTAGTAGCGGACGGGTCTGGTCACCCACTAACGATCCAGTCATGATCGAAGGAGCGATCGAGCTACGAGTAGGTCGAGTAGCTAGCCGCTAGGAAGGAATCAAACTACTTGTATGGAGAGCGGGCTGAGCAATGGACTGTCGAGAAAAAATTAGATTAAAACTAGGTTTCATTAGATTTGGTTGTACCTACTATATAAAAGTTTTTTATTTTGATATATATCTAAATCTAGGTATAATAGCATACAAAAATTGAGGTGGGGCCATGGCCCCCTTTGCCCCACCCTTGGATCCGCCTCTGCACTCGGGAGTGCAACAGGATCGTCAGAGCACCCACCACCCAGCAGAGCCCGCCCAGAGGCCGAGCCATTGCCACACAGATCGTGGTCTCGTGGCACTAGCTAGTACCAAAGTGCGCGCGATGCTTGGTGTGGTGGGCACGCTGCCGCGGCGCCACCGGCAGGCCATCGCCAGGGTCTCCGTCTCCGCGCTGGTGGCCTCGCTGCCGCTGCTGTACGTGTCGCTGCTGCGGCCGCCGCCGGCCGCCCTGGCGGGGGACACCGCCTTCTGGTTCCTCATGTCCAACTGCGTCATCGCTGCCATCGTCGCCACCGCCGACGACGCCGGCACGCTCTTCTTCGGCTCCTCCAACGACGACGATGACGATCCTCCTCGTGACGAGGAGCGCGACGACGGGCACGTCTCTTCTCCGGTTCCTTTCGCGGCGGTCAACGATGAAGCAGCCGTGGTGGTGACGACTATGAAAGGCCGAAGCGTCCAAGAAGAGGTGGTGGCCGACAGCAACCCCGTGGACCTTCTTGACCTGCAGCCGAACCATCATATGCTTGTTTCGGCGCTTGTGCGGCAGCGAGGTGAGCGACACGAGGCGGCGATGGAGCGAAACACCGACGACAAGAACAACACCGCCGTGATGATGGTGGTGGAAGGCCAAGGAGAAGAAGAAGTAGTAGAAGTAGGAGGAGGAGAAATAGCTAGCCCGGTCCTGCAGGCTTCCGACGACAGAGTGTTAGCTGAACCGCCAGAGACAGAGACAGAACCATGGGCGCCAAAGCTCGTGACAAGCAAGAGCCTCCCCGACCAGGAGGAAGCAGCCAATCAGGAGTGGCCGCGTGCACCGGACGAGCTGCCACGACACGGCAAGGGCGGCGGCGGGAGACTCCGGCGGTCAGCCACGGATGCGAGCAAGTCGGCGGCAGAGGAGAGGGAGAGCGACTACTACTGGCAACTGAGCGACGAGGAGCTGAACAGGAGGGTGGAGGATTTCATCGCGCGGTTCAACAGGCAGATGAGGCTGCAGATCGAGCAGGAGGCGGCAATCTGATGTCTGACCTTCACTTCTAAGCACTTAGTATTATATTATACTGTACTCCGTATATTTATAATGTTCCTTCCTACCCGTAGCTAGGATGTAGACAGTCCTGTAGCTCGTACAAAATTAAATACAGACATATACATCTGGCATGGTTATTCATATGTGCACACACGTTGATACATAGTATACATGCACGCGCGGTACGCATGCAGTAAAGTCGCCAGCTGACACGAGAGGGAATGAGGATATGGGAGGGGCCAGCCAAATAGCAATAGCTGTAGTAGACGAGGTGCGTGAGCTCAAAGAAAGTTATCGACAGGTGTACAGGGAGGTAGCAACGGACCTGCATAGGAAGAGTAGCGAGATGATGGTAACAAATGCATCTGCGTACTCATACCAATATGATTTGACACTATATTAAAACAGCACTACAAAATTATCTATTAGTCACTCGAACGATATTTAATGTTTAAGGCAATAATATCGGGTTCCATAGTCAAGAAAATACAATTAAAGTTACAGAGTTATGTAAAACTTTTTTCTATTATTCGTTGACTCAGCACCTAAGTAATATTTCACCCCTTCTGAGCTGTTTGGAAGCACGCCCGGTTTTTAGAAATCGGGTCACTTCCAAACATGAATGTTTCGGTTTTTAGAAATTGGATTTTTAGTTTATATGAAACGAAGAATCTAGTCTACCTTTTTTTTTGTCCAACAAGTTATGTACTGTGTTTAGTTGGTTTGCTGTAAGTTACTGTGATTTTCATCATACTGTGTTCCGCGGTTCCCCCTAAATTTCCCCCTATATCCCACTCACGTGCCACGTCATCTTTCTCTTCCCCCTATATCTCCACGTTCTACAGTGGTTCCACCTATATCAGGCTATCCACACTCATACAACCCTAAATTTTTACTCTAAAAAGAATATTCTATCCTGGTCAGCGAGATTCTTTACTCTATACCACAATTCTTCGCACTCATATTTACTCTATATCTAACCCTATCCCTGGGAACACACTACACGTCCTCCACGTGGTCCAACCAGGCGGGCGCGGCATCGGCTGCCGTCCTCGTGCACAGTGGATAGAGCAGCACCGTACGAGCGCTAGGAGTGGCGTACCGCCGCGGTGCATGCAGTTTCCAGTGCCGTTTTCAATTCCCGCTGCAGCGTATTGCCTTACGCTAAAACTTTAGCGTGCCCTTCCCAGTGCATGGCTGGGGGCAGCCTCAAACCTCTATACCCCACCTAGATATGGCCAAATGGGCGGCCCGACCCGGTCCAGCCCGGGCCCGGTGAAGCCCGACCCGTTTTGGACCCGACCCGCTAGGCACGGTTAAAAAACCGGGCCGGGTCGTCTAAGCCCGCGGGCTCGATCCTGTCCGAGCCCGACCCGCAGCGGGCCTAAACGGGTCGGGCCAGTCTGTTTAGCACGAAAAAAGCGGACCGAAAAACGGGCTAAACGGGCCGGTAAGCATGTTTTAGTGCAAAAAAATGGGCTTAACGGGCTTAGGGGTAAACGGGCCGTGCCAGGCTTGCCCACCGTGCCTAGTTTCCTGTCCGAGCCCGGCCCGCTTATTCGTGCCGGGCCAGCCCCCGCCCCGCATAGAACCGGGTCGTGCCGGGCTCGGACCGTGCCCAAACAGCGGGCTTCGTGCCAGGCTCGTGGGCCTCGTGCTTATTGGACATCTATAACCCCACCACACCAATATTATATACATTTCTATTCAAATATTCGGCCGGCTGTTGCACAAACAAATACCTGTGAGCGTTGGTGGGCGGTGGCGAACAGAGATAGCGGCTCCTCAAATCTAGAGGGAGAGAGAGTATTCCGGTTGCGTAGAGGGAGGTAGAGAGGGAACCGCTGAACACTATAGGGGGATTCTATAGCCTTTACATTTGCTACAGTATTAGCGTGAAGTGAACCGTTGTAGCCAGTCTCAGGCTTACGCATGCGATGCCCTCGATGCCAGCACACTACATGGATTAAAAGTTTAGTTATTATTTAAAAATTTTAGTTCAAAAATACGAGTTCAAGCTATATTTCAAATTGGTAGCAAAGAGAAATGAAGGAATAACTAAATTACTTACTCTAAAGTAAGAGTAGACTTGTCTTTGTGTATCAAAAAACATAGAAATTGTTTTTTTCAATAAACTATGTTTCAAACACGCACACCTAGTTTTTTTTCTTTCCCTAAAACAGTTTCTAAAAACTAGGGATAGAAACCAGTTTATTAGAAACCACAGTATTTCCACACGTACCCTCATAGATGGTTAATTTAAGCATTTTAAGGAATATAATATCTGTTTTTATAGGTGAAGGATGAAGCAGATAATCGCCCTTTGCCCTTGTTGGGACACCATAGATAATGGGCTTATTTAGGTACTCTGTTCGTGGAGACTCGTCACAACTCCAAGCTCAATGGTCACCATAACACAACACACACTCTTTGCTCAATTCACTCTTTTATGGCACTTGGAAGGCTTGATCTCTTTGGGAGTGTTGCTCTAGGGTATTAGAGTTACTACTTAGCTCTTGTGTATTGAATGGATTGGCTGAAGGTGCATCTATAGACCACAACTACCTAAATAGTCGTTGAAACAAAGGTCCAAAAACTAACCTGAACTCGGGTGCATCATACCTCCTACTGTGTCTAGTCCGGTGCACACCAAACCTCTGTCACACCTGCAATTTCATTAACAATTCCAAACCAGATGCCAGCTTGCCACGCACACCGGAATGGTTTGGTGCACCACCGAACGGTGCATCGGACACATGCAGTTTCATCAACAATTCCAAACCAGATGCCAGCTTGCCAGGCACACCGGAATAGTCCGGTGCACCGACCCTCTGCCACACCCGCAGTTTCATTAACAATTCCAAACCAGATGCCAACTTGCCAGATACACCGGAATGGTTCGGTGCACCACCGAACGGTGCACCGGTCCTCTGCCACACCTGCAGTTTCATTAACAATTCCAAACCAGATGCCAGTTTGCCAGGCACACCGGAATGGTTCGGTGCACCACCGAACGGTGCATCGGACACATGCAGTTTCATTAACAATTCCAAACCAGATGCCAGCTCGCCAGGCACACCGGAATAGCCCGGTGCACCACCGAACGGTGCACCAGCCCTTTGCCACACCCGCATTTTCATTAACAATTCCAAACCAGATGCCAACTTGCCAGACACACCAGAATGGTCCGGTGCACCACCGAACGGTGCACCGGTCCTCTGCCACACCTGTAGTTTCATTAACAATTCCAAACAAGATGCCAGCTTGCCAGACACATCAGGATGGTTCGGTGCACCACCGAATGGTGCACCGGACCTCTGCCACACCTGCAGTTTCATTAACAATTCCAAACTAGATACCGGCTTGCCAAGCACACCAGAATGATCCAGTGTACCACCGAACCTGCTGTGTCGGCGCTACACCATACGACCGTTGGGCAAACTCATTCAACCATTGGGTGTATGTGAGGTATGGTGCACCGACGGTTTCGCATCCAAAAACATTATCTCTGCGTAATCGGTCCAGTGACCCGTCCATTGCACACTGAATTGGTCTGGTGCGACAAGTCTTCAAAGCCCTGAAAACTTGGTCTCTCGTAACTGGTCTGGTGCTACACAGAATAGCACTGTTAAGTCCATTTTGGGATTTTCTTCCTTGTCACTATTTGGCTACATGCTTGAGCATTCCTATATCTTATACAAACATATCTAGGGTCCGCCCAACTGGTCTAAATCACAATTCTTCATCTTTTTAAACACTTCAACTCATATTCTCATTCTAGCTCAAGCTTGGCTCCAGAACACCAAATTTAATGTCTGATCTTTTTGGCTTCTCTAAGGTGCTCAAATATGTTCTTAGGGCTATTTAGAACCTATCCAAGTGCTTGAAATACTCATAGTTCATCTTTTTCAAAATGTGCCTTGTCTATCTTAGTTTTGAGCTGTTTTTTTACTCCGAATCATCTATTCATGTTCTTATGAACCTATAACCATTCACTTAGCAAACTAGTTAGTCTATAATGCTGTGATGATTATCAAACACCAAAATCAATATAGAAATGACTTAAAGCCTATTTCCCTTTCACTTGGTCTCGAGGACATTATGGGAAACTTGTAGGTTCAACCAACCTATTATTTAAAGGTTCCAAACAGTCCCTAGAAATCGACTAGCTTAGGTGCGATCTGTGCACACCATCGTGCACAAGAAGACGCACGTTGATGCATGCATGCACGATTATTCATGATTCCATGCATCGATCATCTCGTCGCAAGAGACTTGTCGTTACTTGGCTATTGTTTACGCACTCGTGTTTTTAGGTATTTCTTCTGTTTCATTTTTCCCCGCGATGGTTTGGTAAATATTTGAAGTTGTAATTACTTTTCTGTTTCGAAGACTGATGTGTGATACTATAAAATACGATCTGGTAAACATTTGTGGCTGTACTTCCTATTTTTTCAAGATCGATGTATAAAACAATTTATTTTTTATTCGGTATTCCGCGGAGCAGATGCAAGCCGTCACATACTACACCGATGTAGCATGTCGTGTCATGCCAATTGCCAACAGGAATCCAATCGCGCGAGGGCCGGCCGGGCACCGAGCCACCGACGAGTCGGAGAGTCCCGCACGCATCTGCCACTCGCTGCTCCCTCTCCATCGTCCCTTCACGCCCAGGAGGCGGATGAACATGAATTGACGGACGGACGGCCAGTCTTGACTTTTTAGGACCAGTGCAAAATTTGATACAGAGGCTCCATCTATACATAAATATATATAATTATACATATAGACTGTTTTAAAGTTCATAAGATAATAAATGTAAAATATAGCAAAAAATACTTATATGTTATCTGATATTATTAAAATATCTTTTAATATTTTATGATACAAAGTTATCGTCTATATCATTGAGATCAATCTTATCCAACAACTTTTTTCGATATATAGAATCGCCAAACCATTTAACCTCTCTTGAATTGTTGTTGACCATAAATAATTTATAAAAATATTTCAATTTTTAAAAATTTCTCTCTGTCGAAGCAACTATCATATGTATAGTTTATAATACTCTCTCTATCAAAATATAATTTGTTTTGCTTATTTAGTGGATTCATCATCATCGATATAAACATAAAAATCAAGAGCTAAAATAAATAGTATTTTGGAACGGATGGAGTATTCGATAAGTAATTGAGACATTAGTTTAACAATATAAACGAGACTAGTCGATAACTCGATAGCGCACCGCTCTTTACGTATTTGTGTTTAGAATATATAAGATTAACAAGAAAAAATACTAACGTCCAGTAACTAGTAGACTCTCTATTTTTAGGGCTCGGTACGGCCGCACCCTTCGCACCCTCAGCTACGGCCCTGTGTACAGCGCGCCCAGCAGGCGGACGTGGACGGATAATGGGCATATTTGGTTCAGCTTTTTTCTAACCAACTTTTCTGAAAATCTGGCTGTGGGGAGAATCTGGCTGTGTGGAGAATCTGGGTATCATTACGATTACATGTGGTGGAAGATAAAGTTATTCATAGGGCTCAAGATCTAGAAAGTGACGGATTCCTACTATTACAACGACTCAACCGATTATGTGTTTATGTTGATTTTGGATGGTTTTTGCTACAACGAATTTTATAGAAGCTGCCTGAAAAGCTAAGCGTTTGACAGTCCGCAGCAGCTTTTGGTGGCCAGAAGCTGCCAGAAGCCGAAACAAACAGGCCCATATCACCGCGCTGTCCTGCGTGGCTGACTGGCTGCGTCTTTGCGCCCGCCTGCCTTCCGTGCCGTGCCACAACAGCGGCACGAGGCCGGGCTGCCCCGCGCCGAAAGCAATCGGCTTCCAAGCAAGCAATCGGGACATCTTTTAAGGGCCCGTTCGTTTGTTTAGAATTAGACCAAGATTAATTTAACTAATCAAAACTTACATAAATTAGAGATCCAGAACCGTTTCGTGGCTCCAATCCGTGAAAAAACGAACGGGCCGCCGGCTCGGACCCGGAGGCTGCAGCGGCACCGGGATCTGGGAATCTGCACGGCCTGGAGCCTCCAGCGACTGGCCCCACCACCATCTGCGCGCGCGCGCGAGGGACCGGCCGGCGAACAGAGGCGCCACTGAGCTCTGAGCGGGTGCGGCCGGCATGGCGACGGCGCTGGCGCGGCGGGGCGCCGCGGCCCTGGCGCGGTGGCGCGGGATGTGCTCGAGCTCGGCGTCGGCGCCGCGGAGCGCCGCGGCGCTGTCCTCAGAGGAGCTCATGCGGATGGAACAAGACTGCAGCGCGCATAAGTACGTCCGTGTTCGATCTCCACGCTTATCTCAGCTCTCTGTGTTTGCCCTCATTCCCTTTACTCCTTGCGCGCCCGCCGCGTGCTCGCCGAAACGCCTCTGTGCCTCCGGCCTCCGGCCTCCGCCCCTGACGCGATCATGCTCGGATCCTGCCTTGGGGTTCTTTCTTGTCTTTCAGGTGAAACATTAGCTCTCTGTTTGGTGTGTCTTTTTTTTACACTAGCACATATGCCCGTGCATTGGGAAAAAAATAGTGTATATCTTTGTGAGCCTAATATCATAATGCTCCTTGTTTGATACGGACCAGAAACATGTATACATGGATTTACACCACCTTTGATTCTATAAGAAGTAAATATTTTCAGGGCACTGATTCATGCTGGGATATTAGTGCAAGAAGTTTACCTTTTTGATGAACCGTAGGTTTCAGATGTGAAACGTGTATACCAATTGCTATTGACATGATTTAGGGGTGAAAACGGGACGGATACCGGTGGATACTAGGTCATCCCGCATCCTACCCTAATACAATTCTTTCGGATACAGGATCGGGTACGGATAGTTAAAATTCGGGACGGATACAGGACGAGATCGGATAATAATTCGACCGGGTAAGAAACAGATATCGGGTATTACCCGGGTAAATAACGGATACTAGTCAGATAGTTAACCCCAATAATATTAGTTGTCTAAATGTCTAACAAACCAATAAAATAAAAAATACATAACATGTATATGATAGCACAAATATAGAACCAACAACATAATTTAAAAAATCAGCAACATATCCTCTCTTTCAGGCATGATCTGCAAGTCCACAAGTATATAATAGATAGTAGATAGTTGATATTAATTAACTTCTCCGAAACCTGACTAAAAAATTAGCCTGCCTACTGATTAATATTTTTAGATGTGAGTTAGTTTTTAATTAGCTCTGGTACTAAATATACCCTTTTAGTGTATAGGTTGCTCACAATTTTCCCATAACAACATGCTAATATCTAGGTGCAATGTTTTACGGTTTTGTAATTATTTCCAGGCAGTGAAAATTTTATTTTCCTACTTTACTTTATGGCAGACAGTACGCTCGCTGCTTTCCAATTCTTCTCACGACGAGACAACATATATCTAGTCAACTACTACCAGCGAACTTTGCTTGGATCTATTTGTTGAGGCTGTCAATAGCTGCATAATTAAATCTGCAAATGAAGAAAAAATAATCAAGCTCGACCTATATATAGTATACTACATTATCGGCCCATTTCTACACCAAGGCCTAGCTGGAGCACTCCACGCGAAGCTGCTCAGACTCAGTCGCCCGCCTGTCCGCACCTTGAGCCCGCACGCTCACGAGGATTAGTCCCACCTTGGCGATGTAGGGAGGCGCGAGTGGGTGGGTCGGCCTTATAAAGTGGCTCACGCGCAACATCTTGCAGTCATGTGGTATAGGCATTGCCCTCGGATTGGCTGAGCCGGTCGGGTACCCGTATCCTACCCGAGTGATTCGGGAATTTACCGGGTACTTGTATTTCCGTATTCGACCCGTATCCGAAAGTGCATTAATCGGGTAGTACCTGTATCCGTCCCGAAAACAAAACTATCCGTATCCGTATCCAAAAATTCGGGTATTTCTAGTACCCGTATCCGGTACCCGACTCATGTACCCGTCCCGTTTTCACCCCTAACATGATTTGTGTTTATACACACACACACACACATTAACTTGCTCCGTGTGGATGTTGATATTGGAGGGTATGGAATTGAATTGGGTTCAATACTAAATCAACCATGGTATTGAAATGAGATGTAATTCCAATTCTATTGTTTGGATATCGCTGAATTGAAGTTTTGAATTGTGCGGTCTAATTCCCTGCAACTCTCTATGTATTGGGAGAGGGAGTTTCTAGTTATAGTCCAATTCTAGCTAATTGGGCCTCTGATTTCAAACCTCAATTCTGTGTGCAACCAAACAATAGAATTTAGGAAAGCTTATTCCAATTCCCAATTCCATGCTCCAATATTGACATCCAAACAGACTAAGAAAATTTTGAAATATCACGTGATGTACAAGCCCTATGTGATATCGGTGGACACACAGGCCAAGCTCTCTGGCGACAGTGCCCCTGTTAGTGACCTTATTGCTTGCTACAGTCTCGCTGATGCTCTTCAGTATCTCACCTTCATCATGCTCGACATCACGTATGTTGTCCAATAGGTCTATCTCTACATGCATGATCCTCGTGAGCCACACTTCAACGCGGTCAAGCAAATCCTTCGGTACCTTTAGGGTATTGTCGACTACGGCCTCCACTTTCGGCACTCCTCCACCCATGAGCTGATTGTCTACAACGACGCTGACTGGACCAGGTGCTCGGACACCTGTCGGTCTACGTCCGGCTATGCGGTGTTTCTTGAGACCAACCTTATCTCTTGGTCCTTCAAGCGTCAACTTGTAGTCTCCTGTTCCAGTGCTGAAGCTGAGTACCAGACTACTGCTAATGGGATGGCTGAGGCGAGCTTGTTGCACCAGCTTCTCCAGGAGCTTCATAGCCCCCTCACGAGGAGCACACTGGTGACAATGTTAGTGATGTCTACCCCTCCGTCAACCCTGTCTAGCATCAGCGCGCGAAGCATATTGAGACCGACCTTCACTTCGTTCGTGAGTGTGTTGTTGTTAGGGACGTTTGTATCCATCACATCCTATCGAGCTTGCAGTTTGCCGACATCTTTTTTTCAACCGGAAAGTTTGTTGACATCTTCATCAAGGGTCTTTCCTCCTTAGTGTTCTACCTCAGTGACAATTGTTAATGAGATGAGGCACGTGGATGACAAATAGATCCCATTATTCCCACCATTTGTGCATTTTAACGATGTTTGAGAGTTCTTTTATGATTATGATACATGCATTGGTAAGTGCTTCTGTTTCCTTTTGTATATGCTGTAAATGTTTTTTCTAACCAAATATTTGTTAATTTTGTTCTATTCAAATGTTAGATGTTATTGGTATGGTTTTGATGGTTGGTTCAATTGAGTTCCCAGTGATCCCATTGATGTCTTGCATGTATATATATCATGGATTTTAAATTTGTGTTTACATATTATTCAAATTTCTTATGTTTTTTGTAGTCTTAATTGATTTTGTCGCATTATAATATTCTGAAGATAGTTGTGTGGACAAGTTAGTGACACACGGTCTAATAGAAAGGCAAAAGCTATTAGACAATCGTTATATTGTTGTGGTGACAATGTTACATGCAAATCATCTTAGTAAGTATGGAAGTAAACTTAGTCCTGTGTAAATGACATGCCATCTTGGTTATGTATTATTTGGTCAGTATTTATTAGGGTGCTCTTGTCTTTGAAAAAAAACTAATGTAATTGGCAATATTCTTTTAAATTGGAGTAGAACGTCAACCGGAAACTACAGAATCTAGTAGGGTGCATTTTGAGATGACACTCCTTTCTCAGGTAGCATAATATTTTTCTTCCACACTTGCAAGGGAATGATTGTGGTGCTGTTCGATTTGAATGTGCACACACCTATGAATGTATATTTTGTTTGATTGATGGGAAGTTTGTACTGAAGCCCTAAACTTATGCTTCTGCAAGAATTTCATTTCAGCAATGCAGTTTCTCACTCTTCTGTTAACATTTCAATGCCTGCAGTTACCATCCAATCCCCATGGTGTTTTCCAAAGGAGAAGGTTCACACATAGTGGACCCCGAAGGCAACAAATACATTGATTTTCTCTCTGCTTATTCTGCAGTCAATCAGGTAGAGTTCTTTCCGTAGGGCTCCTAAACATCATCTGTGTAAATACAGTACATCGTGTCTGGAAACTATTTGCTGTCAAAACAGACCGGATGTCAGAAAAGTTAAGTTGGCATACTACATTGTTTGTCATGCTGCTTTTTATGTACTCAATCTGTGTAATGTTTGCCATTCCATGCAGGGTCATTGCCATCCAAAAGTCCTGAGAGCTTTGATAGAACAGGCAGAAAGGCTTACGCTCAGTTCTAGAGCTTTCTACAATGATAAGTTCCCAATCTTTGCGGAATATCTGACAAGCATGTTTGGATATGACATGATGTTGCCGATGAATACTGGTGCTGAAGGAGTTGAAACTGCTATCAAGCTGGCTAGGAAATGGGGTTATGAGAAGAAACATATACCAAAGAATGAGGTGTGCAGTTTTTCCATACTTGGATTTGCTTGTACTTCCCTGAAGTTCTGTCTTGTGACTACAAAGTTGTTGTAAACTTTAAGTAGGTTCTTACTAGATGACAAGGTTGCATCCATCGATTCTTAAAAGTTAAAACATCCTTTTACTGCATAGATGATGTGGTCTAAGATATGCATAGATGATGGAGGCAAATCATGTACCTGCTCTTTTTCCTTTTGATTGTCTTACTTATACATCATGAAACCCCTATTTTAATTCTCATATAATTATATCAAAATAAATTTAGAAAGTTTAGTATGAGCAAACAATCTGGAAAGACTTATAAGCTATTTATTCTTAATTCTGTTTATTGCAAGTTTGATATACGCCATATCTTGATAGACTATAATTTTCAGATCTTCAGAAATACAAATTCTCATCTGTCAAAATGATTGCTGCTTTGCAGGCTTTGCTTGTCTCTTGCTGTGGGTGTTTCCATGGTCGAACTCTTGGTGTCATTTCCATGAGCTGTGACAACGATGCAACTCGTGGTTTTGGTCCTTTGGTTCCTGGCCATCTTAAAGTTGATTTTGGAGATATTGATGGGTTAAAGAAAATCTTCGAAGGTAATTTATCTGTTTAATAGTCCCAAACATATGTCGTTTTAGTTTACGTGCTTCTGCATGTTGACAATTACTATTTGTTTCAGAGCTTGGAGATCGGATTTGTGGTTTTTTATTTGAACCTATCCAAGGTGAAGCTGGGGTATGCATTTATCATGCTGTATCTGGCATTGACTGTTCTGAGCAAATATTTCATTTATAGTTAGAAACTAATGAAGCTGTTCAGCTGCACCTTCAAGCTGCGGCCGGCTGCAACCGCAGCAAGTCTTTTGCTGCTTCCAAGTACTGTAGCTTGGTCTGAAAATGCCGCAGCCACAGCCGCAGCAGCTTTCAGCTGAGTGAACGGCTTGAACAACTTCCTAGCAATTATCATCCCCTGGATTCATCACTAAGAGCCCTGCAGCAAAGGACCTTCAGGAAGAGTCCTTCCGGTTGACTAAAAATACGAGTTAATTCGTAGGATATGGTGCTGTATTATATGTTAGTCTGTTAGATAACCACTTATAGGTAACATGGGAATCAGGAAAAAAAATCATTAACTCAGATACTTCCTACACAGCAGTACTATCGCTTTGCATCGTCCATTGAATGATTGTGTACAAAAGATATTCTGTTACACCTACACTCAACCAAGGAAAGAGTAGAACATATATTAGCCCACATATTTACTTTACACATAGAAACAAATCGCTTGTCAGCAATCCTTGCATTAGATATCCATTGATCGTATATGTGACCAAGGAATGTGCAGAAGGTATAGGTAGGTATAGCTCGCTTAAATATTTTCTGTAGACTGAGAAGTAACTGCGCTTCTCAGCAACCATGGCATGGTAATATATATTAGAATTTTACATACAGTTAGATGCAATCAAGGAATACATAGAGCGTTCCTTAGCTCCTTGCGATAATATTTTCTCCCAGCTGTGTGAAAAAAATATGTTTAACATTAGTACAAGAGAGGCTTGTGCACATTATCGATTTAGCTCTCAATATATTTCTTTCTTTTTCACTCTCAGGATTCATTTGATGTGTTAGTGCAAACACATAGATAATAAGTCCATGTCTTTTATCACTATAAACTCATAAAGTTTTTTGTACATTCCTTCTGGAATTTGTCCCATACCATTTGGGTTAACGTATTTTCACTAACTACTGTATTTTTTGTTCATCTGGTTTGGATTATTTCTTCATACTTTGCTAGCTGTTGTGGACTGGTGGTAAAGTAAACCAGGAACAATTTGATTTCAAATATATAGTTTTGGTTTGATTTTATGGCACTTCTCCTTGGTGTTTTGTTTCAGTTACCATTAATGGTTAATGTTTTTTTAGTTTCACATTTTTGAATTTGATCTTCATATTCATGTTATGCATGTAGGTAGTAATCCCACCAGATGGCTATTTGAAAGGTGCCAGAGACTTGTGTTCTAAACACAACGTTTTGATGATTGCTGATGAGATCCAAACTGGCATAGCTAGAACTGGTAAAATGCTGGCATGTGACTGGGAAAACATACGGCCTGACATGGTGGTAAGATTCTTTTCTGCTACACTCTTGTTTATTAACTATACTCACTACATAAGTATCTGCTGGTCACTTCCCCATTTTGTTTCAGAGTATGCAACTACACTTACTGTTTCAAGTTGTCTTTGCTCTACAGATTCTAGGCAAAGCACTCGGTGCTGGAGTTGTTCCAGTCAGTGCAGTTCTTGCAGACAAGGATGTCATGCTGTGTATCAGACCAGGGGAACATGGAAGGTATGACCAAATCTCTAGTCTTTTCTTTTTTGTTAATTATTAAAAAAAGATTAACTAGCAAACCAATTTAGTTCGTTGTCTAAAGGTTATCAAACTTATGTTTGCTATATCTAAGGAATATTTGGTTCTATCTTCGGTTCGGACAAAGTCTGTGTTATTCCTGTATAACAATTCTCTACGTGTACTGCTCCTGAATGTGTTGTAGTATTTGACTACCTACAGTACATTCGGTGGGAATCCGTTAGCTAGCGCTGTGGCAGTTGCATCACTGAAAGTGGTCAGAGACGAAGGTCTTGTTGAAAGGTACATTCCCTTAAGAAACTCTGCTAGTTTGTCAGATTATCTTGTACGGAGTACTATCTATCCACCTGGTGATATTTTCTTCTGACCCACTGCAGGGCTGCAAAGTTAGGACAGGAGTTTAGGGACCAGTTACAGAAGGTCCAGCAGAAATTCCCTCAAATCCTAAGAGAAGTGCGCGGGAGGGGTTTGCTGAACGCAGTGGATCTAAACAACGACGCGCTATCTCCTGCTTCTGCATATGACATCTGCATCAAGTTGAAGGAGAGAGGCATTTTAGCGAAACCCACACATGACACTATAATCCGACTTGCTCCTCCCCTCACAATCAGGTATGATCCTTCACCTAAGTACTTTACAGTCGAGTCACACCCTTGTGATTATATGTTTGGAACCAGGAACTGTTCACCTACTGATACCTAAATCATATATGGTTTTCAGTCCTGAGGAGCTTGCAGAAGCATCCAAGGCGCTTAGTGACGTGCTGGAGCATGACTTGCCACAGCTGCAGCTGCAGAAGCAGATAAAAAAGCCAGAATCTGAGGCAGAGAAGCCAGTCTGTGACAGATGCGGCCGGGACTTGTACGGATGAATGAAGCCTCCGAACAGAGATAACTTCATTTTCGTAGGCACCCATCTCGCCCCAGAAGAAATAATAACAGAGCAGAGGATGCCAGCTGCCTAGCTACTTGGGTTACCGTAATGTTATGCGACTTGTTGCATCGTATACCAAGTATATGAGCTATTGCAACCTTGGTGAATATGTCAAATAAATGGCAGCATTCACATGCTCAAATATGGGCAGCATTCACATGCACTGTGACTTCTTTGCAACGTTTTATCAAGTATCCGAAAGTTCCAACAGGAAGTTGGTCAACAATCGATAATCAGAGCAAAGAAAAAAAATGGATGATATGTTCGATCACGGTACTGATGACATAGTATTCCCTTCAAAAAAACAGAAACGATAAAAACAAGGGAGTATTAATCGGTCGAGTAATATCGTATATCCTCTTTCCTTGGAAACCGTGATGCCTTGTTTTTTTTTCCGGTTCTTTTCAGAATTTTGATAGGGAACCAACAATGACCATATTACCCTCATGTAAACGAACTGTTGTAATCTTACAGTTTTGGGATAGGATAGTCTTTTTATATTAATTATGAATATAACAATAACGACCCATATAAATATCCCACAATCTATATTGTTCACGGATATGAGAAATTTTATTCAATAAAGGTTATGTTTGACGTAACTTATTTTATAGCTTCTTCACATGTTTAATCTGAAGTTGTACCAAATAGTAGACTTCTTTAACAGCTTATAAGTTCAATTGTTTCTTAGATGAATTAAAAATACACAATAAGCAGAAGCTGTTTTTTACTGGTTTACCAGATAAACTACTTCTTAAACAAGTAGAAGCTCTACGGAACAGCGCCAAAGACACATCCAAACATCCAAACAAGGCCTAGAACATATACCAATTAGAAAACTAGCGTGCTCGGTGGCTGCAGCCGGCGAGCGGCCGGGTTACGGCGGAGACTCAGGTGAGTTGGTCCATGTAGGGCCTCATGGCCCTTGTTAGGTTACGGCGGCCTGGGCCGGGAGACACGCGGTCTGCGGGTGCAGTTCAACGGATGCTACGGGCGGAAGCGTTCTCCCGGCTAGCCGAGGTGACGACGGCGGCGTCCAGCAGGGCTGGCCGGACGGTGCACGGCATTCAAGACCACATCGGTAATCGTTTCTGGGCTCGTTCGGATGTTGGGGGTTCGGATGATGAGCAGGTGGGGGTCGCTGGGGCTGACCAGGGGGCGCTGTGCGGGGGGGGGGGGGGGGAGCCGGAGAACGGTTTCTCCCTCGGCGGTCTTGCGAGCTCGGCGGGTGTTTCTTTGACTGCATTAAGCAATGCTGCCTTGGACCTTAATGGTTCGGCGGTGAGGAAGGTCATTGACGTGCTGGCCGCGAAGCTGGTGAAATCGCGGGGGTTGAGGCCGTGGGTGGGGCCGCTGCCTTCTCCTAGGCGATCGCCCCCCCCCCCCCCCGCACCCTTGGAGATGCTCTTGGCTCGGCTTCGATGGCGAGGCCCCGTCGGGCGGCGCGAGGTCTTCAGCGGGGACGGCCGCCGCCTTTGGTGAAGATGAACCGGCAGAATTTGAGTGGGCAGCGGGGTGGAAAGGCAACTGGGGGCCCACGGAAGCCCATCTGGTAGGCCTCGTAAATCAAGTTTTAGCCCATGGCTGGATTCCGTTCTGATGGAAGGTGGGCCATTCAACACCACGGGGGCTAATTATGGCCCATCCGGCGGCGTTTGGAATGTGCCGAATATGCACGTAACGAGGGCAGCGGGTCTCCTTCCTGGGTTCACGGTCATTTGTTCAAGGTTGGGAACTAGGGTTAGCCACTGCCCTGCTCCACGCTCCAGGTCTCTGGTACTCGCGGCGACATCCTTCTCTTTCGCGGACGTGGTGCGCGGAGGTATGGAGAAAGGGGACGACATTCGGGGGAGTGGCAGGGCTGAGCCACCTAGGGGCTCCAGCCAAGGGAACGCCATGGGGAGGGGGCGTTTTGCCCCTCCGCGTGGGGGATTCCACCCCGGGAGAGGGGGATTTGGAGCTCGTGGCGGCTTTGGGAATCGGTTTCAGGGCAACAGCAAGACCTGGAACCGGTTTGGCGGCGGACATGGCGGCTCTGGCTCTGGCCAGGGGCCGTGCGGCGATGCGGTGCCCTTGGGGGCCGGCTCCAGAAGAGGTGAAGAAATGGTGCAGGGGCAGGCGCGACTGGGTTTGGTGGCTGGATCCATGGCGGCTGAGCTACAGGTGCCGGGCCCAAACAAGGGGGATGCTATTGAAGTTGGCCTACTGCAACAGGTTGTTTCCTCGCTGCAGGAAGCTAAGAAAGATGGGAGGGCTGATGTCTCGTTGCCCGAGCTGCTTAGGGCGTTGCTGGAGAAGGTCGAGGACAAAGGTAAATCATGGATTACTTCGGAGACTTCTTCTCTGGTTGAGCCTGATTTGGGTGATGGGGCCAGTCAGATTAGTGGAGGGGCAGGGGCAGGGGCAGAGGTGCCGGAGGGTTCGATCAAAGGGGGAAGCCGGAAGAATGCAGCTAAGGCCTATTGCCATAGATGTCGGTCTAAGGGGCACTACTTGGCGGATTGTAAGGAGGAATTTTTATGTGAGGTCTGTGACAGTGTGGATCATCCTAAGAGTAGGTGCCTGGTTTTTAATCATCTCAAGCAGAGACCCGGATGCATCTATCTCAGTGGATTCGCGGCTGTGGGGCTGGGTTTTTTCCATATTCCAGTGACTGTCAGGAATCCGGCAAAGAGGGAGGGCCTTGATGCAGTGATCAGAGTTACCGAGGGCGAGCTTACTGAGGTCGAAGTTGCTGCTGAATTGAAGCGCCTAATACCTGGGACACAGGATTGGAAGGTGCAAATGGTTCAGTCTAATGTGTTCCGGACAGCCTTTCCCTCCACAACTGAGTTACAACGGCTGGTGGAATGGGGAACGGTTCACTCAAAGAAGAAAGGGGTTCTTTTTCACTTTGAGGAAAAGCAATCGGAAAAGCCGTGCAAGGTGGTGAACAGCTACTGGGTGCAGGTAATGGGGATACCGTTGGCGTATCGTACTTTCCCAACTATTTGGGCAGTGGGCAGTCTGCTGGGTACATCAATTGATGTGGACATGAAACACACCAGGCAATTTGAGGTTGGTAGAGTCCAAGTTATGATTCTTGATGCTAATCTTATTCCCAGCACGGTGGAGGTGGTCATTGGGGAGGAAGTATACCTTCTGTCCTTCCGCGTTGAAGATGGGAATGGGGGGCTTCTGCCTGAGACTGATAATGTTGAGAGGGGGTTCAATGATGATGATGATGACCTGTTGGGGGATGATGATGGCGATGATCTTAATGGGGTTGGTCCTGGTCAGCTTGGTAAGATGGGTGATCGGGCTCCAGCTGCTGGTACTGGGGGATCATTTACCCATCAATCCAAGACTGGAACTGCTCAGGGGGCGGCTTTGGATGAGGAAGGTGGAATGGGATTGGTGGCAGGGTCGGGTGGGCAGCAAGTGGCTCAAGACGGGGCAGTGGAACCGTATCAAAGCGTGTCCTGCAGCGCTCAAGAGTTGGCTGCCATTCCTGAAATGCTGGCGGGTAGCAAGTCCACCCGGTCTAGCAAAAGAAGGGGCGCGTCAATGGACGAATCAACTCTGGAGCGGGCGGAAAGGCTTAAGGCGCGACTGAACGAAGGTAACTCTAAGTGTATTTTTGCTTTAACTTCAAGGCAAGTTGCGTCTCACTTAAATACTGTTGGGTTTTTGTTGGGTGATGATAGTCATGGGGTTGACATTGTTATGTCTAAACTGCGGGCTAGTCATGTGGGATCTGTCCGGGATCAAGGGGGGGTTCGGGACTGTTTCGAGGAAGCGTTAGAATCAGAAGAAAGGGAAATGGCAGTGGAGGAAACGCTAGATAGGTTGCTATTGAAAGACCTATGTGGGGAGCTCACTGAGGAGGTGTTGGAACCGATCTTAGATAAAGATAAGATTGAGGTTCCATCTGCCTCATCTACCAGGAAATCAAAAACTGGGGGTGGGGGTGGACGTGTTAGGGGTAAAGGAAGAAGGAAATCCCATTGTATCAAGAATCCAAGATGAAGGGAATCTTTTGGAATGCAAATGGGTTTAGAGACCCTGCGAAACATAGATTTGTGTCGGATTTAACCAAGCAACATAATCTCAGTTTTATAGCTATTTCAGAAACCTGTAGAAGGGATTTTACTGACCCCTTCCTAAAAAACCTAAGTGCGGGGAAAAATTTCCTATGGCACGTTAAGGAACCCAATGGAAGGTCAGGTGGAATCCTAATGGGTATTGATTTACAGGTTTTTGATATTGGGGCTATAGAGGATGGGGATTTTTTTGTCAAATTCCACCTAATTACTAAGGGGGATAATTTTAAATGGGCTCTGGTGTGTGTTTATGGCCCGGCGCAGGAGGACCGCAAAGTGCGGTTTTTGACGGGGCTGGCCAACTTGGGAGCTAGGGAAAGATTGCCCATTCTTATTGGGGGGGATTTTAATATCCTAAGAAACCCAAAAGAAAAGAATAAACCCAACTTTAACCCTAGATGGCCGTTTTTGTTTAATGCCGTCATTGAAGGCCGGAACCTCCGTGAACTGGACATAACGGGCCGGCAGTTTACCTAGGCGAATGCACTGGCTAATCCGACTTTTGAAAAGCTGGATCGTATTCTTATGTCCACAGATTGGGAGCTGCATTTCCCGCGTGCCACCACGGTGGCGTGTAATCGAGACCTTTCGGACCATACCCCTCTCTTGCTGGACACGGGTGATGGTGGGGGCTCCTCGCGGCAGCAAGAATTCAAGTTTGAGCTTGGATGGTTGTTGAGAGAAGGCTTCACGGAGATGGTAACAGAGGTTTGGGAAAATGAGAATGGTGGAAGCAATGCTCTTGAAAGGTGGCAGGCCCGTGTTAGGAGAGTGCGCCAATTCCTGAGGGGCTGGGCTAAAAATGTGGGGGGCCATAATAAGAAGGAGAAACAAGATATCCTCGATAGATTAGATGCTCTGGATAAGAAGGCGGAGCACACTCTTCTATCCCAGTCGGAGATGGATTATAAAAACGTCTTAAAGAATAGACTGGTGGATATGCTCCGGGAGGAGGAACTGAAGTGGTACCAAAGAGCTAAAGCGAAAAATCTGCTTCAGGGAGACGCAAATACTCAATACTTCCACCTCCTGGCTAATGGGAGACATAGGAAAACTAGAATTTTTAAGCTTCAGGATGGTAACAATGTTATCGAGGGAGATGAGAATCTTAAGCGACATATCACTTCTTATTATAAAGATCTCTTTGGACCACCTGAAGCCTCACATATCACTCTGGATGATTCTATTAGAGGGGATATTTCTCAGGTTTCGGTGGAAGAAAACCAAAGGCTCACTAGTAGGTTCTCTGAAGAGGAAGTTAAGGCCGCACTCTTCCAGATGGAAAATAACAAGGCCCCGGGCCCTGATGGGTTTCCAGCTGAGTTTTGGCAGGTGTTCTGGGATGTTATTAAGAAGGATTTGATGGCTATGTTCGACAGCTTTTATGATGGCTTGCTTCCTATTCATAGTATTAACTTCGGGACAATCATCTTAATTCCCAAAAGTTCGGAAGTGAGTTCCATCCAGCAGTATAGACCTATTTGTTTGCTTAACGTGAGCTTCAAGATTTTTACTAAGGTGCTTGCTAATAGGTTGACTACTGTGGCCAATAAGGTCATTAGTCCCACACAGTCAGCTTTCCTTCCTGGTAGGAATATTATGGAGGGAGTGGTGGTCCTCCACGAGACCCTTCACGAACTTCATAGGAGGCAGCAGGATGGGGTTGTTTTTAAGATTGACTTCGAAAAAGCGTATGACAAGGTTAAGTGGCCGTTTGTCAGACAAACTCTTCGAATGAAGGGATTCGATGATAAATGGTGTGCCTGGGTGGACGCTATTATGAAGAAAGGTCATGTAGCCATTAAAGTTAATAATTGCACGGGGAATACTTTTGAGACTAAGAAGGGACTGCGTCAGGGCGACCCGTTGTCTCCGATTCTTTTCAATATAGTGGTTGACATGTTGGCTATTATTGTGAAAAGGGCTGTGTGGAACAATTTGGTGAGAGGGGTGGTTCCGCATCTGGTAGATGATGGTTTGTCCATTTTACAGTACGCTGATGACACAGTGCTGTTCATGGATCATGACCCGGTGAAGGCCGCAAATATGAAAATGATCCTCTGTGCCTTTGAGCAGGTGTCTGGGCTTAAAATTAACTTTCACAAAAGTGAGATTTATTGCTTCGGTAAGGCCAAGGAAGAGGAGGGTGCGTACTCTAGGGATGGCAACGGGTTTAATACCCGCGGGTATAGAGATTACAAACCCGTACCCGCGAGATTAATGATAAACCCGTACCCGCACCCGCTACCCGCGACGGGTAGCGTATGTTACCCAAACCCGCTACCCGCGGGTTTATGGCACCCGCGGGTACACCCGCGGGCACAATACCCACAAGTTGTCATATTATATATATATACATACGTATATACATACATATATATACATACATATATATACATATATATACATACACATACATATATATACATACATACATATATATACACACACACACACATATATATATATATATACACACACATATACATAAATATATATATATATATATATATACATACATACATACATACATACATATATACATATATATATACACACGCGCGCGGGCATGCGGGTTTGCGGGCACGGGTACAACATTTTCATACCCACGAGAAAAAACCCGTTGGGTTGAGAATCAAACCCGTACCCATACCCACGGGTACAAACTCACACCCAAACCCGCACCCTATAGGGTTTTTACCCGCGGGCACGTGGGTAAAATGTGCCCGTTGCCATCCCTAGCGTACTCTGGGCTTTTTGGTTGCAAAGCTTGGGGATTTCCTTTTAAGTATTTAGGAATTCCTATGAATATTAGAAAGCTCTCGAATGCGGACTGGAGGGTTATTGAAGAAAGGTTTGAGAAGAAGCTGAGTAATTGGAAAAGTAAGCACTTGTCGGTTGGTGGTAGATTGATTTTGATTGAGTCCATTCTTACTAGTATTGCTCTTTTTATGCTTTCATTCTTTGAAGCTCCAAGAGGGGTGCTAGAGAAGCTCAATTACTTCCGTTCTCGGTTCTTTTGGCAGGCTGATAACCACAAGAAAAAATACCGGTTGGTCAGGTGGAATATTATCTGTCAGCCTAAGGACCAAGGGGGCTTGGGGTGAAAAATCTGGGTGTTCAGAATCAATGCCTTCTGAGCAAATGGTTTTTTAAGCTCATCAATGAGGAAGGGACGTGGCAAACTATGTTAAAACGCAAGTACTTAAAGGACCTACCCATTGGGGCGGTGGACAGAAAACCGGGCGATTCCCAATTTTGGTCAGGTCTAATGAAAGTCAAACATAAGTTCCTGGACTTCATTAGGTTCAGGATCAATAATGGAACCAATACCAGATTTTGGGAGGACCGTTGGGTGGGCAATTTCAAGCTTAAAGATCGTTTCCCCTCTTTGTATAATCTGACTAGGAAAAAAGGGAGTTCGGTGGCTGACGTTTTCAGGTCAGTTCCGCTGAATGTTTCTTTTAGGCGAGGTTTGACGGGAGTGAACCTTGAGGCTTGGTTTAGATTGGTGTCGCTGGTGGTGGCAGTTCAGGTCAATAGTGCGAAAGATGTGGGTGAGTGGGATTTACACCAGAATAAGAAGTTCTCGGTTAATTCCATGTATCTGGCGCTTATGTCCAATGGTCTTATAAGACAAAATAATCCTCTCTGGAGATTGAAGTTACCGCTTAAAATTAAGGTTTTTCTGTGGTATCTTGGTAGGGGGGTCATTCTGACTAAAGATAACTTGACGCGTAGGAACTGGAAGGGGAATAAGCTTTGTGTGTTTTGCTCTAATAGCGAAACGATTAGACACTTGTTCTTTGAGTGTCACTTCGCTCGTTTCATTTGGAGGGCGCTGTTAGCCGCTTTCGGTTTGCCGACCCCTCGGGATATGGAGCATGTTGCTGGGAATTGGTTGATGGGTTTCAGTAAACATGACAAATCCCTGATTATGACGGGGGTGGCGGCAATAATTTGGGCTTTATGGCTTAGCAGGAATGAGGTGGTTTTTGATCACGATATCCCGAAAACTTATATGCAGGTAATCTACAGGGGAACCTACTGGTGCCGTTCCTGGGCGCTGCTTCAAAGGCATGAAGCTGCAAAGGAGAAGCTAGTCCAGGCTTGCAGACATCTGGAGAAAGTGGTGATGATGGTGTTTGCGCATAATGGATGGCGTTTCTCCAATCGCATTAATCTCTAGCTTTTTGATGTCTTTGAAGCCCTGTGTGGTTTCCCCTTGTTTCAGTTTCATGTGTGCTTAGCTATGGTGTTCGTGTGGATGCTGTTTATGTAGCTGTTGGCTCGGACCCTCTACGGAGGAGAAGGCCGGAACTATTTTTCCATTATCTAAAAAATCCAAACAAGGCCTAAGATGAGTCTACGGTGCAATTAAAGAAATATTTCCTCCAAAAGGATACCAGTGTGTCTTTGACCAATATTAATACTTAAATATGTAATAAAATCCAACAAACTATGATATTATTATCAAATTATTTCAAGACAAAATATACTATATACATGCGACTTTCACCTTCGCAAACTAAATAACTTCACAAATTTTAAAAAGAACTTAACAAACATTGACAACCAAATCTCGAAAACTTATTCAAATTTATGCTAAGTACTTCTTAGTGCAAAGTTCACAACTCTTCTGCATATTCATAAAAATATATACTCTTGTGCATATTCATAAAACTTTTTAAAAAAATCTGCAAAATACTTGTTAATGCGAAATACGTATCATATGTTTCAGTTGGCTAACAACTAAACATACCCTAAAGCAAGCATGTTACTACTGAAAATGCTAAATGCAGAGAACCCATTCCATTTCCAGGTGGCATTTGTTCCTCACTTGGGCACAAGGTCAACCAGACTCCCTACATTCAGGCAGAACCTTCAGAAAATAAGCACATTGCTTAATCGTGCTATCTGTTTCGTCCTTATCCTTTCCACGTCAAAACTAGGCTTTGATTGTTCTGTATTAAACAAAATCCGATACAAGAGTTGCTGTTGACCATGAACGCTGATGAGACCCAGCCGCTAGAGCCGTCTCTGCCGCCGTCCAGGCCGTCGAGCTGGAGCAGCAGCGGGAGCAACGGCGGTGTCGAGTACACGAGCCTCCGGGATATGCTCGCCGAGGCCGGTGCCGGTCCCGGGAGCGGCGGCGGCAGTTTCTGGGACACGGCCGGCCCCACGATCGACTTCGACGCGTCCAACATCAACATCCGCAACCAACTGCTGAAGCACGCCGCGTCGGCGTACCTCCAGTCGGCGATCGTCGTCCCGCCGCGGGACCGTGGGTGCCTCAGCAGATTGTGGACGTGGCTGCTGCACCGCCGGCGGTGCCGCATCCTGCTGCGCCCGTGTCCGGAATGCTGCAGCGCCGGGGACCCAGCGCGCCTCTGCGCCGCGTCCGTCGCCGGCTCGGCGCGCCGGCTCGGCGCCTTCCTCTCCGGCTGCGTCGCTCGCGTGTGGACATAGAAACATGCGTCACCGACTCGCCATCGATTGGAGGTGAGGTGAATGCTAGATTTGTAATAGCTGAAAACATACGATGCGATTGAACAGATAGATTGACGGCGGAGGCCGAAGGAAGGAGATGGTGAGATGTTCTATATTCCCCCTAGGTGAACCGGAAGATTAGCGGCCAAGACGACGGACGTTTCACGTCTGTTCGTGCATGTCTTCATGTCGTTGATAATTGGTAATGACTGATTAACATCGAAGAAAATATATAGGAACTTTTTTTTTGCTCCTTGTATTCTTAGATTGTGTATCGATTGTTCTCACGTGCAAGAAGGCCCATACCTGTCTTAAAAGGATACTCTACTAGGCCTGAACAAACTATCTTTATCTCTCTCTTTTTTGACAAAATTTGTATATAGACAGTATTAAGTATGACTTAAATAGGTAGGCTTAAAAATATACTGATACAAAAGTATTAAACATGTATTTGTCATATTAAATATAGTTAAATATACGAGAGAGAGGCCCCACCAGGCCTAGTGACTAGTATGCTGATATAATTGTTTTGGATTCAGTTTAATAAATAATATAATCTCTACTACTAATTATGTTAGTAGTCACACACGCTCGGCGCACGTTCTGCCGCCCGCATCCCGCATCCGCGTCGCAACCCGCAACCGCCTGCAGCCGCGGCTTCCATCTTCCGCCCTCCTTCCATCCTCCTGCAATCGCCAGCGCGCCCTCCGCGCTCCTGCCATCCGAGGAAAGCCTTCCATCCATGGCGCCGTTGCTGCAATTCTCCCCGCGATCCGCTCTCCCTCCATTGCCCCCGCGATCCGCGCTCCCTCCATTGCCCCCGCGCTCCTGCCATCCATGGCGCCTCCCCACGGATCTCTGCTGTCAATTTTACGGAGAAATCACGCCTCCCTAGGGTGCCCTTCCATCCATGGCGTCGTTGCTGCAAGTGCCCCGCAATCAACTCCATTGCCACTGTGATCCCCTTCCACCGATGGCACTCACCTTCCATCGACAAAACTGCTCTTCCTCCATTCCACCGATGGCACTCACCCTAAACCCTCACCTCTTAGATCCCGTGCTCATCACCATCCTGCCCCTCGCTCGCCGCCCCACCTCACCAAGAGCCTTAGCCGTCCCTAGAGAAGACACGGAGGTGCAGTGCAGTGCAGTGCTTTACTCAAGTGCGCCACGGATTTTCGGTACCGGCCAGATTGGGACGAATTCGACATTCATCGGCTCCACCAAAGGTACGTCATCTCTCCTTCCTCGCTCCCTCTCCTCCTGCGCTGGTATGGTTTTTATCTAGCTCCAGCTCGCTGCGTCGACGCGTGTTATGTAGTTTGCCGCTGGCTCTGGGATTTATAGACCATACCAGCGCTCACTTGATAATAGATAGTTTCAGTAGAGATTTTGTGCTATGTCCAGCCCAAAACACAAGCACAAAAACTGAAAAAATTGGCATCACTCTTATGGAATTATGCTGGGTTTGCATTTATTTAATTAGCCTCCCAGTAACTTCAATGCTCAAAATCCTTGATTAGCAAACTACTACCCATTGTGAAATTCATCTTCAAATTCTGTGCCCCAGATTGATTGTCCACCAGTGCCATCCCCCAAAGGATCTCCAGTCTGAATCATGAATAACCATTCCAACAATGGGTAGTGAAGTTTTCAACAGTTTTTGGACACTCTTATGGATATAGTCTCAAGTGAATGTCACCCATAGAAGTATGTAGCACATAAAATAAGATGATGGATTTGTTAAGAAATTTGAGCCCCTCACAAGTTAAATGACCAGAGATTTTGAAGAAACAACTCAGCTGTCTAGGTATATAATATTCAAGGACTAACATACCAAATTATCAGGCAATGATGTTGTAGCAGTTTTTTTCCTAGGTCTGATGCAGACAAAAGCTCTTCTGGAAAATTCTCAGAAACCACTCATTGTTCTCTACCTTCCCCAGGATACAGGAAACCTTATTTGTGTGCAAATTCACAATCTACACATGTATGACAAAGCTAATAAGTCTTACAGAAAAGATTCAATAACAATATGACCCAAAAAAACAGTCAGCAAAAAGCAGGGAATTGTCTATCATCTATTTAATCAACCAATCAAGAGGAGAAACATGAAAAAACCCTATCTTCAGTCTTGACACACAAGGAACCAAGACACAACATGATTTATTTTGTATTTTTGTATTTGTTTTGACTTTGGAGTTCAGCACTAACTACTATGCCCTCAATGCCAATAATCATTGTAACAATTATTTTAATAGAACTTTGGAGTTCTTGCCGATAGATTATAACCCAGGTTAATAATCCTGTACTTGAGTACAGGCGCAGAATTCCCTGCTTTTTGCTGAATTATAACACAGGTTAACAATTATTTGTTTTGACTCTGGTCAAAACCAAAATTCCCTGCTTTTTTAGTACATGCGCAGAATTCAAAGTGCATCGCAGAATTCCTTACAATCTGTAGTACAGTTCCATTCAAAATAAGTGGCTCCCTTGTTTTTCAAATCCACAAATCACAAGCAAGAAAAAGCACAAAGTAGCTTAATGTCTAACACTTCACCAGTTGTCTTTCGAAAATTGTCACTGGTTATGCTTACTGTCTCCCTTGTTTATTATTGTTTGGAACTGCATCTGTAATATGAACGCTTACTGTCACAATATTGCTAGCTGTGACTTAAAAGTATCACCGTGTTATTAAACTGGATTGAATCTGAATTCATGTCTGAATCTGAATTCATGTCCTATCTTTCTTTGTCCGAACAGTTTCGTCTTCTACCTTTCACCGCTGCCAACTTCGCGGTGTATTAAACGGTGTGAGTTGATTTTCACCTCTTTTCCACAGACTCAGTAAGCTCTTATCTGATCTAATGGATGGGAGTCGTATCTTGATAGTCTTCCAAACAAAAAAGGATTGCGATAAGATCACCCGACAACTTAGAATGGATGGGTGGCTAGCATTATCTATACATGGTGATAAAGCTCAAGTTGAACGGGACTATATTCTTGTAGAGTTTAGAGCGGCAAGAGCTCCATAATGGCTGCCACAGATGTGGCAGCACGTGGTCTTGGTATGATGATTTATTTGAATATTAGGATTAGGTAGTAGTTCCAAGTGCTCAAGGATGATAAGTCGGAGGGTTGTTGAACTGCGATTGGTTGAGTGAGCTGAACTTGTGGATTGGTGGTGTATACCAAGGTGCCATCATGTCAAAGGTAGATAATTTCCTATAAACTTGCCTCGACTAGGCTGGTTTCCTATAAACTTGCCGTGAGCTTTCTGTATGTTTTTTGACGGTGTCCATTTGCCTTTTAATATTATTCATTATTCTAATTTCTGTAGAACAAGGCGATGGCCCAATTGTATTAATTCCCGCTCCCACAAGAGAATTGGCTGTTCAAATACAGGAAGAATCTACAAAATTTGGATCATATTCAAGAACTAGAAGCACATGTGTCTATGGTGGTGCACCTAAGGGTCCACAAATACGGGGCCTTAGAAGAGGTACCTGCACACATCTGTCCACTTTAATTCTTTTTAGATGAATGCCTTTTAAACTCAATGCATTCTGTCATTTGCACTTTTAGGAGTTGAAATTGTCATTGCAACTCCTGGCCGGTTGATTGATATGCTGGAAGCTGGTCACACAAACCTACGTAGAGTGACGTACCTTGTGTTGGATGAGGCGGACCAGATGCTAGATATGGGGTTTGAGCCCCAAATTCAAAATAGTATCACAAGTACATTTTCGTTTAGAAATGCATAGTTATGGTTTTACTGATGTATCAAATTTCCATAAAAATGGCCTTGTAGTTCATGAACTTTATTAATTTTGTTTAGTGATAATGTGGTGGTGGTGTTTTAATCGGGAGAGCACTAGCTCAAGAAGCCACAACAACCCAAGATCATTCCTGGCGCTCTCCATACATCTACTACTGCTAGGTACGCCCAATATTATTTAACAACTGCTAGGCTATGGTCTGCTTTTTTCTATTGGCATGGTTATGGTTGGTATTGCTAGCTGTTTGTCATTAGCAGTTCATACAAATTGCAATTGGTATATATGCGCTCTGGTTGGTATTTTTTAATGAACACAACATTTTTTAATGAACACAACTACCAGATGTTGCAACGGTTCTTTGAAACCACATAAGCAGAATAGAAAACGGTTCTCTGAAAATGAAGAACATTATTGTTGTGTTCTAAATCAAGATTTGGTGTTACACGGCCTAGAAAGCATTTAAATATGGAAGGATCATACTAAATCTGTAGTATAAAAGACACATGATACTGATTCTCTTATTGAAAACAGAACTTATAGAACTGACATGTTGCTTCTTCCTAATGCAAGAAGAGGGCTCAAATTAAATCCAGCACATACCAATGCCTTCGCACGCGCACAAACATATATGTCTAGATATTTTGCTTTAGAGTTGATCATCAATGCATATGTGTGTTTACTAAATTCCAAATTTTTGTTTACCTTTATCTCAAAAATTAAGCAAAATTCTGAAGCTAAATTAGTCTTGCATAGAAATAAGATTCAGGCAACAAATGAAGGGACTTCATTAAACTCAATGGAGACAAACACTATTTTTTCAGCCACATTAAACATGCTATTGGTTCTGGAATCACGACTAAAGGTTTGTTAATCAATGGTCATAGCTCTGGACGCTACATGTACTGCAACAGATCATAGCTCGAGACATAAGTACCAAGCATCACTACCTATAGAGTACTCTCCCTGCATCAACTGGCTATAAAAACAAACAGGTATAAAACCCTGTGTAACTCATAGTTTTATCTACAAATTAAGCAGATAAGACCAATCAAGTTAATAGCTAAAACCCAAAAAAATAGTATAAAAAATCACTTCACGACATTATACGCTTAACCTACATGTATTTGTCACAGAATTAGAACCTATAGGAGAAACCCTGACATCGGCATGCTTACTGCCAAGGATTAATCTAATCTATGGCCTACGAACGCACTATACAATCATCATGTGTTCATCAATTCTCGATGCAATTCTTAGTTTTTTATGCTTGTGTTCTTGTGGCAGGAATCTCAAGAAGCTTGCGGCCCAGAGCCAAACGGATGATGAAGATGTTTGGTGGGAGTAGGCTGAGGAGCATTTTCCATGGTATTTCAGATGGATTCAAAATAGAGGGGTGACATGCTTTTGGACCAATGGATATGATGTTGTGTCTGCTTTGGATTCAAACAACTACACAATCATCTATTTTGATTCAAACAGAGGGGTGACATCTGTAAATCCATTATATTAAAGCCACTATGATTGATTGTTTGATCAGAGTATTTTACAAGAGCTGCTTCCTATTTTACAAGAGTTGCTTCCTATTTTACAAGAGCTGCTTCCTATAATGTATACACATCCTTACTGAATCACTAGATTCAGTACCCTCTGCACCATTTCTATGCAGTCATTTAAATCAGAGTATTTTATTTCTAGCCCTTGCTGGTAAAGGAATTTTGGATTTGATTTAACCTCCACTTTTGTGACCTAATGGTTTTGTTTTTTACGTAGATGCACATGGAGACATTTGTAATGATCATAATAAAAAGGCTCAAGGATGTCAACCTTTTCATGTCACAAGGAGGTCTCATCATTCTAGCACAGGTTAGTCAGTCAAAACTGTTGTGGCAGCCTCTTCTTCTCAAGGTTTCCTTTTGGCCTGTATGAACAATGCTCTCGGTCTCCGGATATATACAACCATTTTTGTCTTTTATTTTGGCTTGGCCATGGTGGCGGTGGCCGCGGCGCCTCCCATCCCCGCCCTTAACCGCATCGATGACTGGGTGGATGGCTCGTAGACGGTGGACTGTTCCTGCGGCGTCACGTTCGACGACGGCGAGATGGTCAGCTGCGACGAGTGCAGCGTGTGGGTGCACACACGGTGCGCACGCTATGTCCGTGGCGTCCACACATCCTTCTCCTGCCACAAATGTCGGAGGTCCAAGCGCGTGCATTCCTTCGCTGACGAGGCCGAGGTTGCTGAGCTCCTTGCCGAGCTGCCAACCCACCGCCCGCCTCCGCTGTACTTCAACGCCACTTGAAAGGGAATTAGGCTTACACCTAGTTCCTAAATAATTTTGGTGGTTGAATTGCCCAACACAAATAATTGGACTAACTAGTTTGCCCTAGTGTATAAGTTATACAGGTATAAAAGGTTCACACTTAGCCAATAAAAATATCAAATATTGGATTCAACAAAGGAGCAAAGGGACAACCGAAGGCACCTCTGGTCTGGAGCACCGGACTGTCCGGTGCACCACCGGACAGTGTCCGGTGCACCAGAGAACTCCAACTCAAACTTGCCACCTTTGGGAATTTCCAGAGGCACTACGCTATAATTCACCGGACTGTCCGGTGTACACCGGACAGTGTTCGGTGCTCCAAGGAAGAGCGGCCTCCGGAACTCGCCAGCCTCGGGAAAACGCAGCGGCTGCTCCGCTATAATTCACCGGACATGTCCGGTGCACACCGAACTGTCCGGTGAACCAGCAGAGCAACGACTACTTCGCGCCAACGGTCACCTGCAGGCGCATTTAATGCGCGCCAGAAGCGCGCAGAAGTCAGGCACGCCCATACTGGCGCACCAGACGTTAAACAGTACATGTCCGGTGTGCACCGGACATCCAGGCGGGCCCAGAAGTCAGAACTCCAACGGTCAAATTCCAACGGCACTGGTGACGTGGCTGGCGCACCGGACATGTCCGGTGTGCACCGGACTGTCCGGTGCACCATACGACAGACAGCCTCCACCAACGGTCATGTTTGGTGGTTGGGGCTATAAATACCCCAACCACCCCACCATTCATTGCATCCAAGTTTTCCAGCTTCCAACCACTATACAAGAGCTAGCATTCATTTCAAAGCACACCAAAAGAGATCAAATCCTCTCCCAACTCCACACAAAGCCTTAGTGACTAGAGAGAGTGATTTGTAGTGTTCATTTGAGCTCTTGCGCTTGGATCGCTTCTTTTCTTTGGCATTCTTTCTTGTGATCAAACACTCACTTGTAATTGAGGCAAAAGACACCAATTGTGTGGTGGTCCTTGCGGGAAGTTTGATTCCCAAAGTGATTTGAGAAGAGAAGCTCACTCGGTCCGAGGGACCGTTTGAGAGAGGGAAGAGTTGAAAGAGACCCGGCCTTTGTGGCCTCCTCAACGGGGAGTAGGTTTGCGAGAACCGAACCTCGGTAAAACAAATCCGTGTGTCTCACTTGTTATTTGCTTGAGATTTGTTTTGCACCCTCTCTCGCGGACTCGTTTTTATTTCTAACGCTAACCCGGCTTGTAGTTGTGTTTATATTTGTAAATTTCAGTTTCGCCCTATTCACCCCCCCTCTAGGCGACTATCAATTGGTATCAGAGCCCGGTGCTTCATTAGAGCCTAACCGCTCGAAATGATGTCGGGAGATCACGCCAAGAAGGAGATGGAGACCGACGAAAAGCCCACTACAAGCCACGGGAGCACTTCATCGGAAGAGTCCCGCACCAAGAGGAAGGAGAAGAAAGACTCCTCCAAAGGGAAGGAGAAGAAGAAGGACTCCTCCAAGGGGAATGAGAAGAAATCTTCTTCACACAAAGAAAAGGAGAAGTCTTCCTCCCATAAGCCGCAACGGAGTGGGGACAAGAAAAAGAGGATGAGGAAAGTGGTCTACTACGAGACCGATTCTTCATCGACATCCACCTCCGGCTCCGACGCGGCGTCCGTCACTTCTAAACGCCAAGAGCGTAAGAAGTATAGTAAGATTCCCCTACGCTACCCTCGCATTTCTAAACATACACCTTTACTTTCCGTCCCATTAGGCAAACCACCAACTTTTGATGGTGAAGATTATGCTAGGTGGAGTGATTTAATGCGATTTCATCTAACCTCACTCCACAAAAGTATATGGGATGTTGTTGAGTTTGGTGCACAGGTACCATCCGTAAGGGATGAAGACTATGATGAGGATGAGGTAGCCCAAATCGAGCACTTCAACTCTCAAGCAACAACAATACTCCTCGCCTCTCTAAGTAGAGAGGAGTATAACAAAGTGCAAGGGTTGAAGAGCGCCAAGGAGGTTTGGGATGTGCTCAAAACCGCACACGAAGGAGATGAGCTCACAAAGATCACCAAGCGGGAGAGCGGTCGAGGGGGAGCTCGGTCGGTTCCGGCTTCACAAAGGGGAGGAGCCACAAAACATGTACAACCGGCTCAAGACCTTGGTGAATCAAGTGCGCAACCTCGGGAGCAAAAAGTGGGATGACCACGAGGTGGTTAAGGTTATTCTAAGATCTCTTATTTTCCTTAACCCTACTCAAGTTCAATTAATCCGTGGCAACCCAAGATATACACTAATGACCCCCCGAGGAAGTAATCGGGAATTTTGTAAGTTTTGAGTGCATGATCGAAGGCTCGAGGAAGATCAACGAGCTTGATGATCCCTCCACATCCGAAGCTCAACCCGTCGCATTCAAAGCGACGGAAGAAAAGAAGGAGGAATCTACACCAAGTAGACAACCAATCGACGCCTCCAAGCTCGACAATGAGGAAATGACGCTCGTCATCAAGAGCTTCCGCCAAATCCTCAAACAAAGGAGGGGGAAAGACTACAAGTCCCGCTCCAAGAAGGTTTGCTACAAGTGTGGTAAGCCCGGTCACTTTATTGCCAAATGTCCATTATCAAGTGACAGTGACAGGGATAACGACAAGAAGGGCAAGAGGAGAGAAAAGAAGAGGTACCACAAGAAGAGGGGCGGCGATGCCCACGTGTGCCGCGAATGGGACTCCGACGAGAGCTCCACCGACTCCTCCGACTACGAGGACGCCGCCAACATCGCCGTCACCAAGGGACTCCTCTTCCCCAACGTTGGCCACAAGTGCCTCATGGCAAAGGACGACAAAAAAAAGAAGGTTAAATCTAAATCCTCCACTAGATATGAATCCTCTAGTGATGAAAATGTTAGTGATGAGGAAGATAACTTGCGATCTCTTTTTGCCAACCTCAACATGCAACAAAAAGAGAAACTTAATGAATTGATTAGTGCCATTCATGAAAAGGATGATCTCTTGGACACCCAAGAGGACTTCCTTATTAAAGAAAATAAGAAGCATGTTAAGGTTAAAAATGCTTATGCCCTAGAAATAGAAAAAATGTGAAAAATTGTCTAGTGAGCTAAGCACTTGCCATGAGACTATAGACAACCTTAGAAATGAGAATGCTAATTTGTTAGCTAAGGTTGATTCTCATATTTGTAATGATTCAAGTTCCAATCCTAGAGATAATAATGATGATTTACTTGCTAGGATTAAAGATTTGAACATTTCACTTGCTAGCCTTAGAAATGAAAATGAAAAATTGCTTGCTAAGGCTAAAGATTTTGATGTTTGCAATGTTACTATTTCTAACCTTAGAAGTGAAAACGATATATTACATGCTAAGGTTGTAGAATTAAAATCTTGCAAAACTCCTACATCTATAGTTGAGCATGTATCTATTTGTACTAGATGTAGAGATATTGATGTTGATGCTATTCATGATCACATGACTTTAATTAAACAACAAAATGATCATATAGCAAAACTAGATGCTAAAATTGCCGAACATAACTTAGAAAATGAAAAATTTAAATTTGCTAGAAGTATGCTCTATAGTGGGAGACGCCCTGACATCAAGGATGGCATTGGCTTCCAAAAGGGAGACAATGTTAAACTTAATGCCCCTCCTAAAAGATTGACTAATTTTGTAAAGTGCAAGGCTCCCATGCCTCAGGATAACGAGGGTTACATTTTATACCCTGCCGGTTATCCTGAGGACAAAATTAGGAGAATTCATTCTAGGAAGTCTCACTCTGGCCCTAACCATGCTTTTATATATAAGGGTGAGACATCTAGCTCTAGGCAACCAACCCGTGCCAAGTTGCCTAAGAAGAAAACTCCTAGTGCATCAAATGAACATAACCTTTCATTTAAAACTTTTGATGCATCTTATGTGTTGACTAACAAATCCGGCAAAGTAGTTGCCAAATATGTTGGGGGCAAGCACAAGGGGTCAAAGACTTGTGTTTGGGTACCCAAGGTTCTTGTATCTAATGCCAAAGGACCCAAAACCATTTGGGTACCTAAAGTCAAGAACTAAACTTGTTTTGTAGGTTTATGCATCCGGGGGCTCAAGTTGGATAATCGACAGCGGGTGCACAAACCACATGACAGGGGAGAAGAAGATGTTCTCCTCCTACGAGAAAAACCAAGATCCCCAACGAGCGATCACATTCGGGGATGGAAACCAAGGTTTGGTCAAAGGATTGGGTAAAATTGCTATATCCCCTGACCATTCTATTTCCAATGTTTTTCTTGTAGATTCTTTAGATTACAATTTGCTTTCTGTATCTCAATTATGCAAAATAGGCTACAACTGTCTTTTCACTGATATAGGTGTCACTGTCTTTAGAAGAAGTGATGATTCAATAGCATTTAAGGGAGTGTTAGAGGGTCAGCTATACTTGGTAGATTTTGACAGAGCTGAACTCGACACTTGCTTAATTGCTAAGACTAACATGGGCTGGCTCTGGCATCGCCGACTAGCACATGTTGGGATGAAGAATCTTCACAAGCTTCTAAAGGGAGAACACATTTTAGGACTAACAAATGTTTATTTTGAGAAAGACAGGGTTTGTAGCGCATGCGAGGCAGGAAAGCAAGTTGGAGCCCATCATCCACACAAGAACATCATGACGACCGACAGGTCGCTTGAGCTACTCCACATGGATCTATTCAGCCCGATTGCTTACATAAGCATCGGCGGGAGTAAGTATTGTCTTGTGATAGTGGATGATTATTCTCGCTTCACTTGGGTTTTCTTTTTACAGGAAAAATCTCAAACCCAAGAGACCTTAAAGGGATTCTTGAGACGAGCTCAAAATGAGTTCGGCTTAAGGATCAAGAAGATTAGAAGTGACAACGGAACGGAGTTCAAGAACTCTCAAATTGAAGGCTTCCTTGAGGAGGAGGGCATCAAGCATGAGTTCTCTTCTCCCTACACCCCTCAACAAAATGGTGTAGTGGAGAGGAAGAATCGAACTCTATTGGACATGGCTAGAACCATGCTTGATGAATACAAGACTTCAGATCGGTTTTGGGCGGAGGCGGTCAACACCGCTTGCTACGCCATCAACCGGTTGTATCTACACCGAATCCTCAAGAAGACATCTTATGAACTCCTAACCGGTAAAAAGCCCAACATTTCTTATTTTAGAGTCTTTGGTAGCAAATGTTTTATTCTTATTAAAAGAGGTAGAAAATCTAAATTTGCTCCCAAGACTGTAGAAGGCTTTTTACTAGGTTATGATTCAAACACAAGGGCATATAGAGTCTTTAACAAGTCCTCTGGACAAGTTGAAGTTTCTTGTGACGTTGTGTTTGATGAGACTAACGGCTCTCAAGTAGAGCAAGTTGATCTTGATGAGATAGGTATCGAAGAGGCCCCATGCATCGCGCTAAGAAACATGTCCATTAGGGATGTGTGTCCTAAGGAATCCGAAGAGCCTCCAAATGCACAAGATCAACCATCCTCCTCCACACAAGCATCTCCACCAACTCAAAATGAGGATGAAGCTCAAGTCGATGAAGAAGAGGACCAAGCAAATGAGCCTCCTCAAGATGACGGCAATGATCAAGGGGGAGATGCAAATGATCAAGACAAGGAGGATGAAGAACCAAGGCCGCCACACCCAAGAGTCCACCAAGCAATCCAACGAGATCACCCCGTCGACACCATCCTCGGCGACATTCATAAGGGGGTAACTACTAGATCTCGTATTGCACATTTTTGTGAGCATTATTCTTTTGTTTCCTCTATTGAGCCACACAAGGTAGAGGAAGCACTTCAAGATTCGGATTGGGTGGTGGCTATGCAAGAGGAGCTCAACAACTTCACTAGGAATGAGGTATGTCATTTAGTTCCACGTCCTAATCAAAATGTTGTAGGAACCAAATGGGTCTTCCGCAACAAGCAAGATGAGCATGGTGTGGTGACAAGGAACAAAGCCCGACTTGTGGCCAAGGGATACTCCCAAGTCGAAGGTTTGGATTTCGGTGAAACCTATGCACCCGTAGCTAGGCTTGAGTCAATTCGCATATTATTGGCCTATGCTACTTACCATGGCTTTAAGCTTTATCAAATGGACGTGAAAAGTGCCTTCCTCAATGGACCAATCAAGGAAGAGGTCTATGTTGAGCAACCTCCCGGCTTTGAAGACAGTGAGTACCCGAACCATGTCTATAAGCTCTCTAAGGCGCTTTATGGGCTCAAGCAAGCCCCAAGAGCATGGTATGAATGCCTTAGAGATTTCCTTATTGCTAATGGCTTCAAAGTCGGAAAGGTCGATCCTACTCTATTTACTAAAACTCTTGAAAATGACTTGTTTGTATGCCAAATTTATGTTGATGATATTATCTTTGGGTCTACTAACGAGTCCACATGTGAAGAATTTAGTAGGATCATGACACAAAAGTTCGAGATGTCTATGATGGGGGAGTTGAAGTACTTCTTGGGATTTCAAGTGAAGCAACTCCAAGAGGGCACCTTCATTAGCCAAACGAAGTATACTCAAGACATTCTAAACAAGTTTAGGATGAAGGATGCCAAGCCCATCAAGACACCCATGTGAACTAATGGGCATCTCGACCTCGACACGGGAGGTAAGTCCGTGGATCAAAAGATATACCGGTCGATGTTAGGTTCTTTACTCTATTTATGTGCATCTCGACCGGATATTATGCTTTCTGTATGCATGTGTGCAAGATTCCAAGCCGACCCTAAGGAAGCTCACCTTACGGCCGTAAAACGAATCTTGAGATATTTGGCTTATACTCCTAAGTTTGGGCTTTGGTATCCTAGGGGATCCACATTTGATTTGATTGGATATTCGGATGCTGATTGGGCGGGGTGTAAAATCAATAGAAAGAGCACATCGGGGACTTGCCAGTTCTTGGGAAGATCCTTGGTGTCTTGGGCTTCAAAGAAGCAAAATTTGGTCGCTCTTTCCACCGCCGAAGCCGAGTACATTGCCGCAGGCCATTGTTGCGCGCAATTGCTTTGGATGAGGCAAACCCTGCGGGACTACGGTTACAAATTAACCAAAGTCCCTTTGCTATGTGATAATGAGAGTGCAATCAAGATGGCGGATAATCCCGTCGAGCATAGCCGCACTAAACACATAGCCATTCGGTATCATTTTCTTAGGGATCACCAACAAAAAGGAGATGTCGAGATTTCTTACATTAATACTAAAGATCAATTAGCCGATATCTTTACCAAGCCTCTTGATGAACAATCTTTTAACAAACTTAGGCATGAGCTCAATATTCTTGATTCGCGCAATTTCTTTTGCTAACTTGCTCACATAGCTCATTCGTATACCTTTGATCATGTCTCTTTCATATGCTATGACTAATATGTTTTTAAGTCTATTTCAAACCAAGTCATAGGTGTATTGAAAGGGAATTGGAGTCTTCGGTGAAGACAAAGACTTCCACTCCGTAACTCATCCTTCGCCGTTGCTCCGCGCCACTCTCCATCTTTGGGAGAGAGAGCAAAAGGACTTCGCCTTTGGTACAATCTTAACTCATTTATTTATGACCAAAGGGGAAGAAAATACTTCGAGGGCTCTAATGATTCCGTTTTTGGCGATTCATGCCAAAGGGGGAGAAAGTATGAGCCCAAAGCAAAAGGACCGCACCACCACCAATTTCAAAAACTTAGTTTTTCAAAGAGTATTTTCAATTGGTATCTTATTGTGTTCAAAAGGGGGAGAAAGTAGTATTTCAATATATCAAAACCCTCTTGAACACTAAGAGGAGGATCTCATTTAGGGGGAGTTTTGTTTAGTCAAAGGAAAAGCATTTGAAACAGGGAGAGAAAATTTCAAATCTTAAAAATGCTTTGCAAAATCTTATTCATTTACCTTTGACTATTTGCAAAAGAACTTTGAAAAGGATTTACAGAAGATTTTGCAAAAACAAAACATATGGTGCAAGCGTGGTCCAAAATGTTAAAAACGAAGAAACGATCCATGCATATCTTGTAAGTATTTACATTGGCTCAATTCCAAGCAACCTTTGCACTTACATTATGCAAACTAGTTCAATTATGCACTTCTATATTTGCTTTGGTTTGTGTTGGCATCAATCACCAAAAAGGGGGAGATTGAAAGGGAATTAGGCTTACACCTAGTTCCTAAATAATTTTGGTGGTTGAATTGCCCAACACAAATAATTGGACTAACTAGTTTGCCCTAGTGTATAAGTTATACAGGTATAAAAGGTTCACACTTAGCCAATAAAAAGATCAAATATTGGATTCAACAAAGGAGCAAAGGGACAACCGAAGGCACCTCTGGTCTGGGGCACCGGACTGTCCGGTGTACACCGGACTGTGTCCGGTGCACCACCGAACAGTGTCCGGTGCACCAGAGAACTCCAACTCAAACTTGCCACCTTCGGGAATTTCCAGAGGCACTACTGAAAGGGAATTAGGCTTACACCTAGTCCCTAATTAATTTTGCTGGTTGAATTGCCCAACACAAACAAATGGACTAACTAGTTTGCTCTAGTGTATAAGTTTTACAGGTGTAAAAGGTTCACACTCAGCCAATAAAAAGACCAAATGTTGGGTTCAACAAAAGAGCAAAGGAGCAACCGAAGGCTCCTCTGGTCTGGCACACCGGACTGTCCGGTGTGCTACCGGACAGTGTCCGGTGCACCATCGGACAGTGTCCGGTGCACCAGAGGAATCCAACTCCAACTCGTCACCTTCGGGAAAATCCAGAGCCAGCGCGCTATAATTCACCGGACTGTCCGGTGTACACCGGACAGTGTCCGGTGCTCCAACTAAGACGCTGCTCCGGAACTCGCCAGCCTCGGGATTTCACGAAGGCTGCTCCGCTATAATTCACTGGACATGTCCGGTGTGCACCGGACTGTCCGGTGCATCCTCGGAGCAACGACTACTTCGCGCCAACGGCTACCTGCGACGCATTAAATGCGCGCGCAGCGCGCGCAGAAGGCAGGTGCGCCCATACTGGCGCACCGGACACTGAACAGTTCATGTCCGGTGCGCCACCGGACATCGAGGCGGGCCCAGAAGTCAGAGCTCCAACGGTCAGATTCCAACGGCACTGGTGACGTGGCTGGGGCACCGGACTGTCCGGTGCGCCATCGAACAGACAGCCTCCACCAACGGTCAAGTTTGGTGGTTGGGGCTATAAATACCCCAACCACCCCCACATTCATTGCATCCAAGTTTTCCACTTCTCAACCACTTACAAGAGCTAGGCATTCAATTCTAGACACACCAAAGAGATTAAATCCTCTCCAATTCCACAAAAGGCTTTAGTAATTAGCGAGAGAGATTTGTCGTGTTCTTTTGAGCTCTTGCGCTTGGATTGCTTCTTTTCTTTCTCACTTGTTCTTGAGATCATCACTCAATTGTAATCAAGGCAAGGGGCACCAATTGTGTGGTGGCCCTTGCGGGGAAGTTTTGTTCCCGGCTTTGATTTGAGAAGAGAAGCTCACTCGGTCGGAAGGACCGTTTGAGAGAGGGAAGGGTTGAAAGAGACCCAGCCTTTGTGGCCTCCTCAACGGGGAGTAGGTTTGTGATAGTCGCCTAGAGGGGGGGGGTGAATAGGGCGAAACTGAAATTTATAAATATAAACACAACTACAAGCCGGGTTAGCGTTAGAAATATAAAACGAGTCCGCGAGAGAGGGCGCAAAACAAATCGTAAGCAAATGAAGAGTGTGACACGCGGATTTGTTTTACCGAGGTTCGGTTCTCGCAAACCTACTCCCCGTTGAGGAGGCCACAAAGGCCGGGTCTCTTTCAACCCTTCCCTCTCTCAAACGGTCCCTCGGACCGAGTGAGCTTCTCTTCTCAAATCAAAGCTGGGAACAAAACTTCCCCGCAAGGGCCACCACACAATTGGTGCCTCTTGCCTTGATTACAATGGAGTTTTGATCACAAGAACAAGTGAGAAAGAAAAGAAGCAATCCAAGCGCAAGAGCTCGAAAGAACACAAGCAAATCACTCTCTCTAGTCACTATGGCGTTGTGTGGAATTTGGAGAGGATTTGATCTCTTTGGTGTGTCTAGAATTGAATGCTAGAGCTCTTGTAGTAGTTGGGAAGTGGAAAACTTGGATGCAATGAATGGTGGGGTGGTTGGGGTATTTATAGCCCCAACCACCAAAAGTGGCCGTTGGGAGGCTGTCTGTTCGATGGCGCACCGGACAGTCCGGTGCACACCGGACAGTCCGGTGCCCCCTGCCACGTCATCAATGCCGTTGGATTCAGACCGTTGGAGCTTCTGACATGTGGGCCCGCCTGGGTGTCCGGTGCACACCGGACAGTTACTGTTTGCTGTCCGGTGTGCCATCATGGGCGCGCCTGACATCTGCGCGCGCTGCGCGCGCATTTATTGCACCGCAGAGAGCCGTTGGCGCGGAGATAGCCGTTGCTCCGGAGTTGCACCGGACAGTCCGGTGCACACCGGACAGTCCGGTGCACACCGGACAGTCCGGTGAATTATAGTGGACTAGCCGTTGGAGTTTCCCGAAGCTGGCGAGTTCCTGAGGCCGACCTCCCTTGGCGCACCGGACACTGCCCGGTGTACACCGGACAGTCCGGTGAATTATAGCCGAGTCGCCTCTGGAAATTCCCGAAGGTAGCGAGTTTGAGTCTGAGTCCCCCTGGTGCACCGGACATGTCCGGTGGCACACCGGACAGTCCGGTGCGCCAGACCAGGGGTGCCTTTGGTTGCCCCTTTGCTCCTTTGTTGAATCCAAAACTTGGTCTTTTATTGGCTGAGTGTGAACCTTTTACACCTGTATAATCTATACACTTGGGCAAACTAGTTAGTCCAAAGATTTGTGTTGGGCAATTCAACCACCAAAATTATATAGGAACTAGGTGTAAGCCTAATTCCCTTTCAATCTCCCCCTTTTTGGTGATTGATGCCAACACAAACCAAAGCAAATATAGAAGTGCATAATTGAACCAGTTTGCATAATGTAAGTGCAAAGGTTGCTTGGAATTGAGCCAATACTTACAAGATATGCATGGATTGTTTCTTCCTTATATAATATTTTGGACCACGCTTGCACCACATGTTTTGTTTTTGCAAAATTCTTTTGTAAATTCTTTTCAAAGTTCTTTTGCAAATAGTCAAAGGTAAATGAATAAGAGTTGCAAAGCATTTTCAAGATTTGAAATTTTCTCCCCCTGTTACAAATGCTTTTCCTTTGACTAAACAAGACTCCCCCTAAAAGAGATCCACCTCTTAGTGTTCAAGAGGGTTTTGATATATCATTTTTGAAATACTACTTTCTCCCCCTTCTTGAACATAATAGAATACCAATTGAAAATATTCTTTGAAAAATTAAGTTTTTGAAATTGGTGGTGGTGCGGTCCTTTTGCTTTGGGCTCATACTTTCTCCCCCTTTGGCATGAATCGCCAAAAACGGAATCATTAGAGCCCATTAAGTACTATCTTCCCCTTTGGTCATAATTAAAAGAGTTAAGATTATACCAAAGACGAAGTCCGGTCCTTTTGCTTTGGGCTCTTACTCTCTCCCCCAAAGACAAGGTCCTTTTCTTGGAGCGATGGCGAAGGATGAGTTACGGAGTGGAAGCCTTTGTCTTCGCCGAAGACTCCAATTTCCTTTCAATACACCTATGACTTGGTTTGAGATACACTTGAAAAACATATTAGTCATAGCATATGAAAGAGATATGATCAAAGGTATATAAATGAGCTATGTATGCAAGTTAGCAAAAGAAATTTCTAGAGTCAAGAATATTGAGCTCATGCCTAAGTTTGGTAAAAGATTGTTCATTAAGTGGCTTGGTAAAGATATCGGCTAATTGATCTTTAGTATAAATGTAAGAAATCTCGATATCTCCCTTTTGTTGGTGATCCCTAAGAAAATGATACCGAATGGCTATGTGCTTAGTGCGGCTATGCTCGACGGGATTGTCGGCCATTTTGATTGCACTTTCATTATCACATAGCAAAGGGACTTTGGTTAATTTGTAACCGTAGTCCCGCAGGGTTTGCCTCATCCAAAGTAATTGCGCGCAACAATGGCCTGCGGCAATATACTCGGCTTCGGCGGTAGAAAGAGCGACCGAATTTTGCTTCTTTGAAGCCCATGACACCAAGGATCTTCCCAAGAACTGGCAAGTCCCCGATGTGCTCTTCCTATTAATCTTACATCCCGCCCAATCGGCATCCGAATAACCAATCAAATCAAAAGTGGATCCCCGAGGATACCAAAGCCCAAACTTAGGAGTATAAGTCAAATATCTCAAGATTCGTTTTACGGCCGTAAGGTGTGATTCCTTAGGGTCGGCTTGGAATCTTGCACACATGCAAACGGAAAGCATAATGTCCGGTCGAGATGCACATAAATAAAGCAATGAACCAATCATCGACCGGTATACCTTTTGATCCACGGACTTACCTCCCGTGTCGAGGTCGAGATGCCCATTGGTTCCCATGGGTGTCTTGATGGGCTTGGCATCCTTCATCCCAAACTTGGTTAGAATATCTTGAGTGTACTTCGTTTGGCTAATGAAGGTGCCCTCTTGGAGTTGCTTTACTTGAAATCCCAAGAAATACTTCAACTCCCCCATCATAGACATCTCGAATTTCTGTGTCATGATTCTACTAAACTCTTCACATGTAGACTCGTTAGTAGACCCAAATATAATATCATCAACATAAATTTGGCATACAAACAAGTCATTTTCAAGAGTTTTAGTAAAGAGTGTAGGATCGGCCTTGCCGACTTTGAAGCCATTAGCAATAAGGAAATCTCTTAGGCATTCATACCATGCTCTTGGGGCTTGCTTGAGCCCATAAAGCGCCTTAGAGAGCCTATAGACATGGTTAGGATACTCACTGTCTTCAAAGCCGGGAGGTTGCTCAACATAGACTTCTTCCTTGATTGGTCCATTGAGGAAGGCACTTTTCACGTCCATTTGATAAAGCTTAAAGCCATGGTAAGTAGCATAGGCTAATAATATGCGAATTGACTCAAGCCTAGCTACGGGTGCATAGGTTTCACCGAAATCCAAACCTTCGACTTGTGAGTACCCTTTGGCCACGAGTCGAGCTTTGTTCCTTGTCACCACACCATGCTCGTCTTGCTTGTTGCGAAAAACCCATTTGGTTCCTACAATATTTTGGTTAGGACGTGGAACTAAATGCCATACCTCATTCCTCGTGAAATTGTTGAGCTCCTCTTGCATCGCCATCACCCAATCCGCATCTTGGAGTGCTTCCTCTACCCTGTGTGGCTCAATAGAGGAAACAAAGGAGTAATGTTCACAAAAATGTGCAACCCGAGATCGAGTAGTTACCCCCTTATGAATGTCGCCAAGGATGGTGTCGACGGGGTGATCTCGTTGGATTGCTTGGTGGACTCTTGGGTGTGGCGGTCTTTGCTCTTCATCCTCCTTGTCTTGATCATTTGCATCTCCCCCTTGATCATTGCCGTCATCTTGAGATGGCTCATTTGCTTGATCTTCTACTTCATCAACTTGAGTTTCATCCTTATTTTGAGTTGGTGGAGATGCTAGCGTGGAGGAGGATGGTTGATCTTGTGCATGTGGAGGCTCTTCGGATTCCTTAGGACACACATCCCCAATGGACATGTTCCTTAGTGCTATGCATGGAGCCTGTTCTTCACCTATCTCATCAAGATCAACTTGCTCTACTTGAGAGCCGTTAGTCTCATCAAACACAACGTCACAAGAGACTTCAACTAGTCCAGTGGACTTGTTAAAGACTCTATATGCCCTTGTGTTTGAGTCATAACCAAGTAAAAAGCCTTCTACAGTCTTAGGAGCAAATTTAGATTTTCTACCCCTTTTAACAAGAATAAAACATTTGCTACCAAAGACTCTAAAATAAGAAATATTGGGCTTTTTACCGATTAGGAGTTCATATGATGTCTTCTTGAGGATTCGGTGAAGATATAACCGGTTGATGACGTAGCAAGCGGTGTTGACCGCCTCGGCCCAAAACCGATCTGAAGTCTTGTACTCATCAAGCATGGTCCTTGCCATGTCCAATAGAGTTCGATTCTTCCTCTCCACTACACCATTTTGTTGTGGCGTGTAGGGAGAAGAGAACTCATGCTTGATGCCCTCTTCCTCAAGGAAGCCTTCAATTTGAGAATTCTTGAACTCCGTCCCGTTGTCGCTTCTTATTTTCTTGATCCTTAAGCCAAACTCATTTTGAGCTCGTCTCAAGAATCCCTTTAAGGTCTCTTGGGTTTGAGATTTTTCCTGTAAAAAGAATACCTAAGTGAAGCGAGAATAATCATCCACAATAACTAGACAGTACTTACTCCCGCCGATGCTTATGTAAGCAATCGGGCCGAATAGATCCATGTGTAGGAGCTCCAGTGGCCTGTCGGTCGTCATAATGTTCTTACGCGGATGATGAGTGCCAACTTGCTTCCCTGCTTGGCATGCGCTACAAATCCTGTCTCTCTCAAAATGAACATTTGTTAATCCTAAAATGTGTTCTCCCTTTAGAAGCTTGTGAAGATTCTTCATCCCAACATGAGCTAGTCGGCGATGCCAAAGCCAACCCATGTTAGTCTTAGCAATTAAGCATGTGTCGAGTTCAGCTCTTTCAAAATCTACTAAGTATAGCTGACCCTCTAACACACCCTTAAATGCTATTGAATCATCATTTCTTCTAAAGACAGTGACACCTATATCAGTAAATAGACAGTTGTAGCCCATTTGACATAATTGGGAAACAGAAAGCAAGTTGTAATCTAATGAATCAACAAGAAAAACATTTGAAATAGTATGGTCAGGTGATATAGCAATTTTACCCAATCCTTTGACCAAACCTTGATTTCCATCCCCGAATGTGATAGCTCGTTGGGGATCTTGGTTTTTCTCATATGAGGAGAACATCTTTTTCTCCCCTGTCATGTGGCTTGTGCATCCGCTGTCGAGTATCCAACTTGAGCCCCCGGATGCATAAACCTACAAAACAATTTTAGTTCTTGACTTTAGGTACCCAAACGGTTTTGGGTCCTTTGGCATTAGACACAAGAACTTTGGGTACCCAAACACAAGTCTTGGAACCCTTGTGTTTGCCCCCAACAAACTTGGCAACTACCTTGCCGGATTTGCTAGTAAGCACATAAGAAGCATCAAAAGTTTTAAATGAAATAACATGATCATTTGATGCAATAGGAGTTTTCCTTTTAGGCAACTTAGCATGGGTTGGTTGCCTAGAGCTAGAAGTCTCACCCTTATACATAAAAGCATGATTAGGGCCAGAGTGAGACTTCCTAGAATGAATTTTCCTAATTTTGCTCTCAGGATAGCCGGCAGGGTACAAAATGTATCCCTCGTTATCCTGAGGCATGGGAGCCTTGCCCTTAACAAAGTTAGACAAGTTCTTAGGCGGGGCACTAATTTTGACATTGTCTCCCCTTTGGAAGCCAATGCCATCCTTAATGCCAGGGCGTCTCCCATTATAAAGCATGCTACGAGCAAATTTAAACTTCTCATTTTCTAAGTTGTGCTCGGCAATTTTAGCATCTAGTTTTGCTATATGATCATTTTGTTGTTTAATTAAAGACATATGATCATATATAGCATTAACATCAACATCTCTACATCTAGTACAAATAGACACATGCTCAACAATAGATGTAGAGAGTTTGCAAGAATTTAGTTCAACAATCTTAGCATGAAGAATATCATTTTTATCTCTAATATTGGAAATGGTAGTATTGCAAGCATCTAGTTCTTTAGCCTTAGCAATTAAATTTTCATTTTCTACTCTAAGGCTAGCGAGAGAAATGTTCAACTCTTCAATCCTAGCAAGCAAATCATCATTATTATCTCTAGGGTTGGAAATTGAAACATTACAAACATGTGAATCAACCTTAGCATTTAAACTAGCATTTTCATGTCTAAGGTTGTCAATCATCTCACGCCAAGTGCTTAGCTCACTAGATAATTTTTCACATTTTTCTACTTCTAGAGCATAAGCCTTTTTAACCTTAACATGTTTCTTGTTTTCTTTAATTAGACAATCCTCTTGGGAATCCAAAAGGTCATCCTTTTCATGAATAGCACTAATTAGTTCATTTAGTTTTTCTTTTTGCTCCATGTTAAGATTGGCAAAGAGAACACGCAAACTATCCTCCTCATCACTATTATTATCATCACTAGAAGACTCATATTTAGTGGAGGAGTTAGATTTAACCTTCTTCTGTTTGCCGTCCTTTACCATGAGGCACTTGTGGCCGACGTTGGGAAAGAGAAGTCCCTTGGTGACGGCGATGTTGGCGGCGTCCTCGTCGTCGGAGGAGTCGCTTGAGCTTTCGTCGGAATCCCACTCCCGACAAACATGGGCATCGCCGCCCTTCTTCTTGTAGTACTTCTTTTTCTCCTTTCTTCTCCCCTTCTTGTCGTCGCCTCAGTCACTGTCACTTGATATAGGACATTTAGCAATAAAATGACCGGGCTTACCACATTTGTAGCAAACCTTTTTGGAGCGGGGCTTGTAGTCTTTCCCCCTCCTTTGTTTGAGGATTTGGCGGAAGCTCTTGATGACGAGCGCCATTTCCTCATTGTCAAGCTTGGAGGCGTCAATTGGTTGTCTACTTGGTGTAGATTCCTCCTTCTTCTCCTCCGTTGCTTTGAATGCAACGGGTTGGGCTTCGGATGTGGTGGCCTCATCAAGCTCGTTGATCTTCCTCGAGCCTTCGATCATGCACTCAAAACTCACAAAATTCCCGATGACTTCCTCGGGGGTCATTTTAGTATATCTAGGATTACCACGGATTAATTGAACTTGAGTAGGGTTAAGGAAAATAAGAGATCTTAGAATAACCTTAACCATCTCGTGGTCATCCCACTTTACGCTCCCGAGGTTGCGCACTTGATTCACCAAGGTCTTGAGCCGGTTGTACATGTGTTGTGGCTCCTCCCCTTTGCGAAGCCGGAACCGACCGAGCTCCCCCTCGATCGTTTCCCGCTTGGTGATCTTGGTGAGCTCGTCTCCCTCGTGCGCGGTTTTGAGCACATCCCAAATCTCCTTGGCGCTCTTCAACCCTTGTACTTTGTTATACTCCTCTCTACTTAGAGAGGCGAGGAGGATTGTTGTTGCTTGAGAGTTGAAGTGCTCGATTTGGGCCACCTCATCCTCATCATAGTCCTCATCCCCTACCGACGGTACCTGTGCACCAAACTCAACCATATCCCATATACTTTTGTGGAGCGAGGTTAGATGAAATCGCATTAAATCGCTCCACCTAGCGTAATCTTCACCATCAAAGGTTGGTGGTTTGTCTAATGGGACGGAAAGTAAAGGTGTATGTTTGGAAATGCGAGGGTATCGTAGGGGGATCTTACTATACTTCTTGCGCTCTTGGCGCTTAGAAGTGACGGAGGGCGCATCGGAGTCGGAGGTCGATGTTGATGAAGTATCGGTCTCGTAGTAGACCACCTTCCTCATCCTCTTGTGCTTGTCGCCTTTCCGACGCGGCTTGTGGGAAGAAGATTTTTCCTTCTTCTCTTGGTGGTGAGAAGAGGAAGATCTTTTCTCCTTCCGTTTGGAGGAGTCCTTCTTCTTCTCCTTCCTCTTGGTGTGGGACTCTTCTGATGAAGTGCTCCCGTGGCTTGTAGTGGGCTTTTCGCCGGTCTCCATCTCCTTCTTGGCGTGATCTCCCGACATCACTTCGAGCGGTTAGGCTCTAATGAAGCACCGGGCTCTGATACCAATTGATAGTCGCCTAGAGGGGGGGTGAATAGGGCGAAACTGAAATTTACAAATATAAACACAACTACAAGCCGGGTTAGCGTTAGAAATATAAAACGAGTCCGCGAGAGAGGGCGCAAAACAAATCGTAAGCAAATGAAGAGTGTGACACGCGGATTTGTTTTACCGAGGTTCGGTTCTCGCAAACCTACTCCCCGTTGAGGAGGCCACAAAGGCCGGGTCTCTTTCAACCCTTCCCTCTCTCAAACGGTCCCTCGGACCGAGTGAGCTTCTCTTCTCAAATCAAAGCTGGGAACAAAACTTCCCCGCAAGGGCCACCACACAATTGGTGCCTCTTGCCTTGATTACAATGGAGTTTTGATCACAAGAACAAGTGAGAAAGAAAAGAAGCAATCCAAGCGCAAGAGCTCGAAAGAACACAAGCAAATCACTCTCTCTAGTCACTATGGCGTTGTGTGGAATTTGGAGAGGATTTGATCTCTTTGGTGTGTCTAGAATTGAATGCTAGAGCTCTTGTAGTAGTTGGGAAGTGGAAAACTTGGATGCAATGAATGGTGGGGTGGTTGGGGTATTTATAGCCCCAACCACCAAAAGTGGCCGTTGGGAGGCTGTCTGTTCGATGGCGCACCGGACAGTCCGGTGCACACCGGACAGTCCGGTGCCCCCTGCCACGTCATCAATGCCGTTGGATTCAGACCGTTGGAGCTTCTGACATGTGGGCCCGCCTGGGTGTCCGGTGCACACCGGACAGTTACTGTTTGCTGTCCGGTGTGCCATCATGGGCGCGCCTGACATCTGCGCGCGCTGCGCGCGCATTTATTGCACCACAGAGAGCCGTTGGCGCGGAGATAGCCGTTGCTCCGGAGTTGCACCGGACAGTCCGGTGTACACCGGACAGTCCGGTGAATTATAGTGGACTAGCCGTTGGAGTTTCCCGAAGCTGGCGAGTTCCTGAGGCCGACCTCCCTTGGCGCACCGGACACTGTCCGGTGTACACCGGACAGTCCGGTGAATTATAGCCGAGTCGCCTCTGGAAATTCCCGAAGGTAGCGAGTTTGAGTCTGAGTCCCCCTGGTGCACCGGACATGTCCGGTGGCACACCGGACAGTCCGGTGCGCCAGACCAGGGGTGCCTTTGGTTGCCCCTTTGCTCCTTTGTTGAATCCAAAACTTGGTCTTTTATTGGCTGAGTGTGAACCTTTTACACCTGTATAATCTATACACTTGGGCAAACTAGTTAGTCCAAAGATTTGTGTTGGGCAATTCAACCACCAAAATTATATAGGAACTAGGTGTAAGCCTAATTCCCTTTCAGTTTGCGAGAACCGAACCTCGGTAAAACAAATTCGCGTGTCACACTCTTTATTCGCTTGCGATTTGTTTTACACCCTCTCTTGCGGACTCGTTTATATTTCTAACGCTAACCCGGCTTGTAGTTGTGTTTATATTTGTAAATTTCAGTTTCACCCTATTCACCCCCCTCTAGGCGACTATCAATTGGTATCAGAGCCCGGTGCTTCATTAGAGCCTAACCGCTCGAAGTGATGTCGGGAGATCACGCCAAGAAGGAGATGGAGACCGGCGAAAAGCCCACTACAAGCCACGGGAGCACTTCATCGGAAGAGTCCCGCACCAAGAGAAAGGAGAAGAAGAACTCCTCCAAAGGGAAGGAGAAGAAGTCTTCTTCACACCAAAAGGAGAAGAAGGAAAGATCCTCTTCTCACAAGACGCGTCGGAGTGGGGACAAGAAAAAGAGGATGAGGAAAGTGGTCTACTACGAGACCGATTCTTCATCGCCATCCACCTCCGGCTCCGACGCGGCATCCATCACTTCTAAGCGCCAAGAGCGCAAGAAGTATAGTAAGATCCCCTTACACTACCCTCGCATTTCTAAACATACACCTTTACTTTCCGTCCCATTAGGCAAATCACCAACTTTTGATGGTGAAGATTATGCTAGGTGGAGTGATTTAATGCGATTTCATCTAACCTCACTCCACAAAAGTATATGGGATGTTGTTGAGTTTGGTGCACAGGTACCATCCATAGGCGATAAAGATTATGATGAGGATGAGGTGGCCCAAATCGAGCACTTCAACTCTCAAGCAACAACAATACTCCTCGCCTCTTTAAGTAGAGAGGAGTATAACAAAGTTCAAGGGTTAAAGAACGCCAAAGATGTTTGGGATGTGCTCAAAACCGCGCACGAAGGAGATGAGCTCACAAAGATCACCAAGCGGGAAACGATCGAGGGGGAGCTCGGTCGGTTCCGGCTTCGCAAAGGGGAGGAGCCACAAAACATGTACAACCGGCTCAAGACCTTGGTGAATCAAGTGCGCAACCTCGGGAGCAAAAAGTGGGATGACCACGAGGTGGTTAAGGTTATTCTAAGATCTCTTATTTTCCTTAACCCTACTCAAGTTCAATTAATCCGTGGCAACCCAAGATATACACTAATGACCCCCGAGGAAGTAATCAGGAATTTTGTAAGTTTTGAGTGCATGATCGAAGGCTCGAGGAAGATCAACGAGCTTGATGATCCCTCCACATCCGAAGCTCAACCTGTCGCATTCAAGGCGACGGAGGAAAAGAAGGAGGAGTCTACACCAAGTCGACAACCAATAGACGCCTCCAAGCTCGACAATGAGGAAATGGCGCTCGTCATCAAGAGCTTCCGCCAAATCCTCAAACAAAGGAGGGGGAAAGACTACAAGTCCCGCTCCAAGAAGGTTTGCTACAAGTGTGGTAAGCTCGGTCACTTTATAGCTAAATGTCCATTATCAAGTGATAGTGACAGGGGCGACGACAAGAAGGGGAGAAGAAAGGAGAAGAAGAGGTACTACAAGAAGAAGGGCGGCGATGCCCATGTTTGTCGGGAGTGGGACTCCGACGAAAGCTCTAGCGACTCCTCCTCCGACGAGGACGCCGCCAACATCGCCGTCACTAAGGGACTTCTATTCCCCAACGTCGGCCACAAGTGCCTCATGGCAAAGGACGGCAAAAAGAAGGTTAAATCTAAATCCTCCACTAGATATGAATCCTCTAGTGATGATAATGCTAGTGATGAGGAAGATAATTTGCGCACTCTTTTTGCCAACCTCAACATGCAACAAAAAGAGAAACTTAATGAATTGATTAGTGCCATTCATGAAAAGGATGATCTCTTGGATACCCAAGAGGACTTCCTTATTAAAGAAAATAAGAAGCATGTTAAGGTTAAAAATGCTTATGCTCTAGGGGTAGAAAAATGTGAGAAATTATCTAGTGAGCTAAGCACTTGCCATGAGACAATAGACAACCTTAGAAATGAAAATGCTAATTTGTTAGCTAAGTTTGATTCTCATGTTTGTATTGTTTCAACTTCCAATCCTAGAGATGATAATGTTGATTTGCTTGCTAGGATTGAAGAATTGAACATTTCACTTGCTAGCCTTAGAAATGAAAATGAAAAATTGCTTGCTAAGGCTAAAGATTTTGATGTTTGTAATGCTACAATTTCCGACCTTAGAACTAAGAATGATATGTTACATGCTAGGGTTGTTGAACTAAAATCCTGCAAACCATCTACATCTATAGTTGAGCATGTATCTATTTGTACTAGATGTAGAGATGTTGATATTAATGCTATTCATGATCACATGTCTTTAATTAAACAACAAAATGATCATATAGCAAAATTAGATGCTAAAATTGTCGAGCATAACTTAGAGAATGAAAAATTTAAATTTGCTCGTAGCATGCTTTATAATGGGAGACGCCCTGGCATCAAGGATGGCATTGGCTTCCAAAGGGGAGACAATGTCAAACTTAATGCCCCTCCTAAAAGATTGTCTAACTTTGTTAAGGGCAAGGCTCCCATGCCTCAGGATAATGAGGGTTACATTTTATACCCTGCCGGTTATCCCGAGGACAAAATTAGGAGAATTCATTCTAGGAAGTCTCACTCTGGCCCTAACCATGCTTTTATGTATAAGGGTGAGACATCTAGCGTAGGCAACCAACCCGTGCTAAGTTGCCTAAGAGAAGAACTCGTAGTGCATCAAATGAACATAGTCTTTCATTTAAAACTTTTGATGCATCTTATGTTTTAACTAACAAATCCGGCAAGGTAGTTGTCAAATATGTTGGGGGCAAGCACAAGGGGTCAAAGACTTGTGTTTGGGTACCCAAAGTTCTTGTGTCTAATGTCAAAGGACCCAAAACCATTTGGGTACCTAAAGTCAAGAACTAAACTTGTTTTGTAGGTTTATGCATCCGGAGGCTCAAGTTGGATCATCGACAGCGGGTGCACAAACCACATGACAGGGGAGAAGAAAATGTTCTCCTCCTATGAGAAAAACCAAGATCCCCATCGAGCAATCACATTCGGGGATGGAAACCAAGGTTTGGTCAAAGGATTGGGTAAAATTGCTATATCTCCTGACCATTCTATTTCAAATGTTTTTCTTGTAGATTCATTAGACTACAATTTGCTTTCTGTATCTCAATTATGCAAAATGGGCTACAACTGTCTATTCACTGATATAGGTGTCACTGTCTTTAGAAGAAGTGATGATTCAATAGCATTTAAGGGTGTGTTAGAGGGTCAGCTATACTTAGTAGATTTTTATAGAGCTGAACTCGACACATGCTTAATTGCTAAGACTAACATGGGTTGGCTCTGGCACCGCCGACTAGCCCATGTTGGGATGAAGAATCTTCATAAGCTTCTAAAGGGAGAGCACATTTTAGGACTAACCAATGTTCATTTTGAGAAAGACAAGATTTGTAGCGCATGCCAGGCGGGAAAGCAAGTTGGAGCCCATCATCCACACAAGAACATCATGACGACCGACAGGCCGCTTGAGCTACTCCACATGGATTTATTCGGCCCGATTGCTTACATAAGCATCGGCGGGAGTAAGTATTGTCTTGTAATAGTGGATGATTATTCTCGCTTCACTTGGGTATTCTTTTTGCAGGAAAAATCTCAAACCCAAGAGACCTTAAAGGGATTCTTGAGACGGGCTCAAAATGAGTTCAGCTTAAGGATCAAGAAAATTAGAAGCGACAACGGGACGGAGTTCAAGAACTCTCAAATCGAAGGCTTTCTTGAGGAGGAGGGCATCAAGCATGAGTTCTCTTCTCCCTACACGCCACAACAAAATGGTGTAGTGGAGAGGAAGAATCGAACTCTATTGGACATGGCAAGAACCATGCTTGATGAGTACAAAACTTCGGATCGGTTTTGGGCTGAGGCAGTCAACACCGCCTGCTACGCCATCAACCGGTTATATCTACACCGAATCCTCAAGAAGACATCTTATGAACTCCTAACCGGTAAAAAGCCCAACATTTCATATTTTAGAGTCTTTGGTAGCAAATGCTTTATTCTTGTTAAAAGAGGTAGAAAATCTAAATTTGCTCCTAAGACTGTAGAAGGCTTTTTACTAGGATATGATTCAAACACAAGGGCATATAGAGTCTTTAACAAGTCCTCCGGACAAGTTGAAGTTTCTTGTGCCGTTGTGTTTGATGAGACTAACGGCTCTCAAGTAGAGCAAGTTGATCTTGATGAGATAGGTATTGAAGAGGCTCCATGCGTCGCGCTAAGGAACATGTCCATTAGGGATGTGTGTCCTAAGGAATCCGAAGAACCTTCAAATGCACAAGATCAACCGTCCTCCTCCACGCAAGCATCTCCACCGACTCAAAATGAGGATGAAGCTCAAGTTGATGAAGAAGAAGATCAAGCAAATGAGCCACCTCAAGATGATGGCAATGATCAAGGGGGAGATGCAAATGAGGAAGATAAGGAGGATGAGGAACAAAGACCGCCACACCCAAGAGTCCACCAAGCAATCCAACGAGATCACCCCGTCGACACCATCCTCGGCGACATTCATAAGGGGGTAACTACTAGATCTCGTGTTGCACATTTTTGTGAGCATTACTCTTTTGTTTCCTCTATTGAGCCACACAGGGTAGAGGAAGCACTACAAGATTCGGATTGGGTGGTGGCTATGCAAGAGGAGCTCAACAACTTCACTAGGAATGAGGTATGACATTTAGTTCCACGTCCTAATCAAAATGTTGTAGGAACCAAATGGGTCTTCCGCAACAAGCAAGATGAGCATGGTGTGGTGACAAGGAACAAAGCTCGACTTGTGGCCAAAGGATACTCCCAAGTCGAAGGTTTGGATTTTGGTGAAACCTATGCACCCGTAGCTAGGCTTGAGTCAATAAGAATATTATTGGCCTATGCTACTTACCATGGCTTCAAGCTTTATCAAATGGACGTGAAAAGTGCCTTCCTTAATGGACCAATCAAGGAAGAGGTCTATGTTGAGCAACCTCCTGGCTTTGAAGACAGTGAGTATCCTAACCATGTCTATAAGCTCTCTAAGGCGCTTTATGGGCTCAAGCAAGCCCCAAGAGCATGGTATGAATGCCTTAGAGATTTTCTTATTGCTAACGACTTCAAAGTCGGAAAGGCCGATCCTACGCTCTTTACCAAAACACTTGAAAATGATTTGTTTGTATGCCAAATTTATGTTGATGATATTATATTTGCGTCTACTAACGAATCTACATGTGAAGAGTTTAGTAGGATCATGACACAGAAGTTCGAGATGTCTATGATGGGGGAGTTGAAGTATTTTCTAGGATTTCAAGTGAAGCAACTCCAAGAGGGCACCTTCGTTAGCCAAATGAAGTATACTCAAGACATTCTAAACAAGTTTGGGATGAAGGATGCCAAGCCCATCAAGACACCCATGGGAACTAATGGGCATCTCGACCTCGACACGGGAGGTAAGTCCGTTGATCAAAAGGTATACCGGTCGATGATAGGTTCTTTGCTATATTTATGTGCATCTCGACCGGATATTATGCTTTCCGTATGCATGTGTGCAAGATTCCAAGCCGACCCTAAGGAAGCTCACCTTACGGCCGTTAAACGAATCTTGAGATATTTAGCTTATACTCCTAAGTTTGGGCTTTGGTATCCGAGGGGATCCACTTTTGATTTAATTGGTTATTCGGATGCCGATTGGGCGGGGTGTAAAATCAATAGAAAGAGCACATCAGGGACTTGCCAGTTCTTGGGAAGATCCTTGGTGTCTTGGGCCTCAAAGAAGCAAAATTCGGTCGCTTTTTCCACCGCCGAAGCCGAGTACATTGCTGCAGGCCATTGTTGCGCGCAATTGCTTTGGATGAGGCAAACCCTGCGGGACTACAGTTACAGATTAACCAAAGTCCCCTTGCTATGTGATAATGAGAGTGCAATCAAGATGGCGGATAATCCCGTCGAGCATAGTCGCACTAAACACATAGCCATTCAGTATCATTTTCTTAGGGATCACCAACAAAAGGGAGATATCGAGATTTCTTACATTAATACTAAAGATCAATTAGCCGATATCTTTACCAAGCCACTTGATGAACAAACTTTTAACAAACTTAGGCATGAGCTAAATATTCTTGATTCTAGGAACTTCTTTTGTTGATTTGCACACATAGCTCATTTGTATATCTTTGATCATATCTCTTTTATATGCTTTGACTAATGTGTTTTCAAGTGAATTTCAAACCAAGTCATAGGAATATTGAAAGGGAATTGGAGTCTTCGGCGAAGACAAAGGCTTCCACTCCGTAACTCATCCTTCGCCATCGCTCCATGTCACTCTCCATCCTTGGGGGAGAAAGCAAAAGGACTTCGTCTTTGGTACAATCTTAACTCATTTATTTATAACCAAAGAGGAAGAAAGTACTTCGAGGGCTCTAATGATTCCGTTTTTGGCGATTCATGCCAAAGGGGGAGAAAGTAAGAGCCCAAAGCAAAAGGAACGCACCACCACCAATTTCAAAAACTTCGTGTTTTCCAAGAATATTATCAATTGGTTTCCTATTGTGTTCAAAAGGAGGAGAAAGTAGTATTTCAAAAATGATATATCAAAACCCTCTTGAGCACTAAGAGGAGGATCTCATTTAGGGGGAGTTTTGTTTAGTCAAAGGAGAAGCATTTGAAACAGGGGAAGAAAATTTCAAATCTTGAAAATGCTTTGCAAAATCTTACTCATTTACCTTTGACTATTTGCAAAAGAACTTTGAAAAGGATTTACAAAAGAGTTTGCAAAAACAAAACATGTGGTGCAAGCGTGGTCCAAAATATTAAGAATGAAAGAAACAATCCATGCATATCTTGTAAGTATTTATATTGACTCAATTCCAAGCAACCTTTGCACTTACATTATGCAAACTAGTTCAATTATGCACTTCTATATTTGCTTTGGCTTGTGTTGGCATCAATCACCAAAAAGGGGGAGATTGAAAGGGAATTAGGCTTACACCTAGCCCCTAATTAATTTTGGTGGTTGAATTGCCCAACACAAACAAATGGACTAACTAGTTTGCTCTAGTGTATAAGTTTTACAGGTGTAAAAGGTTCACACTCATCCAATAAAAAGACCAAATGTTGGGTTCAACAAAAGAGCAAAGGAGCAACCGAAGGCTCCTCTGGTCTGGCACACCGGACTGTCCGGTGCACCACCGGACAGTGTCCGGTGCACCAGAGGAATCCAACTCCAACTCGTCACCTTCGTGAAAATCCAGAGCCAGCGCACTATAATTCACCGGACTGTTCGGTGTACACCGGACAGTGTCCGGTGCTCCAACGAAGACGCTGCTCCGGAACTCGCCAGCCTCGGGATTTCACGAAGGCTGCTCCGCTATAATTCACCGGACATGTCCGGTGTGCACCGGACTGTCCGGTGCATCCTCGGAGCAACGACTACTTCGCGCCAACGGCTACCTGCGACGCATTAAATGCGCGCGCAGCGCGCGCAGAAGGCAGGCACGCCCATACCGGCGCACCGGACACTGAACAGTTCATGTCTGGTGCGCCACCGGACATCGAGGCGGGCCCAGAAGTCAGAACTCCAACGGTCAGATTCCAACGGCACTGGTGACGTGGCTAGGGCACCGGACATGTCCGGTGTGCACCGGACTGTCCGGTGCACCATCGAACAGACAGCCTCCACCAACGGTCAAGTTTGGTGGTTGGGGCTATAAATACTCCAACCACCCCCACATTCATTGCATCCAAGTTTTCCACTTCTCAACCACTTACAAGAGCTAGGCATTCAATTCTAGACACACCAAAGAGATCAAATCCTCTCCAATTCCACAAAAGGCTTTAGTGATTAGCGAGAGAGATTTGCCGTGTTCTTTTGAGCTCTTGCGCTTGGATTGCTTCTTTTCTTTCTCACTTGTTCTTGAGATCATCACTCAATTGTAATCAAGGCAAGAGGCACCAATTGTGTGGTGGCCCTTGCAGGGAAGTTTTGTTCCCGGCTTTGATTTGAGAAGAGAAGCTCACTCGGTCGGAAGGACCGTTTGAGAGAGGGAAGGGTTGAAAGAGACCCGGCCTTTGTGGCCTCCTCAACGGGGAGTAGGTTTGCGAGAACCGAACCTCGGTAAAACAAATTCGCGTGTCACACTCTTTATTCGCTTGCGATTTGTTTTACACCCTCTCTTGCGGACTCGTTTATATTTCTAACGCTAACCCGGCTTGTAGTTGTGTTTATATTTGTAAATTTCAGTTTCGCCCTATTCACCCCCCTCTAGGCGACTATCAACTACGCTATAATTCACCGGACTGTCCGGTGTACACCGGACAGTGTCCGGTGCTCCAAGGAAGAGCGGCCTCCAGAACTCGCCAGCCTCTGGAAAACGCAGCGGCTGCTCCGCTATAATTCACCGGACATGTCCGGTGTACATCGGACTGTCCGATGAACCAGCAGAGCAACGGCTACTTCGCGCCAACGGTCACCTGCAGGCGCATTTAATGCGCGCCAGAAGCGCGCAGAAGTCAGGCACGCCCATACTGGCGCACCGGACGTTAAACAGTACATGTCCGGTGTGCACCGGACATCCAGGCGGGCCCAGAAGTCAGAACTCCAACGACACTGGTGACGTGGCTGGCGCACCGGACATGTCCGGTGTGCACCGGACTGTCCGGTGCACCATACGACAGACAGCCTCCACCAACGGTCATGTTTGGTGGTTGGGGCTATAAATACCCCAACCACCCCACCATTCATTGCATCCAAGTTTTCCAGCTTCCAACCACTATACAAGAGCTAGCATTCATTTCAAAGCACACCAAAAGAGATCAAATCCTCTCCCAACTCCACACAAAGCCTTAGTGACTAGAGAGAGTGATTTGTAGTGTTCATTTGAGCTCTTGCGCTTGGATCGCTTCTTTTCTTTGACATTCTTTCTTGTGATCAAACACTCACTTGTAATTGAGGCAAAAGACACCAATTGTGTGGTGGTCCTTGCGGGAAGTTTGATTCCCAAAGCGATTTGAGAAGAGAAGCTCACTCGGTCCGAGGGACCGTTTGAGAGAGGGAAGGGTTGAAAGAGACCCGGCCTTTGTGGCCTCCTCAACGGGGAGTAGGTTTGCGAGAACCGAACCTCGGTAAAACAAATCCGTGTGTCTCACTTGTTATTTGCTTGAGATTTGTTTTGCACCCTCTCTCGCGGACTCGTTTTTATTTCTAACGCTAACCCGGCTTGTAGTTGTGTTTATATTTGTAAATTTCAGTTTCGCCCTATTCACCCCCCCTCTAGGCGACTATCACCACTAAATTAGGTAAAGTCATGCAATGTGACCTCTTTATCTTGGTGTAGCCATCGGTCTCTTGAGCCAGAAAAATAAATTATAACATGATTGTACTTTCTTCTATTTCATAACGTCGAGATAAACTATCGTTAATATGTAGATCCTCATTCTCCATGCTGAACCATTTGTCCTGTTTACTTATGCTGATTACACCATAGAATTTCTTCTATCATGAGTGTGTTGGATGTATAATTAATTTGGTCACCCAACACTGCTTCTATTGTCTTGAAATGCAATGCTATAGATATATGTCCTTGATGACAAGGGACTGTTAAAGAATGAATTAACACAGAACACAATCATTTACACTTGACACTACTTGTGCTAAGCATTAACATTGGCTTCTATCTTTATATACAAGAAGTGCTTTACTTATATTAATGATGTGGCTGATGCTTATCTCCCAAATTCTCAATTAATAGTCAAGAATGTACCATGCTCAAGGATACTCATATTGATTACACCTTGATCATGCAGGTACCATGCCAACAAAATGCTTAGCTTTTACGCACCAGGTGTGTTCTCTTTAGGATTTGAAACTGTCTTGTGATTTCTTTTCAATGAACAGAATTTTGATTTTTCAGACTTCTTTTCTGGATGCTAAGTTGTACATAGAGTAGTTTTTAGTGCTCGCATGTGTGGTTAATCATACAACATAGGTTCTTCAAGCTCATATTCTGGATGCATGCTATTGTTACTTTGTTAGTGTGTTCACAGATTTTGTGTTCAGTTGTGCAAATAACCACCTCATAGCCTTATGCCATGCCACACCTGTTTTAGAGAACCTGAAGATAGCTTGCCTCACTTCATAGACTTGTAGATGTTCATAAGCGTAATGTTTCACCCCTAAGTCGTTGTTTGTCTAAACTATTGCTTAGATGTTTTATGCATGTCTATTGGATATCTCAGCTTTTATGACTAGGATAATGGAATCACAATCATGTGTGCTCGCTAGAAACATTCCGTAGCTGTTTAACTAGATGCTGGTTTCTTGCAAAAGTTGTGGTCTGTGTACATATAGAAGTCACTGATGTTTCCTATTTTTCAGGGTCAATGTTATATATTTATTATTAAGAATTGTTCGATGTTTATAATCTTCCTGTTTTTTTACTGTCAAGCGTGTGACGCCATGTGGGAGCAAAGTTGGGAAAATGGGTATTGGCGGCGGTGGTCCAGAGGTTTGTGTCTCTGTCTCACACTTAACCCTGTGTGCTCCTAAATGGATTTTTTGTGTTTGGCGTATAACCTCCCATTGTGATTATTCCTAATTTCAGTAGTTATCAGTAGCCCCATGATTATATTATTGAATTTGTTGTGTTCAAGTGTACTCCAAATAGTATATCATGATAGAAATTTAAAGCTTGTGCAGTATGTTTCAGTCCCATGATTATAATTTATAATACCCAACAAAAAATCACAACAGCTGGTCTTGGTGATTCATGGAAGCAGTGGCTATCAATTTCTGTGAATCAGATCTTTCTTGGCCTCCCATCTTCGCCTTAGGCAGCTGGGAATGGTTTTATACTCGCTGATGACATCAAGTCTTAGGTGCTTCCATTGATCAATAACTCAGGGAAATATGGAGGGATCATGATGTGGTTCAAGTACTATGATGATCAAGATGGCTACAATTCTTCAGTGAAGAGTGATGTTTAGGTTGTTGCCTGTGGTTTGTCACAATATCTGTGTGTTACTTGTGTGTATGGGAGAAATTATGTGACTCTAGAGTCTAGATAGTGCAATAAGTATTACTCAAGTATATGATTGAATCTTCTGTCATATTATTCAAATTGTCATATTGTATCTTTTAAGGTATGTAAACATCCACTTTTAGCGATTCTAACAAAAGAATAGAACAATAATTAGTGTTTTCATATAATGTATTTCATCATATTGATTCCGTAGCAACGCACGGTCATATACCTAGTTAATATTTAAGTCACTAAAATTAATTAATAAATTTTAAATAAAAATGTTTTAGGGTACTATAATTTTGGTTTACTTTTTCTCCATCTAAGCTAACTTGATAAGTACAAAAAAAATTAGAAACCAAAATTCTAAAAACTTTAAAAAATATATATTTAGACCTTAAATAATTTTAGATAAAAGGTCATCCACTACAAACTTACATGCATCTTCAAATGCTACAAGTTTTTAAAACCATTTCTCCATCGAGATAATTTTAAAATTCAAAAAAATAGAACTCTAAAATTTAGAACAATTTTTTCGGGTACTAATTGTTTCAAACAAAAAAAATAGTTAACTATAAAGTTATATATGTCTCAAATTATGGGCCTTAAATTATTTTAAATAAAAGAAATTCTCAACTACAATATGACAGGTCTGTTCGAGTACTACAAGTTCAATGTAAAGTTTGTCTCTGTCCAATTTAAGTTTAAATATGTTGCACCTATATTTTTAAAATGAACCAAATTGCCACCACTTGTTACAAATGAGACGGTGGAATCTGTTGCCACCTCACAAAATACCTCCATTTCTAAAAGCGCATAGCCCTGTGGCTGCCAGATGGACCTGGGAGGCGCCAGGGCCCACCTGCAGTCACAAAGGCTCTGGGCAGTGACCTCTGCGGCCGCCTCCTCTCCTCTCCCAGTCCGCCCCTCCCGCCTCGTTCTCTCCGCCATCGTCGCCGCCGCCTCCATTCCTCCACCAGTCCACCATCGCCACCTACGCCCAACCAAACCCAACTCCATCTCTTCCGACTATAAACGCAACCCACCACCGCTGCCGCGAACCTCTGCGCTCCGAATACCCCAGACCCCCGATCCTCCCAATGGCCACCGCATTTTCGCTGCGCGCTGCGGCCCCGGCCACCGCTCCCCGCGCCGTCTCCCGATCCACCTCCGGTACGCCTCTCTATCCTTGGCACCATACGTGTCGGATTTCATAGCTCCCTAGAAGTTTATGTTTACCTGCTTCTGCTTCGTGTGTTCTCCTGCAGCGGCGAGGGTCGTGCCCATGGCATCGGCACTGGCGGGACGCGGAAGGCTGGTGGCGCGTGCAGCAGTTACAGTTGCGTGACATTGCTCTTCTGATTTTTGTCAGTCCTTTTTTTGGTCGCAACACACATTGGCTGTCCTGAATTATTTTCTCCTTGTGTGTTCTCTTGCGCAGGCAAAGGCGGATGTGCCATCGAGCACGTCCGACGGGTAAGAACGTTTTACTCCCTGTCTATGGCATCCATGTGACCTGAGCCCGGGACATACGCCTGAGATGCTCCACTTTTCATATCTGAGATTTTCATATGTTTGCTGATTTTTTTCTTCAATCACTAGTGCACACACATGCCCCAACCGCAAAAGGAAAATATGAGTGGACTAAGCAGCAAAGTGTGGTTTTGAGCATGAATTTCTAATTCGGCTACAATAATAAATGAATACTCACTGGTTGTAGATATCTCTAGGTTATGTAACTATATGTTGTAAGATTTTATTATGGTACATGAGGCCGTCACCATTGAATTGATTGCAAGATGAAATTTGGCACCGAACTTGCTGTTTTGAATAGGTTACCAACCTGAAGTAATTACAGTAGTCTGGAAAATGAGTATTTCATCCTTGTGCCTTTGCTTGCTTAAATGAATCTACTTGGCAAATAAATCTGGAGATATAATATTCAGTTTTATTGTAGTTGGTACTTGGCAGCACTGGATGGGGCACCAGTTCTCATCATTTATTGTCCAAGAAGTAAACTCGTTGATAAAAATAACAGATCTTAAGAGATTTATATTATGACACTGGGGTAAACTAGACATACAACACTGCCTCCCATTCAGAAAGGTTATTGGGATTTGGGTGTCAACTCACAGTGACTGCTGGTTGTTCATTGCATGAAACTGATTAGTAACATGTTCTCTGAGAAATATGGAGTTACAAATCGCAGGCCTTGACAGCTTGCAGGGTTAGCAATATGTTAGAAAACCATAACAGTTCTTTGGCTAACCTTTCCTCTGTTCCCTGCTAATGGAGCATTTCTCTTTTATTCTGTCTATTCTTTTTACTGAAACTCTGGAAGTATGTAGGCACTGGCTATTCGAATAATGTTTGCCTAACCTTGATTTCTTTAGTAACGCGATTTCTTTTGTGTATGCCTGCAAATTCCTAACCTTAATTTCCTTTCAGCCATGAGGTCTTGCTGTTTGAAGCTCTTCGTGAGGCCTTGATGGAAGAGATGGAATTAGATCCAACAGTGTGTGTGTTTGGTGAAGATGTTGGCCATTACGGTGGTTCTTACAAGGTGACAAAAGGTTTGGCTGATACGTTTGGTGACCTTCGAGTTCTGGACACCCCTATTGCGGAGAACTCGTTTACTGGCATGGGAGTTGGAGCGGGAATGAAAGGGCTGAGGCCCGTCGTTGAAGGCATGAACATGGGATTCCTGCTCCTTGCTTACAACCAGATCTCAAATAACTGTGGCATGCTTCATTACACTTCCGGCGGCCAGTTCAAAATCCCACTTGTGATCCGTGGCCCCGGTGGTGTGGGTCGTCAGCTTGGAGCAGAGCACTCGCAGCGCCTGGAATCGTATTTCCAGTCCATCCCAGGCCTGCAGATGGTCGCCTGCTCGACTCCTTACAACGCTAAGGGCCTGATGAAAGCTGCCATCAGGAGCGAGAACCCTGTGGTGCTGTTTGAGCACGTCCTTCTGTACAACCTGAAGGAGAAAATCCCGGACGAGGAGTACGTGCTCTGCTTGGAGGAGGCCGAGATGGTGCGGCCTGGGGAGCACGTGACTATACTCACATACTCGCGCATGAGGTACCACGTGATGCAGGCAGCGAAGACGCTGGTGAACAAAGGGTACGATCCCGAGGTCATCGACATCAGGTCGTTGAAGCCGTTTGATCTGCACACTATTGGCAACTCCATCAAGAAGACCCACCGCGTGCTGATCGTGGAGGAGTGCATGCGCACGGGTGGGATCGGCGCCAGCCTTAGGTCGGCCATCGTCGACAATTTCTGGGACTACCTTGACGCCCCCATCATGTGCCTGTCATCTCAGGATGTGCCTACGCCATATGCTGCGACTCTGGAGGATGCAACCGTTGTGCAGCCTGCCCAGATCGTGGCTGCGGTGGAACAACTATGTGCATAGATTGTGGCCTGGGACGTTTGGGAGACTGTTGTTGCCATGAAAAAGCCTTCCGTTTGTTAGTTTTGTGCTGTAACAAGCATTCTTTGGAGACTTAAGGTGTAGGCTTATAGTCGTTTTGTTCTTGTTTTAAGAAGTATAATCCAGCTTCGTAGCTGCACGGACTCGATCTTCTTGTTCCTAAATCTGCGCTATGCAATGCCGAATTTGATGGTTCGAACATTTCATTGTTGACAGAAATAATCATTGTACTCCGATGCCATGAACCTGTAGCCTCCAGCTGCACTGGTCAGTGAAACACCCATGAACAAAGTATTTGCACTAAGTGAATATGGGTGTACTTCATTACAACTTAGCGTAGACATTTCATTGAAATAATTAGAGCCCATGGATGTCTGGTGACCATGATGACCCTTTTTTGTTGAAAAACGGTACTCATTTATAGGAGGCCACATGAATGCAAGAGTGAGCTCTCCATATAGTTGCAAGTTATACAGGTGATCGCAAAACAGGACGAACCATCTTTTGGTTAAAAGGCAGTAAGAGCAGGTATAATGACGAGCGAAACGCATGCCACATCATCACAGTAACTGACGTGGAATATAGCCTAGAATTTGAGTCGGCGCTTGAATATCCGCCGAGCTGTTCGTAGCTAACGAGGCCTGTGCGCCGGCTTATTGCTTGCTAGCGTTTTGCCGGCTGGGTGAAGAAAAGAGAACTAAAAAAAGTGGACCCAAATAACTTTATTAAATACTCCCTCATTTTTTGAGAAGCCAACTATTTGTAACTTTGACCATATTTATATAAGAAAATATTAATATTTATAATACATAGTTAGTATAATTAGATAGATCTTTGAACCTATTTTTTAGTAAAATTGTTCGAAGATACAAGCGTTGCTAATATATTCTATAAATTTAATCAAACTTAAGAAAGTTTGACCGACACGAATAGGACAGAGGGAGTAGGTGTGTATGGTTGTACTCTACAAGGCTAGCTGTTAGTGTTGCAATCTCTTGCAGTGCTCAGTGGTGAATCAGTGGAGAGACAAAAGAGAGAATGAGACAAATGACCAAGTTGTTCTGTTTATTGCAGAGATCTCCTTTATATACATGTGTACAAAGGGCATCTGACCCTTAGATCAAATAACTGTAAAATGGACGGTTGGATGAGTCTTGATCATATTACATTATTTTGTAACACTCCCCTTGATCAACCCAAAACCGTTTGATCATCTGCAATTTGTCTTATCTCCTCAAAAACCCTGTGGGAAAAATAAGGAGTATACAATATCTTTTGGATAATGAGAATAATCTTACATAGTCTCCAAAAGAAAATATGCTTGTAATCATCATGCATAAAAACCCCTATGGGGAAAATCAATGATGAAGCATATAGCTTTGTTGATATTACCTCGTTAAAAACTTTGGATGAGAAAACCTTAGCAAGACAAAACTCATACAAAGAAAAGAGTGTAATATGATGGTTCAAAACGGGTTATATATCATGGGGAATTACTCCCCCTGAACCTTGCAAGCACTTAAGTCTTCTCATACCAATCCCCTCAACACATTTTTGGAATGTAGAGTATGGTAGAGACTTTGTGAATAGATCTGCAAGATTATCACAAGACTTTGTTTGCAAGATGTTTATATCCCCTTTTTCCTGAAGTTCATGGGGATAAAACAGTTTAGGAGAAATATGCTTATTGATATTACTCTTGATATAACCTGTATCCATCTGAACAACACAAGCTGAATTATCTTTATAGATAATTGTTGGTGAGTCAAGAGAACCAATACCACAAGTTGTGAGTATATGATTCACCATTCTACGAAGCCATACACATTCATGTGATGCTTCAAATAATGCAATTATTTCAAAATGGTTGGTGGACGTGGTCACCAAAGTCTGCTTAGACGATTTCCACGAGATGGCAGTTCCACCTTGTAAGAATACGAATCCTGTTTGCGATCGGCCATTGTGGGGATCAGATAAATAGCCAGCATCTGTATACCCAATTAAACTAGGATCATTACTTCTCTTATAAAAGAGTCCTAGATCCTTTGTGCCATTTAGGTATCAGAAACTATTCTTAATGCCAACCCAGTGTCTTTTCGTTGGGGCAGAACTGTGCCTTGCTAACAAATTTACTGCAAAAGCAATATCCGGCCGGGTATTGTTAGCAAGATACATCAATGCACCAATAGCACTGAGATATGGGAACTCCGGTCCCAATATCTGTTCTTCATCATCCCGTGGTCTGAATGGATCTTTCTTTAAATCCAAAGATCTGACCACCATAGGAGTCTTTGAAGGATAAGACATATGCATATTGAATTTTTCCAATACCTTTTGGGTATATGTACTTTGATGTACAAGGATTCCAGAAGGTAAATGCTCAAGTTGTAGACCTAAGCAAAATTTGGTTTTACCCAAATCCTTCATCTCAAATTCCGTCGTTAAATGATGACGTGCTTCATCAATATCAAGTTTATTTCCTATGATGTTAAGGTCATCAACATAAACTGATATGATACAGAATCCCACTTTGGATCTTTTGATGAAGACGCACGGGCAATCATCATTTTTCGTGTATCCCTTACGTAAAAGGAATTCACTCAATCGGTTGTACCACATTTTGATCGATTGTTTTAAGCCATATAATGACTTCTGCAACTTTACGCAATACATGTTGCGCTTTGCCTTTGGATTCGGTACATCTATTCCATCAGGAACTTTCATGTATATATCAGAATCCAGTGACCCATAGAGATATGCGGTCACTACATCCATCAACTGCCAAGATAGACGATTTTGCACTGCCAAAGATATTAAATATCGGAATGTTATTGCACTCATGACTGGTGAATAAGTTTCGTTGAAATCAACGCCGAGTCTTTGCGTAAACCCTTGTGCTACTAGCCTTGCTTTGTATCTCACTACCTCACCATTTTCATTTCGTTTCCGAATGAAAACCCACTTATATCCCATAGGGAAGATATCACGTGGTGTAGGTATCACAGCAGAGAAAACTTCTCTTTTGTAAAGCGAGGCTAACTCCGCTTCGATTGCTGCCTTCCATTTGATCCAATCCGAGCGCTTACTGCACTCTGCCATGGTCTTAGGATCTAGATCATTTTGAAGGTCCTCAGCAATCTGCTCAGAGAAATATATGTCGACATTGGTAGCTTTTCTATCATATGTTTCACCAGTCTCAACATAGTTGATGGCAATTTCATCATTCCTTAGAGACTCATCAGAATTTCCCAAATTGATGTGTCTAGGATTTTCCGATGTCCCAGCCTCGGTTATGTGCACATCTGAGCTGGGTCGTGGATCATCACAATCCACATGATACATTGTATCATATTGGTGTCCTTTTGCATTCACTATTGTTCTTTGCTTCTTAGCAACAGAACAACGCTTATTCACCATACTTCTCCTCTCTAGGAGTTGAGTGGCCTTATTCGGTACTTCCACTCTTTCTGGTGCATTCCTAGCAGGAATGAATGATTTAGTGACACCTTTGTAATTAGTGAATGCATCTGGCAGTTCATTTGCAAGTATTTGCAAATGTATAATTTTCTGAACTTGCAGTTCAGTTTCTGAAGTACGTGGATCAGAACCTGGAACACATTGAGTATTCCAATTTATTTCCTGGCATTCTTTTTGGTACTTAAATTCTCCCCCTAATGCCGGGAAATGTTCCTCATCAAAAATAGAGTCAGCAAAACGGGCTGTAAATAGATCCCCTGTTAAGGGTTCTAAATACTTAATGATCGATGGAGATTGAAATCCCACATAGATCCCCACTTTCCTGTGTGGGCCCATAGCTGTTCTCTGAGGTGGTGAGATTGGAATGTATACACAACATCCAAATTTACGCAAATGGGAAATACTTGGAGGATTTCCACGTACCATTTGTATTGGGGATGTTGAATGGTATGCAGTTGGTCGTAATTGTATAAGGTCAGCAGCGTGCAGAACTGCATGACCCCAACACGACGAAGGCAATTTGCAATTCATCAATAATGCCTTGCTATGAGTTTAATCCTCTTGATTAGTGACTCAGCCAAACCATTCTGGGTGTGGACATACGGTACCGAGTGCTGTACTTGAATCCCCAGCGCCATACAATAATCATTGAATGCCTGAGATTTGAATTCAGCAGCATTGTCCATTCGGATTGAATTAATCCGATGTTCAGGAAAAATTGCCTTTAACTTGATAATTTGTGACATTATCTTGGCAAATGCATGGTTGCGTGTTGATAGTAAACACACATGTGACCATCTAGTAGATGCGTCAATCAGTACCATGAAATACGTGAATGGCCCAGAAGTTGGCATAATTGGCCCACAAATATCTCCTTGAATCCTTTCAAGGAATTTAAGCGGTTCAACTTTAATTTTGAGATATGATGGTCTAAAAATAAGTTTCCCAGTTGCACATGCGGTGCAAACAAAATCCTGAGATTTAGGAAAACTTGTTGTGGGCAAATTATGACCAATTGAATTGCCTGTAATTTTCCTCATCATCCCTATGCCAGGATGACCAAGTCGATCATGCCAAATCTGGAATGCATCAACATCTTGGAAAATTACCTTATATGCAACATGTGCATTGCTCTTAATATATGTATAGTACAACCCTGACGTGAGTGATGGAATTTTCTTGCATATGCGCTTGCCATATTTATTCGGCTTGGTCAAGAAGAGAAACTCTTCTTGATTTTCATCATGGGTTTCAATATGAAATCCATTTTGCCGGATATCTCTAAAACTTAGGAGGGTACGTGTAGAATCAGGATACAATAATGCATCCTCGATCACAATTTCAGTACCCATGGGGAGGGTAATAGTTGCTCGACCAGAGCCAACTATCACAGCATCGCGTCCGGCGATGGTCAAAACTTTCCCATCTCTTTTCTTAAGAGTCTGAAAGTATTTGATCTCCCTAAGTATAGAGTTTGTGGTACAACTGTCCACAAGGCATAATTCCTCTTCCGTCGAGTTGTCATCATTATGCATCTATACATAAATAAAAATTTTGAATAAGAATTTTGTGATGCAACTTAGTACTATACATAACATGATATTAAATATCACAATGTCGAAACAATATTACAATAATGGTATGGCGACTCATCCAATGAGTTCGCACTACTCACAGGACTCAACACTGGTCTGTAGAGTATGTTACATCTCAAAACATGAGATTGTATACCTCTACTTATTACAACAACATTATAAAGACAGTATAGAACAATCACACAAGCCACAGTGATCATGATCAAATCTCCAAGCATGAGAGATTTATGCCAAATCTCCAAATGGATCCTTTGACATATACTCAATGATCATATCATCAGATTCATCTTCTTGTAGAAGTGGAGGCTTGTTGTCAACCACATTGAGGTGCTCTTTAGCAAGAGTGTTCTTCAGATCACCAGAAACCAGTGAAGAACTTCCAACCTCAATTGGTGCTTCAGTAGAATTGAAATGAGCCTCAAAACCAGGCTTATTTGACTTTGGCTTCTTTAGGGATTGTTGATACAAAAGAACAAGGTGCTTAGGGCAAGTGCAATCCCTAGCAAAATGGCCCTCAGTACCACATTTAAGGCAAGCTCTATTGCCCTTAGATGGTAGAGGCTTGCCATTTCCTTTTCCTTTTCCTTTACATTTCTTGTGGAATTTGTTCTTATTGAATTTGCGAGGTCCAGGAGGATTCTTGAAGTTTTTCTTGAATCCTTTCTTATTCTCAGTCTTATGCACATTGAAATGTACCTCAGGCAGAGGGGCAGACCCTGGAGGGCGCTGCTGAGCATTCTTTAGAAGAAGCTCATGTTGCTTTTCTGCTTGGGTCAATGTGTGCATAAGTTGAGAATATCTCTGGAAATTACTAGAGCGATACTGCTGATGCAATATCCTGTCCTCTGGAAGCATGGTAGATAGAGTCTTCTCTATCTTGTCTGCTTCAGAGGGCTCTTTCTCGCAAAACTTCAATTTAGAACAAATGCTATGAAGAGCATGGTTATATTCTGCAACAGATTTAAAATCTTGCAGTCAAAGGTGGTTCCACTCATGGTTGGCTGACGGCCATATGAGCTCCTTCTGCTGTTCATAGCGCTCTTTGAGAGCTTTCCACAAGTTGTGAGGGCATCTCTCCATAAGGTACTCTTGCTTAAGGTCCTTATGGATGTAAAGCCTCAAAAGGAAAAGTGTTGTGTTCTTTTTAACCTCATTCACTGGATCAGTATCAGTGATGGGCGCTGCAATGGCATCAATGATCCCACGAGAAGCAAAAGTTATTTCAATATATGAAGCCCAAGTTGGGTAGTTATGCCCATCAAGGGCGAGTTCCTCGAACTCTTTGGTTGACATGTTCCTACAGTCATTACCATGGACATCCATTAATTTACGCATAAATTAATAGTCACAATGGTGATGTTGTAAGCTCAATATGCAAAGATTCTTAAAATTACATATGTAACGAGTTTCTTGAAGGTTCCAAACCTTCCCATTGAATAAATACTTTGAATTTTAGTAAGCATAGTATAGATAATCCTCAAATTAATGAGGTAGATCTAGTAGTGGGCAAGAAACTTGCTGCCTAAAAGCACGGTCTCTGGGCTGATAAGTTCACGGATGAACAAACCGCAACCAATGCTTAGGTCTCCACTACCCATGCTCTACTAATTATCAAAGTAAAATTCACTAACTCTTACATGTGATATGAGTTGCCTGAAGGTTCCAAACCTTCCAATTGAATAAATACTTTGAATTTTAGTAAGCATAGTATAGATAATCCTCAAATTAATGAGGTAGATCTAGTAGTGGGCAAGAAACTTGCTGCGTAAAAGCACAGTCTCTGGGCTGATAAGTTCACGGATGAACAAACCGCAGCCAATGCTTATGTCTCCACTACCCATGCTCTACTAATTATCAAAAGTAAAATTCAATAACTCCATATCATGTTATTTTGGATAGCACATATAGGTAATCATCCCGAGGGATGTAGACCTCATAGAGATAGGCATTCCAAATGCTGCCACAAGCACGGTCTCTGGGCTACTAAATTCTATAAAAGAATTTAGTGCAGCCAATGCTTAGGACTCTATCTCCCTATGCTCTTAATCCAAAATAATGTAATTTCATTTTTGCATGAGTTTTATTAAGTCTGAACTTAATAAATGCTATATTTATATGCAAACATAAATGAATGCGTAAATAATAGCAAGTAGAGATATGTGAATTATTAATGTAAAAACAAACAATAATTCACGAACTAAAATCTGCTATATGTACAATAAAACAGATATGTCTTTACAATATATGCAGTCTAAATCACGAATTTAGACGCCTAAGATAACTTTGAACTGAAATTACATATAAAACAGAGTCTTATACTGAAATTCAGAACTTAAAAAATGGTAAATGTAGACCATTTTGGGCTCTGAAAAGCAGCCCAGGCGGCCTGCCAGGCGGACCAGGCAGCGGCCTGGCGGCCTGCACGCCGGCCCAGCCAGGCTGGCCTGCCCAGACGGCCCAACAGAGGCCCAAAAGCCTATATCATATTGGGGCAGCTAGGGTTTCCAACCCTAACCACCCCTGTAGCCGCCACCACCACCAGGGCTTTCCTGGCCGTCGCCAGGGGGAGGAGCTCCCAGCTGCCGCCTGGCCTGAGGCCGCCTGGCTTGCGCGCCTCGTCGAGCCACGGAGCCGAGCGCGCTCCTGGGTGCAGCGCACCCTCCAGGAGGAGGCGCCAGAAGGGAGCGGCCAGCTCCAGCCGCCGCCGGGGCTCCTTTCCTGCGCGCCCGTGGCTCCACCAGGGAGCCTGTCGCGCCTTGGAAGAAGAGGCCCGCGGGCCCGCCGTGCCGGTCCTAGCCAGCGTCGAGGGCCGCCATGGCGCGCGTGCCAGTGGAGCCGCCCTCCCCATCCGCGCTGGGGAGGTTGTGGCCGACTCGGCCAGGCCACCGCGGCCACGCACCGCCGGCCGGTGCCGTCGCCTGCGCTCGGCCGGACACGTCGCGCCAGGCCCGACCTCGGGCCTTGCTGAGCCGCCGCCCGACCACTGCTCCACGTCGAGGAGCAGCGCCGCGCTGAGCGCGCTCCTCCACTGCCCGCGCAGGGGCCGAGCCTCTTCCCCACCCCCTCCCCCCAAACGGCTGTCGTGGCGGCCGGATCGAGGGCCATTAGGCCCTCCCATTGGAGGAGGAAGATGGGGCCACCCCATTTGGGCGATGGCCAGTGAGGATGATGCGTCCGCGCGGAGCATCGACGGCGCGCGGGGGCTGTCCACGACGAGCAGCAATGGTCCCGACGACCACGGGTGCCGACGGAGATGGTGAACGACGAGTAACTGCTGTTGCAGTGGGCGGAGGCTGCGGCGGTGCCTCCAAATCGACGTCCATGGGAGCGGATGCAGACGATCCCACGTCAACCACCGGCACCGGTGGTGAAGGGGATGCAATGGCGAGTCCGCACTCCACCACCGGCAGCGGAACCACCGCTGTCCATCCATGGAGAACGCAGAAGTGCACATTTTGCACTTGCACACGGCGTTCAGGGATCTCATGCACCGGTGGTAGTGCAGTGGCTTGCCCAACGGTGAACGCTTCCAACATCGCATCATCAACAATATGAAGAACTTCGCGCATACGACGTATGCGCATGGAAACGGTATGCTCCATACCTTGCTGTTGATGTGTAGATCGATCTTGCTGTTCTTGTCAAGAACAGCGTGTTCTTCCTCTTTCCCTTCTCTGATTTCTCCTTGAGACAGTGCTGATAACGTGTTGCAATCTCTTGCAGTGCTCAGTGGTGAATCAGTGGAGAGACAAAAGAGAGAATGAGACAAATGACCAAGTTGTTCTGTTTATTGCAGAGATCTCCTTTATATACATGTGTACAAAGGGCATCTGACCCTTGGATCAAATAACTGTAAAATGGACGGTTGGATGGGTCTTGATCATATTACATTATTTTGTAATAGTTAGTAAGCTAGTACAGTTTATAGCCAGCTCACCGGCTAAACCATTAACCTTGCTCTAAGCGCACACACAAAAAAATCTCAGGCCAACAGTGCAATCATTATCATGTTGCATTGAACTCAGTTAGAAGTCACCAAAAATGCTAATTGTTGGGGACTTGCTCTCAAATGCTATGAATCAAGAACAAGGCAACATAAAATGTTAAATATCAATGCCCTTCGTCCGTCGAAGCATTATCTCCACAAGGATCAAATGAGCTTCGGACGAAGGTCACAAGCATAATATTACGAAGGTTTCACTTTCGTAATTAAACTTATAGGGTTAATACAAAGTAAGGTAAAACATGAAACATTGGAGATAAATACATTGAAAATAAATAACATCATTCACATATACTATTATATGAATTTAAGATATTTGAACACAATGATTAGGTACATTTATACCTTTGCCTTAGCAAACAATAATTCCCGAGTGATGCGTTAGCAATTACAGGAATCTGTGAACAGTAAAGGAACACTGTTCACTATTTATAGGCACAGGACACAGGTCATGAAGAATTACAATTATGCCCCTCATAAAAGTTTACAACAATGACTCAGACCTTTGAAGGCTAAAAGGTCATTTTATCTTTAAGTCGGTTCGACCCTTCGTCTTCGGATATGCTATAGTTCCGAAGCTTCGTGAATGGTATCTTCGGCATCATGTTCAAGCAGCTTCAGCTGAAGCTGTTTCTTTTTGCAGGACCTTCGGCGACGAAGCATGGTGAGAGCACCTAGAGGGGGAGGGGGTGAATAGGTGATCCTGTAAAACTTGAAAACTTAAGCCACAAAAACTTGGTTAAGCGTTAGCACAGTAAATGCCAAGTGGCTAGAGAGGAGTCTCAACAAAACACAATAACCACAAGAAATCAATCACAGAGATGGCACGGTGGTTATCCCGTGGTTCGACCAAGACCAACGCTTGCCTACTCCACGTTGTGGCGTCCCAACGGACGAGGGTTGCAATCAACCCCTCTCAAGCGGTCCAAAGACCCACTTGAATACCACGGTGTTTTGTTTGCTTTTCTCAATCCCGTTTGCGAGGAATCTCCACAACTTGGAGCCTCTCGCCCTTACACTTGAAGTTCACAAAGAAGCACAGAGCAAGGGGGGATTAGCAACGCACACAAGACACAAGAATCAGAGTGTCAACACGCACACAAGTCGCAACAAGAGCTCGCAACACAACTCAATGAGTTCACAACTCCACTAGAGCTCTATATGCTATCACAATGAAACAAATGCGCGGAATCGAGGTCTTGGTGCTTAGGAATGTTGTAGGAATGCTTGGTGTTCTCCTCCATGCGCCTAGGGGTCCCTTTTATAGCCCCAAGGCAGCTAGGAGCCGTTGAGAACAATCTAGGAAGGCTGATCTTGCCTTCTGTCGACTGGCGCACCGGACACTGTCCGGTGCCCGATTTCCTTCCAAAAATGGCGCAGTCGACCGTTGGCAGCCTGAGAGCCGTTGGCGCACCGGACATGTCCGGTGCACACCGAACAGTCCGGTGCCCCCTTCTAGCCGTTGGCTCGGCCACGTGTCCTGCGCAGATTGCGCGGCCGACCGTTGGCCCGGCCGACCGTTGGCTCACCGGACAGTCCGGTGAATTATAGCCGTACATCGCCGGTGAATTCCCGAGAGCGGCCACTTCGCTCGAGCCAGCCTGGCGCACCGGACACTGTCCGGTGCACCACCGGACATTGTCCGGTGCACCACCGGACAGTCCGGTGAAACCAGACTGAGCAGACTTTGGCTGAACTTGACCATCTCTTCTCCAACTCAATTTTTTCTGTTTCCAGCACTTAGACACAATACATTAGTCCATAAAATAATGTACTAAGTCTGAGAAACATACCTTTATCCTTGATTTGTGCTTTGTCCACCTTTTTACACTTAGGCACTTGTGTTGGACACTAAATCACCAAAATACTTAGAAATGGCCCAATGGCACATTTCCCTTTCAAAGTCCCCCTTTTTGGTGATATATGCCAACACAACATAAAGCAAGTAGAACAAGTACAAAAACAATTCAACTAAGAACTCAAAATTGTTTTGATTCAAATTTGACATATATGGATCACTCTATGCCACCACTTGGTTTGTTTTTGCAAATCAAACTCAAATTCCTATCTCTAAGTCAAATCCACTTGTAGAGACATAAAGAGAGGTATTCCAAAGAAATTTGATCAAGGATTTCAAAAACTCCCCCTTTTTCCCATAATCAACACTTCTCCCCACAATAGGCCAACTTTTGACATAAGAGACAATAAAAGAGTTTTGACAAACCAAAAGCTCTAATCTACTATTTTCAAAATTTCTCAAGTGGTAGCTGATCCATCTATTGCTTTGGCCTTTATTTTCTCCCCCTTTGGCATCAAGCACCAAAACGGGATCAATCTTGGCCCTTTAACCCTATTGCCTCACCAAAATCTTCGACTAAGAGCAAATAGGCAATAAGAGTATAAAGATGAACTTGGAAAAGTTACTCTTTTCATCGGAGTGCAGTGGAAGTCTTGCATGGTCCAAGTCCACCTTTCCCTTTCAATCCTCCTTTAAGACTAAAACAACCAAACTCAAGTACATGGTTAGTCTCAAAGGGTCAAGTTGTAGCACAGCTCCCCCTAAATATGTGCATCACTTGCAAAAAGGACTTGTGAGGTCCAGGGAGTGTTTGTACAACTTGAGCACCACAATAAGCAACAAAATGCAGAATGAACATGATCAAAGGCATAAACACATGTATGCTACAATTCAATATAAGTTCCGCGAATCTAAGACATTTAGCTCACTACGCAGCCTGCAAAAGGTCTTCTCATCTAGAGGCTTGGTAAAGATATCGGCTAGCTGGTTCTCGGTGCTAACATGAAACACTTCGATATCTCCCTTTTGCTGGTGGTCTCTCAAGAAGTGATGCCGGATGTCAATGTGCTTTGTGCGGCTGTGCTCAACAAGATTTTCCGCTATTCGGATGACACTCTCATTATCACATAGGAGTGGGACTTTGCTCAGAATGTAGCCAAAGTCCCGGAGGGTTTGCCTCATCCAAAGTAGTTGCGCGCAACACTGTCCTGCGACAACATACTCGGCCTCAGCGGTGGATAGGGCAACAGAAGTTTGTTTCTTAGAGTTCCACGACACCAGGGACCTTCCTAAGAATTGGCACGTCCCCGATGTACTCTTCCTATCGACCTTACATCCAGCATAGTCGGAATCTGAATATCCAATCAAGTCAAAGTTAGACCCCTTTTGTCGGGGACCATAATTAGGGGTACCCTCAAGGCTCCTAATTCTCAGCTGGTAACCCCCATCAGCATAAAGCTGCACAGGCCTGATGGGTGCGATTAAGTCAGGGATCAGTCCATTCAAGGGACTCGATCACGCCTCGCCCGAGCCTAGCCTCGGACAAGGGCAGCCGACCCCGGAGGATTTCTGTCTCGCCCGAGGCCCCCCTCCAGCGGCGAACATATTTCCGGCTTGCCCGAGGCCCTGTCTTCGCCAAGAAGCAACCCTGACCAAATCGCCGCATCGACCGATCAAACCGCAGGAGCATTTAATGCAAAGGTGGCCTGACACCTTTATCCTGACGCGCGCCCCGAGCCGGCAGAGCCGAAGTGACCGCCGTCACTTCGCCGCTCCACTGACCGGCCTGACAGAAGGACAGCGCCGCCTGCGCCACTCCAGCTGCGGTGCCACTTGACAGAGTGAGACTGACAGGCAGTCAGGCCCGGCCGAAGGCTCCATAGGAAACTTCGCTCCGCCCGACCCAGGGCTCGGACACGGGCTAAGTCCCGGAAGACGGCGAACTCCGCTCCCCCCGACCCAGGGCTCGGACACGGGCTAAGTCCCAGAAGACGGCGAACTCCGCTCCGCCCGACCCAGGGCTCGGACACGGGCTAAGACCCGGAAGACGGCGAACTCCGCTCCGCCCGACCCAGGGCTCGGACACGGGCTAAGACCCGGAAGACGGCGAACTCCGCTCCGCCCGACCCAGAGCTCGGACACGGGCTAAGACCCGGAAGACGGCGAACTCCGCTCCGCCCGACCCAGGGCTCGGACACGGGCTAAGTCCCGGAAGACGACGAACCCCGCTTCGCCCGACCCCAGGGCTCGGACTACGCCCTGGCCTCAGCCGACGGTCTCCGCCTCGCCCGACCCGGGGGCTCGGACTCGACCTCGGCCACGGAAGACAGACTCGACCTCGGCTTCGGAGGAGCTTCCACATCGCCCAACCTTGGGCGCAGACCAGCCACGTCAACAGGAGGCGCCATCATCACCCTACCCCGAGCTGACTCGGGCCGCAGGGAACAAGACCGGCGTCCCATCTGGCTCGCTCCGCCAGACAGGCAATGATGGCGCCCCGCATACTCTGTGACGACGGCGGCTCTCAGCCCCCTTACGGAAGCAAGAGGACGTCAGCAAGGACTCAACCGCTCCGACAGCTGTCCCTCCGCCAGGCTCCATCGCTCCTCCGATGGCCACGACATCACACCAGCTGGGTGCCAAGATCTCTCCGGCTGCCACAACGGCGTGTACTTAGGGCGCTAGCTCTCCTCCGCTAGACACGTAGCACTCTGCTATACCCCCCATTGTACACCTGGATCCTCTCCTTACATCTATAAAAGGAAGGACCAGGGCCCTCTTAGAGAGGGTTGGCCGCGCGGGGACGAGGACGAGATACGCGCTCGCTCGAAGCCGCTCGCTCCCTCTCCCGCGTGGACGCTTGTAACCCCCTACTGCAAGCGCACCCGACCTGGGCGCGGGACGAACACGAAGGCCGTGGGATTCCCACCTCTCTCACGCCGGTCTCCGGCCGCCTCGCTCTCCCCCCTTCGCGCTCGCCCTCGCGCTCGACCCATCTGGGCTGGGGCACGCGGCGACATTCACTCGTCGGCTCAGGGACCCCCCGGTCTCGGAACACCGACAGTTGGCGCGCCAGGTAGGGGCCTGCTGCGTGTTGACGAACAGCTTCCCGTCAAGCTCCAGATGGGTAGTCTCCAGCAACCTCTCCAACCCGGGACGGTGCTTCGTTTCGGGAGCCTTGAGTTCATGTCCCTCGACGGCAGCTACGACATGATACTCCTTCCACCGCCGTGCGACAACGACAATGGCGCCCGACAGCCCGCCCGCCGGCGGCAGAATCGACGACGTCTTTCCCGCGTGGTGGAAGAACAACCTTCGAGCTCATCCTGCCCTCTTCCTCGCCGATGGAGGGGAAGACGGGGCAACCAAGGCCAAGCAGGAGGCAGCGCCTCGTCGGCTATCGAGCGAGTCGATTGCGCCGTCACCCCAACGGGGGGCGCACCGGGTATCGACTTCGCGCTTGAGACGAAGACGAGCACCGTCTCCCCGCGACACGCCAAACCCGAGCAAGCGGATGACGCCAGCACGCTCGCGAAAAGCTTGCTGGACGTCACCCTCGTACCTAAGACGACGGTGCAGTCAGCCCCCGACATGACATTATCGCCGCTCGTCGACCAAAAGGTACTGACCGATTCCCATCCCACGTCTTTTGGATTCAGCCTCGACCCGCCTAGCGGCTTCGCTTTGGCGGGTGCTCTCGTAGAGGCAAGTCCAAACCCTCTGGGGTTTCGTATGCGGTCGCCCTGGGACCGGCTGACGGACGTCTCGACCTATGGGCCCTCTGGGTCCGAGGAAGACGACGAGCCCAGCATCTGTTGGGATTTCTCTGGACTTGGCAACCCCAGTGCCATGCGGGACTTCATGACCGCATGCGACTGCTGCCTTTCCGACTGTTCCGTTGGTAGCCGTAGCCTCGGCGACGAGGACTGCGGCCCAAGTCGCGAATGCTTCCACGTCGATTTGGGGGTCCCTCCGAAGGCAACCATCTCGGCATGCCGGAGGACGGTGATCTCCCTAGGCCGGTGCCTCGCGTTGACATCCCACGGGAGCTAGCTATGGTCCCCGTTCAGGCGGGGGACCATGACCCACAGCTCGAGCAAATCCGCGGGGTGTAGGCCAGGCTCGACGGGGGAGCAGGAGCGCTTGAGCCGATCCGCCGGGACGTCGGGCAGGCATGGGTGGGCCAACCCCCGCCGGAGAAATACGTCATCTACCCTAGGGCTTCCAGCACCGCGTCGCCGACGACGTCAGGGTTAGGCCATCACCCGCATCTAGTGGGGTCGGCCAGAACCTGGCTGCAGCAGCGATGCTTCTCCGCGCCATGCCGGAGCCATCAACCACCGAGGGGCGGCGAATCTAGGGGGAGCTCAAGAATCTCCTGGAAGGCGCCGCGGTGCGACGGGCCGAGAGCTCTGCCTCCCGAAGGCAGGGGTACCCCTCGGAACCTCATGCCGCGACTTCCCGATTCATGCGGGAAGCCTCGGTCTACACCGGGCGCACGCGCAACACCGCGCCTGCGGCCCCGGGTCGCCTCGGCAACGAGCACCATCACCGCGACTGTCGGGCCCACCTCGACGAGAGGGTGCGCCGAGGCTACCACCCCAGGCGTGGGGGACGCTACGACAGCGGGGAGGATCAGAGTCCCTTGCCCGAACCACCCGGTCCGCAGGCCTTCAGCCGGGCCATACGACGGGCGCCGTTCTCGACCCGGTTTCGACCCCCGACTACTATCACAAAGTACTCGGGGGAGACGAGACCGGAACTGTGGCTCGCGGACTACCGTCTGGCCTACCAACTGGGTGGAACGGACGATGACAACCTCATCATCCGCAACCTCCCCCTGTTCCTCTCTGACACAGCTCGCGCCTGGTTGGAGCACCTGCCTCCGGGGCAGATCTCCAACTGGGACGACCTAGTCCAAGCTTTCGCCGGCAATTTCCAGGGCACTTACGTGCGCCCCGGGAATTCCTGGGACCTCCGAAGCTGCCGGCAGCAGCCGGGAGAGTCTCTCCGGGACTACATCCGGTGATTCTCGAAGCAGCGCACCGAGCTGCCCAACATCACCGACTCGGATGTCATCGGCGCGTTCCTCGCTGGCACCACCTGCCGTGACCTGGTGAGCAAGCTGGGTCGCAAGACCCCCACCAGGGCGAGCGAGCTGATGGACATCGCCACCAAGTTCGCCTCCGGCCAGGAGGCGGTCGAGGCTATCTTCCGAAAGGACAAGCAGCCCTAGGGCCGCCCATCGAAAGATGCTCCCGAGGCATCAACTCAGCGCGGCACCAAGAAGAAGGGCAAGCAGAAGTCGCAAGCGAAACACGACGCCGCCGACGCGGACCTTGTCGCCGCCGCCGAGTACAAGAACCCTCGGAAGCCCCCCGGAGGTGCCAACCTCTTCGACAAGATGCTCAAGGAGCCGTGCCCCTATCACCAGGGGCCCGTCAAGCACACCCTTGAGGAGTGCGTCATGCTTCGGCGCCACTTCCACAGGGCTGGGCCACCCGCAGAGGGTGGCAAGGCCCGCGACGACGACAAGAAGGAAGATCACCAGGCAGGAGAGTTCCCCGAGGTCCGCGACTGCTTCATGATCTATGGTGGGCAAGCGGCGAACGCCTCGGCTCGGCACCGCAAGCAAGAGCGCCGGGAGGTCTGTTCGGTGAAGGTGGCGGCGCTAGTCTACCTAGACTGGTCCGACAAGCCCATCACCTTCGACCAAGCCGACCACCCCGACCATGTGCCGAGCCCGGGGAAATACCCGCTCGTCGTCGACCCCGTCATCGGCGACGTCAGGCTCACCAAGGTCCTCATGGACGGAGGCAGCAGCCTCAACATCATCTACGCCGAGACCCTCGGACTCCTGCGTGTCGATCTGTCCTCCGTCCGAGCAGGCGCTGCGCCCTTCCATGGGATCATTCCCGGGAAGCGCGTCCAGCCCCTCGGACAACTTGACCTTCCCGTCTGCTTCAGAACACCCTCCAACTTCTGAAGGGAGACCCTGACGTTCGAGGTGGTCGGGTTCCGAGGAACCTACCACGCGGTACTGGGAAGACCATGCTACGCGAAGTTCATGGCCGTCCCCAACTACACCTACCTGAAGCTCAAGATGCCGGGCCCCAACGGGGTCATCACCGTCGGCCCCACGTACAAACACGCGTTCGAATGCGATGTGGAGTGCGTGGAGTACGCCGAGGCCCTCGCTGAGTCCGAGGCCCTCATCGCCGACCTGGAAAGCCTCTCTAAGGAGGTGCCAGACGTGAAGCGTCACGCCGGTAACTTTGAGCTAGCGGAGACGGTTAAGTCCGTCCCCCTCGACCCCAGCGGCGACGCCTCCAAGCAGATCCGGATCGGCTCCGGGCTCGATCCCAAATAGGAAGCAGTGCTCGTCGACTTTCTCCGCGCGAACGCCGACGTCTTCGTGTGGAGTCCCTCGGACATGCCCGGCATACCGAGGGATGTCGCTGAGCACTCGCTGGACATCCGAGCCGGAGCCCAACCCGTCAAGCAGCCTCTGCGCCGATTTGACGAGGAGAAGCGCAGAGCCATAGGCGAGGAGATCCTCAAGCTAATGGCGGCAGGGTTCATCAAAGAGGTATTCCATCTTGAATGGCTTGCCAACCCTGTGCTTGTGAGAAAGAAAGGGGGGAAATGGCGGACGTGTGTAGACTACACTGGTCTCAACAAAGCATGTCCGAAGGTTCCCTACCCTCTGCCTCGCATCGATCAAATCGTGGATTCCACTGCTGGGTGCAAAACCCTGTCTTTCCTCGATGCCTACTCAGGGTATCAACAAATCAGGATGAAAGAGTCCGACCAGCTCGCGACTTCTTTCATCACACCCTTCGGCATGTACTGCTATGTCACCATGCCGTTCAGCTTGAGGAATGCGGGCGCGACGTACCAGCGGTGCATGAACCATGTGTTCGGCGAACACATTGGCCGCACGGTCGAGGCCTACGTCGATGACATCGTAGTCAAGACGAGGAAAGCTTCCGACCTCCTTTCCGACCTTGAAGTGACATTCCGATGTCTCGAGGCGAAAGGCGTCAAGCCAAATCCCGAGGAGTGTGTCTTCGGGGTGCCCCGAGGCATGCTCTTGGGGTTCATCGTCTCCGAGCGGGGCGTCGAAGCCAACCCGGAGAAGATCGCAACTGTCGCGCAGCACCCCGATCCCTTGTTGGGGACACCCGGGGGCTACACGCACCCCTGGGAAGGGCCGCTCGTCATCGCCAAAGTTCTGAAGCCTGGAACGTACAAGCTGACCAACAGTCAAGGCGAGGTCTGCGACAACGCTTGGAACATCCGACAACTACGTCGCTTCTACCCTTAAGATGTTTTCAAGTTGTTCGTATACCTTGCTCCCACACAAGTCTTAGTCGTCAAGGAAGGGTCAGCCTCGCCTCAGCAGAGCCCGACCCTCCCTCGGGGGCTAAAAAGGGGGGAACCCCTCTGCGTCAAGATTGGGGAACCCCTCTGCGTCCAAAATTTTCAATCAAAAAGGCTTTTGCGTGCCCCCGGCTATGTCGGAAGCAGGACCCCAAGGAGCGAACGCGGGCGCATGTAAGTGGCAGGGCCGACTGAGCCGAGGGACTCCTATGCCTCCGGGTTGCGGACGCCCCACTCGTCACCCGCCACGAAAAAGTGACCCCTACTTGGGGAAGCCACCCTGTTACTAACAGGCGAAGCCGGACACGCAAAATAAAAGGGAAAGGAGTACGACTTCATGCAACGGTAACAAAGTGTTTAGGCCTCAGCGGCCACAGAAAGACACACGTGCATCCAACAAAGTTAGGCGTCGCCTCGGGAAGGAGCCACGCCTTCGGCTTCATCCCCATCTTCGGCAAAGTCCATCCTGGCTTCCGACGACGGCGCAGGTGGAAGGATCTCTGCCTCAAAGGTGGTCGCCAGCACTGCGCTCGGACCTGCTGCGGCCGCATCGAGCCTCTGGACTTCTGCCAGGGCGGCTTCATCTTCGTTGGGAAGGCAATACCCCTCGCTGACCCGCTCCAGGTCCACAACGTAGTGGGAAGCGAGCACGGCGAAGGCCCGCCTGACGCAGTGGTGTAGCGCCTCGCGGAGTCTACCGCGCACATGATCGCCCAAGACTTGAAGGCGACTTTGAGGGGAGCTTCCGGAGGGGACGTCGCCGGAGCCAAGGACCCGACAAAAGTCTGAGACGGCCTCGGACATGGCCGCGTGGTCGGCCTCCCTCTGCTCGGCCGCCCCGGCAAGCGCCTCGGCAAGCGCCTTGGCGGACTCATCGAGGGCGGACTCGAGCTCTGCGCACAGCCAGAAGAAAGATCTCAAACACAAGCAGAGGAAACAAGCAGCAACGAAAACCGAAGATGGCCAAGGCGTACCTCCGGCTCGGGCACGCTGCTCCGAGGCTACGACCTGGGCTATGACTAGGTCGGCCGCAAGGGTTTCAGCCCGGCTTTCGGCCTCGGCAGCCCGGCCCCGAGATTGGTCCCGCTCCTTGACGACCCGGTCGAACTCCGACCGCTGTCGTTGCGCTTCTGCGCGCGCCGCGGCCGCCTCCGCGCGCGCCGCTACTGCCTCGGCTCTCAGATCGGTGCAGAGCAACCGAAGGTCCGCCACCTCGGCACCCTACTGAGAAAGGCGCACAGTAGCCCCGGCAAGCGAGGTCCTTAGGGATCGCAGCGAGCCCCATACGTCGACCTCGCGGCGGATGAACGACGACTTGGCGGCGCTCCGATCCGTCAGATCCTGAGGGAAGGAAGCGGGGCATCACGAAAGACGCCTTGGTCACAAAAGAGAAAAGGTATGCCTGAAACCGTTACGTGGAGGATTTTGGGGACGTCCCTGCAGAAAACCTCCAGCGACGACCGGAGCGACCCCACCGTTGCTTCGGCACACTCGCGGAGATCGTCCCAGAACTGGTCCTCCCGTTCATCGTCGAGAACGAAGCCGGGATCCGAGGCCTCACGGGTCCGGAACCGGAGCAACTGGCGCCGACCCTCGGAGCTCCGCCGCACAGCGACGAGGCTGCCGCCCGGCGGGACAGATCGCGCCTCCACGCCCCCCTCTTCCGAGGCACCAAGCGCCGACGCCTCAGCCGTCTCAACGTCGGCGGCAACCGGTCGTTCCCCGACTGGGACGGCGGCGACTTCAGTAGCGATAGGCGCCGGCATCGCCGGCACGTCCGGTGGGCCCGGGGCCACGTCCGCGTCAGCCGCCTCCCCTATCACAATGGCCGCCTCAGCAGAAGCGCCAGCCTCGGGAACCCGCTCCACGGCGACTGGTGCCGCCTGAGCCCCCTGCTGTGGAGCGCCTTGCGAGAAGGTCAGCTGAACGGCAAGGCCCAGAGCGGCGCTGGCCGCGCAAGCCGGTGTCGTCTTAAGGGCCTTCCGGGGCGCCAGGTCAGTCAGGCCATGGCTTCGCTTGCTGAGGAAAAAAGAAAAATCACGGCCGGGACATACGAATGAAAAGCCAGGACGAAGACATTCCAAGATACTCACCCGCTCCGGGCCATGATCAACCGTGCCTGGGGGGAGGTCTCTCGGATCTCGACCCCCGGAGCCGCCGCCGAGGTCCGCTTCGCCGACAGCTTCGGCACCACCCTTGCTTTGGGCGCCCTGGACGCCCGGGAGGCGGACTGCTCAGGCACTACCACGGCGACCTGGGGGTCGCTCCCCTGCGCTGCCGGCGTGGGCGGCGGCTCTCGGGGAGCAGACGCCCCGGCCTGGCTCCCCGGGGTCGCCTCAGCTCCTCCAGCCGAGGGGCCAAGTACCCTCTCGGATTGCCCCCGCCCCTCGGACCGGGACCCCGGCGTCCCGACTCCGAGGACTGACGGCATCAACCCGCTCGGGGGCCGGTTTGACGGCTCCTGGCCTAACCCCAAGACGGGGCTGAGGCCAAGGCGGGCAGCCATGTCGTCTTCCTCGTCATCATCTTCATCATCGTCATCGTCGTCGGGCGTTTCCGGCGACGGCTCCCTCGGGAGCCCTTCCCTCTCCTGCCGGCGACGAAGCTTTTCCAAGGCGTCCCGAGCCCGCCTCCGCTCGCGGGCCCGGGCCTTCTCCGCGTCCTTCTTTTTCTTCTTCTCCTCCGCGGCAACCCGCCGCGCTGCTCGGTCCGCCGCATCTTGCGGGACCCGTGGCAGGGAAGACTTGTGCCACCCTACCTCCTGAAGACGGATGGAAATCCCGACCTTAAAAACCAGGGGCAATCCGACGCAAGAAGAAAGAAGGAGTGGACACTCACCAGAGTCACGCACCCTTGGTCAGGGCGCATCAAAGGCTGGGAGAAGGCGCTGGGGTCCGGCTTCCCCAACGCAACGGACACCCGCCCGTGGAGGACGTCGAAGGAAAGAGGATCAGAGGACATCCGCGAGCCCTCCAAGTCAGCCTCCGGTGTCATTTCCCAAAGCGGCAGCCGTCGCTCCGCCAAGGGAAGCACCCTCCGGCGGTGGATGGCGGCAATCACCCCCGCAGCGGTGAGTCCCCCCTTCCGCAACGCCTCTAAGGCCTTGAGAAGGGGTTCGAGGTTCTTCTGTCTTTCGTGAGGGGTCCCGTGGCGCCAAGCATCAGCGGCGGTGGTGACTACTCGCTGAGAAAACGGCGGGAGCAACTCGCCGTCATTCTGGAGGTAGAACCACCACCGCTGCCACCCCTTGTTCGAGGACGCGAGGATGGCCGGAATATACAGCGACGCCCGCGACTGCCTCAGCAGGAGGGTGCAGCCGCCAGCCCGCACTGCTGCGCGGACTTTCCTCTCCCCCGTCGGCGAAGCAAAGAGCTCCGCGAAAAAGAGATGGGTCCACAAATCCCAATGGGGGGCGATCCCCAAGTACCCCTCGCACACCGCTACGAAGATGGCGGCCTGCGAGATGGAGTTGGGGCTGAGGTTGTGCAACTCCACCCCTTAGTGGTACAGGATCGCCCGCATGAAGCGGCTCGCCGGCATACCAAATCCCCGCTCGTGGAAGGAAATGAAGCTCACGATGTACCCCGGCGGTGGGGACGGAGCGGCTCCGCCCACGGGGGGAATCCATTCCGGCCGCTGCTCGTCGGTGAGAGGGCGAAGTAAACCCTCGCCAACAAGATCCTCCAGATCACTCGCCGTCACCGTGGAAAAAGGCCATGGGTCGCGCGGCGAGATGATGGTCACCCGGTCAGCCATCGCCGAGCGGAAGGGGTGGCGGCGCAAGGGACAGGGAGGGCGGTTTCCTCTTCTCTGGTTAAGTCTCTCGGGTTGCGAAAAACCTAAGAGGGAGGCAGGAAGAGAAGCAAAGAACCATCGCCAGACCCTCTCCCGAGTATATGAAGACCAAGGCGCGACCGGTTCAAACGTTCCGCCCGAACCGGACGTGGGATTCAAAAACGCGAAGCGAAACAGCCGTTCCCCGAACGGCTCGCGCACGCGCAACGGCCGCCCCGCAAACCACTCGCCCCGTCGCATTAACTCCGCGGCGGGACAGGCGGCGCCTCTGGCAGGAGAAGCGGGCGACGCTTCGCCTTCGCCATAATGACCGCGTGAGAGCACCTAGAGGGGGGTGAATAGGTGATCCTGGAAAACTTAAACTTATAGCCACAAAAACTTGTTAAGTGTCAGCACAATAATCGCCAAGTGGCTAGAGAGGAGTCTCAACAAAACACAATACCACAAGAGATCAAACACAGAGGTGACACAGTGGTTTATCCCGTGGTTCGGCCAAGACCAACGCTTGCCTACTCCACGTTGTGGCGTCCCAACGGACGAGGGTTGCAATCAACCCCTCTCAAGCGGTCCAAAGACCAACTCGAATACCACGGTGTTTTGCTTTGCCTTTCAATATCCCGTTTGCGAGGAATCTCCACAACTTGGAGTCTCTCGCCCTTACACTTGAGATTCACAAAGAAATACGGAGTAAGGGAGGGAAGCAACACACACAAATCCACAGCAAAATGCGCACACACACGGCAAAGAATCGAGCTCAAAAGACTGTCTCAAAGTTCTCACTAGAACGGAGCTCGAATCACTGCGAATGACAAATGAATGCGCAAAGACTGAGTGTGGATGATCAAGAATGCTCTAAGGTTGCTTGGTGTTGTCCTCCATGCGCCTAGGGGTCCCTTTTATAGCCCCAAGGCAGCTAGGAGCCGTTGAGAGCAAATCTGGAAGGCCTTTCTTGCCTTCTGTCGTTGGGTGCACCGGACAGTCCGGTGCACACCGGACACTGTCCGGTGCCCGATTTCCTTCCTTAAATAGCGAAGCCGACCGTTGGCAGACTTGGAGCCGTTGGCACACCGGACATGTCCGGTGCACACCGGACAGTCCGGTGCCCCCTTCTAGCCGTTGGCTCGGCCACGTGTCCCGCGCAGATCGCGCGGCCGACCGTTGGCCCGGCCGACCGTTGGCTCACCGGACAGTCCGGTGAATTATAGCCGTACGCCGTCGGCGAATTCCCGAGAGCGGCCACTTCGCTCGAGGCAGCCTGGCGCACCGGACACTGTCCGGTGCACCACCGGACAGTCCGGTGCCCCAGACCGAAACAGCCTTTTGGCTGTACACAGCCAACTCTTCTCTTTTCTTCTTCTTTCTGTTTCTAATACTTAGACAAGTATATTAGTACACAAAACCAATGTACCAAGACTTAGAAACATACCTTTGCTCTTGTTTTGCACTTTGTCCATCCATAAGCATGAATTCACATTTAAGCACTTGTGTTGGCACTCAATCACCAAAATACTTAGAAATGGCCCAAGGGCACATTTCCCTTTCAATCTCCCCCTTTTTGGTGATTTATGCCAACACAACATAAAGCAACTAGAATAAGTGCAAAATCACTTCAAATAAAACTCAAATTTATTTTGATTCATTTTTGGCATATATGGATCATCCTTTGCCACCACTTGGTTTGTTTTTGCAAATCAAACTCAAATCTCTATCTCTAAGTCAAACACACATGTTGAAGCATAAAGAGAGTCATTCCAAAAGAGATTGATCAAAGATTTCAAAAACTCCCCCTATTTCCCATAATCAACACTTCTCCCCACAAGAGGCCAACTTTTGACAAAAGAGACAATGCAAGAGTTTTGACAAACCAAAAGCTCTATTCTACTATTTTCAAAATTTCTCAAGTGGTAGCTGATCCATATATTACTTTGGCCTTTATTTTCTCCCCCTTTGGCATCAAGCACCAAAACGGGATCAATCTTGGCCCCATAACCCCATTGCCTCACCAAAATCTTCAATTAAGAGCAAATGGCAATGAGAGTTCATGAGATGAACTTGGAATAAGTTACCCTCTCATCGGAGTGCAGTGGAAGTCTTTCATGGTCCAAGTCCACCTTTTCCCTTTCAATTCTCCTTCGAGACTAAATCAAGTAAACTCAAGCATATGGTTAGTCTCAATGGGTCAAGTTGTAACACAACTCCCCCTAAATATGTGCATCACTTACACAAGGACTTGTGAGGTCCAGGGAATGTTTGTACAACTTGAGCACCACAATAAGCAACAAAATGCAGAATGAACATGATCAAAGGCATAAACATATGTATGCTACAATTCAATCCAAGTTCCGCGAATCTAAGACATTTAGCTCACTACCCAGCCTGCAAAAGGTCTTCTCATCTAGAGGCTTGGTAAAGATATCGGCTAGCTGGTTCTCGGTGCTAACATGAAACACTTCGATATCTCCCTTTTGCTGGTGGTCTCTCAAAAAGTGATGTCGGATGTCTATGTGCTTTGTGCGGCTGTGTTCAACAGGATTTTCCGCCATGCGGATAGCACTCTCATTATCACATAGGAGTGGGACTTTGCTCATATTGTAGCCAAAGTCCCGGAGGGTTTGCCTCATCCAAAGTAGTTGCACGCAACACTGTCCTGCGGCAACATACTCGGCCTCAGCGGTGGATAGGGCAACGGAGGTTTGTTTCTTAGAGTTCCACGACACCAGGGACCTTCCTAAGAATTGGCACGTCCCTGATGTACTCTTCCTATCGACCTGACATCCAGCATAGTCGGAATCTGAGTATCCAACCAAGTCAAAGGTACACCCTTTTGGATACCAGAGCCCGAAGCAAGGCGTAGCAACCAAATATCTTAGAATTCGCTTCACCACCACTAAGTGACACTCCTTAGGATCGGATTGAAATCTAGCACACATGCATACGCTAAGCATAATATCCGGTCTACTAGCACATAAATAAAGTAAAGACCCTATCATTGACCGGTATGCTTTTTGATCAACGGACTTACCTCCTTTGTTGAGGTCGGTGTGTCCATCGGTTCCCATCGGCGTCTTTGCGGGCTTGGCGTCCTTCATCCCAAACCGCTTTAGCAGATCTTGCGTGTACTTTGTTTGGGAGATGAAGGTGCCGTCCTTGAGTTGCTTCACTTGGAACCCAAGCAAGTAGTTCAACTCGCCCATCATCGACATCTCGAATTTCTGCGTCATTACCCTGCTAAACTCTCCACAAGACTTTTGGTTAGTAGAACCAAATATTATGTCATCGACATAAATTTGGCACACAAACAGATCACCATCACATGTCTTAGTAAAGAGAGTTGGATCGGCTTTCCCAACCTTGAAAGCATTAACAATTAGAAAGTCTCTAAGGCATTCATACCATGCTCTTGGGGCTTGCTTAAGTCCATAGAGCGCCTTAGAGAGCTTACACACGTGGTCGGGGTACCGTTCATCCTCGAAGCCAGGGGGTTGCTCTACGTACACCTCCTCTTTGATCGGCCCGTTGAGGAACGCGCTCTTCACATCCATTTGGTACAACCTGAAAGAATGGTGAGCGGCATATGCTAGCAAGATACGAATTGATTCTAGCCTAGCCACAGGAGCAAAAGTCTCCTCAAAGTCCAAACCTGCGACTTGGGCATAACCTTTTGCCACAAGTCGAGCCTTGTTCCTCGTCACCACCCCGTGCTCGTCCTGTTTGTTGCGGAACACCCACTTGGTTCCCACAACATTTTGCTTAGGACGAGGTACCAGCGTCCAAACTTCATTTCTCTTGAAGTTGTTGAGCTCCTCTTGCATGGCCAACACCCAGTCCGGATCTAGCAAGGCCTCTTCTACCCTGAAAGGCTCAGTAGAAGAGACAAAGGAGTAATGCTCACAAAAATTAACTAATCGAGATCGAGTTGTTACTCCCTTGCTAATATCACCCAGAATTTGATCGACGGGATGATTCCTTTGAATCATCGCTCGAACTTGGGTTGGAGGTGCCGGTTGCGCTTCTTCCTCCATCACATGATCATCTTGTGCTCCCCCTTGATCACACGCCTCCTGTTGATGAACCTGTTCATCGTCTTGAGTTGGGGGATGCACCGTTGTTGAGGAAGAAGGTTGATCTCGTTCATCTTGTTCCTGTGGCCGCACTTCTCCAATCGCCATGGTTCGTATAGCGGCCATCGGAACATCTTCTTCATCTACATCATCACAATCAACAACTTGCTCTCTTGGAGAGCCATTAGTCTCATCAAATACAACGTCGCTAGAGACTTCAACCAAACCCGATGATTTGTTGAAGACTCTATACGCCTTTGTATTTGAGTCATAACCTAACAAAAACCCTTCTACAGCTGTTGGGTCTATGCTTCGTCGCCGAAGGTCTTCAAGGGAGAAGCGGCTTAAAATGTGTGAGCAGGTATCTTCGGACTCGTATCAGAAAGGGAAAAGCTACAAAGGTTGACACAGCGCCGAAGCTGTGAAGCAGGAAAGCTTCGGCATGTTCGCAGAAAAGGGAACCGACTTAAAGATGAAAAGGCCATTTAGACCTCGATAGAGTGCTATAGAATTATCACCAAATGTAAAGGGCATGTATGTAATTTTGTATGGGTTGTACCCCGTGCCTATAAATAGGTGAACAGTACCCCCGTACTGTTCACGTTGACTTGGCATTTGCTTTTGCGTCACACTTGTATTTTCATCTCCTTCCAAGCCGAAGGTACATTTATAATTCGATATTGTCTCTATTTCTCTATGATGATATAATAAAGTTAAATGAATGATGTTATATGATTATTCATGCTATCTTTTATGTTTCATATGCTTCGTCTTTCATTAATGTATACTGTGATGATGAAGGTTCGTCCTTCATGACCTTCGTCCGGAGATCGTTATATCCTAAGGGAAATAATGCCTCAAAGGACGAAGGACTTTATCGTTTAACATTCTCTGTGTTGCCTTGTTCTTAACTCGAAGCATTTGAGAACAAGTCCCCAACATTGGCGCCCACCTCCGGTGAACTCACTTCCACTTTTTGAGCTGATGGCTTCGTTCAATGACCAAGCTGGAGCTGCTTCGGACCCGAAGCTGGTGCTCCCGATCACAGGTGGCTCGTCCTCAGAGCCAGCTAACAAGAAACAGAAGAAGGAAGCACAGAGAAGGGTACAGCATGTTGGGGTGCAAGGACCCTTCATCAAGTCAAGATGGTCTCACATTCCTATTACCTTCTCCCAAGAGGACCTTCAGCTCAAAGATTACCCACACAACGATGCCATGGTTATCTCTTGTGTTATCAAAGGATTTCTGGTCCACAATGTTTTGGTTGACACAGGCAGTGCAGCTGACATCATATTTGCTAAGGCCTTCAGACAAATGCAAGAGCCAGAAGATAAGATTCATGATGCTACACATCCTCTCTGTGGCTTCGGAGGAAGACAGATTGTAGCATTGGGCAAGATCACCATGTCAGTGACCTTCGGGTTCATCAACAACACTAGAACTGAGCAAGTTGTGTTTGACATTGTCGACATGGAATACCCTTACAATGCAATTATTGGTCGTGGTACTCTCAATGCCTTCGAAGCAATCCTTCATCCTGCCTATCTTTGCATGAAGATACCTTCGGATCAGGGACCCATCGCTATCCATGGAAGTCAGGAAGCTGCAAGAAGGGCCGAAGGTAATTGGACTGACTCAAAAGCAATCCATAACATCGATGGAGCTGAAGCTTGTGAACAGTACAAATTCAGAAGGGAGAAAGCAGCTTCAGCAGACCAGCCGAAGCCTATGCTCTTATGTGAGGACATAGCAGAGCAGAAGGTGCTGTTAGGCTCTCAGTTATCCGAAGAGCAGGAGAAAACCTTGATAAGGTTTTTGTTCAATAACAAGGATGTTTTTGCATGGTCAGCCAATGATCTCTGCGGAGTTAATAGAGATGTTATCGAGCACTCACTCAATGTCGATCCATCCTTCAGACCCAGAAAGCAAAGGCTTCGGAAGATGTCAGATGATAAGGCCGAAGGTGCTCGCAACGAAGTCAAAAGACTCCTCAGTGCAGGAGTTATCAGAGAAGTGAAGTACCCAGAATGGCTGGCTAACACTGTTATGGTAAAAAAGGCCAATGGCAAGTGGCGAATGTGCATCGATTTTACAGATCTTAACAAAGCTTGCCCGAAGGATGAATTCCCACTACCAAGGATAGATTCTTTAGTTGATGCAGCAGCTTCTTCAGAGCTCATGAGTCTGTTAGACTGTTATTCAGGCTATCACCAAATTTGGATGAAGCAGGAAGATGAGCCGAAGACTAGCTTCATAACTCCAAGTGGCACATATTGCTATCTTCGGATGCCTGAGGGGCTCAAAAACGCTGGAGGAAGTTTCAGCCGAATGACTGCGAAGGTTCTCCAATCTCAAATAGGCAGAAACGTGCTAACTTATGTTGATGACATCATTGTCAAAAGCACGAAGCAAGAGAATCATATTGCTGATCTGCAGGAGACCTTCACCAGTTTCAGGCAAGCTGGCTTAAAGTTAAATCCAGAAAAATGTGTCTTCGGAGTGAAGAAGGGGAAATTTCTTGGATGCTTGGTTTCAACAAAGGGGATTGAAGCTAATCCAAGTAAAATTGAAGCTATACTTCGGATGGAGCCACCAACTACAAAGAAGGGGGCTCAAAGATTGACAGGAAGATTGGCATCTCTCAATAGATTCATATCCAGATCAGCAGAGAGAAACTTACCATTCTTCGAAGTACTGAAGTCAGCCGAAGTCTTTCAATGGGGACCAATCCAACAGAAGGCCTTTGAAGAGCTAAAACAGTATTTAATAGATCTAACAACATTGACTCCACCAATGCCAGAGGCTCCTTTGTTATTATATGTGGCAGCTTCGCACTCAGCGGTAAGTGCAGCGCTTGTCCAGGAGAAGCTTGATGGTCAAGTCAAGAGGCAGGCCCCAATATATTTTGTATCCGAGGTTCTTAGTTTGTCAAAGAAAAATTACACAGAGCTGGAGAAGGTATTGTATGCTGTCTTGATGGCCTCCAGGAAGCTTCGGCACTATTTCCAAGCTTACAACATAATTGTTCCTTCATCACAACCTCTGAAGGATATTATGAGGAATCGAGAAGCTACTGGAAGGATTGGAAAATGGGCTGCAGAGCTCAATGAATTTTGTATTGAATATGTTCATAGATCTTCGATTCAGTCACAGGCGCTGGCAGACTTTATTGCTGATTGGACGCCAGGGACTCAGGAGGAGGAAACGAATAAAGACAACGAAGCCTGGACAGTGTTTTGTGATGGATCTTGGGGAACCTTCGGAGCAGGAGCGGCTGCTGTGTTGGTTTCACCTTCCAAAGTCAAAATTTGTTATGCGGCAAAGCTTGATTTTAATTGCACAAATAACATTGCTGAGTACGAAGCATTGGTTCTAGGTCTTCGGAAGTTAAAAGCAATGGGAATCAGAAGGGCCATACTTAAAACTGATTCCCAGGTTGTTTCGGGTCATATTGACAAAAGTTGTAAGGCTAAGGATCCGAAGCTTGAAAAATATCTGGATATGGTTCGAAGAGTCGAAGCTTCCTTCGAAGGGTTTTCTGTCAAGAATATCCCTCGAGGACAAAATGAGCATGCTGATCTGCTAGCTAAGTCAGCAGCACAGGGGCTGCCTTTACCTTCGGATGTGTTCTTCGAAACAATAAAAGCACCTTCGGTGGAACTTCTTGAAAGAGCAGTTCTTAATATATCTCCTGTTTTTAGCGAAGATTGGAGAACCGAGATCATCTCTTACCTTCAGGGTAAATTTCTTTCAGATGACGAAGCTTATAACAAGAGGATAGAGGCAAGAGCTCGTCCATATGTCATGATAGAAGGGGAGTTGTACAAACATGGAGTTTGTGCTCCGCTGCTCAAATGTTTATCCAGAACCGAAGGTATAGAGTTAATGAAAGAAATACATGCAGGCCTGTGTGGATCTCACATCGGATCTAGGCCGTTACTTGGAAAAGTTTTCCGTCAAGGGTTTTACTGGCCGAAGGCAGCTTCGGATGCAGCAGAATTGGTTCAAAAGTGCGAAGGATGTCAGAAATGTGCAAGAGATCAAAAACAACCTTCGTCCTTAACACAGCTCATACAACCCACTTGGCCATTACAAAGGTGGGGCCTTGACTTGTTAGGTCCGTTACCACCGGCCCAAGGGAACCTGAGGTATGTTGTAGTAGCTGTGGAATATTTTTCTAAATGGATTGAGGCGAAGCCTTTAGCCACAATAACTTCGGCTACCGTCCAAAAGTTTTTCTGGCAAAATATTGTTTGTCGTTTCGGGGTGCCAAAGGCTATCACTGTGGACAATGGAACACAGTTTGACTCCGAAGCTTTCAGGGATTTCTGTGACCAAATTGGTACGAAGATCCATTTTGCATCAGTTAGGCACCCGGAGTCAAATGGACTCGTTGAAAGAGCCAACGGCATTATAATGACAGGAATAATGAAGTTAATCTTCAATCAACCCAGAGGAAAATGGCCAGATCAGTTAATCAAAGTGGTGTGGAGCCACAACACGACAACATCAAGGTCTACAGGCTTCACTCCATTCAAGTTGTTATTCGGTGACGAAGCAATAACTCCAGAGGAAGCTAAAACCGGATCAATAAGGATAGTAGCTTCGGCAGAATCAGATTCCGAAGCTGCTTATTCTATAGAAAAAGATGCTTTAGAAGGGATCAGACTGCAAGCCGTGGAGAATATCAATAAATATCAAGCTGAAACAGTTAAATGGCGGGATAGAAAGGTTCGGCTAAAAAATATTGGGCCAGGGCACTTGGTGCTTCGGAGGGTGGCCAACTCGGAAACAGTGGGCAAATTGCAGTTGAAATGGGACGGGCCTTTCTTAGTAGCATCTTCGTCAAGACCCGGTTCATACAGATTGAAAGATATGGACGGCAATGACATTCCTAGATCTTGGAATGCGGATGAGCTTCGGCGATATTATGTATAATTCGATGTAATTTTTCAAATTTTTTATTTTTTAGTTCTTCTTTCATGGCACCCTTTTCCTTTCCGAAGGGGGAGAAAGGTTTTTAATGGGGCCATCACGTGTAATTTTCTTTTTTAGTTCTATAAGAGCAAAATCCCCCAAAGAATGTAAATGTAAAAGCTGAGAATGCACCATCGAGTGCCAAAAAGAAAAAAAAAAGAAGCTCCAAAGACGTTCCTAAGGGAATGCAGAGCTTACAGCGAAAAGTCAACGCTGATTCCGCCAAAAGTAAAGGCGAAGAAGCTCCAAAGACGTTCCTAAGGGAATGCAGAGCTTACAGCGAAAAGTCAACGCTGATTCCGCCAAAAGTAAAGGCGAAGAAGCTCCAAAGACGTTCCTAAGGGAATGCAGAGCTTACAGCGAAAAGTCAACGCTGATTCCGCCAAAAGTAAAGGCGAAGAAGCTCCAAAGACGTTCCTAAGGGAATGCAGAGCTTACAGCGAAAAGTCAACGCTGATTCCGCCAAAAGTAAAGGCGAAGAAGCTCCAAAGTCGTTCCTAAGGGAATGCAGAGATGAGGTGTGATTGTTTTTAAGAAAATAATGGCTATGAATATGGCTTCGGATACGTGTTTGGCCATTCATTTGCACATCACATTACATCATAGCATTTGCATTCATAAACATTCATCTAGGCATATGTAGGATAATCATCTTCATCGCATAAAATGGTTGCTTCGGCAAGAAGAGAAAAAAGAAGGGGAAAAATTTCTATGAAGGAGAGCTTCGGAGAAAAGGAAAATGTTGTTTTCTATGAAGGAGAGCTTCGGAGAAAAGGAAAATGTTGTTTTCTATGAAGGAGAGCTTCGGAAAAAAGGAAAATGTTGTTTTCTATGCTTCGTTGCGTACGAAAAGAAGGGAAGGTGTTTTTTTCGCCTTCGGCTCAAAAAAGGAAACTTCGTCCACATCAAAGCATTTCTCATGCATCAGTGAAAGGTTAAGGATATATTACAAGGTATGAACAGCATACATTAAAAACAAGTTTTTGTTTACATTTACAAAAGTTATCTCAAAAGTTTTTCAAGTACTGTCTGCAGTCTACTATCTAAATCTCCAAGGAGCTTCGGCTTCGGCGTTATTTTTGATCATCAGCTTCGGCTTCGTCATCCTACATGAATAAGGTCGTTGGAAGTCAGAATCAAGTTTACAGGAAAAGGTAAGCACAAGGTATGATTTCTTACTGGATCAAGGTGGCTACGAGCTTCGTCTCCAGCTTTCTCTCGACCACCTTTTGTCCATATCATTTTTACAAATCGATTCGAGATGCTTCGGGCGAGATCAGGGATGTCATCCAGGATTGATGGTGACAAAGTAAAATTTGGCCTATTGACAATTTTCCCATGATCACAGCCAGCCTTCATGAAGGCTGCAGCAGTCCCTCGAGAAGCCACCCAGGCACAGAAGTCACCATGCCCAGCTATGACTTCGTCGAGCTCGTCAATCTCCCCCTCAATGTGTTCGAAGGTTTTTGGTAGATCTTCAGCTGAGGGGGTAAATTTTTCGCTGCTAGCTCCAACCGAGTAAAAAATCTTTCTTAGTCGTTGAATGCACTTGTTGCTAAATTCCAGGCATTTTTCTTGAAGATTTGTCAGTAGTTTTCTCAAATCCGAATTTTGCTGAGCTTCGGCTTCAAGTTTTGCATTGAGATCTTGTTTTTCTCGTTCGAACTGCTCAGACTGGCGGAGAAGCTTCGAGTTCAGTTCTGATATTTTTGCTTCAGCTTCCGCCAGTAAGCCTTCGGCTGCCTGGAGCTCAAAGTTCTTTTTCTCAAAAGCATCTGATTGCTCCTTTATTTTGTTTTCCAAATTTCCGATTATAATTTCATGCTTTTTATCTTCAAGATCTTGCTGCATTTGCAAGGCTTTGCTCAATAACATACTCTACACAAACACAACCTTCGTCAGACATGTTTTTATTAGAAGCAATAAAGGTTAAGGGACAAGTCATTCACCTTGAAGTTGGAGTAAAATAAACTACCAACGACATGTTGTCGTCGGTAGCGGCTGATGTCTGTTTCTAGCTTCGGGAATCCAATACTCTTGGACAGAGTACTGATAACTTTGGCCCCTGTTTGGTCCCGAATACACTCTAATTTCTCGTCATCAACGCCTCCGAAGAGGAGTGCCCCAGGTTTGTATCCACAGGATTGGGCATACTCTTTAAGCTCTTCTATTTCAGCTTTTGTTAGATGTTCTCCAACTAAGTTTTGGAACGCGAAGGCTTCGTTTTCTGAAGCTTCATCAGCAATTTCTTTTCCTCTCTTTGACGCTGCGGTCACAGTCTCTTCGGCAGCAGTGGCAGCTTCTTCTGCAGCCATGTCTAGCAGCATTTGGTCAATATGTTCAATTGTGCTCTCTAAATTCAAATCTTCAGCTGAGGTAACTTCGGCGGCTGCGGCCTCCGAAGGTGCAATTTCAATATCTGCCCCCTCTAAAGCTGCTCGTGTTTTTTGGGCCGAAGCTCTTGGCGGCGTTTTGTCAATTACCTCTGTCACGGTAATGATTCTTTGTTTCCTTGCCTTGATTGTTTTCTTCGATTTCTCGGGCTCCTTGTCCTTCTGAAAAAACTTTGTCAGTTGAGGACCCAGTGGACTTAGCTTCGCAGGTAAGGATTCAGTCATTACCTTCAAAATTTCCTCAACAACAGCAGCAGAAGGTGATGCGGGAGTTTCTTCTGCTTCGGATATTTGTTGCTTCGGAGAAGAAGTTTTCCTTTTCTTCGGAATTTTCTTCGTTACTGGCTCTTTTTCACCTTCATCTAAGGCTTCATTTACCCTTTTCCTTTTTTGGCCTCCGGCACCTTTGTTCAGATTTTCGTAGTCTGGGTATTCGAAACCCAAGGCGTCCAACACTCGATTTAGCCTTCGTTTCGGACGAGTGCCGAAGGCTGCGGTCATCAATTGATCTTCTTTTTTGGAATAATTGCTAAGTATTTCATTACACATTGCTTCAATCGTATCTAGCCACTCTTGGCAAGGTGCTTTAAAGTACTTTTTAAACTTGAAATAGTAAGGTAAACGTACGAGTTCACCTTCTTTCTTTTCCCCCTGTAGCTTCGGCATTTCCCATTCTCTCAAACTGGGAAAAACTTTGAATGCTAAAAACTCTTGAACCAGGTCCCTTGTGCTGATATGCTCTGCAATAATTCTGAATTCACTCATTGCTTGTTGTGTTGGACCTTCGGGTGTCATGTTACAGCGAGGTCGGGTTTCTCCGAAGATTAATTCCAGCGGGCTTTGTACAAGCTTTTCCTTGTCGTCATCAACCTTGACATAGAACCACTCTGATTTCCAGCCTGCTGCCCACTTGCTTCGGTAGCTAATTACAGGGAACTTTGTAGTTTTCCGATAGGCAAAGTTATAGCAACCAAAATTATCATGTAATCCATCTTTTCTAGCCTTTGTTTGATAATGTAGCTCGTGAACCCGGCAGAAGCTGTCTGCAAATGGTTCCACTGCTTGGCTTCGGAGTGCCCAGATATAAACAATAAGCCTAACGATAGCGTTAGGGGTCAGCTGATGAAAATAGATACCGAACCTCTTCAGTACCTCTCCAATAATCCCATGTAGGGGGAACCTTAATCCAGCCTTTAGAAAACTTTTAAAAATAACAATCTCATCCTTCTCTGGCTTCGGGGTAGTCTCTTCTCCACCGAAGCGCAACAACTTCTTCTGATTTTCAGTAAAAAAGCCCGCTTTTACCATCTTGGACAAATCAGCCTTCGAAACAGTAGATTTCCCGAAGTCCAAGTGGCTCGGCTTGCTAGGCATGGCAATGCGGTAATCATCTTCGGAATCAGTTTCCTCAATATCTTCTTCCTCTGCTTCAGCGATTGCTTGTTCTGCTTGTTTTGCATCATCATGAGGGATCTTTTCTGAAGTCACTAGACCCGATCGTTGCATGGCTTCGGAGATGGGAAGAGTCTCCGAAGCTTCAGTTTCCTCCCCCTCGCGCTCAACCCTGGCGGTAGAGCGGACTCTGGCCATTCAATTATGAACTTGTGAAACTTTAAAATTTTCTTCCTCCGAAGCAGGTTTCAAACTGGAGCTTCGTTCGTTTCTAACGGACAAGCTTCGGCGATGGTTAAAAATTTTGGCAGGAAAACAGTGCAAATAGCAATGAATGCTGTGGTAACTTCACACCTACTCGTCTGTTTATATAGTGCTGCAGGTAAGAAGGCGAAGCGCCAGAGTTTTTACACCAGGCGCACACCCGCTTGCGCTCGCTGCGCGGTGGACCGCAGGGACAAACAGTAAACTCTGCAAGGTGGGACCGCTGCGTGCTGGGAAATTAAATCATTTCTCGGCAACGAGCTCAGGGAAGGTGTTTTTTTGGACCTTCGGCTCCCCGAAGCTTAAGAGACTTTTTTCACGGATCAAGCTCGTTACGAAAAACGATCTAGCACCGCGAAAGGGGCTACTGTTGGGTCTATGCTTCGTCGCCGAAGGTCTTCAAGGGAGAAGCGGCTTAAAATGTGTGAGCAGGTATCTTCGGACTCGTATCAGAAAGGGAAAAGCTACAAAGGTTGACACAGCGCCGAAGCTGTGAAGCAGGAAAGCTTCGGCATGTTCGCAGAAAAGGGAACCGACTTAAAGATGAAAAGGCCATTTAGACCTCGATAGAGTGCTATAGAATTATCACCAAATGTAAAGGGCATGTATGTAATTTTGTATGGGTTGTACCCCGTGCCTATAAATAGGTGAACAGTACCCCCGTACTGTTCACGTTGACTTGGCATTTGCTTTTGCGTCACACTTGTATTTTCATCTCCTTCCAAGCCGAAGGTACATTTATAATTTGATATTGTCTCTATTTCTCTATGATGATATAATAAAGTTAAATGAATGATGTTATATGATTATTCATGCTATCTTTTATGTTTCATATGCTTCGTCTTTCATTAATGTATACTGTGATGATGAAGGTTCGTCCTTCATGACCTTCGTCCGGAGATCGTTATATCCTAAGGGAAATAATGCCTCAAAGGACGAAGGACTTTATCGTTTAACATTCTCTGTGTTGCCTTGTTCTTAACTCGAAGCATTTGAGAACAAGTCCCCAACAACAGCTTTGGGAGCAAACTTAGAATTTCTACCCTTCTTCACTAGAATGTAGCATTTGCTCCCAAATACACGAAAGTAAGATACATTGGGTTTGTTACCGGTTAGAAGCTCATACGACGTCTTCTTGAGGAGGCGGTGAAGGTAGACCCTGTTGATGGCGTGACAAGCCGTGTTCACGGCTTCCGACCAAAAGCACTCGGGGGTCTTGAACTCTCCAAGCATCGTCCTTGCCATATCAATGAGTGTCCTGTTCTTCCTCTCTACCACACCATTTTGCTGTGGTGTGTAGGGAGCGGAGAACTCGTGCTTGATCCCCTCCTCCTCAAGAAACTCCTCCACTTGAAGGTTCTTGAACTCGGACCCGTTGTCGCTCCTGATCTTCTTCACTTTGAGCTCAAACTCATTTTGAGCTCTCCTTAGGAAGCGCTTGAGGGTTCCTTGGGTCTCAGACTTATCCTGCAAAAAGAACACCCAAGTGAAGCGGGAAAAGTCATCAACGATAACTAGACCATACTTACTTCCTCCTATGCTCAGATAGGCGACGGGTCCGAAGAGGTCCATATGTAGCAGCTCCAGGGGTCTTGATGTTGTCATCACATTTTTGGTGTGATGAGAGCCTCCCACTTGTTTCCCTGCTTGACAAGCTGCACAAGGTCTATCTTTTTCGAAATGAACATTGGTTAGCCCTATCACGTGTTCTCCCTTTAGAAGCTTGTGAAGGTTCTTCATCCCCACATGTGCTAAGCGGCGATGCCACAGCCAGCCCATGCAAGTCTTAGCCATTAAGCATGCATCTAGACCGGCCTCTTCTTTTGCAAAATCAACTAAGTAAAGCTTGCCGTCTAGTACACCCTTAAAAGCTAGTGAACCATCACATCTTCTAAAGACAGACACATCTACATTTGTAAATAAGCAGTTATATCCCATATTACATAACTGACTAACAGATAGCAAGTTATATCCAAGAGACTCTACTAAAAACACATTGGAGATAGAGTGCTCATTGGAGATTGCAATTTTACCTAGCCCTTTTACCTTGCCTTGATTCCCATCACCGAATATAATTGAATCTTGGGAATCTTTATTCTTGACATAGGAGGTGAACATCTTCTTCTCCCCCGTCATATGGTTTGTGCATCCGCTGTCGATAATCCAGCTTGAACCCCCGGATGCATAAACCTGCAAGGCAAATTTAGGCTTGGGTCTTAGGTACCCAACTCATGTTGGGTCCTACAAGGTTAGCACAAATATCCTTAGGGACCCAAATGCAAGTTTTGTCTCCCTTGCATCTTGCCCCTAATTTTCTAGCAACTATTTTCCTATCCTTTCTACAAATAGCAAAGGAAGCATTTAAGGCACGATAAATTGTAGAGGGACCATTCATAACTTTTCTAGGAACATTGACAGCATTTTTCCTAGACATATTATGAACAACATTTCTCCTACCAATATTTCTATCATGCATATAGGAAGAACTAGAAGCAAACATAGCATGAGAATCAAAATCATCATAAGCATTATAACTCCTATAAGCATTTCTAGTTTGTCTCCTATCATGGTACATAAAAGCATGGTTCTTTTTAGCACTACTAACCATAGGAGCCTTCCCTTTCTCCTTGGCGGAGATAGGAGCCTTATGGCTTGTCAAGTTCTTGGCTTCCCTCTTGTAGCCAAGTCCATCCTTAATTGAGGGGTGTCTACCAATTGTGTAGGCATCCCTTGCAAATTTTAATTTATCAAATTCGCTTTTGCTAGTCTTAAGTTGGGCATTAAGACTAGCCAATTCATCATTAAGTTTGGAAATTGAAACTAGGTGTTCACTACAAGCATCAATGTCAAAATCTTTACACCTATTGCAAGTTTCAACAATCTCTACACAAGAATTAGATTTACAGGCTACTTCTAGTTTAGCATTTAAATCATCATTAAAACCTTTTAACTTAGCAATAGTTTCATGACAAGAAGATAATTCACTGGAGAGCATTTCATTCCTCTTAATTTCTAGAGCAAGAGATTTCTGAGCTTCTACAAATTTATCATGCTCTTCATACAACAAATCCTCTTGCTTTTCTAAGAGTATATTCCTATCATTCAAGGCATCAATTAATTCATTAATTTTGTCTACCTTGGTTCTATCTAATCCCTTGAATAAGCATGAGTAATCTATCTCATCATCATCACTAGACTCATCCTCACTTGAAGAAGCATAAGTACTAGTGTTATGAGTGCTTACTTTCTTCTCCCTTGCCATGAGGCAAGTGTGACGCTCGTTGGGGAAGAGGGATGACTTGTTGAAGGCGGTGGCGGCGAGTCCTTCATTGTCGGAGTCGGACGAAGAGCAGTCCGAATCCCACTCCTTGCCAAGATGAGCCTCGCCCTTTGCCTTCTTATAGTTCTTCTTTTTCTCCCTCTTGTTCCCTTGATCCTGATCACTATCATTGTCGGGACAGTTAGCAATAAAATGACCAAGCTTACCGCATTTGAAGCATGAGCGCTTCCCCTTGGCTTTGGTCTTGCTTGGTTGTCCCTTGCGACCTTTAAGCACCGTCTTGAATCTTTTGATGATGAGAGCCATCTCTTCATCATTAAGTCCGGCCGCCTCAAACTGTGCCACCTTGCTAGGTAGCGCCTCCTTGCTTCGTGTTGCCTTGAGAGCAAGGGGTTGCGGCTCGTTGATCGGACCATTCAAGGCGTCGTCCACGTACCTCGCCTCCTTGATCATCATTCGCCCGCTAACGAATTTTCCAAGAACTTCTTCGGGCGACATCTTGGTGTACCTGGGATTTTCACGAATATTGTTCACCAAATGAGGATCAAGAACGGTAAATGACCTTAGCATTAGGCGGACGACGTCGTGGTCCGTCCATCGCGTGCTCCCGTAGCTCCTTATTTTGTTGATAAGGGTCTTGAGCCGGTTGTATGTTTGTGTCGGCTCCTCGCCCCTTATCATCGCGAACCGTCCAAGCTCGCCCTCCACCAACTCCATTTTGGTGAGCAAGGTGATGTCGTTTCCCTCATGAGAGATCTTGAGGGTGTCACAGATCTGCTTGGCATTGTCCAAGCCGCTCACCTTATGGTACTCGTCCCTGCACAAAGAGGCTAGCAACACAGTAGTAGCTTGTGCATTTTTATGAATCTGTTCATTAATAAACATGAGACTATCCGTACTATCAAAGTTCATTCCACTCTCTACAATCTCCCATATGCTAGGATGGAGAGAGAACAAGTGACTACGCATTTTGTGACTCCAAAATACGTAGTCCTCTCCATCAAAATGAGGAGGTTTACCAAGTGGAATAGATAATAAATGAGCATTAGTACTTTGAGGAATACGAGAATAATCAAAAGAAAAGTTCGAATTGACCGTTTTCTTTTTCTCGTAGTCGTCGTCCTTTTGGGAGGAAGTAGACTCATCGCTGTCGTAGTAGACGATCTCCTTGATTCGTCTTGTCTTCTTCTTCTTCCCATCTTTGCGTCTGTGGCCCGAGCCTGAGTCGTTGGACTTGTCATCCCTTGGCTCGTTGACGAAGGACTCCTTCTCCTTGTCGTTGATCACGATTCCCTTCCCCTTAGGATCCATCTCTTCGGGCGGTTAGTCCCTTTCTTGAAGAGAACGGCTCCGATACCAATTGAGAGCACCTAGAGGGGGGTGAATAGGTGATCCTGGAAAACTTAAACTTATAGCCACAAAAACTTGTTAAGTGTCAGCACAATAATCGCCAAGTGGCTAGAGAGGAGTCTCAACAAAACACAATACCACAAGAGATCAAACACAGAGGTGACACAGTGGTTTATCCCGTGGTTCGGCCAAGACCAACGCTTGCCTACTCCACGTTGTGGCGTTGAGAGCAAATCTGGAAGGCCTTTCTTGCCTTCTGTCGTCGGGTGCACCGGACAGTCCGGTGCACACCGGACACTGTCCGGTGCCCGATTTCCTTCCTTAAATAGCGAAGCCGACCGTTGGCAGACTTGGAGCCGTTGGCGCACCGGACATGTCCGGTGCACACCGGACAGTCCGGTGCCCCCTTCTAGCCGTTGGCTCGGCCACGTGTCTCGCGCAGATCGCGCGGCCGACCGTTGGCCCGGCCGACCGTTGGCTCACCGGACAGTCCGGTGCACACCGGACAGTCTGGTGAATTATAGCCGTACGCCGTCGGCGAATTCCCGAGAGCGGCCACTTCGCTCGAGGCAGCCTGGTGCACCGGACACTGTCCGGTGCACCACCGGACAGTCCGGTGCCCCAGACCGAAACAGCCTTTTGGCTGTACACAGCCAACTCTTCTCTTTTCTTCTTCTTTCTGTTTCTAATACTTAGACAAGTATATTAGTACACAAAACCAATGTACCAAGACTTAGAAACATACCTTTGCTCTTGTTTTGCACTTTGTCCATCCATAAGCATGAATTCACATTTAAGCACTTGTGTTGGCACTCAATCACCAAAATACTTAGAAATGGCCCAAGGGCACATTTCCCTTTCACCGCGTCAAAAAAGGTACGCCGCGCCGTTCGATTTCGTATCCTTTTCCTTTTTTTTCCTCTTTCTCTCTCTTGCAACAGGGACCGGGAAAGGGGGATACCCCGAAAAGGATCCTTCCCCGTGAAGGAACCAGGTTCGAAGGCTGGCCCCTCGGAAGGGTTCGACAGCCGCCTCAGATCACGTGGGCCCTACACCCACTACTGGGCAGAGGTTCGAAGGCCGGCCCCTCGGAAGGGTTCAACGACCGCCTCAGGCTACTCGGGCTCCGCGCCCACTACTGATCAGGGGTTCGAAGGCTGGCCCCCGAAGGGTTCACAGCCGCCTCAGACGCCGAGCGAGGGATGACCATGGGTACGTTCGATACATAACCAAGGCTCGGGCTGCGCTCCCGAGGTACCCTAGGACATTTTCGAGACCGACGGGAACGATCTTGTAACGGAATCCCATCAGAGGGAGGCATCGAGCCCTCAGACCCCGTCGCCAGGGGACCGGGTCCGACAGATCACCCGCAGGTACTTTTGGGCGTGCCTCTGGGCCCCTAGCCGACCCCTAACGAACGGGGCACGGACGTCCACTCGGATCACCCGCTCGCAGCTCACCGGAGACACCATGTTCGGCGCCCATCGAGGGCAACATGGCGTTTCCCCCCCTCCTCCTTGCGGAAAGGCGACGCAGGGGCGTATGTAAAAAAGCCGAGTCTACCCGGCTCCGGCCGAACCGTTGACAGCGTCAACATACCAGCCCGAGAACTTGGGACCCGACCGTACACCCAGGCTACGGCCAGCTCGCATGAGGGAACGACCAGACCAGCCAAAGCGTTACGCGAGGCATTAAGACCTCGAAGGAGTGAAACCACTCCTCCGAGGCCTCGGGGGCTACACCCGGCGGGTGCGCTCGCGCGCACCCACCGGAACAAAACGCAACCGAGAAAGGCTGGTCCCCTTGCAAAAAAGTGCGACGAAAGCCTCCAAGCGAGTGCTAACACTCCCTTCGAGGCACGGGGGCTACTGTCGGGGCCATAATTAGGGGTACCCTCAAGGCTCCTAATTCTCAGCTGGTAACCCCCATCAGCATAAAGCTGCAAAGGCCTGATGGGTGCGATTAAGTCAGGGATCAGTCCATTCGAGGGACTCGATCACGCCTCGCCCGAGCCTAGCCTCGGACAAGGGCAGCCGACCCCGGAGGATTTCCGTCTCGCCCGAGGCCCCCCTCCAGCGGCGAACATATTTCTGGCTTGCCCGAGGCCCTGTCTTCGCCAAGAAGCAACCCTGACCAAATCGCCGCATCGACCGATCAAACCGCCGTCACTTCGCCGCTCCACTGACCGGCCGGACAGAAGGACAGCGCCGCCTGCGCCACTCCGGCTGCGGTGCCACTTGACAGAGTGAGACTGACAGGCAGTCAGGCCCGGCCGAAGGCTCCATAGGAAACTCCGCTCCGCCCGACCCAGGGCTCGAACACGGGCTAAGTCCCGGAAGACGGCGAACTCCGCTCCCCCTGACCCAGGGCTCGGACACGGGCTAAGTCCCGGAAGACGGCGAACTCCGCTCCGCCCGACCCAGGGCTCGGACACGGGCTAAGACCCGGAAGACGGTGAACTCCGCTCTGCCCGACCCAGGGCTCGGACACGGGCTAAGACCCGGAAGACGGCGAACTCCGCTCTGCCCGACCCAGAGCTCGGACACGGGCTAAGACCCGGAAGACGGCGAACTCCGCTCCGCCCGACCCAGGGCTCGGACACGGGCTAAGTCCCAGACGACGAACCCCGCTTCGCCCGACCCCAGGGCTCGGACTACGCCCTAGCCTCAGCCAACGGTCTCCGCCTCGCCCGACCCGGGGGCTCGGACTCGACCTCGGCCACGGAAGACAGACTCGACCTCGGCTTCGGAGGAGCTTCCACATCGCCCAACCTAGGGCGCAGACCAGCCACGTCAACAGGAGGCGCCATCATCACCCTACCCCGAGCTGACTCGGGCCGCAGGGAACAAGATCGGCGTCCCATCTGGCTCGCTCCGCCAGACAGGCAATGATGGCGCCCCGCATACTCTGTGACGACGGCGGCTCTCAGCCCCCTTACGGAAGCAAGAGGACGTCAGCAAGGACTCAACCGCTCCGATAGCTGTCCCTCCGCCAGGCTCCATCGCTCCTCCGACGGCCACGACATCACACCAGCTGGGTGCCAAGATCTCTCCGGCTGCCACAACGGCGTGTACTTAGGGCGCTAGCTCTCCTCCGCTAGACACGTAGCACTCTGCTATACCCCCCATTGTACACCTGGATCCTCTCCTTACGCCTATAAAAGGAAGGACCAGGGCCCTCGTAGAGAGGGTTGGCCGCGCGGGGACGAGGACGAGATACGCGCTCGCTCGAAGCCGCTCGCTCCCTCTCCCGCGTGGACGCTTGTAACCCCCTACTGCAAGCGCACCCGACCTGGGCGCGGGATGAACACGAAGGCCGCGGGATTCCCACCTCTCTCACGCCGGTCTCCGGCCGCCTCGCTCTCCCCCCTTCGCGCTCGCCCTCGCGCTCGACCCATCTGGGCTGGGGCATGCGGCGACATTCACTCGTCGGCTCAGGGACCCCCCGGTCTCGGAACGCCGACACCTTTGGATACCAGATCCCGAAGCAAGGCGTAGCGACTAAATATCGAAGAATTCGCTTCACAGCCACTAAGTGACACTCCTTAGAATCGGATTGAAATCTAGCACACATGCATACGCTAAGCATAATATCCGGTCTACTAGCACATAAATAAAGCAAAGAACCTATCATGGACCGGTATGCTTTTTGATCAACGGACTTACCTCCTTTGTTGAGGTCGGTGTGTCCGTCGGTTCCCATCGGAGTCTTTGCGGGCTTGGCGTCCTTCATTCCAAACCGCTTTAGCAAGTCTTGCGTGTACTTTGTTTGGGAGATGAAGGTGCCGTCCTTGAGTTGCTTCACTTGGAACCCAAGGAAGTAGTTCAACTCGCCCATCATCGACATCTTGAATTTCTGCGTCATTACCCTGCTAAACTCTTCACAAGACTTTTGGTTAGTAGAACCAAATATTATGTCATCGACATAAATTTGGCACACAAAAAGATCGCCATCACAAGTCTTAGTGAAAAGAGTTGGATCGGCTTTCCCAACCTTGAAAGCATTAGCAATTAAAAAGTCTCTAAGGCATTCATACCATGCTCTTGGGGCTTGCTTAAGTCCATAGAGCGCCTTAGAGAGCTTACACACGTGGTCGGGGTACCGTTCATCCTCGAAGCCAGGGGGTTGCTCCACGTACACCTCCTCCTTGATCGGCCCGTTGAGGAAAGCGCTCTTCACATCCATTTGGTACAACCTGAAAGAATGGTGAGCGGCATATGCTAGCAATATACGAATTGATTCTAGCCTAGCCACAGGAGCGAACGTCTCCTCAAAGTCCAAACCTGTGACTTGGGCATAACCTTTTGCCACAAGTCGAGCCTTGTTTCTCGTCACCACCCCGTGCTCGTCCTGTTTGTTGCGGAACACCCACTTGGTTCCCACAACATTTTGCTTGGGACGAGGCACCAGTGTCCAAACTTCATTGCGCTTGAAGTTGTTGAGTTCCTCCTGCATGGCCAACACCCAGTCCGGATCTAGCAAGGCCTCTTCTACCCTGAAAGGCTCAATAGAAGAGACAAAAGAGTAATGCTCACAAAAATTAACTAATCTTGAACGAGTAGTTACTCCCTTGCTAATATCACCCAATATTTGGTCGACGGGATGATCCCTTTGAATCGTCGCTCGAACTTGGGTTGGAGGTGCCTGAGATGCTTCTTCCTCTTCAATTTGAACATCCTGTGCCACCCCTTGATCATGCGCCTCCACTTGAGGTACCTGTTCGTCATCTTGGGTTGGGGGATGCACCATAGTTGAGGAAGATGGTTGATCTTGTTCCAATTGTTCCTGAGGCCGTACATCTCCAATCGCCATGGTGCGTATCGCGGCCGTTGGAACGTCTTCTTCATCTACATCATCAAGATCAACAACTTGCTCTCTTGGAGAGCCATTAGTCTCATCAAATACAACGTCGCTAGAGACTTCAACCAAACCCGATGATTTGTTGAAGACCCTATACGCCTTTGTATTTGAATCATAACCTAATAAAAACCCTTCTACAACTTTGGGAGCAAATTTAGAGGTTCTACCTTTCTTCACAAGAATATAACACTTGCTCCCAAATACACGAAAGTAAGACACATTGGGTTTGTTACCAGTTAGCAGTTCATATGAAGTCTTTTTGAGGAGGCGGTGAAGGTAGACCCTGTTGATGGCGTGGCAAGCCGTGTTCACGGCTTCTGACCAAAAACGCTCGGGGGTCTTGAACTCTCCAAGCATAGTCCTCGCCATATCAATGAGCGTCCTGTTCTTCCTCTCTACCACACCATTTTGCTGAGGTGTGTAGGTGAGAGCACCTAGAGGGGGGGTGAATAGGTGATCCTGTAAAACTTAAAAACTTAAGCCACAAAACTTTGATTAAGCGTTAGCACAGTTAATGCCAAGTGGCTAGAGAGAAGATCTTGCAGAATACGATAACCACAAGGAGTTCAACACAGAGAAGACACAGTGATTTATCCCGTGGTTCGGCCAAGTACAAAACTTGCCTACTCCACGTTGTGGCGTCCCAACGGACGAGAGTTGCACTCAACTCCTCTCAAGTGATCCAATGATCAACTTGAATACCACAGTGTTATGCTTTTCTTTTCTTATCGCGTTCGCGAGGAATCTCCACAACTTGGAGTCTCTCGCCCTTACACTTGAAGTTCACAAAGAAGCACGGAGTAAGGGAGGGAAGCAACACACACAAATCCACAGCAAAATGCGCACACACACGGCCAAGAATCGAGCTCAAAAGACTATCTCAAAGTTCTCACTAGAACGGAGCTCGAATCACTGAGAATGACAAACGAATGCGCAAAGACTGAGTGTGGATGATCAAGAATGCTCTAAGGTTGCTTGGTGTTCTCCTCCATGCGCCTAGGGGTCCCTTTTATAGCCCCAAGGCAGCTAGGAGCCGTTGAGATCAAATCTGGAAGGCCATTCTTGCCTTCTGTCGTCTGGCGCACCGGACAGTCCGGTGCACACCGGACAGTGTCCGGTGCCCGATTTCCTTCCTTAAATGGCGAAGCCGACCGTTGGCGGCCTTGGAGCCGTTGGCGCACCGGACATGTCCGGTGCACACCGGACAGTCCGGTGCCATCTTCTAGCCGTTGGCTCATCCACGTGTCCCGCGCAGATTGCGCGGCCGACCGTTGGCCCGGCCGACCGTTGGCTCACCGAACAGTCCGGTGCACACCGGACAGTCCGGTGAATTTTAGCCGTACGCCGTCGGCGAATTCCCGAGAGCGGCCACTTCACGCCGAGTCAGCCTGGCGCATCGGACACTGTCCGGTGCACCACCGGACAGTCCGGTGTGCCAGACTGAGCTGAGTCTTGGCTGTACACAGCCAAGCCTTTTTCACCTCTTTTCTTTTCTTCTTCTTTCTGTTTCTATCACTTAGACAAGTATATTAGTACACAAAACCAATGTATTAAGGCTTAGAAACATACCTTTACCCTTGATTTGCACTTTGTCCATCCATGAGCATAAATTCACTTTTAAGCACTTGTGTTGGCACTCAATCACCAAAATACTTAGAAATGGCCCAAGGGCACATTTCCCTTTCAATCTCCCCCTTTTTGGTGACTTATGCCAACACAACATAAAGCAACTAGAACAAGTGCAATATCCCTTCAAATAAAACTCAAATTTATTTTGATTCAATTTTGGCATATATGGATCATCATTTGCCACCACTTGGTTTGTTTTTGCAAATCAAACTCAAATCTCTATCTCTAAGTCAAACACACATGTTGAAGCATAAAGAGAGTCATTTCAAAAGAGATTGATCAAAGATTTCAAAAACTCCCCCTATTTCCCATAATCAACACTTCTCCCCACAAGAGGCCAACTTTTGACAAAAGAGACAATAAAAGAGTTTTGACAAAACAAAAAACTCTATTCTACTATTTTCAAAATCTCTCAAGTGGTAGCTGATCCATTTATCACTTTGGCCTTTATTTTCTCCCCCTTTGGCATCAAGCACCAAAACGGGATCAATCTTGGCCCTTTAACCCTATTGCCTCACCAAAATCTTCAATTAAGAGCAAATAGGCAATAAGAGTTAAAAGATGAACTTGGAAAAGTTACTCTTTTCATCGGAGTGCAGTGGAAGTCTTGCATGGTCCAAGTCCACCTTTTCCCTTCCAATTCTCCTTCGAGACTAAATCAAGCAAACTCAAGCATATGGTTAGTCTCAAAGGGTCAAGTTGTAACACATCTCCCCCTAAATATGTGCATCACTTGCACAAGGACTTGTGAGGTCCGGGGAGTGCTTGTACAACTTGAGCACCATAATAAGCAACAAAATGCAGAATGAACATGATCAAAGGCATAAACACATGTATGCTACAATTCAATCCAAGTTCCACGAATCTAAGACATTTAGCTCAATACGCAGCCTGCAAAAGGTCTTCTCATCTAGAGGCTTGGTAAAGATATCGGCTAGCTGGTTCTCGGTGCTAACATGAAACACTTCGATATCTCCCTTTTGCTGGTGGTCTCTCAAAAAGTGATGCCGGATGTCAATGTGCTTTGTGCGGCTGTGTTCAACAGGATTTTCCGCCATGCGGATGGCACTCTCATTATCACATAGGAGTGGGACTTTTGCTCAGATTGTAGCCAAAGTCCCTGAGGGTTTGCCTCATCCAAAGTAGTTGCGCGCAACACTGTCCTGCGGCAACGTACTCGGCCTCAGCGGTGGATAGGGCAACGGAGATTTGTTTCTTAGAGTTCCATGACACCAGGGACCTTCCTAAGAATTGGCATGTCCCCGATGTACTCTTTCTATCGACCTTACATCCAGCATAGTCGGAATCTGAGTACCCAATTAAGTCAAAGTTAGACCCCTTTGGATACTAGATCCCGAAGCACGGCGTAGCGACTAAATATCTAAGAATCCGCTTCACAGCCACTAAGTGACACTCCTTAGGATCGGATTGAAATCTAGCACACATGCATACGCTAAGCATAATATCCGGTCTACTAGCACATAAATAAAGCAAAGAACCTATCATGGACCGGTATGCTTTTTGATCAACGGACTTACCTCCTTTGTTGAGGTCGGTGTGTCCGTCAGTTCCCATCGACGTCTTTGCGGGCTTGGCGTCCTTCATCCCAAACCGCTTTAGCAAATCTTGCGTGTACTTTGTTTGGGAGATGAAGGTGTCGTCCTTGAGTTGCTTCACTTGGAACCCAAGGAAGTAGGTCAACTCGCCCATCATCGACATCTCGAATTTCTGCGTCATCACCCTGCTAAACTCTTCACAAGACTTTTGGTTAGTAGAACCAAATATTATGTCGTCGACATAAATTTGGCACACAAAAAGATCACCATCGCAAGTCTTAGTAAAAAGAGTTGGATCGGCTTTCCCAACCTTGAAAGCATTAGCAATTAAAAAGTCTCTAAGGCATTCATACCATGCTCTTGGGGCTTGCTTAAGTCCATAGAGCGCCTTAGAGAGCTTACACACGTGGTCGGGGTACCGTTCATCCTCGAAGCCAGGGGGTTGCTCCACGTACACCTCCTCCTTGATCGGCCCGTTGAGGAAAGCGCTCTTCACATCCATTTGGTATAACCTGAAAGAATGGTGAGCGGCATATGCTAGCAAGATACGAATTGATTCTAGCCTAGCCACAGGAGCAAATGTCTCCTCAAAGTCCAAACCTGCGACTTAGGCATAACCTTTTGCCACAAGTCGAGCCTTGTTCCTCGTCACCACCCCGTGCCCGTCCTGTTTGTTGCGGAACACCCACTTGGTTCCCACAACATTTTGCTTGGGACGAGGCACCAGTGTCCAAACTTCATTGCATTTGAAGTTGTTGAGTTCCTCCTGCATGGCCACTACCCAATCCGGATCTAGCAAGGCATCCTCTACCCTGAAAGGCTCAATAGAAGAGACAAAGGAGTAATGCTCACAAAAATTAACTAATCGAGATCGAGTAGTTACTCCCTTGCTAATGTCACCCAAAATTTGGTCGACGGGATGATCCCTTTGAATCACCGCTCGAACTTGGGTTGGAGGTGCCGGTTGCGCTTCTTCCTCCATCACGTGATCATCTTGTGCTCCCCCTTGATCACACGCCTCCTTTTGATGAACCTGTACGTCATCTTGGGTTGGGGGATGCACCATAGTTGAGGAAGATGGTTGATCTTGTTCCAATTGTTCCTGAGGCCGTACATCTCCAATCGCCATGGTGCGTATCGCGGCCGTTGGAACGTCTTCTTCATCTACATCATCAAGATCAACAACTTGCTCTCTTGGAGAGCCATTAGTCTCATCAAATACAACGTCGCTAGAGACTTCAACCAAACCCGATGATTTGTTGAAGACCCTATACGCCTTTGTATTTGAATCATAACCTAATAAAAACCCTTCTACGGCTTTGGGAGCAAATTTGGAATTCCTACCCTTCTTCACTAGAATGTAGCATTTACTCCCAAAAACACGAAAATACGATACATTAGGTTTGTTACCGGTTAGCAGCTCATACGATGTCTTCTTGAGGAGGCGGTGAAGGTAGACCCTGTTGATGGCGTGGCAAGCCGTATTCACGGCTTCCGACCAAAAGCACTCGGGGGTCTTGAATTCTCCAAGCATAGTCCTCGCCATGTCTATGAGCGTCCTGTTCTTCCTCTCTACCACACCATTTTGCTGAGGTGTGTAGGGAGCGGAGAACTCATGCTTGATCCCCTCCTCCTCAAGAAACTCCTCCACTTGAAGGTTCTTGAATTCGGACCCGTTGTCGCTCCTTATCTTCTTCACCTTGAGCTCAAACTCATTTTGAGCTCTCCTGAGGAAGCGCTTGAGGGTCCCTTGGGTTTCAGACTTATCCTGCAAAAAGAACACCCAAGTGAAGCGAGAAAAGTCATCAACGATAACTAGACCATACTTACTTCCTCCTATGCTCAGATAGGCGACGGGTCCGAAGAGGTCCATATGTAGCAGCTCCAGGGGTCTTGATGTTGTCATCACATTTTTGGTGTGATGAGAGCCTCCCACCTGTTTCCCTACTTGACAAGCTGCACAAGGTCTATTTTTTTCGAAATGAACATTGGTTAGACCTATCACGTGTTCTCCCTTTAGAAGCTTGTGAAGGTTCTTCATCCCCACATGTGCTAAGCGGCGATGCCACAGCCAGCTCATGCAAGTCTTAGCCATTAAGCATGCATCTAGACCGGCCTCTTCTTTTGCAAAATCAACTAAGTAAAGTTTGTCGTCTAGTACACCCTTAAAAGCTAGTGAACCATCACATCTTCTAAAGACAGACACATCTACATTTGTAAATAAACAGTTATATCCCATATTACATAATTGACTAACAGATAGCAAATTATATCCAAGAGACTCTACTAAAAACACATTAGAGATAGAGTGCTCATTTGAGATTGCAATTTTACCTAACCCTTTTACCTTGCCCTGATTCCCATCACCGAATATTATTGAATCTTGGGAATCTTTATTCTTGACGTAGGAGGTGAACATCTTCTTCTCCCCCGTCATATGGTTTGTGCATCCGCTGTCGATAATCCAGCTTGAACCCCCCGGATGCATAAACCTGCAAGGCAAATTTTGGCTTGGGTCTTAGGTACCCAACTCATGTTGGGTCCTGCAAGGTTAGCACAAATATCCTTAGGGACCCAAATGCAAGTTTTGTCTTCCTTGCATCTTGCCCCTAATTTTCTAGCAACTATCTTCCTATCCTTTCTACAAATAGCAAACGAAGCATTTAAAGCATGATATATTGTGGAAGGTCCATTAACTTTCCTAGGAACATTTACGACATTTCTCCTAGGCATATTATGAATAACATTTCTCCTACCAACATTTCTATCATGCACATAAGAAGAACTAGAAGCAGACATGGCATGAGAATCAAAGGCATTATATACATTACAACTCCTATAAGCATTTCTAGGTTGTCTTCTATTACAGTACATAAAGGCATGGTTCTTTTGCACACTACTAGCCATAGGGGCCTTCCCTTTCTCCTTGGCGGAGATGGGAGCCTTATGGCTTGTCAAGTTCTTGGCTTCCCTCTTGTAGCCAAGACCATCCTTAATTGAGGGGTGTCTACCAATCGTGTAGGCATCCCTTGCAAATTTTAGCTTGTCAAATTCATTCTTGCTAGTCTTAAGTTGGGCATTAAGACTAGCTAATTCATCATTTAATTTGGAAATTGAAACTAAATGATCACTACAAGCATCAATGTCAAAATCTATACACCTATTACAAGTTTCAACAATTTCTACACAAGAATTAGATTTACTAGCTACTTCTAGTTTAGCATTTAAATCATCATTAAAACTTTTTAACTTAGCAATAGTTTCATGACAAGAAGATAATTCACTAGAGAGCATTTCATTCCTCTTAATTTCTAGAGTAAGAGATTTCTGAGCTTCTACAAATTTATCATGCTCTTCATACAACAAATCCTCTTGCTTTTCTAAAAGTATATTCCTATCATTCAAGGCATCAATTAATTCATTAATTTTGTCTACCTTGGTTCTATCTAATCCCTTGAATATGCATGAGTAATCTATCTCATCATCATCACTAGACTCATCCTCACTTGAAGAAGCATAAGTACTAGTATTATGAGTGCTTACTTTCTTCTCCCTTGCCATGAGGCAAGTGTGACGCTCGTTGGGGAAGAGGGATGACTTGTTGAAGGCGGTGGCGGCGAGTCCTTCATTGTCGGAGTCGGACGAAGAGCAGTCCGAATCCCACTCCTTGCCAAGATGAGCCTCGCCCTTTGCCTTCTTATAGTTCTTCTTTTTCTCCCTCTTGTTCCCTTGATCCTGATCACTATCATTGTCGGGACAGTTAGCAATAAAATGACCAAGCTTACCGCATTTGAAGCATGAGCGCTTCCCCTTGGCTTTGGTCTTGCTTGGCTGTCCCTTGCGATCTTTAAGCACCGTCTTGAATCTTTTGATGATGAGAGCCATCTCTTCATCATTAAGTCCGGCCGCCTCAATCTGTGCCACCTTGCTAGGTAGCGCCTCCTTGCTTCGTGTTGCTTTGAGAGCAAGGGGTTGCGGCTCGTTGATCGGACCATTCAAGGCGTCGTCCACGTACCTCGCCTCCTTGATCATCATTCGCCCGCTAACGAATTTCCCAAGAACTTCTTCGGGGACATCTTGGTGTACCTGGGATTTTCACGAATATTGTTCACCAAATGAGGATCAAGAACGGTAAATGACCTTAGCATTAGGCGGACGACGTCGTGATCCGTCCATCGCGTGCTCCCGTAGCTCCTTATTTTGTTGATAAGGGTCTTGAGCCGGTTGTATGTTTGTGTCGGCTCCTCGCCCCTTATCATCGCGAACCGTCCAAGCTCGCCCTCCACCAACTCCATTTTGGTGAGCAAGGTGACGTCGTTTCCCTCATGAGAGATCTTGAGGGTGTCCCAGATCTGCTTGGCATTGTCCAAGCCGCTCACCTTGTGATACTCGTCCCTGCACAAAGAGGCTAGCAACACAGTAGTAGCTTGTGCATTTTTATGAATCTGTTCATTAATAAACACAGGGCTATCCGAGCTATCAAATTTCATTCCACTTTCCACAATCTCCCAAATGCTTGGATGGAGAGAAATCAGGTGAGTACGCATTTTGTGGCTCCAAAATCCGTAATCCTCTCCATCAAAGTGAGGGGGCTTGCCAAGTGGAATGGGGAGCAATTGAGCATTTGAACTATGCGGAATGCGCAAATAATCGAAAGAAAAGTTTGAGTTAACCGTCTTTCGTCTATCGTAGTCGTCGTCGTCCTTTTGGGAGGAGGAAGATTCGTCGCTGTCGTAGTAGACAATTTCCTTGATGCGCCTTGTCTTCTTCTTCCTCCCGTCTTTTCTTTGTGGCCCGATCCTGAGTCGGTGGGCCTGTCATCATTGGGCTCGTTGACGAAGGACTCCTTCTCCTTGTCGTTGATCACCATCCCCTTGCCTTTAGGATCCATCTCTTCGGGCGGTTAGTCCCTTTCTTGAAGAGAACGGCTCTGATACCAATTGAGAGCACCTAGAGGGGGGGTGAATAGGTGATCCTGTAAAACTTAAAAACTTAAGCCACAAAACTTTGATTAAGCGTTAGCACAGTTAATGCCAAGTGGCTAGAGAGAAGATCTTGCACAATACGATAACCACAAGGAGTTCAACACAGAGAAGACACAGTGATTTATCCCGTGGTTCGGCCAAGTACAAAACTTGCCTACTCCACGTTGTGGCGTCCCAACGGACGAGAGTTGCACTCAACTCCTCTCAAGTGATCCAATGATCAACTTGAATACCACAGTGTTATGCTTTTCTTTTCTTATCGCGTTCGCGAGGAATCTCCACAACTTGGAGTCTCTCGCCCTTACACTCGAAGTTCACAAAGAAGCACGGAGTAAGGGAGGGAAGCAACACACACAAATCCACAGCAAAATGCGCACACACACGGCCAAGAATCGAGCTCAAAAGACTATCTCAAAGTTCTCACTAGAACGGAGCTCGAATCACTGAGAATGACAAACGAATGCGCAAAGACTGAGTGTGGATGATCAAGAATGCTCTAAGGTTGCTTGGTGTTCTCCTCCATGCGCCTAGGGGTCCCTTTTATAGCCCCAAGGCAGCTAGGAGCCGTTGAGATCAAATCTGGAAGGCCATTCTTGCCTTCTGTCGTCTGGCGCACCGGACAGTCCGGTGCACACCAGACAGTGTCCGGTGCCCGATTTCCTTCCTTAAATGGCGAAGCCGACCGTTGGCGGCCTTGGAGCCGTTGGCGCACCGGACATGTCCGGTGCACACCGGACAGTTCGGTGCCATCTTCTAGCCGTTGGCTCAGCCACGTGTCCCGCGCAGATTGCGCGGCCGACCGTTGGCTCACCGGACAGTCCGGTGCACACCGGACAGTCCGGTGAATTTTAGCCGTACGCCGTCGGCGAATTCCCGAGAGCGGCCACTTCACGCCGAGTCAGCCTGGCGCATCGGACACTGTCCGGTGCACCACCGGACAGTCCGGTGTGCGAGACTGAGCTGAGTCTTGGCTGTACACAGCCAAGCCTTTTTCACCTCTTTTCTTTTCTTCTTCTTTCTGTTTCTATCACTTAGACAAGTATATTAGTACACAAAACCAATGTATTAAGGCTTAGAAACATACCTTTACCCTTGATTTGCACTTTGTCCATCCATGAGCATAAATTCACTTTTAAGCACTTGTGTTGGCACTCAATCACCAAAATACTTAGAAATGGCCCAAGGGCACATTTCCCTTTCAGTAGGGAGCGGAGAACTCGTGCTTGATCCCCTCCTCCTCAAGGAACTCCTCCACTTGAAGGTTCTTGAACTCGGACCCATTGTCGCTTTTTATCTTCTTCACCTTGAGCTCAAACTCATTTTGAGCTCTCCTTATGAAGCGCTTGAGGGTCCCTTGGGTTTCAGACTTATCCTGCAAAAAGAACACCCAAGTGAAGCGGGAAAAGTCATCAACAATAACTAGACCATACTTACTTCCTCCTATGCTCAGATAGGCGACGGGTCCGAAGAGGTCCATATGCAGCAGCTCCAGAGGTCTTGAAGTGGTCATCACATTCTTGCTGTGATGTGCTCCTCCCATTTGTTTACCTGCTTGACAAGCTGCACAAGGTCTATCTTTTTCGAATTGCACGTTAGTCAAACCTATCACGTGTTCTCCCTTTAGAAGCTTGTGAAGGTTCTTCATCCCCACATGTGCTAAGCGGCGATGCCACAGCCAGCCCATGCTAGTCTTAGCAATTAAGCATGCATCTAGACCGGCCTCCTCTTTTGCAAAATCAACTAAATAAAGTTTGTCGTCTAATACACCCTTAAAAGCTAATGAACCATCACATCTTCTAAAGACGGACACATCTACATTTGTAAATAGACAATTATATCCCATATTACATAATTGACTAACAGATAGTAAATTATATCCAAGAGACTCAACTAAAAACACATTAGAGATAGAGTGCTCATTTGATATTGCAATCTTGCCTAAACCTTTCACCTTGCCTTGGTTCCCATCACCGAATATGATTGAATCTTGGGAATCCTTATTCTTGACATAGGAGGTGAACATCTTCTTCTCCCCCGTCATATGGTTTGTGCATCCGCTGTCGATAATCCAGCTTGAACCCCCGGATGCATAAACCTACAAGGCAAATTTAGGCTTGGGTCTTAGGTACCCAACTCTTGTTGGGTCCTACAAGGTTAGTTACAATTGTCTTAGGGACCCAAATGCAAGTTTTATCACCCTTGCATTTTGCCCATAATTTCCTAGCAACTATCTTCCTATCCTTTCTACAAATAGCAAAGGAAGCATTTAAAGCATGATAAATTGTAGAGGGTCCATTCATAACTTTCCTAGGAACATGAACAATATTCTTTCTAGGCATATGATGAATATTTTTCCTAGGCATATCTCTATCATGCATATAGGAAGAACTAGGAGCAAACATAGCATAAGAATCATAGGCATGTGAATCAAAAGCATTACAACTCCTATGAGACTGTCTTCTATCATTGTACATAAAAGCATGGTTCTTTTTAGTACTACTTGCCATAGGGGCCTTCCCTTTCTCCTTGGCGGAGACGGGAGCCTTATGGCTTGTTAAGTTCTTGGCTTCCCTCTTGAAGCCAAGCCCATCCTTAATTGAGGGGTGTCTACCAATCGTGTAGGCATCCCTAGCAAATTTTAGTTTATCAAAATCACTTTTGCTAGCCTTAAGTTGGGCATTAAGGCTAGCCATTTCATCATTTAACTTTGCAATAGAAGCTATGTGTTCACTACAAGCATCAATATCAAAATCTTTACATCTATTGCAAATAACAACATTTTCTACACAAGTTGTTGATTTACCAGTTATTTCTAACTTAGCATTCAAATCATCATTAATGCTCCTTAAGCTAGAAATCGTCTCATAGCAAGAAGATAATTCACAAGAAAGCATTTCATTTCTCTTAACTTCTAAGGCATGAGATTTTTGTGCTTCTACAAATTTGTCATGTTCTTCATACAACAAGTCTTGTTTTTCTAAAAGCCTATTCTTATCATTCAAGGCATCAATCAATTCATTAATTTTATCTACCTTGGTTCTATCTAGGCCCTTAAATAAACATGAATAATCTATTTCATCCTCATCACTAGATTCGTCCTCACTTGAAGAAGCATAAGTAGAGTTTCGAGTACATACCTTCTTCTCCCTTGCCATAAGGCATGTGTGACGCTCGTTGGGGAAGAGGGATGACTTGTTGAAGGCGGTGGCGGCGAGTCCTTCATTGTCGGAGTCGGACGAGGAGCAATCCGAATCCCACTCCTTGCCAAGATGTGCCTCGCCCTTTGCCTTATTATAGTTCTTCTTCTTCTCCCTCTTGTTCCCTTGATCCTGATCACTATCATTGTCGGGACAGTTAGCAATAAAATGACCAAGCTTACCACATTTGAAGCATGAGCGCTTCCCCTTTGTCTTGGTCTTGCTTGGCTGACCCTTGCGACCCTTTAGCGCCGTCTTGAATCTCTTGATGATGAGGGTCATCTCTTCATCATTAAGTCTGGTCGCCTCTATTTGTGCCACCTTGCTAGATAGCGCCTCCTTGCTTCTTGTTGCCTTGAGAGCAAGGGGTTGAGGCTCGTTGATTGGACCATTCAATGCGTCGTCCACGTACCTCGCCTCCTTGACCATCATTCGCCCGCTTACGAATGTTCCAAGAACTTCTTCGGGCGACATTTTGGTGTACCTGGGATTCTCACGAATATTATTCACCAAATGAGGATCAAGAACGGTAAAGGACCTTAGCATCAGTCGGACGATGTCGTGGTCCGTCCATCGCGTGCTTCCGTAGCTCCTTATTTTGTTGATAAGGGTCTTGAGCCGGTTGTATGTTTGGGTTGGCTCCTCGCCCCTTATCATCGTGAATCGTCCAAGCTCGCCCTCCACCAACTCCATCTTGGTGAGCAAGGTGACGTCGTTCCCCTCATGAGAAATCTTGAGGGTGTCCCAGATCTGCTTGGCATTGTCCAAGCCGCTCACTTTATGGTACTCGTCCCTGCACAAGGAGGCTAACAACACAGTAGTGGCTTGTGCATTTCTATGAATTTGTTCATTAATGAAAATAGGACTATCCGAGCTATCGAACTTCATTCCACTTTCCACAATCTCCCATATGCTCGGATGGAGAGAGAACAGGTGACTACGCATTTTGTGGCTCCAAAATCCGTAGTCCTCTCCATCAAAGTGAGGAGGTTTGCCAAGTGGAATGGAGAGCAAATGGGTATTTGTACTTTGCGGAATACGAGAGTAGTCAAAAGAAAAGTTCGAATTAACCGGTTTTCTTTTCTCGTAGTCGTTGTGGTCGTCGTCCTTTTGGGAAGAAGTAGACTCATCGCTGTCGTCGTAGTAGACGATCTCCTTGATGCGCCTCGTCTTCTTCTTCTTCCCATCTTTCCGTCTATGGCCCGAGCCCGAGTCGGTAGGCTTGTCATCCTTCGGCTCGTTGACGAAAGATTCCTTCTCTTTATCGTTGATCACGATACCCTTCCCCTTAGGATCCATCTCTTCGGGCGGTTAGTCCCTTTGTGAAGAGAACGGCTCTGATACCAATTGAGAGCACCTAGAGGGGGAGGGGGTGAATAGGTGATCCTGTAAAACTTGAAAACTTAAGCCACAAAAACTTGGTTAAGCGTTAGCACAGTAAATGCCAAGTGGCTAGAGAGGAGTCTCAACAAAACACAATAACCACAAGAAATCAATCACAGAGATGGCACGGTGGTTATCCCGTGGTTCGACCAAGACCAACGCTTGCCTACTCTACGTTGTGGCGTCCCAACGGACGAGGGTTGCAATCAACCCCTCTCAAGCGGTCCAAAGACCCACTTGAATACCACGGTGTTTTGCTTGCTTTTCTCAATCCTGTTTGCGAGGAATCTCCACAACTTGGAGCCTCTCGCCCTTACACTTGAAGTTCACAAAGAAGCACAGAGCAAGGGGGGATTAGCAACGCACACAAGACACAAGAATCAGAGTGTCAACACGCACACAAGTCGCAACAAGAGCTCGCAACACAACTCAATGAGTTCACAACTCCACTAGAGCTCTATATGCTATCACAATGAAACAAATGCGCGGAATCGAGGTCTTGGTGCTTAGGAATGTTGTAGGAATGCTTGGTGTTCTCCTCCATGCGTCTAGGGGTCCCTTTTATAGCCCCAAGGCAGCTAGGAGCCGTTGAGAGCAATCTAGGAAGGCTGATCTTGCCTTCTTTCGACTGGCGCACCGGACAGTCCGGTGCACGATTTCCTTCCAAAAATGGCGCAGTCGACCGTTGGCAGCCTGAGAGCCGTTGGCGCACCGGACATGTCCGGTGCACACCGGACAGTCCGGTGCTCCCTTCTAGTCGTTGGCTCGGCCACGTGTCCTACGCAGATTGCGCGGCCGACCGTTGGCCCGGTCGACCGTTGGCTCACCGGACAGTCCGGTGCACACCGGACAGTCCGGTGAATTATAGTTGTACATCGCCGGTGAATTCCCGAGAGCGGCCACTTCGCTCGAGCCAGCCTGCACCACCGGACACTGTCCGGTGCACCACCGGACAGTCCGGTGAAACCAGACTGAGCAGACTTTGGCTGAACTTGACCATCTCTTCTCCAACTCGATTTTTTCTGTTTCCAGCACTTAGACACAATACATTAGTCTATAAAATAATGTACTAAGTCTGAGAAACATATCTTTATCCTTGATTTGTGCTTTGTCCACCTTTTTACACTTAGGCACTTGTGTTGGACACTAAATCACCAAAATACTTAAAAATGGCCCAATGGCACATTTCCCTTTCACATGGTCCCAACAGTAGCCCCTTCCCGGTGCTAGATCGTTTTTCGTAACGAGCTTGATCCGTGAAAAAAGTCTCTTAGGCTTTAGGAAGCCGAATGTCCGAAAAACACCTTCCTTGAGCTCGTCGTCGAGAAACGATACAACTTTCAAGCGTGTAGCGGTCCCACCATGCAGGTTCACTGTTCTGGTTTTTGTGGCCCACCGTTCAGCGGGTGCGAGCAACTGTTTGCCTGGTGTAAAAATCCTGATGATTCACCTTCTTACCTGCAACACTATATAAACAGACGGGTAGGTGTGAAGTTACCACAACATTCATTGCTATTGCACTATTTTGCTGCCAAAATTTTCAACCATAGTCGAAGCTTGACTTTCGCATTCAAACGAAGCTCCAATTTAGTGTTTGCTTCGTCAGAAGAATAACTTCGGAAGATAAGGCTATTATTTTCTAAGAAATTTTTCAAGAAATTCAAAATTAAATGGCCAAAGTGCGCTCTACTGCTAGAGTTGAGCGCGAGGGAGACGAAGCCGAAGGTGCGGAAACTGTTCCTATCTCTAAAGCAATGAAGCGATCTGGATTGATGACATCAGAAGACATCCCTGCTGCTGAAGCAGAACAAGCAGATATTGAGGAGGCTGGTACTGACGATGATTACAATATCGCAGTACCGAGCAAACCCAGTCACCTGGAGTTCGGAAAGTCGACTATCTCGAAGGCTGATTTCCCAAAGATGGTGAAGTCGGGCTACTTCAGCGAAGATGAGAAAAAGATGATTCGCTTTGGTGGAGAAGAGATTACCCCGAAGCCACAAAAAGATGAAATAGTGATTTTTAAGAGTTTCCTCAAAGCTGGTTTGAGATTTCCTTTGAATAGGATGATTGTCGATGTGCTGAAAAAATTTGGGATCTATTTCCACCAACTAACTCCTAACGCTATTGTTAGGCTTAGTGTTTATATTTGGGCTCTCCGAAGCCAAGCAGTGGAGCCATTTGCCGAAGGTTTCTGCCGAGTATACGAGCTACACTACCAAACTAAGGCCAGAAAGGATGGACTACATGAAAATTTTGGTTGTTACAACTTTGCATATCGGAAAACTACAAAATTTCCTGTGATTAGCTATCAAAGCAAGTGGCCGGCAGGCTGGAAATCGGAATGGTTCTACGTCAAAGTTGATGACGACAAGGAGAAGCTTGTGCAGAGTCCGCTTGAACTAATCTTCGGAGAAACCCGACCTCAGTGCAATATGACACCAGAAGGTCCAACCCAAACGGTGTTGGCTGAATTCAGAATTATTGCAGAGCACATTGGCACTAGGGATTTGGTGCAGGAATTTCTGGCTTTCAAAGTATTTCCAACTATGAAGGAATGGGCTATGCCGAAGCTTAAAGGAGAGAAGAAAGAGGGGGAGCTTGTCCGACTACCCTATCATTATAAATTCAAGAAATATTTTAAGGCACCCTGCCAAGAATGGCTCGATACCATCGAAATAATGAGTACTGAAATTCTTGGAAATTATTCTAAAAAAGAGGACCAATTGATGACAGCAGCCTTCGGCACCCGGCCGAAACGAAGGCTAAACAGAGTACTTGATGATATAGGCTTTGGATATCCTGACTATGGGCGACTGGGTGGAGATGCTGGCGGCCCGAAGAGAAAAAGAATTGCCAGTGCCGTTGACGAAGAGAGCACCAAAGTGACAAAAAAGAAAAAGGAGATTTCTGAAAAGCTGAGTCCTGAAAAGTTGAGCCCTGAGCCGAAGGTGGCCGCTGCAAGAAAAAGGAAAACTGCATCTCCAGAACCAAAAACATTGGTTCGAGAAGAAGACACTCCTGTAACGCCTTCTGCTGCCGAAGTAGAAGAGATTATGAAGGTAATGACTGAACCCTTGCCTGTCAAGCTAAGTCCGCTGGCGCCGGAACTGACGAAGTTTTTTCAGAAGGACAAAGCAGCTTCGGCAGAAGAAAGTCCTGCAGTGCCGAAAAAACAAAGAATTATTCAAATAGCAGATGTGATTCATCAGACGCCGCCACCGGCGACAGTGTCAAAAATTGCTTTTGTCGAGACCGCTGAAGCCGAAGGCGCCGCAGCCGAAGCTTCCAGAGTGGAGACCACCGAAGCTGAAACCGGCGACGCCGAAGCTGCTGGGGCCGAAGCTGGGACAACGGAAGGTTCGAATCTAGAAACCACCCTTGAAGTTATTGACAATATTCTCTTGAAAATGGCTGAGGAAGAAGCTGTTGTGGCTGCGGTAACCACTGCAACTGGAAAGGGAAAGGAGCAGATCGATGACACTTTAGAAGAAGAAAATTTTAACTTTCAAGATTTGCTTGGACAGGAGCTAACAGGCTCCGAAAAAGAAGAGTTGAAAAAATATGCCATATCTTGCGGGTATAAGCCAGGGACTACGCTATTTGGTGGGGTCAACGAAGGGAAGCTAAGATGCCTTCGGAACCGCACTGAGGCCAAAGTTGTTAGAACCCTCTCCAAAAGCGTTGGCCTACCGAAACTAGAAGCTGACCTCTGCAGATATCAACGACACCATATCGCCGGAAGCCTGCTCTATGCTAATTTTAAGGTAACAAGATTTTTTTTTATTATTTTTTAGGTCATTTACTGACGAGGATTGTTTTGGCAGAGTATACTATTGAGTAAGGTTCTGAAAATGCAACAAGATCTCGAAGAAGAGAAGAACAAAACTATCATCAAAGATTTGGAAGAAAAAGTTGAGAATTACGAAGCTGTTCTGAAAAAGGACTTCACCATCCAGGACCTTGAAATCATGACTAAAGAACACGAAGGTGCATTAGAAAAGAAAGACTTTGTTATTCAGTCCATGGAAGGCTCCTTGGCTGAGGTCCAAGCCGAGAATAACAGCTTAAAGAATGAATTGATCAAACAACTAGAAAAATCTGAGCAGGAGAAGAAACACCTTGAAGCAAGTCTTAAAACTGAGATGGAAAAGAATTCAAATTTGCAAAAATCCTTGAAGGAGCTTCAAGAGAAATGCCTAAGCTTCGGCAGCCGATGCATGCAGCGGCTGAAGGATGTGTTTCATTCTATTGGAGCCAGCTCTGAAAAATTTACACCTTCAGCTGAAAACTTGCCCAACACAATAGAATATATTGAAGGCGAGGTTGAAGCTCTTGACAAAGTTATTGGTGGCCATGCTGACTTCTGCGCCCTGGTAGCTTCTCGGGGCACAGCTACCGCTTTTCTGAAGGCTGGCTGCACACATGGAAAAATTGTTAATAGGCCCAACTTCAGCTTATCATCATCAGATCTGATAGATATTCCAAGCCTAGCCCGAAGCATCGAGAATAGATTTATGACCCAGATTTGGGTAAATGGCGGACGGAAAATGGCGGGTGACGAAGCTCGAAGTCATCTTAAGCCGGTAAGAAGCTTATATTCGTTACTTTTACCTTCTCCATGAAATTTGCACCTTTCTTATTCTGTTCTTTAATATTCGTAGGATGACGAAGCTGAAGTATAACGAAGCTGAAGCATGACAAAGCTGAATCTTGATAGTTGCTACAATATTCTTTCCTGCAAAAATTCTGGAGAGACTTTTGTAATATTATTATGGAAAAACTCATGTAAATTTGTACATAACTTGTAATATATTTTGTTTCCGCTATCTGTGTACAATCTGCTTTGTTGTGGACGAAACTTCTTTTTTGAGCCGAAGGCGAAAAACACCTTCCCTTCTTTTCGTACATAACGAAGCATAAAAAAATTTCCTTTTTCGAAGTCTTTCCTCATTGCCGAAGCACCTGTCTTTTTTGTGTGATGTGATGATGATTCTATATATGTCTAAATGAATGTTTATGAATGCAAATGACATGATGAAATGTATTGTGGAGATGAATATTGAGAATGATTCAAATCTTTTCATTTTTCAGCTTCATCGTTTACTTTTCAGTGTATCAGCGTTGACTTTTCGCTGTAAGCCTCCCTTAGGAACTTCTTCATCTTTTACTTTCAGCGGAATCAACGTTGACTTTTCGCTGTAAGCCTCCCTTAGGAGCTTCTTCGCCTTTTACTTTCAGCGGAATCAGCGTTGACTTTTCGCTGTAAGCCTCCCTTAGGAGCTTCTTCGCCTTTTACTTTCAGCGGAATCAGCGTTGACTTTTCGCTGTAAGCTCTGCATTCCCTTAGGAACGACTTTTGAGCTTCTCCCTGTTTTCTTTTCTTTTCCCTTGGCATTTTACATTTTCATTTTTTGGGGGATATCACTTTTATAGAACCGAAATAAGGAAAGAAAAATTACATGTTGTGGCCCCATTAAAAACCTTTCTCCCCCTTTGGAAAGGAAAAGGGTGCCACAAAAAAGAATATAAAAAATTACATCAAATTAAACATAATATCGCCGAAGCTCATCCGCATTCCAAGACCTAGGGATGTCGTTGCCGTCCATATCCTTCAATCTATAGGAACTGGGTCTTGACGAAGATACTACCAAAAAAGGTCCTTCCCACTTCAGCTGTAATTTGCCCACTGTCTCAGGGTTAGCTACTCTTCGAAGTACCAGATGTCCTGGTTCAATGTTCTTCAGCTTAACCTTTCTGTCACGCCATTTTATTGTTTCGGCTTGATATTTATTGATATTTTCCACAGCCTGAAGTCTGATCCCTTCTATAGCATCTTTTTCCACTGAGCAATCAGCTTCGTCTTCACCTTCTGCCGAAGTTACCGTTCTTATTGATCCTGCTTTGGCCTCTTCCGGGGTTATTGCTTCATCCCCAAACAATAGTTTGAAAGGTGTAAAGCCTGTTGATCTTGACATGGTTGTGTTATGGCTCCACACCACTTTGATTAACTCGTCTGGCCACTTTCCCCTGGGCTGATTGAAGATTGACTTCATTATTCCTGTCATTATGATCCCGTTAGCTCGTTCGACAAGTCCGTTTGACTCCGGATGTCGAACTGATGCAAAGTGGATCTTCGTGCCAATTTGATCACAAAATTCTCTGAAAGCTTCAGAATCAAACTGTGTCCCATTATCCATAGTAATGGCCTTCGGCACTCCGAAGCGACAAACAATATTTTGCCAGAAAAACTTTTGAATAGTAACCGAAGTTAATGTGGCTAGCGGCTTTGCCTCAATCCACTTGGAAAAATATTCCACTGCTACTACAACATATCTTAAGTTCCCCTGTGCTGGTGGTAATAGACCTAGTAAATCAAGACCCCACCTTTGCAACGGCCAAGTGGGTTGTATTAATTGAGTTAAAGACGAAGGTTGTTTTTGATCTCTTGCACATTTCTGACAACCTTCGCACTTTTGGACTAAATCCGCTGCATCCGAAGCTGCCTTTGGCCAATAAAATCCTTGACGAAAAACTTTTCCAAGCAAAGGCCTAGATCCAATGTGAGATCCACACAGGCCTGCGTGTATTTCCTTCATTAATTCTATACCTTCGGATCTGGATAAACACTTGAGCAATGGGGAACAGACCCCACGCTTGTACAGCTCCCCTTCTATTATGACATATGGTCGAGCTCTTGCTTCTATTCTTTTGTTGTAAGCTTCGTCGTCTGAAAGAAAATTACCCTGAAGGAAAGAGATGATTTCAGTTCTCCAATCTTCACTATAGACAGGGGATATATTGAGGACCGCTCTTTCAAGAAGCTCGACCGAAGGTGCTTTTATTGTTTCGAAAAATACTTCCGAAGGTAAAGGCAGCCCCTGTGCTGCTGACTTAGCCAATAGATCAGCATATTCATTTTCTCCACGAGGAATATTTTTAACAGAGAATCCTTCAAAGGAAGCCTCGATCCTTCGGACTGTATCTAGATATTTTTCAAGCTTTGGATCTCTTGCTTTATAGCTCTTGTCAACATGACCAGAAATAACTTGGGAATCAGTTTTAAGAATGGCCCTTCTGACCCCCATTGCCTTTAACTTCCGAAGACCCAAGAGCAGAGCTTCGTATTCAGCAATATTGTTTGTACAGCTGAAATCAAGTCTTGCTGCATAACAAGTCTTAACTTTGGAAGGTGAAACCAACACAGCAGTTGCTCCTGCTCCGAAGGTTCCCCAAGACCCATCGCAAAACACTGTCCATGCTTCGGCATCTTTATTCATTTCTTCCTCCTGAGCCCCTAGCGTCCAGTCAGCAATGAAGTCTGCCAACGTTTGGGACTGAATCGAAGATCTGTGGACATAATCAATACAAAATTCATTGAGCTCTGCAGCCCATTTTCCATTCCTTCCAGTAGCTTCTCGGTTTCTCATAATATCCTTCAAAGGTTGTGAAGAAGGAACAATTATGTTGTAAGCTTTAAAATAATGCCGAAGCTTCCTGGAGGCCATCAAAACAGCATACAGTACTTTCTCCAATTCTGTATAATTTTTCTTTGATAAACTAAGAACTTCAGATACAAAATATATTGGGGCCTGCTTCTTGACTTGGCCTTCAAGCTTCTCCTGGACAAGTGCTGCACTTACCGCTGAGTGCGAAGCTGCCACATATAATAACAAAGGAGCCCCTGGCGTTGGTGGAGTTAGTGTTGTTAGATCTATCAAATATTGCTTCAGTTCTTCGAAGGCTCTCTGCTGGACTGGTCCCCATTGAAAAACTTCAGCTGACTTCAGTACTTCGAAAAATGGTAAATTTCTCTCTGCTGATCTAGATATGAATCTGTTGAGAGATGCCAGCCTTCCTGTCAATCTTTGAGCCCCCTTCTTTGTACTTGGTGGTTCCATTCGAAGTATAGCTTCGATTTTGCTTGGATTAGCCTCAATTCCCTTTGTTGAAACTAGGCAACCAAGAAATTTCCCCTTCTTCACTCCGAAGACACATTTTTCCGGATTCAGCTTTAAACCAGCCTGTCTAAAATTAGCGAAGGTCTCCTGTAGATCAGCAATGTGATTATCTTGCTTCGTGCTTTTTACAATGATATCATCAACATAAGTTAGCACATTCCTGCCTATCTGAGAATGGAGGACCTTCGCTGTCATTCTGCTGAAACTTCCTCCGGCATTCTTAAGCCCCTCAGGCATCCGAAGGTAACAATATGTTCCACTGGGGGTTATGAAGCTGGTTTTCGGTTCATCCTCCTTCTTCATCCAGATTTGGTGATAGCCTGAATAGCAATCCAGCAGGCTCATAAGCTCTGATGAAGTTGCTGCATCGACTAAGGAATCTATCCTTGGCAATGGAAACTCGTCCTTTGGACAGGCCTTGTTGAGATCAGTAAAATCGATACACATTCTCCATTTACCATTGGCCTTCTTTACCATAATAGTGTTAGCCAACCATTCTGGATATTTTACTTCTCTGATAACTCTGGCACTGAGAAGTCTTTTCACTTCGTTCCGAGCACCTTCGTCCTTATCATCAGACATCTTCTGAAGCCTTTGCTTTCTTGGTCTGAAGGATGGATCAACATTGAGCGAGTGCTCGATAACATCCCTGTTAACCCCGCAAAGATCATTAGCTGACCAAGCAAAAACATCTTTGTTGTTGAACAAAAACCTTATCAAGGTTTTCTCTTGTTCTTCGGACAGTTGAGATCCCAATAACACCTTCTGCTCTGCTATGTCCTCACATAAGAGCATGGGCTTCGGCTGATCAGCCGAAGCAGCTTTTTCCCTTCTGAACTTGTATTGCTCACAAGCTTCAGCTCCATCTATATTATGGATTGCTTTTGAGTCTGTCCAATTTCCTTCGGCCCTTCTGGCAGCTTCCTGACTTCCATGAATAGCAATGGGCCCTTGGTCCGAAGGTATCTTCATGCAAAGATAAGCTAGATGGAGAATTGCTTCGAAGGCATTGAGAGTGCCTCGACCAATGATTGCATTGTAAGGGTATTCCATGTCAACAATATCAAACACAACTTGTTCAGTCCTTGTGTTGTTGATAAATCCGAAGGTCACTGGCATTGTGATTTTGCCGAGTGCTACAATCTGCCTTCCTCCGAAGCCACAAAGGGGATGCGTGGCATCATGAATTTTGTCTTCGGGCTCTTGCATTTGTCTGAAGGCCTTAGCAAATATAATATCAGCTGCGCTGCCTGTATCAACCAAAACATTATGGACCAGGAATTCTTTGTTCACACAAGAGATAACCATAGCGTCGTTGTGTGGGTAATCCTTGAGTTGAAGATTCTCTTGAGAGAAGGTAATTGGAATGTGAGACCATCTTAACTTGATGAAGGGCCCCTGCACCCCGACATGTTGTACCCTTCTCTGTGCCTCCTTCTTCTATTTCTTGTTGGCTGGCTTTGAGCATGAACCGCCTGTTATCGGGAGTACCAGCTTTGGAGCCGAAGCAGCTCCGGCTTGAATGTTGGACAAAGCCATCAGCTTAAAAAAGTGGAAGTGAGTTCACCGGAGGTGGGCGCCAATGTTGGGGACTTGCTCTCAAATGCTATGAATCAAGAACAAGGCAACATAAAATGTTAAATATCAATGCCCTTCGTCCGTCGAAACATTATCTCCACAAGGATCAAATGAGCTTTGGACGAAGGTCACAAGCATAATATTACGAAGGTTTCACCTTCATAATTAAACTTATAGGGTTAATACAAAGTAAGGTAAAACATGAAACATTGGAGATAAATACATTGAAAATAAATAACATCATTCACATATACTATTATATGAATTTAAGATATTTGAACACAATGATTAGGTACATTTATACCTTTGCCTTAGCAAACAATAATTCCCGAGTGATGCGTTAGCAATTACAGGAATCCGTGAACAGTAAAGGAATAATGTTCACTATTTATAGGCACATGACACAGCTCATGAAGAATTACAATTATGCCCCTCATAAAAGTTTACAACAATGACTCAGACCTTTGAAGGCTAAAAGGTCATTTTATCTTTAAGTCGGTCCGACCCTTCGTCTTCGGATATGCTATAGTTCCGAAGCTTCGTGAATGGTATCTTCGACATCATGTTCAAGCAGCTTCAGCTGAAGCTGTTTCTTTTTGCAGGACCTTCGGCGACGAAGCATGGTCCCAACACTAACCATACGACAGTAGGTCAGTGAGTCATATCCACAGTTGCTCCTTGCGGTACTCTCTCACAATGACCGGCACACTAGTGGGCGGAAGCTGCAACAGGGAACAATGCAATCAATAGTGACCAAAGGGCCCACATGCGAATCAATACAACTTCTATTCGCATTTATTTCCAGTACAATTATGAGTAGTTCTAGTCTAGTTCTAGTTTAGCCTCCTGATCCCCAAATTCTTCGCCTCTCTTCGACTCAACGCCGATTAGAGGAGTCTAGGTCGGCCGGCCCGAGCCTAGACAACCCCTAGGATCTCTCCTCCCCGACGGGGTGCCTCCCGGGAGCGAGATCCAGGCGCCGTCGGCGATCTTCCGCCGCCCTTGCGTACGCGCGGACCGTCCGGCCCTAGGGCGCGGACCGTCCGGCCGTCAAGCAGGGAACCCGAGCTCCTGCACCAGGTCGCGGACCGTCCGGCCCTGTGCCGCGGACCGTCCGTGCCTGACCAGAGAGCACCGCCGCCTCACGCCAGGTCGCGGACTGTCCGACTCTGTGCCGCGGACCGTCCGCGCCTGACCAGAGGGCACCGCCGCTGGTTCTTTTGAAGTGAATGGCGCCTCCGAAAAGGCGTCAACATACTTTTTGGCGACTCCGCTGGGGAAGACATATTTAGACCTATCAAATCGGCCCTCAATGGCCGGTTCAAGGGATAGCTCTGATATTTCCCCAAGCAACATCATAGAGCCGACTTGGGATACCTTGTCGGCTGATGAACAGCTCCAGTTCGAGGAGCACAAGCAGCAGATGATCCAGGAGGCGAAAGCGAGGTTCTTGGCCAACTTCAAAGTGGACAGGAACAACAAGGTCGTCCGACATCGGGCAACAGATCCGGCTTCACTGCGACCCACGCCATACATCCCCAATGTAAGTAATACAAACGAGTTGCAATCTCTTAAGAATTATGTAGATGAACAGCGTGAACAAATGCAAAATATCATAGGGGACATGCAAAACGATTATAGGAGATTATCGCGTGCATTTGACAAATCTAGCATTGCAAATTTTCCATCACACGAGGTAGAATTAGGGGGTAACACGCGTAATACATCGGTTGTAGGTTGTCACGACCAGTCACAACCCCTTTATGGGATGCCGATGGACACGTACCCTGAGCAACCGCAAATCGGCAGCAAAACAGCCGATCTGCACATGCCCGGACCGTCCGCACGTGAGCGCGGACCGTCCGGGCCAGTCATGGTCGGGCCCATTTTTAATGAAGTACCCAGACACGCACCCGAGCCACCACATATGACATAGAACCCAAACTACCCAGTCGGACGGTCCGCATACAACGACGGACGGTCCGCATATAATCACGGACGGTCCGGGTACATATCTGGACAGTCCGCGCATGAGTCTTTTGAGGAGGATTATTACCTGAATCCTCGCCCGTCCCAGCAACACTTCCCATCACACTATGCAATGCACCAGCCCATTAATTCAGGATCCAGAGCCCAGAAAAGCTTTTCGGCCCCACCTAGAAGGCCGGAAAGAAACGATCAAACTTATGAGCCATATAGGGCAAATGGAAATGCACCACGTAGCTCAAACCAATGGGGGGAACGACAACATACTAACATGCAACCAACCCCACCTATGTTTGACCAGAGAGCCGGTGGTCTTGCACCAGCTGCCATTGATATAGTGAGGGAAGAAATAGCCGGGGCGTTCCGAGATAAGCTCGGAGTAAGCATGATCCCTGGGGGGCAATCATATCGGAAACCTTATGACAGCCGATTTGATCACCACCCGTTCCCACAGGGAACTAGAATACCCGAATTCGCAAAATTTTCGGGTGATCAAGGGAAAAACACGCGCGAACATATAGGCCAGTTCTTAGCACAATTGGGAGAATTGGCCGACACAGAGGCATTTCACGTGCGTTTATTTTCATTATCACTAACAGGAACCGTGTTTGCATGGTATGCCACTTTACCTCCTAATTCAATTTCATCATGGGGGGATCTAGAACAAAAATTTCATGATCATTTTTTCTTCGGTGCCTATGAGTTGGATTTGGTAGATTTAGTGTCATTGCGACAGACAAAAGATGAATCGGTTAATGATTACATCCGGAGATTCCGAGATACAAGAAACCAATGCTTTCAAATTCATTTAGCAGAAAAACAGCTAGTAGGATTAGCCTTTAATAGTCTACGATATTATTTAAAAGAAAGATTAGAAGGCATCCAATTTTTTACACTATCACAATTACACCAGAGAGCTTTGGCTTGCGAAAGTCGGAGTAAAGAAACTGCTAAAACAATGTGTCACAACGTACATATAGTAGAATGCGACCAAAGTAGCTCAGATGACGAATCAGCAGAAGTGTACGCTGCTGAAATGGTTTGGCCAAAACAGGCCAAATCTTCGGCTTGTTCCTCCTTACAGCCGGTTCAAAAGAAACGACAAGAGGAGGTTAAGTTTACGTTTAATGTCGGTAAGTGTGATAAGATATTTGATGAGTTACTCAAAAATGGCAATATTAAAATAAATCACACTGTTCCATCCGCCGACGAGCTAAAACGTCGTGCGTACTGCAAGTGGCATAACTCATTTTCTCATGCCACTAATGATTGTAATGTATTTCGGCGACAGATTCAATCGGCCATTAACGAAGGACGATTGGAATTTCAGGAAATGCAGGTGGATACAGAGCCCTTTCCGATGAACATGATTGACTTTGAGGGCAAAAAAGTCCTGGTTCGGCCAAATACAGCCGATAAAGGCAAAGGCAAGGAAACAATCATCGGCAATGCTAAAAAGGCCGATGGGGATTGTAAAGTTTCTTGCAGAAAAGTGGTGGCCGAGAAGACTCCCGATGGAGGGGAGACCCTGAAGGTGACCATCACAGCCTCTAACACTGGGGGGCAAGCGCAGACAGGGAGACAGTTGCGGGAACCCGTGCTGCGCATCACGGACAGTCCGCCATCCAGGCGCGGACGGTCCGACACTTCTCCGGACGGTCCGGAGGACTCCAGCGGACGGTCCGGCCATGCTCAGGACTCGCAGCGACCACGTACCTTCAAATCACGACGACCAGAGATAGGTACGTGGAAAACAAATACATTTAAAGCAGCTGGTCGGCTGATCAAGCCTGGCCCGACTTTCGATCAATTGCTATCTAAATACGTTAAAAAGAAGGCCGGCCCCAGTGACCGGCCACCAAAGCGACCCCGCTCACCCATTCATGAGCAACGTCAGGTCAGGCCGATTGGACCACCTCACCAATCGGATGAAATGAAAGGTCCTATTGTACAATTGAGACCTAACATGCCGACATGGACACCTCCACCCCCTTATCCATCTATGCCATATCCATACACATACTTACCTCCACCATATGTCCCAAATCAAATGTGGGGCATGCCACCATATCCATTTGGGATGCCATAGTACCCCGCCTGGGGGGCACCCCAAACTTCCGTTTTTGATAGGTTGGCGCCGCCAGTGCAAGACCGATTGAGCGCTCTGAATCCGGTCACCAGGCACAGGCCCAACAAGATTGCCGGACTACTCGGCCTCCTAGGCCGACCAATCCGGCAGGGGGGCATATGACTGTAGCAACTCAAAGAACAACAAAAAAGGACATCATCAAAATAGGCACTACAGATGTTGTCATACAGGGAGACAATAAAGGGCCGATGATTTTCGGCGAATCGGCCAACACAACCGAAAAGGATACGACTACCATCAAAATAGCCGATCCAAAATACTCCATGCCTCGATGGTGCCCAGCGGGATTGACACGATCCCAAAAGAGAAAATTACAGCGCCTAAGAGCAAAGGAGAGCCAGGAGAAGGAGGCGGAAAAGACATTTAATGACACACATCCACTATACCCGCCACCGCAAAAGAAATGGAGACCGAAGGCCGTTAAGAAAAAACAAACGGCCACAGAAATAGAAAGTCAACCTGCACCAGGCGCGGACCGTCCGACCCCCGCGCACGGACCGTCCGCCGTTCACCAGGAAGGCTCTGGACAACCTGCACGAGGCGCGGACCGTCCGGCCCCCGCGTGCGGACCGTCCGCCGTTCACCAGGAAGCCTCCAACGACACGACAACATCAATGGAAGAGGACGACCTGCTGGGAGAAGACCTGGTCGACTACGAGGCTTCTCCAGAATGCCCAGGTATGGATGTAAATATTATTACATTTTCTGCCGATTGTACTATCATCGGCGACGATGAACCTGTTGTTGCCTAGTTTGATTTTGGTCCTAAAGAAGCCGCCTTTACTAAACCAAAGGAATCGGTAAATCATTTAAAGCCGCTCTTCGTGCGCGGCCACATTGATGGAATACCGATTGCTAAGATGTTGGTAGATGGAGGGGCGGCTGTAAATCTAATGTCTTATTCATTGTACAGAAAATTAGGTAAACAAGATGACGAACTTGTCAAAACCAACATGATCCTCAGCGGTGTTGGAACTGATAGTTCGATCAAAGCCAGGGGAGTCACGTTCGTTGAATTAACCATCGGGACTAAGACCCTTGCCGCTGCATTCTTCGTCGCTGATGTAGAAGGAAATTATAGTTTAATCCTAGGCAGAGATTGGATTCACGCCAATCAATGTATACCTTCTACATTACATCAAATGCTAATAAAATAGGTAGGCGATGACATAGAACAAGTACACGCTGATGTATCGGCCTGCATCGTTGTGGCCGATGCCCCTGTACTCTGGACTTATGAGACTGCTACATGTCTCACAGGAGTAGATTTTTCTGATTATCAATTCATAAGTATAGATAAGAAAGGTTTCATTCCTGTAATGCTAGAGCCGATGGAGAATCGGCTAAATCCTAAATAAAGTTTAAATAATGAATACACACAAAGTTCATGAGTCCCTGGTCACGGACAGTTCGGCTTTCAAGGCCGGATGGTCTGGTCTTTCACAAAAGGGTTCGGACTTTAAGACCGAACATATATCACATCCAAAGGATAGTATTATGGATGATCCGGTCCCCGAGACCGGAAAGTCCACCGTCATACAAAGATCATCTAATTCCTCTGTGGGGAACATGATAGAGGAATTCAGAGATCTTGATAAACTAGGACAGGGGTTTACATCGGCCGATCCTTTGGAGGAGATTGACATATGAGATGGTAAACTCCAAGGCCGACTTTTGTAAAAAAGACCCTGGAGACCGATCCTAGAGATGAGATGATCGGTCTATTGAAGGAATATTCAGATTGCTTTGCTTGGAATTACACTGAGATGTCTGGATTAAGCCGAGAGATCGTAGAGCATCGGCTGCCTATTAAGTCTGGTTTCAGACCTTTCAAGCAAAGAGCTAGAACATTTCGTCCAGATCTTCTCCCACGCATCAAGGACGAAATCCACCGGCTGCTAGAAGCTGATTTTATCAGACCTTGCAGATACGCAGAGTGGGTCTCCAATATTGTGCCGGTGGAGAAGGAGTCAGGTAAGCTTAGAGTATGCATTGATTTTCGCAATTTAAATAGAGCAACTCCTAAAGACGAATATCCCATGCCCATAGCCGACACATTAATCAATAATGCATCAGGGAATAGAATTATTAGCTTCCTTGATGGTAATGCCGGATATAATCAGATTTTCATGGCCGAAGAAGATGCGTCTAAAATGGCCTTTATATGTCCAGGCTTCATTGGTTTATTTGAATGGGTTGTCATGACATTTGGTCTGAAAAATGCTGGTGCTACTTATCAGAGGGCTATGAATTTGATCTTCCATGAATTGTTAGGAAACACTGTGGAAGTTTACATTGATGATATTGTAGTCAAATCGGCTGAGTTTAGTTCTCATATAGCTGATTTGCGCAAAGCCTTTGATAAAATGTGTCAGTATGGTTTGAAAATGAACCCACGTAAATGTGCTTTTGGAGTGTCAGCTGGTAAGTTTTTAGGATTTGTCATACATGAACATGGTATAGAGATAGACCCTGACCGAATCAAGTCTATTCGGAATGTGGGACCTCCGACCTGTAAGGTCGAGGTACAGAGGTTTCTCGGCAAGGTGAATTATTTACGAAGGTTTATTTCTAACCTAGCCGGGAAGATTGATGCGTTCACCCCTATTCTTTGGCTTAAGAATGATGCCGAATTCGCTTGGGGGGCAGAACAGCAGGAAGCATTTGATCTCATCAAAAAATACTTATCTTCGGCTCCCGTATTAAAAGCACCACGAGCAGGAGTACCATTCCGATTATACATTGCAGCTAAGGATAAGGTCATTGGGTTGTTCTGACACAAGAAACTGAGGGGAAGGAGCATGTGGTGACATATCTAAGCCGAAGGTTGGTGGATGCTGAAACAAGGTACACTTTTATTGAAAAGTTATGCTTATGCTTGTTTTATGCATGCACCAAATGTAGATGTTATTTACTGTCTAGTCATTGCACTGTTTCTGGTCAAGCCGATGTGATCAAATACATGTTGCATAACCCAATTATGAGTGGTAAAATTGGTAAGTGGGCTTATGCACTCATAGAATATGATTTGGCCTATGAACCATTGAAATCTATGAAAAGCCAAGTCGTAGCGGATTTCATTGTAGAACATCGGGTTAATGATATTCATGAACTAGACATGTCATACCTCACTATTACTCCTTGGACTTTATATTTTGATGGATCGGTTTGCAATGAAGGGCAAGGAATTGGCATTGTGCTTGTTTCACCAAGTAATGTCTCCTTTGACTTCTCTAGCCGATTGAAAACTTATTGCACTAATAATCAAGTTGAATATGAGGCCCTCCTATTCGGCTTAGAACTTTTAAATGGTATGGGAGTAAGACATGTGAAGGTATTTGGTGATTCTCAGCTGGTTGTCCAACAAGTGTTAGAAGAGTATCAATGTTTTGATGGTACTCTAAATAGTTACCTTGAAAAATGTTGGAGCATAATCCATTCTTTTGACGAATTCAGTATTCGGCATATCTCTAGAATTGAGAATCATAGAGCTAACAATTTGGCACAAGATGCATCAGGTTATCGGATAAAGAGAGGGAAATTTCACAAAACTGAAAATCTGATGACCAGTGCAGAGCCAAATTCCCAGGTCGCGGACCGTCCGCGTGATGACGCCGGACCGTCCGGGGTTACCAGAAATGTTCTCTTAATTGATTCGGCTGACAATGAAGCCGATGCAAGTGATTAGAGGACACCTATACTTAATTATTTACGAGATCCCAATATCAGGACAGATAAGAACATTCGGCGAACAGCTTTCAAGTATGTTTTGATGAGTGATGAACTTTACCGCCGAACAGTCAATGACATCCTGCTTAAGTGCTTGGGCCCAGATGATGCTATATTAGCCATGGCCGAAGTACATGAAGGAATTTGTGGTACTCATCAATCGGCTCCAAAGATGAAGTGGTTGTTGCGAAGGTCTGGTTTTTACTGGCCTAGTATGGTAGCTGATTGTTTCAAGTACTACAAGGGTTGCCAAGTGTGTCAAAAATTCGGCGACCTACAGTTGGTCCCTGCATTCGAATTACATCCTATCATCAAGCCTTGGTCGTTCAGAGGATGGAGATTAGACTTTATTGGAGAAATTCATCCTTCATCATCAAAGGGGCATCGGTTTGTGTTAGTTGCCACTGACTATTTCACCAAATGGACTGAAGCCGTTGCTCTAAAGAACATGACGCACAAGGAGGTAATTGAGTTCATAACTGAGCATATTATTCATAGATTCGGCATTCCCCAGACCTTGACTACAGACCAAGGTACTTCTTTTATGTCGAAGGAGGTACGTGAATTTGCTGAATTATACAGAATTAAGCTGCTTAATTCATCCCCATATTATGCTCAGGCCAATGGACAGGTCGAGTCTAGTAATAGGACATTGATTAATTTGATAAAAAAGAAGATATCTGATAATCCTAAACATTGGCATAAGATTTTGTCTGAAGCTTTATGGGCTCATAGAATATCTAAACATAGGGCTACTAAAGTATCTCCTTTTGAGCTTGTCTATAGGCAGGAAGCAGTGTTGCCTGTGGAAATAAGTTTGAATGCTGTCAGGTTCGCCAGACAAAATGATCTAACTGCTACTGATTATTATAATTCAATGATGGATAACATTGATGAGGTGACCGACAAGAGGATGATAGCTTTGGGAGCAATAGAAAAGGACAAGATCATGGTAGCCAGGGCCTACAACAAGAAGGTCAAAGCAAAATCATTCCAAGTAGGGGACCTGGTGTGGAAGATCATTCTGCCTCTAAGGAATAAAGACCGGAAGTTTGGGAAATGGTCGCCAAGCTGGGAGGGTCCTTATAAAGTAAAACATGTGATGTCTGGCAACGCCTATTTGCTACAAACATTACAAGGCAAGGATTTGCCTAAGGCTTTGAATGGGCGTTTCCTCAAACAGTATCATCCTAGTATGTGGCAAGATGCCTAAGAAAACCGATGTAATCACATCGAGTTAGTTGCTTTTGGTTTGCTCAGCTTCACCAAAAGGCAGGGGGGCATATGTTGAACACCATTTTGAGCCTGGCGGACGGTCCGGCCCTAAGGTCGGACGGTCCGCGGTCCGGACAGTCCGCGCCTGTGGGCCGGACGGTCCGCGCATGCGCAGAGCAGTTTAGGGTTCCGAGTTTTGTGATATGTTTGTTGGCTAGATTTGCGGAATTAGCTCGGAATCCAGTCGTGCAAAGGGTCCAGCCCCCCTCCTCTATAAAAAGAGAGGTCTACGGCCGATTTGTAATTATCAATCGAATCAATACAACTTCTATTCGCATTTATTTCCAGTACAATTAGGAGTAGTTCTAGTCTAGTTCTAGTTTAGCCTCCCGATCCCTAAATTCTTCGTCTCTCTTCGACTCTACGCCGATTAGAGGAGTCTAGGTCGACCGGCCCGAGCCTAGACAACCCATAGGATCTCTCCTCCCCGACGGGGTCCCTCCCGGGAGCGAGATCCAGGCGCCGCCGGCGATCTTCCGCCGCCCCTGCGTACACGCGGACCGTCCGGCCCTAGGGCGCGGACCGTCCGACCGTCAGGCATGGAACCCGAGCTCCTGCACCAGGTCGCGGACCGTCCGGCCCTGTGCCGCGGACCGTCTGCGCCTGACCAGAGAGCACCGCCGCCTCACGCCAGGTCGCGGACCGTCTGGCCCTGTACCGCGGACCGTCCGCGCCTGACCAGAGGGCACCGCCGCTGGTTCTTTTGAAGTGATTGGCGCCTCCGAAAAGGCGTCAACACTTAGTTCAAAGGTCGAGCATTACTTGGTTCATACATAAATTGCCAGCTGCTTCTACAGAAACTGTACAAGTGCCATGAGTATATATTCAAAGAGGCAAAACACTATGTTGAAGATGTAGGATACATAGAATTTATTATGGTTAATTTGAATGCTGCCTATGTATACAGAACAAGACGCCTAATAAAACCAGTTCAAGCGGATTAAACTATTTGCATGGTTCAATACTTTAACTATTCTTGGTGCCTGGTCTCTTTGGAAGCACAGGTATAGCTGTGTCTTTGATAGACAGTCCCCTTGTCTGTTTCCAGCTATTCATATAGCTAACCAAAAGATGGATCTATGGACTTTGGCAGGTGCAAGGGATCTCTCCATTTTAACTCCCCCCCAGGTCGTGTGAGTTTGTTTAGTTTTTATGGATCTTTTTTCATGTATTTTCGTTATTGGCCACCGTGAGTAGGCCTTCTAGGTTCAGTACTCATCCACTCTGGACTCTTCCTTTCTTCTTAATATAATGATGTGCAGCTCTTCTTCGTAACCTAGAAGATTACTATAGTGAGAAGCATACATATCTTACCATTCCATAGTCTGTTATGACCATCGACACATAATCAGGTGGGGTGGCATCATACCTATTAGATGTGCATTATTATTTACACCGAGAAGAATAGTACCAGAAGGAATGACTGGTATATAGAATTCAGAAAGATACGTTAAATTTAGCAATTGGAGATTTGCATTGTCTGTCCAGTTCTTAAGATGGTCCTCTGCCTTTCCAGGAATTTTCAAAATGACATCTGGATCGCCTGAGTAAGAAAACTCACATCAAGTAGTTCTCATGCGTGAGTGGAAACCTATATTTGCGATGCATAAACGATAAAATATCCATACCAAGCTCATTAGCACATATAGAATCAAGTTGCACTCTCTCATGAAACTTGTATGCCTCACAACAAACCAGAACTAGAACTCCAAATGCATGTGCCACCATGGCAACCGATGCAGTCCCAAGTTCCCAACTCGAGAATAAACTGTCCCATTTGATAATATTGAAGAGGCACCCAACAAGACTCGAGTTACTTCATGCATGATGTATGAGATGGCATTTATGTGTGTGTATGTGCAGCTGATGCCCTTTCCCACTAAGGTCTTGTTCGTTTCCACCGGATTGATAGGTCAGAATAATTCCTAATCGGATTGCTTCTCTAATTTATATAAACTTTGTTTAGATGAAATGATTCCGGGTGTAATCCGATGCAAACGAACAGGGCCTAAGCTCTGCAGCAATCCCTGTCCCTCAAGCTTTGGGCGAGAATCTACTACTACAACTCGAAAGTTCCTCCCAAGTTCATGAGCATAATCCAAAATCATTTCAACAATTGATGATGATCCATATGTCAGTAAGACATCATTGTCTCTGACCTTTGTGATGGCATGGCTGACAATAACTTTATCTGCAAGAACTATCTTCTCATTTATAAAACGATCAATATCAGACTGAAGACTAGTTTTGGCTTCAGACTCTGACAATGCATGTGCCAGCTTTGCAATCCTGCTCTTTAGAAACCTAATAGCATTGCCCATGCTGATTGAAAGAGGCCTACACTCAATAAGAAATGACACATAACTACTGATTTTTGCAGAAAGATCTCTGCCGAGAGTTTTATTTGGAGGCGTAGTGTAATCTTTTATTGCCTCTCTGAATGCAAGAAGCATTGCTATGCAACGACCATTACCACCAGATACTTCACCAGATAAATATTGGAGCCCAACCTGAAATGTAGTAAAAGTTCAGATGAGTTAATCGGATTTTGCCAAAATAGACAATAATCGGTTTAACTCCGCCTATGTTGATTGGAAGACTTCCTTGAGTCGTTTCAGCATAGCCGGTCCCAAGCCCGGTAAAGGAGGAGGGTTGTGTTAGGTCCGGCAAACCAACGTAAAAACCAGCCAAATCTTATGGAGATGAAACCACAAAGAAAATCGTTGGGGCGTAACCCTCTTAGCGACGCGCCATATCGGAACCCGGGTATGGTGTTAAATGAGCAAGGGCCGGGCCGTCACCCCTTAAGTGACGCGCCGTCTCTTGATCTGGAGCCGGTGATAAGTGAGCAAGGATCGGGTCGTCGCATCCTTAGTGGCGCGCTACATCGGCGCCCGGGTGTAGTGGAAAATGAGCAAGGGTCTTTGCATCCTCCTCGGCGGGTGCGAAGGGTAAGGAAGCTAGTCGAGCCAACTAGGGTTCGTGTAGGTAGTTGGAACGTAGGTTCCTTAACAGGTAAGTTACGAGAAATAGTTGACGTTGCGGTGAGGAGACGAGTAAATATTTTATGCGTTCAAGAGACCAAGTGGAAAGGACAGAAAGCGAAGGAAGTGGAAGGTACAGGCTTCAAGTTGTGGTACGCGGGGACTGCAACAAACAAGAATGGAGTAGGCGTCTTGATCGACAAGAGCCTTAAAGATGGGGTAGTAGATGTTAAGAGGGTAGGAGATAGAATCATCCTAGTCAAGCTGGTCATTGGGGACTTGGTTCTCAATGTTATCAGCGCGTATGCTCCTCAAGTAGGCCTTAATGAGAACTCAAAGAGGGAGTTCTGGGAAGGCCTGGAGGACATGGTTAGTAGTGTGCCAGTTGGCGAGAAGCTCTTCATAGGAGGAGATCTCAACAGCCATGTGGGTACATCTAGCACCAGTTTCGAGGGTGTGCATGGAGGCTTCGGCTTTGGGACTAGGAATCAAGAAGGAGAGGAAATCCTGAACTTTGCCCTAGCCTATGACATGTTTATAGCAAACACTTTCTTTAGGAAGAGGACATCCCACCTGGTGACCTTCATTAGTGGCCAACACACTAGCCAGATTGATTTCGTCCTCTTGAGAAAAGAGGACAGACATGCCTGCTTAGATTGCAAGGTTTTACCTGGAGAGTGTGTGGTAACCCAACATAAGCTTGTCGTAGCTGACTTCCGTTTTAAGATTCGTTTACAACGGAATAAGCATAACAAGGTCACTAGAACAAAGTGGTGGAAGCTTAAAGGGGATGTGGCCCAAACTTTCAAGGAGAGAGTTATCGAGGAGGGCCCTTGGGCAGAAGAGGGAGACATAAATATCATGTGGAGGAAGATGGCGGTGTGCATCCGAAAGATAGCTTCAGAAGAGTTTGGGTTGAGTCAAGGAAACAGAAGGGAAGTTAAAGACACTTGGTGGTGGAACGAAGATGTCCAAAAGGCTATCAAGGAGAAGAAAGATTGCTACAAACGCTTACATCATGACAAGTGTGCGGAAAACATAGAGAAGTATAGGATAGCGAAGAAGTCTGCAAAGCGAGCGGTTAGTAGAGCCCGGGGTCAAGCCTTTGACAACCTTTATCAACGGTTGGATACAAAGCAGGGAGAAAAGGATATCTATAGGATGGCCAAGATTCGTGAAAGGAAGACAAGGGATGTCAACCAAGTCAAATGCATCAAGGATGAAGCAAACCAACTATTAGTGAAGAATGAAGAGATCAAGAACAGATGGAAGGAGTACTTCAACAAATTGTTCAATGGAGGGAATGAGAGTTCTACAATAGAATTGGACGAACCATTCGATGACAACAACAGGGGTTTTGTACGAAGGATACAAGAATATGAAGTTAAGGAGGCGCTAAAAAGGATGAAGGTAGGAAAGGCGATGGGCCCTGATGGTATCCCTATCGAGGTATGGAGATGCCTTGGAGACATAGCGATAGTATGGCTGACTAAGCTTTTCAACACCATCTTTCGGACAAACAGAATGCCCGACGAGTGTCGGCGGAGTACATTAGTACCAATCTTCAAGAACAAAGGAGATGTTCAAAGTTGTACTAATTACCGTGGAATTAAGCTCATGAGCCATACAATGAAGCTATGGGAGAGAGTCATTGAACACCGCCTGCGAAAGATGACGAGTGTGACCCAAAATCAGTTTGGTTTCATGCCCGGGAGATCAACTATGGAGGCCATTTTCTTACTAAGACAACTTATGGAGAGATTCAGAGAACAAAAGAAAGACCTGCATATGGTCTTTATAGACTTGGAGAAGGCTTATGACAAAGTACCTAGGAGTGTAATGTGGTGGGCCTTGGAAAAACACAAAGTAGCAACAAAGTACATTAATCTTATTAAAGATATGTACACTAATGTTGTGACAAGTGTCCGAACAAGTGATGGGGACACCGATGACTTTCCAATTAACATAGGACTACATCAAGGGTCGGCTTTGAGCCCTTATCTTTTCGCTTTGGTGATAGATGAGGTCACAAGGGACATACAAGGAGATATACCGTGGTGTATGCTTTTTGCCGATGATGTGGTACTTATTGAGGAGAGTAGGAGTGGTGTTTCGCAAAAGTTGGAATTATGGAGGCAGACGCTGGAAGCAAAAGGTTTTAGGCTTAGTAGGTCTAAAACGGAATATATGAAGTGTGATTTCAGTGCCATGGGGTATGAAGATGGCGATGTTAGTCTTGATGGGTAAGTGGTACCCAAAAAAGACACTATTCGTTACTTAGGATCAATGCTTCAGAAGGATGGAGACATCGATGAGGATGTCAGTCATAGAATTAAAGATGGATGGTTGAAGTGGCGGCAAGCGGCGGGTGTCTTATGCGACCCCCGGGTGCCACACAAACTAAAAGGCAAATTCTACAGGACAGCAATCCGGCCGGCTATGTTGTATGGAGCAGAATGTTGGCCCACTAAAAGACGACATGTCCAACAACTATGTGTGGCAGAGATGCGTATGTTGCGCTGGATATGTGGCCACACAAGGAGAGACCGAGTCCGGAATGATGATATACGAGAGAGAGTAGGAGTGGCGCCAATTGAGGAGAAGCTTATGCAACATCGTTTGAGATGGTTTGGACATATCCAACGAAGATCTGAAGAGGCACTAGTGCATATCGGAATAATTAGGCGTCCCGAGAATGTGAAGAGAGGTAGAGGTCGACCAACCTTGACGTGGACAGAGGTTGTGAAGAGGGACCTGAAGGAGTGGAATATTGATAAAGAGCTCGCCGTAGATAGGAAGGGGTGGAAGTGTGCAATTCACGTGCCAGAACCTTGATTTATAGTTTCGCTTTTCCTCTTTAATCGTTTGACCTTTTCTTGTGCCCATTTAGATCTTGCTGGTTCTCGTGGGTTTTATCTCTTTTATGTGTTTCCCCGTTTCGTCGTTTTTCGGTTCTCCTTTGCCTTTGTTTCCCCTTTTTTTCTTTGGGGGTTGAGCTCTGAGGTTTTCATACGGGGTTTCATCTCTAACCTACCCCAACGTGCTTGGGACAAAAAGGCTTTGTTGTTGTTGTTGTTGTTGTAGACAATAATCGGTTTGTTTAGTTTTTATTAGGTATTTTATTTACTACTCAGAAGTCAGCACAACCAAACATCTATGCAATCAACAACAATAAGTCAATAATAACATAAATCTGGCTTGCAAGCTAGTTTTGCCTCGGCCTAAAAATGGTATAATTTGACCAGAGTACAACTCAATAGTAAACAGGCATCACCATACATCATTAAACATTTACAACACAATATATAGCTTAGATTAAAGTTCAGAGGCTGACATGCTGAAATGATCTCAAGGAACAGATTTTCTAGAATCAATAATGTGCAGAAGACAAACAGGGTTACTCATCTGGGAAATACAGTTCTACTATATATGTACACCAAAGTTACATTTGCGGAACTCTGCTTAACTAAGATTTCCCAAAAAAATTATAATGAATCAAAAACAAAATATAAGCCTTAGTGGCTTAGCGCTTGTGCAAAGAAGGATTATCTTTAGCATTCTTCTTGTATATAGATCTAGAACACATATGAGCGTATTATGCAAAGTCTTTGGCATGTGTACATATTTAACACTATCCACATTTATGGATATTGAAAAGATAAAAAAGTCTGAATTGTGTAAAACAGACAACTTAGGTGCAGATACATGACACATTTCAAGCCCAAAACAAGTTGAGGGTGTCTTGAGTTTCGGCTAAGGTCAAAATTCTTAGGATTAGGAGAGCAAGGTAATCCAACATCCAGTGGTTAGTAAGGCAGCAATGACTGTTTCATCTATGATTAACTATCCTTGTATCTGTAGGAGTAGCCCAACTGTTGCATGTTGCATAACTTCCTACACCTTAGTCCTACTCCAAATGCATGAAGTTTTTACGTGGGTGAAGAATAGATCATTGACTAATCCTGCTTGAGATCTATAATAGTACATAAATGTCAGGGTAAGTTTAAAACACAACAGTTACCTTGTATACAGAAGGATGCATTGGTTCTAGTTGAAAGAATTTTGATTCGAGGTCAGGAAGCTGAGTGCCATGCGATTACTGAGGAAGATGCCTGAACAGTTCAACTCTATTTCGAGCTTCTGATTGGTTGACTACCGCACGTTTTTTTGCTTTCTCCACCTTATGCACATCATCAAACTGCATGCGGGGATGAGGAGCATCTAACTTTCTTTCTCTTTCTGGAGGACGTTCAGTAGCCTTCTTCTCAGAAACAACTGTACTTGCAGCTTGGGGCACATCTTTCTTCTGAACAGTTTTTACTGGCTTGGCTTGCTTGGAGATTGCAGCACCAGCAGATTTTCCTGATTTATCTGTTATTGCAAGCTAATGTGAAAAATATGATTCGAAGCTCTGCTTGCATTACACTCATGCAAGATCATCATAACAAAGTTGAACATATTCATAGGAACATTTTCTACCACCAAACCTACGCCAAGAAACAAAAATTAAACAGTCGGACATGCTGAGACTTTCTGTGATTCAAGCATTGCTCCACAAAACCCTGTCATGAATGATAATTACCTGCCTCCTTCGTTGCCGCTTTAGCAGCACGTTGAGCCTCCTGAATTGCACGTCTCTCTGCCTTTGAGGTTTTCTGCTTTTGTGGAATGGAGGCTGGAGCACCATCATTCTGTATTTCAGCCAAACCAACGCTTGTTTTCTTCTGTAACAAACTTATGTGCACATATATAAATAAAATTGTCAAATAATTTTCTCAACAAATTTAATAGATATTAACCATTAAGCCAAAATTAACATACAAAAAAACAGCAAAACTACAGCTTTCTGGTTTTCATTCATACATCCCTAAACAATCTTTATGCTATAAATTTTCAGCTAGATAGAGTCCTATTAGGTATCCAACTCAGATGAAAAATTGAGTCAGCAAATTTTAAAAAAACAAACATTTTTCTTCACATGCTCCCTCCTCACCACACTTGAGAGGCACAAGCACAACCGACAGCAAGTTGTTGCTTCCCGCAAGCCCAAGCACCTGGCAGTACGAAGATTCATGGAAAAAAGCGGTAGAGAATACAAGAGAAGTAGGTATCCCTCATCGTGTCATCATGAATGTTTCTTTTCATTTGGCTCAATATGTCATAGAGGGCAGATCCAGTGTCGAAGGCTCCCTCCCACATGAGTGGTATCAAGTAGAGGGTTTTTAAGTCTAACATCCTTTAAGGTAACAGTGGACATGGTCTAATATACTCTCCATGCACAAACAGCTCCAGGTAAACCAACAAAACAGAGGTTATATTCAAATTTGGCAGCAACAATGTGAGACTGTACGGGCCTATCTAAAAAAAACAGTCCACCCCCACCATGGGTTGGGTTATTGGGTAAGTCTCCCGAAGCATGGCTGTTATACCAATTATGTGTGTGTAAGTCCTAAATCTCCCTTCTTAATTTTGTTTTACAAAAGCATTTCAGGTACTAACATTTCACTAATAAGACTACATCTAGATATTACAGATTATTTATGTTCGAGTATGTTCACACTAACAGCAGTCTGTTAAGAGTCTAGGCTGTTCCCATCATTTGGTAGAGTCACAAAATTACCTAGCTCCACAGCAGAAGGCACGCGTGGCCAGGAGTCGTTGTCTCCGATCTCGGACGCAACGTTGAGGCGCGGGGACGAAAGCACCGGCGCGGAAGTGGCGAGGACCGCGGGGGAGGGTGGGCCCGGGGCGAGGTTGTCGACGTGGCGCGGGGGAGGGATCATGACGGGGGAGAGTCGGCCGGGGAGAGGTCTTCAGACGCCGGCGGCGACCCCCCGGCCGACCTCTGCTGTGACGATGGCGCCGGGACCGCGGCAGAGGGGGGCAGGAGCTCGGACGGCGCGGAGGCGTCCGGGGTGAAGAACCCGACCTGGCGGATCTTGGGCTCCACGCCGCCCGACGAGGAGCGTGGCGGCCGGCGGAAATCCATGGCCGTGGACGGCGCCAAGGGTTTGCTTGGAAGTTTGGGGCCGGCGGGCGGCGCTCGAGACGAGTGTGTGACTGTGAGGAGAGCGAGCGAGAGAGTGGGGATCCTCGCGGGCTCGCGGTCGCGGTCGCGGCTGCGGCACACGACCAATGGTGGTGGACCGGGTGCAGCCGGCGTGATAGGCTCTGACGTGCGCAAAAGCGCGCGTCCTGGCCGTTGGTCGGCGTGGTCTGCGGAGGTCTATTCATTTTTTCCCCGAGAAGAAGGATGGAGGTGTTCAGGCTGGTGGCATAATTGGGCCGAGCAGAGGTTTGCGGCACATCGGGACGCTTTTATGTGGACCAAAAGCCCATAGCACTTGGACAACCTGACTGAGTGATAGCACTCTTGTGCATCCTAAATTAATATCCACGATATCGTTACTGATAGGGCTGTAAAATAAGGCCGAGTTTGAGATTGTTTTAGCTTTACAAATTTTAGTAAAATCGATGAGACATATCATTAGAAGCTTCAGAAAAATCGTGAAGCTAAAATTATAAACTTTTAGAAGACATTTATATAAGTCATTTTGTTTGTTATTTAGATTAAAAGTATTTTTTAAAACTGTTTAAAATTATATTATACAACATAACTTCACGCTAAAGCTGGAACCCAGAGCAGTGTCAAACACCCCTTAAGTTTGAGACTCGCGAGCTAGCTCAAGCTCGAAATGGCTCGGAGCGGCTCGCGACCCTCAAGCGAACCGAGCCAAGCCTTTTTGGACTCATTGGTGAAACAAGCCGAGCCAAGCTAGCTCGTTTTGCCTCGCGAGCTATGCTAAACTAATCAATCTGCACTATAATAATGAATCATTGGTTCGTTTCTTAGTCTTTGGTGATGAATATATGACAACTAAAATTTTAGATTACACATAACATAATATTGCATAATGATTTTATATTCCATACTTAAATACTATTAATTTAATATATAATGCAAATATATTTACCAAGGCGTGGCTCGTGAGCTGAGCTCGGTCATGCACCAAACCACACCAAGCCGAGTTGAGCTCCGCTCGGCTCATTTCCAGCCCTAATTCCTAGACTAGAAATATCTACTATGATAGTTCATATATAGCAGCTTGTTTTCAATGTCATCAACTAACCGAAACCTTAAACAATGGTTATGGGCACCAGTTATGGATGCATCGTGCCTAGGTAGATTCGAGTAAAGGCATGTCTGTTTCATCTTATAAATTTTATAACCTGAATTTTAATCTAGATTGTACAATTTAGAGTATAATCTATATATGGAGATTATGATTTGTATGTAGTTTTTTGGTAGTCCAGATTATATGTATACAGATTAGTATTATTTGATACGCAAAGACAACAATGTCCTTGTTTGTAAAGTGTTGTTGTGCGCGGTTGGGGAGAACAAGTGTTGTGCGATTTGTGAAGGAAATAAGAATGGCAGGTTCTCTGTAATTGGTCTTTTATCAAAAAAAATCTTAAATAACTAAGCTTCTTTTGAGAAGGTTATGAGATTATCATATTCTAGGCTCTAGATTATATAATTTGGACATATAATTTGGTTGTTTATTTATAAGCGGATTATTTACATGAATTATATAATCTGGATAGATTATAATTTCAAACAAATAGGCCCTAAATATAGTCACCCAGGGAAAAGACTTTAAACTGGCTTACTGGCATTAGTTTTGATTGAATTCCAACAAGTGCCAAAGTGAGATTTAGTGGTGATTGATAATATACAGTCCCAAAAGGTCTTTTAGTGTCGACCGATGTTAAAAATCGACACTAAAAATCCACTTTATTACTGGTTGGTAGCTTTGAACTCTTTAGCATCCGTTATGGTATCGGGTTTTGCCACCAAATCAATACTGATGGCACTTTCTATGATCTAGAACAGTGAGCGCGGTTCCGTGCGTCTCGATCGGTCGGTCCCCAACAAACAATGTCGTCCAAGCTAGGTCCGGCCTGCACCCATAAAGAGGGACCAGGCAATACCAAAGCCACAATTCTTGGATGTTGATGCATGCATGCACACATTATATATTCGTCCGTGTGGAGAGAGATCCAGAGACCGAGAGGCGTGGCACGGTGGCATACTTCACTGTCGTACTGACTACGGCGTATTATGTAGAGACATCATCCACGTCCATGTCTATGGCGTCGTAATATATATGGATACACACGCGCGCAACCGCGCTAGGTGGCGGTGCTAGCCAGCCAGCAACTTCCATGGCCATGCATCGGGCGTCCCATGCATATGTGTTCGTGGACCATCTGCATCTGCACCATGCTGCATGCATGCTTGCTTCAGCTAGCTAAGCTATACGTACCCTTCTGTCTGAGTCTGACCGACTTCTGTCGACCAACCACTTGATGTGCGTGCATGTGAAGTTCTGTTCACTTCCATCCTATAGAGTCCTACATCCATGTATACTCAGACTGTCGCGCACCAGCTCATGTAGGCGCAGCGCGCGAGGTCCCTGTGCAAATTTGAAAAGAAAAAAAACAAACTGACTATGCACACAACTTGCTTATAGCTATAATGTTCAGGATTCAGTTTCTATCAGATCAGAACGCTGGGTTTGTTGTCCTTGTCATGTCTAGACAGTGGCGGACCAGGATTTCAACCTACGATAGTCTAAGATAAAAAAATGATATGTAATATCATGTATGATTTGATGCTATATATATCTAAGGGGTGTTTGGTTTATAAGGACTAATTTTTAGTCCCTCTATTTCATTCTATTTTAGTCCCTAAATTACTAAATATGGAAGTTAAAGCTCTATTTTAGTTTCCCTATTTAACTTTTTGAGAACTAAAATGGAATAAAGTGGATGGACTAAAGTTTAGTCCCTACAAACCAAACACCCCCTAATTTACATTAGTTCGATGCAAGATTAAAAGATAACTAAAATATCTCATAATGCATTTAGTTCGTTAAATTAGGTGCAAGTTGCATATATTTGTTTCTTTGGACGTAAATGTTTAAGAGTAGTTTGTTTTTTTACCAAATTTTAGAGTAGTCGAAGGCATATCCATAACAGCCACTGGGTCTGCCCATGTGTAAAGGAGTCCAGGACCCTTGCATGCATCGCGCGCGTACCTAACAATTAGAGCAGAGGCTTGTCAAAAATGTATAATGAGAACCTATAATTTATAAAACAACGTAAATAAGATGTTGTTTGGAAACGGTCAGTTTTAAGAAACTGATTTATGAAAACCGAGTTTATAGAAACTAGATTCTCAATTTCTTATCTTAAAAATCGAGAAGCTAGCATGTCCTAACTATAATTAGTTTATAAAAATTGAAGTGTTTTCAAACACAATAAATCGTTTTTTATAAGTCAGTTTCTAAAACATGATTTTTAATAACTAGGTTGTTTTCAAATAGGGCCTAAATCATACTTTTATGTAATAATAAAACTTCATTATATATTTATTACAACTATATTCATCTTAGAGTCCGAGCAAAAACAAGGTAAATAATTTCTAGTATTCTTATTTTCATTTAAATAAAGCTTGGTTCATTAGTGTTAAATGGAGATTTAATTTGGACGCCTAGTTTTTTTTAATCCTGAATATGCGCGCATCTTGCTTCTGCTAGTTGTTGGGCGAAGGCGAAACGTCCCTCTCGCTCGAGAATCCCACGCCAGCGTACTAAAGACTAAAGACCACGAAGGCCTAAGGATCGAACTACAGTGTGAAGTGACAAAGGTCAACGCATGTGTGAAGACTCAGGCACTATCTTCGCCCGCACAAGACGGGGCGAAGACCATCGAAGAAGGACATGCGTTGTAATCTTCCACTGTAAAAGGGGGCCATATATAATTCGGTCCATATCACAGGGTCCCACCCACAGGCCGTCGCGCTGATGGGGCTGATAGAGGGTTTGCCCATGTCTGTAATTGATTACGTTGTAATAACCCGCCATAACCCACCAAGTGGGAATATTCCAGAGATAACTGAGAGCACCTAGAGGGGGGTGAATAGGTGATCCTGTAAAATTCAACAACTAATAGCCACAAATCTTGGTTATACAAATGTTAGTGTGACTAAGTAGTTGCAAAGCGAGTTCTTGTGGCCAAGACAATCACAAAGAGATCAACACAAGAGACGCGATTTTATCCCGTGGTTCGGCCAAGTAACACTTGCCTACTTCCACGTTGTGGCGTCCCAATGGACGAGGGTTGCACTCAACCCCTTTCAAGTGATCCAATGATCAACTTGAATACCACGACTTTTCTTTGCTTATCTCTTTTTCCCGTTTGCGAGGAATCTCCACAAGTTGGAGTCTCTCGCCCTTACAACAAAGATCACAATGAAAGCACGGAGTAAGGTTGGGAAGAGCAACGCACACTAGAATTAAATCCACACCACAAACATGCACACAAGTGAGAAGATGAGCACACAAAACACGTGTGGGAGTTTACAACTCAAAAAGTGCTCCAATCTCAAGAACGATGAACGGTTGCGTGAAAGTGAGGACTAGAAGTCTTGAAATGCTTAGAGTGTGCTTGGGTGACTCCTCCATGCGCATAGGGGTCCCTTTTATAGCCCAAGGCAGCTAGGAGCCATTGGAGGCCAACAAGGAAGGCCAAAGTTTCCTTCTGTCGGGTGGTGCACCGGACAGTCCGGCACACCACCGGACAGACACTGTAGCATGTCCGGTGCGGATCTCCTTACTAATTTGGCGTAGATGACCGTTGCAGCGCCGTGGCAGTTGGCACACCGGACAGTCCGGTGCCCCTGCCGACCGTTGGCGTGGGCCACGCGTCGCCCGCGGATCGCGCGGCCGACCGTTGCGCTGGCGACCGTTGGCTCACCGGACAGTCCGGTGTACCACCGGACAGTCCGGTGAATTATAGCCGTACGCCGCCAAACTTTCCCGAGAGTGGCCAGTTCGCCGGAAGCCAGCCTAGCGCACCGGACACTGTCCGGTGCACCACCAGACAGTCCGGTGTGCCAGACTGAGCTGAATGTTGGCTGCTTAGAGCCAAGCCCTTTTCTTCTTCTTTTTTCTCTGTTTCTAGCACTTAGACAAAACATGTTAGTACTCAAAACAATGTACTAAGTCAAGAAATGTACCTTGTTACATGATTTGCACTTCTTTTTTCATTTGGCATATACTCAACTCACTTAGTATGTGTTGGACACTTAATCACCAAAATATAATAGAAATGGCCCAAGGGCACATTTCCCTTTCAATCTCCCCCTTTTTGGTGATTTATGTCAACGCATCCAAAAGCAATGCAAAACATGCAACATTGATTGAAATTGAAGACCAAATTATTTTTGACTCAAATTTGGCATATTTGGATCATTCTTTGCCACCACTTGGTTTGTTTTTGCAAATCAAATTCATTTTCCTATCTCTAAGTCAAACTCACTTGTTTGGGCATTAAGAGAGATAATCCAAGAGTGAAAATGATCAAGATCCAAAAACTCCCCCTTTTCCCATAATCATAAATTCTCCCCACAAGAGACCAAATTTTTGACAATAAGAGTATTTTGACAAATCAAAAGTTCTAGGGCGTGTTCGGCTGGCTACAAGCCGACACTGTTGCAGCTGTTTGGACTGCTGCAGCTGCAATCCATAGAGAGAAAAATACTGTAGAAGCCGTAGCCGCAGCCGGATTGCAGCCGCAGCAAGCCGCAGCGAACAAGCTGCTAACTCTAACTCTACTATTTTCAAAATTCTCAAGTGGTAGCTGATCCATTTGCTTTGGCCTTAATTTCTCCCCCTTTGGCATGAAACACCAAAACGGGATCATTATTGGCCCTTTAACCCTATTGCCTCACCAAAATGTCAATTAAGAGCAAAAAGGGCAATAAGATCATAAGAATGAACTTGGAGGTGAGTACACTAATACCGGAGTGCAGTGGAAGTCTTTGCATGGTCCAAGTTCACCTTTCCCTTTCAATCCACCTTTGAGACTATATCAAGTACACTTAAACACAAAGGTTAGTCTTCAAAGGGTCAGGTTGTAGCACTTCTCCCCCTAGATATGTGCATCATTCACACACGGACTTGTGAGGTCCGGGGATCCCTTGCACAACTTGAGCACCAAGAGTAAGCAACAAATTGAATAAATGTAACATGATCAAGGGCATAAAACACATGTATGTTATAAATAAATCCAAGTTACGCGAATCTAAGTCATTTAGCTCACTACGCAGCCTGCAAAAGGTTTTCTCATCTAAAGGCTTGGTAAAGATATCAGCTAGCTGGTTCTCGGTGCTAATATAGAACACTTCGATATCTCCCTTTTGCTGGTGGTCTCTCAAGAAGTGATACCGAATGTCTATGTGCTTAGTGTGGCTGTGTTCAACAGGATTATCCGTCATGCGGATTGCACTCTCATTGTCACATAGGAGGGGGGACTTTGCTCAGATTGTAGCCAAAGTCCCGGAGGGTTTGCCTCATCCAAAGTAGTTGCGCGCAACACTATCCTGCGGCAACATACTCGGCCTCAGCGGTGGATAAGGCAACGGAGGTTTGTTTCTTAGAACTCCAAGACACCAGGGACCTTCCTAGGAATTGGCACGTCCCTGATGTACTCTTCCTATCAACCTTGCATCCAACATAATCGGAGTCTGAGTATCTAATCAAGTCAAAGGTAGACCCCTTTAGATACCAGATCCCGAAGCAAGGCGTAGCAACTAAATATCTAAGAATTCGCATAAAGGCCACAAGGTGACATTCCCTTGGATCGGATTAAAATCTAGCACACATGCATACGCTAAGCATAATATCCGGTCTACTAGCACATAAATAAAGCAATGACCCTATCATAGACCGGTATGCCTTTTGATCAACGGACTTACCTCCTTTGTTGAGGTCGACATGTGTCACACCCGGGTTTCGGGGTCACCAAGACCCGGGCGCGAACATAATCACCAGGTGTGCTGGGACCAAGTGAAAGGGAATTAGGCTTACACCTATTTCCTAATTGATTTTGGTGGTTGAATTGCCCAACACAAATTATTAAACTAACTAGTTTGCTCTAGAATATACGTTCTACAGGTGCCAAAGGTTCATCTACAAACATACTAAATCGACTGTCCGGAATACCGTAGATTATTCCGGACAGGAGAAGCTTTTTGGAAAAACAGGCCAAGTGCGGACCGTCCGGGCCCTTGCGGCGGACCGTCCGCACCACCAGGATGACCCTCGGACAGAACCAATGCAAAAATCTGAGTCTGCACTATGGACCGTCCGGAGGAGAAGAGCGGACCGTCTGTGACCTCGCGCGGACCGTCCGGCCTCAGGCGCGGACCGTCCGGTAGGTGAGGAACCGAAAAACCCGAAGGTGACGGGTTCGGTAAAATGAATTTTAGCGTCCGCGCGGGCCGTCCGGGGTGCACGACCGGACCGTCCGCGCCAGGCTTTATCTGACATCTGACGACGCATTAAATGCAATATAGCCGTTGATATAGCCGTTACTGCTGACCGTTGCATTTTCAGTCGTTGATCTATAGGCGCGGACCGTCCGGACCAGGCGGGCGGACCGTCCGCGGTCGGCAGAATGGAGCAACGGCTAGGAAGTGGTTGGGGGCTATAAATACCAACCCAACCACCTCCATTCACTCCACCCAAGCATTCCAACCTTCAACATTCAATACAAGAGCTAGCAATTCATTCCAAGACACATTCAAAGCCTCCATCTCTCCAAGTTTCACAATTGAGAAAAGAGATCATTAGTGATTAGTGACTTGAGAGAGAAAGTGATTCGTGTGTTATTTGTTGCTCTTGTCGCTTGGCTCTTTTTGCAATCGTGCTTTCCTTCTTTGATTCTTCATTTCGATCAAACTCACTTGTAATTGAGGCAAGAGACACCAATCTTGTGGTGGTCCTTGTGGGAACTTTGTGTTCCAAGTAATTGAGAAGAAAACCTCACTCGGTCCGAGGGACCGTTTGAGAGAGGGTAAGGGTTGAAAGAGACCCGGCCTTTGTGGCCTCCTCAACGGGGAGTAGGTTTGCAAGAACCGAACCTCGGTAAAACAAATCCACGTGTCTCACTCTTTATTCACTTGCGATTTGTTTTGCACCCTCTCTCGTGGACTCTATTATATTTCTAACGCTAACCCGGCTTGTAGTTGTGATTAAATTTGAGAATTTCAGTTTCGCCCTATTCACCCCCCCCCCCCTCTAGGCGACTTTCAATTGGTATCAGAGCCCGGTGCTTCATTAGAGCCTAACCGCTCGAAGTGATGTCGGGAGATCACGCCAAGAAGGAGATGGAGACCGGCGAAAAGCCCACTACAAGCCACGGGAGCACTTCATCGGAAGAGTCCCGCACCAAGAGGAGGAAGAAGAAGAAGAGCTCCTCCAACAAAGGGAAGGAGAAGAAATCTTCTTCTCACCACAAAGAGAAGAAGGAAAAATCTTCTTCCCACAAGCCGCATCGGAGTAAGGACAAGCCAAAGAGGATGAGGAAAGTGGTCTACTACGAGACCGACACTTCATCAACATCGACCTCCGGCACCGATGCGCCCTCCGTAACTTCTAAACGCCAAGAGCGTAAGAAGTTTAGTAAGATCCCCCTTCACTATCCTCGCATTTCTAAACATGCACCTCTACTTTCCGTCCCATTAGGCAAACCACCAACTTTTGATGGTGAAAATTATGCTAGGTGGAGTGATTTAATGCGATTTCATCTAACCTCGCTCCACAAAAGTATATGGGATGTTGTTGAGTTTGGTGCACAGGTACCGTCCGTAGGGGATGAAGACTATGATGAAGATGAGGTGGCCCAAATCGAGCACTTCAACTCTCAAGCAACAACAATACTCCTCGCCTCTTTAAGTAGAGAGGAGTATAACAAAGTTCAAGGGTTGAAGAGCGCCAAGGAGGTTTGGGATGTGCTCAAAACCGCGCACGAAGGAGATGAGCTCACAAAGATCACTAAGCGGGAAACGATCGAGGGGGAGCTCGGTCGGTTCCGGCTTTGCAAAGGGGAGGAGCCACAACATATGTACAACCGGCTCAAGACTTTGGTGAACCAAGTGCGCAACCTCGGGAGCAAAAAGTGGGATGACCACGAGGTGGTTAAGGTTATTCTGAGATCTCTCATTTTCCTTAACCCCACTCAAGTTCAATTAATCCGTGGCAATCCTAGATATACTAAAATGACCCCCGAGGAAGTTATCGGGAATTTTGTAACTTTTGAGTGCATGATCGAAGGCTCGAGGAAGATCAACGAGCTTGATGATCCCTCCACATCCGAAGCTCAACCCATCGCACTCAAGGCGACGGAGGAAAAGAAGGAGGAGTCTACACCAAGTCGACAACCAATAGACGCCTCCAAGCTCGACAATGAGGAAATGGCGCTCGTCATCAAGAGCTTCCGCCAAATCCTCAAGCAAAGGAGAGGGAAAGATTACAAGTCCCGCTCCAAAAAGGTTTGCTACAAGTGTGGTAAGCCCGGTCACTTTATAGCTAAATGTCCATTATCAAGTGATAGTGACAGGGGCGACGACAAGAAGGGCAGAAGAAAGGAGAAGAAGAGGTACTACAAAAGGAAGGGCGGTGATGCCCATGTTTGTCGGGAGTGGGACTCCGATGAAAGCTCAAGCGACTCCTCCGACGACGAGGACGCCGCCAACATCGCCGTCACCAAGGGACTCCTCTTCCCCAACGTCGGCCACAAGTGCCTCATGGCAAAGGACGGCAAACGGAAGAAGGTTAAATCTAACTCCTCCACTAAATATGAGTCTTCTAGTGATGATAATGCTAGTGATGAGGAGGATAATTTGCGTATTCTCTTTGACAATCTTAACATGGAGCAAAAAGAAAAATTAAATGAATTGATTAGTGCTATTCATGAAAAAGATGACCTTTTGGATTCCCAAGAGGATTTTCTAATTAAAAAAACAAGAAACATGTTAAGGTTAAAAATGCTTATGCTCTAGAAGTAGAAAAATGTCAAAAACTATCTAGTGAGCTAAGCACTTGCCGTGAGATGATTGACAACCTTAGAAATGAAAATGCTAGTTTAAATGCTAAGGTTGATTCACATGTTTGTAATATTTCAATTCCCAATCCTAGAGATAATAATGATGATTTGCTTGCTAGGATTGAAGAATTGAACATTTCTCTTGCTAGCCTTAGAGTAGAAAATGAAAATTTAATTGCTAAGGCTAAAGAACTAGATGTTTGCAATGTTACAATTTCCAATCTTAAAGATAATAATGATATCTTGCGTGCTAAGATTGTTGAACTTAATTCTTGCAAACCATCTACATCTACTATTGAGCATGTCACTATTTGTACTAGATGTAGAGATATTGATGTTGATGCTATTCATGGTCACATGACTTTAATTAAACAACAAAATGATCACATAGCTAAATTAGATGCTAAAATTGCCGAGCATAACTTGGAGAATGAAAATTTTAAATTTGCTAGAAGTATGCTCTATAATGGGAGACACCCTGGCATCAAGGATGGCATTGGCTTCCAAAGGGGAGAGAATATCAAACTTAGTGCCCCTCCTAAAAGATTGTCTAATTTTGTAAAGGGCAAGGCTCCCATGCCTCAGGATAACGAGGGTTACATTTTGTATCCTACCGATTATCCCGAGAGCAAGATTAGGAGAATTCACTCTAGGAAGTCTCACTCTGGCCCAAATCATGCTTTTATGTATAAGGGTGAGACATCTAGCTCTAGGCAACCAACCCGTGCTAAGTTGCCTAAAAGGAAAACTCCTAGTGCATCAAATGAACATAGCATTTCATTTAAGACTTTTGATGCATCTTATGTGTTGACTAACAAATCCGGCAAAGTAGTTGCCAAATATGTTGGGGGCAAGCACAAGGGGTCTAAGACTTGTGTTTGGGTACCCAAAGTTCTTGTGTCTAATGCCAAAGGACCCAAAACCATTTGGGTACCTAAAGTCAAGAACTAAACTTGTTTTGTAGGTTTATGCATCCGGGGGCTCAAGTTGGATACTCGACAGCGGGTGCACAAACCATATGACAGGGGAGAAAAGGATGTTCTCCTATGAGAAAAACCAAGATTCCCAACGAGCAATCACATTCGGGGATGGAAAACAAGGTTTGGTCAAAGGATTGGAAGAAGTGATGATTCAATAGCTTTTAAGGGTGTGTTAGAGGGTCAGCTATACTTAGTAGATTTTGATAGAGCTGAACTCGACACATGCTTAATTGCTAAGACTAACATGGGTTGGCTCTGGCACCGCCGACTAGCCCATGTTGGGATGAAGAATCTTCATAAGCTTCTAAAGGGAGAACACATTTTAGGGCTAACAAATGTTCACTTTGAGAAAGACAGGATTTGTAGCGCATGTCAGGCAGGAAAGCAAGTTGGAGCCCATCATCCACACAAGAACATCATGACGACCGACAGGCCACTAGAGCTCCTACACATGGACTTATTCGGCCCGATTGCTTACATAAGCATCGGCGGGAGTAAGTACTGTCTAGTTATTGTGGATGATTATTCTCGCTTCACTTGGGTATTCTTTTTACAGGAAAAATCTCAAACCCAAGAGACCTTAAAGGGATTCTTGAGACAGGCTCAAAATGAGTTCGGCTTAAGGATCAAGAAAATTAGAAGCGACAACGGGACGGAGTTCAAGAATTCTCAAATTGAAGGCTTCCTTGAGGAGGAGGGCATCAAGCATGAGTTCTCTTCTCCCTACACGCCGCAACAAAATGGTGTAGTGGAGAGGAAGAATCGAACTCTATTGGACATGGCAAGAACCATGCTTGATGAGTACAAGACTTCGGATCGGTTTTGGGCCGAGGCGGTCAACACCGCTTGCTACGCCATCAACCGGTTATATCTTCACCGAATCCTCAAGAAGACATCATATGAACTCCTAACCGGTAAAAAGCCCAACATTTCATATTTTAGAGTCTTTGGTAGCAAATGCTTTATTCTTGTTAAAAGAGGTAGAAAATCTAAATTTGCTCCTAAGACTGTAGAAGGCTTTTTACTAGGATATGACTCAAACACAAGGGCATTTAGAGTCTTTAACAAGTCCACTGGACAAGTTGAAGTTTCTTGTGACGTTGTGTTTGATGAGACTAACGGCTCTCAAATAGAGCAAGTTGATCTTGATGAGATAGGTGAAGAACAGGCTCCGTGCATCGCTCTAAGGAACATGTCCATTGGGGATGTGTATCCTAAGGAATCCGAAGAGCCTCCAAAAGCACAAGATCAACCGTCCTCCTCCATGCAAGCATCTCCACCAACTCAAAATGAGGACGAAGCTCAAGTTGATGAAAGACAAGATCAAAGAGATGAGCCACCTCAAGATGACGGCAACGATCAAGGGGGAGATGCAAATGATCAAGACAAGGAGGATGAAGAGCAAAGGCCGCCACACCCAAGAGTCCACCAAGCAATCCAACGAGATCACCCCGTCGACACCATCCTCGGCGATATTCATAAGGGGGTAACCACTAGATCTCGTGTTGCTCATTTTTGTGAACATTACTCTTTTGTTTCCTCTATTGAGCCACACAGGATAGAGGAAGCACTTCAAGATTCGGATTGGGTGGTGGCAATGCAAGAGGAGCTCAACAACTTCACTAGGAATGAGGTATGGCATTTGGTTCCACGTCCTAACCAAAATGTTGTAGGAACCAAGTGGGTCTTCCGCAACAAGCAAGACGAGCATGGTGTGGTGACAAGGAACAAAGCCCGACTTGTGGCCAAGGGATACTCCCAAGTCGAAGGTTTGGATTTCGGTGAAACCTATGCACCCGTAGCTAGGCTTGAGTCCATTCGTATATTATTAGCCTATGCTACTTACCATGGCTTCAAGCTTTATCAAATGGACGTGAAGAGTGCCTTCCTCAATGGACCAATCAAGGAAGAGGTCTATGTTGAGCAACCTCCCGGCTTTGAAGACAGTGAGTACCCTAACCATGTCTATAAGCTCTCTAAGGCGCTTTATGGGCTCAAGCAAGCCCCAAGAGCATGGTATGAATGCCTTAGAGATTTCCTTACTGCTAATGGCTTCAAAGTCGGCAAGGCTGATCCTACTTTATTCACTAAAACTCTTGACAATGATTTGTTTGTATGCCAAATTTATGTTGATGATATTATATTTGGGTCTACTAACGAATCCACATGTGAAGAATTTAGTAGGATCATGACACAAAAGTTCGAGATGTCTATGATGGGGGAGTTGAAGTATTTTCTAGGATTTCAAGTGAAGCAACTCCAAGAGGGCACCTTCATTAGCCAAACGAAGTATACTCAAGACATTCTAAACAAGTTTGGGATGAAGGATGCCAAGCCCATCAAGACACCCATGGGAACTAATGGGCATCTCGACCTCGACACGGGAGGTAAGTCCGTTGATCAAAAGGTTTATCGGTCGATGATTGGTTCTTTGCTATATTTATGTGCATCTCGACCGGACATTATGCTTTCCGTATGCATGTGTGCAAGATTCCAAGCCGACCCTAAGGAAGCTCACCTTACGGCCGTGAAACGAATCTTGAGATATTTGGCTTATACTCCTAAGTTTGGGCTTTGGTATCCTAGGGGATCCACATTTGATTTAATTGGATATTCGGATGCCGATTGGGCGGGGTGCAAAATCAATAGGAAGAGCACATCAGGGACTTGCCAGTTCTTGGGAAGATCCTTGGTGTCTTGGGCTTCAAAGAAGCAAAATTCGGTCGCTCTTTCCACCGCCGAAGCCGAGTACATTGCCGCAGGCCATTGTTGCGCGCAATTGCTTTGGATGAGGCAAACCCTGCGGGACTACGGTTACAAATTAACCAAAGTCCCTTTTCTATGTGATAATGAGAGTGCAATCAAGATGGCGGATAATCCCGTCGAGCATAGCCGCACTAAGCACATAGCCATTCGGTATCATTTTCTTAGGGATCACCAACAAAAGGGAGATATCGAGATTTCTTACATTAATACTAAAGATCAATTAGCCGATATCTTTACCAAGCCTCTTGATGAACAAACTTTTAACAAACTTAGGCATGAGCTCAATATTCTTGATTCTAGGAACTTCTTTTGTTGATTTGCACACATAGCTCATTTTACATACCTTTGATCATATCTCTTTCATATGCTATGACTAATGTGTTTTTAAGTCTATTTCAAACCAAGTCATAGGTGTATTGAAAGGGAATTGGTGTCTTCGGCGAAGACAAAGGCTTCCACTCCGTAACTCATCCTTCGCCGTCGCTCCAAGTCACTCTCCATTCTTGAGGGAGAAAGCATGAGCACAAGGACTCCATCTTTGGTATAATCTTCACTCATTTATTTATGACCAAAGGGAGAGAGTACTTCTAAAGGGCTCTAATGATTCCGTTTTTGGCGATTCATGCCAAAGGGGGAGAGAGTAGTATGAGCCCAAAGCAAAAGGACCGCACCACCACCTATTTCAAAAACTTCGTGTTTCCAAGAATATTATTAATTGGTTTCCTATTGTGTTCAAAAAGGGGAGAAAGTAGTATTTCAAAAATGATATATCAAAACCCTCTTGAACACTAAGAGGAGGATCTCATTTAGGGGGAGTTTTGTTTAGTCAAAGGAAAAGCATTTGAAACAGGGGGAGAAAATTTCAAATCTTGAAAATGCTTTGCGAAATCGTATTCATTTACCTTTGATTATTTGCAAAAGAACTTCGAAAAGGATTTACAAAATAATTTGCAAAAACAAAACATGTGGTGCAAACGTGGTCCAAAATATTAAGAATGAAAGAAACAATCCAAGAATATCTTATAAGTATTTATATTGGCCAAATTCCAAGTAACCTTTGCACTTACTTCATGCAAACTAGTTCAATTATGCACTTCTATACTTGCTTTGGTTTGTGTTGGCATCAATCACCAAAAAGGGGGAGATTGAAAGGGAATTAGGCTTACACCTATTTCCTAATTGATTTTGGTGGTTGAATTGCCCAACACAAATTATTAAACTAACTAGTTTGCTCTAGAATATACGTTCTACAGGTGCCAAAGGTTCATCTACAAACATACTAAATCGACTGTCCGGAATACCGTAGATTATTCCGGACAGGAGAAGCTTTTTGGAAAAACAGGCCAAGCGCGGACCGTCCGGGCCCTTGCGGCGGACCGTCCGCACCACCAGGATGACCCTCGGACAGAACCAATGCAAAAATCTGAGTCTGCACTATGGACCGTCCGGAGGAGAAGAGCGGACCGTCTGTGACCTCGCGCGGACCGTCCGGCCTCAGGCGCGGACCGTCCGGTAGGTGAGGAACCGAAAAACCCGAAGGTGACGGGTTCGGTAAAATGAATTTTAGCGTCCGCGCGGACCGTCCGGGGTGCACGACCGGACCGTCCGCGCGGACCGTCCGGGGTGCACGACCGGACCGTCCGCGCCAGGCTTTATCTGACATCTGATGACGCATTAAATGCAATATAGCCGTTGATATAGCCGTTACTGCTGACCATTGCATTTTCAGCCGTTGATCTACAGGCGCGGACCGTCCGGACCAGGCGGGCGGACCGTCCGCGGTCGGCAGAATGGAGCAACGGCTAGGAAGTGGTTGGGGGCTATAAATACCAACCCAACCACCTCCATTCACTCCACCCAAGCATTCCAACCTTCAACATTCAATACAAGAGCTAGCAATTCATTCCAAGACACATTCAAAGCCTCCATCTCTCCAAGTTTCACAATTGAGAAAAGAGATCATTAGTGATTAGTGACTTGAGAGAGAAAGTGATTCGTGTGTTATTTGTCGCTCTTGTCGCTTGGCTCTTTTTGCAATCGTGCTTTCCTTCTTTGATTCTTCATTTCGATCAAACTCACTTGTAATTGAGGCAAGAGACACCAATCTTGTGGTGGTCCTTGTGGGAACTTTGTGTTCCAAGTAATTGAGAAGAAAACCTCACTCGGTCCGAGGGACCGTTTGAGAGAGGGTAAGGGTTGAAAGAGAGACGGCCTTTGTGGCCTCCTCAACGGGGAGTAGGTTTGCAAGAACCGAACCTCGGTAAAACAAATCCACGTGTCTCACTCTTTATTCACTTGCGATTTGTTTTGCACCCTCTCTCGTGGACTCTATTATATTTCTAACGCTAACCCGGCTTGTAGTTGTGATTAAATTTGAGAATTTCAATTTCGCCCTATTCACCCCCCCTCTAGGCGACTTTCACCAAGTCTCACACATATGATGAATCATGGCACAGGATCGAATGTCACATCTTTACTATATAATAGGAGTTCTATACAAAATAAATAAATAAATACATTATAAGGAGACAACGGTCCAGCAACCCAAAGTTGACTGGGAGACGACGACCTAGACCTCTCACGAACTTTGTCACAGCATCCTCCAAGCGCCTCATCCTGTGGTACCTGTTCTTGACCTGTGGGGGGTGTGAGACAGCAAGAGTGAGCTCACATACGTTCATCGCTCAACAAGTTGTGGGGAATAATGTGCATGAACTCGCCAAAGGTGGGAGCTCACGTGAAGTGTAAGGCTTACCAAAGAGGATGGTTAGAGTTGAGCATTGCTTTTAAAGTTGGTCAAAATTTTATTAGCAGTTACTAAGTATAAGTGAATACCAACCCAATTAAGTACAAGAACAAAAATAACAACCTCACCTGCGATGCAATGCATATGACAAATTGAGTTTAAGTTCCATAATTTAATCATGTGAGTGTCCGAGCTGCTCATGACCGTGAGCACGGCTAGTATACCAGTTTTACACTCTGCAGAGGTTGCACATCTTTACCCACAAGTCGTGTTACCCATCTGCCGAAAGACGGCCAATCCCATACACCTCTACCGAGGAGGCGAGGCAGGGTAACACTATGAGGCCTTTACAAAGTTCCATTAGCTTCAGAAAACACGCTACAGTTATAGGAAGCTCCAATGCAGGAATCCCTCGCATGACCGCCATCACAGCAAAATCATCCCAAGGGCCTCCCTACACTGACCACTCCCCTACTGCCCTTGCCCCTTTCGGGTAAGGTAGTCATCCACTAGCTTTCCTAATTAATCAGCCAAGGGCGTCCCATTAAACCCTTGTGGTAGCACTGTTTTCCCGGGTGGTTCTCCATGTTCCAATTAACATAATGATCTTATCATGAACAGTAAATAACAACTAATAATAAAAGTATAATCATGAATAGTAATGTGTATCTCTATACCCAAAACCACATAAAACAATAGCAAGTACTACCCAAAAATTCAGTGGTAAACAAGGTATAAAGATAGTCAAACTGGGGTATCCTATTGGGTCCCATCAAAATTAACCTATGCAGATCATTATGATTAATTAAAACATGAGTGGGTAAAAAGAAGTGATCAAGGGCACAACTTGCCTGGCACTTGAGATTCCAGGTACCAACTTGCTCTTCAGCTGACTCGTGTCCTCACTGCTAAACGTAGCAATACAGACAAACATGGTGCAGGCAAAATTAACATTACACCAAACATATATGCAAAATACATAATAATGATCTACATATTGAAATAAGATCACAGGAACAGGAATCATTAATTTTGGAGTTATGGATTTTGAGTTATGAATTTCTAAAAGATTTAGGAGTGGAGTACAAAAGAAACTAAGTATATAATTTTAGTTTAGGTTTCATAACAAAATAAAGTTACTAGGTGAGAAACCATATTAATATGAATTTAATGCAGCTGGAATGGATTAAAAAGGAGCTAATATGAATTTTCTATGAATTATTTAAGTTCTGGAATTATTTTGGAACTAGAAATCCATTTTCTAAATTATTTTTCACATTTTCACAGAGTTCTGGAATGGGCACATAAATAAACAAAAGGCCACAGGCTACTCTGCAAAAGTTCCCAGACACAGGCAAACCCCCAAATGGACGGCAGGTTGGTTTATTAGAAATCCAGGGGCTTTTATGCAAAACACTCAGCGCGAAGGGGTATGATGGATTCGTGGCCGCAGGATAGAAATCGGACGGCCCAGATTAAAAGTCGGCATCATAACTGAATTGGTACGCGATGATGTCCGCAGGATCAAAGATCCACGGTGGTAAACCCCCTTGGGCGAAACGCTATGCCCCGGTTTGATCCAGCCCGATCATCAGTCGATCAACGGCCCACGGTGACTCTCTCCCAGATCTAAACCCATACCTACATACTGAATCCAACAGACCCTATGACTACGTTCTGTACCGACGCCAGAGCGTGACGGCACCGCCCACACGTGCGGCGGAGCCATCGCCGGAGCACGCCAGACCGAGGCCACGATGCTCCCCGCACGCATCAAGGCCCTGATTCACAATGAGGAGGGTGATTCGAATATGATGGAGCTACTCACCGCAGCTGGAGGGCAATGGAGGGAGCTGGCCACAGAGGAGAGCGGACCCGCGGCGGCGCTTGAGCTACGGCGAGCGATTCCGACGTCGCCGGCCTCCAATCGCACCCAGAAAGGTCACGGAAGATTTCCAGACGCGCAGGCTACACCAATCGAGCACTTCCCCGGAACCAAAACGCGGTGAAATAACAGGGCCAAAGGGCGGCGGCTGGAGCTCTCCCTCTCCGCGAATTCGGTGGTTTTTTTGCACGATGCTTTGGACAATGGGAGGTGATCGAGTCTTATAGCTGGTCTTGCGAAAATCTCGGCGGGGTTGGAGCCTTGGAGGTCGGGTCGCGGACTCCGTTGCCCGGGTCAGCGAGATCTCCGCGCGGATTTTACTCCCTGGTTTGTTGAGCTCCGCCAGCGACGAACGAGGACGAAGACCCAGCGAGCCCAGCGTTCGCTGCCGCGCGAGGTCCGCGGTTCAGTGTAATGGCGTGGCAGAGGGAGCGGCTGACGGGGCGGGCCCGCGACCAGATTTGCGCGACACCGAGGCAAAGCCTACGCGACCGAGGAGCTCAGGAGGACGAAGACAGGGCTGACACCCCGGTCCCAGTGCCAGTGACGAGGATGCCCGCCCGGGCGCGCGCGGTGGGGAGGAAGAATCGCGGGGCCGGCTGGTCAGCGGCATCAGGCGCGCGGTGGAGCTAAATGGGCCGAAGAAGAAATTTGGCCCAAGCCGAGGCTGCCAGGCTTACTCCTTTTTGTTTTTTTATTGTTAGATTCAAATCCAACTCAAATTTGATTCAAGTTTAACTCAAATTCCGAAAATGCATCATATCAGTACTTCACATGTGTTTGCAGAATTATTTCATTTATCTTTTTTTGTATTTATTTATTTTGCTATTTGGCTAACTTAATTCCATTTAATTGAACATTCAAAAGCAGAGGAGATCAAATAACATCCACAGGTTTCAAAAATCCCTAAACACTAGCTTAAATATATTTATTATTATTTTTGCTACTAATTTTGGGCTTTACAAATCCTACCCCCCTTAGCAGAAATCTCGTCCTCGAGATTTGTAAGGGTGTATACTCATATTGTCTCGGAGCATATGCACAAACAAAGAAATCTCGGCATGATGCATAACGCATTAGCAAAACATAGGGTCAATAGACCTTATTATTATTATTATTACTAAAATAGTAAAATACTACTACTAGCTAAATTAATATGTAGGTCTTACAAATAGTAAAATATATCTATATATATCTATATTTATGCTTCTTTCTATATATATGCTCTACTCTTGTTGTTCGTTGACTTCTTCACCGACTACTTCTTCTTCAACTAGCTCTTCTTCTTGAATTTCAAGTTCACCCGGCTCAGCTTCTACTTCTGCATGATGGGCTTGTCCCCGGTTGACAGATAGGGGCTGACTCTTTCCTGCCGAAGCCTGACCTTGTTTCATTGGAGCTGGTGTAGTGTAGGCAGCCCTGTTGGGACAATAGTTGGCGTAGTGTCCCGGTTGTCCACACTTGAAGCATGCCCTGTTGGTGGTTGTGTTAGGAGCAACAGGTCCTGCTGGGGTGCTTGCTTGTGGAGGAGCAGTTGGTGCCCGTTGAGTTTGTTGTCCGGAACTGCCACTAGCTGGTGTACTTGGAGTGGTAGTGTAGCGAGGACGGGAACTACTTCCAGCCTGCCCTTGGTTATCAGCCCTTCTTTTCTCTCCAAATATACTCCTCTTGTTTTCTACAGCAATAGCTTTGTCAAGTAGCCTTTGGAAGGATGGGAATGTGTGCGATACCAGTTGATATTGCAAGGGTCCAATCAAACCGTCCAGAAAAAGCTCCTGCTTTTGCTCATCATCCTCAACATCTCTAGGAGCATATCGAGATAACTGGATGAATTTGTCCCTATATTCACTCACGGACATACTTCCTTGCTTGAGGGATAGAAACTCCTTCCTTTTGATCTTCATGAGTCCAGCAGGAATATGATAATTTCTGAATTGAGTGGAGAATTCTGCCTAGGTAATTGTGTCGACGGCAGCATGAGCAGCACAGTACGCATCCCACCAATCCACAGCGGGACCAACAAGACGACCTGATGCGTAGAGTACTTTCTCTCTGTCCGAGCACTGAGCTATGTTGAGCATCTTTTCTACAGACTTTAGCCAGTCATCTGCTTGCAGCGGGTCCGTGGAGTTGGAGAAGGTTGGTGGTTTGTGGCTCATGAATTCCCGGTGCTTGTCCCGGGGTGGAACTGGTGGTGGTGGGGGAGGCAATGGTACTTGTTGTTGTTGTTGTTGTAATTGTTGTTGCAGCTGCTGTTGCGCCCTCCTCTCCTGGCGTATCTCCTCTCGCTCCTGGCGCAACTCCTGGCTTATCTCTTCTCTTTCCTGGCGCATCTCCTGGCGTTCCTGTTGCATCTGTGCCCGCATATCTGCCATAGTGTCTGCCATTTGCTGCATCATCCTCATCTGAGCTGCAATCAGTGGGTCAACACCGCCCGGTGGAGGATTGGGAGGATTCATCTCTGCTGGTTGTGGCTGGGGTTGTCTATATATCCACCGAGTGTGTCGATTAGGAGGCAAATCAATTCCACCACCCCTCCTGGTATTGACCATCTAAGTTAGAAACATATGGTAAGATAGTTTTGCAAGGGAATCATTTGGTAGGCAGAATGAATAAGCTAATAGTTGGTTATGTACTGAAGATTCTTTGGTAGGGCTTGACCAGATATTTTATGTCAAGACTTGGGTAACTAGTTGTATGAGGTGAATGTCCAAAGGTAAGATAGAATCTGTTAAGATGAGATAGATACAGAATACTAGATATTTTTTAGGGGGATAATCTAGATTGTCTAGTTATCTTATAAATACTATCCTTTATGCCTAGATGTTTATGCAGATGTAATTGTGGACATTACTCCACAACTCATCACACTCAATCAGAGATCCAAATCAGACATGTATCATAAGAACAAGCATTCAAGTTCATAGATATCTAAAAAAATATAGTTTTGTTTTTGTTCCTAAGATGAGGTCTCCTATTCTTAAAAGTCACTTTCGGTGCAAGATTTCAAAGTGTGAAATCCACATTTGTCTTTAGAATGAAAAGGTAAGAATAATGAGAGTAAAGCGGAATTAGATGAGAATAGATTAAGAAAAGTTTAGAAAGAATCAGAGTAGCAAAGGTAAGTAGAGAATGGTTGTCCAGTTCTATCTAGGTTTCGTCCTACAGTCAACATTGCTCTGATACCACTTCTGTCACACCCGGGTTTCGGGGTCACCAAGACCCGGGCGCGAACATAATCACCAGGTGTGCTGGGACCAAGTCTCACACATATGATGAATCATGGCACATGATCGAATGCCACATCTTTACTATATAATAGGAGTTCTATACAAAATAAATAAATAATTACATTATAAGGAGACAACGGTCCAGCAACCCAAAGGTGACTGGGAGACGACGACCTAGACCTCTCACGAACTTTGTCACAACATCCTCCAAGCGCCTCATCCTGTGGTACCTGTTCTTGACCTGTGGGGGGTGTGAGACAACAAGAGTGAGCTCACATACGTTCATCGCTCAACAAGTTGTGGGGAATAATGTGCATGAACTCGCCAAAGGTGGGAGCTCACGTGAAGTGTAAGGCTTACCAAAGAGGATGGTTAGAGGTGAGCATTGCTTTTAAAGTTGGTCAAAATTTTATTAGCAGTTACTAAGTATAAGTGAATACCAACCCAATTAAGTAGAAGAACAAAAATAACAACCTCACCTGCGATGCAATGCATATGACAAATTGAGTTTAAGTTCCATAATTTAATCATGTGAGTGTCCGAGCTGCTCATGACCGTGAGCACGACTAGTATACCAGTTTTACACTCTGCAGAGGTTGCGCATCTTTACCCACAAGTCGTGTTACCCATCTGCCAAGAGACGGCCAATCCCATACACCTCTACCGAGGAGGCGAGGCAGGGTAACACTACGAGGTCTTTACAAAGTTCCACTAGCTTCAGAAAACCCGCTACAGTTTATAGGAAGCTCCAATGCAGGAATCCCTCGCATGACCGCCATCACAGCAAAATCATCCCAAGGGCCTCCCTACACTGACCACTCACCTACTGCCCTTGCCCTTTCGGGTAAGGTAGTCATCCACTAGCTTTCCTAATTAATCAGCCAAGGGCGTCCCATTAAACCCTTGTGGTAGCACTGTTTTCCCGGGTGGTTCTCCATGTTCCAATTAACATAATGATCTTATCATGAACAGTAAATAACAACTAATAATAAAAGTATAATCATGAATAGTAATGTGTATCTCTATACCCAAAACCACATAAAACAATAGCAAGTACTACCCAAAAATTCAGTGGTAAACAAGGTATAAAGATAGTCAAACTGGGGTATCCTATTGGGTCCCATCAAAATTAACCTATGCAGATCATTATGATTAATCAGAACATGAGTGGGTAAAAAGAAGTGATCAAGGGCACAACTTGCCTGGCACTTGAGATTCCAGGTACCAACTTGCTCTTCAGCTGACTCGTGTCCTCACTGCTAAACGTAGCAATACAGACAAACATGGTGCAGGCAAAATTAACATTACACCAAACATATATGCAAAATACATAATAATGATCTACATATTGAAATAAGATCACAGGAACATGAATCATTAATTTTGGAGTTATGGATTTTGAGTTATGAATTTCTAAAAGATTTAGGAGTGGAGTACAAAAGAAACTAAGTATATAATTTTAGTTTAGGTTTCATAACAAAATAAAGTTACTAGGTGATAAACCATATTAATATGAATTTAATGCAGCTGGAATGGATTAAAAAGGAGCTAATATGAATTTTCTATGAATTATTTAAGTTCTGGAATTATTTTGGCACTAGAAATCCATTTTCTAAATTATTTTTCATATTTTCACAGAGTTCTGGACTGGGCGCATAAATAAACAAAAGGCCACGGGCTACTCTGCAAAAGTTCCCAGACACAGGCAAACCCCCAAATGGACGGCAGGTTGGTTTATTAGAAATCCAGGGGCTTTTATGCAAAACACTCAGCGCGAAGGGGTATGATGGATTCGTGGCCGCAGGATAGAAATCGGACGGCCCAGATTAAAAGTCGGCATCATAACTGAATCGGTACGCGACGATGTCCGCAGGATCAAAGATCCACGGTGGTAAACCCCCCTGGGCGAAACGCTATGCCCCAATTTGATCCAGCCCGATCATCAGTCGATCAACGGCCCACGGTGACTCTCTCCCAGATCTAAACCCATCCCTACATCCTGAATCCAACGGACCCCATGACTCTGTTCTCTACCGACGCCAGAGCGTGACGGCGCCGCCCACACGCGCGGCGGAGCCATCGCCGGAGCACGCCAGACCGAGGCCACGATGCTCCCCGCACGCACCAAGGCCCTGATTCGCAATGAGGAGGGTGATTCGAATACGATGGAGCTACTCACCGCAGCTGGAGGGCAATGGAGGGAGCTGGCCACGGAGGAGAGCGGACCCGCGGTGGCGCTTGAGCTACGACGAGCGATTCCGACGTCGCCGGCCCCCAATCGCACCCGGAAAGGTCACAGAAGGTTTCCAGACGCGCAGGCTACACCAATCGAGCACTTCCCCAGAACCAAAATGCGGTGAAATAACAGGGCCAAAGGGCGGCGGCTGGAGCCCTCCCTCTCCGCGAATTCGGTGGTTTTTTTGCACGATGCTTTGGACAATGGGAGGTGATCGGGTCTTATAGCTGGTCTTGCGAAAATCTCGGCGGGGTTGGAGCCTTGGAGGTCGGGTCGCGGACTCCGTTGCCCGGGTCAGCGAGATCTCCGCGCGAATTTTACTCCCTGGTTTGTTGAGCTCCGCCAGCGACAAACGAGGACGAAGACCCAGCGAGCCCAACATTCGCTGCCGCGCGAGGTCCGCGGTTCAGTGTAATGGCGCGGCAGAGGGAGCGGCTGACGGGGCGGGCCCACGACCAGATTTGCGCGGCACCGAGGCAAAGCCTACACGACCGAGGAGCTCAGGAGGACGAAGACAGGGCTGACACCCCAGTCCCAGTGCCAGTGACGAGGATGCCCGCCCGGGCGCGCGCGGTGGGGAGGCAGAATCGCGGGGCCGGCTGGTCAGCGGCATCAGGCGCGCGGTGGAGCTAAATGGGCCGAAGAAGAAATTTGGCCCAAGCCGAGGCTGCCAGGCTTACTCCTTTTTGTTTTTTTATTGTTAGATTCAAATCCAACTCGAATTTGATTCAAGTTTAACTCAAATTTCGAAAATGCATCATATCAGTACTTCACATGTGTTTGCAGAATTATTTCATTTATCTTTTTTTGTATTTATTTTTTTTGCTATTTGGCTAACTTAATTCCAATTAATTGAACATTCAAAAGCAGAGGAGATCAAATAACATCCACAGGTTTCGAAAATCCCTAAACAGTAGCTTAAATATATTTTTTTGCTACTAATTTTGGGCTTTACAACATGTCCGTCGGTTCCCATTGGCGTCTTCGCGGGCTTAGCGTCCTTCATCCCAAACCTCTTGAGAAGATCTTGAGTGTACTTCGTTTGGGAGAGGAAGGTGCCGTCCTTGAGTTGTTTCACTTGGAACCCAAGAAAGTATGTCAATTTGCCCATCATCAACATCTCAAATTTCTGTGTCATCACTCATCACCCTGCTAAACTCCTCACAAGACTTTTGGTTAGTTGAACCAAATATTATGTGAACGACATAAATTTGGCACACAAAAAGGTCACCGTCACAAGTCTTAGTGAAAAAAGTGGGATCGGCTTTCCCAACCTTGAAAGAATTAGCAATTAAGAAATCTTTAAGGCATTCATACCATGCTCTTGGGGCTTGCTTAAGTCCATAGAGCGCTTTAGAGAGCTTAAAAACGTGGTCGGGATACCTGTCATCCTCAAAGCCAGGGGGTTGTTCTACGTACACCTCCTCCTTTATTGGCCCGTTGAGGAAATCACTCTTCACATCCATTTGAAACAACCTAAAAGAGTGGTGAGCGGCATAGGCTAACAATATTCTAATGGACTCTAGCCTAGCCATAGGAGCAAAAGTCTCCTCGAAATCCAAACCTACGACTTGGGCATAACCTTTTGCCACAAGTCGAGCCTTGTTTCTGGTCACCACCCCGTGCTCGTCTTGCTTGTTGCGGAACACCCACTTGGTTCCCACAACATTTTGCTTTGGACGTGGCACCAGGCTCCAAACTTCATTCCTCTTGAAGTTGTTGAGATCTTCCTGCATGGCCAACACCCAGTCCGGATCTTGCAAGGCCTCTTCTACCCTGAAAGGCTCAATAGAAGAGACAAACGAGTAATGCTCACAAAAATTAGCTAATCTTGAGCGAGTAGTTACTCCCTTGCTTATGTCACCCAGAATCTGATCGACGGGGTGATTCCTTTGAATTGTCGCTCGGACTTGAGTTGGAGGGGCCAGTGGTGCTTCTTCCTCCATAACTTGTTCTTCTTGTGCTCCCCCTTGATCACACGCCTCTTCTTGATGAACATGTTCATCATCTTGAGTTGGGGAATGCACCATTGTTGGGGAAGAAGGTTGATCTTGCTCTTGTTGTTCCTGTGGTCGCACATCTCCAATCGTCATGTTGCGTATTGCGGCCGTTGGAACATCATCTTCATCTATGTCATCAAGATCAACTTGCTCTCTTGGAGAGCCATTAGTCTCATCAAATACAACGTCGCTAGAGACTTCAACCAAACTCGATGATTTGTTGAAGACTCGGTTAGGAGTTCGTAGGAGGTCTTCTTGAGGAGACGATGTAGATAGAGCATGTTTATGGCGTGGCAAGCTATGTTCACAGCTTTCGACCAAAACCGCTCGGGCGTCTTGAACTCTCCAAGCATCGTCCTCACCATGTCGATTAGCGTCCTATTCTTCCTCTCTACCACACCGTTTTGCTGTGGTGTGTAGGGAGCGGAGAACTCGTGCTTGATGCCTTCCTCCTCAAGGTACTCCTCCACTTGTAGATTCTTGAACTCGGACCCGTTGTCGCTTCTTATCTTTTTTACCTTGAGCTCAAATTCGTTTTGAGCCCGCTTTAGAAAGCGCTTAAGGGTCCCTTGGGTTTCTGATTTATCCTGCAAAAAGAACACCCAAGTGAAGCGGGAAAAATCATCATCAATAACAAGACCATACTTACTTCCTTCGATGCTAAGGTAGGCGACGGGTCCGAAGAGGTCCATATGTAGTAGCTCCAGTGGTCTTGATGTTGTCATCACATTCTTGTTGTGATGAGTGCTTCCCACCTGTTTTCCTGCCTGACAAGCTGCACAAGGTCTATCTTTTTTGAAGCAGACATTGGTTAGTCCTAACACATGCTCTCCCTTTAGAAGTTTGTGAAGGTTCTTCATCCCAACATGTGCTAGACGGCGATGCCACAGCCAGCCCATACTAGTATTAATGATTAAGCATGCATCTAGATCGACCTCCTGTTTCGAAAAAACAACTAAGTAGAGTTTTCCATCTAGTACACCCATAAACGCCAATGAACCATCACTCCTTCTAAATACAGATGCATCAACATTTGTAAACAAACAATTGTAGCCCATGTGGCACAATTGACTTACAGACAGGAGATTATAGCCTAGCGACTCTACTAAAAATACATTGGAAATAGAGTGCTCGCTTGTGATGGCTATTTTTCCCAAACCTTTGACCTTGCCTTGATTCCCATCTCCAAATATGATTGTATCCCGGGAATCCTTGTTCTTGACGTAGGAGGTGAACATCTTCTTCTCCCCCGTCATGTGGTTTGTGCATCCGCTGTCGATAATCCAGCTTGAGCCCCCGGATGCATAAACCTGCAAGGCAAATTAGGCTTGGGTTTTAGGTACCCAACTCTTGTTGGGTCCTATAAGGTTAGTCACAATAGCTTTTGGTATCCAAATGCAAGCCTTGTCTCCTTTGCATTTGGATCCCAATTTTCTAGCAACCACTTTTTCATTTTTACATGAAAGTACAAACGTAGTGTTGCAAGCATGAAAGACAGTAGCAGGTTTATTACACATTTTCCTAGGAGCATGAGACAAAAAATTTCTCCTAGGCCTATCATTAAAATTAGAACTTGAAGCAAACATAGCATGTGACTCACAAGCATCAAGATCATATCTCCTATTATGACTAGCAATTTTCCTATTATACATGAAAGCATGATTCTTATGAACTCTACTAGCCATAGGGGACTTCCCTTTCTCCTTGGCGAGAATGGGAGCCTTTTGGCTTGTTAAGTTCTTGGCTTCCTTTCGAAAACCAAGCCCATCCTTAATTGAGGGGTGTCTACCAATGGTGTAGGCATCCCTAGAAAATTTTAGCTTATCAAAATCAATTTTGCAAGTCTTAAGCTAAGTATTAAGACTTGCCACCTCATCATTTAATTTGGTAATAGAAGTAAGGTGTTCAAGGCAAGCATCAACATCAAAATCCTTACACCTATTACAAATGGCAACATGTTCTACACATGAACTAGATTTATTGGCTACCTCTAGCTTAGCATTTAAATCATTAATCAAAATCTTTAAACTAGAGATTGATTCATGGCACACAGACAATTCAGAGGATAATATTTCATTTCTTTTAGTTTCTAAAGCAAGAGACTTTTGTACACTAACAAATTTGTCATGTTCTTCATATAAAATGTCCTCTTGCTTCTCTAGCAATCTATCTTTTTCATTTAGAGCATCAATTAACTCATTAATATTATCTACTTTTGCTCTATCTAAACCCTTAAATAAATCAGTATAATCTACTTCATCATCACTAGAATCATCATCGCTTGAAGTAGTATACTTAGGGGTTTCTCGAATGCTTACCTTTTTCTCCTTTGCCATGAGGCAAGTGTGGCGTTCGTTGGGGAAGAGAGAGGACTTGTTGAAGGCTGAGGCAGCAAGTCCTTCGTCGTCGGAGTTGGAAGAAGAGCAGTCTGAATCCCATTCTTTGCCAAGGTGCGCCTCGCCCTTTGCCTTCTTGTAGGCCTTCTTCTTCTCCCTCTTCCCATGCTTTTCTTGTTCCTAGTCATCGTCGTCTCTTGGTGAAGAAGAAGATTCGTCGCTGTCATAGTAGACGATCTTCTTGATGCGCCTCTTCTTCTTCCCGTCCTTCTTCTTGTGACTCGAGCCAGAGTCAATGGGCTTGTCATCTCTTGGCTCGTTGAAGATGGACTCCTTCTCCTTATCATTGAGCACCATCCCCTTTCCCTTAGGATCCATCTCTTCGGGCAATTAGTCCCTTACGTGAAGAGAACGGCTCTGATACCAATTGAGCTGCGCTAGAGGGGGGTGAATAGGTGATCCTGTAAAATTCAACAACTAATAGCCACAAATCTTGGTTATACAAATGTTAGTGTGACTAAGTAGTTGCAATACGAGTTCTTGTGGCCAAGACAATCACAAAGAGATCAACACAAGAGACACGCGATTTTATCCCATGGTTCGGCCAAGTAACACTTGCCTACTTCTACGTTGTGGCGTCCTAATGGACGAGGGTTGCACTCAACCCCTTTCAAGTGATCCAATGATCAACTTGAATACCACGGTTTTTCTTTGCTTATCTCTTTTTCCCGTTTGCGAGGAATCTCCACAAGTTGGAGTCTCTCGCCCTTACAACAAAGATCACAATGAAAGCACAAAGTAAGGTTGGGAAGAGCAACGCATACTAGAATTAAATCCACACCACAAACACGCACACAAGTGAGAAGATGAGCACACAAAACACGCGTGGGGACTTTACAACTCGAAAAGTGCTCCAATCTCAAGAACGATGAACGATTGCGTGAAAGTGAGGACTAGAAGTCTTGGAATGCTTAGAGTGTGCTTGGGTGACTCCTCCATGCGCCTAGGGGTCCCTTTTATAGCCCCAAGGCAACTAGGAGCCGTTGGAGGCCAACAAGGAAGGCCAAAGTTTGCTTCTGCCGGGTGGTGCACCGGACAGTCCGGTGCACCATCGGACAGGCACTGTAGCATGTCCGGTGCGGATCTCCTTCCTAATTTGGCGCAGATGACCGTTGCAGCGTCGTGGCAGTTGGCGCACCGGACAGTCCGGTGCCCCCTGCCGACCGTTGGCGCGGGCCACGCGTCGCCCGCGGATTGCGCGACCGACCATTGCGCTGGCGACCGTTGGCTCACTGGACAGTCCGGTGAATTATAGTCGTACGCCGCCAAACTTTCCCGAGAGTGGCCAGTTCGCCGAAAGCCAGCCTGGCGCACCGGACACTGTCCGGTGCACCACCGGACAGTCCGGTGTGCCAGACTGAGCTGAATGTTGGCTGCTTAGAGCCAAGTCCTTTTCTTCTTCTCTTTTCTCTATTTCTAGCACTTAGACAAAACATGTTAGTACTCAAAACAATATACTAAGTCAAGAAACGTACCTTGTTACATGATTTGCACTTCTCTTTTCATTTGGCATATACTCAACTCACTTAGTATGTGTTGTACACTTAATCACCAAAATATAATAGAAATGGCCCAAGGGCACATTTCCCTTTCAATAACCTAGGTAACTGAGGGTGCAATTGTCTTTAGCAAGGCAGGACAAACCCTCGGTTACCTATAAATACCCCTGTATTGTGCCATTGCGGGAGACGGAGAAAAACATTGTTGCCCTAATATATTGCGTTTACTGGCATCAAACCAGTCACTATTCTCCCACCGTTTCAGCTTGCATGACCACGAGTCTGCAAGTTTCAACATTTGGCGCCCACCATTCGTGCTACGACAAAGCATTCCCGCGATGGCCCCCAAGAGAGCGAATTTGAAGGCCGTCGTTTCCATCAACGACGCAGCGAAGGCGGCACTCCTGGCGAAGAAGAAAGGCAAGGTTCCCATTGCAGACGGCATCCCTCAGCAGGCCTTCGACGACGACCCCGTCAACAGCAAAAGGCAATGCCAGGACAACCAGCCCGAGAGGGCACCGCGCGCACCTGCATTTCTGAGGGGGCACCACAAACACCCCCGCCAGGCTTCGCTCATCCAGAAGGTGAAGACACCGTCGAAGACGACGATATCATAGGCATCTCGGACGAAGACCAGTTAAAGCTTTGAGCCCTGCGTATCAAGAACAATCACCTACAAAAGCAAAAAAGAAATACTCGAAGCCAAGCGCTAGCGCGTCAACTTGCAAGCCAAAATTAGGCAAATGATGTTGGACGAGGAACAAAAGACCCGAGAGCTAGAACAACAAATCACAGATATGCAAGGCAAAGGCCCATACCACCTGCAGCGTGGCCCCCTCATCACTCCAGTCGCCTTCGAGGGAGATCTGCAAGGCGAAGGCCCATACCACCTGCATCGTGGCCCCCTCATCACTCCAGCCTCCTTCCAGGGAGTTAATTACCTCGACGAGTGAAGCCCGCTTGCACCGCAACTCCAGGCCTCACCTTGGCCTAACAATTTTAGAGCCGACACCTACCCCAAGTACAATGACAACACTGACCCAGCAAGTACATCATGAGCTACCAAGTCGCTGTTGCATCATCCGGAGGGGACGACACCACCATAGCCAAAACATTCAACATCGCGCTCGAAGGCCCAGCCCTGACCTGGTACACTAGGATGCCTCCACTATCAAACGAGTCATGGAAAGGCCTTCTCGACAAGTTCTTGTTAAACTTCGAAGGGTATAGGCCGGACACAGATGCCTTGGCCGAATTATCACTCTGCAGGCAACAAGAGAAATAAACTCTTCGGGAGTACTATAAGAAGTTCCTTACGCTCAAGTCGCAGTTACCATCTGTCGACGACCACATAGCCATCCATAATGCAATCAGCGGTTTCCGCGTCGGCGTCTTGTACAGCCACTGCATTAGAGACCCACCCAAAAACTTGCAAGAGCTCTATCAGTTGTTTGAATAGTACGCTAGGTCTGAAGACTGCACCAGCACAAGATAGAGTCTCAGCAAAAACCCAAGGACACTACGCGGTCCAGCAGAACATGGGTCAGGCCAGCGCAGTCTGATTCCGACGGGCAAAACTGCAACCAGCAACAAGTCAACACCATCGCCAACTCACACCCCCCGGAGACACAGTTCATCATCAGGAGTACCCCGCACAACAAAACCGTGGCACTAACACCAGAGGAAGAGGTAGAGGCCGAGCCCCACAGCCGTGAAGGTTTTGCTGCCTTTTTCATGGCGAAGTCTGCGCGCACCCCACCAGGGATTGCCCTAAAACCAAGGCCACCAAAGACAGGATGGCGAGAAATCACCAATTGACAACCAGCGAGTTGTCACACATACTTATCACCCCCAGCAGTACCACCAACAACCATACCAGTCCCACCAACAACCATACCACAACGAACCAATCATTCGCCAACCTAATCACTTGTACCACCATCGTCAAGAGATCCAAGTCCTCCCTCCTCCACCGCATCATCAAAATCCTCCACCTCCAGCACCCAAGCAAGAGGACTTCGCCGAGCAGCCTTTCTATGGGGTCATCCACATGATTACCTGTGGGTCAAGCGCAGACTTCGACACCAAACGACAGAAAAAGGATCACTACTGCAGTGTTAACCACGTAGCTCTCACCGACCTAGTGGTTCAAAAAAATGGTCCCATGTTCGAATCACTTTCGATGCCAGAAACGTCGAATTACGCAGCGCGCCACATGCAGATACCATGGTGATCAATTGCCAGGTGGCAGGCCGGGATCTACACAAAGTATTGGTCGACAATGGTAGCCAGGCCGACATCTTTTCCTGCACGCCTTCGATCGCTTAGTCATCAGGCACAACCTCCTCGAGCCCGCAGACAACCCTTATACGGTTTTGGAGGCAAAGGCACATTCCCCGTCGGCAAAATAGAGCTGTCGTTGTCATTCAACGCGGCACCCAATGCGCGAAGCGAACAAATCACCTTCGACATAGTCGACATGGTCTACCCTTATAACGCCATAATGTGGCGCGAATCAGTCAACAAGTTTGAGGCTCCTATACACGGACTTTATCTCTGCATGAAGATACCAGACCCTCAAGGCGTGAACATAGTGTATGGAGACCAGCAAGCAGCGCGGAATATGGAAAGAGATTTTGTTCCAGGGCAGCGCAACGTTCATTGCCTAACGACAGAGCGCGAAGACAACAATAATCATCGCCCAACCAAAAACAAAAAGATCAACGCCTAGTTGCAGAGCAACGACGGAACAAAGACGGTCCCCCTCGACCTTTCAACCCCAAAGCAAACCGTCATGATAAACGAATACCTGTCACCGCATGACGAGGAAAGACTTCTCTCCTGTCTCAACCGCAACAAGGACGTCTTCGCCTAGTCCGCTCTAGACCTAGTGGGGTTAGCCGCACCATCATCAAACATAGCTTGGGCATCGACCCCTCAGTGCGCCCAAAAAAAGCAACAGTTAAGGAAAATGTCCGGTGAAAAAACAGAAGTAGCGAAGGCCGAGGTGCACCGCTTACTGGAAGCCAAATTCATCGAGCTAATAGCTTACCCCACCTGGCTTGCCAACGTTGTGATGGTTCAGAAGAAGAATGAAAAATGGCGCATGTGTATTGATTTCACCAGCCTTAACAAAGCATGCCCCAAGGACAACTTTTCTCTACCGTGAATCGACAAGATCGTCAATTCCGCGGTCGGATGTGAAGTCATGTCTCTCCTAGACTGCTTCTCGGGCTACCATCAGATCTACATGAAAGAGGAAGACAATGCTAGCATCAGTTTCACTACACCCTTCGGCACGTACTGATTCATACGGATGCCCGAAGGGCTCAAAAACGCCGGCTCAACATTCTCCCGCCTCAACAAGAAGGTTCTCGAGGACCAAATGGGCCGCAATGTCTTCACGTATGTCGACGATATTGTCATTGCGAGCAAAAGTAGGGAAGATCGTCTTTCAGATCTCGCGGAAACATTCGCCAACATGTGTGAAGCCCGACTCCAGCTCAGAGGAATTGAAGCCAACCCGGTCAAAATATAAAAAATTCCGGCCAACCCGGTCAATGAAAGTTTATCCGGAATCGTTGGTCTGCCATAGTGAGCCCTTATCCGGAATCGTAGGTCTGCAGTAGTGAGCCCTGTTCCCTGTCTATGCAGTACCCCCTTGTGGAGAACCACGACAGAATGCCTGCTCAAGGTGGAGAGTACTACAAATTAAAGGCCGGCCGGCCGCGGCTGTTGCATAGCCATCACCACTTGCTGCCCGGTTTGTTGCATTGCATTCGTTTCTTGGGCCTAAGCTACTAGTACAGTAGTACTGCTGGATAGGCCACCATTGCACACACACAAGAGATAATGCACAGGTACTGCGAAAGAAAACGACGGTCTTAATATAAAAGGAGTCGTCGTGTCGGTCGAGACTGTACACGCGCAGGACATGAGCACACACATCAACCGTGTACCCCTGCGAAATGACGATGACGAATCACAATGGCATGCATGTATATATAGACGAACGCAGCAGGGTCCGTGGCTTCTGTGCCCTAGTAGCTAGCTGCTGTTACATTGCACACATGCATGATACATAGAGCCTTTGGTACATGCATGATACATAGAGCCTTTGGTACATGCATGATCGCAGCATCCTTTGATATTTCTCTCGCCTTTGTCGCTACTCGACCACTAGCGCGCGCGTACGTACGTGTCGTGGCCGTGGCCCCCCTGCAGCTGAGCCAACTTGGGCCGGCGCCACTGTGCCAGTAGTACGTCTATATTTATGTTCAGCTAGCACTATAATAATAATAAAGTTGATGCGTACGTGCTGTGCACATGCATCATGCATCACTACGTACATCAGCGCATGGAGTAGTGGTACTACGTGACGATGAAGCTGATGGTGCAGTAAAGCTAGCTAGTGGCGGTACATCAACTTGCACTCAGTAGCATATGCTTGCAAGTTGCAAACTAGCTTGCAGCGAGTAGCTGGTGATGAGAGCCGTGGCCTAGCTAGCTGCTCCCTGGGCCAACTACACATGCCTAGACATCAGACGTAGTACACATGTGGGTGGATGCCCATACGTACGCGCGCGCCCATTTGTTTGTTACTGGTCAAATCTATCGTCGATCTTCCTGTATAGCTTACTAATGATGATCGATCGGTCGAGGTAGCTAGCTAGCTGCTTTTGCCTGATTGATCTACCCATCCAAGTTGACGAATAGTACTAGAATCTATCTATCTATCTATCTCCTCCACTTCCCTTTACAAAAAAATGTGTATATATGGGGTGTTTAGTTTTTCCTAACTAGAGTTTAGTATGTCACTTCAGATGTTTAAATATCTATTGCAGGTATTAAATACAGACTAATTATAAAACTAATTACATTAATAAAGACGGAACGACGAGACATTTTAAGCCTAGCTAGGTAACCAATAATTATCAAATGTTCACTGTAGCATCATATGGTCAAATCAAAGACTAATTAATATCACTAATTAGGCTTAATATATTCTTCTTGTCATTTAATTCTTATCCGTATAATTAGTTTTGCAGTTCGACTATATTTAATACCGATATGTACTAAACTTTACTCCGTGTATCCAGCGTGTTAGAAAGTTAGGCATTTTTAGTTTTAATTTAATCCAGAAAATCAGTGCGATATATGTGATGACATGTATGTGCATATGTGTATAACTACTCGCATAAGCAGTAAACAGCAATGAAACATGCACAAATACGAAGAACAGAGTGTACCCAGCGGAGGGACCGATGCTCAAGGCACCAGTGGCTCCATTCACACGAGACATCTCGTGTGTTTGTTCGATGTAGCCGTACGAAGTCGGTGCAGGAAGATGTACGCAGTGCAGTCCCTCGAACGGTCGCCGGGAAGAAGAACAGCAGCACGCGTCAACTTGGGAAGGCGACGAACAGCAAGCTGTGGACGATCACGCGAGCAGTCGCGAAGACGCTCCCCAAAAATCTGATCGCCCGCACACCCGTGCAAGTGTATCTCTGCGGCCGGTGATTTCGGAGGCCTGCTCTCCCACTCTATCTGTGCTCGCAGAAGATGGGACGGGAATGTGTTGTTTGCAATTCGCGTGAGATGATTCGCTTTACTGGAAGAGCCCTCCCTCTCCATTCTTATAGGCGGTCAGAAGAAGGGAGAAGGACAACGGACAGAAACGGTCGCGCATTAGAGCTGGAAACTGACGACAGTAACTGACGTCCGTTACTAGCCATAAGACAGGAAACGGACGGTTATCATGACGGTCATCACTCCAGGCAAAAATGCGCAACCGTTTGAAAGGAATATTCGGACCAAGGTCCGATCTACCACGAGCCACGAGCCACGAGCCACGAGCCACGAGCCACGAGCCACGAGCCACGAGCCACGAGCCACGAGCCACGAGCCACGAGCCACGAGGCCACGGCCCGGCCGGCGGCGGCGGCGGCGCGCGCGCGCGCGCGTGTGGCAGTCCTTCATCCTTTTCTCAACTTCTCAATAGATGCACCAATGGTCCACCTATTTAAGTTGATTGATTTGTCCTTTGAACTTCCAATATGGTACTAAATAATTAGTACACCATAGCATTAAAGTGGGCCATTAGCATTGACTATTATTGAATATTAATTTGGGCCAAGCCCACATTAATCCAACAATCCCCACCAAATGCTAAGTCACACAAAAATGCTCTCATCATCTCAAACGTTTGATATACTGGTGTTTCGATAGAGACTGTTAAGTTGAACATCCACCTAGAACTTAGACTACACTTGACCACAACTGCACAATGGACTAGGCCTTGAATTGGCAGTTTTGCGTGGAATGAGTTTCATCTAAACTCTTTACCAGTACTAGATTGCTGAACGCATCCCCTCTGGTTGGAGCATATAAGTCAAACTCCATAGCCTTTCATGGGTATCTAGAAACCACCCAGATCTCATAAACTGTGACTAGCAGTTAACCCATATAGGTATGTTCCTCTAAAGATGTTCTGTAGGACAACATCTTTGCTTCACAAAGCCATTTGGAACATATTAAGGTGTAAACACCAACCTACCTTACAGTAAGGAAAGATATGCATCTGAAATGAGCCTTATTAAGGGTCTTTCCTCTCAGTCTACCACTAGCTTGTTTCACCATTCTAATTCACGGGATCTCCGATCACATAGAACAGGTTACCACTATGATAAACTTTAGGTGGGTCTCATGCCCATCTCACTTGATGCACTATCTATCACACTACGTGATAGCCCCTTAGTAAATTGATCTGCCAGATTTTTAGACGTATGGACATAATCCAACGCTATTACTCCAGAGTTTCTCAATTTCCTGACAGATTTCAAACGCCTCTTTATGTGCCTTGTCGACTTCATATTATCCTTAGAACTGTTTATCTTAATTATCACAGTCTGATTATCACAGTTCATGGAAATAGCCGGCACAGGTTTTTCAACCACCGGTAAATCCATAAGGAGTTCACGAAGCCACTCAGCCTCAACTGAAGCGGTATCTAATGCTGTGAGTTCTGCTTCCATAGTCGACCTCGTTAAGATGGTCTGCTTGCAAGACTTCCATGAAACAGCACCACCTCCAAGTGAAAACACATATCCACTTGTGGCATATATCTCATCAGCATCAGATATCCAGTTTGCATCACAATAACCCTCCAGCACTGTTGGGTACCCGGTATAATGGATGCCTAAACTCATAGTACCCTTTAGATAGCGCAAAACTCTCTCAAGAGCACGCCAGTGATCATCTCCCGGATTTGAAACAAATCGACTAAGTTTGCTCACAGCAAATGAGATGTCAGGCCTCGTAGCGCTAGCTAAATACATGAGTGAACCAATTATTTGGGAATATCTCAATTGATCCCTAGCTATCCTTCGATTTTTCTTTAATAGCTTACTAGGATCATAAGGCGTTGGAGCAGGTTCACATTCGCTAAAACCAAAGCGACTCAAAACCTTTTCCACATAGTGGGATTGCACAAGTGTGATCCCACCAATGCCTTCTCTCAGTAGCTTAATGTTAAGAATAACATCAGCTTCTCCCAAATCTTTCATTTCAAAATTATTAGACAGAAAGTCTTTTGTCTCTTTAATCACATCAAGACTCGTCCCCAATATTAGAATGTCATCAACATATAGGCATAAAATTACTCCCTCGCCCCCACCATACCGATAGTATACACACTTGTCTGCTTCGTTCACAACAAAACCGGCAGATGTCAAAGTTCTATCGAACTTTTCATGCCATTGCTTAGGTGCTTGTTTTAGGCCATATAAAGATTTCAATAATTTACACACCATGCCTTCTTGACCGTTTGCTACAAACCCAGCTGGCTGCTCCATGTAAATTTCCTCATCTAGCTCTCCATTTAGGAATGCTGTCTTAACATCCATTTGATGGACGAGTAGACCATGAGAGGCAGCCAAAGAAAGTAGCACACGAATTGTGGTCAATCGAGCCACAGGTGAATAAGTATCAAAGAAATCCTCACCTTCCTTCTGTGAATAGCCTTTAATTACAAGCCTCGCCTTGTACCTTTCAATAGTACCATCAGGCCTAAGTTTTTTCTTGAACACCCATTTACTTCCAATGGGCTTACACCCATAAGGACGCTCAACTACCTCCCAAGTTGCATTAGACATAATAGAATCCATCTCACTCCTTATTGCTTCCTTCCAAAAGTCAGCATCAGGAGAGGAATATGCCTCTTCAATGGTACTTGGTGTGTCATCCACAAGATATACAATGTAATCATCACCAAAGGACTTTGCAATCCTTGGTCTCTTACTCTTTCGAGTTGATACATTGTCATTTTCCACATGATTATGTATATGGGATTCCTCAGTGTGTTCTACCGGAATAAAATGCTCATGGGGTATCGTTGGTTCATCATTAGACGTATCATGTGTAGCTTTCATGGGAAATTCGTCCTCAAAAAACGTAGCATCTCTGGACTCCATAATTGTACCAACCAACATGTCCGGTACTCCAGAGTTTATAATTAAAAACCTATATCCAATGCTGTGGAAAGCATATCCAAGGAAAACACAATCAACAGTTTTCGGTCCTAATTTGCGCTTCTTGTTAATTGGCACATTCACTTTAGCCAAACAACCCCAGGTGCGCAAATAGGAGATATTCAATTTCTTCTTTTCCCATTCCTCGAATGGTGTGATTTCTTTGTTCTTTGTGGGAACTTTATTCAGGACATGACACGCCGTCAAGATCGCCTCACCCCACCATTCCTTAGATAGCCCTGAAGTCTCTAACATGGCGTTAACCAAATCAGTTAGAGTACGGTTCTTTCTTTCAGCAACCCCATTGGATTGTGGTGAGTATGGCGGTGTCCTCTCATGAATAATACCATGTTCCACACAAAAATCAGAAAAATCACCCGAAAAATATTCTCCACCACGATCAGACCTTAACCGTTTAATTTTCCTCTCGAGTTGATTTTCAACTTCAGCTTTGTAGGTCTTAAAATAATGCAAAGCTTCATCTTTTGATTTTAAGAGATACACATAACAAAATCTAGTAGAGTCATCGATAAAAGTAATAAAATATCGCTTGCCTCCTTTAGTCAATATTCCGTTCATCTCACATAAATCGGAATGTATTAAGTCTAGTGGTGCCAAATTCCTCGCCTCCGCAGCCTTGTGAGGCTTGCGAGGTTGCTTAGATTGCACGCACACCTGGCACTTAGAACCTTTGACTAAATCAAATTTCGGGATTAAATTTAAATCTGCTAACCGCGAGACACAACCAAAATTGATATGACAAAGTCGTGAATGCCAAATATACGACTCATTCGAAACAACATTGTTCACAGACTTATTACACGCATCATGCAAAGATAAGCGGAACAAGCCTCCGCTGTCATAGCCTTTTCCAACAAACGTTCCATACTTAGACAATATACATTTATTAGACTCAAAGACAATTTTGTAGCCATCTCGACACAATTGAGAGCCACTAACTAGATTCTTTTTGATGGAGGGGACATGCTGCACGTTCTTCAATAGCACCGTCTTTCCCGAAGTAAACTTCAGAATGACTGTACCAACACCAAGAACACGCGCATGTGATCCGTTCCCCATCAGCAAGGCTCCAGTCCCTTTGCACTGATAAGAAGAAAATAAAGAAATATCAGCACACACATGAATATTAGCACCGGTATCAGCCCACCACTCATGGGATTGACACACTGAAAGAACAGTAGGTAAAAGATTACCATACCCCGATGTTCCTTCTGCAGTCTCGCTAATAACCATGTTTACTGTTTTCTTCTCTTGAGCTGGTTTTTTCTCTTGCTTAAATTTGCGGTCTGGACAAGCGCTTGCCCAATGATCAGTACTCCCGCAAACAAAGCAACCAGCTCCTTTGTTCTTCTTTTTGAACGAGGCTGCCTGCTTGGGCTTCGTGGCATTCTGTTGCTTGTTCTTCTTTTTATTATTATGTGATGCATTGGAGTTCTTCTTTTGTACCATATTGGCACTAGAAGTCTCAACTCCTTTTCCACGAGTGTCTTTTGCTCTCGCCCTCTCCTCAACATCAAGAGAACCAATAAGCTCAGCCACGCTAAACTCTTGTCTCTTATGTTTTAGAGTGGTAGCAAAGTCCGTCCAAGAAGGTGGCAGTTTAGCGATAATACCGCCGGCCACGAACTTGTCAGGCAAGACACATGGGAATTGTTCGAGTTCTTTAGCCAGTGCCTGTATTTCATGAGCCTGTTCAACTACAGGACGGTTTTCCACCATCTTATAGTCAAATAGCTGCTCCATGATGTACAGCTCGCTACCAGCATCAGAAACACCAAACTTCTCATCTAATGCATCCCATAACTCTTTTGCAGATGTGCACGTTAGATAAGAATCAACATACTTGTTGGCAAGAGCGCCAATCACGGCGCCTCGAAACAGGTTATCGGCAACGTCGAACATTCTCTCCTCTTCAGGAGTGAACTGTTCGGGTTTCCCCTGTGCGGCGTGATAGCAGTTCATTGCGGTCAACCACAGTATCATCTTACTACGCCATCTCTTGTAAAATGTCCCATCAAAAGGTTCACTTGGTTTTAACGCAGCAGCAAAACCACTAACAGAAAAATGCCTAATATCAGATTTTTGGATTGTTAGAAAGTTAGGCATTTTTAGTTTTAATTTAATCCAGAAAATCAGTGCGATATATGTGATGACATGTATGTGCATATGTGTATAACTACTCGCATAAGCAGTAAACAGCAATGAAACATGCACAAATACGAAGAACAGAGTGTACCCAGCGGAGGGACCGATGCTCAAGGCACCAGTGGCTCCATTCACACGAGACATCTCGTGTGTTTGTTCGATGTAGCCGTACGAAGTCGGTGCAGGAAGATGTACGCAGTGCAGTCCCTCGAACGGTCGCCGGGAAGAAGAACAGCAGCACGCGTCAACTTGGGAAGGCGACGAACAGCAAGCTGTGGACGATCACGCGAGCAGTCGCGAAGACGCTCCCCAAAAATCTGATCGCCCGCACACCCGTGCAAGTGTATCTCTGCGGCCGGTGATTTCGGAGGCCTGCTCTCCCACTCTATCTGTGCTCGCAGAAGATGGGACGGGAATGTGTTGTTTGCAATTCGCGTGAGATGATTCGCTTTACTGGAAGAGCCCTCCCTCTCCATTCTTATAGGCGGTCAGAAGAAGGGAGAAGGACAACGGACAGAAACGGTCGCGCATTAGAGCTGGAAACTGACGACAGTAACTGACGTCCGTTACTAGCCATAAGACAGGAAACGGACGGTTATCATGACGGTCATCACTCCAGGCAAAAATGCGCAACCGTTTGAAAGGAATATTCGGACCAAGGTCCGATCTACCACGAGCCACGGCCCGGCCGGCGGCGGCGGCGCGCGCGCGCGCGCGTGTGGCAGTCCTTCATCCTTTTCTCAACTTCTCAATAGATGCACCAATGGTCCACCTATTTAAGTTGATTGATTTGTCCTTTGAACTTCCAATATGGTACTAAATAATTAGTACACCATAGCATTAAAGTGGGTCATTAGCATTGACTATTATTGAATATTAATTTGGGCCAAGCCCACATTAATCCAACACAGCGCTCTTCCAAAGTCACCATCGATAATCCACAGCTAGCACACAGAAACCGACCTGCTGCCCAGTCGCTAAAAAACAAAAACCCTAAGCACCAATGAGCACAACTCATCTATGACGACTGGTAGCGTGCGTGGTACTGAGAGACAGAGACTAGCTAGTGGCAGTATGTATATGCATGCAGACGTACGCCGTCGGGCGGACACGAGGGTTGCCATTTAAGCAAGCATGGCAGTATGGCGCACACAGGACGCTGCTGCTTGCATGGGTATCCAATCGATCCAGCAGCCACCACCATCAATAATAAGAACACACATACAGTGTATACAATAACTGAAGCATGGACCGGGGGCGGCGGCCGGTAGGTACTGGCCGTTGGTAGTTATTTCTGGTGGGGAGGGTTAGTTAGGATCGATGCGTGGGCTGTTTCATTTCATTTGGGCCTCTCGCATCCGTGGATCTATAATTGCATGATTAGCTTCTTCTCATCTTCTGATCTCTCTCTCTAGCTAGGACCACATGCATCGCCCACATTAATTGTTCTGCATGCAGCGTGTGGTATCGTACGTAGAAAGGCCTAATCACTCATCCTCTCGTCGCACCCGATCATCCCTATCCTAATCATGGATGGATGTGGCCATGTGGGCGGGGCTAGGGGCTAGGGCACGGCACGTAGCAGGGATCACGCATGGCCCATTGGTCCATGACAAGAGAACAGACCAAGCGGTGTTGTGTGTGGGGTGCGTGCAGTGGGCCGTTTTCACGTTCTACGTTGCAACTTGGCAGCAAGGGGGGCACATGACACTGACAGAGAAACGTGGCCCTACCCTATAGCAAACCACTACGCATCCCATCCTAACTTTACTAGTGACTCAAGGAGTATATACTACATTATAATATATAATATACGTAGTGCTTCATCGATATCTTTTGTAATATAATATTATCTTCGTTCTCGAATACTTATCGTCTGCTAGTTTATTTTAAAATTAAAATATGATAAATTTAAAAAACAGAGAAAGTAACAAATAATAATAATAATAATAATAATAATAATAATAATAATAATAATAATAATAATAATAATAATAATAATAATAATAATAATAATAAGACCAGCCAAATTAAGCCATGATGGAAACCGAGGAATCTTCTTGCATCCATGCACGCTGACAGTTAATCGAGTGGTACTAGCTAGAGCTAGGGGCTGTGTGTTACGTTGACCGGCAATCATGGCATCCCATTTGTTTAATCTGCATCGGGGTCAGAGACGACGGTTGCAGCTGGCAGTTGCAACTGCAACTGCATCTGCAACAGACCAGCCATGGCCATGCATGAGTGGTTAATGATGGGGGCGGAGCGCATTTGTTTGCGCGGCCAGCATGTGGACTGAGGTCATAGAATACTGGCCCGGAGATCCGCCCGGATCTTCCCTGGACGGCGCGCTCCGGCGGGGCGGCAGAGCGCGCGCGCGCGCGATCGAGGCGAGGAGGGGGTCTTGCTGCTCGTGCATGCATGGGGCCATGGGGGCACCTAGCTACCTATCGTCACGCGCGCAAGTGGCCTGCTGTGTGGTGGTGACCGAGTGAGGATAGATGGCGATGGGTGGCGCGGTCATGTGCCGCCATGTGCCGACGACTTCCGGCCGGCCGGAGGTTGTTGTTGCACGGATCGATCGCGGTACGTAGCTAGCTATTGTGTGTCTCTGTGACTCTGTGTGCCTGCCGGCCCACAGTACTGCCCTGCCCCCACATGGAGTATGAATTGATGCATGCATGCATGCACGGCTTTGGACGGTAGATGCGTGAATGGATCCATGCATGCATGCATGAAAGAAAGAAAGAAAGAAAGGAAGGAAATTATGAGTTCCGCGCTTTGCACGCATAGGTATATAGATCGATCAGACGAGATCGTTTGGTGAACTGAATCTCGATACCGGCGGCGGGATGTCGGGTCGTTGTGTGGCGTTGGGATATTGTGCAACTGTGCTTGTGGGGGAGAGCTCCTCCGTCCGATCCGTTCAAATAATAATGCATTGCATGGGAAAGACCGGCGCAGCTAGGACCCGCCTGTGGGTGCTCCCTCCGCCGCGCAGCTAGCGAGCGGCTTATTAACTGGGCACATGCCACATGGGCGTCGGTTGATACTTGTGTCTACGCATCACTGTTCGCTAGCAGTGCGTTACGTTGTTGTTGTTTACGTACGTACTCACCAGCAACGGAAGAAGATGGCCATAAAAGTTCACCTTGTTGAATACAAAGAATTTGATCCAAGGAAAAGAATAATCGTCACTAGCTATCGAGTCGTATTACCGATCCAGATGCAGGGAAAGGAATCACTGTATCGAGTATGTGCTTACGAACCAACAAGGATACCGCGCGCTATCAGTGTCGATTTTAAAACTATAGTATTGTGGTTTGTGCAGCGTGGTCTCTAATAAGATCCCTATGTAAATGAATTAACCGTCACTAGCTTAGTCCACAGGATTAATTAATAAGCCAAGTAGGAGTACTGAATAACGATACTCTTCAGTCAAACGAACAGACATATATGTAATACTGTCATCACACATGAAACAACTAACTTAATGCTCCTACCTGCCTCAGCTGTGGCCTACATGCGCCTGCCCTGCCCACAGTATCTCTCTCTCTCTCTCTCCGCACATACCTGAATCTGGCCTGCATGTCCCCGAAATCCCGATTAATGCTTTGTTTACTCCTGCAGCAGTTAATCATGCCAAGTTGCCCATGTCGACGTCGTCGCTGCATTATATTATACTAATCTGGTTCTGGTCGTCGTAGTCGCCCTCCATCACTCCGCCGCGCATGCAGCATGTGGCGGTCGGCCCGTCCAAGGTTGGGATCCGCCGCCTCGATCCGGCCGGTTAGCCGCGTCCGACGGGTGGGCGGTGGGGGGGCTGTGGCCTGTGGGCGGCGCGCGGCACGATCGGTCGTGTGGCCCGGGCCGCCCCGACGCGCGCGGACTCTCATGCCCCTAACTCCGATCCGGTCCGGTCGTCATGCATGGGTGCAGCATGACTGCATGCCAATACTCCTACGTATGTGGCAAGTGGTTATCGCACGTGACTACTAGCTGGTTTTGGATGTAAAAACTAGCACATTGTCGGTACGAGTGCTACCGTCTCTATTTATACTTGAGTATCGAGTATAAGGTTGATAAATCTGTAGATGGTTTTTTTATTTAGCATCAACGAAAACGGTCCAGCTCTGACACTTTTTTTGTTACTGTTCAAATCATCCCAATAATAAGAATAATTAGGATATCACCATAACATATATCAGTTCAGTAACCATATCGTGTCTATACCTACGACACTGCAGACTGAACCCACAGTTCTAAGCCGTGCCCGGGCCGTGCTAGACTGCTAGCTAATCGATCGTGCTTTTTCAGTCTTCTCCCATACCGGCCTAGCTCATCGTGCATGACCACCCGTTTGGCTTATATATAATAATAATAATAATAATGAGTGGCGAGTGCCATTTGGATCCTTTTTTTTTTGCCATGATGATCGGTTGCCTAACATAACATGCAGCGAAACACCGGACACGCAGTTCACCAAATGGGAATGAAGGAGCGGCACGAGATCGAGGGCGATGAGTCGCTGAGAGTGAGATGAGAAAGGGACAGGTAGCTAGCTAGCTAGTCGAGTCCTCCTCGATCTGTGGCTAAGGTATGGCGATGCGGTTGGTTGCTATGGAAAGCGCGGACAGCTGCGTCCGGCGTCGCACTAGCGACAGGGAATCTCATGCTCCAGCCCGCCACGTCCCGCGCGCTTTTTAGTCGTCGTCTGCCGGGGTGCCGACTACCCCCGCGCGCACCGCGGCAAACGGCGAAGGGGGAATCCGGCCGGCCGGCGAGTGCGCCGTGCACCCACGGCTCCAGGAGAGTTATTACCGGCGAATCTGATCCACCGCTGTCTGCTGGCTAATCCCTAGCTATAGCTAGCGAGCGAGCGAGCTCTGTCTCGCTACAAGTAGAGCAAAGCGTGCAGGTGACAGCAGACGTCGATGGCGATGATGCGCAAGAGCAAAACCAGCAGTGTCGTCAGTGTATACGGGTGGTGTGAGTTCTTTCGCCCGGCCTTTTCGGTAGCTCGCTCCTCGGCTGTGTCCTCCTCCTCCAACCACGGCGACAAAAGTGCCCTACGAACGCGAGCTATGCATGGCAAGCTTGCTACGACAGGGGCTTGTGGTGAGCACACACGTACTGTGATTCCGCCCACTAGCTACTCTCTCGCGCCCGCTTGCCAACTTGTTGCTAGAGAGAGAGACAGACAGGGATGTGTGCCGGCTGCCAGGAGTGCCAGCCATATATATGCCAAGCTAGCTAGCCCCGCCATGCACGGCGTTTGCACGGTGACGAATGGCGACATGCATTCTTGCGATCTCAGTGCCATCCACATTTTATGGTGCAATTGTCCATGAGCTAGTGTTGCTGAACTTTCATCAAGTGGGCTGGTTACACTACCGGAATCGCGTTCTTTGCTGAGTGTCTAAGACACTCGGCAAAGGCTATTTTACACTCGGCAAAGAGCTTCTTCGCCGAGTGTTTTTTTTTTTACCGAGGGTTTTTTGCGTGGCACTCGGCAAAGAGCCAAATTCCGGTAGTGTTAGACGCCCGGCGCTCCGAAACAATTCAATCGCTCATCCGGTACGGTGTATTGGCTTCTTCTTCTACACCGGCCGTGTGGCGCCGCCGGCGCGCGTGAATCAGCACGCACGAATCAATGTCGTCGTCGTCGTGAGCAGCAGTGTGTTCTACTAAATAGCTCCAGCACGACGCTAAACGGGTCCGTGTGAGCCATGATCAACCAACATTTCTAAGCGGTTTGTAGAGTCGTTCGAGTGCAACAACCACACTCACGTCTCCTGAGACTGCTTCAATTCGTGCATGTCAATTCCAGACATATCACCGACGATCAAGCCCTGCACTGCACTCCAGCAGTGAGCTAATAAAAAAGCTGCTATCTGATGATGTCCTGGCAGCACTAGAAAGAACAGCCGGCGGGCGGGCGGGCGGGCCTACCAGATGATTGAGCAAAAATAATTGGGCAGCAGATAGCAGCGGCCGCGCCAATCGGACTGCGGCGAGTGCCAAAGCGCAACCGGGCAGCTAGCCAGCGAGCAGGCGAGAAAAAGAGGGCCACTACCGCATTAGAAGAGATAAGGGGCATATTTTAAAGAATGGAGGCCCTGTGGCCAAACCTACTTCTCCCAGGAGCAAGATAGGCTCAACACGTGTGTGGCCTTCCAGGTTCTGCTGCTGCTCCGCATATACCCCAATCGGCCAATCCTGCTGCCGGTCAGTTGGCTAGTTGAGATGGGGGTTTTCTTTTCTTTTCTAGATGCCGTTTGAATTTGCTATTTTTTATCATTGTCTCAAACACTTTTTCAACTGTTATCTGGTGTTTTAATTCTTTCCACGGGCTTAGATTTTTCTAAAGCCACCATGGGTTTTCGTTTACTTAGTGCTAGTTTGGAAACACTATTTTTTCAAGGAATTTCTTTTCCCTTGGAAAAATGAAATACTTTGGAAAATAGGGTTTCCTAACTAGCCCTTAATAATATAAAAGTACATGATCTTTTCGCAATTACCCTTACTATGTACTTGCTGGAGGTGGAGCCATTGTCTTGAGGCCCCATGGTTAATTCAAACGGGACATGCTACAAAAATGTAATATTGAAATGTAGAATCTTTTAAGAAAAAAAGGCCATGCATTTAACTCGGTAAACTTCAATTATTATTGACAATAGATTTTTTTATCTCCATGAATTCCCCACCTTTGCTATCATAAGAAAATAACAAGCAACCCCTAAAATCTATATAAATTACCAGGCCTTGACATTTTGGAAACTAACATATATAATGTAGCTACTAAATGTTCACCTGAGTTATCCAAACATGCCATTACCATAGATGACTTGAGTAACCACTAAATCTGCATCTAATTGATCCATCGTTGCCATTAAAAACCCTACCCAAAGTACACTAATTCTAAAAACAAATGCATGATGCTTGGGGGGCTCATGAGGAGAGGGAAAGAACTTTGAGGCCAACCACTAGTACGCCTTACTTAGAGACGCCTCCTCGTAAAGAGGCTTCAGACATCTCTCTCTCTCTCTCTAAAACCCAACTGCCCCTTTTCTTTAGTCAGGTAAGAAGTGACAGGGTCTTGGGAGCCTGACGCGCTAACAACGACACACCCTCAAAAGCATAGGAGATGACCTACGACCCGTATGCATGAAAAAGTTCATCCCATCGATTTATATAGGTAACTACAACTACTTTCTCCCTCAACTACATAAGGGGGAACAAGACCTCCTATAGAACCAATAAATTAGGCAAGTAAGTGAACAAGCTAGCAAGCAAGTTTTAACACACAAGCATGAGAGCTTCAGGCTCCACCTTGTCACAAACTCAAAATAGTAATAAAGACTTCAACACCATAAGGACTTCCCTGAACCAATCTAATTCCTCTCAATCTAGCTAAAGCAAAGCCATCGGGATGACAGCCCATTAAATCCTCTTTTTACCTACAAATTTACTTGCCGTGTGTTCAAAACCACGAGACTCACCATCACCTCTTCACCTTCTATGGCATTAGCTACGGGAGTGGCGTATATCTGAAGAAATCAATGAGATTGATGGTTCCATCATATTAATCTAGGAGGTGACTGTAGAACATCAGTTATTGTGGTGCATACGTGAGTGCCATGCATGTGGCCCCGATGGGATGGACTGGTTGAGCACCCTAGCTAGTAGTAGAAGGTTGCTCTTGTGTGTGTGGAATGATCCTATCCCTTGTTGCGGTGGTGCTTGCGTGAGCGCTGGTTGCTGACGACCCACACATTGCGTGCACGAAGTTGCAGTTGAAGAAGTTGCATAAGGGGTGGAGCCATGTGTCATGGCTCTGGAGCCTTAGGCATGACCCTGGATCTAGGTCCTATGAAGCCATGGATAGTGCACACAAGAGAACATGGATGGCAGCATGCCATTCTTGGGTATATGGCTCTCGGAATAATGTTGCATAGCTTAAGATGACCTGGGATTAGCCTTAACCATGACTACAAATCTAGCAATGTCTTGTTGCCATTGTTCTATAATCGCCTCCCAAGTTTCACACATAGGAGGGTTGAAGAGGAGGGCTTTTATGGTGTTAAGAGGTATGACCAGGCCAACGATGGAAACCAAATTTTCATCGCGCCCTACATTCCGCGAAAGGCATAAGACCTTGTTTGGATACCCTTGTATCAATCCACGTGTATTGAAGTGGATTAGAGCGTAACTTAAAATAATTTACACCTCAATACACATGGATTGGGGTGAATGTGAGATTATCCAAACAAGACCTAAATGGGAGCCTCACCTTCCTCGTGATTTGGGAGATGCGATGTGAAAGTAAACGAATAAGAGAGTTTTCAGGCATCACGAAACCTCAGCGCTAGCCCCCGCGGGGGAGAGTAAAAATAAAAGGCGGGGCTGCATCCTATAGATTAGTTAAATTAAAGTTCAATTCGGTTATAGTTGTTAATTTCGGCTGTGATTGATAATATAGAGATCTTGTGATTTATAAAATAATGATTCGGCTACCAACGAGTAATGCAAAATGGCTGATAGTCTTCTGGACGGTGGAATGGTGGATGGAGTTCGTGCAAGACGCTACGTCCATCGTCATGCGCATCCGTCGGTGCACGTCTCGCGCGCGCGGCCGCGCGCGTTTCGCTTTCTCGGGTTAGTTTAATCAGGTCGTGTGCTTGTTATCTGGTGCCGCTGGAATTAGCGGAGACATGAGACGACACATGGAAAATGACCCACCCAGGTACTTATTATATATATATATCGTGCTACTACTACGCGCGCAAAAGGGAGACGGAGATCGCCGACCAAGACGACCCTCGCTCTCAAAAGTATACTAGTTAATCACTGCTTGCTTTATTAGTTTAGGACAAGAAAAAGGATTATATTCGCTAGTACGTACGTAGTACTAGAGAATAATCAAAACTGATACCGTAATAATGCTACGACGAGTCGATGACTGATGGGTTCCACGAGGACACGATGGAGACCTCGTCGTCGAACCGGTCCGAGCTAACCGTGGGCGGACGGAGAAAGCGTGGGCGGCGGCGCTGTCGCTGTTGCACTTGCACCCAGGGAGCGGCCACCGGGGCATGGGCGCCTGCATGCAGCAGCCGTGGGAACTCAACTCCCCGTGGTGCGGTGTCCATGCAATGCAATGCAACCGGCCGGGGCGACGTTGACCCTGGGGACCCATGCTATGCTATGCTATGCCTATTGCCTCAGCCTCACTTCGTGCCACCCATGCTTATAGACCACCGAAAGCACAGTGCGTGAGTGAGCAGTGGTGGAGCTTGTCACAGGCCACCACCACCACTGCAACAGGCTGGATTTCGGTCCAAGCTCCGCCAGGTGACAGTGAGCCAGGGAATAGTACTACTACCACTCGCATTCCACGGCAACGGCAGCCCCGGTCACACCGGCTATCAGACGTCGGTGAATGTGAATGGAGCAGCACACGGTTCCATTCCACACACTGGCGTATGTAGTCCATTGTCCAAGCTCGATTCACAATCAAAAGTAGTAGTGGTCCAAACGGAACGGGAAAAGATGCCTCGGCCCGTTACTCTGGGCCTGGGCCCCCGGGGGGGGGGGGCACGGTCCCGGTCTCGCCGTCTCGGTGCAGAGCACGTAGTACTCCCAGCCACTGAAGCCACCACACCTTCGTTTTCCGTTACCGATCGTGCCAGTCATCGAAAGCGACCCACGCCACGAGGACCGGACCGGAGGACGGCCGGGCGGTTTTTAGTGCCACGAAAAGCACGCAGGGTGGCGGGCGCCGGGCCGCGAGGCGACACGTGGACCCGGGCCGGGGGGGGGGGGGGGGGGGGGGGGGCGCCAGCGCCATCCGCATCCGCCGATGGCGACGTCGGTCCACGCGGTGCCACCTCATCACCCCCGCCCAATCCTTGCGGTACACGTACCCCGGCACTGGCACTATCAGCGGAATAAAATAAAATAAAATAAAATAAAACCAAAGGATAGAAAAGGATGTCGGGTCGCGCCAGGGACGTCCGTCCTGGTCGTCGTCGCCGTCGCCGCGCCGGTCGGACTCATGCATGGCGCGGGCGGGCGCGCAGCCAGCGCTACACCAAAAAAAAAACAGCATTCGAAAAGCTCCTGGAATGCACGCAGAGACGTCAGACGTCTTGCCGTTTTGGTTGTCGCGACGAAAATGAGCCCCGTCATGTATAGGACTGTAGGAGTAGGAGTAGGATTTCTCGTCAAGCGTCGCGCGAGACGAGCTGCCCTGCCCGCAATGCAGAGACGCAGAGCAGAGCTGTCTCATGGCAGCGGAGGGAAATCGGGCCGGGCCTTCCAATCACTGCGCTACACGTGTACAGTACCCGCCATGGCCAGGATGAGGTCGCTGCGTAGAACGGAAAGGAGTACGTGGTCGCTACGCATGGATCGCATGATCCGTCCAAATCAGCAGCGTCAAGTCGGACCGGAGCTAGCTAACCGGCCAGCGACCGTCCTCTTCAGTTCTGATGCATACGGAACCCTTCGCTGCCGTCGGCGGGCGAGAAGATGGCGATCGACCGGTCGCCGCACGTCGTTGGTCTCAAAAATCAATTGGCACGCCCTCGCTCACCCCGCACAGTCAACAAAGAGCTCACGCAGAGTCTACGCGATGCGTGCGCCCCCCCTGCCAAGGGAGGCCTTCATTAGCATCTTTGTTGTTTGCGCACGTACACGAGTCCAAAAAAGTCCACCGCCCGTCAGTTTTCGTGTCGGGCCCCTGGCGTACCGACCGAGCAGAGCACCATTATTCGCAGGCGTTCACTGCCTGAACAACACACGAAGATCCAGTGTAGTAGAAAACTAAAAAAAACGTACTATCACCCCCGCCGGCAAGGCGGAACATCGCGCCGCCGAGCCGGCCGGCCGCACACGCGCAGGCATGTGGGATGTCATCTCGCCGAGGGCGGCGGAGAGGGGCAGGGGGGGTCCGCGCGTGGTCGCGGCGTGGGCTGTCTCTGTCGTGTCAGCACGGCGCTCCGACGCCCGGGCGCGCGCATGCGGTCGCGGCAGGTAAGCCCCTGGCGGGGCGGACGTGGCGGGCGCGCGCGGAGGGCGAGGTTGTTGTTGTAGTCTATTGCAGTACTCAGTGGCAAAAAGGAGAGACAACAGAGACAAATGACAGGAGATCACTTCTTTATTGCATGCAGGGTAGTATATATACAAGTGTTCCCAAAGGGTGTGTCCCTTGGGAATAACTGCCCATGGTAGGATTAGATCACATGTACAAATATTTTGTAACACTCCCCCTTGATCAATCCTAATCCATTTGATCATCTGCAATCTGTCATCAAATTCTTGATCTCCTCAAAAACCCTGTGGGAAAAATAAGGAGTACACAATGTCTTTTGGATAATGAGAATAAGCTCACATAGCCTCCAAAAGAAAAATATGCTTGTAATCATCATGTATAAAAACCCCTGTGGGAAAAATGAATGATGAAGCATATAGCTTTGTTGATATTACCTCGTTAAAAACTTTGCATGAGAAAACCTTAGCAAGGTAAAAACTCATACAAAGAAAAGAGTGTAATATGATGGTTCAATACAGGTCATATATCATAGGGAATTACTCCCCCTGAACCTTGCAAGCACTTAAGTCTTCTCATACCAATCCCCTCAACACATTTCTGAAATGTAGAGTATGGTAGAGATTTTGTGAATAGATCTGCAAGATTATCACAAGACTTTGTTTGCAAGATGTTTATATCCCCTTTTTCCTGAAGTTCATGGGGATAAAACAGTTTAGGAGAAATATGCTTATTGATATTGCTCTTGATATAACCTGTATCCATCTGAACAACACAAGCTGAATTATCTTCATAGATAATTGTTGGTGAGTCAAGAGAACCAATACCACAAGTTGTGAGTATATGATTCACCATTCTACGAAGCCATACACATTCACGTGATGCTTCAAATAATGCAATTATTTCAGAATGGTTGGTGGACGTGGTCACCAAAGTCTGCTTAGACGATTTCCACGAGATGGCAGTTCCACCTTGTAAGAATACGAATCCTGTTTGCGATCGGCCATTGTGGGGATCAGATAAATAGCCAGCATCCGTATACCCAATTAAACTAGGATCATTACTTCTCTTGTAAAAGAGTCCTAGATCCTTTGTGCCATTTAGGTATCTGAAAATATTCTTAATGCCAACCCAGTGTCTTTTCGTTGGGGCAGAACTGTGCCTTGCTAACAAGTTTACTGCAAAAGCAATATCCGGCCGGGTATTGTTAGCAAGATACATCAATGCACCAATAGCACTGAGATATGGGAACTCCGGTCCCAATGTCTGTTCTTCATTATCCCGTGGTCTGAATGGATCTTTCTTTAAATCCAAAGATCTGACCACCATAGGAGTCTTTGAAGGATAAGACATATGCATATTGAATTTTTCCAATACCTTTTGGGTATATGTACTTTGATGTACAAGGATTCCAGAAGGTAAATGCTCAAGTTGTAGACCTAAGCAAAATTTGGTTTTACCCAAATCCTTCATCTCAAATTCCGTCGTTAAATGATGACGTGCTTCATCAATATCAAGTTTATTTCCTATGATGTTAAGGTCATCAACATAAACTGATATGATACAGAATCCCACTTTGGATCTTTTGATGAAGACGCACGGGCAATCATCATTTTTCGTGTATCCCTTACGCAAAAGGAATTCACTCAATCGGTTGTACCACATTCTGCCCGATTGTTTTAAGCCATATAATGACTTCTGCAACTTTACACAATACATGTTGCGCTTTGCCTTTGGATTCGGTACATCTATTCCATCAGGAACTTTCATGTATATATCAGAATCCAGTGACCCATAAAGATATGCGGTCACTACGTCCATCAACTGCAAAGATAGACGATTTTGCACTGCCAAAGATATTAAATATCGGAATGTTATTGCACTCATGACTGGTGAATAAGTTTCGTTGAAATCAACGCCGGGTCTTTGCGTAAACCCTTGTGCTACTAGCCTTGCTTTGTATCTCACTACCTCACCATTTTCATTTCGTTTCCGAATGAAAACCCACTTATATCCCACAGGGAAGATATCACGTGGTGTAGGTATTACAGCAGAGAAAACTTCTCTTTTGTAAAGCGAGGCTAACTCCGCTTCGATTGCTGCCTTCCATTTGATCCAATCCGAGCGCTTACTGCACTCTGCCATGGTCTTTGGATCTAGATCATTTTGAAGGTCCTCAGCAATCTGCTCGGAGAAATATATGTCGACATTGGTAGCTTTTCTATCATATGTTTCACCAGTCTCAACATAGTTGATGGCAATTTCATCATTCCTTAGAGACTCATCAGAATTTCCCAAATTGATGTGTCCAGGATTTTCCGATGTCCCAGCCTCGGTTATGTGCACATCCGAGCTGGGTTGTGGATCATCACAATCCACATGATACATTGTATCATATTGGTGTCCTTTTGCATTCACTATTGTTCTTTGCTTCTTAGCAACAGAACAGCGCTTATTCACCATACTTCTCCTCTCTAGGAGTTGAGTGGCCTTATTCGGTACTTCCACTCTTTCTGGTGCATTCCTAGCAGGAATGAATGATTTAGTGACACCTTTGTAATTAGTGAATGCATCTGGCAGTTCATTTGCAAGTCTTTGCAAATGTATAATTTTCTGAACTTGCAGTTCAGTTTCTGAAGTACGTGGATCAGAACCTGGAACACATGGAGTATTCCAATTTATTTCCTGGCATTCTTTTTGGTACTTCAATTCTCCCCCTAATGCCGGGAAATGTTCCTCATCAAAAATAGAGTCAGCAAAACGGGCTGTAAATAGATCCCCTGTTAAGGGTTCTAAATACTTAATGATCGACGGAGATTGAAATCCCACATAGATCCCCACTTTCCTGTGTGGGCCCATAGCTGTTCTCTGAGGTGGTGAGATTGGAATGTATACACAACATCCAAATTTGCGCAAATGGGAAATACTTGGAGGATTTCCACGTACCATTTGTATTGGGGATGTTGAATGGTATGCAGTTGGTCGTAATTGTATAAGGTCAGCAGCGTGCAGAACTGCATGACCCCAACACGACAAAGGCAATTTGCAATTCATCAATAATGGCCTTGCTATGAGTTTAATCCTCTTGATTAGTGACTCAGCCAAACCATTCTGGGTGTGGACATACGGTACCGAGTGCTGTACTTGAATCCCCAGCGCCATACAATAATCATTGAATGCCTGAGATTTGAATTCAGCAGCATTGTCCATTCGAATTGAACTAATCCGATGTTCAGGAAAATTTGCCTTTAACTTGATAATTTGAGACATTATCTTGGCAAATGCATGGTTGCGTGTTGATAGTAAACACACATGTGACCATCTAGTAGATGCGTCAATCAGTACCATGAAATACCTGAACGGCCCAGAAGTTGGCATAATGGGCCCACAAATATCTCCTTGAATCCTTTCAAGGAATTTAAGCGGTTCAGCTTTAATTTTGAGATATGATGGTCTCAAAATAAGTTTCCCAGTTGCACATGCGGTGCAAACAAAATCCTGAGATTTGGGAAAACTTGTTGTGGGCAGATTATGGCCAATTGAATTGCCTGTAATTTTCCTCATCATCCCTACGCCAGGATGACCAAGTCGATCATGCCAAATTTGGAATGCATCAACATCTTGGAAAATTACCTTATATGCAACATGTGCATTGCTCTTAATATATGTATAGTACAACCCTGACGTGAGTGATGGAATTTTCTCGCATATGCGCTTGCCATATTTATTCGGCTTGGTCAAGAAGAGAAACTCTTCTTGATTTTCATCATGGGTTTCAATATGAAATCCATTTTGCCGGATATCTCTAAAACTTAGGAGGGTACGTGTAGAATCAGGATACAATAATGCATCCTCGATCACAATTTCAGTACCCATGGGGAGTGTAATAGTTGCTCGACCAGAGCCAACTATCACAGCATCGCGTCCGGCGATGGTCAAAACTTTTCCATCTCTTTTCTTAAGAGTCTGAAAGTATTTGATCTCCCTAAGTATAGAGTTTGTGGTACAACTGTCCACAAGGCATAATTCCTCTTCCGTCGAGTTGTCATCATTATGCATCTATACATAAATAAAAATTCTGAATAAGAATTTGTGTGATGCAACTTAGTACTATACATAACATGATATTTAAATATCACAATGTCGAAACAATATTACAATAATGGTATGGCGACTCATCCAATGAGTTCGCACTACACACAGGACCCAACACTGGTCTTGTAGAGTGTGTTACATCTCAACACATGAGATTGTATACCTCTACTAATTACAACAACATTATAAAGACAGTATAGAACAACCACACAAGCCACAGTGATCATGACCAAATCTCCAAGCATGAGAGATTTATGCCAAATCTCCAAATGGATCCTTTGACATATACTCAATGATCATATCATCAGATTCATCTTCTTGTAGAAGTGGGGGCTTGTTGTCAACCACATTGAGGTGCTCTTTAGCAAGAGTGTTCTTCAGGTCACCAGAAGCCAGTGAAGAACTTCCAACCTCAATTGGTGCTTCAGTAGAATTGAAATGAGCCTCAAAACCAGGCTTATCAGACTTTGGCTTCTTTAGGGATTGTTGATACAACAGAACAAGGTGCTTAGGGCAAGTGCAGTCCCTAGCAAAATGGCCCTCAGTACCACATTTAAGGCAAGCTCTGTTGCCCTTAGATGGTAGAGGCTTGCCATTTCCTTTTCCTTTTCCTTTACCTTTCTTGTGGAATTTGTTCTTCTTGAATTTGTGAGGTCCAGGAGGATTCTTGAAGTTTTTCTTGAATCCTTTCTTATTCTCAGTCTTATGCACATTGAAATGTACCTCAGGCAGAGGGGCAGACCCAGGAGGGCGCTGCTGAGCATTCTTTAGAAGAAGCTCATGATGCTTTTCTGCTTGGGTCAATGTGTGCATGAGTTGAGAATATCTCTGGAAATTACTAGAGCGATACTGCTGATGCAATATCCTGTCCTCTGGAAGCATGGTAGATAGAGTCTTCTCTATCTTGTCTGCTTCAGAGGGCTCTTTCTCACAAAATTTCAATTTAGAACAAATGCTATGAAGAGCATGGTTATATTCTGCAACAGATTTAAAATCTTGCAGACGAAGGTGGTTCCACTCATGGTTGGCTGACGGCCATATGAGCTCCTTTTGCTGTTCATAGCGCTCTTTGAGAGATTTCCACAAGTTATGAGGGCATCTCTCCATAAGGTACTCTTGCTTAAGGTCCTTATGGATGTAAAGCCTCAGAAGGAAAAGTGTTGTGTTCTTTTTAACCTCATTCACTGGATCAGTACCAGTGATGGGTGCTGCAATTGCATCAATGATCCCACGAGAAGCAAAAGTTATTTCAATATCTGAAGCCCAAGTTGGGTAGTTATGCCCATCAAGGGCGAGTTCCTCGAACTCTTTGGTTGACATGTTCCTACAGTCATTACCATGGACATCCATTAATTTACGCATAAATTAATAGTCACAATGGTGATGTTGTAAGCTCAATATGCAAAATTACATATGTAACGAGTTTCTTGAAGGTTCCAAACCTTCTCATAGAATAAATACTTTGAATTTTAGTAAGCATAGTATAGATAATCCTCAAATTAATGAGGTAGATCTAGTAGTGGGCAAGAAACTGGCTGCCTAAAAGCACGGTCTCTGGGCTGATAAGTTCACGGATGAACAAACCGCAGCCAATGCTTAGGTCTCCACTACTCATGCTCTACTAATTATCAAAGTAAAATTCACTAACTCTTACATGTGACATGAGTTGCCTGAAGGTTCCAAACCTTCCAATTGAATAAATACTTTGAATTTTAGTAAGCATAGTATAGATAATCCTCAAATTAATGAGGTAGATCTAGTAGTGGGCAAGAAACTTGCTGCCTAAAAGCACGGTCTCTAGGCAGATAAGTTCATAAATGAACAAACCGCAGCCAATGCTTAGGTCTCCACTACCCATGCTCTACTAATTATCAAAGTAAAATTCAATAACTCCATATCCTGTTATTTTGGATAGCACGTATAGGTAATCATCCCGAGGGATGTAGACCTCATAGAGATAGGCATTCCAAATGCTGCCTCAAGCACGGTCTCTGGGCTACTAAATTCTATAAAGAATTTAGTGCAGCCAATGCTTAGGACTCTATCTCCCTATGCTCTTGATCCAAAATAATGTAATTTCATTTTTGCATGAGTTTTATTAAGTCTGAACTTAATAAATGCTATATTTATATGCAAACATAAATGAATGCGTAAATAATAGCAAGTAGAGATATGTGAATTATTAATGTAAAAACAAACAATAATTCACGAACTAAAATCTGCTATATTTACAATAAAACAGATATGTCTTTACAATATATGCAGTCTAAATTATGAATTTAGACGCCTAAGATAACTTTGAACTGAAAATGCATATAAAACAGAGTCTTATACAGAAATTCAGAAATTAAAATGGTAAAATAGGCCATTTTTGCTCCTGAAAAGCAGCCCAGGCGGCCTGCCAGGCGGGCCTGGCAGCGGCCAGAAGGCCTGCACGCCGGCCCAGCCTAGCTGGCCGGCCCAGGCGGCCCATCAGGGAGCCAGAAAGCCCATTATATTAAGGACGGCTAGGGTTTCAAAGGAAACCCTAACCGCCCAAACCTTCAGCCGCCGTCGCCCACAGGGGCTATTGCCAGCCGCCGCCAGGGAGCAGGATGCTCCCAGCCGCCATTGTCGTCGCCCAGCACCAGTCGCCGGGTGCTCCTCCTGTGTCCGCGCCGAGCGCCCCTGTGGGGCCCGCGCCAAGCGCCCTCGGGAGCCGCGCCGAGCGCCCCTGCATGGGCCACGCAGAGGCCGCTCCGAGCGCCGCCAGGAGGCTGCGTCGAGCGCGCCTGGTGGCCGCGCCGAGCGCGCGTGGAGGAGCCGCGCTGGGCGTGCCTGCCCGGGGCCGCACCCATGGCCGGGACGCGTCTGGCCGGGGCCTTCCCCGTGCCTGCGCCCGCGCCGAGCGCCGGGGTGGCGCGCTGCGCCAAGTCCGCGCCTCGCCGGCCGATCCGCGCCGAGTGCGTCCGCGCCGGGGCGTGCCGATGGGGCTGTCCGCCCCAGGTCCACCAGGGAGCAGGCAACCGCGCCAAACGGTGCCGAGGCCCTGTGCTCCCGCGTCCGAGGCCGGACCGCGCCAGGAGCGCCAGTCGCCTCGCTGGGAAGCGCCGCGCTGATTGCCGGCCTTGCTGCGCAGTGCAGCGCCCGCGCGGCCGCGCGTCTTCCCCACCCCCTCCCCCCAAACGGCCGACGTGGCGGCCGGATCGAGGGCCATTAGGCCCTCCCATTGGAGGAGGAAGATGGGGCCATCCCGTTTGGGCGGTGGCCAGTGAAGATGACACGTCCGCGTGGAGCATCGACGGCGCGAGGGGGCTGCCCTCGACGGGCAGCGATGGTCCCGACGACCACAGGCACTGGTGGAGATGGCGAACGACGAGCAACTGGCGCTGCAGTGGGCGGAGGCGGTGGTGGTGCCTCCAAATCGACATCCATTGGGGCCGATGCAGACGATCCCGCATCAAACACCGGCGCCGGTGGCGACGGGGATGCAGTGGGGAGTCCACACTCCACCACCGGCAGCGGAACCACCGCTGTCCATCCATGGAGAACGCAGTAGTGCACATTTTGCACTTGCACACGGCGTTCAGGGATCGCGTGCACCGGTGGAAGCGCTGCGGCTTGTCCAACGGTGAACGCTTCCAACATCGCATCATCAACAATGTGAAGAACTTCGCGCATACGACGTATGCGCATGGAAACGGTATGCTCCATACCTTGCTGTTGATGTGCAGATCGATCTTGCTGTTCTTGTCAAGAACAGCGTGTTCTTCCTCTTTTCCCTTCTCTGATTTCTCCTTGAGACGGTGCTGATAACGTGTTGTAGTCTATTGCAGTACTCAGTGGCAAAAAGGAGAGACAACAGAGACAAATGACAGGAGATCACTTCTTTATTGCATGCAGGGTAGTATATATACAAGTGTTCCCAAGGGGTGTGTCCCTTGGGAATAACTGCCCATGGTAGGATTAGATCACATGTACAAATATTTTGTAACAGTTGTGTTGTGCGCGCCAGCGCGAGGGGGCGCCAAAAAGCCCGGGAACACGCCGCCCGCCGCCGTCCGCGCCATGCCGCGGCCCACGCGCTCGCTCACCTGGTCAAAGCGATGAAGGCCGCCCGCTGCCTTGTCCCCGTGTTACTCGCCCCCTCCTAGCTGGCTGTTTTGGAGGAAACGGGAGGACCTCTCCTGCGACGGATGCTGATCAGGAATATGTCCGTCGTGTAGCATATAAACTGCTTCTGCGCGCTGGTAATGGTGTTCGGTTTTAAGAGCAACTCCAAGAGGAAGCTAAAAATATCCTCCCAAAAATTAACTATTGGGGGCAGGCTAAAAAATTTTAGAGGTAAATTATAGTGTATACTCCAACAGTTTCTTAAACAAATGCTGAAAACTCTAATCTGGCCCAAGATGCAAGGCGTTTATTTTCCTACTATTGCATCAACATGTGCATACTAGGGTAAATTTAAGTGTGCCATGGCTACGCCAGCCTCTGAAGTCTGAATCATAGAACAGGGGTAAGTTTTTTGACCTTGCTAGAAACTATAAACAGACAAATATGGCTTGAAACATCATCAGTCACTGAGCGAGGCACACAAACTGTAAAAGATAAACAGATGATTGATCGAGATATCCATTATGAACATTGTGTGACATGCTAGTAATATTAACATATCAAGCAACGACCATGTAGCTAGTTTCTAACACAAATGAGAGACAAAAGATCTTTGGATAAAGGCATGCTGGCCTACTACTTGTCCAACTTTCTAGTTCATGAAAACAAGTCAGTCTCCTACCAATTCATCTTCCCAGCACATGAAGACACATAAAAAAACATGTTGACATAGCAGCAGAATGCCCCTACTATCAGAAACTGAGATAGCAGGTTGTGCGTGCCATGAACCATTCATTACTCCCCACCAGACCGTAGAATATCCCATCCACCTCCTACAAGCAACTGCAAGGGCATCAATACCTGGAGCAATCAAGAAATACAAAACTAGTAGTTCTAGAACTAAATCACAACTCACATAAATTATCAAACGTAAACTCTACTATCTATTCAATCCTTATCTCAGGGCAGGGGGCGAGCAGAGGGCAGGGCAGGGCAGGGGCCGCGCTGTGCGTGCCTGCAAGGTTGCGCACTGTCGCTGCTACTAGCGGGCGGAGGGCGGGGCTAGGGCTGGGCGCTGCAGGGGCTGGGAGCTGGTGGCTGGCTGCCGAGTGCGTCTGCACGGGAGGAGGGATGAAGGAGCCGACTCGACTGGACGAGATGCGAGGGAGCACCGAAGCCGCTGTCGCGGGAGCCGTTGCCCTTGACGTCGTCGCTGCCGAAGTGCTTCAAAGTTCAAACCGGTGCCACTGCCGCAGCCGTCCTTGTGGCCGCTGCCGCCGCCGCCGCCGCCGCCGCCGACACCGATCAGGCCTCTCCCGCCATGGCTACAAACAACACAAAAGCGCGCGAGGGCGAAAATGGGTGCCGGAAACAGGTGCTATGCGCGGCAGCGAAGGGATTGGGGGATTTCACCTCGCGCAAATTTGCGGGATGGATCGGCTCGGATGCGTGACGGCGAAAATATGGGGGAAGTTTGCAAGAGCTGTTGGAGGAGAGAAAACGAGCTTTCTCCCTGAAAAAAGTTTTTCGGGGTCTTTTAGCATCGTTCTTGGAGATGCTCTAAGACCCCGGTGGTGCTCCAGCTCAACGTAAATGCTGCTCGTGTCTTCAAGTGCTGCATACGACCGTGCGACAAAGTTTACTGACCTCAGAAGTTGGCTGCACTGGGCAGCTGTAGCACATTTGGCAAGGGGGGACGGGCCCAGTGAAGCGCAAGTACCGAGGGACGGACAACATATCCGAGGTATGGGGAGGGCTATGGGCTGCGCCTACTGTTTGTGCCAAAAAAAATACAGTACTCCTACCACAAATCATACTATATATATTAACAAGGATAGCGATGCACGCGATAAATCCTGTGCCAAAAGGGCAAAGCTAGTGATATATAAAGAAGAAGAAAAAAACACGTGCTAGAGATCCATAGGCATGGAGCCAATATCAACACGTTCATGTGCGCCTTCGAAACAATCTCGCTCCCAGGCAAACGAACTAGTAGATCTCCTCTGAACAAATGGTGCAAGTGTATCTTCATCCATCCATCAAAGACCTGCGACTTGGATTCATTATCCGCTAACTCTGGCTCCAACAAACAACAAATCAAAGGCATAAAGGAAGCTCTTCAGCACCAGACACCCCCTCGCAAAACTGAACAACACTCGGTACACTACACAACCTAAGCAAGAAATCAAAACTGACACAAAGCATTGTTTCACGAAAACCAACAGCATAACCTCTCGTTTATGGGATATATATATACACACACGTTTTTTGTTTTTTGTTTTTGTGAAAGAGCAAGAAGAAGGCATCGGCCATCGGCTGGGCAACGAAGGCATCGCGTGCGCCGGGGGCACGTCCCCGTCAGCGCGTCCCCCCTGCCGCCCCCCGCAGCGCACCACGTGGGCGCCCCTGTCGGCGTCGCGAATTCATTCTTGGAGTCGCGGCCCGTTCAAACCGCCCCACTTCACTCTCCCCCACCCGCGCCCTCTCATCTCCCCCTTTTCCTTCCCCCTCACGTCCTCACCCACCACAGCTTTGAGTTCGAGCTCCCCTTCCCCCCCCTTCTCTGCTCCCGCGACTCGACCCTCTCTCTATAAATACAACCGCCGGCTCCCACCGCCAAACCATCCATCACAGACCACCACACCAACAACAGACTACGGAGGACCGCCGCCGCCCACGCAAAAACCCACCCGATCCCCGCAAAAACCCCCGCACGCGATCCACGCCAATTCCAGTCACCGCGATGCAGGGTCTCGCCCCGCCCACCTCTGTTTCCATACACCGGCACCTGCCGGCCCGGTCCAGGGCCCGGGCCTCCAATTCCGTCAGGTTCTCGCCGCGCGCCGTCAGCTCCGTGCCGCCCGCCGAGTGCCTCCAAGCGCCGTTCCACAAGCCCGTCGCCGACCTGCCGGCGCCGTCCAGGAAGCCCGCCGCCATTGCCGTCCCAGGGCACTCCGCGGCGCCGAGGAAAGCGGACGGCGGCAAGAAGCAGCTCAACTTGTTCCAGCGCGCCGCGGCGGCCGCGCTCGACGCGTTCGAGGAAGGGTTCGTGGCCAACGTCCTGGAGCGGCCCCACGGGCTGCCCAGCACGGCCGACCCGGCCGTGCAGATCGCCGGCAACTTCGCGCCCGTCGGGGAGAGCCCGCCCGTGCACGAGCTCCCCGTCTCCGGCCGCATCCCGCCCTTCATCGACGGGGTCTACGCGCGCAACGGCGCCAACCCCTGCTTCGACCCCGTCGCCGGGCACCACCTCTTCGACGGCGACGGCATGGTGCACGCGCTGCGGATACGCAACGGCGCCGCCGAGTCCTACGCCTGCCGCTTCACGGAGACCGCGCGCCTGCGCCAGGAGCGCGCGATCGGCCGCCCCGTCTTCCCCAAGGCCATTGGCGAGCTGCACGGGCACTCCGGGATCGCGCGCCTCGCCCTGTTCTACGCGCGCGCCGCGTGCGGCCTCGTGGACCCCTCGGCCGGCACCGGCGTGGCCAACGCCGGCCTCGTCTACTTCAACGGCCGCCTGCTCGCCATGTCCGAGGACGACCTCCCCTACCACGTCCGCGTGGCGGACGACGGCGACCTCGAGACCGTCGGCCGCTACGACTTCGACGGGCAGCTCGGCTGCGCCATGATCGCGCACCCCAAGCTGGACCCGGCCACCGGGGAGCTCCACGCGCTCAGCTACGACGTCATCAAGAGGCCGTACCTCAAGTACTTCTACTTCAGGCCCGACGGCACCAAGTCCGACGACGTGGAGATCCCGCTGGAGCAGCCTACGATGATCCACGACTTCGCCATCACCGAGAACTTCGTGGTTGTGCCCGACCACCAGGTGGTGTTCAAGCTCCAGGAGATGCTGCGCGGCGGGTCGCCCGTGGTGCTGGACAAGGAGAAGACGTCGCGGTTCGGCGTGCTCCCCAAGCACGCCGCGGACGCGTCGGAGATGGCGTGGGTGGACGTGCCGGACTGCTTCTGCTTCCACCTGTGGAACGCGTGGGAGGACGAGGCGACGGGCGAGGTGGTGGTGATCGGCTCCTGCATGACCCCCGCCGACTCCATCTTCAACGAGTCCGACGAGCGCCTGGAGAGCGTGCTGACGGAGATCCGCCTGGACGCGCGCACGGGCCGGTCCACGCGCCGCGCCGTCCTGCCGCCGTCGCAGCAGGTGAACCTGGAGGTGGGCATGGTGAACCGCAACCTGCTGGGCCGCGAGACCCGGTACGCGTACCTCGCGGTGGCGGAGCCGTGGCCCAAGGTGTCGGGCTTCGCCAAGGTGGACCTGTCCACGGGCGAGCTCACCAAGTTCGAGTACGGCGAGGGCCGGTTCGGCGGCGAGCCATGCTTCGTGCCCATGGACCCGGCCGCGGCCCACCCGCGCGGCGAGGACGACGGGTACGTGCTCACCTTCGTCCACGACGAGCGCGCCGGCACGTCGGAGCTACTTGTGGTCAATGCCGCCGACATGCGGCTGGAGGCCACGGTCCAGCTGCCGTCCCGCGTGCCCTTCGGCTTCCACGGCACCTTCATCACGGGCCAGGAGCTCGAGGCCCAGGCGGCCTGACCGAGCTCCACGTTTCTCGGAGGAGGAACAGAGGAGCCAGCCATGGATCAGGGGAGAAGTCACCAGAGGGAGCCCAGATCAGTTCCCCGGGGTCTTCCTGTCCCCCCACGCACACCAGAGTTACAGTTGGTAGTTGCTTTGCTTTGCCTTTTTTTTTTCATTATTTCATTTGACACTAGTGTAAGTAAATTGGGATAGTGGCAGCTTAGAGAGAGAGAGAGAGATTAGTAGAAAGGCGCCCAGCTCGTAGCTTTTCAGCTGGTGGTGCCTCTGGCTAGTATAGAGTACATATTTTTTCTTCTTCTTCTTTGCTTTATCCCTTTTTTTTTCTCCCTTTGGATGACATGGATGTGCATCCAGCTCCAGTTGTTGTCACCCAGTCCAGTGGACTGGGGTGTCTGGGATCTTGGTTGCTGCTACTTGCTCGCCATTGCCACCCAGTTGCTGCCGCTGCTGCTGAGGTGTTGCTGGCTTGGCTTATATACTCTGTGTTCCCTGTGGCTATCGGTGCGTGTACATTTGTTCACAGTATATGACTGATGGTATGAAAACAAGAACCGGTGACGGTTTCTGTCTCGATCTTTGTTCAGAGATCCAATTTCGTTTCTGTTCATCATCGGCCGTAGAGTATCTGTTTCTGTGCCCGCCGGGACAAGCAGAGCCTTCGTTGTCGACGGGCACAGCATTTGCGTGGCAAACGCTGATGGGAGTTTGCTTCCTCCACAGCAAGCGAGCGCTCCTCTGCTCTGTCCACCTGACCACTTGTGTGGTGGTCGTTCTTTCCTGCCACTGTGCTCTGATGCCGTAGGGACGCTGCTGCTGCTGTGGATTTATTCCCAAGTGGATGAAATGGGGGATTTGTCGTCTGTGATGCGGTTCCAAGATGCTGTGTCGACGGGGCAGTGCGACCGTGTCGAGTGCGTTTATCTCCGAGTCGGTGGGCGACTCTTTTGTTCGTCCAATTGAAGAAGACTCTTGTTTGTACATGCCAAGAGAGGCAGGAGACGGGCGTGCGAGTGCGAGTGCTGTTGCTGCCGAATGCTTTCGGCTTGGAGCTAGTAGTACAGGCCAAGTGATATTAATAATTAGCGGCAGACGGGCATGAACAATGTGACGGACTGTGCTTGCCGTCGTGTTTCACACCCGCCGTGTGTGTGTCCAAACCGTCATGCGTTCTCGCGGAGACGCGGCGCGGGTCCCTTTCTTCGCGCGCCCGTTTACGTGTTGCTTGGAGTGCGCTCCTTTTTGTCGCGCGCCCGGCACGTATGCCAAGACGTCGCGGCACAGGTCGCGCCGACCACGCGCATCCCGATCACGTCGATCCACAGATACTACTCTTTAGCAGGAAGCACTGAACAAAGGACGTGCAGACATTGGCGGACGCCATGTCTACGCCTGAGATCCGATGGAGACGACGGTACGGTGTGCACGCCCGGGCCCGGCACCGCGTGTGCCGTCGAGCCAGCCTCGGCCGGCCGGGGCACGCTCTCGCGGTCAAGCCTTTCGCCGTAGATCCGGCCGTCGGCATCATATCGGCAACCGACCGCGAGACAAGGACGCGGCGCATCCACCCCGGTCCCGTCCGGCTTTTTGCACGCACGCATGCCAGGGAGGAACGAAGCCCGCCGCCCGGCCGGCCCCCACGCGTACACGCTCGCGCGCGCGGCTGCAATGCAACCGAAGCGCGCCGGCCGGCGACCAGCTGCCGGGACCGGCCGCCGTGCGTCGTTGTCGTCGCGCCGCCAACACCGCGCCGGGCCGTTGACGCGGCGCCACCGCCCACCGACGACGACGTCTGGTCGTGGGAGCCGCGCTTAGATGTCTGCGTGCGCATGTCGTGCCTAGAGGCACCACTGGTACGGGGAAACGTGGACAGCCGCCCGTGGCTGCTTCCTCCTTTCTTGTAACTCAAAAACCCGAAAATGCGCCGACCAACTCTACTAGCTACTTGACTGCCATTTTGGGTGGCAACGCAGCATCCATACATGCGAACCATAGCATAGCTATGGCTTCAGTGGATATTTTCGCTAGCGGTCAACAACTGAGCTAGCTACGCGCCAGGGGTGACCCAGTGGATGGTCCGGCCACCACGTCACACCCTAAGATTACATAGAAATAGTTAGTATAGTGGTGTAAATGTTATATCTTGAATTTGGTGGTCAAAATTCGAGTCTTGATAATCTCTATTTTTTTGTTTTTTTTTTTGGCACACTCTAAACATAACAGCTGGGTCCGCCACTGTTACGCCCGTGTATACTCTATAGACACTTTTGACTACAAGCAAACCTGTATTTATGTGTGTGTTTACACAATCAAAGAAGGAAACCCCACCCACGTCAATTTTCTAAGGCCTAGAATCTACGGTTACAATTCATCCGCGCGAACCATATGCCAATGGGCAATGGCTCCAAGTTAAGCAATCATGGTACTGTTATCATACTAGCTGTGTAACCATGGGACTCGCTCTATTAACTAGGTCCATTTGGTACAATTTCTCTACCTCTTTTTTTGTGAGTAGGAAAAAAACACCATTACTTCATTGAAACAGTTTTGCCATGTTAAGGGCTAGTTTGAGAGTCAGAAAACCGGAGTACTGGAGGGATTATAATTCACTTCTTATTAAATTTGAATAAGAAGAGAATTATAGCCCCTCCAATACCCTCTAATTTTATGGCTTTCAAACTAGCCCTAATGGTGACGAGGTTACTAACAGGTCTAGCCACCCGTGACCAAACGGATAAAAAGCTAGCATTATCGCTCTGCATAACAGTATAGATGCCCGTTGGATCACTGGTACGTCTAAGGATTTGGAGCAGTGACGGGTTATCCAACCCCACTTTGTTGATTGTTTAATCCAGAGATATCGTAGTATAGGTTACCGACCAACCTTTCCCTTCGAAAGGAAAACGGGAAAAAAAAGAAGAGGCAAAGAGGCCTGATCGATCGGCAGACAGCGACGTAAACGTCCGAATCTTGGCATCCTTCCTTCGACCGGTCGTCAGTCGTCACTGCTGGCCGGACCGCCATTTCCGTACGGTCCAAGCTCAGCTTAAAGCAAGGCCAAAACCACACGATTTTCGTTCCTTTTTTTAAAAAAAAAGAGGACTGATTAGATGGGTAAGAAAGCTACTTGAATTCGGCCTCCAGCAGTGTGCAAAGAGCGTGACTTTGTTTACGTACCGTACCAGCGCCAACGAACTAGCAACGGTGGTGTTGAGGTGGACTAGGATAATCCTGCTGTTAGGTCCCAGCGCCTTTTCAAATAGGCGTTGGTGTTTGGCCAATTGCTTGATTAGTTGCTGATGTGTCGAACCAACCAGCTAATTAACAAAGCACGCGTTGGGAGAAATTTACGTCAGCGAAAGAGTAGATAGATAAGAATGGGCGACACCCACAATCTGTAACTTCATGTAGTGACTGTATATATGGTCACATAAAACTCTGATTTACACGTTAAATAGTACTATTTGTAAAATGGAGCTTAAAATTAAGATGTATAATATGGAATGAGATAGGATAACTGTTAGACGTAGCCTAAAAAAACGACTTGCGCCGCAATCTGTAACTCCGTTTAGGTTGCCAAATTAACATAGCGCGGGCTGAGTTTTCCACACGTGCTGTGCTTTCCCTACGCGTAACTTTGGGAAGAAAGCGAGATAACCATCGAATAAACTAAGCTAAAAATGGCCAGTTAGCTCGAGGAGCCGATGGCCAAACACTGGAAAATCATTAATACGTGGTGACGACAACTAGCAGGAACGACCATCATCATCATAAGCATGGATTGCAATTAAGTATCATACCTTAAAGAAAAGACCACGCACGTAGCAAAAGCAGACGTCGCTTGAATGTTTGAGTACGTATGCAGTGATGCCATTAGGCGGAAGCCGAATAAGAGAATTCGAGACGGCGCGTCATCTTTGGAAGGTTTGAGACGATCTTAGGTCCTGCTTTCCGACGCAGGATTCCCACAGCATTTCTTTAATTTTTATGCCCGCAAAGCTGGTTGCCGTCCCCACTCTGCCTCGAGCAATACACGATCCTGTAAAAAAATTGGCACAAGCTAGCCCAGCCAACCTCATTTTTTATTCAGCCAGCAGACAAAAGTTTGGAACACTTTATCTGCGTGCGTGTTATCAAGAATCAAGAAATAAACAAAAAAGAAATACCTCAATCGATCCATGTACGTAGCTCATTAAGGCCCCATTTTGGTAAAGTTCGAGTGGCTCTAGCTTCTTCTCCATGGAGTATAGCAAGGAGCTATCTTTGCAGCCATGCCAAACAACGTAGCTTGGTGTAGTTGGAAAGATATTCTTTGATCCACAGAAACTTAATCTCCTACAGTAAAGAAACTACAAAAATAAGCCACCTGTCACCTGCCAGAAATTGCTACTAGTCACCTAATCAGAACCAATCTTTTAGTTAACGGGCACTTTTAAATGCGTGGCTGGTGATGTCCATGAGGTGCCAATGTAGGACGTTGATAGGAGCCTGGAAGGCTGGAAATCACAAGGGCCAATGCTGCGTGCATGCGCTACAAGTCTAGAGCTCGTCAGCTCCGATCTCAATCGACCTTTCTACGCAAGATTCCTCCATTTCTTTGTGGCCTGCAGACCTCCGGTCAGTCATGTGGCAGCAGCAAGTCATGACTTCCAAGCCCCGAAACCTGACGAATCATGCAGCTGAGCTGTCAGCACTCACATATACCCCCCTCCCCCTCTCCCATAGTCTACGCCCAATGCCAAGAAGAGTAGCCAGTCCGGTAGCTGCGTGATCCGCGAGTAGCTTAGGAAAATGCCCCGGCACCAAACACTAGGAGGTTAGAGCAGCATAAAACAACTGCGAGTAGCTAGCCGGAGTCCCAGGTCCAGGATGAGTCCACGACGACAGAGATATGCTCGCTACCGGCCGCCGGATGCCTGTTTCTGTTCTGTGGAGGAGACGTCGGTACTGGTGGTGGCATGTCACACACATCTCATCTCATCTCAATTATGCCTGGCCCTCTCATTGCAGTCTTCTAAGATAATGACCTTGTGCACCTGATGATACGGGGCAAAATTGCTTGTTTAGTCCAACTGCAGCCTCCTACTCCCGTCTGACTGAGCTAGGGCCACAAACAGTAGTCTCTTGGCCGAATCAGACAGGCAGCAGACTGGTGAGTGTCCCCCGGGTTGGTTACCACTGACCAGTTGGCCGTCGCGCAGGGCGGGGATCCTTGGCCACTTGGGCACATGGGCAGGGCGACCCTACTTGTGGCCCAGGAAACATGGGTGTTGGGCATGGAATATCTTCGGAACCTGTTGGGGACTTGTTCTCAAATGCTAAGAGTTAAGAACAAGGCAACATAAAAAGTGTTAAGTGTTAAAGTCCTTCGTCCTTCGAAGCATTATGTCCCTTCGGGAAATAATGAGTTTCGGACGAAGGTCATAAGAGACATACCTTCGTAAACATAACAAGTAACGACGAAGGACTCATATAAAGCATGAAATATAATATAAGCATCATCATAGAATCATTTCTATTTTATTAACATGGAAAAATAGAAATGAATTCAAATTACAAATGTACCTTCGGTCCTGAGAGAAGGTAAAAAGTACAAGCGTGACGCAAAAGCAAATGCCAAGTCAGCGTGTGAACAGTACGGGGGTACTGTTCATCTATTTATAGACACAGGACGCAGCCTGTGACGAATTACAATTATGCCCTTTACAAAAGTTTACAACATTATCTTAGACCTCTAAGGATAAAAAGGTCATTCTATCTTTATGTCGGTTTGCAACGCCGAAGCTCTATAAAAAGGAACCTTCGGCCATTTCCTGGGGACGATTTCAGCCGAAGCTGCTTCTTCACGCAAGACCTTCGGCGCAACGAAGCATGGGCCCAACAGTAGCCCCTTTCGCGGCGCTAGATCGTTTTTCGTAACGAGCTTGAACCGTGAAAAAATCCTCTCAAGCTTCGGGAAGCCGAAGGTCCAAAAAACACCTTCCCTGAGCTCGTTGCCGAGAAACGATTCATTTCCCGAGATCGTGTCGGTCCCACCTTGCAGAGTCACTGTTTGGTCTTTGCGGTCCACTGCGCAGCGAGTACAAGTTACTGCCCGCCTGGTGTAAAAACCCTGCCGCTTCGCCTTCTTACCTGCAGCACTATATAAACAGACGAGTAGGTGTGAAGTTACCACAGCATTTACTGCTATTTGCACTGTTTTGCTGCCAAAATTTTTAACCATCACCGAAGCTTGTTTGTCAGATTTGAACGAAGCTCCATCTTGAAGCCTGCTTCGGAGAAAAAAGTATCAAAGTTTCACAAGTTCATAATTAAATGGCCAGAGTTCGCTCTACAGCTAGGGTTGAGCGTGAGGGGGACGAAACTGAAGCTTCGGAGACTGTGCCCATCTCCGAAGCGATGCAGCGCTCCGGACTGGTGACTGCGGAAGAAATGCCTGCTGCCGAAGCAAACCCGACAGCTGCCGAAGGAGAAGGGAACATTGAAGAAACCGACTCCGAAGATGACTACCGTATTGCCATGCCCAGCAAACCCAGCCACCTAGACTTCGGAAAATCGACTGTTTCAAAGGTTGATCTCGCCAAGATGGTGAAAGCAGGTTTTTTCAGTGAAGATCAGAAGAAGCTACTTCGCTTCGGGGGAGAAGAGACCACCCCGAAGCCAGAGAAGGACGAGGTTGTCATCTTCAAAAGCTTTTTAAAGGCTGGGCTAAGATTCCCTGTTCACGAGATTGTTGCGGAGATATTGAAGAGGTTTGGCATCTACCTTCATCAGTTAACTCCTAACGCTATCGTTAGGCTTAGCGTTTATATTTGGGCCCTCCGAAGCCAAGCAGTGGAGCCTTTTGCTGACAGTTTCTGTCGAGTTCATGAATTGCATTATCAAACAAAGGCCAGAAAAGATGGGCTTCATGAAAACTTCGGTTGCTACAATTTTGCCTACCGGAAAACCGCAAAGTTTCCTGTAATCAGCTACCGAAGCAAATGGCCGGCAGGCTGGAAATCAGAATGGTTCTATGTCAAGGTTGATGAGGACAAGGAGAAGCTTGTGCAAAGTCCACTCGAGCTAACTTTCGGAGAAACCCGACCCCACTGCAACATGACACCAGAGGGTCAAACTCAACGGGCAATGGATGAATTCAGAATCGTTGCAGAGCATATTGGTACCAGGGATCTGGTTCAAGAATTCTTAGCATTCAGAGTCTTCCCTACTCTGAAAAAATGGGAAATGCCAAAGTTAAAGGGGGAGAAGAAGGAAGGGGATCTTGTCCGGCTTCCTTACCACTTCAAATTCAAGAAATATTTTAAGAAGCCCTGCCAAGAGTGGCTGGATACAGTTGAGGTGATGTGTAATGAAATTCTTGGAAATTATTCGAAAAAGGAAGATCAACTGATGACAGCAGCCTTCGGCACCCGTCCGAAGCGAAGGCTGAACCGAGTGCTTGATGCACTGGGTTTCGAATATCCTGATTATGCGCAGCTGAACAAGGGTGCTGAGGGCCAGAGAAGAAAAAGAGCGGCCGAAGCTTTAAACAAGGATGAAGAACAACCACCAAAAAAGAAGAAAATTGTCAAGAGAAAAATATCAACTCCAAAGCGAAAACTATCCGAAGAAGAGGGGACCCCCACACCACCTTCTACTAGCGACGTGGAGGAAATTCTAAAGGTAATGACTGAACCCATGCCCACGAAGCTAAGTCCATTAGGGCCTCGACTGACGAAGCTTTTTCAAAAGGTGGCGGAGCCGGAAAAAACGAAGATAGCCAAAGCGAAAAGGCAAAGAATTATTGCCGTAACAGAAGTTATTGACAAGACGCCACCGAGGGCGTCAATCCAGAAAACACCAGCTGTTGTGGGCACAGAAAATGTCGAAGTCGCACCTTCGGAGGTCGCGGCTACCGAAGCCGCTACAGCCGAAGATGTAAACTTAGAATCTACTATTGAAGACATCAACAAAATTTTAACAGACATGGCTGCAGAAGAAGCTGCCACCACTGCTGAAGAAACCATGGCCACAGTGCCTGGGAAAGGGAAAGAAATAGCCGAAGACACTTCGGACGACGAAGCCTACTCATTTCAAAATTTAGTCGGGCAAAAACTGTCGAAGGCCGAAAAAGAAGAGCTTAAGGAATACGCCAAATCTTGCGGATACAAGCCAGGAGCTCTTCTATTTGGAGGCATTGATGATGAAAAACTGGGCTGCATCCGGGACTCAGCTGGGGCTAAGGTCATCGGTACTCTATCAAAGAGTATCGGTTTTCCGAAACTAGAGACAGACATCAGCCGCTACCGACGACAACATATCGTCGGCAGCTTATTTTATTCAAATTTCAAGGTAAACATCCTTCTCTCTAACTTCTATTGTTTTTTAATAATGGCAATATTTTTTAACGAAGGTTGTTTATTTGCAGAGCATGCTTCTAAGCAAAGCTTTGAGGATGCAGCAAGATCTAGAAGATAAAAAGCACGAAGCTATAATTGAAAATTTAGAGAGCAAGATAAAAGAACAATCAGCTATTATTGAAAAGAAAGACTTCGAACTTCAATCAACCGAAGGCTTGCTGGCAGAGACTGAAACCAAAGTAGCAGAATTGAATTCGAAGCTTCTCTGCCAATCAAAACAATTTGAACAAGAGAAGCTAAAACTTGACTCGAAACTTGAAGCCGAAGTCCAAGCCAACTCAAATTTGAAGAAATCATTAACAAGCCTTCAGGATAAATGTTTGAATTTTAGCAACAATTGTATCCAACAACTAAAGAAGATCTTTTACTCAGTTGGAGCCAGCAGCGGGAAATTTACCCCTTCGGATGAAGATTTACCAAAAGCCTTCGATCATATCGAAGCTGAAATTGAAGAACTTGACGAAGTTATAGCTGGGCATGGTGACTTCTGTGCCTGGGTAGCTTCTCGGGGTACTGCTGCAGCATTCCTGAAGGCTGGCTGCGAGCATGGAAAGATTGTCAACAGGCCCAACTTCGCCCTGTCTCCATCAATTCTCGACGACATTCCTGACCTCGCCCGGAGCATCTCAAATAGATTCATAAAAATGATATGGACAAAAGGCGGGCGAGAGAAGGCTGGGGACGAAGCTCGAAGTCATCTTGAACCAGTAAGAAATCATACTTTGTACTTACCTCCTCCTTCACACTTGATTTTTACTCGGGATACCTTGATTCATGTAGGATGACGAAGCTGAAGGTGATACTTAAAGGAAATGCCGCCGAAGCAGAAACCTGACGAAGATTATTAGGAGTAGACTAGAAAAAACTCAGGAGAATTTGTAACAACTTTTTGTAAATACAATTAATCTATTCTCAAGGAACTTTGTTCATACCTTGTAATATATTCTTACCCTTTTATTGAGACGCTTTGATGTGGACGAAATCAGTATTTTGAGCCGAAGGCGAAAAAACACCTTCCCTTCTTTTCGGACACAACGAAGCATAAAAGACCATTTCTTCTTTTTGCCAAAGCTTTTCTTTTTTGTACATGACGAAACATAAAAGACCGCTTCTTCCTCTTGCCGAAGCTTTTCTTTTTTGTACATGACGAAACATAAAAGACCGCTTCTTCCTCTTGCCGAAGCTTTTTCTTTTTTGTACATGACGAAACATAAAAGACCGCTTCTTCTTCTTGCCGAAGCTTTTTCTTTCTTGTACATGACGAAACATAAAAGACCGCTTCTTCTTCTTGCCGAAGCTTTTTCTTTTTGTACATGACGAAACATAAAAGACCACTTCTTCCTTTTGCCGAAGCAACCACTTAGGAACACAAATGCTATGAATGAATGCTTATGAATGCAAATGCTATGATGTAATGTGCGAATGAATGTCCAAAGCATATAACCGAAGCCACACTCAACCATTATTTCCTTGGAATCAACCACACATCAGCTCTGCATTCCCTTAGGAACGACTTTGGAGCTTCCTCGTCTTTTACTTAGACGGTATAAACTCTGCATTCCCTTAGGAACGTCTTTGGAGTTTCTTCGCCTTTTACTTAGGCGGTATAAGCTCTGCATTCCCTTAGGAACGTCTTTGGAGCTTCTTCGTCTTTTACTTAGACGGTATAAACTCTGCATTCCCTTAGGAACGTCTTTGGAGTTTCTTCGCCTTTTACTTAGGCGGTATAAGCTCTGCATTCCCTTAGGAACGTCTTTGGAGCTTCTTCTCTTTTTTCTTTTTCAGTTTCTGCACTCGATGGTGCGTTCTCAGCTGTTACATTTACATTTTTTGGGGGATTTTGCTCTTATAAGACTAAAAAAGGAAATTACACATGATGGCCCCATTAAAAACCTTTCTCCCCCTTCGGAAAGGAAAAGGGTGCCATGAAAAAGAAAAGAAAAAACATAAAAAATTACATCATGTTATACATAGTATCGCCGAAGCTCATCCGCATTCCAAGACCTTGGAATTTCGTTGCCATCCATGTCCTTCAATCTGTATGATCCAGGCCTTGACGAAGATACTACTAAGAATGGTCCTTCCCATTTCAACTGTAGCTTACCCACTGTATCTGGGTTAGCCACTCTCCGAAGCACCAAGTGTCCCGGCTCAATATTTTTTAGCCGGACTTTTCTATCTCGCCATTTAACTGTTTCAGCCTGATATTTATTGATATTCTCCACGGCCTGAAGCCTGATCCCTTCTAAAGCATCCTTTTCCACAAGGCAAGCATGTTCGGGACCTGATTCTGCCGAAGCTACTACTCTTATTGATCCAGCTTTTGCTTCCTCCGGAGTTATTGCTTCGTCACCGAATAATAATTTGAATGGGGTAAAGCCTGTAGACCTTGATGTTGTTGTATTGTGGCTCCACACCACTTTGATTAACTGATCTGGCCACTTTCCCCTGGGTTGATTGAAGATTAACTTCATTATTCCTGTCATTATAATGTCGTTGGCCCTTTCAACGAGCCCATTTGACTCCGGATGCCTGACTGATGCAAAATGGATCTTCGTTCCAATTTGATCACAGAAATTTCTGAAAGCTTCGGAGTCAAACTGCGTTCCATTATCTACAGTGATTGCCTTCGGTACCCCGAAGCGACAGACAATATTCTGCCAGAAAAACTTTTGGACAGTGGCCGAAGTTATTGTGGCCAATGGCTTCGCCTCAATCCACTTGGAAAAATACTCCACAGCCACTATAACATATTTTAGATTCCCTTGAGCCGGTGGTAATGGACCCAACAAGTCAAGGCCCCACCTTTGCAATGGCCAGATGGGTTGTATCAGCTGTGTCAAAGACGAAGGTTGTTTTTGATCTCTTGCACATTTCTGACAACCTTCGCACTTTTGCACTAACTCCGCCGCATCCGAAGCTGCCTTCGGCCAATAAAACCCTTGGCGGAAGACTTTCCCAAGTAATGGCCTGGATCCGATGTGGGATCCACACAGGCCTGCATGTATCTCTTTCATCAACTCTATACCTTCGGCTCTAGATAAGCACTTGAGCAGCGGAGCGCAAACTCCATGTTTGTATAATTCCCCTTCTATCATGACATACGGACGAGCTCTTGCCTCTATTCTTTTATTGTAAGCTTCGTCATCTGAAAGGAACTTACCCTGAAGGTAAGAGATTATTTCAGTTCTCCAATCTTCGCTGTAAACAGGAGATATGTTGAGGACTGCTCTTTCAAGGAGCTCCACTGAAGGTGCCTTTATTGTTTCGAAGAACACATCCGAAGGTAACGGCAGCCCCTGTGCCGCAGACTTAGCTAGCAAATCAGCATGCTCATTTTGTCCTCGAGGAATATTCTTGACAGAGAATCCTTCGAAGGATGCTTCGATCCTTCGGACCGTATCTAGATATTTTTCAAGCTTCGGATCTTTAGCCTTGCAACTTTTGTCAACATGACCCGAAACCACCTGGGAATCAGTTTTAAGAATTGCCCTTCTGATTCCCATTGCCTTTAATTTCCGAAGGCCCAAAAGCAGGGCTTCGTACTCAGCAATATTGTTCGTGCAGCTGAAATCAAGTCTTGCTGCATAACAAGTTTTGACCTTGGATGGTGAAACCAACACAGCAGCTGCACCTGCTCCGAAGATTCCCCAAGAGCCATCACAAAACACTGTCCACACTTCGGCATCTTTATTTGCTTCTTCATCCTGAGCCCCTGGCGTCCAGTCGGCAATGAAATCTGCCAATGCTTGAGACTGGATCGAAGATCTATGCACATAATCAATGTAAAATTAGTTGAGCTCTGCAGCCCATTTCCCAATCCGTCCAGTAGCTTCTCTATTTCTCATTATATCCTTCAACGGCTGCGAAGAAGGAACAATGATATTGTATGCCTGAAAATAATGCCGAAGCTTCCTGGATGCCATTAAAACGGCATATAATACCTTCTCCAGCTCTGTATAATTTTTCTTTGAGACACTAAGGACCTCAGATACAAAATACACTGGAACTTGCTTCTTAAGCTGGCCATAAAGCTTCTCCTGGACAAGCGCCGCACTTACTGCTGAGTGCGAAGCTGCCACATATAACAACAGAGGAGCCCCTGGCGTTGGCGGAGTTAATGTTGTGAGATCTATCAAGTATTGCTTCAACTCTTCGAAGGCTTTTTGTTGACTTGGGCCCAATTGAAAGACTTCGGCTGACTTCAGCACCTCGAAAAATGGTAAGTTTCTTTCTGCTGATCTGGATATAAATCTGTTGAGAGATGTCAGCCTTCCTGTCAATCTTTGGGCCCCTTTTCTTGTAGTTGGTGGCTCCATTCGAAGTATAGCTTCGATTTTATTTGGATTAGCTTCGATTCCCTTTGTTGAAACCAAGCATCCAAGAAATTTACCCTTCTTTACTCCGAAGACACATTTCTCTGGATTCAGCTTCAAACCAGCTTGTCTGAAGCTGGCGAAGGTCTCCTGCAGATCAACAATATGATTTTCCTGCTTCGTGCTTTTGACGATAATGTCATCAACATAGGTCAACACATTTCTGCCTATTTGAGACTGAAGAACCTTCGCAGTCATTCTGCTGAAACTTCCTCCAGCGTTTTTGAGCCCCTCAGGCATCCGAAGATAGCAATACGTACCACTTGGAGTTATGAAGCTAGTTTTCGGCTCATCTTCCTTTTTCATCCAGATTTGATGATATCCTGAGTAACAGTCCAAGAGACTCATGAGCTCTGAAGAAGCTGCTGCATCGACTAGAGAGTCTATCCTTGGCAACGGGAATTCGTCCTTCGGACAAGCCTTGTTGAGATCTGTGAAATCGATACACATTCTCCACTTGCCATTGGCCTTCTTCACCATAACAGTGTTAGCTAGCCACTCTGGATACTTCACTTCTCTGATAACTCCTGCACTGAGGAGTCTTTTTACTTCATTGCGAGCCCCTTCGGCCTTGTCATCAGACATTTTCCGAAGCCTCTGCTTTCGGGGTCTGAAGGATGGGTCAACATTGAGCGAATGTTCAATAACATCCCGATTTACTCCACAGAGATCATTAGCCGACCATGCAAAAACATCTTTGTTGTTGAATAAAAACCTTATCAAGGTTTTCTCCTGGTCTTCAGATAATTGCGAGCCCAACAGCACCTTCTGCTCTGCTATGTCCTCACACAATAGCATGGGCTTCGGCTGATCTGCTGAAGCTGCCTTCTCCCTTCTGAATTTGTACTGTTCACAAGCTTCAGTTCCATCTATATTATGGATTGCCTTGGAGTCGGTCCAGCTTCCTTCGGCCCTTCTAGCAGCTTCCTGGCTTCCATGGATAGCAATAGGCCCTTGGTCCGAAGGTATCTTCATGCAAAGATAGGCAGGATGAAGGATTGCTTCGAAGGCATTAAGAGTACCACGACCAATAATTGCATTGTAAGGATATTCCATGTCAACAATGTCAAACACAACTTGCTCAGTTCTAGTGTTGTTGATGAATCCGAAGGTTACTGACATGGTGATCTTGCCCAGTGCTACAATCTGTCTTCCTCCGAAGCCACAAAGAGGATGTGTAGCATCATGAATCTTATCTTCTGGCTCTTGCATCTGTCTGAAGGCTTTAGCAAATATGATGTCAGCTGCACTGCCTGTATCGACCAAGACATTGTGAACCAGAAATCCTTTGATAACACAAGAGATAACCATGGCATCGTTGTGTGGGTAATCTTTGAGCTGAAGGTCCTCTTGAGAGAAGGTAATAGGAATGTGAGACCATCTTGATTTGATGAAGGGTCCTTGCACTCCAACATGCTGTACTCTTCTCTGCGCTTCCTTCTTCTGCTTCTTGTTAGCTGGCTCTGAGGACGAGCCACCTGTGATCGGGAGCACCAGCTTCGGGTCCGAAGCAACTCCAGCTTGATTGTTGAACGAAGCCATCAGCTCAGAAAAGTGGAAGTGAGTTCACCGGAGGTGGGCGCCAATGTTGGGGACTTGTTCTCAAATGCTAAGAGTTAAGAACAAGGCAACATAAAAAGTGTTAAGTGTTAAAGTCCTTCGTCCTTCGAAGCATTATGTCCCTTCGGGAAATAATGAGTTTCGGACGAAGGTCATAAGAGACATACCTTCGTAAACATAACAAGTAACGACGAAGGACTCATATAAAGCATGAAATATAATATAAGCATCATCATAGAATCATTTCTATTTTATTAACATGGAAAAATAGAAATGATTTCAAATTACAAATGTACCTTCGGTCCTGAGAGAAGGTAAAAAGTACAAGCGTGACGCAAAAGCAAATGCCAAGTCAGCGTGTGAACAGTACGGGGGTACTGTTCATCTATTTATAGACACAGGACGCAGCCTGTGACGAATTACAATTATGCCCTTTACAAAAGTTTACAACATTATCTTAGACCTCTAAGGATAAAAAGGTCATTCTATCTTTATGTCGGTTTGCAACGCCGAAGCTCTATAAAAAGGAACCTTCGGCCATTTCCTGAGGACGATTTCAGCCGAAGCTGCTTCTTCACGCAAGACCTTCGGCGCAACGAAGCATGGGCCCAACAGAACCAAAGTATCTGTCGTGTTCAGATTCCGGACTACGTGAATACTACTACTAACCTTGACGGCAGGCACCTTTGGACATGGATCCTTGGAACCAGAAATAATATGAGCCATGTTCAGATCCTTGACGACATCAGCATTAACCTCGAAGATACTTGCTGGGACCCTTACACGAACACGAGACATGCTTGATCTGTATCCGTGTAGGGAGACACGGCAATATGCCCTGAGCGACTGAGCAGGCATTGATGCTGCGTCCGTGCTAGAGGAGAGGCAGCTGCACATGGAGATGGAGCTCGCTGTCTATCTGCCAAAGACACTGCTGTGTGATAGTATCTATCAGTTGGTAGTTACTGCACAGCACCAGCAGTCTGGTGGTCAGTCACATGGTGATGCCCAGGCCCAGCGAGTGAGGACAGACAGGGTATCCGGTGCTCCAAGGGGAGACCCACGTTATATGTCATGACCTAAATGATCAAATTTCAAAAGAAACGGTTCATTCTGTTGTATCCTCTGATCGGTGGTTCTGTCAACCCTGGAAGAAGAACGTGAAATGTCAATCCATGTTACGTTTAGAATACCAAATCAGAAACTATGAGATCAGAACACAACCTTGAAGATACATTTGGAGCTTGGACTTGAACCTTTAGGACCAGGAATCAATCAATGCTCACATTCTGGGGGTGCACAAATACAAACCAGAAAGGTCCCTATCGAAACCAATCTCAGCTGTTGACAGGTGAACTGGAGAGATGCACGCTATGATCAGAGGCATTGGTGCTCAGTTCATTCATGTTATAGGCTAGGCAGTTGCACATGGAGATGTAATTCACTGGCCATCATTCAATCTGCAGATGACACTGTGGTCGTATCCTGGTACTTATTCTCCCCAGTGGTCTGTTGCTCAGTCACATGGTTGTACCCAATAAGTCAGGACAGGGTATCTGGTGACCTAAAGGGAAATCCTTGTCATATGCCATGACTCAATTGAACAAAGTAAAGAACTGAGACGAATGGGATGTCAGTAGATGAGTGTTTCTTTTGTGTGCGGCCCTTCCTGTGTTTTATCTTTGACTGCATAAGTGTTTCCGTTAGTCACCACAGAAAGAACAATAAAAAATTTGTTTGTCCAAAGGGCTGTCAAAACAAGTTAGGTGGTGCCAGTGAACACTGGAGTATAGTCCAACAGATGGTCTAAGGTAGCCTGAAAAGAGGTGCACAAGTGGCACAACCAATTTGCAGCGCCGCCATAGCATCAGTTCTGAAACAATGGAGTTGGGTACCAACCACCAAGAAGTTTGAAATATGACATCTCTGCTTTCAATTGGTAAGATCAACTGTTGTGGACTCATTCTTCTACAGGAACACCTATGGGCGCAGGCACAAGAAGGGAACCTCCACCAATAAGGCAACCGAGCTAGAAGAGCTGGAAGAATAGGAAAGGAAGCAAGCAATCAGGCAGCCGAATTGGAAGCAAGGGAAGAGGATCAGGCGAGTCCTATCTCCAGTATATCAATCAGTAGTTTCCTATTTCTGCTATAGCAGACAGTAGAGTTTCCTATTTCCATTATAGAAAGTAATAAGTTGATTGGGTGTGTTCCCTGCCGCCTATACTATAAAGGCTGGCTGCTAGTTTGTAAGAGGGCATCGAAGAATAATACAGTTACCTCCTAGAGGTGGGCTGTTCTTCGACGGTGGCGCCTTCAGCCGCCGGCGACGACAGACCTCCTCGCTACGTTCTGCGTTCTTGTTCTCAAGCCACTCTCCTCCTCCACTCTCCCCTGCATACCCCTCGCCTACCACCACGCAGCAGCCACAACAAATTGGTATCAGAGGCAAGTGCCCCGACCATGTCCAGCGTCGCGGGCGATCCTGAGCCTGATTCGGTGAAGCTGGACCGCATCAGCGCGCAGCTCACAACCATGAATAACCGCCTGAACGCGCATGACCAGCGCATCGCGCGCACGGAGAAATTTCAGTCCGGTGATGAAGCGGACCACAAGCCGCAGGGTTCGCCTGATCGTCGACGACACGGAGGCACGGAGGAAGGCAGCTTCAGTGGGGGCCGCGGGAATGGCCCTCGACGTCATGACAGCAGTGGCCCACGCGAGCCCAACCTCAACTTCCCGCACTACGATGGTGAGTCGGATCCGCTCCCATGGTTGAACAAGTGTGAAGGCTTTTTTCGCGGCTACCGCACGCTGCAGGAGGATAAGGTGTGGATGGCCTCTCTCCATCTCGACGGCACGGCGGCACAATGGTACTACCAGTTGGAGCGTGATCTCGGCATCATCACGTGGCCGCGCTTTGTCGAATTCACCAACATGCGCTTCGGCCCGCCCATCCGCTCCAACGCGCTTGGGGAGTTGAAGGAGCTCCACCGTACCGGCACGGTGGAGGAATACCAGCGCCAGTTCTTGGCTCTCCTGTGCCGCTGCGACAACCTGACCCGGCAGCACCAAATCGACTTGTTCACTGCCGGGTTGGGTCAGCCCTTGTCATCCGACGTCGAGATGCAACATCCGGCGAACCTTCAGACAGCCATGAGTCTGGCCCGGGCCTTCGAGCGCCGTTCCGCTGAGGCGGCTCACGCCATCTACCCGTCCACGCCGCGCCAGCCTTCCCGTCCTCGTCCACCGTCAACGACACCAGCACCGACGACGGAGGAACCACAGCGACCACGCGTTCGTCGGCTGTCGGCTGAGGAGATCGCCGACAAACGTGCCAAGGGGCAATGTTATTTTTGCCCGGAGAAATTCTCCCGGGATCACAAGTGTGCGGCGCGGGGCGTGTTCTGTCTGTCCCTGGACGACGCTGCGCCAGAGGACGACGACATCACGGAGGAAGTCTGCATCTCGCTGAACGCGTTGACGGGAGTCCCTGCTGGTGACACCATCCGTCTTCGCGTCAAGATCCAAGGGGAAGAGCTGACGGCACTTGTGGACTCCGGCTCCACCCACTCCTTCATCAACCAGGGCGTCGCCCACCGACTCGGCCTCGACATCACCCATCGGCCGGGTCTGGTGGTCACTGTTGCTAATGGACAGCAGCTGCACAGTCCGGGCATCTGTGCAGCAATGACATTGGCCATCCAGGACCAGACGTTCTCCATCGACTGCTATGCCTTAGCTCTCGAGGGCTTCGACGTCGTCCTCGGTGTCCACTGGCTCAAGACGCTGGGACCCATTACATGGGACTTCACGGCGCGATCCATGGCTTTCTGGCACCATGATCGTGCCGTCATGTGGCGTGGGATCGGTGGTGAGGAAGTTAGCCTTGCTGCTATGACGGCGACCAGAGACCTCATGAATTCATTACTTCAAGATTTTACTGACCTGTTTGCAGAACCGCGTGGACTGCCGCCCGCGCGACGCCATGACCATCACATTCATTTGTTGCCGGGTACGGCTCCCATTGCAGTCCGACCGTACCGATACCCGCAGCTTTTGAAAGATGAGATTGAGCGCCAATGTCAGGAAATGCTGGCACAGGGGATTATTCGGGAAACCACATCCCCTTTCTCCTCCCCTGTTCTCCTTGTGAAGAAGCATGATGGTACTTGGCGATTTTGTGTGGATTTTCGGGCCTTAAATGACAAGACGGTCAAGAACAAATTTCCTATCCCAGTGGTCGACGAGCTCCTTGATGAGCTGTCGGGCGCTTGTTTCTTCACCAAGATTGATCTCCGCAGCGGGTACCACCAGGTCCGGATGCATCCAGAGGATATCGCCAAGACCGCGTTTCGCACGCATCATGGCCATTTTGAGTTCCTCGTCATGCCTTTCGGCTTGACGAACGCGCCAGCAACATTTCAAGCTCTCATGAATGCCATCCTCAAGCCATTTCTCCGCCGGTTCGTTCTAGTCTTTTTTGATGATATACTCATCTATAGTTCTTCTTGGGAGACACATGTGCAGCAGGTCAGGATGGTTTTTCAGTTGTTACGCGCCAACTGCCTCTTCATCAAGCAGTCTAAATGTTTCTTCGGCGAACCAACGGTGGCCTACCTGGGCCATATTATCTCCAAGGAGGGCGTGGCCATGGACCCATCCAAGGTGGCGGCTGTGGAGGCATGGCCACAACCGCGGACTGCACGGGCGCTGCGGGGTTTTCTTGGCCTCACCGGGTACTACCGCAAGTTTATTGCGGGGTACGGTGCGGTGGCCGAGCCCTTAACTGCTCTCCTCAAGGGGGCGGCTTTCTCCTGGACTTCCCAAGCAGCATCGGCCTTCCAAGCCCTGAAGAAGGCGCTAGTGTCTGCTCCACTGCTCCGACTACCAGACTTCTCCAAGCGCTTCTACGTCGACTGCGATGCTTCGGGCTCCGGCTTTGGCGCGGTGCTGCACCAGGGAGAGGGCGCCGTGGCTTACTTCAGTCGCGTCGTGGCCCCTCACCACGCCAAGTTGCCCGCATATGAAAGAGAGCTGATCGGCTTAGTCAAAGCCGTTCGCAATTGGAGGCCATACTTGTGGGGAAGGCCATTCACAGTCCGCACTGATCATCGCAGCTTGAAGTACATATTGGACCAACGTCTGACCACTATTCCACAGCACACTTGGGTCACGAAGCTATTTGGTTATGATCTGGATGTGGTGTACCGCCCAGGGAAGCAAAATGCAGCAGCAGATGCCTTATCTCGTCGGGATGAGGAGGCCTTCAGTATTCATGCCCTATCGACAACATCATTTGCAGTTTTTGACGCAATTCGTCAAGAACTCCTTGCTGATCCAAGAGCACAAGAAATTCGGGCCCAGTTAGCCAGTGGCACTGCACCAGCAGGGTGGACGGAGGTGGATGGACTGCTGTTATTTCAGGGCAAAGCATATGTTCCAGATTCATCTCCCCTATGGCCACAGCTACTGGAGAATGCACATACAGCAGGACATGAGGGTATTCAGAAGACACTCTATCGTCTTCGGTTATCCTTCTTCAACCCTCACAGCAGCCGTTTGGTCAGAGAGTATGTCAAAGGTTGTGGAGTTTGTCAGCGCAATAAAACTGAGCACTTGCACCCAGCTGGACTGCTGCAGCCCCTGCTAGTTCCCTCTTCTGTTTGGAGTGATATTGCTATGGACTTCGTTGAGGGCTTTCCCAAAGTTGGTGGGAAATCAGTTATTTTGACTGTGGTGGACCGGTTATCCAAATATGCTCATTTCATCCCACTCAGCCATCCATATTCAGCCACCGTTGTTGCCAAAGCCTTCTTTGATGAGATTGTTCGGCTACATGGGTTCCCATGTTCTATTGTTAGTGACCGGGACCCGGTTTTTACTAGCACTTTTTGGACTGAATTATTCCGTTTAGCAGGGGTGACATTGCTTCTCAGTTCAGCTTTTCACCCACAAACGGATGGGCAGTCGGAGGTCACTAATCGCATTATCACTATGTATCTTCGTTGCTTAGCAGGAGATCGACCTCGTTCTTGGCTACAGTGGTTACCGTGGGCAGAATTTTGCTACAATTCTTCCTTCCAAACAGCTATTGGTGTTTCTCCTTTCCAGGTGGTTTATGGCCGGCCTCCACCAACCTTGCTGCAATTTGAACAGGGGGCGGCAAAGGTGGCAGCAGTAGAAGCCCAACTCAGAGATAGAGATGAATTCCTTGCTGAAATCCGTGATCGGTTATTGTTGGCTCAGGAGGTAATGCGTGCTCAGCATGATAAGAAGCACCGGGAGGTTGTCTTTGCAGTAGGAGACTGGGTTTGGCTCCGTTTGCATCACCGCACAGCCGTGGGTATCACTCCAGCTCGTGCCACCAAGCTGGGCCCTAAGTACTTTGGACCTTATGAAGTGCTAGAGCAGATTGGATCAGTAGCTTATCGTCTTCGTTTACCAGCAGCAGCTCGCATCCATAATGTGTTTCATGTGGCTCTTCTTAAGCCTTTCGTGGGTACCCCTCCGGTAGGTGATCCAGTGCAGTTGCCATCTCTTGTGCATGGAAGAGTGGTTCCTAATCCCTTGAAGGTCATTCGTGCTCGTCTCAACCATGGAGTATGGGAATTGTTGGTACATTGGGACGGACAGACAGCTGTTGATGCTTCTTGGATTTCACTAGAAGAATTCAAGAAAGAATATCCGGTGTTTCAGCTCGAGGACGAGCTGTTCCAGGGGGAGGGGGGAAGTGTTGTGGACTCATTCTTCTACAGGAACACCTATGGGCGCAGGCACAAGAAGGGAACCTCCACCAATAAGGCAACCGAGCTAGAAGAGCTGGAAGAATAGGAAAGGAAGCAAGCAATCAGGCAGCCGAATTGGAAGCAAGGGAAGAGGATCAGGCGAGTCCTATCTCCAGTATATCAATCAGTAGTTTCCTATTTCTGCTATAGCAGACAGTAGAGTTTCCTATTTCCATTATAGAAAGTAATAAGTTGATTGGGTGTGTTCCCTGCCGCCTATACTATAAAGGCTGGCTGCTAGTTTGTAAGAGGGCATCGAAGAATAATACAGTTACCTCCTAGAGGTGGGCTGTTCTTCGACGGTGGCGCCTTCAGCCGCCGGCGACGACAGACCTCCTCGCTACGTTCTGCGTTCTTGTTCTCAAGCCACTCTCCTCCTCCACTCTCCCCTGCATACCCCTCGCCTACCACCACGCAGCAGCCACAACATCAACAAAAAACTGTGTGAAGTTTGAACAGATATAAAAAAACTCGGCCGCTCCCGGTATTATAAGTTTGAACAGATATGGTAGAAGGATACAATTAAATGGAAACAACAGTGCAAGTGCTTATAGATACAGTTGGAGAAGGTAAGATAATAAACTCAAGTCTGAACCATACCATGTGTCTAAAGATATTAAACAGGACCGCTAAAGCTAGTTTGGAAGTAGTTTATTCTTCACTTTAGCCAGTGCAAATGAAGGATCAAAACAAAGCAACTGCTATGCAAAATATACCAACTAGGAAACGAAGATTCATTAGAATCACTGCATCATCATCCATCAAGTTATAAGAACTAAAACAAAAGTGACTGCAGAAAGACAATAGTATGTGCACATCAGGACTTCTACAAATAAAATCTTCATAATCCAAAGATGACATAGAAAGAACATTTATAATGTTTATTTAGTGTGTAGGTTTGAAAATGTAGTACTTGAAGCATGAAGCCAGTGACTCAATATCAGCAGAATATACAGCTAAGCTGATTAAGCGTCCAGCAGTACACATGGTGTTTTAGGGAAGGATGCTGCATGTATAATGATGTATCAATACTACCTAGCAGAGCATATGGTGTTTAATAATACAAATCAGCACAATATCTTGATTTGATTGAAGTAGTTATAGGCTCTGTTCTTAAGGCGTCGCCTAGGCGTCTTGCCCGCCTACCTCGCCTAGGCGCCGCCTAGGCGTCCAGACGGTGCTCCAACGCCTTGGACCGCCTTACCGCTTTAAAAACCATGGTTATAGGCTTTTTTCAGATAGCAACTACAAATCCAAATGGAACACCTTTTATTTTCCTTTGTTCATCAACTACAAATCCATATGGTATTATAAGTATGAACAGATATGGTAGAAGGATACAATTAAATGGAAACAACAGTGCAAGTGCCTATAGATACTGTTGGAGAAGGTAAGATAATAAACTCAAGTCTGATGGTAAGTTTTCTCCTTTGTTAATTAAGTACTTTGTTTCTTTGGTATGGCGGCAGGCGAATAATCACATGACAAAATTAAACAGGAAAGTGTTAAAGAATTGCACTGCTAATTACATATTATTTCTGACTTTGCCAACCATGCAATTAAGCCTACTATGTAAACGGACATGCTTTTATATGATTTTTACATACCAATGACTGTATTAGCACTTAAACAGATGGTAAGTTTTCTCCTATAGATGTTATTCAATGAATATCATGCATCTAGTAATTTCGGTAGAAAATACTTGTTACAAGGGTTTTAGAAAGGCAGGCCTGGTGCAGTGGTGAGAGCTGTCTCACGGAGTCACCAGGCCACGGGTTCGAAGCAGCCTCTCCGTATTTGCGGGGAAGGCTTGCCTCAGTCCACCCATTTCACAGACTCCAATCATGTGGGAGCCTCCGGCGGAGAATCTGCCCCTTTTTATATTTATCAGAAGATTTTGGATGGACAGTCTACGTTACAAAGTAGAAGCCACCATAACCTGTTTTATTTCTTACCCCTGTAAAGAACAATGGTGAACCTGAGCAGTGAACGTGCACATGTTATAAAAGGGAAATGGAACCATATTAATTCAAAAAGGCACATTTTCTGGTATAGTACTATCCAAATATCAAAACTACCATTTGACACATGTATAATATAAATGCAATCAGTTATCAATGAATTTGATATGCTTCTGTTATGTTTTATTCTAGAAACATTAAAGGTGTTCCTTCAAGAGGCACCTACAGGATTGAGACCACAAATGGCGAGAACTTGTAATCGGGGACAGACAAACTGGAAAAGCAGCAATAGCTATCGATACTATATTAAACCAAAAGCAAATGAACTCAAGGGGCACAAATGAACTTGTAATCGGGGACATATTGGTCATGGATGTCCTTGGACACCTATTTATAAAGGCAGAAGAGGCAGGTTTATTGCAGCAGCTAGCAGCAAGAAGACAGCTACACAGAGTTTCCATTTACGCAGATGATGTAGCCCTCTTCTTACACCCTACGGTGGATGAAATCTCCATCACTCTTGATATCTTGCAGCTATTTGGCAGTGCCTCTGGTCTGAAAAATAATGTGCAAAAATCCAATGTCTACCCCATACAGTGTTCAGAAGAAACTCTCTTGGAAGTCCAAAGTCTGCTACCGTGTGAGATCGCAGCTTTTCCTTGCAAATACTTGGGACTTCCTCTATCCTTGCATAAGCTGTCCAAGCAACATTTCCAGCCGTATGTTGATAAGTTTGCTGACCAACTTCCTAACTGGAAAGCTGATTTGATGACCAGAGCAGGCAGGAGAATACTAGTGCAACATGTACTCACAGGTATGACTGTGTATCTGACAATGGCAATTGATATACCCCACTGGGCGGTTGATGCTATAGATAAAATAAGAAAGGGTTTTCTTTGGAGAGGAAGAAAAGAAGCTAAAGGGGGACACTGTTTGGTGGCTTGGGGCAAGGTGTGTCGCCCACTTCAGCTTGGTGGACTGGGTATCTCTAGTCTACCGGAACTTGGATGGGCCCTCCGGATGCGATGGCTGTGGCTACAAAAAACCGACTCCAGAAGACCTTGGACAGGGCTTCCTATTCAGGTTCCAAGTAAAGCCAGAGCGTTCTTCAGTAAAGTCCTTGTCTCGATGGTAGGTAATGGACATAGTACCCTCTTCTGGTCTGATAACTGGTTGCAGGGTAAAAGCATCTCGTTCATTGCCCCTAGCCTATTTTCCATAATCCCAAAGAGGGTAGCAAAAAGTAGAACGGTTCATGAGGCCTTGTTAAACAACAGATGGATTTATGATATTAGAGGCGGTCTTACTGTTGGAGTTCTGGCAGATTACTTTAAGCTCTGGGATTGTCTCTCTGGTTTTGAGTTGCACCCTCTCATTGAAGATAGACACATCTTTAGTATAGCCCCAGATGGAAAATATTCAGCGAAGGCAGCTTACAAGGGTCTCTTCCTGGGATCCTGTACATTTGGACACTATAAGCGGGTTTGGAAAACTTGGGCTCCATCAAAATGTCGTTTCTTCCTCTGGCTGGTGGCCCATAACAGGTGCTGGACTGCTGACAGATTAGCAAAAAGGGGGCTCAATCATCCTAGCAGCTGTCCACTGTGTGATCAAGAACCAGAAACTATTAACCACCTGCTGGTCTCATGTGTGTTTGCAAGGATTTTCTGGTATAATCTGCTCAGAAAGTTCGGGTTGGATAACTTAGCTCCCCAGCCGGGCCTGACTTCCTTCCTGGAATGGTGGGAGATAGCTTCTGAATCAGTTCAGGGAATGGTCAAGAAAGGTCTGAGTTCGCTGATCTCTTTGGGGGCCTGGACGATCTGGAATCACCGCAATAGATGCGTGTTTGATGGACAGACCCCCAGTCTCCCCTCTATCCTTCGGCAGGCTGATGATGAGAGAAGACTTTGGGAATTAGCTGGGGCCAAGGGTCTCTCATTCTTGGCAGCTTCTTTGACAAATGGCTGAACCCTACTGTTTCTATTTTAGTAGTTTTTTGAGTCTGGCATTCTTAGACTCTTTCACTTATGTGTGGTACTGGCCTCCGTAAGGAGCCAAATGTTGTAACCCTGGTCTACTATAGACTTTTTTTTTTCCTCTTCTTAATATATTTTAAGGCGCAGTTCCCCTGCGCTTTCGAGAAAAAAACATTGTATTGTGTCTATGTTGCAATTGGACAAAAACGCTCAACTGTGGCACAATTAGTTCCAATTCTTGCAGAAGCGAATGCTTTGGAATATTCCATGCTCGTAGCAGCCACCGCTTCGATTACAGGTTACACTATGTATTAGCATCAACAAATGTCAATCAAATGCAGCTAACTACACTTGGCTGAATCATCTCTCCCTTGTAGCTCCTTGGAGTGCAAACCCCACATGCAGTCACTTGTACCTATATGGTGCTGAGGTTCTGCACTATTTTCTTGTGTATCTTTAATGAAACATATATTGATATATAAGGCTTAAACACAAAGAATGATAGATATTACAATTATACACAAAGGAAAAAATAAAACAAGGATTCTTGGAATATACATCTCTATCTCTACTATTATAATGTAGGAGTTTCTTCGTGCATCGCCGTGCGCGTCCTGAGCAGCACGCACCCAAAATCTCCTCCCGCGTGTGTGTCCCGCGCGCCCAAAATCGTCTCCCGCGCACGCCCAAAATTACTTCTCACGCAGCATGCACGCCCTCGCCCTCCCACACGGAATAAGCATAAAAAATGTGACTAGAGGCTCAAACCCAGCCCCCATCTCCAAGAATTTGGTATCTACCACTACGACACATGCCAGTTTTGTGTTATTTGAAGGAGCGTTACTCTAAATATGTATATACGAATAATTGAAAAAATAAAAAATATATATAATAATGTCTGAATAAATATCCCACTTAAGCAAGATCTACATATATGATATATAAAAACCGTAAAACTAACTAGTAAATTAAAGATGGAGCAACTTTCATAATTAGTGGTGCCGACACCCTTATCTGCCTCAGAATTAGCTATCTGAAACCTTCATGCACTGCATGGTTGTAGTATTGGGACAGTCATGCTTACATGACAGGCTAAAAAAATGAATTTGCTGTTCTCTCACTTTGGTAATGCATGAAAGGATACTTTTCTGTTAAACACTTAGGTATGTATGTGAAAGTAGAACAAAGTACCTTTTATGTTTTTAGACCTTTTACTTTATCAGTGGAAATCTGATATATCCAAATTTCTCAACTGAAGACAACAATTGGTATCAGTTTCAGTTAAAAGAAAAAAAAATTGACAATACAATGCATGTGTCAAAGCTATTTCTTCATCACAGCCTTGTTGCCTATTTGGCATTTTCAATAAAAAAAATCAACTACATATGAAGAATGGGACTATGAGAGAAGTTCACCAAGCAAATCAATAGTAAGTTACAACTTACAAGTGAACATATATTCTTTTTTGCAGTAACAGATTTTCCCACTAAGCCATCAGCAATCCAAGTGAGAAAAGACTGAGAACCCATCCAGTTTGATAATAGGTCGCTTAGTAATATGCTATAATCAGCGTGTAGTGTTCTTTTTAGATTGAATTTTCAATTGTTGACAGGAATAGAAACAAAACGCCAAAAGATATGCTTTATTCAGTTTCAGTTGCAAAAGGCTTCTTGTATTTTTGCCACAGATCTAGATTCTAGAAACAAATTTGGTTACAATGGGAAAGGTTTCTTACAGCAGTCTAGCATAAGAACGGTGCAATTTGTTTGAACTGCTAACTTATTTGCTCCTCCACCTGTATAGCAAAATAGAAGCAAAAACCATCACAATTCACAATGCATATTGATAGTACTGAACCACAGTGATACAAATCATTTAGGAACATAAAGCCCTAAATAGAATTCCAAACATACATACAGAACCAACATTGTTGATTTTTAGGCTGAACCTATTGCTAAGGTATGTTATTCATGACAGGCTTTACAGTTGTTGGACCAGCATATAGATCCATGCTCATGAATTGAGGGAAGCAATCAAACAAGTGATCACGAGTTTAGTATCTTGCCCATATATCAGCTCAGCTACCTAAATTTGTTTCCAATATTGAGATTAGACTAAGCAAAAGATTGCTCATATAGAACTATTCACTGCCCTTGAAGTTCTTATTCGGAAACACAAGTGAACATTCTTACAGTATGGTGATTTCACACAAAGGAAGAATTTATAAATTCTCTACTGATGCAAACTTTGCTTGAGGTTCCAGCTTTTTTCACTTGTTATTCAGCTTTTGCTAGGACACGGTCATATGATTGTTCCTTTCATCCAGACAGAGAGCACTACATAATCGATACAGGAACAGGACTGAATATATAACAAGATATGACTGTAACTTTTGTTCACTAAACGACTAAATAATAACCAGTAAAAAATCACATAGCAAAAAAAAGATAGAGAAGACTAGCAATTTACTATTTGCAATTCAGGTCGCCTATAAAAGTGAAACAAACGTGCAGAAAAAACCAGACACAAAGACAGTTGAAGAGCTAAAAAGTGTACATACCATTTAGGCTTACAGCTACCTAATATACAGTGGAATTAAATTAAGCACACTATTTATAGCAAAAACAACTTCAGGATGCTGGATCTACTTCAGCACCTTCAATTTCTCCCTCCAGCACTTAGTAACCAGGTTCCCGGATCGATGGGATCGAGGAACGGGAACGTGGTACGCGGTACGCTACAAAAACTAGGATTTAACACTACTGGAACGAGATTGTTCCCACGTTCCCGGAACGGAACGAACGTTCCTGGAACGAGGAACGTGGTCAAGTTCCCAGTTCCCGGTTACTAAGCTCCAGCATATTAATCTACTCAAAGGTTACATGTAGGCAGAAATCTAGCGCTAGATCATAGCAATATGTATTAAACTTTTTGTTAGCTTAAAACAATCCGTCAATCACCAACATTTTTCAAAAAAAATCTCTAATGGTATATTTTTTAAATGATGTGAAAATAATAAGGATGGTTTTAACATTGAGCACTCTATGATTTGATTATACATTGGGAAAAAAGAGAGGAAAACATAAGAATACATAATCAAGCTGGTCTGTCACATTTCAAATTCTAAGTCTACTAGTGGTGCTCTCGTGAAATAGTTTGCATTATATATACTGAAGTCCAGGATAAGATAAACAAAGTCATAAATCTTTTAAAAAGAGAAAATTACAGGCTAACCATCTATCAAAAAACAGTTAATTGGTGAATCCTGAGATGCCTTTGTATCTACTGCAGTCATTACATACAGGAATTACACTAATCCTTGTCTTCCCTAATCAAACATTTTGAACTTGAAAATACATTTGTATGACTCTGGCAAATGGACAGAACCTTCGATATCTGGTATCATGTCACCGTAATACCATATACATCTTTAAACATAAGACCTTCCCTCAAAGATATGAAATGTGACATAGTGAACAGAATGAGTACTAAAACTAAATGATCGCAAAACCCAAAGGTATGAAATTTTAGTACTAGTTAATTGAGTAAATAATTTCACCTCTGCAATAAAACCAAACTATATTACTGATTATTATACCAAACTGCCAACTGCATAATGCAGTAGAGATGGCAATTGTTGTCAACCCTTAGATGAATAACTTAGGTGAAGCCACCATGATACAACAATAGAGGATACGCTTGAGTGTCACTAAGTACTTCACTGTGTGTTAAACAAAACATGCTCTATCTTCTAATAGGGTTTCTACCTGTCACCAGGATTGATTGTACATCTGTATTTCTGTGTTCCCTGCACATTCATGCAGTCCAACAAAGAGATGTACGAGCACCACCACTTGAAGTGTGGTTGACACTTCCCAACTCAAAAAATCAATGAGAAATTTGTTCCTTTATATCCTCATCAACATCGTCGTCACTGTCCTGATCCTCAGAAGCAACACCCACTTCCATGTCATCTTCAGCCACGTCGTCTTCATCATCATACTCCTCATTTTCATCATCATCCACTGTGGCACCAAACTCCTCCCCGATGATTTGTTCACTGCGACTACTCCTTCGATCTTTGCCCTTGCCCTTTCCAACTTCCTCCTTCCCCATATGCATCAAATGCATATACTGATACCTTATCCCCATCATGGGGTGCTTGTCCACAAGCATATGCCTCCGGTATGATTCCCTGAGAACTACCGTCTGTGTCCTCAGCTTGTGCGATATGTAGAAAATCCCAGGGTGCTTAGCCACCACCTTCCTGAATCCTGGTGGCAACCGCAGCGCCTCCCCAAGCTTGACCAACACCTCCTTCTCCATCTTCTTCCCAACCGTGAGACTCAGGACCTCGTGCAGCACCGCCACGGTCCTCTTCTCCGTTATGTCACTCCTTGGCGTTAGGTGCGACCCATCCTCATAGGGCGAAATGTACGGCAGCCTCTGCCACTCGTCTAACCATTTGCGCACCTTCTTGTCAAGCTCGAATCCTCTGGGGAACGAGAGTGGGAAGGCGACCACGTCGCCGACCTTGTAGCCGCCGGTGCGCTGCGCGTAGGACTGCATCGACGACACGGCGAGATCCTTCCTGTAGCAGACGAGCTCGAGGAGGCTGCCGTCCGGGGAGAGCGCGAAGTAGTCCGGGTAGTTGGGGAGCAGCGAGCGTTGGAAGTCGGACGCGAGGCCGAGGTCGAGCCGGAGGCGCGCGACGAGGCGGAGCGGGAGCGCGCGAGAGGGGGCGAGCATGAGCAGCCGAAGCAGGCGGTCAGCCGCGTCGGGGACGGTGGCGTCGACGACCTGCGCCTCGGCGGCGTGGAGCGCCGAGAGCCGGGGCGTCGGGGAGACCTCGATGGGGTGCGGCGAGAGCGCGAACGCCGAGGGGTAGAGCCGCAGGAAGCGCAGCGGGCGGAACGGGAAAGGGATTGTGGAGGGCAGCGAGTGCAGCGGCACGGCGTGCGGCGGCGGCGTGGCGGCAAGGAGCACGTCCTTGGCGAGGAGAAACGGCACCAGGTGGCGCTCCCGCTCCACGACGTGGTCGAGGGCCCGTTCTCGCACCCACGGCACGCGCGCCTCGAGGAGGCCGCGCGCCGGCACTAGCAGCGCCGCCGGTACACGCCGCAGCGGCGGCAGATGCATCTCTTCGTGGGGTTTTGGGAGGCGAGCGTCCGAATGCGGCGGCGTGTGGGGAGGCCTCAAGTGAGGGGAGAACAGAGACGGTGGTCGATTGTGTCTATTTTTAGGTTGGTGTCGTGGGTGGGTTCGAACCGTGCGGGCTGAGAGACTCGGCCCAATTGAGGTTCAGCTACTTTGAATTTTTTTCATGAATCACACTCTACCGCGATTTGTTAACAAGTCAGACATGTTTGTTAACGAGCCAGTTCGCGGGCGAAACAAGCTATCACATTTTTAACAAAACAAAATTATATTTATATTATTTGCGTAACAATTAATGAATATGTTATCTGTATATATGTGGTGTTGATCTGAGTTAAACTATTGATTGACGAATTGTGTCAATGTGTTAAATTGGTCTATACGTGTCGGCGTTTCGACCCTGGGGGTACCTGGACCAACGAGTAAATTGTCGCTGCGTGTGCCAGCCCAGATGGGTCGGCGCGAGACGGAACACAAGGGGGGAAAACAGTAAGGGAAAACCGCGACCTCGTGTTGTCCTGCGCCCAGGGCGGATGCGCTTGCAGTAGGGGGTTACAAGCGTTCGCGAGGGAGAGAGAGAGGGAGAGCCTTGCGCGTCGGCCCGTTCTCCCGCGTGGTCACCTTCTCGTACGAGAGCCCTGGACCTTCTGAAAGGGAATTAGGCTTACACCTAGTTCCTAAATAATTTTGGTGGTTGAATTGCCCAACACAAATAATTGGACTAACTAGTTTGCCCAAGTGTATAGATTATACAGGTGTAAAAGGTTCACACTCAGCCAATAAAAAGACCAAGTTTTGGATTCAACAAAGGAGCAAAGGGGCAACCGAAGGCACCCCTGGTCTGGCGCACCGGACTGTCCGGTGCACCACCGGACATGTCCGGTGCACCAGGGGGACTCAGACTCAAACTCGCCACCTTCGGAAATTTACAGAGGCGACTCGGCTATAATTCACCGGACTGTCCGGTGTACACCGGACATGTCCGGTGCTCCAGGGAAGGTCGGCCTCAGGAACTCACCAGCCTCGGGTTTTCTCCTTCGCCGCTCCGCTATAATTCACCGGACTGTCTGGTGTGCACCGGACTGTCCGGTGCAACCTCGGAGCAACGGCTACTTCGCGCCAACGGCTACCTGCAACGGCATTTAATGCACGCGCAGCGCGCGCAGGAGTCAGAATCGCCCATGCTGGCACACCGGACAGCAAACAGTACATGTCCGGTGTGCACCGGACACCCAGGTGGGCCCACAAGTCAGAAGCTCCAACGGTCAGAATCCAACGGCAGTGATGACGTGGCAGGGGGCACCGGACTGTCCGGTGTGCACCGAACTGTCCGGTGCGCCATCGAGCAGACAGCCTCCCAACGGCCACTTTTGGTGGTTGGGGCTATAAATACCCCAACCACCTCACCATTCATTGCATCCAAGTTTTCCACTTCCCAACTACTACAAGAGCTCTAGCATTCAATTCTAGACACATCAAAGAGATCAAATCCTCTCCAAATTCCACACAACGCCCTAGTGACTAGAGAGAGAGAGATTTGCTTGTGTTCTTTCGAGCTCTTGCGCTTGAATTGCTTCCTTCTTTCTTGATTCTTTCTTGTGATCAAACACTCACTTGTAATTGAGGCAAGAGGCACCAATTGTGTGGTGGCCCTTGCGGGAAGTTTGATTCCCAAGTGATTTGAGAAGAGAAGCTCACTCGGTCCGAGGGATCGATTGAGAGAGGGAAGGGTTGAAAGAGACCCGGCCTTTGTGGCCTCCTCAACGGGGAGTAGGTTTGCAAGAACCGAACCTCGGTAAAACAAATCCGCGTGTCACACTCATTTGCTTGCGATTTGTTTTGCTCCCTCTCTCGCGGACTTGATTATATTTCTAACGCTAACCCGGCTTGTAGTTGTGATTGTTTTTGAGAATTTCAGTTTCGCCCTATTCACCCCCCCTCTAGGCGACTTTCAATTGGTATCAGAGCCCGGTGCTTCATTAGAGCCTAACCGCTCGAAGTGATGTCGGGAGATCACGCCAAGAAGGAGATGGAGACCGGCGAAAAGCCCACTACAAGCCACGGGAGCACTTCATCGGAAGAGTCCCGCACCAAGAGGAAGGAGAAGAAGAAGGACTCCTCCAAATGGAAGGAGAAGAAGTCTTCCTCTTCTCACCACAAAGAGAAGAAGGAAAAATCTTCTTCCCACAAGCCGCATCGGAAAAGCGACAAGCACAAGAGGATGAGGAAAGTGGTCTACTACGAGACCGACACTTCATCAACATCGACCTCCGACTCCGATGCGCCCTCCGTCACTTCTAAGCGCCAAGAGCGCAAGAAGTATAGTAAGATCCCCCTACACTACCCTCGTATTTCCAAACATACACCTCTACTTTCCGTCCCATTAGGCAAACCACCAACTTTTGATGGTGAAGATTACGCTAGGTGGAGCGATTTAATGCGATTTCATCTAACCTCGCTCCACAAAGGTATATGGGATGTTGTTGAGTTTGGTGCACAGGTACCGTCGGTAGGGGATGAGAACTATGATGAGGATGAGGTGGCCCAAATCGAGTACTTCAACTCTCAAGCAACAACAATACTCCTCGCCTCTCTAAGTAGAGAGGAGTATAACAAAGTACAAGGGTTGAAGAGCGCCAAGGAGATTTGGGATGTGCTCAAAACCGCGCACGAGGGAGACGAGCTCACTAAGATCACCAAGCGGGAAACGATCGAGGGGGAGCTCGGTCGGTTCCGGCTTCGCAAAGGGGAGGAGCCACAACACATGTACAACCGGCTCAAGACCTTGGTAAATCAAGTGCGCAACCTCGGGAGCGTAAAGTGGGATGACCACGAGATGGTTAAGGTTATTCTAAGATCTCTTATTTTCCTTAACCCTACTCAAGTTCAATTGATCCGTGGTAATCCTAGATATACTAAAATGACCCCCGAGGAAGTTATCGGGAATTTTGTGAGTTTTGAGTGCATGATCGAAGGCTCAAGGAAGATCAACGAGCTTGATGATGCCACCACATCCGAAGCTCAACCCGTTGCATTCAAGGCAACGGAGGAGAAGAAGGAGGAGTCTACACCAAGTCGACAACCAATAGACGCCTCCAAGCTCGACAATGAGGAAATGGCGCTCGTCATCAAGAGCTTCCGCCAAATCCTCAAGCAAAGGAGGGGGAAGGATTACAAGTCCCGCTCCAAGAAGGTTTGCTACAAGTGTGGTAAGCCCGGTCATTTTATTGCTAAATGTCCTATATCTAGTGACAGTGACCGAGGTGACGACAAGAAGGGGAGGCGAAAGGAGAAGAAGAGGTACTACAAGAAGAAGGGCGGTGATGCCCATGTTTGTCGGGAGTGGGACTCCGACGAAAGCTCAAGCGACTCCTCCGACGACGAGGACGCCGCCAACATCGCCGTTACCAAGGGACTCCTCTTCCCCAACGTCGGCCACAAGTGCCTCATGGCAAAGGACGGCAAAAAGAAGAAGGTTAAATCCAACTCCTCCACTAAATATGAGTCTTCCAGTGATGATAATGCTAGTTGTGAGGAAGATAATTTGCGTACTCTTTTTGCCAACCTTAACATGGAACAAAAGGAGAAATTAAATGAACTAATTAGTGCCATCCATGAGAAGGATGATCTCTTGGACTCCCAAGAGGACTTCCTAATCAAGGAAAATAAAAAACATGTTAAGGTTAAAAATGCTTACGCTCTACAAGTTGAAAAATGTGAAAAATTGTCTAGTGAGCTAAGCACTTGCCGTGAGATGATTGACAACCTTAGAAATGAAAATGCTAGTTTAAATGCTAAGGTTGATTCTCATGTTTGTAATGTTTCAATTCCCAATCCTAGAGATAATAATGATGATTTGCTTGCTAAGATTGAAGAATTAAACATTTCTCTTGCTAGCCTTAGATTAGAGAATGAAAATTTGATTGCTAAGGCTAAAGATTTTGATGTTTGCAAAGTTACAATTACCGATCTTAGAGATAAAAATGATATACTTCGTGCTAAGATTGTTGAACTTAATTCTTGCAAACCATCTACATCTACCATTGAGCATGTCACTATTTGTACTAGATGTAGAAATGTTGATATTGATGCTATTCATGATCATATGGCTTTAATTAAACAACAAAATGATCATATAGCAAAACTAGATGCTAAAATTGCCGAGCACAACTTAGAAAATGAGAAATTTAAATTTGCTCGTAGCATGCTTTATAATGGGAGATGCCCTGGCATTAAGGATGGCATTGGCTACCAAAGGGGAGACAATGTCAAACTTAGTGCCCCTCCTAAAAGATTGTCAAATTTTGTTAAGGGCAAGGCTCCCATGCCTCAGGATAACGAGGGTTACATTTTGTACCCTGCCGGTTATCCCGAGAGCAAAATTAGGAGAATTCACTCTAGGAAGTCTCACTCTGGCCCTAATCATGCTTTTATGTATAAGGGTGAGACATCTAGCTCTAGGCAACCAACCCATGCTAAGTTGCCTAAGAAGAAAACTCCTAATGCATCAAATGATCATGCTATTTCATTTAGAACTTTTGATGCTTCATATGTGCTTACTAACAAATCCGGCAAGGTAGTTGCCAAGTTTGTCGGGGGCAAACACAAGGGCTCTAAGACTTGTGTTTGGGTACCCAAAGTTCTTGTGTCTAATGCCAAAGGACCCAAAACCGTTTGGGTACCTAAAGTCAAGAACTAAAACTGTTTTGTAGGTTTATGCATCCGGGGGCTCAAGTTGGATACTCGACAGCGGGTGCACAAACCACATGACAGGGGAGAAAAAGATGTTCTCCTCATATGAGAAAAACCAAGATCCCCAACGAGCTATCACATTCGGGGATGGAAATCAAGGTTTGGTCAAAGGACTTGGTAAAATTGCTATATCTCCTGACCATTCTATTTCCAATGTTTTTCTTGTTGATTCTTTAGATTACAATTTGCTTTCTGTATCTCAATTATGTCAAATAGGTTACAACTGTCTTTTCACTGATATAGGTGTCACTGTCTTTAGAAGAAGTGATGATTCAATAGCATTTAAGGGAGTGTTAGAGGGTCAGCTATACTTGGTAGACTTTGATAGAGCTGAACTTGACACTTGCTTAATTGCTAAGACTAACATGGGCTGGCTCTGGCATCGCCGACTAGCACATGTTGGGATGAAGAATCTTCACAAGCTTCTAAAGGGAGAACACATTTTAGGACTAACAAATGTTCATTTTGAGAAAGACAGGATTTGTAGCGCATGCCAAGCAGGAAAGCAAGTTGGCACCCATCATCCACATAAGAACATCATGACGACCGACAGGCCACTTGAGCTACTCCACATGGATCTATTCGGCCCGATTGCTTACATAAGCATCGGCGAGAGTAAGTATTGTCTTGTAATAGTGGATGATTATTCTCGCTTCACTTGGGTGTTCTTTTTGCAGGAAAAATCTCAAACCCAAGAGATCTTAAAGGGATTCTTGAGACGGGCTCAAAATGAGCTCGGCTTAAGGATCAAGAAAATTAGAAGCGACAACGGGACGGAGTTCAAGAACTCTCAAATTGAAGGCTTCCTTGAGGAGGAGGGCATCAAGCATGAGTTCTCTTCTCCCTACACTCCACAACAAAATGGTGTAGTGGAAAGGAAGAATCGAACTCTATTGGACATGGCAAGAACCATGCTTGATGAGTACAAGACTTCGGATCGGTTTTGGGCCGAGGCGGTCAACACCGCTTGCTACGCCATCAACCGGTTGTATCTACACCGAATCCTCAAGAAGACATCCTATGAACTCCTAACCGGTAAAAAGCCAAATATTTCATATTTTAGAGTTTTTGGTAGCAAATGCTTTATTCTTGTTAAGAAAGGTAGAAAATCTAAATTTGCTCCTAAAACTGTAGAAGGCTTTTTATTAGGATATGACTCAAACACAAGGGCATATAGAGTCTTTAACAAGTCCTCAGGACTTGTCGAAGTTTCTTGTGACGTTGTGTTTGACGAGACTAACGGCTCTCAAGTAGAGCAAGTTGATCTTGATGAGATAGGTGAAGAACAGGCTCCATGCATAGCTCTAAGGAACATGTCTATTGGAGATGTGTGTCCTAAGGAATCCGAAGTGCCTCCACATGCACAAGATCAACCATCATCCTCCACTCAAGCATCTCCACCAACTCAAAATGAGGATGAAGCTCAAGTTGATGAAGTAGAAGATCAAGCAAATGAGCCACCTCAAGATGACGGCAATGATCAAGGGGGAGATGCAAATGATCAAGACAAGGAGGATGAAGAGCAAAGGCCGCCACACCCAAGAGTCCACCAAGCAATCCAACGAGATCACCCCGTCGACACCATCCTCGGCGACATTCATAAGGGGGTAACTACTAGATCTCGGGTTGCTCATTTTTGTGAACATTACTCTTTTGTTTCCTCTATTGAGCCACACAGGGTAGAGGAAGCTCTCCAAGATTCGGATTGGGTGGTGGCGATGCAAGAGGAGCTCAACAACTTCACTAGAAATGAGGTATGGCATTTGGTTCCACGTCCTACCCAAAATGTTGTAGGAACCAAATGGGTCTTCCGCAACAAGCAAGATGAGCATGGTGTGGTGACAAGGAACAAAGCACGACTTGTGGCCAAGGGATACTCCCAAGTCGAAGGTTTGGATTTCGGTGAAACCTATGCACCCGTAGCTAGGCTTGAGTCAATTCGCATATTATTGGCCTATGCTACTTACCATGGCTTTAAGCTTTATCAAATGGACGTGAAAAGTGCCTTCCTCAACGGACCAATCAAGGAAGAGGTCTATGTTGAGCAACCTCCCGGCTTTGAAGACAGTGAGTATCCTAACCATGTCTATAAGCTCTCTAAGGCGCTTTATGGGCTCAAGCAAGCCCCAAGAGCATGGTATGAATGCCTTAGAGATTTCCTTATTGCTAATGGCTTCAAAGTCGGCAAGGCCGATCCTACACTCTTCACTAAAACTCTTGACAATGATTTGTTTGTATGCCAAATTTATGTTGATGATATCATATTTGGGTCTACTAACGAATCTACTTGTGAGGAATTTAGTAGGATCATGACACAGAAATTCGAGATGTCTATGATGGGGGAGTTGAAGTATTTCTTAGGATTCCAAGTAAAGCAACTCCAACAGGGCACCTTCATTAGCCAAACGAAGTACACTCAAGACATTCTAAACAAGTTTGGGATGAAGGATGCCAAGCCCATCAAGACACCCATGGGAACCAATGGGCATCTCGACCTCGACACGGGAGGTAAGTCCGTGGATCAAAAGGTATACCGGTCGATGATTGGTTCATTGCTTTATTTATGTGCATCTCGACCGGACATTATGCTTTCCGTTTGCATGTGTGCAAGATTCCAATCCGACCCTAAGGAATCACACCTTACGGCCGTAAAACGAATCTTGAGATATTTGGCTTATACACCTAAGTTTGGGCTTTGGTACCCTCGGGGATCCACATTTGATTTGATTGGTTATTCGGATGCCGATTGGGCAGGGTGCAAAATCAACAGAAAGAGCACATCGGGGACTTGCCAGTTCTTGGGAAGATCCTTGGTGTCTTGGGCTTCAAAGAAGCAAAATTCGGTCGCTCTTTCCACCGCCGAAGCTGAGTACATTGCCGCAGGTCATTGTTGCGCGCAACTACTTTGGATGAGGCAAACCCTGCGGGACTACGGTTACAAATTAACCAAAGTCCCTTTGCTATGTGATAATGAGAGTGCAATCAAAATGGCCGACAATCCTGTCGAGCATAGCCGCACTAAACACATAGCCATCCGGTATCATTTTCTTAGGGATCACCAACAAAAGGGGGATATCGAGATTTCTTACATCAACACTAAAGATCAATTAGCCGATATCTTTACCAAGCCTCTTGATGAACAAACTTTTACCAAACTTAGGCATGAGCTCAATATTCTTGATTCACGCAACTTCTTTTGCTAGATTGCACACATAGCTCATTTATATACTTTTGATCATATCTCTTTTATATGCTATGACTAATGTGTTTTCAAGTCTATTTCAAACCAAGTCATAGGTATATTAAAAGGGAATTGGAGTCTTCGGCGAAGACAAGGCTTCCACTCCACTCTACTACTCATCCTTCGCCATCGCTCCAAGAAAAGGACCTTGTCTGTGGGGGAGAGAGTAAAAGCCCAAAGCAAAAGGACCGGACTTCGTCTTTGGTATAATCTTAACTCATTTACTTATGACCAAAGGGGAAGATAGTACTTAATGGGCTCTAATGATTCCGTTTTTGGCGATTCATGCCAAAGGGGGAGAAAGTATGAGCCCCCAAAGCAAAAGGACCGCACCACCACCAATTTCAAAAACTTAGTGTTTTCCAAGAGTATTTATCAAATTGGTATCCTATTGTGTTCAAAAAAGGGAGAAATTAGTATTTCAAAAATGATATGTCAAAACCCTCTTGAACACTAAGAGGAGGATCTCCTTTAGGGGGAGTTTTGTTTAGTCAAAGGAAAAGCATTTGAAACAGGGGGAGAAAATTTCAAATCTTGAAAATGCTTTGCAAAATCCTATTCATTTACCTTTGACCATTTGCAAAAGAACTTTGAAAAGGATTTACAAAAAAAGTTTGCAAAAACAAAACATGTGGTGCAAGCGTGGTCCAAAATGTTATATAAGAAAGAAACAATCCATGCATATCTAGTAAGTATTTATATTGGCTCAATTCCAAGCGACCATTGCACTTACATTGTACAAACTAGTTCAATTATGCATCTCTATACTTGCTTTGGTTTGTGTTGGCATGAATCACCAAAAAGGGGGAGATTGAAAGGGAATTAGGCTTACACCTAGTTCCTAAATAATTTTGGTGGTTGAATTGCCCAACACAAATAATTGGACTAACTAGTTTGCCCAAGTGTATAGATTATACAGGTGTAAAAGGTTCACACTCAGCCAATAAAAAGACCAAGTTTTGGATTCAACAAAGGAGCAAAGGGGCAACCGAAGGCACCCCTGGTCTGGTGCACCGGACTGTCCGGTGCACCACCGGACATGTCCGGTGCACCAGGGGGACTCAGACTCAAACTCGCCACCTTCGGGAATTTACAGAGGCGACTCGACTATAATTCACCGGACTGTCCGGTGTACACCGGACATGTCCGGTGCTCCAGGGAAGGTCGGCCTCAGGAACTCACCAGCCTCGGGTTTTCTCCTTCGCCGCTCCGCTATAATTCACCGGACTGTCCGGTGTGCACCGGACTGTCCGGTGCAACCTCGGAGCAACGGCTACTTCGCGCCAACGGCTACCTGCAACGGCATTTAATGCACGCGCAGCGCGCGCAGGAGTCAGAATCGCCCATGCTGGCACACCGGACAGCAAACAGTACATGTCCGGTGTGCACCGGACACCTAGGTGGGCCCACAAGTCAGAAGCTCCAACGGTCAGAATCCAACGGCAGTGATGACGTGGCAGGGGGCACCGGACTGTCCGGTGTGCACCGGACTGTCCGGTGCGCCATCGAGCATACAGCCTCCCAACGGCCACTTTTGGTGGTTGGGGCTATAAATACCCCAACCACCTCACCATTCATTGCATCCAAGTTTTCCACTTCCTAACTACTACAAGAGCTCTAGCATTCAATTCTAGACACATCAAAGAGATCAAATCCTCTCCAAATTCCACACAACGCCCTAGTGACTAGAGAGAGAGATTTGCTTGTGTTCTTTCGAGCTCTTGCGCTTGGATTGCTTCCTTCTTTCTTGATTCTTTCTTGTGATCAAACACTCACTTGTAATTGAGGCAAGAGGCACCAATTGTGTGGTGGCCCTTGCGGGAAGTTTGATTCCCAAGTGATTTGAGAAGAGAAGCTCACTCGGTCCGAGGGATCGATTGAGAGAGGGAAGGGTTGAAAGAGACCCGGCCTTTGTGGCCTCCTCAACGGGGAGTAGGTTTGCAAGAACCGAACCTCGGTAAAACAAATCCGCGTGTCACACTCATTTGCTTGCGATTTGTTTTGCTCCCTCTCTCGCGGACTTGATTATATTTCTAACGCTAACCCGGCTTGTAGTTGTGATTGTTTTTGAGAATTTCAGTTTCGCCCTATTCACCCCCCCTCTAGGCGACTTTCACCTTCCTTTTATAGATGTAAGGAGAGGGCCCAGGTGTACAATGGGGGTGTAGCAATGTGCTAACGTGTCTAGCAAAGGAGAGCTAGAGCCCTATGTACATGCCGTCGTGGCTGTCGGAGAGGTGTTGCTGCCCTGTTCATGTGATGTCGTGGTCGTCAGAGGAGCGCTTGAGCCCTGTGGAAGCACAGCTGTCGGGGCTGTCGGATCCTTGCTGACGTCTCCTTGCTTCCGTAAGGGGCTGAGAACCGCCGTCGTCATGGAGCACGCGGGGTGCCATCATTACTTGTTTTACCGGGGCGAGCCAGATGGGACGCCGATCTTGTTCCCCGTAGCCTGAGCTAGCTAGGGGTAGGGTAATGATGGTCCCCCTGTGACGTGGTCGGTCCGAGCCCGAGGTCGGGCGAGGTGGTGACTCCTCCGAGGTCGAGGCTGAGTCCGAGCCCTGGGGTCGGGCGAGGTGGAGTCCGTCTTCCGAGGTCGAGGCTGAGTCCGAGCCCTGGGGTCGGGCGAGGCGGAGTCCGTCTTCCGAGGTCGAGGCTGAGTCCGAGCCCTGGGGTCGGGCGAGGCGGAGTCTGTCTTCCGAGGTCGAGGCTGAGTCTGAGCCCTGAGGTCGGGCGAGGTGGAGTCCGTCTTCCAAGGTCGAGGCTGAGTCCGAGCCCTGGGGTCGGGCGAGGCGGAGTTCGTCTTCAGAGGTCGAGGTTGAGTCTGAGCCCTGGGGTCGGGCGAGGCGGAGTCCGTCTTCCGAGGTCGAGGTTGAGTCCGAGCCCTAGGGTCGAGCGAGGCGGAGACCATCTTCCGAGGCCGAGATTGAGTCCGAGCCCTGGGGTCGGGCGAGGCGGAGCTTCCTATGGCGCCCGAGGCTGAACTTAGCTGCTGTCGGCCTCACTCTGGCGAGTGGCACAACAGTCGGAGCAGGGCAGGCGGCGCTGTTTTCCTGTCAGGTCAGTCAGTAGAGCGGCGAAGTGACTGCGGTCACTGCGGCCTTGTCAACTGAGGAGCGTGTGTCAGGATAAGGTGTCAAGCGATCCTTGCATTGATTGCTCCTGCGATACGGTCGGTTGGCGTGGCGATCTGGCCAAGGTTGCTTCTCCGCGAAGCCTGCCCGAGCTGGGCCTCGGGCGAGTCGAAGGTGCGCCCGTTGCTTGAGGAGACCCTCGGGCGAGGCGTGAATCTGCCTTGGTCTACTGTTCCTGCCCGAGGCTGGGCTCGGGCGAGACGAGATCGTGTCCCTTGAGTGGACGGAGCCATGACCGGAATCGCGCCCATCAGGCCTTCACAGCTTTGTGTTGATGGGGGTTACCAGCTGAGATTAGGAGTCTTGGGGGTACCCCTAATTATGGTCCCCGACAGTAGCCCCCGAGCCTCGAAGGGAGTGTTAGTACTCGCTTGGAGGCTTTTGTCGCACTTTTTTGCAAGGGGACCGGCCTTTCTCGGTTGCATTTTGTTCCGGTGGGTGCGCGCGAGCGCACCCGCCAGGTGTAGCCCCCGAGGCCTCGGAGGAGTGGTTTGACTCCTTCGAGGTCTTAGCGCGTTTCGTGATGCCTTGGTCGGTCTGGTTGTTCCCTCATGCGAACTGGTCGTTGCCTGGGTGCATAGTCAGGTTCCAAGTTCTCGGGCTGGTATGTTGACGCTGTCAACGGTTTGGCCGGAGCTGGGTTTGTGAAAGCAGCCCCCGAGCCTCTGCACAGAGCGAGAGGACGGTCAAGGAATGACTCGGCTTTTATCATACGCCCCTTCGTCGCCTTCCCGCAAGGAGGAGGGGGGAGAGCGCTATGTTGCCCTCGGAGGGCGCCAAACATGGTGTCTCCAGTGAGTTGCTAACGGGTGATCCGAGTGGACGCTCGTGCCCTATTCGATAAGGGTCGGCTAGTGGCCCAGAGGCGCGCTCCAAAAGTACCTGCAGGTGATTTGCCGGACCCGGTCCCGTTTGATAGGGCCCGAGGGCTCGATGCCTCCCTCTGATGGGATTCCGTTATAGAATCGCTCCTGTTAGTCTCGGAAATGTCCTAGGGTACCTCGGGAGCGTAGCCCGAGCCTCGGCCATGTATCGAATGTACCCAGAGTCATCCCTCGCTCTACGTGCTCTGAGGCGGCTGTCGAACCCTTCGGGGGCCAGCCTACGAACCCCTGATTAGTAGTGGGCGCGGAGCCCGAGTGGCCTGAGGCGGCTGTCGAACCCTTCCGAGGGGCCAGCCTTCGAACCCCTGACCAGTAGTGGGCGCGGAGCCCGAGTGCTCTGAGGCGGCTGTCGAACCCTTCCGAGGGGCCAGCCTTCGAACCTCTGATCAGTAGGGGGGCTCGGGGCCCGCTTCCTTCGTGGAGAAGGATCCCTTTCAGAGTATCCCCTTTCCCGGTCCCTATAGCAAGAGAGAGAAAGGGGAAGAGAAAAAGGATACGAAATTGAACGACGTGGCGTACCTTTTTTGACGCGGTCATTATGGCGGAGGTGAAGCGTCGCCTGCTTCGCCTGCCAAAGGTGCCGTCTGCCCTGCCGCAGAGTTAATGCGACAGGACGAGTGGTTCGCGGGGCAGCCGTTGTGCATGCGCGAGCCATTCGAGGAACGGGCGTTTTGCCTTTGAGTTTTGAATTTCGCGGCGGGTTCGGGCGAAGTGTTGAACGGGTCTCGCCTGGTCCTTTATATATTCGGAAGAGGGACTAGTGGTGGTTTTTTACTCTGCTGCTCGCCTCCCGCTTAGGTTTCCGCAACCTAAGGGAATAGCTAGAGAAAGAAAACCGCGCACCTTGTCCGCTCCGCCGCCACCTCCTTCGCTTGGTGATGGCCGACCGGGTAACCGTCGTTCCACCGCGCGACCCGTGGCCTTTCTCCACCGTCACGGCGGACGATCTAGAGGCCCTTGTTGCCGATGGTTTGCTTCGTCCCCTCTCTGGTGACCCGCAACCGGAGTGGATGGCCCCTCCGAGCGGAGCCGCCCCGTCCCCGCCGTCGGGGTATGTGCTGAGTTTCGTCTCTTTCCATGAGCGGGGGTTCGGAGTGCCAGCAAGTCGTTTCATGCGGGCGATTCTGCATTTCTACGGGGTGGAGTTGCACAATCTCAGCCCCAACTCCATCGCGCAAGCATCCATCTTCGCGGCGGTTTGCGAAGGGTTTTTGGGGATTGACCCCCACTGGGATCTGTGGACCCATCTCTTTTCAGCGGAGCCTTTTGCTTTGACGTCGGGGGAAAGGAGAGTTCGCATGGCGGTGCGGGCCGGTGGTTGCATCCTCCAGTTGAGGCAGGCGCGTGCGCAACAGTACATCCCCGCCATCCTTGTGTCTTCAAACAAGGGGTGGCAGCGCCGATGGTTTTACCTTCGGAACGACGACGGGAGGCTCCCATCGTTTTCTCAGCGAGTGGTGACCACCGCCGGCAGCAACTGGCGCTATGGGGCCCCGCGCGACAGGCAGAAGAATCTCCAGCCCCTTTTGGAGGCCTTGCAGGAGATGCGAGACGGAGGGCTTACCGCCGCGGGGGTGGCCGCCGCCATCCATCGCTGGAGGGTGCTCCCCTTGACGGAGCGACGACTGCTGCTTTCGGAGATGACGCCGAGGGTCGACTTGGAGGGTTCGCAGATGTCCTCGGTCCCCCTCCCCGCCGATGACCTCCACAGGCAGGTAGCCGACACGGTAGGGAGGCTAGATGCCGGCGTCCTTACCCAGCTCCCGACGCGTCCCGAGCGCGGGTGTATGTCCCTGGTGAGTGTCCGCTCCTTCTTCCTTCTTGTGTCAGATTGCCCTCGGTTCTCACAGCCGAGACTTTTCGTCCATCTCCAGGAGGTGGGGTTTCACAAGCCTTCCCTGCCACCGGTCCCGGAGGACGCGGTGGACCGAGCCGCACGGAGGGTTGCTGCGGAGAAGAAAAAGGAGAAGAAGGACGCGAAGAAGGCTCGGGCCCGCGAGCGGATGCGGGCTCGGGACGCCTTGGAGAGGCGTCGTCGGTGACAGGAGAGGGACGGGCTCCCGAGGGAGCCATCGCCGGAGACGCCTGACGACGACGACGATGACGACGAGGACGACAACATGGCAGCCCGCCTCGGCCTCAGCCCAGATCTGCCGCTGGGCCAGGGGTCGTCGAGTCAGCCCCCGAGTGGGCTGGCGCCGTCAGTATCCAGGGCCGGGGCATCAGGGTCCCAGTCTGAAGAACAGGGGCAGGCCGAGGGGGTACTTGACCCCTTGGCCGAGGTGGTTGAGGTGACCCCGGGGAGTCAGGCCGACCCGCCTGTCCCTGAAGAGCCGTTGCCCGTGTCGGCAGCACAGGAGGCTGATCCCCAGGTCGCCGTGTCGGCGCCTGAGCGGACCGTCCCTTCGGTGCCCCGGGCGCCCGAGGCAGGGAGGGTGCCGAAGCCGGCAGCGGGGCAAACCTTAGTGGTGCCCGCGGGGACCGAGGCTCGAGGGGCCTCCCCGCAGGCACGATTGGTCGTGGCCCGGAGTGGGTAAGTATCTGAGGATACCTCTGTTCCGGCTCCTCCTTCGTGTGTCCTGATCCTGCTCTTCCCTTTCTTCCTAGCAAACGGAGGCACGGTTCGACCGGTCTGGCTCCCCGGAAGGCCCTTAAGACGGCGCCGGCTTCTGCAGCCGGTGCCGTACCGGGCCTCGCCGGCCGGTTGGCTTCTACGCAAGGTGCCCCCAAGCAGGGGGCTCAGGCGACACAAGTTGCCGTGGGGCGAGCTCCCGAGGCTGACCCCTCCGTCGTGGCAGCCGTCGTGCCGAGGGAGACTGCTGGCGCGGTCGCGGCCTCGAGCCCACCAGATGTGTTGTCGGCGCTGGCACCAGTCTCGGCCGAGGTTGTTGCCGTTCTGCCCATGGGGCCATCTGTCGCCGCCGATGCTGAAATGGCTGAGGCGCCGCTACCCGAGGCCGGTGATCGGAGGCCTGCCCCCTTAGTCGAGGAGGTACTTGATGCGCCGACCGCAGGGGGTGCCGACGCCTTGGAGGAGGGGGACGCAGAACCGCGACCCGTCCTGGGGAGTGGCGACCTCATCTTCGCGCGGCGAGGTCCCAATGAACGGCGTGGGGAGAGGCTCCGGTTCTGGACTCGTGGTGCCTCGAAACCCCTCTTTGTTCTTGACGACGAGCGAGAGGAGCAGGCTTGGGACGAGCTTCATGAGTGTGCCGAAGCAACGGTGGGGTCGCTTCGGTCGACCCTGGAGGTCCTTTCCAGGGATGTTCCCAGGATCCTCCAGGTAAGAATGTCAGGCATACCTTTCATGTGGTCAAGGCATTCTTTGTGACGCCCTGCTTCCCTTCCTCAGGATCTGACGGATCTGAGCACCACCAAGTCGTCGTTCATCCGCCGTGAGGCCTACGTCTGGGGTTCGCTGTGGTTCCTGAGGACCACGCTTGCCGAGGCTACCGAGCGCCTCTCCCAACGGAGCGCCGAGGCAGCGGACCTTCAGTTGCTCTGTGATGAGCTGGGGGCAGAGGCAGCGGCGGCGCGCGCAGAGGCGCAGCGGCGACAGTTGGAGCTTGGCCAGGTCATTGGTGAGCGGGACCAATCTCGGGGCCGGGCCGCCGAGGCTGAAAGCCGTGATGAGGCCCTTGGAGGCCAGCTAGCCGAGGCGTCTGCTCGGGCCGGAGCCCTTGCGGTGGACCTGGCCGTGGCCGTCGGGTCTGCTCAGTCCGCCCAAGCCACAGCCTCGGAGCAGCGTGCCCGGGCCGAAGGTATGTCTTGGCTGTTTTGAGATTTTGATTCAGCTTCATTCATCAACTCGTGTTTGAAGACTTTGCTTTAGCTGTTTGCAGAGCTCGAGTCTGCCCTCAACGAGTCCGCCAAGGCACTTGCCCAGGCGGCTGAGCAGAAGGAGGCCGACCGCGTGGCCATGTCCGAGGCTGTCTCGGCCTTCTGCCAGATCTTTGGACTTGACGACGTCCCCTCGGGGAGCTCCCCTAGAGTCGCCTGCAGGCCTTGGGTGACCACGCGCGCGACAAACTCCGCGAGGCGCTGCGTCACGACGTTAGGCGGGCCTTCGCCGTGCTCGCTTCCCACTACGATGTGGATCTAGAGCGGGTCAGCGAGGGTTACTGCCTTCCCGACGAAGATGAAGCTGCCCTGGCCGAAGTTTAGAGGCTTGATGCGGCCGCCGCGGGCCCAAGCGTGGTGTTGGCATCCACTTTCGAGGTGGAGATCCTTCCGCTTGCGCCACCGTCCGAGGGCGGGGCGGATCTCGCCGAGGGTGGAAACGAAGCCGAGGGTGCAGCTCCTCCCCCGGGCGATGCCTGATTGTGCCAGAGCAGTTTATTTCGAATATGTATGTGCCTTTCGTGGCCGCCGAGGCCTGAACACTTCGTCATCATGATATAAAGTTGTGTCTCTTTTCCTCCTGTTTCGCGTATCCGGACTCGTTCGTCAGTAGCAGGATTGCTTACCCAAGTAAGAGTTATTTTTCGCGGTAGGCGACGAGTGAGGTATCCGTATCCTGGAGGCGTAGGAATCCCTCGGCTCGGTCGGCCTTGCCACTTACATGCACTCTTATTCGTTTCTCAGGGTTCTGTTACTGATATAGCCGGGAAACACGAAAGTCGCTTTGGTGGAAGACTTTTTTCGAGGAAAATTTTGACGCAGAGGGGGTTCCCCCCTTCTAGCCCCCGAGGGAGGGTCGGGCTTTGCTGAGGCAAGGCTGACCCTTCCTTGATGGTTAGACTTTATTTGCGTATGTATACGAGGTGTATGAACGACTTGAAAATATCTTAGGGGTAGAAGCGACGTAGCTGTCGGATGTTCCAGGCGTTGCTGTAGACCTTGCCTTGACTGTTGGCCAGCTTGTATGTTCCGGGCTTCAAAATCTTGGCGATGATGAACGGCCCTTCCCAAGGAGGCATGAGCTTGTGGCGCCCTCGGGCGTCTTGTCATAGCCGAAGCACCAAGTCGCCCACCTAGAGGTCTCGGGACCGAACCCCTCGGGCGTGGTAGCGTCGCAGGGACTGCTGATACCGTGCCGAGTGTAGTAAGGCCATGTCCCGAGCCTCTTCCAGCTGGTCCAGTGAGTCTTCTCGGTTGGTCCGGTTGCTTCGGTCGTCGTATGCCCTCGTCCTCGGGGATCCGTATTCTAAGTCTGTGGGCAAGATAGTCTCGGCCCCATAGACTAGAAAGAACAGCGTGAAGCTCGTGGCTCGGCTTGGCGTCGTTCTCAGACTCCAGACCACCAAGGGTAGTTCCTTCATCCATCGCCTGCCGAACTTGTTGAGGTTGTTGTAGATCCGTGGCTTGAGTCCTTGCAGAATCATGTCGTTGGCACACTCTACCTGCCCATTCGTCATGGGGTGAGCTACGGCGGCCCAGTCCACCTGGATGTGGTGGTCCTCGCAGAAGTTCAGGAACTTTCTGCAAGTGAACTGGGTGCTGTTGTCGGTGATGATGGAGTTTGGGACTCCAAAGCGATGGATGATGTTGGTGAAGAACGCCACCGCCTGTTCGGACCTGATGCTGTTTAGGGGTCTGACCTGGATCCACTTGGAGAACTTGTCGATGGCGACCAGCAGGTGCGTGTAGCCCCCGGGTGCCTTCTGCAAGGGACCAACGAGGTCCAGACCCCACACAACAAACGACCAGATGATGGGTATTGTTTGCAAGGCCTGAGTGGGTATGTGCGTCTGCCTTGCATAGAATTGACACCCTTGGCAGGTGCGTACAATCCTAGCGGTGTCGGCCACCGCGGTTGGCCAGTAGAAACCCTGTCGGAAGGCGTTTCCAACAAGGGCTCGAGGCGCTGTGTGATGGTCGCAAGCCCCCGAGTGTATTTCTTGTAATAACTCCTGGCCTTCGGCGATGGATATGCATCGCTGAAGGATGCCTGAGGGGCTACGGTGGTGAAAGGGAAATGTGCCCTTGGGCCATTTCTATGTATTTTGGTGATTAAGTGTCCAACACAAGTGCCTAAGTGTTAAATTGTGCCAAGGACTCAAGAAGTGCAAATCAAGATTCAAGGTATGTTTCTAGACTTAGTACATTGTTTTGAAGACTAATGTACTGTATCTAAGTGCTAGAAACGGGATAAACAATTATGGAGAAGTTGGCTGTGTACAGCCAAAAGACTGCTCGGTCTGGGTGCACCGGACTGTCTGGTGGTGCACCGGACAGTGTCCGGTGCGCCAGGCTGGCTCTAGCGAACTGGCTGCTCTCGGGTTTCATCGGCGGCGTACGACTATAAATCACCGGACTGTCCGGTGGTGCACCGGACTGTCCAGTGAGCCAACAGTCGCCCGGACCAACGGTCGGCCGCATAATCCGCGCGCGACGCGTGGCAGAGCCAACGGTCGGAAGGGGCACCGGACTGTCCGGTGTGCACCGGACAGTGTCCGGTGCGCCAACGGCTCTGAATCTCCAACGGTCGGCTTCGCCAAAGAAGGAAAGAAATCCGCACCGGACAGTGTCCGGTGGTGCACCGGACTGTCCGGTGCGCCAGGCGACAGAAGGCAAGAATTGCCTTCCTGGAATTCTCTCAATGGCTCCTAGCTGCCTTGGGGCTATAAAAGGGACCCCTAGGCGCATGGAGGAGAACACCAAGCATTCTCTAAGCATTCTCTAAGCATTCCTAAGCACCAGGACTCCAATTCCGCGCATTTGATTCTTTGTGATAGCAACTAGAGCTCCATTTGAGTAGAGAACTCTTTGGGTTGTGTTGTGAGCTCGAGTTGTGACTTGTGTGCGTGTTTGTGCTCTGATTTTGTGTCTTGTGTGCGTTGCTCATCCCAGCCTTACTTCCGTGCTTCTTTGTGAACATCAAATTGTAAGGGCGAGAGGCTCCAAGTTGTGGAGATTCCTCGCAAGCGGGATATAGTGAAACAAAGCAAAACACCATGGTATTCAAGTGGGTCTTTGGACCGCTTGAGAGGGGTTGATTGCAACCCTCGTCCGTTGGGACACCACAACGTGGAGTAGGCAAGTGTTGGACTTGGCCGAACCACGGGATAAACCATTGTGTCTATCTGGGTTGATCTTCTTATGGTTATCGTGTCTTGCAAGAAATCCTCTCTAGCCACTTGGCTTTATTGTGCTAACTCCTAATCAAGTTTTGTGGCATTAAGTTTCAAGTTTTATAGGATCACCTATTCACCCACCTCTAGGTGCTCTCAATTGGTATCAGAGCCGTTCTCTTCACGTGAGGGACTAATCGCCCGAAGAGATGGATCCTAAGGGCAAGGGGATGGTGGTCAATGATAAGGAGAAGGAGTCCTTCGTCAATGATCCAAAGGATGACAAGCCTACTAACTCGGGCGCGAGCCACAAAAGAAAAGACGGGAAGAAGAAGAAAACGAGGCGCATCAAGGAGATCGTGTACTACGACGACAGCGACGAGTCCTCTTCTTCCCAAAAGGACGATGACAACGACTACGAGAAAAAGAAGACGATTAATTCAAATTTTTCCTTTGATTATTCTCGTATTCCGCAAAGTTCCAATACTCATTTGCTTTCCATCCCCCTCGGTAAACCTCCTCACTTTGATGGAGAGGACTATGGATTTTGGAGTCACAAAATGTGTAGCCACTTGTTCTCTCTCCATCCAAGTATATGGGAGATAGTAGAAAATGGAATGCATTTTGATAGTACGGATAGTCCCATGTTCATCAATGAACAAATCCATAAAAATGCACAAGCTACTACTGTCCTTTTAGCATCTTTGTGCATGGAAGAATACAATAAGGTGAGCGGCTTGGACAATGCCAAGCAGATCTGGGACACCCTCAAGATATCACATGAGGGAAATGACGCCACCATGCTCACCAAGATGGAGTTGGTGGAGGGCGAACTTGGGAGATTTGCAATGATCAGGGGAGAGAAGCCAACCCAAACGTACAACCGGCTTAAGACCCTCATCAACAAAATAAGGAGCTATGGAAGCACACGATGGACGGACCACGACGTCGTCCGCCTACTGCTAAGGTCTTTTACTGTCCTTGATCCACATCTTGTAAACAATATTCGTGAGAATCCCAGGTACACCAAGATGTCGCCCGAAGAAATACTTGGGAAATTTGTAAGCGGGCGGATGATGATCAAGGAGGCAAGATACGTCGACGATGCATTGAATGGCCCAATCCACGAGCCTCAAACCGTGGCTCTCAACGCAACAAGGTACAAGGAGGCGCTACCTAGCAAGGTGAAGCAAGTTGAGGCGGTCGGGCTTAATGAGGAAGAAATGGCCCTCATCATCAAGCGGTTCAAAACGGCGCTAAAGGGTCGCAAGGAGCACCCCAACAAGAACAAGACGAAGGGGAAGCGCTCCTGCTTCAAATGTGGTAAGATTGGTCATTTTATTGCTAATTGTCTCGATAATAATAGTGACCAGGAACAAGATAAGAAGAGGGAAAAGAAGAAGGTTACAAGAAGGCTAAGGGCGAGGCACACCTTGGCAAGGAGTGGGACTCGGATTGCTCGTCGTCCGACTCCGACAACGAAGGACTCGCTGCATCGGCCTTCAACAAATCATCCCTCTTCCCCAACGAGTGTCACACATGCCTTATGGCGAAGGAGAAGAAGGTATGTACTCGAAACAATACTACTTATGCTTCTTCAAGTGATGATGAGTCTAGTGATGATGATGAAATAGACTACTTGTCGGTGTTTTGGGTCCGACCGCACACCCGGGGTTGCCCCTCAAGGTGTTTTTAGGAGTAGAACGGTGTCGACGACTGTAGCAAAATGGTTCGTGCCGATCGCACGGGGGACAGTGGACAAGATTTACAGGTTCGGGCCGCTTAGAGATGCGTAACACCCTACGTCCTTGTGAGTATGCTTGGTGAGCATGGTTACAAGAGGACTCTCTGGATTGAGGACACAAAGAGTCAATGTGGGTGGCTAAGTAAGATAAGTCGATCCCTCTGAAGGGGTGCCCCCTAGGCCTTATATACTCGACCGTGGGGCAGTACATGTAGATAAGATAACAACAAGTAGCTAAAAGATAGTGAACCTCTTAAGATTATCCCTACGTAACCCTCGCCGACTTATCCTCGCATGGCTTCGTTGCATGGAGGCTCCAGCGCGGGAAAGTCGGATCTCTGTTACGATCACTCGCTCGGCGCTGTGGGCCGTCCGGGTTTGCACCAATCCGGCCTCATGTCGCTCCGCTTTGCTGGCTGTTTCTCCCCAGGCCCACGAAAGAATGACCTTACGATTTATTGGGCCCTTGGGCCTTTCGTGAGGTCTTTTACTCTTTTAGTGGACCCGGGGGATATCTATCCCCCACAAGCCCGCGATCTTTGGGTTAATTTAGAGGTAATCAACCCGAAGATCCCAGGTCCAACTTGCAGGTGATTTGAAAAAAGATGGCTTCCTGTTGACTTATCCTGCTCCGATCACTCGTTGACCCAAAGCCTAGTTTCGTGCTTGTGCCTTAGAGGTCGGCATTCCAATTTGTAGGATTCTGAACTTCATTGGGTGCACCGAAGGTGCACCCAATGGGTGTAGCCCCCGAGCTTCGAGTAGATTTTTTAGAAAATAATCCACTCGAAGGTCTTTCCCAGAAATTATCTCCATTTGTGCTCTTTCATTTTAGTTGAGGGCTGGCCTTTTAATCTTGCCCCACACCCTAGAAGTCGGCACTATCTCAGCTTGGAATGATAATCCATGAGGTGCACCCAATGGGTGTAGCCCCCGACCTTCAAATGGATTTTTAAGGATAATCCATTCGAAGGTCTTCCTTTTGTGCCTCTTTGCTGAAAATTATCCCTTTCGCTTGTAGAAATCAGCATGAAGCTATTTGCATTATGCTTTAGAGGTCAGCATTATGTCATCAATATTTTGCTGCAGAGGTCAGCGTATATTTTGTCTTTAGCAGTCGAGTTTGCAATCCATCCATATCTTGTTAGGTAGTGCCATTTATTTGCTTCTGCAACTGATTGGACGTTTGATGGACGTTCTCTGTCTAGTCTTCACGTCGCTTCTGTCGGCCATATCTTTGTACTTTGCTGGTTATATTTGGCTTTCCTCTGATCCTTACTGATATCTCATTTTTGTCTTGAGGTATTCACTGCGTGCCCTGTACAGATGTGACCGTTTTGAAAAATATACTGATAATTCCTGGGCGTCCCCCCCAATGGGTGTGGGCAAGGAACGGTTTGGTACGCTGAGTGTTTTAGCCGGCTGCTTCTGAGTAGTAATGTGATGGGACAGCGAGTGTAATCATATCCTCCGCGCTGTTGACTGGAGTCCCAATGGGTGTAGAGTTGCATGAAACGGCGTCACCCGCCTGACGTGTCTTCAGACGGGTGGAAGTGCTTATTGAATGCTTTGCGACTGTTCAGTGACCGTGGTTGAAGGTGAGCGGTTGCCATCTCCCTCTATAAATAACGTCGTTGCCTCTCTGGTTTTTTCACATCTCCTCGCTGCTCTTTACTTCTCCCTTCTCTTCTTTCCCTGTCTGCTTCTGCAATGGGCAAGAGTAACAAGCACAAGCGCGAACCGACTCCTCCATCGGAGGATTTCGGTGACTCGAAATACTCGGAGGAGGAGTTCTCCTCCGAGTCCGAGGGATCTCCGGCTCCCGTCTCTCCCCCGGCGTCGTCCGATGACTCAGACGACTCCCAGGGGATAGCCGCGGAAGTCTGGACATACATCCGGGCCGTCGAGCGCTCTGGGCTCGAGGGCTCGGATGAGTCGGAGTATTCCTCGGATGAGGAGGACTCGGACGGCGGCGGCGAGGACGAGGACGACGACAACGACGACGGCGACGACGACGACGGTGGCGATGGCGACGGCAGCGGCAGCGGCAGGGGCAGCGGCAACAGCGGCAGGGACGGTGACGGCGGTAGCAGCAGGGGCAGCACCAAGGGCGGCAGCAGCAAGGGCAGCACCAAGGGCGGCGGTGGCGGCAGCAGGGGCAGGGCCAGTGGCTAGACGCCACTGGTCTTCTTAGATATTAGTATAGTGTAGTATAGTTAGAATAATGTAGCAGTAATGTAGAGTAGTATAGCGTAGTGTAGTGATAGTAGTAATGTAATGTAGTAAGAGTAGGGAAGTATCAACTCGCGAAGAGTTGATTTGTAAGTATGTTATCTTCCCTTTAATGAATGAACTAATGTTGGTTTCTCTGTAATGATTACTCTTTGACGTTCATAACTCGAAGTTCTTGAATCATTCCTCTTCCCGGCTTTTTCGTGAAGTTGATTCCTTTGAGACAGTAGATGAATAACTCGGGCATCATACTGATGCTTTTAGAAGTAGCCGCCGAGCGACTTGTAGATGAAGTCAGAGTTTTAGAGATAACTGCCGAGTAACTTGAAGACGACGTCGGCGCCTTAGAGGTAACTGCCGAGCGACTAAACACGATGTCGGAGTTTTAGAGATAACTGCCGAGTGACCTGAGAGCGGCGTCGGCGTTTTAGAGGTAACGCCGAGCAACTGAGCATGATATCAGCGTTTTAGAGGTAACGCCGAGTGACTGGAGGGCGCCGTCGGCGTTTTAGAAGTAACGCCGAGCGGCTGGAGGGCGACATTAGCGTTTTAGAGGTAACGCCGAGCGACTTAACACGATGTCGGAGTTTTAGAGTCAACTGCCGAACAACTTGAAGGCGACGTCAGCATTTTAGAGGTAATGCCGAGTGATTTAAAGACGTCGTCGGCGTTGTAGAGGTAACGCCGAGCGATAGCAGGTTACGTGAGCCACTTTGAGGATAATAGCCGAGTGATGATGTGGCGCACCGGTGTTTTGGAAATAACTGCCGGGTGATGACGTGGCACGCCGGGGTTTTGGAAATAACCGCCGGGTGATGACTGGGCACTTTTTGAAACGGTATCTGGCTCGAGAATATCCCATAAGAGCTGCGCTTTTAGCCGCCTTCGCTTTCCGTGCCCTAGTTCTTGCCTTCCCGCTTCCAAATCCTCTCTGCCACTCGCCTCCACTCTGCTCGCTGGTGAAATCGAGATGGCGCCCAAGAGGAAGACCGCGAGCTCGTCTGCTGCGGTGATTCCTCCAATCGACCCCAACAGCCAGTTGCCTTTCGTAGGTAACCATATGTCCATAATCTCTGAAGCTGAACTTCTTCACCTCGTATCCATCGGGGTTCTTCCTCCGCGGGAACTCTGTTCCTGGCGGATTTGCCACGGGACCACTGTTCCGACAGAGGATACCCATGAGTCTGTAGTTTACGCCCCTTTTCTTCTCCGCGGCCTCGGCCTTCCCATCTCTCCCTTTTTCCGAGGCCTTCTTGATTTCTACCACATTAACCTAACCCATCTGAACCCCAACTCAATTCTGCAAATCTCCATCTTCGTTCACTTGTGCGAAGCCTTCCTTGGCGTGCTGCCACATTTCGGCTTATGGAAATACCTGTATCATTGTCGCCCTGGGATGGCCGGAGGACAGCATCAGTTGGTCGGAGGTGCCAGTTTGGAGATGCACCGCGGGCGGAAGACTGAGTACCTTGAAATTCCCCTTAAGGACAATATCAAGGGGTGGCGTCTAGAGTGGTTCATAGTTGACAATTATGGAAATTCTCTCCCCTCCCGGTCGGGAAGACAGCTAGACATTCGCACTCCGAGCTGGACCGAGTCTCCCACGGATCAGGAAGTAGCTGAGGCAGGCGAGTTGCTAGCTGAAGTTGGACTGCTGAAAGAGAGGGGTCTAACTGCTGAAGCTGTGGTCACTGACTTTGTTTTCAAGAACATTCAGCCACTGAAAGACAGGGCCTACCCAGCTTATCTGTATCGAGGGCTAGCCGACTCAACTCGGGTTACCAATAGGAGAATTCCTCCTGCAGACTTGGTGAGCCGACTTGAAATGATCCTCAGGGGCAAGGTGTCAAATGTTGGTGCTCCAGTGGCATACTCGGCCTGGAGCCTGCCTCCTCCCAAAGCATTCACCCTCTTTGTGTCAAATCCACCTGTTACTGATGGCAGTTTGGGCCTTAGAGTGCGACCCTCTGCAGAAGAAGTCAGTGCTTTGGTTGCTTCGCTTGGGGAGATTCCTGATGACGAACGACAAGTCCATTTTGAGGTGCCCCTGAACCCTAGTGATGCAGATATAAATGCCATGCTTGATCTGCTAGCTGAGGATTCTTCTGACGCTGCTCCTGTTGGTACTTTGGCAGTGGTGCCCCTTCCAGAGGTTGATACAACTTTGGATGTTCAGAAACCTGTCAGCACTCGCCCGAGGCGCCCTAGCCGAACCAATCAGCCTGAGCCTTCTGCTGATGAGCAAAAGAAGAAGAGAAGACGCCTCCGGCGAGTATCCAGTTTTGATGAAGACGCTGGTACCTCAGTTCCTGCCGCTGAAGAAGTGCCTGCGATTGGTCCTACTGACGCTGACCCCAATGGGTGTACCCAAACTGCTACTGATCCCAATGTAGGTGCCTTATCTGTTGCTGATCCCAATGGGGGTGCTGCTTGTGTTGTCACTGTGGAAGATGAGGAGGAGGAGAATGAAGTTCCTTTGACTCGGAAGAACAGTCGACAGTTCATCGCCGGCGTTGAAAGTAGTGGAGTTCCTTCTCCTGCTTTATCTGCCCTCATTAGTCTGCAAGAACTGTCCCTGGCTAATTTTGATCAAACTCTTGAGGATATGGTCCCAGAAGACTTGTTATCAGAGCCAGTGGATGATGATGCAACGGAAGCTTGTGCTGCCGTGCCTGATGCTGGGTTGAGGTCATCCTGTGCCTCGTCGACCTTAGAGCGCGATCTCGAGGGTCGGGAGACTGACTTGGGTCGTCCTGGTCCTATGGAAGTAGTTGAGGGCCCATCAACCTTAGAGGTGGTTACTGCAGAGAGCCTGGACCTCAAGAATGGTGCTGACACATGCCCAGCCCCCGAGGATGTCACCGGGGATGACTTAGCTCGGGTGAAGAGTATAAGCCACTGCCCAGCCCCCGAGGGTGCTGCCGGGGATGATTCGGCTCAAGTGGGCAGCGCCAATTATGACCCAGCCCCCGAGGGTGCCCGAGCAGGGTCTCCTTCCTGTACTTCCATGGACGTTCACGCGGGATCTCCTCCACACTCTGGCTGTATGGTGGTAGCCCAGAATTTGGATCAGGGAGTCGCTTTAGAAGGCAGCGCCCCTGCTGACCGAGTGTTGGGCTCTGTTGAAGGTGCTTAATTGATTTCCACTGGCTCGTTGCAAGCTACTCCGGGTGGTGGCCTTACGTCTGCTTATCCACTGATCTCTCCTGATTTGGGAATACCTTCGTTCTTCTCCAACCTCCAGGTATTGTGCTGTATTTTAGCTTGATCCTTACATTGCATGAACAGTTGCCATTATACTCATCTGTTCTTCTCATCAGGCTTTGGTGGATGGGATGGCCAGCCAGCTGAGATTGCAGGGTGCTTCCATCCCAGAAGTGGCTTCGTCTCTTGCGTGTTGGAATCCAGTGTCGCTTCAACGTCGTGTATCCGAGTTGGAGGCAACAAATGCTGGTTAGCGCCCTTTTTCTTCTCTTTGCCTTTGTTGTGGAATGTTTTACCTTCTGACCTCGTTTTGTTTGATTACCTCTTGCTAGGAATTACTCTGCAGATTGCAACTCTTGAGGAAAAACATTCCCGGGATCAGGCTGAAATGGCTCAACGGTGTGCTGACTTCGAGGAGAAGTACTCTCAGAGCCAAACTGAACTAAATCAGGTCTCCGCTGCCTTGGATGACGCCAACGCCCTGAGTTCTTCTCTTCATGCTCGGCTCGACTCTGAAAAGGTAACTTACAAAACTGTGCCTTGCCTTGTTATGTTCCTATCACTTGCTTAGTTTTTGAAGGGGTTGATTTGTGCAGAAAGAAAAGCGTATCCTTGCTGCTTCTCGTGACAATCTTGACAGATTGTATCGTGATTCTAGTAACTCACTGACCATTTTGGAGAGGAGTCACCGCTTCACAATGGAGGAGTTGGACAATCAACGTTGCAGGCTGCAGGAATCCACAGATGAAGTGACTCGCCTCAAGCAGTTGATATCAGCAAAGGATGCCACCATCAAAGAACTCCGAGCTTCCAAGAAATCCATTGCCCAGGAGTTAGAGGCTGCTCGGCTGGCTGCCAAAGTTGCCGAAGAAACTGCTGTTACTCTCAAAACCCAGCGCGACAAAGCCATGGACAAGGCTATTCGGGCAGTACGAATCTTGATGAGGAGACCCGGCGTGGTTGTCCCTGAGGACATAAGGGCTGACGTGAATGCTGCCCCCGATTCCTCGAGTCGCCCTTCTTCATCAGTCGCTCCTGAGAAAGATGTTGTAAAATAGAGAAACATTTTGCGTGCTTCGAGCGTGCGGTTAGCATAATCAAGTATCTGTTAGAGGACATCAATTCAGCATTCGAATGTTATAATTACTCTCTTATTGTATCGGAATTCATTAGTTCGTAAATTTGCAGTGATGAAACGACACACGATGATTATGAGATTTGTGTGCGGGACATAGAAGTCATCCCCTGAATTACGTAGGCGCGAGTATGTTGCACCGGCTTAAGTCGTAACCGACTTAAGTCGATTGCTCCGTGAGTAGGGCATAGTGGTCACCCCAAGTTAAGTAAGCGTGAGCATGTTGCACCGGCTTAAGTCATTACCGACTTAAGTCGATTGCTCCGTTAGCAGGGCATAGTGGTCACCCCGAGTTAAGTAAGCGTGAGCATGTTGCACCGGCTTAAGTCATTGCCGACTTAAGTCGATTGCTCCGTTAGCAGGGCATAGTGGTCACCCCGAGTTAAGTAAGCGTGAGCATGTTGCACCGCGTTAAGTCGTTGCCGACTTAAGTCGATTGCTCCGTTAGCAGGGCATAGTGGTCACCCCAAGTTAAGTAAGCGTGAGCATGTTGCACCGCCTTAAGTCGTTGCTGACTTAAGTCGATTGCTCCGTTAGCAGGGCATAGTGGTCACCCCGAGTTAAGTAAGTGTGAGCATGTTGCACCGCCTTAAGTCGTTGCCGACTTAAGTCGATTGCTCCGTTAGCAGGGCATAGTGGTCACCCCAAGTTAAGTAAGCGTGAGCATGTTGCACCGCCTTAAGTCGTTGCTGACTTAAGTCGATTGCTCCGTTAGCAGGGCATAGTGGTCACCCCAAGTAAGAATGCAAGCCAATCATAAACGAACTGAATATCTTTGAAATCTCTCTTTATTGACGACATATTTCCACTTTACAGAGTACATTGTCGCCTCAGCAGTTTTGAAATACAGCTAGGGATAAAACTTTCTGAGGTGCTCTATGTTCCAGGAGTTCCCAACTTCCGTGCCATCCATCTGAGTGAGGCGATACGATCCGGGCCGAGTGACTTCCGCTACCATGAAGGGTCCTTCCCATAAGGGTGATAACTTGTGCCGTCCCTCCCCCGTTAGAATTCGGCGGAGGACGAGATCTCCTACTGAAAAGAATCGTTGTCGCACAGTCTTGTCGTGATAGCGCCTTAGAGTCTGCTGGTACCGTGCTGATTGGATTACTGCATTAAGCCGTTCTTCTTCAAGTACATCAATGTCCTCCAGCCTGGTGGCCTCAGCTTCTGCTATGCTTTCGAAGATCAACCTTGGTGCCCCAAACTTGAGATCAGCAGGTAGCACTGCCTCCGACCCATAGACCATGAAGAAAGGAGTGTTTCCATGCAGGGCTCGGCTAGGTTGGGTTCTTAGGCTCCAAACAACATAAGGCAATTCCCTTATCCACTTTCCTACAAATTTTTCATTTTTATTGAAGACCTTTTTCCTGAGTGCCTCTAATATCATTCCATTGGCTCGCTCAACCTGCCCGTCGGCTCTTGGATGTGCTACAGATGCATACTTGATCTGAATGCTCCTTTGCTCGCAGAAGTCGAAGAATTCTGAACTGGTGAAGTTGGATCCTAAATCAGTGATGATGCTGTTTGGTATCCCGAATCTGAATATTATGTCTTGTATGAATTCTACGGCTTTAGCAGAGGTTAAAGAAGCAATGGGCTTGAACTCTATCCATTTAGTGAATTTGTCAATCGCCACCAATACATGAGTATATCCCCCTTGAGCTTTTTTGAAAGGTCCAATCATATCTAGTCCCCAGCATGCAAAAGGCCAGGTTACTTGAAAGGGAAATGTGCCCTTGGGCCATTTCTAAGTATTTTGGTGATTGAGTGCCAACACAAGTGCTTAAATGTGAATTTATGCTCATGGATAGACAAAGTGCAAATCAGGAGTAAAGGTATGTTTCTAAGCCTTAGTACATTGGTTTTGTGTACTAATATACTTGTCTAAGTGTTAGAAACAGAAAGAAGAAGAAAAGAAAAGAAGTGAAAAAGGCTTGGCTGTGTACAGCCAAGACTCAGCTCAGTCTGGCACACCGGACTGTCCGGTGGTGCACCGGACAGTGTCCGGTGCGCCAGGCTGACTCGGCGTGAAGTGGCCGCTCTCGGGAATTCACCGACGTCGTACGGCTAAAATTCACCGGACTGTCCGGTGTACACCGGACTGTCCGGTGAGCCAACGGTCGGCCGGGCCAACGGTCGGCCGCGGAATCTGCGCGCGACACGTGGCCGGGCCAACGGTCGGAAGGGGGCACCGGACTGTCCGGTGTGCACCGGACATGTCCGGTGCACCAACGGCTCCCAGATCAGCAACGGTCGGCTGCGCCATTTTAGGAAGGAAATCGGGCACCGGACTGTCCGGTGCACCCGACGACAGAAGGCAAGATTGGCCTTCCAGATTTGCTCTCAACGGCTCCTAGTTGCCTTGGGACTATAAAAGGGACCCCTAGGCGCATGGAGGAGAACACCAAGCAACCTTAGAGCATTCTTGATCATCCACACTCAGTCTTTGCGCATTCGTTTGTCATTCTCAGTGATTCGAGCTCCGTTCTAGTGAGAACTTTGAGATAGTCTTTTGAGCTCGATTCTTGGCCGTGTGTGTGCGCATTTTGCTGTGGATTTGTGTGTGTTGCTACCCTCCCTTACTCCGTGTTTCTTTGTGAACTTCAAGTGTAAGGGCGAGAGACTCCAAGTTGTGGAGATTCCTCGCGAACGCGATAAGAAAAGAAAAGCATAACACTGTGGTATTCAAGTCGATCATTGGATCACTTGAGAGGAGTTGAGTGCAACTCTCGTCCGTTGGGACGCCACAACGTGGAGTAGGCAAGTTTTGTACTTGGCCGAACCACGGGATAAACTACGGTGTCATCTCTGTGTTTGATCTCTTGTGGTATTGTGTTTTGTTGAGACTCCTCTCTAGCCACTTGGCGATTATTATGCTAACACTTAACAAGTTTTTGTGGCTATAAGTTTAAGTTTCACAGGATCACCTATTCACCCCCCTCTAGGTGCTCTCAATTGGTATCAGAGCCGTTCTCTTCAAGAAAGGGACTAACCGCCCGAAGAGATGGATCCTAAGGGCAAGGGGATGGTGATCAACGACAAGGAGAAGGAGACCTTCGTCAACGAGCTCAATGATGACAAGCCCACCGACTCAGGCTCGGGCCACAAAAGAAAAGACGGGAGGAAGAAGAAGACAAGGCGCATCAAGGAAATTGTCTACTACGACAGCGACGAATCTTCCTCCTCCCAAAAGGACGACGACGATCACGATAGACGAAAGACGGTTAACTCAAACTTTTCTTTCGATTATTCACGCATCCCGCATAGTTCAAATGCTCAATTGCTCCCCATTCCACTTGGCAAGCCCCCTCACTTTGATGGAGAGGACTACGGATTTTGGAGCCACAAAATGCGTACTCACCTGTTTTCTCTCCATCCAAGCATTTGGGAGATTGTGGAAAGTGGAATGAAATTTGATAGCTCGGATAGTCCTGTGTTTATTAATGAACAGATTCATAAAAATGCACAAGCTACTACTGTGTTGCTAGCCTCTTTGTGCAGGGACGAGTATCACAAGGTGAGCGGCCTGGACAATGCCAAGCAGATCTGGGACACCCTCAAGATCTCTCATGAGGGAAACGACGTCACCTTGCTCACCAAAATGGAGTTGGTGGAAGGCGAGCTTGGACGGTTCGCGATGATAAGGGGCGAGGAGCCGACACAAACATACAACCGGCTCAAGACCCTTATCAACAAAATAAGGAGCTACGGGAGCACGCGATGGACGGACCACGACGTCGTCCGCCTAATGCTAAGGTCATTTACCGTTCTTGATCCTCATTTGGTGAACAATATTCGTGAAAATCCCAGGTACACCAAGATGTCGCCCGAAGAAGTTCTTGGGAAATTCGTTAGCGGGCGAATGATGATCAAGGAGGCGAGGTACGTGGACGACGCCTTGAATGGTCCGATCAACGAGCCGCAACCCCTTGCTCTCAAGGCAACACGAAGCAAGGAGGCGCTACCTAGCAAGGTGGCACAGATTGAGGCGGCCGGACTTAATGATGAAGAGATGGCTCTCATCATCAAAAGATTCAAGATGGTGCTTAAAGGCCGCAAGGGACAGCCAAGCAAGACCAAAGCCAAGGGGAAGCGCTCATGCTTCAAATGCGGTAAGCTTGGTCATTTTATTGCTAACTGTCCCGACAATGATAGTGATCAGGATCAAGGGAACAAGAGAGAGAAAAAGAAGAACTATAAGAAGGCAAAGGGCGAGGCTCATCTTGGCAAGGAGTGGGATTTGGACTGCTCCTCGTCCGACTCCGACAATGAGGGACTCGCCGCCACTGCCTTCAACAAGTCATTCCTCTTCCCAAACGAGCGTCACACTTGCCTCATGGCAAGGGAGAAGAAAGTAAGCACTCCTAATACTAGTACTTATGCTTCTTCAAGTGAGGATGAGTCTAGTGATGATGATGAGATAGATTACTCATGTTTATTCAAGGGATTAGATAGAACTAAGGTAGACAAAATTAATGAATTGATTGATGCCTTGAATGATAGGAATATACTGTTAGAAAAGCAAGAGGATTTGTTGTATGAAGAACATGATAAATTTGTAGAAGCTCAGAAATCTCTTGCTCTAGAAATTAAGAGGAATGAAATGCTCTCTAGTGAATTATCTTCTTGTCATGAAACTATTGCTAAGTTAAAAAGTTTTAATGATGATTTAAATGCTAAACTAGAAGTAGCTAGTAAATCTAATTCTTGTGTAGAAATTGTTGAAACTTGTAATAGGTGTAAAGATTTTGACATTGATGCTTGTAGTGATCATTTAGTTTCAATTTCTAAATTAAATGAGGAATTAGCTAGTCTTAATGCCCAACTTAAGACTAGCAAGAATGAATTTGACAAGCTAAAATTTGCAAGGGATGCCTACACGATTGGTAGACACCCCTCAATTAAGGATGGACTTGGCTACAAGAGGGAAGCCAAGAACTTGACAAGCCATAAGGCCCCCATCTCCGCCAAGGAGAAAAGAAAGGCCCCTATGGCTAGTAGTGTGCAAAAGAACCATGCTTTTATGTACCATGATAGGAGACAATCTAGAAATGCTTATAGGAGTTGTAATGCATATAGTACCTTTGATTCTCATGCCATGTTTGCTTCTAGTTCTTCTTATGTGCATGATAGAAATGTTGGTAGGAGAAATGCTGTTCATAATTTGCCTAGGAGAAATGTTGTTAATATTCCTAGGAAAGTAAATGAACCTTCTACAATATATCATGTTTTAAATGCCTCCTTTGCTATTTGTAGAAAGGATAGGAAGATAGTTGCTAGAAAATTAGGGGCAAGATGCAAGGGAGACAAAACTTGCATTTGGGTCCCTAAGGATATTTGTGCTAACCTTGTAGGACCCAACATGAGTTGGGTACCTAAGACCCAAGCCTAAATTTGCCTTGCAGGTTTATGCATCCGGGGGTTCAAGCTGGATTATTGACAGCGGATGCACAAACCATATGACGGGGGAGAAGAAGATGTTCACCTCCTACGTCAAGAATAAGGATTCCCAAGATTCAATAATATTCGGTGATGGGAATCAAGGCAAGGTAAAAGGGTTAGGTAAAATTGCAATATCTAATGAGCACTCTATCTCTAATGTGTTTTTAGTTGAGTCTCTTGGATATAATTTGTTATCTGTTAGTCAGTTATGCAATATGGGATATAATTGCCTATTTACAAATATAGATGTGTCTGTCTTTAGAAGAAGTGATGGTTCACTAGCTTTTAAGGATGTATTAGACGGTAAACTTTATTTAGTTGATTTTGCAAAAGAAGAGGCCGGTCTAGATGCATGCTTAATTGCTAAGACTAGCATGGGCTGGCTGTGGCATCGCCGCTTAGCACATGTGGGGATGAAGAACCTTCACAAGCTTCTAAAGGGAGAACACGTGATAGGTTTGACTAACGTACAATTCGAAAAAGATAGACCTTGTGCAGCTTGTCAGGCTGGTAAACAGATGGGAGGAACGCATCACAGCAAGAATGTGATGACCACATCAAGACCCCTGGAGCTGCTACATATGGACCTCTTCGGACCTGTCGCCTATCTAAGCATAGGAGGAAGTAAGTATGGTTTAGTTATTGTTGATGACTTTTCCCGCTTCACTTGGGTGTTCTTTTTGCAGGATAAGTCTGAAACCCAAGGGACCCTCAAGCGCTTCCTCAGGAGAGCTCAAAATGAGTTTGAGCTCAAGGTGAAGAAGATAAGGAGCGACAACGGGTCCGAGTTCAAGAACCTTCAAGTGGAGGAGTTCCTTGAGGAGGAAGGGATCAAGCACGAGTTCTCCGCTCCCTACACACCACAGCAAAATGGTGTGGTAGAGAGGAAGAACAGGACGCTAATCGATATGGCAAGGACGATGCTTGGAGAATTCAAGACCCCCGAGCGTTTTTGGTCGGAAGCCGTGAACACGGCTTGCCACGCCATCAACAGGGTCTACCTTCATCGCCTCCTCATGAAGACTTCGTATGAGCTACTAACCGGTAACAAACCCAATGTATCTTACTTTCGTGTATTTGGGAGCAGGTGCTACATTCTAGTGAAGAAGGGTAGAAATTCTAAATTTGCTCCCAAAGCTGTAGAAGGGTTTTTGTTAGGTTATGACTCAAATACAAAGGCGTATAGAGTCTTCAAAAAATCATCGGGTTTGGTCGAAGTCTCTAGCGACGTTGTATTTGATGAGACTAATGGCTCTCCAAGAGAGCAAGTTGTTGATCTTGATGATGTAGATGAAGAAGATGTTCCGACGGCCGCTATACGAACCATGGTGATTGGTGATGTATGACCACAGGAACAAGATGAACGAGATCAACCTTCTTCCTCAACAACGGTGCATCCCCCATCTCAAGACGATGAACAGGTTCATCAAAAGGAGGCGTGTGATCAAGGGGGAGCACAAGATGATCACGTGATGGAGGAAGAAGCGCAACCGGCACCTCCAACCCAAGTTCGAGCGGTGATTCAAAGGGATCATCCCATCGACCAAATTTTGGGTGACATTAGCAAGGGAGTAACTACTCGATCTCGATTAGTTAATTTTTGTGAGCATTACTCCTTTGTCTCTTCTATTGAACCTTTCAGGGTAGAGGAGGCCTTGCTAGATCCGGATTGGGTATTGGCCATGCAGGAGGAACTCAACAACTTCAAGCGCAATGAAGTTTGGACACTGGTGCCTGGTCCCAAGCAAAATATTGTGGGAACCAAGTGGGTGTTCCGCAACAAACAGGACGAGCACGGGGTGGTGACGAGGAACAAGGCTCGACTTGTGGCAAAAGGTTATGCCCAAGTCGCAGGTTTGGACTTTGAGGAGACGTTTGCTCCTGTGGCTAGGCTAGAATCAATTCGTATCTTGCTAGCATATGCCGCTCACCATTCTTTCAGGTTGTACCAAATGGATGTGAAGAGCGCTTTCCTCAATGGGCCAATCAAGGAGGAGGTGTACGTGGAGCAACCCCCTGGCTTCGAGGATGAACGGTACCCCGACCACGTGTGTAAGCTCTCTAAGGCGCTCTATGGACTTAAGCAAGCTCCAAGAGCATGGTATGAATGCCTTAGAGACTTCTTAATTGCTAATGCTTTCCAGGTTGGGAAAGCCGATCCAACTCTTTTCACTAAGACTTGTGACGGTGATCTTTTTGTGTGCCAAATTTATGTCGATGACATAATATTTGGTTCTACTAATAAAAAGTCTTGTGAAGAGTTTAGCAGGGTGATGACGCAGAAATTCGAGATGTCTATGATGGGCGAGTTGAACTACTTCCTTGGGTTCCAAGTGAAGCAACTCAAGGATGGCACCTTCATCTCTCAAACGAAGTACACGCAAGACTTGCTGAAGCGGTTTGGGATGAAGGACGCCAAGCCCGCAAAGACTCCGATGGGGACCGACGGACACACCGACCTCAACAAAGGAGTCTCAAAGGAGGTTTGAAAGGGAAAAGGTGGACTTGGACCACGAAAGACTTCCACTGCACTCCGATAAGAGGGTAACTTTTCCAAGTTCATCTCATGAACTCTTATTGCCATTTGCTCTTAATTGAAGATTTTGGTGAGGCAATGGGGTTATAGGGCCAAGATTGATCCCGTTTTGGTGCTTGATGCCAAAGGGGGAGAAAATAAAGGCCAAAGCAATAAATGGATCAGCTACCACTTGAGAAACTTTGAAAACAGTAGAATAGAGCTTTTGGTTTGTCAAAACTCTTGCATTGTCTCTTTTGTCAAAAGTTGGCCTCTTGTGGGGAGAAGTGTTGATTATGGGAAATAGGGGGAGTTTTTGAAATCTTTGATCAATCTCTTTTGGAATGACTCTCTTTATGCTTCAACATGTGTGTTCGACTTAGAGATAGAGATTTGAGTTTGATTTGCAAAAACAAACCATGTGGTGGCAAAGGATGATCCATATATGCCAAAATGGAATCAAATAAATTTGAGTTTTATTTGAAGTGATATTGCACTTGTTCTAGTTGCTTTATGTTGTGTTGGCATAAATCACCAAAAAGGGGGAGATTGAAAGGGAAATGTGCCCTTGGGCCATTTCTAAGTATTTTGGTGATTGAGTGCCAACACAAGTGCTTAAATGTGAATTTATGCTCATGGATAGACAAAGTGCAAATCAAGAGTAAAGGTATGTTTCTAAGCCTTAGTACATTGGTTTTGTGTACTAATATACTTGTCTAAGTGTTAGAAACAGAAAGAAGAAGAAAAGAAAAGAAGTGAAAAAGGCTTGGCTGTGTACAGCCAAGACTCAGCTCAGTCTGGCACACCGGACTGTCCGGTGGTGCACCGGATAGTGTCCGGTGCGCCAGGCTGACTCGGCGTGAAGTGGCCGCTCTCGGGAATTCGCCAACGGCGTACGGCTAAAATTCACCGGACTGTCCGGTGTGCACCGGACTGTCCGGTGAGCCAACGGTCGGCCGGGCCAACGGTCGGCCGCGGAATCTGCGCGCGACACGTGGCCGGGCCAACGGTCGGAAGGGGGCACCGGACTGTCCGGTGTGCACCGAACATGTCCGGTGCACCAACGGCTCCCAGATCAGCAACGGTCGGCTGCGCCATTTTAGGAAGGAAATCGGGCACCGGACAGTGTCCGGTGTGCACTGGACTGTCCGGTGCACCCGACGACAGAAGGCAAGATTGGCCTTCCAGATTTGCTCTCAACGGCTCCTAGCTGCCTTGGGACTATAAAAGGGACCCCTAGGTGCATGGAGGAGAACACCAAGCAATCTTAGAGCATTCTTGATCATCCACACTCAGTCTTTGCGCATTCGTTTGTCATTCTCAGTGATTCGAGCTCCGTTCTAGTGAGAACTTTGAGATAGTCTTTTGAGCTCGATTCTTGGCCGTGTGTGTGCGCATTTTGCTGTGGATTTGTGTGTGTTGCTACCCTCCCTTACTCCGTGTTTCTTTGTGAACTTCAAGTGTAAGGGCGAGAGACTCCAAGTTGTGGAGATTCCTCGCGAACGCGATAAGAAAAGAAAAGCATAACACTGTGGCATTCAAGTCGATCATTGGATCACTTGAGAGGAGTTGAGTGCAACTCTCGTCCGTTGGGACGCCACAACGTGGAGTAGGCAAGTTTTGTACTTGGCCGAACCACGGGATAAACTACGGTGTCATCTCTGTGTTTGATCTCTTGTGGTATTGTGTTTTGTTGAGACTCCTCTCTAGCCACTTGGCGATTATTGTGCTAACACTTAACAAGTTTTTGTGGCTATAAGTTTAAGTTTCACAGGATCACCTATTCACCCCCCCTCTAGGTGCTCTCATTACTGGTATGGTCTGTAGTTGCTGTGCGGGCATGTGCTGTTGCTTTGACAAGTATTGGCAAGCTTCGCACCTTTGAACTAACTCGGCCGCATCGTTCTTCGCCGTCGGCCAATAGAATCCTGACCTGAAAACCTTCCCGACTAGTGTTCTGGATGCTGCATGTATTCCGCATTGCCCAGCATGGACCTCCTCCAGAAGTTGCTTCCCGGTGGACGGGAGAACGCACTTCATGAGGACGCCCGATGCACCCCTTCTGTATAATGTCTCCCCAATGAGTGTATAGTGAGCCGACTGCCTGGCAATACACTCTGCCGAGTTCTTGTCGTCTGGATCTTCTTCATTCTTTATATGCTTAATGATCGGCCTTCTCCAGTCATCAGAGTCTGACTCGGGTTGATCTATGATGTTGCACTCTTCTGTTTGATCCATTGAGATACTCGGCTGCAGAATTTCTTGCACGAAGACTCCGGGTGGGACCTGAGTTCGACTGGATCCGAGCTTGGACAGTATATCAGCTGCTGTGTTCCGATCTCTTTCCACATGATGAAATTCCAGACCCTCGAATTTATCTTCCAGCTTTCGAACGGCAGCGCAGTATTTTCCCATTGAATCACTTGAACAATCCCACTCCTTGTTTATCTGGCTGATGACTACCAGAGAATCTCCGTATACCATCAATCTCTTGACGCCCAACGATATGGCGATGTTCAATCCATGGATCAGAGCTTCATACTTGGCTGCATTGTTGGAGGCCAGGAATAGCAACTGGAGGGCGTACTTGAGGTGTTCGCCTCCTGGTGCGGTGAAGAGAATCCCTGCTCCCGCTCCCTGCAGTTTCAGCGAGCCATCAAAATACATTCGCCATACTTCTGCAGTCTCTGGATTATCCGATACTTGCTGTTCTGTCCACTCTGATACGAAATCAACCAGTGCTTGAGTTTTGATGGCAGTGCGAGGTCGGAACTCGATGTCGTGGGATCCCAGCTCGCAAGCCCACTTGGCTATTCGGCCAATGGCTTCCTTGTTGTGAAGAATATCCCCTATTGGAAAACCAGTAACTACTATGACTTTGTGGTCGTCAAAGTAGTGACGCAGCTTGCGGGCAGTTAGAAGTACTGCGTATAATAGCTTCTAAACTTGAGGATACTTTTTCTTTGAGGGGCCTAGAACCTCACTGATGAAGTAAACAGGATGTTGTACTGGATAGGCATGTCCTTCTTCTACTCGCTCGACTACTAACGCGGTGCTTACCACGTGAGTCGTGCAAGAGATGTACAATAGCAAATCTTCAGCTGGTTGAGTTGATGTAGCTCGCCGGGGTGGTTTCAGTACTGGTGGTGTTGTCAAGAATCTTTTCAGTGCATCTAGAGCTTCTTGTGCTTCTGCGGTCCATTGAAACTTATCCACCTTCTTGAGCAGTTTGTAAAACGGCAAACCTTTCTCTCCCAGCCTGGATATAAATCTGCTCAGTGCTGCCATACATCCAGTGAGTCGCTGAACCTTCTTTTGCGATCGGGGAGCTTCCATCTTCATGATAGCATCAATCTTATCGGGATTAGCCTCAATTCCCCGGTGGCTGACGATAAACCCGAGCAACTTTCCTGCTGGTACCCCGAAAACACATTTTTCGGGATTGAGCTTCCACCTATATCGTCTCAGGCTGTTGAAAACCAGCTGCAAGTCTTCGATGAAGTTTTTCGAGTTCTCCGTTTTGATTACCACATCATCTACATAGGCCTCCACACGCTTGCCCCAGTGATCGGCTAAGCATGTTTGAATGGCTCTCTGATAAGTCGCTCCAGCGTTTTTGAGGCCGAACGACATGGAGGTATAACAGAAAGCACCAAATGGAGTGATGAACGCCGTTTTTTCCTCGTCTTCTTTCGCCAGACTAATCTGATGATACCCGGAATAGCAATCTAAGAAAGACAGCACAGAACATCCAGCGGTGGAGTCCACCACCTGGTCTATCCTCGGGAGCCCGAAGGGATCCTTCGGACAGTGTTTGTTGAGATCGGTGTAGTCGACACACATGCGCCAATCCACTTTATTCTTTTTTAGTACAAGAACAGGGTTGGCTAACCACTCGGGGTGTAATACTTCTCTAATTAATCCAGCTGTGACCAAGCGAGCTAACTCGGCGCGAATGGCTTCTCTTTTGTCGGGCGTGAAACGACGTAGCTTTTGCCGGATCGGCCTCGCCTGGGGATAAACCTTCAACTTGTGCTTGGCCAGTTCTCTCGGGACTCCCGGCATATCCGCAGGTTGCCATGCGAATACATCTCGGTTATCTTGCAGAAACTGGACGAGCGCGCTTTCCTATTTGTCGTCCAAGCTGGAGCTGATGATGGCAGTCTTGCGTTCATCAGTGAACCCCAAGTTGATTCTCTTGGTTTCTTCAGTCGGCCGCATAGAGGTCGCGGCCTGAGCCTCATTTGCCGGTACCGCGAGGTCCTCCTCAGGCTTAGAGTTCGCCGGTGTAGAAGGAACCATCGACGGCTTGGTGGTAAGGGCTGCTTGAATGGCCACTCGGAAACACTCTGCGGCGCCTTGGAAGTCGGCGCGCACAGTTATGATCCCTCGCGGTCCTGGCATCTTCAGTATCATGTATGTATAATGCGGAATGGCCATGAACTTGGCCAATCCCGGCCTTCCGATGATGGCGTTATACCCGCAGTCGAAGTTTGCCACTTCAAACCTCAGGAACTCGGTTCTGTAGTTCTCCGGAGTTCCAAAGGTGACCGACATGTAGATGTGGCCCAGCGGGTATTCCCCTTCAGTCGGCACGATGCAGAAGAAAGGAGTGTCTGACTTGTGGAGCTCTTTGAGGTGAGCTCCCAAGCCTTGGAGTGTCCGGGGGAAGGTGATGTTGATGCTGCTCCCCCCGTCCACTAGCACCTTCTTCACCCGGCTCTCTCGGATCACCGGATCGACGAGGAGCGGGTATTTGCCGGGATGGTCAAAGTTGAGCCATTGATCCTCCCGAGTGAAGGTGATCGGGTGTTCTGACCATCGGTATGGGGTGGGAGGACCGGTGGTCGCCACAAGTATCTGGCGGTCGTTGAGCTTTTGTTGTCTTTTGTTTTCCTGCGATCCATGTCCGCTGAAGATGACGTTGACCTCCCTGTCGACGCGCGGGAAAGCTCCCCCTTCTCCCTCCTCCTGCCGATGAGGTTGTCGTGGTTCGTCCGGTCCTCCCCTCGGCGGAGGAGGAGGTAGAGGTTGGAAGGGTCGGCCATGCCCGACGGAGTGCTTGAAGTCTCGGCAGTTGCGAAGAGTGTGGCGCATGTCCTTGTGGTATGGGCACTGGGCGTCGAGGATGTCGTCCAGCGTGCGTTCGCCTCCGCGAGGTCCTCCTCGGGCGCGAGAGGCAGGTGGTCCGACGGCGTGCACTTCTTCGCGAGGCCTCTTCTCCCAGCGTTTGTCGGTCGGCTGGTTCGTGTCGCGTCGTGGTGCTGCCGGTGCGGGCTTCGCTCCTCCGATGAGGTCCTGAGCTCGCTCGTCGGCGGTGATGTAGAGGTCGGCTTCCCGGAACAGCTCCTCGGAGGTAGTCGGCGCCTTCTGTAGTATGGTTCGGACAAAAGCCGAGTCGTTGGATCCTCTGTAGAAGTCCTCGATCACGGCCGCTTCCGTGACCTCGGGGATGCGATTTCTCATGGTCTGGAACCTTTTGAGGTACGACCGGAGAGTCTCATCCCCTCGACGCTTGATGCATTTGAGGTCCCATGGTTGCGCCAGTTTGTCGGAGAGGGACTGGAAGTTGGCGGTGAAGCATCGACTGAAGTCTCCCCAGTCGTCGATGCAGTGTCGGGGTAGGTGTCGTAGCCACTGCAGCGCATCTTGCCCAAGGACAATGGGCAAATACGCGGTCATAACGTCCTCGGACGCTCTGGCAGCTCGAGCAGCGGTGGTGTAGACGGCCAGCCAACCCCCTGGATCCTGCTTAGGTTCATATTTGTCAACGTTGGATACCTTGAAGTTGGGAGGCCATTGAATGGCCCTAAGGCGCGGAGTGAGGGCGGACACTCCGCACGTGTCCTCCTGGCGTCGGGGACGATGTCTGTCCCGGGGAGGGGAGTTGTGATCGTGGTTCCTCGACCGTCCCCGGGTGGTACCGCCAGTTGAAGCTGTTGCCGACTTAGTCCTGGTGGCCTGGCTCTGAGTCGGGATGCCATGATCCCTGTCGTACTCCTCCCGACGACGAATCTCATTCTCATGCCGCCGTTCGCGCGAAGCATTGATGGAGCTTCGCGCGTCCCGGCGGCTGTTGATGGCGTGTCGTAGATCGTTTGGCGGATGAGCAAGCGGTAGAAGATGGTTGGCCGCTTGGGTGAACAAGCGTCGGTAGCCCTCAGCGTCGGGAGTCCGAGGAAGTCCGTCTGCTATCCGAGCTAGTACCCCTCCGACTTCGCTCGGCGTGTTCATAGCTCGGGCGAAGTCGGGATTCAGATTGCGTCCGAAGAGTGGATTCTCCCGGCGTTGCCTTGCATCTTGCTCGGCTTGTTCTTGAGCTCGCCGGCGATCACGTCGTCGAGAGTTCCTTCGTTCTCTGAAGACGCGTTCTTCCGGAGTTTCTCCTATCTCCGAGACCTCGTCTCGCGATACAGGCTGCTCCGGATCCCGCTCATCGGCCGCGTGATGTCGTCGAACGTTCCTGCGCCGATTCCGTCGTCGGCGGGATTCTCGTTGAGGCGGTTCTTCTCCGGGTGCAGTCGGTTCGTCGTCGGAGACGGTAGGTGACTCCACTCTCCCGATGAAGAGGACGTCGGGGTAGAATGGTGCTGCTGTCGCGGCGACTTTCTTTTCGTTCTGCTTTGAGGCCGGAGGAACGGAAAGAACGACTTGCTTCTCCCTGGTCTCCTTCTTCCTCGCGATATGTGTCCATTCTGTCGTCGGAGAAGTAGACAGTGGAGTTTTCCGGGTCAGCGAGCCCTCAGCCCCTGACTTTCCGGAGACGATCTTTTTCCGGAGAGCTGGAGGTTGCGCTTTTCCGGCATTTTCGGAGTTTGTTGGAGGAGACTTCTTTTCTGGCGGTTCCGCAATGCGGTGTAGAGTTCCCTCTTCATCTGCTACGGATGAGATTGTCCCGAAGCAGAATACGGATCCGGGGCGGAGGGCGATCTTGCTGTGGAAGGTGATGGCCATTGAGCTAGCTTGGATCGTCGACACACCCCCTACCTGGCGCGCCAGCTGTCGGTGTTTTGGGTCCGACCGCACACCCGGGGTTGCCCCTCAAGGTGTTTTTAGGAGTAGGACGGTGTCGACGACTGTAGCAAAATGGTTCGTGCCGATCGCACGGGGGACAGTGGACAAGATTTACAGGTTCAGGCCGCTTAGAGATGCGTAACACCCTACGTCCTGGTGAGTATGCTTGGTGAGCGTGGTTACAAGAGGACTCTCTGGATTGAGGACACAGAGAGTCAATGTGGGTGGCTAAGTAAGATAAGTCGATCCCTCTGAAGGGGTGCCCCCTAGGCCTTATATACTCGACCGTGGGGCAGTACATGTAGATAAGATAACAACAAGTAGCTAAAAGATAGTGAACCTCTTAAGATTATCCCTACGTAACCCTCGCCGACTTATCCTCGCATGGCTTCGTTGCATGGAGGCTCCAGCGCGGGAAAGTCGGATCTCTGTTACGATCACTCGCTCGGCGCTGTGGGCCGTCCGGGTTTGCACCAATCCGGCCTCATGTCGCTCCGCTTTGCTGGCTGTTTCTCCCCAGGCCCACGAAAGAATGACCTTACGATTTATTGGGCCCTTGGGCCTTTCGTGAGGTCTTTTACTCTTTTAGTGGAACCGGGGGATATCTATCCCCCACACTACTCTAGTTTATTCGAAGGTTTAGATAGAAATAAAATTGATAAGATCAATGAATTGATTGATGCTTTGAATGATAAGAATAGATTGTTAGAAAAGAAAGAGGATCTTTTGTATGAAGAACATGATAAATTTGTAGAGACACAAAAATCTCTTGCTTTAGAAGTTAAAAGGAATGAAATGCTTTCTTGTGAACTATCTACATGCCATGAGTCTATTTCTAACTTAAAGAGTATTAATGATAACTTGAATGCTAAGTTAGAAGTAGCAAATAGATCTAACTCTTGTGTAGAACATGTTGTGATTTGCAATAGGTGTAAAGATTTTAATGTTGATGCGTGTAGTGAACATCTAGTTTCCATTGCAAAACTAAATGGTGAAGTGGCTAGTCTTAATGCCCAACTTAAGACTAGCAAGGATGAATTTGATAAACTAAAATTTGCAAGGGATGCCTACACTATTGGTAGACACTCCTCAATTAAGGATGGGCTTGGTTTCAAGAGGGAAGCCAAGAACTTAACTAGTCATAAGGCTCCCATTCCCGCCAAGGAGAAAGGGAAGGGCCCTATGACTAATAGTTGTCAAAAGAACCATGCATTCATGTACCATGATAGGAAATTTTCTAGAAATGTTCATTATGGTAGGAGTTGCAATGCTTACAATTCAAATGCAATGATTGCCTCAAGTTCTTCTATTATGCATAATAGAAATTTGACTAGAAAAAATGTTATGCCTAGAAGAAATGTTGTTCATGTTCCTAGGAAAGTAAACAATTAACCTTCTACAATTTATCATGCTTGCAATGCTTCCTTTGCTATTTGTAGAAAAGATAAGAAGGTGATTGCTAGGAAATTAGGGGCAAAATGCAAGGGAGATAAAACTTGCATTTGGGTCCCTAAGACCATTGTTACTAACCTTGTAGGACCCAACAAGAGTTGGGTACCTAAGACCCAAGCCTAAATTGCCTTGCAGGTTTATGCATCCGGGGGATCAAGCTGGATTATCGACAGCGGATGCACAAACCACATGACGGGGGAGAAGAAGATGTTCACCTCCTACGTCAAGAACAAGGATTCCCAAGACTCAATCATATTCGGTGATGGGAATCAAGGCAAGGTCAAAGGACTAGGGAAGATTGCCATTTCATCCGAGCACTCTATTTCTAATGTATTCTTAGTTGAGTCGCTTGGATATAACTTGTTGTCTGTGAGTCAACTTTGTAATATGGGATACAATTGCTTATTCACAAACGTAGATGTGTCTGTCTTTAGAAGGAGTGATGGTTCATTAGCTTTTAAGGGTGTATTAGACGACAAACTCTACTTAGTTGATTTTGCAAAAGAGGAGGCCGGTCTAGATGCATGCTTAATTGCTAAGACTAGCATGGGCTGGCTGTGGCATCGCCGTTTAGCACATGTGGGGATGAAGAACCTTCACAAGCTTCTAAAGGGACAACACGTGATAGGTCTAACAAATGTTACTTTCGAAAAAGATAGACCCTATGCAGCTTGTCAAGCAGGTAAATAGGTGGGAAACTCTCATCATACCAAAAATGTGACGACTACATCAAGACCCTTGGAGTTACTTCATATGGACCTCTTCGGACCCGTCGCCTACCTAAGCTTAGGAGGAAGTAAGTATGGTCTTGTTATAGTTGATGATTTTTCCTGCTTCACTTGGGTATTCTTTTTGCAGGATAAATCTGAAATTCAAGGGACCCTCAAGCGCTTCCTAAGGAGAGCTCAAAATGAGTTTGAGCTTGTCGGCGTTCCGAGACCGGGGGGTCCCTGAGCCGACGAGTGAATGTCGCCGCGTGCCCCAGCCCAGATGGGTCGAGCGCGAGGGCGAGCACGAAGGGGGGAGAGCGAGGCGGCCGGAGACCGACGTGAGAGAGGTGGGAATCCCACGGCCTTCGTGTTCGTCCCGCGCCCAGGTCGGGTGCGCTTGCAGTAGGGGGTTACAAGCGTCCACGCGGGAGAGGGAGCGAGCGGCTTCAAGCGAGCGCCTGTCTCGTCCTTGTCCCCGCGCGGCCAACCCCCTCTAAGAGGGCCCTGGTCCTTCCTTTTATAGGCGTAAGGAGAGGATCCAGGTGTACAATGGGGGGTGTAGCAGAGCGCTACATGTCTAGCGGAGGAGAGCTAGCGCCCTAAGTACATGCCGTTGTGGCAGACGGAGAGATTTTGGCGCCCAGCTGGTGTGATGTCGTGGCCGTCGGAGGAGCAATGGAGCCTGGCAGAGGGACAGCTGTCAGAGCGGTTGAGTCCTTGCTGACGTCCTCTTGCTTCCGTAAGGGGGCTGAGAGCCGTTGTTGTCACAGAGTATGCAGGGCGCCATCATTGCCTATCTGGCGGAGCGAGCCAGATGGGACGCCGGTCTTGTTTCCTGCGGCCCGAGTCAGCTCGGGGTAGGGTGATGATGGCACCTCCCGTTGACGTGGCCGGTCTGCGCCCTAGGTTGGGCGATGTGGAAGCTCCTCCGAAGCCGAGGTCGAGTCTGTCTTCCATGGCCGAGGTCGAGTCCGAGCCCCTGGGTCGGGCGAGGCGGAGGCCGCCGGTTGAGGCCAGGGCGGAGTCCGAGCCCTGGGGTCGGGCGAAGCGGAGTTCGCCGTCTTCTGGGGCTGAGCCCAAGTCCGAGCCCTGGGTCGGGCGGAGCGGAGTTCGCCGTCTTCCGGGACTTAGCCCGAGTCTGAGCCCTGGGTCGGGCGGAGCGGAGTTCGCCGTCTTCCGGGACTTAGCCCGAGTCCGAGCCCTGGGTCGGGCGGAGCGGAGTTCGCCGTCTTCCGGGACTTAGCCCGAGTCCGAGCCCTGGGTCGGGCGGAGCGGAGTTCGCCGTCTTCCGGGACTTAGCCCGAGTCCGTGCCCTGGGTCGGGCGGAGCGGAGTTCGCCGTCTTCCGGGACTTAGCCCGAGTCCGAGCCCTGGGTCGGGCGGAGCGGAGTTCGCCGTCTTCCAGGACTTAGCCTGAGTCCGAGCCCTAGGTCGGGCGGAGCGAAGCTTCCTATGGTGCCTTTGGCCGGGCCTGACTGCCTGTCAGTCTCACTCTGTCAAGTGGCACCGCAGTCGGAGTGGCGCAGGCGGCGCTGTCCTTCTGTCAGGCCGGTCAGTGGAGCGGCGAAGTGACGGCGGTCACTTCGGCTCTGCCGGCTGGGGGGGCGCGTGTCAGGATAAAGGTGTCAGGCCACCTTTGCATTAAATGCTCCTGCGATTTGGTCGGTCGGTGCGGCGATTTGGTCAGGGTTGCTTCTTGGCGAAGACAGGGCCTCGGGCGAGACGGAAATCCTCCGGGGTCGGCTGCCCTTGTCCGAGGCTAGGCTCGGGCGAGGTGTGATCGGGTCCCTCGAATGGACTGATCCCTGACTTAATCGCACCCATCAGACCTTTGCAGCTTTGTGCTGATGGGGGTTACCAGCTGAGAATTAGGAGCCTTGAGGGTACCCCTAATTATGGTCCCCGACAGTAGCCCCCGAGCCTCGAAGGGAGTGTTAGCACTCGCTTGGAGGCTTTCGTCGCACTTTTTTGCAAGGGGACCAGCCTTTCTCGGTTGCGTTTTGTTCCGGTGGGTGCGCGCGAGCACACCCGCCGGGTGTAGCCCCCGAGGCCTCGGAGGAGTGGTTTCACTCCTTCGAGGTCTTAATGCCTCGCGTAATGCTTCGGCTGGTCTGGTCGTTCCCTCATGCGAGCTGGCCGTAGCCCGGGTGTACGGTCGGGTCCCAAGTTCTCGGGCTGGTATGTTGACGCTGTCAACGGTTCGGCCGGAGCCGGGTTTGCGAGAGCAGCCCCTGAGCCTCTGCACAGGGCGAGAGGGCGATCAGGGACAGACTCGGCTTTTTTACATATGCCCCTGTGCCGCCTTTCCGCAAGGAGGAGGGGGGAAAGCGCCATGTTGCCCTCGATGGGCGCCGAACATGGTGTCTCCGGTGAGCTGCAAGCGGGTAATCCGAGTGGACGTCCGTGCCCCGTTTGTTAGGGGTCGGCTAAGGGCCCAGAGGCACGCCCAAAAGTACCTGCGGGTGATCTGCCGGACCCGGTCCCCTGGCGACAGGGTCCGAGGGCTCGATGCCTCCCTCTGATGGGATTCCGTTACAAGATCGTTCCCGCTGGTCTCGGAAATGTCCTAGGGTACCTCGGGAGCGCAGCCCGAGCCTTGGTTATGTATAGAACGTACCCATGGTCATCCCTCGCTCGGCGTTTGAGGCGGCTGTGAACCCTTCGGGGGCCAGCCTTCGAACCCCTGATCAGTAATGGGCGCGGAGCCCGAGTAGCCTGAGGCGGCCGTGGAACCCTTTCGAGGGGCCGGCCTTCGAACCTCTGACCAGTAGTTGGTGTAGGGCCCACGCGATCTGAGGCGGCTGTCGAACCCTTCCGGGGGGCCAGCCTTCGAACCTCTGATCAGTAGGGGGGCTCGGAGCCTGGTTCCTTCACGGGGAAGGATCCTTTTCGGGGTATCCCCCTTTCCCGGTCCCTGTTGCAAGAGAGAGAAAGAGGAAAAAAGGAAAAGGATACGAAATCGAACGACGCGGCGTACCTTTTTTGACGCGGTCATTATGGCGAAGGCGAAGCGTCGCCCGCTTCTCCTGCCAGAGGCGCCGCCTGTCCCGCCGCGGAGTTAATGCGATGGGGCGAGTGGTTCGCGGAGCGGCCGTTGCGCGTGCGCGAGCCGTTCGGGGAACAGCTGTTTCGCTTTGTGTTTTTGAATCTCGCGTCCGGTCCGGGCGGAATGTTTGAACCGGTCTCGCCTTGGTCTTTATATACTCGGGAGAGGGTCTGGCGATGGTTCTTTGCTTCGCTTCCTGCCTCCCTCCTAGGTTTTCGCAACCCGAGAGACTTAGCCAGAGAAGAGGAAACCGCCCTCCCTGTCCCTTGCGCCGCCACCCCTTCCGCTCGGTGATGGCTGACCGGGTGACCATCATCTCGCCGCGCGACCCATGGCCTTTTTCCATGGTGACGGTGAGTGATCTGGAGGATCTCGTTGGCGAGGGTTTACTTTGCCCTCTCACCGATGAGCAGCGGCCGGAATGGATTCCCCCCGTGGGCGGAGCCGCTCCGTCCCCACCGCCGGGGTACATCGTGAGCTTCGTTTCCTTCCACGAGCGGGGATTCGGTGTGCCGGCGAGCCGCTTCATGCGGGCGATCCTGCACCACTACGGGGTGGAGTTGCACAACCTCAGCCCCAACTCCATCTCACAGGCCGCCATCTTCGTAGCGGTGTGCGAGGGATACTTGGGGATCGCCCCCCATTGGGATTTGTGGACCCATCTCTTTTTCGCGGAGCTCTTTGCTTCGCCGACGGGGGAGAGGAAGGTCCACGCAGCAGTGCGGGCCGGCGGCTGCACCCTCCTGCTGAGGCAGTCGCGGGCGTCGCATTATATTCCTGCCATCCTCGCGTCCTCGAACAAGGGGTGGCAGCGCCAGTGGTTCTACCTCCGGAATGACGGCGAGTTGCTCCCGCCGTTCTCTCAGCGAGTAGTCACCACCGCCGCCGATGCTTGGCGCCACGGGACCCCGCACGAAAGACAGAAGAACCTTGAACCCCTTCTCAAGGCCTTGGAGGCGTTGCGGAAGGGGGGACTCACCGCTGCGGGAGTGATTGCCGCCATCCACCGCCGGAGGGTGCTTCCCTTGGCGGAGCGACGGCTGCCGCTTTGGGAGATGACACCGGAGGCTGACTTGGAGGGCTCGCGGATGTCCTCTGATCCTCTTCCCTTCGATGTCCTCCACGGGCGGGTGTCCGTTGTGTTGGGGAAGCCGGACCCCAGCGCCTTCTCCCAGCCTTTGATGCGCCCTGACCAAGGGTGCGTGACTCTGGTGAGTGTCCACTCCTTCTTTCTTCTTGCATCGGATTGCCCCTGGTTTTTACGGTCGGGATTTCCATCCATCTTTAGGAGGTAGGGTGGCACAAGTCTTCCCTGCCACGGGTCCCGCAGGATGCAGCGGACCGAGCAGCGCGGCGGGTTGCCGCGGAGGAGAAGAAAAAAAAGAAGGACGCGGAGAAGGCCCGGGCTCGCGAGTGGAGGCGGGCTCGAGACGCCTTGGAAAAGCTCCGTCGCCGGCAGGAGAGAGAGGGGCTCCCGAGGGAGCCGTCGCCGGAAACGCCCGACGACGACGGCGATGATGAAGATGATGACGAGGAAGACGACATGGCTGCCCGCCTTGGCCTCAGCCCCGGCTTGGGGTTAGGCCAGGAGCCGTCAAGCCAGCCCCCGAGCGGGCTGATGCCGTCAGTCCCCAGAGTCGGGACGCCGGGGTCCCGGCCCGAGGGGCGGGGGCAATCCGAGAGGGTACTTGATCCCTCGGCTGGAGGAGCTGAGACGACCCCGGGGAGCCAGGCCGAGGCGTCTGCTCCCCGAGAGCCGTCGCCCACGCCGGCAGCGCAGGGGAGCGAACCTCAGGTCGCCGTGGCAGTGCCTGGGCAGTCCGCCCCTCGGGCGTCTAGGGCGCCCAAAGCAAGGGTGGTGCCGAAGCTGCCGGCGAAGCGGACCTCGGTGGCGGCTCCGGGGGTCGAGATCCGAGAGACCTCCCCCCAGGCACGGTTGATCATGGCCCGGAGCTGGTAAGTATGTTGGAATGTCTTCGTCCTGGCTTTTCATTCATATGTCCCGGCCGTGATTTTTCTTTTTCCCTCAGCCAGCGAAGCCATGGCCTGACTGACCTGGCACCCCGGAAGGCCCTTAAGACGGCACCGGTTTGCGCGGCCAGCGCCGCCCCGGGCCTTGCCGTTCAGCTGACCTTCTCGCAAGGTGCTCCACAGCAGGGGGCTCATGCGGCACCAGTCGCCGTGGAGCGGGTTCCCGAGGCTGGCTCTTCTGCTGAGGCGGCCATTGTGATAGGGGAGGCGGCTGACGCGGACGTGGCCCCATGCCCACCGGACGTGCCGGCGATGCCGGCACCTGTCGCTACTGAAGTCGCCGCCATCCCAGTCGGGGAGCGACCGGTCGCTGCCGACGTTGAGAGGGCTGAGGCGTCGGCGCTCGGTGCCTCAGAAGAGGGGGGCGTGGAGACGCGACCCGTCCCGCCGGGCGGCAGCCTCGTCGCTGTGCGGCGGAGCTCCGAGGGCCGGCGCCAGTTGCTCCGGTTCCGGACCCGTGAGGCCTCGGATCCCGTCTTCGTTCTCGACGATGAACGGGAGGACCAGTCCTGGGACGAGCTTCGCGAGTGTGCCGAAGCAACGGTGGGGTCGCTCCGGTCGTTGCTGGAGGTTTTCTGCAAGGACGTCCCCAAAATCCTCCAGGTAACGGTTTCAGGCATACCTTTTCTCTTTTGTGACCAAGGCGTCTTTCGTGACGCCTCGCTTCCTTCCCTCAGGCTCTGACGGATCGGAGCGCCGCCAAGTCGTCGTTCATCCGCCGCGAGGTCGACGTCTGGGGCTCGCTGCGATCCCTGAGGACCTCGCTCGCTGGGGCTACTGCGCGCCTCTCTTAGCAGGGTGCCGAGGTGGCGGACCTTCGGTTGCTCTGCACCGATCTGAGAGCCGAGGCGGCAGCGGCGCGCGCAGAAGCGCAACGACAGCAGTCGGAGTTCGACCGGGTCATCAAGGAGTGGGACTGTGACGGAACCTCCCAAGTAGTCAGGCCCACCTACAGTTGTCCTTGTCTAACAGACATCAGACACCCTGTAGATGTTCCTAAGTTACTTGACAAGCTCGGTATCTTTCCCGACCTTACCAGGAACGTTTCACCCATCTTGCAGACATTACAGAACATCGGAGATATAGAAGTGCGGAAGCAATTACATAAACTTACATTTATTTAGAAAGTAAGATCAAATCTCTTATTACAGACCAGAGCTATAAACGAGTGCTGAGTACACATATCAAGGGAGGCAAAAACTCCTCCCAAAAAACTATCAAACAAAAAGAGCCTATGTGGAGGACCAAGTCCTCCCGTATCTTCATTCTTGTTTTTCTTCATTAGATACCACCTTGGAGCAAAAGCAACAAAAATTTGTCGCTTTCTCACCTAAAAACAACAAAGGGATAAACCCTGAGTATGGAATTACTCAGCAAGTCTTACCCGACTAAGGAAAAGACTCTCAAGGGTATGCTGGATAAATAGGAGTCAAGGAGAGGCTTAACAAAAATCAACTTATACTTTTGCAGAAGCAGCTTACTAAAGTGAGTCCTTACTTTCAATCTTTTAATGCCAGATTAAGTATTAATAGACTCTGTTTGCAGCTGGTCTAATTTCACCATCTCATCATTACAACATCATTTTTATTCAGAAAGTTCACATCCAGACTTAGGTTGTAGGTCAGTGACCAAGTCTTCATAACCGCGAAGGTACGGCGATCCGAATCGATTATACTCAGCTGAGGATCTCCAATCACACGACATATGTAGCACTTAACCCTTGCATATGTCAACCCGCCACCGGGGTTCTTAAGACCGGATCAGGTTCACGCAAACCGAGAGCACAGATACACCACCGTCCAGCCTCTTGCCACAGAGGGTACACGCTACTCTTGCCACCGCTCCACTCCCATTTCGTGTTATCTTATTCCGGCCTTAGTCTGCCCGAGGCAAGGCTTACCCATGACGAGGCATGTGACCAGTTAAAGGGTCCTCGATCAGCAGGCCTACATACGCATCCAATCCTTAATCAACCTGGGTAGAACATCACCTGTTCCTACCCCCAAGTCTCAATTTACGTATTTCCATCCTTAGGATTGTGTTTGTTCCTTAGGATGAAAGAGCATCACAGGGAACTTTGCAGTAAGATCCCACCATTGCTCCAAATGAAAATATTCTTGCGGGTAGAAGCCATCCTCTCCCGGGTTAAATTGAGGACAACCTCTATCCACAAGATCTAAGCAAGGCTAAGCATTTTTGTAAATCATAATTTTGATACTTCACAGAAGTATCTATAAAGGTATGGATATCAAGGAAAGCAATGCATCAAAGGGTTTCAGGCACTTTCTATGAACCTAATGCACATTTCACTAGACTTAAAGTGTGCGAAAAGTATTTTAAAAACACAAGGAAAGGGGTTGCATGCACCGGGGCTTGCCTTCGTTAGTAGGTGGGTCAGGCTCGGACTTGCAGTTGTCGAAGTAGAGCCAAGTCCTTGCCCGAGATTCCAAAGGTGGTGGTGGTGTCTTCTCTTCAGTTACTTCACTCTCTCCTTCGTTCTCTAAATATAACCATATAGGTATATATATATATATATATAAGAATGAATGTCATGGGATGCTCATGAGGATGCAAAGATAATATAAACTTATTATCTAAGTCTTGAGTACAACTTTCCTTCACGGTACTCCGAGAACCTAGGGTTTCCAGAGTCAGTAAAGGAGTTCATAGGGCAGGGGGAGGTGTTTTGGGATTTAGTGATCAAACAAGGTCCAAATCAACTCAAATTCTACCCAAGGCTTCTAAATATTGGTTTAAGTTCACATAAAAAGTTTGGGAAATTTTGGACTTATTATTTATTTTCTAAAAATCCAGAACCAATGGTTTAGGCTATTTTAAATACCCTAAAATTCTTTGTTCAAACTAAAAATCATAAAACTATTTTTATTAAATACTATGGAAAATAACAAGCCTAGGAAATTTGGTCTCATATTTTTAGGATTTTTCTACCTTTTTCTAGAATTGTTTTAACTCTGGGATAAAAAGAAAAGGGAAAACTTGTAACAATTCTGGGCTGAATTCGGCCCAAGCAGCCCAGTACAGAGGGGACAGCGCGCTCGCGCCTGCGCGCGCTCTGTTAGTTTTGCGGATAGGCCCTCGGCGTTCTGGCTAATCTGAAATGAGCCTAAACACTATTTTCAGGAGTCGCTGACACTTCGCAGAAAGGCCCTCCGGTTTCTGTTTCTTCCCCGCGATTACCCCTGACCACGCCGCGTTGTTCGTTCATCACGGACAAGGTTTGTACCGGCCATGATCGGCGACGATTGTTCAAACTAACTGTCGGAGAGGCTTTACGGACCTAAGGTGACCTAAGAACGGTCCTCAATTTCGGATGGCGCTCCAAGAAAATGTTCTGCCCACGCTCAGGGCGGAAACCGGGGCGTCGAGCTCACGTTCCCACACAACCATGGTCGAACTGAGCAAACGGACGTCACCGAGAGCTTCACAAGCATGGAGAGATTCGGAAACAACACATGAATTGAATGGCGACTCACCAGAACAGGCTGGCCACGGGAGGGCTATTCCTCACGGTGCGGCGGACGGAATTGGGGAAAAATCGTGCCGTGGCGTCCACGAGTGAAATTAAGGGATGGGATTTTGGCTACACGGTCGTAAAGGACCCCTGATTCCCCGTGTACAACCAATTTGGAGAGTGGGAGAGGAGACACGGCGAATTTTGGATTGCGATGGGTGTGCTGGTAAAGAGGAAAACACCTCGCCGTGGACCACCGTGCTATTTATAGCCACGACGACCCAACAGTCGACCTCCGGCCATGGATAACATCGCAAGCGCATGCATAACACGTTGGTAGGAGGCACAGCGAGGAAATCACGGCATGTGTGACAACGCGGCGAGAGCTCCCTGAGTCACGGTGGTCGCCGGTGAGTAACTCCGGCTGGGCCCGGGAGAGGGTGCCACGTATGAGTCATCCTTTTCCCGGCGTTATCCATCCCTCACCGTGCATGAATCCGGGCGGTGGCGGCACGAATTTTGACGCGGGGAGGTCACCGGCGGTGGAGGTTTGTCACGCTGGCGATCAAATCTGTTCGGGTTACTGTACCATCAGAACACCCATATCAGAGCACCTGACAGCGTGTTTTGCAGGGTTATATACTCCCAATTTTGTGCAGCAACTCGATTGCCTTTCTCAAACAAAATTGTAGAGCAATGTACCATCTACAATTCGACTATAGGACTTGAACACATTTGAGCACTGGATCATGCTCGAATTTGAGCTGAAAGTTGATGTCAGTCATCTGCTATTCTGAATTTCAGATCAAACAGCCTGACAGCCAGTTTTTGATTGGGTTTTTCTCTAAATTTCTCATAACAACTAAGCTCACACTCTTTAGCAAAGTTGTTCTCCTATAATTGGTCTTCAACTTTGATGTGGCGACCTAGGGCAAAAACCCTTTTGTTTAGAAGTTACAAGGTCTCAAAGATGGGCACAATACACTGAATTTCAGACTTAATCAAAAGAGTTCAAATAGGGCTCTTTTGCAAATAAGTCCAAAACTCAGGGTTTGGCTTTCAAGTCCACATATTTGTGAACCTAAGGACTTAAGAAACCTATTTGGCTTGGTTTTTGCACTTTAACCCAAAAGTGGGCTAATTTTGCACATAGGCCCCTAGGGTTTAGTTTTAGGGTTTTCCAGGGTTCCAATTAGGGTTTCTGGTATCCCAGGGGTATAAATGTGACTCAAGTTTATTCTTGGGGTCATTTTATGACTTTTACCCTAAAGCTTTTAGGTTTTCTCAACTCGGATTAAGTTTTACCCCATTAATCCCTATTTAGGGTAGAGTCCTTTAACCAGGGTTCTATTTGCAAAACACTAAAACAATACAACTTGTTTGAAATTTTTGCCTAGTGAATGCACTCTAGGTGTGTCAAACATATGCAATGCCAATGCTTATGATGCCATGCTCAAGTTTTAGTTATAGTAACACCAGGGGTGTTACATCCTTCCCCCCATAGAAGAATCTCGTCCCGAGATTTAAAGTCCTAGGGTGAGTAATGGAAAAGGAAATGTGTCACATTTTTATTTCCTTATTTTTGGTACAAGGCAAGGGTGGTGTGGGGGTTCATTCCTTTATTACACAGCTATACAAACCTTACAACTTACAAGAGGCTAGAAAGCCTGGGAAATTTTTATCTAAGAAGTCTTGGGTTTCTCATGTAGCCTCATCTTCCGAATGCTGGTTCCACTGTATCTTATAAAACTTGAGAGTTTTTCTCCGGGTGACCCTATCCTTTTGATCCAGAACTCGAATGGGATGTTCCGAGTATGTTAAATCTGGTTTCAGGACAACATCAGTCACTTCAACGGTTCGATCGGGAACCCGAAGACACTTCTTCAATTGTGACACGTGGACACATTATGCACAACAGACAATGTTTTGGGGAGCTGAAGTCGGTATGCCACTGGTCCACATTGCTCAAGTACCAGGAATGGATCAATGTACCAGGGTGCAAGCTTCCCTTTAACCCCGAAACGCGATACACCCTTCATTGGTGAAACTTTTAAGTAGACATAATCGTCCAGCATAAAGCATAAGGGTTGTTGTCGTCGGTCTGCATAACTCTTTTGTCGAGTCTGAGCTTTCTTCATATTATGAATAATTCTCTGAACCTTTTCTTCGACCTCTTTCACCCCATTTTTGTGGGAATTCCAGAACATAGGCCTGTAGCATATCTTCCAGTATTTGGTTCACTCTCTCAGTCGGTCCACTGGTTTGAGGATGACAGGCCGAATTGTGGAGCAATTTAGTGCCCAGGGATTTATGAAGTTCTTCCCAAAATTTGGATACGAATTGCGATCCATGATCCGACACTATGGTCCTCAGAACACTGTGCAGACTAAGAATACGAGCAATGTACAATTGGGCATAGACAGTAACTGGGAATCGGTCTTGACTGGTAGAAAATGAGAAATTTTCATAAGCTGATCAACAATAACCCAGATAGAGTCATACCCTTTTGTAGCCCTAGGTAATCCCATGATAAAGTTCATACAATATCTTCCCATTTCCACGTGTGCAACTTGCTTTTTCTGATGACACTGTACTATCTGAGTCTGTTGGGTGGCAATTATGCAACTTTACCCAAATAGAATCAGATGCACCATCTTGGGTAAAACACACAAGAAGAGGTTTACCAACAAGTGGTTACAGTAAGTTCATAGCACACGAGACAAGTGTGAATGTCGAATGGCATCACTGTCAACTTGTGTTGGCCAGGGAATCCAAATTCACGAAAAGCGATATTGATTCAGGAAAAAATCTCCAGTGGAGGGATCTAAAAATGCGGACTTTGCAACTAGTCCATTTTATCGGGCACTAGACATGGCTCGACCCAATTACTTATGCTGGAAAAGCATACATGAGGCAATCGATCCACGACTAGAGCGATAATTAGGTGGTTATTAGTCGACTTAACTTGATCTGTGTAAGTACTTGTCTTAGAATGGTTTGAACCAAAGTGAGTTTAGACAACTCGGTAAAACGATCTCTAGACTCAACATTCGGTCAACAGGCAGTTACAAGTTAGTCAAAACCAACTTGTTGAACTACTTATGACATTGAGCAAGTTCTCTCAGTATCATTGGTAAGCCAAGGGGTTGAGAGTTCACATTTGCAAGTCAAAGGTCATGCATTTGTATAGAAATCCGGTTGTTCATCTGTTCTTCAAGCGAGATGAATTATCCACTTGGTTAGGGAATACATAGATTAATTAGGAAAGCGAATGAACAAACTCCGGCATTTCAGCAGCAGGGAAAACCAGTCTTCATTTTGGAAGCTAATCAGTTGTTATTCAACACTAAAAAGATTCAAGGCTTTACCTTTACACAAAGAATGCAAAGGGAACTTGTGTAAGTAGTCACTACCAAGATCAAAAGAAATAAGACCGCACATGAAAGTGGTATGGCCTTTTGATCCAATGGAAATGACAGATGTTGCTTGATCTCTTTACAAACAACAAGAAACTGTTTTAAGGAAGGAGTCCACAGAAGATCACACATCAGTGTAGTTTCATAATGGATCATGACCAGAGACTTCGATACCAACATGCGCCAAGCAGCAGAATCTTGTGTGTACATTCACAGGAGGCTCTCAGTTTCGCCGCGGTACCATAAGTTCTCAACCATGACACCATTACAAAACTGGCACCAGTAATGGATCTCACGTGATAAGAACGATTTGTGTAGAGATAACATATTGATATAATCTCATAATGGATTATGACTACTGACTGTGATGCAAGCGTGCATCGAGCAGCTCAACCTTGTGTGTATACCCACAAGAGGCCCTCGGTTTCGACGCAGCATCATTAATTTTAGTCATAACGCCAATACCAGACATAACCAATAAGGAATCTCACACAACACAAATAGACTGATCAAGGATGACAAGGTACAAAAGAGACTCCACTTGTAAGTATGATCACAAGTAGAGACCCAAATAGATCATGGCCCAAGGAAGTGAACAAGGCAGGGCCATAACCTAATCTTGATGAGAGAAGTATGATGGAAGACTGTTAATTCAGCCCAAGCATATTTCTATGCCCATCATAGGGATCACCGGGTCAAGGATTAAGTTGGTAGGCATTCGATAGATAACATGTCTTCCCTAGGTTAGGTTAATAAGGCAACATGGTGATCCATATGGAATATCCAAGGAAATAGCCATCTTAACTCTTGAATTTTGAGAAACTACTATAGATATTAAAAGTTGCTTCATAGACTGGCAGTCGTTTCTTACACCATAGTCATATAAAAGCTCACATGCTACATGATCCAGGTAAAACAGGAAAACTCTTTCCAACAAAGTTTAACCTGTTTCTCTTACCAAGCTGGTCTATCTACACCTACCTTATTACATTGATCTACTACATCTTCTCTAGCTACACCATCTGCTAGATGTTTGTTGCCATTCTTCCAAGGGTCCCTTAGTCCGTCGGTGCAGGAGTAGGATAAAAGGCAACATTGAGCCTATGCACTGCTTGCTGCAGACGGTTGACAAGCTGTTGTGCTACTTGAAACTCCATGGGATGAGCACGATTCAATTCTTTGATCGCCTGATCCTGATGGCTTATGAAGCTCATGGTTTCCTTAAGGTCTTTTCTAACAGCAACAGCATACAGACAAACTTCTTCTTGTTGCTTACTCAAAATTTCTAATTTAGAATGAGCATTAGTTAGCTGATGCTCAAGCTCCTTAATGCGATTCTGATCAGCTTGGTATTGCATCTGAAGTTCTGTCACCTGATGCTCTAGTCCAATAACCTGTTCCGCTTGAACCTTTGTTTCCTCAAGTCGTTCTTGTGCTTGAGTACAAGCAATGTTCTTGGCCTTTTCCATCATCTTAAATGCTGCATAGCTCCCAGTGTACAACTGCTGCCACTTTTGACGACTGTGCCCCCGAGTAAGTTGCAACTCTAGCACGACCATCAAAACTCGAGCAGATGCCGATTCAACAGAATCCTGCCCAATAGGAATGCTTTCCATTAATCGGGCCTGGTGATGATACACCAACGGGTCACTTAAGGCAACTGCAGGGAACAACCTCATAGATGTGGCTTGTATTTCTTCCCTTTTTTGGTAACAAATGGTTGTTAGTACCTCTAAGGCAGCTACCTGAGCACCCTCCCAAGGAGTCATTCCTTCGGCATGGAACATCCAATACGGCCAAGATGGTTTTCTAGCACGTTCTGGAATACGCACTACTACCTCATACCATGGTTGTCCTCTAAGAACAGTGCGTGACCATTGGTACTTGGGTGCTTCGGTATATCCGACCTCTTGAAGTAGTCGCCACAGGACCACTGGAACACCAAAATCTCGTAGAAACTCTCCAACTCCTGTAGGAGCTTCTTGTTGATTCATCTACAGAGAAGGGCAACGGATACACTCTATTCACTTGAACAAGGTAGATGAATCATGTACTAAACTAACTACGCAGGGGGGTTTAACTTAAAGTTTGTATGACATGATGCATGTGTAATTACAGAATCAACCTTAGTTGATTCATACCTTCTATACATCGCACTCTTCCTATATGGTCTTTAAGATAAACTCTTCAGAATACTTAGGTAAGAAGAGAAAAGAATCTTTAGGTAAGACTTTTGAAAATCTTTTTGAAGATGCCTTATAATATCTGCAAAGAAGGGCTACGCTCCGATACCAGCTGTGACGGAACCTCCCAAGTAGTCAGGCCCACCTACAGTTGTCCTTGTCTAACAGACATCAGACACCCTGTAGATGTTCCTAAGTTACTTGACAAGCTCGGTATCTTTCCCGACCTTACCAGGAACGTTTCACCCATCTTGCAGACATTACAGAACATCGGAGATATAGAAGTGCGGAAGCAATTACATAAACTTACATTTATTTAGAAAGTAAGATCAAATCTCTTATTACAGACCAGAGCTATAAACGAGTGCTGAGTACACATATCAAGGGAGGCAAAAACTCCTCCCAAAAAACTATCAAACAAAAAGAGCCTATGTGGAGGACCAAGTCCTCCCGTATCTTCATTCTTGTTTTTCTTCATTAGATACCACCTTGGAGCAAAAGCAACAAAAATTTGTCGCTTTCTCACCTAAAAACAACAAAGGGATAAACCCTGAGTATGGAATTACTCAGCAAGTCTTACCCGACTAAGGAAAAGACTCTCAAGGGTATGCTGGATAAATAGGAGTCAAGGAGAGGCTTAACAAAAATCAACTTATACTTTTGCAGAAGCAGCTTACTAAAGTGAGTCCTTACTTTCAATCTTTTAATGCCAGATTAAGTATTAATAGACTCTGTTTGCAGCTGGTCTAATTTCACCATCTCATCATTACAACATCATTTTTATTCAGAAAGTTCACATCCAGACTTAGGTTGTAGGTCAGTGACCAAGTCTTCATAACCGCGAAGGTACGGCGATCCGAATCGATTATACTCAGCTGAGGATCTCCAATCACACGACATATGTAGCACTTAACCCTTGCATATGTCAACCCGCCACCGGGGTTCTTAAGACCGGATCAGGTTCACGCAAACCGAGAGCACAGATACACCACCGTCCAGCCTCTTGCCACGGAGGGTACACGCTACTCTCGCCACCGCTCCACTCCCATTTCGTGTTATCTTATTCCGGCCTTAGTCTGCCCGAGGTGCATGCTTACCCATGACGAGGCATGTGACCAGTTAAAGGGTCCTCGATCAGCAGGCCTACATACGCATCCAATCCTTAATCAACCTGGGTAGAACATCACCTGTTCCTACCCCCAAGTCTCAATTTACGTATTTCCATCCTTAGGATTGTGTTTGTTCCTTAGGATGAAAGAGCATCACAGGGAACTTTGCAGTAAGATCCCACCATTGCTCCAAATGAAAATATTCTTGCGGGTAGAAGCCATCCTCTCCCGGGTTAAATTGAGGACAACCTCTATCCACAAGATCTAAGCAAGGCTAAGCATTTTTGTAAATCATAATTTTGATACTTCACAGAAGTATCTATACAGGTATGGATATCAAGGAAAGCAATGCATCAAAGGGTTTCAGGCACTTTCTATGAACCTAATGCACATTTCACTAGACTTAAAGTGTGCGAAAAGTATTTTAAAAACACAAGGAAAGGGGTTGCATGCACCGGGGCTTGCCTTCATTAGTAGGTGGGTCAGGCTCGGACTTGCAGTTGTCGAAGTAGAGCCAAGTCCTTGCCCGAGATTCCAAAGGTGGTGGTGGTGTCTTCTCTTCAGTTACTTCACTCTCTCCTTCGTTCTCTAAATATAACCATATAGGTATATATATATATAAGAATGAATGTCATGGGATGCTCATGAGGATGCAAAGATAATATAAACTTATTATCTAAGTCTTGAGTACAACTTTCCTTCACGGTACTCCGAGAACCTAGGGTTTCCAGAGTCAGTAAAGGAGTTCATAGGGCAGGGGGGGTGTTTTGGGATTTAGTGATCAAACAAGGTCCAAATCAACTCAAATTCTACCCAAGGCTTCTAAATATTGGTTTAAGTTCACATAAAAAGTTTGGGAAATTTTGGACTTATTATTTATTTTCTAAAAATCCAGAACCAATGGTTTAGGCTATTTTAAATACCCTAAAATTCTTTGTTCAAACTAAAAATCATAAAACTATTTTTATTAAATACTATGGAAAATAACAAGCCTAGGAAATTTGGTCTCATATTTTTAGGATTTTTCTACCTTTTTCTAGAATTGTTTTAACTCTGGGATAAAAAGAAAAGGGAAAACTTGTAACAATTCTGGGCTGAATTCGGCCCAAGCAGCCCAGTACAGAGGGGACAGCGCGCTCGCGCCTGCGCGCGCTCTGTTAGTTTTGCGGATAGGCCCTCGGCGTTCTGGCTAATCTGAAATGAGCCTAAACACTATTTTCAGGAGTCGCTGACACTTCGCAGAAAGGCCCTCCGGTTTCTGTTTCTTCCCCGCGATTACCCCTGACCACGCCGCGTTGTTCGTTCATCACGGACAAGGTTTGTACCGGCCATGATCGGCGACGATTGTTCAAACTAACTGTCGGAGAGGCTTTACGGACCTAAGGTGACCTAAGAACGGTCCTCAATTTCGGATGGCGCTCCAAGAAAATGTTCTGCCCACGCTCAGGGCGGAAACCGGGGCGTCGAGCTCACGTTCCCACACAACCATGGCCGAACTGAGCAAACGGACGTCACCGAGAGCTTCACAAGCATGGAGAGATTCGGAAACAACACATGAATTGAATGGCGACTCACCAGAACAGGCTGGCCACGGGAGGGCTATTCCTCACGGTGCGGCAGACGGAATTGGGGAAAAATCGTGCCGTGGCGTCCACGAGTGAAATTAAGGGATGGGATTTTGGCTACACGGTCGTAAAGGACCCCTGATTCCCCGTGTACAACCAATTTGGAGAGTGGGAGAGGAGACACGGCGAATTTTGGATTGCGATGGGTGTGCTGGTAAAGAGGAAAACACCTCGCCGTGGACCACCGTGCTATTTATAGCCACGGCGACCCAACAGTCGACCTCCGGCCACGGATAACATCGCAAGCGCATGCATAACACGTTGGTAGGAGGCACAGCGAGGAAATCACGGCATGTGTGACAGCGCGGCGAGAGCTCCCTGAGTCACGGTGGTCGCCGGTGAGTAACTCCGGCTGGGCCCGGGAGAGGGTGCCACGTATGAGTCATCCTTTTCCCGGCGTTATCCATCCCTCACCGTGCATGAATCCGGGCGGCGGCGGCACGAATTTTGACGCGGGGAGGTCACCGGCGGTGGAGGTTTGTCACGCTGGCGATCAAATCTGTTCGGGTTACTGTACCATCAGAACACCCATATCAGAGCACCTGACAGCGTGTTTTGCAGGGTTATATACTCCCAATTTTGTGCAGCAACTCAATTGCCTTTCTCAAACAAAATTGTAGAGCAATGTACCATCTACAATTCGACTATAGGACTTGAACACATTTGAGCACTGGATCATGCTCGAATTTGAGCTGAAAGTTGATGTCAGTCATCTGCTATTCTGAATTTCAGATCAAACAGCCTGACAGCCAGTTTTTGATTGGGTTTTTCTCTAAATTTCTCATAACAACTAAGCTCACACTCTTTAGCAAAGTTGTTCTCCTATAATTGGTCTTCAACTTTGATGTGGCGACCTAGGGCAAAAACCCTTTTGTTTAGAAGTTACAAGGTCTCAAAGATGGGCACAATACACTGAATTTCAGACTTAATCAAAAGAGTTCAAATAGGGCTCTTTTGCAAATAAGTCCAAAACTCAGGGTTTGGCTTTCAAGTCCACATATTTGTGAACCCAAGGACTTAAGAAACCTATTTGGCTTGGTTTTTGCACTTTAACCCAAAAGTGGGCTAATTTTGCACATAGGCCCCTAGGGTTTAGTTTTAGGGTTTTCCAGGGTTCCAATTAGGGTTTCTGGTATCCCAGGGGTATAAATGTGACTCAAGTTTATTCTTGGGGTCATTTTATGACTTTTACCCTAAAGCTTTTAGGTTTTCTCAACTCGGATTAAGTTTTACCCCATTAATCCCTATTTAGGGTAGAGTCCTTTAACCAGGGTTCTATTTGCAAAACACTAAAACAATACAACTTGTTTGAAATTTTTGCCTAGTGAATGCACTCTAGGTGTGTCAAACATATGCAATGCCAATGCTTATGATGCCATGCTCAAGTTTTAGTTATAGTAACACCAGGGGTGTTACAGGGACCAATCTCGGGGCCGGGCTGCCCAGGCCGAAAGCCAGGCTGAAACCCTTGCAGCCGACCTAGCCGTAGCCCAGGTCGCAGCCTCGGAGCAGCGTGCCCGAGCCGGAGGTACGCCTTGGCCATCTTCGGTTTTCGTTCCTGCTTGTTTCCTCTGCTTGTGTTTGAGATCTTTCTTCTAGCTGTTCGCAGAGCTCGAGTCCGCCCTCGATGAGTCCGCCAAGGCGCTTGCCGAGGCGCTTGCCGGGGCGGCCGAGCAGAGGGAGGCCGACCACGCGGCCATGTCCGAGGCCGTCTCGGACGTTTGCCGGGTCCTTGGCTCCGGCGACGTCCCCTCAGGAAGCTCCCCTCAAAGTCACCTTCAAGTCTTGGGCGATCATGTGCGCGGCATACTCCGCGAGGCGCTACACCACGGCGTCAGGCGGGCCTTCGCCGTGCTCGCTTCCCACTACGTTGTGGACCTGGAGCGGGTCAGCGAGGGGTATTGCCTTCCCGACGAAGATGAAGCCGCCCTGGCAGAAGTCCAGAGGCTCGATGCGGCCGCCGCGGGTCCGAGCGCAGTGCTGGCGACCACCTTTGAGGCAGAGATCCTCCCACCTGCGCCGTCGCCGGAAGCCGAGATGGACTTTGCCGAAGGTGGGGACGAAGCCGAAGGCGCGGCTCCTTCCCGAGGCGACGCCTAACTCTGTTGGAACAGTTTGTGTTGGATGCACGTGTGTCTTTCTGCGGTCGCTGAGGCCTGAACACTTTGTTACTGTTGCATGAAGTCGTACTCCTTTCCCTTTTATTTTGCGTGTCCGGCTTCGCCTGTTAGTAACAGGATGGCTTCCCCAAGTAGGGGTCACTTTTCGTGGCGGGTGACGAGTGAGGTGTCCGTAATCCGGAGGTATAGGAGTCCCTCGGCTCAGTCGGCCTTGCCACTTACATGCACCCGCGTTCGCTCCTTGGGGTCCCGCTTCCGACATAGCCGGGGGAACGCAAAAGCCTTTTTGATTGAAAATTTTGGACGCAGGGAGGTTCCCCAATCTTGACGCAGAGGGGTTCCCCCCTTTTTAGCCCCCGAGGGAGGGTCGGGCTCTGCCGAGGCGAGGCTGACCCTTCCTTGACGACTAAGACTTGTGTGTGAGCGAGGTATACGAACAACTTGAAAACATCTTAAGAGTAGAAGCGACGTAGCTGTTGGACGTTCCAAGCGTTGCCGTAGACCTCGCCTTGATGTTGGCCATCTTGTACGTTCCAGGCTTCAGAACTTTGGCGATGACAAGCGGCCCTTCCCAGGGGTGCGTGTAGCCCCCGGGTGTCCCCAACAAGGGCTCGGGGTGCTGCGCGATGGTCGCGATCTTCTCCGGGTTGGCTTCAATGCCCCGCTTGGAGACGATGAACCCCAAGAACATGCCCCGGGGCACCCCGAAGACCCACTTTTCGGGATTGAGCTTGACGCCTTTCGCCTCTTTGATGAACCCCGCCGCCATTAGCTTGTGGATCTCCTCGCCTATGGCTCTGCACTTCTCCTTGTCGAATCGGCGCAGAGGCTGCTTGACGGGTCGGGCTCCGGCTCGGATGTCCAGCGAGTGCTCGGCGGCATCCCTCGGTATGCCGGGCATGTCCGAGGGACTCCGCGCGAAGACGTCGGCGCTCGCGCAGAGAAAGTCGGCGAGTACTGATTCCTATTTGGGATCGAGCCCGGAGCCGACCCGGATCCGCTTGGAGGCGTCGCTGCTGGAGTCGAGGGGACGGCCTTAACCGTCTCCGCTGGCTCGAAGTTGCCGGCATGACGTTTCACGTCTGGCACCTCCTTAGAGAGGCTTTCCAGGTCGGCGATGAGGGCCTCGGACTCGGCGAGGGCCTCGGCGTACTCCACGCACTCCACGTCGCATTCGAACGCGTGTTTGTACGTGGGGCCGACGGTGATGACCCCGTTGGGGCCCGGCATCTTGAGCTTCAGGTAGGTGTAGTTGGGGACGGCCATGAACTTCGCGTAGCATGGTCTTCCTAGTACCGTGTGGTAGGTTCCTCGGAACCCGACCACCTCGAACGTCAGGGTCTCCCTTCGGAAGTTGGAGGGTGTTCCGAAGCAGACGGGAAGGTCGAGTTGTCCGAGGGGCTGGACGCGCTTCCCGAGAATGATCCCATGGAAGGGCGCAACGCCTGCTCGGACGGAGGACAGATCGACACGCGGGAGCCCGAGGGTCTCGGCGTAGATGATGTTGAGGCTGCTGCCTCCGTCCATGAGGACCTTGGTGAGCCTGACATCGCCGATGACGGGGTCGACGACGAGCGGGTATTTCCCCGGGCTCGGCACATGGTCGGGGTGATCGTCTCGGTCGAAGGTGATGGGCTTGTCGGACCAGTCTAGATAGACTGGCGCCGCCACCTTCACCGAGCAGACCTCCCGGCGCTCTTGCTTGCGGTGCCGAGCCGAGGCATTCGCCGCTTGCCCACCGTAGATCATGAAGCAGTCGCGGACCTCGGGGAACTCTCCTGCTTGGTGATCTTCCTTCTTATCGTCGTCGCGGGCCCTGCCACCCTCCGCGGGTGGCCCGACCCTGTGGAAGTGGCGCCGAAGCATGACGCACTCCTCAAGGGTGTGCTTGACGGGCCCCTGGTGATAGGGGCACGACTCCTTGAGCATCTTGTCGAAGAGGTTGGCACGTCCGGGGGGTTTCCGAGGGTTCTTGTACTCTGCGGCGGCGACAAGGTCCGCGTCGGCGGCGTCGCGTTTCGCTTGCGACTTCTTCTTGCCCTTCTTCTTGGCGCCGCGCTGAGTTGACGCCTCGGGAGCATCTTCCGATGGGCGGCCCTAGGGCTGCTTGTCCTTTCGGAAGATAGCCTCGACCGCCTCCTGGCCGGAGGCGAACTTGGTGGCGATGTCCATCAGCTCGCTCGCCCTAGTGGGGGTCTTGCGACCCAGCTTGCTCACCAGGTCGTGGCAGGTGGTGCCGGCGAGGAACGCGCCGATGACATCCGAGTCGGTGATGTTGGGCAGCTCGGTGCGCTGCTTCGAGAATCGCCGGATGTAGTCCCGGAGAGACTCTCCCGGCTGCTGTCGGCAGCTTCGGAGGTCCCAGGAATTCCCGGGGCGCACGTACGTGCCCTGGAAATTGCCGGCGAAAGCTTGGACTAGGTCGTCCCAGTTGGAGATCTACCCCGGAGGCAGGTGCTCCAACCAGGCGCGAGCGGTGTCGGAGAGGAACAGGGGGAGGTTGCGGATGATGAGGTTGTCATCGTCCGTTCCACCCAGTTGGCAGGCTAGACGGTAGTCCGCGAGCCACAGTTCCGGTCTCGTCTCCCCCGAGTACTTTGTGATAGTAGTCGGGGGTCAGAACCGGGTCGGGAACGGCGCCCGTCGGATGGCCCGGCTGAAGGCCTGCAGACCGGGTGGTTCGGGCGAGGGACTCCGATCCTCCCTGCTGTCGTAGCGTCCCCCACGCCTGGGGTGGTAGCCTCGGCGCACCCTCTCGTCGAGGTGGGCTCGACGGTCGTGGTGATGGTGCTCGTTGCCGAGGCGACCTGGGGCCGCAGGCGCGGTGTTGCGCGTGCGCCCGGTGTAGACCGAGGCTTCCCGCATGAATCGGGAAGTCGCGGCATGAGGTTCCGAGGGGTACCCCTGCCTTCGGGAGGCAGAGCTCTCGGCCCGTCGGACCGCGGCGCCTTCCAGGAGATTCTTGAGCTCCCCTGGATTCGCCGCCCCTCGGTGGTTGATGGCTCCGGCATCGCGCGGAGAAGCATCGCTACTGCAGCCAGGTTTTGGCCGACCCCACTAGATGCGGGTGGTGGCCTGACCCTGACGTCGTCGGCGACGCGGTGCTGGAAGCCCTGGGGTAGATGACGTATTTCTCCGGCCGGGGGTTGGCCCGCCCATGCCTGCCCGACGTCCCGGCGGATCGGCTCAAGCGCTCCTGCTCCCTCGTCGAGCCTAGCCTGCACCCCGCGGATTTGCTCGAGCTGTGGGTCATGGCCCCCCGCCTGAACGGGGACCACAGCTAGCTCCCATGGGATGTCAACGCGAGGCACCGGCCGAGGGAGATCACCGTCCTCCGGCATGCCGAGATGGTTGCCTTCGGTGGGACCCCCTAGATCGATGTGGAAGCATTCGCGACTTGGGCCGCAGTCCTCGTCGCCGAGGCTACGGCTACCGTCGGAACAGTCGGAGAGGCAGTAGTCACATGCGGTCATGAAGTCCCGCATGGCACTGGGGTTGCCAAGTCCAGAGAAATCCAACAGAAGCTGGGCTCGTCGTCTTCCTCGGACCCGGAGGGCCCGTAGGTCGAGACGTCCGTCAGCCGGTCCCAAGGTGACCGCATACGAAACCCCAGTGGGTTTGGACTCGCCTCTACGAGAGCGCCCGCCAAAGCGGGGTCGCTAGGCGGGTTGAGGCTGCATCCAAATGACGTGGGATGGGGATCGATCGGTACCTCTTGGTCGATGAGCGGCGATAAAGTCACGTCGGGGACTGACTGCACCGCCGTCTCAGGTACAAGGGTGACGTCCAGCAAGCTTTTCGCGAGCGTGCTGGCGTCGTCCGCTTGCTCGGGACTGGCGTGTCGCGGGGAGACGGCGCTCGTCTTCGTCTCAAGCACGAAGTCGATACCCGGTGCGCCCCCCGTTGGGGTGCCGGCGCTGTCGACTCGCTCGACAGCCAACGAGGCGCTGCCTCCTGCTTGGCCTTGGTTGCCCTACCTTCCCCTCCGTCGGCAAGGAAGAGGGCGGGATGAGCTCGAAGGTTGTTCTTCCACCACGCGGGGAAGACGTCGTCGATTCCACCGCTGGCGGGCAGGCTGTCGGCCGCCATTGTCGTTGTCGCGCGGCGGTGGAAGGAGTATCATGTCGTAGCTACCGTCGAGGGACATGAACTCAAGACTCCCAAAACGGAGCACCGTCCCGGGTTGGAGAGGTTGCTGGATACTGCCCATCTGGAGCTTGACGGGAAGCTGTTCGTCAACACGCAGCAGGCCCCTACCTGGCGCGCCAACTGTCGGTGTTCCGAGACCGGGGGGTCCCTGAGCCGACGAGTGAATGTCGCCGCGTGCCCCAGCCCAGATGGGTCGAGCGCGAGGGCGAGCGCGAAGGGGGGAGAGCGAGGCGGCCGGAGACCAGCGTGAGAGAGGTGGGAATCCCGCGACCTTCGTGTTCGTCCCGCGCCCAGGTCGGGTGCGCTTGCAGTAGGGGGTTACAAGCGTCCACGCGGGAGAGGGAGCGAGCGGCTTCAAGCGAGCGCCTGTCTCGTCCTTGTCCCCGCGCGGCCAACCCCCTCTAAGAGGGCCCTGGTCCTTCGTTTTATAGGCGTAAGGAGAGGATCCAGGTGTACAATGGGGGGTGTAGCAGAGCGCTACGTGTCTAGCGGAGGAGAGCTAGTGCCCTAAGTACATGCCGTTGTGGCAGCCGGAGAGATTTTGGCGCCCAGCTGGTGTGATGTCGTGGCCGTCGGAGGAGCGATGGAGCCTGGCGGAGGGACAGCTGTCAGAGCGGTTGAGTCCTTGCTGACGTTCTCTTGCTTCCGTAAGGGGGCTGAGAGCCGTCGTCGTCATAGAGTATGCAGGGCGCCATCATTGCCTATCTGGCGGAGCGAGCCAGATGGGACGCCGGTCTTGTTCCTTGCGGCCCGAGTCAGCTCGGGGTAGGGTGATGATGGCACCTCCCATTGACGTGGCCGGTCTGCGCCCTAGGTTGGGTGATGTGGAAGCTCCTCCGAAGCCGAGGTCAAGTCTGTCTTCCGTGGCCGAGGTCGAGTCCGAGCCCCTGGGTCGGGCGAGGCGAAGGCCGCCGACTGAGGCCAGGGCGGAGTCCGAGCCCTAGGGTCGGGCGAAGCGGAGTTCGCCGTCTTCTGGGGCTGAGCCCAAGTCCGAGCCCTGGGTCGGGCGGAGCGGAGTTCGCCGTCTTCCGGGACTTAGCCCGAGTCCGAGCCCTGGGTCGGGCGGAGCGGAGTTCGCCGTCTTCTGGGACTTAGCCCGAGTCCGAGCCCTGGGTCGGGCGGAGCAGAGTTCGCCGTCTTCCGGGACTTAGCCCGAGTCCGAGCCCTGGGTCGGGCGGAGCGGAGTTCGCCGTCTTCCGGGACTTAGCCCGAGTCCGATCCCTGGGTCGGGCGGAGCGGAGCTTCCTATGGTGCCTTTGGCCGGGCCTGACTGCCTGTCAGTCTCACTCTGTCAAGTGGCACCGTAGTCGGAGTGGCACAGGCGGCGCTGTCCTTCTGTCAGGCCGGTCAGTGGAGCGGCGAAGTGACGGCGGTCACTTCGGCTCTGCCGGCTGGGGGGCGCGTGTCAGGATAAAGGTGTCAGGCCACCTTTGCATTAAATGCTCCTGCGATTTGGTCGGTCGGTGCGGCGATTTGGTCAGGGTTGCTTCTTGGCGAAGACAGGGCCTCGGGCGAGACAGAAATCCTCCGGGGTCGGCTGCCCTTGTCCGAGGCTAGGCTCGGGCGAGGCGTGATCGGGTCCCTCAAATGGACTGATCCCTGACTTAATCGCACCCATCAGGCCTTTGCAGCTTTATGCTGATGGGGGTTACCAGCTGAGAATTAGGAGCCTTGAGGGTACCCCTAATTATGGTCCCCGACAGAGCTCAAGGTGAAGAAGATAAGGAGAGACAACGGGTCCGAGTTTAAGAACCTTCAAGTGGAGGAGTACCTTGAGGAGGAAGGAATCAAGCACGAGTTCTCCGCTCCCTACACACCACAACAAAATGGTGTGGTAGAGAGGAAGAACAGGACGCTCATTGACATGGCAAGGACGATGCTTGGAGAGTTCAAGACACCCGAGCGGTTTTGGTCGGAAGCTTTGAACACGGCTTGTCACGCCATAAACCGGGTGTACCTTCATCGCCTCCTCAAGAAGACTTCGTATGAGCTTCTAACCGGCAACAAACCCAATGTGTCTTACTTTCATGTATTTGGGAGCAAATGTTATATTCTAGTGAAGAAAGGTAGAAATTCTAAGTTTGCTCCCAAAGATGTAGAAGGGTTTTTGTTAGGTTATGACTCAAATACAAAGGCGTATAGGGTCTTCAACAAATCATCGGGTTTGGTTGAAGTCTCTAGCGACGTTGTATTTGATGAGACTAACGGCTCTCCAAGAGAGCAAGTTGTTGATCTTGATGATGTAGATGAAGAAGATATTCCAACGGCCGCAATACGCACCATGGCGATTGGAGAAGTGCGGCCACAGGAACAAAAGGAGCAAGATCAACCTTCTTCCTCAACAATGGTGCATCCCCCAACTCAAGACGATGAACATGTTCATCAAAAGGAGGCATGTGATCAAGGGGGAGCACAAGATGATCAAGTAATGGAGGAAGAAGCACAACAAGCCCCTCCAACTCAAGTTCGAACGACGATTCAAAGGAATCATCCCGTCGACCAGATTTTGGGTGACATTAGCAAGGGAGTAACTACTCGCTCTAGATTAGTCAATTTCTGTGAGCATTACTCTTTTGTCTCTTCTATTGAGCCTTTCAGGGTAGAAGAGGCCTTGCTAGATCCGGACTGGGTGTTGGCCATGCAGGAAGAGCTCAATAACTTTAAGAGAAATGAAGTTTGGATACTGGTACCTCGTCCCAAGCAAAACGTTGTGGGAACCAAGTGGGTGTTCCGCAACAAACAAGACGAGCACGGGGTAGTGACAAGGAACAAGGCACGACTTGTGGCAAAAGGTTATGCCCAAGTCGCAGGTTTGGACTTTGAGGAGACTTTTGCTCCTGTGGCTAGGCTAGAGTCAATTCGCATATTGTTAGCCTATGCTGCTCACCATTCTTTCAGGTTGTTCCAAATGGATGTGAAGAGCGCTTTCCTCAATGGACCAATCAAGGAGGAGGTGTACATGGAGCAACCCCCTGGCTTCGAGGATGAACGGTACCCCGACCACGTGTGTAAGCTCTCTAAGGTGCTCTATGGACTTAAGCAAGCCCCAAGAGCATGATATGAATGCCTTCGAGACTTTCTAATTGCTAATGCTTTCAAGGTTGGGAAAGCCGATCCAACTTTATTCACTAAGACATGTGATGGTGATTTATTTGTGTGCCAAATTTATGTCGATGACATAATATTTGGTTCTACTAACCAAAAGTCTTGTGAAGAGTTTAGCAGGGTGATGACTCAGAAGTTTGAAATGTCAATGATGGGCGAGTTGAACTACTTCCTTGGATTCCAAGTGAAGCAACTCAAGGACGGCACCTTCATCTCCCAAACGAAGTACACGCAGGACTTGCTCAAGCGGTTTGGGATGAAGGACGCCAAGCCCACAAAGACGCCAATGGGAACCGACGGACATATCGACCTCAACAAAGGAGGTAAGTCCGTTGATCAAAAGGCATACCGGTCTATGATAGGGTCTTTACTTTATTTATGTGCTAGTAGACCGGATATTATGCTTAGTGTATGCATGTGTGCTAGATTTCAATCCGATCCAAGAGAGTGTCACTTAGTGGCCGTGAAGCGAATTCTTAGATATTTAGTCGCTACGCCTTGCTTCGGGATCTGGTATCCAAAGGGGTCTACCTTTGACTTGATTGGATATTCAGACTCCGATTATGCTGGATGTAAGGTCGATAGGAAGAGTACATCAGGGACGGGCCAATTCTTAGGAAGGTCCCTGGTGTCATGGAGCTCCAAGAAACAAACTTTCGTTGCCCTATCCACCGCTGAGGCCGAGTATGTTGCCACAGGACAGTGTTGCGCGCAACTACTTTGGATGAGGCAAACCCTCAGGGACTTTGGCTACAATCTGAGCAAAGTCCCACTCCTATGTGATAATGAGAGTGCTATCCGCATGGCGGATAATCCTGTTGAACACAGCCGCACAAAGCACATAGACATCCGGCATCACTTTTTGAGAGACCACCAGCAAAAGGGAGATATCGAAGTGTTTTATGTTAGCACCGAGAACCAGCTAGCCGATATCTTTACCAAGCCTCTATATGAGAAGACCTTTTGCAGGCTGCGTAGTGAGCTAAATGTCTTAGATTCGCGGAACCTGGATTGATTTATATCATACATGTGTTTTTATGCCTTGATCATGTTCCTTAAGCATTTTGTTGTTTTATGGTGTTCAAGTTGTACAAACACTCCCCGGACCTCAAAAGTCCATGTGTGAGTGATGCACATATTTAGGGGGAGATGTGCTACAACTTGACCCTTTGAGACTAACCATGTGCTTGAGTTTTTCTTAATTTAGTCTCAAAGGAGGTTTGAAAGGGAAAAGGTGGACTTGGACCATGCAAGACTTCCACTGCACTCCGATGAGAGGGTAACTTATTCCAAGTTCATCTCCATGCTCTTATTGCCTTTTTATTCTTAATTGAAGATTTTGGTGAGGCAATGAGGTTCTGGGGCCAAAAATGATCCCGTTTTGGTGCTTGATGCCAAAGGGGGAGAAATTAAGGGCCAAAGCAACAAATGGATCAGCTACCACTTGAGAATTTTGAAAATAGTAGAGTTAGGACTTTTGATTTGTCAAAATTCGAAATGTCTCTTTTTGTCAAAAGTTAATCTCTTGTGGGGAGAATATTTGATTATGGGAAATAGGGGGAGTTTTTGAAATCTTTGATCAATTTCTCTTTGAACAACTCTCTTTATGTCTCAACAAGTGTGTTTGACTTAGAGATAGGGAATTGAGTTTGATTTGCAAAAACAAAACCAAGTGGTGGCAAAGAATTATCCAAATATGCCAAAATTTGAATCAAAACAAATTTGAGTTTTCATTTGCATTAATGTTGTACTTCTTTTAGTTGCTTTGTGTTGTGTTGGCATAAATCACCAAAAAGGGGGAGATTGAAAGGGAAATGTGCCCTTGGGCCATTTCTAAGTATTTTGGTGATTAAGTGTCCAACACAAGTGCCTAAGTGTTAAATTGTGCCAAGGACTCAAGAAGTGCAAATCAAGATTGAAGGTATGTTTCTAGACTTAGTACATTGTTTTGAAGACTAATGTATTGTATCTAAGTGCTAGAAACAGGAGAAACAATTATGGAGAAGTTGGCTGTATACAGCCAAAAGACTGCTCGGTCTGGGTGCACCGGACTGTCCGGTGCGCCAGGCTGGCTCTGGCGAACTGGGTGCTCTCAGGTTTCGGCGGCGGCGTACGGCTATAAATCACCGGACTGTCCGGTGGTGCACCGGACTGTCCGGTGAGCCAACAGTCGGTCGGGCCAACGGTCGGTCGCATAATTCGCGCGCGACGCGTGGCAGAGCCAACGGTCAGAAGGGGGCACTGGACTGTCCGGTGTGCACTGGACAGTGTCCGGTGCGCCAACGGCTCTGAATCTCCAACGGTCGGCTTCGCCAAAGAAGGAAAGAAATCCGCACCGGACTGTCCGGTGCGCCAGGCGATAGAAGGCAAGAATTGCCTTCCTGGAATGCTCTCAACGGCTCCTAGCTGCCTTGGGACTATAAAAGGGACCCCTAGGCGCATGGAAGAGAACACCAAGCATTCTCTAAGCATTCTCTAAGCATTCCTAAGCACCAAGACTCCAATTCCACGCATTTGATTCTTTGTGATAGCAACTAGAGCTCCATTTGAGTAGAGAACTCTTTGGGTTGTGTTGTGAGCTCGAGTTGTGACTTGTGTGCGTGTTTGTGCTCTGATTTTGTGTCTTGTGTGCGTTGCTCATCCCAGCCTTACTTCCGTGCTTCTTTGTGAACATCAAATTGTAAGGGCGAGAGGCTCCAAGTTGTGGAGATTCCTCGCAAGCGGGATATAGTGAAACAAAGCAAAACACCATGGTATTCAAGTGGGTCTTTGGACTGCTTGAGAGGGGTTGATTGCAACCCTCGTCCGTTGGGACACCACAACGTGGAGTAGGCAAGTGTTGGACTTGGCCGAACCACGGGATAAACCATTGTGTCCTAATCAAGTTTTGTGGCATTAAGTTTCAATTTTTTATAGGATCACCTATTCACCCCCCTCTAGGTGCTCTCAGGTGGTAGAGCTCCTTTCCGTCACCCAGCAAGACGAACGACTTGGCGCGCCGCGCCAGTCGCCGAGCTTCGGCTCTGTCGAGGGGTAGCTCTCCTCGGTGGAGATATTGCAGGTACGGGGTCTGCCAGTTTCGATTAGGCGTGACCCCATTCCGCTCTTCCTCGACGCGTAGTGCCTCACCCTCGGGGGCCGAGGGTGCCTCGGGCTGAACCAAGGCCTTCTCGGGCTCGGGCGTGTCGTCGGTCTTGACTGAGGGTTGATGTAGGTCTCGGGAGAAGACGTCCGGAGGAACCGTTGTCTGCCCCGAGGCTATCTTAGCCAGCTCGTCCGCAGTCTCGTTGTATCGTCGGGCGATGTGGTTGAGCTCGAGCCCGTAGAACTTGTCCTCCAGGCGCCGAACCTCATCGCAGTAGGCTTCCATCTTCGGGTCGCGGCAATGGGAGTTCTTCATGACTTGGTCGATGACAAGCTGCGAGTCGCCATGAGCATCGAGGCGTCGGACCCCTAGCTCGATGGCGATGCGCAACCCGTTAACCAGAGCCTCGTACTCGGCCACGTTGTTGGACGCCGGGAAATGGAGGCGCAACACGTAGCGGAGGTGCTTCCTGAGGGGTGAGATGAAGAGCAGGCCCGCGCCCGCTCCTGTTTTCATCAGCGACCCGTCGAAAAACATGGTCCAGAGTTCCGGTTGGATCAGAGCTGCTGGAAGCTGGGTGTCGACCCATTCAGCCACAAAGTCTGCCAAAACTTGGGACTTGATGGCCTTCCGAGGGACGAACGAGATTGTCTCGCCCATGATCTCCACCACCCACTTTGCAATCCTACCCGAGGCCTCTTGGCACTGGATGATCTCCCCCAGGGGGAAGTAGGACACCACAGTTACTGGATGAGACTCGAAGTAGTGTCGCAACTTTCGCCACGTCAGAATTACCACGTACAATAGCTTCTGAATTTGCGGGTAGCAGATTTTGGTCTCGGACAGTACCTCACTGATGAAGTAGACCAGCCTCTAGATGGGCAATGCGTGCCCCTCTTCTCGTCTCTCGACTACGATCGCGGTGCTGACCACCTGAGTGGTAGCGGCGACGTAGATCAAGAGGGCTTCTCCGACAGCAGGGGGCACCAAGATGGGTGCGCTTGTAAGGAGCGCCTTTAGGTTCCCGAGGGCTTCCTCGGCCTCGGGGGTCCAAGTGAAGCGCTCGGTTTTCCTTAAGAGGCGGTACAGAGGTAGGCCTCTTTCGTCGAGGCGCGAGATGAAACGGCTCAGAGCCGCAAGGCATCCCATGACCCTCTGTAGTCCTTTCAAGTCCTTGATGGGCCCCATGTTGGTGATGGTCGTGATTTTCTCCGGGTTGGCCTCGATGCCCCGCTCAGAGACGATGAACCCCAAGAGCATGCCTCGGGGGACTCCGAAGACACACTTCTCGGGATTGAGTTTTACGCCTTTCGCCTTGAGACACTTGAATGTCGTTTCGAGGTCAGAGAGGAGGTCGGAGGCTTTCCTTGTCTTGACTATGATGTCATCGACGTAAGCCTCGACCGTTCGACCAATGTGTTCTCCGAACACGTGGTTCATGCACCTTTGGTATGTCGCACCCGCATTCCTCAAACCGAATGGTATAGTAATGTAGCAGTACATGCCAAAAGGTGTGATGAAAGAAGTCGCGAGCTGGTCGGACTCTTTCATCCTGATTTGGTGATACCCTGAGTAGGCATCGAGGAAAGACATGGTTTCGCATGCAGCAGTGGAATCCACAATTTGATCGATGCGAGGCAGAGGGTATGAAAGGGAATTAGGCTTACACCTAGTTCCTAAATGATTTTGGTGGTTGGATTGCCCAACACAAATAAATGGACTAACTAGTTTGCTCTAGTGTATAAGTTATACAAGTGCCAAAGGTTCACACTTAGCCAATAAAAAGACCAAGTATTGGGTTCAGCAAAAGAGCAAAGAGTCAACCGAAGGCACCTCTGGTCTGGCGCACCGGACTGTCCGGTGTGCCACCGGACAGTGTCCGGTGCACCACCGGGCAGTGTCCGGTGCACCAGAGGACTCCAACTCAAACTCGTCACCTTCGGGAAAATCCAGAGGCGCTCCACTATAATTCACCGGACTGTCCGGTGTACACCGGACAATGTCCGGTGCTCCAAGGAAGAGCGGCCTCAGGAACTCGCCAGCTTCGGGAATTCGCAAAGGCTCGTCCGCTATAATTCACCGGACATGTCCGGTGTGCACCGGACTGTCCGGTGTGACAACGGGACAACGGCTATTTCGACGCCAACGGCTACCTGCAGCGCATTTATTGCGCGCCAGCGCGCGCAGAAGTCAGGCACGCCCATACTGGCGCACCGGACACTCAACAGTACATGTTCGGTGCGCCACCGGACATCCAGGCAGGCCTAGAAGACAAAGCTCCAACGGTCGGAACCCAACGGTTTTGGTGACGTGGCTGGCGCACCGGACATGTCCGGTGTGCACCGGACTGTCCGGTGCACCATACGACAGTCAGCCCCACCAAACGGCTAGTTTGGTGGTTGGGGCTATAAATACCCCCAACCACCCACCATTCAAGTCATCCAAGTTTTCCACTTCTCAACCACTTACAAGAGCTAGGCATTCAATTCTAGACACACTCAAGTGATCAAATCCTCTCCAATTCCACACAAGGCTTTAGTGATTAGCGAGAGAGATTTGTCGTGTTCTTTTGAGCTCTTACGCTTGGATTGCTTCTTTTCTTTCTCACTTGTTCTTGTGATCAAAACTCAATTGTAACCAAGGCAAGAGGCACCAATTGTGTGGTGGCCCTTGCGGGGAAGCTTTGTTCCCGTTTGATTGAGAAGGAGAAGCTCACTCGGTCCGAGGGACCGTTTGAGAGAGGGAAAGGGTTGAAAGAGACCCGGTCTTTGTGACCACCTCAACGGGGAGTAGGTTTGCGAAAACCGAACCTCGGTAAAACAAATCCGCGTGTCTCACCGCTTCACTTGCTTGCGATTTGTTTTTACGCCCTCTCGCAGACTCGTTTGTATTTCTAACACTAACCCGACTTGTAGTTGTGATTATTTTTGAGAATTTCAGTTTCGCCCTATTCACCCCTCTAGGCGACTATCAATTGGTATCGGAGCCCGGTGCTTCATTAGAGCCTAACCGCTCGAAGTGATGTCGGGAGATCACGCCAAGAAGGAGATGGAGACCGGCGAAAAGCCCACTACAAGCCACGGGAACACTTCATCGGAAGAATCCCGCACCAAGAGGAAGGAGAAGAAGAAGGACTCCTCCAAAGGGAAGGAGAAGAGATCTTCTTCACACCACAAAGAGAAGAAGGAGAAATCCTCTTCCCACAAGCCGCATCGGAGTGGGGACAAGAAAAAGAGGATGAGGAAGGTGGTCTACTACGAGACCGACTCTTCATCGGCATCCACCTCCGGCTCCGACGCGGCATCCGTCACTTCAAAACGCCAAGAGCGTAAGAAGTATAGTAAGATCCCCCTACGCTACCCTCGCATTCCTAAACATACACCTTTACTTTCCGTCCCATTAGGCAAGCCACCAACATTTGATGGTGAAGATTATGCTAGGTGGAGTGATTTAATGCGATTTCATCTAACCTCACTCCACAAAAGTATATGGGATGTTGTTGAGTTTGGTGCACAGGTACCCTCCGTAGGGGATGAAAACTATGATGAGGATGAAGTAGCCCAAATCGAGCACTTCAACTCCCAAGCCACAACCATACTCCTCGCCTCTCTAAGTAGAGAGGAATATAACAAGGTGCAAGGGTTGAAGAATGCGAAGGAGATTTGGGATCTACTCAAGACCACGCACGAGGGTGATGAACTCACCAAGATCACCAAGCGGGAAACGATCGAGGGGGAGCTCGGTCGCTTCCGTCTTCGCCATGGGGAGGAGCCACAAGATATGTACAACCGGCTCAAAACCTTGGTGAACCAAGTGCGCAACCTCGGGAGCAAGAAATGGGACGACCACGAGGTGGTTAAGGTTATTCTTAGATCACTCATCTTCCTTAACCCCACTCAAGTTCAATTAATTCGTGGTAATCCTAGATACACACTAATGACTCCCGAGGAAGTTATCGGGAATTTTGTGAGCTTTGAATGTATGATCAAGGGCTCAAAGAAGATCAACGAGCTTGATGAACCCTCCACATCCGAAGCACAACCGGTGGCATTCAAGGCGACGGAGGAGAAGAAGGAGGAGTCTACACCAAGTAGACAACCAATCGACGCTTCAAAGCTCGACAATGAGGAGATGGCTTTAATCATCAAAAGCTTTCGCCAAATCCTCAAGCAACGAAAGGGGAAGGATTACAAATCCCGTTCCAAGAAGGTTTGCTACAAGTGTGGTAAGCCCGGTCACTTTATTGCTAAATGTCCATTATCAAGTGACAGTGACAGGGATAACGACAAGAAGGGCAAGAGGAGAGAAAAGAAGAAGTACCACAAGAAGAGGGGCGGCGATGCCCACGTGTGCCGCGAATGGGACTCCGACGAGAGCTCCACCGACTCCTCCTCCGACGAGGACGCCGCCAACATCGCCGTCACCAAGGGACTCCTCTTCCCCAACGTCGGCCACAAGTGCCTCATGGCAAAGGACGGCAAGAGGAAGAAGGTTAAATCCAAATCATCCACTAAATATGAGTCTTCTAGTGATGATAATGCTAGTGATGAGGAGGATAACTTGCGTACCCTTTTCGCCAACCTTAACATGGAACAAAAGGAAAAATTAAATGAATTAATTAGTGCTATTCATGAAAAGGATGAGCTTTTGGATTCCCAAGAGGACTTCCTAATTAAGGAAAATAAGAAACATGTTAAGGTTAAAAATGCTTATGCTCTAGAGGTAGAGAAATGTGAGAAATTAACTAGTGAGCTAAGCACATGCCATGACACTATTGCCAACCTTAGAAATGAAAATGCTAATTTGATAGCTAAGGTTGATTCTCATGTTTGTAATGTTTCAACTTCCAATTCTAGAGATGATAATGATGATTTACTTGCTAGGATTGAAGAATTGAACATTTCACTTGCTAGCCTTAGAAATGAAAATGAAAAATTACTTGCTAAGGCTAAAGATTTTGATGTTTGCAATGCTGCTATTTCAGACCTTAGAACTAAGAATGATATGTTACATGCTAAGGTTGTAGAATTAAAATCTTGCAAGCCCCCTACATCTATCGTTGAGCATGTATCTATCTGTACTAGATGTAGAGATGTTGATATTAATGCTATTCATGATCACATGTCTTTAATTAAACAGCAAAATGATCATATAGCAAAATTAGATGCTAAAATTGTCGAGCATAACTTAGAGAATGAAAAATTTAAACTTGCTCGTAGTATGCTTTATAATGGGAGACGCCCTGGCATCAAGGATGGCATCGGCTTCCAAAGGGGAGACAATGTCAAACTTAATGCCCCTCCTAAAAGATTGTCTAATTTTGTAAAGGGCAAGTCTCCCATGCCTCAGGATAACGAGGGTTACATTTTGTACCCTGCCGGTTATCCCGAGAGCAAGATTAGGAGGATTCACTCTAGGAAGTCTCACTCTGGCCCTAACCATGCTTTTATGTATAAGGGTGAGACATCTAGTTCTAGGCAACCAACCCGTGCTAAGTTGCCTAAGAAGAGAATTCCTAATGCATCAAATGATCATGACATTTCATTCAAAACTTTTGATGCATCATATGTTTTAACTAACAAATCCGGCAAGGTAGTTGCCAAGTTTGTTGGGGGTAAACACAAGGGCTCCAAGACTTGTGTTTGGGTACCCAAAGTTCTTGTTTCTAATGCCAAGGGACCCAAAACCGTTTGGGTACCTAAAGTCAAGAACTAAACTTGTTTTGTAGGTTTATGCATCCGGGGGCTCAAGTTGGATCATCGATAGCGGGTGCACAAACCACATGACTGGGGAGAAGAAAATGTTCTCCTCCTACGAGAAAAATCAAGATCCCCAACGAGCTATCACATTCAGGGATGGAAATCAAGGTTTGGTCAAAGGATTGGGTAAAATTGCTATATCACCTGACCATTCTATTTCCAATGTTTTTCTTGTAGATTCATTAGATTACAATTTGCTTTCTATATCTCAATTATGCAAAATGGGCTACAACTGTCTCTTTACTGATGTAGGTGTCACTGTCTTTAGAAGAAGTGATGATTCAATAGCATTTAAGGGTGTGTTAGAGGGTCAGCTATACTTAGTAGATTTTGATAGAGCTGAACTCGACACATGCTTAATTGCTAAGACTAACATGGGTTGGCTCTGGCACCGCCGACTAGCCCATGTTGGGATGAAGAATCTTCATAAGCTTCTAAAGGGAGAGCACATTTTAGGACTAACCAATGTTCATTTTGAGAAAGACAGGGTTTGTAGTGCATGCCAAGCAGGAAAGCAAGTTGGTGCCCATCATCCACACAAAAACATCATGACGACCGACAGGCCGCTTGAGCTACTCCACATGGATCTATTCGGCCCGATTGCTTACATAAGCATTGGCGAGAGTAAGTATTGTCTTGTAATAGTGGATGATTATTCTCGCTTCACTTGGGTGTTCTTTTTGCAGGAAAAATCTCAAACCCAAGAGACCTTAAAGGGATTCTTGAGACGAGCTCAAAATGAGTTCGGCTTAAGGATCAAGAAAATTAGAAGCGACAACGGGACGAAGTTCAAGAACTCTCAAATCGAAGGCTTCCTTGAGGAGGAGGACATCAAGCATGAGTTCTCTTCTCCCTACACGCCACAACAAAATGGTGTAGTGGAAAGGAAGAATCGAACTCTATTGGACATGGCAAGGACCATGCTTGATGAGTACAAGACTTCGGATCGGTTTTGGGCCAAGGCGGTCAACACTGCCTGCTACGCCATCAACCGGTTATATCTACACCGAATCCTCAAGAAGACATCTTATGAACTCCTAACCGGTAAAAAGCCCAATATTTCATATTTTAGAGTCTTTGGTAGCAAATGTTTTATTCTTGTTAAAAGAGGTAAAAAATCTAAATTTGCTCCTAAGACTGTAGAAGGCTTTTTATTAGGATATGATTCAAACACAAGGGCATATAGAATCTTTAACAAGTCCACTAGACAAGTTGAAGTTTCTTGTGACGTTGTGTTTGATGAGACTAACGGCTCTCAAGTAGAGCAAGTTGATCTTGATGAGATAGGTAATGAAGAGGCTCCATGCATCGCGCTAAGGAACATGTCCATTAGGGATGTGTGTCCTAAGGAATCCGAAGAGCCTCCAAATGCACAAGATCAACCATCCTCCTCCACGCAAGCATCTCCACCAACTCAAAATGAGGATGAGGCTCAAAATGATGAAGAAGAAGATCAAAGAGATGAGCCACCTCAAGATGACGGCAATGATCAAGGGGGAGATGCAAATAATCAAGACAAGGAGGATGAAGAACCAAGGCCGCCACACCCAAGAGTCCACCAAGCAATCCAACGTGATCACCCCGTCGACACCATCCTCGGCGACATTCATAAGGGGGTAACTACTAGATCTCGTGTTGCACATTTTTGTGAGCATTACTCTTTTGTTTCCTCTATTGAGCTACACAGGGTAGAGGAAGCACTCCAAGATTCGGATTGGGTGGTGGCGATGCAAGAGGAGCTCAACAACTTCACTAGGAATGAGGTATGGCATTTAGTTCCACGTCCTAATCAAAATGTTGTAGGAACCAAATGGGTCTTCCGCAATGTAATGTCCCAAAAAAATATGTCGAGAGATTTAGAAAAGATTCTCCAAAGATATTAAATTTAAAATATCTTTCTTACCCTTAAAAATATATCTCCTAGATAGAGATTTTAAAGTACTTTCTCCTAAAGAAAATAAGTAATTAATATGGACTTTTTGAATTAACTTTTAATTTTATCACACACTCGAAATAATAATTTTTTTTCTATAAAGAATATTGTGTGTGTTCCATATTTGAAGTATTTGCCTAAATAATTAATATATATATATATATATATATATATATATATATATATATATATATATATATATATATATATATATATATATATATATATATATGTATAACTTTTGCATGACATGCTGGGCTTTTGAATTATTGTCTTTAGTGGAGCGTGAAATTTAAGCTTTGTTTTAAATGGATTTGAAACCTGACTGGAAGTTGGAATTCAAAAAAATAAAAGTCAACCTGCTTCACAGGCCTTTTTCTTCTTGGCCCATCCGCTCACCCAGCTAAGCCGACACTCTTTCCATTTTTTAATCCCCTTGCCGCGGATGACATCATCTTGATGTCATGTTGACATCAACATGCAAATTAACTCGGTTGGAACCTGTTGGCCTTTGGCCAGAACCGTTCGCTGGCCAGCATGCGTTTCACTGGCATGTGGGTCACCTTCTCCTGTCCCATGTTCTCTCCTAAGTATGACCCATGCACCGAACCTTCTTCTAGGAATCGGCAACCGAGTTCGTTGCGGGCAAGAGATACGCCAGGTAGTTAAGATTTGATTCAATCCAGCTAGTTTTTTTGGATCCTCAAGGCTATAAATTCGGACGCTTCTACACATATGCTGTGGGGGATAGATATCCCCCGGGTCCACTAAAAGAGTAAAAGACCTCACGAAAGGCCCAAGGGCCCAATGAATCGTAAGGTCATTCTTTTGTGGGCCTGGGGAGAAACAACCAAGCAAAGCAGAGCGACACAAGGCCGGATTGGTGCAAACCCGGACGGCCCACAACGTCGAGCGAGTGACCACAACAGAGATCCGACTTTCCCGCGCTGGAGCCCCCATGCAACGGAGCCATGCAAGGATAAGTCGGCGAGGGTTACGTAGGGATAAACTCAAGAGGTTCACTATCTTTTAGCTACTTGTTGTTATCATATCCACGTGTATTGCCCCACGGTCGAGTATATAAGGCCTAGGGGCACCCCTTCAGAACGATCGACCCTATTACTTAGCCACCTACGTCAACTCTCTGTATTCTCAATCCAGAGAGCTCTCCTGTAACCACATTCATCAAGCATACTCACCAGGACGTAGGGTGTTACGCATCTCTAAGCGGCCCGAACCTATAAACCTTGTCTACTGTTCCTCGTGCAATCGGCACGAACCATTTTGCTACAGTTGTCGACACCGTCCTACTCCTAAAAGCACCTTGAGGGGCAACCCTGGGTGTGCGGTCGGACCCAAAACACCGACAGCTGGCGCGCCAGGTAGGGGGTGTGTCGACGATCCAAGCTAGCTCAATGGCCGTCACCTTCTACAGCAAGATCACCCTGCGCCCCGGATCCGTATTCTGCTTCGGAACAATCTCATCTGTAGCGGATGAAGAGGGAACTCTACACCGTATCGCGGATCCGCCGGAAAAGAAGTCTCCTCCAACGAACTCCGAAAATGCCGGAGAAGCGCAACCTCCAGTTCTCCGGAAAAAGATCGTCTCCGGAAAGTCGGGGGCCGAGGGCTCGCTGACCCGGAGAACTCCACTGTCTACTTCCCCGACAAAAGAATGGACACGGATCGCGAGGAAGAAGGAGACCAGGGAGAAGCAAGTTGTTCTTTCCGTTCCTCCGGCCTCAAAGGAAAACGGAAAGAAGGTCGCCACGACAGCAGCACCATTCTACCCCGACGTCCTCTTCATCGGGAGAGTGGAGTCGCCTACCATCTCCGACGACGAGCCGACCGCACCCGGAGAAGAACCGCCTCAACGAGAATCCCGCCGACGGAGGAATCGGCGCAGGAACGTTCGACGACATCACGCGGCCAGAGAACGGGATCCGGAGCAGCCTGTCTCGCGAGACGAGGTCTCGGAGATAGGAGAAACTCCGGAAGAACGTGTCTTCAGAGAACAAAGGAACTCCCGACGACGTGATCGCCGATGGGCTCAGGAACAAGCCGAGCAAGATGCAAGGCAACGCCGGGAGAATCCATTCTTCGGGCGCAACCTGAATCCCGACTTCGCCCGAGCTATGAACACGCCGAGCGAAGTCGGAGGGGTATTGGCTCGGATAGCTGATGGACTCCCTCGGACTCCTGACGCGGAGGGCTACCGACGACTGTTCACCCAGGCGGCCAACCATCTTCTACCGCTTGCTCACCCGCCGAACGATCTACGACACGCCATCAACAGTCGCCGAGATGCGCGAAGCTCCATCAATGCTTCGCGCGAACGGCGGCATGAGAACGAGATTCGCCGCCGGGAGGAGTACGACAGGGATCATGGCATCCCGACTCAGAGCCAGGCCACCAGGACTGAGTCGGCAACAGCCTCAACTGGCGGTACCACCCGGGGACGGTCGAGGAACCACAATCACAACTCCCCTCCCCGGGACAGACATCGTCCCCGACGACAGGAGGACACGTGCGGAGTGTCCGCTCTTACTCCGCTCCTTAGGGCCATCCAATGGCCTCCCAACTTCAAGGTATCCAATGTCGACAAATATGAACCTAAGCAGGATCCAGGGGGTTGGCTAGCCGTCTACACCACCGCCGCTCGAGCTGCCGGGGCATCCGAAGATGTGATGACCGCGTATTTGCCCATCGTCCTTGGGCAAGACGCGTTGCAGTGGCTGCGACATCTACCCCGACACTGCATCGACGACTGGGGGGACTTCAGTCGACGCTTCACCGCCAACTTCCAGTCCCTCTTCGACAAGCCGGCGCAACCGTGGGACCTCAAATCCATCAAGCGCCGGGGGGATGAGACTCTCCGGTCGTACCTCAAAAGGTTCCAGACCATGAGAAATCGCATTCCCGAGGTCACGGAGGCGGCCGTGATCGAGGACTTCTACAGAGGATCCAACGACTTGGCTTTTGTCCGAGCCATACTACAGAAGGCGCCGACTACCTCCGAGGAGCTGTTCCGGGAAGCCGACCTCTACATCACCGCCGACGAGCGAGCTCAAGACCTCATCGGAGGAGCAAAACCCGCACCGGCAGCACCACGACGCGACGCGAACCAGCCATCCGACAAGCGCTGGGAGAAGAGGCCTCGCGAAGAAGTACACGCCGCCGGGCCACCTGCCTCTCGCGCCCGAGGAGGACCTCGCGGAGGCGAACGCACGCTGGACGACATCCTCGACGCCCAGTGCCCGTACCACAAGGACATGCGCCACACTCTTCGCAACTGCCGGGACTTCAAGCACTCCGTCGGGCATGGCCGACCCTTCCAACCTCTACCTCCTCCTCCGCCGAGAGGAGGACCGGATGAACCACGACAACCTCATCGGCAGGAGGAGGGAGGAGGAGGAGCGTTCTCGCGCGTGGACAGGGAGGTCAACGTCATCTTCGGCGGACATGGGTCGCAGGAGAACAAGAGACAACAAAAGCTCAACGACCGCCAGATATTGGTGGCGACCACCGGTCCTCCCGCCCCATACCGGTGGTCAGAACACCCGATCACTTTCACTCGGGAGGATCAATGGCTCAACTTCGACCATCCGGGCAAATACCCGCTCCTCGTCGATCCGGTGATCCGAGAGAGCCGGGTGAAGAAGGTGCTAGTGGACGGGGGGAGCAGCATCAACGTCACCTTCCCCCGGACACTCCAAGGCTTGGGAGCTCACCTCAAAGAGCTCCACAAGTCGGACACTCCTTTCTTCGGCATCGTGCTGACGGAAGGGGAATACCCGCTGGGCCATATCTACATGCCGGTCACCTTCGGAACTCCGGAGAACTACAAAACCGAGTTCTTGAGGTTTGAAGTGGCGAACTTCGACTGCGGGTACAACACCATCATCGGAAGGTCTGGATTGGCCAAATTCATGGCCATTCCGCATTACACATACATGATACTGAAGATGCCAGGACCACAAGGGATCATAACTGTGCGCGCCGACTTCCAAGGCGCCGCAGAGTGTTTCCGAGTGGCCATCCAAGCAGCCCTCACCACCAAGCCGTCAACAGTTCCTTCTACACTGGCGAACTCTAAGCCTGAGGAAGACCTCACGGTACCGGCAAACGAAGCTCAGGCCGCGACCTCTATGCGGCCGACTGAAGAAACTAAGAGGATCAACCTGGGGTTTGCTGATGAACGCAAGACTGCCATCATCAGCTCCAGCTTGGACGACAAATAGGAAAGCGCGCTCGTCCAGTTTCTGCAAGATAACCGAGACGTATTCGCATGGCAACCTGCGGATATGCCGGGAGTCCCAAGAGAACTGGCCGAGCACAAATTGAAGGTCTATCCCCAGGCGAGGCCGATTCGGCAAAAACTACGTCGTTTCACGCCCGACAAGAGAGAGGCCATTCGCGCCGAGTTAGCTCGCTTGGTCGCGGCTGGATTTATTAGAGAAGTATTACACCCCGAGTGGTTAGCCAACCCTGTTCTTGTACTCAAAAAGAATAAAGTGGATTGGCGCATGTGCGTCGACTATACTGATCTCAACAAACACTGTCCGAAGGATCCCTTCGGGCTCCCAAGGATAGATCAGGTGGTGGACTCCACCGCTGGATGTTCTGTGCTGTCTTTCTTAGATTGCTATTCCGGGTATCATCAGATTAGTTTGGCGAAAGAAGACGAGGAAAAAACGGCGTTTATCACTCCGTTTGGTGCTTTCTGTTATACCTCCATGCCGTTCGGCCTCAAAAACACTGGAGCGACTTATCAGAGAGCCATTCAAACATGCTTAGCCGATCACTGGGGCAAGCGTGTGGAAGCCTACGTAGATGATGTGGTAATCAAAACGAAGAATTCGGAAAACTTCATCGAAGACTTACAGCTGGTTTTCAACAGCCTGAGACGATATAGATGGAAGCTTAATCCCGAAAAATGTGTTTTCGGGTTACCAGCAGGAAAGTTGCTCGGGTTTATCGTCAGCCACCGAGGAATTGAGGCTAATCCAGATAAGATTGAAGCTATCATGAAGATGGAAGCTCCTCGATCACAAAAGAAGGTTCAGCGACTTACTGGATGTATGGCAGCTCTGAGCAGATTTATATCTAGGCTGGGAGAAAAAGGTTTGCCATTTTACAAGCTACTCAAGAAGGTGGATAAGTTTCAATGGACTTCGAAAGCACAAGAAGCTCTAGATGCACTGAAAAAATTCTTAACAACACCACCAGTACTGAAACCACCCCGGCGAGCTACGTCAACTCAACCGGCTGAAGATTTGCTACTATATATCTCTTGCACGACTCACGTGGTAAGCATCGCGTTGGTAGTCGAGCGAGTAGAAGAAGGACATGCCTATCCAGTGCAACATCCTGTTTACTTCATCAGTGAAGTTCTAGGCCCCTCAAAGAAAAAGTATCCTTAAGTTCAGAAGCTATTATACGCAGTACTTCTAACTGCCCGCAAGCTGCGTCACTACTTTGATGACCACAAAGTCATAGTAGTAACCGGTTTTCCAATAGGGGATATTCTTCACAACAAGGAAGCCATTGGCCGAATAGCCAAGTGGGCTTGCGAGCTGGGATCTCATGACATCGAGTTCCGACCTCGCACTGCCATCAAAACTCAAGCACTGGTTGATTTCGTATCAGAGTGGACCGAACAGCAAGTACCAGATAACCCAGAGACTGCAGAAGTATGGCGGATGTATTTTGATGGCTCGCTGAAGCTGCAGGGAGCAGGTGCAGGGATTCTCTTCACCGCACCTGGAGGCGAACACCTCAAGTACGCCCTCCAGTTGCTATTCCCGGCCTCCAACAATGCAGTCGAGTATGAAGCTCTGATCCATGGATTGAACATCGCCATATCATTGGGCGTTAAGAGATTGATGGTATACGGAGACTCTCTGGTAGTCATCAGCCAGATAAACAAGGAGTGGGATTGTTCAAGCGATTCAATGGGAAAATACTGCGCTGCCGTCCGAAAGCTGGAAGATAAACTCGAGGGTCTGGAATTTCATCATGTAGAAAGAGATCGGAACACAGCAGCCGATGTACTGTCCAAGCTAGGATCCAGTCGAACTCAGGTCCCACCCGGAGTCTTCGTGCAAGAAATTCTACAGCCAAGTATCTCAATGGATCAAACAGAAGGGTGCAACATCATAGATCAACCCGAGTCAGACTCTGATGACTGGAGAAGGCCGATCATTAAGTATATAAAGAATGAAGAAGAACCAGACGACAAGAACTCGGCAGAGCGCATTGCCAGACAGTCGGCTCACTATACACTCATCGGGGAGATATTATACAGAAGGGGTGCATCAGGCATCCTCATGAAGTGCGTTCTCCCGTCCACTGGGAAGCAACTTCTGGAGGAGGTCCATGCTGGGCAATGTGGAATACATGCAGCCTCCAGAACACTAGTCGGGAAGGTCTTCAGGTCAGGATTCTATTGGCCAACAACGAAGAATGATGCAGCCGAGTTAGTTCAGAGGTGCGAGGCTTGCCAATACTTGTCGAAGCAACAGCACATGCCAGCACAGCAACTGCAGACCATACCAGTAACTTGGCCTTTCGCATGCTGGGGACTGGACATGATTGGACCTTTCAAGAAAGCTCAAGGGGGATACACTCATGTATTGGTGGCGATTGATAAATTCACTAAATGGATAGAGTTCAAGCCCATTGCCTCTTTAACCTCTGCTAAGGCCGTGGAGTTCATACAAGACATAATATTCAGATTCGGGATACCAAACAACATCATAACTGACTTAGGATCCAACTTCACAAGTTCAGAATTCTTCGACTTCTGTGAGCAAAAGAGCATTCAGATCAAGTATGCATCTGTAGCACATCCAAGAGCCAACGGGCAGGTTGAGCGAGCCAACGGAATGATATTGGAGGCACTCAGGAAGAAGGTCTTCGATAAGAATGAAAAATTCGCAGGAAAGTGGATAAGGGAAATGCCCTATGTCGTTTGGAGCCTAAGAACCCAACCTAGCCGAGCCCTACATGGAAACACTCCTTTCTTCATGGTCTACGGGTCGGAGGCAGTGCTACCCGCTGATCTCAAGTTTGGGGCGCCAAGGTTGATCTTCGAAAGCATAACAGAAGCTGAGGCCACCAGGCTGGAGGACATTGATGTACTTGAAGAAGAACGGCTAAACGCGGTAATCCAATCAGCACAGTACCAGCAGACTCTAAGGCGCTATCACGACAAGGCTATGCGACAACGATTCTTCTCAGTAGGAGATCTCGTCCTCCGCCGAATTCTAACGGGGGAGGGACGACACAAGTTATCACCCTTATGGGAAGGACCCTTCATGATAGCAGAAGCCACTCGGCCCGGATCGTATCGCCTCACTCAGATGGATGGCACAGAAGTAGGGAACTCCTGGAACATAGAACACCTCAGAAAGTTTTATCCCTAGCTGTATTTCAAAACTGCTGGGACGACGATGTACTCTGTAAAGTGGAAATATGTCATCAATAAAAAAGAGGTTTCAAATACACTCAGTTCGTTTACGGTTGACTTGCATTCTTACTTAACTCGGGGTGACCACTATGCCCTACTAACGGAGCAATCGACTTAAGTCGGCAACGACTTAAGGCGGTGCAACATGCTCACGCTTACTTACCTCGGGGTGACCACTATGCCCTACTAACGGAGCAATCGACTTAAGTCGGCGACGACTTAGGGCGGTGCAACATGCTCACGCTTACTTACCTCGGGGTAACCACTATGCCCTACTAATGGAGCAATCGACTTAAGTCGGCAATGACTTAAGGCAGTGCAACATGCTCACGCTTACTTACCTCGGGGTGACCACTATGCCCTACTAACGGAGCAATCGGCTTAAGTCGACAACGACTTAAGGCGGTGCAACATGCTCACGCTTACTTAACTCAGGGTGACCACTATGCCCTACTAACGGAGCAATCGACTTAAGTCGGCGACGACTTAGGGCAGTGCAACATGCTCACGCTTACTTAACTCGGGGTGACCACTATGCCCTACTAACGGAGCAATCGACTTAAGTCGGCGACGACTTAGGGTGGTGCAACATGCTCACGCTTACTTAGCTCGGGGTGACCACTACGCCCTACTAATGGAGCAATCGGCTAAAGTTAGTGGCGACTAAAGTCGGTGCAACATGCTCATGCCTATGCAATTCAGGGGATGACTTCTATATCCCGCGAACAAATTTCATAATCATCGTGCATCGTTTCATTACTGCAAATTTACGAACTGATGAATTCTGATACAATAAGAGAGTAATTATATCATTCGAATGCTAAACTGATGTCCTCTAACAAATACTCGATCATGTTAACCGCGCGCTCAAAGCACGCAAAATGTTTCTCTATTTCGCAATGTCTTTCTCAGGAGCGACCGACGAAGAAGGACGACTCGAGGAATCAGGGGCAACATTCACATCCGCCCTTATGTCTTCAGGAACAACCACGCCGGGTCTCCTCATCAAGATTCGTCCCGCCCGAATAGCCTTGTCCATGGCTTTGTCGCGCTGGGCTTTAAGAGTAACAGAAGTTTCTTCGGCGACTTTAGCAGCCAGTCGAGCAGTCTCTAACTTCTGGGCAATGGATTTCTTGGAAGGTCGGAGTTCTCTGATGGTGGCATCCTTTGTTGATATCAACTGCTTGAGGCGGGTCACTTCGTCCACGGATTCCTGCAGCTTACAACGTTGATTGTCCAATTCCTCCATTGTAAAGCGGTGACTCCTCTCCAAGATGGTCAGCGAGTTGCTGGAATCACAATACAATCTGTCAAGACTGTCACGAGAAGCAGCAAGGATACGCTTTTCTTCCTGCAAGCAAAAATCAACTCCTTCAAAAACCGAGCAAGTAATAGGAACACAGCAAGGCAAGGCACAGTTTTGTAGATCACCTTTTCAGAATCAAGCTGAGCATGAAGAGAAGAACTCAGGGCATTGGCATCATCCAAGGCAGCGGAGACCTGACCCAGTTCAGTTTGGCTCTGAGAGTATTTCTCCTCGAAGTCAGCACACCGCTGGACCATTTCAGCCTGATCTCGAGAATGTTTTTCCTCAAGAGTTGAAATATGCCGAGTCATTCCTAGCAAGAAATAATCAAACAAAATGGGGTCAGAAGGTAAGGCAGTCCACAGCGAAGGCAAAGAGAAGCAAAAAAGCACCAACCGGCGTTGGTCGCCTCCAATTCAGATATGCGATGTTGAAGTGAGACTGGATTCCAACGTGCAAGAGACGAAGCTACTTCTGGGACGAAAGCACCCTGTAGCCTCAGCTGGCTGGTCACCCCATCCACCAAAGCCTGATGAGGAGAACAGATGAGTATAATGACAGCAGTTCATGCAATGTAAAAATCAAGCTAAAATACATCACAGTACCTGGAGGTTGGAAAAGAACGAAGGGATTCCCAAATCAGGAGAAATCAGTTGATAACCAGGCGTAAGGCCACCACCCGAAGCAGCTTGTAACAAACCAGTAGGAATCAGCTCGGTACCTTCAACAGAGCCCAACACTCGGTCAGCAGGGACGCTGCCCCCTAAAGCGACTCCCTCATCCAAAGTTTGGGCTACCACCATACAACCAGAGTGTGGAGGAGATCCCGCGTGAACGTCCATGGAAGTACAGGAAGGAGACCCTGCTTGGGCACCCTCGGGGGCTGGGTCATAGTTGGCACTGCCCACTTGAGCCGGATCATCCCCGGCAGCACCCTCGAGGGCTGGGCAGTGGCTTACACTCTTCACCCAAGCTAAGTCATCCCCGGCGACATCCTCGGGGGCTGGGCATGTGTCAGCGCCATTCTTGAGGTCCAAGCTCTCCGCAGTAACCACCTCTAAGGTTGACGGGCCCTCAGCTACTTCCATAGGACCAGGACAATCCAAGTCAGCTTCCCGACCCTCGAGATCGTGCTCTAAGGTCGACGAGGCACGGGATGACCTCAACCCAGCATCGGGCACGTCAACGCAAGCCTCCATTGCACCATCATCCACTGGCTCCGATAACAAGTCCTCTGGGACCATATCCTCAAGAGTCTGATCAAAGTTGGCCAGGGACAGTTCTTGCAGACCAATGAGGGCAGACAAAGCAGGAGATGGAACTCCACTACTCTCACCACTGGCGATGAACTGCCGACTGTTTTTCCGAGTCAAAGGAACCTCATCTTCTTCCTCCTCATTATCCACGTTGACAACACAAGTAGCACCCCCATCGGGATCAGCAATAGATAGAGCACACCCATTGGGATCAGCAACAGATGGAGCACCCCCATTGGGATCAGCAACAGATGGAGCACCCCCATTGGGATCAACAGCAGATTGGGTACACCCATTGGGGTCAGCGTCAGTAAGTCCAGTCGCAGGCACTCCTTCAGTAGCAGGAACTGAGGTACCAGCGTCCTGATCAAAACTAGATACTCGCCGGAGGCGTCTTCTTTTCTTCTTCTGCTCATCAGCAGAAGGATCAGGCTGATTGGTTCGGCAAGGGCGCCTCGGGCGAGCACTGACAGACTTCTGAACATCCAAAGTCGTATCAGCTTCTAGGAGGGGCGCCACTACCAACGCACCAGCAGGAGTAGCATCGGAAGAATCCTCAGCTAGCAGATCAAGCATAGCACTTATCTCCGCATCACTCGGGTTCAGGGGCACCTCAAAATGAACCTGCCGTTCGTCATCAGGAATCTCCCCAAGCGAAGCAACCAAAGCACTAACTTCTTCAGCAGAGGGTCATACTCTAAGACCCAAACTGCCATCGGTAATGGGTGGATTCGACACGAAGAGGGTGAAAGCTTTGGGAGGAGGCAAGTTCCAGGCCGAGTACGCCACTGGAGCACCAACATTTGACACCTTGCCCCTGAGGATCATTTCAAGTCGGCTCACCAAGTCTGCAGAAGGAATTCTCCTATTGGTAACCCGAGTTGAGTCGGCTAGCCCTCGATACAGATAAGCTGGATAGGCCCTATCTTTCAGTGGCTGAATATTCTTGAAAACAAAGTCAGTAACCACAGCTTCAGCAGTTAAACCTCTCTCTTTCAGCAGTCCAACTTCAGCTAGCAACACGCCTGCCTCAGCTACCTCCTGATCTGTGGGAGACTCGGTCCAGCTTGGGGTGCGAACGTCCGGCTGTCTTCCCGACCGGGAGGGGAGAGAATTCCCATAATTCTCAACTATGAACCACTCTAGGCGCCATCCCTTGATGCTGTCCTTGAGGGGGATCTCGAGATATTCAGTTTTCCTCCTGCGGCGCATCTCCAAGCTGGCACCCCCGACCAACTGATGTTGTCCCCCGGCCATCCCAGGGCGACAATGATACAAGTATTTCCATAAACCGAAATGGGGCAGCACACCAAGAAAGGCTTCGCATAAGTGAACGAAAATGGAGATTTGCAGAATTGAATTGGGGTTCAAATGGGTCAAGTTAATGTGGTAGAAATCAAGAAGGCCGCGGAAAAAAGGAGAGATGGGAAGGCCGAGGCCGCGGAGAAGAAAAGGGGCGTAAACAACGGACTCATGGGTATCCTCTGTCGGAACAGTAAACCCATGGCAAATCCGCCAAGAACAGAGTTCTTGCGGAGGAAGAACCCCGATAGATACGAGGTGGAGAAGTTCAGTTTCAGAAATGATGGACATGTGGTTACCTGCGAAAGGCAACTGGCTGTTGGGGTCGATTGGAGGAATCACCACAGCAGACGAGCTCGCGGTCTTCCTCTTGGGTGCCATCTCGATTCTACCAGCGAGCAGAGTGGGAGGCGAATGGCAGAGAGGATTCGGAAGCGGGAATGCAAGAACTAGGGCACGGAAAGCAAAGGCGGCTAAAAGCGCAGCTCTTATGGGATATTCTCGAGCCAGATACCGTTTCAAAAAGTGCCCAGTCATCACCCGACGGTTATTTCCAAAACCCCAGCGTGCCACGTGGTCACCCGGCAGTTATCTCCAGAACACCGATACGCCACCTCATCACTCGGCCATCATCCTCAAAGTGGCTCGCGCGGCTTGCTATCACTCGGCGTCGCCTCCAAGACGCCGATTTCGTGTTCAGTCGCTCGGTATTACCTCTAAAATACTGATGTCACCTTCCAGTCGGTCGGCGTCGCCTCCAAGACGCCGATTTCGTGTTCAGTCGCTCGGCATTACCTCTAAAATGCCGACGTCACCCTCCAGTCACTCGGCGTTGCCTCTAAAACGCTGATTTCGTGTTCAGTCGCTCGGCATTACTTCCAAAATGCCGACGTCGACCTCCGGTCACTCGGCGTTACCTCTAAAACGTTGATATCGTATTCAATCACTCGGCGTTGCCCCTAAAACGCTGGTACATCGTTCAGTCGCTCGGTGTTGCCTCTAAAACCCTGACATCGCCTTTCAGTTGCTCGGTGTTACCTCTAAAACGCTGATGCCGCCCTCTGACATCGTCTCAAGTCGCTCGGCAGTTATCTTTAAAACTCTGTAATTATGTTGGGTCACTCGGCAGTTACCTCTAAAGCGTTGACACTGTCTACAAGTTACTCGGCAGCCATTTCGGAAAGCATCAGTTTGATCCCCAAGTTATTCATCTACTGTCTCAAAGGAATTAGTTTTACAAACAAGCAAGACAAGTCATCAAGAAGAAGCCAACGTCATTCTTTCATTTAAAGGGAAGATAATAAACTTACAAATCAACTCTTTGCGAGTTGATACTTCCCTACTATTACTACATTACATTACTACTACTACTATACTATGCTATACTACTCTACATTACTACTACAATTATTCTAACTACGCTATACTAATATCTAAAAGACCAGTGGCGTCTAGCCACTGGCCCTGTTGCTGCTGCCGCCGCCGCCGCCCCTGGTGCTGCCCTTGCTGCTGCCACCCCGGTTGCTGCCCCTGCTGCTGCCGCCGTCACCGTCCCTGCCGCCGCCGCTGCTGCCCCTGCCGCTGCCGTCACCGTCACCGTCGCCACCGTCGTCGTCGTCGCCGTCGTCGTCGTCGTCGTCCTCATCCTCGCCGCCGCCGTCCGAGTCCTCCTCATCCGAGGAGTACTCCGACTCATCCGAGCCCTCGAGCCCGGAGCGCTCGACGGCCCGGATGTACGTCCAGACCTCCGCGGCAATCCCCTGAGAGTCGTCCGAGTCATCGGACGACGCTGGGGGAGAGACGGGAGCCAGAGACCCCTCGGACTCAGAGGAGAACTCCTCCTCTGAGTATTCCGAGTCGCCAAAGTCCTCTGACGGAGGAGTCGGCTCGCGCTTGCGTTTGTTGTTCTTGCCCATGGTGGAAGCAGAAGGGAGAAAAGAGAGGGAAGCAGCAGAGAACAGCGAAGAGATGTGAAAAAGCCAGAGAGACAACGGCGTTATTTATAGAAGGAGAAGGCAGCCGCTCATCTCCAACCGCGGTCACTGAACAGTCGCAAAGCATTCAATAAGCACTTCAACCCGTCTGAAGACACGTCAGGCGGCTGACGCCGTCTCACGCAACACAACACCCATTGGGACTCCAGTCAACAGCGCGGAGGATATGATTACACTCGCCGCCACATCACATTACTACTCAGAAGCAGCCGGCTAAAACACTCAGCGTACCAAGCCGTCCCTTGCCCACACCCATTGGGGGGGACGCCCAGGAATTATCAGTATATTTTTCAAAACGGTCACATCTGTGCAGGGCACACAGTGAATACCTCAAGACAAAAATGAGATATTGGTAAGGATCAGAGGAAAGCCAAATATAGCCAGCGAAGTACAAGATATGGCCGATAGAAGTGACGTGAAGACTAGACAGAGAATGTCCATCAGATGTCCAATCAGTCGCAGTGCAAATAAATTGCACTACCCAGCAAGATATGGATGGATTGCGAACTCGGCTGCTAAAGACAAAATATATGCTGACCTCTGAAGCAAAATATTGATGACATAATGCTGACTTCCAAAGCATAATGCGAATAGCTTCATGCCAATTTCTACGAACAGGAAGGATAATTTTCAGCAAAGAGACACAAAAGGAAGACCTTCGAATGGATTATCCTCAAAAATCCATTTGAAGGTCGGGGGCTACACCCATTGGGTGCACCTTCGGTGCACCCCATGGATTATCGTTCCAAGCCAAGGTAGTGCCGACTTCTAAGGTGTGGGGCAAGATTAAAAGGCCAGCCCTCAACCAAAACGCAGGAGCACAAATGGAGATAATCTCTGGGGAAGACCTTCGAGTAGATTATTTTCTAAAATCTACTCGAAGCTCGGGGGCTACACCCATTGGGTGCACCTCCGGTGCACCCAATGAAGTTCAGAATCCTACAAATTGAAATGCTGACCTCTAAGGCACAAGCACGAAACTAAGCTTCGGTCAACGAGTGATCGGAGCAGGAGAAGACGACAGGAAGTCATTTTTCTTCAAATCACCTGCAAGCTGGACCTGGGATCTTTGGGCTGATTACCTCTAAATTAACCCAAAGATCGGGGGCTTGTGGGGGATAGATATCCCCCGGGTCCACTAAAAGAGTAAAAGACCTCACGAAAGGCCCAAGGGCCCAATGAATCGTAAGGTCATTCTTTCGTGGGCCTGGGGAGAAACAACCAAGCAAAGCAGAGCGACACAAGGCCGGATTGGTGCAAACCCGGACGGCCCACAACGTCGAGCGAGTGACCACAACAGAGATCCGACTTTCCCGCGCTGGAGCCCCCATGCAACGGAGCCATGCGAGGATAAGTCGGCGAGGGTTACGTAGGGATAAACTCAAGAGGTTCACTATCTTTTAGCTACTTGTTGTTATCATATCCACGTGTATTGCCCCACGGTCGAGTATATAAGGCCTAGGGGGCACCCCTTCAGAACGATCGACCCTATTACTTAGCCACCTACGTCAACTCTCTGTATTCTCAATCCAGAGAGCTCTCCTGTAACCACATTCATCAAGCATACTCACCAGGACGTAGGGTGTTACGCATCTCTAAGCGGCCCAAACCTGTAAACCTTGTCTACTGTTCCTCGTGCAATCGACACGAACCATTTTGCTACAGTTGTCGACACCGTCCTACTCCTAAAAGCACCTTGAGGGGCAACCCCGGGTGTGCGGTCGGACCCAAAACACTGACATATGCCGTGTGCGCATACGTGATTTGAGCGCTCACGACCGTACAGAGGGAGAGAGACAAATCGTCGCTGTTGAACCCATGCTTGCAACGGTGGTCAGGGGGCCGTAGGGGTGGTCGCTTGAACCTGTCGCTCGAGCCTATCTGAGCGGGATTGTGTAGGGCTGCAAGGAATCGCTCACCGGAAATTTCTTGAAGCCGCTAGGAGGGTGTCTCCATGGGTCGTGCTCGCTGCCACTTCTGTCACCGGTAGGATATACTCCATCATGCTCGGTGTGTTCTTCTATGCATTTTCTTAGGATTGCCGCAGGGTAGACCACCTCGTCGAGGTTTGGGCGGGGCTGACCATGGCGTCGCCGCGTTTCTGTTTTGCGCCATCGGGTCTGCGCCGGTGGGAGAGAGAGGAATAAGGGAAGAATGCCTCTAGCCGTCTGATCAACGTTGTGTGGTTGGGATTAGATCCACAGCTGGGATGCCTCGGCCGTCGGATTCTGATGTGCGTTCTTGATTAAATGGAAATTTACCCCTTCGTCATTTTAAATCCAAGCCATCAGACTTTAATCGTGCGGTTCGGGGTGGATTGGATCGTGGGCGTTCATGGACAGTGGATCTCTGTTCATACGGTTAACGTTGCGTACCAGTTTATAAAGCACCCAGATCTAATCTGCACCATTGGATCTAATCTGAGCGGTTCGCGTTCACCCGTACCCCTTCGCCGCGCCACTTTCTTACAAAAGACCCTTCTCTTTTAGCATATAAACCCGCAGTCTACTGATGGCGTAAGATTATTACGGTTAGGTCCAGATTTTTATAGAATAGACCCCAAGAACTTAAGAAATAACATCTGCAGTGCTTCCCAAACCTTCGAAAATTCATAAATTACATGTTTTAACTCCGATTTGATCCATTCGAATCGCGTTAGCTTCATAAAAATATTCCCTACACAGTAACAACATAAATTATACCATGTCGCATACTTGTATAATTAGATATTTATTTATCCTATGCCTACTATATTAACTTTTCTAAACCAAAGTTAACCTGTCCATAATTATAATTTGATTAAAATATGATCTCTAGTCAGGTTATAATTAAGATTTAGGTTGAGGCAATTATTTATAAAATATTCTTTCATATGATGTATGCTAATCAATTTATAATATAGTTTAATATCAAAATCACATAGATCTCCCATAAATCATAATTCTTTAACCGTAACTCCGAATTTAGTGATTCTTGTACCCACGATCTCGTTACGGCGCGTAGATTATTATTATGCAATGTATTCTTATGTTTGGTGTAATGTTAATTTTGCCTATACACTGTTTGTTTGTAATGCTACGACTAGCGTGAGGACACGTGTCATCTGAAGATCATCCTGGTACCTGGAATCTCAAGTCCCAGGCAAGTTGTGCCCTTGATCACTTCTTTTTACCCAGCCATGTTCTGATTAATCATAATGATCTGCATAGGTTAATTTTGATGGGACCCAATAGGTTACCCCAGTTTGTCTATCTTTATACCTTGCTTACCACTGAACTTTTTGGGTAGTACTTGCTAGTGCTTTATGTGGTTTTGGGTATGAAGATACATTAATCATGATCACACTTTTATTATCTGTTTATTATCACTGTTCATGATAAGATCATTATGTTAATTGGAACATGGAGCGACCACCCGAGAAAACAGTGCTACCACAAGGGTTTAATGGGACGCCCTTGGCTGATTAATTAGGAAAGCTAGTGGAGGACTACCTTACCCGAAAGGGGCAAGGGCAGTAGGGGAGTGGTCAGTGTAGGGAGGTCCTTGGTTGATTTTGCTGCGATGGCGGTCAGGCAAGAACCCTGCATTGGAGCTTCCTATAAACTGTAGCGGGTTTTCTGAAGCTAGTGGAACTTTGTAAAGGCCTCGTAGTGTTACCCTGCCTCGCCTCCTCGGTAGAGGTGTATGGGAAGTCGCGATCCCTTGGCAGATGGGTAGCATGACTTGTGGGTAAAGATGCGCAACCTCTGCAGAGTGTAAAACTGGTATACTAGCCGTGCTCACGGTCATGAGCAGCTCGGACCCTCACATGATTAATTTATGGAACTAAATTCAATTTGTCATATGCATTGCATTGCAGGTGATGTTGTTACTTTTGTTCTACTATTTAATTGGGTTGGTATTTACTTATACTTAGTAATTGCTAATAAAATTTTGACCAACTTTAAAAGCAATGCTCAGCTTCAACCATCCTCTTTGGTAAGCCTTACACTTCACGTGAGCTCCCGCCTTTGGTGAGTTCATGCACATTATTCCCCACAACTTGTTGAGCTATGAACGTATGTGAGCTCACTCTTGCTGTCTCACACCCCCCCCACAGGTCAAGAACAGGTACCACAGGATGAGGCGCATGGAGGATGCTGCGATGTGTTCGTGAGAGGTCTAGGTCGTCGTCTCCCAGTCAACTTTGGGTTGCTGGACCGTTGTCTCCTTATATGTAATTATTTATTTTGTATAGAACTCCTATTATATAGTAAAGTTGTGACATTCGATCCTGTGCCATGATTCATCATATGTGTGAGACTTGGTCCCAGCACACCTGGTGATTATGCTCGCGCCCGGGTTTTGGACCCCTAAAATCCGGGTGTGACACGCAACAAGCAAGATGAGCATGGTGTGGTGACAAGGAATGTAACACCCCTGGTGTTACTATAACTAAAACTTGAGCATGGCATCATAAGCATTGGCATTGCATATGTTTGACACACCTAGAGTGCATCCACTAGGCAAAAATTTCAAACAAGTTGCATTGTTTTAATGTTTTGCAAATAGGACCCTGGATAGGAAGCTTTAACCCTAAATAGGTATTAAAGGGGTAAAAACTTAACCCAAATTGAGAAAACATAAAGACTTTAGGGTAAAAGTCATAAAATGACCCCAAAAATAAAGTTGAATCACATTTATACCCCTGGGATACCAGAAACCCTAATTGGAACCCTGGAAAACCCTAAAACCAAACCCTAGGGGCCTATGTGCAAAATTAGTCCACTTTTGGACTAAAGTGCAAAACCAAGTTAAATAGGTATCTTTAGTCATTTGGGTCACATATATGTGAATTTGCAAGTTAAACCCTAAGTTTTGGGCTTAATTGCAAAAATCACCTCTTAAGCACTATAGAGCCTAAGTCTGAAATTCAGTTTAGTTGGTTCAACTTTGGAGCCCTGTATCTTCTGAAATATAGGGTTTTTGCCCAAAGTGACCACAACAAGTTTGTAGCCCAATTATAGGAGAACAACTTTGTTTAAGGATTCAAGCCATGTTCTTATGAAAAATGTGGAGAAAATCTCAACCCAAGTTGGACTGTCAGTCTGGTTCTGTCTGAATATCAGACTAACAGATTCATGCCCTGAACTTCAAACCCAATTTCAAACCAGATGCAGTGGCTTTTTGGGGCAACATCATATGGCAAGATTGTAGAGGGCATGTTGCTTTACAACTTTGCTGCAGATCCTGGTTGGAGTTGTTATTGGAAATCGAGAGAAAACTCAGCTTCGAATTTGGTTGTCAGGCGACTGATGAAGATGCACCATTGTACAATAGCTCAATGGGGATCAGACCGCCAGCGCGGCTGTCCTCACCGCCGACGGCTCCCTTCGCCGTGATTCGTGTCACCGGCGTCGGGATTCGTGCCTGGCTGGTTGGATAGCGCCGTGGGGTAAAAAGATCGTCTTTCCCTCGTGCGCTGGACGCCACTCCGATGACCCCCCCGTACTTCCCCTCTGGCTTGCGGCTGGGACTGATAAGAACGCCGGTGAGCCGCCGTCGCTAGGTCTTGCGCCGCGTGTTCGGGCGCTTTACCACGTCGCGGATAGTTACGCTAGGAGCGTCCGGTGATCGCCGGAGATACCGCCACGGTAGAAGCCACCTAGCGCTTGCGCCAGTGCTTTCTTCTTCCTCTGGTCGCCGCGCGTCCCGTCCGATTCACCGGCCACCGCTTGCGAGCCCTATAAATTGAAGGCCCGGGCAACTGCGCTAGATCATCCTGAAGCCATAGCACCCGCTCCCACCCTCGATCATTCACCAGCGCCCGCGAATTTCAAATTCTCCCCAAAACAGTTCTCCGCCGCCGTGAAAGCACCTCGTCGTGGCCAGCCCTCCCCAGGTCTGATCACGCCCTCTCTAATCTCATTTTAGCATCCTTAAGCTTCCCTCAAACTCACCGACCCATACAATTGAATTAGGAGTCCTCTGGTCGCCGGGAACGCGACTGCCTAGCCGCAATGCTCACGGTTGTCGTGGTCAGGGTAAAATAGGGCACCATTCTTCAAATTAACCTAGGGGAAACATTCACTAGGTTGTGAATTTGGTTTAGGCCGAAGCTGAGCACCGGTCATGGCCCCGCTCGGCCGGTCTACGCGCTCGCCGGAGCTCCTCCGCGCGCTGCCGTCGTCGGGGACCTCACCTGTGGAGAAATAGAACCTCAGGGACCCCGGTGCAAGTTGTCAGTGACTGATACAAATAGTAACTGAACTCGTTCACATTTAGCCAGAATCCCGAGGCCCTTTCTGCAAAGCCGCCAGGGCGCGGGCGCACGCGCGCGTTTTCCTCTCTGGACTGGGCCGCCTGGGCTGAAACCGGCCCATCACTGTTTCAACCTTTTCTTTTTCTTTTTCAGCAGAGCTTTAGAAATATGTAGAAAAATGTAGAAAAATGCTAAAATTGTGAAACTAATTTTCCTAGGCTTGTTATTTTCCCTAGAATTTAGTAAAAATAGTTTTATGATTTTTAGTGGAAATAAGAAATTTTAGGGTATTTAAAGTGGTTAAAAGTATTAGTTATAGATTTTTAGAAAATAATTGGTAAGTCCAAAAATGCCCAAACCTTTTATAGAAACTTAAAGCAATATTTAGAAGCCTTGGGTAGAGTTTGAATTGATTTGGACCTTGTTTGATCACCAAAACCCAAAACCACCCCCTGCCTTGTGAACTCCTTTACCGACTCCGGAAACCCTAAGTTCTCGGAGTTCCGTGAAGGAAAGTTGTACTCAAGACCTAAATAATAAGTTTATATTATCTTTGCATCCTCATAAGCATCCCATGGCATCCATTCTTATACCTATGTATGGTTATGATTAGAACGTGAAGAAGAGATAGAAGTCACCGAAGACAGGACACCACCACCTTCGGATTCGCAAGCAGGCAACTGCTTCTACTTCGATATCTGTGGATCCGAACCCGAATCACCTGTAAACGAAGGCAAGCCCCGGTGCATTTGCCACCTTCCTTGATGTATTTATAAATCTTTCTCACTTGATTGCTGCATTAGGTGATAGGAGTTGATTGATAAAACAATTCCTGCATTACCTTCCTTGAATTTGATTACCTTCCTTGATCACCTGTTTTACAAAAGATTTTTGATGCTTAGCCTTGCTTTAGAAAAACAAAATGTTTTGTTTTTACAAAAGATGTTGTGGCAAAAGTGGGAGGGTTGTTTTCAAAAATAAAACTTGATGGTGAATCCATCATGGCCGTGATGGATTCAACATCGGAAAAGATGTACCTCTGCCAGGTACCAAGTTTTTGGGTTAAAAAGATTAAGCTGAGACCGGGCGGGTGACTTGCACGAGAAGAGAGTCTCGGTGTAGTGTCTCCGTCTGAGTGGATTAAGGACCTTGTCGATGTAGGCCTGCTGACCGAGGACCCTTTAACTGGTCACATGCCTCGTCATGGGTAAGCCTTGCCTCGGGCAGACTAAGGCCAGAATAAGATAACACGAAATGGGCGTGGAGCGGTGGCGAGAGTAGCGTGTACCCTCCGTGGCAAGAGGCTAGACGGTGGTGTATCTGTGCTCTCGGTTTGCGTGAACCTGATCTGGTCTTAAGAACCCCGGTGGCGGGTTGACATATGCAAGGGTTAAGTGCTACATATGTCGTGTGATTGGAGATCCTCAGCTGAGTATAATCGATTCGGATCGCCGTACCTCCACGGTTATGGAGACTTGGCCACTAACTTACACGTAGCATTCCACTAAAGACGATGGGCTTTTGTTAAGAAATTGGCTAGTGCAGGACCAGTGATTGAACTAGGGTAGAAAGAACTCTAGTGCAGATAATTTTACCTAACTTGACAAATAAAATTGGATTTTTAAGGATCCACTTTAGTAAGCATTTCTGCAAAACAAAGTCTTTGATTATTGAAAAGCCTTACCTTGACTCCCATATAACCAGCATACCCTTGAGAGTCTTTTCTTTAGTCGGGTAAGACTTGCTGAGTAATTCCATACTCAGGGTTTATCCCTTCGTTGTTTTTAGGTGAGGAAGTAGCAGATTTTTGCTGCTTCTGTGCCAAGGTGGTTCCCAAAGAAGAAAAACAAGACTGAAGTGCGGGAGGACTCGGTCCTCCACATAGGATCTTTTGCTTTTAGCTTATCGGGAGGAGTCTGTGCCTCCCTTGGTTTGTATAATATTACTACTCAGCACTCGCCTTTTTAGTTCTGGTCTGTAACAAAATAACTTAAGCTTGCTTTTGAAATAAATGTAATTTATGTAATCGCTTCCGCATTTCTTTATCTCCGATGTTCTGTAATGTCTGCAGGACGGGTGAAACGTTCCTGGTAAGGTAAGGAAAGATACCGAACTTGTCAAGTGACTTAGGAACATCTACAGGATGTCTGATGTCTGTTAGACAAGGACAACTGTAGGTGGGCCTAATTACTTGGGAGGTTCCGTCACAGCTGGTATCGGAGCGTAGCCCTTCTTTGCAGATATTATGAGGCATCTTCAAAAGGATTTTCAAAAGTCTTACCTAAAAACTCTTTTCTCTTCTTACCTAAATATTCTGAAGAGTCTATCTTAAAGACCAGATAGGAAGAGTGCATTGTATAGAAGGTTGAATCGACTAAGGTTGATTATGTAATTATACATGCATCATGCTAAGCACTATACTAATAACATTTTCCCCCTTAGAAAGATGCCGCCACGCACAAGGCTAACGGCATGCAAGTCTACGGGACCAATTGGAGTGCCTCGGCATCAACTGGCTCCCCGACATGAAAGCAGCAGCAGTGGAAGTAATGACCCTATAGGAGATCTGGAAGCCCGAGTGAGCCGACTTCAAGCAGCGCTGCAACATAGGACCGATGCTTGGGTCGCCGACGGAGATAGAATCAATGAACTAAGAAGGGACATCCGTCACCTGCAGGATCAGCTCGCTGATCGAGACTTAGCACTTGACTAGGCCGTACAGTCTCGTTTGCTAATGTGTGCTAAGGAAGCAAGGGCTCAGGCCCGAATTAAAGAACTTAGCTCAACTGTCGATAACCTGCAGGTCTACTGCAATACGTTGCATGAGGAAGTCCATATACTATACTCACAATTACACCCTAGTGTGCCTACACACCCTGCTGAGGCGGAAGCTGGACCATCCCACGTTGTGGGACGCGCGCTGGGTGGGGAGTTAGACCTTTTTGAGCCCCCTCCTTCTTTGAGGTTGGTTGACGTCTGGACTCCCACACCTGACGATGAGGCCGCCAAGAGTAATGGAAAGCAGGAATAATGGTGTAATAGAAGTAGAGTAGTGTATTGTAGGGAGTACTATTGTATAATAGGTTGAACTTTTGTATAATGGGTAATGTATCCTGTTATGTAATATCGAGTCTGTATCATTACTTTTTATAGTAATGTAAAATGGAAGGTTCTCTGGCATATTATGTTTACTTCAAATGTTCTTTGCCACAGATGCCGACCAGGACTCGAGGACAGGACGCAGCCGGAACTTCTGGGGGAAGGGATGTTACCCCAAACCCACCTCCGGTTCCTCCCACGTTAGCCGAGGCGATTGCCGCCTTGGTGAATGCCACCGCAGACAATACCCGCTTCCTTAGGGAAATGGCGGGTCAGCAGCAATTCCAGCAGCAGGCAGGAAGGGGTTTTCAGCAAGGCCCCCGTGAAACTACTTATTTGGACTTCTCTGAAACCCGTCCACCCCTATTCGTCAAAGCTGAAGATCCCCTAGAAGCTGATGAGTGGATTCGGGTTATTGAACAAAAGTTTGGTCTTCTCCGTTGCTCAGAGACGCAGAAGCCGTTATTTGCAGCACAACAACTACGTGGTCCTGCCAGTACCTGGTGGGGAAATTTTGTGGCTATTCAACCTATCAACCATCAAGTCACCTGGGAAGAGTTTAAAGCAGCCTTCCGTGAGCACTACATACCCGAAGGAGTGTTGCATATGAAACAAGAGGAATTTATGAAGTTACAACAAGGGGGAGATACCGTCAATCAATATCTCAACAAGTTTAATCACCTGTCGCAGTATGCCATTGACCAGGTGAATACTGATTTAAAGAAGAAGAACTGTTTTATGCGGGGTTTAAATGATCGGCTACAGAGAAAGATGGCCACATGCATAGACCTCACGTATGGAAAGGCTGTCAGCACAGCCTTATCTGTTGAAGCAAAATACGCAAGTTCTGGGAAGAATAAGGGATTCGGTGGTGAGAGGCCTAATCAGGGCCAGGCGAAGAAGCAACGGTTTGTGATCCGACCTTCAAGCCAAAATCACACTTTTTCTCGTCCACCCTCATTCCCTTTCAAACAGCCTATCATTATTCGCCCCAACAATACCTCCACTACCCCAAATCAGCCGGGTGCCCCAGGCGCTCGATTCCCTGCCTTGCCTAGTTCTTCAACTGGGTGTTTTAATTGCGGCAAGTCGGGACATTTCATCAAAGACTGCCCATATCCTAGGCAAAATCAATCAAATGCTCCGCAAGGATCTGGGGAATCAGCTCAGCCCAAAGGAAATGCTGTGGGGAAAAATATACAAAAGACGGGGCGTGTATATTACACCTAAGTGGCCACTACACCGGAAGGAGAGCCGGTGATGATGGGTACGTTTCCCGTGGCCAGTCACCCAGCAATTATTCTTTTTGATTCTGGTGCTTCGCATACATTCATTAGCAAGAAATTAGTGGAGCAACATCATATTGCATACCATGAATCAAAAGAGGGATTTAAAATTCATTCACCTGGGGGACACATTTTTACTAGAGAAGTGGCCTATGGAGTGCCAGTAACAATGGCCGGACGGAACTTTCCTGCTAACATGATTGTTCTGAAAGGCCAGGATATAGATGTAATTTTGGGTATGAATTGGTTAACCCAACACAAGGCAATTCTCAACACTGAACTCAGAACCGTCAGGTTGAGCTATAATCAAGAAGAGATTCTTTTGTCTCTCCCCGTAACCAATCCAGCCAAAGCTTTTGGTAGAGTATATGAAGCCATTGTACCGGAGATCAAGAACATTCCGGTAGTATGTGAGTTTCCATATGTATTTCCGGAAGATTTGCCTGGACTGCCCCCTGAAAGAGATGTAGAATTTGTAATTGAGCTAAAGCCCGGTACGGCTCCCATCTCCCGAAGATCGTACCGTATGCCCCCTAATGAGTTGGCGGAATTGAAGATTCAATTACAAGATCTACTGAATAAGGGATTCATCCGGCCAAGCTCGTCCCCATGGGGTTGTCCCGCCATTTTTGTTAAGAAGAAGGATCAAACCTTGCGAATGTGCGTGGATTATCGACCCCTGAATGAGGTCACCATTAAGAATAAGTACCCTCTTCCAAGGATCGACATCTTATTTGATCAACTGACTGGGGCGAGGGTATTTTCCAAAATTGATCTCAGATCGGGCTATCATCAAATCCGTATTCGGCCCGAGGATATACCGAAGACCGCGTTTACTACGCGGTACGGATTGTTCGAATACCTGGTAATGTCTTTCGGGCTCACAAATGCTCCTGCCCACTTCACCTATTTGATGAACTCGGTGTTCATGCCTGAGTTGGACAAATTTGTGGTAGTCTTCATCGACGATATCTTGATATATTCTAAAAATGAAGAGGACCATGCTCAGCATCTATGGATTGTATTGACGCGCCTGAGGGAACATCAGCTGTATGCCAAGTTCAGCAAGTGCGCGTTCTGGCTGGAAGAAATTCAATTTTTGGGGCACGTGTTATCGGCTAAAGGAATTGCGGTAGATCCTAGCAAGGTCAAAGATATTCTGGAGTGGAAACCCCCAACTACTGTTCACCAAGTCCGGAGTTTTCTTGGACTAGCTGGGTATTATCGCAGATTCATACCAGATTTTTCTAAGCTTGTGAAGTCAATCACAAGTTTATTGAAGAATGACATTAAGTTCAATTGGTCTTCTAAGTGTAATGAAGCCTTTGAGCAATTGAAGACACTATTGACCACTGCTCCGGTATTGGCTCAACCGGACATCACTAAGCCTTTTGATGTATATTGTGATGCATCTGGCAGTGGGCTCGGCTGTGTACTGATGCAAGAGGGCCGAGTAATTGAGTATGCTTCAAGGCAGTTGCGCCGACATGAGGAGCATTACCCAACTCATGATCTGGAGCTAGCTGCTGTGGTTCATGCCCTGAAGATTTGGCGTCACTATCTGCTGGGAAATATCTGTCATATATATACAGATCATAAAAGTTTAAAGTACATCTTCACCCAGTCAGAATTAAATATGAGGCAAAGACGATGGCTTGAGCTTATTAAAGACTATGAACTGGAGATCCATTATCACCCAGGCAAGGCCAATGTGGTGGCAGATGCACTGAGCCGTAAGGTTTCCTGCCACTGTCTTACAATGAAGACCTCTGACAACACCTTGTGTCAAGAGATGGAAAAGCTAAACCTAGGAATAATCCAACAAGGGACTCTGAATCAGCTAAAGCTTGAGTCAATCATTTTGCAAAGGATAATTGATGCTCAAAAGGATAATCTGGGTATGAAGCACATACGAGAGAAGATAAGGACTGGAGTAGCCAAATGTTTCAAGGAAGACGATCAAGGTGTGATATGGTTTAAAAACCGCATAGTAGTGCCAAAGAACGAATAACTCCGCCAGCAAATTCTTGATGAAGCACATCTTAGTCGTTATTCTATTCATCCCGGAAGCACTAAGATGTATCAAGACTTAAAGCAACATTACTGGTGGACAAAGATGAAGATCGAAATTGCACGCTATGTGGCTAAGTGTGACACTTGCAGACGTGTCAAGGCCATACACATGAAAACTGCTGGTCCATTACAATCTTTGCCAATCCCAACATGGAAATGGGAAGACATCAGTATGGACTTTATTGTGGGACTGCCCAGGACGACAAAAGGGTATGACTCTATTTGGTTTATAATTGATCGACTTACAAAGATTGCTCACTTTCTGCCAGTCAAGACAGATTCCCCGGTTACTGTCTACGCCCAATTGTACATTGCTCGTATTCTTAGTCTGCATGGTGTTCCAAAGACCATAGTGTCGGATCGTGGACCTCAATTTGTAGCCAAGTTTTGGGAAGCGCTTCACAAATCCTTGGGTACTAAGTTACTCCACAGTTCGGCCTATCATCCTCAAACCAGTGGACAGACTGAGAGAGCGAACCAAATACTTGAAGATATGCTGCGGGCATGTGTTCTGGATTTCTCACCAAAATGGGATGAATGTTTGCCTTTGGCGGAGTTTTCATATAATAATAGCTATCAAGAAAGTATCAAGATGACACCCTTCGAAGCTTTATATGGACGACGGTGTCGTACTCCGCTAAATTGGTCTGAACCTGGGGAAAGGTACTTCTTTAGGCCTGATATGGTGAAGGAGGCCGAGGAAAAGGTTCAGAAAATTATTCATAATATGAAGAAAGCACAAGCTCGTCAGAAGAGTTATGCAGACAAACGGCGAAGGCCCTTATATTTCCTGGAAGGAGACTATGTTTACCTGAAGGTCTCACCAATGAAAGGTGTATCGCGTTTTGGGGTTAAAGGGAAACTTGCACCCAGGTACATTGGTCCATTCCTGGTGCTTGAGCAATGTGGACCAGTGGCATACCGACTTCAGCTCCCCGAAACATTGTCTGCTGTGCATAATGTGTTCCACGTGTCACAATTGAAGAAGTGTCTTCGGGTTCCCGATCGAACCATTGAAGTGACTGATGTTGTCCTGGAACCAGATTTAACATACTCAGAACATCCTATTCGAGTTCTGGATCAAAAGGACAGGGTCACCCGAAGAAAGACTCTCAAGTTCTACAAGATACAGTGGAACCAGCATTCTGAAGATGAGGCTACATGGGAAACCCAAGACTTTTTAGATAAGAATTTCCCAGGCTTTTTAGCCTCTTGTAAATTGTAAAGTCTGTATAGCTGTGTAATAAAGAAGTGACCCCCACACCACCCCTGCCTTGTACCAAAAATAAGGAAATAAAAGTATTCTGCGTTTCCTTTTCCATTACTTACCCTAGGACTTTTAATCTCGGGACGAGATTCTTTTATGGGGGGAAGGATGTAACACCCCTGGTGTTACTATAACTAAAACTTGAGCATGGCATCATAAGCATTGGCATTGCATATGTTTGACACACCTAGAGTGCATCCACTAGGCAAAAATTTCAAACAAGTTGCATTGTTTTAATGTTTTGCAAATAGGACCCTGGATAGGAAGCTTTAACCCTAAATAGGTATTAAAGGGGTAAAAACTTAACCCAAATTGAGAAAACATAAAGACTTTAGGGTAAAAGTCATAAAATGACCCCAAAAATAAAGTTGAATCACATTTATACCCCTGGGATACCAGAAACCCTAATTGGAACCCTGGAAAACCCTAAAACCAAACCCTAGGGGCCTATGTGCAAAATTAGTCCACTTTTGGACTAAAGTGCAAAACCAAGTTAAATAGGTATCTTTAGTCATTTGGGTCACATATATGTGAATTTGCAAGTTAAACCCTAAGTTTTGGGCTTAATTGCAAAAATCACCTCTTAAGCACTATAGAGCCTAAGTCTGAAATTCAGTTTAGTTGGTTCAACTTTGGAGCCCTGTATCTTCTGAAATATAGGGTTTTTGCCCAAAGTGACCACAACAAGTTTGTAGCCCAATTATAGGAGAACAACTTTGTTTAAGGATTCAAGCCATGTTCTTATGAAAAATGTGGAGAAAATCTCAACCCAAGTTGGACTGTCAGTCTGGTTCTGTCTGAATATCAGACTAACAGATTCATGCCCTAAACTTCAAACCCAATTTCAAACCAGATGCAGTGGCTTTTTGGGGCAACATCATATGGCAAGATTGTAGAGGGCATGTTGCTTTACAACTTTGCTTCAGATCCTGGTTGGAGTTGTTATTGGAAATCGAGAGAAAACTCAGCTTCGAATTTGGTTGTCAGGCGACTGATGAAGATGCACCATGGTACAGTAGCTCAATGGGGATCAGACCGCCAGCGCGGCTGTCCTCACCGCCGACGGCTCCCTCCGCCGCGATTCGTGTCACCGGCGTCGGGATTCGTGCCTGGCTGGTTGGATAGCGCCGTGGGGTAAAAAGATCGTCTTTCCCTCGTGCGCTGGACGCCACTCCGATGACCCCCCCGTACTTCCCCTCTGGCTTGCGGCTGGGACTGATAAGAACGCCGGTGAGCCGCCGTCGCTGGGTCTTGCGCCGCGTGTCCGGGCGCTTTACCACGTCGCGGATAGTTACGCTAGGAGTGTCCGGTGATCGCCGGAGATACCGCCACGGTAGAAGCCACCTAGCGTTTGCGCCAGTGCTTTCTTCTTCCTCTGGCCGCCGCGCGTCCCGTCCGATTCACCGGCCACCGCTTGCGAGCCCTATAAATTGAAGGCCCGGGCAACTGCGCTAGATCATCCTGAAGCCATAGCACCCGCTCCCACCCTCGATCATTCACCAGCGCCCGCGAATTTCAAATTCTCCCCAAAACAGTTCTCCACCGCCGTGAAAGCACCTCGTCGTGGCCAGCCCTCCCCAGGTCTAATCACGCCCTCTCTAATCTCATTTTAGCATCCTTAAGCTTCCCTCAAACTCACTGACCCATACAATTGAATTAGGAGTCCTCTGGTCGCTGGGAACGCGACTGCCTAGCCGCAATGCTCACGGTTGCCGTGGTCAGGGTAAAATAGGGCACCATTCTTCAAATTAACCTAGGGGAAACATTCACTAGGTTGTGAATTTGGTTTAGGCCGAAGCTGAGCACCGGTCATGGCCCCGCTCGGCCGGTCTACGCGCTCGCCGGAGCTCCTCCGCGCGCTGCCGTCGTCGGGGACCTCACCTGTGGAGAAATAGAACCTCAGGGACCCCGGTGCAAGTTGTCAGTGACTGATACAAATAGTAACTGAACTCGTTCACATTTAGCCAGAAACCCGAGGCCCTTTCTGCAAAGCCGCCAGGGCGCGGGCGCACGCGCGCGTTTTCCTCTCTGGACTGGGCCGCCTGGGCTGAAACCGGCCCATCACTGTTTCAACCTTTTCTTTTTCTTTTTCAGTAGAGCTTTAGAAATATGTAGAAAAATGTAGAAAAATGCTAAAATTGTGAAACTAATTTTCCTAGGCTTGTTATTTTCCCTAGAATTTAGTAAAAATAGTTTTATGATTTTTAGTGGAAATAAGAAATTTTAGGGTATTTAAAGTGGTTAAAAGTATTAGTTATAGATTTTTAGAAAATAATTGGTAAGTCCAAAAATGCCCAAACCTTTTATAGGAACTTAAAGCAATATTTAGAAGCCTTGGGTAGAGTTTGAATTGATTTGGACCTTGTTTGATCACCAAAACCCAAAACCACCCCCTGCCCTGTGAACTCCTTTACCGACTCCGGAAACCCTAAGTTCTCGGAGTTCCGTGAAGGAAAGTTGTACTCAAGACCTAAATAATAAGTTTATATTATCTTTGCATCCTCATAAGCATCCCATGGCATCCATTCTTATACCTATGTATGGTTATGATTAGAACGTGAAGAAGAGATAGAAGTCACCGAAGACAGGACACCACCACCTTCGGATTCGCAAGCAGGCAACTGCTTCTACTTCGATATCTGTGGATCCGAACCCGAATCACCTGTAAACGAAGGCAAGCCCCGGTGCATTTGCCACCTTCCTTGATGTTTTTATAAATCTTTCTCACTTGATTGCTGCATTAGGTGATAGGAGTTGATTGATAAAACAATTCCTGCATTACCTTCCTTGAATTTGATTACCTTCCTTGATCACCTGTTTTACAAAAGATTTTTGATGCTTAGCCTTGCTTTAGAAAAACAAAATGTTTTGTTTTTACAAAAGATGTTGTGGCAAAAGTGGGAGGGTTGTTTTCAAAAATAAAACTTGATGGTGAATCCATCATGGCCATGATGGATTCAACATCGGAAAAGATGTACCTCTGCCAGGTACCAAGTTTTTGGGTTAAAAAGATTAAGCTGAGACCGGGCAGGTGACTTGCACGAGAAGAGAGTCTCGGTGTAGTGTCTCCGTCTGAGTCGATTAAGGACCTTGTCGATGTAGGCCTGCTGACCGAGGACCCTTTAACTGGTCACATGCCTCGTCATGGGTAAGCCTTGCCTCGGGCAGACTAAGGCCAGAATAAGATAACACGAAATGGGCGTGGAGCGGTGGCGAGAGTAGCGTGTACCCTCCATGGCAAGAGGCTGGACGGTGGTGTATCTGTGCTCTCAGTTTGCGTGAACCTGATCTGGTCTTAAGAACCCCGGTGGCGGGTTGACATATGCAAGGGTTAAGTGCTACATATGTCGTGTGATTGGAGATCCTCAGCTGAGTATAATCGATTCGGATCGCCGTACCTTCGCGGTTATGGAGACTTGGCCACTGACTTACACGTAGCATTCCACTAAAGACGATGGGCTTTTGTTAAGAAATTGGCTAGTGCAGGACCAGTGATTGAACTAGGGTAGAAAGAACTCTAGTGCAGGTAATTTTACCTAACTTGACAAATAAAATTGGATTTTTAAGGATCCACTTTAGTAAGCATTTCTGCAAAACAAAGTCTTTGATTATTGAAAAGCCTTACCTTGACTCCCATATAACCAGCATACCCTTGAGAGTCTTTTCTTTAGTCGGGTAAGACTTGCTGAATAATTCCATACTCAGGGTTTATCCCTTCGTTGTTTTTAGGTGAGGAAGTAGCAGATTTTTGCTGCTTCTGTGCCAAGGTGGTTCCCAAAGAAGAAAAACAAGACTGAAGTGCGGGAGGACTCGGTCCTCCACATAGGATCTTTTGCTTTTAGCTTATCGGGAGGAGTCTGTGCCTCCCTTGGTTTGTATAATATTACTACTCAGCACTCGCCTTTTTAGTTCTGGTCTGTAACAAAATAACTTAAGCTTGCTTTTGAAATAAATGTAATTTATGTAATCGCTTCCGCATTTCTTTATCTCCGATGTTCTGTAATGTCTGCAAGATGGGTGAAACGTTCCTGATAAGGTAAGGAAAGATACCGAACTTGTCAAGTGACTTAGGAACATCTACAGGGTGTCTGATGTCTGTTAGACAAGGACAACTGTAGGTGGGCCTAATTACTTGGGAGGTTCCGTCACAAGGAACAAAGCTCGACTTGTGGCCAAGGGATACTCTCAAGTCGAAGGTTTGGATTTCGGTGAAACCTATGCACCCGTAGCTAGGCTTGAGTCAATTCGCATACTACTAGCCTATGCTACTTACCATGGCTTCAAGCTTTATCAAATGGACGTGAAGAGTGCCTTCCTCAATGGACCAATCAAGGAAGAGGTCTATGTTGAGCAACCTCCCGGCTTTGAAGACAGTGAGTACCCTAACCATGTTTATAGGCTCTCTAAGGCGCTTTATGGGCTCAAGCAAGCCCCAAGAGCATGGTATGAATGCCTAAGAGATTTCCTTATAGCTAATGGCTTCAAAGTCGGCAAGGCCGATCCTACTTTATTCACTAAAACTCTTGACAATGATTTGTTTGTATGCCAAATTTATGTTGATGATATTATATTTGGGTCTACTAACGAATCTACATGTGAGGAATTTAGTAGGATCATGACACAGAAATTCGAGATGTCGATGATGGGGGAGTTGCAGTATTTTCTAGGATTCCAAGTAAGCAACTCCAAGAAGGCACCTTCATTAGCCAAACGAAGTATACTCAAGACATTCTAACCAAGTTTGGAATGAAGGATGCTAAGCCCATCAAGACACCCATGGGAACCAATGGGCATCTCGACCTCGACACGGGAGGTAAATCCGTCAATCAAAAGGTATACCGGTCGATGATAGGTTCATTACTCTATTTATGTGCATCTCGACCGGACATTATGCTTTCCGTTTGCATGTGTGCAAGATTCCAATCCGACCCTAAGGAATCTCACCTTACGGCCGTAAAACGAATCTTAAGATATTTGGCTTATACTCCTAAGTTTGGGCTTTGGTACCCTCGGGGATCCACATTTGATTTGATTGGTTTTTTGGATGCCGACTGGGCGGGGTGCAAGATTAATAGAAAGAGCACATCGGGGACTTGCCAGTTCTTGGGAAGATCCTTGGTGTCTTGGGCTTCAAAGAAGCAAAATTCCGTAGCTCTTTCTACCGCCGAAGCCGAGTACATTGCCGCAGGCCATTGTTGCGCGCAATTGCTTTGGATGAGGCAAACCCTGCGGGACTACGATTACAAATTAACCAAAGTCCCTTTGCTATGTGATAATGAGAGTGCAATCAAGATGGCGGATAATCCCGTCGAGCATAGCCGCACTAAACACATAGCCATTCGGTATCATTTTCTTAGGGATCACCAACAAAAGGGAGATATCGAGATTTCTTACATTAACACTAAAGATCAATTAGCCGATATCTTTACCAAACCTCTTGATGAACAAACTTTTAACAAACTTAGGCATGAGCTCAATATTCTTGATTCACGCAATTTCTTTTGCTGAATTGCACACATAGCTCATTTGTATACCTTTGATCATGTCTCTTTCATATGCTATGACTAATGTGTTTTTCAAGTCTATTTCAAACCAAGTCATAGGTGTATTGAAAGGGAATTGGAGTCTTCGGCGAAGACAAAGGCTTCCACTCCGTAACTCATACTTCGCCGTCGCTCCGCGCATCTCTCCATCTTTTTGGGGAGAGTTCAAAGCAAAAGGACTCCATCTTTGGTATAATCTTCACTCATTTATTTATGTCCAAAGAGGGAGAAAGTTCCAATGAGGGCTCTAATGACTCCGTTTTGGCGATTCATGCCAAAGGGGGAGAAAATATTTGGCCCAAAGCAAAAGGACCGCACCACCACCTAATTTTAAAAAAAATTGGAGATTTTCAATTGGTAAATTTCAAATTGGTATCTTATTGTATTCAAAAGGGGGAGAAAGTAGTATTTCAAAAATGATATATCAAAACCCTCTTGAACACTAAGAGGAGGATCTCATTTAGGGGGAGTTTTGTTTAGTCAAAGGAAAAGCATTTGAAACAGGGGGAGAAAATTTCAAATCTTGAAAATGCTTCGTAGAATCTTATTCATTTACCTTTAACTATTTGCAAAACAACTTTGAAAAGGATTTACAAAAGAATTTGCAAAAACAAAATCTGTGGTGCAAGCGTGGTCCAAAATGTCAAAAATGAAGAAACAATCCATGCATATCTTGTAAGTATTTATATTGGCTCAATTCTAAGCAACCTTTGCACTTACATTATGCAAACTAGTTCAATTATGCATTTCTATACTTGCTTTGGTTTGTGTTGGCATCAATCACCAAAAAGGGGGAGATTGAAAGGGAATTAGGCTTACACCTAGTTCCTAAATGATTTTGGTGGTTGAATTGCCCAACACAAATAAATGGACTAACTAGTTTGCTCTAGTGTATAAGTTATATAGGTGCCAAAGGTTCACACTTAGCCAATAAAAAGACCAAGTATTGGGTTCAGCAAAAGAGCAAAGAGTCAACTGAAGGCACCTCTGGTCTGGCGCACCGGACTGTCCGGTGCACCACCAGACAGTGTCCGGTGCACCAGAGGACTCCAACTCGTCACCTTCGGGAAAATCTAGAGGCGCTCCGCTATAATTCACCGGACTATCCGATGTACACCGGACAGTGTCTGGTGCTCCAAGGAAGAGCGGCCTCAGGAACTCGCCAGCTTCGGGAATTCGCAAAGGCTCGTCCGCTATAATTCACCGGACATGTCCGGTGTGCACCGGACTGTCCGGTGTGACAACGGGACAACAGCTATTTCGGCGCCAACGGCTACCAGCAGCGCATTTATTGCGCGCCAGCGCGCGCAGAAGTCAGGCACGCCCATACTGGCGCACCGGACACTCAACAGTACATGTCCGGTGCGCCAGCGGACATCCAGGCGGGCCCAGAAACAAAGCTCCAACGGTCGGAACCCAACGGTTTTGGTGACGTGGCTGGCGCACCGGACATGTCCGGTGTGCACCGGACTGTCCGGTGCACCATACGACAGTCAGCCCCACCAAACGGCTAGTTTGGTGGTTGGGGCTATAAATACCCCCAACCACCCACCATTCAAGTCATCCAAGTTTTCCACTTCTCAACCACTTACAAGAGCTAGGCATTCAATTCTAGACACACTCAAGTGATCAAATCCTCTCCAATTCCACACAAAGCTTTAGTGATTAGCGAGAGAGATTTGCCGTGTTCTTTTGAGCTCTTACGCTTGGATTGCTTCTTTTCTTTCTCACTTGTTCTTGTGATCAAAACTCAATTGTAACCAAGGCAAGAGGCACCAATTGTGTGGTGGCCCTTGCGGGGAAGCTTTGTTCCCGTTTGATTGAGAAGGAGAAGCTCACTCGGTCCGAGGGACCGTTTGAGAGAGGGAAAGGGTTGAAAGAGACCCGGTCTTTGTGACCACCTCAACGGGGAGTAGGTTTGCGAAAACCGAACCTCGGTAAAACAAATCCGCGTGTCTCACCGCTTCACTCGCTTGCGATTTGTTTTTACGCCCTCTCGCGGACTCGTTTGTATTTCTAACACTAACCCGGCTTGTAGTTGTGATTATTTTTGAGAATTTCAGTTTTGCCCTATTCACCCCCCTCTAGGCGACTATCAGGGTAGGGAACTTTTGGACATGCTTTGTTTAGACCAGTGTAGTCTACACACATCCGCCATTTCCTGCCTTTCTTTCTCACAAGCACAGGGTTGGCTAGCCATTCGGGATGGAATACCTCTTTGATGAACCCTGCAGCCATCAGCTTGTGGATCTCCTCTCCTATGGCTCTGCGCTTTTCTTCGTCGAATCGGCGCAGAGGCTGCTTCACGGGTCGGGCTCCAGCTCGGATATCCAGCGAGTGCTCGGCGACATCCCTCGGTATGCCAGGCATGTCCGAGGGACTCCACGCAAAAACCTCGGCGTTCGCGCAGAGAAAGTTGACGAGCACTGCTTCCTATTTGGGGTCGAGCTTGGAGCCGATCCGGACTTGCTTGGAGGCGTCGTTGCTGGGGTCGAGAGGGACGGACTTAACCGCCTCTGCTGGCTCGAAGTTGCCGGCGTGGCGCTTCGCATCTGGCACCTCCTTGGAGAGGCTCTCCAGGTCGGTGATGAGGGCCTCGGATTCGGCGAGGGCCTCGGCGTACTCCACGCACTCCACGTCACATTCGTACGCGTGTCGGTACGTGGAGCCGATGGTGATGACCCCGTTGGGCCCGGCATCTTGAGCTTGAGGTAGGTGTAGTTGGGGACGGCCATGAACTTGGCGTAGCATGGTCTCCCCGACACTGCGTGGTAGGTTCCTCGGAACCCGACCACCTCGAACGTGAGGGTTTCCTTTCGGAAGTTGGAGGGAGTCCCGAAGCAGACGGGCAGATCGAGTTGCCCAAGGGGTTGGACGCGTTTCCCGGGGATGATCCCGTGAAAGGGCGCCGCGCCGGCCCGGATCGTGGACAGATCGATCTGCAGGAGCCTGAGGGTCTCGGCGTAGATGATGTTGAGGCTGCTGCCTCCGTCCATGAGGACCTTGGTAAGCCTGACATTGCCGATGACGGGATCGACAACGAGCGGGTACTTTCCCGGGCTCGACACGCGGTCGGGGTGGTTGCCCTGGTCGAAGGTGATGGGCTTATGAGACCAGTCTAGGTAGACTGGTGCCGCCACCTTCACCGAGCAGACTTCCCGGCGCTCCTGGTTGCGGTGCCGAGCCGAGGCGTTCGCCACTTGCCCACCGTAGATCATGAAGCAGTCATGGACCTCGGGGAACTCTTCTGCCTTGTGGCCCTCCTTCTTGTCATTGTCGTGGGCTCTGCCACCTTCCGCCGGTGGCCCGGCCTTGTGGAAGTAGCGCCGAAGCCTGACGCACTCCTCAAGGGTGTGCTTGATGGGACCCTGATGATAGGGGCACGACTCCTTGAGCATCTTGTCGAACAAGTTGGCGCCTTTGGGAGGCTTCTGAGGGTTCTTGTGCTCGGCGACGGCGACAAGGTCTGCGTCTACGGCGTCGCGTTTCGCTTGCGACTTCTTCTTGCCCTTCTTCTTGGTGTCGCGCTGAGCGGACGCGTCGGGGACGTCTTCCGGTTGGCGCCCCTGAGGCTGCTTATCCTTCCGGAAGATGGCCTCGACCGCCTCCTGACCAGAGGCGAACTTGGTGGTGATGTCCATCAGCTCGCTCGCCCTGGTAGGAGTCTTGCGACCCAGCTTGCTCACCAGGTCGCGACAAGTGGTGCCGGCGAGAAACGCGCCGATGACATCCGAGTCGGTGATGTTGGGCAGCTCGGTGCGCTGCTTCGAGAATCGCCGGATGTAGTCCCGGAGGGATTCTCCCGGCTGCTGGCAGCAGCTTTGGAGATCCTAGGAGTTCCCAGGGCGCACGTATGTGCTCTGGAAGTTGCCAGCGAAGGCTTTGACCAGGTCGTCCCAGTTGGAGATCTGCGCAGGGGGCAGATGCTCCAGCCAGGCTCGGGCGGCGTCGGAGAGGAACAGGGGAAGGTTGCGGATGATGAGGTTGTCATCGTCCATTCCACCCAGCTGGTAGGCCAGCCGGTAGTCTGCGTGCCACAGTTCCAGCCTTGTTTCCCCCGAAAACTTGGTGATGGTAGTCGGAGTTTGGAACCGGGTCGGGAACGGCGCTCGTCGTATGGCCCGGCTGAAAGCTTGCGGATCGGGTGGTTCGGGCGAGGGGCTCCGATCCTCCCCGCTGTCGTAGTGTCCCCCACGCCTGGGGTGGTAGCCTCGGCGCACCTTATCGTCGAGGTGGGCTCGACGGTCATGGCGGTGGTGCTCGTTGCCGAGGCGACCCGGGGCCGCAGGCGCTGTGGCCCGCGTGCGCCCGTTGTGGACCGAGGCTCCCCACATGAATCGGGAAGTCGCAGCGCGATGCTCCGGGGGGTACCCCTGCCTTCGGGAAGCAGAGCTTTCGGCCCGTCGGACCGCGGTATCCTCTAGGAGATTCTTGAGCTCTCCCTGGATACGCTGTCCCTTGGTGGTGGATGGTTCCGGCATCGCTCGGAGTAGTATTGCTGTTGCAGCCAGGTTCTGGCCGACCCCACTGGAAGCAGGGGCAGCCTTGCCCTGGCATCGTCGGCGATGCGGTGCTGGACGTCCTGGGCCAGATGACGCGCTTCTCTTGCCAGTGCTCGGCCTGCCCCCTCCTGCCCGATAGTCTGCCGGAGCTGCACAAGTTGTCCTGCTTCCTCGTCGAGCCTGGCCTGCATCTCGCGGATTTGCTCGAGCTATGCGTCCTGACCCCCCGCAGGGACTGGGACCACATCTAGCTCCCGAAGGATGTCAACGCGAGGCACATGCCTAGGGGGATCCCCGTCCTCCGGCATACCAAGATGGTTGCCTTCGTCGAGACCCCCTAGATCGACATGGAAACATACGCGACTTGGGCCACAGTCCTTGTCGTCGAGGCTGTGGCTACTATCGGAGTAATCGGAGAGGCAGTAGTCACATGCGGTCATGAAGTCCCGCATGGCACTGGGGTTATCGAGCCCGGAGAAATCCCAACTAGAGTCGGGCTCGTCATCTTCCTCGGAACCCGAGGGCCCGTAGGTCGAGACGACCGTCAGTCGGTCCCAGGTTGACCGCATATGATACCCCGGAAGGTTCGGATATGCCTTCATGAAAGCATCCGCCGAAGCGGGGTCGCTTGGTGGGTCGAAGCTGAATCTAAAAGGCACAGGATGAAAAACGGATGGTACCTCTTGATCGACGGATGGTGACGAAGTCGCGTCGGGGACGGACTGCACCGTTATCTTAGGTACGAGGCTAACGCCCAACAAGTCCTTCGCGAGCGTGCTGGCGTCGTCCGTCTGCTTGGGGTTGGCGTGTTGCGGGGAAACGACGCTCGTCTTCGTCTCAGACGCGAGGTCAACGCCCGACGTGTCCCCCACTGGGGTGCCAGCGCCGTCGACTCGCTCGACAGCCGATGAGGTGTCGCCTCCTGCTTGGCCATGCCCGCCCCGCCTCCTCCTCCGTCGGCGAGGAAGGTGACGGGACAGACCCGAATGTTGCTCTTCCGCCACGCGGGGAAGACGTCGTCGATTCCGCCGCCGGCGGGCGGGCTGATGGCCGCCATTGTCGTTGTCGCGCGGCGAAGGAAGGAGTACCATGTCGCAGCTGCCGTCGAGGGACATGAACTCAAGGCTCCCGAAACGGAGCACCGTCCCGGGTTGGAGAGGTTGCTGGAGACTACCCATCTGGAGCTTGACGGGAAGCTATTCGTCAACACGCAGCAGGCCCCTACCTGGCGCGCCAACTGTCGGCGTTTCGACCCCGGGGGGTCCCTGGACCGACGAGTAAATTGTCACTGTGTGTCCCAGCCCAGATGGGTCGGCGCGAGACGGAACACAAGGGGGGAAAACAGTAAGGGGAAACCGCGGCCTCGTGTTGCCTTGCGCCCAGGGCGGATGCGCTTGCAGTAGGGGGTTACAAGCGTTCGCGAGGGAGAGAGAGAGAGGGAGAGCCTTGCGCGTCGGACCATTCTCCCGCGCGGCCACCTTCTCGTATGAGAGCCCTGGACCTTCCTTTTATAGATGTAAGGAGAGGGCCCAGGTGTACAATGGGGGGTGTAGCAATGTGCTAACGTGTCTAGCAAAGGAGAGCCAGAGCCCTATGTACATGCCGTCGTGGCTGTCGGAGAGGTGTTGCTGCCCTGTTCATGTGATGTCATGGCCGTCGGAGGAGCGCTTGAGCCCTGTGGAAGCACAGCTGTCGGGGCTGTCGGATCCTTGCTGACGTCTCCTTGCTTCCGTAAGGGGCTGAGAACCGCCGTCGTCATGGAGCACGTGGGGTGCCATCATTACTTGTTTTACCGGGGCGAGCCAGATGGGACGCCGGTCTTGTTCCCCGTAGCCTGAGCTAGCTAGGGGTAGGGTAATGATGGCCCCCTGTGACGTGGTCGGTCCGAGCCCGAGGTCGGGCGAGGTGGTGACTCCTCCGAGGTCGAGGCTGAGTCCGAGCCCTGGGGTCGGGCGAGGTGGAGTCCGTCTTCCGAGGTCGAGGCTGAGTCCGAGCCCTGGGGTCGGGCGAGGCGGAGTCCGTCTTCCGAGGTCGAGGTTGAGTCCGAGCCCTGGGGTCGGGCGAGGTGGAGTCCGTCTTTTGAGGTCGAGGCTGAGTCCGAGCCCTGGGGTCGGGCGAGGCGGAGTCCGTCTTCCGAGGTCGAGGTTGAGTCCGAGCCCTGGGGTCGGGCGAGGCGGAGACCGTCTTCCGAGGCCGAGATTGAGTCTGAGCCCTGGGGTCGGGCGAGGCGGAGCTTCCTATGGCGCCCGAGGCTGGACTTAGCTGCTGTCGGCCTCACTCTGGCGAGTGGCACAGCAGTCGGAGCAGGGCAGGCGGCGCTGTTTTCCTGTCAGGTCAGTCAGTGGAGCGGCGAAGTGACTGCGGTCACTGCGGCCTTGTCGACTGAGGAGCGTGCGTCAGGATAAGGTGTCAGGCGATCCTTGCATTGATTGCTCCTGCGATACGGTCGGTTGGCGTGGCGATCTGGCCAAGGTTGCTTCTCCGCAAAGCCTGCCCGAGCTGGGCCTCGGGCGAGTCAAAGGTGCGCCCGTTGCTTGAGGAGACCCTCGGGCGAGGCGTGAATTTGCCTTGGTCTACTGTTCCTGCCCGAGGCTGGGCTCGGGCGAGACGAGATCGTGTCCCTTGAGTGGACGGAGCCTTGACCGGAATCACGCCCATCAGGTCTTTGCAGCTTTGTGCTGATGGGGGTTACCAGCTGAGATTAGGAGTCTTGGGGGTACCCCTAATTATGGTCTCCAACAATACGAATATAATTGTGGGTTAAACTAGTGAACATGTGTGTGGATTGTGAATTAGTCAGTTATGTGTTGTGTTAATTTGATGCTACGTTGATGTGGTCTTTGAAAGTATGAGTATAATTACTATTTTTTATTGTTAAATTAGTTAAAATTAACTAGAAATTGATTAATATATACATATTGTTTTTTCTGCTCTGACTTGCAAGCTAAACGAGCCGATTCAAGCTTATAAACGAGTCGAGCCGAGCTGACTCCGTGTCTCGTTAGCCTAACGAGCCAGCTCGAACTCGGACGAGTCAAACTGGCTCAATATACATCCGTAGATGAAACGGCGCTTGACAATGACCGGATCACCGGATAGGCAAAATTCTAGACCTTTATCCTATCCTACTACTTGCAACTGCCAAGGATTCGAACCATGATGATCCTTACAAAGAGAACACTCGCGATTAAACAGTGTGGCTCGTATTGATTTGTGTTGCACAAAATAATTGTATAGTATATATAGAAACTGCAGTCATGCAAATAACCGAAATATTAATACAGTAGCCCAAACTCCCCTTTCAGCCCATATCCATATGAGCCCCCCATCTAGCCCAAGACTAAGGGGCTGTTTGGTTCGTAGCTAAATGTGTCACGCTTTGCTTAATATTAGTCGTTCGAATTGAAGAATTAACCTTAGGCATAAAAGTTAGATAAAGTGTGACAAGTTAGCCATCAAACCAAACAGGCCCTAAATGTTGTGGCTGCGCCACCATGTTCATGAGAGACAACCAATCGTGATCACTGTCAAAAGAAGAAGAAAACGAATAAAAGGAAACCTGATTTGCTGGGACGAGACACGTGAATCTATGGAACTGTTTCTGTACTTGTGCGCACACACAACATACAAGGATCTTGCTTTTTCCATTGAGTCCCCGCTCTCTGTCTTTGCACACACAACAACAATTGGGACCGTGAACAGTTGGCACGGCCCTGTTCGACCAATCAATAACTTGGAGTTTGCTTGCTAAGGCTTCGGTAAGACGCACATGGTTGCACGTTGCACGGAACCGACAATCGACACTCTCGTTCCCTCACGTGGCATCGGACAGCCTTACACGATGCATGCTGCACGGATCATTTGAAAGTCGTTTAGAGAGGATGAATATATAAAATCTGGAAATTATAAATATTGAACACAAAATTCACCTGAGGTTAGCGTTAGAACGAGTAATAATGAAGTCGGAGTACAAAAGATAGTTCATTTTGCCACGAGTTGCTAAATTAACGCGGATAACTTTGTGAGCTAAGTCAAAATGGTCGCAAGCAAGATAACTTAAAGAAAATGAAGAAGAAAAATCAAATTGCAATGCAAAATTAACACAAATACACGGACGATTTGTTTCCCGATGTTCGGTTTCGAAGGACCTACTCTCCATTGAGGAGGCCATGTAGGACGGGTCTTTTCAACCCTTTTTCTCTCTCAAACGGTCACTTAGACCGACTGAGTGCTTCACCTTAATCTCGAGGTTCACTAAGACCCATCAATGATCACCGCACACTTAGGTGTCTCTTGCTAGCTTTATAGTTCAATGATAATTTAGAAGGAAGAAAGCACGATCAAGAAACCAAGTATTAAGAGCTAAAAAAAACACAAGGTCACACTCTCTATATTGTCTCTCCAAGGCGCTAATCACTAAATATTACAAATCACAATTATGGCGCTTGGAGGAGTTTTGAGGCTTTTGAGTGTGGCTTGAAGTGAAGACTTGCTATTGCAATTAATGAGTGTTGCGGAAGCTTGGATGTATTGAATGAAGGTGGTTGGGTGATATTTATAGCCCTCAACCACCACATAGTTGTTGCCTTCAATCTGTCACACGCGGATGGTACGTGCTTTAGGTTCGGACGGTCCGCCCCTGCATATCAACGGCCGGATTTGCTACAGTTAGTAGTAACGGCTATAATCACATTAAATGTGTCGTCATATGTCACATAAAGTCAGACGCGGATGGTTCGGTCGTGCCTCCAACGGCTCGCGTGGATGATATAAATTATTTTTTCTGAATCTGGTACCTTCGAGTTTTTCTGGTTTTCAACGGGTGGACGGTCCGCGCATGAGGCTAGACAGACCGTGCATGAGGTCAGATGGTCTGTGCCAGGTGCCAAACGATATCCACTTATCTGTCGGATAGTCAGATGTAGAGATAAGCATTTTCACAGTGCCTGCCTGAAGTCCATCGTGGTGTCGCAGGCGTTCTGCCAGAAGGGTTCAGACGATCCACGATAAGCTTATTTGAGGCTTCATCTTTCTTGAAGTATTTTCCAAATTCTTGAATTCATAACTTAGTAAAATAGTTAGCTCTGTTGGTTGTGATGATCATCAATTACTGAACACATGTGTGAAAATGGTTTTTAGGCCTATTTTTCTTTCACCCTTGCACCCACCAGCGCCCTAGCCCGCACGTGCTGAAGCCCTCATGTGCAGACAACCAGAGAGTTGTGAACTGCACTATGTCTGGTTTGTTCGGTTAAACCAAAAAACCGAACCGAACTTGACGATTAATCAGGATGTCAGTTTTTACTTTTTCATATAGAATTTCGGTTACCATTGTAAAAACCAAACTTTAAAAAACCGAAAAATTGAACCGAAAAAATTCGGTTAACCGAAGGTTAATGTTTATGGCTTGATGTAGTGATTTGAGAAAAATGTGACCTCTCAGGCGATAATACTTTGTATGTACTCATGGCCAAATATATCTAAATAAATAGATCGACGCTAGGTACGATAGGTGGGTCTAGCACAATCCAAGAACGACACGACACAATGTTGATAGCGTTCGTGAAGCTATGTTGATGGTAGGGGTGCAAATGCACTCCCATAAAATGCAAAATCTATAAATAGCTAAAAATTACCATATATGCACCTCTAAAATATTCTTATGTATCCATAAGACAAATACATTCATCCAAACTTGCTCTAGCTTTGCCACTATCAGCATGGCCCTGTCCTAGTGCTGCGCTTGGGCTACCACTCATGCCCAACATGATAAAGAAGCATGTGACACATTTTTAGGATGTGCAATTCAGCTTATCAAACTTGCTTTTGCTTTCAAAAAACATAAGTAGAACCAAGAGGGATCACCAAATTTGCTTCTTCTACCAAAATGACTAATATAAATTTTGGAAGCAGGTTCCTCCTGCTTTTATGCTCTTCAAACTTCTCAAAATTTATCCACCTGATATTGGTTACACAAACTTACCTGTTGGGGCGAAGGCGAAGACGCTACCCTTCGCTCGATGCCTTCGTCGATCTCGCCGCACCAACGGAGGCGAAGCGACCGGCAGTTTCCACCCTTCGTCCAACACGCCGCAAGACAAAGGCCTACGACGAGGTCGCCCCGTCTCGCGTCCTCGTCCAACACGAAGGCCCACGTGGAATTCGGCCCATTGTAACAGGCCCCGCGCGGCTGAGTGTATTACGGGCCCGATTTGTAGAGGCTTTTCTGTAATGACAGTCTGTAACCCTGCTTTATGGGAATATTCCGGGGATGACCTAGGCGCCTGAGGGCACATGCGTCCTTAATCCAAGACGTTGGGTACTCAGGCACTTATAAATGTGCCCTTGAGAGGCTAGATTAACAGAACAATTGCCTTCCTGAGCTAAAACCTTGTTTGCATTACTTTCACTCCCCCGTTGGATCATCTTGCTCGGGAGAGCAAGTGTAACACCCTGAATTTGGGGGTATAAAATTTCTTTGCTCATATTCACAAATTCAGGTGTTACTTCTCTTTTCTCACCTTTCCCCAATCTCCTCTTTCTCATTCCTATAGGAGAAGAGTGGTTATTCTTATTTGTAATTATAAGTTAGTAGGTTAAACTCCAAGGGAGTATGAATTGTTGCATCATGTTGAACCCTAGATTTCACTTTTGTTTGGTGCATAATTCTTAGAGAGTCTAATTTGAATTTGTGGCTTATTTGGATTTGAATCAAATAGAGAAAATAAAAAGAAAAGGGAAAACAAATACCAGAATAAAAGAAAAAGGGAAAGAAGCTCAACCCTGCCCCCTCCTCGGCCTTTCGGCCCAGTCGGCCCAATCCCGCGCGCGCGCGTCTCCCCCCCCTCCTCTCTCTGCCCCGGCGGGCCCGCCCGTCAGCGCGCCCGTTTTCCCCGCGCCCGCGCCCGCTTTCCCCTCTTCCTCTGCCCGCGGGCCCCGGCTGTCAGCTCCGCCGTCTCTGCGTAACCGCCGCCCGAGCTGCGCGTTGCCGCGGTCTCCGCGCCCACGTCGCGCGTGGAGCTCGCAACCGCCCCGCCCCCGGCCACTTGAGCCCAGAACCCCGCTCGCCCTCTCTCCCTCCCCCATTTGCGCACCAGCAGACCCCTCTCTCACCTCCCCCGCGCTGCGCACACGCCAGAGCACCGCCGCCATTAACCGCCGCCGTCCCGAGCCCGTTTCCCCGTCGCCGTTGGAGCTCCGCCGTGCCCCCTGCCACGGTGAGCTTCGCCTCGGCGTCCGCAACCCGGGACACGCCCCAATTCCTCTTCCCCCTCCCTATTTCCCTCTGCCCGCGCTCACCCGCCATCCTCCGTGCAGCCGCGGAGGTCCGCCACCGTCGACCCGGGCCGCCGTCGCGCCATTGCCGCCACCGAGGAGTTCCCGGAGTCCGCCTTGAGGTAAGGAACCTCTCCCGCCCCCTCCCGACCTTTGTATTGCCTCCTGTCGCGTTCAATTGCTCGCCGGAGCCCTTTTGCGCCGCCGCCGAGCCGCTTCGCCGTGGACCGCCCCCCTCCGGTGCCCCTGCCCCGACCTAGCCCCCACCAGAAGACTCCCCGCGCCTTCCCCAACCTCTCCGGCCGTCCAGGTCGCCCCAAAGACCCGCAGGGCCCCCGCGCCCCTCGTCTCCGGCGAGTTCTCCGCCGCGGGGACGAGCGCCGCCGCCTCTGCTAGCCGTAGGAGAGGCCAAGGCCGGCCACCCGATCCCCGCCGCCCATCCCAGATCAGGCGGCCCCGTTTCAATTAGGCCGAGCCCAACCCTAGCCGTTCGCCTGAGATCCAACGGCCTAGAGCCGTTTCCCCCGTGCCCCGCCTTCCTGCCATTTGGGCCCCGCCTGTCAGCCCGCCGCCCCGCGCTGCCCGCCTGGCCCCGCCTGTCAGCCGCCCGCGCCCGCGCTGCCCGCCTGGCCCCGCCTGTCAGCCGCCGCGCGCCCGCGCGCCCGCCCGCGGATCTAATCCTGCGCGTTGATCTGAGATCCGACGGCCGTAGGAGCCCGATACCCCTTCGCCCGCGCGTTTTCTTAAAGAGACCCCCGGTTTTCTGAAATTTAACCCGCCGTCCCTGGATTCTCTCAGTTAGGTCCTCGGACCTTTTATTTAATTCAAAATAAGTATTTAGGGTATATTTTTTAACCCCTAAACTTGTAAAATTCATAACTTTGTCATATGAACTCCAAATTAGGTGCTTCAAATTGCAAAATGCTCATAGTATTTTTGTCTATCTATTTAAACAATGTTTCCCTGCTGTTTCCATGTCCCAATTAATAGTTGATCATTAGGATAGGATTAAGGTTATTGGAGCCCTATTTGAGATAAATAGAAGATGGTAGACTTTAATAAAAGTTAGAGCACCTAAGTTTATGGACTTAAACACCCAAGTTTAGAGACTTAAAACCATGTAATGATTTAACCTCACCACTGACTTAAACCTGATTAGTGGATAATGAATCACTTTGAATAGTCCTCTACCCTAGACCTAAGGAACACCAGTGTGCCAATCCTTTTCTATTATGAACTTGTGATCCCTCTGCTGCATATGTTTGGTATATTGCTTTTGTTTGTTATTTCCCAAGTGCATAGTGTGAATGATTACTTTACGTAGACAACGGGCAGTCTGTGTTTCCCGAGGAAGTTGCAGAGGAAGTCCCTGATCAGCAGTTTGGTGAAGGCAAGTGTCCTCTGACCCATTATGTCCCTTGCACTTATAATTCACTTTCCCGCATTACTTAATTGAAACCTAAGGATTGACTAGCTTGATACTTTACCTTATCCTTGATGACCTGTTGGGTTATTATGGTTAGCATTTTGCTATTGCCTCAACCTAATCAATGAACATGATGTGACTATTTATGATACGATACTGTTATCCTGATGATATTGATGATCTTGTGATACTCTAGGGGGCTCAGGCTGTTTCCTGAGTACCTCTCCGTAAGGACCTGTTCGTTGAGAGACCACCCGAGATAACAGCGCAACCATGAGGGTGGAATGGGGTGCCCTTAGCTAATTAATTAGAGGAACTAGAAGTGTAGTTGCTTCGCCGTCGTGCCGTCAATGGGGTCCAGGCACAGTACTTGCTCTGCCGAGGCTGGGTGCCGAGGTTCTTTCGTTTTGCTTTTTAGTCACCCTCCTGCGGGGAGAGGTACTGTGTTTATCAAACTGGAGAAACCTAACGGGCAGCTATGACCTCTAGGGAATCTTTGTAAAGGCTTCGTAGTGAATCCCTGGCCATTCACCTCGGGAGTGAATAAGGGTCTTGCAAGCCCGGGCTAGAGAGAGAATCACGGCTCATGGGTAAAGTGTGCGACCTCTGCAGAGGGTAGTGAAACTGGTATATCAGCCGTGCTCACGGTTATGAGCAGCCTTGGGATCCTCTTTGATTAGAGATACAGATGGTTCGAGACACAAGGATTATGTTATGGTTTTGGTTCGACTATGATGATGTTGTTCCTCGATGAGGAAATGATTTACGGGTTGGCTAATGCTAAAATCTGGCCTCTACTAATGATAAATACCTGACCAACTAAAAGCAACTGCTGGAGCCTAACCCCATATAAAGCTAGTCCACTTCAGCCAAACGGGACATTTGCTGAGTACGTTGATGTGTACTCATCCTTGCTTTACCACAAAACACCAGGTTGTCCGTATTGTAACCACTACTCAGGAGAAGGTGAAGCCGTGGAGGGAGACTTCCAGGAGTTCCAAGACTACGACGAATTCTAGGTGTGGGTTGGCGGCAACCCCCAGTCAGCTGCCTGTGAAGGCCTTATCTTTACTGCGTTTCGCTAGCACTTTGATTTACCGGTTAAGTTGATGACTATGTGGATGTCTATGACTCTGTGATGTAATAAGTTAATACTCTTTTATGTTATTATTCGAGCACTGTGCAATGATGTTCATTTATGTAATCGCTGTGTACGTGAGTTCTGATCCTGGCACGTACATAGTTCGCATTCGGTTTGCCTTCCAAAACCGGGTGTGACATAAGTGGTATCAAAGCCGTGCTGACTGTAGGACCGCTGACCTAGAGTAGCACTGGTCGTACTAAGGACTATTGACCTTCCCTCTCACCTTGACCTCTGATGTTACTTCAAAAGTCGGTCACCTCGACCAACCCTATGTTTTACTACATATATATACTATATTATACCTTGTGAAAATTTTTATCTTGTTCTATCTATGGTTTATTCACTTGTCATATTAGTTCTGTTCTTACTCTTGTGCTTACGATGTCTTTTGTAGATGGCTCGTCTTAGACACACAGCACGTAAGTCGGTGATTCCTTTCCTGCCGTCTCGACTTGCGGAGCGTCCCCTGCGCCGCACCGTGTCCGGTCAGTCGAGTCACCTGGAGAGACTGCACCACCGCCTGCGTGAGGAGCAGGAACGCCGGCGCCAGCACAGGGAGCAGCAGGGCTCTTCCTCCCCACCCCAGCAAGAGGTGGAGTCCGTGAGGCCCCGTTCCTCTGTTGCTATAGCATCCCAAAAACCCTAATCTAGGGTTGAAACCCTAATCCACCTTTTACCCCTCCCTCCATCCTCTAATTCTAAAAGTCCTCCCCAAAAAAAAATTTCCTTCATCATATGCATACATTTTGGTTGATCACAAAGCACCTCACTTAGATTCTATTTTCTAAACACTTAGAGTATCTACAAAATAATTTGTTCCAAAGAAAAAGATGCAAAATGGGAAATAGGAATTAGAAAGTAAAAAGAAAAAAGAGAAAAGCCTTCCCCCCCTACTGGGCCGACTCCCGGCCCAAACCCGCGACTCCCCCCCCTCTCGCGCCCGCGCTCCTTCTCTCTCGGCCCACTCCCGGCCTACCTCCGCGCGCGCGCCAGCCCGCTCCGCACTCCGCCTCTCTCTCACTGACAAGCCAGCCCCACCCGTCAGCCGCCCTCTCTCTCGCGCACTCGCTCCCTCTGACCAAGCGACCCCACAGGTCAGCCGCTTCGTCGTCCTCCCCGCATACGACGCCCCGCCGTCCCTTCACCGCCGTCCCTTCCCCGCCGTCTCTTCACCGCCGTCTCCTCGCCGCACAGGAAAGTTTGGCACCGCTCCGTCCTCCTCCCCTTGACCAGCGTCCTCGCCAGTACCGCCCCGCCGTAGCGTCCCCTCGGCGGCGCTGTGCGCCATTAATGGCGGCACCGGGAAGCTCGCCGGAGTCAGGGAGCTCCACCGCTCCCCTTGCCCCCGCGCGCCTATAAAAAGCTCGCCCCGAGCTCCTTCTTCCTCGCACCGGCCTCGACCACTACCCTCCTCCCCTCGCCCGAGCCCAATTCGCGAAGCCCCGCCGTCTTCCCCCTCTCCGGTGAGTCCCTCCCCCTCTTCTCTCTCCCTCTCTGTTGGCCCAGCGAGCGATTAAGTTAGCCTAGCAGCTTCCTCACCTTGCCGCAAACGCAATACACCACTCCCCCACCCCGATTGCTCGCCCAGAGCTCACCGACGGCAACCCCGCCGCGAAGCTCCGCCACCTCCCCGCGGACAGCCCCCTCCCGACCTCCTCTGACCAAATTGAGCCCACCTCTAGGTCCGCCATCCCCTCCCCATGCTAAGACACCTGCACATTGCCCAAGAACCGGGCCACCGGCGGCGAACCGCCACCGAGCCCACTGGCGGCCGAGTCCTCATCGCGGACGGCCGGTTCACCCCCCCGTCAACCGTAACGCCGTCCCTTCTCCCCCCTCTCTCGCTGGCAAGTGGGCCCTATGCGACGCCGTCACCCCCCCACGGCCGCGCCGTTCTCCCCCCCCCCCCCGCTCGTGGGCCGCCGCTGGGCCGAAAGCGCCTCAGCGCGCGCTCGCGCCCGGGATGGGCCAAAATTCATGCCCCCAGCCCAGATAAGAGGAATTCCCTTCTCTTTTTCTTTTCCACCCCTTTTTCCCATTTAAATAGTTTTCTCAATATTTTATGCACAAAATATTATCAAAAAGGATTTCCAAGGACACATAAAATAATGTTGTTAGGAAATGGCACACTATGATTGTTAAACTACTGTTGATGTATTGTTCTACTGTATGTTTCCTAGAAGAAGAGGGAACCGCAAATCCGGATCCCGTAGCCCCGGAAGAGGGACCAGAGCCCGAACTTCCGGAAGTAGGTCTTCTGTGCCAGGAAAGCTTCGACGAAGGCAAGTCCATCCTTCCCTTGATGCATAAATTACCTATTCTCTCTACCACTGCCTAGGCCGGGAATCACGGGGGAATATTGCATTGGGAGTGAGAGATGGCCCGCATTAACATATACTTTCTGGATACGTAATGTGGTTTGGAAAGAATGGCAATGTGTTTTCCCCTAATAAAGTCTCTTCTTGAAAAGTTTTGCGATGAAGGGTACTCACCCTCATCACCCTGGGAGTGGGATGATCAGGGACTCCCTGGTTTAGGGGAGGGCCTAAGGTGTTGGCTCAGCTGGTTTAGGCGTGAGCAGAAGGATTGTCTCCTCATATAAGGACCGGTTTGTCATTTTCACTACCTGTACTCCTTTGACGTACAACCACTCGAGACTGTGTGGGCAGTCACTCAATCCGAACTCGTGCGGTCCAACCCCAGGGTTAAGAAGGCTGGGGAGCACCGGGAGGATAAGGAGGGGGAAAGTTTTGTCCGGTTTGGGCATGGTGGTGGCCTGACTCCTTCCGGATAACCGTTAAGGTTAGGATGCACGAGTAAGGAAAGAGATCCGGCATTCGGGTCTCGCGACGGTGAGATCGCAGAAACCGGGCTAGTGGGTAAAGTGTACCCCTCTGCGCAGAGTTGAAACCTATTCGAATAGTCCGTGTCCACTGGTATGGATGAGTCTGGTATGGTATGGCAATTAGAGCTTTTTCTCTAAGTTCTTAACAAGGAAAAGGTGTGTTTAAATGGGTTTTGAAAAAGAAAATAAAGCCACGGGAGCGGGAAGCTCCGTGGTGGTTGAGTTTTTGGTTACTGGTAATACCATGGGAAAACCTTCAAGCAACTGCCTCTCTCTAAGAAAATGATGAGTGACTACAACTCCACCAAATTGAGCATGTACATCATAGGTCTCTTTCTCTCTACGGGAGCGGGGTGGGCTTGCGGAATACCTAGTGTATTCACCCAGATTTATTTATGTTTTTCAGCAGTCGAGGACTTCTTTTCTGCTATGCTTGATTAAGAGGGCTGTGTCTGCACCCAGTTCTGCCTGTGGCTTGGGCTAGTGTATTTTCCTACTGCGCTTCTCTATTTGGCTCTCTCGAGCTTGTACCCCGGTATTGTAATAACTTTATCTAAACTCTGTACTATTTGAAGTAAGGAATGTGTTTACTAGCCTCCTGAGACTAGTAATTGTTTCACATTTGAGTCCCAAAGGATCGGGACGCTTCAGGTGGTATCAGAGCCCATAGGACTGGCCGTAGGTCGCAGCCCTGACCCTAAAACTTACCTTAGAAAGAAAATACCCCTTACCTCAAGAAAAGTTTTCTCTTCCCTTCCCCGGTTTTAACAAGACCCTTCTTTTCCTATTCCAGATGGAAGACTCTCTGGCCATTAAGTCATCCTACTGCTCAGAAGTGGAAGGGTTCCCACGCCTCTTGCGAAGCTGTGCGCTCCGCATGGGAATCCGCAAGAAGCCGGAATACGTCTGGACGGAACATTTAGAGGGCGGAATGATGAGATGCTCTATGGCAGTCTACCTGGGGGAAAGCCAAAGCTATCCCAACCAACGTTCCTTCCAAGTCACTTTTACCGGAGCCCATTTCCTAGATGCTTGCCAAAATGTCGCCCGAAAAGCCCTCCGACAGCTATGTCAGAACTACAACAAAGTAATCATTGAAACCCCCCTTCGCTACTTTCCACCCAGCAACAAGAATACCCCCACCTGGAGGAAAAGACTTCAGGCCCTATCAGGAGGAGATCCTATTGAGAATGATCCCACCATTGTCTACATGGCTGGATACCTTCATACCCTTGATAACCAATATGATGACCTCGCCCTCCACTGCACTTCCCTAACCTCCCGGGTGGAAAGCCTGGAGCAGAAAGTCAGGGAACTTTCAGAAGAAAAGGCGTCCCTTCAAGAGAGCCTCTCGTTAGCTGAAGGCGAAGAGACCAACACCCGTGAAGCTTACCGCACCCTCAAAATGGACTACGACAAGAAACTGAAGAAGCTCGCCCCCGCAAGGAAAATCCGCAAGAAGACCAAAAGCCAAGGATGTCAGACTGAGCAGCAGGAAGAGAACCCTCCCAGGAACCAGTCCGACCCCGAGGACATGTCCCTGGCCAGCCTTGATGACCTTCTCAAGGAGTTTGGGGACACTTTAGAGAAAGAGTTCGGGGGTACCCTAGGAAGCACTCGTGTGTAATAAGCTTGTGGTAGTGGTATGCTATGTAATGTAATGGCTTGATGTAATGAATAAAATAACTAGTTAAAAAAAATGGCATGTGCATAATAGCGACTCTTTTCCCATGGCAGATGGCTTCGGATAGAACCACGCCTACCGCCTCCGGGATTGGAGCAAGACTTCCTCTAGGAGCTGAGGGAGAGGCTGGCGGAGAAGGGGGTGAGACCCACCTCCCCGCACCTCCAGAACTACCACTAGACCTAGCCCAAATTCTGGCCAATCAAACCAGACTCATTGAAGTCCTCACTCGAAGTCTGGAGAACCAGCGCCCAGGCGGTGGAAGGCCCCAGGACAGGATGGGAGAATTTCTGAGACTCAAGCCTCCCACGTTCGCGGGGTCCAGCAATCCCCTCGATGCAGATGACTGGCTTCGCACGATCAAGAGGAAGTTGGAAGCCATCGCATGTCCTGAGAATCAGCGCGTTCAGCTGGCAGCCCATCAGCTTTCAGGAATGGCTTTAGCATGGTGGGACACTTTCAGTGAAGCCATCAGAGACGCCACATGGGCAGAATTTGAAGCAGCCTTCCGTGAGCACCACGTACCCCAGGGGATAGTTCAACTCAAGGAGGATGAGTTCCGGGAGCTAACCCAAGGCAGAAGAACAGTCAGTGAATATGTGCACAAGTTCACAGAGTTGGCCCGCTACGCGCCCGAGGATGTCAGCACCGAGTCCAGAAAGATGGCTCGTTTTCTGAGAGGGTTAAGACCCGAGCTTAAGACCATCCTCGCCAGCCAGGACTTCCACAGCTTCTCTCACCTTTCCAACAAAGCTATTCAAGTGGAAAGAGCAAAAGAGGAAGAAAAAGGGCACATCAAGAGAAAGTTCCAGGTCCTCCGAGCACAACAGCAAGAACGTCACCAGAGAGCTTGACCCTTTGGGCTCCCCCCAGAGGTCCAAGCTTCCATAAACAATCTGGACCCTCTCCATCGCGCTACAGTCAGCAGAGTCAGAGCTCCCATCAGGCAACCTCCGTTGCAAGCAACCAGCCGCCAGCAAACGCCTGTTGGCACTGCGGGGACCCCAGTCACTTCAAGAACAACTGCCCCCAGTTGAAGGCACCAGGACCAACCTACTCCAACTCGGTGAATGGCCCCAAGATTCCATCAGCACCAACCTCCAAGGTGCTCCCTTCCAACAGCCAGCAGAGCAGGACTCAGTACCAGGGCAGGGCCCGGGTCAACCACGTCGACGCGCAGGAAGCCCAGCAAGCCCCGGGAGTAGTGCTCGGTGAGTTCCTCGTTGAATTTACCCCCGCTTCTGTGCTTTTTGATTCAGGAGCATCCCATTCATTTATAGCCGCTAAGTTTGTGGAGAAGCATGGCATACCCTCTACACCTCTAGCTATCCCTTTGGTCACCCGAACCCCGGGGTCAGACCTCCTGTGCAAACTCAGGTGTTCCCAAGTCAGAATTCTTTTGAGTGGGGTAGTGTTCCTGGTAGACTTAACCATCTTGCCATCCCGAGGAATTGACGTAATCCTAGGAATGGATTGGCTAGCTAAGCACAAGGGTGTTATCAGCTGCGCAAGCAAGACTGTTCTTCTCATAGATCACCAAGGAAAGGCAGTTACCTGTCAAGCCCAACCGCCCGCAAATGATCCAATGATATTTAATCTGGTAGTAGAAAGCATGTCTGTAATCAAGGAGTTTGAAGATGTATTTCCAGAAGAGTTGCCTGGGATGCCACCAGAAAGAGAAGTAGAGTTCTATATAGATCTCATTCCCGGCACCGCACCCATCGCAAAGAGACCATACCGCATGGCCCCCACTGAGTTGGCAGAATTGAAACTTCAGATTTCGGAACTACAATAAAAAGGGTACATCCGTCCCAGTTCGTCTCCCTGGGGAGCACCCGTTCTTTTTGTTACCAAAAAGGATGGGAGCATGAGGATGTGTATTGATTATCGATCCTTGAACGAAGTTACAATCAAGAATAAGTACCCTCTCCCTCGGATCGATGACCTCTTCGACCAACTACAAGGAGCCAAATACTTCTCCAAGATAGACCTCAGGTCAGGGTATCACCAACTGAGAATCAAAGAGGCAGACATTCAGAAAACTGCATTCGTCACCAGATATGGGCAATATGAGTTCACAGTGATGCCATTTGGACTAACCAACGCACCCGCCTTTTTCATGAACCTCATGAATAAGGTATTTATGGAAGAATTGGATAAGTTTGTCGTGGTTTTTATCGACGACATCCTCATCTATTCCAAGAGTCGCAAGGACCATGAGCAGCACCTTCGAACCGTCCTCGGAAGACTCAGAGCACATCAACTTTATGCTAAGCTCAGCAAGTGTGAGTTCTGGTTAGAGAAGATAGCCTTCCTAGGGCATATCTTGACTGCAGAAGGGATAGAAGTGGACCCATCCAAGGTAGAAGCTGTTTCAAATTGGAAGCAACCATCCAATGTCAGTGAAGTACGAAGCTTTCTGGGAATGGCAGGGTATTACCGCCGTTTTATCAAGGGATTCTCCAGCATAGCAAAGCCCTTGACCGAACTTCTCAAAAAGGACAATAAGTTTGTGTGGACTCCCAAGCGTGAAGAAAGTTTCCAAATCATCAAAGAGAAACTTACAACTGCACCAGTCCTGACTCTGCCAGACATACACCAAGATTTTGTCATCTTCTGTGATGCTTCCAAGCAAGGCTTGGGGTGCGTCTTAATGCAAAATGAGAAAGTCATTGCTTATGCATCTCGCTTACTCAAGCCGCACGAACAGAACTATCCTACCCACGATCTGGAATTGGCAGCCATAGTGCACGCCCTAAAATTTTGGAGGCATTATCTGATTGGGAACAAATGCCACATCTTCACTGATCACAAGAGTCTGAAGTACATCTTCACGCAACCGGACCTCAACCTCCGTCAAAGAAGGTGGCTCGAATTGATCAAAGATTATGACCTCGAAATCCACTACCACCCCAGAAAGGCCAACGTGGTAGCAGACGCCCTCAGCAGAAAACCCTTCGGGGTTAAGGGAGCAAACTTTCTGGAAGATTGGAAGAAAGAATCAGCTCAGCTAAATGCATGTCTGGGAGACAACGGTGGCCTGGAAGTCAAGCCAAATCTAGAAGATCTCATACGCAAGGCCCAACGCCTGGACGCAGAAACAATCAAGCTTATGGAAAGAGCACGAAAAGAGCAACTTCCGGACCTCAGGACAAATAATCAAGGAGCCCTCTGGTTCAAGGATCGCCTGTGCGTGCCAGTGGGAGAAACACGAGAAACCCTGCTCGATGAAGCCCACAACTCAGCTTACTCTATCCACCCAGGGACCACTAAGATGTACTTAGACCTTAAGACCAGATATTGGTGGAAAGGGATGAAGAGGGAAATAGCACAGTATGTGGCCCGATGTGACACCTGCCAGCGAACAAAGGCCGAACATCAGAAGCCTGCAGGCCTACTTCAACCCCTCCCAATACCCGAGTGGAAGTGGGAAGAAATAGGCATGGATTTCGTAACCGGACTACCCAGATCACAAAGAGGAAATGACTCCATATGGGTAATAATCGATCGTCTCACCAAGGTGGCCCATTTCATTCCAGTAAAGACCACTTTTGGAGGGGCAGCCCTCGCCCGATTATACCTTAAAGAGATAGTCAGGCTACATGGCATTCCACGGAAGATAGTATCAGATAGAGGAACACAGTTCACTTCAAAATTTTGGAAGGGCCTTCAGCAAGCAATGGGCACCAAGCTAGATTTTAGCACTGCTTATCACCCCCAGTCAGATGGTCAAACAGAAAGAGTCAACAAAGTCCTCGAAGATTTACTCAGAGCCTGCGTGTTAGCCTTCGACAGAGATTGGGAGTCTAGTTTGCCGTACGCCGAATTCTCATACAACAACAGCCATCAGGCCAGCATCAAAATGTCACCATTCGAAGCACTGTATGGAAGAAAATGCCAGACTCCCCTAATGTGGTCCAATGTAGGGGAAAGAACACTAGAAGGACCCGACTTTGTTAAAGAAGCCGAAGAAAAAGTTGCTTTGATCCGCAGAAGGTTACTTGAAGCTCAGAGTCGACAGAAGAGTTACGCAGACAATAGGCGAAGGGAACTCAGATTTGAGGAAGGAGATTTTGTTTATCTCAAGGTTTCCCCAATGCGTGGTGTCAAAAGGTTCCAAATGAAAGGAAAGCTAGCACCCCGTTTCGTCGGTCCTTACCCTATCATTTCCCGAATAGGACCCGTGGCATACCGTCTTGAGCTACCAGAATCCATGTCAGATATTCACAATGTGTTCCATGTGTCCCAACTCCGCAAATGTCTAAAAGTACCAGAAACCCGTATCGAGGCAGAAGCAATTCAGATTCAAAAAGATCTCCAGTATCGAGAAAAGCCAGTGAAGATTCTCGACTCAGCAGTCAGAAGGACCCGCAATTCAGAAGTGAAGCTCTGTAAGGTTCAGTGGAGCAGAGATGGGGAAGAGGAAGCCACCTGGGAAAGTGAGGACTCTTTGAGAAAGGAATACCCTTACCTTTTCTCGAGCCCCGTCTGAATCTCGAGGGCGAGATTCCTTTAAGTGGGGTAGGTTTGTAGCATCCCAAAAACCCTAATCTAGGGTTGAAACCCTAATCCACCTTTTACCCCTCCCTCCATCCTCTAATTCTAAAAGTCCTCCCCCAAAAAAAAAATTTCCTTCATCATATGCATACATTTTGGTTGATCACAAAGCACCTCACTTAGATTCTATTTTCTAAACACTTAGAGTATCTACAAAATAATTTGTTCCAAAGAAAAAGATGCAAAATGGGAAATAGGAATTAGAAAGTAAAAAGAAAAAAGAGAAAAGCCTTCCCCCCCCTGCTGGGCCGACTCCCGGCCCAAACCCGCGACTCCCCCCCCCCCCCTCTCGCGCCCGCGCTCCTTCTCTCTCGGCCCACTCCCGGCCTACCTCCGCGCGCGCGCCAGCCCGCTCCGCACTCCGCCTCTCTCTCACTGACAAGCCAGCCCCACCCGTCAGCCGCCCTCTCTCTCGAGCACTCGCTCCCTCTGACCAAGCGACCCCACAGGTCAGCCGCTTCGTCGTCCTCCCCGCATACGACGCCCCGCCTTCCCTTCACCGCCGTCCCTTCCCCGCCGTCTCTTCACCGCCGTCTCCTCGCCGCACAGGAAAGTTTGGCACCGCTCCGTCCTCCTCCCCTTGACCAGCGTCCTCGCCAGTACCGCCCCGCCGTAGCGTCCCCTCGGCGGCGCTGTGCGCCATTAATGGCGGCACCGGGAAGCTCGCCGGAGTCAGGGAGCTCCACCGCTCCCCTTGCCCCCGCGCGCCTATAAAAAGCTCGCCCCGAGCTCCTTCTTCCTCGCACCGGCCTCGACCACTACCCTCCTCCCCTCGCCCGAGCCCAATTCGCGAAGCCCCACCGTCTTCCCCCTCTCCGGTGAGTCCCTCCCCCTCTTCTCTCTCCCTCTCTGTTGGCCCAGCGAGTGATTAAGTTAGCCTAGCAGCTTCCTCACCTTGCCGCAAACGCAATACACCACTCCCCCACCCCGATTGCTCGCCCAGAGCTCACCGACGGCAACCCCGCCGCGAAGCTCCGCCACCTCCCCGCGGACAGCCCCCTCCCGACCTCCTCTGACCAAATTGAGCCCACCTCTAGGTCCGCCATCCCCTCCCCATGCTAAGACACCTGCACATTGCCCAAGAACCGGGCCACCGGCGGCGAACCGCCACCGAGCCCACCGGCGGCCGAGTCCTCCCCGCGGACGGCCGGTTCACCCCCCCGTCAACCGTAACGCCGTCCCTTCTCCCCCCCTCTCTCGCTGGCAAGTGGGCCCTATGCGACGCCGTCACCCCCCCCACGGCCGCGCCGTTCTCCCCCCCCCCCCCCCCCCGCTCGTGGGCCGCCGCTGGGCCGAAAGCGCCTCAGCGCGCGCTCGCGCCCGGGATGGGCCAAAATTCATGCCCCCAGCCCAGATAAGAGGAATTCCCTTCTCTTTTTCTTTTCCACCCCTTTTTCCCATTTAAATAGTTTTCTCAATATTTTATGCACAAAATATTATCAAAAAGGATTTCCAAGGACACATAAAATAATGTTGTTAGGAAATGGCACACTATGATTGTTAAACTACTGTTGATGTATTGTTCTACTGTATGTTTCCTAGAAGAAGAGGGAACCGCAAATCCGGATCCCGTAGCCCCGGAAGAGGGACCAGAGCCTGAACTTCCGGAAGTAGGTCTTCTGTGCCAGGAAAGCTTCGACGAAGGCAAGTCCATCCTTCCCTTGATGCATAAATTACCTATTCTCTCTACCACTGCCTAGGCCGGGAATCACGGGGGAATATTGCATTGGGAGTGAGAGATGGCCCGCATTAACATATACTTTCTGGATACGTAATGTGGTTTGGAAAGAATGGCAATGTGTTTTCCCCTAATAAAGTCTCTTCTTGAAAAGTTTTGCGATGAAGGGTACGCACCCTCATCACCCTGGGAGTGGGATGATCAGGGACTCCCTGGTTTAGGGGAGGGCCTAAGGTGTTGGCTCAGCTGGTTTAGGCGTGAGCAGAAGGATTGTCCCCTCATATAAGGACCGGTTTGTCATTTTCACTACCTGTACTCCTTTGACGTACAACCACTCGAGACTGTGTGGGCAGTCACTCAATCCGAACTCGTGCGGTCCAACCCCAGGGTTAAGAAGGCTGGGGAGCACCGGGAGGATAAGTGTAACACCCTGAATTTGGGGGTATAAAATTTCTTTGCTCATATTCACAAATTCAGGTGTTACTTCCTTTTCTCACCCTTCCTAATTCTTTTCTCTCTCATTTCAATAGGAACTAAGTGCTTATTTTACTTGTAATTATAGTCTATTATGTTAAACCCTAGTGGAGTATGAATTGTTGCACCATGTTGAACCCTAGATTTCACTTTTGTTTGGTGCATAATTCTCAAAAGGTCTAATTTGAATTTGGGGCTCATTTGAATTTGAATCAAATAGAATAAATAAAAGAAAAGGGAGAAACAATTCAGAATAAAAGAAAAAAGGTAAAGCAGCCCAACCCAGCCGCCCCCTCGGCCTTTCGGCCCAGCCGGCCCATCTCTCGCGCGCGCACCTCCCTCCCCTCCTCTCTCTGCGCAGCGGGTCCCACCTGTCGGCGCTCCCGCCTTCCGCGCACCCGCTCCGTTCTCTCTCTGCTCGCCCGGTCCCACCTGTCGGCGCCCGCTTTCCCCGCGCGCGCTCGCTCCCTCGCTCTCTCTCTGCTCGCGGGCCCGGGGTGTCAGCCCCGTCTTCCTCGCGTAACCGCCGCCCGAGCTGCTCGCGCCCGCCTTCCCCGCGCCCACGTCGCGCGTGGAACTCGCCCCACCTCGCCCCTGGCCACTTGAGCCCCGAACCCCACTCGCCCTCACCCCCTCCCCCATTTGCGCCCCAGCAAACTCTCTCTCCCCCTCGCTGCGCGCACGCAGAGCGCCGCCGCCACTAACCATCGCCGCCCGAGCCGTTTCCTCGTCGCCGGTGGAGCTCCGCCGCGCCCTTAGCCCCGGTGAGCTCCGCTCTGGCGTCCGCAACCCGGAACGCGCCCCAATTCCCTCTCCCCCTCCCTATTTCTCTCTGCCCGCGCTCACCCGTCGTTCGCCGTGCAGCCGCCACCGTCGACCCGAGTCTCCGTCGCGTCCCCGTCGCCGCCGAGGAGTCCCCGGAGCCCGCCTTGAGGTAACGGACCCCTCCAGCCCCTATCGCCCCTTGTTTTGCTCTCTGTTGCGCTTGATTGCTCGCCGGAGTAGATTAACCCCGCCGCCGAGCCGCCCCGCCGTGAACCGCCCCCCTCCGGTGCCTCTGCCCCGACCCAAACCCTACCGGAGAACTCCCCGCGCCCTCCCCGACCTCCCCGACCACTCGGATTGCCCCAGAGCCCCGCCAGTCGCCCGCGCCCCTCGTCTCCGGCGAGCCCTCCGCCGCGGGGACGAGCGCCGCCGCCCCAGCTAGCCGTAGGGGAAGCCCAGGCCGGCCACCCGATCCCCACCGTCCATCCCAGATCGGGCGGCCTCGTTTTAATTTGTCCAAGCCCAATCCTGGCCGTCCGCCGGAGATCCAGCGGCCCAGGCCCGCTTCCCCCTCACCCCGTCTCTCTGCCGTTTGGGCCCAGCCTGTCAGCCCGCCCGCGCGCTCGCTCTGCCCGCCCGGCCCCGCTTGCCAGTCGCCCGCGCGCCCGCGCTGTCCGCCCGGCCCCGCCTGTCAGCCGCTCCCGCCGCCGCGCGCTCGCGCGCCCGCCCGCAGGATCTAATCCTGGCCGTTCGCTTTAGATCTGACGGCTGTAGGCGCTCGATACCCCTTCGCCCGCGCTTTTTCTTAAAGAGACCCCCGGTTTTCTGGAATTTGAACCCGCCGTCCCTGGTTTCTCGCAGTTAAGTCCCTGGCCCTTTTATTTAATTAAAAATAAGTCCTTAGGGTATAATTTTAACCCCTAAACTTGTAAAATTCATAACTTTGTCATATGAACTCCAAATTAGGTGCTTCAAATTGCAAAATGTTCATAATATTATTATCTATCTGTTTATGCAATGTTTCCCTGCTGTTTCCATGTATTAATTAATAGCTAATCACTAGGATAGGATTAAGACTATTGAAACCTCATTTAAGATAATTGGAAATAAGTAGACTTTAATAAAAGTTGGATTACTTAAGTTTGTGGACTTAAACACTTAAGTTTAGAAACTCAAACCAGATAATTATTTAATCCCACCACCAACTTAGACCTGATTAGTGGATAGTGAATCACTTTGTGTAATCCTCTACCCCCAGACCTAGGGAACTTTAGAGTGCCTATCCCTTTTCTGTTATGAACTTGTGACCCCTCTCTGCTGCATATGTTTGGTATATTGTTTTTGTCTGTTATTTTCCCAAGTGCATAGTGTGAAAGATTGCTTTGCGTAGACACCGAGCAGTCTGTGTTTCCCGAGGCAGTTGCAGAGGAAGTCCCTGATCAGCAGTTTGGTGAAGGCAAGTGTCCTCTGTCCCATTATGTCCTATTCATTTATAATTTACTACCCCGCATTACTTACTTGAAACCTAAGGATTGACTAGCTTTACACTTTACTTTATCCTTGATGACCTATTGGGTTGTTATGGTTAGCACTTTGCTACTGCTTTAACATAATCAATGAACATGATGTGGCTATTTATGATACTGTTATCCTGTTGATGTTGATGATCTTGTGATATTCTAGGGGGCTCAGGCTGTTTCCTGAGTACCTCTCCGTAAGGACTGGTTCGTTGAGAGACCACCCGGGATAACAGTGCAACCATGAGGGTGAAATGGGATGCCCTTAGCTGATTAATTAGATGAATTAGAGGTGTAGTTGCTTAGCCGTCGTGCCGTCAATGGGGTCCAGGCACAGTGCTTGCTCTGCCGAGGCTGAGTGCCGAGGTTCTTTCGTTTTGCTCTTTGTTAGTCACTCTCCTGCGGGGAGGGGTACTGTGTTTATCAAACTGGAGAAACCTAACGGGCAGCTACGATCTCTAGGGAATCTTTGTAAAGGCTACGTAGTGATGCCCTGCCGGACCACCTAGGTAGTGGTCAATGGGGAGTAGCTCTCCCCGGGTAGAAAGGGAATCATGACTCATGGGTAAAGTGTGCGACCTCTGCAGAGGGTAGTGAAATTGGTATATCAGCCGTGCTCACGGTTAAGAGCAGCCTTGGGATCCTCTTTGATTAGAGATACAGATGGTTCGAGATGCAAGGATTATGTTATGGTTTTGGTTCGACGATGATGATGATGTTCCTCGATGAGGAAATGGTTTACGGGATTGGTTAATGCTAAAATCTGGCTTCTACTAATGATAAATACTTGACCAACTAAAAGCAACTGCTTGAGCCTAACCCCACATAAAGCTAGTCCACCTCAGCCAAACGGGACATTTGCTGAGTACGTTGATGTGTACTCATCCTTGCTTTACCACAAAACACCAGGTTGTCCGCATTGTAATCACTGCTCAGGAGAAGGCGAAGCCGTGGAAGGAGACTTCCAGGAGTTCCAAGACTACGATGAATTCTAGGCGTGGGTTGGCGGCAACCCCCAGTCAGCTGCCTGTGGAGGCTTTATCTTTACTGCGTTTCGTTTAGCACTTTGATTTACCTGTTAAGACAATGACTATGTGGATGTCTATGACTCTATGATGTAATAAGTACTCTTTTATGTTATTATTCGAGCATTGTGTGATGATGTTCATTTATGTAATCGCTGTGTACGTGAGTTCTGATCCTGGCACGTACATAGTTCGCATTCGGTTTGCCTTCTAAAACCGGGTGTGACATAAGTGGTATCAAAGCCCATGCTGACTGTAGGACCGCTGACCTAGAGTAGCACTGGTCGTATTAAGGACTATTGACCCTTCCCCTCACCTTGACATCTGATGTTACTTCAAAAGTTGGTCACCTCGACCAACCCTATATTTTACTATCTATCTATACAATACCTTGTTAAAATTTTTATCTTATTCTGTCTTTGGTTTATTCACTTGTCATATTAGTTCTGCTCTTACTCTTATGCTTACGGTGTCTTTTGTAGATGGCTCGTCTTAGACACACTGCACGTAAGTCGGTGATTCCTTTCCTGCCGTCTCGACTTGCGGAGCGTCCTCTGCACCGCACCGTGTCCGGACAGTCGAGTCACCTGGAGAGGCTGCACCACCGCCTGCGTGAGGAGCAGGAACGCCGGCGCCAGCACGGAGAGCAGCAGGGCTCTTCCTCCTCACCCCAGCAGGAGGTGGAGACCGTGAGGCCCCGTTCCTCTGTGGCCCAGCTGGAGGCGCCCCTTGTTCCACCGCGGGACGTCCCGGCTGTTGGAGGAGCTACTGGAGGAGACCCCGACGACGACGACTCAGCCCACAGCACGGAGTCCTCTGAGCCGCAGGAGGCGGAAGGATGGGTCGCCCGACCCATCACCCGTGACGCCGCTCGCGGTTGTCACTTCCACGACGCACTCGACACCTTGCTGCGGCAGGCTTTCGACCGGCACACCTGGTCGATCGAGTATCGTTGTGTAGTCTACCAGCACAATCGCGGCAGGTACCCGGACCGCTGGGAGGCTACCTGCCTAGTTCGCCGTCCGGAGGATGACCTCCGGGGTGCGGAGGCTGTTTCGGAGCACTATTCCATCTCCGAGAGAGACACTGCAGAGGCGGCTATGCAGGATGCAGCACGACGTGCACTCTCTCAGTACTGTTCTTTGTTCGGTGGCGTGGCCGACGGTCTTAACCTTCGGTACTACCCCCGCCGCCCTACTGGCAGCACATAGAGTGTGGTTGTTTCACCTGTTGGTGAGGCTAACCCTAGGTTGAGCAGCACAGTCAACCTAGTCGCAGTGCTTAACACGGAGCTGGATCACTCTCTGGACGAGCTAAGCAGGGCTCGAACGGAGATTGCGGAGTTGCGTGCTGAGTTGGCAGAGCGCCATCACCAGGAGGGTGGTTCTCCCGCACCTGTTGGGACTCAGCACCCATACCGCTCACCGCCACGTGGTCACCACACTTATGGTTCCCCTGTCTGTAAGACCAGGATAGATTTGGATCCTTAGGTCGTTAGCGTCGAAGTTTGTAATAATTCTAAGTCAGATGTCTCAGTCTTAGGTAGTCAGTTTAGTTTGCTTATCAGTTGCTTCCATTTAGTTTAGTTTGCTTATCAGTCGCTTGCATGCTTGTTATGATGAACTTGTGTTGGATTTGGATCTTTGTAATGACTGTAGCCAACATGTGGGTTTCCCCTGCAGTTTGGCTTAGCTAGTAATATTAATGAAGTCAGTTGTTTAGTTGGGAAGCCATTTACTCTTACTTTCCTTTCTTATCTGAGAAGCTGTGTTGAATCATGAATGAGGATCAGTGAGGCTCTTTTGTTCGCTCAGTGTCATGAAGAATTCTGTATTCTCTTTTCTTATGCTGAAGGGTTGTAAGATCAATGCTGATGTATGAATGTCTTCCACAGATGTCTGACAACAGGCGCCGATGCAACAGGCGTGCTCAGCTAGAGCAACATGACCAGCAGGAGGAAAATCAGAGGCAGCCTCCCCCGCCACCCCCGATGTCAGTGGAGCAGATGTTCTTGATGCAGACCCAGGCAGTGCAGGCCATTGGACAGACTCTGGCAGCCATGCAGCAGGCTCAACAGCAGCCCCAACCCCAGTTGCAAGTGCAGATGCCCCAGATGCCACGAGATAAGCGTGGTGAGTTCATGAGAGGGCACCCTCCTACCTTCACCCATTCTGCTGACCCCATGGATGCAGAAGACTGGTTGCGCGCAGTGGAAAGGGAGCTGCGCACCGCCCAATGCGACGACAGGGAGAAGGTTCTGTATGGTCCCCGCCAGCTGAGGGGAGCAGCCCAGTCCTGGTGGAAGTCCTACCTCGCCACCCATGCTGACCCCGAAGCCATCACTTGGGAGGAATTCAGCGAGAGTTTCCGTCGGTACCATGTGCCAGAGGGACTAATGATCGTGAAGAAGGAGGAGTTTCTGGCTCTAAAGCAGGGACCCATGTCTGTTAGTGAGTACAGAGACAAGTTTCTGCAGCTGTCTCGTTATGCACCCGAGGATGTCAACACTGATGCCAAGAGGCAGTACAGGTTCATGAGAGGTTTGGTGGATCCCCTGCATTACCAGCTGATGAATCACACCTTCCCCACCTTCCAGCACCTGATCGATAGGGCAGTCATGACTGAGAAGAAGCGTAAGGACATGGAAGATCGGAAGCGCAAGATGAGTGGACCCCAGTCCGGAGGCATCAGCCGTCCACGTTTCTCAGGCAGTTCATCTCAGCAAGGCAGACCTGGTCACCCACAGGGATATCAGAATCAGAATCAGCGTCCGCATCAGCAGCAGTTTCAGAGACAGTACCCGCAGCAGCAGCAGCAGTATCGTCAGCACAGCCAGCAGGGAGGTAATCAGTATCAGAAGCAGAACAACCAGGCACCTCGCCTTCCTGCCCCAGCAGCGAATCAGAGCAACCAAGCAGCCCCGGCACAAGGAGGAGGCAGAGGATGCTTCCACTGCGGAGATCAAGGCCACTGGGCGATGCAGTGCCCAAAGAAGATGGCTCAGCAGCAGACCAACCCCAATGCTCCAGCAAGGCAAGGTGTACTGCAGCCGGCAGCAGGCAATCGTAACCAAGCGTACAACCGCGGAAAGGTGAACCACTTGGAGGCCGAAGCGATCCAGGATGCACCAGATGTGGCAGTAGGTATGTTCTCAGTCGAATCTCATCCCGCGAAAGTGCTATTTGATACTGGTGCAACTCATTCTTTTGTCACTGCAACATGGGTAGAATTGCATAACATCTCAGTAGAGGCAATGATGCCACCCATGAGGATTAATTCGGTTGGTGGCAGAGTGCAAACAGATAAAATATGTTCAAACATAATGGTGGAAATAAGGGGGATAGGATTCCCCAGTGACTTAATAGTAATAGGCACCCCTGGGATAGATGTCATTCTAGGGATGAACTGGTTAATGAAGTATGAAGCAAATGTTAGTTGTGACAAGAGGACCATAACATTGAAATCCCCGTCAGGAGAAGAGGTAGTGGCCGAGCTAAGGATGCCTAAGTCAGAAGAAGGAGTCTGTCACCAGATTTCAGTTGATAGTAAGGAGCCCAACCCGCTCGAGGTTATCAAGGTTGTGTCGGACTTTCCGGATGTGTTTCCCGAGGAGCTAACGGGCATGCCGCCCGAAAGGAAAGTCGAGTTTGCCATAGAGCTTATCCCTGGTACCGCCCCCATTTCCAAAAGAGCCTATCGAGTGTCTGGACCAGAATTGGTGGAACTCAAGAAGCAGATAGATGAGATGCTAGAGAAGGGTTACATCAGGCCAAGTACCTCGCCTTGGGCCGCTCCAGTGTTGTTTGTAGAGAAGAAAGATGGTACCAAAAGGATGTGCATAGACTACAGAGCCCTGAATGAAGTCACTGTCAAGAACAAGTACCCCCTGCCAAGGATAGAAGATTTGTTCGACCAGCTCAGAGGTGCCAGCGTATTCTCGAAGATAGATCTGAGATCAGGTTACCATCAACTCAGAATCCGACCCTCGGATATACCGAAGACGGCATTCATCACCAAGTATGGGTTATATGAGTTCACAGTTATGTCCTTTGGTTTGACAAATGCGCCAGCCTTCTTTATGTACCTGATGAACAGTGTGTTCATGGATTATCTGGACAAGTTTGTGGTAGTGTTCATCGATGACATTCTCATATACTCTCAAAGTGAGGAAGATCATGTGGAGCATTTGAAGATGGTATTGCAAAGGCTTCGAGAGCATCAGTTGTACGCCAAGCTGGGCAAATGCGAGTTCTGGATTCATGAAGTCTTGTTTCTGGGTCACATCATAAACCAAGAGGGATTGGCAGTGGATCCAAAGAAAGTAGCAGATATCCTGAACTGGAAAGCACCGAAGGATGTTCGTGGGATCAAGAGCTTCATTGGAATGGCTGGATATTATAGGCGTTTCATTGAAGGTTTCTCGAAGATTGCTAGACCAATGACAACGTTGCTAGCGAAGAAAGTTGAGTTTAAGTGGACCCAAAAGTGTCAGGAAGCATTTGAAGAACTGAAGAATAGATTGACTACAGCTCCTGTGTTAGTCCTGCCTGATGTTCACAAGTCATTCTCAGTGTATTGCGACGCTTCGTACACCGGATTGGGATGTGTGCTGATGCAAGAAGGGAGAGTTGTAGCGTACTCATCTCGACAGCTGAAGATCCATGAGAAGAATTACCCCACACATGACCTGGAATTGGCAGCAGTGGTTCATGCTTTGAAGACCTGGAGACATTACCTGTATGGGCAGAAGTGCGACATCTACACAGATCATAAGAGTCTGAAGTACATATTCACCCAGTCAGAGTTAAACATGAGGCAGCGAAGATGGTTGGAACTGATCAAAGACTATGAGTTGGAGATACATTACCATCCGGGCAAAGCCAATGTTGTTGCAGATGCTCTGAGCAGGAAGAGTCAAGTCAACATGTTGGCCTCGCACCCAATGCCGTATGAGTTAGCCAAGGAGTTTGACAGACTGAGCCTCGGTTTCCTGAATAGTACGCAAGGAGTGACAGTGGAATTAGAGCCCACCCTAGAGCGGGAGATCAAAGAAGGGCAGAAGGATGATGAAAACATCAACAAAATCCGGCAGCTGATCCTAGAAGGAAGAGGCAAAGACTTTCGAGAGGATGAAGAAGGGGTAATCTGGTTCAAGGACCGATTGTGTGTTCCCGACCTCAAACCTATTCGGGAACTGATCCTCAAAGAAGCTCATGAGACAGCCTACTCCATACACCCTGGAAGTGAGAAGATGTACCAGGATTTAAAAAGGAGGTTTTGGTGGTATGGTATGAAAAGGGAGATCGCAGAATATGTCGCCATCTGTGATAGCTGTCAGAGAACCAAAGCAGAGCATCAGAGGCCTGCCGGACTGTTGCAGCCATTGCAGATTCCTCAGTGGAAGTGGGATGAGATCGGGATGGATTTCATAGTTGGCCTACCTCGTACCCGGGCCGGCTACGATTCCATCTGGGTGGTTGTGGACCGCTTAACAAAGGTGGCCCATTTCATACCTGTGAAGACGACATACACCGGAGCAACGTTAGCCGAGTTATACATGTCACGGATAGTCTGCCTTCATGGGGTGCCGAAGAAGATAGTGTCAGATCGAGGAACGCAGTTCACATCTCATTTTTGGCAGCAGCTACAAGAAGCTTTGGGCACCCATTTGAACTTCAGCTCAGCTTATCACCCGCAGACAGACGGTCAGACTGAAAGAACTAATCAGATCCTAGAAGATATGTTGAGAGCCTGTGCGTTGCAAGACAAGTCAGGATGGGACAAAAGGTTACCTTATGCAGAATTCTCTTACAACAATAGTTACCAGGCCAGCCTGAAGATGTCACCGTTTCAGGCACTCTACGGGCGGAGTTGTAGGACTCCGCTGCACTGGGACCAGCCTGGAGAGAGACAGGTGTTTGGCCCCGACATCTTGCTTGAAGCCGAAGAGAATATCAAAATGGTTCGGGAGAATCTGAAGACAGCCCAGTCAAGACAGCGAAGCTATGCGGACCGAAGGAGAAGAGAACTGAGTTTTGAAGTGGGAGACTACGTCTATCTGAAGGTGTCACCTATGAGGGGAGTCAGAAGGTTCGGAGTTAACGGCAAGTTAGCACCCCGGTACGTCGGACCATATCAGATTCAAGCCAAGCGTGGAGAAGTGGCCTACCAGCTCGACCTACCAGAGAGTTTGTCAGCAGTGCACAATGTGTTCCATGTGTCGCAATTGAAGAAATGTTTGCGAGTACCAGAAGAACAGTTGCCAGTGGAGGGTTTGGAAGTCCAAGAAGATCTGACATACATAGAGAAGCCAACGCAGATTCTGGAGTTTGCAGACAGAGTCACCCGGAGGAACACCATCAGAATGTGCAAAGTCAGATGGGGTCACCACTCGGAGGATGAAGCAACCTGGGAACGAGAAGATGACCTGAAGGCCAAATACCCTGAACTCTTTGCTGACCAACCTTGAATCTCGGGGCGAGATTCTTTTAAGGGGGATAGGTTTGTAACACCCTGAATTTGGGGGTATAAAATTTCTTTGCTCATATTCACAAATTCAGGTGTTACTTCCTTTTCTCACCCTTCCTAATTCTTTTCTCTCTCATTTCAATAGGAACTAAGTGCTTATTTTACTTGTAATTATAGTCTATTATGTTAAACCCTAGTGGAGTATGAATTGTTGCACCATGTTGAACCCTAGATTTCACTTTTGTTTGGTGCATAATTCTCAAAAGGTCTAATTTGAATTTGGGGCTCATTTGAATTTGAATCAAATAGAATAAATAAAAGAAAAGGGAGAAACAATTCAGAATAAAAGAAAAAAGGTAAAGCAGCCCAACCCAGCCGCCCCCTCGGCCTTTCGGCCCAGCCGGCCCATCTCTCGCGCGCGCACCTCCCTCCCCTCCTCTCTCTGCGCAGCGGGTCCCACCTATCGGCGCTCCCGCCTTCCGCGCACCCGCTCCGTTCTCTCTCTGCTCGCCCGGTCCCACCTGTCGGCGCCCGCTTTCCCCCGCGCGCGCTCGCTCCCTCGCTCTCTCTCTGCTCGCGGGCCCGGGGTGTCAGCCCCGTCTTCCTCGCGTAACCGCCGCCCGAGCTGCTCGCGCCCGCCTTCCCCGCGCCCACGTCGCGCGTGGAACTCGCCCCACCTCGCCCCTGGCCACTTGAGCCCCGAACCCCACTCGCCCTCACCCCCTCCCCCATTTGCGCCCCAGCAAACTCTCTCTCCCCCTCGCTGCGCGCACGCAGAGCGCCGCCGCCACTAACCATCGCCGCCCGAGCCGTTTCCTCGTCGCCGGTGGAGCTCCGCCGCGCCCTTAGCCCCGGTGAGCTCCGCTCTGGCGTCCGCAACCCGGAACGCGCCCCAATTCCCTCTCCCCCTCCCTATTTCTCTCTGCCCGCGCTCACCCGTCGTTCGCCGTGCAGCCGCCACCGTCGACCCGAGTCTCCGTCGCGTCCCCGTCGCCGCCGAGGAGTCCCCGGAGCCCGCCTTGAGGTAACGGACCCCTCCAGCCCCTATCGCCCCTTGTTTTGCTCTCTGTTGCGCTTGATTGCTCGCCGGAGTAGATTAACCCCGCCGCCGAGCCGCCCCGCCGTGAACCGCCCCCCTCCGGTGCCTCTGCCCCGACCCAAACCCTACCGGAGAACTCCCCGCGCCCTCCCCGACCTCCCCGACCACTCGGATTGCCCCAGAGCCCCGCCAGTCGCCCGCGCCCCTCGTCTCCGGCGAGCCCTCCGCCGCGGGGACGAGCGCCGCCGCCCCAGCTAGCCGTAGGGGAAGCCCAGGCCGGCCACCCGATCCCCACCGTCCATCCCAGATCGGGCGGCCTCGTTTTAATTTGTCCAAGCCCAATCCTGGCCGTCCGCCGGAGATCCAGCGGCCCAGGCCCGCTTCCCCCTCACCCCGTCTCTCTGCCGTTTGGGCCCAGCCTGTCAGCCCGCCCGCGCGCTCGCTCTGCCCGCCCGGCCCCGCTTGCCAGTCGCCCGCGCGCCCGCGCTGTCCGCCCGGCCCTGCCTGTCAGCCGCTCCCGCCGCCGCGCGCTCGCGCGCCCGCCCGCAGGATCTAATCCTGGCTGTTCGCTTTAGATCTGACGGCTGTAGGCGCTCGATACCCCTTCGCCCGCGCTTTTTCTTAAAGAGACCCCCGGTTTTCTGGAATTTGAACCCGCCGTCCCTGGTTTCTCGCAGTTAAGTCCCTGGCCCTTTTATTTAATTAAAAATAAGTCCTTAGGGTATAATTTTAACCCCTAAACTTGTAAAATTCATAACTTTGTCATATGAACTCCAAATTAGGTGCTTCAAATTGCAAAATGTTCATAATATTATTATCTATCTGTTTATGCAATGTTTCCCTGCTGTTTCCATGTATTAATTAATAGCTAATCACTAGGATAGGATTAAGACTATTGAAACCTCATTTAAGATAATTGGAAATAAGTAGACTTTAATAAAAGTTGGATTACTTAAGTTTGTGGACTTAAACACTTAAGTTTAGAAACTCAAACCAGATAATTATTTAATCCCACCACCAACTTAGACCTGATTAGTGGATAGTGAATCACTTTGTGTAATCCTCTACCCCCAGACCTAGGGAACTTTAGAGTGCCTATCCCTTTTCTGTTATGAACTTGTGACCCCTCTCTGCTGCATATGTTTGGTATATTGTTTTTGTCTGTTATTTTCCCAAGTGCATAGTGTGAAAGATTGCTTTGCGTAGACACCGAGCAGTCTGTGTTTCCCGAGGCAGTTGCAGAGGAAGTCCCTGATCAGCAGTTTGGTGAAGGCAAGTGTCCTCTGTCCCATTATGTCCTATTCATTTATAATTTACTACCCCGCATTACTTACTTGAAACCTAAGGATTGACTAGCTTTACACTTTACTTTATCCTTGATGACCTATTGGGTTGTTATGGTTAGCACTTTGCTACTGCTTTAACATAATCAATGAACATGATGTGGCTATTTATGATACTGTTATCCTGTTGATGTTGATGATCTTGTGATATTCTAGGGGGCTCAGGCTGTTTCCTGAGTACCTCTCCGTAAGGACTGGTTCGTTGAGAGACCACCCGGGATAACAGTGCAACCATGAGGGTGAAATGGGATGCCCTTAGCTGATTAATTAGATGAATTAGAGGTGTAGTTGCTTAGCCGTCGTGCCGTCAATGGGGTCCAGGCACAGTGCTTGCTCTGCCGAGGCTGAGTGCCGAGGTTCTTTCGTTTTGCTCTTTGTTAGTCACTCTCCTGCGGGGAGGGGTACTGTGTTTATCAAACTGGAGAAACCTAACGGGCAGCTACGATCTCTAGGGAATCTTTGTAAAGGCTACGTAGTGATGCCCTGCCGGACCACCTAGGTAGTGGTCAATGGGGAGTAGCTCTCCCCGGGTAGAAAGGGAATCATGACTCATGGGTAAAGTGTGCGACCTCTGCAGAGGGTAGTGAAACTGGTATATCAGCCGTGCTCACGGTTAAGAGCAGCCTTGGGATCCTCTTTGATTAGAGATACAGATGGTTCGAGATGCAAGGATTATGTTATGGTTTTGGTTCGACGATGATGATGATGTTCTTCGATGAGGAAATGGTTTACGGGATTGGTTAATGCTAAAATCTGGCTTCTACTAATGATAAATACTTGACCAACTAAAAGCAACTGCTTGAGCCTAACCCCACATAAAGCTAGTCCACCTCAGCCAAACGGGACATTTGCTGAGTACGTTGATGTGTACTCATCCTTGCTTTACCACAAAACACCAGGTTGTCCGCATTGTAATCACTGCTCAGGAGAAGGCGAAGCCGTGGAAGGAGACTTCCAGGAGTTCCAAGACTACGATGAATTCTAGGCGTGGGTTGGCGGCAACCTCCAGTCAGCTGCCTGTGGAGGCTTTATCTTTACTGTGTTTCGTTTAGCACTTTGATTTACCTGTTAAGACAATGACTATGTGGATGTCTATGACTCTATGATGTAATAAGTACTCTTTTATGTTATTATTCGAGCATTGTGTGATGATGTTCATTTATGTAATCGCTGTGTACGTGAGTTCTGATCCTGGCACATACATAGTTCGCATTCGGTTTGCCTTCTAAAACCGGGTGTGACAATAAGGAGGGGGAAAGTTTTGTCCGGTTTGGGCATGGTGGTGGCCTGACTCCTTCCGGATAACCGTTAAGGTTAGGATGCACGAGTAAGGAAAGAGATCCGGCATTCGGGTCTCGCGACGGTGAGATCGCAGAAACCGGGCTAGTGGGTAAAGTGTACCCCTCTGCGCAGAGTTGAAACCTATTCGAATAGTCCGTGTCCACTGGTATGGATGAGTCTGGTATGGTATGGCAATTAGAGCTTTTTCTCTAAGTTCTTAACAAGGAAAAGGTGTGTTTAAATGGGTTTTGAAAAAGAAAATAAAGCCACGGGAGCGGGAAGCTCCGTGGTGGTTGAGTTTTTGGTTACTGGTAATACCATGGGAAAACCTTCAAGCAACTGCCTCTCTCTAAGAAAATGATGAGTGACTACAACTCCACCAAATTGAGCATGTACATCATAGGTCTCTTTCTCTCTACGGGAGCGGGGTGGGCTTGCGGAATACCTAGTGTATTCACCCAGATTTATTTATGTTTTTCAGCAGCCGAGGACTTCTTTTCTGCTATGCTTGATTAAGAGGGCTGTGTCTGCACCCAGTTCTGCCTGTGGCTTGGGCTAGTGTATTTTCCTACTGCGCTTCTCTATTTGGCTCTCTCGAGCTTGTACCCCGGTATTGTAATAACTTTATCTAAACTCTGTACTATTTGAAGTAAGGAATGTGTTTACTAGCCTCCTGGGACTAGTAATTGTTTCACATTTGAGTCCCAAAGGATCGGGACGCTTTAGTTGCCCAGCTGGAGGCGCCCCCTGCACCACCGCGGGACGCCCCGGCTGTTGGAGGAGCTACTGGGGGAGGTCCTGGAGGAGACCCCGACGACGACGACTCAGACCACAGCACGGAGTCCTCTGAGCCACAGGAGGCGGAAGGATGGGTCGCCCGACCCATCACCCGTGACGCCGCTCGCGGTTGTCACTTCCACGACGCACTCGACACCTTGCTGCGCCAGGCTTTCGACCGGCACACCTGGTCGATCGAGTATCGTTGTGTAGTCTACCAGCACAGTCGCGGGAGGTACCCGGACCGCTGGGAGGCTACCTGCCTAGTTCGCCGTTCGGAGGATGACCTCCGGGGTGCGGAGGCCGTTTCGGAGCACTATTCCATCTCCGAGAGGGACACTGTAGAGGCGGCTATGCAGGATGCAGCACGACGTGCACTCTCCTAGTACTGTTCTTTGTTCGGTGGGGTGGCCGACGGTCTTAACCTTCGGTACTACCCCCGCCGCCCTACTGGCAGCACAGAGAGTGTGGTTGTCTCACTTGTTGGTGAGGCTAACCCTAGGTTGAGTAGCACAGTCAACCTAGTCGCAGTGCTTAACACCGAGCTGGATCACTCTCTGGACGAGCTGAGCAGGGCTCGAACGGAGATTGCTGAGTTGCGTGCTGAACTAGCAGAGCGCCATCACCAGGAGGGTGGTTCCCCCGCTCCTGTTGGGACTTAGCACCCTTACCGCTCGCTGCCACGTGGTCACCACACTTATGGTTCCCCTGCCTGTAAGACCAGGATAGATCTGGATCCTTAGATCATTAGCGTCGGAGTTTGTAATAATTCTTAAGTCAGATGTCTCAGTCTTAGGTAGTCAGTTTAGTTTGCTTCTCAGTTGCTTGCATGCTTGTTATGATGAACTTGTGCTGGATTTGAATCTTTGTAATGACTGTTGCCAACCTGTGGGTTTCTCCTACAGTTTGGCTTAGCTAGTAATGTTAATGAAGTCAGTTGTTTAGTTGGGAAACCATTTACTTCTACTTTCCTTTCCATCTGAGAAGCTGTGTTGAATCATAATGAGGATCAGAGAAGCTCCTTGTTCACTCAGTGTCATGAAGAATTCTGAATTCACTTTTCTTATGCTGAAGGATTGTAAGATCAATGCTGATGTATGAATGTCTTCCACAGATGTCTGACAACAGGCGCCGATGCAACAGGCGTGCTCAGCAAGAGCAGCATGACCAGCAGGAGGAACATCAGAGGTAGCCTCCCCCACCACCCCCGATGTCAGTGGAGCAGATGTTTTTGATGCAGACTCAGGCAGTGCAGGCCATTGGGCAGACTCTGGCAGCCATGCAGCAGGCTCAACAGCAACCCCAACCCCAATTGCAAGTGCAGATGCCCCAGATGCCAGGGGATAAGCGTGGCGAGTTCATGAGAGGGCACCCTCCTACCTTCGCCCATTCTGCTGACCCCATGGATGCAGAAGACTGGCTGCGCGCAGTGGAGAGGGAACTGCGCACCGCCCAATGTGACGACAGGGAGAAGGTTCTGTATGGTCCCCGCTAGCTAAGGGGAGTAGCCCAGTCCTGGTGGGAGTCCTACCTCGCCACCCATGCTGACCCCGAAGCCATCACCTGGGAAGAATTCAGCGAGAATTTCCGCAGGTACCATGTTCCAGAGGGACTGACGATTGTGAAGAAGGAGGAGTTTCTGGCTCTGAAACAGGGACCCCTATCTGTTAGTGAATACAGAGACAAGTTTCTGCAACTATCTCGTTATGCACCTGAGGATGTCAACACTGATGCTAAAAGGCAGTACAGGTTCATGAGGGGTTTGGTGGATCCCCTGCATTACCAGCTGATGAACCACACCTTCCCCACCTTCCAGCACCTGATCGATAGAGCAGTTATGACTGAGAAGAAGCATAAGGATATGGAAGATCGGAAGCGCAAGATGAGTGGACCCCAGTCCGGAAGCACCAGCCGTCCCCATTTCTCAGGCAGTTCATCTCAGCAAGGCAGGCCTGGTCACCCACAGGGATATCAGAATCAGAATCAGCGTCCGCATCAGCAGCAGTTTCAGAGGCAGTACCCACAACAGCAGCAGTATCGTCAGAACAGCCAGCAGGGAGGTAATCAGTATCAGAAGCAGAACAACCAGGCACCTCGCCTTCCTGCCCCAGCAGCAAATCAAAACAATCAAGCAACCCCAGCACAAGGAGGAGGCAGAGGATGTTTCCACTGTGGAGAACAAGGCCACTGGGCGATGCAGTGCCCGAAGAAGATGGCGCAGCAGCAGACTAACCCCAATGCTTCAACAAGGCAAGGTGTACTGCAGCCGGCAGCAGTCAATCGTAGCCAAGCGTACAACCGTGGAAAGGTGAACCACTTGGAGGCCGAAGCAATTCAGGATGCACCGGATGTGGCAGTAGGTATGTTCTCAGTCGAATCTCATCCCGCAAAAGTGCTATTTGATACTGGTGCAACTCATTCATTTGTCACTGCAATATGGGTAGAAATGCATAACATCTCAGTAGAGGCAATGATGCCGCCCATGAGGATTAATTCGGTTGGTGGCAAGGTGCAAACAAGTAAAATATGCTCAAATGTAAGGGTGGAAATAAGGGGGATAGGGTTCCCCAGTGATCTAATAGTAATAGACACCCTTGGGGTAGATATCATCCTAGGGATGAATTGGTTAATGAAGTATGAAGCGAATGTTAACTGTGACAAGAGGACCGTAACATTGAGGTCCCCGTCAGGAGAGGAGGTAGTGGCCAAGCTAAGGATGCCTAAATCAGCGGAGGGAGTCTGTCACCAGATTTAGTTGATAGTAAGGAGCCCAACCCGCTCGAGGCTATCAAGGTCATGTCGGATTTTTCGGACGTGTTTCCCGAGGAGCTAACGGGCATGCCACCCGAGAGAAAAGTCGAATTTGCCATAGAGCTTATCCCTGGTACCGCCCCCATTTCCAAAAGGGCCTATCGAGTGTCTGGACCAGAATTGGTGGAACTCAAGAAGCAGATAGATGAGATGTTAGAGAAGGGTTACATCAGGCCAAGCACCTCGCCTTGGGCCGCTCCAGTGTTGTTTGTAGAGAAGAAAGATGGTACCAAAAGGATGTGCATAGACTACAGAGCCTTGAATGAAGTCACTGTCAAGAACAAGTACCCCCTGCCAAGGATAGAAGATTTGTTCGACTAGCTCAGAGGTGCCAGCGTATTCTCAAAGATAGATCTGAGATTAGGTTACCATCAACTCAGAATCCGACCCTCGGACATACCGAAGACAGCATTCATCACCAAGTACGGGTTATATGAATTCACAGTTATGTCCTTTGGTTTGACAAATGCGCCAGCCTTCTTTATGTATCTGATGAACAGCGTGTTCATGGACTATCTAGACAAGTTTGTGGTAGTGTTCATCGATGATATTCTCATATACTCTCAAAGTGAGGAAGATCATGTAGAGCATTTGAAGATGGTATTGCAAAGACTTCGAGAGCAACAGTTGTATGCCAAGCTGAGTAAATGCGAGTTCTGGATTCATGAAGTCCTGTTTCTGGGCCACATCATAAATCAAGATGGGTTAGCAGTGGATCCAAAGAAAGTGGCAGATATCCTGAACTGGAAAGCACCGAAGGATGTTCGTGGGATCAAGAGCTTCATCGGAATGGCCGGATACTACAGGCGTTTCATCGAAGGCTTCTCAAAGATTGCTAGACCAATGACAGCGTTGCTAGTGAAGAAAGTTGAGTTTAAGTGGACCCAAAAGTGTCAGGAAGCATTCGAAGAACTGAAAAATAGATTGACTACAGCTCCTGTGTTAGTCCTGCCTGATGTTCACAAGCCATTCTCAGTGTATTGCGATGCTTCTTACACCGGATTGGGATGTGTGCTAATGCAAGAAGGAAGAGTTGTAGCATACTCATCTCGACAGCTGAAGATCCATGAGAAAAATTATCCCACACATGACCTGGAGTTGGCAGCAGTGGTTCATGCTTTAAAGACCTGGAGACATTACCTGTACGGGCAGAAGTGCGACATCTACACAGATCATAAAAGTCTAAAATACATATTCACCCAGTCAGAGTTAAACATGAGGCAGCGAAGATGGTTGGAATTGATCAAAGACTATGAGTTGGAGATACATTACCATCCAGGCAAGGCCAATGTTGTTGCAGATGCTCTGAGCAGGAAGAGTTAAGTCAATATGATGGCCACGTACCCAATGCCATATGAGTTAGCCAAGGAGTTCGACAGACTGAGTCTCAGTTTCCTGAACAGTACACAAGGAGTAACAGTGGAGTTAGAGCCCACCCTAGAGCGGGAGATCAAAGAAGGGCAGAAGAATGATGAAAACATCAACAATATCCGGCAGCTGATCTTAGAAGGAAGAGGCAAAGACTTTCGAGAGGATGAAGAGGGAGTAATATGGTTCAAGGACCGATTGTGTGTTCCCGACATTAAACCTATTCGGGAGCTGATCCTAAAGGAAGCTCATGAGACAGCCTACTCCATACACCCTGGAAGTGAAAAGATGTATCAGGATTTAAAAAGGAGATTTTGGTGGTATGGCATGAAAAGAGAAATCGCAGAATATGTCGCCATCTGTGATAGCTGTCAGAGAACCAAAGCAGAGCATCAGAGGCCTGCCGGATTGTTGCAACCATTGTTGATTCCTCAGTGGAAGTGGGATGAGATCGGGATGGATTTTATAGTTGGCCTACCTCGTACCCGGGCCGGCTATGATTCCATCTGGGTGGTTGTGGACCGCTTAACAAAGGTGGCCCATTTCATACCCGTGAAGACAACATACACCGGAGCAACGTTAGCTGAGTTATACATGTCACGGATAGTCTGCCTTCATGGTGTGCCGAAGAAGATAGTGTCAGATCGAGGAACGCAGTTCACCTCTCATTTTTGGCAGCAGCTACAAGAAGCTTTGGGCACACATTTGAACTTCAGCTCGGCTTATCACCCGCAGACAGACGGTCAGACTGAAAGAACTAATCAGATCCTAGAAGATATGCTGAGAGCCTGTGCGTTGCAAGACAAGTCAGGATGGGACAAAAGGTTACCTTATGCAGAGTTTTCCTACAACAATAGTTACCAGGCTAGCTTGAAGATGTCACCGTTTCAGGCACTCTATGGGCGGAGTTGTAGGACTCCGCTGCATTGGGACCAGCCTGGAGAGAGACAGGTGTTTGGCCCCGACATCTTGCTTGAAGCCGAAGAGAATATCAAAATGGTTCGGGAGAACATGAAGATAGCACAATCAAGGCAGCGAAGCTATGCGGACAGAAGGAGAAGAGAACTGAGTTTTGAAGTGGGGGACTACGTCTATCTGAAGGTGTCACCTATCAGGGGAGTCAGAAGGTTCGGAGTTAAAGGCAAGTTAGCACCCCGGTACGTCGGACCATATCAGATCCAAGCCAAGCGTGGAGAAGTGGCCTACCAGCTCGACCTACCCGAAAGTTTGTCGGCAGTGCACAACGTGTTCCACGTGTCGCAATTGAAGAAGTGTCTGCGAGTACCAGAAGAACAGTTGCCAGTGGAGGGTTTGGAAGTCCAGGAGGATCTGACATACATAGAGAAGCCAACGCAGATTCTGGAGTTTGCAGACAGAGTCACCCGGAGGAACACCATCAGAATGTGCAAAGTCAGATGGGGTCACCACTCGGAGGAAGAAGCAACCTGGGAACGAGAAGATGATCTGAAGGCTAAATACCCTGAACTCTTTGCTGACCAACCTTGAATCTCGGGGCGAGATTCTTTTAAGGGGGATAGGTTTGTAACACCCTGAATTTGGGGGTATAAAATTTCTTTGCTCATATTCACAAATTCAGGTGTTACTTCTCTTTTCTCACCTTTCCCCAATCTCCTCTTTCTCATTCCTATAGGAGAAGAGTGGTTATTCTTATTTGTAATTATAAGTTAGTAGGTTAAACTCCAAGGGAGTATGAATTGTTGCATCATGTTGAACCCTAGATTTCACTTTTGTTTGGTGCATAATTCTTAGAGAGTCTAATTTGAATTTGTGGCTTATTTGGATTTGAATCAAATAGAGAAAATAAAAAGAAAAGGGAAAACAAATACCAGAATAAAAGAAAAAGGGAAAGAAGCCCAACCCTACCCCCTCCTCGGCCTTTCGGCCCAGTCGGCCCAATCCCGCGCGCGCGCCTCTCCCCCCCCCTCCTCTCTCTGCCCCGGCGGGCCCGCCCGTCAGCGCGCCCGTTTTCCCCGCGCCCGCGCCCGCTTTCCCCTCTTCCTCTGCCCGCTTTCTCCGCGCCCACGTCGTGCGTGGAGCTCGCAACCGCCCCGCCCCCGGCCACTTGAGCCCAGAACCCCGCTCGCCCTCTCCCCCTCTCCCATTTGCACACCAGCAGACCCCTCTCTCACCTCCCCCGCGCTGCGCACACGCCAGAGCACCGCCGCCATTAACCGCCGCCGTCCCGAGCCCGTTTCCCCGTCGCCGTTGGAGCTCCGCCGTGCCCCCTGCCACGGTGAGCTTCGCCTCGGCGTCCGCAACTCGGGACACGCCCCAATTCCTCTTCCCCCTCCCTATTTCCCTCTGCCCGCGCTCACCCGCCGTCCTCCGTGCAGCCGCGGAGGTCCGCCACCGTCGACCCGGGCCGCCATCGCGCCATTGCCGCCACCGAGGAGTTCCCGGAGTCCGCCTTGAGGTAAGGAACCTCTCCCGCCCCCTCCCGACCTTTGTATTGCCTCCTGTCGCGTTCAATTGCTCGCCGGAGCCCTTTTGCGCCACCGCCGAGCCGCTTCGCCGTGGACCGCCCCCCTCCGGTGCCCCTGCCCCGACCTAGCCCCCACCAGAAGACTCCCCGCGCCTTCCCCAACCTCTCCGGCCGTCTAGGTCGCCCCAAAGACCCGCAGGGCCCCCGCGCCCCTCGTCTCCGGCGAGTTCTCCGCCGCGGGGACGAGCGCCACCGCCTCTGCTAGCCGTAGGAGAGGCCAAGGCCGGCCACCCGATCCCCGCCGCCCATCAGCGCGGGCGAAGGGGTATTGGGCCCCGCCTGTCAGCCCGCCGCCCCGCGCTGCCCACCTGGCCCCGCCTGTCAGCCGCCCGCGCCCGCGCTGCCCGCCTGGCCCCGCCTGTCAGCCGCCGCGCGCTCGCGCGCCCGCCCGCGGATCTAATCCTGCGCGTTGATCTGAGATCCGACGGCCGTAGGAGCCCGATACCCCTTCGCCCGCGCGTTTTCTTAAAGAGACCCCCGGTTTTCTGAAATTTAACCCGCCGTCCCTAGATTCTCTCAGTTAGGTCCTCGGACCTTTTATTTAATTCAAAATAAGTATTTAGGGTATATTTTTTAACCCCTAAACTTGTAAAATTCATAACTTTGTCATATGAACTCCAAATTAGGTGCTTCAAATTGCAAAATGCTCATAGTATTTTTGTCTATCTATTTAAACAATGTTTCCCTGCTGTTTCCATGTCCCAATTAATAGTTGATCATTAGGATAGGATTAAGGTTATTGGAGCCCTATTTGAGATAAATAGAAGATGGTAGACTTTAATAAAAGTTAGAGCACCTAAGTTTATGGACTTAAACACCCAAGTTCAGAGACTTAAAACCATGTAATGATTTAACCTCACCACTGACTTAAACCTGATTAGTGGATAATGAATCACTTTGAATAGTCCTCTACCCTAGACCTAAGGAACACCAGTGTGCCAATCCTTTTCTATTATGAACTTGTGATCCCTCTGCTGCATATGTTTGGTATATTGCTTTTGTTTGTTATTTCCCAAGTGCATAGTGTGAATGATTACTTTACGTAGACAACGGGTAGTCTGTGTTTCCCGAGGAAGTTGCAGAGGAAGTCCCTGATCAGCAGTTTGGTGAAGGCAAGTGTCCTCTGACCCATTATGTCCCTTGCACTTATAATTCACTTTCCCGCATTACTTAATTGAAACCTAAGGATTGACTAGCTTGATACTTTACCTTATCCTTGATGACCTGTTGGGTTATTATGGTTAGCATTTTGCTATTGCCTCAACCTAATCAATGAACATGATGTGACTATTTATGATACGATACTGTTATCCTGATGATATTGATGATCTTGTGATACTCTAGGGGGCTCAGGCTGTTTCCTAAGTACCTCTCCGTAAGGACCTGTTCGTTGAGAGACCACCCGGGATAACAGTGCAACCATGAGGGTGGAATGGGGTGCCCTTAGCTAATTAATTAGAGGAACTAGAAGTGTAGTTGCTTCGCCGTCGTGCCGTCAATGGGGTCCAGGCACAGTGCTTGCTCTGCCGAGGCTGGGTGCCGAGGTTCTTTCGTTTTGCTTTTTAGTCACCCTCCTGCGGGGAGAGGTACTGTGTTTATCAAACTGGAGAAACCTAACAGGCAGCTATGACCTCTAGGGAATCTTTGTAAAGGCTTCGTAGTGAATCCCTGGCCATTCACCTCGGGAGTGAATAAGGGTCTTGCAAGCCTGGGCTAGAGAGGGAATCACGGCTCATGGGTAAAGTGTGCGACCTCTGCAGAGGGTAGTGAAACTGGTATATCAGCCGTGCTCACGGTTATGAGCAGCCTTGGGATCCTCTTTGATTAGAGATACAGATGGTTCGAGACACAAGGATTATGTTATGGTTTTGGTTCGACTATGATGATGTTGTTCCTCGATGAGGAAATGATTTACGGGTTGGCTAATGCTAAAATCTGGCTTCTACTAATGATAAATACCTGACCAACTAAAAGCAACTGCTGGAGCCTAACCCCATATAAAGCTAGTCCACTTCAGCCAAACGGGACATTTGCTGAGTACGTTGATGTGTACTCATCCTTGCTTTACCACAAAACACCAGGTTGTCCGCATTGTAATCACTGCTCAGGAGAAGGTGAAGCCGTGGAGGGAGACTTCCAGGAGTTCCAAGACTACGACGAATTCTAGGTGTGGGTTGGCGGCAACCCCCAGTCAGCTGCCTGTGAAGGCCTTATCTTTACTGCGTTTCGCTAGCACTTTGATTTACCGGTTAAGTTGATGACTATGTGGATGTCTATGACTCTGTGATGTAATAAGTTAATACTGTTTTATGTTATTATTCGAGCACTGTGCAATGATGTTCATTTATGTAATCGCTGTGTACGTGAGTTCTGATCCTGGCACGTACATAGTTCGCATTCGGTTTGCCTTCCAAAACCGGGTGTGACAGCAAGTTCCAACATTTGGCGCCCACCGTTCGTGCTACGAAAAAACCACCCGCGATGGCACCCAAGCGAGCTAGCTCGAAGGCAGCCCCATCCGTTGATGAAGCAGCGAAGGCAGCGCTATTGGCCGAGAAAAAGGGCAAGGCCCTTGTCGACGCCACCCACCACGAAGCCTGCGAAGACGACGCACTCAGCAAGAGGCAGCGCAATGAACAACCCACACCCGAAGGCAGTCTCCGCACCTGTAGCTCCGGAGGACAACCGCAACCTCCCCCAGGCTTCGCTCCACCGGAGGGCGCGGACGCCACTGAGGATGGCGAAGCCATCGGCGTTTCAGCAGAGGAACAACTACAGCTGCGGGCCTTGCGCATCAAGAACTGCAACCTCCAGAAGCAAAAGGAGATCCTCGAGGCCAAGCGCCAACGTGTCTCTGCGCAGGCCAAGGTGCGCCAGATGATACGCGATGAGGAGCAGAAGGCTCAGGAGCTTGATCAAGAGATTGCACTCATGCAGAGCGAAGGCCAACTTGGTCTGCAACAAGGCCCACCCCTCCAACAGTGTGCGCCATTCGAAGACCTGTTCATTCCTCAGCGCGGACCCACCCCGCATGCCACAGCGTTCCAAGGGTCAACTACCTTGACGAGCGAAGTCCCCTGGCGCCGCACCTGCAAGTGTCACCATGGCCCGCCAACTTCAGGGCGGGAACCTACCCCAAGTACAACGGCAGCACTGACCCAGCACCGTATATCATGAGCTACCAAGTCGCCGTTGCATCATCCAGAGGGGACGACGCCACGATGGCCAAATCATTCATCATCGCCCTCGAAGGCCCGACTCTCACTTGGTACACCAGGTTGCCCCCGTTATCCATCGACTCCTGGAGAAGTCTGCGGGACAAATTTTTGCTCAACTTCCAAGGGTACCGCCCAGACACCGATGCCTTGGCTGAACTGTCACTCTGCAAGCAGCTGGAAAGAGAGACTCTACGGGAGTACTACCGCAAGTTTCTGACTCTCAAGTCGCAACTGCCTTCGGTTGATGACCAAATAGCCATTCACTATGCCATCAGTGGCCTTCGGGCTGGCGTTCTTTACAGCCACTGCATCAGAGATCCACCCAAGAACCTCCAGGAGCTGTATCAGCTGTTCGAAAAATATGCCAGATCCGAAGAGCTCCACCAACGCAAAGTTGAGTCCCAGAGGAAACCCAAAGACCCTCCGCAGTCCAGCCGTACGTGGATGAGACCTTCGCAAGCAGACTCCGGTCGGGACGGCCGCAGTCAGCAGCAGGTACACAACATCGCCAACCAGCACCCCACTGGTGAGGCCCCTCGCCGCCAAGAGTATCCCCCATAGGGCCGCGGCAACGGAACTCGTGGTCGGGACCGGGGATGGGCGCAGTAGCCGTGCAGATTTTACTGCTTGTTCCACAGCGAAGACTGCACGCACCCTACAAGGGACTGCCCAGAGACGAAGGCCACCAGAGACAGGATGTCTCGGGTGCAACCAGCCGACAACCCTAGAGTTGTCGCGCACACATATCAACAACTCCCTCAACCATACAACCACGGCCCCGCTCAGCTTCCACCTAACCACGCATACCCACACCACCAGGAGGTACAAATCATACCTCCCCACCCCCACACCCGCAACAGCCAAACATCCACCACCCCAAGCACCAAAACAAGAAGACTTCGCCGATCAGCCGTATCGCGGAGTCATTCACATGATCACCGGGGGGTCCAGCGTCGACTTCGACACGAAGCGACAGAAGAGGGACCACTACCGCAACATCAACCATGTCGCCATCACCGGTCCAGTCGTGCAGACAAAGTGGTCCCATGTGCCATTGACCTTCGACGCCCGAGACGTCGACCTGCGCAGCGCACCCCACATCGACACCATGGTTATCAACTGCAGTGTGGCAGGCTGGGACCTGCACAAAGTCTTAGTTGACAACGGCAGCCAGGCGGATATCATTTTCCTCCACGCCTTCGACCGCATGGGCATCAGCCACAGCTTGCTCAAACCCTCGGACAACCCACTGTATGGCTTCGGCGGCAAGGGCACCTTTCCTGTCGGCAAAATAGAGCTACCCCTCTCCTTCGGTGTAGCACCCTGAAAGTCGCCTAGAGGGGGGGTGAATAGGGCAAAACTGAAATTCTCAACAATAATCACAACTACAAGCCGGGTTAGCGTTAGAAATATAATCGAGTCCGCGAGAGAGGGCGGAAAACAAATCGCAGGCGAATAAGAAGTGTGACACGCGGATTTGTTTTACCGAGGTTCGGTTCTCGCAAACCTACTCCCCGTTGAGGAGGCCACAAAGGCCGAGTCTCTTTCAACCCTTCCCTCTCTCAAACGGTCCCTCGGACCGAGTGAGCTTCTCTTTCTCAAATCACTTGGGAATCAAACTTCCCGCAAGGACCACCACACGATTGGTGTCTCTTGCCTCAATTACAAGTGAGTGTTTGATCACAAGAAAGAATGCCAAAGAAAAAGAAGCGATCCAAGCGCAAGAGCTCAAATGAACACTACAAATCACTCTCTCTAGTCACTAAGGCTTTGTGTGGAGTTGGGAGAGGATTTGATCTCTTTTGGTGTGCTTTGCAATGAATGCTAGCTCTTGTATAGTGGTTGGAAGCTGGAAAACTTGGATGCAATGAATGGTGGGGTGGTTGGGGTATTTATAGCCCCAACCACCAAACTTGACCGTTGGTGGAGGTTGTCTGTTCGATGGCGCACCGGACAGTCCGGTGCACACCGGACATGTCCGGTGCCCCAGCCACGTCACCAGTGCCGTTGGAATCTGACCGTTGGAGTTCTGACTTCTGGGCCCGCCTCGATGTCCGGTGGCGCACCGGACATGAACTGTTCAGTGTCCGGTGCGCTGGTATGGGCGCGCCTGCCTTCTGCGCGCGCTGCGCGCGCGTTTAATGCGTTGCAGGTAGCCGTTGGTGCGAAGTAGCCGTTGCTCCGAGGATGCACCGGACAGTCCGGTGCACACCGGACATGTCCGGTGAATTATAGCGGAGCAGCCTTCGTGAAATCCTGAGGCTGGCGAGTTCCGGAGCAGCGTCTTCGTTGGAGCACCGGACACTGTCCGGTGTACACCGGACAGTCCGGTGAATTATAGCGCGCTGGTTCTGGATTTTCCCGAAGGTGACGAGTTGGAGTTGGAGTCCTCTGGTGCACCGGACACTGTTCGGTGGTGCACCGGACACTGTCCGGTGGCACACCGGACAGTCCGGTGCGCCAGACCAGAGGAGCCTTCGGTTGCTCCTTTGCTCTTTTGTTGAACTCAATACTTGGTCTTTTTATTGGCTAAGTGTGAACCTTTTGCACCTGTATAACTTATACACTAGAATAAACTAGTTAGTCCAAAGATTTTTGTTGGGCAATTCAACCACCAAATTTATATAGGAACTAGGTGTAAGCCTAATTCCCTTTCAATCTCCCCCTTTTTGGTGATTGATGCCAACACAAACCAAAGCAAATATAGAAGTGCATAATTGAACTAGTTTGCATAATATAAGTGCAAAGGTTTCTTGGAATTGAGCCAATATAAATACTTACAAGATATGCATGGATTGTTTCTTTATTTTTAACATTTTGGACCACGCTTGCACCACATGTTTTGTTTTTGCAAAATCTTTTGTAAATTTTTTTTCAAAGTTCTTTTGCAAATAGTCAAAGGTAAATGAATAAGAGTTTGCAAAGCATTTTCAAGTTTTGAAATTTTCTCCCCCTGTTTCAAATGCTTTTCCTTTGACCAAACAAAACTCCCCCTAAATGAAATCCTCCTCTTAGTGTTCAAGAGGGTTTTGATGAATCAATTTTGAAATACTACTTTCTCCCCTTTTTGAACATATTAAGATACCAAATTGACAATTGAAAATTATATTTTAAAATTAGGTGATGGTGCGGTCCTTTTGCGTGATGGTGCGGTCCTTTTGCTTTGGGCTAATACTTTCTCCCCCTTTGGCATGAATCGCCAAAAACGGAGTCATTAGAGCCCTACGAAGTACTTTCTCCTCCTTTGGTCATAAAATAAATGAGTGAAGATTATACCAAAGTTGGAGAGATGCTTGGAGTGACGGCGAAGGATGAGTAGTAGAGTGGAGTGGAAGCCTTTGTCTTCGCCGAAGACTCCAATTTCCTTTCAATATACCTATGACTTGGTTTGAAATACACTTGAGAACACATTAGTCATAGCATATATAAAAGAGATATGATCAAAGGTATACTTGTGTGCTATGTGTGCAAATTAGCAAAAGAAATTCCTAGAATCAAGAATATTGAGCTCATGCCTAAGTTTGGTAAAAGATTGTTCATCAAGTGGCTTGGTAAAGATATCGGCTAATTGATCTTTAGTGTTAATGTATGAAATCTCGATATCTCCCTTTTGTTGGTGATCCCTAAGAAAATGATACCGAATGGCTATGTGTTTAGTGCGGCTATGCTCAACGGGATTATCCGCCATGCGGATTGCACTCTCATTATCACATAGCAAAGGGACTTTGATTAATTTGTAACCGTAGTCCCGCAGGGTTTGCCTCATCCAAAGCAATTGCGCGCAACAATGACCTGCGGCAATGTACTCGACTTCGGCGGTTGAAAGAGCGACCGAATTTTGCTTCTTTGAAGCCCAAGACACCAAGGATCTTCCCAAGAACTGGCAAGTCCCCGATGTGCTCTTTCTATTAATCTTACACCCCGCCCAATCGGCATCCGAATAACCAATTAAATCAAAAGTGGATCCCCGAGGGTACCAAAGCCCAAACTTAGGAGTATAAGCCAAATATCTCAAGATTCATTTTACGGTCGTAAGGTGGGATTCCTTAGGGTCGGATTGGAACCTTGCACACATGCAAACGGAAAGCATAATATCTGGTCGAGATGCACATAAATAGAGTAAAGACCCTATCATCGACCGGTATACCTTTTGATCCACGGACTTACCTCCTGTGTCGAGGTCGAGATGCCCATTAGTTCCCATGGGTGTCTTGATGGGCTTGGCATCCTTCATTCCAAACTTGTTTAGAATGTCTTGAGTATACTTTGTTTGGCTAATGAAGGAGCCCTCTTGGAGTTGCTTCACTTGAAATCCTAAGAAGTACTTCAACTCCCCCATCATAGACATCTCGAACTTTTGTGTCATGATCCTACTAAACTCTTCACATGTAGATTCGTTAGTAGACCCAAATATAATATCATCAACATAAATTTGGCATACAAACAAATCATTCTCAAGTGTTTTGGTAAATAGCGTAGGATCGGCCTTTCCGACTTTGAAGCCATTAGCAATAAGGAAATCTCTAAGGCATTCATACCATGCTCTTGGGGCTTGCTTGAACCCATAAAGCGCCTTAGAGAGCTTATAGACATGGTTAGGGTACTCACTATCTTCAAAGCCGGGAGGTTGCTCAACATAGACCTCTTCCTTGATTGGTCCGTTGAGGAAGGCACTTTTTACGTCCATTTGATAAAGCTTAAAGCCATGGTAAGTAGCATAGGCCAATAATATGTGAATTGACTCAAGCCTAGCTACGGGTGCATAGGTTTCACCGAAATCCAAACCTTCGACTTGGGAGTATCCCTTGGCCACAAGTCGTGCTTTGTTCCTTGTCACCACACCATGCTCATCTTGCTTGTTGCGGAAAACCCATTTGGTTCCTACAACATTTTGATTAGGACGTGGAACTAAATGCCATACCTCATTTCTAGTGAAGTTGTTGAGCTCCTCTTGCATCGCCACCACCCAATCCGAATCTTGTAGTGCTTCCTCTACCCTGTGTGGCTCAATAGAGGAAACAAACGAGTAATGTTCACAAAAATGTGCAACACGAGATCTAGTAGTTACCCCCTTATGAATGTCGCCGAGGATGGTGTCGACGGGGTGATCTCGTTGTATTGCTTGGTGGACTCTTGGGTGTTGCGGCCTTGGTTCTTGCTCATCCTCCTTTTCTTGATCATTTGCATCTCCCCCTTGATCATTGCCATCATCTTGAGGTGGCTCATTTGCTTGATCTTCTACTTCATCAACTTGAGCTTCAACCTCATTTTGAGTCGGTGGAGATGCTTGCGTGGAGGAGGATGGTTGATCTTGTGCATGAGGAGGCTCTTCGGATTCCGGTTAGGAGTTCATAGGATGTCTTCTTGAGGATTCGGTGTAAATATAACCGGTTGATGGCGTAGCAGGCGGTGTTGACCGCCTCGGCCCAAAACCGATCCGGTGTCTTGTACTCATCAAACATGGTTCTTGCCATGTCCAATAGAGTTCGATTCTTCCTCTCCACTACACCATTTTGTTGTGGGGTGTAGGGAGAAGAGAACTCATGCTTGATGCCCTCTTCCTCAAGAAAGCCTTCAATTTGCGAGTTCTTGAACTCCGTCCCATTGCCGCTTCTAATTTTCTTGATCCTTAAGCCGAACTCATTTTGAGCCCGTCTCAAGAATCCCTTTAAGGTCTCTTGGGTATGAGATTTTTCCTGCAAAAAGAACACCCAAGTGAAGCGAGAATAATCATCCACAATAACTAGACAATACTTACTCCCACTGATGCTTATGTAAGCGATCGGGCCGAATAAATCCATGTGTAGGAGCTCCAGTGGCCTGTCGCTTGTCATAATGTTCTTGTGTGGATGATGAGACCCAACTTGCTTTCCTGCTTGGCATGCGCTACAAATCCTGTCTTTCTCAAAATGAACATTTGTTAGTCCCAAAATGTGCTCTCCCTTTAGAAGCTTATGAAGATTCTTCATCCCAACATGGGCTAGTCGGCGGTGCCAGAGCCAACCCAAGTTAGTCTTAGCAATTAAGCAAGTGTCGAGTTCAGCTCTATCAAAATCTACCAAGTATAGCTGACCTTCCAACACTCCCTTAAATGCTATTGAATCATCACTTCTTCTAAAGACAGTGACACTTACATCAGTAAATAGACAGTTGTAGCCCATTTGACAAAGTTGCGAAACGGAAAGCAAATTGTAATCTAAAGAGTCTACAAGAAAAACATTGGAAATAGTATGGTCAGGTGATATAGCAATTTTACCCAAACCTTTGACCAAACCTTGATTTCCATCCCCGAATGTGATAGCTCGTTGGGGATCTTTGTTTTTCTCATATGAGGAGAACATATTCTTCTCCCTTGTCATGTGGTTTGTGCACCCGCTGTCGAGTATCCAACTTGAGCCCCTGGATGCATAAACCTACAAAACAAGTTTAGTTCTTGACTTTAGGTACCCAAACGGTTTTGGGTCCTTTGGCATTAGATACAAGAACTTTGGGTACCCAAACACAAGTCTTTGACCCCTTGTGTTTGCCCCCAACAAACTTGGCAACTACCTTGCCGGATTTGTTAGTTAAAACATATGATGCATCAAAAGTTTTAAAAGAAATGTCATGCTCATTTGATGCACTAGGAGTTTTCTTCTTAGGCAACTTAGCATGGTTAGGGCCAGAGTGAGACTTCCTAGAATTAACTCTCCTAATTTTGTTCTCAGGATAGCCGGCAGGGTACAAAATGTAACCCTTGTTATCCTGAGGCATGGGAGCCTTGCCTTTAACAAAGTTAGACAAGTTCTTAGGAGGGGCATTAAGTTTGACATTGTCTCCCCTTTGGAAGCCAATGCCATTCTTGATGCCAGGGCGTCTCCCATTATAGAGCATACTTCTAGCAAATTTAAACTTTTCATTTTCTAAGTTATGCTCGGCAATTTTAGCATCTAATATTGCTATATGATCATTTTGTTGTTTAATTAAAGCCATGTGATCATGAATAGCATTGATATCAACATCTCTACATCTAGTACAAATAGAAGTGTGCTCAACGGTAGATGTAGAGGGTTTGCAAGATTTTAGTTCTACAACCTTAGCATGCAACATATCATTCTTAGTTCTAAGGTCGGAAATAGTAGTATTGCAAATATCAAAATCTTTAGCCTTAGCAATCAAATTTTCATTTTCTACTCTAAGGCTAGCAAGAGAATCATTCAATTCCTTAATCTTAGCAAGCAAATCATTATCATTTCTAAGATTGGGAATTGAGACATCACATACATGAGAATCAACCTTAGCAATTAATCTAGCATTTTCATTTCTAAGGTTGTCAATGGTCTCATGGCAAGTGCTTAGCTCACTAGACAATTTTTCACATTTTTCAACTTGTAGAGCATAAGCATTTTTAACCTTAACATGCTTTTTATTTTCCTTGATTAGGAAGTCCTCTTGGGAGTCCAAGAGATCATCCTTCTCATGGATGGCACTAATTAATTCATTTAATTTTTCTTTTTGTTGCATGTTTAGGTCGGCAAAAAGGGTACGCAAATTATTTTCCTCATCACTAGCATTATCATCACTAGAGGATTCATATTTAGTGGAGGATTTAGATTTAACCTTCTTCCTTTTGCCGTCCTTTGCCATGAGGCACTTGTGGCCGACGTTGGGGAAGAGGAGTCCCTTGGTGACAGCGATGTTGGCAGTGTCCTCGTCGGAGGAGGAGTCAGTGGAGCTCTCGTCCGAGTCCCACTCCCGGCAAACATGGGCATCGCTGCCCTTCTTCTTGTAGTACCTCTTCTTTTCTCTCCTCTTTCCCTTCTTGTCGTCGCCCCTGTCACTGTCACTAGATATAGGACATTTTGCAATGAAATGACCGGGCTTACCACACTTGTAGCAAACCTTCTTGGAACGGGATTTGTAGTCCTTCCCTTTCCGTTGCTTGAGGATTTGGCGAAAGCTTTTGATGATTAAAGCCATCTCCTCATTGTCGAGCTTGGAGGCGTCAATTGGTTGTCTATTCGGTGTAGACTCCTCCTTCTTCTCCTCCGTCGCCTTAAATGCCACCGGTTGCGCTTCGGACGTCGAGGGTTCGTCAAGCTCGTTGATCTTCTTTGAGCCTTTAATCATACATTCAAAGCTCACAAAATTCCCGATTACTTCCTCGGGAGTCATTAGTGTGTATCTAGGATTACCACGAATTAATTGAACTTGAGTAGGGTTAAGGAAAATAAGTGATCTCAAAATAACCTTAACCACCTCGTGGTCATCCCATTTCTTGCTCCCGAGGTTGCGCACTTGGTTCACCAAGGTTTTGAGCCGGTTGTACATATCTTGTGGCTCCTCTCCTTGGCGAAGACGGAAGCGACCGAGCTCCCCCTCGATCGTTTCCCGCTTGGTGATCTTGGTGAGTTCATCACCCTCGTGCGCGGTCTTGAGTAGGTCCCAAATCTCTTTTGCATTCTTCAACCCTTGCACCTTGTTGTATTCCTCCTTGCTTAGAGAGGCGAGGAGTATGGTTGTAGCTTGAGAGTTGAAGTGCTCGATTTGGACCACTTCGTCCGTGTCATAATCTTCATCCCCTATGGATGGTACCTGTGCTCCAAACTCAACAACATTCCATATACTTTTGTGGAGTGAGGTTAGATGAAATTTCATTAAATCACTCCACATAGCATAATCTTCGCCATTAAAGGTTGGTGGTTTGCCTAACGGAACGGAAAGTAATGGAGTATGTCTAGATGTACGAGGATAATGTAAGGGGATCTTACTAAACTTCTTGCGCTCTTGGCGCTTAGAAGTTACGGACGGCGCATCGGAGTCGGAGGTCGATGTTGATGAAGTGTCGGTCTCGTAGTAGACCACCTTCCTCATCCTCTTGTGTTTGTCGCCTTTCCGATGCGACTTGTGTGAAGAAGATTTTTCCTTCTTCTCTTTGTGGTGTGAAGAAGAAGATCTTTTCTCCTTCCGTTTGGAGGAGTCCTTCTTCTTCTCCTTCCTCTTGGTGCGGGACTCTTCCGATGAAGTGCTCCCATGGCTCGTAGTGGGCTTGTCGCCGGTCTCCATCTCCCTCTTGGTGTGATCTCCCGACATCACTTCGAGCGGTTAGGCTCTAATGAAGCACCAGGCTTTGATACCAATTGAAAGTCTCCTAGAGGGGGGGTGAATAGGGCGAAACTGAAATTCTCAACAATAATCACAACTACAAGCCGGGTTAGCGTTAGAAATATAATCGAGTCCGCGAGAGAGGGCGGAAAACAAATCGCAGGCGAATAAGAAGTGTGACACGCGGATTTGTTTTACCGAGGTTCGGTTCTCGCAAACCTACTCCCCGTTGAGGAGGCCACAAAGGCCGGGTCTCTTTCAACCCTTCCCTCTCCCAAACGGTCCCTCGGACCGAGTGAGCTTCTCTTTCTCAAATCACTTGGGAATCAAACTTCCCGCAAGGACCACCACATGATTGGTGTCTCTTGCCTCAATTACAAGTGAGTGTTTGATCACAAGAAAGAATGCCAAAGAAAAAGAAGCGATCCAAGCGCAAGAGCTCAAATGAACACTACAAATCACTCTCTCTAGTCACTAAGGCTTTGTGTGGAGTTGGGAGAGGATTTGATCTCTTTTGGTGTGCTTTGCAATGAATGCTAGCTCTTGTATAGTGGTTGGAAGCTGGAAAACTTGGATGCAATAAATGGTGGGGTGGTTGGGGTATTTATAGCCCCAACCACCAAACTTGACCGTTGGTGGAGGCTGTCTGTTCGATGGCGCACCGGACAGTCCGGTGCACACCGGACATGTCCGGTGCCCCAGCCACGTCACCAGTGCCGTTGGAATCTGACCGTTGGAGTTCTGACTTCTGGGCCCGCCTCGATGTCCGGAGGCGCACCGGACATGAACTATTCAGTGTCCGGTGCGCCGGTATGGGCGCGCCTGCCTTCTGCGCGCGCTGCGCGCGCATTTAATGCGTTGCAGGTAGCCGTTGGCGCGAAGTAGCCGTTGCTCCGAGGATGCACCGGACAGTCCGGTGCACACCGGACATGTCCGGTGAATTATAGCGGAGCAGCCTTCGTGAAATCCTGAGGCTGGCGAGTTCCGGAGCAGCGTCTTCGTTGGAGCACCGAACACTGTCCGGTGTACACCGGACAGTCCGGTGAATTATAGCGCGCTGGTTCTGGATTTTCCCGAAGGTGACGAGTTGGAGTTGGAGTCCTCTGGTGCACCGGACAGTCCGGTGCGCCAGACCAGAGGAGCCTTCGGTTGCTCCTTTGCTCTTTTGTTGAACTCAATACTTGGTCTTTTTATTGGCTAAGTGTGAACCTTTTGCACCTGTATAACTTATACACTAGAATAAACTAGTTAGTCCAAAGATTTTTGTTGGGCAATTCAACCACCAAAATTATATAGGAACTAGGTGTAAGCCTAATTCCCTTTCACACCCAATGCACGAAGCGAGCAAGTCACTTTCGACATCGTCGACATGGTGTACCCATACAACGCCATAATGGGTCGGGGCTCCATAAACAAGTTTGAGATAGCCATTCACGGACTTTACCTGTGCATGAAGATCCCGGGTCCACAAGGCGCGATCACAGTCTACGGCAACCAGCAGGCCGCGCACAACATAGAAAGAGACTTCGTTCCTAGGCAAAGGAACGTACACTGCCTCATGGCGCAGCGTGAGGTCCCCGAGTCTGCCAGTCCAACCGCCAAAGAGCATAAAAAGGCACAGCTGCAGAGCAACGATGGGACCAAGACTGTTCCCCTCAACCAGGCAACGCCCAAGCAAACAGTCATCATAAGCGAAGACCTCACTTCGCATGACGAGGCGAGACTCCTCTCCTGTCTGTCCAAAAATAAAGACGTCTTCGCCTGGTCCGCCCTCGACCTGGTCGGAGTCAGTCGCTCTATCATCGAGCACAACTTGGGAATTGACCCTTCGGTGAGGCTGAAGAAGCAACGACTGCGCAAGATGTCTGATGAGAAGACAGAAGCCGCCAAGGCTAAGGTACACCGCCTGCTTGAGGCCAACTTTATCGAGCCAGTCGCCTACCCTACATGGCTCGCCAACGTAGTAATGGTGCAGAAGAAGAGCGGCAAGTGGCAAATGTGCATTGATTTCACCAGCCTCAACAAGGCCTGCCCTAAGGACAACTTCCCGCTGCCTCGGATCGACAAGATCATCGATAGTGCGGCCGGGTGCGAAGTCATGTCACTCCTTGATTGCTTCTCCGGCTACCACCAAATATATATGAAGGAGGAAGACAAGGCAAGCACCAGTTTCATAACACCCTTCGGCACATATTGCTTCATCAGAATGCCGGAGGGACTTAAGAACGCTGGGTCCACATTCTCTCGGCTCACCAAAATGGTGCTCGAGAGCCAAGTCGGCAGAAACATATTTACGTATGTGGACGACATCGTTGTCACCAGCAGAAGCAAGGAAGACCATCTGGCTGACCTCACAGAAACGTTCGCGAACATGCGGGACGCGCGACTTCGCCTAAACCCCGAAAAGTGCGTCTTCGGCGTTCGCCAGGGGAAAATACTGGGCTACCTGGTGTCCCACCGCGGGATCGAAGCCAATCCGACCAAAATCCAGGCCATCATCAACATGACGCCCCCGCAGTAAGCCAGAGACATCCAGCGACTGACAGGCAGATTGACCGCCCTCAACAGATTCATCTCCAAGTCTGCAGAGCGAAGCCTACCTTTCCTCAAAACACTCCGCGATGCAAAAGACTTCGCATGGGGACCAGAGCAAGCGGCGACCTTCGCTTCATTAAAGCAGCACCTGTCAGAGTTGGCAATTCTTACAAGCCCCAACCCCTCGCTACCCCTGTTGCTGTACATCGTAGCTTCGCCGCATGCGGTCAGCGCAGCACTGGTTCAAGAGCAGGACAGAGAGGGCACGATCAGGCAATGTCCAGTTTATTACGTCTCCGAAGTACTCACGACATCAAAATGCAACATGACAGAACTGGAAAAAATTGCCTACGCAGTTGTTATGGCTTCGCGCAAATTGCGCCATTATTTTGAAGCGTTCAAGGTACGGGTCACCTCAGACAGGGGACTCGGCGAATTGTTCAGAAATCCAGAGGCATCTGTCCGGATTGCCAAATGGGTAGCCGAGCTTTCCGGCTACCATATCACCTTCGAGCCCAGGACAACCATCAAGTCACAAGTCCTGGCAGACTTCATCGTCGACTGGACCGGGCTAATAACGCAGCCGGACACATCCGCAGAGAAGGTGTGGACCATCCATTGCGACGACGCATGGTGCCATGCGGGGACAGGCGCAGCTGCAGTCATTACTTCACCCACAGGGGTCAAGCACAGATATGCAGCACGCCTCAGCTTTGCTTTGGAGTCTGACAGATGCACCAATAATATAGCAGAATACGAAGCTATCATCCTCGGCCTTCGCAAGCTAAGGGTACTTGGCGTCACTACCTGTATCATCAGAACAGACTCCAAGGTAGTCGCCGGCCAAGTCGAGAAAGATTACGCAGCGAAGAACCCCGCACTCATGCAGTATCTCACGGCTATCCGCAGTCTCGAGAGGCAATTCAAAGGCTTCACCTTGCAGCACGTGGACCGAGCCAAGAATGAGGACACCGACGCATTGGCCAAGGCAGCCGCCAGAGGCGAGGCCCTACCCTCCAACGTATTCTACCATGTCATCGGCACGCCAGCCGTCCGTAGCCCAGAGGGCCTCCAAATAACCAATGATAGCGAGGGCCACCGCATAGTCAACCTCATTATGACCGAAGACTGGCGGGCACCAATAACCCTGTTTCTGCAGGGGTACTATCATCCAACCGACATCAACGAGACCAAGCGCCTCAAACACTGAAGCCGGGACTTCGCACTCATCGAAGACCACCTTTACAAGAAGGGAATCAGCCAACCCATGCTTAAATGTGTCACCGAAACCGAAGGCATCCAAATCCTACGCGAAGTCCACAGCAGGACTTGCGGCTCTCACGCAGGGCCTAGGGCCCTAGCTGCAAAGGTGATCCGTCAAGGCTTCTATTGGCCCGCCATGATCTGCGCCGCAAATTGGGTCACAAGGTCATGCGAAGCCTGCCAGAAGTTTTCTCCACGCTCGGGAAGCCCTTCGCAATTCACAAAGCTATTCGCCCACACATGGCCCCTTCAGCGCTGGGGCCTGGACATTGTCGGGCCACTACCCACGGCCCAAGGGAACCTCAAGTTCACCTTCGTCGCCGTCGAGTATTTTACCAAGTGGATCGAGGCGAGGGCAGTATCCACGATAACATCGAAGACTGCCCAGAAATTCTTCTGGCAAAACATTGTTTGCCGATTCGGAGTCCTATCCGAGCTCACAGTTGACAATGGCAAGCAATTTGACAGCCAAGACTTCAGGGATTTCTGCTTCTCCATTGGCACCAAGCTTGCCTTCGCCTCAGTGTACCACCCACAATCCAACGGCGTCGTGGAGCGCGCCAATGGCAAGATTTTCACGGCGATCAAGAAAATGCTCCTCGGCGACAAGGGAAAATGGGCCGACCTGCTACCTGAAGCAATCTAGGCACTGAACACGACCGAGTGTAGGGTGACCGGTTTCACCCCCTTTCGCCTGCTATACGGATCGGAGGCCATGACCCCGCAGGAAATCAAACATGGGTCCCCGCGGACAAGCGCTTCAGCAGTACCCGACGTCGACGAGCCAACTTCCAAAGGCCTCATTGACGGAGACCGTGTCTTCGCCCAGCAGGCCCTCGACAAATATCAAGCACAAACAAAGGCTTGGCGCGACCACGCAGTCGTCCCAAGAGAATTCAATGAAGGGGACCTCGTACTTGTCCGCACAACCCAGACAGAGTCACGGGGTAAGCTGGAACCAAAGTGGGAAGGACCATTTATCGTCAAGACGAAGTCGTCTCCCAGCGCGTACAGACTGACGACACAATCTGGCGAAGACCTGGAACATTCCTGGAATATAGATAATCTTCGCAAATTTTTTGTTTGAATCCTTAGGGCCATCACGCCCTTGTAATTCACCAAACATTATTATTCCGGCCCGCACTCTTTTCTTCCCAGGGGGGGTGAGGTTTTTAATGAGGCGGCGCAATGTAATTGATAGTCGCCTAGAGGGGGGTGAATAGGGCGAAACTGAAATTCTCAAAAATAATCACAACTACAAGTCGGGTTAGCGTTAGAAATATAATCGAGTCCACGAGAGAGGGCGCAAAACAAATCGCAAGCAAATGAAGAGTGTGACACGCGGATTTGTTTTACCGAGGTTCGGTTCTCGCAAACCTACTCCCCGTTGAGGAGGCCACAAAGGCCGGGTCTCTTTCAACCCTTCCCTCTCTCAAACGGTCCCTCGGACCGAGTGAGCTTCTCCTCTCAAATCAAAGCCGGGAATAAAACTTCCCCACAAGGGCCACCACACAATTGGTGCCTCTTGCCTTGATTACAATTGAGTGTTGATCACAAGAGCAAGTGAGAAAGAAAAGAAGCAATCCAAGCGCAAGAGCTCAAAAGAACATGGCAAATCTCTCTCGCTAATCACTAAAGCCTTTTGTGGAATTGGAGAGGATTTGATCTCTTTGGTGTGTCTAGAAATTGAATGCCTAGCTCTTGTAAGTGGTTGAGAAGTAGAAAACTTGGATGCAATGAATGGTGGGGTGGTTGGGGTATTTATAGCCCCAACCACCAAAAGTGGTCGTTGGGAGGCTGTCCGTTCGATGGCGCACCGGACAGTCCGGTGCACACCGGACAGTCCGGTGCCCCCGCCACGTCATCACTGCTGTTGGATTCTGACCGTTGGAGCTTCTGACTTGTGGGCCCTTCTAGATGTCCGGTGCACACCGGACATGTACTGTTGGATGTCCGGTGCGCCAGTATGGGCGTGTTTGCCATCTGCGCGCGCTGTGCGCGCATTTAATGCGACGCAGGTAGCCGTTGGCGCCGAAATAGCCGTTGCTCCGCTGTTACACCGGACAGTCCGGTGTACACCGGACAATCCGGTGAATTATAGCGGAGCGGCTGAAGTGAATTCCCGAGGCTGGCGAGTTCCTGGGTGGCTCTCCCTTGGAGCACCGGACACTGTCCGGTGTACACCGGACAGTCCGGTGAATTATAGCGGAGTCGCCTCTGGAATTTCCCGAAGGTGACGAGTTCGAGTTGGAGTCCTCTGGTGCACCGGACACTGTCCGGTGGTGCACCGGACACTGTCCGGTGGCACACCAGACAGTCCGGTGCGCCAGACCAGAGGTGCCTTCGGTTGCCTCTTTGCTCCTTTGTTGAATCCAAAACTTGATCTTTTTATTGGCTAAGTGTGAACCTTTTACACCTGTATAATCTATACACTTGAGCAAACTAGTTAGTCCAATTATTTGTGTTGGGCAATTCAACCACCAAAATTAATTAGGGACTAGGTGTAAGCCTAATTCCCTTTCAATCTCCCCCTTTTTGGTGATTGATGCCAACACAAACCAAAGCAAATATAGAAGTGCATAACTGAACTAGTTTGCATAATGTAAGTGTAAATGTTGCTTGGAATTGAGCCAATCTAAATACTTACAAGATATGCATGGATCGTTTCTTTCTTATTTAACATTTTGGACCACGCTTGCACCACGTGTTTTGTTTTTGCAAACTCTTTTGTAAATCCTTTTCAAAGTTCTTTTGCAAACAGTCAAAGGCAAATGAATAAGATTTTGAGAAACATTTTCAAGATTTGAAATTTTCTCCCCCTGTTTCAAATGCTTTTCCTTTGACTAAACAAAACTCCCCCTAAACGAGATCCTCCTCTTAGTGTTCAAGAGGGTTTTGATATATCCTTTTTGAAATACTACTTTCTCCCCCTTTTGAACACAATAGGATACTAATTGATAATATTCTTGGAAACACGAAGTTTTTGAAATTGGTTTCTTGGAAACACGAAGTTTTTGAAATAGGTGGTGGTGCGGTCCTTTTGCTTTGGGCTCATACTTTCTCCCCCTTTGGCATGAATCGCCAAAAACGGAAGCATTAGAGCCCTCGAAGTGCTATCTTCCCCTTTGGTCATAAATAAATGAGTTAAGATTATACCAAAGACGAAGTCCTTTTGTTCTCTCCCCCAAAGATGGAGAGTCTCTTGGAGCGACGGCGAAGGATGAGTTACGGAGTGGAAGCCTTTGTCTTTGCCGAAGACTCCAATTCCCTTTCAATACACCTATGACTTGGTTTGAAATAGACTTGAAAAATACATTAGTCATAGCATATGAAAGAGACATGATCAAAGGTATATAGAAGAGCAATGTGTGCAATTTAACAAAAGAAGTTCCTAGAATCAAGAATATTGAGCTCATGCCTAAGTTTGTTAAAAGATTGTTCATCAAGAGGCTTGGTAAAGATATCGGCTAATTGATCTTTAGTATTAATGTATGAAATCTCGATATCTCCCTTTTGTTGGTGATCCCTAAGAAAATGATACCGAATGGCTATGTGTTTAGTGCGACTATGCTCGACGGGATTATCCGCCATCTTGATTGCACTCTCATTATCACATAGCAAAGGGACTTTGGTTAATTTGTAACCGTAGTCCCGCAGGGTTTGCCTCATCCAAAGCAATTGCGCGCAACAATGTCCTGCGGCAATGTACTCGGCTTCGGCGGTGGAAAGAGCGACCGAATTTTGCTTCTTTGAAGCCCAAGACACCAAAGATCTTCCCAAGAACTGGCAAGTCCCCGATGTGCTCTTCCTATTGATTTTACACCCCGCCCAATCGGCATCCGAATATCCAATTAAATCAAATGTGGATCCCCTAGGATACCAAAGCCCAAACTTAGGAGTATAAGCCAAATATCTCAAGATTCGTTTTACGGCCGTAAGGTGAGCTTCCTTAGGGTCGGCTTGGAATCTTGCACACATGCATACGGAAAGCATAATGTCCGGTCGAGATGCACATAAATATAGCAAAGAACCTATCATCGACCGGTAAACCTTTTGATCCACGGACTTACCTCCCGTGTCGAGGTCGAGATGCCCATTGGTTCCCATGGGTGTCTTGATGGGCTTGGCATCCTTCATCCCAAACTTGTTTAGAATGTCTTGAGTGTACTTCGTTTGGCTAATGAAGGTGCCCTCTTGGAGTTGCTTCACTTGGAATCCTAAGAAATACTTCAACTCCCCCATCATAGACATCTCGAATTTCTGTGTCATAATCCTACTAAACTCTTCACATGTAGACTCGTTAGTAGACCCAAATATAATATCATCAACATAAATTTGGCATACAAACAAGTCATTTTCAAGAGTTTTAGTAAAGAGTGTAGGATCGGCTTTTCCGACTTTGAAGCCATTAGCAATAAGAAAATCTCTAAGGCATTCATACCATGCTCTTGGGGCTTGCTTGAGCCCATAAAGCGCCTTAGAGAGCCTATAGACATGATTAGGATACTCACTGTCTTCAAAGCCGGGAGGTTGCTCAACATAGACCTCTTCCTTGATTGGTCCATTGAGGAAGGCACTCTTCACGTCCATTTGATAAAGCTTGAATCCATGGTAAGTAGCATAGGCCAATAATATACGAATTGAGTCAAGCCTAGCTACGGGTGCATAGGTTTCACCGAAATCCAAACCTTCGACTTGGGAGTATCCCTTGGCCACAAGTCTTGCTTTGTTCCTTGTCACCACACCATGCTCATCTTGCTTGTTGCGGAAAACCCATTTGGTTCCTACAACATTTTGATTAGGACGTGGAACTAAATGCCATACCTCATTTCTAGTGAAGTTGTTGAGCTCCTCTTGCATCGCCACCACCCAATCCGAATCTTGTAGTGCTTCCTCTACCCTGTGTGGCTCAATAGAGGAAACAAACGAGTAGTGTTCACAAAAATGTGCAACACGAGATCTAGTAGTTACCCCCTTATGAATGTCGCCGAGGATGGTGTCGACGGGGTGATCTCGTTGTATTGCTTGGTGGACTCTTGGGTGTGGCGGCCTTGGTTCTTGCTCATCCTCCTTTTCTTGATTATTTGCATCTCCCCCTTGATCGTTGTCGTCATTTTGAGGTGGCTTATCTTCTTGATCTTCTTGTTCAACATCTTGAGCCTCATCCTCAATTTGAGTTGGTGGAGATGCTTGCATGGAGGAGGATGGTTGATCTTGTGCATGTGGAGGCTCTTCGGATTCCTTAGGACACACATCCCCAATGGACATGTTCCTTAGCGCTATGCATGGAGCCTGTTCTTCACCTATCTCATCAAGATCAACTTGCTCTACTTGAGAGCCGTTAGTTTCATCAAACACAACGTCACAAGAAACTTCAACTAGTCCTAAGGACTTGTTAAAGACTCTATATGCCCTTGTGTTTGAATCATATCCTAGTAAAAAGCCTTCTACAGTTTTAGGAGCAAATTTAGATTTTCTACCTCTCTTAACAAGAATAAAGCATTTGCTACCAAAAACTCTAAGATATGAAATGTTGGGCTTTTTACCGGTTAGGAGTTCATAGGATGTCTTCTTGAGGATTCGGTGAAGGTATAACTGGTTGATGGCGTAGCAAGCGGTGTTGACCGCCTCGGCCCAAAACCGATCCGAAGTCTTGTACTCATCAAGCATGGTCCTAGCCATGTCCAATAGAGTTCGATTCTTCCTCTCCACTACACCATTTTGTTGTGGCGTGTAGGGAGAAGAGAACTCATGCTTGATGCCCTCCTCCTCAAGGAAGCCTTCGATTTGAGAGTTCTTGAACTCCGTCCCGTTGTCGCTTCTTATTTTCTTGATCCTTAAGCCGAACTCATTTTGAGCCCGTCTCAAGAATCCCTTTAAGGTCTCTTGGGTTTGAGATTTTTCTAGTAAAAAGAATACCCAAGTGAAGCGAGAATAATCATCCACAATAACTAGACAGTACTTACTCCCGCCGATGCTTATGTAAGCTATCGGGCCGAATAGATCCATGTGTAGGAGCTCCAGTGGCCTATCGGTCGTCATGATGTTCTTGTGTGGATGATGAGCGCCAACTTGCTTCCCGGCTTGGCATGCGCTACAAATCCTGTCTTTCTCAAAATGAACATTTGTTAGTCCTAAAATGTGCTCTCCCTTTAGAAGCTTATGAAGATTCTTCATTCCAACATGGGCTAGTCGGCGGTGCCAGAGCCAACCCAAGTTAGTCTTAGCAACCAAGCAAGTGTCGAGTTCAGCTCTATCAAAATCTACCAAGTATAGCTGACCCTCTAACACTCCCTTGAATGCTATTGAATCATCACTTCTTCTAAAGACAGTAACACCTACATCAGTAAATAGACAGTTGTAGCCCATTTGACATAATTGGGATACGGAAAGCAAATTGTAATCTAAAGAATCTACAAGAAAAACATTGGAAATAGTATGGTCAGGTGATATAGCAATTTTACCCAATCCTTTGACCAAACCTTGGTTTCCATCCCCGAATGTGATAGCTCGTTGGGGATCTTGGTTTTTCTCATAAGAGGAGAACATCTTCTTCTCCCCTGTCATGTGGTTTGTGCACCCGCTGTCGAGTATCCAACTTGAGCCCCCGGATGCATAAACCTACAAAACAATTTTAGTTCTTGACTTTAGGTACCCAAACGGTTTTGGGTCCTTTAGCATTAGACACAAGAACTTTGGGTACCCAAACACAAGTCTTGGAGCCCTTGTGTTTGCCCCCAACAAACTTGGCAACTACCTTGCCGGATTTGTTAGTAAGCACATATGATGCATCAAAAGTTTTGAATGAAATAGCATGATCATTTGATGCAATAGGAGTTTTCTTTCTAGGCAACTTGGCACGGGTTGGTTGCCTAGAACTAGATGTCTCACCCTTATACATAAAAGCATGATTAGGGCCAGAGTGAGACTTCCTAGAGTGAATTCTCCTAATTTTGCTCTCGGGATAACCGGCAGGGTACAAAATGTAACCCTCGTTATCCTGAGGCATGGGAGCCTTGCCCTTAACAAAGTTAGACAAATTTTTAGGAGGGGCATTAAGTTTGACATTGTCTCCCCTTTGGAAGCCAATGCCATCCTTGATGCCCGGGCGTCTCCCATTATAGAGCATACTTCTAGCAAATTTAAACTTTTCATTTTCCAAGTTATGCTCGGCAATTTTTGCATCTAATAATGCTATATGATCATTTTGTTGTTTAATTAAGGACATGTGATCATGAATAGCATTGATATCAACATCTCTACATCTAGTACAAATAGAAACATGCTCAACATTAGATGTAGAGGGTTTGCAAGATTTTAATTCAACAACCTTAGCATGTAACATATCATTCTTAGTTCTAAGGTCGGAAATAATAGAATTGCAAACATCAAAATCTTTAGCCTTAGCAATCAAATTTTCATTTTCTACTCTAAGGCTAGCAAGAGAATCATTCAATTCCTTAATCTTAGCAAGCAAGTCATTATTATCATTTCTAAGATTGGGAATTGAAGCATCACAAACATGAGACTCAACCTTAGCAATTTAACTAGCATTTTCATTTCTAAGGTTGGCAATAGTGTCATGGCAAGTGCTTAGCTCACTAGATAGTTTTTGACATTTTTCTACTTCTAGAGCATAAGCATTTTTAACCTTAACATGTTTCTTGTTTTCTTTAATTAGAAAATCCTCTTGGGAATCCAAAAGGTCATCCTTTTCATGAATAGCACTAATCAATTCATTTAATTTTTCCTTTTGTTCCATGTTAAGATTGGCAAAAAGGGTAAGCAAGTTATCCTCCTCATCACTAGCATTATCATCACTAGAGGATTCATATTTTGTGGAGGATTTAGATTTAACCTTCTTCTTTTTGCCGTCCTTTGCCATGAGGCACTTGTGGCCGACGTTGGGGAAGAGAAGCCCCTTGGTGACGGCGATGTTGGCGGCGTCCTCGTCGGAGGAGGACTCGGTGGAGCTCTCGTCGGAGTCCCACTCACGGCACACGTGGGCATCACCGCCCCTCTTCTTGTGGTACCTCTTCTTTTCTCTTCTCTTGCCCTTCTTGTCGTTGTCCCTGTCACTGTCACTTGATAATGGACATTTAGCGATAAAGTGACCGGGCTTACCACACTTGTAGCAAACCTTCTTGGAACGAAATTTGTAGTCTTTCCCCTTCCGTTGCTTGAGGATTTGGCGAAAGCTTTTGATGATTAAAGCCATCTCCTCATTGTCGAGCTTGGAGGCGTCAATTGGTTGTCTACTTGGGTAGACTCCTCCTTCTTCTCCTCCGTCGCCTTGAAGGCCACCGGTTGCGCCTCGGATGTGGAGGGTTCGTCAAGCTCGTTGATCTTCTTTGATCCTTTAATCATACATTCAAAGCTCACAAAATTCCCGATAACTTCCTCGGGGATCATTAGTGGGTATCTAGGATTACCACGAATTAATTGAACTTGAGTGGGGTTAAGGAAAATGAGAGCTCTTAGAATAACCTTAACCACCTCGTGATCGTCCCACTTTTTGCTCCCGAGGTTGCGCACTTGGTTTACCAAGGTTTTGAGCCGGTTGTACATATCTTGTGGATCTTCCCCTTGGCGAAGTCGAAAGCGACCGAGCTCCCCCTCGATCGTTTCCCGCTTGGTGATCTTTGTTAGTTCATCACCCTCGTGCGCGGTCTTGAGGAGGTCCCAAATTTCCTTTGCATTCTTCAACCCTTGCACCTTGTTGTATTCCTCTCTATTTAGAGAGGCCAAGAATATGGTTGTGGCTTGGGAGTTGAAGTGCTCGATTTGGGCCACTTCGTCCTCATCATAATCCTCATCCCCTACGGATGGTATCTGTGCTCCAAACTCAACAACATTCCATATACTTTTGTGGAGTGAGGTTAGATGAAATTTCATTAAATCACTCCACCTAGCATAATCTTCACCGTCAAAGGTTGGCGGTTTGCCTAATGGAACTGAAAGTAATGGAGTATGTCTAGATGTACGAGGATAGTGTAAGGGGATCTTACTAAACTTCTTACGCTCTTGGCGTTTAGAAGTTACGGAGGGCGCATCGGAGTCGGAGGTCGATGTAGATGAAGTGTCGGTCTCGTAGTAGACCACTTTCCTCATCCTCTTGTGCTTGTCGCCTTTCCGATGCGACTTATGAGAAGAAGATTTTTCCTTCTTCTCTTTGTGGTGAGAAGAGGAAGATCTTTTCTCCTTCCGTTTGGAGGAGTCCTTCTTCTTCTCCTTCCTCTTGGTGCGGGATTCTTCCGATGAAGTGCTCCCGTGGCTTGTAGTGGGCTTTTCGCCGGTCTCCATCTCCTTCTTGGCGTGATCTCCCGACATCACTTCGAGCGGTTAGGCTCTAATGAAGCACCGGGCTCTGATACCAATTGATAGTCGCCTAGAGGGGGGTGAATAGGGCGAAACTGAAATTCTCAAAAATAATCACAACTACAAGCCGGGTTAGCGTTAGAAATATAATCGAGTCCACGAGAGAGGGCGCAAAACAAATCACAAGCAAATGAAGAGTGTGACACGCGGATTTGTTTTACCGAGGTTCGGTTCTCGCAAACCTACTCCCCGTTGAGGAGGCCACAAAGGCCGGGTCTCTTTCAACCCTTCCCTCTCTCAAACGGTCCCTCGGACCGAGTGAGCTTCTCTTCTCAAATCAAAGCCGGGAATAAAACTTCCCCACAAGGGCCACCACACAATTGGTGCCTCTTGCCTTGATTACAATTGAGTGTTGATCACAAGAGCAAGTGAGAAAGAAAAGAAGCAATCCAAGCGCAAGAGCTCAAAAGAACACGACAAATCTCTCTCGCTAATCACTAAAGCCTTTTGTGGAATTGGAGAGGATTTGATCTCTTTGGTGTGTCTAGAAATTGAATGCCTAGCTCTTGTAAGTGGTTGAGAAGTAGAAAACTTGGATGCAATGAATGGTGGGGTGGTTGGGGTATTTATAGCCCCAACCACCAAAAGTGGCCGTTGGGAGGCTGTCCGTTCGATGGCGCACCGGACAGTCCGGTGCACACCGGACAGTCCGGTGCCCCCGCCACGTCATCACTGCCGTTGGATTCTGACCGTTGGAGCTTCTGACTTGTGGGCCCTTCTAGATGTCCGGTGCACACCGGACATGTACTGTTGGATGTCCGGTGCGCCAGTATGGGCGTGTCTGCCATCTGCGCGCGCATTTAATGCGACGCAGGTAGCCGTTGGCGCCGAAATAGCCGTTGCTCCGCTGTTACACCGGACAGTCCGGTGTACACCGGACAGTCCGGTGAATTATAGCGGAGCGGCTGAAGTGAATTCCCGAGGCTGGCGAGTTCCTGGGTGGCTCTCCCTTGGAGCACCGGACACTGTCCGGTGTACACCGGACAGTCCGGTGAATTATAGCGGAGTCGCCTCTGGAATTTCCCGAAGGTGACGAGTTCGAGTTGGAGTCCTCTGGTGCACCAGACACTGTCCGGTGGTGCACCGGACACTGTCCGGTGGCACACCGGACAGTCCGGTGCGCCAGACCAGAGGTGCCTTCGGTTGCCTCTTTGCTCCTTTGTTGAATCCAAAACTTGATCTTTTTATTGGCTAAGTGTGAACCTTTTACACCTGTATAATCTATACACTTGAGCAAACTAGTTAGTCCAATTATTTGTGTTGGGCAATTCAACCACCAAAATTAATTAGGGACTAGGTGTAAGCCTAATTCCCTTTCAGTAATATACAAGCAAAAATCCCCCGCAAAAAACTAAGCCAATGTTGAAAAAGACCGCATCGACGGTCTTCGGCATTCGACCACACCAAAGTCACCGCGAGGGGCAGTGCTGACTACCCTCGCGTGCGACACTCCATGCAAAAGTCGCCTAAGGGTGCAGCCGGAATAGCACAATACTTGCGTAAAATCAAAGTCTTCTCCAAAAGACTACCCGTGCAAAAGTCGTCCAAGGGTGCAGCCGGACCCCCCGTGCAAAAGTCGCCTACGGGTGCAACAGGAATAGCACAATAAGTGTGCAAAATCGAAGTCTTCTCCAAAAGACTACCCGTGCAAAAGTCGCCCATGGGTGCAGCCGGACCCTTCGTGCAAAAGTCGCCTACGGGTGCAGCCGAACTAGCATAATAAGTGCACAAAATCAAAGTCTTCTCCAAAAGACTCCCCATGCAAAAGTCGCCTACGGGTGCAGCCCGACTAGCATAATAAGTACACAAAATCGGAGTATTTTCCGAAAGGTTCCCTGCGCACAAGTCGCCTACGGGCACGACCGGATCAACGAAGGCACGCAGCTTCATATAAATTACGGTTACATACATACAGCGAGGGCATCACACTTTACATTGGCTCAACCTTCGGGATGATACCCATCTCCCTGTAGTTGAACAGCATTATCCTCAGCTCTTCACCCTCAAAAAGATTTCGCAACTCCCCCTCACCTACAGCCGGCGAGGACAACAATTCCCGTTTGCTAGCTCCGTCCACACGAAGACGACCACCCTCCACCTCACTCACCCTCCGTTTCCCCATCGCCCTTCGCCGCCTACGCCCAGCACTCGGACCAGGAAGAACTTCAGCACCCATCACACGTGGAGAAGCCTCCGCCGCAGCCACATCCAAGGCCGCAAAATAATCCAAGTCCTCATCCGAAGACTCTTCCGACCACACAACCGAACTCCCAGAATCATCAGACTCAAAAAACTTAGACACGGAATCATCAGAATCATTTTCGGCAACCACGGTCGAAGCCGCCACAAAATTAGCATTGTCAGTAGCGGTTGCGTGCGCAGGCCCAAAACCCTGAACCTGCGCAGCAACCGAGGTTCAGTAACGCGTAGACAAAATTTACAAACTCCCCTGCACCCATTTAACTACTTAGCCACCTGCGAGGGCACGACCGCGGCCATGGGGTCTTCGACTGCCGGCTCAGCCACCACCTCCAGGGCACCTTCGACCGTCGACGCAGGGGCCGACACAGGGTCTTCGCCAGCCATACCAGGCACGGGCACGACCGAGGGGCCTTCACCGACATCCGAGGGTAGCACCGGATTGCCCTCCGCAGCCTCGGGCGGCGCGCCGACCAGACCTCCAAGGTCCTTGGCGTCCTCGGCACGCTCCATCTGCAGCAAAAGCACATTCACTCAGCAAAAACTACACATATCCACACGCAACCAACCACATAAAAATAATAACCTTCACCTGCTCTCTCGCCCGGTCGGATCGCTCCCTGACAGCCTCCCGACCATGCGCCCCCACATCCTATCAAAAAGTGCCCCCGCTGACTGCTTCACAACAGGGTCTTCGGCCTTGAAGATCTCGCGTTCAAAGCTCTCGTCTGATTGGTCGAAGACCTCGTAGTGTCTGCAGCCCTCGTGGGACAACGCATTCATGGCCCCCTCGCAGGTGACGAGGGAGGCAAAGGACATGAAACCCTCGACGATGGTCGGGAGTACCAACAACTCCTCCTGCAACCACTCGAGGAAGCGAAGGCCCGCCTCCCGGTCGGGCACCTCGAAGTCAGCAGTACGCGCACCCAACTCGCGGTACGAGTCCACGAACTGTGCGAGCGTCCGCTCAACCTCCGAGCGCGTAGAGGCCTCGGCCTTGTCCACGCGGCCGTGCAGGGCGTTGTACCTCGCCTCCCACTCCTCGGCGCGCTGGCTGGCGAGACTTTCCTCCGCCCGTGCCACTTTGGCCTCCGCCTGTGCAGCCTGCGCCTCAGCGATGGCCTAATTCGCCTCCTCCCTTTCCTCCACCAGCTGGCGCTGGAGGTCCGTCTTCTCGGCCTCCAAGGCGGCCACTTTCTCCGCCAGCCTGCGGTTTTTGCTCTCCACAGCCGACTTCTCCCAGATGGCGTCCGCGTGCTGCGCCCGAAGTCTCTCGACTTTGGCAGCCACGTCCACAGTCAGGACGCCAGACGCAACACGGTCGGTGAAGTCGGCCGCCTGACAACAACACATGAGACCCAACTCCTCATGAAAACAACAAACACCGAAGTCCAGCTCAACTTACTTGACTCAGCGGCTGCGACAGCCGCTGCGATGCATCCCTCAGCCGCTGGGACATGGTGCCCGCCACGTCCTTAGCGGCAGCGGCTGTCAAAATCTCGCCGCTTGCGCAGAAGGCGGCCCACGGGTCCTACGCGGTTCCCTTCGCCCTTACCACCGCTGATGGCGAAGTGGTCGCCACCAAAGGCGGGACAACAACCATTTGTCCCTCGCCCGGCCCTGCAATATATCACTGGTCAGAAGACCTCCTAAAAAAACTTACCAACAAAATAGTCCTCCACGCTGATGTTCGTGCCGAAGTCGGCAACACGTTTTCCCGGTGAGGGCAGCTCCTGTACTTTCGCAGCCTCGACCGGGGGAGGATTGGTCCCGCCAGCGGCGGCTGTCTTCGCGCTCGTCGACGACTTGCCGGATCCAGGCGCGGCCGGTTTCGCAGCCGGCATCGGCTGTGTAATACCCACTTTGTAAGAAAATCTAAAAGGAGAAAATTATGTTTCTTTATATACATGTGTGCCATCTCTATTTGTCATTTCATGTGAACACCTTATTTAAAAACAAAGGATTAATAAAAGTCATTAAATTGTGCATCATGCTGAGGTTTCATTGTGTGTGCATTTTTTTATTGTTGTAACAATGTGAAAATAATGTAGAAATAAATATGATAACACCTAAATTAGAATTTAAATCCTAAAGGGAATTCTAGAAATGTGGAGAAGAGAAAGAGATAAAGGATATGAATAAATAAATAATATATGTAAATAAATACCTCCAGAATTAGTATCTCTAAATGTTACAAGTATAAATTATAATGATGAGCCACAACAGTTTGAATTTAAGTTTGAATTCAAATTGAAATTTGGAAAGGAAAAATAAAAAGAAAAAAGAAAATGGAAAAGAACCTAACCGGGCCTACATCACCCTATTTGGCCCACTATCCCTTTACCATCGCGCCAGCCCACTAATCTAACGGCGCTGACACCCGGGCCCCGCCCGTCGGTCTCTCTCTCGTACTCGCCCTCCCCTTTTCACTGCGTGTGGGACCCATCGCCCCTATTCCTCTTCCCGGTCATGGACCGCAGCGCGGGTTGTTGCGCACGCCAGGCATTTGTGCGTGGCCGACTGCCTGATGGACCCCGCTGGGCTGTCCCTTTTTGCGCGCAACCGGCTTCCACTGTCGGGCGGGCCCGAGATGGCAGCTCCCCCTCACCCACCTCGCGCGGGTGCTCACCGTGGAATTAGGCCACCGTAACCACTTCGCCGCGAAATCCACGGAAGAGGGTAGGCTGGACCGGGTACAAAGGTAATCCCGCACCTCTCTTTCCCCCTCTTAGCTCGCAAATGCCCTTACACAACCGAAGCACTGCAATCGAGAGAATTAGGGCGGGCTGCGGGCGATTCGCGCCGCCGCCGGGGATAGCCGTCGCTGGGGGGTCTCCGCTCTCAGAGTCGGATCGTGGAGTATCGTCTTCGCCTGGAGAAGCCATCTGTGCCAAGCAATTGGGTGGTGAGGCTGCGGAGCGACGCCAATTTCTTGCCATTGCTGTCGCGCCACCGTGAATCCGCACCACGTCGAGTACCGGTCTGCTGGGTCTTCATCCTCGGTAAATTACCCCCCAACTAATCCCGCCTTGTGCTTCGCCTCGCATTAGTGCACTCACGATTAGGATTGTGCCGGTAGATGGCCGGAATTGCCGAACTCCGGCGAGGGCGCCACCCCGACCACGTCCGCTGCGTCGCGTCGATAGCTGAGGAGGTAGGGGATGCATGAGCCATTGATCGTTGGGTGTGCGGCTGGGATTAGTTGCCTTGTGTCGCGTTGACCGGCCAAATGGTGGTCATGGATGTGTGATCCTATGGTGGAAAACAACTTTAGGATTCATTAAAGGCTTACCGTTAAATCGGGATCGGATGGGCATAGTTTCGTACCGATTCGTAAAGAGCAGGATCTAATCGTGGCCCTCGGATTTGATCTGAACGGCCCTCATGTGAGCATACCCCTTCACCATGACACTTTGCAGAAAACCCCTTATAAGTTTAGAGAACCAACCCGCAGTTCACCCTGTACAGCACTCTGAGTCATAGGAAGAATTACTCCGCGGTCCCTATGTTTTCCAGAAATAGGTGCCCAGTCCAGAGAACAGAAAAACCAGAGAAATGAATTTAGGAATAGATTTTTAGTATTAAATTAATTGTAGAAAGTTGTTTAATTTGTAGAAAATGCATATGAACTCCAAATTGGTCCATTCCAGTTCCTAATTTTTTTAATATTATTGTCTATCCATGAGTGCCTCTGTTTTGGCATGAAAGACTCATTTAAATTTATCTAATACTTAATCTTGTATTAAATACGTAAAACCTTGGAAAATTTATAACTTAAAATCTTTAACTCCAAAATTAATGATTCTAGTTCCTATGAGCTTATTTTAATGTCTAGATTTTTATTGTATTTTATTTATATGTTTGGTGTGATGTTAATTTTTGCTATACTATGTATGTATTGTGTTGATGCGAATAGACGATCAAGCCACTGTGGATTCTGAGGTTCAGCAAGTAGAAGTAGCTGAGCAGGAGCTCATTGAAGGCAAGTTGTGCCCTTGATCACTTACTTTTTCCCAGCCATGTTCTTATTAATTATAATGATCTACATAGGTTAATTTTGATGGGACCTAATAGGTTACCCCAGTTTTGGCTATCTTTATACCTTGTTTGCCACTAAATATTTTTGGGTAGTACTTGCTATCGCTTATTGTGGTTTTGGGTATGGAGATACACTATTCATTACTACACTTTTATTATCTATTTATTATTACTGTTCATGATAAGATCATTATGTTAATGGGAACATGGAGCGACCACCCGGGAAAACAGTGCTACCACAAGGGTATAATGGGACGCCCTTGGCCGATTAACTAGGAGAGCTAGTGGATGACTTCCTTACCTGAAAGGGGCAAGGGTAGTAGGGGAGTGGTCAGTGTAGGGAGGTCCTTGGGTTGATTTTGCTGCGATGGCGGTTAGGCGAGGGATTCCTGCACTGGAGCTTCCTATAAACTGTAGCGGGATTTCTGAAGCTAGTGGAACTTTGTAAAGGCCTCGTAGTGTTACCCTGCCTCGCCTCCTCGGTAGGGGTGTATGGGATTGGCCATATCTTGGCAGATGGGTGTATGGTATACTAGCCATGCTCACGGTCATGAGCAGCTCGGACCCTCACATGATTAATTTATGGAACTTAAATTTAATTTGACATTTGCATCGCATCTAGGATTATTTTATTATTACTTTTCTTTATTATTATTAAGGTTTGGTATTTACTTACACTTAGTAATTGCTAATAAAATTTTGACCAACTTATAAAAGCAATGCTCAACCTCGGCCTCTATTTCGTTGATCAGCCTTACACTTCACATGAACTCCCACCTTTGGTGAGTTCAAGCACATTATTCCCCACGACTTGTTGAGCTATGAACGTATGTGAGCTCACTCTTGCTGTCTCACACCCCCAAAGGAGAAGAACAGGTGGTCGAAGAGGAGCGGCCTAGCTCTGAGGCATTCGACTTGATCTAGGTGGCGTCTCCTAGTCAGCTTTCTGGCGCCAAGGATAGATTTTAGATCCTGCGATATTTATCTCTTATTTTGTAAGACTTCCGCTATGTAATAAGTACTCTGATTTTATTGTGACATTTATCTCTATACACTCTGTTATTTTATATGTTGTCTTCTTTGGCGCATGTATGAGATGCACCCGGCTTTGTTCCTTAAAACCAGGTGTGACAGAAGTGGTATGAGAGGAAATGTTGACTGTAGGACGAAACCTAGATAGAAATGGACAAAACCCTTATCTACTTATCTTACTTTGATTCATTCTATACTTACCTTACTCTGATTCTCTCTATAGTTATCTTGATCATGTCTCACATTCTACTGTTCCACTCTGATTATTCTTACCTTTTCTACTCTGAGATAAGATGGATTTCACACCTTGGAATCTTACATTTATGACCATTTTAAGAGATAGGAAACCTAAGACAAAATTAAAACTATTTTCTCTATTTAAAAATGTTGGTTGATTGTTCTGATGATGAATGCTTGATTTGCTTCTTTGATTGATTGAAATAGTATAGACGTGCATCTTAGCATGTACCACCATAAGGTAATGAATTTGCTTTAGTAGGCGACACACTTAGCTAATAAATCCTCAAAGTAACATGTTTCGTAATTACATGCCTTGTCTACAATCCTTTCTTTCGTACCCTATGTTTCTAATCCAGATGGGCTACCCCTATAGTGTTAGAAGAGAGCACTATAGACGTAATCCTTGGTATGTCATGGTTAAGAAAGGCAAAGGTAGTTTATACACTGTGCTAAAGGAACCATAGAACTCACCAGTTCCAAAGGAGAAAGATTTGAAGTTGAAATTGCAGTAACTACCGCCACCAGACCAGCGACATTCTTAGTAGATGGGAAGTTTGTTGGTGACAACATCCGTGTGGTTAAGGATTTTCCGGATATCTTTCCAGAGGAGTTACCAGGGATGCCACTTGTCGGCGTTTCAAACCCGGGGGGTCCCTGGACCGACGAGTAAATTGTCGCCGCGTGCCCCAGCCCAGATGGGTCGGCGCGAGACGGAGCGCGAAGGGGGGAAGAAGCCGGAGGGAGACGGGCGTGAGAGGTGAAATCCCGCGGCCTTCGTGTTTGTCCTGCGCCCAGGTCGGGTGCGCTTGCAGTAGGGGGTTACAAGCGTCCACGCGGGAGGGAGCGAGCGGCCTCACGCGAGCGCCGTCCCGTCCTTCCCCGTGCGGCCAACCCTCGTAAGAGGGCCCTGGATCTTCCTTTTACAGGCGTAAGGAAAGGATCCAGGTGTACAATGGGGGTGTAGCAGTGTGCTAACGTGTCTAGTGGAGGAGAGCTAGCGCCCTAAGTACATGACATCGTGGCAGCCGGAGAGGTTTTGGCACCCGATTCGTGTGATGTCGTGGCCGTCGAAGGAGCGCCGGAGCCTGGCAGAAGGACAACTGTCGGGGCTGTCGAGTCCTTGCTGACGTCCTCTTGCTTCCGTAAGGGGGCTGAGAGCCACCGTCGTCATAGAGTGTGCGGGGCGCCATCATTACTCGTATAGTGGAGCGAGCCAGATGGGACGTCGGTCTTGTTCCCCGTAGCCTGAGTCAGCTTGGGGCAGGGTAATGATGGCGCCTTCTGTTGACGTGGTCGGTCCGTGCCCTGGGTTGGGCGAGGTGGAGGCTCCTCCGAGGTCGAGTCTGTCTTCCAAGGCCGAGGTCGAGTCCGAGCCCCTGGGTCGGGCGAGGCGGAGACCGTCGGCTGATGCCAGGGCTGAGTCCGAGCCTTGGGGTCGGGCGAAGCAGAGTTCGTTGTCCTTCAAGGCTGAGCCCGAGTCCAAGCCCTGGGGTCGGGCGAAGCGGAGTTCGTCGTCTTCCGGGGCTGAGCCCGAGTCCGAGCCCTGGGGTCGGGCGAAGCGGAGTTCGTCGTCTTCCGGGGCTGAGCCCGAGTCCGAGCCCTGGGGTCGGGCGAAGCGGAGTTCGTCGTCTTCCGGGGCTGAGCCCGAGTCCGAGCCCTGGGGTCGGGCGAAGCGAAGTTCGTCGTCTTCCGGGGCTGAGCCCGAGTCCGAGCCCTAGGGTCGGGCGAAGCGGAGTTCGTCGTCTTCCGGGGCTGAGCCCGAGTCCGAACCATGGGGTCGGGCGAAGCGGAGTTCGTCGTCTTCCGGGGCTGAGCCCGAGTCCGAGACCTGGGGTCGGGCGAAGCGGAGTTCATCGTCTTCCGGGGCTGAGCCCGAGTCCGAGCCCTGGGGTCGGGCGAAGCGGAGTTCGTCGTCTTCCGGGGCTGAGCCCGAGTCCGAGCCCTGGGGTCGGGCGAAGCGGAGTTCGTCGTCTTCCGGGGCTGAGCCCGAGTCCGAGCCCTGGGGTCGGGCGAAGCGGAGTTTCCCATGGCGCATAGGGCCGGACTTGGCTGTTGTCAGCCTCACTCTGTCGAGTGGCACAGCAGTCAGAGCGGCGCAGGCGGCGCTGTCCTCTTGTCAGGCCGGTCAGTGGAGCGGCGAAGTGACTACGGTCACTTCGGCTCTACCAACTGGAGGGCGCGCGTCAGGATAAAGGTGTCAGGCCACCTTTGCATTAAATGCCCCTGCAATTTGGTCGGTTGGCGTGGCGATTTGGCCAAGGTTGCTTCTTGGTGAAGACTGGGCCTCGGGCGAGCCGAAGGTGTGTCCGTTGCTGGAGGGGGTCCTCGGGCGAGACGTAGATCCTCTGGGGTCGGCTGCCCTTGCCTGAGGCTAGGCTCGGGCGAGGCGTGATCGCATCCCTCGAATGGACCGATCCCTGACTTAGTCGCACCCATCAGGCCTTTGCAGCTTTGTGCTGATGGGGGTTACCAGCTGAGATTTAGGAGCCTTGAGTGTACCCCTAATTATGGTCCCTGACAGTAGCCCCCGAGCCTCGAAGGGAGTGTTAATACTCGCTTGGAGGCTTTTGTCGCACTTTTTTGCAAGGGGACCAGCCTTTCTTGGTCGCGTTTTGCTCCAGTGGGTGCGCGCGAGCGCACCCGCCGGGTGTAGCCCCCGAGGGCTCGGAGGAGTGGTTTGACTCCTTCGAGGTCTTAGTGCGTTTCACAACACTTCGGCTAGTCTAGTTGTTCCCTCATGCGAGCTGGCCGTAGCCCGGGTGCACGGTCGGGTCCCAAGTTCTCGGGCTGGTAGGTTGACGCTGTCAACGGTTTGGCCAGAGCCGGGTTTGCGAGAGCAACCCCCGAGCCTCCGCACAGGGCGAGAGGACGGTCAAGGACAGACTCGACTTTTTTACATACGCCCCTGTGTCGCCTTTCCGCAAGGAGGAGGGGGGGGAAGCGCCATGTTGCCCTTGGAGGGCGCCGAACATGGTGTCTCCAGCGAGCTGCTGACGGGTAATCCGAGTGGACGCCCGTGCCCCATTTATTAGGGGTCGGCTAGAGGCCCGGAGGCGCGCTCCAAAAGTACCTGCGGGTGATCTACCGGACCCGGTCCCCTTTTGACGGGGTCTGAGGGCTCGATGCCTCCCTCTGATGGGATTCTGTTACAAGATCGTTCCCGCTGGTCTCGGAAATGTCCTAGGGTACCTCGGGAGCGTAGCCCGAGCCTTGGTTATGTATCGAACGTACCCAGGGTCATCCCTCGCTCTGTGTCTGAGGCGGCTGTGAACCCTTCGAGGGCCAGCCTACGAACCCCTGATCAGTAGTGGGCGCGGAGCCCGGGTGGCCTGAGGCAGCCGTTGAACCCTTCCGAGGGGCCGGCCTTCGAACCTCTGACCAGTAGTGGGCGCGGAGCCCAAGCGCTCTGAGGCGGCTGTTGAACCCCTCCGAGGGGCCAGCCTTTGAACCTCTAATCAGTAGGGAGGCTCGGGGCCTGTTTCCTTCGCGGGGAAGGATTCCCTTTTGGGGTATCCCCCTTTCCCGGTCCCTGTTGCAAGAGAGAGAAAGAGGAAAAAGGAAAGAATACGAAATCGAGATGATGTGGCACACCTTTTTGACGCGGTCATTATGGCAAAGGTGAAGCGTCGCTCGCTTCTCCTGCCAAAGGTGCCGCCTGTCCTGCCGCGGAGTTAATGCGACGGGGCGAGTGGTTCGCGGGGCAGCCGTTGCGCGTGCGCGGGCCGTTCGAGGAACGGAACACGGGCGCGTCGTCTTCACGCCGTGAGAGAGGGTTCTCTCGCTGTCCCACGAGGTGACGTGAGCTTGGCTGACAACGTGACCGCTGCTTCTGCCCGCCTGCCACTGCCATTACTGCCGACCCATTTTTGCCGCATCGATCGTCGCGCCTTCTCCCGCGGCTGACTGGCCCGTGATCGATGCGCCTGGCTGGCACTGTTGGGTCATACGCAGGGTTGCCTCGAGTCGCGGTACTGGTTCCGCAGTCGAGGAGGCGCGGTAGTGGCGCAATGGGCGGCGTGGCTGCTCGCACGTAGCAACTGGCGTGCCGGTTGCGTGACGTGTGGGCCTGGGCCTGCATGCTGGACGCGTTGGAGTCGAAGGGGTGCGCCCACTTGGCGTGGTTGCATGCCGACTGCATGGCTGTCCGCCCTTTCACCCGCCGGTCTGGGCGAAAGTGGAGTAATGCTCGTAACCGCTGGGCAGTTGCGTGCACCACGCGCGGCGGTTTGGCTTCTTCTGCTCTGGGCCAGCCTGCATGACGCGTGGGACCCAGCCCCCGCGCCGTAGGGGGAGGACCTTGGAGCGTGTTGGAGAAGACTCAGCCCGCGACGGCTGGGGACGCAAGTAGGGAGAGTTGCCTTTAAAAGGAGGGTGACCCCCTTGAAAGGCGACCATGTCTTTGCGCTCCCTTATGCATCGTGTCTTTCCACCTTCCGAGCCCCCGGATGGGGAACACCCGCAATCCTTCCGCCTTGTCGTTGGAGGAACGCAACTTCGTGGAAGTTGGTACCTTTCAGCCATCGATCGGCTTCAAGGATTTTCATCATGCAGCCCGGCTGCACCCCCTCGCCGGTGGTCACCCAAGACGGTGACCTCCAGTTCGATGGCGGGGAAAAGCAAGCCGGGCTGCGGCCTCTGCCCCTCCCTCAGCTTCAAGGATTTTCATCATCAGTGCTGGGGAGGGGAGTGCGCCGAGTTGGGGTCGGTCCCTGCATGGGTGGCGGCCCGCTCCTTCCCTCAGTGATCGGGAAGGGCGTTCGCCGTTCGTGGCGCTGGCAGCTGCCGCGTGCCTGGCTCTCTGACCCAAGTGGCTTCGGAGCCGCTCCCGGCGCCGCCTTCCGCCACGGCAGCCAGAAGAGGTTTCTCCGCCGACGAGATAGCCGGTGCCGCCCACGGACTGACCTCCAACTCTACGGCCTTCTGCCCGTTCTTGCCTCTCGAGTGAGGGCATGGGCGAGGGCCTCATGGCAGCAGCATCCGCCCTGAGGTCATCGCTGCTGCTGTTCGGCCCCCCCGGAGCGGAAGTCGTCGTCGTCGCTGCTGTTGGAGCGGGCGACGGGGAGCCATCCGTCGGCCTTCTGTTGCTCTACAGGCCCCTCCAATCGTGTGGGGTTGTTCGTACCTGCGGAGGTGGAACCGGAGTTCCGTTTGTAATGGCACCTTGAATGCCGGTCTCTTGTTCATTGTGGCTGTCGGGGCCTGAACATGTATGTATTTTCGGCATGGAGCCGTGTTTTTTCTTCATTTCGAGCACTAAGACTCGCCTGTCGGCTATCTGAACCGCTTCACCAAGCGTGAGTTGCCTCGTGCAAAGGTGACGAGTGAGGTATCCGTATCCCGGAGGCGTAGGAGTCCCTCGGCTCGGTCGGCCTTGTTGTCCGAGGCTTGTCTTGCTTAGTCAAATGAACCCTCGGCTGCTCTTCGATGAGCCGAAGCCGAAGGTAGCGGTGTGAGCACGGATAGAGGCTGAGTTGGCTCAAAAAGAAGACTTGGTCGGCCAGAGCCTGGCCGGGTCGTCCATTGGCGGGACCGACGCCGGAGTTGAATTGCCGAGGCCACAAACCGAGCCGATGTCCTCGAGGGACAGCTGGCTGAGGCTTCGGGGTGACCGACCGAGCCGTCTGCTCGAGCCGGATTCCTGGAGAAGACCCTAGCGGCGATGGGCCGGGCGTGGTGCTGATGTCGTCCTTCGGGGTGGAGATCCTCCGACCGCGTCGCCGTCTGAGGCTAGGTCGGACCTCGCCGAAGGTGTAGTTGACACCGAGGGTGCTGCTGCTCCCTTCAATTGTCAAGATCCGAGCCTGCAGGATCAGATTATCTTGTAGTGTGTGTTTTCTGCGGCCGCCGAGGCCCAAACACACCATCGTCGTGTTGTAAAGCTGCGTTTCTTTTCCCCTTGTTTTGAGTATCTGGACTTATTTGTCGGTAACAGAATTGTTTGTGCGAGCGAGAGTTACTTTTCACGGAAGGTGATGAGTGAGGTATCCGTATCCCGGAGGCGTAGGAATCCATCGGCTCGGTCGGCCTTGCCGCTTACGCGCACTCTTACTCGTCCATAGGGTTCTGTCACCGACGCAGTCGAGAAGGCCCGAAAAATCATTTCGGCAGAGGAGCTTTCGGGCGTGAAGACTTGTTCGGTCCGCGGAATCACCTATCCGAGAGCGAGTTACTTATCACAGAAGGTGATGAGTGAGGTATCCGTATCCTGGAGGCGTAGGAATCCCTCGGCTCGGTCAACCTTGGCTGCTTACGTGTACTCCGTCGTTTTCAGGATCCACTTTCGAAGTAGTCGAAAAGCATGAAAGACATTCTGGCAGAAAAGATCTTTTTTCGAGGAAAATTTTGGCGCAGAGGGGGTTCCCCCCTTTTAGCCCCCGAGGGAGGGTCGAGCTTTGCCGAGGCAAGGCTGACCCTTCCTTGATGACTAAACTTTGCGTGGGAATGAGGTATACGAACAACTTGAAAGCATCTTAAGGGTAGAAGCGACGTAGCTGTTGGATGTTCCAAGCGTTGCTGTAGACCTCACCCTGACTGTTGACCAGCTTGTACGTTCCGGGCTTCAGAACTTTGGCGATGACGAACGGCCCTTCCCAGGGAGGCGTGAGCTTGTGCCACCCTCGGGCGTCTTGTCGCAACCGAAGCACCAGGTCGCCCACCTGGAGGTCTCGGGACCAAACCCCTCGGGCGTGGTAGCGTCGCAGGGACTGCTGGTACCGCGCCAAGTGTAGTAAGGCCATGTCCCGAGCCTCTTCCAGCTGGTCCAGTGAGTCTTCTCGATTAGCTTGATTGCTTTGGTCGGCATAGGCCCTCGTCCTCGGGGAACCGTATTCTAAGTCTGTGGGCAAGATGGCCTCGGCCCCATAGACTAGAAAGAACGGTGTGAAGCTCGTGGCCCGGCTCGGCGTCGTCCTCAGACTCTAGACCACCAAGGGGAGTTCCTTCATCCACCGCTTGCCGAACTTGTTGAGGTCGTTGTAGATCCGAGGCTTGAGTCCTTGTAGAATCATGCCGTTGGCACGTTCTACCTGCCCATTTGTCATGGGGTGAGCCACGGCGGCCCAGTCCACCCGGATGTGGTGACCCTCGCAGAAGTCCAGGAACTTTCTGCCAGTGAACTGGGTGCCGTTGTCGGTGATGATGGAATTCGGGACCCCAAAGCGATGGATGATGTTGGTGAAGAACGCCACCGCCTGTTCGGACCTGATGCTGTTTAGGGGTCGGACCTCGATCCACTTGGAGAATTTGTCGATGGCGACCAACAGGTGCGTGTAGCCCCCGGGTGCTTTCTGCAAGGGGCCGACTAGGTCCAGACCCCACACAGCAAACGACCAGGTGATGGGTATGGTCTGCAGGGCCTGAGCAGGCAGGTGGGTCTGCCTTGCGTAGAACTGACACCCTTCGCAGGTGCGGACAATTCTAGTGGCGTCGGCCACCGCCGTCGACCAGTAGAAACCTTTTCGGAAGGCGTTTCCAACAAGGGCTCGAGGTGCTGCGTGATGGCCACAAGCCCCCGAGTGTATCTCTTGTAGGAGCTCCTGGCCTTCGGCGATGGAAATACATCGCTGGAGGATGCCCGAGGGGCTGCGGTGGTAGAGCTCCTTCCCATCTCCCAGCAAGACGAACGACTTGGCGCGCCGCGCCAACCACCGAGCTTCGGCCTGGTCGAGGGGTAGCTCTCCTCGGTGGAGATATTGCAGGTACGGGGTCTGCCAGTTTCGATTAGGCGTGACCCCGCTCCGCTCCTCCTCGACGCGCAGTGCCTCACCCTCGGGGGCCGAGGGTGGCTCGGGCTAGGCCGAGGCCTTCTCGGGCTCGGGCGTGTCGTCGGTCTTGACGGAGGGTTGGTGCAGGTCTCGGGAGAAGACGTCCGGGGGAACCGTTGTTCGCCCCGAGGCTATTTTAGCCAGCTCGTCCACAGTCTCGTTGTAGCGTCGGGCGACGTGGTTGAGCTCGAGCCCGTAGAACTTGTCCTCCAGGCGCCGAACCTCATCGCAGTAGGCTTCCATCTTCGGGTCGCGGCAGTGGGAGTTCTTCATGACTTGGTCGATGACGAGCTGCGAGTCGCCGCGAGCGTCGAGGCGTCGGACCCCCAGCTCGATGGCGATGCGCAACCCGTTGACCAGAGCCTCGTACTCAACCACATTGTTGGACGCCGGGAAGTGGAGGCGTAGCACGTAGCGTAGGTGCTTCCCGAGGGGCGAGATGAAGAGCAGGCCTGCGCCTGCTCCTGTCTTCATCAGCGACCCATCGAAGAACATGGTCTAGAGTTCCGGTTGGATCGGAGCTGTTGGGAGCTGGGTGTCGACCCATTCAGCCACAAAGTCCGCCAAGACCTGGGACTTGATGGCCTTCCGAGGGGCGAACGAGATCGTCTCGCCCATGATTTCCACCGCCCACTTTGCAATTCTACCCGAGGCCTCTCGGCACTGGATGATCTCCCCCAGGGGAAGGATGACACCACAGTTACCGGATGAGACTCGAAGTAGTGTCGCAACTTCCGCCACATTAGGATCACCGTGTACAGCAGCTTCTGAATTTTGTGGGTAGCGGATCTTGGTCTCGGACAGTACCTCGCTGATGAAGTAGACTGGCCTTTGGACGGGCAATGCATGCCCCTCTTCTTGTCTCTCAACTACGATCGCGGCGCTAACCACCTGAGTGGTCGTGGCGACGTAGATTAAGAGGGCTTCTCCGGCAGCAGGGGGCACCAAGATGGGTGTGTTTGTGAGGAGCGCCTTCAGGTTCCCGAGGGCTTCCTCGGCCTCAGGGGTCCAAGTGAAGCACTCGGCCTTCCTTAAGAGGCGGTACAGAGGCAGGCCTCTTTCGCCGAGGTGCGAGATGAAATGGATCAGAGCCGCAAGGCATCCCGTGACTCTCTGTACGCCTTTCAAGTCCTTGATGGGCCCCATGCTGGTGATGGCCGCGATCTTCTCCGGGTTGGCCCCGATGCCCCGCTCGGAGACGACGAACCCCAAGAGCATGCCTCGGGGAACCCCGAAGACACACTTTTCGGGATTGAGCTTCACGCCTTTCGCCTTGAGACATCAGAATGTCACTTCAAGGTCGGAAAGGAGGTCGGAGGCTTTCCTCGTCTTGACTACGATGTCATCGACGTAGGCCTCGACCGTTCGGCCAATGTGTTCGCCAAACACATGGTTCATGCACCGTTGGTACGTTGCACCCGCATTCCTCAAACCGAACGGCATGGTAACATAGCAGTACATGCCGAAGGGTGTGATGAAAGAAGTCGCGAGCTGGTTGGACTCTTTCATCCTAATTTGGTGATACCCCGAGTAGGCATCGAGGAAAGACAGGGTTTTGCACCCAGCAGTGGAATCCACGATTTGATCGATGCGAGGCAGAGGGTAGGGAACTTTTGAACATGCTTTGTTTGGACCAGTGTAGTCTACACACATCCGCCATTTCCCTCCTTTCTTTCGCACAAGCACAGGGTTGGCAAGCCGTTCGAGATGGAATACCTCTTTGATGAACCCTGTCGCCATTAGTTTGTGGATCTCCTCGCCTATGGCTCTGCGCTTTTCTTCGTCGAATCGGCGCAGAGGCTGCTTCACGGGTCGGGCTCCAGCTCGGATATCCAGCGAGTGCTCGGCGACATCCCTCGGTATGCCGAGCATGTCCGAGGGACTCCACACGAAAACGTCGGCGTTTGCGCGGAGAAAGTCGACGAGCACTGCTTCCTATTTGGGATCGAGCTCAGAGCCGATCCGGATCTGCTTGGAGGCGTCGCTGCTGGGGTCGAGGGGGACGGATTTAACCGTCTCCGCTGGCTCGAAGTTGCCGGCGTGGTGTTTCACGCCTGGCACCTCCTTAGAGAGGTTTTCCAGGTCGGCGATGAGGGCCTCGGATTCGGCGAGGGCCTCGGCGTACTCCACGTCGCATTCGTACGCGTGTTGGTACGTGGGGCCGACGGTGATGACCCTGTTGGGGCCCGACATCTTGAGCTTGAGGTAGGTGTAGTTGGGGACGACCATGAACTTTGCGTAGCATGGCCTCCCTAGTACTGCGTGGTAGGTTCCTCGGAACCCGACCACCTCGAACGTGAGGGTCTCCCTTCAGAAGTTGGAGGGCGTCCCAAAGCAGACGGGTAGATCGAGTTGTCCGAGGGGCTGGACGCGTTTCCCGGGGATTATCCCGTGGAAAGGCGCAGCGCCTGCCCGGACCGAGGACAGATCGACCCGCAGGAGCCCGAGGGTCTCGGCGTAGATGATGTTGAGGCTGCTGCCTCCGTCCATGAGGACCTTGGTGAGTCTGACATCACCGATGACGGGGTCGACAACGAGCGGGTATTTCCCCGGGCTCGGCACGCGGTTGGGGTGGTCGTCCTGGTCGAAGGTGATGGGCTTGTCGGACCAGTCTAGGTAGACTGGCACCACCACCTTTACCGAACAGACCTCCCGACGCTCTTGCTTGCGGTGCCGAGCCGAGGCGTTCGCCACTTGCCCACCGTAGATCATGAAGCAGTCGCAGACCTCGGGGCACTCTCCTGCTTGGTGATCTTCCTTCTTATCGTCGTCGCGAGCCCTGCCACCCTCCGCGGGTGGCCCGGCCTTGTGAAAGTGGCGCCGAAGCATGGCGCACTCCTCAAGGGTGTGCTTGACGGGCCCCTGATGATAGGGGCACAACTCCTTGAGCATCTTGTCGAAGAGGTTGGCACCTCCGGGAGGTTTCCTAGGGTTCTTGTACTCGGCGGCGGCGACAAGGTCCGCGTCGGCGGCGTCGCATTTCGCTTGCGACTTCTTCTTGCCTTTCTTCTTGGCGCCGCGCCGAGTTGACGCCTCGGGGACATCTTCCGGTGGGCGGCTCTGGGGCTGCTTGTCCTTCCGGAAGATGGCCTCAACCGCCTCCTGGCCAGAGGCGAACTTGGTGGCGATGTCCATCAGCTCGCTCGCCCTGGTGGGGGTCTTGCGACCCAGCTTGCTCACCAGGTCGCGGCAGGTGGTGCCGGCGAGGAACGCGCCGATGACATCAGAATCGGTGATGTTGGGCAGCTCGGTGCGCTGCTTCGAGAATTGTCGGATGTAGTCCCGGAGAGACTCTCCCGGCTGCTGGCGGCAGCTTTGGAGATCCCAGGAGTTCCCGGGGCGCACGTACGTGCCCTGGAAATTGCCGGCGAAGGCTTGGACCAGGTCGTCCCAGTTGGAGATCTGCCCCGGAGGCAGGTGCTCCAGCCAGGCGCGAGCGGTGTCGGAAAGGAACAGGGGGAGGTTGCGGATGATGAGGTTGTCATCGTCCGTTCCACCCAGTTGGCAGGCCAGCCGGTAGTCCGCGAGCCACAGTTTCGGTCTCGTCTCCCCCGAGTACTTTGTGATAGTAGTCGGGGTTCGGAACCGAGTCGGGAACGGCGCCCGTCGTATGGCGCGGCTGAAAGCCTGCGGACCGGGTGGTTCGGGCGAGGGACTCCGATCCTCCCCGCTATCGTAGCGTCCCCCACGCCTGGGGTGGTAGCCTCGGCGCACCCTCTCGTCGAGGTGGGCCCGACGGTTGCGGTGATGGTGCTCGTTGCTGAGGCGACCCGGGGCCGCAGGCGCTGTGTTGCGCGTGCGCCCGGTATGGACCGAGGCTTCCCGCATGAATCGGGAAGTCGCGGCGCGATGTTCCGAGGGGTACCCCTGCCTTCGGGAGGCGGAGCTTTCGGCCCGTCGGACCGCGACATCCTCCAGGAGATTCTTGAGTTCTCCCTGAATTCGCCGCCCCTCGGTGGTTGATGGCTCCGGCATCGCACGGAGAAGCATTGCCGCTGCAACCAGGTTCTGGCCGACCCCACTAGAAACCGGTGGCGGCCTTACCCTGACATCGTCGGCGATGCGGTGCTGGATACCCTGGGGTAGATGACGCACTTCTCCGGCCGGAGGTTGGCCCGCCCATTCCTGCCCGATGTCCAGGCGGATCGGCTCAAGTGTTCCTGCTCCCTCGTCGAGCCTGGCCTGCACCTCGCGGATTTGCTCGAGCTGTGGGTCATGACCCCCCGCCGGGACGGGGACCACAGCTAGCTCCCGAAGGATGTCAACGCGAGGCACAGGCCTAGGGAGATCACCGTTCTTCGGCATACCAAGATGGCTGCATTCATTGGGACCCCCTAGATCGACGTGGAAACATTCACGACTTGGGCCGCAGTCCTCGTCGCCGAGGCTGCGGCTACCGTTGGAACAGTCGGAAAGGCAGTAGTCACACGCGGTCATAAAGTCCCGCATGGCACTGGGGTTACCAAGTCCGGAGAAATCCCAATAGAAGTCGGGCTCATCATCTTCCTCGGACCCCGAGGGCCCGTAGGTCGAGACGGCCGTCAGCCGGTCCCAGGGTGACCGCATACGATACCCCAGAGGGTTTGGACTTGCCTCTACGAGAGCGTCCACCAAAGCGAAGTCGCTTGGTGGGTCGAGGCTGAATCCAAAAGGCGTGAGATGGGAATCGGTTGGTACCTCTTGGTCGACGGGCGGTGACGAAGTCACGTCAGGGACTGACTGCACCGTCGTCTCAGGTACGAGGGTGACGCCCAGCAAGTCCTTCGCGAGCGTGCTGACGTCGACCATGTTAATAAAGCATCTTAAGTATTATGGTTCACAAATATGTGGATTTGTAAGCTAGACCCTGGATTTTGGACCCATTTGCAAAAAGGACCCCATTTGGGTTCTATGCTAAGTCTGAAATCAGTGTTATAAGCTCAACTTTGGAGCTTTATAACTTTCAAATTAGTAAGAATACACCTTAGGGCACCACATCAACTTTGTAGCTCTATGAAAGGAGAACAACTTTGCTTAAGAGTGTAAGCATAGTTATTGAGAAGAAATTAGAGATAAGTAAGCCCAAAGATGGGCTGTCAGACTAAAACAATCTGAAGATTTTATGATCAGTGGCTTGGGATCACCTTTGGAGACAAATTGTGGCTAATCCAGTAAGAATTTGTCTTGGGGTACTATAATAAAGATGAATATGGTATATTGGACTACAACTTTGCTGCAGGGCATTGGTTATGTTGTCACATGAAATTGGGAGAAAATCTCCCTACAAATCGCTCTGTCAGCTGTCTCAACCGAGCTCGCCATGGTACAATGCTTTGAGTGGATCAGACTACCAGCGCAGAGACCTCACCGCCGACGATCCCTCCACCACGATTCGTGCCATCGCCGTTCCAATTCGTGCCCGGAGTGGATAGATAACGTCATGGGGTAGAAAAATCTTCGCCACCGTTGAGCTGGACGCCACTCCGGCTAGTCGCCGTGCCTCTCCCCTTGCTCACCGATTCCTTGGATAAGGTCCTCACCGCCGTTAAGCCATCACCGCCGTCCGCCGCGTGTCTCTACCTTTCCACCGCATCACCGTAACCTACTCTCACTCTCCGTTGATCATCGGAGTAACTGCCACGGCGTGGGACACGAATCCACTGCGCCAGTGAACTCCCCTTCCTCCGACCGCCGCGCGTCCTTCTTCAAATTCACGACCACCGCTCACTAGGCCTATAAATTGAGCCCGCTGTCAGCTCCGCAAGATCATCACGCACCACACCACCCAGTATTGCCTCCAATCTTGCACCCGTGAGCTCCAATTTTGGATTTCCCCCAAATCCGCTCAAGAACACCGTAACAGCAATCTCTCCGTGGCCAGCGCTCCTCAGGTTAAAACATACCCAATTTCTTAATGTTCTAGCCTCTGTTAAGTCCCTTGTTGCTCGTGAATCCGTCCAATTGCGCTAAACCACCTTGGGTAGTCATGAACGCGAGTGAATGTCCTCGCGGCTCGCGGTCACCGTGGGCAGAGAATTGTAGGGCTCCAATCCAGAAATTAGTAGAGGGGAAACACTCCTTAGAGCTAGAATTTGGTGTAGACTGCTCGGAAGCACCTGCCCTTGCCCCGTTTGGCCGGTCCTGGAGCTCACCGGAGCTCGGCCGCGCTCGACGCCGTCGGGGATCGAGCGGTGTAAAGGAATAGAAATCCAGGGACCATTCTGCAAACTGTCAGCGACCCGTGTAAATAGTGCAAGTGCCCACTTACGGTTACCCAAAAGAATAGGGCCTTATCTGCAAAGTCTTGTTTGAATTAAGCCCAGCACTATTCATTGTCTTTTCTTTTTCTACCAGAGTTAAAACAATTCTGAAAAATAGTAGAAAAATGTTAAAAATGTCAAACCAATTTTGTTAGATTCCTAATTTTCCATAGAATTTAATAAAAGTAGTTTTATGATGTTTAGGACAAATAGGGAATTTTGGGTTATTTAAAATAGCCTAAAGCATTGCTTCTGGATTTTTAGAAAATAGATAATAATTCCAAAAATGCCCAAACTTTTTATTTGAACTCTAAGCATTATTTAGAAGCCTTGGGTAGAATTTGGTTTGATTTTGACCTTGTTTGATACTAGAACCCAAAACCCTACCCCCCTGCTCTTTGAACTTCACTAATGACTCCGAAAACCCTAAGTTCTCGGAGTTCCGTGAAGGAAAGTTGTATTCAAGACTTTAGATAATAAACTATTATTATCTTTGCACTCTCATGAGCATTACATGGCATTCAGTCTTATATATATATATGGTTATATTTAGAAAACGAGGAAGAAGTTGAGATAGAAGAAGAGAAGACTGCACCACCACCACCTGCGGAACATCAGACAGGGAATTGTTTTTTACTTTGACATCTGCGGATCCGAGCCTGACTCACCTATAAACGAAGGCAAGCCCCGGTGCATTTGCCATCTCCTTGTGTTTTTAAAATCTTTTTCACTTGCTTGATGCATTAGGAGATAGGAGTTGATTGCTAAAACAATTCCTGCATTACCTTCCTTGGATTTGATTACCTTTCTTGAAGTCCCTGTTTTACAAAAAGATTTTGATGCTTAGCTTTGCTCTAGAAAAACAAAAGGTTTTTGTTTTTTACAAAAGATGATGTGGCAAAGTGGATGGGATGTTTTCGAAAATAAAACTTGATGATGGATCCATCAAGGCCGTGATGGGTTCAACATCGGAAAAGATGTACCTCTGCTAGGTACCAAGCTTTGGGTTTGAAATGATTAAGCTAAGACCGGGCGGGTGACTTGCACGAGAAAGGAGTCTCGGTGTACTATCTTCGTCTGAGTCGATTAAGGACCGTGTCGATGTAGGCTTGATGACCGAGGACCCTTTAACTGGTCACATGCCTCGTCATGGGTAAACCTTGCCTCGGGCAGACTAAGGCCAGAATAAGATAACACGCAATGGGCATGGAGCGGTGGCGAGAGTAGTGTGTACCCTCCGTGGCAAGAGGCTGGACGGTGGTGTATCTGTGCTCTTGGTTGACGTGAACCTGATCTGGTCTTAAGAACCCCGGTGGCGGGTTGACATATGCAAGGGTTAAGTGCTACATATGTCGTGTGATCGGAGATCCTCATCTGAGTATATTGGATTCGGATCGCCGTACCTTCGCGGTTATGAAGACTTGGTCACTGCCCTATATGTAGAATTCCAGTAAAGATGAAGGGCTTGTTAAGAAATTGGCTAGTGCAGGTCAAGTGTTTGAACTAGGGTAGAAAGAACTCTAGATGCAGGTAATTTTACCTAACCTGACAATAAAACTGGATTTTTAAGGATCCACTTTTAGTAAGCATTTCTGCAAAACAGAGTCTTTGATCATTGAGAAACCTTACCTTGACTCCCTTAAACCAGCATACCCTCGAGAGTCTTTTCTTTAGTCGGGTAAGACTTGCTGAGTAATTCCATACTTAGGGTTTTATTCCCCATTGTTTTTAGGTGAGGAAGCGACAAACTTTTGTTGCTTCTGTTCTAAGGTGGTACCGAAGGAAGAACACCAGGAATGAAGTTGCGGGAGGAAAGGATCCTCCATAAGAACTTTTGTTTAAAACTTTATGGGAGGAGTTTTTGCCTCCCTTGGTGTGTAATAATATTACTCTGCACTCATAGGATATATTCTGGTCTGTAAATATTCAACTCTATCTTACTTTTAAATAAAGGTAAGTTCATGTAATTGCTTCCGCATTCTCGTAACTCTGATGCTTGTAATGTCTGCGTGACGGGTGAAACGCTCTTGGGAAAGGTAAGAAAAGTAGATACCGAACTTGTCAAGTGATTCAGGGGCACCTATAGGGTTGTCTGAGGTCCGTTGGACAAGGACAACTGTAGGTGGGCCTAATTACTTGGGAGGTTCCGTCACAACTGGTATCGGAGCGAAGCCCTTCTCTGCAGATATTATGAGGCATCTTCAAAAGGATTTTCTAAAGTCTTATCTAGAAAATCTCTTCCCTTCTTATCTAAGTATTTCTGAAGAGTTTATCTTAAAGACCAGATAGTAAGAGTGCAACATATAGAAGGTGTGAATCAACTAAGGTTGATTCTGTAATTACACATGCATCATGCTAAGAACTATGCTAATAAAATTTTCCCCCATAGAAAAATGCCGCCGCGCACAAGGAGAACTGCGCGCAAGCATACTGGCCCAATTGGTGTGCCATGTCATCAATTGGCCCCAAGACACGAGGATAACAGTAGTGGGAGTAATGATCCGATCGGGGTTATTGAAGCGCAAGTGAATCGGCTTCAAACAGAACTCCGACGCAGGACTGACATATGGGTCGCAGATGGTGACAGAATCAATGAATTGAGAAGTGATGTCCACCGCCTGCGAGATCAGCTCGTGGACCGAGATTTAGCGCTTGACTGGGTAGTTCAATCTCGTTCGCTTGCCTGGGCTAAGGAGGCAAAGGCTCAAGCTCGAGTAGAAGAGCTCAGCTCGACCATTGATGACCTGCAGGCTTATTGCAATACTCTACGTGAAGAAGTTCATGTACTGTATTCACAATTGCACCCCACCTACGGATCCTGTCGGGACGGAAGCCGGACCTTCTCATGTAGTGGGAGAAGCTTTTGGTGGCGAATTGGACCTTTTTAGGCCCCTTCCCTCTATGAGGTTGGTCGATGAGTGGTCTCCCACGCCCGGCGACGAGGCTGCTAGGAGCAACAGGAAGCAGGAGTAGTGGTGTAATAGTAGAAATAGAAGTAGTGTTATTGTACAATAGGTAGTGTTATTGTATAATAGGTAGTGAAATCCTGTTGTAAAATTCGAGTCTGTAACATTACTCTTTTTAGTAATGTAAAATGAATGGTTTTCTTTGGCATGTCATATTGTTTTCAAATGTTTGTTGCCACAGATGCCTTCCCGGACTCGTGCTCAGGACGGGGCTAGTACCTCCCGTGGGAGGGAGGCAACACCAAACCCACCTCCAGTCCCTCCCACACTTGCCGAGGCTATCGTCGCCTTGGTAAACGCGACAGCGGATAATACCCGTTTCCTACGGGAGATGGCGGGTCAACAACTCCAACAACAAGGCGGGCGGGGCTATCAGCAAGGCCCCCGTGAGACCTCTTATTTGGACTTCTCCGAGACGCGCCCACCGTTGTTCGTCAAGGCGGAAGACCCTTTAGAGGCGGACGAATGGATCCGCGTCATTGAGCAGAAATTCGGACTTCTTCGGTGTTCCGAAACTCAGAAGCCCCTGTTCGTGGCTCAGCAATTGCGTGGCCCTGCCAGCACCTGGTGGGGGAACTTTGTTGCTGTACAACCGGCTGGTCATCAAGTAACCTGGGATGAGTTTAAGTTGGCCTTCAGAGAACATTATGTACCTGAGGGAGTCCTCCACCTGAAACAAGAGGAATTTATGAAGCTGAAGCAAGGAGGGGATACTGTTAATCAGTATCTCAATAAATTTAATCACTTATCCCAGTATGCAATCGATCAAGTTAACACAGATTTGGAGAAGAAGAATTGTTTTATGAGAGGTTTAAATGATCGACTGCAAAGAAAGATGGCAACCTGCATCGACCTTACTTATGGAAGAGCTGTCAGTACAGCATTGGCAGTTGAAGCAAAGTATGCAGGCACCGGAAAATCCAAGGGTTTTGGAGGTGACAGGCCTAGTCAGGGCCCCGTGAAAAGGCAACGGTTAGTTATCCGGCCTTTCAACCAGAATCGCTCTTCCTCTCGTCCACCCTCCTTCCCTTTTAAGCAACCAGTGTTCATCCGTCCCAATACTGCCCCCATTAGAACAAGTCAGCTGGGTGCCCCAGGCACTCGATTCCCTGCCCTTCCCAGTTCGTCAACGGGATGCTTCAATTGCGGAAAATCTGGGCATTTTATTAAGGATTGCCCCTACCCGAAGCAGAATCGCTCAAACGATCAACAAGGTACTGGGAATTCTTCTCAAGCTAAGGGAAATACGGGCAAGAACATAAAGAAGACGGGATGAATTTATTACACCCAAGTGGACACCACACTGGACGGTGAACCGGTAATGATGGGTACGTTCCTTGTGGCCAATCATCCCGCAGTTATTCTCTTTGATTCTGGTGCTTCGCATACATTCATCAGCAAGAAATTTGTGGAGCAATATTGCATTTCATACCATGAATCAAAGGAAGGGTTTAAAATTCACTCACCTAGGGTACAAATATTTACTAGAGAAGTGGCCTATCAAGTGCCCATAACATTGGCCGGACAAGACTTTCCTACTAATATGATTGTTCTGAAAGGCCAAGACATAGATGTCATCTTGGGCATGAATTGGTTGGCCCGACATAAAGCAACCCTCAACACTGATCAGAGAACCATCAGGTTGAGTCATAATCAAGAGGAAATTCTTTTGTCTATCCCCATTCCAACCAAAACTACCGGCAGAGTTTATGAAGCCATTATACTGGAGATCAAGGATATTCCGGTAGTATGTGAGTTCCCAGATGTCTTTCCAGAAGATTTGCCTAGATTGCCACCTGAAAGGGATGTAGAATTTGTAATTGAGTTGAAGCCCGGTATGGCTCCCATTTCTAGAAGATCGTACCGAATGCCTCCAAATGAGCTGGCAGAACTTAAGACCCAATTGCAAGATCTACTAGAGAAAGGATTCATCTGGCCAAGCTCGTCACCATGGGGTTGTCCAGTCATATTCATCAAGAAGAAAGATCAAACATTGCAGATGTGCGTGGATTATCGACCCCTGAATGAGGTCACTATCAAGAACAAGTACTCTCTTCCGCGGATTGACATTTTATTTGATCAACTGACCGAAGCGAGGGTATTCTCCAAGATTGATCTCAGATCGGGCTATCATCAGATCCGTATTCGGCCCGAGGATATACCAAAAACCGCATTCACTACGCGGTATGGATTATTTGAATACTTAGTAATGTCTTTCGGACTGACAAATGCTCCTGCCCACTTCACTTATCTGATGAACTCGGTATTCATGCCCGAGTTGGACAAATTCGTGGTGGTCTTCATAGATGATATCTTAATATATTCCAAGAATGAAGAGGAGCATGCTCAACATTTACGGATCGTATTAACGCGCTTGAGAGAACATCAGTTATATGCCAAGTTTAGTAAATGCGCGTTCTGGCTGGAAGAAATCCAATTTCTGGGACATGTGTTATCTGCCAGGGGGATTACGGTAGATCCCAGCAAGGTCAAGGATATCTTGGAGTGGAAACCCCCAACCACTGTTCATCAAGTCCGAAGTTTCCTTGGACTGGCTGGCTATTACCGCCGATTTATACCAGATTTTTCTAGGCTTGTGAAGCCAATCACGAGTCTGTTAAAGAATGATACTAAATTTAAATGGTCTTCAAAGTGTAATGAAGCCTTTGAGAAATTGAAGATATTATTAACCACTGCTCCGGTATTGGGTCAACCGAACATTAATAAGCCCTTTGATGTGTATTGTGACGCATCAGGCAGTGGTCTCGGCTGCGTGTTAATGCAAGAAGGCCGAGTAATCGCGTATGCTTCAAGGAAGTTGCGCCAGCATGAGGAGCATTATCCCACTCATGATCTGGAGCTAGCTGCAGTGGTTCATGACCTGAAGATCTGGCGTCATTATCTGCTGGGTAATATCTGTCACATTTATACAGATCATAAAAGCTTGAAGTATATCTTCACCCAGTCAGAGTTGAACATGAGACAAAGGCGATGGCTTGAGCTTATCAAGGATTATGAATTAGAGATCCATTATCACCTAGGCAAAGCAAATGTAGTGGCAGATGCACTCAGTCGCAAGGCTTCCTGCCATTGTCTAACAATGAGGACTTCTGACATTACATTATGCCAGGAGATGGAAAATTTGAACCTGGGAATGATTCAGCATGGGACTTCAAATCATTTGAAGCTGGAGTCAGTCATCTTACAAAGGATAATTGACACACAGAAAAATGATGAGGGTATGAAACATATACGTGAGAAGATAAGGGCCGGAAAAGCTAAATGTTTCAGAGAAGACGATCAAGGCATTGTATGGTTCAACAACCGCATAGTGGTGCCTAAAAATGAAGAAATCCACCAACAAATATTAGATGAAGCACATCTTAGTCGCTATTCTATTCATCCCGGAAGCACTAAGATGTATCATGATCTAAAGCAGCATTACTGGTGGACGAAGATGAAAATTGAAATTGCATGCTATGTGGCTAGATGTGACACTTGTAAACGTGTCAAGGCCATAGACCTGAAAGCTGCCGATCCATTACAATCTTTACCAATACCAACATGGAAATGGGAAGATATTAGTATGGACTTCATTGTGGGATTACCTAGAACAGCAAAAGGCTTTGACTCCATTTGGGTTATCATTGATCGACTTCCAAAGATCGCCCACTTCCTTCCAGTCAAAGTAAAATATCCCATCATCACCTATGCGGAGCTGTACATTGCTCGCATTCTCAGTTTGCACGGGGTTCTGAAGACTATAGTGTCAGATCGTGGACCTCAATTCATATCCAAATTCTGGGAAGAACTTCATAAATCCCTGGGTACCAAATTGCTCCACAGTTCGGCCTATCATCCTCAAACAAGTGGGCAGACTGAGAGGGTCAATCAAATACTTGAAGATATGCTGCGGGCATGTGTGCTGGAATTCCCACAGAAATGGGATGAATGTTTACCACTAGTAGAGTTCTCATATAATAATAGCTATCAAGAAAGTATCAAGATGGCACCCTTCGAAGCTTTATATGGACGACGATGTCGTACTCCGCTAAATTGGTCTGAACCTGGTGAAAGGTACTTCTTCAGGCCTGATATGGTGAAAGAGACCGAAGAAAAGGTTCAGAAAATAACTCATAATTTGAAGAAAGCTCAAGCTCGTCAGAAAAGTTATGCAGACAAACGGCGGATGCCCTTATATTTTCTGGTGGGGGATTATGTTTATCTGAAGGTCTCCCCAATGAAGGGTGTATCGCGTTTCGGGGTTACAGGGAAGCTTGCACCCCGGTACATTGGTCCTTTCCTTATACTTGAGCAATGTGGACCAGTGGCATACCGACTCCAACTACCCGAAACCTTGTCTGCTGTACATAATGTGTTCCACGTGTCTCAGTTGAAGAAGTGTCTTCGGGTTCCAGATCGAACCATTGAAGTGACAGATGTTGTTCTTGAACCAGACTTGACATTTTCTGAACATCCTATTCGAGTCTTGGATCAAAAGGACAGGGTTACCCAGAGAAAACTCTCAAGTTTTATAAGATACAGTGGAACCAACATTCCGAAGATGAGGCCACATGGGAAACTCAAGACTTTTTAGACAAGAATTTCCCAGGCTTTTTAGCCTCCTGTAATTTGTAAAGTGTATAAAGTGGTTGTAATAAAGGAGCGAGTCCCAAACCACCCCTGCCTTGTACCAAGAATAAGGAAATAAAGACATGACATGTTTCCTTTTCCATTACTTACCCTAGGACTTTTAATCTCGGGACGAGATTCTTTTATGGGGGGAAGGATGTAACACCCCTGGTGTTACTGTTACTAAAATTTGAGCAAAACATCATGAGCATCAGCATTTCATATGTTTGATACACCTAGGATGCATTCACTAGGTAAATATTTCAAACAAGTTGTATTGTTATAACATTTTGCAAATAAGACCCTAGTGTAGGGTACTTAACCCTAAATGGGGATTAGAAGGGCAAAACAGGGACTAAATAGAGAAAACCCCAAAGATTAAGTGAAATAGTCATAAAATATTACTAAGGATGGGTCTAAGTTACATTTACATCCCTGAGATACCAAAAACCCTGAAAAGGACCCTAGAAAACCCTAGGGGGTTAAGTGCAAAATTAGTCCACTTTTGGGCTAAAGTGCAAAAACCATGTTAGTAAAGCATCTTAAGTATTATGGTTCACAAATATGTGGATTTGTAAGCTAGACCCTGGATTTTGGACCCATTTGCAAAAAGGACCCCATTTGGGTTCTATGCTAAGTCTGAAATCAGTGTTATAAGCTCAACTTTGGAGCTTTATAACTTTCAAATTAGTAAGAATACACCTTAGGGCACCACATCAACTTTGTAGCTCTATGAAAGGAGAACAACTTTGCTTAAGAGTGTAAGCATAGTTATTGAGAAGAAATTAGAGATAAGTAAGCCCAAAGATGGGCTGTTAGACTAAAACAATCTGAAGATTTTATGATCAGTGGCTTGGGATCACCTTTGGAGACAAATTGTGGCTAATCCAGTAAGAATTTGTCTTGGGATACTATAACAAAGATGAATATGGTATATTGGACTACAACTTTGCTGCAGGGCATTGGTTATGTTTCCACATGAAATTGGGAGAAAATCTCCCTACAAATCGCTCTGTCAGCTGTCTGAACCGAGCTCGCCATGGTACAGTGCTTTGAGTGGATCAGACTGCCAGCTCAGAGACCTCACCGCCGACGAGCCCGGAGTGGATAGATAACGTCACGGGGTAGAAAAATCTTCGCGGCCCTTGAGCTGGACGCCACTCCGGCTAGTCGCCGTGCCTCTCCCCTTGCTCACTGATTCCTTGGATAAGGTCCTCACCGCCGTTAAGCCATCACCACCGTCCGCCGCGTGTCTCTACCTTTCCACCGCATCACCATAACCTACTCTCACTCTTCGTTGATCACCGGAGTAACTGCCATGGCGTGGGACACGAATCCACTACGCCAGTGAACTCCCCTTCCTCCGACCGCCGCGCGTCCTTCTTCAAATTCACGACCACCGCTCACTAGGCCTATAAATTGAGCCCACCGTCAGCTCCGCAAGATCATCACGCACCACACCACCCAGTATTGCCTCCAATCTTGCACCCGTGAGCTCCAATTTTGGATTTCCCCCAAATCCGCTCAAGAACACCGTAACAGCAACCTCTCCGTGGCCAGCGCTCCTCAGGTTAAAACATACCCAATTGCTTAATGTTCTAGCCTCTGTTAAGTCCCTTGTTGCTCGTGAATCCGTCCAATTGCGCTAAACCACCTTGGGTAGTCATGAACGCGAGTGAATGTCCTCACGGCTCGCGGTCACCGTGGGCAGAGAACTGTAGGGCTCCAATCCAGAAATTAGTAGAGGGGAAACACTCCTTAGAGCTGGAATTTGGTGTAGACCGCTCGGAAGCACTTGCCCTTGCCCCGTTTGGCCGGTCCTGGAGCTCACCGGAGCTCGGTCGCGCTCGACGCCGTCGGGGATCGGGCGGTGTAAAGGAATAGAAATCCAGGGACCTTTCTGCAAACTGTCAGCGACCCGTGTAAATAGTGCAAGTGCCCACTTACGGTTACCCAAAAGAATAGGGCCTTATCTGCAAAGTCTACTGCGCGCGGGCGCGGGCGCGCTTTCACCCGTTGTTGGGCCGTCTGGTTTGAATTAAGCCCATCACTATTCACTATCTTTTCTTTTTCTTTTTCTACCAGAGTTAAAACAATTCTGAAAAATAGTAGAAAAATGATAAAAATATCAAACCAATTTTGTTAGATTCCTAATTTTCCATAGAATTTAATAAAAATAGTTTTATGATTTTTAGGACAAATAGGGAATTTTGGGTTATTTAAAATAGCCTAAAGCATTGCTTCTGGATTTTTAGAAAATAGATAATAATTCCAAAAATGCCCAAACTTTTTATTTGAACTCTAAGCATTATTTAGAAGCCTTGGGTAGAATTTGGTTTGATTTTGACCTTGTTTGATACTAGAACCCAAAACCCTACCCCCCTGCTCTTTGAACTTCACTAATGACTCCGGAAACCCTAAGTTCTCGGAGTTCCGTGAAGGAAAGTTGTATTCAATACTTTAGATAATAAACTATTATTATCTTTGCACTCTCATGAGCATTACATGGCATTCAGTCTTATATATATATGGTTATATTTAGAAAACGAGGAAGAAGTTGAGATAGAAGAAGAGAAGACTGCTCCACCACCACCTGCGGAACATCAGGCAGGGAATTGTTTTTACTTTGACATCTGCGGATCCGAGCCTGACTCACCTATAAACGAAGGCAAGCCCCGGTGCATTTGCCACCTCCTTGTGTTTTTAAAATCTTTTTCACTTGCTTGATGCATTAGGTGATAGGAGTTGATTGCTAAAACAATTCCTGCATTACCTTCCTTGGATTTGATTACCTTCCTTGAAGTCCCTGTTTTACAAAAAGATTTTGATGCTTAGCTTTGCTCTAGAAAAACAAAAGGTTTTTGTTTTTTTACAAAAGATGATGTGGCAAAGTGGGTGGGATGTTTTCGAAAATAAAACTTGATGATGGATCCATCAAGGCCGTGATGGGTTCAACATCGGAAAAGATGTACCTCTGCCAGGTACCAAGCTTTGGGTTTGAAATGATTAAGCTGAGACCGGGCGGGTGACTTGCACGAGAAAGGAGTCTCGGTGTAGTGTTTCCGTCTGAGTCGATTAAGGACCATGTCGATGTAGGCTTGATGACCGAGGACCCTTTAACTGGTCACATGCCTCGTCATGGGTAAGCCTTGCCTCGGGCAGACTAAGGCCAGAATAAGATAACACGCAATGGGCGTGGAGCGGTGGCAAGAGTAGTGTGTACCCTCCATGGCAAGAGGTTGGACGGTGGTGTATCTGTGCTCTCGGTTGACGTGAACCTGATCTGGTCTTAAGAACCCCGGTGGCGGGTTGACATATGCAAGGGTTAAGTGCTACATATGTCGTGTGATCGGAGATCCTCAGCTGAGTATAATCGATTCGGATCGCCGAACCTTCGCGGTTATGAAGACTTGGTCACTGCCCTACACGTAGAATTCCAGTCACTACACGACGGTTGATCTTTAGCGACCCTTATTAGGTACCAACTATTGGTTGCTAAAGGTTAGGGACCGACGGTCAGTCGCTAAATCCTTTTGTAGTAACAGTCGGTTGGTCGCTAAAAGTCTAGAAATTTGACAACTTATGATTGGTCGCTATAGATGTCTTTGGGGACTAGCGGTGGGTCGCTATAGAGCAAGGATCACTATAGATGTTAGATGTTAGTGACTAAAAATTAATTAAAACAATTAAACATTGATCACTAAATTGTAGTAAAGAAAAAAAAAGAATTGTAGAAAAGAAAAAAAGAATTATGGAAAAGAAAACGAATTGTAAAAAAGGATTTTTAAGGTTTTGAATCTTGAATCTGTTTGACTCAATTTTTAAGTTTAACCATTTTGTATATAATTATTTGTAAAAATCTCACTTTTATTGTTTTATTGTGACACACATTTGATTTAAATGGAATCTATTCGAAAATTTTATATTTTATTTATAAACTATTATTGTTGGGATTTATTATAATTTTTAGAGAGTATATATATTTGTTACAGTAAAAAGGAAATTCGAAAAAAGAAAAAAAACATAAACCCTATCCTAATCGGCCCACTAGGGGCCCAACACCTAACCCTAGCGCGCGCCTTGGCTCCTCCCTGTGGCCGCCGCCTCCTGCTTCCTCTCCCTTAGCCGCCACCCACTCTCTCCTCTTCCCTCTCTCTGCACGCGCCCAACTCGCTCCGGGCTCCGGTCATCCACCGTGCGCCGTTGGCTACTCGCCTGCTCCCATGCTCCCTCTGGATCTGCCCTCTCGGTGATTTGGCGCGGTGGCTCTGCGCCTCCACACCTGATCGCCGGCCTCCTCACCTCCACAAGCCCACACCATCGCCATCTCCTCTCCGCCATCGCCCCACTCGCCTCCTCTGCCAATGGCCCGACCAACCTCGGCTCCTCGCTCTGCCCCTCCCTCCCAACTCCTGCCATCAAAGTGCACAACTTCACCGGCCCCAATGTGGCTCTGTCGACCCTCCGTCGGCACCCACGCATACCACCTCAACTGCGCGTAGCCTCTGCGGCACCGCCGCCAGGGCCGCCTCTTCCGCGATGGTGCGTCGCCCCTCTCCGCCTCCCCAGCGGTCGCCCCACCCTCTCTTCTACATCGACCAACATCTCAGGCCACTGTCGGGGTGTAGGCGTGGTTGGGGCTGGGGGTTCTGGATTTGGGTGGGGATGAAGAGCTGAGGTTTTACCTTATCGGCATCGCAACTGGAAATTTATGTACATTCAGCTCCTCTCTTTGCAAAACTTTTGTTTTGCATCGGGCTAATTGTTGATGATTGGTAGGAAATGCATTGCAAGAGCAGGCGAGCAACGCCAAGTAAGGATGAGAAGACGGAACACGCTGCTGCTCCTGCAGCAGAAGAGGAGCCCATTACTGCTGTAGCAGTGGATGAGTGTGTATATACCTATGCTCGTAGCTTCATTCAGTAGTAAGCTAGTAGTAAGCTAGTTTGTTCCCTTGTGCATGTGCTATATGCAATCCAAAAGAAAATGAAGTGTTTTACATGATTATAAAATTGTGTGATTTGTTAGGACCGGTACAATACAAAAAAGGGTACCCTATTGAGAAATGGTTGTTTGTTGTTCCCATATTTGTTTCAACTATTCTGTTTGGCATTCACATTTTATTTAATTGCTTTGACTAAAGCTTTGGGACGACAGTGCCATGCAATCATCAATTACTTATGCAATTTGTAAGAAACACGAGTGTTATGGATTATATTCTCTAAGGTCATCTGCTATTTTGTATACCTGATATTCCCTATGGTTTGGCCATGCTCATTTGTCCTTTATGTATCCAATTTTAAATTCTTGTGCTGTTGTATCGGCGCTACATTCTTCCAAGACATGATCGAGTGTAATTTCATTTCATTTGTTCATTTTAAAGGTGCAGAGAGGAAGATGCCAACTGTGACAACACACAGACAGTTGTGCAACAGCAGCCCTCTGACGACAGACAGACAGTTGAGCATGCTCCTCTTCAGGAAACTGATCCAGGCAAAGAGACACATGTTTCAGAGGCTAAAACGCTCACAGCAGATGCTGATGGAAATTTGAGCTCAAGCCAGCAAACCGGGGAGTACAATGAATTGCTGAGACAATACTATTAAATTGTTGCTTAATTTTAAATTGTTCATTGTAAACTAGAACTTATTGTGACTGATCATCTCTGGAGCTTTTGTGAATGATCTAGCTAGCTATCTGTAAATGATATAGTTGTGAATGATATTATAATTGTGATGCTTTTGTGAATATATAATTGTGGTGCTTTTGTGTTTTGTGATGGATCTATGACTGTGATATACTGATTAACTGTGTATGTCTATGATTTGTGTATAAAAATCTGTGATTTGTGGTGCTTAATTAAATGTATATTATTATTAATAACAACTGTAAAAAGGGCGACTTTCTGTTGGTTGCTAAATGTATAGTATGACGACTTACAGTTGGTTGCTAAATCTATAGTACAGTAACCCACGGTTGGTCGCTAAATATACAATATTAGCAATGGACGGTCGCTCGCTAAAAAGACATCGGACGCTAAAGCCTTTAGCGACGACACTTACAGCGACCATCCTTATGGGTCGCTAAAAGTTTTTAGCGACCAACCGTAGGTCGCTGAAGGCCGTTTTAGCAACCAATCGTAGGTCGCTGTAAGTGAACCGTCGTGTAGTGAGTAAAGATGAAGGGCTTGTTAAGAAATTGGCTAGTGTAGATCAAGTGTGTGAACTAGGGTAGAAAGAACTCTAGATGCAGGTAATTTTACCTAACCTGACAATAAAACTGGATTTTTAAGGATCCACTTTTAGTAAGCATTTCTGCAAAACAGAGTCTTTGATCATTGAGAAACCTTACCTTGACTCCCTTAAACCAGCATACCCTTGAGAGTCTTTTCTTTAATCGGGTAAGACTTGCTGAGTAATTCCATACTCAGGGTTTTATTCCCCGTTGTTTTTAGGTGAGGAAGCGACAAACTTTTGTTTCTTCTGTTCTAAGGTGGTACCGAAGGAAGAACACCAGGAATGAAGTTGCGGGAGGAAAGGATCCTCCATAAGAACTTTTGTTTAAAACTTTATGGGAGGAGTTTTTGCCTCCCTTGGTGTGTAATAATATTACTCTGCACTCATAGGATATATTCTGGTCTGTAAATATTCAACTCTATCTTACTTTTAAATAAAGGTAAGTTCATGTAATTGATTTCGCATTCTCGTAACTCCGATGCTTGTAATGTCTACGTGACGGGTGAAACGCTCTTGGGAAAGGTAAGAAAAGCAGATACCGAACTTGTCAAGTGATTCAGGGGCACCTACAGGGTTGTCTGAGGTCCGTTGGACCAGGACAACTGTAGGTGGGCCTAATTACTTGGGAGGTTCCGTCACAGCTGGTATCGGAGCGAAGCCCTTCTTTGCAGATATTATGAAGCATCTTCAAAAGGATTTTCTAAAGACTTATCTAGAAAATATCTTCCCTTCTTATCTAAGTATTTCTGAAGAGTTTATCTTAAAGACCAGATAGTAAGAGTGCAACATATAGAAGGTGTGAATCAACTAAGGTTGATTATGTAATTACACATGCATCATGCTAAGAACTATGCTAATAAAATTTTCCCACGTAGAAAAATGCCGCCGCGCACAAGGAGAACTGCGCGCAAGCATACTGACCCAATTGGTGTGCCATGTCATCAACTGGCCCCAAGACACGAGGATAGCAGTAGTGGGAGTAATGATCCGATCGGGGATATTGAAGCGCAAGTGAATCGTCTTCAAACAGAATTCCGACACAGGACTGAAATATGGGTCACAGATGGCGACAGAATCAATGAATTGAGAAGTGACGTCCGCCGCCTGCGAGATCAGCTCGTGGACTGAGATTTAGCGCTTGACTGGGTAGTTCAATCTCGTTCGCTTGCCTGGGCTAAGGAGATAAAGGCTCAAGCTCGAGTAGAAGAGCTCAGCTCGGCCATTGATGACCTGCAGGCTTATTGCAATACTCTACATGAAGAAGTTCATGTACTGTATTCGCAATTGCACCCAGTGAACCCGCGGATCCTGTCGGGACGGAAGTCGGACCTTCTCATGTAGCGGGAGAAGTTTTGGTGGCGAATTGGACCTTTTTAGGCCCCCTCCCTCTATGAGGTTGGTCGATGAGTGGTCTCCCACGCCCGACGACGAGGCTGCCAGGAGCAACAAGAAGCAGGAGTAGTGGTGTAATAGTAGAAATAGAAGTAGTGTTACTGTATAATAGGTAGTGTTATTGTATAATAGGTAGTGAAATCCTGTTGTAAAATTCGAGTCTGTAACATTACTCTTTTTAGTAATGTAAAATGGATGGTTTTCTTTGGCATGTCATATTGTTTTCAAATGTTTGTTGCCACAGATGCCTTCCCGGACTCGTGCTCAGGACGGGGCTAGTACCTCTCGTGGTAGGGAGGCAACACCAAACCCACCTCCAGTCCCTCCCACACTTGCCGAGGCTATCGTCGTCTTGGTAAACGCGACAGCGGATAATACTCGTTTCCTACGGGAGATGGTGGGTCAACAACTCCAACAACAAGGCGGGCGGGGCTATCAGTAAGGCCCCCGTGAGACCTCTTATTTGGACTTCTCCGAGACGCGCCCACCGTTGTTCATCAAGGCGGAAGACCCTTTAGAGGCGGACGAATGGATCCACGTCATTGAGTAGAAATTCGGACTTCTTCGGTGTTCCGAAACTCAGAAGCCCCTGTTCGCGGCTCAGCAATTGCGTGGCCCTGCCAGCACCTGGTGGGGGAACTTTGTTGCCGTACAACCGGCTGGTCATCAAGTAACCTAGGATGAGTTTAAGTTGGCCTTCAGAGAACATTATGTACCTGAGGGAGTCCTCCACTTGAAACAGGAGGAATTTATGAAGCTTTAGCAAGGAGGGGATACTGTTAATCAGTATCTCAATAAATTTAATCACTTATCCCAGTACGCAATTATCAAGTTAACACAGATTTGAAGAAGAAGAATTGTTTTATGAGAGGTTTAAATGATCGACTGCAAAGAAAGATGGCAACCTGCATCGACCTTACTTATGGAAGAGTTGTCAGTACAACATTGGCAGTTGAAGCAAAGTATGCAGGCACCTACAGGGTTGTCTGAGGTCCGTTGGACAAGGACAACTGTAGGTGGGCCTAATTACTTGGGAGGTTCCGTCACAGACATGTCTTCGCCCTCCGCCCAGGGGATCAGAAGATTCTTTGGCCATCGACCCTCGATAACCTCCAGCATTCGCGTCGAAGACTCCCGGAGCTCGGGCGAAGACATCCTTCCCCCGGGGGCCGCACATGTCCCCATCAACTCCACAGCAAAATTATCAGACACCCACATTCCCCCCACCGTAATACCTAATTTCCTCCTCTTAGCGGCCGGGGCAGCATCCTGCGAAGGCCCTTCCTTGGTCCCACCCATCGGTTTCTTCCCGCGGTGGTCGGCGGCGTCTTCCCCGGGATAACCACCGTACGGCAACCAGTTCAATTCGAAGACCCGATTCAACCTGTCATTGGACCCACAGATATCCCAGCTCCGCAGACCCTCTGTCTTCGGCACGTAGCGCCCCACGATCCTCGCCGCACCGTCTTCCGCTTCACGCACAAATGTGGCAGGATCTCGGCCACGCAAATCCACCGCGAAGGCATGACTTCGCACCAGCTGCCCGCCCCGGGAGGGCATCTCGCAAGGGCATACTTCGCCCAGCGCCCAGCCATGCGCCAAGGGCCATACCCCATACCCGATAAATTCCTCAACAAGATCGCGCCCGCTACTCATGCAGGCAGCGCACCGAAGGGCTCCTTCGTCTTCATCATCCTCCGCTACCTCAAACTACGGGTACGCTACGTAATAATGCGAGCACATGACGGCCACGAGGAGCCCTGGGTGGTCTTCGACTGTGCCTTTGGAAACGTAAAACCAGAATTCCCACCAGTTGCCCCATTTATTGCGGGCGCAGGGAACCAACTCCACGACTTCCATCGAAGTCTTGCCAGTCTTCGGCGTAAATGTGCACGATCCAAATTGTGCAATCTCATGTCCAATTTTCCTCTTTTGTCAATGCAGACAATAATGTTTTGCGAAGACTTCCACAGAGGGCTAACCGCCATACGAAGTCGTCGCTCAGACATACTTCGCCAGGGCCACCACAACATTCGGCGTCAGCTAGTGGACCTGGACCTCGAATCTCCGCAGGACCTCCGCCACGAATCGATGCGCAGGCAGACGAAGGCCAGCGGCGAAAAAAGCCTAAAAACGACCAACTCCCCTTCTGGCTCGGGGACCTCCTCCACTCCCGGGACACGCCCCACTCCGCTGCCAAAATATCCAAGCTGTTGCATATCTTGCACGCGGACCGAGAACATCCGCGAGACGCCAAACTCCACGGTATCACCAGGACAAAACTCCTCTGCCGCCACGTTGCTCAGTGTATCCTCGGACGATGCGCCAGCCGGCGGTGTATCGGCAGCAGAAGAGGAAGAGGACGACATGGCTACGTACCATCGGCGGTGGCGGGCGGTCTGCTTCACGCGGGCCAGATCTCCGATGAGCAGGAGCAAGGAGGGCAGGCGAGCAATCAAACGGTTTCAAGAGGAGGCTAGGGTTTTGCGGTGCACAGAAAGAGTACCTGATCCGCGCCGCCCCATCCCCTTTTTATACACAGGACACGACGCTTCGGGAAACCCGCAGTCCAACAGTGCCGCGTCCGTCAACGGTCACATCAAAAACCCCCACGGAACCACTTCGAGCGAGGGCAGCGTCTCCACCATCTAGCGACATCTTCGACACCAGATGACTTAGTCGAACTGGTCCCTTGGAGGGCAAATGTTGGGGAGAAGGCGAAGACGCTACCCTTCGCTCGATGCCTTCGCCGATCTTGCCGCACCAACGAGGCGAAGCGACCGGCAGTTTCCACCCTTCGTCCAACACGCCGCAAGATGAAGGCCTACGACGAGGTCGCCCCGTCTCGCGTCCTCGTCCAACACGAAGGCCCACGTGGAATTCGGCCCATTGTAACAGGCCCCGCGCGACTGAGTGTATTACGGGCCCGATTTGTAGAGGATTTTCTGTAATGACAGTCTGTAACCCGGCTTTATGGGAATATTCCGGGGATGACCTAGGCGCCTGAGGGCACATGCGTCCTTAATCCAAGATGCTGGGTACTCAGGCGCCTATAAATACCCCCGCACAGTGCCCTTGGGAGGCTAGATTAACAGAGCAATTGCCTTCCTGAGCTAAAACCTTGTTTGCATTACTTTCACTCCCCCGTTGGATCATCTTGCTCGGGAGAGCAAGTTCCAACATTACCCCCTACATTTATTTTGTCCTCATGATACCTCTTCACTGATATGTTCCCCACATGAACAAAGCTCACGTGCTCCCGACAACTTTGTTTGTGGCCACCGACAACCGCTAGGTGTCAGTCGCCGGCCACTGGAATTTAACATAATCGTCATGTTCGCCCCAGCTTCTCCCTCCCCTAACCCGCAAGGGTCACCGCACTCCAACCATCATCGAGCCGTGTAGGTGATGTCGATCATCAAGAGTAATAAACACTATACTTTGAAAAGGAAAATGGCCTTAAACCATTTTCTCTAATTGATTTTAGTGCTTGATGACCATCACAATGATCTGAACTAACTAGTTTGTCTAGTCTTTGATTCTTAGGTCCATAAGATCAATAGTTCAGTTTCTAAGTCCGAAACAGCTCAAAACTAACCAAAAAGGGGTAAAACTCGGAATAGATGAACTATGTCTAATTCTATACTTTGGATAAGTCCTGAACTCCTGTAGGAATATATTTGATACACTTATAGAGGTTGGAAAGCTCAGATTCGGGAAGTCACATTTTTGGAGCTAGCTTGAACTAAAACAAGAATATGAGTTAGTGAAAATGAAATGACCAAGATCCATGACTTAGACTTAATGGATTGGCACTACATATGTTTGTATAAGTCATAGGAACATCCTCAAGACTAGTCAAAATCATTTGAAGAAGATTTGCATAAAGAAGAAATTGGTCTATTGTTTGGTGCATCAGACCGTCGTCGTAGAGAGGCCGAGAATTGGCCTTTCCTCATCTGATGCACCAGATCGGTTCGATGGCTATCGAGACCGATTACACAACGAGGATGTTTTCAAGTAGAATGGAGCTAGGGCATCGGACCGGTCCGGTGGCGCACCGAACTGTCTGACAGGTTCGATGGTTGATTCAACCGTAACGACTAGTGACGTGGCGGTGGTCCGGTGCATACGGACCTGACCCTATGCCCTAACAGATTAGAACAGTCACCTACAAGCTGCAACTATCAGTGTCAGATGGTCGGGTGGTGCACCGGGTCAGCACTGTAGGGGTCCGGTGCACCACCCGACAGTGCAGTTCAGCCCAACTTTTTACCATGGCTATTTTGGTGGTTGATGCTATAGATACCCCCAACCAACACATTGAAGACATAAGAGCTACTCCAACAAACCATACATCAGTTACAACTACTCATATGCATTCAAAGCCACATAAGCGTGCATCTGGTCGATTTGAGTGAAGAGAGACTTAGTGATTGTGTTATTGAGTGTTGCAAACCCTTGTGCTCTTGATTTTGGTTTTTATTCTCGCTCTCACCTCCATTATCACAAGTTGTAAAGTGAAGCAAGAGACTCTGTTTCTTTTTATGGAGGTCCTTGCGAGAATTAGAGTCCCTAGAAAGGAGAAGAAAACTTGATTGGTCTCCATGGTTGTTCGATAGAGGGAAAGAGTTGAAAGATACCCATCCCACGTGGACTCCTCGATGGGGGAGTAGGTTCCTTGGAACCGAACCTTGGAAAACAAATTGCATGTGTCTTTGTGTTGATCCTCATTTGTGATTTGCTTCTTTCTCCCCCCTCTTGTTCTCTTGCTTGTGATTTATTCCATATCAAATTGAGTTCCACCCAAGTAATTTCAGTCATTAGTGCAACTCTAAGAAAGTAGAACACCTCTCCCACACTCTGATTGTCTTTATTCACGCTGTAACACTAACCCAGGGTTTGAAGTTGTGCTTAAAGTTGTTGATTTCAGATTTCGCCTATTCACCCCCTCTAGGTGACCTTGAGAGCACATAGAGCGGAAGAATAGGTGATCCTGCAAAATAGTCACTAAAAACACAGACTTTGTCTAAAAGTTATGGGTTGGCACAATAATAAACCAAGTTTGAAGGAGAAGAAAGAAAGTTCTCTTCACTTGATTGATTTTCAAGGATGTAAATTAAACTAAGAGCAATATTCCAAGTGATTTAGGAGAACTAAGGAAGAGATAAAATCATAAGAATGTAAATGCACAAGACACAGACAATTTTATCTTGTGGTTCGGCCAAGCCTGAAATGCTTGCCTACTCCACATTGTGGTGTCCCATTGGACAAGGGTTGCACTCAACCCCTCTCGAGTGATCTAAAGATTGAACTTGAGTGTCGTGGTACTTCCTCATATTAAGATGGTTCCCTCTCACAAGGAATCTCCACAATTTTGAGTCTCTTGCAACCATACACAAAATCAGAGTTACAACTTATAGAACAAGAGAGGGAAAGAGTACACACACAAGAGCAATACACAACAACACAACGCAAGAGAGAAAATCACAAGAGCGCAAACACAAGTGTCACAGAAATCAGCTTAAAACAACGCTCAGATCTCACTAGAATCATTAAACAATGTCGTGGCAGAATGTTAGAGTTTTGTGTTGCTCTTGGAGTGCTTGAGTACTGAAGGAGGTCTCCATAGGGGGTCCTTGAAAGTCGCCTAGAGGGGGTGAATAGGCGAAACCTGAAATTTATAAACTTAAACACACACTAAGGTCGGAGGTTAGCGTTAGAATCAAATTCAAGTCCAAAAGAATATCTATCTTGCTAGGAGTTGCTTAAGGATTGCGGATGACGTATGAGAGCCAACTCAAATTCACACTAGCAAGGAAACGTTAGAGAGGGGAAAACAAATCAAACAAGAATCAAGGAGAGTGAACACGATGATTTGTTTTACCAAGGTTCTGTTCCAAAGAACCTAGTCCCCATTGAGGAGGTCACAAAGACTGGGTCTATTTCAACCCTTTCCCTCTATCAAACGATCACTTAGACCGAGTGAGCCTTTTCCTTAATCTCTCGGGTCACTTAGACCCCTCAAGGACCACCACACACTTAGGTGTCTCTTGCTTTGATTACAAGTCTCTTGAGAACAATAAGGGAAAAGAAAAAGGCCAAACCAAGTGACAAGAGCAACAAAGAACATAAGTGATCCTCTCACAAGCCCTAATGCACTAGAGTTGATTTTGGGGCTTTGAGTGGATTGATTGCTTTGATTGTGTCTTGTAGTGTTGGGCTTTTGCTCTTACAATGAATGAAGAATTCAGAATGCTTGGATAGGAGCGAATGAGGTGGTTGGGGGGTATTTGTAGCCTCCCAACCACTTATAAGCGTTGGCTGAATTCTGCTGGCGATGGGCGCACCGAACAGTCTGGTGTGCACCACGTCAGCGCAACCATTAGGGTTCGGAGCTGGTCGAACGTTTGAACCTTTGTCGTCTTGCTGCACTAGACAGTCTGGTGTGCTCTGACTTCTGTGCGACACTGTTCATCAATGTTCCTTCTGACGAAACAATCGTTGGTGTGGAGGGAGTCGTTGCTCCGCTGACTCACCAGACAGTTCGGTGAATTATAGTGGAGCACGCCCCTGGAATTCCTGAGAGTGGCTGGTTCATGTGTTGTACGGCCTGGTGCACCTAACACTGTCCGGTGGCACACCGGACAGTCCGTTGCGCCATTTTTCAGCACACTCAAGTTATGTGCTCCATTTTTTATTGTGACCCTCACCGGATTTCTATATTGGTTTGTTTTGAACCTTATGCACCTGTAATAGATAATATCTTGACAAACTAGTTAGTCCATGTGTTTGTGTTGATCATCAACCACCAAAATTAATTATAGGAAATGGTTGATCCTATTTCCTTTCAATCTCCCGTTTTTGGTGATTGATGCCAACACAAACCAAAGCAAATATAAAGTGTGGAAATGTAACTAGTTTGCAGTTGGGATGATTGTGCATAGGTTGCTTAGAATTAAACCAATAAAAGATTTTCAATATATGAATAAGAGTGAAAGGTTTGGCTTTCTTTTATTTAATATTTTGTACCACATTTGCACCACAAGTTTGTTTTTGCAAATCTTTTGGAAATCTATTCAAAAAATTTGCAAATAGTCAAAGGTATAGAAATATGATTGCAAGAAGCATTTTTTTTGGATTTTGATATTCCTCCCCCTGTTTCAAAAGCTTTTCCTCTGACTACATAAAAGCTCCGCCTGAATGAAATTCTCTCCTTAGCTTTCAAGAGGGTTTTGAAGTAGATACCAATTGAATTTTTCTCTCTCACATATGAGTTGAAAGTTAGATACTTATTGAAAAATATACTAATTGAAATTCTTTCATACTTATTGTGAAGTTTTGAAGATACCAATTGAGAAATTTTCTTCACATACCCATTGAAAATTCATTTTGATCAAACACCAATTGAAATACTAATATTTTTGAAATTTTGAATGGTGTTGCGGTCCTTTTGCTTTGGGCATAATACTTTCTCCCCCTTTGGCATTAAGCGCCAAAAATGGAGAACTTGAGAGCCCTTTTAATTTTTCTCCCCCTTTGGGGCCTAATACCTTCTCCCAAATGGTAAAATGAATACGAGTGAAGGGTTAGACCATGAGAGTTGTAGGAGTAATGACAAGGGGTAAATGACACCGTCTAAGTTGGAGTGGAAGCCTTGTCTTTGCCGAAAACTCTATTTCCCTTTCAATCTACGACTTAGTATAGAAATACACTTGAAAACACATTAGTCGTAGTCTTGGCACAAGAAGAATAAGAAATGTGCATTTGCACCAAATGAAAGAGATATGATCAAAGGTATATAAATTATATATGTGTGCAATGTTACAATCAAAGTTCCTAGAATCAAGTATATTTAGCTCATTCCTAAGTTTGCTAAAGGTTTTCTCATCTAGTGGCTTGGTAAAGATATCGTCTAATTGGTTGTGGGTGTTAACATAAGCAATTTCGATATCCCCCTTTTGTTGGTGATCTCTCAGAAAGTGATACCGAATATCTATGTGCTTAGTGCGGCTGTGTTCAACGGGATTATCCGCCATGTGGATTGCACTCTCATTATCACATAGGAGAGGGACTTTGCTCAACTTGTAGCCATAGTCCCTAAGGGTTTGACTCATCCAAAGTAATTGCACACAACAATGCCTTGCGGCAATGTACTCGGCTTCGGCGGTGGAGAGAGCTACCGAATTTTGTTTCTTTGAAGCCCATGACATCAAGGATCTTCCCAGAAACTAACAAGTTCCTGATGTGCTCTTCCTATCAATTTTACATCCGGCATAATCGGCATCGGAATACCCAATTAGATCAAAGGTAGATCCCTTGGGGTACCAAAGCCCAAACTTAGGAGTGTAAACTAAATATCTCATGATTCTTTTCATGTCCCTAAGGTGAACTTCCTTAGGATTTGCCTGGAACCTTGCACACATGCATACAGAAAGCATAATATCCGGTCGAGATGCACATAAGTACAGTAAAGAACCTATCATCGACCGGTATACCTTTTGATCTACGGATTTACCTCCCGTGTCGAGGTCGAGATGCCCATTGGTTCCCATGGGTGTCTTGATGGGTTTGCCATTCTTCATCCCAAAATTCTTAAGTATGTCTTGAACATATTTGGTTTGGCTGATGAAGGTGCCTTCTTGGAGTTGCTTGATTTGAAATCCAAGGAAGTACTTCAACTCCCCCATCATTGACATCTCAAATTTCTGTATCATGATCCTACTAAACTCTTCACAAGTTGACTTGTTAGTAGACCTTATATCATCAACATAAATTTGGCATATAAACAAGTCTTTTGCAACAGTTTTAGTAAAGAGAGTAGGATCGGCTTTACCGACTTTGAAGCCATTAGCGATAAGAAAATCTCTCAGGCATTCATACCATGCTCTTGGGGCTTGCTTGAGCCCAGAAAGCGCCTTTAGTTAGGGTACTCGCTATCTTCAAAGCCAGGAGGTTGCTCAACATAAGGTTCTTCCTTGATAGGTCCATTGAGGAAGGCACTTTTCACGTCCATTTGGTAAAGCTTAAAGCCATGGTAAGTAGCATAGGCAAGTAATATTCGAATTGACTCAAGCCTAGCTACGGGTGCATAAGTTTCATCAAAGTCCAAACCTTCGACTTGTGAATATCCCTTTGCCACAAGTCAGGCTTTGTTCCTTGTTACCACACTATGCTCATCTTGTTTGTTGCGGAATACCCATTTGGTACCTACAACATTTTGATTAGGACGTGGAACTAAATGTCATACCTCATTCCTTGTGAAGTTGTTGAGCTCCTCTTGCATGGCCACCACCCAATCCGGATCTCTTAATGCATCCTCTAACATGTATGGCTCAATAGAAGACACAAAAGAGTAATGTTCATAGAAATGAGCAACTCAAGATCTAGTGGTTACCCCCTTATGAATGTCACCAATGATGGAGTTGACGGGGTGATCTCTTTGAATTTCTTGGTGGACTCTGGGTGTGATGGTCTTTGATCCCTTATTTCTTGACCATCTTCCTTGTCTTGATCATCTTCATCTCCCCCTTGATCCATGTCCTCCTCTTGAGGTGGCTCATCCTCTTGATCTTCATCTTCATCATCTTGAGCCTGATCCTCGTCTTGAGTTGGTGGAGATGCTTGCATGGAAGATGATGGTTGATCTTGTGCTTGTGGAGGCTCTTCGGATTCCTTAGGACACACATCTCCAATGGACATGTTCCTTAATGCAACGCACAGAGCCTCTTCATCATCTAGTTCATCAAGATCAACTTGCTCCACTTGGGAGCCATTAGTCTCATCAAACACAATGTCACAAGAAACCTCAACTAATCTAGTGGATTTGTTGAAGACTCTATATGCCCTTGTGTTTGAGTCATAACCAAGTAAAAAGCCTTCTACAACCTTAGGAGCAAATTTAGAACTTCTACCTCTTTTAATAAGAATGAAACATTTACTCCCAAAGACTCTAAAATATGAAATATTGAGCTTTTTACCAGTGAGGAGTTCATATGATGTCTTCTTGAGGATTCGGTGAAGATATAACCGGTTGATGGAGTAGTAGGCGGTGTTAATTGCCTCGGCCCAAAACTGGTTCGGTGTCTTGTATTCATCAAGCATGGTCCTTGTCATGTCAAATAGAGTTCTATTCTTCCTCTCCACTACACCATTTTGTTGAGGAGTGTAGGGAGAAGATAACTCATGCTTGATGCCCTCTTCCTCAAGAAATCCTTCTATTTGTGAATTCTTGAACTCCGTCCCATTATCGCTTCTAATCTTTTTGATTCTCAATCCGAACTCATTTTGAGCCCGTCTCAAGAATCCTTTTAATGTTTCTTGGGTTTGTGATTTTTCCTGCAAAAAGAACACCCAAGTGAAGCGAGAATAATCATCCACAATAACTAGACAGTACTTAATCCCATCGATGCTTATGTAAGCGATCGAACCGAATAGATCCATGTGGAGTAGCTCAAGCGGCCTGTCCGTCGTCATTATGTTTTTGTGTGGATGGTGACTCCAACTTGCTTCCCTGATTGGCATGTGCTACAAATTCTGTCTTTCTCAAAATGAACATTGGTTAGTCCTAAAATGTGTTCTCCCTTTAGAAGTTTGTGAAGTTTCTTCATCCCAACATGGGCAAGTCGACAATGCCAGAGCCAACCCATGTTAGTCTTAGCAATTAAACAAGTGTATAGTTTAGCTTGGTTATCATTAAAATCAACTAAATATAACTGACCATCTAACACTCCCTTAAATGCTATTGAATCATCACTTCTTCTAAAGACAGTAACACCTATATCAGTAAAAAGACAGTTGTAGCCCAGTTTACATAATTGAGAAACAGAAAGCAAATTGTAGTCTAAAGAATCTACAAGAAAAACATTGGAAATAGAATGGTCAGGAGATATAGCTATTTTACTCAAACCTTTGACCAAACCTTTATTTCCATCCCCAAATGTAATAGCTCGTTGGGGATCTTCATTTTTCTCGTACGAGGAGAACATCCTTTTCTTCCCTGTCATGTGGTTGTGTACCAGCTGTCGATTATCCAACTTGAACCACCAGATGCATAAACCTACAAAACAAGTTTAGGCCTTGTTCTTAGGTACCTAAACATTCTTGGATCCTTTGACATTAGAAACAAGCACCTTGGGTACCCAAACACAAGTCTTTGGACTCTTGTGATTGCCCCCCCCCCCCCCGACATATTTGGAAACTATTTTGCCTGATTTGTTAGTTAACACATATGAAGCATCAAAGGTCTTAAATGAAATATTATGTTCATTCAATGCAGCAGGAATTTTCTTTCTAGGCATTTTAACATGAGTGGTATGCCTAGAGCTAGAAGCCTCATTTTTATACATGAATGTATGGTGAGACATATTGTGAGGTTTCCTAGCATGGATTTTCCTAATCTTGTGCTCACGATAGTTGGCAGGATATAAAATGTAACCCTCACTATCCTGAACCATGGGAGCCTTGCCCTTCACAAAGTTAGACAATTTCTTAGGGGCTTTAAGCTTGACATTGGATTGGCTCCCTTGTTGGAACCCAATGCTATCATTAATGCTAGGGCGTCTCCCATTATAGAGCATGCTTCTAGCAAATTTAATTTTTTTCATTTTCTAACTCATGCTCAGTAATTTTAGCAGTTAATTTAGCTATGTGATCATTTTATTGTTTAATCATGGCAAGGTAATCATCCATAGCTTCAATATTAACATCTCTACATTTAGTGAAAATAGTAACATGATCAACAATAGATGTAGATGGTTTGCAGGCATTCAATTCTTCTATCTTAGCTTTTAATCTATCATTCTCATATCTAAGACAGGAAAATGAATCATTACAAACATCCAATTTTTCAATCTTAGAAACTAAACTAGCATTCTCAGTTCTAAGACTTGAAATTGAATCATGACAAATGCTAAGCTCCTTAAATAAGTTTTCACATTTTTCTACTTTCTGAGCATAAGCATTTTTCAATTTAACAAATTTTTTATTTTGTTAACGAGCAAGTCCTCTTGGCATTCCAAAAGATCATCCTTCTCTTTAATGGTCTCAATTAGTTCATTTAATTTTTTCTTTTGTTCCATGTTAAGGTTGGCAAAAAGAGCAAGTAAATCATCTTCATTATCGCTAGAGCTACCCTCATCACTAGATGTTGTATATTTGGGGGTGGCTCTAGAGTGTACCCTCTTCTTCTTGTCGTCCTTAGCCATGAGACACTTGTGGCCAACGTTTGGGAAGAGGAGGCCTTTGTTGACGGCAATGTTGGCGGCGTCCTCGTCGGAGGAGTCGGTGGAGCTCTCGTCAGAGTCCCATTCTCGGCGTATATGCGCATCGCCGCCCTTCTTCTTGTAGTATCTCTTCTTCTCCTTCTTCTTCCCTTTCTTGTCTTCGTCCCTGTCACTTTCACTAGAAATTGGACATTTAGCTATGAAATGATCGAACTTACCACACCGGTAGCACACCCTTTTGGAGCGGGGCTTGTAATCCTTCCCCTCCTTTGCTTGAGGATTTGGCGGAAGCTCTTGATGATGAGCGCCATCTCTTCATTGTCGAGCTTGGAGGCGTCGATTGGAAGCCTACTTTGTGTAGACTCGTCCTTCTTTTCTTCCGTCGCTTTGAATACGACAGGTTGGACCTCGGGTGTAGAGGTGGCGCCTTGCTCCAAGTTGACAATGTGTTTGGAGTCTTTGATAATTAGTTCAAAGCTCACAAACTTGCCAATAACCTCCTCGAGAGACATTAGTTTATATCTAGGATCCCCACATATTAATTAAACTTGAGTAGGATTGTGAAATATGAGAGATCTAAGAATAACCTTGACCATCTCATGGTCATCCCATTTGGTGCTCTCGAGGTTGCGCACTTGGTTCACCATGGTCTTGAGCCGGTTGTACATGGCTTGCGACTCTTCTCCCTTGTTGAGGACGAATCGACCGAGTTCTCCCTCGATCGTCTCGCGCTTGGTGATCTTGGTCACCTCGTCCCCTTCATGCGTGGTTTTGAGGACGTCCCAAATTTCTTTGGCACTTTTTAACCCTTGCAACTTATTATACTCTTCTCGACACAAAGAGGCGAGGAGTATAGAAGTTGCTTGGGAGTTAAAGTGTCGTATTTGAGCGGCCTCGTCCGAGTCGTAGTCTTTGTCACCCACCTTTGGTGCCTGCGCTCCAAACTCAACAATATCCCAAATACTTTCGTGGAGTGAGGTTAGATGGTGCCTCATTTTATCAGTTCACATACAATAATCTTCACCATCAAAATATGGTGGTTTGCCTAGGGGTACAAAAAGTAATGGAGCATGCTTTGAAATACGAGAATAGCGTAGGGACATCTTACTATACTTCTTGCGCTCATGGCGCTTAGAAGTAGTGGACGACTCGGAGCTTGATGTGGAGGGTGACGAAGAGTCAGTATCATAGTAGACCACCTTCTTCATCATCTTCTTCTTGTCACCTCTCCGATGCGACTTGATGGAGGAAGAGGATTCCTCCTTGTGTTTGTTGCTGGACTCCCTTGAGAGAATCCTCCCCGAGCTTGTGGCCTTTTTGCCGGTCATGATCTCCCTCTTGGCGTGATCTCTAGACATCACTTCGAGTTGGTTAGACTCTTAATGAAACACTGGTTCCGATACCAATTGAAAGTCGCCTAGAGGGGGGTGAATAGGTGAAACCTGAAATTTATAAACTTAAACACACACTAAGGTCGGGGGTTGGCGTTAGAATCAAATTCAAGTCCAAAAGAATATCTCTCTTGCTAGGAGTTGCTCAAGGATTGCGGATGACGTATGGGAGCCAACTCAAAATCACACTAGCAAGGAAACGTTAGAGAGGGGAAAACAAATCAAACAAGAATCAAGGCGAGTGAACACGATGATTTGTTTTACCGAGGTTCGGTTCCAAAGAACCTAGTATCCGTTAATGAGGTCACAAAGACCGGGTCTATTTCAACCCTTTCCCTCTCTCAAACAGTCACTTAGACCGAGTGAGCCTTTTCCTTAATCTCTCGGGTCACTTAGACCCTGCAAGGACCACCACACACTTAGGTGTCTCTTGCTTCGATTACAAGTCTCTTGAGAACAAGAAGGGAAAAAAAAGGCCAAACCAAGCGACAAGAGCAACAAAGAAACACAAGTGATCCTCTCACAAGCCCTAATGCACTAGAGTTGATTTTGGGGCTTTGAGTGGATTGATTGCTTTGATTGTGTCTCGGAGTGTTGGGCTTTTGCTCTTGCAATGAATGAAGAATTCATAATGCTTTGATAGGAGTGAATGAGGTGGTTGGGGGTATTTATAGCCTCCCAACCACTTCTAGCCGTTGGCTGAATTCTGCTGGCGATGGGTGTCGGCGTCTCGAGACCGGGGGGTCGCTCAGGCCGACGAGTGAGTGTGCCACGTGCCCCAGCCCAGATGGGTCGAGCGCGTGGGCGAGCGCGAAGGGGGGAAGCGAGGTGGCCGGAGACAGGCGTGAGAGAGGTGGAAATCCCGCGGCCTTCGTGTTCGTCCCGCGCCCAGGTCGGGTGCGCTTGCAGTAGGGGGTTACAAGCGTCCACGCGGGTGAGGGAAGCGAGCGGCCCCAAGAGAGCGCCTGTCCCGTCCTCGTCCCCGCGCGGCCAACCTTCTCTAAGAAGGCCCTGGTCCTTCCTTTTATAGGCGTAAGGAGAGGATCCAGGTGTACAATGGGGGTGTAGCAGAGTGCTACGTGTCTAGCGGGGGGAGAGCTAGCGCCCTAAGTACATGCCAATGTGGCAGCCGGAGAGATCTTGGCACCCTGCTGGTGTGGTGTCGTGGCTGTCGGAGGAGCAACGGAGCCTGGCGGAGGGACAGCTGTCGGAGCGGTTGGGTCCTTGCTGACGTCCCCTGCTTCCGTAAGGGAGCTGAGAGCCGCCGTCGTCACAGGGCTAGCAGGGCGCCATCATTGCCTATCTGGCGGAGCTAGCCAGATGGGACACCAGTCTTGTTCTCTGCGGCCCGAGTCGGCTCGGGGTAGGGTGATGATGGCGCTTCCTGTTGACGTGGCGGGCCTGTGCCCTAGGTCGGGCGACGTGGAGGCTCCTCCGAAGCCGGGGTCGAGTCTGTCTTCCATGGCCGAGGCCGAGTCCGGGCCCCTGGGTCGGGCGAGGCGGAGGTCGTCGGCAGAGGCCAGGGCGGTGTCCGAGCCCTGGGGTCGGGCGAAGCGGAGTTCGTCGTCTTCCGGGTCTTAGCCCGAGTCCGAGCCCTGGGTCGGGCGGAGCGGAGTTCGTCGTCTTCCGGGTCTTAGCCCGAGTCCGAGCCCTGGGTCGGGCGGAGCGGAGTTCGTCGTCTTCCGGGGCCTAGCCCGAGTCCGAGCCCTGGGTCGGGCGGAGCGGAGTTCGCCGTCTTCCGGGGCTTAGCCCGAGTCCGAGCCCTGGGTCGGGCGGAGCGGAGTTCGCCGTCTTCCGGGGCCTAGCTCGAGTCTGAGCCCTGGGTCGGGCGGAGCGGAGTTCGCCGTCTTCCGGGGCTTAGACCGAGTCCGAGCCCTGGGTCGGGCGGAGCGGAGTTTCCTATGGCGCCTTTGGCAAGGCCTGACTGCCTGTCAGTCTCACTCTGTCAAGTGGCACTGCAGTCGGAGTGGCGCAGGCGGCGCTGTCCTTCTGTCAGACCGGTCAGTGGAGCGGCGAAGTGACGGCGGTCACTTCGGCTCTGCCGGGGGGCGCGCATCAGGATAAAGGTGTTAGGCTACCTTAGCGTTAAATGCTCCTGCGACTCGGTCGGTCGGCGCGGCGATTTAGTCAGGGTTGCTTCTTAGCGAAGGCAAGGCCTCGGGCGAGCCGGAGATGTGTCCGCCGTAAAAAGGGGGGCCTCGGGCGAGACAGAAACCCCTCGAGGTCGGCTGCCCTTGCCCGAGGCTAGGCTCGGGCGAGGCGTGATCGAGTCGCTCGTATGGACTGATCCCTGACTTAATCGCACCCATCAGGCCTCTGCAGCTTTATGCTGATGGGGGTTACCAGCTGAGAATTAGGCGTCTTGAGGGTACCCCTAATTATGGTCCCCGACAGTAGCCCCCGAGCCTCGAAGGGAGTGTTAGCACTCGCTTGGAGGCTTTCGTCGCACTTTTTTGCAAGGGGACCAGCCTTTCTCGGTTGCATTTTGTTCCGGTGGGTGCGCGCGAGCGCACCCGCCGGGTGTAGCCCCCGAGGCCTCGGAGGAGTGGTTTCACTCCTTCGAGGTCTTAATGCCTTGCGTAATGCTTCGGCTGGTCTGGTTGTTCCCTCATGCGAGCAGGCCATAGCCCGGGTGTACGGTCGGGGCCCAAGTTCTCGGGCTGGTATGTTGACGTTGTCAACGGTTCGGCCGGAGCCGGGTTTGCGAGAGCAGCCCCCGAGCCTCCGCACAGGGCGAGAGGGCGATCAGGGACAGACTCGGCTTTTTTACATACGCCCCTACGTCGCCTTTCCGCAAGGAGGAGGGGGGGAGAGCACCATGTTACCCTCGATGGGCACCGAACATGGTGTCTCCGGTGAGCTGCAAGCGGGTAATCCGATTGGACGTCCGTGCCCCGTTCGTTGGGGGTCGGCTAGGGGCCCAGAGGCACGCCCAAAAGTACCTGCGGGTGATCTGCCGGACTCGGTCCCCTGGCGACGGGGTCCGAGGGCTCGATGCCTCCCTCCGATGGGATTCCGTTACAAGATTGCTCCCGCTGGTCTCGGAAATGTCCTAGGGTACCTCGGGAGCGCAGCCCGAGCCTTGGTTATGTATCGAACGTACCCCTGGTCATCCCTCGCTCGGCGTCTGAGGCGACTGTGAACCCTTCGGGGGCCAGCCTTCGAACCCCTGATCAGTAATGGGCGCGGAGCCCGAGTAGCCTGAGGCGGCCGTGGAACCCTTCGGGGGGCTGGCCTTCGAACCTCTCACCAGTAGTGGGTGTAGGGCCCACGCGATCTGAGGCGGCTGTTGAACCCTTCGGGGGGCCAGCCTTCGAACCCCTGATCAGTAAGGAGGCTCGAAGCCTGGTTCCTTCACGGGGAAGGATCCCTTTCGGGGTATCCCCCTTTCCCGGTCCCTGTCACAAGAGATAGAGAAAGAGGAAAAAAGGAAAAAGGATACGAAACCGAACGACGCGGCGTACCTTTTTTTGGCGCGGTTGTTTCGGCGAAGGCGAAGCGTCGCCCGCTGCTCCTGCCAGAAGCGCCGCCTGTCCAGCCGCGGAGTTAATGCGACGGGGCGAGTAGTTGGCAGGGCAGCCGTTGCGCGTGCGCGAGCCGTTCGAGGAACGGATCACGGGCGCGTTGTCTTCACGCCATGAGAGGGGGTTCTCTTGCTGCCCCCGGATGGGACGTGAGCTTGGCTGACGACGTGACCGCTGCTCCCGCGCGCCTGCCACCGTCATTACTGCCGGCCCACTTTTGGCCGCGTTGGCCGCCGCGTCAGGCTGGCGCTGCTGGGTCGCGCGCTGGGTCGCCTCGAGTCGCCGTATTGGTTCCACAATCGAGGAGGCGCGGTGGTGGCGCAGGCGGTGCAGTTGCTTGCATGCAACATTCGGCGCGCCGGTTGTGCGATGCGTGGGCCTGGGCCTCCATGCTGGCGTGTCGGGAGTCGGAGAAGCGCGTCCACTTGGCGCGGTTGCATGCCGTCTGCATGGCTGCCCGCCCCTTTCGCCCGTTGGTCTGGGCAGAAGTGGAGGGTCACTTGTAACCGCTGGGCGGTTGCGTGCACCACGCGCGGCGGTTTGGCTTCTTCTGCTCGGAGCCGGTCCGCATGACATGCGGGACCCAGCCCCCGCGCCGCAGGGGAGGGCTTTGGAGCGTGTTGGAGAAGACTCAGCCCGTGACGGTTGGGGGCGAACGTAGGGAGAATTGCCTTTAAAAGGAGGGCGACCCCTTTCGTAAGGCGACCATGTCTTCTCGCTCCCTTATGCGCCGCGCCTTTCCACCTTCCAAGCCCCCGGATGGGGGGAACCCGCCGTCTTTTCGCCTCATCATTGGAGGAACGCAACTCCGTGGGAGTTGGTACCTTTCAGCCATCGTTCGGCTTCAAGGATTTTCATCATGCAGCCCGGCTGCACCCCTCCACCGGCGGTCACCCAAGATGGTGACCTCCAGCTTGATGGTGGGGGAAAGCGAGCCGGGCTGCGGCCTCTGCCCCTCCCTCAGCCTCAAGGATTTTCATCACTAGTGCTGGGGAGGGGAGTGTGCCGAGTTGGGGTCGGCCCCTGCGTGGGCGGTGGCCCGCTCCTTCCCTCCGTGATCGGGGGGAAGGGCGGGAGTCGTCCGTGGCGCCGACAGCTGCACCGTGCCCGGCTCGCTGAGCCGAGCGGCTTCGGAGCCGCTCCCGGTGCCGCCTCCCGCCACGGCAGCTGGAAGAGGTTCCGCCGCCGACGAGTTTGCCGGCGCCACCCGCGGACCGACCTCCATCTCTACGGCCTTCTGCCCGTCCTTGCCTCTCGAGTTTGGGCATGGGCGGAGGCCTCCTGGCAGCAGCATCCGCCCTGAGGTCATCGCTGCTGCTGTTCGGCCCCCGGGACAGAAGTCTTCATCGTCGCCGCTGCTGGGGCGGGCGATGACAAGTCGTTCGTCGGTCTTCTGTTGCTCCGCAAGCCCACCCCTATCGAGTGGGGTTGTTCGTACCTGCGGAGGGGGGAACCGAAGTTCCGTTTGTAATGGCACTTCGAATGCCGGTGTTTTTTGTTCATTTTGGCTTTCGGGGCCTGAACATGTATGTAATTACGGCACGGAGCCGTGTTTTTTCCTCATTTTTGAGCGCTAAGACTCGTCTGTTGATTATCTGAACCGCTTCACCAAGCATGAGTCGCCTCGTGTCAAGGTGACGAGTGAGGTATCCGTATCCCGGAGGCGTAGGAGTCCCTCGGCTCGGTCGGCCTTGCTGTCCGAGGCTCCTCTAGCTTAGTTAAAGAGACCCCTCGGCCGCTCTTCGACGAGCCGAGGCTAGGGGTAGCGATATCAGTATGAACAGAGGCGGAGTCGGCTCGAGAATGAAACCTGGTTGGCCGGAGCCTAGCCGGGTTGTCCGTTGGCGGGACCGACGTCAGAGTTGATCAGCTGAGGCCTCAGGTTGGGCTGGCGCCCTTGGAAGATGGTTGGCCGAGGCCCCTGGGGTAACCAGTCGAGCCGCCTGCTCGGGCCGGATTCCCGGGGAAGTCCCTGGGAGCGATTGCCCGGGCGTGGTGATGACGTCGTCCTTCGGAGCGGAGAACCTCGGACCGCGTCGCCGTCCGAGGCTAGGTCGGGCCTCGCCGAAGGTGTCGTCGATGCCGAGGGCGTTGCTGCCCCCTCCCAGCGTCAGGACCCGAGCCTGCAGGATCAGATTGTCTTGTAGCGTGTGCCTTGTGCGGCCGCCGAGGCCAGAACACACACCCTCGCTGCGTTGTAAAGCTGCGTCTCTTTTCCTCTTGTTTCGAGTATCTGGACTTTGTGTCGGTAACAGGGATGTTTGTGCGAGCGAGAGTTGCTTCTCGCGGAAGGTGATGAGTGAGGTATCCGTATCCCGGAGGCGTGGGAGTCCCTCGGCTCGGTCGGCCTTGCCGCTTACGCGTACTTTCACCCGTCCGTGAGGCCCTGTCACCGACTCGGTCGAGAAGGCTCGAAGGATCGCTTCGGCAGAAGGGCTTCCGAACGTAAAGACTTGTTCGATCCGCGGAGCCACTTTATCCGAACGCGAGTTACTTATCGCAGAAGGTGATGAGTGAGGTATCCGTATCCCGGAGGCGTAGGAGTCCCTCGGCTCGGTCAGCCTTGGCTGCTTACGTGTACTCCGTCGTTTCCAGGACCCACTTTTCGAAGTAGTCAAAAAGCACGAAAGATATTCTGGTAAAAGAGATCTTTTTTCGAGGAAAATTTTGACGCAGAGGGGGTTTCCCCCCTTTTAGCCCCCGAGGGAGGGTCGGGCTTTGCCGAGGCGAGGCCAACCCTTCCTTGTTGACTAAACTTTGCGTGGGTGCGAGGTATATGAACAACTTGGAAACATCTTAAGGGTAGAAGCGACGTAGCTGTTGGATGTTCCAAGCGTTGCCGTAGACCTCGCCTTGACTGTTGGCCAGCTTGTACGTTCCGGGCTTCAGAACTTTGGCGATGACGAATGGCCCCTCCCAGGGGGGCATGAGCTTGTGCCTCCCTCGGGCGTCTTGCCGCAGCCGAAGCACCAGGTCGCCCACCTGGAGGTCTCGGGGTCGGACCCCTCGGGCGTGGTAGCGCCGCAGGGACTGCTGATACCGCGCCGAGTGTAGTAAGGCCTTGTCCCGAGCCTCTTCCAGCTGGTCCAGTGAGTCTTATCGGCTAGCTTGGTTGCTTTGATCGTCGTAGGCCCTCGTCCTCGGGGAGCCGTATTCCAGGTCAGTGGGCAAGACGGCCTCGGCCCTGTAGACCAGGAAGAACGGCGTGAAACCCGTGGCTCGGCTCGGCGTTGTCCTCAGGCTCCAGACCACCGAGGGGAGTTCCTTCATCCATCGCTTGCCGAACTTGTTGAGGTCGTTGTAAATCCGAGGCTTGAGCCCTTGTAGAATCATGCCGTTGGCACGCTCTACTTGCCCATTCGACATGGGATGAGCCACGGCGGCCCAGTCCACCCGGATGTGGTGATCCTCGCAAAAATCCAAGAATTTTCTGCCGGTGAACTGGGTGCCGTTGTTGGTGATGATGGAGTTTGGGACCCCGAAGCGATGGATGATGTTGGTGAAGAACGCCACCGCCTGCTCGGACCTGATGCTGTTCAGGGGTCGGACCTCGATCCACTTGGAGAATTTGTCGATGGCGACCAGCAGGTGTGTGTAGCCCCCGGGCGCCTTCTGCAAGGGACCGACGAGGTCCAGACCCCACACAGCGAAGGGCCAGGTGATGGGTATCGTCTGCAGAGCCTGAGCGGGCAGGTGGGTCTGCTTCGCATAGAATTGACATCCTTCGCAGGTGCGGACAATTCTAGTGGCGTCAGCCACCGCCGTCGGCCAGTAGAAGCCTTGCCGGAAAGCATTCCCGACAAGGGCTCGAGGCGCTGCGTGATGGCCGCAAGCCCCCGAGTGTATCTCTTGCAGGAGTTCCTGACCTTCGGCGATGGAGATGCATCGCTGGAGGATGCCCGAGGGGCTGCGGTGGTAGAGCTCCTTCTCATCGCCCAGCAAGACGAACGACTTGGCGCGTCGCGCTACCCGCCGAGCCTCGGCTTGGTCGAGGGGTAGCTCTCCTTGGCGGAGATATTGCAGGTACGGGGTCTGCCAATCTCGATCAGGCGTGGCCCCACTCCGTTCCTCCTCGATGCGCAGCGCCTCGCCCTCGGGGGCCGAGGGTACCTCGGGCTGAACCGAGGACGCCTCGGGCTGGACCGAGGGTACCTCGGGCTGGACCGAGGGTACCTCGGGCTGGACCGAGGGTGCCTCGGGCTCGGGCGTGTCGTTGATCTTGACGGAGGGTTGGTGCAGATCCTGGGAGAAGACGTCCGGGGGAAGCGTCGTTCGCCCCGAGGCTATTTTTGCCAGCTCGTCCGCAGTCTCGTTGTAGCGCCGAGCGATGTGGTTAAGCTCGAGCCCGTAGAACTTGTCTTCCAGGCGCCGAACCTCATCGCAGTAGGCCTCCATCTTCGGGTCGCGGCAGTGGGAGTTCTTCATGACTTGGTCGATGACGAGCTGCGAGTCGCCGCGAGCGTCGAGGCGTCGGACCCCTAGCTCGATGGCGATTCGCAATCCGTTGATCAGAGCTTCGTACTCAGCCACATTGTTGGACGCCGGGAAATGGAGGCGTAGAACATAGCGTAGGTGTTTTCCGAGGGGTGAGACGAAGAGTAGGCCCGCGCCGGCTCCCGTCTTCATCAGCGACCCGTCGAAAAACATGGTCCAGAGCTCCGGTTGGATCGGAGCCGTCGGCAGCTGGGTGTCGACCCATTCGGCTACGAAGTCCGCCAATACCTGGGACTTGATGGCCTTCCGAGGGGCGAACGAGATTGTCTCGCCCATGATTTCCACCGCCCATTTTGCGATCCTGCCCGAAGCCTCCCGGCACTGGATGATCTCCCCCAGGGGGAAGGATGACACCATAGTTACCGGATGAGACTCGAAGTAATGTCGCAACTTTCGCCTTGTCAAAATCACTGCATACAGTAGCTTCTGAACTTGTGGGTAGCGGATCTTGGTTTCGGACAGTACCTCGCTGACGAAGTAAACTGGCCTCTGAACGGGCAATGCATGCCCCTCTTCTTGCCTCTCGACCACAATCGCGGCGCTAACCACCTGAGTGGTCGCGGCGACGTAGACCAAGAGGGCTTCTCCATCAGCTGGAGGTACCAAGATAGGCGCCTTTGTAAGGAGCGCCTTCAGGTTCCTGAGAGCTTCCTCGGCCTCAGGGGTCCAAGCGAAACACTCGGCCTTCCTTAACAGGCGGTACAGAGGCAGATCTCTTTCGCCGAGGCGTGAGATGAAGCGGCTCAGGGCCGCGAGACATCCCATGACCCTCTGTACGCCTTTTAAGTCCTTGATGGGCCCCATGCTGGTGATAGCTGCGATCTTCTCCTGGTTGGCTTCGATGCCTCGCTCGGAGACGATGAACCCCAAGAGCATGCCCCGGGGCACCCCGAAGACACACTTCTCGGGATTGAGCTTGACGCCTTTCGCTTTGAGACATCGGAATGTCACTTCAAGGTCGGAGAGGAGGTTGGAAGCCTTCCTTGTCTTGACTACAATGTAATCGACGTAGGCCTCGACTGTGCGACCGATGTGTTCGCCGAACACATGGTTCATGCACCGCTGGTACGTCGCGCCCGCATTCCTCAAACCGAACGGCATGGTGACATAGCAGTACATGTCGAAGGGCGTGATGAAAGAAGTCGCGAGCTGGTCGGACTCTTTCATCCGGATTTGGTGATACCCTAAGTAGGCATCGAGGAAGGACAGGGTTTCGCACCCAGCAGTGGAATCCACGATTTGATCGATGCGTGGTAGAGGGTAGGGAACCTTCGGACATGCTTTGTTGAGACCAGTGTAGTCTACACACATCCGCCATTTCCCCCCTTTCTTTCTCACAAGCACAGGGTTGGCAAGCCATTCGGGATGGAATACCTCTTTGATGAACCCTGCTGCCATTAGCTTGTGGACCTCCTCGCCTATCACTCTGCGCTTCTCCTCGTCGAATCAGCGCAGAGGCTGCCTGACGGGTCGGGCTCCGACCCGAATATCCAGCGAGTGCTCGGCGACATCCCTCGGTATGCCTGGCATGTCCGAGGGACTCCACGCAAAGACGTCGGCGTTTGCGTGGAGAAAGTCGACGAGCACTGCTTCCTATTTGGGGTCGAGCCCGGAACTGATTCGGATCTGCTTGGAGGTGTCGCCACTGGGGTCAAGAGGGACGGCCTTAACCGTCTCCGCTGGCTCGAAGTTGCCGGCATGTCGCTTCGCGTCTGGCACCTCTTTGGAGAGGTTCTCCAGGTCGGCGATGAGGGCCTCGGACTCGGCGAGGGCCTCGGCGTACTCCACGCACTCCACGTCGCATTCGAACGCGTGTTTGTACGTGGGGCCGACGGTGATGACCCCGTTGGGGCCCGGCATCTTGAGCTTCAGGTAGGTGTAGTTGGGGACGGCCATGAACTTCTCGTAGCATGGCCTCCCCAGCACCGCGTGGTAGGTTCCTCGGAACCCGACCACCTTGAACGTCAAAATCTCCCTTCGGAAGTTGGAGGGCGTTCCGAAGCAGACAGGAAGGTCGAGCCGTCCGAGGGACTGGACGCGCTTCCCAGGAATGATCCCGTGGAAGGGCGCAGCGCCTGCTCGGACGGAGGACAGATCGACACGCAGGAGCCTGAGGGTCTCGGCGTAGATGATGTTGAGGCAGCTGCCCCCATCCATCAGGACCTTGGTGAGCCTGACGTCGCCGACGATGGGGTCGACGACGAGCGGGTATTTCCCCGGGCTCGACACGTGGTCGGGGTGGTCAGCTTGGTCGAAGGTGATGGGCTTGTCGGACCAGTCTAGGTAGACTGGCGCCGCCACCTTCACCGAGCAGACCTCCCGGCGCTCTTGCTTGCGATGCCGAGCCGAGGCATTCGCCGCATGCCCTCCGTAGATCATGAAGCAGTCGCGGACCTCGGGGAACTCTCATGCTTGGTGATCTTCCTTTTTGCCGTCGTCGCGGGCCCTGCCACCCTCTGCGGGTGGCCCGACCTTGTGGAAGTGGCGCCGAAGCATGACGCACTCCTCGAGGGTGTGCTTGACGGGCCCCTGATGGTAGGGGCACGACTCCTTGAGCATCTTGTCGAAAAGGTTAGCACCTCCGGGGGGCTTCCGAGGGTTCTTGTACTCGGCGGCGGCGACAAGGTCCGCGTCGGCGGCGTCGCGTTTCGCTTGCGACTTCTTCTTGCCTTTCTTCTTGGCGCCGCGTGGAGTAGACGCCTCGAGAGCCTCTTCCGACGGGCGGCCCTGGGGCTGCTTGTCCTTTCGGAAGATGGCCTCGACCGCCTCCTGGCCAGAGGCGAACTTGGTGGCGATGTCCATCAGCTCGCTCGCCCTGGTGGGGGTCTTTCGACCCAACTTGCTCACCAGGTCGCGGCAGGTGGTGCCGGCTAGGAACGCGCCGATGACATCTGAGTCGGTGATGTTGGGCAGCTCGGTGCGCTGCTTCGAGAATCGCCGGATGTAGTCCCGAAGAGACTCTCCCGGCTGTTGCCGGCAGCTTCGGAGGTCCCAGGAATTCCCGGGGCGCATGTACGTGCCCTGGAAATTGCCGGCGAAGGCTTGGACCAAATCATCCCAGTTGGAGATCTGCCCCGGAGGCAGGTGCTCCAACCAGGCGCGAGCAGTGTCGGAGAGGAACAGGGGGAGGTTGCGGATGATGAGGTTGTCGTCATCCGTTCCACCCAGTTGGCAGGCCAGGCGGTAGTCTGCGAGCCACTGTTCCGGTCTCGTTTCCCCCGAGTACTTTGTGATAGTAGTCGGGGGTCGGAACCGAGCCGGGAACGGCGCCCGTCGGATGGCCCGACTGAAGGCCTGCGGACCGGGTGGTTCGGGCGAGGGACTCCGATCCTCCCCGCTGTCGTAGCGTCCCCCACGCCTGGGGTGGTAGCCTCGGCGCACCCTTTCGTCGAGGTGGGCCTGACGGTCGCGACGATGGTGCTCATTGCCGAGGTGGCCCGGGGCCGCAGGCGCGGTGTTGCGCGTGCGCCCGGTGTAGACCGAGGCTTCCCGCATGAATCGGGAAGTCGCGGCATGAGGTTCCGAGGGGTATCCCTGCCTTCGGGAGGCAGAGCTCTCAGTCCGTCGGGCCGCAGCGCCTTCCAGAAGATTCTTGAGCTCTCCCTGGATTTGCCGACCCTCGGTGGTTGATGGCTCCGGCATCGCGCGGAGGAGCATCGCTGCGGCTGCCAGGTTCTGACCGACCTCGCTGGATGCGGGTGGCGGCCTGACCCTGACGTCGTTGGCGACGCGGTGCTGGAAACCCTGGGGCAGGTGACGTATTTCTCCGGCCGGGGGTTGGCCCGCCCATACCTGCCCGACGTCCCGGCGGATCGACTCGAGCGCTCCTGCTCCCTCGTCGAGCCTGGCCTGCGCCCCGCGGACTTGCTCGAGCTGTGGGTCGTGACCCCCCGCCGGAACGGGGACCACAGCTAGCTCCCGCGGGATGTCGGCGCGAGGCACCGGCCTAGGGAGATCACCGTTCTCCGGCATGCCGAGATGGTTGCCTTCGGAGGGATCCCCTAGCTCGACGTGGAAACATTCGCGGCTTGGGCCGCAGTCCTTGTCGTCAAGGCTGACAGTCGGAGAGGCAGTAGTCACATGCGGTCATAAAGTCCCGCATGGCACTGGGGTTGCCAAATCCAGAGAAATCCCAGCAGATGCTGGGATCGTCATCTTCCTCGGACCCAGAGGGCCCATAGGTCGAGACGTCCGTCAATCGGTCCCAAGGCGACCGCATACGAAACCCCAGAGGGGTTGCACTCGCCTCAACGAGAGCGCCTGCCAAAGCGAGGTCGCTAGGCGGGTTGAGGCCGAGTCGAAATGACGTAGGATGGGAATCAGTCAGTACCTTTTGGTCGACGAGGAGCGACATAGTCACGTCGGGGAGTGATTGCGCCGTCGTCTTAGGTACTAGGGCGACGTCCTGCAGGCCCTCCGCGAGCGCGCAGGCGTCGTCCACTTGCTCGGGATTGGCGTGTCGCGGGGGGATGGCGCTCGCCTTCGTATCAAACGCGAGGTCGACAACCGACGCGCCCCCCGTTGGGGCGCTGGGGACGTCGATTCGCTCGACAGCCGACGAAGCGCGGCCTCCCGCTTGGCTTGGTTGCCCCGCCTCCTCCTCCGTTGGCGGGGGAGAGAACGGGGCGAGCTCGAATGTTGTTCTTCCACCACGAGGGGAAGACGTCGTCGATTCCGCCGCCGGCGGGCGGGTTGTCGGCCGCCATTGTCGTTGTCGCGCGGCGGTGGAAGGAGTATCATGTCGTAGCTGCCGTCGAGGGACATGAACTCAAGACTCCCGAAACGGAGCACCGTCCCGGGTTGGAGAGGTTGTTGGAGACTGCCCATCTGGAGCTTGACGGGAAGCTGCTCGTCAACACGCAGCAGTCCCCTACCTGGCGCGCCAACTGTCGGCGTCTCGAGACCGGGGGGTCCCTCAGGCCGACGAGTGAGTGTGCCGCGTGCCCCAGCCCAGATGGGTCGAGCGCGTGGGCGAGCGCGAAGGGGGGAAGCGAGGTGGCTGGAGACGGGCGTGAGAGAGGTGGAAATCCCGTGGCCTTCGTGTTCGTCCCGCGCCCAGGTCGGGTGCGCTTGCAGTAGGGGGTTACAAGCGTCCACGCGGGTGAGGGAAGCGAGCGGCCCCAAGAGAGCGCCTGTCCCGTCCTCATCCCCGCGCGGCCAACCTTCTCTAAGAAGGCCCTGGTCCTTCCTTTTATAGGCGTAAGGAGAGGATCCAGGTGTACAATGGGGGTGTAGCAGAGTGCTACGTGTCTAGCGGGGGGAGAGCTAGCGCCCTAAGTACATGCCAATGTGGCAGCCGGAGAGATCTTGGCACCCTGCTGGTGTGGTGTCGTGGCTGTCGGAGGAGCAACGGAGCCTGGCGGAGGGACAGCTGTCGGAGCGGTTGGGTCCTTGCTGACGTCCCCCTGCTTCCGTAAGGGAGCTGAGAGCCGCCGTCGTCACAGGGCTAGCGGAGCGCCATCATTGCCTATCTGGCGGAGCTAGCCAGATGGGACACCGGTCTTGTTCTCTGCGGCCCGAGTCGGCTCGGGGTAGGGTGATGATGGCGCTTCCTGTTGACGTGGCGGGCCTGTGCCCTAGGTCGAGCGACGTGGAGGCTCCTCCGAAGCCGGGGTCGAGTCTGTCTTCCATGGCCGAGGCCGAGTCCGGGCCCCTGGGTCGGGCGAGGCGGAGGTCGTCGGCAGAGGCCAGGGCGGTGTCCGAGCCCTGGGGTCGGGCGAAGCGGAGTTCGTCGTCTTCCGGGTCTTAGCCCGAGTCCGAGCCCTAGGTCGGGCGGAGCGAAGTTCGTTGTCTTCCGGGTCTTAGCCCGAGTCCGAACCCTGGGTCGGGCGGAGCGGAGTTCGTCGTCTTCCGGGGCCTAGCCCGAGTCCGAGCCCTGGGTCGGGCGGAGCAGAGTTCGCCGTCTTCCGGGGCTTAGCCCGAGTCCGAGCCCTGGGTCGGGCGGAGCGGAGTTCGCCGTCTTCCGGGGCCTAGCCTGAGTCCGAGCCCTGGGTCGGGCGGAGCGGAGTTCGCCGTCTTCCGGGGCTTAGCCCGAGTCCGAGCCCTGGGTCGGGCGGAGCGGAGTTCGCCGTCTTCCGGGGCTTAGCCCGAGTCCGAGCCCTGGGTCGGGCGGAGCGGAGTTTCCTATGGCGCCTTTGGCAAGGCCTGACTGCCTGTCAGTCTCACTCTGTCAAGTGGCACTGCAGTCGGAGTGGCGCAGGCGGCGCTGTCCTTCTGTCAGACCGGTCAGTGGAGCGGCGAAGTGACGGCGGTCACTTCGGCTCTGCCGGGGGGCGCGCGTCAGGATAAAGGTGTCAGGCTACCTTAGCGTTAAATGCTCCTGCGACTCGGTCGGTCGGCGCGGCGATTTAGTCAGGGTTGCTTCTTAGCGAAGGCAAGGCCTCGGGCGAGCCGGAGATGTGCCCGCCGTAAAAAGGGGGGCCTCGGGCGAGACGGAAACCCCTCGAGGTCGGCTGCCCTTGCCCGAGGCTAGGCTCGGGCGAGGCGTGATCGAGTCGCTCGTATGGACTGATCCCTGACTTAATCGCACCCATCAGGCCTCTGCAGCTTTATGCTGATGGGGGTTACCAGCTGAGAATTAGGCGTCTTGAGGGTACCCCTAATTATGGTCCCCGACAGTGGGCGCACCGGACAGTCCGGTGCGCCACCTGTAATACTCAAATTTGTATACAAAGAATATGGAGAGGCCTCCTCATTTTATGTACCATATTTGCATCATAAAAAGAGCATGCATATTAAGAGTGATTAATTAAAAACCACTGATACTAAAATAAAAAGAAAATGCATCATGTTGGAGTTGATATGTTTGTGCATTAAATAAAATAATAAGGATAAAAATAATAAGATAATAATTACTAGAAGTTGGAGTTAACCCTAAATTGAAATTAGGGTTTTGAAAATAAGGAAAAGAGAAGGAATATGAAAACATAAATAATATATTTAAATAAATATTCTCAAACTTATTACTTTTAATTGCACAAATATAGTTGGAAAATGATGAGTCACAAAGTTTGAATTTAAATGGAGATTTAAATTGAGATTCAAATAAGAGGAAAAAGGAATAGAAAAAAAGGAAAGAATAAAACAAAAAAAGCCTAACCTAAATGGGCCTCCCGTCTCACTTCTGGCCCACCAGAAAATTTCACCCGCTCGGCCCAAACCACGCGTGAACGGGCGCCGACGCCGCAGCCCCACCTGTCTGCCACTCCTCCGCGCGCGCCTAGCCGCCTACACTGAGTAACAGCGCCGACACGGGGGCCCCGGTAGCCAGTGACTTACTCGCGCTCGCTTCTCCCTTCCGCTCTCTGGAACGCGGGCCCGCCTTGTCAGCTGTCGCACGTTCTTCTTCTCCGGAGCTCTCGCCGCAGATCCCGCCGCGCGCTAACATCACACCTCAACCACCTCCACGCCCGTCGGCCGGGTTTGCTGGGTCCGCGCGGCGCACCACTCGGGAATCCCTCTCTCTTTCTTGACCGCAATGCGCCTGCGAATCTAGTACGCCTCTTTTCTCTACCCGCTCGCCCCACTCCTCCGCCAAACCAATTTTCGCGGCCGCCGACGGTGAGACCCCTACTGTGCTGGCGCCCCGCCCTGGGATTTCGGTCGGATAGCGTCGCAAGGACCCAGGGAAAGTGTGGGTGCACCGGCATCGGGTTGGGAGCGATCTACACCGGCGAATTCTTCACCGGAGCTTCACCACCGTCTCGGATCCGCCGCGCACCATGGTCACGTCTACGCGATCCAGAATCGCAGGTAAGAACTCCACTCTTACCTTCACCGTGTCGGTCTCGTTGTGTAGAGCGGTCCAATTTTGGGTATGGGGTAGTGATTAGCCGGATTGCGTGCCACCGGCGAGCTATCCGCCGCGGGACCAGTACGCCATCGCCGCCGTGCTCGCTGTATATTGGTGCGCGCGATCTCGGCTGTCGATCCCCTGTTGGATGGTCGGGATTAGAAACCAAATAACGTTTCGGCCATGGCGTATAGCGACCGTAGGATTAGAATCCAGTGGCGGGGAATGGGTCCACGGATCATTAGATCTAAACCGTGGGATCTAAATCCTGTGGTCATCGTGGCGTACCGGTTCGGCGCGTATGGGATCTAATCCTGTGCGCCCATCTTTGAACGAGCGGACGTGATCCAAACTTAGCCCTTCGCGGGTGCATCATACAAAAGGGCCCCTCTGTTTATTTAAAAACAACTTGCAGTCCACCTGGTGGGTCATCTGTGTCTTAGGATTAATTGCATCAGGGCCCTTGACTTCTCTGGAATTCGAGGCCCAGTCCAGTGGTGATTAAAAACAGAGAAATAACTATAGAAATTCGTTTTTAATACAAAAACAAATCTAGAAACTTGTAAAATGGATAGAAAATTCATTTTTAATCCAAATCGATCCATTCCAATTTCTAAAATTCTGTAATATTAATGTCTATCACCTAGATTCTCTGTTTTGACATTAAAACAGAAATAAAATTTGTTTCTCATGTAATTCCATTTCAAGCACATTAAACCTTTGAAAATTCATAATTCAAAATCTATAACTCCAAAATTAACGATTCCTGTTCCTAGGTTCTTATTTTAATGTATATATTTTTATTGTGTATTTTATTCACATATTTGGTGTAATGTTAATTTTTGTTATACTATGTATGTATTGTGTTGATGCGAGTAGACGAGCAAGCCACTGTGGATTCTGAGGTTCAGCAAGTAGAAGTTGCTGAGCACGAGCTCATTGAAGGCAAGTTGTGCCCATGATCACTTACTTTTTCCCAGCCATATTCTTATTAAATATAATGATCTGCATAGGTTAATTTTGATGGGATCCAATAGGTTACCCGAGTTTTGGTTATCTTTATACCTTGTTCACCACTGAAATATTTTTGGGTAGTACCTGCTATTGCTTTATATGGATTTGGGTATGAAGATACACTATTCATGATTATTCTTTTATTATCTTTTTATTATTACTGTTCATGTTAAGATCATTAAGTTAATGGGAACATGGAGCGACCACCCGGGAAAACAGTGCTACCACAAGGGTTTAATGGGACGCCCTTGGCTGATTAACTAGGAAAGCTAGTGGATGTCTTCCTTACCCGAAAGGGGCAAGGGCAGTAGGGGAGTGGTCAGTGTAGGGAGGTCCTTGGGTTGATTTTGCTGCGATGGCGGTCAGGCGAGGGATTCCTGCACTGGAGCTTCCTATAAACTGTAGCGGGATTTCAAAAGCTAGTGGAACTTTGTAAAGGTCTCGTAGTGTTATCCTGCTTCACCTCCTCGGTAGAGGTGTATGGGATTGGCCATCTCTTGGTAGATGGGTAACATGACTTGTGGGTAAAGATGTGCAACCTCTGCAGAGTGTAAAACTGGTATACTAGCCGTGCTCACGGTCATGAGCAGCTCGGACCCTCACATGATTAATTTATGGAACTTAAATTTAATTTGACATTTGCATCGCATTTGGGATTATTTTTACTATTACTTTGTTTATTATTATTAAGGTTTGGTATTTACTTAAACTTAGTAATTGCTAATAAAATTTTGACCAACTTATAAAAGCAATGCTCAGCCTCAGCCTCTATTTTGTTGATCAGCCTTACACTTCACATGAACTCCCACATTTGGTGAGTTCATGCACATTATTCCCCACGACTTGTTGAGCTATGAATGTATGTGAGCTCACTCTTGCTGTCTCACACCCCCCCCCACACACACACACAGGAGAACATGTGGTCGAAGAGGAGCCGCCTAACTCTGAGGCTTTCGAATTGATCTAGGTGGCATCTCCCAGTCAGCTTTCTGGCGCCAAGGATAGATTTTAGTTCCTACTATATTCCTCTTTTATTTTGTAAGACTTCCGCTATGTAATAAGTACTCTGATTTTATTGTGACATTTATCTCTATACACTCTGTTATTATATATGTTGTCTTCTTTGGCGCATGTATGAGATGCACCCGGCTTTGTCCCTTAAATCCGGGTGTGACACCACCAGACAGCACTGTGCAATGTCCGGTGTGCGCCACGCCAGCGCAACTGTTAGGGCTCGGAGCTGGTCGACCGTTGGAACCTTTGTCGTCTTGCTACACCAGACAGTCCGGTGCCACACCAGACAGTCCGATGTGCTCTGACTTCTACGCTTCTGACTCTTCGCGGCACTGTTCATCATTGTTCCTTCTGACGAAACGATCGATGGTGCACAGGGAGTCGTTGCTCCGCTGACTCACCGGATAGTCCGGTGGCACACTGGACAGTTTAGTGAATTATAGCAGAGCGCGCCCCTGGAATTCCCGAGAGTGGCTGGTTCATTAGTGAAAGGGAAATAGGGTTAACCTTTTCCCAGTAATTATTTTTGGTGGTTGAATGTCCAACACAAATATTGGACTAACTAGTTTGCTCTAGAGTATATGTTATACAGGTGCATAATGGTTTAACACAAACCAATAAAAGATCAATGAAAGGGTTCAAATACAAAGGAGCAAAAGAAACCGAAGTGTGCCCTGGTCTGGCACACCGGACTGTCCGGTGTGCCACCAGACAATGTCCGGTGCACCAGGACCGTACAACGTCCAACTCTCCACTCTCGGATTTCTAAGGGCGCGCTCCGCTATAATTCACCGGACTGTCTGGTGTGCCACTGGACTGTCCGGTGTGCCACCGGACTATCCGGTGCACCAGCGGAGCAACGACTCTTCGGTGCAACGGTTGACTGCAAAAGCACGGGTAGAGCTACAGTGCGCGAAGAGTGCGCGCAGAAGTCAGAGCAGTCGCCAAGGGCGCACCGCACAGTGAACAGTGCCTGTCCGGTGCGGCACCGGACTGTCCGGTGCCACTAGAAGACAAAGCCTCCAACGGTCGACAACGCCCGAACCCTAATGGTTGGGTGACGTGGCTGGCGCACCAGACAGTGTCCGGTGGTGCACCGGACTGTCCAGTGCGCCCATCGACAGCAGTCATCCCCAACGGCTATGTGGTGGTTGAGGGCTATAAATACTCCCAACCACCACCACTCCAAGCATCCAAGTTTCCAGCACTTCACATTCAATACAAGTGCTAGTGCATTCACTCCTAGACACAATTCAAAAGAATCAAAGCCTCTGCAAGTCCCAAATTCATTCCAAACACCTAGTGACTAGAGAGAGAGTTTTGTTTGTGTTCTGTGTGCTCTTGTTTCTTGGTTCGCTTTATTCTTCCTCATTCTTGTTCTCAAAGTGACTTGTAATCAAAGCAAGAGACACCAAGTGTGTGGTGGTCCTTGCAGGGTCTAAGTGACCCGTTTGATTAAGGAGAAAGCTCACTCGGTCTAGGTGACCATTTGAGATAGGGAAAGAGTTGAAAGAGACCTGGTCTTTGTGACCACCTCAATGTGGACTAGGTTCTTTAGAGTCGAACCTCGGTAAAACAAATCATCGTGTTCATCCGCTTTACTTCTTGGTTGATTTGCTTTTCCCCTCTCTTCCGGACTTGATATTCACTCTAACGCTAACCCCGGCTTGTAGTGTGTGCTTAAGTTTATAATTTTCAGATTCTGCCTATCCACCCCCCTCTAGGCGACTTTCAATTAGTTGTACGACCTGGCGCATTGAACACTGTCCGGTGCACCATTTTTCAGCACACTCAAGTTCTTTGCTCATTTTTTATTGTGACCCTCACCGGATTTCTCTATTGGTTTGTGTTGAGCCTTATGCACTTGTAATAGATAATATCTAGACAAACTAGTTAGTCCATGTGTTTGTGTTGATCATCAACCACCAAAATTAATTATAGGAAATGGTTGACCCTATTTCCTTTTCAGTCCTTTTATAGCCCCAAAAGGCCCTAAGCCCTATAGCAGTTGCACCTTCCTTGCAAAAACATGCAAAAAACTGGGCGGTGCACCACCAGACCAGGTCCACGTGCCCCAAACCCAAGATCTGATTGGGCGCTTTCCTGATCTGACGAGCACTAGATTGATCTGGTGCACCTCCGTACCGAGTGCCAAGTCAGCTAGTCGTTGGCCAACGCGCTCCCGTTAGAGACTAGCCGTTGGAAGTGGTCCAATGTGCACCAAACCGTGCACAATGAAGGTCTGGTGAATTAGAAAAATAAAATCCCCAATAGCTCACTATTGAGAAGGGTTGAGAAGGGTGCGGCTTTGTGCGAGGGCGTTGTTCACCTCAACCGTGTCTTTAGCTTATTGGGTCTTGAGTATGCGGAGCATAAGGCCACGCCGAAGAAGGGGAGGAAAACACTGGCTAGGGTCTCCGCCCAATCGCAGACATTAACTGAGACCACGTCGGCCTGCTCAGGAGAGCTGGATGTTGTTATTGCTTCTGATGCCTTTGTCGCAGATCTCATAGCTATGAGCGAGCCACCAGACGACATAGAGACCCGGGCCACAGAGGACTTCGCCAAGAAAGTTATTGCGGATAAGTTGGGGAAATATTTGATTTCGATGAAGGTTGGCTCGGGGTAGCGCGAAACAGTGGATTCGTGGGTGGTGAGGGATACTACCGCGACATGTGGCTGCGAGGATGTTGCGTTGGCTTGTATGGCGAGGGAACTGCTTATTTTCCATTACTTGCTAACATCCTTGATGTGATTGGTGCAGCAATGGATATGAAAGGGAAGGCCTCTCCCATGGTCTATGGTGTGGTGAATCTGGCTGGTCGTTCGAAGAAACAGAAGGCTCGACCGTCGAAGGCGACTACTGTAACACCCCTGGTGTTACTATAACTAAAACCTGAGCATGACATCATAAGCATTAGCATTGCATATGTTTGACACACCTAGAGTGCATTCACTAGGCAAAAATTTCAAATCAGTTGTATTGTTTTAATGTTTTGCAAATAGGACCCTGGATAGGGAATTTAACCCTAAATAGGCAGTAAAGGGGTAAAACCTAACCCAAGTGGAGAAAACCTAAAAGCTTTAGGGTAAAAGTTATAAAATGACCCTAAGAATAAAGTTGAATCACATTTATACCCCTGGGATACCAGAAACCCTAATTGGAACCCTGGAAAACCCTAAAACCAAACCCTAGGGGCTTATGTGCAAAATTAGCCCACCTTTGGGTTAAAGTGCAAAAACCAAGCCAAATAAGTATTTTAAGTCATTTGGTTCACAAATATGTGGACTTGAAAGTCAAATTTGGAGTTTTGGACTCAAATGCAAAAAGGACCCCCAATTGAGATTTCTCTAAGTCTGAATTTCAGTTTTGTTGGTTCAACTTTGGAGCCCTGTATCTTTTAAAATATAGGGATTTTGCCCAAAGTGACCACAACAAGTTTGTAGACCAATTAATGGAGAACAACTTTGCTTAAGGTTGCAAGTTCACTTGTTGAGAAAGATCCAGAGATAAGTAAGCCCAAAGTTGGACTGTCAGGCTGGTGGAATTCTGAAATTCAGAACTTCAGTGAAACAGAGCTAACTTTGGACTTGGTTTTAAGCATGATCCAGTGACTATTTGTGAGTGCACCTTGTAGCAAAGTTATAGTTGGATGATAGCCCTATAACTTTGGTACAGAAAGCTTGCTCGGTTACTACACAAAATCGGGAGAAAATCTAGCCTCAAATCTCTCTGTCAGTTCATCTGAAAGGAGCTCGCCATGGTACAGTAACTTGACTGGATCAGATCAACCGCGCGGCTGCCCTCACCGCCGACGGATCCCTCTGTCGTGATTCGGGTCACCGGCGTTTGGATTCGTGCACCGGACTTGTGGATAACCTCTCGGGGTAAAAGATCCTCATCGTCGTCAAGCTGGAAACCACCTCGGTCGGCCGCAGTACTCCTCCCCTGGTTCATCGCCCGCGGGTAAAGTGCTCACCGCCGACGTGCCCTCGCCGTTGGCCACCGCGTGTCCTAACCACGCCATTGCATCACCGTGATTCCCTATTGCAGTCCCATCAGCGCCGATGAGCCTGCCACGGCGATAAATACGTGTTCACCGCACCTACGTTCTTCTCCAGCTCCGACCGCCAGCACTGCTCGGCCGAATTCATCACCGCCGCCTAACTTCTCTATAAATTGAAGCCCCCGCAAGCTCCGTAGGGTAGTCAAGTACCCCGACACCCACTATTGCTCCCAGCCGATCACCAGCAAGCTCCAATTTCATACTTCCCCCAAATCAGTCGAAGAACACCGTGAAACCAAGTCCACCGTGGCCAGCCGATTCTGGTAAAGTTCTGTCCGATTCAAACCTTGTTTAAGTCTTCTCATAGCTTAGTGATGTTCGTCAAGCAATCAATTTGAATGTAGATGCCCCCAATCGTCGGGAACACGACGGGCTAGCCACCATGTTCACGGCCCCCGTGGCCAGAGCACATCTCTTGACCATTCGCGCAATTATATTAGGGAAAATGCTTCCCGGGTCACGAATTTGGTTTGACCTTAGTCTAGGCACCAGTCTTGGAACAATCCGGTCGGTCTGTGCGCTCACCGGAGTTCGTCCTCCGCGCGACGCCGTCGAGGACCCTCCCCTGCGAAGGAATAGAGCTCGAGGGACTTTCTTGCAAAGTGTCAGCGACTGAGTAAATAGTGCTTCGGATCGACTTCGGGTTATTCTGAAACACAAGGATTTATCTGCAAACTCGCCAGTGCGGACGCACGCATGGGCGCGCTTCTGCCCTTACTGGGCCGACGCAGGCCTGTTTGAGCCCAGTATTGTTTAAAGTTTTTCCTTTTCTTTTTATTCCAGAGCTAAAACAATTCTATAAAATGGTAGAAAAATCCTAAAATGGTGAAACCAATTTTCTTAGGCTTCTTATTTTCCATAGTATTTAATAAAATAAGTTTGTGATTTTTAGTGGAAGTAAGAAATTTTAGAGTATTTAAAGTAGTTAAAAGTATTAGTTATGGATTTTTAGAAAATAATTGGTAAGTCCAAAAATGCTCAAAATTTTTATATGAGTTCCTCATAATATTTAGAAGCCTTGGGTAGAGTTTGAATTGATTTGGACCTTGTTTGATCACCAAACCCCAAAACACCCCCCTGCCCTATGAACTCCTTTACCGACTCCGGAAACCCTAAGTTTCCGGAATTCCGTGAAGGAAAGTTGTATTCAAGATATAGATAATAAGTTTATATTATCTTTGCATCCTCATGAGCATCCCATGGCATCCATCCTTATACATATGTATGGTTATGATTAGAACGTGAAGAAGAAATCGAAGTAACTGAAGAGGAGACACCACCACCACCACCTTCGGAGTCTCAGGCCGGGAATCATTTCTACTTTGATATCTGTGGATCTGAGCCTGATTCACCTGTGAACGAAGGCAAGCCCCGGTAAATGCGACCCTTTTCCTTGTGTTTTTAAATACTTTATGCACACTTAAGTCTAGTGAAATGTGCATTAGGTTCATAGGAGTTACTTGAAACCCTTTGATGCATTACTTTCCTTGACATCCCTACCTTTATAGATACTTCTGTGAAGTATCAAAATATGATTTACAAAAATGCTTAGCCTTGCTTAGGTCTTGTGGATAGGGGTTGTCCTCAATTTAACCATGGAGAGGATGGCTTCTACCTGCAAGAATATTTTCATTTGGAGCAATAGTGGGATCTTACTGCAAAGTTCCCCGTGATGCTCTTTCATCCTAAGGAACAGACACAACCCTAAGGATGGAAATACTTAAATTAAGACTTGGGTTAGGAACAGGTGATGTTCTACCCAGGTTGGTTAAGGATTAACGCGTATGTAGGCGTGCTGACCGAGGACCCTTTAACTGGTCACATGCCTCGTCATGGGTAAGCCTTGCCTCGGGCAGACTAAGGCCGGAATAAGATAACACGAAATGGGCGTGGAGCGGTGGCGAGAGTAGCGTGTACCCTCCGTGGCAAGAGGCTGGACGGTGGTGTATCTGTGCTCTCGGTTTGCGTGAACCTGATCCGGTCTTAAGAACCCCGGTGGCGGGTTGACATATGCAAGGGTTAAGTGCTACATATGTCGTGTGATTGGAGATCCTCAGCTGAGTATAATCGATTCGGATCGCCGTACCTTCGCGGTTATGAAGACTTGGTCACTTTTCTACAACGTAAGTCAGGATGTGAACACGATGGATAAAAATGATGTTGTCTTAATGTGATGTGAAATTAGACTTGATGCAAATAGAGTCTATTAATACTTAATATGGCGTTAAAAGATTGAAAGTAAGGACTCACTTTAGTAAGCTACTTCTGCAAAAGTATAAATTGATTTTTGCTAAAGCCTCTCCTTGACTCCTATTTATCCAGCATACCCTTGAGAGTCTTTTCCTTAGTCGGGTAAGACTTGCTGAGTATCCCATACTCAGGGTTTATCCCTTTGTTGTTTTTAGGTGAGGAAGCGACAAACTTTTGTTGCTTTTGCTCCAAGGTGGTACCAAATGAGGAAAAACAAGACTAAAGTGCGGGAGGACTCGGTCCTCCACTTAAGTTCTTTTGCTTATAGCTTATCAGGAGGAGTTTGTGCCTCCCTTGGTTTGTATAATATTACTACTCTGCACTCACTTTTAGTCTGGTCTGTAATAAAATAACTCAAGCTTGCTTTTGAAATAAATGTAAGTTTATGTAATTGCTTCCGCATTTCTTTATCTCCGATGTTCTGTAATGTCTGCAAGACGGGTGAAACGTTCCTGGTGAGGTAAGGAAAGATACCGAACTTGTCAAGTGACTTAGGAACATCTACAGGGTGTCTGATGTCTGTTGGACAAGGACAACTGTAGGTAGGCCTAATTACTTGGGAGGTTCTGTCACAGCTGGTATCGGAGCGTAGCCCTTCTTTGCAGATATTATGAGGCATCTTCAAAAGGATTTTCAAAAGTCTTACCTAAAAATTCTTTTCTCTTCTTACCCAAGTATTCTGAAGAGTCTATCTTAAAGACCAGATAGGAAGAGTGCAATGTATAGAAGGTTGAATCGACTAAGGTTGATTCTGTAATTATACATGCATCATGCTAAGAATCATACTAATAACATTTTCCCCCTTAAAAAGATGCTGCCACGCACCAGGCTAACGGCACGCAAGTCTACGGGACCAATTGGGGTGCCTCGGCATCAATTGGCTCCCCGACATGAAAGCAGCAGCAGTGGAAGTAATGACCCCATCGGAGATCTTGAAGCCCGAGTGAGTCGACTTCAAGCAGCGCTGCAACATAGGACTGATGCTTGGGTCGCTGACGGAGATAGAATCAATGAACTGAGAAGGGACATCCGACATCTGCAGGATCAACTCGCTGATCGAGACTTAGCACTTGACTGGGCTGTACAGTCTCGTTTGCTAATGTGTGCTAAGGAAGCAAGGGCTCAGGCCCGAATTAAAGAACTTAGCTCGGCTGTCGATGACCTGCAGGTTTACTGCAATACGTTGCATGAGGAAGTCCATATACTATACTCACAATTACACCCTAGTGAGCCTGCACATCCTGCTGAGGCGGAAGCCGGACCATCTCACGTTGCGGGACGCGCGCTAGGTGGGGAGTTAGACCTTTTTGAGCCCCCTCCTTCTTTGAGGTTGGTTGATGTCTGGACTCCCACACCTGACGATGAGGCCGCCAAGAGTAATGGAAAGCAGGAATAATGGTGTAATAGAAGTAGAGTAGTGTATTGTAGGGTGTACTGTTGTGTAATAGGTTGAACTTTTGTATATGGGTAATGTATCCTGTTATGTATTATCGAGTCTGTATCATTACTTTTTATAGTAATGTAAAATGGAAGGTTTTCTCTGGCACATTATGTTTACTTCAAATGTTCTTTGCCACAGATGCCGACCAGGACTCGAGGACAGGACGCAGCCGGAACTTCTGGGGGAAGGGATGTTACCCCAAACCCACCTCCGGTTCCTCCCACGTTAGCCGAGGCGATTGCCGCCTTGGTGAATGCCACCGCAGACAATACCCGCTTCCTTAGGGAAATGGCGGGTCAGCAGCAATTCCAACAGCAGGCAGGAAGGGGTTATCCGCATGGCCCCCGTGAAACTACTTATTTGGATTTCTCGGAAACCCGTCCACCCCTATTCGTCAAAGCTGAAGATCCCCTTGAAGCGGATGAGTGGATACGGGTTATCGAACAAAAGTTTGGTCTTCTCCGTTGCTCAGAGACGCAGAAGCCGTTGTTTGCAGCACAACAACTCCGTGGTCCTGCCAGTACCTGGTGGGGAAATTTCATGGCTATTCAACCTGTCAACCATCAAGTCACCTGGGATGAGTTTAAAGCAGCCTTCCGTGAACACTACATCCCCGAAGGAGTGCTGCATATGAAACAAGAGGAATTTATGAAGTTACAACAAGGTGGAGATACCGTCAACCAATATCTCAACAAATTTAATCACTTGTCGCAGTATGCCATCGACCAGGTGAATACTGATTTAAAGAAGAAGAACTGTTTTATGCGGGGACTGAATGATCGGCTACAAAGGAAAATGGCCACATGTATAGATCTCACGTATGGAAAGGCTGTCAGCACAGCCTTATCTGTTGAAGCCAAATATGCAAATTCTGGGAAGAATAAGGGATTCGGTGGTGAGAGGCCTAATCAGGGCCAGGCGAAGAAGCAACGGTTTGTGATCCGACCTTTAAGCCAAAATCGCACTTTTTCTCGTCCACCTTCATTCCCTTTCAAACAACCTATCATTATTCGCCCCAACAATACCCCCAATACCCCAAATCAGCCGGGTGCCCCAGGCACTCGATTCCCTGCCTTGCCTAGTTCTTCAACTGGGTGCTTTAATTGCGGCAAGTCGGGACACTTCATCAAAGACTGCCCATATCCTAGGCAAAATCAATCTAATGCTTCGCAAGGATCTGGGAGATCAACTCAGCCCAAAGGAAATGCTGTGGGGAAAAATACGAAGAAGACGGGGCGTGTATATTACACTCAAGTGGCTACTACACCGGAAGGAGAGCCGGTGATGATGGGTACGTTTCCCGTGGCCAGTCACCCAGCAATTATTCTTTTTGATTCTGGTGCTTCACATACATTCATTAGCAAGAAATTTGTGGAGCAACATCATATTGCATACCATGAATCAAAGGAGGGATTTAAAATTCATTCACCTGGGGGACACATTTATACTAGAGAAGTGGCCTATGGAGTGCCAGTAACAATGGCCGGACGAAACTTTCCTGCTAACATGATTGTTCTGAAAGGCCAGGATATAGATGTAATTTTGGGTATGAATTGGTTAACCCAACACAAGGCAATTCTCAACACTGAACTCAGAACCGTCAGGTTGAGCTATAATCAAGAAGAGATTCTTTTGACTCTCCCCGCGACCAATCCAGCCAAAGCTTCTGGTAGAGTCTATGAAGCCATTGTACCGGAGATCAAGAACATTCTGGTAGTATGTGAGTTTCCAGATGTATTTCCGGAAGAGTTGCCTGGATTGCCCCCTGAAAGAGATGTAGAATTCGTAATTGAGCTAAAGCCCAGTACGGCTCCCATCTCCCGAAGATCGTACCGTATGCCCCCGAATGAGTTGGCGGAATTGAAGATTCAATTACAAGATCTACTGAATAAGGGATTCATCCGGCCAAGCTCGTCCCCATGGGGTTGTCCCGCCATTTTTGTTAAGAAGAAGGATCAAACCTTGCGAATGTGCGTGGATTATCGACCCCTGAATGAGGTCACCATTAAGAATAAGTACCCTCTTCCAAGGATCGACATCTTATTTGATCAACTGACTGGGGCGAGGGTATTTTCCAAAATTGATCTCAGGTCGGGCTATCATCAAATCCGTATTCGGCCCGAGGATATACCGAAGACCGCGTTTACTACGCGGTATGGATTGTTTGAATACCTGGTAATGTCTTTCGGGCTCACAAATGCTCCTGCCCATTTCACTTATTTGATGAACTCGGTGTTCATGCCCGAGTTGGACAAGTTCGTGGTAGTCTTCATCGACGATATTTTGATATATTCTAAGAATGAAGAGGACCATGCTCAGCATCTACGGATTGTATTGACGCGCCTTAGGGAACATCAGCTATATGCCAAGTTCAGCAAGTGCGCGTTCTGGCTGGAAAAAATTCAATTTTTGGGGCACGTGTTATCGGCTAAAGGAATTGAGGTAGATCCTAGCAAGGTCAAAGATATTCTGGAGTGGAAACCCCCAACAACTGTTCACCAAGTCCGGAGTTTTCTTGGACTAGCTGGGTATTATCGCAGATTCATACCAGATTTTTCTAAGCTTGTGAAGCCAATCACAAGTTTATTGAGGAATGACATTAAGTTCAATTGGTCTTCTAAGTGTAATGAAGCCTTTGAGCAATTGAAGACACTATTGACCACTGCTCCGGTATTGGCTCAACCGGACATCACTAAGCCTTTTGATGTATATTGTGATGCATCTGGCAGTGGGCTCGGCTGTGTACTGATGCAAGAGGGCCGAGTAATTGCGTATGCTTCAAGGCAGTTGCGCCGACATGAGGAGCATTATCCAACTCATGATCTGGAGCTAGCTGCTGTGGTTCATGCCCTGAAGATTTGGCGTCACTATCTGCTGGGAAATATCTGTCACATATATACAGATCATAAAAGTTTGAAGTATATCTTCACCCAGTCAGAGTTAAATATGAGGCAAAGACGATGGCTTGAGCTCATTAAAGACTATGAACTGGAGATCCATTATCACCCAGGCAAAGCCAATGTGGTGGCAGATGCCTTGAGTCGTAAGACTTCCTGCCACTGTCTTATGGCGAAGACTTCCGAGAACACTTTGTGTCGAGAAATGGAAAAGCTAAACCTGGGGATCATCCAACAAGGGACTCTAAATCAACTAAAGCTTGAGTCAATCATTTTGCAAAGAATAATTGATGCTCAAAAGGATAATCTAGGTATGAAGCACATACGAGAGAAGATAAAGGCTGGAGTAGCCAAATGTTTCAAGGAAGACGATCAAGGTGTGATATGGTTTAAAAACCGCATAGTAGTGCCAAAGAACGAAGAACTCCGCCAGCAAATTCTTGATGAAGCACATCTTAGTCGTTATTCTATTCATCCCGGAAGCACTAAGATGTACCAAGATTTAAAGCAGCATTACTGGTGGACAAAGATGAAGATTGAAATTGCACGCTATGTGGCTAGATGTGACACTTGCAAACGTGTCAAGGCCATACACATGAAAACTGCTGGTCCATTACAATCTTTGCCAATCCCAACATGGAAATGGGAAGACATCAGTATGGACTTTATTGTGGGACTGCCCAGGACAGCAAAAGGGTATGATTCTATTTGGGTTATCGTTGATCGACTCACAAAGGTTGCCCACTTCTTACCTGTCAGGGTCACATATACAGTAGCCACTTATGCAGCATTATACATTGCCCGTATTCTCAGTCTGCATGGTGTTCCGAAGACCATTGTGTCGGATCGTGGACCTCAATTTGTAGCCAAGTTCTGGGAAGCACTTCACAACTCCTTGGGTACTAAATTACTCCACAGTTCGGCTTATCATCCTCAAACCAGTGGGCAGACTGAGAGGGTCAATCAAATACTGGAAGATATGCTGCGGGCATGTGTTCTGGACTTCTCACAAAGATGGGATGAATGTTTGCCCTTAGCGGAATTTTCATACAATAACAGTTATCAAGAAAGTATCAAGATGGCACCCTTCGAAGCGCTATATGGACGACGGTGTCGAACTCCGCTAAATTGGTCTGAACCTAGAGAAAGATACTTCTTTAGGCCTGATATGGTAAAAGAGGTCGAAGAAAAGGTTCAGAAAATTGTTCATAATATGAAGAAAGCTCAGACTCGACAAAAGAGTTATGCAGACCGACGACGACAACCCTTATGTTTTCTGGTAGGCGATTATGTCTACTTAAAAGTTTCACCAATGAAGGGTGTATCACGTTTCGGGGTTAAAGGTAAACTTGCACCCAGGTACATTGGTCCATTCCTGGTGATTGAGCAATGTGGACCAGTGGCATACCGACTTCAGCTCCCCGAAACATTGTCTGCTGTGCATAATGTGTTCCACGTGTCACAATTGAAGAAGTGTCTTCGGGTTCCTGATCGAACCGTTGAAGTGACAGATGTTGTCCTGAAACCAGATTTAACCTACTCGGAACATCCTATTCGAGTTCTGGATCAAAAGGACAGGGTTACCCGGAGAAAAACTCTCAAATTTTACAAGATACAGTGGAACCAGCATTCTGAAGATGAGGCTACATGGGAAACTCAAGACTTCTTGAATAAGAATTTCCCAGGCTTTTTAGCCTCTTGTAAATTGTAAAGTCTCTATAGCTGTGTAATAGAGAAGTGACCCCCACATCACCCCTGCCTTGTACCAAAACTTAAGAAATAAAAATGTGATGTGTTTCCTTTACCATTACCTACCCTAGGATTTTCAATCTCGGGACGAGATTCTTTTATGGGGGGAAGGATGTAACACCCCTGGTGTTACTATAACTAAAACCTGAGCATGACATCATAAGCATTAGCATTGCATATGTTTGACACACCTAGAGTGCATTCACTAGGCAAAAATTTCAAATCAGTTGTATTGTTTTAATGTTTTGCAAATAGGACCCTGGATAAGGAATTTAACCCTAAATAGGCAGTAAAGGGGTAAAACCTAACCCAAGTGGAGAAAACCTAAAAGCTTTAGGGTAAAAGTTATAAAATGACCCTAAGAATAAAGTTGAATCACATTTATACCCCTGGGATACCAGAAACCCTAATTGGAACCCTGGAAAACCCTAAAACCAAACCCTAGGGGCTTATGTGCAAAATTAGCCCACCTTTGGGTTAAAGTGCAAAAACCAAGCCAAATAAGTATTTTAAGTCATTTGGTTCACAAATATGTGGACTTGAAAGTCAAATTTGGAGTTTTGGACTCAAATGCAAAAAGGACCCCCAATTGAGATTTCTCTAAGTCTGAATTTCAGTTTTGTTGGTTCAACTTTGGAGCCCTGTATCTTTTAAAATATAGGGATTTTGCCCAAAGTGACCACAACAAGTTTGTAGACCAATTAATGGAGAACAACTTTGCTTAAGGTTGCAAGTTCACTTGTTGAGAAAGATCCAGAGATAAGTAAGCCCAAAGTTGGACTGTCAGGCTGGTGGAATTCTGAAATTCAGAACTTCAGTGAAACAGAGCTAACTTTGGACTTGGTTTTAAGCATGATCCAGTGACTATTTGTGAGTGCACCTTGTAGCAAAGTTATAGTTGGATGATAGCCCTATAACTTTGGTACAGAAAGCTTGCTCGGTTACTACACAAAATCGGGAGAAAATCTAGCCTCAAATCTCTCTGTCAGTTCATCTGAAAGGAGCTCGCCATGGTACAGTAACTTGACTGGATCAGATCAACCGTGCGGCTGCCCTCACCGCCGACGGATCCCTCTGCCGTGATTCGGGTCACCGGCGTTTGGATTTGTGCACCGGACTTGTGGATAACCTCTCGAGGTAAAAGATCCTCATCGTCGTCAAGCTGGAAACCACCTCGGTCGGCCGCAGTACTCCTCCCCTGGTTCATCGCCTGCGGGTAAAGTGCTCACCGCCGACGTGCCCTCGCCGTTGGCCACCGCGTGTCCTAACCACGCCATTGCATCACCGTGATTCCCTACTGCAGTCCCATCAGCGCCGATGAGCCTGCCACGGCGATAAATACGTGTTCACCGCACCTACGTTCTTCTCCAGCTCCGACCGCCAGCACTGCTCGGCCGAATTCATCACCGCCGCCTAACTTCTCTATAAATTGAAGCCCCCGCAAGCCCGTAGGGTAGTGAAGTACCCCGACACCCACTATTGCTCCCAGCCGATCACCAGCAAGCTCCAATTTCATACTTCCCCCAAATCAGTCGAAGAACACCGTGAAACCAAGTCCACCGTGGCCAGCCGATTCTGGTAAAGTTCTGTCCGATTCAAACCTTGTTTAAGTCTTCTCATAGCTTAGTGATGTTCGTCAAGCAATCAATTTGAATGTAGATGCCCCCAATCGTCGGGAACACGACGGGCTAGCCACCATGTTCACGGCCCCCGTGGCCAGAGCACATCTCTTGACCATTCGCGCAATTATATTAGGGAAAATGCTTCCTGGGTCACGAATTTGGTTTGACCTTAGTCTAGGCACCGGTCTTGGAACAATCCGGTCGGTCTGTGCGCTCACCGGAGTTCGTCCTCCGCGCGACGCCGTCGAGGACCCTCCCCTGCGAAGGAATAGAGCTCGAGGGACTTTCTTGCAAAGTGTCAGCGACTGAGTAAATAGTGCTTCGGATCGACTTCGGGTTATTCTGAAACACAAGGATTTATCTGCAAACTCGCCAGCGCGGACGCACGCATGGGCGCGCTTCTGCCCTTACTGGGCCGACGCAGGCCTGTTTGAGCCCAGTATTGTTTAAAGTTTTTCCTTTTCTTTTTATTCCAGAGCTAAAACAATTCTATAAAATGGTAGAAAAATCCTAAAATGGTGAAACCAATTTTCTTAGGCTTCTTATTTTCCATAGTATTTAATAAAATAAGTTTGTGATTTTTAGTGGAAGTAAGAAATTTTAGAGTATTTAAAGTAGTTAAAAGTATTAGTTATGGATTTTTAGAAAATAATTGGTAAGTCCAAAAATGCTCAAAATTTTTATATGAGTTCCTCATAATATTTAGAAGCCTTGGGTAGAGTTTGAATTGATTTGGACCTTGTTTGATCACCAAACACCAAAACACCCCCCCTGCCCTATGAACTCCTTTACCGACTCCGGAAACCCTAAGTTTCCGGAATTCCGTGAAGGAAAGTTGTATTCAAGATATAGATAATAAGTTTATATTATCTTTGCATCCTCATGAGCATCCCATGGCATCCATCCTTATACATATGTATGGTTATGATTAGAACGTGAAGAAGAAATCGAAGTAACTGAAGAGGAGACACCACCACCACCACCTTCGGAGTCTCAGGCCGGGAATCATTTCTACTTTGATATCTGTGGATCTGAGCCTGATTCACCTGTGAACGAAGGCAAGCCCCGGTGCATGCGACCCTTTTCCTTGTGTTTTTAAATACTTTTTGCACACTTAAGTCTAGTGAAATGTGCATTAGGTTCATAGGAGTTACTTGAAACCCTTTGATGCATTACTTTCCTTGACATCCCTACCTTTATAGATACTTCTGTAAAGTATCAAAATATGATTTACAAAAATGCTTAGCCTTGCTTAGGTCTTGTGGATAGGGGTTGTCCTCAATTTAACCATGGAGAGGATGGCTTCTACCTGCAAGAATATTTTCATTTGGAGCAATAGTGGGATCTTACTGCAAAGTTCCCCGTGATGCTCTTTCATCCTAAGGAACAGACACAACCCTAAGGATGGAAATACTTAAATTAAGACTTGGGTTAGGAACAGGTGATGTTCTACCCAGGTTGGTTAAGGATTAACGCGTATGTAGGCGTGCTGACCGAGGACCCTTTAACTGGTCACATGCCTCGTCATGGGTAAGCCTTGCCTCGGGCAGACTAAGGCCGGAATAAGATAACACGAAATGGGCGTGGAGCGGTGGCGAGAGTAGCGTGTACCCTCCGTGGCAAGAGGCTGGACGGTGTTGTATCTGTGCTCTCGGTTTGCGTGAACCTGATCCAGTCTTAAGAACCCCGGTGGCGGGTTGACATATGCAAGGGTTAAGTGCTACATATGTCGTGTGATTGGAGATCCTCAGCTGAGTATAATCGATTCGGATCGCCGTACCTTCGCGGTTATGAAGACTTGGTCACTTTTCTACAACGTAAGTCAGGATGTGAACACGATGGATAAAAATGATGTTGTCTTAATGTGATGTGAAATTAGACTTGATGCAAATAGAGTCTATTAATACTTAATATGGCGTTAAAAGATTGAAAGTAAGGACTCACTTTAGTAAGCTACTTCTGCAAAAGTATAAATTGATTTTTGCTAAAGCCTCTCCTTGACTCCTATTTATCCAGCATACCCTCGAGAGTCTTTTCCTTAGTCGGGTAAGACTTGCTGAGTATCCCATACTCAGGGTTTATCCCTTTGTTGTTTTTAGGTGAGGAAGCGACAAACTTTTGTTGCTTTTGCTCCAAGGTGGTACCAAATGAGGAAAAACAAGACTAAAGTGCGGGAGGACTCGGTCCTCCACTTAAGTTCTTTTGCTTATAGCTTATCGGGAGGAGTTTGTGCCTCCCTTGGTTTGTATAATATTACTACTCTGCACTCACTTTTAGTCTGGTCTGTAATAAAATAACTCAAGCTTGCTTTTGAAATAAATGTAAGTTTATGTAATTGCTTCCGCATTTCTTTATCTCCGATGTTCTGTAATGTCTGCAAGACGGGTGAAACGTTCCTGGTGAGGTAAGGAAAGATACCGAACTTGTCAAGTGACTTAGGAACATCTACAGGGTGTCTGATGTCTGTTGGACAAGGACAACTGTAGGTGGGCCTAATTACTTGGGAGGTTCTGTCACAACTACCCTCTCGAAGTCCCCCAAGGAGGCGAAGATGGCCTCCGTTGCTGACGTTGCTGGGGCGATTGGCGGTGTTGCACCCCTGACCGTCGAAAACTTCGACCTTGATGATGTGGAAATGTTTGCGAACTCGCCCCTAATGGTGCCACTGTTGAGTGAGTTTTTTTATACCAGTTGAATGCCCGTGCGTTGCAACGTGGACATATAATACCATGGTAACTTATATACAAAATGTGTGTTATACTGTTATGAGAAAATGTTTCATTATTCATTTGTGACCCTGGCCATACATAAATTTTGTTATTTTAATCTAGTTGTTTCACCACAACATTGCAACCATCAGTATCATGCATACTTCGATATATACCATGATTTCCATGGTCTCATCATTGGAGAGCATGTTCCGCATCTCCTGGAAGAAATTCCTTCATACATCGTCAGTCATCAGGCACGCACCACCATACGCGCTTGCTCAAACAAAAAAAACAAGTCTGTGTTTGCGAAGAGAATTAAAGGCAGACCAACACAAAAGCTACCCCGACGATGGCGAGGATGACGAATTGATCATTGCTGCCGGTCCTCCTGTGCGTCACCTCCGACGCCGAGCTAATGTCACAGTCCATGATATAGTAGTCGTCAAACGCGCGCGATATGGCGAGTACTGATGACTCTTGGCTGGGCTGCCAAACGAAGTGCACCTCGGGCTCATCAGCAAGGTAGTACACCTGGCTGTTGCACCATCGGATGCGCTACTCCTCTACATACATCATGTTCGAGGACACTCACACAACGTCAGCAACGACTGTCTTCCCAGCGCATAATAATTCATGGCCGGTCAGTAGCGACTTACATGGCCGGTTGGCTTCAGATGGACGATGAGTTGGACGGCGTGATGGCGCCGTCGTTGGATGCGGTGCCCAGAACAACCCGAGAGTCGCCAACGTTGGCAACAACCATGAGGTCCCCTTGCTTGACGATGGACAACACGGTGCAGCCGCTCTGGACCGTGTCCAAGCGGCGACTGCGTCGTAGCTTGTCATACACAGAGGCTCATACAACCACGTAGGACTGCTTCCAGAAGTCAAAGTGGCAGTCGTCAAGCTTCTTCTCGTCGTCGATGAGCGACGCCAACGCGAGCGCCTCCTGCTAGTGGTGTTTGTTCAGGGTTTCCAAGCAAGAATCATGGATTCATCCTTAGCGTTGGTTTATGAAAATGACTCACAAGTCAGATCCATGAAAAAATATTGCGAAGAATGAATGCCACGAATGCAAAAAAGGAATTTAGTTGAAAACATTATTTCTATACTACTTATTAAGGCTGCAATAGTAGTCTGCCTCTGACATGTTCTGCCATCAGCTGTGTTCTGCCACTGAACCGTGGTACGCGTCTTCTTCTAAGACATGTGGGTCCCACCGACCGTACGCCGAACCCAGTCCCACCGACCGTACGTCGAACCCAGTTCCGTGCAACAAAATAAACAGTACTTACACAGGTTCATAAGCCATGTTTCATCTCTCTCAGTGAGCAACATATGATACACAACTGCGCTTATAAGCCATGTTCTGTCACTCTCAATGGCCGGTGTGGCACTAATCAAACAAATGGCATACCAGCGCGCCTGTGTCAGCGGTTCATGCGGCCCAGTGATTTACATGTGGATCATAGGCCCATCGTGTGGCCCAGCGGCGCCTAGCGTACGACCCAACGTGCGGCCCAACGTGCGGCCTCTTCAATGAGAGCATCTGACCTAACCACCGCCACCCCACTGCTCGCGCAGCCTCCTCCACCGCGCTCCAACTCTGGCGGCCTCCCCTCTCTCTCCTCCACTCCACCATCGGACTCCACCTCCTCCCCCACCGCACCGTCGGAGTCCACCTCCCCAATGGCGGCCTCCACCAACCCACTGCCATCCTCCAACTCCTCCCCATCGGCTGCCTTCACCGAACCCTCCTCTTCAACGCGCGGCACAACCGTCCCCAGGTCAGTGGACTCCCCCCTACCCCCACCTCTGCACTCGACACAATCAAGGAAATGTGTTCTTCCTCCAGGAGCCAACGTGGATAACTGACAAGAGGTTCCAGGAGCCAACGTGGATAACTGACGAGAGGAGAGGACGAACACACCATGTAAGGTTTGTCCGCAGCTCCCCTACAACCCGAGATCCCCAATTAGTGCGTGATTTTCTGTACAGGACCGCTCAATTCAGCCCAAAACCTGGTGCCCTCGGAGAATTCGAGTGATTGGTACGACGGCGGGTTCGATTAGGATCGATTTCGCGCGTAACCTGCAAGGGAGAATGGCCAGACTCCTTGTCGTCCCCTGTCTCCCATGGTGGCCTGGGGGGACATGACCACATGGGTATGGACGTATGGCGCCACCTGGGACGAAATCTTAAGGAATATCGTGGAGTTGTCGCTCTTCATTGATTGATTGAATATGTTGCGTCATCATGGGAGAGGGAGGGCATTCAGTTTGTGGCAAGAAATGGATGCCAACATGTTTGTTGGCCTAGCGTCTGCGGCACTGCTGGCATTGTTCGATCCTTGCTAGGCTTTGCACAACTCTCTTCTATTGCATTTGCTTGGTGTAGCCTCCACGCAGTTCTGGCGCAACACAGCACCGCTTGCCTACTTCCCTTGGGATACGCCATCGTCAGGCAAATTGCGGTGTCTATGAGGATCCCATTGCCCTGCACATTTCATCACTGCTTGGCACTTTGGAGTTCCATAGTTCATGTTTAGCAGTGGCAGGATCTAGGCATAAGCTTTTCTAAATACGTTTAAACGCTAGATCTCACACTGATGTTCAGTAGCGAATTTAGCTCCTCCTTGTTAAAAACCCTGAAAGTATATTAAATACATCAACCTTTGTATTGAATACTTTATTATAGTGTGCCATTATGCCATCTATAATAAGTCATAGATCACTTTCACTTGCATGAGCATTCACTGCAGTCCTCGACTCATTTATTTGCTTATTTTGGTTCTTTAGCCATCTAGCATATTCTATGTCAAAAGTCAACGCTCCTGCAACAAGTTTATAATTTCAGATGCACTTCTAATGATAAAGATAGAATTCAATCAAGATAGACTAATCTCTACTACATATCTATACAACTTATTAAGGCGGTAAGAGTAGTCTGCCTTCCTTGGTTATGCCATGTTCTGCCTCTTCGTGTTCTGCCTTCTATCAATCTACACCGTTCGTTCTATTTCCTAAACCTCCCACTTGATGTCTCCATCGTCCCTCAACGCAGTTGCCGCCACCCGGGATGTGCTACACCCCTGCTCGCTAATCGCGCCCTTGCAACTGCCGCCGTGGCCGCCAATCAACCCCCAAGAACCAAAGGTTCGAGCTCCACAGGCGGCAAGCTCCTCCTTCATCCACGCCCTCCCTCCGCCTTGAGAACCAGAGGTCCAAGCTCTGGAAGCCCCCTGCCCTTCCTCCACGCCCTACGTTCTTGATTGATTCCTGTTTGCTTGTGATTTTGCATTTTGAAAATCGAATCCTGTCGTTCTTGGGGATCATTGGGGGCGATTTTAGGATACTAGAGTCTAGGGCTAAGAAATTGTATGACATCCTAGAGTAGTAGGGGTGGAGTCCTTAGGCAGATGCTAGAGGCCTATTGTCGGGACCTCGCCGAGTTCGGCACCCAGCCTACGACGCGAGATCGAGGCCGGACATGAGGCCGCTGCCTGGGCTCGCCGCCTTGGGTTCTTGTCGGTACTACTGCTCTTTGGGCTCCTCTGGCCGAAGAGCTTGGGCATGAAGCATGTGGGCTGGATGCAGGCGGGCTAGGTGCAGGTACTTGGGGTCGGAGCTCATGGAAGATCTCATCAGCATCGACGAGACCGCGTAGCCTACCTGAAAGACCAAGTCGGAGAGCATGACGTGGCCATCCTCTCTCACGAGGACGTTCTCTGTCTTCAAGTCTCTGTAGACCACCCTAATCACGTGCAGGTACTCCAGCGCAAGGAGCACTTCTATGGCGTAAAACCTAGAAAAACAGAAAGAATCACAAACATCAAAACTATGTGACACTACATATTTCGCACGATGAAAGTTATCTAGCAGAACATTATGTGCACTGGATCTGCATGCATGTATTTGTGGTCTTTAGATTATGAAAAACATGCATGGCGATTGATGGCCATCTCGTTTATTCAGAGCTCCACATTGTGGCAAACAATAGTATGAAATTTGCATGTTGTTGAATGCATTCACGAATAGTGCAAGAAGCAATGATGAAAATGTGCAAAGGAAGCATTAGAAGTTATGTCTATCCTAATCTAGGAATCAAGTTCTATATCATGAGACCTACATTAAACATTGCATCTATACTAATTTAGGCATCAATATGCTAAGCATGGCAGAAACAACGAGGAAAAAAAGAAGATGGAATCACTTTAACTAGCACTCCTTTTAAAATTAATAAGTAAAAAGCCAACTTTAGCAAGCAGTCTATCACTAGCACGACATTTTTTAAGGATTCACTATCCTCCACGCAACCACTAGAGTGTTTGACTGTCGTACTGAATTATTGTTGTCCTGCATTTTTGTGAACTGTGATACAGAAGTAGTATGGTGATACGGTTATATGCATGTTCAAGGATTGAGTCCTCTACTTTAATTGAACAACCAACAAATCCGAATGCACTTGCCTTAGTCGAGATAGGTATCTCCTTTTAATTCTATACTTCTTTTGCATGCCCCCTTAATCTTGATGCAAACTATGGTGTCATGCCTTCTTCCCCTTATTATAACATATAGAGGTAACCATGGGTCATAGCAGTAGATCTCCGAGACTCTGAGAGGACATTAGTTGTCTGACGTTAATTTTGGGTTACTTGGTTCAGATATGTATTCCCGTTTCCTAATTCAATAGTATGAGAAGTAGTTCGATTATATTGGTTTTTTTGCTTGGGCAAGACCGCGAGAGTAATTCTATTTGGAGCAGTCCCACATTCCAATCAACACTCAAACCATAACAATACATATCTTATAGTGAAAACATTATAGTGACCAATTTATAAATCCAGAGAGTTTCATAGTTTCCTTTCGCAGGTAGTTGGTATAAATTGGCTTCTTTTCTGTGATGTGAGCTGTCCAGTGCAAGGTATTTTCCTTTACCTGGCCTTTCTGTTCTTTCTATTGGTGATGTTTTATCAAATATAAAAGTTGCTAAAGTTATTGTTTGAACTACATCTTTGAGATCTGTAGAAAAGTACCTTGGTAAGGTTTATGTGCTTGGCCAAGTACTTCTATGAAAGTATAGTTGCGAAGCTTAAAAAGAAGAATATGCATTGAGTCCATTCTGTAATGGTTGTTATATAGTATAGAATAGAACTCGATTTTTTGTTTGAAACATAACGACACAATATTTCTGTACTATGATCTTACATATGAAAGTATGAAATGCATTGAACTACACTTTTTGAGCGGCTGTAAAGTTTAATTAACTTTTTAAATTTATCTGTCTAAGGTGCACTTCTGATAGGATTTTAATGCAAAGCATCTATGAGGCCCGAGCACTTGCATAGGAAAGCCAGTAAGGGTGACTTTTTCCCCTGCAAAAGACCCATTAACTTTAGGAGATATATCACATATCACGAATGGATGCATAAGCAGAAGGCTCCACTTTATGCTCAACACATGTTGAAAAACTGACAGTGACCGATCACTCAGTAAGCCAGATCTGACTGAAAAATAAAGGTCACAATTCAATCTGTTTCTACTGGCTTTCCTATGCAAGTGCTTGGGCCTCATAGATGCTTTGCATTAAAATCCTATCAGAAGTGCACCTTGGACAGAGAAATTTAAAAAGTTAATTAAACTTTACAGCTGCTCAAAAAGTGTAGTTCAATGCATTTCATACTTTCATATGTAAGATCATAGTACAGAAATATTGTGTCGCTGTGTTTCAAACAAAAAATTGAGTTCTATTCTATACTATATAACAACCATTACAGAATGGACTCAATGCATATTCTTCTTTTTAAGCTTCGCAACTATACTTTCATAGCAGTACTTGGCCAAGCACATAAACCTTACCAAGGTATTTTTCTACAGATCTCAAAGATGTAGTTCAAACGATAACTTTAGCAACTTTTATATTTGATAAAACATCACCAATAGAAAGAACAGAAAGGCCAGGTAAAGGAAAATACCTTGCACTGGACAGCTCACATCACAGAAAAGAAGCCAATTTATACCAACTACCTGCGAAAGGAAACTATGAAACTCTCTGGATTTATAAATTGGTCACTATAATGTTTTCACTATAAGATATGTATTGTTATGGTTTGAGTGTTGATTGGAATGTGGGACTGCTCCAAATAGAATTACTCTCGCGGTCTTGCCCAAGCAAAAAAACCAATATAATCGAACTACTTCTCATACTATTGAATTAGGAAATGGGAATACAAATCTGAACCAAGTAACCCTAAATTAACGTCAGACAACTAATGTCCACTCAGAGTCTCAGAGATCTACTGCTATGACCCATGGTTACCTCTATATGTTATAATAAGGAGAAGAAGGCATGACACCATAGTTGCATCAAGATTAAGGGGGCATGCGAAAGAAGTATAGAATTAAAAGGAGATACCTATCTCGACTAAGGCAAGTGTATTCATATTTGTTGGTTGTTCAATTAAAGTAGAGGACTCAATCCTTGAACATGCATATAACCGTATTACCATACTATTTCTGTACCACAGTTCAAAAAGATGCAGGACAACAATAATTCAGTACGACAGTCAAACACTCTAGTGGTTGCGTGGAGGATAGTGAATCCTTAAAAAATGTCGTGCTAGTGATAGACTGCTTGCTAAAGTTGGTTTTTTACTTATTAATTTTAAAAGGAGTGCTAGTTAAAGTTAGGGTTGGACGTTAGGGTTTACCCGAAATTTCAGGTCGGGTTTTTTGGGTTTTTTATATTTCAGGTTTTCAACAGTAGAACCCGTACTCGTACCCGAAATTTCGGGTACCCGCAATTTCGGGTTTGGATTTGGGTAAAATTCGGGTACCCGTTATTATAAATCATACACAAGACATCAACACAAACAACACTCTGTAGCTCGCCAGCTCCAAGGCAGCAAGGCTCCAGCCTAAGTCTCTAACCTCCATGGTCTGCAGCTCCACTACTTCATAACTTCACAAGGTCTGCACTCTGCAGTCTGCAGCTCGCGAAGTCCAACTGTCCAAGGCAGCAAGCCTCCACTCGAGCACCTGCAAGTCTAAATGGAGGAGAATGAATTCCCTATAAAATTTAAAAACTAGCATCTGCCAGCATGAACTAATAATCAGCACTAATAATCATCGGCTGCTGGTGCGCCGTGCGCGTGTGCGCGACTGCGCGGTGCCTACGTCTGGCCGCCTGCCGCCTGGAGTGACGACGCCGCCTCCTAGGAGGATGGGACTGCCGGATTGGCCGGATCACGACTGCTGGTAGCTGGTGCCCGTGCGTGTGTGCGCTACTGCGCGCTGCGCGGTGCCGCGGCCCGCGGCGGTGCAGCCGCCTGGCCCCCTGCCGGCTGGGTAAGGATGCCGCCTGGGGCTGGGAGCCTGGGAGAACGCCGTCGGCCGCCTGGGAAGGAAGTGTGTGGGAGTGGGACTGTGGGAGGCTGGGAGCTAGGGCTTGCAACTTTGCGAGTTGCGACATCAGGCCATTTGGGCGTGGGCGTGGCCCGTGGGCTACAGGCTACTGGGCTGTGTTGTTCCGTTGTTGGGTTTGGGAGTTGGGACTGCCTAATTTCGGGTAGAATGGGTACTTCGGGTACCGCGGATGAATACCCGATTAGGCCCAAACTTACTTCGGGTATTCAGTTTTGTTACCCGTTGGAGCTGTTCGGGTAACGGGTCTTGAGCTAAACGGGTACGGGTTCGGGTAATTTGGGTAACGGGCTTCAGACTCGGGTTTTATGCCCAGTCCTAGTTAAAGTGATTCCATCTTCTTTTTTTCCTCGTTGTTTCTGCCATGCTTAGCATATTGATGCCTAAATTAGTATAGATGCAATGTTTAATGCATGTCTCATGATATAGAACTTGATTCCTAGATTAGGATAGACATAACTTCTAATGCTTCCTTTGCGCATTTTCATCATTGCTTCTTGCACTATTCGTGAATGCATTCAACAACATGCAAATTTCATATTATTGTTTGCCACAATGTGGAGCTCTGAATAAACGAGATGGCCATCAATCGCCACGCATGTTTTTCATAATCTAAAGACCACAAATACATGCATGCAGATCCAGTGCACATAATGTTCTGCCAGATAACTTTCGTCGCGCAAAATATGTAGTGTCACATAGTTTTGATGTTTGTGATTCTTTCTGTTTTTCTAGGTTTTACGCCATAGAAGTGCTCCTTGCGCTGGAGTACCTGCACGTGATTAGGGTGGTCTATAGAGACTTGAAGACAGAGAACGTCCTCGTGAGAGAGGATGGCCACATCATGCTCTCCGACTTTGATCTTTCAGGCAGGCTATGTGGTCTCGTCGATGCTAATGAGATCTTCAATATGCTCCGACCCCAAGTACATGCGCCCAACCCGCCTGCATCCAGCCCACATGCTTCATGCCCAAGCTCTTCGGCCAGAGGAGCCCAAAGAGCAGCAGCACCGACAAGAAACCCAAGGGCGGCGAGCCTAGGCAGCGGCCTCGTGTCCGACCTCGATCTCGCGGTGTAGGCTAGGTGCCGAACTCGGCGAGGTCCCAGCAATAGGCCTCTAGCATCTGCCTAAAAACTCCACCCCTACTACTCCAGGATGCCATACAATTTCTTAGCCATAGACTCTAGTATCATAAAATCGCCCCCAATGATCCCCAAGAACGACAGGATTCGATTTCCGAAATGCAAAATCATAAGCAAACAGGAATCAATCAAGAACATAGGGCGTGGAGGAAGGGCAGGGGCTTGCAGAGCTCAGACCTTTGGTTCTCAAGGTGGAGGGAGGGCGTGGATGAAGGAGGAGTTTGCCGCTAGCGAAGCACGAACCTTTGGTTCTTGGGGGCCGATTGGCGGCCGCGGCGGCAGTTGCAAGGGCGCGATTAGCGGGCGGGTGTGGAGCGCATCCCGGGTGGCGGCAACTGCGTTGAGGGACGATGGAGACATCAAGCGGGAGGTTTAGGAAATAGAACGAACGGTGTAGATTGATAGAAGGCAGAACACGAAGAGGCAGAACATGGCATAACCAAGGAAGGCAGACTACTCTTACCGCCTTAATAAGTAGTATAGATATGTAGTAGAGATTAGTCTATCTTGATTGAATTCTATCTTTATCATCAGAAGTGCATCTGAAATTATAAACTTGTTGTAGGAGCGTTGACTTTTTGAGAGCACCTAGAGGGGGGGTGAATAGGTGATCCTGTAAAAATCAAATACTTGTAGCCACAAAACTTGGTTAAGTGTTAGCACAATGGAATCAAGTGGCTAAGGACCGAGCTCTTGTGAAACACAATGGTCACAAGAAAAACAAGCACAAGAGACACGGTGATTTATCTCGTGGTTCGGCCAAGTATAACACTTGCCTACTCCACGGTGTGGCGTCCCAATGGACGAGGGTTGCACTCAACCCCTCTCAAGTGATCCAATGATCGACTTGAATACCATGATGTTTTTCTTTCTTATACTCTCTCCCGTTTGCGAGGAATCTCCACAACTTGGAGCCTCTCGCCCTTACAATTGATGATCACAAAGAAGCATGGAAGTAAGAGTGGGAAGAGCAACACACACAAGACTCAAAGCACGAGCACAATCACGCACACAAGCCACAACTTGGGCTCACAACACAACTCAAGGAGTTCTCTACTCAAATGGAGCTCAAGTCACTATCTCAAAGAATCGAATGCGCGAGAATGGAGTCTTGGTGCTTAGGAATGATCAAGGAATGCATGGGTATATCCTCCATGCGCCTAGGGGCCTCTTTTATAGCCCCAAGGCAGCTAGGAGCCGTTGGAGGCAATCTGGGAAGGCAATTCTTGCCTTCGGTCGGGTGGCGCACCGGACAGTCCGGTGCACCACCGGACATCCACTGTTCATGGTCCGGTGCGGATCTCCTTCCTAAAATAGCAGAGCCGACCGTTACAGAATTGTAGCCGTTGGCGCACCGAACACTGTCCGGTGCACATCGGACAGTCCGGTGCCCCCTGCCGACCGTTGGAGCGGGCCACGCGTCGCCCGCGGATTTGGCGGCCGACCGTTGCGCTGGCGGCCGTTGGCTCACCGGACATTCTGGTGCACCACCGGACAGTCCGGTGAATTATAGCCGTACGCCACCGACGAATTCCCGAGAGTGGCCAGTTCGCCAGAGCCCAGCCTGGCGCACCGGACACTGTCCGGTGCACCACCGAACAGTCCGGTGCACCCAAACTGAGCAGCAGTTGGCTGTACACAGCCAACTCTTTTCCATTCCTTTTCTTTTCCCGATTCTAGCACTTAGACAAATATATTAGTACACAAAAACCAATATAGTAAGTCTAGAACCATACCTTCTTGTTGATTTGCACTTCATCCATCATTTGGCATATAATTACTCACTCAATATGTGTTGGGCACTTAATCACCAAAATATACTAGAAATGGCCCAAGGGCACATTTCCCTTTCAATCTCCCCCTTTTTGGTGATTTATGCCAACACATCAAAAAGCAACAAATAGAAGTGCAACATCAATGCAATTGAGAACAAAAATAGTCTTTGACAAGATTTGACATATTTGGATCGTTCTTCGCCACCACTTGGTTTGTTTTTGCAAATCAAATTCATTTTCCTATCTCTAAGTTAAACACACATGTTTAGCCACAAGGAGAGATAATCCAAGAGTAAAAATGATTAAGAGCCAAAAAACTCCCCCTTTTTCCCATAATCAAACATTCTCCCCACAAGAGACCAAATTTTGATAGTAAGAGTTATTTTGACAAATCAAAAATTCTACTCTACTCTTTTTCAAAAATTTCACAAGTGGTAGCTGATCCATTTGCTTTGGCCTTATTTTGTCCCCCTTTGGCATTAAGCACCAAAACGGGATCAATCTTGGCCCTTAAACCCCATTGCCTTACCAAAATCGTCAATTAAGAGTAAAAGGCAATAAGAGTATGGAGATGAACTTGGAATAAATTACCCTTTCATCAGAGTGCAGTGGAAGTCTTGCATGGACCAAGTTCATCTTTTCCTTTCAATCCACCTTTGAGACTAAATTAAGTAAACTCAAGCACACGGTTAGTCTCAAAGGGTCAAGTTGTAGCATTTCTCCCCCTAAATATGTGCATCATTCACACATGGACTTGTGAGGTCCGGGGATATCTTGCACAACTTGATCACCATAAGTAAGCAATAATATGCATAAAGGAACATGATCAGAGACATAAAACACATGTATGTTATAGATCAATCCAAGTTACGTGAATCTAAGACATTTAGCTCACTACGCAGCCTGCAAAAGGTTTTCTCATCTAAAGGCTTGGTAAAGATATCGGCTAGCTAGTTCTCGGAGCTAACATAAAACACTTCGATATCTCCCTTTTGCTGGTGATCTCTCCAAAAGTGATACCAGATGTCTATGTGCTTTGTGCGGCTGTGTTCAACAGGATTGTTCGCCATGCAGATTGCACTCTTATTATCACATAGGAGTGGGACTTTGCTCAGATTGTAGCCAAAGTCCTGGAGGGTTTGCCTCATCCAAAGTAGTTGCGCGCAACACTGTCCTGCGGCAACGTACTCGGCCTCAGCGATGGATAGGGCAACAGAGGTTTGTTTCTTTGAGCCCCAAGACACCAGGGACCTTCCTAGGAATTGGCACGTCCCTGATGTACTCTTCCTATCAACCTTGCATCCAGCATAATCAAAATCTGAATATCCAATCAAGTCAAAGGTAGACCCCTTTGGATACCAGATCCCGAAGCAAGGCGTAGCAACTAAATATCTAAGTATTCGCTTAACGGCCACAAGGTGACACTCCCTTGGGTTGGATTGAAATCTAGCACACATGCATACGCTAAGCATAATTTCCGGTCTACTAGCACAAAAATAAAGCAAGGATCCTATCATAGACCGGTATGCCTTTCGATCAACGGACTTACCTCCTTTGTTGAGGTCGACATGTCCGTCGGTTCCCATTGGAGTCTCTGCGAGCTTGGCGTCCTTCATCCCGAACCGCTTGAGTAAGTCTTGCATGTACTTCGTTTGAGAGATGAAGGTGCCGTCCTTGAGTTGCTTCACTTGGAACCCAAGGAAGTAGTTCAACTCGCCCATCATAGACATCTCGAATTTCTGTGTCATCACCCTGCTAAACTCTTCACAAGACTTTTGGTTAGTAGAACCAAATATTATGTCATCGACATAAATTTGGCATACAAATAGATCACCATCACAAGTCTTAGTGAAAAGAGTTGGATCGGCTTTCCCAACCTTGAAAGCATTAGCAATTAGAAAATCTCTAAGGCATTCATACCATGCTCTTGGGGCTTGCTTGAGTCCATAGAGCGCCTTAGAGAGCTTACACACATGGTCAGGGTACCATTCATCCTCAAAGCCAGAGGGTTGCTCTACGTACACCTCCTCCTTGATTGGCCCGTTGAGGAAAGCGCTCTTCACATCCATTTGGAACAACCTGAAGGAATGGTGAGCGGCATAGGCTAATAGAATGCGAATAGACTCTAGCCTAGCCACAGGAGCAAAAGTCTCCTCGAAATCCAAACCTGCGACTTGGGCATAACCTTTTGCCACAAGTCGAGCCTTGTTCCTTGTCACCACTCCGTGCTCGTCTTGCTTGTTGCGGAACACCCACTTGGTTCCCACAACATTTTGCTTTGGACGTGGCACCAAGGTCCAAACTTCATTTCGCTTGAAGTTATTGAGCTCTTCCTGCATGGCCAATACCCAGTCTGGATCTAGCAAGGCCTCTTCTACCCTGAAAGGCTCAATAGAAGAGACAAACGAGTAATGCTCACAAAAATTAGCTAATCTAGAGCGAGTAGTTACTCCCTTGCTTATATCACCCAAAATCTGGTCGACGGGATGATTCCTTTGAATCGTTGCTCGAATTTGAGTGGGAGGGGCCCGTGGTGCTTCTTCTTCCACAACTTGGTCTTCGTGTGCTCCCCCTTGATCACCCATCTCATCTTGAGGAACCTGTTCATCATCTTGAGTTGGGGGGTGCACCGTCGTTGAGGAAGAAGGTTGATCTTGCTCATTGTGTTCCTGTGGTCGCACATTCCCAATCGCCATGGTGCGAATTGCGTCTGTTGGAACATCATCTTCATCTACATCATCAAGATCAACTTGCTCTCTTGGAGAGCTATTAATTTCATCAAATACAACGTCGCTAGAGACTTCAACCAAACCCGATGATTTGTTGAAGACTTTATACGCCTTTGTATTTGAGTCATAACCTAACAAAAACCCTTCTACAGCTTTGGGAGCAAATTTGGAGTTCCTACCTTTCTTCACAAGAATGTAACATTTGCTCCCAAATACACAAAAATAGGAAACGTTGGGTTTGTTACCGGTTAGAAGTTCGTACGACGTCTTCTTGAGGAGGCGATGAAGGTAGACCCGGTTTATGGCGTGGCAAGCTGTGTTCACAGCTTCCGACCAGAACTGCTCGGGCGTCTTGAATTCTCCAAGCATCATCCTTGCCATGTCTATAAGCGTCCTGTTCTTCCTCTCTACCACACCGTTTTGCTGTGGTGTGTAGGGAGCAGAGAACTCGTGCTTGATTCCTTCCTCTTCAAGGTACTCCTCCACTTGAAGATCTTGAACTCAGACCCGTTATCGCTCCTTATCTTTTTACCTTGAGCTCAAATTCATTTTGAGCTCTTCTTAAAAAATGCTTTAGGGTCCCTTGGGTTTCTGTTTTATCCTGCAAAAAGAATACCCAAGTGAAGCGGGAAAAATCATCAACAATAACAAGACCATTCTTACTTCCCCCAATGCTAAGGTAGGCGACAGGTCCGAAGAGGTCCATATGAAGTAGCTCTAGAGGTCTTGTCGTGGTCATTACGTTCTTGCTGTGATGAGTACTTCCCACATGTTTACCTGCTTGACAAGCTGCACAAGGTCTATCTTTTTTGAAAGATACATTGGTTAGACCTAACACGTGTTCTCCCTTTAGAAGTTTTTGAAGGTTCTTCATCCCAACATGTGCTAAACGGCGATGCCACAGCCAGCCCATGCTAGTCTTAGCAATTAAGCATGCATCTAGATCGGCCTCCTCCTTCGAAAAATCAACTAAATAGAGTTTGCCGTCTAGTACACCCTTAAAAGCTAGTGAATCATCACTCCTTCTAAAGACAGACACATCTATATTGGTAAACAGACAATTATATCCCATATTACATAGTTGACTAACAGACAATAAGTTGTATCCGAGTGATTCAACTAAGAACACATTAGATATGGAATGCTCGGATGAAATAGCTATCTTTCCTAGACCTTTAACCTTGCCTTGGTTCCCATCTCCAAAGATGATCGAATCTTGGGAATCTTTGCTCTTGACGTAGGAGGAGAACATCTTCTTCTCCCCCGTCATGTGGTTTGTGCATCCGCTGTCGATAATCCAGCTTGAGCCCCCGTATGCATAAACCTGCAAGGCAAATTAGGCTTGGGTCTTAGGTACCCAACTCTTGTTGAGTCCTACAAGGTTAGTTACAATATCCTTTGGGACCCAAATGCAGGTCTTGTCTCCCTTGCATTTGGCCCCCAATTTCCTAGCAACCACTTTCTTATTTTTACATGAAAGTACAAAATTAGTGTTGCAGGCATGAAAAACATTAGCAGATTCATTAGGCATTTTCTTAGGCATATGATGAATAACATTTCTCTTCCTAGGCCTACTTCTACCATGCACAAAAGTAGAACTTGAAGCAATCATAGCATGTGAATCATAAGCACCATAACTCCTGTTATAGTGAGTATTCCTAGAAACCTTTCTATCATAAATGAACGCATGATTCTTTTGAATGCAACTAGACATAGGGGCCTTCCCTTTCTCTTTGTTGAGAATGGGAGCCCTTTGGCTTGTTAAGTTCTTGGCCTCTCTCTTAAAGCCAAGCCCATCCTTAATTGAGGGGTATCTACCAACAGTGTAGGCATCCCTAGCAAATTTTAATTTATCAAAGTCACTTTTGCAAGTCTTAAGTTGAGCATTAAGACTTGCTACTTCATCATTTAATTTAGAAATGGAAATTAAATGTTCATCACAAGCAACAACATTAATATCCTTGCATCTATTGCAGATTACAACATTCTCTATACAAGAACTAGATTTGTTAACTACTTCTAGATTGACATTTAAATCATCATTAATACTCTTCAAGCTAGCCACAGTTTCATTGCAAGTAGATAACTCAGAAGATAGTAATTCATTTCTCTTTATTTCTAAGGCAAGAGACTTTTGAACACTAACAAACTTGTCATGTTCCTCATATAGAATGTCTTCTTGCCTCTCTAGTAGTCTATCTTTCTCATTTAAGGCATCAATCAATTCATTAATTTTATCTACTTTTGACCTATCTAAGCCCTTAAATAATTCAGTATAGTCTACTTCATCATCACTAGATTCATCATCACTTGAAGTAGTATACTTAGGAGTTTCACGAATGCTTACCTTTTTCTCCTTTGCCATGAGGCAGGTGTGGCGTTCGTTGGGGAAGAGAAAGGACTTGTTGAAGGCTGAGGCAGCGAGTCCTTCATCGTTGGAATCAGAAGATGTGCAATCCGAGTCCCATTCTTTTCTGATGTGTGCCTCGCCCTTTGCCTTCCTATAGCTCTTTTGCTTCTCTTTCTTCCCGCACTTTCCTTGTTCCTGGTCACTAGAGTTATCGGGACAATTTGCTATAAAATGACCAGTCTTACCGCACTTGAAGCAGGAGCGCTTTCCCTTTGCCTTGTTCTTGTTTGAGTACTCCTTGTGTCCCTTTAATGCGGTCTTGAAGCACTTTATGATTAGGGCCATCTCATCCTTGTTTAGTCCGGCTGCCTCAACTTGTGCCACCTTGCTAGGTAGCGCCTCCCTGCTGCTTGTTGCTTTGAGAGCAACGGTTTGAGGCTCGTATATGGGCATTGGGCCATTCAATGCCTCATCAACGTATCTTGCTTCCTTGATCATCATACGCCCGCTTACAAACTTCCCGAGTATTTCCTCGGGCGTCATCTTTGTGTACCTAGGATTCTCACGAATTGAGTTCACAAGATGAGGATCAAGAACAGTGAAGGACCTGAGCATAAGTCGGACGATGTCGTGGTCCATCCATCTCGTGCTTCCATAGCTCCTGATTTTGTTGACCAGGGTCTTGAGCCTGTTGTACGTTTGCGTTGGCTCCTCTCCCCTGATCATTGCGAACCTTCCCAGTCGCCTTCCACCAACTCCATCTTGGTGATCATGGTGGCGTCGTTCCCCTCATGAGAAATCTTGAGGGTGTCCCAAATTTGCTTGGCGTTATCCAAACCCTTACCTTGTGGTACTCGTCCCTGCACAAGGATGCTAGCAAAATAGTGGTAGCTTGTGCATTTTTATGGATTTGCTCGTTAATGAAAATGGGGTTGTCAGTACTGTCAAAGAGCATTCCGTTTTCAACAATCTCCCAAATACTTGGATGGAGAGAGAATAGGTGACTACGCATTTTGTGACTCCAAAATGAGTAGTCTTCTCCATCAAAGTGCAGAGGTTTCCCAAGTGGAATTGAAAGTAAATGAGCATTGGAGTTAACTGGAATGCGAGAATAATCAAAAGAAAAGTTTGAGTTAACCGGTTTCTTTTTCTCGTCGTCGTTGTCTCTTGGGGAAGAAGAAGACTCGTCGCTGTCGTAGTAGACGATCTTCTTGATGCGCCTCTTCTTCTTTCCATCTCTTTTCTTATGACTTGATCCAGAGTCTGAGGACTTATCATCTCTTGGCTCGTTGACGATGGACTCTTTTGTCTTGTCGTTGACCACCATCCACTTTCCCTTAGGATCCATCTCTTCGGGCGATTAGTCCCTTTTGTGAAGAGAACGGCTTTGATACCAATTGAGAGCACCTAGAGGGGGGTGAATAGGTGATCCTGTAAAAATCAAATACTTGTAGCCACAAAACTTGGTTAAGTGTTAGCACAATGGAATCAAGTGGCTAAGGACCGAGCTCTTGTGAAACACAATGGTCACAAGAAAAACAAGCACAAGAGACACGGTGATTTATCCCGTGGTTTGGCCAAGTATAACACTTGCCTACTCCACGTTGTGGCGTCCCAATGGACGAGGGTTGCACTCAACCCCTCTCAAGTGATCCAATGATTGACTTGAATACCACGATGTTTTTCTTTCTTATACTCTCTCCCGTTTGCGAGGAATCTCCACAACTTGGAGCCTCTCGCCCTTACAATTGATGATCACAAAGAAGCACGGAAGTAAGAGTGGGAAGATCAACACACACAAGACTCAAAGCACGAGCACAATCACGCACACAAGCCACAACTTGGGCTCACAACACAACTCAAGGAGTTCTCTACTCAAATGGAGCTCAAGTCACTATCTCAAAGAATCGAATGCGCGAGAATGGAGTCTTGGTGCTTAGGAATGATCAAGGAATGCATGGGTATATCCTCCATGCGCCTAGGGGCCTCTTTTATAGCCCCAAGGCAGCTAGGAGCCGTTGGAGGCAATATGGGAAGGCAATTCTTGCCTTCTGTCGGGTGGCGCACTGGACAGTCCAGTGCACCACTGGACAGTCCGGTGCACCACCGGACATCCATTGTTCATGGTCCGGTGCGGATCTCCTTCCTAAAATAGCATAGCCGACCGTTGCAGAATTGTAGCCTTTGGCACAACGGACACTGTCCGGTGCCCCCTGCCGACCGTTGGAGCGGGCCACACGTCGCCCGCGGATTTGGCGGTCGATCGTTGCGCTGGCGGCCGTTGGCTCACCGGACAGTCCGGTGCACCACCAGACAGTCCGGTGAATTATAGCCGTATGCCGTCGACGAATTCCCGAGAGTGGCCAGTTCACCAGAGCCCAGCCTGGCGCACCGAACACTGTCCGGTGCACCACCGGACACTCCGGTGCACCCAGACTGAGCAGCAGTTGGCTGTACACAGCCAACTCTTTTCCATTCCTTTTCTTTTCCTGATTCTAGCACTTAGACAAATATATTAGTACACAAAAACCAATGTACTAAGTCTAGAAACATACCTTCTTGTTGATTTGCACTTCATCCATCATTTGGCATATAATTACTCACTCAATATGTGTTGGGCACTTAATCACCAAAATATACTAGAAATGGCCCAAGGGCACATTTCCCTTTCACTTTTGACATAGAGTATGCTAGATGGCTAGAGAACCAAAATAAGCAAATAAATGAGTCGAGGACTGCAGTGAATGCTCATGCAAGTGAAAGTGATCTACGACTTATTGTAGATGGCATAATGGCACACTATAATAAAGTATTCAATACAAATGTTGATGTATTTAATATACTTTCAGGTTTTTAACAAGGAGCTAAATTCGCTACTGAACATCAGTGTGAGATCTAGTGTTTAAACGTATTTAGAAAAGCTTATGCCTAGATCCTGCCACTGCTAAACATGAACTATGGAACTCCAAAATGCCAAGTAGTGATGAAATGTGCAGGGCAATGGGATCCTCATAGACACCGCAATTTGCCTGACGACGGCGTATCCCAAGGGAAGCAGGCAAGCGGTGCTGTGTTGTGTCAGAACTACGTGGAGACTACACCAAGCAAATGCAATATAAGAGAGTTGTGCAAAGCCTTGCAAGGATCGAACAACGCCAGCAGTGTCGCAGACGCTAGGCCAACAGACATGTTGGCATCCATTTATTGCCACAAACTGAATGCCCTCCCTCTCCCACGACGACGCAACATATTCAATCAATCAATGAAGAGCGACAACTCCACGATATTCCTCAAGATTTCGTCCCAGGTGGCGCCATACGTCCATACCCATGTGTTCATGTCCCCCTGGACCACCACGGGAGACAGGGGACGACGAGGAGTCCAGCCATTCTCCCTTGCAAGTTACGCGTGAAATCGATCCTAATCGAGCCCGCTGCGTACCAATCACTCGAATTCTCCGAGGGCACTAGGTTTTGGGCTGAATTGAGCGGTCCTGTACAGAAAATCACGCACTAATTGGGGATCTTAGGTTGCAGGGGAGCTACGGACAAACTTGACATGGTGTGTGCGTCCTCTCCTCTCGTTAGTTATCCACGTTGTCTCCTGGAACCTCTCATCAGTTATCCATGTTGGCTCCTGGAGGAAGAACACATTTCCTTGATTGTGTCAAGTGCGAGTCACGGAAGTGGAGCGCAAAGGTGGGGGTAGGGGGGAGTCCACTGATCTAGGGACGGTTGTGTCGTGCGTTGAAGAGGAGGGTTCAGTGAAGGCAGCCGGTGGGGGAGGAGTTGGAGGATGGCAGTGGGTTAGTGGAGGCCGCCATTGGGGAGGTGGACTCCGACGGTGCGGTGGGGGAGGAGGTGGAGTCCGATGGTGGAGTGGAGGAGAGAGAGGGGAGGCCGCCGGAGTTGGAGCGCGGTGGAGGAGGCTGCGCGAGCAGTGGGGTGGCGGTGGTTAGGTCATATGCTCTTGTTGAAGAGGCCACACGTTGGGCCACATGCTAGGCGTCGCTAGGCCACACAATGGGCCTCTGGTCCACATGTAAAACACTAGGTCGCATGAACCGCTGACACAGGCACGCTAGTATGCCATTTGTCTGATTAGTGCCACACCGGCCATTGAGAGTGACGGAACATGGCTTATAAGCGCAGCTGTGTATCATATGTTGCTCACTGAGAGATGAAACGTGGCTTATGAACCTATGTAAGTACTGTTTATTTTGTTGCGCGGGACTGGGTTCGACGTACGGTTGGTGGGACTGGGTTCAGCGTACGGTCGGTGGGACCCACATGTCTTAGAAGAAGACGTGTACCACGGTTCAGTGGCAGAACACAGCTGATGGCAGAACATGTCAGAGGTAGACTACTATTGCAGCCTTAATAAGTAGTATAGATGTGTGATTTGTAGGAATGGCATTCGATGTCGCTGGGCCTTCGGGTGCCCCTATGCTGGCAGCTGCATCGTGATAAGGTTGATGTTTCTGAGATCAGCGAAGGGGTCATAAAGGAGACTGTTGTGCGTCTTCGCTCGGTGAGGGCTGCTATGGTATGGAATTCCCACGTTTTGGTTATGGTTTGGGCTAACAATGCGCTTTTTCAGACCGCTACCTTCGTGAACGCCCTAGCCCCCTTGGTGAAGAGCAGAGATGAAGCGATTGCGGCAAGAATGGAGAATTCGTCTCTTAAAGAGCAGCTGCAGGAGGGGGAGTTGGAGCATAGGGCAAAGTCTGCTGAGGCCCAAGTTGAATTCCTGAGGAAAGAGCTAGGATATAGGGGCTTGACCTAGAGGGCGAAGGCCTCTTCGATCGTTACATCGCATGGCTACGGACAGAGACCATGGGACTCCCCGACATCATTAAGGGGTTGATGACTTTCTCAGCCTTTGTGACTTATGAAAGCAGCTTCGAGTCATTGATCCGCGAAGGGTGTGACTGAAAGGGAAACGACCTTAACCATTTTCTATAATCGATTTTGATGTTTGACGTCCATTACAAACCATATGGACTAACTAGTTTTTCTAGTTGCTATTTTTCTCAGGTGCATAAAGTTCAACATAAACAAACAAAGAAAGTAATTTGGGGATTCTACAAAGTATGGAGCAAAAATACAAAATATTGCAGCCTATGGCGCATCAGACATTATCTGGTGCCTAGGCTCGAGCACCTCGCGAACTGGCCACTCTCGGGTTTTCTTAAAGTCACTCCACTATAATTCACCGGACTGTTCGGTGAGCCAATGGAGCAACGGTCAACTTCGCCCAATGGTCGACTGCGTTGACTACAGAGCAGAAGTCAGAAGTCAGTCTGCAAAGTCAGAACACACAGGACTCTCCGGTGTCGCAAGAGGACAGAAGACTTCAACGGTCAACAGCTCCAAACCCCAACGGTCGGCTGACGTGGCACGCACCGGATAATGAACAGTGTTGTGTCCGGTGCACCGTCGGACTGTCGGTGTGCCCATCGACAACAAACTCAACCAACGGCTAGGAAGTGGTTGGAGTCTATAAATACCCCAACCACCTTCATTCAAACCATCCAAGTTTTCCAACCTTCACATTCAATACTAGAGCAAAGGCATACACTCCAAAACACAATCAAAGGATCAAATCCTCTCTAGGCTCCAAAATCAAATCAAGTGCTTAGTGACGTGAGAGAGGGTGATTCGTGTTTCTTTTGTTGCTCTTGTTGCTTCGATTGCTTTCTTCTCACTCTAAATTTCTCAAGTGTTTTGTAAAGCAAGCAAGAGACACCTACTTGTGTGGTGATCCTTGCGAGGTCTTAGTGACTCCTGTGATTAAGAAGAAGCACTCGACCGGTCTAAGTGACCGATTCAGAGAGGGAAAGGGTTGGAATAGACCTGACCTTTGTGGCCTCCTCAGCGGGGAGTAGGTTCCTTGGAACCGAACCTCGGGAAACAAATCATCGCGTTCATTTGTATTGATCTTCATCACTCGATTTGTTTCTCCTCTCTCCTCTCTCTCTAAAGTTCCCTTGCTCATATTGTGTTGAGTTTGCTCCCAAGGTTATTCGGGATTGAGAAACTCATAGCAAGAGGAACAATCTTCCGCACTTCGATTTTATTTCTAACCCTAACCCCGGGTAAAGTGCGTGTTCAAAGTTTGTAATTTCTAGGTTTCTCCTATTCACCCCCCTTTAGGCGACTTTCAGTGATCATGTGTCTTGCCTATTGTAGGTGTTTTGACCCCGAGGGGGGGGGTCCCTGGACTAACGAGTAAATTGTCGTTGTGTGTCCCAGCCCAGATGGGTCGGCGCGAGATGGAACACAAGGGGGGGAAACAACAAGGGGAAACCATGGCCTTCGTGTTGTCCTGCGCCCAGGGCGGATGCGCTTGCAGTAGGGGGTTACAAGCATTCGCGTGGGAGAGAGAGAGAGCGTGAGCCTTGCGCGTCGGCCCGTTCTCCCGCGCGGCCACCTTCTCGTGCGAGAGCCCTGGACCTTCCTTTTATAGATGTAAGGAGAGGGCCCAGGTGTACAATGGGGGTGTAGCAATGTGCTAACGTGTCTAGCAAAGGGGAGCCAGAGCCCTATGTACGTGCCGTCGTGGCTGTCGGAGAGGTTTTGGCACCCTGTTCATGTGATGTCGTGGCCGTCGGAGGAGCGCCTGAGCCCTATAGGAGCATAGCTGTCGGAGCTGTCGGGTCCTTGCTGACGTTTCCTTGCTTCCATAAGGGGCTGAGAACCGCTGTCGTCATGGAGCACGCGGGGTGCCATCATTACATGTTTTACCGGGGCGAGCCAGATGGGACGCCGGTCTTGTTCCCCGTAGCCTGAGCTAGCTAGGGGTAGGATAATGATGGCCCCCCTGTGACGTGGTCGGTCCGAGCCCGAGGTCGGGCGAGGCGGTGACTCCTCCGAGGTCGAGGTTGAGCTCGAGCCCTGGGGTCGAGCGAGGCGGAGACCGTCTTCCGTGGTCGAGGTTGAGCCCGAGCCCTAGGGTCGGGCGAGGCGGAGACCGCCTTCCGGAGTCAAGGATGAGTCCGAGCTCAGGGGTCGGGCGAGGCGGAGTCCGTCATCCGAAGTCGAGGATGACTCCGAGCTCAGGGGTCGGGCGAGGCGGAGTCCGTCGTCCGAGGTCGAGGTTGAGTCTGAGCCATGGGGTCGGGCGAGGCGGAGCTTCCTATGGCGCCTGAGGCCGGTCTTGGCAGCTGTCAGCCTCACCCTGATGGGTGGCACAGCAGTCGGAGCAGCGCAGGCGACGCTGTTTTCCTGTCAGGTCAGCCAGTGGAGGGGCGATGAGACTGTGGTCACTTCGGCCTTGTCGACTGAGGAGTGTGCGTCAGGATAAGGTGTCAGTTGATCCTTGCATTAAATGTTCATGCGATACGGTCGGTTGGCGTGGCGATCTGGCCAAGGTTGCTTCTCCGCGAAGCCTGCCCAAGCTGGGCCTCGGGCGAGTCGAAGGTGCGTCTGTTGCTTGAGGGGACCCTCGGGCGAGACGTGAATCCTCCTGGGTCGGCTGCCTTTGCCCGAGGCTGGGCTCGGGCGAGGCGAGATCGTGTCCCTTGAGTGGACGGAGCCTTGACCTGAATCGCGCCCATCAGGCCTTTGCAGCTTTGTGCAGATGGGGGTTACTGAAAGGGAATTAGGCTTACACCTATTTCCTAATTGATTTTGGTGGTTGAATTGCCCAACACAAATATTTGAACTAACTAGTTTTGCTCTAGTGTATAAGTTATACAGGTGCCAAAGGTTCACACTCAGCCAATAAAAAGACCAAGAATTGGGTTCAACAAAGAGAGCAAAGGGATAACCGAAGTGTGCCTTGGTCTGGCGCACCGGACTGTCCGGTGTGCCACCGGACAGTGTCCGGTGCACCAGGGGACTTCACGCTGAACTCCTCACCTTCGGGAAAATCCAGAGGCGCTTCGCTATAATTCACCGGACTGTCCGGTGCCCCAGGGAAGAGCGACTCTAGAACTCGCCAGCTTCGGGAATTTGCTCCGCTATAATTCACCGGACATGTCCGGTGTACACCAGACTGTCCGGTGAGCCAGCGGAGCAACGACTACTTCGCGCCAACGGTCACCTGCAGAGGCATTAAATGCGCGCCAGAGCGCGCAGAAGTCAGGCACGCGCGAAGTGGCGCATCGGACACTCTACAGTGCATGTCCGGTGCGCCACCGGACATCAAGACGGGCCCAGCAGTCAGAGCTCCAACGGTCGGAACCCAACGGCCTGGTGACGTGGCTGGCGCACCGGACAGTGTCCGGTGGCGCACCGGACTGTCCGGTGCGCCATGCGACAACAGCCTCCACCAAACGGCTAGTTTGGTGGTTGGGTTATAAATACCCCCAACCACCCCACATTCAAGTCATCCAAGTTTTCCAACTTCCAACCACTTACAAGAGCTAGGCATTCAATACAAGACACACCCAAGTGATCAAATCCTCTCTCAATTCCACAAAAGCATTAGTGTTGAGTGAGAGTGATTTGTTGTGTTCCTTTGAGCTCTTGCGCTTGGATTGCTTTCTTCTTTCTCATTCTTTCTTGAGAACAATACTCACTTGTAACCAAGGCAAGAGACACCAATTGTGTGGTAGTCCTTGCGGGGAAGTTTTGTTCCCGGTTGATTTGAGAAGAGAAAGCTCACTCGGTCCGAGGGACCGTTTGAGAGAGGGAAGGGGTTGAAAAAGATCCGGCCTTTGTGGCCTCCTCAACGGGGAGTAGGTTTGCGAGAACCGAACCTCGGTAAAACAAATCCGCGTGTCACACTTCTTATTTGCTTGCGATTTGTTTTTCACTCTCTCACGCGGACTCGATTATATTTCTAACGCTAACCCGACTTGTAGTTGTGATTAACTTTGTAAATTTCAGTTTCGCCCACCCCCCTCTAGGCGACTTTCAATTGGTATCAAAGCCCGGTGCTTCATTAGAGCCTAACCGCTCGAAGTGATGTCGGGAGAACACGCCAAGAAGGAGATGGAGACCGGCGAAAAGCCCACTACAAGCCACGGGAAGGCTTCATCGGAAGAGTCCCGCAAAAAGGGAAAGGGGAAGAAGAAGAAAGCTTCTTCCCACAAGTCGCATCGGAGTGGGGACAAGAAAAAGAAGATGAGGAAGGTGGTCTACTACGAGACCGACACCTCATCGCCATCTACCTCCGGCTCCGACGTGCCCTCCGTAACTTCTAAGTGCCATGAGCGCAAGAAGTTTAGTAAGATCCCCTTACACTATCCTCGTACTTCTAGACATACTCCATTACTTTCCGTTCCATTAGGCAAACCGCCAACCTTTGACAGTAAAGATTATGCTAGGTGGAGTGATTTAATGAAATATCACCTAACCTCACTCCACAAAAGTATATGGAATGTTGTTGAGTTTGGAGCACATGTACCATCCGTAGGGGATGAGGATTATGATGAGGACGAGGTGGCCCAAATCGAGCACTTCAACTCCCAAGCCACAACCATACTCCTCGCCTCTCTAAGTAGGGAGGAGTACAACAAGGTGCAAGGATTAAAGAGCGCCAAGGAAGTTTGGGACGTGCTCAAGACCGCGCACGAGGGTGATGAACTCACCAAAATCACCAAGCGGGAAACGATCGAGGGGGAGCTCGGTCGCTTCCGTCTACGCCAAGGGGAGGAGCCACAAAACATGTACAACCGGCTCAAAACCTTGGTGAATCAAGTGCGCAACCTCGGGAGCAAGAAATGGGATGACCACGAGGTGGTTAAGGTTATTCTTAGATCACTCATTTTCCTTAACCCTACTCAAGTTCAATTAATTCGTGGCAATCCTAGATACACACTAATGACTCCCGAGGAAGTAATCGGGAATTTTGTGAGCTTTGAGTTTATGATCAAAGGCTCAAGGAAGATCAACGAGCTTGACGGCCCCTCCACGTCCGAAGCTCAACCGGTCGCATTTAAGGCGATGGAGGAGAAGAAGGAGGAGTCTACACCGAGTAGAACACCCATCGACGCCTCCAAGCTCGACAACGAGGAAATGGCGCTCGTCATCAAGAGCTTCCGCCAAATCCTCAAGCAAAGGAGGGGGAAAGATTAAAAGCCCCGCTCCAAGAAGGTTTGTTACAAGTGTGGTAAGCCCGGTCACTTTATAGCAAAATGTCCTATTTCTAGTGACAGTGACAGGGGCGACGACAAGAGGGGGAGAAGAAAGGAGAAGAAGAAGTACTACAAGAAGAAGGGCGGCGATGCCCATGTTTGCCGCGAGTGGGACTCCGACGAAAGCTCTAGCGACTCCTCCGACGACGAGGACGCCGCCAACATCGCCGTCACCAAGGGACTTCTCTTCCCTAACGTCGGCCACAAGTGCCTCATGGCAAAGGACGACAAAAAGAAAAAGGTTAAATCTAAATCCTCCACTAGATATGAATCCTCTAGCGATGATAATGCTAGTGATGAGGAAGATAATTTGCATACTCTTTTTGCCAACTTAAACATGCAACAAAAAGAGAAATTAAATGAATTAATTAGTGCCATCCATGAGAAGGATGACCTCTTGGACTCCCAAGAGGACTTCCTAATCAAGGAAAACAAAAAGCATGTTAAAGTTAAAAATGCTTATGCTCTAGAAGTTGAAAAATGTGAAAAATTATCTAGTGAGCTAAGCACTTGCCATGAGACTATAGACAACCTTAGAAACGAGAATGCTAATTTGTTAGCTAAGGTTGATTCCATTGCTTGTAATGTTTCAATTCCCAATCTTAGAAATGACAATGATGATTTGCTTGCTAAGATTGAAGAATTGAACATTTCTCTTGCTAGCCTTAGAGATGAAAATGAAAAATTGCTTGCTAAGGCTAAAGATTTTGATGTTTGCAATGCTACCATTTCCGACCTTAGAAGTAAAAATGACATATTGCATGCTAAGGTTGTAGAATTAAAATCTTGCAAACCATCTACATCTACCGTTGAGCACACTACTATTTGCACTAGATGTAGAGATGTTAACATTGATGCTATTCATGATCACATGGCTTTAATTAAACAACAAAATGATCATATAGCAAAGTTAGATGCTAAAATTGTTAGCAGCACAGGGCACCTGAACACTGGGAAGGCTGTTGTGATGGAAGAGGCAGACGCTGAAGTTCAGGAAGCAAAGCAGAGCACTCGGGCTAAAAGGCCGAATCCAAAGTATATAGGAAATGTGTGGATGAATTAGGCCCATGTAACGGGCAGCCCATGGCAGTTATACAAAAGCCTGGGTTGTAAGGGAGATAGCAGATTTTGGCTGGCAGAACTGGAACTCGTAAGAACAGCGTACCTGAGAGAGATACGACTGTGTTGCCGCCACCATCATCAAAACCCCAACAGATCCACTACGTAGTTAACATTTGGTAATCGGAGCTGGAGCTGCCCCACGACCATCGCACGCGGCTGCAGACAAAGATGGCACCACCGAAGCCGGACGATCCGTTGGCGCAACTCCTGGCGAAAATTGAAGAAGGAAACAAGGAAACACATCGGAGGATGGAGACGATGCAGGCTGCGATCAGAAGCATGGAGGCGACGATGAAGGGAGTGCTCACAGAGCAAGGCGATGTTCAGAAGTGGAAGCCGGAGATCGAGAGGAAGGTCACGGAGTTTGCTGAGGTGTTGAAGAAGACTCAAGCCAAAGCTGATCCGAAGTCGCTGATCGGGGCGTCCAACAACAAGGATCCAATCGTGGATGGTGCGCTGGGCTCCGTTCATCAGGAGCTTCCTTCACTCGAAGCGGCGCACGGGCAATTTCGCCACCGATCTGCTCACCCTTACCGGAGACCGGGTGCCCGGACCGATGAGGTCTGGACACCTCCTCCGGTCGGAGGTACGAACTACCCTCCAAAGTTTGGTAACATTCCATGGAGTGCGGGCGGGGTGAATTCGATGGGAAATTGGTCCCAGTGTTCAGGATTGATAGCTCCCAGTATGACCTTTCCAGTGTTTGATGGTAACAACCCAAAATTGTGGCGGTAGAGGTGTGAGACGTATTTTGATTTTTATTCAGTCGCTAGGGGGATGTGGATTAGGATGGCTATCATGAATTTTGTGGGAACCGCTACTTTTTGGTTGCAGTCAGTGGAGAATAGGTTGGGAGAGATGAGTTGGGAAGAATTTTGTGGATGTCTAAATGATAGATTTGGTCGTGATCAGCATAGCATGTTGATTAGGCAATTTTACCACATACATCAGACCAATTCAGTGAGTGAGTATGTTGAGCAGTTCGATGTGCTATTACATCAATTATTGGCTCATGAGGGTCAACTTACTCCAGCAATGATTACTGCGAGGTTTATAGATGGTCTTAAGGAGGAGGTTAGGTCTGTTGTTGTTATTCAACGACCAAACAACTTGGATGCTGCTTGCTCCCTCGCCCTGTTGCAGGAGGACGTGCTGATGCATTCGGGACGCCGAACATCGGAGGCAAGATGGAGGGGAATTTTCCAAGCCGCTGCAGAAGGGCACAACAATGGCGGGATCATCGTTGTCAGCTACCACTAACAGGGCTGCTTACCCTGCTGCTGCAAGCAGGCTGGAGGACAGTAAACTAACTGCACTCAAGGCATATCGAAGGGCTAAAGGGTTATGCTTCAAATGTGGGGGAAAATGGGGGCATGCACACCGTTGTTCTAACACCGTACCCCTACACCTAGTTGAGGAGATGTGGGCTCTAACAGTTACAGGCGAAGAAGAGGAACAAACGAAGTTAGTGACTGAGGGTGGCGTTGATAGTGATGGGGAAGCAGTGTTGTCCATTTCGGTGAATGCAGTCAATGGAAGTGAGGGTAACCAAACCGTGCGTCTTTGGGCGTTAATTCAAAGCCAACAGCTGCTGGTTCTAGTAGACTCGGGCAGTTCAACGAGTTTCATGAGTGACCATCTGATGGGAAAGGTGACTGGAGTTCAGAGACTACTCGAACCTGTTCAAGTAAAAGTGGCTGATGGGAGGTGTCTTCGGAGCAAATACTTTGTACCTGACTGCCAGTGGTTGTGTGGAGGGATCACTTTCCATACTGACTTCAAGTTTCTGCCATTGAGTGGATATGATATCATTTTGGGAATGGACTGGCTAGAGGCCCACAGTCCCATGAAAGTACACTGGGTTGGTAAGTGGCTGGAGTTTGAATATGAAGCGAGAGTTGTACGCTTACAAGGGGTGGTTCCAAAGTTGAGCACATGCCATCAATTATCCAAGGTGCAGTTAAATTGGATTCTTAAACAAGAGGCCTGGGAACACATATTGGAGTTGAGTGTGGAAGACAAGGGCAAGTCCCAGAACATACCTTTTGAAATGGCTCAGTTAGTGGAAGAATACCATGAGTTGTTTGACAAACCTGCTGGACTGCCTCCTCCCAGAGAAGTGGATCACATGATACCACTGTTATCGGGAGCCCAACCATTCAGACTTCGACCGTATCGCTACACCCCCAACAGAAAAATGAGATCGAAAAGCAGATTATTGAAATGTTGGAGCAAGGAGTCATACAACATAGCTCGAGCCCGTTTGCCTCTCCTGTATTGTTGGTGAAGAAGAAGGACGGAGAGTGGCGGTTATGTGTGGATTATAGGCGTCTTAACGCCCATACGGTGAAAAATAGGTACCCTATGCCAATATTTGATGAAATTGTGGATGAGCTATGTGGGGCTAAGATCTTCACGAAACTTGATCATAGGTCTGGGTACCATCAAATTCGAATTAAAGAAGGTGATGAATTCAAAACAGCTTTCCAGACGCACAACGGACATTACGAGTACCGTGTGATGCCCTTTGGACTGACAGGAGCACCTGCCACCTTTCAGGATTTCATGAATAAGATTTTGACCCCCTTTCTTAGGAAGTGCGTGGTGGTATTTCTGGACGATGTGTTGATCTACAGCAGAGACATGGAAGAGCATGTCCTTCAGGTGAAACAAGTGTTTCAGAAGCTAAAGGATCATCAGCTGAAACTGAAACTATCGAAGTGTCGGTTTGCACAGACCACCCTTGAGTTCTTGGGACACCTCATCAGTGCAGAAGGCATTGCCACCGACCCAGAAAAGGTGCAGGTTATTCGAGACTGGCCCATTCCCAACAACGTCAAGGAGGTGAGGAGTTTTCTCGGCATGGCCGGGTACTATCGTCGATTTGTCGCTCACTACGGCATAATCAGCAAACCTCTTACTAACCTGCTCAAGAAGGACCAAATTTTTGTGTGGAATGATGAAGCTCAGAAAGCCTTTGAGGCTCTGAAGGCAGCATTGGTGCAAGCACCGGTTCTCTCCATACCAGATTTTTCACAACAATTCGTAGTGGAAACTGACGCAAGTGGATCGGGTATTGGGGCAGTTTTGCAGCAAAAAGGCCATCCTATAGCTTACATCAGTAAAGCTTTAGGTCCTAAGAACTTAGGATTGTCCACCTACGAAAAGGAATATCTAGCCATTTTATTTGCAGTTGATCATACCTCCAACATGGAGAATTTTTGATCAAGACTGATCAGCAAAGCCTAACCCATCTGGAAGACCAAAAGTTGTCGACTATCTGGCAACAAAAAGCCTTAACCAAGCTGTTGGGTCTCCAATTCCGCATTATATATAAGAAGGGGGTGGAAAACCGTGTGGCAGATTCTCTTTCTAGACGGCCAAACCTATGCACTGATGGTTCCAAACTGCAACTCAACGTGTTAGCAACTTCGACAGTGGTACCAAGTTGGCTCACTGAGGTGACTAGCAGCTATGGGGAGAATGAGGAAGCTAAGAACATTTTGAGTACACTTGCTGCAGGGGATATAATGGAGCCATTCACTTTGGTATCAGGAGTAATCAAACATAAAGGAAGGATTTGGCTGGGTTGCAGTAACCAAGTTCAATTAAAGGTGATGACTGCCCTCCATGACAGCCCTATAGGAGGCCATTCTGGGTTTCCGGTAACATATCATCGCATCAAGAAGCTGTTTTACTGGGTTGGCATGAAAGGACAGATCAAGGAGTTCGTGCAGTCATGTGAGATTTGCAAAAAGGCCAAGGCCGACAGAAATAGATACCCCGGTCTGCTATTGCCATTACCCATACCGGATCAGGCTTGGCAAGTTATTAGCTTGGATTTTATTTCTGGATTACCTACATCCCGTCGATTCAACTGCATATTGGTGGTAGTAGATAAATTTTCAAAATATGCTCATTTCTTAGCCATGTCCCATCCTTTTACTGCTCTATCTGTGGCCAAGCTATTCCTATCAGAGGTCTACAAACTCCATGAACTACCATTGTCTATCATTTCTGACAGGGATCCAATATTCACCAGTAACTTGTGGCAGGAATTGTTTAAGTTGGTGGGCACAAAATTATGTCTCAGCAGTGCATATCACCCCCAATCCGATGGCCAAACTGAACGGGTCAACCAATGTGTGGAAGCTTATCTTCGATGCTTTGTCCATGGCTGCCCTAAACAGTGGTCCAATTGGCTATCCCTTGCAGAGTTTTGGTATAATACATGTTTTCACACTGCACTGGGTCAGTCACCGTTTGAGGTTTTGTATGGCCACACTCCATCCCAGTTAGGACTGTCAACCATTGAACAATGTCAAAGTGCTGATCTGCAAACATATCTGGCAACCAGACAGCTTATGCTCCAACAGGCCAAGTTACATCTTCAAAGGGCTCAAGATCGAATGAAAAAACAAGCTAACAAAGGAAGATCTGAAAGGGTGTTTCAAGTGGGACAACATGTATTTCTGAAACTGCAACCATTTTGTCAGAGTTCGATGGGGAGCAGGTTGAACGCTAAATTGTCATTTCGCTATTTTGGACCGTTTCTGATCACAAAGCAGGTGAATCCCGTGGCTTATGAACTGGCATTACCAGAAGGAAGTGCGATTCATCCGGTCTTTCATGTGTCCCAACTTAAATCAGCCGAAGGAACTCGTATCACAACCGATGCAACCATGCCAGACCTATTGCAGGAGCTGAAAATACCCACAGAAGTGCTGGAATCAAGGCTGCTTCGCAAAGGTAACAAGGTTATACCTCAACTCCTAATCCGATGTTCTAACTGGCCGGCTTCATTGTCTACCTGGGAAGATGAGCACACCATCAAGCAGCAGTTCCCGCGGGCTCCAGCTTGGGGACAAGCTGTCTGTCAAGGGGAAGGGGATGTTAGCAGCACAGGGCACCTGAACACTGGGAAGGCTGTTGTGATGGAAGAGGCGGACGCTGAAGTTCAGGAAGCAAAGCAGAGCACTCGGGCTAAAAGGCCGAATCCAAAGTATATAGGAAATGTGTGGATGAATTAGGCCCATGTAACGGGCAGCCCATGGCAGTTATACAAAAGCCTGGGTTGTAAGGGAGATAGCAGATTTTGGCTGGCAGAACTGGAACTCGTAAGAACAGCGTACCTGAGAGCGATACGGCTATGTTGCCACCACCATCGTCAAAACCCCAACAGATCCACTACGTAGTTAACAAAAATTGCCGAGCATGACTTAGAAAACGAAAAATTTAAATTTGCTAGAAGCATGCTTTATAGAGGGAGACGCCCTGGCATTAAGGATGGCATTGGCTTCCAACAGGGAGGCAATGTCAAGCTTAATGCCCCTCCTAAGAAATTGTCCAACTTTGTTAAGGGCAAGGCTCCCATGCCTCAAGATAACGAGGGATACATTTTGTACCATGCCGGTTATCCTGAGAGCAAAATTAGGAGAATTCATTCTAGGAAGTCTCACTCTGGCTCTAACCATGCATTTATGTATAAGGGTGAGACATCTAGTTCTAGGCAACCAACCCGTGCTAAGTTGCCTAAGAAGAAAACTCCTAGGGCATAAATGATCATGACATTTCATTTAAAACTTTTGATGCATCATATGTCTTAACTAACAAATCTGGCAAGGTAGTTGCCAAATATGTTGGGGGCAAACATAAGGGATCAAAGACTTGTGTTTGGGTACCCAAAGTTCTTGTATCTAATGCCAAAGGACCCAAAACCATTTGGGTACCTAAAGTCAAGAACTAAACATGTTTTGTAGGTTTATGCATCCGGGGGCTCAAGTTGGATCATCGACAGCGGGTGCACAAACCACATGACAGGGGAGAAGAAGATGTTCTCCTCCTATGAGAAAAACCAAGATCCCCAACGAGCTATCACATTCGGGGATGGAAATCAAGGTTTGGTCAAAGGATTGGGTAAAATTGCTATATCTCCTGACCATTCTATTTCCAATGTTTTTCTTGTAGATTCATTAGATTACAATTTGCTTTCCGTTTCTCAATTATGTCAAATGGGCTACAACTGTCTATTCACTGATGTAGGTGTCACTGTCTTTAGAAGAAGTGATGATTCAATAGCATTTAAGGGAGTGTTGGAGGGTCAGCTATACTTGGTAGATTTTGATAGAGCTGAACTCGACACTTGCTTAATTTCTATAACATGGGTTGGCTCTGGCACCGCCGACTAGCCCATGTTGGGATGAAGAATCTTCATAAGCTTCTAAAGGGAGAACACATTTTAGGATTAACAAATGTTCATTTTGAGAAAGACAGGATTTGTAGCGCATGCCAAGCAGGGAAGCAAGTTGGTGCTCATCATTCACACAAGAACATCATGACGACCGACAGGCCACTAGAGCTCCTACACATGGATCTATTCGGCCCGATCGCTTACATAAGCATCGGCGGGAGTAAGTACTGTCTAGTTATTGTGGATGATTATTCTCGCTTCACTTGGGTATTCTTTTTGCAGGAAAAATCTCATACCCAAGAGACATTAAAGGGATTCTTGAAACGGGCTCAAAATGAGTTCGGCTTAAGGATAAAAAAGATTAGAAGCGACAACGGGACGAAGTTCAAGAACTCTCAAATTGAAGGCTTCCTTGAGGAGGAGGGTATCAAGCATGAGTTCTCTTCTCCCTACACGCCACAACAAAATGGTGTAGTGGAGAGGAAGAATAGAACTCTACTGGACATGGCAAGAACCATGCTTGATGAGTACAAGACTTCGGATCGGTTTTGGGCCGAGGCGGTCAACACCGCCTGCTACGCTATCAACCGGTTATATCTACACCGAATCCTCAAGAAGACATCATACGAACTCCTAACCGGTAAAAAGCCCAATATTTAATATTTTAGAGTCTTTGGTAGCAAATGTTTTATTCTTGTTAAAAGAGGTAGAAAATCTAAATTTGCTCCTAAGACTGTAGAAGGCTTTTTTCTAGGATATGATTCAAACACAAGGGCATATAGAGTCTTTAACAAGTCCACTGGACAAGTTGAAGTTTCTTGTGACAATGTGTTTGATGAGACTAACGGCTCTCAAGTAGAGCAAGTTGATCTTGATGAGATAGGTGATGAAGAGGCTCCGTGCATCGCACTAAGGAACATGTCCATTGGGGATGTGTGTCCTAAGGAATCCGAAGAGCCTCCAAATGCACAAGATCAACCATCCTCCTCCACGCAAGCATCTCCACCAACTCAAAATGAGGATGAGGCTCAAGTTGATGAAGAAGAAGATCAAAGAGATGAGTCACCTCAAGATGACGGCAATGATCAAGGGGGAGATGCAAATGATCAAGACAAGGAGGATGATGAACCAAGGCCGCCACACCCAAGAGTCCACCAAGCAATCCAACGAGATCACCCCGTCGACACCATCCTCGGCGACATCCATAAGGGGGTAACCACTAGATCTCGTGTTGCATATTTTTGTGAGCATTACTCTTTTGTTTCCTCTATTGAGCCACACAGGGTAGAGGAAGCACTACAAGATTCGGATTGGGTGGTGGCGATGCAAGAGGAGCTCAACAACTTCACTAGGAATGAGGTATGGCATTTGGTTCCACGTCCTAATCAAAATGTTGTAGGAACCAAATGGGTCTTCCGCAACAAGCAAGACGAGCATGGTGTGGTGACAAGGAACAAAGCTCGACTTGTGGCCAAGGGATACTCCCAAGTCGAAGGTTTGGATTTCGGTGAAACCTATGCACCCGTAGCTAGGCTTGAGTCAATTCGAATATTATTGGCCTATGCTACTTACCATGGCTTCAAGCTTTATCAAATGGACGTGAAGAGTGCCTTCCTCAATGGACCAATCAAGGAAGAGGTCTATGTTGAGCAACCTCCCGACTTTGAAGATAGTGAGTACCCTAACCATGTGTATAAACTCTCTAAGGCGCTTTATAGGCTCAAGCAAGCCCCAAGAGCATGGTATGAATGCCTCAGAGATTTCCTTATCACTAATGGATTCAAAGTCGGAAAGGCCGATCCTACACTCTTCACTAAAACTCTTGAAAATGACTTGTTCGTATGCCAAATTTATGTTGATGATATTATTTGGGTCTACTAACGAGTCTACATGTGAAGAATTTAGTCGGATCATGACACAAAAAATCGAGATGTCTATGATGGGGGAGTTGAAGTATTTCTTAGGATTTCAAGTGAAGCAACTCCAAGAAGGCACCTTCCTAAGCCAAACGAAGTATACTCAAGATATTCTAAGCAAGTTTGGAATGAAGGATGCCAAACGTATCAAGACACCCATGGGAACCAATGGGCATCTCGACCTCGACGAAGGAGGTAAATCTGTCGATCAAAAGGTATACCGGTCGATGATTGGCTCTTTACTCTATTTATGTGCATCTCGACCGGATATAATGCTTTCCGTATGCATGTGTGCAAGATTCCAAGCCGACCCTAAGGAAGCTCACCTTACGGCCGTAAAACGAATCTTGAGATATTTAGTTTATACTCCTAAGTTTGGGCTTTGGTATCCTAGGGGATCCACTTTTGATTTGATTGGTTACTCCGATGCCGATTGGGCAGGGTGTAAAATCAATAGAAAGAGCACATCGGGGACTTGCCAGTTCTTGGGAAGATCCTTGGTGTCTTGGGCTTCAAAGAAGCAAAATTCCGTAGCTCTTTCTACCGCCGAAGCCGAGTACATTGCCGCAGGCCATTGTTGCGCACAACTACTTTGGATGAGGCAAACCCTCAGGGACTATGGTTACAAATTAACCAAAGTTTCTCTTCTATGTGATAATGAGAGTGCAATCCGCATGGCGGATAATCCCGTTGAGCATAGCCGCACTAAACACATAGCCATTCAGTATCACTTTTTAAGGGATCACCAACAAAAGGGAGATATCGAGATTTCTTACATTAATACTAAAGATCAATTAGCCGATATCTTTACCAAGCCACTTGATGAACAAACTTTTAACAAACTTAGGCATGAGCTAAACATTCTTGATTCTAGGAACTTCTTTTGTTGATTTGCACACATAGCTCATTTATATACCTTTGATCATGTCTCTTTCATATGCTATGACTAATGTCTTTTCAAGTCTATTTCAAACCAAGTCATAGGTATATTGAAAGGGAATTGGAGTCTTCGGCGAAGACAAAGGCTTCCACTCCGTAACTCATCCTTCGCCGTCGCTCCGCGCATCTCTCCATCTTTGGGGGAGAGAGCATCTCTCCTACTTTGGTATAATCTTTACTCATATGTTTTATTTGCCAAAGGGGAGAAAAGTAACAGGGCTCTAATGACTCCGTTTTTGGCGATTCATGCCAAAGGGGGAGAGAGTATTAGCCCAAAGCAAAAGGACCGCACCACCTAATTTTAAAATGATTTTCAATTGGAAATCTCAAATTGGTATCCTATTGTGTTCAAAAAGGGAAGAAGTAGTATTTTCAAAAATTGATATCTCAAAACCCTCTTGAACACTAAGAGGATAATTTCATCTAGGGGGAGTTTTGTTTAGTCAAAGGAAAAGCATTTGAAATAGGGGGAGAAAATTTCAAATCTTGAAAATGCTTCGCAAAATCTTATTCATTTACCTTTGACTATTTGCAAAAGGACTTTGAAAAGAATTTACAAAAGAATTTGCAAAAACAAAACATGTGGTGCAAGAGTGGTCCAAAATGTTAAAAATGAAGAAACAATCCTTGCATATCCTATAAGTATTTATATTGGCTCAATTCCAAGTAATCTTTGCACTTACATTATGCAAACTAGTACAATCATGCACTTCTATATTTGCTTTGGTTTGTGTTGGCATCAATCACCAAAAAGGGGGAGATTGAAAGGGAATTAGGCTTACACCTATTTCCTAATTGATTTTGGTGGTTAAATTGCCCAACACAAATATTTGAACTAACTAGTTTTGCTCTAGTGTATAAGTTATACAGGTGCCAAAGGTTCACACTCAGCCAATAAAAAGACCAAGAATTGGGTTCAACAAAGAGAGCAAAGGGATAACCGAAGTGTGCCCTGGTCTGGCGCACCGGACTGTCCGGTGTGCCACCGGACAGTGTCCGGTGCACCAGGGGACTTCACGCTGAACTCCTCACCTTTGGGAAAATCCAGAGGCGCTCCGCTATAATTCACCGGACTGTCCGGTGTACACCGGACAGTGTCCGGTGCCCCAGGGAAGAGCGACTCTGGAACTCGCCAGCTTCGGGAATTTGCTCCGCTATAATTCACCGGACTGTCCGGTGAGCCAGCGGAGCAACGACTACTTCGCGCCAACGGTCACCTGCAGAGGCATTAAATGCGCGCCAGAGCGCGCAGAAGTCAGGCACGCGCGAAGTGGCGCACCGGACACTCTACAGTGCATGTCCGGTGCGCCACCGGACATCAAGACGGGCCCAGCAGCCAGAGCTCCAACGGTCGGAACCCAACGACCTGGTGACGTGGCTGGCGCACCGGACAGTGTCCGGTGGCGCACCGGACTGTCCGGTGCACCATGCGACAGCAGCCTCCACCAAACGGCTAGTTCGGTGGTTGGGGTTATAAATACCCCCAACCACCCCACATTCAAGTCATCCAAGTTTTCCAACTTCCAACCACTTACAAGAGCTAGGCATTCAATACAAGACACACCCAAGTGATCAAATCCTCTCTCAATTCCACAAAAGCATTAGTGTTGAGTGAGAGTGATTTGTTGTGTTCCTTTGAGCTCTTGCGCTTGGATTGCTTTCTTCTTTCTCATTCTTTCTTGAGATCAATACTCACTTGTAACCAAGGCAAGAGACACCAATTGTGTGGTGGTCCTTGCGGGGAAGTTTTGTTCCTGGTTGATTTGAGAAGAGAAAGCTCACTCGGTCCGAGGGACCGTTTGAGAGAGGGAAGGGGTTGAAAAAGACCCGGCCTTTGTCGCCTCCTCAACGGGGAGTAGGTTTGCGAGAACCGAACCTCGGTAAAACAAATCCGCGTGTCACACTTCTTATTTGCTTGCGATTTGTTTTTCACTCTCTCTCGCGGACTCGATTATGTTTCTAACGCTAACCCGGCTTGTAGTTGTGATTAACTTTGTAAATTTCAGTTTCGCCCTATTCACCCCTCCTCTAGGCGACTTTCAGTTACCAGCTGAGATTAGGAGTCTTGGGGGTACCCCTAATTATGGTCCCCGACACCTATCTTCGTCGGAGTTCAATGCCAGCAATGGTCTTTATGCTGAGGTTAGCGAAGCTGCGGGTGCTTCGGCTGATGAGATGATGGATCGTATGTGGGTGCCCTTCGACTGTGAGGTTGCCCAAAAGCGCTCTGTGGTAGAGTTGGAATGGGTAGGTGTTTGGTGTTATGTTTGTGGCTTATTTTTGCCGGGTTCTGACTTTTTGGTAACATGCGAGGCAAGCTTACGAAGGGGCGAGCAAAGGCGGGAAGGCGACAGAGGCGGAGGCTGGGAAGTTGGATACCGCGACGGCTGACTCCATCGTAGCTTCATCCGTGCAAGTGCCCGCAGTGATGACTGCTGCCGAGGGGAGCCATGCTACCGAGCCTTCGGCTAAAACTAATGTCGCTAAGGTGTAAATTTGTTCATGGTGGTTGTTGATTTTGTTTAAACAATTATGGTAGCTGATGCTGTACTTGGAACAATGCTTTTCCGCAGGTTCCTCTCTGGGGCCTGCGCAAAGCGACTCTTACACCATTTTGATCACGGAGTAAGGCCCATTAGATGATGTTTCATGTGTTACTCTTTGGCTTTTTGGAGCCCTTTAGGCGCCGAAGGTTTTGGTGATTACTTCGATTTTGAGTCGTCGATAGATGAGGACAACCTAGGCTTCCTTGCAAAGATGGATCATGAGTTGATTGGGGAGAATTTAGATTTTTTCGTTGTGATGGACGTCGCGGCGTCGATGCCCGCCGGGGTCGCTAGTGGACCTTCTATTAGAGCAGATAGAGTGTGTAGTATCTATGTTGGCGTATCGAGGCGAAGGGCCCCTTCACGAGTGGATAGACATGGTCCTTTGGTCCGAAGGATCAATCATAGTCGACGTTGGGATTTTTTTGATCTGGTTGATCCCATGTCAGGTATGGAGGTTCGTATTAGGGCTAGTGAGTTGGGCGACAAGGACTTAGGACCTCGCCATGTTTTGGCGAGGGCGGAGAGTGGTGACCACGCCCTGGATCGTGTTAACATGTCAGGTCTTGGTCTTTTTGACGCGAATCGAGAGCCAGAGATTATGCTTTTAAATCTTAGGGAGAGCAGGCTAATTCCGAAGGAGGAGCCACATAGTCTGTGACTTCGCGCTATTTTACAGCTATTGTAATAATGACATTGTGTCGTTTGCATGTTGTTGTACGATGTATCTATGTAAAACACTTCGCGACAGTCGCCACCGATCGACGAAATAAATTTTAGCGTGAAAAGCTTTCCTCCCCCTTTGTCGATTGGGGGCAAGTGTCAGACTTCGTATTGTTTAGCGTCAAGGTTATTTTAAAATAACCTTGCTTTGGAGTGTTTTTTGCAGCCAGGGGTGTCTTGGCCATGATTTTGTTTTAATATGGCCCTGCCCTAAGGCGTTTTTGCATCCGCTGGCTGTCTTCGACAAGATTTTGTTTTAATCTAGCCCTTCCCTGAGGCGTTTTTGCACACGGATGGGTCTATTCACCAAAATTTTATTTTAATTTGGCCATGCATTGTGGCGTTTTTGCACCCGAGGTGACTGTCTCACGCCGCAAACGGGTCTACCGGTGAGGCGGTGACTCCCTTCGTGGACGAATGTTGGCTTTGAAAGCCTTTTTAGTCGACCAATTTCTTTTTTTTGGTTAGTTGCTTTATTACAAAGCTCCGTCTCATTAAAAATCTTACCTCTTTCGCGAGAAAAAAGAGTGCGGACCTGAATGTTCAAGTGTTACATAGACGTTCACGGCCCTTACAACCAGATTCATTCTTACATAAGCGATTCGTTCTTACATAAGAGATCAGAGTCACTCTTTAAACAAAAAACTTGCGTAGATTGTCGACGCTCCAGCCATGCTCCAACTGGACGATCGTAGTCGCTCTTTAAACGAACTAGTCAGTTACCCGTGCGTTACAACGGCTCATAATAATACCCACATAAATTATTCACCAAAAAGATCTCAAGATTCTTTATTGGTTGTCTCCACTCTTCGCATAATATTTTCTATGAACGCATGGGTATCATAGACAGCAAATTAGAGACCCATCCATCGTCTCCCCCACTTACAAGGTTTCGTAGAGCAGGAGGGGAAGGGAAGAGGCGGGCATACCTGTTCGTTGCCGGAGAAGGACACAACGAAGACCTGAGCATCTGGAGGCAACATAGGTAGTATACCGCTAGATATATAGGGAGAGAGCACGCAAGCGGAGAAAAAAGCCTAGCCGGATCAGCTCCAAACCAAGAGGCACCCGCACCAGACGTCAGTCCAAGAAGGGCGAGAGAATGCGAGTGTCTTTCCAGCCCTGGACCCGCCGAAGCGACACAACACCGCCACCAACTCCATAGCATATGCTGACTACTGCCACACTACGACCTTAGTTGTCCACTATCTCAAACCTGGACTCCTCATCGCTAAGATAACCTAAGCGTGGCAGGCGCCACCATGTCCTCCTCGACGACACGCACGGAGAAAGGCCAGGAGCATGACCGACTCGCCCCGTACCCGCATCAACGAGCGTCGGTCGGCTCGCGGCTGCGACCGTGGGTGGGGGCAGCAGGTTGGGGAGGAAGAACATGGCGTATGCTGAGAAGACGAACGGGACGTCCGACGACGGCGAAAACGATGGTCCGCGCATGATGTGAAACGTCCTCGTGGACGTGCAATGGCCACTGCGCGAGTCGGTGTCGGGGCTGGTGTCGGACGAACACGAGGAGGAGACGCCTGCTCCTACGCCATTTGCCGATAATAGAGTGGCGCGGAGGTGGAAGCATAAGGGGGAGAGAAAATAAATAGAATGGCGAACGGGGTGGTGGCAACTGAGGCGAGGACCATCATTATCGTGCAGAGGTATAGATGGCCAAATGAGCCGTGTCTGGCGAGCCGGTCCGAGGCATGACCCATTTAATAGTGACTGAGCCAACCCGACACGAGCGTCCTGCTGTGCTTAGGCCGTAGCCTCGGCCCGTAGTGCTTGCCGGCCTGACACAATTATTTTTTTTATTTTACAAAAAAAATCATATATACATACATACAATTTATATCCATTATTATAAACACTTGAGCATTATATTCTATTGGTTAGATAGTTTTATCTAGTGTCTTCCACCCTTCTTCCGTTTCAAACTCCTACACTATTTTTAATATTTTACGATGAGTTGATTTTGGAAACCATTTTTAATATTTTACGCTGAGTTGATTTGAAAAAAATGTAGGGATTTTTTTGTAAAAAGATGACGCAGAATAACCGTTGAAACTGGTGCTTTAAATCGCTCTTTAAACAAAAATCTGCCGTTGAAAATAGGGCTGACCGCTGAAAATGTCGCTGCTCTAGTTGTTTTTGTCCAAACATAGTACGAAGTTGGATATAAAAACAAATTAGGACTTCCGATACGATTCATTCATAATAATTCTCTAAATCTCACGTAGCCATATGAATTAGATCGATAAATATTTTTTCAATCCACAAAGTCGAAGTCGACTTCATCCCAATGACAACTTCACCACTTTTGCCACTGGGGTTCTTTCACCTTCACGGGCTTCACCGCTTGTACGATCTGATAAATTCGAACACGGAGCTGGCTTAGTCAAACTGGGCATCAGTTGCACAGTTGCTACCCTAAAGCCCATTAGCCCATCCGTCGTTCCTGGCTGTCCTGAAAACCCCAAACCAATCAGGCAATCGTGCCCAGTTCCGCTTCCCCTCGCCATTTCGCCCCGCCTCCCGCCCCTACTCCCTACACCTTCACCGCTGTCGGGGGAGGCGGCTCGCCGTGACATCGACCTCACCCCACCCCCAGCGTAGCATCCCGCCACTCCATCGCACTGTCCATGGAGGATGACGAGTACGAGGAGGGGATGGAGATGGGCTACGGCGGGCATCACCAGCACGGCGGCGGCCACGCGGGGTACGGCGCGGAGGAGGACGACGAGGTGGGGTACGGCGGCGGGGGCGGGGAAGAGATGGATGAGGATGCGGACGGGGACGCTGAGCAGCAGGAGGATATCACTCAGGACGACGCCTGGGCCGTCATATCCGCCTACTTCGAGGAGAAGGGCCTCGTGCGCCAGCAGCTCGATTCCTTCGACGAGTTCATCCAGAACACCATGCAGGAGATTGTTGATGAGTCCGCCGACATCGAGATCCGCCCCGAGTCGCAGCACAACCCTGGCCGCCAGGCCGAATTTGCCGAGGTTGTTGCCCCACTCTGATCGACTGTTGCAAGTGATGCCTGAATGGTTCACTATTTGCTGCTGCTAGACTGGGCGATTAGCCTGGGGTGCTGGGGGAGCTTGGTATGACATGGTGTCTCGGTAGCATTTGCCGGCTCATCACTTTGCCATCTGTGCACCTGCTTGATTAGATGTCCACCTACGGTTTTGGGTCTAGTGCGGAAACAGGTGCCCAATTTTATGGCTGAGGATGAATTTTGCACCGACTTAGGTGGACAGGGGATTGTGGAATTGTTCAGTTCTACTAGTGTCTAGAATAGCTTCTGCTGAAGTTCCCTCTGTGCGATATATGGTAGGGAATTCTTGAGTTTGACAAGGATAGCATAAAAGATTCCAGAGTGAGTTTTGTATTGATCAGGACATTTGTAGTGATCTTCAGTTGGTACTAGTAATATATGGAGTTGATCTTATGATGAAGATAGCACGTCTCATGTTTCGTGGGTTTTGAACCACCTGTACTTTATTTTCTTGAGCTGTGTGGTGTGATGTGATTTGCAAATAATGAATAATGCAAGTAGAAGTGCTTGCTAAGGAAAAACACAATTCTCAGATTAACATTGAAAATTTCTGTGAAATCAATCATTAATGGCTAAGCACTTGTGATAAACAAATAAGTCTCAAGATCTTTTTGAATTCTCTTGAACAAGTCATGTAAGACATGAATTGGATTTACGAATGTTCATCAGAAGTAAGCACCAGTAAATACATAAAATATTTGTGCTTCTCTAGAAACTGAAGAGAACTAAACATGTTCCCTTTCCTTAGTAAGTGTGCAAGATTATGAATTGAAACTTGTATTAAAATGTTGAAGCTCTACACTGATATCTTTTGATAGTGTCTGAATTCAGCAGTCGCCTTCACTAATATATGTGGGGTCACAATGCAATCTGATGTTTGGGTCATTCTAATCCTTGGCAATCTGCAATTCCTAGTAATATATCATGCCATCCTAGTCTATATGTGAAAAATATCCTTGGAGACGAAAACAACATATACCAAAGCCTGTAGCATACCAACACAAATTTTATAAATAGTTATTTTTTTGGTGCTATGATGTTTCAGCGGAACTCGAAATATCTTATGATTTATCATTTTGCCTTTGTTCTTTTGTCCTTTGACTTATATTTCCCATTATATTCTTCATTAGACTCTGCACAGGATCAGCTTTGGTCAAATCTATCTCAGCAAGCCAATGATGACTGAAGCCGATGGAGAGACAGCTACTTTATTTCCAAAATCAGCAAGGCTCAGGAACTTGACATACTCTGCACCACTGTATGTTGATGTGTCATACAGAGTAATGAAGAAAGGACATGACTGTGAGGAAGTTACAGAGACTGCAGAGTATCCAAAAGTGTTTATTGGGAAGGTGCTGTACTTAACTTATGAATAATTTTTTCTCAATTTATCGTTTTTTCTTCAACCCTCTAATACTCTGTAGGTTCCAATCATGTTGCGCTCTAGTTACTGCACACTGTATCAACAATCTGAGAAGGATCTCACTGAACTTGGGGAGTGTCCTTATGACCAAGGTGGTTATTTCATTATCAATGGAAGCGAAAAGGTTCTTATTGCCCAGGAGAAGATGAGCACTAACCATGTCTATGTTTTTAAGAAGAGGCAGCCTAATAAATTTGCATATGTGGCTGAAGTCCGTTCCATGGCTGAGAACCAGAACAGACCAGCCAGTGGCATGTTTGTACGGATGCTTTCACGAGCAGGAGCAAAAGGGGTTAGTGACTTATAAGTTTTCAAAAATAGTTTTCAATGCATATGCCTGCTTCTTACTTGTACAAGTCAGGGGGTGTAGTACCACAGTGAGGCAAACTGACTTTATAAAATGTTAAATCTGTGATATGTTCCTTATACTGCAGGGATCATCTGGTCAATATATCCGTGCTACTCTACCTTATATTCGTGCGGACATTCCCATTATCATTGTATTTCGAGCATTAGGATTTGTTGCTGACAAGGATATACTGGAGCATATATGTTATGACTTTTCTGATACACAAATGATGGAATTGCTACGCCCATCCCTGGAGGAAGCTTTTGTCATTCAAAATCAACAGGTACTTATTCAGCTGCTCGACTGGAGGAACACATTTTTTTACTTCAACCAATGTTTGCTTTGAGCATGCTGTTTTATTCAGTTGTTGTGGCACATTTTGAGCTGAGCTCAGGCTTATGTTTCTTCTTTTAAAAGCTTTAGTTTGAATGCTCATAGGTTGCTCTAGACTACATTGGAAAACGTGGCGCAACAGTTGGTGTCACTCGAGAAAAGAGAATTAAGTATGTCAAGCAAAGAGTTGACATTACATCACTATGTTTGTGTTGTTTCACTCATGCTTACATTTTTTCTATTTCAGATATGCAAAAGAAATACTTCAAAAGGAAATGTTGCCTCATGTTGGTGTTGGGGAATTCTGTGAAACTAAGAAGGCATACTATTTTGGGTATGTGCTCCTTGTCAAGCCTCGTGGACTTGTGGCTGGCATCCTCAAATATTAAGTTTCTGTTGAAAGTAGCGAGGTTCATTTGTTTTGCAGGTATATTATTCACCGCCTACTGATGTGTGCTCTTAGTCGAAGAGCTGAGGATGACCGAGATCATTATGGAAACAAAAGACTAGATCTTGCTGGTCCACTGCTTGGAGGGCTGTTTAGAATGGTTTGCCTAAATATACCAGAATATTAAATGCTCTTAATTCTTTTTTTCTGGATTAATAGCCTGATTTTGTTTTCTTCTGCAACTATAGCTTTTCAGGAAGTTAACAAGGGATGTGAGATCTTACGTGCAAAAGGTTTTTTTTCTGTCTAAACTGTTAAGTTCTAATTTTCTGGCCCATTTGATCGTTCTGGTTATTAACTTTTCCCTTTCCTTGATCCTAGTGTGTAGATAATGGAAAGGAAGTTAATTTGCAATTTGCTATCAAAGCAAAAACTGTTACCAGTGGCTTGAAGTACTCACTTGCTACTGGAAACTGGGGACAGGCTAACCAAGCTGGAACCAGAGCAGGGGTTTCTCAGGTGCCTATTTTTTTTCTTCGCTTCTATTCTCATTTTTAAGGCACTACATCTGACTTCATTTTGCTGATCTATGTTCCATAATCTTTCTTACAAAGGTGCTTAATCGCCTGACCTATGCTTCTACCCTTTCACATCTCCGGAGGCTGAACTCTCCCATTGGGCGTGAAGGTTGATATCCCAGACTTCGTCTCATCTAATACTTCTCCATGAATACTTATCATTTTATAATTTTGTTCTAACCAAACCAATAGGAAAATTGGCAAAACCCCGCCAGTTGCATAATTCACATTGGGGAATGATGTGTCCTGCTGAAACACCAGAAGGACAAGTAAGCAATTTGGTGTCCTAACTCATTTTTCCAAGCCATAGAACATTGGTTGTTCAGTCACCCTATAATTCTACCTGCCCTGTGCTCAGGCTTGTGGCTTGGTGAAAAATCTTGCCTTGATGGTATATATCACGGTTGGTTCTGCTGCAAATCCAATTTTGGAGTTTTTGGAGGAGTGGGGCACAGAAAATTTTGAGGTTTGTTTTTGTTTCCTTGTCAGTGTGTACATGCATTTTCATTTGGTTACTATACCATCTCGAACCTTGTGGTTTTGTTTTGATATAAGTTATTACAATATTTTGTTTTACTGTGTACTCATTTTTTTCAGGAGATATCACCAGCTGTCATTCCACAAGCTGCTAAAATTTTTGTCAATGGTTGTTGGGTTGGAATTCATAGAAACCCTGACCTGTTGGTTAAGACTCTTAGGCGTTTAAGAAGACAGGTTTGTTCCATGCTATACTTTCTAATTGCAGACAGAAAAATGAATTAGACGACTCACAAAAAAACTGATTTTGTACAGAAGTTCTTTTAAGAAATCCTGCCACTACTTATTATCCAGTCACATATACAAGCTTGAATTATGTGTATGACTGATTGAGGTATTTTTTTTAACAATGGTGTTTGATATGCAATCAAACTTCTTTTCATGACACAAGTATCTAGTGTAATTTTCTTACTAAAATCTCGATATGCAATCAAACATCTTTTCATGACACCAAGTATCTTCTGGAATTTTCTTAATAAAGTCTTATAGTGGGGACTTCCCCTGCTGTATTTATGGTTCAAAAAAGTATCTACTGAAATTTTCATTTACTCTGATAGGTTATACATAGACAGGTAACATTGGATATTATGCGGGTGCAGTTCAGGGGCCTTAAGATCTCAATTTTCTTGGTTTTATTTTTCAGATTGATGTCAACACTGAAGTTGGTGTGGTTCGTGATATCCGTCTTAAAGAACTTCGACTTTACACGGATTATGGACGCTGCAGTCGTCCATTATTTATTGTTGAGGGCCAGAGGCTGCTCATCAAGAAGGCGCACATCCGAGCCTTGCAACAAAGGGTCCGGCATTGATCAACATGTGCTGGCTTCCACTTAACTTCACATGTGCATAATTTTTCTCATAAGCTTCTTCTATCCTTTTGTCCACTTATCCAGGAGACTCCTGATGAAGGCTGGCATGAATTGGTCTCAAAAGGATATATAGAGTATATAGATACTGAAGAAGAGGAGACTACCATGATCTCCATGACCATAAATGTAAATGCGATACACATGTGTACCCAATTGAAGATATTCTGAGGCCCTTGTCTATACCATTCTGGAGATTCTTCTATGTGGAGCAGCCCTGCCTTTTTCCTTCTATATTCGCCTTCACCTACTGACACCAATGAAACAATTTCAGGACCTTCAAAATGCAAGGCACAACCCAGAAGAGGCTTACTCTGAAACTTACACACATTGTGAGATTCATCCTTCATTGATACTTGGTGTTTGTGCGTCGATTATTCCGTTTCCTGACCACAACCAGGTGAACCATTCACTTCTGCGGGGGTTCAGTTGTATAATCCCCCCCCCCCCCCCCCCCCCCACACACACTATCTAATTCTTCCCATCGACAATGCAGTCACCTCGTAACACATATCAGTCTGCTATGGGAAAACAAGCCATGGGAATTTATGTCACCAACTACCAGTTAAGAATGGTGAGTACGCTATTTATTTTATTTTCTTCACATGTTGATATAGGTCTGAACCTTATCTATCCGCCATCATGATCCAGGACACGTTAGCCTACGTTCTATACTACCCACAAAAGCCTCTAGTTACTACTCGTGCTATGGAACATTTGCACTTCAGACAGTTACCAGCTGGCATTGTGAGTGAGCGTTTTGTCCTTAACTTCAGGGTGTTTTCTACATGTCATGTTTCCTTTCTGTTTTTGCATTGATTATCAATACTATTTTGTTGATTTGGTTCAGAATGCAATTGTTGCTATTGCTTGTTATTCTGGATATAATCAAGAAGATTCAGTTATTATGAATCAATCTTCCATAGATCGTGGGTTCTTCCGATCACTATTTTTCCGCTCTTACAGGTATAGTGCAAATCGTAAGCTGGGCTTGCATGAAGTAGTCTAGTGCTTAAACTGCTTTCAGTCTGATGATTTAAACTTCTTATATGCAGAGATGAGGAAAAGAAGATGGGTACACTTGTCAAAGAGGAATTTGGTCGTCCAAATAGGGAAAATACTATGGTGTGTTTTTGAAATTGTATTACAATTTTCTCTTTTCTTTTCACGAGGCTAATATTCTAACAACTTTTCCTTGTAGGGAATGCGCCATGGTTCATATGATAAACTAGATGATGATGGCCTTGCACCACCTGTAAGTAGAGGACTTCATCACTGCAGGTTTATCTTTATCAGGGGTAATGCTGATCGTATATGTTTAATTCATGTATCAGGGAACAAGGGTCTCGGGTGAAGATGTCATTATTGGGAAGACATCTCCTATTCCACAGGATGACGCTCAAGGGCAAGCTTCTAGGTACTCGAAGCGTGATCATAGTACTTCTCTGCGTCACAGTGAAAGTGGCATGGTGGATCAGGTTAGTAGTTTCTCACCTTTCTATATCGACAACTTCACCAACAAGCTACTAAGGCTTCTGTATTCTGTACAGGTTCTGTTGACAACAAATGCGGATGGTCTAAGATTTGTCAAGGTTAGGATGCGATCTGTTCGAATACCACAAATTGGAGACAAGTTTAGCAGTAGGCATGGACAAAAAGGAACTGTTGGGATGACTTACACTCAAGAGGATATGCCATGGACAATCGAAGGCATCACACCTGATATTATTGTGAATCCACATGCTATTCCATCCCGTATGACTATTGGGCAGCTGATTGAGTGTATCATGGGTAAAGTTGCGGCTCAGATGGGGAAGGAAGGAGATGCCACTCCATTCACGGATGTGACTGTAAGTGTTCTTTTTGGAGACTTGTTATACTCTTTTCCTGACTCTTGGTCATTCTTAATAAAAGATTGAATTCAAGGGCCTATGTTGTGCAAAACATGCTATGATCCATGGTTATTACGGCACCACAGCGAGGTGAGTTGCCAGTCGGGCGCCTGGACGCCTAGGTGCCCATTTGTCCAGCAACAAGTATGCAACATATATGATATATTAAAATATAGGTCAGCAAGTAGCAAGCAATTATATATGTCCAGCAAATACATGATAAACTGAATAACTGATAAATTCATAAATATGACATATATTAAAATAACTGGAAGGCCTAATCAAATATCTAAGTCTGTTTCATTTATGCCATCCACATCCTCATCACTTGCGGTTGCAGCAGCTTCATCATCTGTAGCAAGAGCTTGGCCATAGTCATCCTCAACATGTAGATTATCAGGAGCAACAAAGTCAATTCCAACTTTCTCTTCTTCTAATCCTTGTTAATTGTTATTCTTGTTCTAAATTGTGTCTGTTTTGGATGTTGAAGCAGCAGATGCACCACCATTTCGACGAGTATAGGTCCGGGTCATCCTAGAAAAATTGTCCCTGTAGTGATGTTGTTGCATCAATGGCTTCATCAACATGGGACCAAAAAAAGATCATGATCTCTAGGATGAACTTCTTTGTTAGTTGTCATTTGAACCCATTCATTGTTTCATTGGAACTCTTTGATATTGGAACTCTTCTATGATCAAAGGGTTCAGATTTTTCCCTTCCACACATCCCATTGGAGCCCACTTCAGCAGCTAGGCGACGGCACGGCATCCCTTGGGAGCCCGCCTAGTCGCCGTGGTGTCATCTAAGTTAGCCAGACGTCCGCTAGCTGGGTCTAGGCGAGGCGACACACCATGGCCTCTGCCGTCTGTCGCTGGCCACCTGGACGCCTAGTCGGTGTCTAGGTGTCGCCTAGGCTACGCCGGGACAACAATGCTACGAACAAACTGGATTTGCTACGTTAATTCTGTGGTCTTATTTATTTTGCCTTGATATCAGGTGGATAACATTAGCAAAGCTCTTCATAAATGTAATTATCAAATGCGTGGATTTGAGACCATGTACAATGGTCACACCGGAAGAAAACTGACAGCAATGATTTTCCTGGGACCCACGTATTACCAAAGACTCAAGCACATGGTGGATGACAAGATACATTCCAGAGGACGTGGTCCTGTTCAGATACTCACCCGACAACCAGCAGAGGGGCGATCTCGTGATGGTGGTCTCCGCTTTGGAGAAATGGAAAGGGATTGTATGATTGCACATGGAGCAGCTTTCTTCCTGAAGGAAAGGCTGTTTGACCAGAGTGACGCATACAGAGTCCATGTATGTGAGAAATGTGGTCTCATCGCAATTGCTAATCTAAAGAAAAACTCGTTTGAATGTAGGGGCTGCAAGAACAAGACTGACATTGTCCAAGTAAGTAGAATTGTTTGTGTTTTGAAATAGTTGGTTTGCCATTTGTCATTTACTCTTTAACTGCTGGTTTAACTGATGCGATAAAATGTTACCGTGTCTACAGGTACACATACCCTATGCTTGTAAGCTTCTGTTCCAGGAGCTTATGGCAATGGCCATTGCTCCCAGAATGCTTACCCATGATATGAAGACAGGGAAGGATCAGAAGAAGCGCTGAACTTGTATCACATGAGATGTAACTGGAACTTTGCTCCATTGCTATATTTCTCGCGTGCACACGGTAGTACGCTGTTAAGGAACATTGTGGTCACTTGTTTTCCGACTTCGACTCTGGTTTGTCGTGAACGATGGACAGGCCATTATCGTATCTTGATGGGCTATCAGCCCAATCTGTGTTAGTGCTGTTAGATGATCTGTGCTAGCAGATCGTTGAGTTAATTTTGTACATTATAGGAATGTGCTGCAATGTATTAATCTACGAATACAAAGACTTTGGCGCGCTAAGGTGCCTTGTAGAATTAAATGCCATTACAATTTCAGTTTTATTTAGAACTACATGGGGTTATAGTGCCATGTCTCCAACCCATGACAATTCTAATGGCATGGTTCCAGTTAATCTTTCTTCTTACTAGTAGGAAGCACGCACCCTCGCGCTCGTTTGTAAATACAGGTCGTGTGATATAGGTAGGTGTTTTTTATTTATTTATGGGTTCAAAAGTATTTAGGAGTGGTACAGAAATGTATACGCGGTTTTATATAGGCATTACTGATGGTGTATGTCATATGGATGTCTTTTTGTGCTATGTAGGCAATGCTAGTGAGGAGACTCGGATGATTATTTAGTCTAGTTTTTTGGATATTGTTCGTGAGGTACAACAACTTGATCGCCTGATTTAGGCGGCTTGTAAGCAGATTGGAGATGGTAAACCTCGAGAGTTTGTGTCATTTGGATGACGTGGTTCATTTTAGATGACGTTTGAGTGTGTAAGGAAAATGAATTCTGTGCCATTTGGTTAAATGATTTTGATGTTTGATGATCAATATAACCTTGTAGATTAATGTTTTCTAAGTGTTTGTGTTTTGTAGTTCACAAGATGCAAAGTGGATTGAACTGATGCTTTAAGGATGCAACACCTTAAAATAAGACCTAAAAATACTTAGAAGATCAATAAATATCAAACATAAGTCCAAGACACAAATTCAAAAGAAGCCCAATCAAAAGAAGTGAAGAAAAAATGAGAAGGATTGTGAGTCTGCGCACCGGAGGCTCACCGGACTGTCTTGTGTCCGGTGCACCAGGGAACAGGAGCTGTCGAGGACCATAATTAGGGGTACCCTCAAGACGCCTAATTCTCAGCTGGTAACCCCCATCAGCATAAAGCTGCAAAGGCCTGATGGGTACGATTAAGTCAGGGATCAGTCCACACGAGTGACTCGATCACGCTTCACCCGAGCCTAGCCTCGGCCAAGGGCAGCCGACCTCGAGAGACTTCCGTCTCGCCCGAGGCCCCCCTTTTTACGGCGGACACATCACCGGCTCGCCCGAGGCCTTGGCTTCGCTCAGAAGCAAACCTGACTAAATCGCCACACCGACTGACCGAGTTGCAGGAGCATTTAACGCAAAGGTGGCCTGACACCTTTATCCTGACACGCGCCCCCCCGGCAGAGCCGACGTGACCGCCGTCACTCCACCGCTCCACTGACCAGTCTGACAGAAGGACAGCGCCGCCTGCGCCACTCCGACTGCGGTGCCACTCGACAGAGTGAGTCTGACAGACAAACAGGCCTTGCCAAAGGCGCCACGGCGAACTCCGCTCCGCCCGACCCCAGGGCTCGGACTCGGGCTAAGACCCGGAAGACGGCGAACTCCGCTCCGCCCGACCCCAGGGCTCGGACTCGGGCTAAGACCCGGAAGACGGCGAACTCCGCTCCGCCCGACCCCAGGGCTCGGACTCGGGCTAAGACCTGGAAGACGACGAAACTCCGCCTCGCCCGACCCCAGGGCTCGGACTCCGCCCTGGCCTCGGCCGAACGACCTCCGCCTCGCCCGACCCCATGGCTCGGACTCGGCCTCGGCAACAGAAGACAGACTCAACCTCGGCTTCGGAGGAGCCCCCACGTCACCCTGCCTAGGGCACAGACCCGCCACGTCAACAGGAAGCGCCATCATCATCCTACCCCGAATCGACTCGGGTCACGAAGAACAAGACCGGCGTCCCATCCGGCCAGCCCCGCCGGATGGGCAATGATGGCGCTCCACAAGCTCTGTGACGACGGCGGCCCCCAGCTCTCTTACGGAAGCAGGGCGACGTCAGCAAGGACTCGACCGCTCCAACAGCTGTCCCTCCGCCAGGCTCCGTCGCACCTCCGACAGCCACGACATCACGCCAGCAAGGTGCCAAGACCTCTCCGGCTGCCACATTGGCATGTACCTAGGGCGCTAGCTCTCTCTCCGCTAGACACGTAGCACTCTGCTACACCCCCCATTGTACACCTGGATCCTCTCCTTACGACTATAAAAGGCAGGACCAGGGCCTTCTTGAAGAAGGTTGGCCGCGCGGGACCGAGGACGGGACAGGCGCTCTCTTGGGGCCGCTCGCTTCCCTCACCCGCGTGGACGCTTGTAACCCCCCTACTGCAAGCGCACCCGACCTGGGCGCGGGACGAACACGAAGGCCGCGGGACTTCCACCTCTCTCACGCTCGACTCCGGCCACCTCGCCTCTCCCCCCTTCGCGCTCGCCCGCGCGCTCGACCCATCTGGGCTGGGGCACGCAGCACACTCACTCGTCGGCTTTGGGACCCCCCTGTCTCGAAACGCCGACAGTTGGCGCGCCAGGTAGGGGCTTGCTGCGTGCTGACGAACAGCTCCCCGTCAAGCTCCAGATGGGCAGTCTCCAGCAACCTCTCCGGCCCGGGGCGGTGCTTCGTTTCGGGACTCTTGAGTTCATGTCCTTCGACGGCAGCTACGACATGATACTTCTTCCACCGCCGCGCGACAACGACAATGGCGGCCGACAACCCGCCCGCCGGCGGCGGAATCGACGACATCTTCCCCGCGTGGTGGAAGAGCAACATTCGAGCTCGCTCCGTTCTCTCCCCCGCCAACGGAGGAGGAGGCGGGGCCATCAAGGCCAAGCGGGAGGCCGCGCTTCGTTGGCCGTCGAGCGGATCGACGCCCCCGACGCCCCGACGGAAGGCACGCCGGACGTCGACCTCGCGTTCAAGACGAAGGCAAGCGCCGTCCCCCCGCGACACGCTGACCCCGAGCAAGAAGACGACGCCGGCGCGCTCGCGGAAAGCCTACAGGACGTCGCCCTCGTACCTGAGATGACGGTGCAACCAGTCCCCGATGTGACTACGTCGCTCCTCGTCGACCAAAAGGTACCGACTAACTCCCATCTTACGTCATTTCGACTCGGCCTCAACCCGCCAAACGACCTCGCTTTGGCGGGCGCTCTCATTGAGGCGAGTGCAACCCCACTGGGGTTTCGTATACGGTCGCCTTGGGACCGGCTGACGGACATCTCGACCTACGGGCCCTCTGGGTCCGAGGAAGATGACGATCCCAGCGTCTGTTGGGATTTCTCTGGACTTGGCAACCCCAGTGCCATGCGGGACTTCATGACCGCATGTGACTACTGCCTATCCGACTGTTCCGACAGAAGCCGCAGCCTTGGCGACGAGAGCTGCGGCCCAAGCCGCGAATGTTTCCACATCGAGCTAGGGGATCCCTCCGAAGGCAACCATCTCGGCATGCCGGAGGACGGTGTTCTTCCTAGGCCGGTGCCTCGCGCCGACATCCCACGGGAGCTAGCTGTGGTCCCCGCTCCGGCGGGGGGTTACGACCCACAACTCGAGCAAGTCCGCGAGGCGCAGGCCAGGCTCAACGAGGGAACAGGAGCGCTTGAGCCGATCCGTCGGGACGTCGGGCAGGTATGGGCGGGCCAACCCCTGGCCGGAGAAATACGTCACCTGCCCCACGGTCTCCAGCACCGCGTCGCCAACGATGTCAGGGTCAGGCCGCCGCCCGCATCCAGCGGGGTTGGTCAGAACCTGGCAGCCGCAGCGATGCTCCTCCGCGCGATGCCGGAGCCATCAACCACCTAGGGTTGGCGAATCCAGGGAGAGCTCAAGAATCTCCTGGAAGGCGCTGCGACCCGACGGGCCGAGAGCACTGCCTCCCGAAGGCAAGGATATCCCTCGGAACCTCATGCCGCGGGTTCCCGATTCATGCGGGAAGCCTCGGTCTACACCGGGCGCACGCGCAACACCGCGCCTGCGGCCCCGGGCCACCTCGGCAACGAGCACCATCGACGCGACCGTCGGGCCCACCTCGACGAAAGGGTGCGCCAAGGCTACCACCCCAGGCGTGGGGGGCGCTACGACAGCGGGGAGGATCGGAGTCCCTCGCCCGAACCACCCGGTCCGCAGGCCTTCAGTCGGGCCATCCGACGGGCGCCATTCCCGACCCGGTTCCGACCCCCGACTACTATCACGAAGTACTCGGGGGGAAACGAGACCGGAACTGTGGCTCGCGGACTACCGCCTTGCCTGCCAACTGGGTGGGACGGACGACGACAACCTCATCATCCGTAACCTCCCCCTGTTCCTCTCCGACACTGCTCGCGCCTGGTTGGAGCACCTGCCTCCGGGGCAGATCTCCAACTGGGACGACTTGGTCCAAGCCTTCGCTGGCAATTTCCAGGGCACATACGTGTGCCCCGGGAATTCCTGGGACCTTCGAAGCTGCCGGCAACAGCCGGGGGAGTCGCTCCGGGACTACATCCGGTGATTCTCGAAGCAGCGCACCGAGCTGCCCAACATCACCGACTCGGATGTCATCGGCGCGTTCCTCGCCGGCACCACTTGCCGCGACCTGGTGAGCAAGCTGGGTCGCAAGACCCCCACCAGGGCGAGCGAGCTGATGGACATCGCCACCAAGTTTGCCTCTGGCCAGGAGGCGGTCGAGGCTATCTTCCGAAAGGACAAGCAGCCCCAGGGCCGCCCATCGGAAGAGGCTCCCGAGGCGTCTGCTCCGCGCGGCGCCAAGAAGAAAGGCAAGAAGAAGTCGCAATCAAAACGCGACGCCGCTGACGCGGACCTTGTCGCCGCTGCCGAGTACAAGAACCCTCGGAAGCCCCCCGGAGGTGCAAACCTCTTCGACAAGATGCTCAAGGAGCCGTGCCCCTACCATCAGGGGCCCGTCAAGCACACCCTCGAGGAGTGCGTTATGCTTCGGCGTCACTTCCACAGGGCCGGGCCACCCGCCGAGGGTGGCAGGGCCCGCGACGACGACAAGAACGAAGATCACCAAGCAGGAGAGTTCCCCGAGGTCCGCGACTGCTTCATGATCTATGGAGGGCATGTGGCGAATGCCTCGGCTCGGCATCGCAAGCAAGAGCGCCGGGAGGTCTGCTCGGTGAAGGTGGCGGCGCCAGTCTACCTAGACTGGTCCGACAAGCCCATCACCTTCGACCAGGCCGACCACCCCGACCACGTGCCGAGCCCGGGGAAATACCCGCTCGTCGTCGACCCCATCGTCGGCGACGTCAGGCTCACCAAGGTCCTGATGGATGGGGGCAGCTGCCTCAACATCATCTACGCCGAAACCCTCAGGCTCCTGCGCGTCGATCTGTCCTCCGTCCGAGCAGGCGCTGCGCCCTTCCACGGGATCATCCCTGGGAAGCGCGTCCAGCCCCTCGGGCGACTCGACCTCCCCGTCTGCTTCGGGACGCCCTCCAACTTCCGAAGGGAGACCCTGACGTTCGAGGTGGTCGGGTTCCGAGGAACCTACCATGCCGTACTAGGGAGGCCATGCTACGCGAAGTTCATGGCCGTCCCCAACTACACCTACCTGAAGCTCAAGATGCCGGGCCCCAACGGGGTCATCACCATCGGCCCCACGTACAAACACGCGTTCGAATGCGACGTGGAGTGCGTGGAGTACGCCGAGGCCCTCGCCGAGTCCGAGGCCCTCATCGCCGACCTGGAGAACCTCTCCAAGGAGGTGCCAGACGTGAAGCGCCATGCCGGCAACTTCGAGCCAGCAGAGACGGTTAAGGCCGTCCCTCTTGACCCCAGTGGCGACACCACCAAGCAGGTCCGGATCGGTTCCGGGCTCGACCCCAAATAGGAAGCAGTGCTCGTCGACTTTCTCCGTGCAAACGCCGACGTTTTTGCGTGGAGTCCCTCGGACATGCCCGGCATACCGAGGGATGTCGCCGAGCACTCGCTGGATATTCGGGCCGAAGCCCGACCCGTCAGGCAGCCTCTGCGCCGATTCGACGAGGAGAAGCGCAGAGTGATTGGCGAAGAGATCCACAAGCTAATGGCAGCAGGGTTCATCAAAGAGGTATTCCATCCCGAATGGCTTGCCAACCCTGTGCTTGTGAGGAAGAAAGGGGGGAAATGGCGGATGTGTGTAGACTACACTGGTCTCAACAAAGCATGTCCGAAGGTTCCCTACCCTCTCCCTCGCATCGATCAAATCGTGGATTCCACCGCTGGGTGCGAAACCCTGTCCTTCCTCGATGCCTACTCAGGGTATCACCATATCCGGATGAAAGAGTCCGACCAGCTCGCGACTTCTTTCATCACGCCGTTCGGCATGTACTGCTATGTCACCATGCCGTTCGGTTTGAGGAATGCGGGCGCGACGTACCAGCGGTGCATGAACCATGTGTTCGGCGAACACATCGGTCGCACAGTCGAGGCCTACGTCGACGACATCGTAGTCAAGACAAGGAAGGCTTCCGACCTCCTCTCCGACCTTGAAGTGACATTCCGATGTCTCAAGGCGAAAGGAGTCAAGCTCAATCCTGAGAAGTGTGTCTTCGGGGTGCCCCGAGGCATGCTCCTAGGGTTCATCGTCTCCGAGCGAGGCATTGAAGCCAACCCGGAGAAGATCGCGACCATCACCAGCATGGGGCCCATCAAGGACTTAAAAGGTGTACAGAGGGTCATGGGATGCCTCGCGGCCCTGAGCCGCTTCATCTCATGCCTTGGCGAAAGAGGTCTGCCTCTGTACCGCCTCTTAAGGAAGGCCGAGTGTTTCGCTCGGCCTCGAGGAAGCCCTCGGCAACCTGAAGGCGCTCCTTACGAAGGCGCCTGTCTTGGTGCCCCCGGCGGATGGAGAAGCCCTCTTGGTCTACGTCGCCGCGACCACTCAGGTGGTTAGCGCCGCGATTGTGGTCGAGAGGCAAGAGGAAGGGCATGCATTGCCCGTTCAGAGGCCGGTCTACTTCGTCAGCGAAGTGCTGTCCGGGACCAAGATCCGCTACCCACAAGTTCAAAAGCTGCTATATGCTGTGATCCTGACAAGGCGGAAGCTGCGACACTACTTCGAGTCTCATCCGGTAACTGTGGTGTCATCCTTCCCCCTGGGGGAGATCATCCAGTGCCGAGAGGCCTCGGGCAGGATCGCAAAGTGGGCGGTGGAAATCATGGGCGAAACGATCTCGTTCGCCCCTCGGAAGGCCATCAAGTCCCAGGTGTTGGCGGACTTCGTGGCCGAATGGGTTGACACCCAGTTGCCGACGGCTCCGATCCAACCGGAGCTCTGGACCATGTTTTTCGACGGGTCACTGATGAAGACAGGAGCCGGCGCGGGCCTGCTCTTCATCTCGCCCCTTGGAAAGCACCTGCGCTACGTGCTGCGCCTCCATTTCTCGGCGTCCAACAATGTGGCCGAGTACGAAGCTCTGGTCAACGGGTTGCGGATCGCCATCGAGCTAGGGGTCAGACGCCTCGACGCCCGCGGCGATTCGCAGCTCGTCATCGACCAAGTCATGAAGAACTCCCACTGCCGCGACCCGAAGATGGAGGCCTACTGCGACGAGGTTCGGCGCCTGGAAGACAAGTTCTTCGGGCTCGAGCTCAACCACATCGCTCGGCGCTACAACGAAACCGCAGACGAGCTGGCTAAAATAGCCTCGGGGCGAACGACGGTCCCCCCGGACGTCTTCTCCCGGGATCTGCATCGACCCTCTGTCAAGATCGACGACGCGCCCGAGCCCGAGGCACCCTCGGCTCAAGCCGAGGCGCCCTCAGCTCGGCCCGAGGCACCCTCGGCTCAGCCCGAGGTACCCTCGGCCCCCGAGGGCGAGGCACTGGACGTCGAGGAAGAGCAGAGCGGAGCCACGCCTGATCGAGATTGGCAGGCCCCGTACCTGCAATATCTCCGTCGAGGAGAGCTACCCCCCGACCAAGTCGAGGCTCGGCGGGTAGCGCGACGCGCCAAGTCGTTCGTCTTGCTGGGCGATGAAGAGGAGCTCTACCATCGCAGCCCCTCGGGCATCCTCCAGCGATGCATCTCCATCGTCGAAGGTCGGGAACTGCTGCAAGAAATACACTCGGGGGCTTGCGGCCACCACGCGGCACCCCGAGCCCTTGTCGGGAATGCTTTCCGGCAAGGCTTCTACTGGCCAACGGCGGTGGCTGACGCCACTAGAATTGTCCGCACCTGCGAAGGGTGCCAATTCTATGCGAAGCAGACCCACCTGCCCGCTCAGGCTCTACAGACGATACCCATCACCTGGCCCTTCGCCGTATGGGGTCTGGACCTCGTCGGTCCCTTGCAGAAGGCGCCCGGGGGCTACACGCACCTGCTGGTCGCCATCGACAAATTCTCCAAGTGGATCGAGGTCCGACCTCTGAACAGCATCAGGTCCGAGCAGGCGGTGGCGTTCTTCACCAACATCATCCATCGCTTCGGGGTCCCAAACTCCATCATCACCGACAACGGCACCCAGTTCACCGACAAAAAATTCTTGGATTTTTGCGAGGATCACCATATCCGGGTGGACTGGGCCGCCGTGGCTCATCCCATGTCGAATGGGCAAGTAGAGCGTGCCAACGGCATGATTCTACAAGGGCTCAAGCCTCGGATCTACAACGACCTCAACAAGTTCGGCAAGCGGTGGATGAAGGAACTCCCCTCGGTGGTCTGGAGCCTAAGGACGACGCCGAGTCGTGCCACGGGTTTCACGCCGTTTTTCCTGGTCTACGGGGCTGAAGCTATCTTGCCCACTGACCTGGAATACGGCTCCCCGAGGACGAGGGCCTACATCGATCAAAGCAACCAAGCTAGCCGAGAAGAATCGCTGGACCAGCTGGAGGAGGCTCGGGACAGGGCCTTACTACACTCGGCGCGGTACCAGCAGTCCCTGCGACGCTACCACGCCCGAGGGGTCCGGTCCAGAGACCTCCAGGTGGGCGATCTGGTGCTTCGGCTGCGGCAAGACGCCCGAGGGAGGCACAAGCTCACGCCCCCCTGGGAAGGGCCATTCGTCATCGCCAAAGTTCTGAAGCCCGGAACATACAAGCTGGCCAACAATCAAGGCGAGATCTACGGCAACGCCTGGAACATCAAACAGCTACGTCGCTTCTACCCTTAAGATGTTTCCAAGTTGTTCATATACCTCGCACCTACGCAAAGTTTAGTCGTCAAGGAAGGGTCGGCCTAGCCCCGGCAAAGCCCGACCCTCCCTCGGGGGCTAAAAGGGGAGAGACCCCCTCTGCGTCGAATTTTTCCTCGAAAAAGGATCTCTTTTTAGCAGGATTACTTTCGTGCTTCTTGACTACTTCGGAAAGCGGATCCTGGAAACGACGGAGTACACGTAAGCAGCCAAGGCTGACCGAGCCGAGGGACTCCTACGCCTCCGGGATACGGATACCTCACTCATCACCTTCTGCGATAAGTAACTCGCGCTCGGATAAAGCGACTCCGTGGACCGAACAAGTCTTCACGTTCGGAAGCTCTCCTGCCGAAGCAGTCCTTCAAGCTTTCTCGACTAAGTCGGGGACATGGCCTCATGGACGGGTGAAAGTATGCGTAAGCGGCAAGGCCGACCGAGCCGAGGGATTCCCACGCCTCTGGGATACGGATACCTCACTCGTCCCTTCCGCGAGAAGCAACTCTCGCTCACACAAACATCCCTGTTACCGACAGAGTCCAGATGCTCGAAACAAGAGGAAAAAAGACGCAGCTTCGCAAGCACGGCGAGGGTGTGTTTTCTGGCCTCGGCGGCCGCAGAAGGCACACGCTACAAGACGATCTGATCCTGCAGGCTCGGGTCTTCACGCTGAAGGGAGCCGTAGCACCCTCGGCATCGACGACGTCTTCAGCTAAGTCCGACCCAGCCTCGGACGGCGACGCGGTCCAGGGACCCCTCCGGGAATCCGGCCCGAGCAGGCGGCTCGGCAGGTTACCCCTGGGGCCTCGGCCAACCGGCTTCCAAGGGCGCCAGCCCGACCCGAGGCCTCGGCGGATCGACTTTGGCGTCGGCTCCGCTGACGGACAACACGGCTAGGCTCCGGCCAACCAGGTTCCCATTCTCGAGCCAACTCCGCCTCTGTTCATACTGATATCGCTACCCCTGGCCTCGGCTCATCGAAGGGCGGCCGAGGGGTCTCTTCAACTAAGCTAGAGGAGCCCCAGACAACAAGGCCGATCGGGCCGAGGGATTCCTACGCCTCCGGGATACGGATACCTCACTCGTCACCTTGACACGGGGCGACTCATGCTTGGTAGAGCGGTTCAGATAATCAACAGGCGAGACTTAGTGCTCGAAAATGAAGAAAAAACACGGCTCCGTGCCAAAATTACATATATGTTCAGGCCTCGACAGCCACAATGAACAAACGGCGCGGCGGTCGCCCTCCGGCAGGAGGGGCCGCCGGAAGCCTGGCCGACGACTCCGACACGCTGGAGGTGACGACGCCCGCCGTCGATCAGCCCCACGTTGTCTAAGTCCGCGCCGTCCGCAGGGCCAGCGAGCGCCTCCACCCCCAAACGCCGCGGAAAGGGGTGACCCGCGGACCCGCGCGGAAGGCAGAGCGCCGGCTCAGCATGGCCCCCACCCCAGCGAGGATGATGAACATCCTTGAAGCTGAGGGTGGGACCAAGATCGCAGCCTGGCTTGCTCTTCCCCACCCAGAAACTGGTGGTCACCATCCTGGGTGATCGCCGGTGGAGGGGAGCAGCCGGGCTGCATGATGAAAATCCTTGAAGCCGAACGATGGCTGAGTGGTACCAACTCCGATGGAGTTGCGTTCCTCCAACGAGGAGGCAGAAAGGCGGCGGATACCCCCCATCCGGGGGCTTGGAAGATGGAAAGACACGACGCATAAGGGAGGAAGAAGACATGGTTGCCTTCCGAAAGGAGTCTCCCTCCTTTTAAAGGCAACTCTCCCTACGTGCGCCCCCAGACGCCACGGGCTGAGTCTTCTCCAACGCGCTCCAAGGCCCTCCCCTGCGACTCGGGGGCTGGGTCCCGCATGTCATGCAAACCGGCTCAGGGCAGAAGAAGCCAAACCGCCGCGCGTGGTGCGCACGACCGCCCAGCGGTTACGAGTGACCCCCCACTTTTGCCCAGACCAACGGGCGGAAGGGGCGGGCAGCCATGCAGGCGGCATGCAACCGCGCCAGGTGGACGCGCTTCTCCGACTTCTGACACGCCAGCTTGGAAGCCCAGGCCCACGCGTCAAGCAACCGGCGCGCCAGTTGCTGCATGCAAGCGACCGCACCGCCACTTGTGCCACCGTCGCGCCTCTTCGGTTGCGGAGCCTATGCCGCGACTCGAGGCGACCCAGCAGTGCCAGCCTGGCGCGTTGGTCAAAGCGACCGAAAGTGGGCCGGCAGTAATGGCGGTGGCAGGCGGGCGGGCGCAGCAGACACGTCGTCAGCCAGGCTCACGTCTCATCCTGGGACAGCAAGAGAGCCTCCTCCCACGGCGTGAAGACGGTGCACCCGTGACCCGTTCCTCGAACGGATCGCGCACGCGCAAGGGCCGCCCCGCCAACCACTCGCCCCGTCGCATTAACTCCGCGGCGGGACAGGCGGCGCCTCTGATGGGAGGAGCGCACGACGCTTCGCCTTTGCCGTAATAACCGCGTCAAAAAGAGGTACGCCACGTCGTTCGATTTCGTTTCCTTTTCCTTTTTCCTCTTTCTCTATCTCTTGCAACAGGGACCGGGAAAGGGGGATACCCCGAAAAGGATCCTTTTCCGCGAAGGAACCAGGCTCCGAGCCCCCCCTACTGATCAGGGGTTCGAAGACTGGCCCTCCGAAGGGTTCAACAGTCGCCTCAGATCGCGTGGGCCCGACACCCACTACTGGTCAGGGGTTCGAAGGCCAGCCCCCCGAAGGGTTCCATGGCCGCCTCAGGCTACTCGGGCTCCGCGCCCATTACTGATCAGGGGTTCGAAGGCTGGCCCCCGAAGGGTTCACAGTCGCCTCAGACACCGAGCGAGGGATGACCAGGGGTACGTTCGATACATAACCGAGGCTCGGGCTGCGCTCCCGAGGTACCCTAGGACATTTCCGAGACCAGCGGGAACGATGTTGTAACGGAATCCCATCAGAGGGAGGCATCGAGCCCTCGGACCCCGTCGCCAGGGGACCGGGTCCGGCAAATCACCCGCAGGTACTTTTGGGCGTGTCTCTGGGCCCCTAGCCGACCCCCAACGAACGGGGCACGGACGCCCACTCGGATTACCCGCTTGCAGCTCACCGGAGACACCATGTTCGGTGCCCATCGAGGGTAACATGGCGCACTCCCCCCCTCCTCCTTGCGGAAAGGCGACGTAGGGGCGTATGTAAAAAGTCGAGTCTATCCCTGATCGTCCTCTCGCCCTGTGCAGAGGCTCGGGGGCTGCTCTCGCAAAAACCGGCTCCGGCCAAACCGTTGACAGCATCAACATACCAGCCCGAGAGCTTGGGCCCCGACCGTGCACCCGGGCTACGGCCAGTTCGCATGAGGGAACGACCAGACCAGCCGAAGCATTACGCAAGGTATTAAGACCTCGAAGGAGTGTAACCACTCCTCCGAGGCCTCGGGGGCTACACCCGGCGGGTGCGCTCGCACGCACCCACCGGAACAAAATGCAACCGAGAAAGGCTGGTCCCCTTGCAAAAAAGTGCGACAAAAGCCTCCAAGCGAGTGCTAACACTCCCTTCGAGGCTCGGGGGCTACTGTCGGGGACCATAATTAGGGGTACCCTCAAGACGCCTAATTCTCAGCTGGTAACCCCCATCAGCATAAAGCTGCAAAGGCCTGATGGGTACGATTAAGTCAGGGATCAGTCCACACGAGTGACTCGATCACGCTTCACCCGAGCCTAGCCTCGGCCAAGGGCAGCCGACCTCGAGAGACTTCTGTCTCGCCCGAGGCCCCCCTTTTTACGGCGGACACATCACCGGCTCGCCCGAGGCCTTGGCTTCGCTCAGAAGCAACCCTGACTAAATCGCCACACCGACTGACCGAGTTGCAGGAGCATTTAACGCAAAGGTGGCCTGACACCTTTATCCTGACACGCCCCCCCCCCCTGCAGAGCCGACGTGACCGCCGTCACTCCACCGCTCCACTGACCAGTCTGACAGAAGGACAGCGCCGCCTGCGCCACTCCGACTGCGGTGCCACTCGACAGAGTGAGTCTGACAGACAGACAGGCCTTGCCAAAGGCGCCACGGCGAACTCCGCTCCGCCCGACCCCAGGGCTCGGACTCGGGCTAAGACCCGGAAGACGGCGAACTCCGCTCCGCCCGACCCCAGGGCTCGGACTCGGGCTAAGACCCGGAAGACGGCGAACTCCGCTCCGCCCGACCCCAGGGCTCGGACTCGGGCTAAGACCCGGAAGACGGCGAACTCCGCTCCGCCCGACCCCAGGGCTCGGACTCGGGCTAAGACCCGGAAGACGACGAAACTCCGCCTCGCCCGACCCCAGGGCTCGGACTCCGCCTTGGCCTCGGCCGAACGACCTCCGCCTCGCCCGACCCCATGGCTCGGACTCAGCCTCGACAACAGAAGACAGACTCAACCTCGGCTTCGGAGGAGCCCCCACGTCACCCTGCCTAGGGCACAGACCCGCCACGTCAACAGGAAGCGCCATCATCGTCCTACCCCGAATCGACTCGGGTCACGGAGAACAAGACCGGCGTCCCATCCGGCCAGCCCCGCCGGATGGGCAATGATGGCGCTCCACAAGCTCTGTGACGACGGCGGCCCCCAGCTCTCATACGGAAGCAGGGCGACGTCAGCAAGGACTCGACCGCTCCAACAGCTGTCCCTCCGCCAGGCTCCGTCGCACCTCCGACAGCCACGACATCACGCCAGCAAGGTGCCAAGACCTCTCCGGCTGCCACATTGGCATGTACCTAGGGCGCTAGCTCTCTCTCCGCTAGACACGTAGCACTCTGCTACACCCCCCATTGTACACCTGGATCCTCTCCTTACGACTATAAAAGGGAGGACCAGGGCCTTCTTGAAGAAGGTTGGCCGCGCGGGACCGAGGACGGGACAGGCGCTCTCTTGGGGCCGCTCGCTTCCCTCACCCGCGTGGACGCTTGTAACCCCCCTACTGCAAGCGCACCTGACCTGGGCGCGGGACGAACACGAAGGCCGCGGGACTTCCACCTCTCTCACGCTCGACTCCGGCCACCTCGCCTCTCCCCCCTTCGCGCTCGCCCACGCGCTCGACCCATCTGGGCTGGGGCACGCAGCACACTCACTCGTCGGCTTTGGGACCCCCCTGTCTCGAAACGCCGATAGGAGCCCAATGACTAGTTCCAGGTGGCACTGTAGAAGAGAGCCATCGGACTGTTCGGTGACCCACCAGACTGTCCGATGTGTGTGAGAAGTCAGCGTGCCAACGGTCGAATTGCAACGGTCAAACCCAACATCTATGTGCACCGGACTGTTCGGTGCCTACCATCGGACTGTTCGGTGCCTACCATCGGACTGTCCGATATGACACAGAGAGCTGCTATTTCTTCTCTCCAACAACTAGTTTCGAGTTGGGGCCTATATATACTTCACCCAATACCCAAGTAACATACCAACACATGTTATAGACATTTTCAAGTGCTCAAACATCCAAATGCTTAATAGAATCACTCGACGATTAGCGTAGGTGCTTTACGAAGTGCTTAGATTAGGGGGTGTTTGAGATGGCTCCAGGTTTCAACTCTAATATGGAGCTGTAGTTTATAATATCAATTTAAGTAGTTTTAAAATATTTTAATCTAAATAAGAAACAAAATAACTTATCTAAATATCTTCTAAAGGCTTACAACTCCAACTCCATGATTTTCTGAATCACCTAATGACCTACTCTAACTCCACCAACTTTTCTGGAGGTGGAGTTGTCCCAAACATGGTCTTAGTTAGACCGCTTATGCGCTTGCTCTAGGTTGTTCCTAGTTAGTTGAGTGAGTTTACAAAAACCCACAACCCCTCGGCTCTTGCGTGAGCCATTGAAAAATTATACCGTGTGGGAGCGATAGTCTTGCGAGACCGTAACAATCGAGTTTATGTCACGGCCGCCACCGTGTACTGGAGGGAACGAGGCCCATGGCGTTTCGGCTGGGAGCTCGATAGTGAAGACAATGGGGAGCGTCCGAGAGGAGGCCAGAAGCGTAGCACCACTTGTGCGTGGAGAAGGCCTGCGACTCTCTACGAAGTTACTCGCCCGTGGTGCTTGGCCCTCGCGTGGGCTACCCTTTGCGTAGGGGCATCAACGAGGATTAGTCGTGACCTTGCGTAGTTCCGGATACCTCGGTAAAAATATCGACGTCGTCCACCCGAGTTTGCATCCCTATCTTTGTTCTTTATCTTCTGCATTTACATTAAGTACTTAAGTTTCAATCTCTCATTTCTAGTTAGAATATTTAGGATTGGAACTTAGATCACAAAATTCTTTTGGCGGTAGAGATAGCAACACATAGACAAAATCTAGTTTGCACATTCTAGATTCCTTATTTGCATAGGTTTTGTTTTAGGGATTTATTTGTGGCCAAGTTTAGAAAGAAGTTTTTAGAAGTCCTAATTCACCCCCTCTTAGGTGTCACCGTTTCCTATTGGTGGTATCAGAGGCCAGGTTTGGCTCATTTCAAACATTTTAGCTTCACCGCTAATAGAGCCGACACTTTTTAGAGAAAGGAGATGGATACCCATAGGCCACCACACTTCGACTGCACTAACTTCTCAGATTATAGTGCTAGAATGGCTTGTTACTTAGAAGCAGTTGATTTAGGTATTTGGAGAGTCACTCGCGACGGGATGAAACCACCTAAGAATCCCGAGAAGCTCACCGAGAGTGATGAAAAAGAAATACATTTGAATGTTAGAGCCAAAAATTGCTTGTATGAATCTCTTAGCATAGATATTTTTAATCAAATATTCACCTTGAAAACTGATAATGATATTTAGCTTAAATTACATGAGCTACATGACGGCACATCAAATGTCCGTGAACAAAAATATTGCCTAGTCTTGAATGAATATAATTATTTTCAAATGAAAGAAAACAAGCTTGTTAGAGATATGTACTCTCGCTTGAATTTGATTATCAATTAGCTCAATTCTATTGGAATTAATAAGCTAGGTGATGCAGACATTGTAAGGAAGACCATTTCCTTATTGACACAAAAGAAATATGGGAGCATCATCACCATCCTTCACAATTTGGAGGACTTGAGTCAAATGATCCCGGCCATTGTAATTGGGAAAATTGTGGCATTTTAGATGTCACGAAAAATAGATCAAGGAGAGGAGCCAACTTTTTCAAAGCCATATGCATTTGCATGTGATGAACACAAAAAGATGAAAGGCAAGAAGATGGCTCCAAGCTCAAGTTCCTCAAGTGAAAAAGAGGAACAAGGTGAAGACGATGATGATGAAGAAGATTATCAAGCCTCTACATCATCCTTCGAGGACGAAGAAACAATCTGATGCGTTGGTGAAAGTCGCCTAGAGGGAGGGTGAATAGGCGAAACCTGAAATTTATAAACTTAAACACAAACTAAGGTCGAGGGTCAGCGTTAGAATTAAATTCAAGTCCGAAGAGAGGGGAAAACAAATCAAACAAGAATCAAGGCGAGTGAACATGGTTATTTGTTTTACCGAGGTTCGGTTCCAAAGAACCTAGTTCCCGTTGAGGAGGTCACAAAGACCGGGTCTATTTCAACCCTTTCCCTCTCTCAAACGGTCACTTAGACCGAGTGAGCATTCTTCCTTAATCTCATGGGTCACTAAGACCCCACAAGGACCACCACACACTTGGTGTCTCTTGCTTCGCTTACAAAGCACTTGAGAATAAGAATGGGAAAAGAAAAAGGCCAATCCAAGCGACAAGAGCAACAAAAGAACACAAAACACCATCTCTCAAGTCCCTAATGGAATTGGGTTGATTTGAAGGCTTAGAGAGGATTTAATCTATTGGATGTGTCTTGTAGTGGAGTCTTTTGCTCTTGTATTGAATGAGATGTTTGGAGTGCTTGGATGGTTATGAATGAGGTGGTTGGGGGGTATTTATAGCCCCCAACCACTTCTATAGCCGTTGGTGGAGGCTGCTGGCGATGGGCGCACTGGACAGTCCCATGCGCTACCAGACAGGCACTGTGCACTGTTCGGTGCACGCCACGTCAGCGTATCCATTAGGGTTCAGAGCAGTTGACCGTTGGCAACGTTTGTCTTCTAGCTGCACCGGATAGTTCGGTGCCACACGGACAGACCGGTGCCCCTCTGACTTTGCCGCTCTGACTTCTGCGTGACACAGTTCATCACTGTTCACTTGGCAGAGTCGATCGTTGGCGCAGAGAGCCGTTGCTCCACTGGCTCACCGGACAGTCCAGTGGATTATAGAGGAGGCAGCCCTGGGTTTTCCCGAGAGTGGATGCTTCGATGGGGCGCCTGGCTGGCGCACCGGACTGTGTCCGGTGCACCATTTTTCAGCACACTCAAGTCCTTTTGCTCCAATTAAATTGTGTTTCTAACTTGATTTCTTTCTTGGTTTATGTTGAACCTTATGCACCTGTAATACATGAATTCTAGACAAACTAGTTAGTCCACTTGTTTGCGTTGGTCATCAACCACCAAAAAATAATTATAGGAAATTGTTAACCCAATTTCCCTTTCAGTTGGAAAGGTAATGAGGATGATACGCAAGATCAATCTAATGGGTGTGCCCCTGCAGGTCGATGATCTTCTCTTTAACATTGATAGGAAAAAGCAAAGAAAGAGAAGATGCTTCACATGTGGGGAGAAGGACCATTTCAGGGATAATTGCCCAAATTCGACTGAACACAAGAAGAGAAGGAGCAAAGGCAAGGTACTTACAAGTGTCAAGACTTAGGATTATTCTTCAAGCGAAGTTGATCCTCCAAGGACTCGCAACCACCGCTCTTCATCACGCTCTTCACAATCATCTCACAAATGCCTTATGGCAAGAGGTAAATCAAGTATCCCATCATGTAGTGATGATAGTGATGATGAGTGTGATGGGTAGGGAAAACCCTCCATAGATGAACTTGCGCATGCCGTTAATTTTTTTAATGATGTTTGCGCTAAACAAAAGGCTCAACTTAAAACTTTGAAAAATAAGTTGTTTAGCTCTAAAAATGATTATATATGTTTGCTAGAGAAATCTGAAACCTTTGCAAATTTAAATTATGAGCTAACAACTAAAATTGAGCAATTAGAGTCTAGATCTCCATCCTTAGATACCGATGATAGCATTGTTAAAAAGAATGAAAAACTTAAGGCTAAGTTAGCTAGCTCTCAAGATGCTATTGAAAACTTGCTAGAGAAAATGGAAATTCTTAGCATTCATAATTGAAAGGGAAATGGCCTCAACATTTTCTATAAACGATATTAGTGTTTGATGTCCATCACAAACCATATGGACTAACTAGTTTGCTTAGTTGACATTTCTCAGGTGCATAAAGTTCATACACACATACAAAGGAAAGGACCTTGGGGGTATAATTCTACTCCTTTGGAGCAAAATAGCATTGCTACAACCTGTGGTGCACCGGAGACTGTCCGGTGTGCACCGACACTATCTGCTGCCCTGGCTGGAGCATCTCGCGAAATGCCCGCTCTCGGGTTTTCTCAGCGATCGTCCGCTAAAATTCACCGGACTGTCCGGTGAGACAACGGAGCAACCACTACCGGAATCACGTTCTTTGCCGAGTGTCTAAGACACTCGGCAAAGGCTATTTTACACTCGGCAAAGGCTTTGCCGAGTGTAACACTCGGCAAAGAACACTCGGCAAAGATTTCATCGGCAAAGGGTTCTTTGCCGAGTGCTTTTTTTCGGACACTCGGCAAAGACTTTGCCGAGTGTCAAAAAGCACTCGGCAAAGAAAAACACTCGGCAAATTAAGAATCGAAAAAATTAAAAAAAAACAGCAAAACATTTTTTAAATTCTAGGAACAACTCTCCAACCCTACCCTACTACCTTACCTGTTGCCCTATCATTTTTCACTATTATTTTGAATCAAACTTATATTTTTGTAAATGGTGAGATTCGAACTCGCGACCTCTCTCTCGCGCATACCCTCCTATACCACTACACTACTACACCAATTATGTTTATACTACGTTTTCATTCCTCATGTACTATAACAAATCGAGAGTAATTTGATTATTTAAGGCACTAAATGAGTTCATTTGAAAATGTGACCAACTATAAAGTTGCATAACTTTTTGAGATCTAAAAGTTTTATTTTAATAGTTTCTACATCCGAGACCATTTATAAAATTTGAATTTTAAATTTAAAAACTTCACACGAAATTTTCAATGATAAGATGATTTCAAATCAAAAAATTGTCAACTACAAAGTTTCATTACATTTCAAGACCTACAACTTTTATTTTGGTGGTTTTTCCATCCGAGACAGTTTGAAAAATTCAAATTTCAAAATTCAAACATAGTTTTGCATAACAAGATGATTTCAAACTAAAACATTGTCAACTACAAAGTTTCATAACTCTTCAATACCTACAACTTTCATGTTGGTGGTTTTTCCTTTCGAAGTCGTTTTCAAAATTCAAATTTTAAATTTTTAAAATTCAGACATAGTTTTCGTTGACAATATGACTTCAAATGAAAAAGTTGTCAACTATAAACTTCTATAACTTCTCAAGATCTACAAAGTTTATTTTAGTTGTTTGATAATTTGTTTATCTCAGATGATGGTTCTAACAATATGCACAAATTCTATACGTCTCTCTCGTAGTTTCATAAACTACGAGAGAGATATAGGTTTTGTGAACAAATTTATTTTTATTTTGTCATATGAAGAAATGTTCAATATATAAACTGTACATAATGATGAGTTATACAAATTTGTAGTTGAAAACTTTTTCATTTGAATTAATTTACTACTTTAAAATGTGATTTTTAAATTGTCTTTGCCTAGTGTTGGAGAAAAAACACTCGGCAAAGAGCTCTTTGCCGAGTGTTGTATTTGTGACACTCGGCAAAGAGCCCTTTGCCGAGTGTCAAAAAAAGACACTCGGCAAAGAAACTCTTTGCCGAGTGTTAAAAATAAAACACTCGGCAAAGAGCTTCTTCGCCGAGTGTTTTCTTTTACCGAGGGTTTTTTGTGTGGCACTCGACAAAGAGCTCTTTGCCGAGTGCCCGAAATAAAACACTCGGCAAAGAGCCAAATTCCGGTAGTGAACGGTCAACTTTGCCCAACGACCGACTGCGCTGACTGTGGCACAGTCTTCAGCGCAGAAGTCATAAGTCAGTCCGCAACGTTAGGATACACCAGACTGTCCGGTGTGCCACCAGACTGTCCAGTGCAGCAAGAGAACAAACGACTTCAATGGTCAACCACTCCAAACCCCAATGGTCAGCTGACATGGCACGCACCGGACAGTGAACAATGCTGTGTTCGGTGCACCACCGAACTGTTCGGTGTTCCGGTCGACAGCAAAGTCAGCCAACGACTAGAATAGTGGTTGGGGCTATAAATACCTTCCAACCACACCATTCAAGCCATCCAAGCTTATCACTCTCAACATTCAATACAAGAGCAAAGAATACACTCTTAAAGACACAATCAAAGCATTCAATCCTCTCCAAGTTCCAAAATCAAGTCAAGTGATCAAAGTGTTTAGTGACTTGAGAGAGGGTAACTTGTATTTCTTTTGTTACTCTTGTTGCTTCCTTCTTCTCATTCTAATCTTTCGAAGTGTTTTATAAAGCAAGCACGAGACACCTAATTGTGTGGTGATCCTTGCGGGGTCTTAGTGACCCGTGTGATTAAGAAGAAGCACTCGACCGATCTAAGTGACCGATTGAGAGAGGGAAAGGGTTGAAATAGACCCGACCTTTGTGGCCTCCTCAACGAGCAGTAGGTTCATTGGAACCAAACCTCGGGAAACAAATCACCGTGTTCATTTGTGTTGATCTTCATCACTCGATTTGTTTCTTCCCTCTCCTCTCTTTCTAAAGTTACCTTGCTCACATTGATTTGAGTTTGCTCCCAAAGTTATCCACATTAATTGAGCAACTCGTTGCAAGGAGAACTATTTTCCGCACTCTGAATTCGCTATTATTTATTTCTAACACTAACCCCGGGTGAAGTGCGTGTTCAAAGTTTGTAATTTTCAGGTTTCACCTATTCACCCCCCTCTAGGCGACTTTCAATTGGTATCAAAGCCCTATGCTTCATTAGAGTTTAACAACTCGAAGTGATGTCGGGAGAACACGCCAAAAGAGAGATGGTGACCCGGGAAAAGTTCGGATCTTCGGGAAAGAAGAACGAAGAAAGGACTCCGTCGAAGGAGGCCGACGACAAGCACAAGGAGCACAAGGAGGAATCCGCCGGCTCCAACAAGTCACATAGGAAGGGTGACAAGAAGAAAAAGAAGATGAAAAAGGTGGTCTACTACGAGACTGATTCTTCTTCACCTTCCACCTCTAGCGCCGAGTCCATATCTTTGAATCAGCAAGAGCGTAAGAAATATAGTAAGATGCCTCGCATTCCTAAATGTGCTCCTCTACTTTCCGTACCCCTAGACAAACCTCCATATTTTTATGGTAAAGATTATTGTATGTGGAGTGATAAAATGAGGCACCAACAACCTCACTCCACGAAAGTATATGAGATATTGTTGAGTTTTGAGCGCAGGCACCACATGTAGGCGAGGAGGACTACGACTCCGATGAGGCCACCCAAATAAGGCACTTCAACTCCCAAGCCACCTCCATACTCCTCGCTTTTTTGTGTAGGGATGAGTACAACAAAGTACAAGGGTTGAAGAATGCCAAAGAAATTTAGGACATCCTCAAGATGGCGCATGAAGGGGACAAGGTGACCAAGATCACCAAGCGTGAAACGATCGAGGGAGAACTCGGTCGATTCATCTTCAACAAAGGAGAAGAGTCACAAGCAATGTACAACCGGCTCAAGACGATGGTCAACCAAGTCTACAACCTTGGGAGCACCAAGTGGGATGACCATGAAATGGTCAAGGTTATTCTAAGATCTCTTGTATTTCGTAATCCCACTCAAGTTCAATTAATTCGTGGAGATCCTAGATATAAACAGATGTCTCCCGAGGAGGTAATTGGAAAGTTTGTAAGCTTTGAAATTATGATCAATGACTCCAAACATATTGTCAACTTGGTGCAAGGCACCACCTCCACACCCGAGGTACAACCCGTTGCATTCAAAGCAACGGAAGAAAAGAAGCAAGAGTCTACATCAACAAGTAGACTTCCAATTGACGCCTCCAAGCTCGATAACGAGGAGATGGCTCTTATCATCAAGAGCTTTTGGAAAATCCTCAAACAAAGGAAGGGAAAATACTACAAACCCCGCCCTAAGAGGGTTTGCTACAGGTGTGGTAAGTCCGGTCATTTTATCACTAAATGTCCATATACAAGTGATAGTGACAGGGACGACGACAAGAAAGGGAAGAAGAAGATGAAAAAGAAAAGATACTACACCAAGAAGGGTGGTAAGGCGCACATGCGATGGGAATGTGACTCCGACGAGAGCTCCACCGACTCCTCCTCCAACGAGGACGCCGCTAACATCGCTATCAACAAAGGCTTTCTCTTCCCCAACATCGGCCACAAATGTCTCATGGCTAAGGATAGCAAAAAGAAGAAGGTACATTCTAGAGATACCCCCAAATACACTACTTCCGATGATGAAGGTAGCTCTAGTGATGATAATGATTATTTGACTTCTCTTTTTGCAAACCTTACCAAAGATCAAAAGAAGAAAATTAATGAATTGATAGAAACCATTAACGAGAAGGATGATATCTTGGAATGCTAGGAGGACTTGCTCGCTAAGGAAAATAAAAATGCTTATGCTCTTGAAATGGAAAAAAATGAAAATTTGTCTAAAGAGCTTAATATTTGCAATGATTCAATTTCTCGCCTTAAAACTAAAAATGTTAGTTTAATTGCTAAGATTGAAGAACTGAATGCTTGCAAACTCTCTACATCTACTGTTAAGCATGTCATTATTTGCACTAGATGTAGAGATGTTAATATTGATGCTATAAATGATCACCTTGCTATGATTAAAGAACAAAATGATCACATAGCCAGATTAAATGCTAAAATTGTTGAGAATGAACTAGAAAATGAAAAATTTAAATTTGCTCGTAGTATGGTTTATAATGGGAGACACCCTGGCATTAAGGATGGCATTGGTTTCCAACAAGGAAGCCAAAGCAACATCAAACTTAATGCCCCTAAGAACAAACTTTCTAACTTTTTTAAGGGCAAGGCTCCCATGATTCAGGATAGGGAAGGTTACATTTTATAGCCTAAGAACTATCCTGAGCACAAAATTAGAAGATTTAATGCTAGAAAATCTCATTCTGTTTCACATCATGCTTATTTGTATAGTAATAAGGCTTCTAGCTCTAGGCATACAACTCATTTCAAAATGCATAAGAAAAAGACTGTTGATGCATCCAATGAACATAACATTTCATTTAAGACTTTTGATGCATCTTTTGTGCTTACTAACAAATCAGGCAAGGTAGTTGCCAAATATGTTGGGGCAAACACAAGAGTCCCAAGACTTGTGTTTGGGTATCCAAGGTGCTTGTTTCTAATGTGAAAGGACCCAAGACCGTTTGGGTACCTAAGAACAAGGACTAAATTTGTTTTGTAGGTTTATACATCTGGTGAGACAAGTTGGATAATCGATAGCGGGTGCACAAACCACATGACGGGGGAGAAAAGGATGTTCTCCTCATATGAGAAAAATGATGATCCCTAAAGAGCAATCACATTCGAGGATGCGGATTAAGGTTTGGTCAAAGGTTTGGGTAAAATTGCTATATCCCCTGACCATTCCTTTTCTAATGTTTTCTGTAGATTCTTTAGATTACAACTTGCTTTCTATTTCTCAATTGTGTAAAATGGGCTACAATTGTCTATTTACTGATGTCGATGTTACCATCTTTAGAGGAAGTGATGATTCAATAGCTTTTAAGGGAGTTTTAGATGGTCAGCTATATTTAGTTGATTTCAATGATAACAATGTTGAACTAGACACTTTCTTAATCGCTAAGAACAATATGGGCTGGTGAAAGTCGCCTAGAGGGGGGGTGAATAGGCGAAACCTGGAATTTACAACTTTAAACACACATTATGCTTGAGGTTAGCGTTAGAATTAAATCGGATTGTGGAAGATGGTTTTCCTTGCCACGAGTGGCTCAATCAATGCGGATAATCTTTGGGAGCAAACTCAAATCAATATTAGCAAGGAAACTTTTAGAGAGAGGAATGTCACACCCGGATTTAAAGGATAAAGCCGGGTGCGTCTCATATATATGTGCACCAAGGAAGAACAACACATATAATAACATAGTGCATAGAGATAAATGTCATAAATATCATAAATGTACTGATTACATAGCGGAAGTCTTACAAAATAAATTATAAATGTAAAGCGAACTAAATATTATTATTTCCTTGGCGCCACAAAGCTGACTGGGAGACGCCACCTAGATCAAGTCGAACTCCTCGTTCTGTGGCTCCTCTTCGACCACCTGCTCTTCACCTGTGGGGGGTTATATATCGCAAGAGTGAGCTCACAAAATATCATATCTCAACAAGTTGTGAGGAATAATGTGCATAAACTCACCAAAGGTGGGAGTTCATATGAAGTGCAAGGCTGATCAAATAAATAAAGGTTAAAGCTGAGCATTGCTTTTATAAGTTGGTCAAAATTTTATTAGCAGTTACTAAATGTAAGTAAATACCAAACCTTAGTAATAGTAAGTCAAAATAATAATAAATAATCCCAATGCGATGCAAATGACAAATTTGAATTTAATTCCATAAATTAATCATGTGAGTGTCCGAGTTGCTCATGACCATGAGCAATGCTAGTATACCAGTTTTACACTCTGCAGAGGTTGCACATCTTTACCCACAAGTCGTGTTACCCTTTTGCCACGGGGTTGATCGTACCCCATACACCTCTACCAAGGAAGCGAGGCAGGGTTCCACTATGAGGCCTTTACAAAATTCCACTAGCTTCAGAAAACCCGCTACAGTTTCTAGGAAGCTCCAGTGTAGGGACTGTCAGTGTTTTGGGTCCGACCGCACACCCAGGGTTACCCCTCAAGGTGCTTTTAGGAGTAGGATGGTGTTACCGACTGTAGCTCGATGGTTCGTGTTGGGCGCACGAGAAATAATAGACAATGACGTACAGGTTCGGGCCGCTTTGAGATGCGTAACACCCTACGTCCTGGCGAGAGTGCTTTATGTGATGGGTTACAAGGGAGTTCTCTAGTGCTGGGAAACGTAGAGAGCGGGGTGAATGGCTAAGTAATGAGTGATTGTTCTGAAGGGGTGCCCCCTAGGCCTTATATACTCGACCGTGGGGCATTACATGCAGATATGATAACAACGCGTGCCTAAGAAGTAGTGAACCATCTGAGTCTATCCTCCTATAATTCAGCCGACCCATCCTCGCTTGGTTCCGTTGTACGGGACTCCTGCGCGGGAAGGTCGGATCACTGCTGTGATTACTTCTCGAATTTGTTGGGCCGTCTGGGCTTGCGCCGACCCGACCTTGTGTTAATCCGTTCCACTGGTCGTTCCTCCCAGGCCCACGAGGGAATGACCTTACGAATTATGGGGCCCTTGGGCCTTTCGTGAGGTCTTTTATCCTTCTAGTGGACCCGGGGGATATCTGTCCCCCACAAGCCCCTGATCTTTGGGCTGATTTTGAAATAAACGGCCCAAAGATCCTAGGTCCAGCTTGCAGTATTTGATTTTAATAGGGAATGCTTTGGAAATAAGTTTGTCGGGCCACTGCTTCTGAATTATGAGTGATCCGGTTAAAACAATTTTTTTTACTGTCTTCTTCTGCTATTATTCCTCAAAATTTGGTGTTCTGTCTCAGGTTCATGCTTTGGAGGTCAACATTTTGCACTGTTGGACTTCGAACTTCATTGGGTGCACCGAAGGTGTAGCCCCCGAGCTTCGAGTGGATTTTTGCAAACAATCCACTCGAAGGTCTTCACTTCAAGTATTATCAGAAATCACTTTCATCTTCCACTTGTGCTCTTTCAGAGGTCAGCCTTATCTTAATTTTGCCTTATGCTTTAGAGGTCAACATTTTGCTTCTTCGGGGATGATGATTCATTGGGTGCACCGAAGGTGCACCCAATGGGTGTAGCCCTCGAGCTTCGAGTGGATTTTTGAAAATAATCCACTCGAAGGTCTTCATTTCATGCCTTTTTCTGGGAATCATCCTTTCCTTTTGTTGAATGCCTTCAGAGATCAGCATTATATTATTAGCACTATGCTTTAGAGGTCGGCACACATTTTTGTCTTTGAGGCTGAGTACGCGATCTGCCCATATCTTGCTAGGTCCTGCAATTTATTTGATCTACGACTGATTGGACGTTCGATAGATGGCCCTTGACTAGTCTTCATGTCACTTCGTGCTTTGATGCTTATGTCGATTAGACTTGTACCTTATCGGCTATATTTGGCTTTCCTTTGATCCTTGCTGATATCTCTCTTCTGTCTTGGAGTATTCATTGCATATATTGTATGGATGTGACAGTTTTGAAAAATATACTGATAATTTCTGGGTGTCCCCCCAATGGGTGTAGGCAAGGGACGGCTTGGTACGCTGAGCGTTTAGCAGACTGCTTCTGAGTAGTAACTTGATGTGACCGCGGGTGTAATCATATCGCCCGCACAGTTGACTGGGGTCCCAATGGGTGTCGTGTTACGTGAAACGGCGTCAGCCGCCTGACGTGTCTTCAGACGGTTTGAATTGCATATTGAATTTTTACGACTGTTCGGTGGTTGTGGTAGGAGGTGAGCGGTTGCCTTCTTCTTCTATAAATAGTGTTCTTGCTTCTCCGGCATTTTCACATTTCTTGTTGCTGCTTGCTGTTTCATCTCCTCTTCTTCCTTCCACTCCACCATGGGCAAGAGCAAGAGAGGTGGTGGCTCTTCGCATCACTCCGGCGACAAGCGCAAGCGCGAGCCGACTCCTTCCTCGGAGGACTTCAGCGACTCGGAGTACTCGGAGGAGGAGTTCTCCTCCGAGTCCGAGGGCTCTCCGGCTCCTGCCTCTCCCCCGGCGTCGTCTGATGATTCAGACGACTCCCAGGGGATCGCCGCGGAGGTATGGACTTACATCCGGGCCGTCGAGCGCGCCGGGCTCGAGGGCTCGGATGAGTCGGAGTACTCCTCGGACGAGGAGAATTCCTCTAACCCGTCCGAGGAGGGCAGCGGCGGCGACGGCGGTGATGGCGACGACGACGGAGGCGATGGTGACGGCGGCGGCGACAGCGGCAAGGGCGGTGACGGCAGCGGCAAGGGTGGCAGCGGCGACGACGGCAGCGGCAGCAAGGGCAGCAACAAGGCCAGTGGCTGGACGCCACTGGTTTTAGATGTTAGTGTAGATTAGTAGTAGAAATAGTATTAGCGAAATAATGTAGTAGTAGCTACTAGTATAGTTAGTGAAATGTAATGTAGTAGTAGGGAAGGCATCAACTCATAATGAGTTGATTTGTAAGTTTCATAATGCTTCCCTTATGAAGAATGATTTCGTCCCACTTCTGTGTTCATTATTTTGCCTTCTGGTCAGTCGCCGATCGTTGTAATATTTACTGTCGATGATGTTTTCTGTCTGCAACGCTTGAGTAGTAACTTGGAGTCATTGAATCACGCTTCTGATTGCTTTATTTGCGACGTCGGTGCTTTGGTGGTAGCGGCCGAGTTATTATTGGTGATGTTGGCGCTTTTTGAAGTAATGGCTGAGTGACAGCGAGCCACATCGGTGTTTTAGAAGTAACGACCGAGCGGTTACTGCTGATGTCGGTGTTTTAGAGGTAACAGCCGAATCCTTTGGAACCACGTCACCGCTTTAGGAATAACAACCGAGTGACTGATGGCGACATTGGTGTTTTAGAGGTAACAACCGAGTGATCGATGGCGATGTCGGCGTTTTAGAGGTAACGACCAAGTGATAACGGGCCACGCCGGCCGCTTTGGAAACAATGGCCGGGTGAAGTCTGGTAACATCAGCGTTTTTAGAAATAACCGCTGAGTTAAAATGGGCCGCGTCGGCCGTTTTGGAAATAACAGTCGAGTGATGATGTGGCACGCCCGCGTTTTAGAAGTAACGGCCGGGTGATGACATGGCGTGCCCACGTTTTGGAAGTGGCGCCGGGCCCGGGAAAACCCCATATGTACTGCATTATCGCACGCCTCCGCGTTCCGTGCCCTAGTTTCTGCTTTTCTGCATCCAGGCTTTCTCTGCTCTCCTGCAATATTGCTTCCGCTCCGCTCGCTAGCAAGGTTGAGATGGCGCCCAAGAGGAAAGCTTCGAGTTCGTCCGTCGCAATCATTCCCCCCATCGATCCCAACAGTCAGTTGCCTTTCGCAGGTAACCATATGTCTGTTGTCTCTGAATATGACCTTCTTCATCTCATTTCTATCGAAGTTCTTCCTCCGAAGGAGCTCTGTTCGTGGCGGATCTGTCGTGGGGTCACTGTTCCGATAGAAGACACCCACGAATCCGTCATTTACGTTCCTTTTCTTATCCGCGGACTTGCTCTTCCCATTTCTCCTTTCTTTCGCGGTCTCCTTGATTTCTATTGCTTGAATCTGACCCATCTGAATCCCACTCAAGGACAGCATCAAGGGATGGCGCCTGGAATGGCTCATCATGGAGAATCATGGGAATTCCCTCCCCCCACGGTCAGGGAGACAGCCGGATGTTCGCACTTCGAGCTGGACCGAATCCCCCACAGACCAGGAGGTGGCTGAGGCAGGGGCTCTGCTAGCTGAAGTTGGATTGTTGAAAGAAAGGGGTCTGACTGCAGAAGCTGTGGTCGTTGACTTTGTTTTCAAGAACATTCAGCCGCTGAAGGATAGAGCATATCCGACCTATCTGTATCGAGGCCTGGCTGATTCAACCCGGGTAACCAACAGAAGAATTCCTGTTGTGGACTTGGTGAGCTGGCTCGAGATGATACTCAGAGGCAAGGTGTCGAACATCGGCGCTCCTGTTGCATACTCGGCCTGGAATCTGCCTCCTCCCAAAGCCTTTACCAGTTTCTTGTCAAATCCTCCTGCTGGTGATAGCGGTTTGGGCCTTAGAGTGCGACCCTCTCCCGAAGAAGTTAGTGCTTTGGTTGTCTCACTCGAAGAAATTCCTGACGACGAGAGGTAGGTTCATTTTGAGGTGCCTTTGAATCCAAGTGACGCAGAGATAAGTGCCATGCTGGATATGTTAGCTGAGGATTCTTCTGATGCCGCTCCTGCTGAAACACTGGTGGTGGCGCTCATCCCTGAGGCCGGCAAAGCTTTGGATGCTCAGAGATCTGACAGTGTTCGCCCGAAGCATTCCTGCCGAGACAATCAGCCCTCTTCTCCTGCTGAGGGGAAGAAAAAGAAGAAGAGACGTCTTCGTCGAGTGTCTAGCTTGGATCAGGATGCCGATCCTTCTGTTCCTGCTGCTGAGGAAGTGCTAGTGCCTGAATTTGCTGAAGCTGGCCCCAATGGGTGTGACCCGACTGATGTGGATCCTAATGGGTGTGATCCTGCTGAAGCTGACCCCAATGGGTGTACTGTCCGTGTTGTTGATGAAGATGATGAAGAAGAGGATGAAATCCCTCTGATTCGGAAGAACAGCCGGCGTTACATAGCTAGTGGGGAAAGTAGCGGTGTTCCTTCTCCTGCTTTGTCTGCCCTCATTGGTCTACAAGAATTATCTCTGACGAACTTCGATCAGACTCTTGAAGACATGGTTCTAGAAGATTTGTTGTCAGAGCCGGCAGATGGTGGCGCGATGGATGTTTGTGCTGATGTGCCCGATGCCGGGTTGGGGTCATCCCGGGCAGCGTCCCGCGCCTCGTCGACCTTAGAGCGCGGTCTTGAGGGTCAGGAGGCTAGTCTGGATTGCACTGCTCCCACGGAAGTGACTGAGGGTCCTTCTGCCTTAGAGGTGGCTGTTATAGAGAACTCGGCCCTCAAGGACGGTGCTAGCGCTTTCCCAGCCCCCGAGGGTGTTGCCGGAGATGATCTGGCTCGGATGCGTAGCGCGAGCTGTGACCTAGCCCCCGAGGTTGTCTGAGTGGGTTCTCCTTCCCACACTTCCATGGATGTTCACGTAGGGTCTTGTCCTCCACATTCTGGTTGCATGGCGATAGCCCAAGCCTTGGGTCAAGGAGTCGCTTTAGAGGCCAGCGCACCTGATGACAGAGTTCTGGCTTCTGTTGATGACACTGAATTGGTTCCCACTGATGTATTGCGGGTTGTTCCGGCTGGTGATCCTTCGTCAAGCCATCAATTGACTTCCCATGACTTGGGAGTTCCCTCATTCTTCTCCAACCTCCATGTATTTTGGTTTCTTCTGGTCTGACTTTACCCCAGGCAGATAATTGTTCTCATGCTTGTCTGTTTTTAATGCCAGGCGTTGGTTGATGAGATGGCTAGTCGGCTGAGGTTGCAGGGTGCCTCTGTCCTAGAAGGAGCTTTGTCTCTGGCGCATTGGAATCCAGTGCTGCTTCAGCGGCGTGTATCTGATTTGGAGGTGGCAAATGCCGGTCAGTGCTCTTTTGCTTCCTTTTTTGGCTACTTGATTAATATGCTTTTTAGCTGAACACCTTTGTTTGACTATTTCTTGACAAATATGGCTCGACGGTATTCTGATCTTGAAGAAAAATATTCTCAGAGTCAGACTGAACTGGTCCGGGTTTCTGCTTCTCTGAATGATGCTAACATGCTGAGCTCCACCCTCCGTGCTCAGCTCGACTCTGAAAAGGTGACCAGTGAATCTTGGCTTTGTTTGTTGTGTTCTTATTGCTTGCTGGACGTTTGGAGAAACTGATTCTTGTCTGCAGGAGGAAAAGCGTGCCATCGCCACTTCTCGTGACAACCTTGACAAGCTATACCACGATGCCAGCAATTCGTTGACCATCTTGGAGAGGAGTCATCGCTTCACCAGGGAGGAGTTGGATAATCATCGTTATAAGCTGCAAGAGTCCTTGGATGATGTGATTCGCCTCAGGCAGTTGGTGTCGACCAAAGATACTGTCATCAAGGATCTGCGTGCTTCCAAGAAATCAGTCGCCCAGGAGCTAGAAACTGCCCGGTTGGCTATCAAGGCTGCTGAAGAGACTTCTGCTACTCTGAGGGCCCAGCGCGACAAAGCTATGGATAAAGCTATTCGCGTGGGGCGGATCCTGATGAGGAGACCCAGCGTGGTTGTTCCTGACGACATAGTGGCTGACGTGAATGCCGCTCCTGATTCCTCGAGTCGTCCTTCTTCGTCAGTTGCTCCTGAGAAGAACATTACTAAATAGAAAACACTGAATGCTTTGAATGTGTGGTTAATGTGCTCGGATGTTTTGTTAGAGAACACTTTTGAATACTGAATGCTACTATTGTTTTCCCATTGTTAGAATTCCACAGTATCTACAATTGTAGAAGTAAATGTAGTGTGATGGTTTTGAAATTTTGAAATGGGGCATAGAAGTTGCCCTAAGATGGGTGATTGCAAACGTGTCGAGTGTGTCATGCCAATTTAAGTCAGTGCCAACTTAAACCGACCACTCCGTTAGTAGGGCATAGTGGCCACCCCGAGTTAAGTAAGCGTGAGCATGTCGCACCGCCTTAAGTCATTGCCGACTTAAGCCGATTGCTCCGTTAGTAGGGCATAGTGGTCAGCCCGAGTTTAGTAAGCGTGAGCATGTCGCACCGCCTTAAGTCATTGCCGACTTAAGCCGATTGCTTCGTTAGTAGGGCATAGTGGTCACCCCGAGTTTAGTAAGCGTGAGCATGTCGCACCGCCTTAAGTCATTGCCAACTTAAGCCGATTGCTCCGTTAGTAGGGCATAGTGGTCACCCCGAGTTTAGTAAGCGTGAGCATGTCGCACCGCCTTAAGTCATTGCTGACTTAAGCTGATTGCTCCGTTAGTAGGGCATAGTGGTCACCCCGAGTTTAGTAAGTGTGAGCATGTCACACCGCCTTAAGTCATTGCCGACTTAAGCCGATTGCTCCGTTAGTAGGGCATAGTGGTCACCCCGAGTTAAGTAAGTATGCCAATTGACAGCGAACAATTTGAGTGCCTTTGAAGCCTTTTTATTGATTATATATTTCTCAATTTACAGAATACATCGTCGTCCCAATAGCCTCAGGGATGTAGCTAGGGGTAAAACTTCCTGAGGTGTTCTATGTTCCATGAGTTCCCAATTTCTGTGCCGTCCATCTGAGTGAGACGATATGATCCCGACCGAGTGACTTCTGCTACTATGAATGGCCCTTCTCATAGAGGTGACAATTTGTGCCGTCCCTCCCCCGTTAGAATTCGGCGGAGGACGAGATCTCCCACTGTGAAGGATCGATGTCGTATGGCCTTATTATGATAGCGCCTCAGAGTTTGCTGATACTGTGCTGATTGAATCACCATATTCAATCGTTCTTCTTCGAGTACATCAACATCCTCCAGGCTAGTAGCTTTAGCTTCTGCTATGTTTTCAAAGATTAACCTCGGTGCCCCGAACTTGAGATCAGCAGGTAGCACTGCCTCCGAACCATAGACCATGAAGAAAGGCGTGTTTCCATGCAGAGCTCGACTAGGTTGAGTTCTCAAGCTCCATACAACATACGACAGCTCTCTGATCCACTTTCCTGTGAACTTTCCTCCAATATCATCCCGTTAGCTCTTTCGACTTGCCCGTTGGCTCTTGGGTGCGCCACCGAGGCATATTTGATCTGAATGCTCTTTTGCTCGTAGAAATCGAAGAACTCTGAACTTGTGAAGTTGGATCCTAGGTCGGTTATGATGCTATTCGGTATTCCAAACCTGAATATTATGTCTTGTATGAATTCTACGGCCTTGGCTGAAGTTAGAGAAGCAATGGGTTTGAACTCTATCCATTTAGTGAATTTATCGATAGCAACTAGTACATGAGTGTATCCTCCTTGAGCTTTCTTGAAAGGTCCAATCATATCCAATCCCTAGCACGCGAACGGCCAAGTTACGGGTATAGTCTGCAACTGTTGTGCTGGTAGATGCTGCTGCTTTGATAAGTACTGGCAGGCTTCGTACCTCTGGACTAACTCGGCTGCATCACTCTTTGCTGTTGGCCAGTAGAAACCCGACCTGAAGACCTTCCCAACCAGGGTCCTAGATGCTGCGTGTACTCCACATTGCCCAGCATGGACCTCATCCAGAAGTTGCTTTCCAGTAGATGAGAGAATGCATTTCATGAGGACTCCTGATGCGCCTCTTCTGTATTGTGTTTCCCCAATGAGTGTATAGTGAGCTGACTGTCTTGCGATGCGCTCGGCTGCATTCTTGTCATCTGGTTCCTTCTCATTCTTTATATATTTGATGATCGGCCCCCTCCAATCATCAGAATCTGACTCTGGTTGGCTCAGAGTATTACATTCCTTTGCCCGATCCAGTAAAATGCTTGGGTGTAATATTTCTTGAACAAAAACTCCAGGCGGGACCTGAGTTCGACTGGATCCTAGCTTGGACAATACATCAGCTGCCGTGTTTCGATCTCTCTCCACATGGTGAAATTCCAGACCTTCAACTTTGTCTTTTAGTTTCCAGACAGCAGTGCAATATTTTCCCATGGAATCGTTCGAACAATCCCATTCTTTATTTATCTGACTTATGACCACCAGAGAATCTCCATATACCATCAGTCTCTTGATGCCCAGTGATATGGCAATGTTCAGCCCATGAATCAGAGCTTCGTATTCTGCTGCATTGTTAGAGGCTGGAAATAACAACTGAAGGGCATATCTGAGGTGTTCACCTCCAGGTGCAATAAAGAGGATCCCTGTGCCTGCTCCCTGCAGCTTTAATGAGCCATCGAAATACATTCGCCATACTTCTGCGGTTTCTGGGTTATCTGGTACCTGTTGTTCAGTCCACTCTGATACGAAATCAACCAGTGCTTGAGTTTTGATGGCAGTGCGAGGTCGAAATTCGATGTCATGAGATCCCAGCTCGCAGGCCCACTTGGCTATTCTCCCGATGGCTTCTTTGTTGTGAAGAATATCTACTATCGGAAATCCAGTGACTACTATGACTTTGTGGTCGTCGAAGTAGTGACGGAGCTTGCGTGCAGTTAGAAGTACTGCATATAATAGCTTCTGAACTTGAGGGTATTTCTTCTTCGAGGGACCCAGAACTTCACTGATGAAATAAACAGGATGCTATACTGGGTATGCATGTCCTTCTTCTGCTCGCTTGACTACCAACGCGGTGCTCACCACGTGAGTCGTGCAAGAGATATATAACAGCAGATCTTCAGTTGGTTGAGTCAGCGTGGCTCGACGCGGTGGTTTCAGCACTGGTGGTGTTGTCAAGAACTTTTTCAACGCATCTAGAGCTTCCTGTGCTTCTGAAGTCCACTGAAATTTGTCCACCTTCTTGAGTAACTTATAAAATGGTAAGCCTTTTTCTCCCAGCCTGGATATAAATCTGCTCAGAGCTGCCATACATCCGGTGAGTCTTTGCACTTTCTTTTGTGATCGTGGTGCTTCCATCTTTATGATGGCCTCAATCTTTCTGGATTGGCTTCAATTCCTCGGTGACTGACAATAAACCCGAGCAACTTTCCTGCTGGTACTCCGAAAACACATTTTTCGGGATTAAGCTTCCATCTGTATCGTCGTAGGCTGTTGAAGACCAGCTGTAAATCCTCAATGAAATTTTCTGAATTCTCTGTCTTGATCACCACGTCATCCATGTAAGCTTCCACACGCTTGCCCCAATGATCGGCTAAGCATGTCTGAATAGCCCTCTGATAAGTCGCTCCAGCGTTTTTGAGGCCAAACGGCATGGAGGTATAGCAGAAGGCTCCGAACGGGGTGATGAAAGCTGTTTTTTCCTCGTCTTCTTTTGCCAAACTAATCTGATGATACCCAAAGTAACAATCCAAGAAAGACAACACAGAACACCCGGCGGTAGAGTCCACCACCTGGTCTATCCTAGGAAGCCCGAAGGGATCCTTTGGACAGTGTTTGTTGAGATCCGTATAGTCGACGCACATGCGCCAATCCACTTTATTCTTTTTGAGTACAAGAACAGGATTAGCTAACCACTCAGGATGCAACACCTCTCTAATAAATCCTGTCGCGACCAAGCGAGCCAACTCAGCACGGATGGCTTCTCTCTTGTCGGACGTGAAGCGACGTAATTTCTGTCGGATCAGCCTCGCCTGGGGGTAGACCTTCAATTTGTGCTCGGCCAGTTCTCTCAGGACTCCTGGCATATCCGCAGGTTACCATGCGAATACGTCTCGGTTATCTTGCAGAAATTGGACGAGCGCGCCTTCCTATTTATCATCCAGACTAGAACTGATGATAGCAGCTTTGTGCTCGTCGGTGAACCCGAGATTGATTCTCTTGGTTTCTTCAGTCGGCCGCATAGAGGTCATGGCTTGAGCTTCATTCGCGGGTATTGCGAGATCTTCCTCAGGCTTAGAATTCACCTGCGCAGAAGAAGTCGCCGATGGTTTGGTGGTGAGGGCCGCCTGAATGGCCACTCGGAAACATTCTGTGGCGCCTTGGAAGTCAGCGCGCACAATTATGATCCCTTGCGGTCCTGGCATCTTCAATATCATGTATGTATAATGCGGGATGGCCATGAACTTTGCCAATCCAGGCCTCCCGATGATGGCGTTGTACCCGTGGTCGAAGTTTGCCACCTCGAACCTTAGGAACTCGGTTCTGTAGTTCTCCAGAGTTCCGAAGGTGACCGACATGTAGATGTGGCCCAGCGGGTATTCTCCTTCAGTCGGCACGATGCCGAAGAAAGGAGTGTCCGACTCGTGGAGCTCTTTGAGGTGAACTCCCAAGCCTTGGAGTGTCTGGGGGAAGGTGACGTTGATGCTGCTCCCCCCGTCCACTAATACCTTCTTTACCCTGCTCTCTCGGATCACCGAATCGACGAGGAGCGGGTATTTGCCTGGGTGGTCGAAGTTGAGCCACTGATCTGCCTGGGTGAAGGTGATCGGGTGCTCAGACCATCGGTATGGGGCGGGAGGACCGGTAGCTGCCACCAGTATCTGACGATCGTTGAGCTTTTGTTGTCTCTTGTTCTCCTGCGATCCGTGTCCGCCGAAGATGACATCGACCTCTCTGTCGACGTGCGAGAAGGCTCCACCTCCTCCCTCCTCCTGTTGCTGGGGTTGTCGCGGTTCTCCTGGTCCTCCTCGCGGCGGGGGAGGAGGTAGAGGTTGGAAGGGTCGGCTGTGCCCGACAGAGTGCTTGAGTTCTCTATGTAGGATTACGGGGAGGCTACACTAGCGCAAAACAAAATTTTCAACCCCATAATACCAAGAACTACTGCGGTTATAGGTCATGGAATTACCACTAGACGCGCAGAGCAGCGAAAGACGTCTCGATGTAGACGAACGCGTCGAGCAGTGCCGTGCAGTCACCGGCGTCCTTCACGTCCTCGCACGGTTCGTCCAAGTGCTCCAGATGCAGCACCTCCGAGGTATCCACACGTACAGGGAGGAAGCACCGCGTACCGAACTGCTAGGTTCGCGACGGCGGCTTGGCGAGGGCGAGAGGTGGGCGGCGGCTGTTAGTTCGCAGGTGGCGAATTAGGTTATCCCTTAACCGCGCCCCCGCCCCTCATTATATAGGCGTTATGGTGGGCTTCTGACGCCGAGGCCCATCATTAACCCTAAAGCCCAGTCTAATTTCGGATCTAATCCGAATTAGGCTTCCTTCCCCTTAAGTGTGTGACCCTATAGGTTCACGTACAAATAGACATAGCCCGAGTACTCTTACTTGGCCCAATAATTGACAGCGGTCTCTAGCAAGACATGTCAACTCCTATGTGTACGCAAAGATCATATCAGACGAACCATTGCGACATTACGTACATGCTGTTCCCTTTGTCTCACGATATTTGGTCTGGCTCTAAGCTGACCTCTCTTTCTCGATACTGTGAATTGGAATCCTTTCAATGGTTAACTCTTAACCCTAGCACGGCCATGCATTTCTTGATCCAATCACTCGAGGGGCCCAGAGATATCTCTCTCACAAAGAGAGGGACAAATTCCATCTTGACTGACCATGCCTCACAGCATGCTTCCTGACAAACCCAAAACTACCTTTATAACTACCCAGTTACGAGATAGCGTTTGATAGTCCCTAAGTAAGTCAATTCACATCTTGAGAACATGCGACAATCTCATGTCTAAGGATACAGTATTCATGTTGCAAGAAGAGAACTATATTACAATATCTCACGTTGGGTCGGTCCAGCCTCATGTCATACATGCGCCCACATTATTAGTTTAACATCTCCATGTTCATGACTTGTGAAATGTAGTCATCAACTAATACATGTGCTAGTCATCGACTCTGACTAGGGACATCATTTAGAATAACCATATAAGTAAAGAATCTCACAAACAATTCACATAATTGCTAATCAATACAAGGTGCCTTCCATGGATATTCAATTAAGCAATATATATATCATGGATACAAAGAAATATGTTCATCTCTATGATTATCTCTAGGGCATATTTCTAACAGTCTCCCACTTGCACTAGAGTTAATCTAGAAGATATCTAATACCCATAGATCTCACGTGTGCCTCATGCTTAGGTTGTGGAAGAGGTTTTGTCAAAGGATCAGCAACATTCAAATCCGTATGTATCTTGCATATCTTTATCTCACCCCGCCTAATGAATTCCCGTATGAGGTGAAACTTCCGCAGTACGTGTTTGTTTTTCTGGTGGTTCCTTGGCTCCTTAGCTTGTGCAATAGCCCCATTGTTGTCACAGTAGAGGTTCAATGGGCTAGATGCATTAGGAAACACACCAAGCTCGATGAGGAACTTCCTTATCCAAACACCTTCCTTCGCAGATTCAGAAGCTGCAATGTACTCGGCTTCTGTTGTAGAATCAGTCACAGTCTCCTGTTTGGAACTCTTCCAACTAACAGCACCACCATTTATTGTGAACACAAAACCTGATTGCGATTTTAACTCGTCTGGGTCAGTTTGGAAGCTAGCATCGGTGTAACCAGTTACAACGAGCTCCTCCTTACCCCCATATACCAGGAACATATCTTTAGTCCTTCTTAAGTACTTAAGAATGCCTTTTACCGCTGTCCAGTGATCCTCACCTGGATCAGCCTGGTATCTACTCGTAGCACTTATAGAGTATGAAACATCTGGGCGTGTACTTATCATGGCATACATGATTGAACCAATTGCTGAGGCGTATGGTACCTTACTCATGCGCTCCCGCTCATTAGCCGTTGCAGGACATTGCATCTGGCTAAGGTGTTTACCATGTGACATAGGTATGAACCCTTTCTTGGACTGTTCCATGTTGAACCGTTTCAAGACCTTGTCAATGTACGTATCTTGACTTAATCCTATAAGCCTCTTCGACCTATCTCTATAGATCCTTATGCCCAAAATATATGTTGCTTCCCCTAAGTCCTTCATAGAAAAACTCTTTTTCAGTGAAGCCTTGACGGACTCCAGCATAGGAATGTCATTCCCAATCAATAATATGTCATCCACATACAAGATCAGAAATACAACATCGCTCCCACTTTCCTTCTTGTAAACACAAGCTTCTTCTTCATTCTGATGAAAACCAAGCCCTTTGATCACTTCATCAAAACGAATGTTCCAACTCCGAGATGCTTGCTTCAACCCATAAATGGATTTCTGAAGTTTGCATATCTTTCCAGCATTGATCGGATCGACAAAACCCTCGGGCTGTATCATATACACGTCCTCATCTAGGTTTCCATTAAGGAAAGCTGTTTTGACATCCATCTGCCAAATCTCATAATCGAAATATGCGGCAATAGCTAGAATGATCCGAATAGATTTAAGCATCGCTACTCGCGAGAATGTCTCGTCATAGTCAACTCCTTGAACTTGTCGAAAACCCTTTGCAACAAGTCGAGCCTTATAGATGTGAACATTTCCATCCATGTCTTTCTTCTTCTTATAGATCCATTTGCATTCTATAGGTCTAACACCATCAGGCGGGTCAACCAAGTTCCAAACTTGATTTTCTCCCATGGAATCTATCTCGGATCTCATGGTGACATGCCATTTCTCGGAATCTGGATCCATCATCGCTTCTGAATATGTTGCAGGTTCGTCGTTGTCTAACAACAACACTTCCCCATTGCCCAACAATAGCACTTCTCCTCGTGCCTCGCGAAGCCTTGCTGACCTTCGTGGTTGTGGTGGTGTTTCTCTTGCCATAGACGTCTCAACTTGTTCTGCTACATTAGCATCACTTGTTGAATCTTGTCCCACTGGCTCATCCTGAACTTCTTCAAGATACACCTTTTGTTTACTTTTCTCTTTTTTGAGAAACTCTTTCTCTAAGAACACACCGTTCCGGGCGACAAACACTTTGCCCTCTGACCGGTGGTAAAAGTAATATCCCAAAGTTTCCTTTGGATATCCCACGAACATGCACTTGTCCGATTTTGGAGTGAGTTTATCCGACTGTAGTCGCTTGACGTAAACCTCACAACCCCAAATCTTCAGAAAAGACAAACTGGGAGTCTTCCCAGTCCACATATCATATGGTGTCTTAACTACGGACTTAGACGGTACCCTATTTAGTGTGAAAGCTGCTGTTTCTAGAGCGTATCCCCAAAACGACAAAGGTAGGTCCGACTGGCTCATCATTGATCGAACCATATCCAATAAAGTCCGATTACGTCGCTCAGACACGCCATTCCTCTGAGGCGTTCCAGGCGGCGTAAGCTGTGGAACAATTCCACAACTCTTTAGATGATTGCTAAACTCATGACTCAAATATTCACCACCACGATCTGATCGCAGTGCTTTAATTTTCTTGCCACGCTGATTTTCTACTTCATTCTGAAACTCTTTGAACTTTTCTAAGGATTCAGACTTGTGTTTCATTAAGTAGACATACCCATATCTACTAAAATCATCAGTGAAGGTTATGAAGTATTGGAATCCTCTCCTAGCTGTCGTACTCATTGGTCCGCACACATCAGTATGTATGAGTTCCAATAAATCTAACGTCCTCTCCGGTAAACCCGTGAAGGGCGCCTTGGTCATCTTACCAAGTAAGCAAGCTTCACATGTCTCGTATGATTCAAAATCAAACGAAGTTAAAAGCCCATCAGAATGAAGCTTCTTCATGCGATTCTCACTTATATGACCCAAACGACAGTGCCACATGTAGGTAGGACTTAAATCATTAGGCCGAGGCCTTTTAGCACTAACATTACAGATAGGTGCATCATCAAGATTTAAAATGAATAACCCATTCATAATGGATGCAAAAGCCACAAACATGCCATTCTTAGAGATCACACAACCATTGTTTTCACTCGCAAATGAATAACCATCCTTCATCAAACATGAAGGAGACATAATGTTTCGACTCATACTAGGAACTAGATAACAATTATTTAACTCCAAAATAAATCCTGATGGGAGGTGGAGTTGCATCGTCCCGACGGTCAACGCAGCAACTCTTGCATTATTGCCTACCCGGAAATCAACTTCTCCTCTTTTCACGCTTCTACTTCTTATCATTCCCTGCATCGAATTGCAAATATGGGCAACCGATCCGGTATCAAATACCCAAGAATTAATATAAGAATCAGCAAGAAAAATTTCTGTAATGTGAATAGCAAGTGTACCTGCTGCGGCTGTACCCTTACCGCCGCGATCCTTAATAGAGGCCAAGTACTGCTTGCAATTCCTTTTCCAGTGACCAAGTTCTTTGCAATAAAAGCACTCTGCATCTGCAGCTGGTCCAGCCTTGGGCTTTTGATTTGGCTTGGATACTGTATCCTTTGCCTTGCCCTTCTTCTTTTGAGATTTACCCTTCTTCTTAAAGTTGGGTTTGTTTTGGACCGCCATCACATGGCCGCTGCTGCCAGCGCTGTTCTTTATGTCCCCCTCTGCAGTTTTCAGCATGCCACATAGTTCATTGAGGCCCCTCTCCGCCCCATGCATATGGTAGTTCGTGATGAAGTTTCCATAGCTGGGCGGAAGAGATGCCAAAATGAAGTCAGTGGCCAACTCTTGGCTTATTGGGAAGCCTAGCTTCTCCAACCTCTGACTGTAACCAACCATTTTGATTACGTGTGGCCCAACTGCTGCGTCTTCTGCTAGCTTGCATTCCAGAAAGGCTTTGGACACATTGAACCTTTCAGTCCTAGCCTGAGTCTGGAACATATCCTTGAGCGCCACGATCATATCGTGCACCTCATGGTTTGTCTCAAACTGCATCTGCAGCTCAGGCTCCATGCAAGCAAGCATTAGGCAACTCACTTCAAGATTAGTATCCATTGCTTTCTTGTAAGCGGTTTTAGCTGCAGCAGTTGCATTTTCACCAGGATCCTCTGGCAGTGGGGTGTCTAGAACGTCTTCCTTTTTTTCAGCCCTGAGAACAATTCTCAGGTTACGGATCCAATCCGTATAGTTTGTTCCATTTAACTTATCCTTTTCAAGAATTGATCGCAAAGTAAATGTTGGTGTGCTAGGTGCCATCTACAACAAAATAATGCAAAATACTAAGACAAAAATATCCATGACAGAGTAAATCATATTAAACATTTAATAGTCTACTCCCAATAAAATCAATATCCCTCTATTGATACTTAGTGATTCAGAATCCACAACTAACAAGTCTACTAGTGAGCTTTAGCATCACCGCTAGAAGACAAGGTAGATCGGTAAGCAACTCCTTGCTAATCATATCATATATATGACTCCTGTTGTTGGGTGACATCTCTATGTCTCGGCTCCCAACCTTATGCCTCAAAGTCCTTAACCATTAAGCTGACTTTGTTTAAGTTAACCAACCCTTTCTGCAGTTCGTATCCGATACAAACCTATCTAGTCAAGGAAAACTGGTGGCACCCTAATTTCATAGACCCACCACCAATTGTACAAGACTTATGATAGTGCAAGGTTTGGAGAGGCATTAAAGCTTAAACATTTATGAGGGATCGTCCTACTTATAACATCGCACGCAAAGACATATATGCAATATAAACAAGTAGAACAATAAGAATGACATTCACACAACAGTTGTGATTCGGTATGGCTTGCTGTCACATGGTGATCCCCATCTCCAATAATCTGTCCATCACGATGATCTCCATCTCCATGATATAGGTATGCCATCCTCCAGGTGATGAGTCCTTCAAGACCTATCTAACGTATGCTGGTAAACAAATTACATATACGCTTTGGATCATCACATGTTGACACGCAGGTCATTACATTAAATTTGGACAATACATGTGGCTCCAGCCGTATTGCCCTGGTCACGACACGCAGGTCATGAATAATTTATTAACATGCATCATATACACAGTAGCCATACCGATCACAAGATGTCCTGCAAAAACAGGTTAGACAAACACGTTTCTATACGTTCGCCACTTCAGCAGATAGCCACGGCGGTCCATGCATCGTATGTATGGAAATTCCACTGGAAATCTCATGCGGTTGATCAAATCAACCCAAATCCGAGACTTTCGACCCAAAGAAGATTACACTCATGACGTCGATCTGTTACGTCAATCTGCTGGTTGTGTGTGCAGTTAGCCCCGATGGTGATTCCAGCCGGTAGGGGCAAGTCGCGCATACAACAGAGAAGGACGAACTGATCTCTCTAGTCATATCCAATGTAATCTACTTCAACCCTTTATTACCAATTGATCTAATCAAACCGTGCATCAAGTAGATCCATCTTATGAACCTAGATCCAGACCTAAAACTACGCAGAACCTGCGCTCTGATACCACTGAAGGATTACGGGGAGGCTACACTAGCGCAAAACAAAATTTTCAACCCCATAATACCAAGAACTACTGCGGTTATAGGTCATGGAATTACCACTAGACGCGCAGAGCAGCGGAAGACGTCTCAATGTAGACGAACGCGTCGAGCAGTGTCGTGCAGTCGCCGGCGTCCTTCACGTCCTCGCACGGTTCGTCCAAGTGCTCCAGATGCAGCACCTCCGAGGTATCCACACGTACAGGGAGGAAGCGCCGCGTACCGAACTGCTAGGTTCGCGACGGCGGCTTGGCGAGGGCGAGAGGTGGGCGGCGGCTGTTAGTTCGCAGGTGGCGAATTAGGTTATCCCTTAACCGCGCCCCCGCCCCTCATTATATAGGCGTTATGGTGGGCTTCTGACGCCGAGGCCCATCATTAACCCTAAAGCCCAGTCTAATTTCGGATCTAATCCGAATTAGGCTTCCTTCCCCTTAAGTGTGTGACCCTATAGGTTCACGTACAAATAGACATAGCCCGAGTACTCTTACTTGGCCCAATAATTGACAGCGGCCTCTAGCAAGACATGTCAACTCCTATGTGTACGCAAAGATCATATCAGACGAACCATTGCGACATTACGTACATGCTGTTCCCTTTGTCTCACGATATTTGGTCTGGCTCTAAGCTGACCTCTCTTTCTCGATACTGTGAATTGGAATCCTTTCAATGGTTAACTCTTAACCCTAGCACGGCCATGCATTTCTTGATCCAATCACTCGAGGGGCCCAGAGATATCTCTCTCACAAAGAGAGGGACAAATTCCATCTTGATTGACCATGCCTCACAGCATGCTTCCTGACAAACCCAAAACTACCTTTATAACTACCCAGTTACGAGATAGCGTTTGATAGTCCCTAAGTAAGTCAATTCACATCTTGAGAACATGCGACAATCTCAGGTCTAAGGATACAGTATTCATGTTGCAAGAAGAGAACTATATTACAATATCTCACGTTGGGTCGGTCCAGCCTCATGTCATACATGCGCCCACATTATTAGTTTAACATCTCCATGTTCATGACTTGTGAAATGTAGTCATCAACTAATACATGTGCTAGTCATCGACTCTGACTAGGGACATCATTTAGAATAACCATATAAGTAAAGAATCTCACAAACAATTCACATAATTGCTAATCAATACAAGGTGCCTTCCATGGATATTCAATTAAGCAATATATATATCATGGATACAAAGAAATATGTTCATCTCTATGATTATCTCTAGGGCATATTTCTAACACTCTGCAGTTCCGAAGGGTGTGGCGCATGTCCTTGTGGTACGGGCACTGGGCGTCGAGGATGTCGTCCAGCATGTGTTCGCCTCCACGAGGTCCTCCTCGGGCGCGAGAGGCAGGTGGTCCGGCGGTGTGGACTTCTTCGCGAGGCCTCTTCTCTCAACGCTTGTCAGGCTGCTGGTTCATGTCGCGTCGCGGTGCCGCTGGTGCTGGCTTCGCTCCTCCGATGAGGTCCTGAGATCGCTCGTCGGCGGTGATGTAGAGGTCGGCTTCTTGGAACAGCTGCTCGGAGGTAGTCGGCGCCTTCTGTAATATGGTTCGGACGAAGGCTGAGTCATTGGATCCCCTGTAGAAGTCCTCGATCACTGCTGCCTCCGCGACCTCGGGGATACGATTTCTCATGGTCTGGAACCTTTTGAGGTATGACCGAAGAGTTTCGTCCCCTCGGCGCTTGATGGATTTGAGGTCCCATGGTTGCGCCGGTTTGTCGGAGAGAGACTGAAAGTTGGCGGTGAAACACCGACTGAAGTCGCTCCAGTCGTCGATGCAGTGTTGGGATAGGTGTCGCAGCCACTGCAGTGCGTCTTGCCCGAGGACGATAGGAAAGTATGCGGTCATCACGTCCTCAGTTGCCCCGACAGCTCGAGCAGCGGTGGGGTAGACGGCCAGCCAGCCTCCCGGATCCTGCTTAGGTTCATATTTGTCGACGTTGGATACCTTGAAGTTAGGGGGCCATTGAATGGCCCTGAGGCGTGGAGTAAGTGCCGATACTCCACACGTGTCCTCCTGTCATCGATGATGTTGTCTGTCCCGGGGAGGAGAGTGGTCGTCGTGGTGCCTCGACCGTCCCCGGGTGGTGCCACCAGTTGAAGCCGTGGCTGACTCGGTCCTGGTAGCCTAACTCCATGCTGGGATGCCGTGATCTCGGTCGTACTCTTCCCGGCGACGAATCTCGTTCTCGTATCGTCGTTCACGCGAAGCATTGATGGAGCTTCGTGCGTCCCGGCGACTGTTGATGGCGTGTCGTAGATCGTTCGGCGGGTGAGCGAGGGGTAGAAGATGATTGGCTGCTTGAGTGAACAGCCAGCGTCGGGAGTCCGAGGGAGGCCATTAGCTATCCGAGCCAACACCCCTCCGACTTCACTCGGCGTGTTCATGGCTCGGGCGAAGTCGGGGTTCAGGTTGCGCCCGAAGAGTGGATTTTCTCGACGTTGTCTTGTTTCCTGTTCGGCTTGTTCTTGAGCTCGTCGACGATCGCGTCGTCGGGAATTCCTTCTTTCCCTAAAGACACGTTCTTCTGGAGTTTCTCCCATCTCCGAGACCTCGTCTCGCGATACGGGTTGTGCCGAGTCCCGCTCTCCGGCTTCGTGATGTCGTCGGATATTTCGGCGTCGGTTCCTTCGTCGGCGGGATTCCCGCTGAGGAGGTTCCTCTCCAGGCGCAGTCGGTTCATCGTCGGAGATGGGGGGCGATTCCACTCTCCCGATGAAGAGGACGTCGGGGTAGAAGGGAGTCGTTGTCGCGACGATCTTCTTCCTGTCTTCCTTAGAGGACGGAGGCACAGGAAGAGCAGCTTGACGACCCGTAGCCTCATTTTCTTCTTTCCTCCTTGTGATCCGTGTCCATTCTTCTGTCGGAGAGGTGGACAGCGGAGTTCTTCGAGTAGACGGACCCTTGGTTCTTGGTTTGCTGAAGGCGGTCTTTTTTCGGAGCGCTGGAGGTTGCGCTTTTTCCTGCCTCGCCCCGATTTTCTTGGAGATTTCTGAGGAAGGCTTTCTCTCTGGTGGATCCGCGATGCGATGCAGAGTTCCCTCTTCATCCGCTATAGATGAGATTGTTCCAAAGCAGAACATGGAGCCGGGGCGGATGGTGATCTTCTGCCGGAAGGTGACGACCATTGAGCTAGCTTGGATCGATGACACACCCCCTACCTGGCGCGCCAGCTGTCGGTGTTTTGGGTCCGATCGCACACCCAGGGTTACCCCTCAAGGTGCTTTTAGGAGTAGGACGGTGTTACCGACTGTAGCTCGATGGTTCGTGCTGGGCGCACGAGAAATAGTAGACAATGACGTACAGGTTCAGGCCGCTTTGAGATGCGTAACACCCTACGTCCTAGCGAGAGTGCTTTATGTGATGGGTTACCAGGGAGTTCTCTAGTGCTGGGAAACGTAGAGAGCGGGGTGAATGGCTAAGTAATGAGTGATTGTTCTGAAGGGGTGCCCCCTAGGCCTTATATACTCGACCGTGGGGCATTACATGCAGATATGATAACAACGCGTGCCTAAGAAGTAGTGAACCATCTGAGTCTATCCTCCTATAATTCAGTCGACCCATCCTCGCTTGGTTCCGTTGTACGGGACTCCTGTGCGGGAAGGTCGGATCACTGTTGCGATTACTGCTCGAATTTGTTGGGTTGTCTGGGCTTGCGCCGACCCGGCCTTGTGTTAATCTATTCCACTGGTCGTTCCTCCCAGGCCCACGAGGGGGTGACCTTACGAATTATGGGGCCCTTGGGCCTTTCGTGAGGTCTTTTATCCTTCTAGTGGACCCAGGGGATATCTGTCCCCCACAGGGACCCCTCGCCTAACTGTCATTGCAGCAAAATCAACCCAAGGGCCTCCCCACACTGACCACTCCCCTACTTCCCTTGCCCCTATCGGGTAAGGTAGTCCTCCACTAGCTTTCCTAGTTAGTCAGCCAAGGGTGTCCCATACCAATTAACATAATGATCTGGGTGGTTCTCTATGTTCCAATTAACATAATGATCTTATCATGAACAGTAAATAATAAACTGATAATAAAAGTGTGAACATGAGTAATGTATATCTCCATACCCAAAACCACATAAAGCAATAGCATGTACTACCCAAAAAATCAGTGGTAAAACAAGATATAAAGATAGCCAAACTAGGGTAACCTATTGGGTCCTATCAAAATTAACATATGCAGATCATTATGATTAATAAGAAGATGATTGGGTAAAAAGAAGTGATCAAGGGCACAACTTTCCTTCAACGAGCTCCTGCTCAGCAGTCTCCACCGACTGAACCCCTGGATCCTCTGTGGCTTGCACGTCTACTCGCATCAATACAAATATACAGAGTAATGGATTTCTACGCTGCATAACGAGATCGTAGGAAAAATTAACAGAATGCATGATAATATATTTCATGATAATATTCTACGCTGCGTAACGAGATCGTAGGAACAAGAATCACTAAATTCGGAGTTACGGTCATTTAGTTATGGATTTCTGAAGTTATTTAGTACTTGGAATAGAACAATTCAAGTGCATCATTTTAATTCAAGTTTCATGATTAAACAGAGCTACTAATTGATAGACAATATCGAAACAAAATAAATGTCACTGAATGAATTAATTTGGAGCTAAAATGAATTTAATATGAATTAAACAAGTTTTGGGGATTATTTTTGTATTAAAAATCAATTTCTATAATTAATTATATATTTCCTTAGTTTTCTGGACTGCGCGCCAAATACAGTAAAGCGCAGGGACTGGCTAGCAAGTTATCCTAGATTCAGTGAACAACCTGAGTGGACTGCGTGTTGGTTTATATAAAGTGTAGGGGTTTTCTGCAAAATGGAATCGACGAAGGGGTATTGGAGAAATCTGGTCGTCAAGATCAGATCCTACGGCCAGGATAAACATTCCTATGCTGCGAGTCGGTATTTAGGGTTGGCCATCGGTTCAAGATCCGACGCCCGATATTCAAAGGACCCACGATCCACCCCAGGCCATAGGATCTGGGATGTACGGTGCAAATTCAAGGCGCGAAGAGGTAAGTTGCGGATCTAATCCCGCGCGCACAAACCGAAGCTGACGGTCACGATTGGACCACGCTGAACGGGTATCTAAGTCCTAATCTGGGACGTTGATTGCAGATCCCACGGTGAATACCCTAACTCGTTTTGTATCCACCGGAGAGTGGCGGCGCGCTCCCGCCACGCGGCGGAGCCATGGCCGATGTTCGCCAACCCCGTACCCCGCCGTGCACCCGTCTAATTGTCGAGACTATACATCAAGCAACGGCTTCACAGACCCAAGGAGAGCGACGCACCTGCGGAAAGAGCGGCGATGCCCCCACCCGACCACGCTCGCGTGCGGCCTTTCGGTGGTTGCGCTGCTCCGGTGAGCAATTCCACTGTGAGCCGCACACCGCGCGTGCCTCGCGAGCCCTCACGTAACCTTCCTCGAACATTACGCGGCACCGGGTCCATCCAATTTGGTTGCAACAGCGCCAGGAACAGAGGCGGCGGCAGCAGAATCCTTCTCCCGCGGCGGCGGTGGAAACCGGTCGCGCGACGCGGTCCTTCTACATGGATGAAGCGATTGGGTCCGGGCTCACGGCGTGGGCGACCAAGGCTTAAGTAGTCCGCGGGCGAGGCCGCAATGGCCGCGACCGAAGCGAGCGGATACGACAAGGTCGAGCATGCGCGGGGAGCTCGGGTTCTGTTGCACGCCCACGATTTCGACGGAGGGGACGACTCTGACTTGCTGGGCCCACCGAGCAGTCTAACCAATGTGCACAACCGGAAGAGGAGATCTATGGACCGCCTATCAGCTGTGCACGCAAAAGGGGAGGGGGTGCTACTGGGCTGCCTAGCGCGCGGAGGGAAGAAAATGGGCTGCAGAGAGAAATCACTAGGTGGGTCGTTGGAGCGCTTTGGGCCCAAAACGAGTTCTTTTCCTTTTCTCTTTATTCTTTTCTTTTTCTGTTTCTTTTTCTTTTCATTTTAGATTCTAAATTTTAAATCAACTTTGTGATGAATTTGTCGTCAGTTTTAAATGTATGATTTGAACATACATAACTGTGATAAAGTTATTTATTTATAAATTTTTATTTTGTAACGTATACTATTTCTCTCTTCTTTTCCATTCTAAATCCCAAATTAAACTTTAGATTTTGATCTAGATCTTCAACTCATCATTATAATTTTATTCGTGTTATTGTTATTATTGTTAAATGCACAAACAAAACTCTAGTATCATGCATGCTTTGTTTGTGTTTTGTAGCACCCCAAAAATTCAAATCTTGATTTTTTCCCAAACTCGCTCTATTATATCAAAATGAATTTTAAATTTCATTTCATAATATTTGTTTGCGAGTTGATATCAACAAATAAAATATAGTGGTCTATATTCTCTCCAAAAGCCTCCTCAAAATATCATACAAATATTTTCCTAGTGACCCCCTTCAAATTCTTTCCAGAAATACTGCCCAAATATTCCACCGATAATTCTCCAAATATTTTCCTCCTGAGAAATAACTTCAGAATCATTTTTAAAGTCCCTACAAATATTTTCTTCATAATTTTCCTCATGCTCATACGTATACGTATGCCTCCGGTGTCATACACTGAGCTCTACAAGCTAATTTCACTTATACATGACTAATACATGCTTATCTCCCACTAATCATCGCATCCTCTCACTAATCCTCGCCTCCTCCCCCTAACCCCCCCACCTAGCCTATAAATAGAGGGGCAAGGGCCTCCTCTCAAGCCACCCAAGCCATTTCATGGCAACTCTTCCCCCCCCCCCCACACACACACGCCCACTCCATCTCCCACACAAGCACACCACTAGCACAAGGATCGTTCGGTCGTTCATTCGATCGTTCGTCCACCTGTTCTTAGTTTGTTCGTTCGTTCGTCCGATCGTTCATGGTTCGTTCGTCCGTTCGTCCAAATAATCTTTGTTCAGTCGTTATGTTGCCGAAATTTCGATCGTTCGTTCGTCCGATCATTCGATCGTTCATCATTCGTTCATAGTCCCTATTCATCTTTCATAGTCCCTATTCATCGTTCATCGTTCGTTCATAGTCACTATTCATCGTTTGTTTATAGTCCCTATTCATCGTTCATAGTCCCTATAATCATTCATAGTCCCTATTCATCATTCATTGTTCGTTCATATTCACTATTCATCGTTCATACGACTATTCACTCGTACCATTCATCATCGTTACTATTCACCATTACTAATTACTATTCATCATTGTTACTATTCATCAATGATATTTATCGCTACTACTTCGCTGTCACTATTCATCAGTACTATTCGTTGTTGCTATTCATCGTTACTATTCATCAATCATCCGATCACCCCAAATTTCAATTGCTCATCCATCATGCTGTCCAGCTCACCTAAAGACCTGCCAGACCAATATTTCAGTCATACAAACTCTGGTGACTGTGATTTTCCTTCCAGTAAGAACTTCTCATCTGGTCACCCATCCCAGATTTCTCCAAGTTGAGCACACTTAACTTTGATATTCTTTCGAACAAGGCTTCCAAACTCAGATTCCAGTAATTCTTGTTTCTAAATTCCTATCAAATTATTCCCTATCCAACCATGTCATCCTTTAAGCATGGTTCATATTCCAAAAAAACTCCCAAAATGCTCTTGTCCCATATTCTGCCTATAATTTCCCTGTTCAGACTAAGTCAGACGATTCATTCGCCACTATTCTCACCAACAGTGAACTCTACTGTACTACACCATAGATACCCAGCTACCCTCTCCCTCTCCACACACTCAACAACCTCAGCCAAGGCAAACACCCCACCCACTCAGTTACCCCGCTCTACCGGCTACGCGCATAGTGTCGCTTCACCTCCAATCCACCCTCCTGGTAAGCACCTCCACTCTGCCACCAGTATTATCACAACACCACATGACACAAATTCTGCTCAAGACTCTACCCATCCATGTATCGCCATTCTGACCATTATACTAAATATTTGTTGATGTCCTTGCTGGTTTGTATGTTTGCTTGTTCATGTTGCATAGTTATAGGAGCGTTCGTGCCGTCTCGTGGAGGCCAGATCTGCAAGTCTACGCTAAACGATGGAGCCAGAAGCCAGTTCCACGAGCTCTCACCCTTTCGTCGTTTAAAGCAACGACAAGCTCACTAGATCCCTTTGATGCATAAATTACCTATGCTTTTCAACCACAACCCTCAGCCTGTTATTTTATGCATGATATGATTTTGCTGCTAAGAGACAAGTTATTATGGCCACCCGACCTTAGAACTTTGTCGCAACTAATCTTTATACTCCTTGACATCTTTGTTACAAATGATTTGAGAAAAGGGTGTGAGTTTTCAAAAGAAAATGTTTTCAAAATGGGTATGATGAAGGGTTGTCACCCTTATCACCCTTGAGTGGGATGATCAGGGACTCCCTGGTTTAAGGGAGGGCCTAAGGTGATGGCTCAACTGGGTTAGGTGTGAGGATGAAGGATTGTCCCTCTCGCCTAAGGACCGGTTTGTCATCACTCCTTACCTATACTCTTATCTAGTACAACCACTCGAGACTGTATGGGCAGTCGTTTGATCTGAACTTGCACGGTCTGAACCCCAGGATTATGACAGCTGGGGAGCACCGGGAGGATAAGGAAGGGGAATGTTTTGTCCGGTTTGGACATGATGGTGGCCTTGTTCCTTCCGGTATAATCGCTAAGGTAAGGACGTGCAAGGAAGGAGAGAGTTTCGGCATTCGGATCTCACGACGGTGAGATTGCAGAAATCGGACTAGTGGGTAAAGTGTACACCTCTGCACAGAGTTTAAAAACCTATTCGAATAGTCCGCGTCCACGGATATGGATGAGTCATGGCATGGATTTGACAATTAGTGTTTTGTTTTCCAAAATTGCTTTTGAAAAGTGGTTTTAAAAGGTCCGGTGGTTGAGCCGTAAGCTATGGTGGACGGGAAGTCGAGTAGCTGTTTTTGAAAATGAAAACCAGTGGGAAACTGCTGAGATACCTGGATGGTTTAGTCCAGGGGATTTTATTTTATATTGAAAAACTTCCTGCTCCTTTGGGAGAGGATGTGCTTTGAAAAATATAAAATGTTTTACAAAATAACCCTGCATAAAACATTGCTCTTTCTGCAAAATATCCTGAGCTCCACATACTCCATGCATTATATCTGATTTCCAAATTCCATGGGTGAAGGTGGGCTAATGAGTACGTAAGTACTCACCCTTACTTATTTGTTGTTTTTTAGAGAAGGAGATCGCTGATCGGGTAAGAGTTACACCTGTTCCCAACCTTGCCTGTGGTTGTTGGACCGCTGATTTGCTTCGCTGCGTATATCGGGCTGCTTCAGCCCCACTCTGATGATATGACCCGAGTTGTGGACCAACTCTTAAAGTTGATCGACACCTTTATAGGTTTGTCTCGTTTAAGCAGATCTGGAACTATCTGATGTATAAATGTGTTTACTAGCCTCCTGGGACTAGTAATTGTATCACATTTGAGTCCCAGAGGATTGGGCCGCTTCATGTTTTAGTAAGGGATTATTCTCTTTTAAATGAATTAGTCACATGTCTCAAGAAGTAGATGGCAAATCACATCATGAGGTCAACTCTTATATAAGTATTATAATTTGGGTATTACAAGGAAATAGGGAAAACAAATCAAGTAGAAGTCAACACAAGTGAACACAGTGATTTGTTTATCGAGGTTCGGTTCCAAAGAACCTAGTCCCCTTTGAGGAGGCCACAAAGGCCAGGTGTATTTCAACCCTTTCCCTCTCTCAATCGGTCACACAGACCGGTCGAGGCTTCTCCTTAATCACTTGGGTCACTAAGACCCCGCAAGGATCACCACACACTTAGGTGTCTCTTGCTAGCTTTACAAAGCACTTAGAGAATACGAAGGAGAAGGAGAAAGCAAACCAAGCAACAAGAGCAACAAAAGAACAAAGAACAGCCTCTCTCAAGTCACTAAGCAATTGAGTTGATTTGGAGGCTTGGAGAGGATTTGATATATTGATTATGTCTTGGAGTGTAGTCTTTTGCTCTTGTATTGAATGTTGAGTTAAGAAAACTTGGATGGCTTGAATGGTGGTGGTTGGGGGGTATTTATAGCCCCAACCACTATTCTAGTCGTTGTTGTCGATGGCACACCGGACAGTCCGGTGGCACACCGGACATGGCACTGTTCTATGTCCGGTGCGTGCCACGTCAGCTGCCCGTTGGGGTTTGGAGCGGTTGGTTGTTGAAGTCCTTTGTCATCTTGCTACATCGGACAGTCCGGTGGCACACCGAACATGTCCGGTGCGTTCTGACTTCCTGCTTTGACTTCTGACCGCGCACTGTTCACTTTTGCAGTCGACCGTTGCACGCAGGTGACCGTTGCTCCGTTGGCTCACCGGACACTGTCTGGTGCACACCGGATAGTCGGGTGAATTATAGCGGAGCGCCTCTCGGAAAACCCGAGAGTGGCCAGTTTGTTGGTGCCTTGACCTGGGCACCGGACAGTGTACGGTGCGCCACTGGCAGCACCAATACTAATCCCAACTTAATTTCTTTCTTGGTTTATGTTGAACCTTATGCACCTGAGATAAATGACATCTAAGCAAACTAGTTAGTCCACGTGGTTTGTGATGGACGTCAAACACCAAAATCGATTTATAGGAAATGTTTTAAGCTCATTTCCCTTTTAGTTGGCTCTGGCATCGCCGACTTGCTCATGTTGGGATGAAGAATTTTCAAAAGCTTCTAAAAGCAGAGCACATTTTAGGACTAACAAATGTTCATTTTGAGAAAGACAGGATTTGTAGCGCATGTCAAGCAGGGAAGCAGGTTGGAGTTCATCATCCACACAAGAACATCATGACGACCGAGAGGTCGCTTGAACTACTCCACATGGATCTATTCGGGTCGATTGCTTACATAAGCATCGGCGAGAGTAAGTATTGTCTTGTAATTGTAGATGATTATTCTCGCTTAACTTGGGTGTTCTTTTTGCTGGAAAAATCACAAACCCAAGAGACCTTGAAGAGTTTCTTAAGAAGGACTCAAAATGAATTCGGATTAAGAATTAAGAATATTAGAAGCGGCAATGGAATGAAGTTCAAGAACTCTCAAATTGAAGGATTTCTTGAGGAGGAGGGCATCAAGCATGAGTGTTGGAACTTGCTCTACTAGGCAAGATGATCCAACGGGGGAGTGAAAAGGATGCAAACAAGGTTTAACTCGAGATAGCAAATAGCTCTGTTGATCCTGCCTCTCAATGGCACTGTACGGGGGTATTTATAGGTGCCCGAGTGCCCGACGTCTCTATGTAAGGACGCTTGTGCCCTCAGGCACCTGGATTATCCCTAGAATATTCCCATAAGGGAGGGTTACAGACTGTCATTATAGAAAAGCTATTACAAATTGGGACCGTGACCCGCTTCACACTGCGGGGCCTGTTGCGATGGGCCGAATCCCACGTGGGCCTCCAGATCTGGCGACAACGTGGGGTGGGAAGACTTCGTGTAGGCCTTCGTCATAAGCCTTCGCCTTGCGGTGAGGAGGACGGAGGGTGGGCCACGCCGTCATCATGCTTTTGTTGGTGCGGTGAGGTGACGAAGGCCTAGAGCGAAGGGAAGCGTCTTCGCCTTCGCCCCAACATATGCCCTTCGAGGGACCAGTTCGACTGAGCCATCTGGTGCCGAAGACGTCGCTAGATGGTGGAGACGCTACCCTCGCTCGAAGTGGTTCCGCGGGGTTTTTGTGATGTGACCGTTGACGGACGTGTACTGTTGGACTGCGGGCTTCTCGAAGCGTCGCGTCCTATGTATAAAAAGGGAGGAGGCGATGCGCCTCAGGCTTTCTTACCTTTCTGCGCGTCACGAAACCCTAACATTTTGAAACCATTCGCCCACTCGCCTGCCCTCCTTGCTCTTGTTCATCAGAGATCTGGCCCGCGTCAAGCAGACCGCGCGTCGCTGCCGCCGGTACGTAGCCATGTCGTCTTCTTCTTCATCCGCTGCGAATACGCCGCCGGGCAAATCGTCGTCTGAGGAAACCATGAGCGATCTGGCGGCGGAGCTGCACCCGGGCCACACGGTGGAGTTCGGCGTTTCGCGGATCTCCTCGGTTCGCGTGCAAGACATGCAGCAGCTGGGGTATTTTGGGAACGGAGTTGGACGAGTTCTGGGGGCGGAGGAGATTCTGGAGCCGGAGGGTGAGATTGTTGTGTTCGAGGCATTTTTTACTGCGGGCCTTTGGTTACCCGCGCATCGTTTTGTGGCGGAGGTGTTGCAGAGGTTTGAGGTGCAGATTCATCAATTGACACCTAATGCTGTGGTAGCCCTGGCGAAGTATGTCTGGGCAGTGACTTCGTATGGCGGTCAGCCCTCCGTAGAGGTCTTCACCAAAAATTATTGTTTGCACTGGCAGAAGAGGAAAGTTGGAAACAAGATTGCACAGTTTGGGTCATGCACCTTTACGCCGAGGACTGGCAAGACTTCGGCGGAGGTTGTGGAGCTGGTTCCTTGCACCCACAACAAGTGGGGCAATTGGTATGATTATTGGTTTTATGTGGCGGGAGGCGAAGTCGAAGACCTCCCGGGACTCCCGGTGGCCGTGATGTGCTCGCACTGCTATGTGGCGTTCCCGCCATTTGACGTGGTAGAGGATGATAGTGACGAAGGGGCCCTTCGTTGCGCTGCCGGCATGAGTAGCGGGCGCGATTTAGTTGAGGAATTCATCGGTTATGGAGTGTGGCCCTTGGCGCATGGCTGGCCGTTGGGCGAAGTATGTCCTCGCCAGATGCCCTCCTTGGGCGAGCAGCTAGTGCGAAGTCCTGCCTTCGCGTTGGATCTGCGTGGCCGGGATCCCGTCGCAGTCGTGCGTGAGGCAGAAGACGGGGTGGTGCAGATTGTGGGGCGTTATGTGGCGAGGACAGAGGCCCTGCGGAGTTGGGATATTCGTGGATCCAACGTTCGCCTGAATAGGGTCTTCTAGCTGAATCGCCTGCCATATGGCGACTATCCCGGGGATGGTGCTGCCACGGCCGTTGACCACCGTGGGAAGAGACCGGTGGCTGTGACTGAGGAAGGCCCGTCGCAGGAGGCTGCCCCAGCCGCTAAGAAGAGAAAAATTGGTACTGCAGTGGGGGGACTGGGGGTCTCTGAAAGTTTTGCTGTGGATTTGATGGGGACATGCGCAGCCCTCGGGGGAGGGATGTCTTCGACGCGAATGCTGAAGGTTACCGGGTGTCGATGGCCAAAGAATGTTCCAATTCCCCGCGCGGCTGGCGATGACTTTTTTACGTCTCGTATGGCTCGCGACTTGAAGATTTTTCCTTACGGACGGAATATTTCTGTTGTTGTATCGGCAGTGATGGAGAAGGATCGTCAAGACGCTGCTCAGAAGCGTCAGGCGGTCGTCAGGCTCGCGGATCCTTTCCGCGAGGTAAAGAAGGCACGAGCAGCCGCAAAGTCTGCCGCCCCGGGCAGTAGTAAGCCATTGCCGGCTGCGAAGCCGACCGCCGGTGAGCCCAACAAGGAGTTGGCTGGTGCGAAGGCTACTGCTTCTAGCGCGGGCAAGCCACCCTCAGGCAGGTCCGCGAAGGGACGAAGGCTTCCTTCGCCGGCGCGAACGGACGGGGTGGCAGCGCGTGTTGCCGACTTCGACACGGACATTTGTGTCGGGGATTATCTTCTTGGTAAGTTTTTTTTCGAGACTAGGTCTTTAACGAGTATCATGGTGCAGGGTCGGATGAGGGGCAACTGGTTGTTTTCTCGCCTCCGGTGGCGGCCACTTCGCCAACGGCGGTGGTTGGGGCGAAGGGTGCCATGCGGGACTCGTGGGCCACTTTCTGCGCGAGCGGCGAGATTCTATCGGCCGCTGCTCCTAAGGACATGGCGGGCTCCATGTCCCAACAACTGAGGCAAGTGTCGCAGCAGCTGAAGCATGTAAGTGGTGTTGTACTTTGATGGTTGTTGTTTTTATGAGGGTGCGGGTCTCATGGGTTTATGTGTCAGGCAGCCGACTTCGCCGACCACGTCGCGTCGGGTGCCTTGACTGCGGACTTTGCTGCCGAGGTCGAGAGTCTCCGCGCGCAGCATGCGGATGTTGTGCGGGAGAAGTTAGCTGCGGAGATCAAAAGCCGCAGACTGTCGGAGAAGGTGGCCGCCATGGAGGTCGAGAAGGCGGATCTCCGGCGCCGGCTGGTGGAGGAGAGGAGGGAGGCGAACAAGGCCATTGCTGATGCGCAGGCTGCGCAAGCCGAGGCCAAACTTGCGTGGGTGGAGGGCAGTCTCGCCCGCCAACTCGCCGAGGAGCTGCAGGCGAGGCTCGACGCCCTGCGCAGCCGCGTGGACAAAGCGGAGACCTCGACGCGTGCGGAGGTCGAGCGGACGCATGCGCAGTTCGTGGACGTGTACCGGGAGCTGGGTGCGCGGACCGTTGACTTCGAGGCGCCCGACCAAGAAGCGGGACTCCGCTTCCTTGAATGGATGCAGGAAGAGCTGGGGGTGCTCCCAACGATCGTGACGGGTCTCATGTCATTTGCCTCCCTCGTCACCTGCGAGGGGGCCGTGAATGCTTTGTCCCACGAGGGGTGCAGGCATTTCAAGGTCTTTAACCAATCGAACGAGAAATTCGAACGTGAAATCTTCCAGGTCGAAGACCCAGTGCTTAAGCAGTCGGTGGGGGCGCTCTTCGACAGGATGTGGGGTCCGCACGGCCGGGAGGTGGTCCGGGAGAGGTCTGACCGGGCAATTGATCAGATGACGGCTCATTTTGCACGGTTATATGTGTGTGTGGTGGTTTTTCTGACTCTGCTATTTCTGCATATGGCTCATGCCGAGGGGGTCGAAGACCTTGGTGGTCTGGACAGTGCGCTACCCGTGACATCGGGGGTGGAGGTGGCGCCGCCATCCGATGGCAGCGAGGGCCCCTCAATGGTCCCTGCACCGATAGTGCTAACTAGAGCCAGTGAAGACCCCGCGCCGACGAGCGAGGACGCCTCGAAGGCGGTGGCCGAGCCGGCTGCTGCCGAAGACCCCACAGCCTTGGCCAGTCCTTCGCAGGTGGCTGAATAGGTGTTGAGGAGCTTGTAAATTTTGTCTGTGTGATACTGAACCTCGGTTGCTGCGCAGGTTCTGAGGTTTGGGCCTACGCACGCAACCGCTACTGACAATACTATTTTTGTGGCGGCTTCGATCGTGGCTGCTGGTGATGATTCGTTTGGCTCTGTGTCTAAGTGTTTTGAGTCTGATGATTCTGGGAGTTTGATTGCGTGGATGGAGGAGTCTTCAGATGAGGACTTGGATTATTTTGCAGCGTTAGATGTGGCTGCAGCAGAGCCTTCGCTGCGCGTGGAGGGTTCCGAGGGGCTCCCGGGTGCGAGTACTGGGTATAGGCGACGAAGGGCGGTGGCAAAACGGAGAGTGAGTGAATTGTCGCAAAGTGGTAGGCATCATCGTAGTGAGATGGAGAGTGGTCGTCTTCGCGTGGACGGGACTGGTAAACGAGAATTGTTGTCCTCGCCGATTGGGGCGAGTGTAGGTGAAGGGGAGCTGCGAAATCTTTTTGAGGGTGAGGAATTGAGGATAATGATGTTCAACTATAGGGAGATGGGTATCATCCCGAAGGTTGAGCCAATGTAATATATGATGCCCTCGATGTGTGTATGTAACCGTAATTTGTATGATAAGGTTGTGCGCCTTCGTTGTTCCGGCTGCACCCGTAGGCGACTTCTGCACGGAGTCTTTTGTAAAAGACTTCGACCTTTACGTACTTATTGTGCTATTCCAGCTGCACTCTTAGGCAACTTTTGCACAGAGAGTTTTTTGGAAAAGACTTTGATTTTGTGCACTTATTATACCAGCTGCACCCTTAGGCGACTTTTGCACGGAGAGTCTTTTGGAAAAGACTTTGATTTTGCGCACTTATTATTCCGGCTGCACCCTTAGGCGACTTTTGCACAGAGAGTCTTTTAGAGAAGACTTTGATTTTGCGCACTTATTGTACTAGTCCGGCTGCACCCTTGGGCGACTTTTGCGCGGAGTGTCTTTTACAAAGACTTCGATTATCGCACTTGTTGTGCTGTTCCGGATGCACCCTTAGGCAACTTTTGCGCGGAGTGTCGCACGCGAGGGTAGTCAGCGCTGCCCCTCGCGGTGACTTCGGTGTGGTCGAATGCCGAAGACCGTCGATGCGGTCTTTTTCGACATATTGTGTCTTAGTTTTTGCGGGGGATTTTTGTAGGTATATTACATGGCTCCGCCTCATTAAAAACCTCACCCCCGGGGAGGAAAAGAGTGCGGGCCGGAATGATAATGTTTGGTGAATTACAAGGGCGTGTTGGCCCTGAGGATTCAAACAAAAAATTTGCGGAGATTATCGATATTCCAGGAATGCTCTAGGTCCTCGCTAGATGGCGTTGTTAGCCTGTACGCGCTGGGTGACGCCTTTGTCTTGGCGATGAATGGACCCTCCCACTTTGGCTCCAGCTTGCCCCGTGACTCTGTCCGGGTTATTCGGACGAGTACGAGGTCCCCTTCGTCAAATTCTCTTGGGACGACTGCGTGGTCGCGCCAGGCCTTCATTTGAGCTTGGTATTTGTTGAGGGCCTATAGGGCAAAGACACGGTCTCCGTCGATGAGGTCTTTGGAGGTTGGTTCATCTACGTCGGGGACGGTTGAGGCGCTTGTCCGTGGTGACCTATGTTTTATTTCCTGCGGGGTCATGGCCTCCGATCCGTATAGCAGGCGAAAGGGAGTGAATCCAGTCGCCCGGCACTCGGTCGTGTTCATTGCCCAGACTGCTTCAGGTAGCAGGTCGTCCCATTTACCCTTCTTATTGTCGAGAAGCATTTTCTTGATGGCAGTGAAAATCTTGCCGTTGGCGCTCCACGACACCGTTAGATTGTGGGTGATATACTGAGGCGAAGGCAAGCTTGGTGCCAATGGAGAAGCAGAAGTCCCTGAAGTCCTGGCTGTCAAATTGTTTGCCATTGTCGACTGTGAGCTCGGACGGGACTCCGAATTGGCAAACAATGTTTTGCCAGAAGAATTTCTAGGCAGTCTTCGATGTTATTGTGGATACTGCCCTTGCCTCGATCCACTTGGTAAAATACTCGACGGCGACGAAGGTGAACTTGAGGTTCCCTTGGGTCGTGGGTAGTGGCCCAACAATATCCAGCCCCAGCGTTGAAGTGGCCATGTGTGGGCAATCAGCTTTGTGTATTGCGAAGGGTTGCTTGAACGGGGAGAGAACTTCTGGCAGGCTTCGCACGACCACGTGACTCGATTCACAGCGCAGATTATAGCGGGCCAGTAGAGTCCTTGACGGATCACCTTGGCAGCGAGGGCCCTAGGCCCCGAATGAGAGCCACAAGTTCCGCTGTGGACTTCGCGCAGGATCTGGACGCCTTCGGTTTCGGTGATGCATTTAAGCATAGGTTGACTGGCTCCCTTCTTGTAAAGCTGGCCCTTAATGATTGTGAAGTCCCGGCTTTGGTGCTTGAGGCGCTTGGCCTCGTTGACGTTGCTTGGATGGTAATATCCCTGCAGGAACAGGGTGATTGGGGCCCGCCAATCTTCGGCCATGATGAGGTTGACTATGCGATGGCCCTCGGTGTCGTTGGTTATTTGTAGGCCCTCTGGACTGCGGACGGCTGGCGTGCTGATGACGTGGTAGAACACGTCGGAGGGCTGGGCTTCGCCTCTGGCTGCGGCTTTGGCTAACGCGTCGGCCTCTTCGTTCCTTGCGCGGTCCACATGCTGCAGGGTGAAACCCTTGAATTGTTTCTCAAGACTACGAACGGCCGTAAGATACTGCATAAGTGCGGGGTCTTTTGCTGAATAGTCTTTCTCGACCTGGCCAGCGACGACTTTGGAGTCTGTCTTGATTATGCAGGTGGTCACGCCGAGTGCTTACAGCTTGCGAAGGCCTAGGATAACAACTTCGTACTCTACTATGTTGTTTGTGCACCTGTCGGATTCCAGAGCGAAGCTGAGGCGTGCTGCGTATCTGTGCTTGACGCCGGTGGGTGATGTGATAATTGCAGCTGCGCCTGCCCCCGCATGGCACCATGCGCCATCACAGTGGATGGACCAAATCTTCTCTGAGGGCTCTTCTTGCTGCCGTGCCGGCCCTGTCCAGTCGACGATGAAATCTGCGAGGACTTGCAACTTGATTTCTGTCCTGGGCTCGAAGGTGATGTGGTATTCGGAGAGTTCGGCTGCCCATTTGGCAATACGGATGGACACCTCCGGATTTCTGAATAATTCGCCGAGTCCCCTATCCGAGGTGAACCGCACCTTGAACGCTTCGAAGTAGTGGCGCAACTTGCGCGATGCCATGACGACTGTGTAGGCAATTTTTTTAACTCCATCATGTTGCATTTGGAAGTCATGAGGACTTCGGAGACGTAATAAACTAAACATTGTCGAGTTGTGCCCTCTCTGTCCTGCTCTTGGACCAAAGCTGCGCTGACTGCATGTGGCGAAGCTACGACGTAGAGCAACAGAGGTAGCGAGGGGTTGGGGCTTGTAAGGGTTGTCAACTGATAGTCGCCTAGAGGGGGGGTGAATAGGGCGAAACTGAAATTCTCAAAAATAATCACAACTACAAGCCGGGTTAGCGTTAGAAATATAAACGAGTCCGCGAGAGAGGGCGCAAAACAAATCGCAAGCGAATAAGGAGTGTGACACGTGGATTTGTTTTACCGAGGTTCGGTTCTCGCAAACCTACTCCCCGTTGAGGTGGTCACAAAGACCGGGTCTCTTTCAACCCTTTCCCTCTCTCAAACGGCCCCTCGGACCGAGTGAGCTTCTTCTTCTCAATCAAACGGGAACAAACTTCCCCGCAAGGACCACCACACAATTGGTGTCTCTTGCCTTGGTTACAATTGAGTTGATCGCAAGAAAGAATGAGGAAGAAAGCACGATTGCAAAAGCCAAGCGACAAGAGCGACAAATAACACACGGATCACTATCTCTCTCAAGTCACTAATCACTAATGATCTCTTTTCTCGATTATGAAACTTGGAGAGATGGAGGCTTTAAATGTGTCTTGGAATGGATTGCTAGCTCTTGTATTGAATGTTGAAGGTTGGAATGCTTGGATGAAGTGAATGGAGGTGGTTGGGGTTGTATTTATAGCCACCAACCACTTCCTAGCCGTTGCTCCATTCTGCCGACCGCGGACGGTCCGCCCGCCAGGTCCGGACGGTCCGCCCCTGTAGATCAACGGCTGAAAATGCAACGGTCAGCAGTAACGGCTATATCAACGGCTATATTGCATTTAATGCGTCGTCAGATGTCAGACAGAGCCAGTCGCGGACGGTCCGGTCGTGCACCCCGGACGGTCCGCGAGGCCGCTATAATTCATTCTTCCGAACCCGTCACCTTCGGGTTTTTCGGATCCTTGCCTACCGGACGGTCCGCGCCTGAGGTCGGACGGTCCGCGCGAGGTCTCAGACGGTCCGAGCTTATCCTCCGGACGGTCCAAAGTGCAGACTCGGATTTTTGCATTGGTTCTGTCCGAGGGTCATCCTGGTGTTGCGGACGGTCCGCCCCAAGGGCCCGGACGGTCCGCGCTTGGCCTGTTTTACCAAAAAGCTTCTCCTGTCCGGAATAATCTACGGTATTCCGGACAGTCGATTTAGTATAGTTGTAGATGAACCTTTGACACCTGTAGAACATATAATCTAGAGCAAACTAGTTAGTCCAATTATTTGTGTTGGGCAATTCAACCACCAAAATTAATTAGGAAATAGGTGTAAGCCTAATTCCCTTTCAATCTCCCCCTTTTTGGTGATTGATGCCAACACAAACCAAAGCAAGTATAGAAGTGCATAATTGAACTAGTTTGCATAATGTCAGTGTAAAGGTTGCTTGGAATTGAGTCAATATAAATACCCATAAAGTATGCATGGATTGTTTCTTTATTTTTAACATTTTGGACCATGCTTGCACCACATGTTTTGTTTTTGCAAATTCTTTTGTAAATCCTTTTCAAAGTCCTTTTGCAAATAGTCAAAGGTAAATGAATAAGATTTCGAGAAGCATTTTCAAGATTTGAAATTCTCCCCCTGTTTCAAATGCTTTTCCCTTGACTAAACAAAACTCACCCTAAATGAAATCCTCCTCTTAGTGTTCAAGAGGGTTTTGATATTTCAATTTTGAGACACTACTTTTCTTCCCCTTTTGAACACAATAAGATACCAATTTGAAATTTATCAATTGAGAACCATACCAATTGAGAAACTCTTTTTTTAAAAAAAAATTAGGTGGTGGTGCGGTCCTTTTGCTTTGGGCTAATACTTTCTCCCCCTTTGGCATGAATCGCCAAAAACGGAGTCATTAGAGCCCTTGAATTACTCTCTCCCTCTTTGGTCATAAATAAATGAGTGAAGATTATACCAAAGACGGAGTGTTGCGCGGAGTGATGGCGAAGGATGAGTTATGGAGTGGAAGCCTTTGTCTTCGCCGAAGACTCCAATTCCCTTTCAATACACCTATGACTTGTTTTTGAGATAAACTTGAAAACACATTAGTCATAGCATATGAAAGAGGCATGATCAAAGGTATATAGATGAGCTTATGTGTGCAAATCAACAAAAAAAGTTCCTAGAATCAAGAATATTTAGCTCATGCCTAAGTTTGTTAAAGGTTTGTTCATCAAGAGGCTTGGTAAAGATATCGGCTAATTCATCTTTAGTGTTAATATATGAAATCTTGATATCCCCCTTTTGTTGGTGATCCCTAAGAAAGTGATACCGAATGGCTATGTGTTTAGTGCGGCTATGTTCGACGGGATTATCCGCCATTTTGATTGCACTCTCATTATCACATAGTAAAGGGACTTTGGTTAATTTGTAACCGTAGTCCCGCAGGGTTTGCCTCATCCAAAGCAATTGCGCGCAACAATGTCCTGCGGCAATGTACTCGGCTTCGGCGGTAGAAAGAGCTACCGAATTTTGTTTCTTTGAAGCCCAAGACACCAAGGATCTTCCCAAGAACTGGCAAGTCCCCGATGTGCTCTTTCTGTTGATTTTACACCCCGCCCAATCGGCATCCGAATAACCAATCAAATCAAATATGGGATCCCCTAGGATACCAAAGCCCAAACTTAGGAGTATAAGCCAAATATCTCAAGATTCGTTTTACGGCCGTAAGGTGAGCTTCCTTAGGATCGGCTTGGAATCTTGCACACATGCATACAGAAAGCATAATATCCGGTCGAGATGCACATAAGTAAAGTAAAGAGCCTATCATCGACCGGTATACCTTTTGATCGACGGATTTACCTCTTGTGTCGAGGTCGAGATGCCCATTAGTTCCCATGGGTGTCTTGATGGGCTTGGCATCCTTCATTCCAAACTTGGTTAGAATGTCTTGAGTATACTTTGTTTGGCTAATGAAAGTGCCCTCTTGGAGTTGCTTGACTTGGAATCCTAGAAAATAATTCAACTCCCCCATCATAGACATCTCGAATTTCTGTGTCATGATCCTACTAAATTCTTCACATGTAGATTCGTTAGTAGACCCAAATATAATATCATCAACATAAATTTGGCATACAAACAAATCTTTGTCAGGAGTTTTAGTAAATAAAGTAGGATCGGCCTTTCCGACTTTGAAACCATTAGCGATAAGGAAATCTCTAAGGCATTCATACCATGCTCTTGGGGCTTGCTTGAGCCCATAAAGCGCCTTAGAGAGCTTATAAACATGGTTAGGGTACTCACTATCTTCAAAGCCGGGAGGTTGCTCAACATAGACTTCTTCCTTGATTGGTCCATTGAGGAAGGCACTCTTCACGTCCATTTGATAAAGCTTGAAGCCATGGTAAGTAGCATAGGCCAATAATATACGAATTGACTCAAGCCTAGCTACGGGTGCATAAGTTTCACCGAAATCCAAACCTTCGACTTGGGAGTATCCCTTGGCCACAAGTCGAGCTTTGTTCCTTGTCACCACACCATGCTCATCTTGCTTGTTGCGGAAGACCCATTTGGTTCCTACAACATTTTGATTAGGACGTGGAACTAAATGCCATACCTCATTTCTCGTGTAGTTGTTGAGCTCCTCTTGCATTGCCACCACCCAATCCGAATCTTGGAGTGCTTCCTCTACCATGTGAGGCTCAATAGAGGAAACAAAAGAGTAATGCTCACAAAAATGTGCAACACGAGATCTAGTAGTTACCCCCTTATGAATGTCGCCGAGGATGGTGTCGACGGGGTGATCTCGTTGGATTGCTTGGTGGACTCTTGGGTGTGGCGGCCTTGGTTCTTCATCCTCCTTGTCTTCATCATTGGCATCTCCCCCTTGATCATTGCCGTCATCTTGAGGTGGCTCATTTCTTTGATCTTCTCCTTCATCAACTTGAGCCTCGTCCTCATTTTGAGTTGGTGGGAATGCTTGAGTGGAGGAGGATGGTTGATCTTGTGCATTTGGAGGCTCTTCAGATTCCTTAGGACACACATCCCTAATGGACATGTTCCTTAGCGCGATGCACGGAGCCTGTTCTTCACCTATCTCATCAAGATCAACTTGCTCTACTTGAGAGCCGTTAGTCTCATCAAACACAACGTCACAAGAAACTTCAACAAGTCCTGAGGACTTGTTAAAGACTCTATATGCCTTTGTGTTTGAGTCATATCCTAGTAAAAAGCCTTCTACAGTTTTAGGAGCAAATTTAGATTTTCTACCTCTCTTAACAAGAATAAAGCATTTGCTACCAAAAACTCTAAAATATGAAATATTGGGCTTTTTACCGGTTAGGAGTTCATAGGATGTTTTCTTGAGGATTCGGTGTAGATATAATCGGTTGATGGCGTAGCAAGCGGTGTTGTCCGCCTCGGCCCAAAACTGATCCGAAGTTTTGTACTCATCAAGCATGGTCCTTGCCATGTCCAGTAGAGTTCGATTCTTCCTCTCCACTACACCATTTTGTTGTGGCGTGTAGGGAGAAGAGAACTCATGCTTGATGCCCTCCTCCTCAAGGAAGCCTTCGATTTGAGAGTTCTTGAACTCCGTCCCGTTGTCGCTTCTGATTTTCTTGATCCTTAAGCCGAACTCATTTTGAGCCCGTCTCAAGAATCCCTTTAAGGTTTCTTGGGTTTGAGATTTTTCCTGCAAAAAGAACACCCAAGTGAAGCGAGAATAATCATCCACTATTACAATACAATACTTACTCCCGCCGATGCTTATGTAAGCAATCGGGCCGAATAGATCCATGTGGAGTAGCTCAAGCGGCCTGTCGGTCGTCATGATGTTCTTGTGTGGATGATTGGCACCAACTTGCTTTCCTGCTTGGCATGCGCTACAAATCCTGTCTTTCTCAAAATGAACATTTGTTAGTCCTAAAATGTGTTCTCCCTTTAGAAGCTTATGAAGATTCTTCATCCCAACATGGGCTAGTCGGCGGTGCCAGAGCCAACCCATGTTAGTCTTAGCAATTAAGCATGTGTCGAGTTCAGCTCTATCAAAATCTACCAAGTATAGCTGACCCTCTAGCACACCCTTAAATGCTATTGAATCATCACTTCTTCTAAAGACAGTGACACCTACATCAGTAAAGAGACAGTTGTAGCCCATTTGACATAATTGAGATACAGAAAGCAAATTGTAATCTAAAGAATCTACAAGAAAAACATTGGAAATAGTATGGTCAGGTGATATAGCAATTTTACCCAATCCTTTGACCAAACCTTGATTTCCATCCCCGAATGTGATAGCTCGTTGGGGATCTTGGTTTTTTCATATGAGGAGAACATCTTCTTCTCCCCTATCATGTGGTTTGTGCACCCGCTGTCGAGTATCCAACTTGAGCCCCCGGATGCATAAACCTACAAAACAATTTTAGTTCTTGACTTTAGGTACCCAAATGGTTTTGGGTCCTTTGGCATTAGAAACAAGAACTTTGGGTACCCAAACACAAGTCTTAGAACTCTTGTGTTTGCCCCCAACAAACTTGGCAACTACTTTGCCGGATTTGTTAGTAAGCACATAAGATGCATCAAAAGTCTTAAATGAAATGTCATGATCATTTGATGCACTAGGAGTTTTCTTTCTAGGCAACTTAGCACGGGTTGGTTGCCTAGAGCTAGATGTCTCACCCTTATACATAAAAGCATAGTTAGGGCTAGAGTGAGACTTCCTAGAATGAGTTCTCCTAATTTTGCTCTCGGGATAACCGGCAGGGTACAAAATGTAACCCTCGTTATCCTGAGGCATGGGAGCCTTGCCCTTAACAAAGTTAGACAAATTTTTAGGAGGGGCATTAAGTTTGACATTGTCTCCCCTTTTGAAGCCAATGCCATCCTTGATGCCAGGGCGTCTCCCATTATAGAGCATACTTCTAGCAAATTTAAACTTTTCATTTTCTAAGTTATGCTCGGCAATTTTAGCATCTAACTTTGCTATATGATCATTTTGTTGTTTAATTAAGACCATGTGATCATGAATAGCATTAACATCAATATCTCTACATCTAGTACAAATAGAAACATGCTCAACATTAGATGTAGAGGGTTTGCAAGAATTAAGTTCAACAATCTTAGCACACAAAATATCATTGTTATCTCTAAGATTGGAAATTGCAACATTGCAAACATCTAATTCTTTAGCCTTAGCAATCAATTTCTCATTCACATTTCTAAGGCTAGCAATAGAGCCATTCAACTCATCAATCCTAGCAAGTAAATCAATATTATCATTTCTAGGATTGGAAGTTGAATCAATACAAACATAAGAATCAACCTTAGCAATTAATTTAGCATTTTCATTTTTAAGGTTGGCAATAGTGCCATGGCATGTGCTTAGCTCACTAGATAATTTCTCACATTTTTCTACCTCAAGAGCATAAGCATTCTTAACCTTAACATGTTTCTTGTTTTCTTTAATTAGGAAGTCCTCTTGGGAATCCAAAAGGTCATCCTTTTCATGAATAGCACTAATTAATTCATTCAATTTTTCCTTTTGTTCCATGTTAAGATTGGCAAAAAGGGTACGCAAATTATTTTCCTCATCACTAGCATTATCATCACTAGAGGACTCATATTTAGTGGAGGATTTAGATTTAACCTTCTTCCTTTTGTCGTCCTTTGCCATGAGGCACTTGTGGCCGACGTTGGGGAAGAGGAGTCCCTTGGTGACGGCGATGTTGGCGGCGTCCTCGTCGGAGGAGGAGGAGTTGGTGGAGCTCTCGTCGGAGTTCCACTCGCGGCACACGTGGGCATCGCCGCCCCTCTTCTTGTGGTACCTCTTCTTTTCTCTCCTCTTGCCCTTCTTGTCGTTATCCCTGTCACTGTCACTTGATAATGAACATTTAGCAATAAAGTGACCGGGCTTACCACACTTGTAGCAAACCTTCTTGGAACGGGATTTGTAGTCCTTCCCCTTCCGTTGCTTGAGGATTTGGCGAAAGCTTTTGATGATTAAAGCCATCTCCTCATTGTCGAGCTTGGAGGCGTCAATTGGTTGTCTACTCGGTGTAGATTCCTCCTTCTTCTCCTCCGTCGCCTTAAACGCCACCGGTTGTGCTTCGGACGTGGAGGGTTCATCAAGCTTGTTGATCTTCTTTGATCCTTTAATCATGCATTCAAAGCTCAATAAATTCCCAATTACTTCCTCGGGAGTCATTAGTGTATATCTTGGGTTACCACGAATTAATTGTACTTGAGTAGGGTTAAGGAAAATAAGTGATCTCAAAATAACCTTAACCACCTCGTGGTCATCCCATTTCTTGCTCTCGAGGTTGCGCACTTGGTTCACCAAGATTTTGAGCCGGTTGTACATATCTTGTGGCTCCTCCCCTTGGCGAAGACGAAAACGACCGAGCTCCCCCTCGATCGTTTCCCGCTTGGTGATCTTGGTGAGTTCATCACCCTCGTGCGCGGTCTTGAGAAGGTCCCAAATCTCCTTTGCATTCTTCAACCCTTGCACCTTGTTGTATTCCTCCTTGCTTAGAGAGGCGAGGAGTATGGTTGTAGCTTGAGAGTTGAAGTGCTCGATTTGGGCTACTTCGTCCGTATCATAGTCTTCATCCCCTACGGATGGTACCTGTGCTCCAAACTCAACAACATTCCATATACTTTTGTGGAGTGAGGTTAGATGAAATTTCATTAAATCACTCCACCTAGCATAATCTTCGCCATCAAAGGTTGGCGGTTTGCCTAATGGAACGGAAAGTAATGGAGTATGTTTAGATGTATGAGGGTAGTGTAAGGGGATCTTACTAAACTTCTTGCGCTCTTGGCGCTTAGAAGTTACGGACGGTGCATCGGAGTCGGAGGTCGATGTTGATGAAGTATCGGTCTCGTAGTAGACCACCTTCCTCATCCTTCTTTTCTTGTCCCCACTCCGATGCGGCTTGTGGGAAGAAGATTTTTCTTTCTTCTCTTTGTGGTGAGAGGAAGAAGATCTTTTCTCCTTCCGTTTGGAGGAGTCCTTCTTCTTCTCCTTCCTCTTGGTGCGGGACTCTTCCGATGAAGTGCTCCCGTGGCTCGTAGTGGGCTTGTCGCCGGTCTCCATCTCCCTCTTGGTGTGATCTCCCGACATCACTTCGAGCGGTTAGGCTCTAATGAAGCACCGGGCTCTGATACCAATTGATAGTCGCCTAGAGGGGGGTGAATAGGGCGAAACTGAAATTCTCAAAAATAATCACAACTACAAGCCGGGTTAGCGTTAGAAATATAAACGAGTCCGCGAGAGAGGGCGCAAAACAAATCGCAAGCGAATAAGGAGTGTGACACGTGGATTTGTTTTACCGAGGTTCGGTTCTCGCAAACCTACTCCCCGTTGAGGTGGTCACAAAGACCGGGTCTCTTTCAACCCTTTCCCTCTCTCAAACGGCCCCTCGGACCGAGTGAGTTTCTTCTTCTCAATCAAACGGGAACAAACTTCCCCGCAAGGACCACCACACAATTGGTGTCTCTTGCCTTGGTTACAATTGAGTTGATCGCAAGAAAGAATGAGGAAGAAAGCACGATTGCAAAAGCCAAGCGACAAGAGCGACAAATAACACACGGATCACTATCTCTCTCAAGTCACTAATCACTAATGATCTCTTTTCTCGATTATGAAACTTGGAGAGATGGAGGCTTTAAATGTGTCTTGGAATGGATTGCTAGCTCTTGTATTGAATGTTGAAGGTTGGAATGCTTGGATGAAGTGAATGGAGGTGGTTGGGGTTGTATTTATAGCCACCAACCACTTCCTAGCCGTTGCTCCATTCTGCCGACCGCGGACGGTCCGCCCGCCAGGTCCGGACGGTCCGCCCCTGTAGATCAACGGCTGAAAATGCAACGGTCAGCAGTAACGGCTATATCAACGGCTATATTGCATTTAATGTGTCGTCAGATGTCAGACAGAGCCAGTCGCGGACGGTCCGGTCGTGCACCTCGGACGGTCCGCGAGGCCGCTATAATTCATTCTTCCGAACCCGTCACCTTCGGGTTTTTTGGATCCTTGCCTACCGGACGGTCCGCGCCTGAGGTCGGACGGTCCGTGCGAGGTCTCAGACGGTCCGCGCTTATCCTCCGGACGGTCCAAAGTGCAGACTCGGATTTTTGCATTGGTTCTGTCCGAGGGTCATCCTGGTGTTGCGGACGGTCCGCCCCAAGGGCCCGGACGGTCCGCGCATGGCCTGTTTTTCCAAAAAGCTTCTCCTGTCCGGAATAATCTATGGTATTCCGGACAGTCGATTTAGTATAGTTGTAGATGAACCTTTGACACCTGTAGAACATATAATCTAGAGCAAACTAGTTAGTCCAATTATTTGTGTTGGGCAATTCAACCACCAAAATTAATTAGGAAATAGGTGTAAGCCTAATTCCCTTTCACCAACTCTGACAGGTGATGCTTGAGTGATGCGAAGGCCGCCGCTTGCTCTGGTCCCGATGCAAAGCCTTTTGCGCCGCGTAGCGTCTTGAGGAAAGGTAGGCTTCGCTCTATGGACTTGGAAATGAATCTGTTGAGGGTGCCCAATCTGCCTGTCAGACGTTGGACGTCTCTGGCTGACTGCGGAGGCGTCATGTTGATGATAGCCTGGATCTTGGTCGGGTTGGCCTCGATCCTGCGGTGCGACACCAGGTAGCCCAGTATCTTCCCCTGGTGAACTCCGAAGAAGCACTTCTCGGGGTTTAGGCGAAGTCGTGCGTCCCGCATGTTCGCGAATGTCTCTGCAAGGTCGGCTAGATGATCCTCTTTGTTTTTGCTGGCGACGATGATGTCGTCCACATACGTGAAAATGTTCTGGCCTACTTGGCTCTCGAGCACCGTCTTGGTGAGGCGAGAGAAGGTGGACCCAGCGTTCCTTAGTCCCTCCAGCATTCTGACGAAGCAATACGTGCCGAAGGGCGTGATGAAACTGGTACTGGCCTTGTTTTCCTCCTTCATGTATATTTGGTGGTAGCCGGAGAAACAGTCGAGGAGCGACATGACTTCGCATTCGGCTGCACTATCGACTACCTTGTCGATCCGTGGTAGCGGGAAATTATCCTTGGGGCAGGCTTTATTGAGGCTTGTGAAATCGATGCACATCCGCCACTTGCCGCTTTTCTTTTGCACCATGACTACGTTAGCGAGCCACGTAGGGTAGGCGACTGGTTCGATGAAATTGGCCTCAAGCAGGTGGTGTACCTCGGCTTTGGCGGCTTTTGTTTTTTCATCAGACATTTTGCGCAGCCTCTGTTTCTTCGGCCGCACCGAAGGGTCAATGCCTAGACTGTGTTCGATGATAGTGCGACTGACTCCGACCAGGTCGAGGGCAGACCAGGCGAAGACGTCCTTATTTCTGGAAAGACAGGAGATGAGTTTCTCCTCGTCTTGTGAAGTCAGGTGTTCGCTTATGATGACCGTTTGCTTGGGCGTTGCCGGGTCAAGGGAGACCATCTTTGTTCCGTCGTTGCTCTGCAGCTGTGCCCTGTTCAAGCTCGTTGGTGGTTGGGCGGGTAGCCTCGGGGACCTCGCGCTGCGTCGTAAGGCAGTGTATGTTCCGTTGTCCTAGAACGAAGTCTCTTTCAATGTTGCGCGCAGTCTGCTGGTTGCCATAGACTGTGATCACGCCTTGCGGACGTGGGATTTTCATGCACAGGTAAAGTTCGTGAATGGCCGCTTCAAACTTGTTGATGGAGCCCCGATCCATTATGGCGTTGTACAGGTATACCATGTCGATGATGTCGAAGGTGACGTGCTCACTTCGTGCATTGGGTGCTACACCGAAAGACAAGGGTAGCTTTATCTTGCCCACAGGAAAGGTGCCCTTGCCGCCGAAGCCATATAGGGGATTGTCCGAAGGCTTAAGTAAACTGTGGCTGATGCCCATGCGGTCGAAGGCATGGAGGAAGATGATGTCCGCCTGGCTGCCATTGTCAACTAAGACTTTGTGCAGGTCCCAGCCTGCCACACTGTAGTTGATTACCATGGCGTCAATGTGGGGTGCGCTGTGCAGGTCGACATCTCTGGCGTCGAAGGTCAGCGGCACATGGGACCACTTCGTTTGCACGACTGGGCCGGTGATGGCGACGTGGTTGATGCTTCGGTAGTGGTCCCTCTTCTGTCACTTCGCGTCGAAATCGACGCTGGACCCCCCCAGTGATCATGTGAATGACTCCGCGATACGGCTGATCAGCGAAGTCTTCCTGTTTTGGTGCTTGGGGGTGATTTGGGTGGTGGATGTTTAGCGGGGCCGTGTTTGTATGGTTGTGGGAGGTGATGTTGATATGTGTGTGTGACAACTCTTGGGTTGTCGGCTGGTTGTGCCCGAGACATCCTGTCCCTGGTGGCCTTCGTTTCCGGGCAGTCCCTCGTTGGGTGTGTGTAGTCTTCGCCGTGAAACATGCAGTAAAATCCGCGTGGCTGCTGCGCCCGTCCTCGGCCCCGACCACGAGTGCCACTGTCGTGTCCCTAGGGGGGATAATCTTGACGGCAAGGGGACTCGCCGGTGGGGTGCTGGTTGGCAATGTTATGCATCTGCTGCTGACTGCGGTTGTCCCAACCAGAGTCTGACTGCGAAGGTCTTGTCCATGTTCGACTGGACTGCGGAGGGTCCTTGGGTTTCCTCTGGGACTCGACCTTGCGCTGGTGGAGCTCTTCGGATCTGGCATACTTTTCAAACAGCTGATAGAGCTCTTGGAGGTTCTTGGGTGGGTCCCTGATGCAGTGACTGTAAAGGACGCCAGCTGTTGGGGGCCTTCGGCTTCCGAAGGTCCTCAAAAACATGATTTAACAATGTTTTCCAAGTGAAATGTGTGAGCAGGTATCTTCGGAATTGGATTACGAGCACATAAGATTATGGTTAAGACAAAGCTTAACTGAGCCAGCAATCACGACGAAGGATAAGGCGATCACGAAGCTATGCGCAGAAGAGCTTCGGCATAACGGCGGAAAGGGAAACCGACTTAAAGATGAAAAGCCAGATTAGACCTCGAAGAGTTACTATAGAGTTATTGATAAATGTAAAGGGCATTAATGTAATTTTGCATGGGCTGCGACCCATGCCTATAAATAGATGAACAGTACTCCCGTACTGTTCACGCTGACTTGGCATTTACTTTTGCGTCACGCCTGTATTCTCATCCCTTCAACTCGAAGGTACATTTGTAATCTATTATTGTTTACATAAGTAATATAAATAAAAGTAGGTTGATAGCCATGTTTATCTAAATTATGTTACTCCTTGTACTTTGCATGAATATTCTTCATCTCTTTATCATGATCACGAGAGCATGCCCTTTATGACCTTCGTCTAAGATTCATTATATCCGAAGGGAGATAATGATTCGAAGGACGAAGGGCTTTGATATCTAACATTTCATGTTGCCTTGTTCTTGATTCATAGCACTTGAGAACAAGTCCCCAACATTGGCGCCCACCTCCGGTGAACTCACTTCCATTTTCTGAGTCTTGAACACTTTCGGCAAGCATCACCTTCGTCATGCCGCTGAAAAAAGCTTCAGCGACAGGGGCTGGTACTCTACAGCCGCTGGATCCCAATCAGGACGTCCTTTCTCTCAGGGAGGCCCGAAGTCAAAAGAGGAAGGCTACCAGTCCATCGCCTCCTGAGGACGACTTGGACTAGGAAATCCAAAACCTGGAAATGCTTCAGCAACAAGTTCAACGGAAGAAGGAGAAGATGGCCCGTCTAGCTGACCTTCAGAGGCAGATAGACGAAGCGTCGGAAGAGGTTCGTCATCTTGTCCAAGATGACCAGAGCCGAAGGCCTCAACGCAGAGAGCTCCATCAGGAGGGTTTCTACAATGAGGAAGACTGGTATGAAGATTTCCACCATGGAAATTTTGCTTTTGATGATGCTTCTCCTTTGTCAACAGAATTACAGGCTACACCATGGCCCCAGTCTTACAAGCCACCTCAGCTCCCCATGTATGACGGTCATTCAGACCCGAAGCAATTCTTGATGAGCTATGAGGCAACCATATTGTCGTATGGTGGCAATACGGCAGTCATGGCAAAGTCTTTTGTCATGGTCGTCAAGAGTGTCGCTCAGACTTGGTATTCTTCTCTTCGGCCAGGGACAATTACCTCATGGCCAAAGCTGAAGGATATGTTGATAACCAGCTTCCAAGGATTTCAGACAAAGCCAGTCACCGCCCAGGCTCTATTCCAGTGTACTCAGGATCACGAAGAGTACCTTCAGGCATACGTCCGAAGGTTTCTGTGTCTGAGAGCACAGGCGCCAACGGTGCCCAATGAAATTGTCATTGAGGCCATGATTAAGGGGCTTCGGCCGGGACCTTCAGCGCAGTACTTTGCCAGGAAGCCCCCACAAACGTTGGAGAAGCTGCTCCAGAAGATGGACGAATACATTCGAGCTGACAATGACTTCCGTCAAAGAAGGGAAGAAGCATTCAGGTTCTCTGAAATGACCAGGGGCTTCGGAGGAAGATTTCACCTGAGGCACGTTAGGTCAATTCATAACTCTACTCAAACTGATGATCGAGGGAGCCAGCAACAAAGGCCACAATACTCTTCACAAGCTTCGGGGCAGCAGCAAAGTTCTTTTCGGCCGCCAGCACCAAGGGGCAGAGGCGCCAGGGGCTTTGGGGGAAGGTTTGGAGATCAGCTAAGAAAAATTTACTGCCTATTCTGTGGAGAAGACAAGGGTCATACCACCAGGATGTGCCATGTCACCATCCAGAAGCAGAAGGAGATAGCAGAAGCAGCAGCGCAACAAAGTCAGCCGAAGCAGGTCATGCACACTGCTTCGTATCATTCGCCTTATATTCCAGAATATGTAGGCAACCACCCTGCAGCTTCTGTTGCTTCGGCAAGCCAGCCTCCACCGCCACCGCTGACCCAGCGAGGACAGCAGCCAGAAGGGAGTCAGCACAATCACCTTCAGAGGGACTTCAGAGAGGGGTCCGAAGCTCGCACAGTAAATAGCACTGTGCCAGAGTCAAAGCACATTTATTGATAAATATCCTACCTCAACAGCAGTTTTCTCATTTTTACATTCAGTATTACCTTTTTGTCAAATAAGGAGCAATTATGAAGAGTTTAAGTGTCAGCACAATTACCTTTTCAATTTCTTGTAACACTTTCGTCTTTTACCATAATAAAAATATGTCTTTTCCATAGGCTTGAGTTGCCGAAGCTTACGAATTTATGGTGGCATGATGGACCTTTGTATTATCAAAAATTTGATCTAACGGACACAGTACAAATTGATCGAAATAGCAAAAAGTCGTTCCTAAGGGAGCGCAGTGTAAGTTTTCTGAACCTACAGCGAAAAGTCAGCGCTGATTCCACCGAAAGTAAAGGCGAAGAAGCTCCTAAGGGAGGCTTACAGCGAAAAATAAACGCTGATTCCGCTGAAAGTAAAAAGCGAAGAAGCTCCTAAGGGAGGCTTACAGCGAAAAATAAACGCTGATTCCGCTGAAAGTAAAAAGCGAAGAAGCTCCTAAGGGAGGCTTACAGCGAAAAATAAACGCTGATTCCGCTGAAAGTCAGTGCTGTTATAAAAAGTGTGTGTGCTCTATTACAGAGATATGTATCTGCGGCACAAATATCATTTTGCATAACATAACATAACATCATCACATCATTCTGCATAACATAAGCATCATACAGCATACTGCATGTGGAACAAGAAGGGGATACAGTGTTGATCTTCGGAGAATACTTTGGACAAGAGAAAATCATGCTAAGTCACAAGATAAATCGAGATGAAGTGTAGCTTCATTAGAGAGGCAACACAAAACTTTTTTATACAGCTTCGAAGAATATTTCACAAAGTTTGAATATTCTTCATCAAAAAAGCAAGCAAATTCTTGTCATATAGAAAGGATTTTCTTCACGAAGCATGAAAAGTAGGGAAGGTGTTTTTTCGCCGAAGGCTCAAAAAATGGTATGTATGCAAAATTTCATGCATCGTAAAGAATTAAACTATAAATAGATTATATATTACATTCAAAGTTACAATGTGTTACACATGTTACGTTCCAAATGTCTCTACAATAGCGTTTAATCCTCCTTGAGAACTATCTCTGCAGCTTCGTTCAGTAGCTAGTCAACAACCTTGTCCATAATGGCTTCGGCCATTTTTCTAATTTCATCGTCCCCCTTCGGGTGGGGGCCCGGAGATGCTTCAACAGGTTCTGAGGGAAGAGAAGATACGGCTATATTACTATTACAAACCGCGAGCAAAGTCTGCAATTAAAAATTACAACACAATAAAAACCACTAATTAATACCTACTTGCCCTTCGGGCTCTGTACATTTCTCGGCAGCTTCAGTCACCTTCCTAGCATCGTGGATGCCTTTTTCACTCTTCTGAATAATTTCTTGCGCCATTTCTCGGTCGTCGTTGTCCCAGATATCAGTGAAGAATTTTCCGCCAACCATGCTTGCTTCGGCTGAGGGGTCTTTCATGTCTTCGGAGGACAAGGCAGCTTCGGACTGCGCTAAGAATTTTACATGCTCGCAACCTCTCCTCTCCAGAACAGTAGCAATTTCTCTAGCACCCGAAAAAGCGCATATGTCACTTCGGCTATTCAGAATTTCCTCGAAGGCCTCTGCTTCGTGACTGATCCATTCCATCGGACCTTCGGGATTGCCCCTTGAGAAATTCTCTTCGCTAGAGAATGCGCCAACGTTGGCAAAGCTGGATTTTATCTTTTTAACGCATTCTATGGATTTAACATAGCATTTTCTCTGGGATGCACGAAGCTCCTTAACGCTTACCTCTAAATGATTGGCCAATTGATCACTAAGCTCTCGTTTCGTCTCTTCAAGTATACGTTCTTCTTTGGCTCTAGCCAGCTGTTTCTGAAGATCTTTAATTTCACGTTTTTAGGCTTCGGCCTGGGCCTTTGAGGCAGCTTCATCCTTTTTTACCTTGTCCACCAATGTAAGCAGAATTTTATCCTTTTCCAGAGCTTCGTTTCTCAGCTTAATGACCTCTGATCGTAGGTTGTTGAAAGCAATATTATAGCTCTCGTCTTCAGCATTCTTTTGCGCTCTTAACGCGTTACTTAGTATTAAACCCTAAATGTAAAAGAGTTGGTATAAGAATAAAAGAATGATTTACAAGTCATAAAATTTCCAAACACGCAGTTCTCATACCTTCAGGCTATTGTATGCAAGGCTATCCGCAAGATCCTCCTTTGTCATAGCGCATAATCCAGCTTCAAGCTTCGGAAACCCCATACTCCTAGCCATCTCCCGGCAGACGGATAATTCTTTGTTGTCAGGAAGGCAGTATAGGAAGTCATCCTCGTCTGTCCCATTAAACACTAGTGCCCCCTTCGGGTATTTCAATTCTCTGGCATAGTGACTAGCTTCATAAATCTCTTCTTCAGATAGTTTTTTCCCCGAAGCATGACGCAAAATGTAATCTTGTATTTTGGAAGATGCTTCGGGGGCAGCGGTATCAATTTCTTCAACCAAAGTAGGCTCTGGCATTTTTATTCCTTCGGTTGCCTTTGCAATTTTTGTTTCTTCTGCTTCCAAAAGTGTTACTTTGGTTGGTTCTGAAGGCCCGGTTTCAACTCCGGTCTGTTGCTTCGGAGCTTCGGCAACGGATACTTCAGCAAGCGCCTCAGAAGTTTCAGCAGTCTTCTTTGGGGTTGTGCTTGGAAGTTTAATTGTTTCTAAAACATCTAACACATTAACCATTCTTTTTCTTTTTGGGGTCACTGTTGGCCCCTTTTTAATTTTTGCTGCTTTAATTTCTTCTGAAGGACTTAAAATTTCTGATATTTTCAATTCCTCAGCTGATGTTTTCGCTTCTTCCGTTTTTGGTTCTTCCATCTTTTCTATCGACGGCATTTCGGCCACTTCTTTGACTTCTGGCTGTAGGGTTGGCTCTTTAGCTTCGGTGGCCGAAGAGGTCTCACCGGCGAACTCAGGCACTGTGGCCAGTTCAATATAACGTGGCCGGTGTGTGAGAACTTTTACCCTTTTCCTCTTCGGCGCCGGCTCACTGGGAGCGGCTGAAGTAGTTTCCTTCGCAGAAGAAGTATTCTTTCTTTATTGACCACGCACTGGATAGTGGTAGTCGGGGTACACGAACCCAATGGCGTCAAACACTCGGTTCAGTCTCTTCTTTTTTCGGCCTCCGAAGGCTGCTGACAATGCAGTATCTTCGGCCTTTGAATATACCCCAAGTAGTTCATCACTTACAGCTTCAATGCTTTTTAACCAGTCATCATCTGGCTCAATGAATTTATCTCCAAACTTAAAAGTATACTTCAACCTGACTAGTCCACCTTCGTCAGCCTCTTTAATAGCCTCCTGCGGCATCTCCCATTTTTCCGCAAGTGGCCATACTCTGAAGGCAATATGTTCCTGGACCAAGTCCCTCGTCCCAATAAAAGAGCAAACAACTCCGAAGGCTCTCTGGCATTCTTCGGCTAATTCATTCATTTCCACCTTCGGCCTCCGCAGGCCGAAGCGTTGCCAGATAGGACGCATAATGATCTTCTTTATATCTTCCCGTAATGTCAAGTCATTCTTCACGTAAAACCATTCCGTCATCCAGTCACCAGGCCACCTCTTTCGAAAGGTCGGCACTGGGCAGCTTGATCCAGACCGGGAGCCGAAGCTGTAGCACCCAAAATTGTTGTGATACTGTTCCTTACCCCAGGGTTTTGTCTCGTATATCAATTCGTGTATGTTGCAGAAACTTTTCGCATCAGGTTCCAGGCCTTGGCTTCTGACGGCCCACACGAAGATATTCATCCTTATGATTGCTTCGGGGGTAAGTTGGTGAAGGTAAATTTCAAATATCTTCAGCACCTCTACAACAAAGCTGCTTAGGGGAAATCGTAGTCCAGCTTTCAAGAAGCTTCGAAATATTACGACTTCATTTTCCTCAGGAGTTGGACAAGTCTTCTCTCCTTCGTCGGCCCTCACGACGGACAAGTCCCGGAAGTATCTTCCCCTCATGTTGACAAGATGATTTTCTTTAATACTTGATTTGCCGAAAACCACATGGCTTGGTCGCCAGGGTCGATCTTCGGAGTCTTCACCTCCACTATCCACATCATAGCTGTCACTGTCGCCAGTATCTTCAGATAAACCCTCCAAGATTTCTTTAGTAATCTTCTCTGTATTAGTCTTCGACATTGATTGAAGAAAACCCAGATGCATCTCCTCAGAAAGACTTAGCTTCGAATCACCCGAATCACCAACAACTTTTTTACCTTCAGACATCTTTGCAAACGCTGAAAACGCTCTCTAAACCGAAGCTTTAAAAACTAAAAGGCCGAGCAAGTGTTGTTGCACGTAGGCTAAATGTTGGGTGAGTAAAAACGGTTGGCAAGAGAGCGTACCAAATGACTCGGGATGAGCTCTTATTTATACGCCCAGAGTGTTGAAAACTGGAGAGTCCCGCTTGTCAAAGACTGATTGCTATTCTAGCAAAAGGGAAGGTGTTTTTTCGGACCTTCGGCTTAAGGCCTTCGTCCAAATCGCAATATGAATTTATCAATACAGCAAATTAATATTGCGAGGGGCTACTGTTGGGGGCCTTCGGCTTCCGAAGGTCCTCAAAAACATGATTTAACAATGTTTTCCAAGTGAAATGTGTGAGCAGGTATCTTCGGAATTGGATTACGAGCACATAAGATTATGGTTAAGACGAAGCTTAACTGAGCCAGCAATCACGACGAAGGATAAGGCGATCACGAAGCTATGCGCAGAAGAGCTTCGGCATAACGGTGGAAAGGGAAACCGACTTAAAGATGAAAAGCCAGATTAGACCTCGAAGAGTTACTATAGAGTTATTGATAAATGTAAAGGGCATTAATGTAATTTTGCATGGGCTGCGACCCGTGCCTATAAATAGATGAACAGTACTCCCGTACTGTTCACGCTGACTTGGCATTTACTTTTGCGTCACGCCTGTATTCTCATCCCTTCAACTCGAAGGTACATTTGTAATCTATTATTGTTTACATAAGTAATATAAATAAAAGTAGGTTGATAGCCATGTTTATCTAAATTATGTTACTCCTTGTACTTTGCATGAATATTCTTCATCTCTTTATCATGATCACGAGGGCATGCCCTTTATGACCTTCGTCTAAGATTCATTATATCCGAAGGGAGATAATGATTCGAAGGACGAAGGGCTTTGATATCTAACATTTCATGTTGCCTTGTTCTTGATTCATAGCACTTGAGAACAAGTCCCCAACACCAGCCCGAAGGCCGCTGATGGCGTAGTGTATGGCAATTTGGTCGTCGACCGAGGGCAGTTGTGACTTGAGTGTCAAGAACTTGCGGTAGTACTCCCGTAGGGTTTCTTTCTCCTACTGCTTGCAGAGTGACAGTTCGGCCAAGGCATCGGTGTCTGGGCGGTACCCTTGGAAGTTGAGCAGAAATTTGTCCCGGAGACTTCTCCAGGAGTCGATGGACAACGGGGGCAACCTGGTGTACCAGGTCAAGGCCGGACCCTCGAGGGCGATGATGAAGGACTTGGCCATCGTGGCGTCATCCCCTCCGGATGATGCGACAGCGACTTGATAGCTCATGATATACTGTGCTGGGTCAGTGTTGTCGTTGTACTTGGGGTAGGTCCCTGCCCTGAAGTTGGCGGGCCATGGTGACACTTGCAGTTGCGGTGCTAGGGGACTCCGCTCATCAAGGTAATTGACGCCTTGAAATGCTGCGGCGTGCGGGATGAAGGGTCCGCGCTGAGGAATGAATAGGTCTCCGACTGGCGCGCGCTGTTGGAGGGGCGGGTCGTGCTGCAGATCATGTTGGCCTTCGCGCTGCATGAGCGCAATCTCTTGCTCGAGTTCCTGAGTCCTCTGCTCCTCGTCTCGTATCATCTGGCGCACCTTGGCCTGCGCGGAAACACACTGGCGCTTGGCCTCGAGGATTTCTTTCTGCTTCTGGAGGTTGCGGTTCTTGATGCGCAGGGCCCGCAGCTATAGCTGTTCTTCTGCTGAAACGCAGATGACTTCGCCGTCCTCTGTGGCGTCCTCGCCCTCTAGTGGAGCGAAGCCTGGGGGTGGTTCCTGTGGCTGTCCTCCGGAGCTGCAGGTGCGGAGGCTGCCCTCGGGAGTTGATTGATCGTTGTGTTGTCTCTTGCTGACGGCGTCGTCTTCGCAGGCTTCTTGGTGGGTGGTGTCTGCAAGGGCCTTGCCCTTTTTCTCAGCTAGCAGCGTTGCCTTCGCTGCTTCGTCAACGGATGGGGCAGCCTTCGAGCTAGCTCTTTTGGGTGCCATCGCGGGTGATTTGTTCGTAGCACGAACGGTGGGCGCCAAATGTTGGAACTTGCTCTCCTGGGCAAGATGGCCCAACGGGGGAGTGAAAAGGATGCAAACAAGGTTTAACTCGAGATGGCAAATAGCTCTATCAATCCCGCCTCTCAAGGGCACTGTACGGGGGTATTTATAGGTGCCTGAGTGCCCAATTTCTCTATGTAAGGACGCTTGTGCCCTCAGGCACCTGGATTATCCCTAGAATATTCCCATAAGGGAGGGTTACAGACTGTCATTATAGAAAAGCTATTACAAATTGGGCCTGTAACCCGCTTCACAATGCGGGACCTGTTGCGATGGGTCGAATCCCACGTGGGCCTCCAGATCTGGCGACGACGTGGGGTGGAAAGACTTCGTCGTAGGCCTTCGTCGTAAGCCTTCGCCTTGCGGTGAGGAGGACGGAGGGTGGGCCACACCGTCATCATGCTTCTGTTGGTGCGGCGAGGTGACGAAGGCCTGGAGCGAGGGGTAGCGTCTTCGCCTTCGCCCCAACAATGAGTTCTCTTCTCCCTACACACCTCAACAAAACAGTGTTGTAGAGGGGAAGAATATAACTCTTTTGGATATGGCAAGGACCATGCTTGATTAATATAAGACGCCGGAACAATTTTGGGCAGAGGTGATTAACACCGCCTGCTACTCCATCAACTGTCTCTGCCTACACCGAATCCTCAAGAAAACACGTATGAACTCCTCACTGGTAAAAAGCCCAATGTTTCTTATTTTAGAGTTTTTGGGAGCAAATGCTTTATTCTTATTAAAAGAGGTAGAAATTATAAATTTGCTCCTGAAGCAGTAGAAGGCTTTTTTACATGGTTATGACTCAAACACAAGGGCATATAGAGTCTTCAACAAGTCCACTGGATTAGTTGAAGTTTCTTGTGACATTGTGTTTGATGAGACTAGTGGCTCCCAAGTGGAGCAAGTTGATTTGATGAATTAGATGATGAAGAGGCTTCATGCGTCACGCTAAGGAACATGTCCATTGGGGATGTGTATTCAAAAGATTCCGAAGAGCCTTCACAAGCACAAGCACAAGATCAACCATCATCTTCCATATAAGCATCTCCACCAACTCAAGATGAGGAAATGGCTCAATAAGAAGAATATGAAGATCAAGACAATGAGCCACCTCAAGAGGACACTGATCAGGGGGGAGATGAAGATGATCAAGACAAGGAAGATGGTCCAGAAATTCTGGATCAAAGACCACCGCATCAAGAGTCCACCAAGCAATTCAAAGGGATCGCCCCTTCAACTCCATTCTTGGTGACATTAGGGATGGCAATTTTCCCCGCGGGTTCGGATATCCGTCGGATATCCGACCCGTCGGGTTTGGGTTCGGGCATGAATTTTGACCCGTGGGTATTGCCCGCACCCGACCCGAGATAAATTCGGGTCGGGTACGGGTTTTATTTCTCGCCCACGGGTTGCCCACGGATATCCACCAGACGCAAAACAACAGAAAAGGCCCATGTGCTCTCCAAGTGCTGAGTGCCTGAGTGTTGTGCTGATCAGATCACACGCTCGTTGATTTGTCTACAGTAAATACTTCAATTCTTCGATACTTCAAGACTCTAAGTGTTGTTATTCAGCTATCCAAGACTCTAGACTCTTAGTGTTGATGTTTAGCTGTCCAAGACTGTAAGTGGTGTGTGCTGATGTGCTCTCCAGTGAAGACTGAATGTCTGAGCGGTGAATTGGCGTTCATGTACTCTCCAAGTGCTACCTGTCAGCCTGTGTTGTTGACTGTTAAGGACTTTAGCAGTTCAACTGTAACACCCCAGGTGTTGCCATGGCTGGAGCACACCTTGGCACTCAAGACTATGATCACATGTGGAAGAACTTAAGGAGCAAAAGTATAAGGGGCTTTGGAAACTAAGTTTTTACCAAGAGTTGGGAATGACCAAAGGCATTACCCTAATTGTGTGCAACTATCACCTTGGGAGAGGGGGAAAGAACCCTAGGCCTCTCTTAAACCCTATCTCCCAAAACCATGGATAAGAGGGGAAAGAGAGTGAGCAAATGTGCAAAACATGGGTAATCTTTACCCAAACCCTAAGCAACATTATAACCATCAATTAGGGGAGGGAAATATTACAAAAAGGCCCCTAGGGAAACCCCATTTCAAATCCCCAAGTGGAGAGAGAGCTAGAGCTCTCTAATTCCCTCTAAGTCCCATTTTAGCCCTAAATCAAAGATCAACCGTGTTCACTTTAAAAATGGCGCCAAAACCACTTGGGTTCTATACCAAAAATGTGCAATACCACTTAGGGCACCCACTGGAAAAAGTTGAGCTCGAGACTCGGACGTTTGACATGCCATGGCATGGCTTTTGTCGTGATATGCTCAGTATGACACACCTGTTTTGGCACCCGAAGATCTCCCTCCCTAGGCCGTATCTGCCCCGGCGTCTCACAGTTGAGTGACAGTCCTAGGTGCCAGGAAGAGGTCTGCGCCGGACTTTTGCAAAGATTCGCACGTTTGCGACCTCTGGCGACATTTGAACACTGGAAGAAACAAACCGCCACGTGTTCGACGCCGTCTGCCGCGCCAGAGCACGCCCGCGCGCGCGCCCGCGCCGCGCCCAAGCCAAGCCAGTGCCCTGGTCCACGTCCGCGACTATAAAACGCCCAGGAGCCTTGGCCGTACCCCTCCGCACGCGCTCAAGCCTCACCGGAGCTCAGTTCGCCGCCGTTTGCCCATACGCGACGTGCCCGCGGCCACCCGAGCCCCTGCCACCGTAGACCGGCCAGCCCAGCCATTCCCAACCCCGTCCAGCCCTCGGAGAAGACTGTGCACGTCTCCGTGAAGCTCCCCGAGCGAGGAATCGGGCTCTGCTTCACCGGAGAGGCCGGCCCAAGGTCACCGGACTTCAACCGACCGCCGGCAACCGTGGACTGAGGTACACCGTGCGCCTCTCTTCGATTCCTTGCACGGTTAGACTCCTTAGACCTCCACGAAGCTCCCTATGCCCTTGGATTGAACTATGCCGTCGTGGATAGGTCGGAGCACACGCCGCCGACGAGCTCGCCCGCCTGCTCACGTGGACCGGGTGATTCCGGCCATCCCCGACGACGAGCCGTACATCGACGTGATCGCCAGACCCTCCCCGAGCCAACCCTACCCTTCGCCGGACCTCCCTCGCCGTCGGTAAGCCACGCCACCCTTTTCTTTCCCGCGGCTACTGTTTCAGTTGAGGGAGGGACTGCGGGTGAGAGGGAGAGAAACCCAGGGGGTTAAGTGAAAGGTCAGAGACTCAAGTGAATAGTGCCTTAAGGGTAGATCTGCGGGGTTTGAATTGTTTTAAACCCAGGGACCTCGGCGCAAACTGTTTTTCCAGGAAAACTTAATTAAAACCTAATTTAAATTCAAATAGAAACTTTAAAAACCCATAACTTCTGTTTGGTTTATCCAATTTTGGTCAAACCAATTTTGCCAGACTCTAAATCATGTAACCTATTTAGGAAAAATATAAAACCCCTTGGTGCTGTGGAAAACTTAAAGTTCTGATTTAATGTTAACTTTGGCCAAAAGCTAAATAATAGTAAGAAAAATAGTTAGGCTATTTGACTAAGGTTAGGAAAATTTGGAGAAGTTTATATTCACCTACTAACCTGTTTAAAAATGTTAAACCCCTCTGTCCATTACATTTAAGTTAGTTTTACCCTTTATCCTAAAATATGCTTAAAGATGAGGAAAATAGAAAATACAACTTAATTAATGAACCAGAGAGCACTCCTATTTTTGTTGAGGTACTTATTCAATGTAGTTCACTGGAAAAATATATCATACCCTGGTTTAGTACAAATTAAGTAGGATATCTTTTATTTTATTAAAACAAGGATAACTTAGAAAAACCCTACAAAAATGACCCCAAGGTAAACACACCCCCACCCTTGGGATAACTATTGTTCTATCAGAAAGAACTTAGGAAAAATAAGAAATCTGCTGTTTGACATTTTTCAAATAATAATGTAGTAGAAAGTGCCTTCTTGACATTAAAATTGAGAAAATCATAGCTAAATAACCACCCCTTAGTTTCCTGTGATTTTTAGCACAAAGGCCTATTATTACCAGAGGATGCCAACAAAAATAACCTTTAGGACAGAACCTACCCCTAACTAGGAGGTGTAGTGTGAAATGGCCCATTTTGCCTAACTTTTGTTATTTTTGTTTAAAGCCTAACTTTTATACTTTAAGCCTCAAATTCTTAAAACAAGCTAGAATAGCCAGTGACAACCCACTGTAATTTTTACAGAATTTTTGGAAATTTTTACAACCCTGTTGTAGTTCAAACCTACACTAAAAGCCCTAAATGGAAATTAAGAAAAGAAAAATGAAAGATATGAATAAATGTTGTCCCAAAAACTTTGCAATCTGCCCACTAAAATATATCAAGGCAATACCAAATCACTATGTTATCCTCAAAGAAAACCTAAGATTAAAGGGTCATAAGTCTATATATCTACATAGTTATATACCACTGGAAGCCCACGTGACTAAGAAACCCTAAGTACTTCTCGACTTAGTTTCTTTTACATAATGTTATTAAATCATGCATAATCATGACATACATGTTCATTGCATTTCGATAGACTGTAATCTTGCTGACGGAGAGTACATCCTCGTGCCGGAGCAAGGAGCTGCTCAGGAGGTAGCCCCAGATCCAGCACCAGAGCCAGCACCAGAGGACCTGCCTGCCACTGCTTTGGAAGGCAAGCCTCGGTTTTATGCATAACCTGTTATTTATGCTATTTTACTTCACTTAATGATTGTAGGATTGACTGTGCACTTAGGTGTAGGAATTGTTTGAAACCCTAGTTGCATGATCTCAGGAATCCTTTTGAAATGAATACTAGTATGACAGGTCGAGTAGTTGCTTTAATTAAATAGGATCTCGGTAGAAGACGAGTGATTTTTCTAGCACTCGCGCGAGATCAGGAAATTGATTGTACCCACTTTCACACTATCATGATACTAGTTGGTGGACAACAATCCATGGGGATTGGTTGTTTACGAGATGGAAAATGGAATAAGGATTAACGTGCGGATACCTGTGTCAAGCGTTTGAATGTACTAAACACATACCGAGAAATATGGTAAATCGGTAAGCCTAGTACCTGAGTGAACCTGCCCGCAGACATATCCCCTCACGCGACCTGAGACGAGGTCTCCCATTCCGGTTATGGTGGGTACAAGTGCGGTCACTGCACGACGGCCAGTCGGGGTCAGTGGGGCATTGTACGCCAAGGCGGTGAGCCCTGATCTGTTGCCAGGGAATCGATGGGGACGGTTGATGTGTGTGGGGACGGAGTGCCCCTACATGTCGTGTGTTTAGGTTTACCTTGCAAGGATAAAAACTCGATTCGAATCGTCTGCTTCTCGCAGCTAATGAGACTGCTTGATCCATTGTACTGCATTGAGTAATAAGTGGAAGTATGATGAGTTGAGATAAGATGTTGACTGTTAATGATGCTTGCTACCATGTATGAGTAGATAGTCCACTTTTAGCCTTAAGAGAGTCACACTTAACTTTGATTAAGTTAAAATCTTGATTTAGAAACTCAGATAGTGCTTTTGGCAACCAAACCCCACAGCCAAACAGCTGCATGTCTAGAGGTAGAGGAGTAGACTCCTCACACCGGGTAAGTCTAGCTGAGTATTAGTATACTCAGCCTTGCTTGTGGCATAATTTTTACAGGTTCTCTGGAGGAGATGGTTGCTGGGATAACTTGGCCGACCACCCTGCCACCGGGTTGGACTGTCGAGTGGGACCCTGCCTCGGCTGAGGAGGAGCATGAGGAGTGATGGGACAGGCTTCCCCATCTCTCTGTTTAATTATCGTTAGTTTTATTCCGCTGCACTTCGAACAATGATGGGTACTTTTGCAAAAACTCCGATGATGATGATGGTGATGTAATAATTTAACATTGTGGCATGTATGGTTTTATGCTTTATTGTATTTGCTCTGTGACTCACCTTCGAGTGAGCTTGTGGTACTTGATCCTGTCAGTGGCCGTGTCGGACTAGATCCGAGGGATTGACGGGTTATTCCCATTTAAGTGTGGTCTAGCCTCTAAGGCAGGACTTGGACACTTAAGTCGGAATAATTCGGGCAGTTCCGCCACAGCTGGTATCGGAGCTTGTACCACCACAGAGGAATCAATAAAATGTAAATACCATCAATTTTCTAAATAAAACTTGATAGAAACAAGTTGGATAGATAGTAGGACAAGCAGGATAGACCTAGGACGTGAAGCCTTAGGTTAATAGAAGGGTAGCTAGGTGGCTAAGTAACTAGGCCCTACAGGCCACTTTTACAGGATGGGAGTTCCTCCCTATTCCTTTTATCTTGTTGTGAGGCCGTTCAGGACGAGCATGCATGCATTCATAATTAAGCAAATGGCCAACTGAGTAAAGGACTTAAAAACAAGATAACAACCAACTAGGTCCCTAATGCCTTTTTACTTAACTAGAAAAGGGCTGAGTTTTATTTTTCCTTGTTCTTTTTCTTTACTTACGCTTAACCGTACACAGATGACTTCCCACGGATCCTCCGATGACGGAAATGCACTGACCCACACTGACGGGCTTGCACGAGAGGGCTTTCCCCGCATTTTGTGGGAGGTACTTCAGGGGGCGGGATACACGACACCCCCTCAGTACGCGGTGCAGCAGTTCGAGAAGCATCGGGTGCCTCGCTGTAGGGTGAGGATGACTTTGGAGCCTCATCCCCTGCAGCCAGGATGGCGCTCCTTGGACTCCGAGTCCTTCGGATACCGAGCGGAGGACACGATCGAGGCGATCGCGCTGCACGGATTGACTACTTTCTGCGGATTTCATCCCTTGGAGCTGGCTACCCACCCCATTGGCTTGTTCCCCGCTGAGAAGGAGGACGACCCAATGTGGAAGGATCGGGTGGAGCATGCTAAGGATATCTAGGCCATCTACCCAGGACAGACTGCGCACTTGACAGTACGGTGCATGAATGCTCTGTACCGTCTGCAGGTGATGCGCGGTGAGGCCATGTCCCATCTGATGGCACTGCTGGAGGCCACCAAGATCACGTTGGATAACCGAGAGGAGCTTGTGGTCGACTTGTCTCAAGAAATGGTAGAGAAAGATTTGCAAGTGGAGCAGCTGTCTGGTGAGATTCATGAGTTGGAGGAGCTAGTGGGCACCCGGGAGAACACCATTGAGGTCCTAGAGGATCAGCTCCTCAACACTCAGCAGCAGCTGGCAGAAGCAAATGAGCACCTAGACATGCATCACCAAGAGATCCATGGTGGGGAGGCTGACGAGGACGTTGACATCGAGGGAGGAGACGAGTCTGCTTCCAGTATAGACATTGCTGGCTCGGGAAGACCACCTTCCCCCGAGTCCAGTGTTGCTTCGTTCGCTCACTAGGTGTCCAGGGTAGGCTTAGAAGTCGGACAGTCGGACTCCTCGCAACTAGCTTAGCTTTTGCACCCTTGGGGTACTAGGCTAGATAGAGTTGAGTCATTTTGGAACAATTTGATGTAACCGTGTTAAACTATCTTGGGAGCTTGTTTGATGGATGCTATTGTCAGTTTAATTTGGAAGGAAGAATTTATGCCTCTTAAGGAACCCCTTTTGTTGAAGTTAGATCTTTCATGTTGTTTTTAACTTTTCCCCGTGTTGAAATCTTGAAATTGGAACTGTGGTGTTAAGTAAGTATGTGGTTTTTCAGATGGCTGGGAGGCAGCGTCGTGGCCAGAACGAGCACGTTCCACCACCACCCCCACCTCCCACTCTGCAGGAGCTCATGGCTCAGCAGAATGAGATCCTGAGGCAGCTGGCTCAACGTCAGCCACCACCCCAGCATTATGGTGGTGGAGACCACCAACGTCACCCCGCGGCGGCCACCTATCAGGAATTCCTCAGCACCCAGCCTCCACTGTTCACAAGGGCGGAAGACCCACTTGACGCAGATGTATGGCTGCGAGTGGTGGAATCCAAATTCCCACTGCTCCATGGAGTTTGCTCAGAGGTCACCAAAGTCAGGTTCGCCACCCAGCAGCTTCGCGGACCTGCAAGGACTTGGTGGGATCATTTTCTTGCTATGCAGCCAGAGGACCGAGAGGTGGAGTGGAGGGAGTTTAAGGCAGCTTTTAGAGGCCACCATATACCAGCCGGGATCATGGACAGGAAACTCAATGAGTTCTTGGCACTCACTCAGGGCAACAGGACAGTGTTGCAGTATGCCCAGGCCTTTAATGACTTGTGCCAGTATGCGGGATATCATGCGGATACAGATGAGAAGAAGAGGGACAGATTCAGAAGGGGGCTCAGCACTAAGCTCCGGGATCGTCTCAACACCGTCAGGGCCAACAGCTACAATGAGTTGGTCAACATGGCTATCTCCCAAGAGGATTGCATTACAGCTAGGCAGGCAGAGAAGAAAAGGAAGATCCCTGTGGCAGGACCCTCAGCTCAGCCACAGCGTTTCCGGATTGTGTCCGACACCCAGGGCAGGGGACCCCAGCAGCAGCAAGGGCGATGGGTAATTCGACCTCAGCAGCAGCAGTAGCAGGCACCCAACCGCAATCAATTTCCAGCACAGCGGAATAGTCAGCAGCAGCAGTACCGCCAAGCCAATGACAACAGGTGCTTCACTTGTGGCAACACTGGGCATTATGCCAAGAATTGCCCCAGGAACCAGCAGAGGCAGGGGTAGAATGCAAATCAGAACCAAGGCAAGAGGCAGAAGGTGCAAGTGAGGCAGGGCAGGCTGAACTTCACCACCATGGCTGACATTCCAGAGGGAGCACCCGTCATGACTGGTATCTTTACAGTATTAAATTTTCCTGCTATTGTTCTTTTTGATTCCGGTGCTTCGCATAGTTTTATCAGTGCAAGGTTTAGTGCCAAATGCCAGTTGCCCTTTCACCACACCAATGGGGGCATTACAATTTCAACCCCAGGAGGCAGGGTTGCCACCTACCAAATTAACAAGAATGTGCCTATAAAGTTTGGTAGTCTGATAATTAAAGCCAACCTTCTCATTCTGGGTTTGGAGAGTGTGGATATTATATTGGGAACTGACTGGTTGACAAGGAATCAGGCTGTGATGGATATTGCGGCTAGAGCCATTGAGGTGCACTCACCAACTTGTGGTGAGACCACACTGTATTTGCCTGACCAGGGTTGTACCCGATCTTGTGCCTTTGTTATGTTAGAATCCCCAGTGGAAAAGATCCCAGTGGTCTGTGACTATCCGGATGTTTTTCCGGATGAATTGCCAGGGATGCCACCTGACCGAGATATTGAGTTCGCCATCGAATTGCAACCCGGGACCGCTCCTATCTCCAAGAGACCCTATAGGATGCCTCCCGCGGAATTGGCAGAATTGAAGAAACAATTGCAAGAGTTGTTGGACAAAGGGTTTATTCGTCCAAGCACTTCACCATGGGGATGTCCAGCATTATTTGTGAAGAAAAAGGATGAGAGTTTGAGGATGTGTGTTGACTACCGCCCTCTCAATGCGGTGACCATAAAGAACAAATACCTGTTGCCTCGCATTGATGTTCTGTTTGATCAGTTGGTTGGAGCCAAGGTATTCTCCAAGATAGACCTTCGCTCAGGATACCATCAGATCAAGATCCGCGCTAGCGATATTCCCAAGACAGCTTTCTCTACCAGATATGGACTGTATGAGTTTCTGGTGATGTCTTTTGGGCTGACCAATGCCCTGGCTTATTTTATGTATTTGATGAACTCAGTATTCATGCCAGAGTTAGACAAGTTTGTGGTCGTTTTCATTGATGATATACTGATCTATTCCAAGAGCGAAGCCGAGCACACCAAACACTTGCATACTGTACTTCAGAGACTGCGTGATCATCAGTTGTATGCTAAGCTGAGTAAGTGTGAGTTTTGGCTGAAGGAGATCAAATTCTTGGGTCACACAATTTCTCAAGATGGGATATCAGTTGATCCTGAGAAGGTGCAGGAGGTGATGGATTGGAAACCCCCGACCACAGTAAAGCAAATTCGGAGCTTTCTGGGATTGGCAGGATATTATCGACGATTTATTCCGGATTTCTCCAGAATTGCCAAACCAATGACTGAACTGTTGAAGAAGGGAGTCAAATTTGAGTGGATCCAAAAGTGTGAAGATGCCTTTCATACCTTGAGACAGCATTTGACAACAGCCCCGGTGTTAGCTCAACCTGACAATACCAAGCCATTTGAAGTTTATTGTGATGCTTCTGGTACTGGTTTGGGATGTGTCTTGATGCAAGAGAGCAGAGTGATTGCTTATGCTTCCCGGGCACTCAGGCCCCATGAGCAGAACTACCCTACACATGATCTAGAGTTGGCAGCTGTAGTTCATGCTCTTAAGATATGGAGACACTACCTGATGGGAGCTCACTGTAACATCTACACTGATCACAAAAGTCTCAAATACATCTTCACTCAGGCAGATCTGAACATGAGGCAAAGGAGATGGTTAGAGTTGATCAAGGATTATGATTTAGAAGTGCATTATCACCCAGGGAAGGCTAATGTTGTGGCAGATGCCTTGAGCAGAAAGGCCCAGTGTAATTGTATGAGCATGGATGTGGGAGTGACCACCCTGTGTGATGAGTTGTGCAAGTTGAACCTGGAAGTTGTTTCTTCGGGTAAACTAAGCTATATCTCGGTGGAGCCCACGTTGCAAGAGCAGATCATAAGGGCTCAGGTTGAGGATAAGGGTGTTCAGGTTATCAAGGATATGATCAAGCAAAAGGCAGAAAAATACAAATGTTTCCGACAGGACAGTAAGGGAATTCTATGGTTTGGAGATCGATTGGTTGTTCCCAAGGACCCTGAGCTTAGAAAGAAGATACTGGACGAAGCTCACCTTTCCAAATTCTCCATGCACCCTGGTAGCAACAAGATGTATCATGATCTCAGATCTCTATATTGGTGGACTAGAATGAAAAGGGAAATTGCCAAGTACATATCCGAGTGTGATACTTGTCAAAGAATAAAGGCTAGTCACTTGAAGGCAGCAGGCCCTCTGCAACCCCTTCCCATACCATCTTGGAAATGGGAGGACATTTGCATGGACTTTATAGTGGGATTACCCAATACCTCCAGGCACCATGATTCTATTTGGGTTATCGTGGACAGATTGACCAAGACGGCTCATTTCTTGCCAGTACACACCACCCACAAGACCGAGAAGTATGCTGAAATTTATGTTGATCAGATAGTGAGATTGCATGGTATTCCCAAGACCATTATATCTGACAGAGGAGCACTTTTTGTGGCACGCTTTTGGGAGAAACTGCAAGAATCACTTGGGACCCATGTTATCCGAAGCTCGGCGTATCACCCTCAAACCGATGGCCAGACAGAAAGGGTGAATCAAATTTTGGAAGATATGTTGCGAGCCTGTGCACTACATTATGGAAAGGATTGGGACAAGTGTCTGTCTTTGGTAGAGTTCTCTTACAACAATAGCTATCAGTCCAGTTTAAAGATGGCACCTTTTGAGGCATTGTATGGGAGAAGGTGTAGGACCCCACTAAACTAGTCTCAAGCGGGAGAAAGGGAAATTTTTGGGCCAGACTTGGTACTCGAGGCAGAGGCAAAAGTCAGGGTCATTACCAAGAACTTGGAAGCTGCTCAGGCCAGGCAAAGGAGCTATCATGATAAGAGGCGGAAGCCTCTACAGTTTGAAGTGGGAGATCATGTCTATCTTAAGGTATCACCCACCAAGGGTGTTCAGAGATTCGGGATCAAGGGCAAGTTAGCTCCTCGCTACATTGGACCCTATGAGATCAAGGCAAGTTGTGGACCCGTAGCTTACCAATTGGAATTGCCACCTCACATGTCAGCAGTGCATAATGTGTTCCATGTGTCTCAGTTGCGCAAATGTGTTCGTCTACCCACTGAAGTACTGCCAGAACCAGACATTGAGATAGAACCAGACTTGTCCTACCAAGAGTACCCCGTCAAGGTATTAGATCAAAAGGAGAGATCAACTCGGACAAGGTCGGTCAGAATGTATAAGGTTCAGTGGAGTCATCATTCAGCGGAAGAAGCTACATGGGAGACTGAGGATTTTTTACGCTCTCGCTTCCCCGACTTTCTACCCAAAAGAGTCGGTATGTAACCACAGAACCCCCCCCCCACCTGCCCTTTGAAATCAATTATAAGAGAGACTAAGATAGCAAGAATAGTCTAAATTGTGAATTCAACTTAAGAAGGGCTTCCTTCTGAAGTTGCAAAGAGAATGACATTCGAAGAGCAGTTAACAAGAGAAACTTGAGTATAAAGAAAGAGTAGCACCAACACACCTTCCAGCACCCTCCAAGGGACTCTACCTAAAATCTCGGGACGAGATTCCTTTAAGGGGGGAGGGCTGTAACACCCCAGGTGTTGCCATGGCTGGAGCACACCTTGGCACTCAAGACTATGATCACATGTGGAAGAACTTAAGGAGCAAAAGTATAAGGGGCTTTGGAAACTAAGTTTTTACCAAGAGTTGGGAATGACCAAAGGCATTACCCTAATTGTGTGCAACTATCACCTTGGGAGAGGGGGAAAGAACCCTAGGCCTCTCTTAAACCCTATCTCCCAAAACCATGGATAAGAGGGGAAAGAGAGTGAGCAAATGTGCAAAACATGGGTAATCTTTACCCAAACCCTAAGCAACATTATAACCATCAATTAGGGGAGGGAAATATTACAAAAAGGCCCCTAGGGAAACCCCATTTCAAATCCCCAAGTGGAGAGAGAGCTAGAGCTCTCTAATTCCCTCTAAGTCCCATTTTAGCCCTAAATCAAAGATCAACCGTGTTCACTTTAAAAATGGCGCCAAAACCACTTGGGTTCTATACCAAAAATGTGCAATACCACTTAGGGCACCCACTGGAAAAAGTTGAGCTCGAGACTCGGACGTTTGACATGTCATGGCATGGCTTTTGTCGTGATATGCTCAGTATGACACACCTGTTTTGGCACCCGAAGATCTCCCTCCCTAGGCCGTATCTGCCCCGGCGTCTCACAGTTGAGTGACAGTCCTAGGTGCCAGGAAGAGGTCTGCGCCGGACTTTTGCAAAGATTCGCACGTTTGCGACCTCTGGCGACATTTGAACACTGGAAGAAACAAACCGCCACGTGTTCGACGCCGTCTGCCACGCCAGAGCACGCCCGCGCGCGCGCGCCCGCGCCGCGCCCAAGCCAAGCCAGTGCCCTGGTCCGCGTCCGCGACTATAAAACGCCTAGGAGCCTTGGCCGTACCCCTCCGCACGCGCTCAAGCCTCACCGGAGCTCAGTTCGCCGCCGTTTGCCCATACGCGACGTGCCCGCGGCCACCCGAGCCCCTGCCACCGTAGACCGGCCAGCCCAGCCATTCCCAACCCCGTCCAGCCCTCGGAGAAGACTGTGCACGTCTCCGTGAAGCTCCCCGAGCGAGGAATCGGGCTCTGCTTCACCGGAGAGGCCGGCCCAAGGTCACCGGACTTCAACCGACCGCCTGCAACCGTGGACCGAGGTACACCGTGCGCCTCTCTTCGATTCCTTGCACGGTTAGACTCCTTAGACCTCCACGAAGCTCCCTATGCCCTTGGATTGAACTATGCCGCCGTGGATAGGTCGGAGCACACGCCGCCGACGAGCTCGCCCGCCTGCTCACGTGGACCGGGCGATTCCGGCCATCCCCGACGACGAGCCGTACATCGACGTGATCGCCAGACCCTCCCCGAGCCAACCCTACCCTTCGCCGGACCTCCCTCGCCGCCGGTAAGCCACGCCACCCTTTTCTTTCTCGCGGCTACTGTTTCAGTTGAGGGAGGGACTGCGGGTGAGAGGGAGAGAAACCCAGGGGGTTAAGTGAAAGGTCAGAGACTCAAGTGAATAGTGCCTTAAGGGTAGATCTGCGGGGTTTGAATTGTTTTAAACCCAGGGACCTCGGCGCAAACTGTTTTTCCAGGAAAACTTAATTAAAACCTAATTTAAATTCAAATAGAAACTTTAAAAACCCATAACTTCTGTTTGGTTTATCCAATTTTGGTCAAACCAATTTTGCCAGACTCTAAATCATGTAACCTATTTAGGAAAAATATAAAACCCCTTGGTGCTGTGGAAAACTTAAAAGTTCTGATTTAATGTTAACTTTGGCCAAAAGCTAAATAATAGTAAGAAAAATAGTTAGGCTATTTGACTAAGGTTAGGAAAATTTGGAGAAGTTTATATTCACCTACTAACCTGTTTAAAAATGTTAAACCCCTCTGTCCATTACATTTAAGTTAGTTTTACCCTTTATCCTAAAATATGCTTAAAGATGAGGAAAATAGAAAATACAACTTAATTAATGAACCAGAGAGCACTCCTATTTTTGTTGAGGTACTTATTCAATGTAGTTCACTGGAAAAATATATCATACCCTGGTTTAGTACAAATTAAGTAGGATATCTTTTATTTTATTAAAACAAGGATAACTTAGAAAAACCCTACAAAAATGACCCCAAGGTAAACACACCCCCACCCTTGGGATAACTATTGTTCTATCAGAAAGAACTTAGGAAAAATAAGAAATCTGCTGTTTGACATTTTTCAAATAATAATGTAGTAGAAAGTGCCTTCTTGACATTAAAATTGAGAAAATCATAGCTAAATAACCACCCCTTAGTTTCCTGTGATTTTTAGCACAAAGGCCTATTATTACCAGAGGATGCCAACAAAAATAACCTTTAGGACAGAACCTACCCCTAACTAGGAGGTGTAGTGTGAAATGGCCCATTTTGCCTAACTTTTGTTATTTTTGTTTAAAGCCTAACTTTTATACTTTAAGCCTCAAATTCTTAAAACAAGCTAGAATAGCCAGTGACAACCCACTGTAATTTTTACAGAATTTTTGGAAATTTTTACAACCCTGTTGTAGTTCAAACCTACACTAAAAGCCCTAAATGGAAATTAAGAAAAGAAAAATGAAAGATATGAATAAATGTTGTCCCAAAAACTTTGCAATCTGCCCACTAAAATATATCAAGGCAATACCAAATCACTATGTTATCCTCAAAGAAAACCTAAGATTAAAGGGTCATAAGTCTATATATCTACATAGTTATATACCACTGGAAGCCCACGTGACTAAGAAACCCTAAGTACTTCTCGACTTAGTTTCTTTTACATAATGTTATTAAATCATGCATAATCATGACATACATGTTCATTGCATTTCGATAGACTGTAATCTTGCTGACGGAGAGTACATCCTCGTGCCGGAGCAAGGAGCTGCTCAGGAGGTAGCCCCAGATCCAGCACCAGAGCCAGCACCAGAGGACCTGCCTGCCACTGCTTTGGAAGGCAAGCCCCGGTTTTATGCATAACCTGTTATTTATGCTATTTTACTTCACTTAATGATTGTAGGATTGACTGTGCACTTAGGTGTAGGAATTGTTTGAAACCCTAGTTGCATGATCTCAGGAATCCTTTTGAAATGAATACTAGTATGACAGGTCGAGTAGTTGCTTTAATTAAATAGGATCTCGGTAGAAGACGAGTGATTTTTCTAGCACTCGCGCGAGATCAGGAAATTGATTGTACCCACTTTCACACTATCATGATACTAGTTGGTAGACAACAATCCATGGGGATTGGTTGTTTACGAGATGGAAAATGGAATAAGGATTAACGTGCGGATACCTGTGTCAAGCGTTTGAATGTACTAAACACATACCGAGAAATATGGTAAATCGGTAAGCCTAGTACCTGAGTGAACCTGCCCGCAGACATATCCCCTCACGCGACCTGAGACGAGGTCTCTCATTCCGGTTATGGTGGGTACAAGTGCGGTCACTGCACGACGGCCAGTCGGGGTCAGTGGGGCATTGTACGCCAAGGCGGTGAGCCCTGATCTGTTGCCAGGGAATCGATGGGGACGGTTGATGTGTGTGGGGACGGAGTGCCCCTACATGTCGTGTGTTTAGGTTTACCTTGCAAGGATAAAAACTCGATTCGAATCGTCTGCTTCTCGCAGCTAATGAGACTGCTTGATCCATTGTACTGCATTGAGTAATAAGTGGAAGTATGATGAGTTGAGATAAGATGTTGACTGTTAATGATGCTTGCTACCATGTATGAGTAGATAGTCCACTTTTAGCCTTAAGAGAGTCACACTTAACTTTGATTAAGTTAAAATTTTGATTTAGAAACTCAGCTAGTGCTTTTGGCAACCAAACCCCACAGCCAAACAGCTGCATGTCTAGAGGTAGAGGAGTAGACTCCTCACACCGGGTAAGTCTAGCTGAGTATTAGTATACTCAGCCTTGCTTGTGGCATAATTTTTACAGGTTCTCTGGAGGAGATGGTTGCTGGGATAACTTGGCCGACCACCCTGCCACCGGGTTGGACTGTCGAGTGGGACCCTGCCTCGGCTGAGGAGGAGCATGAGGAGTGATGGGACAGGCTTCCCCATCTCTCTGTTTAATTATCGTTAGTTTTATTCCGCTGCACTTCGAACAATGATGGGTACTTTTGCAAAAACTCCGATGATGATGATGGTGATGTAATAATTTAACATTGTGGCATGTATGGTTTTATGCTTTATTGTATTTGCTCTGTGACTCACCTTCGAGTGAGCTTGTGGTACTTGATCCTGTCAGTGGCCGTGTCGGACTAGATCCGAGGGATTGACGGGTTATTCCCATTTAAGTGTGGTCTAGCCTCTAAGGCAGGACTTGGACACTTAAGTCGGAATAATTCGGGCAGTTCCGCCACATCAACTCTTGAACTTCAAGTGTCAGTGTGTCACCTATCGCCTGTGTTGGTGTTTTCTACATGTGTTGTCAGTTGTGTTGGCTCATCGTGTTTTCACATGTCATCTGTGTTGGCTCATGGGTCATGGCGTGTTGCTGTTGGCTATTGCAGACTTACTTAGTTTATGTGTTCAGCTATCCCTATGTGGTTGTGTCTTCTGTCACTATGTAAGTGTAATGTGGCTGCTGTCAGTGTAATGTGTACGCCATTGTAAAGTGCAAGCTGCAAGCTGCAAAACATTGCAATTTATTTATTATTTTGCGTTGTTGCTTAACTAAATACTTATATTTTTTAAAATTATAGTGCTTGTTTTACTACTACTATTAATATGATGTCTCTGTGAAATTATATATGATTGTCTCATAGATGGGTTACTTCTACTTTTACTATATCCGTGGGTACCCGATACCCGCCCGATACCCGATGGGTACGGGCATGGGTACAAAATTCTACCCGCGGGTATGGTCGCGGGCGGGTATGAGTGATCCCCGCGGGTATCGTCACGGGCGGGTATTTACTATACCCGATCCGAACCCGACTCGTTGCCATCCCTAGGTGACATCCACAAGGGAGTAACCACTCGATCTTGAGTTTCTCATTTTTGTGAACATTACTCTTTTGTGTCTTCTACTGAGCCATACAGGATAGAGGATGCACTTAGAGATCCAGACTGGGTGGTGGCAATGCAAGAGCAGCTCAACAACTTAACGAGGAATGAAGTATGGCATTGCATTTGGCTCCACGTCCTAACCGAAATGTTGTAGGTACCAAGTGGGTATTCCGCAACAAACAAAATGAGCATGGTGTGGTGATTAGGAACAAAGCCCGATTTGTTGCCAAAGGATATTCACAAGTCGAACATTTGGATTTTGATGAAACCTATACACCCGTAGCTAGGCTTGAGTCAATTCGTATATTACTTGCCTATGCTACTTACCATGGCTTTAAGTTGTATCAAATGGACGTGAAAAGTGCCTTCCTCAATGTACCTATCAAGGAAGTGGTGTATGTTGAGAAACCTCCTGGCTTTGAAGATAGTGAGTATCCTTCACATGTGTATAATCTCTCAAAGGCATGGGTAGGACTTAGTGGGCGTCTGCCCTTTTTGTGTGAGCGTGTTATATCAACTCAAGTCAATTCCCGAGTTTTAGGCTGATCACTTTTCTGGATGGGGTTTGGTGTGGACCCTTTATCTTTATGTGTGAGCATGTGGCACCGACTTAAGTCGATTCCTGACTTAAGCCAATTGCTCCATTAGCAGGGTATGGTGTGCACCCCTTATTTGTATGCATGAGCATGTAACACTGATTTAAGCCGCTTCTCGACTTAAATCGATTGCTCCGTTAGTAAGGTATGGTGTGCACCCACTATCTGTATGCATGAGCATGTAACAACGACTTAAGCCGCTTCCCGACTTAAGTCGATTGCTCCGTTTGTAGGGTATGGTGTCACACATTATCTGTGTGCGTGAGCATGTAACACCGACTTAAGCCACTTACCTACTTAAGTTGATTGCTCCGTTAGTAGAATATGAAGGTACATTTGTATATAGGGAGGTAAGGAAGAAAGTAGAACTTTATTGAAATGAGTTCATAGGATTACAAGCGACAACCTACCATCTAGAGTTTATGGTGCTGCTACGGGTAAAACTTCTTGAGGTGTTCAATGTTCCAAGAGTTTCCAATTGGAGTACCATCCATCTGAGTTAGCCGATATGAGCTCGACCGAGTTACTTCCGTGACTATGAAGGGTCCTTCCCATGGTGGTGATAGCTTGTGCGTCCTTCCCTCGATTGTATGCGGCGGAGCACTAGATCCCCTACTACAAATGATAGGGGACGTATCGCCTTGTCGTGGTAGTGCCTCAGGATCTACTGGTATCTAGCCGATTGAATAACTACATTTAGACGTTCCTCTTCTAGTACATTGATTTTTTCGAGCCGGGTTGCTTCTGCTTCTATAGTGCTTTTAAAGGTTAGCCTAGGTGCCCTGAAGGCTAGGTCTGTTAGCAATACTGCTTCCGACCCATATACCAAAAGAGGATTGTGAGGATATCGAAAGAGGTTTTGATTAACTAGTTTGCGCTCATAGCGCTTTGAAGATGTTGACTCGGCATCGGATGTAAAAGGCGATGAAGATGTGTCAGTGTCATAGTAGACCACCTTCCACATCCTTTTCTTCTTCTTGTCATCCTTCTTTTGAGATTTAGAGGAGCCTTGGGATTCTCCTCCTTTCTCCTTGTGCTTCTTCCCAGACGATTCCATGTTCCCTTCGGGCTTTTCTCCTGATGGTACTTTCGCTTCGAATTTCTTTCCCAAAGGCATCTTCTCATTCTTATCGATGACTTCTCCTGACATCACTTTAAGTTGTTAGACTCTAGTGAAGTGTCAGGCTCTGATACCAATTGAAAGTCACCTGGAGGGTTGGGGAATAGGCGAAACCTAAAATTTATCACTTAAAACAAATTCTCAAACCCTCGTTAGGTGTTAGAATGAGAAACAAGTCAATAAGAGTGAGGAAGAGTAGTTCTTCTTGCAAGTATTGCTCTTATGATGTGAAAATACTTTAGGAGCAATACAATTGATTTGGAATCAAACGCAAGCAAGCGAACTCTAGAAGAGATAAGGGAGAAACAAATCTCAAACAAATTTACAACAAGAGACATGAGCAATATATTTACCAGGGTTCGGTTTCCAAAGGAAACCTACCTCTCCGCTGAGGAGTCCACTAAGGACGGGTCTCTTTCAACCATTTCCTTCTCTCCACCTGATCACTTAGATGGCTTGAGTGTTCCTTCTCACTTTGAGAGACCAGAGTCTCCGCGGAGATCTCCACAAAATTTTGGAGTCTCTCGCTAGCCTTTACACAAAAAGAATGGGATTGAGGATGAGGAGGATGAGAATGAAACACAAGAACACAAGAACTGGTTGCAACAAAACTCAAACAAATGCTCCGCAAGGCACTAATCACTTCTCTAGCTCAATTCTACAAAAACAGTCACTTGGGAGGAGTTGGGTCACTTGGAGTTGTTGAAAGCAATGAATGTGAGTTTGGTGTAGCTCTTGTGTGTCTTGAATGCTGGTTGGGGTTATTTATAGCCCCAACTACCCCATATAGCCGTTGGAGTAAAATAGAGAAAATAACCTTTCTGTGTGGCACCAAACCTCCAATAGTGCTGATCCGATGCTCCACCAAACCTCTAGCAGAGTAACCTGTTAGGGGCACTGGACCAGGTCCATGTGCCATTGGATCTCTGCCACGTCAGCACAATCATTGGAAGCTGAGATGTAGTCGTTGAAGTCACAAGGTTTGTTGCCACCGGATCGAGTCAATGCGCCAGCTCCTCTTCAGATCCAAAAACGACCTCTTTGGTAAACCAGTTTGGTGAACCACCGGACTGGTCGGGTGCACGAGTCGGTCCAGACCAGTTTCTGGTCCACCTGCGCACTCGGTCGGACCGGTCCAATGCGCCTCTACACAGCTGAACTTTAGCAAGTTTTGACATGTCTTCTTTAATTGTGTTTGGCTGCACATGAGGGTGTTCCTATGACTTAGACAAATATATCTAGTGACTTTCTAACTAGTCCAAGTCATGGATTTTGCACATTTTGATCTCTCTAACTCATATTCTGGTTTTGGCTCAAACTAGCTCCAAAAGTGTGTAATATTAAACATAAGCTTTCTAGTTGCTTTAGTTGGTTCAAATACATACTAAGGGGTGTTTAGAACTTATTCAAGGTGTTGAACTAATGAGAGTTCATATTTCCAAAGTTTACCCCTTTGTGCCTGGTTTTGAGTTGTTTTGGACTTAAAAACTTAGAAAATTGATCTTATGAACATGTGGACCATAAACTCAACAAACTAGTTAGTCAAAGTGGTTTGTGGTGGTCATCAAGCGCCAAAACAAATATAGAAATGGTTTAAGGCCATTTCCCTTTCAAGAAGGAAGATGATATACCATTGAAGTATGTGATTGATTGTATTCATCATATACATTACATCCCCCATTGTTATTGCATTGAAGTTATATCATGACTTGTAGTCTTGACCAATTGGTACTGCATCTCTGTGATGCTGGAGTTATATCAAGTCCTATGGCTTGACAATAATGGTAATGCAAATGTGTGATACTGAAGTTATTACATTGAAGTTATGTCAAGTCCTATGGCTTGATCGTACCAGTACAACATCTACGTGACGTGGCGCCATATCTTACTAGGTATGTGAAAGAGAAATGTGCCCTTGGGCCATTTCTAAATGTTTTGGTGATTTAGTGTCCAATACAAATGCCTAAGTGTCAAATGGTGGACAAAGTACAAATCAAGTATAAAGGTATGTTTCTTAGACTTAGTACATTGCTTTAGAGACTAATGTATTGTGTCTAAGTGCTGGAAACAGGAGAGATCGAATTGGAGAAGAGATGGCCTTGTTCAGCCAAAGCCAGCTCTGTCTGGGTGCACCGGACTGTCCGGTGGTGCACCGGACAGTGTCCGGTGCGCCAGGCTAGCTCAGGCGAACTTGCTGCTCTCGGGAAGAAATTAACGGCGTACGGCTATAATTCACCGGACTGTCCGGTGTGCACCGGACAGTGTCCGGTGAGCCAACGGTCGCCGGGCCAACGGTCGGCCGCTTAATCCGGGCACGACGCGTGGCCGAGCCAACGGCTAGAAGGGGGCACCGGACTGTCCGATGTGCACCGGATAGTGTCCGGTGCGCCAACGGCTCCAAAGCGCCAACGGTCGGCTTCGCCCAAGAAGGAAAGAAATCCGCACCGAACAGTGTCCGGTGGTGCATCGGACTGTCTGGTGCGCCAGGCGACAGAAGGCAAGAAATGCCTTCCTGGAATGCACTCAACGGCTCCTAGCTGCCTTGGGGCTATAAAAGGGACCCCTAGGCACATGGAGGAGAACACCAAGCATTCTCTAAGCATTCTCTAAGCATTCCTAAGCACTAAGACATCGATTCCGCGCTTTTGATTCCTTGCGATAGCAATTAGAGCTCTAGTTGAGTTGTGAACCCATTGAGTCGTGTTGTGAGCTCTTGTTGCGACTTGTGTGCGTGGTGTTGCTGTGATTTCTTGTCTTGAGTGTGTTGCTCATCCCTCCCTTACTCCGTGCTTATTTGTGATCATCAAAGTGTAAGGGCGAGAGGCTCCAAGTTGTGGAGATTCCTCGCAAAAAGGATATAGAAAAGCAAAGCAAAACACCGTGGTATTCAAGTGGGTCTTTGGACCGCTTGAGAGGGGTTGATTGCAACCCTTGTCCGTTTGGACGCCACAACGTGGACTAGGCAAGTGTTGGACTTGGCCGAACCACGGGATAAACCACTGTGTCTATCTGTGATTGATCTTCTTGTGGTTATCGTGTCTTGCAAAGACTCCTCTCTAGCCACTTGGCATTATTTGTGCTAACTCCTAATCAAGTTTTGTGAGTTAAGTTTCAAGTTTTACAGGATCACCTATTCACCCCCCCCCCCCCCTCTAGGTGCTCTCAATTGGTATCAGAGTCGTTCTCTTCACGAAAGGACTAATCGCCTGAAGAGATGGATCCTAAGGGCAAGGGGATTGTGATCAATGATAAGGAGAAGGAGTCCTTCGTGAACGAGCCGAAAGATGACAAGACTACCGACTCGGGCTCGGGCCACAAACAAAAAGATGGGAAGAAGAAGAAGAAGACGAGGCGCATCAAGGAGATTGTCTACTACGACGACAGCGACGAGTCCACTTCTTCCCAAAAGGACAACGACGACAACGACTACGACAAAAGAAAGACGGTTAATTCAAACTTTTCTTTCGACTACTCTCGTATTCCACAAAGTACAAATACTCATTTGCTCTCCATTCCACTTGGAAAACCTCCTCACTTTGATGGAGAAGACTACGGATTTTGGAGTCACAAAATGCGTAGTCACTTGTTCTCTCTCCATCCGAGCATATGGGAGATAGTAGAGAGTGGAATGAAATTTGATAGTACTGATAGTCCCATGTTCATTAACGAGCAAATTCACAAAAATGCACAAGCTACTACTGTTCTTCTAGCTTCATTGTGCAGGGACGAATACCATAAGGTGAGCGGCTTGGACAATGCCAAGCAGATCTGGGACACCCTCAAGATCTCACATGAGGGGAACGACGTCACCATGCTCACCAAGATGGAATTGGTGGAAGGCGAACTCGGGAGATTCGCGATGATAAGAGGGGAGGAGCCAACCCAAACATACAACAGGCTCAAGACCCTCATCAACAAAATAAGGAGCTATGGAAGCACGCGATGGACGGACCACGACGTCGTCCGCCTAATGCTAAGGTCCTTTACCGTCCTTGATCCACATCTTGTGAACAATATTCGTGAGAATCCTAGGTACACGAAGATGACGCCCGAGGAGATCCTTGGAAAGTTCGTAAGCGGGCGAATGATGATCAAGGAGGCGAGATACGTGGACGACGCATTGAACGGTCCAATCCATGAGCCTCAACCCATTGCTCTCAAGGCAACGAGGAGCAAGGAGGCGCTACCTAGCAAGGTAGCACAAGTTGAGGCGGCCAGGCTCAATGATGAGGAGATGGCCCTCATCATCAAGCGCTTCAAGACGGCGCTTAAGGAACGCAAAGGACAGCCTTACAAAAACAAGACGAAGGGGAAGCGCTCATGCTTCAAATGTGGTAAGGTTGGTCATTTTATCGCTAACTGTCCCGATAATGATAGTGACCATGAACAAGGGAACAAGAGGGAAAAGAAGAAAGCTTACAAGAAGGCTAAGGGCGAGGCACACCTTGGCAAGGAGTGGGACTCGGATTGTTCATCGTCCGACTCCGACAACGAAGGACTCGCCGCCACCGCCTTCAACAAATCGGCCCTCTTCCCCAACGAGCGTCATACATGCCTCATGGCGAGAGAGAAGAAGGTATGTACTCGAAATACTACTTATGCTTCTTCAAGTGAGGACGAGTCTAGTGATGATGATGAAATAGATTATACATATTTATTCAAGGGCCTAGATAGAACCAAGGTTGATAAAATTAATGAATTAATTGATGACTTGAATGATAAGAATAGGTTATTAGAAAAGCAAGAGGATTTGTTGTATGAAGAACATGATAAATTTGTAGAGGCACAAAAATCTCATGCTTTAGAAGTTAAAAGGAATGAAATGCTTTCTTGTGAACTATCCACTTTCCATGAGACAATTTCTAGCTTAAGGAGCATAAATGATAATTTGAATGCTAAGTTAGAAATAGCTAGTAAATCAACATCTGGTGTAGAAAATGTTGTAACTTGCACTAGGTGTAAAGATTTTGATATTGATGCTTGTAGCAAACACCTAGCTTCAATTTCTAAATTAAATTATGAAGTGGCTAGTCTTAATGCCCAACTTAAGACTAGCAAAAGTGAATTTGATAAGCTAAAATTTGCAAGGGATGCCTATACAATTGGTAGACACCCCTCAATTAAGGATGGACTTGGCTTCAAAAGGGAAGCCAAGAACTTGACATGTCATAAGGCTCCCATCCCCATCAAGGAGAAAGGGAAGGCCCCTATGGCAAATAGTATTCAAAAGAATCATGCTTTCTTATACAATGATAGGAAATATTCTAGGAATGTTCATTGCAATAATGTTGTTTCACATGCTTATGATATGACTGCTTCTAGTTCCCATGTTGTGCATGATAGAGATATGCCTAGGAAAAATATTCATCATGTGCCTAGAAAGAATATTGTTCATGTTCCTAGGAAAGTTATGAATGAACCTTCTACAATATATCATGCTTTAAATGCTTCCTTTGCTATTTGTAGTAAGGATAGGAAGATAGTTGCTAGAAAATTAGGGGCAAAATGCAAGGGAGACAAAACTTGCATTTGGGTCCCTAAGGATATTTGTACTAACCTTGTAGGACCTAACATGAGTTGGGTACCTAAGACCCAAGCCTAAATTTGCCTTGCAGGTTTATGCATCCGGGGGCTCTAGCTGGATTATCGACAGTGGATGCACAAACCACATGACGGGGGAAAAGAGGATGTTCTCTTCCTACGTCAAGAACAAGGATCCCCAAGATTCAATAATATTCGGTGATGGGAACCAAGGCAAGGTGAAAGGGTTAGGCAAAATTGCAATCTCAAATGAGCACTCTATTTCTAATGTATTCTTAGTAGAGTCGCTTGGGTATAATTTGTTATCTGTGAGTCAACTTTGCAATATGGGATATAATTGTCTATTCACTAATGTAGATGTGTCTGTCTTTAGAAGAAGTGATGGTTCATTAGCTTTTAAGGGTGTATTAGACGACAAACTTTATTTAGTTGATTTTGAAAAAGAGGAGGCCGGTCTAGATGCATGCTTAATTGCTAAGACTAGCATGGGCTGGTTGTGGCATCGCCGCTTAACACATGTGGGGATGAAGAACCTTCACAAGCTTCTAAAGGGAGAACACGTGATAGGTCTAACCAATGTTACTTTCGAAAAAGATAGACCTTGTACAGCTTGTCAAGCATGTAAACAAGTGGGAGGAGCGCATCACAGCAAGAATGTGATGACCACATCAAGACCTCTGGAGCTGCTACATATGGATCTCTTCGGACCCGTCGCCTATCTAAGCATAGGGGGAAGTAAGTATGGACTAGTTATTGTTGATGACTTTTCCCGCTTCACTTGGGTATTCTTTTTGCAGGATAAATCTGAAACCCAAGGGACCCTCAAGCGCTTCCTAAGGAGAGCTCAAAATGAGTTTGAGCTCAAGGTGAAGAAGATAAGGAGCAACAATGGGTCCGAGTTCAAGAACCTTCAAGTGGAGGAGTACCTTGAGGAGGAAGGGATCAAGCATGAGTTCTCCGCTCCATACACACCACAGCAAAATGGTGTGGTAGAGAGGAAGAACAGGACGCTTATAGACATGGCGAGGATGATGCTTGGAGAGTTCAAGACCCCCGAGTGCTTTTGGTCGGAAGCCGTGAACACGGCTTGCCACGCCATCAACAGGGTCTACCTTCATCGCCTCCTCAAGAAGACGTCGTATGAGCTACTAACCGGTAACAAACCCAATGTTTCGTATTTCCGAGTTTTTGGGAGTAAATGCTACATTCTAGTGAAGAAGGGTAGGAATTCCAAATTTGCTCCCAAAGCGGTAGAAGGGTTTTTGTTAGGTTATGACTCAAATACAAAGGCGTATAGGGTCTTCAACAAATCATCGGGTTTGGTTGAAGTCTCTAGCGACGTTGTATTTGATGAGACTAATGGCTCTCCAAGAGAGCAAGTTGTTGATCTTGATGATGTAGATGAAGAAGGCATTCCAACGGCCGCAATACGCACCATGGCGATTGGAGATGTGCGGCCACAGGAACAAAATGAGCGAGATCAACCTTCTTCCTCAACAATGGTGCATCCCCCAACTCAAGACGATGAACATGTTCATCAAGAAGAAGTGTGTGATCAAGGGGGAGCACAAGATGTTCATGTGATGGAGGAAGAAGCACAACCGACACCTCCAACTCAAGTCCGAGCGATGATTCAAAGGGATCATCCCGTCGACCAGATTTTGGGTGATATTAGCAAGGGAGTAACTACTCGATCTCGATTAGTTAATTTTTGTGAGCATTACTCCTTTGTCTCTTCTATTGACCCTTTCAGGGTAGAGGAGGCCTTGCTAGACCCGGACTGGGTGTTGGCCATGCAGGAGGAGCTCAACAACTTCAAGAGAAATGAAGTTTGGACACTGGTGCCTCGTCCCAAGCAAAATGTTGTGGGAACCAAGTGGGTGTTCCGCAACAAACAAGACGAGCACGGGGTGGTGACAAGGAACAAGGCACGACTTGTGGCAAAAGGTTATGCCCAAGTCACAGGTTTGGACTTTGAGGAGACTTTTGCTCCTGTGGCTAGGCTAGAATCCATTCGCATTTTGCTAGCATATGTCGCTCACCATTCTTTCAGGTTGTTCCAAATGGATGTGAAGAGCGCTTTCCTCAACGGGCCAATCAAGGAGGAGGTGTACGTGGAGCAACCCCCTGGCTTCGAGGATGAACGGTACCCCGACCATGTGTGTAAGCTCTCTAAGGCGCTCTATGGACTTAAGCAAGCCCCAAGAGCATGAGTTTAGCAGGGTGATGACTCAGAAATTCGAGATGTCGATGATGGGCGAGTTAAGCTACTTCCTTGGGTTCCAAGTGAAACAAATCAAGGATGGGACCTTTATCTCTCAAACCAAGTACACGCAAGACTTGATCAAGCGGTTTGGGATGAAGGACGCCAAGCCCGCAAAGACTCCAATGGGAACCGACGGACACACCGACCTCAACAAAGGAGGTAAGTCTGTTGATCAAAAAGCATACCGGTCTATGATAGGGTCTTTACTTTATTTATGTGCTAGTAGACCGGATATTATGCTTAGTGTATGCATGTGTGCTAGATTTTAATCCGATCCTAAGGAGTGTCACTTAGTGGCTGTGAAGCGAATTCTTAGATATTTAGTCTCTACGCCTTGTTTCGGGATCTGGTATCCAAAGGGGTCTACCTTTGACTTGATTGGATATTCAGACTCCGACTATGCTGGATGTAAGGTCGATAGGAAGAGTACATCGGGGACGTGCCAATTCTTAGGAAGGTCCCTGGTGTCATGGAGTTCTAAGAAACAAACTTCTGTTGCCCTATCCACCGCTGAGGCCGAGTACGTTGCCGCAGGACAGTGTTGCGCGCAACTACTTCGGATGAGGCAAACCCTCAGGGACTTTGGCTACAATTTGAGCAAAGTCCCACTCCTATGTGATAATGAGAGTGCTATCCGCATGGCGGATAATCCTGTTGAACACAGCCGCACAAAGCACATAGACATTGAGAGCACCTAGAGGGGGGTGAATAGGTGATCCTGTAAAACTTAAAACTTAATGCCACAAAACTTGATTAGGAGTTAGCACAAGAATGCCAAGTGGCTAGAGAAGAGTCTTTGCAAGACACGATAACCACAAGAAGATCAATCACAGATAGACACAGTGGTTTATCCTGTGGTTCGGCCAAGTCCAACACTTGCCTAGTCCACGTTGTGGTGTCCCAACGGATGAGGGTTGCAATCAACCCCCCTCAAGCGGTCCAAAGACCCACTTGAATACCACGGTGTTTTGCTTTGCTTTTCTATATCCCGTTTGCGAGGAATCTCCACAACTTGGAGCCTCTCGCCCTTACACTTTGATGATCACAAAGAAGCACGGAGTAAGGGAGGGATGAGCAACACACTCAAGACAAGAAATCACAGCAACACCACGCACACAAGTCGCAACAAGAGCTCACAACACAACTTAATGAGTTCACAACTCAACTAGAGCTCTAATTGCTATCGCAAGGAATCAAAAGCGCGGAATCGATGTCTTAGTGCTTAGGAATGCTTAGAGAATGTTTGGTGTGCTCCTCCATGCGCCTAGGGGTCCCTTTTATAGCCCCAAGGCAGCTAGGAGCCGTTGAGTGCATTCCAGGAAGGCATTTCTTGCCTTCTGTCGCCTGGCGCACCGGACAGTCCGGTGCGGATTTCTTTCCTTCTTGGGCGAAGCCGACCGTTGGCGCTTTGGAGCCGTTGGCGCACCGGACACTGTCCGGTGCACACCGGACAGTCCGGTGCCCCCTTCTAGCTGTTGGCTCGGCCACGCGTCGTGCCCGGATTAAGTGGCCGACCGTTGGCCCGGCGACCGTTGGCTCACCGGACACTGTCCGGTGTACACCGGATAGTCCGGTGAATTATAGACGTACGCCGTTAATTTCTTCCCGAGAGCAGCAAGTTCGCCTGAGCCAGCCTGGCGCACCGGACACTGTCCGGTGCACCCAGACAGAGCTGGCTTTGGCTGAACAAGGCCATCTCTTCTCCAATTCGATCTCTCCTGTTTCCAGCACTTAGACACAATACATTAGTCTCTAAAACAATGTACTAAGTCTGAGAAACATACCTTTATACTTGATTTGTACTTTGTCCACCATTTGACACTTAGGCACTTTTATTGGACATTAAATCACCAAAACATTTAGAAATGGCCCAAGGGCATATTTCCCTTTCAAACATCCGACATCACTTTTTGAGAGACCACCAGCAAAAGAGAGATATCGAAGTGTTTCATGTTAGCTCCGAGAACCAGCTAGCCGATATCTTTACCAAGCCTTTAGATGAGCAGACCTTTTGCAGATTGCGTAGTGAGCTAAATGTCTTAGATTCGCGGAACTTGGATTGATTTATAGCATACATGTGTTTATGCCTTGATCATGTTCCTTAATTCATATTGTTGTTTATTTATGGTGCTCAAGTTGTACAAGCACTCCCCGGACCTCACAAGTCCTTTGCAAGTGATGCACACATCTAGGGGGAGATGTGCTACAACTTGACCCTTTGAGACTAACTGTGTGCTTGAGTTTGCTTAATTTAGTCTCAAAAGGAGGTTTGAAAGGGAAAAGGTGGACATGGATCATGCAAGACTTCCACTGCACTCCGATGAAAGAGTAACTTATTCCAAGTTCATCCTTGTACTCTTATTGCCTTTTTACTCTTAGTTGAAGATTTTGGTGAGGCAATGGGGTTAAAGGGCCAAAATTGATCCTGTTTTGGTGCTTGATGCCAAAGGGGGAGAAAATAAGGCCAAAGCAATAAATGGATCAGCTACCACTTGTGAATTTTGAAAATAGTAGAGTTAGAGTTTTTGTTTGTCAAAATACTCGAGTTAGAGTTTTTGTTTGTCAAAATACTCTTGTTTGGTGAATTTTGAAAATAGTAGAGTTAGAGTTTTTGTTTGTCAAAATACTCGAGTTAGAGTTTTTGTTTGTCAAAATACTCTTGTTTGCCTATTATTGTCAAAAGTTGGTCTCTTGTGGGGAGAAGGCTTAATTATGGGAAAAAGGGGGAGTTTTTTTTTAATCTTGATCAATCTCTCGTGAAATATCTCTCTTTATGTTTCAACATGTGTGTTTGACTTAGAGATAGGAAATTGAGTTTGATTTGCAAAAACAAACCAAGTGGTGGCAAAGAATGATCTAGATATGCCAAATCTGAATCAAAACAATTTTGAGTTCTTATTTGATTTGATTTTACACTTGCTCTACTTGCTTTATGTTGTGTTGGCATAAATCACCAAAAAGGGGGAGATTGAAAGGGAAATGTGCCCTTGGGCCATTTCTAAATGTTTTGGTGATTTAGTGTCCAATACAAGTGCCTAAGTGTCAAATGGTGGACAAAGTACAAATCAAGTATAAAGGTATGTTTCTCAGACTTAGTACATTGTTTTAGAGACTAATGTATTGTGTCTAAGTGCTGGAAACAGGAGAGATCGAATTGGAGAAGAGATGGCCTTGTTCAGCCAAAGCCAGCTCTGTCTGGGTGCACCGGACAGTGTCCGGTGCGCCAGGCTGGCTCAGGCGAACTTGCTGCTCTCGGGAAGAAATTAACGGCGTACGGCTATAATTCACCGGACTGTCCGGTGTGCACCGGACAGTGTCCGGTGAGCCAACGGTCGCCGGGCCAACGGTCGGCCGCTTAATCCGGGCACGACGCGTGACCGAGCCAACGGCTAGAAGGGGGCACCGGACTGTCCGGTGTGCACCGGACAGTGTCCGGTGCGCCAACGGCTCCAAAGCGCCAACGGTCGGCTTCGCCCAAGAAGGAAAGAAATCCGCACCGGACAGTGTCCGGTGGTGCACCGGACTGTCCGGTGCGCCAGGCGACAGAAGGCAAGAAATGCCTTCCTGGAATGCACTCAACGGCTCCTAGCTGCCTTGGGGCTATAAAAGGGACCCCTACGCGCATGGAGGAGAACACCAAGCATTCTCTAAGCATTCCTAAGCACTAAGACATCGATTTCGTGCTTTTGATTCCTTGCGATAGCAATTAGAGCTCTAGTTGAGTTGTGAACCCATTGAGTCGTGTTGTGAGCTCTTGTTGCGACTTGTGTGCGTGGTGTTGCTGTGATTTCTTGTCTTGAGTGTGTTGCTCATCCCTCCCTTACTCTGTGCTTCTTTGTGATCATCAAAGTGTAAGGGTGAGAGGCTCCAAGTTGTGGAGATTCCTCGCAAACGGGATATAGAAAAGCAAAGCAAAACACCATGGTATTCAAGTGGGTCTTTGGACCGCTTGAGAGGGGTTGATTGCAACCCTCGTCCGTTGGGACGCCACAACGTGGACTAGGCAAGTGTTGGACTTGTCGAACCACGGGATAAACCACTGTGTCTATCTGTGATTGATCTTCTTGTGGTTATCGTGTCTTGCAAAGACTCCTCTCTAGCCACTTGGCGTTATTTGTGCTAACTCCTAATCAAGTTTTGTGAGTTAAGTTTCAAGTTTTACAGGATCACCTATTCACCCCCCCCCCCTCTAGGTGCTCTCAGTATGCAGGTAGAAGAACGCATATATTGCGTTAATATGCATTTCTGTGGGGGCATTTGAAGCAGATACTTATTTGTGGTTGCGAAGTTTTAACTTTATTATACCATGTGGTTCATATGCTTGTAACTAAATGTAGTCTAATTCAATGGAAGAGCTATGTTATATATTTTAATTATTTATGTAATTGAAGTGTGAAGTTTACATATTTTTTAATCAATTATTTGTTGAGATGTATGTTTCATATCACCCATGCTTTATTTATTGATTTTAGATGTTTGATGCTTGTCTTAAGGAGGAAAGTAGAAACATGTTTTATACTTCACCATATAAATAATTTATGTCAATAACTCTATTATTTTTATGATAATAATAACCATGATGGTAAAAGTTTAAGTTTGGCATGATGTTGTAGTTTATTTATATTTGATATGGTCAATTTATAGTGGTGATGCTTTTGTTATGTTCTATATCTGATTTATATATTATGATGCTCTTGATATGGTTGAGTTACAAATATGATGTTGAAATTTTATATGTTTCCTTTAGCTAGTTCCTAATGTTTGTTGGTTTGGAAGTTTAGTGACATCCTGGAAGATTTGGTGATTCTAGGGTGTTACAATAAGACTAGTCTAATGGTAGGTGTCGGATTACCCTATAGATCACCCCAAATGGTCACCAATGCCTAGTGCTGATATAGTACTAACATTATAGCCATTGAGAGGAATTGAACCCTGACACAATAGTCCGATGGTACGCAGAGGGTGCAATAGTTGTAAATATCCTTGAGGGCTATAAATAAGACCATAATCGATCACATAAGATGCATTGGAGCTGAGGAGCATACCAAGAGAGTTGAGGTTCATTTTAGTAGCTCTAGACATCCAAGCGCTCAACAGTCACTTGGTGATTAACGTAGGTGCTTTGTGAAGTACTTAATTAGTTAGGTATACCGCCACTTATAGCATTTGATCTAAGTTTAGGACTAGTTTTTTGAGTGAGATTAGAACACCTCTTACCTTTTGGTGCTTACGTGACCATTGTAGTTATACTAGAGGGGCTTGTAATTTTGCAAGATCACACCAATTGAAATTGAGTTTATAGTGTGATCGCGACTGTGTAGTAGAGGAAACTATGCCCACGATCTTTTAGCTAAAAACTCAATAATAAAGATGGAGGGCTTGTAGTCATGTAAGATCACACCAAATATGCCAGCGGTGTGATCGAGAATGAGACGTGGACTAGAGGAAAGTTTGCAAGCCTTTTGATACCTCAATAAAATACCGAAGTCACCAATGAGAGTTTGTATCTCTATCACACTTAAGATCTCATATTTATATTATTTGTGTGTTTTACCTTCTTAGCTTAGTTGGTAGGTAATTGTTAGGTTTGAAGCCTAACTCTTATGATTAAGATAGTAGCACTTAGTCAGACTATAATTGCACATAGATAATCTATTTATTGCATAAGGTTTGACTAGACGTAAAAGAGAGACCTTGGTTAAGAAATAAAGTATCTAATTTACTCTCTTCTTAGACATCAAAATGTCATGCATATACTTGCAACCTTAGACTCTACGGATTATGTGATATCATTCTTCGCTAATAATAATTAGCTTAGACAGTTCTAGTTACTCAACGAGAGACGCTTGGTATCAGTTTTATGTTAATTGACTCTCTGGTCTCTGACCACCTACAAACACTCGTATTGAAATACATGTCGGTCAAAAATAACTTATGAGAATATGGGTCGAGCTTTTTGGGTTAGCATGAGCACAACCCAAAAACAGGAGCCCAAACCACGGCCTGACATGAAATAATATAGGCCAGGCTACCATGGTTCGAAGCCAGATCTAAGTCGGGCTTTAAATTCTGACCCATCATGACCCAGCAAGCACGCACACATGGGCTGGGTTTGTAGGGGCATGGCCCAATGAAACCCATATTGCTTAATTTTTTAATTTAGTAAGGTAATGACTTAATATGGCGATAATACTTGAATTTTATGTAATCAAATGCTATTCACATTGTTTATCTTTAATTTAGTAATATTTGAATTTTATATGATTGTAATATTTGAATTTTATATGGTTAAAATATATGGGCGAGCAGGAGCCAAAATTTCTGGCCTAATCCGTCTCCTCCTCCCCCTTGGCCCACATGCAGGTGTAATACAAGCATGCATCATCAATTACAAGATAATCATATGACCATTCATCCAGATGAAGCCGTTCTGCGAAATGTCTTCCAAAAAACGACGCAACTAGAAAGCTGCTACAAAGAGTTGTTGCCAGAGACATTCTAGCCGGAAAGAGCCCTGCCAAACCACTCTACGGTTGCTTCTCGGCTGAAATCCAAATTCGCCGCATTGGTAGCCACTAGCCACAAACCACCAGACCACATTTATACCAATATTAAACGCACCCAGCTGTGTAATACACACATTCGAAAGTAGTAAAGTAAAATCGTACATCAACGGTGTAAATAAAATAACAGCTCTTTACCTCCACTATAAATCAAACTGTCCATTCTCCACCGCAAAAATTCTCAAACTTTAAGAACACAAAAATGTACACATCAGCGTCTGTCTGAAATTACATTGAGGTTGAGAGCACTATTATACAAAACAGCTGGACCGCGAACCCTCCTGACAAATCCCTGTGGCAACTCAAAAATACTTTGCGACATGAGAAAATTCCAGGCCCCGAGAGAAAGGAAAGAATACCTAGTACAATAACACTATTACGTTTGCCATTCCAAATTGGATGCCAAAAACACACCATACCCCCCCCCCCCCCCCCCCCCCCACCCCACACACACACACAAAAAAAAACCCAGCTGAGTATATACAAATGAAGCCTCCACGGATCTTCGAAGGAGTTCTATTTGCACTGCTACTCGTGTTCAATGAAACGAATTGGAGAGCGTTGTCCTAGATTAAGCTCCCTTCTACCAACTTTATAGTCCCTATGCTCCCCTGTACATCAATCTTTCGTTTCGGTACGGCTGTCGACCAGCCCCTCTCCCGAACACAAATGAAAATAACAAGATCCAGACCACTCAGGCTTCATATGAATCATACCAACCAATGTGTGGTCAATCTACTATATCCAGGCAAGAGAACCCTTGTCATTAGCTACTGCTTGGGGACGCCCCCTGGTCGGAGTTGGTGGTCTGTTAGCATTTAGCTCCTGAATTTCATTCCACAGGCCACAGTATTAAGAGGTGGAATGGGGGGGGTACTAATTTGGAACATGGCTAGTTTGCAATAATATTAGAGTTACCTGCATCCATGTGTCCTCAATATGATCCGGCGACGCCTCAGGTGACGTAATTGCAGGGGGCAAAGGATGGATTAGTTTTGGCACAACCACAAGATCTCTACCCAAAACCAAGATCGCACCGGCATTATTTGCAGTACCTGTGTGTGCATGCAACTCAGCAAACTGTGTATGGAGTGAAGAGAATGAAAACAGATCTTCACAAGACATCTAACCGCAATAATTTGTTGCAGAGAAAAGAGTGATCAAGTGACCTTGAGCAAAGCGCTCAAAGCCATCCATCACACACTCATGTGCTCGTACAATTAACTGAAGATCATTGTTGTTGCAGAACTCCATAACCCGATCAGGCTGGTAACAACAAAATGTGAACACGAGAAACTAAAGGGTCTGAAAAGAGAGAAGACATATATAACAACACATGGACTTAGAAAGCACCAACCCCAAATGTAACAAGACCAGGACCCCGGGCATTGGGCCTCAGTCCTTCAACACTGTCGTTCTCTGTTGGATCAGACCTGTAAAAGTCAGAACAAGATATGAAATGAATAGAATACCAATCATGAAAGGGTTAGGAGTCGCTGAAAATGCTGACCACAGAAGATCCATGAGGACAACCGAGCCAGCTTCCATTGTAATTGGCCTTTGAAGATTCTCAATTTGCTCAACATGGTTGATTGACCGACCGATGCCACCATGCATACAAACGATTTTCTTTTCTATAAGCGCAGCCAAAGGAAGCCAATTAAATAGCCTATTCATCCGATGCCATGTCCAGATACCATCTCTCTCACCCTATTTTTTTCAGAGCGCCAACATAAGAAAAAGAGTAGATGATTTTGTAAAGAAATTTTAGTACGCGAAAATGTAATTACCATTCGTTCTATGCACTCTATTCGGAAACCAAACAAAGCATTGATATCTGCAGCTTCATGATTTCCTCGAATCAAGTGTACATTTTGAGGATATTCAACCTGAAATACACAGTATTTGAATATGTGAAGGCTATACCCTAACTAGAGTACTTCATCAAAAGTCTGCACAGTTCGTCAGTTTGAAGGTAAGTTCACAGTAGAATACCTTCAATGCGAGAAGAAGAGTGATAGTTTCTAAACTATGCTGGCCACGATCTACATAATCCCCCAAGAATAGATAATCAATGTAACTGCATGAAAAAAAAATATGAGTTGAAGACCCAAGAAGAAAAATCTCCATCCACAGTTAAGACTGCAGGGGTAATATGGGTCAAGAGTTAAGTCATTTTGATAGGCTCGTGATACAAGATCACTGTGTCATATATAAATAAGACATGAATTAATTATGAATTAAGGATGTGTAAGTGTAGTGTTTTCATCCTCAAAAGAAAGATATACTTACGCAATGTCACCAGCAGTCGAAGGAGCACCATATTCATCGAATAACCTCATCAGATCTCCAAATTGTCCGTGTAAATCTCCAAATATTTTAACAGGTGCTTTAAGCTGCAAAACACTTGGTTCGCTTGAAAATATTCTCTCGGCACTGTCACAAAGATCTGCAATTTCATTGCAGTCCAATAAGAACTGCCTCCGGACAGGGGGCTTCCAGCCACGAGGTTTCAACAGAGATGCAATTACCTAGATAAATATAGCACCAGACACACGAACAGGTGCAGATGGTTAAGTAACTGGTAGCTTTCATTTATCATGTTGAAAGCTAAAACCATTTCTTATTTACCTCAACAAGCAGTAGTATTTTATTGTGTGAGCATATATTAGACCGATGGAAAGTACCTTTTTAGGAACACTATTAATAGACATTTGTCTATCTAGCAACTTCCTTGCTGCAGTTGCGTTCTCTGGGGTGCCATAGCTGACTCTTCTCCCTTCATTTTCAAACTGGTCAATTGAAAGCTGCCTGACCATGCCACCTAGAGCACCTCCAGTTTCCGCAGCGACCACGACCTGCAAGGTGAAAAGGTAAAAACAAAGTATGATATCATTGTGCAAATAACTTCTGACACCAGTAACAAGTACAAAAGTAGACATACGGCATTAAAATGTCATGTCACAAATAGCTATAAAGGTGCAATAAAAAATCGAACATGTATTCTACTCACGGCTCTATGGTGCAACCGAACCCCAGGTGGAGCTGCCAAGTTGTTAGAAAGAGCACTGTCCAGTTTGATGAGGCTTGAATGTTTGCTAGTTGATGTGGAGTCTGGAGACTGCTCCTTGTCTGGCAACTGCTCCATCTCACCATTAACCTGCCTGGCCTTCACAGCAGCTAATGTAGCACTGATTGCCTCCGCCTCTGCTGCTGATGCTTCAACCAAGTAATCCACGCCTTTGCTTAATCTCCTGTGAAGAATTCCAAATTCATCAGAATGACATAGCTGTTACCAAAATGGCAAAATATTATTAACTTGTTCAAAGAACAGCATAGGAATACATTCATAAAAAGTAATACATGTACCTCTGTCCTTGCAGCACCGCATTCTCAGGACTGATATCAGTATACATGTCCCCATTTACAGGAGGTGCAACTGGAGTCCCAAGAACTACAGCCCCATCAGGACCTGATTCTGTAATTGTTTGTCTTGTTTGTTCATTATACGCATACTTCCCAGGTGTTCGTCCTGCTTGCAAATTTGTGGCAGCTGCATTTGCTGCTGCATGATTAGCAGCATTTGTTGTTTCAGCAGCAGCAAGATCCTCGGCCACAAGAAGATCATCCAGAAGTACCCCTACGATATCAGGTCCATTAAGTTAGAAACCAATAAGCAATAGCGGGTCAAACCACATCATGCAGCACTAGAAACATTATAAACATGATCATTACTATTCAAAATGAGAAACTGAACAGTAGCTTTATCCAATTTGAAGTCAGGGACAAAACATAGTAATTCCACCATAATCGTTTGAGTATTCATAAATATAATATTATGAGAATGCAAAAGCAAACTCAAGATGAATCAAGCCAAACCAGCAAAAAAAAAGAAATAATTAATTATTTGCATTAACAAAATTTAGCAGTGTACTAGCCATTCAATGATAGTGTCCACTCAATGCGAGCAACCACCTAGATAAATAAATTATTAACATGGTCATTTTGGCCCTCAAGATCATACACTTCGTTTACTCATTTTTATGTAGTGAATCAGAAGTGATAAATGGTGTATCACAGAAGGTAGCTGCAAGATGGTATGTATTGATTTTAATCGAAAGCACAAACAATTCCATGGTGGCCCATTGCACTGCAAAGTCAAACCTCATCATGCAGTACATACCGAGCAGTATAATGCTAAAATGAATAAGCCAAGGCCACTTCACGATAATGTGTTTTTTAAAGAAAAACTATAAATGTGACGAATGACAGCAACACTGGTCACCAAGCAAAAGTGAGAAAATTTGAGAAAGAAAAATGTGTCTAACCCAATTATCTTACCGCCCCGTAAACCTCCATAAATGAATATGAGATCATTAACAGCAGCTGCTGCATGCCTGCACCGTCGTGTAAGCTCAACAGCAGCATCACCCCCTGCTGCATCTGCACTAAATCTTCCTGTCCTAGGAGTTGTAACAACAGATTTTGTGTCACACCAGACTCCAGCAGCAGTGTCCAGTACTGAAACAAGTTGAACAGCACAAACTTACTAGAAAGAAAGACTAATATCAACCATAGGTTGCCACAGAGGTGTTAACCTGCGGTAATTGCAATGTGGATACATATACCAAACAAGACATGGGCGCAAGACAATTCAAATGCTAGGAAAAAAAGGGGCGACCAGTTTATATCAGCACAGCATATATGTTGACAGGAAAGAGTACAGTACATCATGTTGATATATCATTAGCAAGTGTCTTATGAATGAAAAATGTTGAAAGTAAACAGAGTTTATAGTATTCAGGTAGATCTGCAACGCATATATGTTGACAGAAATAGATATAAACACTTAACAGAACATGTATTGTGTGTTTGGAAAAGAATGAACTGATGCAGTACTAAAACTTAATTGAGCTTGGAAGTTGGAACCCATGGAATCATTCAATGACTCTGTGAATTAATGGCAACATAGGACACTTTTCAAAACGTATTAAACAAAGATCTTAAAACCAGAACCTGCAACACTTGAGGAGTCTTCCACCATCCGCCCACCTCCAAGAGCACCTCCGGACACATGAAGACGTGCATTCACAAAAACCTAAACAAAAAAAAGCAAGCATTAAAACAGGACCTTACACGGAACTAAAAAAAGCTTAAGTGAAATGAGAAATAGCTTACAGCTGCATGTTGGTATCTGGGTGATGGAGAGACACCGGGGGCAATTGCCCACTCCCAGCGCCCATCTCTATGTTTCGCAAGACCATATGCACTTGATAAGGGCTGGAGGTTTTGAAAAAGTATACATGCATAAATCAACAAAAAAATTGTTAAAAATGATATTTGATACGCGGGGGGGGGGGGGGGGGGGGGGGGGTATTACTTGTAGTTCTAGGTTGAAGGACTAGATGTATTTATTATAGCATAGACCATAGAGAACATAACCACTGTGCATAAACACAACTATTGTCGTGGTAACTACACCAAGGTACCTAAGGTACAGGAAGAAGGATTGTTAGGGGAGCGGGGAGCGAGTCCTGGCACCGTAGAGTATGACTACTAGATCAAGACATCATGAACATAATGACACAAGGAATTTTATAGAAGTTCAGGCCGCGAAGCGCATAATACCCTATCCTCTTTCTAATGGTAGATTTCTACATGCAAAGAGTGTACAAGATTACAAGCCTGAAGCTAACCCTCTAGAGAAGTGTAGGCTAAAGGAAGCTAAACTGGGTCTTCTTGTTGTTAGTGGGTTGCCTAAGTTCCTTGTCTTGTGTTTGATCATGTGAACCTGAAATTGAATGTTGTTCTACCACCACTTTTATAGTCTGAAGGGGTGGTAACGTTACAAGTATACTGCCCTATGGTCTCAGCTTGTCATTAGGCCAACTAAAAGAACTCAACCTGCAGGGGGTAAGACAGCCCCCGAGCATTATATTAAGAAGAATATCTTCTCACGCAGGTCGAGAAAACCCCCGAACCCCTGCCCCCGCCCATACACAGTGGCACCATAGCCCATGTGAGAAACGATCGCAACCGGGACAGAGCCTTAGACCTATGCTTTGGCGTGGAACAAATGAGGGGATTTTTTTAACCACAACCTGAAATTCACTCGCACGGGGAGTCAAAGCCAGGACCTGAGGAGTGCTACTTAGATCACCTAACCAACTCAGCTAGAGGCTCTTTTGCGTCATTGGGCCAACTAACCATGTCATTTCATGGGATCACACGGTGCACCTTATGGTAGGCATGCAGCGTGCTCCAATGTAATCGTTCCATTCTGCACCAGGTGCATTAATGCTCCTCGTACCTTTTAGAAAAACGGCTTGCAGGTGGGAGCCCTCGAGCGTTGTAGTAAGAAGGAAACCTTCTCACAGGTCAAGAAAAAACCCTGAATCCCTACCTCGCCCATAAACAACGACATTATAGCCCATGTGAGAACGACCACGACCAAGGCCAGACCTTAGACCTATGCTTTATCGTGGAACAGATGCGGAGATTTTTTAACCCTAGCCTGAAATTCGCTCTCGTACCTTTTATTACATGTTCAGTCCTTCATACGGTCCTGCGCTGGTGAGGATCCTCCCAATCTTCAGACAAGCAAGATCTCATGTCCAGAAGCGACGATGTATATCAGTTTATTCATGTGTGACAGCTTTGTGCCCATCGCGCGTGTCAGGGTGGTGGCGTGCACATATCACCGCATTTAGGGGGGTGTTTGGCATGGCTCTGCTCTAAAACTCCAGAGTGGAGCGACTCTACTCCAGAGTCTAGGTTGTTTTCTCATAATCAGTGGCAGTGGTGAGTAAATAACTTCAAACCCCATGTTTAGATTACTTTTTAAGGATTTCGGAGCAGCAAAAGAGATACTCCAAAAAAATGTATTGTAGCTCTCAAAACTCTATGGAGTTTATAACTCTGAAGTTGGGGCGGTTGGCTGGCTCTAACTAGCTCTCCCTTGAAGTTATGCTCTGAAGTCAAACCAAATACCCCCTTAATGTGCCATACCGGTCATAATTATCACTTGGTAAGATAACCCGCCATACCAGTCTCTAAGGTAGGCATTAAAACTTACCCCATGAACCTTTGTGTTGTAGCCACATTGTCCGCACATGATAGGTTGGCAGCGCTACTCCCACTGCCTCATTGTACCTCCCGACACTGCGTGCGTGTATTACCGGGGTTATAGGACCGTCGAGGCTCCTTGGATCCCTCAAGTGTTCTATAGGTTATGCAGTGCCTTTTCATGCCTTGTCAGGCCTGGAATGTCGCCCATCAAGCATTCAATGTGTTGTCCTTTAGACTTATCCGCTAAGTCATTGTTCTATAGCATATCTCTAAATCTCCTTGACATGGGCCCACATCTTGGTGTTGTATGGTTCCTAGTAGCCCCCAACATCCTTCATCCGCGTAGCAGCCCGAGAAGGTTGCTAAGTATATATTCCCTCGAAAGGGTCATTTAGACCCCTGATGCCCAATGAGAGGCCTTGAGGGCTTGTACCGCTAGATGCCACGAAGCATTAGGGCCCCGAAGCGTCAGGTGCACCAACCACCAGCCACGAGAGCCCCGAGGGCTTGTCTCGTCAAGTGCCCCATGGTGCAAGGGCCCCTAGGGGCTTATATCATCAAGTGCCCTAGGGTGCGACGGGGGCTATGGGCCTGTACTGTTAGGTGCCCCATGGGCCTATCCCTTCAGGTGTCTTGGGGTGCGAGGTGCCCTAGGGGCTTACACTGTTAGGTGCCCAAGGTGCAACGAGCCCCGGGGGCTTATACTGTTAGGTACTCACGCGAGGGGCCTCAAGGGCTTATACCGTCAAGTGCCCTAGGGCACAAGTGGCCTCGAGAGCTTATCATGTTAGGTATCCTAGGCGTGTATCTCCCCAGAGGGCAAAGGCCTTATTTGCCAGGTGCCCTGGGCTTAAGTCCCCATGTTGCCCCTGCAGGTCGAGTTTTTTAATTATGTATGTTGCACCATGTGATCCAACGGGCTAAGTTAGGAATTTCCTTATATGATTCGTAGCCAATACTGGAATCTCCCACTTCTTGAGGTCAAGGGGGACTCTGGTCATAAAGTCTCGATCTTTGTGACCCTTTCGTCGTGGGGCTCAAGACTAGTTCCCTTTGTGAGGATCCTTGAGTGTGTCTTGGCTGTAGTCGGAGGTATGCTCTACCTCGAGTGCTGACAACTATGTATCACCGATACATCAGGTAGGTTGTTGTACGTGTATGGAAATATGCAGGATACAACGATATGTGTATTGAAAAGTATCAACAAATTGTGATTTAAAAACAAAGGATTTAACTACCAATACTTGACAATTCTTCCATCTGATAAGTTTCACATTCATGCAATGGTAGCAGGGAGATGGAGAACTAGGGAGAGCCTGGAAGGTGGCCAAGGTCCAAGAAGAACACATGCCAAGGGTGGTAGCGAGATGAGGAGGGCATTTTCCTAGTGGGTAGTGGTGTTAGATAGTCACAGGTTGTAAGCAATTGAGGGCTATGGTGAAGCTAAATGGGAGAGAAGATAGAAAGAAGAACAAGCGGCGGGGGTGACAGGACCAAAATAGCTAGCTACTATGGCATCTTAATTTTAGTTTATTTATGCATTTTATTAGTGATATTTAAGTAAAAAAGTATACATTTATATATCCTCACTGTATCAGCATATCCTTGTTTTTGGACAAATGTTGTATCATCGTCGGTGATGCATAGCACACAATAGATCTCTTCTGCTACTTCTCTAAATGCAAGTATATAGAATCTAGGGTTCCCACATGAGTGGGGTCGAGGGAAGGGATAAACCGAGTCAAACCTTCCCCTCGCAAATGCAGTGAGGCTGCTTCAAAGCCACACCCTGGTGACTCAGTGAGTCAGTGAGACAGCTCTCACCAGTCACCACTGCACAAGGCCTGCCTTTCAAGTAAATAAACATCTCCACAACATAAAAAATGCTTCATTGATTGGAAAGTTGCTATTTGTCAGTTGGATTACTAGTGGATAGCTATGTGCCAGACGTGGTTGAGTTAATGTTCTCCTGATTTAGATGGACAAAGCACAACTTTGTTCAATTTCCTTGGTATCTAAATTCTTATGTACCTATTGTTTCATAAAAAGTTATAGCTTCAGATTATAGATGTACTATACATTAATATGAGATTTCCCATGCGAACTATTCAATTTTTCTCACAAAAGAATGCACGGAACCTTTCTTAGAGAGTGTGACTATAAATGCTAAGAGAACATAGGTTTGGCAGGTATTGCTTTCATAGCAGTGATGCTAATTAATTAATCATTAACAATTTTCTCTCAAAAAGGTTCAGTCATATAAATTACTTACCACGCTATTCGCATCCCTCCCACCACAAAGTAAGAGAAGTCCATCCGAGCGTGCACTTGCAGTGGCATACCTGAACAATAGCACCCCACAGGAAAATTACAGAACACTACCAAACAAACTACTTCCGTTTAAAAAAAAAAGAAGTCAGAAATAGTGTAAACTAGTGAGGTCAGATCACAAGAAACTGATTAGCAGCATGGTGAGACTACTGTGCCACAGCAAGCTACTTCTATGCTATACAAAATAAATAGTAGACCAACTTGCATAGACTCATGAAAACTTATACAAATACAACAACGGGCCTGTTTGGTTCAGCTTTTTTCTGGAAGTTGTATAACATGCATTATATAACCTAATAACAAACAGCACATGCACTTCAAATCAGTACAAAAAAATACATGTGTCTGCTGAACTATAGGACATGGCATTTGATGAAGTATAAATACATCATCCTGAAGCACAGAAGCGTAAGATACCAAGAGAAGATCCAAAGTACTGAAGTACAACTGTTATGTATGGCCAAGCCTATGTTAGGCGCAACAGGGCCAAGGCTGCCTAAGGGGGGGCGCCAGGTGGGGCCCAATAGCTAATAGATCAGCTCTATCTAGATAGTTATACTTATCCAATAGCTAATAGATCAGCTCTATCTAGATAGTTATACTTATCCAAAGCTAGTAGATAGACTTGAGATAGCTCTATATATAGATTTGTAAACACTTGAATAAAGGAAGCAGAATACCAATTTATTCTGGCTTCCCAGAGGAAGCCAGAGTCTCCTGGGATCTTCTCCCTGCGCGCGACCCAGCCAGGGACACGACGGCGCCCCAGCGCCGCCGCCCTTCTCGCACCCAATCCCCACCCTACAACCTGCGCAATCTGCCCGGTAGGATCCGTCGTTCTACCAATCTAGTATCAGAGGACTCGACGATCATGAGTTCTTCCAAGTCGTCGTCACCAGGACAGCAGCCGCCACCGGCCACAAGCCCGTCCGCAGCGTCGGTCGTCTCCCTGGCCACGGTCCCTGCGCCGTCGGAGGCCATGGCGCTCGGCCCTCCCGGCGCGGCCATCAACCAGCAGGCCGCCCCCGCGCTCACCCCGGCCTAGATCGCGGCGTCATTGGCGGGTCTCAGCCACGCCGTGCGCGACATGCAGATCACCATGAACGCCATGCTGACAAGCCACCTTCCCTTCCCCAATCCACAAGCCGCCCATCCACCCCAACCACCGCACCCGTCCCTGACGGCGCAGCCACCGCCGGCCGCACTGCCCCCACCCACGCAGCCACCTGCGCCACTCCTTCCACTCGCCCGGCAACCAATCTCTTACCAGTACGGCATGCCGATCGACCCCGGGCCTTCATCCACCGCACCACCGCAGACCACAACCCCCATCCATATGATTTGTTTCCCACCATCCCCATCCCATCTTGGGCGCAGGGCGCGTCTACGGTTTCACCACCAGTGTACTACAAGGCATCCCCGCGACCGGCGCTCACGACTTCCTTACCCAGCAGCGCCGCCGGGGGGCCTCCCCGGGTGCTGTTAGGAGGCAGCAACGGCCCCCTGTTCCCGGGTCGGGGGCCCTTGCGCCCTCACGTGGCCGCAGCGACAGCAGCGTGGTCACCGTACCACGGGCTGCCTCAGGACGACGACGTGGAGACCGCAGCCTACGGGGGCGCTGAGGCGCGCGCGCCTCCACGCTACTACAAACTGGAGTTCGCCACGTACGATGGCTCCGAGGATCCACTGAACTGGCTAAATCATTGTGAGCAGTTCTTCCGGGGGCAGCGCACGCCAGCCTCGGATCGCACGTGGCTGGCCTCATACCATCTTAAGGGGCCGGCACAAACGTGGTACTATGCCCTGGAACAGGATGAGGGCATGCCATCTTGGGATCGCTTCGCCGAGCTGTGTCGCCTTCGCTTCGGTCCAATAGTGCGCGGTTCTCGCCTTGCGGAGCTGGGACGCCTCCCCTTCCTGTCCACGGTCCAGGAGTACTCGGACCGCTTCTAGGAGTACTCGGACCGCTTACAGCTCGAGGACGAGCTGTTTGAGAAGGCGAGGAGAGATGTTATGTATGGCCAAGCCTATGTTAGGCGCAACAGGGCCAAGGCTGCCTAAGGGGGCGCGCCAGGTGGGGCCCAAGGCCCAATAGCTAATAGATCAGCTCTATCTAGATAGTTATACTTATCCAATAGCTAATAGATCAGCTCTATCTAGATAGTTATACTTATCCAAAGCTAGTAGATAGACTTGAGATAGCTCTATATATAGATCTGTAAACACTTGAATAAAGGAAGCAGAATACCAATTTATTCTGGCTTCCCAGAGGAAGCCGGAGTCTCCTGGGATCTTCTCCCTACGCGCGACCCAGCCAGGGTCATGACGGCGCCCCAGCGCCGCCGCCCTTCTCGCACCCAATCCCCACCCTACAACCTGCGCAATCTGCCCGGTAGGATCCGTCGTTCTACCGACAACACTCCATTATGATTTGCTAGAAAGATTGCACCCAAAAAAATCAGAGTGTGCATTATGCTACATTATATCTATATATTCTGCATCAAGAAAATGGAATTCAACAAAGCAATACAACATTTAGTGCAATTATATGTTAGTGGATGGAGCCACGAGTTACAAAGAGACATGGTAATCATTTCAGGGGTTTATTCATAATTATTTGGAAAAATTATTCCAATGGAACTTCAGCCTATCTGCATATGTTAGAAGAAAACAAAAAGACACATATTAGCATGATAAATTTTATCAAGTCAATCCTATCTGAGAATCTAACTGTGTGGACAATCTGGCTGTGGAAAGAATTTGAGTGTCGTGGAGATTACGTCTGGAGGAAGATAAAAGAGTCCATAGGGTTTAGGAAGTAGAAAGCGACGATTTTCTACTATCGCAACGACTCGGCGATTCTGTGTTCACGTTGATTTTAGATGGTTTTGACTAAAGTGATTCTCGTAGAAGTGGGTTCAAAAGTTGGGCGTTTGGTAGTTTGCAGTAGCTTCTGGTGGCCAGAAACTGAAAAAAAAATTGAAACAAACAGGGCCAATATGGCTTGAGAATGTCAATGAAGTTTAATTTACTGTCATGGAAATACTTTGAAGTTTCAAATCACTGACTAATAATAAATTAATCTTAGGCTTAGCTCAATTTAATATACTTCACAAAGCACAACAAAGAAGCAGTTCCTATCCCTCCTGGAATACTTACATGCATGGGGGTGGTCCTTCACCTTCTGGTTCAAGTTTCCTCCATTCATATGGCTTAGCTGCAGTATCAAGGGCCCATACATCCGCCAGAGGCCGCTTCCCTAAAGACATGAAAATGGTTCCAGGATCCAAAGTTCGGAACCATTCAGGCTGTGCCATAGTGAAGGGAAACATTATTTGAAATTTTACAAATGTCGAAGAGAGCTTTGCATTACCGTCATTTCCACCAATAGTCAACAAAAATCTCTGCCCAACCAAGGCCATCACATGACCGTATCGTGGACCTGGACCAGGTCCTTGAACCACCACTCTGCATATGTGCGGCAACCTTAGCAACAATATGGAAAAATAACCATATGCAATTCTAAACTCAAGTCGAGAATACTAATTACCTGTGCCATCGTGGTCGTTGCTGTGTAAGGTCTAGAACATGAAGATCCTCTGCAGATAAACCAGCAGGACCAATTCCACCCTAAATTATAAAAATGATGCTGAGATGAAACTTATGAATCCACCCAGAGTCTAAGACAATCTAGTACTGAAGTTTACTAGGTGTATCAAATATTGGCAAGTGGCTACTTTCCCTATATTTGCTTTTACATATGGTGTGGTAAGTTGGTACTAAATTTGAAAGTATGACAGGCATTCATACTGCAATAAAAGATAACCATTTGTACCATGAAGGGGCAAATGTTTAGTCAGAATAGTTGGTAATAGAACAGATTTATAACAAATGGTAAGTTGAAACCAGCCTAGTCAGCAAGTGTAACCAGTAGTAAAAACAAATACCTGAATAACCACCATGGTTCCAACCGCAGTTGCCACATGTGCAGCTCTTGGTGAAGGAGGCTCGCCAAGTGGGGTAAGCCTAACAAAGTACAGTTGTAGTTAGATATATTTGAAGAATTCTGCATATTGCAGATATAATTACCATGCTACCAACAAACTTAACTAAATCACGGCACCAAATACCAAATGTTGAAAAAGGTCAAAATTGTTTATGGAATACTCTACCTGCTCCACTTGTTCAATGACACATCGTAGCAATGGACATCTGCTGTGGCACCAGCAAGACCTAAAATAGAAGAGATCATTGAGAAACCCACCTTTATGTTTGACTGGGAAATAAAAACGGCATTCCATTCCAACAGCAGACTCATTTACTTTTTCATTATGAAGTACAATTTAAATGTCCAAAAAGGTAAATTCCTTCTCTACATTGCAGAATGTTTCTAATTGGTAACCCAAAGAAAAGCCTTTAAATTCCCGCCTAATGCCAGTCATGAAATAGTTCCATACACCTCCTAACTTGCCTAAAAAGAATCCTCCTGCTATTGTGATAGGAGCCAAGAACACGCATAAAAATGATTAACTCACCAGTATAACACACAATTCAGCTCAAAGAAATTAAATTTTCTGTAAAGAGAACCAATCATCATAAGTTTTTTATACCGAACAACTCAAGCTAGCACCTAGCAGTGCGATGAAACCAAACTATCAGGTTGAGCACTACTGTATTTAATCTCTAAGTAAAACAGCAAATCACCCATCGCCACCTGAAGTCCCTGTTTTCGCAAATAAAATCCAATTCAATCCCTTGTAAAGACTTTAATTCATTTGCAGCAAGTTGAATTATAGTCTAAAATGACATGACAGTTTATACTTCTGTATTGAGTAAAAAAATCAGACCACGACCAGTTTTCTAACTGCCACTATAAAATTAGCATTCAGAATTATTGCACCAACATTAAGACCATAAATTCATCTGAATGCCAAACTGCACCAAGTTATCACTGCATCCAAAATTCAGCGCAGCCCAGACCCTACTGAATGGCAAGCATACCCAGAACAATACTAGGGGCGAGATAAGGCCTACCAACATTCCAAAATCAGAAAACACAAACCATTTATATACATATATAAGATAGAAAGCATACGGATCCCCGCGCTCCCGGCCGAAGAGGGCGGCGTGGCAGAGTTTCCTTCGAGCGCCGTGGCCCCACCAAACAGGATCAGCCGCGGTCCGATGTACCCGGGCGCGCCCTCCTCCCCGACAGCCGGCACCGCGGTAAGAGTGTGCCCGCACCGGCACCCTGGCCCGTCCTCCTTCTTCTCGATCACCGCGTTCACGGCCGTGTACCCAGGTGCTGGCCTCGGACCCACAGCGCCGACCGGCGCCGGATTCGGGGCCGCCGCGGGCGTCCCGGGTGTCCCAGGCGTCGAGGGCGCGGACGACGAGGAGGTCTCGCTCCCGGACCCGGAACCTCCGGCGTTGCCCCCGCGGGCGGCCGCGGCCGCCGCGTCGGAGTCGGAGTCGGACTCCGTCGTCATGCGCGAGTCCACGTCCATGCCTCAGCAGCTGCGGCCTCCCCGGCCCCCGCCAGGGTTCGGAGGCACCGAGATCTCCACGCGCGCCGGCGACGCAGGCCGGTACCCCCGCCCTACGACTAGGCCGGCATGGCCGGAACCCTAGATTCCCCCCCACCGGGCAGCGCGATTCGCCCGCGGCGCCGATCACGAGGGAGGAACGAGCGCCAAGGCAGGATGGGTCCTCCGCCTCGGGAATAGCAGGTGGGGCTCCGGGTGCCGCGGTCAGCGCGCGGCGTGGCGAGGCAGTGGGGAATTCGGGGATTCGCGAGGTGCGAGCTGCAAATCTGGAAGGGGGTGGGGAGGACGGGCTTCCGCGTTGGCCTGTCCTGGTTGTAGTGAAGGAGGCGGGCCGCGACGGAAGGAAGGGAACGGGAGGAAGGGGACGGGGAGAGAGAGAGAGGAGTAGGAATGGGAAAGGAAATTTTAGCAACGTCTTTTTTGGTTTTGCTTGTGGCGGTTTTACCGTTCCGCCCCCGCGCTTCGCTCATTTTTTTAAATGGAGCCCGGCATGGGCATCGTGCATTCGTGCTGGGCAGCTGGGGTGCCGATTGCCGTTTCTTGTAGGATGACACGGTGAATGTCAGTGCTAGTACGTGGTCACGCAACACGCAAGTAGCGCTTCCTTGATGAGGTGTTGCGCGGATCTGGGGTACGGTTGATGACCGAGAAATTGTTCAAGTGATGTCAGATGCGTGGAATGGTCCACGATAATGACCTGTGTACCTTCGTCTCTCTTCCCTATAGAAGGGAGAACTATTATATTTAAAATTTAGCTCGAAAAAACTTTTTAAAAAATTGAAAATGATGTTACTGTAGAAGCTGTCTACAGTATCTCTTTTTTCTTGTAGTGTAGTCCCTTATATCGAACCTACCAACCAATCTCCAAATATACACACATTACGAAATCACTCTCAAACGTATCTAAAAACAATAAAAGGATGTTATTAGTGTAGATTCAGCACCTTCAACTGTCGATCGATTAATCCGGCTAGCCCACCAGTTTATCAGTTATGGTGGCCAATCGTAACCCTGTATCGCCGGTTTATGAGTTTGAATTTTGGAGATTTAAAAATATACTAAATGAGTACTCGTGCGTTGTAACGGGAACATATAATACCATGATAACATATATACAAAATGTGTCTTATATTGTTATAAGAAAATGTTTCATAATCCATTTGTGATCCTAGGCATACATAAATTTTGTTATTTTAATTTAGTTGTTTCACTACTACATTGCAACCATCAGTATCATGCAGACTTCGATATATATCATGATTTGCATGGTCTCATCATTGGAGAGCACGTGCCACACCTGCCGGTACAAGTTCCGTCGTACATCGTTAGTCATCAGGCACGTACCACCATACACGTTTGCTTAAACAAAAAGGCAAGTGTGTGTTTGCGAAGAGAATTAAAGGCAGACCGGTACAAAAGCTACCCCGACGGTGGTGAGTGGTCATTGTTGTCAGTCCTCCTCTGCGTCACCTCCGGCGCCGAGATGACGCCACAATCCTTGATATAGTAGTCGTCGAACACACGCGACATGGTGAGTACCGATGACTCTTGGCTGGGCTGCCAAATGAAGTGCACCCTGGGCTCATCAGCGAGGTAGTACATCTGGCCGTTGCACCACCGGATGTGCTACTCCTCTACATACATCTTGTTCGAGGACACTCACACAACAGCAACAATGGCCGTCATCCAAGCGTACAAGAATTCTTGGCCGGTCAGTAGCGACTTACGTGGCAGGTTGGGCTTCAGGTGGATGATGAGCTGGACGGCGTGATGGCGCCGTCGTCGGTTGCGATGCCTAGAACAATCCGAGAGTCGTCGGCATTGGCGACGATCATGAGGTCCCCCTATTTGACGATGGACAGCGTGGTGCAGTCGCTCTGGACCGCGTCCAAGCGGCAGCTGTGCCGGAGCTTGCCATACACAGAGGCGCATGGGCCACGTAGGATTGCTTTCAGAGGTTGAACCGACAGTCGTCAAGCTTCTTCTCGTCGTCGATGAGCGACGCCAACGCGAGCGCTTTGTGCTAGTGGTGTTTGTTCGGGGTTTTCAAGTAAGAAACATGGATTTATCTTTGGCATTGGTTTATGAAAATGACTCATAAGTCAGATCCATAGAAAAATATTACAGAGAATAAATGTCACACATGTAAAAAAAGAATTTAAGTTGAAAACATTATTCAAACAAAAGAAATTGCATGCAAGGCTCTTCTTTAAATACTACTCCCTCAATCCAAAAATATAATTTAATAATCTTGGTGATACTTATCTACTACTACACATTGTGCAAAGGTAGTAGGTGGGTTTAGGGAGAGATGTAGTATATGTTTTTACTATAATAAATGTAGACATAAACACACATGTGGTGTAGTGATAGCTACGAACACATTTGCTTGAGAGGTTGTGGGTTTGAATCCCCTTGAGGCCTATTTTTTTAATTTAATTTTAGCTAGGCTTGAGATGTACGTGGGAATAGGAATGAGCTTTGTGGAAGAGGGAATGGAAAAGGCAGAACACGGAATGGCAGCCTACCCCTTACTGCCTTAATAAGTAGTATAGATTTATATATGTGCCAAATTTTCTATAAATGTTATTGTTATTTAATAACACTGAAATTAAATTTGAAAACATGTAACTGAGTTCAAGTTTAAAATCAAACAAGTTTTGAAAAAAGAAAAAAGAAAAACAATTATTCGTGTTGGTTTCACCTATGTCCCAATAAGCTCATACAATACCCTAGTAGGTGGAAAACGCATCCACTCGGTTCCTCTCCTCCTCCACCGCTCTGTCTGAGCCACGCAGTCGCTCGTTGCTACCGAAGTCACCATTCCACGTGCGCTAAGCCGACTAGTCGGCGGCTACGGTTAAAAAGACATCCAGATCATCCGCTGCTCTACCGCGCCGGTAAGCCACCCCTCTACTTGGTAAATCGCACGCTCTGTTCGATAAATCGTCCGTTATCCTGGCTAGTCGTTCGATGTCATTGTTGGATCTCATCGAGCCTAGCCACCGGTTTGAGCTAGTTAATCAAGTGTTTGCACCGATTAGCCAGCCCCTAGAGACAATTAATCACCTCGTGTTGCTGATAACCGACCAGTGCGGTAGCTAGGTTTTGGGGATTTTCCGTTTTCCTCTTCAAGTCTTCTAAATTAGCATAGGTGCTTACTGTTATTCGCAATAATGGCTAACAATACTTGCAAAAATCACTCATACTACTAGTGTTTTTTGGAATGTCAGATCAGATCGATTCGGTTTGGCAGTACGGGGAGAACGTATATCCTAGATTCAAGTGCATGTATTGTAAAACACAGTGGAAGAGAGGCAGTGCTACACATTTTAAACAACGCTTGCATCCCGTGGAGGAAATGTTGGATGAGGATGACACCGTGAGTGACACCCCATTACCATGTGGCTTAAAGGCACTTGAAGAGAAAACTTGGTTGAGTAGACGTGGAAGAATGTGAGAGACACTCACAAGCGAAAGGTGCAGTTCGTGTTACCAAAAGCGAAAGAGGAAGGAAAGAAAGTGGTGGCAAGCGATGACGAGACCGAAAGTGGTGGTAAAAGTCCAATATATCAAGAGTTTATCAATAGCAGTTTAACGACATCTTCTGATGATGGTGGGGGTGGGGGTGCTAGCAGTGTTGGTGGTAGAAGTCCAATATATCAAGAGTTTATCGATAGCAGTTTTACGTCATCTTCTGATGATGGTGGGGTGGGGGTGCTAGCGGTGTTGGTGGTAGTGGTGGTGGTGGTGGTGAGTTCGAGTTGGTGCCTCCGATACATTCCACAGGTACCATTAAATTCATATCTTAATAAATTGGTGATTGATATCTAACCATATTTTTAATAACTTTGTAGGGGAGTCCCAATTTGACTACGCTACACAAGACCAAGATCGTGGCACACCTGATGAGCATAGGACCACATTCACATGGATGGAATACCAAGTTCTATAGGAATCCTACTGGACCCCAATTCTGGCAACGATAGACATGGTTCGTCATCGTCCCTTTTTCCCTATATCAATTATCTGGTCGGTGAAGTGACTCAGCAACCCATGAGGTGGGTGTATCAATGGGAGAAGCCGAAGTACTACCAAATGTTGGTTGACTCGGGGAGTATGACTTATGCATGGTGAGAGCACCTAGAGGGGGGGTGAATAGGTGATCCTGTGAAACTTAAACTTATAGCCACAAAAACTTGTTAAGTGTTAGCACAATAATTGCCAAGTGGCTAGAGAGAAGGTCTTGCACAATACGATAATCACAAAGAATTCAACACAGAGAAGACACAGTGATTTATCCCGTGGTTCGGCTAAGTACAAAACTTGTCTACTCCACGTTGTGGCGTCCCAACGGACGAGAGTTGCACTCAACTCCTCTCAAGTGATCCAATGATCAACTTGAATACCACAGTGTTATGCTTTTCTTTTCTTATCCCGTTCGCGAGGAATCTCCACAACTTGGAGCCTCTCGCCCTTACACTTTTGATGTTCACAAAGAATCACGGAGTAAGGAAGGGAAGCAACACACACAAATCCACAGCAAAATGCGCATACACACGGCCAAGAATCGAGCTCAAAAGACTATCTCAAAGTTCTCACTAGAACGGAGCTCGAATCACTGAGAATGACAAACGAATGCGCAAAGACTGAGTGTGGATGATCAAGAATGCTCTAAGGTTGCTTAGTATACTCCTCCATGCGCCTAGGGGTCCCTTTTATAGCCCCAAGGCAGCTAGGAGCCGTTGAGAGCAATTCTGGAAGGCTGATCTTGCCTTCTGTCATCGGGCGCACCGGATAGTCCGGTGCACACCGGACACTGTCCGGTGCCCGATCTCCTTCCTAAAATGGCACAACCGACCGTTGCAGATCTGGAAGCCGTTGGCGCACCGGACATGTCCGGTGCACACCGGACAGTCCGGTGCCCCCTTCTAGCCGTTGGCTTGGCCACGTGTCGCGAGCAGATTCCGCGGCCGACCGTTGGCCCGGCCGACCGTTGGCTCACCGGACAGTCCGGTGCACACCGGACAGTCCGGTGAATTTTAGCCGTACGTCGTCAGCGAATTCCCGAGAGCGGCCACTTCGCCCGAGCCAGCCTGGCGCACCGGACACTGTCCGGTGCACCACCGGACAGTCCGGTGCCCCAGACCAAAACAGCCTTTTGGCTGTACACAGCCAACTCTTCTCTTTTCTTCTTCTTTCTGTTTCTGATACTTAGACAAGTATATTAGTACACAAAACCAATGTACTAAGACTTAGAAACATACCTTTGCTCTTGATTTGCACTTTGTTCATCCATGGGCATAGATTCACATTTAAGCACTTGTGTTGACACTCAATCACCAAAATACTTAGAAATGGCCCAAGGGCACATTTCCCTTTCAATCTCCCCCTTTTTGGTGATTTATGCCAACACAACATAAAGCAACTAGAACAAGTGCAATATCACTTCAAATGAAAACTCAAATTTATTTTGATTCAATTTGGCATATATGGATCATCCTTTGCCACCACTTGGTTTGTTTTTGCAAATCAAACTCAAAATCCTATCTCTAAGTCAAATCCACTTGTAGAGACATAAAGAGAGGTTTTCTTAAGAAAATTGATTCAAGATTCCAAAAACTTCCCCTTTTTCCCATAATCAACACTTCTCCCCACAAGAGGCCAACTTTTGACAAAAGAGACAATGCAAGAGTTTTGACAAACCAAAAGCTCTATCCTACTGTTTTCAAAGTTTCTCAAGTGGTAGCTGATCCATTTATTGCTTTGGCCTTTATTTTCTCCCCCTTTGGCATCAAGCACCAAAACGGGATCAATCTTGGCCCTTTAACCCCATTGCCTCACCAAAATCTTCAATTAAGAGCAAATAGGCAATAAGAGTTTAAAGATGAACTTGGAATAAGTTACCCTCTCATCGGAGTGCAGTGGAAGTCTTTCACGGTCCAAGTCCACCTTTCCCTTTCAAACCTTCTTTGAGACTAAAACAATCAAACTCAAGCATATGGTTAGTCTCAAAGGGTCAAGTTGTAACACATCTCCCCCTAAAACTGTGCATCACTTTGCAACGGACTTGTGAGGTCCAGGGAGTGTTTGTACAACTTGAGCACCATACTAAACAACAAAATGCAAAAAGGAACATGATCAAAGGCATAAACACATGTATGCTATAAATCAATCCAGGTTCCGCGAATCTAAGACATTTAGCTCACTACGCAACCTGCAAAAGGTCTTCTCATCTAGAGGCTTAGTGAAGATATCGGCTAGCTGGTTCTCGGTGCTAACATGAAACACTTCGATATCCCCCTTTTGCTGGTGGTCTCTCAGAAAGTGATGCCGGATGTCTATGTGCTTTGTGTGGCTGTGTTCAACAGGATTTTCCGCCATGCGGATAGCACTCTCATTGTCACATAGGAGTGGGACTTTGCTCAGATTGTAGCCAAGGTCCCTGAGGGTTTGCCTCATCCAAAGTAGTTGTGCGCAACATTGTCCTGCGGCAACATACTCGACCTCAGCGGTGGATAGGGCAACGGAGATTTGTTTCTTAGAGTTCCACGACACCAGGGACCTTCCTAAGAATTGGCACGTCCCTGATGTACTCTTCCTATCGACCTTACATCCAGCATAGTCGGAATCTGAGTATCCAACCAAGTCAAAGGTAGACCCCTTTGGATACCAGAGCCCGAAGCAGGGCGTAGCAACCAAATATCTAAGAATTCGCTTCACCGCCACTAAGTGACACTCCTTAGGATCGGATTGAAATCTAGCACACTTGCAAACACTAAGCATAATATTCGGTCTACTAGCACATAAATAAAGTAAAGACCCTATCATTGACCGGTATGCTTTTTGATCAACGGACTTACCTCCTTTGTTGAGGTCAGTGAGTCCATCGGTCCCCATCGGAGTCTTTGCGGGCTTGGCGTCCTTCATCCCAAACCGCTTTAGCAGATCTTACGTGTACTTCGTTTGGGAGATGAAGGTACCGTCTTTGAGTTGCTTCACTTGGAATCCAAGGAAGTAGTTCAACTCGCCCATCATCGACATCTCGAATTTCTGCGTCATCACCCTGCTAAACTCTTCACAAGACTTTTGGTTAGTAGAACCAAATATTATGTCATCAACATAAATTTGGCACACAAACAAATCACCATCACATGTCTTAGTAAAAAGAGTTGGATCGGCTTTCCCAACCTTGAAAGCATTAACAATTAGAAAGTCTCTAAGGCATTCATACCATGCTCTTGGGGCTTGCTTAAGTCCATAGAGCGCCTTAGAGAGCTTACACACGTGGTCGGGGTACCGTTCATCCTCGAAGCCAGGGGGTTTCTCCACGTACACCTCCTCCTTGATTGGCCCGTTGAGGAAAGCGCTCTTCACATCCATTTGGAACAACCTGAAAGAATGGTGAGCGGCATATGCTAGCAAGATACGAATTGATTCTAGCCTAGCCACAGGAGCAAACGTCTCCTCAAAGTCCAAACCTGCGACTTGGGCATAACCTTTTGCCACAAGTCTAGCCTTGTTCCTTGTCACCACCCCGTGCTCGTCTTGTTTGTTGCGGAACACCCACTTGGTTCCTACAACATTTTGCTTGGGACGAGGCACCAGCGTCCAAACTTCATTTCTCTTGAAGTTGTTGAGCTCCTCCTGCATGGCCAATACCCAGTCCGGATCTAGCAAGGCCTCCTCTACCCTGAAAGGCTCAATAGAAGAGACAAAGGAGTAATGCTCACAAAAATTAACTAATGGAGATCGAGTAGTTACTCCCTTGCTAATGTCACCCAGAATTTGGTCGACGGGATGATCCCTTTGAATCATTGCTCGAACTTGGGTTGGAGGTGCCGGTTGTGCTTCTTCCTCCATCACATGATCATCTTGTTCTCCCCCTTGATCACACTCCTCTTGATGAACCTGTTCATCGTTTTGAGTTGGGGGGTGCATCATTGTTGAGGAAGAAGGTTGATCTTGCTCCAATTGTTCCTGTGGTCGCACATCACCAATCGCCATGGTTCGTATAGCGGCCGTCGGAACATCTTCTTCATCTACATCATCACAATCAACAACTTGCTCTCTTGGAGAGCCATTAGTCTCATCAAATACAACGTCGCTAGAGACTTCAACCAAACCCGATGATCTGTTGAAGACTCTATACAGCTTTGTATTTGAGTCATAACCTAACAAAAACCCTTCTACAGCTTTGGGAGCAAACTTAGAATTTCTACCCTTCTTTACTAGAATGTAGCACTTGCTCCCAAATACACGAAAGTAAGATACATTGGGTTTGTTACCGGTTAGTAGCTCATACGAAGTCTTCTTGAGGAGGCGATGAAGGTAGACCCTGTTGATGGTGTGGCAAGCCGTGTTCACGGCTTCCGACCAGAAACACTCGGGAGTCTTGAATTCTCCAAGCATCGTCCTCGCCATATCGATTAGCGTCCTGTTCTTCCTCTCAACCACACCATTTTGCTGTGGTGTGTAGGGAGCGGAGAACTCGTGCTTGATCCCTTCCTCCTCAAGGAACTCCTCCACTTGAAGGTTCTTGAACTCGGACCCGTTGTCGCTACTTATCTTCTTCACCTTGAGCTCAAACTCATTTTGAGCTCTCCTGAGGAAGCGCTTGAGGGTCCCTTGGGTTTCAGATTTATCCTGCAAAAAGAACACCCAAGTGAAGCGGGAAAAGTCATCAACAATAACTAAACCATACTTACTTCCTCCTATGCTTAGATAGGCGACAGGTCCGAAGAGGTCCATATGTAGCAGCTCCAGGGGTCTTGAAGTGGTCATCACATTCTTGCTGTGATGCGCTCCTCCCACCTGTTTACCTGCTTGACAAGCTGCACACGGTCTATCTTTTTCGAGTTGTACGTTAGTCAAACCTATCACGTGTTCTCCCTTTAGAAGCTTGTGAAGGTTCTTCATCCCCACATGTGCTAAGCGGCGATGCCACAGCCAGCCCATGCTAGTCTTAGCAATTAAGCATGCATCTAGACTGGCCTCCTCTTTTGCAAAATCAACTAAATAAAGTTTGCCGTTTAATACACCCTTAAAAGCTAGTGAACCATCACTTCTTCTAAAGACAGACACATCTACATTTGTAAATAGACAATTATATCCCATATTGCATAATTGACTAACAGATAACAAATTATATCCAAGAGCCTCAACTAAAAACACATTAGAGATAGAGTGCTCATTAGATATTGCAATTTTACCTAACCCTTTTACCTTGCCTTGATTCCCATCACCGAATATAATTGAATCTTGGGAATCCTTATTCTTGACGTAGGAGGTGAACATCTTCTTCTCCCCCGTCATATGGTTTGTGCATCCGCTGTCAATAATCCAGCTTGAACCCCCGGATGCATAAACCTGCAAGGCAAATTTAGGCTTGGGTCTTAGGTACCCAACTCATGTTGGGTCCTACAAGGTTAGTGCAAATATCTTTAGGGACCCAAATGCAAGTTTTATCACCCTTGCATTTTGCCCCTAACTTCCTAGCAATCACCTTTCTATCCTTTCTACAAATTGCAAAGGAAGCATTCAAAGCATGATATATTGTAGAAGGCTCATTAACTTTCCTAGGAACATTAACAACATTTCTCCTAGGCATATTATGAACAACATTTCTCCTACCAACATTCCTATCATGCACATAGAAAGAACTAGAAGCAAACATGTCATGAGAATCATAAACATATGAATCAAAAACATTATAACTTCTATTTGCATTTCTAGTATGTCTCCTATCATGATACATAAAAGCATGGTTCTTTTTAGCACTACCAGCCATAGGGGCCTTCCCTTTCTCCTTGGCGGGAATGGGAGCCTTATGGCTTGTTAAGTTCTTGGCTTCCCTCTTGAAGCCAAGTCCATCCTTAATTGAGGGGTGTCTACCAATCGTGTAGGCATCCCTTGCAAATTTTAGCTTGTCAAATTCATTCTTGCTAGTCTTAAGTTGGGCATTAAGACTAGCTAATTCATCATTTAATTTGGAAATTGAAACTAAATGATCACTACAAGCATCAATGTCAAAATCTTTACACCTATTACAAGTTTCAACAATTTCTACACAAGAATTAGATTTACTAGCTATTTCTAACTTAGCATTTGAATCATCATTAAAACTTTTTAACTTAGCAATAGTTTCATGACAAGAAGATAATTCGCTAGAGAGCATTTCATTCCTCTTAATTTCTAGAGCGAGAGATTTTTGGGCTTCTACAAATTTATCATGCTCTTCATACAACAAATCCTCTTGCTTTTCTAGAAGTATATTCCTATCATTCAAGGCATCAATTAATTTATTAATTTTGTCTACCTTGGTTCTATCTAATCCCTTGAATAAGCATGAGTAATCTATCTCATCATCATCACTAGACTCATCCTCACTTGAAGAAGCATAAGTATTAGTATTATGAGTGCTTACTTTCTTCTCCCTTGCCATGAGGCAAGTGTGACGTTCGTTGGGGAAGAGGGATGACTTGTTGAAGGCAGTGGCGGCGAGTCCTTCATTGTCGGAGTCGGACGAAGAGCAGTCTGAATCCCACTCCTTGCCAAGATGAGCCTAGCCCTTTGCCTTCTTATAGTTCTTCTTTTTCTCCCTCTTGTTCCCTTGATCCTGATCACTATCATTGTCGGGACAGTTAGCAATAAAGTGACCAAGCTTACCGCATTTGAAGCATGAGCGCTTCCCCTTGGCTTTGGTCTTGCTTGGCTGTCCCTTGCGACCTTTAAGCACCGTCTTGAATCTTTTGATGATGAGAGCCATCTCTTCATCATTAAGTCCGGCCGCCTCAAACTGTGCCACCTTGCTAGGTAGCGCCTCCTTGCTTCGTGTTGCCTTGAGAGCAAGGGGTTGCGGCTCGTTGATCGGGCCATTCAAGGCGTCGTCCACGTACCTTGCCTCCTTGATCATCATTCGCCCGCTAACGAATTTTCCAAGAACTTCTTCGGGCGACATCTTGGTGTACCTGGGATTTTCACGAATATTGTTCACCAAATGAGGATCAAGAACGGTAAATGACCTTAGCATTAGGCGGACGACGTCGTGGTCTGTCCATCGCGTGCTCCTGTAGCTCCTTATTTTGTTGATAAGGGTCTTGAGCCTGTTGTATGTTTGTGTCGGCTCCTCGCCCCTTATCATCGCGAACCGTCCAAGCTCGCCCTCCACCAACTCCATTTTGGTGAGCAAGGTGACATCATTCCCCTCATGAGAGATCTTGAGGGTGTCCCAGATCTGCTTGGCATTGTCCAAGCCGCTCACCTTATGGTACTTGTCCCTGGACAAGGAGGCTAGCAACACAGTAGTAGCTTGTGCATTTTTATGAATCTGTTCATTAATAAACATGGGACTATCCGTACTATCAAAGTGCATTCCACTTTCTACAATCTCCCATATGCTAGGATGGAGAGAGAACAAGTGACTACGCATTTTGTGACTCCAAAATCCGTAGTCCTCTCCATCAAAATGAGGAGGTTTACCAAGTGGAATAGATAATAAATGAGCATTAGTACTTTGAGGAATACGAGAGTAATCAAAAGAAAAGTTCGAATTGACCGGTTTCTTTCTCTCGTATTCGTTGTGGTCGTCGTCCTTTTGGGAGGAAGTAGACTCATCGCTGTCGTAGTAGACGATCTCCTTGATGCGTCTTGTCTTCTTCTTCTTCTTCCCATCTTTGCGTCTGTGGCCCGAGCCCGAGTCGTTGGACTTGTCATCCCTTGACTCGTTGACGAAGGACTCCTTCTCCTTGTCGTTGATCACGATTCCCTTCCCTTTAGGATCCATCTCTTCGGGCGGTTAGTCCCTTTGTGAAGAGAATGGCTCCGATACCAATTGAGAGCACCTAGAGGGGGGAGGGGGTGAATAGGTGATCCTGTGAAACTTAAACTTATAGCCACAAAAACTTGTTAAGTGTTAGCACAATAATTGCCAAGTGGCTAGAGAGAAGGTCTTGCACAATACGATAATCACAAAGAATTCAACACAGAGAAGACACAGTGATTTATCCCGTGGTTCGGCCAAGTACAAAACTTGCCTACTCTACGTTGTGGCGTCCCAACGGACGAGAGTTGCACTCAACTCCTCTCAAGTGATCCAATGATCAACTTGAATACCACAGTGTTATGCTTTTCTTTTCTTATCCCGTTCGCGAGGAATCTCCACAACTTGGAGCCTCTCGCCCTTACACTTTTGATGTTCACAAAGAATCACGGAGTAAGTAAGGGAAGCAACACACACAAATCCACAGCAAAATGCGCATACACACGGCCAAGAATCGAGCTCAAAAGACTATCTCAAAGTTCTCACTAGAACGGAGCTCGTATCACTGAGAATGACAAACGAATGTGCAAAGACTGAGTGTGGATGATCAAGAATGCTCTAAGGTTGCTTGGTATACTCCTCCATGCGCCTAGGGGTCCCTTTTATAGCCCCAAGGCAGCTAGGAGCCGTTGAGAGCAATTCTGGAAGGCTGATCTTGCCTTCTGTCATCGGGCGCACCGGACAGTCCGGTGCACACCGGACACTGTCCGGTGCCCGATCTCCTTCCTAAAATGGCACAGCCGACCGTTGCAGATCTGGAAGCCGTTGGCGCACCGGACATGTCCGGTGCACACCGGACAGTCCGGTGCCCCCTTCTAGCCGTTGGCTTGGCCACGTGTCGCGCGCAGATTCCGCGGCCGACCGTTGGCTCACCGGACAGTCCAGTGCACACCGGACAGTCCGGTGAATTTTAGCCATACGTCGTCAGCGAATTCCCGAGAGCGACCACTTCGCCCGAGCCAGCCTGGCGCACCGGACACTGTCCGGTGCACCACCGGACAGTCCGGTGCCCCAGACCAAAACAGCCTTTTGGCTGTACACAGCCAACTCTTCTCTTTTCTTCTTCTTTCTGTTTCTGATACTTAGACAAGTATATTAGTACACAAAACCAATGTACTAAGACTTAGAAACATACCTTTGCTTTTGATTTGCACTTTGTTCATCCATGGGCATAGATTCACATTTAAGCACTTGTGTTGACACTCAATCACCAAAATACTTAGAAATGGCCCAAGGGCACATTTCCTTTTCACATGGACCGTACAGACTTGGGCAGAGTACAATAATGCGCAATTGATGTGTGAGCAAGTTATTATGTTGCTCTCATTGGAGTAGTATAACACGACACACGAACAATGAATGCATACATGTGGGCATGATGATCACCTAAGGGTGTATTGTATCTTTATGTTGCTCTCATTTATGATATTCATAGATGTTTGTACTTTTTTATGGTCAACGATTGGCTGCTCCGCTATGTAGGTAGACGTGAGTGAGACAAAATGACGTGTCAACGTTATGATGTGGTTAAACATATTAGTTTTAGAAATAAAATTTATTTGATTTTGTTTTTAAAAATAAAAATTTAAATGGTTAAAATAAAAAACTAGGATATCATCAGGGGTAGGGATGGCAACGGGTACATACCCGTCGGGTAGTACCATTTCATGCCCGTACCTCGGGTTACCCATATATACTCGCGGGTATAAAATCTTACCCATACCCGTACCCGCCTGGGTATTTTTACCCGTCGGGTAACCCGTACCCGCTAAGAAAGAATTAAATTCCAATATACCAATCACTCAAAATATTAAATAAACATATAAAAACAACTTCAATTTCACATATAACAAATCATATGATCACATAACTTGGTATCTAGACAAATGATAACTAGAGGAGAGTTTTATTCTAGCTAAGTTGGACTCTATTAGATGTTTATAGTGCTATTGATGCGGGTATATTTTACCCACGGGTAGACGAGTATGGGTAGTACCAACCCATACCCGTACCCGTCTACCCAACGAGTAGAGGTTTTTACCCATTAACATACCCGCGGGTAGAGAAATCATCCCGTACCCACCTTCATATCGGATAAAACCCATTGGGTATTCGGGTTTCGGGTACCCATTGTCATCTCTAATCAGGGGAGTAGGGATGGCAACGGGTTTGAAACCCGTAGGTAGACAGTTTACAAACCCGCACCCACGAGTATAATATTAAACTTGTATTCGTATCTGTTACCCGTGACAGATATAACATGGAACCCATACTCTCTATCTACGGGTACCACAAACTTCGTGAGTATACCCGCAATATATATATTAGGTATGTGCACGTGCGTTGCCACGAGGCAGGGGAGCGTGAGGAGCGGTGTCTAGGCTACAAATATATTTTTTGATTATTTGTAAACACTAAGGTATGTGTGGTATGACGGTTAGCCTCAAAATTTTAGAGATAGAGATATATACACACACATACATGTACACATATATCCATTAATTGCGGGTACATGGATTTACGGACACGTGTACAACATTTTTATACTTGCGAGAATCAAACTTAGACTCGTATTCACGGATATAAACTCACACTCAAATGAACAAATCTGTACCCTATATAGTTTTTACCAGCAACCACGTGGACAAAATGTGCCTGTTGCCTTGGCTCTAGGTGAGGGGTGATGCGGAAGCGAGTGGCGATGGCGCGGCGGACGAGCCCCGCCGCATGGGAAACTACTGGATGGGACGGCTTTGCTGCTGTGCAGTGCAGTGTGCAAGCAGCCGTCGACTGCAGCGGATTAATTGCCTGTCGTACGAGCGACGTCAACCCAAAACCCCAGTTGTGTTTGACGAGGTCAACTAGCGCACAGGCCACTTGCCACTTGGTGCTGCGGCGTTACCTGGACCGCGGCTTACGTGGCGAGGACCTGCGAATTTGCGATTGCGAGGCGTGCGGCGTCAACGGCCGTTTCTAGAGACAAGAGACCAGGTGAGATGAGAATGTGACGCAGCTACCGACCAAACCGAATAATTGCTTTGCTGCTAAACCGTCGTGCTGCTGCTCAGGAAAACAGTATTATAATAATAGGATAAAGTAGAAATTACAAAAACTGTTGCAAGCGAAAGTAATAGTATGTTTATAATTGCTTACTACTTGGCAATTTTAAAATATTTGTGATAGTTTATTTTTAACTAAAACACGATAAATTAAAAAACGAAGGGAGTAGTTATTTTTTAATATACAATTGTTATTATTATAGATCTAGAAGCACTACCTATATTCTAAAATAAGTTGATTAGTAGAACAAGGAAAAAGTAAAATTATATTAGATTTAACCACTTTTTTTAGGAAAGAATAACATCATTTATAGCACATTACGAAAATATGCCTATCATATATCTAGTGCTATTAACTTGGTGTCAATGATTAGTGTTTTTAAATCTCTACTACTATGAAGAATGTAAGGGGGTAGGCTGCCACCCCGTTCTGCCCCTCCCTCGTTCTGCCCTCCCCCGTCCGTTATTGTTGCAGCAAAAAAAATTGCTACCAGACTCAGGAATTGAACCCTGGATGCCTTGAGCAGAACGCCTAAGCTCCCACCCACTAGCCAACTCGACTCATGTTGGTTTATGTTCAACCTCAACTACGATATCTAAGTAATGAGATAATTCATGCTTAGTTTTTCATTTGGTGACCCTGGTATATATTTTTTTTACCCACTACGGTATTTTTTACAACAACTTACACACTTGCAGGTGATAGACTATTGTATAAATTTAATAAAATCTCAAAAATTACGCATCAGGGGGCATAGTTCACATGGAAAATTGAGCATTATAAAAAATAGTTCACATGACAAACTTGCGCGGCAGGAAAAAAACGTGGATTAGTTCACATGGAAATTTTACTCGAAAAGGTGGTTTAGTTCACATGAAAAAAAACGCAGGAGGGAAAATGTGGATTAATTACATGGTAGTTTTATATGTTTAGGCTCCTTCGAAATGCAGAAATTTTAGAAAAAAATCGATTTATGATAAAGCCAAAAAGATACCCCATTGAAGCTTAATTTTCTGCATTTTACCAAAAATTGTCTGAAATCATCTACTTGGAGGACTGCGTCCTTTGTCATCTATAGTCAATAATGGAGGGCATGTTTTTTCCTTGCCATTCACAATAGTCGAGGAAAAGCTTGAGTTGTATTGCAACATTAGGGTCGTAGTATATGATGTGATATCTGTCTCATAATTGTGATAGGTATTTTTTAACAACAACTTATACACTTGCAGGTGATAGACTATTGCATAAATTTAATAAAATCTCAAGATCACCTAAAGTGCCAATCTGGAGGTCGTGTCCACATAGAAAATGCTTTTCAGTTCAACTTTCTAAAGCGAGACGGTGATGTTGAAACTAAAACAGACAAGCTATATCCAATTAAAGACATGTCACAAATATGTAGTGTGGAATGAAGGGTTTTTACTTTACCTAGACCATGACATGGTAAATATGAGTTTGAAATTTACACGGTTATTGTTTGCATGTATTTTATTTTTTATGCAATATTTATAATTGTTTTGTAGGTGTATCCAATTAAATATATGTCACAAATATGTAGTGCCTCCTTGTCTCCCTCTCCTCCTGCGGTGATAGCTTCCTCGAGGAGATCAGCGCACCGCCCCCACGATCGGCCTACCTCCGCCGTCCCCGCGTGCACCACCACCATCGAGTGGGAGAGGCAGTAACGACTCGCCCGAGGCCAACCCTCGGTGGGAGGGGCAGTTATGACTTGCCCGAGGCAAAGCCAAAATAGGACAGGCAGTCACGACTCTTCCTAGACCACTCTCGGGCGGGAGACACGGTCACGACTCGTCTGAGGCCAAGCCTAGGCGGGACAGGCAATAACGACTCGCCTAAGGTCATCTGCGGGCGGGACAGACAGTCACGACTCGCCCCAACGCCAACCCCCGGGTGGGATACACAGTTACAGCTTGCATGAGGCCAACCCCCGGTGGGATACAAAGTTACAACTCGCCCGAGGCCAAGGCAAGACAGAACAGGCAGTCCGCCCGAGGCAACCCTCGGGTGGGAGAGGCAGTCACGACTCGCCCGAGGCCAAGCCCAGGCAGGACAGGCAGCCACGACTAGCCCGAGGCCATCCTCTGGCGAGATAGGCAGTCACGACTTGCCAGAAGCCAACCCCCGACGGGTGACACAGTCACGACTCACCCGAGACGGAGCCCTGGCTGGACAGTTAGCCACGACTCACCTGAGGCCATCCTCGGGTGGGATAGGCAGTCACGACTCGCCCGAGGACAACCCGGGGTGGGAGAAGTAGTCACGACTCGCTCGTGGCCATCATCAGACGGGACAGGTAGTCACCACTCGCCCGAGGCCAACCCCCGGCGGGATACGTAGTCACGACTCGCTCGAGGCCATTCTCGAGCGGGAGAGGCTGTCAAGAATCGCCCAAGGCCAAGCCCGGATGGGAGATGCAGTCACGACTCGCCCGAGGCCAACCTCGGGCGGGAGACACGATCATGACTCGTCCGAGGCCAAGCCCGGGCAGGAGACGCAGTCACGACTCGCCCGAGGCCACCTTTGGGCGTGAGACGCAATCATGACTCGCTCAAGGCCATGCCCAGATGGGACAGGCAGTCACGAGTCGCCCGAGACCAAGCCCAGGCGAGAGACGCAATCACGACTTGGCCGAGGCCACTCTCGGGTGGGAGAGGCAGTGACGACTCGCTTGAGACCAAGCCTACACGGGACAAATAGTCACGACTTGTCCTAGGACACTCTTGGGCAGGAGACATAGGCACAAGTCACCCAAGGCCATGCCCAGGTGGGACAAGCAGCCACGACTCTCCCGTGGCCACCCTTGGGCGGGACAAAGCAGACATGACTCGCCCGAGGACAACCCCGTGCGGTACTGGCAGTAATGACTCGCCCGAGGCAACCCCAGGCGAGAAAGGCAATAATGATTCGCCCGAGAGCAACCCTGGGTGGGAGAGGCAATCATGATTCACTCGAGGCCATCCTCGGGAGGAGAGGCAGTCACGACTCGCCCGAGGCCACCCTCAGGCGGGAGACACAATCACGACTCGTCTGAGGCCAAGCCTGAGCGAGACAGGCAACCACGACTCACCTGAGGCCATTCTCGGGCGAGACAAGCAATCACGACTCGCCTGAGGCCAACCCCCAACGGGAGACGCAGTCACGACTCAACCGAGGCCAAGCCCTGGCTAGACATTCAGTCACGACTCGCCTGAGGCCACCCTCGGGTGGGACATGCAGTCATGACTCGCCCAAGGGCAACCCCTGGCAGGAGACGTAGTCACGACTCGTCCGTGGCCATCCTCAGGTGGGACAGATAGTCACGACTCGCCTGAGGCCATCCGCGGGCGGGACAGGCAGTAATGACTCGCTCGAGGCCATCTGCGAGTGGGATAGACAGTCACGACTGGCCCAAGGCCAACCTCCGGCAAGACAAGTAGTCACAACTCGCCCGAGGCCATCCTCCGGTGGGATACGCAGTCATGACTCGCTCGAGACCACTCTCGGGCCGGAGAGGCTGTCAAGAATCACCCAAGGCCAAGCCCGGCGGGAGACGCAGTCACGACTTGCCTGAGGACACCCTCGAGCGGGAGACATAATCACGACTCGTCTGAGGCCAAGCCCGGGCGGGACAGGCAGTCATGACTCATCCGAGGCCAAGCCCGGGCATCAGACGCAGTCACGACTCATCTGAGGCCAAGCTCGGGTAGCAGACGCAGTCACGACTCGCCTAAGGCCACTTTGGCAGAACTGTCTGCACCCGACCTCCTCCACCTCTTCCCGCCTCTCGCTCTAACCGCGCCACGTTCCACATGTCGCGGCCTCCATCCACCTAACGCCCTCCAATCTGCCTCCCGACGCAATTCGCGGTCCCACACACCCGACGCCCCGCCCCCCGAGCCTGCCTCCCAATGTCACCTCCCTCGCATATCGACCAGACGCATGAAGTTTGGTTGATAACATCACTAAACAATGACCTATGCCTGCATTATTATTACCCGTTGCAACGCACGGGCATATACCTAGTATATTTTTACTCTAGAAGTTGATTTGTTTTAGAATGGATGGAGCACCATTGTATTAAACTGAAAAAGAAGAAGTACAACCTTATTCGGAACGAGAAAGCACATCTAAAATTGCCAAAAACAAACTTAACCTTGAAAGAAAAAGCACATATCAATTCCTTACAATTTGACTTACGTTAGTTTACTTGTTTGTTCCTCATTTTGTTCCTCACTAGTCGCTAATGTCACGAGTTTATTCTTTGTTTACTCTATCTGAAGGACTGAACAGACGATATTGACAAACGAAAGGTAGACTAAGACTAATTATCAATCCAATGCACCTCTCTTCTAGCAGGACCAAGTCCACGTAGCCGTTGTATAGCTAATGGATCTAGAAACTTTGCTAGGGGCTTTTACGACGCGATGTGAAAGAAACCGACAAGAAAATAGCTCAGTGGATACAATAATTTTGACCACGTGCTACGCTTAACGAGCAAATGAGTGAGTAATAGGAAGCAATACTACTACCCCACTTTGATCGAGCAAAGAATAAGTTATTAAGGAAGTGTTTGGTTACTAAGGACTAATTTTTAGTCCCTCCATTTTATTCCACTTTAGTCTATAAATTGCAAAATATGGAAACTATAACTCTATTTTAGTTTTCATATTTGACAATTTTGTGACTAAAGTGGAATAAATTGGAGGGACTAAAAATTAGTCTCTAAAACCAAACACCCCCTAAGTGGGTGTTTGGTTTCTAGGGACTAATTTTTAGTCCCTACATTTTATTCCATTTTAGTTACAAAATTGTTAAATATAGAAACTAAAACTCTATTCTAGTTTCTAAATTTGGCAATTTATAGTCTAAAATGGAATAAAATGATGGGACTAAACATTAGTCCCTACAAACCAAACACCCCCTAAGTCTTTATTACTACTATATAAAGCATCGGTTTCTCTAGTTTTCATCATCGTTTATTTTTGCAAAAAGGATCTTACAATTTTTTATAACTAACCTGCACTCCAGCATCACACCCAGCATGGATAACCTTAGCCGTTGTCACCCCATTCGTCGTCCCATTATGCGAACCTTATACAGAACTCATACATATCAATTACATAATTAAACATTATTGCACAGTGCTCGAATAACAACGTAAATAATATTAATTTATTACATCATGATGACGAAGACATCTACATAGCCATCAACTTAAGGCCTTGTTCGGTTAATCCCGTTACCCATGAATTGGATGAGATTGAAAAAAATTAAGAAAGAAATTGACTTAGTTGGGATTTAAACCCATCCAATCTCACTCAATCCATGTGGATTGGGAGCTAACCGAACAAGCCATAAGGCTTCGTTCGGTTAAGCCCATCCAGGCTAGAATGGGTTGGATTGGAGCCCAATCCAGGTTATATTTCAAGCCCATGAAAAAACCAGATTCTAACTTAACTTTTTTGGTGTTCGGTTAAGCCCACTGGATTTCAAGCCCATGAGTTTGGAATTTTTTGACTAGGGATGATCGTCGATTAGAGCCAAGACTCCAGGGTCTGGAACAAATCCCGTGAGCGACAAGGGAGCGGCGGCGGCGCAAGAAGCAGACGAGTCATCCTCCCCGTCGTCGGCGACCTCTACCACGCTGGCAAGCTTCTCTCCGGTAGGGTTCCTTCTCTTTCGTTAGGTCTGCTCTCTGCCTCTCTTTTGTTCGGAGTTAGGATGATGGTTTTGGTTGAATCGTACCGAAGAACTGGGGAGAGAGATGAGTCAATGGGGCTGCTTCTTCAGCGCTACCCGCACTAGGCCCTCCAACGACGCGGGGAGGAGCGCCTAGAGCAGCACCGCCGCGAGGAGCAGCAGGGTGAGGTCTGTGTGGGAATACTAGGCGCTGACGCGGGCAGTGATACTAGGCGCTGACGCGGGCAGTGACTCCGGTCAGCCGCCAGGCTCGAGCTACAGGGGAGGGAGAGGTCGAGCTCGTACCTGGTTGGTGTGCGCTGGAGGCAGGAAGAGGAGCTCGCACCTACAGGGGATGGAGGAGGAGCTACAGGGGATGCCGCCGCACCGGGCACCGTGCAGCATAGCGCAGCCCGAGCACTCCCCCGACAAGCTGTTCGGCTGCCCAAATTATCGGATGTAGCAGCAACCGTAGGGGCTTATGAACGGCTTTGGCTGTTGGGCTACAGATGATGTCGCACCAGCCATCTAGTACTGAACGGCTTTGTCTGAACTGGGGAGTTGGTGTGTGATGACACCTGGCCGGCTCACCATGCTAGTTGTACTAGGTGTCCAATGCATAAGCAATAAGTACAGACATTACTATCCCTTATTGATACTCATTGATAGCTTCCAGTTCGAATTTACTCACTGCAGAAACAGATAAGCATGATTGCAGACTGTTGCTTGAAATCTCCATTTTCTGTTTACGAAATTAGAGAAAAAGCATTTGCACGTCCACATAAGGACATGCTCATGTTCACATATCATTTTGTAGTGATCTATATGCATTTAAAGGCCCATTACGAACTAGCTGTTAACGATTTTAAAAAATCTAATCCCTAGCTAGCTGTTAATGGCATGCAACGTGAACATTTGATGTATTTGTTTTCTAAACACCGTGTGATGCTTGTACTACATTCTCTGAGTCTTGTTTGCTACTAGTACATGGATTCTATTCTTACTGATGCTTATATGAACCAATAATTTATTTTTTCAGATTGTCCCTGCTCCAGCAAGAGTAGGCGAGGACGAGCCTCCCCCATCCTGGGTGTTGGTGCCTAACTCATTTTATCAAGGTACTAGCCAAAACCTAAAGAAATTGAATTATATGAACTGCATAACTAGCTTTAGTAATTAGTTTTCCTTATTTCTCTTGATGCTACTTTTAGTTTTGCTATGGACATGAGCAATAGAGATCACCTTAGGAGGGAGGAGGAGGATGATGACCTCTTCCTTTTGATTCTCCCTTCCCTACATCTATTGTGTTATCTTGGACATAGTAAAAAAGAAATTGAGGCATACATCAGCGCTGACCGGCGAGGAAAAGATTCGAGAGCTACTTGAAGGCCATATCAAGAACTGCAAGGTATCATTTAGAATGGAACCTTACATTTTCAAATCCTTGGCCAACTATCTTAGAATGGAAGGATTGGTTAAAGATACAAGAATCAAAGTTGAGGAAAAACTTGGGTTCTTCCTATACATGATTAGCCACAATGCGACATTTGAAAATCTCCAAGTCTTTTTTGGTCATAGCAATGATACATTTCACCGTGTCATCAAACATTTCTTCGACATTGTTATCCCTGGCCTTAGCATGCGGTTCCTAAAGCCTCCTTCCAATCAAGTTCATCCTAAAATTCATGGAGACAATCGATTTTATCCATACTTCAAGGTGACTTCTTTTAACTCTTATGTGTCCATCTTAGAACATCCTCAAAATTAGATCTTAGAAGATCGTTTCTTTTTCTCAGAATTGCATAGGTTCAATAGATGGAACCCATGTTCCAGTATCAATGTCACCTGATCAAGTCGCACCATTCAGGAATAGAAAAGGGACCCTTAGCCAAAACGTGATGGTTGTGTGGGATTTTAAACTTAACATAACTTATGTGTCAGCCGGATGGGAAGGATCAGCAACAGATTCAATGGTTCTTAGAGCTGCAATGAACAATGTTGTAGGAAAGTTTGAAGTACCTTCTGGGAAGTACTACCTAGTAGATGGTGGTTATGCCAATACGACTTCCTTTATTGCACCATATCGTGGGGGTTATATATCACCTGAAAGAGTTTGGCCATGGTCATCGAAGGCTTCAAAATCACAAAGAGTTATTCAACCATCGCCATGTTGTTTTAAGAAATCATGTAGAGAGGGCTTTGGGTGTCATAAAGAAGAGATTTCCAATCCTCAAACTTGCTACCCTTCACAAAATGGAAAATCAAGCAAAAGTACCTATTGCTGATGCAATCCTCCATAACTTAATTCGATCACACAATGGTGATGAGAGATGGCTAGAAAATGATCAAGGAAATATCAACCCGTAAAGTTTTGTCAGCCTACCCAATAGTGACCATGGAAATGATGAAGGGAATATGGAAGGAATAACTTAAGAGATATGATAGCTTATCATATGTGGGCAGATTATGAGCAACGTAGAAATCAGTGAATCATTTCTGTAATGGATATTGTGTGATCAATAAATGTCATTTCTGTAATGGATATTTTGTAATGGATATTTTGTGATCAAGGAATTATTATGTTTTTTTACTATGGCCATAAAAGTAGAAATGTTGTTCATAGTTTCTTTTTTGCTGGTGATTCTCTATAATAGATATGATGTTCACAAGAGGTTCTCTCAAAATTTTGATGTTATCTAAAGCTGCTTAAAAGAAGGTTTCTCCTAAAGCTTCTACATCAAAGAAGTGTGGAGGTACATGTTATTTAATATAAAAGCTTGTACATGTTATTCTTATTGTGTTTCAACTTCAAATGATTAATTATCCCTCATTTTTTTGAAATTTAGGTGGTGTTCAGAGAGGAGCATGGAATTCTAAATTGGAGAAGAGCCTCGTTGATTTGTTGTTTGGCACAATGTAACTCCATATAGGGATCAAAATGGCTGGAGTCCAGATGCTTGGAACAAAATTATTCCTGAATTCAACAAGAAGCATGAGTATGTCACATTCAACAAGATTCAAATTCAGGAGAAGGAGAGGGAATTGAAAAGGGATTACAAGATGTTGAAAGAGGATAGAAAGCAAAGTGGTGTTTCCTAGAATGAGAAACAATGCATGATTGTTGTTGATCCACCAATATGGGAAAACATCATAAAAGTAAGTTTTTGACTCCAGCTTTATATCTAATTGTGAACTTAATTTTTACAATGTTTTATCAGTCATTTCCTAGGGCCAAGAAATTTCAAAAGAAGTCATTCCTTCTCTTTGATGCTCTTGGGGAACTATACAATGGGTACATTGCTCAAGGGACCTGGAACATAACATCTACTCAGCTACCACAAGAATCGAACACAATTTTAAATGAAGAAGAACAAGTGGACACCACAAGAATGGATGAGGAAGGTATTATTCAACAACAACCACAAGAAGAGGATTCAAGATTGGAACAAGATGAAGATCCTATAATTGAAATGACTGAACATAGGTGTCGGCGTTTCGACCCCGGGGGGTCCCTGGACCGACGAGTAAATTGTCGCTGCGTGTCCCAGCCCGGATGGGTCGGCGCGAGACGGAACACAAAGGGGGGAGAAACAGTAAGGGGAAACCGCGGCCTTCGTGTTGTCCTGCGCCCAGTAGGGCTGGGCATTCGATTTTTTTAAAACTTCGGTTCGGTTTTTCGGTTTTAAAAAACTTTGGTTTTCTAAACATTAGAAATCAATCGGTTTCTAGAAAATGAAAAACCGAGAAGTTTGGTTGCGGTTTTTTACTTCGGTTTTTGGTAAAAACCGAATACCAAACTTATACTCAAGACAACACATACAACAAGTTTACATGATAGATTACACATAATTTTAAAAAGTAAAAATTATATAGGTACAAATATTTAGAGATACATCATACATCACATATAAATAAGTGAATAACAATTTAATTGTTTCACACATTTAGTTCACATAATCAAATAGTCAAATTTTAGAATTGATAAAGTTTGGTATTCAGTTTTTTTGGTATTTCGGTTTGATATACGGTGAAAACCGATTACGATACCGAAAACCGAACTTCTGAGATACAAAAACCGAAATCGAACCGAACTACCGAAAAACCGAAATTTCGGTACAGTTCGGTTCGGTTTTCGGTTTATGGTAAAAAGGTGCCCACCCCTAGAGCCCAGGGCGGATGCGCTTGCAGTAGGGGGTTACAAGCGTTCGCGAGGGAGAGAGAGAGAGAGAGAGAGAGAGAGAGAGAGAGAGGGCGCGAGCCTTGCGCGTCGGCCCGTTCTCCCGCGCGGCCACCTTCCCATACGAGAGCCCTGGACCTTCCTTTTATAGACGTAAGGAGAGGGCCCAGGTGTATAATGGGGGGTGTAGCAATGTGCTAACGTGTCTAGCAGAGAGGAGCCAGAGCCCTAAGTACATGCCGTCATGGCTGTCGGAGAAGTTTTGGCGCCCTGTTCATGTGATGTCGTGGCCGTCGGAGGAGCGCTAAAGCCCCGTGGAAGTACAGCTGTCAGGGCTGTCGGATCCTTGCTGACGTCTCCTTGCTTCCGTAAGGGATTGAGAGCCGCCGTCGTCATGGAGCACGCGGGGTGTCATCATTACTTGTTTACCGGGGCGAGCCAGATGGGACGCCGGTCTTGTTCCCCGTAGCCTGAGCTAGCTAGGGGTAGGGTAAGGATGGCCTCCTCTGTGACGTGGTCGGTCCGAGCCCGAGGTCGGGCGAGGCGGAGGCTCCTTCGAGGTCGAGGCTGAGTCCGAGCTCAGGGGTCGGGCGAGGCGGAGACCGTCTTCCGAGGTCGAGGCTGAGTCCAAGCCCTGGGGTCGGGCGAGGCAGAGACCGCCTTCCGGAGTTGAGGCTGAGTCCGAGCTCAGGGGTCGGGCGAGACGGAGACCGTCTTTCGAGGTCGAGGCTGAGTCCGAGCTCACGGGTCGGGCGAGGCGGAGACCGTCTTCCGAGGTCGAGGCTGAGTCTGAGCCCTGGAGTCGGGCGAGGTGGAGCTTCCTATGGCGCCTGAGGCCGGTCTTGGCGGCTGTCAGCCTCACCCTGACAGGTGGCGCAGCAGTCGGAGCAGTGCAGGTGGCGCTGTTTTCCTGTCAGGTCGGCCAGTGAAGAGGCGAAGTGACTACGGTCACTTCGGCCTTGTCGACTGAGGAGCGTGCGTTAGGATAAGTTGTCAGGCGATCCTTGCATTGAATGCTCCTGCGATACGGTCGGTTGGCGTAGCGATCCGGCCAAGGTTGCTTCTCCGCGAAGCTTGCCCGAGCTGGGCCTCGGGTGAGTCGAAGGTGCGTCCGTTGCTTGAGGAGACCCTCGGGCGAGGCGTGAATCTGCCTTGGTTTACTGTTCCTGCCCGAGGCTAGGCTCGGGCGAGGCGAGATCGTGTCCCTTGAGTGGACGGAGCCTTGACCGGAATCGCGCCCATCAGGCCTTTGCATCTTTGTGCTGATGGGGGTTACCAGCTGAGATTAGGAGTCTTGGGGGTACCCCTAATTATGGTCCCCGACAGTAGCCCCCGAGCCTCGAAGGGAGTGTTAGTACTCGCTTGGAGGCTTTTGTCGCACTTTTTTGCAAGGGGACCGGCCTTTCTCGGTTGCGTTTCGTTCTGGTGGGTGCGCACGAGCGCACCCGCCGGGTGTAGCCCCCGAGGCCTCGGAGGAGTGGTTTGACTCCTCCGAGGTCTTAGTGCGTTTCGTGATGCCTCGGCCGGTCTGGTTGTTCCCTCATGCGAACTGGTCGTTGCCCGGGTGCATAGTCAGGTTCCAAGTTCTCGGGCTGGTATGTTGACGCTGTCAACGGTTTGGCCGGAGCCGGGTTTGCGAGAGCAGCCCCAAGCCTCCGCGCAGAGCGAGAGGACGATCAAGGACTGACTCGGCTTTTTTCATACGCCCCTGCGTCGCCTTTCCATAAGGAGGAGGGGGGGAAAGCACCATGTTGCCCTCGGAGGGCGCCGAACATGGTGTCTCCAGTGAGTTGCTAACGGGTGATCCGAGTGGACGCCCGTGCCCCATTCGATAAGGGTCGGCTAGTGGCCCAGAGGCGCGCTCCAAAAGTACCTGCAGGTGATTTGCCGGACCCGGTCCCGTTTGATAGGGTCCGAGGGCTCGATGCCTCCCTCTGATGGGATTCCGTTACAGAATCGCTCCTGCTGGTCTCGGAAATGTCCTAGGGTACCTCGGGAGCGTAGCCCGAGCCTCGGCCATGTATCGGACGTACCCAGAGTCATCCCTCGCTCTGCGTGCTCTGAGGCGGCTGTCGAACCCTTTGGGGGCCAGCCTACGAACCTCTGATCAGTAGTGGGCGCGAAGCCCGAGTGGCCTGAGGCGGCTGTCGAACCCTTCTGAGGGGCCAGCCTTCGAACCTCTGACCAGTAGTGGGCGCGGAGCCCGAGTGGTCTGAGGTGGCTGTCGAACCCTTCCGAGGGGCCAGCCTTCGAACCTCTGACCAGTAGTGGGCGCGGAGCCCGAGCGGCCTGAGGCGGCTGTCGAACCCTTCTGAGGGGCCAGCCTTCGAACCTCTGACCAGTAGTGGGCGCGAAGCCCGAGTGCTCTGAGGCGGCTGTCGAACCCTTCCGAGGGGCCAGCCTTCGAACCTCTGATCAGTAGGAGGGCTCGGGGCCCGCTTCCTTCGCGGAGAAGGATCCCTTTCGGAGTATCCCCTTTCCCGGTCCCTGTAGCAAGAGAGAGAAAGAGGAAGAGGAAAAGGATACGAAATCGAACAACGTGGCACACCTTTTTTGACGCGGTCATTATGGCGGAGGTGAAGCATCGCCTGCTTCGCCTGCCAAAGGTGTCGCCTGTCCTGCCGCAGAGTTAATGCGACGGGACGAGTGGTTCGCGGGGCAGCCGTTGTGCGTGAGCGAGCCGTTCGAGGAACGGAGCACGAGCGCATCGTCTTCACGCCGTGGGAGAGGGCTCTCTCGCTATCCTAGGAGGGGACGTGAGCCTGCAGACGACTTGACTGTTGCTTCCGCCCGCCTGCCGCCGCCATTACTGCCGGCCCACTTTTGGCCATATCGACCGTCGTGTCTTCTCCCGCGGCGGACCGACCCGTGACCGATGTGCTCGGTTGGCACTGTTGGGCCATGCGCAGGGTTGCCTCGAGTCGCGGCACCGGTTCCGCAGTCGAGAAGGCGCGATACTAGCGCAAATGACGGTGCAGTTTCTCGCACGTAGTAACCGGCGCGCCAGTTACATGACGCGTGGGCCTGGGCCCCATGCTGGATGCGTCGAAGTCGAAAGGGTGCGCCCCCTTTGTGCAGTTGCATGCCGCCTGCATGGCGGTCCGTCCTTTCACCCGTTGGTTTGGGCGAAAGTGGAGGAGTGCTTGTAACCGCTGGGCAGTTGTGCGCTCCGCGCGCGGCGGTTTGGCTTCTTCTGCCCTGGGCCAGCTTGCATGGCGCGCGGGACCCATCCCCGTGTCGTAGGGGGAAGACCTTGGAGCGTGTTGGTGAAGACTCAGTTCGTGACGGCTGAGGACGCAAGTGGGGAGAGTCGCCTTTAAAAGGAGGGCGACCCCCTTGGATGGCAACCATGTCTTCACACTCTACTCATGCATCGCGCCCTTCCACCATCCGAGCCCCCGGATGGGGAGCGCCCGCGTTGCTTTCGTCTTGTTGTCGTTGGAGGAACGCAACTTCGCGAAATGTTGGTACCTTTCAGCCATCGCTCGGCTTCAAGGATTTTCATCAGGCAGCCCGACTGTATCCCCTCGCTGATGGTCACCCAAGATGGTGACCACCAGTTTGATGGTGGGGAGAAGCAAGCCGGGTTGCGGCCTCTGCCCCGCCCTCAGCTTCAAGGATGTTCATCATCCTTGCTGGGGAGGAGGGCGAAGCGAGCCAGAGCTCTACCTCCCGCACGGGTCGGCGGGCCACCTCTTCTTCCAGCTTCTAGGGGTGGAAACCATCCTCCAGCTCTATGGAGGAGGCGCCCTCCAGCCATGCCGGGGAAGGCGAACTGTTGCTGCCCAGCCAGGGTGCAACATTCCGTCCTCTGTCCTCGTTTTCGTGGCAAGGACGGGAGTGAGGACCTGCCGGTGCGCTTTGGGGCGGCCGGCGCTCGCTGGTGCGGTGTTGGTGGACAGGTGGACTCCACCGTCGGTGCTGAGGTGGTGGCAGCTGGAGAAAGCTTCCCTGCCGTCTAGACCGTCAGCGCCACCTACGGACCGACCTCCGGCTCTTTGGCTTTAATATCTGGTTCTCGTCCCTTGAGTGGGGACGCGAACGAGAGCCTTTCGGCGACAGCGTTCGTCCTGGGACCATCGCTGCTGCTGCAGAGGTCGCTGGCAAGTCACCAGGAGTTTATCGTCCCGCAGGCTCTCCGATGTGGAGGTTGTTCATACCCGCGGGAGTGGAACCGGAGTTCTGTTTGTAATGGCACCTTGAGTGCCGGTGTCTGTTCATCGTGGCTGTCGGGGCCTGAACATCTAGGTATTTTGGGTGTAATACCATGTTTTTCCTCATTTCGAGCACTAGGACTCGCCTGTCGGCTAGCTGAACCGCTTAACCAATGTGTGAGTTGCCCCGTGCGGAAGGTGACGAGTGAGGTATCCGTATCCCGGAGGCGTAGGAGTCCCTCGGCTTGGTCGGCCTTTGCCGCCCGAGGCTTCTCTTGCTTAGTTAAAGAAACCCTCGGCCGCTCTGCGATGAGCCGGGGCTGGAGGCAGCGTTGTCAGCATGGACAGAGGCAGAGTTGGCTCGAAAAGAAGACTTCGTCGGCCCAGGAGCTGGGGACTTCCTAGGCCGAGGAGGCGTAGCAGAAGCGGCCGGAGCCTGGCCGGGTCGTCCGCTGGCGGGACCAACCCTGGAGTCGGGCTGCCGAGGCCATGAGCCGGGCCGGTGTCCCGGGGGGACGGCCGGCTGAGGCTGCGGAGCGACCGGTTCAGCCATCTGCTTGGGCTGAGTTCTTGGAGGAGAGCCCGGCGATGATGGCCCAGGCGCGGTGCTGACAGGTTCCTTCGAGGCGGAGATCCTCCGACCGTGTCGTCGTCCGAGGCCGGGTCGGATTCCGCCGAAGGTGGAATCGACGCCGAGGGTGCTGCTGCTCCCCCTGCTGATGTCTGATCCTGCAGGAACAGTTTATCTGTAGTGTGCGTATGTTTTTTGCGGCCGCCGAGGCCCAAACATACCGTCGTCGTGTTGTAAAGCTGCGTTTCTTTTCCCTTTGTTTCGAGTACCAGGACTTATTTTTTGGTAGCAGAATCGTTTATCCGAGCGAGAGTTACTTATCGCGAAAGGTGATGAGTGAGGTATCCGTATCCCGGAGGCGTAGGAGTCCCTCGGCTCGGTCGGCCTTGCCGCTTACGTGTACTCTTACTCGTCCATTGGATTCTGTTATCGATATAGTCGAGAAGGCACAAAAATCGTTTCGGCAGAAAAGCTTTCGAACGTTAAGACTTGTTCGGTCAGCGGAATCGCTTATCCGAGCGTGAGTTACTTATCACAGAAGGTGATGAGTGAGGTATCCGTATCCCGAAGGCGTAGGAGTCCCTCGGCTCGGTCGGCCTTGCCTGCTTACGTGTACTCCGTCGTTCTCAGGATCCCACTTTCGAAGTAGTCGAAAAGCACGAAAGATGCTCTGGCAGAAAGACTTTTTCCGAGGAAAATTTTGACGCAGAGGGGGTGCCCCCCTTCTAGCCCCCGAGGGAGGGTCGGGCTTTGCCGAGGCAAGGCTGACCCTTCCTTGATTGCGTATGTAAACGAGGTGTATGAACGACTTGAAAACATCTTAAGGGTAGAAGCGACGTAGTTGTCGGATGTTCCAAGCGTTGTTGTAGACCTCGCCTTGACTGTTGGCCAGCTTGTATGTTCCGGGCTTCAAAATCTTGGCGATGATGAATGGCCCTTCCCAGGGAGGCGTGAGCTTGTGGCGCCCTCGGGCATCTTGTCGTAGTCGAAGCACCAAGTCGCCCACCTGGAGGTCTTGGGACCGAACCCCTCGGGCGTGGTAGCGTCGCAGAGACTGCTGATACCGCGCCGAGTGTAGTAAGGCTACGTTCCGAGCCTCTTCCAGGTGGTCCAGCGAGTCTTCTCGGTTGGTCCGGTTGCTTCGGTCGTCGTACGCCCTCGTCCTCGGGGATCCGTATTCTAAGTCTGTGGGCAGGATAGCCTCGGCCCCATAGACTAGAAAGAACGGCGTGAAACCCGTGGCTCGGCTTTGCGTCGTTCTCAGACTCCAGATCACCGAGGGGAGTCTTTCATCCATCTCCTGCCGAATTTGTTGAGGTCGTTGTAGATCCATGGCTTGAGTCCTTGCAGAATCATGTCGTTGGCACGCTCTACCTGCCCATTCGTCATGGGGTGAGCTACGGCGGCCCAGTCCACCCGGATGTGGTGGTCCCCGCAGAAGTCCAGGAACTTTCTGCCGGTGAACTGGGTGCCGTTGTCGGTGATGATGGAGTTTGGGACCCCAAAGTGATGGATGATGTTGGTGAAGAACGCCACCGCCTGTTCGGACCTGATGCTGTTTAGGGGTCGGACCTCAATCCACTTGGAGAATTTGTCGATAGCGACCAGCAGGTGCGTGTAGCCCCCGGGTGCCTTATGCAAGGGACCGACGAGGTCCAGACCCCACATAGCAAACAGCTAGGTGATGTGTATCGTTTGCAGAGCCTGAGCGGGCAGGTGGGTCTGCTTCGCGTAGAATTGACACCCTTGGCAGGTGCGTACAATCCTAGTGGCGTCGGCCACCACGGTTGGCTAGTAGAAACCCTGTCGGAAGGCGTTTCCAACAAGGGCCCGAGGTGCTGCGTGATGACCGCAAGCCCCCGAGTGTATTTCTTGCAATAGTTCCTGACCTTCGGTGATGGATATGCATCACTGGAGGATGCCTGAGGGGCTGCGGTGGTAGAGCTCCTTCCCGTCACCCAGCAAGACGAACGACTTGGCGCGTCGCGCCAGTCGCCGAGCTTCGGCTCTGTCGAGGGGTAGCTCTCCTTGGTGGAGATATTGCAGGTACGGGGTCTGCTAGTTTCGATTAGGCGGTACCCCATTCCGCTCTTCCTCGACGCGCAGTGCCTCACCCTCGGGGGCCGAGGGTGCCTCGGGCTGAGCCGAGGGTGCCTCAGGCTGAGCCGAGGCCTTCTCGGGCTCGGGCGTGTCGTCGGTCTTGACGGAGGGTTGATGTAGGTCTCGGGAGAAGACGTCCAGAGGGACCGTTGTCCGCCCCGAGGCTATCTTAGCCAGCTCGTCCGCAGTCTCGTTGTATCGTCGAGCGATGTGGTTGAGCTCGAGCCCGTAGAACTTGGCCTCCAGGCGCCGAACCTCATCGCAGTAGGCTTCCATCTTCGGGTCGCGGCAATGGGAGTTTTTCATGACTTGGTCGATGACAAGCTGCGGGTCGCCGCGAGCGATGAGGCGTCGGACCCCTAGCTCGATGGCGATACGCAACCTGTTAACCAGAGCCTCGTACTTGGCCACGTTGTTGGACGCCGGGAAATGGAGTCGCAGCACGTAGCGGAGGTGCTTCCCAAGGGGTGAGACGAAGAGCAGGCCCGCGCCCGCTCCTGTCTTCATCAACGACCCGTCGAAAAACATGGCCCAGAGTTCCGGTTGGATCGGAGCTGCTGGAAGCTGGGTGTCGACCCATTCAGCCACAAAGTCCGCCAAGACTTGGGATTTGATGGCCTTCCGAGGGGCGAACGAGATTGTCTCGCCCATGATCTCCACTGCCCACTTTGCAATCCTACCCGAGGCCTCTCGGCACTGGATGATCTCCCCCAGGGGGAAGGATGACACCACAGTCACCGGATGAGACTCGAAGTAGTGTCGCAACTTTCGCCGCGTCAGAATTACCGCGTACAGTAGCTTCTGGATTTGCGGGTAGCGGATTTTGGTCTCGGACAGTACCTCACTGATGAAGTAGACCGGCCTCTGGACGGGCAATGCATGCCCTTCTTCTCGTCTCTCAACCACGATCGCGGCGCTGACCACCTGAGTGGTAGCGGCGGCGTAGATCAAGAGGGCTTCTCCGGCGGCCGGGGGCACCAAGATGGGCGCGCTTGTAAGGAGCGCCTTTAGGTTCCCGAGGGCTTCCTCGGCCTCGGGGGTCCAAGTGAAGCACTCGGTCTTCCTTAAGAGGCGGTACAGAGGTAGGCCTCTTTCGCCGAGGCGCGAGATGAAACGGCTCAGAGCCACAAGGCATCCCATGACCCTCTGTACTCCTTTCAAGTCCTTGATGGGCCCCATGTTGGTGATGGCCGCGATTTTCTCCGGGTTGGCCTCGATGCCCCGCTCGGAGACGATGAACCCCAGGAGCATGCCTCGAGGGACTCCGAAGACACACTTCTCAGGATTGAGTTTTACGCCTTTCGCCTTGAGACACTTGAATGTCGTTTCAAGGTCGGAGAGGAGGTCGGAGGCTTTCCTCGTCTTGACTACGATGTCATCGACGTAAGCCTCGACCGTTCGACCAATGTGCTCTCTGAACACGTGGTTCATGCACCTTTGGTATGTCGCACCCGCATTCCTCAAACCGAATGGCATAGTAACGTAGCAGTACATGCCAAAGTGTGTGATGAAAGAAGTCGCGAGCTGGTCGGACTCTTTCATCCTGATTTGGTGATACCCTGAGTAGGCATCGAGGAAAGACAGGGTTTCGCACCCAACAGTAGAATCCACGATTTGATCGATGCGAGGCAGAGGGTAGGGAACTTTCGGACATGCTTTGTTTAGACCAATGTAGTCTACACACATCCGCCATTTCCCTCCTTTCTTTCTCACAAGCACAGGTTGGCAAGCCATTTGGGATGGAATACCTCTTTGATGAACCCTGCAGCCATCAGCTTGTGGATCTCCTCGCCTATGGCTCTGCACTTTTCTTCGTCGAATCGGCGCAGAGGCTGCTTCACGGGTCGGGCTCCAGCTCGGATATCCATCGAGTGCTCGGCGACATCCCTCGGTATGCCAGGCATGTCCGAGGGACTCCACGCAAAAACTTCGGTGTTTGCGCAGAGAAAGTCGACGAGCACTGCTTCCTATTTGGGGTCGAGCTCGGAGCCGATCCGGACTTGCTTGGAGGCGTCGTTGCTGGGGTCGAGAGGGATGAACTTAACTGTCTCAGCCGGCTCGAAGTTGCCGGCGTGGCACTTCGCATCTGGCACCTCCTTGAAGAGGTTCTCTAGGTCAGCGATGAGGGCCTCAGATTCGGCGAGGGCCTCGGCGTACTCCACGCACTCCACGTCGCATTCGTACGCGTGTCGGTATGTGGAGCCGACGGTGATGACCCCGTTGGGGCCCGACATCTTGAGCTTGAGGTAGGTGTAGTTGGGGACGGCCATGAACTTGGCGTAGCATGGTCTCCCCAGCACTGCTTGGTAGGTCCCTTGGAACCCGACCACCTCGAACGTGAGGGTTTCCTTTTGGAAGTTGGAGGGAGTCCCGAAGCAGACGGGCAGATCGAGTTGCCCAAGGGGTTGGACGCGTTTCCCGGGGATGATCCCGTGAAAGGGCGCCGCGCCGGCCCGGATCGAGGACAGATCGATCTGCAGGAGCCCGAGGGTCTCGGCGTAGATGATGTTGAGGCTGCTGCCTCCGTCCATGAGGACCTTGGTAAGCCTGATGTTGTCGATGACGGGATCGACAACGAGCGGGTACTTTCCTGGGCTCGGCACGCGGTCGAGGTGGTCGCCCTGGTCGAAGGTGATGGGCTTGTCGGACCAGTCTAGGTAGACTGGCGCCGCCACCTTTACCGAGCAGACCTCTCGGCGCTCTTGCTTGCGGTGCCGAGCCGAGGCGTTCGCCACTTGCCCACCGTAGATCATGAAGCAGTCGTGGACCTCGGGGAACTCCTCTGCCTTGTGATCATCCTTCTTGTCGTTGTTGTAGGCTCTGCCACCTTCCGCTGGGGGCCCGACCTTGTGGAAGTAGCGCCGAAGCATGACGCACTCCTCAAGGGTGTGCTTGACGGGACCCTGGTGATAGGGGCACAACTCCTTGAGCATCTTGTCGAACAGGTTGGTGCCTCTAGGAGGCTTCCGAGGGTTCCTGTGCTCGGCGGCGGCGACAAGGTCTGCGTCGGCGGCGTCGCGTTTCGCTTGCGACTTCTTCTTGCCCTTCTTCTTTGCGTCGCGCTGAGCGGACGCCTCGGGGACATCTTCCGGCTGGCGCCCCTGAGGCTGCTTATCCTTCCGGAAGATGGCCTCGACCGCCTCCTGACCAGAGGCGAACTTGGTGGCGATGTCCATCAGCTCGCTCGCCCTGGTGGGGGTCTTGCGACCCAGCTTGCTCACCAGGTCGCGACAAGTGGTGCCGGCGAGGAACGCGCCGATGACATCCGAGTCGGTGATGTTGGGCAGCTCAGTGCGCTGCTTCGAAAATTGCCGGATGTAGTCCCGCAGGGACTCTTCCGGCTGCTGGCGGCAGCTTCGGAGATCCCAGGAGTTCCCAGGGCGCACGTATGTGCCCTAGAAGTTGCCGGCGAAGGCTTTGACTAGGTCATCCCAGTTGGAGATCTGCGCGGGAGGCAGATGCTCCAGCCAGGCTCGGGCAGCGTCGGAGAGGAACAGGGGAGGGTTGCAGATGATGAGGTTGTCATCGTCCGTCCCACCCAGCTGGCAGGCCAGCCGGTAGTCTGCGAGCCACAGTTCCGGCTTTGACTCCCCCGAGTACTTGGTGATGGTAGTCGGGGTTCGGAACCAGGTCAGGAACGGCGCCCGTCGTATGGCCCGGCTGAAAGCTTGCGGGCCGGGTGGTTCGGGCGAGGGGCTCCGATCCTCCCCGCTGTCGTAGCGTCCCCCACGGCTGGGGTGGTAGCCTCGGCGCACCTTCTCGTCGAGTTGGGCTCGACGGTCGTGGCGGTGGTGCTCGTTGCCGAGGCGACCCGGGGCCACAGGCGTGGTGTTCCGCGTTCGCCTGGTGTGGACCGAGGCTTCCCGCATGAATCGGGAAGTCGCGTCGCGATGCTCCGAGGGGTACCCCTGCCTTCGGGAGGCAGAGCTTTCGGCCCATCGGACCGCGACATCTTCTAGGAGATTCTTGAGCTCTCCCTGGATACGCCGCCCCTCGGTGGTGGATGGTTCCGGCATCGCTCGGAGCAATATCGCTGCTGCAACCATGTTCTGGCCGACCCCACTAGAAGCTGGGGGCAACCTCGCCCTGGCATCGTCGATAATGCGGTGCTGGACGTCCTGGGCCAGATGACGTGCTTCTCCGGCCGGTGCTCGGCCTGCCCACTCCTGCCCGATATTTTGCCGAAGCTGCACAAGTTGTCCTGTTTCCTCGTAGAGCCTGGCCTGCATCTCGCGAATTTGCTCGAGCTGTGCGTCCTGACCCCACGCAGGGACTGGGACCACAACTAGCTCCCGAAGGATGTCAACGCGAGGCGCAGGCCTAGGGGGATCACCGTCTTCCGGCATACCAAGATGGTTGCCTTCGTCGAGACCCCCTAGATCGACGTGGAAGCATTCGCGACTTGGGCCACAGTCCTTGTCGCCGAGGCCGTGGCTACTATCGGAGCAATCGGAGAGGCAGTAGTCACATGCGGTCATGAAGCCCCGCATGACACTGGGGTCACCGAGCCCGGAGAAATCCCAACCAGAATCGGGCTCGTCATCTTCCTCGGAACCCAGGGGCCCGTAGGTCGAGACGGTCGTCAGTCGGTCCCAGGTTGACTGCATATGATACCCCGGAGGGTTTGGACATGCCTTTATGAAAGCGTCCACCGAAGCGGGGTCGCTTGGTGGGTCGCAGCTGAATCTAAAAGGCATGGGATGGGAAACGGACGATACCTCTTGATAGACGGGTGGTGACGAAGTCGCGTCAGGGACGGGCTGCACCGTTGTCTGAGGTACGAGGCTAACGCCCAGCAAGTCCTTCACGAGCGTGCTGGCGTCGTCCGTCTGCTTGGGGTTGGCGTGTTGCGGGGAAACGACGCTCGCCTTCGTCTCAGACGCGAGGTCAACGCTCGACGTGTCCCCCGCTGGGGCGCCGGCGCCATCGACTCGCTCGACAGCCGACGAGGTGTCGCCTCCTGCTTGGCCATGCCCGCCCCGCCTCCTCCTCCGTCGGTGGGGAAGGTGACGGGACAGACCCGGATGTTTCTTTTCCGCCACGTGGGGAAGACGTCGTCGATTTCGCCGCCGGCGGGCGGGCTGACGGCCACCATTGTCGTTGTCGCGCGGCGGAGGAAGGAGTATCATGTCGTAGCTGCCGTCGAGGGACATGAACTCAAGACTCCCGAAATGGAGTACCGTCCCGGGTTGGAGTGGTTGCTGGAGACTACCCATCTGGAGCTTGACGGGAAGCTGTTCGTCAACACGCGGCAGGCCCCTACCTGGCGCGCCAACTGTCGGCGTTTCGACCCCGGGGGGGTCCCTGGACCGACGAGTAAATTGTCGCTGCGTGTCCCAGCCCGGATGGGTCGGCGCGAGACGGAACACAAAGGGGGGAGAAACAGTAAGGGGAAACCGCGACCTTCATGTTGTCCTGCGCCCAGGGCGGATGCGCTTGCAATAGGGGGTTACAAGCGTTCGCGAGGGAGAGAGAGAGAGAGAGAGGGCGCGAGCCTTGCGCGTCAGCCCGTTCTCCCGCGCGGCCACCTTCCCGTACGAGAGCCCTGGACCTTCCTTTTATAGACGTAAGGAGAGGGCCCAGGTGTACAATGGGGGGTGTAGCAATGTGCTAACGTGTCTAGCAGAGAGGAGCCAGAGCCCTAAGTACATGCCGTCGTGGCTGTCGGAGAGGTTTTGGCGCCCTGTTCATGTGATGTCATGGCCGTCAGAGGAGCGCTTGAGCCCCGTGGAAGTACAGCTGTCAGGGCTGTCGGATCCTTGCTGATGTCTCCTTGCTTCCGTAAGGGGTTGAGAGCCACCGTCGTCATGGAGCACGCGGGGTGTCATCATTACTTGTTTACCGGGGCGAGCCAGATGGGACGCCGGTCTTGTTCCCCGTAGCCTGAGCTAGCTAGGGGTAGGGTAATGATGGCCTCCTCTGTGACATGGTCGGTCCGAGCCCGAGGTCGGGCGAGGCGGAGGCTCCTCCAAGGTCGAGGCTGAGTCCGAGCTCAGGGGTCGGGCGAGGCAGAGACCGTCTTCCGAGGTCGAGGCTGAGTCCGAGCCCTGGGGTCGGGCGAGGCGGAGACCGCCTTCCGGAGTCAAGGCTGAGTCCGAGCTTAGGGGTCGGGCGAGGCGGAGACCGTCTTCCGAGGCCGAGGCTGAGTTCGAGCTCAGGGGTCGGGCGAGGCGGAGACCGTCTTCCGAGGTCGAGGCTGAGTCCGAGCTCAGGGGTCGAGCGAGGCAGAGACCGTCTTCCGAGGTCGAGGCTGAGTCCGAGCTCTCGAGTCGGGCAAGGCGGAGCTTCCTATGGTGCCTGAGGCCGGTCTTGGCGGCTCAGTCTCACCCTGACGGGTGGCACAACAGTCGGAGCAGCGCAAGCGGCGCTGTTTTCCTGTCAGGTCGGCCAGCGAAGGGGCGAAGTGACTGCGGTCACTTCGGCCTTATCGACTGAGGAGCGTGCGTCAGTATAAGGTGTCAGGCGATCCTTGCATTGAATGCTCCTTCGATACAGTCGGTTGGCGTAGCGATCTGGCCAAGGTTGTTTCTCCGGGAAGTCTGCCCGAGCTGGGCCTCGGGCGAGTCGAAGGTGCGTCCGTTGCTTGAGGAGACCCTCGGGCGAGGAGTGAATCTGCCTTGGTTTACTGTTCCTGCCCGAGGCTGGGCTCGGGCGAGGCGAGATCGTGTCCCTTGAGTGGACGGATCCTTGACCGGAATCGCGCCCATCAGGCCTTTGTAGCTTTGTGCTGATGGGGGTTACCAGCTGAGATTAGGAGTCTTGGGGGTACCCCTAATTATGGTCCCCGACAATACGGTACATGTAACATCGAGAAGGTCTGCTGCATCAACAATCAATGAAGATAAGGAAGCAAAGAGGATGAAGAAGGATTCTTTGGAAGGACTTGTTGGGAGATATCTAGATCTAAAATCAAAACAAGTTGAGGATGAGGTTACACAAATGGCGAAAGGAAAAGAATCTGCTCAAGGTAATGAATTCTCCATCATGAGATGCATTTATGTTCTTAGATCCATGAATGAGACAATAGATGAGAAGATAAAGCAGCTGAGGTGTTCGACATACCAAACAACAGAGAGACCTTTATCAGTTTTAGTGTTGATGAGCCAGAAACTGCCCTCCTATGGTTAAGACGGAAGATGGATAAGCTCTAAGGTATGTATAATCTATGATTAGTTTCTTTAAAGTAAAAGGTTGAACTTCTTGACTTTCTAATATTCTAAGTATAGTCAATTTGCTTTTTTCAAAACTAAAAAATTTGAATTCTCAACAATGAAATCATTAGTTTTACTATTGTCATGGTGGGGCCCTCCTTGTGGGCATGCTGAACAAATCCATGTCATTTAGGCCAATGGAGTTCATGTGTGATAAAGGCTCCCAAGATGCTCTCTGTGTTCTCACTTAACCCACATGGACAGTTTGATTAACATTGTTTCTTCTCTGTCGTGTTTTGCAGTTTGGACTTCTGTAGCACCGTTGGTCTGAATCTAAAAATCTACATCATGCTAGTTGCTAGTTGACGCATTGAACTATGTTGATTTGCACTCCACGATCAATGGTGTTCTACGATCTAAGGATAAAGAAACTATGTTGATTTGTGCTCCAATATCATTAGATGTTATGTTGACTTGTGTTTTATTTAATCTAGATTAAAAATGTGTTCAATCTGAACGTAAAAATATGTATTGAGAATCATTTGACATGCATGCTTAAATTTCTGGAGAGATACAGTGACATGCTTAAATTTCTCCAAAATATTGCCGAACAAGGCCTAACAAGTATCAAAGTGCTAGTATGGAACATAGTAAAGATAAATGCCTCCCACAAGTAGCTGACTAGGATCACGCTAATCTATGTCTAAAACTTCTCGAAGTCCTAAAACTTCTGGAAGTCCTCTATGTTACATTCGTCTTCTCCTGAGCAGTGGTCACAGTGGGAACAACCAGGTGTTTTGTGTTAAAGCAAGGGCGCGTATACATCAATGTACCCAGCAAATGTCTTGTTTGGATAAGGTGGACTAGCTTTATGTGGTTAGGTTCAAAGCAGTTGCTTTTAATACATCAAGTTTTATCATTAATATAAGCAAGGTTTTAACATTAACCCCAAGTTATCAGCCCACAAGACATCTCCTCATAGAAGAAATATCGGTACCTGTATTCATAATTTCCATAGCCAAAACCATCATGATCGTCGTAACCATTGTATATCTAATCAGTGGATCTCCCTAGATTGTTCTTAACCGTGAGCACGATTGATATATCAGTTTCATTCCTCTATAGAGGTCGCACACTTTACCCATGTGTCGTGATCCCCTTTTCTGCCCAGGGTTCTAGCATCCCCATTGATCAATTTCCAAGGTGATCCGACAAGGTTTCACTATGTAGCCTTTACAAAGATTTACCATACGTAATAGACTGTTAGATTTCTCTAGTTTGATAAACACAATACTCCTCCCACGCGACACAGAGAGTCAATGATCTTGCCTCGGTAATAGCCTACGTACTGCGGATGCAGCACCTACCACCGGGACGGGCATGTATGTGTCTCATTCGTAGTTAAAGCAGAGGCACTTCACACTTAGAGGCTAACATCAGACTTTCATTGATGGCATACATCACGTGTCGTAGAACACGTGGCAACACTAGGCCTTGAAAGTCGCCTAGAGGGGGGGTGAATAGGGCGAATCTGAAATTTACAATCTTTAAGCACAACTACAAGCCGGGGTTAGCGTTAGAAATAAAAGCGAGTCCGAAAGAGAGGGCGAAAACAAAACACAAGCAAATAAGGCGGATGACACGGTGATTTGTTTTACCGAGGTTCAGTTCTTGCAAACCTACTCCCCGTTGAGGTGGTCACAAAGACCGGGTCTCGTTCAACCCTTTCCCTCTCTCAAACGGTCACTTAGACCGAGTGAGCTTCTCTTCTCAATCAAACGGGACACTATGTCCCCACAAGGACCACCACATAATTGGTGTCTCTTGCCTTGGTTACAATTGAGTTGGAATCAAGAAAGAATGAAGAAGAAAAGCAATCCAAGCGCAAGAGCTCAAATGAACACAAGTGTCTCTCTCACTAGTCATTATTTGATTGGAATGATCTTTGGACTTGGGAGAGGATTTGATCTCTTTGATTGTGTCTTGTATTGAATGCTATAACTCTTTTAAGGTGTTTGAAGGCTGAAAACTTGGATGCAATGAATGGTGGGTGGTTGGGGGTATTTATAGCCCCAACCACCAAAGGAGCCGTTGGTGAAGGCTGTTGTCGCATGGCGCACCGGACACTGTCCGGTGCGCCAGCCATGTCACCCGGCTGTTAGGGTTCGACCGTTGGAGCTTCTGACTTCTGGGCCACCGGACAGTCCGGTGGTGCACGGGACAGTCACTATTCATTGTCCGGTGCGCCTTCTGGCACTGCTCTGACTTCTGCGCGCGCAGCCGCGCACTGTTGCGCATTTAATGTCCTCTGCAGACGACCGTTGGCGCGAAGTAGCTGTTGCTCCGCTGGCACACTGGACAGTCCGGTGAATTATAGCAGAGCGGCTCCCAGAATTCCCAAAGGTAATAAGTTCGGAGTCGGGTTCCCTGGTGCACCGGACACTATCCGGTGGCACACCGGACAGTCCGGTGCGCCAGACCAGGGCACACTTCGGTTGTCTTTTGCTCTCTTTGTTTGAACCCTTTCTTGGTCTTTTTATTGGTTTGTTGTGAACCTTTGGCACCTGTAAAACTTATAATCTAGAGCAAACTATTTAGTCCAATTATTTGTGTTGGGCAATTCAACCACCAAAATCAATTAGGAAAAGGTGTAAGCCTATTTCCCTTTCAATCTCCCCCTTTTTGGTGATTGATGCCAACACAAACCAAAGCAAATGTATAAGTGCATAATTGAACTAGTTTGCATAATGTAAGTGCAAAGGTTACATAGAATTGAACCAATATTCATTCTCATAGGATATGCATGTATGCTTTCTTCATATTTAAAATTTTGGACCACGCTTGCACCACTTGTTTTGTTTTTGCAAATGTTTTGGAAATTCTTTTTCAAAATTCTTTTGCAAATAGTCAAAGGTATATGAATAAGATTTTTGAGAAGCATTTTCAAGATTTGAAATTTTCTCCCCCTGTTTCAAATGCTTTTCCTTTGACTAAACAAAACTCCCCCTTAATGAAATCCTCCTCTTAGTGTTCAAGAGGGCTTTAGATATTAATTTTGAAGAGGGTATACCAATTTGAAATTATATTAAAAGTAAGATACCAATTGAAAAATCTTTTCTTAACCCAAATTTGAAAGACTACAATTTTGAAATTGGTGGTGGTGCGGTCCTTTTGCTTTGGGCTAATACTTTCTCCCCCTTTGGCATGAATTGCCAAAAACAGATACTTGTGAGTGAGATATAAGCCCTTTTTACTTTCTCTCCCTATGGTAAATAACATATGAGTGAAGATTATACCAAATTGGAGAGCGGTGTGGAGCGACGGCGAAGGATGAATAATCCGATGGAGTGGAGTGGAAGCCTTTGTCTTCGCTGAAGACTCCAATTTCCTTTCAATCTATGACTTAGCATGAAATGCACTTGAAACCACATTAGTCATAGCAAAGAAAGAGATGATCAAAGGTATAGATGAGCTATGTGTGCAAAATATTAATCAAAATTCCTAGAATCAAGAATATTTAGCTCATGCCTAAGTTTGGTAAAAGTTTTCTCAACTAATGGTTTGGTAAAGATATCGGCTAATTGTTCTTTGGTGTTAATATATGCAATCTCGATATCCCCCTGTTGTTGGTGATCTCTCAAAAAGAGATACCGAATGACTATGTGTTTAGTGCGGCTATGCTCAACGGGGTTATCCGCCATGCAGATTGCACTCTCATTATCACATAGAAGAGGGACTTTGGTCAATTTGTAACCATAGTCCCTAAGGGTTTGCCTCATCCAAAGCAATTGCGCGCAACAATGGCCTGCGACAATGTACTCGGCTTCGGCGGTAGAAAGAGCTACAGAATTTTGCTTCTTTGAAGCCCAAGACACCAGAGATCTTCCCAAGAACTGGCAAGTCCCTGATTTGCTCTTTCTATTAATTTTACACCCTGCCCAATCAGCATCGAAATAACCAATTAAATCAAATGTGGATCCCCTAGGGTACCAAAGGCCAAACTTAGGAGTATAAACTAAATATCTCAAGATTCGTTTCACGACCCTAAGGTGAACATCCTTAGAATTGGCTTGGAATCTTGCACACATGCATACGGAAAGCATAATATCCGGTCGTGAAGCACATAAATAGAGTAAAGAACCTATCATCGACCGGTATACCTTTTGATCTACGGATTTACCTCCCATGTCGAGGTCGAGATGCCCATTAGTTCTCGTGGGTGTCTTGATGGGCTTGGCATCCTTCATTCCAAACTTGGTGAGTATGTCTTGAATGTACTTCGTTTGGCTAATGAAGGTGCCCTCTTGGAGTTCCTTCACTTGAAATCCTAAGAAATACTTCAACTCCCCCATCATAGACATCTCGAATTTTTGAGTCATGATCCTACTAAACTCTTCACATGTAGATTCGTTAGTAGACCCAAATATGATATCATCAACATAAATTTGCATACAAACAAATCATTTTCAAGAGTTTTTGTAAAGAGAGTAGGATCGGCTTTTCCGACTTTGAAGCCATTAGGGATAAGAAAATCTCTTAGGCATTCATACCATGCTCTTGGGACTTGCTTGAGCCCATAAAGCGCCTTAGAGAGTTTGTAGATGTGGTTAGGGTACTCACTATCTTCAAATCCGGGAGGTTGCTCAACATAGACCTCCTCCTTGATTGGTTCATTGAGAAAGGCATTTTTCACGTCCATTTGATAAAGCTTAAAGCCATGGTAAGTAGCATAGGCAAGTAAAATGCGAATTGACTCAAGCCTAGCTACGGGTGCATAGGTTTCACCAAAAACCAAACCTTCGACTTGTGAATATCCCTTGGCCACAAGTCGGGCTTTGTTCCTTGTCACCACACCATGCTCATCTTTCTTGTTGCGGAAGACCCACTTGGTTCCTACAACATTTTGATTAGGACGTGGAACTAAATGCCATACCTCATTCCTCGTGAAGTTGTTGAGCTCCTCTTGCATAGCCAACACCGAATCTGAATCCCTTAATGCATCTTCTACCCTGTATGGCTCAATAGAAGACACAAAGGAGTAATGTTCACAAAAATGAGCAACACGAGATCGAGTGGTTACCCCCTTATGAATATCGTTGAGTATGGAGTTCACGGGGTGATCTCATTGTATTGCTTGGTGGACTCTTGGGTGAGGCGGTCTTGGACCCTCATCATCTTCCTTGTCTTGATCATGGGCATCTCCCCCTTGATCATTGCCATCCTCTTGAGGTGGCTCATCTTCTTGATCCTCATCTTCATCATCTTGAGCTTGATCCTCATCTTGGGTTGGTGGAGATGCTTGCATGGAGGAAGATGGTTGATCTTGTGTATGTGGAGGCTCTTTGGATTCCTTAGGACACACATCCCCAATGGACATGTTCCTTAGTGCGACACACGGAGCCTCTTCATCATCTAGCTCATCAAGATCAACTTGCTCTACTTGAGAGCCGTTAGTCTCATCAAACACAATGTCACAAGAAACTTCAACTAGTCCAGTGGACTTGTTAAAGACTCTATATGCCCTTGTGTTTGAATCACAACCAAGTAAAAAGCCTTCTACAGCCTTAGAAGCACATTTAGATTTTCTACCTCTTTTAACAAGAATAAAGCATTTGCTACCAAAGACTCTAAAATATGAAACATTGGGCTTTTTACCGGTTAGGAGTTCATAAGATGTCTTCTTGAGGATTCAGTGAAGATATAACCGGTTGATGGCGTAGCAAGCGGTGTTGACCGCCTCGGCCCAAAACCGATCCGAAGTCTTGTACTCATCAAGCATGGTCCTTGCCATGTCCAATAGAGTTCTATTCTTCCTCTCCACTACACCATTTTGTTGTGGCGTGCAGGGAGAAGAGAACTCATGCTTGATGCCCTCCTCCTCAAGGAAGCTTTCGATTTGTGAGTTTTTGAACTCCGTTCCATTGTCGCTTCTAATCTTTTTGATCCTTAAGCCGAACTCATTTTGAGCCTGTCTCAAGAATCCCTTTAAGGTCTCTTGGGTTTGAGATTTTTCTTGCAAAAAGAATACCCAAGTGAAGCCAGAATAATCATCCACAATTACAAAACATTACTTACTCCCGCCGATGCTTATGTAAGCTATCGGGCTGAATAGGTCCATGTGGAGTAGCTCAAGCGGCCTATCGGTCGTCATGATGTTCTTGTGTGGATGATGAACACCAACTTGCTTTCCTACTTGACATGCGCTACAAATCCTGTCTTTCTCAAAATGAACATTGGTTAGTCCCAAAATGTGTTCTCCCTTTAGAAGCTTGTGAAGATTCTTCATCCCAACGTGGGCTAGTCGGCGATGCCAGAGGCAACCCATGTTAGTCTTAGCAATTAAGCAAGTGTCGAGTTCAGCTCTATCAAAATCAACTAAGTATAGCTGACCCTCTAACATTCCCTTAAAAGCTACTGAATCATCACTTCTTCTAAAGACAGTAACACCTATATCCGTAAAAAGACAGTTGTATCCCATTTTACATAATTGAGAAACAGAAAGCAAATTGTAATCTAAAGAATCTACAAGAAAAACAATGGAAATAGAATGGTCAGGTGATATAGCAATTTTACCCAATCCTTTGACCAAACCTTGATTTCCATCCCCGAATGTGATAACTCTTTGGGGATCATGGTTTTTCTTGTAGGAGGATAACATCTTCTTCTCCCCTCTCATGTGGTTTGTGCACCCGCTATCGATGATCCAACTTGAGCCCTCAGATGCATAAACCTACAAAACAAATTTAGGCCTTGTTCTTAGGTACCCAAACGGTCTTGGGTCCTTTCACATTAGAAACAAGCACCTTGGGTACCCAAACACAAGTCTTGGAGCCCTTGTGTTTGCCCCCAACATATTTGGCAACTACTTTGCCTGATTTGTTAGTTAGAACATAAGATGCATCAAAAGTCTTAAATGAAATATTAGGTTCATTTGATGCAATAGGAGTTTTCTTCTTAGGCAATTTAGCACGGGTTGATTGCCTAGAACTAGATGCCTCACTCTTATACATAAAAGCATGATTAGAGCCAGAGTGAGACTTCCTAGAATGAATTCTCCTAATTTTGTGCTCGGGATAACCGCAGGATATAAAATGTAACCCTCGTTATCATGAGGCATGGGAGTCTTGCCCTTAACAAAATTAGATAATCTTTTAGGAGGGGCATTAAGCTTTACATTGTCTCCCTGTTGGAAGCCAATACCATCCTTAATGCCAGGGCGTCTCCCACTATAGAGCATGCTTCTAGCAAATTTAAATTTTTCATTTTCTAAGTCATGCTCATCAATCTTAGCACTAAGTTGAGCTATGTGATCATTTTGTTTCTTAATTAAAGCTAGGTGATCATGAATAGCATCAACATTAATGTCTCTACGTCTAGTGCAAATAGTAACATGATCTACGCTAGATGTAGAGGGTTTGCAATCATTTAATTCAACAATCTTAGCATGTAAAATAGCATTCTCATCTCTAAGATTGTAAATAGAAGCATTGCACACATCTAAGTCTTTAGCCTTAGTAATTAATTTTTCATTCTCAATTCTAAGGCTAGCAAGAGAGGCATTCAATTTTTCAATCTTAGCAATTGAACTAGCATTATCATTTCTAAGATTGGCAATTGAATCATCACAAATATTTGACTTCTCAACCTTAGCAATTAGTTTGGCATTTTCATTTCTAAGGTTGGAAATAACATCATGCCAGGTGCTTAGCTCACTAGACAATTTTTCACATTTTTCTATCTCTAGAGCATAAGCATTTTTAACCTTAACATGCTTTTTGTTTTCTTTAATTAGGAAGTCCTCTTGGGTGTCCAAGAGTTCATCCTTCTCATGAATAACACTAATTAACTCATTTAATTTCTCCTTTAGTTGCATGTTGGGGTGGCGCCTTGCTCGATGATCTTCTTAGAGCCTTTGATCATCAATTCAAAGCTCACAAATTTTCCTATAACTTCATCGGGAGACATTAGCTTATATCTAGGATCACCACGAATTAGTTGTACTTGAGTAGGGTTAAGAAATACAAGTGATCTTAGAATAACCTTGACCATTTCATGGTCATCCCACTTGGAGCTCCCGAGGTTGCGCACTTGGTTCACCAAGGTTTTTAGCCGGTTGTACATGGCTTGCAGGTCTTCTCCTTGGTTGAGCATAAAGCGACCGAGCTCCCACTCGATTGTTTCCCGCTTGGTGATTTTGGCCACTTCATCTCCTTTGTGCGCGGTCTTGAGTACATCCCAAATCTCTTTGGCACTCTTCAACCCTTGCACTTTATTATACTCCTCTCAACTTAGAGAGGTGAGGAGTATAGTAGTCGCTTGAGAGTTGAAGTGCTTGATTTGGGCCACCTCGTCCTCATCATAATCTTCATCCCCTACGGATGGTACCTGTACTCCAAACTCAACAACATCCCATATGCTTTTGTGGAGTGAGGTTAGGTGATATCTCATCATATCACTCCACCTAGAATAATCTTCACCGTTAAATGTCGGTGGTTTGCCTAATGGGACAGAAAGTAATGGAGTATGTTTAGGAATGCGAGGATAGCGTAGGGGAATCTTACTATACTTCTTGCGCTCTTGGTGCTTAGAAGTGATGGACGCGACGTCGGATCCCGATGTAGAGGGCGATGAAGAGTCGGTCTCGTAGTAGACCACTTTCTTCATTTTCTTCTTCTCGCCACTCTTGTGCGTCCTAATGCGTGAAGGGGATCCTTCCTTCTTTTTGCTGGACTCCCCGGATGGAGCCTTCCCGTGGCTTGTAGCGGGCTTCTCGCCGGTCACCATCTCCTTCTTGGCGTGATCTCCCGACATCACTTCGAGTGGTTAAGCTCTAATGAAGTACCATGCTCCGATACCAATTGAAAGTCGCCTAGAGGGGGGTGAATAGGGCGAATCTGAAATTTACAAACTTTAAGCACAACTACAAGCCGGAGTTAGCATTAGAAATAAAAGCGAGTCCGAAAGAGAGGGCAAAAACAAAACACAAGCAAATAAGGCGGATGACACGGTGATTTGTTTTACCGAGGTTCGATTCTTGCAAACCTACTCCCCATTGAGGTGGTCACAAAGATCGGGTCTCTTTCAACCCTTTCCCTCTCTCAAACGGTCACTTAGACCGAGTGAGCTTCTCTTCTCAATCAAACGGGACACTAAGTCCCCACAAGGACCACCACACTATTGGTGTCCCTTGCCTTGGTTACAATTGAGTTGGAATCAATAAAGAATGAAGAATCAAAGCAATCCATGCGCAAGAGCTCAAATGAACACAAGTGTCTCTCTCACTAGTCACTATTTGATTGGAATGATCTTTGGACTTGGGAGAGGATTTGATCTCTTTGATTGTGTCTTGTATTGAATGCTATAGCTCTTGTAAGGTGTTTGAAGGCTGAAAACTTGGATGCAATGAATGGTGGGTGGTTGGGGGTATTTATAGTCCCAACCACCAAAGGAACCATTGGTGAACGCTGTTGTCGCATGGCGCACCGGACAGTCCGGTGCGCTAGCCACGTCACCCGATCGTTAGGGTTCGACCGTTGGAGCTTCTGACTTCTGGGCCACCGGACAGTCCGATGGTGCACCGGACAGTCACTATTCACTGTCCGGTGCGCCTTCTGGCGCTGCTCTGACTTCTGCGCGCGCAGCCGTACACTGTAGCGTATTTAATGTCCTCTGCAGTCGACCGTTGGCGTGAAGTAGCCGTTGCTTCGCTGGCACACCGGACAGTCCGGTGAATTATAGCGGAGCGGCTCCCAGAATTCCCGAAGGTAATAAGTTCGGAGTCGGGTTCCCTGGTGCACCGGACACTGTCCGGTGGCACACCGGACAGTCCGGTGCGACAGACCAGGGCACACTTCGGTTGTCTTTTGGTCTCTTTGTTTGAAACCTTTGGCACCTGTAAAACTTATAATCTAGAGCAAACTAGTTAGTCCAATTATTTGTGTTGGGCAATTCAACCACCAAAATCAATTAGGAAAAGGTGTAAGCCTATTTCCCTTTCAGGTCTCACCTTGTGTGTGGAGTAGTGACTGGGACCACCCTTCCTCATGACAGGTCCAGACCACCCTCGGCTAGGGTCTAGATGGTGTTCGGGTGAGGTCCCGTCTCCTCGAATGTTGGCCAGCACGTGGCAGCACCAGACCCCTTTGGGCCAGAGGTCCGGGTGGCTTGTCATTAGGGTCGGGGGCCGTTCCCGGGGTCTGACCCCCCAGGACGTAGATCCGAGAGCCCTTGTCTTTAAGAGACGTGGCTAACCCGGACCCCCTCCACTGGGGTTCCAGAGCGCTTATTATAGGTGTCGGTCTTCCCCCGAACCCAGTAGCCTTACTGGGCTGGCCCAACCACTGCGCTAGGACGGGCCACCATTAGCATGGTGGATAGGGGTAGTCCCGGGGGGTCCGCCTTAACCCAACAATAGTGGATACCCTAATATTAAGGTACCGACAAAACCAGTCCTTACGGAGAAGTATTCTGTAAATAGTTCGAGCCTTCTTTAGTGTCACAAGTTCATAATCATATCCAGAATAAAAGTATTGTATCATAAATGTATCTCATCATGTTCATTGATTAAGTTAGAGCACTAGTATAAAGCTAACCACAATAGCCCAACCCAAAAGGTAATCAAGGACAATGTAAATGGAAAGCTAGTCAATCCTTAGCTTTGAATCATGTTATGCAAAAATATGAATTCATGCGAATAGGACATAATAGGTCAGATGACACTTGCCTTCACCAAACAACAACTTCTTAGGGTCTTCTCCTGCTCGTCCTTCGGACTTCGTAAACAGACAGTTATCTATGCGAGTGCAAACTACATTCGATATACTTGTAACAGAAAAGAACAATACACCATACAAAAGAATAGATCGTTTAAATATGCAACGCCGCCTAGAGCTCGCTTTTGGGATCACGCGAGAAAAGTAAATACGATAATCGAAGCTACGGTTGAGACATATCGTGTTCATGCTAAACGACTATGAACTAGAACATTTAATTCGACACATTCATGTTAACAAACATTTATCATATGCAAATTAAAACTACTACTTGGTTTCGATTAGTTTTGCTGCTCTAACAACTGTCGGTTAAATAAGTGGTTAATTAATTAACCTAAGCGATTCTAAGCGAAGCATATTTGTAAGCAAAGAAAATTAACAACACAAGGTAAAGTGCACGAGGTGCGAAAACGGTGTGTGATAGCGCGCGGACACACGCGACATAACGTGTGGACGACGCGTGCGAACCGCGAAACATCATGCACGAATGACAACTACGACGACGGTGCGACAACACGCACGAACAAACGAGGACACACAGCGGCGCGGCACACAATGCGTGGGTAACGACAAGGCGAGTAGTCGCATAAGCGCGCACACAAGGGTAGACGAGAGGAGGGAGAGGGGTAGATGCATGCTGATTGTCTCGACAAGCACGGGCACAACAACGATGCGAGGCACGGACAAGGGTGCGGCTCAACGACGAGCGACACACACAAGGGCTCGGTCGAGGGCACGCGCGTAGGGGCATGACGCTATGACACGCGCGGGGGCACACACCATGGGGAAGGGCTACATGTAGTGTGCTGTACCGTGCATTTCTGCACTACAAATCATCAAATAAGACAATAAGTATTGAATAAATAAATTTAAATGGTTAGTGTTGAATAAGACTATAAGACAATCAGTTACTTAGTAGCATGATACAAAGATATCTAGATCTAGTTTCTCTCCACCAAACTTTTTGGAAATGAAGTAATCTTAACATCGTCCTCTTCATCTTGCTCCTAGAAATAAATAGAGCATTAGATCGATAAAAAATAGAAACACAATAGAATAAAAAGTAGAAGAATATCATATCACGATACATACCACATATGTAAAACTCCCATTGTGTGCACCTCGAATCCAACTAGAGGAGCATACAAATGCCTCCACCATAGAAGGGCTTAGAGAGCTTCGATAGTCATCTAGAGTTCGACCCCAGTGCTAAAAGTAGACTATGAAGACATAGAGGTAGCGGACACAGTTAAGAACTTTTTTGCCATCCTCGACACCACTGGAAATCTATACGAGTTAACCTTCCACCAGCTTAGCAAATCAAAATCCTTATCAGCCAAACTCACATTTGTTCCATCCAAATAAATGAGCAACTCACTTTTTGATGGGTTCTCTTTAGTAGATGATAAGTATGGCTGAAACTCACATGAAACACTATGCAAACTGCAGGATCTATCCATTGTCAGTGATGATGATGCACTATGTTTGATTTGAGCAGCTTTTCTCTCTCTGTATGTTGCATCTCATAGTCTTCATACAACTTCTCCATTTTAGCTCTAACTTCTTCTATCTCAAATCCAACTTGGTCTACATAAAAAATTTACCAAAGCACCACTAAATATATCTCATCTTATACCTCAGATATAGGATAGTAGCAATCACCATAACACTGTTCCTTTCTTCCCAATACTTGTTGAATTTCCCCCATTTTTCTCAGTTTAAAATTAGTAGAAACCATTGATGCTCTTAATTCAATTTTCACATCCACAATTGTAACGCCCCGGTCTAAACAACCGAAGCTAAACATGTATTTAAGCACCAGAAAATAGTCTCTAGTGAAATACATTACACAAGTGGTGCCACAGTCATACATAACTTTATTTAGTACATTCGGTTACAATAATAACACCAACTAGAAGAACTATAGTCGATAAGATAAACACGAGAGTAGTATCTTATTCCCACATGGTGGCTTCTACCGCAACGGCACCATGCCCAACTTGGGTATAGGGCACGAACTACTCAAAATTCCTCAGGCACGAAATCAGGATCCTCTGTAAAAATAACGGGTGAGCACAAAGGTACTCAGCAAATCCCACCTCGCCCTTGCAGGGAGGGAGTTATAGATTAGTATGCAATGATCAATAAACATGATTAACAAGTGCAATGCTAGGACTATATCCATGCTCGTTATCCATCTCGTAAGTCAGGTAATTCAGCTAGTTGAAGTGTCCACACTAGGGATGGCAATCGGGCGGGTAGTACATGGATATATAGTTCGCTAATCCATACCCACGAGACAAAACTCAACCTATACCCGTGTCGGTGTTTCGGGTCCGACCACGCATCCAGGGTTACCCCCCAAGGTGCTTTTTAGGAGTAGGACGGTGTTACTGACTGTAGCTCGATGGTTCGTGCTGGGCGCACGAGAAATAGTAGACAATGATGTACAGGTTCGAGCCGCTTTGAGATGCGTAACACCCTACGTCCTGGCTAGAATGCTTTATGCGATGGGTTACAAGGGAGCTCTCTAGTGCTGGAAAACGTAGAGAGCGGGGTGGATGGCTAAGTGATGAATGATGTCAATCGTCTTGAAGGGGTGCCCCCTGGGCCTTATATACTCGACCGTGGGGCATTACATGTGGATATGATAACAACGTGTGCCAAAGTAATAGCGAACTGACTGAGTCTATCTTCCTATAGTTCAGCCGACTCATCCTCGCTCAGTTCCGATGTATGGGGCCCCTGCGCGGGAAGGTCGGGTCACTGTTGCGATCACTGCTTGAATTTGTTGGGCCGTCCGTGCTTGCGCCGACCTGGCCTTGTGCTAATCTGTTCCACTGGTCATTCCTCCCAGGCCGACGAGGGGATGATCTTACGAATTATGGGGCCCTTGGTCCTTTCGTGAGGTCTTTTATCCTTCTAGTGGATCCGGGGGATATCTGTCCCCCACAAGCCCCCGATCTTTGGGCTGATTTTGAAATAAACGGCCCAAAGATCCTAGGTCCAGCTCGCAGTATTTGATTTTAACAGGGAGTGCTTTGGAAATAAGTCTGCCGGGTCACTGCTTCTGAATTCTGAGTGATCCGGTTAACACGTTTTTTCTTTTTACTGTCTTCTTCTGCTATTTTTCCTTGAAGTTTTGGCGTTCTGTCTCAGGTTCATGTTTTAGAGGTCAGCATTTTGCATTGTTGGACTTCGGGTTTCATTGGGTGCACCGAAGGTGCACCCAATGGGTGTAGCCACCGAGCTTCGAGTGGATTTTTGCAAACAATCCACTCGAAGGTCTTCACTTCAGGTATTATCAGAGACCTCTTTCATCTTCTACTCGTGCTTTTTCAGAGGTCAGCCTTGTCTTAACTTTGCCTTGTGCTTTAGAGGTCAGCATTTCGCTTCTTCGGGGACGATGATTCATTGGGTGCACCGAGCTTCGAGTGGATTTTTGAAAATAATCCACTCGAAGGTCTTCATTTCGTGCCTTTTTCTGGGAATCATTCTTTTCTTTTGTCGAATGCCTTAGAGGTCAGCATTATGTCATCAACGTTATGCTTCAGAGGTCAGCATACATTTTTGTTTTGGAAACCGAGTACACGATCTGCCCATATCTTGCTGGGTCTGGCAATTTATTTGGTCTGCGACTGATTGGATGTTCGATAGATAGTCCTTGACTAGTCTTCATGTCACTTCGTGCTTTGATGCTTCTATCGATTGGACTTGTACCTTCTCGGCTATATTTGGCTTTCCTTTGATCCTTGCTGGTATCTCTCTTCTGTCTTAGAGTATTCATTGCATATACTGTACGGATGTGACAGTTTTGGAAAATATACTGATAGTTTCTGGGCGTCCCCACCAGTGGGTGTAGGCAAGGGACGGCTTGGTACGCTGAGCGTTTAGCAGACTTCTTCTAAGTAGTAACTTGATGTGACCGCGGGTGTAATCATATCGCCCGTGCAGTTGACTGGAGTCCCAATGGGTGTCGTGTTACGTGAAACGGCGTCAGCCGCCTGACGTGTCTTCAGACGGTTTGAATTGCATATTGAATTTTTGTGACTGTTCGGTGGCCGTGGTAGGAGGTGAGCGGTTGCCTTCTTTTTCTATAAATAGTGCTCTTGCTTCTCTGGTATTTTCACATTTCTTGCTACTGCTTGCTGTTTCGTCTCCTCTCCTTCCTTCCACTTCCGCCATGGGCAAGAGCAAGAAAGGTGGCAGCTCTTTGCATCACTCGGGCGACAAGCGCAAGCGCGAGCCGACTCCTCCCTCGAAGGACTTCGGCGACTCGGAGTACTCAGAGGAGGAGTTCTCCTCCGAGTCCGAGGGCTCTCTGGCTCCTGCCTCACCCCCAGCGTCGTCTGATGATTCAGACGACTCCCAGGGGATCGCCACGGAGGTATGGACTTACATCCGGGCTGTCGAGCGCGCCGGGCTTGAGGGCTCGGATGAGTCGGAGTACTCCTCGGACGAGGAGAATTCCTCCGACTCGTCCGAGGAGGGTGGCGGCGGCGACGGCGACGACGATGGAGGCGACGGTGACGGTGGCGGCGACAGCGGCAAGGGCGGTGACGGCAGCGGGAAGGGTGGCAGCGGTGACGGCAGCAGCGGCAGCAAGGACAGCAGCAAGGGCAGCAACAAGGCCAGTGGCTAAACGCCACTGGTTTTTGATGTTAGTGTAGATTAGTAGTAGAAATAGTATTAGCTAAATAATGTAGTAGTAGCTAGTAGTATAGTTAGTTAAATGTAATGTAGTAGAAGGGAAAGCATCAGCTCATAATGAGTTGATTTGTAAGTTCGGTAGTACTTCCCGTATAATGGAGAATGATTTTGATCCCTCTTGTGTGTTCATTATTTTGCCTTCTGGTCAGTCGCCGATCGTTGTAATATTTACCGCCGATGATGTTTTCTATCTGCAACGCTTGAGTAGTAACCTGGAGTCATCAGATCACGCTTCAGACTGCTTTATTTGCAACGTCGGTGCTTTGGTAGTAGCGGCCGAGTTATTATTGGTGATGTTGGCGCTTTTTGAAGTAATGGCTGAGTGATAGCGGGCCACGTTGGTGTTTTAGAAGTAACGACCGAGCGGTTACTGGTGATGTCGGCGTTTTAGAGGTAACAGCCGAATCCTTTGGAGCCACGTCACCGCTCTAGGAATAACAACCGAGTGACTGATGGCAACATCGGCGTTTTAGAGGTAACAGCCGAGTGATCGATGGCGATGTCGGCGTTTTAGAGGTAACAGCCGAGTTATAACGGGCCACGCTGGCCGCTTTGGAAACAATGGCCGGGTGAAGTCTGGTAGCATCAGCGATTTTAGAAATAACCGCTGAGTTAAAATGGGCCGCGTCGGCCATTTTGGAAATAACGACCGAGTGATGATGTTGCACGCCTGCGTTTTAGAAATAACGGCCGGGTGATGACATGGCGTGCACGCGTTTTAGAAATAACAGCCGAGCGACGACATGGCATGCCAGCGTTTTGGAAGTGGCGCCGGGCCCGGAAAAACCCCATATGTACTGCACTGTCGCATGCCTCCGCGTTCCGTGCCCTAGTTTCTGCTTTTCTGCATCCATGCTTTCTCTGCTTTCCTGCAATATTGCTTCCGCTCCGCTCGCTAGCAAGGTTGAGATGGCGCCCAAGCAGAAAGCTTCGAGTTCGTCTGTCGCAATCATTCCCCCCATCGATCCCAACAGTCAGTTGCCTTTCGCAGGTAACCATATGTCTGTTGTCTCTGAATCCAACCTCCTTCATCTCGTTTCCATCGGAGTTCTTCCTCCGAAGGAGCTCTGTTCGTGGCGGATCTGCCGTGGGGTCACTGTTCCGATAGAAGACACCCACGAATCTGTCATTTATGTTCCTTTTCTTATCCGCGGACTTGCTCTTCCCATTTCTCCTTTCTTCCGCGGTCTCCTTGATTTCTATCGCTTGAATTTGACCCATCTGAACCCCAATTCCATTCTGCAAGTTCCTGTTTTTGTTCATTTATGTGAAGCCTTTCTTGGTGTTTTGCCCCACTTTGGCCTTTGGAAGTATTTGTACCACTGTCGGCCTGGGATGGCCAGAGGGCAGCACCAGCTGGTGGGGGGCGCGAGCTTGGAGATGCACCGTGGGAGGAAGACCGACTACCTCGACATCCCACTCAAGGACAACATCAAGGGATGGCGCCTGGAATGGTTCATCATGGAGAATCATGGGAATTCCCTCCCCCCACGGCCAGGGAGACAGCCGGATGTTCGCACTCCGAGCTGGACCGAATCCCCCACAGACCAGAAGGTGGCTGAGGCAGGGGCTCTGTTAGTAGAAGTTGGATTGTTGAAAGAAAGGGGTCTGACTGCAGAAGCTGTGGTCGCTGACTTTGTTTTCAAGAACATTCAGCCACTGAAAGACAGAGCATATCCGGCCTATCTGTACCGAGGCTTGGCTGATTCAACCCGGGTAACCAACAGAAGAATTCCTGCTGTGGACTTGGTGAGCCGGCTCGAGATGATACTCAGAGGCAAGGTGTCAAACATCGACTCTCCTGTTGCATACTCGGCCTGGAATTTGCCTCCTTCCGAGGCCTTTACTAGTTTCGTGTCGAATCCTCCTACTGGTGATAGCGGTTTGGGCCTTAGAGTGCGACCCTCTCTCGAAGAAGTTAGTGCTTTGGTTGCCTCACTCGGAGAAATTCCTGACGACGAGAGGCAGGTTCATTTTGAGGTGCCTTTGAATCCAAGTGACACAGAGATAAGTGCCATGCTGGATATGTTAGCTGAGGATTCTTCTGACGACGCTCCTGCTGAAACACTGGTGGTGGCGCCCATCCCTGGGGCCGGCAAAGCTTTGGACGCTCAGAGGTCTGACAATGTTCGCCCGAAACGTTCTCGCCGAGCCGAAAAACCAACTTTTCCTGCTGAGGGACAGAAAAAGAAAAAGAGACGTCTTCGTCGAGTGTCTAGCTTGGATCAGGGTGTCGATCCTTCTGTTCCTGTTGCCGAGGAAGTGCCAGTGCCTGAATTTGCTGAAGCTGACCCCAATGGGTGTGACCCGTCTGATGCTAACCCCGATGGGTGTGATCCTGCTGAAGCTGACCCCAATGGGTGTACTGTCCGTGTTGTTGATGAAGATGATGAAGAAGAGGATGAAATTCCTCTGATTCGGAAGAACAACCGGCGTTACATAGCTAGTGGGGAAAGTAGTGGTGTTCCTTCTCCTGCCTTGTCTGCCCTCATTGGTCTGCAAGAATTATCTCTAGCGAACTTTGATCAAACTCTTGAAGACATGGTTCTAGAAGATCTGTTGTCAGAGCCGACAGATGGTGGCGCGATGGATGTTTGTGCTGATGTGCCCGATGCTGGGTTGGGGTCATCCCGGGCAGCGTCCCGCGCCTCGTCGACCTTGGAGCGCGGTCTTGAGGGTCAGGAGGTTGGTCTGGATTGCACTCCTCCTATGGAAGTGATTGAGGGACCTTCAGCCTTAGAGGTGGCTGCTGCAGAGAACTCGGCCCTCAAGGATGGTGCTCGCGCTTACCCAGCCCCCGAGGGTGTTGCCGGAGATGATCCGGCTCGGATGGGTAACGCGAGCTGTGACCCAGCCCCCAAGGGTGTCCGAGTGGGTTCTCCCTCCCACACTTCCATGGATGTTCATGTAGGGTCTTCTCCTCCACATTCCGATTGCATGGCGATAGCCCAAGCCTTCGGTCAAGGAGTCGCTTTGGAGGCCAGCGCACCCGACGACAGAGTTCTGGGTTCTGCTGATGACACTGAGTTGGTTCCTGCTGATTCGTTGCGAGTTATTCCGGTTGGTGATCCTTCGCCGAGCCATCAGTTGATCTCTCACGACTTGGGGGTCCCCTCATTCTTCCCCAACCTCCAGGTATTTTGGTTTCTTCTGGTCTGACTTTACCCAGGCAGATAAATGTTCTCATGCTTGTCTGTTTTTAATGCCAGGCGTTGGTCGATGAGATGTCTAAACGGCTGAAGTTGCAGGGTGCCTCTATCCCAGAAGGAGCTTTGTCTCTGGCGCGTTGGAATCCAGTGCTGCTTTAGCGGCTTGTATCTGATTTGGAGGCGGCAAATGCCGATCGGTGCTCTTTTGCTTCTTTTTTGGCTACCTGATTAAACTGCTTTTTATTTTAACACCTTTGCTTGACTGTTTCTTGACAGATATAGCTCGGCAGTACTCTGATCTTGAAGAAAAACATTCTCAAGGTCAGACTGAACTGGCCCAACGGCGCTCTGGCCTTGAAGAAAAGTATTCTCAAGGTCAGACTAAACTGGCCCAGGTTTCTGCTTCTCTGAATGATGCTAACACGCTGAACTCTACTCTTCGTGCTCAGCTCGACTCTGAAAAGGTGACCTGTGAATCTTGGCTTTGTTTGCTGTGTTCTTATTGCTTGCATGACGTTTGGAGAAACTGATTCTTGTCTGTAGGAAGAAAAACGTGCCCTCACTACTTCTTGTGACAACCTTGACAAGCTATATCGTGACGCTAGCAACTCGTTGACCATCTTGGAGAGGAGTCATCGCTTCACCAGGGAGGAGTTAGATAATCATCGTTATAAGCTGCAAGAATCCTTGGACAATGTGATTCGCCTCAGGCAGTTGGTGTCGACCAAAGATGCTGTCATCAAGGATCTGCGTGCTTCCAAGAAATCCATCGCCTAGGAGCTAGAAACCGCTCGGTTGGCTGTCAAGGTTGCTGAAGAGACTTCTGCTACTCTGAGGGCCCAACGCGATAAAGCTATGGATAAAGCTATTCGCGTGGGGCGGATCCTGATGAGGAGACCCGGTGTGGTTGTTCCTGACGACATAATGGCAGATGTGAACGATGCTCCTGATTCCTCAAGTCGCCCCTCTTCGTCGGTTGCTCCTGACAAGAACATTGCCAAATAGAAAACATTGCATGCTTTGAACACGTGGTTAATGTGCTTGGATGTTTTGTTAGAGGACACCTTTTAGTACTGAATGCTACTATTGTTTTCCCATTGTTTAGAATTCAACAGTGTCTACATTTGTAGAAGTAAATGCAGTGTGATGGTTTTGAAATTTCATCATGGGGCACAGAAGTTACCCTAAGATGGGTGATTGCGAACGTGCCAAACGTGCTGTGTCAATTTAAATCAGCGTCAAATTAAACCGACTGCTCCGCTAGTAGGGCATAGTGCTCACCCCGAGTTTAGTAAGCATGAGCATGTCGCGTCGCCTTAAGTCATTGCCGACTTAAGCCGATTGCTCCGTTAGTAGGGCATAGTGGTCACCTGACTTAGATAAGCGTGAGCATGTCGCACCACCTTAAGTCATTGCCGACTTAAGCCGATTGCTCCGTTAGTAGGGCATAGTGGTCACCCTGAGTTAGATAAGCGTGAGCATGTCGCACCGCCATAAGTCGTTGCCGACTTAAGCCGATTGCTCCGTTAGTAGGGCATAGTGGTCACCCTGAGTTTAGTAAGCGTGAGCATGTCGCACCGCCTTAAGTCATTGCCGACTTAAGCTGATTGCTCTGTTAGTAGGGCATAGTGGTCACCCCGAGTTTAGTAAGCGTGAGCATGTCACACCGCCTTAAGTCATGGCCGACTTAAGCCGATTGCTCCGTTAGTAGGGCATAGTGGTCACCCCGAGTTAGGTAAGCGTGCCAATTGACAGCGAACAATCTGAGTGCCTTTGAAACCTTTTTATTGTTGATATTTTTCTCGATTTACAGAATACATCATCAATCCGAGAGCTTCTGGAATGTAGCTAGGGGTAAAACTTCCTGAGGTGTTCTATGTTCCATGAGTTCCCAATTTCCGTGCCATCCATCTGAGTGAGACGATATGATCCTGGCCGAGTGGCTTCTGCTACTAAGAATGGTCCTTCCCATAGAGGTGACAATTTATGTCGTCCCTCCCCCGTTAGAATTCGGCGGAGGACGAGATCTCCCACTGTGAAGGATCAACGCTGTATGGCCTTATCATGATAGCGCCTCAGAGTTTGCTGGTACCGTGTTGATTGAATCACCATATTCAGTCGCTCTTCTTCGAGTACATCAACATCCTCCAGCCTAGTAGCTTCAGCTTCTGCTATGTTTTCAAAGATTAACCTCGGTGCCCCGAACTTGAGGTCAGCAGGTAGCACTGCCTCCGAACCATAGACCATAAAGAAGGGAGTATTTCCATGCAGAGCTCGGCTAGGTTGGGTTCTCAGGCTCCAAACCACATACGTTAGCTCTCTGATCCACTTTCCTGCGAACTTTTCATTCTTGTCGAAGACTTTCTTTCTGAGCGCCTCCAATATCATCCCGTTAGCTCTTTCAACTTGCCCGTTGGCTCTTGGGTGCGCCACCGAGGCATATTTGATCTGAATGCTCTTTTGCTCGTAGAAATCGAAGAACTCTGAGCTGGTGAAGTTGGATCCCAGGTCAGTTATGATGCTATTCGGTATCCCGAACCTGAATATTATGTCTTGTATGAATTCCACTGCCTTAGCTAAAATTAGAGAAGCAATGGGTTTGAACTCTATCCATTTAGTGAATTTGTCGATAGCAACCAGTACATGAGTGTATCCTCCTTGAGCTTTCTTGAAAAGTCCAATCATATCCAATCCCCAGCACGTGAACGACCAAGTTACAGGTATAGTCTGCAGCTGCTGTGCTGGTAGATGGTGCTGTTTTGACAAGTACTAGCAGGCTTCGCACCTCTGGACTAACTTGGCTGCATCACTCTTCGTTGTTGGCCAGTAGAAACCCGACCTAAAGACCTTCCCAACTAGGGTCCCGGATGCTGCGTGTACTCCACATTGCCCAGCATGGACCTCATCCAGAAGTTGCTTTCCAGTAGCTGAGAGAATGCATTTCATGAGGACTCCTGATGCGCCCCTTCTATATAGTGTTTCCCCAATGAGCATATAGTGAGCTGACTGTCTTGCGATGCGCTCGGCTGCATTCTTGTCATCTGGTTCCTCCTCGTTCTTTATATATTTGATGATCGGCCCCCTCCAGTCATCAGAATCTGACTCTGGTTGGCTCAAAGTATTACATTCTTCTGCCCGATCCAGTTAGATGCTTGGGTGTGATATTTCTTGAACAAAAACTCCAGGTGGGACCTGAGTTCGACTGGATCCTAGCTTGGACAATACATCAGCTCCTGTGTTTCGATCTCTCTCTACATGGTGAAATTCCAGACCTTCAAATTTGTCTTCTAGTTTACGGATGGCAGTGCAGTAGTTTCCCATGGAATCGCTCGAACAATCACATTCTTTGTTTATCTGACTTATGACTACCAGAGAATCTCCATATACCATCAGTCTCTTGATGCCCAGCGATATAGCAATGTTCAGTCCATGAATCAGAGCTTCGTATTCAGCTGCATTGTTAGAGGCTGGAAATAACAACTGAAGGGCACATCTGAGGTGTTCGCCTCCAGGTGCAGTAAAGAGGATCCCTGCGCCTGCTCCCTGCAGCTTTAACGAGCCATCGAAATATATTTGCCATACTTCTGCTGTTTCCGGGTTATCCGGTACTTGTTGTTCGGTCCACTCTGATACGAAGTCAACCAGTGCTTGAGTTTTAATGGCAGTGCGAGGTCGAAATTCAATGTCATGAGATCCCAGCTCGCAGGCCCACTTGGCTATTCTCCCAATGGATTCTTTGTTGTGAAGAATATCTCCTATCGGAAATCCAGTGACTACTATGACTTTGTGGTCGTCGAAGTAGTGACGGAGCTTGCGTGCAGTTAGAAGTAATGCATATAATAGCTTCTGAACTTGAGGGTATTTCTTCTTCAAGGGACCCAGAACTTCACTGATGAAATAAACAGGATGCTGTACTGGGTATGCATGTCCTTCTTCTGCTTGCTCGACTACCAACGCGGTGCTCACCACGTGAGTCGTGCAAGAGATATATAGCAGCAGATCTTCGGTTGGTTGAGTCGGTGTGGCTCGACGCGGTGGTTTCAACACTGGTGGTGTTGTCAAAATTTTTTTCAATGCATCTAGGGCTTCCTGTGCTTCTGAAGTCCACTGAAATTTGTCCACCTTCTTGAGTAACTTATAAAATGGTAGGCCTTTTTCTCCCAGCCTGGATATAAATCTGCTCAGAGCTTCCATACATCCGGTAAGTCTTTGAACTTTCTTCTGTGATTGTGGTGCTTCCATTTTCATGATAGCCTCGATCTTTTCTGGATTAGCTTCAATCCTTCGGTGGCTGACAATAAACCCGAGTAACTTTCCTGCTGGTACTCCGAAAACACATTTTTCGGGATTAAGCTTCCATCGATATCGTCGTAGACTGTTGAAAACCAGCTGTAAATTTTCAATGAAATTTTCTGAATTTTCTGTTTTGATTACCACATCGTCTACATAAGCTTCCACACGCTTGCCCCAGTGATTTGCTAAGCATGTTTGAATAGCTCTCTGGTAAGTCGCTCCAGCATTTTTGAGGCCGAACGACATAGAGGTATAGCAGAAAGCTCCGAAAGGAGTGATGAATGCTGTTTTTTCCTCGTCTTCTTTTGCCAGACTGATCTGATGATACCTAGAGTAGCAATCCAAGAAAGACAACACAGAACATCCAGCGGTGGAATCTACCACCTGATCTATCCTAGGAAGCCCGAAGGGATCCTTTGGACAGTGTTTGTTGAGATCCGTATAGTCGACGCACATGCGCCAATCCACTTTATTCTTTTTGAGTACAAGAACAGGGTTGGCTAACCATTCGGGATGTAACACCTCTCTAATAAATCCAGCCACGACCAAGCGAGCCAGCTCAGCGTGGATGGCCTCTCTCTTGTCGGGCGTGAAACGACGCAACTTTTGCCGAATCGGCCTCGCCTGGGGGTAGACCTTTAATTTGTGCTCGGCCAGTTCTCTTGGGACTCCCGGCATATCCGCATGCTGCCATGCGAATACGTCTCGGTTATCTTGCAGGAACTGGACGAGCGCGCCTTCCTATTTGTCATCTAGGCTAGAGCTGATGATGGCGGTTTTGCGTTCATCAGTGAACCCAAGGTTAATTCTTTTGGTTTCTTCAGTCGGTCGCATAGAGGTCGTGGCTTGAGCCTCGTTCGCGGGTACCGCGAGGTCTTCTTCAGGCTTTGAGTTCGCCTGCGTGGAAGAAGTCGTCGATGATTTGGTGGTGAGGGCCGCCTGAATGGCCACTCGGAAACACTCTGTGGCGCCTTGGAAGTCAGCGCGCACAGTTATGATCCCTTGCGGCCCTGGCATCTTCAATATCATGTAGGTATAATGCGGAATGGCCATGAACATCCCTAATCCAGGCCTCCCGATGATGGCGTTGTACCTGCAGTCAAAGTTCGCCACTTCGAACCTTAGGAACTCGGTTCTGTAGTTCTCTGGAGTTCCAAAGGTGACCGGCATGTAGATGTGGCCCAGCGGGTACTCTCCTTCAGTCGGCACGATGCCGAAGAAAGGAGTGTCTAACTCATGGAGCTCTTTGAGGTGAACTCCCAAGCCTTGGAGTGTCCGGGGGAAGGTGACATTGATGCTGCTCCCCCGTCCACTAATACCTTCTTCACCCTGCTCTCTCGGATCACCGAATCGACGAGGAGTGGGTATTTGCCTGGGTGGTCGAAGTTGAGCCACTGATCCGCCCGAGCGAAGGTGATCGGGTGCTCCGACCATCGGTACGGGGCGGGAGGACTGGTAGTTGCCACTAGTATCTGGAGATCGTTGAGCTTTTGTTGTCTCTTGTTCTCCTGCGATCCGTGTTCGCCGAAGATGACATTGACCTCACTGTCGACACGTGGGAAGGCTCCACCTCCTCCTGCTACTGCTGGGGTTGTCGTGGTTCTCCTGGTCCTCCTCGTGGCGGGGGAGGAGGTAGAGGTTGGAAAGGTCGGCCATGCCCGACGGAGTGCTTGAAGTCTCTGCAGTTCCAAAGAGTGTGGCGCATGTCCTTGTGGTACGGGCACTGGGCGTCGAGGATGTCGTCCAGCGTGCGTTCGCCTCCACGAGGTCCTCCTTGGGCGCGAGAGGCAGGTGGTCCGGCGGCGTGAACTTCTTCGCGAGGCCTCTTCTCCCAACGCTTGTCGGGCTGTTGGTTCGTGTCGCGTCGCGGTGCCACTGGTGCTGGCTTCGCTCCTCCGATGAGGTCCTGAGCTCGCTCGTCGGCGGTGATGTAGAGGTCGGCTTCCCGGAACAGTTGCTCGGAGGTAGTCGGCGCCTTCTGTAATATGGTTCGGACGAAGATCGAGTCATTGGATCCCCTATAGAAGTCCTCGATCACTGTCGCCTCCGCGACCTCGAGGATACGATTTCTCATGGTTTGGAACCTTTTGAGGTATGACCGGAGAGTTTCGTCCCCTCGGCGCTTGATGGATTTGAGGTCCCATGGTTGCGCCGGTTTGTCGGAGAGAGACTGAAAATTGGCGATGAAGCACCGACTAAAGTCGCTCTAGTCGTCGATACAGTGTCGGGGTAGGTGTCGCAGCCATTGTAGCACGTCTTGCCCGAGGACGATAGGTAAGTACGCGGTCATTACGTCCTCGGTCGCCCCAGCAGCTCGGGCAGCGGTGGTGTAAACGGCTAGCCAGTCTCCCAGATCTTGCTTAGGTTCATATTTGTCGACGTTGGATATCTTGAAGTTAGGGGGCCATTGAATGGCCCTGAGGCGCGGAGTAAGTGCCGATACTCCACATGTGTCCTCCTGTCGTCGATGATGTTGTCTGTCCTGGGGAGGGGAGTGGTCGTCGTGGTGCCTCGACCGTCCCCGGGTGGTGCCACCAGTTGAAGCCGTGGCCGACTCGGTCCTAGTAGCCTGACTCCGTGTTGGGACGCCATGGTCTCGGTCATACTCTTCCCGGCGACGGATCTCGTTCTCGTGTCGTCGTTCACGCGAAGCATTGATGGAGCTCCGTGCGTCTCGGCGACTGTTGATGGCGTGTCGTAGATCGTTCGGCGGGTGAGCGAGGGGTAGAAGGCGATTGGCTGCTTGCGTGAATAGCCGCCGATAGCCCTCGGCGTCGGGGGTCCGAGGGAGGCCATCAGCTATCCGAGCCAACACCCCTCCGACTTCACTCGGCATGTTCATGGCTCGAGCGAAGTCGGGGTTCAGGTTGCGCCCGAAGAGTGGATTTTCCCGACGTTGCCTTGTCTCCTGCTCAGCCTGTTCTTGAGCCCGTCGACGATCGCGCCGTCGGGAATTCCTTCGTTCCTTGAAGACACGTTCCTCCGGAGTTTCTCCTATCTCTGAGACCTCGTCTCGCGATACAGGCTGCGCCGGGTTCCGCTCTCCGGCCTCGTGATGTCGCCGGATATTTCGGCGTCGGTTCCTTCGTCGGCGGGATTCCCGCTGAGGAGGTTCCTCTCCGGGTGCAGTCGGCTCGTCGTCGGAGATGGGGGGCGACTCCACTCTCCCGATGAAGAGGGCGTCGGGGTAGAACGGAGTAGCTGTCACGACGATCTTCTTTCTGTTCTCCTTTGAGGGCGGAGGCACAGAAAGATCAGCTTGATGATCCTTTGCTTCTTTTTTCCTTGTGATCCGTGTCCATTCTCTCGTTGGAGAGGTGGACAGCGGAGTTCTCCGAGCTGAAGGACCCTCGGCCCCTATCTTGCTGGAGGTGATCTTTTTTAGGAGCGCTGGAGGTTGCACTTTTTCCTGCCTCGCCCCGATTTTCTTGGAGATTTCTGAGGAAGGCTTTCTCTCTGGCGGATCCGCGAGGTGATGCAGAGTTCCTCATCCGCTACAGATGAGATAGTACCGAAGAAGAATATGGATCCGGGGCGGAGGATGATCTTGTGCTGGAAGGTGACGGCCATTGAGCTAGCTTGGATCGATGACACACCCCCTACCTGGCGCGCCAGCTGTCGGTGTTTCGGGTCCGACCGCGCACCCAGGGTTACCCACCAAGGTGCTTTTTAGGAGTAGGACGGTGTTACCGACTGTAGCTCGATGGTTCGTGCTGGGCACACGAGAAATAGTAGACAATGATGTACAGGTTCGGGCCGCTTTGAGATGCGTAACACCCTACGTCCTGGCTGGAATGCTTTATGCGATGGGTTACAAGGGAGCTCTCTAGTGCTGGAAAACGTAGAGAGCGGGGTGGATGGCTAAGTGATGAATGATGTCGATCGTCTTGAAGGGGTGCCCCTGGGCCTTATATACTCGATCGTGGGGCATTACATGTGGATATGATAACAACGTGTGCCAAAGTAATAGCGAACTGACTGAGTCTATCTTCCTATAGTTCAGCCGACTCATCCTCGCTCAGTTCTGATGTACGGGGCCCCTGCGCGGGAAGGTCGGGTCACTGTTGCGATCACTACTCGAATTTGTTGGGCCGTCCGGGCTTGCGCCGACCTGGCCTTGTGCTAATCCGTTCCACTGGTCGTTCCTCCGAGGCCCACGAGGGGATGACCTTACGAATTATGGGGCCCTTGGACCTTTCGTGAGGTCTTTTATCCTTCTAGTGGACCCGGGGGATATCTGTCCCCCACAACCCGTACCCATAAACGTTCGTTGGTATGGATCTGTATCCATACCCGTACCCGTCGGGTATCCGCTATCCAGTGGATACCCGTTACCCGCCCGCCCACTACAATTTTATTATTCAACACCAAACAATAATTTTATCACATTCCGGAAAAATTATCCTTACAGTTGCATCAAATGATAATTTCATCACCAAACAACATGTTATGGATAAAAATTGAAAAATAAGAATTTATGATATTATATAAATCCGGGCGGCCCACATTTTAGATATCCATTGGGTAACGGGTATGGATACTGGATATCCATACCTGCGAAAAAAATATTCGTGGATACCTTATTATATCCATAACCGTTCCTGCGGATACCAAATTTTACCATACCATATCCAATGAATAATTATCCGCGGTTATTTAACCATACCCGTACCCATTGCCATCTCTAGTCCACACCATAACTTGTCCTATACCGAGGACACGGACCATTCGAATGGATTATACACTCTGCAGAGGTTGTACGTTGTACCCACACGCACATCACCGTCCCAAGACGGCTCTGTCAATAGCCGACACCCAAACATGGTTCAACCTCACCTAGCCGCCCACAAACCCCGGGTCCTAACCACTCAGGTCTCCAACCCAAAACATATCCACCTCGGACGACTACTAGGCCAGCCAGTGGGATTAGGCTAAGGCTTTCCCATACAAGCTCATGTGGTCGTACTAGAAATAAGTTAGGTGAGATGGCACCACAACACACAGTCCTTATGGTTCACTAGAGTAGCCACCAACCGAAACTAGCAAACCCGAGATGTCACCATGGCACCTCGGTCGCAAGTCTACCACCACGGTAGCGCATGCTCCAACACTTACCATGCAGCTCTGGTCTCATTTCCATCCAGTATCATCAAGTATAAGGTATAAGATAATCAACATGCATCATGGCATCAATGCATAGTTTCTCTCGTTCATTCAATATCAGGTGTGTCATTTTATGCAATCACTATGTATAGCAAGTTTTATATATTTTCTCACTTAGGAGCAAACATGATCAAAGCAAGAGGTCGATGAGACTTGCCTTCGTTCAGTTGCGCGTCTGCAGCGTCACGTTCTTCGTCTCCTGGTCCTCTGTGTTCTCTTCCGGAATTGGTTCTATTTTGTGGGACATCGTGGGTGGATGGACAACAATCAAAATAACATACACCAATACATTACAATAGTTCATATTTAATCTCTAATTACTTAGTGCATGGTAGGCGGCAGAGCCAGCCATATTTGCTTCCGGGAGACAGAGCACTCCTGAAAGGGAAATGTGCTCTTGAGCAATTTCTATAATGTTTTGGTGATTAAGTGTCCAACACATTTAATTGAGTTCTAATGTGCAAAATAAAGTGAGAAGTGCAAATCAAGGAAAAAGGTACGTTTCTAGACTTGGTGAATTGTTTTTGTGTACTAACATGGTTATCCAAGTGCCAGAAACAGTGACTAAAGAAAAAGAAAGGAAAAGGGAAAAGCAACCAAACTTCAGCTTAGTCTGGCACACCGGACTGTCCGGTGCACCAGGCTGATCTCCGGTGAAAAGACCACTCTCGGGTTTCGACGACGGCGTACGACTATAATTCACCGGACCGTCCGGTGGTGCACCGGACTGCCCGGTGAGTCATCCGCGATGAACTCGTCGTCCTCGGGAAAAGCAAAGGGGCAACGTGGCTATAATTCACCGGACTGTCCGTTGGTGCAGCGGACTATCCGGTGAGCCAACGGTCGCCAGCGCTAATGGTCGACCGCGCAATCTTCGCGCGACACGTGGTCGCGCCAACGGTCGGCAGGGGGCATCGAACTGTCCAGTGTGCACCGGACAGTGTCCGGTGCGCCAACTACCCCCGAGGACCAACGGTCGGGTGCGCCAGAAAAGGAAGGAGATCGCACACCGGACAGCTACAGTGACTGTCCGGTGGTGCACCGGACTGTCCGGTGGTGCACCGGACTGTCCGGTGCACCACTCGACAAAAGGCAAGGATAGCCTCCCATGTTGATCTTCAACGGCTCCTAGCTGCATTGGGGCTATAAAAGGGACCCCTAGGCGCATGCAGGAGTCACCCAAGCATTCACTAAGTATTCTAAGGCATCCAGACTCTGCTCCCGCGCATTCGCTTTGTTGTGTTAGAGATTTGAGCTCCATTCGAGTCGAGAACTCCCTGTGTTGTCATTTGAGCTCAAGTTTTCACTTGTGTGTGTGGCTGTGCTGCATTTTGAGTCTTGTGTGTGTTGCTCTTCCCAACCTTACTCTTGTGCATTCTTTGTGATCAATCTTGTAAGGGCGAGAGGCTCCAACTTGTGGAGATTCCTCGCAGACGTGAGAAAGACTATAAGAAAGAAAGCTGTGGTATTCAAGTTGATCATTGGATCGCTTGAAAGGGGTTGAGTGCAACCCTCGTCTATTGGGACGCCACAACGTGGAAGTAGGCAAGTATTACTTGGCCGAACCACGGGATAAAAATCGTGTGTCTCTTGTGTCTTGTGTGCTTTCTCTTTGATTGTCTGTGTTCGCAAGAGCTCGCCTCATAGACTTGATTAACTAGCACTAATATCTTTATAATCAAGTTTGTTGGAATTTAGTGTTGAATTTTACAGGATCACCTATTCACCCCCCTCTAGGTGCTCTCAATTGGTATCAAAGCCAGGTTCTCTTCACGTAAGGGACTAATCGCCCGAAGAGATGGATCCTAAGGGAAAGGGGATGGTGGTCAACGACAAGGAGAAGGAGTCCATCTTCAACGAGCCAAGAGATGACAAGCCCACTGACTCTAGCTTGAGTCACAAGAAGAAGGACGAGAAGAAGAAGAGGCGCATCAAGAAGATCGTCTACTACGACAGCGATGTATCTTCTTCTTCACCAAGAGACGACGACGATGACGATTCTTCGTCAAAGAAAAAGACGGTCAATCAAAACTATTCCTTTGATTATTCCCGCATGCCGTACAATTCGAATGCACATTTACTTTCTATTCATCTAGGAAAACCTCCACACTTTGATGGAGAGGACTACTCATTTTGGAGTCATAAAATGCGTAGTCATCTATTTTCTCTCCATCCTAGCATTTGGGAAATAGTTGAAAATGGAATGCAATTCGATAGTACGGATAACCCTGTGTTTATTAATGAGCAAATTCATAAAAATGCCCAAGCCACTACTTTTTTGCTAGCATCTCTGTGCAGGGATGAATACAACAAGGTTAGCAGCTTAGACAATTCAAAGCAGATCTGGGACACCCTCAAGTTATCTCATGAGGGAAACGACGCCACCATGATCACCAAAATGGAGTTGGTGGAAGGCGAACTAGGGAGATTCGCCATGATCTGGGGTGAAGAGCCAACACAATCCTACAACAGGCTCAAGACCCTGGTCAACAAGATTAGAAGCTATGGAAGCACAAGATGGACGGATCACGACGTCGTCCGACTCATGCTCAGGTCCTTTACAGTTATTGACTCTCATCTTGTGAACCTTATCCGTGAAAATCCCAGGTACACAAAGATGACGCCCGAGGAGATACTCGGAAAATTCGTAAGTGGGCGCATGATGGTAAAGGAGGCCCGATACGTGGATGACGCCTTGAACAGTCCACTACCCATCTACGAGTCGCAGCCCGTTGCTCTCAAAGCAACAAGTAGCAAGGAGGCGCTACCAAGCAAGGTAGCTCAAGTGGAGGCTGTCGGACTCAATGAAGATGAGATGGCGCTTATCATCAAGCGCTTCAAGACCGCGCTCAAAGGACACAAAGAATACCCCTCCAAGAATAAAACAAAGGGAAAGCGCTCCTACTTCAAATGCGGTAAGACTGGTCATTTTATAGCTCAATGCCCCGATAATGATAATGACCAGGAACAAGAAAAGTATGGGAAGAGGGAGAAGAAGAAAGTTGACAAGAAGGCGAAGGGCGAGGCGCACCTTGGAAAAGAATGGGATTCAGACTGCTCTTCATCCGACTCCGACGATGAAGGACTGGCAGCCTCAGCCTTCAACAAGTCTTCACTCTTCCCCAACGAACGTCACACTTGCCTAATGGCTAAGGAGAAGAAGGTACGTGTTCGGGACACTCCCAAGTATACTTCTTCTAGTGATGAAGAGTCATCTGATGATGAAGTAGATTATACTGATTTATTTAAGGGTTTAGATAGAGCTAAAGTAGATAAAATCAATGAGTTAATTGATGCTCTAAATGAAAAAGATAGATTACTAGAAAGGCAAGAGGACATTTTGTATGAGGAACATGACAAATTTGTTAGTGTTCAAAAGTCTCTTGCCTTAGAACTTAAAAGAAATGAAATGTTGTCTTCTGAGTTGTCTGCGTGTCAGGAATCTATTTCTAGTCTAAAGAGTTTGAATGATGAATTAACTGCTAAGCTAGAGGGAGTTAATAAATCTAGGTCATGTGTAGAGCATGTTGTTATTTGCAATAGATGCAAGGACTTTGATGTTAATTCTTGTGATGAACACCTTATTTCTATTGCTAAACTAAATGATGAGGTGGCAAGTCTTAATGCTCAACTTAAGACATGCAAAAGTGATTTTGATAAGTTAAAATTTGCTAGGGATGCCTACACCATTGGTAGACACCCCTTAATTAAGGATGGGCTTGGTTTTCGAAAGGAAGCCAAGAGCTTAACAAGCCAAAGGGCTCCCATTCCTAACAAGGAGAAAGGGAAGGCCCCTATGGCTAGTAATACTCAAAGGAATCATGCTTTTATTTATAATAGGAAAATTGCTAGTCATTCCAATTATAATAAGAGTTATGATCATGATGCTTTTGATTCACATGCTATGTTTGCCTCTAGTTCTACTTTTGTTCATGGTAGAAGTAGGCCTAGGAGAAATCACGTTGTGCATCATGTGCCTAGAAAAATGTGTAATATACCTACTACTGTTTTCCATGCTTGCAACACTTCTTTTGTACTTTCATGTAATAATGAAAAAGTGGTTGCTAGGAAGTTGGGAGCCAAATGCAAAGGAGACAAGACTTGTATTTGGATTCCAAAAGTTATTGTGACTAACCTTGTAGGACCCAACAAGAGTTGGGTACCTAAAACCCAAGCTTAAATTCCTTGCAGGTTTATACATCCGGGGGCTCAAGCTGGATTATCGACAGCGGATGCACAAACCACATGACGGGGGAGAAGAAGATGTTCACCTCCTATGTCAAGAACAAGGATTCCCAGGATACGATTATTTTTGGAGATGGGAACCAAGGCAAGGTCAAAGGTTTGGGAAAGATAGCCATCACCAATGAGCACTCTATTTCAAATGTATTTTTAGTAGAGTCATTAGGGTACAACCTCCTGTCTGCAAGTCAATTGTGCCACATGGGCTACAATTGTTTGTTTACAAATGTTGATGTATATGTCTTTAGAAGGAGTGATGGTTCATTAGCGTTTAAGGGTGTATTAGACGGCAAACTCTACTTAGTTGATTTTTCGAAAGAGGAGGCCGATCTAGATGCATGCTTAATCGCTAAGACTAGTATGGGCTGGCTGTGGCATCGTCGTCTAGCACATGTTGGGATGAAGAACCTTCATAAACTTCTAAAGGGAGAACATGTGTTAGGACTAACCAATGTATGTTTGGAGAAAGATAGACCTTGTGCAGCTTGTCAGGTAGGGAAATAGGTCGGAAGCACTCATCACAACAAGAATGTGATGACAACATCAAGACCATTGGAGCTTCTTCACATGGACCTCTTCAGACCCGTTGCCTACCTTAGCATCGAGGGAAGTAAGTATGTTCTTGTAATTGTTGATGATTTTTCCCGCTTCACTTGTGTGTTCTTTTTGCAGGATAAATCAGAAACCCAAGGGACCCTAAAGCGCTTTCTAAGGAGGGCTCAAAACGAATTTGAGCTTAAGGTGAAAAAGATAAGAAGTGACAACGGGTCTGAGTTCAAGAATCTGCAAGTGGAGGAGTATCTTGAGGAGGAAGGCGTCAAGCACGAGTTCTCCGCTCCCTACACACCACAGCAAAACGGTGTGGTAGAGAGGAAGAACAGGACGCTTATCGACATGGCAAGAACGATGCTTGGAGAGTTCAAGACGCCTGAGCGGTTTTGGTCTGAAGCTGTGAACACAGCTTGCCATGCCATAAACTGGCTCTACCTACGTCGCCTTCTCAAGAAGACCTCGTATGAACTCCTTACCGGTAACAAACCCAACGTTTCTTACTTTCGTGTATTTGGGAGCAAATGTTACATTCTGGTGAAGAAAGGTAGACATTCTAAATTTGCTCCCAAGGCAGTAGAAGGGTTTTTACTAGGATATGACTCAAATACAAAGGCGTACAGAGTCTTCAACAAATCATCGGGTTTGGTTGAAGTCTCTAGCGACGTTGTATTTGATGAAACTAATGGCTCTCGAAGAGAGCAAGTTGATCTTGATGACATAGATGAAGATGATGTTCCAACGGCCGCAATACGCACGATGGCGATAGGTGATGTGCGACCACAGGAACAACAGGAGCAAGATCAACCATCTTCCTCTCCAATGGTGCACCCCCCCAACTCAAGATGATGGACAAGTTCCTCAAGAAGATGCGCGTGATCAAGGGGGAGCACAAGAAGAACAAGTTATGGAGGAAGAAGCACCACGGGTCCCTCCAACTCAAGTCCGAGCAATAATCCAAAGAAATCACCCCGTCGATCAGATTCTGGGTGATATCAGCAAGGGAGTAATTACTCGCTCACGTTTAGCAAATTTTTGTGAGCATTACTCGTTTGTCTCTTCTATTGAGCCTTTCAGGGTAGAAGAGGCCTTGCAGGATCCCGACTGGGTGTTGGCCATGCAGGAAGAGCTCAACAACTTCAAGAGGAATGAAGTTTGGAGCCTGGTGCAATGTCCAAAGCAAAATGTTGTGGGAACCAAGTGGGTGTTCCGCAACAAGCAAGACAAGCACGGGGTGGTGACAAGAAACAAGGCTAGACTTGTGGCAAAAGGTTATGCCCAAGTCGCAGGTTTGGATTTCGAGGATACTTTTGCTCCTGTGGCTAGGCTAGAGTCTATTCGAATATTATTAGCCTATGTCGCTCACCACTCTTTTAGGTTGTTTCAAATGGATGTGAAGAGCGCTTTCCTCAATGGGCCGCCAATCAAGGAGGAAGTATACGTGGAACAACCCCCTGGCTTTGAGGATGACAGGTACCCCGACCATGTGTTCAAGCTCTCTAAGGCGCTCTATGGACTTAAGCAAGCCCCAAGAGCATGGTATGAATGCCTTAGAGACTTCTTAATTGCTAATGCTTTCAAGGTTGGGAAAGCCGATCCCACTCTTTTCACTAAGACTTGTGATGGTGACCTTTTTGTGTGCCAAATTTATGTCGATGACATAATATTTGGTTCTACTAATCAAATGTCTTATGAGGAGTTTAGCAGGGTGATGACACAAAAGTTCGAGATGTCGATGATGGGCGAGTTGACCTACTTCCTTGGGTTCCAAGTGAAGCAACTCAAGGACGACATCTTCCTCTCTCAAACGAAGTACACTCAAGATCTTCTCAAGAGGTTTGGGATGAAGGACGTTGTCGGTACCCTGAATCAGGGGTACCCCTTACTACAGTATGAAGACATGGTGCCCGCGCGGCTATCTCTAGTCGCACGGTGAACAACACCCAACCCCGCCACGTGGCCAGAGGAGACGATATACTCCAGGGTGGCAACAGTGGGTCCGGACCCCCATGGGAAAGTGCCGGACCCCTGGATGCATAGCCCGGACCTCCGGGCGAGGTTCAACACCTCCATAGGTACAAACCAGACCCCTGGGACGGGTCCCGGACCCCTCAGGGGGGGTCCGGGCCACTCACAGTAGGATCCAGGATTCCAAGGCAAAGAGTACCCAGGCCTTAATCAAGGCCATGCGGGGGTCCGGTGCTGACACATGTCCAAACCATACCGCGTGCGCTCCCACTCCCGCACAGGCGGAGACCCGATGCTGCCACGCGGCCTACTACCTGTGACGTAAGCCAGCGGGCGGAGTCGGACGTAAGGCCTCTGGGCCACACGGCCTCTGCATTTAATGCGGATAAGGCGCGTCGCCTGTCCACTCCACTGGCAGGCGATGTGCCGCCTCAGCATTGAATGAGCCCTGTCCACTCCGCTGGCAGGTGATGTGCCGCCTCGGCATTAAATGAGCCATGTCCACTCCGCTAGCGGGCAGCGACCAGGCCATCCTGCAGGCGGCGTGCCTATCCATTCCAGTGGCAGGCAGTACAACCGTGCCACGGCATACACTGTGCTCATCATCACTCGTACATCGCCAGGGAAGCTTCCGTTGCACACCAATGCTACGAAGACCGCGGATATCAGGGCACAAGGAGATTGCGCTGGCGACCAGCATTAGTTGCTCCAAGTATAACATCTGTTATGTTCCTGGGCCCACATGTCGGGGCTTAGCACCCTTGTACATGCCCCCTTTAGCTATAAAAGGGGAGGCACACAACGTTACGAGACTCAGACACACTCAGACCCAGCTTAGGCTCACAAGTTCATACAAGCTCTCAAGCTCAATACATCACATAGTGGAGTAGGGTATTACGCTCCGGCGCCCCGAACCACTCTAAACCCCTGTGTGTTCTTGTGTTCGTTCATCGCTTAGCAGACAGGCAAAATGCTTAGGCCCCTCCTCATCTTAGGATTTAGGGCGGGTCCATTCCGCCACCCGACTGGAGATTTCCTCTCCGACAGACGCCAAGCCCGCGAAGACACCAATGGGAACCGACGGGCATGTGGACCTCAACAAAGGAGGTAAGTCTGTTGATCAAAAGGCATACTGGTCTATGATAGGTTCCTTGCTTTATTTATGTGATAGTAGACCGAACATTATGCTAACTGTATGCATGTGTGCTAGATATCAATCCGACCCCAAGATGTCACCTTGTGGCCGTTAAGCGAATTCTTAGGTATTTAGTTGCTACGCCTTGCTTCGGGATCTGGTATCCAAAGGGGTCTACCTTTGACTTGATTGGATATTCAGACTCCGATTATGCCGAGTGCAAGGTTGATAGGAAGAGTACATCAGGGATGTGCCAATTTCTAGGAAGGTCCCTGGTGTCTTGGAGTTCCAAGAAACAGACATCCGTTTCCCTGTCCACCGCTGAGGCCGAGTATGTTGCCGTAGGACAGTGTTGTGCGCAACTACTCTGGATGAGGCAAACCCTCCAGGACTTTGGCTACAATCTGAGCAAAGTCCCACTCCTATGTGACAATGAGAGTGCAATCCGCATGGCAGATAATCCTGTTGAACACAGCCGCACTAAGCACATAGACATCCGACATCACTTTCTGAGGGACCACCAGCAAAAGGGAGATATCGAGGTGTACCACATTAGCACCGAGAACCAGCTAGCCGATATCTTTACCAAGCCGTTAGATGAGAAAACCTTTTGCAGGTTGCGTAGTGAGCTAAATGTCTTAGATTCACGTAACTTAGATTGATCTATAACATACATGTGTTCTATGCCTTTGATCATGTTACTTCATGCATTTATGTGATTTGTTACTTATTTATGGTTCTCAAGTTGTGCAAGGGATCCCCGGACCTCACAAGTCCTTGTGTGAATGATGCACATATTTAGGGGGAGATGTGCTACAACTTGACCCTTTGAGACTAACCTGTGTGTTTGAGTACTCTTGATGTAGTCTTAAAGGTGCATTGAAAGGGAAAATGGACTTAGACGTTGCAAAGACTTCCACTGCACTCTAGTATTGGTGTATTTAACTCCAAATTCATATTTATGCTCTTATTGCCTTTTTGCTCTTAATTGACATTTTTGGTAAGGCAATGGGGTTAAAGGGCCAAGAATGATCCCGTTTTGGTGCTTAATGCCAAAGGGGGAGAAATTAAGGCCAAAGCAAATGGATCAGCTACCACTTGTGAATTTTGAAAACAATAGAGTTAGAACTTTTGATTTGTCCAAAATACTCTTATTGCAAAATTTGGTCTCTTATGGGGGAGAATTGTTGATTATGGGAAAAAGGGGGAGTTTTTGGTACTTGATCAATTTTCCATTGAAACATCTCTTGATTTGCCCAAACAAGTGTGTTTGACTTAGAGATAGGAAAAAGGATCTGATTTGCAAAAACAAACCAAGTGGTGGCAAAGAGCGATCCAAATATGCCAAATTATAGTAAAAACAATTTGGTCTTCAATTGCATTGATGTTGCACTTCTTTTGGTTGTGTTGGCATAAATCGCCAAAAAGGGGGGGATTGAAAGGGAAATGTGCTCTTGAGCAATTTCTATAATGTTTTGGTGATTAAGTGTCCAACACATTTAATTGAGTTCTAATGTGCAAAATAAAGTGAGAAGTGCAAATCAAGGAAAAAGGTATGTTTCTAGACTTGGTGAATTGTTTTTGTGTACTAACATGGTTATCCAAGTGCTAGAAACAGTGACTACAGAAAAAGAAAGGAAAAGGGAAAAGCAACCAAACTTCAACTCAGTCTGGCACACCGGACTGTCCGGTGGTGCACCAGACAGTGTCCGGTGGTGCACCGGACAGTGTCCGATGCGCCAGGCTGATCTCCGGTGAAAAGGCCACTCTCGGGTTTCGACGGTGGCGTACAACTATAATTCACCAGACCGTCCGGTGGTGCACCGGACTATCCGATGAGTCATCCGCGGTGAACTCGTCGTCCTCGGGAAAAGCAAAGGGGCGACATGGCTATAATTCACCAGACTGTCCGGTGGTGCACCGGACTGTCCGGTGAGCCAACGGTCACCAGCGCCAACGGTCGGCCGCGTAATCTTCGCGCGACACGTGGTCGCGCCAATGGTCAGCAGGGGGCACCGGACTATCCGGTGTGCATCGGACAGTGTCCGGTGCACCAACTACCCCTGAGGACCAACGGTCGGGTGCGCCAGAAAAGGAAGGAGATCGCGCACCGGACAACTACAGTGACTGTTCGGTGGTGCACGGGACTGTCCGGTGCACCACTCGACAGAAGGCAAGGATAGCCTTCGATGTTGATCTTCAATGGCTCCTAGCTGCCTTGGGGCTATAAAAGGGACCCCTAGGCACATGGAGGAGTCACCCAAGCATTCACTAAGTATTCTAAGGCATCCAGACTCTGCTCCCGCACATTCGCTTTGTTGTGTTAGAGATTTGAGCTCCATTCGAGTCGAGAACTCCCTGTGTTGTCATTTGAGCTCAAGTTTTCACTTGTGTGCGTGGGTGTGCTGCGTTTTGAGTCTTGTGTGTGTTGCTCTTCCCAACCTTACTCTTGTGCATTCTTTGTGATCAATCTTGTAAGGGCGAGAGGCTCCAACTTGTGGAGATTCCTCGCAGACGGGAGAAAGACTATAAGAAAGAAAGTCGTGGTATTCAAGTTGATCATTGGATCGCTTGAAAGGGGTTGAGTGCAACCCTCGTCCATTGGGACGCCACAACGTGGAAGTAGGCAAGTATTACTTGGCCGAACCACGGGATAAAAATCGCATGTCTCTTGTGTGCTTTCTCTTTGATTGTCTGTGTTCGTAAGAGCTCGCCTCATAGACTTGATTAACTAGCACTAATATCTTTATAATCAAGTTTGTTGGAATTTAGTGTTGAATTTTACAGGATCACCTATTCACCCCCCTCTAGGTGCTCTCAACTCCTACAGATGAAGCCTTGTGATCTCGGGAGGCATAGCACTCCTTCAGATGGATCACAACTTATGCACTAAGCAAATAGAAATTTTACAGCATAACAGTATACTTACAACAAGGACAAGTATGGTTATGCAAGGGCTCCTATACTTCAACACTACTCTACTTCTACCTTGCCCTTGAATGTGTGTGGAGTGGGATGGTATGTCATGGCAAGAGGGGGGCACATCCTTATATAGTCACCTAGGAACTATGGATGAGTGACACCTCACCATGCATGTGTCATCTACTACTTTAATGGGGGGACACTTCACCATGCATGTGTCACCTCTACCTTAATGGGGGACACTTCACCATGCATGTGTCACCTCCACCTTAATGGGGGGACACTTCACCATGCATGTGTCACCTCCACCTGAAACTGAAAGTCGCCTAGAGGGGGGGGTGAATAGGCGAAACCTGAAAATTAAAACTTTATCCCCCAACTAGATCCCTTGATTAGTGGTTAGAACAAGATATACAAATATAGGAGTATACAAACTAAGTTCTTGCTTGAAAAGAGTATTGCTAAATAATGCGGGAGTGATAAATCAATACAACTAATAAGTTATAGAATAACAAAGCAAGAAGCCTTAGATGAGAAGAGCACTAGGACAAGTTCTTTCTTGCAACGTGTTGCTTCACTAAATGAGAATTGAACTTGAAGCAACATCAAATGATATTAGCAAATAATGGTGCAAGAAAACTTAGAGCAAAGGAAAGCAAACAAATCACAAGCAATAAACACAATGGACACGGGTGATTTGTTTTACCGAGGTTCGGCCCTCGAAGGCCTAGTCCCCGTTGAGGAGTCCACTTAAGGACGGGTCTTTTTCAACCCTTTCCCTCTCTCCACCAATCACACAAGGATCGGCGAGCTCTTCTTCTTCTCAAGGATCACTCTCGATCCCACAAGGACTACCACACTCTTTGGTGTCTCTTGCTAGCTTTTACACACCTCCAAAACTTTGGAGGAAGTTCGATGGGAGTCAATACTCCACGCACAAATGAACACAAAGATGTAGCACACACTATCTCTCAATGAATCTCACAAGGCGCTAGGGCTAAACTCAATTGAGTAGCTCTCAAATGCTTGCTCTCTCTTTGTGGCACTTGTGTTGATTGTAGTGGACTAAATCTTGTGTATAGGATGGATCAATGAATATATGTGGTTGGGAGGGCTTGAGTATGTCAACTAGATGACTTGGAATGTTGCTTGGGCTCCCACACCTTGAAGTGGCCGGTTGGGGTGGTATTTATAGCCACCAACCAAAATCTAGCCGTTGGTGAAGCCTATCTGTCGCATGGTGCACCAGACAGTCCGGTGCACACCGGACATGTCCGGTGCGCCAGCCATGTCACCCGACCGTTAGGGTTCTGACCGTTGGAGCTCTGACTGCTGGGCCCGCTGGGATGTCCGGTGGCGCACCGGACATGCAATGTAGAGTGTCCGGTGTGCCAGCACGCGCGAGCCTGACTTCTGCGTGCTCTGGCGTGCATTTAATGCGCCTGCAGGTGACCGTTGGCGCCGAAGTAGTCGTTGGTCCTCCGTTACACCGGACAGTCCGGTGTACACCAGACATGTCCGGTGAATTATAGCGAAGCAGCCGAAGCGAATTCCCGAGACTGGCGAGTTCAGAGCCGCGTCCTCTTGGAGCACCGGACACTGTCCGGTGTACACCGGACAGTCCGGTGTACACCGGACAGTCCGGTGAATTATAGCGCGCCGGCTCCGAGAATTCCCGAAGGTGAAGAGTTTGAAGTCGGTCTTCCCTGGTGCACCGGACACTGTCCGGTGGTGCACCGGACAGTCCGGTGCACCAGACCAGGGTGCCTTCGGTTGGCCCTTGCTCCTTTGTTTGAACCCTTTCTCTTGGTCTTTTTATTGGCTTATGGTGAACCTTTGTACCTGTAGAACTTATAAACTTGGGCAAACTAGTTAGTCCAATTATTTGTGTTGGGCAATTCAACCACCAAAATTAGTATAAAAAATAGGTGTAAGCCTAATTCCCTTTCAATCTCCCCCTTTTTGGTGATTGATGCCAACACAAACCAAAGCAAGTATAGAAGTGTATAATTGAACTAGTTTGCAAAATGTAAGTGCAAAGGTTACTTAGAATTGAGCCAACAAATATTACTTACTAGATATGCATGGATTGTTTCATTATTTTTAACATTTTGGACCACGCTTGCACCACATGTTTTGTTTTTGCAAATTCTTTTTGTAAATCCTTTTCAAAGTTCTTTTTGCAAAATAGTCAAAGGTAAATGAATAAGATTTTTGCGAAGCATTTTCAAGTTTGAAATTTTCTCCCCTTGTTTCAAATGCTTTTCCTTTGACTAAACAAAACTCCCCCTCAATAAATTCTCCTCTTAGGTTCAAGAGGGTTTTAAGATATCAATTTTGAAAATACTACTTTCTCCCCCTTTAGAACACAAAGAGATACTATTTTGAAATTTACCATTTGAAAATCATTAATTTTTAAAATTAGGGTGGTGGTGCGGTCCTTTTGCTTTGGGCTCATACTTTCTCCCCCTTTGGCATGAATCGCCAAAAACGGATACTATGAGTGAAATATAAGCCCTTTCAGCTACTTTCTCCCCTTTGGCAAATAAAACATAGGAGTGAAGATTATACCAAAGATGGAGAGTGATGCGGAGCGACGACAAAGGATGAGTAGTAGAGTGGAGTGGAAGCCTTTGTCTTTGCCGAAGACTCCAATTCCCTTTCAATCCTATGACTAAGCATGAGAATATACTTGAAAACACATTAGTCATAGACATAAAAAAGATATGATCAAAAGGATATGTCAAATTAAGCATGATCATAATTCTATATAACATAGATTGCTCCCCCTAAATATGTGCATGGAGAGGAACATATATTTTGGCCTTAAATGCCAATTGCACACAATTAGGTTAATGAGAACATATCTATATTATACGAAATGTGAAGTGCATTGTGTCATATTATAAGTGTGATGCTCATGACAGTTTATACACTTATGAAAGCATGTTGTAAACATTTCAAGCATTTTCCCTTAAGGATTTCAAAGAGGCTTAAGGACCATCCACCTTTGGAATAAAGGCAGCTTATCCTCGTTACAAGGTTAAGCTTTAAGCTCTTTGACAATTAAATCACTTCATCTAGTTTCAACAAAAATGCATTAAGGCATGAATGAATTTTTGAGAAGTTAAACTAGATATGAAGCAGGGATATGCAAGGACATGCTTTCTCTTCCTTTTAAACAAGATATGTAAAGAGAGTATAGAAAAGGAAGATTTAGGTACAAGTTTAAATGAAAGGAGATAGTTTTACCTTTTTGTACCTTTACATAGGGACGCTCTCTTCATTGTGCTTTGTCCTTAGTCTTAGATGCTTAAGACCTATTCTTAATGACAATATATGTAAATATTTTGCACAAGAGAGAGTTCTACAACAAGTGATCCTTTTCTAAGTTATTGTTAGTATATGGCAAATGGATCACAAATTGCATAAATGAATCATGAATTCTTCTTTTCCTTAGTGCATATCAAGATAGATGTCGATTGAAATCAAATTGAAATTACATGAGGCACTAAGAAGCATAAGTGATAATTGAAGTTGTTCAATGATCAAACAATCGATGCGACCAAAAGAACAACATAGGCATTAGATTTTCAATCAAGCTCAAAAATAGGAGAATCCAATAAATATGCTACTTTATCATTGAAGGCTATAATCAAGATTGAAATGTAGTAGCATACTTCATGAGAAACTCATTCTTATGCATGAGACTATATGAAATTACTAAGATAAAGTAATAGTCTCGACATAATCAAGATATAGGAAGAGGCTCCCCCTAAAGATATGCATCAAGTATTTGAATGAATTGAATGGATGCATTTACTTTAAAGATGAAAGGGGAGAAGCATTATACATCTTGATCAAGGCTCATAAATTTTGCAATAACAACTTAAGCCTAGTATTCTCATAATGAAAGTATTTAGAATACTCACAACCACACCATTGATTGTTTTGTAGACCTTATTATCCAAGTAGGTGTTGTTGTTCTTGATGTCCTCCTCTTTCATTTAAGAGTCCTCCCTTTGTAGTTGTTTCCTTTTCCTTTCAAACTTGTTGAAAATACTCAAGAAAGATGTTAATAGCACAAGGGAGTATATGATGAAAGATGATCTCTTTAGATAGAAAATATAGACAATTCATCATTCATAAGTCACACAGACATGAAGTAAAATCCTTAACATTAGTGCATTTCATTTGAGAAATATGAGTGAGCACCTTTTAAGCATTTTAATAATCATTGGAGATGTTACTTTATCATATTTAATTTAGTTAATCATTACTTGGAAGCAAATCAATATGATAACATATATAAATATCGCAAAGGCATTAAATAGATTCTAATGGACATGAGCATTAAGAAGATGAGTTCCCATACCTTTGCTTCTACCTTTCTTCTTTTGGGTGAAGAACAACCCATGAAGCTTGTGCACTTTCTTTTTTTTGTAGATATTCATAAGTAGGCTCAAGAGATACTTTGTTAGTAACACAAGCACTAGTTTCCATTTTTGTAACCATTTTTGATAAGGAATAAAAAGCTAGATTACTAAAACATGGAAACTTCATAGCATGAACTAGATTATCCATAGATGATGTTATGCTCAATTTTAACTCATAAAACAAGCATAAATAATCCTTTGAGATTATAGGAATAAATCTAATTCATGATTTGAAAAGCGATAAATGTGAAGGAATCATATCCAATTTCACAATTTGAGCAAGTAGAAATACATCATAAAACATTGGATTGATTTTTCTTTTCATGTTAGATTACACGCTTCCAAAGAGAAACTTATTCTCTACAAGTGAGACTACTTGGGTTACTTAAATAAAATCAATAGTCTCACTATTCTAGTTATAGAGAGAGTTTTCCTTTTATAAGTGTCCTAAGGATTTGAATTCCTTACATAACACCATGTTCTTTTAGGAACTTGAATTATCTCTCTATATCTAGAAACATGGCAATAATAGAATAACTTAGCAAAAAAACATGCCATGAGGTACTTCCAACAATTTAAAGCATGTAGATTGCCATAGGATGGAAATGATGAGTATGCAATCTACCATATGATAGGAAATTCTTCAAAGAATGGTAATATAAATTTAAAGGCATTTGAAGTGCTTCAATTTTTCTATGTGACTACACAAGACACATAAGAAATGATATTCTAAAATACTTGCACTTAAAAGATAAGTGTTACCATCCTTTGGCTTTCCTCCATGTTGTAGGCCTTGATTTTTCGCACATGATATCTCTTCACTTCCTACAACATATAATATCTTCCTCGAGATGATATGAGTTTAAGACATAGCAATTTGAAAAAATAACCTTGGGTCAATCATGTATATAGATCATTGATGATTGATAGCTTGAGTTGATAAGAGTCGAATGGACTCTCTCAAGCACCCCAAGGCTTCATATCATCTCCTTTTCCTGCAAAGCTTGTCAAGCATATTTTGGTACCCATCGCTTGATGGGTCCATCACGGTTAGTCAACAAAGATCTAGGAACCCAAAAGTCCTTTGTGTTAGCATTAGGTAAACTCATTACCTTTCTAGCACAAGTTGCAGTTTTGGGTTGCCTAGTTACATAAGAATTAATTGACAAGCTAGGAGTGGAATTGTTACCAATGGGACAATCCTTGCATTGATGTCCCTTCTTTGCATGTGTAGCATAGGCGTTTTTCAAGTTTTGAAGTTTTCTTCTTTCCTTGTTTGTTGCCTGCTACATGGTTAGTAAAAACTTTCTTTTCTAATCCTATGCCTTTTTGTTTTAAATGGGGACAAGATCTAAGCAAGTGTCCCTTCTTGGAGCATTTAAAACAAAGTCTATCATCCTTGTTAATAATTAAGCCATTTTTAATGTAGGGACATGACCTAATCAAGTGCCCCTCTTCAAAGCATTCACTACACCTCTTAATGTGAAGTGTGGCTTGATCATTACCTTGGATGTTACCTTTTGTGGAGGCGTGGTTGAGGCTTTTGAAGGAAGTGTTGAATTTCATCTTTTGTTTCTTCCTCTTGGCAATCCTCAAGTCCTTGACATTTTCTTTAAGGGATGTAGTGCATGCCACGGTTGTTCCCGTCTCAAGCTTCTTCACCATGTGATCACGGTTATCTTGAGAAGGTTGGGCAATGCATTTCCCTTTTAGTTGTGTCAAGCTCATCTTCAGCCTCTCATTTTCTTCCTTGAGCTTTTGATATGAATCATCGTTTATTCCTGCAAATTCTAGCTCAAAGGAAGATTTGCTTGTCGACGGACAACAAGCATTAGCACATGGTAATATAGTATCAATTTGAATACATGTGCACGAGTGAGGTTGTTGAGATTTTAAGTTTTCTATCACAACCTCATGAGCAATGTCTAATATGATATGATCATCTCTAAGATTTTCATGAGAGCATAGGAGCATATCATATTTTTCTTGAAAAGCTAGATTTTCAACCTTTAGCTTTTCTACTTGGTCCTTAAGCAAGGTATTCCTATTTACTAATTGAGCGATACAATGTAAAGCGTTATCTTGCTCAATTGAAATAGTTTCATACCTTTGGACCAAGTCAACATGAGAGCATTTTAGCTCCTCATGTTCTTTAGTCAACTCGTCAAAGCATTGCATCTTCATTGAGAGAATACTTTCTATCTGAAAGGGAATAAGGCTTACACCTAGTTCCTAATTAATTTTGGTGGTTGAATTGCCCAACACAAATAATTGGACTAACTAGTTTGCTCTAGATTATATGTTCTACAGGTGTCAAAGGTTCATCTACAACTATACTAAATCGACTGTCCGGAATACCGTAGATTATTCCGGACAAGAGAAGCTTTTTGGAAAAACAGGCCAAGCGCGGACCGTCCGGGCCCTTGCGGCGGACCATCCGCAACACCAGGATGACACTCGGACAGAACCAATGCAAAAATCCGAGTCTGCCTATGGACCGTCCGGAGGATAAGCGCGGACCGTCCGGTAGGCAAGGATCCGAAAAACCCGAAGGTGACGGGTTCGGAAGAATGAATTATAGCGGCCTCGCGGACCGTCCAGAGTGCACGACCGGACCGTCCGCGATTGGGTCTGTCTGACATCTGATGGCGCATTAAATGCAATATAGCCGTTGATATAGCCGTTACTGCTGACCGTTGCATTTTCAGCCGTTGATCTACAGGGGCGGACCGTCCGGACCTGGCGGGCGGACCGTCCGCGCTCAGCAGAATGGAGTAACGGCTAGGAAGTGGTTGGTGGCTATAAATACAACCCCAACCACCTCCATTCTCGACATCCAAGCATTCCAACCTTCAACATTCAATACAAGAGCTAGCAATCCATTCCAAGACACATTTAAAGCCTCCATCTCTCCAAGTTTCATAATCGAGAAAAGAGATCATTAGTGATTAGTGACTTGAGAGAGATAGTGATCCGTGTGTTATTTGTCGCTCTTGTCGCTTGGCTTTTGCAATCGTGCTTTCTTCCTCATTCTTTCTTGCGATCAACTCAATTGTAACCAAGGCAAGAGACACCAATTGTGTGGTGGTCCTTGCGGGGAAGTTTGTTCCCGTTTGATTGAGAAGAAGAAGCTCACTCGGTCCGAGGGGCCGTTTGAGAGAGGGAAAGGGTTGAAAGAGACCCGGTCTTTGTGACCACCTCAACGGGGAGTAGGTTTGCAAGAACCGAACCTCAGTAAAACAAATCCACGTGTCACACTCCTTATTCGCTTGCGATTTGTTTTGCGCCCTCTCTCGCGGACTCGTTTATATTTCTAACGCTAACCCGGCTTGTAGTTGTGATTATTTTTGAGAATTTCAGTTTCGCCCTATTCACCCCCCCTCTAGGCGACTATCAATTGGTATCAGAGCCCGGTGCTTCATTAGAGCCTAACCGCTCGAAGTGATGTCGGGAGATCACACCAAGAGGGAGATGGAGACCGGCGACAAGCCCACTACGAGCCACAGGAGCACTTCATCGGAAGAGTCCCGCACCAAGAGGAAGGAGAAGAAGAAGGACTCCTCCAAACGGAAGGAGAAAAGATCTTCTTCCTCTCACCACAAAGAGAAGAAGGAAAAATCTTCTTCCCACAAGCCGCATCGGAGTGGGGACAAGAAAAAGAGGATGAGGAAGGTGGTCTACTACGAGACCGATACTTCATCAACATCGACCTCTGACTCCGACGCGTCGTCCGTAACTTCTAAGCGCCAAGAGCGCAAGAAGTTTAGTAAGATCCCCTTACACTACCCTCGTACATCTAAACATACTCCATTACTTTCCGTTCCATTAGGCAAACCGCCAACCTTTGATGGCGAAGATTATGCTAGGTGGAGTGATGTAATGAAATTTCATCTAACCTCACTCCACAAAAGTATATGGAATGTTGTTGAGTTTGGAGCACAGGTACCATCCGTAGGGGATGAAGACTATGATACGGACGAAGTAGCCCAAATCGAGCACTTCAACTCTCAAGCTACAACCATACTCCTCGCCTCTCTAAGCAAGGAGGAATACAACAAGGTGCAAGGGTTGAAGAATGCAAAGGAGATTTGGGACCTTCTCAAGACCGCACACGAGGGTGATGAACTCACCAAGATCACCAAGCGGGAAACGATCGAGGGGGAGCTCTGTCGTTTTCGTCTTCGCCAAGGGGAGGAGCCACAAGATATGTACAACCGGCTCAAAACCTTGGTGAACCAAGTGCGCAACCTCGGGAGCAAGAAATGGGATGACCACGAGGTGGTTAAGGTTATTTTGAGATCACTTATTTTCCTTAACCCTACTCAAGTACAATTAATTCGTGGTAACCCAAGATATACACTAATGACTCCCGAGGAAGTAATCGGGAATTTTGTGAGCTTTGAATGTATGATTAAAGGATCAAAGAAGATCAACGAGCTTGATGAACCCTCCATGTCCGAAGCACAACCGGTGGCATTTAAGGCGACGGAGGAGAAGAAGGAGGAATCTACACCGAGTAGACAACCAATTGACGCCTCCAAGCTCGACAATGAGGAGATGACTTTAATCATCAAAAGCTTTCGCCAAATCCTCAAGCAACGGAAGGGGAAGGACTACAAATCCCGTTCCAAGAAGGTTTGATACAAGTGTGGTAAGCCCGGTCACTTTATTGCTAAATGTCCATTATCAAGTGACAGTGACAGGGATAACGACAAGAAGGGCAAGAGGAGAGAAAAGAAGAGGTACCACAAGAAGAGGGGCGGCGATGCCCACATGTGCCGCGAGTGGAACTCCGACGAGAGCTCCACCGACTCCTCCTCCGACGACGAGGACGCCGCCAACATCGCCGTCACCAAGGGATTCCTCTTCCCCAACGTCGGCCACAAGTGCCTCATGGCAAAGGACGGCAAAAGGAAGAAGGTTAAATCTAAATCCTCCACTAAATATGAGTCCTCTAGTGATGATAATGCTAGTGATGAAGAAAATAATTTGCGTACCCTTTTTGCCAATCTTAACATGGAACAAAACGAAAAATTGAATGAATTAATTAGTGCTATTCATGAAAAGGATGACCTTTTGGATTCCCAAGAGGACTTCCTAATTAAAGAAAACAAGAAACATGTTAAGGTTAAGAATGCTTATGCTCTTGAGGTAGAAAAATGTGAGAAATTATCTAGTGAGCTAAGCACATGCCATGACACTATTACCAACCTTAAAAATGAAAATGCTAAATTAATTGCTAAGGTTGAGAAATTATCTATTGATTCAACTTCCAATCCTAGAAATGATAATGTTGATTTACTTGCTAGGATTGATGAGTTGAATGGCTCTATTGCTAGCCTTAGAAATGAGAATGAGAAATTGATTGCTAAGGCTAAAGAATTAGATGTTTGCAATGTTGCAATTTCCAATCTTAGAGATAACAATGATATTTTGCGTGCTAAGATTGTTGAACTTAATTCTTGCAAACCCTCTACATCTAATGTTGAGCATGTTTCTATTTGTACTAGATGTAGAGATATTGATGTTAATGCTATTCATGATCACATGGTCTTAATTAAACAACAAAATGATCATATAGCAAAGTTAGATGCTAAAATTGCCGAGCATAACTTAGAAAATGAAAAGTTTAAATTTGCTAGAAGTATGCTCTATAATGGGAGACGCCCTGGCATCAAGGATGGCATTGGCTTCAAAAGGGGAGACAATGTCAAACTTAATGCCCCTCCTAAAAATTTGTCTAACTTTGTTAAGGGCAAGGCTCCCATGCCTCAGGATAACGAGGGTTACATTTTGTACCCTGCCGGTTATCCCGAGAGCAAAATTAGGAGAACTCATTCTAGGAAGTCTCACTCTAGCCCTAACTATGCTTTTATGTATAAGGGTGAGACATCTAGCTCTAGGCAACCAACCCGTGCTAAGTTGCCTAGAAAGAAAACTCCTAGTGCATCAAATGATCATGACATTTCATTTAAGATTTTTGATGCATCTTATGTGCTTACTAACAAATCCGGCAAAGTAGTTGCCAAGTTTGTTGGGGGCAAACACAAGGGTTCTAAGACTTGTGTTTGGGTACCCAAAGTTCTTGTTTCTAATGCCAAAGGACCCAAAACCGTTTGGGTACCTAAAGTCAAGAACTAAAATTGTTTTGTAGGTTTATGCATCCGGGGGCTCAAGTTGGATACTCGACAGTGGGTGCACAAACCACATGATAGGGGAGAAGAAGATGTTCTCTTCATATGAAAAAAACCAAGATCCCCAACGAGCTATCACATTCGGGGATGGAAATCAAGGTTTGGTCAAAGGATTGGGTAAAATTGCTATATCACCTGACCATACTATTTCCAATGTTTTTCTTGTAGATTCTTTAGATTACAATTTGCTTTCTGTATCTCAATTATGTCAAATGGGCTACAACTGTCTCTTTACTGATGTAGGTGTCACTGTCTTTAGAAGAAGTGATGATTCAATAGCATTTAAGGGTGTGCTAGAGGGTCAGCTATACTTGGTAGATTTTGATAGAGCTGAACTCGACACATGCTTAATTGCTAAGACTAACATGGGTTGGCTCTGGCACCGCCGACTAGCCCATGTTGGGATGAAGAATCTTCATAAGCTTCTAAAGGGAGAACACATTTTAGGACTAACAAATGTTCATTTTGAGAAAGACAGGATTTGTAGCGCATGCCAAGCAGGAAAGCAAGTTGGTGCCAATCATCCACACAAGAACATCATGACGACCGACAGGCCGCTTGAGCTACTCCACATGGATCTATTCGGCCCGATTGCTTACATAAGCATCGGCGGGAGTAAGTATTGTCTTGTAATAGTGGATGATTATTCTCGCTTCACTTGGGTGTTCTTTTTGCAGGAAAAATCTCAAACCCAAGAAACCTTAAAGGGATTCTTGAGACGGGCTCAAAATGAGTTCGGCTTAAGGATCAAGAAAATCAGAAGCGACAACGGGACAGAGTTCAAGAACTCTCAAATCGAAGGCTTCCTTGAGGAGGAGGGCATCAAGCATGAGTTCTCTTCTCCCTACACGCCACAACAAAATGGTGTAGTGGAGAGGAAGAATCGAACTCTACTGGACATGGCAAGGACCATGCTTGATGAGTACAAGACTTCGGATCGGTTTTGGGCCGAGGCGGTCAACACCGCTTGCTACGCCATCAACCGATTATATCTGCACCGAATCCTCAAGAAAACATCCTATGAACTCCAAACCGGTAAAAAGCCCAATATTTCATATTTTAGAGTTTTTGGTAGCAAATGCTTTATTCTTGTTAAGAGAGGCAGAAAATCTAAATTTGCTCCTAAAACTGTAGAAGGCTTTTTACTAGGATATGACTCAAACACAAGGGCATATAGAGTCTTTAACAAGTCCTCAGGACTTGTTGAAGTTTCTTGTGACGTTGTGTTTGATGAGACTAACGGCTCTCAAGTAGAGCAAGTTGATCTTGATGAGATAGGTGAAGAACAGGCTCCGTACATCGCGCTAAGGAACATGTCCATTGGGGATGTGTGTCCTAAGGAATCCGAAGAGCCTCCAAATGCACAAGATCAACCATCCTCCTCCACTCAAGCATTCCCACCAACTCAAAATGAGGACGAGGCTCAAGTTGATGAAGGAGAAGATCAAAGAAATGAGCCACCTCAAGATGACGGCAATGATCAAGGGGGAGATGCCAATAATGAAGACAAGGAGGATGAAGAACCAAGGCCGCCACACCCAAGAGTCCACCAAGCAATCCAACGAGATCACCCCGTCGACACCATCCTCGGCGACATTCATAAGGGGGTAACTACTAGATCTCGTGTTGCACATTTTTGTGAGCATTACTCTTTTGTTTCCTCTATTGAGCCTCACAGGGTAGAGGAAGCACTCCAAGATTCGGATTGGGTGGTGGCAATGCAAGAGGAGCTCAACAACTTCACGAGAAATGAGGTATGGCATTTGGTTCCACGTCCTAATCAAAATGTTGTGGGAACCAAATGGGTCTTCCGCAACAAGCAAGATGAGCATGGTGTGGTGACAAGGAACAAAGCTCAACTTGTGGCCAAGGGATACTCCCAAGTCGAAGGTTTGGATTTCGGTGAAACTTATGCACCCGTAGCTAGGCTTGAGTCAATTCGTATATTATTGGCCTATGCTACTTACCATGGCTTCAAGCTTTATCAAATGGACGTGAAGAGTGCCTTCCTCAATGGACCAATCAAGGAAGAAGTCTATGTTGAGCAACCTCCCGGCTTTGAAGATAGTGAGTACCCTAACCATGTTTATAAGCTCTCTAAGGCGCTTTATGGGCTCAAGCAAGCCCCAAGAGCATGGTATGAATGCCTTAGAGATTTCCTTATCGCTAATGGTTTCAAAGTCGGAAAGGCCGATCCTACTTTATTTACTAAAACTCTTGACAAAGATTTGTTTGTATGCCAAATTTATGTTGATGATATTATATTTGGGTCTACTAACGAATCTACGTGTGAAGAATTTAGTAGGATCATGACACAGAAATTCGAGATGTCTATGATGGGGGAGTTGAAGTATTTTCTAGGATTCCAAGTCAAGCAACTCCAAGAGGGCACTTTCATTAGCCAAACAAAGTATACTCAAGACATTCTAACCGAGTTTGGAATGAAGGATGCCAAGCCCATCACGACACCCATGGGAACTAATGGGCATCTCGACCTCGACACGGGAGGTAAATTCGTTGATCAAAAGGTATACCGGTCGATGATAGGCTCTTTACTTTACTTATGTGCATCTCGACCGGATATTATGCTTTCCGTATGCATGTGTGCAAGATTCCAAGCCGACCCTAAGGAAGCTCACCTTACGGCCGTAAAACGAATCTTGAGATATTTGGCTTATACTCCTAAGTTTGGGCTTTGGTATCCTAGGGGATCCACATTTGATTTGTTTGGTTATTCGGATGCCGATTGGGCGGGGTGTAAAATCAACAGAAAGAGCACATCGGGGACTTGCCAGTTCTTGGGAAGATCCTTGGTGTCTTGGGCTTCAAAGAAACAAAATTCGGTAGCTCTTTCTACCGCCGAAGCCGAGTACATTGCCGCAGGACATTGTTGTGCGCAATTGCTTTGGATGAGGCAAACCCTGCGGGACTACAGTTACAAATTAACCAAAGTCCCTTTACTATGTGATAATGAGAGTGCAATCAAAATGGCGGATAATCCCGTCGAACATAGCCGCACTAAACACATAGCCATTCGGTATCACTTTCTTAGGGATCACCAACAAAAGGGGGATATCGAGATTTCATATATTAACACTAAAGATCAATTAGCCGATATCTTTACCAAGCCTCTTGATGAACAAACCTTTAACAAACTTAGGCATGAGCTAAATATTCTTGATTCTAGGAACTTTTTTTGTTGATTTGCACACATAAGCTCATCTATATACCTTTGATCATGCCTCTTTCATATGCTATGACTAATGTGTTTTCAAGTTTATCTCAAAAACAAGTCATAGGTGTATTGAAAGGGAATTGGAGTCTTCGGCGAAGACAAAGGCTTCCACTCCGTAACTCATCCTTCGCCATCACTCCGCGCAACACTCCGTCTTTGGTATAATCTTCACTCATTTATTTATGACCAAAGAGGGAGAGAGTAATTCAAAGGCTCTAATGACTCCGTTTTTGACAATTCATGCCAAAGGGGGAGAAAGTATTAGCCCAAAGCAAAAGGACCGCACCACCACCTAATTTTAAAATAGAAATTTTCAATTGGTATTTCAAAATTGGTATCTTATTGTGTTCAAAAGGGGGAGAAAGTAGCATTTCGAAACTAATATATCAAAACCCTCTTGAACACTAAGAGGAGGACTTCATTTAGGGGGAGTGTTGTTTAAGTCAAAGGAAAAGCATTTGAAACAGGGGGAGAATTTCAAATCCTGAAAATCCTTCTCGAAATCTTATTCATCTATCTTTGACTAATTGCAAAAAGACTTTGAAAAGGATTTACAAAAGAATTTGCAAAAACAAAACGTGTGGTGCATGCGTGGTCCAAAATGTTAAAAATAAAGAAACAATCCATGCAAGAATTCTTATTGGCGCAATTCTAAGTAACCTTTGCACCTACAATTATGCAAACTAGTTCAATTATACACTTTTATACTTGCTTTGGTTTGTGTTGGCATCAATCACCAAAAAGGGGGAGATTGAAAGGGAATTAGGCTTACACCTAGTTCCTAATTAATTTTGGTGGTTGAATTGCCCAACACAAATAATTGGACTAACTAGTTTGCTCTAGATTATATGTTCTACAGGTGTCAAAGGTTATCTACAACTATACTAAATCGACTGTCCGGAATACCGTAGATTATTCTGGACAGGAGAAGCTTTTTGGAAAAACAGGCCAAGCGCGGACCGTCTGGGCCCTTGCGGCGGACCGTCCGCAACACCAGGATGACACTCGGACAGAACCAATGCAAAAATCCGAGTCTGCCTATGGACCGTCCGGAGGATAAGCGCGGACCGTCTGAGACCTCGCTCGGACCGTCCGGCCTCAGGCGCGGACCGTCCGGTAGGCAAGGATCCGAAAAACACGAAGGTGACGGGTTCGGAAGAATGAATTATAGCGGCCTCGCGGACCGTCCGGAGTGCACGACCGGACCGTCCGCGACTGGGTCTGTCTGACATCTGACGGCGTATTAAATGCAATATAGCCGTTGATATAGCCGTTACTGCTGACCGTTGCATTTTCAGCCGTTGATCTACAGGGGCAGACCGTCCAGACCTGGCGGGCGGACCGTCCGCGCTCAGCAGAATGGAGTAACGGCTAGGAAGTGGTTGGTGGCTATAAATATAACCCCAACCACCTCCATTCTCGACATCCAAGCATTCCAACCTTCAACATTCAATACAAGAGCTAGCAATCCATTCCAAGACACATTTAAAGCCTCCATCTCTCCAAGTTTCATAATCGAGAAAAGAGATCATTAGTGATTAGTGACTTGAGAGAGATAGTGATCCGTGTGTTATTTGTCGCTCTTGTCGCTTGGCTTTTGCAATCGTGCTTTCTTCCTCATTCTTTCTTGCGATCAACTCAATTGTAACCAAGGCAAGAGACACCAATTGTGTGGTGGTCCTTGCGGGGAAGTTTGTTCCCGTTTGATTGAGAAGAAAAAGCTCACTCGGTCCGAGGGGCCGTTTGAGAGAGGGAAAGGGTTGAAAGAGACCCGATCTTTGTGACCACCTCAATAGGGAGTAGGTTTGCGAGAACCGAACCTCGGTAAAACAAATCCACGTGTCACACTCCTTATTCGCTTGCGATTTGTTTTGCGCCCTCTCTCGTGGACTCGTTTATATTTCTAACGCTAACCCGGCTTGTAGTTGTGATTATTTTTGAGAATTTCAGTTTCGCCCTATTCACCCCCCTCTAGGCGACTATCACTATCCTTTGACGAGCTTCGCCTTGCTCTCTCGCTCTTTCTAGAAGCTTGAGCATGACCGCCTTATCTTCTTGGCTTAGGCGAGCGTAGAGTTGCACAAAGCTTCTTTCTTCCTCCTCATCCTCATTTGTGCTTCCGCTATCATTTGCATTAGCCACACAACATATGTGGGAATCGAAATGGGAAGACAAACCTTTTGGAGAGGTGGACTCATCGTTTGGTCTCCACCGTTCATTTTCTTCTTCCTTGCAAGGGTTAGTATCACAAATACCAAAGGAAGTAGAAGCACAAAATGAACTATCATGTTTGGACTTATTAAATTTGCTTTTAATTCTAGTCCAAATATCATGCATATCACAAATGGGTTTGTCATGTTTTATTATGAAGGCATGATAATCTTCTTTGCTAAGGGATTTACTTAAGATGTCATAAGCTAGATAGTTTAAGCGTATACATCTTAAATTTTCTTCGAAGGCATTTTCCCTAGCATAGTTAGGAGGAATAATACTCTTGTCTAAAATTTGTTCTAATTGGGGGTCTACCGCTCTAAAAGCATTTATCACTCTAGTAGACCATGAATCATAATTAGAACAATTGGAAAGTAATATCTCAAGAGTTACCTCCTTGTTCTCCTGGGTCTTCTTGTTCTTTTGGAATCTTCTACGAGCCATCACTTCGAGTTGTTAGACTCAAGATGAAGTGCCTGGCTCTGATACCAATTGAAAGTCGCCTAGAGGGGGGGTGAATAGGCGAAACCTGAAAATTAAAACTTTATCCCCCAACTAGATCCCTTGATTAGTGGTTAGAACAAGATATACAAATATAGGAGTATACAAACTAAGTTCTTGCTTGAAAAGAGTATTGCTAAATAATGCGGGAGTGATAAATCAATACAACTAATAAGTTATAGAATAACAAAGCAAGAAGCCTTAGATGAGAAGAGCACTAGGACAAGTTCTTTCTTGCAACGTGTTGCTTCACTAAATGAGAATTGAACTTGAAGCAACACCAAATGATATTAGCAAATAATGGTGCAAGAAAACTTAGAGCAAAGGAAAGCAAACAAATCACAAGCAATAAACACAATGGACACGGGTGATTTGTTTTACCGAGGTTCGGCCCTCGAAGGCCTAGTCCCCGTTGAGGAGTCCACTTAAGGACGGGTCTTTTTCAACCCTTTCCCTCTCTCCACCAATCACACAAGGATCGGCGAGCTCTTCTTCTTCTCAAGGATCACTCTCGATCCCACAAGGACCACCACACTCTTTGGTGTCTCTTGCTAGCTTTTACACGCCTCCAAAACTTTGGAGGAAGTTCGATGGGAGTCAATACTCCACGCACAAATGAACACAAAGATGTAGCACACACTATCTCTCAATGAATCTCACAAGGCGCTAGGACTAAACTCAATTGAGTAGCTCTCAAATGCTTGCTCTCTCTTTGTGGCACTTGTGTTGATTGTAGTGGACTAAATCTTGTGTATAGGATGGATCAATGAATATATGTGGTTGGAAGGGCTTGAGTATGTCAACTAGATGACTTGGAATGTTGCTTGGGCTCCCACACCTTGAAGTGGGCGGTTGGGGTGGTATTTATAGCCACCAACCAAAATCTAGCCGTTGGTGAAGGCTATCTGTCGCATGGTGCACCGGACAGTCCGGTGCGCCAGCCACGTCACCCGACCGTTAGGGTTCTGACCGTTGGAGCTCTGACTGCTGGGCCCGCTGGGATGTCCGGTGGCGCACCGGACATGCACTGTAGAGTGTCCGGTGCGCCAGCACGCGCGAGCCTGACTTCTGCGTGCTCTGGCGCGCATTTAATGCGCCTGTAGGTGACCGTTGGCGCCGAAGTAGACGTTGGTCCTCCGTTACACCGGACAGTCCGGTGTACACCAGACATGTCCGGTGAATTATAGCGAAGCAGCCGAAGCGAATTCCCGAGACTGGCGAGTTCAGAGCCGCGTCCTCTTGGAGCACCAGACACTGTCCGGTGTACACCGGACAGTCCGGTGAATTATAGCGCGCCGGCTCCGAGAATTCCCGAAGGTGAAGAGTTTGAAGTCGGTCTTCCCTGGTGCACCGGACACTGTCCGGTGGTGCACCGGACAGACCGGTGCACCAGACCAGGGTGCCTTCGGTTGGCCCTTGCTCCTTTGTTTGAACCCTTTCTCTTGGTCTTTTTATTGGCTTATGGTGAACCTTTGTACCTGTAGAACTTATAAACTTGGGCAAACTAGTTAGTCCAATTATTTGTGTTGGGCAATTCAACCACCAAAATTAGTATAAAAAATAGGTGTAAGCCTAATTCCCTTTCACCACCTTTCATGGGGGGAACACTTCACCATGCATGTGTCATTTGCCACTTTAATGGGGGAACACTTCACCATGCATGTGTCACCTCCACCTTTCATGGGGGGAACACTTCACCATGACACATCACCATAGTTCTAGAGAGGTCCAAAAATATCTAGGCTTCGTGACTTACCATGATTAGTGTAGGGAATTCTAGAAGGCTATGTACATCATGGTTATCCATGGTTGTTCCTAGAAAGTTGTCTTGCTTATGATTAAGGTTTATCATGAATATTGTAGAAGCTTCTAGAAACTTGGTTATGCTTATTATATGACAATTGTTTAAGCGAGGTTTTCCTTGCATATTTTCAATGGGCAAATGATGGCCATGGAAAAAGCTGCTATAATTGATGCTAAGGTCATAACTTTTATAGTTTAAGAATGACTTCAGGGGAGGAAGAGGTCGAAGATCATGGCATGCTCACCTATGGCTCAAATCGACGGTGAGAGCTTGTCCTCTGGTTTGAAGAGTAAGGCACGCGTTGTTCGTATGTGAGGGTGACAATGAGATGGTGGCTGGACTGTGAGGTTCCGCGGCAAGGGCATCGGTATTTATATGCGGAGGAACGATAGTTTATAATGGAGGGAGTCTCGACCGGCGTACTATGATTGGTGATGTTGCCACAGTGCAGTCGCAACATCCCGAGGTTGGCAGGGTAACTTGGCTCATGGTGGGGCATTCATTTAGTTGTGATTGCGACAAGTGACTGACGTGTGTTCAGGCGGGTGCACGAGGTCTTGTCGGAGTGACTTTCTGCACTGAGGTATCACTTCAAGGTCTACAACCAGGCCCCTTTAATATAGCAGTTTGGCGTGCATGACAAGGCTGTCTCAGGGCAGAGGGTGTAGGTGGGGCTTGTCAGGACGCACAAATGCCAAGGCAGCTAGAGGCAGGCTTACGATTTATTTACGCATGTGTTTTGCCACAGGTGGTTGTGGGCTCCCTCTGTCTATTGTGGGCGGGCATTAGACGTTTTCAAGAATTTACCACGGTGAAAGGCAAGCTTAGCCTATAATTTAGAAGAATATCGAGAAATAACCCATAGAGGCATTGGTTTGCATAGTTTGGATTAGGATATCATAGCTATCAATAATTCTGAACAAGTTTTATTCCATAGCTGAAAATTGGGATGTTACAACAATATGGGGATAGAAAAGGTGAATATGGGGTTAAAATTAGTAGAAACCATTGCTTCAATAACAAAATATAATGATGTATCTTATCGATGAAGAATCTCTGATGGAGTACGATCTTTGATGGACTTTTGTCACACCATCATAGAAGTTGCAATGAACGAACGCCTAGATCGATGAATCATATCTGAAGCGTGTACTATTGTAACTATATTATCCCCAAAGTTCTATAGAAATACATGTTACTTGCTTTGCACAACTATGTATAAATTGTGGTGTAAGATAGAAAATGATAGCACCTCACCCTGATCCATTCTCGTTATTCCAGATGAACAATGAGACATATATCTTGAAGAATATGCTTGAGTTATGAGTGATAACGACTTTAACATATGTCATCGTCAGGGGGAGCGAATGCTTATATTGATCACAATCGTGGGACACTAAATGCCATATTCTATACCTTAAAGGCATCAATTTGATGACCAATATGTAAACCTTTATGAAAGTTTCTATCAAATATGTAGATTCAGCCGACCGAACACCACTAGTCAAATTGGCTTATTTATGTTGATACGTGCACTTACCTCGTATATCCTAGAAGTGAGTAGAGGTGAAGTTTATGATATAATCCCTGTAACAGTATGCAATCTGTTTGCTAAATCTCTATGTGCATAATTGTGTATACTTCTAGAAGAAGGTATTTTGCCATACTGAGAGAGTTTTGCAAGGATCAGGGGAGCACATTTCTAAAGTTAGCCATTGTAGAAGATTCGATAGAATCTAGATCACAGAGGATCGAAATCTATCCCGATGATAGGTGTTGTACTCTTTTGTTTTCCTGGAGTTTCTTACATGAGGTTTTTTAACGAGGCAACAAAGTGCAAATGCAATATGTGTCACCATGCGCTCTTTCTCCATATTTTTCCTCTGGGTTTTTGAGAGTTTTAACGAGGCATGTGTTGGTCGCGGTATTCGTTCAAGGGGGAGTGTTAAGAAACTCTAATTAGGGTTATGTGGGCAAATACCGAATTATCTCTGAGAGGTCTCACATCTTTATATAAGGAATCTGCAAACACCCGCATAATACACAGAGGAGAAAGAGGCCAGAGGCCTAACCCTACATCCTGTGTCTCATGTGCTCTCTATCGTGCTTTTGGGTAGAGAGACATATCTTTTACATGTTTTCGCGTCTAATCTACTGACGAAAGGGGTGAGAGCGGATCTAATAATCTATGATAAAGGGGTGAGAGCGGATCTAATAATCTATGATAACGAAAACGTAGTTCTCTACACAAACCAATTTAACCAAACACAGGCACAGAATGAACCAATCGCCCCTTAACATTTCCATTCCATGAGAACGTAATGACCTTTACAAAATGGATATGGGCTAGGCTGGCCTGGGCTTTGTTTCTTCAATAGATGGGGTATTGTACACGTTTAGGCCCACCCCTATCGACGGACTCATTAGTCGTTACAGATCATAACTAGCTTTTGTTCGTCGCCCTATCACAGTCTCGCAGCCGCCGCGATCTGCTAGCCCCCGAACCCTAGCTCAATGGGAACCGCCGCTTCTCCTTCTCCCTCGCTTTCCCTAGACACAGCCGCCTCCCGTCCTGATCCTCCTTCCCCGGAGGCCACCGCTACACCAGCCAAAGAAGATCACCAGCACTCCGCCTCCGACGCCGCGACCGCCGCAGCTGGCGGCGGCGCAGACGATGCGGCGGCGGCTCCTTCTGTTGGAGGCGGCGCGGAAGAGGCCGCTGAGACGGTGGTCATCGATGCCTCCGCGGTGGCCAGCGGAGCAGGGGAGGGGGAGGAGGAGGAGGAGGAGCAAGGGGAGTGCGGGTTCTGTCTCTTCATGAAGGGCGGCGGCTGCAAGGACGAGTTCGTCGCGTGGGAGAAGTGCGTGGAGGAGACGGATGCCGCGGATGCCAGCATTGACGTCGTGGAGCGGTGCCAAGACGTCACGGCCGCGCTGCGGAAGTGCATGGACGCGCACGCCGCCTACTACGAGCCTATCCTCCGGGCCGAGCGCGCCATGGCTGCGGACCTCGAGGCCTTTCAGGCCCAAGAAGCCGCCTCCGACTCCGCGGCGTCGGAGGAAGGCCAGAAGGAGGCGGCGGCGGCCGAGGCAGCGCCGCGTCCGTCAGACTTAGGCCAGAATAAGCAGGTGGCTGAGGCGGCAGTTGCGGAGGAGAGCAGAGATCCTGCAGCCTGATTGGGCGAAAAAAGGCAGCGGCGTCTTCAATTTTTTGTGAGGGATTTGAGGATATGAATTCCGTTTGTACCTTAGGAGAGCATCAATTAACATTTTGTGAAGGGGATAGATTTCTGTCCTTTTCTCTTTACATGAAACATGTGATTCTATTGATTGAAAACCAAAATTGTCCACTTTTGCCAGATGACTTTGAACTCTAGCTAATCTACATACATCGAATGCCCTAAATTACATCGACGCTGAAACTAATCTTCTGCTAAAGGTTTTCAAGTCGATAAGTCGAGTCGACAAGGTACCGATTTGGTCGATAAGTTGAGTCGACAAGGTACCGACTTGGTAACTAGTCGATAAGTCAGTTGACTAGTCGTCGACTTGCTAATATAGTGGTTATTTTTCCTATATAATGGCTTCATATAGACAATATAGCATTTACATATGAAGAAAGAGCATGTTTTACCTCATTTGAAGTCTGAAATTGAACGAAACTGAAATAAACAGCAAGTCTTACCTCATTTGAAGTAGGGCGGGTCAAAAAACCTGTAACCCGAAACCCGAATTTTGTTCGGGAATTTCGGGTAGCAACTTGCAAAACCCGATTTTATTTTGGGTAATTCGGGTATCACAATCGGGTACCCGAATTACCCGAACTTTCATGTGCCATGTACTCATGTCATGCTTAATTATTAATTTGTACATTTATAATTATGTGTAAGTGTGCATAACTTGTGATTATAGATTGCTTGTGTTTTATATGTACATGTATATCATTATTCAAACTATATTTTTATTCTAATTTAATAGGGTGTATGTGTTTTTATGAAGCCAACACAATAGTTCGGGTAGTTCGGGAATACCCGAACCCTGTGTTTTCAAGTCGTCTGACTAATCGCGATTAGTCGCGATTAGTCGGGCTAGTCGGTTAGCAGAGCTCGATTAGACAGCCGACTCGACTAGAGTACCTAATCGCCATGGTCGTCCGACTAGTCGACGATTAGGGCCGATTAGTCGCTCGATTAGCCAGTTCTGGGCGACTAGATTTAGGACCTAGATTTTTTGATTTCCTGGCTTCGTGGGCTTTTTTGGCGGGCGGCCCGACTACTGGCAGTTGAAACGCCAGCCACCTCTACTGAAGATGGAACACCGAACGCAAGCCACCACTTCTGTCTTCTCTTTATTTCCCTAATTCCCTACCTGCTCGGCGGCTCTTCTTGAGTTCTTGTTCTGGAATCCAGGCTTCCAAAGTCCACTCTAGATTTCCAAGTTCCAGCACGCGTGAATCCAATCCCGAGTTCCAGCACGTGCGAATCCAGTTCTTCCAACTTCCAGTTCCGGACTTCACCGACGGACTCCAGAAATCCAGATTTTTTCGTTGGCATGAGTTCATCTTCTGGAGGTATTCTTTTGTGTAGTTCTGTTCTTCAATCTTCATCCTTCATCCTTCAATCATTCATCCTTGTATGTGTTGTGTCATTCTGTAATCTGGACTGGACTTCTGAATATTTATTCTTGTACTTCATAATATAGTATATGAAGTTCATATATACTATATAGTTATATAATTATTTATTATATAGTATAATAGTATATATTATATAGTATATACATAGGTCCTGGTCTCCTGGATGAACAGGACGACCAGTAAACGACCAGGTCGACCAGAGCTCGATTAGTCGGACCTAGTCGACGACTAATCGAGATTAGTCGCTGGTCGGTCCCCCAGTTCGACTAGCTGGTCGAGCGACCAGAAAACATAGCCCGAACCCGAAATTCTGTGTACCCGAATTTTCGGGTATTGTAAAACTCGTTGTAATTTCGGGTATCGATTCTTAAAACCCGAAATTTAAAATACCCGAAATACCCGACCCGAAATTTTCGGGTAACCCGAACAACCACCCCTAATTTGAAGTCTCAAACTGAACCAAATCAGCCACATAAGTGATAAGTAATAACAACCATATAGTTCAAATTGAAAAACAAATAGGAATAAAATATAGTTCAAACTTAAAAAAAATAAGCTACATTAGATAGCTAAGCTGCTGCTGCTAGATAGATACTAGATAGCAGATATCCTAAATATCTCCCAAATCAAAATCATCCATTGCATTTTCTCCCAAATCAAGAAAATATGTTGTGTAATAGGCCTTTGGGCTGTTTGGACTGAACTGGGGCACAAGTCGCCTGACTTGCCAGACCAAGTCGACGACTAGTCGACTGAGAATTTCCAGTCGTTGACAAGTCGTACGACTTGCCAGAAAAGTCGAGCCGGCTCCCTAAGTCGAGCTTCCAAGACCGACTGGATGACTAGTCGCTGACTAGTCGACGACTAGTCGACTGAGAATTTTCAGTCGTTGACAAGTCGTACGACTTGCCAGAAAAGTCGAGCCGGCTCCACAAGTCGAGCTTCTAGGACCGACTGGACGACTAGTCGCTGACTAGTCGACGACTAGTTGACGACTTAAAATAGGGCTTCTGCTTATATCGAAGTGCAACGATGGCTAGCGGCAGTGGTGAGTGATATTTGCCAATCGCTCCATCCAATTGCTATTCATTTGGTCTTGTCCGATCATCGTGACGACAAAACTCACCTTGTTTTTTGTGAGCATGAGAGCAAACCTTGTTTGAATTAGCTGTGCCTCTGAAACTTTCAGTTGTACTTATTGTCTAATGTTCTTGGGTTTATTGCCACACCTGTTTTCCTTTGGCAACTTCACCTGTTCTATGGTCAGATTTGACTTTTTGAGCCCCGGGGCAAAGCTTGTTTGGACTATATAACTGTCTACAACGTTCCTGCGGGTGGTTCAGGTTGTTGGCATGTTTTAATCGAATGTTTTCATTTTATGATTTTTCATGGACTTTGGAATGTGACGTTCACGTACTGGAAAGACCATGTTAGGTTCGGTCTAGATCGAAGGTGATTGAGTTGAATTAAATCTCTACGCAATCGACAAGCCCTATGTCATGTACGGCCGCACTTACAGGCGTCGTCGTGACGCCAGGAGGGCTGCAGATCGCGCAGCCAAGGCAGGCGCCACAATCAGTGGCTAAGTTTAGAAAGATAAGGATTAGTTTCTCTCTTGCATGCCTTAATAATAGGAGGGATTGGTTAAGATTAGTTTCCTTTTCATATGCCTTAATAATAGGAGAGATTGGTTAAGATTAGTTTCCTTTTCATATGCCTTAATCATAGGAAAGGTTGGTTGAACCAGAGACTATATATATGCCGTGTAATAGGCTGGGAAATAATCAAGCAAGATCAATTATCTAAAACTGCTCTTCTCCCTTGCCTCTCTCAAGCCACCGGTGAGGAATCCCTCACGGTGAAGGTCTGGAGCGCGACTACGAACTGCGTAGCCGCGGTCCAGCGACGTTGGGCGTCGAGGCGCTTGACAACCTGGTATCAGAGCCACGTCGATCCTCACCCACCCGCTCTTGCCCTCCACCATCCCCTTCCACGCCCACTGCCTCCACCGACCACTCCATCACCATGGCTGAGCCCACCATCAAGGACCTCATGGAGCTGATGCAGTCTTTCCAAACCGAGTTGGCTACCGTGAAAGCCACCATGAAGGACAAGTCGTCCTCGTCGTCCACCGACGGCGGCGGCGAGCGCGAGGATCCCCCCCGTGTGGATCGGCCCCCCAGGTTCCAGAAGCTCGACTTTCCCCGGTTCGATGGCACCACCGACCCGATGCTCTTCATCAACAAATGTGAATCCTATTTTCGCCAACAGCGCACCATGGCGGAGGAACGCGTGTGGATGGCCTCTTATAATCTGGAGGACGTCGCGCAGCTGTGGTTCATCCAGCTGCAGGACGACGAGGGCACACCATCCTGGGGGCGGTTCAAGGACCTCCTCAATCTTCGCTTCGGGCCACCACTCCGCTCAGCGCCCCTGTTCGAGTTGGCGGAGTGTCGCCGCACCGGGACCGTGGAGGAATACTCCAACCGGTTCCAGGCCCTGCTGCCGCGCGCGGGTCGCCTCACGGAGGGCCAGCGTGTCCAACTCTACACAGGCGGTCTCCTTCCCCCATTGAGCCACGTCGTTCGCATCCACAACCCGGAGACACTTGATGGGGCCATGAGTCTCGCCCGTCAGGCCGAGCAGCTGGAGTTGGCACGGGCACCGCCACCGGCCGCCAGGGGAGCCCCTCGCGCCCTTCCCCCAGCGTCGGCGCCCAAAGCAGCCGCTGCTCGCCCTCCCTGCACCACCCGCGGGCGCGCCCCAGCCACGACCAAAGGGTCCGCCCTTGAAGCGGCTGTCACCGGAGGAACAGGCGGAACGACGCCGCCTCGGCCTCTGCTTCAACTGCAATGAGCCGTACAACCGCGGCCACAACCGTGTCTGCCGCCGCATCTTCTACCTCCATGGCGTCGAGCTCACGACCGCTGCCGAGGAACTCGCAGGGGACGACCCGCAGGACGACGCCCCTGTCTTCTCCCTTAGGGCAGTCACTGGCATGCCCATCTGCAATTCCATGCAGGTGCGGGCCACCCTAGGCGCCACCACCCTCCTCGCGCTCCTGGACACCGGCTCCACACATAACTTCATTGGGGAGGATGCCGCCCGCCGCACCGGCCTGCCGATCCAGCCGCGGCCGCACCTCACGGCCACTGTGGCCAACGGTGAACGCGTCACCTGCCCAGGAGTCATTCGCCGCGCCCAGGTCATCATCGAGGGTGAGCCATTCTTCATCGACCTCTTCGTCATGCCGCTCGCAGGGTACGACCTCGTCCTGGGGACTCAATGGATGGTCACCCTTGGTCGCATGGTGTGGGACTTCGTCGACCGCTCCGTCTCCTTCCTGCACCAAGGCCGCCAGGTCTCCTGGTCGGACGTCGCCGACCGTCAGCATCCCCTGCTCGCCGCTACCACGACACCGAGCGCCCTCCTTGAGGAGCTCTTGCACTCCTTCGACGGGGTGTTTGCTGAGCCGGCAGGTCTGCCCCCACAGCGAGCTCGGGACCACGCCATCGTCCTCAAGCCAGGCTCTACACCTGTGGCGGTCCGGCCGTACCGCTACCCGGTGGCGCACAAGGATGAGTTGGAGCGGCAATGCGCCGCCATGTTGACCCAAGGCATCGTACGCCGCAGCGACTCGGCGTTCTCCTCACCGGTTCTGCTGGTCAAGAAGCACGACGGGGCTTGGCGGTTTTGCGTGGACTACCGCGCCCTTAATGCCCTCACCATCAAAGATGCCTTCCCCATCCCCATCGTCGACGAGCTCCTTGATGAGCTGCATGGTGCGCAGTTCTTCACGAAGCTGGACCTTCGCTCCGGTTATCACCAAGTCCGGATGCGGCCGGCTGACGTGCACAAGACGGCGTTCCGCACCCACGACGGCTTCTACGAGTTCCTGGTGATGCCGTTCGGATTATGCAACGCACCGAACTCGGCCAAGGTGCAGGCCATTCACGACTGGCCGACACCTCGGTCGGCGCGCGCGATGCGTGGGTTTTTGGGCCTCGCTGGGTACTACCGCAAGTTCGTCCATGACTACGGCAAGATTGCAGCACCCCTCACCGCGCTGATGAAGAAGGAGGGCTTCTCCTGGAGCGACGAGGCCCAGGCAGCCTTCCAGGACCTCAAGATGGCCGTGACCTCGGCTCCGGTTTTGGCGCTGCCGGATTTCACCAAGGCCTTCATCGTCGAGTGTGACGCATCCACACACGGCTTCGGGGCGGTCTTACTGCAAGAACATCATCCGATCGCCTACTTCAGCAGGCCAGTCGCCCCCCGTCACCGCGCGCTGGCAGCTTATGAGCGGGAGCTCATCGGGCTGGTGCACGCCGTGCGACACTGGCGGCCGTACCTGTGGGGGCGCGCGTTCCTCGTCCGCACCGACCACTACAGCCTCAAGTTCCTCCTCGACCAGCGCCTTTCGACAATCCCGCAGCACCATTGGGTGGGCAAGCTCCTCGGCTTCGACTTCTCGGTGGAGTACAAGCCGGGCGCCACGAACACCGTCGCCGACGCGCTGTCTCGGCGCGACACCGACGCGGAAGGCTCGGTCTTGGTGCTGTCCGCGCCCCGCTTCGACTTCGTCGACCGTCTCCGTCAGGCTCAACTTCAGGATCCGGCCCTGGTCGCCATCCGGGATGAACTTGCGGCTGACACAAGGGGCGCACCATGGTCGCTGCTCGACGGCATGGTGGCATACGCAGACCGGCTGTACATCCCGCCGGACTCCCCGCTGCTGCTAGAAGTGGTGGCCGCTACGCACGACGACGGTCATGAAGGGGTGCAGCACACTCTCCATCGCCTCCGCCGCGATTTCTTCTTCCCCGCCATGCGCCGTGTGGTCCAAGACTTCGTCCTCGCCTGCGCTACGTGCCAGCGCAACAAGTCTGAGCACCTACACCCGGCGGGCCTGCTGCTGCCCCTGCCCGTTCCCCAGGCTGTGTGGTCCGACATCGGCTTGGATTTCATCGAGGCGCTGTCCCGCGTTGGGGGTAAATCAGTGATCCTCACCGTGGTCGACAGGTTCAGCAAATATTGTCATTTTCTTCCTCTGGCTCACCCCTACAGTGCTGAGTCTGTGGCCCAGGCATTCTTCGGCGAGATCGTTCGCCTCCATGGGATTCCTCAGTCCATGGTGTCGGACCGGGACTCCGTGTTCACCTCGGTGTTCTGGAAGGAGTTAATGCGCCTCACAGGCACCAAGCTGCACATGACGTCCGCCTTCCACCCGCAGTCCAATGGCCAGACGGAGGCGGCCAACAAAGTCATCGTCATGTACCTCCGGTGCTTCACTGGGGACCGGCCCCGTCAGTGGCTACGTTGGCTACCGTGGGCGGAGTACGTCTACAACACGGCGTACCAATCATCACTCAGGGACACTCCTTTCAAGGTGGTTTACGGCAGAGATCCTCCCTCCATCCGTTCTTATGAGCCTGGCGATACCCGGGTGGCGGCGGTAGCCAAGATAATGGCTGAACGCGAGGAGCTCCTAGCGGATGTTCACTATCGTCTGAAACAAGCCCAGGCCGTCCAGAAGAAGTTCTACGACCGCCTGCACCGACCGGTCTCCTATACCGTGGGCGACTGGGTGCTGCTGCGCCTGCGTCATCGGGCAGCCTCCTCCCTTCCCCACGCGCCCAAGGGCAAGCTGAAGTCGCGCTTCGTCGGGCCGTATCAAGTCACAGAGCTCATCAATCCGGTGGCAGTTCGCCTAGCGCTACCTCCGCGTGCCAAGTTGCACGATGTCTTCCACGTCGGCCTTCTCAAGAAGTTCGTCGGCGCCCCACCAGCTACACCACCTCCTCTTCCACCCACTCACAATGGGGCGGTGATCCCAGAACCGGAGCAGGCTGTTCGGTACAGGTTGGCCAGGGGTCTTCAGCAGGTGCTCATCCGCTGGAAAGGGCAGGCCACTACTGATGCTACATGGGAAGATGTCGCCGACTTCCGCGACAAATTTCCCCATTTTCAGCTCGAGGACGAGCTGATCGTCGAGGGGGGGAGAGATGTCATGTACGGCCGCACTTACAGGCGCCGTCGTGACGCCAGGAGGGCTGCAGATCGCGCAGCCAAGGCAGGCGCCACAATCAGTGGCTAAGTTTAGAAAGATAAGGATTAGTTTTCCTCTTGCATGCCTTAATAATAGGAGGGATTGGTTAAGATTAGTTTCCTTTTCATATGCCTTAATAATAGGAGAGATTGGTTAAGATTAGTTTCCTTTTCATATGCCTTAATCATAGGAAAGGTTGGTTGAACCAGAGGCTATATATATGCCGTGTAATAGGCTGGGAAATAATCAAGCAAGATCAATTATCCAAAACTGCTCTTCTCCCTTGCCTCTCTCAAGCCACCGGTGAGGAATCCCTCACGGTGAAGGTCTGGAGCGCGACTACGAACTGCGTAGCCGCGGTCCAGCGACGTTGGGCGTCGAGGCGCTTGACACCCTAGTAGTGATCCCTAACATTACAACGACGACGATCAAGATAACTGACCCCTAACATTAGCAATCGTCCATGTGAATTGGAGGTGATTGAGTGGATTTGAATCACTGGCGAGTCAAAATCCTTCTAAGGGCTTGTTCGGTTAGCTCTCAATCTATGTGGATTGAGTGAGATTGGGTGGGTTTAAATCCCAAGTAAGTCAAACTTTTTCTCAATTTTTTCCAATACCATCCAATCCATATGTAATAGGAATAATCGAACAAGGCCTAATCGATTTGAATCTCATCCAACCCCTGTCGGAAATAACCGAACATTGACTCCCAAGAACTGTAGCAACTCTGAAGTTTTTGACAGTTCATAAAATTCAGAGATGCGCCAACCAAGACAGCGCATGATTGACACTGCCACACTGGTGGAGCAGTATAGTAAACTCAGATAATCAGAACGAACACCTCGTCACCAGAGCACAGATGATGCTACCTTAAAATACAAGCCATGCGTCAACTGCAACAACTGAATGCTGGCACCAAATTACAGGTTCAGAATGCAATAACTCAGCATCTTGATTCTTGAGTGACCAAGCACAAAGTTTCAGACCTCCAAGCAAGCTTCAAACATACCCATCTCCAAGAACCGGAGCAACTTTGAAGTCTGACGCCTCAATTATTCAGACACTGTGACAACAGAGAATCCATACCGAGACAGACAATGATAGTCCGAAGCAGTGGTTTGGGTACACTATTATGTTACAGCAAATGCATGTGGGGGAGGCACACCACATCATCACACACACAGGAGGACCCCTGTAACCCAAGCACTGTTCAGGGAACAGGGGGTACTGGCCTACTGGGTAGGTAGATGATGTGGATGAGGTTGCACCCCAATGCGGAACAGCCAAGAATGATTTGCCTACAGACGACCAGCCATCGGCGAGAAGGCCGTTCGTCTGAGTAGCCATCCCCTCCTCCTCGTCGGTTCACGCCTTGAGGAGCTCGCAGCAGCCGTCGCTGGCTGCCCACTTGAAGGAGGAGGAGATGCGGGTGGGGGGACCACCGTGGTCGCCGTCCTCCATGATGGGTGGCAGCGGGGTGAAGAAGTGCGGCGCCCGAAGGTGCTGCTCCAAGCCGCCGCTGTACATGTTTGACACGTCGGAGCCAGACAGGCTGGCGACGCTACTCTGGAAGCTAGGGGGCATGGCGAGGCGCGACGGTGCCGCTGCAGCCGTCTTGCTGCCCCCGTTCGAAGCAACGCCCGTGCCACGCCCTTCTTTCTTCGTGTTGACGAAGCGCCCGCCGGTGCCTCTTACCCGACGCATCGCGTGGAGGTGGCGCGACTCGTGGAGATAGGGCTGCGGCATGAACAGCACAGCGACCACTGGTCACAGGTCAAAATGGTGACAGTAAAGTTTGCGATCGAGCACATCGCAAATGGGTGCCATGAAAGTAGGGAAAAGTTAAGCCGCCGGTCACCCAGAGGTACAAGAAGAGAGTCTCCTCACCTTTCTGCCTTTGGCGAGCCTGTTCTCGCTCTCCGCCTTGGCGCGAGCACGGCGACGGCGGAGGATGCCTTCGTACTGCTTCGGATTCACATAGATGGGTGCATCAGCTGTCGCATTTAGTGGCAACAGCATTCTCCCACCAGACTACGTTACATGTGGGGAAGAAAAAACAAAAGGCCATTAGAGTTCTGGCGTTTATTAGAAATTTCAGCGATGCTGTCAGTATCATGCTTCATAACCTGTACTTGCTCTTTTATTCAATGAAGCTATATAATAATAGTATAAGGTAAAGTTCGAGCATATATATTAATCAGGTGATCTTTGTGTTTACATGCATGATTGTAGCAAGAATACATGTGATCTGAGTATTTTGGTGCGAAAAAAATCTTGGTGCAAAAGCTTGCTAGGAAATAGTACTATGTTCACGCAAATACTTAAGGACACGGTGCAACAAAGTAGAACACTGTTTTCTGAAAACAAACAGACCATACCATCGATCTCATTCCATAAGCCGCAAGCATGCCATAGCACTGGTCAGCACAAGGATAATTGGAAGGGGCCAGCTGGAAAGAAACTTGGTCAAGTATTTTTTTTTATTTCCTTTTGCAAAGAAATCAGTTGGCAGATCAACACCGAAGGGATTCAAAGAAATGATTTTGAAACTGTAATAATTTCAGAATAGAAGGTATAAAAGGATAAGCTTATATTACCATAGATTGACCAAGACCAATCTCGAAACGGCCATTGTATTCTGGGAACGGTGACTGAAGAGCAATAGTGGTAGAGTTCTTTGGGGTTTTCTCTCCTTTACCACCCGACTCCAAATTCCCTGGACATCACAAGATCAGAAAAACCGTTAGAGGTCTTCCATTTTCAGAAAACTAGGCAGTGTAGAGATTCTTCATGAGCGATTGGGAATCCTCTCAATCACAGCAAAACTGAAATATTATCAACTCCCATCATAGATAGCATGAGTTGCATTTTTTAAGACGTCGAAGAGTACCTCCGAACTCTGAAAAGCTGAAGAAGTACCATTTCTTTTGACTCCTACTTTTCAAGTCCGGTGGCCAGTCACCCTAACCTTAAAACTTGGCATTCATGCAGTGTACTTTTCCGGTTTTCCCAATCACTAGAACATCACATATATTCCAAATGACGCAGATCAAGAAACCACAACTGATTTAGAACTGGGCCCTATGATAGACTATTAGACAAAAAAAGATAAAATATTATGTTTTAATAAAATGCTGACACATCCTAGTTTCTAGTTTTAGTTTTAAAAAGCTAGTAGATGGCAAGCTAGAAATTATATAATGGACTCATGTGGTTGGATTGGAAAGACATGCATTTACTTATGGAATCTGAAGGGGCTACTGAATTTCACCATGAGCCTTCATATAATGAACTCCTGTGGTTGGATTAGAAAGAGATAACCATCTCCAAGACTGCCCACAGTTAAGCCTGTAGCCATCAGCAGTCTTCATATTTATGTGCATTTTCTTTGTATTTAGAATAGTGTGTGGTTTCTTCTCGCTCATCAGAAGAAAAGTGTGTTGCGGCAGTGAGAGTGACAGCAGCAGGCGATCGTAATGGAGGCGCCAATAATAGAACAGCCGGCAGCGGTGGCATCAAAAGTAGAGGAGAGGCAGCACTGGGGAGGAGAATGGTACTACGGAGCATGGGCCCAGAACGACGGACATATCCAACTAATTGCACCCTCTGGCATGACAGGCGACATCCCCATGTATATAGCTAGCATTGTCTTTGTTTATGCAAACAGGTACATCTACTCCGTGCCAGCTTCTTGCGTCGACACAAGCTTTAGATTAAAATTCATCTAGATGTTTGTTATGCATACGCAACAGAGAGAAGATAGCATGCTATTCTGCCGTCGTGACCTAAAAAAAAAACAGTGCCTGCAGTTCTTGGAGGGGGGAGAAACAGAATAGAAAGAAAAATACCCATCAAGTTCTACTTCTACAGCAGCAGGGCTGCATTGATTCCTGGAGCTTATTCTCCGAGTCCAGACCACCGCAACTCTTGCAATCAGGCGAATATTCGTTGGCATAGTGGTAGCATGCACAGATCCAACATGAGCGTGCTAAATACTCGCATTCAACCATTTCTAGTAATCCATAACTTGACAAACAGCAGCAGCAGCAGAAGAAGAAGAAGAAGAAAAATAAACAAGGAGTCACCTTGAAAGACAGAGAATTTGAGGACCTCAGGTGTCCCTGTCTTGGGCGGCGCTGGATCCGGCGTGCCCTGAACCCCCGGCACGACCTGGAACTGGGCGTCCCGGCGCGTCTCCTCCGGTGACGGGGGCGCCGGCTCGCCGAACAGCAGCTGGGGCCCCGCCCACCATGGCAGCGGGCCTGCTCCACCATGGGAGGCAGCCTGGCTCCCGGCACCGGCGGCGGCCACCTGGCCAAACCCCTCGTGGCCCTTGAAGCTCATCATGGCGGAGCGGAGGCCCGCTCCGATCCGCTTGCCTCGTCGAGTAGGAGACTGAAGCTGAAGCCTGCCTCACCCGACGCGACGGCTGCAGCAGGCTTGGCTCCGGAGCTCTTTGCGGGATCCTTGGCCTGATGGAACACCAAAGAATCCAGCAGCAGCAGCCTGCGGGCGAATGATTCGTTAAGAGACGGGCGGGTTAGAGAGCTTGATGTGGAAATGCTATTATTAAAATGATCGCTACTTTGCTAGGCGAGGTGGTGGGAACAGACAAGGAAATCATGCAGGGGACATATATAGACACAGGTTGGAGAATCCGCAAGAGCGGAATCTCAAAGGGCGCAAGGAAACAAGGGCTGAAGAACATGAACCGGATGGGGGAAAGAAAAACAGGCGCCGGGTATGCTTGCTACAGAACATGCAGCGTGAAACCAAGCAAAGAGAGGAGAGTGGCGACCCAAGAAAACAGAACCAAGGAAGAAGAAGAAAGGGAAGCAAAAATGATTGGGTAGGAAGAGCAAGTACCAAGGGAAATCAGTGCCCGGCTCTGGGGGAGGAGGAAGAGAAGCGCGCCGAGATCAGCATGGGAAGTAGGGAGGGGAGGGGTCGCTCTCGCTGGCGAGCAAGATCGGTCGTCGTGGTAACTGACGCTGATCGAGCCCCAGACGGTGCAGGGAAAGGGCGAAAAGATTTGAAGCGGGGGCCGGGGAAAGGTAGCGGCGGTACCTGAGCTGAGCTGAGCTTGTGTGCGTGCGTCGGTCCAAGGATTCAGGACAAACCGAGGAGGCAGGCGATGGACCAGCACACGAGCGGAGAGAGAGGACTGCTAGAGGAGGAGGGGTGGCGCTGGCGCGGCCAGGCAGCGAACGAGGACATAGGTAGCGAGGAGAGGGAGCAAATGGTAGTGTGGGCACGCACAGCTACAGAGTACAGACTACAAGGCGCAAGCTAAGCTTTGAAAAGTCTCTCGTCTCCCGTCTGATCTCTCTCTCTCTCTCCCCTACCCCTACCATTGCATCCCAGTTTAAGAAAAAAAAAGAGTAAAAAGATGGAGGTCGCCACTAGCACTGCTTGGGTGCAATGCAAGATAAGATACTCTGCGCGCGCCCTCTTTCTATTTCTGAAGTCGCCATGGCGGCTCCTTGCTTGTTTAGGGCAGCAAGTGGGGTACCATGCCCGCTGTCGTCGCCACTGTACTGTACAGGGTAAGATTTTTAGATTCCCAGGAAGACGGCACGGCGAGCCGGCCGGACGCAGCTCGCTTGCCAACAAATCGGTTGGTAGGTCGCGCGGGACGCCTACGGCCCTACGACCTGCCAACTGTTGCTTCTTCGCTCGCGGGAAGAAAGGGCAGGGGAGAGGAGGACTACACGCGGCAACGGTCACCGTCCCCCCCTGTACTACTAGCACCAGCAGCAGTTCGACGGGGGCGAGGTTGGCCGTTGCCGCTCTCCTGCTCGTGGTCCTGGTCCTCTCCCCGCTGGAACCATGGTTCATGTAGCTCGCGTTTTTATTTACCTCGCACACTCTGTGCCTTGTGTGCTTTATTACTGGTTTTTTTTTCTTCCTTTCTACATACAATGCGGCAACAGGTTTACATGACGCTACGAACCGATTGGCTGGTGCGTGTGCGCCGTAAATTGATATCATCGGTTGCTATACGATGAAGCATTGGTAGGCTATCTCTAACCGGGCAGCCAAAAGAATGTCTTTCGCACGATACTGTAGCGCAGTAATGTATAGCTATTTAATAGACCATGTATGCCTAAGAGGCCAAATGCATATGAGAAGCTCGATTATACTCCCTCCGTCTCAATATACTAGTCGTTAGGCCCTTATTTTTTTTATTCAAATTGATGACTATAAAGCTAGATACATATATTAAATATTGTATGAATCTATTAACACACTAAAACAAATACTATTTTGGGATGGAGTAAGTATAAATTTGACCACCCTCTCTCCTCCAACACATAAATTTACATATACATGACCTATTGGATAAACAAAAATTTGTATGGCATATATATATATATATATATATATATATATATATATATATATATATATATATATATATATATATATATATATTAGGAGCTCTGGGCTTCCAATAACCAGAGAAAGCCCAGACCAGACAGTGCAATCTGGCCGAGCCGGACCAGGTCCAGACGTCTATAAAAGAAAATCCGTAGTGGTAGGGATCAGTTTTTCACGCCCCATCTCGATTCATTAGCGACGGCGGTGGACCCCCGGCCAGTGACTGCGGTGGTCGCGGCTCCCCGACCTCGACATGCGGTGGCGGCGGTTCCCAGGCCGCCGCCGGCGGCTCCCGATCCAGAGGGCGAGCGACGACAGTGCCCTTGTGCGGTGGCGGCGGTTCCCAGGCCGGTGGCCGCAAATTCATTACCCCGACGCGCGGTGGCGGAGGTTCCTCGATCCGGAGTAGTGGCGGTAGTTCCCAGGTCGGTGGCGGCGGCTCCCCAATCCAAAGGGCGAGCGACAGCGGGGCCCTTGTGCGGGCAAGCGGCGGCGTCCCTGAAGCCCCGAGGAGGCGGCACTTCCAAGGCCGGCGAGCAAGCGACGCCCGTCGACGTGCGAGTAGCGACGACGACGTATGAGACGCGATGTTCGAGCGAGCGACGTCACGGAAGGCGCGAGATGCGCGCAGCGATGATCGCGCGTGACATCCTCCGATCCGATGCAGTTTTCTTTTCGATTATTGTGTTTTATGTCTACCACATGTATTATTTACGCTAAAAACTGTACGATTTTATGCTTGAACACGGAGTTCGTATATCAGTTTACTGCATGCACATTGGAAAGGCAATTCCTTGATTTATGTTGTTCGTAATTTACGCGCATGCAATGAAAACTCCCACGATTTTGCCATAATTTTTGGGTCTGTATAAAAATAGAAACCGCATGCATGCGGCTGACATGTTTTTAGGATCTGCCATAAAAATAGGATCGTAATAACAACCTACTAGAGCTATCAACCTCTCATTTGACTCGGTATTTACGCTTATAATGGAGGGATTTATGCTCAAAACTTAAAGTTTTTACGCTCCACCAGGAGATGCGTCCACCAGTGAACAACATGACAGATTTTTTACGCAGTGTAAGAAATTGCATAAATACCTACACCGTGTAGTATAATTTGTTTCAGTATATATCATAAACTAGTTCTAATGCGTTTCGCTGCATGGCTGTTGGAGGGATCCTATATTTATGAAGGAAATAAAACATTAAATGTGATTTTTTTCTATGCATGTAATTCATTTCCTTTCATTGCATATTTTTTTCATCATAAATTCGTGTGCATACAACTGGTAACAGATTTTACGCAGTATACCGAATTGTATAATTATCTACACAGTGTAGCATATTTAGTATCCGTATATATCATAAAATAATCATTACGAGTCTAGCTGCATGGTTGTTGCAGCGATCCTAAATTTATGAAGGAAATAAAGCATTTAAAATAAAATATGTCACACATATCTTTCCTAAATTTATACGCATGCAAGGGAACGTGTTTGACTCATGTATGCATTTTGCCATAATTTTTGGATCTGTATAACCACATGCATGCGGCTGCCATGTTTTTCGAATCTGCCATAAAAATAGGATCATAATAACAACCTACTAGAGTTATCAATCTCTCACATTGGCTCGGTATATACGCTTATAATTGAGGGGTTTTATGCTCAAAAGTTTATTACGCTCCAACCTGGAGATGCGTCCACCAGTGAACAACATGCCAGATTTTTTACGCAGTGTAACGAATTGCATAAATACCTACACCATATAGTATAATTTGTATCAGTATATATCATAAACTAGATCTAATGTGTTTAGCTGCATGGTTGTTGGAGGGATCTTATATTTATGAAGGAAATAAAACATTAAATACAAATTTTTGTTTCTATGCGTGCAATTCATTTCCTTTCATTGCACATTATTTTCATCATAAATTCGTGTGCATGCAGCTGGAAACAGATTTTTACGTAGTATACCGAATTGCATAATTATTTACACATTGTAGCATATTTAGTAGCACTATATATCATAAAATGGTTCTTACGAGTTTAGCTGCATGGCTATTGCAGCGATCCTAAATTTATGGAGAAAATAAAGCATTTAAAAATAGAAACCACCACACATATCTTTCCTAAATTTACGCGCATGCAAGAGAACGTGTTTGACTCATGCATGCATTTCTTTTTTTACGCGCACAGACGTGGGCGCGGGTGGTACAACCGACAGCCTGGTCCAGTCGGTGCGATGGGTTAAACCAGATTACAGAGGTGATCGGCCTAGGCTTCCTTTAACTATTGGAAGCCTAGAGCTCCTGTTATACCTGCCCTTTATATATATATATATATATATATATATATATATATGCACTGTTCACTATGCAAATAACCAAATACTTCTTCATTTTCTTATTCAACCTATATGTAGCTATACTATCATGCTCCGTCCATTTTGAGTTACACAATGTTTTGGATTTTCCAGTTACATTATTTTTTATTAATATTGTTATTTATATAGTAAAAACAGTATATCTAACAAATATTTTTTCCTCCCACTCGATGCCACTATATGTTGTGGACTTCTTTTGGGTTTATCCGAATCAAATAACCTTGAGGTATAAAAGTACAGCTATACCCTTGAAAATACATTTTAAATGGCTTCTAGTCCACTAATTCTAGATTTTGGCTCACAATTTAAGTTTCTCCTAGTTTTTAACTATTAGATCTTTTTGAATGAATGGATGTTCTTTTTTCTAACCACAGTAAATTTTCTCTACAATTAAAAAATGATCGAGTAAGAGTGGTAGCCGAAGTTCTTGTGTGCAAGTGCAGCTATATATAAAAAGTAGCAAGAATCACACTTGAACTAAGTGAAAAATTGTTATCTCAAGTGACACTAACTTCTCTTCCAAAAAAATATAAGTCACTTCGAAATAATGATGTCAATGACTACCCAATACTCGATAGGTAAAAACCTCATTAGAGCATGGGTACGACAAATTAGACGTCCCACGGGTATGTAATTGGACCATTTCCTATACACATCGGGTATGGTGGGTGTGAGCATGTTCTCCCTTGCCTCATACCTTAGCTTGTGTATTTCATTTCAGCTCCGTGTTAGTGAAGCCACACAAGCCTCCAATGATGCCACACAAGCGTCAACCTTCATCAACAAATGATAAACAATGATCATTTGTAGTTGTAGCCATATCATGCTATCTTTGATCATTGCCCATTGTATAAAGTTCCTTCATCAAGATATTTGGTCAACAACATAAATAAACACTTAGCTTGATATTTCTTAAGTGATGTGTTCCAAGTCATATAATGATATAGTCTTATTGGTTTATCAGTCATAACTTCTCTTGCATCGGTCCATTGGTGCTAGGTACTTAAGCTTCTTCGCCAACGTGTGGTCCATCGCTCCAAAGCCTCTGACTTGCCCTTCACTCTTGCAATCGGTCCACCATAGCTAAGCTTAATCTCTTGATCTTCTCCGCCTAGTCAGATAACACCATATCATGTCTTATATGCCATGAGCTTATTCATTGGCACTTAGTTAAGCGTTTCAACACTTTCAAGCTATTTCCACCTTCATGGCTAAAGTTACTTACACTAGTGTACATGCGAACTAATTCCTGCATATCTCAATGTAAATATGTATTAGTCTGCATAGGTTGTCACTCCATTAACAAAACCAAACAAAATTCTTACAGTAATATTTGTTTTATATCATGTATGTAGAGAGTTGTTTTATATATTTATATCAAAATAAAAAAGGTTGCATGCAAAAATCATAAACCAACCAACACATATACACGTAAGATCCTTTGAAATACAGAAACCAGAACTATATAAAAATTTTGTTGGAAAAAACACAGAAAATAAGAAAGGTTAGCTATTTTTAACCTAGAAAGAGTAACAAATATGACAACAAAGGAAACGATAGGACTTGGGCGCTTGGCTCGCTGTAGGCCCGACGCTGCACCTACATGCTTTACAAATTGCAATGTGGTGCTGCACCAAAATGGTGAGTGTCACTGGCCACCGCCACCCTTTCCCTCCTCCTCCCACCTTTTCCATCTCACGTCATCCTTCTTACTGTCTCCAGCAACGTCCTCTATATATATCCTCTATATCCGTCGTTTACAGTCTTCTCTAAAAGATTCCATCTCCTATATCTACTTTCTCTCCAACAACGTCCTCTAAATCACGTCCTCTATATGTAAATACCTATATTAAAGACATTTTTAATTTTTAAATTTTTGTACATACATATTTGTCATACTCTAAAATGTATTTTACATATTTTAGTTTTATTAAACCGGTTGTTTAAAGTATTCAAATAGATAGAGAACCGTTTAGAGAAACTCTACATATAGAGGATCCAGCAGCGTTCTCTAAATTTAGAGTACCGTTTAGAGGACGTTGCTGGAGGGAGTAGAGGACGTCCTCGTCTCCTCTCCCCTGTTGTTTTGTAGCGCCCTCGTGTTTCTCCCATACAGCTTTTCATGTGCTCTTGCCACTGGTTTGCTTTGCTTTGCTGCTGCTGCTAAAATAAAAACGGGTTTGCTTTGTCACCGTAGCGAACTCAGATTCAGATTCCTAGCTTTTATGGAGCTAGGGTTCGCACCTGATTTTTTTATAATGGAACACAAATTTTTTTATATATTTTCTAAAACCGATACATTGGTGAGTTGATATCTGATTACCACAACGTATTAAGAGTCATATTTTGAGTGGTATGTGTATGCCATCATAAAGAATGGAGCACTTGGCTTGGCTGCTGTCGCAGTGGCCATTAGGCACATTACCTTCTGAGTGCACCTTTGAGGCAAAAGTGTGAGCGCCTTTTAGCGTCGCTTCTGTCTCCTCGTCTTGTCCTCTCGTAGTGCAAAATTTCGCATCTTTTTCCTCTTTCAGATGACACCAAGTTCGATTCCCTATACTATAGTCAGCTGTGCCTCCTGTGTACAGCATCGTTTCAATGCCACTCTGCGCAAGTGTTCTCTTCTTTAGACTGCTCAGCAAATAGTGTGTATGATCACGTATTGTTTTATGCTATTTTACATTGCAGACTATTTCGGCTGTCCTGCACCCAGCCTTCTTTGACTGCTCTGCAACCACAGTTGTTACAGCTGTAATCTATAAGACAAAATACTGTAGAAGCCACAATAAATTAAAACTGCAGCAATTCGCAGCGAAAAAGTGACTCCATCATGCAATGGTTTGTCAAAAGTGGGCAGAAGAGGCCAAGAAACAAGAAGTGTGCAGATACAGAGATACTTACAGGTCCGTCCAAGGTTTTCTTTCATCAGTCATCACTCACTGTGTGCATCCAAACCGCACGTGAATATGGATGGCAGCACACAGGTAAGGTAGAATTTGATATACCTGCGCTCAAGAGAATGTTCGAGACATCAAAATTTAACCGTATTCATGAAGCCTATCGGGTAGGATTTTACCCAGATTTTTTTTTCATCTCCTCTCTATTTGGTACCAAAACTTAAAATCTTTCTTGTATTTCGCATGTTTTGTCTGTTGTTCTCTATTTGACACTTCCGTCATTTTTTTATTGTTGTTGTTGTAAAAGTTAAGTCCAAGACAAAAAAAAACACACACACACACACATCTTACCCTTCCTGTGTGTTTTCCCAGATATGCTGTGTTAAGGCTGCTGCGTATTGGTATATTTTTTTCTATATTTATTTATTTGCAGTTTTTTTACCCGTACGCCTGAACAGTGAACACAACACATCGCCCTAAAAACATATATGGGATGGGCAAGATGGTCTTTTCGACTTAGACCTAACGTTCTTACATCAAAAAAAAATAGCAAAAGTATCAAATAGAGAACAAAAGTTGAAATAGCTGACACGTAGTGAAGATTTTGAATTTCGGTATTTAGCAGGGAAGGACATTTTTTTATTGTCAAACAAAAAAAATCTTAATTTTATACCGTGTTAGCTTCGGATAGGTATCTACCATCGAATTTATTCATGATAGAAGAAACGACATATCATTATAATCACATCAACAAACATAATACTAATCTGACAGCCATATCATTATTCGTATAAGGGCACCCTAACGGTAGAAGTACCCACGATAATGGTAGCGCTTGTGAAATGAAAACTGTTGTGCGAGAATGAAATGAAAAGGGGCACCGTATCCTTTATTGTTTTTGATATTTATACAAAGGAAAGAGACACTAAAGGAGTGGCCAAAAGCCATGTCCGTACATGGGGATCGTGCAGGGGCACGTCCCTTGGAGAAATGCCGGTTAGAAAGCAGTCAACAACTGCTTACTTTTCGTAACACTCCCCCTTAAGCAGTTGTCCATTATGTATATTCTCCCTTGAAACCTGTAAGCAAAAAGGTGGTTTGTGATAATATACTGTGTAAACTCCAGAAAAACCTAGTGGGAAAAATTTGGAGAAAATCAACAGTATATGGTATGTCTTTGGTATCTCTGTCGAAAAACCCTGATGGGAAAAATCAAGAGACTGACATATGCTTGTGTTGACATTGCCTCATTAAAAACCTAACATGAGAAAACATGGTAGTAAAACTCATATAGGAAAAGAGTACAATGTGATGTTAGTATTAGGTTAATCAAGAGATACTCCCCCTGATGCAAGCAAATCTCTAAGTCGACGCATACCAATACCCTTAACACATATCCGAAATGTGGAATAAGGTAGCGACTTAGTGAATAAGTCTGCGAGGTTGTCACAAGACTTAGTTTGCATGACCTTAATCTCACCATTCTGTTGAAGTTGATGAGGGTAGAATAACTTGGGGGAGATATGTTTGGTAACATTACTCTTGATATAACCTTGTTGCATCTGAGCAACACAAGCAGCATTATCTTCATAGATAATGGTGGGTGATTCAATGGAATGAATCCCACATGATGATTGAATGTGATTAATCACCCTTCGAAGCCAGACACATTCACGTGAGGCTTCATACAAGGCAATAATCTCTGAATGATTAGTGGATGTTGTTACTAGAGTTTGCTTGGATGACTTCCAAGAAATAGCAGTTCCACCATTCAGAAATACAAACCCAGTTTGAGACCTTCCATTGTAGGGGTCTGAAAGATAACCAACATCTGTGTACCCTATGAGGCTAGGATCTTGATTTCTTCCGTAGAATAGACCGAGATCTGCCGTGTCATGGAGGTATCGAAGAATATTTTTGATTCCGGTCCAATGGCGTTTGGTAGGGGATGCACTATATCTAGCAAGTAAATTTACCGCAAAAGCAATATCGGGCCTTGTATTGTTTGCTAGATACATAAGTGCTCCAATTGCACTAAGATATGGGTACTCAGGACCCAAAATTTCTTCTCCTTCGTCTCGTGGTCGAAAAGGATCCTTATCCCTTTCTAGGGTACGGACGATCATAGGAGTCTTAGACAGATATGCTTTATCCATATTGAATTTACTCAATACTTTCTGCGCATAAGCAGACTGATGAATGAGAATGCCCGTGGGAAGGTGCTCAAGTTGCAAACCCAAGCAAAATTTGGTTGTACCCAAATCCTTCATCTCAAATTCCGTCTTTAAAAGATTGCGTGCCTCATCAATATCACGTCTATGGCCGATGATTTTCAAGTCATCCACATATACTGATATGATGCAGAAACCTGTAGAAGATTTCTTTATAAAGACACATGGGCAATCATCACTGTTAGAATAACCCTGACTGTTTTAAGCCATATAGAGATTTGGTGAGTTTGACACAAAACATGTTACGATTTTGCCATTATTCGGTACAAGTATTCCATCAGGAACTTTCATGTATATGTCCGAATCTAGTGACCCATAAAGATATGCGGTCACGACGTCCATCAACTGCAGAAGTAGACGTTTTTGTACTGCCAATGAAATTAAATACCGGAAGGTTATTCCATTCATAACAGGAGAATATGTCTCATTGTAATCAATTCCTGGTCTCTGGGTAAACCCTTGAGCAACTAATCTCGCTTTATATCTCACAACCTCATTGTTCTCATTCCGTTTCCGGGTGAAAACCCATTTGAATCCAACAGGATGGATTCTAGGAGGTGTAGGTATCACAGAGGTGAATACCTTTATTTTTGCTAGTGAGGATAATTCCGAGTTAATTGCTTCCTTCCATTTGATCCAGTCCGAGCGTTGTTGACACTCTGCCATGGATTTGGGGTCTGGGTCAGATAGAAGGTTACCAGCTATGATTGATGAGAAACATGAATTGATGACCGTAGTTTTACGATCATACAATTCTCCAGAACTAGTATAATTAATGGAAATCTCTTGTACCCCATGAAAGTCTTCTTGATTTACAGGAAGAGTAGATATGGGGTGTTCCGATGTACCAGCAACATCTGAATTGTGCACATGAGTGCTGGTTTGTGGATGTACAATATCCACTTGGTGTCCATCAACTGGTGGTTGACTTTCGTTTATTGATTTGGAGGATCGAATGTTCCTCTCTTTCCTTTGACGCTTAGTAGAAGCATTATCCTGCTTAGCAGCCCTCACCCTCTTCGGTTGAGAAGATGGTTGAATGGTTTTTCGTGGTACCTCCACTCGACTGGGCGCATTGACAGCAGGATTCAAGGATTTTGTGACACCATTATAGTCAGTAAATGCATCAGGCAGATTATTAGCAAAGTGTTGCAATTCTATAATTTTCTGAACTTGAAGTTCAGATTCCTGGGTTCGAGGATCTGAGGACAGGATGGATTTGTCATCCCAATTGATTTCCTGACATTCATTAGGATACTTGAATTCTCCCCCTAATGCCGGGAAATGGTCCTCGTTAAAGATGCAATTAGCGAAACGAGCTGTGTACAAATCCCCTGTAAGGGGCTCTAGGTATTTGATGATCGATGGGGATTGATATCCCACATAGATACCCAATTTCCTATGAGGTCCCATAGCTGTTCGCTGAGGCGGTGATACAGGGGTGTAGACCGCACATCCAAATTTCCGCAGATGGGATATATTTGGAGGATTTCCTCGTACCAGGTGCAACGGAGATGTTGTATGATATGCAGTTGGGCGAAGTTGAATAAGATCAACAGCGTGTAAAACTGCATGACCCCAACAGGATGTAGGTAAATTGCATTCATGAAGTAAAGGTCTTGCGATAAGTTTGATCCTCTTAATAAGAGATTCAGCTAAACCATTTTGAGTATGTACATAAGGCACAGAATGTTCAATGTGTATTCCTTGGGCCATACAATAATCATTGAATGCTCTAGAAGAGAATTCAGCCGCATTATCTAGGCGGATTTTCTGGATTTTATGTTCAGGATAATGTGCTTTCAATCGAATGACTTGTGTCATGATTTTAGCAAAAGCATGGTTACGTGTAGATAGAAGGCACACGTGTGACCATCGTGTAGATGCATCAATTAATACCATGAAATATCTGAACGGTCCAGATAATGGTTGTATGGGTCCACAAATGTCACCTTGAATTCGTTCAAGGAACTTGAGTGGTTCAGCATGAATCTTAAGAGGAGATGGTCTTAAGATTAGCTTTCCTGTTGCACATGATGTACATATAAAATCAGATGGTTTAGGGAATTTGGCAGACTTTAAATCATGACCGATGCAATTACCTGTGATTTTCTGCATCATCCCTATTCCAGGGTGACCAAGACGTGCATGCCAGGTCTTGAATGAATCTACATTCTGAAAAATCACTTTGTACGTAACATGAGGTACTGGTTTTATGTATGTGTAGTACAATCCGGATGGAAGTGAAGGTATTCTTTCGAGAATGTTAGCGCCATATTCAGAAGGTTTGGAAATGAGGAGAAATTCCTCATTGTTTTCTGTATGAGTAGAAATATGTAAACCACTTTTCTGAATATCTCGAAAACTCAGAAGGGTACGAGTTGAATCGGGATACAATAAAGCATCCTCGATAGTGACTTGTGTACCCATAGGGAGCGTAATAGTCGCTCGTCCAGAGCCAACTATTTTCGCATCGCGTCCAGCGATTGTCAAAATATTTCCTGACCTCTTTGTGAGAGTTTGGAAATATTTTGTTTCCCGAAGAATAGAGTTGGTGGTACCACTGTCTACAAGGCATAATTCTTCCTCCATTGGATTGACTTCCGCATAATCTATATAATCAAGAATTGCAAGAACTCAATTAATTATACATATAAGTACATACATAATTATACAGTAGAGTATGGAGTATACACACAAATTCCAATGTTTAGGTACTTATTACAGCACACATGTTGCACACACTCATAGACTATAGATAGATGATATCTGGTGGAGTATAAGGATCCTAGTTGAGGTCTCCAAACACATCACTCGAAGCATATTCGATGATGGCATTGTCCAAGTCCATGTAATCGATGTCGGTCAGAAGCGGAGGATTGGTCGTGCTTGGTTCCATTGTAGCCATGCTTGAGCAACCAGCTCCATCCTTCAAGTTAGGTGGGGTAGTGAAGTGAGCTTCATATCCCTGTCCTTCAGCATTTTTGCCCTTAAGAGATTGCTGGTACAGTTCCCACTAAATGACGAGGACTGCGACACTTCTTAGTAGGATGGTTGTAGCATCCACACTTCTTACACTTCTCTTGCTTGGAAGTGGGGGTGTCTTTCCTCGGAGCCTTTGTATTTTGCTTATCCGTACGCTTGTTGCGTTTGCGCTTCTTTGAATTATCAGACTTCTTGGGATGGCTTTTGGGGCCTTCCCCTTTCTTCTCATTCTTCACAGCATGATGTATTTCAGGCATAGGAGCAGCTCCAACACGACGTTGCTTATGATTTTTCATCGTAAGCTCATCATGCTTTTCTGCCTGAAGTAGATCATGTATGAGTTCAGAGTAAGTCTGATAATTGCGAGCACGGTACTGATGCTGCAGGACCCGGTCAGATGGGATAATAGTTTGAAGTGTTTTTTCAATCTTATCTGCATCTGATGGTTCCTTACCGCAGAAACGCAAGCGAGCACAGATCTTATGAACAGCATGGTTGTAATCACCAATAGACTTATAGTCTTGCAGACGAATATGGGTTCATTCATGATTCGCCTCTGGTAAGATTACAGCCTTTTGCTGCTCATATCTGTTTTTAAGAGATAACCATAATACATTTGGTTCTTCTTCCATCACATATTCTGCTTTCAGATCATGATGGAGGTGATGTCTTATAATGTACAAAGCGTTGTACTTATAAGCATCATGCAGTGGGTCAACCCTCTCGTTGGGAGGGAGTAATGCACTCAGAATATTCTTTGAGGCTAAGCTGATCTTGATATCCAACGCCCAGGTAGGATAGTTGTGACCATCAAGAGCAAGTTCTTCAAACTCGCGGGCCATGATCCCGACTGTTTTTCTTTTGATGAAGAACTCCTTGTCTCCGCTGTTCTTGTTTTGGCCTTTGCTCTCTTTTGTAAAAGCAAGTGCTGATGACGTGTGAAATAAAAACTGTTGTGCGAGAATGAAATGAAAAGGGGCACCGTATCCTTTATTGCTTTTGATATTTATACAAAGGAAAGAGACACTAAAGGAGTGGCCAAAAGCCACGTCCGTACATGGGGATCGTGCAGGGGCACGTCCCTTGGAGAAATGCCGGTTAAAAAGCAGTCAACAACTGCTTACTTTTCGTAACAGCGCTGAGCAACACTTAATAATGGTAGCGCTCATACATGAGACATGAACTCAGCTACATGGCATAATTAGGATATGTGAGTCAGTACCCACGATATCATCAAAACCCACAAAAATACTAAATAATAAGGACTCAAGTAAGTCATATTTTCACACAAAAAAGCGTAAAGCTATCTCCAACATCCTTATACAGTGCAAAACAGTATTTCAAGTGACTGCTGAACAAAGTGTATCACGGATCACACAATCACCCTTGTAGTTTTGCCATACTTCGGGTATTCTGACTATGGATGGCTAGTTGGAGTACCTTAGCTATGTCTTGTTGGCCGCACCTTAGCTATACCTTGTTGGCTAGTTGGGGTATCTGACCAGCATCTACGGATAAAAAGTTAAAAACAGATAGAAACGGGATGAAAAAACATCTCTTTTGTTTCTGTTTTCATATTCTTTTAGGAAATAAGACCGGATTTGAAAACGTCGGGATCAGAAATAGAATCGGGATATGCAGACATACAAAAACAGATAAATATAGACAGAGAGCTACAAAATTAAATAAGAGTAATATGATTTAATATTCTCAAGTATGCATGTATAAATTGACATAATAATATATCCATATGACGATCGGTCTGATATTCATTTGCATATCATATATGTTACCATGCATACTTGGTGATTAGTAGTTATATTAGGGCAACTCCAAGAGATTTTTTGTGTCCTTTCTAATAATTATTAGCAATAGGTATTTTGGTAGAAAAAACTGCACTCTAACAGCTTTTCTAATTAGGTATATAAATATTGCTATTATCTACACTGTATTTCCTACCGGCCAAGATAGAAAGTGAGGATAATGGCTATCTAGATTGATCATACTATAGGAAATTGGTTAAATAACGTGGATGAAAAGACAGTCAAACTTAATCTAATAAGCCGATGAAGTTATTGACGAAGAAACGGACGAACATATTCAACGAACTTAATAGGCAGTCCATGTGATTTATAACATAATACCTGGTATATCAGCGACGATAAGCCGTGTCCTTTGGAAGCAAACATAGTCATCGGCAGGACAGTAGCTAGCTCATCACAAAATTCATAAATCTTGTTAGGCACTAAAACGACACCAACGGGCAATGGTACATACGGTTGAGCTGAGACAGGGTTAAAACTGGTCTGGAATCTGGATACAAGTACCAAAACAGGATTAATAATGATCGGGATGGGAGCAGGAGAGAATAAACAATGGCAGCACCAAAACAGCCTAGAAGATCTTGTTGAACTGGCCGCTCAGGGTGTCCTTGAGGTTGGAGTAGAGCCCGTAGAGGGAGTACTGCCTCAGGTTGGAGACCTCGTACCACGAGTTCAGAACCGACTCGTGCTTGTCCGTGCCAGAGAAAGCCAGCTGGATGCCGACGCTGCAGTCGACGGGCCCTTGGCTCTTGCAGCTCTGCGTCCTGATGGCGCATGTCTGTTTGCCGAGGCAGACGAAGTTCGACTTGCCGGAGCAAGCGCCACAGCCGTCCTTCTTCCAGTGCAAGTTTTGGAGTCTGCCTTTGTTGAACTCAAGTACCTACAGAAGAATCGTCAGGTCGCAATAAGATTCAGAACTTCTCTGTTGCGTGTTTAGATATGCTGGACATGATAGTGTGTTTGTCTCGAATCGTACCAGTGTGAAGCTGGACACTGTGACTGAGGTGTTGGATACAAATATCGGAATAGATCTAGCTGCATACTTCCTGCCGGCAAATGCTACCATGAATCCACCAGCTGAAGCCTACAAAATATGCGCATCTTTGGTGATATAATGACAGTGTTAACACTGGATGCATGCATTTAACCACGAATACAGACAGCATCTTTGGCGATATACTGGCAATGCCAACACTGGATCCATGGATTTAACCACGAATACAGACAGCAAAACAAAGGATACTTAGAGCTCACACGTGACAACCATGGCACCACGACAGTAAACTTGATGCATAAAGATGTAAAGTTCCTAGTGTTTATTTCTTTTTTAGGTCAATATAGAGAACCAAAAAAAACATTCTGAGGCATAGTGTTAAGCGGAGCATTTAAAGATCAAACATAACTAAAGGGAGGAAACCCTGGAAATTTATAGCTCAAGGGCTTAGGACTTAATACAAGTGTTACGAAGGCAGAAACCCCTACAAAATACCCCATGACATGTCGTCCACGAACATGAAATCTTTTATCTAATTAAGTTGTTGCTACAATTTACCTGTTCAGGTTAATTCATACCGCAACATTGTTATTTGTTGTTTCACAATACATCACTTAATGAATGGTAGTGCGCCTGCCATCTCTTTTACCAAGCCGATACTTTTTCTGGTTATTTGTTGTTTCACAATACATCACTTGCTTTGGACCTCATTGTACAGGACTTCCTAAAATAAATTATTCCCTGCTACTTAATGAATGGTAGTGCGCCTGCCATTTTATGCAAAAAGGTCTTAAAGAAACTCAAATCACAATCTACAGACGATCAGTGGCGGACCCAGGATTTTATGGCAGCCTAGGCTGTGAGCCAGTGCTGCGGTGCAGGCCTGCGGTAGCCTGAGCTTTGCATCCTTTTTTGAACTGGAGTCAAATACATGCTCCATACAGACGCGCGAGGCAGCCCAGGCCGTGGCCTGTGGTGCCTGTGTACTGCGTCCGCCTCTGCAGACGATGGTAAGCATATTGAGATAGCAGCTTACCCATACCCATACACATATTCAAACTACACTCTACAAACAGTGCAAAACAGTGTTTTGGCTGACCATGTCACCCATATGGTCACCAAAAACATTGTTTTACACTATTTTGCGTTGTACATTGCACTGTTTGTAGAGTGTAGTTTGAACATAGATGAGTATAGGTAAGCTGCTGGAGATAGTGTTAGGTGGCATCCAACAGTCTTACAATGCATGCTCCCCCAACAACATAAAACTAGCCCTTCTATCCTAGTGGACATTCACTGCTGCTGGAGCTGTGGATCAATATCTTGCATTGAATCAAATCACTGAGCAGAAACTCTGTTACTCCAAGGTAGCATCAGTTAGATGAACAATTTCTACAGAAAGCACCAGGATCATGCTAAACAGCCCTACTTCCAGTTAGAACAACAAATAAATGCTAATTAGCCCTACCTATGGCGTGGCAACCGAGACCTACTTCTACAAGCACGAAGAATGCAAACTCAGATGGAATTCGGATCCGCCCCAAACTTATTTATTCAAACAAGAAATTAGAAACTCAAAGCAGGTCAGGACTCAGGATCGCTTACTGGGTTGAATCCGGTAGTGGTGTTGATGGTGAGGAGGGAGATCTCGTCGACCTTGGGGCGGAAGACGGCGAGCTGCCCGGAGGCAGCGAGGTTGAGGCGGCGGTCGCAGGGGGAGAGCTGTGTGTTGCCGGAGAAGAAGGCGTTGTATCCGGCGAAGACCACCCCGAAGGTGAAGCCGTCCCCGCGCTGGATCCGTGCGTCACTGCACGGCTCGTAGACGCCGTTCGTGTCCCCCACCGCCAGCTGCGCGAGGCAGCAGGCGGCTACGGCGAGAGATATAGCAACGAGCAGCGGACGCGTCTCGTCGGCGGCTGCCATGGCGGTCGGCGGCGAGATTTTGCGGGGCGCTTTGGTGGTAAACGAACCGACCAAGCTGGCTCCAGTGAAGAACGACCGCAGTTTCTCAAGAGAGGAGGAGCCTGTTTGGTTCAGCTTTTTTCTGACCAGCTTTTCTGAGAATCTGGCTGTGGGAAAAATCTGGCTGTGTAGAGAATCTAAGTATCATTAGAATTATATGCGGAGGAAGATAAAAGTGTTCATAGGACTCAGGATCTAGAAAGTGACGGATTCCTACTATTACAACGACTCAACCGATTATGTGTTTACGTTGATTTTGAATGGTTTTTATCCAAATAAATTTTATAGAAGCTGACTGAAAAGCTGAGTGTTTGGCAGTCCGCAGCAGCTTTTGGTGGCCATAAGCTCCAAAAAGCTAAAACAAACAGGGGCGAGAGCTCGTGGTCGTGGCTAGTAGGTGACAGTGACAGCGAGTGGTGGGCCATCACTTGCGGTTGGGCGATGGGCCATTTCTGGGTCTTTGCGGGCCAAGACGGGCTGGGCTGTTTGATAAGCCTGTGGTTTCTGGTCTGGGCTTTTAGGAAACAGCTCAGAAACCAGGACTGTCTGTCTCAAGGGTTTAAATCCACAGCTTCCTCCAAAAACTATCAAAGACTGTAGGCGAAGCTGAAATATATTTTACTTTGTGGCTTTATAAAAATATAAATAATATTAAATTTGTTATGTACAAAAATAGCTAAGGGAACTTTGTGGTGAAGGTGGCTGAAACTTGAAAGTTGTTGCCTTGGTCACTGTCTTTAGTTGGTGAGCGGCTGTGACAACAACTGGAAGCGGTGACAGTGAATCCTCAGCTAATCCACCACCAACCCACACGTCCAAAACACGAACTCTCGAATTGCGCCAACAGAGAAAATGAATCAAATTAATTACCACTCACGCGCCCAACGAATACTGAAATTAGTCCTCAGCTTCCACTCTCTTTCCTTGTACTGTAGCTTTGTGTTTCCATTAGTACAATTATATACGGCAAAGATGAAGAATCAAATCAACTAAACACAATTCATTTCCCCAGAAAACAACATAATTCATCCAGATTGAAGCTCCTCCTTGTGAACAGAGCACCTATTTGTGCTTGTGAATTTGAGAGCAAACATGATAGATATGAAAGTACAGAGATTCTAGCGACCCGACGCATGCACAGCATTGAAAATGACTTGATAAAGCGAGCATTGATTAGAGGACAGCTTGCTAATTGCTGCACCCAAGTTTTATAAAAATAAAACCGTGTCTATCTGGCTTGATGTTGATTCAAATTCAATTGTATTTGTTCATCCTTGTACCCACGCCAACCTCACGTTCGTGTCCATAACTCAGCCATGGCGAAGCTCACCCTCGCTAACTCATCCCTCGCACAGGAGCATTGCAAACAGTCTAAGCATAGCTTGTTTCTAATTACCAGAAAGATTGTCAAAATACATAAAAACTAGCGAAAATTTTGTAGGCACACAGATACAACGATTCAACAAAAGCATTAAAAATGGCTCGTCCAATATTTGATTATGCACCTCTTGGGAAGCAAGCTGATACAAAACAAATAATTCAGTAGCCAAAGAAGTTTCTTTCCCACCGGGGTGAGAGCAACTCCAACAAGTACCAATAATATATCTCCCGAAACATTAGACATTAGGATCGCCTTAAAAGTATTAAATCCAATAAAAAAATAGTGCTCTAACAGCTCCATATATTTTTCCTAAAACCCTCCAAGCAGGTCCTAAGATGGTGGCACTGTTCATAGGTCCGGCCGTGTCACTTGCTCCTTGCTCTCCCCAGCTGCACCATCGCTTATTCGCTTTCACAAAACTATTTGATTTTGTCCCTAATAGCTCCCACTCTAAGCGGTTAACTATCATCAGTCCTAGGAAAAGAAGCAAAGCAAAGCAAAAGCGAGAGAGATAGAGAGAATTAGAGAAACAATTCAAATAGAAAGCGAAGAGATGACGACCATGTTCCTGTCGCCAGGGAGGGCAGTGATGGCGCTGGGCCACGGTGGCCACCGGCAGTATTCATCCGAACTGCAGATTCTGTCGTGACTGTTTGGCTGGGGGACGCCGCCGCCTCATGTTCGTACTACGCGCGCGATAAGAAGAGCGGGGGAGATGGGAAGAAGCGCCAAATCGGCAAAAGACGCGGGAACGGGAAAACGACGAGTGATTGGGAGCCTAACAGTCAAAGCTTTTGGAAGAACGGATGAGAGTCCGTTGGATGTTGGATTTTACTTTTTGTCCAAAAAAATAATTGGGACCACATTTTAAGAAATTGTTGGAGATGCTCTCAGATGTTATTGGGACAGGACAAAGACGGTTCTGGTGGTGAGATGGGTGGGGCTCAAGCCTCCCACTCCAAAACACCTAAAATTTAAAATGTACCTAGTATAATCATATTATGTATTTGTATTTTATGTTTTTATCGTTTATTGTTGTTTTAATATAATACTACTTTAAACAATTATATATATATATATATATATCTTTTGTCAGTGATTTAGTAAGATTATATTACTCTAACGGTTTAGTTTAGTCCCTTCTAAACCATCTCTAACCATATGTTTGGTTGCTGCACGGTGGTAGCCTGAACCGTATATTATAAATCATGCTCCTTATATATAGACAAGATCTGTGCATAAGGTTTTATCTAGAAAAACAACTTTAAAAGTATTCTTGTTTTGTGGCAGCGCCTGCACACACGGAGATGCCTTTTGGCTGCGTCCCCGTGGAGCCTGGCCGCGCCTCTCGTTTTCCGTCCATGCAGCTTTTAGGTGACGGAAAGCCAATCAAATAACACTTGTTTTGATGATCCGCATAACGCAGATACGGACCGTGCGGGTGCACGCCTGCGCACTCCCAACCAAACAGACGGTAACAGTTCATTTCACATTTCAAACTTCGCTCTATATCTACACCATGTACACGATCTCTGGCCATAGCCTAACGAAGCGGCATTGGACGAAAACCACCGGTGGCAGACCATGCAGGCACTTCGTGCTTCACGAGGTAGATATAGACATATTTCCTTCTTGTGCCACTCTTAATTATAAAATTACGAAATGGCAACGTTGAAATGCTGAAGAATGTAGCTGATCAGATAAGGCACAGTACAATAGAGAAGGCCTAGGGATCTCAGTGCTCAACTGATCAGACTGAAACTTTCGGCAAAGATTGATCTACGTTCTGCGAGGCATCTTATTCTTGCTGATAATTGCGGCATAAAAATAAAATGACAGCAGCGAATGTTCTGTTATAGACCTTTTCGATTATTTAATGAGAAAATTACTGTTAACCAGACTAGATGTTAACATCAACCGTTCTGAGGGAACAGAATCATCAGATTTTTTTTTTAAAAAAAAAACAAAGAGCAACCAGAACCATATCTTGTGTTCCTGACACGCCGCCTTCCTCCCCTCTGCTCTTAATCCATCCACCACATGTTTCCTCACATTTTTACAAGCAATCTAACAAAATCTGCAAGGTGGTAGTGCTAATGCTACGAGATGTCGACCGAGAATCTGTGTCCGACAGGGCATACATGCATCCAATCGATCTGCGACAGAAATTTTACATGTTTTCCGGGTGCAGTCTATTGACAATAGCCCTGACCAATATAACATCACAACCAGAAAAACATGCCATATCCCTTTCTTGTTTTAATCCCAGACAAGACATGACAATCAATAGTACAACTCAGGAGTGGACCAATAAGAGCATGCACTAGTATAATGTTGGCAGTGGGGCAGCGGCAGCCGGCATGACACAAGAGAATAGCAGTGAAACCGGTGACCTAACAAGTCCAGGCACTGGCATAAAAAATCTAATAATATTAGGCCCCCAACTTTGGCCATTTTACGCTAGTTTACAATGTTGCTTTGTTCTGTTCAGCGGCTTTTCTCCTGACACAGACTTTATACAAAAGGACCCTGCAGCACCCTCTTCCCAGGAAAAGAGAGAGAACGGCTTAAAAAAAATGGAGACAAGAAGAGGATATGTTGTTGAGTTGTTCGGTTGTTCCTCGAGGAGGTTCTAGACTAGAAGGCAGAGATGAAACTACACGTTTGTCCATCTGATCACAGTGGAAGCAAAAGTAGCACTGCAGTCTAACATTCCTTCTATGCCTGAAACAATGAGAGAAAGTTATGCAGAACCATAAAAGCATTGACAGCGTATTACTATGCGTAAGAAAAAAAAGGCGAGTAAAGTTTCAAAAGAATGATGAGGTACAGAGTATTTACATGGAAAATGTTCATTGGACCTAACAAAGAATGATACAGTGAGAGTCACAGGTTCAGCAGGGATAGCATTGTTACATTGATCCGATGAATGCAGCAATAGAATCCCACAAGAATTTCTTTGACTACCTAAGGAAGCTTCAAGCTTGTCTGCTTTAACTTTCAAGATGACTTACCAGCACTAATAAAAGGACCATATAGGTTAATGTTTCTATGATAAATGCACAATCCATCTAACAGGAGCAAAAGACTTGCAGTGCCTAAGGAATCAAACTAATGTAACAAGCATTCAATTGATGACACAATAACAATCTAACGCAGTATGCTGCTTTATTACTGAAAATGTTAAGCATACAGATTACTGAACAACCTACTACTCTTGCATTCCGTACTATGTACACTCCATTTGGAGACACTTCTCTTAACACAACACCTAAATAGAAGAAGATTAAATTCTTTCAGAGAGGCTGCAGCAAGTGCATACTTCCATCCCTCATTCATTTCAGTGTACAAACTCCGACCGTCAAATGGTGTCTGCTTCAGACTAGTCACGTAGGATGACTGAGTCTGCAATCTCCATCAAAGGCTCAAGGCACTCAGGAGAAAACTTGCGGGCGAACATGTAAGAGTGTGTCATGTTCGACTTCCTCAGCTCCCTGATCAAGCTCGCAGATACCTCTCCAGGCCCATACAAGTGTGGGTGGCCTGCAACCGAATCCGTCCAATTTACCCTTGTTAGGGTATACTTAGTACACCCCTCAGAATCCTGCATATCCAGTAGTGTGGGGAAGTAATGCTCCTCGGGGTAGCATGAATCCCTGCGCTCGATCAGACAGGGCAACTTGAACTTCTTCCAAAGCCTCATATCCCTCACGACCATGATGGCATGCCTTCTCGTGAGCACAAAGAACTGTGAGCCAGCCCGGAACTGATCATATGGAACCTCAGGGAGCATGGCATCGTCACCTCGAGCATAGTACCTGTCATGCAGCAGCTTGGTGTCGTTGTCCATGTTGTCCATTATCTCTATGAAACTGCGGTGGCGGCTATGAGGGCCAGCATTGTCAGAGAGGAGTGCATTGTAGAGGGTTGGGAACTGGTGGAGCGGGATGCAGGACTGCGACAGGAGCGCGAAGAACTGGTTGTTGGGGTCGTCAAGGAGCGCGGTGGCTAGGAGGCGGCGCGCGGCGGATATGAGGGTAGGGGAGGCGCGCTGCGTGGCCTTGGCGGGGACGAAGCGGCCGCGGAAGGATGGCGTGGGCGGCATCTCGAGGACGGAGTAGGGGTCGGCGTGGACGTAGAGGTTGAAGAGGTGGGTGTGCCCGCGGAAGAACTTCTCCCAGAGCGGGGAGAAGACGAGGTCCGAGTTGGTGAGGAAGAGGAAGGCGATCTTGGGCGCCGGGCGGCGCCAGAAAAAGTAGGAGCCCGCGGAGGTGGGCGTGGGAGTGGCTGACGAGGAGGAGAGGATGGCTCGGCGGAAGAGGGCAAGGTCGTCGGACTCGTCGGCGTCCGGGATGGCCGGGAGCGTCTTGGGCGGGAGCAGGCGCGGCGCGAGGAGGAAGACGACCGGGATGGAGATGAGCAGCAGCAGGGAGAGCAGGAACGGCGAGGCGTACGGCGACGTCATCTCCGGCCAGCGGCTGCTGCCGCGCCTGCGGGCTCTTGGATCAGGATTCGCAGAATACGCGCAGGCCGCGGCCAATGCAGCGGAGGATCTTGGGTGCGTGGTTTGGTAGTGGTGGTTGGAGCAGGGATCAGATTTTTTTTTTCCTCCGAAGCAGAAAGCAGGAGATTCAGACGATTGATTGATGGGGACAATCTGCCTCAAATTCGGCACACGCGAAAGGCCCGGTGAACTGGATCTTTCGATTTGAACAATAGGGAGATTTCTCGCAGCTCAGACAACCAGAGGAACCGGGCAAGCAATTGCTCCAAAATGGTGTGGCAATGGCGCGGCACCGCTAGGCTGGGAACCGACGACACCCCATGCGGGGCAGGATCTGGCTCGAGATCCGCGAACGGCAGGCCAGGAGAACCCGGGCCAAGAGCGGGGACGGGACAGCCAGGAACAACGCAGCCGGAGCAGGAAACCCGGCGCGGGACCGGGAATGGCGGATCCGGGACAGCGTGCGACTGACCTCGCGCGGAGGAGGCAGGCCGATCCCCTGGAGACTGGCGGGCGGGCAGGTGTAGTGGGGGGATCGGGGGGAGACTTTATGGAGGTCTCTGGCGCCCCCTGGTGGAGGAGGCGGTGGCCGGAGGAACGGGGGTGAGGAGGAGAGAGAGTGAGTCGGAGGGTGGAGAGAGGAGGAGGTGACGCGCGCTTATATCTGGTGCTCCTGCTCGTCGCTCTCACGGGACGGTGGGCCCTCTTAATTGGAGCAACAGTGACTTATATCAGTGTTCCAAATTAAATTATAGGCCTCAAGCTAAAAAAAACTACTCTACTGCTTTATTTTACAAAATATTATCATAAAAATATAGAGCATCTCCAATAAATTGTACCCCAAAATATAAAATGTTATGACATTTTAAAGCGTTTAGAGCATTAAAAACAAATTGTGTTTCAACGGTTAAGCTTAGAACATGTTTGTTTCCTTCCAGAATTATATAATCTAGCTTATCTATATATACTACTCTTAAGAGCATCTCTAACAATGCCTCAAACTAGTGCTCCAAATTGAAATATGGGGCTCTACACAGGAAAAACTACTCCAATAGTGCCCTATTTCATAATTTTTTGTCAAAAAACTATAGGGCACCCTCTCAAGTGACTCAAATATACTACACCGTAGTGGGCTGCCCTATAATCTAGATTTGGGGCTTTACTGTTGGAGCGAGATGTTTTGTTGGTGCCCTAAATTCTATAAAATATACTTATTTTCAAATTATAGGGCATTTTTATAGGTCACGTTGTTGGAGATGCTCTTAAGAGAGTAGTGTAGGCGTTCACAGGGTGAGGGTGGTGCACGGTTCTGCCTCCAGATCTCGGGCTCGCCCAAACCGCCACCCATCACCAGCCGCCATCCCTGTCCGCCATCTCCGCGCGTCTGGCACCCATCACCAGCCGCCATCTCCGTCTGCCATCTCCGCGCTCGCCATCTCCACGCGTCTGGCACCCATCACCAGCCGCCATCCCCCGCTCCGCTCTCCTCTCCGCTCTCCTCTCCGCTGTCCGCACCCACGGGACATGGAAGGAGAATCTCCAAATCTCGAGCGCGAGGACTGAGGGCGGGCGGGATGGGGAGGCGAGGAGCGAGGCGGCGAGCGCGGAGACGGCGGCCGTCCGGAGCAGCGTGAGAGCGGAGCTGTCGACGGACGCGAGCGGCGCACCCGTGGCGGCGCTGAAGAGGGAGACGGCGGCGTGGACGGACGGGAGGCACGACGAGTTGGACGGGAAGGAGGTGTCGGCCTTGAGCGCGAAGTAGGGTAGCGACGGGTGCGTGCACCAGGAGGGCATGAGGAGCAGCGCGGTGGACGGCGCCGTGGGGAGCGGGATGGAGACGTGCTGCGGGCACTGGATGCCGGCAGAGAGCTCGGGATGGGCGAGGTCGCGCGGAGGTGTGGGATCATCGCGCGTGCACACCTGACGCCGGAGGATGGTCTGCTGCGCCGACTCCCGGTTGGCGAGCACCCGCCGCAGCCGCTTCGCCTCCTTCTCCGCCTGGAATTATTTGGCACCGAGCCACCCACCCACCAGACTCAGACGGTCTAGCAGCTAGCTAGCAGATAGGATGCATACAGCAACCAACCGCACAACTTAATTACCTCGGTGAGCATGATGTGCCGGGGATGGGCAGCAGCACTGGAGCTGCTGGAGCAGGACGGTGACTGCATCACCACGACGCGGCCGAGCCGGAGGCTCAGCCTCGTGCTCGCCGTCGTCTCTTTGTCATCGGTCATCTCCAACAAGCTGCGAGGGGAACGAGTTTTTGTTGTCCAGCTCATTCAGAAAATTTCTTCGGGGTCAAATGTTGCATGCTACGAGTTTGTTGCACAACACTGGGAAGGTGTTTGATGAAATGCTCAAGCCAACACCATTCCAATTTCCATTTTTTTGGTAATCTCTAATTCATGCTCGGTATGTCGACTCAGTGAAGTGAAGCAAATCATTTATTTAATTTCTAATTCGTGTGGAACGTTACTTTACCTAATAAGTATACGATATTTTTTTTAATATTTATACGTTATTTTACCTAATATGTATATGTTATTTTTTCCATAATATTTATACGTTCATAAATTTGTAGTATTAAAAATTATTAATTTCATCATTTTAACATCATTTTTAACGGTGTACGTTAGAACCAATTGAAATATATATGAAAACATTGAGTAAATATAGTAGTTTATGTATTCTGTTAATATTGTAGGTATAGTGGACCAGATCTAGAGGATATTGCTGAAGATAAAAAATTTATAGAAAACAAAATATTTTAGATGATGCTATAAAGGATAGAGCATATTTTTAAAGGATGGAATTTATATACCTTGTTGAAGACAGACTCAGCTGCAAGGCAAGCAACAAAAGCAGCAACTCGCTGGCTCTAGGCTCCCGCGGACGGAGTCGAGTGGGGAGTGTGGACTGGTGGTTCTAGCCTTCTAGGCCCGCGCGGGGGAGATGGCCGAGTGGACCACCGGCTCTCTACCCATAGCAATGGCCCATGCGTGGCCGGTGAAAGGGAATTAGGCTTACATCTATTCCTAATTGATTTTGGTGGTTGAATTGTTCAACACAAATAATTAGACTAACTAGTTTGCTCTAGACTATAAGTTTTGCAGGTGCCAAAGGTTCACAATAAACCAATAAAAAGACCAAGAAAGGGTTCAAACAAAGAGAGCAAAAGACAACCGAAGTGTGCCCTGGTCTGGCGCACCGGACTGTCCGGTGCACCACCGGACAGTGTCCGGTGCACCACCGGACAGTGTCCGGTGCACTAGGGAACTCCACTCCAAACTGCTCACCTTCGGGAATTCTGGGAGCCACTCCGCTATAATTCACCGGATTGTCCGGTGCACCACCGGACTGTCCGGTGTGCCAGCGGAGTAACGGCTACTACAGCGCCAACGGTCGCCTGCAACAGCATTAAATGCGCTACAGTGCGCGTAGAAGTCAGGCACACACCAGAAGGCGCACCGGACAGTCTACAGGACCTGTCCGGTGCACCACCGGACTGTCCGGTGGCCCAGAAGACAGAAGCTCCAACGGTCGAACCCTAACGGTCGGGTGACGTGGCTGGCGCACCGGACAGTGTCTGGTGGTACACCAGATTATCCGGTGCGCCATGCGACAACAGCCTCCACCAAACGGCTAGTTTGGTGGTTGGGGCTATAAATACCCCAACCACCCACCATTCATTGCATCCAAGTTTTCAGCCTTCAAACACCTTACAAGAGCTATAGCATTCAATACAAGACACAATCAAAGAGATCAAATCCTCTCCAAAGTCCAAAGACAATTCCAATCAAATAGTGACTAGTGAGAGAAAGATTCTTGTGTTCATTTGAGCTCTTACGCTTGGATTGCTTTTTCATTCTTTCTTGTGATCAACTCAATTGTAACCAAGGCAAGAGACACCAATTGTGTGGTGGTCCTTGTGGGGACTTAGTGTCCCGTTTGATTGAGAAGAGAAGCTCACTCGGTCTAAGTGACCGTTTGAGATAGGGAAAGGGTTGAAAGAGACCCGGTCTTTGTGACCACCTCAACGGGGAGTAGGTTTATAAGAACCAAACCTCGGTAAATTAAATCACGTGTTCATCCGCTTTATTTCTTTGTTGATTTGTTTTTCCTCTCTTTTGGACTCGTTTCTATTTCTAACGCTAACCCCGGCTTGTAGTTGTGCTTAAGTTTGTAAATTTCAGTTTCGCCCTATTCACCCCCCTCTAGGCGACTTTCAATTGGTATCAGAGCCCGGTACTTCATTAGAGCCTAACCGCTCGAATTAATGTCGGGAGCATCCGCCAAGAGGGAGATCGGGACCGGCGACAAGTCCGCAAGCTTGGGGAGAACGCACTCAAGGGAGTCCGCCCACAAGCACAAGGAGGAATCTTCTTCCTCCATCAAGTCCCAACGAAAGGGTGACAAGAAGAAAAAGATGAAGAAGGTGGTCTACTACGAGACCGACTCTTCGTCACCCTCCACCTCCGGCTCGGAATCGGCATCCGTCACTTCTAAGCGCCATGAGCGTAAGAAGTATAGTAAGATGCCCCTTCGCTACCCTCGCATTTCAAAACACACTCCATTACTTTCCGTTCCATTAGGCAAACCACCAATGCTTGAAGGTGAAGATTATTCTATGTGGAGTGATAAAATGAGGCATCACCTAACCTCACTCCACAAGAGCATATGGGATTTTGTTGAGTATGGAGCGCATGTACCAAAGAAGGGATACAAGGATTACGACTCGGAGGAGGTCGAATAAATCCAACACTTCAACTCCTAAGCCACTACTATACTCCTCGCCTCTCTAAGTCGAGAGGAGTATAATAAGGTGCAAGGGTTGAAGAGCTCAAAGGAAATTTGGGACGTGCTCAAGACCGCGCATGAAGGAGACGAGGTGACCAAGATCACCAAGCGGGAGACGATCGAGGGGGAGCTCGGTCGCTTCATGCTTCACCAAGGGGAGGAGCCACAAGCAATGTACAACCGGCTCAAGACCTTGGTGAACCAAGTGCGCAACCTCGGGAGCACCAAATGGGATGACCATGAAATGGTCAAGGTTATTCTTAGATCACTCGTTTTCCTTAACCCTACGCAAGTTCAATTGATTCGTGGTGATCCTAGATACACACTAATGTCTCCCGAGGAAGTGATAGGTAAATTTGTGAGCTTTGAACTAATGATCAAAGGCTCCAAGAAAATCATCGAGCAATGCGCCACCTCAACACCCGAGGTGCAACCCGTCGCATTCAAGGCAACGGAAGAAGAAAAGAAGGATTCTACACCAAGTAGAATTCCCATCGACGCCTCCAAGCTCGACAATGAGGAAATGACGCTCATCATCAAGAGCTTCCGCCAAATCCTCAAGCAAAGGAGGGGGAAGGACTACAAGCCCCGCTCCAAGAAAGTTTGATATAAGTGTGGTAAGCCTGGTCATTTTATTGCAAAATGTCCATTATCAAGTGATAGTGACAGGGGCGACGACAAGAAGGGAAAGAGAAGAGAAAAGAAGAGGTACTACAAGAAGAAGGGCGGCGATGCCCACGTTTGCCGGGAGTGGGACTCCGACGGGAGCTCCACCGACTCCTCCGACGAGGACGCCGCCAACATCACCGTCACCAAAGGCCTCCTCTTCCCCAACGTCGGCCACAAGTGCCTCATGGCAAAGGACGGCAAAAAGAGGAAGGTAAAATCGAGATCCTCCACTAAGTATGCAACCTCTAGTGATGAGGAGGATAACTTGCTCACTCTTTTTGCCAATCTTAACATGCAACAAAAAGAGAAATTAAATGAATTGATTAGTGCTATTCATGAGAAGGATGAACTCTTGGATAGCCAAGAGGACTTCCTTATTAAGGAAAACAAAAAGCATGTTAAGACTAAAAATGCTTATGCTCTAGAAGTGGAAAAATATGAAAAATTAACTAGTGAGCTAAGCACTTGCCATGATGTTATGTCCAACCTTAGAAATGAAAATGCCAAACTTATTGCTAAGGTTGAGAAATCAAATGTTTGTGATAATTCAATTGACAATCTTAGAAATGATAATGCTAGTTCAATTGCTAAGATTGAAAAATTAAATTCCTCTCTTGCTAGCCTAAGAAATGAGAATCAAAAATTAATTGCTAAGACTAAGGAATTAGATGTTTGCAATGTTTCTATTTCCAATCTTAGAGATGAGAATGGCATATTACATGCTAAGATTGTTGAATTAAATTCTTGCAAACCCTCTACATCTACCGTTGAGCATGTTACTATTTGCACTAGATGTAGAGACATTAACATTGATGCTATTCTGAAGCGTCCCGATCCTTTGGGACTCAAATGTGATACAATTACTAGTCCCAGGAGGCTAGTAAACACATTCTTTACTTCAAATAGCACAGAGTTTATATAAAAATTATTACAATACCGGGGTACAAGCTCCAGAGAGCCAAATTAAGAAGCGCAGTAGGAAAAATATACTAGCCCAAGCCACAAGCAGAACTGGGTGTAGACACAGCCCACTCAATCAAGCATAGCAGAAAAGAAGTCTTCGGCTGCTGAAAAACATAAGTAAATCTGGGTGAATACACTAGGTATTCCGCAAGCCCACCCCGCTCACGTAGAGAGAAAGAGACCTATAATATACATGCTTTATTTGGTGTAGTTGAAGTCACTCATCATTTTCTTAGAGAAAGGCACTTGCTGTAAGGTTTTTCCCATAGTCTTAAAAGTAACCAAAACTCAACCACCACTGAGCTTCCTGCTCCCGTGGCCTTAGTTTCTTTCTCAACACCCACTTCACCACACTTTTCCCTTTTTATGAATTCATAGAAAAATCTCTAATTGTCATGCCATACAAGACTTGTCCATACCAGTGGACACGGACTATTCGAATAGGTTTTCAACTCTACGTAGAGGGGTACACTTTACCCACTAGCCCGGTTTCTGCAATCTCACCGTCTCGAGACCCGAATGCCGGATCTCTTTCCTTCCTCGTATGTCCTAATCTTAACGGTTATCCGGAAGGAGTCAGGCCACCACCATGTCCAAACCGGACAAAACATTCCCCCTCCTTATCCTCCCGGTGCTCCCCAGCCTTCTTAACCCTGGGGTTGGACCGCACGAGTTTGGATTGAGTGACTGCCCACACAGTCTCAAGTGGTTGTACTGTAAAGGAGTACAGGTAGTGAAAATGACAAGCCGGTCCTTATATGAGAGGACAATCCTTCTGCTCACGCCTAAACCAGCTGAGCCAACACCTTAGGCCCTCCCCTAAACCAGGGAGTCCCTGATCATCCCACTCCCAAGGTGATGAGGGTGAGTACCCTTCATCGCATAACTTTTCAAAAGGAGACTTTATTTGAAGAAACACATTGCCCTTCTTCCCGATCCACATTTCGTATCTAGAAAGTATATGTCAATGCGGGCCATCTCTCGCTCACAATGTAATATTCCCCCTGAATTCCCGGCCTAGGCAGTGGTAGAGAGAATAGGTAATTTATGCATCAAGGGAAGGGTGGACTTGCCTTCGTCGAAGCTTTCCTGGCACAGAAGATCTACTTCCGGAATTTCGGGCTCCGGCCCTTCTTCCGGGGCTACGGGTTCCTGATCCGCGGTCCCCGCTTCTTCTATTAAAACAGACAATAAACAATACATCAATAGTAGTCCACTAATTGTAGTGTGTCATTTACTAACATTATTACCACTTAGGACTTTTTAGAAATTATTTGGGTAATTTTTGGTGCATAAAATATTGAAGAAAACTAATTAAATGAGAAAAAGGGGTGGAAAAAGAAAAAGAAAAAGAGATCTCTTCTTTGCTGGGCTGGGGGGGGGGGGGGTTTGGCCCACCCCGGGCGCGAGTGCGCGCGCGGGCGCGCTTACGGCCCAGCGGCGGCCCACGAGCGAGGGGAGACGACGTCGCCGCGAGCCCACTCGTCAGCGAGAGCGGAGGGGGGGAAAACGGCGTTGCGGCCAGACGGCGTGGGCGAACCGGCCGAGCGAGGGAGAAGGGCCGGTCGCCGGTGAGCTTGACAGCGGATTGCCGCCGGTGGCCCGGTTCTCGGTCCAAGGGAGGGTGGTTTAGCACGGGCAGAGGCTGGTGATTCTAAGGGTAGGCTCAATTCGGCCAGAGGGGGTTGGGAGGGGGCTGTCCACGGGGAGGTGGCGGAGTTCCGCGACGGGGATCACCGCCGGTGGGCTCTGGGTGAGGGACTGGGGTTGGGAAGTGGTGCTTCGGGTTCGTGGCTTCGTGAGGGAGCTGCTCGGCTCACTTAATTTCTCGCTGGACCAACGGAGAGGGAGAGGGAGGAGGGGGAAGGACTCACCGGAGAGGGAGGAGACGGCGGCGCTTCGCGAATTGCGTTCGGGCGAGGGGAGGAGGAGAGTGGCCGAGGCCAGTGCAGGGAAGGAGGTGCCCGGGGCAGCCTTTTTATAGGCGCCCGAGGGGAGGGGAGCGACGGAGCTCGGCGGGCGCCGGTGAGGTGCACAGCGGCAGCATTAATGCCGCACAGCGCCGACGATGAGACTCCACGGCAGGGCGGTACCGGGCAAGAACGTTGGTCAAGGGGGGGAGGACGGGGCGGTGCCGAACTCTCCCTGTGCGGCGAGGGGACGGAGATGGAGGGGACGACGGTGAAGGGACAGCGGTGAAGGGACTGCGGGGCGTCGTACGCGGGGAAGACGACGCGGCTGATCGGTGGGGCCGGTCTGCCAGAGAGGGAAAACGCGCGAGCGAGAGGGCTGGCGGGTGGGGCTGGCGTGTCAGCGAGAGCGGGTGAGGGGAGCGCGCGGGCGGCTTCGCGCGTGAGCAGGCCGGCTAATGGGCCGAGGGAGAGGAATGCGCGGGCGCGCGGGAGGGGAGGCGGTCGCGCATGGGCCGGAATTGGCCCAGCACAGGGGGGGAATTCTTTTCCTTTTTCTTTTTACCTTCTCAACTCATTTCTTATTTGTTTCTTTTTCTTTTTCTTTTTGCACAAAATTATTTGGTGGATATTCTAGGTGTTGGAAAATAAAATCTAAGTGAGGTGCTTGTGATCACACAAAGTGTATGCATATGATGCAAGAAAATCTAAGGGAGTTTTTGGAATTAGAGGATGAAAAGAGGGGAGGAACAGATTAGGGTTTCAAGCCTAGGTTAGGATTTTGGGATGTTACAAACCTACCCCACTTAAAGGAATCTCGCCCTCGAGATTCAAACGGGGCTCGAGAAAAGGTAAGGGTATTCCTTCCTCAGAGAGTCCTCACTTTCCCAGGTGGCTTCCTCTTCTCCATCTCTGCTCCACTGAACCTTACAGAGTCTCACTTCCGAGTTGCGGGTCCTTCTGACCGCTGAGTCGAGAATCTTCACTGGCTTTTCCCTGTACTGGAGATCCTTTTGAATCTGAATTGCATCTGCCTCGATGTGGTTTTCTGGTACCTTTAGGCATTTGCGGAGTTGAGACACATGGAACACATTGTGAATATCTGACATGGATTCTGGTAGCTCAAGACGGTATGCTGCGGGTCCTATTCGGGCGATGACGGGGTAGGGACCGACGAAATGTGGTGCTAGCTTTCCTTTCATCTGGAACCTTTTGACACCACGCATCGGGGAGACCTTGAGATAAACGAAATCTCCTTCCTCAAATCTGAGTTCCCTTCGTCTGTTGTCTGCGTAACTTTTCTGTCGACTCTGAGCTTCAAGTAATCTCCTGCGGATCAAGGCAACTTTCTCTTCGGCTTCTTTAACAAAGTCGGGTCCTTCTAGTGTCCTTTCCCCTACATTGGACCACATTAGGGGAGTCTGGCATTTTCTTCCGTACAGTGCTTCGAACGGTGACATTTTGATGTTGGCCTGATGGCTGTTGTTGTACGAGAATTCGGTGTATGGCAAACTGGACTCCCAATCCCCGTCGAATGTTAGCACACAGGCTCTTAGCAAATCTTCGAGGATCTTGTTGACTCTTTCCGTTTGACCATCTGACTGGGGGTGGTAAGCGGTGCTGAAATCTAGCTTGGTGCCCAATGCTTGCTGGAGGCCCTTCCAAAATTTTGAAGTGAACTGCGTTCCTCTATCTGATACTATCTTCCGCGGAATGCCATGGAGCCTGACTATCTCTTTAAGGTATATTCGGGCAAGGGCGGCTCCTCCAAAAGTGGTCTTTACTGGAACGAAGTGGGCCACCTTGGTGAGACGATCGATTATTACCCATATAGAATCATTTCCTTTCTGCGTTCGGGGCAGTCCGGTCACGAAATCCATGCCTATTTCTTCCCACTTCCATTCAGGTACTGGGAGGGGTTGAAGTAGGGCTGCAGGCTTCTGATGTTCGGCCTTTGTTCGCTGACAGGTGTCACACCAGGCCACATATTGTGCTATTTCCTTCTTCATCCCTTTCCACCAGTATCTGGCTTTGAGGTCCAGGTACATCTTGGTGGTTCCTGGGTGGATGGAGTAAGCTGAGTTGTGGGCTTCATTGAGCAGGACTTCCCGTGCCTCTCCCATTGGTACACACAGGCGGTTCTTGAACCAGAGGACTCCTTGCTCATCTGTCCTAAGATTCGGAAGTTGCTCCTTGTGAGCTCTCTCCATAAGTCTGGCTGTCTCTGCGTCCAGGCGTTGAGCCTTGCATATGAGATCTTCAAGATTTGGCTTGACTTCCAGGCTACCGTTGTCTCCCAGACATGCATTTAACTAAGCTGATTCTTTCTTCCAATCCTCTAAAAAGTTGGTTTCTTTCATCCCGAAAGGTTTTCGGCTGAGGGCGTCTGCTACCACGTTGGCCTTCCCGGGGTGGTAGTGGATTTCGAGGTCATAATCCTTGATCAATTCAAGCCATCTTCTTTGACGGAGGTTGAGGTCCGGTTGCGTGAAGATGTACTTCAGACTCTTGTGATCAGTGAAGATGTGGCATTTGTTCCCAATCAGATAATGCCTCCATATTTTTAGGGCGTGAACTATGGCTGCCAATTCCAAGTCGTGGGTAGGGTAGTTCTGTTCGTGGGGCTTGAGTAAGCGGGATGCATAGGCAATAACTTTCTCATTTTGCATCAAGACACACCCTAAGCCTTGCCTTGAAGCATCACAGAAAATGACGAAATCCTGGTGTATATCTGGCAGTGTTGAAACTGGCGCGGTTGTAAGCTTTTCCTTGATGATCTGGAAACTTTCCTCACATTTTGGAGTCCACGCAAACTTATTGTCCTTTTTGAGAAGTTTGGTCATAGGTTTTGCTATGCTGGAGAATCCCTTGATAAAGCGGTGGTAATACCCTGCCATTCCCAGAAAGCTTCGAACTTCACTGACGTTGGATGGCTGTTTCCATTTTGAAATGACTTCTACCTTGGATGGGTCTACTTCTATCCCTTCTGCAGTCAAGATATGCCCCAGGAAAGCTATCTTTTCTAACCAGAACTCACACTTGCTGAGCTTAGCATAAAGTTGATGTGCCCTAAGTCTTCCGAGAACAATTCGAAGGTGACGCTCGTGGTCCTTGTGATTTTTGGAATAGATGAGGGTGTCGTCGATAAAAACCACGACGAACTTATCCAATTCTTCCATAAACACCTTATTCATGAGGTTCATGAAAAAGGCGGGTGCGTTTGTTAGCCCAAATGGCATCACTGTGAATTCATATTGCCCGTATCTGGTGACGAATGCAGTCTTCTGGATGTCTGCCTCCTTGATCCTCAGTTGGTGATACCCTGACCTGAGGTCTATCTTGGAGAAGTATTTGGCTCCCTGTAGCTGGTCGAAGAGGTCATCGATCCGAGGGAGAGGGTACTTATTCTTGATTGTAACTTCATTCAGGGATCGATAATCAATACACATTCTCATACTTCCATCCTTTTTGGTAACGAAAAGGATGGGTGCTCCCCAGGGAGACGAACTGGGACGGATGTACCCTTTTTGTTGCAGCTCTGCAATTTGGAGTTTTAATTCTGCTAACTCTATGGGGGCCATGCGGTATGGTCTCTTTGCGATGGGCGCAGTGCCAGGAATGAGATCTATATAGAACTCCACTCCTCTTTCGGGTGGCATTCCAGGCAACTCTTCCGGAAATACATCCTCAAACTCTTCGATTACGGACATGCTTTCTGCTGCTAGATTAAACATCATTGGATCGTTGGTGGGCGGCTGGGCTTGGCAGGAAACTGCCTTTCCTTGGTGATCGGTGAGAAGAACAGTCTTGCTTGCGCAGCTGATGATACCTTTGTGCTTAGTTAGCCAATCCATTCCTAGGATCACATCAATCCCTTGGGATGGCAAGACGGTTAAGTCTGCTAGGAACACTACCCCACTTAAGAAAATTCTGACTTGAGAGCACCTGAGTTGGCACAGGAGGTCTGATCCCGGGGTTCAGGTGACCAAAGGGATAACTAGGGGTGTAGAGGGGATGCCATGCTTTTCCACAAACTTAGCGACTATAAAAGAATGGGATGCTCCCGAATCAAAAAGCACAGTAGTGGGAGTAAATTCAACAAGGAACTCACCGAGCACTACTCCCGGGGCTTGCTGGGCTTCTTGAGCGTCGACGTGGTTGACTCGGGCTCTGCCCTGGTACTGAGTCCTGCTCTGCTGGCTGTTGGAAGGAGGTGCCTTGGAGGTAGGTGCCGAGGGAATCTTGGGGCCATTCACCGAGTTGGAGTAGGTCGGTCCGGGTGCCTTTAACTGAGGGCAGTTATTTTTAAAGTGACTGGGGTCTCCGCAGTGCCAACAGACATTTGCTGGCGGTTGGTTGCTCGCAACGGAGGGTGCCTGAAAGGAACTCTGACTCTGCTGACTGTAGCGCGATGGAGTGGGTCCAGATGGTTTATTGAAGCTTGTCCCTCTAGGTGGGAGTCCAAAGGGTCGAGCTCTCTGGTGACGTTCTTGCTGTTGAGCTCGGAGGACTTGGAATTTCCTCTTGAGGTGCCCTTTTTCTTCCTCTTTTGCCCTTTCCACTTGGATAGCCTTGTTGGAGAGGTGAGAGAAGTTGAGGAAGTCCTGGCTGGCGAGGATGGTCTTAAGCTCGGGTCTTAGTCCTTTTAGAAAATGGGCCATCTTCCTAGACTCGGTGCTGACATCCTCAGGCGCGTAACGGGCCAACTCTGTAAACTTGTGCACATACTCACGGACTGTTCTCCCGCCTTGAATTAGCTCCCGGAATTCATCCTCCTTGAGTTGAACTATCCCCTGGGGTACATGGTGCTCACGGAAGGCTGTTTCGAATTCTGCCCAGGTAGCATCTCTTACGGCTTCACTGAAGGTGTCCCACCATGCTAATGTCATTCCTGAAAGCCGATGAGCTGCCAGTTGGACACGCTGATTTTTGGGGCATCCGATGGCTTCCAGTTTCCTCTTGATCGTGCGAAGCCAGTCATCTGCATCAAGGGGATTGCTGGACCCCGTGAATGTAACACCCCTGGTGTTACTGTAACTAAAACTTGAGCATGGCATCATAAGCATTGGCATTGCATATGTTTGACACACTTAGAGTGCATTCACTAGGCAAAAATTTCCAACAAGTTGTATTGTTCTAGTGTTTTTCAAATAGAACCCTGGATAGGGAACTTAACCCTAAATAGGGATTAAAGGGGTAAAGCTTAACCCAACTTGAGAAAATCTAAATACTTTAGGGTAATAGTTATAAAATATCCCCAAAAACAAAGTTGAACCACAATTATACCCCTGGGAAACTAAAAACCCTAATTAGAACCCTGGAAAACCCTGAAACCAAACCCTAGGGGCTTATGTGCAAAATTAGTCCACTTTTGGACTAAAGTGTAAAAACTAGGTTAAATAAGTATCTTAAGTCACATGGTTCACATTTGGGAAGATTTACAAGCCAAACCCTGGGTTTTGGGCTTATTTGCAAAAGAGTCACATTTGAACTCTTTTGACTAAGTCTAATTTCAGTGTATTGTGCTCACCTTTGTGACCCTGTAACTTCTAAACAAAAGAAAGTTTGCCCTAGGTCACCACATCAAAATTGTAGACCAATCATAGGAGAACAACTTTGTTTAAGGATTCAAGCCATGATCTTATGAGAAATATGGAGAAAATCTCAACCCAAGTTGGACTGTCAGGCTGGTTCTGTCTGAACATCAGACTAACAGATTCATGCCCTCAACTTCAAGCTTAAATTCCAGCTTGATCCAATGGGTTTTTGTGGCATCATCATACTACAAAGTTGCAGATGGTGTATTGCTCTACAACTTTGCTGCAGAGCTTGGTATGAGTTGCCATGTAAATTCAAGAGAAAACTGGGCTTCAAACTGGGCTGTCAGGTTCGTTTAACTGAACTCTTCGATGGTACAGTGCCCTCTGGGTGATCAGAACGCCAGCTCGGACATCTCGACACCGATAACCTCTCCGCCGTGATTCACGTCGCTGGCGTCATGATTCGTGCTCGGGTTTGTGGATAACGCCGTAAGGTTAAGAGATCGTCACCGCCCGTGACCTGGAAGCCACTCCGGCTAGCCATAGTTCATCTCCCCTGACTCACCGCCCGCGGGTAAAGTGCTCACCGCCGCCGTGCCCTCGCCGTTGGCCACCGCGTGTCCCAACCGCGCCATCTCATTGCTGTGACCTCCTCTGAACTTCCCGTAGACCACCGGAGTTACTGCCACGGCGATAAACACGTGTTCACCGCACCCACGTTCCTCTCCAGCTCCGCCCGCCAGCACTGCTCGGCCGAATTCGTCACTGCCGCCTAACTTCTCTATAAATTGAAGCCACTGCAAGCTCCGTAGGGTAGTCAAGAACCCCGACACCCAGTATTGTCCCCAGTTGATCGCCAGCGAGCTTGAATTTCACATTTTCCCCAATTCGGTCTCCGCCACCGTAAAGCACAACTTCACCGTGGCCAGTCCGTTCTAGTAAGGCACCATCCAATTCGCGCGTTGTTCTCATGTCCCTGTATGCTGGTGATGCTCTCCAAACCGCCCAATTGAACTAGGAGCCCACCAATCACTGGGAACACGAACTAATGTCCATGGCTTTCGCTGTCCTCGTGGGCAGAGCGAAATAGGTCACCAATCATGCAATTGACTTAGGGGAAATGCTCGGGGCAGGTCTAATTTGGTGTCTGTCGCTCGGGAGCGCCGGTCATGGCCCCGCTCGGCCGGTACAGTTGCTCACCGGAGCGCGGCCGCGTTCACCGTCGTCGGGGATTTCAAACCGAGAATAGATAGAAGTGCGAGGGTGTCTTTGCAATTGTCAGCGACTGTGTTAAATAGTGCCTTGGGCTTTGTCGGGATATTCAAGAAAACAGGGGCCCTTTCTGCAAAGCTGCCAGGGCGCGGGCGCTTTCCCCTCTGGACTGGGCCGTATGGGCTGAAACCAGCCCATTACTTTTGAAGCTTTTCCTTTTCTTTTTCGGCAGAACTTTAGAAATCCATGGAAAATTGTAGAAAAATGGTAAAATTGTGAAACCAATTTTCCTAGGCTTGTTATTTTCCCTACAATTAAGTAAAAATAATTTTGTGATTTTTAGTGGAAATAAGAAATTTTAGGGTATTTAAAGTAGTTAAAAGTGTAGTTAAGGATTTTTAGAAAATAATGGGTAAGTCCAAAAATGCCCAAACTTTTTATAGGAACTTAAAACAATATTTAGAAGCCTTGGGTAGAGTTTGAATTGATTTGCACCTTGTTTGATCACCAAACCCCAAACCACCCCCCTGCCCTATGAACTCCTTTACCGACTCCGGAAACCCTAAGTTCTCGGAGCTCCGTGAAGGAAAGTTATATTCAAGACATAGATAATAAGTTTATATTATCTTTGCATCCTCATGAGCATCCCATGGCATCCATTCTTATACCTATGTATGGTTATGATTAGAACGTGAAGAAGAAATATAAGTCACCGAAGACAGGACACCACCACCTTCGGATTCGCAAGCAGGCAACTGCTTCTACTTCGATATCTGTGGATCCGAACCCGAATCACCTGTAAACGAAGGCAAGCCCCGGTGCATTTGCCACCTTCCTTGATGTTTTTTAAAATCTTTTTCACTTGCTTGATGCATTAGGTGATAGGAGTTGATTGATAAAACAATTCCTGCATTACCTTCCTTGAATTTGAATACCTTCCTTGATCACCCATTTTACAAAAGATTTTTGATGCTTAGCCTTGCTTTAGAAAAACAAAAGGTTTTGTGTTTACAAAAGATGTTGTGGCAAAAGTGGGTGGGATGTTTTCGAAAATAAAACTTGATGGTGGATCCATCACGGCCGTGATGGATTCAACATCGGAAAAGATGTACCTCTGCCAGGTACCAACCTTTGGGGTTAAATGATTAAGCTGAGACCGGGCGGGTGACTTGCACGAGAAGAGAGTCTCGGTGTAGTGTCTCCGTCTGAGTCGATTAAGGACCTTGTCGATGTAGGCTTAATGATCGGGGACCCTTTAACTGGTCACATGCCTCGTCATGGGTAAGCCTTGCCTCGGGCAGACTAAGGCCAGAATAAGATAACACGAAATGGGCGTGGAGCGGTGGCGAGAGTAGCGTGTACCCTCCGTGGCAAGAGGCTGGACGGTGGTGTATCTGTGCTCTCGGTTTGCGTGAACCTGATCTGGTCTTAAGAACCCCGGTGGCAGGTTGACATATGCAAGGGTTAAGTGCTACATATGTCGTGTGATTGGAGATCCTCAGCTGAGTATAATCGATTCGGATCGCCGTACCTTCGCGGTTATGAAGACTTGGTCACTGACCTACACGTAGCATTCCACTAAAGATGATGGGCTTTTGTTAAGAAATTGGCTAGTGCAGGACCAGTGATTGAACTAGGGTAGAAAGAACTCTAGTGCAGGTAATTTTACTTACTTGACAATTAAAATTGGATTTTTAAGGATCCACTTTAGTAAGCATTTCTGCAAAACAGAGTCTTTGATTATTGAAAGGCCTTACCTTGACTCCCATATAACCAGCATACCCTTGAGAGTCTTTTCTTTAGTCGGGTAAGACTTGCTGAGTAATTCCATACTCAGGGTTTATCCCTTCGTTGTTTTTAGGTGAGGAAGTAGCAGATTTCTGTTGCTTCTGTGCCAAGGTGGTTCCGAAAGAGGAAAAGCAAGACTGAAGTGCGGGAGGACTTGGTCCTCCACATAGGATCTTTTGCTTAAGCTTATCGGGAGGACTTTGTGCCTCCCTTGGTTTGTATAATATTACTACTCTGCACTCACTTTTAGTTCTGGTCTGTAATAAGTAACTTAATCTTACTTTCTAAATAAATGTAATTTATGTAATCGCTTCCGCATTTCTTTATCTCCGATGTTCTGTAATGTCTGCAAGACGGGTGAAACGTTCCTGGTAAGGTAAGGAAAGATACCGAACTTGTCAAGTGACTTAGGAACATCTACAGGGTGTCTGATGTCTGTTAGACAAGGACAACTGTAGGTGGGCCTAATTACTTGGGAGGTTCCGTCACAGCTGGTATCGGAGCGTAGCCCTTCTTTGCAAATATTATGAGGCATCTTCAAAAGGATTTTCAAAAGTCTTACCTAAAAACTCTTTTCTCTTCTTAACTAAGTATTCTGAAGAGTCTATCTTAAAGACCAGATAGGAAGAGTGCAATGTATAGAAGGTTGAATCGACTAAGGTTGATTCTGTAATTATACATGCATCATGCTAAGAATCATACTAATAACATTTTCCCCCTCAGAAAAGATGCCGCCACGTACAAGGCTAACGGCACGCAAGTCTACGGGACCAATTGGGATGCCTCGGCATCAATTGGCTCCCCGACATGAAAGCAGCAGCAGTGGAAGTAATGACCCCATCGGAGATCTTGAAGCCCGAGTGAGTCGACTTCAAGCGGCGCTTCAACACAGGACCGATGCTTGGGTCGCTGACGGAGATAGAATCAATGAACTAAGAAGGGACATCCGTCACCTGCAGGATCAGCTTGCTGATCGCGACTTAGCACTTGACTGGGCAGTACAGTCTCGTTTGCTAGCATGTGCTAAGGAAGCAAGGGCTCAGGCCCGAATTAAAGAACTTAGCTCAACTGTCGACAATCTGCAGGTCTACTGCAATACGTTGCATGAGGAAGTCCATATACTATACTCACAATTACACCCTAGTGTGCCTGCACACCCTGCTGAGGCGGAAGCCGGACCCTCTCACGTTGCGGGACGCGCGCTGGGTGGGGAGTTAGACCTTTTTGAGCCCCCTCCTTCTTTGAGGTTGGTTGACGTCTGGACTCCCACACCTGACGATGAGGCCGCCAAGAGTAATGGAAAGCAGGAATAATGGTGTAATAGAAGTAGAGTAGTGTATTGTAGGCTGTACTATTGTATAATAGGTTGACCTTTTGTATAATGGGTAATGTATCCTGTTATGTAATATCGAGTCTGTATCATTACTTTTTATAGTAATGTAAAATGGAAGGTTTCTCTGGCATATTATGTTTACTTCAAATGTTCTTTGCCACAGATGCCGACCAGGACTCGAGGACAGGACGCAGCCGGAACTTCTGGGGGAAGGGATGTTACCCCAAACCCACCTCCGGTTCCTCCCACGTTAGCCGAGGCGATTGCCGCCTTGGTGAATGCCACCGCAGACAATACCCGCTTCCTTAGGCAAATGGCGGGTCAGCAGCAATTCCAGCAGCAGGCAGGAAGGGGTTTTCAGCAAGGCCCCCGTGAAACCACTTATTTGGACTTCTCTGAAACCCGTCCACCCCTATTTGTCAAAGCTGAAGATCCACTAGAAGCTGATGAGTGGATACGGGTTATTGAACAAAAGTTTGGTCTTCTCCGTTGCTCAGAGACGCAGAAGCCGTTATTCGCAGCACAACAACTACATGGTCCTGCCAGTACCTGGTGGGGAAATTTTGTGGCTATTCAACCTGTCAACCATCAAGTCACCTGAAATGAGTTTAAAGCAGCCTTCCGTGAGCACTACATACCCGAAGGAGTGCTGCATATGAAACAAGAGGAATTTATGAAGTTAAAACAAGGTGGAGATACCGTCAATCAGTATCTCAACAAGTTTAATCACCTGTCGCAGTATGCCATCGACCAGGTGAATACTGATTTAAAGAAGAAGAACTGTTTTATGCGAGGACTAAGTGATCGGCTACAGAGGAAAATGGCTGCTTGTATTGACTTAACATATGGAAAGGCTGTCAGCACAGCCTTATCTGTTGAAGCAAAATACGCAAGTTCTGGGAAGAATAAGGGATTCGGTGGTGAGAGGCCTAATCAGGGCCAGGCGAAGAAGCAACGGTTTGTGATCCGGCCTTCAAGCCAAAATCGCACTTTTTCTCGTCCACCCTCATTCCCTTTCAAACAACCAATCATTATTCGCCCCAACAATACCCCCACTACCCCAAATCAGCCGGGTGCCCCAGGCACTCGATTCCCTGCCTTGCCTAGTTCTTCATCTTCAACTGGGTGTTTTAATTGCGGCAAGTCGGGACATTTCATCAAGGACTGCCCATATCCTAAGCAAAATCAATCAAATGCTCCGCAAGGATCTGGGAGATCAGCTCAGCCCAAAGGGAATACTATGGGGAAAAATACAAAGAAGACGGGGCGTGTATATTACACCCAAGTGGCCACTACACCGGAAGGAGAGCCGGTGATGATGGGTACGTTTCCCGTGGCCAGTCACCCTGCAATTATTCTTTTTGATTCTGGTGCTTCGCATACATTCATTAGCAAGAAATTTGTGGAGCAACATCACATTGCATACCATGAATCAAAGGAGGGATTTAAAATTCATTCACCTGGGGGACACATTTTTACTAGAGAAGTGGCCTATGAAGTGCCAGTAACAATGGCCGGACGGAACTTTCCTGCTAACATGATTGTTCTAAAAGGCCAGGATATAGATGTAATTTTGGGTATGAATTGGTTAACCCAACACAAGGCAATTCTCAACACTGAACTCAGAACCGTCAGGTTGAGCTATAATCAAGAAGAGATTCTTTTGACTCTCCCCGTAACCAATCCAGCCAAAGCTTCTGGTAGAGTATATGAAGCCATTGTACCGGAGATCAAGAACATTCCGGTAGTATGTGAGTTTCTAGATGTATTTCCGGAAGATTTGCCTGGACTGCCCCCTGAAAGAGATGTAGAATTCGTAATTGAGCTAAAACCCGGTACGGCTCCCATCTCCCGAAGATCGTACCGTATGCCCCCTAATGAGTTGGCGGAATTGAAAATTCAATTACAAGATCTACTGAATAAGGGATTCATCCGGCCAAGCTCGTCCCCATGGGGTTGCCCCGCCATTTTTGTTAAGAAGAAGGATCAAACCTTGCGAATGTGCGTGGATTATCGACCCCTGAATGAGGTCACCATCAAGAATAAGTACCCTCTTCCAAGGATCGACATCTTATTTGATCAACTGACTGGGGCGAGGGTATTTTCCAAAATTGATCTCAGGTCGGGCTATCATCAAATCCGTATTCGGCCCGAGGATATACCGAAGACCGCGTTTACTACGCGGTATGGATTGTTTGAATACCTGGTAATGTCTTTCGGGCTCACAAATGCTCCTGCCCACTTCACCTATTTGATGAACTCGGTGTTCATGCCCGAGCTGGACAAGTTCGTGGTAGTCTTCATCGACGATATCCTGATATATTCTAAGAATGAAGAGGACCATGCTCAACATCTACGGATTGTATTGACGCGCCTGAGGGAACATCAGCTATATGCTAAGTTCAGCAAGTGCGCGTTCTGGCTGGAGGAAATTCAATTTTTGGGGCACGTGTTATCGGCTAAAGGAATTGCGGTAGATCCTAGCAAGGTCAAAGATATTCTGGAGTGGAAACCACCAACAACTGTTCACCAAGTCCGGAGTTTTCTTGGACTAGCTGGGTATTATCGCAGATTCATACCAGATTTTTCTAAGCTTGTGAAGCCAATCACAAGTTTATTGAAGAATGACATTAAGTTCAATTGGTCTTCTAAGTGTAATGAAGCCTTTGAGCAATTGAAGACACTATTGACCACTGCTCCGGTATTGGCTCAACCGGACATCACTAAGCCTTTTGATGTATATTGTGATGCATCTGGCAGTGGGCTCGGCTGTGTACTGATGCAAGAGGGCCGAGTAATTGCGTATGCTTCAAGGCAGTTGCGCCGACATGAGGAGCATTACCCAACTCATGATCTGGAGCTAGCTGCAGTGGTTCATGCCCTGAAAATATGGCGTCACTATCTGCTGGGAAATATCTGTCACATATATACAGATCATAAGAGTTTGAAGTACATCTTCACCCAGTCAGAATTAAATATGAGGCAAAGATGATGGCTTGAGCTTATTAAAGACTATGAACTGGAGATCCATTATCACCCAGGCAAAGCCAATGTGGTGGCAGATGCACTGAGCCGTAAGACTTCCTGTCACTGTGTTATGGTGAAGACCTCTGACAACACATTGTGTCAAGAGATGGAAAAACTAAACCTGGGGATAATCCAACAAGGGACTCTAAATCAGCTAAGGCTTGAGTCAATCATTTTGCAAAGGATAATTGATGCTCAAAAGGATAATCTGGGTATGAAGCACATACGAGAAAAGATAAAGGCTGGAGTAGCCAAATGTTTCAAGGAAGACGATCAAGGTGTGATATGGTTTAAAAACCGCATAGTAGTGCCAAAGAACGAAGAGCTCCGCCAGCAAATTCTTGATGAAGCACATCTTAGTCATTATTCTATTCATCCCGGAAGCACTAAGATGTACCAAGACTTAAAGCAACATTACTGGTGGACAAAGATGAAGATCGAAATTGCACGCTATGTGGCTAAGTGTGACATTTGCAGACGTGTCAAGGCCATACACATGAAAACTGCTGGTCCATTACAATCTTTGCCGATCCCAACATGGAAATGGGAAGACATAAGTATGGACTTTATTGTGGGACTGCCCAGGACGGCCAAAGGGTATGACTCTATCTGGGTGATTGTTGATCGACTTACAAAGGTTGCTCATTTTCTGCCGGTCAAGACATATTACCCGGTACTTACCTATGCGGAATTATATATTGCTCGTATTCTCAGTTTGCATGGTGTTCCGAAGATTATAGTGTCGGATCGTGGACCACAATCTGTATCCAAATTCTGGGAAGAACTTCATAAATCCCTGGGTACTAAGTTACTCCACAGTTCGGTCTATCATCCTCAAACCAGTGGACAGACTGAGAGAGTGAACCAAATACTTGAAGATATGTTGCGGGCATGTGTTCTGGACTTCTCACAGAAATGGGATGAATGTTTGCCGTTGGCGGAGTTTTCATATAATAATAGCTATCAAGAAAGTATCAAGATGGCACCCTTTGAAGCTTTATATGGACATCGATGTCGTACTCCGCTAAATTGGTCTGAACCTGGTGAAAGGTGCTTCTTTAGGCCTGATATGGTGAAAGGGGCCGAGGATAAGGTTCAGAAAATTATTTATAATATGAAGAAGGCACAAGCTCGGCAGAAGAGTTATGCAGACACATGGCGAATGCCCTTATATTTCCTGGAAGGAGACTATGTTTACCTGAAAGTCTCACCAATGAAAGGTGTATCGCGTTTTGGGGTTAAAGGAAAGCTTGCACCCAGGTACATTGGTCCATTCCTAGTACTTGAGCAATGTGGACCAGTGGCATACCGACTCCAACTACCCGAAACCTTGTCTGCTGTGCATAATGTGTTCCATGTATCACAATTGAAAAAGTGTCTTCGGGTTCCTGATCGAACCATTGAAGTAACAGATGTTGTCCTTGAACCGGACTTGACATACTCTGAGCACCCTATTCGAGTCTTGGATCAAAAGGACAGGGTTACCCGGAGAAAAACTCTCAAGTTTTATAAGATACAGTGGAACCAGCATTCTGAAGATGAAGCTACTTGGGAAACTCAAGACTTCTTGAATAAGAATTTCCCAGGCTTTCTAGACTCATGTAATTTGTAAAGTGTATATAGTTATTGCAATAAAGGAATGAACCCCCACACCACCCCTGCCTTGTACCAGAATTAAGGAAATAAAAGTATTCCGCGTTTCCTTTTCCATTACTTACCCTAGGACTTTTAATCTCGGGACGAGATTCTTTTATGGGGGGAAGGATGTAACACCCCTGGTGTTACTGTAACTAAAACTTGAGCATGGCATCATAAGCATTGGCATTGCATATGTTTGACACACTTAGAGTGCATTCACTAGGCAAAAATTTCCAACAAGTTGTATTGTTCTAGTGTTTTTCAAATAGAACCCTGGATAGGGAACTTAACCCTAAATAGGGATTAAAGGGGTAAAGCTTAACCCAACTTGAGAAAATCTAAATACTTTAGGGTAATAGTTATAAAATATCCCCAAAAACAAAGTTGAACCACAATTATACCCCTGGGAAACTAAAAACCCTAATTAGAACCCTGGAAAACCCTGAAACCAAACCCTAGGGACTTATGTGCAAAATTAGTCCACTTTTGGACTAAAGTGTAAAAACCAGGTTAAATAAGTATCTTAAGTCACATGGTTCACATTTGGGAAGATTTACAAGCCAAACCCTGGGTTTTGGGCTTATTTGCAAAAGAGTCACATTTGAACTCTTTTGACTAAGTCTAATTTCAGTGTATTGTGCTCACCTTTGTGACCCTGTAACTTCTAAACAAAAGAAAGTTTGCCCTAGGTCACCACATCAAAATTGTAGACCAATCATAGGAGAACAACTTTGTTTAAGGATTCAAGCCATGATCTTATGAGAAATATGGAGAAAATCTCAACCCAAGTTGGACTGTCAGGCTGGTTCTGTCTGAACATCAGACTAACAGATTCATGCCCTCAACTTCAAGCTTAAATTCCAGCTTGATCCAATGGGTTTTTGTGGCATCATCATACTACAAAGTTGCAGATGGTGTATTGCTCTACAACTTTGCTGCAGAGCTTGGTATGAGTTGCCATGTAAATTCAAGAGAAAACTGGGCTTCAAACTGGGCTGTCAGGTTCGTTTAACTGAACTCTTCGATGGTACAGTGCCCTCTGGGTGATCAGAACGCCAGCTCGGACAGCTCGACGCCGATAACCTCTCCGCCGTGATTCACGTCGCCGGCGTCATGATTCGTGCTCGGGTTTGTGGATAACGCCGTAAGGTTAAAAGATCGTCACCGCCCGTGACCTGGAAGCCACTCCGGCTAGCCATAGTTCATCTCCCCTGACTCACCGCCCGCGGGTAAAGTGCTCACCGCCGCCGTGCCCTCGCCGTTGGCCACCGCGTGTCCCAACCGCGCCATCTCATTGCCGTGACCTCCTCTGAACTTCCCGTAGACCACCGGAGTTACTGCCACGGCGATAAACACGTGTTCACCGCACCCACGTTCCTCTCCAGCTCCGGCCGCCAGCACTGCTCGGCCGAATTCGTCACCGCCGCCTAACTTCTCTATAAATTGAAGCCACCGCAAGCTCCGTAGGGTAGTCAAGAACCCCGACACCCAGTATTGTCCCCAGTTGATCGCCAGCGAGCTTGAATTTCACATTTTCCCCAATTCGGTCTCCGCCACCGTAAAGCACAACTTCACCGTGGCCAGTCCGTTCTGGTAAGGCACCATCCAATTCGCGCGTTGTTCTCATGTCCCTGTATGCTGGTGATGCTCTCCAAACCGCCCAATTGAACTAGGAGCCCACCAATCACTGGGAACACGAACTAATGTCCATGGCTTTCGCTGTCCTCGTGGGCAGAGCGAAATAGGTCACCAATCATGCAATTGACTTAGGGGAAATGCTCGGGGCAGGTCTAATTTGGTGTCTGTCGCTCGGGAGCGCCGGTCATGGCCCCGCTCGGCCGGTACAGTTGCTCACCGGAGCGCGGCCGCGTTCACCGTCGTCGGGGATTTCAAACCGAGAATAGATAGAAGTGCGAGGGTGTCTTTGCAATTGTCAGCGACTGTGTTAAATAGTGCCTTGGGCTTTGTCGGGATATTCAAGAAAACAGGGGCCCTTTCTGCAAAGCTGCCAGGGCGCGGGCGCGCGCGGGCGCTTTCCCCTCTGGACTGGGCCGTATGGGCTGAAACCAGCCCATTACTGTTGAAGCTTTTTCCTTTTCTTTTTTGGCAGAACTTTAGAAATCCATGGAAAATTGTAGAAAAATGGTAAAATTGTGAAACCAATTTTCCTAGGCTTGTTATTTTCCCTAGAATTTAGTAAAAATAATTTTGTGATTTTTAGTGGAAATAAGAAATTTTAGGGTATTTAAAGTAGTTAAAAGTGTAGTTAAGGATTTTTTAGAAAATAATGGGTAAGTCCAAAAATGCCCAAACTTTTTATAGGAACTTAAAACAATATTTAGAAGCCTTGGGTAGAGTTTGAATTGATTTGGACCTTGTTTGATCACCAAACCCCAAACCACCCCCCTGCCCTATGAACTCCTTTACCGACTCCGGAAACCCTAAGTTCTCGGAGCTCCGTGAAGGAAAGTTATATTCAAGACATAGATAATAAGTTTATATTATATTTGCATCCTCATGAGCATCCCATGGCATCCATTCTTATACCTATGTATGGTTATGATTAGAACGTGAAGAAGAAATAGAAGTCACCGAAGACAGGACACCACCACCTTCGGATTCGCAAGCAGGCAACTGCTTCTACTTCGATATCTGTGGATCCGAACCCGAATCACCTGTAAACGAAGGCAAGCCCCGGTGCATTTGCCACCTTCCTTGATGTTTTTTAAAATCTTTTTCACTTGCTTGATGCATTAGGTGATAGGAGTTGATTGATAAAACAATTCCTGCATTACCTTCCTTGAATTTGATTACCTTCCTTGATCACCCGTTTTACAAAAAGATTTTTGATGCTTAGCCTTGCTTTAGAAAAACAAAAGGTTTTGTGTTTACAAAAGATGTTGTGGCAAAAGTGGGTGGGATGTTTTCGAAAATAAAACTTGATGGTGGATCCATCACGGCCATGATGGATTCAACATCGGAAAAGATGTACCTCTGCCAGGTACCAACCTTTGGGGTTAAATGATTAAGCTGAGACCGGGCGGGTGACTTGCACGAGAAGAGAGTCTCGGTGTAGTGTCTCCGTCTGAGTCGATTAAGGACCTTGTCGATGTAGGCTTGATGATTGGGGACCCTTTAACTGGTCACATGCCTCGTCATGGGTAAGCCTTGCCTCGGGCAGACTAAGGCCAGAATAAGATAACACGAAATGGGCGTGGAGCGGTGGCGAGAGTAGCATGTACCCTCCGTGGCAAGAGGCTGGACGGTGGTGTATCTGTGCTCTCGGTTTGCGTGAACCTGATCTGGTCTTAAGAACCCCGGTGGCGGGTTGACATATTCAAGGGTTAAGTGCTACATATGTCGTGTGATTGGAGATCCTCAGCTGAGTATAATCGATTCGGATCGCCGTACCTTCGCGGTTATGAAGACTTGGTCACTGACCTACACGTAGCATTCCACTAAAGATGATGGGCTTTTGTTAAGAAATTGGCTAGTGCAGGACCAGTGATTGAACTAGGGTAGAAAGAACTCTAGTGCAGGTAATTTTACTTACTTGACAATTAAAATTGGATTTTTAAGGATCCACTTTAGTAAGCATTTCTGCAAAATAGAGTCTTTGATTATTGAAAGGCCTTACCTTGACTCCCATATAACCAGCATACCCTTGAGAGTCTTTTCTTTAGTCGGGTAAGACTTGCTGAGTAATTCCATACTCAGGGTTTATCCCTTCGTTGTTTTTAGGTGAGGAAGTAGCAGATTTCTGTTGCTTCTGTGCCAAGGTGGTTCCGAAAGAGGAAAAGCAAGACTGAAGTGCGGGAGGACTTGGTCCTCCACATAGGATCTTTTGCTTAAGCTTATCGGGAGGACTTTGTGCCTCCCTTGGTTTGTATAATATTACTACTCTGCACTCACTTTTAGTTCTGGTCTGTAATAAGTAACTTAATCTTACTTTCTAAATAAATGTAATTTATGTAATCGCTTCCGCATTTCTTTATCTCTGATGTTCTGTAATGTCTGCAAGACGGGTGAAACGTTCCTGGTTAGGTAAGGAAAGATACCGAACTTGTCAAGTGACTTAGGAACATCTACAGGGTGTCTGATGTCTGTTAGACAAGGACAACTGTAGGTGGGCCTAATTACTTGGGAGGTTCCGTCACAGCGAACGTGGGAGGCTTGAGTCTCAAAAATTCTCCCATCCTGTCCTGAGGCCTTCCACCACCTGGGCGCTGGTTTTCCAGACTTCGAGTGAGGACTTCGATGAGTCGGGTTTGATTGGCTAGAACTTGGGCTAGGTCTAGTGGTAGTTCCGGAGGTGCGGGGAGGTGGGTCTCACTCCCTTCTCCGCCAGATTCTCCTTCGGCTCTCAGAGGACAACCTGCTCCAATCCCGGAGGCGGTAGGTGTGGTTTTATCTGAAGCCATCTGCCATGGGAAGAGAGTCACTATCATGCACATGCCATTTTTTTAAACTATTTATTTTATTCATTACATCAAGCCATTACATAATATAACACACTGCTACCATAAGCTCATCACACACGAGTGCTATCTAGGGTACTCCCGAACTCCTTCTCTAAAGTGTCTCTAAATTCCTTGAGAAGGTCATCAAGGCTGGCCAGGGACATCTCCTCGGTGTCGGACGAGTTCCTTAACTCGGGAGGGGGTAGGGCTAGAGGGGTTTCTTCCTTCTGCTCAGTCTGACATCCTTGGCTCTTGGTCTTCTTGCGTATTTTTCTTGCGGGGGCGAGCTTCTTCAGTTTCTTGTCATAGTCCATCTTCAGGGTGCGGTAAGCCTCATGGGTATTGGTCTCCTCGCCTTCAGCTATTGCGAGGCTCTCTTGAAGGGACACCTTTTCCCCTGAAAGTTCCCCGACTTTTTGCTCCAGGCTTTCCACCCGGGAGGTTAGGTAGGTGCAGTGGAGGGTGAGGTCATCATATTGGTTATCAAGGGTGTGAAGGTATCCAGCCATGTAGACGATGGTGGGATCATCCTCAATAGGATTTCCTCCTGACAGGGCCTGAAGTCTTTTCCTCCAGGTGGGGGTATTCTTGTTGCTGGGTGGAAAGTAGCGAAGGGGGGTTTCAAAGATCACCTTGTTGTAGTTCTGGCACAGTTGTCGGAGGGCTGTTCGGGCAACATTCTGGCAAGTATCTGGGAAGCGGTATCCAGTAAAGGTGACTTGGAAGGAAGGATGGTTCGGATAGTTTCGGCTTTCTCCCAGGTAGACTGCCATAGAGCATTTCTCCATTCCGCCCTCGAGATACTCCTTCCAGACGTATTCCGGCTTCTTGCGGATTCCCATGCGAAGCGCACAACTTCACAAAAGATGTGGGAACCCTTCCACCTCCGAGCAGTAGGATGTCCTAATGGCCAGAGAGTCTTCCATCTGAATAGGAAAAGAAGGGTCTGCTAAAATCGGGGAGGAGGAGAGAAGACTTTTCTTGGGGAAAGAGGTATTTTCTTTTTAGGGCAAGTTTTAGGGTCAGGGCTGCGACCTATGACCAGTCCTATGGGCTTTGATACCACCTGAAGTGTCCCGATCCTTTGGGACTCAAATGTGATACAATTACTAGTCCCAGGAGGCTAGTAAACACATTCTTTACTTCAAATAGCACAGAGTTTAGATAAAAATTATTACAATACCGGGGTACAAGCTCCAGAGAGCCAAATTAAGAAGCGCAGTAGGAAAAATATACTAGCCCAAGCCACAGGCAGAACTGGGTGTAGACACAACCCTCTCAATCAAGCATAGCAGAAAAGAAGTCTTCAACTGCTGAAAAACATAAGTAAATCTGGGTGAATACACTAGGTATTCCGCAAGCCCACCCCGCTCCCGTAGAGAGAAAGAGACCTATAATATACATGCTTTATTTGGTGTAGTTGAAGTCACTCATCATTTTCTTAGAGAAAGGCAGTTGCTGTAAGGTTTTTCCCATAGTCTTAAAAGTAACCAAAACTCAACCACCACTGAGCTTCCCGCTCCCGTGGCCTTAGTTTCTTTCTAAACACCCACTTCACCACACTTTTCCCTTTTTATGAATTCATAGAAAAATCTCTAATTGTCATGCCATACCAGACTCATCCATACCAGTGGACACGGACTATTCGAATAGGTTTTCAACTCTGCGCAGAGGGGTACACTTTACCCACTAGCCCGGTTTCTGCGATCTCACCGTCGCGAGACCCGAATGCCGGATCTCTTTCCTTCCTCGTACGTCCTAACCTTAACGGTTATCCGGAAGGAGTCAGGCCACCACCATGTCCAAACCGGACAAAACATTCCCCCTCCTTATCCTCCCGGTGCTCCCCAGCCTTCTTAACCCTGGGGTTGGACCGCACAAGTTTGGATTGAGTGACTGCCCACACAGTCTCAAGTGGTTGTACTGTAAAGGAGTACAGGTAGTGAAAATGACAAGCCGGTCCTTATATGAGGGAACAATCCTTCTGCTCACGCCTAAACCAGCTGAGCCAACACCTTAGGCCCTCCCCTAAACCAGGGAGTCCCTAATCATCCCACTCCCAAGGTGATGAGGGTGAGTACCCTTCATCGCATAACTTTTCAAAAGGAGACTTTATTTGAAGAAACACATTGCCCTTCTTCCCGATCCACATTTCATATCTAGAAAGTATATGTCAATGCGGGCCATCTCTCGCTCACAATGCAATATTCCCCCTGAATTCCCGGCCTAGGCAGTGGTAGAGAGAATAGGTAATTTATGCATCAAGGGAAGGGTGGACTTGTCTTCGTCGAAGCTTTCCTGGCACAGAAGATCTACTTCCGGAATTTCGGGCTCCGGCCCTTCTTCCGGGGCTACAGGTTCCTGATTCGCGGTCCCCGCTTCTTCTATTAAAACAGACAATAAACAATACATCAATAGTAGTCCACTAATTGTAGTGTGTCATTTACTAACATTATTACCACTTAGGACTTTTTAGAAATTATTTGGGTAATTTTTTGGTGCATACAATATTGAAGAAAACTAATTAAATGAGAAAAAGGGGTGGAAAAAGAAAAAGAAAAAGAGATCTCTTCTTTGCTGGGCTCGGGGGGGGGGGGGGGGGGGGTTTGGCCCACCCCGGGCGCAAGTGAGCGCGCGGGCGCGCTTACGGCCCAGCGGCGGCCCACGAGCGAGGGGAGACGGCGTGGGTGCGCGAGGACGACGGCGTCGCCGCGGGCCCACTCGTCAGCGAGAGCGGAGGGGGGGAAAACGGCGTTGCGGCCAGACGGCGTGGGCGAACCGGCCGAGCGAGGGAGAAGGGCCGGTCGCCGGTGAGCTTGACGGCGGATTGCCGCCGGTGGCCCGGTTCTCGGTCCAAGGGAGGGTGGTTTAGCACGGGCAGAGGCTGACGATTCTAAGGGTAGGCTCAATTCGGCCAGAGGGGGTTGGGAGGGGGCTGCCCACGGGGAGGTGGCGGAGTTCCGCGGCAGGTATCGCCGCCGGTGGGCTCTGGGTGAGGGACTGGGGCTGGGAAGTGGTGCTTCGGGTTCATGGCCTCGTGAGGGAGCTGCTCGGCTCACTTAATTTCTCGCTGGACCAACGGAGAGGGAGAGGGAGGAGGGGGGAAGGACTCACCGGAGAGGGGGGAGACGGTGGCGCTTCGCGAATTGCGTTCGGGCGAGGGGAGGAGGAGAGTGGCCGAGGCCGGTGCAGGGAAGGAGGTGCCCGGGGCAGCCTTTTTATAGGCGCCCGAGGGGAGGGGAGCGACGGAGCTCGGCGGGCGCCGGTGAGGTGCACAGCGGCGGCATTAATGCCGCACAGCGCCGGCGATGAGACTCCACGGCGGGGCGGTACCGGGCAAGGACGTTGGTCAAGGGGGGAGGACGGGGCGGTGTCGAACTCTCCCTGTGCGACGAGGGGACGGAGATGGAGGGGACGACGGTGAAGGGACGACGGTGAAGGGACGGCGGGGCGTCGTACGTGGGGAAGACGACGCGGCTGACCGGTGGGGCCGGTCTGCCAGAGAGGGAAAACGCGCGAGCGAGAGGGCTGACGGGTGGGGCTGGCGTGTCAGCGAGAGCGGGTGAGGGGAGCGCGCGGGCGGCTTCGCGCGTGAGTAGGCCGGCTAATGGGCCGAGGGAGAGGAATGCGCGGCCGCGCGGGAGGGGAGGCGGTCGCGCCATGGGCCGGAATTGGCCCAGCAGAGGGGGGGGGGGAATTCTTTTCCTTTTTCTTTTTACCTTCTCAACTCATTTCTTATTTGTTTCTTTTTCTTTTTGCACAAAATTATTTGGTGGATATTCTAGGTGTTGGAAAATAAAATCTAAGTGAGGTGCTTGTGATCACACAAAGTGTATGCATATGATGCAAGAAAATCTAAGGGAGTTTTTGGAATTAGAGGATGAAAAGAGGGGAGGGATAGATTAGGGTTTCAAGCCTAGGTTAGGATTTTGGGATGTTACATATTCATGATCACATTACTATGATTAGACAACAAAATGATCATATAGCAAAATTAGATGCTAAAATTGCCGAGCATGAACTAGAAAATGAGAAATTTAAATTTGCTCGTAGTATGCTCTATAGTGGGAGATGCCCTGGCATTAAGGATGACATTGGCTTCCAACAGGGAGGCAATGTCAAACTCAATGCCCCTCCTAAAAGATTATCTAACTTTGTTAAGGGCAAAGCTCCCATGCCTCAGGATAACGAGGGTTACATTTTATACCCTGCCGGTTATCCCGAGCCCAAAATTAGGAGAATTCACACTAGGAAGTCTCACTCTGGCTCTAATCATGCTTTTATGTATAAGAGTGAGGCATCTAGCTCTAGGCAATCAACCCATGCTAAATTGCCTAAGAAGAAAACTCCTACTGCATCAAATGAACCTATTTCATTTAAGACTTTTGATGCATCTTATGTTTTGACTAACAAATCCGGCAAAGTAGTTGCCAAATATGTTGGGGGCAAACACAAGGGGTCAAAGACTTGTGTTTGGGTACCCAAAGTTCTTGTATCTAATGTCAAAGGACCCAAAACCGTTTGGGTACCTAAAATCAAGAACTAAAATTGTTTTGTAGGTTTATGCATCCGGGGGCTTAAGTTGGATCATCGATAGCGGGTGCACAAACCACATGACAGGGGAGAAGAAAATATTCTCCTCCTACGAGAAAAACCAAGATCCCCAAAGAGCCATCATAATCGAGGATGGAAATCAAGGTTTGGTCAAAGGATTGGGTAAAATTGCTATATCTCCTGACCACTCCATTTCCAATGTTTTTCTTGTAGATTCTTTAGATTACAATTTGCTTTCAGTTTCACAATTATGTAAAATGGGCTCCAACTGTCTTTTTACAGATATAGGTGTTACTGTCTTTAGAAGAAGTGATGATTCAGTAGCATTTAAGAGAGTGTTAGAGGGTCAGCTATACTTGGTAGATTTTGATAGAGCTGAACTCGACACTTGCTTAATTGCTAAGACTAACATGGGTTGGCTCTGGCACCGCCGACTAGCCCATGTTGGGATGAAGAATCTTCATAAGCTTCTAAATGGAGACCACATTTTGGGACTAACAAATGTTCATTTTGAGAAAGACAGGGTTTGTAGCGCATGTCAAGCAGGAAAGCAAGTTGGTGTTCATCATCCACACAAGAACATCATGACGACTGACAGGCCGCTTGAGTTACTCCACATGGATCTATTCGGCCCGATAGCTTACATAAGCATCGGCGGGAGTAAGTATTGTCTTGTAATTGTGGATGATTATTCTCGCTTCACTTGGGTGTTCTTTTTGCAGGAAAAATCACATACCCAAGAGACTTTGAAAGGATTCTTGAGACGGTCTCAAAATGAGTTCGACTTGAGGATCAAGAAAATAAGAAGCGACAACGGGACTGAAAGCTCTCTTCTGGGTTTTGGTGGTTTGGATGACAACCCAATTAAAGGACTAACAAGTGTGCTAAGTGTTGAATAGGTGCTTAATGCAAAGCTTACAGGGTTCAACACAAGTGAACAAGTGTGATGGTCCAAAGACTGGATTATCTATAGATAATGGACATCACAAGTAAGATGGACATTGCTTAAGTGAGACTCGTTGTGCGTAACTCAGAGACAATCGATCAAGCCAAGGATGGAGGCAAGAAGAGGTTCGAGGTACCGAGTGCACGGGAGAAGGTCAAGGAGACCAGGAACCCAAAGCCAGGGGTGAAGAAGAAGACTTGCAAAGTCAAGGTTGATCGAGCTAAGAAGAGTTATGGTGCATCAAGGATCACTACATAAGGACATGACTTACAACCAATGAGGTAACATCTACAATTATGTGGTGTAAGTCATAAGGCTCAAGATCAAGCTCGAGAAGCGAACGGGGGTTGGGGCTCAGATATGTCAATCTAGATCAAGTCAAGTTGACTTGATGGTTTAGAGTCCAACATCGACCTCAAACAAGCCAAATTGGGTAAAACGATGAAAAAGGTTAAGTATGTAAGGTTTGAGTGTTCAACCATTTTGCATACACCTCTTACTACAAGTTTGGTGCTTTGGTTTGCTCTCTAACTCTTTCTGTAGAGAAAGTACCATTCTGAGCTCTGCTGGAGGAGAAACAGAAAAGCTAGGAGAAGAACAAGAAAGATGTAAGTTTCTAGGACTAAATCAATTGGATTATACTCTAAATGTGTTTGTTTAAGTCTCAGGAAAATCCTCCCAAAAGTTGAAGTCAAACGGAGAAAGAACGGAGGAAAAAGCACTTAGTGTGCTGTTGGCTGGTGCACAGGACAGTGAATAGTAGCTGTCCGGTGCACAGGACAGTGAATAGTAACTCTGTCCGGTGCACAAGACAGTGAATAGTGACCTGTCCGGTGCACAGGACAGTGAATAGTACCTGTGTCCGGTGCACAGGACAGTGAATAGTAGCTATGTCCGGTGCACAGGATAGTGAATAGTGACCTGTCCAGTGCACAGGACAGTGAATAGTAACCTATCCGGTGCACCAACGGCAAGCTGTTCCAGAGAAGGAAACTGCCAATCAGATCTGTTACTGTTCACTGTCTGGTGCGCCACCGGACAGTCCGGTGCACCCACAACCAGGGAAGGCTGGGAGCTTCCAAATGAAGCTCCAACGGCTCCTAGGCCCTTTGGGGCTATAAAAGGGACCCCTAGGCGCCTCAAACAATAACACAAGTGCAGCCAACAATTGTATACATCACTCGGATCAATTCACTCTCTCACTCTCGTGTAAATCTCTCTAGTTTGTGTGAAGGCAAAGTTATAAGCCTTTAGAGAGTGGAGAGGTGCTGCAAAGAGCTAGAGCAAAGTCTTGAGCGCATTGTTACTCTGCCGGAGTGCTGTCAAGAAGATTTTAAGCAGCCGCGGCTTTGTTCTAACCCAACTCAACATAGTGGAAGGCTCTATCTGTCATACTGACAGATCTGAGCAAATGGAGGAAGGAGTTGAAATAGACTCCAAGCCCAGGTGTGGCTAACTCCAACGAGGACTAGGCAAGCATTTCAGGCTTGGCCGAACCTCGGGATAAATTCTTGCGTCTGTGTGCTTCACTCTGTATTGTGTGCTGACTCTCTGTCTTACTCACTTTTTATATCTGCACTTCAACACTTATCTGTGGTACAAGTTATATTTGAAGTACAGGGCATTTTGAGACAGGATCTTCTATTCCGCTGCAACCTAGTCGAAGGATCTTTCATTCCACTGCGATCTGGTCTTTGAGTAGAGTAAGAACTAAAGTTTTAAAGTGATAATTTTTTATTCGCCTATTCACCCCCCCTCTAGGCGACATCCAGGTCTTGTTCCAGGGCAAAGGGAACTTTCAATTGGTATCGGAGCTAGGCCTCTCCAGTGTGGGCTTAGCCGTCCGGAGATGATGATGTCGTCACAAGAGGTGTCGGCGTTTCGAGACCGGGGGGTCCCTGGGCCAACGAGTGAGTGTCGCCGCGTGCCCCAACCCAGATGGGTCGAGCACGAGGGCGAGCGCGAAGGGGGGAGAGCGAGGCGGCCGGAGACCAGCGTGAGAGAGGTGGGAATCCCGCGGCCTTCGTGTTCGTCCCGCGCCCAGGTCGGGTGCGCTTGCAGTAGGGGGTTACAAGCGTCCACGCGGGAGAGGGAGCGAGCGGCCCCAAGCGAGCGCCTGTCTCGTCCTCGTCCCCGCGCGGCCAATCCTTCTCTAAGAGGGCCCTGGTCCTTCCTTTTATAGGCGTAAGGAGAGGATCCAGGTGTACAATGGGGGGTGTAGCAGAGTGCTACGTGTCTAGCGGGGGAGAGCTAGCGCCCTAAGTACATGCCATCGTGGCAGCCGGAGAGATTTTGGCACCCAGCTGGTGTGATGTCGTGGCCGTCGGAGGAGCGATGGAGCCTGGCGGAGGGACAGCTGTCGGAGCGGTTGGGTCCTTGCTGACGTCCTCTTGCTTCCGTAAGGGGGCTGAGAGCCGCCGTCATCACAGAGCATGCGGGGCGCCATCATTGCCTATCTAGCGGAGCTAGCCAGATGGGACGCCGGTCTGGTTCCCTGCGGCCCGAGTCAGCTCGGGATAGGGTGATGATGGCGCCTCCTGTTGACGTGGCTGGCCTGCGCCCTAGTTTGGGCGATGCGGAGGCTCCTCCGAAGCCGAGGTCGAGTCTGTCTTCCGTGGCCGAGGCCGAGTCCGAGCCCCCTGGTCGGGCGAGGCGGAGGTCGTCGGTTGAGGCCAGGGCGGAGTCCGAGCCTTGGGGTCGGGCGAAGCGGAGTTCGTCGTCTTCTGGGACTTAGCCCGAGTCCGAGCCCTGGGTCGGGCGGAGCGGAGTTCGCCGTCTTCCGGGACTTAGCCCGAGTCCGAGCCCTGGGTCGGGCGGAGCGGAGTTCGTCGTCTTCCGGGACTTAGCCCGAGTCCGAGCCCTGGGTCGGGCGGAGCGGAGTTCGCCGTCTTCCGGGACTTAGCCCGAGTCCGAGCCCTGGGTCGGGCGGAGCGGAGTTCGCCGTCTTCCGGGACTTAGCCCGAGTCCGAGCCCTGGGTCGGGCGAAGCGGAGCTTCCTATGGTGCCTTCGGCGGGGCCTGACTGCCTGTCAGCCTCACTCTGTCAAATGGCACCGCAGTCGGGGTGGCGCAAGCGGCGCTGTCCTTCTGTCAGGCCGATCAGTGGAGCGGCGAAGTGATGGCGGTCACTTCGGCTCTGCTGGGGGGCGCGCGTCAGGATAAAGGTGTCAGGCCACCTTTGCATTAAATGCTCCTGCGACTTGGTCGGTCGGTGCGGCGATTTAGTCAGGGTTGCTTCTTAGCGAAGGCAGGGCCTCGGGCGAGCCGGAAGTATGTTCGCCGTTGGAGGGGGGCCTCGGGCGAGACGGAAATCCTCCGGGGTCGGCTGCCCTTGTCCGAGGCTAGGCTCGGGCGAGGCATGATCGAGTCGCTCGAATGGACTGATCCCTGACTTAGTCGGACCCATCAGGCCTTTGCAGCTTTATGCTGATGGGGGTTACCAGCTGAGAATTAGGAGTCTTGAGGGTACCCCTAATTATGGTCCCCGACAGTAGCCCCCGAGCCTCGAAGGGAGTGTTAGCACTCGCTTGGAGGCTTTCGTCGCACTTTTTTGCAAGGGGACCAGCCTTTCTCGGTTGCGTTTTGTTCCGGTGGGTGCACGCGAGCGCACCCGCCGGGTGTAGCCCCCGAGGCCTCGGAGGAGTGGTTTCACTCCTCCGAGGTCTTAATGCCTCGCGTAATGCTTCGGCTGGTCTGGTTGTTCCCTCATGCGAGCTGGCCGTAGCCCGGGTGTACGGTCGGGTCCCAAGTTCTCGGGCTGGTATGTTGACGCTGTCAACGGTTCGGCCGGAGCCGGGTTTGCGAGAGCAGCCCCCGAGCCTCCGCACAGGGCGAGAGGGCGATCAGGGACAGACTCGGCTTTTTTACATACGCCCCTGCGTCGCCTTTCCGCAAGGAGGAGGGGGGGGGGGGAAAGCGCCATGTTGCCCTCGATGGGCGCCGAACATGGTGTCTCCGGTGAGCTGCAAGCGGGTAATCCGAGTGGACGTCCGTGCCCCGTTCGTTAGGGGTCGGCTAGGGGCCCAGAGGCACGCCCAAAAGTATCTGCGGGTGATCTGCCGGACCCGGTCCCCTGGCGACAGGGTTCGAGGGCTCGATGCCTCCCTCTGATGGGATTCCGTTACAAGATCGCTCCCGCTGGTCTCGGAAATGTCCTAGGGTACCTCGGGAGTGCAACCCGAGCCTTGGTTATGTATCGAACGTACCCATGGTCATCCCTCGCTCGGCGTCTGAGGCGACTGTGAACCCTTCGGGGGCCAGCCTTCGAACCCCTGATCAGTAATGGGCACGGACCCCGAGCAGCCTGAGGCGGCCGTGGAACCCTTCGGGGGGCCGGCCTTCGAACCTCTGACCAGTAGTGGGTGTAGGGCCCACGTGATCTGAGGCGGCTGTCGAACCCTTCGGGGGGGCAGCCTTCGAACCTCTGATCAGTAGGGAGGCTCGGAGCCTGGTTCCTTCACAGGGAAGGATCCTTTTCGGGGTATCCCCCTTTCCCGATCCCTGTTGCAAGAGAGAGAGAAAGAGGAAAAAAGGAAAAGGATACGAAATCGAACGACGCGGCGTACCTTTACTGGCGCGGTCATTATGGCGAAGGCGAAGCGTCGCCCGCTTCTCCTGCGAGAGGCGCCGCCTGTCCCGCTGCGGAGTTAATGCGACGGGGCGAGTGGTTGGCGGGGCGACCGTTGCGCGTGCGCGAGCCGTTCGAGGAACGGAACACGGGCGCGTTGTCTTCTCGCCGGGAGAGAGGGTTCTCTCGCTGCCCCCGGATGGGATGTGAGCTTGGCTGACGACGTGACTGCTGCTCCTGCCCGCCTGCCACCGCCATTACTGCCGGCCCATTTTTGGCCGCATTGACCGCCGCGCCAGGCTGGCGCTGCTGGGTCGTGCGCTGGGTCGCCTCGAGTCGCGGTATTGGTTCCGCAGTCGAGGAGGCGCGGTGGAGGCGCAAGTGGCGGTGCAGTTGCATGCACGAAGCAGTCGGCGCGCCGGTTGCATGACGCGTGGGCCTGGGCCCCCAGGCTGGGCGTGTTGGGAGTCAGAGAAGCACGCCCACTTGGCGCGGTTGCATACCGCCTGCATGGCTGCCCGCCCCTTTCGCCCGTTGGTCTGGGCAAAAGTGGAGGGTCACTTGTAACCGCTGGGCGGTCGTGTGCACCGCGCGCGGCGGTTTGGCTTCTTCTGCTCTGAGCCGGCTTGCATGACATGTGGGACCCAGCCCCCGCGCCGCAGGGGAGGGCCTTGGAGCGTGTTGGAGAAGACTCAGCCCGTGACGGCTGGGGACGCGAGTAGGGATCGTCGCCTTTAAAAGGAGGGTGACCTCCTTGGAAGGCGACCATGTCTTCGCGCTCCCTTATGCAACGTGTCTTTCCACCTTCCAAGCCCCCGGATGGGGGATACCCGCCGTCTTTCCGCCTCATCTTTGGAGGAACGCAACTCCGCGGGAGTTGGTACCTTTCAGCCATCGTTCGGCTTCAAGGATTTTCATCATGCAGCCCGGCTGCACCCCTCCGCCGGCGGTCACCCAAGATGGTGACCTCCAGCTTGATGGTGGGGGAAAGCGAGCCGGGCTGCGGCCTCTGCCCCTCCCTCAGCCTCAAGGATTTTCATCACCAGGGCTGGGGAGGGGAGTGTGCCGAGTTGGGGTCGGCCCCTGCGTGGGCGGTGGCCCGCTCCTTCACTCAGTGATCGGAGGGAAGGGCGGTCGTCGTCCGTGGCGCCGGCAGCTGCACCGTGCCTGGCTCTCGGACGCGAGTGGCTTCGGAGCCGCTCGCGGCGCCGGCGTCTGCCACGGCAGCTGGAAGAGGTTCTTCCGCCAACGAGATAGCCAGGGCCGGCCACGGACTGACCTCCAACTCTACGGCCTTCTGCCCGTCCTTGCCTCACGAGTTTGGGCATGGGCGGGGGCCTCTTGGCAGCAGCATCCGCCCTGAGGTCAGTGCTACCGCTGTTCGGCCCCCCGGAGCAGAAGTCGTCGTCGTCGCTGCTGCTGGAGTGGGCGACGACGCGCTGTTCGTCGGTCTTCTGTTGCTCCGCAGGCCCTCCCCCATCGAGTGGGGTTGTTCGTACCTACGGAGGGGGAACTGGAGTTCCGTTTGTAATGGCACCTTGAATGCCTGTGTTTTTGTTCATTGTGGCTGTCGAGGCCTGAACATGTATGTAATTTTGGCACGGAGCCGTGTTTTTTCCTCATTTTTGAGCACTAGGACTCGCCTGTTGGTTGTCTGAACCGCTTCACCAAGCGTGAGTCGCCCCGTGTCAAGGTGACGAGTGAGGTATCCGTATCCCGGAGGTGTAGGAGTCCCTCGGCTCGGTCGACCTTGTTGTCTGAGGCTTCTCTAGCTTAGTTAAAGGGACCCCTTGGCCGCTCTTCGATGAGCCAAGGCCAGGGGTAGCGATATCAGCATGAACAGGGGCGGAGTTGGCTCGAGAAGGAAACCCGATTGGCCGGAGCCCAGCCGGGTCATCCGTTAGCGGGACCGACTCCGGAGTTGACCAGCCGAGGCCTCGGGTCGGGCTGGCGTCCTTGGAGGACGGTTGGCCGAGGCCCCGCGGTGACCGGCCGAGCCGCCTGCTCGGGCCGAATTCCCAGAGAAGACCCTGGCAGCGATTGCCCGGGCGTGGCGACGACGTCGTCCTTCAGAGTGGAGGACCTCGGATCGCGTCGCCGTCCGAGGCTAGGTAGGACCTCGCCGAAGGTGTTGTCGATGCCGAGGGTGCTGCTGCTCCCTTTAGCCGTCAAGATTCGAGCCTGCAGGATCAGATCGTCTTGTAGCGTGTGTCTCCTGCGGCCGCCGAGGCCAGAACACACACCCTCGCTGTGTTGTAAAGCTGCGTCTCTTTTCTTCTTGTTTCGAGTATCTGGACTTTTTTGTCGGCAACAGGGATGTTTGTGCGAGCGAGAGTTGCTTCTCGCGGAAGGTGATGAGTGAGGTATCCGTATCCCGGAGGCGTAGGAGTCCCTCGGCTCGGTCGGCCTTGCCGCTTACGCGCACTTTTACCCGTCCATGAGGCTCTGTCACCGACTCAGTCGAGAAGGCTCGAAGGATCACTTCGGCAGAAGAACTTCCGAACGTGAAGACTTGTTCGGTCCGCGGAACCACTTATCCGAACGTGAGTTACTTATCGCAGAAGGTGATGAGTGAGGTATCCGTATCCCGGAGGCGTAGGAGTCCCTCGGCTCGGTCAGCCTTGGCTGCTTATGTGTACTCCGTCATTTTCAGGATCCACTTTTCAAAGTAGTAAAAAAGAACGAAAGACATTCTGGCAGAAGAGATCTTTTTTCGAGGAAAATTTCAACGCAGAGGGGGTTCCCCCCCTTTTAGCCCCCGAGGGAGGGTCGGGCTTTGCCGAGGCGAGGCCGACCCTTCCTTGATGACTAAACTTTGCGTGGGTGCGAGGTATATGAACAACTTGAAAACATCTTAAGGGTAGAAGCGACGTAGCTGTTGGATGTTCCAAGCGTTGCCGTAGACCTCGCCTTGACTGTTGGCGAGCTTGTACGTTCCGGGCTTCAGAACTTTGGCGATGACGAATGGCCCCTCCCAGGGGGGCGTGAGCTTGTGCCTCCCTCGGGCGTCTTGTCGCAGCCGAAGCACCAGGTCGCCCATCTGGAGGTCTCGGGACCGGACCCCTTGGGCGTGGTAGCGTCGCAGGGACTGCTGGTACCGCGCCGAGTGTAGTAAGGCCTTGTCCCGAGCCTCTTCCAGCTGGTCCAGCGAGTCTTCTCGGCTAGCTTGGTTGCTTTGGTCGGTGTAGGCCCTCGTCCTCAGGGAGCCGTATTCCAGGTCTGTGGGCAAGACGGCCTCGGCCCCATAGACTAGGAAGAACGGCGTGAAGCCCGTGGCTCGGCTCGGCGTTGTCCTCAGGCTCCAGACCACCGAGGGGAGTTCCTTCATCCATCGCTTGCCGAACTTGTTGAGGTCGTTGTAGATCCGAGGCTTGAGCCCTTGTAGAATCATGCTGTTGGCACGCTCTACTTGCCCATTTGACATGGGGTGAGCCACGGCGGCCCAGTCCACCCGGATGTGGTGGTCCTCGCAGAAGTCCAGGAACTTTCTGCAGGTGAACTGGGTGCCGTTGTCGGTGATGATGGAGTTCGGGACCCCGAAGCGATGGATGATGTTGGTGAAGAACGCCACCGCCCGCTCGGACCTGATGTTGTTCAGAGGTCAGACCTCGATCCACTTGGAGAACTTGTCGATGGCGACCAGCAGGTGCGTGTAGCCCCCGGGTGCCTTCTGCAAGGGGCCAACGAGATCCAGACCCCACACAGCAAAGGGCCAGGTGATGGGTATTGTCTGCAGAGCCTAAGCGGGCAGGTGGGTCTGCTTCGCATAGAATTGACACCCTTCGCAGGTGCGGACAATTCTTGTGGCGTCGGCCACTGCCGTCGGCCAGTAGAAGCCCTGTCGGAAGGCGTTCCCGACAAGGGCTCGAGGCGCTGCGTGATGGCCGCAAGCCCCCGAGTGTATCTCCCGCAGGAGTTCCTGACCTTCGGCGACGGAGATGCATCGCTCGAGGATGCCTGAGGGGCTGCGATGGTAGAGCTCCTTCTCATCGCCCAGCAAGACGAACGACTTGGCGCGTCGCGCCACCCGCCGAGCCTCGGCTCGGTCGAGGGGTAGCTCTCCTTGGTCGAGATATTGCAGGTACGGGGTCTGCCAGTTTCGATCAGGCGCGGCCCCACTTCGCTCCTCCTCGATGCGCAGTGCCTCACCCTCGGGGGCCGAGGGTACCTCGGGCTGAACCGAGGTCGCCTCGGGCTGAGCTGGGGGTGCCTCGGGCCGTGCCGAGGGTACCTCGGGCTAGGCCGAGGATACCTCGGACTGGGCCGAGGTCGCCTCAGGCTCGGGCGTGTCGTCGATCTTGACGGAGGGTCGATGCAGATCCCGGGAGAAGACGTCCGGGGGGACCGTTGTTCGCCCCGAGGCTATTTTAGCCAGCTCGTCCGCAGTCTCGTTGTAGCGCCGAGCGATGTGGTTAAGCTCAAGCCCGTAGAACTTGTCTTCCAGGCGCCGAACCTCATCGCGGTAGGCCTCCATCTTCGGGTCGCGGCAGTGGGAGTTCTTCATGACTTGGTCGATGACCAGCTGCGAGTCACCGCGGGCGTCGAGGCGCCAGACCCCTAGCTCGATGGCGATTCGCAACCCGTTGACCAGGGCCTCATACTCAGCCACATTGTTGGACGACGGGAAGTGGAGGCGTAGCACATAGCGTAGGTGTTTCCCGAGGGGCGAGATGAAGAGTAGGCCTGCGCCGGCTCCTGTCTTCATCAACGACCCGTCGAAAAACATGGTACAGAGCTCCGGTTGGATCGGAGCCGTCGGTAGCTGGGTGTCGACCCATTCGGCCACGAAGTCCGCCAAAACCTGGGATTTGATGGCCTTTCGAGGGGCGAACGAGATTGTCTCGCCCATTATTTCCACTGCCCACTTTGCAATCCTACCCGAGGCCTCTCGGCACTGGATGATCTCCCCCAGGGGGGAAGGATGACACCACAGTTACCGGATGAGACTCGAAGTAGTGTCGCAACTTCCGCCGTGTCAGGATCACTGCATATAGCAGCTTCTGAACTTGTGGGTAGCGGATCTTGGTTTCGGACAGTACCTCGCTGACGAAGTAAACTGGCCTCTGAACGGGCAATGCATGCCCCTCTTCTTGCCTCTCGACCACAATCGCGGCGCTAACCACCTGAGTGGTTGCGGCGACGTAGACCAAGAGGGCTTCTCCGGCAGCTGGAGGCACCAAGATAGGCGCCTTTGTGAGGAGCGCCTTCAAGTTCCCGAGAGCTTCCTCGGCCTCGGGGGTCCAAGTGAAACACTAGGCCTTCCTTAAGAGGCGGTACAGAGGTAGACCTCTTTCGCCGAGACGTGAGATGAAACGGCTCAGAGCCGCGAGACATCCCATGACCCTCTGTACGCCCTTTAAGTCCTTGATGGGCCCCATGCTGGTGATGGCTGCGATCTTCTCCGGGTTGGCTTCGATGCCCCACTCGGAGACGATGAACCCCAAGAGCATGCCTCGGTGCACCCCGAAGACACACTTCTCGGGATTGAGCTTGACGCCTTTCACCTTGAGGCATCGGAATGTCACTTCAAGGTCGGAAAGGAGGTCGGAAGCTTTCCTCGTCTTGACTACGATGTCATCGACGTAGGCCTCGACCGTGCAACTGATGTGTTCGCCGAACACATGGTTCATGCACCGCTGGTACGTCGCGCCCGCATTCCTCAAGCCGAACGGCATGGTGACATAGCAGTACATGCCGAAGGGTGTGATGAAAGAAGTCGCGAGCTGGTCGGACTCTTTCATCCTGATTTGATGATACCCTGAGTATGCATCGAGGAAAGACAGGGCTTCGCACCCAGCAGTGGAATCCACGATTTGATCGATGCGAGGCAGAGGGTAGGGAACCTTCGGACATGCTTTGTTGAGACCAGTGTAGTCTACACACATCCGCCATTTCCCCCCTTTCTTTCTCACAAGCACAGGGTTGGCAAGCCATTCGGGGTGGAATACCTCTTTGATGAACCCTGCCGCCATTAGCTTGTGGATCTCCTCGCCTATCGCTCTGCGCTTCTCCTCGTCGAATCGGCGCAGAGGCTATTTGACGGGTCGGGCTCCGGCCCGAATATCCAGCGAGTGCTCGGCGACATCCCTCGGTATGCCGGGCATGTCCGAGGGACTCCACGCGAAGACGTCGGTGTTCGCGCGGAGGAAGTCGACGAGCACTGCTTCCTATTTGGGATCGAGCCCGGAGCCGATCCGGATCTGCTTGGAGGCGTCGCTGCTGGGGTCGAGGGGGACAGCATTAACCGTCTCCACTAGCTCGAAGTTGCTGGCATGACGTTTCACGTTTGGCGCCTCCTTAGAGAGGCTTTCCAAGTCGGAGATGAGGGCCTCGGCGTACTCCACGCACTCCACGTCGCATTCGAACGCGTGCTTGTACGTGGGGCCGACGGTGATGGCCCCGTTGGGGCCCGACATCTTGAGCTTCAGGTAGGTGTAGTTGGGGACGGCCATGAACTTCGCGTAGCATGGCCTTCCCAGTACCGCGTGGTAGGTTCCTCGAAACCCGACTACCTCGAACGTCAGAGTCTCCCTTCAGAAGTTGGAGGGCGTTCCGAAGCAGACAGGAAGGTCGAGTCGTCCGAGGGGCTGGACGCGCTTCCCGGGAATGATCCCGTGGAAGGGCGCAGCGCCTGCTCGGACGGAGGACAGATCGACGCGCAGGAGCCCGAGGGTCTCGGCGTAAATGATGTTGAGGCTGCTGCCTCCGTCCATAAGGACCTTGGTGAGCTTGACGTCGCCGATGACGGGATCGACGACGAGCGGGTATTTCCCCGGGCTCGGCACGTGGTCGGGGTGGTCGGCTTGGTCGAAGGTGATGGGCTTGTCGGACCAGTCTAGGTAGACTGGCACCGCCACCTTCACCACGCAGACCTCCCGACGTTCTTGCTTGCGGTGCCGAGCCGAGGCATTCGCCGCTTGCCCACCGTAGATCATGAAGCAGTCGCGGACCTCGGGGAACTCTCCTGCTTGGTGATCTTCCTTCTTGTCATCGTCGCGGGCCCTGCCACCCTCCACGGGTGGCCCGGCCCTGTGGAAGTGGCGCCGAAGCATGACGCACTCCTCAAGGGTGTGCTTGACGGGCCCCTGGTGATAGGGGCATGGCTCCTTGAGCATCTTGTCGAAGAGGTTGGCACCTCCGGGGGGTTTCAGAGGGTTCTTGTACTCGGCGGCGGCGACAAGGTCCGCGTCGGCGGCGTCGCGTTTCTCTTGCGACTTCTTCTTGCCTTTCTTCTTGGCGCCGCGCTGAGTCGACGCCTCGGGAGCATCTTCCGGTGGGCGGCCCTGGGGCTGCTTGTCCTTTCGGAAGATAGCCTCGACCGCCTCCTGGCCGGAGGCGAACTTGGTGGTGATGTCCATCAGCTCGCTCGCCCTGGTGGGGGTCTTGCGACCTAACTTGCTCACCAGGTCGCGGCAGGTGGTGCCGGCGAGGAACGCGCCGATGACATCCGAGTCGGTGATGTTGGACAGCTCGGTGCGCTGCTTCGAGAATCGTCGGGTGTAGTCCCGGAGAGACTCTCCCGGCTGCTGCCGGCAGCTTCAGAGGTCCTAGGAATTCCCGGGGCGCACATATGTGCCCTGGAAATTGCCGGCGAAGGCTTGGACTAGGTCGTCCCAGTTGGAGATCTGCCCCGGAGGCAGGTGCTCCAGCCAGGCGCGAGCGGTGTCGGAGAGGAATAGGGGGAGGTTGCGGATGATGAGGTTGTCGTCGTCCGTCCCACCCAGTTGGCAGGCCAGGCGGTAGTCCGCGAGCCACAGTTCCGGTATCGTCTCCCCCGAGTACTTTGTGATAGTAGCCGGGGGTCGGAACCGGGTCGGGAACGGTGCCCGTCGGATGGCCCGGCTGAAGGCCTGCGGACCGGGCGGTTCGGGCGAGGGACTCTGATCCTCCCCGCTGTCGTAGCGTCCCCCACGCCTGGGGTGGTAGCCTCGGCGCACCCTCTCGTCGAGGTGGGCCCGACGGTCGCGGTGATGGTGCTCGTTGCCGAGGCGACCCGGGGCCGCAGGCGCGGTGTTGCGCGTGCGCCCGGTGTAGACCGAGGCTTCCCGCATGAATCAGGAAGTCGCGGCATGAGGTTCCGAGGGGTATCCCTGCCTTCGAGAGGCAGAGCTCTCGGCCCGTCGGACCGCGGCGCCTTCCAGGAGATTCTTGAGCTCCCCCCGGATTCGCCGGCCCTTGGTGGTTGATGGCTCCAGCATCGCGCGGAGAAGCATCGCTGCGGCAGCCAGGTTCTGGCCGACGCCACTAGATGCGGGTGGCGACCTGACCCTGGCGTCGTCGGCGACGCGGTGCTGGAAACCCTTGGGCAGATGACGTATTTCTCCGGCCGGGGGTTGGCCCGCCCATGCCTGCCCGACGTCCCGGTGGATCGGCTCAAGCGCCCCTGCTCCCTCGTCGAACCTGGCCTGCGCCCCGCGGATTTGCTCGAGTTGTGGGTCATGGCCCCCCGCCTGAACGGGGACCACAGCTAGCTCCCGTGGGATGTCGACGCGGGGCACTGGCCTAGGGAGATCACCGTCCTCCAGCATGCCGAGATGATTGCCTTCGGAGGGACCCCCTAGATCGACGTGGAAACATTCGCGGCTTGGGCCGCAGTCCTCGTCGCCGAGGCTGCGGCTACCGTCGGAACAGTCGGAGAGGCAGTAGTCACATGCGGTCATGAAGTCCCGCATGGCACTGGGGTTGCCAAATCCAGAGAAATCCCAACAGATGCTGGGCCCGTCGTCTTCCTCAGACCCAGAGGGCCCGTAGGTCGAGACGTCCGTCAGCCGGTCCCAAGGCGACCGCATGCGAAACCCCAGAGGGTTTGGACTCGCCTCTACGAGAGCGTCCGCCAAAGCGAGGTCGCTAGGCGGGTTGAGGTTGAATCCAAATGGCGTAGGATGGGAATCGGTCGGTACCTTTTGGTCGACGAACGGCGATGAAGTCACGTCGGGGACTGACTGCATCGTCGTCTCAGGTGCGAGGGTGACGTCCAGCAAGCTCTCCGCAAGCGCGCTGGCGTCGTCCGCTTGCTCGGGATGGGCGTGTCACGGGGAGACGGCGCTCGTCTTCGACTCAGGCGCGAAGTCGATACCCGGTGCGCCCCTCGTTGGGGTGCCAGTGCTGTCGGCTCGCTCAACAGCCAACGAGGCGCTGCTTCCTGCTTGGCCTTGGTCGGCCTGCCTTCCCCTCCGTCGGCGGGGGAAGGGCAGGATGAGCTCGAAAGTCGTTTTTCCTCCACGCGGGGAAGACATCGTCGATTCCGCCGCTGGCGGGCGGGTTGTCGGCCGCCATTGTCGTCGTCGCGCGGCGGTGGAAGGAGTATCATGTCGTAGCTGCCGTCGAGGGACATGAACTCAAGACTCCCGAAACGGAGCACCGTCCCGGGTTGGAGAGGTTGTTGGAGACTGCCCATCTGGAGCTTGACGGGAAGCTGTTCGTCAACACGCAGCAGGCCCCTACCTGGCGCGCCAACTGTCGGCGTTTCGAGACCGGGGGGGTCCCTGGGCCGACGAGTGAGTGTCGCCGCGTGCCCAGTCCAGATGGGTCGAGCGCGAGGGCGAGCGCGAAGGGGGGAGAGCGAGGCGGCCGGAGACCGGCGTGAGAGAGGTGGGAATCCCGCGGCCTTCGTGTTCGTCCCGCGCCCAGGTCGGGTGCGCTTGCAGTAGGGGGTTACAAGCGTCCACGCGGGAGAGGGAGCGAGCGGCCCCAAGCGAGCGCATGTCTCGTCCTCGTCCCCGCGCAGCCAATCCTTCTCTAAGAGGGCCCTGGTCCTTCCTTTTATAGGCGTAAGGAGAGGATCCAGGTGTACAATGGGGGGTGTAGCAGAGTGCTACGTGTCTAGCGGGGGAGAGCTAGCGCCCTAAGTACATGCCGTCGTGGCAGCCGGAGAGATTTTGGCACCCAGCTGGTGTGATGTCGTGGCCGTCGGAGGAGCGATGGAGCCTGGCGGAGGGACAGCTGTCGGAGCGGTTGGGTCCTTGCTGACGTCCTCTTGCTTCCGTAAGGGGGCTGAGAGCCACCGTCGTCACAGAGCATGCGGGGCGCCATCATTGCCTATCTGGCGGAGCTAGCTAGATGGGACGCCGGTCTGGTTCCCTGCGGCCCGAGTCAGCTCGGGATAGGGTGATTATGGCGCCTCCTGTTGACGTGGCTGGCCTGCGCCCTAGGTTGGGCGATGCGGAGGCTCCTCCGAAGCCGAGGTCGAGTCTGTCTTCCGTGGCCAAGGCCGAGTCCGAGCCCCCTGGTCGGGCGAGGCGGAGGTCGTCGGCTGAGGCCAGGGCAGAGTCCGAGCCCTGGGGTCGGGCGAAGCGGAGTTCGTCGTCTTCTGGGACTTAGCCCGAGTCCGAGCCCTGGGTCGGGCGAAGCGGAGTTCGCCGTCTTCCAAGACTTAGCCCGAGTCCGAGCCCTGGGTCGGGCAGAGCGGAGTTCGCCGTCTTCCGGGACTTAGCCCGAGTCCGAGCCCTGGGTCGGGCGGAGCGGAGTTCGCCGTCTTCCGGGACTTAGCCCGAGTCCGAGCCCTGGGTCGGGCGGAGCGGAGTTCGCCGTCTTCCGGGACTTAGCCCGAGTCCGAGCCCTGGGTCGGGCGGAGCGGAGTTCGCCGTCTTCCGGGCGAAGCGGAGCTTCCTATGGTGCCTTCGGCGGGGCCTGACTGCCTGTCAGCCTCACTTTGTCAAATGGCACCGCAGTCGGGGTGGCGCAGGCGGCGCTGTCCTTCTGTCAGGCCGGTCAGTGGAGCGACGAAGTGATGGCGGTCACTTCGGCTCTGCCGGGGGGCGCGCGTCAGGATAAAGGTGTCAGGCCACCTTTGCATTAAATGCTCCTGCGACTTGGTCGGTCGGTGCGGCGATTTAGTCAGGGTTGCTTCTTAGCGAAGGCAGGGCCTCGGGCGAGCCGAAAGTATGTTCGCCGTTGGAGGGGGGCCTCGGGCGAGACGGAAATCCTGCGGGGTCGGCTGCCCTTGTCCGAGGCTAGGCTCGGGCGAGGCGTGATCGAGTCGCTCGAATGGACTGATCCCTGACTTAGTCGCACCCATCAGGCCTTTGCAGCTTTATGCTGATGGGGGTTACCAGCTGAGAATTAGGAGTCTTGAGGGTACCCCTAATTATGGTCCCCGACAAGAGGTAACTGTAGAACTTCTTCTAGGTGATGGCTCTAATTATAAATCTTGGTCTGTCTCTATTTATAATGCCTTCATGCGTGTTGATCCTGATTTGAGACAGATCTTTAGTAGAAGTATTTTTCCCTCCAATTTTAGTCAAAATCCTTCTAATGATGAACTAAGATGTCTGTCTCTCAATCACCATGCTTGCAACATCTTAGTTGACTCACTTTCTAGAAGTGCCTATTTTGCAATCATGAGTAGTGATAGTGATTTATTTGTTGATGCTCATGATCTATGGACCAAAATTAAGTTAAAATTTTTTAAGTCCATATGCACTGCTTCTGCTCCCTCTATTGTTGGTAGTACTAACTTGTCCAAGGGAAAAGAACGAGAGAGATGGACACCAAGCGATGGATCCACCTCACCGACAGGTTCATCTCCCACTTGTTATACATGTCTTGTTGCTAACGATGAGAATGGAGATGAAAGCAATCATGAGGAGGAATATGAGGATGAGGAGTCTACATCATCACAAGGTACATTTTCCTATTTTGCTTCCACTGACAATAGTGACAGGGAAAATGAGATCGACGATGTAGAAGAAGAGGAGATTCGCTGTTTCTACACCCATCTCAACCAAGAAGACAAAGCGCTCTTGGTTAAGTTGTTGAGAAGGAACAAGGAACAAGGCGAGACGCTTCTTAGGCTAGAGGAGACTCTCATCAAAACCAACGACAGCCTGGAGAAGATGACCAAAGAACATGAGGAGCTAAAGTGCTCTCATGATGATTTGGTCCAACGGTATGATTCAGTTTTAATTGAGCAAAGAAATAATGATGATGTTTTATCTAATGTTGCTCAACTTAAAACTGCAAATTCTATGCTTAGGAGTCAAGTAGAAATGATAAATTTAGAAAAACTTGCTCTAGGTGAAAAGTATGATATGTTGTCGTATTCTCATAGTAAACTAGTTGATGACCATATCATGCTTGATGTTGCTCATGAGGTTGTAATTACAAACTTAAATTCATGTGAACCTCGTTCTTGCACAAGTGCACATTTGGATAATATATCACCATGTGCTAACCCCTGTCGCTCAAAAGGAAGCGAATGTTTGAATGAGCAACAAGTTGTAGGGTCAAAAAGGAAATTGCTTGGAAACAAGAAACAAAGACAATTAAGGAGAAGATGCCTTGCTCGACTTCCTCAAGATATCTACGAACATGTGGTGAAGAAGCTTGAGGAAGGAGAAACCGCAGCAAGGGTCAAACTCCTTGAGAAAGATGTTCCTAAAGCAATAAGTGAAGCAATCAACAAGAGACAAGAAAAAGGTAATGATTCAATTAGTCATGTTATTTGCACTAATAATCTCTCTATGTCATCCAAAAGCAAAAAGAGAAGAGGAAAAAGGAGGTGCTTCAAGTGCAAGAGATTAGGTCACCTCATTGCTTCTTGTTCATACAAAGACAAGGACGAAGGTATAAGGAGATGTTTTGGATGCAATGAAAAGGACCACATGATCACCTCATGTCCGGTCATAAAGAATCAAGGACATGCACCCTCCAAGATGACCCTCACCAAGGAAAATGATAAACAGCAAGCGTCATGTCGGGTTGAGCGATGTTTCTGCTATATGTGTGGTGAGCATGGTCATCCACCTGAGGTATGTAATAAAGGTAAGGTTCCTAAGCAAGTAAATTTGTCTCAATATTATTCGCTTAGAAGACCCAAACCATACACTTGTGCTAGATCAGTAATGAGATCACCTAGAACTAGCACAATTGCTATTTGGGTACCAAAGGCTCTTTTGGATGATCGTTATGGACCCATCCCGAGATGGGTACCAAACTGTGCCAACTAGACCATGCAGGTGCCTCGAGATGGACTGGAGACCATGGGAAAGCTTAAGATGGTTAATTCAAACTCTATGCTTAAGCTGTTGATTTTTTTATTGTCTATTCATTGACCCAAGGTTGAATGATTGTGCAATTCTAATCCCATGTTCATCTCAAGTTAAATAAGTTGTAGAGGTCTTGAATCATTATTGGTGAATCAAGCAAAGGACCTTGATGAGAATATGCAACTTGCTCTCCAAAGGACGGTACCCTGGTATCTTAAGTACATTATTGCAAATCAGTATTGCTCTTAAGTTGGTTTGTTGTGCTACCTATCCTTGGAGTAGTTATGCTTTTGAGATTGCCTATGTTATCAATGGTTCATAATGATGCTTGCTTAATCATGATTGTGTGTTCTATATGTTATATCTTTTGAATCATTCAATGGTAGCTTTTCAATCGATATATTCACTATGATTAACTCTTTTTGTGTTAATGGATAAACCTGTATCCTTTTGTAAGACATGCTATTGTCTTTAATGATTAACCTATGTGCAAGCATGACATCTTGTTTAGTCCATGTTCACATAATTACCCAATTTTGATACTGTGTATACCAAATCCATGTGTGCCACTAATGCACCTTCTTGAGTTATGAGGTGCATGAGCAAAAGGAGCCCTAAATTGGTGACAACAGGTGCTCTCACTCTACACTACCTAAAAGAATGGATCTCATGGTATTCAGGTAAAAGGCAAAGGTATGGAGAATGGAACTATGCAATCTCATATCTTGAAGTTCCATTGATTGTGATCACAGCTATGTTCTTGCCTCTGAATTGGTAGTAACTTGGCTTAGGTGCTCCTTACTTTAAAATGTTGTTTCTTTTGGTGTACCTAAGGAACCTTCTTAATCATGGTGTACTTAGACATTGCACTTTATATGCATGATCTTGTCGTTTTCAATTGGTATATGTGGTGCAATGATTATCATGTATGAAGCATGCCTAGGTTGCTTGTAAAATGTTATACTCCTTGAGGCATGCATTGTTGTATTAAGTCAACTATTCAATTGGTATCTCTTTGTGATGAAATTGATAGAGTATGCCTTGACCAAGATATGTTGTGATCCCTCTAGTTCTGAGGAAGCTAGAATATGCAAAGTGCAAGTCATTCAAATACTTGATGCACAACTTTAGGGGGAGCACACATAACTTGTGTCTTTTGAGACTAATTGTTTCTTGAGTGATCATGTATAGTCTCAAGGTGGAAAAGGGAAGATGAGCAAGAAATGGAGCAATCAGGACTTGGGTACCTCCACAAGTCGAGTAATTGGTATCTAAAGTTGTGAGTAATTACGTATTTAAAGGTTGCTCGTGCTCTATAATAGTTGGTGATCCTAGATGCTTATCTTTAAATATCATGGAGCTATGACAGTGATGATTTTTCAATTGGTAGCCTTGGTAGTGTGCTTCAATTGGTATCTTTTGGTAATCACTAGAATAGAAGCTTCATCTTGTGCCACAATACTATAACTTGTTCTAAGTTTTGTATCTTAGCAACAAGAAAAGGTCAGGATAAAGGATCAAGCATAAGTGTAAAGGAGCTCCCTAGAGATAAAACTTTCAAGATGGAAATCTTGAATTGATGACAAAAGGAACTCCGCCTACTTAGATGGAAAGTACACCATAACATGGTAAAGGTACAAAAGGAGGTATTGACCTTTTTGCGTATTTGTACCTTAATTTTTCTCCAATGCTTGTGTTGCATATGTTTAATGTGTAAGGGGGAGTAATGTTAGTCTGTTGCATTTTCCCTGCTTAATACCCTGCTGTCCCTTGACATCATCCTATGTTCTTGCTTGAATATGGTTTTGGTGTTTGATGTCAAAGGGGGAGAATTTGTGCATTAAAGCTTACCTCGACCTGAGAGGAAAGCTTATCTTAAGGGTGAAGATTATTTTTTTGTGTGCTAAAGGACTCAAAGGGGTTTCCTTGAGTTCCTTTGATCTTAAAGAAAAATGTGTTAGTTTGTTGATAATACTTATCATATGCTTCTTGTTGTATTATATGGTGATAATGCAAAATTAGTGCTTCCGTTGATATGAATCAATTGGTATCTACTGTGTTTATCTTGTGATAGATATTCATGTGGTTCTGGCGCTTTAAAATCGGTATCTTAATGGTGAATAGTGGTAGGTTGATATTCCTATGGTATATTTATTTAATTGGTGTTTAACTCTGATTCTGTGCATTTGTGTGTTATACGCATCACGGTACGATTCTTCACACAATGCATCCCACAGATGCTAAGGTGTAGCAATGCTTCGAATTAGCCTAAGTATGTGCATGTTGGCATTTAAGGCCAAAGTTAAGATTTTAATGTAAGCACATATTTAGGGGGAGCATTCTATAAACTTAGAATTCAAAGTTTGTGCTTTAAATCTTATTGTTGTGTAAGCTTTAATTGTATTGCCATCAATCACCAAAAAGGGGGAGATTGAAAGCTCTCTTTTGGGTTTTGGTGGTTTGGATGACAACCCAATTAAAGGACTAACAAGTGTGCTAAGTGTTGAATAGGTGCTTAATGCAAAGCTAATAGGGTTCAACACAAGTGAACAAGTGTGATGGTCCAAAGACTGGATTATCTATAGATAATGGACATCACAAGTAAGATGGACATTGCTTAAGTGAGACTCGTTGTGCGTAACTCAGAGACAATCGATCAAGCCAAGGATGGAGGCAAGAAGAGGTTCGAGGTACCGAGTGCACGGGAGAAGGTCAAGGAGACCAGGAACCCAAAGCCAGGGGTGAAGAAGAAGACTTGCAAAGTCAAGGTTGATCGAGTTAAGAAGAGTTATGGTGCATCAAGGATCACTACATAAGGACATGACTTACAACCAATGAGGTAACATCTACAATTATGTGGTGTAAGTCATAAGGCTCAAGATCAAGCTCGAGAAGCGAACGGGGGTTGGGGCTCAGATATGTCAATATAGATCAAGTCAAGTTGACTTGATGGTTTATAGTCCAACATCGACATCAAACAAGCCAAATTGGGTAAAACGATGAAAAAGGTTAAGTATGTAAGGTTTGAGTGTTCAACCATTTTGCATACACCTCTTACTACAAGTTTGGTGCTTTGGTTTGCTCTCTAACTCTTTCTGTAGAGAAAGTACCATTCTGAGCTCTGCTGGAGGAGAAACAGAAAAGCTAGGAGAAGAACAAGAAAGATGTAAGTTTCTAGGACTAAATCAATTGGATTATACTCTAAATGTGTTTGTTTAAGTCTCAGGAAAATCCTCCCAAAAGTTGAAGTCAAACGGAGAAAGAACGGAGGAAAAAGCACTTAGTGTGTTGTTGGCTGGTGCACGGGACAGTGAATAGTAGCTGTCCGGTGCACAGGACAGTGAATAGTAACTCTGTCCGGTGCACAAGACAGTGAATAGTGACATGTCCGGTGCACAGGACAGTGAATAGTAACTGTGTCCGGTGCATAGGACAGTGAATAGTAGCTGTGTCCAGTGCACAGGACAGTGAATAGTGACCTGTCCGGTGCACAGGACAGTGAATGGTAACCTGTCCGGTGCACAAACGGCTAGCTGTTCCAGAGAAGGAAACTGCCAATCAGATCTGTTACTGTTCACTGTCCGGTGCGCCACCGGACAGTCCGGTGCACTCGCAACCAGGGAAGGCTGGGAGCTTCCAAATGAAGCTCCAACGGCTCCTAGGCCCTTTGGGGATATAAAAGGGACCCCTAGGCGCCTCAAACAATAACACAAGTGCAGCCAACAATTGTATACATCACTCGGATCGATTCTCTCTCTCACTCTCGTGTAAATCTCTCTAGTTTGTGTGAAGGCAAAGTTATAAGCCTTTAGAGAGTGGAGAGGTGCTGCAAAGAGCTAGAGCAAAGTCTTGAGCGCATTGTTACTCTGCCGGAGTGCTGTCAAGAAGATTGTAAGCAGCCGCAGCTTTGTTGTAACCCAACTCAACATAGTGGAAGGCTCTATCTGTCATACTGACAGATCTGAGCAAACGGAGGAAGGAGTTGAAATAGACTCCAAGCCCAGGTGTGGCTAACTCCAACGAGGACTAGGCAAGCATTTCAGGCTTGGCCGAACCTCGGGATAAATTCTTGCGTCTGTGTGCTTCGCTCTGTATTGTGTGCTGACTCTCTGTCTTACTCACTTTTTATATCTGCACTTCAACACTTATCTGTGGTACAAGTTATATTTGAAGTGCAGGGCATTTTGAGACATGATCTTCTATTCCGCTGCAACCTACTCGAAGGATCTTTCATTCCACTGCGATCTGGTCTTTGAGTAGAGTAAGAACTAAAGTTTTAAAGTGATAATTTTTTATTCGCCTATTCACCCCCCCTCTAGGAGACATCCAGATCTTGTTCCCGGGCAAAGGGAACTTTCAGGGACGGAGTTCAAGAACTCGCAAATCGAAGGTTTTCTTGAGGAGGAGGGCATCAAGCATGAGTTCTCTTCTCCCTACTAAAAGGGAAATAGGCTTACACCTTTTCCTAAATTGATTTTGGTGGTTGAAATGCCCAACACAAATAATTGGACTAACTAGTTTGCTCTAGATTATGAGTTCTACAGGTGCCAAAGGTTCACAACAAACCAATAAAAAGACCGAGAAATGATTCAAATATTGAGAGCTAAAGTCAGCCAAAGTGTGCCCTGGTCTGGCGCACCGGACTGTCCGGTGTGCCACCGGACAGTGTCCGGTGCACCACCGGACAGTGTCCGGTGCACCAGGGACTCCAACTCCGAACTGCTCACCTTCGGGAATTCTGGAGGCCGCTCCGCTGTAATTCACCGGACTGTCCGGTGTAGCACCGGACAGTGTCCGGTGGCGCACCGGACTGTCCGGTGTGCCAGCGGAGCAACGACTACTTCGCGCCAACGGTCGTCTGCAGAAGGCATTAAATGCACTACAGTGCGCGCCAGAGTCAGAGCAGAGCTAGATGGCGCACCGGACAGTGAACAGTGCCTGTCCGGTGCACCACCGGACTGTCTGGTGGCCCAGAAGACAGAAGCTCTGTTGGGGACTTGTTCTCAAATGCTATGAATTAAGAACAAGGCAACACAAGAAATGTTAAACGTTAAAGCCCTTCGTCCTTCGAAGCATTATTTCCCTTAGGACATAATGATTTTCGGACGAAGGTTATGAAGGACATACCTTCATAAATTCAACATATAATAATGAAGAAGGAATCATATGAGACACAAAAGATAGCATAAATCATTATGTATTATTATCAACTCATTTCTGTATTATTATTATAGAAAAGTAGAAATAATATCAAATTACAAATGTACCTTCAGCTTGAAAGAATGCGAAAGTACAAGCGTGACGCAAAAGCAAATGCCAAGTCAGCGTGAGCAGTACGGGGGTACTGTTCACCTATTTATAGGCACGGGACACAGCCCATATAAAATTACATCCATGCCCTTTACATTTGGTAGTAATTCTATAGTAATCCACCGAGGTCTGAATAGCCTTTTCATCTTTAAGTCGGTTTCCTTTTCTGCTACCACGCCGAAGCTTTCCTGCTCACATCTTCGGCGCTATATCAACCTTCGTATTATTTGGGCTTCTCCTACTGTGATATCGACTCGAGTCCGAAGATACCTGTTCACACATTATACTCCAGAAACACTGTTAAATCTTGTTTTTGAGGACCTTCGGAAGTCGAAGGCCCCCAACAAGCTCCAACGGTCGGAATCCAACGACTTGGTGACGTGGCAGGCGCACCGGACTGTCCGGTGCGCCATGCGACAGTAGCTTTCACCAAACGACTAGTTTGGTGGTTGGGGCTATAAATACCCCCAACCACCCACCATTCATTGCATCCAAGTTTTCTGACTTCCCACACCTTACAAGAGCTATAGCATTCAATACAAGACACACCAAAGAGATCAAATCCTCTCCCAAGTCCATAGATCATACCCAATCAAATAGTGATTAGTGAGAGAGTGACTTGTGTTCATTTGAGCTCTTGCACTTGGATTGCTTCTTTTTCTCATTCTTTCTTGTGATCAACTCAATTGTAACCGAGGCAAGAGACACCAATCGTGTGGTGGTCCTTGCTGGGACTTTGTGTCCCGTTTGATTGAGAAGAGAAGCTCACTCGGTCTAAGTGACCGTTTGAGAGAGGGAAAGGGTTGAAAGAGACCCGGTCTTCGTGACCACCTCAACGGGGAGTAGGTTTGCAAGAACCGAACCTCGGTAAAACAAATCCTTGTGTCTCACTCTTTATTTGCTTGCGATTTGTTTTTCACCCTCTCTCTCGGACTCGTTCATATTTCTAACGCTAACCCGGCTTGTAGTTGTGATTAAGTTTATAAATTTCAGATTCGCCCTATTCACCCCCCCTCTAGGCGACTTTCAATTGGTATCAAAGTCGGTGCTTCATTAGAGCTTAACCGCTCGAAGTGATGTCGGGAGATCACGCCAAGAAGATGGTGATCGGCGGTGAGAAGACCGCTACAAGCCACGGGAAGGCTCCATCAAGGGAGTCCGCCAACAAGAAGAAGGATGAATCCCCTTCACGCATTCAATCACACAAGAGTGGCGAGAAGAAGAAGAAAATGAAGAAAGTGGTCTACTACGAGACCGACTCTTCCTCGCCCTCTACATCCGGATCCGACGCCGCGTCCGTCACTTCTAAGCACCAAGAGCGCAAGAAGTATAGTAAGATCCCCCTACAATACCCTCGCATTCCTAAGCATACTCCATTACTTACCGTCCCATTAGGCAAACCACCGACATTTTACGGTGAAGATTATTCTAGGTGGAGTGATATGATGAGATATCACCTAACCTCACTCCACAAAAGCATATGGGATGTTGTTGAGTTTGGTGTACAGGTACCATCCATAGGGGATGAAGATTATGATGAGGACGAGGTGGCCCAAATCGTGCACTTCAACTCCCAAGCCACCACTATACTCCTCACCTCTCTAAGTCGAGAGGAGTATAACAAGGTGCAAGGATTGAAGAGCGCCAAGGAGATTTGGGACGTACTCAAGACCGCGCACGAAGGATACGAGGTGACAAAAATCACCAAGCGGGAGACGATCGAGGGGGAGCTCGGTCGCTTCAGGCTTCGCCAAGGGGAGGAGCCACAAGAGATGTACAACCGGCTCAAGACCTTGGTGAACCAAGTGCGCAACCTCGGGAGCACCAAATGGGATGACCATGAAATGGTCAAGGTTATTCTTAGATCACTCATTTTTCTTAACCCTACGCAAGTTCAATTAATTCGTGGTGATCCTAGATACACACTAATGTCTCCCGAGGAAGTAATAGAAAAATTTGTGAGCTTTGAGTTGATGATCAAAGGATCAAAGAAGATCATCCAGCAAGATGCCTCCTCCACGCCTGAAGCACAACCGGTCGCATTCAAGGCGACGGAGGAGAAGAAGGAAGAGTCTACATCAAGTAGAATCCCCATTGACGCCTCCAAGCTCGACAATGAGGAGATGGCACTCATCATCAAAAGCTTCCGCCAAATCCTCAAGCAAAGGAGGGGGAAGGACTACAAATCCCGCTCCAAGAAAGTGTGCTACAAGTGTGGTAAGCCCGGTCACTTTATTGCAAAATGTCCATTATCAAGTGACAGTGACAGGGATAACGACAAGAAGGGCAAGAGGAGAGAAAAGAAGAGGTACCACAAGAAGAAGGGCGGCGATGCCCATGTATGCCGCGAGTGGAACTCCGACGAGAGCTCCACCGACTCCTCCTCCGACGAGGACGCCGCCAACATCGCCGTCACCAAAGGACTCCTCTTCCCCAACGTCGGCCACAAGTGCCTCATGGCAAAGGACAGCAAAAGGAAGAAGGTAAAATCAAGATCCTCCACTAAATATGCATCCTCTAGTGATGAAGATAATTCTAGTGATGAGGAGGATAATTTGCGCACCCTCTTTGCTAACCTAAACATGCAACAAAAGGAAAAATTAAATGAATTAATTAGTGCTATTCATGAGAAGGATGAACTCTTGGACACCCAAGAGGACTTCCTAATTAAGGAAAATAAGAAGCATGTTAAGGTTAAGAATGCTTATGCTCTAGAGGTAGAAAAATGTGAAAAATTATCTAGTGAGCTAAGCACGTGCCATGATATCATTGCCAACCTTAGAAATGAGAATGCTAGACTAATTGCTAAGGTTGATTCAAATGTTTGTGATGATTCAATTTCCGATCTTAGAGATGACAATGTTAGTTTACTTGCTAAGATTGAAGAATTGAATGTCTCTCTTGTTAGCCTTAGAAATGAGAATGAAAAATTAATTGCTAAGGCTAAAGACTTAGATGTTTGCAATACTTCCATTTCTAATCTTAGAAGTGAAAATGAAATATTACATGCTAAGATTGTTGAACTAAAATCTTGCAAACCCTCTACATCTACCGTTGAGCATGTTTCCATTTGCACTAGATGTAAAGACATTAATGTTGATGCTACTCATGATCACCTAGCTTTAATTAAGAAACAAAATGATCACATAGCTCAACTTAATGCCAAAATTAATGAGCATGACTTAGAAAATGAAAAATTTAAATTTGCTAGAAGCATGCTTTATAGTGGGAGACGCCCTGGCATCAAGGATGGCATTGGCTTCCAAAAGGGAGACAATGTCAAACTTAATGCCCCTCCTAAAAGATTGTCAAACTTTGTTAAGGGCAAGGCTCCCATGCCTCAGGATAACGAGGGTTACATTTTGTACCCTGTTGGTTATCCCGAGCACAAGATTAGGAGAATTCACTCTAGGAAGTCTCACTCTGGCCCTAATCATGCTTTTATGTATAAGGGTGAGACATCTAGCTCTAGGCAATCAACACATGCTAAATTGCCTAAGAAGAAAACTCCTATTGCATCAAATGATTCTAACATTTCATTTAAAACTTTTGATGCATCTTATGTTTTGACTAACAAATCCGGCAAGGTAGTTGCCAAGTATGTTGGGGGCAAACACAAGAGATCAAAGACTTGTGTTTGGGTACCCAAAGTTCTTGTATCTAATGTCAAAGGACCCAAAACCGTTTGGGTACCTAAAATCAAGAACTAAATTTGTTTTTGTAGGTTTATGCATCCGGGGGCTCAAGTTGGATCATCGATAGCGGGTGCACAAACCACATGACAGGGGAGAAGAAGATGTTCTCCTCCTATGAGAAAAACCAAGATCCCCAACGAGCTATCATATTCGGGGATGGGAATCAAGGTTTGGTCAAAGGATTGGGTAAAATTGCTATATCACCTGACCATTCCATCTCCAATATTTTTCTTGTAGATTCTATAGATTATAACTTGCTTTCAGTTTCGCAATTATGTAAAATGGGTTACAACTGTCTTTTTACGGATATAGGTGTTACTGTCTTTAGAAGAAGTGATGATTCAGTAGCATTTAAGGGAGTGTTAGAGGGTCAGCTATACTTAGTAGATTTTGATAGAGCTGAACTCGACACTTGCTTAATTGATAAGACTAACATGGGCTGGCTCTGGCATCGCCGACTAGCACATGTTGGAATGAAGAATCTTCACAAGCTTCTAAAGGGAGAACACATTTTGGGACTAACAAATGTTCATTTTGAGAAAGACAGGATTTGTAGTGCATGTCACGCAGGAAAGCAAGTTGGTGTTCATCATCCACACAAAAACATCATGACGGCTGACATGCCACTCGAGCTCCTACACATGGACCTATTCGGCCCGATAGCTTACATAAGCATCGGCGGGAGTAAGTACTGTCTAGTTATTGTGGATGATTATTCTCGCTTCACTTGGGTGTTCTTTTTGCAGGAAAAATCTCATACCCAAGAGACCTTAAAGGGATTCTTGAGACGGGCTCAAAACGAGTTTGGCTTAAGGATCAAGAAAATTAGAAGCGACAACGGGACGGAGTTCAAGAAATCTCAAATTGAAGGCTTTCTTGAGGAGGAGGGCATCAAGCATGAGTTCTCTTCTCCCTACACGCCACAACAAAATGGTGTAGTGGAGAGGAAGAATAGAACTCTATTGGACATGGCAAGGACCATGCTTGATGAGTACAAGACTTCGGATCGGTTTTGGGCCGAGGCGGTCAACACCGCCTGCAATGCCATCAACCGGTTATATCTACACCGAATCCTCAAGAAGACATCATATGAACTCCTAACCGGTAAAAAGCCCAATGTTTCATATTTTAGAGTCTTTGGTAGCAAATGCTTTATTCTTGTTAAAAGAGGTAGAAAATCCAAATTTGCTCCTAAGGCTGTAGAAGGCTTTTTACTAGGATATGATTCAAACACAAGGGCATATAGAGTCTTTAACAAGTCCTCAGGACTAGTTGAAGTTTCTTGTGACATAGTGTTTGATGAGACTAACGGCTCTCAAGTAGAGCAAGTTGATCTTGATGAGCTAGATGATGAAGAGGCTCCGTGTGTCGCACCAAGGAACATGTCCATTGGGGATGTGTGTCCTAAGGAATCTGAAAAGCCTCCAAATACACAAGATCAACCATCTTCCTCCATGCAAGCATCTCCACCAACTAAAGATGAGGATGAGGCTCAAGATGATGAAGGAGAAGATCAAGAAGTTGAGCCACCTCAAGAGGAGAGCAATGATCAAGGGGGAGATGCCCATGATCAAGATGAGGAAGATGAACAAGCTCCAAGACCGCCACACCCAAGAGTCCACCAAGCAATCCAACGAGATCACCCCGTGAACACCATCCTCAGCGACATTGAAAAGGGGGTAACTACTCGATCTCGTGTTGCTCATTTTTGTGAACATTACTCCTTTGTTTCCTCTATTGAGCCACACAAGGTAGAGGAAGCACTTCAAGATTCGGTTTGGGTGGTGGCGATGCAAGAGAAGCTCAACAACTTCACTAGGAATGAGGTATGGCATTTAGTTCCACGTCCTAACCAAAATGTTGTAGGAACCAAGTGGGTTTTCCGCAACAAGCAAGATGAGCATGGTATGGTGACAAGGAACAAAGCCCGACTTGTGGCCAAGGGATATTCACAAGTCGAAGGTTTGGATTTTAGTGAAACCTATGCACCCGTAGCTAGGCTAGAATCAATTCGCATTTTACTTGCCTATGCTACTTACGATGGCTTCAAGCTTTACCAAATGGACGTGAAGAGTGCCTTCCTCAATGGACCAATCAAGGATGAGGTCTATGTTGAGCAACCTCCCGGCTTTGAAGATAGTGAGTACCCTAACCATGTCTATAGACTCTCTAAGACACTTTATGGGCTCAAGCAAGCCCCAAGAGCATGGTATGAATGCCTAAGAGATTTCCTTATCACTAATGGCTTCAAAGTCGGAAAGGCCGATCCTACTCTATTTACTAAAACACTTGCAAATGATTTGTTTGTATGCCAAATTTATGTTGATGATATTATATTTGGGTCTACTAACGAATCTACATGTGAGGAATTTAGTAGGATCATGACACAGAAATTCGAGATGTCTATGATGGGGGAGTTGAAATACTTCTTAGGATTTCAAGTGAAGCAACTCCAAGAGGGCACCTTCATTAGCCAAACGAAGTATATTCAAGACATTCTAAACAAGTTTGGGATGAAGGATGCCAAGCTCATCAAGACACCCATGGGAACCAATGGGCATCTCGACCTCGACACGGGAGGTAAATCCGTAGATCAAAAGGTATACCGGTCGATGATAGGTTCTTTACTCTATTTATGTGCTTCACGACCGGATATAATGCTTTTCGTATGCATGTGTGCAAGATTCCAAGCCGATCCTAAGGAAGCTCACCTTAGGGCCGTAAAACGAATCTTGAGATATTTAGTTTACACTCCTAAGTTTGGGCTTTGGTACCCTAGGGGATCCACATTTGATTTAATTGGTTATTCGAATGCCGATTGGGTGGGGTGTAAAATTAATAGAAAGAGCACATCGGGGACTTGCTAGTTCTTGGGAAGGTCTCTGGTGTCTTGGGCTTCAAAGAAGCAAAATTCTGTAGCTCTTTCTACCGCTGAAGCCGAGTATATTGCTGTAGGCCATTGTTGCGCGCAATTGCTTTGGATGAGGCAAACTCTTAGGGACTATGGTTACAAATTAACCAAAGTTCCTCTTCTATGTGATAATGAGAGTGCTATCCGCATGGCGGATAATCCCGTTGAACATAGCTGCACTAAACACATAGCCATTCGGTATCATTTTCTAAGGGATCACCAACAAAAGGGGGATATCAAGATTGCATATATTAAAACCAAAGAACAATTAGCCAATATCTTTACCAAGCCACTAGATGAACAAACATTTAACAAACTTAGGCATGAGCTAAATATTCTTGATTCTCGAAATTTCTTTTAATGTTTTGCCCACATAGCTCATTAATATACCATTGATCATATCTCTTTATATGCTATGACTAATATGTTTTCAAGTGTACTTCAAACCAAGTCATAGATTGAAAGGGAATTGGAGTCTTCGGCGAAGACAAAGGCTTCCACTCCACTCCATCAAATTACTCACCCTTCGCCGTCGCTCCACGCAACTCTCCAACTTTGGTATAATCTTCACTCTCATGTTATTTACCATAGGGAGAGAAAGTAAAAGGGCTTATATTTCACTCAAGTATCCGTTTTTGGCGATTCATGCCAAAGGGGGAGAAAGTATTAGCCCAAAGCAAAAGGACCGCACCACCACCACCACCAATTTTCAAAAATTTGAGTTAAGAAAAGATTTTTCAATTGATGATTTTTCAATCGGTATCTTACTTTTGATAGAATTTCAAATTGGAACAACCCTTTCAAAACTAATATCGAAAACCCTCTTGAACACTAAGAGGAGGATTTGATTAAGGGAGAGTTTTGTTTAGTCAAAGGAAAAGCATTTGAAACAGGGGGAGAAAATTTCAAATCTTGAAAATGCTTCTCAAAATATTATTTATTTACCTTTGACTATTTGCAAAAGAACTTTGAAAAGAATTTACAAAAGAATTTGCAAAAACAAAACATGTGGTGCAAGCGTGGTCCAAAATGTTAAAAATAAAGAAATCAATCCATGTGCATCTTATGAGAATTTATTGGTTCAATTCTAAGTAACCTTTGCACTTACATTCTGCAAACTAGTTCAATTATGCACTTCTATATTTGCTTTGGTTTGTGTTGGCATCAATCACCAAAAAGGGGGAGATTAAAAGGGAAATAGGCTTACACCTTTTCCTAAATTGATTTTGGTGGTTGAAATGCCCAACACAAATAATTGGACTAACTAGTTTGCTCTAGATTATGAGTTTTACAGGTGCCAAAGGTTCACAACAAACCAATAAAAAGACCGAGAAAGGATTCAAATATTGAGAGCTAAAGTCAGCCGAAGTGTGCCCTAGTCTGGCGCACCGGACTGTCCGGTGCACCACCGGACAGTGTCCGGTGCACCAGGGACTCCAACTCCGAACTGCTCACCTTCGGGAATACTGGAGGTCGCTCCGCTATAATTCACCGGACTGTCCGGTGTAGTACCGGACAGTGTCCGGTGGCGCACCGGACTGTCCGGTGTGCCAGCGGAGCAACGGCTACTTCGCGCCAACGGTCGTCTGCAGAAGGCATTAAATGCGCTACAGTGCGCGCTAGAGTCAGAGCAGAGCCAGATGGCGCACCGGACAGTGAACAGTGCCTGTCCGGTGCACCATCGGACTGTCCGGTGGCCCAGAAGACAGAAGCTCCAACGGTCGGAATCCAACGGCTTGGTGACATGGCAGGCGCACCGGACTGTCCGGTGCACCATGCGACAGCAGCCTTCACCAAACGGCTAGTTTGGTGGTTGGGGCTATAAATACCCCCAACCACCCACCATTCATTGCATCCAAGTTTTCTGACTTCCCACACCTTACAAGAGCTATAGCATTCAATACAAGACACACCAAAGAGATCAAATCCTCTCCCAAGTCCATAGATCATTCCCAATCAAATAGTGACTAGTGAGAGAGTGACTTGTGTTCATTTGAGCTCTTGCGCTTGGATTGCTTCTTTTTCTTATTCTTTCTTGTGATCAACTCAATTGTAACCGAGGCAAGAGACACCAATCGTGTGGTGGTCCTTGCGGGGACTTTGTGTCCCGTTTGATTGAGAAGAGAAGCTCACTCGGTCTAAGTGACCGTTTGAGAGAGGGAAAGGGTTGAAAGAGACCCGGTCTTCGTGACCACCTCAACGGGGAGTAGGTTTGCAAGAACCGAACCTCGGTAAAACAAATCCTTGTGTCTCACTCTTTATTTGCTTGTGATTTGTTTTTCACCCTCTCTCTCTCGGACTCGTTCATATTTCTAACGCTAACCCGACTTGTAGTTGTGCTTAAGTTTATAAATTTCAGATTCGCCCTATTCACCCCCTCTCTAGGCGACTTTCAACTACACACCACAACAAAATGGTGTAGTGGAGAGGAAGAATAGAACTCTATTGGACATGGCGAGGACCATGCTTGATGAGTACAAGACTTCGGATCGGTTTTGGGCCGAGGCGGTCGACACCGCTTGCTACGCCATCAACCGGTTATATCTACATCGAATCCTCAAGAAGACATCTTACGAACTCCTAACCGGTAAAAAGCCCAATGTTTCATATTTTAGAGTCTTTGGTAAAAAGCCCAATGGTAAAAACCGGTTATTCTTGTTAAAAGAGGTAGAAAATCTAAATTTGCTCCTAAGGTTGTAGAAGGCTTTTTACTTGGTTATGATTCAAACACAAGGGCATATAGAGTCTTTTACAAGTACACTAGACTAGTTGAAGTTTCTTGTGACATAGTGTTTGATGAGACTAACGGCTCTCAAATAGAGCAAGTTGATCTTGATGAGCTAGATGATGAAGAGGCTCTGTACGTCATGCTAAGGAACATGTCCATTGGGGATGTGTGTCCTAAGGAATCCGAAGAGCCTCCACAAGCACAAGATCAACCATCTTCCTCAATGCAAGCATCTCCACCAACCCAAGATGAGGATTAAGATCAAGATAATGAAGATAAAGATCAAGAGGAGGACAATGATCAAGGGGGAGATGCAAATGATCAATACGAGGAAGATGACGGGGGTCCAAGACCGCCACACCCAAGAGTCCACCAAGCAATCCAACGAGATCACCCCGTGAACTCCATCCTCGGCGATATTCATAAGGGGGTAACCACTAGATCTCGTGTTGCTCATTTTTGTGAACATTACTCTTTTGTCTCCTCTATTGAGCCACACAGGATAGAGGAAGCACTTCAAGATTCAGATTGGGTGGTGGCAATGCAAGAGGAGCTCAACAACTTCACGAGAAATGAGGTATGGCATTTAGTTCCATGTCCTAACCAAAATGTTGTAGGAACCAAATGGGTCTTCCGCAACAAGCAAGATGAGCATGGTGTGGTGACAAGGAACAAAGCCCGACTTGTGGCCAAGGGATACTCCCAAGTCGAAGGTTTGGATTTCGGTGAAACCTATGCACCCATAGCTAGGCTTGAGTCAATTTGCATTTTACTTGCCTATGCTACTTACCATGGCTTTAAGCTTTATCAAATGGACGTGAAAAGTGCCTTCCTCAATGGACCAATCAAGGAGGAGGTCTATGTTGAGCAACCTCCCGGCTTTGAAGATAGTAAGTATCCTAACCATGTTTACAGACTCTCTAAGGCGATTTATGGGCTCAAGCAAGCCCCAAGAGCATGGTATGAATACCTAAGAGATTTTCTTATCGCTAATGGCTTCAAAGTCGGAAAAGCCGATCCTACTCTCTTTACTAAAACACTTGCAAATGATTTGTTTGTATGCCAAATTTATGTTGATGATATCATATTTGGGTCTACTAACGAATCTACATGTGAAGAGTTTAGTAGGATCATGACTCAAAAATTTGAGATGTCTATGATGGGGGAGTTGAAGTACTTTCTAGGATTTCAATTCAAGCAACTCCAAGAGGGCACCTTCATTAGCCAAACGAAGTACATTCAAGACATTCTTGCAAAGTTTGGGATGAAGGATGCTAAGCCCATCAAGACACCCATGGGAACTAATGGGCATCTCGACCTCGACACGGGAGGTAAATCTGTAGATCAAAAGGTATATCGGTCGATGATAGGTTCTTTACTCTACTTATGTGCATCTCGACCGGATATTATGCTTTCTGTATGCATGTGTGCAAGATTCCAAGCCGATCCTAAGGAAGTTCACCTTAGGGCTGTAAAACGAATCTTGAGATATTTAGTTTATACTCCTAAGTTTGGCCTTTGGTACCCCAGGGGATCCACTTTTGATTTATTTGGATATTCCGATGCTGATTGGGCAGGGTGTAAAATTAATAGAAAGAGCACATCAGGGACTTGCCAGTTCTTGGGAAGATCTCTGGTGTCTTGGGCTTCAAAGAAGCAAAATTATGTCGCTCTTTCTATCGCTGAAGCCGAGTACATTGCCGCAGGCCATTGTTGCACGCAATTGCTTTGGATGAGGCAAACCCTTAGGGACTATGGTTACAAATTAACCAAAGTTCCTCTTCTATGTGATAATGAGAGTGCAATCCGCATGGCGGATAATCCCGTTGAGCATAGCCGCACTAAACACATAGCCATTCGGTATCATTTTTAAGAGATCACCAACAAAAGGGGGATATCGAGATTGCATATGTTAACACCAAAGAACAATTAGCTGATATCTTTACCAAGCCATTAGATGAGCAAACCTTTACCAAACTTAGGCATGAGCTAAATATTCTTGATTCTAGGAATTTTGATTGATGTTTTGCACACATAGCTCATTTATATACCTTTGATCATATCTCTTTGCTATGACTAATGTGGTTTTCAAGTGTATTTCAAGCTAAGTCATAGATTGAAAGGGAAATGGAGTCTTCGGCGAAGACAAGGCTTCCATCCACTCCATTGAATTATTCATCCTCCGCCGTCACTCCACTCTCCAACTTTGGTATAATCTTCACTTATATGTTATTTACCAGAGGGGGAGAAAGTAATTAGGGCTTATATTTCACTCACAAGTATCTATTTTTGGCGATTCATGCCAAAGGGGGAGAAAGTATTAGCCCAAAGCAAAAGGACCGCACCACCACTAATTTCAAAAATTTAGTCTTTCAACTTGTATTTAAAGAAGTATTTTTTCAAATTGGTATCCTATTTGTGATATAATAATTTCAAATTGGTATACCCCTTTCAAAATTAATATCTAAAACCCTCTTGAACACTAAGAGGAGGATTTTATTGAGGGGGAGTCTTGTTTAGTCAAAGGAAAAGCATTTGAAACAGGGGGAGAAAATTTCAAATCTTGAAAATGCTTCTCAAAATCCTATTCATTTACCTTTGACTACTTTGCAAAAGACTTTGAAAAGAATTTACAAAACATTTGCAAAACAAAACATGTGGTGCAAGCGTGGTCCAAAATTTCAAATATGAAGAAAGCCATCCATGCATATCTAGTAGAATTGATTATTGGTTTCATTCTAAGCAACCTTTGCACTTACATTATGCAAACTAGTTCAATTCTGCACTTTTATATTTGATTTGGTTTGTGTTGGCATCAATCACCAAAAAGGGGGAGATTGAAAGGGAAATAGGCTTACACCTTTTCCTAATTGATTTTGGTGGTTGAATTGCCCAACACAAATAATTGGACTAACTAGTTTGCTCTAGATTATAAGTCTTTCAGGTGCCAAAGGTTCACAACAAACCAATAAAAAGACCAAGAAAGGGTTCAAGTAAAAGGAGCAAAAGACAACCGAAGTGTGCCCTGGTCTGGCGCACCAGACTGTCCGGTGCACGAGGGAACCCGACTCCAAACTTGCCACCTTCGGGAATTCTGGAAGCCGCTCCGCCATAATTCACCGGACTGTCCGGTGCGCCAGCGGAGCAACGGCTACTTCGCGCCAACGGTCGTCTGCAGAGAGCAGTTAATGCGCTACAGTGCGCGTAGAAGTCAGAGCAGAGCTAAAAGGCGCACTGGACAGTCCGGTGGCCTAGATATCAGGAGCTCCAACAGTCAGAATCCAACGGCCGGGTGACGTGGCTGGCACACCGGACAGTGTCCAGTGGCGCACCAGACTATCCGGTGCGCCATGCGACAGAAGCCCTCACCAACGGTTCTTTTGGTGGTTGGGGCTATAAATTCCCCCAACCACCACACTTTAATGTATCCAAGTTTTCAGCCTTCACACCTTATACAAGAGTTATAGCATTCAATACAAGACACAAACAAGAGATCAAATCCTCTCCCAAGTCCAAAGACAATTCCAATCAAATAGTGACTAGTGAGAGAGAGATACTTGTGTTGAGCTCTTGCGCTTGGATTGCTTTTCTTCTTCATTCTTTCTTGATTCCAACTCAATTGTAACCAAGGCAAGAGACACCAATTGTGTGGTGGTCCTTGTGGGGACTTAGTGTCCCGTTTGATTGAGAAGAGAAGCTCACTCGGTCTAAGTGACCGTTTGAGAGAGGGAAAGCGTTGAAAGAGACCCGGTCTTTGTGACCACCTCAACGGGGATTAGGTTTACAAGAACCGAACCTCGGTAAAACAAATCACCGTGTCATCCTCCTTATTTGCTTGTGATTTGTTTTTCGCCCTCTCTTTTGGACTCGTTTATATTTCTAACGCTAACCCCGGCTTGTAGTTGTGCTTAAAGTTTGTAAATTTCAGATTCGCCCTATTCACCCCCCCTCTAGGCGACTTTCAAGGGTTTATATAGGTTTGGACTCTAAGCGTTGATTTGGTGACAAGGGGATCACGGAGAGGTTGGAGGGGATTGAGGCCCCTCCAATCCCCCCGTGATCCCTGGTCACCAAACTAGCCCTAAATGTGAAATAATTCCCTATGTCATGTCCAATGTGGTGGATTTGTTGTTGTATGTTCTCATGATGTCTTTTTATATTCTGAGGGACGACGACACCGAGTCGGTTAGAACCGAGTCGATTACCGAGTTATACATTAGTCTAACTCTATATTTACAAGTTTATCTTTTTATTTGTTGAGATCTTTACCATATCTCTACTACTTATTAAGGCTGCAAGAGTAGTCTGTCATTCAGTGTTCTGCCATTCCTTGTTCTGCGTTTCTCATTCTCATGTTCTGCCATCATTCTATGTTCTGTCATTCTCATTCCCATATTCTGCCATCATTCTATGTTCTGTCATTCCCATTCTTTGTTCTGCCTTTCTCATTCCCCCTCCCCCAAAGCCCATTCCCATTCTCATTCCCCCGTACAGCCCACGTCTAGCTAAAATTAAAAAAACATGTCCTCAAGGGGATTTGAACCCAAGACCTCTCAAGCAAAGACCAAGAGTAGCTACCGCTACACCACACGTGTGTTTATGTCTATATTTATGACAGGAAACACATCTACTACATCTCTCACCAAGCCCACTTGCTACCCTTGCACAATGCGTAGCAGTAGATAAGTATCACCGAAATTCTTGAATTATATTTTTGGATGGAGGTAATATTATTTAAAGAAGAGCTTTGCATGCAATTTCTTTTGTTTGAATAATGTTTTATACTTAAATTCCCTTTTTTTGCATGTGTGGCATTTATTCTTCGTAATATTTTTCCATGGATTAGACTTGTGAGTCATTTTCATAAACCAATGTCAAGCATGAATCTATGTTTCTTACTTGAAACCCCTAACAAACACCATTAGCAGGAGGCACTCGCGTTGGCGTCGCTCATCGATGACAAGAAGAAGCTTGGCGACTGCAAGTTCGACCTCTAGAAGCAGTCCTACGTGGTCGCATGCGTCGTTGTGTACGACAAGCTCCCGCGAAGCCACCGCTTGGACGCGGTCCAGAGTAGTTGCACCGTGTTGTCCATCGTTAAGCAGGGGAGCTCATGGTTGTCGCCAATGGCGACGACTCTCGGGTTGTTCTGGACACCGCATCCGATGACGATGTCATCACGTCGTCCATCTCATCATCCACCTAGAGCCTAACCTGCCACGTAAGTCGCTACTGAACGGACATGAATTCTTGTGCGCTGGGACGATGGTCGTTGCTGACGTTGTGTGAGTGTCCTCGAATATGATATATGTAGTGGTGTAGCACATCCGGTGGTGCAATGGTTAGGGGTACTACCTCGCTGATGAGCCTAGGGTGCACTTCGTTTGGCAGCCCAACCAAGAGTCATCAGTACTCGTCATGTCGCGCGCGTTCGATGACTACTATATCGAGGACTGTGGTGTCATCTTAGCGCCGAAGGTGACACAGAGGAGGATCGACGACAGTGACTAGTTCGTCATCCTCACCACCGTCAGGGTAGCTTTTGTGCTGGCCTGCCTTTAATTCTCTTCGTAAACACACACACTTGCCTTTTGGTTAAACAAGAGCGTATGGTGGTGCGTGTCTTATGACTAACGATGTACGAGAGAATTTCTTCTAGCATATGTGGATCGTGCTCTCCAATGATGAGACCATACAAATCGTGGCATATATCGAAGTTTGCATGATACTGATGGTTGCAATATAGTGGTGAAACAACTAGATTAAAATAACAAAATTTATGTATGGCTAGGATCACAAATTGATTACGAAACCTTTTCTCAAAATAGTGTACCACACATTTTATATATAAGTTATCGTAGTATACTAGTATTATATATTCCTGTTGCAACGCACGGGCACTCAGCTAGTCTCTTATTATGTCAAGATTTTTGCCATACCTATGCTTCTAGAATTCTTCTAGCTTAGGGCTCTAGTCTTTATTGTTGAGTCCTTGGGCTCGTGGCCAAGCCCATAGTCCCTTCTGCACAAATTCTGCTTCATGAAGCTTGATGTAGGTATTCATGGTACATACTTGTCGGGGACCATAATTAGGGGTACCCTCAAGGCTCCTAATTCTCAGCTGGTAACCCCCATCAGCACAAAGCTGCAAAGGCCTGATGGGTGCGACTAAGCCAGGGATCGGTCCATTCGAGGGACTCGATCACGCCTAGCCCGAGCCCAGCCTCGGGCAAGGGCAGCCGACCCCGGAGGATCTCCGTCTCGCCCGAGGCCCCCTCTAGCGACGAACATACTTCTGGCTCGCCCGAGGCCCAGTCTTCGCCAAGAAGCAACCCTGGCCAAATCGCCACGCCAACCGACCAAATCGCAGGGGCATTTAATGCAAAGGTGGCCTGACACCTTTATCCTAACACGCGTCCTCCAGTCGACAGAGCCGAAGTGACCGCAGTCACTTCGCCGCTCCACTGACCGGCCTGACAGAAGGACAGCGCCGCATGCGCCGCTCCGACTGTTGTGCCACTCGACAGAGTGAGGCTGACTGGCAGTCAGGCCCGGCCTCAGGCACCATAGGAAACTCCGCTCCGCCCGACCCAGGGCTCGGACTCGGGCTTAGCCCCGGAAGACGGCGAACTCCGCTCCGCCCGACCCAGGGCTCGGACTCGGGCTCAGCCTCGGAACACGGCGAACTCCGCTCCGCCCGACCCAGGGCTCGGACTCGGGCTCAGCCCCGGAAGACGGCGAACTCCGCTCCGCCCGACCCTAGGGCTCGGACTCGGGCTCAGCCCCGGAAGACGATGAACTCCGCTTCGCCCGACCCCAGGGCTCGGACTCAGCCCTGGCCTCAGCCGACGGTCTCCGCCTCGCCCGACCCAGGGGCTTGGACTCGACCTCGGCCACGGAAGACAGACTCGACCTCGACCTCGGAGGAGCCTCCACATCGCCCAACCTAGGGCGCGGACCGACCACGTCAACAGGAGGCGCCATCATTACCCTACCCCAAGCTGACTCAGGCTACGGGGAACAAGACCGGCGTCCCATCTGGCTCGCTCCGCCAGACAAGTAATGATGGCACCCAGCACGCTCTCTGACGACGGTGGCTCTCAACCCCCTTACGGAAGCAAGAGGACGTCAGTAAGGACTCAACAGCCCCGACAGCTGTCCTTCCACCAGGCTCCAGCGCTCCTCCGACGGCCACGACACCACACGAACTGGGTGCCAAAACCTCTCCGGCTGCCACGATGGCATGTACTTAGGGCACTTGCTCTCCTCCGCTAGACACGTTAGCACTCTGCTACACCCCCATTGTACACCTGGATCCTCTCCTTACGCCTATAAAAGGAAGGACCAGGGCCCTCTTACAGAGGGTTGGCCACGCGGGGAAGAGGACGGGACTGGCGCTCGCGTGAGGCCGCTCGCTCCCTTCCGCGTGGAACGCTTGTAACCCCCTACTGCAAGCGCACCCGACCTGGGCGCGGGACGAACACGAAGGCCGCGGGATTTCCACCTCTCTCACGCCCGTCTCCGGCTGCCTTCTTCCCCCCTTCGCGCTCGGCCTCGCGCCGACCCATCTGGGCTGGGGCATGCGGTGACATTTCACTCGTCGGCCCAGGGACCCCCCGGTCTCGAAACGCCGACAGTTGGCGCGCCAGGTAGGGGCCTGCTACGTGTTGACGAACAGCTTCTCGTCAAGCTCCAGATGGGCAGTCTCCAGCAACCTTTCCAGCCTGGGACGGTGCTCCGTTTCGGGAGTCTTGAGTTCATGTCCCTCGACGGCAGCTACGACATGATACTCCTTCCCCCGCCGTGCGACAGCAACAATGGCGGCAGATGGCCCGCCCGTCGGCGGCGGAATCGACGGCGTCTTCCCCGCGTGGGGGAAGAGCAACATTCGAGCTCACCCCGCCCTCTCCCCCGCCGATGGAGGAGGAGGCGGGGCAACCAAGGCCAAGCAGGAGGCGGCACCTCATCGGTTGTCGAGCGAGTCGACGGCGCCGGTGCCCCAACGGGGGGCGCGGCGGGCATCGACCTCGCGTTTGAGACGAAGACGAGCGTCGTCTCCCCGCAACACGCCAATTCCGAGCAAACGGACGACGCCAGCACGCTCGCGAAAGGCTTGCTGGGCATCACCCTCGTACCTGAGACGATGGTGCAGTCAGTCCCTGACGTGACTTCATCACCGCCCGTCGACCAAGAGGTACCCACCGGTTCCCATCTCACGCCCTTTGGATTCAGCCTCGACCCGCCAAGCGACTTCGCTTTGGCGGACGCTCTCGTAGAGGCGAGTCCAAACCCTCTGGGGTATCGTATGCGGTCACCCTGGGACCGGCTGACGGACGTCTCGACCTACGGGCCCTCGGGGTCCGAGGAAGATGACGAGCCCGACTTCTGTTGGGACTTCTCCGGACTTGGTAACCCCAGTGCCGTGCGGGACTTCATGACCGCATGCGACTACTGCCTTTCCGACTGTTCTGATGGTAGCCGCAGCCTCGGCGACGAGGACTGCGGCCCAAGTCGTGAATGTTTCCACGTCGATCTAGGGGGTCCCTCCGAAGGCAACCATCTCGGTATGCCGGAGAACGGTGATCTCCCTAGGCCTGTGCCACGTGTTGACATCCTACGGGAGCTAGCTGTGGTCCCCGTTCCGGCGGGGGGTCATGACCCACAGCTCGAGCAAATCCGCGGGGTGTCGGCCAGGCTCGACGAGGGAGCAGGAGCACTTGAGCCGATCCGCCGGGACGTCGGGCAGGAATGGGCGGGCCAACCTCCGGCCGAAGAAGTGCGCCATCTACCCCAGGGTATCAAGCATCGCATCGCCGACGATGTCAAGGTGAGGCCGCCACCCGCTTCCAGTGGGGTCGGCCAGAACCTGGCTGCAGCAGCAATGCTTCTCCGCGCGATGCCGGAGCCATCAACCACCGAGGGGCGGCGAATCCAGGGAGAGCTCAAGAATCTCCTGGAGGGCGCCATGGTCCGACGGGCCGAGAGCTCCGCCTCCCGAAGGCAGGGGTACCCCTCGGAACATCGCGCCGCGACTTCCCGATTCATGCGGGAAGCCTCGGTCCACACCGGGCGCACGCGCAACACAGCGCCTGCGGCCCCGGGTCGCCTCGGCAACGAGCACCATCACCGCAACCGTCGGGCCCACCTCGACGAGAGGGTGCGCCGAGGCTACCACCCCAGGCGTGGGGGACGCTACGACAGCGGGGAGGATCGGAGTCCCTCGCCCGAACCACCCGGTCCGCAGGCTTTCAGCCGCGCCATACGACGGGCGTCGTTCCCGACCCGGTTCCGACCCCCGACTACTATCACAAAGTACTCGGGGGAGACGAGACCGGAACTGTGGCTCGCAGACTACCGGCTGGCCTGCCAACTGGGTGGAACGGACGATGACAACCTCATCATCCGCAACCTCCCCCTGTTCCTCTCCGACACCGCTCGCGCCTGGTTGGAGCACCTGCCTCCGGGGCAGATCTCCAACTGGGACGACCTGGTCCAAACCTTCGCCGGCAATTTCCAGGGCACTTACGTGCGCCCCGGAAACTCCTGGGACCTCCGAAGCTGCCGACAGCAGCCGGGAGAGTCTCTCCGGGACTACATCCAGCGATTCTCGAAGCAGCGCACCGAGCTGCCCAACATCACCGATTCAGATGTCATCGGCGCGTTCCTCGCCGGCACCACTTGCCGCGACCTGGTCAGCAAGCTGGGTCGAAAGACCCCCACCAGGGCGAGCAAGCTGATGGACATCGCCACCAAGTTCGCCTCTGGCCAGGAGGCGGTTGAGGCTATCTTCCGGAAGGACAAGCAGCCCCAGGGCCGCCCACCAGAAGATGCCCCCGAGGCGTCAACTCAGCGCGGCGCCAAGAAGAAGGGCAAGAAGAAGTCGCAAGCGAAACGCGACGCCGCCGACGCGGACCTTGTCGCCGCCGCCGAGTACAAGAACCCTCGGAAACCCCCCGGAGGTGCCAACCTCTTCGACAAGATGCTCAAGGAGCCGTGCCCCTATCATCAGGGGCCCGTCAAGCACACCCTTGAGGAGTGCGCTATGCTTCGGCGCCACTTCCACAGGGCCGGGCCACCCGCGGAGGGTGGCAGGGCCCGCGACGACGACAAGAAGGAAGATCACCAAGCAGGAGAGTTCCCCGAGGTCCGCGACTGCTTCATGATCTACGGTGGGCAAACGGCAAACGCCTCGGCTCGGCACCGCAAGCAAGAGCGTCGGGAGGTCTGTTCGGTGAAGGTGGCGGCGCCAGTCTACCTAGACTGGTCCGACAAGCCCATCACCTTCGACCAAGCCGACCACCCCGACCACGTGCCGAGCCCGGGGAAATACCCGCTCGTTGTCGACCCCGTCATCGGCGACGTCAGGCTCACCAAGGTCCTCATGGACGGAGGCAGCAGCCTCAACATCATCTACGCTGAGACCCTCGGGCTCCTACGCGTTGATCTATCCTCGGTCCGGGCAGGTGATGCGCCTTTCCACGGGATCATCCCCGGGAAGCGCGTCCAGCCCCTCGGATGACTCGACCTTCCTGTCTGCTTCGGAACACCCTCCAACTTCCGAAGGGAGACCCTCACATTCGAGGTGGTCGGGTTCCGAGGAACCTACCACGCAGTATTGGGGAGGCCATGCTACGCGAAGTTCATGGTCGTCCCCAACTACACCTACCTCAAGCTCAAGATGCCGGGCCCCAACGGGGTCATCACCGTCGGCCCCACGTACAAACATGCGTTCGAATGCGACGTGGAGTGCGTGGAGTATGCCGAGGCCCTCGCCGAATCCGAGGCCCTCATCGCCGACCTGGAGAGCCTCTCTAAGGAGGTGCCAGACGTGAAGCGTCACGCCGGCAACTTCGAGCCAGCGGAGACGGTCAAGTCCGTCCCCCTCGGCCCCAGCAGCGACGCCTCCAAGCAGATCCAGATCGGCTCCGAGCTCGATCCCAAATAGGAAGCAGTGCTCATCGACTTTCTCCGTGCGAACACCGACGTTTTCGCGTGGAGTCCCTCGGACATGCCCGGCATACCGAGGGATGTCGCCGAGCACTCACTGGATATCCGAGCTGGAGCCCGACCCGTCAAGCAGCCTCTGCGCCGGTTCGACGAAGAAAAGCGCAGAGCCATAGGCGAGGAGATTCACAAGCTAATGGTGGCAGGGTTCATCAAAGAGGTATTCCATCCCGAATGGCTTGCCAACCCTGTGCTTGTGAGAAAGAAAGGAGGGAAATGGCGGATGTGTGTAGACTACACTGGTTTAAACAAAGCATGTCCGAAGGTTCCCTACCCTCTGCCTCGCATCGATCAAATCGTGGATTCCACTGCTGGGTGCGAAACCCTGTCTTTCCTCGATGCCTACTCAGGGTATCACCAGATCAGGATGAAAGAGTCCGACCAGCTCGCGACTTCTTTCATCACACCCTTCGGCATGTACTGCTATGTCACCATGTCGTTCGGCTTGAGGAATGCGGGCGCGACGTACCAGCGGTGCATGAACCATGTGTTCGGCGAACACATTGGCCGGACGGTCGAGGCCTACGTCGATGACATCGTAGTCAAGACGAGGAAAGCCTCCGACCTCCTTTCCGACCTTGAAGTGACATTCCGATGTCTTAAGGCAAAAGGCGTGAAGCTTAATCCCGAGAAGTGTGTCTTCGGGGTACCCGAGGCATGCTCTTGGGGTTCATCGTCTCCGAGCGGGGCATTGAAGCCAACCCGGAGAAGATCGCGGCCATCACTAGCATGGGCCCATCAAGGACTTGAAAGGCGTACAAAGAGTCATGGGATGCCTTGTGGCTCTGAGCCGCTTCATCTCACGCCTCGGCGAAAGAGGTCTGCCTCTGTACCGCCTCTTAAGGAAGGCCGAGTGCTTCACTTGGACCCCCGAGGCCGAGGAAGCCCTCGGGAACCTGAAGGCGCTCCTCACGAACGCGCCCATCTTGGTGCCCCCCGCTGCCGGAGAAGCCCTCTTGATCTACGTCGCCGCGACCACTCAGGTGGTTAGCGCCGCGATTGTGGTTGAGAGACGAGAAGAGGGGCATGCATTGCCCGTTCAGAGGCCAGTCTACTTCATCAGCGAGGTACTGTCCGAAACCAAGATCCGCTACCCACAAATTCAGAAGCTGTTGTACGCGGTGATCCTGACGCGGCGGAAGTTGCGACACTACTTCGAGTCTCATCCGGTAAATGTGGTGTCATCCTTCCCCCTGGGGGAGATCATCCAGTGCCGAGAGGCCTCAGGTAGAATCGCGAAGTGGGCAGTGGAAATCATGGGCGAAACAATCTCGTTCGCCCCTCGGAAGGCCATCAAGTCCCAGGTCTTGGCGGACTTCGTGGCTGAATGGTTCGACACCCAGCTCCCAACAGTTCCGATCCAGCCGGAACTCTGGACCATGTTCTTCGACGGGCCGCTGATGAAGACAGGAGCGGGCGCAGGCCTGCTCTTCATCTCGCCCCTCGGAAAGCATCTACGCTACGTGCTACGCCTCCACTTCCCGGCGTCCAACAATGTGGCTGAGTACGAGGCTCTGGTCAACGGGTTGCGCATCGCCATCGAGCTAGGGGTCCGATGCCTCGACGCTCGCGGTGACTCGCAGCTCGTCATCGACCAAGTCATGAAGAACTCCCACTGCCGCGACCCGAAGATGGAAGCCTACTGCGATGAGGTTCGGCGCCTGGAAGACAAGTTCTACGGGCTCGAGCTCAACCACATCGCCCGACACTACAACGAGACTGCGGACGAGCTGGCTAAAATAGCCTCGGGGCGAACAACGGTTCCCCCGGACGTCTTCTCTCGAGACCTGCATCAACCCTCCATCAAGATCGACGACACGTCCGAGCCCGAGGCACCCTCGACCCAGCCCGAGGCGCCCTCGGCTCAGTCCGAGGCGCCCTCGGCTCGGCCCGAGGCACCCTCAGCTCGGCCCGAGGCACCCTCGGTTCAGCCCGAGGTACCCTCGGCCCCCGAGGGTGAGGCACTGCGCGTCGAGGAGGAGCAAAGCGGGGTCACGCCTAATCGAAACTGGCAGACCCCGTACCTGCAATATCTCCACCGAGGAGAGCTACCCCTCGACCGAGCCAAAGCTCGGTGGTTGGCGCGGCGTGCCAAGTCGTTTGTCTTGGTGGGGGACGGGAAGGAGCTCTACCACCGCAGCCCCTCAGGCATCCTCCAGCGATGCATTTCCATCGCCGAAGGCCAGGAGCTCCTACGAGAGATACACTCGGGGGCTTGCGGCCATCACACAGCACCTCGAGCCCTCATCGGAAACGCCTTCCGACAAGGTTTCTACTGGCCGACGGCGGTGGCCGACGCCACTAGAATTGTCCGCACCTGCGAAGGGTGTCAGTTCTACGCGAGGTAGACCCACCTGCCCGCTCAGGCTCTACAGACGATACCCATCACATGGCCTTTTGCTGTGTGGGGTCTGGACCTCGTCGGCCCCTTGCAAAAGGCACCCGGGGGCTACACGCACCTGTTGGTCGCCATCTACAAATTCTCCAAGTGGATCGAGGTCCGACCCCTAAACAGCATCAGGTCCGAACAGGCGGTGGCGTTCTTCACCAACATCATCCATCGCTTTGGGTCCCGAACTCCATCATCACCGACAACGGCACCCAGTTCACCGGCAGAAAGTTCCTGGACTTCTGCGAGGATCACCACATCCGGGTGGACTGGGCAGCCGTGGCTCACCCCATGACGAATGGGCAAGTAGAGCGTGCCAACGGCATGATTCTACAAGGGCTCAAGCCTCGGATCTACAACGACCTCAACAAGTTCGGCAAGCGATGGATGAAGGAACTCCCCTCGGTGGTCTGGAGCCTGAGGACAACGCCGAGCCGAGCCACGGGCTTCACGCCGTTCTTTCTAGTCTATGGGGCCGAGGCCATCTTGCCCACAGACTTAGAATACGGTTCCCCGAGGACGAGGGCCTACGCCGACCAAAGCAACCAAGCTAGTCGAGAAGACTCGCTGGACCAGCTGGAAGAGGCTCGGGACATGGCCTTACTACACTCGGCGCGGTACCAGCAGTCCCTGCGACGCTACCACGCCCGAGGGGTCCGGTCCCGAGACCTCCAGGTGGGCGACCTGGTGCTTCGGCTGCGACAGGACGTCCGAGGGCGGCACAAGCTCACGCCTCCCTGGGAAGGGCCGTTCGTCATCGCCAAAGTTCTGAAGCCCGGAACGTACAAGCTGGCCAACAGTCAAGGCGAGGTCTACAGCAACGCTAGGAACATCCAACAGCTACGTCGCTTCTACCCTTAAGATGCTTTCAAGTTGTTCATATACCTCGCTCCCACGCAAAGTTTAGTCATCAAGGAAGGGTCAGCCTTGCCTCGGCAAAGCCCGACCCTCCCTTGGGGGCTAAAAGGGGGGAACCCCCTCTGCGTCGAAATTTTCCTCGAAAAAAGATCCTTTCTGCCAGAATGTCTTTCGTGCTTTTCGACTACTTCGAAAGTGGATCCTGAAAACGACGGAGTACACGTAAGCAGCCAAGGCTGACCGAGCCGAGGGACTCCTATGCCTCCGGTATACGGATACCTCACTCATCACCTTCTGCGATAAGTAACTCATGTTCGGATAAGTGATTCCGCGGACCGAACAAGTCTTCACGTTTGAAAGCTCCTCTGTCGAGCAATTCTTCGAGCCTTCTCGACTGCGTCGGTGACAGAACCCTATGGACGGGCAAGAGTGCGCGTAAGCGGCAAGGCCGACTGAGCCGAGGGATTCCTACGCCTCCGGGATACGGATACCTCACTCATCACCTTCCATGAAAAGCAACTCTCGCTCGCACAGACAATTCTGTTACCGACGAAAAAGTCCAGATACTCGAAACGAGAGGAAAAGAAGCGCAGCTTTACAACATGGCGAGGGTGTGTTTGGGCCTCAGCGGCCGTAGAAAACACACGCTACAAGATAATCCGATCCTGCAGGCTCGGATCTTGACGGCTGAAGGGAGCAGCAGCACCCTCGGCGTTGACTACACCTTCGGCGAGGTCCGACCTAGCCTCGGACGGCGACGCGGTCCGAGGATCTCCACTCTGAAGGACGACATCATCATCTCGCCCGGGCCATCGCCGCCAGGGTCTCCTCCAATAATCCGGCTCGAGCAGGCGGCTCGGCTGGTCACCCCGAGGCCTCGGCCAGCTGTCCCCCGAAGACATCAGCCCGGCCCGAGGCCTCGGCAGATCAACTCTGGCGTCGGTCCTGCTAACGGACGACCCGGCCAGGCTCCGGCCGACCAAGTCTTCTTTTCGAGCCAACTCTGCCTCTGTCCATGCTGACACTGCTACCCCTGGCTTCGGCTCATCGAAGAGCGGCCGAGGGGTCCCTTTAACTAAGCAAGAGAAGCCTCGGATAGCAAGGCCGACCGAGCCGAGGGACTTCTACGCCTCCGGGATACGGATACCTCACTCGTCACCTTTGCACGGGGCAACTCACGCTTGGTGAAGCGATTCAGACAACCAACAGGCGAGTCTTAGTGCTCAAAAATGAGGAAAAAACACGGCTCCGTGCCAAAAATACATACATGTTCAGGCCCCGACAGCCACAATGAACAAAAACACTGGCATTCAAGGTGCCATTACAAACGGAACTCTGGTTCCACCTCCGCAGGTACGAACAACCCCACTCGATCGGGGGGCCTGCGGAGCAACAGAAGACCGACGGACGGCTCACTGTCGCCCGCTCCAGCAGCAGCGACAACGACCCCCTCTACGGGTGGCCGAACTGCAGCAGCGATGGCCTCAGAGCGAACGCCGCTGCAACCTTGCCCTCGCCCATGCTGACGCTCGAGGGGCGAGGACAAGTACAAAGAGCTGGAGGCCTGAAGCGCGGATGGTGGCGGTGATCCCGTCGGCGACGGGGACTTCTCGAGCCGCCTCCGCCTCTGCACCGACGACAGAGGCTGTCAGCCCTCCGGAAGATCCCCACTCGGATCCTCCCGGACGAGCGGAGCACCGACCTCCACGCAGGGGCGCCGTACCGGTGCAAAGGCAGGACCGCCCTCGAACATGAACGCCGCCCTAGCAGCGCGCGACGTCTTGGGCGGTCCTCCCGTGCGCATGGCGCGACAACCACCCTTGCAGCGGGAGGGGCGCCGGGAGCCAAGCTAGCGAGCCAAACGCGCTAAAGCTGACGATGCCCACCGTCGACCAGCCCCGCGTTGTCGAAGTCCGCCCCTCTCGCAGGGCCAGTGAGCGCCCTCTCCCTCGAACGCTAAAGGAGAGGCTGACCCACGAACCCGCGCGGGAGGTAGAGCTTCGGCTCAGCCCGGCCTCCACCCCAGCGAGGATGATGAACATCCTTGAAGCTGAGGGTGGGACCAAGATCGCAGCCCGGCTTGCTTCTCCCCATCCAGGGGCTGGTGGTCACCATCTCGGGTGACCACCGGCGAGGGGATGCAGCCGGGCCGCGTGATGAAAATCCTTGAAGCCGAACGATGGCTGAAAGGTACCAACTCCCACGGAGTTGCGTTCCTCCAACGACAAGGCGGAAGGACCGCGGGTGTCCCCCATCCGGGGGCTCGGAAGGTGGAAAGACACGATGCATAAGGGAGCGCGACGAAGACATGGTCGCCTTTCAAGGGGGTCACCCTCCTTTTAAAGGCGACTCTCCCAACCTGCGTCCCCAGCCATCATGGGCTGAGTCTTCTCCAACACGCTCCAAGGTCCTCCCCCTACGGCGCGGGGGCTGGGTCCCACACATCATGCAAACTGGCCCAGAGCAGAAGAAGCCAAACCGACGCGCGCGGTGCATGCAACCGCCCAGCGGTTACAAGCGCCCCTCCACTTTCGCCCAGACCAGCGGATGAAAGGGCGGGCAGCCATGCAGGCGGCATGCAACCGCGCCAAGTGGGCGCACCTCTCCGACTTCCAACACGCCCACGCGTCATGCAACCGGCGCGCCGGTCGCTACGTGCAAGCAACTGCACCGCCACTCGCACCACTATCGCGCCTCCTCGACTGCGGAACCAGTACCGCGACTCGAGGCGACCCAGCGCACGACCTAGCAGCGCCAGCCTGGCGCGACGGTCAATACGGCCAAAAATGGGCCGGCAGTAATGGCGGTGGAAGGCGGGCAGGAGCAGCGGTCACGTCGTCAGCCAAGCTTACGTCCCATCCGGGGGCAGCAAGAGAACCCTCTCTCACGGCGTGAAGACAGCGCGCCCGTGTTCCGTTCCTCGAACGGCTCGCGCACGCGCAACGGCCACCTCGCGAACCGCCCGCTCTGTCGCATTAACTCCGCGGCGCGACAGGCGGCGCCTCTGGCAGGAGAAGCGAGCGACGCTTCGCCTTCGCCATAATGACCGCGTCAAAAAAGGTACGTCACGTCATTCGATTTCGTATCCTTTTCCTTTTCCTCTTTCTCTCTCTTACAACAGGGACCGGGAAAGGGGGATACCCCGAAAAGGATCCTTCTCTGTGAAGGGAACAGGCTCCGAGCCTCCCTACTGATCAGAGGTTTGAAGGCTGGCCCCTCGGAGGGGTTTAACAGCCGCCTCAGAGCGCGTGGGCTCCACACCCACTACTGGTCAGAGGTTCGAAGGCCGGCCCCTCGGAAGGGTTCAACGGCCGCCTCAGGCTACTCGGGCTCCGCGCCCACTACTGATCAGGGGTTCGTAGGCTGGCCCTCGAAAGGTTCACAGCTGCCTCAGACACGGAGCGAGGGATGACCATGGGTACGTTCGATACATAACAAAGGCTCGGGCTACGCTCTCGAGGTACCCTAGGACATTTCCGAGACCAGCGGGAACGATCTTGTAACGGAATCCCATCAGAGGGAGGCATCGAGCCCTCGGACCCCGTCGACAGGGGACCGGGTCCGGCAGATCACCCGTAGGTACTTTTGGGCGCGCCTCTGGGCCTCTAGCCGACCCCTAACAAATAGGGCACAGGCGTCCACTCGGATTACCCGCTGGCAGCTCACCGGAGACACCATGTTCGGCGCCCTCCGAGGGCAACATGGTGCTCTCCCCCCCTCCTTGCGGAAAGGCGACGCAGGGGCGTATGTAAAAAAGTCGAGTCTGTCCCTGACCGTCCTCTCGCCCTGCGTAGAGGCTCGGGGGCTGCTCTCGCAAACCCGGCTCCGGCCAAACCGTTGACAGTGTCAACATACCAGCCCGAGAACTTGGAACCCGACCGTGCACCCGGGCTACGACCAGCTCGCATGAGGGAACAACCAGACTAGCCGAAGCATTGCGCGAGGCATTAAGACCTCGGAGGAGTCAAACCACTCCTCCGAGGCCTCGAGGGCTACACCCGGCGGGTGCGCTCGCGCGCACCCACCGGAACAAAACGCAACCGAGAAAGGCTGGTCCCCTTGCAAAAAAGTGCGACGAAAGCCTCCAAGCGAGTATTAACACTCCCTTAGAGGCTCGGGGGCTACTGTCGGGGACCATAATTAGGGGTACCCTCAAGGCTCCTAATTCTCAGCTGGTAACCCCCATCAGCACAAAGCTGCAAAGGCCTGATGGGTGCGACTAAGCCAGGGATCGGTCCATTCGAGGGACTCGATCACGCCTCGCCCGAGCCCAGCCTCGGGCAAGGGCAGCCGACCCCGGAGGATCTCCGTCTCGCCCGAGGCCCCCTCCAGCGACGAACATACTTCTGGCTCGCCCGAGGCCCAGTCTTTGCCAAGAAGCAACCCTGGCCAAATCGCCACGCCAACCGACCAAATCGCAGGGGCATTTAATGCAAAGGTGGTCTGACACCTTTATCCTGACGCGCGTCCTCCAGTCGACAGAGCCGAAGTGACCGCAGTCACTTCGCCGCTCCACTGACCGGCCTGACAGAAGGACAGCGCCGCCTGCGCCGCTCCGACTGCTGTGCCACTCGACAGAGTGAGGCTGACAGGCAGTCAGGCCCGGCCTCAGGCACCATAGGAAACTCCGCTCCGCCCGACCCAGGGCTTGGACTCGGGCTCAGCCCCGGAAGACGGCGAACTCCGCTCCGCCCGACCCAGGGCTCGGACTCGGGCTCAGCCCCGGAAGACGGCGAACTCCGCTCCGCCCGACCCAGGGCTCGGACTCGGGCTCAGCCCCAGAAGACGGCGAACTCCGCTCCGCCCGACCCAGGGCTCGGACTCGGGCTCAGCCCCGGAAGACGGCGAACTCCGCTCCGCCCGACCCCAGGGCTCGGACTCGGGCTCAGCCCCGGAAGACGACGAACTCCGCTTCGCCCGACCCCAGGGCTCGGACTCAGCCCTGGCCTCAGCCGACGATCTCCGCCTCGCCCGACCCAGGGGCTCGGACTCGACCTCGGCCATGGAAGACAGACTCGACCTCGACCTCGGAGGAGCCTCCACATCGCCCAACTTAGGGCACGGACCGACCACGTCAACAGGAGGCGCCATCATTACCCTACCCCAAGCTGACTCAGGCTACGGGGAACAAGACCGGCGTCCCATCTGGCTCGCTCCGCCAGACAAGTAATGATGGCACCCCGCATGCTCTCTGACGACGGCGGCTCTCAGCCCCCTTACGGAAGCAAGAGGACGTCAGCAAGGACTCAACAGCCCCGACAGCTGTCCTTCCGCCAGGCTCCAGCGCTCCTCCGACGGCCACGACACCACACGAACTGGGTGCCAAAACCTCTCCGGCTGCCACGATGGCATGTACTTAGGGCGCTAGCTCTCCTCCGCTAGACACATTAGCACTCTGCTACACCCCCATTGTACACCTGGATCCTCTCCTTACGCCTATAAAAGGAAGGACCAGGGCCCTCTTACAGAGGGTTGGCCGCGCGGGGAAGAGGACGGGACCGGCGCTCGCGTGAGGCCGCTCGCTCCCTCCCGCGTGGAACGCTTGTAACCCCCTACTGCAAGCGCACCCGACCTGGGTGCGGGACGAACACGAAGGCCGCGGGATTTCCACCTCTCTCACGTCCGTCTCCGGCTGCCTTCTTTCCCCCTTCGCGCTCGGCCTCGCGCCGACCCATCTGGCCTAGGGCACGCGGCGACATTTCACTCGTCGGCCCAGGGACCCCCCGGTCTCGAAACGCCGACAATACTATTAAGTATTAACACCTATAATAGCATGTCAATTCTAGTGATGTAAATGATTAAAAAAATTGCTCAAATATAAATGCATAATGTAAAGATGGGATTAGGAACTCTTCGATATTTTGCTAATATATCAGAGAGTCAATATCCCCTAGTAGTCATCGCTGGAGAATCCACGCAAGGTTGTTGAACCCCTTGGTCTGTACAAGGACCAAGTGCTCTCTATGAGCTGGTCCTTTGCCTCTCCGGCATGATGAACTACTTACACCCATGTACAAGATTGAGTTGGGACATACACTAGCTCTCTAAGTGATCACCACCAAACCATCTAGGTGATGTCGGTCACTAATAATAACAAGCACAAACTCCTCACTTGATTTAATGAAGGCTAATCAGAACATCATGTACACACTAGCTACTCTCAATGTGTTAATGAGCTGTTGACCAAGTTATTATTAGCTCTCAAGTCCCTCACTAGGAAACGACTCTTCCTCACACTTAAATGTGTTTCTTCGGTTGTTAGAATGGGCAGGAGATTTAGAATGGATGATCTAAGAGTAATATTTATAACCTACTATAGGAAACAGTGACACCTAATAGGGGGTGAATTAGGATTTCTAAAACTATTCTCTAAACTAGGCCACAATTAAATCCCTAGAGCAAACCTATGCAAATAAACAATCTGGAATGGAACTCTTGTGGATGACGATGGTACTTTTATCGAGGTATCCGGAGCCACGCAAGGTTACGACTAATCCTTGTTAGTGCCCCTACGCAAAGGGTAGCCCATGCGAGGACCAAGCACCTTGGTCGAGTAACTCCATAGAGAGCCTAGGGCCTTCTCCACGTGCAAGTGGTGCTCCGCTTCTAGCTCCTCTCGGACGCTCCCCACCATCTCCACTATCGAGCTTCCGGCCGAAACGTCATGGGCCTCGTTCCCTCCGATACATGGTGGCGGCCGTGACACAAACTCGGTTGTCACGGTCTCACAAGACTCTTGTCCCACTCAGTATAATTACAACGACTCACTCAAGAGCCGAGGGGTTGTGTGGTTTTTCTAAACTCACTCAACTAACTAGGATTAACCTAGAGCAAGCGCATAAGCAGTCTAACTAACCTAAGCACTTCACAAAGCACCTACGCTAATCACCAAGTGATTCTATTAAACACTTGGGTGTTTGAGCAATTTGAAGTGTCTACAATATGTCTTGATATGTCGCTTGGGGTCCCACACCTTCAAATGGCCGGTTGGAGGAGTATTTATAGCTCCCCCCTTAATTATAGTTGTTGGATAGAAAGCTGATTATTTGTGTCGTCAGACGCACCGGACATGTCTGAAAGAGAAATGTGTCATTTCTATATTGTTTTGGTGATTAGATGCACAACACATTATGGTTAAACTAACATGATGTATGAGCAAATGTATATGAAGCAAATTGAGCTTCGAAGAGGACATAATGCAAATCTAGATGGACCAAGTAAAAAGGTAAGCTTTGGACACTTAGTCAATTTTTGTGTGCTAATCATATTTGTCTAAGTGCCAGGGACTTCATAAAATCAAGTCAAAAGGTGCAAAAGAAACCAAGAAAGAAAAAGGAAAAAATGTGCCGAACTACGTAGCACCGGACAGAGTGTGCACCGGATAGTCTGGTGCACGGTCCAGCTAGTTGGATGTTCTCGGGAATTCTAGCCTACGTCGGCTATAATTCGCCAGACGATCCGCGCGAGACGTGGGACAGTCCGGTGTGCCAGCTGCGCAATGGCTAGCTACCACATCGGCCAGGAGCAACAGTCAAGTGGCGCACCGGACAGTCTGGTGCCCCCCATCGGACGGTCTGGTGCCCCCCAGAACAGGAAAGCAGCCAATCACGCGATTCGTAGCCGTTGCATTGTTCATTATCCGGTGTGCATCGGACAGTCCGGTGCACCCGTGGACAGAAGGCAACCATAGCCTTCCAAATGATGCTCCAACGACTCCTTGGTCCCTAGGGGCTATAAAAGGGACCCATTGGTGAATGGAGCTGAACACCAAGCACCCATTGAACATTCTACAACGACGAGACTTCGCAAACACACAATTGTTTCATTGTGATAGAGATTTGAGCACTTCTTTGAGTTGTAACTTCGTTGTGTCGTTTTGTGTGCTCTTTCTTGTCTTGTGTGTGTGTGTTGTTGCTGCAACTCTAGTTCTTGTGTGTGTTTCTATTCTCCCTTACTCTTGTGTTCATTTGAGATCATTTGTGTAAGGAGTGTGAAAGGGAAATATGCTCTTGGGCCATTTCTAAGTATTTTGGTGATTAAGTGTCCAACACAAGTGCCTAGTGTTAAATTGTGCCAAGGACTCAAGAAGTGCAAATCAAGATTAAAGGTATGTTTCTAGACTTAGTACATTGTTTTGAAGACTAATGTATTGTGTCTAAGTGCTAGAAACAGGAGAAACAATTATGGAGAAGTTGGCTGTGTACAGCCAAAAGACTGCTCGGTCTGGGTGCACCGGACAGTGTCCGATGCTCCAGGCTGGCTCTAACAAACTGGCTGCTCTCGGGTTTCGTCGGCGGCGTACGGCTATAAATCACCGGACTGTCCGGTGGTGCACCGGACTGTCCGGTGAGCCAACAGTCGGCCCGACCAACGGTCGGCCGCGTAATCCGCGCGCGACGGGTGGCAGAGCCAACGGTCAGAAGGAGCACCGGACTGTCCGGTGTGCACCGGACAGTGTCCGGTGCGCCAACGGCTCTGAAACTCCAACGGTCGGCTTCGCCAAAGAAGGAAAGAAATCCACACCGGACAGTGTCCGGTGGTGCAGGCGACAGAAGGCAAGAATTGCCTTCCTGGAATGCTCTCAACGGCTCCTAGCTGCCTTGGGGCTATAAAAGGGACCCCTAGGCACATGAAGGAGGACACCAAGCATTCTCTAAGCATTCCTAAGCACCAAGACTCCAATTCCGCGCATTTGATTCTTTGTGATAGCAACTAGAGCTCCATTTGAGTAGAGAACTCTTTGGGTTATGTTGTGAGCTCGAGTTGTGACTTGTGTGTGTGGTGTGCTCTGATTTTGTGTCTTGTGTGCGTTGCTCATCCCATCCTTACTTCCGTGCTTCTTTGTGAACATCAAATTGTAAGGGCGAGAGGCTCCAAGTTGTGGAGATTCCTCGCAAGCGGGATATAGTAAAAAGCAAAACACAGTGGTATTCAAGTAGGTCTTTGGACCGCTTGAGAGGGGTTGATTGCAACCCTCGTCCGTTGGGACGCCACAACGTGGAGTAGGCAAGTGTTGAACTTGGCCGAACCACGGGATAAACCACTGTGTCTATCTGTGTTGATCTTCTTGTGGTTATCGTGTCTTGCAAGAACTCTTCTCTAGCCACTTGGCTTTATTGTGCTAACTCCTAACCAAGTTTTGTGGCATTAAAGTTCAAGTTTTTACAGGATCACCTATTCACCCCCCCCCCCCTCTAGGTGCTCTCAGAGTGAGAGACTCCAAATTGTAGGGATTCCTCACAACGGGATATTGTTGAGATAAAGACAATTGTGGTATTCAAGTTGATCTTTGGATCGCTTGTAAGGGGTTGAGTGCAACCCTCATCTGTTGGGACGCCACAACGTGGAGTAGGCAAATATTCTACTTGACCAAACCACAGGATAAAAATCGTTGTGTCACTTGTCTTTATCCTAGTGCGATTTTCTCTCTATTCACTTCACTTACATTATTGCTCTAAGTTTAATATTCACTTAGTGAAGAACAATTAAGTGAAGAAGTTTACTTCGCTCATACTCCTCATTCGAACTTGGCTCTTACTTTCACTAATCCAATATTAGTCCAAGTTTGTTTTTGTTAAACTGTTTTTACAGGATCACCTATTCACCCCCTCTAGGTGCTCTCACTTTTACAGTTTTACAAGCAAATATATATGTACATGTTCTTTCCATCTCCAACCTACAACATTCTAGAATTTACTGGTAGTAAAAAAGTAAAAAGAGTATCATTTCAATGTATAAAATGTGGTGCACAAAATCATCAAGTACACATTTTGCGCGCTAAACTCTAATCTCTACTATATTTAAGTGGGAATTTTTTTCACGTGTCTCCCTCCCGCGCATCGCCAGAAAAATACAAAAAGTAAGCACGAAACCTAGGGTTCAAACCCTAACCCTCTCTCTCTCTCTCCTAAGTTTAGCTTCTAACCACTGGAATACATATTTAGTTGTGTTCTATGATAAATATTGTAAGTATTGTTTTTGTGAATATAGAAATCATAGTAAGACATGGGCAACCGACTAGTTTTTCTTTAATATGCTCCCTGCACCCACAGAAGGATCACTTTTTAATGAGTCAAATGATTTAAAGTTTAACTAAGGTTATTTAAAAAACCACTAATATTTATGAAACACAATAGGGACCATAAAATTAATTACGAAATATATTTTTATAGTAAATCTAATTGGAGACATAAATGTTAGGGGCAACTACGCTAGTGTCCATGTTTTAGGGTGTCGCTATAGATTTGTTCATGTTTTTTAGACTTTGCGTGTTTGCCCCTATTCGTTTCAAAACAAAATTGATGTATGCCCCTACTCCATTAGTTGTATTTAACGATGTTAAGTCATAATAAAAAAAAGACAAGAGACAATTACGTCAGTGCCCAGATTTTGAAGTGTAATTGTAGTTTTGTCCCTATTTTTAACATTTACATGTTTTATGATAATTCAAATTATTTCTACAACAATTCAAATTATTTTGATAATAATTTGATTGATTGTTTGCAATAATTTGAATTATTTTCAGAATAAAAATATTTTAAATTATTGTTGCCAAATATTTTTGAATTATTGTTGCCAGTTTTTTTGGATTATTGTTGTTAAAATATTTTTTTTTGATCTCTACTATATTTAAGTGGGAATTTCTTCCCACGTCTCCCTCTTCGAGCAGCGCCAGAAAAATGCAAAAAAATAAGCACAAAACCAGGGGTTCACTCTCTCCCAAGTTTAGCTTCTAACCACTGGAATACATATTTTGCGTGTGTTTTATGTAGATATTTTAAGTATTGTTATTGTGAATATAAAACCCGTAGTAAGACACGGGCAACCGACTAATTTTTCTTTAATATGCTCCCTAGACCCATAGAAGGATATAATTCTCGCTTTTTAATGAGTCAAATGATTTAAAGTTTAACTAAGATTATATTTAAAAAATCACTAATATTTATGATACACAATAAGTACCATAAAAGTAATTACAAATATATTTTTATAGTAAATCTAATTGGAGACATAAATGTTAGTTAATACTCTTTACTATAAATTTTCATGAATTCTATAGTTACATTTTTTGACGGAGGGAGTATAATTTATGGCAATAAAAGTTTGATAGAAATAATTTATAAATACAATTTCATGCAAATATTTCTTAGACAAGGTATTGGTGAAAGAATAAATTTCCTGACACCTTATGTTTGTATTATTGGCTGGAGCGTGGAGTGGGTATACATATACTAGCACTAGTCTTAAAGACACGGGAGGATCATGATTTTATATCGGTAGAGGCGGTATATAGCTAGAGTGAGCTAAGCAGGACTATTCCCATTTTGGAAAAGTAATCCTTCTATCGCGTCTGTCCAAACACGGGCACGTCATCTTGTTTTGACATTTGCAATCTTGTACGGTTGTACTTCTTCCGTCTTCACGACCTTATCGTCTAGTACGTACGGGCCGTGGCGAATAAGACGCTCGTTTAATTTGATTTTCGGCCAACCGTGGGCTTTTTTTTTACCTCTCGCCTGTTTGATCGATGAGTTAGTGGACGAAGCAAAGGCTTTAAAAATGGTACATCTACTACATCCAGAAGACCAGAAGCAGAAGAATGCTACTAGTAGAGTAGTAGTAGATCTCGTCTGACCCGGGTCGGTGTCAGTCCCTCTGATGTCTGATCCAACGACGTGCGCGCCATATTTTAACGATCTCATTGGTCGGCACCAGCACAGGTATGGAATGGAACGCATTGGATTCTTTACCTGCAATTCTTGTCTACGACTGACCTAGCTGCAGCACACTGAGGTACTTGGAATTTTCTCACGTGTGAGGGATTGTCACAATTTTTTTTTAATGTAACAAATAAAGGTTGCCCAACTTAAAGCCAACTGTTTATACTAATGAGGTTGTTCACTTCGAATTAAAGCCAGTTATTTGTATTGCTGCAATTATAATCCATAAAGACAAAATACTGATGGATTAAAGCCAAACGAACAAGATTTTCAATAAAAAAAAGCGCCCATGTCCCACACACCTCTCTAAACCATGGTTTAAAACATAGGAATATTTCAAAGGAACTGAACAGTTTTCATGAAAGTCCTTCAAACCCGGCACCCCCATTATTCATTTCATTGTAGTAGCAGAGACCACACGAACTGTTTCTGTTTGTTACCAGTTGGCTCGTGCACATCAGCAGTTCAGCACATATGGTGGCACACCACATGATCCCAACAGAGAGAGTTTGGTAGTTTACAGACCACATGACCCTCACTTTTACGACCAATCATACATAAACAAATCAGGATCATGCATATTTGACCTGAATGATTGCACTCGAAGGTATACAATCAGAGGATGGTGTTCTGCAACTGCAAAAGCAGGATCGAAGTTCCCGAGAAACTTCAACACATAAACACAATACAGCACATTTCCTTCTTTTAGTTTCAGCAGTTAGAACAACTTACAGGGAAGCTGGAAACATAAGAAAATTGGCGATGCGGAATAAAAGGCCACACAAGGCACAACACACCACAGCATTACACAACAGAAATATGAATCACAACCCAAATCTAGCTGCATGATATCGTTTGGGAATGTTACGTTATGGGCAACCTGGAGAAGCACACTTTAGGATGGCTTGCCGACGTCAAATTGGAGGAATGTGTTATCAGGCCTCTAACTCATCACCCTGGTTAGGAGAGTCCGCCCGTGCTTTTGGAGCAGACCTGTTAAGCGAATTCCTGCGGGTTGGTCCCTTCCCTGATTCTCTGCCAACTGTTTGCGCATATACATAATAAAAATTCAGACTTACGGAGTGATGGTGATGCATGGCAACGTAACATGAGTTCTGAGATGATGTTTATACCAGTAAAAAAATCGATCTGCAGGTAAGACTGCCCCCGCGACATTATATTAAAAAAAGATCTTCTCACGCAGGTAGAGAAATCCCTCGAACCCCTAATCTCATACACGGCTGCACTATAGCCAGTGGTGGAGCACCCGTTATGGCCAACTATGGGTAGAGCCATACGTAAAAATCATGTTTGGTGTAGTGGTAAGTTCATACTGCTTACAATCAACAGGTTCTAAGTTCGAGTCCTATGTGTTGCATCATGTTTTTCTCTTTTTTTGTCCTCTTCAGCCATACCTCATTATTGTGTTGTCCTCCGCACTGACTGTTATGGTCGCTAGATCGGTGAGGGATTGGAGAGGGGTATCGATGGGCAGGAACGTCGGTCGGGGGCCTCTGCCCACGGCCGAGCAAGAGGAGGGTTTGTCCTTTCTAATTCTTGCCTGCTTTATTTCTCATCCATTGATTACATAAATAGGCCGGTTGGCCGCCCCTATCTAGCTAGAGATCCTTATCTCCTAAAAACTCTCAACAAACTACTAACTGATAACCTTCCTAGATAATCTCAACTAATCTCCTAAATAATCTCAACTAATCTTCTAATCTTATATCTAACTATCCTTATCTAATCCCCCTTGAGGGCCCATGGCTGCTGCTGCCGCAGCCCCTCCGTAGGCCTCCTTAGGCCCTGACACTACACCCCTCCTGGACAAGCAGCTCGCCCTCGAGCTGCCGCATAACAGGTGCTCAAAGACCGAGTCTACTTGACCCAAAACCAAACACCTAGAAGACAAGCCTTTTACATCTCGGCTTATCTTATTATTTCGAATCTGATTTTTTTACCCCATAAGATAAGGTGGACACGCACGTGTGCAGCCACATGGATCCCATGGACGCCATCTGCACGAATGGGGAGCACATGGATGGGCACCTGGAATAGGTCGCAACAATAACCAGCGGAGGCGCCCTCGTGGCGGCCGGTAGCGGAATGTGGTGGCGCTAAATAGTGCGCCCTTGTTGATGACGAGGTGAGTGTCTTCCCTACCGCTGCTGCCGTAGAGTTGAAGTTCGTCGCCCGCGGGACACGTACCATGCTCGCACTTGGAGATAGCGGCCCGATGCCACTGCTGATGGCCGTCCGACAGGGTGAGGTCGCGCCCACATGTGTCGAGGTCAACCGTCACCAAGACTGCCTCGAGCATCTGCCGGCGCATCTCCCGCACTCTCTGTCGTGCAAGGAAGCCACGAGCAGCAGCTTGTATGCCCACAACCGCCGACGTCCGGAGCCGTGCAGACAACGCTAGCTGGTGCTGCTCATGTTGCACTGCTGCCTTGATTTGCAGCAGCCCTTGCTCAACCTTCTGGAGCGTGGCTTGCATCTTTGCGAGATCAGCCCTTATGTTGGTCCACAAGTCCCCCATCGATGGAGCTGGTGATTGCTGAGTCGTGGTTGCCCCCAGTGGCGTCGCCCATGGGGGCGGAGACGCCGTCAACGAAGATGATGTGATGAAATTTGGCGCTGTTCCTGAAGATGGGCATGCCGACGTCCAGTATGTGGTGACAAAATTGGCAGATGATGCTGCCCATGGAGATGGGGACGCCGGTTGCCAGGATGGAGTGACGAAGGTGGCATGCGGCGTAGCCCATGGAGATGGGGACGTCGGTTGCCAGGACGGCATGACGAAGGTGACATGCGGCGCAGTCCATGGAGATAGGGACGCCGGTTGCCAGGATGACGCCGCGAAATTGGCAGCAGAAGCCATGGGATTAGATCGAAACCCAAGCTATCTGATACCAGATGTTATGGTCGCTAGATCGGTGAGGGATTGGAGAGGGGTATCGATGGGCAGGAACGTCGGCCGGGGGCCTCTGCCCACGGCCGAGCAAGAGGAGGGTTTTGTCCCTTCTAATTCTTGCCTGCTTTATTTCTCATCCATTGATTACATAAATAGGCCGGTTGGCCGCCCCTATCTAGCTAGAGATCCTTATCTCCTAAAAACTCTCAACAAACTACTAACTGATAACCTTACTAGATAATCTCAACTAATCTCCTAAATAATCTCAACTAATCTTCTAATCTTATCTCTAACTATCCTTATCTAATCCCCTTGAGGGCCCATGGCTGCTGTTGCTGCCACAACCCCTCCGTAGGCCTCCTTAGGCCCTGACACTGACTGTAGCCCATGTGAGAATGACATGTGCTTTGGCATGGTCGTGTGGGATAGATAAGGGGATTTTTTTAATCACAACATGAAATTCTCTCTAACGAGGATTCCAACTTAAGACCTGAGGAGTGCTACTCAGCTAGATCCCCTTTCACATGTTTATACTAGTAAGGAAGTAAGAAATTAAGCATCTGATTCTAATTTCAGTATTTCTCTTTGCAATGTTTAAAGGAGCTTTAAAAAAAATCTTGGGTAAACACATACGTTTTTTGCAAGCACATCACTTGAGTTTAAATATTTGATAGAGGAAAATGCATGATAAACTAGAAATTAGCGGGGAGGATATGAATGAACTCAAAAAACACAAATAAGCTACCCCAATAGATATTCTATTCCAGATGGTTCTAGTTGCTTTCAGCTACTACTTCAAAAAATTTCTCAATGATTGCCATTAGCATTTTCAGAAACTACTCTCTATTTTCTTCTTAATATAATGATGTACAGTTCTCATGTGCGCTCTAGAGAAAAAAAATGATCCTAACGTGTATTTTGTGATGGAATAAGTCTTGAGCATCTAGAGGACAGCCTGCTTTTGACTGTCCTCTGTAGTCCTTTAGCATCTAGAGGACAGCTTGACTGTCCTCTGTAGTCTCTTTAGCATCTAGAGGACAGCAGTCGCTTTTTGACTGTCCTCTGTAGTCGCTTTAGCATCTAGAGGACAACAGTCGCTTTTGACTGTCCTCTGTAGTCTCTTTAGCATCTAGAGGACAATCCTGTTGTGTAGTGTGTGTGAGAAGGTGTGGTAGTGCAGCCCCTAGGGCTATAAATATGTGTCCCCAACCCCTCTAAGGGTATGGCATTGTGTAGTGTTTGAGGAAATAAACAGAAAATTGCCCCAACTCATAGTGTCATCCTCTGATGAGAGTTAGAGTCCCTCTACTTACAATTGGTATCGGAGCCAAACTATCCTGTAGCCTAAACATCTCTTGCTCATCTCCTTCCCGCGCCTCTCCCCACACTCAGTCGGCAGCAAGAGCTCCAACTGTTCCTTCCTCTCCTGCTCAGACGAGCAACCTTTCGTCTGAGACAGCCTCTTCCACACGCAGCGACCCCTCACTAGCCCACCATGTCCCTACGCTCGGTCACTTCGAGTGCGCGGCGCCAGCAGGAAGCCGAGGTCGCCGCGGCACAAGAACGAGAGCGAGCAGCAGCAGCGGCTGCAGCGACAGCGGCGAGGGCAGCACGGTTGGCGGCGGCGGAACTGGCAGCGGCGAGAGCGGAAGTAGAAGCAGCGGAGGCGGCGGATGCTGCACGTGCGGCGGCAACAGAGCTCGAGGTTCTGCGCGGCAGTAGAGCTGGCAGCTCTGCTTCTGTCGACGACAACACCGACGAAGAGCTCAGGCTGGCGAGGGAAGCAGCGCGAGAGCAGGCGGCACAGTGGGCAGCCGCGCATCCCCATGGGGGCGCGCGTGGCGGCAGCCCAGATAGGCGCCGACGAGCTGACGGCGCTCCAGGCGGGGGCGCACGCGGCGGCAGCCCAGACGGGCGTAGACGCGCCGGCGGTGCTCCAGGCGGCGGCGACCGAGTCGACGGAGATCTCGGCCTCTACAGGCGGCGCGGTTCTCCTTTCCCGGATCGGTACCATGGTCGCCGCATGGCCCAGGCCATTGTCAGGGACATCGGTCCCGACGGTGGGTGGCCTACCCTCACCAAGACCAACTACGTCGAGTGGGCCGTGGTGATGAGGGTACGGCTCCAGGTTCGCCACATGTGGGAAGCAGTTCGTTACGACGACGTCGACTACCACGAGGATCGGCGGGCGCTGGATGCCCTCATTGCTGCAGTCCCGCCCGAGATGCAGTTTTCGCTTTCCCAGAAGCGGACTGCCAAGGAGGCCTGGGACGCCATCGCTGCGACCCGCATCGGCAGCGATCGTGCCCGCAAGACCACACTGCAGGCACTTCGCAAGGAGTGGGAGAACCTGGCCTTCAAGCCAGGTGAGGATGTTGATGACTTTGCTCTCCGCCTCAACACTCTGTTGCAGAAGATGGTGCAGTTCGGCGACGACACCTACGATGAGGAGAGAGCTGTTGAGAAGCTCTTCCGTTGCATCCCCGAGAAGTACAGGCAGATTGCTCGCTCGATCGAGTCTCTGCTAGACCTCTCCACGATGACGATCGAAGAGGCAATTGGTCGCCTCAAGGTGGTCGACAGCGACGAACCACAGGCTCTCTCTGGGCCTATCACTATCGGCGGGAAGCTACACCTCACTCGGGAGCAGTGGGAGGCCTGCCAGGGTGACAAGAAGGGGGAGTCCTCCTCGACACGAGGCCGCAAACGCGGCAAGCCGCGCAAGGCGCGTGGAGGCGCCCAGGCCGGGGCGCGAGGACATGCTGAGGGTGGAGCACGTGGAGGTGCCCAAGGCGGCGCCATCGGCAACAAGAAGCCGGCACGAGACGACGGCTGCCACAACTGCGGCAAGCTTGGCCACTGGGCCAGGGATTGTCGGCAGCCACGACGTGGCCAGGCCAACGTCGCACAGGCGGAGGCGGAGGAGGAGGCCCTGCTCCTGGCACATGCAAGCATCGAGCCATCTCCAGCGGCACCGGCCGCAGCGGCACTCCACCTTGATGAGTCGAAAGCACGCGCTTTCCTCGGCGACGGCTCCAACAAGGACATGATCGAAGGATGGTGCCTCGACACCGGCGCCACTCATCACATGACCGGCCGACGGGAGTTCTTCACCGAGCTTGACTCTAGCGTCCGAGGCTCCGTCAAGTTTGGGGACGCCTCCGGCGTAGAGATCAAGGGCGCCGGCTCAGTCGTCTTCACCGCCGCGTCTGGTGAGCACAGGCTGCTCACCGGAGTCTACTACATCCCCGCGTTGAGGAACTTTATCATCAGCTTGGGACAACTGGATGAGAACGGTTCGCGCGTGGAGGTCGAGCACGGAGTCATGAGGATCTGGGATCCCTCTCGTCGCCTTCTTGCCAAGGTACACAGGAGTCCAAAATCGGCTATACATCCTCAATGTGAAGGTGGCACAACCTTGCTGCCTTGCTGCTCGTCGAGACGACGGGGCATGGCAGTGGCACGAGCGCTTCGGGCACCTTAACTTCGAGGCCCTGAAGCGGCTCAGTGCCAAGGAGATGGTACGAGGCCTGCCGTGCCTTGACCATGTGGAACAATTCTGCGATGTCTGCGTGTTGACAAAGCAGAGACGACTCCCCTTTCCCCAGCAGTCGAGCTTCCGAGCCAAGGAGAGGCTCGAGCTCGTGCATGGGGACTTGTGTGGCCCGGTGACACAAGCCACACCAGGAGGACGACGCTACTTCTTGCTGCTCGTCGACGATCTCTCCCGCTACATGTGGGTGATGATCCTTGGCAGCAAGGGAGAGGCTGCGAACGGCATCAGGCGTGTGCAGGTCGCTGCGGAGGCGGAGTGCGGCCGCAAGCTGCGCGTGCTGCGCACCGACAACGGCGGCGAATTCACGGCGGCTGAGTTCGCGTCGTACTGCGCGGATGAGGGCGTTCAGCGCCACTACTCCGCGCCGTACAGCCCGCAGCAGAACGGTGTCGTCGAGCGGCGCAACCAGACGGTTGTGGGGATGGCTCGGGCTCTCCTCAAGCAGAGAGGAATGTCAGCTGTCTTCTGGGGAGAGGCGGTGGTGACAGCGGTTTACATCCTCAACCGCTCGCCCACCAAGGCTCTCAACGGGATGACACCGTACGAGGCTTGGCATGGGCGCAAGCCGGCAGTCTCTCACCTACGGGTCTTCGGCTGCCTCGCGTTCACCAAGGAGCTTGGCCACATCAGCAAGCTCGACGATAGAAGCACCCCGGGGGTGTTCATTGGCTACGCGGAGGGCTCGAAGGCCTACCGCATCCTTGACCCAAGAACACAGCGTGTGCGCACGGCGCGCGACGTAGTGTTCGACGAAGGGTGAGGATGGGCGTGGGACAAGGCGGTGGACGACGGCACGACTCCGACGTACGACTTCACCATCGAGTACGTCCACTTTGAGGGAGCTGGGGGAGTAGGCAACTCTTCTCCGAGCAGGTCTACCCCAGCCCCCAAGTCTCCACCAACTCCAGCGCCACACTCTCCAGCTCCTGCTACAACGAGCTCTTCACCACCACGCACTCCAGCCACGACTCCGGCTACAGCGAGCTCTTCGCCACCACGTACTCCAGCACCGACGGTACCCTCTCCGGGAACGTCCTCTCCGACACCAGCTCGTGTCGAGCACGACCCAGTGGAGCTCATGACCCCTCTGTCCCGCGACGAGGAGCGCGTCGACGCGTGCTACAACGGCGAGCCGTTGCGGTATCGAAGGGTGGAGGGCCTTCTCATCGACCCGTCGGTGCCAGGCCCTGCATCTCGCATTCTGGCAGGAGAGTTGCATCTTGCATGCGACGATGGTGAGCCTCGATCTTTCGCGGAGGCCGAGAAACATGCGGCTTGGCGTGCCGCGATGCAGTCGGAGATGGACGCGGTTGAGACGAACCGCACCTGGGAGCTCGCTGATCTCCCTCATGGTCATCGCGCGATCACCCTTAAATGGGTGTTCAAACTGAAGAGGGATGAAGTCGGCGCCATCGTCAAGCATAAGGCTCGCTTGGTGGCACGCGATTTCTTGCAGCAGGAGGGGATCGACTTCGACGATGCCTTCGCCCCTGTAGCACGGATGGAATCCGTGCGACTCCTCCTCGCGCTGGCAACCCTGGAGGGCTGGCATGTTCATCACATGGATGTCAAGTCGGTGTTTCTTAACGGCGACTTAAAGGAGGAGGTCTACGTACACCAGCCGCCAGGTTTTGCGATCCCTAGCAAGGAAGGCAAGGTGTTGCGCCTGCGCAAGGCTCTCTATGGCCTGCGACAGGCACCGAGGGCGTGGAATGCCAAACTGGATTCCACGCTCAAAGGAATGGGTTTCACGCCAAGCCCGCACGAGGCGGCCATCTATCGGTGGGGCAATGGAGGAAGTGCCCTGCTGGTGGGTGTCTACGTCGACGACTTGGTGATCACCGGTGCCAAGGATGCAGAGGTGGCAGCGTTCAAGAAAGAGATGAAGGCCACCTTCCAAATGAGTGACCTGGGGCATCTCTCCTTCTACCTGGGGATTGAGGTGCACCATGGAGACTCCGGGATCACACTTCGCCAGACCGCCTATGCCAGGCGCATTGTTGAGCTGGCTGGGCTCACCGACTGCAACCCAGCTCTCACTCCGATGGAGGAGAGGCTGAAGCTGAGTCGCGACAGCACGACGGAGGAGGTGGATGCTACTCAGTACCGACGTCTTGTGGGGAGCCTTCGCTACCTCGTCCACACACGGCCTGACTTGGCATACTCCGTCGGCTACGTTAGTCGGTTCTTGCAGCGACCGACGACGGAGCATGAGCAGGCTGTGAAGAGGATCATCCGCTATGTTGCGGGGACTCTCGACCACGGTCTCTACTACTCGAGGTGCCCTGGGGAGGCACACCTTGTCAGGTACAGCGACAGCGACCACGCCGGCGACATCGACACTAGCAAGAGCACAAGCGGAATCCTCTTCTTCCTCGGCAAGTGCCTCATTAGCTGGCAGTCGGTCAAGCAGCAGGTGGTGGCCATGTCCAGCTGCGAGGCCGAGTACATAGCGGCGTCCACTGCTTCGACTCAGGCTCTCTGGCTGGCTCGACTGCTAGGTGATCTCCTCGGGAGAGACACTGGAGCGGTGGAACTCAGGGTGGACAACCAGTCCGCTCTGACATTGGCCAAGAACCCCGTGTTCCATGAACGGAGCAAGCACATCCGGCTGAGATACCACTTCATCCGAGACTGCTTGGCAGAAAGGAGCATCAAGGCGCGCTACATCAACACCAAGGATCAGCTTGCAGACCTGCTCACCAAGCCCCTTGGGAAGATCAAGTTTGTTGAGCTTTGCTCCAGGTCCGGGATGGCCCAACTTTCTCACAAGACGACGCCCAAGACTTAGGGGAAGAATGATGGAATAAGTCTTGAGCATCTAGAGGACAACCTGCTTTTGACTGTCCTCTGTAGTCCTTTAGCATCTAGAGGACAGCTTGACTGTCCTCTGTAGTCTCTTTAGCATCTAGAGGACAGCAGTCGCTTTTTGACTGTCCTCTGTAGTCGCTTTAGCATCTAGAGGACAACAGTCGCTTTTGACTGTCCTCTGTAGTCTCTTTAGCATCTAGAGGACAATCCTGTTGTGTAGTGTGTGTGAGAAGGTGTGGTAGTGCAGCCCCTAGGGCTATAAATATGTGTCCCCAACCCCTCTAAGGGTATGGCATTGTGTAGTGTTTGAGGAAATAAACAGAAAATTGCCCCAACTCATAGTGTCATCCTCTGATGAGAGTTAGAGTCCCTCTACTTACATTTTGTGCACCAATTAAAAAACATCTGGACCAAGATAACAGTATGTTTACCATTATTTGGGAGGGATAACCGCTTCTTGGCTGGTCCATTCACTTGCACAAGCTTATCTTTTGAATTGTGCACATCCTTAGAACCTATATCTGTTGGCTGGGAGCTGACTTCCTCAAAAACTTCACCCACAGCCTTTGCCTTCTGTTTGGATGATCCTAAAGATGTGGATGGTAATACATTTGCTGGTCGTGCAAATGAAGTACAACTAACATCTGAATATGACTTTTTGTGGTTAACACCTTTCTTCTTGCTCAGACCAGGAGTATTTGAAGTTGACACTTTACCCTTTGGTGTGATCTGAGAATTTGCTTCCTCATCCTTATCTTCATGCGTTGGCAGACTCTCTTTGGCATTACAGTCAAGTAACCTGTTCTCCCATGGACGTACAGCCATCCACCTGTCTAACCAATTTGACTCCCAGTGGTTCTCACCAAGTTCAAGACCTTGCAGGCTCAAAGAATTTTGTTGCTTGGAACCAGCTTGCCGCTGACAAAGATGAAAACACTTGTCAGTGACTTCATAACCTAAGAGATATTGAAAAGTAATACAAAGTTGTAGGAAGGGCTGTAATAAGCAAACAAGCAATAATTGTTGTTTATATTGTAAGTAATTTTGGAACATTAATGATAGTTGGGTATGAGCATCAATTCAGATTGGTGATTTGAGGAAATTAGTACAATAATGACCTGCTAAGTGTAAAGACCTTCAATTTGTTTGTGCTCATTTAGACGCAACAGGCAGCAAAGACAGAATGTATTTTCCAAGAAAAATAAACAGTATACATATATGTTATAGTGGACGCACTAACCAGTTTAACACAAAAATTTAAGCTGTTAGGACAAGGTAGACAATCCACTTATACACTTAAACACCCCACTTACATGCAGCTGAAGAGAAAGGCGTAACCGTGGAAATAAAGAGGCGGAAGCACTAAAAAAGCCTCTGCCAGAATTCGAACTCGAGACATAACTCGAGACATCTGGCTCTGATACCATGTTAGATTGGACGCACTAACCAGTTTAACCTAAAAATAGCATATATATTTCTCTAACTAACAAACTATAACCAAGGAAAATATTTTTCACCGGGCTGCCGTTTTTTAGAAGAAACTAACTATAAATCTATAATCAAGAAAAATAATTAACATAACCTCAAGCACTAAACCGTTGAACTAATTCACTCCACAAGTTCTCGTCAGCTTGCAACTTGTACAGTTCTCACTTCTCAGCACAGCAAATGTACCCTCCAAAAAGGCAAAAAATACCTGATGAGTCAAAGCATATGCCATTGCCCTCTCACGCTTAGCAGCAGCTTCTCGTCTTTTCAGTGCTTTAGCTTGCATTTCCTCCATGGAACCAATACTGCCACACCAGCCTCCCTGCATTTATTGTCGTTGCAGAAGCAAGAATAGAACCGTATATAGAAATAAAGAGCTCATTAGATAAGAACAATTATTGACTTCCTCAATTTTCGTAGCAGGAAAAAAAATCATGGACACTTAAAAACAAATTCTGGTGTTCATTGTCCAGGCCAACAAGAATGGAAACATATTATTGCTAGAATAGTAGATATTTACTTCAACATATGGAAATGTATCAAAAATGGATCAAAAAACATCATAGACATATTCTACTGAAATCATGCAAACAAGGCAAGTCACCCAGCTGTAGTGCTGCCAGCCAGGTATCAAACCCTTGTTCCCACACACAAAAAAGGTCTCTCACTGAGTAAACTGCTTTCAGAGATATACACAATTACATCCTGGGCAGCTGGTGTTCAGTGCCTTTCTCGACCTTAATTGCAATTGCAAGGTCGTCTGTCCTCATGAGTCAGAAGCAGTGGTTATGAACAAGTCAACTCATAAGAAAATACTACCTGACCCTAATCCACCAACCCAATTACTATGAATTACTCTCCACAGCCCCATCGAACTGACATTGTGCATCACCTCATCTTGGTCGTTGAGGAAATGAGGCTCTGGGGTATAGCTGAAGAAAAAGGCATCACCTTGTTGACTGCCCATTTGCTTGATAGTGCCTAAACTTTTTTTTCTTGAGGTCACTCCCCCTGGTTTTTAGGCATTTCTGTTTTCTATTGTTTTCCCTTTGGGTATGTTTGTGAATGTGTTGTTGGATGCTTTGTGAGTAGGTAGTTCTGTTTTTGTAGGGTCTCTCTACCCCATTTTTATCTTCTGCGTGACCGAGGAAAAAGACATCGCATGATCGCATCACCCCAGGGCCAATGTAGGCCAAGGTGAAAAATGCCAGAATTAGATAATGAAGAATAAATGCAGAAACCTATGAAGCATAAAATGTACTCGGGTAAAAAACAAAACACACACACACAACAACAACAAAGGATCAAAGAAGATTCATGCACAGACCCCCTCCCTTCATGCAATATATGTTCCTAGGGGAAAAGGTATTGCCAAGGAAACGATGCAAAAATATGGAACAAGTGAGACATCTGGCAGAGGGACAGGACTGACGCAGTCCTGGGTTCGATGCAGCCTCTGCAAAAATGCAGAGCTAAGACTTGCCTCGGTTATTCCTTCTGTAGACCCCACTCATGTAGGAGACGCCAGCACTAGATCTGTCCTTCCATTTTTAAGTGAGACATCTAGCAGCATTACGACTTCGAGACTATGTTTCTTACCTCGACTTCTCGGACATGGTTCTCATGATCATCTTGTTCAGGAATCTTTTTCCGTGCCACTTGATTTTCTAAGGCAACACGAACTTGTCTTGCTCGGACACGAGCTTTTGCTTTTACCAGCGCTTGCATACACTGAAGCGTCTCTGCTGTCTGCCTTCTAACAGAATGGCCCCTAATAAGGGCTTGAAGTAGAACTATTCCTTTCAAAGCTCGTAAAGCACGCCTAGCCTGGTAGATATGAATAAAAAAAATCAGAAATCCAAAACCAGAAGCGAAATTAAATCATGAACTAAAATGTTTTACTAAAGTTGTTGATTCTTTAACCGGTGCTTTACTAAAATGACAAAACTTGCACCTAAATACTGTTAAAGCTGGTAAAGGAAGCCTCAGTACTCAGTATCATAGTGTTTATGCTTTCCTGACCATTGAAGAATAATAGGACTTCCTAGTAACCCAAACTGGTAGAACTCCCTAAAAAGTTCTCCTTTTTCTTGCATCATCTTATTTCATATCGACGACACTAGCTGAAAGTTTCCAAGTTGCTTATTTTCATAAATCGATGAAAATCAATACAACCATAACCAATATATACTATACTTAGTGTATATCACTAGGTAACAGAATGTTTTGAAAAGATAGCGTACCAAGAACGTACCAAGAACGCTCGAAACGCAGACTGGACAACAGTTGCGGCCAAATCTTCGTTACTATGATGTTCAGCCTGAGAAATGTGCACATCAAGCGGTGTACTGTCTGAAAAAAATGAATTTGAAACCATTTGTGCGCTTTTGTTATCAGTCAATGCTTCACTTTGTACTGTAATTTCTTCGACTGCAAGTGCAGCTCCGGGATCCAAAGAATGTTTCCGTTTGTGCAGTGATTGATTAGCAGAGCTCTTCTGCAACATTTGTAATTCATTTTCATGGTGAAAAGCTAATAAAATTAAAAGAAAAATGATATAATAGGTTAAAGTAGAATGGTGATAATCAGCAAGTCAAGTTGGATTGCAGGAACATATGACAGATGTAAAACATCAAGCATCGTAAATCTGTAATATATACAAGTCACATATGGACAAACTACATACAGTTCATGACAGAGGCTACAATAGTTTGTATGCCATTCAATTGTACGGAACTATTTTAGTAAACAGTCACAAATGTGTGCAAACGAAGCTGAGCTAGTTCAGCGGATTCAAGTCTCGTCGAGACAAATTTGGGTGCCTATTTTCTTCTTAATAAAATGTTACCCTATTTCCTCTTAGGTTGATCTAGTCTTTTTAAATGAACGTGTGCATGCAAAGGTTTAGAACTGTAAAAGCTTCAAGTACCTGTAATTGATCTAGGCGAGTAGTTAATGATTTACAGGTTTAGAACTGTAAAGCTTCAGATAGATATAATCGAACTAGGCAAGTAGTTAACTGATTTACAGGTAGGAACTTCAGTTTAATTACATTCAGATTTCATTGCCTCAAGGACAAAACAGACCATCTTAAAAAAGATTCCATAGAGTAAGGACAAATCAATAGTCTAGTTGTGCACAAATCTATCGTCCATCCATCACTGACAGGCAAACTCGAAATTAAATTAGAAAGATGCCATTAAGTGCACAACCACAACTTTGTTTCAGCATGCCTTTTGTCTTTTCTTCTCTTCAATAGGTAAGGTCAGAGGGCATAGAAGCACTGTAACTGATACTTCAGTGTTGCTACATCAGTGCACATTTAATATGCAGGGTTGTTGGCATTAGCAATGTAATGTCAACAATATTTCTCATTAATCAGCATGTTCCATGCAATCATGTATTCTTGGTACCAAACGTAATGGAATACACTTGTCGTCTTTATGTGCACTAATGACCAAGTTTTGGTAAACCCTCTATGTGCACTAATGAACAAGTTCTGAAAGTGAAGCATATTGGTTGAGGAACAGGCTTGTGACGAAGACATGTCAACAACAGAAGCTATGTGGCATCCAATGAACAAGTTTTGGTAAACCCTCTATTCTTTTGCAGTCTTTCTGATTCTTCAAGGCTTGTCATTTTCACAAAGAGAAAGACATAACAAAAACAATTGCAGTTCTCCAAGTTGTGCTCACGAAAAAAGGGAAAATAAGAAAAATACTTAGATAAGTATTGTGCATCATTGATGTCATGGGGTTCAGGCATCACATTAAGCCAAATTATAGTTAACTCAATGTGCTGTAATGTTTCAAAAAATCATCACAAAACTGAACTGTAGCAGCTATACTTAAACTTTAGGTGTACATGGATTTTTGAACATGGCAACATGAATAATTCATTAATGAGGACGCCCACACGCATTGATATGAAATCTGCACAAAATAATAAACCTAAGTGGAATGTCATGACTTACAGTTTCACTGCTCTCAGCGTTCCACCCTTTTTCTTGCTTTTCTGCATTCTGCGCTTTTTCTTGCTTCCTTATGCCAACCAAGGATTTAATCCACTTGGATGAGATGCCCATGATACCCCCTCCTTCCCTTTCACCAACTCAATGACCTCAGGCCAGTATGTTGCAGTGATTGGTGCACTATACATAGAAGTCAAAAAATCACTTCTGCTTAAAACTTAAGTTAAAACACAAGGGCGATGAATACGATCACTCAACCGAGAAACTCAATGTTACAATTGCCGGAATTTAAAGCAATGTTAGTGGCGCTTATGCAACAAAGCGCTAGCACATGCAAGTAGTTTAGGCAAGAACAAAGATATACAGAAGTGTCCATGTGAAGATTGGAAATAAGCATCATGAGCAAAATTTATGAAATCCAGTGGTTAATGCAATAAACAATCTCACTGATATGATAAGGTCAATAGGACACCCACTATATTCTGTCAGTCATTACTCTACGCGGTGGCAGTTGCCTTTCTCATAATCTCATTGATATCATAGATACATTGCTAGCCAAGATCATGACTTGACAAGTACCAATAGCATCGGTATATCACTGTGAAGTTGATAGAAATCCTTCAACATATTAATTGGAAAAAAATCTGAAACGAATTGACATTAATCTATATTATGTACTGATTCAAAAATAGAAACAAGTCACGAACTAAATGGGCAGCCTGATCGAATATATGCAGTGGGCCTAATAAGGAAGTAAAGAGTGTTCACTCCACATGAAAGCACCGGTAATCGCCTTATACCAACTCTAAAGATGCGCATCTCAAATTCTGTAAAATGAAACAAATAAGAAGGCTACCAGTGGTGGTGGTGGTAGCCTACCACCACCATTATTGAACACTGTTTGGCTGAACGGAAGCAGGAAGGGGTAAATGACAATTAAGTAAAGGTGGCATTTTACAGCACTCTATGATTTGTGGCAAATACAAGCAGCAGCGCCTTTGAACATACACACGGATTGACCTAGAAGCCCCAAAACTCCACTCAAAGTGCAGCATAGAACAATATATTGAAAAATGCAGCAACCTGCAACAAAGACTACTTTAACTTCTCCCTTGGCAGGCACAAAAACCGATCAAATCAAGCGTAGCCCAGACGGGAGGCGAAACGGAGAGGATCAGGCATAGCTCGGACGTCGAGTCCCACAAAAATCCAGCAAAATGCGACCCAAATCCAGGAAGACGCCCACCAATCCCTCAACCGCCTCCGAATCAGAGGACCAAACCGACACAGGCGAGTGCGAGACCCAGACAAGGGCATCGCCGCTTGTCACGCCCAATGTCCGATCCTTAGCACATCGAATCGAATGGGGCTGGAGACTCACCTGAGCGGAAGAAGAGGAGAGAGCTTTTGCTTGAGACGGGACTGCCGGGACGAGAGAGACCATGCCCTCTCCCCCCACGCGCTCCCTCGTGTCTGCCCTCTTCTCTTTTGGTTGCGCTTGGATTCCGATTTCTCTCTCTTGTCTGCGCTTTTCGTCCCTTCGAAGGAAAAATTGGCTAAAAAAAAGAAAGGTAGTTGCAGTTCGAGGAGGGCACATTTCTACAAAGGCCCTTGAGAACTTTGCGTGGAGATGAGAGCGTGGCAGGCTAGCTGTGACCTGCGTAGCCGTTGAGAATGTGTGTGTATCTGATTTCTGACAAGAAGCGAGCGCTTTCTTGTCGTATTTGGATGTACGCAACACGACTTTGAGCTGATGTATATGGCCGGTGGTGGATATGATCGTGTAAAATATTATTTTATACTAAAAATATAGTTTAAAATAGAAGCTGGGATAAGACAATGTGATATAAATTTTACATCATAATATGTAATGATCGAATCAGATTAGTATCAAGCTTTATTTTTATTTATTTTTGAATTAAAATTAATTAAGTGTATTGACTTATACGAGAAAACATTTAGATCGTAATCTATTATCACCCCTATATTTGAGTTTACGAAGATAGCCTAACCAAACTCGAGTAGGGTGGATGATGTTTTCTTTTCATAATAATATATTTTTGTTTATCGAATTTTAAGTAAAACAAAAATTACTTAGATTCATATATGAATGTAAAAAATTTAGATGCGAGAATAGTTGAATAATACTCCCTTCATTTAATATTATAAGATAGGATGCTATTAAAACCTAGGTATCCAAAAAAAACTACAACGAATATGTGTGAATAGGCCTCTAGTTGAGTTGGTTACGTGGTCTCGGTAATGATAGCACTTAGAGGGGATGAATAGGTGATCCTGCAAAAATGATTTAAAACAACACAAATTTGGTCTAAAAAAGTTAGTGTAAACTAAAACCAAGTTTGGGAGAAGAGAAGAGAAGAGAAGAGAAGAGAGAAAAGGTCCTCTTCACTTTGCTCTTTTAAGATGTGAATTAAACTAAGAGCAATATTACAAGTGAGGTTGAGAACTTAGAAAGAAAGAAAATCGCAAGAAATTAAAGAGACAAGTGAGACAACGATTTTTATCTCGTGGTTCGGTAAAGCCTACATCCACATTGTGATTTCCTCCTTTGACTAGGGTTGCAATCAACCCCTCTCAAGTGATCACGTAGATCAAACTGGAGTGTCACAGTTCTTCCTTATATCACAAATATTCACGTTCGCAACGAATCTCCACAATTTGGAATCTCTTGCAGCCTTACAAAAGATCGAAGTTGCAACTAAGAGTAAGGTAGGGAGAAAAAATACACACACAAAAGAAAAGATCACGAGTGCACAAAGTCATAAAGACGCGAGAACAGCTCAGAAATGTCACTCGGGTCTCACTAAATCACTGGAACACTTTGTTGCAAAGAGTCGGAGTGTTGGTGTGCTCTTGGAGTACTTGGGTGCTGAATGGAGCCGCCATGGGATCCTTTTATAGCCCCAAAGGAGCCAAGAGTCGTTGCCTCCTTCCTTGTAAAAGCAGCCAAAATCTGTCTGACTACGAACGCACTGGACTGATCTAGTGCACACTGAACCGGGTCTTGTAGCCTCACACTCAGGATTCTGATTGGAGCCTTCCTTAGCTGAGTGGCACCAGACCAATCCGATGCGCCACCGGACCATGTGCCACGTCAGCTAGTCGTTGTGTCGCCCACGCGCCGTTGAAGATAGTCGTTGGAGAAGCGGTCTGATGCACACCAAACCGGGTGTTGTTCACGGTCTGGTGGATCATAAAAATAATTCTCGAGACCTCCAACTTTGGTCGTACAAGCGGTCCGGTGTGCCACTGAACGGTCTGGTGACCCAGGCCGCGGAAGAACCAAGTCCCGAGCCCCTGTGGACGTGGTCCGGTGAGTCCTAAAGCATCCCAGACTTGGCTCTTTTGATTCTATCTCCTCCAACTCTTTTTGGTTGTCCTTGGTAGATTTCCTACGACTTAGAAACACATAATTATCATCTAATCCAATTGACTAAGTGTGGGACCATACCGCCTTACCATTGATTCATCATGATTTGCAATGTGGCTCAACTCAAACCCAAGAAGCACTTTTCTCTACATAAGGGTTTAGAGCCCAAACACAAGCAATAGAAACATTGGAATGGACTTATGCAACATGTATAAAGGTGCAAACCTCACAAATATACCATTTTACTCCAAGTTGCATATTTGGACCCCCTGTTTGAGCTCTTTTGGACTTGATCTCTTCAAATTGCCTTTTATGGATCTATGCTCATACTCATATCAACAAAGTTAGTCCAATGTGGTGTGTTGGACACTTAATCACCAAAATAAGGTAGAAATGGCCCTATCGAACATTTCCCTTTCAAGTAGCACTCCTCAGATCTTGAGTTCGACTCTCCGTGGGAGTGAATTTCAGGTTGTGGTTAAAAAATCCCTCTCTATTCCACACCAAAGAATAGGGTTCGAGTGTTTTCTCGACATGTATAAGAATGCCTTCTTTTATTATAAAAAAATTCGATAACCAAAGTCATAAAAAGAATTAGTATAATATGAAATACTCAATGTAACAAACTTGTTGGATATACCTGGACACGCAAGCTATGAAGGGGGGTTGTGAGAGAGATAAGATGAATTGAAATGTTGGGAATTTAGGGTCAATAAAGTAATATGCGTTATCCAATAATAAGCCTAATCTATATCTATCGAATTTCACTGATTTGATCACTGATATCAAAAGTTCTTATCTATACCATTAAGAATTAGATTTAGATTGAAGGACTATCTATGCCACTTTTATCCTTAATCTATCATTCCGCGAAATATAGTGTTTCATTCCTAAATTAGTAAGTCTATCTCCAGCAACTTACCCATTCACATACCCATGTTCAAACTCCATTCTGCGAACACTGCGGTCTACAATGCAAAGCAGTGCAAAACATGTTTTGGGTAACCATATGGGTGAACTGTTGGACACGGTCTAAGGCAACACATTGATACAAACGATGACATCACAGAGAATATACATAAGGGAGAGTATATGAGTATCATCTAATTCAAACTAGTGCATGTTATCACCAACACATTCGAAAACTGAGTAAAACTCCATGTATGCATTCTATTTGATCATTCGTTGTATTGGAAAAGAAAAGTCTATATAGCCCCTTGACATTTGGCATGGTGTCTACTTCGCTCACGGACTATAAAACATGTATTTTCCCCTTAAACATGTTTAAGCCATCTATACCCCTTGAGGTGGTTCTAGGCTGGTTTTGCTAATGTGGATATCCAATGCCGGTACATATTGACACCTTGGTGCTCTGGCCCAACAGTTAGACCTCTTAGCACCTTTGTATTCTTTGTCAACATTTTGTTGCACAAGCCGCGCACGGTTGACTCACCTAGCCTATCTGCCAAGTTTGAAGCCATCCAAATAAAGCCCCCAAGTAGCCATGGGTGCTAAAAGCATTTAGGCCCCTTATTAGTTTTTGGTGATTAATGACATCGCTAGATTATTATGACTAATGTATATTTTGTAAGATAATATGAGTTACGTCATGTTAATGATGATTGTTCGGACAAATATGGATTATGTGGCCCTATTCATGTTATTCATTTTTAGGATTTGAATAATCAAAGCAGGAGACCAGAGGATTGTGAATGGGTGCCAATGAAATTTCTTTGTTCTTAGGCAATCTTGGCTTGCTTCCCAAAACTATACCCAAACCTCCAAAACTCCAAAGACACAAAAGAGACACATAAGCACCAACTAGTTGCTAGATTTTCTGGGCGATGATCAAAGAACATAGTGAAGTGATCAATTCTGCGACAAATATGTTTGCAAGGAAAACCTTCCAGAACTAGGAAATTGAACACTTAATGGAGATGAAGAGAATGGAAAACCAAAAAACATCCCAACCAACTAGTGATTGCATGTTTTGGAAATGTTCCTGAAGCATACATGAGTTCAAAACAAACTGATCGCAAAATAAACACCAAAATCTAAAACTTCCTAAAGCAATGTCGCTCGCTCAAGCTGTTTTCAGCAGCTTGAATCAAAGTTCTAAAGTACAAAATAGATCAAAAGGGACTCTGATTGGGTTGAAATTTTGCACACGCCTTCACCACTAAGTTTCAGAGGTGTTCATAAAATTTGAGTTCAAAAAATATTTGAAAATTTTAAAGTCGGATAAAAATACGATTTTGAAATGGGGTTTTCTCAAAATGGCTCAAGGGATTGGAAATTCATGCTCCACATAAAATTAGCCCATACCACTTGGTGGTAATGATCATTGGAGGTCTAGCATGTTTTAATTACCCCAAATGACTCTAACAACTCTAAATCTAATTTTCTCTAAAAATATTGAAATGAAGCGCTCAAAAAGAATTTTAAAAGAGAGAGCTTCAAGCCATCAAAAATTCATAGAGAGATACCTCAAAGATATACAGTAAATTTCATGGTGTGGTTAAGGCAACACTTCCCAAATCACAAGAGCATAAGTGTCGAAACAAGAGCACCTATGGATCTGTTAATACAAGAAAATAGAGAGCAAAAACCAAAAACTAGAGAGATAGTTGGTTGGTGTAGCCCTTCCTCCATATTTATAGAGGGGTTTTCACATTCCTAACTACCCCTAAATACATAGAGCTTATTCACTCAGTCAGGGGCAAAATGGACCAATTCTTGATATGATTATCAGGTAGGGACACTTCCTGTATGAATCTGCTTTGCCTTGATGCAACCTCCGTGAGGGCTCCATGTGTGACCTTTGATTCCCTCCAGAACCATGCCACCAGATTTTGAGACCCACAAAAGCTGTCGCTGGGTGGTTTTAAGGCTCAACCACCAAACCTCCACAGGTAGTGTACTATATGTGTGCCACTCACGTCCTGGACATGTTGTAAGGGAAATGGACCTTGGAGCACTTCTATATCGGTTTTGGTGTTTGATGATCAAAATAATTAATTGGACTAACAACTCTGCTAAGTGATATATTATTTAGTTAAAAGGATGCAGCATAGACTTGGACAAAAATGTGCAAAGTAATTCATAAGATCAACTTAGACATATTATCATGCAAAGAACTTAGAGGGACTTTAAGGGACTTATTGAAGATTTGTCTAAGTCACACAAAAGTCCAAGACACAACACAAAAGCAAGCCCAAGCATTAGAACTCGAAGAAATAACTCGGAATAGCCTAGAGAACACCAGATGCATTTGGTGGGTGCACCGGATACAAGCTGTAGAGATGCTAAATTTGGACTTTGAGATATAGAGGACATCAAATGTATCTGATGGCACCCTGAACGCTCCATCGGATTTGACACTCAGAGAGGGTGTTGAAATGGAGAAAGTCATAATAAGGCACCTGACATGTCCGATGTTGCACTGGATGGCACACATGACACGACAATCAGATAGTTTGTATTTTGAACCAAGTCAAACATACTACACCAGACATGTCTGATGGTATACTAGATACATGGTGCTTAGTAGTCGTCTGTGAGAAGGCTTCAACGACTATCTGATGTGGTATGTCTGATAGCACACTAGACATGTTAGATGAACTCTGACAGACTGGCAGTCTGACATCTTTATCCAACAGTTAACTATGAGATGACACCAGACAGTTCGGTGCACCACCGAGCATGTTTGATGAGTATGCTGAATTGTGAGTGAGGTTCAAACAACTATATTTGAGTGGGGAGCCTATATATACCACCCCAACCGGGCACAACTCCATCCATGAGCTAAGAAACATCATATACAAGTGAAGAGATCATCTCCAAACCATCCAAGCCATCAAAGTGTCCCAAAAGAAAAGTGTGATTAGTATAGACATCTTTTTCAGCTAGAACAACAATAGAGTTGCTAGAGCACTTGAGTTGAGTTGTGATTTTGAGAAAGGAGAGAATTTTTGTGATCAACTTGTGTGTAGTTGTTGCTCCTAAAGTTGTAACGCAATCAAGAGCCTTTGGCTTTGTGTGGAGAGTCTTATGAGAGTTACTATAACCCATTGAGAAAGAAAGGACTCCAGCTCATCTTAGTGATCACTTGATTGATGAAAGGGTTGAAAGAGACTCGGTTCTTTGTGAACTCCTTGAGGGAGACATATGTTTCTTTGTGAAACCGAACTTCGGTAAACAAATCATGTGTATCTTATGCATTCTCCTTCCCATTTGCATTTGTCTTTCCTCTTCCAAGTTAATACTTGCTTTACTTATCATTTGAGCTTCATCGCTAATATTGTTGCTAATCATTTTCCCACACCTAAGTTTTTGCTATCAACTTTGCAATTATTTACCTTAGACATTATCTCAGCTATATTTTTTTGTTCTAACGGCTTAAGTGATAATATCCAAATCAAAGTTTGTTATTTGAGTAATAATTTTAGATTTTGCCTATTCACCCTCAAGACAGCTTTTTCATGTGTGAAAGGGAAATGGGCTTAATCATTTCCTATAATCGATTTTGGTGTTTGACGTCCATCACAAACCACGTGGACTAACTAGTTTGCCTAGTTGATCATTTCTTAGTGCGTAGGTTCATCCACAACTATTCTAAGTCGACTATCAGGAATACCTTAGATTATTCCGGACAGGAGAATCTTTTTGGAAAAAAAACACCTATGCACGGACCGTCCGGGCCCTTGCAATGGACCGTCTGCGACACCAGGGTGAGCCTTGGACAGAAACACTGCAAAAACACAAGTTAACACTACGGACCGTTCGATGGAGAAGCGAGCACCATCCGAGACCAAGTGCGGACCGTCCGCCTCAGGCGCGGACCATCCGGTTGTTGAAAACCCAGAAAACCGAAGGTGACAAGTTCGGTAAAATGCATTTTAAGCGTCCTCGCGAACCATCCAAGGTGCACGGCCGGACCGTCCGCGACTATTTTATCCGACATCTGATGACGCATTAAATGCACTATAGCCGTTGATATAGTTGTTACTGCTGATCGTTGCGATTTCAGTCGTTGATGTGCAGGGGCGGACCGTCTAGACAGGGGGTGCGGACCGTCCACGGTCGGTATAAAAGGAGTAACGACTAGGAAGTTGTTGGAGGCTATAAATACAACCCCAACCACCTCCATTCACATCATCCAAGCACTCTACTCATTCACATTCAATACAAGAGCTAGCAATTCATTCCAAGACACATTCAAAGCTTCCAATCTCTCTAAGTCCCACAATTAAGACAAAGTGATCATTAGTGCTGAGTGACGAGAGAGTGTGATCTGTGTGTTGTTTGTCACTCTTGTTGCTTGGTTTTCGTAATCATTCTTTCTTCATCTCTTTCTCAACCTTCTTAGTGAAATGTAAAGCAAGCAAGAGACACATAATTGTGTGGTGATCCTTGCGGGGTCTTAGTGACCCGTGTGATTAAGGAGAAGCACTCAACCAGTCTAAGTGACCAATTGAGAGAGGGAAAGAGTTGGAATAGACCCGGCCTTTGTGGCCTCCTCAACGGGGACTAGGTTATTTGGAACCGAACCTCGGTAAACAGATCACCGTATTCATTCGTGTTGATCTCCACTCGATTTGTTCCCCTCCCTTCCTCTCTCTAAAGTTCCCTTGCTCATATTGATTTGAGTTGGCTCCCAAAGTTATTCACATTGATTGAGCAACTCCTAGCAAGGAGAACTATCCTCCGCACTCCAAATTATTTCTAACACTAACCCTAGGCATAGTGCGTGTTTAAAGTTCATAAATTTTAGGTTTCACCTATTCACCCCCTCTAGGCGACTTTCAATTGGTGTCAGAGCCCAGTGCTTCATTAGAGTCTAATAACTTGAAGTGATGTCGGGAGAACACGCCAAGAGGGAGATGGTCATCGGCGAAAAGCTCAAAGGCTCGGGAAGGAAGAACGATGAACGGACTCTGTCAAAGGAGGCCGGCGACAAGCACAAGGAGGAATCCGCCTCCTCCATCAAGTCACATAGGAAGGGTGACAAGAAGGTGGTCTACTACGAGATCGACTCTTCATCACCTTCCACATCTAATGCCGAGTCTACCACTTCAAAGCACCAAGAGCGCAAGAAGTATAGTAAGATGCCTCTACGCTATCCTCGCATTCCAAAACATGCTCCTCTACTTTCCGTACCCCTAGGCAAACCACCATATTTTGATGGTGAAGATTATTGTATGTGGAGTGATAAAATGAGGCACCATCTAACGTCACTCCACGAAAGCATATGGGATATTGTTGAGTTTGGAGCGCAGACACCACAGGTGGGCGACGAGGATTATGACTCCGATGAGGCCGCCCAAATAAGGCATTTTAATTCCCAAGCAACTTCTATACTCCTCGCCTCCTTGTGTTGAGAGGAGTATAATAAGGTGCAAGGGTTGAAAATGCCAAAGAAATTTGGGATGTCCTCAAAACAGCGCACAAAGGGGACGAGGTGACCAAAATCACCAAGCGCGAAACTATTGAAGAAGAGCTTGGTCGATTCGTCCTCAACAAAGGAGAGGAGCCACAAGCAATGTACAACCGGCTCAAGACCATAGTCAACCAAGTTCGCAACCTCGGGAGCACCAAGTGGGATGACCATGAAATGGTCAAGGTTATTCTAAGATCTCTTGTTTTTTGTAATCCTACTCAAGTTCAATTAATTCATGGAGATTCTAGATACAAACAGATGTCCCCTGAGGAAGTAATTGGCAAGTTTGTAAGCTTTGAACTTATGATCAAAGACTCCAAACATATTGTCAACTTGGAGCAAGGTGCCACCTCCACACCCGAGGTGCAACCCATTGCATTCAAAGCAACAGAAGAAAAGAAGGAAGAGTCTACACCAAGTAGACTCCCAATCGATGCCTCCAAGCTCGACAGTGAGGAGATGGCTCTTATCATCAAGAGCTTCCAGCAAATTCTCAAGCAAAGTAAGGGGAAGGACTACAAACCCCGCTCCAAGAGGGTTAGCTATAGGTGTGGTAAGTCTGGTCACTTTATAGCTAGATGTCCATATACAAGTGACAGTGACAGGGACGACGACAAGAAAGGGAAGAAGAAGAAGATGGAGAAGAAAAGATACTACAAGAAGAAGGGTGGCGGGGCGCACATCGGACGGGAATGAGACTCCGACGAGAGCTCCACCGACTCCTCCTCCAACGAGGACGCTGCCAACATCGCCATCAACAAGGGTCTTCTCTTCCCCAACGTCGGCCACAAGTGCCTCATGGCTAAGGACGGCAAAAAGAAGAAGGTACATTCTAGAGATACCCCTAAATATACTACTTCCGATGATGAGGGTAGCTCTAGTGATAGTGAAGATGATTTAACTTCTCTTTTTGCCAACCTTAACAAGGATCAAAAGAAAAAGAAAAACAAATTGATAGAAACCATTAAAGAGAAGGATGGTCTCTTGGAATGCCAAGAGGACTTGCTCGTTAAGGAAAATAAGAAGTTTGTTAGACTAAAAAATGCTTATGCTCTTGAAGTAGAAAATGTGAAATTTTATCTAAAGAGCTTGATATTTGCAATGATTCAATTTCCTGTCTTAGAACTGAAAATGTTAGTTTAAATGCTAAGATAGAAGAATTGAATGTTTGCAATGTTTCTACATCTACTGTTGAGCATGTCACAATTTGCACTAGATGTAGAGATATTAATATTGATGCTATGATTGATCACCTTATCATGATTAAAGAACAAAATGATCACATAACTAAATCAAATGCTAAAATTGTCAAGCATGAGTTAGAAAATGAGAAATTTAAATTTGCTCGTAGAATGCTTTATAATGGGAGACGCCCATGCATATGAATGGCATTGGCTTCCAACAAGGGAGCCAAAGCAACATCAAGCTTAATGCCCCCAAGAACAGACTATCTAATTTTGTTAAGGGTAAGGCTCCCATGGGTTCAGGATAGAGAGGGTTACATTTTATATCGTGAGAACTATCCTAAGCACAAAATTAGGAAAATTTATGCTAGAAAACCTCATTTTGTTTCTCATCATGCTTACATGTATAGTAATGAGGCTTGTAGCTCTAGGCATCCAACTCATATCAAAATGCCTAAAAAGAAAATTGCTAATGCATCAAATGAACATTGCATTTCATTTAAAACTTTTGATGCATCTTTTGTCCTAACTAACAAATCAGACAAAGTAGTTGCCAAATATGTTGGGGACAAACACAAAAGCCCAAAAACTTGTGTTTGGGTACCCAAGGTGCTTGTTTCTAATGTGAAAAGACCCAAGACCATTTGGGTACCTAATAACAAGGCTTAGATTTGTTTTGTAGGTTTATGCATCCGGTGGATCAAGTTGGATAATCGATAGCGGGTGCACAAACCACAAGATAGGGGAGAAAAGAATGTTCTCCTCATATGAGAAAAATGATGATCCCCAAAGAGCAATTACATTCGGGGATGGAAATAAGGTTTGGTCAAATGTTTGGGTAAAATTGTTATATCTCCTGACCATTTCCAATGTTTTTCTTGTAGATTCTTTAGATTACAACTTGCTTTCAGTTTCTCAATTATGTAAAATTGGCTACAACTGTCTCCTTACTGATGTTGGTGTTACTGTCTTTAGAAGAAGTGATGATTCAATAGCTTTTAAGGGAGTGTTAGATGGTCAGCTATACTTAGTTGATTTTAATGATAAAAATGTTGAACTAGACACTTGCTTAATTGCTAAGACTAATATGGGTTGGTTCTGGCATCGTCGACTTTCCCATGTTGGGATAAAGAATCTTCACGGGCTTCTAAAGGGAGAACACATTTTAGGACTAACAAATGTTTATTTTGAGAAAGGCAGGATTTGTAGCGCATGTCAAGTAGGGAAGGAAGTTGGAGCTCATCATCCAAACAAGAACATCATGACGACCAACATACCGCTTGAACTACTTCACATGGATCTATTCAGCCTGATCACTTATATAAGCATCGGCGGGAGTAAGTATTGTCTTATTATTGTGGATGATTATTCTCGCTTCACTTGGGTATTCTTTTTGCGGGAAAAATCTCAAACCCAAGAGACCTTAAAGGGATTCTTAAGACGGGTTCAAAATGAGTTCGGATTGAGAATCAAGAAGATTAGTAGCGACAATGGACCAGAGTTCAAGAATTCACAAATTGAAGGATTTCTTGAGGAAGAGGGCATCAAGCATGAGTTCTCTTCTCCCTACACACCTCAACAAAATGGTGTAGTGGAGAGGAAGAATAGAACTCTTTTGGACATGGCAAGGACCATGCTTGATGAGTACAAGACACCAGATCGGTTTTGGGCGGAGGCGATTAACACCGCTTGCTACTCCATCAACCGACTCTACATTCACCGAATCCTCAAGAAAACATCATATGAACTCCTCACCGGTAAAAAGCCCAATGTTTTGTATTTTAGAGTTTTTGGGAGCAAATGCTTTATTCTTATTAAGAGATGTAGAAATTTTAAATTTGCTCCTAAAGTAGTAGAAATTTTTTTACTCGATTATGACTCAAACACAAGGGCATATAGAGTCTTCAACAAATCCCCTGGATTAGTTGAAGTTTCTTGTGACATTGTGTTTGATGAGACTAATGGCTCTCAAGTAGAGCAAGTTGATCTTGATGAAAAAGATGATGAAGAGGCTCCATCCATCGCACTAAGGAACATGTCTATTGTGGATGTGTGTCCAAAAGAGTCCGAAGAGCCTCCACAAGCACAAGATCAACCATCATCTTCCATACAGACATCTCCACCAACTCAAGATGAGGAAATGGCTCAAGAGGATGAGGATCAAGACCAAGATGATGAGCCACCTCAAGAAGATGACATTGATCAAGGAGGAGATGAAGATAATGAAGACATGGAAGATGATCAAGAGATTCAAGACCAAAGACCACTGCACCTAAGAGTCCACCAAGCAATTCAAAGAGATCACCCCGTCAACTCCATACTTTGTGACATCCACAAGGGGGTAACCAATAGATCTCGAGTTGCTCATTTTTGTGAACATTACTATTTTGTGTCTTCTATTGAGCCATACAAGATATAGGATGCACTAAGAGACCCGGATTGGGTGGTGGCAATGCAAGAGGAGCTCAACAACTTCACGAGGAATGAGGTATGACATTTAGTTCCACGTCCTAACCAAAATGTTGTAGGTACCAAGTGGGTATTTCGCAACAAACAAGATGAGCATGGTGTGGTGACTAGAAACAAAGCCTGACTTGTTTCCAAAGGTTATTCACAAGTCGAAGGTTTGGATTTTGATGAAACCTATGCACCCGTAGCTAGGCTTGAGTCAATTCGTATATTACTTGCCTATACTACTTACCATGGCTTTAAGATATATCAAATGGACGTGAAGAGTGCCTTCCTCAATGGCCCTATCAAGGAAGAGGTATATGTTGAGCAACCTCCCGGCTTTGAAGATAGTGAGTATCATACACATGTTTATAAGCTCTCAAGGGTGCTTTATGGGCTCAAGCAAGCCTCAAGAGCATGGTATGAATGCCTGAGAGATTTTTTTATCACTAATGGCTTCAAAGTTGGTAAAATTGGCCCTACTCTCTTCACTAAAACAATTGCTAAAGATTTGTTTATATGCCAAATTTATGTTGATGATATTATATTTGGGTCTACTAACAAGTCATCTCGTGAAGAGTTCAATAGGATTATGATACAGAAATTCGAGATGTCTATGATGGGGGAGTTGAAGTATTTCCTCAGATTTCAAATCAAACAACTCCAAGAAGGTACCTTCATCAACCAAACTAAGTACATTCAAGACATACTCGAGAAGTTTGGAATGAAGAATGCCAAACCCATCAAGACTCCCATGGGAACAAATGGGCATCTCGACCTCGACACGGGAGGTAAATCCGTACATCAAAAGGTATATCGATCGATGATAGGTTATTTACTCTATTTATGTGCTTCACAACCAGATATTATGCTTTCAATATGCATGTGTGCAAGGTTCCAGACAAATCCTAAGGAAGTTCGCCATAGGGTCGTGAAAAGAATCATGAGATATTTAGTTTACACTCCTAAGTTTGGGCTTTGGTATCTCAAGGGATATACCTTTGATTTAATTGGGAATTCCGGTGCCAATTATGCCGGATGTAAAATTGATAGGAAGAGCACATCAGGGACTTGTCAGTTTCTGGGAAAATCTCTGGTGTCTTGGGCTTCAAAGAAACAAAACTCAGTGGCTCTATCCACCGTCAAAGCCGAGTATATTGTTGCAGGACATTGTTGTGCACAATTACTCTGGATGAGACAAACCCTTAGGGACTATGGCTACAAGTTGAGCAAACTCCCTCTCCTATGTGATATTGAGAGTGCAATCCACATGGCGGATAATTCCATTGAACACATTCGCACTAAGCACATAGGCATCCAGTACCACTTTTTGAGAGATCACCAACAAAAGGGGAATATTGAAATTGCTTATGTTAGCACCCACAACCAATTAGCTAATATCTTCACCAAGCCCCTAGATGAAAAGACTTTTAGCAAACTTAGGAATGAGCTAAATATTCTCGATTCTCGAAACTTTGATTGAAACATTGCACATATTGCTAATTTATATACCTTTGATCATGTCTCTTTCCTTTGGTACAAATGCATATTTCTTATTCTTCTTGTGCCGAAGCTAAGACTAATGTGCTTCCATGAGTATTTCTGTGATTAAGTCTTAGATTGAAAGGGAAATGGAGTATTCGGCAAAGGCAAGGCTTCCACTACAACTCTGTCAGTGTCACTTATCCTTTGCCCTCCTCATAAACTTTCACTCATATCCTTTTATCAAAGGGGGATAAAATAGGACCAAAAGGGAGAGAATTAAAAGGCCTCTCAAGTTTCTTCATTTTTGGTGATTAATGCTAAAGGGGGAGAAAGTAATATGCCCAAAGCAAAAGGACCGCGCCATCACCCATTTTCAACTTGTCAAAAACTATTTCACAAAGGGGAAGAAATTATTTCAATTGCAAAAACCCTCTTAACGGTTAAGGGGCGGAGAACTTCTTCAGAGGAAGCTTTTATTTAGCCAAAGGAAAAGCATTTGAAACATGGGGATAATTTTCAAAATCTTGAAAATGCTTTTTGAAACCATATTCTTATACCATTGGCTATTTGCAAAAGAATTTGAAAAGACTTTTCCAAAAGATTGCAAAAACAAGCTAAGTGGTGCAAATGTGGCCCAAAATGTTAAACTAGAAGAAAACAATCATTTATACTCAGAAGTACTTTCAATCCATTTAAATTCAAAGTAACTTATGCACATCTGTCAAAATTACAAACTAGTTACATTCCTACACTTTATATTTGCTTTGGTTTGTGTTGGCATTAATCACCAAAAAGGGGGAGATTGAAAGGGAAATGAGCTTAATCATTTCCTATAATCGTTTTTGGTGTTTGACGTCCATCACAAACCACGTGGACTAACTAGTTTTCCTAGTTGATCATTTCTCAGGTGCATAAGTTTATCCACAACTATCTAAGTCGACTGCCCGGAATACCGTAGAATATTCCGGACAGGAGAAGCTTTTTGGAAAAAACACCTATGCGCGGACCGTTCGTGCCTTTGAAACAGTCTGTCCGCAACACCAGGGTGAGCTCGGGCAGGAACACTGCAAAACACAAGTTAACACTGTGGACCGTCCGATGGAGAAGCGAGCACCGTCTGAGACCAAGTGCGGACCGTCCGGTTGTTGAAAAACCAGAAAAACCCGAAGGTGACGGGTTCGGTAAAAATGCATTTTTAGCGTCCTCGCGGATCGTCCGGGGTGCACGTGAAAGGGAAATGTGCCCTCGGGCAATTTCTATAATGTTTTGGTGAGTAAGTGGCCAACACATTGAATAAGTCCTTACGAGCAAAATGTGTGAGAAGTGCAAATCAAAGACAAAGGTATGGTTCTAAACTTAGTATATTGTTTTATGTACTAACATGGTTATCTAAGTGCTAAAAATAGAGCCAACAAAAGAAGAGAAGAAAAGGAAAAAAGGGTTGGCAAAGGTTCAGCCAACAACAACACTGACCAGGCACACCGGACTGTCCGGTGAGCCAACGGTCGCTAACGCCAACGGTCGGTCGTGCAATCTTCGCGCGACACGTGGACTGCTCCAACGGTCAGCTGGTGCACCGGACAGTGTCCGGTGCGCCAATCAGCCCAGAGGAGCAACGGTCGGATATGCCAAATTTGGAAGGAGATCGCGCACCGGACCGTCTACAGGACCTGTCCGGTGTGCCACTCGGTAGAAGGCACGAATTGCCTTCCAAGTTGGCCTCCATTGGCTCCTATCTGCCTTAGGGCTATAAAAGTGTCGGCGTTTTGAACCCGGGGGGTCCCTGGACCGACGAGTAAATTGTCGCCGCGTGCCCCAGCCCAGATGGGTCGGCGCGAGACGGAGCGCGAAGGGGGGAAGAAGCCGGAGGGAGACGGGCGTGAGGGGTGAAATCTCGCGGCCTTCGTGTTTGTCCCGCGCCCAGGTCGGGTGCGCTTGCAGTAGGGGGTTACAAGCGTCCACGCGGGAGGGAGCGAGCGCCGTCCCGTCCTTCCCCGCGCGGCCAGCCTTCTGTAAGAGGGCCCTGGACCTTCCTTTTATAGGCGTAAGGAAAGGATCCAGGTGTACAATGGGGGGTGTAGCAGTGTGCTAACGTGTCTAGCGGGGGAGAGCTAGCGCCCTAAGTACATGCCATCGTGGCAGCCGGAGAGGTTTTGGCACCCGGTTCGTGTGGTGTCATGGCCGTCAGAGGTGCGCCGGAGCCTAGCGGAAGGACAGCTGTCGGGGCTGTCGAGTCCTTGCTGACGTCTTCTTGCTTCCGTAAGGGGGCTGAGAGCCGCCGTCGTCATAGAGCATGCGGGGCGCCATCATTACTCGTATAGCGGAGCGAGCCAGATGGGACGTCGGTCTTGTTCCCCGTAGCCTGAGTCAGCTTGGGGTAGGGTAATGATGGCGCCTCCTGTTGACGTGGTCGGTCCGAGCCCTGGGTTGGGCGAGGCGGAGACTCCTCCGAGGTCGAGGTCGAGTCTGTCTTCCAAGGCCGAGGTCGAGTCCGAGCCCCTGGGTCGGGCTAGGCGGAGACCGTCGGCTGAGGCCAGGGCTGAGTCCGAGCCCTGGGGTCGGGCGAAGCGGGGTTCATCGTCCTTCGGGGCTGAGCCCGAGTCCGAGCCCTGGGGTCGGGCGAGGCGGAGTTCGTCGTCTTCCGGGGCTGAGCCCGAGTCCGAGCCCTGGGGTCAGGCGGAGCGGAGTTCGTCGTCTTCCGGGGCTGAGCCCGAGTCTGAGCCCTGGGGTCGGGCGGAGCGGAGTTCGTCGTCTTCCGGGGCTGAGCCCGAGTCCGAGCCCTGGGGTCGGGCGAGGCGGAGTTCGTCGTCTTCTAGGGCTGAGCCCGAGTCCGAGCCCTGGGGTCGGGCGGAGCGGAGTTCGTCGTCTTCCGGGGCTGAGCCCGAGTCCGAGCCCTGGGGTCGGGCGAAGCGGAGTTTCCTATGGCGCCTGGGGCCGGGCTTGGTTGCTGTCAGCCTCACTCTGTCGTGTGGCACAGCAGTCGGAGCGGCGCAGGCAGCGGTGTCCTCTTGTCAGGCCGGTCAGTGGAGCGGCGAAGTGACTACGGTCACTTCGGCTCTGTCAACTGGAGGACACGCGTCAGGATAAAGGTGTCATGCCACCTTTGCATTAAATGCCCCTGCGATTTGGTCGGTTGGCGTGGCGATTTGGCCAAGGTTGCTTCTTGGTGAAGACTGAGCCTCGGGCGAGCCGAAGGTGCGTTCGTTGCCGTAGGGGGTCCTCGGGCGAGACGTAAATCCTCCGGGGTTGGCTGCCCTTGCTCGAGGCTGGGCTCGGGCGAGGCGTGATCGCGTCCCTCGAATGGACCGATCCCTGACTTAGTCGCACCCATCAGGCCTTTGCAGCTTTGTGCTGATGGGGGTTACCAGCTGAGATTTAGGAGTCTTGAGGGTACCCCTAATTATGGTCCCCGACAAAAAGGGACCCCTAGGCGCATGGAGGAGCCATCTAAGCATTCAGTAAGCATTCTAAGACTCCCATACTCCGCCTCCACACATTTTGATTGATTGTGTTAGTGATTTGAGCTCCGTTCGAGTTGTGAACTCTTTGTGCTACGTTTTGAGCTCAAGTCTTGGTTTGTGTGCGTGTGTGTGCTACAGATTTGTGTGTTGCTCTCCTAGCCTTACTCTTGTGCCTTCTTTGTGATCTTTATTGTAAGTGCGAGAGGCTCCAACTTGTGGAGATTCCTTGCAAACGGGAGAAAGACTATAAGGAAGAAAGTCGTGGTATTCAAGTTGATCATTGGATCACTTGAAAGGGGTTGAGTGCAACCCTCGTCCATTGGGACGCCACAACGTGGAAGTAGGCAAGTGTTACTTGGCCGAACCACGGGATAAAATCGCGTGCTTCTTGTGATTGCTTTCTCTGTGATTGTTTTGTCCATAAGAACTCGCCTCAAAACTACTTAGTCGCACTAACACTTCTATAACTAAGTTTTGTGACTATTTAGTGTTTAATTTTACAGGATCACCTATTCACCCCCCTCCTCTAGGTGCTCTCAATTGGTATCAGAGTCGTACTCTTCATCTAAGGGACTAACCGCCCGAAGAGATGGATCCTAAGGGAAAGGGGATGGTGGTCAACGACAAGGAAAAGGAGTCCGTCTTCAACGAGCCAAGAGAAGACAAGCCTACTAACTCAGGCTCGAGTCACAAGAAGAAGGACGGGAAGAAGAAGAGGTGCATCAAGAAGATCATCTACTACGACAGCGATGCATCTTCTTCTTCACCAAGAGACGACGACGATGATGATTCTTCGTCAAAGAAAAAGATGGTTAATCAAAACTATCCTTTTGATTATTTGATTATTTCCGCATGCCGTACAATTCAAATGCGCATCTACTTTCAATTCCCCTTGGAAAACCTCCACACTTTGATGGAGAAGACTATTCTTTCTGGAGTCATAAAATGTGTAGTCGTTTATTTTCTCTCCATCTTAGCATCTGGGAAATTGTTGAAAACGGAATGCACTTTGATAGTACTGACAATGCCATTTTTATAAATGAGCAAATTCATAAGAATGCCCAAGCTACTACTGTGTTGCTAGCATCTCTTTGCAGGGATGAGTACAATAAGGTGAGTGGCTTGGACAATGCCAAGCAAATCTGGGACACCCTCAAGATATCTCATGAGGGAAACGACGCCACCATGATCACCAAGATGGAGTTGGTGGAAGGTGAGCTGGGAAGATTTGCGATGATCATGGGAGAGGAGCCAACACAAACCTACAACAGGCTCAAGACCCTGGTCAACAAGATTCGAAGTTATGGAAGCACAAGATGGACGGACCATGACGTCGTCCGACTCATGCTAAGGTCATTTACTGTAATTGACCCCCCATCTTGTAAATCTTATTCATGAATATCCCAGGTACACCAAAATGACGCCCAAAGAGATCCTCGGAAAATTCGTGAGCGGGCGCATGATGGTAAAGGAGGCTCGATACATGGATGATGCACTCAACGGTCCACTACCCGTCTATGAGCCACAGCCCATTGCTCTCAAAGCAACCAGCAGCAGAGAGGCACTACCAAGCAAGGTGGCACAAGTAGAAGCTGCCGGGCTAAATGAAGATGAAATGGCGCTTATCATCAAGCGCTTCAAGACCGCACTTAAAGGACGCAAGGAATACCCCAACAAGAATAAAACAAGGAGAAAGTGTTCATGCTTTAAATGCGGTAAGACTGGTCACTTTATTTCAAATTGTCCCGATAATGATAGTGACCAGGGACAAGAAAAGAGCGGGAAGAAGGAGAAAAAGAAGAACTACAGGAAGGCAAAGGGCGAGGCGCACCTTGGAAAGGAATGGGACTCAGACTGCTCCTCTTCCGACTCTGACGACGAAGGACTTGCTATCTCAGCCTTCAACAAATACTCACTCTTCCCCAACGAACGCCATACATGTCTTATGGCCAAGGAGAAAAAGGTACGTGTTCGGGACACACCCAAGTATACTTCATCTAGTGATGAAGAATCCTCCGATGATGAAGTAGATTACTCTAGTTTATTTAAAGGATTAGATAGAGCCAAAGTAGAAAAAACTAATGAATTAATTGATGCTCTAAATGAAAAGGATAGATTGCTAGAGAAGCAAGAAGATATTTTGTATGAAGAGCATGACAAATTTATTAGTGTTCAAAAATCTCTTGCACTAGAAATTAAAAGAAATGAAATGCTATCCTCTGAGTTGTCTGCTTGCCATGAATCTGTTTCTAGTTTAAGGAGTTTAAATGATGAATTAAATGCTAAGCTAGAGGAAGTTAATAAATCTAGTTCATGTGTAGAGCATGTTGTTATTTGTAATAGATGTAAGGATTTTGATGTTAATGCTTGTGATGAACACCTTATTTCTATTGCTAAATTAAATGATGAGGTGTCAAGTCTTAATGCTCAACTTAAGACTTGCAAAATTGATTTTGATAAATTAAAATTTGCTAGAGATGCCTACACTGTTGGTGGACACCCCTCAATTAAGGACGGACTTGGTTTTCGAAAGGAAACCAAGAACTTAACAAGCCAAAAGGCTCCCGTTCTCAACAAGGAGAAAGGGAAGGCCCCTATGGCTAGTAGTTCTCAAAAGTGTCATGCTTTTATTTATGATAGGAAAATTGCTAGTCATAGTAAGAGTTATGTTCATACTGCCTAAAATGATTCACATGCTATGTTTGCCTCTAGCTCTACTTTTGTGCATGGAAGTAGGCCTAGGAAAAATCATGTTGTGCATCATGTGCCTAGAAAAATGTGTAATATACCTACTACTGTTTTCCATGCTTGCAACACTTCTTTTGTACTTTCATGTAAGAATGAAAAAGTGGTTGCTAGAAAGTTGGGATCCAAATGCAAGGGAGACAAGACTTGTATTTGGGTTCCAAAAATTATTGTGACTAACCTTGTAGGACCCAACAAGAGTTGGGTACCTAAAACCCAAGCTTAAATTCCTTGTAGGTTTATGCATCCAGGGGCTCAAGCTGGATTATCGACAGTGGATGCACAAACCATATGACGGGGGAGAAGAAGATGTTCACCTCCTACGTCAAGAACAAGGATTCCCAGGATACGATCATCTTTGGAGATGGGAACCAAGGCAAGGTCAAAGGCTTGGGCAAGATAGCCATCACTAACGAGCACTCCATATCGAATGTATTCCTAGTAGAGTCGCTTGGTTACAACCTTCTGTCTGTAAGTCAATTGTGTCACATGGGTTACAATTGTCTTTTTACAAACATTGATGTATCTGTCTTCAGAAGGAGTGATGGTTCATTAGCTTTTAAGGGTGTATTAGACGGCAAACTCTACTTAGTTGATTTTTCGAAAGAGGAGGCCGATCTAGATGCATGCTTAATAGCTAAGACTAGTATGGGCTGGCTGTGGCATGGTCGTCTAGCACATGTTGGGATGAAGAACCTTCATAAACTTCTAAAGGGAGAACATGTATTAGGACTAACTAATGTTTGTTTCGAGAAAGATAGGCCTTGTGCAACATGTCAGGCAGGGAAACAGGTGGGAAGCACTCATCATAGCAAGAATGTGATGACAACATCAAGACCACTGGAGCTTCTTCACATGGACCTTTTCAGACCTGTTGCCTACCTTAGCATCAGGGGAAGTAAGTATGGTCTTGTAATTGTTGATGATTTTTCCTGCTTCACTTGGGTGTTCTTTTTGCAGGATAAATCAAAAACCCAAGGGACCCTAAAGCGCTTTCTAAGGAGGGCTCAAAACGAATTTGAGCTAAAGGTGAAAAAGATAAGGAGCAACAACGGGTCCGAGTTCAAGAATCTGCAAGTTGAGGAGTATCTTGTGGAGGAAGGCATCAAGCACGAGTTCTCCGCTCCCTACACACCACAGCAAAACGGTGTGGTAGAGATGAAGAATAGGACGCTTATCGACATGGTGAGAATGATGCTTGGAGAGTTCAAGACGCCCGAGCAGTTTTGTCGGAAGCTATGAACACAGCTTGCCACGCCATAAACCGGCTCTATCTGTATCGCCTCCTCAAGAAGACCTCCTACGAACTACTTACCGGTAACAAACCCAACGTCTCCTACTTTCATGTATTTGGGAGCAAATGTTATATTCTGGTGAAGAAAGGTAGACATTCTAAATTTGCTCCCAAGGCAGTAGAAGGGTTTTTACTAGGTTATGACTCAAATACAAAGGCGTATAGAGTCTTCAACAAATCATCGGGTTTGGTTGAAGTCTCTAGCGACATTGTATTTGATGAGACTAATGGCTCTCCAAGAGAGCAAGTTGATCTTGATGACATAGATGAAGATGATGTTCCAACGGCCGCAATGCGCACGATGGCGATTGGTGATGTGAGACCACAGGAACAACAGGAGCAAGATCCATCGTCTTCCTCCACAATGGTGCATCCTCCAACTCAATACGGTGAACAGGTACCTCAAGAAGAGGGACAGGATCAAGGGGGAGCACAGGAAGAACAAGTGATGGAGGAAGAAGCACGACGTGCCCCTCCAACTCAAGTCCGAGCAACGATCCAACGACATCACCCCGTTGACCAGATTCTGGGTGACATAAGAAAGGGAGTAACTACTCGCTCAAGATTAGCCAACTTTTGTGAGCATTACTCGTTTGTCTCTTCTATTGAGCCTTTCAAGGTAGAAGAGGCCTTGCAGTATCCAGATTGGGTGTTGGCCATGCAGGAAGAGCTCAACAACTTCAAGAGAAATGAAGTTTGGAGTCTGGTACCACGTCCAAAACAAAATGTTGTGGGAACCAAGTGGGTGTTCTGCAACAAGCAAGACGAGCACAGGGTGGTGACAAGAAACAAGGCTCAACTTGTGGCAAAAGGTTATGCCCAAGTCGCAGGTTTGGATTTCGAGGAGACTTTTGCTCCTACGGCTAGGCTAGAGTCTATTCGAATTCCATTAGCCTATGCCGCTCACCACTCTTTCAGGCTATTTCAAATGGATGTGAAGAGCGCTTTCCTCAATGGGCCAATAAAGGAGGAAGTATACGTGGAACCACCCCCTGGCTTTGAGGATGACAGGTACCCCGACCATGTGTTCAAACTCTCTAAGGCGCTCTATGGACTTAAGCAAGCCCCAAGAGCATGGTATGAATACCTTAGAGATTTCTTAATTGCTAATGCCTTCAAGGTTGGGAAAGTCGATCCCACTCTTTTTACAAAGACTTGTGATGGTGATCTTTTTGTGTGCCAAATTTATGTTGATGACATAATATTTGGTTCTACTAATCAAAAGTCTTGTGAGGAGTTTAGCAGGGTGATGACACAAAAGTTCGAGATGTCGATGATGGGCGAGTTGACCTACTTCCTTGGGTTCCAAGTGAAGCAACTCAAGGACGGTACCTTCATCTCCCAAACGAAGTACACACAAGATCTTCTCAAGCGGTTTGGGATGAAGGACGCTAAGCCCGCGAAGACACCGATGGGAACCGACGAGCATGTTGACCTCAACAAAGGAGGTAAGTCCGTTGATCAAAAGGCATACCGATCCATGATAGGTTCATTGCTTTATTTATGTGCTAGTAGACCGAACATTATGCTAAGTGTATGCATGTGTGCTAGATATCAATCCAACCCCAAGGAATGTCACCTTGTGGTCGTTAAGCGAATTCTTAGATATTTAGTTTCTACGCCTTGCTTTGGGATCTGGTATCCAAAGGGGTCTACCTTTGACTTGATTGGATACTCAGACTCCGATTATGCTGGGTGCAAGGTTGATAGGAAGAGCACATCAGGGACGTGCCAATTTCTAGGAAGGTCCCTGGTGTCCTGGAGTTCAAAGAAACAAACATATGTTGCCCTATCCACCGCTGAGGTCGAGTATGTTGCCGCAGGACAGTGTTGCGTGCAACTACTTTGGATGAGGCAAACCCTCCGGGACTTTGGATACAATCTGAGCAAAGTTCCACTCCTATGTGACAATGAGAGGGCAATCCGCATGGTGGATAATCCTGTTGAACACAGCCGCACTAAGCACATAGACATCCAGCATCACTTCCTGAGAGATCATCAGCAAAAGGGAGATATCGAGGTGTACCATATTAGCACCGAGAACCAGCTAGTCGATATCTTCACTAAGCCTTTAGATGAGAAAACTTTTTGCAGGTTGCGTAGTGAGCTAAATGTCTTAGATTCACGTAACTTGGATTGATCTATAGCATACATGTGTTCTATGCCTTTGATCATGTTACTTTGAAGCATTTACATTACTCGTATATTTGTGGTGCTCAAGTTGTACAAGACCTCCCCGGACCTCACACCATATGCAAATGGTGCACATATTTAGGGGGAGATATGCTACAACTTGACCCTTTGGGACTAATCTTTGTGTTTGAGTATACTTGATGTAGTCTCAAAAGTGCATTGAAAGGGAACGGTGAACTTGGACATTGCAAAGACTTCTACTGCACTCCAGTATTGGTGTATTTAATTCCAAGTTCATTCTTATGCTCTATTTGCCTTTTTGCTCTTAATTGACATTTGTTGGTGAGGCAATGGGGTTAGAGGGCCAATAATGATCCCGTTTTGGTGCTTAATGCCAAAGGGGGAGAAATTAAGGTCAAAGCAAATGGATCAACTACAAATGGATCAGCTACCACTTGTAAATTTCAAAAATAATAGAGATAGAATTTTTGAATTGTCCAAAATGCTCTTATTGCAAAATTTGGTCTCTTGTGGGGGTGAATTTTGATTATGGGAAAAAGGGGGAGTTTTTGACACTCGATCAATTTCACTCTTGGATTATCTCTCTTTGTGCCTAAACAAGCGTGTTTGACTTAGAAATAGGAAAATGAATTTGATTTGCAAAAACAAACCAAGTGGTGGCAAAGAATGATCTAAATATGTCAAATCTTGTGCAAAAATGATTTGGTCCTCATTTGCATTGATGTTGCACTTATTTTGGTTGCATTTTGATGTGTTGGCATAAATCACCAAAAGGGGGAGATTGAAAGGGAAATGTGCCCTCGGGCAATTTCTATAATGTTTTGGTGATTAAGTGCCCAACCCATTGAATAAGTCCTTATGAGCAAAATGTGTGAGAAGTGCAAATCAAAGACAAAGGTTTGGTTCTAAACTTAGTATATTGTTTTATGTACTAACATGGTTATCTAAGTGCTAGAAACAGAGCCAAAAAAGAAGAGAAGAAAAGGAAAAAGGGTTTGTTGGGGACTTGTTCTCAGATGCTATGAATTAAGAACAAGGCAACACAAAATGTTAAAGGTTAAATGTCACACCCGGTTTTGGAAGGTAAACCGAATGCGAACCATGTACGTGCCAGGATCAGAACTCACGTACACAGCGATTACATAAATGAACATCATCGCACAATGCTCGAATAATAACATAAAAGAGTATTAACTTATTACATCACAGAGTCATAGACATCCACATAGTCATCGTCTTAACAGGTAAATCAAAGTACTAGCGAAACGCAGTAAAGAAAAGGCCTCCACAGGCAGCTGACTGGGGGTTGCCGCCAACCCACACCTAAAATTCGTCGTAGTCTTGGAACTCCTGGAAGTCTCCTTCCACGACTTCGCCTTCTCCTGAGCAGTGGTTGCAATGTGGACAACCTGGTGTTTTGTGGTAAAGCAAGGATGAGTACACATCAACGTACTCAGCAAATGTCCCGTTTGGCTGAGGTGGACTAGCTTTATGTGGGGTTAGGCTCAAGCAGTTGCTTTTAGTTGGTCAGGTATTTATCATTAGTAGAAGCCAGATTTTAGCATTAACCAACCCGTAAACCATTTCCTCATCGAGGAACATCATCATCATCGTCGAACCAAAACCATAACATAATCCTTGCATCTCGAACCATCTGTATCTCTAATCAAAGAGGATCCCAAGGCTGCTCTTAACCGTGAGCACGGCTGATATATCAGTTTCACTACCCTCTGCAGAGGTTGCACACTTTACCCATGAGTCATGATTCCCTTTCTACCCGGGGAGAGCTAATCCCCATTGACCACTACCTAGGTGGTCCGGCAGGGCATCACTACGTAGCTTTTACAAAGATTCCCTAGAGATCATAGCTGCCCGTTAGGTTTCTCCAGTTTGATAAACACAGTACCCCTCCCCGCAGGAGAGTGACTAACAAAGAGCAAAACGAAAGAACCTCGGCACTCAGCCTCGGCAGAGCAAGCACTGTGCCTGGACCCCATTGACGGCACGACGGCTAAGCAACTACACCTCTAGTTCATCTAATTAATCAGCTAAGGGCATCCCATTTCACCCTCATGGTTGCACTGTTATCCCGGGTGGTCTCTCAACGAACCAGTCCTTACGGAGAGGTACTCAGGAAACAGCCTGAGCCCCCTAGAGTATCACAAGATCATCAACATCATCAGGATGACAGTATCATAAATAGTCACATCATGTTCATTGATTAAGTTAAGGCAATAGCAGAGTGCTAACCATAACAACCCAATAGGTCATCAAGGACAAAGTAAAGTGTAAAGCTAGTCAATCCTTAGGTTTCAAGTAAGTAATGCGGGATAGTAAGTTATAAATGAGTAGGACATAATGGGACAGAGGACACTTGCCTTCACCAAACTGCTGATCAGGGACTTCCTCTGCAACTGCCTCGGGAAACACAGACTGCTCGTTGTCTACGTAAAGCAATCATTCACACTATGCACTTGGGAAAATAACAAACAAAAACAAAATACCAAACATATGCAGCAGAGAGAGGTCACATGTTCATAACAGAAAAGGGATAGGCACTCTGGTGTTCTCTAGGCCTGGGGTAGAGGACTATACAAAATGAGTCATTATCCACTACTCAGGTTTAAGTCAGTGGTGGGATTAAATAATTATCTGGTTTAAGTTCCTAAACTTAAGTGTTTGAGTCCATAAACTTAAGTGCTCCAACTTTTATTAAAGTCTACTTTCTTTTATTTATCTCAAATAGGGTTCCCATAACATTAACTTTATCCTAATGATTAACCATTAATTGGGACATGGAAACAGCAGGGAAACATTGCATAAACAGATAGATAATAATATTATGAACATTTTGCAATTTGAAGCACCTAATTTGGAGTTCATATGACAAAGTTATGAATTTTACAAGTTTAGGGGTTAAAATTATACCCTAAGGACCTATTTTGAATTAAATAAAAGGTCTGAGGACCTAACTGCGAGAAACCAGGGACGGCGGGCGCAATTTCCAGAAAACAGGGGGGTTCTTTAAGAAAATGCGCGGGCGAAGGGGTATCGGGCGCTTACAGCCGTTGGATCTCAAACGGACGACCAGGATTAGATCCTGCGGGCGGGCGCGCGGGCGCGCGGCGGCGTGAGCGGCTGACAGGCGGGGCCGGGCGGGCAGCGCGGGCGCGGGGCTGACAGGCGGGGCCCAGTTGGCAGCGCGAGCGCGGGCGACCGGCAGGCGGGGCCCAGTTGGCAGCGCGAGCGCGGGCGACTGGCAGGCGGGGCCCAGTTGGCAGGGAGGCGGGGCGCGGGGGAAACGGCTCTGGGCCGTTGGATCTCAGGCGAACGGCTGAGGCTGGGTTCGGGCTATTTGAAACAGGGCCGTCCGATCTAAGATGGACGGCGGAGATGGGGCGGCTGGCTCCTGTCTCCTTCCCCAGCCAGCTGAGGCGGCGGCGCCCGTCCCGCGGTGGAGAACTCGCCGGAGACGAGGGGCGCGGGGGCCCTGCGGGTCCCCGGGGCGACCTGAGTGGCCGGGAAGGTTGGGGAGGGCGCGGGGAACCTTTTGGTGGGGACTAGGTCGGGGCAGGGGCACCGGAGGGGGGCGGTTCGCGGTGGAGCGGCTCGACGGCGGCGCTAAACTACTCCGGCGAGGAATTAAACGCGATAGAGAGCAAGACAAAGGCCAATAGGGGCGGGAGAGGTCCCTTACCTCATAGCGGCCTCCGGGGACTCCTCGGTGGCGACGGAGACGCGACGGCGGCCCGGGGCGACGGTGGTGGCTGCACGGAGGACGGCGGGTGAGCGCGAGCAGAGCGAAATAGGGAGGGGAAGGGGAAATTGGTGCGCGTTCCGGGTTGCGGACGTCGGGGCGAAGCTCACCGTGGCAATGGACACGGCGGAGCTCCAACGGCGGCCGGGAACCGAGCTCGGAACGGCGGGGTTTACGGCGGCGGCGCTCTGGCGTGCGCACAGCGAGGGAGAGGTGGAAGAGGGGGGGCCGGTTGGTGCGCAAATGAGGGAGGGGGAGGTGGCGAGCAAGGCTCGGGGCTCAAGTGGCCGAGGGCGAGGTGGGGCGAGCCCCACGCGCGACGTGGGCGCGGAGACCGCGGCACGCACGGCGGCGGTTACGCGAAGACGGAGAAGCTGACAAGCCGGGCCCGCGGCGCAGAGAGAGAGAAGAAAGCGGGTGCGGGCGCGAGGAAAGCGGGGCTGACGGGCCGGGCCCACGGGCAGAGAGAGCGAGGGAGCGGGCGCACGCGCGGGGGAAGCGGCAGCGCCGACAGGTGGGGCCGGGCGAGCAGAGAGAGCGGGAGGCGGGCACGCGCAAGGCGGGCCGACTGGGCCGAAAGGCCGAGGGGGCGGGGAAAGCGGGCTTCTTTTCCTTTTTCTTTTATTTTGGTATTTGTTTTCTCTTTTCTTTTTATTTTCTCTATTTGATTCAAATTCAAATGAGCCACAAATTCAAATTAGACCTTTTGAGAATTATGCACCAAACAAAAGTGAAATCTAGGGTTCAACATGATGCAACAATTCATACTCCCTTGGAGTTTGAGCTAATAGACTATAATTATAAATAAGATAACCACTTTTCTCCTATAGAAATGAGAGAGAGGAGATTGGGGAAGGATAAGAAAAGGGAAGTAACACCTGAATTTGTGAATATGAGCAAAGAAATTTTATACCCCCAAATTCAGGGTGTTACATTAAAGCTCTTTGTCCTTCAAAGCATTATTTCCCTTAGAATATAATAATCTTCGGACGAAGGTCATCAAGGACATACCTTCATCATCGCAGTATATGATAATGAAAGAAGAAGCATGTAAAATATAAGAAACAATATGAATAATCGTATGATATTATTAACTCATCTCTTATTATATTGTCATGGATAAACAGAAATAATATAGAATTACATTTGTACCTTTGGCTTGACTGAAGGAGAAAGAACAAGTATGATGCACGAGCGAGTACAAATCAGCGTGAACAGTACGGGGGTATTGTTCATCTATTTATAGGCACAAGGTGCAGCCTATGTGAAATTACATTTATACCCTTTACAATCGATTACAATCATGACACAAACTATCATGGGTCAATCTGTCTTTTCATCTTTAAGTCGATGCAACCCTTCGTCTTTGTCGGCGTTTCGAGACCGGGGGGTCCCTAAGCCGACGAGTGAGTGTGCTGCGTGCCCCAGCCCAGATGGGTCGAGCGCGTGGGCAAGCGCGAAGGGGGGAGAGGCGAGGTGGCCGGAGACGGGCGTGAGAGAGGTGGAAGTCCCGCGGCCTTCGTGTTCGTCCTGCGCCCAGGTCGGGTGCGCTTGCAGTAGGGGGGTTACAAGCGTCCACGCGGGTGAGGGAAGCGAGCGGCCCCAAGAGAGCGCCTGTTCCGTCCTCGGTCCCGCGCGGCCAACCTTCTCTAAGAAGGCCCTGGTCCTTCCTTTTATAGTCGTAAGGAGAGGATCCAGGTGTACAATGAGGGGTGTAGCAGAGTGCTACGTGTCTAGCGGAGGGAGAGCTAGCGCCCTAAGTACATGCCAATGTGGCAGCCGGAGAGATCTTGGCACCCTGCTGGCGTGATGTCGTGGCTGTCGGAGGAGCAACGGAGCTTTGGCGGAAGGACAGCTGTTGGAGCGGTCGAGTCCTTGCTGACGTCCACCTGCTTCCGTAAGAGAGCTGAGAGCCGCCGCCGTCATGGAGCTTGGGAGGCGCCATCATTGCCTATCTGGCGGAGCTGGTCAGATGGGACACCGGTCTTGTTCTCTGCGGCCCGAGTCGGCTCGAGGTAGAGTGGTGATGGCGCTCCCTGTTGACGTGGCGGGCCCGCGCCCGAGGCCGGGCAACGTGGGGGCTCCCCCAAAGCTGGGGTCGAATCTGTCTTCCGTTGCCGAGGCCAAGTCCGAGCCTCCGGGTCGGGCGAGGCGGAAGTCGTTCGGCAAAGGCCAGGGCGGAGTCCGAGCCCTGGGGTCGGGCGAGGCGGAGTTCGTCGTCTTCCGGGGCCGAGCCCGAGTCCGAGCCCTGGGGTCGGGCGGAGCGGAGTTCGCCGTCTTCCGGGTCTTAGCCCGAGTCCGAGCCCTAGGGTCGGGCGGAGCGGAGTTCACCGTCTTCCGGGTCCGAGCCCGAGTCCGAGCCCTGGGGTCGGGCGGAGCGGAGTTCGCCGTCTTCCGGGTCTTAGCCCGAGTCCGAGCCCTGGGGTCGGGCGGAGCGGAGTTCGCCGTCTTCCGGGTCTTAGCCCGAGTCCGAGCCCTGGGGTCGGGCGGAGCGGAGTTCGCCGTCTTCCGGGTCTTAGCCCGAGTCCGAGCCCTGGGGTCGGGCGGAGTGGAGTTCGCTATGGCGCCCCTGGCGAGGCCTGACTGCCTGTCAGACTCACTCTGTCGAGTGGCACCGCAGTCGGAGTGGCGCAGGCGGCGCTGTCCTTCTGTCAGACCGGTCAGTGGAGCAGCGGAGTGACAGCGGTCACTTCGGCTCTGCCCGGGGGGCGTGCGTCAGGATAGAGGTGTCAGGCCACCTTTGCGTTAAATGCCCCTGCAACTCGGTCAGTCGGTGCGGCGATTTAGTCAGGGTTGCTTCTTAGCGAAGCCAAGGCCTCGGGCGAGCCGGAGATGTGTCCGCCGTTAAAAGGGGGGCCTCGGGCGAGACGAAAGTCCCTCGAGGTCGGCTGCCCGAGTCCGAGGCTAGGCTCGGGTGAAGCGTGATCGAGTCACTCGTATGGACTGATCCCTGACTTAATCGTACCCATCAGGCCTCTGCAGCTTTATGCTGATGGGGGTTACCAGCTGAGAATTAGGCGTCTTGAGGGTACCCCTAATTATGGTCCCCGACAGTAGCCCCCGAGCCTCGAAGGGAGTGTTAGCACTCGCTTGGAGGCTTTCGTCGCACTTTTTTGCAAGGGGACCAGCCTTCCTCGGTTGCATTTTATTCCGGTGGGTGCGCGCGAGCGCACCCGCCGGGTGTAGCCCCCGAGGCCTCGGAGGAGTGGTTTCACTCCTTCGAGGTCTTAATGCCTTGCGTAACGCTTCGGCTGGTCTGGTCGTTCCCTCATGCGAACTGGCCGTAGCCCGGGTGCACGGTCGGGGCCCAAGTTCTCGGGCTGGTATGTTGACGCTGTCAACGGTTCGGCCGGAGCCGGGTTTGCGAGAGCAGCCCCCGAGCCTCCGCACAGGGCGAGAGGACGATCAGGGACAGACTCGACTTTTTGCATACGCCCCTACGTCGCCTTTCCGCAAGGAGGAGGGGGGAGTGCGCCATGTTACCCTCGATGGGCACCGAACATGGTGTCTCTGGTGAGCTGCAAGCGGGTAATCCGAGTGGACGTCCGTGCCCCGTTCGTTGGGGGTCGGCTAGGGGCCCAGAGGCACGCCCAAAAGTACCTGCGGGTGATCTGCCGGACCCGGTCCCCTGGCGACGGGGTCCGAGGGCTCGATGCCTCCCTCCGATGGGATTCCGTTATAAGATCGCTCCCGCTGGTCTCGGAAATGTCCTAGGGTACCTCGGGAGCGCAGCCCGAGCCTCGGTTATGTATCGAACGTACCCCTGGTCATCCCTCGCTCGGCGTCTGAGGCGACTGTGAACCCTTCGGGGGCCAGCCTTCGAACCTCTGATCAGTAATGGGCACGGAGCCCGAGTAGCCTGAGGCGGCCATGGAGCCCTTCGGGGGGCCGGCCTTCGAACCCCTGACCAGTAGTGGGTGTCGGGCCCACGCGATCTGAGGCGACTGTTGAACCCTTCGGAGGGCCAGCCTTCGAACCTCTGATCAGTAGGGGGGCTCGGAGCCTGGTTCCTTCACAGGGAAGGATCCTTTTCGGGGTATCCCCCTTTCCCGGTCCCTGTTGCAAGAGATAGAGAAAGAGGAAAAAGGGAAAAGGATACGAAATCGAACGACGTGGCGTACCTTTTTTGGCGCGGTTATTACGGCGAAGGCGAAGCGTCGTCCGCTTCTCCTGCCAGAAGTGCCGCCTGTCCCGCCGCGGAGTTAACGCGACGGGGCGAGTGGTTGGCGGGGCGGCCGTTGCGCGTGCGCGAGCCGTTCGAGGAACGGATCACGGGCGCACCGTCTTCTCGCCGTGGGAGGAGGCTCTCTTGCTGTCCCTGGATGGGACGTGAGCCTGGCTGACGACGTGACTGCTGCTCCCGTCTGCCTGCCACCGTCATTACTGCCGGCCCACTTTCGGCCGCATTGACCGTCGCGCCAGACTGGCGCCGCTGGGTCGTGCGCTGGGTTGCCTCGAGTCACGGCATAGGCTCCACAACCGAAGAGGCGCGACGGTGGCACAAGTGGTGGCGCGGTTGTTTGCATGCAGCAACTGGCGCGCTGGTTGCGTGACGCGTGGGCCTGGGCCTCCAAGCTGGCGTGTCAGAAGTCGGAGAAGCGCGTCCACCTGGCGCGGTTGCATGCCGCCTGCATGGCTACCCGCCCCTCCCGCCCGTTGGTCTGGGCAAAAGTGGGGGGTCGCTTGTAACCGCTGGGTGGTTGTGCGCACCACGCGCGACGGTTCGGCTTCTCCTGCTCGAAGCCGGTCTGCATGACATGCGGGACCCAGCCCCCGAGTCGCAGGGGTGGGCCTTGGAGCGTGTTGGAGAAGACTCAGCCCGCGGCGTTTGGGGGCGCACGTAGGGAGAGTTGCCTTTAAAAAGGAGGGCGATCCCTTTCGGAAGGCAACCACATCTTCTTCCTCCCTCATGCGTCGTGTCTTTCCATCTTTCAAGCCCCCGGATGGGGGGTACCCACCGTCTTTCCGCCTCCTCGTTGGAGGAACACAACTCCGTGGGAGTTGGTACCTTTCAGCCATCGTTCGGCTTCAAGGATTTTCATCACGCAGCCCGGCCGCACCCCTCGACCGGCGGTCACCTGAGATGGCGACCTCCGGCCTGATGGTGGGGGAAAGCGAGCCGGGCTGCGGCCTCTGCCCCTCCTTCAGCCTCAAGGATTTTCATCACCAAGGCTGGGGAGGGGAGAGTGCCGAGTTGGGGTCAGCCCCCGCGCGGGCGACGGCCCGCTCCTTCACTCAGTGATGGGGGGAGGAGCAGGTGTCGCCCGTGGCGCTAGCAGCTGCAGCGTGCCCGATCTTCAGACGCGAGTGGCTTCGGAGCCGCTCGCGGCGCCGGCGTCCGCCACGGCAGCCGGAAGAGGTTCTTCCGCCGGCGCGATAGCCGGGGCCGGCCACGGGCTGACCTCCAACTCTACGGCCTTCTGCCCGTCCTTGCCTCACAAGTTTTGGCACGGGCGGGGGCCTCCTAGCAGCGGCATCCACCCTGAGGTCAGCGTTGCCGCTGTTCGGCCCCCCGGAGCAGAAGTCGTCGTCGTCGCCGCTGCTGGAGCAGGTGACGGCGTGCCGTTCGTCGGCCTTCCATTGCTCCGCAGGCCTTCCCCCTCGGAGTGGGGTTGTTCGTACCGGCGGAGGGGGAACCGGAGTTCCGTTTGTAATGGCATTTCGATTGCCAGGGTTTTTGTTCATTGTGGCTGTCGAGGCCTGAACATGTATGTAATTTCGGCACGGAGCCGTGTTTTTTCCTCATTTTCGAGCACTAAGTCTCGCCTGTTTATTATCTGTACCGCTTCACCAAGCATGAGTCGCCCCGTGTCAAGGTGACGAGTGAGGTATCCGTATCCCGGAGGCGTAGGAATCCTTCGGCTCGATCGGCCTTGTTGTCTGAGGCTCCTCTAGCTTAGTTAAAGAGACCCCTCGGTCGCTCTTCGACGAGTCGAGGCCAGGGGTAGCGATACCAGTACGAACAGAGGCGGAGTTGGCTCGAAAATGGGAACCTGGTTGGCCGGAGCCTAGCCGGGTTGTCCGTCAGTGGGTCCGACGCCGGAGTCGATCAGCCGAGGCCTCGGGTCGGGCTAGTGCCCTTGGAAGATGGTTGGCCGAGGCCCCGGGGGTAGCCGGCCGAGCCGCCTGCTCGGGCCGGATTCCCGGAGAAGTCCTTGGACCGCGCCGCCGTCCGAGGCTGGGTCGGACCTTGCTGAAGACGTCGTCGATGCCGAAGGTGCTACGGCCCCCTTCAGCGTGAAGACCCGAGCCTGCAGGATCAGATCGTCTTGTAGCGCGTGCCTTCTGCGGCCGCTGAGGCCAGAAAACACACCCTCGCTGCGCTTGCAAAGCTGCGTCTCCTTTCCCCTTATTCCGAGCATCTGGACTTTCCGTCGGTAACAGGGATGTTTGTGCGGGCGAGAGTTGCTTCTCGCGGAAGGTGATGAGTGAGGTATCCGTTTCCCGGAGGCGTAGGAGTCCCTCGGCTCGGTCGGCCTTGCCGCTTACGCGTACCTTCGCCCGTCCATGAGGCCCTGTCTCCGACTTAGTCGAGAAAGCTTGAAGGACCACTTTGGCAGAAGAGCTTCCGAACGTGAAGACTTGTTCGGTCCACGGAGTCGCTTTATCCGAACGCGAGTTACTTATCGCAGAAGGTGATGAGTGAGGTATCCGTATCCCGGAGGCGTAGGAGTCCCTCGGCTCGGTCAGCCTTGGCTGCTTACGTGTACTCCGTCGTTTCCAGGATCCGCTTTTCGAAGTAGTCAAAAAAGCACGAAAGAAATTCTGCTAAAAAGAGATCTTTTTTCGAGGAAAAAATTCGACGCAGAGGGGGTCTCCCCCCTTTTAGCCCCCGAGGGAGGGCCGGGCTTTGCCGAGGCGAGGCCGACCCTTCCTTGATGACTAAACTTTTTGCGTGGGTGCGAGGTATATGAACAACTTGAAAACATCTTAAGGGTAGAAGCGACGTAGCTGTTTGATGTTCCAAGCGTTGTCGTAGATCTCGCCTTGATTATTGGCCAGCTTGTATGTTCCGGGCTTCAGGACTTTGGCGATGACGAATGGCCCCTCCCAGGGGGCGTGAGCTTGTGCCTCCCTCGGGCGTCTTGCCGCAGCCGAAGCACCAGATCGCCCACCTGGAGGTCTCGGGACCGGACCCCTCGGGCGTGGTAGCGTCGCAGGGACTGCTGGTACCGCGCCGAGTGTAGTAAGGCCTTGTCCCGAGCCTCCTCCAGCTGGTCCAGCGAGTCTTCTCGGCTAGCTTGGTTGCTTTGTTCGTTGTAGGCCCTCGCCCTCGGGGAGCCGTATTCCAGGTCAGTGGGTAAGATGGCCTCGGCCCCATAGACCAGGAAGAACGGCGTGAAACCCGTGGCTCGGCTTGGCGTTGTCCTCAGGTTCCAGACCACCGAGGGGAGTTCCTTCATCCATCGCTTGCCGAACTTGTTGAGGCCGTTGTAGATCCGGGGCTTGAGCCCTTGCAGAATCATGCCGTTGGCACGCTCCACTTGCCCATTCGACATGGGATGAGCCACGGCGGCCCAGTCCACCCGGATGTGGTGATCTTCGCAAAAATCCAAGAATTTTCTGCCGGTGAACTGGGTACCGTTGTCGGTGATGATGGAGTTTGGGACCCCGAAGCGATGGATGATGTTGGTGAAGAACGCCACCGCCTGCTCGGACCTGATGCTGTTCGGGGTACGCCTTTTAAGTCCTTGATGGGTCCCATGCTGGTGATGGCTGCGATCTTCTCCGGGTTGGCTTTGATGCCTCGCTCGGAGACGATGAACCCCAGGAGCATGCCTCGGGGCACCCCGAAGACACACTTCTCAGGATTGAGCTTGACTCCTTTCGCCTTGAGACATCGGAATGTCACTTCAAGGTCGGAGAGGAGGTCGGAAGCCTTCCTTGTCTTGACTACGATGTCATCGACGTAGGCCTCGATTGTGTGACCGATGTGTTCGCCGAACACATGGTTCATGCACCGCTGGTACGTCGCGCCCGCATTCCTCAAACCGAACGGCATGGTGACATAGCAGTACATGCCGAACGGCGTGATGAAAGAAGTCGCGAGCTGGTCGGACTCTTTCATCCGGATTTGGTGATACCCTGAGTAGGCATCGAGGAAGGACAGGGTTTCGCACCCAGCAGTGGAATCCACGATTTGATCGATGCGAGGCAGAGGGTAGGGAACCTTTGGACATGCTTTGTTGAGACCAGTGTAGTCTACGCACATCCGCCATTTCCCCCCTTTTTTCCTCACAAGCACAGGGTTGGCAAGCCATTCGGGATGGAATACCTCTTTGATGAACCCTGCTGCCATTATCTTGTGGATCTCTTCGCCAATCACTCTGCGCTTCTCCTCGTCGAATCGGCGCAGAGGCTGTCTGATGGGTCGGGCTCCGGCCCGAATATCCAGCGAGTGCTCGGCGACATCCCTCGGTATGCCGGGCATGTCCGAGGGACTCCACGCAAAGACGTCGGCGTTTGCGCGGAGAAAGTCGACGAGCACTGCTTCCTATTTGGGGTCGAGCCCGGAACCGATCCGGATCTGCTTGGAGGTGTCGCCACGGGGGTCGAGAGGGACGACCTTAACCGTCTCCGCTGGCTCGAAGTTGCCGGCATGACGCTTCACATCTGGCACCTCTTTGGAGAGGTTCTCCAGGTCGGCGATGAGGGCCTCGGACTCGGCGAGGGCCTCGGCGTACTCCACGCACTCCACGTCACATTCGAACGCGTGTTTGTACGTGGGACCGACAGTGATGACCCCGTTGGGGCCCGGCATCTTGAGCTTCAGGTAGGTGTAGTTGGGGACGGCCATGAACTTCGCGTAGCATGGCCTTCCCAGTACCGCGTGGTAGGTTCCTCGGAACCCGACCACCTCGAACGTCAAGGTCTCCCTTCGGAAGTTGGAGGGCGTTCCGAAGCAGACGGGGAGGTCGAGTCGTCCGAGGGGCTGGACGCGCTTCCCAGGGATGATCCCGTGGAAGGGCGCAGCGCCTGCTCGGATGGAGGACAGATCGACGCGCAGGAGCTTGAGGGTCTCGGCGTAGATGATGTTGAGGCAGCTGCCCCCATCCATCAGGACCTTGGTGAGCCTGACGTTGCCGATGACGGGGTCGACGACGAGCGGGTATTTCCCCAGGCTCGGCACGTGGTCGGGGTGGTCAGCCTGGTCGAAGGTGATGGGCTTGTCGGACCAGTCTAGGTAGACTGGCGCCGCCACCTTCACCGAGCAGACCTCCCGGCGCTCTTGCTTGCGATGCCGAGCCGAGGCATTCGCCGCATGCCCACCGTAGATCATGAAGCAGTCGCGGACCTCGGGGTATTCTCCTGCTTGGTGATCTTCTTTCTTGTCGTCGTCGTGGGCCCTGCCACCCTCCGCGGGTGGCCCGGCCCTGTGGAAGTGGCGCCGAAGCATGGCGCACTCCTCGAGAGTGTGCTTGACGGGCCCCTGATGATAGGGGCACGGCTCCTTGAGCATCTTGTCGAAGAGGTTTGCACCTCCGGGGGGCTTCCGAGGGTTCTTGTACTCGGCGGCGGTGACAAGGTCCGCGTCGGCGGCGTCGCGTTTCGATTGCGACTTCTTCTTGCCCTTCTTCTTGGCGCCGCGCGGAGTAGACGCCTCGGGAGCCTCTTCCGATGGGCGGCCCTGGGGCTGCTTGTCCTTTCGGAAGATAGCCTCGACCGCCTCCTGGCCAGAGGCGAACTTGGTGGCGATGTCCATCAGCTCGCTCGCCCTGGTGGGGGTCTTGCGACCCAACTTACTCACCAGGTCGCGGCAGATGGTGCCGGCGAGGAACGCGCCGATGATATTCGAGTCGGTGATGTTGGGCAGCTCGGTGCGCTGCTTCGAGAATCGCCGGATGTAGTCCCGGAGCGACTCTCCCGGCTGTTGCCGGCAGCTTCGAAGGTCCCAGGAATTCCCGGGGCGCACGTATGTGCCCTGGAAATTTCCGGCGAAGGCTTGGACCAAGTCGTCCCAGCTGGAGATCTGCCCCGGAGGCAGGTGCTCCAACCAGGCGCGAGCAGTGTCGGAGAGGAACAGGGGGAGGTTTCGGATGATGAGGTTGTCGTCGTCCGTTCCACCCAGTTGGCAGGCCAGGCGGTAGTCCGCGAGCCACAGTTCCGGTCTCGTTTCCCCCGAGTACTTTGTGATGGTAGTCAGGGGTCGGAGCCGGGTCGGGAACGGCGCCCGTTGGATGGCCCGACTGAAGGCCTGCGGACCGGGTGGTTCGGGCGAGGGACTCTGATCCTCCCCGCTGTCGTAGCGCCCCCCACGCCTGGGGTGGTAGCCTCGGCGCACCCTTTCGTCGAGGTGGGCCCGACGGTCACGTCGATGGTGCTCGTCGCCGAGGTGGCCCGGGGCCGCAGGCGCGGTGTTGCGCGTGCGTCCGGTGTAGACCGAGGCTTCCCGCACGAATCGGGAAGTCGCGGCATGAGGTTCCGAGGGGTACCCCTGCCTTCGGGAGGCAGTGCTCTCGGCCCGTCGGGCCGCAGCGCCTTCCAGGAGATTCTTGAGCTCTCCCTGGATCCGCCGACCCTCGGTAGTTGATGGCTCCGGCATCGCGCGGAGGAGCATCGCTGCGGCTGCCAGGTTCTGACCAACCCCGCTGGATGCGGGCGGCGGCCTGACCCTGACATCGTTGGCGGCGCAGTGCTGGAGACCTTGGGGCAAGTGACGTATTTCTCCGGCCGGGGGTTGGCCCGCCCATACCTGTCCGATGTCCCGACGGATCGGCTCAAGCGCTCCTGTTCCCTCGTTGAGCCTGGCCTGCGCCCCGCGGACTTGCTCGAGTTGTGGGTCATGACCCCCCCGCCGGAACGGGGACCACAGCTAGCTCCCGCGGGATGTCGGCGCGAGGCACCGGCCTAGGAAGATCACCGTCCTCCGGCATGCCGAGATGGTTGCCTTCGGAGGGATCCCCTAGCTCGATGTGGAAACATTCGCGGCTTGGGCCGCAGCCCTCGTCGTTAAGGCTGCGGCTTCCGTCGGAACAGTCGGAGAGGCAGTAGTTACATGCGGTCATGAAGTCCCGCATGGCACCGGGGTTGCCAAGTCCAGAGAAATCCCAACAGATGCTGGAATCGTCATCTTCCTCGGACCCAGAGGGCCCGTAAGTTGAGACGTCCGTCAACCGGTCCCAAGGCGACCGCATACGAAACCCCAGTGGGGTTGCACTCGCCTCAATGAGGGCGCCCGCCAAAGCAAGGTCGCTAGGCGGGTTGAGGCCGAGTCGAAATGACGTAAGATGGGAGTTAGTCAGTACCTTTTGGTCGACGCGGAGCGACGTAGTCACATCGGGGACTAGTTGCGCCGTCATCTCAAGTACAAGGGCGACGTCCTGCAAGCTCTCCGCGAGCGCGCTGGCGTCGTCTTCTCGCTCGGGATCGGCGTGTCGCGGGGGGACGGCGCTTGCCTTCGTCTCGAACGCGAGGTCGACGCCCGGCGTGCCTTCCGTCGGGACGTCAGGGGCATCGATTCGCTCGATGGCCGACGAAGCGCGGCCTCCCGCTTGGCCTTGGTTGCCCCGCCTCCTCCTCCGTTGACGGGGGAGAGGACGGAGCGAGCTCGAAGGTTGTTCTTCCACCATGCGGGGGAGATGTCGTCGATTCCGCCGCCGGCGGGCGGGTTGTCGGCCGCCATTGTCGTTGTCGCACGGCGGTGGAAGGAGTATCATGTCGTAGCTGCCGTCGAAGGACATGAACTCAAGACTCCCGAAACGGAGCACCGTCCCGGGCCGGAGAGGTTGCTGGAGACTGCCCATCTGGAGCTTGACGGGAAGCTGTTCGTCAGCACGCAGCATACCCCCTATCTGGCGCGCCAACTATCGGCGTTTCGAGACCGGGGGGTCCCTAAGCCGACGAGTGAGTGTGCTGCGTGCCCCAACCCAGATGGGTCGAGCGCGTGGGCGAGCGCGAAGGGGGGAGAGGCGAGGTGGCCGGAGACGGGCGTGAGAGAGGTGGAAGTCCCACGGTCTTCGTGTTCGTCCCGCGCCCAGGTCGGGTGCGCTTGCAGTAGGGGGGTTACAAGCGTCCACGCGGGTGAGGGAAGCGAGCGGCCCCAAGAGAGCGCCTGTCCCGTCCTCGGTCCCGCGCGGCCAACCTTCTCTAAGAAGGCCCTGGTCCTTCCTTTTATAGGCGTAAGGAGAGGATCCAGGTGTACAATGAGGGGTGTAGCAGAGTGCTACGTGTCTAGCGGAGGGAGAGCTAGCGCCCTAAGTACATGCCAATGTGGCAGCCGGAGAGATCTTGGCACCCGCTGGCGTGATGTCGTGGCTGTCGGAGGAGCAACGGAGCTTTGGCGGAAGGACAGCTGTCGGAGCGGTCGAGTCCTTGCTGACGTCCACCTGCTTCCGTAAGAGAGCTGAGAGCCGCCGCCGTCATGGAGCTTGGGAGGCGCCATCATTGCCTATCTGGCGGAGCTGGTCAGATGGGACACCGGTCTTGTTCTCTACGGCCCGAGTCGGCTCGGGGTAGAGTGGTGATGGCGCTCCCTGTTGACGTGGCGGGCCCGCGCCCGAGGCCGGGTGACGTGGGGGCTCCTCCGAAGCTGGGGTCGAATCTGTCTTCCGTTGCTGAGGCCGAGTCCGAGCCTCCGGGTCGGGCGAGGCGGAAGTCGTTCGGCAGAGGCCAGGGCGGAGTCCGAGCCCTGGGGTCGGGCGAGGCGGAGTTCGTCGTCTTCCGGGGCCGAGCCCGAGTCCGAGCCCTGGGGTCAGGCGGAGCGGAGTTCGCCGTCTTCCGGGTCTTAGCCCGAGTCCGAGCCCTGGGGTCGGGCGGAGCGGAGTTCGCCGTCTTCCGGGTCCGAGCCCGAGTCCGAGCCCTGGGGTCGGGCGGAGCGGAGTTCGCCGTCTTCCGGGTCTTAGCCCGAGTCCGAGCCCTGGGGTCGGGCGGAGCGGAGTTCGCCGTCTTCTGGGTCTTAGCCCGAGTCCGAGCCCTAGGGTCGGGCGGAGCGGAGTTCGCCGTCTTCCGGGTCTTAGCCCGAGTCCGAGCCCTGGGGTCGGGCGGAGCGGAGTTCGCTATGGCGCCCCTGGCGAGGCCTGACTGCCTGTCAGACTCACTCTGTCGAGTGGCACCGCAGTCGGAGTGGCGCAGGCGGCGCTGTCCTTCTGTCAGACCGGTCAGTGGAGCAGCGGAGTGACGGCGGTCACTTCGGCTCTGCCGGGGGGGCGTGCGTCAGGATAGAGGTGTCAGGCCACCTTTGCGTTAAATGCCCCTGCAACTCGGTCAGTCGGTGCGGCGATTTAGTCAGGGTTGCTTCTTAGCGAAGCCAAGGCCTCGGGCGAGCCGGAGATGTGTCCGCCGTTAAAAGGGGGGCCTCGGGCGAGACGGAAGTCCCTCGAGGTCGGCTGCCCAAGTCCGAGGCTAGGCTCGGGTGAAGCGTGATCGAGTCACTCGTATGGACTGATCCCTGACTTAATCATACTCATCAGGCCTCTGCAGCTTTATGCTGATGGGGGTTACCAGCTGAGAATTAGGCGTCTTGAGGGTACCCCTAATTATGGTCCCCGACAGTCTTAGGCATGTCGTTATGCCGAAGTTCCCTGGAAGGTAGCTTCGGCGTTGTTCCGTGCTGATCTTCCGAATGTGTTTCTTCTTACAGGACCTTCGGCTACGAAGCAGACCCCCAACAGTAGCCCCTTCGCGGTGCTAGATCATTTTTTGTAACGAGCTTGATCCGTGAAAATTATCCTAGGCTTCGGAATGCCGAAGGTCCGAAAAACACCTTCCCTAAGCTTGTTGCCGAGAAACGATTAAAATAATCCGAGCGCGGGGTGGTCCTACCATGCAGCGGGTATGCACGATCTGCCGATTCATCTCGCACGCATCGTGGTCCACCGTTCAGTGAGTGCGGGTGACTGTTGAACAGGTACGGGCGACTTGACGATTCACCTTCACACCTGCAGCACTATATAAAAAACGGGTAGGTGTGAAGTTACCATAGCATTCATTGTCATTGCACAGTTGTGCTGCTGAAAAATTTAACCATAGCCGAAGCTTTCTCATTGCATTCTCAAGCAAAGCATCGTTTTGATCTAGCTTTGTCATAAGAGAGAGCTTCGTCACAACCATAAAAATCATCAACATTCGTAAGAACTGCAAAGAATTCGACACCTGATGGCCAGAGTTCGTTCAACTGCTAGGGTGACCCGTGACGGAGAGGAGGCCGAAGCCACAAAGACTGCCCCGATCTCTGAAGTGATGAAACAATCGGGAATGGTTGTGACAGAGGTAGCTGCTGACGAAGGTGCACCTGCTGCCGAAGCTGAATATGCTGACATTGAAGAAGATGTTGTTGATGAAGAAGAGGAAGATTATAATACTCTCATGCCAGCCAAACCCAGTCACTTGGACTTTGGAAAATCTACCGTTTCTGAGGCTGATATGCCTATGATGATAAAGCTAGGCTACTTTGGATAAGCTGAGAAGAAGCTGATTCGTTTTGGCAGGGAAGAAACCACTCCGACACCGGAAAATGATGAGGTGGTAGTTTTCAGGAGTTTCTTCAGAGCGGGGTTGAGGTTTCCTTTGAACGAAATGATTGGGGAAGTTTTAGAAAATTATGAAATCTATCTTCATCAGCTGACTCCTAACGCTATCGTTAGACTCAGCGTCTTCATCTAGGCTCTCCGAAGCCAAGGAATAGACCCGAATGTCTAAGCCTTTTGCCGAGTGCACGAGCTTCATTATCAGACGAAGGCCAGAGAAGATGGTCTTCATGAGAATTTTGGTTGTTACAACTTCGCTTACCGCAAAGATATGAAGACTCAGGTGGTTAGCTATCGCACCAAGTGGCCAACTGGTTGGAAAAATGAGTGGTTTTATGTGAAGGCCGATGAGAAGAAGAGGGAGAAGCTCAAGACGCTAGTACTGAGCCCTCTGAGCTTAAGCTTCGGGCTGACTAGGCCGCTGTGCCGTATGGAGCCGGGGTCACCATGCCAACAAGTTGTGGCAGAATTCCGGGTAGTGGCCGAGCAGATCAACACAAGAGATCTAGTCCAAGAATATCTGGCCTATAAGGTGTTCCTGACGCTGAGTGAATGGAACATGCCGAAGCTAAAGGGGACAAAGGAGAAGAAAGAACTTGTGCGACTACCTTATAAGTTCAAATTCGAGAAACAATTCAAAGGGCCATGTCAAGAATGGTTAGAAATGATAGAAACCATGTGCAACAAAATTTTGGGAAATTACACTAAAAAAGAAGATCAGCTGATGACTGCAGCCTTCGGCACCCGACCGAAGCGAAGGTTGAATCGGGTGATGGATGCCCTGAATTTTGAATATCCTGACTATGACGATTGAACAAGGGTGCCAAAGGGCAGAAGAGAAAAATGATTGTTAGTGTTCTGAGCAGACAAGCTGCTAGAATGGTGAAAGAAGATGAAGAAATTCTGAAGAGGAGAAAATCAAGCCCTGAGTCGAAGGTAGCTGCTCCGAAGAAGAGGAAAGTTGCGGCTCCGAAGGAAAAAACGACTGAGATAGAGGAAGAGACTCCTTCAACACCTTCTGCTGCTAACATGGAAGAAATTCTAAAGGTAATGACTGAATCCTTACCTATCAAGCTAAGTCCACTGGGGCCACATCTGACGAAGCTTTTACAGAAGAAGAAGAAGAAGGAGCCCTCGGCAGCGAAGAAGTCTGCTGGGCCAAAAAGGCGGAGGATTATTACTGTAATCGAAGCCATTGAAGAAACGCCACCGCCGGCCTCAGCGTCGAAGATAACACCTGATGTCGAGGGCGCTACAGCTGCCGAAGCTACTCCCACCGAAGCTGCAACTGCTGAAGCTGCAACGGCCAAAGATACAAATCTAGAGAGCACATTTTCTGATATTGATAAAATGCTTCTGAATATGGCCGCGGAAGAAGCTGCTGCAGCCGCCAAAGAGACCCTGGCCACAGTGCCTAGAAAAGAGAAGGAGATCGCCGAAGACACTTCGGAGGAAAAGGATATCAATTTTCAAAATATAATTGGTCAAAAGTTGTCTAAGGCTGAGAAAGAAGAGCTGAGAGATTATGTTATATCCTGTGGTTACAAACCAGGAGCACTGCTCTTCGGCGGTATTGACGACGAAAGCTTAGGATGCCTCTGAGACCGAACTGGAGCGAAGGTTAGCAGTACTCTGTCGAAGAGTATTGGTTTCCCAAAGCTTGAGGCCGATATCAGTCGCTAACGATGACATCATATCGTCGGTAGTTTATTCTATTCTAATTTCAAGGTAAAAAATTTTCTTCGTCTTTTCATTGTTTTAACGACGAAGGTTGTTTTTGCACAGAGTATGCTATGAAGTAAAGCCTTGAGGATGCAACAGGATCTTGAAGATAAAAAACATGAGGTTATAATTGAAGGCTTAGAGAGCAAAATAAAAGATCATGAAGCTATCACATTGTTTACTAGCAGAAGCTGAAGCCAAAATTGCAAGATTGAATAGTGAACTCCTCACAAAGTCAGAAAGCTTCGTACAAGAAAAGCAGAAATTTGATGCAATTTTGAGACTGAAGTCGAAAAGAGTTCAAATTTGCAGAAATCATTGAAAGAGCTTCAAGATAAATGTCTAGACTTCGGCAACCGATGCGTGCAGCGGCTGAAGCAGGTCTTCAACTCAGTTGGGGCCAGTTCTGAGAAATTTGAACCTTCAGTTGAAGACCTGCCAGGGACCTTCGAACATATTGAGGGCAAAGTTGATGCTCTTGACGAAGTTATAGCTGAACACGACGACTTCTGTGCCCTGCTAGCTTCTCGGGGCACAACTGTTGCCTTCATGAAAACTGGTTGCACACATGGGAAGATCGTTAATAGACCAAACTTCAGCTTATCGCCAACATATTTAATTGATATCCCCAGCCTGGCTCGAAGCATAGGAAATAGATTCATAACACAAATCTAGACGAAGGGTGGGCGAAGCTTAGCTGGTGATGAAGCTCGAAGTCACCTTAAGCCGGTAATAAAGTCATACCTGATGCTTACCTTCTCCTTGAAACTTGAGTTTACCTTATAACGCTTTGTTATGTATAGGATGACGAAGCCGAAGAGCAATGATCTGAAGCTTGGCGGATGATGATGAAGCTGAAGACACTGCTATGAAAAAACTCTGAGAAATTCTTGAATTATCCTTGTAAAGAATATTGTAATTTAAGAATCAGATACTACTCTGTAAATTTGTCCATACCTTGTAATATACTTTTACCTTTCCGTCTATGTGTGAACTGCTTTGATGTGGACGAAACTTGTATTTTTTGAGCCGAAGGCGAAAAACACCTTCCCTTCTTTTCGTACACAACGAAGCATAAATCTGCTTCTTTTTCCTCTCGTCGAAGCCTTGTCATTAGAGCCGAAGCAACTGTCTGTACTTGTATGGTATGATGATGATGATCCTACATATGTCTAAATGAATGTATATGAATGCAATGAATGATGTGATGTATTGTGCAAATGAATGTCCAGACACACGCTTACGAAGCCACATCCAAACTATGCATTCTCTTGGGAATGACTGAAATCTCTTTGCCATTTATTTTTCGGCTGCACCGCTTATTTTTCGATGTAAGTTTTGCATCCCCTTAGGAACGTCTTTTGAACTTCTTCGCTTTCTATTTCGGCGGTATAAGTTTTGCATCCCCTTAGGAATGTCTTTTGAACTTCTTCGCCTTATATTTCGGCGGTATTTGGCTCTGCATTCCCTTAGGAACGACTTTTGAGCAGAAAACTTATGCTGCGCTCCCTTAGGAACGACTTTTTGTAGCTTCGTCGTGCTCTGCATCCCCTTAGGGACGACTTTTGAGCTTCTCCCTAGTTTTTTTCCTCTCCACTCGATGGTGCGTGCTCAGATGTTACATTTTACATTCTTTTGGGGGATTTTGCTCTCGTAGAGCTGAATAAGAAAAGAAAAATTACAGGCTATGGCCCCATTAAAAACCTTTCTCCCCCTTTTGAATGGAAAAGTGTGCCATAGGAAAAAATGAAAAAAGATTACATCAAACTACACATAATATCGTCGGAGCTCATCCGCATTCCAAGATCTAGGAATGTCGTTGTCGTCCATGTCCTTCAACCTGTAAGAACCGGGCCTTGACGAAGATACCACCAGAAAAGGTCCTTCCCACATCCGTTGTAGTTTGCCTACTATGTCCGGATTAGCCACTCTCCGAAGTACCAAATGCCCTGGCTTGATATTTTTCAACCGCACTTTTCTATCGCGCCATTTTATTGTTTCGGCTTGATATTTATTGATATTTTCCATAGCCTAAAGTCTGGTCCCTTCTATAGTGTCTTTTGCCACGTGATAATCAGCTTCGTCTTCTGCCGAAGCTGTTGTTCTTATTGACCCCACTTTAGCTTCTTCTGGAGTTATAGCTTCATCACCAAATAATAACTTGAATGGCGTAAATCCTGTTGATCTTGATATGGTTGTATTGTGGCTCCACACCACTTTAATCAACTCATCTGGCCACTTTCCTCTGGGCTGATTGAAGATTAGCTTCATTATTCCCGTCATTATAATGTCATTTGCTCTTTCGACAAGTCCATTTGACTCTGGATGTCTGACTGATGCAAAATGAACCTTCGTGCCAATCTGATCATAGAATTCCTTGAAAGCTTCGACATCAAACTGTGTTCCATTGTCCACAGTTATAGCCTTCGACACGCCGAAGCGACAAACAATGTTTTGCTAGAAGAATTTGTGGACTGTTACCGAAGTTATTATGGCCAAAGGATTCGCTTCAATCCACTTAGAAAATATTCTACAGCCACCACAACATATCTTAAATTGCCTTGTGCTGGTGGAAGTGGGCCTAGCAAATCAAGACCCCATCTTTGCAACGGCTAGGTGGGCTGTATTAGCTGAGTGAGAGATGAAGGTTGTTTCTGGTCTCTTGCACATTTTTGACAATTTTCACATTTTTGGACTAGCTCTGCTGCATCCAAAGCTGCCTTCGGCCAGTAAAAACCTTATTGAAACACCTTCCCCAGCAAGGGCCTAGCCCCAATGTGAGATCCACACAGACCTGCGTGTATCTCCTTCATTAATTCAATACCTTTAGCTCTTGATAAACACTTGAGAAGTGGAGAACATACTCCATATTTATATAACTCCCCTTCTATTATCACATATTGTCGGCATTTCGGACTCGCGAGGACCCTCGACCGACCAGTGAATTTGTCGTTGCGTGTCCCTGCCCAGATGGGTTGATGCAAGATGGAACACAAGAGGGGGGATGAGGCTTGTATTATCTTGCACCGGGGTGCTCGTAGTAGGGGTTACAAGCGTCGCGAGAGAGAGAGAGAGAGAGAGAGAGAGTTCGGCCTTGAGGTGAGCTGTCCGAGTTAGCCTCCTCTGCATTTCTCCCACTCTGCTTGCCTCTGCTCGCCTCCTTTTGGAAGGCCCTCGACATCCCCTTTTATAGATACAAGGAGATGGTCTAGTTGTACAATAGGGGTGTAGCTATATGCTAACGTGGCCAGCAGAGAAGTACTTGAGCCCTATACATATGCTAACGTGGTCGTCAGAGAAGTGCTTGAGCCCTGTACATGTGCTAACGTGGCCGTTGGAGAAGTGCTTGAGCCCTGTAGAAGCGTAGCTGACGGTGTGGCCCGGGGTCCTGCTGACGTTTCCTTGCTTTCGTAGGGAGCTGAGAACCATCGACGTCATGGACGCACGCGGGGAACCATCATTACCTGTTACCGGGGTAATCTATATGGGACACCAGTCTTGTTCCTTCATAGCCTGAGGCAGCTAGCTAGGGGTAGGGTAATGATGTATCCCCAGTGGCGTAGTCGATCCGAGACCGAGGTCAGGCGAGGCGGAGACTCCTCCCGAGGCCGAGGCCCGAGGTCGGGCGAGGTGGAGACCTTCTCCCGAGGTCGAGGCTGAGGCTGAGGCCTGGGGTCGGGCGAGGCGGAGACCTTCTCCTGAGGCCGAGGCCTGGGGTCGGGCGAGGCGGAGCTCCCTGTTGCGCCCGAGGCTAAACTCGGGGGAGGTCGTGACTTACTGTCGTTAGTTTTACCCTGGTGGTTGGCACAGTAGTCGGAACAGGGTGAATAGCGTTGTTTTCCTGTCAGAACAGTCAGTAAAGGGGCGAAGTGAGTGCGGTCACTTTGACCTTGCCGACTGAGGCGTGCGTGTCAGGATAAGGTATCAGACGATCCCCGCATTAAATGTGCATGTGATACGGTCGGTTGGTAAGGCGATTTGGTCGAGGTCGCTGCACGATAAAGTTTGCCCGAACTTGGCTTCGGGCGAGCCGAGGGTGCGCCCACTGCTTGAGGAGGCCCTCGGGCGAGGCGTGAATCCATCCGGGACTACTGTTCTTGCCCGAGGCCAGGCTCGAGCGAGACGACATCGCGTCCCTGAGGCTTCGACTTTGAACCGCGCTTACCGGTCTTTACAGTCTGTTTTGAGGATGTTTTCCAGCCAGGTTAAGGAGCATTGGGGGTACCCCTAATTACGGTACCCGACAGTAGCCCCCGAGCCTCGAAGGGAGTGTAGGTACTCGCTTGGAGGTTCTGTCGGATTTCTTGCAAGGGGACCAGCCTTTCTCGGTTATGTTTTGTTCTGATGGGTGCGCGCGAGCGCACCCGTCGGGTGTAGCCCACGAGGCCTCGGAGGAGTGGTTTGACTCCTCTGAGGTCTTAATTTTTTTGCGATGCCTCGGTCAGCCTTGTTGTTCCCTCATGCGGCCTGGCCGTAGCCCGGGTGCACGATCAGGCTCCGAGTTTTTAAGCTGGTTTGTTGACGTGGTCAACAGTTTGGCCGTAGCCTGGTGCGAGAGCAGCCCCCGAGCCTCTGCATGGAGCGAGAGGACGATCAAGGACCGTCTCGACTTTTATTGTACGCCCCTTCATCGCCTTTCCGCAAGGAGGAAGGGGGGAAAGCACCATGTTACCCTCGGAGGGCACCAAACACGGTGTTTCCAGTGAGTTGCTAACGGGTGATCCGAGTGGACGCCCGAGCCCCGTTCGATAAGGGTCGGCTAGTGGCCCAGAGGCACGCTCCAAAAGTACTTGCAGGTGATTTACTGGACCCAGACCCATTTGATAGGGTCCAAGGGCTCAGTGCCTCCCTCCGGTGGGATTCCATTACAAATTGTTCCCGCTGGTCTCGGAAATGTCCTAGGGTACCTCGGGAGCGTAGCCCGAGCCTCGGCCATGTAACGGACGTACCCAGGGTCATCCCTGACTCTGCGTGCTCTAAGGCGGCTGTCGAAACCTTCCGAGGGGCTAGCCTTCGAACCCCTGATCAGTAAAGGGCTCGGAGCCCGAGTGTTCTGGGGCGGTTTCCGGACCCCGCAGGGCGCAACCTTCGAACCCCTGATCAGTAGGAGGGCTCGGGGCCAGTTTCCTTCGCTGAGAAGGATCCTTTTTCGAAGTATCCCCTTTCCTGATCCCTGTGGCAAGAGAGAGAGAGGAAAAGAAAAAGGATATGAATTTAAATAATGTGGCACACCTTTTTTGACGCGGTCATCATGACGGAGGTGAAACGGCGCCCGCTTCGCCTGCCAGAGGTGTCGCTTGCCCTGCCAAGGAGTTAATGCGATGGGACGGGCGATTCGCGGGGTGTCTGTAGCGCGTGCGCGAGTCGTTCGAGGAACGGAACACGGGTGTGTCATCTTTACGCTGTGGGAGAGGGCTCCCCTGCCACTTCAGGAGAGGATGCGAGCCTGTAGGTGATTAGACCGCTGCTTCCGCACGTCTGTTGCTGCAATTACTGTCGGCCCGCGGCTGAGTGACCCGTGATCGTCGCACTAAATTGGCACTGTTGGGTCACGCGCAGGGCTTCCTCGAGTCACTGCACTGGTTCTGCAGTCGAGAAGACGCGTCATTGGCGCAAGTGGTGGTGCGGTTTCCTTGCACGTAGTAACCGGCGCACCGGTTACATGACATGTGGGCCCGGGCCTCCATGTTGGATCGTCGGATGCGACGAAGTCGAAAGGGTGCACAACCGTGGTGCGGTTGCATGCTTCTTGCGTGGTGGTCCGCCCTTTCGACCGCTGGTTTCGGCGAGGATGAGGGAGTGCTTACCCGCGGGGTAGCTGCGTGCTTCGTGTGCGGCGGTCCGCCCTCCGCGCGTTTTGGGTCAGCTCGTATGACATGTGGGACCCAGCCCCCATGTCGTAGGGTGAGAACCCTGGAGCACGTCGGTGGAGACTTTGCCCGTGACGCTTGGGGGTGCGAGTGAGGAGATCTGCCTTTAAAAAGGGATCGATCCCCCGGGCGGTAGCCATGCCTTCGCACTCCTCTCATTCATCGCGCCCTTCCACCTTCCGAGCCCCCAGATGGGGTGCACCTGTGTTGCCTTCTTCTTGCTGCTGTTGGAGAAGTGCGACCTCGTGGGGGTTGGCGCTCTTCAGTCATCGCTCGGCTTCAAGGATTTTCATCATGCATCCCGGCTGCAGTCCCCCGCCGGCGATCACCTAGGATGATGACCGTAGGCCTCGTGGTGGGGAAGAGCGAGCCGGGTCGTGTTCTCCCCCATGCCCTCAGCTTCAAGGATGTTCATCATCCGTGCTGGGGAGGAGGGTGCGCCGAGTTGGGTCCCGCCTCCGCGTGGGCAGCAGCCCGCTCCTTCCCTCAGTGTTCAGGGGAGAAGGGCGTTCGCCGTCCTTGGCGCTGTCAGCTGTCGCATGTCTGGCTCCCCGGCCTAGGCGGCTCTGGTGCTGCTTCCGGTGCCGCCTCCTACCTCTGGGGCGGAGCGTGGCTGCCCGTCCGCCGCACGGGTGTCGGTCGCGCCGTGCGTGGGCCGGCCACATCCAAGTCCTTCCCGCGCCGCCGGCTGCACCGGGGGTCGCACAACACGTCGTACGCCGCGAGGGCGGTGTTCGTGTTCTGGGACAGTCTCGTCCTCGCTCCTGTGGTGAGGATGGGAGTGAGGACCTGTCGGTGCACAATGGGGCGGCCGCCATTCGCCGGTGTGGCATTGGCACGCAGGTGGCCGCTGTCGTCGGTGCTAAGGTGGTGGTCGCCATAGGTGAGGCTTCCCCCTGCAGAAGCGGTTGCCTCCGCCGACGAGACCGTCAGTGCCACCTGCGGCCGAACCTCCGACTCTTTGGCTTTAATGGCTGGTTCTCGTCCCTCGTAGGTGGACATGGGCGAGGGCCTTTTCGCAGTAGCGTTTGCCCTGAGGCAATCACTGCAGCTGTCTAGCCGCCCGAGGCGGAGGTCGTTGTCGCTGCTGGTGCAGTGGTCGCTGGCGAGCCGCTTGGAGTTTGTTATCTCGCAGCCCCTCTGGTGTGGAGGTAGTTCATTCCTACGGGGATGGAGCTTGAGTCCCGTTTGTAATGGTATCTGCCTGAGAGCAAAATGTAACTGCTTCAAGTACTAAGACATCTGCCGCAGGTTGGGAAAACCGCTGAGGGCACTACCGACGTCTAAGTCTAGATACCATAGTTACCCCAAGTATGTGTGTTTGTTCTTTGTGGCTGCTGAGGCTTGAACATTTGGGTATTCGAGTATGAAGCCGTGTTTCTTTCTCATTTCGAGCATTAGTACTTGCCCATCGGTAGCAGAACCACTTATCCGAGCGTGAGCTACCTTTCGCGGAAGGTGATGAGTGAGGTATCTGTATCCCGGAGGCGTAGGAGTCCCTCGGCTCGGCCGGCCTTGCCGTTCAAGGTCTCTCTCGCTCGTCTTTAGGATTCCGTTATCGACGCAGTCGAAAGGCACGCCCAAGCTATGGCCTTACAACAGCGTGCCCGGGCCAAAGGTATGTTTTGCCCGCTTTGCGACTTTGTTTCTGTCTCCATTCTTCACCTCGTGTCTGAAGAACATTGTCCGGCTGTCTGCAGGGTTCGAGACGGCTCTTAACGAGCCCGTCAAGAACTGCAAGACGCTTGCCCGGGTGGCAGAGCAGAAGGAGGTCGACCGCACGGCCATGTCCGAGGCTATCTCGGCTTTCTGTCGGGCCTTTGGCCTCGACGACGTCCCCTTAGGTAGCTCCCCACAGAGTCACCTGCGAGCTTTGGCGGCCATGTGCGTAGCAGACTCCGCAGGGCGCTGCACCACGGCGTTAGGCGGGCCTTCGCCGTGCTCGCTTCCCACTATGACGTGGATCTGGAGCGGGTCAGCAGGGGTACTGCTTACCCGACGAAGAGGAGGCCGCCTTAGCCGAGGTCCAGAGGCTTGACACGGCTGCCGAGGGCCCAAGCGCGATGCTGGCTTCCTCCATTGAGGTGGAGATCCTTCCGCCCGTGTCGCCGTCTGAGGCCGGGCCTGATTCTACCGAGGGTGGAAACGACGCTGAGGGTGCTGCTCCTCCCCCTGCCGATGTCTGAGCCTGCAGGAACAGTTTGTTTTAAGTATGCGTATGTTTTTTGCGACCACTGAGGCCTAAACATTTTTATTGTCGGATTATAAAGCTGTGTTTTCTTTCCTCTCGTTTCGTGCGTTAGGACTTGTTCGTCGGTAGCAGAATCACTTGTCCGAGTGTGAGTTACTTTTCGCGGAAGGTGATGAGTGAGGTATTCGTATCCCGGTGGCGTAGGAGTCCCTCGGCTCGGTCGGCCTTGCCGTTTAAGTGTTCCTCTCGTCGTTTTTAGGATTCCGTTATCGATATAGTTGAAAAGCACAAAAGTCGTTTTGGTAGAAAACTTTTCTGAGGAAAATTTTGACGCAGAGGGGGTTCCCCCCTTCTAGCCCCCGAGGGAGGGTCGGGCTTTGCCGAGGCAAGGCTGATCCTTCCTTGATGGTTAGACTTTATTTATGCATGTAAAGAAAGCAAGATATATGAACGACTTGAAACATTTTAAGGATAGAAGCGACGTAGCTGTTGGATGTTCCAAGCATTGCTGTAGACTTCGCCTCGATCGTTGGCCAGCTTGTATGTTCCGGGCTTCAAAATGTTGGCGATGATGAACGGCCCTTCCTAGGGAGGAGTAAGCTTGTGGCGCCCTCGGGCGTCTTGTCGCAGCCGAAGTACCAAGTCTCCCACTTGGAAGCCTCGGGGTCGCACCCTTCGGGCGTGGTAGCGCCGCAGAGACTGCTGGTACCGCGCCGAGTGTAGTAAGGCTACGTCCCGAGCCTCTTCCAGCTGGTCCAATGAATCCTCTCGGCTGGTCTGGTTGTTTTGGTCATCGTATGCCTTTGTCCTCGGGGAATCGTATTCCAAGTCCGTGGGTAAGATGACCTCGGCCCCATAGACTAGGAAAAACGGCGAGAAGCCCATGGCCCGGCTCGGCGTCGTCCTCAGACTCCAAACCACCGAGGGTAGCTCTTTTATCCACCACTTGCCAAACTTGTTGAGGTTGTTGTAGATCCTCGGTTTTAGTCCCTGCAAAATCATGCCATTGACGCGCTCCACCTGCCCATTTGTCATTGGGTGAGCTATGGCGGCCCAGTCCACACGGATGTGGTGGTCTTCGCAGAAGTCCAGGAACTTTTTCCCAGTGAACTGCGTGCGATTGTCAGTGATGATGGAGTTTGGGACCCCAAAGCGATGGATAATATTTGTAAAGAACACCACCGCTTGCTCGGACCCGATGCTGGTTAAGGGTCGGACCTCGATCCACTTGGAGAATTTGTCGATGGCGACTAACAGGTGCGTGAAGCCCCGGGTGCCTTCTGTAAGGGGTCGATGAGGTCCAGACCCCATACGGCAAACGACCAAGTGATAGGTATTGTTTGCAGGGTCTGAGCGGGCAGGTGCGTCTGTCTCGCGTAGAATTGGCATCCTCGGCAGGAGCGTACAATCCTTGTAGCGTCGGCCACCGCGGTCGGCCAATAGAAACCTTGTCGGAAAGCGTTTCCCACGAGGGCCCGAGGTGCTGCATGGTGACCGCAAGCCCCCAAGTGTATTTCTTGTAACAGCTCTTGTCCTTGGGCGACGGATATGCATCGTTGGAGAATGCCTGAGGGACTACGGTGGTACAACTCCTTTTCATCACCCAGTAAAACGAACGACTTGGCGAGCCGAGCCAGTCGCCGAGCTTCGGCCTTGTTGAGGGGCAGCTCTCCTCGGAGGAGATATTCTAGGTACGGGGTCTGCCAGTTCAGGCTTGGCGTAACCCCATTCTGTTCTCCCTCAACGTGTAGGGCCTCACCCTTGGCGGCCGAAGGTACCTCGGGCTGGGCCGAGGTCCCCTCGGGTTCAGGCATGTCATCGAGTTTGACGGATGGTTGCACCCGACGGCGATGATTCCCTTGGGGCCTGGCATCTTGAGCTTGAGGTACGTGTAGTTGGGGACGACCATGAACTTGGCGTAGCACGGTCTTCCCAGCACCGCGTGGTAGGTCCCTTGGAACCCAACCACCTCAAACGTGAGGGTTTCCTTTCGAAAGTTGGAGGGAGTTCCGAAGCAGACAGGCAAATCAAGTTGCCCGAGGGACAGGACGCGCTTACCGGGGACGATCCCGTGAAAGGGTGCTGCACCGGCCCGGATCGTGGACAGATCGACCCCCAAGAGCCCTAGGGTCTCAGCGTAGATAATGTTGAGGCTGCTGCCTCCATCCATGAGGACCTTGGTGAGCCTAGCGTTGCCGATGATAGGGTCGACGACGAGCGGGTACCTTCCTGGGCTCGGCACGCAGTCGGGGTGGTCGCCTTGGTCGAAGGTAATGGGTTTGTCGGACCAGTCTAGGTAGACCGACGCCGCTACCTTCACCGAGCAGACCTCCCGGCGCTCCTGCTTGCGGTGTCGAGCCGAAGCATTCGCCACTTGCTCGACGTAGATCATGAAGCAGTTGTGGACCTCTGGGAACTCCTCTTCCTTATCGCTCCCCTTCTTGTTGTTGCCTTGGTCCCTGCCACCTTCTGCCGAGTGTCCAGCCTTGTTGAAGTAACACCGGAGCATGTCGCACTCTTCAAGGGTGTGCTTGACAGGACCCCTGTGATAGGGGCACGACTCCTTGAGCATCTTGTCGAACATGTTGGCCCCTCCGGGAGGCTTCCGAGGGTTCCTGTGCTCGGCAGCAGCGACGAGATCCGCGTCAATGGCGTCGCGTTTTGCTTGCGCCTTCTTCCTGGCCTTCTTCTTTGTGCCACGCTGGACGGATGCCTCGGGGGCGTCTTCCTTCTGTCTTCCCTGAGGCTGCTTGTCCTTCCGGAAGATGGCTTCGATCACCTCCTGACCAGAGGCGAACTTGGTGGCTATGTCCATCAATTCGCTCGCCTTGGTGGGAGTCTTGTGTCCCAGTTTGCTCACCAGGTCCCAGCAAGTGGTGTCGGCGAGGAATGCCCCGATGACGTCCGAGTCGGTGATGTTGGGCAACTCGGTGCGCTGCTTTAAAAACCGCCGGATGTACTCTCGCAGGGATTCCCCTGGCTGCTGGCGGCAGCTTCGGAGATCCCATGAGTTCCCAGGGCGCACATACGTACCTTGGAAATTTCTAGCGAAGGTGAAAGTCGCCTAGAGGGGGTGAATAGGGCGAATCTGAAATTTACAAACTTAATCACAACTACAAGCCGAGTTAGCGTTAGAAATATAATCGAGTCCGAGAGAGAGGGTGCAAAACAAATCGCAAGCGAATAAAAGTATGACACGCGGATTTGTTTTACCGAGGTTCGGTTCTTGCAAACCTACTCCCCGTTGAGGTGGTCACAAAGACCGGGTCTCTTTCAACCCTTTCCCTCTCTCAAACGGTCCCTCGGGCCGAGTGAGCTTCTCTTCTCAATCAAATGGGAATCAAACTTCCTGCAAGGACCACCACACAATTGGTGTCTCTTGCCTTGCTTACAAATGAGATGATCACAAGAAAGAATGAAAGAAGGAAGCAATCCAAGCGCAAGAGCTCAAAAGAACACAACAAATCTCTCTCACTAATCACTAAAGCCTTGTGTGGAGTTGGGAGAGGATTTGATCACTTTGGTGTGTCTTGTATTGAATGCTTAGCTCTTGTAAGTAGTTGGAAGGTGGAAAACTTGGATGACTTGAATGTGGGGTGGTTGGGGTATTTATAGCCCCAACCACCAAACTAGTCGTTTGGTGGAGGCTGCTGTCGCATGGCGCACTAGACAGTCCGGTGCGCCAGCCATGACACCAGGTCGTTGGGTTCCGACCGTTGGAGCTCTAACTTGTGGGCCCGCCTGGCTGTCCGGTGGCGCACCGGACAAGTCCTGTAGACTGTCCGGTGTGCCACCCGTGCGTGCACTGTCCTCTGCGCGTGCAGGCGCACATTTAATGCGTTGCAGTCGACCGTTGTGCGTGAAGTAGTCGTTGCTCCGCTGGCTCACCGAACAGTCCGGTGAATTATACCGGAGCGGATTCCCGAAGCTGGCGAGTTCAGAGCCGCTCTCCCCTGGGGCACCGAACACTGTCCGGTGGTGCACCGGACAGTCCGGTGAATTATAGCGAACCGCCTCTGAGAGTTCCCGAAGGTGCGAAGTTTAGCTTGGAGTCCCCTAGTGCACCGGACAGTCCGGTGCGCCAGACCAGGGCACACTTCGATTGTCCCTTGCTCTCTTTGTTTGAACCCTTTTCTTGGTCTTTTTATTGGCTTTTTGTGAACCTTTGGTACCTGTATAACTTATAGACTAGAGCAAACTAGTTAGTCCAATTATTCGTGTTGGGCAATTCAACCACCAAAATCAATTAGGAAATAGGTGTAAGCCTAATTCCCTTTCAATCTCCCCCTTTTTGGTGATTGATGCCAACACAAACCAAAGCAAGTATAGAAGTGCATAATTGAACTAGTTTGCATAATGTAAGTGCAAAGGTTACTTAGAATTGAGCCAATATAAATACTCATAGGATATGCATGGATTGTTTCTTCATTTTTAACATTTTGGACCACGCTTGCACCACATGTTTTGTTTTTGCAAATTCTTTTGTAATTTTTTTTCAAAGTTCTTTTGCAAATAGTCAAAGTAAATGAATAAGATTTGAGAAGCATTTTCAAGATTTGAATTTTTCTCCCCCTGTTTCAAATGCTTTTCCTTTGACTTAAACAGAACTCCCCCTTAATGAAATCCTCCTCTTAGTGTTCAAGAGGGTATACCAATTTGGAATTATATCACAAATAAGATACCAATTTGAAAATACTTCTTTAAAACCAAATAAAGACTAAAATTTTTGAAGTGGGTGGTGGTGCGGTCCTTTTGCTTTGGGCTAATACTTTCTCCCCCTTTGGCATGAATCGCCAAAAACGAATACTTAGAGTATAAGCCCTAGTTAAACTACTTTCTCCCCATCTGGTAAAATACATATGAATGAAGATTATACCAAAGTCGGAGAGTTGCTCGGAGCGTCGGCGAAGGATGAGTTATGGAGTGGAGTGGAAGCCTTTGTCTTCGCCGAAGACTCCAATTCCCTTTCAATACACCTATGACTTGGTTTGAAATTTACTTGAAAACACATTAGTCATAGCATATAAAAGAGACATGATCAAAGGTATATTAATGAGCTATGTGTGCAAAACATCAAAAGAAATTCCTAGAATCAAGAATATTTAGTTCATGCCTAAGTTTGTTAAAAGTTTGTTCATCAAGTGGCTTGGTAAAGATATCGGCTAATTGATCCTTAGTGTTAATATATGCAATCTCGATATCTCCCTTTTGTTGGTGATCCCTTAGAAAGTGATACCGAATGGCTATGTGTTTAGTGCGGCTATGTTCAACGGGATTATCCGCCATGCGGAGTGCACTTTCATTATCACATAGAAGAGGAACTTTGGTTAATTTGTAACCGTAGTCCCTAAGGGTTTGCCTCATCCAAAGCAATTGCGCGCAACAGTGGCCTGCGGCAATGTACTCGGCTTCGGCGGTAGAAAGAGCTACGGAATTTTGCTTCTTTGAAGCCCAAGACACCAAGGATCTTCCCAAGAACTGGCAAGTCCCCGATGTGCTCTTTCTATTGATTTTACACCCTGCCCAATCGGCATCCGAATAACCAATTAAATCAAAAGTGGATCCCCTAGGATACTAAAGCCCAAACTTATGAGTATAAACTAAATATCTCAAGATTCGTTTTACGGCCGTAAGGTGAGCTTCCTTAGGGTCGGCTTGGAATCTTGCACACATGCATACGGAAAGCATAATATCTGGTCGAGATGCACATAAATACAATAAAGAGCCTATCATCGACCGGTATACCTTTTGATCGACGGATTTACCTTCCGTGTCGAGGTCGAGATGCCCATTTGTTCCCATGGGTGTCTTGATGGGCTTGGCATCCTTCATCCCAAACTTGCTTAGAATATCTTGAGTATACTTTGTTCGGCTAATGAAGGTGCCCTCTTGGAGTTGCTTCACTTGAAATCCCAAGAAGTACTTCAACTCCCCCATCATTGACATCTCGAATTTTTGTGTCATGATCCTACTAAATTCTTCACATGTAGATTCGTTAGTAGACCCAAATATAATATCATCAACATAAATTTGGCATACAAACAAATCATTGTCAAGAGTTTTAGTAAATAAAGTAGGATCCGCTTTTCTGACTTTGAATCCATTAGTGATAAGGAAATCTCTAAGACATTCATACCATGCTCTTGGGGCTTGCTTGAGCCCATAAAGCGCCTTAGAGAGTTTGTAAACATGGTTAGGGTACTCACTATCTTCAAAGCCGGGAGGTTGCTCAACATAGACCTCTTCCTTGATTGGTCCATTGAGGAAGGCACTCTTCACGTCCATTTGGTAAAGCTTGAAGCCATGGTAAGTAACATAGGCCAATAATATACGAATTGACTCAAGCCTAGCTACGGGTGCATAGGTTTCACCGAAATCCAAACCTTCGACTTGGGAGTATCCCTTGGCCACAAGTCGGGCTTTGTTCCTTGTCACCACACCATGCTTGTCTTGCTTGTTGCGGAAAACCCACTTGGTTCCTACAACATTTTGATTAGGACGTGGAACTAAATGCCATACCTCATTCCTAGTGAAATTGTTGAGCTCCTCTTGCATCGCCACCACCCAATCCGAATCTTGAAGTGCTTCCTCTACCCTGTGTGGCTCAATAGAGGAAACAAAAGAGTAATGCTCACAAAAATGTGCAACACGAGATCTAGTGGTTACCCCCTTATGGATGTCGCCGAGGATGGTGTCGACGGGGTGCTCTCGTTGGATTGCTTGGTGGACTCTTGGGTGTGGCGGTTTTGGTTCTTCATCCTCCTTGTCTTGATCATTTGCATCTCCCCCTTGATCATTGCCGTCATCTTGAGGTGGCTCATCATTTTGATCTTCTTCTTCATCAACTTGAGCCTCATCCTCATTTTGAGTTGGTGGAGATGCTAGCGTGGAGGAGGATGGTTGATCTTGTGCATTTGGAGGCTTTTCGGATTCCTTAGGACACACATCCCCAATGGACATGTTCCTTAGCGCGATGCACGGAGCCTCTTCATCACCTATCTCATCAAGATCAACTTGCTCTACTTGAGAGCCGTTAGTCTCATCAAACACAACGTCACAAGAAACTTCAACTTGTCCAGAGGACTTGTTAAATACTCTATATGCCCTTGTGTTTGAATCATATCCTAGTAAAAAGCCTTCTACAGTCTTAGGAGCAAATTTAGTTTTTCTACCTCTTTTAACAAGAATAAAGCATTTGCTACCAAAGACTCTAAAATATGAAATATTTGGCTTTTTACCGGTTAGGAGTTCGTATGATGTCTTCTTGAGGATTCGGTGTAGATACAACCGGTTGATGGCGTAGCAGGCGGTGTTGACCGCCTCGGCCCAAAACCGATCCGACGTCTTGTACTCATCAAGCATGGTTCTTGCCATGTCCAATAGAGTTCTATTCTTCCTCTCCACTACACCATTTTGTTGTGGTGTGTAGGGAGAAGAGAACTCATGCTTGATTCCCTCCTCCTCAAGGAAGCCTTCAATTTGAGAGTTCTTGAACTCCGTCCCATTGTCGCTTCTAATTTTCTTGATCCTTAAGCCGAACTCATTTTGAGCCCGTCTCAAGAATCCCTTTAATGTCTCTTGGGTGTGAGATTTTTCCTGCAAAAAGAACACCCAAGTGAAGCGAGAATAATCATCCACAATAACTAGACATTACTTACTCCTGCCGATGCTTATATAAGCTATCGGGCCGAATAGGTCCATGTGTAGGAGCTCCAGTGGCCTGTCAGTCGTCATGATGTTCTTGTGTGGATGATGAGTCCCAACTTGCTTCCCTGCTTGGCATGCGCTACAAATCCTGTCTTTCTCAAAATGAACATTTGTTAATCCTAAAATGTGCTCTCCCTTTAGAAGCTTATGAAGATTCTTCATCCCAACATGGGCTAGTCGGCGGTGCCACAGCCAACCCATGTTAGTCTTAGCAATTAAGCAGATGTCGAGTTCAGCTCTATCAAAATCTACCAAGTATAGCTGACCCTCTAACACTCCCTTAAATGCTATTGAATCATCACTTCTTCTAAAGACAATGACACCTACATCAGTAAAAAGACAGTTATAGCCCATTTGACATAATTGAGATACAGAAAGCAAATTGTAATCTAAAGAATCTACAAGAAAAACATTGGAAATGGAATGGTCAGGTGAAATAGCAATTTTACCCAAACCTTTGACCAAACCTTGGTTTCCATCCCCGAATGTGATAGCTCGTTGGGGATCTTGGTTTTTCTCGTAGGAGGAGAACATTTTCTTCTCCCCTGTCATGTGGTTTGTGCACCCGCTATCGATGATCCAACTTGAGCCCCCGGATGCATAAACCTACAAAAGAAGTTTAGTTCTTGACTTTAGGTACCCAAATGGTTTTGGGTCCTTTGGCATTAGACACAAGAACTTTGGGTACCCAAACACAAGTTTTTGACCCCTTGTGCTTGCCCCCAACATACTTGGCAACTACCTTGCCGAATTTGTTAGTTAAAACATATGATGCATCAAAAGTTTTAAAAGAAATGTCATGATCATTTGGTGCACTAGGAGTTTTCTTCTTAGGCAACTTAGCACGGGTTGGTTGCCTAGAACTAGATGTCTCACCCTTATACATAAAAGCATGGTTAGCGCCAGAGTGAGACTTCCTAGAATGAATTCTCCTAATTTTGCTCTTGGGATAACCGGCACGGTACAAAATGTAACCCTCGTTATCCTGAGGCATGGGAGCCTTGCCCTTAACAAAGTTGGACAATTTCTTAGGAGGGGCATTAAGTTTGACATTGCCTCCCTGTTGGAAGCCAATGCCATCCTTAATGCCAGGGCGTCTCCCATTATAAAGCATACTACGAGCAAACTTAAATTTTTCATTTTCTAGTTCATGCTCGGCAATTTTAGCATCTAATTTAGCTATATGATCATTTTGTTGTTTAATCATGGAAAGGTGATCATGTATAGCATTAATATCAACATCTCTACATCTAGTGCAAATAGTGACATGCTCAGTGGTAGATGTAGAGGGTTTGCAAGAATTAAGTTCAACAATCTTAGCACGCAATATATCATTTTTATCTCTAAGATCGGAAATTGTAACATTGCAAACATCTAGTTCTTTAGCCTTAGCAAGCAATTTTTCATTCTCAATCCTAAGGCTAGCAAGAGAAATGTTTAATTCTTCAATCTTAGCAAGCAAATCATCATTATCATTTCTAAGATTGGGAATTGAAACATCACAAGCATTTAAATCAACCTTAGCAATTAAATTTGCATTCTCATTTCTAAGGTTGTCAATAGTTTTATGGCAAGTGCTTAGCTCACTAGACAGTTTTTCATATTTTTCTACTTCTAGAGCGTAAGCATTTTTAACCTTAACATGCTTCTTATTTTCTTTAATAAGGAAGTCCTCTTGGGTGTCCAAGAGATCATCCTTCTCATGAATAGCACTAATCAATTCATTTAATTTTTCTTTTTTTGTATGTTTAGGTTGGCAAAAAGAATGCGCAAGTTATCCTCCTCATTACTAGCATTATCCTCATCGCTAAAGGTTTCATATTTGGTGGAGGGTCTTGATTTTACCTTCTTCCTTTTGCCGTCCTTTGCCATGAGGCACTTGTGGCCGACATTGGGGAAGAGAAGTCCCTTGGTGACGGCGATGTTTGCGGCGTCCTCGTCGGAGGAAGAGTCGGTGGAGCTTTCGTCGGAGTCCCACTCCCGGCAAACATGGGCATCGCCGCCCTTCTTCTTGTAGTATTTCTTCTTCTCCTTTCTTCTCCCCTTCTTGTCGTCGCCCCTGTCACTATCACTAGATAATGGACATTTTGCTATAAAATGACCGGGCTTACCACACTTGTAGCAAACTTTCTTGGAGCGGGGCTTGTAATCTTTCCCCCTCCTTTGCTTGAGGATTTGGTGGAAGCTCTTGATGATGAGCGCCATCTCCTCGTTGTCGAGCTTGGAGGCATCGATGGGTGTTCGACTTGGAGTAGATTCCTCCTTCTTTTCTTCCGTCGCCTTGAATGAGACCGGTTGTGCCTCGGACGTGGAGGGGCCGTCAAGCTCGTTGATCTTCTTTGAGCCTTTGATCATTAATTCAAAGCTCACAAAATTCCTGATTACTTCCTCGGGAGTCATTAGTGTATATCTAGGATTGCCACGAATTAATTGAACTTGAGTAGGGTTAAGTAAAACAAGTGATCTTAAAATAACCTTAACCATTTCGTGGTCATCCCATTTTTTACTCCCGAGGTTGCGCGCTTGGTTCACCAAGGTCTTGAGCCGATTGTACATGTCTTGTGGCTCCTCTCCTTGGCGAAGTCGGAAGCGACCGAGCTCCCCCTCGATCGTTTCCCGCTTGGTGGTTTTGGTCACCTCGTCTCCTTCGTGCGTGGTTTTTAGCGTGTCCCAAATCTCCTTAGCACCTTTCAACCCTTGCACCTTATTATACTCCTCTCGACTTAGAGAGGCGAGGAGTATAGTTGAGGCTTGGGAGTTGAAGTGTTGGATTTGGGCCACTTCATCCTCATCATAATCTTCGTCCCCTACGGATGGCACCTGTACACCAAACTCAACAACATCCCATATACTTTTGTGGAGTGAGGTTAGATGAAATCGCATTAAATCACTCCACATAGCATAATCTTCACCATCAAATGTGGGTGGTTTGCCTAATGGGATGAAAAGTAAAGGTGTATGATTGGAAATGCGAGGGTAGCATAGGAAGATCTTACTAAACTTCTTGCGCTCATGGCGCTTAGAAGTGATGGATGGCGCGTCGGAGCCAGAGGTGGAAGGTGATTAAGTATCGGTCTCGTAGTAGACCACCTTCCTCATCTTCTTTTTCTTGTCGCCACTCCGATGCGACTTGTGGGAAGAGGATTTCTTCTCCTTCCCCTTCCCCTTGTTGCGGGACTCTTCCGATGAAGCTTTCCTGTGGCTTGTAGTGGGCTTGTCGCCGGTCTCCATCTCCTTCTTGGCGTGATCTCCCGACATCACTTCGAGCGGTTAGGCTCTAATGAAGCACCGGGCTCTGATACCAATTGAAAGTCGCCTAGAGGGGGGTAAATAGGGCGAATCTGAAATTTACAAACTTAATCACAACTACAAGCCGAGTTAGCGTTAGAAATATAATCGAGTCCGAGAGAGAGGGTGCAAAACAAATCGCAAGCGAATAAAAGTATGACACGCGGATTTGTTTTACCGAGGTTCGGTTCTTGCAAACCTACTCCCCGTTGAGGTGGTCACAAAGACCGGGTCTCTTTCAACACTTTCCCTCTCTCAAACGGTCCCTCGGGCCGAGTGAGCTTTTCTTCTCAATTAAATGGGAATCAAACTTCCCGCAAGGACCACCACACAATTGGTGTCTCTTGCCTTGCTTACAAATGAGATGATCACAAGAAAGAATGAAAGAAGGAAGCAATCCAAGCGCAAGAGCTCAAAAGAACACAACAAATCTCTCTCACTAATCACTAAAGCCTTGTGTGGAGTTGGGAGAGGATTTGATCACTTTGGTGTGTCTTGTATTGAATGCTTAGCTCTTGTAAGTAGTTGGAAGGTGGAAAACATGGATGACTTGAATGTGGGGTGGTTGGGGTATTTATAGCCCCAACCACCAAACTAGCCGTTTGGTGGAGCTGCTGTCGCATGGCGCACCGGACAGTCTGGTGCGCCAGCCATGACACCAGGCCGTTGGGTTCCGACCGTTGGAGCTCTGACTTGTGGGCCCGCCTGGCTGTCCGGTGGCGCACCGGACAAGTCCTGTAGACTGTCCGGTGTGCCACCCGTGCGTGCACTGTCCTCTGCGCGCGCAGGCGCGCATTTAATGCGTTGCAGTCGACCGTTGCACGCGAAGTAGTCGTTGCTCCGCTGGCTCACCGGACAGTCCGGTGTGCACCGGACATGTCCGGTGAATTATAGCGGAGCGGATTCCCGAAGCTAGCGAGTTCAGAGCCGCTCTCTCCTGGGGCACCGGACACTGTCCAGTGGTGCACCGGACAGTACGGTGAATTATAGCGAACCGCCTCTGAGAGTTCCCGAAGGTGCGAAGTTTAGCTTGGAGTCCCCTGGTGCACCGGACAGTCTGGTATGCCAGACCAGGGCATACTTCGGTTGTCCCTTGCTCTCTTTGTTTGAACCCTTTTCTTGGTCTTTTTATTGGCTTTTTGTGAACCTTTGGTACCTGTATAACTTATAGACTAGAGCAAACTAGTTAGTCCAATTATTCGTGTTGGGCAATTCAACCACCAAAATCAATTAGGAAATAGGTGTAAGCCTAATTCCCTTTCAGAAGGCCTTGACCAGGTCGTCCCAGTCGAAGATCTGCGCAGGAGGCAGATGCTCCAGCCATTCCCGGGCAGCGTCGGAGAGGAAAAGGGGGAGGTTGCGGATGATGAGGTTGTCGTCGTCCGTCCCTCCCAACTGGCACGCCAGCCGGTAATCCACAAGCCACAACTCCGACCTTGTCTCCCCTGAGTACTTGGTAATGGTAGTGGGGGCTCGGAACCGGGCCAGGAACGGCGCCCATCGTATGGCCCGGCTGAAGACTCGCGGACCTGGTGGTTCGGGCGAGGGGCTCTGATCCTCCTCACTGTCGTAGCGTCCCCCGCGCCTGGGGTGGTAGACTCGGCGCACCCTTTCCTCGAGGCGGGCTCGACGGTCGCGGCGGTGTTGTTCGCTGCCGAGACGGTTTGGGGCTGCAGGTGTCCCGTCCCGTGTGCGCTCGATGTGGACCGAGGCCTCCTGCATGCGTCGGGAGGACGTTGCGCGATGCTCCGAGGGGCACCCTCGCCTTCGGGAGGCAGAGCTTTCGGCTCGTCGGACTATGGCATCTTCCAGGAGATCCTTGAGTTCGCCCTGGATACGTCGCCCCTCGGTGGTGGATGGCTCCGGCATTGTTCGAAGTAGCATCGCCGCTGCAGCTAGGTTCTGGACGACCCCGCTGAAGGCTGGGGGCAGCCCTGTCCTGGCATCGTCAACGATACGGTGCTGGACGTCCCAGGCCCGATGACGCGCTCCTCCGGCGAGTGCTCGGCCTGCCCACTCCTGCTCGATGTTTTGTCGGAGCTGCACAAGTCGCCCCGTTTCTTCGTCGAGCTTGGCCTGCATCTCACGGAGTTGCTCGAGCTGTGTGTCCTGACCCCCCGCAGGGACTCGGACCATAGCTAGCTCCCGCGGGATCTCAACACGAGACACAGGCACAGGGGCGTCGTCATCTTCTGGCATGCCGAGGCAGTCGTCCTCGTCGTGATCCCCCTGATCGATGTGGAAACACTCGCGACTTGGGTCGTAACCCTCGTCGTCAAGGTTGTGGCCATCGTCAGAGCAACCGAAGAGGCAGTAGTCACATGCGGACATGAAGTCTCGCACGGCACTGGGATCATGAAGTCCGGAGAAATCCCAACCAAAGTCGGGGTCGTCCTCTTCCCCGGAACCCGCGGGTCCGTAGGTTGAGACCGCCGTCAGTCGGTCCCAGGTTGCACATATGGTACCCTGGAAGGTCAGGATATGCCCTCACGAAAGCGCTCACCGAAGCGGGGTTGCTTGGTGGATCGAAGCTGAATCTAAAGGGAACAGGGTGGAAGACTGATGGTACCTCCTGGTCGATGGACGATGGTGAAGTCGCATCGGGGACGGAGTGCGTCGTTATCTCAGGTGCGAGACTAATGTCCGACAAGTCCCTCGCAAGGGTGCCGGCGTCATCAGTCCGCTTGAGGTTGGCACGTTGCTGGGAAGCGACACCCGTCGTTGTCTCAGGTGCGAGGACAACACCCGACATGTCCCCAGCAGGGGTGTCGGCGTCGTCGGCTCGCTCTGGTCCGACAGCCGACGAGGTGCTGCCTCCTGCCTGGCCATGGTTGCCCCGTCTTCTCCTCCTCCGGCGAGGAGGGTGGCGGGGCAAACCCGGATGTTCCTCTTCTGCCGCGGGGAGATGTCGTCGTCTAGCTCGCCGCCGCCGGGCGAGCCGACGACCGTCGTTGTTATCGTGCCGCGAGGGGAGGAGTACCATGTCGTAGCTGCCGTCGCGGGACATGAACTCGAGACTCCCGAAGCAGAGCACCATCCCGGGCTGAAGAGGCTGCTGAAGGCTACCCATCTGGAACTCAACGGGGGAAGTGTTTGTCAACACGCAGCAGTCCCCTACCCGGCGCGCCAACTGTCAGCGTTTTGGACCCGCGAGGACCCTCGACCGACCAGTGAATTTGTCGCTGCGTGTCCCTGCCCAGATAGGTTGATGCAAGATGGAACACAAGAGGGGGGATGAGGCTTGTATTATCTTGCACCGGGGTGCTCGTAGTAGGGGTTACAAGCGTCGCGAGAGAGAGAGAGGGAGAGAGTTCGGCCTTGAGGTGAGCTGTCCGAGTTAGCCTCCTCTGCGTTTCTCCCACTCTGCCTGCCTCTGCTTGCCTCCTTTTGGAAGGCCCTGGACATCCCCTTTTATAGATACAAGGAGATGGTCCAGCTGTACAAAGGGGGTGTAGCTATATGATAACGTGGCCGACAGAGAAGTACTTGAGTCCTACACATGTGCTAACGTGGCCATCGGAGAAGTGCTTGAGGCCTGTACATGTGCTAACGTGGTCGTCGGAGAAGTGCTTGAGCCCTGTAGAAGCATAGCTGACGGTGTGGCTCGGGGTCCTACTGACGTTTCCTTGCTTCCGTAGGGAGCTGAGAACCATCGACGTCATGGACGCACGCGGGGAACCATCATTACCTGTTACCGGGGTAATCTAGATGGGACACCGGTCTTGTTCCTTTGTAGCCTAAGGCAGCTAGCTAGGGGTAGGGTAATGATGTATCCCCAGTGGCGTAGTCGGCCCGAGGCCGAGGTCGGGCGAGGCGGAGACTCCTCCCGAGGCTGAGGTCCGAGGTCGAGCGAGGCGGAGACCTTCTCCCGAGGCTGAGGCTGAGGCCGAGGCCTGGGGTCGGGCGAGGCAGAGACCATCTCCCGAGGCTGAGGTCGAGGCCGAGGCCTGGGGTCGGGCGAGGCGGAGACCTTCTCCCGTGGCCGAGGCTGAGGCCAAGGCCTGAGGTCAGGCGAGGCGGAGCTCCTTGTTGCGCCCGAGGCTGAACTCGGGGGAGGTCGTGACTTACTGTCGTTAGTTTTACCCTGGTGGTTGGCACAGTAGTCGGAACGGGGTTAATAGCGTTGTTTTCCTGTCAGAACGGTCAGTAAAGGGGCGAAGTGACTGCGGTCACTTTGACCTTGCCGACTGAGGCGCGCGTGTCAGGATAAGGTGTCAGACGATCCCCGCATTAAATGCGCATGCGATACGGTCGGTTGGTAAGGTGATTTGGCCGAGGTCGCTGCACGACAAAGTTTGCCCGAGCTTGGCTTCGGGCGAGCCGAGGGTGCGCCCACTGCCTGAGGAGGCCCTCGAGCGAGGCGTGAATCCGTCCGGGACTACTGTTCTTGCCCGAGGCCGGGCTCGGGCGAGACGAGATCGTGTCCCTGAGGCTTCGACTTTGAACCGCGCTTACCGGTCTTTATGGTCTGTTTTGAGGATGTTTTCCAGCCAGGTTAAGGAGCATTGGGGGTACCCCTAATTACGGTACCCGACACATATGGTCTTGTCCTTGCCTCCATTCTCTTATTATAAGCTTCGTCATCTGAAAGACAATTACCTTGGAGGAAAGATATAATTTCAGTCCTCCAATCTTCACTATGTACCGGAGAAATAGTAAGCACTGCTCTCTCCATGAGTTCAACCGAAGGTGCCTTTATTGTTTCAAAAAATACTTCCGAAGGTAGAGGGAGCCCCTGGGCCACCGATTTAGCTAGTAAATCTGCATGCTCATTTTCACCTCTTGGAATATTCCTGACAGAAAAACCTTCGAAAGAAGCCTCCAACCTTCGAACGGTATCCAAATATCTTTCAAGCTTCGGATCTCTTGCCTTGCTACTTTTGTCCACATGGCCAGAGATAACTTGAGAATCAGTTTTCAGAATGACCCTTCTTATTCCCATTGCCCTTAACTTCTGAAGCCCCAACAGAAGTGCTTCGTACTCAGCAATATTATTTGTGCAACTGAAATCAAGCTTGGCTACATAACATGTTTTGACTTTTGAAGGTGCTACTAGGACCGCAGCCGCTCCTGCACCGAAGGTTCCCCAAGAACCATAGCAGAACACTGTCCAAGCTTCAACATCTTTGTTTACTTCTTCTTCGTGAGCCCCTGGCGTCCAATCAGCGATGAAGTCTGCTAACGCTTGGGACTGGATTGAGGATCTATGCACATAGTCAATGGTGAATTCATTAAGTTTTGCAGCCCATTTCCCAATCCTTCCAGTAGCTTCTTTGTTCCTCATAATATCCTTCAGAGGCTGTGACGAAGGAACAATATTGTGATATGCTTGAAAATAATGTCGAAGCTTTCTGGAGGCCATTAACACAGCATATAGCACCTTTTCCAATTCTGTGTAATTTTTCTTTGACAGACTCAAAACTTCGGAGACGAAGTACACTGGAGCTTGCTTTTTGACTTGGCCATCTAGCTTCTCCTGTACAAGTGTCGCACTCACTGCAGAATGTGAAGCTGCAACATATAAGAGCAATGGAGCCCCTAGCGAAGGTGGAGATAACGTTGTTAAATTAATCAAATATTGCTTCAACTCTTCGAAGGCATGTTGTTGAGCCGGACCCCACTGAAAGACTTCGGCTGACTTTAGTATTTCAAAGAATGACAAAATTCTTTCTGCTGATCTAGATATAAATTTGTTCAATGATGCTAATCTACCTGCCAGTCGTTGAGCTCCTTTCTTTGTGCTTGGCGGTTCCATACGAAGGATAGCTTCAATCTTGCTTGGGTTAGCTTCAATTCCCTTCGTTGATACTAAACATCCAAGGAACTTGCCCTTCTTTACCCCAAAAACACATTTTTCTGGATTTAACTTCAAACCAGCTTGCCTGAAGTTGGCAAATGTCTATTGCAAATCAGCAATGTGATTTTCTTGCTTTGTGCTTTTAACTATGATATCATCAACATAAGTCAACACATTCTTGCCTATTTGAGAATGAAGGACTCTGGCTGTCATTCTGCTGAAGCTTCCTCCAGCATTTTTAAGCCCCTCAGGCATCCAAAGATAGCAATATGTGCCACTGGGGGTTATGAAGCTAGTCTTCGGCTCATCTTCCTTCTTCATCCAGATTTGGTGGTAGCCTGAGTAACAATCTAGTAGACTCATGAGCTCCGACGAAGCTGCTGCATCTACTAGAGAATCTATTCTTGGCAATGGGAACTCATCCTTTGGACAAGCTTTGTTTAGATCTGTAAAATCAATGCACATCCTCCATTTACCATTGGCCTTCTTCACCATAACAGTATTAGCTAGCCACTCTGGGTATTTGACCTCTCTGATAACTCCAGCGCTAAGAAGCCTCTTCACTTCGTTCCGAGCACCTTCAGCTTTGTCATCAGACATTTTCCGAAGCCTTTGTTTTCTTGGCCTGAAAGATGGATCCACATTGAGTGAATGCTCAATGACATCTCTGTTTACACCGCAAAGATCATTGGCTGACCAAGCAAAGACATCTTTGTTGTTGAATAGAAATCTTAGCAAATTCTTTTCCTGCTCTTCAGATAACTGAGACCCCAGTAGTACCTTTTGTTCTGCTATATCTTCACATAGAAGCATAGGCTTCGGCTGATCCGCCGAAGCAGCCTTCTCTCTTTTGTATCGACTAGGTGAGTGCCCGTGCGTTGCAACGGGAACATATAATACCATGATAACTTATATACAAAATGTGTCTTATATTGTTATAAGAAAATGTTTCATAATCCATTTGTGATCCTAGCCATACAAAAATTTTGTTATTTTAATTTAGCTGTTTCATTACTACATTGCAACCATCAGTATCATGCAGACTTCGATATATGTCACGATTTGCATGGTCTCATCACTGGAGAGCACGTGCCACACCTACTGGTAGAAGTTTCGTCGTATATCGTTAGTCATCAGGCACGCACCACCATACACGCTTGCTTAAACAAAAAGGCAAGTGTTTCGAATTAAAGGCAGACCGACACAAAAGCTACCCCGACGATGGCGAGTGGTCATTGTTGTCGGTCCTCCTCTACGTCACCTCCGGCGCCAAGATGACGCTACAATCCTTGATATAGTAGTCGTCGAACGCGCGCAACATGGTGAGTACCGATGACTCTTGGATGGGCTGCCAAATGAAGTGCACCCCGGGCTCATCGATGAGGTAGTACACCTAGTCGTTGCACCACCGGATGTGCTACTCCTCTATATACATCTTGTTCGAGGACACTCACACAACAGCAGCAATGACCGTCATCCTAGCACACAAGAATTCATGGCCAGTCAGTAGCGACTTACGTGGCAGGTTGGGCTTCAGGTGGATGATGAGCTGGACGGCGTGATGGCGCCGTCATCGGTTGCGGTGCCCAGAACAACCCGAGAGTCGGCGGCATTAGCGACGACCATGAGGTCCCCCTGTTTGACGATGGACAGCGTGGTGCAGCCGCTCTAGACCGCGTCCAAGCGGCGGCTGCGCCGGAGCTTTCCGTACACAGCGACGCATGCGGCCACGTAGGACTACTTCCAGAGGTCGAACTAACAGTCGCCAAGCTTCTTCTCGTCATCGATGAGCGACGCCAACGCGAGTGCCTCGTGCTAGTGGTGTTTGTTCGGGGTTTCCAAGTAAGAAACATGAATTCATCTTTGGCATTGGTTTATGAAAATGACTCATAAGTCAGATCCATGGAAAAATATTATGGTGAATAAATGTCACACATGCAAAAAAAGGAATTTAAGTTGAAAACATTATTCAAACAAACGAAATTGCATGCAAGGCTCTTCTTTAAATACTACTCCCTCAATCCAAAAATATAATTTAATAATCACGGTGACACTTATCTACTACTACACATTGTGCAAGGGTAGTAGGTGGGCTTCAGGAGAGATGTAGTATATGTTTTTACTATAATAGATGTAGACATAAAGACACATGTGGTGTAGTGGTAGCTACGAGCACATTTGCTTGAGGGGTCGCGGGTTCGAATCCCCTTGGGGTCATTTGTGTTTTTTAAATTTAATTTTAGCTAGGCGTGGGATGTACGTGGGAATGGGAATGGGCTTTGTGGGGAGGGGGAATGAGAAAGGAAACAGGGAATGGTGACCGAACATGAGAATGGAGGGATGGGGGAATCGGAAAGACAGAACTTACTGCCTTAATAAGTAGTATAGATACTGCTCGCAGGCTTCGGCTCCATCTATGTTATGGATTGTCTTTGAATCTGTCCAGTTTCCTTCGGCCTTCCTGACAGCTTCTTGACTGCCATGAACAGTAACGGGCCCTTGTTCTGAAGGTATCTTCATGCATAGATATGCTGGATGAAGTATCGCTTCGAAAGCATTAAGTGTTCCACGACCAATGATTGCATTATAGGAATACTCCATGTCAACAATGTCAAAGACAACCTGTTCAGTCCTTGTGTTATGAACAAAGCCGAAGGTCACCGGCATTGTGCCTTAGCAAATATGATATCCGTTGCACTACCTGTATCAACCAGAACATTATGGACCAGAAATCCCTTAATGACACAAGATATGACCATAGCATCATTATGAGGGTAATCTTTGAGCTGAAGGTCCTCCTAGGAGAAAGTGATTGGGATGTGGGACCATTTTGACTTGATGAAGGGTCCTTGCACCCTAACATGTTGTACCCTTCTCTGTGCTTCCTTCTTCTGCTTCTTTTTAGCCGACTCTGAACCTAAGCCACCTATTATCAGAAACACTAGCTTCGTAGTAGAAGATGCTTCGGCTTGGTTGCTGAACGAAGCCATCAGCTCAAAAGTGGAAGTGAGTTCACCGGAGGTGGGCGCTAATATTGGGGACTTGTTCTCAAATGCTATGAATTAAGAACAAGGCAACACAAAATGTTAAAGGTTAAAGCCCTTCGTCCTTCGAAGCATTATTTCCCTTAGGATATAATGATCTTCAGACGAAGGTCATGAAGGACATACCTTCATCATCGCAGTATATGATAATGAAAGAAGAAGCATGTAAAATATAAGAAACAATATGAATAATCGTATGATATTATTAACTCATCTCTTATTATATTGTCATGGATAAATAGAAATAATATAGAATTATATTTGTACCTTCGGCTTGACAGAAGGAGAAAGAACAAGTATGATGCACGAGCGAGTACAAATCAGCGTGAACAGTACGGGAGTACTGTTCATCTATTTATAGGCACAGGGTGCAGCCTGTGTGAAATTATATTTATACCCTTTACAATCGATTACAACCATGACATAAACTATCATGAGTCAATCTGTCTTTTCATCTTTAAGTCGGTGCAACCCTTCGTCTTAGGCATGTCGTTATACCGAAGTTCCCTGGAAGGTAGCTTCGGCGTTGTTTCCATGCTGATCTTCCGAATGTGTTTCTTCTTACAGGACCTTCGGCTACGAAGCAGACCCCCAACAGGGTTGGCAAAGGTTCAGCCAACAACAACACTGACCAGGCACACCGGACTGTCCGGCGGTGCACCAGACAGTGTCCGGTGCGCCAGGCTGGTCTCCGGTGAAAGTGCTGCTCTCGGGATTCGACGACGGCGTACGGCTAAAAATCATCGGACTGTCCGGTGAGTCATCCACGACGAACTCATCGCTCTTGGGAAAAGCATCAAAGCGACGTGGCTATAATTCACCAGACTGTCCGGTGGTGCACCGGACTGTCCGGTGAGCCAACGGTCGCTAGTGCCAACGGTCGGCCGCGCAATCTTCGCGCGACACGTGGACTGCTCCAACGGTCAGCTGGTGCACCGGACTGTCCGGTGTGCACCGGACAGTGTCCGGTGTGCACCGGACAGTGTCCGGTGCGCCAATCAGCCCAGAGGAGCAACGGTCGGATATACCAAATTTGGAAGGAGATCGCGCACCGGACCGTCTACAGGACCTGTCCGGTGGCGCATCGGACTGTCCGGTGCGCCACTCGACAGAAGGCAGGAATTGCCTTCCAAGTTGGCCTCCAACGGCTCCTAGCTACCTTGGGGCTATAAAAGGGACCCCTAGGCGCATGGAGGAGCCATCTAAGCATTCACTAAGCATTCTAAGACTCCCATACTCCGCCTCCGCACATTTTGATCGATTGTGTTAGTGATTTAAGCTCCGTTCGAGTTGTGAACTCTTTGTGCTACGTTTTGAGCTCAAGTCTTGGTTTGTGTGCGTGTGTGTGCTGCGGATTTGTGTGTTGTGTGTGTTGCTCTCCTAGCCTTACTCTTGTGCCTTCTTTGTGATCTTTATTGTAAGAGCGAGAGGCTCCAACTTGTGGAGATTCCTCACAAACGGGAGAAAGACTATAAGGAAGAAAGTCGTGGTATTCAAGTTGATCATTGGATCACTTGAAAGGGGTTGAGTGCAACCCTCGTCCATTGGGACGCCACAACGTGGAAGTAGGCAAGTGTTACTTGGCCGAACCATGGGATAAAATCGTGTGTCTCTTGTGATTGCTTTCTATGTGATTGTTTTGTCCACAAGAACTCGCCTCAAAACTACTTAGTCGCACTAACACTTCTATAACTAAGTTTTGTGGCTATTTAGTGTTTAATTTTACAGGATCACCTATTCACCCCCCTCTAGGTGCTCTTAGCACGGCCGGACCATCCATGACTACTTTATCTGAGATTTGGCGATGCATTAAATGCACTATAGCCGTTACTGCTGGTCGTTGCGATTTCAGCCGTTGATGTGCAGGTGTGGACCGTTCGGACAGGGGACGCGGACCGTCCACGGTCTGTAGAAAAGGAGCAACGGCTATGAAGTTGTTGGAGGCTATAAATATAACCCCAACCACCTCCATTCACATCATCTAAGCACTCTACTCATTCACATTCAATACTAGAGCTAGCAATCCATTCCAAGACACATTCAAAGCTTCCAAACTCTCCAAGTCCCACAATTAAGACAAAGTGATCATTAGTGCTTAGTGACTTGAGAGTGTGATCCGTGTGTTATTTGTCGCTCTTGTTGCTTGGTTTTCCTAATCGTGCTTTCTTCATCTCTTTCTCAACCTTCTTAGTGAATTGTAAAGCAAGCAAGAGACACCTAATTGTGTGGTGATCCTTACGGTGGGGTCTTAGTGACCCATGTGATTAAGGAGAAGCACTCAACCGATCTAAGTGACCAATTGAGAGACGGAAAGGGTTGGAATAGACCCGACCTTTGTGCCCTCCTCAAAGGGGACTAGGTTCTTTGGAACCGAACCTCAGTAAACAAATCACCGTGTTCATTTATGTTGATCTCCACTCGATTTGTTTCCCCTCCCTTCCTCTCACTAAAGTTCCCTTACTCATATTGATCTGAGTTGGCTCCCAAAGTTATCCGCGTTGATTGAGCAACTCCTAACAAGGAGAACTATCCTCTGCACTCCAAATTATTTCTAACACTAACACTGGGCATAGTGCGTGTTTTAAGTTCATAAATTTCAGGTTTCGCCTATTCACCCCCCTCTAGGCGACTTTCAATGTGTCTCGCTAGTCCCCAACCATGTTGACAACATGACCCGCATGACCATGTCATCATGCAGGTTGATGTCCTAAGGTATCAATCATTGCATCTGGTCACCCAACTTCTATAGTCCCTCAGTCAAGACCTAGCAATCGTCCTTCACTGCTCTAGTATATCAGCATGAATCTAAATGACCTTCACCATCGGCCACAGTCTTTGGACTCCCCACCTACGCATCACCAAGCTAAGAGACATGAACACCAGTACACCACTGGGAGCGGCGAAAGACAAGAGTTGGGCCTTGATCGAGGGACTGGAGAAATCAGGTGACTAGCCGTGGTGACTAGACTTGGGACACACACTAGCGCGAGGACATGGCAGAGCGGATCATGTTACCGACGCGGTCGGGGACTGGCAGGATGAAAGGGAATTAGGCTTACACCTAGTTCCTAAATAATTTTGGTGGTTGAATTGCCCAACACAAATCTTTGGACTAACTAGTTTGCCCAAGTGTATAGATTATACAGGTGTAAAAGGTTCACACTCAGCCAATAAAAAGACCAAGTTTTGGATTCAACAAAGGAGCAAAGGGGCATCCGAAGGCACCCCTGGTCTGGCGCACCGGACTGTCCGGTGCGCCACCGGACATGTCCGGTGCACCAGGGGGACTCAGACTCAAACTCTTCACCTTCGGGAATTCCCAGAGGCGACTCGGCTATAATTCACCGGACTGTCCGGTGTACACCGGACAGTGTCCGGTGCGCCAAGGGAGGTCGGCTTCAGGAACTCGCCAGCTTCGGGAAACGCCAACGACTAGCCCGCTAAAATTCACCGGACTGTCCGGTGTGCACCGGACTGTCCGGTGCGCCTCCGGAGCAACGGTCTTCTCCGCGCCAACGGCTCTCTGCCGCGCATTTAATGCGCCCTCTGCGCGCGCAGAAGTCAGAATCGCCCATGCCGGCACACCGGACATCAAACAGTACCTGTCCGGTGTGCACCGGACACCCAGGCGGGCCCACAAGTCAGAAGCTCCAACGGTCAGAATCCAACGGCAGTGATGACGTGGCAGGGGGCACCGGACTGTCCGGTGTGCACCGGACTGTCCGGTGCGCCATCGAACAGACAGCCTTCCAACGGCCACTTTTGGTGGTTGGGGCTATAAATACCCCAACCACCCCACCATTCATTGTATCCAAGTTTTCCACTTCTCAACCACTACAAGAGCTCTAGCATTCAATTCTAGACACACTAAAGAGATCAAATCCTCTCCAATTCCACACAAAGCCCTAGTGACTAGTGAGAGTGATTTGCCGTGTTCATTTGAGCTCTTGCGCTTGGATTGCTTCTTTTCTTTCTCATTTGTTCTTGAGATCACAACTCCATTGTAATCAAGTCAAGAGGCACCAATTGTGTGGTGGCCCTTGCGGGGAAGTTTTGTTCCCGGCTTTGATTTGAGAAAAGAAGCTCACTCGGTCCGAGGGACCGTTTGAGAGAGGGAAGGGTTGAAAGAGACCCGGCCTTTGTGGCCTCCTCAACGGGGAGTAGGTTTGCAAGAACCGAACCTCGGTAAAACAAATCTCCGTGTCTCACTTGCTTATTCGCTTGGGATTTGTTTTGCACCCTCTCTCGCGGACTCGTTTATATTTCTAACGCTAACCCGGCTTGTAGTTGTGTTTATATTTATAAATTTCAGTTTCGCCCTATTCACCCCCCCTCTAGGCGACTATCAATTGGTATCAGAGCCCGGTGCTTCATTAGAGCCTAACCGCTCGAAGTGATGTCGGGAGATCACGCCAAGAAGGAGATGGAGACCGGCGAAAAGCCCACTACAAGCCACGGGAGCACTTCATCGGAAGAGTCCCGCACCAAAAGGAGGGAGAAGAAGAAGAGCTCCTCCAACAAAGGGAAGGAGAAGAAATCTTCTTCTCACCACAAAGAGAAGAAGGAAAAATCTTCTTCCCACAAGCCGCATCGGAAAGGCGACAAGCACAAAAGGATGAGGAAAGTGGTCTACTACGAGACCGACACTTCATCAACATCGACCTCCGACTCCGATGCGCCCTCCGTCACTTCTAAACGCCAAGAGCGCAAGAAGTATAGTAAGATCCCCCTACGCTACCCTCGCATTTCCAAACATACACCTTTACTTTCTGTCCCATTAGGCAAACCACCAACTTTTGATGGTGAAGATTACGCTAGGTGGAGCGATTTAATGCGATTTCATCTAACCTCGCTCCACAAAAGCATATGGGATGTTGTTGAGTTTGGTGCGCAGGTACCATCCGTAGGGGATGAGAACTATGATGAGGATGAGGTGGCCCAAATCGAGCACTTCAACTCTCAAGCAACAACAATACTCCTAGCATCTTTGAGTAGAGAGGAGTATAACAAAGTTCAAGGGTTGAAGAACGCAAAGGAGATTTGGGATTTACTCAAGACCGCGCATGAAGGTGATGAGCTCACCAAGATCACCAAGCGGGAAACGATTGAGGGGGAGCTCGGTCGGTTCCGGCTTCGCAAAGGGGAGGAGCCACAACACATGTACAATCGGCTCAAGACCTTGGTGAACCAAGCGCGAAACCTCGGGAGCGTAAAATGGGATGACCACGAGGTGGTTAAGGTTATTCTAAGATCACTTATTTTCCTTAACCCTACTCAAGTTCAATTAATTCGTGGTAATCCTAGATATACTAAAATGACCCCCAAGGAAGTTATCGGAAATTTTGTAAGTTTTGAGTGCATGATCGAAGGCTCGAGGAAGATCAACGAGCTTGATGATGCCACCACATCCGAAGCTCAACCCGTTGCATTCAAGGCAACGGAGGAGAAGAAGGAGGAGTCTACACCAAGTCGACAACCAATAGACGCCTCCAAGCTCGACAATGAGGAAATGGCGCTCGTCATCAAGAGCTTCCGCCAAATCCTCAAGCAAAGGAGGGGGAAGGACTACAAGTCCCGCTCCAAGAAGGTTTGCTACAAGTGTGGTAAGCCCGGTCATTTTATTGCTAAATGTCCTATATCTAGTGACAGTGACCGAGGTGACGACAAGAAGGGAAGGCGAAAGGAGAAGAAGAAGTACTACAAGAGGAAGGGCGGCGATGCCCATGTTTGTCGGGAATGGGATTCCAATGATAGCTCAAGCGACTCCTCCGACGACGAGGACGCCGCCAACATCGCCGTCACCAAGGGACTCCTCTTCCCCAATGTCGGCCACAAGTGCCTCATGGCAAAGGACGGCAAAAAGAAGGTTAAATCTAAGTCCTCCACTAAATATGAATCCTCTAGTGATGACAATGCTAGTGATGAGGAAGATAATTTGCGTTCCCTTTTTGCCAACCTTAACATAGCTCAAAAGGAAAAATTAAATGAATTGGTTAGTGCTATTCATGAAAAGGATGACCTTTTGGATTCCCAAGAGGACCTCCTTATTAAGGAAAACAAGAAACATGTTAAGGTTAAAAATGCTTACGCTCTACAAGTTGAAAAATGTGAAAAATTGTCTAGTGAGCTAAGCACTTGCCGTGAGACAATTGACAACCTTAGAAATGAAAATGCTAGTTTAAATGCTAAGGTTGATTCTCATGTTTGTAATGTTTCAATTCCCACTCCTAGAGATAATAATGATGAGTTGCTTGCTAGGATTGAAGAATTAAACATTTCTCTTGCTAGCCTTAGATTAGAGAATGAAAATTTGATTGCTAAGGCCAAAGATTTTGATGTTTGCAAAGTTACAATTGCCGATCTTAGAGATAAGAATGATATACTTCGTGCTAAGATTGTTGAACTTAATTCTTGCAAACCATCTACATCTACCATTGAACATGTCACTATTTGTACTAGATGTAGAAATGTTGATATTGATGCTATTCATGATCACATGATTTTAATTAAGCAACAAAATGATCATATAGCTAAACTAGATGCTAAAATTGCCGAGCACAACTTAGAAAATGAGAAATTTAAATTTGCTCGTAGCATGCTTTATAATGGGAGACGCCCTGGCATCAAGGATGGCATTGGCTTCCAAAGGGGAGACAATGTCAAACTTAATGCCCCTCCTAAGAACTTGTCTAACTTTGTTAAGGGCAAGGCTCCCATGCCTCAGGATAACGAGGGCTACATTTTGTACCCTGCCGGTTATCCCGAGGACAAAATTAGGAAAATTCATTCTAGGAAGTCTCACTCTGGCCCTAATCATGCTTTTATGTATAAGGGTGAGACATCTAGTTCTAGGCAACCAACCCGTGCCAAGTTGCCTAAGAAGAAAATTCCTAATGCATCAAATGAACATAGCATTTCATTTAAGACTTTTGATGCATCATATGTTTTGACTAACAAATCCGGCAAGGTCGTTGCCAAGTTTGTTGGGGGCAAACACAAGGGCTCCAAGACTTGTGTTTGGGTACCCAAAGTTCTTGTTTCTAATGCCAAAGGACCCAAAACAGTTTGGGTACCTAAAGTCAAGAACTAAATTTGTTTTGTAGGTTTATGCATCCGGGGGCTCAAGTTGGATACTCGACAGCGGGTGCACAAACCACATGACAGGGGAGAAAAGGATGTTCTCCTCATATGAGAAAAACCAAGATCCCCAACGAGCTATCACATTCGGGGATGGAAATCAAGGTTTGGTCAAAGGATTGGGTAAAATTGCTATATCTCCTGACCATTCTATTTCCAATGTTTTTCTTGTAGACTCTTTAGATTACAATTTGCTTTCTGTTTCACAATTATGTCAAATGGGCTACAACTGTCTTTTTACTGATGTAGGTGTCACTGTCTTTAGAAGAAGTGATGATTCAATAGCATTTAAGGGTGTGTTAGAGGGTCAGCTATACTTAGTAGATTTTGATAGAGCTGAGCTCGACACATGCTTAATTGCTAAGACTAACATGGGTTGGCTCTGGCACCGCCGACTAGCTCATGTTGGGATGAAGAATCTTCACAAGCTTCTAAAGGGAGAACACATTTTAGGATTAACAAATGTTCATTTTGAGAAAGACAGGGTGTGTAGCGCATGCCAGGCGGGAAAGCAAGTTGGAACCCAACATCCACACAAGAACATCATGACGACCGACAGGCCGCTTGAGCTACTCCACATGGATCTATTCGACCCGATTGCTTACATAAGCATCGGCGGGAGTAAGTATTGTCTTGTTATTGTGGATGATTATTCTCGCTTCACTTGGGTATTCTTTTTACAGGAAAAATCTCAAACCCAAGAAACCTTAAAAGGATTCTTGAGACGGGCTCAAAATGAGTTTGGCTTAAGGATCAAGAAAATAAGAAGCGACAACGGGACGGAGTTCAAGAATTCTCAAATCGAAGGCTTCCTTGAGGAGGAGGGCATCAAGCATGAGTTCTCTTCTCCCTACACTCCACAACAAAATGGTGTAGTGGAGAGGAAGAATCGAACTCTATTGGACATGGCAAGAACCATGCTTGATGAGTACAAGACACCGGACCGGTTTTGGGCCGAAGCGGTCAACACCGCCTGCTACGCCATCAACCGGTTATATCTTCACCGAATCCTCAAGAAGACATCCTATGAACTCCTAATCGGTAAAAAGCCCAACATTTCATACTTTAGAGTTTTTGGTAGCAAATGCTTTATTCTTGTTAAAAGAGGTAGAAAATCTAAATTTGCTCCTAAAACTGTAGAAGGTTTTTTACTTGGTTATGACTCAAACACAAGGGCATATAGGGTCTTTAACAAGTCCACTGGACTAGTTGAAGTCTCATGTGACGTTGTGTTTGATGAAAATAACGGCTCTCAAGTAGAGCAAGTTGATCTTGATGAGATAGGTAATGAAGAGGCTCCATGCATAGCGCTAAGGAACATGTCCATTGGGGACGTGTGTCCTAAGGAATCCGAAGAGCCTTCAAGAGCACAAGATCAACCGTCCTCCTCCACGCAAGCATCTCCACCAACTCAAAATGAGGATGAAGCTCAAGTTGATGAAGGGCAAAATCAAGAAGATGAGCCACCTCAAGATGATGGCAATGATCAAGGGGGAGATGCAATTGATCAAGAAAAGGAGGATGAGGAAGAACCAAGGCCGCCACACCCAAGAGTCCACCAAGCAATCCAACGAGATCACCCCGTCGACACCATCCTCGGCGACATTCATAAGGGGGTAACTACTCGATCTCGGGTTGCTCATTTTTGTGAACATTACTCTTTTGTTTCCTCTATTGAGCCACACAGGGTAGAGGAAGCTCTCCAAGATTCGGATTGGGTGATGGCGATGCAAGAGGAGCTCAACAACTTCACTAGAAATGAGGTATGGCATTTGGTTCCACGTCCTAACCAAAATGTTGTAGGAACCAAATGGGTCTTCCGCAACAAGCAAGATGAGCATGGTGTGGTGACAAGGAACAAAGCACGACTTGTGGCCAAGGGATACTCCCAAGTCGAAGGTTTGGATTTCGGTGAAACCTATGCACCCGTAGCTAGGCTTGAGTCAATTCGCATATTATTGGCCTATGCTACTTACCATGGCTTTAAGCTTTATCAAATGGACGTGAAAAGTGCCTTCCTCAACGGACCAATCAAGGAAGAGGTCTATGTTGAGCAACCTCCCGGCTTTGAAGACAGTGAGTATCCTAACCATGTTTATAGGCTCTCTAAGGCGCTTTATGGGCTCAAGCAAGCCCCAAGAGCATGGTATGAATGCCTTAGAGATTTCCTTATTGCAAATGGCTTCAAAGTCGGAAAGGCCGATCCTACACTCTTTACTAAAACTCTTGAAAATGACTTGTTTGTATGCCAAATCTATGTCGATGATATTATATTTGGGTCTACTAACGAGTCTACATGTGAAGAATTTAGTAGGATCATGACACAGAAATTCGAGATGTCTATGATGGGGGAGTTGAAGTATTTCTTAGGATTTCAAGTGAAGCAACTCCAAGAAGGCACCTTCATTAGCCAAACGAAGTACACTCAAGACATTCTTGCTAAGTTTGGGATGAAGGATGCCAAACCCATCAAGACACCCATGGGAACTAATGGGCATCTCGACCTCGACACGGGAGGTAAGTCCGTGGATCAAAAGGTATACCGGTCGATGATTGGTTCATTGCTTTATTTATGTGCATCTCGACCGGACATTATGCTTTCCGTTTGCATGTGTGCAAGATTCCAATCCGACCCTAAGGAATCCCACCTTACGGCCGTAAAACGAATCTTGAGATATTTGGCTTATACTCCTAAGTTTGGGCTTTGGTACCCTCGGGGATCCACATTTGATTTGATTGGTTATTCGGATGCCGATTGGGCAGGGTGCAAAATTAATAGGAAGAGCACATCGGGGACTTGCCAGTTCTTGGGAAGATCCTTGGTGTCTTGGGCTTCAAAGAAGCAAAATTCGGTCGCTCTTTCCACCGCCGAAGCCGAGTACATTGCCGCAGGCCATTGTTGCGCGCAATTGCTTTGGATGAGGCAAACCCTGCGGGACTATGGTTACAAATTAACCAAAGTCCCTTTGCTATGTGATAATGAGAGTGCAATCAAAATGGCTGACAATCCCGTCGAGCATAGCCGCACTAAGCACATAGCCATTCGGTATCATTTTCTTAGGGATCACCAACAAAAGGGGGATATCGAGATTTCTTACATCAACACTAAAGATCAATTAGCCGATATCTTTACCAAGCCTCTTGATGAACAAACCTTTACCAAACTTAGGCATGAGCTCAATATTCTTGATTCTCGCAACTTCTTTTGCTAGATTGCACACATAGCTCATTTACACTTTTGATCATATATGCTATGACTAATGTGTTTTCAAGTCTATTTCAAACCAAGTCATAGGTACATTGAAAGGGAATTGGAGTCTTCGGCGAAGACAAAGGCTTCCACTCCGTAACTCATACTTCACCATCACTCCAAGCAACTCTCTATTCTTTGGGGAGAAATGAGCATCAATGTAAAGGACTTCTCTTTTGGTATAATCTTAACCCATTTATTTATGACCAAAGAGGAAGATAGCACTTCGAGGGCTCTAATGATTCCGTTTTTGGCGATTCATGCCAAAAAGGGGGAGAAATGAGCCCAAAGCAAAAGGACCGCACCACCACCAATTTCAAAAACTTAGTGCTTTCCAAAAAGTATTTTTCAATTGGTATCCTATTGTGTTCAAAAGGAAAAGAAAATTAGCTTTTCAAAAATATATATCAAAACCCTCTTGAACACTAAGAGGTGGATCTCCTTTAGGGGGAGTTTTGTTTAGTCAAAGGAAAAGCATTTGAAACAGGGGGAGAAAATTTCAAATCTTGAAAATACTTTGCAAACTCTTATTCATTTACCTTTGACCATTTGCAAAAGATCTTTGAAATAGATTTACAAAAAGAATTTGCAAAAACAAAACATGTGGTGCAAACGTGGTCCAAAATGTTGTATAAGAAAGAAACATTCCATGCATATCTTGTAAGTAGTTATATTGGCTCAATTCCAAGCAACCTTTACACCTACATTATGCAAACTAGTTCAATTATGCACTTCTATATTTGCTTTGGTTTGTGTTGGCATCAATCACCAAAAAGGGGGAGATTGAAAGGGAATTAGGCTTACACCTAGTTCCTAAATAATTTTGGTGGTTGAATTGCCCAACACAAATCTTTGGACTAACTAGTTTGCCCAAGTGTATAGATTATACAGGTGTAAAAGGTTCACACTCAGCCAATAAAAAGACCAAGTTTTGGATTCAACAAAGGAGCAAAGGGGCATCCGAAGGCACCCCTGGTCTGGCGCACCGGACTGTCCGGTGCGCCACCGGACATGTCCGGTGCACCAGGGGGACTCAGACTCAAACTCTTCACCTTCGGGAATTCCCAGAGGCGACTCGGCTATAATTCACCGGACTGTCCGGTGTACACCGGACAGTGTCCGGTGCGCCAAGGGAGGTCGGCTTCAGGAACTCGCCAGCTTCGGGAAACGCCAACGACTAGCCCGCTAAAATTCACCGGACTGTCCGGTGTGCACCGGACTGTCCGGTGCGCCTCCGGAGCAACGGTCTTCTCTGCGCCAACGGCTCTCTGCCGCGCATTTAATGCGCCCTCTGCGCGCAGAAGTCAGAATCGCCCATGCTGGCACACCGGACATCAAACAGTACCTGTCCAGTGTGCACCGGACACCCAGGCGGGCCCACAAGTCAGAAGCTCCAACGGTCAGAATCCAACGGCAGTGATGACGTGGCAGGGGGCACCGGACTGTCCGGTGTGCACCGGACTGTCCGGTGCGCCATCGAACAGACAGCCTTCCAACGGCCACTTTTGGTGGTTGGGGCTATAAATACCCCAACCACCCCACCATTCATTGTATCCAAGTTTTCCACTTCTCAACCACTACAAGAGCTCTAGCATTCAATTCTAGACACACTAAAGAGATCAAATCCTCTCCAATTCCACACAAAGCCCTAGTGACTAGTGAGAGTGATTTGCCGTGTTCATTTGAGCTCTTGCGCTTGGATTGCTTCTTTTCTTTCTCATTTGTTCTTGAGATCACAACTCCATTGTAATCAAGTCAAGAGGCACCAATTGTGTGGTGGCCCTTGCGGGGAAGTTTTGTTCCCGGCTTTGATTTGAGAAAAGAAGCTCACTCGGTCCGAGGGACCGTTTGAGAGAGGGAAGGGTTGAAAGAGACCCGGCCTTTGTGGCCTCCTCAACGGGGAGTAGGTTTGCAAGAACCGAACCTCGGTAAAACAAATCTCCGTGTCTCACTTGCTTATTCGCTTGGGATTTGTTTTGCACCCTCTCTCGCGGACTCGTTTATATTTCTAACGCTAACCCGGCTTGTAGTTGTGTTTATATTTATAAATTTCAGTTTCGCCCTATTCACCCCCCCCCTCTAGGCGACTATCACAGGACACATGTCCAGAATGTGAGGGACACGTATGGAGTATGCTACTCATGAAGGTTTCAGTGGTTGAGCCTCAAAACCACCCAATGTCTAGGAGGGCCGGTACGCTACTCACGAAGGGTGTGTTGAGACGAAGCAACTTCGTGAAGAGCACGTGACCGTCAGATGAAAAACCTAGGAGTTGGTCTATTTTGCCATGGTTAAGTGAATAGGTTGAAGGACTGGTTAGGCGACCAGAGGGGGTGAATGGGAACCACAAAGAAATCTCTACTCGAGAGAGCACTGTGGCTTGATCCCAATTTCAACTCAAACCCCAAGGGACTCCAAAAACTGCATATCACATTATAAATTAATCCAGTGTCGATTGATTATAACAAACTGCCATCTCAAAAACATGCAAAAAACTAGAATCAAAACTTGAAAGTTCCCTTTGCGAGGAACACAGATCTAGATGACATATAGAGGGGGTGAATAGATAAATAAAAATTAACACTAGAAACTTAGGACTTTCTTACTCTAATCGAAGATTGATTGCAACGGAATGAAGATCATGTCGAGTAGATCGTAGTGGAACATGACTTGCGACCATGCCTGGTCACGTCGTGACGTGTTCGAAACGACAGTTTAATTTTTGCCTTTTGTTTGTTTGGTTATCGAATACAACACCTAGACTGCCACATCAACCGGAAGTAATAGACACGCACGTTACGTATGAGATCTTCGAGTGGTTGCACGTAGAGATATTCTAGGGGGCGGTTCCTGGAATTTAGCAGTTTTAACCGTTATCTAGTCCAGACTGATCCTCTATTTAATGACGATGTCCGCTAGACTAGGGGCGGGCGGACGGAAAACAAAACCCCCTCGTCTTCTACATCTCAATTCTCTGCGCCACCGCTTCTTTGCCCTGTCGTCCCTTCGTCTGCCGTGCAGCAGATCAAGAGAGAGCGGTGTCTACGAACCACCGCCGACGTTTTGACGCCTATACGGGTGCCGGCGAGTCATGTTTCTCAAAAGTGCTTCGCGCACGTCCGGTCGGGTTCCTCACCAACCCTCGTGTAAATCATTGTAAGTAAATCTACATTTCCAGTTTATTGCGATGGTTTTATGGTTAGATTCGTGATCGGTTTTTTATGCGTTAATTTTGTTAAGATAGTTTAGATCTGTTCTGTTCTAATATCATGTATACTATCTATCAGTATATCTGAATTTTATATTTTATGCTGCATCATCGAATTAATCCTAGACCAACAGCATCACCGAGACCAGAGCGTTGCAGCGAAGGTACAAACAGTGGGAGTCTCGGGAGAGGGAGAGTGGGCTGGACGAGGGAGAGTTCATGGGAGAACTGGCGCCGTTTGCTGCTCATGCTTAGGCCCTGTTTGTTTCAACTTATAGATTATATAATCTAAATTATAATGTAGATTATATAATCTGGATTATTTGCTCTAGATTAAATAAGCTAGGTGCTGCAGTTTGTTAGCTCAGATTATTTGGACTCGGCTTATTATTCACATGCATACAAATACAACAATACCCTTGGCTGTTTTACTTGTCTGGTTTCATCTGTTGGCACTACATCAGTTTATACACAACAATTTATACACGTTTATACATGCTTTTTTCCAAATAGCTCATACACGTTTTGTCCAACAATTGCTTAATGCGAAATTTTAAAAAAGACAAATAACTCATACATGTTTTGTCCAAACCAAAGTACTCAATATAAAATTACATTCTCATATCAAATAGTGCATTGTCAATTTGATCTCGACAGTTATTCACATCTCCCTCCTCGTCTCCCAATTGGCCTTCAACATTGTGATGACTTGGAGGAATCGACATATAGTTCTCGTTATGATCACAACGATCAAACTCATCATCGGCTATTTTACTATCTCGAATGAAATTCTGTAGAGCCATGCATGCATGTATTATTTTTTTATTGCTTCAATATCGGATAACTTGGCAAGTCCAACAAAATTCTCCACTTCATCTTCAATACACCGAAAGAACGCTCAATGTGATTACGAAGAGAAGAGTGCAATTGGTTGAATACCTCCTTTTTCCCAGTTGCACGTGGTCCCGCTCTAAACTCTGGTAAATGGTACTTCACTCCTTTGTATGGAGCAAGATAGCCCTTTTGGTTTGGATACCCCGAATCCACAAGGTAAAATTTTCCTAAAAATTTTCAAACAAATATGAGACACTCAATTTTTAATTATGAACAACGCAAAATTAAATTGCATTAAAATAATCATACCAGGTGGAGGATGAGGGAAAAACCTATGCACCCGTAGCTAGGCTTGAGTCAATTCGTATATTAATTGCCTATGCTACTTACCATGGCTTTAAGTTTTATCAAATGGACGTGAAAAGTGCCTTCCTCAGTGGACCAATCAAGGAAGAGATCTATGTTAAGTAACCTCCCGGCTTTGAAGATAGTGAGTACCCTAACCATGTGTATAAACTCTCAAAGGCGCTTTATGGGCTCAAACAAGCCCCAAGACAATGGTATGAATGCCTAAGAGATTTTCCTATCACTAATGGCTTCAAAGTCGGAAAAGTCGATCCTACACTCTTTACTAAAACTATTATAAAAGATCTGTTTGTATGCCAAATTTATGTTGATGATATCATATTTGGGTCTACTAACAAATCTACTTGTGAAGAGTTTAGTAGGATCATGATTAAAAAATTCGAGATGTCTATGATGGGGGAGTTGAAGTATTTCCTAGGATTTCAAGTCAAGCAACTCCAAGAAGGCACCTTCATCAGCCAAACAAAGTACATTCAAGACATTCTTAACAAGTTTGGAATGAAGGATGCCAAAGCCATCAAGACACCTATGGGAACCAGTGGGCATCTCAACCTTGACACGGGAGGTAAATCTGTAGATCAAAAGGTATATCGGTCGATGATAGGATATTTACTATACTTATGTGCATCTCGACCGGATATTATGCTTTCCGTATGCATGTGTGCAAGGTTCTAAGCCGATCCTAAGGAAGTTCACCTTAGGGTTGTGAAAATAATCATGAGATATTTAGTTTATACTCCTAAGTTTGGACTTTGTTACCCCCAAGGGATCCACTTTTGATTTAATAGGATATTCTGATGCCGATTGGGATGGGTGTAAAATTGATAGGAACAACACATCATAGACTTGTCAGTTTCTGGGGAGATCCCTGGTGTCTTGGGCTTCAAAGAAACAAAACTCAGTAGCTCTTTCTACCGCCGAAACCGAGTATATTGCCGCAAGCCATTGTTGCGCGCAATTACTGTGGATGAGGCAAACCCTCAGGGACTATGGCTACAAATTGAGCAAAGTCCCTCTCCTATGTGACAATGAGAGTGCAATCCGCATGGCGGATAATCCCGTTGAACACAGCCGCACTAAGCACATAGACATTCAGTATCATTTTTTGAGGGATCACCAACAAAGGGGGATGTCGAGATAGCTTATGTTAGCACCAAAGCTTATGTTAGCAACAAAGGGGGACTGTTCGGTGTGCCACCGGACAGTGTCTGGTGCACCAGGACCATACAACGTTCAACTCTCCACTCTCGGGTTTCTCAGGGCGCGCTCCGCTATAATTCACCGGACTGTCCGGCGTGCCACCGGACTGTCCGGTGCACCAGCGAAGCAACGGCTATCCAGCGCAACGGTCGACTGCAACGGACGCCTGCAACGCTACACTGCGCGAACAGTGCGCGCAGAAGTCAGAGCAGTCGCCAGAGGCGCACCGGACTGTCCGGTGCCACTAGAAGACAAAGCCTCCAACGATCAGAAGCTCCCGAACCCTAACGGTTGGATGACGTGGTTGGCGCACCGGATTGTCCGGTGCGCCCATCGACAGCAGCCATCCCCAACGGCTATGTGGTGGTTGAGGGCTATAAATACCCCCAACCACCACCACTCCAAGCATCCAAGTTTCTAGCACTTCACATTCAATACAAGATTTATTGCATTCACTCCTAGACACAAATCAAAAGAATCAAAGCCTCTCCAAGTGCCAAAAATCATTCCACTCACCTAGTGACTTGAGAGAGAGTTTTGTTCGTGTTCTTTGCGCTCCCGTTTCTTGGATCGCTTTCTTTCTTCCTCATTATTGTTCTCAAGTGACTTGTAATCAAAGCAAGAGACACCAAGAGTGTGGTGGTCCTTGCGGGGTCTAAGTGACCCGATTGATTAAGGAGAAAGCTCATCCGGTATAGGTGACCGTTTGAGAGAGGGAAAGGGTTAAAAGAGACCCGGTCTTTGTGACCACCTCAACGGGGACTAGGTTCTTTATAACCGAACATCGGTAAAACAAATCACCGTGTTCATCCGCTTTATTTCTTGGTTGATTTGTTTTCCCCTCTCTTTTGGACTCGATATTTGTTCTAACGCTAACCCCGGCTTGTAGTGTGTGCTTAAGTTTATAATTTTCAGATTCCGTCTATCCACCCCCCTCTAGGCGACTTTCACATGGCCACGCCCACGTCCACAAACTGAACGAATAGATCCCTGTGAACCCTGTGATGCTCACTTTCCACAACCATGCCCTATCCCCAATGGTGGTAGTCCATCTGCAGGAACACCTAGCATATGAAAATAAAACATAACAATCACAAATAATATTCACAAAAATATATCTCTAAATAGACTTGCTACCAAAATATATTTCGTCACGAATGTTAGTAGATTTTATTTTTTCCGAAGTAGCAGAATTCATCAGTTTGCATATAAATGCATCAAGGTTTGAGCACTGACGAGCATTGTATTGTGCCCCCTGGATCTACTAACACCAAGACGCACTACCGCAGCAGCGCAGGAGCAGACGAGGGAGCCAGCCCAGCAGGCATGGGCGTGCTTCGGAGCACGCAAAGCCTTGAGGCGGAGGTGGACGAGCTGCGCGCCGCGCTCCTGGCGGGCGGGTGGCACCGCTCGGCTGGCCACGCGGACGCCAAGCGCGCTCCCCAGGGCGATGCCAGAGGGGCCGCAGCGCGCGCCGTGTGCGTCACTCGCGGCATCTCCTTCGTCGGGTTCGCCGTCGTCGACCGCCTCCTCCGGCACGGGTACACCGTCCGCCTCGCGTTGGAGACGCAAGGTACCAACGTCCCGTCCGTCCTCCCCCACACTAACCTACCCGGCTACTTCTCTCGCTCGCTCTGAAGCTCTCGCGCCCCTCGGCCCGGCCTGGGACAATTGGTTTGGGACAAGGGTATCCGGCCGCGCGGACAGAGGCAATAAGTACCAACGGAATGTACCTGTAGGTGCGCCAGTGCTGGACTCGAGAGAGACAGAGCTGCATCCAACGTCGGTGCCTCCCGCGGTGCCTCGCGCCAGGCTACCAGTACTTCCGCGCCCAACACCACGCCCCAAGCTGGTTGATGCACGCCCAACGCCGGTAGTTCTATGCCCCCGTGATACACCGCCGCCGCGTCCAACGCCATGCCCCAAGCCGTCACCCACGTCAAGGCTGCAGACGTCTCCTTCCTCCTCCATGCCGACATGGTCTACGCTCAAATCGAAGATGAGCTCAAGCCGCAACAACAAATTTCGGTGCTCCCAAGCTTCATAAAGGCTATCTTCGGCGTCGTTGGGATCCATGGTGGCACAGAATCGAGTTGATGTTGTAGCTGGCGGCTAGGGTTTGAAGTGGAGAAGAGGTCCGGCTGGTGGCATCCTATCGTCTATTGAGGGTTGGGTCCGGTGGCATCATACTTGATGACAATTGAAAGTAATTTTAATCAACTTGTCATGAGTAGTGAGTCTTTTATAAAAAATAAGCTGAAATAAGCACCCTTTGATGAGCTTATAGGATTATCATAATCTCAAATGCTAAATTATATAATTTTATTAGATAAGTTGCTTGTTTGTTTCCCCACTAGCTTATTTACATTGGATTATATAATCTACATAAATTATAATCTCAAACAAAAAGTCCTTAATCAGAGATCAGCGAGGTCTCACGAGTGAGAAGGCGAGAGCTTGTCCAAACGAGCATTTTCGGGCGTGTGAACACCCATTTCAGCAAAGCCGTCGTTGTCCAGTTCAGCGAAGCGCATTCTGCGGCTTTGGCGTGACCCATTCTGCTAGCTCAGCACTGAGAATACGCGTCCGCTGCAGCGTTGGCGTACAGGCCGGACTACATTAGCCAACGCGTATCGGCAGTGGCAAACCCTCTTCGCTTCTAACTCCGCTGGGCCACCAGCTTTGACCGCCGCCTCCCTTCCCCTCCGCTACTGCTCCTCCCCACCCCACTCCCCCGCAGGAGCGGCGGCGGCGGCGGCGAGGTCGTACCCCACATCGGCGAGCGGCGGCGGCACCGCCGGAGGCAAAGGCAAGATGTTCGGGCGCGCGCCGAAGAAGAGCGACAACACCAAGTACTACGAGATCCTCGGGGTGCCCAAGTCGGCGTCCCAGGACGATCTCAAGAAGGCCTACCGCAAGGCTGCTATCAAGAACCACCCCGACAAGGGCGGTGACCCCGAGAAGGTCCGGACCACCCCCTCTCCCCTCTTGCGATCTGGCCTTGATCCGATCTGGCGTGATCCGTTGCGGTAGATCGAGGTTCTCGGCAGCCTTCGCGTCTGGTAGATTTACCTCAGGAAGGGTTGCATGTTGGTCTTGATGTTTAGGTTTGGATTCCTCGTCCTCGGTAGATTCGTTGATGCTTCTGTAGGTAACAAGCCGCGATTGGTAGTTCCTGTTGCATGCGCTGGTTTGTGGTGGTCGATTCGCGGTCATGTGTACCATGATTGCGACCTTAGTTGCGTAGGGGATTCGCGAGAACCATCTCCGTGTGCTTGCTGCGGTCAGAATCCTAAGCAGGTGAAACCGAACAGTTTTTTAGCTTGCATGCCATGTGCGGTTCTCGCGGTCATGTGTTATGAACTTGTGATTCACCTCGCACATGTATATTGGCTAGTATTTCTTTTTCGATGACAGGCAACGACGCAACGTCGCAGCTGGCTCAGGTGCAAACATTTGTAGTTGGGGGTTTTCATCGATTTTTTAGTAGTGCCTGCATTGTTCATTTTGTGCTGCAGGTTGCTCAGTTACATGGTAACCAAGATGCATGGTGGTTATAATTCATTTCTCCAGATATTTATTACTCTAATGGTTGTGTTATATAATCATGGCCTCATGGGAAGCCTATCCTTGTCACCTTGTTTCAGCAAGGTATCTGTGGTCATCCAGGAGCTGTTCAATATCTGTTTGCTTTACCTTGATTGCCCTTTTGTATGTTCCTAGGCTTTTTCTGTCTGTTATGTAGCATATTGTGTGTTTTCTTATCTTGTGAAGCTTAGAAGGTTTGCTTGTTTGGTATAATCACCTGGAGATCATTGGCTGTATTCCTTTTGTATTAAAACTCGTGTTTTTTTTTTTGCAGATGTTACATGTGTTTCCACCACATTATTTGAGCCAGTAATATTGTTTTTGCAGGCTATATGATTGTTCTATTTCTTGCTTATTTTGTATACCATAATAGTGCTGCTATATACAATGATGATTTTGTTTAATAAAAAAACATATATAGAAGTGACGGATGTAAAGATATATGTTCTCTTCAACTAGTTCAGTCTGTCAGCTAAATTTCTTTTTTGATTCATGATTTGTAGAGTAAAATCTTTATTTTTAATTTATTTCAGTTCAAGGAGCTCGCACAAGCCTATGAGGTTTTGAGTGATCCAGAGAAACGTGAGATTTATGATCAGTATGGTGAAGATGCCCTTAAGGAAGGAATGGGCGGTGGAGGATCCCATGTTGATCCATTTGACATCTTCTCATCATTTTTTGGACCCTCTTTTGGAGGTATTGTACCCATATTCATTTGTGACTGTTTTTTTGGTACGCTCCTTTATCAAATGTGATAATGACTGGCTTTTATTTGTTTTATTTGCAGGAGGTGGTGGAAGCAGCAGGGGAAGAAGGCAAAGGAGGGGAGAAGATGTAGTTCACCCACTTAAAGTTTCTCTGGAAGATCTTTACAATGGCACCTCAAAGAAGCTCTCTCTTTCGCGCAATGTCATCTGCTCCAAGTGCAAGGGGTTAGTTTTGTTTGCCCTTACCAGTTAATCGAATCATTTTATTTTAAAATAACTTTGGTTGAGCGTTCTTTTGTCTTTTTTTCAGCAAGGGCTCGAAGTCTGGTGCCTCAATGAGGTGCCCTGGTTGCCAGGGCTCAGGCATGAAAGTCACTATTCGTCAGCTGGGCCCTTCCATGATACAGCAGATGCAGCAGCCTTGCAATGAGTGCAAGGGGACTGGAGAGAGCATCAATGAGAAGGACCGCTGTCCAGGGTGCAAGGGTGAGAAGGTCATTCAAGAGAAGAAGGTTCTTGAGGTTCATGTTGAGAAGGGGATGCAACACAACCAGAAGATCACCTTCCCTGGTGAAGCTGATGAAGCGGTATGCTTGTTTAAGCATCGGTGTGATAAGATGTAGAGGTTACTTTTTTATGATTTGAAAATTATTCTGATGTGTTATGTTACTCGCAGCCTGATACTGTCACTGGAGACATTGTATTCGTCCTCCAGCAGAAGGATCACTCCAAATTCAAAAGAAAGGGTGAAGATCTCTTCTATGAGCACACCTTGTCTCTGACCGAAGCACTATGTGGGTTCCAATTTGTTCTTACACATCTGGACAACAGGCAGCTTCTCATCAAATCAGACCCTGGTGAAGTTGTTAAACCTGGTAAGCCCCCTTTTTTTCTTATAGATCTCAATTCTCACTTCTGCAACTGTATTTGTAATCCTTGTCTGCTAAATTTGAGCAGACCAATTCAAGGCGATTAATGATGAGGGGATGCCAATTTACCAGAGGCCTTTCATGAAGGGGAAGCTGTACATCCATTTCACGGTGGAGTTCCCTGACTCGTTGGCACCAGAGCAGTGCAAGGCTCTCGAGACAGTACTTCCACCAAGGCCTTCATCCAAGCTGACAGACATGGAGATAGATGAATGCGAGGAGACGACTATGCATGATGTGAACAACATCGAGGAAGAGATGCGCAGGAAGCAAGCTCACGCTGCCCAGGAGGCGTACGAGGAGGACGACGAGATGCCGGGCGGAGCCCAGAGAGTGCAGTGCGCGCAACAGTAAGCAGACTATCATCAAGGCAATTGGGAGGGGTGGTGCCCTTAAAGCATGGGAGTGATCTCTGGTTTTGCTGTCGCCGAGCTGGGAAATAGGAAGCTGAATCGACCTCGCAAGCGGGGAATGTATCCTTTTTTGCTGCAACATAAAAAATGCTACCCAGGCATAGCTGGGTACCTTTTAACTTCTGTTTGTGGGATTTGCTAGAGTGATGGTTTCGATATATAGGGGGACTTGAATGTCTGGAATGCTACGGTATAACGCACATTTGGGTGCAATGTCTGTTGCATTGCTGTCTGAATGACATCGTTGGTACATTTATTTTCATGTAACGCCTGTAGTTTGCTAATCAACAAGCTTGGAATGGCCTGATTGATGATGCCTGATAATTTGTCCTTTACAGGTTATAAAGGTGCTGCTAAGAAACAATAGTCATTTGTGGAGCGTAACATAACGGTGAGCAGTCTAGCCTTGTTGGATCGTGACATGGAACTTGAGGCCAAGTTTGCAGTAGTTGCCGACGCTGCAGACGTAGTAGCGCACGCCTTTATAGTCGAGCGGGACGACGGCGGGCGGGACGCGGAAGTTGTTGTAGGGGTCGTCGGTGGTGCAGTCCTCGTACTCCCTCCTGGACACCTGCACCACGTCGTAGAACCCAATCTGGAACCTGAAAACTGAACGGGGAGCCGGTGGCGGCATCACTAGAGAGTGCTGTTGTATCGTAAGCATCATCGACTCGGCAGACGGCAGCCAATGCAAGAGAACGCTCACCGAGGTTGTCGCCGGCGTAGAACGTCCTGTTGTTCGACCAGGCCATGTACAGGTCGTCGCGCAGCGGGATGGACCACATCGAGCCCCCGACGACGTGGTCTGTCGCCACCGTGGCCAGCGGCACGTGGACGGTGAGAAGGACGACGGCGGTTAGGAGCGTGGCCATGGCCGCCGCGCCGAGCGTCCCCATCCTGGATGCCCACCGCTGTTGGGTATGGCAGAATAGAATACGCGAAACGGAAGAGAAGAGAAGGAAACCGCTGTTTGTTGGGACACCAAGGAGAAGGGGACGTTGCTCCGGAGCGGTTATTACTGGCAATACACACCCGTTGCTAAGCGCTAACCATTCGTGCCACTGAATATCTGCAACTATTCTGTATGTTGACCTACCTCTACCTGTGACTGACAATGATTGTCCGGTAATCAGTCCACAAGCTGTGGCCATCGTTGTCGTAGGAGATGCAGGCGAAAGTGCCCAAGGGCCAGGTGGTTCCATTTCTGAATTCCAGTCCCCGTTTTCTCGAGGGAAGTACGGTGCAGTTTCACTCGCAAGGTCGCCAGGAAGATGTCCATACAACACTCATCGCACAATGGATGGCCCACCACTCCACTCAAATAGTCGAGCTTGCCCTTTGTCTTGGTCAGTTTCCTCAGGCCCCAGCCCCCAGCCGACCTCCGTACATGTCCAGGGGGCAGGGCCGGTTCTGCTGCATGAGATACACGGTGGATCCGGACATGGGACTTCTCAAGGTTTCGCGGAATCATCCAACGACCGCACAAAACGCCGGCAGCCGCGACACATTCTAGAGAACGGGAAGGCCCTGCACTGCGGTCGGCACTGCCGTGTGGAGGTGAAGAAGCAAAAGCAAAAGGCGCGGCGATGGAAAGGCCCTCCGAATTACCCAGGTTTTGACGTTAATACAACTGCCGCGCAGCAAGAAAAAAAAAAGGAGGAAGTAACTTTCTTGGAACAACAACACCCATCGCTCTCTCCACTCTTTCCCAGTCTCCCCGGTGAGACGAGCAGAGCTAACTATATATACCACCAGCAGTAAGAACAAGAACAAGAACGCGCCGAGCTTGCCAAGAAAGTCAACACGCGCCCTCCGCGACTGCCAGCATGAGCCTCGACACCACCTCCGCGATCGCGGTCGCCGCGGCGGCCGCCCTCGCGGCGCTCATCGTGGCCATCGTCGCCGCGGCGTCCGCGGGCGCATGCGGCGGACCGCCGGGCGGCGCAGCCGCGGTGCACGACGTCGAGCGCGCGCTCGGGGACGCCACGCTCATGACGTACGAGCAGGCGCGGGCGGCCGCCCGGAAGAGCGCGGCCGCGGACGAGGAGGCCCCGCGCTGCGCGCTCTGCCTGTCGGAGTTCGCCGGCGGCAGGGCGGGCGAGCTCGTGCGGGTGGTCTCGGCGTGCGGCCACTTCTTCCACGCGGAGTGCGGCGTCGACGCCTGGCTCAGGGCGCGCGGGACGTGCCCGCTCTGCCGGGCCGAGGTGTGGGCGACACTGCCGCGCCCCGAGTGCCCGCCGTTGCCGGCGCGATCCGGCGGCGCCACTGTGGGCTCGCGTTAGTGAGACAGTAGTGTGTGTGCTACACAGTGGGATCTTACACTGTATGTTTGGTTACTCGCACCGTCTTATGTTGGACCACCGTATGCGTTGACTCTCTCTGAGCTGATGTTTAGTTGGCTGTACAAGAGGGACGCAGCCTGCATGAGCGGATACAAAATAAGCCATTTCATAGCTATTTAGTTGCATCCACTCGTACGCAGAAAAATACAGTATTAGGTCAGACAGGGTCACCCGAGCCTGCTTGTCCGGATACAGACATCCAATCAGGCCAATAGAGTATTCTTTGGCACATTATTTCAGAGGCAAAAGTTCCTCTCTGTCCTCCTCCCTCATCTTCTGTATCGACTTGGTGACAACAAAAAAATCGGCAGTACTACTACTGCGCAATCCTAAAAGACTTTACCCCTACGTTCAAGCACTTAGGACAATTAGTGTGTGATCAAATTATTTTATTATAGTCAAACTTACAACATCATATCATATACATGTATCTATTAACGTAAAAATATAACATCACTTACTCAATTGACTATTTAGCATCACTTACCTAAGCTTTTTAGATATAAAAGTGGAGACACTTTTCATCTAAAAAAGGAAACATCAGATCTCATAGTCGCATGTGGTGCAAGGACATGGATGTTTTGGACGACAATAGGCAAAAATCATATAAAAAACATGACCTTAAATTTTCCATTTATATTACCCACTTTACTGTTATGAAAGATAACAACCCACTAAAGATGTGTTTGATTTCTAGTGACTAATTTTTAGTCAATCTATTTTATTCTATTTTAGTCCCTAATTTTAAATACAGAAACTAAAATAGAGCTTTAGTTTGCATATTTAACAATTTAGTGAAAAACGAAATAAAATATAATTAGTCCATATAAACTAAACATTTATTTGAGAGGCGGAAAAATCACCCCCTTCTCTATTTTTTTTGTCTCTCAATTCTCGTGTCGGCTCTTTTGCTCCTTGTTGGATTCTGGGCTTATGGCAATGGCCGACGCGCTGCACTGCAGCCAGCAATAGGATACAGGGTTCAAGGTCACGTACACAGGATCTCTGAGAACAACTCCACCTAACCCGCATCTTGTTGGCAAGTGGCAACCAGGAACGCCCTCATATTTGGAAAGAGCCAGCAAGGAGATCATGATGAAAACTCCTCCAACTGACGACAGCAACTCGGATTGCCGCTGACGACTGACCGGACCGCAGCGGTCCTCTTCTCTTCTCTCCGCGTTCTATCAACCTTAACAATCGGATCGGGGCAGGGGAAAAAAAGACAGAGTCGGAAACAAAAGTTTCCTTTTGGTCCCTCGAACAACAGCTACTACTCAACTGAGGTGAAAGTCGCCTAGAGGGGGGGTGAATAGGCGGAACCTGAAAATTAAAACTTTATCCCCCAACTAGATCCCTTGATTAGTGGTTAGAACAAGATATATAAATATCGGAGAATAGAAACTAAATTCTTGCTTGAAAGGAGTATTGCTAAATAATGCGGGAGAGATAAATCAATACAACTAATAAGTTATAGAATAACAACGCAAGAACCCTTAGATGAGAAGAGCACTAGAACAAGTTCTTTCTTGCAACGTGTTGCTTCACTAAATGGAAATTTACCTTGAAGCAATACCAAATGAAGTTAGCAAATAGTGGTGCAAGAAAACTTAGAGCAAGGGAAAGCAAACAAATCACAAGCAATAAACACAATGGACACGGGTGATTTGTTTTACCGAGGTTCGGCCCTCGAAGGCCTAGTCCCCGTTGAGGAGTCCACTTAAGGACGGGTCTTTTTCAACCCTTTCCCTCTCTCTCCCGATCACACAAGGATCGGCGAGCTCTTCTTCTTCTCAAGGATCACTCTTGATCCCACAAGGACCACCACAATCTTTGGTGTCTCTTGCTAGCTTTTACAAGCCTCCAACACTTTGGAGGAAGTTCGAATGGGAGTCGAAAACTCCACGCACAAATGAACACAAAGATGTAGCACACACTATCTCTCAATGAATCTCACAAGGCGCTAGGGCTAAACTCAATTGAGTAGCTCTCAATTGCTTGCTCTCTCTTTTGTGGCACTTGTGTTGGTTGTAGTGGACTAAATCTTGTGTATAGGATGGATCAATGAATATAGGTGGTTGGGAGGGCTTGAGTATGTCAACTAGATGACTTGGAATGTTGCTTGGACTCCCACGCTTTGAAGTGGCCGGTTGGGGTGGTATTTATAGCCACCATCCAATTTTGTAGCCGTTGGAGAAGCTGCTGGTCGATGGGCGCACCGGACAGTCCGGTGCACACCGGACATGTCCGGTGCCCCTGCCACGTCACCCTATCCGTTGGGGATGGAGCTGGTCGACCGTTGGAGGCTTTTGTCCTCATGTGGCACCGGACAGTCCGGTGCACACCGGACAGTCCGGTGCCTCTCTGATCCTCTGCTCTGACTTCTACCGCGTGTACTGTTCTGCACTGTTTACTGTCAGAGTCGACCGTTGGGCGCAGATGACCGTTGCTCCGCTGGCACACCGGACAGTCCGGTGCACACCGGACAGTCCGGTGAATTTTAGCGGAGCAGACTTCGTGAAATCCCGAGGCTGCCGAGTTCCTGAGGCCGCGTTCCGTTGGAGCACCGGACACTGTCCGGTGTACACCGGACAGTCCGGTGAATTATAGCGCGCCGGCCCTGGACTTTCCCGAAGGTGGCGAGATTGAGTCTGAGTCCCCTGGTGCACCGGACAGGTACTGTTCACTGTCCGGTGGCACACCGGACAGTCCGGTGCGCCAGACCAGGGGTGCCTTCGGTTGCCCCTTTGCTCCTTTATTTTGACTCTTGTCTTATTCTTTTTATTGGTTTTATGTTGAATCTTTGGCACCTGTAGAACATATAATCTAGAGCAAACTAATTAGTCCAATTGTTTGTGTTGGACATTCAATCACCAAAATCATTTAGGAAAAGGTTTAAAGCCTATTTCCCTTTCAATCTCCCCCTTTTTGGTGATTGATGCCAACACAAACCAAAGCAAATATATAAGAGAATAATTGAACTAGTTTGCATAGAATAGGTGCAAAGATTACTTGGAATTAAACCAATATTCATAAAATATGCACGGATGCTTTCTTTCTTTATTTTATTTAGTATTTTGGACCACGCTTGCACCACATGTTTTGTTTTTGCAAATTCTTTTTGTAAATCCATTTCAAAGATCTTTTGCAAATAGTCAGAGGTAAATGAACAAGAGTTTGTAAAGCATTTTCAAGATTTTAAATTTTCTCCCCCTGTTTCAAATGCTTTTCTTTTGACTTAACAAAACTCCCCCTAAAAGAGATCCACCTCTTAGTGTTCAAGAGGGTTTTGATATACCATTTTTGAAATACTACTTTCTCCCCCTTTTGAACATAATAGGATACCAAATGATAAATACTTTTGGAAAGCACTAAGTTTTTGAATTTGGTGGTGGTGGTGCGGTCCGTTTGCTTTGGGCTTATTTCTCCCCCTTTTTGGCATAAATCGCCAAAAACGGAATCATTAGAGCCCTTGAAGTAATTTCTTCCTCTTTTGGGCATAAATAAATGAGTTAAGATTATATCAAAGACGAAGTCCGGTCTTTTAGCTTTGGGCTCTTACTCTCTTCCAGAGACGAAGTCCTTTTCTTTGATGTACGTTTCTCCCCCAAGGAATAGAGAGTTGCTTGGAGTGATGGCGAAGTATGATATACGGAGTGGAAGCCTTTGTTTTCGCCGAAGACTCCATTTCCCTTTCAATCTACGACTTTAGCATGGTAATATACTTGGAAACATATTAGTCGTAGTCATGGTACGGGAATAATGGGATATATGCATTTGTACCAAAATGAAAGAGATATGATCAAGAGATATATCAATTAAGCATGATCATAGTTCTATACAATATAGATTTCTCCCCCTAAACATGTGCCTTGAGAGGAATACATATTTTGGCCTTAAATGCCAAGGGCACATAATTAGGTTAATGAGAGCAAGTCTATATCATAGAGAAAGTGAAGTGCATTGTGTCATAGTATATGAGTGATGCTCAAGACAGTTTATGTACTTATGAAAGCATGTTGCAAACATTTTAAGCATTTTCCTTTAAAGATTTCAAAGAGACTTAAGGACCATCCACCTTTGGAACAAAGGTAGCTTATCCTCATTACAAGGTTAAGCTTTAAGCTCTTTGACAATCGAACCACTTCATCTAGTTTTAGCAAAGATGCAATAATGCATGAGTGAAATTTTAAGAGGTTAAACTAGGTATGAAGCAGGGATAAATGCAAAGGTCATGCTTTCTCTTCCTTTTATACAAGATATGCAAAGAGTGTATATAAGAGGAAGATTTAGGTACAAGTTTAAATGAAAGGAAGTGGTTTTACCCTTTTGTACCTTCTCATAGAGACGCTCTCTTCATTGTGCTTTGTCCTTAGTCTTAGTTGCTTAAGACCTATACTCAAAGACAATATATGGAAATACTTTGCACAAGAGAGAGTTCTACAACTAGTGATCTTTTTCAAGTTATTGTTAGCATATATCAAATGGATCACAAGTTGCATAAATGAATCATGAATTCTCCTTTTTCCTTAGTGCATATCAAGATAGATGATAATTAAAATTACATGAGGGACTAAGAAGATAAGTGATACTTGAAGTTGTTCAATGATCAACCAATATGCGATCAAGAAAACAACAACGGCATTAAATAATCAAGCTTAAAAATAGGAGAATCCAATAAGCATGCTACTTTTAGAAATGAAAGCAACAATCCTTGATAAAAGCGATATTACTTTAACAAGTTTGATTGATGTGAAGTAGCATACTATATGAGAAACATTATTCTCAAGCAAGAGACTATATGAAATTACTAAGATAAAGCAATAGTCTCAACATAATCAAAATATAATAATGGACTCCCCCTAAAGATATGCATCAAGTAATTGAGAGAATTGATTTCAATGCATTCAATTTTAAGAACATAAAAGGAGAATCATTATACATCTTGATCAAGGCTCATAAATTTTGCAGTAAACACCTTAAGCCGGGTAACTCCATAATGAAAAAGGGTTTAGAATGCTTACAACCACTCCATTGATTGTTGTGAAAACCTTATTGTCCAAGTAGGTGTTGTTGTCCTTGATGTTCTTTCTTTTTCATTTGAGTGTCCTCCCTTTATATTTGTCTCTTTTTCCTTCCAAACTTATTGAAAATACTCAAGAGACATGTTAATAGCGCAAGGGAGTATATGGTGAAGGATGATTACTTTAGATAATTAGCATACAAAATTCATCATCCACAAGTCACACAGACAAGAAGTAAAATCCTTAGCATTAGTGCATATCATAGGAAAAGAGGAATATGCACTATTTAACCATTTGATCAATCATAGGAATTTACTTCTTCATATTGAGTTTATTAATCGTTACTTTAAAAACAAGTCAATATGAGAACATTTATAGCAAAGGTATGAAATAGATTCTAATGGATAAGTGCATTAATGAGAATGAGATTGAATGCATATCTTAGCCAATTTAAGTTTAACAAAGAATCTATTTCTTCACAAAGATATAATTAGAGTGAACAATCATTGATGGGAACTAAATTTAAGAGATGAGTTCCCATACCTTTGCTTTCACTTTTCTTCCTTTTGGGTGAAGAGTACCCTTTTGAGGCTTGTGGCTTTAATCTTGCACTTTCTCTCTTGTAGATTTTCATAAGTAGGCTCAAGAGAAATGTTAATAGCAACACAAGCACTAGTTTCCCTTTTTGTAATCATTTTGATAAGGAATGAAAAATTGGATTACTAAAAGCATGGAAACTTCATAGCATGAACTAGATTATCCATAAAAGATGTTATGCTCAATTTTAACTTATAAAACAAGCATAACCAATCCTTTAAGATTAGGGGAATGAATCTAATTTATGATATGGAAAGCGATAAATGTAGAAGAATCATATCCAATTGAAGCAATAAGACATACAACATGAATCATCGGATTGATTTTTCTTGTCATGATGGATTACGCATTTCCATAGAGAAATTTATCTCTACAAGTGAGACTACTTAAATTATTTAGATAAAAACATTAGTCTCACATTTTAGCTATAGAGAGAATTTTTCCTTTTATAAGTGTCCTAAGTATTTGAATTCCTTACATGACACCTTATTCTTTTAAGAACATGAAATATCTCTCTATATCTAGAACATGGCAATAATAATTAATGTAAAAACATGCCATGAAAAATTGCAACAATTTAAAACATGTAGATTGTCATAATATAGAATTGATAAATACACAATCCACCATATGAAAGGAATTTCTTCAAAGAATGATGACATAATTTTAAAACATCCTTAAGTGCTTTCTATTTCTATGTGACTACACAAGACACATGACAAATTAAGATAATTGCACTTAAGAATATAAATGTTACCATCCTTTGACTTTCCTCCATGTTGTAGGCTTTGAAATTCCGCACATGATAATTCTTTAATTCCTACAACATCAATATCTTCTCCGAGATGATATGGGTTTTGAATAACATATTGAAATAACCTTGGGTCAATCTTGAATATGTAGATCATTTGAAGATTGATAGCTTGAGTTGATAAGAATTGAATTAACTCCCTCAAGCACCCCAAAGGTTCATACCATCTCCTTCTCCTGCAAATCTTGTCAAGCACATTTTGGTACCCATCGCTTGATGGGTCCGTTAAGGTTAGTATACAAAGATCTAGGAACCCAAGTGTCCTTTGTGCTAGCGCTTGGTAAACTTGTTACCTTTCTCGCACAAGTTGCAATCTTGGGTTGCCTAGTTATATATGAATCTAATGACAAGTTAGGAGTGGGATTTTTACCAATGGGACAATCTTTGCATTGATGTCCCTTCTCCCGGCATGTGTAGCATAGGCGTTTTCCAAGTTTTGAAGATTTCTTCTTTCCTTGTTTGTTGCTTGCTACATGGTTAGTAAAAATTTCCTTTTCTAACCCTATGCCTCTTTGTTTTAAATGGGGACAAGATCTAAGTAAGTGTCCCTTCTTGGAGCATTTAAAACAAAGTCTATCATCCTTGTTAATAATCAAGCCATTAATATAGGGACATGACCTAATCAAGTGCCCCTCTTCAAAGCATTCACTACACCTCTTAATGTGAAGTGTGGCTTGATCATTACCTTGGATGTTACCTTTTGTGGAGGCGTGGTTGAGGCTTTTGGAGGAGGTGTTGAATTTCTTCTTTTGTTTATTCCTCTTGGCAGACCTCAAATCCTTGACATTTTCTTCAAGGGATGTAGTGCATGCCACGGTTGTTTCCGTCTCAAGCTTCTTCACCATGTGATCACGGTTATCTTGGGAAGGTTGGGCAATGCATTTCCCTTTAAGTTGTGTCAAGCTCTTCTTTAGCCTCTCATTTTCTTCTTTGAGCTTTTGATATGAATCATCATTTGTTCCTGCAGATTCTAGCTCAAAAGAAGATTTGCTTGTCGACGAACAACAAGCATTAGCACATGGTAATATAGTATTAATTTGAATACATGTGCACGAGTGAGGTTGTTGGGATTTTAAATTTTCTATCACAACCTCATGAGCAATGTTTAATATGATATGATCATCTCTAAGATTTTCATGAGAGCATAGGAGCATATCATATTTTTCTTGAAAAGCTAGATTTTCAATTTTTAGCTTTTCCACTTGGTCCTTAAGCAAGGTATTCCTATTTACTAATTGAGCGATACAATGTGAAGCGTTATTTTGCTCAATTGAAATAGTTTCATACCTTTGGACCAAATCAACATGAGAGCACTTTAGCTCCTCATGTTCTTTAGTCAACTCGTCAAAGTGTTGCATCTTTATGGAGAGAATATCTTCTAGCCTTTGACGAGCTTCGCTTTGCTCTCTCGCTCTTTCTAGAAGTTTGAGCATGACCGCCTTATCTTCTTGGCTTAGGCGAGCGTAGAGATGCACAAAACTTCTTTCTTCCTCCTCATCCTCATTTGTGCTTCCGCTATCATTTTCATTAGCCACACAACACATGTGGGAATCGAAATGGGAAGACAAACCTTTTGGAGAGGTGGATTCATCGTTTGGTCTCCATCGTTCATTTTCTCCTTCTTCCTTGCAAGGGTTAGTATCACAAAAACTAAAGGAAGTAGAGGCATCAAATGAACTATTATGTTTGGACTCATCAAACTTGATTTTAATTCTAGTCCAAATATCATGCGCATCGGGAATGGATTCGTTATAGTTTGATATGAAGGCATGATAATCTTCTTTGCTAAGAGAATTAGTTAAGATGTCAAAAGCTAGATAGTTTAAGCGATAACATCTTTGATCCTCCTCGGAATTAATTTTTCCATTAAAACTAGAGGGGAAAATACTCTTGTCAATAATTTGTTCTAATTGAGGATGTATGGTTCTAAAGGCGTTTATCACACTAGTAGACCATGAATCATAATTAGAACAATCATCAAATAATATCTCAAGAGTTACCTCCTTTTGAGTTGCGTTCGTTGGAGGAGTCTTCTTGTTCTTTTGGGATCTTCTACGAGCCATCACTTCGAGTTGTTAGACTCAAGATGAAGTGCCTAGCTCTGATACCAATTGAAAGTCGCCTAGAGGGGGGGTGAATAGGCGGAACCTGAAAATTAAAACTTTATCCCCCAACTAGATCCCTTGATTAGTGGTTAGAACAAGATATACAAATATCGGAGAATAGAAACTAAATTCTTGCTTGAAAGGAGTATTGCTAAATAATGCGGGAGAGATAAATCAATACAACTAATAAGTTATAGAATAACAACGCAAGAACCCTTAGATGAGAAGAGCACTAGAACAAGTTCTTTCTTGCAACGTGTTGCTTCACTAAATGGAAATTTACCTTGAAGCAATACCAAATGAAGTTAGCAAATAGTGGTGCAAGAAAACTTAGAGCAAGGGAAAGCAAACAAATCACAAGCAATAAACACAATGGACACGGGTGATTTGTTTTACCGAGGTTCGGCCCTCGAAGGCCTAGTCCCCGTTGAGGAGTCCACTTAAGGACGGGTCTTTTTCAACCCTTTCCCTCTCTCTCCCGATCACACAAGGATCGGCGAGCTCTTCTTCTTCTCAAGGATCACTCTTGATCCCACAAGGACCACCACAATCTTTGGTGTCTCTTGCTAGCTTTTACAAGCCTCCAACACTTTGGAGGAAGTTCGAATGGGAGTCGAAAACTCCACGCACAAATGAACACAAAGATGTAGCACACACTATCTCTCAATGAATCTCACAAGGCGCTAGGGCTAAACTCAATTGAGTAGCTCTCAATTGCTTGCTCTCTCTTTTGTGGCACTTGTGTTGGTTGTAGTGGACTAAATCTTGTGTATAGGATGGATCAATGAATATAGGTGGTTGGGAGGGCTTGAGTATGTCAACTAGATGACTTGGAATGTTGCTTGGACTCCCACGCTTTGAAGTGGCCGGTTGGGGTGGTATTTATAGCCACCATCCAATTTTGTAGCCGTTGGAGAAGCTGCTGGTCGATGGGCGCACCGGACAGTCCGGTGCACACCGGACATGTCCGGTGCCCCTGCCACGTCACCCTATCCGTTGGGGATGGAGCTGGTCGACCGTTGGAGGCTTTTGTCCTCATGTGGCACCGGACAGTCCGGTGCACACCGGACAGTCCGGTGCCTCTCTGATCCTCTGCTCTGACTTCTACCGCGTGTACTGTTCTGCACTGTTTACTGTCAGAGTCGACCGTTGGGCGCAGATGACCGTTGCTCCGCTGGCACACCGGACAGTCCGGTGCACACCGGACAGTCCGGTGAATTTTAGCGGAGCAGACTTCGTGAAATCCCGAGGCTGCCGAGTTCCTGAGGCCGCGTTCCGTTGGAGCACCGGACACTGTCCGGTGTACACCGGACAGTCCGGTGAATTATAGCGCGCCGGCCCTGGACTTTCCCGAAGGTGGCGAGATTGAGTCTGAGTCCCCTGGTGCACCGGACAGGTACTGTTCACTGTCCGGTGGCACACCGGACAGTCCGGTGCGCCAGACCAGGGGTGCCTTCGGTTGCCCCTTTGCTCCTTTATTTTGACTCTTGTCTTATTCTTTTTATTGGTTTTATGTTGAATCTTTGGCACCTGTAGAACATATAATCTAGAGCAAACTAATTAGTCCAATTGTTTGTGTTGGACATTCAATCACCAAAATCATTTAGGAAAAGGTTTAAAGCCTATTTCCCTTTCATGAGGCATGACTATACATGTTCAACTGTGCGTGACAGGCTAGCCCGACTCGAGCACGTATTGGCTCGGCCCGACTATGGCGTGCCCAGGCAAGGCACAAATACACTTTGTACCATTTAGGATAGATAACTTCTGAAGAACTTTATGAAACCCTCTCATTTTAGCTCTAGGATCAAGGATGAAAGCCAATGCATAGAGAATGAGTATTTCTCTCCAATATTTCAGAAACTTTGATTTCATAGGAACAACTGCATCTCTTAACAATTCATGGTTCTCATATGCATTAAGATGCCTAGCAATTTTTAGAATATGATGCAACATCAAGGGTGAAGTAGGGTAATAAACACCAGACAATGCCACAGTTGAATCATAGAATAACTGAAGAAAAGATAACAACTTTTCTGCAATAGACCAGTGATTATCACTCAGTAAAAATGACCCATCAACTTTGCAAGGATGGTTGGTTCTGATCCAAACAGAAAAAGTACTTTGATAGGGAACCAAATGTTTGAGCATAAGAAAAGTGGAATTCCATCTAACATCCATGTCCACTCCAAATTTACGAGGACGGACACCAACACTAAGGCAATATTGTTTATAAGAAGCAATACGTTGATTTGAAGCATTTAAGAATGTTATTGCAGTTCTAAAATCTTCAAGATATGGTTGCAAACGTTTCAAACAGCTCTTAACAATCAAATTAATTATATGGCAACCACAACGCTGATACAAGAAAATAGCACTCAAATCATATTCATTTCTACTAGGCATAGGAATCAAATGGCCAATGTAACCATAAAACACTGGTTTTAGAACTTCCATAGCAGTTTTGTTAGATGAGGCATTATCGAGCACAATAGCAAAGATTTTATCAGTAATTCCATAATCGTTAGCAACCAGTTCAACACGCTCAGCAATGTTATAACCTGTATGAGCTACCTCAATTGGTCTAAGACCAAGCAACCTCTTTTCTAAACACCAATCAGAGTTCACAAAATGAGCAACAACACTGATGTAATCCTCTTTTGCCTTGCCAGACCAAATGTCAGATGTAAGTGCAATAGATGAAACAGATTTGAGTACATTAATAAGTTGTTCAGCACAATCATTAAAAAGCCTAATTGAGTCTCTAGCAGTAGTTTGCCTAGAGGACTTAACAAACCGAGGATTATGAGCACGAGTAATATATTCTTGAAATGCACTACATTCACCAAAACACAGAGGTAGGTCTAGTCTAGCAATCATACGACAAAGCTAAGTCCTTGCAACAGATGGAGAGTACTCCCAGTGCACAACAGATCCATTAGCATTAAACTTAAGCATGAATTGAGATCTACCAGTTTTTTCTTTATCTTTCTTAGCGGGGCAAAGTTCTAGGTGACGGATCAAGTGTCCAGTTCTAGAAGAAGATTTAGCAGGTAGGGTGTGCTTGCAGTGAAGGCAAATGGCGGAAATCCTTACCTCCCTGCTTCTCCGTAACTTCCTCAAAATGCAACCAAACCTTAGAGGTCGGTCCCTGCCTCCTGGAGCGCTTACCAGGGGAAACGACAGGGAGAGGAAAGAACAGTTACGGACGAGCAGATCGAGAGACGAGGGGAGCGGACGAGCGGGACAGTGATGAAGACTCGCCGGCAACCGTCAACGCCGGGACGGGAGGCGAGGAGAAGGCGGCGACGGTGGAGCAGACGACTAGTGGAGGCACCAGGCGGCGCATATGCGAGGGGAGAGGGAGAGCCGCTAGGGTTTCGTGAGCAGGCGAGTGCGGCGCGTATGCGAGGGGGCGCGTGGAAACTGGGAATGGGAAAATATCCCCTCGCACCCCTTCCCTCTCTCCCCTGTAAATGCCGACCCGGGCTCTAGTCGGGCCTGCCCGTTAACCAGGCCCGTGCTCGTGCCTTCACCGTGGGCCGGCATCGAGGCCCAAGCACGGCACGGGAGGCGTGCCGGACTGGCACGGGCACGGCCGCCGTCGTGCTGGGCCGGGTATGGGCCGTGCCAACGCGTGCCGAGCCACGTGCCGCCCAACGGGCCGGCCCAGTATAGACATGTATAGGCATGACGGACGAAGAACGCAGGAAATCATCCGAGGCTTTCGGCGAACAACCCACCTCTCCTTCTGTGACTGACGACAACTGAGGCTTGTCAGTTGTCACACGCATGAACATTTGTCAACGAGCTGAGCTTATATACATATAGAACACGAACAGTAATAGCGGCAGATGTGCACCAACGGCCAAGACAACCGCTCGTCACCGCGCAGCATCAGGCAAGCAAACGGCATGACCTCCGACGCGGCCTTTGTGCTGGAGATGGCCGCCGTGGTCTGCTTGGCGGTGCTCATCGTCGCCATCGTCGCCGCCGCCGCGGGCGCCTGTGAGCTGCCCGTCGCCCGCGCCGCCGCGGTGCACGACGTTGAGCAGGCGCTCGGGCCCGGCACGCTCATGCCGTACGGCCAGGCGAAGGCGGCCGCCGGAAAGACAGGGAGCGCGTCGCCGGGCGGCGTCGGCGAGGAGGAGGCGCCTTGTTGCGCCATCTGCCTGTCCGAGTACGCCGAGGGCGACGAGATGGTGCGGGTGCTGCCGGCGTGCGGCCACTTCTTCCACGCCGACTGCCGCATCGACTGGTGGCTCCGGCAGCGCGGGACGTGCCCGGTCTGCCGCGGTGGACTGCTGCCGCTGCCGCCGAGGCCGGAGTGTCCGCTCATGCCGCCGCGACCGGCCGGCGCTGCGGTGGTCCGAGGCAGGGGGTGAATCAGCTCTATTGTCTGTTCTCACATAGTTGATTATTCTTTTTTGATTGCCACATACGTACTTGTTAGGAGCTAGTTTGCAGAGGAGATACACAATCTCTGTCAGGTTAATCAGAGGCCTTTACCTTTTAAAAAAGTCACTGTAACCATTTTCTGAAAAAGGGGGGAAAATCGTAAAAGTGTTCCTTTCTATTATTTTTCGACTATGATTTGCGAGACACTTTACCTGTCCCTGCTCAGGTTAGTTGACTAGCGTTTGATCTCGGACCAAAGTCCAGCTAAACCAGGGAAACTTTGGCTGCGCCATCTGCAGGAGAGTGATGCTGAATCCAGGACCGTCGATTCGTGCACGGTGCACCCTGACCCTGGCCTGTTATGGTTTGGCAGCATGGCCGCATGGGCATGCACAAGCTTCTTACTTGCTGTGGACCGGACCCTCACAATCTTCTGAGCATCGGGCCATCGGCTCGTCGTCTCTGGACCGGAGCATTTCTTGTTAGGATTCTTGTTAGGATCTTTTATGCGAGGCTTGAGGCTTTGTTTTGGACGATGAAGACGACTGACAGGCTTCGTGATGGCAGATTCATACACTTGCACTTTGGCAGGACGATCGGATAGTATTGCCCTGCCTTGAATTTTTGCAGCAACAGAGTTTAATCCAGGTTGGATTTGGATAGAACTTGAAGTTACCAACCTCCCATTCTCTCTTGGTTGAGGAAACTCTAAGCTGTGCCATAGAGCCACAAGCCCGAAACACATAACATGATTGGATGACCGCACGTTCATGCACATGCTGGTGCTGTCTAGGCCAGTCAGATACGATAATTTTGAACGTATGGTGGGTGAATGTTAATAGCATCAAAATGATGCGGGTAACCAATCAGGTGGATAACAAGGCAGGCCATGCTGGTTGAATTCCAATGCCAGACCACCAGACGCTGAATGATATATTTATCTCACTCATTCTGAAGTACTTACTGGAAAAGAAAACTAGTTCAACATGGGCGTCCACAAAAAACATCCATTTATTCTAGTGTACTAAAAAGAACACGGCGACTATTGCAGATGCCATCCTTCTCCAGATGTCAGTCAGAGACTCAGAGCACACTCAAGTCTTTCACTATAGAACAATGCATCGTCCGTTCAGCAGGCAAAGGACTAGCAGTAGAACATGGACCCCTTCAGCTCATTCTTTATCTCTGGAATTTGCTTCCGACCACCATTAGCAGCAGCTGCATTATTGTCCGAGCCTTTGGCGAGGTAGACGCGGGCCCGATGTGCGAGCTTTTGGGCGTAGTATGCGGGAGGAGCTGCCATTACAAAGAATCAGCATAGCATCACTTTAACATTGCAAAATTGCTTTTGCTTCTGTGCATGGATGTATAGATTACAGATTCAACCAGAACCGTCCAGTTTTATGAAGTACACCAACTGCAGTCTGGATGTATGCCGTGCTTAACCAGGTTAAATTATCTGTGAATACAGAGAAGAATGACATACCGACCGACAACGAACGATTGCCGCCTGAATAACTGATGAGAGACAAGACAGGACAAACTGTCAGGAACCTGAACAGCACAGACAGCAAAAAAAAAAAGAAGAGGGGGAAAGCAGCAAGTAAGAGCATGCTTACGTGTAGCACAGGTTATTTGTGAGAGCCTGCAGTTCATCTGCCGTGAAGTTGTTATCATCTCGCAGTACAAGGTACCTCACAGGACGCCTTGGGCCCTGCATTTCCATAGACATTCAAAATCTTTATTCCTTAGGATACAAATTGGGAAGAAGTCGGTCAAGTTATTGTGATGTTGTGGACATCTTACTTTGATACCACCAGATTGGCTGCAAAGGAAGAAATCAAATTCTGCTGGGTGACAGATCTCACTATCAACCACTGTGCCTGCAATTTTTTCGAGGAACTTGTGGTTAAGATGGCTTATGAAACAGGATACCATAAATTGACTGTTGTGAATAATCTTAGCAGAACAGTTTTCTAAGTTCTAACCAGGCTCAACAATTTTCTTCTTAGCAGAACGGATCTTATAGTTGTCGTCCACGGGGAACAGCCTCAGTTTATGCCTCTTCTGCACAACAACGAAGGTGATTTGTGGCTTCTCATTGTCATACAGTGCGTTCCAAGCCTGGTGAAAAAAAAGCTGTTACCAAATGTTCTAACATAATATGATATTGGCCAGCACTATTTGCCGTCAGTCCTCAGATCACTTTACCTTTTCTATCGCTGGGATTTCTTTCTCCAAAATTCGATTGAATTGACCCTCACTTATGCCATCCCTAGTAACCAAATACATAACAAAAGAACATAGAGAGAAAAAGCACTCATGTGGTGGCATCACAGAACAAAATGAGATATATGAACCTGTAGAATATCAGCTGCTGGAGCTTCTCCTTGGACTCGTTTGCAAATGCATGAAGGAGCTCCCTTCAAAGGTTTCATAAATTAAAATGCAATCCAATGTGGTGGCATGCACGTTTCAAATAACTACATAGATTGAAGGTCTTACTTGACAATGTCTTCAAGGCCACCGATCTCTTCAGTGTGACCTTGTGCACGAACAACACCATTATACTTAGACACCTCATGCCAGTCTTGGGATGCAACGACCTAAACAAAACCTCAAGCAGCATCTGTTAGTTTCATGAAATGAAAATGAAAAGGTCACAGTCCATTCACTAAACAAAAGAAAACCTTACAGAAGCAATAGAAGGGCCAGTAGAACCATCTACAACAGAAGGGTGAGAAACATGAGCACCAAATATAATTGTTGGCTTATTTGAAACAACCGGTAAACTCTTCTGTACGTCATCGAATACTGAGATTCTTCCTCCAACCTATCAAGATGGTAAATATTTCATATCACATTGAACTGCCAGTTTTTTAAAACAATATACATGAAGAAGCAAAGCTGAGGTTTACCTTGGCATTGATCTTAATAGCAATATTTGCCAATATCTGATTATTATTCACTAAGACTCTTGACCTTCGACAACACTGTGACACAAGACCAATATCTGTCTCACAGATCCTTTTAATATTTCCTGAGGTTTGAAGTGATATTAGGCATCACATATATGTAATAGAAGTGAAGAAATTATGTCTGACATCGTAGACACTACCATATAAACTGTCTTTTTTATCTGGTAGTATAGCAAGCAGTAAATCAATCTTCTGATCCCTTAGCTTGTTCTTCGCTTCCTGATAGCACCTACGAATACCATCTTCAACTCGATCTGGACGTGCAGTGAATATTGGGAGCTTCAAATCGGCAAAGTCCTGAAATTAAAGTAAAAAAAGGGTAGGCAAGACAGTCTGGACCTAGAGACAGTAAAAAGGTACGATGAAAAAGCATATTACCAGTCCAGTAATACGAGACATTTCAGCCAGCTTAAAGCAAAACTTCTTAATATCTTCCTTGGATAAATCTTCACAAAAATTAAGACATGCCCAGTTTCTGATCTTGGCACCATTTATTACTTTCTGCAAACAAAATATTCAAGCAATGGTTATAGATTAAGAACAAATATATGCACCACCAAAGTTCATGGAAAATTAAAGAAACTTCTTCTTGATTCATTACTTCAATGAAGAACATAATAGCAAGCAAATGATAGCCTGACACTACTGGAAAGGTTCCTAAAATGGATCTTCAATGAAGCTGTAACATTAAGATTGGTTTAGGAGCTAATGACATACCTTGTCTTTCATATTCCAGTACCCATCCAGTGGAAACCATGTTTTCTGTGATACAGAATCATCATACTTAAGCTACAACAGCAACAAAAGGAAACCATATAAGACCATCACAATCTTCTTCAGACCTAAAAGTATTACATCATAACTCATGGAAGCAGGAGTACATTTGGAGGCAGCAGAACTCTAGCAGCAACTGTTGTAAGATTGCCATCAAATTCTAAGTCAAATTCATTTGCACGTTTGGTTTGTTTGTACTGCCTCTGCTCAACAATCTAATACAAGTGGAAGTCAGGTTAATCAGTTTGCAGGTGACACAGTATTACACAAAGTGCAGTGAGATCATGAACCTGAGGACAGGATTGCTCGGCTTCAGGATGGATCCAGGCTGACTTCCTTGGAGTAGAAAACTGACTACCTTCCAGCTTCTTCTGGTAACACTGCTTGGGAGCTATCTTGCAAACCTGAAATTCAATTTTACATTCGGAAATAGCAGAAGAGCGTGGAAGGCTAAGAAGTACAGAAGAATAAGATATCATGTTGAAGTTGAGAAGCACATAATTACCAACCTCTATAGGAAAATAGATTGGATCCTGCTCGCTGCCAGCATTGACGCATGGGAGATATTTGTATTTCAGTTCCAGGCCGTATATTTCTCTGAAGTAATCAATCACAGTCGTTGTGACTCCAACCTTTGATTCAAAACTGATGTTTTAAAGGAATCATGAAAGATTTGATTAGAAGAAGTGCCGCTGACAGAATTTGATGGTACCATGTATTTCTGAAAGTTCAACATAAATGAAAATGAGAACAATCCTACCTCAAATCATTAGTAGGATTCACTGACAAGCCAGCAACTCTGTACGTAGAGAGTTGGCGTCTATTATCTTTTTTCTTTGACCATACTCGGCGTCTATTATCTCTGTGTGTGACTTGAATCCTCACACCCCTGAGGGCCTTCAAGAGCTGAAATTCAGAAAGCAACATACATCTGAAGTTTTGATTTGCACAGTGCATTCTGTATCAAGGCAGGATAAAGCATGGATACCTTGTCATACTCAGGTTTAGTCAAGTTCCTATCCACGGCATCTATCTTTAGGATCTTCTGAACGAATTCAATCAATAGCAGGGGTTGAACGAATACAGATGAGGACACGTCTGCAATGGAAAATTTACTGCAAGTTACAAATTCGGCAAAGACAGATCTGAACTGCAATATGACCAACCATGTAGATGTGCACTCGCAAGATTTTCTTTCAAGATATCACCTGAAACTACAGTGTCCACTTGATTTGAACTAAATATGATTTGTACAAAGTCACCAACCACATGAAATTAACTTAAACAAGTACAGAATTATACCCAGATTTCCCATTTGCCAGTTCTGCCATCTCAACATCCTGTCTGTTTTTCTGACCATACTGTACACAACTAGAAGGAAAACCCAGATTTAGAGGTGAGGTGATATCTTATCTGACCTGCAATCAGAGACAAGCAGTTCTGTGTTGGCCTGATGCTCAGATAGAGCCCCTTCCATGCGTCAACACCCAGTGTGCGATCCTTTTTGTCAATCACGACGCATCTGTTCACAGCCCAGAGACGAATAACATTGTCATCCCAAATCATGAACATAGTAAGATAATCAGAGACTGAATGTTTCGTTAATTACTCCATGTCATTGCGTTCGTTGAAGACGTCACGCAGCACGGTGTCGAGGACCACGAGCGCCTGCGCGGGGATGTCCGTGGGATAGCCCGCTAACAGCATCCTCAGCTGTAGCAGACTAATCGTTGCGGCATGGTTGATCATCACCTTGTACTTCCTGTCCATCCTGCACAATTCGTCGAGCATTTGCATCACTCTCCGCAGGGACCACATGAGATAGGAGAAGCAGAGCTTACGTACTTTTCGTCGCCGCCTGCAGAGAGGGGGACCTCGAACTCCTTGGTGTCGAACGGCAGCGCACCGGCTGTGAAGAGCGAGTCACCGTCATCGTACACGGAGAAGCGGCCGTCGAAATCCGTGTGCTGGTTCTCGGACAACAGCTTCGTCATGATCTCTCTGTACGCGGCCTTGGGCGTCGGCTCGGGCGAAATGGTTACCTACAAGTGCATCGAAACACGGGAACCAACGGAAATGACGCTCGGTTAGATCAGATCAAAACCAACAACGGGAAGTACTGGACGAGAGAGTACGAGCACTTACGTTGTACTGATGCAGGGCCTCGTCGACGAGGCGACCGAGGAAGAGGTTGGCCCTGACGACGTACGGCGTCCCCGCGGCGCCGTACCCTGGGCGCGGCGGGAACACGGGCTCGGAGCGGCGGACGTGGATGCCGAGCGCCTCGAACTCCTCCCACAGCGGCGCGGTGATCTCCTCCCCGAGGGTTGGCTGCCCATTTTGGCGGATATCGGCGGGCAGGCTCTGGCCAACGCGCGAGGGGTCGTCGCCGCGGTGCTCGTTGTGGTTCCCCGCCTCAGAGCCGCTCGGGTTTGCCTCGTCCCGTCCGTTGCCGTTGAAGTCCATCGCCTCATCGACAGGCGGATGCCTTCCCATGGGCGCAACTGCCCTGGCGCTCACGTAGAAGTTTGTTACGTATTTGGAGGAAGAAGAAAATGCAATGGAGAGGAAGAGATGAGTTAGTTCTAGTGTTGAACACGGCGTGCACCACCGCGCCTTATATAGAGGTAGTGCAGCAAACCCCACGGTGATTTTCAAAAAAAAAAAAAAGAGTAATGTGCAGTGAATTCTCTTTTCCACTGTATTTTTTTGTATGAGCTCAATAGACCGACGGTCATTTAAACTTTGTAAACATATTTTTTTTGTATTTCTAAACTTCTTTATGTGGTGTACCACGTATATCTATATCAAACACATGAACATTTCTTATTGATAGCGCCTGCTAGCTGCTAGCGTGCCATGTATTTTTATATTTAGCCTTTAAAATTTACTTCCCCTTAAAAAAAATCATGGGCATCGATGATGCTACTTCATGAGGCATCAGCCATGTGAACTTCTGCAATAGCAAAGGAAGGAGACGCAGGAAAGACAAAAGGGGGGGGGGTTCTATTTTTAGAGCTAGTTTAGAAACCTTAATTTCTAAAGAAATTTTATAAAAAAAATGAACTAATTTCTCTTTCGAAAATGAAAATCCCTAAAGAGAAAAATAAACATAAGAGTACATGCTATGCTGGCCGCCTACGTGACATACTCTTACAAGCTTCCGTGTATTTAATTCCTTTTTGTTGTCTACTCTAGCGGAAGCAGCGTTTGTGGCTGAGCAAAGTGATCACAGAACTTACTGGCTACAAGCGTATAGAGCCACTTGAAACAGACAGAAGTGGCCGGTGCCTTTTTGAACGCAGTTATAGGAATATCACGTGAATTAATTATTTTTCACTTGAAAAAAAGAGTAGAAAACAGAAAGAAAGAAACGTCTGCGTTCCAAAGGGGCATAGGTCGGAAGACTCGGAACGCTGTTTTCCGTTATTGAAGAAAAGACTTCGGTCAGTCTAGCTAAGTATTTTTTGAGGTTGATAATGCAGGTACACCAGCCAGCAGCCCAGCAGTGTCACCCGGGCATGACAACTATGTCCTAATAGTTACTTCATCTGTCTTAAAATATAATTCGTTTGATTTTTTCAACTTCAATTTGACCACTCATCTAATTCAAAAAAATCATGAGAAAATTTAAAAAATTAAGCCATATGTAAAGTATATTTGATAATAAACAAAATCACAATGATTTTTTTTTCGCTTTTTCACAACGAATTTTTAGATACAACTACTAAATATTAATTATTGTCATATCAAATATATTTGAATGCTATTTAAAAGTATTAAATATAGTCTAATTATAAAACTAACCGTACAGATGAGAACTAAACAACAAGACAAATATATTAAACCCAATTAATCCATGATTCGCTACCGTAAACAATTCTAAGTATATATTAATTAGGCTTCATAAATTTTTCTTGGTCTTTAATCTATGTAATTAGTTTTGTAATTGAATTATATTTAGTACTTGTAAGAGCATCTTCAACGGGAGTCATAAATGGGGTCTTAATTTGAAATGTAGGACTCCAACACAAAAAATCTGCTCCAACAAAAGTCCTATTTCACAAAAAATCATCAAACAATTATAGGACCTGGTATTTCACAAAAAATATTGGACCACATATGCTGGAACCCTATCCTCGTTTTGTATACCATTTTTAACATTTTGTTTACTAAATGACATGATCTATTTCCTAATAATATGATATAGAAGTCAACTATTGGTATTGGAGGTGCAAATGTTTTTATGGCTCTAAACAATTTAAATCAGATTCTATTCAAATCTTAAAACTTAAATATAGTTTTTTTTTGTTGGAGATGCTCTAATTGATATTTAAATACCCAGACTAAGATTTAGTCGGAAAAACCAAACACCGAATATGGATTAGAGGATTGGAATATTGTACACAAGACAAAATAAACAAAAAAAATTGTATGTGCCTCCCTCATCAAGTTGCTGCACAAGTGCACATACTATACGCTTCCGCTAGCTGCAGAGAGGACATGGCACGAGGCCGTTCTCGTTGCACGCGGAGCACGGCACGCGGCCGGTGGCCGCGACGCCGCCGCCGCCGGCGTCATGGAGCCAATGACTGCCGCCGCACCCGCCGCACACCACGAACCACGCGCCGCCGCAGACCGCGCACGGGCCCTCTCCCGCGCCGCGCCGCGCCGCACGGCGGAGCGCGGACCGGAGCTGGGACCGCTCGTGCAGCGCCACGACCTCCTCGGCGCCGCCGAGGTACCGGCCGTCCACGAAGAGCTGCGGCGGCACGGGGAACGCGTCCTCCTGCCCCCGCGCCATCAGCGCCCGGAGCTCCTCCCTGTAGGCAGCGTGCATGGAGACGTCGCGCTCCAGGAAGGCGACGCGGAGACCCTCCAGCAGGCGGCGCACTTGGGCGCAGTCCTCGAACGTCTTGCGCACGCCGCGGATCGACGTGGTGTAGAGCACCACCGCGCGCTCGCCGCCGGGAGGGCACCGCAGCTCGAACGCCTCCAGGGGATCATCCGCGACGCCCGGTCCTCCTTCGCCGCCGTCCCGGTCCTCGTCCTCGCCACCGTTGCGGCGTTTGGCCATCTCGAGGGCCCGCGCGTAGGCGTCTACGGCGCGGCGGAAGGCGGCGAGGAGGTCCGGGTCGAAGAGCGTCGCCGAGGCGAGGTCCGGCCGGCGGTAGCGCGTGTCGCCATCAGCGGGCTCCGCCCCGAGGCCCGAGCTTTTGTCACGGTGATCCGAGCTGAGCTTCAACTTCTTGGCCTTACGCGTGGTGATACCCGGCGAGACGTTCTCCTTGTCGTCGTCGCCGCCGCCGCCGTCATCGCCTCCACGGCCGGGCACCTCGGGCGCAGGCCCCGCTTCATCGACCAGCGCCTCCTGCGGCGCCGGTTCTTGGAGGAGGCCGCACGGCGTCGCAGGCGGCTGGGCCGAGGGGCCGGCACCGGGAGGGAGCGCGAGGAGGTTGGACGACTGCGCGGCGGCGTTGGGGAAGGACTGCAAGGTCCTGAGGATCCTCGATCTGAGCCCTCCCATTTCTCCTCTCCTCCTTCGCCTCTCACTGACCTCACCGACTGACTCTGGCCTTGTGGTGTGATTGTGATCGCAACTCGGAAGTCGCAGCTGCCAGCTGCCGGCCGTTGGTAGATTCTGTGGGATGGGGCAGCAAAGCAAAGGGGGCTGCGGATCGGTTTGTCTGTACGTTTCTCTCTCTCTCTCTCTCTGGGTGTGGGGGCGCAGACTCCAGGGTGCGTGCGCCGTTGGGTGCCTTGCAACGGCTAGAAAGGAGGGGTTCAAAGCAACAACAGGCGAGCAACGGTTAACTGAGGTTTACAGTCTATAGCTAGGGCTGAACATCTAGCACCAAAAGAACTACTGCCCCCGTTCTCAATATTTGTCACCGGTAGTTTATTTTTAATTAAAATGTGACAAATAAAAAATCGGAAGAAGTATTAAGAGAACCTTAACGACTCGTGAAAAATAAAAACTGCATTTGGATCACTGTGGGTGCATTTGGATCACAGGTGAACTGAACTCACATTGATCCAAATGCGAGTTAAATAACTGCGGATGATTTGCTTCCATTCTGAACATTTGAAACCAACCAAAACTATTTTTAAGGGTCCGTTTGGTTCATTTAGTTCAGGGACTAAAGTTTAGTTAGGAGAATAAAGTTTAGTCACTACCATGTTAGGTTCTAAAGAATAAAAATATTCAAAACACATTAAATGAATAATAAAAGGACCAAAATACACCTTAGTATTTTCACGTCATTATTGCAACTAAAATAAAGAATAGACAAAAGATGAATTTATATGGTTTAGTTCATTTTAGTTATCCATTGAGGAACTAAAGACTAAAACAATTTACTCCATATTTTAGTCTCACTGTTTAGTAATTTAGAAACTAAATAGTACTAAAATAGAGAGACTAATATTTTTAGTCCCTCAAACCAAACATTGCCTAATCCTAGTCAGCTAGCTTGCTTGGTAGCACTACTACTGTTGCAACAATGCTTCTGAGCAAGCTGAGTACTGTAAATACGGCCAACAAATGGTGATGCCTGAAGGTGGTCAGGGAATGACCCTGCCACGCTTATGGCTTTATTTATGGATCATAATATAAGTTCAATAACACAAGGGAACACACAAAACGTAACGTTACAGCTGTCGAGGACAGTACTGTCCTGCAGTCCTCTCCACAGATCAATGTCGACCACGCTAATAACGAGTTACACTTACACTGGGTATGCAGTGGTGGCTGAGGCAGCACAGGCCGGCCCATTACCCATGCTGCAACACCACCGTTATAAAAGAAACGAAAGGATAACTACGTGCTGGGCAGCCTAGTGCTACACAGCGCTGTCAGGTTAACCACGATTACAATTCTCAAAGCAAATGCGAGGTATCGTCCTAAAGACATAACGCAACAGAGTCCCATCTGAGATCAAGCTCCCTTATGTGCACCTCACAGCAGAGGCACCAGGTTGAATCTGCCCCTCGTCGCAGTTTGCTGCCTTCGGTTCTTGAGAGCCGGTATTCGGCTGGCCTGAATTTTCAGCCCCCTTTTCTGCCTCTGCCGGAGGAGCATCTGCCTTCGTCTCAGCTACAGGCAGGGCTGGTTGTTCAGGGGCACCACCATTCTCTTTCTTCTCTCCCTCTAAAGATGCCAGGGAAGGCACGGCAGATTCGGCTGCCTGACTGTTCTCATTCTCAGTATTTTCCTCTTTCTTCTCTTCACCAATAATTACATGGGGAGCTGTTTCATCAACAAATGCAAGGGGAGCTGCTTCGGATTCACCTGGCTTTCCGTCTCCTTTATACTCAGATTCTGGGGCAGCAACATAATTAGGCTGTGCTTGGCCTTCGGTGCTTTTTTCTGTCTCCTCTGTTGCATCTACAGCAGGGGCCACCTCTTTCTCACCAGTCTTCTCTGCTGCATCTACAGCAGGGGCCTCCTCCTCTCTCTTATCTTCACCTTCCTCAGTCTTCTCTGCTGCATCTACAGCAGGGGCCTCCTCTTTCTTATCTTCACCTTCCTCAGTCTTCTCTGCAGCATCTGCATTTGGGACCTCTTTCTTCTCGTCTTCAGCGTTTTCAGCATCTTTCATCTCCACATCTGTACCTTTACCTTCCTCCGAAGCACCATCTTCTCCAGCCTCATTTGCAGCCTCTGTGTCTTCTTTTTCCTCCTTTTTGCCTCTCTTAGAACTTGATCTTCCCCGTTTAGGGGTCTTCTCACCCTCTGGGCTCTCAGTTGCCTTGACCTTCTCGCTCAAGCGTGCTGAGCGTCTGGGAGTATCACCTGCTTACAAGCTTTTTAGAGGCAGCAGCAAGACATTGAATATTGGGAAACCTACTAGTACCAAACGAGAACTAAGAAGAGATGACAAAAAAATGATGAAACTAGATGCCTACTGGTTCCCCAATCGAACTCTGAGGATGCAGGGCCTCCAGGATGAGCTTTCAGGTACTGGGTTAGCTGTCTCTTGCTCTTAACTTCCTCACCAGTTGGGGAAACAAAAATAACCTCAAATCGTCCACCTCGAGTTGGAGCAACCTGCAATATAACATGAACAAGTTAGCATTAAAAATATGCAATGAAACTAAAGCAATCAAACATGGTATGGGTCAATTTGAACTCTAATTCAAGCTGCCTGCAGGTGGTGTTCTGATAGAATATGACAAACATAGCAAAGGGCCAACTTGTTATAGATATGAAATACGGTGTGCCAGTTTCTAAGTATATTCATTTCAACAAATTCATCTACAAGAGCAAGCTAACTGTCGCAGGTGGGACAGAGCTACAGTCATTCTAAAATTAGACAACTGGAAAATGAACACATCTGAGGAAGACCTTTGTCAACCTTCAGAAAATGATTAAGCCAGAAGAGTAGGACCATATTCAATTGTGTCTATCCAATAAATCTTGAAAAGTTTGTATTTCAGTTCATGGAAGAAAATTTGAAAACAATGTGCTAAGATGTTCCCAGGAGCTTATCTGTACTATCAGCATTATAAAACCAAGTGAAGGATCCAGCCAGCTAGGGAACACTCCATATTATGTTTAATTGTTTATTTATCATTTTATTTCATAGTAGATGCAAAATCAAATAAAGAAGATTCTTAGTAGGCTAGCAGCTCCTGTGCACCACAATCCACAGGCCACACACCTAGTGTTTTAAAGATGTCACCAAGTCTTACAGGCGAGAAAAAACTTTAGATGCCAGGATCGCCTAGATATGGTGTCCCTGCCTTGCCTTCCTAGGCGTCCACCTTTCGTGTTAGGCATCCAGGGCATTGCCATGGAGACGGCGGCGGTCGCCTTGCATGCAGGGAAAAAGGTCTGGGCCCCAGCAGCAAAACTCCCACGCGGGTGCAGCGCCTGCCATGTGGGAAGGAAATCACGTGGGACATGCAGAAGGAAAACACGCGGGAAGAGGGGGTCGGGAGAGATGGAATAAGGAGAGAAGAAAATCAGGCAACATGTCCTGCTTTCCGCTTCTTCCCTGCACGCCCCACAGTAAGTTCCCGCAGACGCATCCCCTTGTCCTCCAGTCCACATGCAGCGTTGATTTTGCGCCGTCTGCCCGGAACCACAGTCCACAGCTAGGACAAATGGAGGATTGCTCATCCTTGTCTCCTCACCGGCCAGAAGCTTGGTCCCATGTTCGTTAAGGTGCCCAACTACCGACTGTATGTCTCTTCTCTCGCTCTTCCTGCCCTCTGTTCTCTGCTGCTCTGTTTTTAATCATACTGGCTGCTATTCTGTTCTTCAATTCTTTGTTTTCTCAGTTGATAACACAATGACAAGTTCAGAACCAGGGACGAAGTATGCTACTGGACAAACCTTTCTAACAAAGATGTGGTGTCATGCACCCTATGTGGTCACTCATTTTGTGGAGGGATAAAAAGGTTGAAGCAATATCTAGTTGGTGGCTTTAGACATAAAAAAATGCGCAATGACTACTCCAATTAGAAAGGAGATGAGAGATGACTTGAAAACCAGCAGGAGAAAGCCAGCGGCCCTAGACGACATTGACTAGAGATTTCAGTTCTGCTTCTGCACTTAAACTACTTACATATGTCCTGCACTAGCAGCGGTGCATCACGATTAATTAAGTTATATTATGCCACTAGTCACTAGTTTATGCCCATCAAGAGATGAGAGATCTCAGAGTTGCTATCTTACTACTTGATGTTGTGCACTAGTCGTCTAGTAGAACCATTTATTATTGTATTACATGCTAAGAACTGGCAATATTAATGTCTGATTTGCTTCTGGATTTTTAGTTAACTTTTATATTAATATGTTTATATGGCATCGCCTAGGCGGCTGAAAGGGGGTCACTCGCCTCGCCTTGCCGCCTTAAGAGCATTGAAGGCACCAAGCTTTCACACATAAACTAAATAAAATCAAAGAAGGTACACAGTATAACCAAATAAGTCAAAATCATATAACCAAATAAGCCAAAATCAAGAAAGAAGGTGTCAATATAAGTTAAAATGTTGCTAAGGACCATATGAACTCATGATCGATTGGGTATAGTCTAGTCAAGTTGTCAGTGTTGGCGGATCACAGGTGCAGGTGTAAGTGTCCAACTCAGGTGCAGTGTCTGATGCAGTGTACTATACAAAAATAGGTACAGAGATTCATCTAACAAATATTACTGTTATCTTCCTTTCTTAAACCTACTATATACATGTAAGGAATATTAAAAAGTACATTTCTGCATCTTCCTTAGTATATTAGAAGAGGATACAGATTAGAGCCTTAACTGTAATTATATATTCAATAATGCAAGATTAAGAAGGGATATAGAAGAAAAACCAGAAAGAAGGGCGAGATAGGCTACCATTTACTGGCCCACACAGCCCACCTCTTCATTTGTTGTGGCTGACCTAACTCTACAAGATCAAAGGACTAAAAGCACAGAGCTGCCACTAGCTTGATCTCACAAGCACTAGAGCTGTGTCGCCCATAAGCCCGCCCCGAGACATCATCTTTCACCAATGAGTACCAAAACGGATTGCTTGCATCAACCTCCATATATCCTTTGTGGCATAGAACATGGCCTCTGGTGTCCAACAGACCAACACAAGTCAATGCACAATGTTCCATTAACGCTGGTCATTGAGATATTGTCTCTTAATAACATCTATCTATATCAGTTGAACAAAATACATCAATGCAGGCCAGCCAACTCAAATATTAACCAAGACTCGGCAAACCACCAAACAAAGTACCATAGAAAACAATAGTGGAAGCAATTTTTCGTACAAATAAGCAAAAGCAACACATGACTAGAAAACCTACAATCTAACTAAATCTACAATGAAGTTATTTGCATTCCACATACCAGAGAAGGCCAGTATAGAGGATTACAGGTGAGCCCATGATTTCCAGTTTCCTTTAAGGCTTTAAGGCTTTAAATGAAAGAAACTAGACCTATTCGCATCTGACTGGTGGCTTAGAATTGAGGTTTCCAGGCGTGTGCAGCAAGAAATCTCATGATTTTCTTGAAGAAAACCCGAGGAAAACGACAAACTTTGTTTTGACGCCATTTCAAGAAAAAAGACATTGTTTTAAAAGCTAAAATTCCCTGCATCAAGTTCATCTATGCTGCTTCATTCCAACTCATTGTTGTATAGCGCTGATTAAAACTTAGGAGTTAGGAAAGAAAGCATTGAACAGAGGCTTCCTTAAATTGTCATAAATTTAAGAAATTGCTGGAGTTAGAATCATAGAAACTTATCCAATCAAATCACCTGAGTCCCGAGGATAGCCCATAGTTGGAAGTTGGAACATCGAACAGGCTTTAAGAGACATAACATGAGATAAAATAGATTGCACAGCGATGGCAAACAATGTTAGGATCCACCCATACTGCTTTGTAAGGACCAAATAAGAACTAAAACACACTATCAAGAGCTATAAAGTCTAAAGTTACTTGTACAGTGCAAAAACGGCCATGTTCTGTTCGTCCAAAAACAAAGGGCAAACGTAGCATCCCGGACTACAGCTAAAAATCGGCTCCCAATCCAACGGGCAACGGCATGGAGAACCTAATACATCTACAGAAATGGACTCAGAATCAGATGCTGCAATAGGGAGAGCTACAAAACTCCAGTCTACTACACTCGCACTCGCACCCGCACACGGGTTGGGACTCGGATGTTGCAAGCCAATCACAAACTCGAACAGTGAGCTCAAATCAAGCTCCTAACCTATAGCTGTGTTCGCATGACCTTAAGACTAAGCAAAACAAGAAACGCCCCCGCGAACGACATGAATCAATCGAGCCCGAAACCCTAGAACTCGACGCCCCCAGCTCCGACCGCTCGGTGAGGAAGAACCGCAACGGAATTCGCAGAGACGGAGCCCGAACCCCACGGATCCGAGCGCTAGCAGGCCCCTGGAGTCCTCGGAACCGCAACACCCGGGCCCGAAGCAAGCAGCGGGCGGAGAGCATGCGGGGAAATTGGAAGGGGCCGGCCAAGCGGGAAGTAAAGGCAAACCTTCTTCGTCCAGCCTGAGGGTGCGGGGAGCTCGGTTGTGCTGGCCGCCTTCTTCTCCGGCGTCTCCTCGACCGCCGCCGCCACGTGCTCCGGGCCGGTTGCCATCCCGCTCGCCGAGTTTCGAGTTTCCTCTTCCCGCTCTCGCTGTCGCAATTCGCAAAGGCCTGATACTGAATTGGGGAATGGGTTGGTTGGACTTGGAACGTAGGGGCTCGGTGACGGCAGAAATAACGGCCTGCACGCTAAACGTCTCGGCCACGCAGACGGCGTGAGCGACTGCAAGCGCACCTGGACCCGGTGGATGAACTCGTGAGACCGTTTCGGCAGATCTGTGCGGAGCTCGACAGTGTCGGGATCGTGGACCAGGTGCAGGATCTACTCTCGGGAGACCGCTGGAGGTAAACGGCGGGACCGAGATGGTAGCAGAAAACCGTATTGCATTCCGCGAGCCTGGACGATTCTAGCCCGCTGTTGTGCGATAGGCGGTGCGCTGTGCACAGAGCGAACAGCGAAGTACGATACTCTAGCCGGCGGAAGGCATAGACCGTTGACAAGTGGGACTGACCTTGGACTTGGAGGGCCCAAGCCCCAAGCATGGGAAGCCGGACTCGTCAGCGGTGGAAACGTGACGAGTTCTAATTAGTTTGGAGCTTGATCACTCAAGGATCAAGACTTGCTGGTTCCACGTATTAGGCTATGGCTGCATATCGTCTATACTGAGGGCACCGTAACTGAGGGCTGCAGAGTATGAGGCCGCACCGGACCCCAAAATCAGAGGACCCCTTAGTTACTGAACGTTAGTACTTTTTTTTTTGTTAAACATGTCGGTATCTTGAAACAGGGGTATCCCTGGTTACAAGGTATAGACGTCGTGCCGGCGGTAAAGCCTCTAGTTACGTGGCAAACGGCTTACCGTCGTGCAACATCAGCCGCCTTGGGGTCGCCATACGGCCAAGGGAAAAAGCGTGCTCCGGATACACGCAGTAGGTCCGGGCCTGCCACGTGGAAAGCACCGGACCCCGTGCATAACGAGCGGACCTCCGAGAAGGATCCCAGACCCTTCTGTGTGGGGTCCGGACAGATAACCACCGGGTCCCAGGATTCTGGGGCAGGGAATACTCGGGCCCCGCCCTGGAAGGGGTCCGGTGTTGGCACGTGTCCGGGGCTTGCACCACGCTCCCCGCTCGGACAGAGACCCGCTGCTGCCGCGTGGCTTGTGGCTCATGACATAAGCCGACCGACGGAGTCTGACGTCAGGCCACTGAGGTCGCGCGGTCTCCGCATTTATTGCGGAGAGGACGCGCCGCCTGCCACCAAGCCGACGGATGATGTGCCCCTCGGCATTTAATGTGTCCAGTCCACTCCGCTGGCAGACAACGTCAGACGACGCGCCTGTCCAATCTATCATCGAACAATGCGCCCGTGCCATGCGGCGCATCGCGCTCATTATCCCTTCTGCAAGAAGCTTCCCCTGCACGCCAAAGATACACAGATCTCGGGTGACAGGACACAAGGAGATTGCCCTAGCAGCAAATATTTGTAGTCCCGAGCGCTATATTCATTATGACCCTAGGCCCACATGTCGGGGCTCAGTTCCTTTGTGCATGCCCCCCTTCAACTATAAAAGGGGAGGCATGCGGCGTTACAAAGAGACCCAAGCTCAGAGGCAGGCTCAGACTCACAATACATTACACAGTGGAGTAGGGTGTTACGCCCCGCCGGCCTAAACCACTCTAAACCCTCGTGTGCTTTCGTGTGTTCATCCACCAACCTCGTAACAAGCAAGGCGCTTAGGCCCCTCCTCATTTTAGGAATTAGGGCGGGTGCAATCCGACACCCGGCCGGAGAGATTTACCCTCCGATATTTGGCGCGCCAGGCATAGGCTTTTAGATTTTTGCTTGTTACTCGATTGACATCATGGTCCATATCGCCGAGCACCAAGATGAGACCTCCGAAGATTTCCTCTTGGAGGAGGGAACCGCATCCGCTACGTCGCAGAATTCCGACTGCCCAGCGCCCAATGCCGCAGCTGTGCGCCCCGCACGGCAACACACTGGCGCAGGCGTCCCGGACTCCATCGGGGGTCGCTCCCGCCGGAGCGCTCTCCGCAGCCAGGGAGTTGCTACGTCACCCACCAAGCTCCACAGCCTCGTTGGGGGCTATGGGACAATGGCGCGACGACGTGGATCGCCTCCTTGGTATAGCACACATTGGCTCGGTCAGGCCCAGGCCTCAATCGTCCTGACGCCAGTACGAGGCGTCGGCCTTGGTGCGCTCACCCTCGGTGAGGGCTGCGCCGACCAAAGATCTGCGAGCAGAGCTCAATCGCAGACGAGCAGCAGAAGATACACAAGTCCCCCCGGAGAGACCAGAAGACCTACGGGACGAGCTCAACCGCAGGCAGGCGGGCAAGAATGCCCGTCTCTCTTTAGGAAGGGCATGTGAGTGCCGCCGGAGCCTCGGGGGTCACAACCTCGAGCAAGATTTCACCGCGAACGCGCCGCAGGGCCCAAGAGATGCCCGATTCCAGACGATCATTCCGTTGGCCGGAGTAGGTTGCGCCGCCCTAACGGACCACCTCCGCGCGGCAGCGTGGCCAACCAAGTTTCGTCCACGCCTGCCAGAAAAGTACGACGGTACGACAAACCCGTCAGAATTCCTGCAGGTCTACGTCACCGCCATTACAGCGGCAGGTGGAGACACCGCCGTAATGGCAACCTACTTCCACGTGGCTCTGACTGGGCCAGCCCGGACTTGGCTCATGAACCAAGCCCCAGGGTCCATATACTCTTGGGAAGAGCTCTGTGCGTGGTTCATGGCAAACTTCGCCAGCGCCTACCAGCAGCATGGTGCAGAAGCACACCTCCATGCAGTAAGGCAGGAACCCAGGGAAACCTTCCGGGCGTTCATTTCCCGCTTCACCAAGGTACGCGGGACAATCCCTCGTATCTCAGATGCTTCCATCATCGCAGCTTTCCGTTAGGGGGTGCGTTATGAAAAGATGCTGGAGAAGCTGACCACGCGCGATGTGGACAACATCACCACACTCTTCGCCCTGGCTGATAAATGTGCCAGGGCCGCTGAGGGCCGTGCTTGGCACTCGGCGCCACAAGCTGGGGTCACCCAGACGGGCGGTTTGGATGCTGATGCCCAGGGCGATGGCAAAAAGAAAAAGAGGAACAAGGGTCGCGGCCGCGAGAAGCAACAGGTTGCTGCTCCAGTCATCACTGCTGCGGCTGGAGGCCAGGGTAAGTGCAACAAGCGCTCACGGCCCCAAGAAGGCAACGGCAGCACATGCCCAGTGCACCCCAACAGCCACCATAGTGCCGCAGACTGCCGTGAGATTATCAAACTCGCAAGGCGCGTCAGTAAGCGGCGCGAGCAGTCCTCCAAGGACAGCTCGCTGCCTCGTCGCTGGCTTCACAAGGAAGAGGCCGACGAAAGGGCTGCGGCTGTGGGGGGACAGGACCTCGGCTACCAGTCGCCCGAGAGAAACCTTAAGGACATTTTCGCCGAAGAAACCGACTCCGGCAACGACGACGACCGCCGCAAGAAGCTGTATGTCATGTACGACGGAAGCTGAGAGCTCGTCTCCCCCTAGAGTGTCAAGACCCTGCGACGGGAGGTCCTGTCGACAGTCCCAGGAGTCCCTAAAGCTGCTCCGCACCAATGATGGAGGAGCACCACCATCTCTTTCGGGGCACTCGACTGCCTCGACAACATGGCGGGGGCCGGCGTACTACCGCTCATCACCGCCCCCATTGTCGCCAATATGCGACTGCATCACGTGCTGATCGATGGAGGGGCTGGCCTAAACGTCATCAGCCATGCGGCGTTCAGGCAGCTGCAAATCCCGGGGTCCCGGCTGGGACCCTCCCGCCCATTTTCCGGAGTAGGCCCGCAACCCGTGTATCCCCTCGGGAGCATTGCGCTCCTAGTTACATTTGGGACGGAGGAAAACTTCCGCACGGAGAATGTCCAGTTCGACGTCGCGGAGGTTAACCTCCCCTTTAACGCCATCATCGGGAGACCGGCTTTGTACCGGTTCATGGCCATTGCCCATTATGGGTACTTGGTCCTCAAGATGCCATCCCCCGCGGGAGTCCTCAGCGTGCGGGGCGACCGCACCGCCGCTCTGGCGGCCGTTGAGAAGCTACACGCCCTGGCGGCCGAGACCGCTCGGTCGGACGGTGGAGGGAAAAGCCCCTCAACCTCCGGTGCCAAAGCACCGAAGGTGCAGCTAACCGAAGCAGACGGCGGGCCCGCAAAGACCATCCAGGTCGGCGCAGACCCATCCCGGACCACCCGCATCGCGGGAAATCTGGGAGAGAAATAGGAACTCGTGCTCGTCACCTTCCTCCGAGCAAATGCCGACGTGTTCGCTTGGGAGCCGTCGCAGATGCCTGGGATCCCCAGGGAGGTGATTGAGCACCATCTGAAGATTTATCCGGACGCCAAGCCGGTAAGCCAGAAGCCTTGGAGGCGGTCCTTGGAGCGGCAGGACTTCATCCGTGAGGAGGTTCGGAAGCTGTTGCACGCCGGCTTCATCAAAGAGGTCCATCACCCCGTGTGGCTGGCCAACCCGGTCATCGTGCCAAAAGCGAACAGGAAATTCCGGATGTGCATCGACTACACCAGCCTGAATAAGGCATGCCCCAAGGACCCATATCCACTTCCACGTATAGATCAGATCGTGGACTCTACCTCGGGGTGAGACTTTTTGTCTTTCCTGGATGCCTACTCCGGTTTTCATCAAATCCGGATGTCTAGGGAGGATAGGAAGCACACCGCTTTTGTAACGGTAGATGGGTTGTACTGTTATGTTGTGATGCCTTATGGTCTGAAAAATGCCTTGCCAACATTTGTTTGGACGATGAGTAAGACCTTCGGGGATCTGATCTGGGACAAGGTGGAAGTTTACGTCGATGACATCGTGGTCAAGACTAGAAGGGGTCGACCGTAGTGGAGGATCTGACCCTGGTTTTCGACAAGCTACGGGCAACCCGCACCAAACTGAACCCGGAGAAATGCATCTTCGGCGTCTCCGCAGGAAAGCTGCTGGGTTTCCTGGTTTCATACCGGGGCATTGAAGCTAACCCAGAAAAGATCAAGGCTATCGAGATAATGAGGCCTCCCACTCGTGTCAAGGACATCCAGAAGCTTGCGGGATCTCTGGCTGCCCTTAGCTGCTTCATTTCAAGTTTGGCTGAGAGGGCACTGCCTTTCTTCAAGCTTCTACGGAAATCTAGCCCTTTTACTTGGACCAAAGAGGCGGAGCAAGCCTTCCAAGAATTGAAGCAACACCTAACTTCCCTGCCGATCCTGGTCGCTCCAGAGCCAGGGGAACCGTTGTACCTGTACATTGCGGCGACTGCGGAAGCAGTGAGCATGGTGTTAGTCACCGAAAGGGCGACACCAGAAGGGCAGGGACCTGAGAACTTAGAACCAGCGTCGGGCGCCCGGACTGTCTAGAAGCCAGTTTATTACGTCAACGAGGCCCTCCATGAAGCAAAGACCAGGTTCCTCGAGACACACAAGCTCCTCTATGTTGTCCTGGTTGCGTCCAGGAAGTTGCGTCACTATTTCCAGGCACACAGAGTTGTGGTGGTGACGTCCTTTCCATTGAGGGCCATCCTCCACAACTCAAACGCCACTGGCAACATCGCCAAATGGGCAGCAGGGCTCGCTGAGTTCCAGTTGGATTTCCAGCCCCACCACGCTATCAAGAGTCAGGTCCTGACCGACTTCATCACGGAGTGGACTCCACCCCCATGCGCCCCTGGGGGCCCGGACCCCGATCCGGGCCCCACATCTGCGAAGCGAAGGGGTCCGGTCTTCACCGAGCCCCACTGGATGCTCCTCTTCGACGGGTCCTGTCACACCCGGGTTTTAGGGGTCCAAAGCCCGGGCACGAACATAAACACCAGGTGTGCTGGGACCAAGTCTCACACATATGATGCATAGTGGCACAAGATCGAATGTCACATCTTTACTATGTAATAAGAGTTCTATACAAAATAAATAAATAAATAATTACATTATAAGGAGACAACGGTCCAGCAACCCAAAGTTGACTGGGAGACGACGACCTAGACCTCTCACGAACACATCACGGCATCCTCCAAGCGCCTCATCTTGCGGTACCTGTTCTTGACCTGTGGGGGGGGGGTGTGAGACAGCAAGAGTGAGCTCACATACGTTCATCGCTCAACAAGTTGTGGGGAATAATGTGCATGAACTCGCCAAAGGTGGGAGCTCACGTGAAGTGTAAGGCTTACCAAAGAGGATGGTTAGAGCTGAGCATTGCTTTTAAAGTTGGTCAAAATTTTATTAGCAATTACTAAGTATAAGTAAATACCAACCCAATTAAGTAGTAGAACAAAAGTAACAACCTCACCTGCGATGCAATGCATATGACAAATTGAGTTTAAGTTCCATAATTTAATCATGTGAGTGTCCGAGCCGCTCATGACCGTGAGCACGGTTAGTATACCAGTTTTACACTCTGCAGAGGTTGCGCATCTTTACCCACAAGTCGTGTTACCCATTTGCCACGGAGTTGATCAGACTCCATACACCTCTACCAAGGAAGCGAGGCAGGGTACCACTACGAGGCCTTTACAAAGTTCCACTAGCTTCAGACTACCCGCTACAGTTTATAGGAAGCTCCAGTGCAGGGTTCTTGCCTGACCGCCATCGCAGCAAAATCAACCCAAGGACCTCCCTACACTGACCACTCCCCTACTGCCCTTGCCCCTTTCGGGTAAGGTAGCCCTCCACTAGCTTTCCTAGTTAATCAGCCAAGGGCGTCCCATAAACCCTTGTGGTAGCACTGTTTTCCCGGGTGGTTCTCCATGTTCCAATTAACATAATGATCTTATCATGAACAGTAAATAACAACTGATAACAAAGATATAATCATGAATAAAAGGTATCTCCATACCCAAAACCACATATAGCACTAGCAAGTACTACCCAGAAAGTTCAGTGGTAAACAAGGTATAAAGATAGACAAACTAGGGTATCCTATTGGGACCCATCAAAATTAACCTATGCAGATCATTATGATTAATTAGAACATGAGTGGGTAAAAAGAAGTGATCAAGGGCACAACTTGCCTGGGACTTGAGAATCCAGGTACCAACTTGCTTTTCAGATGACACGTGTCCTCGCTCTAGTCGTAGCAATACAAACAAACATTGTATAGGCAAAATTAACATTACACCAAGCATGTAAATAAAATACACAGTAATAATCTAGACATTAAAATAAGATCACAGGAACTGGAATCATTAAATTTGGGGCTATATATTTTAAGTTATGGATTTTTCTAATGTTTTATGTGCTTAATACAAGATTAAGTGAAAGAATAATTTTAATGTGTTTGTCATGTCAGAACAGAGGCACTAATGGGTAGACAATATTATTACAAAAATTTAGGAACTGGAATGGACCAATTTGGAGTTCATATGCATTTTCTATGAATTATACAAATTATATGAATTGTTTTTATATTAAAAACTCATTTTTCAATTTATTTTCTTGATTTTATAACTCTCTGGACGGGGCATCAAATACTGAAAACTGCAGGGACTCACTGGTAACTTATCCTAGACACAGTGAACATCAATATGGGACGGCGGGTTCTATTTTCTTATTTTCCGAGGACTCTTTAGAAAAATGACCATCGCGAAGGGGTACGGGTTGAATCTGACCGTCCGATCCAAACCTGGCCGCTAGGATTAGATCTATGGTCTTATGACTTGATATCCCGCTCACAATCGTCGGATCGCGATCCTACGCTCCCAGAAACGGCCACGCCTACACTCAATCTCGAGCGCTCATCAACAGATCTACGACCCCGATTTTAAGTAGCCGAGGCCCTGTTGGATCCGCCCGATCTGGAATAGACGGCCCAGATCCCACAACGAAGCGGTACGCGACAGATTCCCCCACAACTGTGGATATGCCAATCAACGGTGCACAATGGTTACCCCCAGATCTAATCCTAGGCGCTCCTTTCCGATCCAACGGCCAGGAGGCCTTCTCCTATCTCCGCACCGAGTCACGGCGGCGCGTACAGACCGCACGGCGGTGCACACCGGTGGCATCAAATCTCCCCACCCGAAGCACCCACAACAGGGATTGGACCGGTGATAATCAAAGCAGAGGATGAGACGAACCTAGGGAGGGGCTTACCGGAGACAGAGATGGCGCCAGGGAAGCTGTCCACGGTGAGCTGCGGGCGGCGGTGGAAGCGCAGCGACGGCGAGCAATCGCCGATGATGCAGTCGATCAATTGTTGCGCTTGGTGCTCGGTGAGTATCAACGGTGTCCACCGAAGACCCTAGACCCCTACCCGGAGCTCGGGTGACGCGTATGGCTCAAGTCAGCGACGGCGGAACACAGGGCTCCATGGCGGGTGGTGGCGGCGAGTTGTGTTCGGCGTATGCAACGACACAGGAGGGTTTAGGGGAAAGGGAAGGGAGAGCGCAACCGTTATATGGTCCATGGAGGTGCCCAGCTAGCAACGGCGTCAACGGAAAAGGGGAGAGGAGCTCGCCGGGGAACTCGCGATTTCTGTTGAGGAGGAAGAGCGAGCTGCACCAGTGGTCCCACGCGCCAGAGAAACACCGCGCAGGCGCGGGCGCAAGTGGAATCAGGCTGTTCCACTAGGATGTGGGTCCCACAGGCAGCGCGCGGTGCATGTCTGGCTCTGGCCGCGCGAAGGTGTACTGGGCCGAAAATGAGGTCTAGAGCCCAGTTGAGCTTTCCTTCCCTTTTTCTTTTGTTTTTATTTTCTGTTTTTTCTTTTATTCATAATTCTGTTGAATTCCAAATTTTGAATTCCAATTCACTGTGGATTTATTATTTCACATAATCTGAGTATACAAGTATCACTTTTATAATATTTATTTTATATATTTTCTCTTTAGTACCTCTCTTCTCCCTTTCCACTTTTCTTTAGAGATTTGTTTTCCAATTAGGGGTTAAATTCCATGGATCCATTAATACATTGTTAATGAAACATTTATTTTATTATTTGCAAATGCGCAATCAAATAAAACTCGGCATGATGCATGATTTATCTAGGTGTCTTTGGTTATTTAATCCCTTTTTGGATGATGTTTATTCACATGTGATAGCAGGTATAGTCAATACACACAAGGTCATTACCTCTTCTTATGATTTAAAATTCTGGGTATTACAAATCCTACCCCCCTTAAAAATAATCTCGTCCTCGAGATTTGTAAGAAAAGGGATATAATAGGTTTGGTCTAGAATTTTAGTTTCTCATTTGGTTTTGAGAATCAAAGTTTTGTTCAAGTTTTTTTTAACAGTTAGTAGATGATATGAATATTGTATGTCTAGATATTCATTTGGTCAGGTACGGTTATGGCAAGTAGAGGTTGCGACAAGGGTATAATAAGGAAAGACTTCATCCTAAACTATGGATCTTGATTCCGCTGGCGATTCAACTTGATCTTTGAAGTCTTGAGTTGATGCTTATCCTTCTTTGACATGGTTGGTCTTCTTTGGCCTTTATTTCTTGGAGTTGTCATCCGAGTTAAGGACATATGTGAGTAGGATGGATTGTATGGTGTAGGTAGGTTAGAATCTCTTGCTAGGTTAAAATTGTGGGGTTATGCAACTATTGGATGGTTAAGGTAGTTGCATATGGCCAAGTCGATCTGTCATTCTTAATTTAGTGCAGGGTGAACTAAGTTAAGACTCGTTCTATAGGAGTAGAGTCTAATCTATTTCATCAGTATTATCTAACATGTTTGATAAGTCACTTTAGATTAGATCAGATCTAGGTTAGATTGGTGTGACTAGTTTGACTAGATAAGATCTTATTTATTTTAGGCTAGATCATGGTTGTTACACTAGCGTGGGGATAAATATGCTTATTGGGGTAAGATGAATCCATAAGGATAAGGTAGAATCTTTTAAGGTCAGATAGATCTATTAGGATAAGATAAATCTTTTCAAGATAAGATGAGAATCTATTTTTTTAGGATAAGATGGATCTATGAGTGTAGGATAGACTTTTTCAAGATAAAATGGATTTTGCTAGGCTAGATTCTTTGATGAGGGATAACCTAGTTCATTTAGATATTTTTATAACCGTTTTTTTTCTATATGTATATGCAGATGTGATTGTGGACATTACTCCACAACTAATCACACTCGATCAAAGATCCAAATCAAACAAGTATCATAAGAACAAACATTCAAGCATACAAATACCTATAAAAATAGTTTTGTTTTTGTTCTTAAGAGTAGGTCTCCTATTCCTAAAGTCACTTTAGGCACATGATTTCAAAGTGTGAAATCCACATTTGTCTTTAGAATGAAAAGGTAAGAATAATCAGAGTAAAGCGGAATTAGATGAGAAAGATTAAGGAAAGTTTAGAAAAAGAATCAGAGTAGCAAAGGTAAGTAGACAATGGTTGTCCAGTTCTATCTAGGTTTCGTCCTACAGTCAACATTCCTCTGATACCACTTCTGTCACACCCGGGTTTTAGGGGTCCAAAGCCCGGGCACGAACATAAACACCAGGTGTGCTGGGACCAAGTCTCACACATATGATGCATAGTGGCACAGGATCGAATGTCACATCTTTACTATGTAATAAGAGTTCTATACAAAATAAATAAATAAATAATTACATTATAAGGAGACAACGGTCCAGCAACCCAAAGTTGACTGGGAGACGACGACCTAGACCTCTCACGAACACATCACGACATCCTCCAAGCGCCTCATCTTGCGGTACCTGTTCTTGACCTGTGGGGGGGTGTGAGACAGCAAGAGTGAGCTCACATACGTTCATCGCTCAACAAGTTGTGGGGAATAATGTGCATGAACTCGCCAAAGGTGGGAGCTCACGTGAAGTGTAAGGCTTACCAAAGAGGATGGTTAGAGCTGAGCATTGCTTTTAAAGTTGGTCAAAATTTTATTAGCAATTACTAAGTATAAGTAAATACCAACCCAATTAAGTAGTAGAACAAAAGTAACAACCTCACCTGCGATGCAATGCATATGACAAATTGAGTTTAAGTTCCATAATTTAATCATGTGAGTGTCCGAGCCGCTCATGACCGTGAGCACGACTAGTATACCAGTTTTACACTCTGGAGAGGTTGCGCATCTTTACCCACAAGTCGTGTTACCCATTTGCCACGGAGTTGATCAGACTCCATACACCTCTACCAAGGAAGCGAGGCAGGGTACCACTACGAGGCCTTTACAAAGTTCCACTAGCTTCAGACTACCCGCTACAGTTTATAGGAAGCTCCAGTGCAGGGTTCTTGCCTGACCGCCATCGCAGCAAAATCAACCCAAGGACCTCCCTACACTGACCACTCCCCTACTGCCCTTGCCCCTTTCGGGTAAGGTAGCCCTCCACTAGCTTTCCTAGTTAATCAGCCAAGGGCGTCCCATAAACCCTTGTGGTAGCACTGTTTTCCCGGGTGGTTCTCCATGTTCCAATTAACATAATGATCTTATCATGAACAGTAAATAACAACTGATAACAAAGATATAATCATGAATAAAAGGTATCTCCATACCCAAAACCACATATAGCACTAGCAAGTACTACCCAGAAAGTTCAGTGGTAAACAAGGTATAAAGATAGACAAACTAGGGTATCCTATTGAGACCCATCAAAATTAACCTATGCAGATCATTATGATTAATTAGAACATGAGTGGGTAAAAAGAAGTGATCAAGGGCACAACTTGCCTGGGACTTGAGAATCCAGGTACCAACTTGCTTTTCAGATGACACGTGTCCTCGCTCTAGTCGTAGCAATACAAACAAACATTGTATAGGCAAAATTAACATTACACCAAGCATGTAAATAAAATACACAGTAATAATCTAGACATTAAAATAAGATCACAGGAACTGGAATCATTAAATTTGGGGTTATATATTTTAAGTTATGGATTTTTCTAATGTTTTATGTGCTTAATACAAGATTAAGTGAAAGAATAATTTTAATGTGTTTGTCATGTCAGAACAGAGGCACTAATGGGTAGACAATATTATTACAAAAATTTAGGAACTGGAATGGACCAATTTGGAGTTCATATGCATTTTCTATGAATTATACAAATTATATGAATTGTTTTTATATTAAAAACTCATTTTCAATTCATTTTCTTGATTTTATAACTCTCTGGACGGGGCATCAAATACTGAAAACTGCAGGGACTCACTGGTAACTTATCCTAGACACAGTGAACATCAATATGGGACGGCGGGTTCTATTTTCTTATTTTCCGAGGACTCTTTAGAAAAATGACTATCGCGAAGGGGTACGGGTTGAATCTGACCGTCCGATCCAAACCTGGCCGCTAGGATTAGATCTATGGTCTTATGACTTGATATCCCGCTCACAATCATCGGATCGCGATCCTACGCTCCCAGAAACGGCCACGCCTACACTCAATCTCGAGCGCTCATCAACAGATCTACGACCCCGATTTTAAGTAGCCGAGGCCCTATTGGATCCGCCCGATCTGGAATAGACGGCCCAGATCCCACAACGAAGCGGTACGCGACAGATTCCCCCACAACCGTGGATATGCCAATCAACGGTGCACAATGGTTACCCCCCAGATCTAATCCTAGGCGCTCCTTTCCGATCCAACGGCCAGGAGGCCTTCTCCTATCTCTGCACCGAGTCACGGCGGCGCGTACAGACCGCACGGCGGCGCACGCCGGTGGCATCAAATCTCCCCACCCGAAGCACCCACAACAGGGATTGGACCGGTGATAATCAAAGCAGAGGATGAGACGAACCTAGGGAGGGGCTTACCGGAGACAGAGATGGCGCCAGGGAAGCTGTCCACGGTGAGCTGCGGGCGGCGGCGGAAGCGCAGCGACGGCGAGCAATCGCCGATGATGCAGTCGATCAATTGTTGCGCTTGGTGCTCGGTGAGTATCAATGGTGTCCACCGAAGACCCTAGACCCCTACCCGGAGCTCGGGTGACGCGTATGGCTCAAGTCAGCGACGACGGAACACAGGGCTCCGTGGCGGGTGGTGGCGGTGAGTTGTGTTCGGTGTATGCAACGACACATGAGGGTTTAGGGGAAAGGGAAGGGAGAGCGCAACCGTTATATGGTCCATGGAGGTGCCCAGCTAGCAACGGCGTCAACGGAAAAGGGGAGAGGAGCTCGCCGGGGAACTCGCGATTTCTGTTGAGGAGGAAGAGCGAGCTGCACCAGCGGTCCCACGCGCCAGAGAAACACCGCGCAGGCGCGGGCGCAAGTGGAATCAGGTTGTTCCACTGGGATGTGGGTCCCACAGGCAGCGCGCGGTGCATGTCTGGCTCTGGCCGCGCGAAGGTGTACTGGGCCGAAAATGAGGTCTAGAGCCCAGTTGAGCTTTCCTTCCCTTTTTCTTTTGTTTTTATTTTCTGTTTTTTCTTTTATTCATAATTCTGTTGAATTCCAAATTTTGAATTCCAATTCACTGTGGATTTATTATTTCACATAATCTGAGTATACAAGTATCACTTTTATAATATTTATTTTATATATTTTCTCTTTAGTACCTCTCTTCTCCCTTTCCACTTTTCTTTAGAGATTTGTTTTCCAATTAGGGGTTAAATTCCATGGATCCATTAATACATTGTTAATGAAACATTTATTTTATTATTTGCAAATGCGCAATCAAATAAAACTCGGCATGATGCATGATTTATCTAGGTGTCTTTGGTTATTTAATCCCTTTTTGGATGATGTTTATTCACATGTGATAGCAGGTATAGTCAATACACACAAGGTCATTACCTCTTCTTATGATTTAAAATTCTGGGTATTACAGGTCCGCCCGCCAAAAGAGTGCTGGCGCAGGAGTGGTCCTCGTCGGTCCAGACGGGGACCAGCTGAAGTATGTGGTACGCCTCGAGTTCAAAGCCACCAAAAACATGGCAGAGTATGAGGCGCTGATCTTCGGCCTATCTGCGGCCCTATCCCTGGGCGTCCGCCAGCTCCTCGTGAAGGGGGACTCTCAGCTAATCATCAAGCAGGCCCGCGGGGAGTGTAGCTGCAATGAGCCTAGACTCGCAGCTTACCTCCTCCATGTAAAAAAGTTGGAGAAGGACTTCGCAGCCCTAGAACTACAACACGTTCCCCGGGCCAACAACTCAACGGCAGATGACCTCTCCTAGAGGGCATCAACTCGAGCACCCGTGCCCGAGGGCGCCTTCGAAAGGCGGTTGCTAAGATCCACCGCCCAGCCTGCCGAACTAGGCGAGGAGGGCGAGACCGGCACCTCGAAGCCGGCGGTCCCGGTGGCGTCCCAGGACCCACCAAAGGCTGTGTGTGCACTGGGGGCTTCACCGACCCCCCAACACCACAACCGACAACTTAGAGTGGTCCCGATGCATGGATCTCTGAGATCCGGGACTACCTAAAGGAGAATATCCTTCCTGAAGACCATGTCTCCGCAGAGCGCATAGTACGGTTGGCTAAACGCTACACGACGGTAGAAGGGGATCTCTACCGCCATGGCGCCAATGGTATCCTTATGCGGTGCATCACCCGGGAAGAGGGCCGTGAGTTACTCACGGAGATCCATGGAGGGGAGTGTGGAAGTCATTCTTCATCCCGCACGCTGGTCGGTAAGGCCTTCCGGCATGGTTTTTACTGTCCAACCGCGCTCCAGGATGCGGCTGAGCTGGTAAAGTCCTGTGAGGCGTGCCAGTACCACGCAAAGCAGATACACACACCGGCTCAGGCCCTGCAAATGATTCCGCCCTCCTGGCCATTCGTCGTATGGGGGTGGATATCCTGGGATCGTTTCCCAGGGTCGTCGGCGGCTACCGGTACCTATTTGTCGCCATCGACAAGTTCACCAAGTGGCCAGAGGCCACCCCTATGGTCAGCATCACCCAGGGCGCTACTGTCGCCTTCCTCAAATCGATCGTCTGTAGATTTGGGGTCCCAAGTCGTATCATTACAGACAACGGGACCCAGTTTACAAGTCGGATCTTTCAGGAATATTGCAAGGACATCGACACCCAACTCTGCTTTGCATCCGTGGCTCACCCTAGGAGTAACGGACAGGCGGAGAGGGCAAATGCAGAGATTCTCAGGGGCTCAAGACGCGCACCTATGACTGCTTAAAGAAGCATGGCGCAAATTGGGTTGGTGAGCTCCCATCCATGTTGTGGGGGAACCGAACCACGCCCAGCTGAGCCACCGGGGAGACCCCATTCTTCCTGGTGTACGGGGCTGAAGCTTGCCTTCCCCCGGAAATCATTATGGGCTCCCCGCGGGTCTAGTCTTTTGATGAGTCTGCGCAGGAACAACAACGACGTGAAGATGTGGACTTCATCGACGAGCACAGGTGGCAAGCACCAATCCGAAATGCATGATACAACCAGGCGCTCAGACACTACCACCAACGGTTCATGCATAGTAGGAAGCTTGAGGTCGGGGACCTAGTCCTAAGGCAAATCCTGAACCGAGAAGGGCTCCATAAGCTCTCTCCCAGCTGGGAAGGACCCTTCAAAGTGACAGAAATATGCCGCCCCGGATGTGTCCGCCTCGCCACAGCTAACGGAGTACCTCTTCCCAATCCTTGGAACATAGAGCATCTTCGTAAGTTTTTCCCATAAAAGCAGAATTGGGGGTTCGGTCTCTTTCCCTGTAACCAAGAAGCGCATTTATATGCGCCAGCCCAGAGAGGTCCACCCTCAATAAACCCGGTCTGTTGGCCTACACTCGTGTATATCCAGTTATAAGGAAGGGGTTCGACCCACATAACTGTTTTTATGTCGATTTATTCCTAAAGTTTGCGACCATTATTACTATTTCATCGCCCATGCAGTTTCCTTCCCTGGCTGGTATAGCAACATCCGAATTGAGTAACCAGACCCGACAACCAAACGACGGGGTGGTTTGGGGCCGTGAAGTCACTTGGTATGGTCAAGTACCGTAAGCCTACACGCCCCACCGCCCTGCGGCCGGTCTTGTTGCGTGAATCAAAGGATAAGAAATACCAGCTGGCGGGCCCTATGGGTGCGCTACTAAACATACCTAGCCAAGACTATGTGCAGGTCGGGTCCTAGTTGGGGGTACCCCTTGGGGGTCACGACACCAGTTCCTCCTTATGAATCATGGCATCCAGCCCCGACGCGTCGAGGCCATTCCCAGGGGGGCCGAGTACCAGGGAAGAAGTTGGTAACAATGCACACAGCAAAGGAAAAGTGGCATGCAAATAAGTTGTAATATCACCCGATAAGTAGTACCTAAAGAGTATCTTACGAAATCAAAGATATATTACAGCCCGCTCTCCAGCGGAACCATTGTTTTTCTCCACGCAGGCCTCGCTACCAATCATCAGTAGGATCCCACTGGAAGCGCCCGACCACCACGTCCACAACGTCCTGCACGCCCTCCCAGGCAGCGTCTTCAGTATCAGCCACCAGACCCGTGATGACTGGCCCCAAGGAGGCAGTCGGGTCGTGGCTCCGGAAGCATGTCAAGACATATTCTATCGCCGACCGGCAAAGTCTGCTGCCCTCGGCCTCCAAGTGGGTGCCAAGAATCCGATCTAGACGTCGAAGATGCTCAGCAGCGGAATCCAGTACCGGGAGCGCGTCGGAGATGGACGCCGGCCGCACCAGCGCCGGGATGGGGCTCACCCCCAACGGCACCAACACCGTGCTTGCCTCACTAGCCCAGGCGGCAATGCGCTGGGCCCCGGTGCGTTGCTCAGCCCGGAGGTCGTCGAGTGTCTTCCTCATCACCTCCACTGCCTGGGGGCCCAAGCCCGTCTGCGTCGCCTAGGCAGCTTGCACTGCCTGGAACTGATGGACCCGCTCCTCTAGTGCCCGCACTTTTCCCTCCAAACGCTCCCTTCTCTCCTCCGCTTCGAGCTCAAGCTCATCCAGCAGCTTGTTCCGCCTTGCCCACATCTCCTCCCTGAAGGCGAGGTCCTCCTCCTGCCAGGTGAGATCAGTTGCCCGTTTTGCCAGGGAAGCTTCCCTCGCCTTGAGGCTTTCCTCGGCACGAGCAATGTCGCGGGCCTTGTCGGTGAGTTCCTGCTGCAGCTTCTATAGCTTCACCTCAGCCGCAGCCTGCTTGTCCCGCTGTTTCTCTAGCACCGTATTATAAGCTTTCAGCTTATCATGGAGCGCTGTGATGACCTCCTCCCTTTTGCCTAAGCGTACCTCCTTCCTGGCCAAACTTTTCTCCTTTTAGGTCACCTCTTCCTCTCGGTCAGACACCTTCCGGATGTCCTCCTTGAAGTCCTCGCGCTCCTGCTCAAATTCGGCCCACTCTGAGGCGAATTGGCAGGACACCGCCTTGGTGCGCTCCTCCATTTGGGTGCACCAGTCGCCAAGGCGCTGGTGCTCGGTCTCGATCGCCTCCCACTCCTGCCGGATAGCCACCTCGGTTTCCCAGAGAGCCTGGTGAGCGCGGGACAGCACCTGAGGGAGGGGAGTCAACGTTGCTTCAGGTCCGACGCCAGATCAGAGAGGTCGCCTGAGGATAACCTTCAGAGCCTCCGGACTTGGCGGTGGGACAGAGCTGGACGCGCCTCCCACACCTACCACTGACGGTGCATCCGACGGTATCGCCGCCTCTGAGTCTGCAACAGCCGTTGGCAACGTTGCCACCTCCGGACTCCCAGCTAGAACTTGGGGACCCGAAGGCGTCGCCTCGGTGGTAACAGGCAGATCTTGGGGGTCCGACGGTGCCACCTCAGCGCCAGCATCACCCTGCACGGTGGAGGCAAACACAACGAAAACCTCTTCGACCACTGCCAATGCTGGGCTTGGCACTGACGCTGATGAAGCTGCGGTAGCCGCTGACAGATCGCCGACGACATCCCCAGCAGATGTATGCTGCTGAGAACCAGGCCCACCGATGGGCACGACAGCCGAAGGGGGACGAGCATCCACATAAGATGAAGAAGGGGCCCTGACAGGGAAAGGATGGGTCAAGACCTGTCGACGTAAAAGCTACGCTCGAAATTTGGCACTTGGAAGAGCCTAAGCTTACTTGGGACCGTGAACCTTCCAGTGGCCTTGGAAGCGGGGCGCCCGTTGTCATTGCTGCTGCTACTGCCGTCCCTGCTGCCGCTGCCCCCGCGGTGACGGCGGCAGCTGTGGGGGATATATATCCCCCAGGTCCACTAAAAGAGTAAAAGACCTCACGAAAGGCCCAAGGGCCCAATAAATCGTAAGGTCATTCTTTCGTGGGCCTGGGGAGAGACAACCAGCATAGCAGATCGACATGAGGCCGGATTGGTGCAAACCCGGACGACCCACAATGTCGAGCGAGTGACCGCAACAGAGATCCGACTTTCCCGCGCTGGAGCCCCCATGCAACGGAGCCATGTGAGGATAAGTCGGCAGGGTTACATGGAGATAAACTCAAGCAGTTCACTATCTTTTAGCTACTCGTTGTTATCATATCCACATGTATTGCCCCACGGTCGAGTATATAAGGCCTAGGGGGCACCCTTCAGAACGATCGGCCCTATTACTTAGCCACCACGTCAACTCTTTGCACTCTCAATTCAGAGAGCTCTCTTGTAACCTCGTTCACCAAGCATACTCATCAGGACGTAGGGTGTTACGCATCTCTAAGCGGCCCGAACCTGTAAACCTTGTCCACTGTCCCTCGTGCAATCGGCACGAACCATTTTGCTACAGTTGTGGACACCGTCCTACTCCTAAAAACATCTTGAGGGGCAACCCCGGGTGTGCGGTCGGACCCAAAACACCGACAGCTGGCGCGCCAGGTAGGGGGTGTGTCGACGATCCAAGCTAGCTCAATGGCCGTCACCTTCTACAGCAAGATCACCCTGCGTCCCGGATCCGTATTCTGCTTCGGAACAATCTCATCCGTAGCGGATGAAGAGGGAACTCTACACCGCATTGTGGATCCGCCGGAAAAGAAGTCTCCTCCAACGAACTCCGAAAATGCCGGAGAAGCGCAACCTCCAGCTCTCCGGAAAAAGATCGTCTCCGGAAAGTCGGGGGCCGAGGGCTCACTGACCCGGAGAACTCCACTGTCTACTTCTCCAACAAAAGAATGGACACAGATCGCGAGGAGGAAGGAGACCAAGGAGAAGCAAGTTGTTCTTTCCGTTCCTCCACCCTCAAAGGAGAACGGAAAGAAGGTCGCCACGACAGCAGCACCATTCTACCCCGACGTCCTCTTCATCGGGAGAGTGGAGTCGCCTACCGTCTCCGACGACGAGCCGACTGCACCCGGAGAAGAACCACCTCAACGAGAATCCCGCCGACGGAGGAACCGGCGCTGGAACATTCGACGACATCACGCGGCCGGAGAACGGGATTCGGAGCAGCCTGTCTTGCGAGACGAGGTCTCGGAGATAGGAGAAACTCTGGAAGAACGCGTCTTCAGAGAACGAAGGAACTCCCGACGACGTGATCGCCGCTGGGCTCAGGAGCAAGCCGAGCAAGATGCAAGGCAACACCGGGAGAATCCATTCTTCGGGCGCAACCTGAATCCCGACTTCGCCCGAGCTATGAACACGCCGAGCGAAGTCGGAGGGGTACTAGCTCGGATAGCTGATGGACTCCCTCGGACTCCCGACGCTGAGGGCTACCGACGACTGTTCACCCAGGCGGCCAACCATCTTCTACCGCTTGCTCACAAGCCGAACGATCTACGACACGCCATCAACAGTCGCCGAGACGCGCGAAGCTCCATCAATGCTTCGCGCGAACGGCGGCATGAGAATGAGATCCGCCGCCGGGAGGAGTACGACAGGGATCATGGCATCCCAGCTCAGAGCCAGGCCACCAGAACTGAGTCAGCAACGGCCTCAACTGGCGGTACCACCCGGGGGCGGTCGAGGAACCACAACCACTACTCCCCTCCCCGGGACAGACATCATCCCCGACGATAGGAGGACACGTGCGGAGTGTCTGCTCTTACTCCGCGCCTTAGGGCCATCCAATGGCCTCCCAACTTCAAGGTATCCAATGTCGACAAATATGAACCTAAGCAAGATCCAGGGGGTTGGCTAGCCGTCTACACCACCACTGCCCGAGCTGCCGGGGCGTCCGAAGACGTGATGACCGCGTATTTACCCATTGTCCTTGGGCAAGACGCACTGCAATGGCTGCGACATCTACCCCGACACTGCATCAAAGATTGGGGCGACTTCAGTCGACGCTTCACCGCCAACTTCCAGTCCCTCTCCGACAAACCAGCGCAACCGTGGGACCTCAAATCCATCAAGCGCCGGGGGGACGAGACTCTCCGGTCGTACCTCAAAAGGTTCCAGACCATGAGAAATCGTATCCCCGAGGTCACGGAGGCGGCCGTGATCGCGGACTTCTACAGGGGATCCAACGACTCGGCTTTCGTCCGAGCCATACTACAGAAGGCGCCGACTACCTCCGAGGAGCTGTTCCGGGAAGCCGACCTCTACATCACCGCCGACAAGCGGGCCCAGGACCTCATCGGAGGAGCAAAGCCCGCACCGGCAGCACCACGACGCGACGCGAACCAGCAACCCGACAAACGATGGGAGAAGAGGCCTCGCAAAGAAGTACACGCCACCGGACCACCTGCCTCTCGCGCCCGAGGAGGACCTCGTGGAGGCGAACGCACGCTGGACGACATCCTCGACGCCCAGTGCCCGTACCACAAGGACATGCGCCACACTCTTCGTAACTGCCGGGACTTCAAGCATTCCGTCGGACACGGCCGACCCTTCCAACCTCTACCTCCTCCTCCACCGAGGGGAGGACCAGATGAACCACGACAACCCCAACAACAGGAGGAGGGGGAAGGAGGAGCTTTCCCACGCGTCGACAGAGAGGTCAACGTCATCTTCGGCGGACATGGGTCGCAGGAGAACAAAAGACAACAAAAGCTCAACGACCGCCAGATACTTGTGGCGACCACCGGTCCTCCCGCCCCATACCGGTGGTCGGAACACCCGATCACTTTCACTCGGGAGGATCAATGGCTCAACTTCGACCATCCAGGCAAATACCCGCTCCTCGTCGATCCGGTGATTCGAGAGATCCGGGTAAAGAAGGTGCTAGTGGACGGGGGGAGCAGCATCAACGTTACCTTCCCCCGGACACTCCAAGGCTTGGGAGTTCACCTCAAAGAGCTCCACGAGTCGGACACTCCTTTCTTCGGCATCGTGCCGACGGAAGGGGAATACCCGCTGGGCCACATCTACATGCCAGTCACCTTCAGAACTTCGGAGAACTACAGAACCGAGTTCCTGAGGTTCGAAGTGGCGAACTTCGACTGCGAGTACAACACCATCATCGGGAGGCCGGGACTGGCCAAATTCATGGCCATCCTTCATTACATGTATATGATACTGAAGATGCCAGGGCCGCAAGGAATCATAACTGTGTGCGCCGACTTCCAAGGCGCCGCAGAGTGTTTCCGAGTGGCCATCCAAGCAGCCCTCACCACCAAGCCGTCGGCGGTTTCTTCGACACTGGCGAACTCTAAGCCTGAAGAGGACCTCGCAGTACCGGCAAACGAAGCTCAGGTCGCGACTTCTATGCGGCCGACTGAAGAAACCAAGAGGATCAACCTGGGGTTCGCTGATGAACGCAAGACTGCCATCATCAGCTCCAGCTTGGACGACAAATAGGAAAGCGCGCTCGTCCAGTTTCTGCAAGATAACCGAGATGTATTCGCATGGCAACCTGCGGATATGCCGGGAGTCCCAAGAGAACTGGCCGAGCACAAACTGAAGGTCTATCCCCAGGCAAGGCCGATTCGGCAAAAGCTACGTCGTTTCACGCCCGACAAGAGAGAGGCCATTCGCGCCGAGTTAGCTCGCTTGGTCGCGGCCGGATTTATTAGAGAAGTGTTACACCCCGAGTGGTTAGCCAACCCTGTTCTTGTACTCAAAAAGAATAAAGTGGATTGGCGCATGTGCGTCGACTATACCGATCTCAACAAGCACTGTCCGAAGGATCCCTTCGGGCTCCCGAGGATAGATCAGGTGGTGGACTCCACCGCTGGATGTTCTGTGCTGTCTTTCTTGGATTGCTATTCCGGATACCACCAGATTAGTTTGGCGAAGGAAGACGAGGAAAAAACGGCGTTCATCACTCCGTTTGGTGCTTTCTGTTATACCTCCATGCCGTTCGGCCTCAAAAACGCTGGAGCGACTTATCAGAGAACCATCCAAACGTGCTTAGCCGATCACTGGGGCAAGCGTGTGGAGGCCTACGTAGATGATGTGGTAATCAAAACGGAGAATTCGGAAAATTTCATCGAAGACTTACAGCTGGTTTTCAATAGTCTGAGACGGTATAGATGGAAGCTTAATCCTGAAAAATGTGTTTTCGGGGTACCGGCGGGGAAGTTACTCGGGTTTATCGTCAGCCACCGAGGAATTGAGGCTAATCTGGATAAGATTGAAGCTATTATGAAGATGGAAGCACCTCGATCACAAAAGAAGGTTCAGCGACTTACTGGATGTATGGCAGCTCTGAGCAGATTTATATCCAGGCTGGGGGAAAAAGGTTTGCCGTTTTACAAGCTACTCAAGAAGGTGGATAAGTTTCAGTGGACTTCAGAAGCACAGGAAGCTCTAGATGCGCTGAAGAAATTCTTGACAACACCACCAGTACTGAAGCCACCTCGACGAGCTACGTCAGCTCAACCAGCTGAAGATCTGCTACTATATATCTCTTGCACGACTCACGTGGTAAGCATCACGTTGGTAGTCGAGCGAGTAGAAGAAGGACATGCCTACCCAGTGCAACATCCTATTTACTTCATCAGTGAAGTTCTAGGCCCCTCAAAGAAAAAGTATCCTCAAGTTCAGAAGCTATTATACGCAGTACTTAACTACCCGCAAGCTACGTCACTACTTTGATGACCACAAAGTCATAGTAGTCACCGGTTTTCCAATAGGGGATATTCTTCACAACAAGGAGGCCATTGGCCGGATAGCCAAATGGGCTTGTGAATTGGGATCTCATGACATCGAGTTCCGACCTCGCACTGCCATCAAAACTCAAGCACTGGTTGATTTTGTATCAGAGTGGACTGAACAACAAGTACCAGATAACCCAGAGACTGCAGAAGTGTGGCGAATGTATTTTGATGGCTCGCTGAAGTTGCAGGGAGCAGGAGCAGGAATTCTCTTCACCGCACCTGGAGGCGAGCACCTCAAATATGCCCTCCAGCTGCTATTTCCGGCCTCCAACAATGCAGCCGAGTATGAAGCTCTGATCCATGGATTGAACATCGCCATCTCATTGGGCGTCAAGAGATTGATGGTATATGGAGACTCTCTGGTGGTCATCAGCCAGATAAACAAGGAGTGGGATTGTTCAAGCGATTCAATGGGAAAATACTGCGCTGCCGTCTGAAAGCTGGAAGATAAATTTGAGGGTCTGGAATTTCATCATGTAGAAAGAGATCGGAACACGGCAGCCGATGTACTGTCCAAGCTAGGATCCAGTCGAGCTCAGGTCCCACCCGGAGTCTTTGTGCAAGAAATACTGCAGCCGAGTATCTCAATGGATCAAACAGAAGAGTGCAACATTATAGATCAACCCGAGTCAGACTCTGATGACTAGAGAAGGCCAATCATCAAGTATATAAAGAATGAAGAAGAACCAGATGACAAGAACTCGGCCGAGCGCATTGCCAGACAGTCGGCTCACTACACACTCATTGGGGAGACATTGTATAGAAGGGGTGCATCAGGCGTCCTCATGAAGTGCATCCTCCCGTCTACTGGGAAGCAACTTCTGGAGGAGATCCATGCTGGGCAATGTGGAATACATGCAGCCTCCAGAACACTAGTCAGGAAGGTCTTCAGGTCAGGATTCTATTGGCCAACAACAAAGAACGATGCAGCCGAGTTAGTTCAGAGGTGCGAAGCTTGCCAATACTTGTCAAAACAACAACATCTGCCAGCACAGCAACTGCAGACCATACCAGTAACTTGGCCTTTCGCATGCTGGGGGTTGGATATGATTGGACCTTTCAAGAAAGCTCAAGGGGGATACACTCATGTATTGGTAGCGATCGACAAATTCACTAAATGGATAGAGTTCAAGCCCATTGCTTCTTTAACCTCTGGTAAGGCCGTGGAATTCATACAAGACATAATATTCAGATTCGGGATACCAAACAGCATCATAACTGACTTGGGATCCAACTTCACAAGTTCAGAGTTCTTCGACTTCTGGGAGCAAAAGAGCATTCAAATCAAGTATGCGTCTGTAGCACATCCAAGGGCCAACGGGCAGGTTGAGCGAGCCAACGGGATGATACTGGAGGCACTCAGGAAAAAGGTCTTCGACAAGAATGAAAAGTTCGCAGGAAAGTGGATAAGGGAACTGCCCTATGTCGTTTGGAGCCTAAGAACCCAACCCAGCCGAGCTTTGCATGGAAACACCCCTTTCTTCATGGTCTATGGGTCGGAGGCAGTGCTACCCGCCGATCTCATGTTTGGGGCGCCAAGGTTGATCTTCGAAAACATAGCAGAAGCTGAGGCCACCAGGCTGGAGGACATTGATGTACTTGAAGAAGAACGACTAAATGCGGTAATCCAATCAGCACGGTACCAGCAGACTCTAAGGCGCTATCACGACAAGGCTGTGCGACAACGATCCTTCTCAATAGGCGATCTCGTCCTCCGCCGAATTCTAACGGGGGAGGGACGACACAAGTTATCGCCCTTATGGGAAGGACCCTTCATGGTAGCAGAAGTCACTCGGCCCGGATCGTATCGTCTCACTCAGATGGATGGCACAGAAGTCGGGAACTCCTGGAACATAGAACACCTCAGAAAGTTTTATCCCTAGCTGTATTTCAAAAACTGCCGGGACGACGATGTACTCTGTAAAGTGGGAATATGTCATCAATAAAAAAGAGGTTTCAAAGATACTCAGATTGTTTACGATTGACTTGCATTCTTACTTAACTCGGGGTGACCACTATGCCCTACTAACGGAGCAATCGACTTAGGTCGACAACGACTTAAGGCGGTGCAACATGCTCACGCTTACTTAACTCGGGGTGACCACTATGCCCTACTAACGGAGCAATCGACTTAGGTCGGTAACGACTTAAGGCAGTGCAACATGCTCACGCTTACTTAACTCGGGGTGACCACTATGCCCTACTAACGGAGCAATCGACTTAGGTCGGCAACGACTTAAGGCGGTGCAACATGCTCACGCTTACTTAACTCGGGGTGACCACTATGCCCTACTAACGGAGCAATCGACTTAGGTCGGCAACGGCTTAAGGCGGTGCAACATGCTCCCGCTTACTTAACTCGGGGTGACCACTATGCCCTACTAACGGAGCAATCGACTTAGGTCGGCAACGACTTAAGGCGGTGCAACATGCTCACGCTTACTTAACTCGGGGTGACCACTATGCCCTACTAACGGAGCAATCGACTTAGGTCGGCAACGACTTAAGGCGGTGCAACATGCTCACGCTTACTTAACTCGGGGTGACCACTATGCCCTACTAATGGAGCAATCGGCTAAAGTCAGTAGCGACTTAAGCCGGTGCAACATGCTCATGTCTATGCAATTTAGGGTGACCACTACGCCCTATTAACAAAAACAATTGACTTCAGTCAGCAGCGACTTAAGGCGATCAGACGTAATTATGATTACTCATACAGGGATGACTTCTATATCCCGCAAACAAATTTCATAACCATTGCGCGTCATTTCACTACTGCAAATTTACGAACTGATGAATTCTGAAACAATAAGAGAGTAATTACATCATTCGAATGCTGAACCGGTGACCTCTAACAAATATTTGATCATGCTAACCGCACGCTCAAAGCACGCATAATGTTTCTCTATTTCGCAATATCTTTCTCAGGAGCGACCGATGAAGAAGGGCGACTCGAGGAATCAGGGGCAGCATTCACATCAGCCCTTATGTCTTCAGGAACAACCACGCCGGGTCTCCTCATCAAGATTCGCCCCGCCCGAATAGCCTTGTCCATGGCTCTGTCGCGTTGGGCTCTGAGAGTAACAGAAGTTTCTTCGGCAACCTTAGCAGCCAGTCGAGCAGTTTCTAACTCCTGGACAATGGATTTCTTAGAAGCTCGGAGTTCTTTGATGGTAGCATCCTTCGCCGATATCAACTGCTTGAGTCGGGTCACTTCATCCGCAGATTCCTGCAGCTTACAGCGTTGATTGTCCAATTCTTCCATTGTAAAGCGGTGACTCCTCTCCAAGATGGTCAGCGAGTTGCTAGAGTCACGATACAATCTGTCAAGACTGTCACGAGAAGCAGCAAGGATACGCTTTTCTTCCTGCGAGCAAAAGTCAACTCCCTCAAAAACCAAGCAAGTAATAGGAACACAGCAAGGCAAAGCACAGTTTTGTAAATCACCTTTTCAGAATTGAGCTGAGCATGAAGAGAAGAACTCAGTGCATTGGTGTCATCCAAGGCAGCAGAGACTTGACCCAGTTCAGTTTGGCTCTGAGAGTACTTCTCCTCGAAGTCAGCACACCGCTGGACCAATTCAGCCTGATCTCGGGAATGTTTTTCCTCAAGAGTTGAAATCTGCCGAGTCATTCCTAGCAAGAGATAATCAAACAAAACGGGGTCAGAAGGTAAAGCAGTCCACAGTGAAGGCAAAGAGAAGCAAAAAGGCACTAACCAGCGTTGGTTGCCTCCAATTCAGAGACGCGATGTTGAAGTGACACTGGATTCCAACATGCAAGAGACGAAGCTACTTCTGGGACGGAAGCACCCTGTAACCTCAGCTGGCTAGCCATTCCATCCACCAAAGCCCGATGAGAAAAACAGATGAGTGTAATGACAGCAGTTCATACAATGTGAAAATCAAGCTAAAATACATCACAGTACCTGGAGGTTGGAAAAGAACGAAGGGATCCCCAAATCAGGAGAGATCAGTTGATAATCAGGCGTAAGGCCACCACCCGAGGCAGCTTGCAACGAACCAGTAGGAATCAGCTCGGTGCCTTCAACAGAGCCAAACACTCGATCAGCGGGGACGCTGCCCTCTAAAACGACTCCCTGGTCCAAGGTTTGGGCTACCACCATACAACCAGAGTGTGGATGAGATCCCGCATGAATGTCCATGGAAGTACAGGAGGGAGACCCTGCTCGGGCACCCTCGGGGGCTGGGTCATAGTTTGCACTGCCCACTTGAGCCGGATCATCCCCGGCAGCACCCTCAGGGGCTGGGCAGTGGCTTACACTCTTCACCCGAGCCAAGTCATCCCCGGCGACATCCTCGGGGGCTGGGCATGTGTCAGCACCATCCTTGAGGTCCAAGTTCTCTGCAGTAACCACCTCTAAGGTTGACGAGCCCTTAGCTACTTCCATAGGACCAGGACGATCCAAGTTAGTCTCCCGACCCTCGAGATCGCGCTCTAAGGTCGACGAGGCACGGGATGACCTCAACCCAGCATCAGGCACGTCAGCGCAAGCCTCCATTGCACCATCATCCACTGGCTTCGATAACAGGTCCTCTGGGACCATATCCTCAAGAGTCTGATCAAAGTTGGCCAGGGACAGTTCTTGCAGACCAATGAGGGCAGACAAAGCAGGAGAGGGAACCCCACTACTTTCACCGCTGGCGATGAACTGCCGACTGTTTTTCCGAGTCAAAGGAATTTCATTTTCTTCCTCCTCGTCATCCACATTGGCAACACAAGCAGCACCCCCATTGGGATCAGCAACAGATGGAGCACCCACGTTGGGATCAGCAGTGGATTGGGTACACCCATTGGGGTCAGCATCAGTTAATCCAGTCGCAGGCACTTCTTCAGTAGCAGGAATTGAGGTACCAGCGTCCCGATCCAAACTGGACACTCGCCGGAGGCGTCTTCTTTTCTTCTTCTGCTCATCAGCAGAAGGATCAGGCTGATTGGCTCGGCAAGGGCGCCTCGGGCGAGTACTGACAGGCTTCTGAGTATCCAAAGTCGTATCAGCCTCTGGGAGGGGCGCCACTACCAACGCCCCAGCAGGAGCAGCATCGGAAGAATCCTCAGCCAGCAAATCAAGCATAGCGCTTATCTCTGCATCACTAGGGTTCAGGGGCACCTCAAAATGGACATGCCGTTCATCATCAGGAATCTCCCCAAGCGAAGCAACCAAGGCACTAACTTCATCAGCAGAGGGTCGCACTCTAAGGCCCAAACTGCCATCAGTGATAGGTGGATTCGACACAAAAAGGGTGAAGGCTTTGGGAGGAGGCAGGTTCCAGGCCAAGTATGCCACTGGAGCACCAACATTTGACACTTTGCCCCTGAGGATCATCTCAAGTCGGCTCACCAAGTCTGCAGAAGGAATTCTCCTGTTGGTAACCCGAGTTGAGTCGGCTAGCCCTCGATACAGATAAGCTGGGTAGGCCCTGTCTTTCAATGGCTGAATATTCTTGAAAACAAAATCAGTAACCACGGCTTCAGCAGTCAGACCCCTCTCTTTCAGCAGTCCAACTTCAGCTAGCAACACACCTGCCTCAGCTACCTCTTGATCTGTGGGAGACTCGGTCCAGCTTGGGGTGCGAACGTCCGGCTGTCTTCCCGACCGGGAGGGGAGAGAATTCCCATAATTCTCAACTATGAACCACTCCAGGCGCCATCCCTTAATACTGTCCTTGAGAGGGATCTCGAGATATTCAGTTTTCCTCCCGCGGCGCATCTCCAAGCTGGCACCCCCAACCAACTGATGTTGTCCCCCGGCCATCCCAGGGCGACAATGATACAAGTATTTCCACAGACCGAAATGCGACAGCACGCCAAGAAAGGCCTCGCATAAATGAACGAAAATGGAGATTTGCAGAATTGAATTGGGGTTCAAATGGGTCAAGTTGATATGGTAGAAATCAAGGAGGCCGCGGAAAAAGGGAGAAATGGGAAGGCCAAGGCCGCGGAGAAGGAAAGGGGCGTAAACAACGGACTCATGGGTATCCTCGGTCGGAACAGTAAACCCATGGCAAATCCGCCAAGAACAGAGTTCCCGCGGAGGAAGAACCCCGACGGATACGAGGTGGAGAAGTTCAGGCTCAGAAATAACAGACATGTGGTTACCTGCGAAAGGCAACTGGCTGTTGGGGTCGATTGGAGGAATCACCACAGCAGATGAACTCGAGGTCTTCCTCTTGGGCGCCATCTCGATTCTATCAGCGAGCGGAGTGGGAGGCGGATAGCAGAGAGGATTCGGAAGCGAGAAAGCAAGAACTAGGGCACGGAAAGCAAAGGCGGCTAAAAGCGCAGCACTTATGGGATATTCTCGAGCCAGATACCGTTTCAAAAAGTGCCCAGTCATCACCCGACGGTTATTTCCAAAACCCCAGCGTGCCACGTGGTCACCCGACAGTTATCTCCAGAACACCGGTGCGCCACTTCATCACTCGGCCATCATCCTCAAAGTGGCTCGCGCAGCCTGCTATCACTCGGCGTTGCCTCCAAAATGCCGATTTCGTGTTCAGTCGCTCGACATTGCCTCTAAAATGCCGACGTCGCCCCCCAGTCACTCGGCGTTGCCTCCAAAACGCCAATTTCGTGTTCAGTCGCTCGGCATTACCTCTAAAATGCCGACGTCGCCCTCCAGTCAGTCGGCGTTGCCTCCAAAACGCCGATTTCGTGTTCAGTCGCTCGGCATTACCTCTAAAACGCCGACGTCACCCTCCAGTCACTCGGCGTTACCTCTAAAACGCTGATATCGTATTCAATCACTCGGCGTTGCCTCTAAAAAGCTGATACTGTATTCAGTCGCTCGGCAGTTATCTCTAAAACTCCGATATTGTGTTCAATCACTCAGCAGTTACTCTAAAAGCGCCGACACCATCTACAAAGTTACTCGGCGGCTATTCCTAAAAGCATCAGTTTGATGCCCGAGTTATTCATTTACTGTCTCAAAGGAATCAGCTTCACAAACGAGCAAGACAAGTCATAAAGGAGAAGCCAACATCATTCTTTCATTAGAAGGGAAGATAACATACTTACAAATCAACTCTTTACGAGTTGATACTTCCCTACTACAACTACTACATTACAATTCTGCTACTACTACTACGCTACGCTATACTACTCTACATTACTACTACATTATTCTAACTATACTATACTAATATCTAAAAGACCAGTGGCATCTAGCCACTGGCCCTGTTGCTGCCGCCGCCGCTGCCGCCCCTGGTGCTGCCCCTGCTGCTGCCGCCCCGGTTGCTGCCCCTGCTGCCGCCGCCGTCACCGTCCTTGCTGCCGCCGCCGCTGCCCCCGCCACTGCCGTCACCGTCATCGTCGCCATCGTCGTCGTCGTCGTCATCGTCGTCGTCGTCGTCCTCGTCCTCGCCGCCGCCGTCCGAGTCCTCCTCATCCGAGGAGTACTCTGACTCATCCGAGCCCTCGAGCCCGGAGCGCTCGACGGCCCGGATGTACGTCCAGACCTCCGCCGCGAGCCCCTGGGAGTCGTCTAAGTCGTCAGACGACTCACGCAGGGGGATGGGAGCCGGAGACCCCTCGGACTCAGAGGAGAACTCCTCCTCTGAGTACTCCGAGTCACCAAACTCCTCCGATGGAGGAGTTGGCTCACGCTTGCGCTTGTTGTTCTTGCCCATGGTGGAAGCACAAGGGAGAGAAGAAAGGGAAGCAACAGAGAACAGCGAGAGATGTGAAAAGGCCAGAGAGACAACGACGTTATTTATAGAAGGAGAAGGCAACCGCTCACCTCCAACCGCGGTCACTGAACAGTCGCAAAGCATTCAATAAGCACTTCAACCCGTCTGAAGACACGTCAGGCGGCTGACGCCGTTCCACGCAACACAACACCCATTGGGACTCCAGTCAACAGCGCAGAGGATATGATTACACCCGCTGTCACATCACATTACTACTCAGAAGCAGCCGGCTAAAACACTTAGCGTACCAAGCCGTCCCTTGCCCACACCCATTGGGGGGGACGCCCAGGAATTATCAGTATATTTTTCAAAACGGTCACATCTGTGCAGGGCACGCAGTGAATACCTCAAGACAAAAATGAGATATCAGTAAGGATCAGAGGAAAGCCAAATATAGCCAGTGAAGTACAAAATATGGCCGACAGAAGCGACGTGAAGACTAGATAGAGAACGTCCATCAAACGTCCAATCAGTCGCAGAGCAAATAAATTGCACTACCTAGCAAGATATGGATGAATTGCGAACTCGGCTGCTAAAGACAAAATATATGCTGACCTCTGAAGCAAAATATTGATGACATAATGCTGACCTCCAAAGCATAATGCGAATAGCCTCATGCCAATTCCCACAAACAGAAAGGATAATTTTCAGCAAAGAGACACGAAAGGAAGACCTTCGAACGGATTATCCTCAAAAATCCATTTGAAGGTCGGGGGCTACACCCATTGGGTGCACCTCCGGTGCACCCCATGGATTATCATTCCAAGCCAAGATAGTGCCGACTTCTAAGGCGTGGGACAAGATTAAAAGGCCAACCCTCAGCCAAAACGCAGGAGCACAAATGGAAATAATTTCTGGGGAAGACCTTCGAGCAGATTATTTTCTAAAATCTACTCGAAGCTCGGGGGCTACACCCATTGGGTGCACCTCCGGTGCACCCAATGAAGTTCAGAATCCTACAAATTGAAATGCCGACCTCTAAGGCACAAGCACGAAACTAAGCTTCGGTCTACGAGTGATCAAAGCAGGAGAAGACAACATGAAGTCATTTTCTTCAAATCACCTGCAAGCTGGACCTGGGATCTTTGGGCTGATTACCTCTAAATTAACCCAAAGATCGGGGGCTTGTGGAGGATAGATATCCCCCGGGTCCACTAAAAGAGTAAAAGACCTCACGAAAGGCCCAAGGGCCCAATAAATCGTAAGGTCATTCTTTCGTGGGCCTGGGGAGAGACAACCAGCAGAGCAGATCGACATGAGGCCGGATTGGTGCAAACCCGGACGACCCACAACGTCGAGCGAGTGACCGCAACAGAGATCTGACTTTCCCGCGCTGGAGCCCCCATGCAACGGAGCCATGCGAGGATAAGTCGGTAGGGTTACATGGAGATAAACTCAAGCAGTTCACTATCTTTTAGCTACTCGTTGTTATCATATCCACATGTATTGCCCCACGGTCGAGTATATAAGGCCTAGGGGGCACCCTTCAGAACGATCGACCCTATTACTTAGCCACCACGTCAACTCTTTGCACTCTCAATTCAGAGAGCTCTCTTGTAACCTCGTTCACCAAGCATACTCATCAGGACGTAGGGTGTTACGCATCTCTAAGCGGCCCGAACCTGTAAACCTTGTCCACTGTCCCTCGTGCAATCGACACGAACCATTTTGCTACAGTTGTCGACACCGTCCTACTCCTAAAAACACCTTGAGGGGCAACCCCGGGTGTGCGGTCGGGCCCAAAACACCGACAACAGCCGGTCTGACGTAGGCGGCGATGGTGGTGGTGTTGAACCTGAAGGAGGTGGCGGCGGAGGGCTCACGCCCCTCTGCCCGTCTTGGACCCGAGGATCGGCCTCCTTAGCCCCACCAGCTGTCTTCTGACGCTTCTGGGGGGAGTCCGAATCGAGGGGAAGGTCCGAGACAAAGGACCCATCGGCGCGACGCAGTCGGTGTCACCTTACTCCCTCCGACCTCCCGGTGGCGTTCGGAGTGGAGGGGCTGCATGCAGGCCCCTTGCCCTTGTCCAAGGAACTGGGGCCCGCAGGGGGGACTCTGGGGGCCACATCAGTAGGCTGGGGACCTCCGACTGGTGCACCGGCAATATGGATCCCCCGATGGGGGTCCCGGCCGCCGGTCAGGCGGACCGCCACCCTACTCTCATCAAGGGTTGGCAGCCGGGCCAGCACCGCTGACCGCAACCCTGGATTGTCGCAGAGCGGCGAAATGCCCTGGGGAGGCATCAAGGATTCGGGGATACAAGCCTCACTAGTGATACCCCTCACAAAAATTTCCATCTGCTCCCAGGTCAGGTCAGTCCCAGGCCCGCGCTGGATCCTGCCAATGTCGCTGGGGCCAGTAAACCAGCAACATAGACACGGCCTCCCCTGCAGTGGCATGACTCGACGCTTCAGGAAATCGCCGAGTACGTGCATTGAGGTCAGGCCACCAACCGTCAGTTCCTTAATCCTGTCCAGGACGGGCTCGAACTCCGGTACGAGGCATGGTTTTTCCCTCCTCTGCTTCCGACCGAGTCTGGGCCCATCACTCGGAAGGGCAAGGCGGTCGCTGACCTCAGCAGTGGCAATCACCCAGTCGTGCCACCAGTTCTCCCACCTCGCGCCGCCGAGGGAGGCAATGTAGGTCATTGTTGAATCTGACCTTGTCTAGAAGTAGTAGGCCCCAAGGTGGTCTTTGCCCTTCCCAGACCTCACTAGTACAAAAAACTGGCGAAAAAGGGAAGTGCAAGCTGCCACCCCCATGAACATCTCACAGAAATGGACAAAGATGGCCACCTGGAGGATGGAGTGGGGCGTGAGGTGCTGGAGTTGGAGTCCGAACTCCTCCAACAGCAGTAGGAAGAACGGCAAAATCGGCAGCGCCAACCTGCAGAAGAGGTATGAGACGATGAGCACAAACTCCCCGCGTAGCGAGATCACCGAGGGGAGTAGTGACGGTCCGGATCCTCCCGGCGAACCCCATCCGAGCATGCGACGCACCGAATCGAGCGCCTCCTCGGTCTGGTAATGATCGGGGTGAACCAGCATGGCCATGGCAACCACGACGGCGGAAAACTGAGAAGCGAGAACGCGGAGAGGCGTGGAAGGCTTAGAGGCGAAAGGGCGGAGCAGTTGGGGAAAATACGAAAGCAAAACCACTGCGCGCGGAAAACCCCTTCTTTAAGAGATGGCTCCCCGCGCACCCTAGAAAAATCCGCCTAGCACATACCTAGCACCCGAACAACTCAGTCGCTGACAGAGGGACCCGGACCCACAAGTCACGTAGCTGGGGCACTGCTCTCCATGCGCAGGAGGAACAAACCGCCGCGCACGCTCCCACGTCGCCTCGGGGCCGCTGCCGGAAGATATTCTTAACATAGGCGGGGCCAATAGGGCGCCCCACGCACGCGAGGCACGACCAAACCGCCATGCGTGGGGGCCACGCACTAGTCCGCCGCGAGGACGGGCACGACGGTTGGTATGACCAGTAGCAAACTGACAGCATGCGCGCGCTGGGTTAGTGCGGCGCGCGCCAAAAAGATGCCCCGATCCCCGGTCACGCAGAGCTTACGTAGGATTCATGTTATGGCCCCACCTGCAGGCTCGCGCCCTCCCCTAAGGTAGGCCCTGGGGCCACTGTCGGTACCTTGAAATAGGGGTACCCCTGGTTACAAGGTATAGACGCCGTGCCGGCGGTAAAGCCTCTAGTTGCGCGGCAAGCGGCTCACCGTCGTGCAACATCAGCCGCCTTGGGGTCGCCACGCGGCCAAGGGAAAAGGCGTGCTCCGGATACACGCAGTAGGTCCAAGCCTACCACGTTGAAAGCACCTCCGAGAAGGATCCCAGACCCTTCCGTGTGGGGTCCGGATAGATCACCACCGGGTCCCAGGATTCTGGGGCAGGGAATACCCGGGCCTCGCCCTGGAAGGGGTCCGGTGCTGGCACGTGTCCGGGGCTTGCACCACGCTCCCCGCTCGGACAGAGACCCGCTGCTGCCGCGTGGCTTGTGGCTCATGACATAAGCCGACCGACGGAGTCTGACGTCAGGCCACTGAGGTCGCGCGGTCTTCGCATTTATTGCGGAGAGGACGCGCCGCCTGCCACCTAGCCGACGGACGATGTGCCCCCTCGGCATTTAATGTGTCCAGTCCACTCCACTGGCAGATGGCGTCAGACGACGCGCCTGTCCAATCTATCATCGAATAATGCGCCCATGCCATGCGGCGCATCGTGCTCATTATCCCTTCTGCAAGAAGCTTCCCCTGCACACCAAAGATACACAGATCTCGGGTGACAGGACACAAGGAGATTGCCCCAGCAGCAAATATTTGTAGTCTCGAGCGCTATATTTATTATGACCCTGGGCCCACATGTCGGGGCTCAGTGCCATTGTGCATGCCCCCCTTCAACTATAAAAGGGGAGGCATGCGGCGTGACGAAGAGACCCAAGCTCAGAGGCAGGCTCAGACTCACAATACATTACACAGTGGAGTAGGGTGTTACGCCCTGGCGGCCCAAACCACTCTAAACCCTTGTGTGCTCTCGTGTGTTCATCCACCAACCTCATAACAAGCAAGGCGCTTAGGCCCCTCCTCATTTTAGGAATTTGGGCGGGTGCAATCTACCACCCGGCTGGAGAGATTTACCCTCCGACAAAACCTATCTATCTTAGACACAAATATACAAAGTGCGATGCGCTATCGACCAGTCTCGTTTAAATTGTTAAACTAATTTCTCAATTATTTATCAAATACTCCATCCATTCTAAATAGTATTTGTTTTATCTCTTGATTTTTTATTTATATTTAACTAGATGATGATGAATCCACTAAAGAAGCAAAATGAATTCTATTTTGATATAGAGAGAGTATTATTTACTATACACATGATGGTTGCAGCGGCAGAGAGAAGATTTTTCAGAATTAAAATATTTTTGTGAACTATATAAGGTCAACAATAACTCAAGAGAGGTTAAATGGCTTGGCGATTCTATGTGTCGAAAAGAAATTGTTGGATGGGATTGATCTCAATAATATAATCGATGACTTTGTATCACAAAATGCTAGAAGATATTTTTAATGATATCAGATAACAAGTAAGTGCTTTTGGCTATATTTTATATTTGTCATCTTATAAACTTCAAAACAACATAATAATTTTTATACGTCAAATATTAATTATATATGTGGGGTATAGTGCCTCCATATCGGATTTTGCATTGGGCCTCTAAAAAGTCAGAAACGGTCATGTATGTTGTTGTCGGGTATTGTGGGGGACAAATATCCTCCGGGTCCACTAGAAGGCAAAAGGCCTCGCTAAAGGCTTTGGGCCTAGTATCTCGCAAGGTCATCCCTTCGTGGGCTAGGGGAGTACTACTGGTAGAATGGGCTGATGTGTGATAAGAAAGCAATCTCAGGCCCAAGCAACTCGACAAATTCAAGCGTTATCTGCAACGTCCGCCAGACTTTCCCGCGTAGCGTCCTTGGACGTCGGAACAAATCAGAGATAACTCAACAAGATTGTAGGAAGATAAGTTCAGTCGGTTCACTATTGTTTAGTCACACATCATCATCATACACGCATGTAGTGCCCCATGGGTAAGTATATAAGGCGTAGGGGGTACCCCATCATTTCCATTGACCATCTACTCAACCCATTAGTCTCTCTCTCCATATAGGAGATTTCCCTTGTAACCTACCACATAAAGATCCACACCAGGAAGTAGGGTGTTACGCATCTCAACGCGGCCCAAACCTGTAGAAAATCACATGTCATCTCTCGTGCATCCCGCATGAACCATTGAGTTACTGTCAACATCACCGTCCTACCCAAAAGCACCGCGAGGGGTAACCCCGGGTGTGCGGTCGGGATCCAAACACCGGCAGCTGGCGCGCCAGGTAGGGGGTGTGTCGTTGATCCAAGCTAGCTCAATGGTCATCACCTCCCAGTGCAAGATCGCTCTTCGCCCTGGATCCGTATTTTGCTTCGGGGCTATCTTGTCTATAGCAGATGAAAAGGGAATTCTGCACCGCATAGCGGATCCACCAGAGAAAAATCTTTCCTTGGAAATCTCCAGGAAAGCCGGAACAAGACAGCGGACAGCGCAACCTCCTGTGCCCTAGACGAAGACTACTTCTTGTAAGTCGAGAGCCAGGAATTCACTTGCCCGAAGAACTCCATTGTCCACTTCGCCCACAAAGGAGTGGACACGGATTACAAGAAAGAAAGGAACAAGCGTTCCTGGAATGGAGCTCCGTCGAGCCATCTTTCCAGCACCTTCGCCCTCAAAGAAGGACGGAAAGGAACTTGTCACTGCAGTAACTCCGTTCTACCCCGACATCCTCTTCATCGGGGGGATATTGAAGTCATCTCCCATCTCCTATGACGAGCCAACCATGCTGGGAGAATGTAACGCCCCGAATTTTGCAGTTGAATTTTTTCTTTTCTTTACTCGCCAAAATTCGGGCGTTACCTTTTCTTTTTCTTTTTCCCTCGCTAAACCTTGACCTTTTCCAAAGTTCTAGCGGGATTCGGTTTGGATTTCCCGTGTAAGAAAAACCCTAAATACTTTATGTTGTTTGATGCACCATGCCGAACCTTGCATTTCTTTTGATTGCTTTGAAAGTGCAAATGCATTCATGTAGAAAGATCGGATTTCGAAAATGAGGAGAAGATCTTTTCTTTCTTTTTCTCTCTCTTTCTCTCTCCTCTTTTTCTCTCTCTCCCGCGCCGTGGGCCGACCCCGGCCGGCCCAGCCGCCCCTGGCGCCCCCTCTTGGGCCTTGGCAAGCCCAGCCGCCCCCACCTCCCCTTTTCCCCTCAATTCCCCTCCCTCTCCCTCTCATTTTCCCTCTCTCTCCCTAGCGCCGCCCCTACCCGCCCCTGCCCTAAGCCGCCGCCGCCGCCCTCGGCCGCCCCTACTGCCGGCCGCCCCTCGCCGTCGCTCCCCAACGCCGGTGAGCCCCCCTCTCCCTCTCCCTCTCCCCTCTCCCCTCCTCTCCCTCCCTGGCCCAACCGCCCAGCCGTCCGACCGCCTGGCCCTTGGCCGCCTGGCCGCCTGGCCCTTGGCCGCCTGGCCGCCCTGGCCGCGCGTCTGCCTGGCCCTTGGCTGCGCGCGCCCTGGCCGCGCCCCCTGGCCGCTCGGCCGGCTCGGCCGCCCTGGCCAGCCCGGCCGCCCCCCCCTGCGCGTCCCCGGCTCAGCCGCCCTCCCCCGCGCGCCCGCCCCAGCTCGGCCGCCCTGCCTAGGGCCGGTTCAACCGCCCCTAGGGCCGGTTCAACCGCCCCCCCTTTTTTTATTTATTTTTTTTATTTTATTTTATTTACTTTCTGTGATCATAGTTATTTTATTTTAGGTAGGCTAATCATTGTTCATGCCATTGAAATAGGAAGTTTAATTTAAAATTCCGTTATACTAATTGATTCATGTAGTTAATTGTTTATCTCGTGCGATGTTGATCAACTTAAAATGATTAGGTTTCCATTAGTGTATATGTAACAGAATTCTTTTGTTAAGAACCAATTGTAATTGATCGTTAGTGCATAAGATTTAACCCCCTGCGAGACCCTTTTCCCGTTTCTTTCTAACCATAACAAATGCAATGTCAAATGTCATACTTGATGCATATTCACTTTATTTGTCATCTTGTATGGTGTACTGTTCTTTTGTATTAAATATGTGGATGGATGTATGTATGTTTGCAATCGCATAGAGAACGATCCGGTCGAAGAGCCCGAGGAATTCGCAGGAGAAGCCCCTGAGCAGCAGTCGGTTGGTGGAGGCAAGTGTCCCTTGACCTATCTATGTCCTAATCATTCTTTAATTCACCTCCCGCATCACACATTTATACCTAAGGATTGACTAGCTTTTTGTTATCCATGTCCTTGTTTACCTATTTGGGTCGGATTATTACTGCTTAGTTTGATGCTATTGCTCAACTTTAATCAATGAACATGATGTGGTTATCTATGATACGCTGTTTTCCCGTTCTTATTTATGATTATACTTGTGGCATTTAAGGGGACTCGAGCGGTTTCTCGAGTGCCTCTCCGTAAGGACCTGTTCAATGGATGACCGCCCGGGAAAACAGTGCAACCATGAGGGTGGAATGGGGTGCCCTTAGCTGAATAATTAGAGGATTCGGGGTGTAGTTCGCTTCGCCGTCGTGCCGTCAATGGGGCTCGGTGTATGCGGCTCGCTCTGCCAAGGTTGATTTGTCCCTTGGGGAGGAGTGCGGTACATTTAGGAAACCTAACGGGTGGCTACAGCCCCGGGGAATCTTTGTAAAGGCTTCGTAGTGAATCCTTGGCCATTCACCTCGGGAGTGAATAAGGGTCTTGCAAGCCCGGGCCAGAGAGGGAATCACGGCTTGTGGGTAAAGTGCACAACCTCTGCAGAGTGTTATGAAACTGATATATCAGCCGTGCTCGCGGTTATGAGCGGCCAAGGGAGCTCCAGAGATTAGTGATACTTGATCAGAGATACTTTGGTACAGGTGACAATGAGATTGATGGTTCTGATTACGATTATGGTACTGGTAAGTGGTATTCTTTCCGTTTGGAAAGGATACATTGGGCTAATAACTTGGGTTAATGTTAAAACCTGGCTTTCTACTAGTAAGTAATAACCTGACCAACTAAAAGCAACTGCTTGACTTATCCCCACATAAAGCTAGTCCACTACAGCCAAACAGGATACTTGCTGAGTATGTTGATGTGTACTCACCCTTGCTCTACACACCAAACCCCCCCCCCCCCCCCCAGGTTGTCAGCATTGCAACCACTGCTCAGGCGAAGATGAAGCTGTGGAAGGAGACTTCCAGGAGTTCCAAGACTACGACGAGTTCTAGGTGTGGGTTAGCGGCAACCCCCAGTCGGCTGCCTGTGAAGGCCGCGTTTATCTACGTTTCTTTTCCGCACTTTGATTTATTGTAAGAACTTTATGGACGTCTCAGACGTATGATGTAATCGACTATTTCCCTTATTAATACTATTTTGAGCACTGTGTGATGATGTCCATATTATGTAACTGCTGTGTACGTGAATAACTGATCCTGGCACGTACATGGTTCGCATTCGGTTTGCCTTCTAAAACCGGGTGTGACAGAGAAGAACCTCCCCAGCGAGAAGCTCGTCGACGAAGAAACAGACGCCGAAATGTTCGGCGACATCACGAGGCTGGGGAGCGGGACCCAGCACAGCCCGTATCCCGGGACGAAGTCTCGAAATTGGGAGAAACTCCCAACGAATGAACAGGGTGCAAGGTTACGCCGAAAGAACCCTCTCTTTGCTCGAAACCTGAACCCTGACTTTGCTCGTGCAATGAACACGCCGAGCGAACCCTGACTACTACTACTACTGCTACTACTGCTACTACTGCTACTGCTGCTACTGCTGCTACTGCTGCTGCTGCTACTACTACTACTGCTGCTCCTGCTGCTGTTGCTGCTGCTGGTACTGCTGCTGCTGCTCCTGCTGCTGCTGCTACTACTGCTGCTGCTCCTGCTGTTGCTGCTACTGCTGCTGCTGCTCCTCCTACTACTACTACTACTGCTACTGCTGCTGCTGCTGCTACTACTACTACTACTATACTACTACTACTACTGTGCTACTACTACTGCTACTACTACTACTGCTGCTGCTGCTACTGCTGCTGCTACTACTACTACTACTGCTGCTGCTACTGTTGTTGCTGCTACTACTACTGCTACTGCTACTGCTGCTACTGCTACTGCTGCTACTGCTACTCCTGCTACTCCTGCTACTACTGCTACTACTGCTACTCCTGCTACTACTCCTACTGCTACTACTGCTACTACTCCTACTACTGCTACTCCTGCTACTGCTGCTACTGCTGCTACTGCTGCTACTCCTGCTACTGCTACTACTACTGCTACTTGTAACACCCTGAATTTGGGGGTATAAAATTTCTTTTCTAATATCCACCAAATTCAGGTGTTACCCTCTTCTTCGCTTGTTTTTCTTCTCTCTCTTTTTTGTTGTTTCTAAATAATGGACATTAACTTTATTATATATATATGACTTTCTGGTGTAGTAAAATAAAATCCTAGAGAACCTTTGATTGTTGCATTCATGTCGTTGCATAGTGTTTATGAGTGCAAAGTTTTTTTTTCAAACTATTCCAAATTATCTTGATCATGTTTCCAGAATTTTTCGGGGACCTTTGAAACATTTCTTCGAGTATTGAATATGAATTTCAGTCCCTCTAATATTAATTAAATATGTAAAATTTAGTATTTGCGAAAACTATAAAATCTTAGAAACAGGATAATATATATATATATATATATATATATATATATATATATATATATATATATATATATATATATATATATATATATATTTCTTCCTCTCGTCGAACCTATTATAGATTTCGTGTTCTTTTTGGCGAGATCACCGAACCGCTTCTCCTCGCGAACGACATGTCGCTCGCATCTGCTATCCCCGTGTACCCCCTTTGTCTACCCTATCTATCCTCTTGTCTCGCCTCGTCGTACAACGTTCCTCGCACTATGCGTGCAATCGCCTATTCCTCGTCACTCGTTTTTTTGCTGTCATCCTAGGCCAGCATGCCAGCTTCATCTTCTCAGACCGTGGCTCTGGGCCATCTATCATTATCCTCATTTTTTATGGTACAAACTCATATGTCGTGATGATTTTCTCTACCTTGGGTTGATTTCCAAACTTCCCTCCGCTCGATCGGCTGAGTTCGAACCCACGACAAAAACAGTAACCACCTCGGCCCCACTTTTCTCCTCACCTCACTTGCCCACAAAAAAGGGCCACGTTCTATGCAGTTTTGCGTAGCACACATGACGCTCTCTCTCTTCCCCCTCATTCCCAGAACGTAGCAGCCCTCCATCTCCCTCACACCTGGCGCCCTTCCACCCCTGCACTGCGCCGTCGCCGGAGCTCTCTCAACGCAGGTGAGAAACCCCTTCTCTGTCTTCCCCAGCCTTCTTCCCCGTAGGTACTGCGGGCCCTTGCTCGTGGCCAGGCGCGGCCAGCGTGCGCGCGGTCGCGGCAACCCTGCCAGCGTGCGGGTGCCTCTAGCCCGGCCGTGGGCGTGGCCCTGCGGTCGGCGTGGCTCAGGTGCTGCCGCACTGCACCGGCTAGCGCGAGTACCGGCTCACGGGCCTGGAGCCGCTGAACGGCGGCTTAGGCGCGGGCACGGCAAACAGCCATGGCGAGCCCAGCCTGTAGCCCCGCCACGGCCGACCGCGGCTCACCGGTGGCGTGCCCCAACCCCTGGAGGCCAACGATGGCCGTTCCCCTGCTCCTGGATTTTTTTTTCTTTCGTGCAACTGCCAGATCATGCGATAGGGAGAGATAGGAGAAGGTAGTGGCCACACGAGATCCCACCCTTGGGATCTTCTGCGATTATGTTCTTTATAACCTTTTGTGTGGCAAATCTTGAGCCAATAGAAATGCACCACATCGTCTAATCCACGAGATTGTTATTTATTCGATATATTTCACGTTAAAAATCCATTTTGTATCGTTCCAGTCACATTAATTTTATAATAAAGTTGTGTACCTGTTAAAATATAATTTTGTCGTAGCACATGTTTCAATCAATTAATCAATCATTTGTTTGGCCTATGGTTAGCTGAAATACAATTTAATTTATAAGTTGTGCTTCTATAAATGTATGTTAACATGATTAATACCAATGCAAATATTGTGATTCAGTACTTGCTTAGTGTAATCGCGACGCGTGTTTAGTGGTTCTCATATGTCGAGTCATTTATTAAGCGCGAATGGTTAGTTATTCAACATATAATGTGTTGTAAACCCATTTTGAGTCATTCCAGTCGTATCAACTTCATAATAACCTCAACTACATGTTAGAAATATTGCTTTGTCGCAACATATATTTTCATTAATTATTTAGTTAATCACTTATCCGAGGTTTATTTGAACGACATTCTAATTAAAATTAATGTATAGTTTAAAAGGTGATTTTATAAATACAAATTAATGTGGTTAGTGCCAACTTAGATGTTGAAGTTTCAACTAATATTTCTTTAATGTAAATGTGACGTCTGTTTGTCTTTTCTCGCATGTCGCGCATGCTGTTTCGTGAGTCATTCGCGTGCAGCTTGTACGGCGTCGTTCGTTCGCGCGTCCGCGCCACACGTATGGTTCGTGTATTGTCGCGTGTTGTTCGCACGCGTCGTCACGCGTTAGTCGCACATGGTAACGTGTTGTCATGCGCGCTGTCCGTGTGCTCCTTCGCGCGTGCCGCAGGGTTGTTTCACGTGACGTCGCGCGTGCTAATTCACACGCTGTTCGCCCGCGTCGCCGCTCGCATAAATCGCTATTCAGGCACTTTGATAAAGTCGCTTCGCCGCATCGTTCAGGTTAAATAAATAATTTCTTGTTTAGCCACGGTTAGTTAAAATAACAGTTGATCAAATCTGTTAAGCGATTATGTCGATTTAGATGTTATATTCAATATTCGATTAATATAAAACGATATAATTTAGTGGTACCCGTACGTCGTGTCGTTTATAAATTTATTATATGTTTAAACATAGTGAGTCTTATGCGTCGTGTTCATAAATATAATCCGACCAGTTTAAAAATATGGTTTCAGATCAAATTACAATCTCAATTAATGCCACATTAGGTATTTCTTTAGAGTATCTTCCGCAAATGATTTATATTAATTAGAATCGGCCTAGAACATAGGTTACACGTTTTTTTGGCAAACCTTCTAAAAAACATACCGTCTGAGTCGTAGTTTCGATTTCAGCGCTTATTTCCCCCGCGTGACTGTAGAAGCGATCTCTAATTTATAGTACACGTTTTTATAATGGTTTTCTTTGTATGGTGTAATGTTCTTATGCATATATATGTTTGTTTGTCTATGTCTATTCGTATTCGCTGCGCGTCGCGAATATATTGCGATCTGTTTCCGAGCTTCGAGGAATCGACGATCAAGATTTGGTGAACCACTGGTCCTGAGATCAAGCTCTTCGAGTTCTACGAGATTGAAGACCCTGAGCATCTATTTGGTGAAGGCAAGTGTCCTCTGACCTATTATATCCTACATAATTATAATCCATTGTCTTGCATTACATTATCGAAAACCTAAGGATTGACTAGTCTGTATTTACATCATCCTTGTTTACCTTTTGGGTTACCATGGTTAGTTTTGTGCTATTGCTTTTACTTTAATCAATGAACATGATGTGATTACTTATGATACGACGATGTTATCCCGATGGTGGTCCTGTGATACTTTAGGGGACTCAGGCTGTTTCCTGAGTGCCTCTCCGTAAGGACCTGTTCGGGGAGCGACACCCCGGGAAAACAGTGCAACCATGAGGGTGATATGGGACGCCCTTGGCCAAGTAATTAGGGAAGTCTTATGTTGGGTGCTGGTTTTTGGTCATTGGGAAACGGAGGCATCTGTTAAGGCTCCTATATTCTTGCTCAGGGATCTGGGTACGGGCATCGTCCCACGGCTTTTTCCTGAGGGCAGAGGTATAGGTTTTGGGACGTCAGATGGACTTTATGCAATGGTCATTTCCAACATTCGCATAGTGAGGACCCTAGGGAAAAGCCACGTAGTGAGACCCTACCAGTTCACCTTGGAAGTGATCAATGGGGAGTCACGATCCTCAGGCAGAAAGGGGATCATGGCTCATGGGTAAAGTGTGCAACCTCTGCAGAGTGTTATGAAACTGATATATCAGCCGTGCTCACGGTTAGGAGCGGCCTTGGTATCCTCTTTGATTAGAGATACAGATGATCTAAGATTCAGTGGCTCTATTGATGGTTTTGGTTCGATGATGATAACGATGTTCCTCGATGAGGAAATGATTCACGGGTTGGTTATTGCTAAAACTTGGCTTCCATTAATAATAAATATCTGACCAACTAAAAGCAACTGCTTGAGCTTAACCCCACATAAAGCTAGTCCACCTCAGCCAAACGGGACATTTGCTGAGTACGTTGATGTGTACTCACCCTTGTTTTCACAAAACACCAGGTTGCCTTTGGTGCAATCTATGCTCAGGTAAAGAAGAAGGCGTCGAGGCGGATCTCCAGGAGTTCTAGGACTTCGACGAGTTCGAGGATTTGGCTAGCGACCTCCCCCAGTCAGCTGCCTGTGGTGGGTTGTTTACGTTGGCTACGTTTCGATTTTGTGTACTTTGATTCATATTATGTAAATGACTCTAGTCTTTAATATTATTACTCAATCTTTATTGTAATTCGAAGCATTGTGCTATGATGAGTCATTTATGTAATCGCTATGTACGTGAATTTCTGATCCTGGCACGTACATGGTTCGCATTCGGTTTACCTTCTAAAACCGGGTGTGACATAAGTGGTATCAAAGCCTTGCTGACTGTAGGACCGCTATCCTAGAGTAGCACTGGCCATTTTAAGGACTAATTGATTTTTACTTCACCCCATCCTTGATCCTGCTTCAAAATATTAGTCACCTCGACTAATTCTATGTTATGCTCCTATATGCCCCCTTGCCAAAAAGTATTTTATTCTAGTATGGTCTATACTTTTTTCAATCTACTAGATCTGATCTCGCTCTTGTGCTTGCGACATCCTTGTAGATGCCCCTGACCATAACCTTCTTTCCTTTTGGATTTATTCTTCTTCCATCATTAAATTTCTACCATTTGGCAATCCTTATTCCTTTGTTATTGACATACTCATATCCCTGAATTCTTTAATACTCTTGTTTCAAATACTTACATCTGAATTTCTACTGCCAACTTAGACATTTCAGTTTATATGCCCGTGAACTTCTTGTCTTCTGAGACCCCTTCCTATTCCGTTGTGAAGCCGTTATTTTTTAGCCTATTCTATTCCCTTGGTCTTGGTACACTCGTACTACTGGAATCTTGCATACTAATATTTTTATATATTCTTACCTTCATATCCCAATGACTGTTCAAAACCTTTCAGTTAATATGCCCTTGATCACCCTTGCTTCTTGATGGTCCATGAGCGACCATTCTATTTCGCACATCCTTGGTGATCTCACCGTTTCCTCATAACTTCCCTCGGTAATAATTTCTGTTACTTCAACCATTATGTTGGGACCTTACCTATCTCACCCTTGATTGTCTTATCAACTTTGCCACTTCGAGAGTCTTGCCTTAACTCTATCCTTGGTTATGATTTCACGATCATCATCTTTACCCTTGTCGCCTCTATATCTTAACTTGATTTTTATATTATACCCGTCCTTTAAAACCTTCTCTCTTCCATCTCAATTTTATAGTTGTATTTTACCTATTTTCCCTTGGTCGTATTCTCTTCCTTGTCGCTTGCGAGTTTTTAACTCCATCCCTTGTCGTGCTCCAGTTGGGTATTACCTTTACCTTTCTCACCTCTTGATCTTACCTTGGTAATTGCACTATGTCCGTTCTCTAAAATCTCCAATCTCCTATCTCAATGTGAGAGCAGTGTTTTACTTACCTCACCCTTGGCTATATCCTCTTCTTTGCCGCGTGTAAGCTTGGACACAACTCCATTCTTTGTTGTACTCATATCACTGGCTCTCCCATGCCTTCATCTTTTATCTCATACCCTTGTCTGTTATCTCCTTTGACCCTTGCGATATTTAGGTATTCTACCTAAATGCTTACCTTGAACTTATCCTTTAAAAGCATCCCCGTCCTTTCAACCCAGTTTAAGAGTTGCGAGTTACCTATCTCTCCCTTGATTTTTTTTCACACCTTGTCGCCTTACAAGTTTTGTGTTAATTCCATACCTTGGTGTGTTTTTATTTGCTATTACCATCACCTTGTCGTCCATCGATCTTGCCTTGATACTCATCTTTATTCCTACTTCTTAAAAATCCCCTCTCTTCCACCTCAATTTGAGAGTGGAAATTTACCCATCTAGCCCTTGGACGCACCCTCTCCTTTTCCATTTGCTTGTCATGTCTTAACCCCATCCTTTTATGGTACTTATATCCTTAGTCTTATGCCTATTTACCTCCTCCCCTACATCCTTGTCCGTTATTACCTTTAAAACCCTCGTGATATCTATGCCCTTGCCCTCCTGCTTATCTTGAACCTATTCTTTGAAGCCTCATCTTTTCCATCCCTATTCGAGGATAATGCCTCATCTATCTCATCATTGACTGCTCCCCCTTCTCTGACACCTTGCAAGCTTTTCCTCAAATACATCATTTGTCGTGTGTTTGTCCGTTATCACCTTAACCCTTGTAATCCCTCAATCTGTACCTTGGTGCTTATCATATACCCATATTTTAAAGCTTCCTCTCCGATCTCAGTTCAAGAGTGTTGTCTTACCCCTCCCCGCTCTTGTTCGTCCCCTTTTTCCTCTGTCATGTGGCACGTCTCGTCTTAACTCGATCTTTTGATGTGCTTTCGCCTATTACCTCATGTACCTTTGTAATCCCTAGATCCTTCCATGATGCTTTTCTTATGCCTACCTTTTGAATTATCATATTTCCGATCTCGATTTGAGAATAGTGTTTACCTACCTTGCCCTTAGTTGCATTTCCTCCCTTGTTGATTACAATCCTTGCTTAAACTCCATCCTTTATAGTGCTCGTCTCCCTATCCTATACGTCTAGTTCTTCTCCTCGTACTTCGACAACCTTAGAGATTAGTTATTCCCTTTTCAAGAAGGACCACCATTTAATTAAAAGGAACATATAGTAACGAGATGTTTGTTGTTGTATGCTTGTGCTGTTTGTCTTTATGTGATGACTGATTTGCTTCTTTGTGATGAGTGTTGATGTGTTGTGGCCTTTGGTTTCACTAGATGAGTGCCATATAGTTGGGTAGTTGGGTTCTCTTTTCCTGCTCTCTCTCTTTAATCCATCTATGCTTACCTCTTTTCTCTCCCTACCCTTTTCCTCTTGTACCTCCTCAGTTGGCAGAGTCCGAGTCGAATCAAAGAAACTATGTTCCAACCTTGTTTTCTTGCTATTCTTCCCTTAAAACACAATACCATTAACCTATCCCTGTCAGAATACAACACCATCCTTGTTTCACGCTAGCTATCACTTCCTTTCTAGTATAAATGTCTAAATGTCCTTGTTTCATATTTGCCCTTTGTATATATCATGAACCATGTGAAATCTTGTCTCACTCTCCCTTTTCCCCCTACCAAGATGATGAATCCCAATGAAGATAAAGTGGATGAGGTCAATGACAAGATTCCAACCCCGACAGTGGTGAAAAGGAAGGATGAGTCACATAGATATCTGCTAAATGGAATGAAGAACAACAAGAAGACCAGGAAAATGTTTGGGTACAAGATTAAACCGCCTCAACCGCAAGCAGAAGCGCCAAAGCTCGTGAATACCCAAATAGGAGAATCAAATCAAGCTCAGCTGTTCAACATGCAGGCAACCGATCAACCATCATCTGCTGGCAATCAAGCAAAGCTGACTCGCAGAGAGGTCAAAGTAAGAGGTGGTTGTTTCTACTGCAAGGAAGAAGGGCACTTCATTTGCCAATGCCCCAAGAAGCGTCTAGACCGGCTCGAGAAGAAGGCCTTCAAGTAGAACTCAACCAGTGATAATGCAAAAGAAATTGTTTTCACTCGCTCAAAGTACAAATTAATTCAAACAAGCGATGAGAGTGGCAGGTTGCTAGACATACGCGTCGAGTCGAGAGAGTGATGAGTCTTTTGTTAGTGGGTAGATTTGTCTGTATGGTCTTCTGAACAACCGACGAACCAACATTGTTTTTCTTGCTAGCTTCTTCTTGAATCTCGAGGCGAGATTCCTGTTAAGGGGGTTAGATTTGTAACACCCTGAATTTGGGGGTATAAAATTTCTTTTCTAATATCCACCAAATTCAGGTGTTACCCTCTTCTTCGCTTGCTTTTCTTCTCTCTCTTTTTTGTTGTTTCTAAATAATGGACATTAACTTTATTATATATATATGACTTTCTGGTGTAGTAAAATAAAATCCTAGAGAACCTTTGATTGTTGCATTCATGTCGTTGCATAGTGTTTATGAGTGCAAAGTTTTTTTTCAAACTATTCCAAATTATCTTGATCATGTTTCCAGAATTTTTCGGGGACCTTTGAAACATTTCTTCGAGTATTGAATATGAATTTCAGTCCCTCTAATATTAATTAAATACGTAAAATTTAGTATTTGCGAAAACTATAAAATCTTAGAAACGGGATAATATATATATATATATATTTCTTCCTCTCGTCGAACCTATTATAGATTTCGTGTTCTTTTTGGCGAGATCACCGAACCGCTTCTCCTCGCGAACGACATGTCGCTCGCATCTGCTATCCCCGTGTACCCCCTTTGTCTACCCTATCTATCCTCTTGTCTCGCCTCGTCGTACAACGTTCCTCGCACTGTGCGTGCAATCGCCTATTCCTCGTCACTCGTTTTTTTGCTGTCATCCTAGGCCAGCATGCCAGCTTCATCTTCTCAGACCGTGGCTCTGGGCCATCTATCATTATCCTCATTTTTTATGGTACAAACTCATATGTCGTGATGATTTTCTCTACCTTGGGTTGATTTCCAAACTTCCCTCCGCTCGATCGGCTGAGTTCGAACCCACGACAAAAACAGTAACCACCTCGGCCCCACTTTTCTCCTCACCTCACTTGCCCACAAAAAAGGGCCACGTTCTATGCAGTTTTGCGTAGCACACATGACGCTCTCTCTCTTCCCCCTCATTCCCAGAACGCAGCAGCCCTCCATCTCCCTCACACCTGGCGCCCTTCCACCCCTGCACTGCGCCGTCACCAGAGCTCTCTCAACGCAGGTGAGAAACCCCTTCTCTGTCTTCCCCAGCCTTCTTCCCCGTAGGTACTGCGGGCCCTTGCTCGTGGCCAGGCGCGGCCAGCGTGCGCGCGGTCGCGGCAACCCTGCCAGCGTGCGGGTGCCTCTAGCCCGGTCGTGGGCGTGGCCCTGCGGTCGGCATGGCTCAGGTGCTGCCGCACTGCACCGGCTAGCGCGAGTACCGGCTCACGGGCCTGGAGCCGCTGAACGGCGTCTTAGGCGCGGGCACGGCAAACGGCCATGGCGAGCCCAGCCTGTAGCCCCGCCACGGCCGACCGCGGCTCACCGGTGGCGTGCCCCAACCCCTGGAGGCCAACGATGGCCGTTCCCCTGCTCCTGGAGTTTTTTTTCTTTCCTGCAACTGCCAGATCATGCGATAGGGAGAGATAGGAGAAGGTAGTGGCCACACGAGATCCCACCCTTGGGATCTTCTGCGATTATGTTCTTTATAACCTTTTGTGTGGCAAATCTTGAGCCAATAGAAATGCACCACATCGTCTAATCCACGAGATTGTTATTTATTCGATATATTTCACGTTAAAAATCCATTTTATATCGTTCCAGTCACATTAATTTTATAATAAAGTTGTGTACCTGTTAAAATATAATTTTGTCGTAGCACATGTTTCAATCAATTAATCAATCATTTGTTTGGCCTATGGTTAGCTGAAATACAATTTAATTTATAAGTTGTGCTTCTATAAATGTATGTTAACATGATTAATACCAATGCAAATATTGTGATTCAGTACTTGCTTAGTGTAATCGCGACGCGTGTTTAGTGGTTCTCATATGTCGAGTCATTTATTAAGCGCGAATGGTTAGTTATTCAACATATAATGTGTTGTAAACCCATTTTGAGTCATTCCAGTCGTATCGACTTCATAATAACCTCAACTACATGTTAGAAATATTGCTTTGTCGCAACATATATTTTCATTAATTATTTAGTTAATCACTTATCCGAGGTTTATTTGAACGACATTCTAATTAAAATTAATGTATAGTTTAAAAGGTGATTTTATAAATACAAATTAATGTGGTTAGTGCCAACTTAGATGTTGAAGTTTCAACTAATATTTCTTTAATGTAAATGTGACGTCTGTTTGTCTTTTCTCGCATGTCGCGCATGCTGTTTCGTGAGTCATTCGCGTGCAGCTTGTACGGCGTCGTTCGTTCGCGCGTCCGCGCCACACGTATGGTTCGTGTATTGCCGCGTGTTGTTCGCACACGTCGTCACGCGTTAGTCGCACATGGTAACGTGTTGTCATGCGCGCTGTCCGTGTGCTCCTTCGCGCGTGCCGCAGGGTTGTTTCACGTGACGTCGCGCGTGCTAATTCACACGCTGTTCGCCCGCGTCGCCGCTCGCATAAATCGCTATTCAGGCACTTTGATAAAGTCGCTTCGCCGCATCGTTCAGGTTAAATAAATAATTTCTTGTTTAGCCACGGTTAGTTAAAATAACAGTTGATCAAATCTGTTAAGCGATTATGCCGATTTAGATGTTATATTCAATATTCGATTAATATAAAACGATATAATTTAGTGGTACCCGTACGTCGTGTCGTTTATAAATTTATTATATGTTTAAACATAGTGAGTCTTATGCGTCGTGTTCATAAATATAATCCGACCAGTTTAAAAATATGGTTTCAGATCAAATTACAATCTCAATTAATGCCACATTAGGTATTTCTTTAGAGTATCTTCCGCAAATGATTTATATTAATTAGAATCGGCCTAGAACATAGGTTACACGTTTTTTGGCAAACCTTCTAAAAAACATACCGTCTGAGCCGTAGTTTCGATTTCAGCGCTTATTTCCCCCGCGTGACTGTAGAAGCGATCTCTAATTTATAGTACACGTTTTTATAATGGTTTTTTTTGTATGGTGTAATGTTCTTATGCATATATATGTTTGTTTGTCTATGTCTGTTCGTATTCGCTGCGCGTCGCGAATATATTGCGATCTGTTTCCGAGCTTCGAGGAATCGACGATCAAGATTTGGTGAACCACTGGTCCTAAGATCAAGCTCTTCGAGTTCTACGAGATTGAAGACCCTGAGCATCTATTTGGTGAAGGCAAGTGTCCTCTGACCTATTATATCCTACATAATTATAATCCATTGTCTTGCATTACATTATCGAAAACCTAAGGATTGACTAGTCTGTATTTACATCATCCTTGTTTACCTTTTGGGTTACCATGGTTAGTTTTATGCTATTGCTTTTACTTTAATCAATGAACATGATGTGATTACTTATGATACGACGATGTTATCCCGATGGTGGTCCTGTGATACTTTAGGGGACTCAGGCTGTTTCCTGAGTGCCTCTCCGTAAGGACCTGTTCGGGGAGCGACACCCCGGGAAAACAGTGCAACCATGAGGGTGATATGGGACGCCCTTGGCCAAGTAATTAGGGAAGTCTTATGTTGGGTGCTGGTTTTTGGTCATTGGGAAACAGAGGCATCTGTTAAGGCTCCTATATTCTCGCTCAGGGATCTGGGTACGGGCATCGTCCCACGGCTTTTTCCTGAGGGCAGAGGTATAGGTTTTGGGACGTCAGATGGACTTTATGCAATGGTCATTTCCAACATTCGCATAGTGAGGACCCTAGGGAAAAGCCACGTAGTGAGACCCTGCCAGTTCACCTTGGAAGTGATCAATGGGGAGTCGCGATCCTCAGGCAGAAAGGGGATCATGGCTCATGGGTAAAGTGTGCAACCTCTGCAGAGTGTTATGAAACTGATATATCAGCCGTGCTCACGGTTAGGAGCGGCCTTGGAATCCTCTTTGATTAGAGATACAGATGATCTAAGATTCAGTGGCTCTATTGATGGTTTTGGTTCGATGATGATAACGATGTTCCTCGATGAGGAAATGATTCACGGGTTGGTTATTGCTAAAACTTGGCTTCCATTAATAATAAATATCTGACCAACTAAAAGCAACTGCTTGAGCTTAACCCCACATAAAGCTAGTCCACCTCAGCCAAACGGGACATTTGCTGAGTACGTTGATGTGTACTCACCCTTGTTTTCACAAAACACCAGGTTGCCTTTGGTGCAATCTATGCTCAGGTAAAGAAGAAGGCGTCGAGGCGGATCTCCAGGAGTTCTAGGACTTTGACGAGTTCGAGGATTAGGCTAGCGACCTCCCCCAGTCAGCTGCCTGTGGTGGGTTGTTTACGTTGGCTACGTTTCGATTTTGTGTACTTTGATTCATATTATGTAAATGACTCTAGTCTTTAATATTATTACTCAATCTTTATTGTAATTCGAAGCATTGTGCTATGATGAGTCATTTATGTAATCGCTGTGTACGTGAATTTCTGATCCTGGCATGTACATGGTTCGCATTCGGTTTACCTTCTAAAACCGGGTGTGACACTACTACTGCTACTACTGCTACTGCTGCTACTACTGCTACTCCTGATATTGCTACTACTGTTACTACTACTACTACTACTACTACTACTACTACTACTACTACTACTACTACTACTACTACTACTACTACTACTACTACTACTACTACTACTACTACTACTACTACTACTACTACTACTACTACTACTACTACTACTACTACTACTACTACTACTACTACTACTACTACTACTACTACTACTACTACTACTACTACTACTACTACTACTACTACTACTACTACTACTACTACTACTACTACTACTACTACTACTACTACTACTACTACTACTACTACTACTACTACTACTACTACTACTACTACTACTACTACTACTACTACTACTACTACTACTACTACTACTACTACTACTACTACTACTACTACTACTACTACTACTACTACTACTACTACTACTACTACTACTACTACTACTACTACTACTACTACTACTACTACTACTACTACTACTACTACTACTACTACTACTACTACTACTACTACTACTACTACTACTACTACTACTACTACTACTACTACTACTACTACTACTACTACTACTACTACTACTACTACTACTACTACTACTACTACTACTACTACTACTACTACTACTACTACTACTACTACTACTACTACTACTACTACTACTACTACTACTACTACTACTACTACTACTACTACTACTACTACTACTACTACTACTACTACTACTACTACTACTACTACTACTACTACTACTACTACTACTACTACTACTACTACTACTACTACTACTACTACTACTACTACTACTACTACTACTACTACTACTACTACTACTACTACTACTACTACTACTACTACTACTACTACTACTACTACTACTACTACTACTACTACTACTACTACTACTACTACTACTACTACTACTACTACTACTACTACTACTACTACTACTACTACTACTACTACTACTACTACTACTACTACTACTACTACTACTACTACTACTACTACTACTACTACTACTACTACTACTACTACTACTACTACTACTACTACTACTACTACTACTACTACTACTACTACTACTACTACTACTACTACTACTACTACTACTACTACTACTACTACTACTACTACTACTACTACTACTACTACTACTACTACTACTACTACTACTACTACTACTACTACTACTACTACTACTACTACTACTACTACTACTACTACTACTACTACTACTACTACTACTACTACTACTACTACTACTACTACTACTACTACTACTACTACTACTACTACTACTACTACTACTACTACTACTACTACTACTACTACTACTACTACTACTACTACTACTACTACTACTACTACTACTACTACTACTACTACTACTACTACTACTACTACTACTACTACTACTACTACTACTACTACTACTACTACTACTACTACTACTACTACTACTACTACTACTACTACTACTACTACTACTACTACTACTACTACTACTACTACTACTACTACTACTACTACTACTACTACTACTACTACTACTACTACTACTACTACTACTACTACTACTACTACTACTACTACTACTACTACTACTACTACTACTACTACTACTACTACTACTACTACTACTACTACTACTACTACTACTACTACTACTACTACTACTACTACTACTACTACTACTACTACTACTACTACTACTACTACTACTACTACTACTACTACTACTACTACTACTACTACTACTACTACTACTACTACTACTACTACTACTACTACTACTACTACTACTACTACTACTACTACTACTACTACTACTACTACTACTACTACTACTACTACTACTACTACTACTACTACTACTACTACTACTACTACTACTACTACTACTACTACTACTACTACTACTACTACTACTACTACTACTACTACTACTACTACTACTACTACTACTACTACTACTACTACTACTACTACTACTACTACTACTACTACTACTACTACTACTACTACTACTACTACTACTACTACTACTACTACTACTACTACTACTACTACTACTACTACTACTACTACTACTACTACTACTACTACTACTACTACTACTACTACTACTACTACTACTACTACTACTACTACTACTACTACTACTACTACTACTACTACTACTACTACTACTACTACTACTACTACTACTACTACTACTACTACTACTACTACTACTACTACTACTACTACTACTACTACTACTACTACTACTACTACTACTACTACTACTACTACTACTACTACTACTACTACTACTACTACTACTACTACTACTACTACTACTACTACTACTACTACTACTACTACTACTACTACTACTACTACTACTACTACTACTACTACTACTACTACTACTACTACTACTACTACTACTACTACTACTACTACTACTACTACTACTACTACTACTACTACTACTACTACTACTACTACTACTACTACTACTACTACTACTACTACTACTACTACTACTACTACTACTACTACTACTACTACTACTACTACTACTACTACTACTACTACTACTACTACTACTACTACTACTACTACTACTACTACTACTACTACTACTACTACTACTACTACTACTACTACTACTACTACTACTACTACTACTACTACTACTACTACTACTACTACTACTACTACTACTACTACTACTACTACTACTACTACTACTACTACTACTACTACTACTACTACTACTACTACTACTACTACTACTACTACTACTACTACTACTACTACTACTACTACTACTACTACTACTACTACTACTACTACTACTACTACTACTACTACTACTACTACTACTACTACTACTACTACTACTACTACTACTACTACTACTACTACTACTACTACTACTACTACTACTACTACTACTACTACTACTACTACTACTACTACTACTACTACTACTACTACTACTACTACTACTACTACTACTACTACTACTAC